>NC_074720.1:14946144-20258644 GCF_947242115.1 Biomphalaria glabrata
ATTGAACGTGATATGAAGAGCCCCGGGCTACGAGTAAACAAGATTGGAACATTTTGTTTCTCTACTTTTCATAATCCCACTTTTTGTTCTTACATCAGTTGTTTGTTTTTTACACACACACACAAACACACACATACATTTTGTTATTTGGAAGTCTTTTTTTTTTCTACACAAACATTACATTAAAATTATTACGAATCAATTTATGTACAGACACACACATACACACACACAGAAAAGTATTTAATTAGGTTTATACACTCCAGTAGGTTGAAAAATATCTACGTCTAATCCAAACCTCTTGTAGGACTTCGGAAAATGGTAGCGAAAGGGTTCAAACCTGGGATCATCGAGACGACAGCCCTGATCGTATACCACGCGATCAGGCAGCATGTAAATCGTGACTTTGTTAGATTTAATGATTTATTATATATAAATTTTTTTATAGTTTAAATGCTGATAATATAGACAAATTTCATCGAAGCATAGTGAATGTTCGATTACCTCCCTTGAGTACTTTATTATCATTTCAACTACAAACTTTCTTTTATACGGTTGACCTATGACCCCATTATTTCAAAGTGCAACATATGTAATATAGATAATCAAATTTGTATCAACGAATATACATGTTCATTAAATACATACTACTAACTCGAAGACAACTGTTACTAAATTCATTCCATAGATACGCATTTAACAGAGGCGACCCACGGAAACGCTTTAAAGACCACCTTAGGCGCCAGCTTACCTTAGCTGACATTGAAGAGAGCACCTAGTTGCATACGGCCTCAGAACGAGACAGCTGGAGGTCACTCACAAAGGCCGCGGGATACACATTTTGGACCAAAAGAAAATCCGCTGCCGAAGACAGACACAGACGGTGAAAAGAAAATCTAAATCGACCATCTGCGAACAATGGTTATGGCAAAATATGTAGGTCACAGTTGGGCCTGCGCAACCACAGGAAATACTTCATTCCTCACTAATCTTGGGACTCGAAGACAAGCCTTATTATTATTATTATTGTTATTATTGTTATAGATACATATTTATAAAGGAAAGATCTTGTTTAATTTTTGCATGGGGGCGGTCATATGCAAAAGGGAGATTACTGACATACAATATTAATAATAACAATATATTTGTTAGTTGCCCTTAGTACCATAGGTTGTACATATGACAGTAATGATAAGTATGTAATCAATTAATCCATTATTAAGGAAGGGATAAAAATAAAAGCTGTGCTCTTGACCTTTGTTCGGTTTGCAGACGACATATAAATTTTAATTAGCAAGAGTTGCGCCGTTATTCTTACCCGTCCAGATTCCGTGACGTCATGGCTCGTGCTGAGCGGGAGGACGTCCGTGGCGAGGTGCCCGTGGAGGGTCTCATTCAGTTCGGTCGGAGTGCAGGGCACGGAGTCGTCCTTCACCTTCCACCAGTCCTGCTCGTACGTGCCCAGGATGATCCACTGGTGCTTAGGTCCGTACATTGACTGTTGATGAGCCTGTCTTGAAGGAGGGAAATAGAGACAGCACTGTGAGCGGCGTGAGTTCAAACCCAATCATTTAGGAAACAAAAAAGACTAGTAAAATAAATAAACAATTATATGTATATTCGGACAGATTTTGGAATTTCGTCAGGTCAACTTAAATTAATTCAAATTTAAAGCGGGCTCCGAAAGGGATAAGCCGCTATTTGTTTTGTGTTGTCTGTCCGTTTGTCCGTCCTGTTTAGATCGCAGAAACTAGAAATGTTATTGAAAATCCAATATCAAAGTTCTGATGTAATGACCAATTTCTTTTGTTTGTTTTCTAAAGGGGAACCGTTCAATTTTTGAAGTTAAATCTGCAAGCAGTTTGGAAAACACACACACAAACACCAAATTTTTATACAAAACTTCATTGGAGGTAAGTCTTTTTAAAAGATCACAGACTTTTTATTTGATATCTTTGGCTTCATTGATGGATTTGCGCATTTATAAACAAAAAAAAAAGTTAGCACCTAAGGTCAAAATAGAAAAATAGTATTATATTGGCTCATTAAATTTATTTTTTTTTCATTTATTTATTACATTAAATAGTAAAATACACATAGAAATGTGTTTTTTTTTAAGATTCTGGGATCAAACATTCGTTGTTCTAAGTCCATAACATAGTTACTACAAGGAGTTATTTCTTCATGGCGCAGTTGATCGAAATCATAAATGAAATCCAGATCTAGATAGAAATATAACGTAACCATTCTATAACTACTTTCTGATTATAACATCTAGATCTAAATCAAAGTGTTAGAGACGCGATAAACCTATTTAAATCTAATCAATCAGCTCTAGATACAGATCTAGATTTGGATAAATCTATAGTACTATAGGGGGCCATTTTCTAAATGAATAATATTTTTTACTCTAAGTTTAGACCTAAACCTGATATGGTCACTTGGCATAGACTTGGATCTAGATGTAGATCTGAATCTGTATTCTATATTTAAATTTAGATCTAGATATAATCTAAATTAGATTTAGATATATATAAAAAATATAGGTCTAGATTTATAAGCTATAAACTTAATTAGCCGTTGTGTCGAGTATCTAGTCTTAAATAGCCCCTGTGCCATATATTTGCTATAAAATAGACATTGTCTAGTCTAAAATAGCCACTGTCTCTTGTATGTAATGTCAAATAGCCATTGCGTATACATGTTGACTCACGCTGCAGAAAACTTTCCTGGCTGCATTCTGGTCAAAGTTTCCAACAATGATTCGGACGTCCTGGTCCTGTGGAGATATTAAGATGATAGAGTTTCACCTGATTGAACATCTGGCTGAGAAACTCTTTGAACTCTATAGATGTAATCATCTAGCTTGATTCTTTCTCTAGTGTAATCATCTGACTTGTTCACCTTTCTAAATCTGTTCTGTATGTTTACTGTCTTGATCTTTGTTGGTTATCCCCTCTCCCTATCTGTTTCACTTTCTATCCCTCTTTTTTCCACTCTCTGTCCCTCTTTCTCACTATTTCGCTTCATCTTCTTTACCTACGTCTGTTCTCCCGCCCTTCTCTTTCTGTTTTTAAAACTCTCTCTCTCCCTCTCCCTCTCTCTCCCTTTCTTTCTTCCTCCCTCCCTGTCTCTCAACTCGCTCCCTCCCTCTGCCTCCCTCCACTCTCTCAACTTTCTCCCCCCTCTCTCTCCCTCTCTCCCCCCTCTCCATCCCTTCCTCCCTCCCTCTCCATCCCTACCTCCCTCCCTCTCCATCCCTACCTCCTTCTCTCTCCTCCCTCCCTCTCCCCCTCACTCTACCTCCCTTCCTCTTTCTCCATCCTTCTCTCTCTGTCCCTCCCTCTCCCTCTCTCTCTTCCTCCCCCTCTCTCTCTCTCTCTCTCTCTTTCCATTATATTTCTTACCTTCATATTTATTTGTTTTCACTACAAGTAAAACCTATATGAATGCAGTTAACACAAAGTGCCCAGTTGGATACTAGCCTTAAGATTCTTGATAGCAGTGGTCGGGTCATCAGCAAAACTTTCCACTAGTGAAATGTTAATCTTGTGCTTCTCTACCAGACTGTCAAACCTGTTGGAGGCCTGGAATGAAATACATTTACTTTGGTAAACAAAAGTACCAGCAGCAGCTGATTTAGAATGTTGATCCGAAAAAGATTAGTATTTTGATGTACATTAGACTGCTTAGTGTACTATTATGTGGCCAGCTCAATGGCCTCAATGATATTAATGTACATTGATTTTTTTTTAAAGCTGAACGGTAGTGTTTTTAATTGAAGTTTTGTTTTTTTCAGATACTGGTGATTCAGTTCATAATTCCTAACTGGACGCATCTCTACAGGCTCAAGAAGTCGGAGAAGCCAGAATCTTGATAACCTTAGGGTGTGCACTCAATAGTTAGACATGTAGAAGTTGCGTTTAATTGGGTATTTCCTTAGTGACTTCACAGTACAGTTAAAAACTTAGAACGGAAATAGTTTAGAGACAAATTAATGAACGAAGAGAGACCTCTTGTAGTGAATAGACAACGTGGGCTGGGCCCTTCTTTCTGTGATAAAGTTTTGTGTTTTAAAAGGCAGGATTAACTTATTTTATACTATTTGTTACGTTGGTGTGTTATACTTAAGGGAACTCGTGTAATATCATTTCAAGTAAAGAGTTTTCTCATCAACACCCCCAATCAATGTGAACCTACAACCATCAACAGATGATATTTAATTAGTTAAAAATGCATATTTAACAATAAAATATTGTAGGTAGGGAATGTACTATTTAAATACTGATGTATTGATAATTTATAGGTGAAGAAAGAAAGATTTAGCTGGTCTCTAAAGATGTACTTGTGCATTGTTTCACGATAAACTGAACAATGTCAAGGTCACTAAATGGAACTTTATTGCTGCCTACTAAATCGACAAGAATGAACCTGTGATTTGAACCCCATCTCAATGCGTGTCAACTCTTCTATATTCCAGCAAGACAATTGCCCAAAAGTGTTATGTCATAGATTGAAATTCTTTTGCTTCTTCTGTTGTAGACATTAATTTCTGCTTTAAACGGAATAGCTTTCCAATTCAATGTACTCGAATTGGTGCCTGGGTGAATGTCACTAAGATTTGGTTACAAGGATATCAATGTGGTTCCAGCGCAACCAGCGCAGCGCAGGTTGAAATGATAAAATGTCACCGAGAATCAGTTGGTTTAGAACAATCCAGAAAATCTTAGAGCAGGTGACCTTTTAAACTATATGAACGAAGAATATTGGCATAAACCATATCAGGTTTCGGCGTTCAAATCTTTCAACCAACAAAAGTCAGAAAGAAGGTCAATACTTACATAGCCGTGTCGTGCTTCTCCAAGTTTAGCGTCCTGGAAGAGAGTCCCCACAGTGGTCCAGTTAAAATGACGTAGGAGGGCGAGGCGGGCAGGGTTAAAGTCACTGTCACTTGGCGCCGTCCGGTAAAAGTTGGGAAACTCGTCTCTGTCAGATAGCATCGGGTTCGTGTCCGCGTAGGACAGCTGTAACAGGACAGAGAGGACATCCGTGATTAATTTTGATTAATCAAGTTATTGCAACACATTAAAACAAATACTCTGCTTTATGGAAATAATTCTTTCCAACTTTGTGATCAGGAGATATAGAAGGGAGGTAATCTCAGTGGCTTCGGGGGAAGATTTTTGCTGACGATCTCTATAAAACCTTGGCACAAAGCTCGGTGACTCGGTACTTCCTGGAAGAATTAAACTTTTGCCTCTAGCAGGAATTACTAGGATAACGATAAATTGAGGAAATAAAGAAAAAGTGCTTAAAAAATAATATGAATTAAAAAAAGAGTATTAACAAAATAAAAAATTGAACATAAATTTATTTTAATGATCTGAAATTTCAAAAGTTTCTCTTCAGTTGGTTGCGGCAAGACATATCACATTTAAAATAGCCATCACAGATCATGGCAAGAGTTATATCTCCTAACTACTAGAGGTTGTCAACCTTATTATAGGGGAGATAATTGATTAAATAATAAAATTAAGAAAGTCGGTTCATTCAATTAGTAATACTACTTTGGCTTCAATATATATATATATATACATATATTTATATATAATTTAACTAGTGAGATTAATCTTTGATAAACTAGTTAATAAATCGGTATTTCTATTTAAGGGCCTAATCTCTGCGAATTTTTATTTCGGAGTGTTTTTTCTTTGTAGGATAAAAAAAAATAAATTAAAATATAAATTCGTAACGTATAGTGTGAACTTATCCAATGAACGATAACAATAACCATGTACAAGCACTAACAGAAACTGTCACGTGGTGTGTGCGTCAAAGTGAACTGTGTAAACTGGAGATTTCTTTAGAAACATTGGCTTCTGATATCTTGAAGTTTTTACACAGAAGGGTAAAATAATGTAAGGCAGATTAATTTTTTAAAATTGAAAAATTAAATTCGTTTCTGCTAACAGAACATTCTGCTCCTGTCATGTTTTAACTGGGTTTGGAAAACTAGAAATAGAGAAGACGAGCTAGTTTCAGGAAGCATAATCAGTTCACTGGGTCTCTAAGTTTTAAGCTTCATGTGAAGTTTACTTCACTAAATTTATTTTTGATTTTGAATAGTGTGTTATTACATCAAGTACAGAGTGTGCTCTCTCGTTTTGTAATTTCGGCTTCGAATATTCAATTCTATTATTTGGAATAGAAAAGTTCTCTTGATTCTTTGTAATATAAAAAATCAGAGGCACACAATTTGGATATTGGTTTATAATATTTAATGTCTGAAAGTACAATGAGATTTTCCCTCACTTTACACCATTGTACCGGTAAGTAACAAACACAAATTGGAACATAGAAACAAGAAAACATTAATTACTAGTGAATACATCATAAATATATCGTACAGAAAATATCAAGAAACTTTCTGAACTTTACCTGAAACATGCCCCATTGGTGGGCAATCTGCACCATGGGCCCAGTCACATTGTAGCAGGCGTCACCGAACAACATGGCGGTCGTGGTACCATTGTCGGCCATCATGTCGAAGAAAGCCTTGGTAGCCACCGCCATGTCACACTGAGGACATACAAAAAGCATGATATTTTTTAACTTTTACTTTGACTGTCACGATAACTGCTGAATATTCGTACATTTATAAGATACGCCTCTGGTAGTGTGAATAAGGCGTGCTCTGTGGTGTCAGATGTGGCTCCTATTGGTCGTTCGGTCATCAATACGTTCATGTCAAGTACAAGATTGTTTCTTTTTTAATATTATTATTATTATTTTTTTATCAATCAACAAATTTCTTTACTTTAAAAAATTTTTGCAACCAAATACTCCAAATACTTTTTGTGACTTAAAGAGTATTTCCACGGGGATAGCTCATGGAATGCTGTCACTATGACAGATATTAAACATTATCAAAAACATTTGTTTGAGACGACTCTTCCAGAAATGAATGATGGACATTGAATCTCTGCCACCAAATGAGGTCATTAAGATTTTATTGCCAGAGTGGAGGAGAGAAACAATGTCTTGCCGAATAAAGACACACTTCTTACAAAGTGTATAATGCATATTTGAAGCGTAGTCTAAATAATTTCATTTGTGAATCCTATTAGTGAACTTCTCTTTCTTTTAAAGGATTGTTCTCTAATTAGAGATTACATTGAAATTGGTCAGATCTTTATATCTTTATATTAAACGAGTTTAAAAGTAAACAAATGGAATGGTAGGCCTAGCTCTTTAAGGGCCTTGTGATCTATGAGGGCAAATTAAGTGAAGTTATCTTTTTCTATGGCGGACAGCTTACGAGGGTGTCATGTTGCTAGCACAACAACCAATCGCCTCCCCAGACCTATGTCAGCTACCTATTTAGGGGACTCAGAGACTTCATAAGATATCTAGGATAACATTTTACACCAGAATTTGATCTCGAGACCTCTAAGAAGTCAATCGGTTTAGCACTCAGCCACCACAGTCGATATAAAACTAATTTACCAGATGATTTAAAAACATAAAGGTCCTTATAGCATTATTCTGTAGGCAGAAAACACATTTGAGTTTCGATTAGGCCCTGTTTTAAAAAATAATATCAACAGGAGTGCAAACATTAAAAGATTTTCTAAAAACGAAAGTTACCAGAGACGTTAAAAACCTATGAGCACTAATTACTAGGACGACCTAAACCAAATAGTCGTCTGCCCCGCAGCAGAAAGCTAGGCCTTCGTCCTTGACATTAAGAAAGGACAACAACTCTGCTCAAATCTATTTAGGAGCTTATACAAAATGAAAAAAAGGCGACAAAACAGAATTTAAAGACTTTTTTCTCGATTATCGTAGTGCTTATAAAATAGTTTAAATAATATACAGTGAATCGCTGGAGCTACTATAGTGTGGGCCCCCTTGCCTTAACTGCTGTTTCTAACCAAAATGGTGCAAAATAAAACAGTTTATTTAAAGGTATTTCCCCAAACCAAATGACTAGAATATTGGAGAAAAGGAAACAAATAAATTTAGCTTAGATATAACATTACAACCATTGGTTTCCATTATCGGGTGTTTCTACAAATAAGAAGTAATTTAATCCTATAACATTTTCTATTTTTATGAATATTTTTTTTTTAAATAGCTATATTTTGAGTTGACTTGGGACAAACACAAACAGTATTGGTTGTATGTCAGTCTAGTCACTACTAAGGCAAAAAAAAGTTGTTTAATTGATGCCTGGGGTTATCCTGGAGATGTGATAGTAAGTGATACTAACTTGGCTGGAGTCATTAGGGCCAAGGACGAGATCCCCCACGGGTTAGGCTCACGCGGGATAGTGTTGATTGCCCCAGGCCTGTCAGAGGTTTTTTGAAGAGAGAGTGAGAGAGAGAGAGAGAGAGAGAGAGGGATAGAAAGAAAGAAAGAAAGAAAGAAAAAGAAAATAGAGAGAAACATTTTAAAAAGAGTTCAGTAGTGAAAATAAACATGTCGATAGGGGCCCGGAAGTGAGTGTACTTCTAAAAAGCAGAAATAATTAAAAATATAACGAAATATACTGAGCGAGAGGGACACTAACATGGACAAACATTGAAATCAATAACACACAGACTCACGCAGTCAAACACATAGCTCATGTAGGACTATAAAGGAAAGATGGCTGCCTGGTCGTACGGACATATTGATGGTCCCGGGTTCAAACCCTGTCTGCTGCTATCCCACGTCGTCCTGTCGGAGGTTTGGACTAGGAACTTAATTATCTTCAAATCTGAAGGAACTTTTTTTTACAAGAGAAAATTGAATTAAGACGTACTGGCCCAACAATACAAAACGTTTCGCTTAATTTGATTGGTCAATGAATAAGAAACAGATGATTCTAAAAGGAAGCGAACTAAAGCCTGGAAGTCGTCGTGGGTTAAATCGTTTTTTGAGATCAGAATCCGAACAAGGACTTCAAAAAATAAATAAAGAAACAGACGTCAAAAGCTAATAAAGAAATCAAGATAAATGTAGATGTTAAATAATCTAGGTATCACACTGGATCTATATAAAAATGAAAAATCGCAGAATTAAAAGACAACTCTGGAAGATTTGACACAAGGGTATTTCTTCCCGGCATACAGTGTGGCCAATGATGGAAAAGTCAGAGGAGACGGATAGGATCCCATGGAAAAGAAACATTTCCTCCAATGGGCTCCACATTAGGCAGTGCTCGTAAAGAGGATGTAAGAAAGGTCCTCATAAACCATCCAATCTGCCACGACGTTCCTCGCGAAGGTTGCATTCTATTACGGCGGCCCTCTCTTGGTTAGTGATGGTACATTGTAGGAATACGTAGTAATCTTTCATAGAGCCTAACTAAGACCTCGTCTAGTACGTGTGGCTCAATGAATCATAGCCAACACTAACCGATGTGAAATAATTATCATCTAGTTGATGGCGGACCTCTGAATAGAGGGGCCTGTGAAGAGACAACTCATTTTTAGACCTTGGGTAAAACAAAAACTCTTACGTATGGTCAAGGGTCATAATATGTCGCAGTTGACAACTATAGACACCCTACAAAGGTAGACTTGAAAAGTAGGACAAAGAAACTGTCCAGTCATCTCAAAACAACAGAATAAATCATTTTAAGTTCAAGGCAAAGAATGTAAAACTCCATAAGAAGTTCAAAGGACAACCTGTAGGACTGTCTAATGGTGATCACTTAGACAAAATCAATGGAGCTCAATTAGCTGAAGAGTTTCTATGATTGGACAGACCTAAAGGAACATTTGAAAGAACTTTTCTAATTATTAATCTTGTGAGTCGAATCCGAAATGAGTTTATGATGGATCCACTTCCGTTTGGCTGGTGTCAGTTCTTATCAGCTGGTCAAACTCAAACATTTCCAAACTGAGGTCTGATGACGTAGCTTCCGGTTTCAGATTCTCGTTTTTTTTTAAAATCCCAATGACGACTTCAGAAAATATGTCCAGATTTTGGGCCCAATCTGTGCAGCACAAAGTAATGGATAAGTTCACTCTCTAAAAAGAATTAAAAAAAAAAACTTTCTTGAAGAAAACACAACTAGATTTGAGACTTAACGTTAACGTTGTCTTGTGAAACTTAGCCTACTTCTCAATACCAATGTTGCAGAATAACTTTTTGTAGTTATAAGCACCAACAGTAGCCCAGGTTCAGGCCATTTCAATATGCCACGCATCTCGAGTATAAAACCTGAAGAATTATTGTACAGTGACATTCACGCAGGCACACGCTCATTAGGAATGCTCGAAGGAAACACAAGTATTAGATGTCGCTGTGCTTGACCACTTCTTACAATTGAGCAACTAGTGAAGTGATGGTACTTTTACTAATTCTAAGTAGCGTTTCGATGTAACGTGAAACACACTTGAGGTTGAGCTTGTTTTAAAATGCATTTTGTATCAGAGTGAAAAACTCTTCTATAAATGAATACATAGCAAACGGTTAAATGATATGACTTAAACCACTAGATCCGGTTATCGATGGCGATGGGATGGTGGAGTGACTAGGGCGAGTGGTAGAAGAAATGTGAAACGTAAAGAATTAAAAACACAAACATTGGTCAAAATATGTAGTTTAAATACTTACATTTCAGGAAAAAATGAAAACAACATTGAACCAAGAATTAAACAAAGACCATGGGGGATAATTGTTTAAGCATATAAAAGTAATTTTATTGAGAAAACCAGAAACATTCGTGAAGGTGACACCCTAAATTGTAATGGTTTAAGAATTATAAATTTTACGGTTATTTCCCTTACATTAGGCACAGATGAACGAAATGACTTATCAATAGAATACTCCTATTTGAATCGAATGCTTAAGACTTAATAGTAAACCGTTTCACCGTAAGACAGAAACTTCCATCACTACAAGCACTGACCCTATTAGAAATACCAATTCCCATAGGAATTATATTGGCCTAATTAGAGTCAAGATGGAACACAAACAAGCAGTTCAAGAGATGACTCTATCAAAGTCTATGTTGCAAGATATACGCATACTTTCATATGAAAACATTTACTCTGTGTGTGCGTGTGTGTGTGTGAGTGTGTTAAAGCATTAAAAGTCCGAATTCAATTTCTATGGGGAAAATCTCATTTTGGCCAAGCAACCTCTCCCCCCGAATCTTTTAACCATTAGCACAATCATGTTCAAGTATTCTGTTCACCACACAGACCTCATGTCCACACACACACACATTTACCAAACCATTATATGCACCTAGCTTTGAACCATTTCTCTTTATTTCCTCATCCTAATCTCTTCCCTTTTCTTCTCATTTTTTATTTCCTTCTTTCTTTCTCTCCTTTTTTTTTATGCGTCTCTCCCATCGTGTGTAGGATTTTCCATTTTCCGGAAGTGCCCTTAGACACCCCTCCAACTCGCAGAGGAGAAAAGCCAGCAGTAGGCACTCAGACAAGACATTACTCCGTCTTTCACGTGCCTGAGTGAGCATGAAGACAAGAGTAGACAACAGGGAGGGTGTACAGAGAGACTGATCACAGGGGGCGTGAGAGAAGAGTCACTGGGGGGCCGTAAAAGACTTTTTAAGAAAAAAGTAAAAAAAAAAAAGGAATAGTGAGTAGCGCGCCCCGCCCCGAGAGGACTTGTGGAATACGAAAGACTGACACACGATTATTATAAAAAATTATTTACAAAATTTGCGTTTTAGGTAACAATCTATGCTTTTAAAAATGTTTTGTTTTACATGTTTTGAATGTTCCTTCAGATTTTAAAGATAATTTCATCCTAGACCAGGGGGTCTCAGCCTGTGGGTCGCGACCCCTATGGGGGTGGATTGATGATTTGCCAGGGGTCGCCTAATACCATCGAAAATATGGATTGTTATTGTCTATTCTTCTTTTGCTGTGTGTGTGTGTGGGGGGGGAGGGGTCGCGGCAGAGTGGGGGATTGTAAAAAGGGTCGCCGAGCATAAAAGGTTGAGAACCACTGTCCTAGACTAAATTTCCCACAGCACGACAGGGGATGGCAGCAGGAAGGGTTAATACCTAGAACCATCGACATCAACAGTCCAAAGCGCATAGCACACTACCAGACAGCCATACACCTATACAACAGACATGTGGAGAAAATGCAACAAGTGCAGTATATAGACCTACAAGAGTAAATGATGCAATATTTATATGCCTAGAAAAATGTTTTTATCAAACAAATAATTGTTTTAAAAGCGAATCACCTTCACCTATCCATTAGTCTGTTGCATCGTTGGGGCACTACACAAGAGTAATTGAGTGTGTGTGTGTGTGTGGTGTGGTGCGCCAAAAGTGAAGAACTTTGTTTCAAATAAGAATTAGGAAAGATTATTGATGCTTGTTCTGTCTCTACTCACCATACAATAACCAACGCACACAGAAACAAATACGTACACACACATGCTAAAATAGGACACACACACACACACACGCACTCCAAGTACACACATATGTCAAACTACACGCATGAAAACACACACACGCACTAGCATGGATAAGAACTAAACAATTACATAACTTTAAAAATGCTCTCATTAATGTTTCATAATAGATCATTAGTAAGGGTCAGAAGAAGGAAGTTTGTTATGGCCTTGACCTTACCACATTCTATAATGCTCGACGAACAAACACAAATGTAAGAAAAACATTCCCTTACCAAATGTACGCCTACACACTAATAACGTTCAAATAGATACATTGTAGTGAGAGGCTGTTAGGAGAACTTTGTATGACGGTATTGTTAGCATTCTTATATTTCCCCCCCCCCCACACACACACACCAGAAAGAAGATTAGTCCGAAATGACAGGAAATGACAATTGTGTTTGTGTGTCTTGATGTATGTGTATTGTGTATTTTATGCTAACCTTCAGCTCTCATTATTACTTCCACTATAGCTATCATCATTCTCTGTCCCTTGACTTTCAACATAGGGGTGCTGTGACCAAGTCCCTCCACTTGTCCAGGTCAGTAGCTGTTTTTAGCAAAATATCAAGAGAGGGAGGCCGTTCCAGTCCGTTACGTTGTCCGGCTAGATTTCCTTTGGACTTTTTTTCATGCTCCTTCAGCTTTCCTACTTTTGGCAGCCAGAGTGTTGACTTGTAAAAGTACAATGGGAACTATTTTCTTTTCATTGTATCTGGTACCAAGCAGTTTTCTGTAGCATTTAATCCAGGAGTTCTCAGCCTGTGGATCACGCCCCCCCCCCCTTTTGGGTCGATTGACAAATTGTCAGGGGTCGAATAAGACCATCGAAAATATGGATTTTTTTGGGCCTATTCTAAGATGTAAAACTTGACACATACAAAGGTTGTTTTTTTATTGGAATTTACTATTGTTGTTGTTGTTCGAGGCTAGATGTCGCAGACAACTAAATCAGAATTAATTTGAAACATTTTTATTGTGACAGCAGAAACCTTTTTAACAGTTTAAGTTAATGCGCATTAATACATAACGTATCGTTACGCCTGGTCGTGTAGTAAAGCTCTGGACTGTCGTCTATAAGGTCAAATGTCAGTAAATATAAGACACTAATTTAGTACGATATTTGTGGACTTTAAGGTCAGTAGAAGAGATTACATTGCCAAAAAAAAACAACAACACATAAGACAAAAACGCAAGCTTCCTGTTTACACAACAATTAAAGTTAACATTGTTCAGAAACTGTCCAAACTTGACGATCACTAGGTCGTCCATTGTCCTCTGCTGTAGAACGAAGTCTTTGATATTGGGATTCTTTGGAAAGGAACTGTCTTTATTTCCTATGGATGCCCAAAGGTTCCAAGAAACATAAAAGTTTTTGTCGGTGTGTTTACCAGCCGACAAGCTTGAATTTCTATTGTAACTGGTTTTTCTGTACCACGATGTTGTCTAATCAACGCAAAAAATGTTTTCTGTCTATCACTCTGTCATAAGGTCCATCACCGTTGTATACAGACTGAAAGGTCCAAAGGAACTGTATTACTATGGCCGCTTTTTCTAAATCACTAGTAGAGAAACCTCCACAAGTTAACAGACCGGTACCGGTTTCAAGATGCTAACTTGTCAGCAAGCCAAGATTGAGGCCAAACATTATTGCGGTGAGCTCATGAAAAATTTAGAGGATTAGTTATAAAACTCTAAGGTCCGCCACTAAGTCATGTTAACTGAAAACTTGTAAAATCAAAAGTTTGTTAAATTTGTAATATGCAAGCAAAAGGTTGAACAACGCATCCATAAATTTTAATTTTAATGCGTAAACTTAGTGTAGAGATGCATAACGTATTGGACAACATGGGCCTTGGAAGAACTTACAATGATAACAGGACAGGAAAGCATGGACCTCTCGTAGTGCTCTGTTAAGTAACTCTGTTGTGGGCCTCTCGTAGTGCTCTGTTAGGAAACTCTGTTGTTGAACATAGTGCCTCATAGCTTCCATGCAGTTCAAGTGACCCTTCAGTTATCTCCCCGCAGCTCTTGGACACTCTTGTAAGACTCTGCCTGCCCCATTAGTTTAAGCAGGAATTGAATAACTCCAGTACGTCATTTGTAGCGAAGTTCTTTAAGTCGAATGTATGAAGCCAAAAGAACTGTAATGTCATTTTGATAGCTAGCATCCGAACGTTGTCGTCATGGATACCCAGTAGTGTAGAGAAATGGTTTTGCAAATAAATGTTGGAGATTGAAAGATGAGTTTTTTCTTTTGCATTCCGCTTAAAACGACTATGACAGTGTGTGTATGTATAACAAAAATTTGGTTCATTTCTGGGTAAAGTATAAAATATCTTTGAAAAATGTCAGTGGTGTCTGCACAATTGTTGCTCCAAATATGGTAGTATGTTGATCTGGTTTTCAACATTTAGTACAGAATGAGTCACCAAAAGTTTTCGGAACTCAGTTTGTGATTTTTCGTCGAATATTAATATGGAAGACAATGTCAATTAAAATAACAAAAGCAATGAAAAGCGTCAGTGCAAGGATCAATTGCAATTTACCATTCGTCTGAAAACAAATCCAAACCTTCCAAATGAAACTTCAATTTGGCAAACAAAATTGGAGGAAAATAATATTTATATGTTGCCAAACTTACCTGCTCTCTGTGAGGAAAATCACATTGAACATGACAAATAAAGAAATAATTTTGTGAATTAACATTTGCTAATGTTTGCGGACAAAATTTCATCAAACTTTCCAAATCTACTTAACATCCCACTTGCCAGAATTCCAATGAAGGTCAAAGTTGAAGATGTTTAGGAGACAGAAATACCTTATTGAACTCATTAATAGAGATGCAGAGAAAAATGACTCTAATTACAAAAATCTGAATCAAGCGTTTGCAGTCATGTCCTAGTGAGTCTGCGTTGTACCTTCTTCAATTTATAATACTACATTTTTTGTATAACAGCCTGTTCATTAAAAAGTATAAATACTGAAAATCGTCACATGTGAATGAAATGTGGATAAGAGACTTAACCTTAAGAAACGAACCACATCTATACAGAAAGTAGTTGAGAACTTTATTACTCTGACGTCAGCAACCTTGGGACACACTGAACTCTGGATTTTCATTGATCTTTTACCAAAGTGGTAAATCAGACGAGAGCTAATTACTTCCCCCTTAATCATTTAGACTCGCTACTAGCTCGAGTTATGGGACTTGTTTTCAAAATGATAGACTGTGATAATTTTGTCTCATTAGTCAATGCTTGGCAGCGCTTTCAATATCAATCTAAACCAACAGACAAGTAGAAGTGGCCTAGGTTACAATCCAGAAAGTAGAACCACTCATCAATAGCCATATAGGTGGAGCAATTTTTTTTAAACCAAAAACTATCAGCATGCACATACTATAGAGAGGACATCTTGCAGGTTAATGTAAGAAATCACAGAACATTGTATTCTAAACACCAGGCGTATGTTACTAACAAGAGCCACAAGGCAAGGAATAAAGTGGAACTAAACAAAAACATTAGAGATAAGCAGACAAACATTAAAGCAAAAAAGCCAAGCACTGAAGAAAAAGTGGCAAGCATAGGAATAAACGTAGGCAAGCACTAATGTAATAGTAGGCAAGCACTAGAGTAATAGTAGGTAAGCACTAAAATAAATAGTAGGCAAGCACTAGAGTAATAGTAAGCAAGCTCTAGAGTAATAGTAGGCAAGCACTAAAATATATAGCAGGCAAGCACTAGAGTAATAGTAGGCAAGGACTAGAGTAATAGTAGGCAAGCACTAAAGAAATAGTAGGTAAGCACTAGAGTAATAGTAGGCAAGCACTAGAGTAATAGTAGGCAAGCAATAGAGTAAAAGTAGGCAAGCACTAATGTAATAGTGGGCAAGCACTAGAGTAATTGTAGGTAAGCACTAAAGTAATAGTAGGCAAGCACTAAAATAAATAGTAGGCAAGCAATAAAGTAATAGTAGGCAAGCACTAAATTAATAGTTGGTAGTACTAAAGTAATAGTAGGCAAGCACTAAAGTAATAGTAGGCAAGCATTAAAGAAATAGTACACAAGCACTAAAATAATAATAGATAGCACTAATGTAATAGTGCACAAGCATTAAAGTAATAGGAGGCAAGTAAAAGTAGGCGAACACACAAACAAAGCGAGCACTAAAATTACATTTTCAAGAGAGGCCAAAGGGAAAGTCTCGTAAAGCACTTTGGGGGCATGAACTAACACGTCACTTCCTGTCAACAACTGCAACAAATAGAATGGCTGGCGGCTTAGAGCAGCGGACAGTGGAGATCTTCATTCCTACTCTACGTCGCCATATGGTAGCCATCCACTAATACACATGTAGGTCTATGAAGGGCCGGTCCTACAGGTTGCGGGGCCCTATGCGAAACGAATTGCGCGGGGCCAAATTTGGATTGTGATATGGATAATAAGTGAAAATAAAGTTTTTTTTATTAGAAAATAAATTCGTCTTTGCATTTTATTCATACTTTACTAAGTACAAAATCAGTGTCAAATTAACTTTACGAGCCATCTACAGTAGATTGTAGTTTTCCAACAAAAAGCAGATAAACATTCAGATTTGCCTTTTAGATTTAAAATCGACTAGATAAATATCGCTTTTGTTGTTTGTTTTTTTTCCTATGAGGTCGAGATAGATTTAGATCTATATTTCTATGCCAGTGACTTGTTTTTGTTAAAATTTGGCTTATTATTACATTTTTAATGAAAGCTGACAATGCCGTTTTTTTTTAATCGCGAGTATAATTGGCGTTTTCCATATTGAATGACACATCGAAATGACAATTTTGTCTTTTTTAAGGAGATTTGCATCAGTTTTCAGAACATTTTAATAATTTCAGGAGATTTTGATGACTTTTTCTTATATTTTATAAATTCAGGAGAGTTCCAGGAACTCTTTTATAATTAGTTAAAATGGTTTAATTTAATAATTTACACCTAGAATTTGCATTGCGCGGGGCCTATGAAAGTGCAGCGGGGCCCACTGCGGCCGCATAGGCCCTGGGTCTATGTTCATCTTAAGTCTATTTTAAAATCGACGCAAGCATAATTATCTGCCCCTCGCTACTCAACATCTTTCTCGCTCCTCATTGGTCGACATCCAGGTTTAAAATAACATTGGAAAGCTTAGATTGAATGTATATAATCAGACCCTACGCAGCATTATGCACTGGACTTGCATAAGACGTTAATATCAGCTAATAGCAGCACACCGATTCAATGATCTCCGCTTGCTTGAGTAGAGCAATATCTATAAGGAGATGGCTATTTATCAATTTACAACTTCTATCTAACTAAATGAGCAGGTACATTTTTATTAAAGACACATTATTGTTTTAAATAAATGGATAGATTTGTATTAACAGAGAATATGCTGTATTCATAATGTGCCATTTTCTCCACATTATAAAAGAGAGTTATAGACCTCTCGAAATTCGAAAATCTTAATAGAGGGAGATAATTCAAGAGTTACTTGTCACTTTGGCAGTTAACGTTTCAATTTGAGTTACCAAACAAATAAATAAATAAAATTAAGCAAAATATTTTAAAAAATCCTTAAAAAAAAGGATACCAAACAAAACTTATAAAAGGGAACGCAAGGTAAATCACGTCTAACATCTTTCAATTCTGCAACATTTACTTCCCCTCTTCTGTATTAAGCTACTAATTCATTACAACTAATTGATTCAACAATTAGTCATATTTTAATGTTGTTGATTCGTGTACAGTCTTCAACCAAGAAACAGACCAATTGGAGAACTAACGTGTATGAGATGTGTGCCAGACAGACAGAGCGATTCAATACAAGCTTTGTAACAAAAAATAGTGAAGTTTAAACACTGTACTCCAGACAATCAACAAGTGGTTTAGACAGTTGTGGAATATATACGAAGTGATGTCCCAGCGGTGACTAACCATTTACCGAGTGGTGAACTAGTAATGACCGGAGTAAAGCTTAATAATGATCAAGTGATGGCGGAGTATTGGAGAAGTTTTGTGTGAAATTTGTCCGAAGTGGTTAGTAGACTTAGCAATAAATAATTACATAACATCTTTGCATAACTCACCCTATTAAAAGACAATACTAAATGACTCGAAACGATCATTGTAAAAAGACGAACCAGAAATTGTGGTTAAAAGACGTGGTCGTTTCCAGTGATACATAATATTATTAATGTTATATATATGCTATAATGTTATATATATATACTCAGTGCACTCTGATCCAATCTCTTTTGTAGACAAGAGGGGGAGGGGCAGGTATCTGATAGAAGGTAGTCACCAAACACAACTCACGGAGTCAAATCCCGAATAAAAATCTCTAGTTTACATTGGGATTCTAAAACTTCAGCCACCTGATTGTCACGGGCTGTACGCCTCAAGGTCGCAAGAGAAGTGCAAACAGGAAATGCATTTATACGTTGGCTTCTCGTGTGGATTAGAGGCATTAAACGCTTGGCGACCACTCGAGAGGCCTCGAGCTCAAATCTGAACTCGAGCTGAGTTGTGTTTGCTGAGCGCCTAAACCACCTTCCATTTACTCCCTTCCCCACAGGTCCACTAACAGGATCGGACAATAGCATGCTGGGACATGAAAGATACGCTCTACACAAGAATTGGATACATTGGAGAAATTCTATCCAACGAGCAAGTTTCACACTCCTGACCTCGAGGTTGTTGTTACTGGTCGTTGACTTGTAGCACCAAACTTCTGATAACAGTGTGTTGTTTTTCTTCCCTCTGACACAATATGTAATTCAATTCTTCCTCTTTCTCCTGACACCAATTTGTTGTAGAATACTTTCTGTTTGTTTCTTCTGACACCATTATGTTGTTATTGGTCTTTGACTTGTAGCACCACACTAAACCGCTGTAGGTGTAATATAGCTTAACTAATGAAACTTCAAATAACTAGAATAACTTCCATGTGAACAATACTAAATATAAATTAATTTATAATATAGAAAAAATGCAAGTTAATAATATAAGATCAAATAACTGTAGTAGACTTTAGTAATAATATTTCTTAACAAAATCTGACTCTCTACAATAACACAACCTTCTAGTCTCTAGTTCTGGAGTCGTCTCCCCTAAATAAGACCAATTGACGACAACGCCACCTATATTGCATCCTTTACAACTAGTCGCTAACCTCTTCCCATCGTAACACACACACAGACTTCGTAACAGAGGAATCATGTGACCAAATATCAACCTGGACTTCCGTGCCAGTGCTGCTTTAGGCAGACTTCAAGATCAAGTGTTTTAATGTAGAAGACTGAATATTTTCAAAACTGAAAGTCTACAGTGCTCTAGTCCTCCCTTCACTCTTACATGTATCAGTGTCCTGGACCCCATAACAATTCACCAGAGGAACTGGTTTGACCACATCTTAGACATTGAAATCCTACAGTTGTCACACATAAACAGTATCCACACCACAGCAATGTAGTCTGTATGCCAGAAAATCGCCTTCCCCAAAGACTTCTTTATGGGGAGCTTTGTGCTGAAAACGCTCTCATGGCGGTCAACACAATTGATACAAAGACACCCTTTAAGAGCTCCCTCTAGGAGTGTGATATTAACATTCACGGCTGGGAAACTCTAGCGTTCCATCGCTCCTCATGGCGTGAAGCCGTGAGTGAAAGAGTTTTAAGATACGAGGAAAGGAGAGCGGCCAGCATGACAGAACGCAGAGCTAACAAAAAGCTGAGAGAAGAAGCAGGCCTATCTGTTGTAGTCTCAACTTACCCATGTCATGTGTGTGACCGGCTTTAAAGCGATCATCGGACTTTACAGTCATCTTCGAGTTCATAAGAAAAGAGAAATGGAGGAGTTATACATGTCACTGCCTATATCTACACAAAAAGGCGACTTTAAATCATTAAAATTTTCTCTAGTGTAGAATTATCCATCCATACATAAAAAAAACATATAGACTGGATGATATAAAGATAGCTCTATAAGTTGAGTGCGAAAGAGAGAGCGAATTAAAATCATCAACGTTCGATAATGACAGGAATCCGTTCAGAAGATGCTGTAATGCCTTACATTTGGCTGAAAAATCAATACTAGAATAAGACTTGATTATCTACAGGCATAGAAATTTAATCTCTCGAAAATATATTCCAGCTTTTTTTTTAGAGTGTGGTCACATTAATTTTCATGTATTTAAATAAATCAGGCTGTTGAAAAAAAATTAATGCAAAGTTGTTGTTTTTTTTGTTTATTTCTTTAAATAAGAAACGTCATATATAATGTAAGCGTGTCAAATTGAGGACGCTGGAGGCTGGTAGATGAATGAATTCTCACGGTTAATACCAATAAAAGCCTGAGGATAAATGTCAATAATTTGTTTAAAAATATGCAAGAAGGCTATACTCCAGTGGAAGAGGGCATTTAGTTTTCAGATTTCTTTCTTTCTACAAAAAATTACTTTTTAATGCGGGCTTTGTATTAATGATGGAAAGGTTGAATCCTTGACGAATTTCTAATGATAGTTAATGGGTGAGATATGTCAGTAAGTGTTCTGCAACGATAGGTAGATGTTTAGAACACAAACTACTACCGTGTTAAATGGGGTGATGCGCTGATGTCAGAATATGTACTGAATACTTGGTTTACATACACACACACACACACTAGAGAAACAGGAAGTTTTCATTCCTAAAACTTTTTAGTAGACAAAAAAGTCGACTACTAGAATGTTTGACTAGATTTTTTCATCAGAAAACACGGGCCTCAGCCTCAGCGTGCAACTCGTGAGGAAACGGTCATTGGAAGAGATGATTAGGCTCATAGTTCCTCCACCGTGGTTCGATGATGACCACTTTGTCATCCAGGGGGCTGAGGGTTTTGCACTGGGGTTTTATGCCTCCTCATGTGGCTGGTGAGACCTATGTGAGCCCGGAATGTTCGGCTGCATACTGGGCAGGTTATTCCAGCTGGAGCTAGTTTCGTGGGCCTTGCTTTTATTCTCTGGCGTTTTTCTTCTGGCAGCGTTGTTCTCTTTTCCTCAGCAGCTTGTGCGTTAGTTTTCACAGCGCGACGCCATAATGCTCTGTCATGTGCTTCTGTCTCCCAGGTGGCTGGGTCTATGCTGAATGCCTTCAGAGAAGCGTGGAGGGTGTCCCTGAAGCGCTTGCTTTGACCACCTTGCTAGCGCTTTCCTTCGCTTAGTTGGCCATACAAGAGTCGTTTAGGGAAACAAAAAAGAGCCCCCGTTGGTGTGGCTTAGGACCGAGTCCATTGCACTGGCGGGGATGGAAGAAAGCCCCAACAAACATGTCACTATCCACACATTGTTCCTCAAAGAACCGTTTTTTTTTTGTTTTTAAAAGAATTAAAAAATATTTTGTGTTATATCCCGACGACGTCCTTCAACTCCCCTGCCGATAAGACATTGGTTACAAAAACATAATGAGAAGGGATGGAACTCCGTCAGAATGTAGTTGTAATATAAAGAAAAAAAAAGTACCACAGGCGTTCAATCCCATTAGTCTCTTCTCCGCACAAGAGGTAACAAATCTCTTCTCTCGTCTGCTAGTAATGACTGCCATCTTTTTTTTTTAACCTTTTCCTGCTAGCTTTAAATCGCGATCAAAACACTGAGAAAGAGAAAGTTTACCCAGACTTAATAAAACACAATTATTTTTTCACGGTTTCATTCTTCCCAACCATCTCCATTCAGCTAGTAATCTTATCTAGAGGCATGGATGGATGGATGGATGGATGGATGAATGGATTGTTTGATGGATGGATAGATAGATTAATGGATGGATAGATTCGAAAATTAATGGATGGATAGGTGAATTAATGAATGTATGCATTGGCGTAGCCGGGGGGGGGGGTTCAACCCCACCCCGAGAAAAAATCCTGGCTACGTCCATGAATGTACGAATAGATAGATAGATAGATAGATAGATAGATAGATAGATAGATAGATAGTTAGATAGATAGATAGATAGATAGATAGATAGATAGATAGATAGATAGATAGATAGATAGATAGATAGATAGATAGATACATACATACATACATACATACATACATACATACATACATACATACATACATACATACATACATACATACATACATACATACATACATACATACATACTGTTACGTCTTTATATTGGATGAGACTCTTTAGACATGTAAACGACAAATCACAGTTTATAAATACTTTAATCTTTATTAACACTGAAAACACTTTCTTGTTCATAGTCCTCCATTTCGGTTCTTCTTCTTACTTTCAACACGCATTCGCACCATTTCACATTCACACTAAGATGCGCACGTAACACCCCCCTTGTTTAACAAGTTCGATGCACATCGAACGTCCAAAATACAAATCACTGAATATATTATCAGACTATTCCAAGTTAAAACAAATCGGTAACATATAAAACCATAATGTAATAACTAAACAAACTCAAACACAATGTCATGTTAATACCAATACAATTCCAACATGGAATAACAATTATATTCATCACAATAAGAACTGTTATTATGAGCAATTGAAACCACTTCTGTTAACATATATCTATAAGTAATCATATTTCTATTAATACAACTCCCCACTCATAATTTTATGCCTGTACAAAACACCATCATTCCAGTCGCAATCAAATAGTTAACAAACAAAGTCTATCTTGCTCCATGCATATTGTAACAACAATATTCAATTCATTACACATATATTTATTCATTGTAGAATAGAACAATAATTAGTGTCCATCATTCCTACCTTTTCTAATCATATCTATATAATTCTAACAATATTGACAGGCCATCCTTTCCGCTTCTCTCCTTTGCAATGATGTCCCATTGTGATCCTACTACCGAATGATCTAGATGTACTGTTTTCTAGGCTGCTAATATCCCTCTCTTTTCTCGTATACGCCTCTTCACTATTGTACCTTGAATCCTTAATTCTAATTAACTGTTGACACTGTCTTCTAATATGCCCCCTTCTCCCACAATTAAAGCATAAGATGTATGGACTTGTATGTCTATATGTGAGTTTAAATCGCTTTCCCTGTACCACTGATTGCCTTACTTTACTTTGATTTGGACCCATTCCTATTGCATTGCTTTCTACCTTATCTGTTAACTCTTTCTTCTTGTGCTCTCTGCTACCCATGTCATCTGATGTATGAGATCTTATGTCTTCTTCCACATCCCCATTTCTACCTCGCGTAGACTTTATCCCATAATATTTCTTCCAATTCTCAATCTCCCTTACTGAACATATTTTCACCCCATGAATATTCCCAATAATTAAATCTATCTCACCCTGATCTACAACACAAGCTTCCACTGTCCCCTTAACATACGGTGTGTCTATACTAACTTTAGCAATCGGTAATTGTACAATATTCCCATTAAACATAACACACTTCCTAGATTCGCCTGTATATTCATGGTCTTCCACTAAATTCTTATTCACTCCAATAATAGTGCTTCCTGTATCCCTGATGGTCTTGGCTGCCTTGTTCCCTACGAATGTCTGAAAAATCTCCAATGTTCCAGTATCAGATGACAATGATAAGCCTTGCTCTATTCTACCTTTCTCCCAGTCCTTTCTTTCCTGTCTGTTTCCTTGATACCTTCCGTTGCGGTTATCATTTTGTCTTTCATATGTACCACGTTTATAATGTCTATCTTGTGTCTCCCTTGTTCTGTGAGAGTTATTCTGTGTCTCACATGTTCTGTTAAAGGCAACTATTTCTTCTATATCACTGCCTCTAGATAATTTCTTCTCGGGATGTGCCACTTTATAAGCCCTTATCAGTCTTACTATGTCTTCTATGGATTTCGGTTTCCTCTCCAACAGAAATATTTTTAATTCCTCCTGACACTCGTACATCACTTTGTCCAGCATGATAAATGTCTTAAGACTGTCAAAGGTTTTTTCTACCTCAGCGGTTTCTATCCAGTTATCGAAATGGCTGCTCATTTTGTCCAAGAAGGTCTGCGGGTCATCCTCTGGTTCTATCTCACAATTAACAAACTGTTGGCGATAGAAAGCTTCTGTTTTCCCGAAAGTTCGAAGTAGTTGTTCTTTCACAATGCTGTAGTTACCCTGGTTCATACATATTTTTGAAGGAACCTCCGCTGTAAATGATCTCGACAATAAGAATGTCCATTTGTCTTCAGGGTACTCCAGTTCTCTCATTTCTATTTCGAACTTCTTCAAAAAAATGTCTATGTCCATTTTGTCTTCGTTGAATATCAAACCTTTATATTTTGCCAGTTTATTCCCTGTAGAGTCACTCTTTCTTTTATCATTCTCTTTTCCTTGGTCTGTTTTTAACTTTTTCTCTGCTGTCTCTTTTTCAAACGCTAATCTTTCTCTTTCAATGGCGACTAATTCATTTTTCTTTTCCCTTTCAATTGCTACTATCTCCTTATCCTTTTCTCTTTCTCTTTTGTCCTCCTTATCTAATCTCTCCTTTTCTTTTTCCCTTTCTCTTTTGTCCTCCTTATCTAATCTCTCCTTTTCTTTGTCTCTTTCCATCGCTAATCTCTCCTTTTCTTTTTCCCTTTCTCTTTTGTCCTCCTTATCTAATCTCTCCTTTTCTTTGTCTCTTTCCATCGCTAATCTCTCCTTTTCTTTTTCTCTTTCCATCGCTAATCTCTCCTTTTCTATGACTAATCTCTCCCTCTCCACCAACCTTTCTTGTACGTATTTTCTTAGTTCTGCCCCTTCAAGCTCCAACAACCTTCCCTCTTCCTTCAACGTTGCTACCTCAGCCCTGTCCGCCATAGTTGATTACTAATAATATCGAATCGAATGTTCTCCTGTCTCTAGATCTAGACTTTACTATCTCTACTGTCTGCTGACAGGAGATCCCCTGTGTATAGAGGGATACGTGGGTTTTACCTTTGCGTTGGGCGCCACTTGTTACGTCTTTATATTGGATGAGACTCTTTAGACATGGAAACGACAAATCACAGTTTATAAATACTTTAATCGTTATTAACACTGAAAACACTTTCTTGTTCATATTCCTCCATTTCGGTTCTTCCTTTTTCTTTCAACACGCATTCGCACCATTTCACATTCACACTAAGATGCGCACGTAACACATACATACATACATACATACATACTGTTATAATTCCCGCCATGCACAGCGCCATCCAAGATAGTGCAGAAGGTGCGCACTATTAGTGACTAGACTAGAGAAGGTGCGCACTATTAGTGACTAGACTAGAGAAGGTGCGCACTATTAGTGACTAGACTAGAGAAGGTGCGCACTATTAGTGACTAGACTAGAGAAGGTGCGCACTATTAGTGACTAGACTAGAGAAGGTGCACACTATTAGTGACTAGACTAGAGAAGGTGCGCACTATTAGTGACTAGACTAGAGAAGGTGCGCACTATTAGTGACTAGACTAGAGAAGGTGCGCACTATTAGTGACTAGACTAGAGAAGGTGCGCACTATTAGTGACTAGACTAGAGAAGGTGCGCACTATTAGTGACTAGACTAGAGAAGGTGCACACTATTAGTGACTAGACTAGAGAAGGTGCGCACTATTAGTGACTAGACTAGAGAAGGTGCGCACTATTAGTGACTAGACTAGAGAAGGTGCGCACTATTAGTGACTAGACTAGAGAAGGTGCGCACTATTAGTGACTAGACTAGAGAAGGTGCGCACTATTAGTGACTAGACTAGAGAAGGTGCGCACTATTAGTGACTAGACTAGAGAAGGTGCGCACTATTAGTGACTAGACTAGAGAAGGTGCGCACTATTAGTGACTAGACTAGAGAAGGATGTTTACATTAGAGAAAGAGAGAGAACAATTTCCGCCCAGGTCTAGAGCCGAGATGAAGATGTTGTGCTCAAGGCAGATGTCCTATGTGTCATGTCTCCATGTAAATAAACATCCATATCTCGTTGAGTTGCTTCCCTAATGTTATTACAATACATACATACATACATACATACATACATACATACATACATACATACATACATACATACATACATACATACATAGATACATACATACATACATACGTAGATACATACATACATACATACATACATACATACATACATACATACATACATACATACATACATACATACATACATACATACATACATACATACATACATACATACATACATACATACATACATACATACATACATACATACATACATACATACATACATACATACATACATACATACATACATACATACATACATACATACATACATACATACATACATACATACATACATACATACATACATACATACATACATACATACATACATACATACATACATACATACATACATACATACATACATACATACATACATACATACATACATACATACATACATACATACATACATACATACATACATACATACATACATACATACATACATACATACATACATACATACATACATACATACATACATACATACATACATACATACATACATACATACATACATACATACATACATACATACATACATACATACATACATACATACATACATACATACATACATACATACATACATACATACATACATACATACATACATACATACATACATACATACATACATACATACATACATACATACATACATACATACATACATACATACATACATACATACATACATACATACATACATACATACATACATACATACATACATACATACATACATACATACATACATACATACATACATACATACATACATACATACATACATACATACATACATACATACATACATACATAGATACATACATACATACATACATACATAGATACATACATACATACATACATACGTAGATACATACATACATACATACATACATACATACATACATACATACATACATACATACATACATACATACATAGATACATACATACATACATACATACATAGATACATACATACATACATACATACGTAGATACATACATACATACATACATACATACATACATACATACATACATAGATACATACATACATGCATAGATACATACATACATACATAGATACATACATACATACATACATACATACATACATACATCAAAACACATTTTACACCTTGTATGAAGAAGTTTAAGAGAAAAATAAAGTCCCCTCTAAACATGGCCTTTGGCATCAAAACACTATCCTTCATTAGAAGTGTAAGACTCGCTGATGATGGCTGAAAGCAATTTGGTAAAGTACTTATCTAAGACTACGTGTTAAAAGTCCTGTGGAGCTTAAGATAAAAGTATAGATTTACAATTGACAGACCAGGGCATGTCTAATGGGGAAGTTAATTTGTGTAGTAGTTGCCAGGTTGAACTACTGAAAAGAAAAAGCCTGCATGTCAATAGCAATCCCTCGTGGCATGTGACTTTGATTAGATGGTCAATGTAAATACTTAGGGCTCTAGGGTCACAGTGGAGACTTGAGTGAGTACAGTCATTGATTAGAGGTCAGATACACACCACTGAAAATTTAAGTACCATGGCAGGCTGAAAAACGTAACTATTACCTAAACTAACAGTCTTTTATCTTCTTTTCTTACAATAAATTTACTTAATAAGTTAACTATTTTTGGTAAGTCTCAAGCCCTGGCTTATTAAAGTTCATGTCAAACTGGAAGTGGGTGTATATCACTTTAAAATGACTGTATCTTGGTTCCCAATAAATGTAATACAGATCCCTAAGAAATAAAATACAGAAAAACGGACAGTATATAGAAACTCGAAAGAAGGGCAATGTCTTTAATTCCGAAGATTAAGGTCGAGGGCTAATGGCTACGCAAACCCGTTGAAACAAAAACAATTAGTAAAATATTTCTAGTCGGAGTCGGACAGATTTATTATTATAGGTCTAGATGTATTAAAAATTCAATGACATGACTGATCCGAACTTATAGATACAATTACGTTCAATAGAAGCTTTTTAAAAAGTTTATTTTTTCTTGTTTGTATCTCAGATACAATTTTGCACTTAATCTGGTAAAAAATCCTTAGCTGTAATAAAGTGTTAAAAGTTTAGAAGTCAGGGCTTTTGGTTGAGGCACTACGGCAGACAAGCTTTCGATGTAGTAAGAACTTAAAATTGACTTTTGCTCTGGGTTCTGAGTTTTTTTTGTCTCTGACAATCTGGAGTTTGTTTACTTCCCCCTGGAGACAGGTTTGATCATAAATCCGCGTTCTGCTGGACCACGTCTGGTCAGTGTCCCAGCGTCCAACTTTTCATCTCTTGGCCAAAGTAATGAGACCACTGGCCACCAAACACAAGGTTAGCGCTTGGTCGCTAATTACTTTGAGGTGTCGGTTCACACATATATGAAGCCCAGTTGATGGCAATGGGTCGTTTCATCTTTCTTTCTCTCTCTTTGTCTATCTCTCTTCTCCCTCTTTGTCTCTCTCTCTTCTCCCTCTTTATCTCTCTCTCTCTCTCTCTCTCGTTATTCTCTCTCCTATAAAATTACGATCTAATTTTTAATACACAATGGCTTTCACATGACAGTTTTTTATTTTTCGTTGTTTTATCAATATTATCACGTGACTAATGTTGTTTGTTTACGATTGGTGAATGAGGTCCATTGTGCTACGGTCTAACCAATGAAAGCAGAGCATCTCGCCTAAACAAGGATTGCATACGAAACTAATCCATCTCGTCCAAACAAAGATTGAATACGAAACTAATCCATCTCGTCCAAACAAAGATTGAATACGAAACTAATCCATCTCGTCAAAACAAAGATTGAATACGAAACTAATCCATCTCGTCTAAACAAAGATTGCATACGAAACTAATCCATCTCGTCCAAACAAAGATTGCATACGAAACTAATCCATCTTGTCTAAACAAAGATTGAATACGAAACTAATCCATCTCGTCCAAACAAAGATTGAATACGAAACTAATCCATCTTGTCTAAACAAAGATTGAATACGAAACTAATCCATCTTGTCTAAACAAAGATTGAATACGAAACTAATCCATCTTGTCCAAACAAAGATTGAATACGAAACTAATCCATCTTGTCTAAACAAAGATTGCATACGAAACTAATCCATCTTGTCTAAACAAAGATTGAATACGAAACTAATCCATCTTGTCTAAACAAAGATTGCATACGAAACTAATCCATCTTGTCTAAACAAAGATTGCATACGAAACTAATCCATCTTGTCTAAACAAAGATTGAATACGAAACTAATCCATCTCGTCCAAACAAAGATTGAATACGAAACTAATCCATGCGTACGTTTTACAGCTTTATTTCCAAAGATTTTAAAACAAATTTCGTTTCAGTTAGAGAAGAAATTAGTTTCAGAGTTAGAAGAGCTCGCTCCATGCACATTCAAGTGTAGGCTATCGAAAATGGGTGCATTCGAAATATAGCAACGTGTACGGCGAGGTTTTGTTTTGTTTTTGAACAAAAAAATATTGGGATTCAAAAAAGTCTTAGATATTGTTGGATCTAGAAGACTCTGCCCCTGACAAGCCTAGCTAGAGGTTCACAGTTTCCCATAAGTCTTAATACCTGCACCCACACCCCAATCGCGTCCTATATAACTTCACCCTACAGTGTCATTCCGAATCCCCGCATCTATTTTAAAAAAAAACATTAAAATAATATTAATTCTTAACATTGATGTGTGCGGCTATCAGAAACACTTTGAGGAAACTCTTCATCTTTGGACAGGCTGAAACAGAGAGGGTCGGTGTTGGTGAGAATAAATGGGAATTTGGAAAAAGGGGGGGGGATGTTAAAGCATTTTTTGTCTTTAATCATTCAGCATTTAAGCGAACAAAAGAAACATTTACTTTATATATTGGATATATTAATAAATATAAAATATTCTACAGATAATTATCACCTCTGTATGATTGCCTGACATGAATTGGGTACCTAACAAAAGGTGAGTACATAGCCTACATAGCTTCAAAATGGCAACTATACTCACAAGAGCAGCAAGTCTCAGTACCTAGTCTAACGTTTGTAACCAACTTCAGGCTGAAATCTATTGTTCAGAAAAAGGTGGTTGAACCCACTCCCTTTGCCAGTTATTTTCACGACCTCTAATTATCCACCATTACTCTTCTACTCAATTTGGAATAGTGCGCAGCGTAGTGTGAATGTGGAATGGTGTGCAGCGTAGTTATACAGACAGAGGTTATACACATAGAGGTCATACAGAGAGAGGCCATACAGAGAGAGGTCATACAGAGAGAGGTCATTCAGAGAGAGGTCATACAGAGAGAGATCATTCAGAGAGAGGTCATACAAAGAGGGTCATTCAGAGAGAGGTCATAAAGAGAGAGGTTATACAGAGAGAGGTCATACAGAGAGAGGTCATTCAGAGAGAGGTCATTCAGAGAGAGGTCATACAGAGTGATGTTATACAGAGAGAGGTCATTCAGAGAGAGGTCATACAGAGAGAGGTTATACAGAGAGAGGTCATTCAGAGAGAGGTCATACAGAGTGAGGTTATACAGAGAGAGGTCATTCAGAGAGAGGTCATACAGAGAGAGGTCATTCAGAGAGAGGTCATTCAGAGAGAGGTCATTCAGAGAGAGGTCATACAGAGTGATGTTATACAGAGAGAGGTCATACAGAGAGAGGTCATTCAGAGAGAGGTTATACAGAGAGAGGTCATACAGAGAGAGGTTTTACAGAGTGAGGTTATACAGAGAGAGGTCATACAGAGAGAGGTCATACAGAGAGAGGTTATACAGTCGACTGAGTAATAGCCGGTCGACTAGTAGGTTTAATTCTGTTTCCTGTGGATTCTTCTGGTTACTGCCTTTCAATGTAATGATGTGTTTACATATAGCAGACTATGTGTTAGTCCTGATAAGATGTAGCGCATTCTTCTAGTCTGTCTTATCAGGATTACTCAAGCTGCTTGGAGGGTTAATCCGTTGTTTAATAACATTACCGACACTTAATCTTTTTAATTAAGGTTAATCTGGTAGCTTTGAGTACTTTGGAGTATAAAGGTTACTGGGGATGACTGGAGTTAATCTTCATTGCGTCTGAGGTCTAATAGTTGCGTTGATATTTACTAGATAAGCTCGTTGCCTATCTTAGCCCTCTCCCAACCCACTCATTCCCACCCCCAACCACATCTGCATCTCAGTTCACGTCTGCACGCTCTATCCATATTTGAAATTTCTCACATTTCCTTCCAGTGAACTTTCCTACATAACCCCCCCCCCCTTTTTTTTTCCAACTTTTTTTTCCCATCGCCTGCCTCACTTGTGGGTGATTGAATGGTTTTGATTGTGCCATCGGCTTACACGATGGTCAATCAACTGTAACCGGCTATTCTTATATTATTCGATCACGACTATTGTATTGATAAGGTTAGAAAAACAAAATAAGAAAGAAAGAAAAAAAAAACAAGAACTAAATAAAACAAAAATTTCCCATTCAGGAGACAATGAGTTGGGAGTCTTGCTTGGTTTGTTCTCAATGACGTCGCTTTATTTTCCTTTCAAAATAATCAGGCCAGTGTTTCGCCTTGACGGTCGTGCGGTGTGTGTGTGGGTAGTCTCCCTTGAATGAGATTCAGGAAAAAAACGTATATGAAACCAATAAATGAGACTGAATAGCGTGCACTATGACCGGGGTAACGCTCTCAGCGTTATGAACTGGCCAACAGACGATATCAACAATTAATTCGAGCATCAGTTCGGTGAAGCTTAGGTATTGCACTTTAATATTACTTGATCTGTTAGTGGCCAGTGCGTAAACATTGACTAATAAATAGATTGTTTCTTTTTTATCTATTGAGTTTTATCAACAGATCGTAAAGAATGTTATTAAAAATTGACATCGATCCTCACATTTTGCTACTGACTGTCTACAACATTTTCACAAGGAAAAGCGTAAGGATAAGACACTCTTCTTTGTTCTGAGCAGTAGTGTGACCAATCGTTTGGAGTTCCAGAAAAGTTCTGCAGAAAGTGTTTTTATTTGATTTTTAATTTTCGTTTAGCTCACTGATGCCCACTTTTTGGCACGCGAATCAGGTGACGCGCTGCTGTTCAGCTCCTCAAAACTCCCGCTTCAAAGTGCATGAATGAAGTCTAAGAGATTTAGTCACATAAGTCTCAGAACAGTCTGTGGCCACGCTGCTCAGATACGGGGCACACCATGTATTTGCTCTCCCCCCCACCCTCAAGCTGAAAACGGTTTGGTACCAGTGCATGTACTTCAACCAGTGTGACGTCTTTTCCTTCTTTAATGTTAATAATGTTATTATTGATGTCATCAGTTGCCTCTGTTACTTTAGCCAGAATCTGAACACAGCAGAAATGTCTTTGCATTTCAACAAGAGTTTCCGGAATAACTGTGTTCTCTTAATTATCTCATTTTAAATACAAATGAACAAAAACTGAAATAAAGTTAACTTGGTATCATCCACCTATCAGGAAGTTATTTTTTTGAGGTCGAAGTTGTCTATCAATTTCATACACCTTGAAGATCCCCTAGAGATGAGGAGACGAAAGAAGGTAGAGTATTTGAAAGAAGGATCAACTCGTATGCTTCCCTTCAATATAATAATCATCTAGAACTGAGAAAAAAGAGTCAATTGAGTCGCCTTCGTTCAGTATGAGCTAAGACGATCAAGTACCACAAACAAGCTGCCAACATTCCGGAGCTTCTTGCAGAATCTCATCTTCACCTGTTACATGCGCAGCGTGGTGTCAATGTGGAATGGTGTGCAGCGTAGTTTGAATGTGGAATGGTGTGCAGCGTAGTGTCAATGTGGAATGGTGTGCAGAGTAGTGTCAATGTGGAATGGTGTGCAGCGTAGTGTCAATGTGGAATGGTGTGCAGCATAGTGTCAATGTGGAATGGTACGCAGCGTAGTGTCAATGTGGAATGGTGCGCAGCGTAGTGTCAATGTGGAATGGAGCGCAGCAGAGTGTGAATGTGGAATGGTGCGCAGCGTAGTGTGAATGTGGAATGGTGCGCGGCGTAGTGTCAATGTGGAATGGTGCGCAGCGTAGTGTGAATGTGGAATGGTACGCAGCGTAGTGTGAATGTAGAATGGTGCGCAGCGTAGTGTCAATGTGGAATGGTGCGCAGCGTAGTGTCAATGTGAAATGGTGTGCAGCGTAGTTTGAATGTGGAATGGTGCGCAGCGTAGTGTCAATGTGGAATGGTACGCAGTGTAGTGTGAATGTGGAATGGTGTGCAGCGTAGTGTGAATGTGGAATGGTGCGCAGCGTAGTGTGTATGTGGAATCGTGCGCAGCGTAGTGTGAATGTGGAATGGTGCGCAGCGTAGTGTGAATGTGGAATGGTGCGCAGCGTAGTGTCAATGTGGAATGGTACGCAGTGTAGTGTGAATGTGGAATCGTGCGCAGCGTAGTGTGAATGTGGAATTATGCGCAGCGTAGTGTCAATGTGGAATGGTGCGCAGCGTAGTTTGAATGTGGAAAGGTACGCAGCGTAGTGTGAATGTGGAATGGTACGGTGGAATGGTGCGCAGTGTAGTGTGAATGTGGAATGGTACGCAGCGTAGTGTGAATGTGGAATGGTGCGCAGCGTAGTGTGAATGTGGAAAGGTGCGCAGTGTAGTGTGAATGTGGAATGGTGCGCAGCGTAGTGTGAATGTGGAATGGTACGCAGCGTAGTGTCAATGTGGAATGGTGTGCAGCGTAGTGTCAATGTGGAATGGTGCGCAGCGTAGTGTGAATGTGGAATGGTGTGCAGTGTAGTGTGAATGTGGAATGGTACGGTTAAATGGTGCGCAGTGTAGTGTGAATGTGGAATAGTACGGTGGAATGGTGCGCAGTGTAGTGTGAATGTGGAATGGTACGCAGCGTAGTGTGAATGTGGAATGGTGCGCAGCGTAGTGTGAATGTGGAAAGGTGCGCAGTGTAGTGTGAATGTGGAATGGTACGGTGGAATGGTGCGCAGTGTAGTGTGAATGTGGAATGGTACGCAGCGTAGTGTGAATGTGGAATGGTACGGTGGAATGGTGCGCAGTGTAGTGTGAATGTGGAATGGTACGCAGCGTAGTGTGAATGTGGAATGGTGCGCAGCGTAGTGTGAATGTGGAAAGGTGCGCAGTGTAGTGTGAATGTGGAATGGTGCGCAGCGTAGTGTGAATGTGGAATGGTACGCAGCGTAGTGTCAATGTGGAATGGTGTGCAGCGTAGTGTCAATGTGGAATGGTGCGCAGCGTAGTGTGAATGTGGAATGGTGCGCAGTGTAGTGTGAATGTGGAATGGTACGCAGTGTAGTGTGAATGTGGAATGGTACGCAGCGTAGTGTGAATGTGGAATGGTACGCAGTGTAGTGTGAATGTGGAATGGTACGCAGTGTAGTGTGAATGTGGAATGGTACGGTGGAATGGTACGCAGTGTAGTGTGAATGTGGAATGGTACGCAGCGTAGTGTGAATGTGGAATGGTACGGTGGAATGGTGCGCAGTGTAGTGTGAATGTGGAATGGTACGCAGCGTAGTGTGAATGTGGAATGGTGCGCAGCGTAGTGTGAATGTGGAAAGGTGCGCAGTGTAGTGTGAATGTGGAATGGTGCGCAGCGTAGTGTGAATGTGGAATGGTACGCAGCGTAGTGTCAATGTGGAATGGTGTGCAGCGTAGTGTGAATGTGGAATGGTACGCAGCGTAGTGTCAATGTGGAATGGTACGCAGCGTAGTGTCAATGTGGAATGGTGTGCAGCGTAGTGTCAATGTGGAATGTTGCGCAGCGTAGTGTGAATGTGGAATGGTACGCAGTGTAGTGTGAATGTGGAATGGTACGCAGTGTAGTGTGAATGTGGAATGGTACGCAGTGTAGTGTGAATGTGGAATGGTACGGTGGAATGGTGCGCAGTGTAGTGTGAATGTGGAATGGTACGGTGGAATGGTGCGCAGTGTAGTGTGAATGTGGAATGGTACGCAGCGTAGTGTGAATGTGGAATGGTACGGTGGAATGGTACGCAGTGTAGTGTGAATGTGGAATGGTACGCAGTGTAGTGTGAATGTGGAATGGTACGGTGGAATGGTACGCAGTGTAGTGTGAATGTGGAATGGTACGGTGGAATGGTGCGCAGTGTAGTGTAAATGTGGAATGGTACGGTGGAATGGTACGCAGTGTAGTGTGAATGTGGAATGGTACGCAGTGTAGTGTGAATGTGGAATGGTACGCAGTGTAGTGTGAATGTGGAATGGTACGGTGGAATGGTACGCAGTGTAGTGTGAATGTGGAATGGTACGGTGGAATGGTACGCAGTGTAGTGTGAATGTGGAATGGTACGCAGTGTAGTGTGAATGTGGAATGGTACGGTGGAATGGTACGCAGTGTAGTGTGAATGTGGAATGGTACGCAGTGTAGTGTGAATGTGGAATGGTACGGTGGAATGGTACGCAGTGTAGTGTGAATGTGGAATGGTACGCAGTGTAGTGTGAATGTGGAATGGTACGGTGGAATGGTACGCAGTGTAGTGTGAATGTGGAATGGTACGCAGTGTAGTGTGAATGTGGAATGGTACGGTGGAATGGTACGCAGCGTAGTGTGAATGTGGAATGGTACGGTGGAATGGTGCGCAGTGTAGTGTGAATGTGGAATGGTACGCAGCGTAGTGTCAATGTGGAATGTTGCGCAGCGTAGTGTGAATGTGGAATGGTACGCAGTGTAGTGTGAATGTGGAATGGTACGCAGTGTAGTGTGAATGTGGAATGGTACGCAGTGTAGTGTGAATGTGGAATGGTACGGTGGAATGGTGCGCAGTGTAGTGTGAATGTGGAATGGTACGGTGGAATGGTGCGCAATGTAGTGTGAATGTGGAATGGTACGCAGCGTAGTGTGAATGTGGAATGGTACGGTGGAATGGTACGCAGTGTAGTGTGAATGTGGAATGGTACGCAGTGTAGTGTGAATGTGGAATGGTACGGTGGAATGGTACGCAGTGTAGTGTGAATGTGGAATGGTACGGTGGAATGGTGCGCAGTGTAGTGTAAATGTGGAATGGTACGGTGGAATGGTACGCAGTGTAGTGTGAATGTGGAATGGTACGCAGTGTAGTGTGAATGTGGAATGGTACGCAGTGTAGTGTGAATGTGGAATGGTACGGTGGAATGGTACGCAGTGTAGTGTGAATGTGGAATGGTACGGTGGAATGGTACGCAGTGTAGTGTGAATGTGGAATGGTACGCAGTGTAGTGTGAATGTGGAATGGTACGGTGGAATGGTACGCAGTGTAGTGTGAATGTGGAATGGTACGCAGTGTAGTGTGAATGTGGAATGGTACGGTGGAATGGTACGCAGTGTAGTGTGAATGTGGAATGGTACGCAGTGTAGTGTGAATGTGGAATGGTACGGTGGAATGGTACGCAGTGTAGTGTGAATGTGGAATGGTACGCAGTGTAGTGTGAATGTGGAATGGTACGGTGGAATGGTACGCAGTGTAGTGTGAATGTGGAATGGTGCGCAGCGTAGTGTGAATGTGGAAAGGTGCGCAGTGTAGTGTGAATGTGGAATGGTACGGTGGAATGGTGCGCAGTGTAGTGTGAATGTGGAATGGTACGCAGCGTAGTGTGAATGTGGAATGGTACGGTGGAATGGTACGCAGTGTAGTGTGAATGTGGAATGGTACGCAGTGTAGTGTGAATGTGGAATGGTACGGTGGAATGGTACGCAGTGTAGTGTGAATGTGGAATGGTACGGTGGAATGGTGCGCAGTGTAGTGTAAATGTGGAATGGTACGGTGGAATGGTACGCAGTGTAGTGTGAATGTGGAATGGTACGCAGTGTAGTGTGAATGTGGAATGGTACGCAGTGTAGTGTGAATGTGGAATGGTACGGTGGAATGGTACGCAGTGTAGTGTGAATGTGGAATGGTACGGTGGAATGGTACGCAGTGTAGTGTGAATGTGGAATGGTACGCAGTGTAGTGTGAATGTGGAATGGTGCGCAGCGTAGTGTGAATGTGGAATGGTACGGTGGAATGGTGCGCAGTGTAGTGTAAATGTGGAATGGTACGGTGGAATGGTACGCAGTGTAGTGTGAATGTGGAATGGTACGCAGTGTAGTGTGAATGTGGAATGGTACGCAGTGTAGTGTGAATGTGGAATGGTACGGTGGAATGGTACGCAGTGTAGTGTGAATGTGGAATGGTACGGTGGAATGGTACGCAGTGTAGTGTGAATGTGGAATGGTACGCAGTGTAGTGTGAATGTGGAATGGTGCGCAGCGTAGTGTGAATGTGGAATGGTACGCAGCGTAGTGTCAATGTGGAATGGTGTGCAGCGTAGTGTCAATGTGGAATGGTGCGCAGCGTAGTGTGAATGTGGAATGGTGCGCAGTGTAGTGTGAATGTGGAATGGTACGCAGTGTAGTGTGAATGTGGAATGGTACGCAGCGTAGTGTGAATGTGGAATGGTACGCAGTGTAGTGTGAATGTGGAATGGTACGCAGTGTAGTGTGAATGTGGAATGGTACGGTGGAATGGTACGCAGTGTAGTGTGAATGTGGAATAGTACGCAGTGTAGTGTGAATGTGGAATGGTACGGTGGAATGGTGCGCAGTGTAGTGTGAATGTGGAATGGTACGGTGGAATGGTGCGCAGTGTAGTGTGAATGTGGAATGGTACGGTGGAATGGTGCGCAGTGTAGTGTGAATGTGGAATAGTACGGTGGAATGGTGCGCAGTGTAGTGTGAATGTGGAATGGTACGGTGGAATGGTGCGCAGTGTAGTGTGAATGTGGAATGGTACGGTGGAATGGTGCGCAGTGTAGTGTGAATGTGGAATGGTACGCAGCGTAGTGTCAATGTGGAATGGTACGCAGCGTAGTGTCAATGTGGAATGGTGTGCAGCGTAGTGTCAATGTGGAATGTTGCGCAGCGTAGTGTGAATGTGGAATGGTACGCAGTGTAGTGTGAATGTGGAATGGTACGCAGTGTAGTGTGAATGTGGAATGGTACGCAGTGTAGTGTGAATGTGGAATGGTACGGTGGAATGGTGCGCAGTGTAGTGTGAATGTGGAATGGTACGCAGTGTAGTGTGAATGTGGAATGGTACGCAGTGTAGTGTGAATGTGGAATGGTACGGTGGAATGGTACGCAGTGTAGTGTGAATGTGGAATGGTACGGTGGAATGGTACGCAGTGTAGTGTGAATGTGGAATGGTACGCAGTGTAGTGTGAATGTGGAATGGTACGGTGGAATGGTACGCAGTGTAGTGTGAATGTGGAATGGTACGGTGGAATGGTACGCAGTGTAGTGTGAATGTGGAATGGTACGCAGTGTAGTGTGAATGTGGAATGGTACGGTGGAATGGTACGCAGTGTAGTGTGAATGTGGAATGGTACGCAGTGTAGTGTGAATGTGGAATGGTACGGTGGAATGGTACGCAGTGTAGTGTGAATGTGGAATGGTACGCAGTGTAGTGTGAATGTGGAATGGTACGGTGGAATGGTACGCAGTGTAGTGTGAATGTGGAATGGTACGCAGTGTAGTGTGAATGTGGAATGGTACGGTGGAATGGTACGCAGTGTAGTGTGAATGTGGAATGGTGCGCAGCGTAGTGTGAATGTGGAAAGGTGCGCAGTGTAGTGTGAATGTGGAATGGTACGGTGGAATGGTGCGCAGTGTAGTGTGAATGTGGAATGGTACGCAGCGTAGTGTGAATGTGGAATGGTACGGTGGAATGGTACGCAGTGTAGTGTGAATGTGGAATGGTACGCAGTGTAGTGTGAATGTGGAATGGTACGGTGGAATGGTACGCAGTGTAGTGTGAATGTGGAATGGTACGGTGGAATGGTGCGCAGTGTAGTGTAAATGTGGAATGGTACGGTGGAATGGTACGCAGTGTAGTGTGAATGTGGAATGGTACGCAGTGTAGTGTGAATGTGGAATGGTACGCAGTGTAGTGTGAATGTGGAATGGTACGGTGGAATGGTACGCAGTGTAGTGTGAATGTGGAATGGTACGGTGGAATGGTACGCAGTGTAGTGTGAATGTGGAATGGTACGCAGTGTAGTGTGAATGTGGAATGGTACGGTGGAATGGTACGCAGTGTAGTGTGAATGTGGAATGGTACGCAGTGTAGTGTGAATGTGGAATGGTACGGTGGAATGGTACGCAGTGTAGTGTGAATGTGGAATGGTACGCAGTGTAGTGTGAATGTGGAATGGTACGGTGGAATGGTACGCAGTGTAGTGTGAATGTGGAATGGTACGCAGTGTAGTGTGAATGTGGAATGGTACGGTGGAATGGTACGCAGTGTAGTGTGAATGTGGAATGGTACGCAGTGTAGTGTGAATGTGGAATGGTACGGTGGAATGGTACGCAGTGTAGTGTGAATGTGGAATGGTACGCAGTGTAGTGTGAATGTGGAATGGTACGGTGGAATGGTACGCAGTGTAGTGTGAATGTGGAATGGTACGCAGTGTAGTGTGAATGTGGAATGGTACGCAGTGTAGTGTGAATGTGGAATGGTACGGTGGAATGGTACGCAGTGTAGTGTGAATGTGGAATGGTACGGTGGAATGGTACGCAGTGTAGTGTGAATGTGGAATGGTACGCAGTGTAGTGTGAATGTGGAATGGTACGGTGGAATGGTACGCAGTGTAGTGTGAATGTGGAATGGTACGCAGTGTAGTGTGAATGTGGAATGGTACGGTGGAATGGTACGCAGTGTAGTGTGAATGTGGAATGGTACGCAGTGTAGTGTGAATGTGGAATGGTACGGTGGAATGGTACGCAGTGTAGTGTGAATGTGGAATGGTACGCAGTGTAGTGTGAATGTGGAATGGTACGGTGGAATGGTGCGCAGTGTAGTGTGAATGTGGAATGGTACGGTGGAATGGTACGCAGTGTAGTGTGAATGTGGAATGGTACGCAGTGTAGTGTGAATGTGGAATGGTACGGTGGAATGGTACGCAGTGTAGTGTGAATGTGGAATGGTACGCAGCGTAGTGTGAATGTGGAATGGTACGGTGGAATGGTACGCAGTGTAGTGTGAATGTGGAATGGTACGCAGTGTAGTGTGAATGTGGAATGGTACGCAGCGTAGTGTCAATGTGGAATGGTGTGCAGCGTAGTGTCAATGTGGAATGGTACGCAGCGTAGTGTCAATGTGGAATGGTGCGCAGCGTAGTGTCAATGTGGAATGGTGTGCAGCGTAGTGTCAATGTGGAATGGTGCGCAGCGTAGTGCGAATGTGGAATGGTACGCAGTGTAGTGTGAATGTGGAATGGTACGGTGGAATGGTACTGTGGAATGGTACGCAGTGTAGTGTGAATGTGGAATGGTACGCAGCGTAGTGTCAATGTGGAATGGTACGCAGCGTAGTGTCAATGTGGAATGGTGTGCAGCGTAGTGTCAATGTGGAATGGTGCGCAGCGTAGTGTGAATGTGGAATGGTACGCAGTGTAGTGTGAATGTGGAATGGTACGGTGGAATGGTACGGTGAAATGGTACGCAGTGTAGTGTGAATGTGGAATGGTACGCAGCGTAGTGTGAATGTGGAATGGTACGGTGGAATGGTACGCAGTGTAGTGTGAATGTGGAATGGTACGCAGTGTAGTGTGAATGTGGAATGGTACGGTGGAACTGTGCGCAGTGTAGTGTGAATGTGGAATGGTACGCAGCGTAGTGTCAATGTGGAATGGTACGCAGCGTAGTGTCAATGTGGAATGGTGCGCAGCGTAGTGTGAATGTGGAATGGTACGCAGCGTAGTGTGAATGTGGAATGGTACGGTGGAATGGTGCGCAGTGTAGTGTGAATGTGGAATGGTACGCAGTGTAGTGTGAATGTGGAATGGTACGGTGGAATGGTGCGCAGTGTAGTGTGAATGTGGAATGGTACGCAGTGTAGTGTGAATGTGGAATGGTACGCAGTGTAGTGTGAATGTGGAATGGTACGGTGGAATGGTGCGCAGTGTAGTGTGAATGTGGAATGGTACGCAGCGTAGTGTGAATGTGGAATGGAGCGCAGCAGAGTGTGAATGTGGAATGGTGCGCAGCGTAGTGTCAATGTGGAATGGTGCGCAGCGTAGTGTCAATGTGGAATGGTGTGCAGCGTAGTGTGAATGTGGAATGGTGCGCAGCGTAGTGTGAATGTGGAATGGTACGCAGCGTAGTGTGAATGTGGAATGGTGCGCAGCGTAGTGTCAATGTGGAATGGTGCGCAGCGTAATGTCAATGTGAAATGGTGTGCAGCGTAGTGTGAATGTGGAATGGTGCGCAGCGTAGTGTGAATGTGGAATGGTACGCAGAGTAGTGTGAATGTAAAATGGTGCGCAGCGTAGTGTCAATGTGGAATGGTGCGCAGCGTAGTGTCAATGTGAAATGGTGCGCAGCGTAGTTTGAATGTGGAATGGTGCGCAGCGTAGTGTCAATGTGGAATGGTACGCAGTGTAGTGTGAATGTGGAATGGTGTGCAGCGTAGTGTGAATGTGGAATGGTACGCAGCGTAGTGTGTATGTGGAATCGTGCGCAGCGTAGTGTGAATGTGGAATGGTGCGCAGCGTACTGTGAATGTAGAATGGTGCGCAGCGTAGTGTCAATGTGGAATGGTACGCAGTGTAGTGTGAATGTAGAATCGTGCGCAGCGTAGTGTGAATGTGGAATGGTGCGCAGCGTAGTGTGAATGTGGAATGGTGCGCAGCGTAGTGTGAATGTGGAATGGTGCGCAGCGTAGTTTAAATATGGAATGGTGTGCAGCGTAGTGTCAATGTGGAATGGTGCGCAGTGTAGTGTGAATGTGGAAAGGTGCGCAGCGTTGTGTCAATGTGGAATGGTGCGCAGCGTAGTGTGAATGTGGAATGGTACGGTGGAATGGTGCGCAGTGTAGTGTGAATGTGGAATGGTACGCAGCGTAGTGTGAATGTGGAATGGTGCGCAGCGTAGTGTGAATGTGGAAAGGTGCGCAGTGTAGTGTGAATGTGGAATGGTGCGCAGCGTAGTGTGAATGTGGAATGGTACGCAGCGTAGTGTCAATGTGGAATGGTGAGCAGCGTAGTGTCAATGTGGAATGGTACGCAGTGTAGTGTGAATGTGGAATGGTACGGTGGAATGGTGCGCATTGTAGTGTGAATGTGGAATGTTACGCAGCGTAGTGTGAATGTGGAATGGTGCGCAGTGTAGTGTGAATGTGGAATGGTACGCAGTGTAGTGTGAATGTGGAATGGTGTGCAGCGTAGTGTCAATGTGGAATGGTGCGCAGCGAAGTGTGAATGTGGAATGGTGTGCAGCGTAGTGTGAATGTGGAATGGTGCGCAGCGTAGTGTGAATGTGGAATCGTGCGCAGCGTAGTGTGAATGTGGAATGGTGCGCAGCGTAGTGTGAATGTGGAATGGTGCGCAGCAAAGTTTGAATGTGGAATGGTGTGCGGCGTAGTGTCAATGTGGAATGGTGCGCAATGTAGTGTGAATGTGTAATGGTGCGCAGCGTAGTGTGAATGTGGAATGGTGCGCAGCGTAGTGTGAATGTGGAATGGTACGGTGGAATGGTGCGCAGTGTAGTGTGAATGTGGAATGGTACGCAGCGTAGTGTGAATGTGGAATGGTGCGCAGCGAAGTGTGAATGTGGAATGGTGCGCAGTGTAGTGTGAATGTGGAATGCTGCGCAACGTAGTGTGAATGTGGAATGGTGCGCAGCGTAGTGTCAATGTGGAATGGTACGCAGTGTAGTGTGAATGTGGAATGGTGTGCAGCGTAGTGTGAATGTGGAATGGTGCGCAGCGTAGTGTGTATGTGGAATCGTGCGCAGCGTAGTGTGAATGTGGAATGGTGCGCAGCGTAGTGTGAATGTGGAATGGTGCGCAGCGTAGTGTCAATGTGGAATGGTACGCAGTGTAGTGTGAATGTGGAATCGTGCGCAGCGTAGTGTGAATGTGGAATGGTGCGCAGCGTAGTGTGAATGTGGAATGGTGCGCAGCGTAGTGTGAATGTGGAATGGTGCGCAGCGTAGTCTGAATGTGGAATGGTGCGCAGCGTAGTGTGAATGTAGAATGGTGCGCAGCGTAGTGTCAATGTGGAATGGTACGCAGAGTAGTGTGAATGTAAAATGGTGCGCAGCGTAGTGTCAACGTGGAATGGTGCGCAGCGTAGTGTCAATGTGAAATGGTGCGCAGCGTAGTTTGAATGTGGAATGGTGCGCAGCGTAGTGTCAATGTGGAATGGTACGCAGTGTAGTGTGAATGTGGAATGGTGTGCAGCGTAGTGTGAATGTGCAATGGTGCGCAGCGTAGTGTGTATGTGGAATCGTGCGCAGCGTAGTGTGAATGTGGAATGGTGCGCAGCGTAGTGTGAATGTAGAATGGTGCGCAGCGTAGTGTCAATGTGGAATGGTACGCAGTGTAGTGTGAATGTAGAATCGTGCGCAGCGTAGTGTGAATGTGGAATGGTGCGCAGCGTAGTGTGAATGTGGAATGGTGCGCAGCGTAGTGTGAATGTGGAATGGTGCGCAGCGTAGTTTAAATGTGGAATGGTGTGCAGCGTAGTGTCAATGTGGAATGGTGCGCAGTGTAGTGTGAATGTGGAAAGGTGCGCAGCGTTGTGTCAATGTGGAATGGTGCGCAGCGTAGTGTGAATGTGGAATGGTACGGTGGAATGGTGCGCAGTGTAGTGTGAATGTAGAATGGTACGCAGCGTAGTGTGAATGTGGAATGGTGCGCAGCGTAGTGTGAATGTGGAATGGTACGCAGCGTAGTGTCAATGTGGAATGGTGTGCAGCGTAGTCTCAATGTGGAATGGTACGCAGTGTATTGTGAATGTGGAATGGTGTGCAGCGTAGTTTGAATGTGGAATGGTGCGCAGCGTAGTGTGAATGTGGAATGGTACGCAGTGTAGTGTGAATGTGGAATGGTGCGCAGCGTAGTGTGAATGTGGAATGGTACGCAGTGTAGTGTGAATGTGGAATGGTGTGCAGTGTAGTGTGAATGTGGAATGGTGCGCAGCGTAGTGTGTATGTGGAATCGTGCGCAGCGTAGTGTGAATGTGGAATGGTGCGCAGCGTAGTGTGAATGTGGAATGGTGCGCAGTGTAGTGTGAATGTGGAATGGTACGCAGTGTAGTGTGAATGTGGAATGGTACGCAGTGTAGTGTGAATGTGGAATGGTGTGCAGCGTAGTGTCAATGTGGAATGGTGCGCAGCGAAGTGTGAATGTGGAATGGTGTGCAGCGTAGTGTGAATGTGGAATGGTGCGCAGCGTAGTGTGAATGTGGAATCGTGCGCAGCGTAGTGTGAATGTGGAATGGTGCGCAGCGTAGTGTGAATGTGGAATGGTGCGCAGCAAAGTTTGAATGTGGAATGGTGTGCGGCGTAGTGTCAATGTGGAATGGTGCGCAATGTAGTGTGAATGTGTAATGGTGCGCAGCGTAGTGTGAATGTGGAATGGTGCGCAGCGTAGTGTGAATGTGGAATGGTACGGTGGAATGGTGCGCAGTGTAGTGTGAATGTGGAATGGTACGCAGCGTAGTGTGAATGTGGAATGGTGCGCAGCGAAGTGTGAATGTGGAATGGTGCGCAGTGTAGTGTGAATGTGGAATGCTGCGCAACGTAGTGTGAATGTGGAATGGTGCGCAGCGTAGTGTCAATGTGGAATGGTACGCAGTGTAGTGTGATTGTGGAATGGTGTGCAGCGTAATGTGAATGTGGAATGGTGCGCAGCGTAGTGTGTATGTGGAATCGTGCGCAGCGTAGTGTGAATGTGGAATGGTGCGCAGCGTAGTGTGAATGTGGAATGGTGCGCAGCGTAGTGTCAATGTGGAATGGTACGCAGTGTAGTGTGAATGTGGAATCGTGCGCAGCGTAGTGTGAATGTGGAATGGTGCGCAGCGTAGTGTGAATGTGGAATGGTGCGCAACGTAGTGTGAATGTGGAATGGTGCGCAGCGTAGTTTGAATGTGGAAAGGTACGCAGCGTAGTGTGAATGTGGAATGGTACGGTGGAATGGTGCGCAGTGTAGTGTGAATGTGGAATGGTACGCAGCGTAGTGTGAATGTGGAATGGTGCGCAGCGTAGTGTGAATGTGGAAAGGTGCGCAGTGTAGTGTGAATGTGGAATGGTGCGCAGCGTAGTGTGAATGTAGAATGGTACGCAGCGTAGTGTCAATGTGGAATGGTGTGCAGCGTAGTGTCAATGTGGAATGGTGCGCAGCGTAGTGTCAATGTGGAATGGTACGCAGTGTAGTGTGATTGTGGAATGGTACGCAGTGTAGTGTGAATGTGGAATGGTACGCAGCGTAGTGTGAATGTGGAATGGTACGCAGTGTAGTGTGAATGTGGAATGGTACGGTGGAATGGTACGCAGTGTAGTGTGAATGTGGAATGGTACGGTGGAATGGTGCGCAGTGTAGTGTGAATGTGGAATGGTACGGTGGAATGGTACGCAGTGTAGTGTGAATGTGGAATGGTACGCAGTGTAGTGTGAATGTGGAATGGTGCGCAGCGTAGTGTGAATGTGGAATGGTACGGTGGAATGGTGCGCAGTGTAGTGTGAATGTGGAATGGTACGGTGGAATGGTGCGCAGTGTAGTGTGAATGTGGAATGGTACGCAGTGTAATGTGAATGTGGAATGGTACGCAGTGTAGTGTGAATGTGGAATGGTACGCAGTGTAGTGTGAATGTGGAATGGTACGCAGTGTAGTGTGAATGTGGAATGGTACGCAGTGTAGTGTGAATGTGGAATGGTACGGTGGAATGGTACGCAGTGTAGTGTGAATGTGGAATGGTACGGTGGAATGGTGCGCAGTGTAGTGTGAATGTGGAATGGTACGGTGGAATGGTGCGCAGTGTAGTGTGAATGTGGAATGGTACGCAGTGTAGTGTGAATGTGGAATGGTTCGCAGCGTAGTGTGAATGTGGAATGGTACGCAGTGTAGTGTGAATGTGGAATGGTGCGCAGCGTAGTGTCAATGTGGAATGGTACGCAGTGTAGTGTGAATGTGGAATGGTGCGCAGCGTAGTGTGAATGTGGAATGGTGCGCAGTGTAGTGTGAATGTGGAATGGTACGCAGTGTAGTGTGAATGTGGAATGGTGCGCAGCGTAGTGTGAATGTGGAATGGTGCGCAGCGTAGTTTGAATGTGGAAAGGTACGCAGCGTAGTGTGAATGTGGAATGGTACGGTGGAATGGTGCGCAGTGTAGTGTGAATGTGGAATGGTACGCAGCGTAGTGTGAATGTGGAATGGTGCGCAGCGTAGTGTGAATGTGGAAAGGTGCGCAGTGTAGTGTGAATGTGGAATGGTGCGCAGCGTAGTGTGAATGTAGAATGGTACGCAGCGTAGTGTCAATGTGGAATGGTGTGCAGCGTAGTGTCAATGTGGAATGGTGCGCAGCGTAGTGTCAATGTGGAATGGTACGCAGTGTAGTGTGATTGTGGAATGGTACGCAGTGTAGTGTGAATGTGGAATGGTACGCAGCGTAGTGTGAATGTGGAATGGTGCGCAGCGTAGTGTGAATGTGGAATGGTGCGCATCGTAGTGTGAATGTGGAATGGTACGGTGGAATGGTGCGCAGTGTAGTGTGAATGTGGAATGGTACGCAGCGTAGTGTGAATGTAGAATGGTGCGCAGCGTAGTGTGAATGTGGAATGGTACGGTGGAATGGTGCGCAGTGTAGTGTGAATGTGGAATGGTGCGCAGCGTAGTGTGAATGTGGAATGGTGCGCAGCGTAGTGGGAATGTGGAATGGTACGGTGGAATGGTGCGCAGTGTAGTGTGAATGTGGAATGGTACGCAGCGTAGTGTGAATGTGGAATGGAGCGCAGCAGAGTGTGAATGTGGAATGGTGCGCAGCGTAGTGTCAATGTGGAATGGTGCGCAGCGTAGTGTCAATGTGGAATGGTGTGCAGCGTAGTGTGAATGTGGAATGGTACGGTGGAATGGTGTGCAGTGTAGTGTGAATGTGGAATGGTACGCAGCGTAGTGTGAATGTGGAATGGTGCGCATCGAAGTGTGAATGTGGAATGGTGCGCAGTGTAGTGTGAATGTGGAATGCTGCGCAACGTAGTGTGAATGTGGAATGGTTCGCAGCGTAGTGTGAATGTGGAATTGTGCGCAGCGTAGTGTCAATGTGGAATGGTACGGTGGAATGGTGCGCAGTGTAGTGTGAATGTGGAATGGTACGCAGCGTAGTGTGAATGTGGAATGGTGTGCAGCGTAGTGTGAATGTGGAATGGTACGCAGCGTAGTGTGAATGTGGAATGGTGTGCAGCGTAGTGTGAATGTGGAATGGTGCGCAGCGTAGTGTGAATGTGGAATGGTACGGTGGAATGGTGCGCAGTGTAGTGTGAATGTGGAATGGTACACAGTGTAGTGTGAATGTGGAATGGTGCGCAGCGTAGTGTGAATGTGGAATGTTGCGCAGCGTAGTGTGAATGTGGAATGGTACGGTGGAATGGTGCGCAATGTAGTGTGAATGTGGAATGGTACGCAGCGTAGTGTGAATGTGGAATGGTGCGCAGTGTAGTGTGAATGTGGAATGGTGCGAAGGCGTGCTGAAAGAAGAAGAAAAACGAAGATCTGTAAATGGAGTAAATTAAACGAGATCATTATCGTCATATTTACATTTAAGTCTATTAGGGGGCGAAAGCAACCTTTAGATAATTGGAGGCCCTAGGCGAAGTGTATTGGCTGGCTTCAAATGAAATAGAAAAACACAAAATGAAGACCGAAAAAAACCTTCCTTTAAGTGTATCTACATGATTGATTTGATTTTGATTTGATTTTGTATCTACATCTAACTCAACAAATAAGTTTAAGCCATGTAGCACCGATAGAACGAATTGTGCTTCACGGAGATTTATGATCACCAGACTAGAAATAATGTTTAGACATTTCACCAAAAAGAAGAAACAAAGGACTTCTAACATACGTAGTCTAACAAGTTGATTTAAACAGTCTTAAATAATTGAGACTTAGAGCTAGACATAGTAGACATAGAGCCATATTTCGGAATTTTTTCACTAACAAATATTTTCTTTGAATCCTGTGCAAGCCCCGCCTCTCTCCCCCTCCCCCACGGCAGACTAGTTTGGCTATGCCTAATACCGGCCACTGTAAAATGTTATTCAAGAAACTAAAATCTACAAAACTGCAGTCACTATTAAGCAAAAAGTGAAAGTCTATATTTTAAATGGGCTTATTGAGCTTTTGTAGTTTTGCTGAAAATGTTTTCAGAGATCCACATCTTGATAGTAAACACTGCTAATAGATTCTACTACTGTCCGTTCCATACCTTAAATCTCTTCCTCCATTCCCCCCTGGCATTACTCTTGCGAAAACCAGAATGTAAATCTTAAATTGTCTCCCTTCCCAAAAATTTTCGACGTCACGGTTTCCGGAAAGGGCGTGTACTCTTGATCTCGGCTTCCGGTGATTTTTTGGAAATGGCTTCTCCCGCGAGGGCACACCCTGTTTTATAGAGCAGTTAAGTCAGATTACCAACCGTCACTAATTTCCAGTGACAAATTGAGTCCTTTTCTCTCTTATGTCCGTATGTCCCAGACAAAACTTAGACGAATAGAATTTAGACTTGCTGAAACCGGTATACGCTCTGACTTCTCAAAAAGAAAAACATTTAAAAAAAAGAAAACTTAAAAAAAAATCTTACACGAGGTGTAATTTTATCAATTAGTTTAGATCAGTCACGTGATTAAATAATTAGATCTGTAATAGACGAAGACCAATAACCATAAAAAAATATTTTTACCAATTTTGTTTGTTTAACGCCATTTCATGCTTTTAGGTTTCTCAATACGCTTAGATCCTATCGCTTGCCTGGACTAGTTGCAAAAATGGGGGGGGGGGGGGGAGGGGGGGGAGAAGAGGATATCTGGGTGCAGTGGATTTTATCCTAAAATTTTAATTAATTTTAAAAGTAATTTTAAAAGCATTTACAAAAAAAAAAAGGAAAATGGAAAGACATGAATTAGAGCTCGTGGCCCTCTTGATCCAAGTGCTATCCACTCTGCTAGTGAGGTACATATAACTACATGATGGTAACCTACAAAGGTGATTAATTCAGCTTATACCACAATTTCAGTCAAGTAAAATCTCTCTCCCTTGTTCAAGATACCGAGCTAAATAATTAATTACTAATCGTTAATTATATAATAAGTTATATTTTTTAATTGATTCGTTACAGGTAAAAGAAATAATTGTGCAAAATTTTAGCTTAATTCGAGATTGGGTGTCGGAGAAATAACGTGAAGGCCTACAATTTTTACCAAACACACAGACAGACAGACAGACAGACAGAGTGTGTTGATATAAGCTTTATAAAAAAAATGACTCAGTCGTCCCGGTCCCGGGGTAGTCAAACACCATAAAGAACGAGAGTTCTAAAATAGTTAGGCAAAGAGCTGCTAAACCGTTAGCATGGGGTTCAAATTTTGATGGAGCCCACAAGTCAACAAGTTTCGAAAGAGTCATCAGCAGGATGTTTTGTGAGCAGATAAATATGTATACCATTTTTGTCATGAGTAGAAAAAGTGTTCCAGAATCACTCCGCGCTATGTATCTCGACTTCATTGCAGATTTTGTTTCAATAATTCACAAAATGTACTAATAGAAGGATCATCATGGATTAGGTTTAAGCTTTTTTGTTATTGACCTAAACAACAGTGAAAGAACATCATTTTCACCGTTGGTGTCATGACAAAAAAATTAAGAACCTTTGGTCTGATTCGCCTTTGAAGTAATTGGTCTTGTCATAATGGCCGGTACTAAAAGGCTGTATAATGTGATTCTATCCAACAGACTGTCTGGGAAAGCAAGGGCTAGTCATGTACTTAGGGAGGTCGTGTCCACATAATAACCCAGCGTAATAAAGATGTACACGTACAGAGTAACTTTTATAACCATTAATCTGCTGAAGGCCGGTCTGGACAGTGTGGACAATCTGGACAGTCTGGACAGTAGAGAAATACAATTGGTCGACAGCTGCATTGGGTCTGAATTCTATCTCGCAATAGGAATGACCACATGCCAAAGAGACGCCGAGGCTGAGTGGTAAGGCGCTTGGCTTCCAAACCGGAGGTCCCGGGTTCGAATCCTGGTGAAGACTGGGATTTTTAATATAGGGATCTTTGAGCGCCTCTGAGCCCACCCAACTCTAATGGTTACCTGACATTAGTTGGGGAAAAGTAAAGGCGGTTGGTTGTTGTGCTTGTCACATGACACCCTCGTAAACATCATCTGCCATATACACCACAAGGTCTGAAAGGGGAACTTACCAAAAGCAATCTTTTTTGGCGAGTCTAAAGGAGGACCGCGTAACATAGTTAGCCCTACCTTTCCTGAAGCACTAGTATAGAGAAAAGCATCAGAAGGCCTGCTAGAGAGACAGCCAAGGTAGAGGGACACACAACTGAGGCCCAAAGATGAAGATTCTCGCCGAAGACGTCAAAGAAAAGTAAATAGACCCCCGGCAGACAATGTACATCAGGTGTGGCAAAGAATGCCTCGTTTTCGACTTATTATTAAAACTGTTAATGACATATTTTTATTTCCGTTAACGTTTTATGACGTTTCCGTCGGTAACGACAACAGCAGCTACACTAGAAGCAGCTACACTAGTCTGTTTCATTCAAGCAGCTACATTAGTCTGTTTCATTCAAGCAGCTACACTAGTCTGTTTCATTCAAGCAGCTACATTAGTCTGTTTCATTCAAGCAGCTACATTAGTCTGTTTCATTCAAGCAGCTACACTAGTCTGTTTCATTCAAGCAGCTACACTAGTCTGTTTCATTCAAGCAGCTACATTAGTCTGTTTCATTCAAGCAGCTACACTAGTCTGTTTCATTCAAGCAGCTACACTAGTCTGTTTCATTCAAGCAGCTACATTAGTCTGTTTCATTCAAGCAGCTACACTAGTCTGTTTCATTCAAGCAGCTACATTAGTCTGTTTCATTCAAGCAGCTACATTAGTCTGTTTCATTCAAGCAGCTACACTAGTCTGTTTCATTCAAGCAGCTACATTAGTCTGTTTCATTCAAGCAGCTACACTAGTCTGTTTCATTCAAGCAGCTACATTAGTCTGTTTCATTCAAGCAGCTACACTAGTCTGTTTCATTCAAGCAGCTACATTAGTCTGTTTCATTCAAGCAGCTACACTAGTCTGTTTCATTCAAGCAGCTACACTAGTCTGTTTCATTCAAGCAGCTACATTAGTCTGTTTCATTCAAGCAGCTACACTAGTCTGTTTCATTCAAGCAGCTACATTAGTCTGTTTCATTCAAGCAGCTACACTAGTCTGTTTCATTCAAGCAGCTACACTAGTCTGTTTCATTCAAGCAGCTACACTAGTCTGTTTCATTCAAGCAGCTACACTAGTCTGTTTCATTCAAACAGCTACACTAGTCTGTTTCATTCAAGCAGCTACACTAGTCTGTTTCATTCAAGCAGCTACACTAGTCTGTTTCATTCAAGCAGCTACATTAGTCTGTTTCATTCAAGCAGCTACACTAGTCTGTTTCATTCAAGCAGCTACACTAGTCTGTTTCATTCAAGCAGCTACATTAGTCTGTTTCATTCAAGCAGCTACACTAGTCTGTTTCATTCAAGCAGCTACATTAGTCTGTTTCATTCAAGATGATAAAAAAGACTTAAAGTGAATCATTGTCGATCAGACAGACTTTTGTTACTTTAAGTTTTGTCAAAGTTAGTTCCAAAAGTTAGTTTCTGTTTGAAAGGCATATTGTTTTTGCAAAGCATATTTTTACGCTGGGCCATCTTTCAACACACGGCCAGACACACAATATCGAAAGCACTCCAATATCTAGACATACTCGCCCCATGTACTGAAATTTCCAGTCCACCTTTAACGAGCTTCCGGTACCAGCATGTTCCATTCAGGATGTGCCCGCGGGACTACTTTCACGACGGAGTAATACAATCTGGTAATTCTCGTGCGGATGGAGCTCTACAATAGTGGTTGTGGTTAAGCATTGACAATGATAAAACAAAAAGTTGAAAAACATTTTTCTCAACTTTGAAGATAAGACTGTATTAAAAAAACTGCTAATAGATTCTCAAAATAGTTCAAATTTTTTATGGAACATATATAGATACGCCCCCCAAAAAAGACAAAACAACATAAAAAAAAATATTAAAAAAAAATAAAGAGATAAAGAGAGAGCTATTAAAGATTTTCAGAACAGGTGAAAAAAAAACCCAGCTTTCTTTTTGGTGTCTCCTGTGTACAAAATAAAAGACAAGTTGATATGGTTTCAACAGGAATATATTTTAGGACACTCTTTAGCAATTCCAATTTCCAAAAGTTCTGTTTGTAGTACACAATATATCAACGTATAGGAAAAATTTGGCCTTAAATCTCTAGCTTAAAGCTTATTTTCAAACAAGTCAGCAACAAAGTAAAGGAGACTTGATAAACAAATTCCACTGCCAAGCCTAGAGATATTGTTTAAAAAAATTAATTCCGATATAAAGTTCAATTAAGCGTCCTTGACTTTGTTTAGTTTGTCGTGAAAAGGTCAGCAGAGGACCAAGGGAAGCAATGCTATCAAGGTCAAGTACGGCAACGTCTACAGAATCAAACAAGGCAGACTTAGATCCAAATGGTCAGAATCAAACATGACAAGACGAACGTAGATCTAAATGGCCAGAATCAAGCATGACAAGACGGACATAGAGCTAAATGGTCAGAATCAAATATGACAAGACGGACATAGAGCTAAATGGTCAGAATCAAACTTGACAAGATGGACATAGAGCTAAATGGTCAGAATCAAACACAAGATGGACATAGATCTAAATGGTCAGAATCAAACATGACAAGACTTACACAGAGCTAAATGGTCAGTTCAAACATGACAAGATGGACATAGAGCTAAATGGTCAGTTCAAACATGACAAGATGGACATAGAGCTAAATATAAATAGAACAGAACAGAAACTTAAAGATTTCAAGTGCAATCAAACAGCTTTCAAGTGCAATCAAACATCTTTCAAGTGCAATCAAACTTACAGCTTTCAAGTGCAATCAAACATCTTTCAAGTGCAATCAAACATCTTTCAAGTGCAATCAAACATCTTTCAAGTGCAATCAAACTTACAGCTTTCAAGTGCAATCAAACATCTTTCAAGTGCAATCAAACATCTTTCAAGTGCAATCAAACAACTTTCAAGTGCAATCAAACAACTTTCAAGTGCAATCAAACTTACAACTTTCAAGTGCAATCAAACAGCTTTCAAGTGCAATCAAACTTACATCTTTCAAGTGCAATCAAACTTACAGCTTTCAAGTGCAATCAAACTTACAGCTTTCAAGTGCAATCAAACAGCTTTCAAGTGCAATCAAACTTACAGCTTTCAAGTTCAATCATACTTACAGCTTTCAAGTGCAATCAAACTTACAGCTTTCAAGTGCAATCAAACTTACAGCTTTCAAGTGCAATCAAACATCTTTCAAGTGCAATGAAACTTACAGCTTTCAAGTGCAATCGAACTTACAGCTTTCAAGTGCAATCAAACTTACAGCTTTCAAGTGCAATCAAACTTACAGCTTTCAAGTGCAATCAAACTTACAGCTTTCAAGTGCAATCAAACAGCTTTCAAGTGCAATCAAACAACTTTCAAGTGCAATCAAACTTACAGCTTTCAAGTGCAATCAAATTTACAGCTTTCAAGTGCAATCAAACAGCTTTCAAGTGCAATCAAACTTACATCTTTCAAGTGCAATCAAACTTACAGCTTTCAAGTGCAATCAAACTTACAGCTTTCAAGTGCAATCAAACAGCTTTCAAGTGCAATCAAACTTACAGCTTTCAAGTTCAATCATACTTACAGCTTTCAAGTGCAATCAAACTTACAGCTTTCAAGTGCAATCAAACTTACAGCTTTCAAGTGCAATCAAACATCTTTCAAGTGCAATGAAACTTACAGCTTTCAAGTGCAATCGAACTTACAGCTTTCAAGTGCAATCAAACTTACAGCTTTCAAGTGCAATCAAACTTACAGCTTTCAAGTGCAATCAAACTTACAACTTTCAAGTGCAATCAAACAGCTTCCAAGTGCAATGAAACTTACAGCTTTCAAGTGCAATCAAACTTACAGCTTTCAAGTGCAATCAAACTTACAACTTTCAAGTGCAATCAAACAACTTTCAAGTGCAATCAAACTTACAACTTTCAAGTGCAATCAAACAGCTTTCAAGTGCAATCAAACTTACAGCTTTCAAGTGCAATCAAACTTACAGCTTTCAAGTGCAATAAAAAAATCAGCAGAATTTTAAGTGCACTAAAACCTACAGGTTTCTATGGCACGCGAAGTATAATACAGTCATTACAATTTCATTTACCCTTTGAAATCTACTCGCTTTTAACACATACTATTAACAGTTTAGAAGACAAAATTGTATAGAAATTGAAACAGATGATAATGTCAACTATTTTATAGTATTTTATTATGCTACATTACAAAAAAATAAAATTAGAGACTTCATTAAAGCTAAATCTGTTTTATTCCACCAATATTTATTGACATTATCCATTACACTATGTCTTCCAGTCTCTGGCAGACAGCACTGCTAACGATGAAGTCTAGTACGTCATTTATATTATTTAGAACTTAAAGTAGTCAAAAGTATAGTTGGCAACGAAATAGGTGACGTCATGATCACGTGTATCTGTTTAGGACAAGAGGCTTATTCTCTTAAAATACTGTAGGCTGTAGGCCTACCGCAAATTCTGAAATGGACAATTTGAATACAACGCTTTGTATTGGGGGATATATCCCATTATGGGGGACAACTGAATGTCAAGGAAACATATAGTTGTGAAATAAAAGAATGCAAGAGTAACAAAAGCTCTCCCAGGAAGTGCTTTCAACAAAAGATTCTACTTCTGCTGGCTTACAAACAGACGACTGCAGAACGTTAGCAGAAGTAAAATAAAAATTTGTTCGTTTTTTAAAAACAATTCCTCCTTTACGAAGTTGATTTGTTTGTGTGATTGTCATTACTTTGCTTTTACTATGACAATATTAAAAGACAGATTTTAGTTTGGTGTTTGGTCTATAGATCCAGACTTACAAGGTCTGGACAATCTTTATCTTGAACACACATGTGTCAGCGGGTCTTCATGCAAAAATGAAACAAATAAAAAGATGTTCAAAATGTTCCTCAACGTCATATTTATTTCATTTTTTCATTAAGACATGCGGGAATACCCGCTGACGTATGTGTATTTCGGGAATACCCGCTGACACATGTGTGTTCAAGATAAAGATTGTCCAGACCTCAATGCCGAATTTAATTTGAATGAAAATTAGAACGGTCAAACCAAAGTTTTCCGAATGTAGCCAATTAGCTATTAAGTATTTCCTCAAAGATATAATAAACTTTCAAATTTCTAGAGCCGTTTTGGAGATCCGTTTTTGTTGTTGTTGCTTTTTGATCCGATGAAGAATTTGCAAGCTGAAGAATTAAAAAGAAACAACTTTTTAAGTCTAAAAAAAAAAGGTCGACGTCGAAGGCAGGCATAAAAGACAAAAAGAAAAACGGAAATTGAACCGCCGCCGTATCATCCAGTGCAAGAGCCCAACATTCTTCTATCTCTTGGTGTCGTTGACGCTGTCTTAATCTCTTTCTTCTTCCTGATAGTGTTCCTATTATTGAGAAGGTCCATACAGGTCCCAAACACTTACAAAATCTAAATAGCGTACAGGAATACCTTCCACTCCTTCCATTTATATCTAGATTAATGTATTGATTTCAAAAATAATTAGTGGTATTAGAAATTTAGATGTTAATGAAGGTTGGTAGGAACAAGAACAAACACTCTAATATTGGGAAGTAGCCTAATGTTGTTTTATTACGACGCCATCTTGGCTACAAATAACTCTCGTAAGACAGGGGGCATAACTAATCTAGGCAAGCGGGCATTATCCCTGTATGAGAGTTATGTTCTCATATTCTTCATTTTAATTTAACAAAAATTAATATAACCCAATTTTGACTTTGCTCTTAGAATGTGTACCAATATACACCTATGAATCAATACTTTTATATTGGCCAGAAAATGCACATAAATTCAAGTTTTTTATGTTATGTCCAAATGGGTTTGGCTTGAGGCCACCCAATTAAATGCAGACACCGGACCAAATCAATGCCACTGAACAACTGGGACATATGGACATGGACAATTATATTGATATCCAATACCCGTCTGTCTCTCTCTTTTCTGTTTCTCTTTTCCCATCGACCCCCCCAAAAAGTATCCCGACTTTATATAATATAATATATAAATACTAATAAGCAACGACTGTGTATTTCTGTATCCATCAGTGCGAATATAAAAAGAAATTAAATTTTCTTGAAATCGATTACCAGAAACTACTAACGAGATTTCTCATGAAAAAAAAATCGAATCTTCCTTCCAGCTCAAGGCTATTTCGTAGTCGACTACTGCCTGGCTGACTAATTGAATACTTTTTTTCTACATCCTGTTGCTGTTTTTTTTTTTCCACTTTTTAATACACACAATAAAACATACACATACACACACATACACACAATGGAACATATAGATACACACATATACACAGACATATATAAATACATATTCATATAAAATTTTGATTTGTACTAATTGTTTACAGTTTTTCGGATTACATCGTCACGATGGAGCTAACATACATTTTCTGCAATATTTTTGTTATAAGATAAGATAAGTTAAGATGACAATTTTTTATTGGTAACAATAACTGGGAATTCAGTTTGACTACAATTGTCAACAAAATAAATGTAAATTTTGTATTTGTTACCGGTAATGTACGATCTACCGCTTCCTTAAAATACAAAGTCTTTCTATACAATGACCTGCTTATGTAAAAGATGTCTAGTTAATTATTAGTTTATCGGAATAATATTTCTATTTACCAGGTTTTAGGACAATTCTGTCTGTTATATAAAATAGTGAAACTCGTATTACTGAAATGTGCCACAATGTATTAACAGTTTCTCAGTTGGGTTGCGCTGGATACATTTTTGATGTAGAAAATGTTTAATTATGTGTTGTAAGAAAACAAAATGGAAGAAGAGAATGATCTATGAATAAGAACTACAACTACTAAGAATGAACCAGGTGACTGGAAGTTCACCTGTCAACTGGAGGCGATGATGAGGGAAAGGGCAACTTAGTTCACCTCCTAAATAGATCAGTTCGACATCAATATATATGGCGCAGTTGCTGCACCTAATGTTTAGGGTATTTTTGAAGTGCGGAAATCAGACTTTTCAATAGTTTTAATAATTTTTTTTATGTTAACATCTTTAAATGTTTGGCTTTAATTTATTGCTTTATTCCCCTTTAGAGGTCGCAGGAAGAAACCCTCACATAAGAGGTTTTACCATAGTTGAATACTAAACAGCAAGAGGTGTACAAAGCAAGTGCCGCATATTAGTTTTACACTGTGAACGACCATAGCCCATGCGTTAACATCCTTGTCTCATACAGATGTGATCTCAAAACTAATGGCAAATTAGTTTTTGTTTTTACCCCTTTTAAAAATGTTGGATTATGACGTCAAGATAGATAATCCAATTTTGTATAAACAAAATATTTTCCTACTTTGTGACGTGACTTCCCTTTTTTTTTCTTGTTTTATGAGTTCCAACAATTTTCGCTTCATCTATATGAAAAGCTTCTACTGTGTTCGCTCATTACATCTTTCTCAAAACAATATTACGCTGTTCTTTTCCCTTCCTTGTAAAAAATACAACAACAACAAAACAAGCAACAGAAAAACAAGACGAGATTCTGCAACTACGCTCTTGCGCACGCTGCATTGGCTTCCTGTGAAAGGAAGAATCGACTACAAGGTGGCCACACTTTGTCCTCAGTGTATATATAACAATGAAATGCCATTGTACCTTAGAGAACCGATTACTCCATATGTTCCTCAAAAAGTCTTGCGCTCAAAGGACTCAACGCTTCTAGTGGTGCCAAGTTTCTCCCTCAAAAGCTACGGTCTTCGGGCTTTTTCAGTGCACGGATCAAAGGTTTGGAACTCACTCCCCATTAATCTCAGACGGACAACATGCTACACTACATTCAAGAAGAACATTAAGACCTACCTCATTAAAACTTTTTTTAGATTACTTTGTCATTTTAGCTGTCGTGTTAGTGTTTGTAATGTTATCACAGCGCCTTGAGCCTACATTTTGTTTGTAAACAGCGCTTTATAAATAAAATTATTATTACCATTATTAAAAAAAGATAACTTTCTTTATCTGAATATGGCATGATTTAATTAATGTATACTCATTGATAAACTAATTTTTAAATTTTTACTCGATTCGTGTATTGTCATCGACTATAAATAGTTATGCACAACTTCAACTTGATCCGAGAATGGAAACCGGAGAAAAAACATGTCACAACGTAATAACGGGATTAAATCCACATATAAATGCACATCTCTTATTAAGTAGCATTTATTCCCTTTATTTAGAGATCAAACACTATAATAAATCACCAATAATTTATTAACTAATTGGTTAATCGTTTTATTGATTCATGTCTCATCAGGTTCAATCAAATAATTGTGCAAGACGGAAGAAAAAAACATGTTCAAACTTTTTACCAGACAGACAGACAGACAGACAGACAGAACGAGATGATCTAAGCTTTGTAAACACATAAAACCTTTTCCCTGTGGGCATACATTTATCTGCGTCAGGCAATGTGGAAATTTTACATATTTACATTAACCATAGTTGCAATGCAAATTGAATGGAAACAAAAATGTATTTTAAAACAGAGACTGTAGTCACTGTATATATTTCTACGCGCGTGACTTGTCCGTATCATGCAATGGTATCTACTTATTCTCGTTCTAAAATTGTTTCGTAGTGGCAGCTAAATGAAACAACGGCTCTTACTTTTTAACCTTCTTTACTTCCTGGAATTCTTACAGTTTTTGCAAAGACAAAAAGAAAATATATGAGAAAAAATATTATTTTTAAAAACACAAATTTTATATTAAGCGTCGATTGTGTCAGTTTGGGTCAGTCATGTAGTTCAATTTGTAGTAGACCTAGAATCTAGACTAACAATAAAAAAAAAACATTTATAAAAATATATTCTAAAAAAAGGGGAACGCTCGGATTGCAAACTCATGGCCCAAGCCTTCTCAGGCTTTTCAAGCCAACACTGTAACCACTCTGCTAGTGAAGAGCTTATGAACATGGAAGATTGTATAGTAATCAATTATTTATATAGTCTCGATCTATTTTTCATGTTGTGTGCACTAAGACTCAGACGACGACCTATAAAGGGGATTAATTCAGCTTATACCACCACTTCAGCCAAGTACAATTTCTTACCCTTGTTCGATATACCCCAACAAAATAATTAATTACCAATAGTTAGTTAACTAAATGTTTACTTTTTTAAAAATGATTCTTGTGTAGTTAGGTAAAACTGTACAAAATTTCAGCTTGATCCGAAATTGGGTGTCATAAAAATAACGTGTACAAACTAACAGACAGACAGACACACAGACAGATTTAGCTGATAAAAGCTTTGTAAATATGTTTTCTGGTAGCCCCAACTTGTTTTTGTCACAAGATATTTAAAAATCATGTATAGTACTGGGGACCGATCAAAAGATTGAATACTTTTGAAGTTAAACGCTGTGCTAGTTTTATAATATAGAATGTACCACTATGGGTATGCAACAAATTTCATTTGAAATTTCCGAGATCGAAATTGTAATCTCAAAGGAGGTGTTTTATTACATGAAAAAGCTATATATTTTGAATCTATAATTCGTTCGCATCTGACATAGTGGTAGCCCATAGCTTCAAAAGATTTATAGTGGCTAAATTAAAAAAAAGAGGTCTATCAACTATCAATGTCAATATGATTGGCTTATCTCCATCTTGGGTCTCCCAGAGATCAATATTACGGTTATTAGGAGGCATTATGGGAAATTACATTCGTTGAATGAACGCGTTTGATTGGCTGATTTTGACTTTCAAACTAGAAGTGTTGACATTAACTTTAATAATCATGGATGAGGAAAAAAATAACACTACCAACTTGAAGATGGCGTCCCACAGAATATAAAAAAAAATACTTAAAAATACTTTTAAAAAAAACAAATTTATTTTATTTATTATGATGAGCGTAAGTAATATATTTTCTTAACGATAAATATTTTCACAAATATTATATCAGCTCATTCTGTCTGTCTGTCTGTCTGTCCGGTAAAAGTTTAAATATGTTTTTGTCCCATTTCTCTTTTTCGGATCAAGTTAAAACTTTGCTGCACAATTATTCATTGACCAGACAAATTATGAATCAACAAAAAAAAAATTACCATTAATTTATCAATCATCAATCAGTACTAATTAATTAAGTTTGTTTCATATAGCAGAAAGGTAACTAAATCCTGCCAGGTTCAGATAAATGGCAGTAATTAGCGACTCTTTCCAATAAATAAGCTTTGTTTTTTAAAAAGTATTATTTTTTCTATTGTTAGTTTTAGAGCCTCTTGTAATGTAAATATATAAAAAAAAACAGCAACTTGTTTTTCGTTAGTTAGTTTATTTATTTATTATTTTACTTGTAATAATATACCTACAAAATGATACTATAAAAAAAATATACTTAAAAAAAAGATAATCTAGCTTACACTATCATCTACTATGACAATTGTAAGAGAAAAAGCAAAGATGTTGCTGAAATCTGAGTTCCAAATCGAGCCTCCATGATGGAAAGCAGACGTGCTTTGCCGCTGAACTATTCAAGTGCTTATAAACATATAACGTCTTATTTGTCTAGCTTTTAATTAGCGAGACCTTATTCTCTACAGAGTTTTTTATTTACTGTGACAGTTGTTTCATTGATTATTTTTCATTAAAAAACAAACATTAACGACTAAATGATTAACGAATTGATTTTCTAATTTAATTCATGTGTTGTCATAATAATCCTTGTGGCAAATTTCAACTTGATGCAAAGTTGGAGAAATGACGTGTACAAAGATTTAGACCAGGCAGACAGCTTGGTAAAAATTCATGGAAGCTAAAACCAGCCAGGCTTTAGTTTTTAATCCTTGAGATTGCATTCCTCAGAAAATCTTCCTCTTAATGCTTAAGAGGCGCGGTGGCTGAGCGGTAAATCGCTTGGCTTCCGAACCGGGGGTTCCGGGTTCGAATTCTGTTGAAGATTGGGATTTTTAATTTCGGGATCTTTGGACGCCTCTGAGTCCACCCAGCTCTAATGGGTATCTGACATTAGTTGGGGAAAAGTAAAAGCGGTTGGTCGTTGTGCTGACCACATGAAACCCTCGTTAACCGTAGACCACAGCAACAGATGACCTTTATATCATCTGCCCTATAGACCACAACATCTTAAAGGGGTACTTCACTTTTTTTTAATGGTTGCTTAGTATGATGAAAATATAAGTATGACCAGCATTAAATCAAAAAGAAGAATTGGGATGTGTTAGAAATTTTTATTTCATATTTATTCATCGGTTTGCAATTGCAATGACACTGAACTATTCAGTAATCCAAGGAAGGTTCCTCCAGAAATGTACCTTGCAAATGTTCCACCGTTACACCACAAGTGTCCCATTAAGAATGTCCCTCCACAAGTGTTCCATTAAAAATGTCCCTCCACAAGTGTCCCATTGTGACCTAAAAATAGGATAGGTCATAAGACCAGTGACCTGTACTGTACTGGCAAGTTGGTCCAGTGGTACTTTGTGGTCCCAATTATATTATCTAGGCTAATAACTATAGCCTCTAGATGTATAATACTACCGAGACAAACAAATAATAATTCTGAGATTTCAGTTGCAACAACAAAAAAAAGAGGAGTTTATTTACAAACAAAAGAAAAAGATCATGAAAAATATAAATGGCAATAAAGGCTCACCAAAAGAAAATGACATAATGAAACTAAGCAAAGTAGCAAGACAGTTTCCGGTCAATATAATGAAAGGACCACCGTCATAGAGGCACAATAATGTCTTATGCCGAAAAACCAAAAAGATGGTTTACAATAATACCATACATGCATTAACAATGAAATGACGTCATTCATGAGACATTTTATGTCAAAAACCAAAGCGAGGGTTTACATTAGCTTACAATAATATCATACATACATTAACAATGAAATGACGTCATTCATGAGACACACTACTGTCTCGTATCTAAACAAAAGATGTCTTTCAAAAAAAAAAAACATACAGAAGAGGATAAGACACTAAGTAGACCTATACCATTTACATAAATCAATTTAGTACTAACAAATTGATAAAATCTACTTAGCTCATTATCGAAATACTCTTCCCACAACAGTGGCACACTCCTCTTGAGTAACACAACAATAGTACAACACAAGTCTTTCAACTGACCAGTGTATTTTGAATTAATTCTATATATTGTTTAACTCATACTTGTGTTGTACTATTGTTGTGTTACTCAAGGTCACTGGTCTTATGACCTATCCTATTTTTAGGTCACACCCATTAAGAATGTCCCTCCACAAGTGTCCCATTAAGAATGTCCATCAACGAACGTCTGATATTGATGTCCGATTATGAAGGTCTCATTACGAATGTCCTTCTATGAGCATGCTATGGAGAATGTCCATCTATTATTATTCATGCATAAGTGGCCAATATTGATGTCCAATTATGAATAGTCCCATTTCAAATGTGGCTCCACGAGTGTCCCATTAAGAATGTCCATCAACGATTTTCAAACAACAAAAATCTAATACTAATGTCCCAGTTTATGAATGTCCTATTATGAATGTCCCACAAATTCCAGAGAATGTCCCACAAATGTCCCCCTTTCACCGCGCCAAAGTACGTGAGATTAAAAGCGGAAATCAATCCTCATTATTCTATCAGCAACATTGTGTCTGGAAAACTTGGTCACTATTCAGTGAGATTCTTCTTACTTTCAACTCTGTCCCTTGAAAAAAAACAACTAAAAAATGCTAGACTTGCTAAATACATGGACACGACTGACTAACACCTTAGCCTGCAGCGTCAAGTCACAACGACCAGGGGAAAATGTCATACTGTCAGGTTGCGCAAGGCCACGGGACACACAACATCTTGAGTCTGAGGCGTCTTGTGGCGTCTTGAGGCTGACATCTGAACTTTAGAAACTTGTCACTGTGACACCAATTAATCACTCAGAACTATGTCGGTCAGGCATGTGGGTTTTGTCATTCTGGTGTTTGTTCTGATGATGTTTGTTCTGTCATGTGTGTTTGTTCTGATGGTGTTTGTTCTGTTATGTGTGTTTGTTCTGATGGTGTTTGTTCTGATGGTGTTTGTTCTGTCATTTGTGTTTGTTCTGTCATTTGTGGCTGTTCTTTTATTTGTGTTTGTTTTTATGGTGTTTGTTCTGATGGTGACTGTTCTGTCATTTTTAGCGGCACCCGTAAGGGGAAAAAGCCGCTATTAGGTTTGTGCAAAATGTCCGTCTGTCCGTCTGTCCGTCTGTCACACTCAGATCTCGAAAACTAGAAGAGATATGAAAAATATTATTTCATCATTAAATCCGGCTTGAAAAGTTTAGGTGTAACGGCTACTTTTGGTTTTCTAAAAGCAAACCGTTTAATTTATAAAATTAATTATGCAAGCGATTTTTTCATAAAAATACACCAATTCTAAAACAATTACGTAAATGTAAGGGAGGCAATGTTACAATATGCTAACAAAGATGGACAATCTTTGTGTATTTTCAGTATCACTAAGTCAAATATATTTTTAAAATGTACAGGAAATGTTTACAACAAATACAAATAATAGTTAAAGACGTTTTTTCTGGTCAACTAGCTGCTAAAATTAAAAGAAAACATTTCTGTTTGTTTATAAAGGCTACTAATGCACTTTGTATGTAAATATCACGCACATTTTTTTAAATGGACTTTTTATGCAGCGATTTTCGTGCAGTAGCGTAACGTCGCAACATGATCAGGTGCTAAACCAATTCCTTAAACTTTTTTTAAAAATCAGATTTTATTTATTTTTTGTTTAGTGCCCCCATCCGAATAAAAGAAGCTTATTTTTGTGCGTTTTGTCTTTTAGTCGGTCTGTCCGTCACGATTAGATTTAAAAAACTAGAACTCTAAAAGCTATTGAAAATCTGATTTACCCTTTAATATTCCTCCCATAACATCTCAATAGTTTTAAGTATCTAAAATTGATTGTTCCGGATTTTTTGTGCAAAACTAATCAACGCCAACAAATGTTTGTTTGCTCTTCTAAATTATATTACATTCAATTTCCATGCTTAAACGTTGCAAAAACACATTATCAATAATATGTTGTTCCGTTTTTTATGTAAATAGCATATTAATGCTAAATCATAATCTCTATACTGACTTATATTTCATTAAGTGTAAAAATGTTCCGGATATTGTTTTATAAAACATGAATTATGCCTAATGATTGTTTGAAATCGCATAAGGCTTTTAAAAAAAGTAATTTACTAGAATTGATTACTGAAAATTACTTTTTAGACATTTAATTTTCTTGTAAAACATAACATAGAAGTTTTGTAATCGATAAAGAAAGTTCCGGATTTTGTTTCTTACAAATCGTCGCCAGAAATTTCCGAATTTATTTAAAAATCTACTAACGCCAAATAATTGTTTGAACTCCCTCTTCTAATTAATAAACAAATAATCTTCTCATTTACGAAATAATGTTTTTACGGATTTTTATGAAAAATATTTTAACTCACTACTCTCTTACAGTACATTTAACTTTCTACCTTAAACATTAAAAAATCTAATTATCGTTAATATTATGTTCCGATTTTTAAGGAAAACAGAATCCAAACACCAAAGTAAGGTATGAAAATCTCTCCACGTGGCTGTAGTACATCTAATTTTTATACGAGACCATCCAAAAAATTTAATTAACGGTATTACATTTATCTGAAATTCTCTTTTTCTTTTACTATTTATACAAACATCCGGAACAATCTATTATATAAACTTTTCAATTGTGTTCATACCTAAAAATTCTTGCGATGTTTTGAAACGTAAAATAAAGGTTAATCAATTTTTAATAACTTTTAGTTGTTTTTTTTTATATCAAGATAACGGACAGACCGACTGACAGACAAAACGCAAAAACAATGTGGCTTTGATCCTTTTTAAATAATATCTATTAGAACTCAGTGCACCAATGTCTATGAACCCTCGTTAAATATCTCGTGTAAATAAAGACATTTTTTTTTATGGTACCGGTACTAGCCTATTGTGAGGTAATGGAATTTTTTTTCTTTGACGTCATATGAATGGACTCTTTAAATTTTAAATGTAATGTTAAAAGAACGCACTCGGTGCACCAATGTCTATTAACCCTCGAAAAAATTGCTTGTATTAATGAAAACATATTTTAGTCTAACTAAGCCGTGTGACGTAGTGTTTTTTTTTCCTTTGACGTCACATGGAATGAATTCTTTAAATGAAATGCTAAAAGAACGCACTCGGTGCACCAATGTCTATGAACACTCGAGAAATGGCTCGTGTTGATAAAGGTGATTTTTAGTCTAGCTAGGCCTTGTGACGTAGTGTTTTTTTTTCCTTTGACGTCATATGGAATGAATTCTTTAAATGAAATGCTAAAAGAACGCACTCGGTGCACCAATGTCTATGAACACTCGATAAAAGGCTCGTAATGATGAAGGCGATTTTTATTCTTGCTAGGCCGTGTGACGTAGTGTTTTTTTTCCTTTGACGTCATATGGAATGAATTCTTTAAATGAAATGCTTAAAGAACGCACTCGGTGCACCAAAGTCTATGAACACTCGATAAATGGCTCTTAAAGATGAAGGCGATTTTTAGTCTAGCTAGGCCGTATGACGTAGTGTTTTTTTTCCCTCTGACGTTATATGGAATTAATTCTTCAAATGAAATGAAAAAAGAACTCGGTATAGTAATGTTTATTAAGCCTCGTTATGTGACTCGCGTTTAAAAAAGGAATGATATCTTGATTTAGATCTAATCTAGATTTTTTAAACTAGATCTAGATTTTTATTACAGTATATCTAGATCTGGATTTATATTCTAATTAAAATTATTTTAGAGTCTAGATCTAGAATTTCTAGATCTAGTTTAGACTAAAATAGACTAGATTAAGATGTAGAATTTCAATTTCTAAACTTAAAGTGTAAAAAAAAAGTGTAGATTTTCATTTCCAAACGTTTTGATCAATATTGTAATGTTTTAATATACTAAAACTAATCTACTATTTTTTTATTAAATTTAAATTTACGGCAAATGAATCTTTGAAACATTATTACTTTTGACCATCGGATGGCTGCCTGGTCGTGCGGTTTGCGCGCTGGACTGTCGTTCAGATTTATGGATGGCCCAGGGTTCAAACCCTGCCCGCTCCCATCCCCCGTCGTCCTGCGGGAGGTTTGGACTAGGAAGTAATTATCTTCAACTCTGAAGGAACATCCGAAACGTGTAAAACATTTTACATCAAAATTAAATCACCTCTTGAATATTATTTGCGAATATGCAGATCCGACAGGGATCCGACTTCGACGGGGGCGACCTCTGAGTTTGTGTAACACAAACTCTCTTTGTAATCTTGTTTTTTTTGCTTTGATGAGGGCTATTCTGGCAAAAGTGTTTGTTCTGATGATGGCTGTTCTTTCATTTTTTTTTTGCTTTGATGAGGGCTATTCTGGCAAAAGTGTTTGTTCTGATGATGGCTGTTCTTTCATTTGTGTTTGTACTGATGGTGTTTGTTCTGATGGTAGCTTTTCTGGCAAGTGTGTTTTGTTGTACTTTTCATCGATCTCATAGTCTAATTTTAACACCAATAAGGATTTCTTTCAAAAGGAATACATTAACTTCCATTGGGACACTTACAGTTTGACACGTGTCGGATGCTCCTACAGAATTGAAGTATCCTGCAGGACGCGGGAAGGGGGGGGGGTGGCGACGTGCAGCGTTCGAACCCTGGACCATCGTGATGATACTCTAGTGAACATTCATAAAAAGCGAACGGTGCAATAGTTTTTAGAAATTAGTTGAAACTGAAAAAAAATTATTTCATTTTAATAGAAACTATGATGTCACATGAACGAGAACATGTTTAAAGTCTCAGATGTCATCTACAAAGAAAGAGTTCCTATCTTCAGTAATGACCTGGTATCAACCAGTGTTGCTTAAGAATATGGAAACATTCAGATATTCTGCAAGTTGATAATCTTATCTTATGGACTCAGACGTGTCTTTATTAAATGAAGCTTATTACTTTAAACGCTCTAAGGGTATCGAAGTCCTTATGTTAATAAGAAACTTTAACTTAACTAAGTCATTGGTTTTTCTGGCTGATTCAGGCAACCCTTTTCATGTTTTGATGACACCCGAGAAGAAAGAGCACTGTTATGATTCTGAAATAAGAAATCTGATCTGCCACCAATAACATCATTTGGAAGCTGGCTATAGAAAAGTGAAAAGACTGATAGCTTTAAAAGTTCAATGCCCCACGAATGTTTATGAACTTCGTACCAACCGAAACAAATTTAGATTATGGAGTTAGCACTAACTGGCACTAAAGTGCTGCTACCCAAAGTTAAACTTTTGGAGCGTTACACTCGAAATTTTAACTATGGTAATTTGATCTTTGAGATTTGGCTTACAATCTTTAGTACACCACACCAGCGTCGCACTTGTAAAGGTTCTGGGTTATTTTAATTATGTTTTTATTTATGTTGTACTTTTTAATAGTCACCCAAAGTGGCCAATGCCATACTCTGTCGAAAGCTTTCTTAAAATCAATAAAGACTTGGACACGATTCTCTTGGTGTTGGTGGTAATTCTCACCGAGTATTCCGAAGTTTAGGATTTAGTTTGATTTGCCAAGTGAAAAGGCTTAGAAATATATTTCACGCACGCACGCACGCACGCGCGCGCGCACACACACACACACACACACACACACATTATCGTGAACATTTTACAATTCATAAATGGTCAACGATTCCTATAATATATACACCGGACAAACAAGTTAGAGCTGTCTGAAAGTGATGACTCAAAGTGTTAACACAAACAAGTTAGAGCTGTCTGAAAGTGATGACTCAAAGTGTTAACACAAACAAGTTAGAGCTGTCTGAAAGTGATGACTCAGTGTGTTGACACAAACTGATAAATAAATAGCAGGCTCCAACTAACAACAATGTGTCCCGGTATGGAGCCGAACATTCCGGGCTCACCAGAAATACCCAGAGGTGCATAAATGCAGAACGAGGTCTTCTCACCATCTGAAAGAAGTTTTGGACTTTTAAGGACGAACTTGATACTGAAAGAAATCAGCTGGTGTCTGAAAGAAGGACGCAACAGAAGCCACAGAGAAAACACGTGACTAGGAACACGTTTTTGATTGGAAATCTGCAATAATACAAATACCTCTATCAATTAGAAAGAAAAACTTATTTTCAGCGTTATCTTCGAAGTTGTTTGTTTGACAGGTTATTAAATCAGATATCTAGAAAGTTGTTTGTTGACAGGTTATTAAATCAGATATCTAGAAAGTTGTTTGTAGACAGGTTATTAAATAAGATATCTAGAAAGTAACAGCAAAAGTTATCTAGTAAGATATCTATTAACCTATCTTGAAAAAAAATCGTCAGAGCTATTCATTGTTAATATTGTTATTTGTGTTAATATTGTAATTTTTTTTTATTTCTCTCACTTCAATCTCTGTCTTCTCTCTCTCTCTCTCACTCTCTCTCACTCTCTTTTCATATTTTGCTTTTCAGTCTCTAAACATGCACACACAAACACATTAACACTTCTTTCTTGTATGTTGCAGATATAAACTTATCTTAGATTCTTATTCTTCTTTCTTTCTATCCCATTCCTGGTTTTTCGCTTTGGACTCGTTTCTATTTTCTTCTTTGCTCCTGTCTTCCTCGTTCTCACAATCTCGTCCAGAAAATGATGCTAATTATAACGATCGCTCCAATGGGCACAAAAAGAGCAATCAGCCAATCATTAGCAACTTCCTGCAGCTGTGGACCAATCGCAATGAGATTTGATTCGAGAAAGTATTCCAACACCCCCCCCCCCCTTTGTATTTTCATAAAATGATTAGAACCCAAGGAGTGGAGAAGCACAAAGACTTACAGAAGCATACTCAGTGAGGCAGATCTACATTTAGTAATATCTTTATCAATCTTACATACGTTTTATATGGAATGAATGATTTCATAATATTTCAAAGCATTACACAGTAGTACTTGGTACTCAATAGTTATATATAACAATGACGGTATTACAAGACATTATTTGCTAGTACTAACCACTACTTGCTAGTACAGGACACATGTTGATATAAAGTAACCACTACTTGCTAGTACAAGACACATGTTGATATAAAGTAACCACTACTTGCTAGTACAGGACACATGTTGGTATAAGGTAACGACTACATGGAAATCTATTAATTGTTTTTAATATGTAATTATTATTACATTGTTAATGTTCGTATCTTTTTTATATTGTAATAACTTAAGAGAGGCAACTCAACGAGGACATTGACGTTTATTTACACTGAGACATGACAAACACAAAGGGGCATCTGCCTTGAGTACAACATCTCTATATTGGCTCTCTACTTGGGCGGAAATCGTTAGTCCACTAATGTCAACATTCAACTTGTTTGGTCACAGATAGTGCGCACCTTCTTTCTGCACTAGCCTGGATGGTGGTGCGCATGGAAAAGTCATAACATTGCCCCCGTCTTAGCACTTTTCGTCTCGAAAAGAAACACTGCAGTGGAGCTTTGACAGTTCAGGTGGAGGTCGATTGGTGGGAACCACAGACGGCAGGGAGCCTGTTGCCCACGAGGCTATCTGCACAGTATTCCGCGGCCGTCGCTTCCTCTTCTTCCAGTTGGCCAGTCTACGTTTGAGACGATGTCGTGGTCGCTGCTTTGACTTCATGACGATAGTCTCTGATGCCAGCCACTTAACACAAATGGAGGTTGTGGCGATCACTGTAATTTCCAGGGTTGTTGTTCCAAGACGCTGAGTCAGCGGACCTTTTCCATGGATGTCTCGTGACATAGTTGTAGGCCCACTGGTAGCCATGGTTTCAGACACATAGTCTTTCTCAGCCTCATCTGTAAGGTATGCCCATGAAGCATCCTTGTAATGTTCATCCACCACTACATCAGGTTTTGCTGGGATTAATTCACCACCGTTCAAGTCACTCTCTCTGATGTGTGCAGAAGTACACATTTCTGTCAAGTTCAGATCTTGTAGCTGGGTTTCTTGGCATGGGCACTGTCTCCGCAGGACGCCGCATATACAGTTCATGTCAATCGCCTGGATGCAGTTGCCAAGTATGGAGTTCTCTCTTATGCCACTGCCAAAGTCAAATTCGTTGTTTCTGTCTCGGCCATTGTTGGGGCCCGTATTCGCAATTTCACACGACGACATCCAAGGCAAGGAATCAGAAAGGGTCTTGAGGCTTTCATGGTTTGAGTTCTTATCAAAGGTACTGACAGATAAACAGAGGTCTTTAAGGTCCACAGCAGCAAGCAACGTTGTCTTGATCTGTCCGGCTCGTTGCAGGTATACCAGGAACAAAAGTTTCAGGCTCATAACAGACTTCTCTAGTTTCTTCATTTGTTTCTTTCCTTTCAATTTGAAACATACCGTTCAGATCGTCGCAGCAATCGTTGTCACGTTTCTCGCCCTGAAAGTCATCCCCGCCAGACTTGCCCACAACACAGTCACAGACGGCGCTCCAATCCCCAGCGCCTCCATCACCACTGTTTGTGCAGCCACAGTCCTGACCAGGCAACTGCTCCTTCCCTAACGAGTTTATTCCTCCTTTTGCTTGCGACACAATGTTATCACTTTGGTCTATTCGGCCTTCTACTTGCTATACACTTTCATCAACTTTGTTCAACTTTATGTTCCTGCTCATGTTCAGTTGTTCATCAAATGCATCCAAAAAGTCCTGGATCTTTCCAATGAACTCAACAATCCCAAGTTCAATTTCAAATGTGTAGGTCTCCGGATCTTCTTCTTCGTTGATCAGAGCTTGCCTCAGACGAGCCGTGAGCGTTTCCCTGCTACCGAGGGATTTTAAACCTCGGTCCCGAAGCTCTTGTCTTATCTCTTTAATTGAGAGCTGATGTAATAGCTTCAAATATGTCATGATTGTAATCAAAGCCTACCTCCTCTCGTTGAGTTGCCTATAATCCCACTTCTGACACCAATTGTAATAACTTAAGTGAGGCAACTCAACGAGGACATTGACGTTTATTTACACTGAGACATGACAAACACAAAGGGGCATCTGCCTTGAGTACAACATCTCCATATTGGCTCTCTACTTGGGCGGAAATCGTTAGTCCACTAATGTCAACATTCAACTTGTTTGGTCACAGATAGTGCGCACCTTCTTTCTGCACTAGCCTGGATGGTGGTGCGCATGGAAAAGTCATAACAATATATTGCTACATAGAGTTCGGTATGATACTTGCTAGTACAGGACACATGTTGGTATAAGGTAACGACTACATGGAAATCTATTAATTGTTTTTAATATGTAATTATTATTACATTCTTAATGTTCGTATCTTTTTTATATATTGCTACATAATGTTCGGTATGATCCTGGCCTAACTTATGTTTTTGAATGGTTCCCCAAATTGGTGGTCTTTTAAAGGGCCAATTTTACATTCGAGGCATCAGGGAAGAGGCCTTGTCCTTTTTTGAATTGAGAAATGGTAATGAGTCTGGTGGTAAATGGCGATCCTGTGGTGTGACCTATTACTGAACACTGCTTATTAAATGTTTCTAAAAAATATATACTTTGTTCTTTTTAAACAAAGAGTGAACACCTTATTAAATGTTATAATTTGTGCAACTGAAAACACTATATTTAGTAATATAAATATTTACAATGTGATATTTTGGGAAAAAAATTGCTAAATGCTTAAAGATTATAAAAATGTGATTATGTGTATAATGCGATATTAATATAGAATTTTTTTACTATTAATATTAAATATTAAGCAAAATGGTGTATTTGTTAAAGTAAAACAGCTTGCATATTTCATTTTTAAAGTAAACGATTCGCTTCCAGAAAACAAAAAAGTATTCTTTGCATCAAACCTTTCTAAGATCTACTAAAAATATCTTGATATCGGATTTTCTGTATCTTTTCTAATTTTAGATCATAATGGATCAGACAGACCACAAATAACTAATTGCTTCTTTTGAGTGCCGCTACGCCAATATCACAGTCTTGTAGAATTTTTCTCCAGTAAATTTGTTTCATTTAGGTAATCTTTTTTTTTGTTCTTTTTTTCAACCCAAAAGTTTCACTACATTTTGCACTACATTTTGCTTTCATTTTAAATATACACAAAGTAGATATTTTCATTGTAGATTCTCTTTGATACTACTAAAAATGTTTAAACTTTGGGTATACTCAAATTATTACTAGATCTATCTATCTATCATGACAGATCAAGAGAGACATCTGACTGTGACTGCGGGAAGGCATATTGAGTTTGTTCTTGTAGTTGTACTGAATGTTACTCAGTAAATTAGCAATTATTGACCCATGACCTCCGCAGTACTATTTCAAATACCTGAGTAAAGTCTCAAGTCCTACATAAGAAGTGTACATCTCCATCCTACATAAGAAGTGTACATCTCCACCCTACATAAGAAGTGTACATCTCCATCCTACATAAGAAGTGTACATCTCCATCCTACATAAGAAGTGTACATCTCCACCCTACATAAGAAGTGTACATCTCCATCCTACATAAGAAGTGTACATCTCCATCCTACATAAGAAGTGTACATCTCCATCCTACATAAGAAGTGTACATCTCATCTCCATCCTACATAAGAAGTGTACATCTCCATCTTATATAAGAAGTGTACATCTCCATCCTACATAAGAAGTGTACATCTCCATCTTATATAAGAAGTGTACATCTCCACCCTACATAAGAAGTGTACATCTCCATCCTACATAAGAAGTGTACATCTCCACCCTACATAAGAAGTGTACATCTCCATCCCACATAAGAAGTGTACATCTCCACCCTACATAAGAAGTGTACATCTCCACCCTATATAAGAAGTGTACATCTCCACCCTACATAAGAAGTGTACATCTCCACCCTACATAAGAAGTGTACATCTCCACCCTACATAAGAAGTGTACATCTCCATCCTACATAAGAAGTGTACATCTCCACCCTACATAAGAAGTGTACATCTCCACCCTACATAAGAAGTGTACATCTCCACCCTACATAAGAAGTGTACATCTCCATCCTACATAAGAAGTGTACATCTCCACCCTACATAAGAAGTGTACATCTCCATCCTACATAAGAAGTGTACATCTCCATCCTACATAAGAAGTGTACATCTCCACCCTACATAAGAAGTGTATATCTCCATCCTACATAAGAAGTGTACATCTCCACCCTACATAAGAAGTGTACATCTCCATCCTACATAAGAAGTGTACATCTCCACCCTACATAAGAAGTGTACATCTCCACCCTACATAAGAAGTGTACATCTCCATCCTACATAAGAAGTGTACATCTCCACCCTACATAAGAAGTGTACATCTCCACCCTACATAAGAAGTGTACATCTCCACCCTACATAAGAAGTGTACATCTCCACCCTACATAAGAAGTGTACATCTCCATCCTACATAAGAAGTGTACATCTCCATCCTACATAAGAAGTGTACATCTCCACCCTACATAAGAAGTGTACATCTCCATCCTACATAAGAAGTGTACATCTCCATCCTACATAAGAAGTGTACATCTCCACCCTACATAAGAAGTGTACATCTCCACCCTACATAAGAAGTGTACATCTCCATCCTACATAAGAAGTGTACATCTCCACCCTACATAAGAAGTGTACATCTCCATCCTACATAAGAAGTGTACATCTCCACCCTACATAAGAAGTGTACATCTCCATCCTACATAAGAAGTGTACATCTCCATCCTACATAAGAAGTGTACATCTCCATCCTACATAAGAAGTGTACATCTCCACCCTACATAAGAAGTGTACATCTCCATCCTACATAAGAAGTGTACATCTCCATCCTACATAAGAAGTGTACATCTCCACCCTACATAAGAAGTGTACATCTCCACCCTACATAAGAAGTGTACATCTCCATCCTACATAAGAAGTGTACATCTCCACCCTACATAAGAAGTGTACATCTCCATCCTACATAAGAAGTGTACATCTCCACCCTACATAAGAAGTGTACATCTCCATCCTACATAAGAAGTGTACATCTCCATCCTACATAAGAAGTGTACATCTCCATCCTACATAAGAAGTGTACATCTTCACCCTACATAAGAAGTGTACATCTCCATCCTACATAAGAAGTGTACATCTCCAATTTGTAACGTTCTTTGTAATGGATTCATGACTTTTCAAACCAGTTCCACAATGTTCGTCTCTGCCTGTGTGGATTGCTTTCTAAATCCAATGGGAAACTTAGAACTCTTGAGTTTAAATCTTCAAGCCCGTCGGTTCAGTTTCCAATGATGACCGAAGTCTTAGCTGAGGCTACTTTAGATCGTCTCACTTAATACTTTACATAAACGGGGACCTAGAGCCTAACCACCCCTCCCCTCCACAACGAAATGAAGAGCTTTCTGGGTTTTGGAGCAGGAGGGGGGGGGGACAGGAGATTGTGGAATCGAAGAAAAAAAAATCTGTAACTCGACTTCAATAGCTCCATCAGATCTCTAGGAACAATGGTCGCTTGAATCTAGTGAGTATCCTGTTGGTGGTAGCCGAGATCACGTAGCTAGTATAGTATTATTTACCAGACAAGGTTTTGTTCTTTCTCTTCGTAAGATAAATCTAGAGCTTCTAGCCTCGAAACTCGATCTCATCTTGAACTTCCAGACAATCTCGTACACTTTAGAGACAATTGTTTCGTCTTAATGGTTCGTCTTGAATGTGAAAAGACACACCAATAAGTGATTGATCTGATTGACACTGCAACTGAGATGTCGACTACCTCAGTGTTTTATAGGTTTAATTTGTTATTATACAAAGCTAATACTAACCCTAACTCAGTGTCTGTCTGGTAAAAAGTTTGTATACGTTATTTCTCCCATACCAAACTCGGATAAACTGAAATTTTGCTAAATTATTTCTTTTCTTCACAACACAAGCATACAAAAATTAACCAATTGAATAACTAACTATAGGTAATTAATTGTTATTATTATTTTTTTTGTGTGGATCGAACAAGGGAAATAAATTGTACTTGACTGAAGTAGTGGTATACGCTGAATTAGCCCCCTTTATAAGTTGTAGGTCACCGCGTTAAAGTTTGAAGCTAAAAGAAGATAACTAGAAAATCCTCTATTTTCATTAGCGGCTCGCTGGTGCAGTGGCTATTGTGTTGGCTTGTGGAGGCCTTACGATGCTTGAGCTTTCAAGTTCGAATTCAGGTCCTTCAACTTTTTTAAAATTATAAATGCATGTAAGAAAAGATCGCGGTAACATTTAGACAGATACCACTTTCAGCCCCCTCCCCCAACTGGTCCAGGCAAGTGATAGGATAGCGTAGTGAGAATGCTAGCATACAAAAACAATTTGGTAAAAAAATACTTCTAATCGCACAGATTTATTATTGTTAGTCTAATTCTACTACAAATTGAATTACAGAACTGATATAAACGCTTTGAACAGCTACTTTTAATATAAGCTTTTTTTTCATATTTTTTTTTTGTTTGTTTGGCTTTAAAATGTTAAGTTAGTTTAATGGTAATTTTTTTTTGCGAGATTAAAACATTAATAAATTTTTTTTTCAAATTGATTGTAGGCTATTTCTGTCTAAAATAAAAAAAAAAAAGTCAGAACATTGTGAGCACTTTTATAAGAGAGATCCTTAATCATATGTTACAGAGATCTTCAATGTTTTAATTCTTTTTCATTTGTCCTAGAACTGTTGGACTTTACTAGTAAATAAAGACACTGACCTTCAAATCTCCGAAGATCATGCATTTCGTTTGAGATGTAAGCCCATGTGGGTTTTATATCTAGGGCTGGAAAAGGGACAAGCAAAGGAAACCGAGAACTATGAACAATTCTGAACAAAATTCTAACATTTGTTGTTGTGATACCATAAAATTAGTTTGTTTTTTTTTATGCAATGTATCTTTTGGAAAGTGAATGCAAAAAAAAAGCTATTATACTTACTCGAATTTTGAAAAAAAAATTGAACATACCATAACATTGTTACTTCAATAGAAAGTTATAGCTTAATGACCAAAGGAACACGAATACATTCGAAGACACTGTAATGCATTATAAAAACATTTATCGACAAAAACAAATTGTTTCGGATGCTCAGAAATCAAAACTATTGCGTCCAAATCTCACGCATTTGAAATTAAGGAGAAAACGGCGGGCAGGCTTGAACTCTAGCCCGTCATGACGACAATCCGAAACGCTTACCACATTCCAAGGCATTTAGATAGGATCTGCCTTACATTCAAGACTCAGAGTTCTCTAAGCCCCCGCAATGAAATCACAAACACGTTTGACTTGACTTGACCCTAAGACTGATCACAACTTTAAAAACCAAACCCTGGGAATGAAGATGTAATTAATCAGATTTGACCTTTAACTTTAAAAAAAATGTTGAAACTGAAAGTTTAATAGGGACATGTGGAAATTATTAAGAAATAAAGTAATGAAATAATTGTGTCTTGTCTAATTAAGATGATATTTGGCAAGAGACGGTTTAACACAGCAATGGAAATTACTCCCTTAAATTCTAAGGTTATTTTGGTTTTTGGCAAGACAAAAATCGTCTTCTTTAAGAGATACAATTTTAAATAATAATTATCATGTTCTTTAACTCTAATTTTTTTAAAGTTTGCACTGACCTGTACATATCAGTATCTAATTTTTCTTTTTTAAGTTTGCACTGACCTATACATATCAGCTATCATCTAATTTTTTAAAGTTTTCACTGACCTGTACAAATAAGTATCATTTTTTAAAAAGTTTGCACTGGCCTATACATATCAGCTATGATCTTATTTTGTAAAAGTTGCACTGACCTGTACATATCAGTTATCTAACTTTTTAAAAAAGTTTTCGTTGACCTGTAAATATCAGCTATCTAGTTTTAAAGTTTGCACTGACCTATAGCAGCTCCTATAAAATTATATCTTTAAAACGACATCACATGTACGCAAAGAATATGAAAAAAGAAAAAAAGAAATTGCTAGAACCAGCCACAGCATTTCCAGCTCATTAAGTAGTTTCATTTCTTTGGCTGGCTTCTATTTAGGGTAAAATTGTGGGCAAGGGACGTCACTCTGTGTTGTTAGACACAAGAGTTTTAAAAATAAATAAGTAAAACTTGTAGACAGTGAACAAAAAAAATAGCAGAAGGGCAGGGTGTGGGTGTAAAAAATGCGTACAAAGAGAAAGAGACAGAGAGAGAGAGAGAGAAAGTGAAAAAAGGAGAGAGTGAAGGAATGATGAGAGAAAGGAAAAGATAGAGAGTAAGAGAGTGAGTGAGAGAAAGAAAAAGTGTGTGTGTGTGTGTGAGAGAGAGAGAGAGAGAGAGGTCCAGTTTTAAAGAGCGACAGACAGAATGTAGAAAATGACATTTAAATAAAATTTTAACGAGAGATGGAAAGAGAGAGAGAGGCCAATGAAAGGAAAAAGTTTAAACGAACATTTTATAGGGTTTTACTCGCGGAGGGAAAGCAATAGAGTAAGTAAGAGAGAGAGAGAGAGAAAGAGAGAGAACACATTTTCTGGACGGTTAAAAAAATGAACATCTAGAAAGGTTGAAGTCTGATGTCAAGTCTTAAAACAAAAAGATTCTAAAAGATTTTTTTTTAAATTGGTATGTTCGTGTAAGAAAAAAACCTCGAATTAAAAGACAAAAATAAAATGATAAAGTTGATAAAATGGCGTCTCAAGTAAATAATGCATTCTTTCAAAATGTCAAGTTGTATATGTCAGCCTTAAAACGAGTATTCTTACTTCTGGACAATGGGCACTTGTAGTTCTATAACAAAAAACCATTCTTGGGTACAACGTGAAACATAGTGATCACAGTGATTGATTCTGTATTTAGAAGTTCACTTGTCAGCTTTGAAATTCTGCATTGGGTTAAAAAACAAAACACTCAAAAAAAAAAAAAAAACCTGAATGGAAACGGATCTCTAAAATGGCTCCTAACGATTTTCCCTGAAATGTGACAGTTTATCTATAGCTTTGGGAAAAAAATACTAGATAATTAGCCAACTGAGAAAATTGGTTTCACCGTTATAATTTGTCAAATTCTTCGAAATCTTCTTCAAAATTGTATTTGGTCTAGAAGTCTTGACATTCTATATTATAAGTAAACACATGTCAGCGGGTATTCCCGAATTATATTTAAAGACTTGAAATAAATAAATCAAAGTTCAGAATCATTTTGCGCACCACCTTGTACATCTGTATCTATAGGACTATCGTGTTAGAATTGTCAATGCTCTAAGTAGATTTATACATTCGCTTCACCAGGATTTTATTTCGAGAAGGGAGGTGAATAATTGGGACAAGAAAAAATATTTCATTTCTTTTAAAATATATCATTCATTAGTTAATTAACTAATCGAAATAATAACATTTATTAAACATCATCAGCTTGAAAAAGGAGGAAATGACTTTAAAATAAATTATTATGTTATTTTTTTTAAAAGCTTATATTAACCATGTCTGTCTCTCTGTCTGTCTGGTTAAAAGTTTGTGCACGTTATTTCTCCCACACCCAATTTCGAATCAAGCTGAAATTTCACAAAAATATTTCTTTTAGCTGACAACACAAGAATCAATAAACAAATTTAAACAATTAGTTAGTTAACTATTGATAATTAGTTAATTTGTTTGGTATCTCAAACAAGGGAAAGAATTTGTACTTGATAAAAGTGAATTAGTCCCCTTTGTAGGTCGTAGTCGAAGTCTTAGTGAACACAACATAAAAAATAGGAGGAAACTATAGAAACAATAGATACCTGCAATATTTTCAGTTTCAATATCTCTGCCTGGTATGGCAATCTGAGCATTCAAAATAAAAAATAAACTTTATAGAATCCTAAATGCTGCTGGTAAAATCATTGGCAAAAAACAAACCCCATTTGGACAGTTGTTTGAGACAAACATCTATAAAAAAGCTAACAAGATTCTCGAAATAAAGAATCACCCTTTGTGTCAGGATTTTGTGATTTTACCATCACAGAAGAGATACAAGACACCGATAGCAAGGACAAACAGACACAAATACTCTTTTGTTCCCCTGGCAATCAAATCATTAAATAAGAACAATCTGGTATAAACTTTGTCACATGTAAATTATGAGTGAGTCTGGTGTGAATGTACACTTTGGTTTCTTATAGTTACAATGTTTTTTGTTTGGTGTAATGCACAATTTGTAAGACAAATTTCCATACGGACAATAAAGATTATTATTATGTTAGAAATGAACGAGTAGTCATTCTCTGGCGCTGCCAGGGTCGAGTTTCGCTAAAGAGAAACAAAATTCATCGTAGTCCCTTTAACAGTTTCCACTGAGGAATTTTCTGGTGATGTGGCAGGTCTGCAGCAGTACCGCCTTCTGACAGGCAACGAAGATGTTCCTAGGAATGTTAAGGGCCTTGAAGGTGTCTGTGAGGTCAGTTGTTATTATCCCCTCGGTTGATATAACAATGGGGTATATTGTTATTTTGGACAATTTCCATAGACGCTTAATCTCCAAGCCTAGGAGAAGCGTGAGAAGGCTTGGGTCATGAGTTCTACTTCAGGTCGTTCAACGCTTTTTTTTATTGCTAGTTATGATCTATTACAAATTTAATTACGTGACTGATCCAAACTAACTGATACAACTAAATGCCTAATATCATCTCTTTTAAAAAGTATTGTCTTATGTTTTCTTGTTTGTTTGTTAGAGTACTTGGTATTGTACCATTGGTTTGACAAAGTGAATTCCCGATGCAGACAAGGAAGTTCTCAAGTTATTACCAAGCGTGCTATCGATAGAGTGCATTGAAGGGAAGACCCATGATGAGGTTATCAAAGTCGTCTGGTCTCTGTTTACATTGTCATGTTTAAGATTCACGTTCATTCATATCTTTAAACAATAAAATAATGTAATAAAGAAAAAGAAGAGAAAGCAAAAAGGGGAAATGCAGTGCTGTACTTTTGAAACTTAAAAACAAATGAAATGAAAGACAAGGAACACTGGGAGAGAGTTTCAAATACAAATGTTGGGGCTATGAAAACTAAACAAAAACTCATGAAATGGAAGAAAAGAAGATTTGGAGAAATGTTCAAATAATTTCACAAAATAACATGAAATTTCGTGACGCTGTGTTGCCAACTAAAGAATTAAAAACAAAAGCTACAAACAGAAGAACTTAGATATGTAATTGTGCACAGAGTTAATTTGTGAAGAACTTAAAGTGATTTAAAATGCCTAATTTGTCAACACTTCTGTATGGTACACACCGGATGCATTAAAAAGCTAATTATTCATGTCCATCCGTTTATGAACATTGCTTCCAATGTAAAACAAAAAAAGCATAAACACTGTATCCATGGAGATATTCAGAACTTAGAAACAAACAAAACATCTATTCTCTATAGACTATCATCATTGTAGATAAGAGACACATATGTTGACTCGCATAGACTTTTAATTGCGTCAATGGACATTGTCCCTCATCACTGGGCAGCAAAGAATTCAGCCCCGGAACCAGCACAGACAATGTCACCATTCAGGCCTGGTCATTCCTAAAATATTTCTCTTTTGTTGCTTTCGCTCATTAAAATAAATTGTAGTTTTGTTTCGGTTTCTAAAAATCTCTCTTAGTATTTACGTTCAATTATTTTGTGTCATTAGCACCAATTGGACATGTACAGAACAAAATAAATCTTATGTAAACAAGTTGGGAACAGGTCTTTTATTGTTTAGATTTTACACATTATAATTTGTTTTAAGTGATAGCAAATGTCCCACACTTTTGGGGGTATTATAAGCGAGTGAAATGAACTGAAACTAGTTTAAGCTTTGGGTTACTAAAAATAGGAGTTCAGACAAAATGTGATTTTCTTTTCTATGGCGATTTTCAAAAATCGTAACACTGCAATATTTTTTCAAAAACCTTTGTTATATACAGCTAAATTGATTGATTCGGTCGATCAGTCACGCAGGGCCTAACCTTAACCCTTACTCTAATGGACTCATAAGTTTGAGGTTTTCTAAACTGAAGAACATCACCAGCCACTTTCAAGTAATGCGGAACAATGGCGTCTTCATCTCAGAAGTTGATGCCTATGTTACTGGAGCTATTAGAAGAATTTTTAAAGAGTTTGCTCATTAATAGACACATTTTAACATTTGGAAACTTAAAAGACGACTTCGGCGTTGAAGCAAAGCTTGTCGAACCAATGGCTACCCACTAAGGCTTCTTATGCTAATATCGTGCAAAGCCGATAAGCAAATCTATAATCTTAAACACAGTGTGATCTGATCATACGTGATCGAGAACCGTCTGTAGGCATTCCTTAGCCTAAGACAAAAACATGGTCGACTCGCAGGAAAGCACGACGTTTTATTTCATAAGACATACAAATGCCTAAAATTTGAAATTGTATGTAAGAGTTAAGTTGAAGGCTCTTGAAACTTACCTCCCTCTAGCTCAGAAACTCCGGACGACCGAGACGTGGCCAAAGGCTGAGTACACAGGGGACGCCCAACTTTTTCCTCCTATACCACTCTAACCGTTCGTGAATCGCCATTTTTTAAACGCTTCCTTGAGGCAAGGCGCGTGGATTGTTGACAAGGTTGAAGGGCCTGACATGTACAATGAAGGGGCTCTCTTTGCAGCCCTGACATGTACAATGAAGGGGCTCTCTTTGCAGCCCTGACATGTACAATGAAGGGGCTCTCGCTTCTACTTAGGAACCCCTACTAGAGTCTTGTTGCGCTGCTCTTTTAGCCTGATCGTTTCCTCTTACAACCTTTGAGGCAGGGTTCCAAGCCAAGAAACAAAAGGCCCACCTGGGTTGTGCATGCAAGGCTAGTTAACACAGCAATTCTGCATTATCATGTCCAATTTTACAATACATTTTTTTCCCTTTTAGGCTCATGGTCCACTGGTGCTGCCAGTGTATATCAAGTTTAATGTTAAATATTTATCTTGCTTTATTAAAAAAAAACATTTAGATGCAGAAACAAAATGTTTGATTTGAGTTTATGTAATGCGTATTTAGATTATGTAATGTGTATTTAGATCGTGTAATGTGTATTTAGGCAATGTATTGTGTATTTATAGTACGAAATGTGTATTTATAGTACGTAATGTGTATTTAGATTTAGTAATGTGTATTTAGATAATGTAAAGTGTATTTATATTATGTAATGTGTATTTAGATAAAGTAATGAGCATTTAGATAATGTAATGTGCATTTAGATTATGTAATGTGTATTTAGATAAAGTAATGAGTATTTAGATAATGTAATGTGTATTTATATTATGTAACGTGTATTTAGATTATATATTGAGTGTAAGTGTGTGCTTTAATGTTGTACTTGGATTATGCATTATGTATTCAAATTATGTATTGTGTATTTAAATTTTGCATTGTGTATTTGTATTCTATATTGCGTATTTAAATTCTGTTTTGTGTGTACAGATTATGTATTCCTTATTTAGATTATGTATTGTTGATACCAAATTTCTATTCTGTTCTTTGTATTCCTATTCAATTTGCTTTGGAAATGTTTTATTTCATTTTCTTTCGTCGACGCTATACAAAAACACAATTGAAAAGAAAGGCTCCCCCCCCCCAAAAAAAAAAAAAAGCATGTTTATTTTTCTTGGAGTTCTGGTTGCATTGTGTTTCTCTTTCAACCAGTAATTGTATTAAAAGCTTCTAATACAAATCAATGAGTGAATTTGAAATAGGAGCATTGTCGTTAGCAGAATAGTGTAATACTAGTATATTATATGTTATATATATATTAAAAATATCTATTATGTACAGAGAAATAAATCTTGTCGCCTAATTCTGGTTTCTCGTTTTGTTTTCAAGTATTCGAGTTTTTGTTTGTTCTGTAGTAATTTTTAAAAGTTGAATCTCGAATGTATAGAGCAGATATTGATGATATACAAAAGGCTTATAATATAAGTATATATATATATAACTGTATAAAATGTATGCTTTTAAAATTTATTTTTTCTCTCCAAATTATTTTAGGTTTTGAACTTTTACAAAGGAAAACATTTTTTTTTACTTAGGTTTAAATCTTGATCAATTTAATTCGATTAAAAATCCATTCGTGTTTAACATGAAATATTCAGTAGTTATACATACTCAGAATACAGGTTGGAAGATACGCTAATTAGCGGAATGCAGTGTTCTTCCACAATGCTCCTTGGACTTAATCAAGTAATGCATTTCTTTTTATTGCGTTATTTATGTAAAGTCCGATATTTTGTAAATGTAATATGTTCAAATTGTCTGTTGTTCACGAATCCATGTGTATTTATCTGGTAAAAAACATGCAATCTCTCTAGTGCTCTGTTTTGAAATGCGTTGTTTGTTTTCGTATCACGCAGTTTCAGGAACCAATTAATCTAATGAATTGGCACAAATCATATTGGCTTGTCTCTTGTAAAACTTCAAGCAATTTTGTTTGTAGAAATCCTCTAATTGAAGTCATTTCTTTTTGCGGAGAACGCTTTCTTTTTGTCATAGGATGCTGGTTAATAAGATTGTGTTTTAAAATAAATATGTTTTTCTGAAATATTTTTACAAAGCTTATATCAACTCTGTCCGTCAGTCTGGTCCACAAGTTTTTACTCGTTATTTCTCCAACACCAGTTCAAGTTGACATTTTGCACAATTATTTCTTGTACCTGATAAATCAAGAATTAATAAAACAAATTAAAAAACAACAACAAAGTAGCTTATTAACTATTGGTAATTAGTTATTTTGTTTTTGATCAAACAAGGAAAAGAACATGTACTTGACAGGTGTGGTGGTATACGCTGAATTAGTTCCCTCGAGGAGGCTTGAGCCTTCGAGTTTGAATTCAATGTCGTAATTTTGTATGCAAATAAAATGCGATCACAGAAGCAGTCACACAGATACACCCTTCTCTCACCCCTTCCCCTGCATTCCCCAACTGGTCCAAAAGTGTGATAGGATCATAGCAAGTTGAGATAGATAAAGTTGCACTAAACAAAATTATTTTATTCTCTTTTTTTTTACTCTATAATTAATTTCTCCAATTGATGGAAAAACAAGAATTGAAAAATCTTTGGGTTTATTTTTTGGGCTATTGTGGTGCATGTTTAGGTAGACGTCTCTATTGGTAGCTTTAAGTGATTGCAAGACAGAGTGTGCAGCGAAACAATACGTTTTGCTTTTGGTGACCTTGACACGCTTTTCTACTTGACAATGTAAGACTTGACCTTGCTATGGTTATACTGCATTTAGAGATTTTAGAGAAAAGATGTATCTTATAATTATATTTCATCATCGAACACTCATTCTCTTGCAAATGTATCTTATAACTATAATCATTGAACACTCATTCTCTTGCAGATGTATCTTATAACTATAATCATTGAACACTCATTCTGTTGCAAATGTATCTTATAACTATAATCATTGAACACTCATTCTCTTGCAGATGTATCTTATAACTATAATCATTGAACACTCATTCTCTTGCAGATGTATCTTATAACTATAATCATTGAACACTCATTCTCTTGCAGATGTATCTTATAACTATAATCAATGAACGCTAATTCTCTTGCAGATGTATCTTATAACTCTAATCATTGAACCCTAATTCTCTTGCAGATGTATCTTATAACTATAATCATTGAACACTCATTCTCTTGCACTGTCCGAGAGAAGATCCTTTAAATGCAAACAGTTCTATGTAACTTACTTAACACTGTGGTCAGGTCATGTCAGGTTAAACGCCAGGTCAGAGGTCAGGTCGTGTCCAAAAAAAAAAGTATGCAGCAGTGGCGCCCTCTAACTGGAATAACGACATTCTTCTTCTAAACATTTTTTCTCGTAAATGTCATTGTGATATTCTTTTGTGCGGGTTGAATTTAAATTATGTAAATGTCTTTAACTTATCGATACTATTGATACTGTTGATACTATTGATACTGTTGATACTATTGATACTGTTGATACTATTGATACTATTGATACTGTTGATACTATTGATACTGTTCTACTCAAAGTCAATAGCATTGAGCTCCAGGAGTGTACACACTTCTCCAGACAGCACTGACCTAAGATACGTGCCCCTACAAACAATCTTACAAGTGGACCTAGATTGTCCTAGTACCGTGTGGAGACAAGGTGATCGATGGAGACCAATGACACACTTGTTTTCACGTTCACCAGACAATGAGAACCAAAAAAAAAGGCTCACAAAATACCATTGGTGTCAGAAAGGGAAGCAAATAGAAATAAATGACTTATCTCCCTTCCCCCCTCCCTTTAAAGCCAGAAGAGATTTTTTTTCCTTTCTTATAACGATTTTAAAAAAACAACAACGAATGGCAGGAACATTGTATGTAGACTGTACTACGTACTTCTTACCAAACACATTCTACAAGTTTCATACCAAATGAATAAAACTTACAGTCATCTTTTTTTTTATAAAAATAAAATTGGTAAAGTAATTTCCTATTTGTTCAATATCTGCTTCAGAACATTTGTTCACTATTAAACTGTTTTTATATTCACTTCAAATGACTTAGATAATTCTAAAGAGATACAATACAATAAAATACAGGGTCATGTTTTCATTGTTAACTAGACATAGAGTCACCAGAATGCTAAAATAAATTCAAGCGACTGTTTTTTGCTCTCTACACCTTTTTTTTGTTTCACACCATAACATGATAAAGTCCTTGACATTTTAGATTCTTTCGGAATATTTAGCTTGCAGAAAGTGTCGCGAATCTTGAATATCGTAGGATGGAGCTTTTTCTGTGCTTATGAACTGAAAGAAATCAATATGACTTTTGCAGAAATGTTGCTAAAAATCTAAAAGAGCCAACTTGGCGAACGGCGTTGGTCCAGATACCACAGATTAGCAATGAAGATGGGGAGGTGAAATTAAACACATAATGAGTTATTCAATCTTGGACACTGTTCCGATGTTACAGACCAGTTGGAAGGTTTACTAGTTCTTCTTGCTAACTTTGCATCAAGAACCTCCGAAGTTAAAACGCCGCTACTCAGAAGTACCTCAAAGACGACAGGAACGATTGTCGCATAAACCAACTGCCACACAGCAGTTCTACAGCAGTTCTACAGCAGTTCTACAGCACGCTCTATTTACCCATTCTTACAATTGTAACTCTGGCGTCTTCAGTTCCTACACTGCAAAATCAAGGCCCACAATCTCGTCACAGAACAGTTACTCTGCAGGATGAAGATGTCCCTCCTTCTCCTTTGCCAGCTCAACAGAACCCATCTCTTCTCTTCTCTCCCTTTGGGGGAAGCTACTCTCACACAACAATCACGTCTGATGCGCACCATAAACACCGGGGCAGGAGCAGACGTAAAGCTAGGTGTCTTTGTGCGTCAATGTGGATCTGTTAGTTTGTGTCTGAATGCCACCAAATGCCCGATTGTCTGTTTATTCTTGTATGTCTCTTTATTCTTGTGTGTCTGTTCTGTTTTCAAGCGTGTATGCCGTGAATCAGTTTGTGTCAGTTTTATTATGTTCGTCAGTCCGTTGCTATGTGTCTGTAGAACTATTTTAGATGTCCATGTTCTTGTCATCATTGAAGTGCATACAGTTTCTCAGAGTCTGCGCTCAGATACAAAGGCAATACACTTTTTACATACATGTAGTAAAAAAAAAATTAGTCCACAACTGCCCCCCTCCCCTTTTCAATCTCCGATCCCCCCCCCCCTAGTAATCTTCTTCTCTCCAGCTGTCTGGGTGCTCCCATTGTCCTCCATCGCCATGAGCCCAATCTTGTGGACCGCAGGGCAAATATTTGACCAACTGTCCATATATGTCACATGCTTTACCGCTGTTTCAACATTGCTTTATTTAGACATCTATATGAAGCCGGGCAACAAGTCTCGCTGAAAGAACTACAATATTCTTAAACTTCCTCCCTTTTTTGTGTGAATGCACTGCAAGTAAAGAAAAAGAGAGAGAGAGAGAGAGAGAGAGAGAGAGAGAGAGGGTTGGGAGCAGTTTCTAAAAAAAAAAAAGAACATGTGGAGAGAAAAAGGTCATGTGACAATGAAGTTCAACTTTTTTTTTTCTTTGTTAGAAATGTCAATAGAACGTGTGATAGAAGCAGATTTAGAGGGTCAAGGGTTAAAGAGTGATGCCAACTTCAATGAAAATCGTCTTTTTTTTTTTTTTGTTTTATTGATTTGAATGTGTGAATCATTAATGAAATAGTGTTTGATATTAGCTCTAGGCACGACTCGTTTTCTGAGCAAATTATGTAAAACAAATAGTGACAACTTCTATTGCTCGATTTCGAATTAATGGCTGATATAATTTTGAAAGTAATTCTTTAAAATATAGTCGGCCAAACCTCGATACAATATATCATATATTCTTGACAAAACTCCCAGCCTTGGCTTGTTTCAGCATTAACTATCCTCAATAGCGGATGTCGGATAGAAATTTCGCACCAGGTACCATCGAAAGGACAGTCCGGAGAAAAATCTACACGACCAGGCAGCCACCTATAAAGTGATACATCACTGGTCACTCTCGCAATGGTCACTGATTTCTCCCAGGGGTCTGGATTGGTCAGGCGCATATGTCTTGTAAAAGAGATACAACAAAGCTGTCCAAGAAGCAGCTCTATGCTTGGGATGGCCACAAAATCGTTTTGGATTCACTTGATCCCTCAACGTGGCTGAATCTTATCCACTTTGATTTGACTTAGGTTTTCTCAGAGCGTCGAAGTGGACACTTGTGGCTGGTATAGCACAAGACACTTTGTTTGTTTTCCTAACAACAGGCGAATCAATGATACCGTAAAATGTCGTTAAGTAACACTGTTTCATAGTCACTTTGTCTCCGTCTGCTGTTATTAGTTTAAACATTGAGACCTTTGACATTTTGAAACTATTCTGAATTTTGATAATTTAAAATGAATTAGTTGACAGAAAAATAAAAGTGTCAAATTGTTCCGATGCTGTAAAGTTGGAAAATAAACACAGAAATATATGACCTTAGCAGGGCTGGGATTCAAATTGGATGTACCCCAAATACCAATATGTGTCGGACTATATGGGGTTTACTGAAAGTGTAATAGCGCTTTTATTTTTTTACAAAGCTTTTATCAATTTACTCTGTCGGGTCAAAAGTTTGTAAACGTTATTTCTCCCACACCCAATATTGGATCAAGCTGAAATTTTGCAAAATTATTTCTTGTACCTGACAACACAAGAACCGATAAAAAATATAATTAATCAATTATTTAATCAATTATTGGTAATTAATTATTGTGCATATTATCGAAAACAGGTGAAAGAAATTGTACTTGACTGATTTGGTGGTATAAGTTGAATGTCTCCTTTAAACTATGTATAAATAAATAGTTGGCCATTTTAAAGTTTGAAACTAACAATAGATAACTAAAATCTTTTATATTCGTAAGCACTTCTCTGGCAGAATGGTTAATAGAAAATTTTTGTAGAGGCTTAAAATCGCTTGAGCACTCGAGTTCGAACTCTAATCGTTACAACTTTTTTATAAAAGCATTTAAAAAGACACGAAGATACTCCCTTCTCTCCCCCCCCCCCCTTTTCCCCAACTGGTCCAGACAAGTGATAGGATCATGGCGCATTGAGAAAGTGATAGGATCATGGCGCATAGAGAAAGTGATAGGATCATGGCGCATTGAGAAAGTGATAGGATCATGGCGCATTGAGAAAGTGATAGGATCATGGCGCATTGAGAAAGTGATAGGATCATGGCGCATTGAGAAAGTGATAGGATCATGGCGCATTGAGAAAGTGATAGGATCATGGCGCATTGAGAAAGCTGAAAGCATGAAATTTGAGCTTAACAAAAACAATTGGTCAAAATATTTTTAATCGCGCAAATTTATTATTGTTAGTTTAGATCTGTTGCAAATTGAATTGTATGACTGATCCAAACTTTTTGAATCAACTACGCTTTATTTAAGTATTATTAGCTATGATTTTTTTAAAAGTATTTTACATTTTTTTTCTTGTTTTTGTATATGTTTTGACACCCCCTAAAGCTATTTTTTTTTACACTTTCGGTCAGAACGACAATGAGCTGGGAGAATAAACCCTTCCGACCATCCATGGAGTGGGAAACCAAATTATAACAATAACAGCTTTAGGGCAGTGTTTCCCAAACTTTTTCTTAAACGGAACACTTTTCCTAGCGAAACACTTTTCTTATTTTTTTTTACAGAGATTAATTCCCGTGGTGGCCTACTAGTTAACTATTCCAGTAGTTTGTGGAACACTGATTCAAGCCTCGCGGAACACTAGGGTTTCGCGGGAAACAGTTTGGGAACCACTGCCTTAGGAGGTGTGAACACAAACAAGTGATCGTAGAAAGGAGTGTTAATTGAAAATTATAGAGATTATAACTCGTGTAAATATCAACAACAACAGCAACAACAACAGCAAGGTAACATTCCTTCAACGGATCAGAAGCCAAATTGAGTTAGAAGGCATTGAAAAAGCAGACATATTGGCCAAAGATGGGAGAAAGACTAAACAATACAAAGTCTCTTTCTACCTGGAAAGAATGAACACAAAAAATAAGGCTTGTCTTCGAGTCCTAAGATTAATGAGGAATGAAGCATTTCCCGTGGCAACGCAGCCCCAGCTGTGACCTACATATTTTGCCACTCTAGGATAAGCATAACCATTGTGAAAAAAAAAGAGAGGATTGAATAAAATAGAAATGGACCAGCTCTCAGAAAAAGTTCAAGAAAAAAGATGCCTATTACAAACTGTCCTGACATGACCAACAAAGAATATTTCGTTTCAGAACCGGACACAGCAGAATGGCACAACACATGTTCCGGTAGCTAAAAATAAGGACTAGTGCGATATTGAGGTACATCACCAGAGAATGCCGACCATGTCCTTCAAAGCTGCATACTCTGTCAAGAGGCCTCTAAAGACACTGGCCTCTCCCCTCTCTATAAAATAAAAGCTATATGGAGAGATGCCAGATCTGGAAAACACTGCGCAGTTGATCGACATATAGGACTACTTGTCTGAACCATCCGACATATATCTGAGAACGAAGAAGAAGTAAAACCTGTGATTGGGATATGAGTTTGTAAAAGCGTCAAAGGGGTCCGTCTAACCCAGTTTGAAAACCACTGAATTAGAGTACTAAATTTTACTAAGGCATTTGTTTTTTTTTTTTAGCTGATTTAGGCAGCCCGTTCCATGCTTTGATGGCACTAGGGAAGAAAGAGCACTTGCACGAATTGGGAATATGGAATATGAAATGCACCTATATCTTTGTGTCTTGACACATTTTAAGAGGGTATTTTAATAATGAAGGTTTCAAGACTTTGAAAAGATAATTTTTCATTTGTTTTAACCTTGGTAGTAAAACCATTTGTTTTTATTGTAAAAAAATAATAAGTACTTGCAAAGTTAAAATAAAAAAAGACTATTTGTTTACGACATTGGATATTGTTGACAAGAATTCGATGGCCAGCTGGATGTCGTAAACAACGGCTAACAGAAATTGGCTCTGAGTAAACTGATGGCTTCGTCAGGGGAAATAACAAGGTAATAATAGTGTTGGCTATTTAAATCAGTCCCTGCTGTTGACGTAGATAATTTTTTCGAGACACTGGTTGGTTAACTCCCTTGTTTTTGTAATGACCATTCCACCGGTGAAAAAAAGTCTGGAAGTTCCCTCTGACTCCGACTATGTGTTGGTTCCTTCATTCGGCTGCCTGTCTATCTTTTTGTCTTTCAAAAGTATCTGTCTTTTGTAATTACTGCCACTTTACCCATTTCTACCTCTATTTTAATTTTGTTTTGTTTTTTAATATATTTTTAGCATCCCCGTTATGGAAAAGTTGTGATTCTTATTGTCCTTTCTGTTTGTTCATCCGTCTGTCAAATTAAGATATCAAAAACTTAAAAAGCTCTGTTGTATATCAGGTTTCAATATCGCTTGTTCTGTACTTAAAGTATATACAAGGGTCTACTTATGGTTTGCTTATTTTTTTAAATCTTGATTTTTGTTGCGTTTAGTACGACTGATCCACGGGCCAGCCTATGAGTTTATGTGATGCACAAACTCCCTTTACCACATTGTTTAATACCGTGTTTATATCTTTCGCTCTGTCTATTAGGCTTTGCATTTTATTCAATATTTGTTTCGGTACTTTCAAAAATAATATAACTCATTATCATATATTTAATTAGCACTACAGCCTCCTGCGATACTGAACCACATATAACAACAGGGTGACATACACAATCACATTCATGTAATACCATTGTCACACTCATGTCACACCTTTGTCACACTGACGTCACAACTGTAACAACGCTCACTCATACTTCTGTACAGACCAAATCCTAATTGACACACTTTTACAAATGCCACTACTGGTAACAATAATGTATCGATACCACCCGAATGGAAGATTGCCATCTAATTGTAATTACAAATGAGTGATCGTAACGCTGAAAAACGATTACGGTTGGATTCGAAACCAAAAAAAAAGCGCAAGCGCTGCGCCATAAACTGGATTAATATCTTTGTATATATTGTGAGTCTAGCGTTCCCTGACAAAATTCATAAAACATAATTGCAAGCATTTCTACTGATATCATCTATGTATTGCACAGCAATTGTACAGACCATTCTGATGCGACCATTTAGCCAACGATTTATCTGATATGAGGCCCCCTCTATTGTGTACATTAAAATACTTAATTGTGTATTAAAATAAAACGAAGAAAATGTAATAAAATAGCTTTTAGATTATTGAATATCCTCCAATTTGATATGATAGCCTACTATCTACATGGAATAAGATATTATGAGATGATTGGAGATTTTCATACATTGCGGAGAAACTATAATTAGAAAGTATTTTGGTGTCTCCGCTTTGCAAAAGTTTAGAATTATAGATAAACCAGCACTGAAGAGGTATAGTTTTTAAAGCTCTTCCGTTAGTAACATTTATTTAGTTGGCAACTTGAAGTTCCATTTAGCGTCCTTGACATTGATGAGCTGATCGTGAAAATGTCCTATCAAGAAAGTGTAGGAGGCCTACAACTAGTTAGCGTTGTTTTGTTGGGATAAAAATTATCTTTTGGCTTTAATTAGTATTTATATAATACTCATTTTTTTTTACTCATTTACCAAATATATAGCTTTTTTTTCTGGTTTTAATTAGCTATTGTTCTAGCTATTGTAAAATTAATTTTATCCGCTATTATATACTTTTAATGGTTGCATATAACTTAAGCCAATTAATCGTTGCCGAAGATGAGTACCGTTGAAGATTTAAGTGTTTTGTTTTTATGTGAAAAGAAACACTTCAACTCAAATATTATTTGTTCAACCATTGGTACCAGTTACAATTCTGAGGATGACAATTTTTTTATTTTGCAAACAAAACAACATGACCACGTCGAAGTTGTACGGACCTGATGGTTGAAAGGGTATGAGTTCAATTCTTTGTGGCAATGAACATTTTGATTTCATAATTTTGAGGAGGTCCCGTCAGTCAATAGTTGCTCGACATTAGCTGAGATAATGGCAGCGGGTCTTTATTCTGAACTATTTGTGTCTCATAACATAAAGCAGCTGTTCATTAAGTTTATTTTTAGATTGTATTTCTGCATCACAAGGTCATGGCGGCATGTTTTTTTTTCCAGACCATAAAAGGAGCAGTTGAGAAATTCAACGCGCGGGAGAGGAGATTGGTTGTTTCCAAATGCGGGCTGACGTAGATAGTAAAAGTATTTAAAGGACGGATATATTCAGTTGGGGAGCTTGATAGACAGTGTGTATATTATTATAGTGATTCCTAGTTCCATAATAAAAGCTTGGTATTTATTGTATTTATTATTGAAGGTTTTATAAGTTTTTGAATTTATAGCTACATTTGTATATCCGGCATCTCGATATTGTTTGAGTGTTCAGTCATTGTTTGAGTGTTCAGTCATTGTTTGAGTGTTCAGTCATTGTTTGAGTGTTCAGTCATTGTTTGAGTGTTCAGTCATTGTTTGAGTGTTCAGTCAGTGTTTGAGTGTTTAGTCATTGTTTGAGTGTTCAGTCTTTGTTTCAAAGGAGAGACGTATACACTATTACAAAAACATCAAAAACACATTGTCTGATTAACACAATCTCATCATAACATCAAGTCATCGTTGCCATATATGGTCACATCCTCTGATGACTAAATATTATGTATTTATCTTTGTTGACAGAAAAGTCTGAAAAGTAGAACTTAACTTTAACATCGTGGAAACTTTGACATTGTGGTAGACTGTAAACTGTATACATTTAAATGTGAAACTTATTACTAACGAAGTCTCTTGCCGCTGCTCTGGTTTAGGCTTTCTTTATTTTGACATATTCTTCAACATTTTTCTATCCATGAAAACAAAAAGTATTCTAGTGCTGACCATTAAGCACTTCTCTGCGTGGCCATTGTTTCTACATTAAAATCTAATAAATATCAATTAACAATCGCCGTGTTTCTATTATTTGAAATAAAGTGAGAGTCCAGGAATGTAGAAAAAGATCTGAAGTTTTTTTAAAGCACGCGTTGATCCCAGAGGGCGCCGTGTCATCAGTCAAAGCAAGAGTCGGCCAAAACGTTTTCTGAGATTAACTTCTATTTTTTTTCTGTTTAGTCTAATTGTCGAATTGACAAAGATGGATGCCGCGAGAGTCCGTGGCGTGAGGCTGTCCGCTGAACATCTACATCCACTATCTTGACCATAATGTATCAATTACAGCCCGGATTTCACAAAGTCAGCACTGACTCGCCCCTTTCCTCGCCTCGGACCTCTCGTGCTTCATTACTATTTGTTACCGCTGTTCTTGCCTTGTTATTACATGGTAGTAAGTCTAAATTTAAAACTAGTCACACATCCTCCAAGAGTAGTCACACACCCTCCAAGAGTAGTCACACATCCTCCAAGAGTAGTCACACATCCTCCAAGAGTAGTCACACACCCTCCAAGAGTAGTCACACATCCTCCAAGAGTAGTCACACACCCTCCAAGAGTAGTCACACACCCTCCAAGAGTAGTCACACACCCTCCAAGAGTAGTCACACATCCTCCAAGAGTAGTCACACACCCTCCAAGAGTAGTCACACACCCTCCAAGAGTAGTCACATATCCTCCAAGAGTAGTCACACACCCTCCAAGAGTAGTCACACATCCTCCAAGAGTAGTCACACACCCTCCAAGAGTAGTCACACACCCTCCAAGAGTAGTCACACACCCTCCAAGAGTAGTCACACATCCTCCAAGAGTAGTCACACATCCTCCAAGAGTAGTCACACATCCTCCAAGAGTAGTCACACATCCTCCAAGAGTAGTCACACATCCTCCAAGAGTAGTCACACATCCTCCAAGAGTAGTCACACATCCTCCAAGAGTAGTCACACATCCTCAAAGAGTAGTCACACATCCTCCAAGAGTAGTCACACATCCTCCAAGAGTAGTCACACATCCTCCAAGAGTAGTCACACATCCTCCAAGAGTAGTCACACATCCTCCAAGAGTAGTCACACATCCTCCAAGAGTAGTCACACATCCTCCAAGAGTAGTCACACATCCTCCAAGAGTAGTCACACATCCTCCAAGAGTAGTCACACATCCTCCAAGAGTAGTCACACAGCCTCCAAGAGTAGTCACACATCCTCCAAGAGTAGTCACACATCCTCCAAGAGTAGTCAATCATCCTCCAAGAGTAGTCACACATCCTCCAAGAGTAGTCACACATCCTCCAAGAGTAGTCACACATCCTCCAAGAGTAGTCACACATCCTCCAAGAGTAGTCACACATCCTCCAAGAGTAGTCACACATCCTCCAAGAGTAGTCACACATCCTCCAAGAGTAGTCACACATCCTCAAAGAGTAGTCACACATCCTCCAAGAGTAAGCACACATCCTCCAAGAGTAGTCACACATCCTCCAAGAGTAGTCACACATCCTCCAAGAGTAGTCACACATCCTCCAAGAGTAGTCACACATCCTCCAAGAGTAGTCACACATCCTCCAAGAGTAGTCACACATCCTTCAAGAGTAGTCACACATCCTCCAAGAGTAGTCACACATCCTCCAAGAGTAGTCACACATCCTCAAAGAGTAGTCACACATCCTCCAAGAGTAGTCACACATCCTCCAAGAGTAGTCACACATCCTCCAAGAGTAGTCACACACCCTCCAAGAGTAGTCACACATCCTCCAAGAGTAGTCACACATCCTCAAATAAAAATCACACATCCTCAAAGAGTAGTCACACATCCTCCAAGAGTAGTCACACATCCTCCAAGAGTAGTCACACATCCTCCAAGAGTAGTCACACATCCTCCAAGAGTAGTCACACATCCTCCAAGAGTAGTCACACACCCTCCAAGAGTAGTCACACATCCTCCAAGAGTAGTCACACATCCTCCAAGAGTAGTCACACACCCTCCAAGAGTAGTCACACATCCTCCAAGAGTAGTCACACACACTCCAAGAGTAGTCACACATCCTCCAAGAGTAGTCACACATCCTCCAAGAGTAGTCACACATCCTCCAAGAGTAGTCACACATCCTCCAAGAGTAGTCACACATCCTCCAAGAGTAGTCACACATCCTCCAAGAGTAGTCACACACCCTCCAAGAGTAGTCACACACCCTCCAAGAGTAGTCACTCACCCTCCAAGAGTAGTCACACATCCTCCAAGAGTAGTCACACATCCTCCAAGAGTAGTCACACATCCTCCAAGAGTAGTCACACATCCTCCAAGAGTAGTCACACATCCTCCAAGAGTAGTCACACATCCTCCAAGAGTAGTCACACATCCTCCAAGAGTAGTCACACATCCTCAAAGAGTAGTCACACATCCTCCAAGAGTAGTCACACATCCTCAAAGAGTAGTCACACACCCTCCAAGAGTAGTCACACACCCTCCAAGAGTAGTCACACATCCTCCAAGAGTAGTCACACATCCTCCAAGAGTAGTCACACATCCTCCAAGAGTAGTCACACATCCTCCAAGAGTAGTCACACATCCTCCAAGAGTAGTCACACATCCTCCAAGAGTAGTCACACACCCTCCAAGAGTAGTCACACATCCTCCAAGAGTAGTCACACATCCTCCAAGAGTAGTCACACATCCTCCAAGAGTAGTCACACATCCTCCAAGAGTAGTCACACATCCTCCAAGAGTAGTCACACATCCTCCAAGAGTAGTCACACAGCCTCCAAGAGTAGTCACACATCCTCCAAGAGTAGTCACACATCCTCCAAGAGTAGTCAATCATCCTCCAAGAGTAGTCACACATCCTCCAAGAGTAGTCACACATCCTCCAAGAGTAGTCACACATCCTCCAAGAGTAGTCACACATCCTCCAAGAGTAGTCACACATCCTCCAAGAGTAGTCACACATCCTCCAAGAGTAGTCACACATCCTCCAAGAGTAGTCACACATCCTCAAAGAGTAGTCACACATCCTCCAAGAGTAGTCACACATCCTCCAAGAGTAGTCACACATCCTCCAAGAGTAGTCACACATCCTCCAAGAGTAGTCACACATCCTCCAAGAGTAGTCACACATCCTCCAAGAGTAGTCACACATCCTCCAAGAGTAGTCACACATCCTTCAAGAGTAGTCACACATCCTCCAAGAGTAGTCACACATCCTCCAAGAGTAGTCACACATCCTCAAAGAGTAGTCACACATCCTCCAAGAGTAGTCACACATCCTCCAAGAGTAGTCACACATCCTCCAAGAGTAGTCACACACCCTCCAAGAGTAGTCACACATCCTCCAAGAGTAGTCACACATCCTCAAATAAAAATCACACATCCTCAAAGAGTAGTCACACATCCTCCAAGAGTAGTCACACATCCTCCAAGAGTAGTCACACATCCTCCAAGAGTAGTCACACATCCTCCAAGAGTAGTCACACATCCTCCAAGAGTAGTCACACACCCTCCAAGAGTAGTCACACATCCTCCAAGAGTAGTCACACATCCTCCAAGAGTAGTCACACACCCTCCAAGAGTAGTCACACATCCTCCAAGAGTAGTCACACACACTCCAAGAGTAGTCACACATCCTCCAAGAGTAGTCACACATCCTCCAAGAGTAGTCACACATCCTCCAAGAGTAGTCACACATCCTCCAAGAGTAGTCACACATCCTCCAAGAGTAGTCACACATCCTCCAAGAGTAGTCACACACCCTCCAAGAGTAGTCACACACCCTCCAAGAGTAGTCACTCACCCTCCAAGAGTAGTCACACATCCTCCAAGAGTAGTCACACATCCTCCAAGAGTAGTCACACATCCTCCAAGAGTAGTCACACATCCTCCAAGAGTAGTCACACATCCTCCAAGAGTAGTCACACATCCTCCAAGAGTAGTCACACATCCTCCAAGAGTAGTCACACATCCTCAAAGAGTAGTCACACATCCTCCAAGAGTAGTCACACATCCTCAAAGAGTAGTCACACACCCTCCAAGAGTAGTCACACACCCTCCAAGAGTAGTCACACATCCTCCAAGAGTAGTCACACATCCTCCAAGAGTAGTCACACATCCTCCAAGAGTAGTCACACATCCTCCAAGAGTAGTCACACATCCTCCAAGAGTAGTCACACATCCTCCAAGAGTAGTCACACACCCTCCAAGAGTAGTCACACATCCTCCAAGAGTAGTCACACATCCTCCAAGAGTAGTCACACATCCTCCAAGAGTAGTCACACATCCTCCAAGAGTAGTCACACATCCTCCAAGAGTAGTCAGCCATGTCATCCATTAAGCAGTATTTAACACTAAGCCATTCAAGAAAATTGAATTCATCAACTGTACAAACTTGAATTCATCAATTGTACAAACTTGAATTCATCAACTGTACAAACTTGAATTCATCAATTGTACAAACTTGAATTCATCAACTGTACAAACTTGAATTCATCAACTGTACAAACTTGAATTCATCAACTGTACAAACTTGAATTCATCAACTGTACAAACTTGAATTCATCAACTGTACAAACTTGAATTCATCAACTGTACAAACTTGAATTCATCAACTGTACAAACTTGAATTCATCAACTGTACAAACTTGAATTCATCAACTGTACAAACTTGAATTCATCAATTTTACAAACTTGAATTCATCAACTGTACAAACTTGAATTCATCAATTGTACAAACTTGAATTCATCAACTGTACAAACTTGAATTCATCAACTGTACAAACTTGAATTCATCAACTGTACAAACTTGAATTCATCAATTGTAAAAACTTGAATTCATCAACTGTACAAACTTGAATTCATCAATTGTACAAACTTGAATTCATCAACTGTACAAACTTGAATTCATCAACTGTACAAACTTGAATTCATCAACTGTACAAACTTGAATTCATCAATTGTACAAACTTGAATTCATCAACTGTACAAACTTGAATTCATCAATTGTACAAACTTGAATTCATCAACTGTACAAACTTGAATTCATCAATTGTACAAACTTGAATTCATCAATTGTACAAACTTGAATTCATCAACTGTACAAACTTGAATTCATCAACTGTACAAACTTGAATTCATCAACTGTACAAACTTGAATTCATCAACTGTACAAACTTGAATTCATCAACTGTACAAACTTGAATTCTTCAACTGTACAAAATTGAATTCATCAACTGTACAAACTTGAATTCATCAATTGTACAAACTTGAATTCATCAACTGTACAAACTTGAATTCATCAACTGTACAAACTTGAATTCATCAACTGTACAAACTTGAATTCATCAACTGTACAAACTTGAATTCATCAACTGTACAAACTTGAATTCATCAACTGTACAAACTTGAATTCATCAACTGTACAAACTTGAATTCATCAACTGTACAAACTTGAATTCATCAACCGTACAAACTTGAATTCATCAACTGTACAAACTTGAATTCATCAACTGTACAAACTTGAATTCATCAACTGTACAAACTTGAATTCATCAACTGTACAAACTTGAATTCATCAACTGTACAAACTTGAATTCATCAACTGTACAAACTTGAATTCATCAACTGTACAAACTTGAATTCATCAACTGTACAAACTTGAATTCATCAACTGTACAAACTTGAATTCATCAATTGTACAAACTTGAATTCACACAGGTTTAATCATTCAATAATCATTCAGGTTTAAAAATGTTTGTCAAATGTTTTACATGTTTTGGATGTTCCTTCAGAGTTGAAGATTGTTTACTTCCTAGTCCAAACCTCCCGCAGGACGACGGGGGATGGTAGCGGGCATGGTTTGAACCCGGGGCCATCGATAAATCCGAACGACAGTTTCAGCGCGCAAACCGCACGACCAGGCACAGACGAAATGCATTCACTTAATAAATCCATAGTGAAAGTATGAAATAAAAAACATAATGAACAAATCCCCCCCCCCCCCAAAAAAAAAACAAAAAAAAACTGTTCTTCTTTGACACTAAACGCTCTAAAAAACGGCTTTAACGATTTTTTTTTTTAGAAATTTAACAATGGATGTATATCGCTCAGAAAAGAATAACTAGTTCGTTGGCCACATGGGGAAAACTCTAGTTTGACTGTTATAATTTTTCAAAGTAAAAAATTAATAAATGAAAATTTGGCTTGAATACTAGACATAGATATATAGCCAACATTGGTTTTGAAAGGACTATTGCATTCTTAAAAGCGGTCACAAAGACCATCCTTTAGGGGTCGGTACCAGGGAAAAAAAAGGAGCGGCAGGCAGAGAAAGTGATGGGAAGACAACTTAAAAGAATGGACGGGCCTGTCATTTCAAGATTCTTACCAAGGCAAAAGACAGAGAGGAATGGAGAAAGACATTCGACAATATCATGTGGTGCCCCAACAGTTGAACAGAGTAAGCTATACGTACAGGTGAAGCTGGTGACAATGTTCTTCTTTCTGACGCTGTATCGCTTTGAAGTGACTCTCCCATGAATGTCACCCGGTCCGCACCCCTCGCGCTCCCCCGCCCCCCACTCAGTGACGCCACTGCATCTAATCTCAGAGTACTTGGTTCCGTTCCCCACCTTGAATCCTCACTTTATCTTCATTTACAGCTACTAGTGAAGTGAAATTTATGGGTCAGTGGCATGAGAACATTGACACAAAACAAAAAGGTGTGTGTGGTGGGGGGGGAGGGCACAGAGTGGGTAGAGACATTGTTCCAACAAGGGAGACAAATGGGAAAGTGAACACACACAAAAACACGTGAGGATGTAGACGAGTAAAAAGTAGAACCGGAAGAAATGAGTGGAGAACAAAACACAGAATGTTGTAGACAAAAGAAACATGTAAATGTGCCTGTGTGTGTGTGAATATATGTTTGTGCGTATCTGTGTACGTACAAAATGCTTGTGAGTAAATGTGATCGAGTGGATGTGGGGGCATTCATTTGATCAAAGGAGGAAGAACCACATACACATCTGGATTTTATTTGTTTGTTTATTTTTGTTTTGTTTTTGTTTTGTGGAGATACTAATGGAAAACAGAGAGAGAGACAGAGAAAGAGAGAGAGAAAAAAAGAGAGAGAGAGAGAGAAGGGGAGAGAGAGAAAGAGAAAAAGAAAGAGGGGAGAGAGAAAGAGAGGGAGGGAGGGAGAAAGAGAGATGAATGCATGTATATTTCTCCTTGATTACTTCTAATCGTGTTAAGCATTAGAGCTAGTTTAGCTCAGTCATTCTCAAACTGTGGTACGCAGACCCCTCGGGTTCCTCGTGGTGACAGTACTCGTAGTTTCTCCCACTTCCAAGTCTCGAGTCAAGTTAACATGTTGTACAATTAGGCATTTTTTTTTTATTTTATTCACTTTCCAAAAGATACATTGCATAAAAATACAACTAATTTTATGGTATCACAACAACAAATGTAAGAGCTTTGTTCAGAATTGTTCATAGTTCTCAGTTTCCTTTGCTTGTCCCTTTTCCAGCCCTAGACATACAAGCAACATGGGCTTTCATTTCAAACGAAATGCATGATCTTCGGAGTTTTGAAGGTCATTGTCTTTATTTACTAGTAAAGTCCAACAGTTCTAGGACACATACACACACAGAAGTAGTCGCAGATATATAGGAGCACCGGGTCAATGTCTTTGTTTACCGGTAAAGTCCAACAGTTCTAGGTAGTCGCAGATGTATATAGGAGCACCAGCGAGTGGCCAAACAAATATATCAGTCTTTCATGTTCATTACAAGGTCGAAGATCCTAAACTATCAATAGTCAATGATTTCCTCGGATCGTTCACCAGCTGACAGATCAGCCTGAAGGCCCATGGATCTGATGTTTTTATGTCCACACTTAAAGCTGGGATAATCAACAATGTTCCTGGACAACACGCTGCGGAACACCACAATAGGACAGACCGGTACAATTGTCTGATGTTAACTTGCCGTCAACCTAATACTGAGGCCAAGCAGCACTACAATGAGCTCATAAGGAGTTTAGAGGACTATATATAATCTATCATTGGTTATTCTTTACAAATTGTCATTAGCAAATTATGAATATATGCCACTGGATTAAAAACTGAATTAATTAGTGTTAATTAATTAATTTTGTTTGATGTAGAAAAGGTGAAATACATCCTTTATATCTTTTTACATATTTTTTTCTTGTTTGTGGTATGCTAGCTGTCTGGTAACTAGAATATAGTAATCAACTGCCCGTACAAGTCTAGTCAAACATCCTTAAGTGATCACTCTAATACGGTGATGCCCAACGTAGAATTTGCCCGTGGGCCATTTACATTTCTGGGCCAAATCAAAGAAAAAGGGAAAAAAATGAATTGACAACTTTCTAAGAACTTTTAATCTTCGGTGGCCCACTAAATACGTATGTTATATTAAAAGTTTAGCTTTTCAGTTGGGATCTTAGGAAGTAAAAACATTAAGTTTCCTTTAAGACCTGGTGATCTATAGGTCAGTTGATGCAAAGGTCTTCTATTTCAGTAGCTTACGGTTGACGAGGCTGTCATGTGGCCAGCACATCGATCAACCGCCTTTACTTTTCACCAACTTATGTCAGGTACCCATTAGAGCTGAGTGGATTGAAGGATCCCGAAATTAAAAATCCCAGTCTTCACTAGGATTCGAACACGGGACCCCTGTTTCGATAGCCAAGCACTTTATCACTCAGCCATAATATGGTAGCTGTTTATTTAGGGTCAACAATTGCCGCCACAATATTGTATGCTGTTTATTTTTAGGTCAGCAATGACTATCACAATATTGTAGGCTGTTTATTTTTAGGTCAGCAATGACCGCCACAATATTGTAGGCTGTTTATTTTTAGGTCAGCAATGACCGCCATAATATTGTAGGCTGTTTATTTTTAGGTCAGCAATGACCGCCACAATATTGTAGGCTGTTTATTTTTAGGTCAGCAATGACCGCCATAATATTGTAGGCTGTTTATTTTTAGGTCAGCAATGACCGCCATAATATTGTAGGCTGTTTATTTTTAGGTCAGCAATGACTATCACAATATTGTAGGCTGTTTATTTTTAGGTCAGCAATGACCGCCACAATATTGTAGGCTGTTTATTTTTAGGTCAGCAATGACTATCACAATATTGTAGGCTGTTTATTTTTAGGTCAGCAATGACTATCACAATATTGTAGGCTGTTTATTTTTAGGTCAGCAATGACTATCACAATATTGTAGGCTGTTTATTTTTAGGTCAGCAATGACTATCACAATATTGTAGGCTGTTTATTTTTAGGTCAGCAATGACTATCACAATATTGTAGGCTATTTATTTTTAGGTCAGCAATGACCGCCACAATATTGTAGGCTGTTTATTTTTAGGTCAGCAATGACTATCACAATATTGTAGGCTGTTTATTTTTAGGTCAGCAATGACTATCACAATATTGTAGGCTGTTTATTTTTAGGTCAGCAATGACTATCACAATATTGTAGGCTGTTTATTTTTAGGTCAGCAATGACCGCCACAATATTGTAGGCTGTTTATTTTTAGGTCAGCAATGACTATCACAATATTGTAGGCTGTTTATTTTTAGGTCAGCAATGACCGCCACAATATTGTAGGCTGTTTATTTTTAGGTCAGCAATGACTATCACAATATTGTAGGCTGTTTATTTTTAGGTCAGTAATGACCGCCACAATATTGTAGGCTGTTTATTTTTAGGTCAGCAATGACTATCACAATATTGTAGGCTGTTTATTTTTAGGTCAGCAATGACCGCCACATTATTGTAGGCTGTTTATTTTTAGGTCAGTAATGACTATCTCAATATTGTAGGCTGTTTATTTTTAGGTCAGCAATGACCGCCACAATATTGTAGGCTGTTTATTTTTTAGGTCAGCAATGACTATCACAATATTGTAGGCTGTTTATTTTTATGTCAGCAATGACTAACACAATATTGTAGGCTGTTTATTTTTAGGTCAGCAATGACCGCTACAATATTGTAGGCTGTTTATTTTTAGGTCAGCAATGACTATCACAATATTGTAGGCTGTTTATTTTTAGGTCAGCAATGACCGCCACAATATTGTAGGCTGTTTATTTTTAGGTCAGCAATGACTATCACAATATTGTAGGCTGTTTATTTTTAGGTCAGCAATGACCGCCACAATATTGTAGGCTGTTTATTTTTAGGTCAGCAATGACTATCACAATATTGTAGGCTGTTTATTTTTAGGTCAGCAATAATATTGTTTGTGTTCATTTGAATCCTGGAGGTCACAGTTTCTTCCCAGTCTTATAAATGGCTAGTTGAACTGGTCAACTGTCTCAGTCTGGAACTGGTCGGTACATGTTAGCCACAAACACTTGGACGCCAGCGCGTGTGACGTCATCAGGTGTTTTAATTCCGCCTGTAATTGCGAATCATTGCTCACTTGTCAGGTGTGCTCACTCAATTTTGTACGTGTGTGCGCGCGCAAGATTTATCGTTCTTGTAATCCGCGACCTCAATTTCCACAAGACTAACTGATAAATGATGATGTTTTATACAAACCAAGGTCTGCGGTCTGAAAGTGGCCTGCTTCATTCGTCCATCAATCACTGAATTCTTTACACCAAAGTTTCCCATTCTGTCTCTGCAGTTCCAGGCCAATGTTATATTCAACTTTCGTATCCGACTTTCAGAGGCGGCCCTAGCAGAACGCGGGGCCCTGGGTGAGTTTTCATATGCGGGCCCTGAGCCTATATATGCCGTACATCACGCTAACAGGCTCGTCCGCCTCTAACGCTGTAGGCCTTTTTTTGGTACTAAACATAGTACTTTACGTAGGTATTGTACTATTGGCTTGTACTAATTACATACTGTATTGTAATTGTTTTGCATGGAATATTTCGCCTTTTAAGGTTAACAAACGTAACTTATGATTCAGAAATATTTTTTAATAAAAATCAACAAACTAGATAACCAAACAGTTGCTAAGACGGTCAGAGACGGACTCAGTCACGGAACTTTCCTAGCTTGTCGCTTCGCACAACTATATAAATTACCTTATGTCTCTTTCATCTAGAAATAACTTTAGCCTTGCGACTGGTTCAAACTTGATCACTGAGCGTTTACCTGTTCAAATCCGATTGGATACCGTATATTTACCAAATAAATGATGTTCATTGGTCGCTTCCGGCTGCTTGTTTTTATTGATGCCAATGTGAACTGTTAAACAATGATAGCCTCGTAGAATCGACAGGTCATAAAATGCTATCTTTACCGAAACAGAACGGTATTTGAAACCAAAAATGTCATTTTAAGAGCTTGCATATAGATGCCGGGAAGGCTTCCAAAATATTAAGTAACAAGTCCTAGTTAATGAAAACTGATCTGGATTGCGAAGCTGAAGTGGACAAGGAAATCCACGATACCTCAGGCGCGGGGCACTTGCCACACTTGCTACCCCCTAGGGCCGCTATTGCCGACTTTACAAGCTATGTATACTGTTATAAGAAGAGTATTGATGATGTACATCCATAGCGTTACAATGTAACGGTCACTTCTGACTGGTAGCTACTCAGTCTAACAGAAAATAAATCCACTTGAAATTGTGGACAATATTTCTTGTACTAAAACAAACAGGCCAAATGCATTGTGTCCATTTAAAGCATGATTTGTGGGGTAGTTACATTAACCTTTAAGAACTTGTGATCCATGGGGCAGATGATGTAAAGGTCATCTGTAAGATCTGTTATGTGGCCAGCTCAACAACCAACCCCCTTCACTTTTCCCCAGCTAATGTCAGGTACTCAGTAGAGCTGGCTGGACTTAGAAGCGCCCTAAAGATCCTGAAGGTAAAAATCTTAGTCTTTACCAGGAATCGAAACCGGGTCCTCTCTTCGAAAGCCAATTGCTTTACCACTCATCCACCGCGCCTCCAATTGTGTGCAAGAGTTCTGCATTATTGTTCCAATGTAATGGAGTGCTGGATATATTGAAATATATTCCTATGTGTGCAGAACTTGAACTTTATAACACAATATCGGGTGTATACCGGAGAGTTCAGTTTGGGACATGAAAGCAGAAATAACAGAATTTTACTTTATAAAATACAGAATAAATTGAACACACACACACACACTATATTTCAAGCAATAATACACTTTATAATTCAAATTAAATAATAGATTCACAATAGTAGGCCTTACATAAAGATGAAATTTATGAACTGAATGGACCCTAATATAACAGCGTCACCCTTATGTATTAGGTAATAATGTTATTAACTGTTTTAGTTCTCCAAAAAGAGAAAAGCCGCTATTAGTTTTGTGTGGTCTGTCTGGCAGTCATTCCGGTTGTAACTTTAAGATCTCAAAAAGTCATTGAAAATCCGATTATATCTTTTCCAGCTCTCTAAAAGCTGGTGTAACGGCTACTTTTAATCTTCTGAAAGCAAACTTTTAGTTTTTGTTTTTTTTTTAAATAAAATCCTTTTTTTCATGACAACATACCTTTTTTAAAACCATTTACTAGAAATAGAAAAAGACAAGGAAGGCTAAGAGAGGCAAGTATACAATATCGATATCTATATAACATGTATACAATGGCTTTATTATTTCCTTACATATTGTTATAAGAAATATGTTTATTACTAGGTGATTACTTTTCTGTTATACAAAGAACCAATGATTTACCGAGTACGTTTATTTTAGTCACTGAAGAATGCGCTTTGTTTGTAAATAAATTATTTATCTGAAACAAGATTTACTAAACATTTTAATGGCAACTTATGAATACTAACAATGTTCATACCTTACTCGGTCAGACTCTATCAACGTCACACTTCGATCAGGAAATATCAAAAGGACAGAGATGTCTGTGTTTAGTCTCTTTATGTTGTGTCTGTTCTATTTATGTCTATGTTTCTGCTGTGTTGTATTTATGTGAGAAAAGAGTCCTTGTAATCACAACAAATTTCCATATGGATCAATAAAGCAGTCTTAGTCTTAGTCTTATAAGGAAATCTGGTAAATTTTATCGCAACTGGTTTTTAAAAGCAATTAGAAGGGGAAAAAAACGGGGGCGGGGAGGAACGACCTGAATTAGAACTCGTCACTCACGCCTTCTCTGGCGGACGTGCTAACCACTCTGCTAGTGATGTATTTATAGTTAGAAGCTATTGTATAATTATATATTGTTTGTTTGAATTTAGAGCGGCAACCTAAAAAGGGGACTGATTCAGCTTGCACCACCACTTCAGTCTAGTACAATTTCTTTCCCTTGTACAAGATGCCAAAGAAAATAATAAATAATTAATAGTTAATTAATTAATTGCTTAACTTTATAAAAGTGATTTTTTGTGATGTAAGGTAAAAGAAATGATTGTGCGAAATGTCAGCCTGACCCGAGATTGGGTGTCGGAGAAATAACGTATAGGCCAACAAACGTTTTAACAGACAGAAAGACAGAGTGAGTTGATATAAAGCTTAGTAATAAAAATGTCATTTGGATAACCAATACAATCATGTCAATCAGACAATCAATCCATCAAATCAATCATACAATCAGTACAATCACGTCAGTCAGACAATCAATACAAATAAATCACGTTTGTCCCGCACAAATGTATTGAGCATACCGGGATGCAGGATTGCCAAGCTGATAGTTTGCAGCTTATATCTACTCACTAAACAGATCACCCATAGGCAGATCATTTGGAGGCTGCTCCTGAGTTTGTCAGGAAACACAAACTCTCTTTGCAACCAGATTTTCGTAAAACATTTTTTTTTTCGTTCTTTAACTTGTTTTTTAATTTTGTTGTTTGAGAAGATAGTGTGAGAATGTTTACTTTTGAAACTCTCTGCGTGGCCTATAGATATTCAAAATTGCATTCTATCTGGCCAAAGATTTTTCTTAAGACAGTGATTACATTTTGTTTCATCCCTGTGTGTTTGCGTGTCTGTTTCTATATGTGTTTCGATTCGATTAGATTTAGAGGGATTTTGATCAAAATTAAGTCTCGATGGATAATGGAGGGATTCAATTCCTGACATGTTCATTTTATTTATGTTCAATGAACAGGGGATCTACACCACGTGCGTGTGTGCGTGTGTGTGTGTGTGTGTGTGTGTGCGTGTGTGTGTGTGCGTGTGCGTGTTTGTGTAGGGCTGGGCAAGGTCTAGAGAGAGAGAGAGTGGGGTAATGGATAAAACAATGTCAGGAAATTTGAAGAAATTTATTTAATTGCGAATTTTCGTTTTTATAAAGATTCCGAGAGCACTTTTTTTTGGGGGGGGGGGGGGGGGGAGGGGGGGGTCAATGTAAGCCTAGATTTCAATTTTCGTTGTTATGTAGAAGGTCATTAGCTTTTTTTTTAATTAAAGATGGATAAAGTCTGACAAATGTGACAAGTATGGGGTGAAGCATTGAACCCACAGGGCAGCGCTTGGCTTTCGAAACTGGGGTCCTGGGTTCGAATCACGGTGAAGATTGGGATTTTGACTTCGATACTGTCAAGGAGCACCTGAGTCCACCAAACTCCAATTGGTATCTGACCTTAGTTGGGGAAAGTAAAGGCGGTTGGTCGTTGCTGGCCACATGACACCCTGCTCGTTAACCGTTAATCTGCCTTATTGATCGCAAGGTCTGAAAGGGGAACTTTTTATTTTGTACTTTTATTCAATTCACAGCCCCCTACCCCTCCCTCCTTGTCTTGCTAAACAATAGACCAAGAAATCAAGTCAATCTAGACTTTTGTTTACCCTAGAATGAAGAGTTTAATGGTCATAGTTGCCAAAGTAAGTCCAGCATTAGTGGTTAGTTTATTCTTCAAAGAAGGGAACCGCTTGACGCCCAGCCGCGCAGTAGTCTCCAATTAAACGCATATGATGAGCTGCTATGGTGAGTATCATTATTGTCACAGATTACATTATAGAATTGTTTGTACATTTCACTTTTAAAAGAAAATATAAGCCCTCGACATGAGCCTCGGGATTTACCCATCAAATTTAGACACTTGATAGCACGTCAGGATTTACCCAAGGGACGTGACTAGTATGTCTGAAATCTATTGGTTGATTTGAAATTAAACAAAGACATTTTTTGAAAAGAGTTAGCGCCAGAGAATTGGCGGGGAGTAAGAAAGTAGGGAGTCGAATAAATAATGTTCTTGTAGATAGTCACGTTTCTAAGAGCTCTATTTGAAAAGCCTTTGTAATATGTTCCATGCTCATTGATTTGTAATTTGTACATAAACTGTACTTACGTTATATTTAAATAAAGTTCCAGAGTTTTGTTTTATCAAAAGAATCGTCAATTGTAATTCTAGATCGTCATTTTTGTTAACTATTGAATTCAAGTAAAATCCCCGGCATAACAACACATCATACCATCCAAATGTTGTTACAATTAAAAAAAATCTCCATATTTAAGGCTGGCCAGGAAAGTATTAAAACGATGCAATCTAAATTCGGAACCAAATGTTCTTTCAGAATTTTCTGGATCGGTGAAATGATAACATCGCTTCTATCAGGGGGAAGTCACTTTCTGTATCTCCAAGGCAACAGCTTGTACAGTCTAAGTAAACAGGGAAGACATTGCATCCTGCTTAGTGCTTATGAATGTGGAGGGATGTAGCTCAGAAGAAGTAATCCAACCTTATTCTGTAGGCGGATTTATTGACTTGACACTTTGGATAGCGGCTTCAGCTTGGTAACCACTCAGACACACAACTTTTAGATTTAGTATGTAATTAGACGTAACCTTCGACTCTTGATACTCGCTCGTTGGGTTGTAGCTCCAAACATCTAGTATGCCTAAACCAATACCTAAGTATCGAATGTTCTACTCTAGAACTCTAGAAATAAATATAAACACGCTGTTTCAAACAAACCCTATTCTTACTTTCATTTTTAACATAGATTAAATTTGAATGTAACTGAAGCACAAATTGTAAGACGAATTTCCATATGGATAATAAAGATTATTATTGTTATTATTATTCTTATTATTAAATGATAATTTAAAGGAAGAGAGAACTCAATAAAAATACGCGTCTATTCTGTCTCAAGTCTCTTGCTGGCCTCCCTTTCTTTACTGTTTACACCAGTATTTATTAACGTGATTTATAATTCGTCCAACCTTGTTCGATAATGACCACCTTTGTCACTCAGAGGGCTGAGGGCGTTGCACTGTTTTTTTTTTGCCTCCTCCTGTGGCTGGTAAGACCTATGTGAGCCCTATGTTCGGCTGCACCCTGGACAGGTTATTCCAGTAAACCAGGACAGACCACTCAATCATTTCATACGAATTTATTCAGCCTCCAGAACAAAACTCTTTATCTTCACATCATTCTGTTTTCTCACGGTTACTTAAGAAAAAAAAGCGAACACAGTCCAAAACAAGGGACATAATTAAATGTAATGCTAGACAAAGTCCAAAACAAGGGACTTAATTAAATGTAATGCTAGACAAAGTCCCAAACAAGGGACATAACTAAATGTAATGCTAGACAAAGTCCAAAACAAGGGACATAATTAAATGTAATGCTAGACAAAGTCCCAAACAAGGGACATAGTAAAATGTAATGCTAGACAAAGTCCAAAACAAGGGACACAGTTAAATGTAATGCTAGACAAAGTCCCAATTAAGGGACATAACTAAATGTAATGCTAGACAAAGTCCAAAACAAGGGACATAACTAAATGTAATGCTAAACTAAGTAAGTCAAAGGATGCAATAGCAATAGTAAAAATAGAACCCTGTGTAAAGAGTGTGCAAAGTAGACGGACAAATCAGAAATGAACTTTAAATAAAATGATAATGTTATTTACACCTTGAAATTAACTTAAAGCCCAGTGAAGAGAACTCTGATACTGGAGAAGTCTATAATGATTTACAGACGAGTTTTTCCACAGATTTTGTTTAGAGACATGTCCATATCCAACCCGATTTGCTCTGATTACAGATATCGGACAACACAAATATGGTTATGACATAAATCTATCTTCAGGATCACAAGGTCAAAAAGGACAATTTTATTTTATACCAAATCTAGAGGTGGAGGGGGGGGGGGGAGGATTACATTGTGATTAGGACCAAGCGTCAGCGATAAGAAGAACAAGGGAGAGAACGAGCTCTGCAGACGTGAAGGAATGACATGTAATAGCCTTGACCTCTTCAAAACTGGGCCTTCAGGGACAAAGATGATGAATTCTTGAACATGGACTTAGCATGCAAATGTGAGAAGTTTTTATTTTTAGGCATACAAACACATAGAGACACATACAAACACATAGAGACACATAGAAACAGACAAACTTGCTGGGGAGCATTTATAAGCGAGCTAATTCCTTTTCGTGTCAATATCATGGACATTTTATTCTTGGATTTTTTCAACATTTTTTTTTTACTTTTTCATCCTATCTTTTTTTTTCTGTTTATTTTCATTTATTTCCCAGCTTTATATCTTATTTAGTTTGAAACATGTCTCTTTTTGTTTTTAAATGTGTCTTTCTTTGTTTCTAAATGTGTCTCTATTGCTATTTCCTTTTCTTACTTCCTCTTTCCAGCAATCTTCTTAATCTATAATTAGAATCTGACCCTATGCCTTTATGTATCTAGATCTCTCGTTGCTACTTTGTCCATCATTTCTCTTTGTCTCCTTGTCTTTCTGTCCTCTGTCTCTCTAAATCTCCTTGTCTTTCTGTACTCTGTCTCTCTATATCTCCTTGTATTTCTGTCCTCTGTCTCTCTATATCTCCTTGTCTTTTTTACTCTGTGTCACAATATCTCCTTGTATTTCTGTCCTCTGTCTCTCTATATCTCCTTGTATTTCTGTACTCTGTCTCTCTATATCTCCTTGTATTTCTGTCCTCTGTCTCTCTAAATCTCTTTGTATTTCTGTCCTCTGTCTCTCTATATCTCCTTGTATTTCTGTACTCTGTCTTTCTATATCTCCTTGTATTTCTGTACTCTGTCTCTCTATATCTCCTTGTATTTTTGCCCTCTATCTCACTATATCTCCTTGTATTTTTGCCCTATATCTCTCTTTATCTCCTTTTCTTTCTGTCCTCTGTCTCACTATATCTCCTTGTATTTTTGCCGTCTCTCTATATCTCCTTGTATTTTTGCCCTCTGCCTCTCTATATCTCCTTGTATTTTTGCCCTCTATCTCTCTATATCTTCTTGTATTTTTGCCCTCTGCCTCTCTATATCTCTTTGTATTTTTGCCCTCTATCTCTCTATATCTCCTTGTATTTTTGCCCTCTATCTCTCTATATATCCTTGTATTTTTGCCCTCTATCTCTCTATATATCCTTGTATTTTTGCCCTCTATCTCTCTTTATCTCCTTGTATTTTTGCCCTTTATCTCTCTATATCTCCTTGTATTTTTGCCCTCTATCTCTCTATATCTCCTTGTATTTTTGCCCTCTGTCTCTCTATATCTCCTTGTATTTTTGCCCTCTGTCTCTCTATATATCTCCATGTATTTTTGCCATCTATCACTCTATATCTCCTTGTCTTTCTGTCCTCTGTCTCTCTATATCTCCTTGTATTTTTGCCCTCTGCCTCTCTATATCTCCTTGTATTTTCGCTCTCTATCTCTCTATATCTCTTTGTATTTTTGCCCTCTATCTCTCTATATCTCCTTGTATTTTTGCCCTCTATCTCTCTATATATCCTTGTATTTTTGCCCTCTATCTCTCTTTATCTCCTTGTATTTTTGCCCTTTATCTCTCTATATCTCCTTGTATTTTTGCCCTCTATCTCTCTATATCTCCTTGTATTTTTGCCCTCTATCTCTCTTTATCTCCTTGTATTTTTGCCCTTTATCTCTCTATATCTCCTTGTATTTTTGCCCTCTATCTCTCTATATCTCCTTGTATTTTTGCCCTCTATCTCTCTATATCTCCTTGTATTTTTGCCCTCTATCTCTATATCTCCTTGTATTTTTGCCCTCTATCTCTCTATATCTCCTTGTATTTTTGCCCTCTGTCTCTCTATATCTCCTTGTATTTTTGCCCTCTATCTCTCTATATCTCCTTGTATTTTTGCCCTCTGCCTATCTATATCTCCTTGTATTTTTGCCCTCTATCTCTCTATATCTCCTTGTATTTTTGCCCTCTATCTCTCTATATCTCCTTGTATTTTTGCCCTCTATCTCTCTATATCTCCTTGTATTTTTGCCCTCTATCTCTCCTTGTATTTTTGCCCTCTATCTCTCTATATCTCCTTGTATTTTTGCCCTCTATATCTCCTTGTATTTTTGCCCTCTATATCTCCTTGTATTTTTGCCCTCTATATCTTCTTGTATTTCTGTCCTCTATATCTCCTTGTATTTCTGTCCTCTGTCTCTCTGCCTTTATGTTCTCTCCTTTCCTCGTTGCCGCTTGTCCTCTGTTTCACTCTGCTTCTCTGTCTTAACCCACTCCGGACTCAACTGTTTTGTTTTCTCCTGGACTCGACTTGTCTCTCCTGTCATTCTGTACTCCTAAATCTCACGCTTTTTTTTGTCTCTCTGTTTCTTTGTCTCCCTAGCATTTTCTCTCTCTCTTTGTTTTTGTCTGTCTTTCTTCCTGTTCATCCCACTCTGCTATTCTCTCTCTCTAGACCTGTTGTATTCATTTATTCCCATGCTCTTGTATCAAATCTTACAACAACACAACTTTTAATAAAACATTCAACGCCCATGGTGACTGGGTCATCTGGTCGTCTAGTGATTGTCTGGGATTCGTGCAATGTATTATTCGGATATCAATGCCATGACATATTTATAAATAATTTTAAACCTGGCGGGCATAAAAAAATATTTAAATGTCAACTTACAACTAGATCAATTAATCAACATTTTTTCGATTCATTTTAGTGACAGAATCAATATGCTAATACTCCTGTTTCCTATTTTTTAATGTCCTTCTCTCAAAGTAAATATTTGTGCTCCACTTGCAATGGTCAACGCTTTAGGGTGAACACTGCTGTTGTTTGAACCACATATGGAGATTTAAAAAACCAACTGAAATTATGGACGTTTTTTTTTTCTAGATTCCTTTGAATGTAATATTGAGATTAGACTCTGTATGTTATTAGCATCTAGAATTACAAGAAGGCACAGGACAAGCACTTTAATGTGTCTCCGAGAATCATAACTGTCTTTCAGACTAATTATGATATAATAGTGTATAGTATTCTTTGCATTTAAATTTATTATATAAGATAAAAACATTTATATCATAGAAATCTGGTCATAAAGTTGGTATCACATTAAATCATAAAACTTTGGTGCTGCTTCATAAGATATAAAATCTAGACTCAAGATTAATTGTTTCAGCTGAAAGTGAAAAAAATCGATTTGAAACATTCAGCCAAGTCTGAACCCCATCAGACAAACTAGTCAGTCACAAACAGGGGCGGACTGGGTATCAAAATCGGCTCCGGGCATTTTCATACCATCTAGTCTTGAACTTGTATATCATATGATGGGCCTTCAATGCTAGTGCAAACTGTCCTTAAATACATGTTGTTAAGTTTGATCATGTATTATATGATTACGCATGCATACATTGAATTGTATATCTTTAAAAGAAATATTGGCCTTAAGCTACTTTTTAATTGCTAAGTGTTTAGGCCCTTAAAAAATGAAGCCTACTAGTAACACTGTCTACAGGTGTAGGCTATTACATTATTTCTGAAAATGTGATAGATTAATTTAGCATTACACCGTAGAGCTAGTTAAAGTTGTTTTATTCTTAAAACACGACACTGGGAGGGCCCTTTTGCAACAGAATACTATAAAACCTTTAACAATTTAATACTTTCTATAGTGGCATTCATGGAGCCTTTAGCTGGCCCTACCGACCCAATTGGATACCGTGCCACCGGGCATTTGCCCGAATGCCCATATAGCCAGTCCGTCCTTCGTCACAAAGGTACCACGCTAACCCTGCCCATCGCCTTCCCCTGCCGTCCTGTATGAGGTTTGAACTGAGAATGTAATTGTCTTCATTTCTGAAGTCTGACACTCGTGAAACAAAACAAATAAAACACAATAGGTAAAAATGCGGGAGATATAAACCTTTCATAAACACAAAAATATAAATATAAAAGATAACCATAATCAGATACACTCAATGAGTAACCGATAGGGAAGAACAATTAAACGCCTAGATTTATCATGTTTGTAAACCATGACCTAGATTTCCAAAAGATTGACCTGTGTGTTAAGCATGTTTTAGACAAACCAGGATATAAACTCTCAAACTCAGAGGATCCATTTTATAGTCTGTGATTATGTAATGTAAAAAAAACAACTGAATTATCTATGTTTTAGCTCTTTTCATGGCCCATTGAAAAACATTTTACGCTATGAAACCACTAGAAAAATGAATTATAAAAAAAAATATATCTTTTAAAAAGTTTGCAAAGCTTCAAAACAAAACTCCACAAAGGACACCGACTGAACATCAAGAAAAGAGACGAATATAAACACCATCTATTTGTTTGTAACATCAGCGGCCATGTCATTGTAACCTTGGAATGTAATGCTGCTGTGATAGATCAGGGGCTAAATAATTGATGTCTTCTTGACCAACTCAACTCAACATCTGCGTAATATGGCTTAAAGTGTGAGTGTCTATAAATGTGTGTGTGTGTAAATACTTTTCTGGTACTTTTCAAATGTTAGACTGACATTAAGCAGACTACGTCATTAAGTCGACCTAAATCAACAATACAACTAATTCGACCTAAGTCAACAATACAGCTAATTCGACCTAAGTCAACAATACAACTAATTCGACCTATGTCAACAAGACAACTAATTCGACCTATGTCAACAAGACAACTGTTTCGACCTATGTCAACAAGACAACTAATTCGACCTATGTCAACAAGACAACTAAGGCAATCTTAGCATCAACCTCAGGATGGTATGGTTTCACCTTCATATATCTGTAGGACTTTCGGGGCATCACTAGATCTGTCGACCCAATAATTTCCTCTGTCTTATTCCAGGATTTGAGACTAATCTACAAACAGGTCAGCCCAATCCTTGATGTTGCCCTTTCATCGTTTTCGTTGTCTTCTTCGCCTTCTTTTACCTGGTACTGATCCGTGTAGAAAAGTCTTTGCCAGACATTAGGATCTCATTATATGGTCGTCCCGAGACCAACGGTCGTACGGTCCTAACTTGACAGGAGTCAAAATGTCATCAATGCGCCATTGGAGGATACGTTACTGATTAAAATATATTTAAAATGCTTTAAAAAAAATCTTACACCGGGTTGTCCTGGAGAATCACAATCTTGTACCTGCTTGTCCGAGAGAATCACAATTTTGCACCTGCTTGTCAGGGAGAATCACAATCTTGCACCGGGTCGACCGGGAGAATCACAATCTTGCAACGGATCGACCGGGAGAATCACAATCTTGCACCGGATCGACCGGGAGAATCACAATCTTGCACCGAATTGACTGCGAGAATCACATTCTTGCACAGGATCGACCGGGAGAATCACAATCTTGCACCGGATTGACTGCGAGAATCACTATCTTGAACTGGGTTGTCCCGGAGAATCACAAACTCGGAATGTTTAACCGTCAGATCCTCTTATGTTTCATTACTTATGACGAAATAGAAAGATAAACAGAAGAAAAATTCCCTTTTCAGACCTTGCTAAATATGAAACAGATATAAGGCTCATATCTTTCTAAAGCCGATGTTAAACAGGGATGTCGTGGCCAGCACAACGATCGATTGCATTTATTTCCCCAACTAATGTCAGGTACTTATTAGAGTTGGGTGAATTCATGTATGTCTAAGAAAAGACCCATTCAATATCCCAATCTTCACCAGAATTGAAACTATGGTCCTATGAAATATAAATCTATGAACTTCACGGAGGCTTCTGTAAGAACTAAAAGCTTGTGTCATAAATAAAATCCAAAATAAGACTTACAAGTGGTCAAGTAAGAAGTAATCGAAACGCAACAAAACAAAAACATTTGGTTAACAGAAAGAAAAGTGGCATCAAACGTCTCCAAGCTTTTCCAATAAGACGAAGATAGCGCACCTCGCACCACAAGTGTGAGATCCACTCCTGGATGTGTCAATAAGACAGAAATGTAAGACCCACAGATCAGAAGGGCGGAACCACTTCAAAATATGTCCTTATCACAAATCTGTCAGACCAGTGTAAGAACCACCTCAAGGTGTATAGAATTAAGGGCACACATAAGGGCATTATATCACAAGTGTAAGAACCACTTGAAGAACACAAAAACAAAGAAAGGCTCTCAGTGAATAAGCTTGGGAACCACTTCAAGAGCATATTAACAAGGAACTCAGCTAACAAATGTGAGAACCACGTCAAGATGTATCAATAACACAGAAATAAAAGACGCCATTTTGTAACCCTCTACAGCCAAACAGCTCAGCAGACAACCCTGTTGAGTGGACCTATACAACACAATAATACAGCCACGGCCCAGAGATATCTACACGTCCGATAGACAAACTGTGCATGTCAATACATCAATTGGACAGGTCAAGGAAGGATAACAAAGAATGTAGAACAGTACAAACACTCACGTGAATAGACAAGCTCAAAATGGCGACGCACTATGTAACGGAAGGAGCACCAATCTATAAATGTCAACAACTTTTTGTCTCAATTTAAAAAAAAAATGAAAATTTGCAAACAATAATTGTGTACATTTTCCCTACGTTAATGATTCTAATTGTCCATTTATGACTTTGGTTACAATAATTCAATAAACTTGACTTGCTTTTGAATGTTACATTTATTGATTTTTTTAAACGTAATGTGATATTTCTAAATCCAAATGTCCTACGAATGGCAACATCTAGAGAAGTCTAACTCGATTCCTAAAAAGAATTTATCATTTATGGCGGTCCTACAATGGGCTATCAGAGTAGTTTAAAGTATGTATAATCTAAACTATATAGGTAGACTTCGTCATGGCGCCTTGAGGGTTCTCAAAATTGTTGATGTTTTCCAGCTAATTCCAGCACTCAAATCACTTTGGGCATAAAGGAAAGAGTGTGTGTTACCAACTCTGCAATAGAAGTGTTGCCAACTCTGCATAGAAGTGTTGCTAACTCTGCATTAGAAGTGTTGCCAAACCTGCAATAGAAGTGTTGCCAACTCTGCATTAGAAGTGTTGCCAACTCTGCATAGAAGTGTTGCCAACTCTGCATTAGAAGTGTTGCCAAACCTGCAATAGAAGTGTTGCCAACTCTGCATTAGAAGTGTTGCCAACACTCCATTAGAAGTGTTTACAACTCTGCATTGGTAGTGTTGCCAACCCTGCAATAGAAGTGTTGCCTACCCTGCAATAGAAGTGTTGTCAACTCTGCATTAGAAGTGTTGCCAACTCTGCATTAGAAGTGTTGCTAAACCTGCAATAGAAGTGTTGCCAAACCTGCAATAGAAGTGTTGCCAACTCTGCATTAGAAGTGTTGCCAAACCTGCAATAGAAGTGTTGCCAACTCTGCATTAGAAGTGTTGCCAACACTCCATTAGAAGTGTTGACAACTCTGCATTGGTAGTGTTGCCAACCCTTCAATAGAAGTGTTGCCTACCCTGCAATAGAAGTGTTGCCAACTCTGCATTAGAAGTGTTGCCAAACCTGCAATAGAAGTGTTGCCAAACCTGCAATAGAAGTGTTGCCAACTCTGCATTAGAAGTGTTGCCAAACCTGCAATAGAAGTGTTGCCAAACCTGCAATAGAAGTGTTGCCAAACCTGCAATAGAAGTGTTGCCAACTCTGCATTAGAAGTGTTGCCAAACCTGCAATAGAAGTGTTGCCAAACCTGCAATAGAAGTGTTGCCAAACCTGCAATAGAAGTGTTGCCAACTCTGCATTAGAAGTGTTGCCAAACCTGCAATAGAAGTGTTGCCAAACCTGCAATAGAAGTGTTGCCAAACCTGCAATAGAAGTGTTGCCAACTCTGCATTAGAAGTGTTGCCAAACCTGCAATAGAAGTGTTGCCAAACCTGCAATAGAAGTGTTGCCAACTCTGCATTAGAAGTGTTGACAACTCTGCATTAGAAGTGTTGCTAACTCTGCATTAGAAGTGTTGCCAACTCTGCATTAGAAGTCTAGTCTCAGTCACTATAACAAAGATGATGCTCCTATGAAAGCCTAGTCTCAATTGTCTGTTTATCCCATCTACAGTCTCACTTAGAATTAATGTCAGCATAATTGCGCGTTCAGAAACAGTCACCTAAAGTGCATCTCTACATACAACAATTTTTTTTTTAGAGTGAATGTTTGACTTTATAACAAATATGTCGAAAATTTAATCCAAAACTTCAGCTCAAATTTTCCTCTTTCGAAACACAACCAGTCACGTGACCATACCCTTAGGATAAAATGTTTTCAAGTCTAATGTTTGAACCATTGGGTATTTTTTTTTCATAAGAGATCTCCGATGTACAGAATACTGAAATATTGATAAGCTATTTTTTGAATATATTTTAATGTTGTGCACATTTTAGCACTGCATAATCAAATTTCTAAGGCATTGCTTTTGTAACAGAAAGTAATTTGTATTATTAAGTTGATAACAGAGATCTTTTGCTATAGCATCAAATATTGATTTTTTTTTATTTGTCCTCGACAATCGTCAATATTGAATGTTTTTTATATTGTCTACTTTTTAATTTTTTCTCATGTTTTTAAGTTGTTTCATTATATTGCCCACACATTTATCCCTTTCAATTTCTCTTCTTTTTCTCTCTTACTTATTTTGATGAATCTAAACTGAATCTTGAACTCAAAATGTAAAAGTACAGCATAAGACAGATATAGAAGACACTTATATACTACTTTAATAGGAAACAAAATTTCATTTTGTGACATGTTAAAAGGGAAAATGGCGGAGCTCCAAATGATTACCTCCAAAGCTCTAGTGTAAACATTTCTATTTCGCAATGTTGATAAACGGTCGTTAAATGTCGTAGCTCCAGAGAGCAGCTCTGACTAAACTACTGTAGGCGTGCGCTACTATATTCTTTAGCAGAACTTGAATAATACTTGAAGAAACTTCTTTTTAAAATAACGTCTATTGATGCGTGTAAGAAACATAAAGGAAAGAATAGTATTACCTATTAAGTACAATGTAAACACAGTACAACTCCCATCAAAACTCGACGTCTTTTTGTCACTCGACTTTCTACTTTCACTCCCCTTTTCCCTTTTCCATAAGCTCTTTCGATAGTCTTACTCGTGGTTACATCATAATCTATTCAGCCAACAGAAACCAATTATGCAACATAATTTTACAGTAAAAAAAAAAACACAACGCAGACTAAAACTTTGTAGTCACATGACAAGGACCTCAGGCTTGAAAAGACATTCCATCATGGGAACATAAGCCGATAATTAAAAAAAAGAAGAGGCAGACGTAGAAAGTGCAAAGAACATAACATCACAGACTAGACCAGACTTGTCACTGGGAGCGAGACCAGTCGTTATAGGAGGCCTGAACGCTGAACTGCAACGTCATAACCTGTGGGCAGTTTGGACCAATAGCTTGTTCCCACGCTGTACAGACATGTGACGTGGCAACGAGCTATCGGTCCAAACTGCCCAAAGGTTGTGACGTTGCAGGTCAGTGTTAAGACCTTTCTTAACGACTGGTCTCTCTGGAAGAGGCTCTACGTAAGGACAATAGTCTGAGAGGAATGGAGGAAGACAGTCGACAGATCATGTGTGGTGCATCGAAAGTTCAACTAAAGGATAGTTGAAGGGTGAAGGTGAAATTGTGTACTGTTCAATGAGTTTCAGCCAATAGAAACATAACCAGCACTACACGCTGACCTCAAATGACCCTATTGCATGTTCAGGTCAGCTCAAATGACCCTATTGCATGTTCAGGTCAGCTCAAATGACCCTATTGCATGTTCAGGTCAGCTCAAATGTTCATTTCTGTACAAAACAATCCTACAGCTTCATACGGTGTCAAAGCAGAGTTATCTCCCTAAAGCACTTGACACTATCTCCATGACGTTGTTTCTTTACCCTTCCTAAAATGGTATGTTTATCATAATAATGATAATAATATGCCAATATGATTACTTCTGAAATATGTCAATGGCCTTATACAGAGATGTGCATGAATAAAACATTGCAAATGACATTTCCTTTAATCCTTTGGGTCATCCGGAAAGAACGATATAGAACAGAAAAAACTATGGACATTTGGATAGGGTCATAGAATAGCCTACAGACACAAACAAAATAAACACATCTTTAGTTGTTTCTTTTTGGATCAAATATTTATCCTCAATGAGTTCACTCGTTTATAAAAAGATTAACGTATTTAAAAAAAAATCTTTGCCAATTAAAAAAATCAGCTAAGAAGGTTTGTGTGTGTCTGTGTGTGTCTGTGTGTGTGTGTGTCTGTGCGAGTCTTTGTGTGTATATGTGTGTGTCTTTTGTGTGTATGTGTCTGTGTGTGTCTGTATGTGTGTGTGTGTGTATTTGGTTTAATGAATTTTTTTTTTCACTGAACTTTTCGGCATGTCAAGAACGCTTCCACTGCTATCTAAGCTTTCCTTTGTTCCATGTCTGAATGTCTGTAGCTAGCTTTCCTTTGTTCCATGTCTGTATGTCTGTAGCTAGCTTTCCTTTGTTCCATGTCTGAATGTCTGTAGCTAGCTTTCCTTTGTTCCATGTCTGAATGTCTGTAGCTAGCTTGCCTTTGTTCCATGTCTAAATGTCTGTAGCTAGCTTTCCTTTGTTCCATGTCTGTATGTCTGTAGCTAGCTTTCCTTTGTTCCATGTCTGTATGTCTGTAGCTAGCTTTCCTTTGTTCCATGTCTGTATGTCTGTAGCTAGCTTTCCTTTGTTCCATGTCTGAATGTCTGTAGCTAGCTTTCCTTTGTTCCATGTCTGAATGTCTGTAGCTAGCTTTCCTTTGTTCCATGTCTGAATGTCTGTAGCTAGCTTGCCTTTGTTCCATGTCTGTATGTCTGTAGCTAGCTTTCCTTTGTTCCATGTCTGAATGTCTGTAGCTAGCTTGCCTTTCAGGATCAGTTTCATCGTTTGGTCTTCTTCAGCCATATTTTTTACAAAAAATGTTGTCTCTCTTTGTCTTGATGTCAGATATAGGGAGAACTCAGTCATGATGTCAGACAAAACTCAATCATGATGTCAGACAAAAAATCAATCATGATGTCAGACAAAAACTCAATCATGATGACAGGCAGAACTCAAACATGATGTCAGACAAAACTCAATCATGATGACAGGCAGAACTCAGTCATGATGTCAGACAAAAACTCAATCATGATGACAGGCAGAACTCAATTATGATGTCAGACAAAACTCAATTAAGATGTCAAATAAAGCTTAATTATGATGTCATATAGAGCACTATTGTGATGACAGAACTCCGTTATGATGCCAGTGTTAGGCTGAGATCAACCTGGGCATGGTCACCAAGCCTAAAAGTGGCCCACGGTTGGAGACGGTCAATCGAGGAAACGACTCGTCCAATAGGGTAGCACAATTAGACTCCCGTTGGGTTGTGTAAGAGCGTTGTTCACTGCACTTGTCAGGAATTGAAAGAGAGTCCCAACAGTCACTGCCACGATCCAAATGCCGTTTTATGGAGGACACCCGCACGGCTACTGTAGTGCATTTAAGGAAAATGGCAGTGGTTCCTCGGTGTGCTTGGACATCGGCCTCGCCTCTAGTTGCAAGATTGTGATTCTCCTGGACAAGCAGGTGCAGGATTGTGATTCTCCTGGACAACCCGGTGCAAGATTGTGATTCTCCTGGACAACCCGGTGCAAGATTGTGATTCTCCTGGACAACCCGGTGCAAGATTGTGATTCTCCTGGACAACCCGGTGCAAGATTGCGATTCTCCCTGACAAGCAGGTGCAAGATTGTGATTCTCTCGGACAAGCAGGTGCATGAGTAGAGGTAAACAAGAAAAGCATAAAAACTTAAAAATACAAAGCGTGTAATTGTATCCATTAGTTTGTGTTTGTGTTAGTCTAGCAAATATATATGGTCGTCAGCGTTGACATAACAAATCTGTGCGATCTGTTTAGAAATATTTTTAGCAATTTTTTTGTTTAGTTTTTATCTATCTGAATGCGCTATGATCCTATCACTTGTCTGGACCAGTTGGGAAAGGAGAGGGGAAGAAGGGGATATCTGGTGAATGTTGACATGATCGTTTCTTAAACCCATAAAAAAATGTTTACTCAAGACTCGAGTCCTCAAGCACACTATTTCAGCTTATACCAACACAACTGTCAAGTACAATTTCTTTCCCTTATTCAAGATACCAAACGAAATAATTACCAACAGTCAATAAACTAACGTGTTGTTTTTTTTTTTTTAATTGATTCTTGTGTTGTCAGGTCAAAGAAATAATTGTGCGAAATTTCAGCTTAATCCGAGATTAGCTGTTGGAGAAATAACGTGTACAAACATTTTATCATACAGACAGACAAACAGACAGAGTGAGTGGATACAAGCTTTGTAAAAAGATTATTCCTTAATCTACAACCTTTCTCTCATGTTTTACGTCTACGAGTAAAAAAAAAAAGATATCCCAAAGAAAGTACTAGAAAGCAGCCATTGATCATGATTTAGCAGACGTGAGATGAAATGTTCTTAGCCGTCAGACGATGTAAAGTCCATTGTCCTGTTTGATTCGAGGCCAGATCGAATGTCACCAATTAAATTCGAGTTCGCATTTTTCGTCTGAGGTCCATTCAGTGATACAATGACTTCCGCTCAGGTCGAGACTCGTGTTGAAGTCGAGGCTTAGTGGAGGGGAGAGGGGGGGGAGAGGGTGTTGAGATTTGTATTCAATTTCTTCTACACAATTTCTTTTACTCTAAGAGTTCTCTCTTTACTCCCGCAAACACACACACACACACACACACACTCACTCACACACAATCTTACTTGTTTCACAGGTCATCGATCATAAATTGAAACAAAAGTGTGATCTTATCTTTTCTTCTCTTATAAGTTGCAGACGTTCATTTAAAAAAAAGAGAAGACATGTGACTATGTTAACTAACTAGAGACATCAATTCTACTAGAGAATTTTTTTTTCTGTCCGATTCAGGCAACCCTTTTTAACGTACCTGAAATGAATCATTTCATTATTTCACTTTATTCAGCTTTATATTCATTTAAAAAAAAAAATAAATAAATAAAAATCAACCACCCCCGGACAACGGTTATGTCTGAGCTGTGGCAAAAATTGTAGGTCGCAGCTGGGATTACGTGGCCAAGTGAAATACTGCACTCCTCATCAATCTTCGGACTCAAAGAAAAGCCTTATTATTATTGTTTTAATATTTGCAGTTGTATGAAAGTGACTATACTTATCCCAAAGCAAATGGCAGTGCATTTTATATAAGGAAAACGTTATTATAAAAATATATAATTTGCATGAAATTTAGTTTACATCTTTTACAGTGAATGTATGGTTACATATAATTAATTTATGTATCACTTGTATATTTTAAAGTAGTCCAATCGCTCATGTCTAACAGTATTGTTTATGTAGCAGAAGTGAGAAGTCTCTCTATGGAATTCAAAGTTATAAGCGTCTCCAAACAACCAAGAAACTAGTCCTACTATAACTTCCTACTGAAGTTTAATACATTGTACATAGGTAATAAATACTTGACCAAATCTTGGTTACCATTCAAATCTAAAATAAAGTGGACTCAAGATACTTTTTTAAATGGATTAATGTCTCTAGGCAACTAATCAGGTCCAAAAAATATTGAGAAAATAAATATGTTGTACAATAGAGACAAAATAATAAAAAAAAAAAAAAAAACAACGATATGTTAAAATTGAATTATCTTCTGGTGAGAAGTTGTTAGTTGTTCCCCTAGAGTCTTTCAACTATTACCTGTTCTCAAAACTTTCAATTTCTCTGGAGTGAACGAAGTCGTTATTTCAATAGTTTCTCTTCCCGTCCAATCAGCCGGACACTAGCTAACCAGTAGTTTAATAAAGCTAACACACACGCACGCACACACACACACACGTAAACTACAGAGAGACGACTCTCTTTGGTAAGTTAGATCGCGGCTTGAGGAGGTGGAGGGCTCAATTAGGAGTAGACTGTAAACTTTAGCTCTAATAAATATTCTATGTTTTTACTTTGCGTCTCAATAAAAAGCTGAAAGAGCCGTTTCGAAGCTGAAACATTCAATGTAAGAACTAGAGGAAAATTTTTGTTGAAAGAATGGAAAATAACAAAATGTTGAAGGAAATAAAAAGCAATAAAAAGCAATCACTTTTCTTTTTTTTGGGACCAGCTGGTGGGTGGAGGGGAGGGGGTATCTGGGTGAAGATTTCCATGCTGCTCTTTCAAAAGGTATTTAGAAAAAAAGTTCGTCGAGTTTAAAATTGAACTTGTTCCGGCCTCCTTTTTAGAAGGTCGACTTGTTAGCCACTCAGCTATATAAGTATTTATAAAAATAGAAGGCTTTTATAGTCTAAAATAGTCTGTGGTTTAACATTTGTAGCAAACGACCTAATTCTCTACACAATGCTTATCTCCCCTTAAGTAAGTACATTTCTTTTAAAAAAATAAAATCACTAATTAATCAACTAATTAGTGAACTATTTTGATTGATTTATGTGTTGACATCTACAGTGAATAAGTCGTGCGAAGTTTCATCATGATTTGAGAATGGGAAGTAGGAGAAATAGCATGTCAAAGATTCCACACGGACAGACATACAGAGTGAGTTAATATAAGCTATGTGACATAACAACTTATGAAACTAAAAGAGGTCATGAGGTGGGGGTGGATATACCAAACAAGGAAGAAGTGACTAAACATTCTATAGATGGAGTATCTTTCACACGTAGAACAACGCCACATGCAGAACTCAGCAGAAACTCTCCAGGGCCCAGGATAACATATTGCCCAGGCGACCCGGAGGGCTACTGTCCTGAATAGACCCTGTCGGCATGGGCTTAATAACTTCCATGGCTGGAGGCGATGGGCTGGAGAGGAGAAACTACCAGTTGATTAATAAGAGGAAGGCTGGTAAATAACGGACCGCGGGGGTGTGCGAGTGGGTGGGTGTTAAATGCAAGGGGGCGCGGATCGTGGGGAGAGTTGTTACGAAATGGAGGCTTGTGTCACCATGGTAACCGTAACAAGATGGACTCTCTCTCCACTATCTTACAAGAAATGTTTGATGGCAGTACAAGGGACTGTACTCTCAATGTCTCAGAAGTTATTCAAACTGATAAATAAATCAACTAAAAGGCCCATTGCTAGACGCCAAGTGTAATTTATCTAGGCGAGATAGCACATATGTTCATAGAAGTGTCATTTATCTAGGCGAGATAGCACATATGTTCATAGAAGTGTCATTTATCTAGGCGAGATAGCACATATGTTCATAGAAGTGTCATTTATCTAGGCGAGATAGCACATATGTTCATAGAAGTGTCATTTATCTAGGCGAGATAGCACATATGTTCATAGAAGTGTCATTTATCTAGGCGAGATAGCACATATGTTCATAGAAGTGTCATTTATCTAGGCGAGATAGCACATATGTTCATAGAAGTGTCATTTATCTAGGCGAGATAGCACATATGTTCATAGAAGTGTCATTTATCTAGGCGAGATAGCACATATGTTCATAGAAGTGTCATTTATCTAGGCGAGATAGCACATATGTTCATAGAAGTGTAATTTATCTAGGCGAGATAGCTCATATGTTCATAGAAGTGTAATTTATCTAGGCGAGATAGCACGTATGTTCATAGAAGTGTAATTTATCTAGGCGAGATAGCACATATGTTCATAGAAGTGTAATTTATCTAGGCGAGATAGCTCATATGTTCATAGAAGTGTCATTTATCTAGGCGAGATAGCTCATATGTTATCTTATCTTATCTTGTATAATACAGACGTTACTTCAAAAAAGAAGATGATTACGTCCTACGCGTCATGCATTTAGTCATGCATATTAACCAATGACTTAAATTCAGCCAAGTCACTGGTTTTCCTGGCTAGCTCAGGCAACCCATTCCATGCTCTAATAGCACTAGGGAAGAAGGTGTGTTTGTACAAATTTGTCCTAGCATATGGTACGAGGAATGTGCCTTTATCTTTGTGTCTTTCAGAGTATTTTATTAAATTTTGTTTTTGTATTTGAAGATTATGGTTCAGTGTTTTGTGTATGATTGCTACTTTACTTTTGTTCATAGAAATAGGAAGTTCTATCTATAGTTTTTCAACTGTACATATACATACAGTGCCTGGGGACTTTTTGCCGGTAGCAAACATATCAACAAAATGAACGATCAATGCTTGCCGATACCATGGGAGCACATGGTGGCCATCCGTCTGGTAAACCAGTCAACGACTTCTTGTTTCTTTGCTACTAAAACAAACAAGCAAAATCTACCTTGCCGTCTAATCTAAACATTTCTTTAGAGTAGGATAAACACAAATGGACAAGTGCTCTGTTCTTGATGACGTCATTCAATGCCATTCTGTCTCTGTCTATAGTCTCTTACGTTGTCGATGTCACATTGCGGTGCGTATTTCACATACAGAATGATCTTTATATAGGGAAAAACGAAAAAAAAAAAAAAAGGTTTAATACTTATTGAATAAAAATAATTCTTTAAGTCTGTTTCATATAAAAGCTATTTGTTCTCCGTAAAAGAAATGTATCAAAGTAAGTCACGCTGCTGTTACAAATGCTGTAGATTGTGTTAGGAGATTACGTTGTAGTTGGTCAGTATGATCAAAAGAAGAAGCGATGGGTCAACAAGCTCTTATCGTTGAAAAACAAAACGACTTGAAAAGTCTAGTTCTGAAGGTACTCTCACTAACAGAAGGAGCTTGATACAATAATGTCATTAAGTAAAGCTTGAATGGTTGATAGAACAAGATAGAACTAAAAAGTCACACAGACACTTGATCCACGTAGGATGGCGCTAAGGTTTCCTCCTTGTTAGAGTGCTAAGGCTTCTCAACGAGTGAGTCCAGTTCAAATTGATTGAGACATTTATTTTTTAAATTTAAAATTAAGCTTGACCACATTTGAAAAGGCTTCAATGTTTTGATTTGTAAATTATTGAAGAACATTTTGTGCATTAAATAATGGAAATAGCGTAATATCAGACAGCAGTTGACACTTTGCAAGCCCTGACTGGCCACCAGACAGAAGTTGGCCCTCTGAGTGGCTGTCAGACAACAGTTGATCCTTTACAAGCCCGAGTGGCCGTCAGACAGAAGTTGGCCCTCTGAGTGGCCGTCAGACAACAGTTGATCCTTTACAAGCCCGAGTGGCCGTAAGGCAACAGTTCATTTTCTGTACGCCTAAATTGCCGCCAGACAACTGCTGACCCTCTTCAAGCCCCAGAGTGGCCGCCAGACAGCAGTTGAACCTCTGCAAGTCCCCGAGTGGCAGTCAGACAACAGTTGACCCTCTGTAAGCCCCAGAGTGGCCGACAGACAACAGTTGAACCTCTGCAAGTCCCCGAGTGGCCGCCAGACAACAGTTGAACCTCTGCAAGTCCCCAGAGTGGCCGACAGACAACAGTTGACCCTCTGCAAGCCCCCGAGTGGCAGTCAGACAACAGTTGACCCTCTGTAAGCCCCAGAGTGGCCGACAGACAACAGTTGACCCTCTGCAAGTCCCCGAGTGGCAGTCAGACAACAGTTGACCCTCTGTAAGCCCGATTTGCTACCAGACAGCAGTTGACTCTCTGCAGGCCATGTTTGCAATCATTCCGAGACCTGTTACTTTATCTAAGCACTTGAAAGAAAATAGACAAGGGACGTAATCATGAAAATACATCTTGCCTAAAATAAAAGTGCAAATGAAATTTTGATGAGACGCTGTACAATGAACCTTGTATTTGTGCACAGTGTTTTAAAAATTTCAGCTCTTTTATTTTCTAAATAGATATCTCTGCACGAGGAGAGGTAATCACGACACTTTTTAATATAGCTTGCTTGAAAGAAATAAAATACATGATCATGTTCGAATTAATTTTAGCCAATAAATCCAATGTTAGAAATGGATGTTAAGGTAAAGGCCTTGACCAAAATGAAGGGTGAAGGTCATGAGGACAAAAAAATATCAGGAGATGGCTGAAGTCAATATCCCAAGCCTGGGAGCGATGCCGGACATAGTATGTGTGTGACATTTTGTTGTGTTAGGTAATTATAGACTCTGGTGACATATGACATAGGGAGACTGAAAGTTATCGGCACACGAACCGGGCTAGAGCCATTTGCATGCAGCCTCGCTACAGTTCATAAATGTTATATGATAATTAGACGAACATATTAATTAATGAGACTATATTGGCAAGACGTAATCACCAGGGCCAGTGCCTTGGGGACTTGAACTGTGCCATTGATGATTCTGACAGACTCACTATTTTGATATTTGATAAAATGTTTTCAAATAAATATAATTGTTTTTAACCTGAAAATACTGCATTTAGTTATACCATATAGGATGTTTAATGCCGTAAATAGATAGAAATATTATTGTGTAGGCTAATACTATTAGACCATGAAGCTGAAGACCGTTGTTATTTTTACAAGACCTCTATTCAAGTTACTCCTTCATGGAGCCTGGATTTAGGAACCTGGATCCAGCAGAAACCTGTATCCAAAAAAAAACCCGGACAGCTGATCTCAAAAACGCCTCTAACGATTTTCCTAAAAATTTAACAGTTGATGTATATCGCTGAGAAAACAATTACAAGCTCGTTGGCCACATGGGGAAAAGTCTAGTTTGACCATTATAATTTTTGCAAAATAAAAAATTCAGAAATGTAAACTTGGCTGGACTAGACTTAGGAAAAAAAACATGTCGTAGGTAGCCATAGTGTTCCGAAATTAAAATAAAACATCTAAGTTGCTTCAATTTTATTGAAAGAATCAAGCTTGACTAACATTTGTACGTAAATCTAATATACATTACCTCTAGATTCTAGATCTAGAAGGAGATCTAGATCTACACTAGATCATAAGAATTCTAAATCTGAAGTCTAATTCTAGTATTATATCTAAATGTCCATTTAATGATAATATTAATTAAATAATTACAAAATTATGAATTCCAGGTGGCTGAATTGGTTAACAAACATCAAAAATACGTTCAGGCATCTGACGGTGTGAAAGTCACGGGTTTGGTGCCCCGTTGGAACCAATCATGTTTTGAAATAATTCATTTTATTTTAAGTTGTATATTGGAGATATTGTCTTTTGTTTTTAAATGTATATATTATGCTTTTATCGTTTTAAATTTAAAGACACAGCTGCGAAACCGAGACAGAGGACAATGCAGACACATAACAAACATAAATACAAGCTGTTTAATTAACCATTGCTGTTTTGTTACCGAGAGAACAAACAAAAAAAAAGGACTACCAAATTTCGAGATGCAGTCGGCTACAGTAATATCACAAATCTCGCGTAGGAGTTATGGTTATTGATCTCTTTAGATGTTTGTTTCAATTGAATTTTTTTTACAATTTATACAAATAATTGGTAAATAGACAGTAGAATACAAACATTTCTTTCCAGGTTCGTTTCCGCTGAACACAAAACTGTTATCGTTTTTAGTATTTATTTGTCTCCTTGTAAATAATAAGAATTTTTTGTTGTTGTTAATGTTCATCCCGCAGTGTCATGCACTCTACACATTCAGAGCTACTTAGACCTGTTTCAAAACAAATTTAGGGCTAATAATTTGACTATAGCATGACAATACTGTTTGGGAGAAAGAGAGCCCGTATCATACGCAATTCAAACAATTTGTAAAGAATAATAAATCTTAGAATATGTATAGTCCACTAAAATCATTATGACCTCACTGCAATGCTGTTTGGCCTCATCCTTGGGTTGACGATATGCTAACATCAGGAAATCGTACCGGTCTGTCCACTTGTGGAGTGATGTCCAGGAACATTGTTGATTAGCCCAGCTTTAAGTGTTGTAGATAAAAACATCAGATCAATAGGACTTCAGGCTGATCTGTCAGCTGGTAAACGATCCAGCTAAATACTCAGAATGTACGAAGTCCTCCGCTAAATACTCAGAATGTACGAAGTGCTCCGCTAAATACTCAGAATGTACGAAGTGCTCCGCTAAATACTCAGAATGTACGAAGTGCTCCGCTAAATACTCAGAATGTACGAAGTGCTCCGCTAAATACTCAGAAAGTGCGAAGTGTTCCGCTAAAGACTCAGAAAGTGCGAAGTGTTCCGCTAAAGACTCAGAATGTGCAAAGTGTTCCGTTAAGGAAAACGTCTTGGAAACACGGTTGTAAACTATTGTAACGGTAGCTGTTAGTAAATCAGCCACGCTGACACAAAACTGTCCGAAGAAATATCAGATTGCACTCCAGCAGATGCATTAATTAGCATTCACAAATTGTGGTTTACAATCAGATCTTCCATGATGTCATTAGCTTTGTCAACGTGATGTCATTAGTGCATAGACCAGCCATGATGTTATTAACTTTTGTCAATATGATGTAATGTGATGGCATAGACTAGTCATGACGCCATTAGCTTTGTCTTTATGACGTCATTAGACATGGCGTCATTGGTACATCGACGTACGTACCTTAGTAGGCCCTATTACGAACTAGACACCGTTCCACTTGGTGTATACGGTGCTACTTAGTGATGATGCCAAAATACATTTTCAATGTGTTTGTAGTGAAGTTGATACTCTCCAGAGTTTTGATTTCACGTATTTGCTAGCAAGTTGTCAAGATTTTCTTTTTGATCTGGCTACTGAGATACAATGAATGTGTTTCTTCTCCAAATATCTATTATAACTCTTTGAAGTTTTCATTGTCAATCCGAAACTCTTTGCGACCAATCTGAATCTTTAGTTCTGAAGAGGGAACCCTGTTGCACGCACATACAAATCTATTCATCAGAATTATTTAGTCGAGCTTGATGCCTCGCCTTGTCGCGACTAATCCTTGGCAGGATTTGATTTGGCTTTCTTAGCAGAGAGTTTCTGTCTGTATCACACATGTAGATCTGTTCGATATACGGTTTGATGTGTGTGTGTGTGAGTGACAATGGCGCTGATGTCAAGTGTTGATATGTCACAATAGATGACACATTTCTCTTGGCGTTTTTTTTTAAATTATATTCGAGTTTTAGTCTAGAACCGGAGAGGAGAATGTAAGGTGTTTCTTATCTAACACAGCGCTTGACATATCGTCTCTATGATTGTAAGGGGTCAAGGACGTTGGCTGAATCACGACGCGCCAACTGATTTTCATACAAACCTGATGTCAGTTTCTAAAACCTCATTCTGTTTTGAAACTACATCTTGATATTGGATATTTCCACGTGCTCTCCCCCCCCCCCCACCACCCTATACTCAAACATATCTTTCACAGTATACAAATGCCAATCAATTTCTTTAACCGCCTATCTACATGACAGCATTGTTGTTTGGAAAACCAATATAGAATAATAGAAGTAATTGCATTGCTAAAGAGTGGTTAACAAGGCGCTATATTGACATAACAGATTTAAACACACGTGTTCAAGGTAAACTGGTACTAATCTTAACAAGTTTTGGACAGACAGGTCTTAAGGTTCTACTCGAATGTGGTCAAGCTGTTTGTCTGAGGTCAATGGAGAGTGAGTTCAAAACATTTGGGACACGAACAAAAAACGCAAACCAAATTTTTTGGAGGGAAAAACGTTTCCCCATTAGAAGCGTTGAGTCCATGGAGCGCAGGTCTCTCTGTTGGACATACGAGATGCATATATATATAGCTAGCCAAGTTCAAAGAGATCAGGCAGGAACCAAATTTGAGAACCTTCGTGATGAGCATATCCCAAGAGGAGTCTTAAGGAAATGTATTAGTAACATGTGAAGATTCAATCGGAAGAGAGACAAAACCTAAAGTTCCCCTTTCAGATCCCGCGATGTGTGGGGCAGATGATGTATATGGTCATCTGTTTCAGTGGTCCACGGTTAACGAAGGTGTGATGTGGCCAGCACAACGACCAACTATTTACTTTTACTTTTCTCAAACTATTGTCAGAGGAAAGAGACAAGCAAAATATAAAAACAATTATTGAAAAAAAAAGCTTTTCTATGGGAAAGAGTTCCACACTTACAACTATATTCTCAATAATGGAGAAGTTATTTCCATTATTTCATATAAAAAATAATTTCAAGTACTTAATTGACTAGTTATACTTCATGTTTTGCCTGGTACAATAAATAATTATTTTTAAGTTACAGCTTGATCTGAGATTGGGTGTGGTATAAATAACATGTGCTAACGTTTTACCTGACAGACGGAGTGAGTGGATAGGAAGCTTTGTCAAATGTGTGTGACACTCACTCGACTTTGTGTAATAATACACGTGACATAGTACTGACAAGACCAGGTAGACAAAGTCAGACATTAAAAAAGTAAATGGATACAATCCATAATGAATTATAACGCCAGATGAATAACATGGTTCAGATATATCAGTCATTTATATTTAATAAGTATAGGGCCTGAACCCACGATATTAGCGTCTGAAAATATCAAGCCAAACTGCTATGTGCATTTTCTTAAACATTGTTTTTAATTTGCGGAAGTTTTTTTTTTTTTTTTTTTTGAGGATTCGAAAAAGAGATTGAGCCTAGAGAAGAGATTCCGCTAAAAAGAGAAGATAAAAAAAATATTCAAGGAACCAGTAACAGTTAAATGTCCTAACATTAAACACTTCCTAACACACACACACAAATTGTCGAGATAAATGTTTCACGAGCTGGGCATAATATTTCTTCTCCTAAGATTTGAAGACAGAACTCCTAACAATCTATCTCCCTTGGGTGCATGCTCGAGCAGTGATAAACTGGAGGGAATAAATAATTGGAATGTTAACTGGACTCCACTGTTTTGTTGTTTCCTTAGTTCGTTATGACCTATGCTGACCCCACACTGGTGCAGGTCTTGACCATCACTGGTACCGTCCTTGACCCTAACTCTGGTACTAGCTTTGACCGTCACAGGTGCCGACCTTGACCCTTACACCGATACTGACTCAGTGTTACCGGCCTTGACCTTCACAGTGGTACTGATACTTGTGACAACCTTGACCCTAACACATGAACTAGCTTTGACCGTCACAGGTACCAACTTAACCCTTACACATGTACTGACTTTGACCCTCACTAGTACCTAACAATGGTACTGGCTTTGACAGAGACTGGTACCGACCTGACCCTCACACTAGTACCGAGTTATCAATCTATCTATCTATCTATCTATCTATCTATCTATCTATCTATCTATCTATCTATCTATCTATCTATCTATCTATCTATCCATCCATCCATCCATCCATCCTTCCATCCATCTTTCCATCTATCTATTTCTTGAGTACACTAAAGGGATATGTATAAAACAAAAGATGGACTCCTCTAGATCTAAATAGTGTGACGAACATACTTGACCTCTCCCATTCGCAATCTGAGAGAATCGAACAAATAAAATCAGACAAATCGATATCACATCACGGAGAGAGAAAATCACAAAGACTCTGACCGATGGGATTTCTCTCAGCGCCCCCTAGCGGGACACTGGTGACAAGCACTAAAAACCTACCCATGACAGGCTGACATACAGATGACATCCAGACAAACAGATGACAGAAAAAATGTTAAAGAGAAATAGAATTGAGAGACAGGTCATTGATAAATTGCAATTTTGTGTCAAGTTGATCATAAAGGGTTGACATCGCTTGACCTTTTAGTTTTAAATAGCTCGTATACCAGTCTCAAACCAGAAAAAAAATTAATTTAAATATCTGTTCAACCAGACTGGGTCGACAATCAATGCCCTTGCTCACACGTGAACGCTATGTCTCTTTTTATGTGCGTGTTCATAGCTCTTTGGGCAGTCTGCATTGGCTTAAGTCCTCTGTATGTTGCAACTTGCAAGCTAAGTTGATGTCTGCTTGAATTCACTGCGTCACCAAGACGTCAACTAGAACGAAACGACCGCACCAAACCAGCATGCCAGGCCCAGATCAACCTGCCAGGCCCAGATCAACCTGCCAGGCCCAGATCAACATGCCAGGCCCAGATCAACATGCCAGGCCCAGACCAACATGTAAGGCGCAGACCAGCATGTCATGCCAGACCAGCATGTCATGCCCAGACCAGCATGTCAGGTGAAGACTAGCATGAATCTCGGGCCACATGGGAGCACCGCTAGGGAGCAAGCTTTACTTAACAAGATATTGAGATAACTAGATACAAGACATGACAATTGAGATGCGTAGACTGAGATCTTGAGAACAACAAAAGTAAACAACTTACAAAGGGAGAGAAGCTCATGGTCTAAGAGAACTATTCTTTAATTCATGGAAACGAATGGATTGACTCAGCAACTGTGTTTCGTGTTTATATTCTTGATGGACACTTACATCCTCAGCGTAGTGATATTTAGATTGGTCTAATTTGCTCTGACATCAAAGACCCTGTCTTTCAAGGGGAAATGTCATCTTAAGGATATTACTAGTCAACAGAAGCGGAAACCTATCAGAAACTAAATGACATGGTCAAAACGTCTGCTCTATGATTAGGCAAGACTAGTGCAGATGTGTAGGCGGACGTCAAAGACTAGAAACAGAAGACATTTGATTCTTTCAAGGTTTTATTTTTTCTTACTCTTCATCGTAAGAACACTGAAACTATAACACACACACAAAGACTAAATAAAGATAATATCTCAATTTTACATGCAGGATTGAAGGAGAGAAACTATTAGCCAACACTTTGAACTGTTTCAGAAATAAAATCTTCACAATCAAGTTTACTTTTGCAACATTTTGATAAGTAGAACTCTTTGGGATTTCAAAACGAAAATGACGATTAGATACACTGAAAAAGAGCGCACTACCACTGAGTTGTTCAATCCTTTTTATTCTAGTCTTGTACATTCAGTCTCAATGAATGAAGTGGCAATGTATTCATCAAGGAAAATAAAAGCTGTAAGACAATTGTCTGTTGTATTCATTAAATATAAGTGTCATCACTCTACAGAAATAAATACAAAAAAAAAGTTGTTTTTTAGGGCTATGACTTTTGGTAATTGCAGGATTATTAGTGCAAAATTGACAACAACATAGCAGGGTTCTTTGAAATAAACTGACCAAAATCATTAGGATTCATTTAATGTCCTATCTCAACTAAATCTGGACCAATGCGAAGAATTCGTTTAAAGGCTTAATTATATCTGGACCAATGCTAAGACCTAACTTAATAATCTGGACCAATGCTAAGACCTAACTTAATTTAGACCAATGCTAAGACCTAACTTAATCTAGACCAATGCTAAGACCTAACTTAATCTGAACCAATGCAAAAGACCTAACTTAATAATCTAGACCAATGCTAAGACCTAACTTAATCTGGACCAATGCTAAGACCTAACTTAATCTGAACCAATGATAAAAATTCATTTAAAGACCTAGCTTAAACTAAAATTGGACCAATGATAACAATTTATTTAAAGACCTAAATACCTAGCTTAACTAAATCTGGACCAAATCTATTCTTTTTGACGATGTTTCGTTCATTGAAATCTTTTTTCCGAATGCCCAAAACATGTACATTTGAAATTAGTTCACAGCCCATAGACTCTACATAAACAGTGGTAAGAAGAAATACGACTCATATTACACTCATGTCAAACACTTGTTCACATACTAAAGCTACTGACCAGACTTGGCCGGACTAAGTCCACAAGCTCCTGGCCAAATCCCTGGGATCTAAAGACGTAATTGCTGTGTCCGTATGTCCAAATTATTTCTTCCTTCCGCGCCCCAATTTTTTTTGGTCTTTTCCCCCTTTTCTACCGCTGCTTCCTGGACTTAAGAATGACCACATTCTTACGCTCGTTTTACGTTGGCCTGGGGGAAAGGGGAGGCATGGTGAAGGCGGTAGGGTGTCTGAGAGTGGACATGAAAAGCTTTTTGCCTTTATTGTCCAGCTCGTGTGATGACCGTATCACGCAATGACGCGGAAGGATAAATAGGAAAAAATCAGATTGGGGAGGCTCGCAGCAGGGAAGCGTTTTGACTTCCTGTCAGCTTGCGCCATCTAGATTTCTATTTCTATGCAAAGTGTGGGACTTCCGTCAAGTGAAGGTCAAGCAGTGGTCCAGTTAAGCGCACAGCACCTTCCATAAATACAAAGCAGACGTCATCATGGTGGTGTTGTGTTTAAGTCAGCAGCTTTTCGAGATATATATAGAGCTTTCAGAAGTTAGGATATAGAGCTTCCAGAAGTTCAGAGATATAGAGCTTGCAGAAGTTCAGATATTCAGATATACTTACTCCTAACGCACAACTCTTCACACCACACACTGCATACCACACAAAAAAACTCCACACATTACACAACACACACACAGACACACAGTAGAACACACACTTTACATCACACACATCGCAAGCCAATCGCAATAAACTTTAGTTACTGTTAGTGACCACTGTGATAGCAGAACTGATTTCAAAGGTTTCTAATAGACAACATCGGATCTCATTACACTCAACAATAACGTCTTCTGAAGCCAAGACCTTGATCTTTATCTCTTTCATCTCTCTCGAATCTCCAAACTCTATTTCAAAGTATTTCTCATGGGAGCTCCAGCAAGAGGTCTTAGTAATGACATCAAACAATAATTTACATTTTTTACAAAGTTTCTATCAACTCACTCTGTCTGTCTGGTAAAAAGTTTGAACATGTTTTTTTCTTCCATTTTCCTAATTTCTGATCAAGTTAAAACTTTGTACAATTATTCATTAAACCTGACAAGACATGAATCAATAAAAAAAAAAAAATTAACCAGTGACTTTGTTTGATATCCAAATAAGGAGAATAAATGCTATTGAATGAGAGATGTAGATGTAGATGTAGATGTAGATCTAGTTTGAATTCCTTAATTACGTTTTGACTTTTTTTTCCACTTCCCATTCGTGGATCAAGTGAAAACTTTGCATAATTATTCATAGCCGATGACAATACACACATCAATTTAAAATTAACCAATTAGTTAATCAATTAGTACTAATTATTTAACTTTCTTTTCTTGGGTGGAAAGGGAGCTAAACCTTGTAATTTTTACATAAATGGCAGTAATTAGCGGTTCTTTTCCTTAATTAAGCTTGTTTTAAAAAGTTTTATTTTCTATTGCTTGTCAAACTTTTAATTTTTGATATAAAGGATAAAAAAAAGATCTACAACTTCTAGAAGTTTTACATTATGTACGAAATAAACCCCAGACAAATAAAAATAATCTTGACTTTAATCCTTAAGAATATGACTCTTTTTACTACATTAAAAACTCTGGGTTTTCCCCCTTATTTCTACCATAATAAAGCTTATAAAATACAAAGCAATCTAATCATTGTCGTATCTTGTAGACTTTTCAGGGATGGGGAAGGGATTAATTTTTCCCAACAAAGAAGAGGATTTAAATAATAGTTTTACAAAAATGTTTGCTTTCCTGTTACCTATATATACATCTCGTTAGTGTCAGGTTCAATGAATATTTAAAAATGTTCGCGCAGACGCAACATTTCTTCTCCTGTACCTTTGGCAATATGAACTGTGGAATCACCTCAACGGTTCTTTTCACTAATTCCGGTTAACGCTACTAAAATGAGATTGCACAATTGAAATATTGATTCTAGGAGCCGTTAATTTGATACCGAGAGGAAGGTGTGGCTTACTTGTTCTATCGTATGGAATCAAATAGTTAAATACTGATGCGCTTTTTAGTCATGGCCACATTCTCGTATGTTTGCAAATCTTGGACGCTAACTGCAGAATTAGAGAGGAGGATCCTAGTCATGGAATCGAGGTGCTCTGGAACTATTCGAGGAATCACTTACAATGACCGCATCATAATGGAGGAGACTAGAAACAGGTTCAAGACAACATTTGGGCCCCACGATGACATGACCAAAAAAAAAGACTAAGACTTTTTTGACATATGACCTCAGGGCTCGCAAATACCTTTCTTTGGGGAATAGTGCAGGATACAAAAGAAGTAGACAGAAAAAGCTATGGGAAGACAAAATGAAAGAATTGACTGGACTGTCATTAAAAGTGATTATTTTCAAGGCAAAAGACAGGGAATGGAGAAAGACGGTCGACGAAGCATGTGTGGTGCCCCAACAGTTTAACAGACTAATGGATAGGTAAAGATAAAGGCGAAACCTTAAAAGTCTGAATTATTTTATATCCTTAAGACGTTTGAAACTTGTAGGTCTAGTAAAACATTCGTTCCTTTATAGACACTTTGTCTATGACTACAGCCAACAGAGAATGAAACCTCCTCTAATGAAACTAGGTTACATTACCTCCCATAAAATAGGTTTAATAACCTATTGATCGCAATTGGTTCCTTAGACTTCCTCCGTGGAGCTACGTCAATCAAATTTACAGGCAACAAGTATAACTCGTTGTGGAGCCACTTTAGGGGCGCTGGGGAAATTTCTTTGAGACTTTCTTTGGAGTCGGGGTATTACTTCAGAGATACTTCAGAACTGTGGAGTACGCTGGAAGTCATGTAAATAAGAAGAGAGTCCATTGCTTTCTTTCAAACCATCATTTGATTTAGAAAATAGATTTACATTCTGAAGTTCACATTGGGGCTTTTAAGTTGACTTTATTTTGTGGGTGTTTGTTTAGTTCTAACTTCGAAAATGGATAAGTTGTAGCATAGCGAGTGAACTCTCTTTCTCTCTCTCTCTTTCTATCCATCTCAAACAAACACATACATACAAACATATACACACACATACTCTTCTCTCCTTTATAAGCGCTCTCTCACATCCGTTACACAAGCTCTCCGTAGAGTGATATGCAGAAAAACAAATGACTTGGACTTCTGCTTTGAGAGGTGACGTTTTCAGCTTGTCCTCTATTTGAATACATGTTGAAGTTCATACACTAGTGACAATACCATTGTGAACTGTTACAAGCCCAGATATCAGTCGCCTCTAGATCTCAACTTCTCTAAAAAAAAAAACAACATTTTCACTAATATTGTAATTTTACCTTGTCAACCGGTGGCATTAAATAAAAACTGACTGCGTAGCACCAATCGAAGGTGTGTCATAGTTATTTATATACAATGTCACTAGGTAATAAAAACAGGATGTAACTATCCTAATATGTTGCTATCACGTGCTTCTAATGGGGAAAAAATTAATTCGGACAACATCCGTGAAAAGTTCCCTATCCTGTTAGAACAGATTTATATTTCTTTCTGCTTCTAGTGCTTTAGTTACAACTCAACAAGGAGACATAGCAATATGAATGTTAAGAGCACATTTCTTTTTCTGTGGTCACTGTTATTTACGCAGACTTTAGCAGGTAGGAAATGTTTCATGGTTATGTGTAGAAGTAATAAGGTTAGCTCAACATCTCTCATTAAGTAGTTTATTTATTCCCCTTATTTCGTAATCAAACTAAATAATAAATGGCCAAAAATTAATTTTACTAATTGTTTCATTTATTTAATTGATTTGTGTCTTGTCAGGTTCAATGAATAATTATGCAAAGTTTTAACTTGATCCGAGAATAGGAAAACATGTTTAAACTTTTTATCCTACAGACAGACAGAGTGAATTGATATAAGCTTTGTAATAATAAACTAGACCTAGTATAGATAGAGTGTAGAGCCTTGAAGTTTGTCATAAATTAATACTGACATTTGATTAGAGTAACACCATTGTGATCGTTGCTAAAATGAAAGTTACTCCTGGACAGAAAATTAAAAAGGTTGATAGCAATAATGCATACAAATCTAAACCATAACTTTACAAAATCAAATATTATTTCTAGCCGGATACAAAGGTAGAAGTAAATTGATATGTACATTCTATATTTCCTTCGCATGAACCTTTACTTTTTTTCCCATCTGTCTCAATAGTATTAAACAAAACTTCATGAATGAACTAAGTCTAACTAGGAAATCCAATGACTTATATCAAGCTTGAATGACTTATCATATAAGCAAGAAAATGGCGTAACAATTTATTCACTTTTGCATGTAAAGTTAAGAAAAATGTCGACCTCTCCTTATTTTATATTCATATTGTTTTTCATTTAGGCCTTTCGTTCGATAAAATAAATAAAGTGTCAAAGAATGTTGTCCACTCTGGCATAGTACAGGTCCACTTGCTAATACCTTTGGAATAAATTGTTTATTATTGATTCATTGAAATGTCTGCTTACAGCAGGTCTCCGTATCGGTCCAGCGGTCTGCATGCTGGCCTGTGACTTTGACAATGGCTACGTTCTGTCAGACAGAGGGTGTGCCTGTGTCAAGGTCAAGGGCTCCATTCCCGCTTGTCCAGAACTGAGATGTGGTCCCAGGGCGTGCCTCTCGTTCAAGACGGACGTCAACGGCTGTCCCACATGTGATTGTGATTGTCGCCCAGCTGTTTGTCCGTCTACACCGTGCAGGTGAGATAACGCTAAAGCATTCTATTCGCTTCCCATTGTTTGTGTGTGTGTAAATGTGTTTTGTATTTGCAACTCACTAGTGATGACCGTAATTTAATAAGCTTTAGATTTTAGATGATCTTACAATAAAATCTTCATGAGGTGGTTCTGTTTTCTCTGTAACTTATGTCGCGCTTGTTAAAGTAAAAAATCCCCTTTCAGACCTTGCGATCTATAGGGCAGATGATGTTTAAGTCATCTGATTCTTTGGCCAACAGTTAACGAGCAGGGTGTCATGTGTCCAGCACAACGACCAACCGTCTTTACTTTCTCCAACGAAACTCAGATACCCATTTGAGTTGGGTGGACTCTGGACACCCTAAAAATCCCGAAAGTCAAAATCCCAGAAATCACCGAGATTCGAACCCAGGATCTAATGTTCGGAAGCAAAGCGCTTAACCATTCAGAAATTTCGCCCCATTATGTCATGCTAGACTGCACATTTCAGTTACGACCTAGCAAATTTCGGTTAAGAGCTTGTATTGCTGGTCATGATACAAGTCATTTTGTTTGTCTGTTATACAAGGTTGTAATAAATTATAGACTGTCTTTTAATCTATGCCTGTGGGTTCTAAGTTCTACAATATCTACGATTCTTCTGCCGAAATGTCAAAGCAAAAGTAATCTATGTATGAACAGAGATATAGTGTGATGTTCCAAGTTTGTCTTTCCAACTTCCTCGTCTGCTACAGAGTCCATTGACACATACTGTTTATTTCAGGTACGGTGTGCAGCGTTTTACTGATGGCAAAGGATGCCCAGCCTGTACCTGCTTGAGCCCTGCCCCGAGGTGACTGTCTACCACTGCCCATAATGTGATTTTAACTGCAAAGAAATACTGACCACTTATGATTTCGACAAAACATTGAAGCTTGCTTTCTTATCTATATTATAAAGTAGAATGTGAGGTGTATGTATGTATGTATGTTACTTATAGACATCAAAACCGCTTGACCAATCTTGATAAAACTAGGCAGGAATGTTCCTTGGATACTAACTTAGACCGTAGTGTATGTATTGTAGCCCTAAAACAAACTTAAGACCCTACAAAAAAATAAAGTTGTCCGACTCTATTACAGCTATAGTATTTTATGGATCTAGACCATGGTTAACAATGTTGACATGAGAAAAGATCGAAAGGATTTAGACGTAGATCTAATTTTAAGAAATACACTTTGCGCAGATAGTTTTTTACTTTGACACATGAAAACACAAAAGAAGATCCATTGATTTCATTATATAATAAAATTAACCTTCGATTTTGTGTTTCAAAAGCATTTTTTACATAAATTAGTTACTGATATCTGTGACTACAGATTTCCTGACGAACATTCTTTCATTAGACAATACCGTAATGAATCACGTACTAAAAATTAATTCGTTTAATTGTTTACTTTATAATCCCATCCCTAGATCTAAAATTCTAATTCAACTCTAAGATGATAAAACTTCTCTTCGCACAGATAGTTTTATACTTTAACACATGAACATACTAATTATAGTCCATTCATTTCATATTTTGATCAAATAAACATTCAAATTTGGTTTTCTAAAGCATTTTTAATAGACTACATTCGTTTACGAAAGCTGCGAAGCCGAGTTGAGATAGGTCTAGATCTAGATTTTCATTCATGAATCGCGTACTAAAAATTATTTCGTTTAATTGTTCACTTTATAATCCCATTCATTTAACAAAGCAACGATCTTTTCATTTTTAATAGATATGAATGTATCGACTTCGGGTAAACCCATTCTCGTAAACCTAATTTTATTTTCGAAGCGAAAGAGAAAAAAACTTGAAAGGATCATTAGTTAAGTTTAACATACATCTAAATCCAATCCACTAGATTAGTAAACACAAACTTAGACCCGCAGGCCGCGGGTAATGTTAGGCTAGTTGACAATATATGCACTTACTATTCTGAAATTAAACATTAAAAAATCTCCACATTTGATTCATGTCTTTTATTTCACTTTTCAAATCAACAGAATGAAAAACTCGTGGCACATTTATTTATGGCGTTTCTAAGAGAGGCGAAGGGGCGAAGAATCACGTGACTAAAATGAACACATGTTACAAATGAATACTATTTTATAACGTTTTGGACGATATGAGGTCATAAAGGTCTTATTACTGTCTTGTTTTTGAATTGCTTCTTGCTATAATTTGAATTGATTGTATTGGTTCTAAGCTAGGAATAATCGAAAACATATGGTGCCCGCATTCAAATAATGTACATGTACATTCGTATAGGTCCGCGCTAAATAACGTACATTCATAAAGGATGGCTGCCTGGTCATGTGGTTTGCGCGCTGCACTGTCGTTCGGACTTATCGATGGTCTCTGGTTCAAACCCTGCCCGCTTCCATCCCCCGTCGTCCAGCGGAAGGTTTTAGACTAGGAAGTAAAGTATCTTCAACTCTCAAGGAACATTCGAAACATGTCAAACATTGGACAAAATGTTTTTTTTTACAATGTCTGCAATACCGCGTTAAATAATGTACATCCATATAGGTCAAGGTGAAATTATCCATGTAAACAATCTTTTGTGCAGAGGTGAACGACCCAGGCTAATATCCGGTCAACATGTTTTTCTGGGAAGTTTCTTGAGTATCTCACACGTCACAAAACGTCATGGCGGAAGTGGTGGAGCTGACCAACCAGTAGCCACCAACCCCCTCTCTCCATCTCCCAGCTGAAACAAATGTATCATATAAGCCTCTGTCTGTAAGTCCGTGCTACGAAAAATAGATGAAATAAGTCCAACGACTGAGGGTAAAGAACCGAATTGAGTAATTCCCCCCCTCTAACAAAGCAAATCTTGTTCTGTCCTGGCAAAAGAAATGGGTCAATTAAAGAATCCCAGAGACATTTTAAAAACAAAGTATATTAGGGTAAGTGATGAAATGCAAGTCAAAGAGATCAACCATTATTGTGAAATGTCTAACAAGTAAAGCCAAAGAAAGATCAACCATTATTGTGAAATGTCTAACAAGTAAAAGCCAAAGAAAGATCAACCATTATTGTGAAATGTCTAACAAGTAATGCCAAAGAAAGATCAACCATTATTGTGAAATGTCTAACAAGTAAAGTCAAAGAAAGATCAACCATTATTGTGAAATGTCTAACAAGTAAAGTCAAAGAAAGATCAACCATTATTGTGAAATGTCTAACAAGTAAAAGCCAAAGAAAGATCAACCATTATTGTGAAATGTCTAACAAGTAATGCCAAAGAAAGATCAACCATTATTGTGAAATGTCTAACAAGTAAAGTCAAAGAAAGATCAACCATTATTGTGAAATGTCTAACAAGTAATGCCAAAGAAAGATCAACCATTATTGTGAAATGTCTAACAAGTAAAGCCAAAGAAAGGCTGACAGTGTGAGTCAACTAATGTATTCAAATGTAAGCAGCAAGAACACCACATTGGAGTGATTTTAAGCAAAGTCTCAAGTTCAACGTCTAGACTCTGGAGAGTTAATAACATTTAATGCGAATATACACACAAACAAACACAAATTTGTCTTGCGTCTTTAGTTGTTTGCCCATTAAATTTCGACACTATGTTTGGAGAAATACTCCTACACCAAACAATGTAAAACCTTTAGTAGATAATTTAGCTATCGATTAGTTGGTAAATTAATTAGTCAGTAGGACATTATCAATAAATTAAGTTTTAAACCTTTGGGGGGGGGGGGGGGAAATGTCGATTGAGCCAAATGTGTTGAACATGTATTGCCAGGTTCGAAATCATGGACAAGCTGTGTTTTGTAGTTATCATCCTGATTGGGATCTTTGGGAACAGTTCTTTAGCACGTAAGAATCTTGTTAGTGCATATGTGAATGTCTTGTGGCCAATTGAGTCATTTTTGTTGACTGCTAGAGTCTTCTTATCTTATCTTATATAATACAGACGTTACTTCAAAAAAAGAAGATGATTAGTCATGCATATTAACCAATGACTTAAATTCTGCCAAGTCACTGGCTTTACTGGCTAGCTCAGGCAACCCATTCCATGCTCTAATAACAATAGGGAAGAAGGAGCACTTGTACAAATTCGTCCTAGCATATGGAACGAGGAAAGTGCCTTTATCTTTGTGTCTTTCTGAGTATTTTATTAAATTTTGTTTTTGTATTTGAAGATTATGGTTCAGTGTTTTATGTATAATTGCTACTTTACTTTTGAGTCTTCTATCCTGAATGCTTTCTAAATTTAGTGATTTTACTAAAGGTGTTACTCTAGTCAAATGTGAATATTCGTTTGTTATGAATCTCACTGCTCTATTTTGTGTCTGTTCCAGTTTCTTAATGTTTTCTTGAGTTGAGGGGTCACAAACAGAGGATGAATATTCTATTATTGGCCTAGTGAAGGTTCAATAACATTTTAGTTTTATGATCTTATTTGATTTATAGAAATTTCTTCTAATACACTCTAATGGTTTGTTTGATTTTTTTATAGTTTCATCAATAAGAGGAATCCATGATAGTTTTTCATTTATTATAACACCTAGGTATTTTGCGTTTCTAGTCTGTGTTACTGGTTTGCCATGAATAAGATAAGTGGCATTAATTTGTTTTAGTTTCTTTTGTTACTCTTAATAAATGAAAGAGAAAATATTACAACAATAGAAATCTTATGGAGTTAGTGCTACCGGAGACTAGTGCTACCAGAGAGAGACTAGTGCTACTAGAGAGAGACTAGTGCTACTAGAGAGAGACTAATGCTACTAGAGAGAGACTAGTGCTACTAGAGAGAGACTAATGCTACTAGAGAGAGACTAATGCTACTAGAGAGAGACTAGTGCTACTAGAGAGAGACTAATGCTACTAGAGAGAGACTAGTGCTACTAGAGAGAGACTTATGCTACTAGAAAGAGACTAGTGCTACTAGAAAAAGACTAGTGCTACTAGAGAGAGACTTATGCTACTAGAAAGAGACTAGTGCTACTAGAAAGAGACTAGTGCTACTAGAGAGAGACTTATGCTACTAGAGAGAGACTTATGCTACTAGAGAGAGACTTATGCTACTAGAAAGAGACTAGTGCTACTAGAAAGAGACTAGTGCTACTAGAGAGAGACTTATGCTACTAGAGAGAGACTTATGCTACTAGAGAGAGACTTATGCTACTAGAGAGAGAGACTAGTGCTACTAGAGAGAGACTTATGCTACTAGAGAGAGACTAATGCTACTAGAGAGAGACTAGTGCTACTAGAAAGAGACTAGTGCTACTAGAGAGAGACTTATGCTACTAGAGAGAGACTAGTGCTACTAGAGAGAGACTTATGCTACTAGAGAGAGACTTATGCTACTAGAAAGAGACTAGTGCTACTAGAAAGAGACTAGTGCTACTAGAGAGAGACTTATGCTACTAGAGAGAGACTTATGCTACTAGAGAGAGACTTATGCTACTAGAGAGAGAGACTAGTGCTACTAGAGAGAGACTTATGCTACTAGAGAGAGACTAATGCTACTAGAGAGAGACTAGTGCTACTAGAAAGAGACTAGTGCTACTAGAGAGAGACTTATGCTACTAGAGAGAGACTAGTGCTACTAGAGAGAGACTTATGCTACTAGAGAGAGACTTATGCTACTAGAAAGAGACTAGTGCTACTAGAAAGAGACTAGTGCTACTAGAGAGAGACTTATGCTACTAGAGAGAGACTTATGCTACTAGAGAGAGACTTATGCTACTAGAGAGAGAGACTAGTGCTACTAGAGAGAGACTTATGCTACTAGAGAGAGACTAATGCTACTAGAGAGAGACTAGTGCTACTAGAAAGAGACTTGTGCGACTACAGAGAGACTAGTGCTATTAGTGACTAGTGCCACTAGAGAGACACTAGTGCTACTAGAGAGATACTAGTAGTACCAGAGACTAGTGCTACCAGAGACTAGTGCTACCAGAGACTAGTGCTACCAGAGACTAGTACTACTAGATCTAACTATGTAAACCCATATCAAAGTAGAAGTACAAGCTAAGATCCAATAATAAGTGTAAGAGGGTTTTGAATAAAAAAGTAATAGCTAAGAACTGAATACAACATTGGCAACTGGAAGGAGACTTCTTTCATTTATGTATTACACTATTTTTTATTATCATAGCCACGGGAAATACTGCATTCCTCATAAATCTTCGGAACCGAAGACAAGCATTATTATTATCATATTACTTTATGATTAAGTATTATATTATATGATTTTATGTTTTGCGCGCCAGTTGGCAATGTAAAGATAAATATGCTGATCTAATTTTCAGTTTAAATAAAATGTTTTAATATGTTGTTGGTGTAAGGTAACGTTTGTTCGAAAACATTTTGGAGTATTTCTGTGCGGGTGAATTAGGATGCAGAAACTTAGGTTCCTATCAGCAGACATACATAAGGTTCAGTTTGTATCGACCAACATAAAAGAGATAATAACTTTCCATATGTTTTATTCACAACGAGTAATCAGTTTGTCCCTCTCGCTATCAAAGAAGTGAACATTTGAAGGGTCCAACGCTGTCTATTATGTTAAGCGTGAAGATCTTGTAGATTTGAGATGTGACGATCTTTTGCTTGATGTAAAGATGTCTGGACGTTACTATTAGAATGTGCTGATCAGACAATGCGTTTCTGATGTAATAATTGAATGTAGATTTCTATTTGCATCTGCAAATAAGCCACGCCCAATCCTCGCTGCTCTATTTATTGACATAGAATACAATCTTTTCCACGAAAGCCAGCCCGCTGGAAGAGCTCGTTGCTATGGAGCTGGTTGCAGAGAATTAAAAATTAACTTAGCTTCATTACGCTACATGACATTGAGTATCTAGATCCTATTCTAAAATTACGTCCCTTTGAATGTCGCGTTAGCAGTCCGTCCTTTGTGGTGGGCCAAAGTACTTCCAATACATTGTTTTACTGTTTCACTGGATACGTTTATCTGAATAACTTTGTCAATGTATTTTCAGAGCCAGGTATTACAAGATGCAACTTGAAGTGTCCTAACAACTTCAAGTTGGACACAGTCAAATGTGTTTGCATTTTACAAGAGTGTCCAAAACTAGAATGTAAATTCGTCTGCCCAGCGGGACTGGTTGAAAACGAATACGGTTGCCGTGAGTGTGCGTGCCGAGCTGTGCCACAACCTTGTCCCAAAACCTGTGACCAGGGGTGCCAGCTTGGCGACAAGATCGATGGAAAAGGTTGTAGGATATGTGAATGTGAAGCTTCCACTCCTGAAACTCCCCAGTGCCCTGTTTGTCCTTCCTCGTGTCCTCCGGGCGAGGATATTCTAGACGACAATCTATGTCCCACTTGCCAGTGCGTTGAAAAGACAACACAGCCCAAACCAAAATGCCCAGATTGTACAATTACTTGCCCAGATGGCTATGTACTTGGTGATGACGGATGCCCTACTTGCAAGTGCGTTGTAAAGCCAACAACGCCCAAACCGAAATGCCCAGATTGTAAAATTACTTGCCCAGATGGCTATGTACTTGGTGATGACGGATGCCCTACTTGCAAGTGCGTTGTAAAGCCAACAACGCCCAAACCGAAATGCCCAGATTGTACAATTGCTTGCCCTAATGGCTACATAAAAGGTGATGACGGATGCCCTACGTGCATGTGCACAGTAAAGCCCCCTCCAACTTCTTGCCGATCACTTTCACGTTGCATATTAATTTGCCTTGAGGGCAATGTGCTCGACAGCAACGGATGCCCCATCTGCAAGTGCAAAGAAAGGACAACACCAGCGCCTGCCTGCATACCGCCCATGTGTGACGACGATTGTGACGTCTACGAAAAGGATGAGAATGGCTGCGAGACCTGCGAGTGCCATATCGAAGAACCCCTGTGTCCTGACAATGTTTGCACCACGCAATGCGCTTACGGCTTCGTCATTGACCAGAACGGTTGCCTGACCTGTCAGTGTAAAGAGAAGCCCAAACCGAGGTGCCCTACCCTTACTTGTAAAGTGAGCTGCAGGATAGGCTACGCAGTTGACGCCAACGGATGCAACACTTGCAGCTGTAAATCGTAATATTGGACAGGATTGCGTAACAAACAACTGATTTGAAAATAGTGCAGCCAAATTCCTTTATAGAATCTTCTTTTTAATAATATAGGCTAATTGAGAAAGTGGATTGTGAGATTTTTAATTAGCATTTATTCCCATTGAGAGCTTACAGTGACACGTATACAGCCAGTGAACCAAGGATTTCAACATTTGTTGTTTTATTTCGTCTAATTTATTCGGTGTGCTAACGCTAAAGGAACGTCTTGGTGACGTAGTTAGCTCAGCTCAAATTTGGACTACACCTTACACGCTTTCGCCATTTCCTGGCTCGCAAACACCTTCTTAACTCGGATAGTTCTCATGAAGTCGTCACTGTAACAAGAGTTCAATCCTTTCGACAATAATCTAATTTGCTACAAAAAAAACAACAACAACAAAAACAGAATAATTAAACAAAAAAAAACTAGATCTTCAGCGATGTTAACTTTAAAACTAAACAATAAATAGAATTACAGCTCAATTCGATTTTGTTGCATAACTCATTATTGTACTCTAGAGTGTTTTATTATATTTTTTATTTATATAAAAAAAAAATCTGCCACGCCTAAAGTGTGTGGAGCAGGTGATGTTTTTTCTTTAATTGCATCCTGTTTGATTTTTTTTTAAAGGAGGGGGTGGGGGGAGAGGAGGTTGCTGAAAACATTTTTGTTGTATTTTATCTTTGTTTTGTCTATAACATCCTTAACAAATAGCAACTCTTGCATACAGCTGTTGGGAAGGAGATGGACTTAGCAGAACGTACTTAACAAATAGTAACTCTTGCATACAGCTGTTGGGAAGGAGATGGACTTAGCAGAACGTACTTAACAAATAGTAACTCTTGCATACAGCTGTTGGGAAGGAGATGGACTTAGCAGAACGTACTTAACAAATAGTAACTCTTGCATACAGCTGTTGGGAAGGAGATGGACTTAGCAGAACGTACTTAACAAATAGTAACTCTTGCATACAGCTGTTGGGAAGGAGATGGACTTAGCAGAACGTACTTAACAAATAGTAACTCTTGCATACAGCTGTTGGGAAGGAGATGGACTTAGCAGAACGTACTTAACAAATAGTAACTCTTGCATACAGCTGTTGGGAAGGAGATGGACTTAGCAGAACGTACTTAACAAATAGTAACTCTTGCATACAGCTGTTGGGAAGGAGATGGACTTAGCAGAACGTACTTAACAAATAGTAACTCTTGCATACAGCTGTTGGGAAGGAGATGGACTTAGCAGAACGTACTCAAAATCCCAAAATTCAAGTCTCACTATGTGGGATTCGAACTCATCTTTAATGGTTGATAGCCAAGCAGTTTACCACCCTATCAACTTTGAGCGTCAACGTTTAAGCTATTTCTGTCAGTCACATTAAGTCGAACTAATACTTCGAGAGTGTCCATTCATGGTCGAGCTTTTGCTCTATTATGACCTGTGACCAAAGGAAGAGATTTTACCCATAAAGAGTTTTACTCAGTCGTACCAATGCCAGTTACTTACTGAGATTACATTGAATTTATGGACATTTGGTTCGATCCTTTGTTTGACAATCAGGCCACTCGGTCATCTCCCCTCCTCCTCCTAATAACCAAAAAAAAAATAACAACAATTACTAAATATGTGCATTACACTGTTTCCTAAAAATCAAATTCACTCTTTCATCCCTAAGGCTTTTACAGCATAGAACGGGTTGCCTGAATCAGCCAAGAAAACAACTAACATTAGCAGAGTAAAAGTCTCTAATTAACATGCAAGACTATATAAACACTTGGATAGGATTAGGGCGTAATTATTTTCTGTTCTGAAGGATGCCTGTAATTTATATAATACAAACAAAGACAGAACAAGTTACTTAAATGCAACATAGCAATACTTTTAATGCGAACACATTCAGTGGGAATTCCTATTACTTATTTTGTTTTTAATGTATTATTTATAGCTTATTTTATGAGTATTCTCTTCGGTTATCTCCATTGCTTTGGATTCTAGAAAATTCGAAACAGACACATTTATTTTCGCTGGTATAAATAATCAAATACCTCAGTAACAAGTGGAAATGTTTTATGAGCTAGTCAAGTTTGAGACCCTCTCTGCATCTAATAGGAAACTTACAGATCTGCTAAAAATTTATTTTTAAAAAATCTTTTTTTTTTACCGGTAATTTCAAGCTACCACGAATTGCAGACGATTACGCAAGACAATCACGTCAGATGATGACATCAGATCTCTTGTCTTTGTTTGTTTGTTGTTTCTGGAGGGGGGAGGAGGGGTTGTAGTGTTTGCGAATAACAGTCGAATGATTATTTCTGAAATATTTGGGAATTAAAAGCCAAACAATGCACCGCTACTGAAAACAATGCACAGCTACTGAAAACAATGCACAGCTACTGTATTTGGCTAACTGTTTATTGAAAAGAGAAACTTCATGTCACATTTGATGACTTCCGGTCACGTCAGGTTACGCCAGAGTTAGTCAGATCTTGTACAGCTTGACCCCAAGTTATTTCTTAACCCATACATTGTAATACGGTGTTAGACAAATCCATTTCTTTTCGGCTAATTGACCTTTCCAGTTGCTTCCTGGTAAGCCAGATAATTGACAGGTTTTTGTTTCTCTACAGTTAATGTAGAGCATTTTTCATTAATTATAATGTTCAACTTTTTTCTTTGAGGGGGAGGGGGTAAATGTCAACAAAGAAAAATGTAGTAAAAATACGGAAATACATTTTGGCTCAAATTTGAACTGAATCGAAATTGTATTTGAACAAGAAACCGTGGCAAGAGATAAGAAAGCTAATCATGTAGCATTTTACGTCTCGAGAGACGATCTTTTCCCTTTGCAACCTCTTGTGTGACTTAAGAGTGACCACTCCATTGCTGTGGGAAAGCCTGGGCGGTAAATTTGCTGGGCTGCCCACACGTCAAACACTCGCCTCTCTTCCATACTGACCAGGTCCAAAGGGATGGCAAGCCATCGCAATTTGGGGTCAGGTGGCTGCAGAAGTTTGACACTTTCTCCCACCTACGGGGCTCCAAAACCAGATTAAATTGTAGGGTTTACTCCCTTAGCCTTCGCAACGTTATGACGTCCATCTGGTCAAAGTGGAGCGGGTGGGGGACGGGAAGGTTGTCTTCTGGTTCTACATCGTGAAGGACAGCGAAAATAACTATCGTTGAAAACACTGTGTCAGCATGGGTGGTATGTAAGCCCAGGGCGTCTCTACAGACTCAAAAATATATTTTTTTCTAAAAAACTAAGATATGCAAATTAGTTGTATTATTAAATGTGGCTTTTTATTTAAGATTTCGTATGCGTCTTGCCCCTGTACCTTTACACAAACAAACACATTTTTAGCGGCCACCGAAACGGGAAGAGACGCTAATAGTTTTGTGTGGAATGTCTGTCCGTCCGTTCGTCCGTCCGTCCCGTTTAGATCTCGTAAACTAGAAAAGATATTGAAAATTCGACATCATATTGTTACGAATCTCCCTATCCAGGCTCGCTGCAAATTGCACCAAACGACACCACCAACTTAAAGAACTTTACAACTCTGGGCTTGAAAATAACGTAATAGTTTCATGTCAATAAATAACAGCCAATACTGTACAATTGGCAACACGTAACACAAGACAAATATCTCTCCGCCGTATTAACTCTTGCACTGGTCTCTCTGTCTCGTCTCGGACTTGTACTGAGCCGTTGTAACGAACTGTAGATCGGGAAGTTGTGACTGACTGGTCTCTGATACCTTCGCTCTTTTTATAGGGTCCCTGCTGGCCTTCTACAACCGGACAGAACGTCGCTCGACCATTCTGGGTGGTCAGATGACTACATCCCTCGTGACACTCCTGAGCTCTGTTCACGACGTCGATCCTTCCCGAACCATCATGTTGACACTCGTCTCGGCCGATCGTCGTCACTCGTCACGGTTGACCGCTCGTCTAGCGCTGGCCTGGGGCGATTTGCGTCGGCTGACTACACACACACACACCACTACCCCCATCTGTGCCACCACCAGGTTTATAACAATATTTTAGACCATTCAAAGTTCTGATGCAATGGCTACTTTTTTCTTTTCTGAAAGTGAAAATTTTAATTTTTAAAATCAACTATGCAAGCAGTTTTTTTCATAAAATTACACCATTTTTACAACTATTCACTATTAATAGTAACAAACAGGAGAAGCTATTTAGTAGGGGAGATGTTAATTTACTATATTTATAACACATTTATGCAAACGGTTTTAGGTTTTTGTTAAAAAAAAAATTTTTTTTACAAATGTATTGCTAAGTTTTCTGTCATACTAACTACTACATCTAAAAAAATGGTTACTATTTTTTTGAAAGAGAAAAATCTATTTAATAAGCATATAAGTGGAACATAATTTAAAACAACAATAAATAAGTAATTCCTCCTATTAACACTAGACTGACGTACGTGTACATATATATGTTAATATACACTGAACTAACGATATTCCTTACGAGGCTTTGAAAAAGTGATTGACCCTATACAAAACAATTTGATCAATTAGATAATCATTATATGACATCACTTAGGCCAGGTTCACATCTAACTTCACCTTCATTTTCACCTATTCCTTGGTCTGCTGGAAGGTAGGGGCACGACACAGGATCTGTCAATCTTCTTTCTTCATTCTTCTCTGTCATTTGCCTTTGATAGAATTTCATTCTGATATTCGTTCCGAAAATATTGAAACCTGCCTTTTACCTGCCTGGGTGGACCACTTCGGGGGCTGATTTTAAGTTTGTGTTTCCACACAAACTGTCTTTGTAACCTTGTTTTCTATAATACAATTGTATTCTACGTGGAAAAATGCAGTATTGCTGTAAAGAAACGAGGCCTAACAGAAGGGACAGTGATGTAATATTGAGCTGGGGCCCAACTTGTTGATGTGTTACTGACTAAATCTTCTCGTCTCGTGTCATTATGTAAAGTAACTTCCCAGAAACCCTTCATCATCAAACTCAAATCTCTCTCTCTCTCTCTCTCTCTCTCTCTATCTATCTATCTCTCTTCGAGTCCTGTCTCTCACTCTCTTGTCATGGCCTGGAGCGTCTTAAATCATTCCGTGCTCTCCTGCTCTTTCCAATATTTTGGGCCCTTCCAAACGTCAATCGTGTGCAGCAGGACTCAGGGAAGACTGTCAGTAGGAGACGCTTGCAGATATCTCTATTAATATACGTTCAATATCTAGCAGGATGTGTACATATTAGCAGGTGGCGGCAAATACTTCCCCCAAAATGAAATATTCAAATTTATTTTGTTTACTTCTATCGGCTCTCAATCCCAATATGCCGACATCACCGCCCCCCCCCCACCCCCCGCCTTTTCGATGTCTTCCTTTCCCTACTCAGGCGATAGTTTGTGTGCGTCACTGCAAACACTTTACAGGAAAAGAACCAGCACTCCATCTTTACATTGCTTGTCTGCCCCTGGCCAATTGGATGGCCTTCCCAAGTGCTGCTCTTGGCGTTTTACAGAAAAACGTTCTGTGCTACCCCCTTCTCCCCAGCACCCTGTCCAATTTTCTTTCAAATACTTCGGTTAAAGACAGAGGGAGAAAAAAATTATCAACGTGAAAGTCAAGAACTTGAAGAATGGAGATTTAGCAGAATCTCATCCAAGCTATTTCAAATGGAGGTCAATTGTGCGGGAATACATGCCCGAGTCCCGGCATTCACTCCGGTCGTTATGTCACTAGGGCAGCTTGCTTTTAGTGACAGGGGACATTGATCACGGCCAATCAGAGCGATAATTTCAAAACGAGACGTATGACCATCTCCCTTGCTAGACACCAGATCTGCTCGCCTTAGTCACATTTAATACCAAGTCTCTAAATAAGACACATACACACATGCAGAGACATTCATAAAGACACACACACATGGACAATCATATAAACACACTCACACAGGGACTATAACCCGTGCGACATTTGTGGCCCAGGGCGAACTTGGCGTTCTCATTCTTTTTTTGTCTCTCTGGCCTGCTGACTTCAAATCGATTTGAAAATTGGAGGGCGGAGACTAAGGTGGAGAGAGTAAATGAGCAATATGGAGTTAAATACACCGCGAAGAGGGTGAGGAGGTGAGGGGAGGGAATAAAAGAGTGATGAATAAAACTCAAGAGTCACGAAGTTAGATAAGAAAACACACATTCTAAAAAAAAAGGAAAAAGAGTAGGCTGGAAGAAAAGATGCAGAGAGAGAGAGAAGCGGAGAGAGAGAGAGGAAGAAAGAGAGAGAGAAAAGTGGAGAGAGAGAGGAAGAAAGAGAGAGAGAAAAGTGTAGAGAGAGAGAGAGAGAGGAAGAAAGAAAGAGAGAGAGAAGTGGAGAGAGAGAGAGGAAGAAAGAGAGAGAGAGAGAGAATTGTAGAGAGAGAGAGAGGAAGAAAGAGAGAGAGAGAGAATTGTAGACAGAGAGAGAGAGAGAAAGGGACTGAATGTAGGAAAGAGGGAAAAAGAGAGAAAGAGAAAGTAAAATAGAGATTGAGTGAGAAAGAAAAAAAAAAGAGAAAGAAAAAGAAAGATAAAAATAAAAAGAGAGAAAGTGAAAGTAAGAAAGAAAAAGAGATGCAGTGAAAGCAAAAAAACGAAAGAGAACGAAGAAGAGAGAGAGAGAAATAGAAAAAGAGAGATACAGACAAAGAAACTAAAAGAGAGGAAGCACAAGAAAGATAACTTAAGAGATCAAGTAAAAGAGATAATGGGTAAAGAGAGAAAAAAAGCAAGAAAGAGAAGAAAATCACAGATAGATTGAAATCACACATTTGGTCAATGTCATCGACTCCATCTGATTGGTCAGTACACACTCACTTTCTCACACATTCACAAGAAATCCCGCTGGCCAAGTCTTGAGGAGACATATCTTAATAAGACAAAACCAAAATGTCTGCTTCTTGCATCGATTGCAACTTCCATTCTTGTTGTACTCTGCTTCTTCCACAGACTTCTAGCTACTGACTGGGCAATAAATGAAAGATCCTTTGCTGAAGACATGTTTAAATACAAGGGTTCTCAATACAGTCTAAAGTCTACATCTCCTCCCTTCAATAGGAAGCATTTCCAGGTCTGTCAAAATGAGTTTCTATTAAACTATCCGTCTGCCACATTTAGATATCAGATTAGCATTAAAGAATCTTAAGCAAAGTGTTAATGACTTTTTTTTTTTTTTTTGGAAATGATAGCTACAAAAGTTTTAATGTAAACAAATTAAGCACGCGACAGAAATATATAATATTAACAATATGTTACTATCCAGTGAACGATTTGTCTGTGAACGATTTGTCGTGTGAACGGTTGTCTGTGAGCAAGCTGTCTGTGAACAAGCTGTCTGTGAGCGATATGTCCGGTGAACGAATAGTCGGGTGAACCAATTGTTGGGTGAACGAAATGTCGGGTGAACGAAAAGTCGTGTAAACGAAAAGTCGTGAACGATTTGTCGCTGAACGAAATGTCAGTGAACGAATTGTCGTGTCCCCGAACTCCAGGACCTCTCGGTGTCAACTGGTGGAGATTAGTTGTCGCGGAATTTCACTGCGGAAAAAAAGTTATCGCCAGACCAGACATACTAGAAAACTTAGATTACATCTAGTGCACTAAATTCTTCATGAGCTCACTGAAACGCTGTTTAGTCTCAATCTTGTTTGACGACAAGTTAACATCTGGAAACCGGTGCCGGTCTGTAAACTTGTGAAGGTTTCTCTACTAGTGATTTGGAAAAAAGCGGTCAGAGTAATAAAGTTCCTTTGCACCTTTCAGCCTGTATACAATGGCGCAGGACACATGACTTATACACAACATGATAATGACTGAGAGATGTACTGGAACATTTTTTTTGCGTTGATTCCTTTGGACCTTTCAGCCTGTATACAATGGCGCTGGACACATGACTTAACATGATAATGACTGAGAGATGTACAGGAACATTTTTTGCGTTAATTAGCCCAGTTCTAAGTAGACTTTGTTGTACATAAAAACTGTTACAATAGGAATCATGCTTGTCAGCTGGTAAACACACCAACAAAAACATTCATGTTTCTTGGAACCTTTAGGCTTCCATAGAAACTAAAAACAATTCCTTTCGAAAGTATCCCAATATCAAGGACTTCGTTAGAGTACGTCCATGGGTCTACAACAGAGGACAAGTGACAACCAAATGATGGTCAAGTTGGAACAATGTCTGAAGTCAGAGGAGCTCTGTTGCGAACATTTCTTTACTTTTGGTATGGGAAGGTAGAGGCGTAGATTGAAAACATCTTTCTTTTTTTTTTTTGTTTCTTTTTTTTTATTATTATTTCTTTTTCAGTAGATGACATTACCAAAAACACATGCTACAAAACCGTCAGTTCCATGTTTTCACAACTAAAGAAATGTTCCTAACAGAGCTCCTCTGACTTACTTGCTTATACTTTGCATTAGCTCCAGTTCACAGACACCGACTTTGCATTAGCAGCAGCTTCTTTTGGTCAAAAAAACTCACAAAAAAAAAAAAAAAAAAAAAAAAAAAAAATCATGTTTCTTTAGTCACCCAAAACTACTAAGCCTCAAAATTCACCATGAATGGAAACTCCCTTAACGTGGAGGACCACTTTACATATCTATCTGGAAAGCGCAGTATCAAAATACGCATCAGTTTGAAGGGAACTTGATAACCGTCTGGCTAAGGCCAGGATGGCTTTTTGACGCCTCCAAGCGAGAGTTTGGCGGAATAAATAGCTCCGCCTGCCTGCGAACATCAGTGTCTACCAAGCCGTGGTTCTTTCATTTCTTCTATATGGATCTGAGACCTGGGTACAATACAGAAAGCAACTAAGACTTCTTGAACACTTTCACCAAAGCTGTCTACGTTCCATCAATGACATAACGACTGCACTAAAAATAGCGATGTTCTTGCTCGGTATGGACAATATACCTCGACAGCTACGCTGGGCAAGGTACGTATCGGGGACGACAGTATGCTAACTGACATAGATAAGTGCACCGAACGAGACAGCTGGAGATTTATTATAGATGTATATCGCAGATCTTGAGGAATAATTTCGAAACGTGTTTTTTTTTTAATTGGAGTTCCTGGAGATAAAATTCAAACTAATTAATGACAACTGAATGGGCTCTGACAAGAACTCTACCATTAACATCACTATGCTCGACTACCTTGTACTGTCTTAAGGTAGACAAGATAAACATGATTATTGATTACTTCGCGTGATAGTGGATTTTCTACTTGCTGCAGAGTTCACGTCTTTATGCTGGCTGTTCGTGTTGTACTGTCATGTTGGTGTCTGTGTGTGTGTTTCTATGTTGAAGTACTTTACAGAGAGACGCGAAGGGGGAGGGGGTCGGAAAGAGAGAAACACTGGGAGAAAGGGAACATTAAAAGGAGTATAGGAGAATGAGTGGCAATGAGAGAGGTAGATAAATAGAGAGAAAAAGAGAATTAGGGCAAAAGAGACAATAAATTAAAGAGAAAGAAAAAAAAAAAGAGAGAGAGAGAGACAGTGGCGTAGCATCCATGGCGCGAAGGGGTTCATGAACCCGGGCCACTACCATTTAGGGGCCCACACCCGATGGTGAAACAACCACGGGGCCAGGGCCCCATCAATGCAACATAAGCTCTAGCTTAGGGCCTCCGTGAAATATTCAGTAGTTACATACAATATCTGGACTTATGGCTGCTTTGTCGTCTGGTATGTACACTGGAAAGTCGTAGGGATGGTCTCGATGGTCGTAAAAAATATTAAAAAGAAAGGCCTACTAATGACTTCACTTCCCCAACACGCTTTCCAAACATGAAGATACCATGAACGACTGAGAACAGTGGGTGATGTAAACAAGGAGCACATTGAAGACGTTGACATTTACTGACTGCAAGAAATTCATCGTATAGTGGAATGGTATTTAGTGGTCATAGCGAAGAGTAACGTTTTGGTAACACAAGTAACAATAATTTCTTAGCAGTACATAAATTGTTAAGAAAACAAAAACACACAACCCTTTACCTCGACCCACAGATTCAAAACGAGATGATAGACCTGTTGGGCAAAGCAATTTTAGCAAAATACTTAAAGGAGATCCAATCTTCGCCATTTTCTCTATCATGGTTGACAGCACTCAAAAAGAATTAAACATTTATTAAATTTGCATTATTTTCTGAAAATGTTTTATGAACTCCGGTGACGAACTACCTAAAGAAATTGCAGTCAGAGAGTCATTTGTAGGTCTTTATATTTGTGAGACAAAGAAGTCTAAAGAATTGACTGAACAAATACTCTAAAGTAATAAAATATCGCCATCTTTCTTTATATTACATACGATGCCAAGGCAATAATGTAAAACAAATTTCGGACACTCATTTGGGGGACCCCTCAAGTGGGGACATTGGGCTGGGGTGTTTTCAAATTTGGACCCCCCTCTTCCCACCCTAGCTAAGCCACTGAATAGCCTTCATGCATTGTTTAAACAAAAGCAGTACTTGCGCATAATGTTCACTGATACATACAAACTACTAGATTTCTTTGACACACAAACTATTTGTCATATCGGGAGTGGAAGGGAGGGGCCATCAACATATTCTTGAACGCGGGCCCAATGGTACCTTGCTACGCCACTGGAGAGAGAGAAGGCGGGAGTAGTCGAATGAGAGAGATCAGCTCATATAATCAGACAAACGTAAGCCCCACTAAATGTTGTATGTTTTATTCATACAAAGAGAAAGACGGTCAAACAGGCAGACAGAAATGGTAGACGGGGCTAGTGATAGAGATAATACTCTACAAGCTATTTACTTCACTAGTTTGTTAGTTGTTGTTTTAATCAGTGTAATGAATACTGTAATCAACGTAATACTTTCACTAGTGATGCTCTTTACTCTAACAGTGTAGACTTACGAGGAAGTGAGAGGGAAGAAAGACACAATCACAGACAGACACACAGACACACAACACAGACAGACACAGAGACACACAACACAGAGAAACGAGCACACATAGTGACACGCAGAGACACAAAAAGAGACAAAAAGAAAGGCAGACACACAAAGACGATCTTTACCTATTTCAACCATGGCCGTCCTTAGGCATAGGCAAACTATGCACCCGTCTAGGGCCTCCGATTGTTGGGGGCCTCGCACAGGAAAAAAATTGCGAAACATGGACCAAATCTCAAACATTGCAGTACCCTATGACTCTGTGTCTACTAGCCTAGCTCTAAATCTCTTCAACGTTCATTTACAAATGTTCAGATCTAGTTGTTAGACTACGTATGTTTAAAGACCATTGTTTCTTCTTTTTGGTAAAATGTCAAAACATTATTTCTAGTCTGGCGATTATGAAGCACACAAGTGCCATCGCCGTTTTTTTAATGTAACTTATTTGTTTATTTAGATAAAGATACAGGACGGTTTATAATTCATTGCGTAGTTTTCAGTCTCCAATTTGTGCTTTTCATCTGGGCCACCCTATTTACTTCAACTATTTGCTTCCCCTAGGGCCTCAAATTATCTAAGAGCGGCCCTGTTTCTACAATCCAGGACACTTTACTCTTGTCCTCCATGTGAATGTATCCAGTGTTCCTACACATTGTTGGTGTCCATTCTGAGCTTCCTTCTGAAGAGCTTGAAGTCACGCTTGCAGTATAAGTTCAAATCCTCTGACTTTTAATATTTCCAACTTCTAATATTGTTACGCGGTGGCTGAGTGGTAAAGCGATTGGCTTTCGAACTAAAGGGTCCAGGTGAAGACTGGAATTTATAAGTTCGAGATCTTCTGAGTTCACCCAGTTCTGATAGGTACCTGACGTTAGTTGGGGAAAAATAAAAGCGGAGTTTTAAACCCCCTCCATCAACATCATCATCATCACCAGCATCATCATTATCATCATCATCAACCTCCATTTGAGTGAGGGCTTGTGAGGCTCAAAATCTTCTCTTGCAAAAACCTTGGACAGAAACTCTGCGGTTTTGCGTTGTACATACTTGTCACCACAAAGGTCGAGAATTTTTGGTTTCCTCCTCCATAGGGTTTTGAGTTTAAAACCCATTCTTAAATATAAAAGTAAAGCAGAAATATGTCACCAAATTCTATGCGTACTCCATGACGCCAAGCTATTAATATTTACATAATGATCATCGCTTAGTGCCCATTTTAACCGCGATGTTAAAAGCGCGTGCTTAACGCTCTGGCAGATCAATCAAGCTCTACTTGTAAGCACAGGATTTCTCAATTGATGCCGGTTCTAAAAATCTGAACCAGGGCGCGTGCTCTGTTGACGCCAATAACATTTCAGGGCTTTTACCATCACAGCAGCCGTCTAGCCGTGTAATCAAATTAAACATGACGGCCTGTTGTGATGTGAAGGTTTTGCTTTGATAACGATGTGGCGTGGTGTCAGCATAAGCTCAAAATAAAAAAATAAAAATCTGTGAGGTTGACAAGAGAGATGACCGACAGATAGTGCAGTAGGATTTCTTGCTGACATATTCTCGGAGATGAGGTCTCCGGTGAAAACCACTCAGGCCTCATCTTGTACACTTCAAATGAGACAGAGCAAAGGGGAAGAAAGAAAAAATGAGAAAAGGCCGAGGTCATTACGGACTGTCGTCATGAGAGGGGCACGAGCTCGAACCCTACCCTCTGTCTTCTCCTGTCGTCCTGTAGGAGGTCAGGGATGTCGGCTGGAACGTAGTAAGTCGGATGGAATTTTCAAAACCTACAAAGCTTAACAAATCTACAACTAACTTTAAAAGATAGATAGATAGATAGATAGATAGATAGATAGATAGTTAGACAGATAGATAGATAGATAGATAGATAGATAGATAGATAGATAGATAGATAGATAGATAGATAGATAGATAGATAGATAGATAGATAGATAGATAGATAGATAGATAGTTAGACAGATAGATAGATAGATAGATAGATAGATAGATAGATAGATAGATAGATAGATAGATAGATAGATAGATAGATAGATAGATAGATAGATAGATAGATAGATAGATAGATAGATAGATAGATAGATAGATGAATGGATAGAAAGAAGTAGATTTAAAATATCGAGCTTGTATATTCCTTGAGGCGTTACATAAATACAATTAGGTCATTATTGTCTTTCAAATGTTTCTTTATTTGGTGAACTGATGAATTACATCAATTTCTCCAATGGCAATGAAATTGATTTCCAAACGTTTCAAAGGTCACGCAAACATCTGATGAAAGGCATTCCCCCCCTCAAGTCTACTTTATACTAATTAATGTTCTTTTGTTCTGGACCCTTCAACTATTGACCTTGACTGCAGTGTTAGTGAGAGATATACTTCGAAAAGTTGATTTTTAAAAAAGCCTCTTTCTTGCACGATTTGAATTTTTGTTTCTCACAGAAATGATACAAGACACCGATACTGACAGATACATCAATTCTTGCGTTCCACTGGCAATGAAATAAATATGAGAACCAACCTTCCGCTGTACACTTCACATGTCATGTTTCATTGAGACTGTTCTAGGAATATTATGAATGTCTATTTCTTTGTATCTTTGTTACAGTTTGTTACGTGTAATGCAATAGTATAAAAAAACTCATTTGGTTCAGGCTAGAATTGTATCTTCAAATGTGTTGAAATAGGTGTGGCCAAATGTAATAATTTCATATAAATATTTGCATTCATAGGGCTGATGATGTAAAGGTAATGGTTCTATGGTTAACGAGGGTGTCATGAGGCCAGCACAACGAAGAATCCTTTTTAATTTACTCAACAAATGTCTGGCACCCTTTTGAGTTGGCTAGTCTCAGTTCAAAATCCCAGTCTTTATTGAGATTCGAACTCAGTACCCTACGGTTCAGCCACCTCGCCACATATATAGTATTGTAAAAGAACATTAAATCGCTTAAAACGTTGTTGCTGTTTTCAAATATCATTCATTCTAACCAAAACTAAAAAGGCAAAGTAGTCTGTTTTCAAGTTTTGTACAATATTATTCTTTTATAGCTGTATATACGATTTATTATTGTCTAATGTACATTGGCCAACCAATGCCATTGTGAGCGTATTGAAGTGCTCTACTTAATAACTCTGTACACATTACGATAAGATAAGATTATTGTTGAAAAATGTGAATTAATTTTGACTTTTCCATTACTACTAAACATTATCAATACAGACACAAATCCAAACACACAACAGGAAATACAAATGACACACGCACGAAAGATTTCAGCTTTATAAATCTAACAAGGTTACAAAAAAATTATCTAAAAATTAATCAGTCGTAAAACGTAGTGAAAACCATACCAAATATCACGTGACAGGAAAATAGATATTTTAAATGCTATATAGGTCATTTCATGTAGGAGAGAAGGTCACTTCCTTTTTTTAAAAAGGGTCACTTCCTGTTATCCCGAAGAACGAACCAATACAGAGCGCATTCAATCCGACACACATCGCCTGTCCGGAATGGTTTCATCTCTGACGTCTGCTCGGTGATTGATGGTACTTATTAGTCGCTAGGATTAGACGCTGCAACCGAAGCTTGAAAATCTCAAGAAATTGGCGGCGCGGGAGAAAGAGTGGGGTAGCTGTGGCAGACGAGTCTGTGGTGGAGGGTATCTTTCAGTCAATGGAGACGAAAGGAAAGGGGCATCCATCCAGCGCCAAGTGAGGCGTCTGCTGTGAGATGTTTAACATCGTCAGCCATTTTGATGTCTTAACGAGATGAAGCAATGATTTTTTTTTCTTCCTCGCTATAATTTGAGATGACCTTTTTGTTTTATTCATGTGACCTTGAGGTGCTCTGGAGATCTTAAAAATTTAATGTCAAAGCTATTAGAAAAAGAAAAAAAATATATTTCTCGTTGGCTCAAACTGGCGCGTTATTTGAAGTTTTTTTTTAAAGCCGATATGCGTTTCTATATATATATAATTCTCTTCGTGGCTCAACAGTTTGGACAAGACGTAAAGGAAAGATCACTCTTTTATTTTTGAAAGTTGGACTAGAGTTACCCCACATAAAAAAGAGGGGGGGGGGAGAACAAGTAGTATTCACCCGTCACTAAGGCCTGACTTAACCATTGTGACCAAGAAGTCATGGAAAGAGAAAACGTAATCTACTCTGTATTCACCCGTCACTAAATAGCAGGGCCAGATTTAACCATTGTGGGCCCAATGCGAAACCGAGTTCGCGGGGCCCAGTTTGGGTATGGATACGGATAATAAGCGAAAATTAAGAGTTTATATTAGAAAATATATTCATCTTTACATTTTATTCATTCTTTACTACGCACAGAATTACTATACGAGCCTTGCGTGTAGCGAAGTCATAGAGTATATCATAAGAATTCTGTTTCCCACATAGATCACGCTCAATAGAAAGAATTACCAAATGTTTCAATCTATCTACGAGAATTGTTGACCTCAAATAATTCTTCATTTGTTTGAGGCGCGAGAAGCTTCTTTTACTAGATTCCACAATCATGGGTATTGCATAATGCCGTTTTTTTTATCGCGCGTGGGATTGTCGTTTTCCTTATAGAATAACACCCCAAATAACAATTTTTGTCTATATATTTCAGGAGATTTGCATGAGTTTTCTAGAGATTTTAATAATTTCCGAATATGTCCAGGACTTTTCGTATATTTTGCAATTTCAGGAGATTTCCAGGAGCTCCTGGTAAATCGACAGGAGGCCGCGAGAAATCTGTTATAAGTTAAAAAATGGTTTAATTCAATATAATTTATACACCTAGAATTAGCGCGGGTCCTAAGAAAGTGTGGGGCATATGTTGCAGCGGCCTAAGGCCGGCCCTGCAAAATAGCGGTGTATGTCACGCCACCTGTCGACTAGTTAGTAAATATAATATAAAGTCTAAAGAAAGGATATCAGTTCTGTCTGTTACCTTTGAGTGGGTTAAAAACAAACAGGTATACGAAGAGAAGAATGTACCATTAGGAACACTTCTTATCTATGTAATACTGATTCGTTTCTTTGTTCGTGAGACTTTTTAAAAGTTTTTTTCTTTGTGTGAGACCTTTGGGAAATATACGAAGAACGGCACCTTTATGTAGTGGTATGTGTTGGTATGTGTGTGTGTGTGTGTAAGTGTGTGACTGTGAGTGTGTGTGAGTGTGTGTGTACTGACTGACGTAATACATATGCAATGGCCAAGATGCACTACTCCAGTGATGCCCAAAAAACGGCCCGCCGGCCAGATCATGCCCGCCAAAATGTCGGCACTAAGTGTAAAAAAAAAAAAAATAAAAAGACTGAAAGACTGAAGGACGTTAAATTTTGTGAAGTTGTGGCTTTCACTTTCTCTCAATGGATTTTATTCACATCTTCATTTTTGGCATTTAACATCTCGAGAAACATATCAAATATCCCTTTTGCAACTTGTCATGCGACTAAAGAGGCGGATCCTTGTTACACAGCCGCGGTCACAGGTTTGGCATGTATAATCACCAGGTGCTGTTGCAATTTCCCCCTTCGTTCTACTTCTGGTGTGTATGCCGTCTGTCATCCAGGACCCTTCAATAAGCACGTTATGATATAAGAATATAGAAGAGATCTCATTTACTATCAAAGTGTCTGCCTTCTTTGGATGTAACTTTCCATGCGAACAATTATACAACACTAGAACATGACGATGTGGATTTATTTCAAGCTTTTATCCAAGGATCTTTTAAGATGAAAAATTGAGTGACCTCCATTTGGCCAAAAAAAAAAATATAAAAAATATTGTTACTTTTTTAGCGGGAAGGGTGAGCACCTCTATCAGTACTTTTATTAATCAAATCAGTTTGCTCCCTAGACATTGGAAACTAGGTCACAGACTGGCCTACTTCTTGAGTAGTACAATACATTCATTCAAGAAAATGAGTTCATGCAGACATAGAGCCTGTCACAAGTTTCTATTGCTACTCTTAACTCAAGGAGGTGTTGGAGGGCATCAAACTAACGTAGTCATTAGGGACATTTCTTGACAAAAACGCGTTATTCAATTGTTCATAATCCTAGCGATCCTACAATAGACAAGGGAGGTAAGAAATAAGTAGTACAGAGAACCAGCCAAATCTGCCCATGTGGAGTGTCATCAAAGAATGCTGACCATGTCCTCCTAAACTGCTCTCTTTACCAAGAGACCCGTACAACACACTGGCCCTAAAACACCACTATAAGAAGAAAACTAAATGGAGATCTCCCTGATTTGTAAACACAGTTTATCTTGTATAATGGTCTAGTTGTCTGAACGCTCCAGAAGAAATACAGAAGATAGTAAAGATGGGTCTACACTTTAAAGTCTGAAATTACTCGAGGCGTTTCAAAGTGGTAGAAATAAAATCGCATGTTATGTTAAAGCTTCTCCCACTCAGCAAGGCTAAGAAGTTTAACGTGTATAATAACTCTAATGTTTGCTGCTCTTTAGAAACAGTTTTAAAATAATTTACTATATTTATGTCTCCAGGTTTAATGGTTGACCTTATTACTGTATCAAGAACCTGGGAACCAGTGAGTGCAGATTGACAGGCTTAACATAGTTTGTGAGAACATTTTGAGAGTTTTTGTCTAGAATTAACATTCAAATACCCCCCTCCCCCTTTTCTCATCAACACGCACAAATCTGAAGATAAATCTTATCTTAAAAAATAAAACCTTTCCTGAGGAAGCTTAACTCAAAATTTATTACCAAAAGCTTCATCTTATAAATCAGAAACTTAAGTGGAGTTTACGTCTTTCGTATTCAAGAAACGTCAACTAATGAATTATTTTAAAGGATACTAATCCGTTCGCATAAGGCCCCAAAATGGGTAAGTCCGGCCCTGCTATTTAGAGATGGGTGAATACAGAGAAGATTGCTTTTTCTCCCCGCCCCCTCTTTTTTTCGCCGCAAAAGTCATGTGGGGTAACTCTAGTCCGACTTGCAGAAAAAAAAAGAGTTCTCTTTCCATGACTTTTGGTGGTGTCAGGCTTGGTTGAGCATGAAGAGAATTATATATATAGATATGTACATTATTCTAGTGCACACGACTTATGATTGTGTTTAAACTTGTTTAAAGCCGACAACAAAGAAATAGCCGCCACTCAGAAGCGTCGCAAAGGTTTATGTCAGTCGGTGCGGGTTATCTTTTGGTGTAACCTCCATCCCAAACATATCTTTCCAAAATAAACTTTAAGGATAGAAATTATCATAACGAACAATACACACAATTTTATATTTTAAATACAATAAGGCTTATCTAAATAGAAGAACTGCACAGTTACAGCCATATATCTCAATACTGTAAGATTCAGTTCCCTTTTTCTACATCTTACAAACAAATTAATTATTTTATTTGTAAAATTTTGCTATCAAATCTTTTTATTTTATTTAGGAAGAAAAAAAAAAGAATAATGTTGCGAAGTTTCAACTTGATCTGAGAATGGTAAGTGGGAGAACTAACGTGTCCAAACTTTATACCAGACAGACAGAGTGAGATATAAGCTTTGAAATAACAGTACAAACAGCTGTTCGGGTATCTGTCTAATATCAATCTTTGACAAGTATTTCGGTTTATGAAGAAACAAAAAAAAAGCTTCACTTTGGTGTCGCCCCCTGATGATTGTCACTCCTCTGATGGGTGTCACTTTTTGCGGTTCGCACTCGTTAAGCCACTTAGAGTCGCCACTGCTCATTCGTCCTTGTTAACGTAACCTTGCAAATATTTTCTAGCAAGAAATAACGCTTAACAAAATGAGATTAACCGGCCAATTAAGATAGCGTATTACAATGACCACTCAGAATGAAGTAACTAACCAAAAATCTAAATAATTTCTTCACGTCTGGTTCACGTCACAACCGGACGTTACCTCAACCGGAAATAGAATAAGCACTACGGGACTGCTTGCTACTTAAGAGCTGCCGCCGGAAATAGAAATAGGCATTGTGGGAAGTTATCATTGTATTCCATCACATACGGTGAAAAATAATAACCAATAGAATCCAGATACCGGACAGAGCTTAACAGAGGTGAGAAGAAAGAATATGAAGTGATAATAATGGACTTGGAGTGCTCATTATGACATGATGACCTAGAGGATAAGTAGAGTCTGTCAGCTCCTATATTAACTAAAGCCAATACTCAATGAGAATAAAGGGAGAATAAAAAAAAATTGAACAGCTCGGCCCTAATGCGTGATTAGAGGCATTCTTTTGATGTTAAAAAATAATCTCTTTGAATCATTTCAGATGAATGGGAGATTGATGAGGATGATAGCTGCATCCGTCATCAGGATGTATCGATGTCACGGAAAGGGCAAACGGAAAATAACAAAAACGTTGGTTTCTAAGCAGTTGAAACGCAAGTGATGTGCACATCGTGAGGTCCAGAAGCGTACCATAATACATCCTTATGAATGGTTATATGTTTGAGTAGTTGATACCTAATACAAGGTTAGAGTATAGTTATATAATGGTCACTATTTTACAGCAATATATATATTTTTTTAAATACAGTTACGCGTCCATTGCAGTATCCATTTCAAAATTGAGAATAGCTAATTGTAATTACGATGCAGTATAGATATTTGGAATGTAGTTGTATTTGTATTATTGGTACAGTCCCACTAAATTAACAAACCCCTAGAGGACAACGGCTTTAGTTTCATCAGATGTGGTTCCTAGGAATGAAGACATAGCACTTTTTGTTATTGAGAATATACATCGTTTATGTGAACTGGTTTCAACCTGGTTGACTCAGTGTTGAACGTAATACTGTATTCTCTGCACAAGTTTTCTTGAAGAGTTTGTATCTCTTTTCTCGACGCTCTTTTCTTTTTCAATCATAAGAGTTTTGTAACTTCTCTTCAGGAGAGTTAGACTTGAAAAAGTTGACGATGTCATTCTGTTCAGAACTTAAAGATAATGAGAGGGATTATCATACAGACACATTGCAAAGGGGGGAGATTGACTGCTAGAGAAGGGGAAGGGGGGTGGGAAGTCGCCATTCCGTGAGTCTTTATCTTTCCCTTGGCCTATCCACCCACACTAGGTCCTTAGGGCCTGTACAATGTGTAGCATACCATACGCAATACATTCACACACACACACTAGTTCCTTAGGGCCTGTACAATGTGTAGCATACCATACGTAATACATACACACACACACACTAGTTCCTTAGGGCCTGTACAATGTGTAGCATACCATACGTAATACATACACACACACACACTAGTTCCTTAGGGCCTGTACAATGTGTAGCATACCATACGCAATACATTCACACACACACACACAAATTGTTGTTAGAAATCCATCAACAGAAGCATCCTTTAAAAACAAGTCTAAAGAAAGCACCCGAAAACTTTTGTATTCGATTATCAGGAACCGGGTATAACATACGCCAATTAATGAGTATTTTTCAAGAATGACAAAGACAGAAAAACAAACAATGAAGTGAAATAAGAGGAAGAAGCATTCAATAAATCTGGATTTCTTTCTATTAGGTTTACTCTGGATTTCTTTCTATTAGATTTGCTCTGGATTTCTTTCTATTAGATTTGCTCTGGATTTCTTTCTATTAGATTTGCTCTGGATTTCTTTCTATTAGATTTGCTCTGGATTTCTTTCTATTAGATTTGCTCTGGATTTCTTTCTATTAGATTTGCTCTGGATTTCTTTCTATTAGATTTGCTCTGGATTTCTTTCTATTAGATTTGCTCTGGATTTCTTTCTATTAGATTTGCTCTGGATTTCTTTCTATTAGATTTGCTCTGGATTTCTTTCTATTAGATTTGCTCTGGATTTCTTTCTATTAGATTTGCTCTGGATTTCTTTCTATTAGATTTGCTCTGGATTTCTTTCTATTAGATTTGCTCTGGATTTCTTTCTATTAGATTTGCTCTGGATTTCTTTCTATTAGATTTGCTCTGGATTTCTTTCTATTAGATTTGCTCTGGATTTCTTTCTATTAGATTTGCTCTGGATTTCTTTCTATTAGATTTGCTCTGGATTTCTTTCTATTAGATTTGCTCTGGATTTCTTTCTATTAGAATGCTCTGGATTTCTTTCTATTAGATTTGCTCTGGATTTCTTTCTATTAGATTTGCTCTGGATTTCTTTCTATTAGATTTGCTCTGGATTTCTTTCTATTAGATTTGCTCTGGATTCTATCTTAATGTTGTCACATTATGACGCTCGGTTTATTCCACCCACTCTTAAAGTGGTTTTTTTTTTGGCACATATATCAGTTTAATAGAACAATAAACAGGGCCGGATTTAGTTGAGGGCAGGCGGGGCTATTGCTCAGGGGCCCCCACAAGTACTCTCTTTGATAATACGACAGGATTTATTTATTAGTATTTTTATTAATATGTAGATTTTGTTTAAAGGTTTCGAAAAAGTGTAGGGGCCTCCATAAAAATTCTACCCCGGGGCCTCCCCATACTTAAATTCGGCCCTTCCAATAATTGAGCAATGACAAAAACAATAGGTCACAGCAGCGTGAGTCTTGAAGGACATTCTTAAACCCAATGTCAAATAGAATCTCATCCCAAATAATAGTGACTAAATTGAATTTATTTTACACAGTTTTTATTTTTTAGCTAGCGTGATAGACATCACTGACCACGAAAACAAGTCCTTGACAAGCACAGGATACAAGTCCAGATAATTAGGCTAATAGATATATTCCTAGACATCGAATCTTTCTGGCTACAAATTTGTAACATACCGCAAAAAAAAATGTAGATTTAGTGTTTTAATTAGGCTGTAAGGTGAATAGAAAAAATATATACAGCGTCTTTTGACAATGACCACATAGAGATGTATCAGTAGTTCAACTACATCCACTTTGTTGTGTGTTTTACAAATTGTTTTAAAGACTTTAAGAATTTGATTATCACGAAACAAAACTTGTTTGTTTAATGATACCAACTATTTTCTGTGTATTAAAGACTTCTGACAAGTTGGATACTTCATTCAAATGTGTCTTTTCAAGGAGTGTACATTTCATTTAACTGAAACCTCGTTTTCAAGGATTGTACATTTCATCACTTCAGTAGGAAAAACGTATACAAAACATTAATTTCTAGAAGAGTGTAGAATGCGAGATGATTAACAGAAGGACACTCACATGGGAAGACACGTTTGTTTGGTGATTTTATAAAAACTTACCCGAGTGTCGTTATATGCCATCTTGAGGATGTACTTCCGGTTCACACGAGCGTCATTATTGACGTGATCCAACGCTATCTGCACGGCTGGAAGAACACCTCGACCTACGGCCCCAGCTGGAATGTCGTCCGACCACGGGAAGAGCCCGGCTATATAAATCACAGGTTTACCATTAGGGCGAACCAGTCGGGTTAAAGGTGGGTCAGGTCTCATTGGTGTCTCTTCCTTTAAGTTTTGATTCGACGCCTCTGTCGTTGCACCTCTAGTTAGGTTCGCCGTCGATCCCCTACTTGTCTCTTGAGACTGGAGCTTCGCGGTGGTGTATTTGAAGAAGTCTGCACTGCTGCCAGCGCTGGGCGTGTCACCACGCAAGCTGCTCGTTTCCACCCGGACGTCAAATCTGCTGGTATCCGCAACTGAAACCCCGTAGCTAACTGGAGCAGCGGTTTTAGGAGATTCTTGATGTGGATTTGGAGACTTGGTGATGACGACGCCCATGAGATCCCCGGAGCCCCCATCTTCATCAATCTCCTTCAGGTCGTTGGGGGGAGTGGGGGATTCCACGTCAAACTCTTCCGGGTGAATCTTGACTCCCTTGCCAACCATTTCCTGTTCGTTCCACAACAAGAAGTGAGCGTACGCGTCCTCCATGTTTCCTTGACGTCTCCTGTCGTCTGCTTCCGGTGTTTCCATGGCGCTGCTTTGCCAAAACATAACGATGAAAATAAAAAGGAAAAAGCTTCGCATACCAAAAGATCTCAGTCGAAATGTAGAACCGATGTAGGGTGAATTCAGCAGCTGTGCTAAATTTAAACACCCAGTCATTTTACATGAGGACTTTTCCTTTGCTATCTAATACGATACGTTTGATCAACTGTTGCCATTATATGCTTGAATCCGGAGATTGGAACCAATTTAAAAATAAATTTATTTCTTCGAGTTTGAACAGCAATTAACTGAAATCTCGTGTTCCTTAAGGGTCATAGCAGAATAATAAATCCATCCATCTTTAGGTTATGCGTATGCGTGTTTGTGCGCTTTTCATCCGAATTCCTGAGAAGGTAGGACATAAGTTTCAGAAATCACGAGACCGGAAGTGCAGACATTGGATAGGCAACGTCATCGGATTGACCTTTTTTTTGTCATCATTTTTTTGCTTCAAAATGTGAACGGTCCCAAGAAATCGCCAGAGGAGACTACAAGTCTTGATGAAGGCAATAACTTGGAAGTCGATCCAGAAGCAAAAACTCTTTGACACATGATTCGTTATCTGCAAATAGAAAGACGTTTTGAAAATTATGCTATGCATGATGTACATTACCCTTTAAATATCAATATTATACTTAATAATAAAAAGTCATTATACAATATTTATATTCGGATGGTGGTTTTTCTCAAAAAAATAGCTGTTTGGATATTAGGCTTTTATTAAACATAATGTATATTATGCCACCTTGAAAATGCGGATAACGAGAAACACATGTATTTGGAATGTCCATTATTCCTTAAAAGAGGCAAAGAAAAGAGGCATAAAGCCCAAGAATTCCTATGATGATAAAGCTAAAACTGAATAGCGCAAATTCTGAGGTTTCCTTTAAAAAAAAAAAAAAAAAAAGAGTTTAGATGGAGCACTTTAGCATCATAGACTGTGATAGATTATTTTAATACAAAAGAAAGAGTAACAATTAATAGCAATAGACTTTAAACAAAAAGTTGTAAGGCTCTTCGTAATTCAAACTATACAGGCCATATGTCAGTCTAACATTATTACAATGAAATAAAGTAGACTGGCCAAAATAAATAATTGTAGAAGTAATTCAACGTATAAATTAAGGACATAGTCAGAACATAATAGTTCTAATCGATTTCAGCAAGTATTGAGATCTGACGCTGAAAAAATAAAAAGTTTTAAATAATTATTTGATATGTACAAAAGAAACAGATTTCAAAAGATAATAAAGCACCACCTAGACCTGAAGTCGTCTCCCAGTCAAGTTATGAAGATTTCACACAAAGTCTTTAACGCATATTTACTGTAGCACATTTTTCAATAAACCAAAGAGTCAATTTTTTTTTAATCTTAAAAAAAGAAAGCTCAATTATCAATCAAATTTGGTCCTTATAAACCAATGAACAGTAGAAATGATTATGGACTATATACAACTTCTCGATAATCTTGACCACTAGACAACAATATAGGCCTACAGTCTCGACGCGGATCCGTAAATATGTTTGTCGTGTGTGGTAGTTTATGAGATATCAACTGAATAAAAAAAAATTACCATTATGACAAAGGGAGTTTGCGTTTCACACAAAGCTCAAAGCGGCTCTTGTGTGTCCGTTGTTTGATAAGCAATGTAGATCTTATGGCTGACTTTTTTTTTTAATTAATGACCACACGAGTGTGACATCAGATTACAGAAGCACTTTCCTTTCTTCAGAGATAAATAAGTCACTTGCGTCAGGGTAGAACTATATATTAAGAACGAAGCATAGCTTTGAGTTTAAAAAGAAATACCTAGTTTCTCGATTTCTTGTTAATTTGGCCGAATATAATTCATAAAATAACGCGACACGACGTAATTAAACATTTGTAGAAAAAAAAACAAGCAAAGCAGTGTTTCTCAAACTTTTTTCCTTAAAGGAACACTTCGCACATGCTGAGTATTCAGCGGAACACTTTGTTTATTTTTTAGAGATTAATTCACGTGGTGGCCTACTAGTTCATTATTCCAGTAGTTCGTGGCACAGCTAGCCAGGCCACGCGGAACACTAGGGTTCCGTGGATACAATGCTCCGAACGATGCGGGAGGATTTAAGTCAGTAAGAACAGCAAATAAGGTTTTAGAAATACAACTTTTAAATAGCAGGATCATACACTGTAGATACCTCAGAATATGCATTTTGTTCGCTTTCAATCCCGGAAATAGTGCTTGGGGGAGCCCCTCGCTGGGGGAGCCATGGAGAGTTTGTAAGCTAATAAGAGGAATTGTAAAAAGGAGTTGAAAGAGAAGGATAGAAAGAAAATAATAAGGAGTTAAAGTTGAAAAGGTAATAAAAGAAAGAGAAAAAAGGGAAAGAGATAGAGAGAAAGAGAGAGAGAGAGAGAGAGAAAGAAAAAGAAAGAGAGTGAAAGTGAAAGAGAAAGACAGAAAGAGAAATAAAGAGAGAGAAAAACAGAAAGAGAAAGTGCAAGAAAGATAAAGTGAAACAGAGAGAGATAGTGAAAGTGAAAGAAAGAGACAGAAAAATAAAGAGACAGAAAGAGAAAGAAAGAAAGAGAAAGAGAGAGTGCCATAGAGAGAAAGAAAAACACAAAGAAACAATTATTCTGAAACTTCTGACAGTGTGTTATCAAAAAGCGAAGCTCTAGATTGCTAACTAGTTGACGGGAATTAAGTTTCATTAAAACTGGCTTTGCAATTATTATCTACCATCATTATTTGGAGTTTAATCTGGCGTGAAATGAAAACTCTACCTCCCAGTTTTAGTCTAGCCCTAACCCTCTTTTGCCTCACCGAGTTCAGTGAACTCCTCCCGGCTTATCCCGTGTTCTGATCAGTATTGATCGTATTGTTCTAGAGAACTTATCACACACTTCTTTTCTCTCTATCACTCTACATCTTTTTAATTATCTCCTTATTTTTTTGTCCCCCAGTCCTTCTCATTTCCAAGACTTAGCAAAAGAAATCGTTACGTGAATTTGTTTCGTAGTCTGTCTGTCCGTCTGCTTGTTGACCTGTTTGGGTTTTGTCTTGTCATTCTTTAATCACATCACCAAGGATGTTTGGTCTTAGGGTATGCGCTACTGGACAGTCGTCACGATGGTTCCAGGTTCAAAACCTGCCCGTGGACATTCCCCCGGCTATCAGGAGGTTCAGGGTGTAAGAATTTACATTGCAGAAGGCAAGTCTGAATCTGGTAAAACATGAAAACTGTGTTGAACTTTTTTAAAAGACAAAGAAGATGAGGTTTGGCAGTTTTCATGGCTTTATGTTTACTAGGGTGCTGTATGGTTAGCACGATGGAAAAATTATCTATCTATCTATCTATCTATTTATCTATCTGTCTGTCTGTCTGTCTGTCTATATTTAAGTGTTTGACTGTCAGTCCCTGATATCAACTGACACATATGCAATGAACTTTCAAGTCAAAATAAAAAAAAATTTGATGGATAAAAATAAGATAAAAACAATGAAATGAGGCGATTAGGGAGGGGAGGAGGAGGGGACAAGAAAGAGGGAGGAGGAGAGAGATGGACGGACAACTTCAATTGAAACAACAACAAGAACAAAAAATAGAGACAGCATTTCCAAGAATGTTCGGAAATACTTTTTGATAGTGAGACCCTGACACAGATTCGGTTCATGAGTAGTAAAATCATTCTAGGCTCCAGACATTCTAGGCACCAGACGTTCTAGACACCAGACATTCTCAATACCAGACATTCTCAATACCAGACATTCTAGGCACCAGACATTCTCAATACCAGACATTCTAGGCACCAGACATTCTAGGCAACAGACATTCTCAATACCAGACATTCTAGGCACCAGACATTCTAGGCACCAGACATTCTCAATACCAGACATTCTAGGCACCAGACATTCTAGGCCCCAGACATTAGTAACTGTCATCTCTTTAGCTTTCTTTTTTTTTTCATTCTTACTTAAACAAGTCAGAGTGTGTGTGTATGTGAGTGTGTTGTGTGTATGTGTGTGTGTATATATGTGTGTATATATATGTGTGTGTATATGTGTGTGTGTATATATATTTAAATATATATATATGTGTGTGTGTGTGTATGTGTGTGTGTGTGTGTGTCTGTCTGTATGTGTGTGTGTGTGTGTCTGTATGTGTGTTTATCTGTGTGTGTATTTTTGTATGTGTATGTATGTGTGTATTTCGATTCCCTTGCCTTCACCTTGTTTCACTGTTGCTGTTTTTTTTTTCATAATTTTATTTTTAGCCCAAAACGGTTTGCGCCTCCCACCCCCACCCCACCCCAATGCCACGAATACCGTTTCACCTCACCCACCAAACGTGAAGCCAATATTAAATTCCAGGAAAGAAAAAGAAACAGGTCAATTCAGCGGGTCACATCACAATGAGGACATTACGTCAAAGAGGGGAGAGAAGCGACGCGGACCTAAGACTGTCAAAACAAAAAAAAAACAAAACAAAGAGAATCACATGATTTCTAGATTTAACACTTTTGTACAAAAAATTTGGTAAAGAGTACTTTAAGTCTCACACTTTTGTCATGGTTAAAACTTTAAATTATTTTTTATGAGAACTTTTCATTATTGTATTAAACTTTCTTTCCTCACACAAATTCGTGACGTCACATTTCATGAAACTATCAGAAAGATCACTTTATTATTAATTAAAATTATTAGATTTTTTTTAAGCTATCTGGAAAGGAGTAAAACAAAAATGGCGTCCATTTTTTTTTTTTTGATTCATTTAGATGTTATTCAGAAATCTAGATCTATCTACTATATGTAAGCGAAAATACCAATGATTTACTGATTTATTGATTATGAGATCTCTTAGACTGTCGTAAGTATCCGCATCAAATTTTGTACACAGGTTCCTTTTACCTGCTAGGGGCTCACTAAGAACGCTTTTTGACAGATTCGAGACCTGACGACGCTATTCGCTAAAAATCGCAAATCTTTCTATCAAACCTTTTATATTTTATTTTCGATATTTCCCAAAAAGGCCAAGAGAATTGTAGAAATGAGAACGAGAATATGTACAAAGGACTTTTTGTTGTCAAAAGTCTATGTGGGAGAAATTACGATGCGCATGTAAAAAAAACAACAACAAAATGGTGGTTCCTGAGTGCGAAAAGAGAGACAGAGAAGGAAAGAGATAGCGGGCCGTAAAGTTTCATTGTAACAGTTACATTAATTCACGGGCTAAAAAAAGTTACAGCCATATATATCAATACAATACGATATATTTCTGCTTTTCAATATGGATCAAAATGAATGAATGACCACTACTTAATGATCTAATTGGTTCATTGTTTGATTGAATTGAAAGTTGGAGAAATAATGAGTTCAAAATTTGTACCCAGACAGAGTAGGTTGATACAAGCTTTGTAAAATACTTGTTTCCCTAAACAAGAAATACACTTAGCAGAAATAATGTGCCCCGTAAAAGTGAGGTCAAATTTTTAGCTTGAGGATGAGCAAAGATTTTTTAAGTGAACTGCTCAGTCCAGACTGTAAATTCTGTTCCTAAATGTGTGTGTGTGTGTGTGTGTTTCGAGCAATGTTCATGAGTTGGGCAAATGAACACATTAGGTCCGAGGGCAGCCAGTTCTTCAAATTCGCTTCTTTTGAACTGCTCACGTTCTTATGATGTAATCCTAATCCTCAAAAGTAACTTCACTATTTCCAACAGAGTAAGACTAGATTTGATTCAATATATTGATCTTTATACCAGAGTCAAGGAATCAATTCTCTACTTTCTTACGAAACCTATCACAAATCGTTAAGTACAAGGGAAATAAAAAGTTGGTAATATTAAATGAAACACATTCAGACATAATGCATTGGGGGTTGTTTTTTTTTTTATTTTCCTAGCAGCATCTCTGTCAACATTAATCAATACAGGCGGGTGCAACTAAATTCAACGTTCTATGGATAATGTACACACACACACGATACATGACACACACACACAATTACATAATGGCACTCTGACACGCAGACATATCTACCCAGATTTAAAATATTCTCTGACAGAGAGACAATAAAAAACAAACACCAGAAGAAGAGAAGCAGAACTAAGACGTTGTTATGAGTGTAGCCATTGGAGAGATAGTCAATGTGTCTATATTGAACATGACACGTAGTCAACATTCAGTGTACTGTGGAGGGAACACAAAGCAAGGGGCGTCCAATGAAAAGATGGCTGAACAAGGTTATAGAATAGATACGCCCTAGGTATCCTTCTAAGAGCAGCTTCTGACAGGGAATGGACACGCCTCTCCCTAGGTATCCTTCTAAGAGCAGCTTCTGACAGGGAATGGACACGCCTCTCCCTAGGTATCCTTCTAAGAGCAGCTTCTGACAGGGAATGAACACACTCCCTAGGTATCCTTCTAAGAGCAGCTTCTGACAGGGAATGGACACGCCTCTCCCTAGGTATCCTTCTAAGAGCAGCTTCTGACAGGGAATGGACACGCCTCTCCCTAGGTATCCTTCTAAGAGCAGCTTCTGACAGGGAATTGACACGCCTCTCCCTAGGTATCCTTCTAAGAGCAGCTTCTGACAGGGAATGGACACGCCTCTCCCTAGGTATCCTTCTAAGAGCAGCTTCTGACAGGGAATGGACACGCCTCTCCCTAGGTATCCTTCTAAGAGCAGCTTCTGACAGGGAATGGACACGCCTCTCCCTAGGTATCCTTCAAGAGCAGCTTCTGACAGGGAATGGACACGCCTCTCCCTAGGTATCCTTCTAAGAGCAGCTTCTGACAGGGAATGGACACGCCTCTCCCTAGGTATCCTTCTAAGAGCAGCTTCTGACAGGGAATGGACACGCCTCTCCCTAGGTATCCTTCTAAGAGCAGCTTCTGAAAGGGAATGAACACACCTCTCCCTAGGTATCCTTCTAAGAGCAGCTTCTGAAAGGGAATGAACACACCTCTCCCTAGGTATCCTTCTAAGAGCAGCTTCTGACAGGGAATTGATACGCCTCTCCCTAGGTATCCTTCTAAGAGCAGCTTCTGACAGGGAATGGACACGCCTCTCCCTAGGTATCCTTCTAAGAGCAGCTTTTGACAGGGAAAGGTGAAGGAATGTTTGTTGGGCCATCTGTCACAGCACCCCTACGGCGATACTCAAGGGATTAAGATAATGGTGGTATGTGTAGTTTATACATTATTTCTCCGACTTTTTATTCTTGGGTCAAGTTGAAACCATAGACTTAGATATTATACTAGACTGGAAACCGGAAACAAATTCTTATCCGTGATTGATTGATTCACAGACCTATATATAGAGAGATTTTTATGTACGTAAACTCTTTTTTCAAACTCTAAGGGGAGTCGCCCCAATCAATCTTTTCTGTCTTAGAAAAGTAATGATCTTTAGTTTTCAAAGTTTAGAAATAATGCAAAATCATTTCCCGGATATTCACGCAAATATATGAAACAAAGCCATTTCCTGTTTGTTTCCTTTGAGATAATGTTTCAAAAATCCTAGATCGAAATAATTCATGTTGATTTAAATCATCTTATGTACATTTAAATAGATTGATTACCTATATATTTCTAGATTATGTATCTAAAAATTGCAAAATAATAATTATGAGACGAGAGTGTTCTTATTTTTGATGTTCAATAACTAGATCTAGATCTAAAAATTAAATTATATGTTACATAGGTTAGGGTTGAAAAAAACAACAACTGTACTTCTTTTAACTACTTTACAAAACAACGCCTTGATCCAACTTTCTAAAAAATTTTCACGACATTTTTTGTCGTGCTAAAAAATCTTCATGTCCAGTCTAGAGTAGTAGGCCCTATATATAAGTCCAGTCTAGAGTAGTAGGCCCTATATATAAGTCCAGTCTAGAGTAGTAGGCCCTATATATAAGTCTATGGTTGAAACTTTGAAAAATTTTTTCATTGTTCCTAGCAAAACATGAATCAATATGTTCCGTTTCCTGTTTACTGTTGGATAGGCGATAGCTAGCATAAATCTCTTTGGGTTGTTTGACATAGATACGGTTAGTGTAGTTACAGTAGTTTCAAAATCGGTGGTGAGGTTGTCTTCCGTGTTGCTCCTGCCAGTGCTGCTTTTGGTAGACTTCAAGAACAAGTGTGGCAAAGGAGAGGACTTAGCATATCCACAAAACTGAAAGTCTACAGTGCTGTAGTCCTGCCGTCACTTCTATATGCATCCGTGTCCTGGACCGTATATTCCCGCCACACCAAAAAGTTAAACTCCTTCCACTTACGCTGTCTAAGGAGTATCCATAAGGTGCGTTGGTCCGAACACATATCAGACACAGAAACCTTAAAGCTATCCAACATGTACAGTATCAATGCGACAGTAAAAAGGTCCCAACTTCGATGGGCGGGACATGTAGTCCGCATGCCAGACAAACGCATTCCCAAACGAATTCTGTACGCGCAGTTGTGTGCAGGAAAGCTCTCACAGGGAGGCCAATATAAGCGTTACAAAGACACTCTCAAGAGCTCCTTCAAAAAATGCGATATCGACATCACGGCTTTCGATCGTGAAGCTGTGAGTCTCTGAGTCTCAAGATATGAAGCAAGAAGAGTGGCCAGGGCGAAAGAGCGCCGAACAAACAAAAAGCTGAGAGAATAAGCAGGTCTATCTGCAACTGACCTAACCCACCCATGCCACAGATGCGGTCGGCTTTTTAAAGCGCGGATTGGACTTTACAGTCATCTTTGAGTCCATAGGAAATAAGAAATGTGCTCATCTTCGAAAACGATGGAGGAGTTATATATATATATTTAAACTTCATTTACACATTTATTTATGGTGTTCTAGTTTCAGAGCTACTAGCCCGCTTAAAGGCATGACTTGCGATCAATGAGTTTTGACTTACAGTTTTGATAACAGGAAGCGAGAAGTGTGATCAAATTCTAAAGCTAAAAGTTGAAAAATCCTTTCACACCTGTTGAGCTTGGGAACCCATGACCCACCCTAATCTAACCCCCTATTGGTGTAGTGTATCCAATGTTTTGTCTATCCAGCAGTGCTAAACGAGTTAGTATATCCAAACAGTTTGTACAATTGTTTAGATCATGATGTTCCTGATGAGGCGAGGATGAGTAGCTAAGTCTCAGTTTCTTGTTAACTTTCCAAACTCTGGATAGTTTTACTACCGAAAAAGCCAATTTCTCTTTTATCTCCAATTTCATGATATATATGTAGTCTCTGTAAGCCCGATATTGCAATAAGCAGTCGTCATCTATAAGCCAAGTATTCACCTCGATTAATCATTTGTGGTACCATTTCTATGTAAATGAATTCTAGAGCCAATTCTGTATCAGTCTCCGCCCGCTTACTCTATACCCTGGAGTGCAGTTACATCAGCTTTGTTGAAATTCTGATGCCCACACGATCGTTCACGTGTAAGGCCATTAACCAGGTTTGTGTTAGGCTAAAAACCCAATTTTCAATTACATACACTGGTGCACTAAACCCCGACGTGAGGACACTCTCGCTTAACGGAGACCCCCATAAGGCCCCCCCCTCCCTTTTCTCTCTAGCTCCCCACCTTTTTCTGCATGCTTTAGCCTGTCCATTTCTCGGGCGAGCGCTGCTCGATAATGGACAATAATGGTCATATTAGAGGCTATAACGGGCCGCTGAGGAGCCCAAGGGGGATTTCGTCGTGAGCTCATGTTCAATTTCATTTGCTGTTTAACTCTTCGTGCTCGGGACTACTCACGATGGTGAGGGGGGCGTCGGGGGAACTATTTGCGTTAGCCCGGGTCGTAGGATGCATAAGCTGTTCACGCTGCGTTCGGTACAGTAAACAGCTCGTGTGAATGTGAGGGTATATGATGCCGACACTACTGTCCGTATCGTTTTATTTATGTATTGCTTTTAGAAAGCTTTTGATGATATATGAGGTTTTTCTATTTTTAATTTTTCGATTTCCATTGTACTAGATCCTTAAGTATTTTGACGACAAAATCAGTGGCGTAGCAAGGTACCTGTGTGCCGGGGTTCAAGAATATCTTGGTGGGCCCCCTTCCCCCTCCCCCTCAATAAGACAAACTTTGTGTGGGACATCAAAAAAAATTGAGAAGTCTGGTACATAACAGACAGATATCGGTACATTTACCAAAAGACTTCCAAGGCAAATTTTGTACCTTTTTAGATTATATTTATTAAATCCAAAACCACCTGGTAGGGGGCTTTAAATTAACCCCCCCCCTTGGCTGCGCTGGGGGCAAGTGATGGTTTAGTAGTAAAATCTCACCTAAAAAAAAACAAAATCAAAGCAAATAATCAATCACTAAATTACGACCCTTCCCCTGGTAGGGGGAGGGGGAGTTCATTTCCGGGGGAACCCCCACCCCCACCCCCCATGCTATGCCCATGATATATATATATATATATATTACAGAGCGGTGGTTTTTCTCTTTGTCTTAATAACTAGATTTAATTATGAATGTTAGATTTTAAATAAAAAAGAACAATTGCCACTCAAAAGGTTCCATGAAGGTGCGATATGAATAGAGGTTTTGTAAATAATATTTACACACAAATTCCTTATATAGCACTAAATTCAGTGAACTAGGAGACAATGAGTACTTGATACTTCAGTTCAATAGTTTGTTTTTAACCCACAAAACTTGTTTCTACATTACTAGTGAGGAACTAGCTTAACAAGTGCAACCAGGTGTACATCGTCTAGTCAACAGTGTGACTAAACTTCCGATGAACACGGACAAAGTGGCTATCGACTTTTTTTTCTGCTCGTAGAATTGCCTGATCACAACTATTGATCTTAATGAAAACATCACTCCCCCCCCCACCCCACTTTTTTTCCCTTTTCCAATAGCCCCCCCCCCCCCACACCACCACCAAAAAAAAGTACTTTTAAGGTCACTTGTATTGAAGAGGTTTTTATAAGATCGGTTAAGTGACGCGATGAGGTTGGGAAGAGAATTGTGGGTCTCGGGGCTCTCTCGAAAAAAAAGGTCAAGGCAAAAGGTTGGATTAGAAGGGAACGCTGGCTTGGAATTGGGTGAGTCCTACGTTTAGAGCAGAGGACAGCTATGCTCCACGAGAGAGTGAGATGAGTTCTACGTGAGGACAGCTATGCTCCACGAGAGAGTGAGATCTGGGATAAATGAATTGAAGGAGAGACAAAGACGAGGCTAGAACAGCAATGGTAAATGGTAGCTTAGGGAAGGGGACAAGTACAAAGATGACCTAAAAGAAACGGTAGGCAGTCTAACTTTTGATGTTTTTTATGTGTGTGCCCGCTTAGAGATGGGAGAGAACTATGGATATAATAGGTAACAAAAGGCTCATGAAATGGATTGGTTGTAAAATAGTCTGGGTTTAAAACCAAAGTGTGTTTCAGAAAACGTTTCAGTCCAAAAAAATAAATAAGTTTTTTTATTACATTTGCGTGAAATTGGCTGTTTGTTTTTTTTTTTATTCATTTTATGTCTTTTATATTTATTACAAAGCTAATATCAACTCCATCTTCTAAACACTGCCACATAGTTTATAGGTCGCCGCATTAAAGTTTGAAGCTAGCAATAGATAGCTATAAAACACTCCATTCTGATAAGCGATTCAATGACACAGTGGTTAGTGTGCTGTCTTTAGGAAGCTTCAGACCTCGAGTTCGAATTCAGGTCTTTCAACTTTAAAAAAAAAATATATAAATGCATTTTAAACGCGATCAGGTTAACTTTCAACCAGATACGCCCTTCTCTCCCTCTCCTTTTCCCAACTGGTCCAGACATGTGATAGGATCATAGAGCATTCAGAAAACTAAAAGCATGAAATTGCGCTGAACAAAACAATGGATAAAAATATTTCTAAAGGCACAGATGTATTATTGTTAGTCTAGATCTATTACAAACTTAATGACATGATTGATTCATTGAGTCCGATGGTGGCGTTCTGTTGCGGCCATATTGCTCTACTGGGAGTCAACATTTTTTAATTTTTTTTAACGTCGAATATAGTGACTTTCGATGTTTCACTCGTAAAAAGCAACGCAAGTAAAACAATTGAAGGCATATAATTAATTTTCGATTTTTATTTTGTCAGAATAAAAAACTTTTTCAACGCCAGCAAATAGAATCAATTGCATTCTTTAAGACCTCGCCGTGGATTCGATTTTGACAAAATGATTTGAAAAGAGTCGTAAATCTGTGGTTCAACAACCACATTGACATTGTATGTTTAAATATGAAGCCGTAAACTTGAAGTTCAACAACCACATTGACATTGTATGTTTAAATATGAAGCCGTAAACTTGAGGTTCAACAACCACATTGACATTGTATGCTTAAATATGAAGCCGTAAACTTGAAGTTCAACAACCACATTGACATTGTATGCTTAAATATGAAGCCGTAAACTTGAGGTTCAACAAACACATTGACATTGTGTGTTTAAATATGAAGCCGTAAACTTGAGGTTCAACAAACACATTGACATTGTGTGTTTAAATATGAAGCCGTAAACTTGAGGTTCAACAACCACAATGACATAGTATGTTTAAATATGAAGCCGTAGACTTGAGGTTCAACAACCACATTGACATTGTATGTTTAAATATGAAGTCGTAAACTTGAGGTTCAACAACCGCATTGACATTGTGTGTTTAAATATGAAGCCGTAAACTTGAGGTTCAACAACCGCATTGACATTGTGTGTTTAAATATGAAGTCGTAAACTTGAGGTTCAACAACCACATTGACATTGTATGTTTAAATATGAAGCCGTAAACTTGAGGTTCAACAACCACATTGACATTGTATGTTTAAATATGAAGCCGTAAACTTGAGGTTCAACAACATTACTCTAGTACCATTGTATGTATACTTATGAAGAGATCAGCCATTTTGTTTTTAGTTTTAATCCCACACACGTCACGTGCATGACTGAAGGAATCAACTAGTCACAAATGTTCTCATTGACTGTCCAGTTCAGTCAGTGCTAAGAGTTACTGAAATTCCCGGTGAGCTAAGTGTAAAAGTGATGTCTGTGCAAATATATTCATATTAAAACCTCTCCTAAACTCCCCCCACTCCCAAATTTTTTTCTTTGCTCAATAGAATATATGCAGACCTGAAACAAAAGTTTGTATTTTCCTTTCCCGCCCTCTGAGAGATTTCGTTTTATTGTTACATATAGCAAACCATAATGAGGGGATTTTGTTTTTACCGTTGTCTGCTCGCGGGGACAAAGGGAGACCTTTGTTGACTATTGAACAGTCGACTTCCCTTTCCTGGCGACTGCAAGTGCATCAGAACAACGACTACAGTTAGGTCAACATCAGTCAGCCAACAGTTGGAGAGCCGCCTAGAGCCAAGTTACTCCTGCTACAAGGTCTTATAAACACTCACACACATAAAGTGTAAATAGTCCAGGCTTTGGCTCATTCATAACAAGTCAATATAAAATACGAACACGTGTGGATGGAACTGTGTTAGTGTGTGTGTGTGTGTGTGTTCAGGTACAGTGTTCAAATAAAGTGTTCACTCGTAGATTTCAGCAGTTCTCAACATGAGAATGCTGGGCACTTGATACATTTGATTTTCTTGAGTTGAAGGAAGCCACACAGAAATAGACAAATTACAATAACTTCAGAGCGTCTCAAAAAATGTTAGGGATAGTGCCCCCCCCCCACCCTCACACACACATACACGTGAATTGCGTCCTAAGTTATATGCAGAGTCGTCTGCAAGATCTAATTGATCTACTGGGAGACTTCAGAATCGATACACTTGTAGTATTGAACTGTACATTGCATCGTTAAATACTAGTTTTAAACCCAGTGATTGTTTCCTGTTTTTCAACTGCTTACGAGTGGACTTGAATCTAGATTTTTTTTGTTCTTATTACATTTGAACTGTCTTTCGGAGTTTAGATGCGATGCACAACAATCTAATCCTACAAGTAGAAATGGTGAACACATTGAACACACATTATGTATTAAGCAATAAAGTACATTATAAACCAAATTCAATAATAAGTTCATAGTAGTATATTTAACAAAAAGCTGGAGACTGATCAGGCTGATTTTTTGCACCCCGAGATAAGCTTGTCTCCACTCTGTATATTTTAATTCTTCAAGTAGAAATCGTGAATAGAATGAACACACATTATGCACCAAGCAATAAAACACACTATAAATCAAAGTCGATATTAAATTCACAGTAGTAGATTTTACATGAAGCTTAAAACTTGATAGACTGAGATCCCGAGATAAGCTTGTCTCATTTCTAATAGTTTTAGAAACCAAATCTTCAATTGGAAGAAATAAAAAGAAGGTTTTTCACTTTGAATTAACTTCTTTACCTGTTTACTCTCTAATGTGGAAACTCGAAGCTACAAGAAGCCAACGTACAAATAAACTTCCTATTTAGACGTCTCTTGTGACCTTTGACACGAACACTCGTGCCAATTACATTCTTTTAACTGGAAAAAAAAAAGTTTTCCTTTAATTTTGGTCTCAATTGAATTGTTTTGACCAGCACTTGGCCCACAAGAAGCTGTCTCTTTGCGGTTTCCAATGAAGTAACGGCTTTGTGAAATGCCTAATAAAGCCATTTGTTTTTAATTTGCAGCGTTACTAATGAGTCTCTAAAATTGTAAAAGTTCTGATTACTATTAAAAATACATTTACATTAGTAAACAAACTAACTGAAGTAAATATATATTGAGAGTTACAAAAAGCATTTCAGCTTAACACTTGATTTACGTATAGATCTTTTGTAACAATCTTTTGTCCACAGATAAAGAAGAAAATTTCCTGTTTTTATGAGTAGACGTTTGTGTCTGTCTTAAACTGATTTACTGTACTGTCTGCAAGACTTGTATAGCATGCCTCATTAGCATAGTCAAATACGCAGTGAGAGCTTTGAACAAATACTTCCATCCCAAGAAGTGGAGAAAAAGACAACCTAAAGAGAAAAAAAAAAAGATGCAAGCTCGCGTCAAGTTCTTGTTTGTTTGTTTTTTTCTGGCGTACAAGTGAAAACAGAGATAAATAAAGTTCTAATTTCAGTAGCCAAGGAGCCATGTTCGCTTCTGAGTGGGGGGGGGGGGTGATTGTTGACCTTCCTGCTAACAACTACACTACGGCACATACATCTTGACGTGGTCAACGTCTCCAGTGTTGGGCTGGATGTCTATAAACAGGATCGTCCCGGTCAATCTGTGTGAGACTCGGATGTCCATCAACTTTAGCCCAGGCTGATCACAATAGGAGGTATCGGGTCATACAGCTCGACCCCACAACACACACACACACATACACATCTCAGTCGTGGACCTCCCCCCCCTCTTTTTTTTTGTCTTCCTTTCACAGACTTGACCTGTGACGTCATTATGCAAAGCATGTCCATTTCCTCCCGTTAGAGTGTCCAGAGAATCTGGTCGTGATCAACAGGATGATTTAGCCGCCCCCCCTCCTATTTTTTTCCATACTTGTGTTAAGGAGGGGGGGGCATACAAGAACTGAAGGGGTTGGGGGCATGGAAAGATGGGGGGGGGGACGAGAGGCTAAAAAGAGAAAAAAAAGTCGGACATTTAAAGAAAATAAAGAGAAGGGATAAGAATGGAGGATTTTTTTTTATCAATTCGGCGGCATGGCCTAAAGAGTAATGTGAACATAATGTTCTCCACTAACCAGCAAAACAAAGGTGGGGGGGGGGGGAGAATACAAAAGTGCAATAAGAAATAAATAGGATTTCACAATTTGGAAGAGAAACAAGTGGTGAGAGGCCAGGACAACAGATACATGTTGACACTTTTCTTAAATATTTTAAACATAAGAGCAGAAGAATAAACACACACAATGAACTGAGGCTGGTGGCTGAGTAGTTAAGAGCTTGGCTTCCAAACCTATGATTCTGGGTTCGAATCTCGGTGAAGACTGGGATTTTAAATTCCGGAATTTTTAGGGCACCCCTGAGTCCACCCAACTTTAATGGGTACCTGAATTACGTTGGGGAAAGTATAGCCTGTTGGTCTCTGTGTGTGTGTGCTCGTGTGTGTGTTTTGGACGTCTTTTGTACCTAGAATATGTTCTTTCTGGAATTAGTAGAACAGAAATAGACAGCCATCCATTGCCAGCTAGGGACAGAGGGAGCGCTCTGAGCTACCTTAGCGGGGTTCTGTATTTAAAACTTTAAAAATGCATTCTAAGATGTCTACAGCGCATGCGTCAATGTTACAAGAGAAGTGACAAAAGAATGTCTATAAATCGACTTTGTAACTTCGAGTTTCTGAAATCACAAGACGTATTAACCCACCCTGACAAATACGACATTCAGTAGTAAAAGTGACTATATGATGGTGTGTAAATACAAGACATAAGATCCAAATCTGTTTTTACACATTTCTTGTTTCTTTCTTTGTTTTGCCTTTCGCTCGATCTGGCGATCTCAGCCAAACGTTTGACATTTTGACCATCTCCCCCCAGGAACTAAACTTTAAAACATAATTGCTTCAAACGGTCAAATTGACTTTGTCTCTTGGTGATTAGGTTTGGACCTGGTGACCTAATCGAACTAAATCGTTGTGAAGCTGCAGGCTATTGTACAGGTGTTTGGTATTGTCATCAAAATAAGGTTAAGCCCCGAGGCTCTCTAACAAGTAGCTCTCTAAGTAGTACACACATCGATCTGGGCCAATGACGTGTCTCACGTTGACTTTTCAATAGCTGAAAATGGAAGAGACCAAATTGTTCTTGTTGAAATAAATCGAAAACATTTTTTTTTTGTCTGTTTGTTTGAGTGTCTTGGTGTCTCCTAACGTCTGCAAAACAATTAGGAGAAGCGAGCACAAACATCCTGGCTACGCCCATGCAATAAAGTTTTCCAGCTCAAGGTGATGGGTTTTAAAAAAAAAATAAAGTTCCCCTTTCAGACCTTGCGATCTATAGGGCAGATGATGTAAAGTTACTATGGCCCACGGTTAACGAGGGTGTCATTTGACCAGCACAACGACCAACCGCCTTTACTTTTCCCTCTCTAATGTCAGGTACCCATCAGAGCAGGTTGGACTCAGAGGCGCCCTAAAGATCCCGAAAATAAAAATGACAGCCTTCACCAGGATTCAAACCCTGGACCACCAGTTCGGAAGTGAAACGCTTTACAGGCTCAGCCACCACACCTCCGGGTGATGATTAAAGCATGACACTAATTTGTTCAATTAAGAGAGCATTTTCTTCTGAAAGAGAATTTGTTTAGCTTTCTACCGAGAAAAGTTTGAGAACCTCCGAACTAGTTCCACTGAGACAGTGTTCTCCAGTTACGTCGTTACAAGAGAACACATCGTGGCATCAATACTGCCTTTCTGCCCTAGACTACTGGACATTTTCACCCGTTCATAAACAGTCACTAACAGCATAAAATTGACGCTGGCACACCAACCAAGCATACTGAAATAGACACACACATATACCCAGTAAATGATGCACACTAGCAGATGTGAAGCTCCTTTGACGTCATCTAAATATGAAGCGCCATTAAGGATTCACTGAAACTCACCGGAATCCGGTCCAAAAGAGAAGGGAAGGTAACTCCTAGACTAGGAATTTCAACGTCTAGCTGTTATTATAACTCGTCTGTCGCCAGACGGCTATTTTCCATTAGACACCCGGCTACAGCGGTTCTGCTATTGTTGGCATTAGTACATGGGTTACATGTAAAAAAAAAAATTACAAATTGAAAAGAAATGCTTTTTTTTTAATTTAAATTTTGGCCGTTATCGTTATGTCTGAAATTCTTTAAGCACTGAATTGACTACCTACGACTTTTAATGAAATTCTTTAAGCACTGAATTGACTACCTACGACTTTTAATGAAATTCTTTAAGCACTGAATTGACTACCTACGACTTTTAATGAAATTCTTTAAGCACTGAATTGACTACCTACGACTTTTAATGAAATTCTTTAAGCACTGAATTGACTACCTACGACTTTTAATGAAATTCTTTAAGCACTGAATTGACTACCTACGACTTTTAATGAAATTCTTTAAGCACTGAATTGACTACCTACGACTTTTAATGAAATTCTTTAAGCACTGAATTGACTACCTACGACTTTTAATGAAATTCTTTAAGCACTGAATTGACTACCTACGACTTTTAATGAAATTCTTTAAGCACTGAATTGACTACCTACGACTTTTAATGAAATTCTTTAAGCACTGAATTGACTACCTACGACTTTTAATGAAATTCTTTAAGCACTGAATTGACTACCTACGACTTTTAATGAAATTCTTTAAGCACTGAATTGACTACCTACGACTTTTAATGAAATTCTTTAAGCACTGAATTGACTACCTACGACTTTTAATGAAATTCTTTAAGCACTGAATTGACTACCTACGACTTTTAATGAAATTCTTTAAGCACTGAATTGACTACCTACGACTTTTAATGAAATTCTTTAAGCACTGAATTGACTACCTACGACTTTTAATGAAATTCTTTAAGCACTGAATTGACTACCTACGACTTTTAATGAAATTCTTTAAGCACTGAATTGACTACCTACGACTTTTAATGAAATTCTTTAAGCACTGAATTGACTACCTACGACTTTTAATGAAATTGGAGAAATTTTAATTATCTAATATCTAATTTCTTAAAAGATAAGTAATGTTAACAAAAACATTGAATTAATTACTTCAATACATGTTTGTAAAGACAAAATATGCACAAGAAGAATGCGGAACAAAACATATATTTCAAAAATATATTTGTGCGTGTGTGTGTGTCCTTGTCTAGATGGCGTTATGTCTGCATGTGTCTCAGCAACAAGACACATTTTTCAAGTCTTTGATCATTCTTGATAGAAAGATGAAAGATCGCATGTTTTATAATCTTAGTGTCATGTAATGCAAGCGTCGAGGTGCCGAGAGAAGTGTAAACAGGAAGTTCACTTGCACATTGTATTCTCGGGCATTCAGTTCTTATCGAAAGACTGGAGAATGATGGGAAATAAATAAACAAGTTTTTACTTTACTTCCTGCTCGAAAGGTTCTTATTTAAATATTACTATAAAAAGGGAGACACACTTATATAGGTTCCCTATAGTTAATAAGTTTCAAGCTTCATGTAAAATACTATTGTGAATCTATTATTGAAATTGAGTTTTATTGTGTGTTAGTTGTATGTTCTTGTAAATTCGACAAGGAGAGTTAAAATGCTTTATTTCGTAAAGTGCATTGCTTATTCCCCCCCCTCACCTAAACAAATATCTCCAGCAAACTCAGGACATTAGGTCATCAGATTTATCTGTTGAAGGTAATAAAGTTACATTAGGTATTAATGCAGATAATTAGCGATAAACGATAAAGACGTAGGTACATAAAAATGCGGAGATAAATTGAAACAACTTTGAAGGATATATTAAATGATTGCCAGATAGCACACTTCTCTAGAAATTAACAGCACTACACTCACCCCGATGGGTCCTAGCTTTTTTAGTTTAGTCCGAATGTTATTGTTGCCATTATTTGTCTCTTTTGTTCAAATATGTTACAACATGAAGCTTTGACCTTTCACCGCCCTAGTTATCCCTGTAAGTTCGGCATCCATGGAGCATGCAGCGTAGCCGCATGGACCAGAGAGCCTATCTGGTTCAGTCCGGTCGGGGTAGACAGTAAGGGCCCCATACCCCGATCTATCGGGGTCCCTCATTACCGACCCATCGGTATAACAGAATATGGCATCTGATGGGTAGGATTTTAAGTTTCTGCTGTATCATATATAAAATACAAGCAAAATACAAAAATACTTTTAAAAAAAACAAACAAAGCTTATATTAAGTGTATCCATTAGTTTAGATCCGATCAGTCAAGGGATTACAGTTGTAATAGATCTAGACCAGTGATGCTCAACCGAATTCGGCCTGCGGGCCATTTTAACTTTCGACACGCGTGTCGCGGGCCACATCAATAAAAAGGTAAAATAATAAAATCCAAATTCACATAAAACTATTTGAAAATATTGAATCTAGTATTAATTAATGGGAAATTTAAAGTCTATCATTTTTTACGCGTCTAAAAATGGGCCCATTTCTCTACTTAAAATGTGAGCGACATTGTAGCTACCTTTACCACCAACTTATTTTCTTGTCTCTTTTTGGTTTATATTCCCATCGATCCTCCAATCTCTAGGCGTAGTTTGACCAATCTTTTATACGCGGCTCAAACTAAAAAGGTCTTCATATTTGTTTTATAATGCCGCTGTATATGTTGTTGTTTTTGAAACAGCCCTGGAGACTTTCTTTACAAAACAAATATGCTGGCTAATTTTCATGTTCCACAAAAAAAAGATCCATTCACTTTTCTTGGTAGATTCCCATTTCATAAACTCACAAACGCACAATCGTTAAAGGTCATGGTACCAATCCTTCAGAGAAAAAGTGGAGGCCCTAACAATTTTGAAGGGGGTGAGGATTTTCTACTTTTGTGCCGACGTTTCGGCGGGCCGGATGAAACCACGTCGCGGGCCGATTCTGGCCCGCGGGCCGTACTTTGGGCATCACTGAACTAGACTAACAATAATAAATTTTTGCGATTAGAAATATTTTTACCAGTTGTTTTTGTTTAGCGCAATTTCATGCTTTTAGCTTTCTCATTTCAGTATGATCCTATTACTTGTCTGGACCAATTGGAAAGTGGTGGGGGAGAAAGAACGGGGTACCTGGGGGATCTTTTTCTTAATTTTTTTTTTTAAACAAAAGTGAACAACCTGAATTCGATCTCGTGAACTAAAGCCTTCTCAGGTGTCTGAAGGTAACATTGAGTCTATGAACATGGAAGTCTAGTTATCTAGTGTTTCTATTTCATGTTTCAAGAAGCAAGGAATCAAAGAGTCTGCCAGACATGATAGCAGACACATGGCTTTAGGCTACGAACGACATTCACTGTAGATAAACGTCTTACACTCACCTTCTAGGTCTAGCGATAGTAAAGAAAGTATAAATATCCAGCGAAGTGCTATGGCTCAATAAGCTCTATTTGGCTCATCCAATACTTAAATCTACAAGTTTGACTGAACAAATCTATTTCTTCTGAAGTAACAATTGTGATTCAATGTATGTGTGTGTGTGTGTGTGTGTGATTATTCCTGTTTGGTTTGTGTAAATCTGATATTCATTCTACAACTTGTGGATGTTCCTTATGTACTTGCGTGCGTGTTTGCGTCAGAACAAAGAATTCGCAAAAAATTAAAACATCAGATCTTAATATCAAGCATAACTAATCGCTACAGATAGAAACCGCTTTTTCAAAAGTACAATCTCTTTGATTTTGCATTTTGCTGACAAACTACAGTACTTCATTGGAGGTTTAGGTTTGTAGACAAACAAATGTGACCACGAGAAGTGCATATTTTTTTAAAAATTTGGTCTCATTACGTCACCTTGATTTGTATGCAGTTCCAGAGTTCTATTGCAATATAAAAATAAATAACGAAAAACGCGTTTGATAGTTTTCTAAATATAGAATTATTATTTGTGCGCGTAATGTATGCCATGCAAGCGTCATTAGTATTCCAAAAGTAGTACATCAGTTTTCTTCCACAAATAATACGGTTATCTTTCTTGAGTGTTCGGGAATGCCAGAAATAGATTCCAAATCACATAAAGGTGGAGGGGGAAAGAAGGTGGAAGGAGGGAAGAGGCTTAAAATGGATTGGCTTGTCAGTATCCACATGTGTGAACTGACCATCAATGACAGATCCAGATGTGAGCGCAAGAAAACTAGATGGTCAAACTTTGGGGAATTCCCGATTTTTTTGTTTTGAGGGGGGAGGGGGGAAGAAAAGTGTTTAAAAACTAGGAAACACAAAACGTTTGGAACAAATAAAAATGATTCCTCTTTAAACGTTGTCAACATATCCCCGATACATATAGGACAGTATTTGTTCACAATGTGTAGCTTCAATAAAGTGTTTAAACTGTGTGCAAAAGTACCATGACATTTTGCCTTCTTTTTATACGCAATGTCTAAGTTTTGAACAGTAGGAGACCTAAGTTTTAAACAACAGAAGGTCTAGGTTTTAAACAATAGAAGACCTAGGTTTTAAACAACAGAAGGTCTAGGTTTTAAACAATAGAAGACCTAGGTTTTAAACAACAGAAGGTCTAGGTTTTAAACAATAGAAGACCTAGGTTTTAAACAACAGAAGGTCTAGGTTTTAAACAATAGGAGACCTAGGTTTTAAACAACAGAAAGTCTAGGTTTTAAACAATAGAAGACCTAGGTTTTAAACAACAGAAGGTCTAGGTTTTAAACAATAGGAGACCTAGGTTTTAAACAACAGAAGGTCTAGGTTTTAAACAATAGGAGACCTAGGTTTTAAACATTAGGAGACATGGGTTTTAAACATTAGGAGACCTAGGTTTTAAACAACAGAAGGTCTAGGTTTTAAACATTAGGAGACCTAGGTTTTAAACATTAGGAGACATAGGTTTTACACAACAGAAGGTCTAGGTTTTAAACAATAGGTGACCTAGGTTTTAAACATTAGGAGACATAGGTTTTAAACAATAGGAGACCTAGGTTTTTAACATTAGGAGATATAGGTTTTAAACAATAGGAGACCTAGGTTTTAAACATTAGGAGACCTAGGTTTTAAACATTACGAGACCTAGGTTTTAAACATTAGGAGACATAGGTTTTAAACATTAGGAGACCTAGGTTTTAAACATTACGAGACCTAGGTTTTAAACATTATGAGACATAGGTTTTAAACATTACAAGACCTAGGTTTTAAACATTAGGAGACATGGGTTTTAAACATTACGAGACCTAGGTTTTAAACATTAGGAGACCTAGGTTTGAAACATTAGGAGATATAGGTTTTAAACAATAGGAGGCCTAGGTTTTAAACATTAGGAGACCTAGGTTTTCAACATTACGAGACCTAGGTTTTAAACAATAGGAGACCTAGGTTTAAAACAACAGAAGGTCTAGGTTTTAAACAATAGGAGACCTAGGTTTTAAACATTAGGAGACATGGGTTTTAAACATTAGGAGACCTAGGTTTTAAACAACAGAAGATCTAGGTTTTAAACATTAGGAGACCTAGGTTTTAAACATTAGGAGACATAGGTTTTAAACAACAGAAGGTCTAGGTTTTAAACAATAGGAGACCTAGGTTTTAAACATTAGGAGACCTGGGTTTTAAACATTAGGAGACATAGGTTTTAAACAATAGGAGACCTAGGTTTTAAACATTAGGAGATATAGGTTTTAAACAATAGGAGACCTAGGTTTTAAACATTAGGAGACATAGGTTTTAAACAATAGGAGACCTAGGTTTTAAACATTAGGAGATATAGGTTTTAAACAATAGGAGACCTAGGTTTTAAACATTAGGAGACATAGGTTTTAAACAACAGAAGGTCTATGTTTTAAACAATAGGAGACCTAGGTTTTAAACATTAGGAGACCTGGGTTTTAAACATTAGGAGATATAGGTTTTAAACAATAGGAGACCTAGGTTTTAAACATTAGGAGACATAGGTTTTAAACAACAGAAGGTCTAGGTTTTAAACAATAGGAGACCTAGGTTTTAAACATTAGGAGACCTGGGTTTTAAACATTAGGAGATATAGGTTTTAAACAATAGGACACCTAGGTATTAAACATTAGGAGATATAGGTTTTAAACAATAGGAGACCTAGGTTTTAAACAATAGGAGACCTAGGTTTTAAACATTAGGAGACATGGGTTTTAAACATTAGGAGACCTAGGTTTTAAACATTAGGAGACCTAGGTTTTAAACATTAGGAGATATAGGTTTTAAACAATAGGAGACCTAGGTTTTAAACATTAGGAGACCTAGGTTTCAAACATTACGAGACCTAGGTTTTAAACATTAGGAGACATAGGTTTTAAACATTAGGAGACCTAGGTTTTAAACATTACGAGACCTAGGTTTTAAACATTATGAGACATAGGTTTTAAACATTACGAGACCTAGGTTTTAAACATTAGAATAATGGGTTTTAAACATTACGAGACCTAGGTTTTAAACATTAGGAGACCTATGTTTTAAACATTAGGAGATATAGGTTTTAAACAATAGGAAACCTAGGTTTTAAACATTAGGAGACCTAGGTTTTAAACAACAGAAGGTCTAGGTTTTAAACAATAGGAGACCTAGGTTTAAACATTAGGAGACCTAGGTTTTAAACATTAGGAGATATAGGTTTTAAACAATAGGAGACCTAGGTTTTAAACATTAGGAGACCTAGGTTTTAAACATTAGGAGACCTAGGTTTTAAACATTACGAGACCTAGGTTTTAAACATTAGGAGACATGGGTTTTAAACATTACGAGACCTAGGATTTAAACATTAGGAGACCTAGGTTTTAAACATTAGGAGATATAGGTTTTAAACAATAGGAGACCTAGGTTTTAAACATTAGGAGACCTAGGTTTCAAACGATAGGAGACCTAGGTTTTAAAGAAACAATAGCATCAAAGACAAGACTCTCTAATCGAGTCTGGTAAAATAAGTCAATGACATAGATGTATCAAGAGCATCGATTAGTTTTTACTTTCACTGACTGCGATTTTGCCCGAACTGAAACCAGTTATTCATCTGGAGAGATCTATTGTCTTCGAGAAAGAAGGAGTCATATAAACATGTTTATAAATGTATTCAGTATTTAGTCAGCAAAAAAAAAGATTAAATAATGTACATTTTTTAAAGTTAAGAAAACTTTGGTGTTCAAACAAATTGATTCTCCATCGAACTACTGACACGAATGAATGCCGAGAAGCGACACTCTCAAAGTATTAGGGAAAGGACGAGAGAAGGGAGACGCAAACAAGGGAAGTAACCCGTTGCGTAAGTTATTTCAGCAGGTGTAAAGTATATCGAGAGGAAGTGACGTATGAAACATTAAGAATGGTGGACGCGGCTAATTATGACAAGACAGTGGATGCTAAGTGGTACAGGCTAAGAATAGATCTCTGCAATCTCCACCGCTGTACGTGTCTCAGTCTGGATGGTGGATGATGTCATGGTGGTGGTCATGTGGGATGGGAGTGGACATCACTGACAGATTTCTCTGGAACAAGAGGAAGACCCGCGTAGATTAAATTTCTTTTCCAGCTCTTCATCGCTCTTTCATTTGTTCACCTTTCTTCCTTCTCGTGATTTCTTTCTGTTTTTATTTCTTTTTTCTTACTTTTGTTGTTCCTTCCTCTTCTCTTCCTCTCTTTCCTTCTTTTCTTTTCTTTTCCTTTACTGTGTGGGTCCCCGGATCTTGGTTCTCTTAATAATGTCTGGTATTTTGACAGAAGCTGTCCAAATGAGCTGTCCTCTAGGGACAGGAGGGATTCTACAGAAGCATAGACACTCTGCTTGTGAAGCCTATATGAGGGGAAAAAAGGAAAGGTGGTGGGGGCAGGCTCTATAAATAACTTACAGTACTTCAAAGAAAATGACTAGATCTAACTCCCTAACAACCTAAGACGAGTTTTCTTTGTCCATTTTTTATCATACATCTTATATACATAGACATAAAAAACAAACACACACACACTTTCTAATATATATGTATACCCATATACACAAACAGTATTATACACCCTCACAAACAAAGAAACACACGCACTGTGGCAAGTTTTTGTATTTTTTTTTATTTTATAACTCGAAATAGGGGCTACTTGTAGATCTAGGCTAGATCTAGTCGTGAAAAATTGTGCTACATATCAGTGGCGTCACTAGGAGGGTGAGAGGGGTGAGGTCCGCACTGGCCGACACGCTTTTGCGGGTGACACACAAGTTGGAAAAATTATATTTATTGATTAACTGACAAAGTTGACGACCACAGAAAGATTAATAGTCCAATTATACACACACACATACCCATATATATAAGTAAGTTCCATATAATTTACTAATGCTGCATGATGTCTATGTATAAACATGTTTTTAAATAGTTTCCCTTTGACCTATTGATATTATCTTTCTCTTTCATGCCTTTTTTTTCTATCTTGACAAGAAAAAAGTGTTTACTGATTTCAAATGAAGGTACATGGCGGAGTAGTGTTCCCCTAACCTGAATACGTAATGTGATCAAATCTACGAACACCAAATCTGTCAGTGTCAGCCTTACTTTAAAATAAAAACCCACGCAACTACAGCTTGTATTTGCCCTAATGGCGTCATGATTTTTGCTGCTCCGTTGTTGAATAATAAATTACTCTTAGATTTGCAAGTTACATGTAACAACAATTGGATTGGGTTTTGTACACAAGTCAGACTGGTCAAAGCAGCATATTGAAAGTATTATTTAATACAGACAACGTAATTAACACTGTGGTCAGTAAGCACTGGCGGATCCAGGGGGGGGGGCGGTAGGGGCGATCGCCCCCCCCCCCCACTCGGCCGACCCCCCCCCCCGCCCCCGAACGGGGGGGGCGGACGAATTATAGTATAGAATTCACACAATTTGTGTGCGAATTTATTACTTATGTTAATAATATATACTAATTATTTATATTTCAACCTATTTTTAGATTATTTCGCCCCCCCCCTTTCTAGTATTTTGGCCGATTTGGTAGGGTCGGGAGGGGCGATGGCATCAATCACCCCCCCCCCACCATAAACTTTCGAGTGGGGGGATGGTCCTATTTATTTGTAGAAATCACAGCTTGCTAACAGAATCAATTAAATATCTATATGATTAAAACTTGTTATTGGTATTTTAACCGGTCTTTATATTATGTCGTTCATATGTTGGCCGATTGGAAGGGGAAGAGCGAATACCTCCACCGCCCTTCCTATCTAAACCCTTTGAGTGGGGGGGGGCGGTCCTGCTTTTATGGAGAAATCATAGTATGTGAACAAAATTAGTCGAATATCGGACAAATCAATACTTTTTCTTTTTGGATTATAGTAAGAAATTACAAAATTAAAAAAATCTGTCACTAATAATTTATATATGCTATAAAGTAAATTCTTATATCGAGTCACCCAACCCCTATTCTTTAATGCAAAATGCAATCAATAGCAGAAATTATAAAAAGGAGCGAAAATTAATAGTTTTCATTTTACCGCCCTTGCCCTTTCCAGACAGAGTCTGTGTAATTTGACATGAATTTATCATAACTATTTTAAGAAAGACTTTGCTTTGGAAAAGTTATAATTCAAACGAAATTTTTCAATATAACAGTCACGGTTGAGATGAGTTCAAAAGCCAAATAATCTTTTCCTAGTCGACTTTTTCCAACCTTTACTCTATCTCATATTTTTCTCGTTAAATAAATTTAGGACTATAACTCATAATTTATACTTGTATTTTATTGAATATTATTAATCGAATATTTTTTTTTTCGGCGGCGATCCTCAAAACCTTAATCTGAATATGTGGGGTATCTAATCTTTTCAAAGAACAAATCGGTTTTATTTGCAATGTATTAAGGGATTATAAATTCATATTAGAATATTTTTCTCATTATTCAAAAGGCACTTTATAATAGAATGAATAATGAGCTGTAGGGCACGAGAATGCGTTACTGCAGTGAAGAATGCCAGAAAAGGCTTTTAGCGTCGAGGTTTCGCCCCGAACCTCACTGATAAATAATAAGCTGTAGATGTCAGAAGAATGCGTTTATGCAGAGAAAAATGCAAGAAAACGCTTTTGGGCGCCGGGGCTTCGCCCCGAACCCCACTGAAAAAGCTTACAGCGCTCTCCCAGACCCCCAAGCTTGCAAGAGAAAGACTGTTTTTTATATATATGCTGTACGCACGTTTATGCATAGGGTTAGGGTTTATTGGGCGTTAAGGTTAGGGTTTAGAAAAAAATCGCCCCCCCCCACTCCAAAGTTCTGGATCCGCCAGTGGGTCAGTTGTGAGGTACCTTTAAAAATGCTACACAGTACACATCACTGACAGATTTGTTTTAGAAAACTCGGCTAAATGATAGTTGCAAAATTAAAAAAAAAAAGTCTTGCAAACGTGGCGGGTATCAAGTTGTTTGAAGTATGGAGCGTGAAAAGTACATACTTTAGGCTGGACACAGCTTCACATTAGTGGAGAATACATTAGACCTAATTGCCTTGTTTGTAAAACCTCACTTAAAGTACTGCATCATAACTTTTTTTTTTGGCCTGTATAAATTATCTGTAATGTTTTATTGAAGTGACGAGCCAGACTTTAAAAGCAGATAGGGAGTGGGTGGGGGAGTAACTAGCGAGACATTCTCCGTACTTCATTAGTAGTGGGATCTTTTTTTTGGGGGGAGACATTCTCCGTACTTCATTAGTAGTGGGATCTTTTTTTTTGGGGGGGGGGGGGAGACATTCTCCGTACTTCATTAGTAGTGGGATCTTTTTTTTGGGGGGAGACATTCTCCGTATTTCATTAGTAGTGGGATCTTTTGGGGGGGGAGACATTCTCCGTACTTCATTAGTAGTGGGATCTTTTTTTTTGGGGGGGGGGAGACATTCTCCGTACTTTATTAGTAGTGGGATCTTTTTTTTTTTGGGGGGAAACATTCTCCATACCTCATTAGTAGTGGTATCTTTTGGGGGGGGGGGGGGCTTAGTCCTCTCCTATTCTTGATAGACGTTTCCATATTGGAATAACTCGAGCCTGAATGATCAGGTGGTTGATCTTTGACTACAAAACAGCAAGGCCAATAAAAGAAACTTGTTGACAATGAAAACGTCTGTACAACATATATACATACATACATGCATACATACATGCATACATACAAACATACATACATACATACATACAAACATACATAAAAACAACTTATTCATTGAACTTGGCACGTCCTAGGCACAGGAAGCTCTAAAATTTCTGTACAGATGATCAAATGTTAGAAAATGACATGAGATCTGTTTGTCTAGAACCTAATGATATCAAGCTTATCTTGTTCTCCAGGTGGGCGGAGCCAAACAGACACAACAAACACGTCTGTGTCCTCTGGACCTCCTTTGAAGCCACACACACAAAAAGCATCCCACCAGATTCGATCGTGCATGCTGATAATCTTTTAATTACTTTTTTTTCTCCGAAAAAAACACAAAAAAAAAACAACACCTAAGGATTCAGATAAAAAGTGTGGATTGTGGGAGGGAGGGAGGGAGGAGAGAGAGAGGGAGAGGGAGACAGAGAGAGGGAGAGAGAGGGAGAGGGAGAGAGACAGAGAGAGGGAGAGAGAGGGAGAGAGAGAGGGAAAAAGAGAGGGAGAGAGAGAGAAGGAGAGAGAGAGGGAGAGGGAGAGAGAGTGAGAGAGACAGAGAGAGGGAGAGAGAGGGAGAGAGAGGGAGAGAGAGAGGGAGAGAGAGGGAGCGAGAGGGAGAGAGACAGATGGAGAGAGAGAGAGGGGGAGAGAGAGAGGGAGACAGAGAGAGGGAGAGAGAGGGAGAGAGAGGGAGAGAGAGGGAGAGAGAGGGAGAGGGAGCGAGAGGGAGAGAGACAGATGGAGAGAGAGAGAGAGAGAGATGGAGAGAGAGAGAGGGAGAGAGAGAGAGAGAGAGAGAGAGAGAGAGAGAGAGAAGGTTGCCATCCGATATGTAGCCCACCTTCAGAACGTATCCGGCACTAGCGAGTGACTGACATCAGCATCAGAGAAATTAGTGCATCTATAATTGAATGCTGGATTGACGGCGACGTGCACGCTGTAGGGGAGATCACTGATTCACGACAGACAACTGAGAGCTAAGTGATTCACGACAGACAACTGAGAGCTAAGTGTTTGTCAACACGGATGTGAACCCAATAATGTTTTTCGGTCAATCTTTTATTTCAAAGGAAAGCAACTTTCGGCGGGTATTGTTTTATTGTTTCATCTATAACCAACTTATAACTGTAAAATGTTTTGTTGTTTTATGTGTTACGGATATTCCTTCAGAATTGAAGATATTCTACATCTTATCCCAAACCTCTCACAGGACGAGCTTCACCTATAGACGCTATTGATGACCTTCACCTATAGACGCTATTGATGAGCTTCACCTATAGACGCTAGCTAATAATGAATTCTTATATACCTTTTGTGGGGTGGCCGAGTGATAATACTCTTGACTTGCAAACAGAGGGAATCACGAGTTTGAAATCTCGTTGAGGAATAGAGCCCAGTATCTAATGTCAATGGACAGTCACATTATCATTCCTATATCTCCCTTGCTCTGGAACTCTTACTGACGCTCTATAATTGTTTGCAAATTAATAAAGGAAATAAACCTAATGGATGATAGGACTACTTTCACGGACGTTTCTTATCTCCCTTGTATCTGAATCTGATCCATCCGCTTATAGTTTTCACAATATTTGCATTGAGTTTTTTCGAAGATTGGTTTGTGTTCAAGATTATCTTTCTTTACTTTGCCGGAAGAGACAGGAAGATAGTTTTTATTCTTAGGTTTAAATAATGGTTCATTTTAAAGACATGTTTGTGGAAATGTTCATATATTGTGCCCAGTTCATAAAAGAAAAAAGTGTTAATGTATATCATACAATATACACTGTTATAAAACTTGTTGTTTTTTCTACTTACCACGAATTTATCCAAAACAAGCGACTGTGAGTTCTCATTTCATTTCACTGTATGTCTGTAATATGTACTGTTGTAAGTACTGTTATAAGACGTATTCTCAGCACTCTTCTGAAACAAAGATACAAGATTTATTATGCCAACTTTTACATGTAGACAGCTGTCAATAGATTATATCGTATAAAGAAAATTGTGTAAATTGTTAATTTTACAACTTTCAGATGTTCATTTGAAATTGCAGATTATTACATCGTTGCCCAAAACTTCCGCAGGACCGAGTGGGATGGCGTTGGGCAGGTTCGAACCCGGAGTCATCGAGACAACAGTCCAGAGCGCATACCACACGACCATGCAACCAACATACTTATTGTATATTGATTAAGTTATTAAGAGAACATTGTGCAGACTTAATGTGGCAATTGTAAGACATTCTAAAATAACTGTATCAATAATAAATAATACAAATAAATAATAATACAAAAAATAAAAATCTGAATCCAGTCGAAGACCCCCCCCCCAACCCACACTCGACCTTGACATGAGCATTTTGCGTGTGTGAAACCAATAGAAAATAATTCGATCACAAATGGCTAATGTCAAATGATTTATAGTCGACATTCTTCTCTGGTCTAAAATTCAATCCTTAGTTAATATAGATTGCAGAGACTTTGATACCAGGCTAAATGTTTCTATTCAACCAACTTTTGTCGTAAAAAAAATAAGAGTCTAGTAAAAGTTGGACACATGGAAATGGCGAGGGGGGGGGGATGGGGGGTTAAATTCAATGAACTCCTTCCACTTTGGCCCCACCCCCCTGGGGATTTGGTTTTTCGAAGAAACAACACAGAAGTTTGTATTATAAAAAATGACTTTATTGTCGGTCCGATATCACCCATTCTACTGCCATTTTTATGGAGCTTCTATCAAGTCACACCGACTGTCTGTCTGTCTGGTCAAGGTTTTGGTGACACGTTATTTCTCCCACTTCCTATTCTCGGATCAAGTTGAAACTTTGCACAATTAGTCATTGCCGATGACAAGGTCAGACCGCAAGGCCGGGTGAGTAGCTTACGCAATTGTGGACAGTTATCAGTATGTCCATCAACAATTTCCATCCAAAATAGAGGTCTATCGAAATTAAAAATATTATTTTAAAATGAAAGCTTACATTAAGTGAAATACTGTGAATTATTTGTAATCAGTCATGTAGTTCATTGTTGTTAAAGACTTTGTCTGGTACAAACTTTGTGCTCTTTATTTATCCCACTTCCCATGCTCGGACAAAGTTAAACCTTCGACAAATATTCGTTGTCCCTAGCAACACCAGAATCAATAAAAAAATCGATCAATTATTTTATCAATTAGTTGTAATTCATTAATTTAGTTTTATAGAGAGACAGTACTAATTAGGTGGGGATAGACTTGTGTAGAGAATTAGGAAGTCGACAACAAATGTAAAACGAACAATACATAACTATAAAACTATCTATTTTCATAAGCACTTGTCTCTCTCACTTTAGATTGGACAATTTAAATGATGGACAGAAAAAAGTGAGTGACCGACATAAACGTTGGCTACTATTTATTCTTCCACTCGCCCTTTCCCCTCTTTCCAACTGACCAGCAGTGACCCGAACTTCGAAACGGAATCCCTCTGAATAAACATTACATTGGACCTCGTGACGCAAGGAAAACTTTGACCACGTGACCAGAAATATAAAAAAAAATTCCGAAGCCCCCCTCCGACCACTGACCGAGAGTTTGCCCAGCAAATGCCCATCGTGCTTGGAATTCCTATGTCCACCCGTGAGTAGATATCAAATGTGGGAGGAAAGAGGAGAATAGGGAAACACTGGAGATGGACGTACTGGTCAGTGAAGGGAAAAGATGGGCCTGGTTGTGCCAATGTCTTAGGGTCAGCGATTTGCTCAGCAAACAAACTCATCTTTCAAAGCCTACGACGTTAAAGCTGATTTTAATATTCGGTACTTTTGTATATTTTCAAGTCATTTCAGACTCTATGTGTTTCTAATAATGATAATAATAATTACCATTATTGTTAATAGTATCAGTGTTAATATAATGCAACGTATCATGGGCTTAGCCGGGGGTGCGATTCGGGGTTCCTTTCCCCCCCCCCTTGAAATTTAATATCCCCGCAGAGGGGGAGGTGAAACTTTGTGAGTGATTTTTTGCTTTGATTTTGTTTATTTTAGGTGAGATTGTAATATTAAACCATCACTTACCCAAGCACAGCCAAGGGGGGGGGTTGAGTTTAAAATCCCCTTACATGGGGTTTTGCGGTTAAAACCCCACTATTCTATTAAACAAAGAGAAATGCAAACGACAATCCCCAAATTCCAAGAGCATAGCCAATGGGGATTTTGAGTTTAAAACCCGTACGAATTTTTTTAAAGATAAAACCCCTCTTTCAAATAAGATTAAAGAATACGCAGTCACCAGATTCTATGAGCGTAGCCAAGAGGGGTTTTGTGTCTAATAACCCCCTCCAAATTTTGTTTTTACGATAAAACCGCCTCTTCACAAAGCATACATGAGTTACCATAGGACGTTTTGCTTTCATGACCCCCATCCAGTGGGGTTTGAAGCTAAAGCCCACCTCTTCAATATAAAAAAAGCAAATTGCACATTCAAAATTCTATGACCGTAGCCAAGGAACGTTTATAATTTAAACCCCCCTCCTTGAGAGGGCCTTAGGTTTAGAACCCCCTCCAGATGGTTTGAGTTTAAAATCTCACTACAGATAGTTTTGAGGTTGAAACCCCCTCTCTTCCATATTATTCTAAAGCAAACTACAGTCACCAAATTCTATGAGCGTAGCTAGGGGGTTTTGAGTTTGTTTTAAAAAAAAAACTCCATACACCACAGTCAGAGTACTGAAAGGTCTTGAAGGCAGAAATCATTGTAGAATCCATACACAACAGTCAGAGTACCGAAAGGTCTTGTAGGAAGAAATCAATGTTCTGTGTTTTTATTATTTGAGCAAAAAAAATGTTTAAACTTAATATTGGGGAAGAAAACTATGTCCCCAAATAGGTCACAGACGATAATTTGGAGAAAACTGTCCACACAGTAAAAGAGTTACCATATTGTCGTCTGCTTTCTTCTAGAAAAATCGATGACGTAACGATTTTTTATGACGTTTTATTAAACTCGTTTTTTTTTCTGTATTTTCTAAGGCCCATCCTTTAGTTATGCTGATCTTTACAAAATGTTTATCAACTCACTCTGTCTGTCTGTCTGTCTGGTAAAAACTTTATACACGTTGTTTCTCCCACATCTAATCTCGGATCAACTAATTAACTATTGGTAATTATTTATTTTGTTTGGTATAAGTTGAATTTATTTATTTTTTGTAGACAGAAAAGTTTGTCAATATCAAACCTGTTTTCATAAGCAGTTCCCTGGCCCAGTGGTTAGCGTTTCGACTGAGTAGGCCTTAGTCCTCGAGTTCGAAGTCTTAAATATCAAAATGTAAAGAAACCGCACATGAAACATTGCTATGATTTACTTAATTAAAGAATAACATCCCATTTGCATTTCAGGATAGAAGATTTAAAAGTAAAGTAGTAATTATACATAAAACACTTAATTATAATCTTCAAATACAAAAACAAAATTTAATAAAATACTCAGAAAGACGCAAAGATAAAGACACATTCGTCGTCCCATATGCTAGGACAAATTTGTACAAATACTCTTTCTTCCCTAGTGCTATTAGAGCATGGAATGGGTTGCCTGAGCTAGCCAGGAAAACCAGTGACTTGGCGGAGTTTAGGTCATTGGTTAATATGCAAGACTAAATGCATGACGTGTAGGACGTAATCATGTTCTTTTTTGAAGTAACGTCTGTATTATAAGATAAGAAGAAGAATAACAGAACAACACATAACACAGAACAACACAGAACACATAACACAGAACAACATAGTCGCTCAAACGCTACTACCAACATGTGATGCTTATATGATACTTTGTTTTGTAGCCAATAAGGTAACCACCACAAGCCCCAAGTCCAACCCTCCATATCTTCAACCTCAACTACTAATTTACCCCACACCCACATCCCACACACAATAATATATGTTACCAAGGTAGTTAACTAGAATATAGGTTAAGTTCAACGCTTCCGGAATTAATCCAATGCACCCATTGGCTACTAGCAAAGCGGAAATGCTTTTTCTTCTTGCATCAGACGTCACGTTTTCTTTTTCGGCGGATCTCTTGCAAATGATCAAACCGCCCTTTTAGAGTTTCAAGCCGTGAATGCTGATCGAGACAGTGGCAGAGAACTCCTTTTTTTTTATTCTATTTCCTTCCTACCCCCTCCCCTGAAATAAAACCCAGTAAGAGTGCAATCATTTCCAGTAAGGATTCGTTGATTCTAATATATCTGTTGCCTTTCAACTAAGGGAAGACATTGAAAGAGAATTCGCCTTTTCTAACTAGGCCGGGACACAGGTCAGAGCAGACGATTAGGCTTATTTAGATGGACACAGGAGAAAAATAGGAGAGGGGAAGCTAAATATAAATAGCAGAACGGCGTCATTGGAGTTTGTAATTAGTTTAGTTAACGTTAAACTAAAAGGTAAAATAGCCGAATACGACATTGTTCTATTCACTGCTGTGTTCATCTGTTAGCCCATGGAACACTCAGGACAAGACAAGAGAAAGGGAACTGTGGCATTTGTACAGGCACTAACGTCGCACTAACCGAATAACTTTTAAGTTACAGAATTTATGAAACTGAATAGCAGTAAAGTACAATTTTCCACACAGTGGTGGGATGAAAAAACAACAACTTATTATTGAAAAACAATTATGTACATAATGTAATAGAAAACCTTTCTCAACACTGAAAAACTGAAGGCAATTTCACTAAATGTCACCAGGTGGTCGTCTTGCCAACGTCATACAAAGTAGTGCTATTTATATGCTGCCTCCAGTTTGTACCATGAAATCAGGGATAGATATCTCAAACCAATTGTTACGAGCGTCTGAATTTAAGAAGCAAAATTAAAGAAATTGAAAAAAGATTAGCCTCGAAACTGCAATTTTATAAACAATGGAGACATTTTATTTGAAACTTCATCCTTCCTGCTCATTTTGATGTTTTGATCATGCAATACATTTTTTAGAAATAGAAAAATATTGTACATGATTTTGTAAAGGGTAAAACTCTAGGAAAGAGCAATACTATGTGATTGAAAATAGATGGTTGATTCACTATTTTGAGTTGGTTTTAAAGCTATCTCAAGCACCTAAAGTTCAAAACTGCAGGACACAGACAAATTTTTGATCCTCGATTTGTCTCGATTTATTAGATATAAAGTTAGAACTATTTATCTTATCTTATCTTATATAATACAGACGTTACTTCAAATAAGAAGATGAATACGTCCTACGAGTCATGCATTTAGTCATGCATATTAACTAATGACATAAATTCTTCTAAGTCACTGGTTTTCCTGGCTAGCTCAGGCAACCCATTCCATGCTCTAGGGAAGAAGGAGCATTTGTACAAATTTGTCCTAGCATATGGAACAAAGTGCCCCATCTTTGTGTCTTTCTGAGTATTTTATTAAATTTTGTTTTTGTATTTGAAGATTATGGTTCAGTGTTTTATGTATAATTGCTACTTTACTTTTGAGTCTTCTATCCTGAAGGCTTTCTAAATTTAGTGATTTTACTAAACTTGTTACTCTAGTCAAATGTGAATATTCGTTAGTTATGAATCTCAGTATCTCTCAGTTAGAAGCAGAGCGTTTTATTTTTTCTAATTTAAAACTGCGAACAGTTTTCATAATTAATCAGTAGTATATTTTTAAAAAATCAATTTAAATTATCAATGCAAACGTAGATAAGTTTGTATAGTAACTATAATTTATCTTGTTTATGTCAATGTGTGTGGATTCCTTAGCACCGTCAATAGGACATATCAGCTCATACTATACGAAATGTATATGATTCTGATAGCAATGATTATACAGGGTATATTAAACTGTTAATGAAGTCCAGAGGGCTGTATTTCAAAAGGGGTTCACGTTTGTGAGGCGTATCTGATCTAGAAGTGAAACAAACAATTGGCAGATGGAAGCAAAAGGTTGACAACTCCTGCCTTCCGTGTTGAAGTGTTGGGGTACCACACATGATCTCTCGCTTAATGATTTCTTTTTATTATTAATTCAAAGTATATCAACCTAATTTTCCATTAACTGAAATTCTAATTATCTGAAATTCTATATATGTGTAATTTTTATTTACCTGAAGTTCTATTTATCTGAAAATATATTTTTGTGAAATTCTTTTTTTATTTGAAATTTTATTCACCCAAAATTTGGAATTCTATTTATCTGATATTCTATTTATCTTAAATTCAATTTATCTGAGAATAATTTTTTTTAGAAATTTTATTTACATTAAATTTTATTTACCTAGAATTCTATTAATCTGAAAATGTATTTTCATGAAATTCTATTTACCTGAAAACTTTGTCAGCTCACTATGACTCAGAGTTTAAGTCCTACTTAACATTATAAGACTGTCATGTCTGCATACTTGAGTGACATCTTTAATGATGACGCCAGTTAAGGTCATTCTGACATTCGATTCTTAAGTTGAAGCTGACATGACGTCCATGCCGTCATCAATGTTGTTGTTTTGCTTGCTTTCTGTCACTGGGTGATGACGTGACGTTAATAATGTCATGCTGTCAACACGACAGCATGCTGTGACAAATATCTCGTGCAGAAGTTACATTTTCTGAGTAGGTTTTTGCTTTGTTTATATCATAGATATCCCGGGAAAAAATCTCTATAAATTAAAATCGGAACAAACATCACGTCTGACATTCTTTTGGAGAAGTTGCACAATACAGCAGCAGAGAGTAAACAGAAAAACAGAGGGCGGGAAAAACAGCGTCGAGTTCTTGTGCTTATTAGAAATTCTCGTGACATTTGTTTCGATGTGATAGTTCCTATTTTATCTGTTTCTCGCTCTATCACTCTCTCTCTCGCTCTCTCTCTCCCTTGCTCGGCCCCTCTATCTCTCTCTCTCTCGCTCGGCCTCTCTTTCTCTCTACCTCTCTTTCTCGTTCTATCAATCTTTCTCTTTCCATCACCCAGTCTCTTTTATCACTCTCTCTCTCTCCCACTCTTCCTCTTTCTCATTCTGTCTTTGTATCTTTCTCACTCATTCTTCCTCTCTTATACTCTGTTCCTCTTTCCCTCTATTTTTCACTTCGTCTCTTACTTTCATTCTCTCTATGTCTCTCTCTCTCTTTCTCTGTTTCTCTCTAATTCTACTGTCCTCTCTCTTCTGCTTACATTATCTTTCGAAAGTTCTGACACTTTGTAGCATTAGGTTTCAAGTTTGTAAAAGGATCATGTGTATCTATTTTGTCTCCCAAAATATACGCAGTAAAACTACGATACTAAACCAATCAAATAGCTTAAAATAAACATCCAACAGAAGCCTAAATTGTCCATTTAGCGACGCCTTAAAGGTCATATTGGACAAAATATCCATCCCTTGGACATATTTATATTGTATTAGTACGTCAGTCCGAGACCCGAGACCTAAATCACCTAACCATTTAAATGTTTATTTAAAATCAGAAGGGCAGGCTAAAACCTTTGACCTAACCCACCATGTTTTGGAGTGAATCTTTTTTTTTTCACGCATGTATTTTTTTTTTATTAGCGCCATTTGTTGCCAAAGCAAACATTGAGTACGGTGCTGAACATAATTAGGTCACGTGAACAACAGCATAAAAAAAACAACTCAATTTGAACTTAACCTCTTGAATAATTAATAGCACGTGCTTGCTGTTACATTGTCCGCGCTTGCCAGTTTAACCAAGGACCAAGCTTGTCAAAATAGATGTACTTTACAAGCAGGCCTGTCAATTGTGCGGCCTGCGGGCCAGTAGCCAAGAGAATTGAGCGGGCAGCTAACCCAGTTGACATGTTAAAATTCGTTTATTTTTAGATAAGTTTGAGTCCTAAGTTGACTATTGAAAACGTGACTGGAGGTGCTTTGAAAACAAAATGTTCAACCTTAATATCATTCTCAATTTCAAAATTGGCTTAACTCTACAGAACGATGGGAATGATGTTGTAGCTTCTAAGGGCAACTAACAAAATAATAATAGGCCTACCATCAAATCTCTGGGCCTAGTTTTATAATAGCCAAGTCCGTCGCTATATTTATTTTAATTGTCATATTCTATTTCTTGAACTCAAATCGACTCTACTTAAAATGCATGAATGATAGATTTTTGTTGTTCAAAGACTGTTATGATAATGCTACCACTATTTTCAGTTCAGTTCAGAACTGGACTATAAGACTCTACCGTCCTATCTCTTGTCCTGTTCTACTGTATTGGAAATAGGACGGTCCAGTCCTAAAGTCTCCTTCTACATAATCATCATTGTTTTTCTTGGTAATTCTTTCACTTGACACGTTGACAGTACTCTGAGTGGATCCAGGCATCATGATCATTGGGACATACAGCTCAACTTCCTGAACCTGTTGCCATGAAATCGTTTGGGAAGTAAAAGGGCAATAAGTCATTTGTAACGAACACAATACAAATTGCTGCATGAAGTGGAAAGACTCTGCTCTGTAGCAAACCCTAAGGTGTGAACTAGCAGCCTGGTCTTCAACACAACTAACAGAAGACCAGGAGCGGCGATGCCAGCTTCAGTGTACATTTTTTGTGTGTGCTGTTATAGGATTTAAGTCACTTGAAAGTTACATTTAGGCAACACATGAAGAATCCTTCACTGAGCATTTATGTAGCATTTAATACTCAGCGACAGAACACCACAAAAGAGGTGGTGGGGGTGGTAGAAGTGCGCGGCGCCCTGGGCGAGTGTTATACCAGGGCCACGCGGCGCCCTGGGCGAGTGTTATACCAGGGCTACGCATATTGTGTGAAAAGTGCTGACGCTGACAAAAGTTTCTCTTTCTGGCGGGGCTTCGGGACTAGCCACTCCATCAGGCCGCCTCAGAGCACGGACATTCTTCCTGCAGGAGAAAATAATGTCACTCCAGTTTAAAAATTCCCATGAAATCAAGGGAAAAGGCGCTGGTAATGCTTGTTTCCCTATTGGGTGCAACATCGTTTTACATCGCGCCGCCTCTGATTGAAAAATGAAAACACTTTTTTTTAAATAAAAAAAAATAAAAAAAAACTTACAACATTGCAAGAATACTACAATCTTCAGAGTCAGACTACAATGTACGGAGTAAGACTACAAAATAAGACCCCATTCTACAGAATAAGACCCCATTTTACAGAATACACCCCATTCTACAGAATAAGACCCCATTCTATCGAGAAGACCCCATTCTACAGAATAAGACCCCATTCTACAGAATAAGACACCATTCTACAGAAAAGATCCAATTCTACAGAGAAGACCCCATTATATAGAATAAGACCCCATTCTATAGAGACGACTCTATTCTACAGAATAAGACCCCATTCAACAGAGAAGACCACAATCTACAGAGAAGAACACATTCTACAGAGAAGACCACAATCTACAGAGAAGACCACAATCTACAGAGAAGAACACATTCTACAGAGAAGACCACACTCTACAGCATGGGCGTAGCCAGGGGGGGGGGTTTGGGGTTCAAACCCCCCCCCCCCCCGAAATGAAATCCCCCCCCCCGAGGGGGGGGGGAGACGGACTTAAGTGACTGATTTTTTGCTTTGATTTTCTTTATTTTAGGTAAGATTTTAATACTAAACCATCACTTGCCCCAGCGCAGCCAAAGGGGTTTTGAGTTTAAAACCCCTACCATGGGGTTTTGAGTTTGAAACCCCCTAACAGGGGGTTTTGAGTTTGAAACCCCCTACCACGGAGGGGGGGAAAGACGGACTTTAGTGACATGTTTTTTTGCTTTGATTTTGTTAATTTTAGGTGAGATTTTAATACTAAACCATCACTTGCCCCAGCACAGCTATAGGGGTTTTGAGTTTAAAACCACTACCAGGGGGTTTAGAGTTTAAAACCCCTACCAGGGGGTTTTGAGTTTAAAACCCCTAACAGGGGTTTTGAGTTTAAAACCCCCTACCAGGGGTTTTTGCAGTTAAATCCCCCTCTTCTATAAAACAAAACACACAAAAAATGCAAACGATAATCCCCAAATTCCAAGTGCACAGTTAAGGAAGATTTTGATTTTAAAACCCCTCCAAAATTTACGATAGACCCCCTCTTTAATATGGAAAAAAAAGCAAATTATGCACTCAAAATGTTATGAGCGTAGCTAAATGGGTTTTGACTCAGTTTTAAGTTTAAACTCCCCTCCAGTGGAGTTTGAAGCAAAAAAATACATCTTCAATAAAAAAAAAAGCAAATTACACACTCTAAAATCTAAGAGCGTAGCCATATGGGTTTTGAGTTTAAACCCCCCGCCAGCGGGGTTTGAAGTTAAAAAATACATCATCAATGTAAAAAAAAAAGCAAATTACGCACTCAAAATGCTATGAGCGTTGCCAAAGGGGGTTTTGAGTTCATATCCCCCTTCACAACAGTTTGATGCTAAAAAATACCTCTTCAATATAAAAAAAAAAGCAAATTACACACTAAAATTATTTGATCGTAGCCAAGCGAATTGAGGGTTTTGAGTTTAAACTCCTTTCCTCCAGATGGTTTTGAGTTAAAAATCCCCCTACAGAGCGTTTTGAGGTGTAAAACCTCTATCTTCAATATTACTCTAAAGCAAACTACAGTTACCAAATTCTATGATCGTAGCTAAATTGGGGTTTTGAATTTAAAAAAACTACAACAAAGTCCTGAGATTTTTAGTTTAAAACCTCTAACAGATGATTTTGACGATAAAACTATACCTTTCGATATAAAATCTAATGCAAACTACAGTCACCCAATTGCAAGAGCGTATTCACGAGAGGTTACATTTCTACCAGTGGCTGGGCTCCATTAATAAAGTGCAGTGAATAGTCATCTGCCGAAATTGAAAAACACTAAATGTGGCTCAACAAAGATGGCTAAGACAGATTTTAGGAGTTAGTTATTGAGATCGGGTCTAAATCATTGAAATCCTATGCGGAACTGGGAGTCGACCCCTTAGTAAAATTGTGACAGAGCGTCGCAGGAGGTTTGCGGGACATGTTCTCCGACAAAATAAATTACGCATAATAAGAGTTGCGATGACATCCTAGTACAACTTGGCGCCACACATTCATGGAGGTCCTCGGAGCAGGTGGGAAGAGGCTTCAGAAATTACCAGTGACAGATTTTTGTGGAAACAGCTTGACGGCAAATGCGCCGAACGGCGCGGCAGGGTCTTAGTCAGTAAAAATAGCACATACATTTTTGAGATAAGACTTTTTAATAGCAGGAAAATGCACTGTAGATACCTCAGAATATGCATTTTGTTGACATTCTATGCCAGAAATAGTGCTTGGCGGCGGGGCTCCGCCCCGATCTAGGGTGAGCTCTTAGAGCTCCCCCAGAGCCCCTTGCTGGCAATGGAGGGGAGTCAACATTTTTTCCACTAACTCCAGGAAGAACCTATTCTAGGGCACAATAAACGTCTTCCAAAAGAATGAAGGGTCAGAATGTAATAAAGATTATGAACACACACACACACATACATATATACAAATATTTTTTTCGCGAAGGGGGGGGGGGCGGGGGGGGAGAAAAAATCCCCCCCCTAAACCCCCCCCCCCCCCGAAAAAAAATCCTGGCTACGCCCATGCTCTACAGAGAAGAACACATTCTACTGTGTAAGTTCACATTCTGTAGAGTGTAGACTACCAGGTCTCCAGACCCCATTAGCTTAACTAAAAGAAAAACAGCATGTCTGTGACAGAAACGAGTCAAAGTCGCTAACAGTCCAACATTACCATTTTAATTTGATTGTGGCTCCCTTACACACATAAACACACACACACATACACTTTATCATCCCCCCTCATCCTTATCCCATTTTAACGAGAGAAATATAGAAAATAGAAAAAAAATGTCGTGGAATCACGAGTTTAAGTTTCTATTGGTCAGTTCCCAGCAAAAGTTCTCCACGTAGGAATAGGAACCAAAAATAACCTTCTTGAACTTTTAGGCTAAGTTCCTATGAGTGTGTGTGTGACTCTCGTGTGAGAGTGTGGGTCTGTTTTTCAGTGGACTAGTCTCAATCCGGCAGTATCTGTGAGTGTGTGTGTGTTTTTGTATGTGTGTGTGTGCGTGCGTGCGAGCGTGCGCCTGCCAGTCCCATTTCTGATGATGTTATTCCGAGAGCTCATGGCAGCCTTCTGTTCTTAATTCTATTTTTCTAAGTGTCTTGGAACTAAAATGGTGGGTGGTGGCCAAGGTAAGGACAATATTATCTCTGGTTACGAGATCCAATTATAAGAATGAAGAGCATTGTTCGGAGATGAAATATCTAAATGTCATTTCCTTTATTTGGGTGATTTAAAAAGATGGAGTCTTAAGGAATTTCCGCTTCAGAAATATTTGTAATATTCTGAAACGTTTTTGGGATAGGTTGATGATGAGATTTAAAAAAAATATTAAAGATATGTTGTTGTCGTGTGATGAAGCGCTCAGCTTACTTGGGTTCAATTCTAGTTGGACACCCTGAGATATTCATCGTAATCTGAGGTCTAGGCTTTAGTCTCGGAATGTACCATCTCTAAATGAAGATGTGGCTTCAGCCGAGGCTAATCGTTTTTAGACCATTGCCACGTCACATGTGACGTTACGACCTGTGACAAGGCAACAAGCTATTGGTCTAAATTGCCCACAGGTTTCGACGTCGCAGGTCAGAGTTGAGGCCTCCAATTGGTCTCTCGAAAGAAGGGTTTTTTTTTTAGAGTTGTCTTTCTCCTAGGTTGGTAGCCATTAAGAATTTAAAGTTAGCGAGACGCTCTTGCTCGATCGAAGCTTTCTGTTTATATAGATAGACATTCTGATGAATGTATGCATGAGTGTACGTGTGTGTGTGTGTGTGTGTGTGCGTGTGTGTGTGTGTGTGTGTGTGTGCGTGTACAGCTTCTTTACTAATTTATAGACTTATTATACAATCTAGATCAAGATCCAATGCCGATAACGAATGACCGGAACTTCATTTCTCTATTCTTGAGAACGGTCTATACTTACACTCATAAAATATGCATACTTAGTGTTGTAAATATTTGGACACGCTAACGGAAGACTGCTATTAAATGTTGCACTTAAGCAGATATTTCAAACATGATAAGCCCGATAGTGAACTCATATCAACATAGTGTAGACCATGAGAGATAGACCGAGCATAACGCAAGCTCTCAATTTCACGTGTTTTAAAAATGGTTAATAAGTTCCGTCATAAAATATGCAGACTTAGTTTATTGTACAATACACTTTTGGGGGATCATATCTGACCTTTGCATAAGTATGAAATATACGTACTTTATTTTTTATACTTTTGTAGTATTATAAATGACTAACTTTTGGTATAATCCAAATGAGAGTACTTCATTTTTTTAAATGTGAGTCTAAAAAATAGATGTTCGTGCGAAACATAAAAAAATTATTCTGTTTGCGTTTTAAAAATATTTTTCGTTTATCTACATACAAAATGCATGTTTCATTTTAAAACTCACAGACGCATTTAGAACACAGAAGTCGTGCTATATGGGACACACTGAGAGCGATGGTCAATGGGATTTTAGATAGTCTATTTAGTTTTTAAGATCTAAGCGTGACAGACGAACAGTCAACACAAAAACAATAGCAGCTTTTCCATATGTGGACCACTAAACGTAATAAAACACAAACAGATAAACAAACTCGCACATTCCGGAAGATGAAATGGTCTCAACTACTTTAAAAACAAGTCGTGCTGGTAAATATTTGTGGTATTTGGTTTCCTATAGTTCTTTGTTACGTTTTAAACTTGGACGGGAAATCCTATTCCAATTAATAGCCAAGGCAATTATATCCTCGTTACTGTCTGAATATAAATGAGCCAGACATTCCCTGGAGAAGGTTTAGTCAAGTCTACATGTGTCAATACTTTTGTCTTGCTTTTAGTCAACGTCTACCACAACACAGACATACAAGACAGAGTCTACATACACACACACACACCACATACGAGACACGAGTCTACATACACACACACACACCACATACGAGACACGAGTCTACATACACACACACACACACCACATACGAGACACGAGTCTACATACACACACACACACCACATACGAGACACGAGTCTACATACACACACACACACCACATACGAGACACGAGTCTACATACACACACACACCACATACGAGACAGAGTCTACACACACACACACACACACCACATACGAGACACGAGTCTACATACACACACACACACCACATACGAGACACGAGTCTACATACACACACACACACCACATACGAGACAGAGTCTACATACACACACACACACCACATACGAGACACAAGTCTACATACACACACCACATACGAGACACAAGTCTACATACACACACACACACCACATACGAGAGTCTACATACACACACACACACCACATACGAGACACGAGTCTACATACACACACACACACCACATACGAGACACGAGTCTACATACACACACACACACCACATACGAGACACGAGTCTACATACACACACACACACACCACATACGAGACACGAGTCTACATACACACACACACACCACATACGAGACAGAGTCTACACACACACACACCACATACGAGACACGAGTCTACATACACACACACACCACATACGAGACACGAGTCTACATACACACACACACCACATACGAGACACGAGTCTACATACACACACACACCACATACGAGACACGAGTCTACATACACACACACACCACATACGAGACACGAGTCTACATACACACACACACACCACATACGAGACACGAGTCTACATACACACACACACACCACATACGAGACACGAGTCTACATACACACACACACCACATACGAGACAGAGTCTACACACACACACACACACCACATACGAGACACGAGTCTACATACACACACACACACCACATACGAGACACGAGTCTACATACACACACACACACCACATACGAGACACGAGTCTACATACACACACACACACCACATACGAGACACGAGTCTACATACACACACACCACATACGAGACACGAGTCTACATACACACACACACACCACATACGAGACAGAGTCTACATACACACACACACACCACATACGAGACACGAGTCTACATACACACACACACACCACATACGAGACACGAGTCTACATACACACACACACACCACATACGAGACACGAGTCTACATACACACACACACACCACATACGAGACACGAGTCTACATTCACACACACACACCACATACGAGACAGAGTCTACACACACACACACCACATACGAGACACGAGTCTACATACACACACACACCACATACGAGACACGAGTCTACATACACACACACACCACATACGAGACACGAGTCTACATACACACACACACACCAAATACGAGACACGAGTCTACATACACACACACACCACATACGAGACACGAGTCTACATACACACACACACACCACATACGAGACACGAGTCTACATACACACACACACACCACATACGAGACAGAGTCTACATACACACACACACACCACATACGAGACACGAGTCTACATACACACACACACCACATACGAGACACGAGTCTACATACACACACACACACCACATACGAGACAGAGTCTACATACACACACACACACCACATACGAGACACAAGTCTACATACACACACCACATACGAGACACAAGTCTACATACACACACCACATACGAGACACAAGTCTACATACACACACACACACCACATACGAGAGTCTACATACACACACACACACCACATACGAGACACGAGTCTACATACACACACACACCACATACGAGACACGAGTCTACATACACACACACACACACCACATACGAGACACGAGTCTACATACACACACACACACCACATACGAGACACAAGTCTACATACACACACACACCACATACGAGACACAAGTCTACATACACACACACACACCACATACGAGACACAAGTCTACATACACACACACACACCACATACGAGACACAAGTCTACATACACACACACACACCACATACGAGACACAAGTCTACATACACACACACACACCACATACGAGACACGAGTCTACATACACACACACACACCACATACGAGACACGAGTCTACATACACACACACACCACATACGAGACACGAGTCTACATACACACACACACACCACATACGAGACACGAGTCTACATACACACACACACACCACATACGAGACACGAGTCTACATACACACACACACACCACATACGAGACACAGAGTCTACACACACACACACACACACCACATACGAGACAGAGTCTACACACACACACACACACCATATACGAGACAGAGTCTACACACACACACACACACCACATACGAGACAGAGTCTACACACACACACCACATACGAGACACAGAGTCTACACACACACACACACCACATACGAGACAGAGTCTACACACACACACACACCACATACGAAGACAGAGTCTACACACACACACACACACCACATACGAGACAGAGTCTACACACACACCACATACGAGACACAGAGTCTACATACACACACACCACATACGAGACACAAGTCTACATACACACACACACACCACATACGAGACACAGAGTCTACATACACACACACCACATACGAGACACAAGTCTACATACACACACACACACCACATACGAGACACAGAGTCTAGTCAAAACTTAAGACCTTTTCCACTTTCCCAATCCCCGTCACACTGCAGCACGGACATCGCGACAACTGAGCCAGCCACTATCCTGTTAGTTGCAGAAACTAATCGCCAGACGGTCATGTGGATGTTTATGTCTTAATTCAATAGAAACAAAAAGTTTTATTTTGTTTGACAGTGTGAGTGTGAGACTTAATGCGTGCGTGCGTGTGTGTGTGTTTATTAATCTGTTTTGTAATTCAGTTCAGTGAATGTCGTTGTTAATGTTTACAGTTTTTCTATTGACTCGGTTTATTTAATTAATTAATTTATTTTTAAAGAAAAACTCATTTGAAAAACATTGTTAGCTTAACATTCAGCAACATGATTGTAGTAATCAACTAGCTTAGCATCTAGCTGCCAACTCTTCTTTTATTTTTTTGAAACGGAAGTGAAATACTCACAAACTTAAACGCGCGCGCACACTCTCACTGACCTAAAAGCCATAAAAATAAAACAAACAAAGTTAAAGTAGAGTACCCTTTCCAAACATTGCGGTCCATAGGGCTATTGATGTAAAGGTCATCTGTTTCTGTGGACCACGGTTAACGACGGTGTCATTGCCGGCCTTAGAAATAGACAAACTAGGCAGCTGCCTAGGACCTCCAGTTCGTAGGGCCTCGCACAGAATAATTTTTTTTGTTAGAGAAGAAATAGCGAAACTTGTGATCAGTGCTATTGGTGTAGTTCATTTGGTTTTAAACAAATTAGCGTCATTTTATTTTTGTCGCTGTTTTTTTTTTATTTCTATTTTTCATAAGGGGTCACCAAATTTACTTTGCCTCGGTCCTCAAATTATCAAAGGCAGGTCCCGACAGTGCTATGTGGCCAGCAAAACGACCAACAAATGTCGGGTACCCATTAGATCTGGAAGGACTCAGAGGCTCCATAAAGATCCCGAAATTGAAAATCCAAGTCTTCACCAGGATCCGAACCCTGGCGCCTCCGGTTCGGAAGCCAAGCACCTTACCACTCCAGAGCATGGAATGGGTGGCATGAATCAGCCAGGAATGACTAAACAGATGTTAAGTCAGAAAGTAACACGCCCGTGTAGACTAACACACACGTAGGACGCAGTTCTCTTCTCTATGAAATAAACGTCTGTAATCCATGTGTTCAAATAAAACTTGACAAGGTCGGTTAAACACCTAGAGATAAACTTCAGCACAAGACTTAACGAGCTTCATATGATCTAGCGTAGGATCACTTGCCCAGACTAATTATCTCCATGACACTTGAGAATCTAATGAACAGACCTTATCAGCAGACCTGTTGCACTGACATTGCCAAGAGACCATTATTATTGTTATCTTCGTTGAATTTTTGTTTTGCGCTTTTCAAAAAGCTAATACATTATGAAAGAAACGATCTCATAGTAGAATGTGATACTTTCACTTTTTCTCATTAAAAATAAAGAATGTTCCCCTTTCAGACTTGACGATCTGTAGGGCAGATGATGTTTAGGTCATCTGTTTCTTTGGCACACGATCAACGAACAGGGTGTCTTATAGCCAGCACAGCGACCAACCGCCTGTACTTTACCCAACTAAAGTCAAGTATCCATAGAGTTAGGTGGACTCGGGGGCGCCATGGAAATCTCGAAATTCAAAATCCCAGTCTACACCAAGATTCGAACCCGGAACCCCATGTTGGGAAGTCAAGAGCTTAACCACTTAGCAGCCGCGCTCCATGGTTTTTGTCATAGTGAATAGAAAAAGATGAAAGCCTAGGTATTAGCTATCGTTGGAACATTGCCCCTCGTGCATAGGTTCTCCTCTCTTAAGTCAGATGGTGGGTCCTACGGGAAATAACCGATACAGTTTTGGCTCATCAGTTTTCCATGATCTTCCGGCATGTAACACTAAATGCTGCAAGCTGCTCAATGGGCTAAGGCTTCTTATTTTTCAGCACACGCCTTTCCCATGTTCTGCCTCAAGACAGTAGAGATTTGGAGTCAGCGGTTTCCTTCGACTAGGTGGGTATCCAACCAATGTATATTAAGAGGATTTTCTGGTTCATGTGCCAATTACTAGTCATTAGATAAATGTTACCAGCTCGTCCATTACTGATCTACACTTCAAGATCAAGTGTAGCACTGGGAGACTGACTGAGACGCCTGGCACTAGATTGATATAGGTAGTGAAGTGCTTAGAACTGCTCCAGTTTCCAGTACTAACAAACAAACTGAATCAAACAAAGATCGCCATCAACGCAATGATCTGTTCTGGGTCAGTGGTCACAAATTTACTCATGCGTCATGCGTGTACTTCCACAAATATTGGCTTTTTTTTTCAAAGTGCTGCTTGGTATTTGAATGATCTGTTGGCAACCACTGGCGAGGTCACAATTAAAACTAAACCCAAGAGAGTAGGGGAAATAATTAAACGCTTACAGAATCCGCAGTAATTCTAGATCTAGACGCTGGTTGCCACTGCAACGATAGGGTAGTGAAGTTCGCTGGACAGTCCGGAATATAAAATCTGGTATGTCTTATTATTAGTACAATGGAGAAGTATTTTATAAATTATGTTTAAGGACTTCAGAATTAGAGAGAAAGATATTTGTAATGGAAAAGAGATGTCACTAAAGAATTCAAGGTATCACATTTAAAGACCGCAATACAAACTTAGAAATGGGGGAAGGATCACAATGGCTATTGTCCCCATGATTATCTTTGGATTGTCAGGGTTGTATTTTGCCTTGGCTCGTCTGCCCGGGCAGTCTATCACTTAAAATATTTCTTAAGTAACAAGTAACGTCAACAGGTTAGCTTATAAAATTAACAACAAATAATAAAGTAACAAAGGTTTAGTAAGATATACAATGACATGACATGAATGATAGTTATACATAGCAATTAGACCTACAGTAGTGGACATAACATACTAACTAATCATTCGGTGAGCTTTAGATATATATACAAACTATATAACATAAGTAGCAAGAAGAGGAAGGCACATCTTAGACACAAGGCCAGCGATACATTCCAGGCTAACGCTGCACACAACCAAATGCAGCCCATGCACAGCGACCAAGTAGGCTCTGGTCAAGCTTGACTGCCACAAGAATAAATATGAATTCTTTGTGACCAGCACTCACTATGATTATAATGACAACCGATTTGGAGCAATGAACTAAAGAAGAAAGTAACATAAAACTGAAACAACAAACAGAATCTCCAACAAGAACCAGCTACCCAAACCAAAACACAAGAAGTAATGACGTTTACACAGCGCGTCTTTGGAAACAGCGCATAAAATATTATGGTGCACACAAGAGAAACAAAGAACAAAGAACCAACTCATAATGCGCATGACATTGACCATTTTCATAAAACGCAAGTTCAAGCTGAACAGCCATACAACGAGATCTTCTGGGAGCTCAAAGACTTTGCTGCAGGATATAGTAGCAGGGAAAGGAGAGGCTTAGGTAGCAATGGGACGAAAGCATTACGGAATAGACTGGCATGGAAGACTCTCTCATCCTGGCAGAGGATAGAGAGGAATGAAGAGAGACGATTGTCAGATCATGTGTGGTGCCCCAATGGTCCGGGAAAGATTTAATGACAAACTACAATGTTTGAAAAAAAGAGCGTAGGTTGCTGCCCCTGATTTATTTTTCTAGAATTTTTAGTCCTATGGTTTGACCTGCATGGAAATGTTTCTTCCTTTTTTCTTTAATTCTTCTTCTTTTAACGGAAATGAGTTAGGTGATTCTTAATAGAAAGACAAGGACATATACAAAACTTGGCTTCCGGTCACTTTGTGACATACTGTTAGGGTAGCTGGAGATGATTTATTAAGTACTATTTATTCTAGGACTAGGTGATCCACTTGCCTCATTTTCAATCCAATAACTGTAAGCTAAACTAAATTACACGTGTACATTAATAACATTAAATACATGAACATCTTGGAGATTTGAACATGTAATCCTTTGATTTCAATGCAAAAGCATTCTTAGAGTTTTAGCATTTACATATAACCTGTATTTACATAAATACTAGCAATAAAAACCGTCTCAGAAAAGTTAATTAATATATTGAGAGAAAATAAATTTTATTGGGAACCTTGTTTATCATTTTATTGACACTTCTATAGTCACAAGGGAATCACATTTCATAGCAACATTTCTGTACAAGATAAATTCCTGTCACGACAATGATGCATACATAGAGGACAAATATCCCAGGCGATAATAGAACCATCATAAAAATCAATTCCACAGTCTTTTTTTGCTGTTCATATTAAAAATGATGTCCGCTGTTGGTCTCTCAACAATGGCTGATGTCCACCGAGAATTAAGCAATTACACTTTTGTAAAATGGGAACAAAGAAAGACTTTGGTCAGCTTGACAGATAGCCAATCTTTTTTTTTTCTCAGCATTGGGTTCAAAATGGCGGTCGGGTCAAGGATCAGGAAATGTCTTTCAGAGTCTCGACCAAGTGTAGGATCGAAATGTTGCGTATTATAGTCAGCTCGGCCTTGTTCCGATTTATACTGCTGGCGTTAGTGCCGCTAGTCAATGAGAGCTTTAGATCAGTGTTTTTAGGAACAAGATTATAGTCCTGATTATTTCGTTTTTCAAAGCTTATTCTCGGTGCTATGAAACTTCATCTAAGTGAGGATTTCAAAGGTTTAAAACATCAATTATAATATTCATTAACGAAAAATCCAGCTGTAGTCTGAGACCATGAGTTAGTGTGAGAATATCTGGTAGTGTGAGAATATCTGGTAGTGTGAGAATATCTGGTTGTGCGAGAATATCTGGTAGTGCGAGAATATCTGGTATCTGGTAGTGCGAGAATATCTGGTAGTGCGAGAATATCTGGCAGTGGGAGAATATCAGGTAGTGGGAAAATATCAGGTAGTGGGAGAATATCTGGTAGTGTGAGAATATCTGGTAGTGGGAGAATATCTGGTAGTGGGAGAATATCAGGTAGTGGGAAAATATCAGGTAGTGGGAGAATATCTGGTAGTGTGAGAATATCTGGTAGTGGGAGAATATCTGGTAGTGTGAGAATATCTGGTAGTAGGAGAATATCAAGTAGTGTGAGAATATCTGGTAGTGTGAGAATATCTGGTGGTAGAAGAATATCAGGTAGTGGGAGAATATTTGGTAGCGGGTGCAACTTCCGTTAAAAAAAAACAACAGAAAAATTGAGGAGCTTTCTATTCAGGACTGTCCATTTCAGTTTGTTTATGATCGGTCCATGTTCATTCAAGCATCAATCAATGTATACTAGCCCCATGTCATCGACATATGTATGAACACACCAACAAATACCTCGGGCCTTGAAGAAACACAGTTCGTCTTTAAGTTGAACAGACAAAACAATTTATTTTAAGATTGATCTTTATATTGGTAAAATTTACCATTATTAATAATCTTATCACAAGACATTTATTTTTTTAGACCATCTTATTGTGTAATTTTGTAATAATATGAATCAGTCTTTAAAATGCAAGCATCACTAGCTAGATACCTCCACCCACCCAGTCCAAAAAAAACAACAATGTCTTGTCTTTGGAAATGTTATCGATGACATGTCACCTGGAGACTCACAGTACATGACAAAGTGTTCTTTTTTTTCATACACATAGCAATTTGTGTGTGGGTTATAATGAATTGCCTCGAATTTGTGTTTTCTGGATGGGGGAGGTTGGTGGAGGAGGAGCTGACGATCATTAGTGTCGCAGGTTTATTGGAAATCTAGCAGTACGGTTCAATCCTCCACTCTTTCTCTCCCCCCGGTCCTCCAATCAGAATTATAAAATTCCACTCACTGACGCCCACGCTTCATTGCGTTCTAATCCTCGTCTCGGTAGTATCTCAAGTTTCAGTGGCGCTCATAGATTTTTTTTTGTTAGGGCCAAAGCTGTACATTCTAAGATCATGTTTTTTTTTTAATTTTTAAGATTTGAAATTTTGTTTGTTTGTGGTGATGAGAAAACAGGAAGGCGCTGTAGACCAAAGTTAAGAGTGGACTAAGGTAGATTATTGTCTTGTCACAGTCAAAGTTCCTCGTCCTTGACGTGAAACTCATCTGTTTCTCTAGGTGTATGTTATCGATGCTATCAAATGTTTACTGTCCATATTGAACGTCAGGTACCCAGTTGTATTGGATGGATTCTGGGACGTCACGAAGTTCAAAACCCCAGTCTTTACTGAGATTCGAAATCGTGAACCTCTCATTTCAGAAGCCAAGTGCTAACCACTCGGCCATCAAGCTTGAATTTTCTTTATAAAAACCAATGTCACAAACATGAATCTGTTAAAGACTCCTAGTTAAATGACCATGAATCTGATAACGAATCCAAGCTAAATGACCATGAATCTATTAACGACACCTAGCTAAATGATCATAAATCTATTAACGACTCCTAGCTAAATGTTCATGAATCTTATAACGACTCCTAGCTAAATGACACTGTGTCATGCTTAGAAAATGCTTCAGCCTGCTTACTTTGCTCAAAGATTGAAAAAAAATGCTTAAATTCATGTGATTTCTAATTTAAAATTGTATTTTCTTCCTCGGTTACTGTGACACCCGAATTTATACACTCATAGATAAGCTCAATAATCTTAAAAACATTTTTAACCTTTTATAACCTCTTTACAACCTTAAAACATTTATAATTTCTAAAACCTCTAAAAGCTTTTAGCATTATAACCCTTCAAACCTGTGTAACCTCATTGACATTATTGCCAGTCTCCCTCATTGCAGGATGGGCCGATGTCCTGTTGGTTTCATGTTTCGCACCGCTCAACTTCGACTCACGGTGTCCCCACTACGGGGAGGAAGAGGAAACCGTGTCTCATATTCTTTTTGACTATCCCAGACTCGCTGAATTCTGTTTCGACAGGTCTGGCAGGCCACTTGATCTGGAACTGTTGACCTGTATAAGTAACACGTGTTTTAAGTACGACCGCAAGGTTATTTGTTCCAGGCTTTTGCAAGTGACGCTTTGAGCCTCTCAAGCCTTGTTTGATGAGAATGGTGATCTTGTATAACCTCTCTAGCTTTATAATGTATACGAGCCGACCTGCAGGCGTAGCAAACGCCGCTACTGAGTGACGGGTGAACACTTCCTGAAAGACACAGTTGTCCAAATGGGGAGGGTGTTTGGGCGACGTAGAGAAGTATATATACAGAGAAGATCGCTTGTTCTCACATAAATAGCCTCACATAGTTTTGTATTAAAACGGGGAATTGCATGAGTGCTGCATGTCTGTGTCGATCTTTTAACACTGTTTTTTTTTTAACAATTCAATACAAAGTTGCATATTATAACATTCGTCGCGCAAGATATTGGCACACCTAATGAGAGTAGGAAATTCTAGGTTTACACTTGAGCTAGAAAAGATTGCCGACTCCAGCTTGCAGGAAAGAATTATATCAGCAATAAATAGTAAACAATATTTCTAACGTTTTTGTTTTTCAGTAGAAAACATTTATAATAAAACATTATACAACACTCAGGTAAATAATATCAACATTTTGTGTGTACAACTTTTTGTATTGAAGTCTGGCCATCTGTTACCTAAAACGTTTGTTTATCTCATAGGTTCTCAATCTGTAGTGAACTGAAGCACCTTACACAGTAAGTTTTCAATTAGTCCAAATTTGAAATCTGATGATTGACCTTTTAGGGAGACAACACATCAATTCAAAAAGTTGTAGTTGTAGCAAAGTATTTTACTTGAGCAATACAATGTTGTACATTGGATGCAGTTTTAGAACCATTGATTCTAGGTCAGGTAAGCGGTATATCAAATGTCAATCTAAATTACAGACGGTCTGATGTTGCTGAGGCAGACGTGTTGTATTTTCTTACTTTAAAAATAAAAACTTTTGATCTGGAATCACGCTAGAGCTATGGACACAACTCTATCTGATTAACTATTTTTTTTAATTATTTCTCTTCCATCTGGGTGACTAGGCCAAGGCTCCAACTTGAAGAGGAAATATGAATGTAGTTTCTAAGTAAATAGTGTCACTTCAAATATTCTTCCAGAAAATACCCACAAGAAAACAAAAAGTATCAAGCCGGAACATCTCCAAATCCAGATAAAAGAGGATACGCTAAGAATGGCATCATGGAGTTACAAGTGTATATCAAAAAGCACGTTTATTTTTCCTATGTATGTTCCTCATTTTTGATAAACCTAGACATAGTAAAACATTTGATTGACTATTATAAGTCAGAGATACAACTGTAATATGAGTTGCTTTCATTCGGAACTTCTATGTCTTACTCCTTACGGAATGGGCAGCTACTAATAGACACCTGATAATTGAGTACACTAGTAGACTGATAAAACATAACACCGAATCTTCCACAGAGAACAGTGATAAATTAACGAGAAGTACGCATGGGCGACATAAGATAGTGACTTGGTGAACAAACTAGAAGAATGACAGAAACCAGGCAATAGGCCACATTCGTTGATCCTTAATAATAGTCAGACTTCTCTTCGAGGCTGAACGTTATTAAGGAGAAGTCTAGTTTTCATGTGGCCACGCAGTCTTAGCTGTGAACTACATATTTTGCCACATCCAGCACAGACATAACCGTTGTCTGCTGGTGGTCGACCCTTAGTAATTATTATAATTTATAATTATTTATTAACAGTAACACTTATAGATTAATTTACCTTGAAAAAAAAACTTTTTTTACGGAGCTTATATCAACTCACTCAGTCGGTCAGTCTGGGTGGAATCTTATACTCGCCCACATCACATTCTTGGATCAAGTGGAAACTTTGCACAATTATTGCCGATAACAACACATGAATGAATAAAGACAAATAATAAAAAAATAATTTCATCAATTAGTCATAATGAATCAATTTTGTTTAATATAGAAAAATGAGATAAATCTTGCAGTTTTGAGAAAGAGAGAGAGAGAGATGTACTGGTGAATAAACAAGAAGAAAATAACAGAGTCTGTTGAACTGAAGAAGAATATAACAGACTCTGTTGAACTGAAGAAGAATAACTAAATCCTAATAGCATTGAAAAGATAAATCTAGATCTATTGTCATTTCGATACATTCAAAGGATTACAATAAATAAAATCCAATTGATATTTCCTTGTATTTAGAGAACAAAATACTAAAATACATGTAGAAAGGGGAACGGGGGTGTGGCCTTCATAAAATGAATCAGTATCTCTAGGCGTGAAACTGATGGTATGATGTGGCCTTCAATTAGGGCCTTCATAAAATGAATCAGTATCTCTAGGCCTGAAACTGATGGTATGATGTGGCGTTCAGTTTGGGCCTTCATAAAATGACTCAGTATCTCTAGGCCTGAAACTGATAGTATGATGTGGCGTTCAGTTTGGGCCTTCATAAAATGAATCAGTATCTCTAGGCCTGAAACTGATAGTATGATGTGGCGTTCAGTTTGGGCCTTCATAAAATGAATCAGTATCTCTAGGCCTGAAACTGATAGTATGATGTGGCGTTCAATTTGGGCCTTCATAAAATGAATCAGTATCTCTAGGCCTGAAACTGATAGTATGATGTGGCGTTCAGTTTGGGCCTTCATAAAATGAATCAGTATCTCTAGGCCTGAAACTGATGGTATGATGTGGCGTTCAATTTGGGCCTTCATAAAATGACTCAGTATCTCTAGGCCTGAAACTGATAGTATGATGTGGCGTTCAGTTTGGGCCTTCATAAAATGAATCAGTATCTCTAGGCCTGAAACTGATAGTATGATGTGGCGTTCAGTTTGGGCCTTCATAAAATGAATCAGTATCTCCAAGCCTGAAACAGATGATGTGATGTGGCCGCTGTCTGTACATTGCTTGCTTTAAGGTTAAAGTTTTATAGAAAAAAAGTGGAGTTGAAGATTGAACTGTAACAGCGTAGGAGGAACCTGAGTCAAGGTGAGAAGAACTGTTAAACATGAAGAGTGGACTGTAACGGAGGAGGAACCTGAGTCAAGGTAAGAAGAACTGTTAAACCTGAAGAGTGGACTGTAACGGAGGAGGAACCTGAGTCAAGGTGAGAAGAACTGTTAAACCTGAAGATTGGACTGTAACGGAGGAGGAACCTGAGTCAAGGTAAGAAGAACTGTTAAACCTGAAGAGTGGACTGTAACGGAGGAGTTGAGACCGAGTTCAAGACTGAAAGTCTATGTGTGAATCGTCTTATTCATTGAGTATAATGTATATAACATCCTTCAATCTTAGCCAGACATTCTTTGTTGGGTTCCCTTATTTGTCAGCCAGAGTCATCGAATTGAATTAGACTTAACATGTGGTTGTGTTTTTACTTGTATTCAAATAGCCATCGTTCAGAACTAAGTTGAAATGAATTGTACTCTACGGGATCGTATTATAGTGGCATCAACGGGAGTTTGTAAAAGGTTAGTAAGAAGAAAACTTGTGTCATCGATGTCTTTAAATGACAGCTGAAATGCTACATTGAAATATTGCCAACGTAGAAGGTCAGAGGTTGTCCTCGTCACATCTCGATCAGCAAGCAGTCTCCTTTGTCCATGTTGCCAGGAAGATTGTCTACATTGAGAGCAGCAACTAAACAAAACTAAAGGCTGCAAGACTGAAGCATGCACAAAGTTGGCCTCAGCTGGTTATAGGAGGACCAAATGAGATTACTGTGTATGTGTTTGTATGCCTGCTAATGTATGTGTAGTTTGTGTTTGATGTGTTTTTCAATTTCCTTCGTGTGAGTGTATTGTGTGTGCTTGTTTACGGATGTGTTTCTTAAATATTTTGATGTGTGCGTTTATGTTTGTAGAGGTGTTGTTTCCCTTTTATTTTCCCTGGGTGTGTGTGTGTGTCAGAGGTTATTTTGCCTGATTTTAGAAGATGAAATACTTTGATCTTGTAAAATACTCATCTGTGCGCTTCACTCAGCCATGTTCATTTTATGGCTTTGGCAATGGACATCAATATAAATGTTTAAACATGTGTAGGATATAAGCATTGAAATCCAAATGTCTCTCTCTTTCTCACTTTTCGTATCTTTTTTTTTTTTAACAAAGTTTTTATCACTCTGTCTGTCTGTCTGGTAAAAAAGTTTGTACACATTTTTCCCCACACACCTATTCTTGGATCAAGTTGAAACTTTGCACAATTATTCATTGGCGTAGACAATACATGAATAAATAAAAAAAAATATTTTTTTTTACCACACAGACAGGCAGAGTGAGTTGATCTTAGCTTTGTAAAAAAAAATAAACCAAACTAGCAATTAATTATTGGTAATTAATTATTTTGTTTTATATAGAATAAGAGAAATAACTTCTACATTATTGAGATATATAGTTGTAAGTGCGATGTTCTTAAACCTTAGTAAAGCTTTGTTTTTTTAAAGGGATTTTTTTTATTTTGTTTGTTCTATTTTTCTCTATTTAATCCCTTCTCTCTCTTTCTCTCTCTCTCTTTTCACACTCCCTCTCTTTTCACACTCCCTCTCTTTCTGTCTTTCTTTCTATTTCTACAGTGTTTCCTCTGGCTTTATCTTTTCTTTTTCACTCTCTTTGCTATTTCATTCTTTTTCATTCTCCATATATCTCTCTTGTCAGTCGCTTTCTTTTTTTCTCTTTGGGTCTTTTTTCACCCTATTATGTTTCTTTTTTTTTCCGTTCAAATAATTATAATCTTACCTAACTCCTAGTTTAACCCATCAATTACAACTTCATCACAAAACATTGCGATAATGAAAAGATATAATGAAATTGTACAGTGTCATGGGAGGGCCATTCTTTTCTTCCAGCATCGCTTCTGTTTTAGTAGATGTACTGCGATGTAAAGTGGTCATGAACAATGACCAGTGCTTCCGTGGTTTTCAAACGAAAAAAAAATTATATTTTTTTGTTGTCATTTACTTCTATTCAGCTTTTTTTCGGTTGCACTTGATTTGCTTATTTATTTCTATTTTAGCGCGTTGGTCGTCTTCGTTGTTCCAAGATCTATTTATATGTTAATTGTATTTGGAAAGCTCAGTCTATCTTATCTAATATATCTATTTGCAAGTTACCACTGACTCATTGATCAAGAAATCTCATCCACTGTCACACTGATCAGCATCTTTTACCTCCAGGCTCCAAGGACCTAGGCGATTGCTAAGAACCGGTTTTGACAGTTTTTCAACCTGACCACCACAATTCGGGAAAATAACGCCAGCTTTCTATCACACCGCACTTTTCACTTTCTATAACCTTGGTTAGGCCAATAATAGAATATGCATCCTCCGTTTGGGACCCCTCAACTCAAGAAAACATTAAGAAACTGGAACAGACACAAAATAGAGCAGTGAGATTCATAACTAACGAATATTCACATTTGACTAGAGTAACACCTTTAGTAAAATCACTAACTTTAGAAAGCCTTCAGGACAGAAGACTCAAAAGTAAAGTAGCAATTATACATAAAACACTGAACCATAATCTTCAAATACAAAAACAAAATTTAATAAAATACTCCGAAAGACACAAAGATAAAGGTGTATTTTTCATCCCATATGCTAGGACAGATTTGTACAAATACTCCTTCTTCCCTAGTACTATTAGAGCATGGAATGGGTTGCCTGAGCTAGCCAGGAAAACCAGTGACTTGGCAGAATTTAAGTCATTGGTTAATATGCTTGACTAGATGCATGACGCGTAGGACGTAATCATCTTCTTTTTTGAAGTAACGTCTGTATTATATAAGATAAGATAAGATATATATAGCACTAACATTAGTTGTTTGTTTGTTTTTTATTTAGATTTAAAACATGAAAAAAAAATGGAAATGGGGGTGGGGAGGTAGAAAACATGGAAGAATGAAGGTTGAAACATAACAAATACATTTGAAAATAAGGTAGAAAACATAAAAGAATAAAGGACGAAAGCGTGTGAGGGGAAATATCGAAACGATGGAAGCATAATGGAGGTGTGGTGGCTGAAAAGTAAAGCGCTTGGCTTCCGAACCCGAGTTTCGGGTTCGAATCCTGGTGAAGTCTTGGATTTTTAATTTTGGGATCTTTGGGCCCATCCGAGTCCACCCAGCTCTAACATTAGTTGTGGAAAGTGAAGACAGTAAAGACAGTTGGACGTTGTGCTAGCCACATGACACCCTCGTTAACCGTGATGACCTTTACATCATCTGCCCTGTAGATCTCAAGGTCATAAAGGGGAACTTCACTTTATGGAAGTATAAAGGTCAAAAACATGATGAGAAAAGTCGAAACCATGGAAGTATAAAGGTCAAAAACATGATGAGAAAAGTCGAAACCATGGAAGTATAAAGGTCAAAAACATGATGAGAAAAGTCGAAACCATGGAAGTATAAAGGTCAAAAACATGATGAGAAAAGTCGAAACCATGGAAGTATAAAGGTCAAAAACATGATGAGAAAAGTCGAAACCATGGAAGTATAAAGGTCAAAAACATGATGAGAAAAGTCGAAACCATGGAAGTATAAAGGTCAAAAACATGATGAGAAAAGTCGAAACCATGGAAGTATAAAGGTCAAAAACATGATGAGAAAAGTCGAAACCATGGAAGTATAAAGGTCAAAAACATGATGAGAAAAGTCGAAACCATGGAAGTATAAAGGTCAAAAACATGATGAGAAAAGTCGAAACCATGGAAGTATAAAGGTCAAAAACATGATGAGAAAAGTCGAAACCATGGAAGTAAAAGGTAGAAAACATTAGGGAAAATATTTAAAAAAAATGGAAGACTAAAGATCTAAAAGATGACAAAAAATGTTGAAAACATGGTGAGAAAGGTAGAAAAACATGGACGAATAAAGGTTGAAACATGAAAAAAAAAGTCGAAAGCATGGGAGAGGGGAGAAGAAAAGTCGATTCATGGGAGGGAAAATGTCTAAACCATGGGAGGAACAGAACTGAAGACAATGGAAGCGTACAAAGAATCACGATAGGTCAGTGCTTAGGACGCTATGGAAGGGCAGGATGGTTAGAGGAATTCTGATAGAGTCCTGGCGGGAAATGTAACAAGACGAGATCGACACTTGTTTGTATTAGCGAGCTCTTTCAATATTGACATTAGTCCGGATCGATTACCAGGTAATCGAAGGCATGTATTGTTCTTTGGGACCGGAAGCCAGGGGCCGAAATGGACAGACAGCATAGTGGGGATGGTGCATTTTCCCTCTTTCATGCTATTTTGTTTTTAGCTGAATAGGTCAACAGTAGTTTCTAAATCTGGAAAAGTAATTTTGTAGTGGACTACAGTGTTATACGTTACACCAGCCCCCAATGTAAACGTCACAATGGGAGTTTGTACATAGATGTAACTGATGCGAGTAAATTGAATAGTGGGCTTTCATTTTAGAGCGGCCCCACGGGAAAGTCATTGGACCTTCCCGTAAGTCCGTCTGTCCAGTCTATTTCTGTTCGTGTTAATGTCCAAGATAAATAAAGTGCAGACGTCGCTTTGCTTCAATTGATTTTTTTTTCTTTTGTTTTTGTTGAAACTCAAAACATTTCGTTCTGTTTCGTAGAAGCCAAACACAGGAAGCGGAAACATGCTGAACTTATATCAATCATTTCGGTTTTTCTGTGACAATAATCTCATTTTAAGCACGTTTTGATCGCTATTTAAAACATTCTATAGAAAGGTCTCTAGGGCACTCTAGGCCATTCTCCTTTAAGAGCAGAGTAAAAAAAAAACAACATTTTCTGGCTCCAACACTCTCGGCATATTCCTTTCAGTTGTACTCACCAGCGCTGTAAATAGTAGATCCGAAGGAAAGCTTTTTATCATGGCACGTCTTAAAAGACAAGACAAAGAGACGGCATATCTGTTGGACCACGATACGGAACTCCTTTTTCATTTACAAGAAGCCTAACAAAGGCCAGTGAATGCTCTGGCGGCTGCTTGTCAAGAGTTTAGCCCTACAATAAGGCTCTCCATGACCGAAATCCTGTCACAAAACGTCACAGAAATACCCGCGATACATTTTGGACATCACATCCTTACGGTGGTGCAGGAATTCACTTACTTGGGATCAACAATTGCCAGCAACTGATATTTAAACACTGAGCTGACAAAAATAATAGGAAAGGCTTCTGCAGCAATGGCAAAAATCTCCATGCAGGTATGGGAAAAATGCCAAATTGACGACGCAACAAAAATCTTAGTCTAAAATGTCTGTGTTGTGAGAACTCTTGTTTACAGTAGTGACAGATGGTCAACATACATGGGTCAAGAACACAGATTAAATAGCTTTCACTTACGCTGAATGCGATGCATAATGTGCATTTCCTGGAGGGATCATGTCTCCAACCAGGACGTTCTGAAACGGGGGCAATATGCACAGCATCTATGCACTTCTTACACAGAGAAGACTACGCTGGCTCGGACATGTCACTAGCTTTCCAGATGGAAGAATCTCTAAAGACATCCTATAGCGTGCTGAGGGAGTCCGTTCTTAGAGCCGCCCAAGAATAAACTATAGAAATATCTGCCTGCGAGACATGAGAATCACAGACATCAATGAAAAAAAGAGAAGATAGCCCAAGACTGGACAGCATGGCGAGCAAATGAAACAAAGCTGCCTCAGTCAAGAGAAAGAAAAAGAAAGCTGTTCTATCAGCAAGCCTTAAAACTGATACATATACATGCACAAACTGTGGCAAGGGTAGGCCTCGCTAGAATTGGCTTGATAAGTCAGACCAGATTCTGTCCTATCTGAAGACCAAATCAAAACCAGTGTCTTCCGAGACAGAAGGAGCCATAACACTAGTACATACACAATGTGGTCAACATTCTCAAAGTCACTAATACATACACAATGTGGTCAACATTCTCAAAGTCACTAATACATACACAATATGGTCAACATTCTCAAAGTGTTGTCTACGCCTACAAACTGCGCACAAATAGTTTTACTATTGTATTGGTTGATGTTTGTATGAAAGACAATTATTCTAAATAAAAGCACTATTTTATTATCAATCAGATCAGATAAAGGTTATACACAATGGCGGTAAAACTATGCATTTTGCTTTTTGTTGCATCCTGTGTTCAGATGAAATAAGTGCTGCTAAGCTATGTGTTTTTTTAAGTTATAAGATCTTTTTTCTTGCACCTTTCAGCACAACAGAATCAGATTCTCTAAGCTCTTCCATTTGTAGCACAATGTGTTTTAGTTGGCAACATGGACGTTTAACTTAGGACCTTGACATTGTTTCGTTTACACTGAAAATTCACGATATATCATATAGTGTCATATAGTGTCAATTCATTTTCCGATTGGCTAGAAAGAGAGAGAGAGAAATAGAGAAAAACAAAGAGAGACGGAGACGAAAAGAGAGAGAGAGAAAGAGAGAGAGAAAGAGAAAAAGAAAGAGAGAGAAAGAAGAGAGAAAAAGAGAAAAAGAAAGAGAGAGACAGAGACGGAAAGAGAGAGAGAAAAAGAGACAGAGAGGAAAAAGAGAGAGAAAGAGAGAAAGAGAGAAAACTAATAATTGACCACACAAAGTTATTACGAAAGAATTAAACCGAAGAGATTGACCTTACATAATATATACATAGTCTTTCGTTGTCTTGATACTTTTTCTTTGATCTCTACCATTACAGAGTCAATAACTGTTGCTTCGCCACATACAGACAATTAGCAGATTCAAAAATGTTTCTGGAAGTTTCTATTTAACAAAGAGAAACAGACAAAATGGTTTTGACGTCTGCCACTAAACAAACACAGGCGACAGATCCGATGGAAAGAGAAACAAGAAACTCGGGCCAGTCTCAGATCTAAAGTAAATAAAACTGGAGGCCATTACACAGACATCCAAAAGCCAATTAAACATTTTCTTTTTTTTTTTTTTAATTCGGAAAATTGAACTTTTTTAAACATAGAAAAGAACAGAGAAATTAAAAAATTCATCCACTAACAGAAACGGACAAACGAAACAAATATTGGCTAATGTTTTGATATGAAACAAAATCAAAATGGTGGGAAAACATTAAGTGTGACATTTCAATGTCTGCCTTTTTTTTGTTTGTCTTCTATTTTTTTTATTCTATCATTGACATTGGACCACGAATGTATTTCTACATTTCTATTGTTAGCCATCTGTATTGTGGTGAAAGTCAAACAGTTCTTATTTTGTTTCAGAAAGAGACGGAAAATATGAAAATAAAATTAAAACCTGTGTGTCTCCTCCATTTATGTTTCTACTTCGTGTATGTGTGTGTGTGTGCAGGTGTGTGTGTGTGTGTGTTCTGGATGAAGCTGTTGCTAGAGATCATGAAATGCTATGTCACACACTGGACATTTCAAATCAAATCAAAATGTACAAGTGAATGTGTTGTGAGAGCGCAGACTAGTTTTTAAACTTGATCAAGACAATGGAACAAAAGATTTTTTGTGTATCTATTCAGACCTCTTCATTAGTTGATTTGTTTCGTTCTCAAATGTGAACTAAGTTACACTTTTGAATTCCCTTTCATGTAGTCCATATGCTGCACATTTACCAAGTTAAAGGTGTGAGAGTTTAAGTGTGAGACTAGTAGAGATCAAGTATGTGTGTGTATTTCTGTATAGTTAAAGCAGGAGAAAACCATTTCTCTGGATTTTCTTCTGGAGAATAGTGTTACTCTACATTAGTTCTTATTTGAGAATCTTATTTCTCTTGTATGTGTGTTAGCTGCAAATCAGTGTTGCTATCCCCTGAAATATAATTTTAAAAAACATTCTTAAAAATCTCCTTTCAGTTCTGCTGCACAACACAAGCTTGTGGGAGTTCAGACTCAAATAGGAAGCGATATTTGTCAGGCTTCCTAAATGTGATCGATTCTTTACAACCATGTTGTGCATTCTAAACACAACTCCGCTCCTCGATACAATTTTTTTTGGCACAATTTATCAACTCAATTTCTTGTTTTATGCAGACTTTGAATAAGTAACGTAAGATCAGACTGTTAATTGAACATCCTCAAAATGTCCAGAAATGAATCTTTGAATGAAAATTCTAGATTTTGTATTTTTAATTTTGTTTGTTTATGTTTAGGGTGAAACCAGTTGTGTCTGTCTTAACATATAGACACTGAAAAAGGCCAGGGTCATGATTGTGCATGTGTAGGGTACATAGATTTACTTTTCAAAATCACAAACTGTGTACATTGAATCATGTTTAAAAAATGGTAACTAATATATGTATAGAAAACGCATTTTTAGGGAGAGGTGGCAAAAAGAACATAATGTTACCAAACTGTTTCTTGTTAATTCACCATGGAAGAAATAATATTTCATTGTATCATTATTACGGAAATAGCATAATAACTATATGTATACATATGTTTTAAACAAATAATATTTCCTATTCTTTTGAGTACACCACCTAGTACTGTTCTTAGTATTTGCTACATAATATAAACGTCTTTAAAGCATTGTGAGAAAAAAAAATGTATGTGGTAGCGCTTTTAGTTTTTTTAAAGATCTAAGCATGACAGACAGACATACAACAAAACTAATAGCGGGTGCTCCCTTTCTTTAGCAGCTAAGAACTAGAAGACAGATCTAGGATGTATAGACAGACCTTGGACAGTTGGAAGTTTAAAAGATTCCAACAGATAGATCCATATCGAGCTGGAAGGTTGTGATGAAAAAGATCGAAACCTTTCATGGGGTAATGCCCCCACAAGGATAGACAATGTTCCACAAATCATGAAAACAAAAAGACAATGTTCCACAAATCATGAAAACAAAAAGACAATGTTCCACAAATCATGAAAACAAAAAGACAATGTTCCACAAATCATGAAAACAAAAAGACAATGTTCCACAGATCATGAAAACAAAAAGACAATGTTCCACAGATCATGAAAACAAAAAGACAATGTTCCACAAATCATGAAAACAAAAAGACAATGTTCCACAAATCATGAAAACAAAAAGACAATGTTCCACAAATCATGAAAACAAAAAGACAATGTTCCACAGATCATGAAAACAAAAAGACAATGTTCCACAAATCATGAAAACAAAGCTATTGTTTATATCATGAAATGTCTTTGATACTAAATTGTGCTGAGCTTTAAGATTTCAACAGCACACTTTTCTTCATCGCAAAATTTGTTCAGAATTTTTGAAGAGCTTCGATTCACTGGGAGGTAACAATGATATTGTTACAAAGCTTATATTAACTCACTCTGCCTGACTGTCAAGGTACATTGTTCTACAGCAATGAAGTCCCATTTTCCCTTCTTGTATCAAGTGGAAATTTCGCGTGATCATCAATTGTCGAAGAAAATACATGAATTAATGAAAAAATTAACCAATTACTTATTAGTCATTGGTGATAATTAATTGTATGTGTTTCATGTATAAAAAAAAGATATAAGCCTTGAAGTATTGAGAGATATCGAGAGATATGGCAGTGATTGTGTGGCGCTTGCCCTCATCTAAACTTTGCTTGTTTGTTTTTATGTTTCTTGTCCGTCCTTCAAGTTGAACAGGCTCGTCTGCTAGACTACAAAGTGAATCACGTGATGAGAGACATTCTTATACTAGTGCTAATTCTTTTTTTTTCCCACAAGAGTACATATTTTAATTAGTTTCTTTTGGTTTAAAAAATATTTTGCTTTCTTTCGTTGTTTTTTCTTTGTTTAAAAGTAGCACTTTTTAAATTCCAGCACCGGCAGACGTCAATGTTCAAGCTTTTCAATTACGGCGTAGGCTTTTTAAAAACGGTGGAACTACATTCTATAGACACATACAAGTGTAGACTAAAACTTCTATAGACACATACAACTGTAGACTAAGACAACATTCTATAGACACATACAACTGTAGACTAAAACTTCTATAGACACATACAACTGTAGACTAAAACTTCTAAAGACACATACAACTGTAGACTAAGACTACATTCTATAGACACATACAACTGTAGACTAAGACTACATTCTATAGACACATAAAAGTGTAGACTAAAACTTCTATAGACACATACAAGTGTAGACTAAAACTTCTATAGACACATACAACTGTAGACTAAAACTTCTATAGACACATACAAGTGTAGACTAAAACTTCTATAGACACATACAAGTGTAGACTAAAACTTCTATAGACACATACAACTGTAGACTAAAACTTCTATAGACACATACAAGTGTAGACTAAAACTTCTATAGACACATACAACTGTAGACTAAAACTTCTATAGACACATACAACTGTAGACTAAAACTTCTATAGACACATACAACTGTAGACTAAAACTTCTATAGACACATACAACTGTAGACTAAAACTTCTATAGACACATACAACTGTAGACTAAAACTTCTATAGACACATACAACTGTAGACTAAAACTTCTATAGACACATACAACTGTAGACTAAAACTTCTATAGACACATACAACTGTAGACTAAAACTTCTATAGACACATACAACTGTAGACTAAAACTTCTATAGACACATACAACTGTAGACTAAAACTTCTATAGACACATACAACTGTAGACTAAGACTTCTATAGACACATACAACTGTAGACTAAGACTTCTATAGACACATACAACTGTAGACTAAAACTTCTATAGACACATACAACTGTAGACTAAAACTTCTATAGACACATACAACTGTAGACTAAAACTTCTATAGACACATACAACTGTAGACTAAAACTTCTATAGACACATACAACTGTAGACAAGTTTGAAGAGAAAGTGTCCAGCCCTCTTGTGCAATGACCGAATGTCCACTCAAGGTTCAGAAAGACAAAAAAAAACTCACTATGAATGGTGATAGAAATCAATAGGCAATTTGTGCTAGAAAAAAAAATTATAAATGAAAATATGACACGTGACATGCCAGTCCCGAGTAGCCCATGTCACTGGAAGGGTTTCCTAATTTCCTGATCTATTGTGACATTTCCTGTCATCAGGGACATTTCCGGGACATTTTTTTTAAAGACAAAGATTTTTTTCATTCAATTCTCCAATACAAAGTTGACAAAGAAAGTTGGCAAATCTTTCGGACTCAGTAAAGACACAAACCTTTTTTTGTTTACTTTCAAAACCACATGCCCTGTTTTGTATTGTGGACTTGTATGGTTCTATTTACATGTAGCAGCCTATCGATTTCCAGTATCTATTTAGTGTCTTAGATATTTAGCCTGTCTACACTGCTCCTACTGACTGGTGAAGAGATACAAATATCTGGCATTTCTAAAACTAGAACTGAGATACTCAGGTAGATAGAGCGTGTCGACCTGGTCAGAAAAATAATCTAGGAGAGAAGTACTGTGTGATTTCAGTCATCTGCCTCACGGTGCTAAGACTTCGGTCGTCTGCCTCACGGTGCTTAGACTTTAGGAGTCAACCTCAAGGTAAAGTCAAGACTGGAGAGACTCCAAGGTGTACCCACTAAAAACTCCAGTAAGTGACTTGGCACGCAATGTTTCGCGGCCAAGAGAGGGACCATGACCAAGATATTAAAAGACTCGGAAAGTCCTCCAAAAATAAAACTCTGGTGTTGATGAGAAACAGATGTTTGTGTGGGTGTTTCCGTTGTCCCTCAAAACATAAAGCGCCATACTTAATTACAAATATAAATTAAAATTTATATAATAATAATAGAGCTTGTCGGAAGATTAATGAGGAATGCAGTATTTCCAGTGGCTACGCAGCCCCAGTTGTGACCTACATATTTTTCCTGTTTCAGGGAAAGCATAAACATTGTCCGCCTGTGGTCGATTAAGATTTTTTTTTGCCGTCTGCATCTGTCCTAGGTCAACTATCACTTTAAAATGACTTTGCGCAGACTGGATCTTAGACCAAAAGGGAGAAATTTAAATAAAACAACCACTTATTGATTAACTTACTGGTGTCTTTGTTTATTGATTGATGTATTGTCATCAACTATCAATAATTCTGTTAATACTACTACTTTATCCGAAAATGGCAAATGAGAGAAAAACGAGGACAAAACATTAAAATGGAATAGCTCCACATATACAGCCACAGCTCTCAATAAGTAGCATTTTTTTTCGTTTTTCGTTATCAAAATTAAAAATGTTAAATTTCAACATCGTCCGATAATGGGTGTGGGAGAACTAACGTGTACAAAAATTGTAGCTGACTGACATAGAAACCTTCTTTCAGGGAACAGTACCAGGAAATAGAAGAAGAGGCAGACAGAGAAAGCGATTTGAAGACAACATAATAGAATGGATGGTCCTGCCATTGAAAGAGGTTATAGTCAAGGCAAAAGACATAGAGGAATGGAGAAAGACGTCGACAAATCTTGTGTGGTGCCCCAATGGTCCAACAGACTAAGGGATAGGTGAAGGTGATAAGGCAACTTCCATGCCTATTTCAAGATCTCAGCGCTATAATCCAGTCACTTTTGTTGATCAATGGGGAAGGGTGTATTTTGTAAGAAGGTTTTCCGTGCTGCCTTGAGGCGATGAGCCAAACATAGCTCGGGATTGTAACTCGAGCCACATTGATAGGTAGCCAAACGTTTTGTTTGTTTCCACTCAGCCAGACATCTGGATGGAATTACAAATGTAACAAATAAATACAGTATGGAGGTAACTTGAAGCCGAGTTTCTTTGTTGTCATTTTAAATATATTTAGTGTACTTTAAATCTTAACTCAAGCCATCGGGAGACATGTCTAGAGTTTCACTTTTTTTTTTATTGTTTTGTTGTTGTTTTTTTTGTTGCTGTTTTGTTGTTTTGTTGTTGTTGTTGTTTTTTGTTGCTGTTTTGTTGTTTTGTTTTTTGTTGTTTTTTTTTGTTTTTTTTTTTTTTGCTGTTTTTTTTTGTTGCTGTTTTGTTGTTTTGTTTTTTGTTTTTGTTTGCTGTTTTTTTGTTTTTTTTTTGTTGCTGTTTTGTTGTTTTATTTTTTTTTGGTTGCTGTTTTGTTGTTTTGTTATTTTTTTCCTCTATATGTTTCAAATGTTTCCTCATCAAAGAGCTCCTATAGGAGATGGCAATTTGAAAGGTTCAAACTCGGGATCATTGTGACAAAAATCCCGGAGCGCATGCCACACGAGCAGGCAGCCATCTTTGCACAAATGTCCAAAGAATAATAACCAGGACCTAATTAAGAAGCAATTAAAAATGACGAAATGTAAAAGCCTTCACAACACCAGCATAATATTTTATCTAAAACATTTGATTAGGAGATTTTAAAAAAAAAAATCATCTTCGTGTCGTTTTATGACATCCTTGATGTCAGAACAAGTTGACATTAGATGACATGATTATATGGGGATTAAAAATACAAAACAATATCAAATTATTGGTATAAAAAAATAAAAGAATAAAAAAAATATTACAATGAAATGTTTCAAACGTGAAACGAAAGTAAATTTAATGAAAAATAGAAGACGATGGATATAACGATGTTTTGAATTGAAGAAATGGAAGGGAAAAAAAAGTTTGAAATTCATGAATAGTTGATATAGTGAAGAGGTTGCAGGGGAGACTACTCATCAGAATATTACGACTTACAAACATTGATCAAGAACTTGAAAAGTCTTTCACTATTGAAAATGTCATGAGTAGATTATAGAAAAGAACTCCTACCCGGAACATTGTCATTGAATAACATAACAAATAAAAATCTAATAAGATTTAAAAATCCTTGAAATCAAAAATAAATTTAAAAAAAACATATGTCAATAGAAAATACCAGAATGACAACAGGCATCGAAATGGAAGCAAGTAGTTAGGAGATACCACCGACAGTAATAATACAAGTAATGTACATATCAATACGTTGCTTTTCTGCAACTGCAGCAGCCATAAGGCAGTTCATATAGTTTGGTCCTTAAATTAACTAGTGAACTATACTGGGTTGATACAACAGACGGAGTCTTTAATCCACATAGTCTAAGATGGTTTTGTGACTCGTTACCGATTTAACAGGTAGTATCTGTGTTTGGATTTATTTTTTTTTTTTTACTATTCTGTCATATTCAATTTTTATTGTCTTTTTTATGTTGGACCTAGCCGTTGGGTTTCTACTAAGTGACTTCTGCTTTTGTATTGTCTTCAGTTGAGCTGTGCTGGTCCTAGTTTTTTGTGTTTGTGTTTGTTGGTTTGTTGTTTTTAAATTCATTTTTATGTCACAAGATAATTTTTTTTGTGTGTGTGCATTAACCAGGCTGTTGGGGACTTGCTGCTCGCAGTTATTAGCATTTCTTTTTGAGTGCTAGGTGTGAAGATGTTTTGATGTTACGATGAGATTGTGTTGATCAGACAACGCGTTTCTCATGTTATAATGTAGTGTAGATTTCTATTTTACACAAATATTGAAGACTCGAACAATATCGTCATGCCAGAGATTCATTCAAAGAACGAAGATTGTTTAACAATAATTAATGAAGTTCAATTCTAGAACTAGGAATTAGCTGAATCAAATACACCCAGTACAATACAATGAAACAAATTAACTCTCTTCATTCAAGCTCATAACAACAACTGACTTTCCCAGTCCGTTCAAACACTTTTTATTTATCCAACTCGCTCCTTTGATGGAACTAACTTGCCCGCTTCTGGTCTAAGCATGCTTGTTCCAAGAACCCGTCGACAATCAACCATTACTTGCTTTCTAGACGCTTGCAGAAAACTAAAAATAAACTTTACGCAATAACTGCTTTATGCTACGTTACGGTCGCTACGTTTTATTTTCAAGTCCTCCCAGTTTCTATAGAACAGACGAATTCTTTAATTACCGTCTGACAACATGCCGTCTGCACATTGGTGTGTAATAGAGTGAACGTTCTTTGTTAACACTCTCATCTACACAATGCCTTATTGATACGTTTAAAGGTGAAAGAGAAAGCGACAAAAACAGAAAGAGGCACAGACAGAGACCACAAGGCCAGAGATAGACCCGATTCACAAGGAGATCACGTGGCCAGTGATAGACCAGATTCACACAAAGAGATCACGTGGCAATAGTTAGACCAGATTCACAAGGAGATCACGCGGCTAGAGATAAACTAGCTTCACACAGAGAAAGACAGAGAGACCCCCTGTAAATGAGATAAACTGACAGCCACACAGACTAAAGACAGACTAAGAGACCGCAAAGACAGTCATATTGAGATTCTATAGAACAAAATACCTCACAGATATTGCAATACAAGATCTCAAACACACTGCAAGGCCTATGAATTGTGTGGTGAGAAACTCTAACTACTTATTTATTTCATTAAATTACGTGACAACCTTGTACTGGATTTAACTACACAAAAACAAATATTTACTATTTTGTAGCACGACATGCGGGGAATAAGGTGTAGGCTTAGCTGACGAAAGACCAATTTACAGTTAACTAAACAATGACAATATTGTTTTCTTCAATAACGACTGGTCGAGAGACATTGGCCTCATAATGTGACATCATCTGTTCTTTCCTACTTTACAAAAGTTTTCATTTCTCTCCCCCCCCCCCCCACACCTTTACTGAATGCATGGGAGGAAAACTGGATTCTTTAAGACTTTATATGTTGACTCTTCAATATAGGAGACTTTTTGCTCTCAAACCACTGCGGCACACAGAGGGTAAATATACGATTGAAATTGTATTTTAATAGAGGTAAAATATTAGCATATATTCTTGTCATCAAAAATCAAGTTATTGAGGCGGATTACAATGAACTACAGAAAAGCTTCTTTTCTCTGACACTATGAAATGTGTTGTGAAATCTGGATAGACAATCCAGAAACCGAAGTCATTTTTATAATGCCTCCATTCAACTTGCAAACTCTTTAGTATAAACATCAAAAACCTAAGTGGACTCGGATGTTACAAACGGATTTAACGATTGTCCAAGAACTTGGATAGTTGATGTATATCTTTGAGAAAATAATTACTAGCTGATTGGCCACTCTGGAAAAACCGTAGCTTGACCGTTATAATTTGTTTAAAAGATAATAAAAAAGAAATTGCAATTCGGTTTCAGGGTCTAGACAGTCTTTATCTTGAACAGGCATACGTCACATTTAGGCCCTAGTCATTAAAGAGTTTTTTGTTCTTTTTGTTTTAATGCACAGACGTCCGGGAACTTTTGGCGCACTGTCTTCTAAGTCTAAATCTATAGGCCCATCATTAGAATTTTATAAAGTGTAGTCGATTTATACATTCGCTTAACCAGAAATTTGTTTCGGGGGGTCGGGATGGGGGGGGGGAATTCAATGTAACATTCATTCCTTCGTTGTACGTCATTACTCGCTTCTATTCGCTGTGTAAAGGAGGAAAATGTCAGTTTTAAAACAGGTGTTTCTTATATTTACTTGCTTAGCTCACTTTGGTTCAATCTCTTGGGGGGGGGGGGGGGTCTCTGGGAGAAGGTTTCTGTGCTGCCTCTAGACAAACAAGACTCGGATCAAGTCGAGATTTAAACTCAAGCCCCTTGATAGCCATGCCTTTAATGTCACTCAGCCACACACCTCCTATCCCATTGTTTTCTGCATGTAAACTATGAAGATGGAGAATAGAAATGAGACAAGGATTGAAACTGGATCTAAAACTTTGAACCATGTGGCACCCGCTACTTTATAAATCCGTTGCTCTCGGCCTTGGTTCTAAGGGCATTATTAAGTCTCCTCAAAGTTCCCTACTTGCCATTGAAAGAAATATTCCGCCCATGTCGTGTCATAAATCTCCTCCTGCAATTTTGATCTCGAGTCACCATTACTAGAAGGGAAGGGGGGGGGGAACCCCATTACTGGCAGTGTGGGGAGAGGTGGGGGCAAGTGATACTTTCAAGGGCCATAACTCTGTTAGCACACTAACATCCCCTAGCGAAAAAAAAAAAAAGGAGATCTCAACGTCTTATAGGGATGTGTGTGGATGTGAATATATCGAGTGTGTGTGTGAGGTGAAAGTGTGTGAGTAGGACGTTAAATGTTGTTTGTGTGTAGGTGTAGGAGTGTGCGAACTGGTCATTGACATGTTGAAAAGTAAAGAAAAAATAACTCGTATAGATGGTCAACCGCAGGAAAGAGAGGTTATCGGACAGGCCTGGTCAATACGACACCAGACTTATGGTAACCCGAAATTTGCATAATTGAATACCGCCTGAAAAAGAAAACGAATACAAAAAATTAATAAGCGAAGGAAAAGTTTGGCGTTGGGACATACAGTTGTGTCCCCTTCCTTTCAATTAGTTCATTTTTTTCTCTCGATCTCGTCTCCAGCCTGCGGGTGGCATGAAATACTCGCTGGAGGGGGCGGGCTATCTCATATTCAAATCTTAAATTAAATTGTAAATTGAAATCTTCAGTTCGATCAATAAGCCAGACATGGGCGAAGACTTTCTGTCATTACAAATCGATTCCTTTAACAAATAAAGCCGTGTGTAGTATCGCTAATAAGTATTTGTTTTTCAATGATTACTATTTAAAGTTTTTCAGTTCTTGTTTTTTTTTAAAGGTAGATAAACTGTGGAAATGTGCGGCCCACTACACTGCACAATCAGGGACGGACTTACAAATTGCGGGGCCTAATTTAATGGATGCTTGCGCGTCTCCTTCTTCTATAGTTGTTGTTTTTTACACTAACAGCTATTACTATAAATTAAATCTTTAAACCAACATTTTCTATACAACTTGCACAGAAATCAACTGAAACGCCTATGGGTTAAATAATGTTTCGTCAATCGTACGATAGGCGTACACTAAATAATATGTTAACCCTTGAAGTCCTAATTTTTAAAAGTCTGACTAGAGCCATGACTGATAGTGATAAGCTACAAAACTTATCAAAGGGCGGGACACCTTTGTAGAAATACTTCTATTATCTATACAAGCTGTTTTTTTTTGTTTTTTTTTTTGCGTCCAAAAACAATATTTACTCTCTGATTAAGCTTTTTTTTATACATGCAATTTCAGTAAAAATGCTTAATTGTGGTCGATATATATATATACATACAAATATATATATACAGCATATATCGTGGGCAAAGCCAGGGGAGGGGGTTGGGGTTCAACCCCCCCCTTACCCGAAATGAAATTCCCCCCCCCCCCGCCGGAGTTTAGTGACTGATCTTTCGCTTTAATTTTGTTTATTTTAGGTGAAATTTTAATACTAAACTATCACTTGCCCTAGCACAGCCAAGGGAGTTTTGAGTTTAAAACCCCCTACCAGGGAGTTTCGAGTTTGAAACCCCCTACCAGGGGGTTTTGAGTTTGAAACCCACTACCATGGGGTTTTGAGTTTAAAACCCTATACCAGGGGTTTTTGCATTTAAATCCCCCTCTTCTATAAAGTAAAAAAAAAATGCAAACGACAATCACCAAATTCCAAGAGCACATCTAATGAAGATTTTGATTTTAAACCCCTCTCCAAATTTACGATAAACCCCTCTTCAATATAAAAAAGCAAATTACACACTCAAAATTGTATGAGCGTAGCCAAAGGGATTTTGAGTTTAAACCCCTCTTCAGCTGGGTTTGAAGCTAAAAATACATCTTCAATATAAAAAAAAAAAAGCAAATTACACACTAAAATTCTTTGAGCGTAGCTAAGCAAATGGTGGATTTTGAGTTTCCACCCCTCTCCTCCAGATGGCTTTTTTAAAAGTTTAAAACTCCTCAAGATTGTTTTGAGTTTAAAATCCCCAACAGAGCATTTTAAGGTTGATAGCCTCTCTCTTCAATATTATTTCTAAAGCAAACTACAGTCACCAAATTCTATGACCGTAGCTAAATGTGGTTTTGAATTTAAAAAAACAACTCCAGATATATTTTTGTTTAACCCCCCCCCCCACCCAAACAGATTATTTTGACGATAAAAGTTCCCTTTTCAATAGAAAATCTAAAGCAAAATAGTCACCTGATTCCAAGATCGTAGTCAAGAGAAGTTACACATGTCTACCAGTGGCTGGGCTTCATTAATAAACTGTAGTGAATAGTCATCTGCCGAAATTGAAAAGCACTAAATGTGGCTCTACAAAGATGGCTAAGACGGATTTTAGGAGTCAGTTATAGAGATCGGGTCTAAATCAAGGAAACCCTATGCCTTAGTAAGGTTGTGACAGAGCGTCCCATGAGGTTTGCAGGACATGTTCGAAAAAATGAATTACGCATAATATGAGTTGCGATGACATCCTAGTACAACTTGACGCCACACTTTCATAGAGGTCCGCAGAGCAGGTGGGAAGAGTGTTGTGATTGTTGTGAACTCCTAGCCTATGACTTTGACATGGATACATTACATATGCATTACTTCAATAACACCAGGGATGCATTAGAAATAAGAAATATTTAATAAAGAAATAGGAATAAATTATAATTGTAGATAACGCCAACAAAGGCTGAATTCCTAAATATACATTAACTATCAGAACTGCCTTATAATGGCTCCTACTATGCTATCACAAAACTCCGGTCCCCTGTCAACAATAACAAGACTTCAAGCGCCGTCACTCTGTCCCAGCCTATGGACCAATGAAAAATAGTAAAATAATAAATAAACATAGAATTCTTTAAGTATTACAACCAAGGTTCTATGACGTACCGTTTACAATATTATATACGAAACATAATCACTACAAAGAGGATTCAGACATTGCCAATGACAGATTTTTGTGGAAACAGCTTGCCAGCAAATGCGCTGAACGGCGCGGGAGGGTCTAAGTCAGTAAAAACAGCACATTAGGTTTTTGAAATAAAACTTTTTAATAGCAAAATAATGCACTGTAGGTACCTCAGAATATGCATTTAGTTGGCTTTCAATACAAGAAATACTGCTTGGGGGCGGGGCTCAGCCCCGTGCTGGGGGAGCTCTCAGCGCTCCCTCAGACCCCTTGCTGGGGAACCTATTCAGGGGCACAATAAACGTCTTCCAAAAGAATGAAGGATCAGAATGTAATAGAGGTTAATTATGTACACACACACACATCCATCCATCCAAACATATATATTGTTGTAACTCTAGGTTAAGGCACTCAACGAATAGGCATGCAACTCAACACAGTGTAACAGGAAATAAAGACAGGTGTTTATTCACTAGGGCAAACACATAGCATCCTTCAGCTTCCTCAGAGTCTTCCTACTAATTTACCAGTCCTTTAGACAGCAACCCGAATGTGGACCAACGACAGCCTTCCCCGCTTCGCTCCGGGTCCCTTCTACAACCTTCAGGCAGCACCAAAAGCTGGCTTCTTAGTTTCCAAACATTCAGACTCTTCACAATCCCTGATGCACTGTTATTCTCTCCATTCTAGTGTCTTCCTGTTTTCGTTCACTAGTGCGCTAGTGCGCACCTCAAGCACTGGTGCAAGGCAGGGTTACAACACTACCCCCACCTTAGTCTTTTCGTCCCGAAAAGAAATATGTTCACGGTTGATCAATGCAGGTGGAGGTCGGTCAGTGGGAGTCACAGATTGCATGGAGCGTGCTCCCCACAAAGCGATCCACACTGCTCTCTGCAGGTGCCGTTTTCTCCTTCTCCAGTTGACCAAGTTTCTTTCGACACGATGTCGCAAACGTGGCCTCTCCATCCTGACGGTTGTCGCTGGCGTCAGCCACCTGACACATCGAGTGGTAGTGAAAGCTCTTGTTGTTGTTAATGCAGTTGATTCAGAACTGCGCTTCATCAGGCCCTTTCTAATGATGACTCGCGAAAGAGCTGTAGACCCACATGAAGCCACGCTGTTTAACAAACTGTCAGCCTCAGCCGTCTTAGGGAGAATTGTCTGTAAGGCACCTTTACAACGTTTAAGGTGCAAAAGTTCATCAGCTGCAGGGTTCTTCTGACCACCTTCAGGGCCTCTCTCGCTGGTGAAAATAGAAGTATCGAAGTCCACTGGTTTCAGACCCTGTTGATGAGCTTCTTGACATTTGCATTCCCTTCGTGAAGCACCGCATGTACAGTTGTTGCTTACTGCCTGAATGCAACAATCAAAATTCAAGTTCCCCTCGTAGGCACTGGCAGATCTACAGGGGTCCATAAGGTCCAAAGTGACAGGCTCTAACGCAGGCTCAAAGTTTTCCTGCTCCGTCCAGGTCGTTGATGCACTCAAAGCTGTTACATCAAAAGTTTCAGTCGCGTAGCAGACTTCTTCTATTGCTTCGACTGTCTCTTTCTGTTCATCTGCGTTTTTCTTGTTAAGATTGACGCATTCTTTGTAACTATCAGTACAGCCACAGTCTTGAATGAGTAACGGTTCATTGTTGTTGAATGATGTTAGATTCCTCTCTCTTACAGGATTGATCTGGCCTTGCACGTTACGTATCAGTTTGTCCATAGAATGATTCATCGAATCCTGGAAGGTACAAAGTTCACTTCTTAACCAGTTCTGCATGGTGTTCAGCACCTCACCAATATCTGGTTCTATCTCAAACAGGTATATTTCCGGATCCTCCCCTTCATCAACAAGAGCCTGCCAAAGACTGGCTCTCATTTTTTTCTTTGGAACAGAAGATCCTCAGCTCCCTGGCTCGGAGCTCCTCTTTTAACTGTTTACAGCTAAGTTCATCTAGCTTCTTCAGCGTTGTCATTGTTTCCTTTCGTTGAGCTGCCTAAATCCCACTTCTGATACCAATTGTTGTAACTCTAGGTTAAGGCACTCAACGAATAGGCATGCAACTCAACACAGTGTAACAGGAAATAAAGAGAGGTGTTTATTCACTAGGGCAAACACATAGCATCCTTCAGCTTCCTCAGAGTCTTCCTACTAATTTACCAGTCCTTTAGACAGCAACCCGAATGTGGACCAACGACAGCCTTCCCCGCTTCGCTCCAGGTCCCTTCTACAACCTTCAGGCAGCACCAAAAGCTGGCTTCTTAGTTTCCAAACATTCAGACTCTTCACAATCCCTGATGCACTGTTATTCTCTCCATTCTAGTGTCTTCCTGTTTTCGTTCACTAGTGCGCTAGTGCGCACCTCAAGCACTGGTGCAAGGCAGGGTTACAACAATATATATATATATATATATGTATAAATGGGGGTTTCTCCCCCCAAACCCCCCCACACACGAAAAAAAATCATGGCTACGCCCATGCCCATGGCATATATATATATATATATATATATATATATATATATATATATATATATATATATATATATATATATATATATAGAGAGAGAGAGAGAGAGAGAGAGAGAGAGAGAGAACGAGAGAAAGTGGAAATGTTATTATATTCTACATCGTCAAGAAGCAGCAAATGATATTGATAAAATGCACAGGATATACGTCATAAATCACCAGCTTTCTGAAACTCTAGATGTACCGGATGTTTGTTGTTTTTACTCCCCTTGTTATCTTCTGCTCCGGTGCTTTCCCGCCATTTTTCTCTCGTTCCTTCTCCGGCTGATGCTTAGAATCAATACCAAAAGGAATACAAAAAATATGAACAAGGCAGTGGTGGAAATCTTTGGAGAAATACACTGTGATGGACGTCTGTATGCTGGGGCCAGTATGGACGTTTGTATGCTGGGGCCAGTATGGAAGTTTGTATGCTGGGGCCAGTATGGAAGTTTGTATGCTGGGGCCAGTATGGAAGTTTGTATGCTGGGGCCAGTATGGACGTTTGTATGCTGGGGCCAGTATGGACGTTTGTATGCTGGGGCCAGTATGGACGTTTGTATGCTGGGGCCAGTATGGACGTTTGTATGCTGGGGCCAGTATGGACGTTTGTATGCTGGGGCCAGTATGGACGTTTGTATGCTGGGGCCAGTATGGAAGTTTGTATGCTGGGGCCAGTATGGACGTCTGTATGCGGGGCATGTACTACAATAAACATACTAAGGTCTCCTGTGTAATGAATGGTGTCTAACTATGAACTATCTGTTGTTCGTGTGACAGAACATGACAGTATCACAAAGCATGAATATTTTTGTAAACAGATATTCCGAAGAGAATTTGAAGATTTTCTGACAATTATTCAGTTCAGATACTTTCATGTCTAAGGAACTCCAGTCCAACGATTGTCACAGCGTCTGTTGGTTAGCGCATGGCAGGATTGGTTCGCATCCGTTGTTTGTTTTTTCACTTCTGTTCTATGAGCTTTTGTCTGATTCTCTGGAAAATTTGTTTTTTCAGGCGACTTAATCTCCAAATCCGAAGTAGGCTTTGTTACCAAAGGGTTGAGACCTTAAGAATAATGTCCATTATCTGGGTGTTGCTTTGTTTGTAGATACAGTAATTTGTTGAGACAATACTTTGTTGAGACAGTACTTAGTAGATATAGTACTTTGTAGATATAGTGATTTGTTGAGACAGTGTTTTGTTGAGAGTACTTTGTATATACACAGCTTTGTTGAGACAGTACTTGTAGAAACAGTGCTTTGTTGAGACAGCACTGTGTAGATACAGTGCTTTGTTGAGACAGTACTGTGTAGATACAGTGCTTTGTTGAGACAGTACTTTGTAGATACATTGCTTTGTTGATACAGTACTGTGTAGATATAGTGTTTTGTTAGTGTTTTTATAGTGCTGTGGTGAGTGGAGAGGCCAATAATAGAGTATGCATCCTCTGTTTGGGACCCCTCAACTCAAGAAAACATTAAGCAACTGGAACAGACACAAAATAGAGTAGTGAGATTCATAACAAACGAATATTCACATTTGACTAGAGTAACACCTTTAGTAAAATCACTAAATTTAGAAAGCCTTCAGGACAGAAAACTCAAATGTAAAGTAGCAATTATACATAAAACACTGAACTATAATCTTCAAATACAAAAACAAAATTTAATAAAATACTCAGAAAGACACAAAGATAAAGGCACATTCCTCGTTCCATATGCTAGGACAAATTTGTACAAATGCTCCTTCTTCCTTAGCGCTATTAGAGCATGGAATGGGTTGCCTGAGCTAGCCAGGAAAACAAGTGACTTGGCAAAATTTAGGTCATCTTCTTTTTTGAAGAAACTTCTGTACTATATAAAAAAGATATGAGAGCCAATCCTTTGCAGGGACTTTGGTTTTCTTCAAACATTGGTTAAGAAACGTTTAACTGACGAGCTACTGAGGGGGTGCAGTTATGTCAGACGTGAAACTGAAAGGTCAGAGTCGGGTCAGCATTTAAATTATAAACATCAGTTAGGACAATAGATTCTGTGACCTAGACGGAGCTCAGTGATGAGATTAGGCGCCCTGACCGTGCCTCCCCGTGGTGGAGGCTGCCCAGGCTAGAACAAGCTTTTATATCACAGTACTGAACGTGCCTGCTGGTTCCTATTTACACTGTTCAGGCCAAACATCGAATCACAGTAGAGACAGTACCCTCGGTGTGGGGATGAATAGGAAACTGTGTAGCACATTCTATTTAACTGTCCAAGACTTGCTGAATTTCGTTTCAACTGGTCTGGTAAGTCACGTGCTCTTGACCTGTATAGTGACATACATACATGATGTACAGCCGCAATGTTTTTCTCCAGGGTTATTTTGTTATTAAATGCTTTGAGCTTCTCAGTCCCTCACTGACATGGAGTTGGAGGATGAGATAAGAGGAGTTTAGTCGTGACACTCGAGGATCACACATTCTTAGGTCAGTATGTAGCTATTTACTAGAGATGTAGGTGCAGTATCCGGCTAGGCTCCAGCCGAATATCATATGTTACTATTCGTTCATAGCCGGCTCCGGTCGAAAATTAAAAAAATGCTATCCGGTGCCCCCCTAGTGCTAACACTAAAGTCTGTCATTTAACACATAATCCATCATGACACAATGGGGCTATTTCTTTTGGCGTTGTTAGCACATGCTATTTGTGTTCAGACTTTTTCAAGGACCAAACCAATAAAAACAAAAAAGTAAATTAAGTTGTGCCAGAATGTCATGTTAATTATATTAGTAACTACAGAGCCATGCAGGCTATACATTTAGTGGTGACACGATGGAGGTGTGTCAATGCAGTTTGTTAAGTCAATAGTGAGACCAGGTGTAGTTATCAACCGATGTTGGTTTAGCGCCTAAAGGAAAGAGAAACATTGGGCGTCTGGATGGATAAATGATTACATACAGACAAACAGAGATAAACATGAAAAACAGACAGACAGACAAACAGAAGGACAGATAAATAGACAGACAGACAGACAGACAGACAGATAGATAGATAGATAGATAGATAGATAGATAGATAGATAGATAGATAGATAGATAGATAGATAGATAGATAGATAGATAGATAGATAGATAAAATAGAAAGCTTTGGAAAAAAAAAACACTAAATCGGTAAATCCCGTTGCTTGAGAGCTGTTGTAATTAAATGGTCCATCAGACCGTGCAAATAATTCTGTTCTATTGATTTCTCCCATCCTCATGTTAATGTACATCCCCAGACTTTACCTAACGTTTTACCTAGATCTGATCAAGAGTGTTTGCCTAACATCTTACGTGCCATGGACTATATCTTTACCTCTAGCTCTCCAAGAACAGTTTTTAAAATGTTTTAACTAAATGTAACTTTTATATTAATTCTTCTTCTTCGTTCTCATTTTTGTGTTGGAGTGTTCAGATGACTAGACCAATACATGAGATGAACTGCGCAGTGGTTTGCAAATCAGGGAGCTCTCCACATAGTTTTCTTTCTATTGGGGTGTTTTTGGGCCAGTGTCTGGTACGGGTCTCTTGATAAAGAGAGCAGTTCCGGAGGGCACGGTCAGCATTCTCTGGTGACACTCCACATGGGCTGATTTCACTGGTTCCAATCTTGAGCTTCCGGTACATATGTTAATTTTCTAATGATAAAACTTTTCTTTCAGTCCGAAGATGGACAAGGAGTACAGTATTTCACGTGGCTGCGCAGTCCCAGTTGCGACCTACATATTTTGTCACATCTGGACGTGGTCTATTTAGGTTCTCTTTTCGCCGTCTACGCCTTGAGATTGTCCAAAGAGTTGAGCCTAAGGCTCTTCGAACTCTAGGTGTGTAAGCCTGCTTGAACAAACCGTTCTGTCTGGAAGAGGTCCAAGTCAAGTTCTATGTAAAACACTGCTATTTCCAATGTGTCTGACGCATGGACTAGAATACACGACCGTAGGCCGAGCACACAGGGAACCCACGCCATCTTCTTATGTTTTACCAAGCTAACCGTGCAGGACTCGCCTTATTCCAAGGGTCCCTTGAGGAATGGCGCATGAATTATCGACAGGGACGTGGAAGCTCTCTTTCATCTCCTCACTGTGCAATGGGAAAGGTCTCACATTCCTTAGACACTCCCACAGGAGTCTTGTTTTGCTACTCATTTAGCCTAATCACTTCCTCTAGATATCGTTTCCAACCGAGTGCCAAGTTGAGGCAGAATAGCGTACCCTGGCCTGTACGCCTGTCAACAGTAGTCTATTTCCTTTTGGTCATTAACGTGTATCCCACGGTTTTGTAAGAAACCTCCAGCTGTCTCGTTCGGAAGCCGCATGTTGCCAGCTTCTTTCTCGGATGTAAGTAAAAGTAAGTTGACACCTAAGCTAGTCTCGAAAGCGTTTCCGGAATCGCTCTGTTCATGTTATCTTATATAGATACGACAAGAACGATTGAAATTATTAGTGGAGACTCCATGCTTCAATACTGCACCTGGCTAAGAGAGAAGGCTGATCTGGTTCGTCATATGGTCAGTCATGACTCCATTTTTTAAAAGTCATCTTTCAAGATACACTGGAGGGATCACGAAGAAAGGGCCTTCCAAGAAAAAGCTGGACCAATTAAAACAATGGATCGGCTTCACTCTCTCTCTCTCTCTCTCTTTCTCTCACTCTCTCTTGATATCCTTCCATGAACAGCTGCTGACTGGGAAATGTGGAGGGATTTTAGTTGCTCGCAGAGGGGTAGCTAGGTTGGGGGAGGGAGGGGAGAATTTGAAACCCATCCCGGCCCACCCTCAAGTGGGGGCCCTCAAATGAGTGTTTTTTAAATTAAATATTACATATTACGCAAAATGCAGGGGCCCCCAAAGAGGTCAAAGCCCCCGTGCCCCTAAATGATGGCAAATTTTTAGCCACACAGCTGGTTGCGCGAACTGTCACAGCACTCCTACGACGAAAGTCAAGGAACAGAATAGACTACAAGTTAGGAGAGCAGACCAGATGACCATGTAGAAAGATCAGATCGCCACTGAAGGACTAATTGCTTTCTGTGTTTCTTTAATATTACTCTTAATTGTTAAATATCTCAGAATGTGATAAAGAAATTGCCATTAGTTTTGTCTAAAATAAAAAATGACGCCTCAGACGTATTTAATTATTACAATCCTTTTAAAAAAACTAATGCTCAAAATAAACTAAAAAAGAAAATGTGTGATGCTAAAATTAAAGACAAAATTTAGAGCGAATAAATACAAAATAAGATCACACTAAAAGAAAAAGAAACAAAATAAACTTCTACCAAAGGAAAGTTTTCTTTTCAACCCTTTCAAACACAATCTGAGCATTAAAAAAAAATAAACTTCATAGAATCCTAAATGCTGCTGGCAAAATCATTGACAAAAAACAAACCCCATTTGGGCAGTTGTTTGAGACAAACATCTATAAAAAAGCTAACAAGATCCTCGAAATAAAGAATCACCCTTTGTGTCAGGATTTTGTGATTTTACCATCACAAAAGAGATACAAGACACCGATAGCAAAGACAAACAGACACAAACACTCTTTTGTTCCCCTGGCAATCAAATCATTAAATAAGAACAATCTGGTATAAACTTTGTCACATGTAAATTATGAGTGAGTCTGGTGTGAATGTACACTTTGGTTTCTTATAGTTATAATGTTTTTTGTTTGGTGTAATGCACAAATTGTAAGACAAATTTCCTTACGGATAATAAAGATTATTATTATTATGTTAGAAATGAACGAGTAGTCATTCTCTGGCGCTGCCAGGGTCGAGTTTCGCTAAAGAGAAACAAAATTCAACGTAGTCCCTTTAACAGTTTCCACTGAGGAATTTTCTGGTGATGTGGCAGGTCTGCAGCAGTACCGCCCTCTGACAGGCATTTCTGGTATTAGGTTGTTTTTAGTTTGGATTTCCTCGATCCAGTCAGCCTGCACATTGTAATGTAGCGGGTCGGACCAAAGCGCCGCCCAGTAGTCGGTAAAGGAGCCGTGTTTAGTGCTATCAATGGTTTGAATTTTGTCGGCACCATTATCAGCTAGTTTACGGAAGAACTGTTTTCTCGTCTGCTGAAATAAAGCGTTATGCTCCTTTCTTTTGGTGGTTTCGTTGTAGCGCTTTAACCTAGCTCCCTTTAGTTTAGCTTTCTGTCTCAGAGTATCTTTCAAACATAAGAGTCGTGCGTGGCTATCACAGTCCGTCAATTTGATTCCAGTTGTTTTTAATATTGTCTTCATTTTGTTAAGTATTTTCGCGGAATGGTTGTTTCCCAGATATTGTCCAATTGTATCCATTTGGCTCCTCAGATGATTAATATTGTCTTCAAGGCGCCTTTTCCATGCTGGCACATGTTGTTTTGGTCTCTGATTAATTGGGCCTAGCTCGAAGGTCTTTTGTCCAGAGAGCTCCGTGACAGCCACAGCGGCGCAGTATATAGCGAGGTGTGTCTCAAACAAGTTTCTTGGTGTTATTATTATTATTATTATTATTAAATGAAGAGAAAAAAAAATCAAAAACGGAAGACAAAGAATATAAAATGTTAACAAACTACAAGACATAAAAAAGTTTGACCAGAAATTCTCACTATCTGGACTCACAGAAAACAAAACAACATTTCTATTCCAAACATCAAACACCACATCGCGTTCTTATGATTGATCAATACAACGTGTCTATGATTGATCAATACAACGTGTCTATGATTGATCAATACAACGTGTCTATGATTGATCAATACAACGTGTCTATGATTGATCAATACAACGTGTCTATGATTGATCAATACAACGTGTCTATGATTGATCAATACAACGTGTCTATGATTGATCAATACAACGTGTCTATGATTGATCAATACAACGTGTCTATGATTGATCAATACAACGTGTCTATGATTGATCAATACAACGTGTCTATGATTGATCAATACAACGTGTCTATGATTGATCAATACAACGTGTCTATGATTGATCAATACAACGTGTCTATGATTGATCAATACAACGTGTCTATGATTGATCAATACAACGTGTCTATGATTGATCAATACAACGTGTCTATGATTGATCAATACAACGTGTCTATGATTGATCAATACAACGTGTCTATGATTGATCAATACAACGTGTCTATGATTGATCAATACAACGTGTCTATGATTGATCAATACAACGTGTCTATGATTGATCAATACAACGTGTCTATGATTGATCAATACAACGTGTCTATGATTGATCAATCAACGTGTCTATGATTGATCAATACAACGTGTCTATGATTGATCAATACAACGTGTCTATGATTGATCAATACAACGTGTGTCTTTTCAGTCTGAAGATTAAGGAAGAGTGCAACATTTCACTTGGCTTCTCAGACCCAGCTGTGACCTACATATTTCGCATATTTACTCACACGATGCAATCGAATGTTGTTTTTTCTTCGCTGTCTTCGGTAGAAGATTTCCTTTTGATTTCTAAACGTATCTAGAACAAAAATATCTGTGGACATGTGGAAATAGAACAAGAGACAATGAGAATAAAGATACGATAAATTTAGATCAGAAAAATATGTGTGTGTGTTTGTTTTAAATCAAAATAAAAGAAAGAATTATATATGGCTGAGTGGTTAAGCTCTTGGCAACTTATCCTGGGCTCTTGGGTTCGAATTTTGGTGAAGACTGGGATTTAGAAATTCAAAATTTTTAGGGCGCCCCTGAGTCCATCCAACTTTAATGGGTACCTGCCTTCACTTGGGGAAAATAAAGGCTGCTAGTGGTCTGAAATCTGAAAGTGGAACTTTACTTTAACTTTACATATATATATATATATATATATATATATATATATAGAGAGAGAGAGAGAGAGAGAGAGATAGAGAGAGAGAGATAGATAGATAGATAGATAGATAGATAGATAGATAGATAGATAGATAGATAGATAGATAGATAGATAGATAGATAGATAGATAGATAGATAGATAGATATAGATATAGATATAGATAGATAGATAGATAGATAGATAGATAGATAGATAGATAGATAGATAGATAGATAGATAGATAGATAGATAGATAGATAGATAGATAGATAGAAACTATAGCAGCCTTAAGTAGATCGACAGAGGGACAAGAAACAAAAAAGTGACGGCTATTTTAGTGACCCAACATCCACCTCTCTCAGCCCTTCTCTTTCCTGGCCCAAACAATTCGATACTACACACAAAAGACTGGCAGCCAACATAAGCCCTGGACGAAGATCGCACCGCATGTACTGACCATTAGAGTGGACGGGCGATGTTCATTTACGAGGTAATTAAGAGCCCATTGATTCCCCACAGGTTAGATCTAGACAGGGATTGGGTCTAACAGTTTGGGGAAGACGCTGAACGTCTGGGTGAATCGGTTGCTGTAAGATGGACGAAGTAGAGGAAAAAAAGAATTTCTATTGAAAGCGGTAAATAAAAGCGTATTTCGGTCAAACGGGTTTCTCAGATTTCGTCCATTCTCGTTTTTAGCGGAAACACAAATTGCTGTATTAGTTGTTGTGTAAACAAGAGTAAGTAATGTTCTCCTTGCTAACTTTGCGATGTTTTAGGATCGCCATAGCCACCGGTTAACATAGATATGACTGCCTTTACTTTCCAAACTAGTGTCAGGTACCCAATATAATTGGGTGTATTCAGGGCTTCGTACAACTTCCGAAATAAACCACACTAGACAAATGCACTCACTCTTTAAAGTGTGATTTTTAAAACACTACTATACATTGAAATAGAGAACAGGCTGGGTGTGTAGAGATCGTAATAATCAGAACATAAAACAAGAACAACATTTATAACAACTTGTTAAAGAAAACAACATCTCCTTTATACAACTTGGAGAGCGACAGATTTTCTCTTCACAACGAATGAATGTTAGATTTAAAAACAATGAAACATGTTTTAACCCGCTACCCCCACCCCTTTCCCAAGAAGGAATCCTGCTGGTTAAGTGAATGTCTAGATCTTCTACATTTGATACTATTCCAATGAGAAGCATTTAGATCTAGACTAAGAAGAAGGTCGACATGTTCCTGAACGTAAACTCTAGAATCAATAATGCCTTGCATTCGGAAATTTGTAAACGCGATAGTCCTTTCAAGAATACGATAGTAATTTCAAAATCTTTGTTGATTTAGATCTAGGTCTACTTCTCTCGCCAAATTTAATTTTTTTTACATTTTTTACTTGAAAAATGATAACGGTCAAACTACGAGTTTTTCCCAATGTGGCCAACGAGCTAGTCATTCTTTCCTCAGCGATATACATCTACTGTTAAATTTCTAGGAAAATCGTTAGAGCCGTTTTTGAGATCAGCCTCCAAGCTACTTTCAGGTTCCATAAAGTTCTAACTGGGAAAGAGGTAATGTACAAAAAAAATATGTCAAATATAACGTGAACTACACGAAATCTGTGTTCCCAATTGTTGCACACGGTTCTAGAATCTAGACCTCTGTTCTAAACACATTAGTGTAAGCTACATTGATAACACAAAGAATGTCAGGGTTGAATCCGGTAAATTCTCGTTCCAGTGCACAATGACACGATGGAAACTGGCTGTTATTAAGATACAATTATAGACTGCGGTTGTTTTGTTCTGTTTTTGGCACTATGTTTATTTTATACCTCATTTGTACTGCGAGTTGAGTCTTACAGAGTTTACAATGAGCACCTATGGTCTGGTTTAATAACTGCTTCCTGAAGTTTCAAATTTTAAACAAGCAAAATATAAAAATACTTATATAAGGGAAAGAACTCCACACTTACAGTTACATATTTCAATAACGTTAAAAATATTTACCTTTATTAATAACAAACACAATTTATTACCATTAATTAATTTACTGGTCTGTTAAATTTTTTATTGATTCGTGTTTTGTAAGGTACAATAAATAATTGTTTAAATTTAAATTTGATCCGAGAATGGTATGGGAGAAATAGCGTATAAAATTATCTAAAGGACAAAACCCGACATATTTAGCTATATATGTGAATACTACTGGACTTTGTCGAAGGTGGGGGGCGCGGTGGCTGAGTGGTTAAGCGCTCGGCTTCCGAACCTGTAGTCCTGGGTTCGAATCTCGATGAAGGCTGGGATTTTGAATTTCAGGGTTTTTAGGGCGCCCCTGAGTCCACCCAACTGTAATGGGCACCTGACTTTGGTTAGGGAAAGTGAAGTCGTTGTGCTCGTTAACCGTTGGCCACAGAAACAGATGACCTAAACATCATCCGCCCCCAAGATCGCAAGGTCTGAAAGGGATTAGGGAGAAATAAAGTGCTCAAACCTTGTACAAGGCAGACAGAGAGAGTGAGTCGATAAATAAACCTTGTACAAATACTTCACTGAGTCAGGAGCAAGCTTTAAAAGACAGTTGACAAAATAACAACCGCCGCATACTAAATATATAACAAACCAAATAATAAAGGAGCTTATAAAAGTGAAAGAACAGCATATTACCGCAATATATCTCAATACTGTAAGATGTATCTCCCTTCTTATATATAAAACGAAATTAATTACTACCACTAATTACGTAACTAATAGTTTATGTTTTTTTAATTGAACAATTATGACTTTGATCCGAGAATGGGGAACGAGAGTAATAACCTGGACAACATTTGTACCAGACAGACAGACAAACAGAGTGAGTTAATACAAACTTGGTAAAAGTAATGCTCTGCCGTCAAAATATGTTTCAATCCTTTATGGCAATGTTTACATTGGCATTCCAAGGCAACAAACTTGATAAGATGTGTAAAGATTGACTCTGTATTTCACAGCGTTGACAAGTACCTGGTGTATTATTTAAAAGAAAGAAAGAAAGAGACAGAAAGAATGAAAGAGAGAAGAGGGGTTAGTAAAAAAAAAGTGATAAACAAGACAGAACAAAAAAGAAATAAAAAGAGGTCGAGAGAATAAGAGAGAGGTAATGAGCGGCGCTGAAAAGAAATAGGAGAGAGAAGAATGAAATATAGACTAACTAAAGGTAACTAAAGGAAGACAAAGATGAGAGAGAGAGAGAGAGAGAGAGAAGAATGAAATATAGACTAACTAAAGGTAACTAAAGGAAGACAAAGATGAGAGAGAGAGAGAGAGAGAGAGAGAGAAGAATGAAATATAGACTAACAAAAGGTAACTAAAGGAAGACAAAGATGAGAGAGAGATAGAGAGAGAGAGAGAGAGAAGAATGAAATATAGACTAACTAAAGGTAACTAAAGGAAGACAAAGATGAGAGAGAGAGAGAGAGAGAGAAGAATGAAATATAGACTAACTAAAGGTAACTAAAGGAAGACAAAGATGAGAGAGAGAGAGAGAGAGAGAGAGAAGAATGAAATATAGACTAACTAAAGGTAACTAAAGGAAGACAAAGATGAGAGAGAGAGAGAGAGAGAGAAGAATGAAATATAGACTAACTAAAGGTAACTAAAGGAAGACAAAGATGAGAGAGAGAGAGAGAGAGAGAAGAATGAAATATAGACTAACTAAAGGTAACTAAAGGAAGACAAAGATGAGAGAGAGAGAGAGAGAGAAGAATGAAATATAGACTAACTAAAGGTAACTAAAGGAAGACAAAGATGAGAGAGAGAGAGAGAGAGAGAGAAGAATGAAATATAGACTAACTAAAGGTAACTAAAGGAAGACAAAGATGAGAGAGAGAGAGAGAGAGAAGAATGAAATATAGACTAACAAAAGGTAACTAAAGGAAGACAAAGATGAGAGAGAGATAGAGAGAGAGAGAGAGAGAAGAATGAAATATAGACCAACCAAAGGTAACTAAAGGAAGACAAAGATGAGAGAGAGAGAGGAGAATGAAATATAGACCAACCAAAGGTAACTAAAGGAAGACAAAGATGAGAGAGAGAGAAGAATGAAATATAGACCAACTAAAGGTAACTAAAGGAAGACAAAGATGAGAGAGAGAGAAGAATGAAATATAGACCAACTAAAGGTAACTAAAGGAAGACAAAGATGAGAGAGAGAGAAGAATGAAATATAGACCAACCAAAGGTAACTAAAGGAAGACAAAGATGAGAGAGAGAGAAGAATGAAATATAGACCAACCAAAGGTAACTAAAGGAAGACAAAGATGAGAGAGAGAGAGGAGAATGAAATATAGACCAACCAAAGGTAACTAAAGGAAGACAAAGATGAGAGAGAGAGAAGAATGAAATATAGACCAACCAAAGGTAACTAAAGGAAGACAAAGATGAGAGAGAGAGAAGAATGAAATATAGACCAACCAAAGGTAACTAAAGGAAGACAAAGATGAGAGAGAGAGAGAGGAGAATGAAATATAGACCAACCAAAGGTAACTAAAGGAAGACAAAGATGAGAGAGAGAGAAGAATGAAATATAGACCAACTAAAGGTAACTAAAGGAAGACAAAGATGAGAGAGAGAGAAGAATGAAATATAGACCAACTAAAGGTAACTAAAGGAAGACAAAGATGAGAGAGAGAGAAGAATGAAATATAGACCAACTAAAGGTAACTAAAGGAAGACAAAGATGAGAGAGAGAAGAATGAAATATAGACCAACTAAAGGTAACTAAAGGAAGACAAAGATGAGAGAGAGAGGAGTGATTTTAAAAAAAGGGAATGGAGAGAGGGAAGAACAGAGAAGTGAAGGAGAAATAGAAGGTAAGAGTAAAAGAGAAAAAAAATAAAGAGAAGGGAGAGAGACTAGAAAATAGAGTGTGACACGTGATAGAGAGAGTGTGACACGTGATAGAGAGAGTGTGACACGTGATAAAGAGAGTGTGTCACGTGATAGAGAGATGAACAGTAAAAAGAGCGAAAGAAGAAACAAACAGTTGCACACGGCACCAACTCAGCCATCCATCACTTACGTCAACCAATGGAAATGTTTTGTTTTTTAATTAATCAACGGACGTTACAAAAAAAAAGTGAAAGCGCAAGTCACGTGCTCGTGCCAATGTTAATGCGTTCATGTAGGTTTAAACCTAGCCGCACTCTGATTAACCTTTTCATTAATTTAGTTGGCATCGTCCGTAAGCTGCCAACATGGCCTCTTTTTTTTTTTTTTGCTTTCGTCCTCTCTTCAAGATTTGTCTTTTTAAACTGAGATTTCTATCGGGTCCTGTTGTCTGCCCCTCACATTGCCTTTATTTAGCCTGCTGTCCCATGACATGACCTCAAACAGAAAGAGAAACAAACATGGCGGAGACAAGAACGAGGTAATTTGTGTCCTTGGAAAGTTACTATTTTTTTCTATGTTGGAAAAGGGGGCGGTGGGGGGGGCGAGGGACGCTTGGAGTATTGAGATGTAGACTTACCAGGGACATTAGTAAGCCGCTCTTGTTCGACTAATCTTATTTCTGTCTGGAAAGAGAGGAACTGGACAAGATAGGAACGGTTGCTAACGACGCTTTAAAGTACGAGGAGTGGACGGGAGAAGATGAGTCCTGGATGTTAAGGACATAAGCAATAAAGTGAGACCTAGAAACAGATCTAGCAGAATAGTGTGTGACCTTTCTTTAAACATAAGCAATAAAGTGAGACCTAGAAACAGATCTAGCAGAATAGTGTGTGACCTTTCTTCACTAGAAGTTCAATCGTTTAGATCTTGTGGGATCTTCTTTGACAAGATCAAAGCATATTTAGCTGTCTTGTTGCTTGACTAAAATTTATTTTTTTTTTTACCAGTCTTGTTTCTTGATTAGAATGAGACACATCCGGCTGAGCCTAGCTTTCTTATCTTTTTTTTTCATCACCCTTAACCCTAACTCATTCCCTTATTTCTCTTTTCTTCTCTCAATCTCTCTCTCTCTCTCTTTCTCTCTCTCTCTCTCTCTCTCTCTCTTCTTCATTAACATCCCAAGCAAGTTAAAAAAAGGAACTATTAGGCCGTTGCACACACTTGCTTCTTCAGCAGTATAAAAGATGGAGGAAAAAAAAGTTCCCCCTTGAATCAAATTAAGGGTTGATTTTTTTGTATTTAAATATCGGGTTATCTAGATACAGAGTCAAAGAAACAAAAAAGTTTTTAAACGAAATTCTTTACAAAAAAAAGTTGAACAAAAAATAAAACATTCTAATGTTTCTCAAACCATGGTTTGCGTACTTGTTTATATTAACGGCAGTATTGGCATCAATATTAGCAGCAGACTTGACATCAGTATTAACAGCAGACTTGACATCCGTATTGACAGTAGTAATAACATCTATATTAAGACTACAGTATCTACAGCTATATTAAGACTACAGTATCAACAACAATATTGCCATCAGTATTTATCAACAGTGCTCTTGACGTCAGTATTGAGATGACAGCAGTATAGACAGCAGTATGGACAGCAGTACTGGAGTTGTTTTTTTTTAATTGATTTTGTATATCGCAACTTTCATGCTTAAAGCACGCTCAGTACACCATGGTCAAATCTCTTTTAGATTGTTTTGTTGGGAGAAGGAAATGGTAGAAGCTCTCCTTGCTGCCTTTAGGCGCTCAGCAAATACAGCTCCTCTCCAGTCGGGTTTCGAACGCGAGCCTCCTTGATAGGTAGCCAAGCGGTACTCAACCACACATCCTACACCTTAAAAGGAATGCCATAAATGGCGCGTTTTGTTTCCTACAATATAGGTATAAAGATTGCAAGTGTATGCATTTCGGTAAAAGTTTTTCTTCTGAAAAGATTCATAGGAGAAGAAATGGTTGAGAACTACTCGAATATTGATGCTTTTTTTTATCATTGGTTGAACATAAGAAAATAAAAAGCGAATAAAGAATATGGCAAGCAAAAAAAAAAGAGGGGGGGGGGAGCGTTGAGAGGAGCAGAAAGAGATTGACAGGGATCAAGACAACATACTTAAGATGTTTTCACAACATCCATTCGAGTGAGATGGAAAGAAAGAGCAAAAGAGATCGATAAAATGTACATAGAAAAGCAGCATCCATGTAGGGAGGACAAGACTCAACTATTTTTGAAAGCATTCCAACAAGAGAGCAAGAAAACGAAGAGAAAAAAAAACAACTACAGAAGAGAGAACTGCTAGAAGAGCCTAGAAAAAGGACAGACAAAAAGTGAGATTCTGAGAGAATGTTCGAGTGGGGAGTTGGGGGGGGGGGGAGGGGGTATCGGGTACAAATCGTGACCAAAAGCTGTCTGGGGTAGGGGACAAATTAATTTGAGAACAGCTCAAATCAGCGCAGACGTGAATGTCTGATCACAGTAATCGGAAATAGAGAAAAAAGAGAGAACTAAAAGAATCGAATCCGAAAAAAAAGTCGAAGGGAACGTGACTAACGAAATGAAGAATAAATAAATAATCGAACTTGAAGAAATTCGTTGAAAAGGTAGCCCTCGACAGAAAAGGTTAAACTCAGACCATACATGGCTTTTTGTCCCATCTCTCGATACTTCAAAGTAACGTTAAGAAACTCTGACATCAAAATGATTTCATTATAGTGAAATGATAATCAATATTTCTTGTTTTTTTTTAGTCCTTGAACCAGATAACGTTTTGTTATCAAGTTGTTGTGTGTGACAGGTCCTCTGGGTTTAAGAAGTAATTAATATGTTAATTGATTTTTCTAAACGCTGCAATGGAGTAGTATCAACCAGGTCGTGTTACAAAGACAAGAGTCTCAGATTTTCTTATCTGTGGAATTACATTTATTGAATAGAAATCTGATTCAAATAACACAAGACGTCAATCTCTCTTAGATTGACACAACAACCATTCAGTTATTAGAGGGGCGTGGTGGTTGAGTGATAACGCGCTTACCTTTGGAACTGAGTGGTCTCAAGTTCGAGTCCCGATGAAGATTCGATTGGGGACTTTGCGACGCCTCTTGGGCCTAGCTCTAAAGGGTACCTAACTTGAGTTGGGTGAAAAAATGCGTTTGGTAGTTGTAGTGAGTACATGACAGCCTCATAGAAACAGATGAGATATACATCATCTGCCTCCATAGATGGCAAGTCTAGAAGGAGTACCTTGACCTTGTTAGTGTTGATCAACTCCAATGTCGATGAAGACATCTTGTTTAACTTCAACTTTCAGTTCTATTACTTGATATACGAATCTCAATTAAGCTCGAAAACTTTTTTTTTTTATAAACCAAATAAAATTTTATTTAAATATATGGTCTAAAGTATTTGTATATTGTTACAAATGAACAGTGATAGGTAGAGGTCAACGTATGACCCCGGCGAGATGACACAGCAGCTAGTGTTCCCTGGAATCTACATGTACAAACAAAGACAGGATGTGACGTGTCCACACGTGTTGTTCCAGGGGACGAACAGATCTAAGTAGGGGGACAGTTACTAATGAACAGTGACAGATAAAGGTCACTACGTGTGACCCCGACTTGATGACACTGCAGCGAGTGTTTTCTGGAATCTACATGTATAAATAAAGACAGGATGTGACGTTTCCTGACATGTTATTCCAGAGGATACTAGGAGTGTTTGTGCAACTTTAGAGAAGCGATTAGGGACTCTATATAAGCCTGAAAGTTAATGTGAAAGTCAGTCGTATGGAGTCGTATGGAGTCGTGAGTGAGCCGTTACAGTCGATACAGACTATGTAAGACGTGTGCGGCTCTGTGGAAGAGAAATGTGTACGACTCGATGCAAGTTAACTAGGGTAGAGTTAACTGGAGTGGACTACTGTCGTTAAAGTCTATACAGCGAACTACAGTGGACTTGAGCCGTTACAGTCGATACAGTCGATGTAAGACGTGTGCGGCTCTGATTCGGTAGACTTGAGTGCGACTTGGTTCAGCTTTAGGAGACCTGGAGCGACACTGGGAAGTGTGTCGTTGGTCTGTTCTGTGGAATACGGCTCGATGCAAGTTGAGAAGAGATGAATTGCAACGAAGTGAAGAGATGAATTGCAACGAAGTATAGCTAACTGTAAACTGACAGATATTGTACAGTCTTCTACGCTACATGTTACAGTGACGAATTATTAGAGTTAATAGTCATTAAAGTTATATTAAACTGAAAGTTTAGTCGTCAAGTTCTTTGCAGTGTTTTTATTTGTGTGTCTACTAATACTTCTAGCCAGAAGATTCAGAAATACGTAACAAATGGTGTCAGAAGTGGGATCTTTCTGGCTAGAATGTATTCCACCAAACTTCTTAATGAACTTGACATGAAAGAACTTAGACAAGAGCTTCGAGAAAGAGGTCTACAGCTTAACGGAAATAAGGAAACGCTAACAGCACGTCTCAGACAAGCCCTGTTGGAGGAAGATGAGAATCCGTACACTTGCCAATTTGAAATCAAACCTAATACGATGGAGCTCCTGAGAACTTTGCAATACAAAATGAACTCGGTGAAAGAGAGCATTAAGATGGTAGAATCAGAAATCAACACTAGATTTTCTTCATTTAACCAGTTGATTAAAGTCATGAATGAAAATGAACAAATAGCTACCACGCCCAACAAGACAGAAGAACAAACCGATACGATAAAAGATCAAACGAGAATCATCATGAACGAGCTACTGAACACTCAGCAGTATCAGATTGAGTCGACACATGAAAGAGCTACACCATTGATGAACAGCGAACAATTATCCAACCAAGGATGTGGCGATACAGACAATTACGATAGGGATGCTGGTGATGGGTGTGCTGTCTGTGACTGTGATAGCAAACCAAACGAATGTGGCCAACAAGAAATGAAAAGAGACGGTAGCTGTTTCTGTTTCAACGAGAAGCTGAATGAGACAGTTGAAGAAACAAGAGAAGAGACCTATAGTTCAACCGAAGATTTTGCTAGAGATATACCCGATATGAGTACCTCAACCAGCCAGACAGAACAAGACAACGTTGGGTCTGCGTCCAAGCCTGTTGCTGTGGGCCTTAAAGACTTCTGTCTTCTATCTGCCAGTGTCTACGAGAGGAACTCGAAGTTTGATTACTGCACTCATGCGTTTGACAAGAACTGTACGTACGTAGCTATGCAAGAAGACTGTGAATGCTTAGAAATACACCAACAAGCTCTAGACTTAACAGAAGCTTGTACAGCTGTCAGGGTAGGCATGAGAAGCCCTGGTGATAGTCAAGGAATCACAATAGAATCTGATGCTGAAGTTGATGGACCTTTGCACGTTGAATGTTATCAACCTGCCCCACAGGCGAGTGCTCCAGACTCGGATGAAGGTGATGACATGTTTGACACCTTGCCTTCAAGTGGACTTGCAGATCATTCGCAAAGCACCCATCGAAGAATAATGCTGAAGCAACTTGTTAGATCAACAGTCTTGATGACTACAGCCATGAAATGCAATACCTTCCTATGTGCTAAGTGGCTGCCATCAGCATTGATCGACAAGAAAGCAAGACAACGACAACGACATCAACGCAACCAAAGAAATATCAAATTGAGGAGGCGGAGAAAGCGACATATGCAGAGTGCAACGTGGATGGCTCCAACAAGATCAAGATACAAACCCACCCCTTCTCCCACTGATAGACCCCCACATGCATTTATGAAACTCCATAGCCCATGTTGTTAGAAAACAAGCCCACCACTTCTCCCACTGATAGACCCCCACCTGCACTAATGAAACTCCATAGCCTATGTTGTTAGAAAAGATTATGTCCGGGACCATCAAACCAAAGAAGAAAGCCTTACGAATCAGTTGAAAGTGCGAAGCCACTAAAGAATAATCTAAGAACATTCCTCATGAGAATAGGTTGATGAAGAATAACAGAGGTTTTAGAAGAACGCTAATTAAGTCAGAAGCAAGAAGGACAGAAAAGAAGTAGTTTAAGATGTCAGAACTGTAGTGAGTAACCATCTGTGACAGAACTGTACAAGAAATCCACCCAACATCGTACAAACCCAAGTCAGTTGCTGTTGTTTAAAAGAAGAGCATGTGAATATTGCTGTACGGTGATGATCCTAGTTATCTCTGAAGAAGCTCTGTAAAAAGATGCTTGAAAATGTAAAACTCAGCCAGTGAAGCACGAACTCGTTAGAATGCTGATGAACTTTCTCGACAAGAGTGCCCAATGTCGTCATCTGAAGGTCGATGTTTCCATACCAAGATTGATGAAAACATTTGTGAGGAACTGTTGAAAAATGAGGATTTGGCTCCCATTCTTCTATGGAAAGAAGATGGACTGCGACTGCCAGATTGAAAGAACATCTCTGAGAAGGGGGCAACCACCAAAGCTTCCTACTTGATCGTCGATCGATTTCATCAGTATCGTGATGAAGTAGAATCTGTTCGGGACGAACAGATCTAAGAAGGGGGCAGTGTTACAAATGAACAGTGATAGGTAGAGGTCAACGTATGACCCCGGCGAGATGACACAGCAGCTAGTGTTCCCTGGAATCTACATGTACAAACAAAGACAGGATGTGACGTGTCCACACGTGTTGTTCCAGGGGACGAACAGATCTAAGTAGGGGGACAGTTACTAATGAACAGTGACAGATAAAGGTCACTACGTGTGACCCCGACTTGATGACACTGCAGCGAGTGTTTTCTGGAATCTACATGTATAAATAAAGACAGGATGTGACGTTTCCTGACATGTTATTCCAGAGGATACTAGGAGTGTTTGTGCAACTTTAGAGAAGCGATTAGGGACTCTATATAAGCCTGAAAGTTAATGTGAAAGTCAGTCGTATGGAGTCGTATGGAGTCGTGAGTGAGCCGTTACAGTCGATACAGACTATGTAAGACGTGTGCGGCTCTGTGGAAGAGAAATGTGTACGACTCGATGCAAGTTAACTAGGGTAGAGTTAACTGGAGTGGACTACTGTCGTTAAAGTCTATACAGCGAACTACAGTGGACTTGAGCCGTTACAGTCGATACAGTCGATGTAAGACGTGTGCGGCTCTGATTCGGTAGACTTGAGTGTGACTTGGTTCAGCTTTAGGAGACCTGGAGCGACACTGGGAAGTGTGTCGTTGGTCTGTTCTGTGGAATACGGCTCGATGCAAGTTGAGAAGAGATGAATTGCAACGAAGTGAAGAGATGAATTGCAACGAAGTATAGCTAACTGTAAACTGACAGATATTGTACAGTCTTCTACGCTACATGTTACAGTGACGAATTATTAGAGTTAATAGTCATTAAAGTTATATTAAACTGAAAGTTTAGTCGTCAAGTTCTTTGCAGTGTTTTTATTTGTGTGTCTACTAATACTTCTAGCCAGAAGATTCAGAAATACGTAACAATATCTTTTGATGTATGCAGACTTTCACGTGTCTAGAGCGGGAAAATAGGACAAGCAATTGAAATCATTAACTATGAACAATTTCTGAACAAATTTTTACTTTTGTTTTTGTGATACCATAAAATTAGGGTTTTTTTTGTTGTTTTTTTTTTTAAATTTATCTTTTGGAAAGTGAATTTTAAAAAAGTGAACATGAAAAACGAGATTGTTTTGACCACTCGCTAATGCTCCTCTATTGGCGACTATGACGTTATAATTGATGAACTGCAGCGGGTATATTACAGCGAACAGTTTATTTGATCATGAACTATGTTCAACTTCTCAACAATGACTGCTCAACAGTATTATATGCTCCTCTATCTGCGACTGTGAATTTATAATTGATGAACTGCAGCGCACTAGCGGATCCAGAACTTTGGAGTGGGGGGGGCGATTTTTTTTCCAAACCCTAACCCTAACGCCCAGTAAACCCTAACCCTACGCATAAACGTGCATACAGTGCGCGCGCACACACACACACACACACACACATATATATATATATGTATATATATATAAATATATATAAATATGAGAATAAAAAAGCAGCATTTCTCAACCTTCGGCGAAAAACAAAACAACTGGGGCAGGGCTATAAGGTTCTCTGGTGAAGTTCGGGGCGAAGCCCCGACGCCATAAGCGTTTTCTTGCTTTTTTCACTGCAGAAACGCATTCTCCTGACAAGTACAGCTCATTATTCATCAATGGAGTTCGGGGCGAAGCCCCGACCCCATAAGCGTTTTCTTGCTTTTTTGACTGCAGATACGCATTCTCCTGACAAGTACAGCTCATTCTTCACAATGTAGTTCGGGGCGAAGCCCCGTCGCCAAAAGCGTTTTCTTGCATTCTTCCTTGCAGAAACGCATTCTCCTGACATCTACAACTCATTACCCATAAATGAAGCTCGGGGCGAAGCCCCGACGCCAAAAGCGTTTTCTTGCATTCTTCTCTGCAGAAACGCATTCTCCTGACATCTACAACTCATTACCCATAAATCAAGTTCGTGGCGAAGCCCCGACGCCAAAAGCGTTTTCTTGCATTCTTCACTGCAGAAACGCATTCTCCTGACCTGAAGCTCATTATTCAAAACGACCTTTTGAATAATGTTGTACTTAAAAAATATTCTAATTTGAATTTATAGGCCCATAATACATTGCAAATAAAACCGATTTGTTCCTTGAAAAGATAGGATACCCCACGTATTTAGATTTTTGCTTTGAGGATCGCCGCCGAAAAAAAACTTATTCGATAAATAGTATTCAAGAAAACTTTAGTATAAATTGTGAGTTATAGTCCCAAATTTATTTAGCTAGAAAAATATCAGATTGAGTAAAGGTTGGGAAAAGGTGACTATGAAAACGTTATTTGAGTTTAGAACTCATCTCAATCATGACTCTTATACTGAAAAATTTCGTTTGAATTCTAACTTTTCCAATGCAAAGTCTTTCTTAAAATACTTATGATAACTTCATGTGAAATTACAAAAACTCTGTGTGGGAATGGGAATGGCGGTAGAGTGAAAACGATTAATCCTCGCTCCTTTACTAATTTCTGCTAAAGATCGCATTTGGCATTAATGAATAGGTATGGGGCGACTCGATATAAGAATTTAATTTATAGTATATATAAATTATATTAGTGACAGATTTTTTTAATTTTGTAATTTCTTAACTATAATACAAAAAGAAAAAGTATTGATTTGTCCGATGGGGGAAATGCGATTACATGTATCGCCCCTCCCACCTGGTACAACCCTTTTTCATTTAAATTTACTAATGATACAATTTGAGATTAGAGTGTGGTACGACATATTTACAATGGGTCACATATCAATACGTAGTTTATATTATATAGATATTCAACTAATTTTATTCACAAACTATGATTCTCCACAAAAATAGGACCGCCCCCCCCCAGCTAGAGTGGGGAGGGCAGTACATGCAATCGCCCCCCCCTCACCCCACCGAATCGGCCAAAATACCAGAAAGGGAGCGACATAATATAAAATGTATATATTAATTCAACTAATTTTGTTCACAAACTATGATTTCTCCATAAAAACGGACCGCCCCCCCCCACTCAAAGGGTTTAGGTGGGAAGGGCAGAAGAGGTATTCGTCCCCCCCCCCCCCACCAATCGGCAAACAGGCAACGACATAATATAAAGATCGGTTAAAATATCAATAACAAGTTACAGGGATATATATATTTAATTGATTTGTTAGCAGGCTGTGATTTCTACCAATAAATTGGGCCGCCCCCCCCCACTCGAAAGTGTAGGGGGGGCGGAATTGATACCATCGCCCCCTCCCGACTCCACCAAATCGGCCAACATACTAGAAGGGGGGGGCGAAATAATCTAAAAATATCTTGAAATATAAATAATTAGTATATATTTTTAACATAAGTAATAAATTGTATACAAATTGTGTGAATTCTATGCTAAAGTTTGTCAGGGGGAGGGGGTCGGCCGAGTGGGGGGGGCGATCGCCCCTACCGCCCCCCCCCCCCTGGATCCGCCAGTGCTGCAGCGGGTATATTAGTTTGAACAGTGTAAATGATCAGGAACTATATACAACTTCTCAATAACCTTGACTGCTCAACGTGGATGCGTTAACCTGTTTGTCTTGTGTGTTATTGTAAGGAAAAGTATAATCTGATTAAACCCCCAAAAAACAAAAAAGTGAAAATAAGAGACAAAAAAAATATTTGGGTAAATGAAAGTAAAATCCAAAATAAAAGTTGGACATTAAAACATCAGAACAACAGGAATTCAAGCTGATCCTTTAACTGGTGAACGCTCCAACAAAATCATTCACTATGAACAATTTAGGATCTTCGATCTAAGTAATGAAGATGAAAAACTGATCTTGGTTTGATCACTCGCTAATGCTCCTATAGCTGCGACTATGACTTTATAATTGATGAACTCCAGCGGGTATATTACAATGAACAGTTTAAATGATCATGAACTATATACAACTTCTCAATGACTGCTCAAAAGTATTACATGGTCAGGACGTGGATGCGTTAACCTGATTGTTTTGTGTGTTAGTGGAAATGAAAGTATAATCTGAATTTTTTTTTTTGCTCTCTGCAAACACTGCTCAACAAAACACAACTCAACACAACTCAACACAACTCAACTACCTCAAGAACTTGACACCAAGAGCTCCACAATAATGGAGTAGTTTAATAACTAAATAAGTAATAAACACAACACGCTATACTGACTGCTCTACTGCTGCTACTGCTGCTACTGCTGCTACTCAACTTTACTGGTGTCTCTCACCCGTCCAGTGCTCGTACTACTTTACTGGAGGACCAACAGTACCAGACTGACTTTACTGGAGGACCAACAGTACCAGACTGACTTTACTGGAGGACCAACAGTACCGGACTGACTTTACTGGAGGACCAACAGTACCAGACTGACTTTACTGGAGGACCAACAGTACCGGACTGACTTTACTGGAGGACCAACAGTACCAGACTGACTTTACTGGAGGACCAACAGTACCAGACTGACTTTACTGGAGGACCAACAGTGCCAGACTGACTTTACTGGAGGACCAACAGTACCGGACTGACTTTACTGGAGGACCAACAGTACCGGACTGACTTTACTGGAGGACCAACAGTACCGGACTGACTTTACTGGAGGACCAACAGTACCGGACTGACTTTACTGGAGGACCAACAGTACCGGACTGACTTTACTGGAGGACCAACAGTACCGGACTGACTTTACTGGAGGACCAACAGTACCGGACTGACTTTACTGGAGGACCAACAGTACCGGACTGACTTTACTGGAGGACCAACAGTACCGGACTGACTTTACTGGAGGACCAACAGTACCGGACTGACTTTACTGGAGGACTAACAGTACCAGACTGACTTTACTGTGGACTAACAGTACCAGACTGACTTTACTGTGGACTAACAGTACCAGACTGACTTTACTGTGGACTAACAGTACCGGACTGACCTCACTGTGTACTAACAGTACCAGACTGACTTTACTGTGGACTAACAGTACCAGACTGACCTCACTGTGCTGAACTGAACTGCCTTTCTTCACACCCTCTGTCTCTGGTCCTCGAAGGCGATCGGTCACATGGCCATATCATGGGGGATATTTACGTGTAATGTTCACACCAGTACCCTCCATTGTACCCTGACACAGTTGACTTCTAAGTAGCACGCTGACTTGTATTACTGGCCTGCGTCACATGTGTCAACTGATTGCACACACATTAAACCCGACTGCGTCGCTACTAGATTTATACCAATATTCTGACGTGGTTCCATTTCTTGTCTTCCGCTTAGCTCCCCTTTTATCTAGTCGTGTGCATCAATCTTCATAAAAGTTTCATCAGACACACACACTCACACACACACACTCACACTCTCACACACACACACACACTCACACATACACTCACATGTTATAACACTCAGATTTAATCTATTTTACTTTTATGGAAAACAATTTTCAGGACTGGAAAATACTTAATTAAAATTATAAAAATAAAACTTGAAAAAGAAAAAAAAATCTCATCAAAGTAATTTGTGAGAGGCGACTGTTGTAAGTTGTCAAACGCCTGAATATCGAATCAAGTGTCTTTGGTTTGAATCTCAGAGATGGCATAGATTATTAAGCCTAATTGGTAACTTGAGAATAGCTGTCCAGCTAGCTGTGGATTAATCTGAGATTTGTTGGGAAGAAGACAAAAACTGATTGGTAGCTGCGCTGAGATGACCACGCTCTATCCCCTCCCTGAGGTCTCCATGGGGGCATCACTCTCGTGAGGAAATGTTGAATAAATGTTTTCGAACTTAGCACAGTTGAAACATTTTTTGTTTTTGTTTTGTTTCAGTGACTAAGTAGCCGAGAGATTTGGTCTTAGTGACGTCACAAGAAGGTATGGTCGGAATACTTCAACGAATTACTTCATGTCACTTAGGTGAAAACACAACAACAAAGAAAGGTTTTATAATAATAAAGTAACAAATAGTTCAGTTACTTTAACACCTGAAGTCTTCTTATAGCTTTATAAATATAAAGTCTTCATATAGCTTTGTAAGTATAAAGTCTTCTTATAGCTTTATAAATATACAGTCTGACTTAGTTTCTAACATTTCTCTGAGTTTCATCCGTTTTGCATCACTCACCACAGGCCCAAACTGCAGAAAGAGAAAATAATAGTACCCCCGGCAGACAACGCTTTCACCATGCGTAGGCTGCGTAAAGATGTCCCTATGGACCTCGCGTGGGCGATCAATCCTGGTTCAAGTCTACCTCTACGCTCAGAGATGCTATATTTCTAAGTAGATTGCGTCACTGTTGGGTCAACGTAGACAAGACAGCACTGCACGGTTAATCTACTGACATATAGGCTTCTGTAGTAGAGGGCCACGCTCTAGAAGCTATAATAGCAATAATTGTTTTACTTTGTTAATGAAAACATTTAGCCTTTACATATTTTTATTTCAATTGTTAAGAAAAATGTAAGTAATAGTTAATGTGTATAATTGTTCCCTCATTATACAGTTTTAGGCATTGTAATATCAATATGGGGAGAAACAGACTAATAGAATTGTGTTTAGTTAGATGAATTTTTCAAGACGATTAATTGTGATCACAGAATAAAGCAGTCCCTCTGGCGTAAGCTGAGGAAACAGATCCCTGTGGGATATGTGTGGGCGATCAATGCAGGTTCACGATGACCTCAGCGCTTAGGGCTACTAAATTTCTGAGTAGATTGGTAGTAACAAATTACAAGGAAGGAAGATGGGCTGGGGTGGCGTGGGGAAATTTGTGACAGTTGACCGATGGACAGTGAATGTTGCTTCAGTTAAATGACTAGGTAGGACGTTTTACTTGCTATGTAAAGGGTAGAAAATATTCTTGCATTGCCTCCCTTTAAATAGCAGCTTAGAAAAGGGAGTTAATACAAATGTATTTGTTTCTCTATCAAACTAATGAACCTTCCGTCTAGACATAGTTCGAATACATTAAGGCTGACGACATTTAGACAGACTAGATGTAGACCAACTACACTTAAACTGACAACATTTAGACCAACTAGACTTAGACCAACTAGATTAGACCGACTTGACATAGACCAACTAGATTAGACCGACTAGACATAGACCAACTAGACTTAGACCAACTAGACATAGACCAACTAGACTTAGGCCAACTATATTTAATCCAACTAGACTTAGACCAACTAGACTTAGACCAGCTAGCCATAGACCAACTAGACTTAGACCAGCTAGACATAGACCAACTAGACTTAGACCAACTAGACATAGATCAACTAGACTTAGACCAACTAGACATAGACCAACTAGACTTAGGCCAACTATATTTAGACCAACTAGACTTAGACCAACTAGACTTAGACCAACTAGACTTAGACCAACTACACGTACACCAACTAGACTTAGACCAACTACACGTACACCAACTAGACTTAGACCAACTACACGTACACCAACTAGACTTAGACCAACTAGACATAGACGAACTAGATATAGACCAACTAGACATAGACCAACTAGACTTAGACCAACTAGACTTAGACCAACTAGACTTAGACCAACTAGACTTAGACCAACTACACGTACACCAACTAGACTTAGACCAACTAGACATAGACGAACTAGATATAGACCAACTAGACATAGACCAACTAGACTTAGACCAACTAGACATAGACGAACTAGACTTAGACCAACTACACGTACACTAACAAGATGCACCTTAAACCAACAGGATGAAGAGGAACTATACATAGACAAAGAGGACTTTAACCTTTGACCAACAGGCTTTCACTAAGAAGACTTTGACCAACAGGCTTTCACTAAGAAGACTTTGACCAACAGGCTTTCACTAAGAAGACTTTGACCAACAGGCTTTCACTAAGAAGACTTTGACCAACAGGCTTTCACTAAGAAGACTTTGACCAACAGGGCTTTCACTAAGAAGACTTTGACCAACAGGGCTTTGACCAACGAGATTCGACCAACTGGGCTTGACCTAGTCGTCTTTGACCAACAGCGATATGTCCAAGGAGACATTGACAAACAGGGCTTTGACCAAGAAGACTTTGACCAACAGGGCTTGGACAAAGGAGATTTAGCCAACAGGGCTGTGACCAAAGAGATTTAGCCAACATTTGACCAAGATACTTTAACCCCACTTTTTCAGGTCATCAATGACACTTTCGTCTCAGAAATGTCCAACTTTCAAAGTACTCCATGACTTTTGTTATCAAAGAAAGAAAGCAGTCCCTCACTCAATAAAGCAGACTTTCTCTCTCTCTCTCTCAATAAAACAGACTCTCTCTCTTACGCACACACGCCCTCACACCCTTTCACACAAACTCACACATCCTCACAAATAAAACCCCACACATAGTCACACAAAGCACACTCACAAACTCATCCTTGATCTCTCTCTCACACTCCCGCATACTCTCTATCCTTTTTTTTCTGTTTTCAACAGTCTTTTATTTTTGTTTGAAAACATTTGTTCATTATCTACCGTCCTCTTCTTTACTTCACGTCACCAAAGGTTTTTCTCTCACTCTCTATTTCTCTCTCTGACTCTCTCTCTCTTTCTCTCTCTCTTTCTCTCACTCTCTCTCTCTTTCTTTCTCTTTCTCACTCTCTCTTTCTCTCTCTCTCTCTCTCTCTCTCTACCTTATTTATAACACTGCAATGTCCACTTTTTAGTTTCTTCCTTCTCTCTCTCTCTCTCTCTCTCCCTCTCTTATATTTCCTCATTACGTACTGCTAAACGATGCCCTCTAAAAGTACACACCGGTCATCTTAGCGAGACTGTCCAGTTCTGCCACTTCAACCTTTAGGTTCAACCTTGACCTTTCTTACCCACAAACACATTTGAGTTCCTCCTCTACCATTCATCACTCACGTATCTCTTTTCTTCCTGATCAAGTTCCCTAACTCTTTACAAGTTAGACTTTCTCTTCTTCTCTCCCCTTTCTTTGATAACTTAACCGAACGACACGTCTTTTCTAACTCCCGATGCATCCATCATAACAGATCTTTACACATTAAAAGCTCCACCCTCTCTCTCTAGCCCACTGAAAGGATAAATTAGAGAAATAGCTGCAGGTCATTCCAGGGGCAGGACGCGAGATTGTAAGGATAGAAATGCTTCAAGGGAGAGATCTCTACGGGGGGTGAAACGGAACTTTGACATCAGGTCAAACAAGACGGACAGGGGTCAAAGTCATGCTGGACTTGACTTAGATATGACTTGAAGTTTCCGATAGAACCACAGAACGAAATCAGAATTGTAAGTTCGGTGGGACAATGGTCTGCGTCACGTGACTAGCCAGGAAGTTGACCAGTCTAAAACATTCCATGGCTTATCTGTGTATGTGAGCTTCCGGTGAAGAGTTAAAAGAATTGTGAGATATTAGCTCTTCTCTATTAGTCCCCTAGCCACCTGTTCAAAATTGTCATCTTCTAAGTGTACTATTTACTTGACTTTAAAATATTCTATTGAAGCCAATATGTGTGTGTGTAAATTATATACTCTATGTAAATGGTAGAGACTGGAGATCAAACTTTACTGTACGTGATTTTCTTGTGACAAGCGTGTTATCAAGCTCCTGGTATTATTTCATAAAAGTACCTTTTCCGACGCTTCAAGCTATAGTGCAGATGATGTAATGGTCATCTGTTTTTGGACGACGGCAAATCAACTAACAGCCCATCACAGTTGAATAGGCTCAAAGGCGTCGTAAAAATGTGAAATCCAGGTCTTCACCGAGACCTGAACCCACCACGACCGGTTCGAAAGCCAAGCGCTTTACCACTCAGCCATGGCATTCTCTTTTATATCATAAACATTATCTTCGATTGACAACATCATACATCCCTACCTTACTAAGTAAGTCGATGATTTGAAAAAAATAACTTTTGAGGTTTCATTTTAAAAAACTCTCCTAGGTCTACGCTAGCATTAACACGCTATTTAAACGAACGAAACATATTTACAACAATATTTATCAATATAGTACGATTTATTTCCCTTTTTCGAAGTCATTCAAAATTAATTAATTACCATTGATTTATATTTAACCGGTTATTTGTTTTTTACTGATTCATACTTTGAATGACTATTTCTGCTAAGTTTCAACTTGATCCGAGAATGGGAAGTGGGAGAAATAACTTTTTTTTTTTTTTTTGCTTTTTTTTTTTTTAATTTGATGTTTTTTATGCGCTTGTTTTTTGTTTCAAGTTAAATGTTTTTAATCTCATTACACTTTTTCAATAGTTTTTTTTTAAAGAGCTGGCATTAATATATTGTCAAAAAATGGTACCAAACACACGGACTGAGTTGATATAAGTTTTGTATTTTTAAAAAAAGTTATTTAAAACTATTGGGAGAAAATCGACGTATAAATCGTAAACATTCTGTTGATGTTGTCATAGTATGTCAAATCAATTAACGCAACGTTTGGAGCTCCACATGCAATTCATCCATGTCCAGCTCTTGAGACCTGGGTCTAAACATGTTCTTTTCAGTTCATCTTCAACGCAGGTCATAGGTCATACAGAAAGCAGAAAATACTGGCATGTTCTTACAGTTGCTAAAAAAATGATATCTGAGAGGTATAAAAAACTTAATCAACGATCCTTAGAAACTATCTTACAAAATTCTCAAATAAAAAGGGGGAAAAAAGTACCAGGCTATTGACTCTCGCGATTAAAGTACAAAATTTCTCTCTATTCAACTGTTCCATTTATCCACATAGATTCATTAATTTATAGTCACGTGATTGACAGGATAATAATGATTGAGAAGCCTGAAGATTTTAAGCCACTAATATATTATTGATTAAGCATACAGACACTGGCATGTGTGTTTCATTAGGTCTGGACCAAATCAAACGTGTTGTAAAAAACTTGTTCATAAAACAGAAGTTTGTAATATACTTTTCATCAAGATAGTTGTGAGGACCATATGACCAGATCCTCAGGGCACGCGAATGAGGACTATCGGTAGAGATCCTTAGGGGAACGATTCTCTGTGAAGTCTGGGATCTTGATTATCTGGAATCTACCCAACTCTAATGGGTACCTGACTTTAGCTGGGAAAAGTAAAGTCGATTGGTCGTTGTGCAGGCCACATTACACCCTGCTCGTTAAAGATGACCTTAACATCATCTGTCCTATAGATCGCAAGGTCTGAAAGGGGAACTTTTATTCTATTTAGTTAAGGCTTAGGAAATGACAAATGTTATTTGTCTATTTGTTTTTGTATTGGGGAGAAAATCCTTGCCAGTTGACTTTCTATGTGATAAAATATGAAAGTTTTGGTAAATCGATTTACTATTTACGTCTGGAAGAGTTGCGGTCGGTGTTTGTGCTCACTAAAACAGCAGGTGAAACACGTCCACCAGTTTACGATAGAAGACATACAAGAAAGTTCTTCACATGCCCATGACTGAGTCAAAACGTTGATTTGTATCAATGGAGCACTGGCAGCAGCATGAAGCCAAAAAAATACATCATGAATTAACTGTATTTGCTGGGTATTTTGGTGATGAAACTGCAGACATCTCAGGCACTGAGCAGATGGCTTTGAGCGTTCGGTTTGTTCATGTCGATTGTATTCAAGAAGACTTCATTGGTTGTGTCCCCCTGTTGTCCAAAGAGACGCATTGCCTGTTTCTAACTACATTGGTTGTGTCCCCCTGTTGTCCAAAGAGACGCATTGCCTGTTTCTAACTACATTGGTTGTGTCCCCCTGTTGTCCAAAGAGACGCATTGCCTGTTTCTAACTACATTGGTTGTGTCCCCCTGTTGTCCAAAGAGACGCATTGCCTGTTTCTAACTACATTGGTTGTGTCCCCCTGTTGTCCAAAGAGACGCATTGCCTGTTTCTAACTACATTGGTTGTGTCCCCCTGTTGTCCAAAGAGACGCATTCCCTGTTTCTAACTACATTGGTTGTGTCCCCCTGTTGTCCAAAGAGACGCATTGCCTGTTTCTAACTACATTGGTTGTGTCCCCCTGTTGTCCAAAGAGACGCATTGCCTGTTTCTAGCTTCATTGTCAGCGAATGCGTTAAGCACATTTTAGACCTGGACAAACTAGTCGGCCAATGGCTAGCAGTCAGCACTGTGTGTTCGCGCAAGGATTCCTTGAAAGCAGCCTTTTCCCGTCTCACAGATTAAACCTAATTATCAATGACCTGAATGGCGTTTCAGAAATACGTTGTGCTGTTGGTGTCCTCAAGATTATCTATTTCTTCCGTAACAGTCTCTAGTGTGAGCGTTGGTGCTAAATTTAACTCTTTTGTGTGAGACCCGATGGACTGAGAAATAAGAATCCATTCGCTTTTTAAGTCACAACTTTAAGAAGATCTTTGACTGCTTTGCGTATCTTAAAATAACGGCTGTAAGTGAAACCAAACGAACTCCATACGTGTAACCAATGCCTGCTTCTCATGTGTCTCTTGTAATTGTTGTCAATTAGTCAGCTGTTCCTTAACCACTTTCCCTGATGTTGAAGTTTCTTCAATTTTACATTGTGGCCGATCAACAGCACATCATAGGTCACATTAATGGCATAATCAAAAACCAACTTGACCATGCTGAGGAACACTTCAGAGATGGCATCTTGAGGAAGGTGAGACTGTTGTCAAACAAATTTGGTACCGGCTATTGAGTTGGTGCTGTCGAGCTATACTAATGCTCAGTTCAACTTGTTATGTCTTCATCCTAAAACAATGCAAGAGCTGCAACGTAAAGAAGAATATCAGAACTGCACGAGAAGCTCTCATTGCCAGCTTGTCCATCGCAACGAGAAGCTCTCATTGCCAGCTTGTCCATCGCAACGAGAAGCAATGCATTAGTAAAGTTATTGACAGTTTTTTTTTTTGTTTGATCGATCTTTGGGGGACACTGGGCTCATGAATAAAGTTAACATCACATGTTTACATGTTTTTTATTTTACGAAACATGAAGTATTTGCAGTACAATTAGTAACGCCGTAGGTATTGTGGTCGAGGGGCGTCAGTTCTTTTCTGTAATATTCTCCGTAACAAGAAAGCTGAAGCTACGACTTTGAGCCATAAGTTGGCAACTTGCAGACGGTCATGCAAGTGTACAACATTTCATGTAAATCCGTTTGGCAGTTTCAGAGATTGCATGATGATCCTTTTACTTGTATTTCCCATATATGAGAGAGAGACAGGGAGAAAGAAAGAGAGAGAGAGAGAGATCTTTTAATTTACATAATAAGATTCTATAAAATCGGTAACGTTCGACCTATTAACTGAACCCTAATACACGCCTTAGTTCACAAGCCTATATTATTTCCGATCTCTGAGATCTGTAAACCAATTACCTTAACTAAAACATTTTAGAATTAGTCTTGATGTCTTCAATGAGTTTCACTTCCGTCCCACCCACACCCGCCCTAACAGCAGGGTTACGTGAGTAGATAACTTTTTAACTGGCTATCTCGAAACAGTAGAAAATTATATGGATTAAAGTCAAGTGTTTTTTTTTAAACTTTATCTTTATTTATGTAAAAATATTTTAACCATATTTAAAACTAAAACATAAAAATTAATACCAATATTACTTCTATTTCTTTATTTTAGTCCATAACGAATTATAATTGCTTTTTCAATGCTTACACGGTCATCAAAACTGATCACTATCTTAAATCCGAGTGTAGGGGGCCACTAACAGGAGAAGATTTGCTGTTATTCTTAGAAACTAATGCATGCATACTTAGAGTTCACATTGCATAGCCCGTTGTAAAGGGGGAGGGCCTTAAGCTCATACAACCCTCTATTAAAGAACTAAAACAAAAGTAAAGTTACCAAGTAACCAAAAAAAAATGAAGAAAGTAAGGCAGAGTAAATCCAAAGTATCTTTAAACACCTAACCCTAAAAACTAGCTGACAGCCGCAGAGTGAATACATAGATAAAGTAGCCCTAATATCTAAGGATAATTTAAAAAACAACAACATTGTCGGTCTCCTTCAGTCCTAGAACGACTAAGGTTCATCTCGTACACCACATGTAATGTGACTGTGGGGCTCTACTCGAAAAAACATGTAATCCACATAGCTACGAAATTATTTTTAAAAATCAAAGAAATGTTTTTAGTTTATCAAAAGTAATGTTTACAAATCGAACGAGAAACACACTAAAATGTTATTTCACCTCCGTTGAGCCAATCTTACAATAATTGTAGTCTGTTTAGGACCCCTCAAGAAAACAATTAATCTAGAATAACCGCAAAAAAGATTTGTGAAATTTATAACAAAGGAATATTCACATTTGATTCTAGTAACACCATTAAAATAACAATACTTTAAGTTAGAGACGCCTCAGGACAGAAAACTACTTACTTAAGTCGCAATGATAAATAAAACACTGAACTATATTTAACAAATACAAAACAAAACCTAATTAAATACTCAGAAAGACACAAAGATAAAGGCACATTTCTTATTCCATAATCAACCCGGGCATGCTACCCTGTCTCATAGTGGCGCCCGGGTGGAAACGATCGTAGGAGGAAACAATTAGGCTAAAGGGTAGCAAAACAAGACTCCCGTGTGGGTGCCTAAGCTCCCACAACCTTGTCACAATCCAGGCGCTGTTCCTCAAGGGGCCGTTAAATAAATGGCGTGTCCCGCACAGTTAGCCTGGTATAGAAAAGGAAAAAGGCGGGGGTCTTAGTGTATGCGGTCTCTTGCCACGAGTCTGACTCACCCATCAGACAGAACAGTGTACACTGTTTTCATTCAGGCCGGTGAGAGAGAGCTCTTGTTCACTTTTGCTGGCCTAGAGTTCCAAGAGCCGAAGGCTCAACTCTACCTGACAGTTTAGGAAGAAGAAGAAGAAGATTCCATATGCAAAGACAAATTAGTACAAGTGCTCCCGCTTCCTCAGTGCCATTAGAACATGGAATGGGTTGCCTGAATCAGCCAGGAAAACCAACGACTTAGTAGATTAACATCCATGACTAGTATGACGTCATTTCTTCTCTTCCGAAGTAACGTGTGTCATTTCTTCTCTTCCGAAGTAACGTGTGTCATTTCTTCTCTTCCGAAGTAACGTGTGTCATTTCTTCTCTTCCGAAGTAACGTGTGTCATTTCTTCTCTTCCGAAGTAACGTGTGTCATTTCTTCTCTTCCGAAGTAACGTGTGTCATTTCTTCTCTTCCGAAGTAACGTGTGTCATTTCTTCTCTTCCGAAGTAACGTGTGTCATTTCTTCTCTTCCGAAGTAACGTGTGTCATTTCTTCTCTTCCGAAGTAACGTGTGTCATTTCTTCTCTTCCGAAGTAACGTGTGTCATTTCTTCTCTTCCGAAGTAACGTGTGTCATTTCTTCTCTTCCGAAGTAACGTGTGTCATTTCTTGGATAATTGTGATCGTAGCAAAGGAGGAGGGGGGGGGGATTTTGAGGTTAAAACACTCCTCTAACAAAAAGAAGAACTAAAGCCAAAACTACAGTCACCAAAGTCTACGTTTAGTCCAAGGGAAGAAGGGACAGTGAGAGAAATAGAGTGGAATATGTTACATCCAGAGTCACTGAACTCGACATTCTAAAATCTCCTAACTATGATTGAGTTAATTGAACTAATACCGTCCCCAGTAGGACTACAACAAATAGAGCCACTGTATTGACTGTAAAACTGTGTTCAACTGAACTCTATAGATAATCTAAACGCTAATGGAAGTGGTCAGTTGTGTACTTGATCACCGAGATAAAACATCGATTTCTGTTCTCACAGATGTTCGAACTATGAAAGTTGACCAGAATACTTATAAATTAAAAAAAAAACATCTACTCACTAATTTGCTACATCAAATATTAATTCAAGAGCCCCGAGTTGAATAAATACCAGAATCGTATTCAGATAATCGAATTTATTATCGAGTTTATAATTGAGTTCATAATTGAATTTATAATTGAGTTTCGAGTTTGGTGTGGAATTCTGGGAAACGAGGTGTTGAATGGTACGTTCGTTAGGCTCTAGCTCGATAACTGCTGACCCACAACCTACCCAGTAGAAGTAGTTTGTAACTAACACACATCTGGTGGAATAAACGCTTCTAACCTATTTTCGGAATCGGATTTTTTTTTAAATATGACTAATAACTATAAATAGCTATCCTTTGGTGTTTCTGGTGTACAGAAAATATATATATAATAGCTTTGTAATAAGTGATAATAGGAAAATGTATTTAAAGAGTGGCCATTGCAACAAAAATAAAGTGAAATAAAAGTTAGTGTCCTAGATTTGATTCTTGACTTTATGTAAAAATTGCTTCACAGCATAGAAAAAGTTGCTGGAACAAGTTGATTATCTGTGGCTCACTTTTCAGTAATATACAATCAAATATCTAGCTCTTTCGTTAGTAGCAAAACACTTTTTTTTTAGTTATTTAGTTGGCAACAATTGTTGGCCTTCTTCAGTCGTTGAACGACTATGGCTCATCTCAACCACTTTTTCATGTGACTGTGGAGCCCTATTTTGGAGAGACACTCCAGTCCACAAATAGCGCAGGTCAAGGTGGCTTTCCCTTCGGTGGTAGAGGAGCTGTCCATTTTTTGTTTGGTACGTTTTTCTTCCAGAGCTGAGGCCCATGTTTTTTCGCTGTCCATAGCTGTCTTGGTCACTCCCTCTCTCATTCCGGCGCGGTCTATAGCTATGTCTTCCCAATGGTCAGTATTGATGTTCACTGATTTGAGGTCCCGTCTATGTAACGGAGGTGGGGGCGACCAGTTTTTCTTGAGCCAGTCGCGAGTTGTCCATAGAGAATGACTTTCGGGATGCGATTGTCCTCCATATTTAGTTGGCAACAGTAATCGTTCAATATGGTGTGCTTTAGGGAAAAGCTTAGAGATGAACAGCATAGAGACGAACAGCTTAGAGTCGAACAGCGAACAGATCTTCTGTCAACTCCATAATTTTCAAAAGTGGAAAACAGTTAAGGACCGGCTCAGGCGTAAGCATTCACTGGCGCAGAGAGAACGTCTGGCAATAGCTGGTGTGCCATACAGACAGTCGAATAAGTTGGAGAAGCAAGTATTTCAAGACCCCAACAAAAATTGATGCCAAATACTGGCGCAGAGAGACCGTCTGGCAATAGCTGATGTGCCATACAGACAGTCGAATAAGTTGGAGAAGCAAGTATTTCAAGACCCCAACAAAAATTGATGCCAAATACTGGCGCAGAGAGACCGTCTGGCAATAGCTGGTGTGCCATACAGACAGTCGAATAAGTTGGAGAAGCAAGTATTTCAAGACCCCAACAAAAATTGATGCCAAATACTGGCGCAGAGAGATCGTCTGGCAATAGCTGGTGTGCCATACAGACAGTCGAATAAGTTGGAGAAGCAAGTATTTCAAGACCCCAACAAAAATTGATGCCAAATACTGGCGCAGAGAGACCGTCTGGCAATAGCTGGTGTGCCATACAGACAGTCGAATAAGTTGGAGACGCAAGTATTTCAAGACCCCAACAAAAGCTTATGCCAAATACTGGCGCAGAGAGACCGTCTGGCAATAGCTGGTGTGCCATACAGACAGTCGAATAAGTTGGAGACGCAAGTATTTCAAGACCCCAACAAAAGCTTATGCCAAATACTGGCGCAGAGAGACCGTCTGGCAATAGCTGGTGAGCCATACAGACAGTCGAATAAGTTGGAGACGCAAGTATTTCAAGACCCCAACAAAAATTGATGCCAAATACTGGCGCAGACGATGAAAGAATAAGGACCTTTGTGTCGTGTACCTTGACCTTTATGTCGTGTACCTTGACCTTTGTGGCGTGTACATTGACCTTTGTGTCATGTACATTGACCTTTGTATCGTGTACCTTGACCTTTGTGTCGTGTGTCTTGATATTGTGTCGAGTAGGCCTACCTTGACCTTTGTGTCATGTACCTTGACCTTTATGTCCTGTACCTTGACCTTTGTGTCGTGTACCTTGTCTCGCCACGTAACGTTACAAAGATTTATGAGTTGCTCTTGCTATAACTATACCTATAACTTTACCCTTTACATGTGACTATAGTGTGACCTTATATAATCTTAAATATTAAAAACACGCTTAAAAAATCCAAAGTGTAACAGTACGTCATGGACTAATATTTTTCAAGTCAGTAGGATTTTTTTGAAAGTTTTTCAGTACAAAATATTTTTACGTAGGTTATGAAAAAATAGTAGGTCAGGGACCAATACTTTTAAAAATATGTCAGTAGGTAATGGAAAAACATTTTAGAAGTGTGTCAATAGGTCATGGACAAATATTTTTTTCGCAGAAGTTTGTCAGTAGGTCATGGACCAATACTTTCAGAAGTGAATCGTTAGGTTATGGGCATGGGCATTTTTTTTTTACATAATTGTGTCAGTAGATAAGAAACGTAAAATAGGATTGTGGGCCGCGACTTTATATACATAAATTTAGTGAGTAGGTCAGAAACAAAAGATTAATGTATAGTGAAGTATGTCAGAAACATATCTTCCTTTATCTCTAATCAATAAATTTCCCTGCCCTTAAAAAGTTCATGTCTAATTAAGCAAAAAAGGAATATCATTGAATATATATCAGAAGTATTTAACTTATACTGTTAATATAGGCCAGTGGAGAAGAAAATGTCTGATATATATAAAAGATAGAATATCATCGAATAGATATCAGGGAACGTGCGGATAGTACGCAATAGCTAAAGGGAGTAATGGGGATACACATTTGTTACGATTTGTTACAAGATTTGTTACGTAGCAAAAACACATTTAATGAAATATAAAAAAAACTTAGATCATGTTGTCATTTTACCTCTCTTGTTCATGTTTGTTATGTTATCACAACGCCTTCAGCCTCTAACTTGTGTTTGTCAACGCGCTTTATAGATTTCAATTATTATTCTTTACAGATACAGTGGTCCCTTTGTCTTTCGCGGGTCCGACCTTCACTTACCACGATGTTGTGAAAGGATTTCAATGTGTGTGTGTTTGTCGTGGAGTACGAGTGTCACCTTGAAGTTACGCCCCTGTCCTCCCCAGTGGTGGCGTGGGTCAGCCGAGCGGGGGTAACGTGAGGTCAGGACTGCAGAACAACAGTTGAACCACTCTGTTGAACGGCTAGGCCTGTCGGTGTACGTTGTAAAATAGATAGTTAGTTAGTGAATAAAGTGCCTCAATTCAGGTCGAGCTCTACAAGTTTGTTACTTTGATGAGATGTCTGTTGTTCAATAACAATTAGAAAGTCATCACACACAGATTTTAAAAAAATAACACCACGGGTTTAATCCAAAAGGTTATCTGGCGGCCGCTTGATGTATATGTACACTGATGGGGGGGTGGGGGGGGACTGAATACGTCATCGAAGTGCATGTAGAAGTCGTGACGTTTCCCATCATGACTCTAGATACCAGGATGAGAAATGTCATTAGGAGAAGGATAATTAACAAATAAGTTTGTTGTAAAATTAGAATTTGTTATGTTACTCGACGGGGAAAGGAGGGGTACTATTTGTTATAAGTGGGGGAGGGGGTGTAAAAAATGTGATTTGGATGTTACGTAATCTCCGAATGTTCCTCAGAAGTATTTCACGCGCTACAACTTTTATGTATACTGTTTATATAGGCCAGTGGCGAACAATTTGTTTTCCATTTAAAAAAACAATAACAAAAAGCAGACGAGAAGCTTGCGTGCTAATGACGTCATAAAGCATGGCGTCAGCAGCTTACTTCAAAGGTTTGCCCAATGAAACAAAAACAAAATACAACAAAATTGATCACACCCGCGATTTCTAAACATTTGAGTCCGCACACACACACACACGCACACACAAATACACGCTCTTAACGGACACATATAATCTAGTCTAATTGTGTGTGTATATATATATAGTACACAGATAAACCTAAGAAGGGAAAGATAACTAAACATAAGTGTAAAGTTGAGCTCAGGCAGGTGCTACATGAAGAAGCTTGAGCAAGATGGGGAAACGAATAGATCTCGATATATCTACTAACAAACATTAGAGCTGTTGAACAAAAAATGTCTATTCGAGAACACTAGCTAGGGAATGCCAAGAGAAACAATTGGAAAAAATATTAATAATAGATGCCCTCGTGACTATAAGCTTAGATGCATTCTGACCAATTCATACATTCTAAGGCCATAGAAGAAATACTACCAAATAGGCCATTAAGGTCTGGTCAAAAATGTGTTTTAATAATACTCTACTAAATTTTCTATGCACATATAACATAGAAATAGTATTCAGAATCTATATCACTCTTCCACAGTCTTAATCAATAATCAATTACAACGTAATTAACTTATGTCAGCTTCCTACTAGAATATTTCAAATGTTTGTTTCTCAAGAAGTATATAGTAATGCTTTTGTAATGACTTGATAAGATTTGAAACTGTCTTTTGGCCCTTTAATAAACTGATTTGGCCCTTTGATAAACTGATTTGGCCCTTTGATAAACTGATTTGGTCCTTTGATAAACTGATTTGGCCTTTTGATAAACTGATTTGGTCCTTTAATAAACTGATTTGGCCCTTTGATAAACTGATTTGGCCCTTTGATAAACTGATTTGGTCCTTTGATAAACTGATTTGGCCCTTTGATAAACTGATTTGGTCCTTTGATAAACTGATTTGGTCCTTTGATAAACTGATTTGGTCCTTTGATAAACTGATTTGGCCCTTTGATAAACTGATTTGGTCCTTTGATAAACTGATTTGGCCCTTTGATAAACTGATTTGGTCCTTTGATAAACTGATTTGGCCTTTTGATAAACTGATTTGGTCCTTTGATAAACTGATTTGGCCTTTTGATAAACTGATTTGGCCTTTTGATAAACTGATTTGGCCCTTCAAGCGTGATTTCGCTGTGATTTTACTTTCACTGAACAAACCATAATTGAGCAGTAGGTTTTATAACTGTGTCCGTCATAATAAGAAGGTAATAAGTGAGTAATGAAACATATCAAACTGAAATAGAGAACAAGACATGTCTTCATTTCAACTGAGGGTCTGATATTACAGCTTGCCATATATCTTCCTACTTCATGTAAGGGCTATAGAAGACTGGGGCCAGTTTCTTGGCGTGTTCAGGACCACAATGTTCTTAATGTGATCGTCGGAGCAGCGATCTATTAATTATGCATTCATGGCTATACCAGAGAAAAGCTTATGCAGATGTCCTAGTTTCTAAGATGTTTCGTAACATAGTAACTATCTGGTGCTACTCGAGGTTGTTTTGAATTTATAGAAGTTCATCGTAACTCAATCAGTATATTTGATTTTCTTCGTATTGACCCTCACTTTTCACGTACTCCAAACCAGCTACGAATTTCTATCATGTACCCCATTACCCAGAGTTCAAACTCTAAACAAAAAGTAGGAGTACAAATATTAATAATGGCACAGATTTATTATTGTTAATCTAGAATCTAGATCTATTACAAAGACACAAAGATAAAGGCACATTCCTTGTTCCATGTGCTAGGACAAATGTGTACAAATACTCCCTCTTCCCCTAGTGCTAATAGAGCAAGCAATGGGGTTGCCTGAGTCAGCCAGGAAAACCAGTGATAAGCAGAATATTAGTCATTGATTAACTTGCATGACTAGATTGACCTAGGAACACGTGTAGACGTAATCATCTTCTTTTTGAAGTAACGTCTGTATTTTATAAGATAAGATACATTTAATGACAGGACTCCCAAACTATGACAATTACACTTGATAAAAGCTTTGTATTTCTTATTACATCCTACAAATACTCAAATAATACTTTCCACCCCCACCTCTTGTTTTTTCGTCCCGCTCCCAAATACATTTTTTTGCCAGAGAATTCGATTACCAATATCACTTATTACCCACTACACACGCACAAACTCACACGCACATTACGCAGTAGAAAATAGTTCTGAATACAGCATGAATATACTACGACATCTCAGCTTTGTATCGAATTATTGAAAAGACTCATCATAGGATCGAGGTTATAAATTGTTTCAACTTTTATGTGTATTAAAATTATAAATTGTGCAAAAACTTATTAAATTTTTATTTTTGGTGCGATTGGAGGAGATCTTGAACCTCCTATGCCAGTGATGCCCAACCTTATTTGGTCTGCGGGCCATTTTAATTTTCGGCATTCGTGTCGCGGGCCATGTAACCAAAAAGAAAAAAAAAAGAAAAATACAATAAGCTATTTTTAATAGTTTTTGTTTTATAGACTTACTTACATAAATTAATGTGATGCATGAAGTTTATCCAAAACCATCTTCTGAATATCTGGCTGCATAGATGAAACACCAACTCAGATCACTGAATCGAGATGTTCATCCGTGAGGCAATGACGTCACATGGTTTTCGCCCGTTTCATCATTGAAAACATTTGTTCACACAAATAAGTGCTTGAAAACATTGTGATCATCCTTAGCGCTTGTTTTTGAAGATAAGGAAACACTTCTGCAGGTAACATGGAGTAGAAGTCAATGGTCTGCATCACTTGAAATTCGTCAAGCAGGGATGTCTGGCTTTGTAAGTCAATCAGTTCCAGTTGCAGATCTGTCGGGGCACTTGACACATAGGCAGCAAATGGATTTTCAAAAAGACGGATTTCATTTTTTAAATTCTGAAAATCCACAAATCTTTCACTGAAATTATTCATCAAGAGCCTCAGAAGTTGGATCATTCTTTCTTTAGGGAAAGACAAATTTAGCTGCTTATCATTTTGTTGAGTGGTACAGGTTGGAAAGTGGACAAGATGCACCTTTTCCGCCTGTTGAATGTAGAGTTGCAATTTTGTTTGGAAAGCACATATGTCTGCATACACACGCAAAATCAATTTGTCTTTCCCTTGTAGTTTGGCGTTGAGTTCATTTAGATGTGATGTGATGTCGCATAAAATACCCAAATTCCACAACCATGAAGGGGTCGTTCAGTTGTGGCATTTGTTTTGATTTGTCGGTCATAAATATTTCAATTTCGTGTCTCAAATTAAAAAAATACGTTTTAATACCTTTCCTCGGCATCACCAGCCCCCCCCCCCCTCCCCCCGGCACTTCACTGTGAAATAGAACGTCTTCATGTTCGGACTCTCTATTCCTGTCAGAAAATCTTTGAAAGTTCTGAAATGTAATGTACAGTGTTAAACACAATCATCATCACATGGTCCAAATTCAAAACCTTTCCACAGAGATTTTGTTGGTGAATGATGCAGTGAAGCCGCAGGGGTTCAGTTCCAACTTTTAAAATAACTCTTGCTGTCATTCCGCTGTGACGATATTTCTGGCACTCTAGTACAGTAGCACAGTAGTCACTCCAACTAATTTATTCCAAGTAAGTCAAGGTCCTCTATGATGGCTGACTCTTCTTTGAACATGTCTTCTCCAGTTGTAGTCCCATGCATGCTCCTCATAGCTGCTAACTCCTCTGTTATATCAAAATTGCTGTTTGTACAGCGAATAAACACCACCAAGAGTTGCGCAGTATCAGTTATGTCAGTGGACTCGTCAGCAGCAATAGAAAACATTTCGAATTGTGCTGCTCTGTCTTTTAATTGTGAATGAAGATTTATCCCCATATCTTCCATTCGCCTTGTAATTATCATGCGAGAAAGTCTGACAGCTTCTACTGTATTCTTCTTTTCAGGACACAATTCTTCCATCACTGCTAACAAACACTATTTTTTTTACACATTCGCCATCGGAAAAAGTCTTCATTGCTCTACTTAAGATGTGAGCAACTCTGTAACTGGCCTTATCGCAGACTTATTTTCTTGTCTCTTTTTGTCAAATATTCTTGTCAATCTCTAGTCGTAACTTGGCAATCTTGTCTTCAGGGCTCAAACCAAGAATGCCACCATATGTGTTTATGTGTTTGGCTTCATAATGCCTTTTAATGTTATGTTCTTTAAAAACAGCCACACTTTCTTTACAAATCAAACATGTTGGCTTACTATCATATTCCACAAAAAAGTAAAGATCTGTCCACTTTTCTTGAAAGTTTCTACATTCAGAGTCTACTTTTCGTTTCTTAGGCTCTCCCATTTCATTTAATCACAAACGTTAAACAATACGGCACCAATCACTTGACATCAAAAGAACACGACCCAAAACGATGCATCAATGATGCTCTGTGTTGCAGTAGCGGAATTTTCCAAGAATTAAAAATAGCTGTCTAGTTTTATCGTCATTGAAAAAAACAATACAACACTTGACTTGTGTTCTTACAATACAAAAATATTTACTATGAATATTAGAATACCAAACATAAAGATGGAATTCATCAAAGAATGAGTGAGAATCCTAACTTAAAGAGAATATTTTTTCAACATTCTAATTTTTACATTATTTAATTTTTTTTTTTTTCATTTATTTCCAATGCTTTGGCGTGCCGGACAGAAGCACGTCGCGGGCCGGATCTGTCCCGCGGGCCGTAGTTTGGGCATCGCTGTCCTATGCTATTAATTGTAGACGAAACTAACGCACGGAAAGTAAAGTGTTAAAAAAGGAAGTCTAATTGTGTACTTTTTAATTGGTCTAATGAAAAAAAAAAGGTTTAGATCTAGATTAATATGTCTCACATTTAATGTGAGAATTTGTTGGATTTTTTAGTTATTAGATCTATAACACATGTCCATCTAGTACTAATCTTTTATTATAAATTACAGACATTCCTTGTAACAGAAGATATTCCTAATAAAATAGTACTTCAGATGCCAAAGACTTTTTGTCTAGACCTATAAGCTGGAGTGAACAGGAACTGCTAGTTATGTATTATGTCGTCTTTTAAAAACAACTTATTGGGTCGAAATGGCGACTAAAGAATATTTGTATGTATATGTTAAATTTAACCACTACGGTTTCGATCATGAAAATATCTTAATTGTCCCAGATCCAGGGTCGGAGGTCAAAGTTACATTTTTCATTTTTTTTTGTCCACGGCAAGTGTGAGAGTTGATGATAGGTGTGTCCGTGAATCAGTGGTATCAGTAATAGGTGTGTCAGTGAATAGGTGATAGGTGTGTCAGTGAATAGGTGATAGGTGTGTCAGTGAATAGGTGATAGGTGTGTCAGTGAATAGGTGATAGGTGTGTCAGTGAATAGATGATAGGTGTGTCAGTGAATCGGTGATAGGTGTGTCAGTGAATCGGGGATAGGTGTGTCAGTGAATAGATGATAGGTGTGTCAGTGAATCGGTGATAGGTGTGTCAGTGAATCGGTGATAGGTGTGTCCGTGAATCGTTGATAGGTGCGTCCGTGAATCGGTGATAGGTGTGTCCGTGAATCGGTGATAGGTGTGTCCGTGAATCAGTGATAGGTGTGTCCGTGAATCAGTGATAGGTGTGTCAGTGAATCAGTGATAGGTGTGTCAGTGAATCAGTGATAGGTGTGTCAGTGAATCAGTGATAGGTGTGTCAGTGAATCAGGCCCCCACCCCGAGTGGAAATAGTTACGGCCAGCACTACAACGCTCACCTACCACAAACACAAATATTCTTACCCTCAAATTTTAATTTCCATCTTCTTACGTCTTCAATCGAACGAAACATGAGCAGCTAGTTTAGACTATGCACACACACTTCTATGCTTGTAGTCCTGAAGACAAAAAACAAACATTCTCTTCTGTCTGTATAACAACTAGCAATATGTTTGTGTACCATCACTCAACCAAACATTTTAACGTCCTCAAACACTACACGCAATATGTTTGTGTACTCCTCACTCAACCAAACATTTTAACGTCCTCAAACACTACACGCAATATGTTTGTGTACCATCACTCAACCAAACATTTTTGGCCCTTGTAGCTTTCAATGGAACGGCTACCGCTATACACAAACAAACAGATCACACAAACAAACAGATCACACAAACAAACAGATCACACACTTTTTAGGTCGTTAACTTCCAGAGCGCAAAAACTGGACACCATACGGTTAGTTTGACTTAAATTCTTGATTTTGTGGTTGTTTTTATTGTTCAGTGGGACAGCTAGAATTGTAATCATATCCCAGCACATTTCATGTAGCTTCATTGGAAATCCTTCATTTACGTTGTCTAAAAGCAAAGATTACAATTATCTTAGTCACACATATGCATGCGTGCGATCATAGATAGTACTTGGCAGTACTTGCTCTGGAAAACAAAAAAAGAAATTGTGCTTGATGTGCAGGTATCCTTTATTTCGACCGTGTTTTCCACACTAAAAAAAAAGGTGTAGAGTAAATGAGAACACAGTATGACGTAAACAGAGAAATATTTATAGATATATATATGGTCCATTTCAATTAGCACTGAAATATATAGGTCACAGCTAAACACTCAAATAGCCATGAAAGGAAAGGCCAGCTAATTGCATGTCACCACAGTGTCAACTGATAGACATCGTAATGTTTCTAGAAGGTAATGTCCTGGAACCAGTTCGATCCAGATACTGTGAATGATTTGTCACGCTGAGAGGGTAAAAATGATTATCACCCCCACCCCTTTTTTAAAATTTTGTATTGTTTTGACTTCACTCAGTAGCTCAAGCTTTTAAGCTCAAAATATGCACTTTGACAAAAACAATTTTGAGAAATAATAAAAATGGTTTTCAATATGTATTTAATAATCAAATGTTAATTCACACAATACACACAAATGACTATATTGTCAGATCTATTAGTATACCCAAGGGCGGATTTAGCGAAGGGCAGGAGGGGCCACTGTCTCGGGAAGAACCCTCATAACAGAGATTTCAGCGATATAATAACGACTTTTCTACGAAACAAAAAGTTCGCAAAGTTCCATTCAGTTGCTCGGTAATTTAATTTGTAATAACTTTGTAATTGACTTTAACAAATTACTCTTTTTTTTTTGTTGAAATAACTTTATTTGATGGTTATACATTTTTGACTGACTTTACGAAAAAACAATTTTTTTTTCAGAAATAATTAGGGGTCTTTGCTCCTTCCGTGCCCTCGGGGCCTCTTGACCTCCAAATCCGTCTCTGAGTGTACCTACACTATTAAATCAATATTAGCAATGAAAAGATTTATTCATCAGTGGTTCGTTTCTTGTTGAGAAATAGACACACATCTATGAATAATTCGAGCTTCTGTTGATATATATATATATATATATATATATATATATATATATATATATATATATATATATATATATATATACATATCATATGGCAATTTAGATTCTGCTTATCCTCTAGGATAGAGAGAAGTGAAGACATTTAGTAAACAAAGGTTGCTCTTTAGTTGGTTTTAAAACGAGATCAATCAATACAATGAGACATCTATACTCTTTGGCGAAACTATTTTTAAAAAATTAGAATTGCATTTGAGACAAGCAGAGTCCCTTAAGCATTATTTTAAAAGCATTTTGATTCTCTTTCTTTTTCTTTCTGTATCCATCATTCTCTCTCTCTCTCTCTCTCACTCTCTCTTTCTCTCTCTCTCTCTCAGTTCAATTTGGTTTTAACAGACCAATTAGATTGATATAAATATTCGGGCTGCCGTGTCCATGCTGACCTGGTCGCCTTGTTATTGCTGTTACAGAATCGGAGTGGCGCCCTGGTCATGCTTCTTTTATTTTGACTTATTTCCCTTCACCAGTTTCAATAATTGTTTGTATTTTAGTGTTCGCTATTATATACCTACATATACAATTTATAAATACAATTCATAAATACAATTCACAAAAACAGTTCGAATCTATTATTTACTTACCCTAGAAGTGATTGACGGATCGTCTCCCCCACCATACAGAGAATAATTCCAAAATATTTATTGGTAACTGTCCTCAGTAATTATACTGTCCTGTCCAAGACAGTAAGAAACTGGGCTGTGTCTCATATATCCAGTTTATTCCAGATATCCGTGGTTAAGAATTCTCTTTTGGAAAGCAAACAAGACATGCGTTGTTATTTTGTTTAACTATTGAACCTATTAAACACCAAACACACATTTCTGAAGTAAAAAAATCTTTTTGTGTATTGCTGTAGTTGCAGTCCAATGCTTAAAAAGAAAAAAAAATGATTTATAAAAAACATCTCCCTCTAATCTAAAAAGAAACAAAACTAATAGCGACTATTCCCCTTTCGGGGGCCGATAAAAGGAAAGGATCTTAAAGTCGGAGGCTCGGGAAAGTTGTGTTTCTACCCCAGCGAAATAACGAAGAGGTAGGAATTTAAATGTAAAATTAGAACACTCTTTAGAATATGTTACTTTACTCCTGTGAAAATGTTTTATGTGTTTAAAAAACGATCCTGTAAACATTCATCGAGATACTGGCTTCTTCCCCTCTACTTTCACAAATGGTCCAGAGAAGTGATAGGATCAGAGCGTAGTGAGACAGCTCAAAGCTAAACGAAAGCAATAGCAACAATATTTTAAATCGCACGGATTGATTATGTCTATGCATGACTGATTTAAACTAATATTACAATTACACTTTAAATAATCTTTTTTTTTTAATTTCATGTTCCTCTTATTTTGAATGCAGTCTGAATACTTGGGGGGGGGGGGCTTCTTGCCTAGCCTCTATTATGGTTATATCGGTCTCAAACTGTATTGTTTAGTTGGACACCTAGAGCCGATAGTGTTTCCAATATGTATCGTGGAGATGGAAATGATATATGTACATGTATATTCACAATTTGTGCAGCATGAACTAATACCAAAGACGAAGTATTTGATATTAAATGTAAACATTTAGTCATTTAGCAATCTAAAATTGGTCAATCTAATTTCTATTTTCGTCTCTAATTGTGTGTTTAAATGGAATATTTATCAACATTTCAAAAGTTGTGTGTAAGTACTATAATGGGACGAACTAGTGACTAGACTTACTGATTGGTGATTTTCACAGAGTCTTATTGTAAATAAAAGTAAACAAAATGATACACTCAATTCCTGAAAAAGTCCACGAAGATTATAACAAAGAAATAAATCACTGGTAAATTAAAAAGTAGAAATACTAAGCAGGAAATATTTTGTTTACTTTTGACGAATACTTGTTCACTTTCGTCATCAATCCTTGGTGACTAGAAACGTGTTCAACGGCGCAGACGAGTATTAGCGAATTATTTTATATATATATATATATATATATATATATATATATATATATATATATATAAAGAAATGATAAAAACAACAACTTTTAATAACTTTGTATTGTAACTCCCTTCCAATATTTAAAAGCAATCCTATTTTCGTTTCATTACCTTTACAATTTTTAAACTTCAAATTTGATCACGATAAGCTTCATGCACTGAAACCTTCTTTTCCTTATATCCAAGAGTCAGGAAGCACATGAATAAACTTGATGCAAAGTAGAACAACAAAGAGAGACAAACCACATTGCAATCACAACGTAAATTTAGATTTCTCGATAATTCCGATACTAGTTTTTAGAGTTACTTGGAGAAGAAATAAAATTTTGAATAAAGAAAAGAAAAGAGACAAAAAAATATTATCAGTTTATCCCAAGGCGAGGCGGGCACCCGTGAGTCGTTACTCTTGGGCGAGGAAGTGATGAGAGAGTTTTTAATCTGAGTGCGGGAGGGGTGTGGGACGAGGTTCCACCCGACAAAGCAGCAGCATACTTGACAGTTGGCAAGAGGAAGTGGTCACCACAACTGGCACAAGACTGGAGTCGCACGTTCTAAGAGATGACGCTGGCTGGCGCGCGTTTTTAGTAAGCAGCAGAACGTCACTTTGTATTGTATATGTCAGTGATTCTTAAACTTTTTTTGACCCGGGGACCCTTTTATAAAGCCAAATTTGCCCACGAACCCTAGGTGAAACATTCACATTAATGCATAGTATATTCGTTATAAATGTTGTTTTTTTTTAATGTTGATAAATTGTTTCTGGAGATTAGAATTGTATTTAAAAACACACTTTTAAAACAAGCAAAATATTTTAAAATTCTTTTTAAAACAGCTTTTCTTAGGGAAAGAACTCCGCACTTACAACTGTATCTCTCAATAATATAGAAGTTATTTCCATTATTCCACATATAACAAAGATTCATGTTTTATTGGGTACAAAAAAAAATATTTACATTTTCAATTTGATCTACAATGAGCGTTTGAGAAATAACATGTTATCTAAGGGGACGAAACCCTACATATTTAGCCGTTTCTGTGATTACAGAGTATTAATTTCCCTTGTTAGTATTAGCAAAATAATTAATACCAGAAATTAATTGACTAAGTGGTGATTTTTGTTTTTTCGATTCATGTTTTATCTATGCCAATAGATAATTGTGCAGAATTTCACCTTGATCCAATAATGAGTGTTAGAAAAATAACGTGTACAAACTTTTTACTCGACAGACACACAGACAGACAGAGTAAGTTGATGTAAGCTTTGTAACAATATTGACTTGGTAATTGTTGATGTGATTTTATGAGTGTATTTATGAGTGTATTTCCAAGTGTGGTCTCCAAGTTCTATAATGCAGAATATAAAATGTTCTCTGAATTTCAATGTGTGGTCTCCAAGTTCTAAAATGCAGGATATAAAATGTTCTCTAAATTCCAATGTGTGGTCTCCAAGTTCTATAATGCAGGATATAAAATGTTCTCTGAATTTCAATGTGTGGTCTCCAAGTTCGTTTGTGAATTTCTCAATAAGCTGCTCCTGTACGAATATAAATTAATTTCTGATTGGAATCTGAGTTTGTCCAAAAGGGTTCAACACCCAGTCGGGAATATCCAAAAGAAGAATGTCTTCCAGTCTTTGGTTTAGATAGATAGATAGATAGATAGATAGATAGATAGATAGATAGATAGATAGATAGATAGATAGATAGATAGATAGATAGATAGATAGATAGATAGATAGATAGATAGATAGATAGAATATACTGCCTGTCTTATATAAATATTTAATATATAAAGTAGAATGTAAGGAGTATGTTATAAGACCTTTATAGAGATCAAAACCGTTTGACCAATCTTTATGAAACTTGGTATAAACGTTCATTAGATAAAACCAATGATCTTAAGCTACGTAAAGCAGAGGCGTAGTGAGCAATATGTGCGCTAGGGGCAAGGTACTTTATTGGCGCACATTCCCCCCCCCCCCACACCCATTTTCCATGAACATCACATAGAAATATAGGCTTCGTGTGGTGCCCCACTTGACCCGCCTCACTAGACTTAAGTCAATGACACATCTTGACATAGATTTTAACTATACCTTTATTATATAACAAAAAAAAATTAAAAAAACTATGAGCAAAGCCGGGTAAAAAAATTAACTAAGAATACATAGATCAAAATGTGTGAGAGAGAGAGAGAGAGAGAGACTTAAGAGATAACTCTAAGAGACATGTTTGAACAGAGTTGCAGTTCTTGTCACTTGAAAAAAAAAAAAAAAAAGAAGTTTTAAAATCTTATTTAGGAAGAGACAAAATGTGATAGAAATGTACATAATGCATAATGTTACCGCTACAAGAATAAGTCATGAAATACAAAAAAGAATACATAATAACAGAAATATAAACTAGCATTGTAGCATGTAGCAAACAAAATAGCTGGAACATGTGGATTGGCTTACAAATATTACAATGTCAAAAAGGTTGTATCGGTAATACACAAATGTATAAATAAATATAATAAAAAAGTATTTTTTTAAAGACAATGTCATCTTTATGAAGCTGGTGACCTGTTTGTAAGAGCGATTACATTGGTTGTAATTAGCAATGAATGGTATATTTTTTTTAAAACGAATTTTTAGTACCTCTGATGGCGACAGCCATTGGTATTAGAATTACGCCAAATCTACGCTTCAGGGCAACTCACAGTGCTCAACGGTTCCCAAACTGTGTTCCACGAAACCCTAGTGTTCCTCGAAGCCTGAATAGGTGTTCCACGAACTTTTTGGAATAATTAAGTAGTAGGCCATCACGTGAATTAATTTCTCTAAAAAATTAGCAAGGTGTTCGCTAAATACTCCGAAAGTGCGAAGTGTTCCGTTAACGAAAAAAGTTTGGGAAACACTGACTTAGTTGATTCCTTGCGGTTTGGAATAGAATGAAATACATAAAAAAAACAAGGTTACAAAAGACAGTTTGTGTGGAAACACAAACTCAAAATCGGTCCCGAAGTAAAATGTTTTACATAATTCGGATAATCCTTCAGAGTTGAAGATAGTTTACTTCCTAGTCCAAACCTCCCGCGGACGACGGTCGATAAATCCAAACGACAGTCCAGCGCGCAAACCGCACGACCAGTGGTCCACCCAGACCCAGGTAGGCTTCAATATTTTCAGAAAGAACATCCGAATGAAATTATATCAAAGACAAAATGAGAGATAAGAATGGAGAAAGAAGGTTAACAGATCTTGTGTAGTGCCCCAACCGTCCCGCAGATCAAAGGATACGTGAAAGTGAATGTAAAGTTAGATGTGAACCTGGCCTAACTAGTATGTGGTCTATAGGGCAGATGATGTAAAGTTCATCTGTTTTTGTGGCCTACAGTTAACGAGGGTGTCATGTAGCCAGCACAACGACCAACCGCCTTTGCTTTTCCCCAACTAATGTCAGGTACCCATTGGAGCTGGGTAGACTCAGAGGTTTAAAATCCTAGTCTTCACTAGGATTCGAACCCGGGACCCTCGGTTCGAACTAAATAAGTTATTTGTTTTGAAAAGGCTCAATCTCATATTTAGAATCTCTTGTTCCCTTATAAAATATTCACGAAAATGATATTTATAAGATTACTATTCGTCTTAAATTAGGTTTAACATATAATGCATACTAATTAGCTTTTTCTTATAAAAAACTGCTTGCATAATTTATTTTAAAAAATTAGAATTTTCGCTTTCAGGAAAAAAAAAGTAGCCGTTGCATCAGAACTTTGAATGGTCTAAAATAGTGTGAAGTCGGATTTTCAATATCTCTTCTAGTTTACGAGATCTAAACGGGACGGACGGACAGACGGACAGACGGACAGACATTTCGCACAAAACTAATAGCGTCTTTTCCCCTTTCGGGGGCCGCTAAAAATATTGGCAATTTTTTATTTATTAGATTAAAAAACAAAAACTGACTGTTTATTTGACCAAAATTATAAACAGAAGACGCTTGTTCATGTTCAATTCTTTGGTCACACATAGGACATCTGTACCAAACACTTATCAACTGAGTGCCTGTCTGTACTTTACTGTTCGAGCTAGCCATCTCTCATTGTACTCTTCTTTCACCAACCTTGAACCTGTACTTCAACCCGGAAGAGATTGGAATCACTAAGTCGAGACCAATTGTTTTGATTCTAGGTAAACAAAGGGAAGTCATCGGTTGTTTATTTTTAATTAAATCCCTTTAAATCATGTATTCCAAGGTCGCACTGACCTAGTGCTCATCAATCAATGCGCAACTACCACCATTCCCTTCTCAACCGGGAACCGGAAATCTCCCAGTGGAGATGGGATATTGTGAAGTTGTGTCTGACATGACGAGATGGTAGCCGAGGACTTGTTCAACCCTTCAACTTTTACAGTATTTTGTTTAAAGTTAACTAGAGTCAAGTAGAGATTTAGAGAGGGGGGAAGACGAACTCTACGACGTATGATACGTTCAATTGAATCTGTCTCAGTGACATAATGCTTATTGCCTGTGTCAGTGACATAATGCTTATTGCCTGTCTCAGTGACATAATGCTTATTGCCTGTGTCAGTGACATAAGGCTTATTGCCTGTGTCAGGACAAAGGCTGAATGTCAAAAGACATTTCTAGATCTATTTTGTGACGAGGTCCTCTTTAGTTACCTGGGAAGATGGAAAGGTAAAAGTTCCTCTCTAAATATCCTGATTAAGTCACGCTCGACTGAAAAATTAGGACATAAGTGAAAATTCAGTTGTGGAAATATAACTAAGACAATGTTAATTACCAAATCCATTACAAAGTTTTCTTTAGAAATTGTTAAATACACATTCATTGGCCTCCTTCAGTCGTAGGACGACTATGGTTCATCTCAGGGCACACTTCCTCATGTAGCTATGGAGCCCTATTTTGGAGAGGCACTCCTGTCCACAGATAGCGCAGGTTAAGGTGGCTTTTGCTTCGGTGGTAGAGGAGCTGGCCTTTTTTCGGATTGTGCGTTTTTCTTCCTGGGCTGAGACCCATGTACTTTCACTGTCCATAGCCTTCTTGGTCACTGTCTCTCTCCACCTGTTGCAGTCTAGAGCTGTCTTCCCAATTGTCAGTATTGATGTTCACTGATTTGAGGTCACGTTTTATTACATCTATGTAACGGAGGTGGGGGCGACCAGTTTTTCTTGTGCCAGTTGCGAGTTGACCATAGAGGATGACTTTCGGGATGCGCTTGTCCTCCATCCGGCGAACATGTCCAAGCCAGCGCAAACGGCATTGTCTGAGGGCTGTAGAGATGCTGGGAATACCTGATCTCTCAAGGATCTCAGTATTGCACACTTTTTCTTTCCATGTGACATTCAAGATCCTACGGAGACATCTCAAATGGAATGAGTTCAGTTTTCTCTCTTGCTTTAATACCTTTACAGAAACAGATCTGGGCAAAAAGAGCCGCATCATCAGCGAATTTTGTGAAGGAGCAAAAAGGACTATCGAATTGAAAATCATTGGTGTACAAAATGTATCACAATGGCGATGTCACAGCCCCCTGGGGCACCCCTGTGTTAACTATGCGTGCATTTGATATTACATTGTTTACCCTAATCCTCTTAGGTCTTTGGGTCTAAAAATCATTTACCCATAGTATTATATATCTACTAATCTTCAAAGATTTCATTTTTTCTATAAGTAAATAAAGTTGTTTGGTATTAAAAGCTGAAGAGAACTCAATAAAGAACAATCTGTTATTTAGTTAGTCTTATTGCAGGTTGTTATTTAGTTAGACAAGACTTATTGCAGGTTGTTATTTAGTTAGATGAGACTTATTGCAGGTTGTTATTTAGTTAGATAAGACTTATTGCAGGTTGTTATTTAGTTAGATAAGACTTATTGCAGGATGTTATTTAGTTAATCTTATTGCAGGTTGTTATTTAGTTAGACAAAACTTATTGCAGGTTGTTATTTAATTAGACAAAACTTATTGCAGGTTGTTATTTAGTTAGTCTTATTGCAGGTTGTTATTTAGTTAGTCTTATTGCAGGTTGTTATTTAGTTAGTCTTATTGCGTGTTGTTATTTAGTTAGACAAAACTTATTGCAGGTTGTAATTTAGTTAGTCTTATTGCGTGTTGTTATTTAGTTAGACAAAACTTATTGCAGGTTGTTATTTAGTTAGATAAGACTTATTGCAGGTTGTTATTTAGTTAGACAAGACTTAATGCGTGTTGTTATTTAGTTAGACAAGACTTATTGCAGGTTGTTATTTAGTTAGACAAGACTTATTGCAGGTTGTTATTTAGTTAGACAAGACTTATTGCAGGTTGTTATTTAGTTAGATAAGACTTATTGCAGGTTGTTTTTTCGTTAGTCTTATTGCAGGTTGTTATTTAGTTAGACAAGACTTATTGCAGGTTGTTATTTAGTTAGACAAGACTTATTGCAGGATGTTATTTAGTTAGACAAGACTTATTGCGTGTTGTTATTTAGTTATACAAGACTTATTGCAGGTTGTTATTTAGTTAGACAAGACTTATTGCAGGTTGTTATTTAGTTAGTTTTATTGCAGGTTGTTATTTAGTTAGATAAGACTTATTGCAGGTTGTTATTTAGTTAGTTTTATTGCAGATTGTTATTTAGTTAGATAAGACTTATTGCAGGTTGTTATTTAATTAGACAAGACTTATTGCAGGTTGTTATTTAGTTAGATAAGACTTATTGCAGGTTGTTATTTAGTTAGTCTTATTGCAGGTTGTTATTTAGTTAGACAAGACTTATTGCAGGTTTTTATTTAATTAGACAAGACTTATTGCAGGTTGTTATTTAGTGAGATAAGACTTATTGCAGGTTTTTATTTAGTTAGATAAGACTTATTGCAGGTTTTTATTTAGTTAGATAAGACTTATTGCAGGATGTTATTTAGTTAGACAAGACTTATTGCGTGTTGTTATTTAGTTAGACAAGACTTATTGCGTGTTGTTATTTAGTTAGACAAGACTTATTGCAGGTTGTTATTTAGTTAGATAAGACTTATTGCTTGTTGTTATTTAGTTATACAAGACTTATTGCAGGTTGTTATTTAGTATTTAGTTAGTCTTATTGCAGGTTGTTATTTAGTTAGATAAGACTTATTGCAGGTTGTTATTTAATTAGACAAGACTTATTGCAGGTTGTTATTAAGTTAGATAAGACTTATTGCAGGTTCTTATTTAGTTAGTCTTATTGCAGGTTGTTATTTAGTTAGACAAGACTTATTGCAGGTTGTTATTTAATTAGACAAGACTTATTGCAGGTTGTTATTTAGTGAGATAAGACTTATTGCAGGTTGTTATTTAGTTAGATAAGACTTATTGCGTGTTGTTATTTAGTTAGACAAGACTTATTGCAGGTTGTTATTTAGTTAGATAAGACTTATTGCAGGTTAGTTACTTGGTTAGTCTTATTGCAGGTTGTTATTTAGTTAGATAAGACTTATTGCGTGTTGTTATTTAGTTAGACAAGACTTATTGTGTGTTGTTATTTAGTTAGACAAGACTTATTGCAGGTTGTTATTTAGTTAGATAAGACTTATTGCGTGTTGTTATTTAGTTAGACAAGACTTATTGCAGGATGTTATTTAGTTAGACAAGACTTATTGCTTGTTGTTATTTAGTTATACAAGACTTATTGCAGGTTGTTATTTAGTATTTAGTTAGTCTTATTGCAGGTTGTTATTTAGTTAGATAAGACTTATTGCAGGTTGTTATTTAATTAGACAAGACTTATTGCAGGTTGTTATTTAGTTAGATAAGACTCATTGCAGGATGTTATTTAGTTTGATAAGACTTATTGCAGGTTCTTATTTAGTTAGATAAGACTTATTGCAGGTTCTTATTTAGTTAGTCTTATTGCAGGTTGTTATTTAGTTAGACAAGACTTATTGCAGGTTGTTATTTAATTAGACAAGACTTATTGCAGGTTGTTATTTAGTTAGATAAATAAGACTTATTGCAGGTTGTTATTTAGTTAGATAAGACTTATTGCGTGTTGTTATTTAGTTAGATAAAACATATTGCAGGTTGTTATTTAGTTAGGTAAGACTTATTGCAGGTTGTTATTTAGTTAGATAAGACTTATTGCAGGTTAGTTACTTGGTTAGTCTTATTGCAGGTTGTTATTTAGTTAGATAAGACTTATTGCGTGTTGTTATTTAGTTAGACAAGACTTATTGTGTGTTGTTATTTAGTTAGACAAGACTTATTGCAGGTTGTTATTTAGTTAGATAAGACTTATTGCAGGTTGTTATTTAGTTAGATAAGACTTATTGCGTGTTGTTATTTAGTTAGACAAGACTTATTGCAGGATGTTATTTAGTTAGACAAGACTTATTGCTTGTTGTTATTTAGTTATACAAGACTTATTGCAGGTTGTTATTTAGTATTTAGATAAGACTTATTGCAGGTTGTTATTTAGTTAGATAAGACTTATTGCAGGTTGTTATTTAGTTAGATAAGACTTATTGCAGGATGTTATTTAGTTAATCTTATTGCAGGTTGTTATTTAGTTAGACAAAACTTATTGCAGGTTGTTATTTAATTAGACAAAACTTATTGCAGGTTGTTATTTAGTTAGTCTTATTGCAGGTTGTTATTTAGTTAGTCTTATTGCAGGTTGTTATTTAGTTAGTCTTATTGCGTGTTGTTATTTAGTTAGACAAAACTTATTGCAGGTTGTAATTTAGTTAGTCTTATTGCGTGTTGTTATTTAGTTAGACAAAACTTATTGCAGGTTGTTATTTAGTTAGATAAGACTTATTGCAGGTTGTTATTTAGTTAGACAAGACTTAATGCGTGTTGTTATTTAGTTAGACAAGACTTATTGCAGGTTGTTATTTAGTTAGACAAGACTTATTGCAGGTTGTTATTTAGTTAGACAAGACTTATTGCAGGTTGTTATTTAGTTAGATAAGACTTATTGCAGGTTGTTTTTTCGTTAGTCTTATTGCAGGTTGTTATTTAGTTAGACAAGACTTATTGCAGGTTGTTATTTAGTTAGACAAGACTTATTGCAGGATGTTATTTAGTTAGACAAGACTTATTGCGTGTTGTTATTTAGTTATACAAGACTTATTGCAGGTTGTTATTTAGTTAGACAAGACTTATTGCAGGTTGTTATTTAGTTAGTTTTATTGCAGGTTGTTATTTAGTTAGATAAGACTTATTGCAGGTTGTTATTTAGTTAGTTTTATTGCAGATTGTTATTTAGTTAGATAAGACTTATTGCAGGTTGTTATTTAATTAGACAAGACTTATTGCAGGTTGTTATTTAGTTAGATAAGACTTATTGCAGGTTGTTATTTAGTTAGTCTTATTGCAGGTTGTTATTTAGTTAGACAAGTTTTATTGCAGGTTTTTATTTAATTAGACAAGACTTATTGCAGGTTGTTATTTAGTGAGATAAGACTTATTGCAGGTTTTTATTTAGTTAGATAAGACTTATTGCAGGTTTTTATTTAGTTAGATAAGACTTATTGCAGGATGTTATTTAGTTAGACAAGACTTATTGCGTGTTGTTATTTAGTTAGACAAGACTTATTGCGTGTTGTTATTTAGTTAGACAAGACTTATTGCAGGTTGTTATTTAGTTAGATAAGACTTATTGCTTGTTGTTATTTAGTTATACAAGACTTATTGCAGGTTGTTATTTAGTATTTAGTTAGTCTTATTGCAGGTTGTTATTTAGTTAGATAAGACTTATTGCAGGTTGTTATTTAATTAGACAAGACTTATTGCAGGTTGTTATTAAGTTAGATAAGACTTATTGCAGGTTCTTATTTAGTTAGTCTTATTGCAGGTTGTTATTTAGTTAGACAAGACTTATTGCAGGTTGTTATTTAATTAGACAAGACTTATTGCAGGTTGTTATTTAGTGAGATAAGACTTATTGCAGGTTGTTATTTAGTTAGATAAGACTTATTGCGTGTTGTTATTTAGTTAGACAAGACTTATTGCAGGTTGTTATTTAGTTAGATAAGACTTATTGCAGGTTAGTTACTTGGTTAGTCTTATTGCAGGTTGTTATTTAGTTAGATAAGACTTATTGCGTGTTGTTATTTAGTTAGACAAGACTTATTGTGTGTTGTTATTTAGTTAGACAAGACTTATTGCAGGTTGTTATTTAGTTAGATAAGACTTATTGCAGGTTGTTATTTAGTTAGATAAGACTTATTGCGTGTTGTTATTTAGTTAGACAAGACTTATTGCAGGATGTTATTTAGTTAGACAAGACTTATTGCTTGTTGTTATTTAGTTATACAAGACTTATTGCAGGTTGTTATTTAGTATTTAGTTAGTCTTATTGCAGGTTGTTATTTAGTTAGATAAGACTTATTGCAGGTTGTTATTTAATTAGACAAGACTTATTGCAGGTTGTTATTTAGTTAGATAAGACTCATTGCAGGATGTTATTTAGTTTGATAAGACTTATTGCAGGTTCTTATTTAGTTAGATAAGACTTTTTGCAGGTTCTTATTTAGTTAGTCTTATTGCAGGTTGTTATTTAGTTAGACAAGACTTATTGCAGGTTGTTATTTAATTAGACAAGACTTATTGCAGGTTGTTATTTAGTTAGATAAATAAGACTTATTGCAGGTTGTTATTTAGTTAGATAAGACTTATTGCGTGTTGTTATTTAGTTAGATAAAACATATTGCAGGTTGTTATTTAGTTAGGTAAGACTTATTGCAGGTTGTTATTTAGTTAGATAAGACTTATTGCAGGTTAGTTACTTGGTTAGTCTTATTGCAGGTTGTTATTTAGTTAGATAAGACTTATTGCGTGTTGTTATTTAGTTAGACAAGACTTATTGTGTGTTGTTATTTAGTTAGACAAGACTTATTGCAGGTTGTTATTTAGTTAGATAAGACTTATTGCAGGTTGTTATTTAGTTAGATAAGACTTATTGCGTGTTGTTATTTAGTTAGACAAGACTTATTGCAGGATGTTATTTAGTTAGACAAGACTTATTGCTTGTTGTTATTTAGTTATACAAGACTTATTGCAGGTTGTTATTTAGTATTTAGTTAGTCTTATTGCAGGTTGTTATTTAGTTAGATAAGACTTATTGCAGGTTGTTATTTAATTAGACAAGACTTATTGCAGGTTGTTATTTAGTTAGATAAGACTCATTGCAGGATGTTATTTAGTTTGATAAGACTTATTGCAGGTTCTTATTTAGTTAGATAAGACTTATTGCAGGTTCTTATTTAGTTAGTCTTATTGCAGGTTGTTATTTAGTTAGACAAGACTTATTGCAGGTTGTTATTTAATTAGACAAGACTTATTGCAGGTTGTTATTTAGTTAGATAAATAAGACTTATTGCAGGTTGTTATTTAGTTAGATAAGACTTATTGCGTGTTGTTATTTAGTTAGATAAAACATATTGCAGGTTGTTATTTAGTTAGGTAAGACTTATTGCAGGTTGTTATTTAGTTAGATAAGACTTATTGCAGGTTGTTATTTAGTTAGATAAGACTTATTGCGTGTTGTTATTTAGTTAGACAACACTTATTGCGTGTTGTTATTTAGTTAGACTAGACTTATTGCGTGTTGTTATTTAGTTAGACAAGACTTATTGCAGGTTGTTATTTAGTTAGATAAGATTTATTGCAGGTTGTTATTTAGGCTTCATACAAGGTTATCACATTAGTTTCGCAGTTATTTCAGCCACTTGTCACACACACACACACACAAACACACACACACATATTTAAATACTATTTCATCCCTTCTCCTCCACGTAATTTTTTTTTTCATTTCCCGCCTTTATTTTTTCCTCTGCCCTGTTTCTGGGAAGTGGAAATTGGTTCCAAATATCCCCATAATTGGGCAGGACGTTTTAAAAGAATAGCAGCCAGCGACTAATGCGCTAGTCAGTCTCGCCTTCAGGATTCTAGGAGATGGCCGGCTGTGACGGACCCGAGACATTGTTTTATTGTGAAGGGTCGGCGTGCTCGGCCTAGGGACAGCTGCGTTATTACCTCCCTTTGACAGTGGTTTCCCTTGGTCGGACTTGAAAGAATGGGGGTCTTGAAGTAAGTTAACAAATGCCATGCGGACTTGAAGAATTCTTCGTTTTGTCTTTCTTTTAAGCAATTTACCTTCAAGATATTTTTTTAAGTTTTTCTTTAAAAAACAAAAAAGAAATTCTAAAACATTAAACTTAAAGTATTTAGCATAAAAGGGCCAGATGACCTATACATCATTTGCCCCACAGATCGTAAGGTCTGAAAGGGGATTTTACTTTTTTTACTTTATTTAGCATAATGTAGGCCACAGACACAGATGTCCTATACATCATATGTCCTCCCCCCCCCCCCCCGGGTATGCCCATGATCTAGACTAACAATAATAAATCTGTGAGATTAGAAATATTTCTAACAATTGTTTTTGTTTAGCGCAAAGTCGTGCTTTTAGCTTTCTCGATGCGCCATGATCCTATCACTTGTCTCAGTACATTATGATCCTATCACTTGTCTCACTACGCTATGATCCTATCACTTGTCTCAGTACGCTATGAGCCTATCACTTGTCTCAGTACGCTATGAGCCTATCACTTGTCTCAGTACGCTATGAGCGTATCACTTGTCTCAGTACGCTATGATCCTATCACTTGTCTCAGTACGCTATGATCCTATCACTTGTCTCAGTACGCTATGATCCTATCACTTGTCTCAATACGCTATGATCCTACCACTTCTCTCAGTACGCTATGATCCTATCACTTGTCTCAGTACGCTATGATCCTACCACTTCTCTCAGTACGCTATGATCCTATCACTTGTCTCACTACGCTATGATCCTATCACTTGTCTCAGTACGCTATGATCCTATCACGTGTCTGGATCAGTTGGGAAGGGGATGGTAGAAAGAAGGAATATCTTCGTGATGGTTGCCGTGATCGCTTTTTAAATGTATTTATAAAAGTTGTACGATTTGAATTCAAACTGGAGGGCTCAAGCCTCCTCAAGTCTCCTCAAGCTAATATACTAATGAATGAGCTTATGAAAATAAAAAATAGAAGGTTTCATATCTATCTCTATTGTTAGTTTCAAACTTATAGCGACGTTCTCTAAACAAAGTATAAAGGGACTAATTCAACTTATACTGCCACATCTGTCAAGTACAATTTCTTTCCCATGTTCGATATGAAAAAAATTAATTGTCAATAATTAATTGACTAATTGGTTTATTTGTTTTCTTGATTCATCTTTTGTCAGAATTAATTGTGCAGAATTTCAACTTGATCTGAGATTTGGGGTGGGAGCAATAGCTTGTACAAAAATTGTACCAGACAGACAGACGAATAGACAGAAAACAGACATAGTGAGTTGATATAAGGTTTATAAAATAAAACCTCGTCACACACAGCAAACTACTACTTCTTCCAACCTCGAATCTTTGCTCTCTCTCTCTCTCTCTCTCTCTCTCTCTCTTTTTAAGTTACACATTGCCTCCATTGCGACTTAGCAGAATTTAGGTCATTGGTTAATATGCATGACGCGTAGGAAGTAATCATCTTCTTTTTTGCAGTAACCTGTTTGATAAGATAAGATGGTCCACTTCAGAGACCAAAATGTATCATCCCTAACTTGATACTGAACAAACATGCAAAGGAAATGAAGCAGTGTGTTTGCTACTTCGGTGCCTAGTTTATTTTCTAATTCATTGGCCAGAAACTAAATGATGCGCCTAAACTTCTAACACCTAATACAGACATCATACTGTGAAATAATATTCAGCCACCATATTCGAACACCATTAATCAGACAGCATATTCAGTAACAATATGAAAATATCACATACAAAGAGCATATTTAAACACCATTTTCAGAGAGCATATTTAGACACCACATTTAGACAGCATATTTAGACACCATATTCAGACAGCATATTTAGACACCACATTTAGACAGCATATTTAGACACCACATTTAGACAGCATATTTAGACACCACATTCAGACAGCATATTTAGACACCACATTTAGACAGCATATTTAGACACCACATTTAGACAGCATATTTAGACACCACATTTAGACAGCATATTTAGACACCACATTTAGACAGCATATTTAGACACCACATTTAGACAGCATATTTAGACACCACATTCAGACAGCATATTTAGACACCACATTTAGACAGCATATTTAGACACCACATTCAGACACCATATTTAGACACCACATTTAGACAGCATATTTAGACACCACATTCAGACAGCATATTTAGACACCACATTTAGACAGCATATTTAGACACCACATTTAGACAGCATATTTAGACACCACATTCAGACACCATATTTAGACACCACATTTAGACAGCATATTTAGACACCATATTCAGACAGCATATTTAGACACCACATTTAGACACCATATTTAGACACCACATTTAGACAGCATATTTAGACACCATATTCGGACAGCATATTTAGACACCACATTTAGACAGCATATTTAGACACCACATTTAGACAGCATATTTAGACACCACATTTAGACAGCATATTTAGACACCACATTTAGACAGCATATTTAGACACCACATTCAGACAGCATATTTAGACACCACATTTAGACAGCATATTTAGACACCACATTCAGACATCATATTTAGACACCACATTTAGACAGCATATTTAGACACCACATTTAGACAGCATATTTAGACAGCACATTCAGACAGCATATTTAGACAGCACATTCAGACAGCATATTTAGACACCACATTCAGACAGCATATTTAGACACCACATTCAGACAGCATATTTAGACACCACATTTAGACAGCATATTTAGACACCATATTCAGACAGCATATTTAGACACCACATTTAGACAGCATATTTAGACACCACATTTAGACAGCATATTTAGACACCACATTCAGACAGCATATTTAGACACCACATTTAGACAGCATATTTAGACACCACATTTAGACAGCATATTTAGACACCACATTTAGACAGCATATTTAGACACCACATTCAGACAGCATATTTAGACACCACATTTAGACAGCATATTTAGACACCACATTCAGACAGCATATTTAGACACCACATTTAGACAGCATATTTAGATACCACATATAGACAGCATATTTAGACACCACATTTAGACAGCATATTTAGACAGCACATTCAGACAGCATATTTAGACAGCACATTCAGACAGCATATTTAGACACCACATTTAGACAGCATATTTAGACACCATATTCAGACAGCATATTTAGACACCACATTTAGACAGCATATTTAGACACCACATTTAGACAGCATATTTAGACACCACATTCAGACAGCATATTTAGACACCACATTTAGACAGCATATTTAGACACCACATTTAGACAGCATATTTAGACACCACATTTAGACAGCATATTTAGACACCACATTCAGACAGCATATTTAGACACCACATTTAGACAGCATATTTAGACACCACATTCAGACAGCATATTTAGACACCACATTTAGACAGCATATTTAGATACCACATTTAGACAGCATATTTAGACACCACATTTAGACAGCATATTTAGACAGCACATTCAGACAGCATATTTAGGCATCATATTCAGACAGCCTATTTTAGACAATGTATTCGGTACCATATTTAAATAAGTCCAAGAGATAGGCACATCTACACGTACTCCAACTTATTCAATCAGTATTTTACAAAGATGAGTTACTCCCTCTTGTATAGGATTGCGTTCTATATCTAGAGATTAAAGGAAACAGACACACACACACACACAGACACACAAAGGACCATTATTAACTGGTGGTCAGTACACAGAGAAAAACAGAGTATCGTGACTAAATTATGAGACTGACCCATTCAGAATGAACAAGTTAGCACTATCGAATGTCTAGACAACCTATCAGCGCTCCCTAATTTCTCATCAACCAATCAAACAATCGGACCGGACAGATTGATTTTTTTTTGTTTCTGCTTCTTCTGTCTGTTTCTACTTTTCTATTTTCCACTTTGCCTTATCTTCCCCTTCCCCACGTTGTGGTCTATATAGGTCAGTGATGAGAAACTGTGTTGAGTAACGGTTCCATTTTCCGGTTACAATGACACACAAAGTTATAACGCTAACAGGAACACTGGATATCGTGAAGATTATAACTACACAAAGTTATAACGCCTACAGGAACACTGGATATCGTGAAGATTATAACTACACAAAGTTATAACGCTTACAGGAACACTGGATATCGTGAAGATTATAACTACACAAAGTTTGAAACTGAGAACTACACATTTGGTTCTGCTAATAGTATGGCAAGGTTGTTTACGCCGGAAGTGGTAATGGTCTTAAGCCCATCATTACCTACAAAGTGCTTCCAATGGCATGCGTCTCAAATAGCCTCTGACAACCAGTCCAACTCCTGGCCTTCACGTGTGGCTCAGTTACTGAGCCTGGCGGAACCGTTACCACAGACAGGAGAAGGGCAAAGGCGAGCAACTGGCGCCTAAACCAGTAAGCTTCGGGCAGGAGGGGCTCGTTAGCCTTGGTTGGCTACCCATCTAGGAGAAGGAAAACTCTGAATCCAAACCTCCGCCGCTCTGCGGCTATACCCAAACACGGGAAAGGCTTCGGGAGACAACCCTGAGGAAAAATCAGGAGCTGGTGAGCCTTAGGCAGATTGTGGCACACCGTGCTACAGCCTGGCAGATCCTGCGGCGCTACTGATCCCAAACTGTATTGGATATTCCGTTCCTTTGGTCACATCAGCTGCGCGGACTGGTGGGAACTGCTGTGTGGGCGACATCGTTCCGACCATAAACAATGCCCAGGCTTTAATCTCTCTTATCTTATTGGATAGCTGCCTGGTTGTGCGGTTTGCGGGCTTGACTGTCGTTCGGATTTATCGGTGGTCCCGGGTTAAAAAAACTGCCCGCTCCCATTCCCGTCTTCCTGAGGAAGATTTGGACTAGGACGTAGATTATCTTCAACTCTGAAGGAACATCCGAAACATGTGAACCATTTTACAAACATTTTAACAAGCTGATGTATTCAAAGGAACGGCAAGCGTCGATACAGTTTGTGTTTAGGATCAGCAGGGGCGTCCCAGGCTCTGGCAGGGTGTAGCACTGCCTAAGGTTTCCCTGCTCCTGGGTGATAGAAAAGATGAAAGCATAATCATTGTAGATAAAATGTAAGTTGATCTTTTCAAAATCAATTTATATCATTCAAGTATATCAATAATCGTTTGCAATTTTAAGTGATGTGCAAACAGGGCACCTAATGTCGAAAATCAGGTCATCACCAATCGACCTCTTCAACATCAGGTCATCACCAATCGACCACTTTAACATCAGGTCATCACCAATCGACTACATCAACATCAGGTCATCAACAATCGACCACTTCAACATCAGGTCATCACCAATCGACCACTTCAACATCAGGTCATCACCAATTGACTTCAACATCAGGTCATCACCAATCGACCACTTCAACATCAGGTCATCACCAATCGACCACTTTAACATCAGGTCATCACCAATCGACCACTTAAACATCAGGTCATCACCAATCGACCACTTCAACATCAGGTCATCACCAATCGACCACTTCAACATCAGGTCATCACCAATCGACCACTTCAACATCAGGTCATCACCAATTGACTTCAACATCAGGTCATCACCAATCGACCACTTCAACATCAGGTCATCACCAATCGACCACTTCAACATCAGGTCATCACCAATCGACCACTTCAACATCAGATCATCACCAATCGACCACTTCAACATCAGGTCATCACCAATCGACCACTTCAACATCAGGTCATCACCAATCGACCACTTCAACATCAGGTCATCACCAATCGACCACTTCAACATCAGGTCATCACAAATCGACCACTTCAATCATCTGGACGTTTTGAAACCAAAAACAATTTTTAGTGATGTAAACAAATAAATATAAATATAAATAAAAGATTGTAAAATTTGAAAGTCTAAATGTAGAAACACCTCGAAGCTAAACAAAGTCAAAGTGTAGAAACACCTCGAAGCTAAACAAAGTCAAAGTGTAGAAACACCTCGAAGCTAAACAAAGTCAAAGTGTAGAAACACCTCGCAGCTAAACAAAGTCAAAGTGTATAAACAGCTCGAAGCTAAACAAAGTCAAAGTGTATAAACAGCTCGAAGCTAAACAAAGTCAAAGTGTATAAACAGCTCGAAGCTAAACAAAGTCAAAGTGTAGAAACACCTCGAAGCTAAACAAAGTCAAATTGTAGAAACACCTCGAAGCTAAACAAAGTCAAAGTGTAGAAACACCTCGAAGCTAAACTAAGTCAAAGTGTAGAAACACCTCGAAGCTAAACTAAGTCAAAGTGTATAAACAGCTCTAAGCTAAACAAAGTCAAAGTGCAGAAAGAGATTTCGTGAAACAACGACTAAATAAACACCTTTTTTTATTTAAAATCTATTAACAAGGTGCATAGGAAGTCAAGATATTGTTCTAAAGAATACATTCACCAAAAAAAAAATATTTCGTAGTGTTCATAAGTTACAGCTTTATCAGATGGCTGAAGGGTACACACTCAATAAATAGCATATTCCAACTCTTCATTCACTGCTGTATTTTAACTCTTCAGTCACTGGTCTATTTTAACTCTTCAGTCACTGGTCTATTTTAACTCTTCAGTCACTGGTCTATTTTAACTCTTCAGTCACTGGTCTATTTTAGCTCTTCAGTCTCTGCTGTATTTAACTCTTCATTTACTGGTCTATTTTAACTCTTCAGTCACTGGTCTATTTTAACTCTTCAATCACTGGTCTATTTTAACTCTTCAGTCACTGGTCTATTTTAACTCTTCAGTCACTGGTCTATTTTAACTCTTCAATCTCTGCTGTATTTAACCCTTCATTTACTGCTCTATTTTAACTCTTCAGTTACTGGTCTATTTTAACTCTTCAATCACTGGTCTATTTTAACTCTTCATTCACTGCTGTATTTAACTCTTCAGTCACTGGTCTATTTTAACTCTTCAGTCACTAGTCTATTTTAACTCTTCAGTCTTTGCTGTATTTAACTCTTCATTTACTGGTCTATTTTAACTCTTCAGTCACTGGTCTATTTTAACTCTTCAATCACTGGTCTATTTTAACTCTTCAGTCACTGGTCTATTTTAACTCTTCAGTCACTGGTCTATTTTAACTCTTCAATCTCTGCTGTATTTAACCCTTCATTTACTGCTCTATTTTAACTCTTCAGTTACTGGTCTATTTTAACTCTTCAATCACTGGTCTATTTTAACTCTTCATTCACTGCTGTATTTAACTCTTCAGTCACTGGTCTATTTTAACTCTTCAGTCACTGGTCTATTTTAACTCTTCAGTCACTAGTTTATTTTAACTCTTCAGTCTCTGCTGTATTTAACTCTTCATTTACTGGTCTATTTTAACTCTTCAATCACTGGTCTATTTTAACTCTTCAGTCACTGGTCTATTTTAACTCTTCAATCTCTGCTGTATTTAACTCTTCATTTACTGGTCTATTTTAACTCTTCAGTTACTGGTCTATTTTAACTCTTCAATCACTGGTCTATTTTAACTCTTCATTCACTGCTGTATTTAACTCTTCAGTCACTGGTCTATTTTAACTCTTCAGTCACTGGTCTATTTTAACTCTTCAGTCACTAGTCTATTTTAACTCTTCAGTCTCTGCTGTATTTAACTCTTCATTTACTGGTCTATTTTAACTCTTCAATCACTGGTCTATTTTAACTCTTCAGTCACTGGTCTATTTTAACTCTTCAATCTGTGCTGTATTTAACCCTTCATTTACTGCTCTATTTTAACTCTTCAGTTACTGGTCTATTTTAACTCTTCAATCACTGGTCTATTTTAACTTTTCATTCACTGCTGTATTTAACTCTTCAGTCACTGGTCTATTTTAACTCTTCAGTCACTGGTCTATTTTAACTCTTCAGTCACTAGTCTATTTTAACTCTTCAGTCTCTGCTGTATTTAACTCTTCATTTACTGGTCTATTTTAACTATTCAGTCACTGGTCTATTTTAACTCTTCAATCACTGGTCTATTTTAACTCTTCAGTCACTGGTCTATTTTAACTCTTCAATCTGTGCTGTATTTAACTCTTCATTTACTGCTCTATTTTAACTCTTCAGTCACTGGTCTATTTTAACTCTTCAATCACTGGTCTATTTTAACTCTTCAGTCACTGGTCTATTTTAACTCTTCAATCACTGGTCTATTTTAACTCTTCAGTCACTGGTCTATTTTAACTCTTCAGTCTCTGCTGTATTTAACTCTTCATTTACTGCTCTATTTTAACTCTTCAGTCACTGGTCTATTTTAACTCTTCAATCACTGCTCTATTTTAACTCTTCAGTCACTGGTCTATTTTAACTCTTCAATCACTGGTCTATTTTAACTCTTCAATCTGCTGTATTTAACCCTTCATTTACTGGTCTATTTTAACTCTTCAATCTCTGCTGTATTTAACCCTTCATTTACTGTCTATTTTAACTCTTCAATCTCTGCTGTATTTAACCCTTCATTTACTGGTCTATTTTAACTCTTCAGTCACTGGTCTATTTTAACTCTTCAGTCACTGGTCTATTTTAACTATTCAGTCACTGCTGTATTTAACCCTTCAGTCACTGTTGTATTTAAGCCTTCAGTCACTGCTGTATTTTAACCCTTCATTCACTGGTCTGTTTTAACTCCTCAGTCACTGCTCAATTTTAACGGTGTACTTTAATTTTGCAGACAAAGTTTCAGGGAGAATTTTTTTTAATGCCTTAGCTTTAGATAATATCAGTGTCAGTCTTAGTCTAGTCTTAGGGGAGATAAATGACCATGAAGATGACTTGATGATTAGTCTCTCTGTAGTTGAAAATAATCTTCTAGTAGGAGACAGCTAATGGTGTTGTTTCGGGGGGATGATGTGACAGGAAACTCTGACGGTAGAGAACATGCTGGCCTTTCTTTTCAGTCACTGATTTTTTTTTGTCTAGCTTATTTTTTTGTTTCTAATGTTTCACAAACAGACATGCCAACAGAATGTTTAAAGTAGCATGTGTGACTCTGGTTATGTGTGACTCTGGTTATGTGTGACTCTGGTTATGTGTGACTCTGGTGCGGTTCATACAAATATGTACTTCTAGACCTAATCTAGTGACACAATGTCCATGCGTAAGTCTGAAATTCGTAAAGTAGCATTAAATCAATACAAATCTACTTTAGAAAAGTGAATATAAAAAATAAATAACTTGAATTGTATAACAACTAGGCACACTCAGTACCTAAACTATAAAGACACACTATTAAACAATCTAAGTAATAAAGCCACATTAACAATTGTGAAATGAAGCACCATACATAAAAGATCTCGAATTTTCACGTGTTACCTTTTTTATACACTCGACCTCAATATACTTCTGGTAAAATCTGGATTTCCATTACATACCCTCACAGAGTACATTTAGATTCCCTAGGCTTCAAGAGCTATTTTTACTGCTTCCATAAGTTTTCAATTTGTGTTCTAGAAAATTATTCTAACAAAACAACTTTTGTTATTATTGGTGACATTGACACGTTTCATCACGTGACAGGATGCAACCAGTCAGAAAATAGGTCTGGGTGAGATAAACAGGTTGATAGATAATATAAAATTCAGACAAATGTTACCTAACATAGATCCTAGAATTTACAAACTTAAATGTAAATGAAGGTTGACATTGACAGGTGTCACATGCTTAACAACATACAATTCTCATTTCCATTATCTTCATAAAATTAAGTTCTGAAATATACACTATAAAACCATATATATTTTTTTTTAAATGTTCATGATATTGTGGGCTTTGTAAATGTTTGTGGTATTGTCTGCTGTCTACATGATCACAGCATTATGCAGCAAACTCTCTGCTAGTTTTTGTTTGTTTGCTTTCAATGATATTACAATGAGCGTAACGAGTTTCTTGTCTCTCGTCTGACAAAAGCAAATCTTCTTTGTCTTCTGATGCCAGTCCACTCTCTCTGTTTCCTCACAACTTTGTCTTCTGATGCCAGTCCACTCTCTCTGTTTCCTAACAGAACAAAAAGATCTTCCTTGTCGTTTGCTGTATGAAAACGTCACGTGACACAAGTGCATGCTTTGATTTGTACAGCAAACAAATCCTCGACATTCTATTGTTGTTTTTGTTGTTGTTGGTGTTGTTGTTTATTCCAGTCGTAAAAGTACAACCACAAAGACAAGACTGCGTCACTGTTTTCATTAGCCATTAAAGTTCGATAACTCATAGACCTTACGAGAGCTGGAATAACAAAAAAGAGGCGATCATTACAAACAAGGTTGTTCTCTCGTATCTCGATAAGATTAATTCCACCTATCCCCCACCCCCGGCTACAATTGTCCAACGTCTTTAATCAATTGGAAGGTCTTAGAAATCCTTGCAAGTCAATACGCAAGGCTCTATAGCTTTCCTCTTGCTTTCTTCTACGCCTTTCTTTCTTTCCTTTTTACTATGTCTTCTCTCTTTCCTTCTCTTGTAATGTGGAGATTTCCTAGTACAGTCACGTGCCATTGAACCTTCCCAGGCTGCCTACAATGCCGGAAGTGTGGTCCTGACGAGGGAAGTGACGTTTCCACTCTTGCTTCCTTCCATGAAAAGGCCATTAATGCTAGCGTCTAGCCCCCCGTCTCCTGGCCCCTATAATCTATAAATATAGACAGATTAAAAAGAGCAGTCGACCCGATTTCTCGGATATTATCACCTCGTTTGGGAGAATGGATCAGTGGTCATTATTTACAAATTAGCCTGTGGGATACCTCGCTGTCTGCTGGATATACATTTTTGTTAACCCATGACAGACGACGATTGGGCCGCAAAGTGTTCGTCAGCCACAAGGATAAAACCTTAAACAAAACTTTAACTTGTTTGTCGAATCTGTTTGATCTAATTGTAAGTGTGTCGATGTCGTCACTTGTTTATACATTTTTTTAAACAGCTATCAGAGGACGAATGGGCAGACCTTTAAAGTCGGCTATAAACAAACAAACAAAACAGTAGACACAATGCTTGCTTGTTAGACTGATGGCCTATGTAGTGTAGAGTTCCTACATCAGCCTAACCCCAAGGTAACACACCAGATCGCTTTTCTTTCTTTGTTTTTGTCTTGTTTGACATGTTTCTGATATTCCTTTAGAATTGAAGATTGTTACAACCTAGTTACAAACTCCCAAAGGAAAGCGGAAGTTCTAGCCCGGGCCTATATAATATTTAAAATCGAAATTCCGGGGTTATGGAGTGCATGTGTTTGTTTCTATGGTGACGGTCAGGAAGAAGTTAGCGATAGGTTGGTGGCTATGCAGTGGGAATGATGCAGTTGAGCGTCATTGTCTAAAACTGTCTTTGGTAGGCCAGATGATTCCAGAAGGCCAGAGTGAAAAGACGTGTTTTTGTAGTCAGTTAGAGTTTGTTCAAAATACCATTTCATATTATTCTAAAGGTCTTCTACATTTATTTCAGTTGATCTCAAGCTGATTTTGTCTATATTGTAATAAAAGTTACGCAAAGTATTGTTCACAAACAAGTTATTCAAGATTTTACACTTTGAAATATAGTCTTTTGCAGTTGCGGCTGTTGTGAAATAACGGGCGAAGCCGGTGAGTAATGCTAGTAATAATAATTTTTAAAATGGTTTTACAATTGGTGTGCATGACAAATAACAAGTCGTTGTAAGAGCACACAATGTATTCGATGGCAAATTACTTAACAATCAATTCATTACAGTCTCACTGCTACAGACATTACATATGTTACTTCATCACGGAAATTACTTCATTACAGTAATTACTTCATAGCAGATATTACTTTATCAAAGAAATTATTTCATCGAGGAAAGTACTTTAACATAAGGAAATCAACAGAAAGTACATCACAGAAGTACTTCATCAGGAAGTAATATACAGAAGTAATTCTGCAGAAGTACTTTCTTTATATATATATACATATATAGTTAGAAAAAAATCTAGTTGCACTCTGAGATCGAGGTTAATTATGACTGGAAACAAAATTCCTATCACATAACGTTAGGGATCCTAGACTTGCGCAGCTTTAAAGAGTACCGTACATACCAATGTACCTATGTATTCTATGTATACCTATGTATTCTATGTATACCTATGTATTCGCTAGTGTTTGCCATACAAACATAAATTGTTACAAAATATATAAATAAATGTAAATATATTATACCCAGGAACTTGCATCTAGCCAAGAAAAAAATCTAGCATAATCTGTTCTACCAATACAGTCTTGATTTTAGATATAAGATATTCTTTAAATCAGTGTTTCCCAAACTGTGTTCCGCGGAGCCCTAGTGTTTCGTGAGGCCTGGATAGGTTTTACACGAACTACTGGACTAATGAACTAGAAGGCCCCTACGTGAATTAAACTCTCTTTAAAAAATAAGTAATGTGTTTCGCTAAATGCTCAGAATGTGCGAAGTGTTCCGTTGTAGAAAAGTTTGGGAACCACTGCTTTAACTCATTGATTTTCAACGACCACTTAACTGACAAGGTAAAACTCAAGATGTTTTTTTTTTTAAGACAATCCACCCAGACCTACCCAACGAGAGTTGTGAACAGCCCTTCACGTCGCGCCACAATCATCCCAATGCACACACAATCTCAATCAAAACGATCAAACTGGTTCTGTTGATGTCCCGGGAACAGCAGAACATTTCATGTAATAGCAGTTAATGTGTTTCAAACGCACAGTTAAATGCGAACAGGGCCCGTAACCAAGTTACTGCCCTCCAAACAGTTTGCTCCGGTTCTTAAATTATGGCTAAAAATAAAAATAAAAAGAATAACATCTCCCCCCTCCCTTCATAGGCTGGTCATCAAATTTCCGCTTGTTTTTTTTAGTTTTTGATATTTATTCTGTTTCTCTTTTTGAGTTTGACCAATTCCGTGACTTGTAGATACCAATATAGTCACTGTTTAGCATTTAACATATTTACATGTAGCATTGGACTCAGAACGAGACTAAAATAGGACAAGAAAGAAAGATCAATTCATAATAATTCATTGTAGACTACAAGTCTAGTTCTGTACACTCACTTTGATAGCATAGAAAGTTTAGTTTAAAAAATAAAAAGTGACAACAAAAACAAATAAGCAAAATCTGAAAACTTTCGGTTGGAGATGAATCGACTATAATGAAATTGTATAAATGGATTCCTCGGTGTACTCGGTATAAGACACACAAGTATTGATGAGCTGCTATCTAGTTGCATAAAATTCTATAACTTTTTGTCTTTGCTGCACATCAATGTAGAATCCAACTGGTAAGCTCATTTGCTTGTAACACTATCTCATTAAATAGTTGGTAATAGTGATCGTCCACTAGAGCGTCTTTGACATTGTTTAGTTGGTCAGATCATTTCAAAATCTCTACAGTTCATTGTGCACAAAGAGTGGTCACATATACACCCTAGGGAACTTGAAAAAATTTTTTGTTACAGGTCATTGTGCACAAAGAGTGGTCACATATACACACTAGGGAACTTGAAAAATTTTTTTGTTACAGGTCATTGTGTACAAAGAGTGGTCACATATACACACTAGGGAACTTGGAAATTTTTTGTTACAGGTCATTGTGCACAAAGAGTGGTCACATATACACACTAGGGAACTTGGAAATTTTTTTTGTTACAGGTCATTGTGCACAAAGAGTGGTCACATATACACACTAGGGAACTTGGAAAATTTTTTTGTTACAGGTCATAGTGCACAAAGAGTGGTCACATATACACACTAGGGAACTTGAAAAAATTTTTTGTTACAGGTCATTGTACACAAAGACTGGTCACATATACACACTAGGGAACTTGAAAAATTTTTTTGTTACAGGTCATAGTGTACATTGGCCACATACACCGTAGTAAACCTGGTGCTTCCTGTTACTGGTCACTGTGCACAAGGAGCGGTCACGTACACCGTAGGGCAGAGGTTCTAAAACTGAGGTACGCGGATCCAAAGGAGTCGTCGAAAAAAGAGGAAAATTGTATACAACTAAATTAACCTCTTCTCTAAAAGCTGTTTATCCGGTCAGATAATTTTAATAATAAACTGACCCCTCACTACTGTCCAATGTCTATTACATACTATTCTATGACGACCTAATATAAAGATTTTAAAACATTCTTCATTTGGATATTAAAAAACCTTTGGCGTGTAAACAAACGTAGATCCCAAACACATATGAATCCAAAGTAATACAGTAGCAGCTTATTGAAATATTCACAATCAAGGAATTTAAACCGATGTTTGAACAAGACGATCACAAATTCTGGTTAAAGAAACAGATTTCAATTTCATATCCTGCATTGTGAGTCTTTGTACAGACATTTTTGACTGTTTTCCTGTTTGTTTGTTTTTTTATTTGGTACAACGTGAATTCACTGCTACATCGAGCCTCGTCTCAAATAAAAGATACTGCCCGAAATTTGAGATTAGCGGTTGATGCTTACAAACATTGAGCCGGACATAAATACACTCATAAAATTAATTTTCAAATTTTACTTTAAACGAAAGTTACAATCTCAATGTACAATCCTTAAACATTTTTTTTTGTGTTTTTTTTTACATAAATAACTTACTAGACATTTATGTAGCTTTACCACTAGAGGACCGTGGGCAACTTTTAACTAAGGGGTCCTCGGGTAAAAACCCAGTTTGAGAACCACTGCCTTATGGAACCTAGACTTCTTGAAACAGATCATTGTGCGAACAGGAAAAAATTTTTCCATGGCATCTTTAAGCAACTCAGCTAACTCAACTCAGCTGACACAACTTAGCTGACACAACTCAGCTGACACAACTTAGCTGACACAACTCAGCTGACACAACTTAGATGACACAACTCAGCTGACACAACTTAGCTGACACAACTCAGCTGACACAACTCAGCTGACACAACTTAGCTGACACAACTCAGCTGACACAACTTAGCTGACACAACTCAGCTGACACAACTTAGATGACACAACTTAGCTGACACAACTCAGCTGACACAACTTAGATGACACAACTCAGCTGACACAACTTAGCTGACACAACTCAGCTGACACAACTTAGATGACACAACTTAGCTGACACAACTTAGATGACACAACTTAGCTGACACAACTTAGATGACACAACTCAGCTGACACAACTTAGATGACACAACTCAGCTGACACAACTTAGATGACACAACTCAGCTGACACAACTTAGATGACACAACTCAGCTGACACAACTTAGATGACACAACTCAGCTGACACAACTTAGATGACACAACTCAGCTGACACAACTTAGATGACACAACTCAGCTGACACAACTTAGATGACACAACTCAGCTGACACAACTTAGATGACACAACTCAGCTGACACAACTCAGCTGAGACAACTTAGATGACACAACTCAGCTGACACAACTTAGATGACACAACTCAGCTGACACAACTTAGCTGACACAACTCAGCTGACACAACTTAGATGACACAACTCAGCTGACACAACTTAGATGACACAACTCAGCTGACACAACTGAGCTGACTCAAGTTTGCTCGACTCGGGTTTCGAAATCTAAATATGTAGTCAAGTGACGTCTCAGCCATTCATCCCGCCATTATTTATAATATAAATAATAAACATAACACAATGTATAGATAATTTATTGAACTACATTTTAGAATCATTCTTACTACGCTTTTTGTTTCTATTGGCCGTTGTCATTGGGTCTGCTAAATCTTATTCCTAGAAATCAAATCTTTGTTTACATTTTTGATTTGTTGATTCAAACTTCATTCTTCAGTGCTAAAAATGTACACGACATTGGTGCTCTGTTGTACAAATGTTTAGGTTAGTCATAGTTTTGAATAGTTTTTTTTTTTTGGGGGGGGGGGGGGATTTATGAAAATCTTCACTACATATACCAAATTAAGTGAGGCTAAGGGTTTAAGAATAGATTTAAAAAGTTAACGGCCAGTGAGTGATAGTCATTGAAATTTAGTCATAGACTGCAGATAGAAAATTAAAAGTTTGTCATGAAAGATGTCACTAGTTCCAGGAATAAAAAAAAATGATGCCGCAATCATAAAGACGTCACTAGCTCCGGAGTAAAAAAAAAAGGCTAAAACAATTATATAAGACGCCATTTACTGCGAGAGTAAAAATTATGGCTAAATCAATCAGCTTCAGAGTAAAAATGACAAAGCAATCCTAAAAGAGTCCATAAGCTGAAGAGAGAAACGCATAAAACAATAATAGAAGGAAATAATAAAAAGTATAATGATTTAAACAAAAGTCCATAAGCTGAAGAGAGAAACGCATAAAACAATAATAGAAGGAAATAATAAAAAGTATAATGATTTAAACAAAAGGCACCATTTACCACATGGTTTAAAAGTATAATGAAAACAAGAATGACGTTTTAGCTCTATTACTAAAAAGTATAAATGAATCTTAAAGGACGTCATTAGCTCCAGGAGTTTATAAAAAAAGTATGACGCTAGAGACCCTTAAAGAATAAGGCTCCTCTGTCTGAACTGTACATCACTCACTTCAGTTCATGGTGGTAATAAGATGGTCAACTCGATACAATGACATGCCCTGTGTCCTGCCAAACGAACATACTGCCTGCCTCGCATATCTTCTGTCACCACGAAGGACCTTTTGATTGCCCAACACGTAGGATATGTTGCGTGTGGATGCAGAGCGGCTGATAGATGTGGTGGGGGGAGGGAAGGGGAAGATAGGGTAGAATTTCCGAATTATCTTCTCTTGATTTGATGGCCATCTCTGCGCAATCTGCACAATCTTAGTGGACAGAGGTCTGCTAGAAATCGTATAAGTTTGCTGTCACCTTTCTGTCACACGCACGCGCGCACAACCAAAGTGTCGGGACTTCATTTTGAAAAGCTGAAGAGGGTAGGATCACAGGCAGAGATGAGATGATATCGTTATTTTCATGTTCTTTGGTTGTTGTTTGCAGTCTCTGAACAGACTTGTTGATATTACAAGCCTGGAGATGAAAATAAAAATATGAAGACCACAGAAAACAGACAATACAATGGTGACAAAAAAAACAAAGACATATTCTTATTAAAAACAAAGCTAACCCAAGGGAAAGAACCGCTAATTACTGCCATTTATCTGGAAAAGTGCATGGTTTTGCTCCCTTTCTGCTATATAAAAAATAATTAATTAATTAATTAATTAGTACTGATTAACTAATTGGTTATTTTTTGTATTGATTCGTGTACTGTCATCGACTAGGAGTAATTCTGCAAACTTTCAACTTCATTCGAGAGTCAGAAGTGGGAGAGAAAATGTGTACAACGTACTAAGGGGATTAACTCCACATCTCTCATTAAGTAGCATTTATTCCCCTTATTCCGATATTAAACAACATAATTTATCACCAATAATTAATTAACGTATTGGTTAATTTTTTTATTGATTCGTGTCTTGCCAGGTTCAATGAATAATTATGCTAAGTTTTAATTTGACCCGAGAATAGGAGTTGTGAGAAAAAACATGTTCAGACTTTTACCAGACAGAGTGACAGAGTGAGTTGATATAAGGTATGTAATACTTTGTGCTACAAGCGAAGGATACTAAAAAGTTTGATTCTACTATAATGAAAAGTGAAACAAAAAAAATTGTATGGTTTATTCAAATACTTTGTGTATCACTGCTTTCGTATTCTGTACACTAGATGCACCATTAAAAAAAGCTTGCTATTTATGGAATCTATTTAAGAAAATCTCTAATGAATTTAACATTTTTAAAAAATTGAAAATTATCTGACCTACATTTTTGAAGTTAGTATTAGTAGTTTTTGTTTACTTTTGGTTTAAAAAGAGTAGGAATCTATTTCGTATGAATACAAGTGGAATATAATTTTAAACAAGAAATAATAAGCTGTGATTCATAATATACAGGATAGGTGCAATTCTATCACCAACCGAATAGTAATAACATCAATAAATCTCTGTATCCTGTCATTAGTCGAACCAACAATACAACAGTATCGGCAACACTTTCGACACACGCACGTCTCTTCTTATTTGTATCGATGGATATGGGATATAGTTGTTGATAGTTTGTAGTCCATAGTTTCTGATATTCTTGCTGAAAATATTCAAACCTGTCTTTTTACCTGCCTGGGTGGGCCACTTCGGAGACCGACCTTAGAGTTTGTGTTTCCACACAAACTTTTTTTTAAACTTGTTTATGTGTTTGTTTTTGTAGGTTTTCTAGCATAATTTTTACTAGTTTTAAAAGTCTTCCTCTTTTTTGTGACTCACTCTACCTCTCTCTTTCCTTCTCTCTTTCCTTCTCTCTCTCTCTCTCTCTCTCTCTCTCTCTCTCCCTCTTTTGTTTTTTTGTTTGTTTGTCAAATGTTTCACATGTTTCTATGTTCCTTCAGAGTTGCAGACGGAGATGGTAGCTGGAAGGGTTTGAACCCACGACCATCGAGACGTTCTGAACGACAGTCCAGCGCGCTTACTGCGTAGTGATCTCCGCCGAACTGTAAACTATCTCAACTTTCTACATCACATTCTGGCAAAGTGTTTACACCATCCTCACTTTATGTCCATCCTAAAAGTTTTGACATCATCCTCACATTCTGTCCATCCTAAAAGTTTTGACACCATCCTCACTTTATGTCCATCCGCAATTGTTGCATCATCCTCACTCTCTGTCTATCCTAAAAGTTTTTACATCCTCTCAAGGTCTAATGAAAAACGACTCAGAATAATGAACGTTTGAAGCGAAGGACAGATGAGAAGGAGCCGGGTCGGAGTGTAATCTCAGTCCGGCAGCCGGTAATCTTTCTAAAAAGTCACTGACACAAGATGACCGGGAAAATTAGTTCCCTTTTCCTGCCAGCGCCTCCCTCCCCCCTTTCTGGCCCCCATTCTTTTCACACACATTTCCAGGCCAGCTGCATAACAAGTTCCGGAGTGTCTCTGGGAGAGGCTGCCTCTTTTTGTATTCACAGTGCATCACTAACAAGGGGGACAACATACAGAGGGAAGATAACTCTTTGTACACAATGCGTAACACTATACAACGCCACCTCAACGGGTTGTAAATATAGGTTTTACGAGCGTTGTCAACTATAAGGCTTAAAAACATTTAGGCAGACAATATGATGTCATTTTACAACACAACATAAGACAGATGTACAAACAATATATCGTAATTGTACAACGCACCTTTTTTTTTTATTTAGCTTTAACAGAACCACGGCTAGATTGTCTTTCCTTTTTGAGGTGCGGGAGAATCTTATGGCTAAGTTTACAGCTTGGTTTTCATAATGATGATCTAATACTTTGCCAAACAGCGTAAAATATATGCCTGTGAATAGGCCAACAGCTTGTACACAATGGCATGCGACTTATAGGCCAACAGCTTGTACACAATGACATGCGAAGTATAGGCCAACAGCTTGTACACAATGGCATGCGACTTATAGGCCAACAGCTTGTACACAATGGCATGCGACTTATAGGCCAACAGCTTGTACACAATGACATGTGACTTATAGGCCAACAGCTTGTACACAATGACATGCGAAGTATAGGCCAACAGCTTGTACACAATGGCATGCGACTTATAGGCCAACAGCTTGTACACAATGGCATGCGACTTATAGGCCAACAGCTTATACACAATGACATGCGACTTATAGGCCAACAGCTTGTACACAATGACATGCGAAGTATAGGCCAACAGCTTGTACACAATGGCATGCGACTTATAGGCCAACAGCTTGTACACAATGGCATGCGACTTATAGGCCAACAGCTTGTACACAATGACATGCGACTTATAGGCCAACAGCTTGTACACAATGGCATGCGACTTATAGGCCAACAGCTTGTACACAATGGCATGCGACTTATAGGCCAACAGCTTGTACACAATGGCATGCGACTTATAGGCCAACAGCTTGTACACAATGGCATGCGAAGTATAGGCCAACAGCTTGTACACAATGGCATGTGACTTATAGGCCTACAGCTTGTACACAATGGCATGCGACTTATAGGCCTACAGCGTGTACACAATGGCATGCGAAGTATACAGTAATGTCACTTTATTTGGTTTTACATGTTACGTATGCTCGTTCAGGATTGAGACATCCTAGCCCAAACAGAAAGCCGGACGGCAGGAGGGCAGGCTACGAAGATGTTGACTGATTTAAATTTTGCCTATGGTCTGGACGTAGCGACGCTTTAAGTCAACAGAGATAAAGAAGACCAAGAGACAAAGGCACATTCCTTTTTTTTTAATGCTAGGACAAATTTGTACAAAGGCCTCTTCCTCCCAAATGCTATTAGAGCATGGAATGGGTTTTTCAGTCAGCCAGGAAAATCAATGGCTTGTCAGAATTTAAGTCATTAATGCAAGACTAGATTGACCTAGAGACACGCCTAGAACGTAATCATCTTTTTTTTTAAGTAACGTCTGTATTTTATAAGATAATATAAGATTATAAGACTAGCTCCCCTAACATCCGGGAAGGAGAATGTTTGCAAGGGATGTATCCGGGTGAGAATGTTTCTAGAACTCATCGAAATGAGCCACGATCTAGAACAGAAGGTGGTGAATATCTGCTTGTACTGCAAACAATATGACATGAACATGAAAAACTATTTGAATGTATACACCACACGCAATGTGTTGATGGCTAGGAATTCGATGAAATCTGGAGAAATATTGCAAACGATCTGGATCGACAGATCTAAACCTATTTCTAAGATGTGTCCACTTCATGAAGCATAAGGAAAAAAAAACAAAAAACGGTGACGGGATGGGGTGGGGAAGGAGTAACCAACAACAACACTCAACAGAGAGGCACAAATTGATCTATCTCGCACAGAATTCACGCCCCGACAATTTTCTCGGTTAATTCCCTTTCTCTAGTAGTACATACATTTTGTTCTCTCCCTTGGATATGAGCAGACGTTATTACATTGACACGACAAAAGAAGTTTATTCAGGGGCCCGACAACCCGCCTAGACAACCCGCCCCAAGCTACCTGCCAGAGCACTAATACCGTTTTTCACTGTATTCGCATATTGGTCTATATACGACAGATATACAGTTATTGATTACCAAAATGAAAATAAAAAATTAGCCAAGCGTACTGTACCTTGCATGGTGTCTTACGATATTTTTAATTATCATTAAAAAAAAAATAGTCAATGTGAAATCTGAATTTAATCAAAGTCAACGTCGCATCGTTGGATGTGAGTGTACCGTGACCTCCGTGACCGACTGTACACATTCACTAACTATTGTATTCCCAACACTGCACACAATTTCCGAAACAGGTTTGCCAGATTGCCCGCCAGAATAAACTGTAGCAGACCAGGAATTTTTTTTTATTTTTTTCACTCAAGTAAAAAAAAAATCTGCTTACAATTTAGAATATCACTAGGGTCTCTAGACGAAAGTTTCGAAATTTATAAAACTACAGAAAAATAAAATTATAATACTTTTAAAAGAAACAAAACTGATATTAAGGGTAGTTGCATCAATGTATCAATTAGTTTGGATCAGCCATGTAATTACATTCGAATGATGGTAAGGACATACAATTATAAATCTGTGCCATTAGAAAGAATATTACCAATGGTTTCTGTTTAGTTCTTAGTTTTCTCAATACGATAAGACCCAAACTAACTGATGCAATTACACTTCGTTTAAGCTTTGTTTTTTCTGTTTTTTTTTTGTTTTATTTTAAGTATTTTTAGCGGCCCTTGAAAGAGGGAATAGACGCTATTACTTTTGTGTGGTCTGTCCGTCCGTCCCGTTTAGATCTCGTAGACTAGAAAATATATGAAAAATCCGACACCATGATATTTTAGAGTTAGACCATGCAAAGTTCTGATGCAACGGCTACATTTTTCTTTTCTGAAAGCGAAAAAATCAACTATGCGGACATTTTTTTCATAAAAATATACCAATTTTACAACTATTCACTATTAATAGTAACAAACACGGGAGGCTATTTAGTAAGGGAGATCGTTATTTACCATATTTTTAACACATCTATGCAAATGATTTTATTTTTTTTAATAAAAAAAAAAATTTTTTAACAATTGTATGGCCAAGTTAAGTAAGTTATTTCATACTAATCACTACGTTTACAAAAAAATAGTTTACTTTTTTTTTAAAGAGAAAAAAACTTATTTACTATGTACATAAATGAAACAATTTAAAACCACAATAAATAAGTAACAGTTTATATTATCACATTCACCCTAGTGTGATACCGTGCACATGGGCCATATAACCAAAGGAAAATAAGGACATTTTTTTTCTTGAGGCTTTGAATAAGAGATTGACCCTTTACAAAACAATTAGATCATTATACAATCATAATATGATATCATTAAGGCCAGGTTCACATCTAACTTCACATTCACTTTCAACTATCCCTTGGTCTGCTGAACAATTGGGGCACCACACAAGATCTGTCAACCTTCTTTCTCCCTTCTTCTCTGTCATTTGCCTTTGATATAATTTTATTCTGATATTCTTTCTGAAAATATTGAAACGTTTTTACCTGGCTTGGTGGACCACTTCGGGGGCCGATTTTGAGTGTGTGTCTCCAGAGTCTCCACACAACTGTCTTTGCAACCTTTTTTTTTTTTCTTGATCTGATATATTTTGGAATGCGAATTTTTTTTATTATTTTTAATACAGAATATAAATGTGCCCAGAAAATTGGACAAAATAATTAAACCCTGTCCATTTTATAAATGAAAGAGATGACAAGGACAACAAAAGTACAGCTGACCCAAAACATTTGTAAGACACGCTTGTACGTGTTGGGCTAAAGAAAATGTCAATCTGTCAACCTGGACACTTAATGTAGGCTTGAGACATGAGAATATTACAGTTCTGGCATATGTCTAGAGAAATGTTCTTAATTAATTTTTGGCTTATCTCACACACCACTTTCGCCAGGTTTCTTGCGAGATAATGAAAGACTCCCATTTTTTTTTCCTAAACATAGCTGTCCACGAGCTTGTGTGTATTATGCTCTTGGACGCGTTTTGAAGTTTGAACTCACATGTTCTATGTGTAATGGATGGTGGACTAGTCGTGTTGGTATGAGCACCGGAGTTACGTTTTGATTGTTCCTCCCCTGCAGTCCATTTATTAGAATATATCTGTTCACCAGCCACAAAACCCCAGTGTAAAGCCCTCAGACCCCTGGATGACAAAAGTGGTCATCATTGAACCACGATGGACGAACTCTATAAACTGGACATTTTACATCCATACAAAACATAATAACATGAATCAACCTTTAAAACAAAATTATTTTTGAATTTTTAGTTTTTAGTATCTGATATAATATTGTGCTTATAAATTATACAGAAAAAAAAACATTTTATTTGAAATTTATATTAACTATCTTGTTGGTAGCAGTGAAATTACAATATGACGTGGGAGACAATTCCTTATCTATATTATATCTGTAACTTACCACTCACTGACGACTCATTGATCAAGAAATCTCTTCAACTGTCGTACGGATCTCAAGAAATTTCATAAACTTCCTTTCATGTAGGAACATTAAAAAGCAGATCTAGAGTCTTTATCTTATCTTATCTTATATAATACAGACGTTGCTTCAAAAAAGAAGATGATTACGTCTTGCGCGTCATGCATTTAGTCATGCATATTAACCAATGACTTAAATTCTGCCAAGTCACTGGTTTTCCTGGCTAGCTCAGGCAACCCATTCCATGCTCTAATAGCACTAGGGACGAAGGAGTATTTTTACAAATTTGTCCTAGCATTTGTCCTAGCATATGGGATAAGGAATGTGCATTTATCTTTGTGTCTTTCAGAGTATTTTATTAAATTTTGTTTTTGTATTTGAAGATTATGGTTCAGTGTTTTATGTATAATTGCTACTTTACTTTGAGTCTACTGTCCTGAAGGCTTTCTAAATTTAGTGATTTTACTAAAGGTGTTACTCTAGTCAAATGTGAATTTTCCTTTGTTATGAATCTCACTGCTCTATTTTGTGTTTGTTCCAGTTTCTTAATGTTTTCTTGAGTTGAGGGGTCCCATACGGAGGATGCATATTCTATTATTGGCCTAACCAAGGTTAGTTTTATGTTCTTATTTGATTTATAGAAATTTCTTTTAATAAATCCTAATGCTTTGTTTGATTTTTTTGTAGTTTCATCAATATGTGGATTCCATGACAGTTTTTCATTTATTATAACACCTAGGTATTTTGCGTTTTTAGTCTGTATTACTGGTTTGCCATGAATAAGATAAGTGGCATTAATTTGTTTTAGTTTTTTTGTTACTCTTAACAACTGACATTTTTCTGGGTGGAAAGTCATGCTCCAATTTGATTCCTATTTCTGTAATTCATCTAATTCTCTTTGTAAAATATCTGTGTCTTGTGTTGTTTTTATTGTTTTATATATTATGCAATCGTCTGCAAATAATCTGACTTTTGTTCCTGAACTAATGCAATTTGGTAAATCATTTATGTAAATTAAAAATAGTAGTGGACCCAAGACTGTTCCTTGAGGTACACCTGAGTTTACTGTTATCGGTGTTGATTTAGAGCCATTTATTATTACAGTTTGTTCTCTCCCTATCAGAAAATCTTTAATCCACTGATGCAGTGGACCATTAATGCCGAAATATTTTTTTTAAGCAAATTATGGTGGTGAACTTTGTCAAAAGCCTTGGAAAAATCTAGTAAGATAGCATCTATTTGTTCACTATTATCTAAACCTTTTGATTATGATAACCTTTTTGTTATGATTAAATGATGCAAAATATGGTTAAAACTAAACATAGAAGCTATATATAGAGTTAAAGCAGAAAAGTGTATGATGATGGATCGATCACTCGAAGGATGCTAAATAAGTTAAGGGTTGTCACTCGAAGGATGCCAAATAATTTAAGGGTTGTCACTCGAAGGATGCCTAATAAGTTAAGGGTTGTCACTCGAAGGATGCCAAATAAGTTAAGGGTTGTCACTCGAAGGATGCTAAATAAGTTAAGGGTTGTCTTTTCTTTAAAAAAAAAAGCCGAAAAGCGTGAAAGATTGTGTGTGTGTGGGAGAGGGTTTGGGTCCAAAAGTAACATATGCTAAATTAAATATTGAGAAGCCGAAGAAAAATCAAAGATCGTATGTAGGACCTTTTTGTTGTGGGTGAGAGTTAGGTGGAACAGGTAAATACTATTGATTATTTGAAAAAAAATTACAATCCAGTCAACTTTAGTTTCCACTTTCTTTTGGTCGATGAAGTATTTCAATAAGTTCAATAATCGAAACGTAATTTTGGTTCTAATTGGAAAATAAATTTTAGATTATACAATGTATGGTTAGTTAGAGTTTCAAATTGATCCATAGTGAAGACTACAAAGATTTAGGTGGAATTAATTAAGAGATATCCTAGTAGGCCTACGCTGATGAAACCATAGACTATATATATAGAGAGAAAGACATGGATGAAAGATAACCTATAGCAAATTGTGTAGACAAACAATATATCAAAGTCGTGATTAATAACAAAGACTCTAGCCTAGGCCTCCAGTAGTGCCATAGTTTAAACAAATCTGCTGTGCGGCGTATAACTTTATAGCTCCGTACAGCTCTCTTACAGTGGCGGCGCAATACCTAAACTTTAGGGGGGGGCGAAGTATATTTTTCGAGGCCCTCTTGTGGCTAAAGTATGTATATGTACAATAAAATAATAAACACGAACCTGGAATATATATAATTTATTTTTAAAAAAAACTACCATTTAAGAAATAAAAAAAGAAGTAGGCCTACTTAAGCAAAAATGTTATTCTCTAAGCCTTACTGAAAACCTATTTTAAGTATTGTAATTTATCTTAGTGGTTCAGAGATTCTGATAATTGAATAGATAAATAGGCCACTTGTGCAGGTGACCTTGTAATGAATAAACCTTCGAAGCGCGAAACACCTAGAAGCGCGAGACGTCCGCAATCGCCCAAGTTGCCTACGCATTGCAAGGTACCAGACTCTCATGGTTTTATCGGATTTGTCCCAGGGTTTCAACCAGTTGTCATGCACTCACCTTCATTGGGAGTGGTAGCCTGGTGAAACTTGGGATCAAGAAAGCGTGCACGGCCAGCGCTCTTTCTCGAATTAGAGTCTAGACTACTCTAGAGCATCAACCGCCTCACAACAGATGTTGCAATGGTTTCTTTTTTAGGAGTTAGATGCATGTTGAAGAGTTCAAGAGCATCAAAGCTAAATGCATGCGCTCGAAAGAGGCGAAGGTCTGGGCATAGGCCCCATACCCAGCTCTCACTGGGTCCTTCAGAACAGACCGATCTGTATAGCCCTCGAAGGGTAGAAATTGTATGTGTTTAACGACATTCGTTTATGTCCGGAGGTCCCTTGGTCTTAAGTTAATGGGAGATTTGAGTACAGACTTCCATGGAGGGCTAGCGCTGAACACTCACCAGTCTCACGTCTTCCCCTATTTCTAATTTGAAAAACTGAATCCCTTTCCTTTTTAGTTTGTTTCTTTACAACCAGATACCCCCCCCCAGGGTCAAGTGAATATCTTATTGAACACACAATTGCATACAACATAAAGGGGAGCTAAATGTTCTTACTGCCAATTAAATAATGTAAATAAAAAGCCAATTATTTTATTTTGTTGGTTATTTAGCAATAACATTTTTTAACAAAACATAACATTTGAATGCCAATAATTTTTTTTAGTAGAAAATATCTCACTTCTGAAAATTGAATGTAAGCTTTAAGTTTAACAATCTATAATGTAAACACTAATTTAGTTACAAAATTGTAAAAAGATATATATATATAATAGCTTCGATATTCAATACACTATACCAAACATCCGGCAGTTAAAAATTGAATATCGCAAATTCTGAGTTTTTCTTTACAAAAACAAAAAAAAAATACCAAAGCGTTAATCGATTTTGTTAAAGATAATTATAGTTATCAAATGACTAATCGAACCAGTTATGGCCTGTTTAATTATCTGCAGCTGATGCAGATGGACGGTGTCCGCTGGGGTTTAAGTTGTTTTTTCGTCTTCTGCACCTGTCGTCGACAATGGCTCAAATGTGTGACGCGGTTTTTGTGAGAGCTCCTCTACTGTCTCTTTCAGAGGCCATCTGCTGCCCTCCTCTGTACCAGCAAGGGCGAAATTACGCCTGAGATGATCTTTATAGCATTTACGGGTAGGGGGGCACATCTATTGCGCCGTCTTCCTTGATGGTCGACAAAGAAGATCGCCCTTTAAATGCGGTCGTCCCCCATGCAGGATATATGTCCGACCCAGCGAAGCTGCCGAATCGTAATTAGTGCTGCTCCACTGTCCAATCTGGCTTCCAGCGGAACTCGGTAATTTCTAATGTAGTCTTGCCAGCGTATGCCCAGTGTGGAGCGAAGGCACCTCTGATGGAAGCGTTTGAGGAGCCTTAAATGTCTTGGATAGAGCACCCAGGTCTCAGACAACCACTGCTTTAGAAACATTGATATTTTGCTGCTAGCTGAAGAGATCAATTCTCCATAATCTCACTTGGAGGGTACCAAAGGTGCTGTTGGCCTTAGAGAGACGCTTGTGTATTACTCCTTACACTGACTCGACACTGTGCTGCCCAGGTAAGTAAAGTGATCAATACTATCACCAAAAAAAAGAAAGAGAAAATTTTAAATTTTTTTTTTTAAATATACAGAAAACTTTTGAAGTGTAACGATCACTTCATGTTTAGTTCTTTTAATTTGAACAATGCTCAATGTTACTGTATGAAGTTTTGAATCCCACAAAGCTATATTTTTATTACATAAAAAGTATATATCTATATAACAAGAACATATACAAAGTATATTCTTTTCTGAAGTAACGTCTGTATTTTATAGGATAAGAAGATAAGATTTATGCTCAGTATATGTTCATGTTATGTTCATCTTGTATACATTTATGCTCAGTTTATGTTCATATTAAGTTAAGTTAATGTTATGTTCATGATATATACAGGTTACGTTCAGGTTTATGTATTCCTCATTTATGGCTTCTATTTTCCCATTCCGATCTCTGAGCTCAAAATGGCGCTGCGGTAGAGGAAAGAAAAAAGGATGAGCTCTTTTCTAATTTACTTCCGGGTCTCCAGGAGCGTTTAAAAACAGTTTATGGCGATGAAGTTCTTGGCGGCTCCTTAAAGTACATTATTGCGGACTTCCTGATGCCCCTGAGGCTTATCAGCCTGATGGCTCCTTCCTTCCCTTCTTAAGAAACTAACAAGTTATCTTCAGGCACAGCCACAGCTGGACTTTAAGAACGGAATGGGGGGGGGGGAGAGTGAGGGGTGACTGGAAATTTTGGAGTTTTTGATTTATTGCGTTATGGCGCCAAGTCATATACGCGATGGAATCGCCAGGGGTCAGGCGGGCAAAGGTCGAACAGGGTCTTTATTTTGGCCACTGTGACTCTTTCAAGTCAATGTATGAAATTGTATGTGTGTGCATTTGTGTGAGTGCGTGTGTGATTGCTTGTCAGTAAAGGCGCTGGTAAAACAAAAAAAAAAAGCACAACATTTATTTTCGTAGAACAGAGCAGCTGGCTAGTTGTCTGTTTTCTTTAAGTTTAAACAATGCAGAACAGCGTGGAGCCTGGTCATAGCTAACGAAATGTCTTTGTCCTATATATTGTTTTTAGTCTTTTCCTGCGTTAAGAGAAAACTAATAGAAATAAAAATAATAGAGAACATAGGTTAATAGAACAGTCTACTAATTCTCCGCTCACTACATTTGTTACATTTGAATTTGGTGGGGACTACGTTTTGTTATATTCAGAAGTTCAATCTGACGACCCAATGTCCAAAATCCTTGAATAGGTTAAAAAAAAACAGAATTCCTCTTACGAAACACAATTATTTAATCCTTCAAGTAAAAGTCATAATTATAATTCAATTTCTACGATAGTTTCACAAAAGTAGACTTAACATAAAGTTTGAAGTTTATGGACTGAATGGATCATAATATTCACTTGTCTTTGCTATGTTTTAGTTTTTCAAACTGAGAGCTCTAGTAGCGGAGCAATTTATTTTCATATTTAATTATCTCCCTTACATTATTAACTCTTCTGTATAGAAACTCGAAGCTAATAGAATCCAATGTATCAAAGCTTCTTATTTGCATTTCTGTCACAACCGTGACGCGTACACCACGTGAGATTAGAATTCATTAGATAATAGTTATTTTATCCAAAAATCGTGTGCTATGTCGCCAAGTCTTCTGCCACTCGATACAGTTAAAAGTCAATTCTGAAAGAAACCATCTCCAAGTTTGTTGTTTACAAGTCTGGCATCGAACATTTCTGATGATCACTCCACCGAATTCGCTAAATATTCCCGAGAGCCAGCGTACTTTAAGTGGAGAGACGCTGAGGACAGTTTGAATGCATCTACCAAACCATTTTAGTTTCTGTGATACTCGCGATACCCATCCTCAACACCTCCCCCCCCCCACCTTCAATCTTGACAGGCACTGAGTTATGACGTCGACTCACTTGAGTGGGTTCATTGGAACAAAATTGTGTTGTCTACGTGTTATTGTTTACAGAGGCGGAGATTTCGTGGGAGTGTTAAAGTGCTTTCTGGTCAGTACAAACAGACATGTTGCAACTTCCTCTTCGTTCAATTTAAATAGAGACTTCAGTATAGAATTGTCAAGAATTGAATTGTATTAATACTAAAGGATCGAAGAAGTGAAACGCTTATTAAGAGTAATCACATGACCGGAAGTTGATGGTAAAAGTAGCGAGACAATCCAGGGGCGTAGCGAGATGAGGGTGGGAGGGGGAGGGCAAAGGAATGCTTCATGACCGGGCGCCACACGTAGAGGAGCGCCACACACAGAGAGGAGCCAAAAAGTCTCCAAGACAAACAAGATTTTCGGGAAATATAATTTTTAAATAAATTGAGTTCTGAAAAATAAGTTTTTAACTAATAATATTGTCTCGCTACTTGCTTCCTGGTCTGTCTTTTAAATTATCCGTTTGTTATTTTCAGTTCTAGAAGACATTCACCATCCTGCCTACCACCCACCTCTTCAAATACCCTCGAGTCACAAATACCCTCGAGTCACAAATACCCTCGAGTCACAAATACCCTCGAGTCACAAATACCCTCGAGTCACAAATACCATCGAGTCACAAATACCTTCGAGTCACAAATACCTTCGAGTCACAAATACCCTCGAGTCACAAATACCTTCGAGTCACAAATACCCTCGAGTCACAAATACCCTCGAGTCACAAATACCTTCGAGTCACAAATACCCTCGAGTCACAAATACCTTCGAGTCACAAATACCTTCGAGTCACAAATACCCTCGAGTCACAAATACCTTCGAGTCACAAATACCTTCGAGTCACAAATACCTTCGAGTCACAAATACCCTCGAGCCACAAATACCCTCGAGCCACAAATACCTTCGAGTCACAAATACCCTCGAGTCACAAATACCCTCGAGTCACAAATACCCTAGAGTCACAAATACCCTCGAGTCACAAATACCCTCGAGTCACAAATACCCTCGATTCACAAATACCATCAGGTCACAAATACCCTCGAGTCACAAATACCCTCGAGTCACAAATACCTTCGAGTCACAAATACCCTCGAGTCACAAATACCCTCGAGTCACAAATACCTTCGAGTCACAAATACCTTCGAGTCACAAATACCCTCGAGTCACAAATACCCTCGAGTCACAAATACCCTCGAGTCAGAAATACCTTCGAGTCACAAATACCCTCGAGTCACAAATACCTTCGAGTCACAAATACCCTCGAGTCACAAATACCCTCGAGTCACAAATACCCTCGAGTCACAAATACCCTCGAGTCAGAAATACCTTCGAGTCACAAATACCCTCGAGTCACAAATACCCTCGAGTCAGAAATACCTTCGAGTCACAAATACCCTCGAGTCACAAATACCCTCGAGTCAGAAATACCTTCGAGTCACAAATACCCTCGAGTCACAAATACCCTCGAGTCAGAAATACCTTCGATTCACAAATACCCTCGAGTCACAAATACCCTCGAGTCAGAAATACCTTCGAGTCACAAATACCCTCGAGTCACAAATACCATCGAGTCACAAATACCTTCGAGTCAGAAATACCTTCGAGTCACAAATACCCTCGAGTCACAAATACCCTCGAGTCACAAATACCATCGAGTCACAAATACCATCGAGTCACAAATACCCTCGAGTCACAAATACCTTCGAGTCAGAAATACCCTCGAGTCACAAATACCCTCGAGTCACAAATACCCTCGAGTCACAAATACCCTCGAGTCAGAAATACCTTCGAGTCACAAATACCATCGAGTCACAAATACCCTCGAGTCACAAATACCCTCGAGTCACAAATACCATCGAGTCACAAATACCATCGAGTCACAAATACCATCGAGTCACAAATACCATCGAGTCACAAATACCTTCGAGTCACAAATACCCTCGAGTCACAAATACCCTCGAGTCACAAATACCTTCGAGTCAGAAATACCTTCGAGTCAGAAATACCTTCGAGTCACAAATACCCTCGAGTCACAAATACCCTCGAGTCACAAATACCCTCGAGTCACAAATACCCTCGAGTCACAAATACCCTCGAGTCAGAAATACCCTCGAGTCAGAAATACCTTCGAGTCACAAATACCCTCGAGTCACAAATACCCTCGAGTCACAAATACCCTCGAGTCACAAATACCTTCGAGTCACAAATACCCTCGAGTCACAAATACCCTCGAGTCAGAAATACCTTCGAGTCACAAATACCCTCGAGTCACAAATACCCTCGAGTCAGAAATACCCTCGAGTCAGAAATACCTTAGAGCCACATATACACACCGACTCAATACATACACTGCACACTGTACACACACGCACAAATACATGCATACATATCCTCACACATATTCAGCCTCCTTCGTGCCCAACTTGCCAGATACTTTAAATTTGTGAAACAAAAGAAGAAAAAGATTTACATTCCTGTATTCTTCGATACATAATGATGAAATTGAATTATACGAAGCAAGGATCTAATTCTTCTTCATTTCCCTCCATTTTATTTCCTTTATGTGTTGTGTCTTTTTGTTTAAAGCATCAATAATATAGGTCGGTGTTTGTCTTAAGGGCTAGCTAATATGTCCAGATATTTTTTTTTATTCAATTTTACAAGTTGCTTAAACTGAATCGTTAAGAGAGAGAGAGAGAGAGAGGTGGAGAGAGAGAGAGAGGGGGGGGGTGACCACATCAATCTAAATTTAAACTTCACTCAATTCATCATACGATTTAGTAAGAAGAAACAAGGTCAAGGTTGATTTTTTAAAGTTGTTTTTCTTTGTTTGTTAGTTAAGTCGTTACTTGTTTGAGCTTGGATTTAGACTTGCGAAGGCCTTAAGCTATTTTGAGATATGGTGACCCTTTATATGCCCAGATATTATATTATTGTTAAATACGATATTCGGATGTCCAGAGGATTTAACTGGTATACAATTGTGATGTATTTAGATAATAAAGTAATAAATCAGTAATTCGAAATCTATATTTTCCTAACAAACTAGAGAATAGAAACTCTGGTTGGTGCTTTCAAAGGATCAAGGAATTTTAATAAACTCATCTCTGTCTTGTCTTGGCCAGTGCGAAGTGACTGATGATATCACCAAATGATAAATTTGTTAGATTGACACCTTTTGTTCATACGAGACCGAGGGGACATAATTTCTCTTGAGTCATTTTTTGTTCTAAATTCAAGGTTTATCCTCTTCTGCTGAGAAAAAGATCTTTCACAGAGCAATGTCATACTACGAAACGATCTTAAAATAGGAATGCAGATTAGACATGAAAGTGTTACACTATACACATCATGGTGTGTCCGACTATCCTATTCCACTCAGCCATAGGCTTGTTTCAAATGTTTTGAAAACAATGATTGTCATTTCCAACAAGGTACTTATCCATATCTAAAAGACATGTCCGTGAAACGGCAGTAGACACCTCACCCTTCCCAGCCAGGAAGTGTAGGGGAGCGCTGTGAGCTTTTTCTTTCTGTAAGTAAATGAAATGCATATTTTAAGATGTCTAGAGTACAATATCCTTCTTCTCTTCTATTAAAAAAAAATGTAGGTCAAATATCAAATCTGCTATTCACTTCACTTTATTAATTAAGCCTAGCGTGTGAAATATTTTATTTGGTGTAGGGCTGAAACTCAAGTTGTTGTTTTTAATCTGTGGTTTGAAATCTTTATCAATGGGTTAAGCTACTGTCAGAAAAGCGTTATTGCTAGGCTAAAATGGTAACTGCCCCATCGCTAGGCTAAAATGGTAACTTTATAAAAGGGGGGGGGGGTATTGGAAGGGACAGGTTACCACAAAAAAAACTTTTTGCTACGCTCATAGTAATTTAGTGATTGTAACTTAGTGATTGCAATTTAGTGATTGTAATTTAGTGATTGTAATTTAGTGATTGATTGTAATTTAGTGATTGATTGTAATTTAGTGATTGATTGTAATTTAGTGATTGATTGTAATTTAGTGATTGTAGCTTTGCTTTTCTTTTTATTGGAAGGGTTAGGTTTTTTTTACCTAAAAACACCCTTGGCTACTTTCATGGAATTTAGAGACTGGAATTGTCATTAAGCTTTTTATTGGAGGGGAGTTTTAGACTCAAGATCCCTCCCATGGTTAAGCTCATGGAATTCGGTGCTTGTAGCTTGATTGTTTTTTTTTTTATATTAAAGAGGAGGGTTTTAAACTGAAATCCTCTGGAGGGAGGGTAAACACATTACCCCCCACCTCTTGGCTACGCTCATAAAATTCGGTGACTATAGTTTGTTCTATTTTTATTGAAAAGGGGGGTTAACCTCTAAACACCCTGGAGGGGGGTAAACTACAACTTTAGCACTTGACATATGGGCGTATCCAGCATTTTTTCCCTGGTAAGGGTCCCAGCTAGGCCAGCCGATACTAACCGGGGGATAAACAATGACCCAAACGGAATCCCTTAGAGTTGAGATTGGGCTCAGTCAGGGGTCCAGAAAAAAACCTTGAGAAACCATTGTGGGGCCAGTAAGAGAATCCAACAGGGCCATAGATACTTTGGGGGGAATTAATAAAATCAGAGGACCCAGGTGAAGTCTTATTGGGGCCAGTTAGGGACGAACATTGAAGGGCCTGAAAGAGTTATACACATAGGGCCCGTTTGAGTCAACGTTCATACCCAAAAGGGCCCTATGCACCTATTAAAAATAATAATTCAAAATACCAGGAGAAATTATATACCTGTACTGGTACACTAAGAAAAAAAAGATTTTAAAAAATGTAAAAGCTACAGTAAACATATTTTCGGCACGGGACCTACTATGAATATTACAGTATACTTTTTTTTAAACAAATTATTTCAAGGTTAGTTACAATACTTCGTTTATTAATTCTTCCACGGTATGCACACCAGAAACACCAAATTAAAAACAAAATTTCTCATGTCGGAGTGTAGCCTTCATGTAGGCAAATGTGGACATCTCCAAGAATAACATTAAAGTATGTTATTTTTTTTTAACTGCTTGAAAAACGTGAAACAGGAAAAATCAGTATGCATTAATAAACAACATAGGTACCTTTTATAAAACTATTGCAATAAGTAGATATATTTCTCCTGTTTAAATCCTCTCAGGCACAATAGAGGCAAGATGGCCCATAAAAGAGGCAAAGAAAAGAGGCCTAAGGCCCAAGGATCCCTATGATGATACATCCAAAACTGAATGGCGCAAATTCTGAGGTTTCCTTTTTAAAAAAAACAGGGTTTTGACTACAAACATTTACAGCATATCTCTCTGGCTTAATGGATGCCATTCTATTTTAAGGTACCTCAGTCCATTATTCCTGTGTGTTATTATTATATGAAATTGATACTTAAGTAAGTAGAATTTTAAAATACTTTTAAAAATGAAAGTTAACATTGAGTGAAATTACAACGATTATTTTACTCAATCTTGAAATTGATTTTTCATTTATCAAGACTAACAATAATAAATAGGTACATGCGCAATCGTCCAATCACACTTGTAGAGCAGTTGGAGTAGGAGGGAAATATCAGAGGAGAATCGCGTTGTTTTTTTCTTAATGTTTTTTTTTCTTTTCTTTGTCAAAATCACGCATAGGTTAAGCTTTCTCAGGACAGACGATAGCATCAGAATTGACAGATGAAAATTGTTAGACACTTTATTTATATAGGTTAGTTATTTAGCGACGCACCATAGAAGACGCATATTGAACGGGACTAGTGACGTTTGGGATATGTTGGGTTAGAGACCGGAAAATCAGTTAGCGATAGAATACTCCAGGGTAACGACGTGTTTAGTGACAGAGACGCTTACTGTGGCCTTTTATCAGAATAAATATATGTGAAGTTGTTCATCAGTGTTGACTACATCTCTTCACTAGTTAAAACAGATGTTTATTGTTTATCTGGCTTGTTGTTCAACTACACGGAATACACCCGAACAATTACACCCAAACGCTTGCAGAGTAATTGCGTTGAAATTCAACAGCCATCCATAGATGACCTCAAGACAGTCTGAACAAGCAACATCACAAAATATAACGCTTTGAAAACAGACAGACAGACAGACAGATAAATAGATAGATAGATATATAGATAGATAGATAGATAGATAGATAGATAGATAGATAGATAGATAGATAGATAGATAGATAGATAGATAGATAGATAGATAGATAGATAGATAGATAGATAGATATGTATATACAATGCATACATAAAGAAATAGATAGATAGACAGACAGACAGACAGATAGATAGATAGATAGATAGATAGATAGATAGATAGATAGATAGATAGATAGATAGATAGATAGATAGATAGATAGATAGATAGATAGACAGACAGACAGACAGACAGACAGACAGATAGATAGATAGATAGATAGATAGATAGATAGATAGATAGATAGATAGATAGATAGATAGATAGATAGATAGATAGATAGATAGATAGATAGATGGACGGACGGGCGGATGGATGGATGGATAGATAGATAAAAGAGTAAAAGATACGTTTGAGATTGTATCAAGGCATGTTGAAATTTAACTTTTAAAAAGACAACATTTACAAATAGTACCGCGTGCACAAAATGTACAAAAGCGAAGTGATTTGTTCCCCCCCCCCCCCCCCAAGAAATGTTCCCCACTAGAGCCAGTAATTGCGCTGCCATTATTGCCAACAATTTGAGACTCCGTGAGGATTAAGTCAGAAATCTCCCAACCTTGTCCTCATACAGAGCCTGTTATTATGTTGGATACTAGAAGCTAAAACACTGCACGCTCGCTCATGAAATAGTTTTGTTTTTGCTTCTTGTACTTTTTGGCTCTGAATTAGCTTTGTGGAAAACATCAAAGTTTGGAGGATCTTAGTAGAGTCTTGAACATGTGACCTTCCATAGAAATATTTAGGGAGACCTCAGCCCACATACTTCATCCGGGTTCATGAAGAGTCTTTTAGATCTTTCTGATTGGACTATTTGTTGTACTTACTTGTGCTCCTACTTGTACGATAACCAAACTTTTCTACCCAGCAACCATCAGCAGTCTTATGAACTTTGTCATCACCTGCTGGTATGGTATTACTTCACTGGCACAAAGACTTAGAATAAATAGACTAATTAAAAAAGCATCGTATATCACTCAAGTACAGCTACCATCTCTTGAAGAGCTTTTTCAAAGAAAGATGCCTTTCCAAATCACTCACGATTCTTAAAGACAACCTGTACCCATTAAACCACTGTTACATCAGATCTGAACGAAGTGGTCGTCTCCTTTCCATTAGGACTAAAACTGAAAGATTTAAAAACTCCTTTATCCCACTTTCGGTCAGAGTGTTACAAGATCAGCTGTCGTCATCGAGAAGTACATAGAAGTCAAATTCATAATGTGAATGTGTATGTGTTTTCGTGTGTGAATGTTGTTCCAATTTTTAATCAATATTGTTTTTGTACAGTAGTTTCACTGAGCTTGTCAATTGTAGTCAGACTGAATTTCCATTAGATTGGATCAATAAAAATTATCTTATCTTATCTATCTATCTACTTAGCGTAAGACAGAACGTCAGTCCAAGTGGAGGACAAACGTCAAAGTCCTAGTGTATGACAAAACGTCAACTCAAGGATTCTACCAGCACCTGTTTGCTTTGTAGCTCATCAATCATTGAAGCCTATATTTATACACAAGTTCCTCAATACCAAAAGAAATTAAATCAACCTCCTTCCTGGCCACTTCAAGAAAGGCGGGGTTTCTTTCGTTGTAATCCAATTGGCTCGCTTTGTTATCATCTTTCAATGTGCTATCGTTTATATCAGTGTTTCTCAAACTGTGTTCCACGAGGCCAGAATACTAGATCTACACAGGAATTAATTCCTAATAAATGCAGGCCAGAAAATACAAATTAATTTTACTAACTCATCTCGGTAAATGAAAATAATTTCTGTAATATCAGTAGTGATGGACAAAAGTTAACTAAAAAGTTAGAAACTTTTAGCTTAAAAAAAATAATTAAGGCCATTGTTTAACAAGAAAAAAAAGGTTAGTTAAATTCGTACTTTAATTAATTTTTTTAGTTACTAACTAAAAAGTTTAATTAAAATTTGTACAAATTTTCAACATGTGGTCAGGGTTGAAACCCACATCCCTGCTTCCTGGTCATGTGATATCAATAACTTTGATTATAAAAAAAAAAAAAAAAAAACCTATTTAGTCAGTCTGCATTTGAAGAGGATTAAGTCAGATGCTGGTAGAAGTTTTGTAAAAAATGTTGTACATGCTTCGGATATCAGTTTGAACTGAACTAGAATTCATTCAGAATTGAGAACTTAAAGCATTGCTTGCTTCATGGTTTCATACAAAATATCGACTGTATGGTTGATTTAATGAGTGACACCGATTTGAGACAGAGATACAAAGGTCGAGTTTGTCAGAGGAGTACCACAATATTTCAAAACAAGCAATCCTTATTTTATTTCCCCTTTCTAGAACCTATTAGTGCGAAACAGGATTTTCCTATTGTATTGTAAAAAAAAAAATCTAAGTATAACAATAAGTCGGTCCCCACACCAGATAGTAGAATTCACCTGACCTATATCGTACCTGTTATCAAGGAACTATGTTCTTCAAGGAACCAATACCTTCAGGGTCGTGTAGGTATATTTCTATATAACTTTGCGTATGTATTTTATTATAGCTTTCTTCTCTCATATCGTCCGCGTAGCGCAGGGGATAGCGCGCTGGACTTCTAATCCAGAGGTCGCGGGTTCGAATCCCGCCGTGGATGACATATTTTTTTGAGGAGGGCGGTGGCTGAGTGGTTAATTGCTTGAGTTCCGAACCTGGGTCCTGGGTTCGAATCTCGGTGAAAACTGGGGTTTTGAGAGCGCCCCAGAGTCTACTCAGCTCTAATGGGTACTGACTTTAGATGGGGAAAAGTGCTGGCCACATGACACCTTGCTCGTTAACCGTTGGCCAAAGAAACAGATGACGTATAGATCACAAGGGGAACTTTACTTTATACTTTCAAAAAAATAATAATAATGCTAAGAAAGGTTTTTTTTTCTTTTTTTGTTTAAACAAGTTTAGAATTGAGCATTGTGTTCTAAATTGTACGAAAGTGCGAAATATTCTCTAGCGGTGTAAGTTTGACTGTTGTTTATTTGCGATTACATTTGAAGATAAAACAAAACCTTTTACTGTTTTGTTGCGTGTAAAATTAAGATGGTTGGTTAGTGTAGTTCTTGTCCAAATAGAAAAAATGTTTGACTGGATGAAGGATGTAATGAAGTGGGGAGGGGTGGGAGAGAGAACGAGGGAGAATTGAACTCTCAAGGGATGCAACTCGTACATGAGAGCTTGTCAGATACATTGAGCTATCGGCTATTAGATTGCGGTTCTTGATCGTGTACAACATTAACTTGGTTGTCTCCCTTCCTTTTCCCCACGGAGATTGGGCCCCAGGATTGGCGAGTCTTTCTCAACACCTTCATCATTGCTGTGGTGATGGGACGCGTTTCAGGAAGCAAGAAGGGAGGGGAATAAGGATTGGGACAGAGCGCTTGAAGTCTCGTATCAAAGGTCAATGCAAAAGATAATTTTAAGAAGAAAACAAAATGTAGAAGTAAAATAAAACATTGACTAGAAGAAACTCAGTTATGCATATTATTTGTATCTGAAGGGGAGACAAACGTAATGCCGCTTTCATAAAAAAAAAAATAACATGAGTTATCTTTCTTCATTTGTTCATGTCTATTTCAATTGACCCACTAAACGGTCCAGTAAGGGGAATTACATCATTTAATTTTAATATCTTGTGTTTGTCTAGAGTCTACGGTGGCTACTGCCCTGGTTTGTGTCATGGTTAAATATACTCATCCTTTTTGTATCATTCCATTAATGAGTTTAGACTCTTGAGGTGTTTCGTTGGCTTGGGTGGACACATCCCAGAACTCATTATATGTGTCTCATTGTTTCTTTGTAGGATCTTTCAAGGCGCTCTGATCAGACTATCTAGGTAGTGGAAGCTTTTTCAAAATCATTGGTCTACACTTAATGCAACTATCGTCTCGTCTTCTCCAAATGTCAGGTGACAAGTAGCTATAATGAGAAGATTACGTACAGTAAGACATTGTCAAAAGTCATTCTCCAAGGCACAGTGGGGGGACACGAAGAAAGGGTCATCTTAAGCAGAGCAGGCTGGACAACGTAAAAGAATGGACCAGCCTCTCTCTCTCTTGATATCCTTCGAAGAACAGCTGCTGACCAGGAAAAGTGGAGGGATTTGGTTACAGCACCCTTACAACGAAAGTGAAGTAACAGAGGATGGTGGCATGTCTGAATCACTCGCGAAAATGTTTCATGTAATCTCAAATCAACTTAATAGTTCCTAAATCTTTGAATCACTCGCGGAAATGGCTCTTGTAATCTCAGATCTACGCAATAGTTCCTAAACTTTTGAATTACTCGCTGATATGTCTCATATAATCTCATATCAACGCAATAGTTCCAGGAAATGTCTCTTGTTATCTCAGGTCTACAAAATATTTCGCGGAAATTAAATATTTAACTTCAGATCAACGCAACAGCTCCATGTCCATTGACATGCTCTTCAATCAACGCGATAATGCAAGGTTTGAACCCTGCCCTTCGCCTTCCATTGCAGGACGTTTGAGCTAAGACGTATTACTCCTCATGACGTGAGGGAACTTTTCAAACAAAACAAAACGTTTTTTTTTAAGTTGTTCACTGGCGTATTGGACATTTGATCAGATCATTAGAATGTTCAGGCTTGTGTAGATCATTAGAATGTTCAGGCTTGTGTAGATCATTAGAATGTTCAGGCTTGTGTAGATCATTAGAATGTTCAGGCTTGTGTAGATCATTAGAATGTTCAGGCTTGTGTAGATCATTAGAATGTTCAGGCTTGTGTAGATCATTAGAATGTTCAGGCCTGTGTAGATCATTAGAATGTTCAGGCTTGTATGAATGTGTGCTAAGGATAATCTAAAAGGTTAAACTATTTGATAGCGAAACAAATCAACCAGAAAACTTCCAATTTAGATTTACTTTTTATTTCGTATGCAGCTAACATTAGGCAGTAACTAAACGATTCAATGGTCGAGATTAAACTGTCACATGCAAATAAACCAGCTGACGAAATATATAATTGACTTTAAGTCACCCTGTATTACTCCGTTCAAGTTTTCTTGACTTTTACTTTTAAATAATAGATTCAGTGCTACAGGTTGTGTAGAGTGAGGTGGAATGTAAGGGTGTACAAGAATTGTGTTTCCTATGTTTAGTATAGATCTAGAATTGTGTTTCCTATGTTTAGTATAGATCTAGAATTGTGTTTCCTATGTTTAGTAGGCCTATAGATCTAGAATTATGTTTCCTATGTTTAATATAGATCTAGAATTGTGTTTCCTATGTTTAGTATAGATCTAGAATTGTGTTTCCTATGTTTAGTATAGATCTAAAATTATGTTTCCTATGTTTAGTATAGATCTAGAATTATGTTTCCTATGTTTAGTATAGATCGAGAATTGTGTTTCCTATGTTTAGTATAGATCTAGAATTGTGTTTCCTATGTTTAGTATAGATCTAGAATTGTGTTTCCTATGTTTAGTATAGATCTAGAATTGTGTTTCCTATGTTTAGTATAGATCTAGAATTGTGTTTCCTATGTTTAGTATAGATCTAGAATTGTGTTTCCTATGTTTAGTATAGATCTAGAATTGTGAACTGCTTTCAAAATGAGACTGCACTCTGTTACATGGAGCGTTTATTCATTAATATAGTCTCCTCGCAGACGACTTGCCATGGTCACTAGCTTTCACACAACAAAATATGGAAATGTATTTTACAAAACAAGAATAATGAATAAGTTATTTTCAATCATCATTCAAGTCAATTTAGCGAGGTCTTAATAGGCTCACATCTACTCTCCTTGAACAAAACCCCTGCAGTGGTGCACATGTCACCATACGCATACAGGTCAAGGGCATATGGCTTCCTAGTTCTATACGCATACAGGTCAAGGGCATATGGCTTCCTAGTTCTATACGCATACAGGTCAAGGGCATATGGCTTCCTAGTTCTATACGCATACAGGTCAAGGGCATATGGCTTCCTAGTTCTATACGCATACAGGTCAAGGGCATATGGCTTCCTAGTTCTATACGCATACAGGTCAAGGGCATATGGCTTCCTAGTTCTATACGCATACAGGTCAAGGGCATATGGCTTCCTAGTTCTATACGCATACAGGTCAAGGGCATATGGCTTCCTAGTTCTATACGCATACAGGTCAAGGGCATATGGCTTCCTATCAAATCGGAATTCAGCGAGTCTCGGACAGCCAGTCTATTTCAATCAGGTATTTTAAACCAGGCAGTTATTAATGAAACCGCCAAAGTATTAGCTAAATAAATTTAGCTGTGTTAGATCTAGTAAACCAAGTCTCGTGCCACTTTATGAAACAGAATCATGTATAATACAGTTTGACTTCACGTTTCAGACACAAACTGCTAGATGTAACCAAACTGCTAGATCTAACCCAGACACAAACTGTTAGATCTAACCCAGACACAAACTGCTAGATATAACCCAGACCCAAGCTGCCAGATCTAACCCAGACACAAACTGCTAGATGTAACCAAACTGCTAGATTTAACCCAGACCCAAGCTGCTAGATCTAGCCCAGACACAAACTGCTAGTTTTAACCCAGACCCAAGCTGCTAGATCTAACCCAGACACAAACTGTTAGATCTAACCCAGTGTAATAAGAAATAAAGGAACACTGAAGAGTAACCTAAAACAAGGCTTTATTAAACTAGAACGACACATGAACTGACGAAAGAGACTTGGACTGTAGCACACTAAATCAATGTTGTGAACACATTCTCACGACGTTACACAAACATAAACAAATAGCAACTATTTCACCACATTCACCCCGCCTAGAATTAAAATAGCAAGTATAGTAATATAGTAGGCCAATAGCATAAATAAAAGAATGCCAGTGCCTGTAATACAATAGATCAATAAATAGTGTCGAAATATTAATTTCTCTTGTAAACAATAGTGAATGGTGATGCAAAGAAACCTAAAAACCAGTAGGCCCTATCTGTTGTATGAATTATAAACAATTGCTAGTTTCTGTTTTAAATATTAACAAATAGTGTAGTAAGTAAACATGTACGTAAATAAGTGAAAAGTAAACTCTAGTATCAGTAGCAAGAGATAAACAATGCCAGTTTATGTAGAACATATGTAGTGCAATAAAGGAACAACTCTAGACTCTATAGTTCGGTCTTGTTCTTCTTTCTCTCAAGTTGTAACGGGGTTGACTATCCTGTTCTACAGTTTGGGAGTCACTAGTGAGTTCCTGAGCGTCAAGTGGGGTATTTTCAAGAGGAAGCGCTCGGAGGTCCTCAGAGCCTACCAGGGGTTCTTTCCTTTCTTGTATCACCGTAGGGGTGTTGACTGGTACTTCCGTGTTTTGAGTTTCTGGAGGATATTCATTATCCTCACCCTGAGGGGAGAACGAAGGTTCACTTGTTGTTGTGGATGGGGAGGGGGTGGGAGCCAAGCGTCTTAGAGAGACCGTCTCCTCTTTACCGCTGGGCAACCGTACGACAGCATATTGGGGGTTGCACATCAGCAATTCGACTTCCTCCGTGAGAGGATCATACTTTGAAGATCGGTTCTCTCTTCTCAGCAACACTCTACCTGGGCTAGATAGCCAAGTGGGGATAGATATCCCGAAGGAGGATTTCCGGTTGAACCGGAAAACTCTCTCATGTGGAGTTTCGTTTGTTGCCGTAGATAGTAATGATCTAATCGAGTATAGGGCCTGGTTCAAGACAAGCTCCCATCTCGAGATCGGGAGATCGAGGTCTTTCAGTGCTAAAGTAACAGCGTTCCATAGAGTTTTGTTTAGTCGTTCAATTTGTCCGTTTCCTGAAGGATTAAAGGCGGTTGTTCTACTTGTAGCTATTCCCCTCTCGTGCAGAAAGGATTGCACCTCCCTCGACATAAAGGACGTACCTCTGTCAGAATGGACGTACTCTGGCATCCCAACAAAGGAAAACAGCTGATTTAAACACTTTATGACAGTGGATGAGGACATATCGGGACATGGGTAGGCAAATGGGAAGCGTGAGTACTCATCCACCATTGTTAATAAGTATTTATTGTGAGTAGCAGATGGGAGTGGCCCCTTAAAATCAATGATTACTCTCTGAAATGGTTGGGTAGCTTTGATGAGGGTGCCTGAAAACTGTTTGAAGAATCTAGGCTTCAGTTCAGCGCAAGTTTTACATTGGTTTACCACTTTGCGGACGTCCTCGCAGGAAAAAGGTAAGTTCTTAGTCCGAACGAAATGGAGGAGTCTCGTGACCCCGGGGTGACAGAGGTTGTTGTGTAACAGTTTGAGGTCTTCTCCAGTCATTGCTGACGCAAAGTGGTTCCTTGAAAAGGTATCCGCCGCAGCGTTTTGTTTCCCGGGTCGATATACGACGTCATATTGGAAACAACTAAGCTCCAGTCGCCATCTTTGAATCTTTTCGTTTTTGATCTTGCCCTTGTTCTGCTGGTCAAACATAAAAGACACTGAGCGTTGATCTGTAACCAATGTGAAGGGTCTACTGATAAGGTAATGTTGCCATTTTCTCAGGGCTTCTACGATAGCGTATGCTTCCTTTTCCACTGCTGAGTGTCTGCGTTCACTATTAGTGAGTGTTCTTGAAAAGAAGGCGACAGGACGGCCGTCTTGATTAAGAGTGGCGGCAATCGCGATGTCAGAGGCATCTGTTTCGACTGTTAGTGGTCGATTGTAGTCTATCGTCGACACAGCAGCGTTTTCAAGTTCGTGTTTTAGCTGTTTAAAAGCTTGTTGTACTTGTTCAGGGGGAGGAAAGGCTTTGTTGTTCACCAATAAATGGATCTTGTTGGAGAAATTTGGGATCCATTGAGAATAATAGGACAGTAGTCCAATCACCCGCTTTTGTGATTTCATGTCTTGTGGTGGAGGTAGGTTTCTCAATGCTTGAAATCTTTCGGGGTCTGGTCTTAATTGCCCTTGTGAAATTTCGTAGCCTAGGAGGCATACTTTATTAGTCGCAATAGCACTTTTATCATTGTTGAAGGTGATACCGTACTTTTTAGCGGCATTGAGAAATCTCTGTAGATTCTGGTCGTGGCTAATGGAGTCAAGTCCGCAGATGGTAACGTTATCCACGTAAGCGAACGTGTCCTGTAGCCCTGCCTCCTCAATTATTGTGTTGATCGTCCTTTGAAATGCGGCGACTCCATTTGTCACTCCAAAAGGAATGCGGCAAAACTGATAAAGCTTTCCGCCAGCCTCGAACGCCGTGTACTGCTTTTCATCATCCCTGATAGGTATCTGGTGGTAAGCGCTTTTGAGGTCAAATGTACTGTACATTGAGTATTTAGATATTTCCTGCACCAGTTCATCCACTTTTGGCACGGGATACGCGTCGAGGTAAGTGAATCGATTGATGGTTTGGCTATAGTCGATAACCATTCTCTTTTTGTGCCTTTCATTCGTTGTTACAATTATCTGGGCTCGCCACGGGGACGTGGAAGGCTCAATAATTTTGTCAGATAGAAGTCTCTTGATTTCAGTTTGAATGAATTTGGAGTCAGGCATAGAATATTTTCTAGATTTAGTGGCTATGGGATGGCAGTTAGGAGCCAGATTAGCGAAGAGGCGAGGGGCTTCAACTCGTGCAGCTTTCAGCGTACAGACCTGGAGAGTGCTTCGTTTTCCTTCAAATGGGATCATCAGTTTTTCGTGCTGGCTGATGAAATCTAGCCCTAAGATTACATCAGATACTAGTCCATCTAGTAGTGAGAGCTTAACACTTTCATATTGTTCATCTTTGTACTTTATTTTAGCGAAAATATGGCCGTGAGTAGTGCGAGAAAGATGTGTAGAGGCCATGTAGATTCTGTTTCTGGACGTTTCTAATTTCCATTTGTACCTTTTAGCTATTGAAGAAGATATATAGCTTTCACTGCTCCCCGTATCTACGAGAGCCTTTAATGGTACTCCATTGACGAGTATTGAAATAGTAGATTTAGTAAGACCGGACGCTGGTGTCGATGCCCAGGAAGATCCAACGGTTGTAGTCCGAGACGTGTCATCTGCTTTCACTATGGCTGAGGTTGTAGATTTGAGTGTCTGTCTGGTCGATTTACAGACTTTCTGGAAATGGCCCCTCTTACCGCACAAGTTGCATGTAGCGTCACGGGCCGGACATCTAAAGCGTTGATGTGGGCTGTTTCCACAAAAGAAACATCTTGTACTAGTCGCCGCACTCACCTCGTGTTCTACTTTTGTCATTGGAGAAAGGCTCTCCACGTCGGCGCTAGCTCCACAGGGAGTTTCAGAGTGGATGTTATACGCCATGGCATGGTTATGGGCATATTCGAGTTGTCTTGCCTCTTCATAGGCGCACTGTAGAGTTAGAGTAGATTTCTCTAAGAGTCGCAGCCTTATGCTGTTTGAAGCCAGTCCAGTAATGAAGGCGTCTCTTACGAAGATATCTCTGTGTTCTTCAGCGGTGACAGCTTTGAAGTCACAGTCTTTGGCCATACTTTTAAGCTTAAGTAGGAAGGAGTCAACGGTTTGTCCGTTCTCTTGTCGACAAAGAGTTATCATGTGCCGTGAAAAAATTTCGCTTTTAGGCTTCATGTAGACATTTTGTAGAACTTTGATTGCTTCTTCGAACGTGGTACACTCACTTATGTACTGAAATACGCTCGAAGAAACGTAGTTTTCCAGTAATTTCTTTTTGTCAATCTCACAGTGAGAGACTGAGGAGATGAAATTCTCAAATGTTCTGAGCCAGTGCAGCCACTTCTCGGCAGCCGATGGCGAGCTAGGCTCTATGTCTAGCTCTTTTGGCCTAAATAGCCGTTCCATTTGTATAATTACTTTTACTTACAGACTGAGAATAGTGTTGAACGAAAATCCAAAAAAGATACGTAAGGCACATAGATCCATAGAATTGAAAATTTCTAGTTTAATAAATTGTAATAAGAAATAAAGGAACACTGAAGAGTAACCTAAAACAAGGCTTTATTAAACTAGAACGACACATGAACTGACGAAAGAGACTTGGACTGTAGCACACTAAATCAATGTTGTGAACACATTCTCACGACGTTACACAAACATAAACAAATAGCAACTATTTCACCACACCCAGACACAAACTGTTAGATCTAACCCAGACACAAACTGCTAGATCTAACCCAGACCCAAGCTGCTAGATCTAACCCAGACCCAATCTGCTAGATCTAACCCAGACACAAACTGCTAGATGTAACCAAACTGCTAGATTTAAACCAGACCCAAGCTGCTAGATCTAGCCCAGACACAAACTGCTAGTTTTAACCCAGACCCAAGCTGCTAGATCTAACCCAGACACAAACTGTTAGATCTAACCCAGACACAAACTGCTAGATCTAACCCAGACCCAAGCTGCTAGATCTAACCCAGACACAAACTGCTAAATCTAACCCAGACACAAACTGCTAGATCTAACCCAGACCCAAGCTGCTAGATCTAACCCAGACACAAACTGCTAGATCTAACCCAGACCCAAGCTGCTAGATCTAACCCAGACACAAACTGCTAGATCTAACCCAGACACAAACTGCTAGATCTAACCCAGACCCAAGCTGCTAGATCTAACCCAGACACAAACTGCTAGATCTAACCCAGACACAAACTGCTAGATCTAACCCAGACACAAACTGCTAGTTCTAACTCAGACATAATTGCATACTATTTTATTTTTAGCGATTAGGTTCAGAACTCAATTGTGTAACGAAGAGAGACCAATGCAGCGACGTAGAGTTTGACCAACACTCAGATCTGCTGAGAAGAAGGAAGTGAAGACACAAAGTAAATGTCCAACACGTTTGTCAAATTGTTTGTTTTGTAGCAGTCGCTGGTGATAGCGTCTCAAAAACAGGATGGGTAATTGCTTCAAATGGTTTCTACATCCATTGTGTACTACTGACTTTGCAGCTAAATAGACAGACAGCTCAAGGAAAAACTAAATAACGTTAGAAACTATTGACATGATCCTGCCCTATCAACATCATTGGACAATTCGCTGGGTAATAGAATGGAGTTTTTGTGTGGTGCATGCAATGTTCTTCAGCAACAGTGGTATCAAGAGACAGAACAGTACAATCATCTCACATTATCCATCTAGTCTCCAGGCAGAGCCTTGTCTCCCTTTCCTCTCATTAAGACCTTCTGCAGGAAAACCATGTCTGATGAACAATGACTAACATGTGATCATACCACTTGTTTTAATAGTTTTATAATATGTTAGTTTGACAAACACTAGGTCTACTCAATATAGTATTGAAGAGTTCCACTTGTTAGTTTGGCAAACACTAGGTCTACTCAATATAGTATTGAAGAGTTCCACTTGTTAGTTTGACAAATTTTGTATAACTACTCAACAATTACAGCCCAAGAAAAAAAGAAAATCTAGTTCAGAAATTGAGTAAGCTGTAGAAGTATTCTGTTTATTGTAATAGGAAAAAAAAAATTGATGGCTGTACAGAACAAATCAAAACTATATTTTGTTGGTATAAAGTAAACAATATTAACAGCACCAGTTTCAATGTGACCATAACCTGTCAATTGTGTTATGACCTATGACCCTTCAAGAGTTCTAGGCTATAATAAAGCCTGTCAACACTGGTTAGTGCTAGAAGCAGTAACAGAATGGTGCATTATTTCATCTTTGCCTTTCCTCCTAACAGTTTCCTTAACTGAAGGATTGTATGACAACTTGAGGAAAGAAAAAAACATTTCCAACTAATTTTAAGGGGGGAATGGGAAACTTGCAATAGAAATCTCTTCCTGGTGTTTTGGAAGAGACAAAAGGTTATAAATGCATGTCTACAAATTTCAAACAAATATACACGCTGAAGAGTTTGAAAACACTTGCCTGACATTTGGCTATGTAAACACAATTCTATTTTTGTCCAAAAAGTTTCAGGGTTATGATTGTTCTCAAGTATTAAGATTTAGCAATGCTAGGAAAACAACAAAAAAAGCAGCACCAAAACAGACCTGTGATTTGAGCATCAGTAATTAGGTCTGTATTTTATACCTGCTGCTAACAGAGTAGGAATCTATCTGGAGCATCAGTAATTAGGTCTGTATTTTATACCTGCTGCTAACAGAGTAGGAATCTATCTGGAGCATCAGTAATTAGGTCTGTATTTTATACCTGCTGCTAACAGAGTAGGAATCTATCTGGAGCATCAGTAATTAGGTCTGTATTTTATACCTGCTGCTAACAGAGTAGGAATCTATCTGGAGCAAAATGGTGAGCCCAGAAAAGTGGAAAAGTGTCAAATAAAACCCAGACTTTGATACAAATCAGATTTAGCAATGAAACAAACACAAATGACTGTATAAGATGAAAAGTTAATTAGTGCTATTGAAAGTGTATTAATCAACAGTTTGTAAACATAGTTACATTTCCCTTTAATTAGAAATCTTTGACCAGCCAACAAAAGGGCAACAGAAGCAACAATTTTCATTTGAAATAAAAAAAAATATAGACAATGTACTAATAGCATGATCTGTTCAGCGCACTATGAAGTCAGATATTTAATTTAATAAAATGTATGCTGAACAGTTAAACACAAAACAATAACATTTAGAGTTGGCAATGTTTTGGAAACAAAAGTTGTCAAAACAAAAGTTGTCAAAGCATAAAGCATCATGTAAACATAAATATATATATAACAGAATTCCAAGACACAAGTATCATAATATATTTAAAATGAAGAGTTTGGTTTAGGTATTGTAAACTTCAAATAATGAGAGTTCCATTTAAAGTGCTTATCACTTTTTATAGAGCTCTGAACCTTTGACTTTCACAGCCAACACAAGACTGCATTTCAAATACATTTGTTATGCCTAAGGGCCACTGGCCAAAGTATGGCAGCTGTCTACATTAAAGTTTGCTAGGTGTTCATATATGAGCCATAAGAAATATTTCCAATTAAAAGATATAAAATTTAATGCAATATGAAAAATTGTTCTTTGCTTATTCCTCAAAAGACTTTTTTGTTGGTTTTAAATAATGAAAGTATTGATCAATTCTCTTCTTCAGTTATATAAACGTATGAATAAAAACAATGTATCCAGAGAACTTCTATAAAGGTATGAATAAAAACAATGTATCCAGAGAACTTCTAAGATTCAGTTAACCAAAAGGTTAATCATTAGAAAAATTGTATTGCTGGCTTTGTTCTTTGATTCTAGTTAATGCAGTTTATTGTTTATTTATTTAGTTTATTGAAAAGAAAAAAAATTAAGCAAGTGCTGAAACAGATTAAGAAATATTTAGCTCTCAGAGGAAATATTTAGCTCTCGGAGGTAAATATGTATAAACATTCCCTGATCACATGACTTATTGTATACATCAATATAGTTCAGTGAATACTTATACAATAACATAACAAACATTTATTTATTCTATTGATCAATAATGTCACCAAATTATGCAGCACAATATATATATATATATGTTTCATAATTCATATAGGAAAGTAAGGCTTTAGTATTGTACTGAAAAGCTAAACAGCCAGACAGACATGCAATAAAAAAAATCGAATAGAAACAGTTCAAATGAGAATCTGATGAAACAAACAAAAAAGGATCATTTATTAAAAATGTAGTGGTGGTAATAAAGAGTTAAAAATCAAGTTACCAATGTAGCGTGGCAGACTGGGTCTACAATTTCAACCAGCAGTCTTGGCTGAGCAAGTCATAGACCTAGAAGACCTTCAGAAGCAAAGAGAGGCCATTTTACTCTAAGGACTAGTGGTAAAATGACATCCAAATGTGCAGTTGGTGTGAAGTGCTTCCTTATATTTAAAGTCTTTCTCAAAGATAAAAAATGAGAAAAGCTTAAAGGCAGCCAAGTTATGATTCAAATGTCAAGACCCTCAACTATATGTAGAATAATAGAATAAGTTGTGCTAAAGGGCTTAAAGAGTTTAAATCCAAGTGAAGACTGGGATTTTGAATTTCTGGAGTTTTAGGGCACCCCTGAGTCTACCTAACTCTAATGGGTACTTGACATTAGTTGTGGAAAAGTAAGACAGTTAGTCACATGACACACTCATTAACTGTGGGCCACAGAAACAGAAGATCTTTACATCTGCAACATAGATGACAAGGTCTGAAAGGGAAACTTTTGATTTTTGAGCTCCTTTTTATGAAACATCTCTACTATATCTACTCTAAGCCCAGCTTAATCTATGAGTCTGCTTCACAGAACAAAACATTCATATTCCAATCTGTTCAATGATTTCTTTTCATAACAAGGTCGGACCATATCAGAAACACATAAAACGCTAAAGGTGTCTTGAAAAAAGTCATTTATTATGCTGCTAACATATATAATAGTAAAAAAAAACAACTCCCTAGCCACTGTAGAACTAAAGAAAAAACAAATTTGGAAGCCCCTTTAACTTCAAAATACAAAAAAGAAACAAAAGTTTGCAATAAATAGAACAACAGAAACTAAACCCTCTACTGTACAGTAATACATAGATAAATACAAAGATAAATAAGAGTGTATATGAATACAAGAATGCTGTCATCAAGGTAAACAATATGAATGGTCAATATGAATGGTCTATATGAATGGTCAATATAATTTATAGAATATAGGAACTAATATTGTAAAAAAAAAACATTTTTAGAAAAAACAAGTTATAAATAAAGTTTGCTCCAAGTCATTTCTCCTAAGATGATCTAAAGATGTGGGCAAGGTGGTGGACAAAGACTAAGGCTTGTTTGGTCATTTTACAATCATACAAATTAGGATCATTCATTATGGTTTGTACATTAACATCATTTCTAGAATAAACACCAGGAGTGAACATGGACATCACACAATGATTTCTATATTGAAATCACTTCTCTTTCATAAAGACTTCACATAATTAACAACACAGTATATACTTGAACAGAATCCAACAGTTCCAATGAAATTTCAAAACAAAAATCTGACAATAACCTAAATAGCATAACAAGCATAGGCTGGTGGTTTTAAATAACATCAACAGACATTAGCAATGAAATTTATATATTTATAAACAGTTGTATTTATATGCTCCACATATTACAACATCCAACGCTATGTCTGACAGTGGCCGTAGCCACATGAAGTACAGCACCCCATTTTTGGACTTGAAGACAAGCCTTATATACACATATATAAATATATAGATTTTATTCTTCCCTTCATGGTCTTCAGGGGTAATGCTAATAACTAAGATATCAGTATCTATTTATTTGACTGTTTCATTAGTCACAAAAAGATAATTGCAATACACTCTGGCAATAGATAATCATCAGGCAAACAGGCAACTTTGGCAGCATCCTATTTTGCTGCATATAATCTGGCTAAAAGTGATTACATTACTACAAAAATAATTTAAAAATGAAACTTTATGTTGAAGGTTACATTTTAAAAATATGAATCCATAAAAAATAAATAATGATGTAAAGTAGTAAGGTAGAAAACCTGAAACACAGAATGAAGTTTAAAAAATAGTGAAATGATATATCACAGAAATGAAAGAAAGGCATGTAACATAATAAATACAAAGTGCATGGTAGCTATTATGTAAGTGACTGACACATATATTTGGCACGAGCGAGAGAGGAGACGAGGCAATCTACAAAACACAACAGGAAGAAACAATCCAGACATTACTTCAACTCAAAGCAATTATTGCACTGACCTATAACAAGGGTAAATATGTAGCAGGTTTTTTTTAAACTGTAGTACTGGGCCATATATTTGTGTATATAGTTGGGGGGGGGGGGGGGGGGCGCAAACTAAATGAATAAAAAGTTAAAAATATAACATATACATGTGAAAATACTTGAAGAATCAGAATTTAAGTTGGTAATTTGCAAACCTTTCTTATTTGATTTCATATTTTTGTCAACAAGTAATTTTATTGCTCAGCCCTTTACCTGTTTGACTTTCATAATTACACGTGAAATCATTCTACATGGTTCACCATCAACATGTCCCACTTTGGTTCACAATATTTCACATTCTATTAGCTATAATGAAATGTCTTAGATTTGTGTGATATATAAATGTGTAAGTCAATAATAATAAATGGCTAGGAATTTCAAAAGAACAGACTTAGAACAAAAAAATTCCTTTTTCGTGAAGATGGACCCAAATTTTGGATAACATCTTATGATTATTTTTAAATGTTCGTAGCATCAAAAAATAAACTTTTTTTTAGAATGTGTATAATTTGAGTATTACAAGAATGATATATATAAATTATTTACTTTCATTGTTTTTTTTTGTTATTGTTGTTTTTTTTTAATGAACATTGTGCAAGATAAATATATAATAGTATTTGAAAACCCTTAGGATATTTCCTGGTTTTCTCAAAAGTAGTTGTGTGTGTCCTTTGTGGTTTGTGCAATCTACAATAAAAGACAATTAAAAACAAAATTTGTGAGTACAATTAAGTAACCAACAATGTTCTGACTTTCAGACGTCATGTAAAATTAGGCATCTGAATCCTGCCCAGTTTGTGCCAGAAGGTGTTATCTTTGACCAAGTCCAAGTCTCGCAGTCTGACATAGACAGCACCCAGAAAGTTGTTCTCCTTCAACACAGCACTGTCCCACACTGTCACCTGGAGGATTTTAGTTCGGATCTCACGCTCTGTTAGTTGGTACTGCAGCTGTGAAGGGAATGCACTATGTAAGATACAGTAAACATATTTTTTTTTTTATTAAACTCATTTGTCAAATATTTATTTATTATTAACCCCTTGAGATTAATGAACAACCAAAGATAGTGTTGTCAGGCTAAGACTTTCTGTTTAAACCAAAGGTATTGAGTTCACATTCTGGTGTAGGCTGAGCTTATTTATCTGGGATGATAAGGATGTCCTCTAATGACACCTGACATTTGTTGAACAAAAAAAAATTTTTTGATCATTGTACTGACCACAAGTCATTCTTTTAAAAAAAAAAAGCAGCCATAGAAGCATGTTACCTTTTCCATACACATGGCTGCCTCATCAGCTACTCCATCTTCAAGGGAAAGTTCAGTTATTGTAAACAGTTTCAAAGAATTTATTTAACAAGGTGACAGCTTTCTTGTAAGAAGTGATTTATTGCATTGATCCTAGAAATGAAATGTCCTAAAACAAATGTTTCATTGTGTATGCATGATAATCCCTTTAAATGTTTGTATTCAATGTTGCTGTTGTCTCCCGTTTAGATGAAGGAATAAAAAAAAGAAGATAAATGCAACAAGAACTGTAGATAGTGGAATGCAGGCCATGGATTACATTAAATATATTCATGTATATATCTGAAAGTGTAACATCAGTTTCCAAGTAAAACTTAAAGCTGTTTCATTAGTGGTCTCATATAGCTGGTTACTGAACGCTGAAGCTGAAAGAAGAATTCAAGCCTTTGAGACTCAATGCTACAGAAAAATGCTGGGTATCAGATACCAGGAGAAGAAGACAAATGAGTTTGTATTTGTACAAGTCACACTTTGGCTGGCAAAAAGGAGGAACTCTTCAATACTGTAAAGAGAAGAAAGCTGAGCTGGTTTGGTCCTAGTGTAAGACATGAGTCACTTCATCCTTCAAGTCCACTGGAGGAAGCACAAAGAAAGGGTCATACAAAGAAAAGCTGGCTGGACGATGTCAAAGAATGGACAGGCCTCTGTCTTGATATTCTACTAAGAACAGTCGCTGACAGTGTAGGGATTTGTTTACGTGAATTGTCACAGCACCTCTAGGGGCTGATGAGAGAAGATTAGATTTTTTGAGACAAATTCAGATGAGCTCCTTAAAAAGATAAAAGACATTTGATTGGTGCACCTACCAGTTCATTAAAAGTTGGGCAGGTGGTGTTTTTCACCACTTTTGTCTTCAGTTTGGTCTGTTTCTCAGGGTCAGGAAGTAAGTAGGTCTTGGCGTAAGGGCTGGGTAATTCTGAGGCCTCAGACTGTGGACACCAAAAGTTATCTTAAGACCATTTTTAAATGACCAGTACTAGAAAAAATATTTAAAAATATGGAGATCTTACAAATTTTTTTTGCATTAAACGGTAATTTTATTTCTAGAAGTAAAAGTCTATTTTTAAAAAATGTAAATGACTGACCAGTCCTCGGACATGCATGACCATGACCTGAAGAGCATCTCGTTTGTACTGGATGGACAGTTTTATCTCGCCTTTAATCCCAGTGTTACCAGCATTGTTTAAATGTTGTACATTCGGTTCTGACATAAAAATAAAATTCAAACAAGATTGGTAAGGCAAGTAGATGTCTGAATGAATTCCTAAGAAACACATTTTAAACTAATTACTATGTTATGAAAGAATATAAGTTCACAATCATGTTTCATCTAGTAATTTTTCTCTACCTACCCCTGAGTTTGGTAACTTGTTTATTTTTCTCTGCCTCCTGCTCATCTCGTAACATGGGATGGAAGAACGTGTATACTAGATCACACTGACAGATGAAAAACAGTGTTGAACATTAGGAGAAAATGGATGTGTGAAATATTTCTAATGATCTAACTAAATTGATTAGGTTTATGAGAAAATGTTTGAAGTAGGTTTTTAACATTTTAACTTCAATGAACTGATGATTTTTAATGGAATGACAAATACAGAAGTAGTGAGAGAAAGATTTTTTCTCTTCATAACCAAGAATGTTAAACAATGGAAACATTATGATAGTAAACAAATAAATTAGTGCTCCTTTTTTTTTTACTTACTTCTGAAATTTCCGCTGACAAAGAACGAAGATACTTAATAAAGCTAACAATTTCTGTTTTCCTACTTTCTGCAACTGGTCTTATATTGCTTCGTCCAATCACAAGCCTTCAAGAAATTAAATGACATGATCAATAAAAATTTTGACTTGTCAAAGTAAATTTATTTATTAGTGTGTCTAGCTATCCTCGATTGTAAAAAAAATCGAGACAGGTGTGAGACAGGGGTGCATCTTATCTCCCTTCCTTTTCCTCCTAGCCATCGACTACATAATGAGGAGAGCAATGAACCAGACTGCCTTTGGTATTCCATGGCATGAACAACTCCGATTGATGGACTTGGACTTTGCTGATGATGTTGCACTACTCGGGGCTACAAATAAATGCATTCAAGAAATGACGGAGAGCCTAGACAGAGAGGCACCCAAAATTGGCCTCCGCATAAACTTGGATAAGACTAAAATTATGCGAGTGGGATATAAGGCAAAGGGTGTCCCCATCAGACTTGGCGAGTCAAAGCTTGAAGAGCTGGACAAGTTCACGTACCTTGGCAGCATCATAACAAATGATGGAGATGCTTACCATGATGTAGCATGTCGAATAGGAAGGGCAGGGAGCATTTTCCAAAGGCTGCAGCCTATTTGGACTAACCAAGCCATTGGACTCGAGACAAAAATACACCTTCTCAACACAATCGTCATTCCAACTGCTACATATGCATGTGAGACGTGGAAGTCATCTGTCAAAATTGAGAAAAGACTAAATGTGGCTCAACAGAGATGGCTGAGACGGATTTTGGGAGTCAGTTACACAGACCGGATCTCAAACAAGGAAATCCTATGCCGAACTGGGAGTCGAACACTTAGTGAGGTTGTCACTGAGCGTCGCATGAGGTTTGCGGGACATGTTCTACGTCAAAATGAATTACGCACACCAAGAGTTGCGATAACCTGGAAGCCAAAACGAGGAAAGCGCAAACAGGGACGTCCTCGTATTACCTGGCGACACACCTTCATGGAGGACCTCAGAACAGTGGACACCAGATGGGAGGAGGCTCCAGACATTGCCAGTGACAGATCATTATGGAGACAGCTTGCCGCCCAATGCGCCGAACGGCGCGGGAGGACCTAAGTCTAAGTAAGTCTAAGTCTAGCTATCCTGGATTAGTAGTTGATTATGATATTATCCCTGGTCTATCAGACCATGAGATCATAAAAATACACAGTCAGATAAAAGCAGTAGCCAATACAAAACCCAAAAGAAAAATCTTACTCTGGAATAAATGTAACCTAACACAACTACACCAAGCTGCATTAAACTTTCAACAAAATTCTTATTAGAAAAAGACATTAACCAACCAGTCGATGACCTCTGGAATTTCATTAAAAACCATCTTAAAAGCATTATAGAAAATCATATACCAACTAAATACACATCAAACAAAATAAATAAATGCTGGTTTAATAATAGACTAAAGAAGCTTTGTAAACAGAAGGAAAACCTATATAGAAAATTTAAAGAAACTAATGCAGAAAGAGTTTACAAAAAGTATATAAAAATTAAACACTTAACCCAAAAAGTAAGCAGACAGCTGCAGAGTGAATACATAAACAATGTAATATCTAAAGATAACAACAAAAACCTATGGTCATACATTAAGTCTAAGAAAATGGAAACAAAAGGCGTAGCGCCATTAAAAGATGAACATAACATAATACATAATGATAATGAAACTAAAGCAAACATTCTAAACAAATACTTCGCATCAGCATTCTCAGCCCCAGGAGACAAAGACATATTACTGAATTTGAACCAAGTAGACAACATAGAAGATATAGTAGTACAAGAAAATGGAATTCAAAAACTATTAGCCAACACCAAACCAAATAAAGCTTCTGGACCTGATGGTATTCCAGCTAGATTACTCAAAGAACTAAGTAATGAGCTAGCCCCAGTGTTCAAAATACTCTTTCAGGCTTCACTTAACCAGGGCAGAGTACCAAAGGACTGGAAAGAAGCTAATGTCACCCCCCTATTTAAAAAAGGAGAAAAATCTGACTCAGGAAACTACAGACCAGTATCACTTACCAGCATCACATGTAAAATCCTAGAACACATAATATGTAGCAACATCATAAACCACTTAGACAAACATAATGTCCTCACACCATACCAACATGGCTTTAGGAAATATAGATCATGTGAAACACAACTAATTGATGATTTTTCAAAAGGTTTAGATAATAGTGAACAAATAGATGCTATCTTACTAGATTTTTCTAAGGCTTTTGACAAAGTTCACCACCATAGTTTGCTTAAAAAATTAAAATATTTCGGCATTAATGGTCCACTGCATCAGTGGATTAAAGACTTTCTGATAGGGAGAGAACAAACTGTAATAATAAATGGTTCTAAATCAACACCGATAACAGTAAACTCAGGTGTACCTCAAGGAACAGTCTTGGGTCCACTACTATTTTTAATTTACATAAAAGATTTACCAAATTGCATTACTTCAGGAACAAAAGTCAGATTATTTGCAGACAATTGCATAATATATAGAACAATAAAAACAACACAAGACACAGATATTTTACAAAGAGAATTAGATGAATTACAGAAATGGGAAGCAAATTGGAGCATGTCTTTCCACCCAGAAAAATGTCAGTTGTTAAGAGTAACAAAAAAACTAAAACAAATTAATTCCACTTATCTTATTCATGGCAAACCAGTAACACAGACTAAAAACGCAAAATACCTAGGTGTTATAATAAATGAAAAACTGTCATGGAATCCACATATTGATGAAACTACAAAAAAATCAAACAAAGCATTAGGATTTATTAAAAGAAATTTCTATAAATCAAATAAGAACATAAAACTAAAATGTTATTTAACCTTGGTTAGGCCAATAATAGAATATGCATCCTCTGTTTGGGACCCCTCAACTCAAGAAAACATTAAGAAACTAGAACAGACACAAAATAGAGCAGTGCGATTCATAACAAACGAATATTCACATTTGACTAGAGTAACACCTTTAGTAAAATCACTAAATTTAGAAAGCCTTCAGGACAGAAGACTCAAAAGTAAAGTAGCAATAATACATAAAACACTGAACCATAATCTTCAAATACAAAAACAAAATTTAATAAAATACTCTGAAAGACACAAAGATAAAGGCACATTCCTCGTCCCATATGCTAGGACAAATTTGTACAAATACTCCTTCTTCCCTAGTGCTATTAGAGCATGGAATGGGTTGCCTGAGTTAGCCAGGAAAACCAGTGACTTGGCAGAATTTAAGTCATTGGTTAATATGCATGACTAAATGCATGACGCGTAGGACGTAATCATCTTCTTTTTTGAAGTAACGTCTGTATTATATAACCCATTAACTACCAAAACTTTATTACTGCATTAAATATAAATTTTCTATTAAATATCAATTTCTATCGGTCAAACTAAGACACTGCAAAAAGAATTTTTGAAAAATTCCATATAGTAACGATTCTGTGAGATGTACACTGGCAGTGTACGTGGCAGGAAGTGGCCCCGTGAGGAACATTATATAAAAAAAATAATATTTTTTTTTTTACAATCTTTAAGTGAAAACAGTTTAGTTAATAACATTGAAAAACACACAAATAAGCATTTTAATGCAAAAAAAGTATATTTTAATGCTTTTTTTTTTACTAAAAATTATAACAATATAGTAAAAAAATAGGCATCAAATGTACAACATTATATGGTACTAACCAGTACTATCCAGCTACATTTTTTACAACAACAAATAATACTACAATAGTGAGATATTCAAAGATCATGTCCATAAGCAAAGATTTTAATATTTGAAGTGCGGTTGAACCAAACATACTTTATATATTGGTATATTCATATATTCGTATATTCATATGCTTATCAGTTATGTAATAATCATAAATTCCATTTTTTTTCGAATTCTTTTCATTGGGTCGCAGTCATAGTTTTGGCATTTTCAAGTTTGTTAGCTTTGATAAAGTCAATAGACTCAATTCCCTTGTGATATTAGCTCTGCTAATTAGCTATACTAAATTGTGACTAAATTGTAAAAATAAGTATACATAATAAATAACGGTGTCATAGAGGTAAACATATTATGTTATGATATAACACAAGGACCTAATAACAAATTATAAGATTCTAATGTCATTGAAACTCAATCATGCTTTTGTCTAATTCATTTATTTACTATTAGATATCAGGTTCTCATCTTGATTCTTAATGATGACATTGTGAACTGTTAATATTTACTTGAGACCCTAAAAAAATATTATAAATATCTATAATTATTATTATAATTTTTTTTTCAAAAAAACATACATCAATAGGATTATAATTTGCTAATGGGACAAATATTTTTCTAAGTAGTCAGTTAAAATACTATAGCCTAGGAGAACTGCATGAAGTAAAATAAAACAAAACAAAGAAAATATATAAAAGGAATTATTATATTATTGTTTATATGTTTTCAAATAATAACCTTATAATCATCATTATTAGTTCTAAAATTCGCAATTATAAGGGTATCTATTATGTATAGCAATAATATATGATAATATTGGTTAAAACAAACATATCTATGTTCTAAATGAAGTCTTGATTTATTTCGATTCATATATCAGTAATCGATTCCTACAGTGGCATATCCTGCCATGTACACTGGGAGTGTACGTTACAAAAAATTAAAATTTGAAAAGACCACGCTATAAATGTTAAATCTATTAATTAATTATAATACTAGGATACTTTATGTTTCTAAATCAAGTAGTTTTATTTGAAAATATTTATATAAATGTGTTATTACTTACATTTTCCGAACAGGTTTCATTTTTTTCAATTTTTGACAATGTTGTCACTTTCAAGTTCAATAAAATACTAAAACGCAATTGTAAAAGTCAAACAGCACGTGGCAAAACGTAGACAAACATGTTCTTAAACGAAAACAAAAGAAAAAATAGAAAAAACTTTAATATTTTTTTTTATATAAGTTTTTGAAAAACGTACACTGCCAGTGTACAAAGACACAAAATAGAGCAGTGCGATTCATAACAAACGAATATTCACATTTGACTAGAGTAACACCTTTAGTAAAATCACTAAATTTAGAAAGCCTTCAGGACAGAAGACTCAAAAGTAAAGTAGCAATAATACATAAAACACTGAACCATAATCTTCAAATACAAAAACAAAATTTAATAAAATACTCTGAAAGACACAAAGATAAAGGCACATTCCTCGTCCCATATGCTAGGACAAATTTGTACAAATACTCCTTCTTCCCTAGTGCTATTAGAGCATGGAATGGGTTGCCTGAGTTAGCCAGGAAAACCAGTGACTTGGCAGAATTTAAGTCATTGGTTAATATGCATGACTAAATGCATGACGCGTAGGACGTAATCATCTTCTTTTTTGAAGTAACGTCTGTATTATATAAGATAAGAAGAAGATAAAATTAAAAAACATTATAGAAAAAAAAAATACAGATACCAGGAAAAGAAGACAAATGAGTTTGTATTGTTACAATACAAATAGAATTCTACAAAATGTAGAGGTTCTTCAAGACTTTTTGTCACTTTTGTGATCATTGTTTGACAAGTGTGAGTTATGAATAATAGCTATTAGTTTACTTTTGTTTGAATAACATCTTCATACATTTATTCAAGTGTGTCTTTTAAATCACAAAGAAAGTCTGATAAATAGTGTGGTACATGGTATGCTACATGTCGTACATGGTGTGGAACATAGTGTCATACATGGTATGCTACATGACATACATGGTGTGGAACATAGTGTGGTACATGGTATGCTACATGTCATACATTGTGTGGAACATAGTGTGGTACTTTGTTTGTTATATCTCTACTAGTTTTGAAATGTATTGGGTTATCTATGAAACTATTTGAGACAAACAATACATATTCAATCATTGCTTTTAAGATAATGTCTTGGCAAGCTAATTTGAGTTTCGTATATACATATATGAATGAGGACAAAAAAATAAAGACCTAACTGGCAAAATAAAAAAATTAAATGTAACAGATTTTGAATTCACCTTGTAGAAAAATTTGGCCATGTGACTAGTGGAAACATTTCATTGAGTTTATCTCTAAATTCAACAAACTCAGAGAAGTGGCGAAATATATACATTGGCACTTTCTGGTTTTCTCTCTCAATCAGCAGGATGAAGATCTACAAAGACAATTAGTGCAAACCAAAACAGTTGAAAGACAATTTGTGTAAACAAAATCAGTTTAAATACAATTAATGCAAGCCAAATCAGTTTAAAGATTATTAGAGCAAGCCAAATCAGTTTAAAGACATATAGTGCAAACCAAATCAGTTTAAAAACAATTAGTGCAAGACAAATCAGTTCAATTTTTTTTTTTTATTCAAATGTTAGCATGTTAGCTAAGCAATAATTGTTTTCTTTAGTCAGAATGGACATGAAGGAAAACACTTTGGAATGCTAATACATCAGAGTTTTAGATGCCTGCCATGTTGTGTGCTCTGGACATCTCAATGGTCCTGGGTTTGAACCCTGCCCACTGCCAAACACCCCCCCCCCCTTTCCATTGTCCTGCAGGTGGCGTGAGCTAGGAGGTAATTGAAAATCTGAAGGAACATCCAAAACATGAAAAACAAACAAACACTATGAAGCCTGTTCCTTCACTCTGGTTGAGGTTTGGTTAAAGAATGTAATACTATGTAAGATATTATTATTATTACATTTATTTTTAATTATAAAGCACTTTTATTAAAGTAGATAAAATTTATTTTTTATTAATAAAAACAGCCCTTAATAATTCATTTTCCTCCATCTTACAAAATCCCTAGATATCATGAAGTCTTGAATAATGTTCAATTAAAACTAGTTCTCTCTAGGTGTTGATCTACTCAAACTAAGGCTACACTTACATAATGTTTATCTGGAGTATATCTCTTCTGGTAGCTGTGCATGACAACATTTGTAATCCTGCCATCTGTGTCTTTGCTGCATGGGAAATAGTTCAAGGCATTTAGTTCTATTTAGGGAACATTTGAAGTTATGGCTAGACTCTTCCATAGTCTACAGCCTCACCTCCTGTTACTGAATTACCATACATTTTTGTTAACTGTGTTATTTAATATCTAACTCCATGACACAGATGAGCCTAAGAGATGAACTGAAAGAAGCAATCTGGCAACTTACAACTTTACAAGCTTACTGTGTCAGTCAGGATTCAAGGTGTGTGTCTTTATCAAATTTATCAAAGGGAATCGTGACTAAAAAGCCCTTAGCTTCCAAACTAAGGAATCCAGAGTTGAATCTCAGTGAAGACTGGAATTTCAAACATTGGGATTATTAGAGCACCCCCCCCCCATGTCCACTCAACTGGGTATCTTACACATGTTGAGGAAGTAAAGGTAATTGTGCTGGCCACAAGACACCCTCATTAACCATCAGCAATAGAAACAGTTGAGCTTTACATCATCTGCCTTATAGATTGAAAGGTCTGAAAGGGTTACCTACCCAAATTTATCAGTATTTTAAAACATCCTCTAAGCAGGTAAATATCTACCTGTGCACTTTGGTCACAAAAGATAAAAGAGTTCCTTCATTATGACTAGAAAATTTCAGCTGGGCCAGATTGTGCAGAAAAAAGTTGAATTGTGTAAACATTGACTTCATGCTTTCTTCAATCATCCTGTAAAACACACAAACAAATGTAATGATCATTTCAAGCCAAACAAGTATTTTATTTTATTCTAGTTTGGAGCTGAATCCTGTTCTTCTTTCGTTAACAAAGTTTTGCCTTGCTTTTGCCTTGAAAGAAGAACAGGATGCAAGATGGGTAGAGCACTTTAAAGAGACCCTTAACCAACTGTCGCCAGACATAACTTACATATTCAAGGACCCCTCTCCAGACAATGATCTCAAGGTCAAAACAGACCCAATAACTGCTGAGGAGGTTACCATGGCCATTGCAGTGCTAAATAATAACAAAGCACCAGGACTAGACATGATATCAGCAGAAATGCTAAAATATGGGGGACAGTGCATTGTTAACAGAATGACTGATCTCTTAAATCTCTGTTGGCGAACTTCAAAAGTCCCAGAGGACTGGCAAAAGGGAGTGATTGTAAAGCTTCCAAAAAAGGGCAACTTGGCAGACTGTAACAACTGGAGGGGCATTACTCTCCTCTCTGTCCCAGGCAAAGTTTTCAGCACTGTTTTGTTGAGACGGCTTCAACAGTCTGTAGATGAAAGGCTCAGAGAAGAACAAGCAGGTTTCCGAAGAGGCAGATCATGTACAGAGCAGATTTTCGTTTTACGAAATATCATAGAACAAAGTTTTGAGTACCAACAACGGCTAACGATCAGTTTCGTGGACTTCAAAAAAGCGTTTGATAGTGTCCACCGAGAATCACTATGGAAAATAGTTAGAGAATACGGTATACCAGAAAAATTCGTCCAGATCCTACGACACCTTTACAGTCAGTCTAGTTGCTGCATTAAAACAGAAGAGGGAACAACAGAGTTTTTTACAATCGAGACAGGTGTGAGACAGGGGTGCATCTTATCTCCCTTCCTTTTCCTCCTAGCCATCGACTACATAATGAGGAGAGCAATGAACCAGACTGCCTTTGGTATTCCATGGCATGAACAACTCCGATTGACGGACTTGGACTTTGCTGATGATGTTGCACTACTCGGGGCTACAAATAAATGCATTCAAGAAATGACGGAGAGCCTAGACAGAGAGGCACCCAAAATTGGCCTCCGCATAAACTTGGATAAGACTAAAATTATGCGAGTGGGATATAAGGCAAAGGGTGTCCCCGTCAGACTTGGCGAGTCAAAGCTTGAAGAGCTGGACAAGTTCACGTACCTTGGCAGCATCATAACAAATGATGGAGACGCTTACCATGATGTAGCGTGCCGAATAGGAAAGGCAGGGAGCATTTTCCAAAGGCTGCAGCCTATTTGGACTAGCCAAGCCATTGGACTCGAGACAAAAATACACCTTCTCAACACAATCGTCATTCCAACTGCTACATATGCATGTGAGACGTGGAAGTCATCTGTCAAAATTGAGAAAAGACTAAATGTGGCTCAACAGAGATGGCTGAGACGGATTTTAAGAGTCAGATACACAGACCGGATCTCAAACAAGGAAATCCTTTGCCGAACTGGGAGTCGAACACTTAGTGAGGTTGTGACTGAGCGTCGCATGAGGTTTGCGGGACATGTTCTACGTCAAAATGAATTACGCACACCAAGAGTTGCGATAACATGGAAGCCAAAACGAGGAAAGCGCAAACAGGGACGTCCTCGTATTACCTGGCGACACACCTTCATGGAGGACCTCAGAACAGTGGACACCAGATGGGAAGAGGCTTCAGACATTGCCAGTGACAGATCATTATGGAGACAGCTTGCCGCCCAATGCGCCGAACGGCGCGGGAGGACCTAAGTCTAAGTCTAAGTTGGAGCTGAAATTTTCCAAGTGAGCACATCACATTTTAAAATCTGGTTACTCAGAACCCCAAAACAATAATTTGGTTGCAATGAGTATACTAAAACTGCATGTACATAATTCTATTTGTTGGTGGATTTATAATGTTGGGATAAACTTTGACTAATGGGGAAACAAACTAACAGCATGAGAGAAATGTTTAAAGTAATATCAGCACTCTTACAATATCAACTGATTGTGAAAATGAATGTGTCCAATTGTCATACCTAGTGAATGTAGCTGTGGCCTGGGCATCTGTCTGTCCAGGAAGGAGTGCATTCTGGACATACTGGACAGCTCGTTCATTGACACCAGGTATCCCAGATCTGATCATCTGTGAAACAAAACACTCAACAATAATTTCTAGCATTCTTATTTAAGTACTAGCTTTATTCTGCCAGTTGTAAGAAATAGAAGACAAACATACAATCTTTACTGGTTTCAGGTTGAGACTGTATCAGCTATGGGAAACATAAAAAAAATGATTCTACTAAAACCCAAACAACTCACCAGTATAAACAGACCCAAACAACTCACCAGTATAAACAGACTTCTAAACAGATCCGCATGATTTCGCAGGATGTTGAAAGCCTGACAACACAAATCCACAAAGTGCTGGAAATTATGACCCTGCTTGCCTCCATCATTGATGACATAGCCCATGTCAGAGGTGAGAACAAAGGGCACCCTGTCTCTGGTCATTTTAAAGTAGTGAAACACACATGAATTTACATAATAACTCACTGATGTAATGTAAGGATCATTCAAAAGAAGTTTTTTATTATTACTTATCAGTAGAGATGCCTTTAATAACTATATAACTTCCCATAAATGCTTGTACCAACTCTCTTCTACATTGTATTCTATAAACTTATGTTTACATAAATAACTAGGACCAAAGATAAACACAGTGGGAACCAGCTCAAAAGCTCTGATCACAGCTCAATATGAAGAAACTACAGAGACTAAGGTTTCTTTATGGAAGTTAAATGACACGCTAAACAAATTACAACTGTCCAAGTCTGGCTTTCCAGGCTTATATTTTAAATACCCTCAAAATGAGAGAACATCTTTTGCTGGTGGGTTATAAGGTTTTACTGAAGGCACATTTCTCCAAGTTACTATCAACCAATAATTTAATGAGAAAACAAAAGAGAGACATTTAGATACTTTAGAGGAAAAATAGAAAGTTTCATACAAATTAAGGTAATTAGGAACAAATTTTATGGTGAATATGTTTGTGAGTATATTGTGGTCAATGACATGATCAATCACTTCCACTTTATTCAAATCAAGTACTGAATATGATTTGTATTGAATGAAATTAATAAAGAAATGCATCCCCAAAAATATAAATTTGCAGACTAAATATTTAAAATGTGAATTAATGGCGCAAGAACTTAGTACAGAAAGATTCTTTAGGCCTTTATTAAAATTAACTATTTCTTTTTACTTTTGCTTTTTTGTAAGTGACACCATTGCTCAACAAAGCATACAATCAAACACAATTGTATCTAACCAAACCATTAACCTTTTCTTTGGCAGAACTTATTTATTCCTTGGATTCAGTAGTTCATTTAATAGTCTACAGGCCAGAAAAATAAACCTAATCTCAATTATGAGGGTAAAACACTCAATCTTGAGGGAAAAACACTCAATCATGAGGGAAAAACACAACTCCTTTGTTTATGTCTGCTCTGTTTATGACTGCAGAATAAAAGCCCAAAGCTTTTACTTTTACCAAGATAGTAAAAAGCACAAAATTATTGTTATTGTTTTAATTAAGGCAGAGGAGTTTTAGTCTAATTACCTCTTGAAGCTGCCAAACATCTGAGCGTCTCCTAAAAATTTGCTGAAGTCAATGTGGAACATGTGACCTGACTGCTTCAACATGATATTGTCATTGTGTCTGTCACAAACTCCCAGCACATAGGTAGCAACACAGTAGCCAGCGCAGGAACGAGTGAAATTTTCAACAGCCTAAACACACACAACCAGAATACAAAAGTTAGAGTGAAGTTTTCAACAGCCTAAACACACACACAGAATACAAAAGTTAAGAGTGAAGTTTTCAACAGCCTAAACACACACACAGAATACAAAAGTTAAGAGTGAAGTTTTCAGCAGCCTAAACACACACACAGAATACAAAAGTTAGAATGAAGTTTTCAAACACACACACAACTAATACAAAAGTTGGTGAACTAAATTTATATCAAAAGTAATTTTATTGAAGATAATTTTTTGTAGTCATATAATTAAAAGTATACAATTATATAGGTTCTTACTGTACTAAGTAAAGAAGACTATAACTAAAGATGGTATCTTATACCAGCTTCAACTAGTCACTTTTGTAAATATGGTATCTTATACCAGCTTCAACTAGTCACTTTTGTAAATATATCATTTAGGGGAGACTGACAGGCTAACAGGCTAAGTTCCTGTGGGGGGTTCCACAGAATGTTCAAGTGAGCAAACATCCAATGTGAAGAGGAGGCTCACTAAACACCCAGCCCCCCCCCCCCCCCACCACCACCTCCTATCTCTCAGCTTGGGTCCTACAAGTAGTGGGAACTAGCATGGGTCAAGGACTCACAATCAATGGCTTGGAATAAATGATCAAGTTGACAGGAGACCTCCTGAACGAAGGGTCAATGAAATGTAAGTATTATATTCTATTTGTTTGGAGAGAGAGAGAGAGAGATTGTCTAGACTCGTTTTTCACCATCAGTGAGGTGACTTGATGCAATGTCGGGCATCTGGGAACGTACCTTCTAGAGCCTACACTTTGTAGATGTATATTACTTAAATTGTATTCATTTATTAAATTATTTATATAACCCCCCAAAAATTGCATTTTAAATAGCAAGAGAATTTTCAATTAGAGACATTGACCAGAAGATAAGAAGTTGAAACAGCAGTATGAAAGAATTCTTGAAAAAAGAGTCAAAAGTTAATGTGGTATTCTTATTTAGTCAGTCTAACTACATTATTGTCAGATTGTACTAATATTACACACCTTTTAGCAATTGAATGTGTTTGTCTGTCTTGTAAAAAATTTGAACATGTTATTTCTCTCACACCCATTCTCGGATCAAGTTGAAACTTTAAACAATTATTCATTTGCAAAGACAATACATGAATCAATAAATAAATTAACCGATTAGTTAATTAATTACTGGCAATTAATTAATTATTTTTCAATACTGACAAAGGAAGTTAATTCTTTAGTATTGAGAGATATGGCTAAATGTTTAGGGCTTTGTCCCCTAAGATAATTGTACACGTTATTTCTCACACAGCCATTCTCAATCAAGTTGAGACTTTAAAGAAATTATTATTGTGCTTTGTTGTTATTTTTTTACATTTTAATTAGTATTTTTCAAGGATTATTCACTGTTCAGATTTCTAAACTTATTCTGTGGATGGGGTTTGAAAGGGTTAAGCTTCAATCTAGTTCAAAGATTTGTTACTTCAGTGTATAATTCACTGACTCTGTATGTAGGCTGAGAGATTTAAAAAAAACAAAAACATTTAAATATTTCCACTCTCACAAACAATGCTACATTTATATAAGACTAGACATGACATTGACTTTGTTTATACAGCCATGGACCTTGTAGTTCTTTTCAATCATATAAGCCAACAGTTTTTTCCCTTTCAACTAAGAAACATGGAAATGAACTAGACCTCATTGTCTGTCCATTAAGTGCCTAGAAGACTTGTAATGAAATGAGAAAAGCCAAGGCATTAGCTAATGAAATAACAAGCTTTTTACCCTTTTATACTCCAACTCTGTAGGATTGTGCTTCTGAAGCCATTCTTTGATTGGTCGATCTTTGAAAGAGCCAGTCAAGCCGTAATTCACTTGAATCTTCCTCAAGGTTTCAGACTCTGTGATCAGCTCTATGATACCTGAGGAGACCAAAAGAAGATGAGCCTCTGCAACCAGTTTGTAGATGTTTATCTTCTTACCAAAAGATCATCAACTATGTTCTAATTCTCCATATAATACATGCAAATGTTTTAACATATGTGAATCTTGTACATTTTCAATTGTTTTTAATTGAATGTTCATTTTATATACAAGGCTTTATGCTGTTCATAAGTTTGTACTAATTTTGCAAATGGTCTCAATTGAAAAATTTCCCTTAAAAAGCTGTACAGATCTTTAGGGAATCTTAAGTAAGAAGACTCCCATCTTGAGGACTATGATTTACATGATGTTAAAAGACCAATACAATGTCCAACTTTGTCAAACAGAAGTTAATGTTGGTTACAGAAATGTCATCAATGAATTGAAATGCTGTACCCCACCATGATATGAACTATTAGATTCATCAGCAAGACAGCACTATCACTCAACATCAACGGATGAGCAGATTTTGACTATTAATTACATGTTGCTAAACCTTTCTATTCAAGTATCTGTTGTTTCTAAATAATGTTTTCTCATAATTCATCAGAGTACATTCACTAGTTCAAGCCCGATACCAGATTATTTTGTAAATGTTTGTAAAATGTTGTACGTGTTTTGAATGTTCCTTAAGAGTTGAAGATAATTTACTTCCTAGTCCAAACTCCTACAGGACAAGGGGGATGGCAGCTGGCAGGATATGAATCCGGGACCATCAACAAGTCAGAACGACAGTCCAGCGCACATACCGCAAGACCAGGCAGCCACCCTATTTTCAGTTCTAAGATATACTAAAACTAATACCAATCTTGTATGTTCAATTCCTCACCTCTCTTGGGTCCAGTAGCTAGACAAGCAAACAGTATCATCCTGAGATCCAAACCCTTTTGTAGCCACAGGTTGTCCATGATACGTATCATCTGCAGTGTCAGCATGTCTTGCCGAAGATCATCCCCAACCTAAATGTATCAATACATTGCAATTACTTTTAACTCTTTCTCTCCTAACCGTTAATATCATCGTTGATTTTATCCCATTATGGAGCCTAATCAGCGATATTATCCTCTATGCTTAAAAAGTCAGTTATTTTGTTATCTTTCCTTACAAAATGCTTTTAATTGGTTATAAATAAATCTTGAGTAGTTTCCTTATGGAAAAAATACAGATTTTTGTCATTTTGATTGTGTTTTTACAAAAAAAAAGAGATGTTTTTAAAGAGTAAGGACTAAAAAAGGCTCTATTTTTCTAAATTAGTGGTAGTGGAATATATATGAGCAAAATTAATAATTCTGTCAGAACGTGGAAAATAATTACAGAGAGAAAGAGTTAATTAATGGAAACATTAAGAAATAAAAGAATGTCTCATCCCTCAGGGTCTTATAAAGGATAGGCTTAGTTTGGCTGTTTAGTAAATGAGTGAGCCATTTGAAATTTAAACATATTACACAAGGTAAACAAAAAGAAAAAGTAAACACCTCGTTGTCCTTAAAGCTATTAATGTAATGTTTGCTTTATTTCTGAGACCCATGGTTTACAATTTAATTTATATGTGTGTTATGTGGATATTGACAAACCAAATTAAAATTTTGCTAATATTAAATCAGGGAGGACTAGGAGACATTTTCGTATTGTATTCTCGAAAAAAAACAACATTTGGAACAACCATTGGCTACCAGCTGGAACATTTAACAACTCTAATCTAATGTCACCATTTCATGTGTATTATGGTTATTAAAATAGAATACTATGAACTTCACTAAATTACAAGAATGATATGTAAAACCTATGCTATGTCAATCCTATTACCTTATATATAATATAATGTGAATCAGCCTTTGGATTAGCATTTTTGAAGACCAGCCTCAGAGGGAATGCATTGGATGTGAAATAAGAACAAGACTGAAATACAGAGACCAGACATTTTACAAGGCATAGCATCATTTATACTGTTCACTTACACAGTCTATACATGACATTGAGTTGTAATAAAATGAAACAAATGAGTGATAGAAAATTTAAAGCTTGAAAATCTTACATAGGAGATGAATTATGATTGATCCTATAAAACTGTTACATAGTGTTTCAACTATGTTCATTAGACAATATTATTTTTAGCAAACAGATGAAGAGGTGCTTGGCTGTGGTCATGTATGTAGAGGGATGGGCGCCATCATTTAGTATCTATCCTCATTACACCAGATGAAATGATGACATATAATCATCACTTCCAGAATTGTTGTACTAATAGAAACTGTTAATAATTTCATTATAATAAATATTGTTATTCCTTTTTTATTCCATAAGTGCTTTAAGATCAGCCATGCCTTTGCCCACTGGACTGTCGTTTGGATTTATCGATGGTCTTGGGTTCAAACCCAGCCCGCTCCCATCCCCCGTCGTCCTGCAGGAGGTTTGGACTAGGAAGTAAACTATCTTCAACTCTGAACATCTGAAACATGTAAAACATTTTACACTAATCTTTACAAAACAGTTAAATTGACCTTCATGTCAAGTCCCACAACCTCAACACTAGGATTTATGGGTAGCAGTATTCTCCCTTTGTGCTCCAACATTTCACAAAGTGGTACTAACTCTCTTTTCAGTGTAGCCTGAAAGCATTCAAAAAGAAACTCCATAATTACCAATATATAAGTATGCATCATTGTTATCAATACTTACAAGCAAAAGAAAACAATTTTGACAATTTTCAATGACATCAAAATGACTAGTAATTTATGCTACTTAAAATATTTTCATTAAAATTAGGTCATCAATTTTTGCAATGTACAACCCAAAGAACAAAATAGAATGTGAGGTCATGTGATGCAACCAAAGTATGTTCATCTTGTAGGATGTTTAGAAGCTCATTTTATGTCTACAAATATTTCAGAACAAGAGCAGATGTGCTTAAATAGACAGACAGAAAGGAGAATATACCCCCTCATCAGTGTGCAATAAAAACATGGTTTCAAAGTAATCTTAATCCAATTAATTTTTAGAGGTACTGTATGTAACATATTTTTTCACATATACATATAACCAACACCCATGTGTACAAACATGTACATAAAACATTAATAGAATAAACAAATTTATCTTGGACATCTTGATAAAATGATTGAGATGGTCTGTTCCATAAAACTAGGGCAGAATTTTAGAACGAAACTAAAACTTACATCTTTCTCTTTTGAGACCTTGACTTTCTCAGCTATTGAGGTCACAATCTTTAAAAGATCTTCCTGCTTTTTGAATTCCTGATAAAGAGTGTCCCCACTAACATTTGCCAAGGCAGCAAACATCAGCTCATAGCGGCGTTTAAAAAAACGATCCTGGGGTGCAGGACCTGTGATGGAAGTTTTTTTCAAATCAAACTTGAATTTTTTTTTCCGATTTCTTTTTTCCACTTTTTAAATCAAATTTTACAAGTAATAGATCTATTTATTATTCTTTAAATATCTATCTCTCAAATCAATTAATATATAAAGTAGGAAGAATAGGTAATGACCAATATTAATGGAAGAAGCCAAATTTAGTTACTGCAAGCATCAAGAAAATCTTGTCCATAAAATGCTCTCACTTTACTATCTAAAGTAAAGTGTGAAAAGTGTATCACAAAATGATAACTTTGCTTTAACATGAAACTTTTTGTAAAAAAAAATTAATCTACGAGTTTGATTAAATCACAAACACACAAGTTCTACATACAAAAAAAAAATACTTTTAAATACAGCTATTTAACTATTAACTAATGATCTCCTTGGTCTAAGTAAGATCATTTACTGAATATAAGATTAAAGTTTAGCTAATCTAATGTTTAGGGAAAGCTCATTTTTATGATGCGTCTTTACAGCAATAGATTTTAGTTAGGTTTTCGGAAGTAGAATAGAGCTTTAGATTGAGCTATTTGCAAGTTATAGAGATATAGGTGGTCTCAGTAAAATTAGAATAATGTATTTTTTCTTATGTCACACAGAAAAACATATCCCAAGGTGATAATTTATGATTTCACCAAATGGGGCTGAAATGTTCAGTGACATTCCTAACATTTTAAATTTTTACTGATGAGTAAAAAAAAAAGATTATGCTAGAAATGTTAGAATTTATATATATTTCTAAAATATTATTGCCAATAGCTTTTAAAAACTTTTTATTTGTGGGTTTCTCATCAATGATTATAACAAAGTAGGTCTCAAATGTTGCTTTCAATAAAATAACTCTTTCAACATTAAACGTGTTACCTTTTAGAAGCCAGAAGAACTGGTGAGCAAAGCGAGGGCTTTTACATGACTGCTCTAACAAAAGCTTGGCCAGGGGGGAGTTGTGGTAGCTCTCAAACTTTAAACCCTGTACATGGGAGAGCATAGTAACAAATAGAGTCAAGCTTTAAGCAAATCAGAGATTTAAAGCCAATTAGAAACTAGGTTAATTGTATATTATAAATTGATTTTTAAATGTCTAAAAAAAAATTGTCAGAATTCATGACTGTGAGTTCAAAAGAGAAGCAAAAATTGTTTGGCATGTACACAGAAATTGTTTGGCATGTGCACAGAAATTGTTTGGCATTTGCACAGAAATTGTTTGGCATGTGCACAGAAATTGTTTGGCATTTGCACAGAAATTGTTTGGCATATGCACAGAAATTGTTTGGCATATGCACAGAAATTGTTTGGCATTTGCACAGAAATTGTTTGGCATGTGCACAGAAATTGTTTGGCATTTGCACAGAAATTGTTTGGCATGTGCACAGAAATTGTTTGGCATGTGCACAGAAATTGTTTGGCATGTGCACAGAAATAGATTCCATTGAAGTGCTAGAACTTATAACTGAGAGGTGGCTCAATAGGCGCTATTAATAGCTAGTAATAGTAAGCAGCTCAGTAAGAGATGATGGCTCTTTGAAACAACAGTTGTAAAAATTAGTTTTCTTAAAGCATTCATGAGAAACAGATCAAATCAAGCAGTTCAACAAAATGATGTTTTGCATAATTTAAAAACAAAATATTATTTTTGAATATTGAAAAAACAGCCCCACAAAACAGTCTAATTTTGATAAATCAATTTTATAAGTTACAATAACTATATTATAAATCAACTCACAACTTTTTTAAAAAATCAAGAATGAGATTGCATACTTATACTTTGAACAAGAAATTAATAACTGCCATCTTCAATATACAAATAGAAACCAGTTCAGTTCTTAAAAAAAAAAAAAGAAGTCTATTATGTTCTCCATATTTATATATAGGTATTGTCTTCAAGACCAAAGATTAAGGAAGACTGCAGTATATTCCTTCAAACATTTCAAAAGAGTGTACTATTAAAGCTTAAAAACCCAACCTTTTTAATACCAACACAAAACATTTTGTCATAATCATAACCGTGTTCCTCACTGTCAATTTTGTTTTCTTATGATTAGTAACTTGAGTAACTTGAAAATATTAACCAGCGGTTCTTAACTTGTTACATGACAAGCCCCATCTCGAATGAAAAAAAGGACATCTCCTCTCCTTGTAACCAGCAATAAGCTACCCCAGTGAGATCAGAAGTGGAGTCTTAGCACCAATTTACTTCCTGCATTTTCTAGCTACACAAATGTTTTTATATTTTATGTACTTAAGATCTTACTATAGAACAGAAAAACTTGTCAAATTATATTTCAACCATGAACTTCAAAGCATTGTTTACTGCCCCAGATAACTGCAATATGACTAGGTCACCAGACACCAGGTATAACAAGGCATAACAAAACAAGACAAAGTTAACTCTACTAAAACACTCTTTCAGCGTTAGCATTTGCCCAGAAATGCAAAATTAAAATCATTGATCACGAAAAGCGCTGATTAATAAGTTTCTTCTAAGCTTGGAATATACAAGTAAATGTTCATGAAAAAGGTTGACAAAAAACATGCAGTCTTTCTGCTTTTTATAAATGAGTTTGTTTCCTTAAACCAGAAGATTTGAAGGATTGAATTTGCATGATTGACAAAATGATATTGATATTCTAATATGTAAACAAAGTGAAAGCAGGACATGTTCACAATTAAGACCAATGTCTTGCCAGACAGAGTACATGATTCCATAAAGCTAACATGTCCTCCCTTTGCTTGATGTCTGCTAACCCTAGATAGGACTGGGAAGATGTGTACATATTTACATTGTAAACATTTAAAAAACTTATAAAAGAAGAACAAAACTCTCCATGCTAAATGAGACAAATGAAAAAAAAAAAAGTAGCAGGTAAAAAAAAAGACGCAATAAAACTAAGTAATAAAGCTGAGTCTATTGCTCTAGTGACTAACACATTAAGTCACTCTCTAACCTGAATCATCTGGGGTAAGAAATCAATCAGGTCATCGGATGGGATTTTGTTCAGACAATCTGTAGCAAACTGGCGAACTTTCAAGTCTGGGTACCTTAGTAAAAGTAAACAGTACTGATATTAAATTTCAACAACTAAATTTGTGGTATCCACTAGTTTTAATCTTTTAACTTCAACAGGGATACTTCAATAAACTATATATATATATATATGATATAAATGATGTCTTTGAGTTCACCTAGACCTACATGGCATTTGTGTCTAAAATTAATGGCAGTTGAATATTACGCTGAACACAAGTCAACTTTGTAAGCACTTGGACAAAGAAATATGTGAAATGTACTACCCCACTTGACTTAAGCTCACATAACTTCATATAGAAAAAAACAATATTTAAGACTAAGACTAAGACTGCTTTATTGATCCTTAAGGAAATTTGTTGTGATTACAAGGACTCGTTTCTCATATAAAGACAACACAACAGAAAAATACACATAAATACAACAGACAACATAAAGAGTTCATTCAGCGACTACACACAGGTATCTTGGTGCATTTCATGTTCCCTGATCAATGAGTGGCGGTGATAGAGTCTGACCGAGTGAGGTACGAACGAGTTTTTGTACCGCTCCGTTCTTGTTTTGATTGACAGCAGTCGCCCACTTCGCGACGACCTGGCGTAGTTTTGATGGAGCGGGTGGCCGTTGTCTTCCAAAATTTTTTCGATTTTTCTTAGGCACGTTTGTTCAAAAAGTTCCTTTAAATGTGGTAATGTTGTGAGTGTAATTTTTTATGCTTTTTAGCGGCCCCCGTAAGGAGAAAAAGCCGCTATTAGGTTTGTGCAAAATGTCAGTCTGTCCGTCTGTCACACCCAGATCTCGAAAACTAGAAGAGATATGAAAAATATTATTTCATCATTAAATGCGGCTTGAAAAGTTTAGGTGCAACGGCTACTTTTGGTTTTCTAAAAGCAAACCGTTTAATTTATAAAATTAATTATGCAAGCGATTTTTTCATAAAAATACACCAATTCTAAAACAATTACGTAAATGTAAGGGAGGCAATGTTACAATATGCTAACAAAGATGGACAATTTTTGTGTATTTTCAGTATCACTAAGTCAAATATATTTTTAAAATGTACAGGAAATGTTTACAACAAATATAAATAATAGTTAAAGATGTTTTTCTGGTCAACTAGCTGCTAAAATTAAAAAGAAAACATTTCTGTTTGTTTATAAAGGCTAATAATGCACTTTGTATGTAAATATCATGCACATTTTTAAATGGACTTTTTATGCAGCGATTTTCGTGCAGTAGCGTAACGTCGCAACATGATCAGGTGCTAAACCAATTCCTTAAACTTTTTTAAAAAATCAGATTTTATTTATTTTTTGTTTAGTGCCCCCATCCGAATAAAAGAAGATTATTTTTGTGCATTTTGTCTGTTGGTCGGTCTGTCCGTCACGATTAGATTAAAAAAAGTTGAACTCTAAAAGCAATTGAAAATCTGATTTACCCTTTAATTTTCCTCCAGTAACATCTCAATAGTTTTAATTATCTAAAAATTGATTGTTCCAGATTTTTTATTTTTTGTTTATTTGCTCTTCTAATTTATATTACATTCAATTTCCATGCTTAAACGTTGCAAAAACACATTATCAATAATATGTTGTTCCGTTTTTTATGTAAATAGCATATTAATGCTAAATCAAAATCTCTATACTGACTTATATTTCATTAAGTGTAAAAATGTTCCGGATATTGTTTTATAAAACATGAATTATGCCTAATGATTGTTTGAAATTGCATAATTTACTAATATTACACTTATATTATTTGACAATGTGTCACTATAATTTGGTTATCAATATCAAATTGTTCCATATTTTCATCTTTAAACAAATTTTTAAAATATCGACAATAGGTTGTTCAGGGCTTTAAAAAAAAGTAATTTACTAGAATTGATTACTGAACATTACTTTTTAGACATTTAATTTTCTTGCTGAAACATAACATAGAAGTTTTGTAATCGATAAAGAATGTTCCGGATTTTGTTTCTTATAAATCATCGCCAGAAAGTTCCGAATTTTTTTAAAAATCTACTAACGCCAAATAATTGTTTGATCTCCCTCTTCTAATTAATAAACAAATAATCTTCTCATTTACGAAATAATGTTTTTACGGATTTTTATGAAAAATATTTTAACTCACTACTCTCTTACAGTACATTTAACTTTCTACCTAAAACATTAAAAAATCTAATTATCGTTAATATTATGTTCCGATTTTTAAGGAAAACAGAATCCAAACACCAAAGTAAGGTAAGAAAATCTCTCCACATGGCTGTAGTACATCTAATTTTTATACGAGACCATCCAAAAAATTTAATTAACGGTATTACATTTATCTGAAATTCTCTTTTTCTTTTACTATTTATACAAACATCCGGAACAAACTATTATATAAACTTTTCAATTGTATTCATACCTAAAAATTATTGCGATGTTTTGAAACGTAAAATAAAGGTTAATCAATTTTTAATAACTTTTAGTTGTTGTTTTTTTTATATCAAGATTTTTTCTTTGTATGTTTTTTTCCCTTCAATTATTGCTTTTCTCAGTTTATTTTTAGAATTTATAAACTCTTCGTTGCTAGCCTTATACTTTGTTTTCTTTTCAGTAATAAGGTGTTTAATTTTTTTGGTCATCCATGGTTTATTGTTTCCATAGACTTGTATTGTTTTTGTTGGAATTGTTAACTCCTCGCAGAATGATAGATATCAGTTAACAGTTTCTGTTAGTTCGTTTATGTCTGGACAGTTCTCAATAAAGATTTCCCAGTTAGTGTTCTCAATGCATCCTCATAGTTTTTCTACAGCCTCTTCAGACCACATCTTGACCGTTTTTATAACTCTCTTTGTAGTTTTAAGAGTAGGTTTGTAATTTGGTATAAGATGGAATAATACATGGTCAGATTCTCCAAGTGGGAACAAACTTTTACATTTGTAAGCCTGCTTAATGTTTATGTAGCATTTGTCGAGCGTTCTGCCCTGCCTTGTTGGGAGGGAGACATACTGGCAATAGATTGACAGTGTGTTGTCAATATTTAGGTTGTTGAAATCTCCAGTTACGATACAAACAGAGTCCGGGTGTTTTGATTGTACATTGTGAAGCACATCAAAAATTATTTCCGACGCAGTCACTGTGTCAGCCGTCGGTGGTATGTACACAACAACAACACACACCTGGGTGAATTCTCTAGGCAAGTAGTAAGGCCTAAGTGTGACACACATAAGTTCAATGTTAGGGTCACAAATTTTATTCCTGATGTTCACATTATTGGCGTTGCAGTATTCCTTGTTTATATAGATTACGAGTCCTCCTCCTTTTGACTTTCCACTATTAATTGTTCTGTCTGCTCTATAAACGTAAAATTTATCGAGATCAACAAAAGAGTCAGGTATCGTATCATTGAGCCAGGTCTCAGTGAAACACATTAAGGAACACTCTCTAAATTGATACAGATGTTCACAGCAACCTGTTAATTCTTCCATCTTATTTTGTAAAGACCTAACATTGCCTGTTACGATGGGTGGAAGGAAGCCTCTTTGTCCTCTTCTTCTACACTTAACTCGTATTCCTCCTCTACGTCCTCTCTTCTTACGTTTTGTGCTAGGGATTTGTTTGGTTAAAGCCTTGGGCTTAAGCTCGTTATTGGGTTCCAAGATGGCGGGTGTGTTGTCCATACTGTCAAGCGTCTTACCACAAAACTCCACTGGAATACACGTTTCCACACAAATTAAAATCCATACCAACATTAGAATCCAAAAGACACATTGCACATCCATTGAAACATTGGAGTAGTAACAAATTACATGAAATATTAACAGAAAAAAAAAATAGAAAAAAGAGTCCAGTATAATCAGGTCGCCTGCTGTGCAGCGCCCCGGAAGTTAAAAAAGTGATTTGTAGAATCTGATATGCTCAATTTAAACAGACTTACTGGGGGAGAAGCAGCTCAAAGGCCTGCATTGGGGGTAAAGGCTTCCAGTCCCTGAGCAGTGCATAGATCTCTGGCAGACTTGCCCAATCCCAGCTGTGAGCTGCCATGAGAATCCTGGGTAACAGTGTTGGGTGATCTTTCATATAGTGGCGATGTGTCCACAAGATTTCAAGCTCATCAGAAGTAAACCTGACAAACAGGATATATACGTTTACATACAACATTCAATATAGATATGTATTAAATAAATCTCTGTATAACTGCACTTAGAATCCTATTAACAGTTTAAAAGCCTATATGGAATAGCATTACAATGCACAGGATGAAAAAGAAGAAGAAAGATTGTTTGTAGTTGTTTTTTGTCTGGGGGGCGGAGAGATAAGTACTACTAGAAATCACTGGCCAAAAGTATCTGTGTGTTAGGGGTATCCTAAAGTGGGTCATTCCAATTCAATGTAGCAAATATTAGAATTCACAGACTCAAAAGTATGTGTGGGAATGTTAAGAATTGGGCTATTCTACTAGAAGTGCAATAAAAAGTGGTGACAGGTTTTGGCCAAAATAAACATTTTATAGCCTGGGAACATATCAACAGGCATAGCTGGTGGGTAAAGCTAGTATATATATATCTATATACATACAAGTACATTTTCAGACTGATCAAAAAGTCCTACAGGTTTTAATATGTTTGATTTGATTTTAGGCACACCGGCACAATTTAGGCCATGTCGTGCCTGTCAGGTTTTAATAGCAATGAGAGTTTTAAATCAATATTTTCTGTGAAAGAACTTGATGTTTAATGATTTTATTTAGCTAAGATTTGTCAATTTATTTGATAGCTAAAAATATTTGGTTTTTAGTTACTATATGATAAAACTGAAAGAATTTAAGTTAAAAGAAAAAAAGATTTTTAGCCTTATTCAGTTTTAGTAATCAAAATGTTCATTTCAGTGGGCAGCATGAAAACAAAACCCTCAAAGCTAGTGAAAACTTTAAAAACCGACCCAAAAAATGTAATGTAATATTATAAGAAATAAATAAAGAAGAAAATAAATTCATTCAGCACTTACCTTGTTAATCAGATGTCTTTAATCTATATACAGCACAACCATTAGAACTAAATACTATTAAAGTGAACCCTGTATCTTGACCATTGAGAAACCTTCAGAAAAAAAGGCAGGGGTCATGAGTCTCTGCTTCAATCCAGGTCGCTGGGAGAAACCCTACTGCTGAATAGCCATAGGGTTTTAAGTGGCCTGGTGTTAGCTCCAGCCATGAACAGACTCATTTCAGGTACCAAAGATTTTAGAATAATCCTGTTAGACTAGAATGCTACAACAAAATCAAATGTTTAACTCACCCCAAGCAAGTTTCTTTCTCCATGACACCATACACCAATAAACGCACCATTTCTGTGAGAGTATCAAAGGATTTCTTGGGGCTATACATTGAAATGAAAGAAAGATCACAGACTTAGAGCACTTTCCAGTTATATTATTCAATAGTTGATTCAAGAGTATAATGATTAAAACATTCCTGTTTTAAAAAAAAACGCATATATATATAATTTGGTTTAAATTACCTGAATGCACAATTTAAAGGTTCTGGGAAGTAAATAGTTTTATCAAAATCTGGAAGATTTACCTGTAAAAAAAATTATTGCATTGGTTTAATTGGGACCAATGGTACAATCAAGGAATCCATGGTTACTTTTTCTAGAATGTCTAGGCTAAACATTTAAGTTTCATTTTATAATTATAGAGACAAATGACAGAATTTTAGCACTGTGTTTCACATTAAAGTACTTAGCATCAATTGCAAGTGAGATGCTTAAATGAATTAAATCAAATTAAAACTTGGAGCATGCAGACCAGAGAGCTTAACAAGCAATGACATGAGTGCAAATGAACCCTTGTATACATTGTATGATGTCACACAGCCAGACTTTATATTTTACTTAACTTTTTACCCACTAGCAGGAACCCAAAGTCTGAAAAATATTTCCCTATTAACTGCTGAAAGAATACAAAATACTTTACTCAGTCTAAGGGTCATGATTCTAATTTATCCTTCCCTCTGCACCTAAATGTCCCCCAGACTTCTGTTTCTGCAGTGGTACCAATTATTACATTTATTCAAAATGAATTATTTTTATTAAAAAAATAAGGTATTTGCATAAACCTGCATCAAACCAGCCAGTCCTTAGCCCTTGTCACTGACTGTCCCTGAGCTCACAAGTCCATTTTCCTCTTCATCTATCTACATAAATCCAAAGCTCTGACTGACTCAATGCTCTTTAATGTTCCCACTTAGAGGCAACGTTAATAAATTTCCTCCATACTGACTCCGAGAATTCAAGTGACAAAAAAATGTGTGGTGTGGTATTATAAAGCAAGCCTTCTATTTCAGGACACATTAACAAGTGTTTCAGTTACAGCATGTACCAGCTTTTTCACAGTGGCCAAACACAATAAGCTATTAAATTGTTATAGATTGTTATATGTTGCATCTCAAATTGTAAAATAAATAAATTTAAAAATATATATATATATATATATATATATGGCTCCTTTTGTCTCGAAAGGCAATGGATGCGCCCAAATGAGTCACTGGTTTTGGCTTAATCTTGAGACGGGGCAGAATCTGGTGTGGCTAATCAAGCCAATTCTAGAACGGCAGACTTTGCCACAATTCGTACATGTGTATGCCTCTGATTTAGGGCTAGCAGACAGGGCAGCTTTCTTTTTATCCCTCTTGATTAAAGCCGCTTCAATTCTTTTGTTCTCAGCAAGGGTTGTCCCAGCACGCACAGTCTGTCTCCATGCACTCCGGTCTTTGGCTATGTTTTCCCACATACTTTCGCTGATGCCTGAGGCTCTCATGTCTCGCTTGCAGACATCTCTATATGTTAGTCTTGGGCGGCCCTTGGGTCTGACTCCTTCCACAAGCTCAGCATATAAGATATCTTTCGGGATTCTGCCATCTGGCATGCGGGTGACATGTCCGAGCCAGCGTAATCTTCTTTGTGTCAGGAGAGCATACATGCTGTTCATATTGGCCAATCTTAAAACTTCCTGATTGGAGACATGGTCCCTCCAAGAGATGCCCATTATGCGTCTCAGGCAGCGCAAGTGGAAACTATTCAATCTGTGCTCTTGGTACATGTTTCACATAGTAATTTTGTGATATTACTAGCCCCAAAGATTTGATTAAACTAATGAAAACTTACATGCAGCAGAACTGAGTCTGGCAACACTGTTTTGCAAGAAGGCATGATGGGATCTGAGCTGGCTCCCATTATTAGAGGAACTAATTGTGGGCCTTGGTTCAAATAGCTGAAAAGAAAATATGAAAATAAGCCTAAGGTAAGCTGGTACCAGGCAAAAAAAATGTTTACAACTACACAATTTATAAATGTTTGCTGAAATCTTAGTTATTTCTGCTCCCAATCAATATTTGAGCTTGTTTGTTGCTGTTTTTTGTTTCATCTTGTTTTTGTATAAAATTTTTTTAGTTACAGAAGCTAGAATTTGTTAACTAAAACATCTATGGGTCAAATCAACCAATCACAATCCACAATACAAGAATGTTCAATAAGTCTTTTAACAAAAAATTCAAACATAACCAAAAAAAAATTTAATACAAAGTGTCGTCAACATTGTTTACTTTACATAAACATCATTAGCTCACAAACATAAAATTTGGTGATGCACTTATAATTTTAAAAAAGTGATCATTTAACAAAAAAAATGTACAAAGCAAAATAGATATAATTAATTAGCACATTCATAGTAGCATAGCTTCATTAATGAAACAACAGAATCCCAAGTCTGTATTTTCAGATCATTACTTAAAAATGTTTTTAAAAGTCTTACCCTTTCTCATTAAAGAGTTGAAGAGAGGCAGCCCCCAATGGTTTCAGTAGCTTACTGACCTCCCCAGCATCCCCTGCTCTGGTCACGCCTCCTGGCTTGTCAGCTGTTCCTGGGGCACTGGGAACACCAAGAAGCATGAGACATAGACGTGTTTCTCTAGGCATGATACACAGAGGCATCCTCTCAAAGTTTAACCTGAAATGAAAATGTATAGAAAGTTACACTTAAAAAAATGAAAAAGAGATCAAGTTTTGTACATCAATAATCATAACATCCATTTCATTAAAACATAAAGCATGGTGATGGTGCTCAATATCAACTATAAAATAACATATTTTAAAACGCATAACATTATATACATGTATACATATGATGTGTTGTGAACTCCTGCCGTGGCTTTGACATGGACACATATATAAACTTCTTTCAATAATTCATAAGACACCAGGGATCAATTAATAACAGAAATATAAAAATCTAATAAAAACTATCAGTTAAAATCTAATAAAAACTATCAGAGTAACTGTAATTGTAGACAAAGGCATCAAATATTAAACTATTAAATATACACAACTATGAAACTGACTTCTATAGTACTTATACGATTGGAATCAAAACTCAAGCCTCTGACAACAATAGCAATCTTTTAAGGTTTGTTACTCTATTTTAACTAATAGACCAACGAAATCATAACAAATAAACATAGAATTTGTTATGTCTTAAAACCAAGATTCTATCAAGTGCTATTTACAATCTTAAATACAAATACAATCATCACAATATGTATAACATTAATATTAAAGACCAGAACCACTTACTATGCAACTATCTGATATTTAAAGTCATGTGACAAACATCCTATAGTAAATGCACAGATATACAGGCACAGGTGGTTTTTCTTGTATGCGTTTGGCACCTAATCCAAAAAAAATAAGTAAAACCCCTTTTAGGCCTTGCAATCTATAGTGCAGACAATATATGGTCATCTGTTTCTATGGTTGTTAGTAAACAAGGGTGCCATGTGGCCAGCACATGGACCAACTGCCTTTATTTTCCTTCAAGTACCCATTAAAGTTGGGTGGATTCAAGGACGTTCTAAAAATCCTGAAATTCAAAATCCCAGCCTTCAACGAGATCTGAACTCAAGACTCCCAGGCTTGGAAGCCAAGCACTTTAGCACTCAGCCACAAAGCCACCATAAACAAATCAGCTCCCTTTAGTTTATGAAACACCATTTTACTAGGACACCTGTGTGTATCTTATACTTGTCATATTCTACTGCCTAGGTGCCACTAACCATTCATCCCATGTGATTTTCTCACACAGACCACTGGCCAATGGTTTCAGTGTAGTGGACATATCATCAACTAGTCTTTTAGTCCCATGGTAAAGACTGCACACTATCTTGTAACTCTCATATCTGAGGAGAAATAAATGCACCAAGTGTCATAATAGTTAAAGGAAAATTACTTCTCTTTCATATCCTTACAAACAAAACTATCTCAACAAACAAAAATAAAGTGAACAGCAGATTTAGTTATTGATTGTAAGAAGACAAATCAATGAATTCAAAATCACAAAAATAAACCCAAAAAAATAAATGCACCAAAGAAAGACAATAAACCATGTACAAACTAATAAATGTACAAACTAATGAATGTTTTTGTTATTTAGCCTGGAAGCCAGTGGATTAAGGGAAGGCATTGCATTGAAAATGTTTTTCTTCAGAATGATTTCAAATGTTTGAATGATGTTTGTAGTACTAGATGGGAACACAATGCTATCTTGAAAAACATCCATTAAACTAAACAAACTGCCAATTTTATAACAGCTGATAAAAAGTAGCCTTTTGACCAGAGCTACTTTTATAAAGTGATCAGTCTAGAGTAGAGATTGCAACATGAGAGGGGGGGGGCCAAGTGAGAGAACCTAGTTGTTAACATGGACAATATTTGCAAGGAACTTAAATTAAGGCCAGTCATTTTTAAAACAAACTCAATAACTAATCAATTTTCTTTTTACGAGTCCATAAACAAAATTCAAGATCTCTAGCTCCTTAATTAAATAATTAAAGCAAAAATTGAAGAAAAAAAAACAAGTAAGTTTCCTATGAATAAATACAAATCAAAAAGATGTAATCCTTATTCTATAATAAGTGAATGGTGTTTGGTTGTTGCTGTGTAGTGTAGTTTTAAGAGCAACACTTTTCTAGAGGAAAAAAGAAAATACAATATAATCACAATCTATATTTTGATCCTTAGAGAAAATTTTACTTTATATTTTTAACAACACACAAGTATTATTTTTATAGAAATGTTAAGAGAAGCATGACTTTAAAACAACTGAATATATATACACACACATATATACAACATATATATATATATGGCTTTTTTTGTGACGGTACGCACCTGTACGACGTACCAGAATAACGTATATTATTAATTTTTAGTAGTTAAAAGTTGGGCAATCAACTACTGAGTACTGGCACCTAATCACTGAGTATCGGCACCTATTTTTTTTTTTACAAAAAAAGCAATAAATATATATATATTACTTACTTAGTTTTCCATGCAGCTGGGATTCTATGTGCTGAAGACAAATCAATAATGAAGAAGTCTTTCATTTTGACTATTTCTGTGTGATCTATAAGACAATGTTAAATGTAAACATTTTAAAACAATATTAAGGTTATTTCCAATATTTTCAAATCAATACATCTCAAAAACATCGTGCAAGTGACAATTTCAATTCAATACTTTTGATTACTATTTTATTACTTCTACAAAGGCACTTGCAAAACAAAATACTGACCGTGAGGAATTTCGATGGATGACCCCAGGAAGAAATCGGTCAGGAATGTGCGACAGTACATGCGTACTAAAGTTTTGACAGCATCTAAAAGTGCATCCACAGCTGCCTGGAGGTCCTCCAGAAGGGAACAATGCATGGCAACACTAGGAATCAAAGGAAGACACACTTTAAATACAGTTCAGGATATAAATGACAATACGAAATGATAGAGAATAACAAGCAACACAATAAAAAGGTGCTGTATTGACAACTGGTACATACAGCTTATGGCCATAGAACATTGAGGGTAACATTAGTTAGATAAGTAGCCTGTAGTCTATTAACCAAATAAAACAGTTTTATTCTGTTAGTCCAAAAATACAGATCAGCATTGCATCACTGTTTACAATATAGAAATAATTGTAACAAAACTAGCTCATGAATTACATTTATGGATCTATTTCAAGTATTACAGTTTCTAGGATTAGGTTTAAACTTAGGACTTGTATGGGTAGTATTAGAATGGATTTAGAATTATGTTTAATTTTAGAACTATTAGGTTTAAACTTAGTACTTGTAGTAGCAGTGATTACTTATAGAAGTCATTTACAGTTAGTTTAAACTAAAAACACTTAGGTCTAGGGCAGAGCTAACAAGTATTAGAAGAGTTATATGACAGGTTTTATTCAGTGGTGAAACAGTTTTTTGCTATTACATGTGAATTAAGTTGAATTATGAATTATTTAAAGACTAAATGAAGTTGTAAATACATATTTTGGAGGCTTATTACTGAGAGTACTATGATTTGAATCAAAAATAATTTCTTAACAATGGCCAGCAATCTTTAGCATTTAAAAACTTAATGAAAAAAAATGAATATTAAAAAGATATACAATTGTTTTTAGAAAGAAACTTTGGTTTTGAATTTCATTGTTCTAGTCCCAAGCTATTTGTTCTAACTTACTAAATAGCCTCCTGTGTATCCTTGTCTTGTCTTATTTCCTCTGACATAGTCTGGGGCTTTGGGCTGGGACTCTAAACAATAAACAATATACAATAAAAATAAATCTCATGCTTTTCAGTTTTTATCATTTTATAGATGCATTCAGACACATGCATATAGACATAGAGTGAAATCCTAAATTTTCTTTCAAATTGTTCACAGTCATCCACAGACTCAGACACGTATGCATAAGTAAGTGGGAATGTAAATGGATCAGTATGGAAATAGATTAGGTCAAGATCTTTTTTTTTTGGTCTTCTGCTTCCTTCTGTTACAATGGAGTGACCAAATTATTTATCCTGTATCTGAAATGAGCTGTAACAATGGAGTGGCCAAATTATTAATCCTGTATCTGAAATGAGCTGTAACAATGGAGTGGTCAAATTATTAATCCTGTATCTGAAATGAGCTGTAACAATGGAGTGGTCAAATTATTAATCCTGTATCTGAAATGAGCTGTAACAATGGAGTGGCCAAATTATTAATCCTGTATCTGAAATGAGATGTAACAATGGAGTGGTCAAATTATTTATCCTGTATCTGAAATGAGCTGTAACAATGGAGTGGTCAAATTATTAATCCTGTATCTGAAATCAGCTGTAACAATGAATGGCTCAAATAATTAGTCCTATTATGGGATCAATATTAACAATAAATAATAAGTCCTTATATCTGTCAAGTACCCCGTAGATTCAAAATCAGACAGTTCTCTGTGAAGTTTATCTTTGAAAAAGATATTTACAGGGTCTCATTACAGTTAACAATAATCATTGGAGTCATTAAGACCCATTACAGTTAACAATATTCATTGGAGTCATTAAGACTAAGTAAATACAACTAAAATGCTTTATTGACAAGTTATGCTATTTCAGTCAATTATTTCATAATACTTGTTTAGTCATTCAATAAAAATAATTGGAAATATTATTTAAACCATGCCTATAATAATACTTTTTACTTTTATTTTCTTCAGTCCCATGAGTCTGTTACAATTATTGAAGTAACAAAAACAAAGTTCCCTACGTTATGAAACTACAATGAGTGGAGATGAAATGGAACTATAGGAGGCCAATAAATCACTGGAGTGATTAGGAAACAGAATAATGACTAAATATCTCTGGATCTCAATTGATTTGCAGTCTTGAATTCCAGTTCAAGGGGAAATAATCCCAGTGCTCACAAGTTTTTCAAAGAAGAAGCCAGAGTCCCATTTAAAGACACTACATTACCATCATCTCCGAAACCTGGCGCCGAAGATTCATAAGACATTTGGATACATCTACAGTCTCCACCCCAGCCAAGCTGACACATATTGCTTTAACTGACTGCTGCAGACCTTGGAGCTGAAAACTGTCATAACCAGGCTGAAATACAAAGAACTAGTTGTGTAAAATCATAAAATTTAAAATGTACAATATAAAAGGTAGAATAACTTCTCATAGAAAAGTATACACACAAATTTCATTTTTTATGAAATGTTTAAAAGCCTTTACCAAAGAAAAATGTTTCAAAAGCTTTTACCTGACTGAAATGTTCTAACATAACATTTATTTCATGATAGAATGTATCCAAGTAAATAGAGAGGTCCTGCCTGGGAACACAAGAAACAATGTGTTGTGGACTAGCTTTCAAACAGAATTAATTGAAAATGGTAATGCATGAGATCAATCTATACTTTCCTACATCCTGTTTTAATCTATGCAGCAGATAAGATGTGCCAAGAGATGTACAAAATATTAAAGGGAAAAAAATCTGGAACCAAATGGATTGGAATGGGTTAGATAAAATAATTTGATGACCCAAAATGTTTCTGCTAAATTTCTGTATTCTTAAGCAAAGTTTTCTACTTCGCATGAAATGTATTTGCTGGCATTTTCTGCTTTAATATTTGTGATGACACACTTTGATGGTATGGTATGTATTTAAGACACTCCTTCACATAGTCCCACTAAACATACTGAACATTTTGCCACCTCATTGTTAACAAATATATCCTAACAAAATATCAATTAAAGGTGATGACCAAAATCGCTAATTACTTTAGACAATGGGTTATGTACTGCTTACTTTGGACAATACATTATGTACTGCTTACTTTAGACAATAGGTTATGTATTGCTTACTTTAGACAATAGGTTATGTATTGCTTACTTTAGACAATAGGTTATGTATTGCTTACTTTAGACAATAGGTTATGTACTGCTTACTTTAGACAATAGGTTATGTATTGCTTACTTTAGACAATAGATTATGTACTGCTTACTTTAGACAATAGGTTATGTATTGCTTACTTTAGACAATAGGTTATGTATTGCTTACGTTAGATAACAAGTACAGGTTATGTACAGCTTACTTTAGACAACAGGTAAAGGTTTTGTACTGTTACTTTAGACAATAGGTTATGTATTGCTTACTTTAGACAATAGGTTATGTATTGCTTACTTTAGACAATAGGTTATGTATTGCTTACTTTAGACAATAGGTTATGTATTGCTTACTTTAGACAATAGGTTATGTATTGCTTACTTTAGATAACAAGTACAGGTTATGTACAGCTTACTTTGGACAACAGGTAAAGGTTTTGTACTGTTACTTTAGACAATAGGTTATGTACTGTTACTTTAGACAATAGGTTATGTACTGTTTACTTTAGACAAAAGGTTATGTATTTCAATCATTGACTCTATATACTATGCTACTCAAGCATGTTTACTACATTATAATAATGGTCATTAACCATTATTTGTTGATTGTTGATTCAGAAAAAGAATGTAATGGTATACTTGAGATGAACTACTCTACAGAAGTCAATACAGAGACATCAGAATGGAATATTACATAGAAACCCTCCATGTAATTCTGAAACCTCTCTTCAACAGCTGAAAAAGAATAATGCATGGTTGCTTGCTTGTGTGATACTGTCCATTTATCCTCTCAATAGTCCATTTTTTGAACCCTGCTTCTGCCATCTCCAATCCTTCCTTTGAAAGGTATGGGCTAGGATGTAATAATCTTCCATCATGAAGGAACATCCAATACATGTATAACTAAACAAAAAGTCAAAGCTGATGATAAAATGCATAGAAAAAACTGAAAAGTCTTACTCTGATACTGCAGCCCCCTCAGTGTTGATGTACTCTTTAGGAAAATATAAAACTTGAATATCATCATCTTTCTGCAATACAAAAAAAAACACATTCATCCATGATCTATTGATTAAAGAAACTTCAGACTGATAATAAATAACCTCATTTCATTTATCTTTGACTATGTTGAATATTAATTCCAATTTAGACATTCCAAAAGTTTCATCATTACTTCCTACAAATTAAGATGTTGTAATAATGAACATTGACTTGCATTAGACACAAACTAAAGCGGTACATGACATTTTGGCTAAGCGATTTTGGCATGACCATTTTAGCGTGAGCCGTTTTGACGCAGGGTACGTTTTGGTGCGAGATATTTAAGAAACATAAAGCTTTTATAATTAAGTTTATTTCACTAGACTATATTAATGTATGTATAGTATGAATTCAACCTCCACCCACCGAATTATTATTTGATAAAGGTTTTGATTATTTCATGAATATATAATAAATCATATTCCTACAAGAGAACACAGTAATAACATGTTCCCTCTTCCCCTTATTATATGCTAGTTCTATGCATTGGATTGCATTGGATTACATCCATTGATTTCTATGTCCAAAAGACAATTTAACAAAAAAAAATATTGAAATTAGTTTAATGTCTGTAAAAGCTAAGAAACTTTTTAAAAGATAGGTTCTAATTGATAAAATTATTTTGGGTAAGGGTGATTTGGGTGACCGAGCTTCTCTTGGCTAACAACTGAATCCAAGACTTCACCGAACATATTTTAAAAATACATTTAATTTAATTAAATAAAACATTTTTTTGTGTGTAAACGAAATATTGCATTAATTTGTTTTTCTTTGTAAATTAGTGTAATTAATTAAACAAATTTTGTTGAAAATAAAAATGTTCCATTTAATAAATAAACATGCACAAGCCAACATATGTGAAACACAAACACGCATATACATACAATAAATAGTATATCACATTTATTAATAGCCATAGTGAGAACTATGGAACTATGTACGGCTGCCTGGTTGTGTGGTATTGTCTCGTGATATGTGGTCTTGAAAGTCTCGTGTTCAAGCCTTTTCCGCTGCAATCCCTAATATAAATAGTAGAAAAGGTCAAGATTTCTACCTAGGACCATGATATGCTTCCCTAGTCCCAAAAACTATATGTGAAGTGTGCACAGGATGACATTCATCAGTTTTCTCTCCTTTTTATTGTTGAAAGTATTTTAAATAAATCCTTTTTGTTTCCACTTAAAATTGCATCAATTTTTTTCTATCATTGTTTTCTTTTGATTTGGGCAATATTACAACCCATACTCACGCTATAATGTGATTTAACAATAATTACAAAACAAAATTAAAGACAAAAAATATGGACACAAATATCTCTTGTTCTATACATGAATAATACATTAGACAAAAACACACATACAAAACAGATATGTATCATTTTTCTTTAAAGAAATAATACAATGTGCTCAAAACATTTCACGCCATAACGTCCCCTGCGCCAAAACAGCCTGCTTCACGTGTAGGATGTGATTATCTTCTGTTTTGAAGAATGTCTTTAATTCATAAGATAAAATAAAACAAGAATATTCATTTAGAACTAAATGAAGCAAGATGTTTACACCACAACCTGAAAATAAGTCCTGAAGTACTTGAATGTTGAGTGAAACAATCACGGCCCGGTTTTAGCCCATTCAACCAATATGACTGTCTACCGCTGGGAGTCCTCAGACAGGACTCAGGATGGGGAATCCCTTGTCCAGGCCTGGTTGTTGGATAAAAGCCTTTCTAATGACCAACAGGATAATGGCACCCACGTAGGGGCCGATTCCCTACTGGACTTCAATGAAAGTGATGGAGAGGTTTGGACTGCTGAAGTACTTTTGAAAATGCTACTTGCGCAAAGGTACATGAGGGTTAAAAGTTATTGGAACACAAAAGAATTGTTTGTAATATAAAGATTTTTTTTTCTTACTGTTCTAATGAAAGGTCTTGACACTTCTTCACAAGTCACTAGTTCCAAACAAATATCACGATCCAATTTTAAGCAGCTGTGTGTGTAGTCAAACTTGGCCAAGGGGAGGTCACTGGAAAAATACATGTTTTTCCTTACTAAAGTAAAATTTGTAAACATTTTCAACAGAAATAAGCACAATTTTCTTAAAATAACAAATTAATTTTTAAAGTTTTCTAAGCTGCATATAAATTATATTAAATATTTTAAACATTCAAAAATTCAAGGCCCAAGAAAGGCTACTAACTATTTTTTTCCAAACTAAAACAAACAAACAAAAAATATGTATTGACAATTTTACCAATATAGTCTTCACTTTTCTCTGTTATTAAATGAATTAGCAATGAGTATACACTGATGTACTTACTTTAGGTTAGGTCACATAATGTGACAACCAACTAAAAACTATTTTTAAATTGTAAGACCAAATCTATTTCTAGTACATTTATTTACTCACTTAACCAGATATTCAGCCCGGTCATAAACTTTGAGAATAAACAGTTCTGTGTTAGGCTGTGGGTCTGCAGGGGCCAGTGTGTAGAGTACATGGCTAATGACGTGCTCCACCAGGGCATCAGCTGGAGAGAAGTTAGAAACAGTTGTAACTTCTACAGAATAGTTCCCATACTATAATACAGTTAATAAAATTTCATAACTTTCTAATTTCTTCTTAAACATCTCTTGTTGACACTGTTTATATGAGTATTAAAAATGATTCCCTTAACGAGGGGGGTACATGTTTCAATGTTGTGTGTTATGTGTGTCAAGTGAGTGTGTAAATAAAACCACTCATAAATTCAGTGGTTTGTTGATAGAGTCACTTATTGAGTTAGTGCTATTGGGTGTAACATTAGACTAACATCACTTAGCTGACAGTTCCTGTCAAACAATATTTTAAAAAAATCCATCTAACATATTTATACTTCATACTTGTCAAAATGCAGAAAACATACTTTCCCTTGGAACTAGGTTTGAACATTTTAACACACAATGAATATTACATAACAATGGCATGAATTAATTTATGAACAATAAAATGAGCAAAATGAGTTTTATAGTTTTATGTACAACAACTTAATTGACTTCACAGGAGTCCTACATTTTCCAAATAGAGAGTAAAGAAAGATTAATTTTAATAAACATAGCTCACTATCACAGATGAATAAAGCATAATGTAAATCACAGTTGAACATACAATAAACTTACTATCACAGGTAAATATAACTGGCTCTGTGGCAAACATTGTGTGAACAACCACTTTAACTTGTATGGAGCTCATGTGACATTCACGGATCTGGTTGACCAGAAAGCCTTGATTTGTTTTCTCCTCAGAGGAAGGGTACATTTTCTTCAAACTATACACACACAAACAATCAAGCATGACACAGTATCTACACTTAATAATATGCCATAAACCTATTTAGTATCACCCATAGCCTTTACATACAACTTAAAGCATTTAAAATAAGGTTACAACTATGGATGCTGCAGGAACACTCAAGTCATTTTTTTTATTTCAGAATTTAAGCTAAATATATAACATCATTAGGGTTAGGATTTCTCTTTCATGTCATATAGGTCTACAAGTCAGATATATGACCCGTGGTCCTTAGTTTGGGCATCACTGATCTAGTGCATATGATTTATGTCAAACATGTTCCATATGTCAGAAAACATCATTAGGGTTAGGGTTTCTCTTTCATGTCATATAGGTCTACAAGTCAGATATGACCTGTGGGCCCTAGTTTGGGCATCACTGATCTAGTGCATATGATTTATGTAAATGTCAAACATGTTCTGTATGCCAGATAATGATGATTTAACATCTTTAATTTTACCAACGTAAAAAAAAAAAAAAAAAACAGGCTGTGAAAATGGGTTTATCCAATTTCTATTATAAACATGGTTTCTTTCTTCTATAGCGATAGACATTTTAGTTTATTTCAGGGTCCTCCAGTTGTGAGAGGGAAATTTAATTAAAGAAGTTTCATCAAATTGGTTAAATTGTTTTGATTTCTATGAAAGACATACCTAAACCTGGTGACCAGTCATTTCATCCCTGGTCACTTCATCCCCGGTTGCTTCAATCCCAATGAAATATTTTGTTCTTATCATTGTGTAATTGTTTTGTTGTTAAGGGTTTGCCTCTAAGCACTCACTTCAACTAGGCTTATTTAGAATACTTGTTGAAATTTTGGAACATGTTATTCTAGTGTTCCCCTCCTCTCTTAATTTCATACTTGTTGAGAAATGAATGAATAGATGTCAATAAGTAGATATATGTAAAGCAGGGTTTGTGTTTAGTTATATTGTTTCTATTTGATGTAGGGATGTCAATATTATCCTGTGCAAAATGCGTGATGTAATGATCATAGGCCAAGGTGTAAATCAGAAGTAGGGAAAAGATAGAGATAGAAGTACATTTAGAATAATTGTGATCATGCCGCTGCCGCTCTGCGCTCATAATTTATCATCAAAGGCCAAGGTGTGGTGGAAGTAGTGGAAATCTTTTGAGAGATGAGAATGAATCTTTTGAGAGATGAGAATGATAAGAATACTTATGATCTTGCCGCTGATAACTTATCTCCTGACGGCCATCTTTCACTTTATGTCAATTGTTCTTTCTAGAATATAAGCGTGTCATTTCATATAACGTTTTATTTATTCTAATAAACCCTGACTTCAAGAAATAGGCAACACTGGCCAAGAAATTACAAACGATGTACAGCAATAGAAATGAATGGATCATCTTCTATCAATAGCCTATAGATTTTATTGATTTCAATTAACACGCAAAAACAAGTTTTACATTAGCTCTATATCTATAGATGTTAATTTTTTTTATTTTTAATGACATTATATGCTATTCTTATTTATTAATATGCAATTCTGTTGTCATGTAAATAAAAATTAATATTTGAAATATTTTTAATTTCATACTTTTTACAATTACTATGATGGATTAAAGGATGAAATAACTTGCGGATGAAATGACCGGGAACCACCTTACATTCTACTTTATATATCAGATGGAGAGAAACATTTTTATTTCTTTTAAACAATAACAGCAGGTCTGATACAATAATGAACTTTCTGACAGCCAAGAGCTCCACAACTTGACCTATCCAGTTTTACAAAAAAGTATGAAGCATTTGAAACCTAGGGGAATTCTTAGTTTTCAAATGAATTACTGGTCTTTCCAAACCTAACCAACCTCTTATAATGATAAACTTGTTCAAATATTTCCTACCTGTAAATAGTGGCATTGTTTAAATGTTCATTTAAAACTTGGAATTATTCTCAATTAATAATAATAATAATGTTATTAATAAAGCGCTGTTAATAAACATAATGTGGCATTATAATAACATAAAACAGATATAAACACAAGAGTGAAAATGACAAATTAATCTAAAAAAGTTTTGAACCGACAGGTCTTAATGTTCTTCTTGAATGTAGTGAAGCATGTTGTCTGAGATTAATGGGAAACGAGTTCCAAACCTTTGGTCCAACACAAAACAAACAAACAAAATTTGTTGTCAATACTTACTCAGTGACCATTTGACAGAAAGATTCAGATTCAGGGTCAATGAACTTGCGCTTCCGTAGTTTTTCAAAGCGTTTGTCCTAATTTTAGACAAAAACAATTTTGGTTCACAAAAAGATACATCTATGAATTTTGCTTTTTGTCACAAGTTAAAATATAAACTTTAAATTCAGCAGAAAAAGTAATGGGCAGTGAGATTTCCAGGAAAGATCAATACCACTAGGTTTAGTCAATAAATACTTCATTGTATTCTTTATGTAGACAATACCACTATGTTTAGTAAATAAAATACCTCATTGTTTTCTTTATGTAGACAATACCACTAGGTTTAGTCAATAAAATACCTCATTGTTTTCTTTATGTAGACAATACCACTAGGTTTAGTCAATAAAATACCTCATTGTTTTCTTTATGTAGACAATATACTATGTTTAGTATATAAATACTTCATTGTATTCTTTATGTAGACAATATCACTATGTTTAGTAAATAAATACTTCATTGTATTCTTTATGTAGACAATATCACTATGTTTAATCAATAAATACTTCATTGTATTCTTTATGTAGACAATACCACTATGTTGCGGTTTAGTCAATAAATACTTCATTGTATTCTTTATGTAGACAATACCACTATGTTTAGTCAATAAATACTTTATTGTATTCTTTATGTAGACAATACCACTAGGTTTAGTCAATAAAATACCTCATTGTTTTCTTTATGTAGACAATACCACTAGGTTTAGTCAATAAAATACCTCATTGTTTTCTTTATGTAGACAATACCACTATGTTTAGTCAATAAAATACCTCATTGTTTTCTTTATGTAGACAATACCACTAGGTTTAGTCAATAAAATACCTCATTGTTTTCTTTATGTAGACAATATACTATGTTTAGTATATAAATACTTCATTGTATTCTTTATGTAGACAATATCACTATGTTTAGTAAATAAATACTTCATTGTATTCTTTATGTAGACAATATCACTATGTTTAATCAATAAATACTTCATTGTATTCTTTATGTAGACAATACCACTATGTTGCGGTTTAGTCAATAAATACTTCATTGTATTCTTTATGTAGACAATACCACTATGTTTAGTCAATAAATACTTCATTGTATTATTTACGTAGACAATACCACTATGGTTAGTCAATAAATACTTCATTGTATGTAGCCAGCTTTTTGCTGCTGAGTTGTTAGCACTTTTTACAGTCTGTGTCATGGAGAAGTAGCATGCTGTTTTTCTCAGCTCTTCTGGATTGCCATACAGAGTGATGGTTACTTGGTTATTTTGTGAGGTAAATGAAATTGTACCAAACCAATCTAAGATGCTATGCTGACAGTTTTGTATGGGTGTGTGCTTTTTGTTTTTTTGTTGTTTTTTTTTTTTTTGGGGGGGGGGGGGGGAATGATACTGTCCAGTTGGCTTGGCTTGGGAATTTCTCTGTAAATAGCTCTGCTTATGCTTCTTGACACCCACTGGTTGAGCCAGTCTATTTTTTTTTGTATTGCTAGCGAACATTGACTCGACGGTATTGTAGTTTATTTGTCTAATCATGTTGATCCATAGATGACCCAACTAAATAAATAAACTATATTAATTTCATTTAGGAGAGAAAAAAATTTCATGTCTTACCTTTGGTACTTTCCAGGAAACTGGTCTATCTGGTTTGGATACACTTTTAGTGCTTTCATTAGAAGTCACAGGACTGTCATAAGCTGCAGAGGAATATCTCTTTGTTAATTCACCTTCACTGGACACAAACTTTTCCTGCCCAAATATATCCAAATTAAATGCTTCAAAACCAATAGAAAGTTTTCTTCCCTGGCTGGCAGCATCACCCAGGGGTCCCCAAATGTGGTCATCATTGGTGGCAAGCTCATCTACCTTGTGGTCATAAGCAGCTGAGTCCCCCACATGATCCTTGTACAGATTTAGAAAAGCTTCCCCAAAAGAGAATGTCATTCGTGAAGACTCCTTTGGAGTATAAGTATCATTGGCAGAAGAAATGGACTCTTTTCTTCCTCGTGAGTACAAGGGGTCAAAATAGTCTAGAGATAAGTATTCATGCTCAGGCAAAACCTCCCCTAAATCTATCAAATCCCTCTCTTCTAAAGATGTAGCTCTATCTGGAAAAGGCTGACCTTCACTTGAACCCGCGACGACCGTGGGTGATGGCAGATTTTGATCTTTCTGAGGACCAAATGGATAACTGGGTGTTCCCGACATTTGTGCTGGTAGGTTGAAACCAATGTTGGGGTTAAAGTTCATTGTTGACCCTGCTACAGGGTACTGTGGTTTATTTAGAGGATTTTGGTCATAAGCTGCAAAGGTTGTTGGATACAGGGGGTTAAATTGTGACACATTCACTTTAGAAGCATCACTAGACACTGAGACACCATTGCCAGCAGTACCATAAGGCTGATAAGGGTTATAAAAACCTGAAGGCATATTGTTAAAGTTTGTAGAAGAGTTCAATAACTGTCCTCCACTGCTACTGGTATAGTGTGGAACATTCCAACCATAATTTGTTGAAGGTGGGACAGATGTCGGTCGAGACAAATGGGCATGGTTAGAAGTATTGCCATAGGTGAACTGAAGATTGTTGGTCTGGAATTCAGCCAACCCCACAAAAGCATGCCTGATGTCTGGGTAAATAGGCTTCTGGTTAAGCTCTTCCATGGAAGCACTTCTTGGCCTTTGCTCTTCCTTCAAAGCTGGAAAAGCTGAAGAAGAGAAATCCAGCCCATCTAAGTCCGGGTGGTTTGTGGTTGTTGGTAGTGAGAACCTGTTACTGACTTCAGTAAAAGGTGCAGGATCTTGAGAATACATTGAATTAGACTTTGGGACGCTAGACTTGAATGCTTCATCAGAATATCTGTTCTTTAGACTGTGTCTTGGAGCTGGTACTGGGGGACTCTTTGGTGGCTCACTAGCCTCTTCACTTAGAATATTTACAGGACTACGGCGATTTCGAGGTGCAGCTACAGGCGGTGGAATAAGCCCAGCTGGAGGTGTTCCAGAATCTCTACTTGATGCCATGACATTAAGTCTTATCTGCAAACAAGTAAATAAAGCGCATATTTGAATTAGGCTTTATATTAAAAATAAATGTTCACTCAGTATTTTTAAAAAATTGATATTGTAAATGATTAAGAGAAAAAGTTTTTGGTTGTTGTTTGTTTTTATAGTAAAGTAACAAAAAAATAATAATAAAGTTTCTCTTTCAGACCTTGCGGTCTTAAGGGCTTATGATGTTAAGATCATCTGTTTCTTTGGCCACGATTAACATGCAGGGTATCATATTGCCATCAAAAGGACCAACCCCTTCACTTTCTCCAACTAAAGTCAGGTACCCATTAGAGTTGGGTTGACTAAAAGGTGCCCTAAAAATTCCAAAATTCAAAATCCCATTCTTCAATGAGATTCAAATCCAGCAATCAGAGATCCTCAGAAGAAAATATCTAATCCTATTGCACAAAGTTGTAGAGTCAAATCCATAAATTTATTAGGATATTTTATTAGAAACAGATAAATCACATATGTATTAAGTCTAGGACATATTGATAAAATCAGATACTTAATCTGAAATTTATAAAATAATATTTTGAACATTATCAAGATTAGACTCATGTAAATAGTCAAGAGTTTGTATTAGATATAAAATTGATTCCAGAGAAAATTACCAATCAATAAAAAAAAAAAACATTGTGATAATATCTGCACAACATTTCGATATATATAATCCTTTCATTTTTAGCTTATCATACATTCAAGACTTATCAATATATCAATATAACCATATATCTATCATTCATGATCAACATCATTGTTAACCAATCTGCCATTAAGTCAGCACACATTCCTAGACAAACAAGGCAAAAGCAAAACAAGGGATGACTATAAAAAAAGAACAACTTAAGACAACAAATCAACAATTGAAAAATCCTTTTCACTGGCAATATACTAAAGTAAAGAAACACTGCAAAGAAAAAAAAGCTAATGAAAATTGTACATCAATAGATTGCATAAAGATCTAATGACACATATTACTTAACCCGAAAAAACTCCATATATAGTTGTCTGTGTATATATACAGCGCCTCCTTCATGGTCGAACATGAGCATATTTCTCATTTCCTATGAACACAAAGATGACTGTAAAGTCCAAACCTTGACTTGAAAGGCCAGCTACTTACGTGGCATGAGTAGGTTTGGTCAGTTGCAGATAGGCCTACTTCTCCTCTCAGCTTTTTGTTGGATCAGCACTCTTTCATGCTGGCCACTCTGCTTTCTTCACATCTCATGACTCTGACACTCATGGCTTCACACCATAAGGAGCATACTAGGTGTCTTGCCCATCCGAATTGGGACCTTTTTTTCTGTGGCATGAATACTTCTCATGTAAGACAACTGTAGGATTTTAGTACCTGGGTATCTGGTTGGGCATATGTGATCACCAGGCGCCGTTGTATTATCACCCTTCTTTCTGCTTCAATAGTGTATGGCATCTGCAACCCTTCCTTTATAAATGATCTCTCTCCATTTAGATCTATCCAGTGCTACTTTTTCCCAGCTGCTAGTGTCGATTTTGAAGAGCTTCGTGTCATGTTTGCATACATCCGTATAATGTAAAAGTGGGCGACCAGCAGCTCTCCTGCCTTCTAATAGATCGCCATACAGAATGTCTTGTGGAAGTCAACCTACTGGCATTCTGCGTAGCCAAGCCAGCCAAGGCATCTGCTGCTGATAACAGAGCGAATGTCCTGGCATCCTGCTCTTTGTAGCACTTCCTCATTTGTTATCCTATCTTGCCACCTTATTTTAAAGATTTGCTATGGTTCATCTCAGAGCACACTTCCTCATGTGGCTGTGGAGCCCTATTTTGGAGAGACACTCCCGTCCACAAATATACAATTATAGATTATAGATCTATACATTATACTATAATGTGACATTATAGTTAATATTATACTTGTAGATTTATAATAATAGTAGGTACTAGATAACTAGATCTACAATCTACTAGTAAGAATCTAGAGAGTAGATCTAATCTAGATTTTATAGAATCTAACATTATGATTATGTTTTGTAAAATTTTTTACATGTTTCGGATGTTCCTTCAGAGTTGAAGATAGTTTACTTCCTAGTCCAAACCTCCCGCAGGACGACGGGGGATGGGAGCGGGCAGGGTTTGAACCCTCGACCGTCGATAAATCCGAACGACAATCCAGCAGGCAAACCGCACAGCCAGGCAGCCATAGATTTATACATATACTGACTGGACTGACTGAAGTCTAGTGAGACTCTAGAATCTACATATTTATTTTATTCTAGATCTAGACTAGATATCTAGATCTAGATTTAGACTAGTCACATCCAGATTCAGATTCCTCACTGAACTTATATTTCAATCATTCATATATTTATATATTATTATGTATGGTATAACCAGGTATATTATCACATGACATATATAGGAGATCTCTATACTTATACTGAAAATACAGAAATTTAAACTTACTCTGTAAGTAGTGTAAGTGGCGTACTAACTACAGACTACAGCAACAGTGACTAACACTACTATTTAGATCTAGTACTAACACAGTGAAATGAGTACACACGGTAGTGCCAATAAACTATATATGATAATATATCTAGATCTAACTAATAATATAATTATAATAACTCAAATAACTAATTAACTGGACTCTCAATAAGTTGAATTCTCCTAATTTAATTTTTACAACGCGAAGTGAGCTCTGACTAATTTAGTCTCATAAATAAAGGTCGCCATTTTTATGTAATGTAACTTTATTTGATTGACGCTTGTAAGCAATAATAGACAATGTAGATCTAGAATCTGTCATCTATGTCTAGATCTATATAACTGTATTTATTAGTATTGTACATCCAGGGTAGACTACTCTTAGCAACAGAAGTAGTCTAGTCATTTAAAAATATGTCTAGAGGGTTCTGTAGTGGGATCAATTTGTTATAATCTAGATCTAGATCTATTATATTTTTAAAATATAAATCTAGATTCGGTTTTGTAATTAAAATTATATATGCTTGTTTTTAAGTTTAATGGTATGATTCTAATCTGTGAAATAAAATCTTCTAGAGTGTATATGTACTATTATTATTTCAAGTTCAATTTGTTCTATCCACATTTTTTCTTCGTTCAAAATATAGATTACACATCTAGACTATCCAGAGCTACATTCCAAATATAGACACCAGTTGCTTTAATTGCTAGCTTGAATATCAATATGGCTGATCTAAATTTAAATCCAAGTCTGATACATATAGAAACATTGTGTCGAAAACCAACATTTTTTTTTTTACTTATTATAGAAAGTAAAATGAAACGTTTTCATTTATAAAGATGACAGACATACCCCCAAAGGTTAGATCTAGATCTAATTCGTGGGGACATTTTTAATAATCGTGGGGAGATAATAAGACCTATCAGATACGCCCACTAACTATTTATTTGATTTATCTCCCCTCGAATGTATTAAGAGGCTGTTGAACACTGCAACTAGAATTTCGACCAGTCAGACAGTGGTAAAAAACTACGACTCGAAAGAAATACCTCCAGCAAACAAAGCAGCATAGATACATATGTACACTTTTTTTTTTGTCTTAATTTGTTTTACCATTATTTAATCGGTCGGGCGCCGTACGGGGAAGGGTCGGGCAATTCTTGTACTAAAATGTACTAAAAGGATTTTTTTGGGTAGGCCTATAATAGGCACTCAAGGGTCAAACTTGTGGAGTAAATATTCCTCAATAGATTATATGTTCTTTTACAACAAAAATTGTCTCGTTTTCAACAAAAGGAGTGAAAAGTATAACAGGTGCTAGAAGTGGGTTTGTCGTTATTTTGGATTTTTTTTTTTAATTCACGAGCTGCTTCCAACCATGGTCGCCAACCAAGGTCGTGCACGTGCACATCCCCCCCCCCTGGATTTTGAGCAGCCGAATTCTAGTCAATTTGTTTGCATCTTCAAAGCCATTAATTTCTTCAAAGTAGCAACGAATTGCTTCCATTGAAGTACAATTGTAAGGATGAGCTATTGCATTAGACTAATAATAATAATAATAATAATAATAATAATAATCTTTATTATTGAGAAGGAAATTTCTTACAAGTTGTGCGTAGGCTTTTCAACTGATGCAGACCATGTACGTGCACCCCGATTCTGAATTCCGAGTAGCCAAATTTTAGACAATCTTTTACACCTTCAAATCAATGAACTTCTTGAAAGCAACTTAATCAGCAATTCTTCCACTTAAGTACAGTTGCAAGGATAATCTATAATTGTAATCAACTAGAATGCGCTAATCAGGAGGCTAGAAATAAACACCTCCAAGACGGTCTATTCTCTGTTCACGCTCGGGACTGGCATTCTCGGGCAACCTTTCCAGCTCTCCCTCAACGGAGTGGCTCTCATCATGGAAAAGCTACCCAAGTACCTTGGTGTAACTTTAGATCGCAAACTAAAAATGTGTGAGCACATCCAGGATGTTGTAAGAAAGGCCTCAGGGAAACTTTGCATTGTGCGGAAGCTGGCATCCACGAAGTGGGGAGCCCGAGCAGACATGCTCCGATCCCTGTATTTAGGAGCAGTCCGATCACAGATAGACTACAGCCTACCTGTGCAAATTTATGGCTCTAGGACTGCTCTTGAACAACTTGATAAAATACAGTCCCAAGCACTAAGATTTGTCTGTGGAACCTTTAGGACAAGTCCAGTGAATGCGGCTGAAATAATGGCTAATATAGCTCCACTAACCCTTAGGAGGGAAAGGTCAGTACTGACCTGCTATGAGCGGTATAAAAGGCTGGATGAATACCTCCCAGCTAGAAAACAAGTGGATGGTTGGAGATGCAGAAGACGTATCCAGATGCAGTCTTTTATGCATCATGCCACTAGACTATCTGATGAAGCTGGCCTCTCCACCAACCGACAAAACATTCAACGCTTTCATCCCCTTCCCCCTTGGTGTCGCCCAACAACCCCAGACATACGCTTGAAATTAGTAGACCCTAATGCCACTAAGCAAAGCCGTTCATCTAACGACCTTCAAATCCTAGCTCTGGAGACCATTAATACCTTCAAGCCCAGTGCTATTTTTGCATACACTGATGGATCGGCATCAATAGATTCTGGAAGAGCAGGCTATGGAGCCTACATCGACTTTCTTGGCTCTCACACAGTCAAAATCTTTGGACCATGTGGTAGTGTTTGCAGTTTTGATGCGGAGACCATGGCAGTCTGTGAAGCCTTAAAAGTCATTGACTCTCAACTCGGCGAGGGACATTTGAGGGCAACACAGATTGTTGTGGTCACTGACTCAAAATCTGTACTACATGCTTTGCAAAGCCCCGGACCATGGCCCCCCGATATCAACACTGTCATCATGGCTTCACATAACATCAAACAACGCTATGGCACCCCTGTAATAATGCAGTGGGTACCAAGTCACATAGGTGTGACTGGCAACACAATCGCAGACTCTTTGGCCCACCAGGGAGGGCAAATTCCACCCACTGATCAGGCTGTAAGCTTTCATCAAGCCCTGGCTATAATACAAAAAACAGAAATGGAAAAGTGGTTTGAGTGCTGGGACAAGTCCCAAAAAGCCCGTGGAGTCTGGGAGCGCATGAGGCGCCCTGACCGCACTTCCCCGTGGTGGAGGCTGTCCAGGCCTGAGCAAGCTATTATAGCACAGTGCAGGACAGGCCACTGTCCTGTTGGCTCATATTTCTCTCGGCTATGGCCAAATTTCGATTCACGGTGCCCTCGCTGCGGGGAAGAAGAGGAAACCGTGCCTCATATTCTGTTTGACTGCCCCAGACTTGCTGATCTCCGTCTCGACAGGTCTGGGAAACCCAAAATTCTCGACCTGTATGGCGACATTCATGCACTACGCAAGACAGCAGGGTTTCTGTCCAGGGCTTTTGCAAGAGAGGATTTGAGCCTCTCAAGCCCTGACTCTAATGGAGTTTGATGATGATGATGATGAATCAGGAGTTGATGGCCGACCATGTCTGTGGCACTCCCCGAGAGGCGATCTTTTCCTTGACTGGGGGAAAGCCTGGCTGGTCAATTTGCGAAAGTCGAGAGGCCCACACGTGAATAATCGCCTCTCTTCCATACCCACCAGATCCAAAAGGGTGGATGGAGAGCCATCGCAATTTGGGCTCGTGTTGATGAAGAGCTTTTCCTAGAGCAGTGATCGTACCACTGCCCCCCCCCCCCTTGCCTACGAGGCTCCAAAGTCGGATTTTCTGTTAGGGTTCCTAAAACAGCTGGAACGTGACGAAGACTCTCAGCAGTGTGCACGATAAGCGTTCATAGCCAGCTTGTCCATCGCCACAAGAAGCAATTCTTCAGTAAAGTTATTGATAGTTTCGATAGCCACAGTCAACGTTTGCAGTCGTTTTGTTTTTTTACCGTAGGGAGGCACAGGTAAATTAAACAGCGTGTACAGTAAATAGTTTGTTTGCTTGTTTTTATTTCATGAAACAAGCGTTTACAGTGCTCTTAATATCACTAATAGGGGTGGGGGTAGGGTGGCGCACTAGTTCTTTACTTTAATAATCTGAGTAGCAAGAAATTTAAAGCTATAGGTCGCAACTTGCACCCCCCATGCAAAAAATCCTGCGTCCTGCTTCCAATCATTATATTATTAATGACGAAGCATTTTTGTGAAGACATTTCCTGAAAAAAATTGTAGAATAGCGGAATCATTTCCAGCCATCTGAAGCTTTTTACCATTGCTAATTTAAAGAATTTCTAGCAGAGTTAGAGAGTAAGTAGTTCTTTTGCTGCAAACCAAGGTTTGTTGGTTATCAAGAAGAAACGTCTCAAAGTTCACTGTGCAGAGCTGACACACGATAGGTTCACTGTGCAGAACTGACACACGATAGGTTCACTATGCAGAGCTGACACACGATAGGTTCACTATGCAGAGCTGACACACGATAGGTTCACTGTGCAGAACTGACACACGATAGGTTCACTATGCAGAACTGACACACGATAGGTTCACTGTGCAGAGCTGACACACGATAGGTTCACTATGCAGAACTGACACACGATAGGTTCACTGTGCAGAAATGACACACGATAGGTTCACTGTGCAGAGCTGACACACGATAGGTTCACTATGCAGAACTGACACGCGATAGGTTCACTATGCAGAGCTGACACACGATAGGTTCACTATGCAGAGCTGACACACGATAGGTTCACTGTGCAGAGCTGACACACGATAGGTTCACTGTGCAGAGCTGACACACGATAGGTTCACTATGCAGAACTGACACACGATAGGTTCACTGTGCAGAAATGACACACGATAGGTTCACTGTGCAGAGCTGACACACGATAGGTTCACTATGCAGAACTGACACACGATAGGTTCACTATGCAGAGCTGACACACGATAGGTTCACTATGCAGAGTTGACACACGATAGGTTCACTGTGCAGAGCTGACACACGATAGGTTCACTGTGCAGAACTGACACACGATAGGTTCACTATGCAGAGCTGACACATGATAGGTTCACTGTGCAGAACTGACACACGATATGTAAACTCAGACTTTGTATTTCATGGTGGATGTTAGTTCTCATCCAAATAAGTTGATGTTCAAAGAAGTGATTTCATGCGAAAAACAGTTATCGCTTTTTGATTTAAATCATGAAAGAGAAACTCTTATTCATTTTCCCATAACTATTGAAATATTATCGAGAAAATTCTCGTAAAGACTTTTTGTATTTCAGAACAACATTGTTGAATGTGAAGGAAGTTTTTTTTTTTTGTCTTTGACTTTAGAAACAGCCAAGCGACGTTAGCATTGTTTGAAAAAAACATCTTCTACAATCCACGGTAACAGAAATATTTTTTGTCCTATACTATTGATATTAGAAGATTAAAAATGCATTTAATGGATTAAAAAAAAATTGTAGAGTTAAAAATTGTGCCGATTTAGGCGAAAATAATGGGAAGCCACCTTAACCTGCGCTATTTGTGGACGGGAGTGTCTCTCCAAAATAGGGCTCCACAGCCACATGAGGAAGTGTGCTCTGAGATGAACCATAGTCGTTCTACGACTGAAGGAGGCCAATATAATATAATGGGAAGATGGAGCCAGAGCACCTGAGATGAACTCCAATTGGCTTCAGGACAGAAAGGACTTCCTAAGTTCCCTGACGAGAAACTCTGCTGTTCGAAAATTCGAATAGAATCACTTTGTCGAAGACGTATACAATGTCTTATAAAAAACTACAGCCAAACATTTAATGTTGTTTAATTTTACATTTACACTAACTAGCAAGGAGGACCTGGTGGAGCACTGTAAGTTTCCCCAACGGGGTCCGCCATTTTTATATTCAGAAATTCATTATTCTGGTTTTGTTGGGGGGGGGGGAGGTCTCTAATTTAGAAGAGCGCGTGTTAGAAAAAAAAGGTTAAAGTATAAAAAGTTGGAGCAGGCGAATAAATACTCGTCTCAAATTGAGTGAGGCAGCACTGGCCAATACCAAATCTATTATTCGAATGATTTTCGCGGTTGTATATTATAGGCCTATCTAGTATAGGTCTTTATTAAAAAATGTTTAGGCGACTGTAAAAGCAAAGTGGTGGCCAAGCTAGAGGCGCTTAAACATCTTCTGTTACAAAGGCGTAACACGTTGGCCCAAAATGAGACGCTTTCAAAAATCTCTTTTCAAATCAAACAAGCATTGTATTTCACTACCATTATATTAGATGACCTCCGAAAGTCGTAGTACGACATATGATAACTTCCTAACATGATTCTAGAGCCCTATCCTCGAGAGACAGTCTCGTCCACAAATTACCCAGGTTAATGTGGAATTCGTTTAGGTGCTGGTGCTAGAGGAATCAGCTCTGTTTCCTTTGTAATGCTTTGCTAAGGCAAAAAGAAGAAGAAAGCAATGGGAAGACTTCATCAAAGAATGGACGCGGGCCTGTCACTGAAAGACGTTACATCCAAGGTAAAAGATTGTGCATGGTGTGCCCCAATGGTCCAACAGACTAAGGGATAGGTAAAGGTAAAAAAAATGCCTTTCTACTAAAGCTGAGGTTAATGCTTTTTTTCACTGTCCATAGCTTTCTTTGTCAACATTTCTCTCCACAATAAATTAGAAACAAGAAGACAATGTCAGGAGAGCAACTTTAAGATGACGGACTAACAATTCAAGAAGAGCACTTTGGTGCCTTTTTCCTTTTCAGGCTCTCAGCACGACTCGCAATTAGTCATTGTACTCTGAGTCATCTATGAGAGAGAAAGGTGGGATTGAATGGACACGTTGATTATCTCCACGCACACACACACACTCCGTAGACCCCATTAACTGTTGTTCATTTCTGTTCTGTCCGCTAATGTTTTTAGATTTGGGGAAATCAACTGTGCCTCCCTTACTATTCTCTTGGATCCGCCACTTCCGTGAGGCTCAGGGTGAGTTCTTAATTAAGTAAGACCAATCGTACTCTGAGACAGCATCTTTGACAAGTTTCCATACCGTCTTAATACAAACCAAAAAGTAGTGCTTCGTGTAAAAAGCAGCGTGTTGCTTTTTCTTTTTTAATTACTAGCTGTCATAAATAATTACTTAACAATTCTATCACACTTAAGCCTTATCACAACACAGAACTATTTCAATATATTTTACACCAGGTATTAATCCGTCACTCGGTATGCACTACTGATAAAGCGCTACCTACTAATATCGTCAAATTATCCCAGACGACCAGCAGGATGTGCACTGGTAACTCTGGCGCGCTTTGTTTTATCAGTGTTTTAAATCAATCCGTGACGTAATCTCATCATCATCATCATTCCTTTGAGTTCCTCATGGAACATAGGGCCTCGACATAAACACGCCACTCTCCACGGTCTCTTGCTAGCTTTTTGATGGTGTCCCAGCTCTTCCCGGTCTTCTCTGCTTCTTCAAGTACACTGCGTCGCCATGTTCTTTTTGGTCTTCCTCTGCGTCTTGTTCCCTGGGGGTTCCACTCTATGGCCTGCCTAGCTCTGTTGCTGGTATCTTTTCTAAGGGTGTGACCAATCCATCTCCACTTCCTCTCTAAGATCTGCACTTCTATATTTTTCTGTCCACTCATCTCCCACAGTTTGGTGTTTTCTACTTTGTCATACCAGTGTATTTTTAGGATATTTCTCAGGCATCTGTTGATGAAGGTCTGTATTTTTTTTGTTGTGGCTTCAGTTGTTCTCCATGTAATCTCAACTTCTTTTTATTTTCTTCTTCATGTGAATTAAAAAGAGAGTTTAAAGAAAGCGGACTACAAGTGATCTAATAAAATTAGCAAATCTAGATCTAGATCAAGTCTGTGACTCAAATATTATCGCATGCTAATAAAAAAAAAAGCGTAAATAAGAATTAAGGAAAAGGAAGTGTTTTTTTAAAACCATCTCATGCATAGACATAAATAAATATAGACTGGCCGATTAAAGAGTTTTATGAAACGAAATTTTGTGACTTGCAATTTTGTGTACTTTATTATACAGCATTTATGAGCAGTATAAAAGTTAAGTATTCATATCTATTTCAGCCACAAACCTATATATATTGTAAATAAGGAGGCAGTGTAGTTTTGTTTAATCTCTAAGAATGAAGATCATGCAATTTTTCATAATTCGGAAATCCGAATACAACAGATATACATGTTTTCAAGTTACATGAAGTTACTTCCTTCGGCCAGTCTATATTTATTTATGTCTATGATCTCATGTTACTGAATTTTTTTTATATTTTAGTCCAAATTAATATGGTCCACTAGTTTTAAAGATAGCAGGGGTGGTCCATTGCTCCCCACTGTCCATTTCTCCCCTCTCTCCCCTATAGATCTAAATGTACTTAGCAGTTTAGCACTCATACCATACAAGAAGTACCCGTATAATATGTTTTCTTGAAAACGGTATCCTAGCCACTGGGACGGGTGTCTATTGACAGAGAACCAAAGACCACTTCAATGCGCGGTGCACGCGTTTAGTAACCCGTACCGTGTTATCGCCTCATCCATCGGATCAGATAATAAATTCACTTTTCTAATAAAGAAACCTTCGCTCGTGTTGGTGTGGGAATGTGTGTGTGTTAAGTTCTATTGTGCCATTTAAATCGTCTGCTGCCAATACGTGAGTCTGTATGTGTGTGTGTTTGTGTGTTTAAAACTTGAAACTTCATTTCCAGGTGTCGTAAGTGTGTCACGTGCGTCATATAGGCCTACAGTGACAGATTTCTGAACTTGTCAACACGAGGAGGGAGGGGGGCAATGGAATGAAAGGGGGCGGTCAACCTCTGCGTCGTTTTGTTTAAGTTTCTAAATCTCCAGATGTTCCAAGATTCCACTTATGAAGTGGGCAGAAGTGATGTTAATTGGGAAAGTTTAAACATGGGCACCTCTTGTAGGAAGCTTTGAGAACGCTGCCAGAAATGAGGTCAGTAAAAGCTATGAGAATGCTGCCAGATAGGAGGTCAGTGAAAGCTCCGAGAACGCTGCCAGATATGAGGTCAGTGAAAGTCATGAGGACACTGCCACTATGATGTCAGAGAAAGTTATTAGAACGCTGTCAGATATGAGGTCAGTGAAAGCTATGAGAGCGCTGCCGGATATGAGGTCAGTAAAAGCAATGAGAACGATGCCAGATATGAGGTCAGTGAAAGCTATGAGAATGCTGCCGGATATGAGGTCAGTAAAAGCAATGAGAACGCTGTCAGATATGAGGTCAAGGTAAGCTATGAAAATGCTGCCACGCCTGCCAGATATGAGGTCAATGAAAGCTATGAGAACGATGCCAGATATGAGGTCAATGTAAGCTATGAAAATGCTGCCACGCCTGCCAGATATGAGGTCAATGAAAGCTATGAGAACGATGCCAGATATGAGGTCAATGTAAGCTATGAGAATGCTGCCGGATATGAGGTCAGTAAAAGCAATGAGAACGATGCCAGATATGAGGTCAATGTAAGCTATGAAAATGCTGCCACGCCTGCCAGATATGAGGTCAATGAAAGCTATGAGAACGATGCCAGATATGAGGTCGGTGAATGCAATGGGAACACTGCAAGATATGAGGTCAGTGAAAGCAATGAGAACACTGCCAGATATGAGGTCAGTGAGAGCTACAATCGCTTCTTCCATAGGAGATATATATACTTGTCTTATTAAGGACCTAATGGAGTGAACCTTTACTATAATATACAGAGTATGTATATGGTGTACACTACAATGGTTAGATTTTACTATGCATTTATATCAACCAGGAAGTGTCAAAGTATCAGCCTCTAAAAACTGTTTGTAAATATAGGAATATCATTTTATAACCTTTTTCAATAGTATCCTTCTTTTCTCTGTAAACAATTTTATATTAGTACTTTTCATTTGGTGCGTTGGAGCCCATTTGCGGCCTCTGTAAAACAAACACGTTTTAAGTGTCGGATAAACCCAGGTAATTACTTTCATTATCGCCCTTTAGTTTCCAGTGCAATAAATCCTCCTGCCCATTTTATTGACTACAAAAACTTGGTTCGTTGTTCCAGATTAGTTCAACGTATGAGCAGGTAGCTCTTTTGTGTTGAGAGTTAATTACATTGAAAAGAGGTCCTTTGCTTTGCTTGTTCGAGCCTGCTTTCCCACAATTTTAGTTCATAAATTCAAATGGCTGAATTAAAAATCGACATCTTGGAATGATTGATAATCTTTTATTAGGCTCTCGAGATTCATGTACGGACACATACTGTGGAGTTAATCTGCGATTTGAAGCAAGAGATTTTGTAAGAGTCATACAAGCAATAAAGCTGGCAGGTGCTTGGTTTATTTTGGTCAAACTTCGATGTTACCTTTAAAAACACAAACACTTTTCCAAAGATAAAGTCATTGGAGTACGAAAAAAAAAAGGATCTTGTTAATAAAAGAAAAATTTGGTTTTAACATGGTTCTAAACTAGATCAACACTCCTCCCCCCACCACCACGTCTCTCATGAAAGAAAAAGAGAAATGTGACGGTTATGTTTATTTGGCACATCGACACTTTTGGCAAAATCGTGTCCTTTAATCTTCCAAGCATTGTCTTCTTCTACTCAGTACAGACAGTCAGGACATTAACAATTATATAAATTACAATTCAAACCTTATATAAAGTACACATATTGAAAATTATAGTTCTAGATCCTGATAGATAGATAGATAGATAGATAGATAGATAGATAGATAGATAGATAGATAGATAGATAGATATCCCAGTTGTCGATTCCAACCTATGGTGTACGTAAACAAGACTCAAATGTTCATAAAATTTATTTGGAGTCAATGTCCTAGATATCAACACACCTCCATAGATTATGCAAGTTTAATGTTTTTGTTATCGTCTCACAATATCTTGGCCCTCATAGAGCTAACAGAATAAGTCGCAAACTTAGGGAGAACAATTCGTTTTGCTAGCTGTCGATGGAGTTTCCAAAATCAGTGCCAACAGTTCTTTAAGTGTACTTCAGAGAATCTCGTTAAGAAACAACAGTACTCGAAGACTTTGAGACAAAGTGTAGCAGTATTGAACATTTCTGCTACAATTAAATTTCTCTTCCCTCAACTTGTTTCAGTACAGTACTGGTTGAGTCAACTTCACTTGATCGTGTATCGCCGGTTGTTGCAAATCTGGATGTTTTTGTTTGATGTCTATCAAGCAGTTATCGTTGCGGAAACCTGTTTAACAAACGGAAGTCAAACATTGAGAAGCTGACATCATGATATTCGCTAGATTCACAAAAACTCTAGAATCATTCTAGCTATTGTATTGAAGTGATTCTCATATATGCTTTTCTTCATTGTAAACAAAAAATTGCTTGTTTTCTCGTGATATTTTTAATATTAGAAAGAAAACTGCAATATTTGAAAATTAAACAAGCATTACATAAATGGCTAATTGGATAAAAAGCATCAAGTGGTTGCTATATGTAATACACAACGCTTTTTTTTTATTTAGCTATAAAGAAATGGCGTATCGATTAGTAGTAGTTGGTACATTTTTTGCAAAGCTTATATTAAGACACCCCGTCTCTCTAATACACATTTTGTACAAGTTATTTCTCCCATTCTCGGACACAGATGTATATTATATATAGGTCTGTGTTCTCTGATTAAGTTGAAACTGCATAATTATTCAGTATCTCTAAGAAAACATGAATCAACAAAAAAAAACCATATCCAATTAAATAATTAATAAATTAATCGCAATTAATTTTTGTTTTGTTTAGAAAAAGGTAAATATATCTTACATAATTGAGAAAAAATAGAGTAAAGTTCCCCTTTTAGTTTGGCCAACGGTTAACAAGCAGGATGTCATGTGGCCAGCACAACGACTAACTGCCTTTACTTTCCATAACTAAAGTCAGGTGCCCATTAGAGTTGGGTGGGCTCAGAGGCACCCTTAAAATCCCGAAATTCAAAATCCCAATCTTCACCGAGATTTGAACCCAGGACCCCAGGTTCAGAAGCCAAGCGCTTAACCACTCAGCCACCGCGCCCCACAAAATTGAGAAATATGTCAATCAATGTGCATTTCTTTCCCTCATATAAGAGCTTTTTTTTTTTAAATTTATTTTAATATTTTGTTTGTCAAAGACTTTGTTTTGTTATTTTATGAGTTATTGAACACAAATACAATCTGGCTAAAGAGATTGGGGCGGGGGGGGGGTAGGGGTAGCTACTTATAATCTTATTTTCTTGCTTCAGTTTCTAGTTTTACTGTAGACACGGGTATAATTACCCCTGTCTTTATTATCTATGTATCTCTCATTGTTTTATTGCTTTTCTGCAAAGGTCTTTATCAAAATATCCTCTCCACAAATAGACTGGAGATCTTCAACAGTAGTTAGGGCAGTTAGGGCTTATTGGCAGCTTTATGGTACCTTTAGATCGAGAGCGAAAGCCTTAAGTGGTAATTTCTGTGACATTTTGGGCACCAACTCCTATATTGATAGACTATTCTAATTTCGTTTCTTATCAATTGAATAGATTTGAACTCGAAGGGATCATTTCACCATGCGGAGATATCAGTACACGTGTGTGTTTGTGTGTATAAATAGTTTTTATGGGAGGTGTATGCTGTTGTGCATGAGGAGGATGTATATGTGTGTCAGAAAATGTGTGTAGCAGTGTTTGTGTAAGTGTGTAGCTGTTTCATAGATCTAATTTATGCGTTACGTAAGAGTTCACTTATAACGCCTGTACGTAAGAGTTCACTTATAACGCCTGTACGTAAGAGTTCACTTATAACGCCTGTACGTAAGAGTTCACTTATAACGCCTGTACGTAAGAGTTCACTTATAACGCCTGTACGTAAGAGTTCACTTATAACGCCTGTCCTGACCAAACAAAAAAAAATTTGCTGTTTTGCTTGGAATCTTTTTTTTTTCTTTTTTTAAATCCACATTTGTTTTTCATTTTATTCACATTTGTTTTTAAAATATTTTTTTTCACTCCAACATTGGTATCGTTTTATTAGAATTATTGTCATTATTATTTTAATAGCGCGTCTCCATGCCCCATGGTTCTAAAATATACTCGTGGACATTGGTTTCCAATATATGTTCAGTTCTTTCTGGTCTCCATGCTTCTAGAGCATGTTCAGTTCTTTCTGGTCTCCATGCTTCTATAGCATGTTCAGTGCTTTCTGGTCTCCATGCTCCTATAGCATGTTCAGTGCTTTCTGGTCTCCATGCGTCTAGAGCATGTTCAGTTCTTTCTGGTCTCCATGTTCCTATAGCATGTTCAGTTCTTTCTGGTCTCCATGCGTCTAGAGCATGTTCAGTTCTTTCTGGTCTTCATGCTCCTAGAGCATGTTCAGCTCTTTCTGGTCTCCATGTTCCTATAGCATGTTCAGTTCTTTCTGGTCTCCATGTTCCTATAGTATGTTCAGTTCTTTCTGGTCTCCATGTTCCTATAGCATGTTCAGTTCTTTCTGGTCTCCATGTTCCTATAGTATGTTCAGTTCTTTCTGGTCTCCATGCTTCTATAGCATGTTCAGTGCTTTCTGGTCTCCTTGCTCCTATAGCATGTTCAGTTCTTTCTGGTCTCCATGCTTCTAGAGCATGTTCAGTGTTTTCAGGTCTATATGCTTCTATAGCATGTTCAGTTCTTTCTGGTCTCCATGCTCCTATAGTATGTTCAGTTCTTTCTGGTCTCCTTGCTCCTATAGCATGTTCAGTGTTTTCAGGTCTCCATGCTCCTATAGCATGTTCAGTGTTTTCAGGTCTCCATGCTCCTATAGCATGTTCAGTTCTTTCTGGTCTCCTTGCTCCTATAGCATGTTCAGTGTTTTCAGGTCTATATGCTTCTATAGCAAGGGTGAGCAAATTACGACCTGCGGGTCACATGCACCTACAGAAATCAGATTAAACATATTGAAAATTCAAATATATTAAAAATACATAAATTTAAATATATCTATTTAATAGGTATCATCTTTCTCGTGATTCCTATTATATAATAGAAAGAAAACCATATGGAGAGCTCCTTGATCTGGAAACCACTGCGCAGTTCATCTCATATATTGGTCTAGTCATGTGAACGCTCCAACATAAAAATGAGAAGAAAAATGTCTATATAAATTATTGAAACTTCTGATTCTTATCACATATGATGAAAAGGCTAAAGAAACTTTGTCTTTGCATGTCATTCAAAACAGTTTATACGAATATTATTTTTATCGGCAATATGTTGTAGTATTCAGTTGAGGACACAATCTCAAGCAAGTATTTATTAAATCCTATGAAGAAATGTATTAAAAGTGGCTTGGAACACGATGGCGAGTGTAACAACTGATGGAGCCCATGCGTTGACAGGTTCTGTAAATGAGCAATGTCCGAATCCTAAACTCTAAACACGGGAACGTTGGCACAAAGCTGCATTAAATTTTAAACAATTTATTGACCCCAACTATTTCAGTGATCAAACAGAGCTTTTTTTTTTTAAAAAAAAAGGATTTTTTTTATTTTGCTGGTTTTGAAGTTCTATTCTCTTAGTGTTCTCTTTCATCCACTCTCGTGCCGCAGGAGGTTTGGATGAGGACGGAATCCTCTTTATTTCGGAAAGAAACGTTTCAAAAAAACAGAACTGTTGAGGCAATCTAGTATCAGTCTACTACAGATGTGTTGAGGCAATCTAGTATCAGTCTACTACAGATGTGTTGGGGCAATCTAGTATCAGTCTACTACAGATGTGTTGGGGCAATCTAGTATCAGTCTACTACAGATGTGTTGGGGCAATCTAGTATCAGTCTACTACAGATGTGTTGAGGCAATCTAGTATCAGTCTACTACAGATGTGTTGAGGCAATCTAGTATCAGTCTACTACAGATGTGTTGAGGCAATCTAGTATCAGTCTACTACAGATGTGTTGAGGCAATCTAGTATCAGTCTACTACAGATGTGTTGAGGCAATCTAGTATCAGTCTACTACAGATGTGTTGAGGCAATCTAGTATCAGTCTACTACAGATGTGTTGAGGCAATCTAGTATCAGTCTACTACAGATGTGTTGAGGCAATCTAGTATCAGTCTACTACAGATGTGTTGAGGCAATCTAGTATCAGTCTACTACAGATGTGTTGAGGCAATCTAGTATCAGTCTACTACAGATGTGTTGAGGCAATCTAGTATCAGTCTACTACAGATGTGTTGAGGCAATCTAGTATCAGTCTACTACAGATGTGTTGAGGCAATCTAGTATCAGTCTACTACAGATGTGTTGAGGCAATCTAGTATCAGTCTACTACAGATGTGTTGAGGCAATCTAGTATCAGTCTACTACAGATGTGTTGAGGCAATCTAGTATCAGTCTACTACAGATGTGTTGAGGCAATCTAGTATCAGTCTACTACAGATGTGTTGAGGCAATCTAGTATCAGTCTACTACAGATGTGTTGAGGCAATCTAGTATCAGTCTACTACAGATGTGTTGAGGCAATCTAGTATCAGTCTACTACAGATGTGTTGAGGCAATCTAGTATCAGTCTACTACAGATGTGTTGAGGCAATCTAGTATCAGTCTACTAAAGATGTGTTGAGGCAATCTAGTATCAGTCTACTACAGATGTGTTGAGGCAATCTAGTATCAGTCTACTACAGATGTGTTGAGGCAATCTAGTATCAGTCTACTACAGATGTGTTGAGGCAATCTAGTATCAGTCTACTACAGATGTGTTGAGGCAATCTAGTATCAGTCTACTACAGATGTGTTGAGGCAATCTAGTATCAGTCTACTAAAGATGTGTTGAGGCAATCTAGTATCAGTCTACTACAGATGTGTTGAGGCAATCTAGTATCAGTCTACTACAGATGTGTTGAGGCAATCTAGTATCAGTCTACTAAAGATGTGTTGAGGCAATCTAGTATCAGTCTACTAAAGATGTGTTGAGGCAATCTAGTATCAGTCTACTACAGATGTGTTGAGGCAATCTAGTATCAGTCTACTACAGATGTGTTGAGGCAATCTAGTATCAGTCTACTAAAGATGTGTTGAGGCAATCTAGTATCAGTCTACTACAGATGTGTACAGTGCTGCAGGCAGAGATTCACCAGAGGCTTTAGCCACTTTTAGACAACTTTAGAGAAGTTGATAATCTAGAAGTCTAGATCTACATCAATTTAATCTCACTTACACAAAACATCTTCATCTTTTGTTAAACATAGGTCTATAAATTAGCAAACGTTAAATGCCAGGTAGGTTAACTACATTCTTTAAGGATCTACAGACTGGGTTCCAAAAGATAAAGAACTTGACCGTCTCAAGATCGATCTGAACACTTGGCTTTTATTATCGAGATTTCAATTATTTTTGTAAAGACTTAGTCGGTTTGATTCATTTTAATCACGTAAAAGACTTTTTAGTTGTTAGCCACAAAGTTTTTCCCCAATAACATGTCACGTAGAAGAAACTTGAGTAGCTTCAATTTTCTTGTTTTGTTCCGAACTCTCTTGGAGTTTTCTTTCTCTTAACTTTACGAATATTTTTTTTAAGAGTTTATGTTTCAACTAATGGTATTAACAGTAATGAAGTATATTCTAATCTTTTGATTCGTCTGTTTAAAAGACAGTTTTGTTTGTTATGGATTGTACTATGAAACGAGAGCTTCCAAAATTCTCTTGCAGAATTGGGATGTGTTACCATTACTTGATGCAAAGCTCCCTTCTTGTCTGTACATGTTGTGTTTTAGGTCCATCAGTGCACGAACCTCAAACGAATTGAATTCGAAAGCACTTTAGCCAAGGCCAAAACGTGAATAAATTATATACCACAGCAATAACAGATAGTGAATTGTTTACCATCAGCCTACAGTTTTAGTTACTTTATTTTATTATCTCCTCTTGATGACAATAACCTATAGAAATCAGCCACTAAAATCTGTTTGAACACTATTTTCAAATCTCCATTTTAAAAAAAAACAGAACACCGTGTTTAGAAATTTAGGCATTTTATTGGTTGTTAAAATTTACTGCCCGGACTTGTAATTTTCAATTTCACGGCTATCCGTATTATAAATTTAGATTGTTAACTTTCGCATTTTTAGTTTATTTTAAAAGTGGAGAATTTATTATTTGTCCTGTGCAGACTTGGTGCATTGCCAAACGAGATTTATTGAGCACTTTCCCTTTGTAATCTTTAGAATTTTGGCGACCAAAGACATGAACAAGATGTTGTATGTTGTTTTATTGGATGTATAGTGCCGGATCTAATAATAAGGGAACGAGGCGCGGTCATCAGTGAGACTGAAGATGTTATAAAAGTTTTCTTTTAATTTCAAAATTTGAATTGAACATTTTTGATGTGATATGAGCTTTTGCACGTATGATCACGAAATCGTCTGCAATAACTGGTTTAGGGATACTTATGCATACGTGAACATAATATCCTTTAGGAACTCGACCGATATTTAGAACATTAAATGACGCAAGATACGTTTTTACAACACAGCAAATTAACAATCCATCGGTTAAAATGTTTTTTTTTTATTTCAGGATATTTTCTACTCTAGAAATTGATATAAAAAGGCTTTATGTTTTTATGCTTATTTATAGTCATTTTCTATTTTAATGCTCTTCTTGACGTACAAATTTCAAGATATAAGTCAGCTTTACTTTTCATGGAGTTTCTTTAGTTCATGAAGTTCATAGAACACCGTTTTATATAAATGACTGTTATATACGTTTTGGCATAATAACTGAGTGGGGAGTATCTATTCGACATATTTTAAAATAAAGCATCATTTTGCTTGTAAACGTTTTTACCAGTTTTATGAAATAGAAGTTTGTTATACAAAAAAAAATGAAAAAAAAAAAAACTATATGGAGAGCATTTCATCTAACACTTTGGTCTTGGTCTAAAAAATATGTCCGGACAATTCTATTCTGTCTTTGCTTTACTTATCACCAGAGAACTGTTAGCGTGCATACCAGAGAACTGAAAGTCCCTAGAGTGGTGTACCCATGAGAGAGCAGAAAGTCTCTAGAGTGGTGTACGCATTAGAGAGCAGAAAGTCCCTAGAGTGGGGTACGCATTAGAGAGCAGAAAGTCCCTAGTGTGGGGTACCCATTAGAGAGCAGAAAGTCCCTAGAGTGGTGTACGCATTAGAGAGCAGAAAGTCCCTAGAGTGGGGTACGCATTAGAGAGCAGAAAGTCCCTAGTGTGGGGTACCCATTAGAGAGCAGAAAGTCCCTAGAGTGGTGTACGCATTAGAGAGCAGAAAGCCCCTAGAGTGGTGTACGCATTAGAGAGCAGAAAGTCCCTAGTGTGGGGTACCCATTAGAGAGCAGAAAGTCCCTAGTGTGGGGTACCCATTAGAGAGCAGAAAGTCCCTAGTGTGGGGTACCCATTAGAGAGCAGAAAGTCCCTAGTGTGGGGTACCCATTAGAGAGCAGAAAGTCCCTAGTGTGGGGTACCCATTAGAGAGCAGAAAGTCCCTAGTGTGGGGTACCCATTAGAGAGCAGAAAGTCCCTAGTGTGGTGTACCCATTAAAGAGCAGAAAGTCCTCAGTCTGGTGTACCAATCAAAGAAAAGAAAGGGATCTCAGAGGATGCATATTTAATATTGGCCTAACAAAGGTTAAATAGCATTTTTGATTTGTAAAAATTTTTATTTATAAACCCTAATGCTTTGTTAAATTATACTATGTTGTATTCCATCTTTTCATTCATGCGTACATCTATATATTATGAGTAATTAGTCTGTGCAATTGGTTTACCATGAATAAAATAATTTTCGTTTTTTTTTTTAGTTGTTTTTTGTTACTCTTAATAACTGGCATTTTTCTGTGTGGAAAGACATTCTCAAATTTGATTCCAATTTCTGTAATTCTTCTATTTTTTTATTATTATTTTTTGTATATTTACAGCATCTTATGTTGTTTTTATTGTTCTCTATATTTGTCGTGAATTTGTTTATTTCGATTGTCGCCCCTAGTTTTTGTTTACATTTGTTTCACGTTACATTGTGTACTGACTACATTCCGTGTCTTGATCTTTACTATGTGTGTAGTTATTTTCGTCATTCAGTGTAATAAAGCTTTAGATGTTGACATGGTTTTTGTTATATTAAAGTACGTCAATTTATTACACAGCATCTGTGAGGTGTGGTATAGATTCTAAACATGGATAGACTGTTTCGACCGGAAAGGTTTGATATTGAACCTACCGCACTACAAGCATCAGAAAAGTGGCTTCACTGGTATGAAACCTTTCAAAACTTTTGTCTGTTATTACCATAGAAAACATTGATAACAAGAAGCAATTAATAAACTACATTTCGCCATCGGTGCCCCAAATAAGTGACAAAGAAACGTATGAAGATGCAATTCAGTCACGAAATAACATCTACATTTAGCCGAAGAACGAAGTATTCGCAAGGCACAACTTAGCCACTTGTAGACAGGAACTGGGTCACGGTATTGACGTCTTTCTTCAAAAACTCCGCAATCTATCGAAGTACTGCAACTTCAAAGCCGTGACAGCTGAGCAACATCGTAACGAGTCCATACGTGATGCATTCATCACAGGAATTATCTCCTAGAGAAAACAGATTTAAAGTTGAAGAATGCATTTGAGGAAGCCTGAGTACTTGAACATGCCTATCAACATTCGTTGTAGTACGAGTTACAGCTAGAAACCAGTTGTGGGACTACTACAAATGCTGTAAGAGAACATTCTGCTGATTCTGTCGCTCCCCCAGTTGCCTGACATTCGAGCCTCAGTTACTTCGGCTCAAGCAAAACAAAAGGTAAACGCTACATCTAGCAAGTGCTATTTCTGCTGCAGAGGAAGACATCCTCGTAATGAGTGCCCCGCACGTGAAGCCACATGTAATCTGTGTGGCAAGAAGGGACATTTTCAGAGATCTTGCAAATCAAGAAAATCTACAGCATTTGCCCTCGCTACGTTGCACTCTTTAGGACTAGGCAAATCAACCTCCTTGATCCTTCTCAATGGGGTGCCACTTAAAGTCTTGTCATAGCTAAAGTAGCTACACTTAACTTGACTTAACCAAGATGGCGGCCTGTGGCCTTCTTTTCCCGAACACTATCGCAAAGCGAAAGGAGACACTCATCAGTGGAAAAAGAAGCATAGATCTATGCAATAGTAGAATCTTTGAGAAAGTGGAAACACTTTCTTATCGGAAGACCATTTACCCTTGTCACAGACCAGCGATCCGTGTCCTTTATGTATTGTAGACAAAATAAAGGCAAGATCAAGAATGAAAAGCTTCGATATGATTTGTTAATTAATGCTGTCATATTTACGATTTTCACAAATTATTTCCTTTTTAAAACATACTAGAGTCTATATGGTACGGTTGGTACCACTGTATGACCTTTTGATCCGCAAAAGTAGCACCTCTTTTTCAGACCTTGCTATCTATAGGAAAGATGATCTAAAGGTCAACTGTTCCTATCGCCGACGGTAACGAGGGTTTCATGTGGCCAGCACAGCGATTAAACACCCTCTGATGGGCACCTGACAAAATAGAAATGACACTTTCTACCAGAGGCTAGGGAGGCGCGGTGGCTGAGTGGTAAAGCGCTTGGCTAATGAACCCGGAGTCCCGGGTTCGAATCCTGGTGAAGACTGGGGATTTTATTTCAGGATCTTTGGGCGCCTCTGAGTCCACCCAGTTCTAATGGGTACCAACCATTAGTTGGGTAAAAGTTGTGCTGGCCACATGACACCCTCGTTAACCGTAGGCCACAAAATCAGATGACCTTTAGGCCTACATCATCTGCCCAATAGACCACAAGGTCTGAAAGGGGAACTTTACTTTTTTTACTTTTACCAGAGCCTAGACCTCAGCCATCACGCTCTTTGACTCTTCATCCTGTGGAGGATTTCTGTTGTTTTTTTCTATTTGCAAGTATAAACTCCAATCTGATTGGGCCTTATTTCACTATCCCCATAACCGCAAATGCTGAAAAAAAAAAATAAATAAACATCCATCAGAAAAAGAAAAGCTTTGTCTTTGTTGGTTGAGGTTAAATGTGTTGATCGCAGCTAGGTCTACGTTACCATCATATGTTTGGACTTGTAGACACGCACTTACTATTATTATTTAATTATTATCACTACTGTTTTATAAATGGGTGTAAGCCTAAACAAGAAAACAGTACAATTCCCATAGAAAAGTGTTCATTTTTACAAAGCTTATATCATCTCACTCCGTCTTTCTGTCTGTTTGTCTGTCTGGTTCACGTTTTTAAACATGCTATTCCTCCCACTTCCCCTTCTAGGATCAAGTTGAAACCTCACAAAAGTGTGCATTGTCCCTAGCAAACCATTAATGAATAAGAAAAATAACCAATTAATTAGTTAATTAGTGGTAATTTATCACATCCTAGAGATACGTGGCTGCAAATGTGCAGTTCTTTCCATTATATTAGTTTTTTTTTTTTTTTTTTTTTTTTTTTTTTTTTTTAAGTATTGTTTGATACTGTTCTTCTCATAATCTATATTTACCACAGCTAAAAAGAACATTTTGATGTTATCTTCTGTTATGAAGGGGACCATCATTTATAGATATTTAATTTCACCAAACTTGTTCAAGGGGCAATAATTCAAGTTAAACCTTAAATATATAATGTTATTTGTTTAACATATATAAAAAAAAAATGGGGGGGGGGTATTTTTATTGCTTTACTGATAAGTGTAGAGATTTATGAAACAGAAGAAAATTGTTTTGTATAGAATAAAATAATAAGATAAAGACAGACACATTTGTCCACTTGTATCGATTGATTTATTGTACAAATACAAAGTTCTTTGCGGACGAACACACGATTGCCAGCAAGCCTACTTCTATAAATGACCCGCTGCACAGTAGTGCATGTTTCTTACAAGTTGATCATGCTACTACTGTAGGACTTGTCCTTTTGTTATGGATTTGCACACCAAAATTACAGTTGTGACGTATTAGAAGTAGTTTAGCGCACCAAGAAGTACGGACTATGAACACGTCATTAAAAAGGACGTAATTTAGAGTAAGGTCTACTAAATAACTGTATCAGATGACCTTTACATCATCTGCCCTATAGACCATAGGGTCTGAAAGGGGGAACTTTACTTACCTACTTTACTACTACACAATAGTGGCATACAACAGAGTAACAAGAGTTTTGTTTCTAGAATGGTACTTTTTTTTTTTTTTTGTTATTTAATGTCTGTACTTATTTGCACTATACAGTGAAGTCATTTGGTTTTTGCCCAAGACAAGATCTTCAAGGTGTTTGCAATCTTTCTTCGAACTAATGGAGAAAACAAAAGGTCTGGCTACAAGCAAAGATTTATTAGGGCAATACTTTAGAGAGAAAGGAAATTTCGTTTCCCATTCTTATCTCGACTGAAATCCATTTTAGTATTTAAATAACATTAATGAAAATCACGTTTGGTTAGGCCTACTCTTGTAGTGTTATTAGTTTAGTCCTTTCTACATAGAATGTAGTAACACAGTAACCATAATAAGACAGTTTTTTTTAAAGTTCATCTTATCAGCTTGCAAATTCTTCATGGGTTTCTTAAAACAAAAACGAATCTCACAATTTATCAAGAAATTTGACAGTACACGTATATCTTTCAGAAAAGAATTATTAGGTAACTGGCCGCACAGGGAAAATTCTGGTTTGACGTTATAAAGTTCCCCTTTCAGACCTGATGTAAAGGTCATCTGATTATGTGGCCGACGCTTAACGAGGGTGTCATGGGGCCAACACAACGACCACCAACCGCCTTTACTTTTCCCCAACTAATGTCAGAGCTGGGTAGACTCAGACTCAGGGGCGCCCAAGGATCCCGAAATAAAAATCCCAGTCTTCACCAGGATTCGAACCCGGGACCCCCGGTTCAGAAGCCTAGCGCTTTACCGCTCAACCACCGAGCCTCCGGTTTGACCGTTATAATTTTTCAAAATATAATCTTCTTAAAATTAAATTTGGCTTTCGTCTTTTGATTGTGAACACACGTCAGTGGGTATTCCCGCATGGATTTATTTGTTCTGGAATATTTTTGCGCATAGTCTTTATGACTTCATTAACTCGGCTGATATCATTAATTGGTGACAATGTACATGTTTATAATGCTTATGTAATGTATTCATATACGACAAAAATGTTCCTGTTGTATCTAGTATTCAGTAGTTATTAAGAGCAAAGTCATCAGCTTCTTAAAGGAGGAATAGTCTTCTTTAAACTTAACAAGTACTTTGTTGAGGTTTTTCTATCTCATTGTTTTAAAAAGACTACAGTATTCTTCAGAAGTCTTTGATCTGTTCACATTTTACTGAAACTCGCCAAGTCATAATTCTCACGCGCCTTTTGACAAATTTAACTTTGTGGTATTGTAGAGGTCCTGGTCACGACTTTTGTGGAGACCCCATCCCTCTATTAAAGTTTAAGTAAGATTAAGTCTGATGTAATGACACATTACTTGTCCATTTAAGATCATTCCCTACATTAGTATAGTTACTATGCATATTGTTTTTTTTTATTTTGTTGACCCACCGTTTCTCTTTTCGAGGGTGAAGCCCTGCGGTGATTCGGCCCTGTCTTTTGACCCATCTACACTAAACGCAAGGTTCAGTATTTCAAGTGACTTGCAAGTCGGGGACAAACCTACAAGGTCAGAGTTAGCCTCCGATTGGTGGGGGCATCGCACAGGACTCGAAACAATTTTTTTCAGAGAAGAAATAGTGAGACTTGTGCCCAATGTTATTGTTGTGTGTTAGAGTACTTTAGCCTGACAAGGTTTGAAATACATTACGTCATTTATTTTTTTCTCTGTTTATTTCTTTTTATAATTTGGGCCCGCCAAACTCACTTCTCCTATGGCCTCCAATTATCTAAGTCCGTCCTGCCGACTCCCCCAATAACTAATTAGCTCTTAGAGTATACTTCATCGTCTCCTGATTGACAAATTAGCAATTAGAGTTAACTCCTCCCTTGCGCGAGTACCAGAGTTGAAGTAAAGGCGGGAGAATTTTTAAAGCTAGATTAAAAGTAGCTTTCCAACAATGGCTGATATCTGCCGTGACACGTACGAGACGGGTAATTAAAGAATGATTATTCGCGAAGAGATCGTCTGCTGACTTCGTCATAGTACGACAAGGCAATTCCATTGGTTGGTCACATTGGGTGGCAACGCGAAAAAAGGGGAGTGGTCAATACTTGTGCTACTTTTAGCCTCCACAAAGAGGTGGGGCAGGTGAAGGAAGCTTGAATACACTTTGCGAGTCTCGCAGTATATCATTATACAGTTGTTTTTTTCACCATTGTTTTTTTTTTTTAGTTACAGATCTACAATGACGTGGAAGAGAGATTATAGATTCCAGTTTTGATATTATCCTTAAAATGAGATCAATGTTGGGCAGATTTTGTTTGTTGGGCTACTCTTAAAATGTTTAGTGTATCGCTGTACCAGTTGATCGTTGTAAAAAGGTATTTCTTTTAAAGGTATTTCTAAAAATTATTTTATTGATAGTTTTTACTTTGTGTTTTCCTCTTCTTCCTAGAAATTTGTTTTAGAAATTAAAATCTTAGATATATGATTGAATTTCGTTTCAGTTACATGTAAGTGACTCAAAAGTTTTTTATGTTACTCGGATCTGCTGATTCTAATCACTTAAGTGTTAAGAAAGAAGAAATGATATTAAAAAGGAAGAGGGTGCCTTTGATAGAGGGAGGGTACGTGTCAGCCTATAATAATGTGTTTACTATTTGTGCAGTGCATTGTGTAAACATGTTCAATACTGTGATGTGAGGTTGTTATTGTTTTATCATGTCACATTCCGTGCATTACGTAAGTGTGATTACATCATGACCAGTGTTAAGATTTGCGTACAGTTTCTAACTGTCGAAGCAAGACAAGGATGTTGTTAAGTATTATGTTGGAGGGTTCAGTCGACTAGCACTATATCTTAGATAAATAAAACAGGGGTATCCAGATCAAGCACTTATCAATATTGTTTTATTCTTTAAGGGGGTTTTGGGGCCAGTGTCTTGTTCGGGCCTATTGATGCAGTATACAGCTTCCAAGAACTTGTTCGACATTCTCTGATGACGCTCCACAAACGGCAAGTCTCACTGGTCCCTATTTTCATCTTTCGTAACATGTTGTTGTCTCATTCTGTTGTCTATTTTCATCTTCCGGAACATGTTGTCTCATTCTGTTGTCTATTTTCATCTTCCGGAACATTTTGTTGTCTATTTTCATCTTCCGGAACATGTTGTTGTCTCATTCTGATGTCTATTTTCATCTTCCGGAACATTTTGTTGTCTATTTTCATCTTCCGGAACATGTTGCATTCTGTTGTGTCCTGTTCTGAGACGAAATATTCTCATGAACTTTGTTGAGATTTACGTACAAAATTGGACAGTCCAAACAAGGATGTTGTTCATGTTTTGTCATGTTCGCTCCAAACTGCGTCCACACAATTCCTTACACAGGCAAATATAAACACACACACATTTACAGAAATGGTAGCCACTTGGGACCGGGGGGGGTGAGGAGAAAGAAAGAAAAAATAATATAAGAAAGTGTATTGTAATTGTGATGCTGTATAATCAGCACACATATATGTACTTGGAATATAATATTGATGCTTTTTTATTAGGTCATTAGTTTATTTATATTGATTATTTCAAGTGATCTGCATAATCTAGTTACTTTGCAATATTGTGTTGGTGTTTGCTGATTCTGTTATTTCAACCTTAATCACTTTATTTCTATATGATTCCATATTTCCATTGTGATTTATTTATTTATTTATTTTAATGATAGCTTGAGTATTATAGGTTTAGGTTGCTTCCCATTTATGGGTATGATATAAATATTAAAAGAGCGTTCTCCCAAGTTCATTGACATAGAAAACGTGAGCGGATTTTTGGTTTACAATCATTTATTGTGCTTTCTGATTATTAGATGATATTGAAATAGTCAATTCTATAGCACCGTTAACACAGCACAAAGTAGGCGGAAAGTGTTTTGGGACGTATCAGATTAAAAAAAAAAGACATGAAGGATTCCATTTGGTGGTCTCGTTCAACAGTATAAAAGAATTTCTACTGGGCCGGCGCTAGGTGAGGCTAGTTGACCGAAGCCTCAGTTGCCTCAGGCCCAGCGTTGCAAGTTAGTATAGAATATCTTGCTTAGCATACTACATCCATCAAATGAGAGGCTCCGAGTAGCAAGCAAGTCTGAGGCTTCAAACACTGATTCCGTCTAGTAGGTCACCTTTTATTGTCCTCTTTGTTTCATTTGTTGATGTCAGTCGCCCCCCCCCCCCACACACACACACAAAACGTTTGAAAGAACATTTTCTGATTTGTCCAGATGGAGCTCAGAACTTCTAACGTTTATGTCGCCCACTGGTCACAGTAGAGACTACGGCCATATAAAGTGCGCTCCACGAAAAAAGAAAAACTATTAGAATTTAATTTTGTTTATTTATACATATAAATGTGTGCTACAATTTGTGTGTTTAAGTACATAAATGTATCAATATTGTTGGTCTTCATGTACCAAAATTTTCAAATATTGGGGAGTGGGGGGGGGGGGAGTTTTAAGAATTTGACAAAAGACGTGTTTTTAGAAATCATTCCAAAATTAAAGAGCGAAATATTTACAACCAGTTTTTACATTTCTTTAGTTCATAGTGAGAGGTGTACATGTGTTGTTTAGAGATTACACTTTGTTTTGGAATTGGTGTTAATGTGCTTTGTCCGTGTCATAGGATTCACATTTGTTAGCATCTATCTATCTATCTATCTATCTATCTATCTATCTATCTATCTATCTATCTATCTATCTATCTATCTATCTATCTGTCTGTCTGTCTGTCTGTCTGTCTGTCTATCTACCTATTTATCTATCTATCTATCTATCTATCTATCTATCTATCTATCTATCTATCTATCTATCTATCTATCTATCTATCTATCTATCTATCTATCTATCTATCTATCTATCTGTCTGTCTGTCTGTCTGTCTATCTATTTATCTATCTATCTATCTGTCTGTCTGTCTGTCTATCTATTTCTTTATGTATGCATTGTATATACATATCTATGGTATGCCAATCGTCGGGGAAAATGAAATTCGTCCTAGATTGTAACACCATCATTAACGTCCCATAGAATCAGACAATTGAACTTTTAATAAAGTCTCTGCCGTGTTCAACACTAACTCTTGAATTAAGCATTACTTTTTAAAGTTTAATTTATAAATTATAAATAGCATATGTCGATAAACATAGATGAAACAACATCAGCTTCTAACCACCTCTTCAAAACCCCTATCCCCTTCCAAGTTACATTCCCCCCACCAACAGCACATAATATTTACAGTCTATCATTATTGTCATTATGTTAATGATTATCATTATGTGTCAAGAAGTCGTGCATTTGTGTTCGTCGACCCTACAGGCAGCTATCAAACTCCATTTAAACGAACGAGTCGACGATGTTGGGTATAGGTTTAAACCTCCCCTCCCCCCCCCCAGCCCGAAGATTATTAAATCATTACATCGTGTCTGCTAGAATAGAAATGAGAGACGGAAAGAAGGTAGGAGAGAGGGAAGGTCGTCCTTTTATGTAATTACTGCTTAGAAATCTAGTGGAACGAAACAATGTTTACTGCTTGGAGATCTATTTGGATAAATGGTATGCTTACCGATATTGTAATGCGAGGTTTAAATGAAAAAATTGGGGGGGGGAGGGTTCGTAGTGAAGAATTCAACAATTAAATGTATTCAGAGGTTCTGAAAAAAAGAAAGCACGTGTTCGTTTTGACTGATTCTCAAAGCATTAGTCAGAGATTGTTTCTAAAACATAAATAGAAATGTTGATGTAATCAGAAATTCCTTTAAAAATAAAGATGTTTACGTCTTAGCGCCTCCTGCATGACGGGAGGGCAAGGGTTCAATTCTGTGACGATCCTGACGTCAATCCGAAGTGTAATCCACTCCATCAGGCATGCATCTGATAGTGGTGTAAGGGCATGATCGGTAAGGACGTCAGATCTACCGCCACTCCACTAAAACATTTCTCTGAAGCTGTTCACGGAAAACACTCCGGAAAGAATGCTTGGCCTCGTTCGGAGAAGCGTGGATGAGCTTGACACCAGTGTGACTTGATGAACAAAATATTCCTCTTGATTAAGCAACTTTGCTTCGAATTTTCCAGTGGAGGACATTCAGAAGCTTTCCTTCAGTGGATCACAGAATTGCAGAAACTTCTTCGTTTTAGCTCTACGAGACGTTATTTGACAATTTTGTGAACAAAAAAAAAATATTAAAAAATCTATCCTTATTTGGAAAGTCTTTGTGTTTCCAAGGGTTATTGTCCTAAGCATTAAACAAGCAAACTATACAAATACTTATTAAGAAGAAAATAGATCTTATTTAAGGGAAAGAGCTCCGCATTTACAACTATATATCTCATTGATGTAGAAGCTATTTCCTTATTCGATATCAAACAAAATAATTAATTATCAATAATTAATTGACTAATTGGTTAACTTCTTAATTGATTTATGTTTTATTAGGTACAATAAATAATTCTGTAATTTTTTTAATTTATTCGATAATGGGTGTGGGAGAAATAAAGTGTTTACTTACCAATGGGGACGAAACACTACATATTTAGCCTTATCTGTATATAATGAAGGATTAATTTTCCTTGATCGTATCAAAGTAAATATTTAATGACCAATTAAAAACTAATTTGACTAATTGTTGTTGTTATTTTTAAATTGATTCACGTCTTGTCTACTGCCAATGAATCAATGTTTCAACTTGATCCGAAAATGGGTGTGGGAGAAATAACGTGTACAAACTTTTTACCAGACAGAGTGAGTTGATAGAAGCTTTGGAAAAAAAAACTGTGCTTGTCCTTGCTATTATTAAAATGAACTTTTAACTTGAAGTCAATGACAAAATTAGTTTGAGAACTGTTGCACCATTCCTCCGTCTCCGTAGAAATCTTTCAACGTGTCACAGCGTATTGCAGCGCCAACTAATATGTATTTAATTTCATCTCTTCTAGACTGTAAGCACCGAGCAGGCACCGAGCAGGCAAAACTTGACTTTTTCCTCCTCCATCTTTCAAGTTGCTGGATTCTTGATGTCGCGGTAATTGGATATGGATTTATCCATCAGCGTGCGAGGAGCTCTTGTGACGTCTCCTGCGCCATTGATCAGGAACGACGAACGCCCAGCGCAACATAACGGTGAGCAAGATAAGTCGGTGAAAATCACCCTCTTCAGACACTCCATTGATAGCATCTTAGGGGGCGCTGCTCAAAACGGGGGCAGTGAAAATTGCTGCGATAGGAGCTGTTTTGGCGGGCTCGCTTCAGTATGTGAAGTCCGCCCTGGAACTGTCCTCCCCAGCAGCAGCAAGCCGGACACTGTGAAGGAGACAGGCTTAGGTCAAGACAGTGTAACTACTGGTCTCTCAGAAGCAGCAAGAGTCGCTAATGAAGAGCGTGCCCATCACGTGAGGTCTGCTGATCAAGAAACTTTTGGTGAGTTTTGTTCAGTTTGTACTTTGTATCAAATCATAAAGGACTTTTTTTTTCTTTTTGGCATCTGTTTGTAGAGATCTAGTACATTGAACATTGTCATTTCCCTCATGTCATTAATTGTTCCATGGAACTTGCATACATCTATCTGCGTTGAAATAAATGCATTCGTTAGCTTAAAATAACCATCCCATCTATCTATCTATCTTATCTATTTTATCTATGCATCTATGTATGTATGTATGTATGTATGTATGTACGTACGTATGTATGTATGTATGTATGTATGTATGTATGTATCTATCTATCTATCTATCTATCTATCTATCTATCTATCTATCTATCTATCTATCTATCTATCTATCTATCTATCTATCTTCATTTATTTATTTCTTCTCTGCATCATTTCTGCCCCGCCCCCTTTTTCTGTCTTCCTACTTCTTTCGTTTTACAAATACTCCCCCCCCCTCCCCCAACCATCTCAGTTACTAAGTCTCTTTTTAGCGGCCATCGAAAGGGGAAAAAGACGCTATTAGTATTGTGTGGCCTGTCAGTGTGCTAGTGCGCACCATGTATATCATATCAGCGCGGGGACCGAGTTACAACAATATATATATATATATATAAATTTAATTTATTTATTTATTGTGGGCTTATGTTTGGTATTAATTTGTGAAACATATTTATTCAACATTATTTTCTGTTTGGAAAGCTCGTCCACAGAATCCCATGTTATTTAAGATTTAGTTACTTATAAGCGCCTTCTACGTAGATCTAGTCGCCAATAAAAAAAAAAACCTTCCCTAAATGGTAGCCTACTCATCATAAATCTATTGTTTAGCCAAATCTCTGCGAAGAGACATGCTTTATTTCTGTTGACAGACTGACAAAACAAAATTCAAAGATCAACAACACAGCTTTTATCTCAAAGCAATATGCCAATTATACCAAATGTATCAATTAAAACCTACGCTGTTAGGGCAAGCAATAAATTGAACACTATCTCATGAGCTTTCTCCATACATACAAGTTTTCTTTGATCGAGTCTCGCCAGTCGACGCAATGGAGAAGACAAACAAGGACTTTAAAGAAATGATAACAACAATTACCGCATGCATTAAATCAGTGTTTCCCAGGCTTTCTCCTTTAGCGGAACACTTTGAACATTCTGAGTATTTAGCGGAACACTTTAAACATTCTGAGTATTTAGCGGAACACTTTTCTTTTTTTTAGAGAGATTAATTCCCGTGACTGTCTTCCTTAGTTCATTAGTCCAGTAGTTTGTGGAACATATATTCAGGCCTCACGGAACACTAGGATTCCACGGAATACAGTTTGGGAAACACTGCATTAAGTTTTTTTTTAATGCAAATACAACTTGTTTTAAGACAATTTTAAGAACGCATTGAAGTATGCATGATTTATGTAAACACAGTGGCTATAACATATCCTCAACGCAAATCACATTTCCTTTGGTATAAAAAGATATTTTTATTATTGAATGAAATAACTCTTATTCATACTCTGTGTCATTAGTGACTGAAGCATAATTTATTGTAGTTCCCATTTGTCCTCTGAAGAATTATAAAGCGACAGTGCCGCGCTCTGACTGGCTACACAAGAATCCTCTTATGAATTTTCAGGACTTCAGAGATGTCTGTGAGGTCAGTTGTCACCACCCCTTTGTCCGATAGTATGATTGGATACATTGTAGTTCAGTCAACTTCCATAGTCGATAATCCCCAATGCGTAGGTTTCCATTATATTTTCTTCTTATTATTATTATGATCCCTTCCCCTTTTTTTAAAATTTTCAACAGCCAGGATACACGCATTAATCACACACATCGACATACACACACACACACACACACACACACACACACTCATGTATAGACCTATATGGAAGTGAAATAGTCTATTGTTACCTCACAATTTTCGATCACTTCTATGTTCGTTAGTGCAGCTAGACTCATCGTGTCAGTAGGACAGTCTGCTGCTGCTGTTGAGCTGTTTCAAGACTAGTTTTCTTAGAACAAGAAAAACATACAAATACATTTTAAAATAAAACTTCCATAAAGTGTATATGTATCAATTGGTTTGGATCGGTCATGTGATTACATTTGTTATAGATCTAGAGTAACAATAATAAATTTGTGCGATTAGAAATAGTTTTTGTTAAGCGCAATTTCATGCATTTAACTTGCTCAGAGCGTTCTGATCCTATTATTCATCTGGGCCAGGTGGGACAATGGGTGGGGGAGGGAAGATGGGGGTATCTGCGTGAATGTTACCGTGATCGCTTTTTAAATGCATAAAAAAGGTTGTACGTCTTGAATTCGAACTCAGGGTTCAAGATTTCCCAAGGGGATTAATTCAACTTATACCACAACTTCTGGCAAGTACGATTTCTACGATTTCTTTCCCTTGTTCGATGCCAAACAAAATGTCTTGTCATGCAAAAGAAATAATTGAGCAAATTTGTTTTTAACTTATAAGATAAGATAAGATATGATAATTTTATTGATCCATTCAAATGGAAATTCAGTTTGACTACAATTGACAACCTCAGCGTAACTACTTTACAAAAACAATATGGATGAAAAATTCGATTAACATTCACTCACGAAACACATACACATTCACAACCAGCTCTTTATGAGAATAATTGAGCAAATTTGTTTTTAACTTATAAGATAAGATAAGATATGATAATTTTATTGATCCATTCAAATGGAAATTCAGTTTGACTACAATTGACAACCTCAGCGTAACTACTTTACAAAAACAATATGGATGAAAAATTCGATTAACATTCACTCACGAAACACATACACATTCACAACCAGCTCTTTATGAGAATAATTGAGCAAATTTGTTTTTAACTTATAAGATAAGATAAGATATGATAATTTTATTGATCCATTCAAATGGAAATTCAGTTTGACTACAATTGACAACCTCAGCGTAACTACTTTACAAAAACAATATGGATGAAAAATTCGATTAACATTCACTCACGAAACACATACACATTCACAACCAGCTCTTTATGAGTTTGACTTCTATGTACTTCTCGATGACGACAGCTGATCTTGTAACACTCTGACCGAAAGTGGGATAAAGGAGTTTTTAAATCTTTCTGTTTTAGTCCTAACGGAAATGAGAACGCTAAAAGCATGAAATTACGCTAAACAAAAACAATTGGTAAAAAAATATTTCTAATCGCACAGGTTTTTTTTTTTTAATGTTAGTCTAGAATTAGATCTATTACAAATTTAATGACATAACTTTTGCAAACTAATTGATACACTAAATATAAGCTTTTTATTTTTGAAAGGTATTTTTTTATTGTATCTCTCGTTAACCCGCTCGCCAAATAGAAACTCAATGAAGAAACTCGTACACATTAAGCCACTAATTCAACTAACTTTATTCATAAACTACAAACCGTTAATTAGATTCTACATTTTCCTAACTTATTCAAATATGCAAAACCCAAACGTAATAGACGGTCGAAACAATAGGCCTGTAGTAGTCCAGCCAATCAGTGTGCAACAAACTACGTCTCCCTACAGGTCACAAAGACAGTTTATACACCAGTATTTTTGTAATGAGTACCGATACACGGGTAGACATGGTGTTATTATTTATTTTTTGTTAACCTTAGCGACAGTCAAATCTGGAAAAGGCTAGCATTGAAAACAAAGTTCTAGTTACTAACAAAACGTCTGTACCAACAGTTGCTCCTCTTTATTTCCCATACTTCCACAGAAACCGAAAGAGATTTCATGTCATTGCCATACACTGGCCCACGTATCTAAGGTAAACAATCCGTTCATAGCTACTTATTTGTAAATTACCCGTCGTTCGGAAATATTTCTTCAAGTATTCGGTCATTAAATCTATGTTCAAGGGAAGTAAATACAGAAAGAGGTAAATTTTAACGATTATTATCTTCTCTTTGCCCACTTTTGTCATTGTTCAGCTCGCGGCTTCAAGAGTTACTCTTCTTGATATCCTCCCGCCAAAATAGGTTAACCCTAATTTTGACTAGACTTTATCGATGTTTTATTATGTTTTATTAATCCAATAAAGTAACTAAAAAAAAAAAAAGTTAGGAGGGTTAACACCGAGCCCGCCCACTTTTTAATTCCACCTTGATCCTCCCACCCTTGAACCACTTCCATCCGCAACTTGACTTGTTGCATATTTGAATGTTACGTCCTTCGACTTATCAAATGACCACTTTGTTTCTGTTCTTCAAAGCCCGATTTGTTTATCTAGTTAATCATTGTTTTATAAATGGCTGTCATAAATTTATTGAATATATGTCTGTGTGAATGTGTGTGCGTGTGTTATGACATAGGACTGGAAAGAAATATTTATGGGTTAACGTACAGTCTACTCTCTAGACCCGAGATGCTTTGCGTGGCTACCCTGTTATATAAACACAGACAAAACAAAAAAGCGGACAACACAATAGTTTTGGTCGGCAAATGGTAGGAAGGAAAGTTATCTGGCAAAGGAACGTGGCAAGTATTTTTACTTTACAGAACATAAAACTGTAAAGCGAAGACGCGCCTAGCAAGAGCCCTACCAGCAAGATAAAGTCCTATGTAGATCTACATCTATAATGACTGAAATAAAAATAGTAGGTAATGACGAAAGGTCACATTGAAAACAAATTTTAAAAATAGAGAGTCGATAGATGTACCTAGTGGTGAATCGTAAAAAAAAATCTGGATCGTAGATTTAGAAACAGCAGTCTCGATAAACATTTTTTATTTCCAATCTCGCGACTTTACCCGATTCCTAGACATTCGGAACTTATGTGAGATGCACAGAAACTGTGTCGTTGTTGTAGTCTTTCCACCCATGACTTTTTAAAGTACATTTGTTTATTTCAATATATTTACTGCACATTCTCACCATCTCGGATTGCTTTCTGTTTATGTTTTAGACTATTTATTTTTTCAAGTTTTGTTTCTAATTCCCACCCGACCAAAATATTGACTTACATTTGAGCACTCCTTAATGCCAGTTAGGGAATCTGTGCATGCCTTGTCGATGAGAGAGTCCCTGCATTCTGAGCTTCAGAAATACATTCTCCTAGTGTCTACGAGTCACTGTTTCTTTGAGCAACAAGAAGTTTGAAGAAGACGTTTGGAAAATGTCTTCAAAATAACTTTATGAATCGCTCTCGTGAGAGACACATCTCGTGAGAGACACATCTCGTGAGAGACACATCTCGTGAGAGACACATCTCGTGAGAGACACATCTCGCGAAACAAAAAACTGTATGAAAAGTTTAGTAGTAGAGGAAACGACGTCATTTAATTTGATCATTTATTTTTTATTCACCATTGATAATGTCATTTTTACTTGATTAATACTCAAATATGAATTTATAATTAAAATAAAATACAACAGAGTTTTTTACCTTGAAAAATATAAGACCGCCTCCGACCTAGTCATAACGTTACTCTTACCTGGTGTGTTGCGGCCCCCTCAGTTTGAGAAACATTCAGCGAAGTTTTAAATGTATCTTAAGTCAAAGTAGAGCAGTCTGTGGGCCACAAAGGTTCTCACAGTGGACAACGCACAGCTCTCGGGTGGCAAGTTTGACATCCCTGCTTCATGTTTGAGGACAGTAAGGTTTTGTATAAGAATGAAAAAAAAATGTCATATATATTTTTGATGCCTTTTGGGGTCGTGATGGCTGAGTGGTTAAGCGCTTGGCTTACAAACCTGGGTTTCTGGGTTCGAATCTCGGTGAAGGCTGGGATTTTGAATTTCGGATTTTTAGGGCGTCCCTGAGTCCACCCAACTCTAATGGGTACCTGACTTTAGTTGGGGAAAGTAAAGGCGGTTGGTCGTTGTGCTGGCCACATGACACCCTGCACGTTAACCGTTGGCCATAGAAACAGATGACCTTAACATCATCTGCCCCATAGATCGCAAGGTCTGAAAGGGGAAACTTTTTTTTTGGATGCCTTCAATTTGTTGATTTATTAATATTGCGGAGACTGTTGAGGGGATTACAATAAATTCTGTTTCTTTGTAACGAAGCTCGACTCTGGCAGTTGGTTTTACATGTTTCGGATGTTCCTTCAGAGTTGAAGATAGTTTACTTCCTAGTCCAAACCTCCCGCAGGACGACGGGGGATGGGAGCGGGCAGGATTTGAACCCTCGACCATCGATAAATCCGAACGACCGTCCAGCGCGCAAACCGCACGACCAGGCAGCCATCCAGGCAGTGCAGGAGAATGAAAATGAAATCATTCATACAATAATAATAACAAATAATCTTAATTATCCGTGAGGAATTTTGTTTCACATCTTTGCATTAGCATTACCCATAACAAAACACAATCAGAGCAAGCAATAGCACACAAAACTAAACATTCATGCCACAGTTTCCCTTAAACATTACATGTAAAATTGACAACAATAAGTTTAATTTTGTTCAATGATTTAATTGCATAAGGAACGAAAGAGTTCTTGAGTCGAATTGTTCTTGTGATCGGTGATCTTCTTTTGTGATGGTAAAATGCTAAAATTCTGAACCAGAGCGTACTTCTTAATGCTTAAGATCTTAATAGCTTTCTTAGCAATGTTTTTTCTCGAGTTTGAGTTTTGAGGTTTTTGGCACATCGGCACACTTTAGGTCATGTTGTGCATGTTTTTTCTCGAATAGAAGTCCGAGTGCGGTTTGCTTGTTGCCAAAGATCTTACTAGCAGCAATGACGTTGTTTGTGGGCCATAATTCAATATAGAATATTTCTAAGCTTATTACTTGATGTAACTATTATCTGAACTAATTGTCATTGTCTCACTTTACAGATACGCCCTCAAATTCCCATGGTGCAAGTTTTCATGAGCTAATTATAGACATGGAGTCACGTGATATAACAGACGAGAACAACCTGATCCACGACCTGAGCAAAAGAAACTGCTCTAATCAAAACATATCTCAATTTTTGCAGTTGAGACAAACCGATGCATTGACGTTGTCACTAGGGCAAGAGACCGCATCGCTTGGAAACAAGAACTACCATAAAGATACGCCTGCGGCACTTAGCTTGCGCCGATGGTCTTCGGACAGTATTCCAACTGACTTACCATGTCTTGACCAACTTCGTCGTGGGCCGCAAACAGCATTCAGGAAAGTTTCGACAAAAACAATGAACGCGTCTTCGACGACGGAAGAAACCCGCAACAGCACTAAATCGCCCCTGGAAAACACACTGGCCTGCAACGGCTACTTTTTTGACAGACCTTTAATTTGCAAAACTGACCAACGCTATCCCATAAGTCAAAAAAGTCTAGACAGAGACAGTGACATATTTGGTCTGGACTACGTGAAAGATGCAGACGACAGTAAGTCAGCTGACAGAAGCTTCAGCCACTCCTCTTCTCCGCTAACGGACGATGCCGACCGAACTGGTAGAAACATTGATGATGACATCACAAGTATCAGCTCCCCGAGAGAAGACGAATCATTGGCCAAGAGAACGCACGTGACCTCGTCGAATGATAGCGCCGCCGTTTGCTTCAAAAAAAGGCGCGTCAGAACTACCTTCACCGCAGAGCAGCTTCACGCCCTAGAGGAAGTCTTCAGCATCACTCACTATCCAGATGCCAATACGCGGGAAAATCTGGTGGCCAGAATCGGTCTTTCAGAAGAGAGAGTACAGGTACATCCTAGGTTTTCCATTTCCCGCCTTTTTTTTTCAATGCGTACGAATAGTTCACACTTTCTTCATAGTTAATATGAGTTGATGTAAAAAAATAATTGAAGTATTTATTTCAAGCTAAAATTTCGCTTACAGTAGTATAGCTTGTTGTCTCAGCTGATAGAATGTCGTGGGTTCAATCCCCAACTGGCCAATTTATTATTTCTCATTATTATTTAAATGACAAACAAAATATGAATGTTTAATTACATTATTATTAGAAATTTAAGTTGGAATCGATTTTTTTAAAAATACATTACTGGTTTCAATCAGAAATGAAATTCAAATATACTGGTTTGAAGGCCTCGTAGAAGTTTTAGATTTTGAGTATTTTAAACTGAAGAGTTGCATTCCTAATATAGAAACACATTTCATTAGTGGCTTATTGTACGTATTGAACGGGACCATCCTATTTCAATGGTTTGCCATTGTACACAAGGGAAGCTCAGTGTCGCCAAGAAACTGTGACCCGAGTTTAGACTAGTGACGCCTATAAACTAGGAACCAATTTTAGACCTATGGCCGGATTTTAGGAAGGACAGGCTGGGCTACAGCCAGGGGGATTCCACAAGAAAGAGGCCTCCACAAAAGAGACAAAAATATATACGAATTTCAACGTGTCAAAATTCAAAGTTTTTTTAGTGTTTTTTTTTTTTTTCAAATTTTTTTTCGCATTTTTACGCTGGCGAAAATGTCGTGATTAAGAATAAGAAGTGTACGCTTATAACATGCTCGGAATAAGTAAAAACAGCTCTGAATTTACGACAGTGCGTCTACCAAGGGCCTTACCCTCCACAAACTCAAAAATAGACACTTTTTAAAACTAAAATCTGCATATAAAATATTTTTCTTACGGGAAAGCGTGATTAAATTTACTAGAACTCTATTTCTTTTCACATAAAATATAGCATGCTTTTTGATATTAGTATTTTCATTCATTAATGGATCTTTATTAAAATTTTCGAAAAATCCTTCCCCGGGACCTACACACAGGCCTACTTAAATCCGGCCCTGTTTAGACCAGTGATGCCTAGAAACTATGACCCTAGTTTAGACCATTGACGTCCAACCTTCTTCATCCTGAGGGACCATTCTGACATTGGTGTTACGGGCCGCATCAAATCTTCGTATCAATCTTGCGGAACCTCTACGTCCTTACTGTGGGCTAAGGTTTCAACGGGCCGGATATGGCCCGCTAGCCTTAGTTTGTGTATCACTGCTGCTTTAGAGCGTATGACGGGTTGTACTACGGATGAAACGTATTGGCGCTATTTTCTGAATGAAAGGTTTTGTCTTGAAGTCAAACAACTTTTTGAATGTCAACAAAAGCTTGACTTTCAGTTTTATAGATGACTTGTATTTTAAATGTTTTATGACTTTTCTCGTATTGTTCGTATGGCTCCTTCTGTCTAGGAAGAAAATTGATGTGCCCAGATGAGTCACTGGTTTTGGTTTCGTCTTGAGACGGGGAAGAATCTGGCGTACCTAATTCTTAAGCGGCAGATTTTGCTACTGTTTGTGCATGTATATGCATCTGTTTTAGGCCTAACTGATAGAGCAGCTTTCTTTTGCTTGAATAGGCAGATTCGTTTCTTTTGCTCTCGGCGCGGTTCTTACCAGCACGCACAGTCTGTCTACATGGTGTCCGGTTTTGGGCTATTTCCTCCAAAATACTTTCATTCTCATGTCTCGCTTGCAGACATCTCTGTAGGTTAGTTTTGGGCGACCTCTGGATCGGACTCCCTCTGCAAGCTCAGCATAGGGATTTTTCCATCTGGCATGCGGGTGACATGTCCGAGTCTGCGTAGCATATTGACCAGTTTCAAGACGTGCTCATTAATACTTGAGTATCAATTCCTTCAACACTTTCACTTCTTCCGGTTGTGACTTTATCAACCAATGAAAACCTGTTGGGAAGTAATTAACAAAGACTTTTGTTTTGTCCGAGAGAGAAAAAGAGAGAGAGAGAGAGGGGGGAGAAGTAGCGTGAGAGAGAGAGCAAGTTTCACTAAGACATTTCCAAACAACAAAAAAATGTTTTTGAGAGTTAAACGTTGTATTTTCCTTTTAGATTTGGTTCCAGAACAGACGCGCCAAATGGAGAAAACATTCACGTCTGCGGAATTTCGGAGGGCTCCAAGACCTGACGGACGCAAACTACGTGCCTGCACCAAGACACCTTCAGAAACTTAGAGACCTGGTTTGTTACTTCAACATTTCTTTTTCATTTAAAATCTTTTTTTCTAAAACAAAATGATTTCTTGATTCAAAAAACAAGAGTTTAAAGTCAAGGAGAATAACTTAATTTACAACGATCAATTTACAGCGTATTATAACTTTCTAAGTTAAATCTTCAAATAATAACATTTATAGTATAACCTCCGCTTCGGGGAATGTCCTCCAAGGTATAACCTCCACAGTAAAGCTTCGTGCAATGTCCTCCAAGGTATAATCTCCATAGTAAAGTTTCGTGAAATGTCCACTAATGTATAACCTCAGCTTACAAATTTCCCAGAATTTCCTATCCAACATATAACTTCCGCTTACAAGCTTCGCTCCCGACGTGTTAGCCACTGAGGTTTTATAGTATAAACAAAAAAGTCTATAGTTTACAATTTTAGCGAACGACCTAATCCTCGACACAAAGCTTATCTTCCATTATAGTACATTTTCTATGTACAAAAAAAAATAATTAATTAAGACTGATTGATGAAACTAATTGGTACATTTTGATTGATTCGTGTGTCATCGGCAATGTTGTGCAAAGATCATTTTGATCCAAGAATGGGAAGTGGGAGAATTAACGTGTATAAGATTCCACCCAGACAGACAGAGTTGATAGAAGCTTTGTATAAATAAAATAATTGGTAGATTATTTTAAAAGAACAATAGAGATTTTTCAAGTTACCAGATATAATCGTTTATTATTAATTATAATAGAATTACCTTTTAAAAATTTTAGGAGACTTTTTTTTTACTTTATATAACATGAACTGAGCATTAACATTATTTTCTTAAACTATACACACACATAGTGTTGTTACCGGTGGTTAACTTGTAGCATTGAAGTGCTGGTAGATAATTAAACCGTTGTAGACGTAATATATCTTAACTAATAAAACTTCAAACAACTTGATTAAATTCCTTTTGTAAGCAAACTAAATATAACATATAGATAAAATGAAGTGAATATGAGATCAAATAAATGTAGCAAGTCAAACAAAAGTAAAGTTCCCTTTTCATACCTTGCGGTCTATAGGGCAAAATCGAACTCACACCAATAGCACAAACTTTGTCTCACGTTCGGGAGTCGTCTCCTCTAACTAAGACCAAATGACGACAATGCCACCTAAGTTGCATCATTCACAACCAATTGCTAGCCTCTTTCCACCGTCACCCCAGAAACACGTACACACACAAAGACACACACACACACACACCACGGCTGCCTGGTCGTGCGGTTTGCGCGCTGGACTGTCGTTCGGACTTATTGATAGTCCCGGGTTCAAACCCTGCCCGCTCTCATCCCCCGTCGTCCTGCGGGAGGATTGGACTAGGAAGTAATTATCTTCAACTCTTAAGGAACATCCGAAACATGTAAAACATTTTACAAACATAACACATATTTATTTTTCTACAAGAAAAAAGTGCTATTGTTTTTTGATCGTTCAAATGAGTACAATGTTATCAAGCTTTGTATCTGTGACTTACTTTGAGTGGACTGAATTTACGTTTTGTTCATTCCAGAACACCTTATATCTGATTTGTGAGTGTCGGACGCTGCAATTACAAGTTTAGATCGAATCTTTTGGATCGAGCTTTTGATGTGAATTTCTAGGTCTGGGACTATTATGAATTAATTGTTTGTTTTCATTTTCAGGCAGAGTTGCGGCAAGACGGCATAAAGTTGAACTCTGAGTCTCCATTTTTTGTCAAATCACCACGAGACGACATAATGAATGTCAACTCTGGTCCCCGCTTGCCTTACGGCCTTCACCCTTACTACTCGGCAGCCGTGTTGGGAATACCGCCTTTTTTGCTGCAGTGCTACTCGCCCTTACTGTACAGCTCAAGGTTTTTTAGTGGATCCTCTCTAACAGCTGCGTCGCAGGATAGGTTCTACAGAACTTTGTTAAGCCACGGATCTGATGGGACGAGTCAGCTGAAAGATCACTGGCAAGGTGAAGGTCGGATGTCAGACGCAGATACATTTCGACTTCCTTCGCTTCCCTCATTGAGGCATCTGACGAACCCACCAGACGACCAGATGGGTGTGTCCGTCTTAAAATCTTTTTTCCAGCCCAAATCCCCCTGGATTGCCGACCCCAAAACAGCGGCGATGATCGAAACGGAAGAAAGCCGGGAGGGGGTTGGTGAGTCAGGGGCATCCCCTCTGAGCTACATAGCTGCATCTGTGGAGCGCCTGAGCAAAACGCCCAGCTGTGCCACACCTAGCCGAAACTCGGGAGGCGATTCCGACGTCGCGTCCAGCTCATCCTTGTCCCCCTCCTCGACGTCTCCTGACGACAAAATGGACTGGTCCAGAGGTCACAACAGCGATCAGCATTCAAAGGAGTTAGTGGACTTGTCTGTATCTAAACAGACGAGTTAATGGAATCGTCTGTATCTGAACATACGTGTTAATGGAATCTTCTGTATCTGAACATACGTGTTAATGGAATCGTCTGTATCTGAACAGACGTGTTAAGTAGCTGGTTTTGGCTAATGTTAATATGCGATCCAAGACAAAGATCTAACGTGAAATCCACTTCTAAGCGAGTACATTGACTTAAGTGCGTTACAGATAGTCATGTCAATGAAGATTTTATTCTACAAGTAAAACAGACTTGTACATGCAGTTCTACATTTTATATCCTCCTCTGAAGTAGTGCAAATAAAGTTCTAAATAGAAACATTCTTATTGCTTCGTGGTTGTGTATATATACTGTCAAGTTTGCATTTTAAGTTGGCGATTGTTATTGTTTAACTTCGCATTTTATGTTTGCGATTGTTATTGTTTAACTTCGCGTTTTATGTTTGCGATTGTTATTGTTTAACTTCGCATATTAGGCGCTAGACATACACCAAAACACTTAGTTGTGCGGATTGAGAATGAACTGCATTGAAATTCCAGTGAATCTAAACACACTCAACCTAAGCCTTTATTATAGTTGCTATGTATCTAAAAATATGTGTCTTACTTGAGACCGGTGATAAACCAACAAAAAAACAACAACAACAACAAAAAACAACAGGGAAACATAATGTGAATAAAGTAGATGTCAAAATGATAATTAGTTCGTTTTTTTATGTCTCATATATATATGAATGTTATAATCCATTCTATTAGCACGAAAAAAAAGTCTTGATTTAAAAATATTCATCAAAATATTCCAGTTAGATTATGTGTTATAAGGGAAAGAAGATGCTCATTTGTCTACAGCTAACCCAGACTTGTCAAAAATACGTTTATATTGAAATCCAGTAAGAAACAGGGGACGGCCCTGGCCTAAAGGCAGCACGGTTAACCTTCTCCCAGATATCCCCTCCCCCACTGGTCCACAAATGAGATTGGACCAAGGCGCTCTGAGCATGCTATAAGCGTGAAAGTAGCGCTATATAAAAGCTATTATTTAATGTATACATGGCGCCGCGATTTGGAAGCAGAGGAGCAAGACGTGGGGATAGTTGAAGAGATTCGCCCAGAATCGAGACGCCAGGAAGAAGCTGGTTGGTGGCCAATGCCCCAGACGCCTGGAAGAAGCTGGTTGGTGGCCAATGCCCCAGACGCCTGGAAGAAGCTGGTTGGTGGCCAATGCCCCAGACGCCTGGAAGAAGCTGGTTGGTGGCCAATGCCCCAGACGCCTGGAAGAAGCTGGTTGGTGGCCAATGCCCCAGACGCCTGGAAGAAGCTGGTTGGTGGCCAATGCCCCAGATGGGCCAACATGCAGAGATGAGATAAAGCCCAATAAAATAATAATCAAATAATTGAAGAATGAAACTTTTTTTTTTCGTTTATTTTGTTTTTATCAGGTACATTGTATACAATCAAATAAAATGTGGAGGTAAAAGCCATTGGATTGTTTCAACCCAGTCCACTTTGATTTATTTAGAGACGATCCACAATGTTCAGTAATTCATACAGTATCACTATACACACTTATTTGTGTTTCTTGAATGGTTTTAATAGAAGATCTATTGTACATTAATGATGTCTTATATTAGTATATCTTCCTTGAAGCACATTTTTTAATACAAATAAACAATTTTGGATCCTCAATATGTTTGCCCTACTGTGTCTATCCCACATGTTTTATTAGCCGGGTCTGGAACCTTCGGTCAGTAAATAACGTAAATCTATTTGTATTTACAAGAAAACATTTGACGAGCAGACGGTTTGTAACTTAGACAAAACACAGGATACAAACATTTCTAAGACGATTGTGGTGTGGACAAGTTGTTTTTACAGTTACACCAGAGACGTTACTCGAAACAGAACAGACTTGAACATGCTAGCATATGCCTCTATTGACGGAAGTTAGTATATTTTGTACAATATAACAGACACATGTGTTGACAGCTCCTATACAATTGCTGTAGGTTTGATCTGTTTAAGTCTGGTAGCCTTTACCTCGCCACTTTTCAAAGACTGGAAAGATAAATGTCATGAATTAGTTGTGTTTGTGTGTAATAATTATAAGTTATGTGTGTGAGAGAGTTAAGTGATGACAGCAACAAAAAGAATAAAAAAAAATTGGGGAGGGGGGGGTCACTACACAATTAAGTAGATGCTTAGAGTGTTACTTACACAGAGAATCATGTAGAATATAGAGTTAGAGTCGACTTTACCAATGGCAGGGCCCAATTTAATGGATGCTTGTGAGGCTCCACTTCTATTTTTTGTTAACAATAACAATTAATACTATTAATTAGATTATTATACCAACATTTTATTATACAACTCAGATGCAAGAGGTGCCAGTGGGTAAATACAAGTGACGTCAATCACCTGATATGTTAACCCTTTAAGTCCTACATCTTTAAAAGCCTGTGACAAGAGCCATGACTGATAGTGATATGCTAAATGTAAATTGCCATGCCCCTGCCAGACGCGAGACCAGATTGGAGCAATAGGTCAAAGGCCGGTCCTGATACGTGTTGGCATCAAACGTTATCCTGGTTAGTTAAAACTAATGCAGCATTTATGTGCTGTAAATTCGTTTGCCTGGCGACGTGACTGTAAAATGAAACATAACTTGTTGCTATGCATGAGTAACTTAAAGTATCTAATTGTAACGGACTTCGTCACCAGACATACTCTTTAGGAGAAACATGGCACAGTTTATGAGAAATGTGAATCCGTTTAAAAAAAAAAGCTGTCTACGAGGGTGTTATGAAGGCAGCAAATCGATACTTTTTCATTTCCCCAAGCAATCTTTTTCTGAGGGCAGCGTGGACTCAGTAAAAGGTTTCCGTCTGAGCTTGAACCCGTCACTTTGAGATGTAAACCAACCATTTGTTTACACTGTTCTCTTAAATTCACACATTTAAAGACTGATTTGTTTCGTTGTAGGCCTATTTATTAACTTTTGTGGTATCTACAACTGTACCTTATATAGGCCTATTTATTAACTTTTGTGGTATCTACAACTGTACCTCATATAGGCCTATTTATTAACTTTTGTGGTATCTCACATTGTACCACAAATAAGCTTATTTATTGCGTAACTTAGTAGTATATATTATACAGACAAAATACATATATATATATATTTCTGTTGAGCTTTGACGGTTTGTAGCTAAAATATAAATTTCTTACTTTAAACTCCTTTAACTGTTCAGCTCTGTCGTAAGCTGACTTCTTGAATCTCAGCATCTCCAAGAACTTGATGTTTTCCAAAGCCAGCAGCGAGTCGTAGTTGATTTTCTCTCTTCGGCGCTTCACAGAGCTGTAACGATGTAACACAATCAAGAGTTACGTAAGTAACAAGAAAAATATTACAAAATACATCCTCAAAGGAGACAAAACATTCTTTATAAAACTTGTATAGCTTGGTCTTTTAACACTCTTGTCAATAACAAATGATGAAACACTTTCATTTAACACTCTTGTCAATCACTAAAGAGAAAACACTTTCATTTAACACTCTTGTCAATCACTAAAGAGGAAACACTTTCATTTAACACTCTTGTCAATCACTAAAGAGGAAACACTTTCATTTAACACTCTTGTCCATCACTAAAGAGGAAACACTTTCATTTAACACTCTTGTCAATCACTAAAGAGGAAACACTTTCATTTAACACTCTTGTCAATCACTAAAGAGGAAACACTTTCTTTTGAAGAGCCTTTTTTATTAATGGATTATTTTTCTCTTAATAACTAATGAATGCGACATTTTTTAAAAATCCTCACAATTCTATTAAACACCAGAGTCCTATTTAAAAAATCAAAGTCCCATTTAAACATCACAGTCCGAAGTACTCCAAAAATACTCTCGTTAGATGGATTAATGGCATTTAACTATTTCATAAATATGAACATTTATATATGTAAAAGTCGATTCTCTTCACAACCATATGAAAAATAAAACTTGTCAATGACAAAATGTATTGTGAATTCGAATCTACTTGTTGACTATATTAGCTTCTAAATCAGTGATTCCCAAAGTGGTCTATATAGACCCCCAGGGGTCTACGAAGACCTCCAGGGGGTCCATGAAAGTGAAAAAGTAAATTGGGGGTCTATGAGATGTCCATGGGGGTCTACGGTAGTGAATTTCATTTAAGCAGGTCATGACTTTAATGTTCACACCCCGTTAATGTGACTATTAAAAGCACATTTAAATGATTTGTACTTTAGTTATAAATATTTGTTCTGCTATTAAAATGTGAAATTGATGTATTTAATACTTATTTAAAGAGTTACTTTTGTCTATATGTAACTAATTTTTAACAAAATGAAATCTAGATTTTACATCACAGATTATTTATTCCCTTGTCAAATAAGCGGTTGTCTAAGTGCCTTTTTATGACCATATGAAACCAATAACACTGGAGGATTATTTGAGACGATAAAGGTGATTTAAAAAATTCAAAAACTCAAAAATAAAGTTCAGAATAAACCCACACAATCTTTCTTCAACATCATATAGAAAAGATGTTGATTTGTGAGTGTCTTATAAGATCTCTCTACCTATAGCCAAATATGGAAAACACTATAGATAAAACATTGATTTTACCAGCCATTGAAGTAGTTTTAAAAACTGTTTTACATAAACGTAAATCTGATATTATGCAACAAATTTCTTTTAAGTAACACTACAGTTCAAGGGCACATCGGTGGAAAGAGCATTAAAGCTGCAAACTGCCTAATGGTCTTCTGCTCCATATTTATCCCCAGGACTCTACTCTACAACTCAATACAGTTAGAAATTAGTTTAAAACATGAGTTTATAAATCTGCAAAAATGCAATACAAGTTAAGCAGGGGGTCTACAGAAAACCAGAAAACATGGCAATGGGTCTACGAGACAAAAAAGTTTGGGAACCACTGCTCTAAATGGTTCTGTGTTGTGCAGAGAGCTACTATCTTTAGAAGCGCACACTTGACACTAGAACATTTAAAAGAAAAAATCGTACGCGGCAGTTTTGTCCATGACCTTGGCATCCATATGACAGTCAACACAGGGCTTGCTACTCTGGATGCGAGCAAAGGCTTGATTTAAATGTCTGTCTGCCTGTATGCGTTCAAACTCCTGCATAGTCATCATCTGCAAGATGAGAAAATTGTCGAGAGAAAGTTTTACAAAATCTAGACAAAACGTTAATGAATAAACTAGATCTACCTAGCCCTAACCCTTTTAAATACCGACAATAAAACTGAAGAGTTCTCCATTCAGACATTGCGCCAATGGAGCAGATGCTGTAAAGCTCATCTGTTTCTATGCTCGACGGTTAATGAGGGTGTCATAGTACCAGCACAACGACCAGCAGCCTTTACTTTCCCCAACGAATATGAGGAGGCACCCATAGAGGCTGTGTGAGCTATGCTAACAGTAATCCCTTTTTCAAAGATACATATATAATGTGTAGACATAGATTTCATAGCAATGTTAATAACACAATTTTTGTCGCCTATGGTGAAAGCTACATAAAAGAAAATTAAGCTATATAAACGAAAACTAAGCCCACTATGGTAGAAGCTACATAGAAACTAAACTCCGCTGTTGTGAATATTATAAATACGCTTGAAAAGTACGGCATAGATTTAGTAGCCTTAAAAAAAAGACATTCTTCTATCTTGAAATAAATAGCTTAATGATAAACTTACTTTAGTAGCTTTTGATTTTTTGGAAACATGGTCTCTGAGCTTCAGAGCTGCGGAAATACAACAGAAACACACACTTTCAAGACCAACGTAATGGCTGCTAAGCAAAGCTAGATTTGCCTAGTAATCGCGCTTTGAAATCCTTTTTTTAATGTTCAAATAATAAACACTTTACATTTGATACTTTAACATCCATAGGGCTGAAGACTTAGTGCCCATCTATTAACATCAGTTAACAAGAATGTTGTGGTCTGAATAAGGATTAAGTTTCTTCACTTTTAAAAAAAAAAAAAAGGGGGGGGGGCATTCATTTAAAAGTAACGAGCAAATCTTGGTTTCCATTGGGCTCGAACTAGGAACCCTTCGTTTGTTAGCCAAGATTCCTAATTCCTCAGGTACTACGTAACACCAAGTAATAATTGGAGGTGGAAGAAATAATCTTAAGTAGCAAAGATTTTACTGATTATATTAGATAGTAAATGTAAATTTTTCTTTCAATAAAAATAATTATCGCTTTGTTCATATTCAATGCAGATAAGGAGCTTTATGTACTCACGTAAAGATAAGGTCTTACCGCTGATTCGTTGGCGTGATAACTGAGTCATCTTGGAAATCTCTAGTTCTTGGTCCTTCTTGTTCGTCCCATGATCTTCCTTGACCTCGCCTGAAGCTGGACTGACCGCAGCGCTGTTGCTAGCAAGCATTACTTCCTCTTTATTTTCTGTGGAAAAATCTCCAGTGCCCATGGAAACTTCGCCCTTGGGTTTGTCGCTACTCTCATCCTGTTGTCTAGGTGAGCTCTTCAGTCCTCTAAACGCGAAGCTCAGAAAACGTTGCCTCTGGCTTGATGCTTTTTCCGTCTGTGTGAAGTTCGAAGGTTTTTGTGTGGACAGTTCGTTCGGACGCACAGCTACTGGAGTTTTCCGGTCCGATTCAGAACCGCGCTGTGTAGCGACATTTCTCAGAAAACAGCGTCTGGCAGTGGCGAGACAAGGCGCGAGACGTTCATGCTTCACTGGATCTTTGGAGGAAGGCTCAGAATTTTCGTTTGTTTTGGTTGCTGGCATAACGCGAGGGCTTAATTTATGACCACACTGACCAGTCTTTGTTCCTTGGTCCAAATGTGCAATTGTCCTGTTGAAAATATTGGATTTACCTTCTCTATTGTTTGCTGTTGGAGCGTATGGTTGTCTTCGTTTTTCCAGAAGTACACCTTGTTGACCGCTATCTGTAGACCTCGCAGTTAAGTTAGCTGCTTTTAACGTATCACAAGACCTTTCGGTAACATCGATATTTTGTGAAACACAGGTATCATTCGCTGGAGATTCTGTTAAAGATTGGTAGGCCTTGCATTCTTCATTTTGTAAATGTTTTCCGATGGTTGGTGCTTTTAAGGATGGAGTCCTTGAAACGAGAGGTTTGGACATGTGGTCACCACAGTTGTTTCCTGTGCTGCGAGGTCTGTTCCACGAAATGGTTTCTTTGACTACATTCAGCGATCGACTGTCTTTAGCCAGAGTGGATCCTTGCTTGACAGTAGCTGTCATCTCTGTGAGTCGTTGCCGGTTCAAGCTTTCCTTAGGGTCTACTCGAGCCACTGAGCTAACGCTTGAAGATGAGCAGCTGGTCTTGCCACTGAACAAAGAAGAACAACTGCTGCTATGATTAGAAAACTTGTCAGCTTGACCATTGGAGCTTATTTTTATTGACATTAAGCTTCCTTCATTCGCTCCCAGGACTTGCAATGGAACGTGTTTCGAATTGTTGGAACGAACGGAATTCCTGCTGGGGCATAATTGAATATCTTTTAAAATGCAACTTTTGGAGGAGTCGCTATGAGGTTCTGACTTCATGCTGGCCAAAGAACATGAGGAAGTAGCTCTTGAAGTGTTCTTACTTTTGACGGAGTTTGATTTCGTTCCACTTCTAGATAATAGAGCCGCATTCTGTGCGTGTTCTTGGCAAAACTCAGACGACTGTGTTAATGCTACTAGCTGAGTCGTGCATTCATGAGCTATTTCCTGAAGCTTGTTATGATCATGCTCATACATTTCAGTCGACTGGCAAAAATCTGAAATTTTATTTAGCCATACGTCAGTGGCGTCCAGAATTACTTTAGCGACGGGAATCATATCATCATTTTGATTCAGTTGGATCTCTTCTGAAGGACCTTCTTCCAGCAAGCACTTAGACTTAGATGATGTGCTGGAGCGGCTTGTTCTTTTAACACTCTTGTCAATGACTAACGAGGAAACACTTTCTTTTGAAGAGCCTTTTTCATGAATGGAAATATTTGAGTCAATTTGCTGGTGGAATTTTTCATCTGGCATTGATTCGTCTCGCCCATCATCTGCGTCTCTATCCAAATCTTTACCACTTTGGCCTTCCCATGTAGCTCTTCCCTCATTGTTTGCTCGAAAGACCTTATCGTCCATTTCTGACAACGCTATGCCCGTCGCAATGGGATCTTTGAAATCTGTGTTGTCAGCAGTGACTTGACATTGGGCGGCATCTTCTAGATATTGCGATGTGGTTTCAAGCTTTGTGACTCTCCTCTTTACCTCTTCGTTGTCGGAGCTCACTTTTTCATCTTGGTTTACGACTTCATTTAAACATGAACTGTCATCGTCATCCAAACAATGCTTCGTTAAGCTCTTTACATCAGATGTTAAACCTTCTGACATATCATTCACTGACTTATCATCGACTGACTTATCATCGACTGACTTATCATCGACCGACTTATCATTGACCGACTTATCATTGACTGACTTATCATCGACTGACTTATCATCGACTGACTTATCATCGACCGACTTATCATTGACCGACTTATCATTGACTGACTTATCATTCACTGACTTATCATTCACTGACTTATCATTCACTGACTTATCATCGACTGACTTATCATCGACTGACTTATCATCGACCGACTTATCATCGACCGACTTATCATTGACCGACTTATCATTGACTGACTTATCATTGACTGACTTGACATTGACTAAATTATCATTGACATTTATAAAGATTTCATTAGAAGTAGTTTCACCTTCGTTTTCCCCACAAATAACATTCGAAGAAGATCTTTGAATAAGACATCCTTTATTGCATTCTATTAGTTCACGACTATTGATGCTGCTTTTAACAGGCTCATCACAGAGCGCTGTGGGTTCTGTCTCTTGAATGGTATCAATATCACCGTCTCTTTCACTATTTTCCTCTTTATTGAAGTCGCACGTATCATGAACTTCATTTGTTAAACATTCTCCCTTCCAACTTTCCAATCTCTCCTCTACGTTCAGAGCAAATACATTATCATTGACATAGCTCTGGTCATGCGAACAAAGCGTAGAACTAGATTCAAAATCTCGCAGATCAACTTCTTTAGATTTTGAGTCCAAGACTAGCAGCTTGCTAATAAGCTCTTCCGGCTCAAACGTTGGACCAGATCGAGGCACAGCTGTGCAGAAGTCACTATCTGATTGGCCATTCTGTTCGTCATACCCAGGTGAACAAGCGCCGGGTCGAACGCCATCAAATATTTCGCTATCGATAATACATTCTGTGCTGGGTTGTTGTGTAGTTTGAAACATCAAGCCATTTATTTCTGAGACGTCCATTGTTTCGTTAAGTATCCCGGTGTATGTTTGAATCACGCAACCTGAACAGGCCTTTGCTTCGCCAGTTTCACTTTTCAGGTAACGATCAAAAGTTAGAAAGTCTTGCTGGGCTACTTCAGACTCACCTATACGCCGATGGGTCGAATCCTTATTAGTTTCTTCTGTTTCGGAATTATTATCTTTGTGTGTTTCGACAGACTCAGAATAATATCTAAACTGAGCCGACTCTTCATTGTCGTGGATGTTGCAAACATCTTTATCTGATTTTATACAAATGTCTAAGTTGATACGACTCTGAGATAAGCTGCCAAGGTCTTCATCTTTTGTAATTTCAGTGGTGACATCTACCTGGCCCTCGCACTTCACATCAACAGATCCCAAGTCAAATTCCCTTTCATTATTTCTGCCTTCAAGTGTGGACAATAATGTTTGGTCCACTTTATTTGGCTCAAACATGAAAACATTAGGACACATTTCTCCCAGCTCATTAACTGCGCAGACTGTCTGTTCGTTAGTTTGAACTCTATTGCTCCCATGATCCCCCTGCGCATAATCAAGGTCAGGTTTGCTGCAAGCTTTGAGCTCTTCAACAGGCTGATAGGTTTTGTCCCCTTCTCCTTCAGGCTGGTAAAAATGTGTCTCCTGTGACAGGAACGTCTCCACTCTATCAGTGAACACTGATGTCAACTCTGAAATGACATTCACTTCTACGTCTTCGCGGGCAGTCTTAGCGATCTCATTCGGTGTTATCTGCATTTCGTCGCAGTTGGTAGCTGAAGCCAGGTCTTCCAAGGGCTGACTTTGATCCTGCCCTAGACCATATGGGCTAAGATGTTCGTCTGAGACCAAATCAGGCGGATGATGTATATCTTTGGTCTCGTGATATACAAGCTTTGATCTATTATCTTCCTTATCACGCTTATCTTCTAGTTGGTTGACATCCCGTGTTTCATCAACAACTACATTTTGTGTGAATCTATTTATAGCAGACGTTGCATCAATGCTGCATGACACTGTTTCTTCTGCCGCAATTGGAATGTATTCAGACAGAGACACATTGTTTAAGGTCTCCATTCTAAACTGTTCAGACTTACTAATAATTTCTTCTTTATCGGCTACCTTATGCATACTGTCAAAAACAGATTCTATAATTTCATGTCTTGCAAAATCTTCAGCAGAATTCGAATATTCGGACTGCGTTTCCATCAAGGGGACTTTTTGAGATTTAGTGCATGTATTGTCATTCATTTCACGGACCAACATATTTTCAACATTTTCATTTCTTGATGTCTTTATAATTAATGTCGACTTACTAGCACTAAAGGGAATTAAGTTTCTGATATTTTCGCAGTTCATAGAAGTTACTTGCTTGTCAATAATTTCATCATTCTGAACGATTATGTAACTTTGTTCAGTGCATGTTTCGTCGTGTTCGCAATCTTGACCTTTGACATGTTCTACGTCACGACCACACAGATTGCTGGACTCTTTGTTTTCATCGTCTGCAAAGTCTGAGTTACCTCCCTTTGTTTTATCATAAGGCACTTTATGAATAATGTTCTCGTCCGATAATTTTCTCAATGTTGGTGAAACAGAAATGCGAATTGTCTGAGACTGATGTTCCTCCATTGTGTATACCTGGCGGCTCTCAGCTTCACAGCCATGCATCTCTTCACTCAGCTCAATCTGGTCATCCCAACATACTTCATTAGAATCTCCAGCCACCGCATCGTGTCTGACAGCAAGACTGTTTCTCTCTTTTTGCTCTTCAAAGCAGCCACCGTCACAATCAGCTTCCCTTTGATTGGAGGATTTTTCTTTTAAAATGTCATCTCTATTTGTAAGACTGAGTTGAGATTCGTGGAGATTGTCAATTATTTGAATGGGTACGTCGTACTTCTGTAGGCCAACAAGACTTGAAGTATTGAACTCATTTCCTTCAGCGACTTCCTCTTGGTGGAAACTTGTTTGACTATTGGCAGAGTTCGTTTCATTCAAAACGTTCACAGGGGAAAGCTCATCTTCAGACTTCAGCTTTTTGTTTGTATCAACCCTTTCACTATTCAACTGGTGTTGATGGTCAATGTCATTTTCCAAGTGGTCGTCCAGTGATCTGAGTTTCTCCAGAGTGTCGTTAGTCTCACAGCTGGTTACCATGATGACTTTATCGCCGTTGTCCGTGCCCCAAGGAGACAAGGCAGTATCCGTTTCAGCTTGATTTGATTCTTGGTTGAAAGACTCTTCTCGACCATTCGCGTGTAGCTGTGGGATATTATCCGTTATGATGGTGTTTTGCAGCCTCGTATTGGTGCTTTCATCTACAATCAGCGTGTCGTTGACGTGCAAATCTACTCTCAAATTACAAGAAGAAGCCACAGCAACAGTCACTATATCTTCAATAGCCTGAGCCACTTCGAAGGGCTGGTATTCTTTATTGCCTTCCTCTGTTAACGTGTTGATCTGATCATTAGTTTCATGAACGACATAGTTCTCAGATTTTGGCTCATCGCTTTCGCTCGTCAGATGCAGCCTAGTGTTTATCATGTCTGTATCACAAACTTCGAATGGCACACCACAGAAATTGCCACAATCTAATGCGCTCTGTTGTGAGTTTTTACTAAGGTTACTTTGCACTTCCAAGTTGTCTGAGTCCTCCTTCGAGGATCCTGAGTCCTCCTTCGAGGATCCTGAGTCCTCCTTCGAGGATCCTGAGTCCTCCTTCAAGGATCCTGATGGCAACATTGCGCACAAATCGGCATACTCGTTATCGATGCAAGATTTGTTGGCGACAAAAGGCTCCCCCACGTCATCGTGAAGACTTGCCTCCTTTGGTGGAAGCGTCACTGTGTTATCCAAATAATTGTCCATTGCGAATACTTTCGCGTTGGATTGTGTGTCACATTCGAAACTGTTTTCATTGTCAACTTCGGGACTGGATCTAGAGGCGAGAGACTCTGAGCTGACATCGTCTCCGGTCTTCTCAACAGAGCTTTCTTCGTTGTGAAACTCATTATCTCTACTGCACCTGTCTTCAGGATCATTGGCGGAAGAATGGCGACCTTTCTGAGACGCTTTCGACACGTTCATCCCGTTGAGGCTCTCTACAGTATTTGGACCCATTCCTTTGTCTCTAAAGCCGCCAATGACTTGATCAAGTAGGGCATCTGCATCCTGTTCGGTTCTTTCCTTATTAATTACCATAGACTCTTTGATCAACGCAAAATCTAGACTGCGAAAATCGTTTTCCGCAGAAGCTAGTTCCTCCTCATCTTGTGCGACATCCTCGTTTGAAGCAGAGCTGTTTGGGTGGCTAGTAGGACTCTGGTAAGATGTTTCCTTTTGAGAGCTGCCGTCAGCGATTAAGTTTGGGCTGATTTCGTCAATGCCCTTGTTGATTATACTTGCTGGGGAGAGGTCAACATTGTTTACTGGTAAGGAAATTTTGATTTCACGCCTAATGGAAGACGACGCAGTCTTTAAGCTTTCGGCCGTCGTGTCGTCATCATTGCTGGAACCCACATCGTGCATATTGCTTTCCACTGTACACGCGTACTCGCTGTACACAACGTCGTTCTGTACGAATGGAGAACTTTTTTCCGGATACGCCTCTGGGTTGGTGGCGTTGTCAAGATCGCTTATCGCAGATTCCAGCATGAACTCGTTAGAACTGTCCTGTCCTGTGGAGCTCAACGGTGCAACTCTCAATGGGTTGTTATAATTTCTAGGGGGTGACTGAATCGACTCACCTGGATCACGCCTATGATCTTGAGTTGACCCCGCAATCGCCGCGCTCTCGTGCTGCTCTACATCTGTTGTGTTTAGACTAGTCTGGCCCTGTGTACTGGCTCCTGCCGGCTGCGTTGCAACTGCTGTTGGTGGCAAAGCATTGTTAGCAGGAGGACCTGCAATAGTATTTGGATCCAGCGTTATGATAAATTCGAAAGCTTCGTCCATGATGCCGACGTTATCATCTGGCAGCCCATAGTCCAGTACAGCTGGGCGCTGGACCATACCTCGGCGACTAATCCCTCGGCCCCTGGCCAGTGAGTTCACTTGCCTGTCTTGCCTTTCGTCATCGTTGTTCACGTTGATGTCGCCAAAGACAACATTCCTACAGCTCCCCGCCTCCTCCTTGACCTCATTAAGTGATGCCACTTTAACGGTGTTTGTATTTTCTTCGATGGGTTTTCCAAAAACGTAATCCTCATCCCTGCAAGCGTCGGTTGGTTCATTGTCTTCCAGACTACATGGTCGGCTGCTACCTATACAATCAGAACCATTCTCGCCGGAAGTCACACATGCTGTCGAAAGGTCAGCGACCTGTTCATTCTTGCTACTGGCGCCATTATTAATAGCTTCCTCTGTGTCCTCTGATGAGTCACTTCCGTTGTCGTTACAAACAGCGTTGTTGGAGTTTTTGTTTTTGTCTGATACTAAAATATTTGGAAAAGACAAAAGTACCATAGATATGTGTAACTAGGTTTACGTGTGTACACATTAAACAGGACATTTAAGTTCCCAAAGCAAGAAAATTTTTTAAAAAGCACTACTAGAAAGGTAAGTCGAAAGACGGCAAGAATCAGGCAGCAATTCAACTACCATACACCTTATTAGGTTCTAACATATTATTGTAATTGCTCTATAGAGCTAATTAATTCGTTGTTAGAACTGAGTTGCTGTGAGTTCAAGACAGTATCTAGAAAAATGTCCAAGATAATTAGTTACCTGTAATTAATTGACTTATTAGTTAATTTGTTTTTATTATTGATTTTTTATGAACAAGTGTGCAAAGTTTCAGCGTGATCCTGAGAATGGGAGTGGGAGAAATAATATGTACAAACGTTTTACCAGACAGACAGAATTCATATAAGCTTTGTAAAAAGGTCTAAACAGTCCAGGAGTTACTGTTCAAAGTCTAAGACAGCTTCAACTGTAGAATAGTGTTACAAAAATACAGAATATATAAATAGTATTTGGTGACAAAGAATTTCACTATCAACCGAATGGTTTCAGTTAAACTTGAAGTATAAGCAATAGTGCATTGGTCTTATAGTTTAGAACATAACTAGCATTAACAGGAGAAACAGCTTCTTCTCGAAAGAACTTTTTATAAACTGTCGAAAACCACAAATGTAAGCCTCGAGCAACCGAGAGAGCAGGATTACATTCTATGACCAATTATTAGACCATAGTTACTTTGAATTTCAAACATCAGATCTACACCTATTTCTTTTTGTGGACACGTGGAAATATGAGTGACGTTTTCTTTGCTGCCTTCATGCGCTCAGCAAACACAAATCTGTTCGAGTTGGGATTCAAACTCAAGCTCTCTTTATAGGTAGCCAATTAGTGTATACCACTCAGCCACACATCCAGGGGCGGACTGGCTATATGGGCAAACGGGCAAATGCCCGGTGGGCCGGTACCAAATGGGCCGGTCTGGTCGCGACCAAAGAAAAAAAAAATTCAATGCAGACAACTTTAAAAAAAAAAGTGACAGCAGCAAGACACAAAGGCCCGAACACGTTTTCTTGTTTTAGTTTATTGCAATTAATTTTGTTTGAAATTCAACAAGAATATCAACAAACAAACAAAAATACACTATTCACTGTACGTATTATCATTTGCAAAACCTTAAACCGTACTTTCTGCTATGCACGAGCGGCATTGACTACTTTGATGTCTTCGAGGTTGTGTTTGGCCTAATCATTTTGCTGGTCGGCATGGGCCTTTGATAGCACTCCCATTTTGTTTTGCTCCTTCCCTCCCCCGGCTTTGGTTCCAATGAAATTTAACCAAAAAGATAAATGAGAGAGGTTAAGTTAGAAAACATTGATATAACGCAGCAAAAATATAAAATAAATAAAATATAGGCGCGACAATTATATCTTTAACAATACTTAATAGAAATTAACTTAAACACATATACACAGCCGGGAAATTGCAAACCGCCCAACTTATTCACAGCTCAGTATGGGTATAAAGCTCTACTTTCTGCGACTTGAAAAGAAAAAGTAAGTTTCTTTTTTTATTTTTAATAGCATAGATCTAAAAATACTACACTTAGGGCTTACAAAAAAAATTATTTGATTAAAAAATAAATCTAGATCTAAATCAATTTTTACACTAGTATAATTAGTGGCAAACTTATGCTTCGTAATAATAATAAGGCTAGTCTTCGAATACGAAGATTAGTGAGGAATGCAGTATTTTCAGTGGCAGCGCAGCCCCAGCTGAGACCTACATATTTGCCACATCCAGGGCAAACATAACCATTGTCCGCAGGTGGTCCATTTAGTTTTTCTTTTCGCCGTCTGCGTTTGTCCTCGGCAGCAGATTTTCTTTTGGTCTCAAATGTGTATCCCGCGGCCTTCGTGAGTGACCTCCAGCTGTCTCGTTCTGAGACCGCATGCAACCAGGTGCTCTCTTCTATGTCAGCCAAGGAAAGTTGACGCCTAAGCTGGTCTTTGAAGCAATGCCGTGGGGCGCCTCCGTTACGTCGACCATCTTTACCTCACCAAAAAAGACTGCATTTGGCATACGTTCGTCTCCCTTACGGGATACGTGCCATGCCCAGCGTAACTGTCGGACCAAAAGAAGTCCCTCTATACTGTGCGGTCTTGCCACCGTATGTCCACGATAGAGCGCAAGCATCTTTGGTGGAAGCGCTCAAGAAGTTTTAGATGTTTCCTGTACAGTGTCCATGTCTCAGAGCCATACCGAAGGGTTGAGAGAACAACAGCCTGGTAGACACTGATTTTTGTAAGCAGGCGGAGCGATCTGTTCTGCCAAACTCTCGCCTGAAGGCGTCCAAAAGCGCTACTGCCCCTGGTCAGACGGTTATCAACTTCCCTTGAAAGTGAGGCGTCATTTGACACTATACTAACTACCTAGATAGGTGAAGTGGTCTACCACATTAAGGGGCTGTCCATTTACGGTGATCCTTGGGGCTGAGTATGTTTTATTGGGTGACTTCTGGAACATGACTTCTGTTTTCCCGAGGTTTATAGATAGACCGAAAGAGGCGGCAGCGTATGCACATTCGTTTACCGCGTTCTGGAGATCATGTTCATTGTGAGCTAGCAGGGCGCAATCATCGGCATAGAGAAGCTTAGTTATGACCATCTCCTTTGTTTTTGTATGGGATAGTAGACGTCGAAGATTGAACACATTGCCGTCAGAACGAAACCGGATATAGATGCCTTCGTGCAATCGCTGCCTCATTTGACCCAGCATTACGCCAAAGAAGATAGCGAATAGAGTAGCAGCAAGTACACAGCCCTGCTTCACGCCATTTTCAATTGGGAAGTGATCAGAAAGGGCACCATTGTGTCTGATCTGCCCTCTTTGTCCCACGTGAAGCTGCTTGAGAATGGATGGGAATATAGATGGGCATCCCAGCATGGCTAAAATCCTCCACAAACCATCGCGACTGACTGTGTCGAAAGCCTTAGTGAGGTTCACAAAGGCAGCGTAGCAGCGTATAGGTTTAAGTTCTGCTCTTTGCATTTTTCTTGTAATTGTCGCAGAACAAATATCATGTCAGATGTACCTCTACCGGCTCAGATAAGACCTCCTCCACTAAAGAGTGGGTTAGTCGGTCGAGCAACTTAGTATGAAGTCATTAATGATGAAAATTATTACAATAATTACAATAATTTATATAGCGCTGTCACATCCGATATTTAATGAAAGGAGATTTATATTTTAAATAATGGGTCATGGTATATTCCTATACAAATCGCGTTTTTGAGAATGTACTAGGAGGAAGCAAGAGCTTTTCACATTAAGTAAATGCCTCTCTAACCGTTCTAATTTCTCTCATCTTATAATGGAATGGGTTGCCTGAGTCAGCCAGGAAAACCAATGATTTAGCATATTTGAAGTCACAGATCAACATACATGATTAGATTGACACATAAAATGCGTAAGACGTAACAATCTTATTTTTTGAAGAAACGTCTGTAATCTATAAGTAATACCAAAGAGCTTCAAACTCATTAGGCTGCTATTGTATTGTTTATAGTTTTCAGACTACATACATGTATAAATAGAATACATTATGTAATCATACGAATGCATACATCCAGTTTTCAAACTTTATATAATTTGTAGAGAATTAGGCTTACACCTATAATATAACACATGGGAGTAGCCTGGAGGGGAAGGTCTTCAAAGCATCACTTGCCTCAGACCTCATTGTCTGAAAGGGAAACTTTACTTACTGCGAACTTAAGCAAACTAGTCACCAAATTTCACGAGCGTAGCCAAAAGGGGTTTTGTGGTTACCCTCCCCCTCTAATACAAAAACTAAAGCATTTTACCATTTTATACCAGTCGCTGGACTCCATTGAATAGAAGATTTGGTTTATGAATTTTTTTAGTGGAAGAATAGCAGGCTAATTGCACTGTATCTACCTCAGAATATGCATTTTTAAAGCTTAAAATAACGGAAACGATGCTTTGTTCCGGGACCCCACTAAGGGGAGCTCACAGCGCTCCCCCGGACTCCCTACCTGCCCTTTGGCGGTGTGTACTGTCTTTCCACTAATTAAAGGAAGAGAGTATTCTAGGGTAAAAAAACGTTTGAAAGAATGAAAGATAAGAATGTAATGAAGATTAATTACATACACACACACACTAATATATATATATAAAGTGGGGTAAAAATCCCCCCCCCCCCCCGAAAATATATGACATGCCATTTGTGGGCCGGTTTATATGGTAATGCCCGGGCCGATTTTGATACCCAGTCCGCCTCTGCACACATCCCACAAGACAGTAAAACTAAACTGGCCAAAAAACAACAACAGAAAATGTCCACACTGAGTTGCAAGAACACTGCTTAGATCATCTAAAATATTTATTGTTAGGATTGATGATTTTATCTTTTACAAACCTTTGGTTGAGAATTTAAATAGTGTCCAGAAGTTCACTAAATTCACTTTAATTAATGGATTTGCCTAGAACATAGATCTATATTTTGATAGATATGAATCCAGATCTAAATTAATCCTACAACAAAATAGAAATAATAGCAAGATAAGCTAGATTTAATCTTTAAAGATCTCAAATAAAATTTGGTCCAATGCTTACAGTACCACGTTTAAGATTACACATTACCTTGTCCCATTGAATCCCTCGTGTCATTGGCCAGATGACGGCTGACTACTCTGCCTACTTCTAGAGAGATGGCCATGTCTACGTGAGAAGAATGGGACAACTTCGTCCAAGAGCTAACTTCTTTGTCGCTCCGATAGAACCTCGCACTTCGGACAGACCTCCTGCGACCATTTAAAGACATTTCCAACTTTTCAGGTTGACCCGTCTTTCGCTATTTCATCCATTAAGAGATTTTGTTTTTCATATTTTAAGAACTAGAAATGAAAAATACTATTAACAATTTGACGCCAGCACATGAATGAGGGGGAAAAAGACGCCAATGATAATGTTGGGCTGACTTCCGGCCTCTGACGTCATGCATCAGGTTCGCACAAAAATGAATGAAAATTGACATTTGTTTGCGCACTGCTTGAAGAGAAACAATAATTGGAGGAATTTGTACGATGCGTTCTTTTCATCTGGTAATTTAAACGCACAATTACAGAGGAGGATCCTAGCCATGGAATCAAAATGCTGGCATCTTATACACGTGTAAAGATCGCATCACAAATGAGGAAATTCAAATAATGAATCGCAATGCAATCTGACCATACGATGACCCTCTGACCAGCATGATAAGACTTACGGCCATCACAAGGTCCTCAGGGATTACAAAGACCTTTCTGCAGGGAACAGTTCCAAGAAGAGATAGATGAATGAAGGGATAAGAAGACCTAAAGAAATGTACAGGCATGTCAGTTGAAGAGATTTTAATGCTGTCGAAAGACAGAGGAATGGAGATAGGTATTTAAAAGATCCTGAGTGGTGCCCCAACGGTGCAAAAGCCCAAGGCACGGGTTAAGATGAAAGGTACTTTTCATCTAGGAACTCTTTTATCATCATCATTAAAGAATGACATAGCAGTGTAATAGTGTCATAAAATATAATATTTTTCTAACTTCAAGCTCGATTTAATGCCATTACAGCATGAAATGGGTTGCCTGATTCAGACATGAAAACCAATGACTTAGCAGAGCAAGTCTTTAATTAACATGCACGCCTAGATTAACATATAGATACACGTAGGACGTAATTATCTTCTTTTTATTCATGATAGAATGTCAATACTTTGAAAGATCCAGACATACATGCAATAAAATGTGGGAATCACTACATGCAAAGAATGCATTATTTGGGCCTAGCATGCTTCAGGCTTAAGCACAGAATTATGACCTTGACCTTAAAAAACTCTTTAAACACTACTATAATTTTGGATTCGACTACTTATTTGAAATCAGGCTCTGACTATCTCGTTGTCAATCGGTTTCAGCTTTTGAAGCTCCAGGTCCTAGAGGCATCAGTAAAAGAAATTTCGTTTGGCTTAAAGCCTTTACCACACGAGCAGGTAGTAGATTTCTTTTAAAGAGGCTCTTTAGGGCGTAAGGGGGGGGGCACTGGCAAGGGGGGTAGCACTTTTGATGGTCCGGCATGCTGACCCTTCGAGTGGACTGGTCCCATCCCAGCCCTTAAATCTCTCTTTCCTTGAACTAGCGGACCAAACCTTGCGAGGGGATAGTGTTCTCGACTGAGGTCACCGTCCAGTGCAGAGGAGTCTCAAGATGGACTACAACGGCCACATGTTCAGGACCTAATTGTAATCGGCTGTGGTCAGGGATGGGTACCACATGGCAAGCATCTAGCCCTCGTTACACTGCATGAAAAAAAAAACAGAAGGGAATGGGGAAAGACGGTCGACAGATCATGTGTGGTGCCCCGAGGTTCAACAGACTAAGGTGAAATTGATTTAAAAACATCTCGGATTGTTTTCTATACTGTGGTAGAAGAAACCTTGAGGCTATAACAGCCTTGAAATTATGTACAGTGTAAGCTTGAAAGGAATGATGTTGAGCTTATTATTCTATCATCATCATCATATCAACAATGTTAACTACAACAGTACAAAGAAATAAAAGGCAATGAAAGCCAAAACAAAAGTAAACATTCAAACCAATGTAAAAACTAAAATTTCACAATTAAATTTCAAGTAGACAAATTGTCATTATGTCCATCTGTACACTCTATAAGGTCGGAAAGTTCGTAGTAGCCAATGAAAGGCTGACATTTCCTAATGCCATGGGCGGATCCACACGTTGAATCTTTGGGTTGTAGCCCCACTTGGTAAACGCCGAGCCCTCCAATTCGAATTGATATCGTACAACTTTTAGATATTTTTGTTTATAGAAGATGCATTTCAAAAGTGATCACGGTAACATTCACACAGATACCCCCCCCACCCCTTTGTTCTCCCCCCCATCCCTTTCCCAACTGGCCCAAACAAATAATAGGACCATAGCGTTTTGAGAAAGCTAAAATGAAATGGAGCTAAAATATTACTATTTGTAAAAATATTTCTAATCGCACATATTTATTATTGTTAGTCTAGATCTATTATAAATTTAATAACACGGCTGATCCAAAGTAATTGTTACATTGACACTTAATATAAGCTTTTTTTTTTTTTTTTTTTAATTATAGGTCTACATAAATTTGAAGAGTCTCATAGTGACTACGTTTTGTAGGAACATTGTGGCGACAGACAATGGTAGACAGTGAATAAGAGTTAGCTAAGTGTATATCTACATTGAGTTTATACGCTCCATAAATGTCTCTTTGGAATCTAGATTCTAATTTTCCAATCAATACGTCTCTATACAAGTCTAAAAACCAAAACTCCGATTTGATTGAATAGGAAAATGAAGTCAATGTAAACAAAATAAAAATAGAAATATTGAATGGAATAAAATTCTTCAAAGAAAAAACTTAAAATCCCTCCAAAAAATGGAAAACTATTCAACGTTAACATTGGTAAGCTTAGAAAACATTTATTCTGTCAGTATATGCAGTGTCTAGATCATAAACTTCAGATGATAGAAATCTTCACTACATTCATTGTCTATTTTATTTATTTCGTACAGATTATATGAACATTTTAGAGAACATTGTCGTGTATCCTATGTGGTTTATTGACCAAACTAGATGACTCTCTTACAACTATTGACCATATACACATGTATTCTTTTTCTAGTTGTGACGAAACTTCAACATTGCCAACCAGACAATAGACTGGCTTGAGACCCGGATGTAGGAGCCTATCTGGGAGAATGTTACGACTTGGATCTGTAACGAGGGGCATAGGGTGGCTCCCTGTTTTTACACATGAGGTCGATCTTCTGAGTCTGGAGAAAGAAAGAGACATTCTCTATGTAGGTCAGTCACATTTACGCATGTATTGCACTGCTTCTGTTATATTAGCAAAATGTATGCTAGCATATACTCATTCGGATCTGTGTCATTATATAATGCCTCCAGTCCAGTTTGATATTGTAACAGTGAGATACGCTGGTCACCGAGAAATAATTTAATTATTTATTTAAATGTTAATACAGAGTGACTTGTATGACGTCATCAAGGTTTTTTTTTAAAGCGAGGCTATTAACGCTTTTAGGTCATAGAGACTTTATGATTACGTCTTAGTTCATAGAGAATGTTTGATTATGTATCAGGTCATAGAGACTTCATGGTTATGTCTTAGTTCATGGAGACTTCATGGTTATGTCTTAGTTCATGGAGACTTCATGGTCATGTCTTAGTTTATGGAGACTTCATGGTCATGTCTTAGTTGATGGAGACTTCATGGTCATGTCTTAGTTGATGGAGACTTCATGGTCATGTCTTAGTTCATGGATACTTCATGATTATGTCTTAGTTCATAGAGACTTCATGGTCATGTCTTAGTTCATGGAGACTTCATGGTCATGTCTTAGTTTATGGAGACTTCATGGTCATGTCTTAGTTCATGGAGACTTCATGGTCATGTCTTAGTTCATGGAGACTTCATGGTCATGTCTTAGTTCATGGAGACTTCATGGTCATGTCTTAGTTCATGGAGACTTCATGGTCATGTCTTAGTTCATGGAGACTTCATGGTTATGTCTTAGTTCATGGAGACTTCATGGTCATGTCTTAGATCATGGAGACTTCATGGTCATGTCTTAGATCATGGAGACTTCATGGTCATGTCTTAGTTCATGGAGACTTCATGGTCATGTCTTAGTTCATGGAGACTTCATGGTCATGTCTTAGTTCATGGAGACTTCATGGTCATGTCTTAGTTCATGGAGACTTCATGGTTATGTCTTAGTTCATGGAGACTTCATGGTTATGTCTTAGTTCATGGAGACTTCATGGTTATGTCTTAGTTCATGGAGACTTCATGGTCATGTCTTAGTTTATAGAGACTTCATGGTTATGTCTTAGTTCATGGAGACTTCATGGTTATGTCTTAGTTCATGGAGACTTCATGGTTATGTCTTAGTTCATAGAGACTTCATGGTCATGTCTTAGTTGATGGAGACTTCAGGATACTACTCTCTCTGGCCTACTCTCATGTCATTAAGAACATGTGTTTTGTTTCCTTTCAAGCAAGCGATTGTATTCAGTTCTTAGGGACATATCCTACATATCACTTAGTGAACAATCAACAAATAACAAGTGAACAACAAATGTACATAGCACGGTTGAAGAATTGACATGTTAAAAAAAAAGGTTACATCTCAATAGCATTTAGTGGTCCAGTGCTAGTTGTTATGAACATAGGCCTACTAGCACACTGGCGGTCTCTAGATATATTACGAACATAGGCCTACTAGCACACTGGCGGTCTCTAGATATATTACGAACATAGGCCTACTAGCACACTGGCGGTCTCTAGATATATTACGAACATAGGCCTACTAGCACACTGGCGGTCTCTAGATATATTACGAACATAGGCCTACAAGCACACTGGCGGTCTCTAGATATATTACGAACATAGGCCTACTAGCACACTGGCGGTCTCTACATATATTACGAACATAGGCCTACAAGCACACTAGCGGTCTCTAGATATATTACGAACATAGGCCTACTAGCACACTGGCGGTCTCTAGATATATTACGAACATAGGCCTACAAGCACACTGGCGGTCTCTAGATATATTACGAACATAGGCCTACAAGCACACTGGCGATCTCTAGACATATTACGAACATAGGCCTACAAGCACACTGGCGGTCTCTAGATATATTACAAATATAGGCCTACAAGCACACTGGCGGTCTCTAGATATATTACGAACATAGGCCTACAAGCACACTGGCGGTCTCTAGATATATTACAAACATAGGCCTACAAGCACACTGGCGGTCTCTAGATATATTACGAACATAGGCCTACAAGCACACTGGCGGTCTCTAGATATATTACGAACATAGGCCTACAAGCACACTGGCGGTCTCTAGATATATTACAAACATAGGCCTACAAGCACACTGGCGGTCTCTAGATATATTACGAACATAGGCCTACAAGCACACTGGCGGTCTCTAGATATATTACAAACATAGGCCTACAAGCACACTGGCGGTCTCTAGATATATTACGAACATAGGCCTACAAGCACACTGGCGGTCTCTAGATATATTACGAACATAGGCCTACAAGCACACTGGCGGTCTCTAGATATATTACGAACATAGGCCTACAAGCACACTGGCGGTCTCTAGATATATTGATATCATTTGACTTACTGCAAGTCTGAGCCTTTTTTCCCTCTCTTCTAAGCGTTTGGCTATGGCGCTATGAACACTGCTTGGCAACCAATCGGAGTGCTCGTGGGGATGTTTGCTAAGAGCCGCTAATTTCAAACAGTGATCCTGAATTTAAACAAAAAAAAAAACACATCTTGTTCAAAGATTCTGGAAATTATTATTTTAAAGGCCATGTATCAATGTTGCTATTTATTAAATCATTATTTAGGGTTGATTTTAGCCTGCTTGGAATTAGCAAAAGGAGGGAAATAATAATAATAAGGCTTGTCTTCGAGTCCGAAGATTAATGAGGAAAGCAGTAATTCCCGTGGTTACGCAGCCCCAGCTGTGACCTACATATTTCGCCACATGCAGGGCAAGCATAACCATTGTCTACTGGTGGTCGATTAAGATTTTCTTTTCGCCGTCTGCGTCTGTCCTCGGCAGCGGATTTTCTTTTGGTCTCAAATGTGTAAGTGACCTCCAGCTGTCTCGTTCCGAGGCCGCATGCAGCCACTACTCTCTTCTATGTCAGCTAAAGCAAGTTGGCGCCTAGGCTGGTCTTTAAAGCATTTCCGTGGGGCACCTCTGTTACGCCGACCACCTTTTAGCTCACCAAAAAAGACTGCCTTTTGTATACGTTCGTCCCCCATACCGGATACGTGCCCTGCCCAGCGTAACTGTCGGACTATAAGAAGTCCCTCTATACTGTCCATACCGGCGTTCGCAAGGGCATCACTGTTTGTGGTGTGGTCTTGCCACCGTATGTCCTTTGGTGAAAGCGCTCAAGTAGGGTAAATAACTATCTCTTTAAAAGGCAATATTCATATTTGGATTAAAGAAAATTATTGCATTATCACTAGTACATCTAAAACGTATTCAAAGAAGACATATCACTAAACTTTTAGTAAGTCACTTTTTAATATAGTGATCATTCATTTATAATCGTCTTCATCGGGAATATTTTGATCCCGTATCAGTAAAAGTACATTTATCCACGTCTGTAAATGATTCTATGGTTTAAGTTTAAGGATCAGGTCCCCTTTCAGACCCCTGACTGCATGAAGCAGATGATGTGAAGCTCGTCTGCTTCTATGGCCGACTGTTAACATACATGTCATGTGACCAGTAACTAATGTCAGGCACCCAAAGTGACCCAATACATTCAAAAGTCCTAAACATCTCAGCCTTCAATGAGGTTTGAACTCGATATCCTATATTGAACTAGCCAAGTGCTTATCTACTCTTAAATGTCGTTGCATTTAATCTCCTAAGTAGGTGCTGGTTTATTATCATTGCATTTTCTTATCACTCGCTCACCTTATAATCCTTCTCCATTAAGTCTCGGCTGTATGGTGATTTGAGACGCTCTGTTTGCAGTGACCTAGAACCGAGTCATCGCATTCAATTATTCGGAGACAGTTACATAGATTGAACTAAATAAATTAGTATAAAGGCTTCAATGTTTGCTTGTTAAACATGTTTCTAATTTTTGTTGTTGTTTTTTAGAATTTTAGAAGATGATTACATCCTATTTTAAACCTTCCGCACGACACTGGGATGGCAGTGGGTAAGGTTCACACGCGGGACAATTAAAGACGCTAGTCCAAAGTGCATTTCACTCAACCAGGCAGCCATTTCATTGCACATAAGGTCTGAATTGTTTTTGGTTTTCTACGCCATTCCTTCACTAGTTTGAAGGTAAGTTTGTGTGTTACAGGATCATGAAACTAGAACATCAAGCAAACATAATTACAATATACTCCAGTTCAATCAGAAACAAACATTTCTAAGCATTCATATTTGTAATGAACTAGTTAAATATATTAAGATTAAAATACTTTGAAATGTCTAGCCTTCCCGATTGTTCTTATAGACATGTCATCTACTTGTCTGACTTCATTTGGTTGTTTATAGAAGGGCTGGCCATAGTGAGTCGTGACTAACTTTGTAGAAAGAATAATATTTTTATAACAAATTTTGAATTCATTGTGGAGAGCAAGGGGCTTAACTTAGTCTTGAACTTGTTATATAGTGGAAATTTAACTGGAATGACATCATCTGGTTGTTTCTCTAATAAATAAGGAGACTATGAATTTTCTTTTGACGTCACAAAGTCGCTATGGAAAGGATAGGAAGGAGGGCGAACTGAAGAAAACTATACAAAGAATGGAAACTTTAGATTTCAGGTACATGTCATGGTCATTTGGTAAATAAGGTAGGTTAGTTTAATTTATATTACTAGTTTGACTTAACGATCCTGTTAGAAGTGATTTCAATACTGTATTTCAAATTTATTTGATTATTTTTGTTGTATTTATTCTGTTCAAGTATTGGAATTGATAGTCGAGGGCGTTTCTTAATTCATTTCAAAGTTATGTTGTGTTTTAGTGGATCCGCTAAAATCTATCATTAAATATAATGAAAAAAAAACTCCAGACCTTTACAGACAGTTGCCTACGCCAGATATTAGGAAATAAGTGGCGCCAAAAGTTATCTATTGTCAATTTGTGGGAGAGAACCAAGCAATAAAAAGCAAAAGTGGATCTGGATAGAACACATCCTACGAAAACCAAGTATCAATGTTGCAAGGCGGGCACTTGATTGGAATCTGCAAGGAAAGAGGAAAGTGGGCAGGCCCAAGCAAACCTGGAAGAGGCCAGTCATCAGTGAAGCCGAGAATACCAGAATGACATGGGAGCAGATGAAGAAAGCTGCTCAGAACGAGTTCGGTGAAGAAGTTTGGTTGCGGCCCTATGCTTCCCTGAGGTTTCCGCGGGAATACGTCAAGTCAATTTAATGCTATACATAATCAAATAAAACACACATTTAAAAAAGAAACTCCTCCTATCGATGTCTGGATGGTTACAAACGTACCACTTTCTAATCGGAGGCAAACTGAAGCTTCTCTGAAGTCTGTTGTTCGATGCTCCCTTGCTGTAGAATTCATCAATGGCTCGAGCCTGGACAAAGTCAGGAATTAAAGTGATAGAAATGAACGAAATAGCTGCGTGAGTCGTTTTAAAAACTTCCTGGTTCGTTCTCATAATTTACAAATTATTCTTGTTTGTACATACGCTTGGAAATCTATAGTTTTCAATCCTCCTTTAAATATGCACAATCAGCTTTATTTAAGACCTAATTAAGCATATGTTAACTGTTAAATGATTTTTTTAGATATCTTTAATTCATTTGTTTGGATAGCGGCAAATATTCAACAATAAAACATTTATCAATGTGAATTTTTTTTTTAAAGTGATTTGCACATAACAAAATAAAGATTGAAAACAGTATGTTGGTTTTGATCATTGACCATAACCCTAACCCTAACCTTTTCTTATCTTCCAGGTCAGGAATGAAATGTAGGTAAGAGCTAGATGCCTCTAAAATTCTATCAAGATCCCCAATCAAGTAATCGATTAGTCAACACTTTCAACATGGGAAACGTCTCAATCAAATGATTTTATAGAAATGTTTGGTACATGAGGGATATGAATCATCTTTGTATTGGACTAAGCAAGCTACTAAATGTATCAACATCAGTCATCAAATCTTTCTTTCTCTTTAAGTTTAGAACTAGTTCTAAACATATACCTGATCCAGTGGCGTAGCTAGGGATTTGAGGTCCGGGGGTGGGGGCTTGACCTCTTTAAAGGCCCGTGCATTTTGACATTCGACATCACATGAGATAATGGCATAATATTTAATGTAAAAACGAATTTCAGACACTCATTTGGGGGTCCCCCCTCAAGCGGAGGCCCAGGGGGATTTTCACTTTTGGACCCCCCCCCCCAGGCTACGCCACTGACCTGACCTATAAAAGTTGAATTCGTTACAAATCACAGACCTGCTCTTGCGCCAAGAAGTTAGCTCTTACAGATGGTAAATCCCTGGCATCTGATTTCTTCGGAAGGTCGTCTGGGTAACGACGGTTGAGTCGAAAAAAGTTTTTCTGTTTGGGTGGAAACCAACAAAAAAAATGTTTTCCATGAAATGAATGTCACATGTTAAGTGTAAACCTGAAAGATGTTTGACTGTAAAGGATAATCACATCTGGAGAATCAAAATAAGCAAAATAAAAAAAAATCGTTTAAAAAAAAAGGTTATCTATGGGGAATAGCTCCACACTTACAACTATATCTCAATAATGTTGAAGTTATTTCCTTTATTCAACTAAAAATAATTACGTACCAATAATTAATTGACTAATTGGTTAATTTTTTAAAATGATTAATATTTTGTTTGGCAGAATAAATAATTGTTTAAAAGTTTCAATTTGATCCGAGAATGGTTGTGAGTGAAATATTACAATTATTTACAATGTAATAATTACAATATAATATTACAATTATAATTATTTAATGGGACACAAGCCAACATATTTTTCTAGACCTGTGAATACTGAAGGATTAATTTCCCTTGTTGATATCACACAAAATAATTAATAACCAGTAATTAATTGACTAACTGGTTAAATTAATTTTTTTTTAATGATTCGTGTATTCTCTACGCTAATGAGTAATTGTACAAACTTCCGAGATTAGGTGTGGGAGAAATAACATGTTTAAACATTGTACCAGTCAGACATCGGGTAAAAGAAGAATTTTTTAAAATCAAAAGCTATTTGAGATGGACTATAACGCAATAACACTTCAATAATGATATCTATCAAACCAAATATCGTTCAGTCTCTGAAACGTTCACATTTTATTCGGGACTTTGCGGCCATCAAAGCACGAACAGTTGATTTTTATTTGAACTTAATGATACTCGACCGAGTATGTTTAAGGAAACTTAGTTATATGTTGATTTAGATATAGCTACAAGAAGGGCTTCAATAAATTTCGTAATTTAAGTAGGATTTTATTTGATTTTCTGTATCATTTGAGGGGTCACTCACTTCGCCTAGGGCCTTCAATTACCTAAAACCGGCTCTGTCAAGATTCACACATTTGATCTCTAAATGAACATTCACCTTATATGACTCGCTCAGAATAGTTATGGCCAAAGCACGTTACCAAATCCAAGAGCCGAGCAACAGTGCACACAAATAGGAGAAAGAAAAAAGAAATCTTTTGCAAATATTTTGGTTTGGAGTTTTTATGGAATACGTAACACACCTTCCGTTAGGGAAGAAAATAGAATGGAGCGCAGTCAGAGATACGTGTATGCTTCTTACATTGCAGATTCAATGGACAGTGGGACTATGGTAGTTACTACTTATGACTATGACCACATAGAATGTCGTTACCTGGTAATCTTCCAGCTGGTCCTCTCTACTGTACGACGTCTCACGGCTCAACAGTCGTCTGGCTATCTCAAAGTTCTGTCTGCTTATTGCTTCTTGTTCCTTCAGACGATTGAATAAACTCATCTCGCTAGACACAAAGTGATAGACAATTGTAACCGAATGTTTAGTATTCACAAATTATTCACAAAGTATTTAACACCTTTTAAAATAGATTAATTTTCAATTTAAGAACCAAACATATTTTTAAAACAAATGGTAGACGCATACATCCACAAGCATATAATTATTCTAAAAATATTAAAATACATCAACAATCGATCATTGTGTGATAACTAAAAACAATAAGTCCTAAGGAAGTCGTAATTTTGTGTCTTCTCTTATTTTCCCTTCTCTCTGCACTTCTCATGCCTCTACCTGCAGCCAGGCTGCCTTTGTGAGTCTACATGAGGGAAGAGCAATATTTGTTGAACATTCAGTTGGTCAGTGAGGGGAAAAAGTTGTATAACAAAACCATTTGTAAAAGCTTATATCAACTCCATCTGTCTGTCGGCTAAAAAGTTGTATGACAAAACCATTTGTAAAAGCTTATATCAACTCCATCTGTCTGTCGGCTAAAAGGTTGTATGACAAAACCATTTTTAAAAGCTTATATCAACTCCGTCTGTCTGTCGGCTAAAAAGTTGTATGACAAAACCATTTTTAAAAGCTTATATCAACTCCGTCTGTCTGTCGGCTAAAAAGTGTGTACACGTCATTTCTTTCGCACCCATTCTCGAATCAAGTTGAAAATGTGCACAAATATTCATTGGAACATAGACACAAAAAAATGAATCAATAAAGAAAATTAACCAATGGGTCAGTTAATTACTGGTAATTATTTTTTTATATCAACAACAGAAAATAATCCTTCAATATTCATAGACACGGCTAAATATATAGGGCTTAGATCAGTGTTTAACAAGCTGTGTTTCGCGGGACACCAGAATAAGTGTTCCACAAACTACTAGAATAATTAACTAGTAAACCATCTTATGAATTAATCTCTCTAAAAAAATACATTAATATTCCATTAACTACTCAGAATGTGCGAAGTGTTCCGTTAGGGAAAAAGTTTGGGACACATTGTCTTAGATAAGTGTACACGTTCAAACTCATTCTCGGATCAAGGTAAAATTGTAAAGGATTTGTATATTTTCCTTGTTTTTTTTTCTAAATCTTATCTATCTAAATTAAATTAACAACAAAAATGTACCCCATCATAATGACTTATATAGAGCTCCTTCCGACCATGAACCAACACTACCCATCATAATGAATGCACTTGTAGTCTACTACAGACATGGAGTATTCCATACGTTTTATAATTGTCATTATTCTAACGTAAATTTGAGTACTGCAATGTGGGTTTAAGTCTCTAACAATTCTACACTCAGTCTAATGGGCCATTGGGTCGCATATACAGTTTCGTTAAAAGCTTTCTATTTGTTCTATTTACTCACACTGAGGCTGACTTGGACTTCCTGAGCCAAGTGTCCAATAAGGCGGGGCCCTTACTGATTTCCACCAGCCGAGAGCAAAGCTTTTGGTCACACATTTGCTGACCCCTGTCTTTCGATAGCCTTGCTTCATTCTAAGTTTTGGAGACCATTGAAAAGATGACGGTATATGTGTTAAAGAAAACATTAGCAATTAGTGTTAAAATGATCAATACAGACTATTCAGGCCTGGACTTGTTAATCAGGCGGTCCATGTAGAGCAGGGGACGGACTGGCTATACGGGCATTCGGGCAAATGCCCGGTGGGCCAGTACCCGAAAGGACCACAGTAATAATCTTCTTTTTTTTTAAAATCACGACTGTATTTTATAAGATAAGGTCCGCATGGATGTCACTATGGCACGTTTAAATTGTTCAAGGTTTTCTAGTATTCTCTTACAAAAGGGGTCCTATTAGCGACGTATTTTAAAAAATCTTTTAAAGACTTTACTAGGGTCAACTAATTTATTCTAACTCATTTACCTTAATATGTAATAGCCTACATCCGTGGACAGTGCAACTAAAAGGCTTTATCCTTTAAGGGCCTACACACTTTGCGATTAGAAAGCAACATAAGGCCTATAGTCCTTATAAGGATATAGTGTTCATTGTTTGCATGTGTTATAGTTACAGTTATCGATACAGTATTAAAATTAACATAAGGATTTTTAGGACAGGTAGATTAGAATTGGATGTCCATCATATAATATACAACTTATGGGTCAGAGATATAGATATGGCCGGGCCGATTTGGACACCCAGTCGGAGTCCGTCCTAGGTGTAGAGCTAATCAATTTGTCTAAGATTTGTCTTTTCTCACTGACTTCTCACCTCCCGAAACAAATATGTTTAGACTTGTATATTTTCTTTCTAAATGAAAGTCTATATAAGCCATTTACATAAGAGCGCGGAAATGTGTTGAAAATGCATTCATACATATATGGCGGAGGAGACACTATAGAACAGATATTCTCAAACTTTTTTGACCCGGGGACCACTTTATATAGTCTAAACTTGACCACGGACCCCTAAATGAAAAAGCTACATAACTGCATATATATAAGTAAAAAAAAAAAAATAAACAATTTGTTGAATAGTGTTTATTGAAATTATACTTTTGTTTAAAAATAAAATTTAGAAAAAATAATGACTTTGATGGCGTTCATGAGTGAATTTATGCCCGACTCAAAGAGCACAAACTTCTTTTATTTGTGATGAGGTTTATTTTACAGCAATGAATATAAGTTGTATTTAACAAGAAGCCGGGAACTTCTGTACAATGACACCCAGTAATGCAGAATCCTTGATTAAACTTTGATGCAAGTTCCCCAGTCGGGTATATTCAAGTGAAGGTCTTCAAACAATAGTACGTAATAGACAACAGTGATGGACGAGTTGATTAGTATTTCACTTATACCATCAGACTGTCTTTTCATTTTCATTGTACACAATTGTACACATCTTTCTGCGGACTCCTTTCGATTGTCTCCCAAACCTCAACTCCAGTTTGAGAAACAAGGCTCTAGAAGGATATAAATAACTTAATATGGGGTAGTGGTGCTTGGATATTGGAGATATAAAATAAAATCATCTCCAAAGATTGCAAGACGGTAGATAATTTATTTGAGCTTCAGTTGTCATACACTGAAGAATACTACATTCAACTATTGCTTTTGTATGGCGCGTCTTTTTGCTCTGGTTTAATCTCTTTGGGAGAAGGCTTCAGTGCTGCCTTTGGATGCTCAGCAACTAAAAACTGGACTCAAGGTCAATCTAACTTCAAAAGTCCTGGCCTACATCGATTTTCAAACTCACCCCCCTCCCCGCCCTCCCGTTCTATGGGCGTAATACTTACTTTTGTCTTTAATTTATATTGGTCAGCAAAGTCTGTAAAGAAAAGAATAAGTCAATGAAGTGTTACTTTATGCATGTGTGTGTGTCTGTGTATACATCTCTTTGTGTTCTTGTTTCTGTGTGTGTCATGCTTGTACATGTCAAACTTTGCTATGTCTCAAAGATATATGTCTAGAACCATGATACGTTAGAATCTTGATGTTCATAATAATGCTACTAAATATATCCTTGTCAAACTGTTAAAGAACATCAACTAACAAGAAAATATAATAAAATACTTTTTTAAAAAAGCTTATATCAACTCAATGTGTGTCAGTCTGTTTGTACACGTTATTTCTCGACACCTAATCTCGGATCAGGCTGACACGTTGCCCAATTATTTTTTTTACCTGACAAGACAAGAATCCATATTTTAAAAAATAACCAACTATTTGTTATTAATTATTTTGTTTGGTATCTCGAACAAGAGAAAGATTTTACTTGACTGAAGTGGTGGAATAAGCTGAATTAGTCCCATTTATAGGTCACCGCTTTAAAGTAAGTTTGAAACAAACAAAACTATAAAAAAAATTTTCATAAGCACCTGACTAGCAGAGTGGTTAGTAAGATACAACTCCGCTTATAATATAAGCTTGTTTTTTATAAAGTATTTTTTTTTCTTGTTAACAATAAAGCTTATACGAAGTGTAATTGTATCAATTAGTTTGGAATATAGTCATGTAATTAAAATTGTAATAGATCTTAACATTAATAAATCTGTGTGATCAGAAATGTGTTTACCAATTGTTTTTGTTTAGTGAAATTTCATCATTTTAGCGTTCTCACTACGCTATGATCCTATCACTTGTCTGGACCAGTTGGGAAAGGAAAATGTGGAGAGAAAGAAAAGGGGGGGGGGGGGTATCAGGGTGAAGGTTACCGTGATCGTTTTTTTTTTTATATATTTATTTATTTTAAAAAAAGTAGAAAGACCTGATTTCGAACTCAAGAGCTCAAGCATTCTAACGCCGCCTCAAACACAATATCTACTGTGCCAGCGAATCGTTTATGAAAATAGAAGGTTTTATAGTTATCGATTGTAAGCTTCAAACTTTAAAGCGGCGACCTACAAAATATAAAGGGGGATAATTCAACTTATACCACCTCATCAGTCAAGTTCAATTGGAGGTTATAATAATCTTCAATTCTGAATGAACATCCGCAACATGTAAAACAATTCATCTTATAAGATTATAATTAATCTTATAAGAACATCTAATTGCAATAATCCACTTAAGTCTAAACTGTACCAGTTAATTGCAGTGATCAATCTTTTCATTTTTGTTGTAGATATTTCATTTGAACTTCATTCCTCACGGTTTAAAAAGGGGGGGGGGGGGAATTATATTTGGTGTGATTCTGTCTGGAAAGGGGTGGGGTGGGGGGGGAGAATCTTACCTACGACAGCTTTCCCAGGCGAAGATTGTCTTTCCTGAGATCCCTTATATCGCACTGGCTGTGACTCTTGGGCCTGGCTTCTGAGAACTATCAGATTCTGAAGGTGATCTTCGACTTGCTTACCTAAAGCTGTTGTGACGATATTCTCCTGGGTGCCCTCCATGGAAATATCATTCAGGTAATAACTATCCAACATTGATTTTTTCTTTGTGTCACCTTGGCGAATCGTTTCATTGGTGCCTTCTGCATGAAGTTTACCGTTATCCGAGACTATAGTAGACAGTTTCCTGTCATCTAAGGTCAAAGTGATAAGACCATCTTCTGTGACGACGTCGTGACTATTAAACTGAGCCGGGGTAGGAACTGTTGTTGCGTCTGTAGTATTAAAGCGATCTTCAGCTATTTCTAATGTAGCTGAGGTTAGACCTTCATTGTTTGTATCATCTAATGTCATAAGAAAAATAAATTCATAACTATTTTTAGGAGGTCAATAAATAATACAAATCACACTTAGACTAGTTTAAAAAAATATGTGGAGCCAAGCTTCTAAGTTAGTCGAAGACATACGATCAACACGTTGCTCAAGATTTGTGTCCTCTTCATTTGTCAGGCTTTATCGGCTCTCGCCTAAGTTTTAATTATATTCCCCTGCATCTAAATGCATGAATAGTAGATTATCTCCTTCAAAATTAAGTTTTACTTCAAAATTATATTTTATGTCAGAGTCTAAGACGATATGTCACACAGTAGGAGATACTGAAATTTGAACCGTTGGAACAAACCCAAGCAATCAAGGCATCTGGCTGAGTTGGCTGAGTGGTAAAGCGCTTTTCTTGGGTTGGAATCCTGTTGAAGACTAGGATTTTGAATTACGGGATTTTTCGGGCGCCCCTGAGTCCATCCAACTCTATTGGCGATTGACATTGGTTTGGGGAAAAGTAAAAGCTGTCTGTCGTTGCGCATGACACACTCGTTAACTGTGGGCCATCAAAAACAGATGAACATAGATCGCAACGTCTGAAGGGAGTATTTTACTTTATTTCTTTTTTTACAATACCTCTATTCAACTTCAATCTTTTTAGGAATGTGAGTGGGTGAACGCGATTCTTGAGAACGGCTCTAACAATTTTCCTAGAAATTTTACAGCTATATCTTTGAGAAAAGAATTACTAGCTCGTTGATCAAACTAGGATAACTCTAGTTTGACCGTCATAATGTTTCGAAATAAAAAAAAAAAGAAATAAACAGATGTTGGATCTAGGTCTAGACCTAGTTCTCTAGCCAAAATTAAATTTATTCCTTTTCTAATGTGAAACATTATAAAGGTCAAACTCGAGTTTTCCCCATCTGGCCAAAGAGCTAGTAATTCTTCTCTCAGTGATATACATCAATTTCTTAAGAAAATCGTTAGAGCCGGGTTTTTTTTTTAGATTAGCCTTCTAGGTTCCTGGATCCAGGTTCCTGAAGGTTCCGTGAAGTTCTGACTTTGATAGAGGTATTGTAGGTATTGTAAAAAAAAAATCGTTACTTGCCCTGTTTAATAGATTTTTGTTGTTGAGGTGGATCTTCCAAAGCACTTTTTTTTGGATCACCAGCACTCTCAGTCACCTCTTTCCCAGACGGCTCCGCTCCTTGCGGTGTCACCTCCGCTGCAGCATATTTCAAAGTTGATTCACGAGTTAAACCCTCGCTCTCTCCATCTGCCGTGCCAGGGTCATCAACAAGACTGGTTGAAAGCAATACTATACCATCTTCTTGCGAGACTGCAGTAGAACCACTTTGCTTGACTTCTTGATCCGAGCTCGCAGCCTTGGGGACGTCCACGTCGCTGCCAAAGTCATAGACGTTCCCGTTGTTAGTGTTGGGCTCCTTGGTAGATTTCCACCAGAGATTTGACTCCAATGAACTTACACTATCCGTCTCCAGTGACTCGTAGCCTTGACCCTCGGTAGCTGAAAATAGAAATTTCAGATGGAATTAATTAGGGTCAATATCTGTCTGAGGCTAGCTTGCTCATTGTTTGTTTTTTGGGAGGGGATTATTTAATGCAGATTCTCAAAATATGAAGAACCCCTCCCCCTCCTCCTCGGTACTGTATAGTAAAAATCATATAGACAAATTTGAGTTCGAAAAGATGAACTGGTTGGACAATCTCAGGCTTCAGACGTTGCCACGTTGGACAATGTCGGGCTTCAGACGTTGCCACGTTGGACAATGTCAGGCTGCAGACGTTGCCACGTTGGATAGTGCTGACTTGTTGAAACATTGTGATTTCTTTCCGACTGTTTAAGAAGCGATTCTGATCGTGCTTATTTTACCGACTACAATGTATAGCATTGAACTTACTTTCAGCACGCTACAACGAATCAAAATAAACCTTCATCGCCAGCTTGTCCATCGCGACGAGAAGTAATTTCGTCACTAAAAGTAATTTATAGTTTAGGAAGCCACAGTCGGCGTTTACAGTTTTTGGTTTATTCGACAGTAAGGAGGCACAGGCCGCACGGATAAACTTAACAACGTATACAGTAAATAGTTCATTCACATGGTCAGGTTTGTTTTTTTTTTCATTTCATGAAACAAGCATTTACATTGGACTTAATATCACAATGTCAGTCTTATAACATTGTGCTTGTAGTTCTTAGTGGACAGGTCACAGTTGGCATGTACAGAAGTGACGTCTGATTGTTCTCTACGGGTGGATGGGGGTCGTCAGTTCTTTTCTCCATAATAAGAAAGTATCAAGAAAGTTGAAGCTACGACTATGAACCATAGATTGCAAAAAATCCTTCGAGCGCTACGATATAAACCTGTGAATCGCTTATTACCAATGAAAGTCAACGTTCAATATGTTGAAATCAAATATAAATGCCCTGATTAGCTAAACCCTCTAACTAACCCTTACCTTCTTCTATCAATGTAAACCCTCTAACTACCCAGGTTACCAGTCTAACTAACCCTTACCTTCTTCTATCAATGTAAACCCTCTAACTACCCAGGTTACCAAACAGTCTAACTAGCCCTTACCTTCTTCTAAAATGGGACTGAAAATGAGACCATCGCGCAGAAACCTCTGCTCGGTGCTTCTTCTTCTCTCTGGGAAAGGCAACTGGTGCATCATTATGTTCTGCTTCAGCAACGACAGTTTGGGCCCGCTGATTGTCTCACTGGTGTCTGTATCCATGCTACTGGCCAGCGGGCTGTTATGTGTGGTAACAGGCGTCGATTCGCACTTCTCCGCGTTCAGGCAAGGGATTGTCCCCTCGGAGGGATGTTCCAGTCCTCGTTTCACTGTGTGATGATGATGGGTCACCACTTTGTGAGGGGAATGAGACTTGTGCTGATCACAGCTGTCCTGTGATGTTCTGCTTTTGTTGGATATATGAGACGCCTTATAACTGAACGCGGTGTGGAGTTCTGCCCTCGTGGGTGCCTGGCTAAACTTAGAAAAGCAGTTGTCTTCCCATGCCCGATTAGACTTGTCTCCTAAAAATATGAAAATCATTGATAAATTTATCTAAAAAAGTTTTTTTTACTGCTGAGGTATACCTTCTTTGGCAGTTGATCAATGTCAGTTCTCTTTTTTCAATTTGTTACACAGCCTGAATAAAATATTTATATCATACCTAATTTATACAATGCTGAGTTTGTATAAATCAAGTTTTGGTCATTTTGGTGTGACTACATTTGTAAGGGTATTAGCCTCATCTATAAATACATTATGTTCCATATATGAGATTAAACTGTATTTCAATTCAGTAGTTATAATCAACGTTTTCTGTAGATATGAGATGTTTTTATAGAGAGATTTTATTGTTATTGAAATTGAGTTTTTTAGTTGCATCAAGAAAGAGGTAAAAATAAAATGTGTTGTTTTAAAATTGTGGGAGAAGAAACCCATAAAAGTGTTCAGGTACAGTTTGATTTTAGAAAATGACTACAAATTCATGTGAGTAGGAAATGATACATAGCTACATTCTAAGCGACAACAAGAGTGGTGACCTAACGTAACGCAACATGACCTGCATAACGCTTCCAATACTGAGACCAGGTATCGGTTGTTTTCTTTTTACTTGCTGACAATTGATGAATGTGTGATGTTTGAATTCACTACAGTCTAGTTTTTAACTCTCCTCATCTTGAATCTATTTCTTTGTATTAAAATGAATGAAAGGCAGTTACTTTTGTTTACACACCATCTACGTCCGATCTATTTATTTATAATCCGATTCCTTAACAAAAATTATCAACATTATTTTTAGCTAAGGTTTCACGTGGAAGTTAGATGTCTTTCATTCAGACCAGCATTTCACTTTTTACATCGGGATCTGTACATGGTAATCTAGTCAGAAGGATTAAAACTTAATCATCAATTTTTTAAACATTTTGTTTACAATCGTTCGTGTTACTATGTATGTACCACCAGTTACAATGTACATCATTATCATTGTCTATAGTAAACATATTTAGAGTGGAACGTACGACACAGTGCAACTAGGACACAAGTGAAATAGATATTCATCATCGACTTCGTTTTATATTAGTTCATTGTAATAGAATCATGTCCGAGTATCATAAAAGCATCATTAGTATCTAAACTAGTCCTTTTAGCTCTCGTGTTTATGTTTGTAATGTTATCACAGCGCCTTGAGCCTACATTTTGTTTGTTAACAGCGCTCTATAAAGTAAATTATTATTATTAACTGTCCCTGAAATTCCAAGTATCCTTTTTTTAAAAACATGGAAATGAAAGTGGCACATTGAAAAATAAACATCTTTCCATGGGCATTCTTAACAAGCAGGACCATTTAAGTAGTCTCCCCTCAACTATTTCGTTGGCTGTAATAGAGGAGGAATTGAGATCAGTGCTTTCAAAGACAAAAATCAATCCAACTTTCTATAGATAGAAACTTGTTTTGAAAAGAAAGCCCAGTTAGTGGGGATACGAACAGACAAAGAAACTTGTTTTGAAAAGAAAGCCCAGTTAGAGTGGGGATACGAACAGACAAAGAAACTTGTTTTGAAAAGAAAGCCCAGTTAGAGTGGGGATACGAACAGACAAAGAAACTTGTTTTGAAAAGAAAGCCCAGTTAGAGTGGGGATACGAACAGACAAAGAAACTTGTTTTGAAAAGAAAGCCCAGTTAGAGTGGGGATACGACTATTGTCTGTTCTAGACGTCTACAAGATCGCATGTGTGTGTTTTATACGACCTGTAATTAATTACATAAAAAGATAATTAACTGCAGCATTGTATTAGTTTATAATGTTATTATTTACATTCCTCTTTTAGACTATGCCTTTGGGTGTAATATGCTAATTAACTAAAGCGTTGCCTTCTATTAAACTATACTAGATCTAGGTAGTCTTTTATGTTATTGGACTGAAGCATTCATTGGAGACTACACTATCGTATGCGTGTATAAGACCACTGTGCTGCTTACCTCTTGTTGGATCAAAGTCCTCCTCAAACGTCTGCCACGTGTTGCCTCCCTTCCCCAATGACTTGTTTTGTCTTTTCGCTTTAGACTCGCAGGTGTCACACAGCACTCGGTTAAAGTTGCTGTCGTACTCTAAGGAATCGGTCTCGCTTGCTTCCGACTCTATCGCGTCCACTCGGGATCCTTGAAGTAACCGGCGTATGAGAATCTTGCTGGCCGCTCGGGAATCCCCGATAGGCTTAGGGATGGTCACCTGCTCGAAGAAGCTCTCGGACTTTCTGTTGACGTTGTGCTTGGTCAGAGGGATGCGCCATTCGTGTGGCACTGCTTCCTCATTCTCTTTCTGTTGTAACACTCCTGCTTCAGGGTGCTGAAGTGTAGACCTGAGATCTTTCTGTTGGAGCTCCTCCTTGTCATGGTGCGTCCTCTGCCCAACTCGGTGATCCAAGTCTGTAATGTTTCTTTCGTCTTTTGGTTCCTTATTCATTGTGTTGGTTTGGTGAACATTTTTCCTGGAATGTGGATGGCCACTTTGTTTTTTTTCGTTAGCAGGAGGGCTATGAGTACTGCACGCCTTGAGATTTCCTTTGCTGTCTTTGTAGTGTCCTTCAGGTATAGTGAAGACCTTATCTTTCTTATTATCCCTCAGTACTTCGTTTTTTTGTTTTGTTTCTGCAGCTTTAGATCTACCGTCAGCAGACCTTTCTCGTCTCCCTTTATCAGATTTGTGCCTTTTGTCTTCGTGCCTGTTTCTAGCCTCCTCATGTTTCCGTCTTCCCTCGGATCCAGTTCTATGTTTTCCCTCGGATGATTTGGATTTCCCGTGCCTCTCTTCGCCAGATCTGTGCTTGCCATCTGCTAGTCTTATTGCTTCGAGCTTTCCATCTACTGGGCTTGACATATCATCGACTTTGATGTCTATGTATCTTGCTCTACTTTCTTCAGACCTTTGTTTTCCTTCGGCGTTCTTGACTTTAACAACTGCCCCATTTTCCATTTCTTTTTTTTCTTTCAAGTGATTTCTAGGTGACGTTGAGATAGTTTTTCCTAATTCTGAAACCGTACAATCACATGCAGCCAAGGCCTGAATTGAGGATGATTTGCGATCACTATCTTTCACACCTCTCTCTTTTTTCGCGTGATCTTTAGACGTGTGTTTTTCTTTTCGTAGAACGTACTCCTGTTCGCCGAAAAGTCCCTGGATGTGCCCTACCTCTCGGACAGAAACGTGAGTCTTGTCTACTCTTTTAGAGGGCGACACGCTTTGAGATCGAAGGATCTGTTTGCTAGTTTCTAAGGAACTCACGGTATCCATGAGTCTGTTGTACGTTCTATGCACCCCTTCTTCGTCGGTAGATGTATCCAGGTTCAAACGAGGCTTGGTGGCCTCCATTACGAAAGACAGTGCCCGCGCCACCTTAGCTGCCGCTGAGACAGACTCTTCGGCTACTTTAAGAGCTACCTTTAAGGACTCTTTAATGGACTGTTCATTTTCCTTCCTCATGTGTCGTATATTCTCCCACTTCTCACTTAGTTGCCTCTCTTTGTTCTCCTGGGTTAACCATCGCAGTTTACTATCGATGGATTCAGTTCTTTCCTTTCTCTTCTTACTACTGTTCCATTCGTTTCGTCCCGTCGGCGGTGGTGACCCAGCAATGACTCCTGTCAAGCGATCAAGCGTTGGGCTAGCGCTTGAAATTCGACGACTTTCTTTATTTAGCCCCACAGAGCTTGGGCACTTGTGCGCAGATTTTTGATCAGGAACGTTCTCAGTACATTCAGCAGACGCTTGACGCAGAGTCTCAGTTTTCTTCCCATGAGTGCTGTGTTTGATTTTTTTCGAGGAAGATTTCTCTTTGTTTTTATCTTCGTTGCTCTTGTCATTGCATTTGTCCTCCTCGTGGGTCACATGACTGGCTCTAGACCTTCTGACTTTTTGCATACTTGGGTCATTCAATACATATTCATTTTTGTCCTTAGTTCTGGATACATTCTCATCGACATGCGTGCTTTGAATACCCAATGGAAGCTTCCCCTCTAGGTCAATAGATTTACACTTTCTCTTCTCCTCTCGGAAGTCCACGCCGTTAAAACTGCTGAGTTTTGGCGGTCTGTCTTCAACAACAAAATCCTGTTTGGTTCTTTCATAACCTTCGAAGACGCACGTGTCCCGGTGGACATCATTCGACATTGTCGTCTTAGGAAGCGTCAAGTGATCCTGCAAATCAGTGAAATGGGATTCTTCTGGTTTGTCTCTGGGCTGACTGGTTTTGTCATTCAAATTTGGAATTTCTGTTGTAACATTTTCAATATTCTTAGAGCTAGCAGTTTTTACGTTTTCAGCGTTCTCATTTCCAGGGAGACATTTGTCTTCCAAACAAATCTGCGTTGAAGAACTTAGAAGATGCTCAGAATTTTTTCGACTTCTCTGTGGGGTTTCCATCAAAGACGACTGCATACTTTCACTTTTTGATGCCCGGTCGAGTTTAGTGAGGGAGCTCTCAATCACCAGCTGTTTGAACTGGTTTAGCAACTCTTTGGTTTTTTCCTTGTCCCCTTTAAACTCTTCTAGCTTTGATAGCAGAGCCATGGATTCGTGGACATCTAGGTCAGAATCAGAGCGGGACACGTCTTTGGACATTGGTGATCCTTCTAGGGTGTGAGAGTCTCCTGGGGCATCTCGTGGTCCATTCATCGCACCCACTTCTAAAGACTCGTAGGGCTTTGGGCCTATCATCGCGCCTTCGTGTGAAGGAATGCTATCAATAGCACCAACGGGATTAATTTTGCTTGCAGTGTAAAGGTCATCATTTCTTTCAATTAAAACTTCAAAGGAACCATCTTTCTTTGCCTTTATCGGAAACATTTCTGGGCCAATTTCAAAACCTTGTTCACATGGCGGGGGTTCGAACCCTCTTCCCTGTTGATTGGGAACTTCCAACGACTTTTGGATGTCCGTGAGAGGATCAACAATTTTCTGTTGTGCATTACCTCCATCGACGAGGTTCATTCCCTTATTCGATGTGAGCATCGAGCTTAGAATAGAATCGCCTCGCCCTGCCGTGTCATCGTGGCAATACATTACTGTATGAAATATTTCCACATCTGTAGTAATAAAGTTATCTTCCGGACTGGTAAAGTTCTGAATCTCTTTCTCTATTTCCTCTGACTTTACCGTGATAGTTGGAGGTGCCAGATCTTTAGACTCTGCTATATTGTCTTGCATTACGTCGAGTGACAGACCTTCGCGTATGGCTTCTTTCATCTGTTCCTCCATCTTTCCACGCACATTATGTGTATCGACACCACTGGACTCACGATCTCGCTTGTCTATCTGGGACAAGTCAAAGTTCATTTTTTCGTAAGTCACGACAGGGACCAAATCATGTTTCTCTCCGGCCCCGACCAGCTCTTCACTGGTCTGGTCATCTGGACCAAACTCGTGCGACCCAACGTTAATTGACAGCTCGCCCTCTACCGCTTCATTGGTGACCTCTGTCTCAGATTGTTCAGTGTGAGTCTTGTTATACGATCTAATGGGAAACAAAACAACACAGTTAGAAAATACTAGGCGACACACGGCGTAGCATACCCCGCTATTTTGCAGGACCGGCCTTAGGCCACTGCAATCTATGCAACCGCAGTGGGCCCGGCACTTTCATATGACCCGCGCTAATTCTAGGTGTAAATTATTAAATTAAACCATTTTATAACTTATAACAGATTTCCCGCGGCCTCCTGTCGATTTACCAGGAGCTCCTGGAAATCTTCTGAAATTACTGAAATATACGAAAAAGTCCTGGAAATATCCGGAAATTATTAAAATCTTTTGATTTGATTTTGATTTTAGGCACAGCGGCACAATTTAGGTGCGATTACAAACACACGGCATTGTGCAATACTCGTAATTGTGGAATCTGGTGAAAGAAGCTTCTCTCGACTCAAACTAATGAAGAAATACTTGAGGTCAACAATTTTCTTAGATAGATTGAAACATTTGGTAATTCTTGCTATTGAGCGTGATCTATGTAGGAAAAAGAGTTTTTATGATATACTGTATGACTTCGCTACTCGCAAGGCTAGTCAAGTAATTCTGTACGTAATAAAGAATGAAAAAATGCAAAGACAAATTTATTTTCTAATACAAACTCTTAATTTTCACTTATTATTCGTATCCCTACCCAAACTTGGCCCCGCGAAATTTGTTTCACATAGGGCCCCACAACGGTTGAGTCCGGCCCTGCTATTTAGTGACTGGTGAATGTAGAGTAGATTACTTGTTCTTCCCCACCCCCTCTTTTTTTTTTCGCCGCTAAAGTTAAGTGGGGTTACTATAGTCCGACTATTTAGTGACGGTGAATACTACTTGTTCTCCCCCCCCCCCTCCTCTTTTTTTTCAGAAATAAAAGAGTGATCTTTCCTTCTCCTTGTTCAAACTGTTTGGCCATGAAGAGAGTTATATAGATATAGATAGAGATATCGTTAGTATTTTGTCCCCCGGTTTATGTACGAATTTCAAGAAAAGTTTCCGCCAAAGAACAAAGATACATGTGTACTCTAGGGGTGAAAAAGCACAATAAATCTCTTTTTACAAGTCCTCTTTTCAACTTGCTAATTCTTTTCTGGACAATGTCGGAAACTGGAAAAACATAATAGAAATGTGACAGATTGTGTATTTCTTTGAAAAAAAAAAAGTAGTAGCTAATTGGCCAGACTGAAAAAGCTCTCTTTTGACTGTTATAATTAGTCAAAATATTATCCCCTAAAATTAAATTTGGTCTAGACAATCTTTATCTTGAACAGATATTGCGTGCACTCCATCGAGTTTCATTAAAAAAACAAAGAAATAAGAAAGATATATAAAGACTTTTTAAAAAGATAATACCCCCTTTATACAGCTTATAGAGTGGATATTTTTCTCAATGGTAGATTTTATTTATATCATTTATTTATTTATTTCATTTTTTTTTATTTGAAAAATTGCAACGGTCAGAATAGACTCCGAGTGGCCAATGAGCTCGTTTGTGTGTCCTCAAAGACATACATCACCGTCTCTTGTAAGGTGTTTAGGCCTATCCATTTACTTTTATAAACTTTGAGTAGATTTAGAAATTCGCTTAACCTGGATTTATGCAATAGGGAGGGATAAAAAGGGAAAGTTTTGACACAGAGACAATGACGCGACTAGTAAACTCAAGAATAGAAGTTTAGGAAGAATAGAGAAATGTAAAGAGACTACTTCTGAAGGCTGTAGAGAGAGAGACAGTTTTTATGGACGCAGACATTTAGCTTGACGACTTTGGACGGTTTCTTTCGTGTTTATTCAACTCCTTATTCGCTGTCAGTGTTAACTAACTTACATTTGTTAGACTTTCGCCTGTGTTCATTGATTTCTTTATTAGAGAGTTACCTCCGTTTGACTTATCTGCATAAGACACAGCGTGGTGGCGCCTAAGGATGTTTTTAAATTTTTAAATATATCCTTTATTAGTTATTAAGGACAAAATAATTGCTCTTACCAAGGTTGGTTAGCTGTATAAAAGAGGAATCGTTAAAATTGTTTTTACTTGTTTGAAATCTATCAACAAGTTTTAATCACAAAGATTTTGACTAAAAACAAATTGCTGTCCCTTTAGTTGATTATTCTGGCTATATCATTATTACGTATTTGCCTCCTGGGCATCTGGCACAATTTAGGTTATTCTCCCTTCGTATCACAAGAGCTAAATTTATAAAGTTAGGTCATTAAAAACAAGGTCTATTCACAGTTAAGATAGTAATAATTTAATAAAAATCTGTTGTAAATATTACATGTTCACAATTTCTTTGCCCTATCATTCACAAATCAAACCTTCATAGACAACCCCACCTCCCGGACAAAGCCCAGTACCTTCCCAGGGTCGACATTATCAAACAGTGTTTTTAAGTTGTGTGTTCTAAAATATTTCCCCCTAGTATCCTGGTATCTGGGGCAATCAATGAGGATATGTTCCACGGTGAGGCGAGAGTCACAGTACTCACAAAGTGATGGCTCCTCTCTCTTCAGCACAAAGGAGTGCGTGATGTTGGTGTGACTAATCCTAAGTCTAGACATGGTCGTACTTCCTCGCCTATCCCTTAGTCTGTTGGACCTTGTTGGGCACAATGCAGTCCATCTTTCTACATTCCTATCAGTCTTTTGTCTTAGTTAGAGCCTCTCTTTATCATTATTACTAGTCAATTATTTGCGGTTTAACCAACAGGACAAAACGTTCCTACCATTATGACTACAGTAAATTTATTGTGGTCTTATCCATCAAAAGGCCTACACTGTGTGTGTGTGTGTGATTAAACTAATAGGACTGAATTTTTTTTTTTTTTTTTGCCGCTTGAACCAATAGACCTACATTGTTGCTCAGCGTTGTTCTGTTCTTACCACTAGAACTTATTTCATAAATTTAAGTTTCCCCTTTCAGACCTTGCGATCTATGGGGCAGGTGATGAAAAGTTCTGTTTCTGTTAACGAGTCATATGGCCAGCACAACGACCAACCACCTTTACTTTTCCCCAAATAATGTCAGATACCCATTAGAGCTGGGTGGACTCATAGGCGCTCCAATATCCAGAAATTAAAAATCCCAGTCTTCACCAGGATTTGAACCTGGGACCCCCAGTTCAGAAGCCAAGCGCTTTACCACTCAGCCACCGCACCTCATCTAGCCATTTCATAGGAACATTGAAAGGAGTCAATACATCATTTCGATTTAGAAATGTTTTTTTTTATTGTTCACCTGTTAGTCAAAGGAGCATCATTAGGAGAGCGTTGACTAAGATCCAAGTTTTTATGTGCCGCATCCTTGGAGGCCACGTCCTTCAACTCGGATGGGTTGAAATTCTTTGGGGCGTCTACTAGGGTGTGTTCGATGGTGCCATCGTCATTCAGATAGTTGTCAATGTCGTCATCCAGGGAGCCGTCCACCACGCTGAAGATATGAGGCTTGGGGAACCTACTTGGGATATCTACCACAGGTCCGGTGTAATCTGAAACACATTCATACACAGGATACTGTCAAACACACGCATAAAGTCCTGTTTATATTCTACAAAAATACATCCATACACGATACACCTGGACACAGGAGCTGCGGAGAACAAGGGACATAACTATGTGTGAATGCCTTAGTATGTCCAAATTGTTGGGGCTGGGATAGGGAAGGCTTCAACTGGAAATAGATTCCGTTTCTATGGGAAGGGAATAATAACGCTAAAGTTGGTATTGGGCGCCACTGCTTTTTTGAAAGAGCAGGGGTTTATATTTGTATAGAGATATGAAAATATGCTTAACACAAGCTCTGATTCTATGTATATCTCAAACCATAGAGAGACAAAGAGGTATTTCACGTTAGGACATACAGAGAAAAGAGCACAAGATCTATTGAGCTTCTTCTTATTAGTATTCGTTCTCTTCAATTCAATCGATTGATTTCTTGGAGCCTCTATATAAGAAGTAGAATGTTAGTGAGTAGCTTTCATTTGTATCAGTATTTAATGTGTTGTAGCCATACGTGTCAATGAGAAACTGTAGCAAGAACAAAGCAAAGAACAATCCTATAGAGACGCTGGCATTGGATAGGCCACGTACTTCGCAAGCCTGCATCCAACATAACAAGGTAAGCCCTAACCTGTAACCTCCAAAGCAATGGGAAGAGAGGACGGTGGTTGCTGTGCTGTGCCCCAGACTTGATCAAAATTGGATTCATTTTTAGTTGAAAATAACATTTAAAAGGTATGTATATCAGAATAGTGGCAATTATAAATATAAGTTCGCAAATAAAGCCAATAAAGAATATTTTTCAATAATTATTAAAGATCTAAAAAAAATAAATGCGGACTGCTGGCTATGTCGATAAATTTGCAGCTTCATACACATATAATTAAAGTTTATCTTCAGGTCCAAAGATCAAGGAAGAGTGTAATATTTCATGTGGTTTAACAAGACCAAGCTATGACCTACTTATATTGCCAGACTTACGCAAATATTTTATGCGTGGGGTTCGATATTAGTTCTTTTCTCGCGTGGGCCGAACATCTCCTACAGGTCCTAAAAACGTCTATCACCAACAATAAGTAGGCACCATGTTACAGCCGACCGTTCTCATATTCATTGACAGGATAAGCACATGACAATTAACGTTATAAATTGAAGCTTTTTTTTTAGTAATGTTAATTTATTTAAGCAAAGAGCTTTTACATTTTTATTAAATTGGTTCTTTCACAGAAGCTCAAATATTGTTTTCTAAATAAGGGAGATAATAACAGTTTAAATCTAGTTTCAAAAGAATTTGTTGGTTGTCTTTCTTGACATAACGTTTAAAAACAATTGTTCATTTTTTTATTTTATTTTCAAACAGAAAGACTAAAACCCTATTAAAGCATCGGTACTCAACAATATTGAGATAGATCACAGACGGTATCCGTTCGTTCGTCTAGATAGTCCCGGGTTCAACTCTAAACTACACTTTATAGCAGCGCGGGTATCCCGAGAAACAGAGAAAGACTGACTGGGATAGACGCACACGGAGAAAGAGAGACGAAATGAGAGACAAATAGAGAGAAAAAGAGAGAGAGAGAGCAAGAGAGAGAGAAAGCAAGAGAGAGAGAGAGAGAGAAAGAGAGAGCAAGAGAGAGAGAGAAAGCTGTACTCCTACAATGTTAAGCTTGATGTCTCTCTCTCACCTTCTTCTTCATCGATGAGGTGATCAATATCGGTGTCCACACGACCATCTATGGTAACAATTGGAGGATATGTCTCTTGGTTTTCCTTCTTGCCGGCCAGAGGGTTCAGGAAATCGAAGTTCGGGGAACGGAATTCTTTTGGCACAACGTCCATGATGGGCAGAGGAGCCGCCCCCACCTTGCTCCTTTCTCTGTGTGGATCTGACATTCAGAACAGAACATTGGCAGTAACAGAGGAATGTATTCACTGATAGACACTGATCATTTCTAATAGGTCAGGCTGGTTCCAATTCAGAGAGACATTAATTTGTCTTTTGAACTCTCGTATTGTCTGTTCTCATGGTGCCCAGTGATTACATTATGTTTGTTAACAGTGCTATATACACTGAATTATTATAAGTACTATATTTTTAATGTGGACGTTTCTTATAGGCTGTATTTTGTAATGAATGACTACTTTGTAAATAAAAATTATATTGAAAGTGACATGTAATATTTCAGATTTTTTATGTAACTTTTATTAAGGAATTAAAAAAAAAAACGGTGGTGTATTAATACATATATAAAGGCTTTGTAAGCTCTCAGAATCAATGATGACATTTATTTAGACAGGACGAAAGAACACTGATATCAAAGTTGTACAAATAGAAATGAAGGACTCTTTGGAGAAATCATCACTCCTTAAATAATCTAAAATTCTAGTGTACAGTGTGCAATTGTGTAAAAATCTGTCAATGACAAGCTCGGCAATGTTAGTTATTACCTCCATCAGAATCACGCAATCCGGACATTCTTGTTTCAGACCTGACACATAGACCTAGATTTAAGAGCAAAGATAATTGAACATAGGCCTATATTAAAATTATTAGCATACGTAAAAAGCGATAAATAGTAATGTGAATTACAGAAGTGGTAATTTCAGATGTACGTAACAGACTGTATGGTAACGTCTCTTAATAGGTAACCAGACAGGAGTGAATTGTTTTAATCAGTTGCACCTGGAATTTCTAAGCACTTTGCAGAATATTCTAAACAAATAATTATAACCTAATACAGTGTTTCCCAAACTGCGTTGAGGGGAACTTCAGTGTCCCACGAGGTCTAAAGAAATGTCCCACTGGAACAATCAACCAGTAAACTTACACGTAGTTAGTCTAGTTTTTCTTCTGAGCAACTTGAACAAAACAAAGTGTTTATGAACATCAAGTTGTGAACTTTGAACTGACCCAGCGTCTCAATGGAAACAAAGGATGAACGAATAAACGATTTCTTGTCGATATTTTGCTTCTGTATTCTACAAGCATATTTAAGTGAAGCAGTAGGCCAACACTATTTACTATTTATATTTTGCAACAAAATCAAAATAAAGAAAAAGGCTTGAGGCCACACCAGACATTAGAATTACACATACTAACATTGTGCCTGATATCAATAAGCTATGTTCTTCAATGACACAATAGGCCTACCATCAGTAATTAAACTTTTTCAAATATGTTTATGCCAGTATTTTATCATATTGTTGTTGTTTTTCTTTTTACATGGAAATAGATAATATTGCTAAATTTGGAACATGGTTGAATAATAATTAGGGCCTATTATTATTATTTAAACAAATTTAATTTAATTCAACCTAAAAAAAAAAAAAAGTAGTGGTCCGCTAAATTCTCCGAATGTGCGAAATGTTAAAGAAAAATATGTACTGTATGTCACGTACACAGTATCTATATTTAGCCCAAGGCTACCAGACAGAACTTATTAGCTCGGGAAATTTTCTTCACGCAGTAGGATCATGTTTGAGAATAAATGTGATTGGTTTTGAAATATTAATTATTGTACATTGAGCTGCATTTATTGGTTGGCATCGCAACGAGGGGACGTTAGACATGTGACAACGCTATACCCGGGGAAAGGTGCTAGATTTTTGGTCTGTGTCGTGCGGAACGTGTTAGGGTTCAGATGTATATTTTACATTATAGTGTAGATCTTTTATTTAGCAGAATTATACTTATTCTGTTCTATTCAAGTACATTTAACCATTGTAATTATTTGTGAATAGCTTTTCCAAGTTTTGAATTAAAGCATTTGTTTTAGACGAAGAGAAGTTTCTTCATTGAATATAGTAACATAGTTAGATCGACTTAGCGATTGGCAACTTCTAGATGATCCTCTTATCAACTGGCAACATTCTGGATGATCGTACTATCAACTAGATCTAGCTACTTCTATACGATCATCTTGTTAAAAGAAGATTTCAAGATCCTCGGCCATCACGATCATTGATAGTGTGATACAGATCAAGTATAATCGTAAAATCTGGCACTATTGATGATTTGTGACACTGTAAAACTGATTTAATGCATTATTTATTTTACATCAATTAGATGTAGATCTAGTGAAACTAAAACTGATGTAGGCCTATAACTATAGTTTCATTGTGTTCCAGATCCAAAAATTTAATCTTGAGTCTAGATTTGTGTCAATTATTTAAAAACAAAACATATCTATGTCTAAAATCTAGATGTACAATGACTAGAGACAGAGTCTAGTCTCGTCGAAGTCTTTTAAAACAGTTGTTGTTAGTTGTATAAGCCAGACCATGTTTAAGTTAGACCTAGATCTAGTTACCTGTTTGCGTCTAGATTTTTGTCACCATAGAAAATATAGCCTAGAACTGTTACTAAGAGCAAACAAACAAATGGCAATGTTGTCTTAAGAAACGTGACAACGAAACAAATCTAGATTATAAATATAATAACTAATCATTACTTGTTTTAATTTCGCCGTATTGTTTTGTGCTTGGAGGTCAGGCCGTTCGTTTAAAGTTTATAGCAAGCTGTTGACAATTTCACTGAAAAGATGTTAATTAGGTCTATGCAGATCTGGAACTGCATCCACCATGTCTGGAGCAAACCGATAGGATGTTTTTAAAAGGGCTCATAATCATATGAACGCCTGACCGCCATGTCTGGTTCACCGATGATGTCATTATGAAGACAGCCCGTTCAGTAAGAATTCATTATGGTGCGTAAACAGACGCTATAATTAATATACCTTTTACATTGGTACATTTGAGCTCAAAATCGAAGAAATCATAAATGGATTGCCAACTTTGCGCACTAAGCCTATATTTTTCATTTAAATAAGTCCCGTTCAACATGGATGTCGTAAAAATTAAAGTTTTTGATGAACGAAACTTATACTTAGTACCTTAGTGATGGCAGTCCACTTATATGGAAGAAACGAATAAAAGAAGTTTTTTAAGTATATAGCATAGCAATGAACAAACAAATAATGTCAATAAAAGTTTGCCGCTACTAAGTATGGTGCGCATATAGATTCTAAATCAGCGTTTCTCAAACTGAGGAGCGCGACCACCAAGAATCGTTTACATATGCATAATGTTGTATTACCAATGTTTATAAATTTAATTATTAAATTGAGTCCGTATTATTCGTTTTCCAGGGGAATAATTTATGAAGCTCAAAGCGCAACAAAAATCAAGGCGCCGGAGGGAGGTTAAAGAGGGCGAAATAGGGACGCGAAAGTTTTTTTTTGTTTGTTTTGTTTTAAGTTTGAATCACTAGCGCAAAAGTTAGAGAAATCCAAAGATTAGAAAATCACTCTTCTAGATATAAACCTCATTGATTGTATGATAATTAAAATGGCAGAACTCTTTATTTGATGTCTACACAAATTGTCCCAGCCACAGGTATGCCGTATGTGTGCGACACATGGAATTAAAAGTCGTTTAGAACATAATGCCTTCATCAGATGTAAGAAATACAGAGGAGAGAAATTAACACAAATTGAGTTTACATAATACAAAGTGGTGTTAAAGACATAAAGAAGCCGTAAGAACTTTTTGTATATGCTTGCGAGTCTTGGACGCTGATTGCAGAGCTAGAGAGGAGGATCCTAGCAATTGAATTGAGATGCTACAGAAGGATCCTAGGCATCACTTTCAAAGACCGCATCACAAACCAAGAGATTAGAGACAGGGTTACTGCAGTGATTGGACCCCATGATGACCTGCTAACTATTGTAAAGAAACGCAAGCTTAAAATATATGGCCATATTACAAGATCCATGGGGCTCGCAAAGACCTTCCTTCAGGGAACAGTACCAGGAAAAAGAAGAAGAGGCAGACAGAGAAAGCGAAGGGAGGACAACATAAAAGAATGGACGGGCCTACCATTGATAGAGGTTTTAAAGACAGGGAGGAATGGAGAAAGATGGTCGACGAGTCTTGCTTGGTGCCCCAACGGTCCAACAGACTAAGGGATAGGTAAAGGTAAAGAACTTGAACATTGCAAAGATGAATAACAATAGAAAGCCTTCAGGATAGAAGACTCAGTCTGAAGTAAAGTAGCAATTAAACATAAAACACTGAACCATAATCTTCAAATACAAAAACAAAATAATCAGAAAGACACAAAGATAAAGGCGCATTCCTCGTTCCATATGCTAGGACAAATTTTGAACAAATGCTCATTCTTCCCTAGTGCTATTAGAGCCTGGTATGGGTTGCCTGAGCTAGCAAAGAAACCAGTGACTTGGCAGAATTTAAGTCATTAGTTAACATGCATGACTAAATGCATGACGCGTAGGACGTAATCATCTTCTTTTTTGAAGTAACGTCTGTATGATATAAGATAAGAAGATAAAACAGTATTACGATAGCTAATGAAGTATACGTTCGTATCACAGTTTCACTCAGACATTCCATTCGAAGTTTACATCAGAAAATTGGATTGGATTGAATGGTTTAATTGCTGGTTTTATTTCGGTATAAATGTGTTAACCCCTACAGCAGGTAAATAATTTTTCAGCGGTTTTTGTGTGTGTTAGTTTTGAGAGAAAAGAAAGCGAGAAAGTTCACTTCCCTTCACAAAGAGACTCTCCACCAAATAAACTTACCCCCTTCCCCAGATCACGTGCACGCAGACGTATTAGTGTCATAAATTAAGTTGTATCCTCTGCCCGTACACACGAAGCGCAATTAAGTTATGGAAACCCCCGGTATAAAAGCCGTGTCACGCTACCAGTAGCGTTATGCTATGTGTCAACCCTCAGTGACGCCGCGTCCGCAGCGGTATGACCGCGTAATGCCGGACTCGGGTCTGACACTATAGAATGACACCTCAGTGATTATTGGTCACTGCTTGCTTTCTTTTGTGTAAGCAGATGGCCTGACCGGTCAGTGAGCAATGTTGACCTCATTTTAACTATTCTTTTCCTGAACGTTGCTGGAAAATAAAAAAATAGTCCAAACTTCTTCACCAAAGCCTGTGAAGCCGTGGTAAGAAAAGAAGCACTGTAAGGGAGCTAACTCATTCTATCTGTCAGGTACAATTATTGAACACGTCATTTCTCCCGCACCCATTCTCGGATCATGCTGAATCTTTGCACAATTGGTTAATTAATTTTTGGCAATTAATTACTTTGTTTGCTATCGAATTAGTGAAATAAATGCTATTTATTGGGGCACATTCTCGGATCAAATTTAAATTTTGCACAATTATTCAATTGACAGTACATGAACCAGTAAACAACAAATTAACTAAGTAGTGGTAATCAATTACTTTTGTTTTATATAAAATAAGGAAACTTAGTCCTGCAGTATTGAGATATTTGGCGATGTTTTGTGGTTAGATAAGCTTTGTTTTTTTTTTTTAATTTTATTTTGCTTGTTTGCAACTTGAATAGATGTTCAATTATTTACATCTAGCTAATTGTGTTGATTAATAAATAAAAAAGCTCGCTTCTGATTCTCTGTGTTGAAACAAAGTACCTGATCATTTGTTGGGTTTTCAAGACAATATCTCTTCTCAGTCAATGCATCTCTTTAGAAATCTAGATCTATAGTGTCTTAATGTAACTAAAGTACAACAGAAGCGTTTCTTAAACTAAGGGGCGCGCCCTCATGCAGAAAGCGAGCCTTGCAACTGTCTGGCGCGGGGGCGCAAAGGCAGTTTTTTATAATGCTTATATCTGTTCACTGTGTCTGGTAAAAAGTTTGCACGTCATTTCTCATACAGCCATTCTCGGATCAAGTTGAAACTTTGTACAATTATTAATTGCTATAGACAAGACATGAATCAATAAAATAAATTAAGCAATTAATCAATTAGTGGTATGTAATTAATTATTTCTGTGTCCACTGATACGGCTAAATATGTAGCGTTTCGTCCCCTCTGATGATTGAACACATTATTTCTCCCATAGCCATTATTGGATCAAGTTGAAATTTTAAACAATTATTTATTATACCTAATAAAACATAGATCAATTTAAAAAATTACCAATTATTCAATTGATAAATAGTAATCAATTATATTGTTTGACATTGAATAAGGGAAATAAATTCTACGTTATTGAGACAGAGTTGTAAATGCGGAGTTCTTTCTCTAAGATACGCTTTTTTAAAAAAGGATTTTTATATTTAGCTTTTTTTTTTACGGAGAAAAAATGCTTTATTTGCATTCTTATCTTATAAATTACATATGTTATATCTTAACCGAAGATAATTACGCCCTACACCAGTGATGCTCAAAATACGGCCCTCGGGCCAGATCCGGCCCGCGACGTGGTTTCATCCGGCCCGCCGAAACGTGGGCACAAAATATAGAAAATCCCCCACATTTTCCCAAAAAAAAAAAATTTTCAAAACGTTACGTATCTTTACCTTAGTTAGGGCCCTTGCTTTTGTCAAAAGGATTATTACCAACGCATGTAATGTTTGTGCGTTCGTGAAATAGGACTATAGAATCTACTAGGAAAAGTGAAGGGATCTTTACTTTTTTTTTTTGTAGAACATGATACCATTGCTAGCCAACATGTTTGTTTTTTATAAAGAAAGTCTGAGGCTGTTTAAAAAAAAAACATGAATTACAAAATACAAACAGAACTTATCCATTTTTTTTGAAGTGTAAAGAGAAAATTCAAATATCCCAATACTTCAATGTAAGTATTAGATACTCGGGTTTAAAATAAAATAATTTCAGGTCAATTTCAACAAGTTGACATATCTTCTCTATCATGTGGCCCGCGGCACCAGTGTTGGAAATTAAAATGGCCCGAAGATTGAATTAGGTTGGGCAACACTGTCCTACACGTATCCATGAGTCAACGTAGTCGTGCATGTTAGAGACTTAAGTTTTTCCTGGCTTATTCAGGCAGCTCGTTCCAGGCTATAATGGCAATAAGGAAGATGAAGCACCTATATTTTTTTTTTTTTTAGGAAGATGAAGCACCTATAAGAATGTATCCTGGTATACTGAATAATAAATGCGCCTTTATCTGTGTGACTTTACGAATATTTTATTAGGTTTTGTTTTGGTATTTGTAAATTATGATTTAGTATTGTTAATGTAAATTTATAATTGAGAATTAATTAAAAGTAGAACGATATTATTACCAGTGTTTTAAAAATGAAATGACTTAATCGCGTGACTTCATTTCTAATTAAGAGGACCTTTCTCACTGTTTGAGAGCGATAGAGAGGGCCTACACATAACACATAACTCATTCTAATCTAGTTAATAATGAGACATTCTCAGAAATCAAGCTTTTCAACCCCCCCCCCCGGCCTGCCCGTCATCTTGTACATTGTGCACACAGGATTTTATTTATAGGTCACTGGTCATAATGTCAACAAACACACATACGCACATTGGTCAGCTTGTGACCAATACTACTACATCTCTCTTCTGGAAACAAAACAAAAAAAAAACTATCAAGAATCCATGATGCAACAGGCAACTCAAACTGACTCAAAGTTGTACAAATAATAAACATCCTAAATATCAATAGCAATGGCATTTTCAATGTCATAGGAACATAAAATTACATTTTTAAATACTTAAATTTCATTTCTTCTCGTGTTTCTGGCTGTCACAAAGACTGTATTAGTGAGATCACATTCTCTAACTCTCCACACACTTTTCCACGCGCCTTAAAACTTACCACAAGCTTCAATTATCTTCTTGAATTGCCTTGATTAAAAACTTAATTGTGGCTTACAAAAACATTTTCTCTTGTCTTGATTCAATGATATCGTGGTGCTTAGTGTTACATACTAACTCTTGTTTCATGCACTATTCCACGAGTGTACTAATAATCTTAGGACCAATAATCGAGGCAGTGGCGCAGCCTGGGGGGGGGGGGGGAGGGTTGAAATATCATTTCAAAATGATGAATTTTTGGAGAAAAAAAAAGGAGGGGGGTACTAGGGGGAGAAAAGAGCTTTGATCCCCTTCCACATGTATGAAAATTATTTGTAAAATTGTAAGTTAGGCAATTGAATCCATATTTGTTATCATTGCTAGGGAGAAAGTTATTTGGTTACATAATATGTTTATCAATCCTACACAATTGATGAATGATAAACTTGTATTTAAAATGAAACTATGTATCTCATTAGAATTTCTCTATTATGTCTCTTTTGCCCTATCAGGAATGGAAAACGTTTGCCAACAATGTATCGCCACCCTTCTCTTAAGTTCAGAGATTGACACTCAGGTCTATTTCAACTCATCAACTTCTATCCGAGTGACGGGGTGGGGGGTGAAAACACGCGCACCATTCAGAACAACCTTTTATGCTTAACCCCAAAATATCTCCACCTTGCAGCTCCCACTCCTCTGCCTCGCAAAGAAACTCACCTTCGGCTTCTAACTACCTCAAATTCTTGCCAAAGTTTCCCACGCTTCGCAGTACTCACTCTGACAATAGCCCCCAATGTTGTGTCTGTCATTGTATGAGGACAATCTGCCAGGGAGTTGTCCTGGTTTAGAAGCGACCATAATTTAAAAAAAAAAACGGAGACAGGAATGTCTCTGGCCGTGGGAAGATGTTTTCCCACGGTACTCCCTAGCAGAACGTGCGCACCTTTACAGGCTTTTCATTGGACGGGTCCAGAGACACCTGCAGCTGGCCAGCCAGAAGATCCAACAGGTTGGACGGTGGGTCATTTGCGGACAGGCTTGACCCATTGTCACTGCGCTTAAGAAAGAGACGAAACCCTAAAGTTGAGGAGAGAATGGACTGGGTTGTTCATCGAGTGTGGCTGGGAGGGACGGGGGGACTGCACAAGGTGGGGATATCAAGAATGATGTTTATATAGTCTGAAACTACAGATGACTAATTACAGATACAGGTAGTGAACGTGGCTGCGGCTTGGAGTTGTTCATGTATACATTTACATACTACATTTGAAGAGACAAAATCAAACATTGTGTTTGCTTTTATGGGGGAGAGAGAGTGTGTGTATGTATCTTACAACTGGAAAAGCGCGGGGGGGGGGGGCATATCAGGTCAAATAGTGAGTTGTCAAATTGCCAGAGATAGGGTAGCAAACTAAACCGTTTAAGGCGTAATAGATCTTAGCAAACAGCACTTCAAATAACTGTTTGTAAACAAAACTAAATAACACTTTATTTTATAATATAAACCAAATCAAGTTGAAATGAGATCAAATAGCTGTAGTAAACTTTGGAAATAATATTCTGTAACAAAATTTAACTCACTGCAATAATACATACACACTCCATAACGTTAAGGCTCATGACTTGATCTCACAAGATGACTGCAGTGGCGTAGCTAAGAATTTGCCATCATTTGTGGGCCCGGAGAGCTTGACCTCTTTGGGGGCCCCTGCATTTTGCGTAATAATTAATATATTATGTAAAGAGCATTCATTTGGGGGCCCCCCTCAAGTGGTGGCCCTGGGGATTTTCAAATTCTCCCCCACCCTAGCTACTCCTCTGGATGATTGACATCAAGGACTTCATAATCATTACTTAATACTAACTACGAGTTAGACACACTCAAAGGACAAACTAATAAGGTAACAACGCTATACTTGATAAGACATGTGAAGATTTCAACTATCTTATTTACATAATGGGATGATCGTCATGGTATCTGGAAATTTAGGCACAGGATATTTAGGCACCGGATATCCGTAATCCGTATGCCTAAATATCCGTAAATACGCATTATACGCGGTGCCTAAATATCCGGTGCCTAAATTTCCTAAATTCGATCGTCCTATGTCAGTTCATCCGTCGATATTTCCTAGCAGTCCATTTACCATGCTTCTTGTTTTAAGTCCAAACCATGTTCTCATTTTGTGTACTCATTTTCTGCAACGTCATTCGTCTTTCCGGTTACGTCACTAGTTTTTACTGTCACTAAATACAATGCACAATATGTACAAACTAATATACTCTTTCAGCTAAACTAAACCCCTACACTATGCCAAAAAAAAAGTAAGAATAGAATATTTTTGGCTGCTATATATTTTTTTCTTTTTATACTAGCAGTGTAAACCGAGCGACGTAACAACGAATATAATATAGATAATGATTGACATGAGAAAGCAACATTCTTTGGGATATATGCCAACATAACTAATATCTATGTTCGAACCTAGACAGAACTATTTACTTTTGGGCAAGATCAATGAATTGTTGAATTAAATTTGGTAGCAGATGGAGAGTTTCATACATAGACAGAGATGCCTACATGCCAAAATGGAAATGCGTATTCCCAGACCTAGAAATGCGTATTTTGAGTGGCAAATGTGTAGGCCTATTTTCCCTAAATATTAAGAAACATACTCAGGAAAGACTAAAAATCATTTAAGCACGTAATATACACGAAATGCAGCAATCCTAAAGTTATATAAAACATTTTGTACATTTGTCAACATGTGTACACTTTTTTCATAGACTTTTCTAGAAAACTTGGCAATGATTTTATGATCATAATGTCTCTAGTGCATTCCACATTCCATAATAGCGGCAACAAAATTTCAGTAAAAAGAAAGGGAATGTTTGTTACAAGTGAAATGAGACTTACACCAGATGTAATGGTTTGCTTAGCTGGATCAGTGACATCTAATTCTATTATATTATTTTTTGTTTATAGGCAATTTCTTTACATAGTATCCAGACACTGGAAATATTTTATCACATTTTGAAAGAATTCAATTTTTTTTCTTTCAGACCAATCTTTGCAGTTAGCAATGAAAATTTTGGCATGCTCTACAGTCTATAGTCACTAATAACAAACATTTTAAAGATTTTTTTTTCCAGGAAGGTAATTCTAATAGCCACTGAATGTGTTTCAAATATAAAAGCTGGGCTATTTAGTTTGCAGAATAGTTGTTGAGATAAAGTTATATATATCGAGATCCAAATCTAGAATAATCTAGATCTATTTAGTTCTAGATTTTAATTCTAAATCTTTTTTTACGTAAATTCTATTATAGGTGCATCGTAAAATATCTGTAGTTCTAGATCAAGTCTAGATGAATTAAAACTAATCAATCAATTCCCAGTCAGTTTGAAGACTTCATATAAATTGACACACTGAACGGAACTTTGCTCTATTTAGATCAGTAAAATCTAGTAAACATTTAAATATTCGCGCGCGCTGAAAAAAAAAAGTTCACGTACCTGTGGTCTTTGACCCCGTGTAACCTCGATCGTCTGGATAGCAACGAATAGCAGACGTGCAGGAAAGAAACAGAAATGATGCATGCGCATTACCAATGTTTGTAGTTTTCCATTTCCTTTTATAATAAAAGCGCTGTGATTAAAAAAATACGATGGGTGTTTTCAAACCGTTCGTGTTTCCAAACGTTTAAATACTCTAGTAAAGTTCCATGATAAGAGTAGCCAATTCCGCATTGACGCACTGATCTATATATAATTATTTATTTATTTATTTATTTTTTTTTTTTGCTTTAGAGGGGAAAATGCGTATTTTCCATAGACTATATATATTTTCAGATGATAAAACGTACTCGCGTATTTCCGTGTCCATTTGCGTACAAAATACACAAGATGCGTACTTGTAGGCAACTCTGTACATTGAAGAAAAACTATAAATAGCTGGCACTTTGGTTTATTCTGTGTGCAATATAAAGGAAGGGTTGATAAAGTTATGTCTAGGCACAGACATATATAAATATACTTGCCGGATACTACCCGCGGCCTGCGGGCCTTAGTTTGGGTATTACTGATCTAATGGATTGGATAATTGTATATAGATCAAAGTCAAACATGGCGAATGAATATACTTCTGACTAAATGGGGCGAGAAGGTTCATGTCCGCACGCTCAAAAAGTGCACGAATATTTTGATTGAACCGAAAAGTAAATCCTATACTCTTAAGCGAGTAATTCTTGTATGTAGGTATGTAGGCTATGTATATATATTTATATATATATATAAATTTTATTTCGAAAACGGCTCTAACGATTTTCTTTAAGATTTCACGGTATGTGCATAATAGTGAGAAAAAAAATCTCAGCTCATTGGTCACATCGGGAAAACTCGCGGTCGACCGTTATATCGGTTTGAAAATAGCTCATTATCGAAAAATTAATTTTGGCTAGAATGTTTTATGAATGAAATTTTCTAAATGACGTCAATGGGAAAAAAAACTTGACACCGCTTACGTCACTAGCCTCACAGCAGTACACTAAGACTTTTCTTCGCAAACAAGAAAAAGTTTTAATGATTCAATTGGCGTAATTAAACATTTGCGCACCATCTTATTGTACATTGATCCATTAGGAATTTATGGAAGAAAAATAATGAAATTAAATATCTTAATGTATAATTAGTTATTGTGTTTTAAAGGCTTTATAAATTGTTTACACTTTAATTGCGTACACCCGTAGGTAGCTTTTACTTTGTTATTATTTTGCTGGTGAATTATTGCAATGTGTTTAAGCTTCGAAGTCTACTGTCCAATACCATAACATAGGAAATAGTCATAACACAGCTATCTATGCCTTACTTGCACAACCAGGGCCGGCCCTAACATTTGCGGGGCCCTATTTGAAATGGGTTGCGCGCGGACCAGTAAGGGTAGGGATAAGGATAATAAGTGAAAATAAAATTTTGTATTAGAAAATAAATTCGTATTTGCATTACATTTTTATTAAATGAAAGCTGACGATGCCGTTTTTTTATATTACGCGTAGGACTGGCGTTTACCATATTTATTGACACCCCAAAATGACAATTTTGTCTTTTTAAGGACATTTTTATAAATTTCAGGAGATTTCTAGGAGCTCCTTGAAAACAAGGAGACCACGGGAACCCTATTATAAATTATAATGGTTTAATTTAATAATTTACACCTAGAATTAGCGCGGGGCTTTTGAACCTTCGGGGTCCACTGCGGCAGCATAGGCCTAAGGCTGGCCCTGATGATATCCAGCTCGCGGTCAACGAATTTTCATCACGCTGCTGCTTTTTTTGGTTAGCCTATAAACCTTGGTAAAACAGAAGTCATGTTCCAGAAGTCACCCAATAAAACCTACTCAGCCCAAAGATCACCGCGCATAGACATCACATTATCTGGGAAGCATAGTATCAAATGACGCATTGCTTTAAAGAGAGGTTGATAAGTATGGGGGACGAACATATTTTTGGCAATCTTTTATTTTAGTAAGCTGAAAGGTTGTCGGAGTAACAGAGATGCCTCACAATAACGCTTCTTTAATAATACTAACGCGATGTTTTTAAGTCTCTTAGGAAAAAATGCGCGATTTTACTTTGTTACTAGGTGCACGTTTTACACTATAACGTAGAGATTTTGCATCACTTATTGATTCTTACTAAAGCCATAATAATAAGGCTTGTCTTCGAGTCCGAAAAATTAATAAGGAAATTCAATATTTTCCGTGGCTGCGCAGCCCCAGCTGTGACCTACATATTTTGCCATATTCAGAGCAAGCACATCCATTGTCCGCAGGTGGTCGATTTAGATTTTCTGTTCGCCGTCTGCGTTTTTCCTCGGCAGCAGATTATCTTTTGGTTTCAAATGTGTATCCCGCGGCCTTCGTGAGTGACCTTGATTACCTTTTAGCTCACAAAAAAAAAGACTGACTTTGGCATACGTTCGTCTTCCATACGGGATACTTGCCCTACCCAGTGCAACTGTCGGACCATAAGAAGTCCCTCAATACTGTCCATACTGGCGTTGGCAAGGACATCGCTGTTTGTAGTGCGGTCCTGCCACCGTATGTCCATGATGGAGCGCAAGCATCTTTGGTGAAAGCACTCAAGAAGTCTTAGTTGTTTTCTGTAAAGTGTCCATGTCTCAGAGCCATAATGAATATATTAATTGCAATATTAAACGTCAGAAAGTAACCATTTTAGAAGTTGCACTGCAAAGACTTTCTTCCAAGCCTATAATAGCCCAATAGTTTTACGTGAAAGAAGCAATGTAAAACGTTAAGACTTGAGCTGTGGTTTTCTATAGGCCTACTGTTGGGGGGACTTTCTATTCTTATCGTCATATACGATTACATTGAGAACTGACAGAACGAAAAAGCAACTCTTCGGATTGAGTCTTTACCCGATCGTTCATTTTTGTAATTGCAACAATATTCCCAAAATGACTTCGGGTATATATCCTTCCTTAACAAATTATTCATCCGAGCGAGGCTCGGTCACCTGATATTGAATGATTATAGCAGGACGAAGAGTTACACAAAATTAGTATATCTTGACGTCTTCAATGGATGAGGACATACTTTTCATGCTCTTGTCTTTATGAAATATCTTTATAAATGTCGTCTTATTATCAAATAAGAGAAAGTATTTTGAGTCTTGAATGAAGTCGATGGGCAGCTGGGTGTTCCCTGCTTCACAACTTTGAAAACTTCAATGCGTTATGCCACGTCGGTGTCTACCACGGTAAAGCAGACACTCGTTGATAACATTGATAACATTGATAACATTGATAACACCTACCATTCGTTAATTACAGCTTATCTCCGCCATCCACAAAATTTCTTTTTTGAAGTAACGTCTGTAACGTCTATTATATAACATAAGACAATATTTGTAAATGTTTGATATGTTTCTGATGTTCCTTCAGAGTTGAAGATAATGTACTTCCTAGTCCAAGTCTCTCGCAGGACAAAGTTTGATGGCAGCTGGCAGGGTATGAACCAAGGACCATCGAGAAGTTCGAACGACAGTCCAGCGCGCATACCGCACGACAAGGCAGCCATCCAATCATAAGCAATAGTCTATTACTTGCAATTTAGCGACTTCAAATTAAATATAAGAGCTCAATAAATTTTTATAAACCTAGAAATAACTCCCAGTTGTAACTGTCTGCGATTATGTTTTGCTTAAAAATTCTTACAAGGCACTTAAAGATTATTGTATTTAATTATATTTAGGTTTCTATTATTTGCTTATTTCATATATTCTGACCTGATCTCAAATGTAATGTGGACTAGAAAGCATTGACCATGTGCAAATCTAATAGTATTAAGAGCCACGCTTTTAACACTAATGAAAGAGCCATCATTTAATCACTAATTCACTTTTTTTAAAATAAATTAATATGTTAGGAATAAAGACTCATTTATCAGCAATGTTATGGTTTGTTATTTGTTTTTTTTTACCCCCTCCCCAATAAAGGGGGTGAGGGATACAGTGGGGATAAACGACATCGAGTATCAGTGTGGGGCAGGGAGTGGGCCTTGCTAAGTGTGACAGGGAGGGCGCCCTGCACGCTTTATGTGTTCTAATTTTAAAAAGAAAATAACAACCTTCTCCTACGAGAGGTATTAAAAGCTAAGGAATGAAAATTGTATCAACACCGTATTCATAGCCTACTAAGGGAGGGAAGGGTAGATGGGAATTTCACATTAATTGGAAAGAGAACGAAGGGGTGGGTCAGGTAGAGGCTCATCCCAAGGAGCAACGTTCAGGGGGTTAACCGACCCATCATCCATTCAACAATGACCCCAAAAAAAAGTACCCTGACAATAGCAAGGGGCGAAAGGTCTGGTCAGGTGCGGAAGTTGGGACTGTGGGAAAGTTTCTCTCTCAAGTCCGGTGACTCGTGGGCTCCACACGTAAGTCGTGAGCCCCCAGCTCGTGACTGGACATGTCCTGAATGGGGGCAGGGGGGTAAAATATCATTCTTTCTTTACATGCCCCATGCTTCAAGATTTTGTCCAAATGTGTGTAGAGTAATATCTAACCCAGGACACGACCTCTTGGTCACCTCTCCCCCCCCCCTTTCCACAGCATTTTTTTTTTGAAAGGTATAAAAATAACAGATTGGAATTCTTTGAACACGAGTCTCGACTTGTCTCCAACTGTACAAGAGAAAAAGAAAAGGAAAGGAAAAAAACAACGCCCATCAAGAGAAATACAAATATCTACAGAAACATCTTTAAATACAAATATCTACAGAAACATCTTTAAATACAAATATCTACAGAAACATCTTTAAATACAAATATCTACAGAAACATCTTTAAATATAAATGTCTACAGAAACATCTTTAAATACAAATATCTACAGAAACATCTTTAAATACAAATATCTACAGAAACATCTTTAAATACAAATATCTACAGAAACATCTTTAAATACAAATATCTACAGAAACATCTTTAAATACAAATATCTACAGAAACATCTTTAAATATAAATGTCTACAGAAACATCTTTAAATACAAATATCTACAGAAACATCTTTAAATACAAATATCCACAGAAACATCTTTAAATACAAATATCCACAGAAACATCTTTAAATACAAATATCTACAGAAACATCTTTAAATATAAATGTCTACAGAAACATCTTTAAATACAAATATCTACAGAAACATCTTTAAATTCAAATATCTACAGAAACATCTTTAAATACAAATATCTACAGAAACATCTTTAAATACAAATATCTACAGAAACATCTTTAAATTCAAATATCTACAGAAACATCTTTAAATACAAATATCTACAGAAACATCTTTAAATACAAATATCTACAGAAACATCTTTAAATATAAATATCTACAGAAACATCTTTAAATACAAATATCTACAGAAACATCTTTAAATATAAATATCTACAGAAACATCTTTAAATACAAATATCTACAGAAACATCTTTAAATATAAATGTCTACAGAAACATCTTTAAATACAAATATCTACAGAAACATCTTTAAATACAAATATCTACAGAAACATCTTTAAATTCAAATATCTACAGAAACATCTTTAAATACAAATATCCACAGAAACATCTTTAAATAAAAATATCTACAGAAACATCTTTAAATATAAATGTCTACAGAAACATCTTTAAATTCAAATATCTACAGAAACATCTTTAAATACAAATATCTACAGAAACATCTTTAAATACAAATATCTACAGAAACATCTTTAAATACAAATATCTACAGAAACATCTTTAAATACAAATATCTACAGAAACATCTTTAAATATAAATGTCTACAGAAACATCTTTAAATACAAATATCTACAGAAACATCTTTAAATACAAATATCTACAGAAACATCTTTAAATACAAATATCTACAGAAACATCTTTAAATACAAATATCTACAGAAACATCTTTAAATACAAATATCTACAGAAACATCTTTAAATATAAATGTCTACAGAAACATCTTTAAATACAAATATCTACAGAAACATCTTTAAATACAAATATCCACAGAAACATCTTTAAATACAAATATCCACAGAAACATCTTTAAATACAAATATCTACAGAAACATCTTTAAATATAAATGTCTACAGAAACATCTTTAAATACAAATATCTACAGAAACATCTTTAAATTCAAATATCTACAGAAACATCTTTAAATACAAATATCTACAGAAACATCTTTAAATACAAATATCTACAGAAACATCTTTAAATTCAAATATCTACAGAAACATCTTTAAATACAAATATCTACAGAAACATCTTTAAATACAAATATCTACAGAAACATCTTTAAATATAAATATCTACAGAAACATCTTTAAATACAAATATCTACAGAAACATCTTTAAATATAAATATCTACAGAAACATCTTTAAATACAAATATCTACAGAAACATCTTTAAATATAAATGTCTACAGAAACATCTTTAAATACAAATATCTACAGAAACATCTTTAAATACAAATATCTACAGAAACATCTTTAAATTCAAATATCTACAGAAACATCTTTAAATACAAATATCCACAGAAACATCTTTAAATAAAAATATCTACAGAAACATCTTTAAATATAAATGTCTACAGAAACATCTTTAAATTCAAATATCTACAGAAACATCTTTAAATACAAATATCTACAGAAACATCTTTAAATACAAATATCTACAGAAACATCTTTAAATACAAATATCTACAGAAACATCTTTAAATACAAATATCTACAGAAACATCTTTAAATACAAATATCTACAGAAACATCTTTAAATATAAATATCTACAGAAACATCTTTAAATACAAATATCTACAGAAACATCTTTAAATATAAATGTCTACAGAAACATCTTTAAATACAAATATCTACAGAAACATCTTTAAATACAAATATCCACAGAAACATCTTTAAATACAAATATCTACAGAAACATCTTTAAATACAAATATCTACAGAAACATCTTTAAATATAAATGTCTACAGAAACATCTTTAAATACAAATATCTACAGAAACATCTTTAAATTCAAATATCTACAGAAACATCTTTAAATACAAATATCTACAGAAACATCTTTAAATACAAATATCTACAGAAACATCTTTAAATTCAAATATCTACAGAAACATCTTTAAATACAAATATCTACAGAAACATCTTTAAATACAAATATCTACAGAAACATCTTTAAATATAAATATCTACAGAAACATCTTTAAATATTTATTTCTTGACTGTTCTATCTGTTTGGTCTATTTATGTCTGTGTTTACCACAATCATGCAAGTCAGTCGTCCTTTTAGAACGTACTAGTACAAGCATAGCGAATTTGCAAATCACATTTTGTACATAATTGTGTCCTAGATTAAAATTTTAAACAAGATAAATAAAGGGAGTTTGAGTTATCCAAAAACTCGTTGATGGCCCCTGCGTTAAATTGCAGGCAGACATACAACAAGTATGTAACATAAAAGTTGCTGAAGCATATTTGGAAGCATATTTAGGCTAATATTATATTAAAAGATGCTATATAGATGTGCATACAATAATTCGAGTTAGAAAACAAGAATATACGACTTCATTCATTCATTTGAAAAATACCAAAATAATATATATGTGTTTTACTGTGTGTTTGAGAGAAAGAAAGGACAAACATAGTTTGATTAGGGCTTTTTGACTTTTACAATACGCCATAAAAAAAAGTAAGGTTCCCCTCAAAGACCTTTCGATCTATAGGGCAGATGATGTTAAGGTCATCTGTTTCTAAGGCCAACGGTAAACGAGCAGGGTGTCGTGTGTCCAACACAACGACCAAACGCCTTTACTTTCCCCAACTAAGGTCAGGTTCCCATTAGCGTTGGGTAGACTCAGTGGCGCCCTAAAAATCCCGAAATTCAAAATCCCAGTCTTCACCGAGATTCAAACCCGGGACTACAGGTTCGGAAGCCAAGTGCTTAACCACTCAGCCACCTCGCCCCCATAGGTCACTAACTCACTAGACATTAGTTTATTTATTGAACATTTATAAATCTGGTTTAAAAATTCTGAACGAGTATAAAAAATATAAATTAATAAAATATTTATAAAAAAAACTTTTAAAAATATTATCTTATAAATTCCATACGTTCCTTCAAAAGAGAAGATAATTACGTCCTACGTTGATTCCTGTGTCCATGTAGTCGTGCATGCTGTTTAGAGACTCAAACTCAGCTAAGTCATTGATTCATTGGTTGGTTCAAGCAACCTGTTTCATTTCCATGCTATAAGCACTTTAAGCACGTTGTACTGGCCACATGATACCCTATCTAAGAAACAGATGACCTTAACAGTATCTGCCCTAGAGATCGCAAGGTCTGAAAGGGGAACTCGGCTTACTTTTATACTTCAACTTTGACGAATCATTCAGTCGTGACGTTAAATAACTTGAAGCTGCTTCGTTTTTCTAAGCAAATATTTTCAAATCATTGTTAACCTTTAGTCTTTTTTATCCCTACCCGCCCCCGCCCCAAAATAGTAAATTTATTACTACAGAGTATGGAAGACTGAAAAAAAACTTGCTTTAAATGAAACTAATGATAACTTGACGATAGTAAATAGTCTGTAAAATACGTACAAATAACTTTAACATCGATGTTTGACCTTCTCAATAGTCTCAATGAAAACACAAATGATGAGAGCACGTCACGCAATGATTTTGACTCTAAACTATCTCTTTTTTCAGCAAATAAAACAACTCCTTTAGTCCCTACAAAATACATTTTTTAAAATCTATTTTTGCAACTCCATTAGTGCCTACAAAATACATTTTTTAAAATCTATTTTTGCGAGTGTTGAACTAAATTTTTGGCTTCTGTCTGTTCCATATCTTGTACATGTATATGTGTAGTAGTAGTACGGGTAGTGTACGGTATTTTAGGTCAAAGCTATTGAACATTTTTGTAGTGGATGAAAGAAGCGCTGCATTCCTGGCTCGCAGCTTCACCAAAAACTTTCTTTCATGAAGCTTCTGCAACGACTGAAGAAGTGCAAGGGGACTATGTTGAAAAATAATATAGATGTACTTTTCATATTTGTAATACAACTAAATTATTTAACCACATTGCGGATAATAGTAAATATACCTTCGTCCAATGAGGTAATTATCTACATTCTTCAAACGAATGTAAAATGAGTGCCGATTTCTAAAAATTCCTTCGCTTATGACATCTTATCACCGAGAGCGGCCAGCAACCCTGCACTTCCCTAGTGACGCCACTGCATCCAGTTAGCTAACAACATATAGGCCTAAGCGATAGGCCCAAAATGTATATAATAGCACCAGTTCACATGATGAAAATAATTGAATTAGTCTCGCTGTTTTAAAAAAGTCATCCTTTATAGATTCAATTCTCGTGACCAATGATCACGTTATCAAAAAAATCAATGTCACTTTTTAATTGTTGTTAAAATCTTTCAATTGAAAATTGTCATTTAAATTTATCAAACTCAAAATAAATTAAATAGATCAAAATAGTTATTGTTTATAGAAATGTATACATTTCATATTGTGCAAACATATAATGGACACAAACAGTACAAACAGTAGGGGTGGACCAAAAGTCTCTACATTTTATTTCTCCCACTTCCCATTCTCGGATCAAGTTTGCACAATTACTAATTGTCGAAGGCAATACACGAATCAATAAAAAATGCACCAATTAGTTAATTTTTTTTATATATAGAAAGGGGAAATAAATCTTGCAGTATTGAGTTGATAGCCATGACATCTCTATCGCATTATGCGGCACTGGATTATGCGTAACAAATGTTAAAATAATTCAAATGAATTAAATTATTTAGGCGCCAGCCTTTCTGTTTAAATGTCTTTCCTTTTCCCCACTAAATAACACGCTATCGCGACAAAGTGCAATTTGTAGGCCCTGCTCTAGACTTTATATAACAAACATTGGCATGATAACTGGCCCTTTCTCCCTCCAGGTGTGAACATCAACAACAGTCTTTTGTCTTGGAAGTCGTTGTCGTCTGTCAAACTCTAGTAGGTCCGTTAGAACGAATTCGAGTTACCGCCCTTGTTGTTTCGGCTTAAGTGACCACTTGGTCAGCGCCAGACTGTGTATTGTCCAGCCCAGACGACTGTTATTTCAACAGACGACAACTTATTGGAGATCATCTTATTCACCCTACCTCGATCTATTAGCAGGAAACTCGCAGGCCTATGTAATACGCAGACGTATATATTGTCGCAAACTAGTCATGTCGAATGGCTAGACAGCCCCAGACAGTGTAAGAAAATATTGAAGTCTACTAGATTTAATGGGAATGAATTTCTTGTCCATTTCACTTTCATTACATCAATGGCAAGGGCTCACTTCTTATTGGTCTAAGTACAATCACTGGCCTTCGCGCCCAAACTGACCGTTTCAATAGCATTGATTGTGCCTTGGTCAGTTTTGTAAGTTTCGCAAGTAATACTTCCTCTATTTCTAGTGTACCACCTTTAAAACTAAATATTAAAGTTAGTGGCAAATATCTAGAATCTAACGTAATCTGCCTATTGGCTTTCTTCAAAGGAAATTTTAATTATTTAATTATACTTAATTTAATATAACAGGCCTATAACCAATAGAATAAACTCATTATCACTTTCTCTCTCTCTCTCTCTCTCTCTCTCTCTTTCTCTCACTCTCTCTCTCTCTCTCTCTCCCTCCCCAAGATGTACAAACTCTTACGAGTACATTTTTTTTAAAGTGTATTGAAACCATTGTATCACTCTATAGGAACCCCCCCCACACACACACACACACTTTCCCTGTGTCTTAGACCCAAAAAGCAGATGTATCCAAGAAGCAGATATATCCAAGAAGCAGATATATCCAAGAAGCAGATATATCCAAGAAGCAGATATATCCAAGAAGCAGATATATTCAAGAAGCAGATATATCCAAGAAGCAGATATATACAAGAAGCAGATATATCCAACAAGCAGATGTATCCAAGAAGCAGATATATCCAGATGGAACCTTTCCTGGTGTTACGTCTGTTGCGAGACTCTTAATCACATACCAAACAGACCCATCAATAGTAGATTATGAGAACTTAAATTTTGGTTCAACAATTAATAATATGTCAATAATAACCTTGCTTACATAACTCCATTTAGTGACCCTTCTCTATCTTCCTCTTTCAACACGCACTCGCACCATTCCTCATTCACACTATGCTGCGCAAGTAACCCCCCCCCCTTGTTAGACAAGTTCGATGTATATCGAACGTCCATTAATTCGTTTACCAAAAATAATAATAACAATTTGTAATTCTAACTCCTCCATAACATGTACTAAGAAATACAAAAATCTTATTCAAATAGATATGAATTATCTCAATAACATAGGCCTATACATTCGTCCATTTAGTCTGTACCAATCACAATCATTCCACACGCTATCAAATAATTAAAAGAACAAGTCTATTTTGCTCCGTGCATATCATTTTCCAAATACAAATTTGTCTTAATCTCTTTGTTCCTTCGTCAGTAGTAGATTGCGAGGGCTTTAATCTTGCTTCTACAAATACTAATGTCAATCATATATTCATGACCTCGTTTACTCATGGAACTATAGGCCTACTAATGGAACACCAGCCTCGCGTTGTTTACAAAGCCAATGAGAGTATAAGAGCCGTCGCGCAACTTTTTTCGCGCATCGTACCTTTTGAGAAATCAATGATGATGCCAAAGAAGAGATTTACTCCACGAGCCACTTCGATCGACCTCAAAAAAAAAAGTAAGATGCGCGAAAAAAAGATGCGCGACGGCACTCCGCTCATAAAAACTCGAAGCTGGTGTTCAATTAGTATAGTTCCATGGTTTACATGACTCCATTTTCTAACCCTCCTCTACCTTCCTCTTTCAACACGCATTCGCACCATTTCACATTTACATTATGCTGCGCACGTAACACCTGGCATCAATTACCTTTTACCAAAAAAAGCTTTTAGCATATTTTTGGCTACAAATTTCGTAATATTTACTCCCTTCAGTTTCAGAAATAGCATTAGAGGCAGGCAAGCTTGTGGGCGATCTGATATGATACATACGGAGGAAATGCTCCCGTCGCCTCAGCGTGGCACCTCCGTGGAAACGTCCGCCCGGGGAAGCGGAAATGGCTAAGAACGAGAGCAAACAGGGCTCCCAGTGAGCTACCACTGTATGCTCTAGCGAGTGTACTTGCAAGTGATGGGGATGTGAGAAAGACTTGCTAACCAGTCCGAAATCCATTGCGTCGTTCCCCAACGGAGGCTATACGGGTGGTGATGACTGCCCCACGGAAGCAATGGTACATTATAGGAATATGGAGGACCCCACATGGGCTCGTCTCCGGCCTCGCATGGGTCGGGGTAACCCATTGCGTTGACTTAAGGTACTGTGACCCATGACCAAATGGATGTGATTTAATGATCACCTTGTTGACGGGGGTCTCCAGACAGAAGGTCGTTGAAGAGCCACTACCTCATCCTGGCCACGGGATAAAATCTTTTCACGGGTCACATGGTTCCTAAAAGGGATGCATTTAATCTCTAACCTAGACGGTATGATACATATAACCTACACTCTCGAATCCTGTCGGTACGCATGTAACACTCGTCCCGGGGCCCACGTACTGCTAAGGCCGCCTCTGCCACCGCTTTATACAAAAGAGATTCCATTAAATAAATCTAGATTTAAATGGGAGTAAAAACCTCTCCTCGTTGTCATTTGAATGTTGAGCACTCAATATTTATTACTTAACGCATCAACAACTTTTTACTGTCGTTAACTGTCTATCTTCAGCTCTATTCTTTCCTTTCAATTTCATGATAATTTAATTGCCCTCAGATCGCGAACGGTGGCAATGAAAAAGAAGGCCATAATAAACATTTTATACTTTAATTGTATTGAAATGACCCCTAGACTGGGTGTCGAAGATAAAACTGATTACCCTCGAGGCGTAAAATCATGACACCCCACGCCCTTCCTCTTCTCTCCCTCCTTCTCAACAGCAAGACGCTCCTAGTCTGTCTCAACCTGTGACCACAGTTAAAAGCCAACAGACAAGGCTACTAATGGTCAGAATTAGCCACAGTCCATGTTTCTTTACATCTGAAGCGTCAGGTTTCAAGCCGCGGCCTTACTACGGCCACCGACCGAGCTGCACGGGATGCTAGTTATTCATCTTGTCCGGTGACCCTCTCAGTACCATGGAGGGAAAAAAACTCATTCTCGGTTGATTACCTTTCAATGGAAGTAAAATTGTAAAAGCAGCAGCAATTTCAACGGCTAAAAAAAAAAAAAAAAAAATGCGAGGAAGAGATGGAAATCTCAAAATCTTTCCTCTTTTTTTTTTCTTTTCTTGTCCTTTACCATTTCGAGTTTTTCAGCTTCTCTAAAATGACCGGGGATTGTACTGGTCAGCTCATTCTGAATAACTCTCGTGAATACTAGCGCCCTCTTGTCCTGACGATAATGGGTAGTTACCTGAGACGGGACGAGTCAGTTAGCGCTTGCCTCCCCTTTTGTAATCCCAGGTCTACGTTCCAACAGGTAGAAGTACTATCAGAGGCGGGAACTCAACAGGTTGTAAAAAAAAACAAAAGGGGAGGGTGCAGTTTTTGGAAAAGTTAATTTCTAAAAATGCATTAAAATCTCATATTAACCCTTAAAGTGCTGAGCTGTTTTACAATGAGTGCATGCCAAATGGAATTACAATTCTGATTTTAGAGGCTAATATACCACACGCATTTTAAGGGTTAAATAAACATAATTCTATTTTCTAGGCTTTTAGTTTAGGCTATTTAGAAGACCACGATCATTTCCTGATATATCTCCAACAAATACAACTTACAAAACAATTATAGGCCTACATTGAAATACTTTGATCAAATCAAACAATTTTATTTAATGATATCGTGAAAATATCCACACTATCATTTGTACAAGCTAACAAGATCCTCGAAATAAAGAATCACCCTTACCATCACAAAAGAGATACAAGACACCGATAGCAAAGACAAACAGACACAAACACTCTTTTGTTCCCCTGGCAATCAAATCATTAAATAAGAACAATCTGGTATAAACTTTGTCACATGTAAATTATGAGTGAGTCTGGTGTGAATGTACACTTTTGGTTTCTTATAGTTATAATGTTTTTTTGTTTGGTGTAATGCACAAATTGTAAGACAAATTTCCTTACGGATAATAAAGATTATTATATTATTATTATTATTATTATTTATCTCAGTGAGGATCTTTTTTTTTGGGGGGGGGGGGGTGAGGTTAAAAATACTCAATTTTACATAAAATTATGCAAAGACAACTTTTTCTAATATGTTGTTGATCAAATTCTCGAACGAGTTCAAACGCATTGACATGTTGGATTATTGGATAGACTATTGTTTTTGTTTTTCTATAGACCTGAAGAATTTGCATGTAGGTCATAACCTCAGGGCGACATAAGATAGTGCTTTAAATGTAGCCTATACGTGTATAGTACTAGTATTGAAGCTAAGTGCTCAAGCAAATGATGAATAAAGATGACATTTAACCTAGAGCATATCTCTTTATTTTATTTATTATTTGTTAGGATTGTTTGTAACTTAAAAGATAATGATTTTAGAGTGAATTGTATAACTGAAATCTATATCGAAGATTATTATATATAGAGAGACTTATTTAGACTGCTAATAATTACAATTATTTTAATGTATGGTATTTCCTTTACACCTGGGCCCCCTTAGTTAAATCCTATTTACCCAAGGGATGCGCCTTTGAGCACAGTCCTGCAATATTTGCCGCGAAATGAAACGGGCAGATCACCCGCCAACATTCCTAGCCGCGGGCGTGAACAATAGCCTCCCTTGGGCAGTGTTTGTCCTATAGGCCTACGTCCTGTCCGAAAGGGTGGGGGCTGATATAGTGGTTTTAGATGTCTTCGGGTACAAACTAAAACCCTTGGAATTTGTCAAGAGTAGGGATGGCGTGACTTTCTTCGCGGTCAGCTTTGATGCCCAGAGTTTCACTTACTGTGCACAACTTTTTTGTCCTGGTCGAGCGCCTAAGATTCCGTATTGTTGCTGGGGTTGGTTCGTGCGTGATGGAATTTCTAATCATTTGAACATGACACTTACACTGTCAAGTCCATCTAGTTCTTTGTTTATCTGGTCAGCAGGGAGGAGGTGCAAACATGTAGCTCCACAGAGAAAAACAACAACAACGAAATAATAAAGTATGTTATCTGAAGAACGATTTGAAATATACTTTGATATTACATACACATCAGGGGAAACATTATTATTGAAATGAACTACAAATAGAGTCTTTGTCCTAAAAATTAATCACAGTATCAGCACTCAACATCTTACAAAACACTTTCCAAATAACGATAATTCCTAAATCGTCTCTTTTCATTTTGGTTTAGAAAGAAAAGTATTTATAGCATTGATGTTCATCATGTTATTTGTGATTTATCCTTCACTTAATAATAGCAATAAAGATAGCCCTAATAATAATAATAATAATAAAATATATATATATATATATATATATATATATATATATATATATATATATATATATATATATATATATATATATATATATATATATATATATATATATATATTTATCAAAACGATGTATGACTCCAGTTTGAATATTTAATGTTTGCTAACATTTCATATTCTTATATTCTTGTTTCAATTCAAAATATAAAAACAAAATGAGTAGGGGGAAAATGTTGAAGAGCATTAGAAAGTCTTTGAATTCAATGTTATTATTATTATTTCACTAGCAATCTATAACCCGATACAGGTATGATCCCAGACTCTCACGCTGCAGTCTCAATTTAATTCAAGCATGAAAAAAAAGTGAACATTTAACACAAAACTTAAATTGTAGCCTGTAAGATGGACCCAAACCCAACCATTCCATGGTTTCCCTTTTAGTGGGCTTTATGCCAGTCTCGTGCCGAAATTTCTCTAGGCCTCAATATTTAGAGCCTAGTTCTTATGCAACCTCACAGCTTTGCAATTTAAAAAAGAGTCAAAGCCAATTTTCAGAAAACATACATGCTCTCCGTTGTACACAATGATACGTATTAATGAATACTTCGTTTAATTTTGAAACAATATATTTATAATCTAGATCAAGAATTTTTTTTATTTTTTAATGACGGTCTAAATTATGTAGAGAAAAGCGGGAAAAGGAATTTAGATTGCAGACCTCATCCGTGCCAAGCAAAAGGGGGTTCACAACAGGTCGACCCTAGGGTGGTGGGAAAATCGGGTACACAATGGAGGAACGGTGACAAGTGTCGTGACTGGAGAGGGGTGGAGGGTCGTAGAGGGGGGGAGTCTAGGAAGGGGCTGGAGGGGGGAAGTGGGGGAGACATCGGATAGCCAAATTGCTGGGGCCGCTAGCATCAAGTGTCGACAATTTGACCAGATTTCAATGGCTTGGAGATTTTTGTTTGCCGGGTGGTTTCGGTCCAGTGTTCGGGTCTATTCAATGGAGTCCTTGTATTGTCCAATGGAATGCGGCTCTTCCCTATAAAATCTGAGCTACCACGGTCTGGGCTTCATATCGTTTCCCACACTCTACGCCTTAACGTCGGCTACTCTCAGAATCCATTTTGTTTGACTACTGTACACTCAATAACGTGTATAGCATGGATACTATTTTCGCCTGCTCTGCACGAAGACGGTCATCAGTTTATCCTACAAGTGCCGACACATCAAGTTGTGCAATGTGTTTAGAATGCAACTCTTGCCACCTGGAAATACCAGAGCAACAGATGTCTACACGCGTGAAACGTGTTCATGTCACCACTGACTCTCTGCAACGCCAAAGCGGACTCATGGATTTTTTACATCTGAGCAGAACCTCCTCACTGAGAGACGGCTGCAGTTTGTTTATTTCACCTATGCTGATCAGCCTTCTTATCTTATCCATCGTACCAGCGTCCACTTTGGCTTTTAACGCTGACAGAACCACACAGAGTAACCAGGAGTCGTCCACCGCTCATACCGGTAGGATAAGCTGCCCACGCCACTTTGGACACAGGGTGCAGTCTTGTGTTGCCCCATTCACTTCATTGCTTGACCTATACAATGCTAACGTTGATCACATGAGCCAAGCGGTCACTATTGCAAAGCACATCTGCATGTAAGTAGTGCACTAAATATTTCTTTTAGTTTACTTTTTGCTCAAACATTTAAAGCATAAATAGTAGAGGAATAAAAAACAGTTTGATGTACAATTTTTTTTATTCTTTTCTATTTCAGTGAATATCAAATGGTTCTTTTGTGTCTCCATTCCGCCTTGTCCGATTGCCCTACCTTGAAGAATCTGAAACGAGTCCAAGATACCCTAGATTCACAGTGGGTCACCCGGATTAACGGCCTGTGTTCCATCCAGTCAAAAAGCTCCTCCGAGACCAAGGCTGTCGATAACAAGGACCTTAGAAACTATATCTCCAACAAGAATGCAGAGAACCACATGGACTCGCACCAGATTGCACGCGAGATCCTAAAAGCTTCCATGAAAACCAGGGCTGAGCTCGAGCAGGAGATTATTTCCGGTCACACAGAGGAATCCCATGCTTCCTCTGTGCCAGACAGGAAACAGCTCTTCCCAGAAGCCACCCAGAAAGATCTGGATTTTCTAAGCCAGATAAACCACCAAGTACCAGCAGCAGCAGGTAGCAATGCTAAGCTGGAGCTGAACATTGTTAACTTCATACAGAACTACAACTACGCCGCTGCCCCCCAACGCAGTGAAAACGCCAGACACAGCAGCATTAGGCTCATCCACGTCGACTACAACAGCAGCTCCTTGACTTCAAGAAATGTCTATCTCATCGTTCTCTGTTGCACCATTCTCCTTGTGTGGCTGTCGCAATAGACAATAAACTACGGCATTAACAGCGTGCAATCTCCTTGTAGAACAAAAAAAAACTCATTTTGTTTGTGTGATATTTTGTACATAGATCTTCAAAACTATATAAGTGACATAGTCGATTCTTTGGACTTCATGCCTTTGGATTATACCCCACAATGCATTTGGATTATACTCCACACAGAATACATTTCACCTGATTGTTTTAATATCTCTGATGCAATTTGTAATTTAAACTGCTGTATAGTTTTCTAACGTTTGCCATGACTATTACTTTGAATGTATGCCTTTTAGACACTTTTGTGCAAGATATTTATGGAATGCAATTTTAACTTGTGCAATTTGTTCTCTGTACAGATCATGTATAATGAAGAACTGCAATTTTAAAATTATGTTGAATTAAATTATTTAATGAAATCCAACACTTGTTACTGACAGATTCTTTTATTTGCATGTTGAGTGAATCTGTGAATGAATCTAATCCGATAATGTATTCATAAACTAATAAATACCACTGCAATTAAAGTGTCGGCAACATAATGCAAGTAGGTTTGTAAAAAGACGAATACCATTACATTGTATCAGATACTGAAAAGTACAATGAAGCACGTCAGATCACCTGCAATGACTAAAAGTCACCCAAGCCAAATAACATACATACACTAAACATAGATTTAAAAAAAAAAAAAAAAAAAAACAGCTTGTAGAATGATAAACCAATTCCAAGACTAAAATACATGATGTTTTATTTCTGACAAGTCCTCTTGGTAGGTGTAGATATGAATGGAAACAAACAACTCAACCAGACATTTCATTGAGACACACACAATCGCAAGCAATGCATTTTGTTTTCACAGATTAAACCAAAGTTCAAAACACTTTACATGAAAAAAGTCTTGCTCTAGGGACCAACAAAAATTCAGTAGAACTTGAAGCAAATTAGGAAGACAACTAAATGAGCTCAAAAAAAAAATGAACAAAATATTTGTGAAGAAAATTCCAAACATTTTGAAGTTCTTATGGCCCTTTGGGAAATAAATCAAAAGTAAATCAAATACATTCGTCTGCAGAAGCATTGATTTAAAATGTACAGCCATGAATGAATTCTGAAAAACAAAAACATTTAAGGAATGGCTTCAAGATTGAAATCTGAACAAGGAAAAAATAATTCCACTATAGATATCCATGTAGAAACTAAAATGCAGTAAGCTTTATATATCTATATGCTGACATCAAAAGGTTTTGTATACTATACACAAATAAAAAGAAAGCTGATTTTTTTGAACAAAATATAATAGAATAAAAAAAAATCAATTGCAAGAAACTTACAATGTTAAATGTACATCAATACAGGTTCAAATAATATATATATGTGTATATATATATTATATATTCACACACACATTAAGTTATGTTGTAAATTTCTTTACATTATAAATTAATATTTCATCTTTTGTATTAAAAAAAAAAATAAATAATTAATTTGTTGTTTTTAAAAGTAACTTATAAAAATGAAAAAAAAAAACATCATTAAATGAAATTCAAAATGACTTACAATAAAACATCTTAAATGTTCTCACTAAGCAAAGAAGGCAATGTATATATAGGTTTATTCCTATAGTTATTATTAGTAGCAATTGGTTTTAAGGTAAATTTAATATATATAAACAAATCTTCTATAGTTTTTCTAGAGTTAAAAAAAAAAAAAATGGATTGATTACTTAATTTGACTTTCAATGCAAGTGGATCACACATGCCAATTCTTGATAGTGAAGGTGCCTCTCAATTTAATCAGATCAATGTAATGAAAGCGACTGTAGGAATAGAGCTATGCTACATCAAGATGATGGAGTAGATGATATTAAACAGTTTCAAATGACTCTCAAAAAATCTTCAGAATTCACCAAATGATAAAATCACACTAACTTCTGTTTCTCAACTGACCTTTCTATCAAGGTTTAGGATAAACTCACACAAGTTTCTTTTTTACAAAAAACAAAATCACACTCATGTTTATGATTATCAAGAGCACAGCATAGTCTGACTATTAAAAGTTGTATCTTGATGTGTGCCCCAACAGACTAAGGGATTGGTAAATCTACGAGTTAGAAACAGTAAGTTACCCTCAAGTTTTATTTTATGATTAAATCCTCCCATATGAAGAGGACAACTTTTTTCCTTACCTTATAAGGTGACTGTATATTAATAACAAATGTAGAGCTTACAATCTAGATATATCAAATCCTATATTCTATACACGATTTCAATATTAATTCTATATGAAGATATTTCATAATTTACCTCCTTTTTACCAGTCACACTTTTCTTTTGAAACTTGGTACATCTCTTTACATTAACAGGAGGTTTTAAAACAGTGACTATTATACATATATAACATTGAATTTAGCTAGTTTAATGAAAAATTATAAGTCTCTGATTAGCTTCATGATGAAATAAGAAGTTCTTTAGTCAATGTGCTTACAGGTCTGTTAACACAAATTCTTCAGCAGTCTTAGAACTGAAGCCTGGATATCTACACTAATGCTAACACCAATATCAGCAAATACTCTTGATTTAGTGATGTACAGAACAACTAACTGAAACTAGGTTATAGTTATAATACAGAAGCTGGTCACATAGACAAAATTGTGTTTCAATAAACTACTGAATAAAAGGAGTTAGTTATAAACAAATCAATTTAATACTAGCTAGATATAAAAACTACATATTGCACATTATTAACAAATCTAGAGGTAAAGGCAGAGTTTAATCTCTACAGAGACCTTGTTCCTTAAAGATAGAATTCAGAGTAAACATAAAATCTGCACTCAATACAAGAACAAAACTGTATTCCATTTTAATTATTCAATCAAAAAGACTTTTAAAATGTATACAATGTATATATTTTGTTTCTTAAATCTACTCAATAATTTTATATCACTTTTTCAAGACAACAGAAAACAACCATGATACTAGTTGCATCTGTGTCCATAATTGAAGACTTTTGTCAAATTTCTTAACGAAGATATTTACTTGATTGAAGTTCTTATGCTCCCTCACATACCCCCAACAAATGAAAATCTATTAGCCTACAAACAACATAGTGTACAGTTAATAAGACAGTTGCCTTTTCAATCACTTTCTTTCAGATTGAATAGGAGAAAACCATGAAACAACTTTTCTCTCTTAAAACTATTTCCATCAACTGAAATACAATCTTAATGCATACAGCCAAACAAAGTTAGACATTAGATCATAACCAGAAATACATTTCACAGCTTTTATTTAGAACAGTAAGTACACTAACTCAGTCAATGATACAGTAGTAGAGGAAGTTGAGCCTTCCAACAAACAAAGCTATGTTCATTAAGTATTTATTCTTAGCTTTCTTCAAGATGAAATAAAGGACAAAAAAGCAGTAGAAAAGACAAACGGATGAGCATACATTACTAATGAAATTTAATTAAAACATGTGCAAAATCAAGTTAAATTTTACTTTTTTCAGAATTCATCATACGCTGAAAAATATTATCCATTCCTGGCTCCACAAGGGTTGGAGGCATGTGATCAGGCACAAGCACTGGCATCTCATCATCATCTGGTGTACTGTCTCTTGTTTCTCTCAAGTCCTGAGTGTCCTCCATGGGTTCCAGAAGTGGAGGGCTGCGTGGTGAGTCACAGTTTTCAAAAACATTCTCTCCTAAGACAGTCTTTTTCTTCAGTGCAATAGCTTGGGCGAGCTGAGATGTTAGACCACTTAGTTTGAATGATGGTGGTGGATGGAAAGAAACTGTCGATGCAGATGTGGACGGTGATGTGGTGGATAAAGTGGGGACTTCTGATGATGTCAGTGAAACAGAATTGGAGCATGTAGGTTTCTGTGTAGAATCTGTTTCTCTCTGAAGAAGTTCAGGGGATTCAAAGGAAGAATTTTCAGTTAATTCATTCATTTCTGAAAGAGAACCATTTTTGGCTTCTACACTATCAGAAAGTAATCTGGACGAGTCATCTAAATGTGACGTGTCTGGAAAAATATTAAGATCCTTATAAAGAGCTTGATTCAATTCATCGTCTTTTTTTGCGGAATGTTCCCCTGTAGCTGTTTTCAGGTATTTGCAAGGAACCTGACTATCTAGTGAAGAATAGCTGTCCTCTAATGTCCTTTTACCTCTTTTGTCTTCTCCTTCGCTGGATAATTTCCCCATTGTTCTCTTAGCCCTATTTTTCCACTTGTCATACACAGAGTTTTGGACAAATGTAGTTTTAGAGCTTGAAGGGGAAGCCAAAAGAGATGGCTTTTTTAGGTCAGTTGACTGTTGTGTTGATGGACTATCTTGTAGCCTCTTTCTGAATTCCAATTCAACACTTGATTGTTCAGTAGCTTTGGGAGTTTCATCCAATTTTAATGACTCTTTACTCACAGAAGTAATTTCATCACTGAATCTCACTTTTTTGACAGGTGGAGTTTTTTCACTAAGAGGAGAACTGGATTTTTTATTATTTAAATATTCAAAATTGCAATAGTTGCTAGTACGTTTAGTCTTAAAATCAGATAAAGTTTGATTTAACTCCAACCCACTAAGAGTGATCTGACCACCCATTTTGTTGGGGGATACATTATAAATAATTTGTCCTTGCACAATCCTAGAATTGGTACACACAATTTCTTCTTTTGTAATGGGACTTTTTAGCCTGTTGGCTAACTTTTCATTCACCTGCCGGAGGCGTTCCTTAATGTCCAAGGCAGTTTTCTTCACTACCCTGGTTACAGGCTCTGTTTCAGATCCGATGGATGGAACAGAGACAGGTGATGGTGCAACATCTGCTGAAAGCTGGTTTGCAGACTTTGCAGCTGGGTTGTTTGTTTCCTTCAGCTGCAAACCAGCTTTTAATTTAACAATCTGACCAGCTGGGCTACTGGAGTCAATAACAGTAATCTTTTTCTGAGCAAGTAGCTTCTCATACTCCTCACGGGAGATCTTCACCACCTTCACTGGAGGTTTCCCTGATGCACTCACAGGAGTAGCTACCTGAGGTATGATTGGAGCAGCTTCCTTTGGCTTTTGTTTTTTAACATACTGGTTAACAATAAAGCAGGAATTTTTCACAGGAACATCTACAATAGGAGTTGAATAGCGAAATTTGGCTCCAGGAAACTTGCTGAGGTCCACTGGTACTCTCTTCACTTTTTCTTCCGCTTCACTTTTGTTTGGCTTGTTGGCCTTTGGAATGTAAGATTCAAACTTTCCTGCTTCATCTCCTAACAATTCACGACGATAGCTCCATGTTGCACGTGGTTTCAATCCAGGATCTTCACCATCTTCTTCAGTGGTCTTTGCTTCATCTCTGCAAAATACATTCAACTTGTTAACCTTTTACCTTGAAACTATATACGTATTTATAAACACTCTACTACTTAGGAAGAACAATACATTCTAAAAATGACCCAATGGCAGAAAGAAAAGAAGGAGGCAGCATACTTTAGCACTCAGCAGATACTCACAAAGAGGAGTATATAAAGGAAAAGAAAGAAAATTATATACAAAAATCATCCAGTAGCCATGTATGTAAATGAAACCTGGACAGTGACAGAAAATCTGCTAAATACTTGGAAAAGAAAATCCTTAGAATAATTTATGGTGCTACACAAGATGAAATTGTATGGAGGACGCACACTAACCAGGATATATACCATTTATATGTAGTCCCGTCTATAGTGATGGAAATATAAATAAATAGATTACATGGGGAGGTCACCCAGAAAAAATGTCAGTCAATAAAAGAGCAAAAATAGTATACCAGCAAAATACAAAAGGCAGGAGACCCAAAGGCTGACCATTAATACGATGGCTTGATAATGAAAAGGCAGATCTACAACAGCTAAGAGTTCAGGCATAGAGACAATAGCTTAGGAGAGATATGATTGGAAAGATTTGTTCAATGGATGGATACACTTGGGAAATATTTCAAAGGTATTTACACTGTCACTTTTTATGAAGATTTTTCCTTGAAACTGTTTTAAGGAGAACTGGTTAAGAATCTATAAAGGAAAACAACTAAAAGGCAGAACTATCCTTTTATAACATAGGATTACAAAGACATTATGTGCAAAGTTAAGACAAGAAAGGGGAAAATAATAATATGGATCTATTGCAACAAATTGGAATCATGGTTTAGAATTATTTTATAAAGTATCCCAACAACAGGAGACAAATCTTACTTTTTCATTTCACTTTCAGCTTCATCAGCTCCCCATTTTCTTCCTGATGGATACATGACACGGCCTGTTACAAAAGGTTCTAGCTCGGAATCAGAATCTGAATTCTGAAGAAAAAAAAGGCAAGTAGAAATAAAATGAATCTAATCAACCAAATCTTTGGAAAAAGTTTGGACAAAAAAAAAAAGAAATTATTTAACTTAAACTGTACTACAATTCAAAGGTGGGGAAAATAAAATTACTCTTTCATACAAATAGTTTTTTTTATATTTAAGAAACAGAATACAATTATGAAGTTTATATTATTAAACATGAATCATTCAAATATTCTTCTTAAACAACTTACAACTTTTTGGGATCGTTTTCTTTGCGCTCTAGAACCAGAATATGCATATTCTGTAATATAACCGGACTCAACAACTTTGTCCCGTCGTCGAGATGTCCGGTGGTACGCTGGCTCCAGGTATACTCTAAATGTTCTTCTCATGCTTCTTTCAAACACTCCCTTTAAATTCTCAGCCATGTATCCGAAATCTGAGAGGATGAAAAGAAATAATATAACAGGCATGTTTTAGGCTAAAGTTTGATCTGCATAAAACTAGAAATAATATTTGTTTCTTTCAGAACCATTAATTATAATTTTTAAAAAATAGTAATAAAAATGTTTATTTGTTTTTCTTTTTAAATTATAAATAATGTATATAAATATAAATACTACTAAACAAAAAGGCATGGTGCGGAAAAGAAAAACAACAACTGACCACTGTCTTCACCATGGTACTTAATACAGTTATCAAAGACAAGGTTCATGTCTCTCTCAAAGTCTTCAGGTACTTTGTAGGTTCTTTCATTTAACTTCTTTTCTATTTTGATCAGATCCATGGGTTCCTAAACAAAAGTAAAATAGTGAGGTCACAGTAAACCAAAATGCCAGCAAGGGATAAAAAACCTATGTTGATCTCAAACCATTTTTCTAAGGTAATTGAAAAGAAATGATGTTACTGAATAAGACAAATAATTTTTAAATGCTGTATTATTATTCAACTTTGTCCAAGAGAGAAAAAAAAAACGCCCTTAGGGAATTATCAGGAATCTTATAAAAGAAAGACATATATGGGAGAGTTTTCTGTAGATGACTTCGTGTCCTGTGCATTAAGGGAAAATGAGATTTGAAATTGTGGATTTTTTTTTAAACTAATGTAAAAAAAAAATGGGGAAAATTTTAAAATTTTTTTTCATTCAATATAGCAAAAAAAAAAAAAAACCTGCTCCAATCACTAGACTTTAATATACTATCAAAAATTGAAATACACTTAAAAATGACACAGTGCACACAAAGACAGGAAGCAAGCTTGGCTGACCTAGCCAGTACAAATAGATCACAACACATACAACATAGGAGTTGTGTATGAGCCTAGCAGCTAGACAAAAAAAAAAAAGACAACAACATTGTCAGTGGTAACAAATAGAATTTACCTTAATCATTTCAAAAAAATCAGGAGTGTTTCCTTCTTCCACAGCCTCCAGGAATGGCCAAGAATGTTCATTATCTTTGATGTTTAAAAACACTATCAAGTTGGGAGAAAAAAAAAAAAAAAGATTAATACCTAAAAACGATATGAAAACACTGAAAACTACAGAATGCCTAGAGTTTATTAATCAGACATTTCATTTCAGGAGCCACTAAAAAGTGCTTGAAATATAGTAATTCGATTGAAAGTTTTCAATGTTGAAACTTGTGCTACAATCTGGATAATAAAATTTGGGAATTAGTTTCATACAATGAACCTTCAGAAACTGGTCTTACCTTTCCACAGGTTGTTGAGCATTTCTTCATCAACATCATCATCAACACTGAAGTAGAAGTAGAGAATATCAAAACAATTAGCCAAAAACAAAAATTAACACTGAAATTAACTAAATTAACACATGACCTTATTAGTGAGACTTGATTTCAATGAAAACAGGACAGAGAATTACCAGACAATAACATAGTCCCAGATAGATCACAACCAACAGACAACAATATGAATACAGGATTACAAATACTAGGACATATACATTAACGCAAAGGTTGACTATTCCATTCACTACTTCTTTGTTGTTTTTTTTTTACTTGATCTTACATTATACACCTATGTGTGGAAGGGAGAGTTTGAAGGTACTGAGACCTCAGGCGTAGACTATTCACTTCCAAAGTCAGGGTATTGTCCTGTCCAAGGCTATCAGAGTCACCAATGGCTTCTGGTATTAGGTTACTCTACAGTGCAGGACTTAATGAATCACTTATGGCTAAATCTGTATCTAAATGTATTGTTTATACAAAACTTTTCAACTAGGATGAAGGGTTTAGCATAATACAAAAAAAAAAAAAATACTATTATTTTCATAGCATACTTCCTGTCATTCCAATAGTGATTTAACATTTCATTAACATTAAAAAAGATCATATAACTGTAAATAAATAAATAGACTTACTCCTCGTGCCGAAGACCATTCATTAGTTCAGCAGGAATATCTAATCCTTCAGCAATAAGTCGAGCTCTTTCTTCTCGAAGGCGAGCTCGATTAGCTCTATCTGTAATGACAACAAATCATAAGTTAATAGAAAGGATATTAACTCTTTGGCTCCTGAATTAATTCGGAATTATTTGCCACTTTTGGACGGAATTAATTTTTCCGCCATTTCAGAGTGCGCTACTTTGCTTCGATATAACTTTTTTATTTATTATTGGAAAATAATAAACTTGATATAGAATTAAAGAGAAATGGATGCTCTTTCCATTTCTTATGTTTTCTAGTTTGCAAATTATGTTGTTTTTGTAATTTTGGGTTTTGAATATAAAAATTAAAAATGAAAAACTCACCAACTGACATTGAAAATATCCATCCAAGTGCATGTTTAAAGAAATTTATTGTTCAAATTGAATTGAAATAGCTTTTTTTCTCATTTTTATCCATTTGTTTACAGAACACCACAGAAGAAACAGCAATAGATGCAAAAAATAATAAACTGGAACTAATAATCCAATGTCACTACTTTAACGAAAAAGCCCATAAAAAAAGCAACATGCTTGGAACAAAACACTTTTACCCTAAAACTAGTCTAACTGTACAGCATATATATATTTTTAGTATTTTCTTCTAAAGTTCTTCATGTACTTAGTATATAAATATTCCTTCTAGTTGTGATATTCATGGAAGCAGTCAATATGAATGTGTGGGTTCGACTCCCATCCAGCGCAAACATAAACCGTTCTCCCTGACCCAAAGTGTTTACATACTCTGTCTTTCTTTATAGTTATAGGTCTCCATTCTATGAAAATGGATCTTATTCTAGCAGGGGTGTTCCATTTAATCCTATGGTCAGCAGAGCTATTTATTTTGCTAACAAGACTATCAACAATGTGATTGTCAATGAAAAAAACATTCCATCTCAATAGATGCAGTGCTGACTAAGTCTAGGTTGACAATCCAATTTCTTGGTGGAATAAATCTGAAATTGTTCTGTTTCAGTGCCTAGATGATAGATCTAGAGATCTACATCTATCTGATTAGATTTAGATCTAGATAATGTAGAGACAGCTAAACTAGTTCTAGATCTACATTGAACATTAGCTGGGGGTGGAGCTGTTTCATCAGCTGATAAACTTCATCATTACTAGACTAGACCTAGGCTTAGACCTATAAATTAATTTACTAGATCTAGATCTATATAATTAGATTTATCAATATCACCATCAGATGAAACAAAACCACTGTCATCTGAATTCTAATACTTCTTTATCAAAGAAATATTTAGATCTACAAAGTTTATATGGCCTTGGTTGAAGCTCCATGTTAAAAAAAAACACGCACACAGAAAAAATAAATGTCATCTCTTTACAAACTTCGTACAAAATAAAAACACGTTAAATGAAGGAAATTCCGGATGTTTAGCAAAGGGAAACTATTCTAGATAAACAATTAAGCAATAAAAAACAAGAATCGGAGAAATGGAAACGATAAAAATAAAAAAGAAATAGCCGATGCCCCCAGCGTTGGTCCGACTTTTTTCCCCTTTTTTAAAATCAACACCCTGTGCGTTGGTGCGGAGCAAAAGAGTTAAGATGAAGTTTTTCCCTACTTTAAGAAAAGGGCTACTCCAATTTATAGCTAACCTGCTCTAGCTTTTTCTTTCTCTTCTTTCTGTCGTTTCTCCTCTTCCTGTTTCCACTGTTGCCTTCTTTCCTCTTCTTGGGCAGCTCTTTGCTTTTCTTCCTCCTCTTCAGTCTCTCTAGTCAGACGTTCCTTTAAGTTGACATACATTGAACAATATATACAAAATGACACACAAGTAGAACAATTTTGACTTTTTTTTTAAATAGACCTAATGAAGTAAGACTAGTGAAAAAAATGTGAACAATATTTTTAAAAAGTAAAATATTTAAAAAAAAAAACACTTTAAAAAAAAAACAACTAATATACAGAATAATTTTGTCAATTATTTTGACTCAATCATGTTTAACAAAAAGTTTAAATAGATCTAGAATAATTATAATAAATATGTGTGATTTGGGGGGAGGGGGGGGGGAGAGAGAAGTGGGGGTATCTGGAAGAGGCTTTCCATGCTGGCTTTTTTATATTAAAAAAAAAGTTTCTTGACTTGAATTGGTACTCCAGAGATCATGATTGAAGGCTGACAGTCATCAACTGACCTAGACAAAGGTAATCAAAATAGAAGGTATATAGTTATCGATTCTCTGTTTTACATTTTTTAGACGATGACCTATACTCTACACAAGGCTATCTTCCCTTAGCTAGTACTGTCTCTAAATAAAACAAAATTAATTAACTATGACCAATTGATAAAAAATTGCTGATTCATGTGTTGTTGGGACATTGAATAATTGTGCAAAGTTTCAAAAACCTGATCCTAGAATGAGAAGTTGGAAAAATAATGTGTACAAAATTTGTACCAGACAGAGTGAGCTATAGTAGGGAGATTACCATCAACCATTATTCTTTTCAATGTTGAATTATGCTTTTTGTTTCTACATGATATATGGGTAATGAATGTTTGTAAGTCAATGTATTTTAGCATTAGGAAATTATTTGAGAAAAGACAATTTTAATCAACATTCTATGCAAAGTTTTTGTTGTAATAAATTAAGATACATAAAGTCTTTGATATGATCTTTACATCAACATACAGTCTAAAATATAATCTTTACACTAACATTTAATGATTTATTTATCTAGCTATCATTCAATTCTTAGTGTCTAATTATCTACACAGGGCGTATCCCTCCTTATCTAAGAAATCTTACTTTCTACACAGGCTTTTCTCCCCTTAGCCTGTTGCGTTTTCTTCCCTATATCCTATATAAAAACAATTAATTATGACCAAGTGATAAAAAAAAAAAAGGTCAATGTTTCAATAGATTCATGTGTTGTTAGGAGCAATAAATAAACTATCTTGATCTGAGACTAGGAAGTGGAAGAAATAATGTGTACCACATCTGTAGACAGACAGAACACGTTTGTGTTGTAAATACATTTCAATGTTGAGTTGAAAGCACTGATAAAATAATGACCTTTTCCTCTTCCTCCAGTTTCTTCAATTCTAGTCTGTAAGATGACCTTCTTGGCATCATTTCTTTCTCTCTCTGCTTTCTAGCTTTTTCCTGAAATAAACATTTGACCAGATTGACTTAATTACTTTTAATGGCTCAAAAAAATATATATAATGGTGTCCACTACTGTCCACCAAACTTTGATGAGTATTCAACTAATTGGGTAAAGTACAGGTAGGTGGTCATTGTGCTGACCACACGACACCCTCATGGACTGTAAACCATAGAAAGAAATAGCCCATAGCGCATCTGCCCTATAATGGCAAGGTCTGAAAGAGGTACTTGACATATATGCTTCATTGAGCTTTTGTTACCAGAACATTGTGTACATTCTTTAATGAAATGTGACCCCCATTCAACTCCAACCCCCCCCCCCCTTTTATTTGTCTCTTTTATCCTTTAATCAAACATCCTGCTTCATCAAGCTAATTGAGACACTTGGAAAAGAGCTTTGTTGTTCTAGGTAGACAGCAGTTCATAAAAATGTTCTTATTTTAGGTCACCCATAGTAAAGGAGTCAGTGCCACAATGCTAGCTCTCTCAATACAAAATGTTCATTTCAAGCATGATAGCCTGCTATCACTCACAACCAATTCATCTTAAACATTTTTGTTTTATGGCTAAACTTATAAAGTTCTTTACCAAATTGTGTTTATTTACAGACAACAGCCAAAAACAAACTGTGTGTTATACAAATCCTAAAAAAAAATGATAAGCTCACCACGATGGAAGGGTTAAAATGTTATAAGGGGAAAGAAAATACTGTTAACTTTCTTTTGGTCAATAAAGTACTTAAAAAACATTTAATGTTCAGGGTAAGGTTTGTTCAATTTTGTTTGCTGCTACAATACAATCAAATTGGGCAGTCACCTTTGTTGTGTTGTGAAATTAATAGTGAAAGTTTTCCCTTCAAACACAATTTGTTTTTTGTCTGGAACATGTCCGTCTTAGTGTTCAAATTTAGACCCACATGAAATTCGTTTGTAAGTTTCTCACCTTGTCAATCATTATCCCAGGTATTGCTGGCAGAAAATCATTCTTGAGTATTTTATACATCTGTTTCTCTTTGTAGAATGTAGAGTCTTTCAAATCTTTAGCCAGCTGAGTCCAGTCTTCTAAGCTGTCACATACTAGCTGCCAACTGCTCAGACCTCTCCTAAATGGTTTCTCCTCTGGGTACAATGGGACATGATGAAGCTCTCTCTCATCTTTAATTTTTTTCTCCTCTATGGCAGTATTCTCTACAGAAGCTTTCTCTTCAACTTCTTCTTTTATCTCTGTTGGCTGTTCCAGCTTCTTATCTGGTGTGTCTTCAGATGAACAACTCTCTGCCGAAATTGCTGTTGCTACATCTAAACTAGATTGAGCATTCAATTCTGAAGCAAGATCAGGTTCAACATTCATAGCCTCAGGCTGAACAACATCACTACTTTTATCAATTAGTTTGTTTGATAGTTTTTGTACTGTCTCATCATCTTCTTTGCTATCTTCCCCTTGAACATCACTGCTTAACAAAGATTCAGAACCTTTGACTTCAGACATGGGTGCCAGGGAGACAGGTTCTTCACTATTTAAACTGCTTTCAGTCTCAATCAGACACTGTTTATTATCAAAGGATGAAAGAGGCAGTTCTTTATTGCTCTCTGCTACTGGCCCAGATGAAGTGTCCATTGTGCTATTAGCCATTTCAATGTCATAAGATGGAACTATTAATTCACCTGGGGCTTTGTCATTTGTATTAGTAACATGTTCATTATGAGCAGCAGTGTTTTGTTCAGATAAGACCAGGGTGTCAGTGAAAGATACCTCACATGGTGCAAGAGTGGTGCCTTCATATGATGTACCTTGACAGTCTGGATTACTATTTTCAAAGGGTACCCCCTGGAGTGTGACTGGTAATTCACTTTTTAAAAGACCATCTTCTTTTGTGGCTGTCATTCCCATTTCAATTTGAGCATCTTGCTTCTTGGTTTGAAATTGGCTTTCGGGTTGTAAATCTTCCTGTGTGATTTGAAGTTGTACACCTTTGTTCAAGGTAAGTAATTCACCTCTTGAAGGTTCATTTTCATGTGTACATGGCAATTCACTTTCCATTTGTGCATTTTCAGGATTGCTTGGCAATTCACTTTCCAAAGGTGCATCTCCAAGACTGTTTGGCAATTCACTTTCCAATAGTACATCTTCACGATTGCCAAGTAATTTACTTTCCAATGGTATTTCTGACATTTCACTTTCCAATGGTGAATCCTCATGTGTACTTTGCATTTCACTTTCTAATGGTACATTTTCATTATTGCTTCCCAATTCACTTTCTGGTGGGGTATCTACCTGAATGGTAGATAATTCATTTTCTAATGATACATCTGTATCTATGCTTGAAACTTCTCTTTGCAATAAGCTATCTTCTGGCATTCTTGTCACATCACTTTCAGGTTGGAGCAAGGTTGTCACTGCTCTTTCTAACGGTACATCTTTATGTACATTTGGCAGTTCACTAAGCAATTGTGCATCTTTACCTATGATTATCAGTTCAGCTTCAGGTTGTCTATCTTGGGTTAAGGTTGGCAACAGATCCTTAATGTCAGGTTGAGCATCTACAAGAGTGCTTGGCACTTCCAAGAATGTATCATGACACATTGAGGCTATTTCACTTTCCCCAGCATCAGTCACCAAGTGCATAGCAGGCAATTTCTCTTCACCAGGTGTAATGAGAGCTGAGATATGTAGCTCTTTTTCACTACCTAAATCCTGATTTGACTCATTTTGTTGTGCAGGTAAACCCTGGAGAACTAAACTGTCAGAAGCTGAGGAAGAACAATTTACATCTTCAGGAGGCATGACACTTTCATTTGCATTCATGTTCAGCTCAGTGCCAGGAAGTTCACTAACATTGTCCACAGAATCAGGAGCCACTTTATATTCACCTGGTGACTCTTTATTCTCTTTTATTATTGCTTCTCCCCCTTCATCCACTTCCATTTCAGTTTCTTCATTTTTAATACTATTCTCTACCATTTGGCCAATTTCTGAGGTAGACAAAGGGCTCTGATCTGTGCTCACAGCTTTTGTGGAGGTCATGTCAGCAGACTCAGCAACAGTGTCCCCTTTCAACATCTCATCCTTTGACATTTCTGTCCCATCATGCATTGACACATTAGTGTCATCAGGACAAATAGTTGCATTATCAATTGAACTTGTATTTAATATGCAGTCACTATGCATATCAGGAATATTTTCAATAATCTCTATGTTGACTTTATCTGAATTAGCATCCATTACAGAGGTAGAGGTATCTTCCATAATGCTCTCTGCACTTGTGTGGCTATAAGCCTTAGATGATGAATTATTTGGTGATGATTCATTTTCATGTTGGCTAACAATGTCATCCAATACTTGTGTCAGCAACTTATTCACTATTGTTTCAGATGTCACACAATCATCAGAATCATATTTATCAGCTTTCTGTAATTCCTTAACTGAAACCTCAGTATCAGGAAAAACTCCATCTCTTGATTGTGACTCATTCACTGTCTCTAAGTTTTCTGTGTGCTCAGAGCAAGAATTTATAGTTTGATTAGGTGAAACCGAAGCTATGTCACTATCTTCTAGCAAAGACATTGTGTTATCCCTAGCAGAATCAGACTGCACTGCGTCAACCTCCTGTCCAATGAAAGCAGTCTCTCCAGACAACAGTGATGATTTCACCTCCATAGCTACAGACTTAGCAGTATCAGCTCCTTCCCTGGAAACAACTTCTGTGACATCTTTGTGGCCATTCACCGCTGTTTCTTTAGCCTTTATGCTGGCTGAACTTGACAGCTGCTTGATCAGTTCTTTTCTCAAAGCTGCTCTCCTTTTACTATCAGCATACTTTGCTTTATTCAACTCAAGTCCAAGATTCTCCATAACTTTGAATTTCATCTCTTCATCTTCCTCTTCATCTTCTTCTATATCTTGAGACTTACAAACTGCATCCAGTTTATCAGCATTAGTTTCTCTTCTGGAGGCATCAAGGTGTTTCAGAGCTTTATCTTGTGCAGCTTTAGACACAGCTTTATTGATATCAGCACCTTCAGTTAACTCTTTGTCCCTCAGATTTAAGCAGCTGGAGTCAAGAACTGATGAATCAGATGGACAGCATGACACCTGAACAAGGTCAATTCCTGAGTCACATGTTGAGACTGACAGTGAACCATTACCTGGGGCAAGATCTGTACACATACCACTGTCTTCTTCAGATTTAGTAGTGCCCATTAAAACATCAGTAGCACAACCTGAATGTGAGTTGTCTACAGCATCACTGGTTACTGATGTTGTGGCAAATGGCAAATCATCAGGAGTTCGCCATTCACCTTCATTCAGATTGACATCGTCTTCTAGATCTGCCTCATGAAGTTCAATGATTCTCTCTTCATCTTCTTCTTCTTCACTTTTCTCACTCCCAGCATAATCTACAGGATCCACTACTCTCAGCTGTGCTAAAGGATGGCTAACAGCTACTTTCACTTGATTGCTTTCTTCTGTATTTGCTAACTCACAACTTCTCAAGTCTGGTGCACCAATGTCATTATTTTCTACTTTTTTGGAACTAATGTTAATACCATCATTTTGAATACAGTTGACTTCAGCAGTTGTCTGAGAGTTACCTGTAGTTTGTTCTACCCTTGTAGATGATGATGCACCATCATCCTTCACACAATTTGTTTCCAAATCAACTGAAGTATCAGCTGAGTTAGACTTTGGTTCTTCTTTAGACAGTGATATTTTTTTAGCTTGAGAGGTCTTATCAGAGCTTGACACCCGGCCTTCTTGAAAATATACAGTAGACAATTCCTGATCACTGGGTTTAACTGAGGGCGAATCATCAGTTGACGGTAGTTCCTTTTTGTGCTGCCTACGCTGTGGAGTGGATTTTCTTCTGGAGCTGCCCTTATTTGAGACCTCTTGAGGTACCACACAGGGAACAAGCTCAGCTTCTTTAGAGTTGGAAACTTTTTGGTTGAATTTGTGAACAGCCTTTTCAAGTTTTTGTCTATGAGTTGTCAGCCTCTTCCCTCCTTTCAATGCTCCCTCACTCACACTGCTATTGCTACTTAGAGTTGTAGCATTATCACAACTCACACTGCTCTCTCTGCTGGTATTTCTGCTGCGATGAGAGCTGAGCTGGTTCTGAAATCCATCAATAGCAAGGCGCTTCAGCTCAGTTTTAGAGATATTAGCAGGAAAAAGGACTTCTGGTTGTTCCTCACCCTGCTTACGGCGTGACCTTCTCGTGGGCGGAGGAGCTGTGGGCTGTGTTGTTTTAGCTGGCTCAGATTTTGGTGTTTTGGCCTTTGTTCCTTCCACTGTTGCAGAATGCGATCTCTTTTTAGAATTTGGTTCCCTGTCATAAATACAACAAAAATAATAGAATAGAATTTTACAATAAAAAGAAAAAGATAGAAAATTATTTGTCAGAAAATATGAAGGCTATATACATAATAATATTCATAACAAACCTTTTTGTTTCTTTTGCCTCTGAAGATGTAGATGATGACATTGCCCTTTTTCTACTTCTGGATCTTCTGCCTTTAAAATATTTGGTTTTGCTTTTGGATTTACAAACAGTTTCAATAAACTGACTGCAGAGACAGAAACAAAAAATGTTCATTGAGAACAAATACATGCACTTAGTACCTTAAGTAAATATATATATTGTTAAAAGATAATAAATTTTACTCACTGTTCGGGTTCCTCATTTTTCTTTGAAGACTTTCCACCATTTTTTTTTGCAGGAGATTTTTTCTGTTTTTGATTTTTAGAAGTCTTCTTTTTCTTCAGCTCTTCTTCAAAATCAACATCATTTTTATCATCATCCATCATTTCATCATCACTTTCTTGAAGTGCTTCACTGTTCAAAATAATATATAATACTGTAAATCAAGGCACACTAAGTAACTAGTCAAAAAATATAACATACAATATAATAGTCAATTCTTTGGGATCATAGAAATCATAAATGAAAGTTAAATACAGTGGTTTTTTTTTGTGTGCCTTATTTTAATACACACAATGAACATATAACAAACATTAAAATCATACATAGGAAATAACAAACATCAAAATGCATACAACGCAAGAAACATGTTGGTTAACTTCCCTAGTGTGCTCAGCCTTTGGCCTTGCTTCTGATCTGAGCATCCTGGGATATCTGTAATACAGGGTTCCCCCACCATTCTGAGATTAGGATTTCAGGAGATTTCCAGGAGTTTTCCAGGAGAAAATATTCGATTTCAGGAGTGGAAAAACGGGAACTATATCTATATTTAGTACTTGTAAACCAATAAGCCTATTTGCACTACTCTCTCTATATATATTGCTTGTATTAGTCAACATTAGGAATTAATTAAGATCTCTAAAAAACAAATTGCAATGTATAACACATTATCAATATCAGTTTCCTATTTCAGATGAAATCTCTTGCATTGATTGTTTTTATTAACAATAGGTGTCTTTAAATCTATAAAATCTAGCTCTGAATCATAAAGCTAGAAGTGAATTTGATAGTAAAACCATGAATAGTTTAATTTTATATAGCAGCTTAAATACTATTATATAGATCATATTACACTATACTGAGTATACTCTAAGCCCCATCCACTTTACAATCTAGATTTATAAAACTAAAACTAAGAGAGAGATTCCAGAATCTAAGTAGATCTCTATTAGATCTAGAATTCTAGAAATATAATCTATACCATTATAATTAATCATATATACTCTAAGTCTAAGGCCTCCACCCTAAAAAGTACAGTAAAAGTAGAATAGTAGGCCCTATATTCAGTATATTGGCTAAAACTATTATATACTGTCTGTAACTATATCACTATATCTGTCTCTATCTAGATTGACTAGAGATTTACTAGTAACTAGTACTACTACTAGATCTAGAAGTACTAGAAGATAACTAGCTCTAGAAATTCTAGATCATACTGATCATAGTAGATCTAGTAGACTAGATATAGAATAGATCTACATAATATTATAATATACATATAGAGTATAGTAATAGATCTAGATCTAGTCATTTCTAGTAGATCTAGAATTCTAGATCATCATGATCATCTACTACTACTACTACTACTTTTTTTTTACTAGTCTAGGCCAGGCATGGTCCAGGCTAGGGCTAGAGTAGATCTAAATCTAGATGATAGATCTAATCTAGATTTACGGTCTAGTCTTAATTTTAATATCAAGTCTTTCTAGATTTAGATCTAGATAAAATAGATCTAGCATTTTCGTTCTAATTCTAGATCTATCAAATCTATGTAGATCTAGATTTGTTTAAAAAAAAATCACTTTTGAGATCGAGATAGACTTAGAATCTAGATACTTAGTACTTAGATCTATGTTTATATATGCCAGGAACCCTGGTAATAGGGATGTAATAATTTACATCTGCTTGGATCTTTCCCAGACAAAAGTTTGTTCAGACATGCAGATGGAGACAAGCTTCCAAGAGTCTTAGACTCAACTCTTTTGACAATTAAGAAGAAGAAGATATTGAAAAAAAAAAATGTGAACACTCTCAATCCATAATGCTATACTCACTTCAGTTCTCTTTGAATCTCATCCTCTTCCTCCTCCTTGTCATTAGTATCCTCCTGCACACTTTCCATGGTTTCTTCCAAAACATTCATGTCCTCATCCTCAGCACCATTTTCAGAAACATGAGCCACAGCTGAAAGTTGAGGATTTCTTTTAGCTGCCTCCTGTCTATCTGTGTGCTGGGACGCTCCATCCTCTTCTACTTCTTGATCATCCTCTGATGGCTGACTTTTTCTTTTTGTCCTTTTCTTTGTGCTGAAAACAAAATATAAGCCTATATCAAACTATTCATCAGTAAAAAAAAATAATTATCTTTTCTTACAAAGCACAGATGTTTCTTCAATTATGTCTGGATGAAAATTTGGTTATACATGTTGCACAACTTTAATTTTACCCAGTTTCAAAATATCACCTATGATTAACAGCAGCACAATTTTGTCTTTTTGAACATTTTTTTCCCCCTCCAGAATACTTACAAACAAACTGTTCAAAATGCATCCAAACGAAAACCAATTTTAACAGCAGTAGCAAAAGCCATGTGATTCATTATATCCACTACAATGCTATTTATATTTAACCTTAGACCATTATCAGAGCTTGCTAATTATATTTGGGATCCATCAACACCCAGAAAACATAGAAACTCAAACAAAACCCAAATGGGTGAGATTTATCACAAGTAACATACTTTCACATAACAAGAGTAACATCAATGGTAAAAATCTGAGCTTAGATACTAAAGAATAGAGAACAAAAAAAAAAGTAAAGCAGCATTATAAACATAAAACAGCAAGAGTCTGGGGAATCAGTTGCCTAACATGGCCCAAGCACACTTAATTTTAAAAGGGTGAGCTAGAACTTGTTTGAAACTCATATAAGTGTGAACAAAAGTTCCTAAATAAAAACAAAATAAAACCAAAAAAAACCCAAAAAACTTGTATTTACATTTCCTTAGTATCTTCTGGTTCTGGCAACTCCTTGTAAAGCCTTGTACCATAAAAATACCAGTATTTAGATCCTTTACTATCAACGCCCAGAGGTTCAACACGAAGGCTCTCTCCACTTAAACCCTGAAGAAAGAAAATACATTTTAAATATAACCTGCAGAAGTAAGAGCCAATTAACACAGAATATAGTAACTCCACACTGCCCCTTGACCATGTCATAAACGCAGCTTTGTGTTGTTGTCACTTTTTATGCTTCTAGTGAACACAACTGGGAAAACATTTCTTTTTTTTTTTTTCATACACAGAGTTTATCAATCTCAAAAGGATGAAAATATATCTTAAACTGTTATTTCTGTGTTTTAGTACAAAAGTTATTAACCTAAGACTTGCCTACTCCCATTATTCAGGGATGCTAAAAATCTTTTAAGAAAATCAGTCAAAAAAAAAAAAAAAAAAAAGGATTTTTTCTCTAAAACTGCTGATTATTTACAATAAATAGTTTAAATTATTCAATAAAACCATAGCAACAATGCAATATCAATTTAGAAGCACTTATGTTAATACTGGCATAAAGAATAAATATTGAGTTTATAGCACATTGCCATGATTAGTCTCACTCTGTGAGAAGTGAGTCTGTAGCAAAGAAGAATTAAACACATCTATTCATAGAATTTAAGCTAATTACCTTTAACATATCAGCAACATCATCAGCATCAAGCCTAAAGTCACAAAGGGCATGCAAGATTTCAACCCTCTGTCGCACTGGCAATTCTAAAAAAGTTGTTGTTGTCAATGGATTGTCGCGACCAAGTTCTTTTTGCCATCTCTGTTTGAAAATGTCTTTCAGGAAAAGGTCGTAATTGAAGTATCTGTTAATTAATAATGAAACCAGACTAAATAGCCTGAAGCAACATAAAATGCTTACAAAATATTTTAATAACATTGTGCAAAAGCGTTTTAAAACACTTAGTTTTAGACATGATTGTGAGAGGGGAAAAAAAACAACATATAAAAGAATAATAAATAGTAAATAATAAATGAATAATATTAATATGGCAATTTTTCTTTAATCAATTATATCTATGAAGTCTTTAAGACATAAAAGCAGACACATCAATCATATCTCATAGCACAGAACTCTAATAAAAATATGTAATGAATAGTTTAATTTAAGGAGAAAATAATCCCTTTATGAAATTAAAAGAATAGATATTAACTCTTTCTCTCCTAATCGACAATACCATCATTGATTTTAGCCCATACTGCAGCCTAATCAATAATATTATCGTCGATGCTTATAAAAGTAGTTGTTTTATTTTCTTTCCTTACAAAATACTCTAAATTGCTTATAAATAAATCTTGAGTAGTTTCCCTTTGGAAAAAAATACAGATTTTTTTTTTCATTTTGCATTGTGTTTTTACAAAAAAACAACAAAAAACTATGTTTTTATTGAGCGGGAGCTAAAAAAGGCTCTATTTTACTATATTAATTTTTTATAGGGTGTGTGACATAGGATAGTGGCCTCAAGACAATTAATATAAATGTTTTATATTGTTACATATTAAGTTTTCGAAAATTTAATTAGCTATCATAAAAATACTTTTTATTCAATATGGATCACAAAATATTGCCTAAATCTAGTATGGGAGACTTGTCCACAGTCTGTAATTTTTATTTTTAAACTCTATTATATAAAATAAACTTTTATATTTTGGTTTTATAAACATCCATTTGTATTATCTAAAAAAGGGTGTGCATTATCCTTTAATTGTATACCAAATATAACATTCTCTGATAACAAACAAAAAAGTTATTAAAGTTTAATCATAACAGGGTAGTGAAATATAAATGAGAAAAATGAATAATTCTGTCGGAATGTGGCAAATAATTATGGAAAGAGTTAAGCTTTCAGAATGCTATTAAAAACACATATAACAAGAAAATATTTTTTAAAATCCTTTTTATAAAAAAAAAAAACAAATCTTATTAAATCTAATGGGGAAGAACTCTGTCCTTAGAACTATATATACCAATAATGTACAAGTTATTTCCCTTATCAAACAAAATAATTAATCTATATATACATGGCTCAAGTGTTTGGACAACAAGTAATGGAAAGATCACTCTATATTTCTGCAAGTCTGACGGACTAGCTTTACTCCATGTAATTTTAGAGGAGAAAAAAAAAAAGAGGGGGGAGGAACAAGTAGTATTCACCCGTCACTAAATAGCAAGGCCAGACTTAACCATTGTGACCAAAAAGTCATGGAAAGAGAGAAAGTAATCTATCCTGTATTCACCCGTCACTAAATAGCAGGGTCGGACTTAACCATTGTGGGGCCCAATGCGAAATGGATTTCGCTGTGCCCAGTTAGGGTAGGGATAGGGATAATAAGTGAAAATTAAGAGTTTGTATTAGAAAATATATTTGTATTTGCATTTTATTCATTCTTTACTACACATTGAATTACTACACTAGCCTTGCATTTAGCGAAGTTATACAGTATATCATAAGAATTCTGTTTCCTACATAGATCACGCTCAATAGCAAGAATTACCAAATGTTTCAATCTATCTATGAGAATTGTTGACCTCAAGTAATTCTTAATTAGTTTGAGGCGCGAGAAGCTTCTTTCACTAGATTCCACAATTAAGGGTATTGCATAATGCAGTTTTTTTTTATCACGCGTAGGATTGCCGTTTTCCAAATTGAATGACACCCCAAAATGACAATTTTTGTCTATATATTTAAGGAGATTTGTATGAGTTTTCAAAAGATTTTAATAATTTCCGGATATTTCCAGGACTTTTTTTTTTATATTTTGCAATTTCTGATTTCCAGGAGCTCCTGGTAAATCGACAGGAGGCCGCAGGAAATCTGTTATTAAGTTATAAAATGGTTTAATTTAATAATTTATACACCTAGAATTAGCGAGGGTCCTATGAAAGTGCTGGGCCCACTGCGGTCGCATAGGTTGCAGTGGCCTAAGGCCAGCCCTGCAATAGCAGTGTATGCTACGCAGCCAGTCAACTAGTTATCAATAATTAATTAACCAATTGAGAATTTGTGTTTATTGATTCATGTTTTGTTAGGTACAATAAATAATTGTTTAAAGTATCAACTTGATCAGAGAAAGAGTGAAGGAGAAATAGTGTTAATTATTTTATAAGGGGATTTAACCCAATAATTTAGTAATCAATTTTCTAATTGGTTACTTTTTTTTTTTTTAAATGATTTCATGATGTCTTGTTTATGTCCATAAATAATTGTGTGAAGTTTCAGCTTGATCTGGAATGGGTGTGAGAGAAATAATGTGTAAACACTTTCTACCAGACGGAGAGAGTTCATAAAAGCTTTGTAAAAAGGTAGCAGATGATATGGAAACTTTTATATTTTTACTCTCTACCAAAGCTAAATACTTAATCACTAACTTAATGTCATCTCTAGCATAACATCCATTTAGGAGTTGACATATGATGTCAATGACAAGTGTACTGCCACCAAGAGCTGGAGATGTCAACAAAGCATCTTCTAGATCCTGAAGGAAAAAAAAATTTAGGTTAATGTGAAACAGAAAAAAATATTTAATAAATTGTATATATATATATATATATATATATATATATATATATATATATATATATACATAATTTTTTTTTCTGTCAAAGTTCACAATTTCTACATCTAAATCTATGTTTCATTTGAATACCAGTTTACAATACAAATACAACAACAATTTTATCATGTGTATGAAAATGTATAACTATCCATCCCAGTGGTGCTACAGCCCAAGGTGGGCCCTGGCCTGCATTAGCACATCTCTCCATTCTAATCTATCCTGCGCTATATGTCTCCATGCCTGACTTTTAGCAGTTGTAGATTAAATTTTTAAAACAAACAATGCTTATATGAAGAGTAGAGGTATCAATTAGTTTAGATCAGTCATCAAATTTGAAATAGACCTAGACCAACAACAATAAATCTGTGCAATTAATAATATCTTCACCAACTGCTTCTTGTTTAGCGCTATTTCATACTTTTAGCACTTACTCAATATGCTATGATCCTATCAAGTAGGGGAGGGAGGAAAATAAGTAGATTTTTAACATAATTGGTTTTTAGAAGCATTTCCTGAAAAAAAAAAAAAAGAGGGGGGGAGGTTAACAACCTCCTCGGGCAGACTTCTAACCATTCTGCAAGTGTTGTTTACATTTCGAGCCGCGACCTATAAAGGGGACTAATTCAGCTAATACCACCATTTCAGTCAAGTAGTATTTCTTTCCCTTGTTCGAGACCAAACAAAATAATTAATTACCAATAGTTAAACTAACTGTTCGTTATTTTTTTTTATTGATCCTCAAGTTGGCATGTTAATTGTGCAAAATTTCAACTTGATTTTGAAATTTTGTGTTGGAGAATTAACATATGTACAAACTTTTTACCAGACAGACAGAGTGAGTTGATATAAGCTGTGTATAAAAAAACAAAAAAACAAAACAGACCTCTATATCAAAGTCACTGAAGCCAAATACTGCCTTAAACAGAGAACAAAAGTGGGCAATAGCTGGCACCTCCCACCAGGAATGTACCTCTGAAAATGATAAAGAAATATATTTTTTTTAAAATTAAGAAACTTTCATGATCAAATCTAAAACTGAAGTTGAATTAGTATTTAGATTTAATTGTATTTTTTTTTGTACCAACTAAAAGATTTTTTTAGTTTTATTATATAAAGTTTTAATGTTATACACATAATATATTATATTACTAGCAAAGAGAAAAATATTATAAGCGTGAACATAATATATTCCATAACAAAAAGAATATATTATTAAAAATTCTGTAACAAAAAGAAATCTTTTTATGTTAAAACTATTCAAAGGGCATTCTACAGTCTCAAAAGGCATTAAACTACAAATGTAGCGTGGGGATTCTGTTGTGTTAGGAGTTTGTGTAGTCATCATCATTATCAAAACATTTTATTTCAGTGAAGATTTGAGATGCATATATATATATATATATATCCTCACTTTTAAAGCTCTGGATAATATCTTGCAGTTTCAAACATGAAATTTTTTTCCAAATAGATCAAAGCCACTGGATTATGATCACTGACTAGAATAATATCTTATCTATATGGTCTCGTCTGGGGTATGGGCCTCCAACCATCAAGTCTCTGTAACTAAATGTCCCAACGTCTTTCCCATCTGCTTCCAATTCATGATGCCATGTATTTCTAGACCATCCTTTCTTCCTCTTTCTTGGGAAAACTATAATATAACAGAATAGCATTTCATTTGGTGGGAAAGCATGTTCTGCTGCAAAATGGTGCAAGAAGAACTCTGTTCAATCTGTCTAGAAAAGTATAGTTCTTTTTTTGCTGGTTCTGCTAGAGGAACAACATTCTCATTTCCTACGCTGTCAGCCTTTTGTACAATGTATACCTCCTAGTACAATCCATTTGACTTGATCTTTGCAATATAGGCCTGGAAGTAACAAGTACACTGATAGGTGCTTTTTATGCCCTTTTTGATGGCTACCATCAGCACAATTCAACGTTGTTGTTTTTTTAAAATTATGTCAACTGATAGCTTAAAGATTTATGGTGGGTTTTTTGTCATTTAAGGTTATTTGACATGCCTATAGGTACTTTACAGACTGTACAGCACTTCTTGTACCATTAAATACGAAATATTTTCAGCAGACTAATGAAATTTATATAAAGGTAATCCTTTAATAAATAATTTAAGCAGATATGTGAGTAAATTCCTAGACTGGATCAGCAAAGATTGCTTTGATAGGTTGTAGTGCATGAAACACATATGACCATAACAAAAAATAACACACTTTCAAGCCTGACAAGGAACCAGAACATTAGCCCTGGATAATTAGATAAAAAACAGATGACATTTCAGGTTCCATAGCCAATTTCATGAATGATTTTCCAGGTTTTCAAGGTAGAATTTTAGATTTTCAAGGTATGCATCGCACCATAGCAAGCAATATATATATATATGTAAACATATTTACATACAGATGACATAAATATGTAAAAGAACAAAATATATATGTATTTAGTACTGAAAAAAAGTATTTATTTATATATATATATGTAAGTGTGTGTGTCTGTCTGTCCCATTGGTCTGTGTGATAGATTTTAAGTATCTTGCCAACATCCCACTCAGAACAGAAACGTCATCAGCTGGTATGTCCACAGAAAATGTAATGAAAGTTATCTTTTAATCAAGTAACAACTTGACTGTCATCTCAAAATCTCAAACAACCATTTTTTTCCAAAGATTTATTAAAGAACATTACAAATGATTACTATTTGGGGTAATGTTTTATTCTTGTATCAACTGAACTTAAATCCTCCCCATAAACAGAGCCTGTAATATATAGGCCTATTTGGTTGTTTAATTGACATTTGCTTACTAAGTAATGGCTTTTGGACCTATTTGTTTTGTTTTTTTCCAACTAGATTTATCTATATTATATATATGTAGTTTCCCTGGCTTTTACGACCGAAATAACTTTTACGGACTTTTCACACCTGTGTGCGAAATATTTTCAGTAAATCTACAGTAGATCTAGACTCTTGATCTAAGTCACTAAAATTCGCGGACTTTTCACGGCTGTGTGCGAATTATCGTCATTGAATCTATCGTAGATCTAGGATCTATAATAGACCATAGATTCTAACTATAAATCACTAAAATTCGCTGACTTTTCACTGCTTCAAAGGGTTAGTAATTATCTTCACTAGATTCTAGTGATTTAGCGTAAATCTAGAGTCTTGATCTAAGTCACTAAAATTCACAGACTTTTCACGGCTGTGTGCGAATTATCATAACTAAATCTATCGTAGATCTAGAATCTATAATAGACTTTATAGATTCTAACTATAAATCACAAAAATTAGCAGACTTTTCACGGCTTCACAAGGTTAGTATAAAAAAATCATCTTCACTAGATTTAGATTCTAGTGGCTTAGCGTCACTAAATTCGTAGACTTTTCACGGCTATATGCGGATTATCTTCACTGATTCTACCGTAAATCTTGACTCTAAATCTAGATCTAAGTCACTAAATCCGCGGACTTTTCACGGTTGTGTGCGAATTATCGTCACTAGATTCTAGATAGTGATTTAGCGTAAATGTAGAATCTAGCATATTTCTAGATTCTAGAGTAATCTATACATTAGATGTATCGAGATAATAAAATTGACTAAAATTCACGGAGCGTTCAGGTTATGTGCAAATTATCTTCACTAGGTCTAACTCTAGATAGGCTACTATTTTACTAGATTCTATCTAGATGATTTACCGACTTTCCACACGAAGTCACTCTTTCTGTTACAAAAAGATTTTAGGTGAGGAAGGGCCGGAGGGATGTAGCCTACACATTAGGCTGGTAATTGCTCTAATTATAGTTAATAGTCACAACACACTAAATCTAGCGCTGCCTTAAAAAACAAAATAATGCCAGGTGAAATGCTTGCTTGATGTACGCGAAGAAAAAAAAAAAAAATACTGCAGTGATAAATAGCAAAAATAAACACCAGGTATCGGGAGGGAAAAAACTCAAGGTCCAGTTTTAAAATTCAAGGCTTTTTCAAGGCCTTGAATTTAATATGAAATTCAAGGTGTTTTCCAGGTTTTCAAGGTGGCTACAAACCCTGACCTTTACATTAATTACATTATCTACAATATTGACTACAAGATGTGAAAAGGGATACTGTTATAACTTAGAGACGACTCAATAATATGCAGATGTTTATTCACAAGAGGACATCAAAGTAACTTTAGTAACAATGTGTGGTGAAATAGTTACTATTTGTTTATGTTTGTGTAATGTCGTGAGAATGTGTTCACAACATTGATTTAGTGTGCTACTGTCCAAGTCTCTTTCGTCAGTTCATGTGTCGTTCTAGTTTAATAAAGCCTTGTTTTAGGTTAATCTTCAGTGTTCCTTTATTTCTTATTACAATTTATTAAACTAGAAATTTTCAATTCCATGGATCTATGTGCCTCACGTATCTATTTGGATTTTCGTTCAACACTATTCTCAGTCTGTAAGTAAAAGTAGTAATACAAATGGAACGTCTAGTTAGGCCAAAAGAGCTAGACATAGAGCCTAGCTCGCCATCGGCTGCCGAGAAGTGGCTGCACTGGCTCAGAACATTTGAGAATTTCATCTCCTCAGTCTCTCACTGCGAGATTGACAAAAAGAAATTACTGGAAAACTACGTTTCTTTGAGCGTATTTCAGTACATAAGTGAGTGTACCACGTTCGAAGAATCAATCAAAGTTCTACAAAATGTCTACGTGAAGCCTAAAAGCGAAATTTTTGCACGGCACATGATAACTCTTTGTCGACAAGAGAACGGACAAACCGTTGACTCCTTCCTACTTAAGCTTTAAAGTATGGCCAAAGACTGTGACTTCAAAGCCGTCACCGCTGAAGAACACAGAGATATCTTCGTAAGAGACACCTTCATTACTGGACTGGCTTCAAACAGCATAAGGCTGCGACTCTTAAAGAAATCTACTCTAACTCTACAGTGCGCCTATGAAGAGGCAAGACAACTGGAATATGCCCACAACCATGCCATGGCGTATAACATCTATTCTGAAACTCCCTGTGGAGCTAGCGCCGACGTGGAGAGCCTTTCTCCAACGACAAAAGTGGAACACGAGGTGAGTGCGGCAACTAGTAAAAGATGTTTCTTTTGTGGAAACAGCCCACATCAACGCTTTAGATGTCCGGCCCGTGACGCTACATGCAACTTGTGCGGTAAGAGGGGCCATTTACAGAAAGTCTGTAGATCAACCAGACAGACACTCAAATCTATAACCTCAGCCATAGTGAAAGCAGATGATGAGAAGTCTCGGACTACAACCGTTGGATCTTCCTGGGCATCGACACCAGCGTCCGGTCTTACTAAATCTACTATTTCAATACTCGTCAATGGAGTACCATTGAAGGCTCTCGTAGATACGGGGAGCAGTGAAAGCTATATATCTTCTTTAATTGCTAAAAGGTACAAATGGAAATTAGAAACGTCCAGAAACAGAATCTACATGGCTAAAATAAAGTACAAAGATGAACAATATGAAAGTGTTAAGCTCTCACTACTAGATGGACTAGTATCTGATGTAATCTTAGGGCTAGATTTCATCAGCCAGCACGAAAAACTGATGATCCCATTTGAGGGAAAACGAAGCACTCTCCAGGTCTGTACGCTGAAAGCTGCATGAGTTGAAGCCCCTCGCCTCTTCACTAATCTTGCTCCTAACTGCCACCCCATAGCCACTAAATCTAGAAAATATTCTATGCCTGACTCCAAATTCATTCAAACTGAAATCAAGAGACTTCTTAATGACAAAATTATTGAGCCTTCCACGTCCCCGTGGCGAGCCCAGATAATTGTAACAACGAATGAAAGGCACAAAAAGAGAATGGTTATCGACTATAGCCAAACCATCAATCGATTCACCTACCTCGACGCGTATCCTGTGCCAAAAGTGGATGAACTGGTGCAGGAAATATCTAAATACTCAATGTACATTTGACCTCAAAAGCGCTTACCACCAGATACCTATCAGGGATGATGAAAAGCAGTACACGGCGTTCGAGGCTGGCGGAAAGCTTTACCAGTTTTGCCGCATTCCTTTTGGAGTGACGGACGGAGTCGCTGCATTTCAAAGGACGATCAACACAATAATTGAGGAGGCAGGGCTACAGGACACGTTCGCTTACGTGGATAACGTTACTATCTGCGGACTTGACTCCATTAGCCACGACCAGAATCTACAGAGATTTCTCAATGCCACTAAAAATTACGGTATCACCTTCAACAATGATAAAAGTGCGACTAATAAAGTATGCCTCCTAGGCTACGAAATCTCACAAGGGCAATTAAGACCAGACCCTGAAAGATTTCAAGCATTGAGAAATCTACCTCCACCACAAGACATGAAATCACAAAAGCGGGTGATTGGACTACTGTCCTATTATTCTCAATGGGTCCCAAATTTCTCCAGCAAGATCCATTTATTGGTTAACAACAAAGCCTTTCCTCCCCCTGAACAAGTACAGGAAGCTTTTAAACAGCTAAAACTTGAACTTGAAAACGCTGCTGTGTTGACGATAGATTATAATCGACCACTAACAGTCGAAACAGATGCCTCCGACATTGCGATTGCCGCCACTCTTAATCAAGACGGCCGTCCTGTCGCCTTCTTTTCAAGAACACTCACTAATAGTGAACGCAGACACTCAGCAGTCGAAAAGGAAGCATACGCTATCGTAGAAGCCCTGAGAAAATGGCAACATTACCTTATCAGTAGACCCTTCACATTGGTTACAGATCAACGCTCAGTGTCTTTTATGTTTGACCAGCAAAACAAGGGCAAGATCAAAAACGAAAAGATACAAAGATGGCGACTGGAGCTTAGTTGTTTCCAATATGACGTTGTATATCGACCCGGGAAACAAAACGCTGCGGCGGATACCTTTTCAAGAAACCACTTTGCGTCAGCGATGACTGGAGAAGACCTCAAACTGTTACACAACAACCTCTGTCACCTAGGGGTCACGAGACTCCTCCATTTCGTTCGGACTAAGAACTTACCTTTTTCCTGCGAGGACGTCCGCAAAGTGGTAAACCAATGTAAAACTTGCCCTGAACTGAAGCCTAGATTCTTCAAACAGTCTTCAGGCACCCTCATCAAGGCTACCCAACCATTTCAGAGAGTAAGCATCGATTTTAAGGGGCCACTCCCATCTGCTACTCACAACAAATACTTATTAACAATGGTGGATGAATACTCACGCTTCCCATTTGCCTACCCATGTCCCGATATGTCCTCATCTACTGTCATAAAGTGTTTAAATCAGCTGTTTTCCTTAGTTGGGATGCCTACGTCCATTCTGACAGAGGTACGTCCTTTATGTCGAGGGAGGTGCAATCCTTTCTGCACGAAAGGGGAATAGCTACAAGTAGAACAACCGCTTTTAATCCTTCAGGCAACGGACAAATTGAACGACTAAACAAAACTCTATGGAACGCTGTTACTTTAGCACTGAAAGACCTCGATCTCCCGATCTCGAGATGGGAGCTTGTCTTGAACCAGGCCCTATACTCGATTAGATCATTACTATCTACGGCAACAAACGAAACTCCACATGAGAGAGTTTTCCGGTTCAACCGGAAATCCTCCTTCGGGATATCTATTCCCACTTGGCTATCTAGCCCAGGTCGAGTGTTGCTGAGAAGAGAGAACGGATCTTCGAAGTATGATCCTCTCACGGAGGAAGTTGAATTGCTGATGTGTAACCCCCAATATGCCGTGGTACGGTTGCCCAGCGGTAAAGAGGAGACGGTCTCTCTAAGATGCTTGGCTCCCACCCCCTCCCCATCCACAACAACAAGCGAACCTTCGTTGTTCCCTCAGGTTGAGGATAATGAGTATCCTCCAGAAACTCAAAACACGGAAGTACCAGTCAACACCCCTACGGTGATACAAGAAAGGAAAGAACCCCTGGTAGGCTCTGAGGACCTCCGAGCGCTTCCTCTTGAAAATACCCCACTTGACCCTCAGGAATTCACTAGTGACTCCCAAACTGTAGAACAGGATAGTCAACCCCGTTACAACCTAAGAGAGAGAAGAACCAGACCGAACTATAGAGTCTAGAGTTGTTCCTCTATTGCACTACTTATGTTCTACATAAACCGGCATTGTTTATCTCTTGCTACTGATACTAGAGTTTACTTTTCACTTACTTACATACATGTCTACTTACTACACTATTTGTTAATATTTAAAACAGAAACTATTAATTGTTTATAAGTCATACAACAGATACTGGTTTTTAGGTTTCTTTGTATCACCATTCACTATTGTTTACAAGAGAAATTAATATTTCGACACTATTCAGGGTTCATAGCCAATTTCATGAATGATTTTCCAGGTATTTTCCAGGTATTCAAGGTAGAGTTTTAGATTTTCAAGGTATGCATCGCACCATAGCAAGCAATATATATGTATAAATATTTACATACAACTTTTTACATACATTTAAAAGGGGGCACGGTGGTCGAATGGTTAAGCGCTTGGCTTCCGAACCTGAGGTTCTGGGTTCGAATCCTGGTGAAGACCAGGATTTTGAATTTCTGGATTTTTAGGGCGCCCCTGAGTCAACCCAACTCTAATGGGTACCTGACTTTAGTTGGGGGAAGTAAAGGCGGTTGGTCGTTGTGCTGGCCACTTAACACCCTGCTCACAAGAAACAGATGACCTTAACATCATCTGCCCCATAGATCGCAAGGTCTGAAAAGGGAAACTTTACTAATACATTTAAAAACACACACAAGCTTGCATTACAGAAGAATAACTTTTTTAAAATATGAGATGTAATTCAGCTAAAACTGTCGCAATCTGAAGTTGGAAATTTTCTTAAATTGACATAGATTTGTAAAAAAAATATTTCATTCTTACTATAGCAGTTGACTTGCTTTCCATCAGTTTTAACCAAAATAACTCTACGGGCTTTTCTACAGCTGTGTGCGAAATATTTTCGTTAAATCTACAGTAGATCTAAATTTAAGTCACTAAATTCGCAGACTTTTTCTAATTATCTTCACTGAATCAACATAAATCTAGTCCCTAAAATTCGCGGACTTTTCACGGCTGTGTGCGAATTATTTTCACTGAATCTACCGTAAATCTAGAGTCTAGATCTAAATCACTAACTTCGCGGAATTTTCACGGCTGTGTGCGAATTATTTTCACTGAATCTACCGTAAATCTAGAGTCTAGATCTAAATCACTAACTTCGCGGAATTTTCACGGCTGTGTGCGAATTATCTTCACTGAATCTATCGTAGATCTAGACTCTATAGATTCTAACTCAATGTCACTAAACTTCGCAGACTTTTAACGGCTGTGAGAGAATTATCTTCACTAGATTCCAGTGATTTAGCGTAAATCTAGTGTATTTCTAGAGCAATCTAGACATTAGATGTACCTGTATCTAGATCCTTAAATTAACTAAAATTCACAGAGTTTTCATGTTAAGCGCGAATTATCTTCACTAGATCTAACTAAGATCTAAATTTAGATACTATTTCTAGCTAGATGAGAAGGATGGATGGTGAGAAGATTCAAAAGTAAAGTACCGGTAGCAATTATACTTAAACACTGAATCATAATCTCCAAATACAAAATCTAATACAATACTCAGAAAGACACAAAGATAAGATGATATACGGACTTTCCACGCGAAGTGACTCTTACTGTTACAAGAAGAAGATTTTCGGCGAGGGAGGGCCCGGAGGGGTGTAGCCTTCACAATAGGCTGCTAATTGCTCTAGTTATAGACAATAGTCACTACAGACTAGATCTAGAGCGTCTTCAGTCGTAACAGTGAAAGGAAAACATTGCTAAGTGAAATGCTTGCTTGAGCCAAGGTCGTTTTCAATCACGAGGTCGCGCTTCACAAGTGGGTGAAAGGCGGTGTAGACGCGTCGTTACTGGTCAGCTCATTGTAACCGGGGAAAATAAGAAAATAAACACCAGGTATCGGGAGGGAAAGAACTCAAGGTCCAGTTTTAAAATTCAAGGTTTTTTCCCGTTTTTTTACGAAATTCAAGGCTTTTTCAAGGCCTTGAATTTAATATGAAATTCAAGGTGTTTTCCAGGTTTTCAAGGTGGCTACGAACCCTGACTATTTATTGATCTATTGTATTAAAGGCACTGGCATTCTCTTTTATTTATGCTATTGGCCTACTATATTACTATACTTGCTATTTTAATTCTAGGCGGGGTGAATGTGGTGAAATAGTTACTATTTGTTTATGTTTGTGTAACGTCGTGAGAATGTGTTCACAACATTGATTTAGTGTGCTACTGTCCAAGTCTCTTTCGTCAGTTCATGTGTGGTTCTAGTTTAATAAAGCCTTGTTTTAGGTTAATCTTCAGTGTTCCTTTATTTCTTATTACACAATGTCTGCATTGAGCACAGCTTCTTTATAAGCTCTAGACTTGGATAGAACTTTATTATCTTCTTTACTGTCTACATTCATCTCTAGGCTAATTCTTAGCAGTGCACCTTTCGCAGATTGAGATGTCAGTGCGCATCACAGAGTTACAACAATACTTTACTTTTAATTAAATAATCTAGATTCAATTGAATTCTAGTGTCTAGATCAATAAGATTAGTTCTTAAAAACTACTTTAAATCTAAAAGTTTTCATGTAAATGTAATGACTGAAGAGTGAAGTATATTTATAATATATATGTATGTTACAGTATGTAATTAGAAAGATCTACTAATCTAGAGTCATCAAACTAGACTAGATCTAGACTAGTAACTCTGTAACTTCTGTAACTGTAAGCCAGGCTTGATGTTAATTATATCAGATATAATCTATATATATAGAGAGAGATGATCTAGCAGCAGCTAGCCTAGGTCTAGATTAGTCTAGAAATTAATTCTAAGAACATGTTATCCAGAGCTTCAAAAGTGAGGATATCAATTTATCATGATACTAGTTAAACTTACTAGATTTGACTAGTTAAACTAGATTTTACTAGATCTAGAGTTATCTAGACTATTATTATCTAATAAATAAATGTACTTAGAATGTATTATTGTATAGAAGCTACTAGTCACTAGATTTAGATCTGCCTAGCCCTAGGGCCTAGAAATCGCCTAGATCTACTAAATTCTAGTAGAATATACTACTAGTAACTAGTAGCAGTAACTGAGTAACTAGGTTACTAGTATCTAGATCTAGAATAATCTAGATACTAGACTAGATTTAACTAGATCTAGATTCTAGATATAGTTACTCTCTCTCTAGTACATGTATCTAGATTTCTAGATAATCTACTTACTCTAGTACATGTATCTAGATAATCTAGTTAATTAAGTACTTCTAGATCTAGAATCTAGATCTAGTCTGTCTGTTGTATTCATTTTGATTTTTAGGACCTATGCTTACCCTTTAGGCGTTCTTTAGTATCCAATTCAACGTCTTTGTTTTCAACTTTTTCTGCGTCGGCACCGTCCATGTCTCTGCTTTTGATGGACTGGCACCTCCGCAATTATTGCGTGTCTGCCAGTAAATGAGTAAATGGTCCGATTTTAAATTTGTGGTTGGATTTTCTGATTTTGATGGACAATGTAAAAGTAAATTCTATAGAAAATAGATCTATATCAGATTATAACCTGGATCTCTAAGCTAGATTTTAGATTCTAGATTAATATCTAGGCTAGTCTACACACAACAGTCAGTACACACGAAATTGGTCTTGGATCTACTCAACTTCGATCAAACTCAAGTCTACTACAACGATACAAATGTTTTGTTTATAACACGTCAACAGATGTTGCACACAACTAAACTTTATCTTCAGTTGCAAGGGTGTTAACAAGCATTAGTGCAATACTATATCTACTTTTTGAACAAACTATTTTGAACATTAATAGTGATATTCCCGTATTGTTGCTCCGTTATCACGCTCTGATACGACAGCCATTTTCTTAGGATTAGGGATATTCTGAGGATTGTGGGAATGTATTAAAACTTAAGATGGCGGTGTATGAATTTGGTGTTTACGATACACTTTAGTGGATACATTTTTGTAAGAATACAGTCTATTAACAGTACGCACTTAAATAAGTACTTTTGGATTTCTGAAAGTAAATGTGTATTTATTGAATGAGTTCAAATTATTTATTTAAGTAATTAGTAAACTAAGTGGAAATAGTGAGTCTAAAAACTTGAAATATAATATTTTACTTTAGTTGACTTTCAATTTTATCTTATCTTATATAATACAGACGTTACTTCAAAAAAGAAGATGATTACGTCCTACGCGTCATGCATTTAGTCATGCATATTAACCAATGACTTAAATTCTGCCAAGTCACTGGTTTTCCTGGCTAGCTCAGGCAACCCATTCCATGCTCTAATAGCACTAGGGAAGAAGGAGTATTTGTACAAATTTGTCCTAGCATATGGGACGAGGAATGTGCCTTTATCTTTATGTCTTTCAGAGTATTTTATTAAATTTTGTTTTTGTATTTGAAGATTATGGTTCAGTGTTTTATGTATGATTGCTACTTTACTTTTGAGCCTTCTGTCCTGAAGGCTTTCTAAATTTAGTGATTTTACTAAAGGTGTTACTCTAGTCAAATGTGAATATTCGTTTGTTATGAATCTCACTGCTCTATTTTGTGTCTGTTCCAGTTTCTTAATGTTTTCTTGAGTTGAGGGGTCCCAAACGGAGGATGCATATTCTATTATTGGCCTAACCAAGGTTAAGTAACATTTTAGTTTTATGTTCTTATTTGATTTATAGAAATTTCTTTTAATAAATCCTAATGCTTTGTTTGATTTTTTTGTAGTTTCATCAATATGTGGATTCCATGATAGTTTTTCATTTATTATAACACCTAGGTATTTTGCGTTTTTAGTCTGTGATACTGGTTTGCCATGAATAAGATAAGTGGAATTAATTTGTTTTAGTTTTTTTGTTACTCTTAACAACTGACATTTTTCTGGGTGGAAAGACATGCTCCAATTTGATTCCCATTTCTGTAATTCATCTAATTCTCTTTGTAAAATATCTGTGTCTTGTGTTGTTTTTATTGTTCTATATATTATGCAATCGTCTGCAAATAATCTGACTTTTGTTCCTGAACTAATGCAATTTGGTAAATCATTTATGTAAATTAAAAATAGTAGTGGACCCAAGACTGTACCTTGAGGTACACCTGAGTTTACTGTTATCGGTGTTGATTTAGAGCCATTTATTATTACAGTTTGTTCTCTCCCTATCAGAAAGTCTTTAATCCACTGATGCAGTGGACCATTAATGCCGAAATATTTTAATTTTTTAAGCAAACTATGGTGGTGAACTTTGTCAAAAGCCTTAGAAAAATCTAGTAAGATAGCATCTATTTGTTCACTATTATCTAAACCTTTTGAAAAATCATCAATTAGTCCTATTAGTTGTGTTTCACATGATCTATATTTCCTAAAGCCATGTTGGTATGGTGTGAGGACATTATGTTTGTCTAAGTGGTTTATGATGTTGCTACATATTATGTGTTCTAGGATTTTACATGTGATGCTGGTAAGTGATACTGGTCTGTAGTTCCCTGGGTCAGATTTTTCTCCTTTTTTAAATAGGGGGGTGACATTAGCTTCTTTCCAGTCCTTTGGTACTCTGCCCTGGTTAAGTGAAGCCTGAAAGAGTATTTTGAACACTGGGGCTAGCTCATTACTTAGTTCTTAATTTCATCACGATTCACGTCACCATTGCTTTTGCTTCCAATTGATTATCATTATAATTATACTAGTCTAGTAACTACATCTAGATCTAATTGAAATTTGAATACTTCAGAATACTCACTCAGCAGTGGTCTCAGTATTACATTAAAAAAAAATACTAAATTGAGAAATCTATATAGATCTACTATATTCTATATATTAGTATATATACTTTATTTAATTATATAGTATATTTATAATATTCTTATATCTGAACACCATCTTTAGGGATCTAGAGATCTAGACTAGACTAGGTCATATTTTTATTTTTTTATTTGGTGAAGGTTTAACTTACAAAAAAAATGAAAGCAGATTCTTTTTCTTCAACTAATGACTAATGGAAAATAAAAAAAGCTGCGTTCCTTTGAATTACCTTATTACCACTCATTCGAGATTTTATTTTCAAATAAATTGGGTCACTTCATGCTATACTCATACTGAATCCCCTTCATTGGACACTGAGCAACGTCGATGAACACCACTATGTAATTGCTAATAAATTATAATTATATTGTGTTAATTCAAAATTATTTAGATGTTATTAATTATTAAAAGAAGTAGATTCACTTCTGCTATATATATGTATTTATAGTAATATAGTCTATAGCCTCATATACTCTCTCTCTCTATAAATATATATATAAACTATATATTTTATATATATATATATAATATATTGTTGTAACTCTAATGCAGGCAACTCAACGAAGTTCAACAGCAAATAAATAAGTGTGTTTATTCACTAGGACAAACACAAAACATCCTTCAGCTTCCTCAGAGTCTTGCTACTAATTATACCAGTCCTTTCAACAGCATCCTGAATACAGACCAACAACAGCCTTCCCCGCTTCACTCCAGGTCCCTACTATTTCAGGCAGCAGAAAAGTTGGCTTCTTAGTTTCCATATAAAGACTGTTCACAATCACTGATACACTGTTATTTACTCTATCCTAGTGTCTTCCTGTTCTGGTTAAATAGTGCACTCGTGCACACCACAAGCACTGGTGTAAGTCAGGATTACAACAATATATATAATTTATAGTTTATTTATTTATATACCTATATAATCTATTTGTAGAAACAGACAGAAATAAATCTATATAGACTATAGATCTGTAAAATTTATTATTATAAAATTTAATAAACGTGATATTTTCAACTAGGCTACATGTATTCTCTCTCTCTTAATTCCCATCCATGGATCCTCTTCTTGTTTTCATAATTTGAATGTTCGTTTTGTTACATTTTAACACCCTCTCCCTCCCATAGATGCTTATAATTCTTTTCATGACTCTCTCCCCCTTCCCTCAACTGCCTGTCTGATAGGTTGTGACACTACACGCTCTCCTCTCCGCCAGCTCACCTGGCATTATCACCTGCAGTGGGCATTGTCTCTGGCTTTTAAATTAGCAGTCCGCACTTTTTCTTTCATTCATAAATTATATATATTCTAGATATCTCGATCTAGGTCATGTTTATTTATTGATAAAATCATAGATTTATTAATCCCAATAATAGTTCTTATTACGATTTTGCGGTGTCCAATGAAGGAGAATGAATTAAATTCATTATTATTTGTTGGGACACCTCCTTTTTTAATTTTATTTAACAGCTAACAGTATAAATGTTATTGGAATGTCTTTCTCTATATTTATCTGACTACTGACTGGAGGCGTGGTGGCTGTGTTGTACAGCGCTTGGCCTCCAAACCAGCTGGTCCCGGGTTTGAATCGTGGTGAAAACTGGGATCTTTAGGGCACGTATGAGTCCACCCAGCTCTAATGGGTACCTGACATTAGTTAGGAAAAAGTAAAGGCAGTTGGTCGTTGACATGACACCCTCTTTAACCATGGGCCACAGAAACAGATGACCTTTACATCATCTGCCCCATAAATCGGATCACAAGGTCTGAAAGGGGAACTTTACTTTTTTACTTTTACTTAACTGACTATAGATGATCTAGATCTAGACTTTTGAATGAATGATTAACCCAACATGTTTGTGAAATAGTCTTACTCTTACTAGACAACATTGAATCATTGATGATAGGTAACATTATTTCAAATTTGCATCAGAAGTCCGAATTAGATCTCTGGAAACTGAGCAGAAAAGGGACAACAAATTATAGAATCGATGCTTTGCTTTTCTCTGTTAGATGCATAGCTATAAATTCAAGTTATACTGTGACTGTATAGGAGAAATAAATTTTGACACATATGTATGTCGAAAACAACATGTAAACGTCATTAAATCTAGATGGAGTTAGTCATTTTAAATGATTGTATTGATATTGTTCATCTTTAAGAAAATGATGTACTTATGATGATATAATATATATATATAACACCAGTTTTTTTTTTGTTATGAATGTGATTCAATGATCAATGACATTACTTTGTCATTCTCTTGTGTGTATTAAGGTTGACATTGCTAAGATTTGGACAATCCTTTGTTTCTAGTTATTATTTAATTATTATTTTAACCTCAGAATGGAGCGCACTATAAATTGAAGAAAGAGTTCCTGGAGAGTTAACCATGGACCCTAATCACTGGAATACTTACAACCTCCAGTATGGACACTCAACTACAGGTGGTCTGACTCCTACGCATTCTTCACTTAACCGACTTGACCTAACTTCTGGTAAACTAAGAATATCTATAAAAAAAAATTAAAAACAAAAACAAACAAAAAAAAAGAATTATGGAATTATACAATTTGTACAGAATAGTAATTCCCAATGAATAGTCTTTCAAAATAAATAGTAATTTAAAATGTGTACCAGTTCTAAGATAAAATTAATTTAGAAGTAAAGTTGTCTTTTGGTTTCATTTAATCTTAACACCTTTCCTACCCTAGGTCTTGGGCTCAGTCACCAGCTGCAAGCATCAACCACCCCTATTGGCAGTAGGTCAGTCACGGCTATACCAACAGTCAACTACAGTCTAGGCATGCCTCTGCTTGACACAATGTCTACCCAGCAGAGTCACAAGAGCATGTCAATAGGGCAGGGTCAGCTTTTGTTTGATTCTCAACTTAGAGTTGCACCTGAACAGCAGTCTCCAACATTTAGCCGATATGAAAGCTCCAAAGCCCTTGCACGAGACTCTGTGACCAGGACTCAGCTACTTGAAGCTGCTAGGTTATGGCCACCTTCCTCATCCTTGTACAATCATCAGTTTTTACAAGATGTTCCAGTATCCAACATGGGAAATCTGTCTGTCTCTCCAGGTTCTGGCAGTGGAAATATTACGTCAAAGTCCAACCAACTACAGATGCATGACCCACCTCCTGCTCATAGTTCTAATACAGCAAGAATAGCTCAAAGAAGCTCCCATTCTACAGAGATACTTTATGGGAGAAACACAGAATCCATTCTGCCATCCAGCCTAGCTCAGATATATAGCTCAAATACCATGGGAAAGCAGTCTTTTGGCAATAATAGCCAGCAACAAACTCATCGCTTAACTGAAATTCACAGCCAGCCGTCATATTCTTCCCACAATGACATTGAGGACCTGTCTTCTAATTCTCAAGGCCAGCTCTATGGCTCATATGCAAATATCAGTGATCCTCAGGAATTTTCCTCAGCTCAAATGTCAGGTGATTTGAGCTATGAGGCAGTTAGCCCAGCGCCTCCAATGAATGAAAACTTACAGGTTGGTCAAGAGCAGTCTAATTTCTCCATTGTTCATTTCCCAGATCTGGCAAATCTCACTTCAGAACATGCCCACACTCTAGCCGACAAATTCCAAGAAAATGACTTTCGTCTGAAGATGGACTCCAACAGGCTTCAGCAGCAGGACATCTTGTCATCTCCAATCTCTGGTCAGAGACAGGACTTGGGAATGACATTAAAAATCCCAAAAGACAGCCTTCATATGCTGTCTATGCAGGTTAACCAGCGTAGTAATCAGTTCCAGTCAAACATAATGATGAGTCAAGGAATGAGCATGTTGCCAAGTCCAGGAAACACTATGAACATTAATCACTCTTCCTCTCTAAGTCAAGTAACTCTGAACAACTCACTTACAACTTCCTCTATGCAGCAAGCCCAGACCCCCATTCCCATTCAAGCCCTTGCAGACTCCACTACTAAACCAAAGAGAACTAGAAATCGAAAAAAGAAAGATCCACCCCAATCTAACAGCCCTGTTAATGAAATTAAGAAATCCAGCTCTCAGCCAATGCCATTGTCCCAACATAATATCCTAAACATGCCTCCTGCTTCTCCTCATATATCTACGTTACCCATGGGGGTACACGTGAGCCAGGCCAGCCATATGCAGCAGCCAAACTTCAGAAACTCTGGCAGCAGTAACCAGTTTACCTCAAGAGACGTTCACAGGGCACAGACCCCCTCCATGCCTCAAAACTACTCTTTGCAGGATCATCAGAACCATGGATATGCCCCTTCCCAGAGTCCAAAGATTGCCACAACACCCAATCAAAATTTGATGAGAACTCAAGGTGACTTTGTATTGCCTAATCGAATGGGTAATGATAAAACATCTTCTACTTTTAAGCTGACCCCACCACAGCAGAGAAAGTCCACCGAATCCACCATTAAAAGCAGTAATTTCCAAAGTAGTCAGTCCTTTAGATCTAACATTCCAGACAATCAGCAGCACATTCAAAGCTTTGTGAGTCTGGCAGGGCTTATGTCCAATAATGGCCAGCAGAGAAGCTCCCCTATGCAAGAAAACCATTCTAATTTGAGCAGGCTGACAAACTTTGCTGAACACCCATCACAGCATAAAATAGTGAGCCAAATGTCACCCCTTGGGCAGCCATCTCCTCAGGGTGCGGATAATAGCTATGGAGGTAGTAAAGCCATGATAGGACATGTAGGGCACATGGGTTCCCAGTCCATGGCAATAGCTCACTCCCCAATAGACTCACGACCAGTCAGTGTAGATCATAGCTATGATCCTGGTCACAATCCAGGATTAATAGACTCACAGGACACTCATCAATTCCATCTAGATTTTTCTGGGCAGCCTTTCCTGGAACAACTAGTTGGGGTACAGCAACCACTCACTGTCCCATCATCAGGTTTTGGGCACTCTTCTGCTGAAAGTGGAGAAACCGTGTTCACCACACTGGTCTCCCCCTCTGAATCAACCAGAATACAACAGCAGAATGACTCAGCCAGCAATGATGGCAATTTCAGACCAACCTACCATGGAGAAGCTGTCCATGAAATTCGCCCAGTTGGAGCTATTGGCAGTAACCTTAATATGGACGATGTATCATTCAATGCCTTTTTTGATACTCAGCGATCCTTGGATCAAGATGGAAGTCAGTCTTATGCTGCCTCAGAACCAGAGAAAATGACTTTGACTTTTATGCCACATGTTGTAGATGATGATGAGCTGGGGCACTTTACTTTGTCTACCATGGCTCAACCTGTTGTGATGGTTAAGAAAGGCAGAGAAGATCCAGCACAGAAAAGGGATTCATTTCAGGATTCTTTTATGAGCTATCTTCAAGGTCACAAACAGGAAACCTTGTCAAGCGTTTCTTCCTCTGCAGTGACCAAGAAACCTCAGCTGCCCAAGTATATACCTGAGCCTCGAAGGCCTAGACCAACTGTGCAGCGGAAAGAAAGCTCCAATTTCTCAGACAGTGAGGATGCTCTGAGAGACTCCCATTTTAGTGATAATGATTCCTCTCACAAGAGTGATAGTGACAGAGAGGGCTACTCTGTTCAGAGAACTAGCGAACTGGCTGTGAAAATTACCTTACCTAAAAGTAAGAAGAGGAGTAGGTTTGGACCTTTTGCAGAGTCTACCCTTTTAAAAGACAGCATGCGCAAAAACAAAGAGGGGGTGGTGAAGCGCAGGAGGCGGAGGCAGAAACACAAGGAAAATCCTGACCTTGGTGAGGACTTTTGGCCAGGTAATGGTTCAGAGGAAGAAGATGGTAAAAAATTTCAGCCTGAGGTACCCTTGCCTTCACCTCCTCCAATGAGAACATCCATCGGGAGGAAAGCTAAAGAGAAGTGTTTGGAGAAGACGGCAAAGCAAAGTAAGTGTTTCCTCTTTTTATTTAGCCCTCTTTTAGCTCATATTCCCTAAAAGAAAGTTTTTACTAAGTCTGGCAGGACCTTACCATCAGCTTATGTTTACATTTTACTTTTATTATACTGTTTATAATACAATTCATTTGGTTTAGACATGGAAAATATAGATCAAGCACATTTATCTCATAACTCCCAAATAATATTTCTCTAGTTTTAAGAAAAATATTCCTCTCACTAGAATTTTGTTCAGAGTATATTTGCATTAGATTGAAGTACTATTGTATAATATAATATTGAGAGATACATCTTTGACATATAAAGGTTTATAGGCTTATTTTACATTGATATAAAATTCATTGTATACAATTAGTTTTTATTCAAATGTTTAATTAGTTAATTATCTGTTTTTTTTTATTTGTATCTAAGACTATTTTAGATGATCTTAAATGCAAGCTGTAAATTTAAATTTAGTTCTCATTATATTACAATTTAATTTCAGCATAAATTGCTATATTTAGTAGCTTTTTAACCAGTCACATTTTAATGATATTTGAACTTAGGAAGATGATCTTGTCATGTTGATATTATCACATAAGACTTACAATATTCAGTGTATAGACAGCTAATAAGCAATATGTCCGAAACCTGTTATAATATTCTTCAACTTTCGTTATTCTTGATTTTGTGTATTATTTCCAGTGGTAATGATAGATCCTTTGTGCCTCACTATGTTGAGAATAAAGCACATTTAGAGATATCCACTTGTTCAAAATATGAACACTTCAATTATATTAATCTTACATGAATAATTATATCTTTAAGAATCACTTGATATAGATTTACTAGGCTAAACTGTTAATATGAATTAAGGAAACCAACTGAACCCTGACTCAATGCTTTGATTTCTGTAATGGTCATTCCTAGATCACATATAAACTGATGTTCCATACTAGTTAAAAATGCTCTATGCCTATTAGAACATGTAAGAAGATGATATCACAATAATCACCATTTTCACTGTAGATAGTCTAGTCTCATATATGGAGACATCAGTGGCTGAGTGGTAAAGTCCTTTCTTCCGAACTGAGGTGTCCAGGTGTGAAAGGGAAACTAGGTCTCATATTGCTTGTGATATTGATCATCTAATTGCCTACAATATTGTTTTTTATTTGGGGAATGGTTTCTACATGGTAAAGCGCTGGACTTCCGAATTGAGGGCTCTCTGGTTTGATTCTCGATGAAGACTTAGTATTTTGAATTTCAGGATTTTTAGAACATCCCTAAGTCCACCCAACTCTAATGGGTGCCTGACTTGAGTTGGGTAAAGTAAATGCAGTTGGTCGTTGTGCTGGCCACATGACACCCTCGTTAACCATCGGTCATAAAAACAGTTGACCTATACATCATCTCCCCATAGATCACAAGGTCACATAGGGATACTTTACTTACTTTTGTTGCTGTTTTTTTACTATGCATGTTTTTGTTGTATTAATCAGAAAATACTAATATATAAATATATTTTTTAACATAGAAAACAAGCTTTTAAACAATATAAATTCAAATGAACTTCATAATGTAATGTATTTGTAGACATTTAAGTAATACCATTTAAGTGTAGACCTTAGTTAGCATAAACATGTTGCTGAAGTTTTTCTGTTGTTTTTTTTTATCTTTTTTTATTTTGTACATTGAGTAACAATAGAATATAGACTATTTCACCTTCACCTATTCCTTAGTCTGTTGGGGCACCACCACACTAGATCTTTTGACAATCTTTCTCCATTTCTCTTTCTTTTGCCTTTGACAGAATCTCTTTCAATGACAAATCTGTCCATTCTTTTATGTTGTCTATTAATATTGTTTACATAGAAATTCATTATCGTTTCAGATTCTTTTTCAAACAGATATTTGATTAAGGAATATATTTTTCACAGAAATTTAAATTTCTGCTGTCCTAATTTTAAAAAGATACATTTATGAAATTTGATTTCTTTGAACTTTTTTTTGCAAATTAAGACAGTTCAAATTACTTTGACTAAATAAATGTTCCTAACCTCATTAAAATGCAGTGGGCTCATCTTAACATTGCAATATAATAACTGGATGTATATCTGACTATTTCTTTCAGAAAATTTCTCTGGATCAGATAGCAGTACAGAAGAAGAGTATGTGCCTTATAAGGGTAAAAGTAATTTGAAAAATGATGATTCTGATAAAAACTATGATTCAGACAAGGATCCAGTTTGGATGCCTTTTGCTGTGGTAAGCATTACAGTGTGTTTTGCTTCTTTTCATTCAGTGCACCTGCCAGGGGAATATTTCTGTAAATCTATAGTTTCACACATCATTTTTCTATTCTCACCTTCAGCCTCATGGTAGAGCATGTCCTTCTCCACCCGAATTCCTCACTTAAAATAATAGCCACTGGATTTATTTTTATTTGACAATGTTATTCTCTTGAACATTCATCCAGTTTGGGAAAAAATGAAATGATTTGTCTCAAATTATCATCAAACTCCATTTGAGTGAGGGCTTGGAAGGCTCAAATCCTCTCTTGCAAAAGCCCTGCTGTTTTGCGTAGTGCATACATGTCACCATACAGGTTGAGAATTTTTGGTTTCCCAGACCTGTCGAGACTGAGATAAGCAAGTCTGGGGCAGTCAAACAGAATATGAGGAACGGTTTCCTCTTCTTCCCCACAGCAGGGGCACAGTGAATTAAAATTTGGCCATAGCCGTGAGAAATATGAGCCAACAGGACAGTGGCCTGTCCTGCACTGTGTTATAATAGCTTGCTCAGGCCTGGACAGCCTCCACCACAGGGAAGTGCAGTCAGGCGCCTCATGCGCTTCTAGACTCCACTGGCTTTTTGGGACTTGTCCCAGCACTCAAATCACTTTTTCAGAGTATGATGGAAACTTACAGCCTGTTCGGTGGGTGGAATTTGCCCTCCTTGGTGAGCCATGGAGTCTGCAATAGTGTTGCCAGTCACACCTATGTGACTCGGTACCCACTGCATTATTACAGCAGTGCTATAGCGTTGCTTTATGCTGTGTGAAGCCATGATGACAGTGTTGATATTGGGGGGCCATGGTCCAGGGCTTTGCAAAGCCTGTAGTAGAGGTTTTGAGTCAGTGACCACAACAATCTGTGTTGCCCTCAAATGTCCCTTTCCGAGTAGAGAGTCAATGACTTTTAAGGCTTCACAGACTGCCAAAACTGCAAACTGTTTCAAATAGAAGTATTCATTTGTTTTTAAAGCTATTTTGTGACTAATTTTCTAAAGTATAGTTTAAATGTTTTCACTAAACTATGGCAGATATTAGTTGTCCTGAAAAGTTCTGCCCTTTTTTTTTGTTTATTACAATAGTAGTTCCTCTTAATAATCTGTTTGAGCTGTCTTTATTACAGGATTTAAAACAAGGACATGATTTTGAAGACAAACGGAAGAAAGTTAGGTAATACACTTGTTGCATGACATTCTTCAACATGAGTTAATGATTCAAAGAAACTTAAAATTAATTGTAGTTTACACTTTGGAAATTGTTATACATTGTCTCAGTCTACTTCAATTAAGGAGATATTTTTCATGGTAGAAAATGGTTAATTACATATTGCATATATATATATTGTTATTTGTTCTAACATATGTTGTCATTTGTGTAAAAAACTGTAAATTTTCATTAAAGAAAACAATATTTTGTGTGTATAAATAATTCAGGCGGTCTCGTGTGAGAATGTCCAGCACAAAATCGTCAAAATCATCCAGTCGTCGCTCATCACAGACTGCATCGGTATCCACATCACCGGCTGTACAGAGTACTGACAAAAATAGTGGATTGTCACAGACCGGTGAGATACCATCAGCCGATCAGGAAGAAAGTCACTTTCAGGTATTCAAACATTTTATTTAATTGTGTGTGTTGACTTTAGAAAATAAAACATTAGAAATGAGAATGAAAACAATATATATATGATATTACAATTAATTGGTATTTTATACATGAGGAATTTCTCAATAAAGAACATATATACATAATGATATTGGGTTTATAATAAAAGTATGGTCTCCAGTATCTTATTTTATTTTGTGATTTAAATAATTGCACATAAGTTTTATATTTTTCAATATTTTTAGATTGGAATGTATATGATAGAGAAAAAGGACTTGCAAAACTTTGAATCCTATCCAATCTGGCGCCTTGAACCAGGAAATTTGATCAGAAAGTTTGAGATGTGCACTGATAATAATTTGGTTCAACATGTTGCAGTTGGAACGGTATGTTTGAAGGTTTAGATTTTTTTTCATAGTTTTAGTTAGTTAAATTATAATTACAATTTCTAAAAATTTCACAAAAAAAATAAGCTAAGTTATACACAAAAAAAAAGTTATAACTAATTTGGTTTAATGTTGTTTCCTCAAAGGAAAGTTTATAAGACATAGTTTTAACTGATCATATTTAACTAAATTTTCATTTACAAACAAAAGTAGGGAGATAATTCATAAAGAATAATATGGCTCATAATAATTATCTAATTAATGTATTAATCTCTCCTAAAATGATGTTAAATTTTTTTTTCATTCAATATCACATTCTCTAGTTTTCAAACTGGGTAAAATCTATGGAGACTCAGTTTGAACCAATTAAAGTTAAAGAGGTTCAGTCTGACTCACTTCGAGTAGAAGTTATTAAAGAATATCGACCCAAACCACCTAGCAACAAAAGGTACAATAAAATACATTTAAGAGCTTGAAGTGTTTACAAATGTTCTTTATTTTTGAGTCACATTTCTTAAAGCGTGTGTGTTGAGTTGATTGTTGTGTTTGTATTTCAGGCTTGAGGTTCAGTATGAAGATGATCCTCTCGTGGAAACATTTAATGTATATCTTCAGGTTTTACTCAGCCAGGCTCTGGAGCCCACATTTCTCTCTGCCATTCATGATGCTGATGGTATGTAATATAGTTGTTTCATAGTTTTCAGGAGACTATGCCTTGCTCAGACATGCCTACCGTCCCGCATTATACGGAACTGTCCCGCAAAATTACCTAAAAAGCTCCCATGTTCCGCCATTCCACATTGACGGTTTTCTGTTCCGCGAAGTCAGTATTCCGACAAAAAAAAAAAAAAAAAAAAAATTGCCGTCAACCATTATTATTTTCTTTTTTTTTTTTTTTTTGTAAAATGCGAAATGAGAACAGCGCCAAAAATATATTTAGATCTACGTTTTCCGCTTCCTTCCGGCTTGGGCATGCGCAGTTCTATTTCCTACCTTTACGTATAAATAACGCTCATTAGCGCGCCTAGATCTAGTTAGTTCAATCTGAATCAGTGAATTTGATTGATCTTCTACAATTTCATTTGTGATTTTCTAGTCTTGATTAGATCTAAAATCTAATAATCTCTAAACGATCCATGCCCGATGGTGCTGCTTCTGCTCCACCTTCAAAAAAAGTATTCAAAAGTTTTGTAAGGAATATACTGACGAATTTCCCTTTATTTTACCCGCAAGACATTGTGAGTATAGTGCTTTTTGTGAAATATTACTCATCATATTGCTAGTGCTACTCATACTTCTTTGGCTAAACAAGTCAAAGTTTCAAAGAGCATTGAAACCTTTTTTCCGACATCCAAGGCAAAAAAAACACTGATGTCATAAAGGCAGAGGTAATGTTGGTAGATCTTGTGACCGAGTTGAATCTACCTTTGGCTACTTTAGACAAATTCACAAAGGCATTCATACTTATGTTTAAAGATGATATTGCTAAGGATTTTCAATGTAGATGCTCCAAAGGTACAGCAATAGTTAAAGAAATAGCAGTCAAAACAACACTTTCCTTGGCTGAACGCATGAAAATGTATCCATTTACAATATCTACTGATGGAAGCAATGATTCTGGCAGCTGCAAATTATTCCCCAGTGTTGTTCGAACAGTTGATCCAAACACCAAGCTAGTTAATTCTGATTTGCTGTCAATACCTGTTTGCGAGGGCTCTGCAACTGGTGAGAACATTTTTAATTTATTACTTGCTGAAATTTCAGCACATAATATTCCATGGACAAATTGTCTATCATTTGGCGCAGATAATGTACCAGTGATGGTAGGCAAAGATAAAGGTGTACTTGGCTATATAGCAAAGCAACACTCCAATATTTTTATGTCAGGATGTGCGTGCCATCTTGTACACATAGCTGCTGAAAAGGCTGCCTCTTGTCTTCCTCTCAGTATAGACCAGCTGCTGATAGATGTCTATTACTACCTTGACAAAAGTAGCAAAAGACAAGGAGCTTTTAAAGACATGCAACTTTTGCATGAAGTAAAGCAAAACAAGATATTGAAGCATGTGTGTACAAGGTGGTTAAGCATAAAAAAAATGCTTGCCACGAGTTCTGGATAATTGGGAGCCTCTTCTAGCATTCTTCAAGAATGAAGAAAAATTATCCACCTCTGCATCGAAGGAACGGGCTTCAAACCTAAGAAAAATTTTTCTTCTCCCTCTAATAGGTTAATTTGCCCTTTTTTGAATGATGCCCTGCAACCGTTTGATGAGTTCAACACTTATTTTCAAAGTGAGGAACCAAAGATTCACTTGTTGCAAAGCAAGCTACAAATACTTGTGAAATCTTTGTTAATCAGATACATCAAGCCATCTGCATTGCTTGGGGTGAGAGTCACTGAAATTGACAACCTAAACAAGGCCAACTTTAAAGACAATCCAGACCTACATTTAGGGCAAGCTGCTTCAGATTTCATTGAGAGGAAAAATGAAGTGCATCTCAGAGAAGAAAAATTAAACCTCTTCTATGATGGAGTCAAAGCATTTTTTAATGCTGCTGTGGAATATCTGAAAGTTAAGATTCCCCTGAATGAAGAGCTGCTTAGACATATGGAAGTTGTTGATGTCTTTAAACAAACCTCTTCTTCATCTGCATCACTGGATTATTTTTTAAAAAGATATCCAGTACTGTTGCCAAAAAAATGTGAGTGCATCTGATTTAAAGCTTGAGTTTTCACTATACCAAGCCACTGACATACAGTCTTGTATGAAAGAAAGATCAGATAGCACATGGGCTGCAATTGGAAAAATGAACGACAATGGTCAAAATTTGTTCAAAAATTTGGCTGAGGTTATGCTAGCACTATTGACAATCCCTCACTCTTCTGCACATTGTGAGAGAATATTTTCTCTTGCTTGTATGCAGAAATAGAACGGAGTTTAGAAGTCGTCTAATCAACGAAACTATCGAGGCTCTCCTTATTTGTAAATCCAGGCCTGGAGATGCAATTAACCGAGTGTATTCTGACAGTGAACTGGAAGACCTGAAGAGTGCTTACTACAAGTCACTCCAGGCTTCTCACTCTGGCAAGGAATAATGTATTTCAAAGCACTGTAAATATTGTAAATAACTGTGTATATAATAGTGTATATATTGTATAAGCACCTTAATGGAAAGCTAAATGTTTCAAGAATGTTTTAATGGATATTCCAATTGATAAATCGTAATAGGTATGTAGTTTTAATTACAATATAAATAAGTTTAACTGATTTAAAATGCTTTCGCAGTTACTATTAATAATATTACACTAAATTGTCTTTTTTTTCCCGATGACTTGCTTGTTCCACATTGGGGTCCAAAGTTCCACATTTTCAGCCTGAGTGTTCCACATTCAGTGTTTTGGGGGTAGGCATGTCTGGCCTTGCTAAATGTGAAGATGAATTCACTAAGTTAAAGTAATGTAAATGTTGTTTTAAGACTTTGCTCTTGATGGCTAATGAAACAAGCTCTTTTACTAAATCTTATGTATTTAATCGCAATTGCATTCAGGGTTGTTTTGTATCAATATTATAGTGACCAACTGGCTTTATTTTCCCCAGCTTTGCTAGGGAACTAAGTAAAGTTGATTGGTTTGTTTTTCATTCAATTATGCAAGTGAGACCTGACATTTAACATAAACAACAAAAAGTCTGCTAAATACTTGGGAAAGAAAAATTCTTAGAAAAATATATGGATCTATCCAAAATGAAACTGGATTGAAGGCACACACTAACCACAAAATATACCAGTTAAATGAAGGTCCATCTATAGTGACAATTAAAAACGAATGGATTACCTTTGGCAAGTCACCTTAAAAGAATATTAAAATTATAATAGTGGAAATAGTGTACTGGTACCAGCAAAAAAAAAATGGTAGGTGACACAAAGGCAGACTGCAAACAAGATGGCTGGATAGAGCAGCAGAGTAACAATTATTCACTGTTCTGGCATGGAGATGAAAAGTTCAAGACCTTGACATCCTTTCAAGCTTCTATTTGAAATCTTATTATCTACCTTTAACAATTCATATGTACCACATCTAACTGCAAATATTAAAAAAAATTGAAATTGTCTTTGTAGTTATTGCAATTTATATATTTGTAATATGTAACTTACCCTAAAAGATGTCTTTTCTTTTTCCTCTGTTGTGTACTAAAACAGTTGAATTTGAAAAAGCAAAAACTATTTTATTAAATAGAACTTTTGTATTTTGTTTACCAGAAAAGTTTTATGTTGACCCACTCAATCAAATTGATTGCATGATAGAAAATAAATGTCAGGAAATAACCAGACAGGCTCACTGGAAGGCTTCATTTCTGGTAAATAGCAGTGTTTTTTTTTTGTTTTGTTTTTTTATTTAACAAGTAATATTTTTGTTTTCTATATTATATGTAAATATTTATAAGTACTTTATGATATTTATGCTTTGCTATGATGGAGTTAATAGAAACCTGCCATTTGATTTCATTCAACATTGTTGTTTTTTTTTAAATATATTTTTAGCTCCATTTTTTATTTAAAAAAAAAACAGTTTTTGATGCAGTCATTTAATAAGAAATTGTAGTCTTGTAGAAATGAGGATGATGGGATGAATGTAAGATTTGACATTTTAAATATGCATGATTATAAAATATAAAGACTAAATATGATTCACTTTTTGTAAGCTAGAAATTTAAAATGAAAACTATGGCTCTAATTTTAGGAATGCTAATATTGACCACAGGAAGAAGATTCTAAATATCCATAGCTTTCCTTGTAGAAAATGACTTTTATAAATAAAGAAATATAATTTGAAATTAGTAGCAGTCATTATTTGTAGCATGTTTTTAGCACTTATTTCATAAAAATGTCATAGTTTCAAGATCTTATCAGTATGTACATTCATGTTTACATATTAATGAAGTCCTAAAAGAATGATATTTTGTATGAAGTAAAAGTCAAGTTTTGGCCCTCGAGGGCTGTACACACTCCTGAAATAGATGGAACTTGAGGCACTGTTCTAGAATACAGATGTTATACTTTGTAAATTTTACGAAAAGCAACAGTATTTTGTCCAGAAAATGTGATATCATATTGTTATAAAAAACAATATTTGAAACATTATAACCTTTATGTTAATGATGTTACAGGAATGCCTTCACAGATGTCCTTTAATGAAAGAAATTGACCGCCCTAATTTAAAACAGCCTTGTCAGGTTAGTTGTGTGGAGAAGAATTGGAAAATGACATCTTTTTTTTGCTTTTGTTCAAGTTTTTAATTCAAAAGAGAAAAAAGTCACCTATATATCTATAATCATATTTAGTCATCATGAAGTACAATCCTTTTGTACATGTATATATAGGTAGATAGATAGATAGATAGATTGGAATGTGATAATGTAATCATTATCTGGTTTATCAGTTTTTGGTGTTGCTAGTACGTTTAAGTAGGGTTTTTTAGCGGCCCCCCGAAAGGGGAAAAGACGCTATTAGTTTTGTGCGAAATGTATGTCCGTCCGTCCCGTTTAGATCTCGTAAACTAGAAAAGATATTGAAAATCCGACATCACAATATTTTAGACCATTCAAAGTTCTGATGCAACGTTTATTTTTATTTTCTGAAAGCGAAAAATCTCATTTTTAAAATCAGTTATTCAAGCTGTTTTTTAAAGAGAAAAAGCTAATTAGTATGCATTATAAGTTAGACCTAATTTAAAACGAATAGTAATAATAATAATAATAATAATAATAATAATAATCTTTATTATCCGTAAGGAGATTTGTCTTACAATTTGTGCATTACACCAAACAAAAAACATTATAACTATAAGAAACCAAAGTGTACATTCACACCAGACGCACTCATAATTTACATGTGACAAAGTTTATACCAGATTGTTCTTATTTAATGATTTGATTGCCAGGGGAACAAAAGAGTGTTTGTGTCTGTTTGTCTTTGCTATCGGTGTCTTGTATCTCTTTTGTGATGGTAAAATCACAAAATCCTGACACAAAGGGTGATTCTTTATTTCGAGGATCTTGTTAGCTTATCTTATAAACTTCATTTTCCTGAACTTTTTTTTTTTTATTGCGGAAATTTTTTATATTTTTTTGAGGATTCGAATAAGAGATTGAGCCTTTTCAAAACAATTAGATCAATCATAACACATCAGTTAGGCCAGGGGAGGCATGGTGGCTGAGCGGTAAAGCGCTTGGCTTCCGAACCGGGGGTCCCAGGTTCGAATCCTGGTGAGGACTGGGATTTTCAACTTTGGAATCTTTGGGCGCCACTGAGTCCACTCAGCTCTAATGGGTACTTGACATTAGTTGGGGAAAAGTAAAGACGGTTGGTCGTTGTGCTGGCTACATGACACCCTCGTTAACTGTAGGCCACAAAAACAGATGAACTTTACATCATCTGCCCTATAGACCACAAGATCTAAAAGGGGAACTAGTTAGGCCAGGTTCACATCTGTTAACCTTCTTTCTCCATTCTTATCTCTCATTTGTCTTTGATATAATTTCATTTGGATGTTCTTTCTAAAAATATTGAAGCCTGCCTGGGTGGACCACTTCGGGGGCCGATTTTGAGTTTGTGTCTCCACACAAACTGTCTTTTGTAACCTTGTTTTTTTTTACTTTTTTTAGGACTCTTAATAAAATAGATAGTGTGATGGATATATTGTTAATTTTTTTAAAGTTTTACAAATCTATTTAAACACACATGATTCTCAATGCTCTTTGTATTTTCTAGGCGAGTGAAAATTCAAGTCCACCAACGATAAAATCAGTAGTGCTTTATGGTACACCTTATGATAGATTTTTGTTGACCGAGCTTCCAAATCACACTTCTGATAGTGCTCAGGTTGGTTAGCTTATCTTATAAGGGTTTATATTTAACAAAGTACTCAAACCTTCCATGCAGTTATTTTTTTATTTTAAACTAGTTCTTGCATTCTTTGAATTTTGAAACAGGAATTTATGATTGGTAAAGTAGCTGCCCACTATGTCCGAACATACCATAATCTCCATCATTTCAAGTACTGGCTGCGTCAGCGTTGTGAAGCTAAAGTAGGTACAAGCAGTTAGCTAGATAGTTCTTCATTAACTCATCTACATTGGCAATACAAGACATTTCTTTCTAAATTGTAAGGACTTGTTGACACTATTCCACTTCAACTATTTACCTTTCTCTCTAGATTTCTTTTTTACCACTAGATCTAGCTTTTCCATTATTTGATTCCTGGTCATATTTGTAGCCAATTATTTAGGCTAATAATATAGAGAGAATATACAAATAAGTCTTTCAACAATAACAATCCTGGACTAACAAAGATGTATGAAATCCAAATCGTACTTGCAGTTTCATTGATTAAAATCTAAATCTCTAGGTCTAATTTGTTAAGAGTACATTCCCTTAGACACTCACTTTTTAATATATGTATTTCTAGAAACATATCACATTTTAACTTAAAAATTAATAATAAAAAAGAATATTTACCACAAAAAATCTACAATGTTTATACCTGTTGCTAAGGTTAACAAACCCTCCCCCACCCACTAAAATATTTAAAAAAAAATACTTCTAGTTGGAATATACGCATTAAAAAACTGATTTGTATAGAACAATTTTTGTATTTTACAAATATACAAAAATAGAAAAGTTACCTTAAATACATTTTTTTTAAAATAGTAATTTTTGTAGGGAGTACATAGTAGGTAGATGTATGATATGTAGAATCTAAAACACAAGTAAACAAACATCTCTACTGACAAGCTAATCTCAACTTTTGACTTATGATGACCTCAGACAAAACAAATAAATCCCTGTGTGACGGGGTGGGAGGGGGGGCTGTGGGAAGAGTTCTGGGGAGATTTGGGTTAGGGCTTAATAATATTTCAGAAACATCTAAAACATCAATTCTAGGTCTTGATTTGTGTCAGTCTATCATTGACTTTAAATCATAATTAGATCTAGATGTATAGTCTCATTCTTTTAACGAAGTCTACTAAAGAAAACATTTTATGTTAGGGGGCAGATTTTGTATAACTTTAAGCCTAGATTATCACAAAATAAAGTACTAGTCTGTCATTGATGTATGTTAGGGATAGACTAATTAAAAAATTGACTAGACGTATACAATCAACGTTTGAAGCTATCAAAGCACACTTGTAAATGTTGATGTCAAGAATCTATTTGTGAATTAGTTTCATCATAATTTTCAAAAAATATCCCTGACAAGGTTTTATGGCTTAAATGGTTAGCTAGTTAGAAAATGTCTAGAATTCAATTTTCACAAATGTAGTATTAACCTTGGCTTAGTCTTCCCTTCCCCCCTTTTCTTCATCTATTTACCCCTCCCTCTTTTCCCAATGAGGTAGTTTCGTATTCCCCCCGAGTCACGTGGTTGTGTGTATACAACGCGCACCGTGCTTAGTTTTAGTTAGTTTGTAGTGGGAATCTTAAGCGTTTTAAGTCAATATTTAGTGGTTTCAATTTACTCATTAGCGCCAAACTATAATTTGTTAATAACAGGAGAATCTAGAGATACATTTTTTAAATAGTTTCAACTAAAACAAATAGTTAAACCTTTGATAGAAGGTACCGAAGCGTTGGCCTATAATCTGCCATACTGAGATCAAGATTTCTTGATCTACAATGAATGACTACACTTACAGTTCTTAGCGTTCGGGTAACCAGTCCTAGAAAAAAAAGTAACACTTTCATCTTCCCCCCCCCTCCCTTCCTCTCTGCCCAAAAGTATTGGTCAGATAGCTCTAGGGCTAGTGTGTAGTCGATATGTCGACTAGTTGTTATAAAAGATAAAAAGACTGCCATGTGTTTTCCTTATGCGTTATAGGCTTCAGTTGTTTAGCGAACAAATAACACATCTGATAGTCAAGGATAAATCTAGATCTACTCTAAAAGTTACACAGGCCAAATGTGTCTTACCCCGCCCTTTCATTGTTAAATTTGATTTCTACGTAATAAAATAGATCTAGATCTATTTCGTCGACGCATCTTTGAAACTTTAATGTAACATTTTGTGAATTTCTTAAAAATGATAGAGCTTTTAATAACATAATAATACATCAAGTATCCAACACAAAAAAATAATTCTTAATGTTATTGATGTGCATAATGTATTAAAGATTAGCGGAATATGAAATACATAACGTTAAAAATAGCTGAAGTTAATGAAAATAACAATGTTTCAACTAATATGCATATTATCCCATATATAGGCCTCTCTCTGTGTGTGTGTGTGTCTTGTGTAGTTTATACCAAGCCTTTTTTAATCTTACAAGAACGTTTGTAAAAACATCTGTATGTGAATGTAGATCTATCATCGGCAAAGTGTTGACGCTTGTCATGACTATAAAGGAAATATCATTGATAATTTAAACCTATCCTTAAACAGCTCTTGGCCCTTTATGAAAACATTCATAAAGTTATTTGAACATTCGTGGAGTTCCTTGATGTAATCTGTATATTTTAAAATGTTTGTAAATGTAAAATTTCGTAAAAATAGAGGAGCAACAGCAACGGACATATAGGAAGACAAGGCCATTCTCCTCTTTGTTGTCCAACAATCACATGACTTTGGTTAAAGTAGGTCAGAAATACGGAACTACCTCATTAGTCCAATTGCTCCTTTCTAATTTAGACTCCTCCCTATCCCACATTTTTTTCTTTTCACCAACCCATCTTTTCTTGTTTCAGTGTCTTCACTTTCACTCTTCCTGTTACTAATTTTTTTTTTTATCCAAGCCTCTTTACTTTATCTAGATTTAATGAACAAAACATTTGTGAAAGATCATTTTTAGTGTATAAGTTACTCTTAGGAATAATGACTTTTCTGTTTTAAATACTGAACTGCAAGCACAGAAATAGTAGAATATCTAGGCAACATTGATTCATCATGTTGACTTGCCTTCCTTGTGCTATGCCTAGAGAAATAAATGCTTGGTGGTGCTCTTCCTTCTCTACATAATTGTGCTTGTAATTCTGTTTATAGCGGAAAATTGTGGGGAAAAAAATTGTATTTAAAATTATTATTTTTTTTTATGTTTTAGTTTTTAATCTATAGAATATAGCATCATGAAAATATTAAATTATATAAATACATTTGCAGGTTAAAATGATGAAAGAAAGCAACAGAGCTGATAGCATTTCAAATGAAATCATCCTTGATAAATGTTTGGAAAACACTACCTGGGTTTTATCTGTAAGTTTTTGTGTTGTTGTTTTTTTTTTTATTTTCTATTTATAGAAATTAATTTATTAAATAGTCACCACTTTTCACTTCATAGATGCTTCAAAAATGTTTCAAATTTTCAGGCTAAATTTAGAATGAAAATGTGTTTGACCAGTTCTATGTCATTACATTGAAAAACTCTTTCTTTCTACAGCTGTTTGATAATTTGAAGAACTTGCTGAAATTTGGAGGAGAAATGCCAAGATAGAGAGAATGCCTTTTGATGAGTTTGGAGAGGCAGCCTTTGCAACATATACTCTATTGTGCAAATGATCACTGACTCTTGACTTAGTCAATTGGTTCTGTCAGGTTTACATTAATTCCCTCAGATCTCATTGCTCATGTCATCTAAGTGTTCTTATCTGTGTTTCAGGAAGAAAAAAAAAAGTAAAAAAACAAGTTTTTACTTTTAAACAACACAAACCAGGGGAAAAAATCACCCTTTTTTTGTCTTTCTTTAATATTTTCATGTATAAAGTCAGGAACATTGGTCCTAGAAACATGATAGTGTATTGTTGTATAGTTTCATGTTGCAACTAAGAGTCCAGTTGCTCTATGTTTCATTGAAGTTACAATAACTACACTCTTCTTCTTCTGCGTTCCACTTATTTAATACTTTTCCTGAGTTGATTTCAACTATTAGTCCAGTTTTATATAAGATGAATGGAGCTGCGATATTCACTATATCTGGAGTTTACTATGTAATAAACTCCCTGTAACCAACTAATTAATTGATTTCATTGAAATAATAACATTTCAATCTAGAAAGAGCTTGACTGTAAATCTCTTGTAGAGTGTTTTTGTTGTTGTTTTTTTTGTAATGAGATAATTATGATTTTTTTCCCCATGCATATTTTGTGATAATGTTTAAGATTTTTTGAAAATAGATATTCAGGACATTTTCAAAAAATCCTTTTTTTTTTAATCTTCTTTCAAATGGTGAATTAATTTAAATTTCTTAAGTAAAACTCTGAGCACCTGGATATAACTATTGTGATTTCTTTGTAATGTGATATCAATCTTGGTACGCTTTGGTGTCTTGTTTTTGTTTTTTTATAGTGTGCTTGAAATGATCTTTTCTGTACATTCATAATGAATTGTGAACTGCTTGTATCACAGATTGCTAGTTATTGATATTTCTTTTCATTGTTGTTGATGTACAATGTGAACGTAACAAAGTCATGAGATGTACTACAAGTATTATTACAAGTGTTTCTTGTAGGTTCTGCTTTAGTGTCGCTGATCTTTTCCAAGCATATTTTTTTACTTCTTTAAACTAAATCAAAGCTTTATTCTAGTCCTTGAGGAAATATGTCAGTTTTGGGCGGATCCCCAAACAGTTTTAATGTTTGTTTTTGGTTTTTATGCATTTTTATAAAACTTTAAAGACTTTTGCTTGTTTTTATGTGGTTGCTCTTTTCACATTGATACAATTTATAATTAAAACAATTTTTGTACTTTAAATTTTGTTTTGATAATCGAGTGCTATATAGTTAGTTAGGGGAATGGCAAAATAGCAAAGGTATTCATCTTGCTTACTTAAAAATTAAACTTACATGTCTTAAATTTGACATTGAAAATGTTATTGTTAGATAAATAATCATTCTGAAGAGGTCTCTTGACTGCTGTACAGATCCAATAAAAGGATTACATAAATTATTTAAAAAAGTATATTCCAGTATTCAAAATAAAATTTGTTAAATTACATTTTTAGTTCTTCTATACAGTTCCTATATATTGGTGTAACAAGACTGTCTAATGCTTGTCTGCTCCAATCTTCTAGCTTCTATTGGCATCTTACCTTCACCTTTGTTCCAACAGTCATTTCATCCCAATGATTTAGCATCTCCTTCTTGTTTTGAATACATTGTGTCATTAGAATCAATGTGTGGAGATTTAAAAGCTATTGAAATAATATTAGGTTTTCATTTCTCTTTGGATCAAGTGTTAGTTTTTCTATTGATTTACTCAATAACATTCCCACTTTTCAAATGATAAGAAAATATCTGGGTCTACGCAAAAATGTCTGTGCAATTTAACAGGGAATAAGTCCTATGTTTGCTCTCTCTATGTTGGTGATTGAGATGGTCCGACTTTTGCTAGTGGTTTAGACAAAGAAGATCTTGTAGGAATAATGGAAATAATTACTGTTTAGAAGAGTAATTGCAATTCCCCCCCCCCCCCCCCCCGGGAGCTTGAAGTTTTTATATAAACAATTTATCTATATAAAATGAATTTATTATGCTTACAAATCACTATATTTATTGCATTGGGGAAGGGGGGATATATTTACTGAGAAAATATTTCTACTTCAACTCAATGGCTTGTAATAATTGTTTCACTAATACTTATCTTTCTTAACATAAAAATGAATTCAATATGCTTGCTGTGTTTTAACTGTATTCACTGTTATTATTGTACAAAGAAAAAAATATATTTATTTTAGAGAAATTGTTTCTATTTAACGAGAGTCCTATATCTTCAATAAGATCACTTCTTTATTTCTGTTAAACTTTTATTTGTTTCTTTATTGCAGTACATTTGTTAACTCCTTGAAATGAGAAAAGTTATTTTAAATTGTTCTTATGGTGAAAAGACATTTGTGACTTAAAAGCAGATGATTTGGCATAGGGGAAAGTTTATTTGAATTAGATCTTACATTGTTGACCAGCTGGGGTCAGCCAGGACCAGACAAGCCTCAACCCCCCCAACTACATCACTTTATTGGTGCAAGGTATTTTAGAACATTGTACAAAATGGTACACGTTATAGGTCTCTGCCTGACAGCTTTGCAAAGATGGTTGCACTGTGCTGCAGTTGGATTTTTTTGTTCTTCTGTGAATTATTTGGCATCAGGATTTGGAATCCTGTGTAGAGATGAGACTGATATGCCAATCTTATGTATCCTAACAAGTTGTATTTCTTGCTTATTGGATGGTCATTCTATATAATAAAAATATAAACCTATTCTAAATAGAAATCGTATATGCACACATTTTATATCTATAGTAAATTTGCACTTTATTTCTAGACTAGTATATAGTAATAATAATCTATATGAACTATTTGGCTAAAAATGCAGAAATTGTACTCTAGCTTTATGGTTGTTCCTGTGTTCACTTGACTCTTATGATTATGATCAATCTGTTGGCCTTACAAACCTTAGAAGCTCTGGGCCATGGACATTGATGATGATTTGTTTTTTTTCTCTAGATCTCAGATGGGATTTCTTTTTATGTCACTTTACCTTATTCAGAAACTATTACGTATTTCATGTTATTGAAGGCATTCTTCTCTTGCTCATTATTGTGATTAGAATGCGAGGAAAGATAATGTATTTGTTGGTTTCAAATGATCATTTTCATTTCCAAATTGAACTGATGGACTTTTGTTTGCCATTTCATATTATTTATTGACACATTTATTGATATGAGTTGTAAATAAAAGCTTTTAGAAATTTTGGTCTATTGTTCATGAACATACTGTTTCTGAAATATGTTCAATTTTGGAAGAAACAGATGAAAAGAGATTGTGCATAAAAATGTATGTTTATGAAAAAAAACTTCTAGCAAAACTGTTTAGTATTGAAATTTAGGATTCATGTACATATGTTTTTATAAATCCAATATATATAGGTGACTAGTTTCATAAATATTTATATAAATATATATGTATTGTGGATATTAATCTTTTAACTTACATTTATTTGAGAAAAGCTTCAATTTAAACATGTGTTCATTAGTTTCCTCTTTGTTTTATATAATCTGTAAAAGTTAGACTTAATGTCTGGAGATGGATGGCTATGAAGAGCTAGCTATGATCTCAGTTCTTTGATTGGGAGATGAAGGGGGGTCTTTTGCTTCTATCTGGTCAAAACTTAGTTTTATTAATTAGTTTTATTAATTTCCACTCAAAGCAAAAAAACATTGTTTTACCTTTTATGAAATTTTATTTTGAATTTTCTAAGCTGGATAAATTTTAGATTGATGCAGGCAATTGTTTATCTTTAATTAAATAGAATGACTTCATCTCTAAAATGTTTTATTCTCTCATGGCTGCCTTTGCTATATTTCATGCCTACAATGTTTCTACATCATATTTTTTATACTTCTATTCTAACTAGCTGCTTTCTCATTCCCTGATCAAAACATAAATGAACCACTTCTCAAGGGGAATAAATAAGACTTTTTGATCTTTGTAAAGGTGTAACTCCAAACAGATGTATGGGAATATTGCTGTGGTCACTCACTGCTCATGAGTAGCATCCTATAAGCTCTTCTCTAGAAGGATAAATATAACTTTGTAAAGATGAATTTTGGAGGTTACAAAATTCTTGTTACAGACATGTTTGATGCGTGAGTTAGTAAAAAGTGAAATAGTCAATTTTTATTTTACACAATATCCCCCCCCCCCTCATTTTTTACTCTGCTGCTACTTTTGAAACCTTTACTATCATGCGAACATGGCTTAAAAAAACAATTGTCCAATGGTTTTGTAAAGACTAACTGAACTAGAGTCAACTTTTGAGAAAAGGGCTAGAACTCTTTGTTCTCACACATTTTGTGATCTTTTTGTTTTCTTCCCATAGAATGTGGATCAATTTGGTTGAGATTCATACTTGCTGATGTCAACTAATGTGGCAGTGTGATAGAGAAATGTATGTAAGTAGAGACAGAATACTGACAGGATTGTACATGCTGCATTAGTCTGTGGTATGTGCTCTCTTTGCAAGGATAATTTTGTTGTATTTCTTAAGTGACAGTCTCACATTCTGTCACAAAGATGTAAATAAAAAAAAAATCAAGGAATGTACAAATACTGAGGTTAATGATGAAGCCAAAGTATTGAATACTTAAAAACACACTATGATTTTTAGCAGTACTCATTTTAGAAGCAAATCAACTTTTCTCATGTAAGAAATGTTGTTTGTTATTGGGGTTTTTTTTTTTTGCTTCTTTTTTAAATGTGTGTGTGTGTTTTTGTTATTGTTTTTTGTCAAATGCTTAATTGAAGTGATTAGTGGCAGCTCATTGAGCCGACTGTAGTCTTACAGTCTGTTCTAGTTCTAAGAAACACATCAACTCATTCTTTGAACAAGGACTTAGTTCTGTAGTCACTGCTTGTTTCACTGCTCAATTCTTCTCTTTTTACTTTCAATATTTGTTGGGATTTTTTTTCAGGCATAACAATTGTATAATTCTTGAAATTGTTGTCAGCGCTCTATTTTTAAGACTTGTTGTAACCTGAGCACCTTGTACTTTGATTCAAACTTCCATTTGTATTATAATCATTTTTGTTTGTTTCTTCTCTAGTGATAGTTGTACCAAGACTCACTCTCTAACTTGTAGACATAGTCAAATCACCATTTATCAAATTGGTTTGTTTTCTCTGAGCTCATTATAACCATGTCATCAATTTAACCCAACATTAGTACTCAGTTCTATCAACCTAGAGTGTGTATTCCCCTAGGTTTAATCAACTGACTGTGAGAGAGAATTGTCTTCTTAGAAAAACATCATTTCATGCATGGACATGAATAAGGCAAAGAACTATTGGCTGAGACTGAAGGATGCAATCAAATAAACAGATGTTCATTTAGTGCCTATAATAGAATAGGCATATTCTTTCTATGTGTAAGTTTCCAACATTGTTTAAAGTGATAGCAGTTATGCTCTCAATGCTTCACTCTTTTTAGGCTATACATTACTGATTATTATGTTACTGTTTATGCAGTGGTAAAAACAAAATTACCTATAGACAATGAAGGAAAAAACATACTGTTTCATTCTGTCTTGCAACATGGTAACCACATATTGTGGATTATTAAGAAACATGATAACTTATCTCTAAGGGAATGCTGCCACAAACCAGTTTGAGCATATCACCTCATAAATACCCTTCAAAATGTGGTCCGTTTTTTTTTTCTGTCATAATTGTTTATCCTCCTAACAGCCATTTGACATTGACTTTGTAATGACAGTGATTCTACAGTAACCAAATATCGTTATTTGTTTACTTAAATTCTTTTTTTTTTTTTAAATTAACTGATATTTTATTTTATTTGATAATAAAACAGCTTCAATATAAAGCATCATAATATCTCCTGTGTACATATTTTGTGGTTGGTTTTATTTTGTTTCTTGTGGCACATCCTCTTCTCACAGAACATTTGATTCTTTTCTTTTTACTTTTTTCTTGGAATGGAATCAACTAATGAACTCTATTAGTTTGTGACTACCATGATTTGTTTTGAAGTAACTTTCTTGTTTCAAGTTTATGTTCCAGTATTATTGCTATCATTGAACTCATTTACTTTGAGATCTTGATAGTTTTATTATCACATCAGTCTTACACATCATCATTGAAAGAAACTCTTGAATACAAAACAGATATCAGGTCAGGGTAAAACAGCATGTTATCATTGTGGAGCCAGAGTTGATTCTTTCAATGTGTCCACCCCTCCTCTGCTTGTCTCTTCAACCACCTCCTTCTTTTCCTTCATATCATCTTTCAAAAGTAGCCTTACCAGAAAGTGTTTGTGACTAGCCTGCACTATGCTCAGGTTAACACTGAGAAAGGGCTTTGTATGCTGTTATAACTTTGTCTGGCCAATATCAATTTGGTATATGTCTAATCTATATGTGGTACATGATTTGTATGTTTGTGTGTGACACAAAGACTTGGTGAATGGAGTTGTGACACCTGGTGTTATGTGTGTTGTGTATTTGGGGACGTGTATGGTGATTTTGTTGTATCATGTATGATGTATCGGATGCATTTGTGACCATTGGTTATGTGTATGACATTATTGCCTATATTACTTGTTGAGGTTATTGGTTTTTTAATATTTTTTATTATCATCAATATTCAGAACTTCTGAATATTTTGTCTTTTGTTTTTTTCCCTTTAAGACAGTGCTTTGAAACAAAAACTATATTAAAATATGCCACTACTAAGATGCTGTGTTTTATTTGTCTATGGGTGTGAAATAAACATTGCAATAGTTTCCAAAGCTAATTTCTAACAATAATCCATATAATTTGAAACCCAGGTCTAGTGTGGTTAATGTTTAAATATCAGTCTAAAGCAGTGGTTCCCAAACTTTTTAGTCTCGTAGACCCCCTTGCCATGTTTTCTGGTTTTTTGGTAGACCCCCTGATTAACTTATACCGGTACTGCATTTTTGCGAATTCACCAACTCCATTTTTTAAAAGTAATTTCTAACTGTAGTGAGTCTTTTTTACTGATAAAATTCAAATTTATACCAATTAAAATAACAATTGATAGGTATTACTGAAACCACCAAACACACTGGAAATGTGTGTTGTTGTTTGTTTGTTTTTGCAGGTTCATCATCCGTTACTACGGATATTATGTTTCATATAGGAATTTTTTGTTCTATAAAGTAGTTCTTCGAACAATAAATATCAATTAACTAATTAATTGGCCTTAAGTATCACTGCAAAAGTTTTCGTATAGAGCAGCTTCTTGTGTATTCATCTTTCACGTCTGACTCAAATATTGGGTCCGCGGAACTGTTTTCTCAAACAGGAGAAGGGGCGAAGTAACAGGCGTCCAATCCAGTAGGCTTTGGGCAAGAGGGACTCATTAGCCTAGGCTTGTAAACCACCTAGCAGGGGTAAAACTGAATTCAACTCTCTGCTGCCTTGCAGCTATACCCAAACATGGGAACTGTTTCGTGGGTCAACCTCGATGAAAAATAAGGAGCAGATGACCCTTAGGCAGTATGCAGCACACAGCGCTACAACCAGTCAGAGCCAGCGAGGCCACTGATCCCAAACTGTATATGTTGTTTGCAAAGAACCACCGATGTGCCTACTGTATTGTTGCTTAAAGAAATTTGTTTAAAAATATCACATGTACGTTTGTGTAAAACAATTTTTAAAACTACTATAACAGCTGGTAAAATCAATGTTTTATCTATTGTTTTCCGTATTCGGCTATAAGTAAAGAGATCTTGTAAGACGCTCACAAACCACCATCTTCTCTTTATGATGTTGAAGAGAGATTTTGAGGGTCTAGTATGAATTTTATCTTTGAGAGTTCGAAAGTTTTTCAAACCTTTATCTTTTCATCAGGGTGGCATCGTTTCAATTGATCTTCCAATGTAATTAGTTTCATATCGTCATAAAAAGTCACTTAGACCACCGCATGTTTGACAAGGAAGGATTGAATCCCAATTTTAAATAACCAACGCTGTATAATCTATATTTCTTTTTGTTACATGTAGAAAAAATAAAGCTATTTAAATAAATGTTGAAATTAAATAGAACAAATTTACATCTCATAGACCCCCAATTAATTTTTCACTTTCGTAGACCCCTGGGGGTCTCTATAGACTTTTTGGGAATCACTGGTCTAACTAAAGGTAGGCAGATTACATTTGTGTGTTACGTAGGCAAAGGTTACAAATTAGATATTTTGTTCATACCCATCTTTAAATGTAAATACTTGATATTACCTAAGGAATAGATTGTCAGTGTTTTGATCTTACTGAAATAGCTTCAATACTCTAAAGGTCAACATCCTATACAAATATCTTTGACTAACAAGTCGGCTGAACTAGAAGCATGAGCATAGAACACGAGTTCCAAGTGATAACCTACAACTCTAGCTCAACAGGCTTAAAAGAATGCACTTTAATTAGAGAAACATTGAAAAAATAATAATAAGTGAAACAGGGACGTAGTGAGCATAATTGGCGCCCCCCCCCCCTCAAGTTCCAGAAGCAACACAATATAGGATAATATATTGAATATATTCAATAATAAGCATATAATGCAAATAACATGTGTTACCTAACTGTTACAAATAGTCCCTACCTAAGCTTGCTTCTACTTCATACTAAACACCTTGTTGTCCTATTGAAAAGGGACATTGATGCCACACGTAAACGTTGGGTTATTGGTTTAGGGATGTGTACATATTGCTTTCAGCAACAGAAATGTCTGAATCAAAACATCGATTTGGGGATTGAAATGCACACTTTAAAGACGTATCTTCAATTGGAGATCAGGAAAACATTTTTCATTAATAAACTGGGGCTCAAACAATAATGATAATACAGCCCGGATGTCAGATTACATACCTGGTCTAAAGTCCAGTGATTCCCAAAGTGGTGTCTATATAGACTAAGACTGCTTTATTGATCCTTATGGAAATGTGATTACAAGAACTCTTTTCTCATATAAAGACAACACAATAGAAACATACACATAAATAGAACAGACACAACATGAGTTCATTCAGCGACTACACACGGGTATCTTGGTTCTTTTCATGTTTCCTGATCAACGAGTGGCGTTGATAGAGTCTGACCGAGTAAGGAACGAACGAGTTTTTGTACCGCTCTATTCTTGTCTACCACGACATCCAGAGGGTCCACGAGAGTGAAACATTCATTGTGGTTTTCATTTAAGAAGGTCCTGACTTTTGATTTCCCATTAATGGAAATATCTCATAAACACAAATATATTTATGATTTTAACATGTTATTTAAATGACAAATGGTTATTTTAAATTTAAAAAATTTACACAAACATCATAATTTCGCGTTCTGTTAATATTAAACAAGACCGAATCTAAAAAGAAATGTACACCTTCCAATGTTGACTATTTAAATTTGACTTCATTTGTTCGTCGTCAGGCTACAAATACTTCTGTGGGATCTAAGCAACAAGGTTTTTATGTAATGATGCTATGAAACGCTGAAAAACTATCTAAGCTGGAGCCTGTAAAAATGAAATGTCACCAGAGTATCAGCAACACTTAATTTTTAAAAATCTGAGCAGTATATTGCATGAACATCAGCAATTTGTTATGAACGCAATTAAAGAAATCTGAAGCAACTTCTTGAATACGCCATTATTTGCTCAGTTTTATGCTTAAAATGCCAAGAACTTTTATTGAATTGTTCCTTCACACTGATGTACGATGGTAGTCAAAAGTCATTTACAATATTTGCTTCTCTTTCGACAATTTCGACGTTCTTGGATGCTTCGTGCTTGGATCTAATTTTAAAACAATGTTCTCTTCTCAGCAAGCGGAAATCAGACATTGCTATAGAGTATAGAACAGACTTGTTTTCTACATTTAATGAAATTAACTTGAAGCTACAAATTGATAACCTAAATTTGATAAAAATAAAGACTATATTATCAGCATGTCTTGCGAGAAATGAATTAACTGAATTAAAACATTGGGCTGAGTGAATTTTCCGAATTTAAAAATGAACTGTCAGAAGGATGATGTTTTGACTTATCTTGAATATTTAAATGTCCTCTGATTTTCAAATGACGTTTGAGGATATGCTGAATAAGGTAATTTCTCAATGGATAATAAATCAAACGATAATGCTATAGAAGAGAAGAATTGAGCATTAGGCCTACTATAAGAACTGCTTGGAATAAGTAACGAACAGCTTAAAGTAGGTCCACAATTTAAATAAAATATTTCAGCTCGTCTGGCTTCAAAGGATTATCGCCATAAAGTTTCTAATTGCTCTTTTATCTTCATATCTAGTATAAAGAGGTTTCAGCACACACGCAAATCATCTAGGGCCTAATACACAAATTGACATCACTAACCAATTTTAATCCTAAATTAAAGCTCTACACTGAATTGTATTATTAAAGCATCAGGATCATAAGAATTTATTGTTTTGTCAGATAATTTCATGCAATACATATTAACATTAATTTTGCTTGGTTTTAATTTGAATTTCATTAATAAATGTAGCAATCTACAACTTAGGTACTATGTTGTTTTTAAAATACTTTTTCGCTCTTCAGCACTACACCTAGAACTAGTTGGTTTTTTGTTGTTGTTTTTACAGTGATATATGAAGTTAATGAATTTTCTAAAATGCAACATTATTTAAGCAGGGGGGTCTACTGAAAACTTGAAAACATTGCAAGGGGTCTACGAGACAAAACAAAGTTTGGGAACCACTGGTCTAAAGGAAAGACGAAAACTTATTAGAGAACCCCCGGGGGACAACAACTTTGTCTGCACCAGAAGAGGAAAAATATGCAGGTCACAACTGTGTTTGCGCAAATGTAATGAAGTTAAATTTAAAAAGCGTGAAACTTTCTGACACTAAAATGTGATCTACATTTTGGCAGTTGAGCCATGGTTGAGCATATACTTTGGAATGGGCTTGACGGAAAGAACAAAGTGTTGTCCTTGTAGCTTACCTTTACTTGTTTACTTAAAAAAGAGTCAACTGAACAAAGGTACGTAACTCGGAAGAAATTTGGCCGTTTTGGTGTAAACAAGGAAACGATAGAATCTAAGCATTCTTGAAAAATGCTTTTTAAATTAATTCTTATGCAGACGCTTCTAACGAAACATTATGAAAGGTCCAATTTATGAGATAAAGCGACTTTACTTAATTTAATAATTTATTTTTAAACATTGGTAAAAATATCGTTTTAACTTGATTAATTAATATGGATTTTTATCTACAATGCATAGTGATAGTAGGTTATCATAAAGAACATACATGTGATATAGATAGTATTCCACTATACCAACAATTAGACCAATGTCGCCTTACCTTAGCCAGCATTATAAATGGGCCCCCACAGATTTAGAAACGCTGACAATAAAACGAATCACAAAAAAGGACAACTTACATTCTCCTGAACTACGAACAGCACGGTGATGACACCAGAAATAACGCTAGTGTAAGACTCTTGTCAAATTGATCATAGTAAAACGATAGAACAGAAAAAGAACGAAATAAGTAATTATTGGAAAATGTTTATTAATTAAACATTAAAATATATTTTCGAGAACTAGATTTTCAACAAAAAAATAATTAAATATTAAAAGACCTGAAAATCGTGTTTTTGACATCCAAGCAATGGCGTCACTAGGGGAGTGAGTGCCGCACCTGGGTTACACACATGGGCGCAGAATTTTTTGCAGGGGGGGGGTGCAAGACGCCACACATGGCTCAAAGTCGTAACTGCAATTTTTTTATTACAAAGAATATTAAAGAAAAGAAATGGTGCACCACGCCACCCATACCTAAGCGATATTAAGTTCACGGTAAATAATTGGTTCATGAAATTAAAAAAAAAAGCAACAGCATTTGAACAAACTATTTACTGTACACTTTGGTCAGTTTATCCGTGCAAATAAAAAATGGAAACGTTGCCAAAACTGTAAATAACTTGACTACTGAATTGCTTCTTGTCGCGATGGACAAGACGGCGATGAACGCTTATCTGGCAGTGCTGATATTTTTCATAATGTTGTAGCTCTTGCATCATTTTAGGATGTAGACAAAACAAGTTGAACTGAGCATTATTATTGCTTGAAAAGCGAAACGTTAATGAAGAAACTAACAAACTTACGTCATGTAAAGCCGTGTTCTGTAATAACTCCCGAAATCCAAACATATGTTTTTTTGTCTCGGTGTGTCTGTCGACTAGAAATTCTCGGTAGCTCCAACTCAATACCCCGTTTGCCTGCCAGCAGTCTCGCCTTCTTCAAAATGCCATCCTTGAAGTGTTCCTCAACATGGCCAAGTTGGTATTATGTCATTAATGTGACTGCTGATTTTCTGTTAAGCTATCACTTATGCTAAGATGGACAGACTGCAACATCACGGAAACTGATTCATGAAAAGATGAATAATTGACAATTAAAAGACAAATCAGAAACACATAAGACGCAGGCACAGGTTACGCATATGCAGTTTGTCAGGTTTCAATTACAGCCGTTATTTTAAAATACGCCAAACAGTCAAAGATCTCCTCAAAGTTGTGAATTTAAACGCGAAGGAACTCATATTTCTCAGTCCATTGTGTCACACACAATAGAGGTAAATTTAGCATCAACGCTCTCTTTTGAGACTGTCATGGAAGAAATAGATAATCTTCTGGATGACATCAACAGCATTACGTATATCTGAAATGACAATCATGTCAATGATAAGTTTATATCTGTGGGACTCACTACGGACAAGGTCTGCTTTTGGATATTTTCACGAATCCTTGCTTGAACAAAATTTTAAATGCTACCCATCACGGGGCAGCCATCGTAGCCTTGGCCGAGCAGTTTGTCCAGGTGAAAAATGAACATAATGTATTAGCTGACAATGAAGTTCGACACAGTCAGTGCGTCCACAACCTAACAACAATGGCACGAATGAATTCTTATCGAGTACAATCGCCATCAACAAATTCAACGCTCAAACACATCTGTTCAGTGCCTGAGATATCTGCATTTTATTAACGAAATGCCAAGAAAACATAGTTAATTCATGGTGCTGCTCGTATATTTTGATTTCTTGCTGCTGTCAGTGCTCCGTCGATACAAATCAACGTTTTGACTGGGGTGGTGTGATAAGATCTTTTTTTCTTCATATCTCTTCTTAAATAAACTGGTTGACCTGTTTAACCTGCTATTTTATTTTATTGAGCGCTAACATTGACCGCAACTCCGCAAGACATATATATCTACTGAGATGACTGCACTCTTCAATTTGTTCAAAGAAGCTTTCACATATGTATATATCAAAACAAAAGACAGCTGGCAAGGATTTTCACTCCAAGACAAAAAAAAACTTTTATCCATAGACATAAATAAATATAGACTGGCCGATTAAAGAGTTTTAAGAAACGAAAATTTGTGACATGCAATTTTGTGTACTTTATTATATAGCATTTATGAGCAGTATAAAAGTTAAGTATTCATATCTATTTCAGCCACACACCTATATATATTGTAAATAAGGAGGCCGTGTAGTTTTGTCATAGACATAAATAAATATAGACTGGCCGAAGGAAGTAACTTCATGTAACTTAAAAATATGTATATCTATTGTATTCGGATTTCTGAATTATGAAAAATTACATGATCTTGCAAAAAAGTGGCTAGAATTTGGCTACTCAGAATCCAGGGGGGTGCAAATGCATCCCCTTGCACCCCCCTACGGGCGCCCATGGGTGGGGTGAATCGATATAAGAATTTAACTTATAGCATAGGCTATATAAATTATATTATTGACTTTTAAAAAAAAAAATTGTAATTTCTTAACTAAAATACAAAAGAAAAAAGTATTGGTTTGTCCGATGGGCGGATGGCGATGTATCGCCACTCCCACCTGGTACAACCCTTTTTCATTTTATATTTACTAATGATAAAATTTGAGATCAGAGTCTGTGTGCGACATAATATACAAATAGGTGAAAACATCAATATGTACCTTATATTATATAGATATTCAACTAATTTTGTTCACAAACTATGATTTCTCCATAAAAATAGGACCGCCACCCCCACTCAGAAAGCAAGAGTGGGGAGGGCAGTAGAAGCAATCGCCCCCCTCTCACCTCACCGAATCGGCTAACATACCAGAAGTGTAGAGATATAATATAAAAATTATAAAGTAATTCAACTAATTTTGTTCACAAACTATGATTTCTAAATAAAAGTAGGACCGCCACTCCCCACTCAAAGGGTTTAGGTGAGAAAGACAGTAGATGTATTCGCCCCCCTCCCCACCCCACCCAATTGGCTAACAGGAGAATGACATAATAAAAAGATCGGTTAAATTATCAATCACAAGTTTTAATTAAGTAGATATTTAATTGATTCTGTTAACGGGCTGTGATTTCTACAAATAAATTAGATTGGTTAAATTAAATTTAAAAATTAAAGATTAAATTTTATGGTTGGGGGTGGGTGGGTGCGGGAGTGATACCATCGCCACCTCCTCAACCCACCAAATCGGTCAACATACTAGAGGGAGGGACGAAATAATCTAAAAATAAGTTGAAATATACATAATTAGTATAAATTATTAACAAAACTAATAAATTCGTATACAAATTGTGTGATTTCTTTACTAAAATTCTTTACTAAAATTCGTCGGCCGAGTGTGGGGGGGGGGGGGCGATCTCCCCTACCGCTCCCCCCCCCCCCCTGGATTCGCCGGTGACTGCAAGTGAAACCAGAAAAACTGCACATGTGTAGTAAATGTCTCCTCCTCTTGTCTTTTCATTGTCGTCAATTATTTAGGCCTATCTGTTCTTGAACCAGTTGCTATGGTGTTGCAGTCTTTCCAACTTAACAACTTAACATACTGGCCGCTCAACAGCACATTAGCAGTCACATTAATGGCATAATCAAAAACCAACTTGACCCTCCTGAGGAAAACGTCAGACTGCTGGCAGAAAAACTTGATACCGAGAATTTGCAGTCGACAGACAAACTGAGAAAAAAAAACACATGTTTGGATTTTGGGAGCTATTACAGAACACGGTTTTACATTATATATAGTAATTCTTTTCGTGCAATAATAATGGTCAGATCAACTTGTTTTTTGTCTTCAACATGAAACGTTGCAAAAGATGCAATGCAAAGAAGAATATCAGAACTGCGCGATAAGCGTTCATCGCCATCTTGTCCATCGCGACGAAAAGCAATTCATAAGTAAAGTTATTGACAGTTTCTGCAACCACAGTCAACATTTGCAGTTTTTTTTTTATCGAACGTAGGCAAGCACGGGCCTCACGGATAAAGTTAACAATGTGTACAGTAAATATTTTATTCACGTGTTTAGATTCTCTTTTTTGTTTTATTTCATGAAAAACAATATTTACTGTGCATTTAATATCGATTAGGTATGAGGGTCCGAAAAGGGGGGGGGGGGCAGATCTTTTCTTTGATATTATAACAAGAAAGTTGAGGATACGAATTTGAGCCATGGGTGGCTGCTTGCACACACCCCCCCTGCAAAAAATCCTGCGGGCACCCATGGCCCCACCCCATATTCTTTAATGCCAAATCATTTGCAGAAAGTATACAAAGAAGCGAGGATTAATGTTTACACTCTACCGCCCTCTCCCCTTTCCAGACAAAAACATGACGTTTTAAAACAGAATAGTCAAATATGGCGACAAAGTTTATGTAATAGGGTTTGTTGCTAAACATAAAAATTATATAGAGTAGAGTCACTATTGCGGAACAGTTTGCTGCTACTTTTAGTTTTCATTTTTTTTGCTCCGAAATAGTTAGACCTATGGAAAAACTAAAAGTATCTAGGCATTGCCCATCCATTTTCCGATAAAAATAGACGCATTGTTTAGTTTTTCAACAGATATTTAAATTTTACATTCAAATCGACTGAGATATGGTCAGTCACAATTACGGAACAGGATTTTTTAAGGAGTCACAATTGCGGAACACGGTAAAAATGTCGGAGCAAAGCCTATATAAAGCATATATTTATTAGTCCTATATAATACTTGAACTCCTTATCCTTTACATTTAATTTTATTTTAATAAAGCTTAAGACAACACATTGTCACTTTTTGATTCTTTACCTGTTAGTTTAATTGACGTCAGGCTACCCTCATTTTCCTTACAAGATTTTATTTTCCACTATTCTTTAATTCTTTTTGTTATATTAGTATTATATAGGCCTATATGATATTATTTGATATTATGATTTGTCCTCTTTTTGCTGGACGTCTGGTAATCATAATTTATATATTATATGTAATATTATTGTCTAAATGTTTTTAAATTTATGTTTACTAATACAAACTCATATTTAAATTCAGATAATCTAAATCACTATGTAAATATTAAGCTAAATGCGCAGGTCAAATAAATGACATCTATAGTGTTCCACAATTGTGACTATCTTTAAAAAGGTAAAAACTGGATTAACACCTCCCAATTTTTTTAAAATTAAATTCCTGGTAGATGGCTACGACATGAAGTGTTTTCACATCCATTTATAAACCTAAAAATATGTGTATCATGCAGATGATGTGTCATTATCATTTTTAAAAAGCCTTAAGCCCTGACCTATGCGGTTCTCCTGGTACGTGAAAAATAATGGTCGATTCCACATCTGTCAACTTTAACCTGGAGTCAAAATTAAATTTCTGCTGTGAAAGGAAAACCCTTATATTGGAAATGTATAGAAATGGACCATTCGCAGTACCGTTACAGTAGTTTAGCAGAAAATTTCAAAATAAAGTAGATTTTAACTAATTTCGACGAGCTGTTCCGCAAACATGCCTGCTCCGCAATAGTGACTCTACTATATGTGTCAGACGCGAATAGCCCAATTTTCAGTAAAAGAAATTACAAAAGTCATTTCTCTATAGAAGAAGTTACGAAGGCTATATAAAATGCAACCACAGACCTATATATACTACAATAAATATAGGTTTTTGATTGCTAGTTACGATTTATTTAGGTAAGTGCTTTTTTACTATTACATACCAAGTATTAGAGTTTAGAAAAACCCAGGTTTGTTTCTTGTGCAACGCTATTAGCTAACACCTCATGTCATCTCTCCATTAGTATATTTAGATCTATAATCTAATTCTAGTCTAGATCTATATATAAAAATCGAATAGATCTAGTAATAGTATAGATTCTATCTTGAGACTAGATTGCCGAGTCTAGCCTATGCTATGCCTATAGTCAGTTTTTATTAGAAAAAAGTATAGATATTAATAAAGACTAAAGTTTTTTAATTATTCGATTATTAGATATAGACATAAGACATAGATCTAATAATACTGTAATACGTTTACTGTACTCTATACTTAATCTACTAAACTAGAGATCTATGTATAGATCTATGTATAATCTAGTCAATCTAGATCTATACAATATTCATTATAATACTTCTACTTATGACTTATTTAATAAGTTATTACTTAGACTTAGATCTATTACATTTTATTAATAGATTAATTTTTTAATGCCTAGACCATAGACATAAATAAATATAGACTGGAAGTAGGAAGTTATTTTTATTTGGGGAAGTCAAATATGTTTTATGTACTCTATCTATGTGAAAAAAAATGGCGGCAATTGAGCTATAAATTCTAGGACTAACATTTCAGCCAATATATAATTATGATCTTTAGTTTTGAAAAGTACAAAACTGCCATATTCCCAATATTTTGCCTTTTTTTGATAATCATAGACATAGGCAAATATATATAGGTTTGTGATGTGGATCTATGTTTGTTGACATGGCTTCTTTATTAATGTATGGCGGTCGTCTTATCGATTCAAATTGTTAGAATTAGTTTTTAGTCAAAAAAGTCAAAGAAAATGAGCAGAACGTGCTCTAATGTTCGTAGTACGATAGGCCAAGGATAAATTCTAAAGTTTGAAAAAAAAATGAATATTATACACACTAACTTTTACTTTCAGTAAGTCAGAATAATTCAGTATCACTGTGACTGTGACTAATTTAATATTGATAGATCTAAATCTAATAAATATGACTAATATTTGTAATAACTAGGTCTAATACTTTTCATACTTTTTACTACTAACTATTAAACTAGTCAGTCTATCATCTATGCATGCAGACTATAGACTAGATCTAGTATAAGTATAGATTTTAGATCTAGTGACAATCTTGAATCAATCCTAGACTATTTATATACTAACTATAGACTATAGACTAGACTATACAGATTACAATTATAGTTTATAGTATAGTAGTATAGTACTAGTAAAAGTAGTATTTTTTTACTATAGTATCTATATAGACTAGATCTAAATCTAGTATTTAAAACTATTTATAATTAGGCACGATTATAGATATAATAATACAGAAGGGGTTCTATCAATTATGTAGGTTATGACTGAAAAGTCCTATTGGTGATCCTGGCCTCCTCGCGGCGGACTTTGGTAACGCTGTGAACGCCTCTAACAGCGGCTAACGGGGATCCCCTCCGTCTACGGTTTTCAAGGCCAAGTGGATGGAGCTTGTTAAATCCAGGATGTCCAACCCAATGTGTGGGTGCCTGGTTAAAAGCTGGATTAGGGTGCGCCGGAATGCGAGGCGCGCCCCATAAACGCCGTAGGCTCTAGAAGGTACGTTTCCGGATGTACGACATTGCATCTAGTCGCCCCACTGATGGCGAACTTTCTGGCGGTGAAAGCAACGAGTCTAGACAACCACTCATTATACCACAAGGTATTCGCGGCAAGCGTGACATTGGAAGCTAGCTCAGCGAACCCGAGTTCCTGAGTAGGTAGCATTGATCCCACTTGAGGAGATCGAATCCAACAGTCTAACATGCAACCAGTTTCGCCCGCACTCGGGTATTTCACTCACATGGCTTTACAAAATTTATCTATTAAACCCGAGTATGGGCATTACTCACTTGATAGGCCCCGCTCTATCAATCCTAACGACGGGTTGATGTTCAATAAGTTAGCTACCGTCGTTGTTCTTCAAGATGTCCGCCCACTAAGCTCACCGATATTGACAGCAAAAACTAACCAAGGGTTGCTGCAGGGTGGCCAGCGCCCCTCGACGCAAGTCGAGCCAAGCTACCCATCAAAAACCACGGACGGGGAAGTCGTGACCCCCACACCAAATGTGACCAATAAAAGCTCGGAAAAGGAACGCAAGAGGGACGGTCCCTCCAAGCCCAAACCTGTTAAAGGTACTGGGCAACTCAGAATCATATCATTCAATGCGAATAGGCAATTGCGCCTTAAAAAGCCTGAAATTGAGAGACTGCTGTCGGAACTCGAGGTTGATGCGTTCTTGGTGCAGGAAGCTGGCAACGCTGGTAGGAAACGGAGCTGTGTGCCCTCGCTCTCGGGCTTCACGGCCTTTACCTGTTCCTGTGTAAAATGTCAGAAGTTAGTCACTTTTGTCAGGAACCCTTTGCTTGCTCGTGTGAAGGGAGCCACCTCACGGGGATGTGGTGAGACCGACACGCTCTTGGTTGAAATATTTAAAGATGGACAGAGATTTGAATGCCTAAATGTCTATAATCCACCGCGAAGTGTCCTTACACTCGATAGCAAAAGCCTCTCCAGCACCAGAACGATAGTGGCGGGTGATTTCAATGCCAAAATCCAGGTTATAGGTTGTACAACAACCGATCTCTCGGGACAGAAAGTAATGGACTTATGCGACGGAACAAATTTGGTTCTCCTCAACGACGTTGATTCTCCAAACACATTCATTCACTCCGGGCATGGAGGGGAATCGAAACCAGATTTGTGCCTGGCGTCTGCGGACATAGTTGCTAAGAGTCGACTAGACGTCCTGGGGGACTTGGGATCGGATCATCTGCCGCTAATGGTCTCAATTGATCTCGGAACGACAAAACAAACAGCCTGCCCTAGACGTAAGTGGGTGTACGCTAAGGCGGACTGGGAGCTTTTCAGGATTTCATCAGATACACTCCTGGAAAGACTTGATATTGATTTTGAGAATATTGACGCAACTTACAGTCTCTTTGTGAAGGCTCTTTTATCTGCGGCTCGTAGGGCCATTCCGCGAACCAGTGGTAAGCGCAAGTACCGATCCTTTTGGTCTCGAAAGTTGGCACGTCTTGTCCGGCAACGAAAAGCAGCACGAAGACGGCTTGCTAGACAAAAAACGGAGGAGACGAGACGAGCCTACAATAAACTCACGGCATTGGTAAGGGATACGGTGTCAGAAGAGTCGTTAAAAAAGTGGTCGGAGACTTGTGCGAATCTGGACCTCGCGGATGGACGACAGGCATGGAAGTTACTAAACAACTTGGCTGGAGTGGGGGAACCGAGGGTAGCGGAGCCCCTGCAAACGCCTAGTGGCCCTGTTATTACTGACAAGAAGAGAGCGGAGGCTTTGAACAAACACTTTGCTGGAGTCTCCAAAGCACACAAAAAATCTTCCGTGTCGATGGCCCTTGACCGTGTTAGAAGAGCCAATGAAAAACGCAAGTGGGTCGACAGCAAGGCTGGGACGGAAACATTCTCAGAGCCCTTTACCATGATGGAGGTGGCTTTCGCGATAAAAAAGGCGAGACTACACAAGGCAGTGGGGCCAGATGGCATCAACGCTGAGATGCTAAAAAATCTTGGAACGATTGGCCTCCTGAAACTTCACGGCTTACTAAATCGGACATGGATTCAAGGGGACTTCCCAAAGGCATGGAGATTGGCTACCATTGTTCCTATCCTTAAAAAGGGCAAGAATGCAAACAGCCCTGAGAGTTACAGACCAATTTCCCTCACATTGTGTGTGGGGAAGATTGAGGAGAGAATCATTAACCGACGGCTTACGTGGTACCTAGAGTCCCACAATTTAATTTGTCAGGAACAGGGTGGTTTCAGACAGCGGCGTAGCGCAATGGATCATGTTACAGTCTTTATGCAAGAGGTGGCAGACGGTTTTCAGAGAGGCGGAAGGGAGAAGAAGGGTGAGTCGACACTCGCGGTCTTTCTGGATCTAAAACAGGCGTACGATAGGGTCTGGAGACAAGGTTTGTTGCTCAAGTTGATGGACCTTGGGGTAAACTCCAATATGTACCGATGGATCAAAAGCTTCCTAACGAACAGGTTAGTTCAAACACGTTATGGCGAGCAGTTATCGAATAAGAAGGTACTCGAGCAGGGGTTGCCTCAGGGCTCGTCACTCTCATGCACACTTTTTCTGGTATTCATCAACGATTTGACCAAACGCCTAGGGTGTCGCTCACTACTTTTTGCGGACGATTTGCTGATCTGGAAAACTGGGAGAACCGCAGCCGCTCTAGCTGCGGAAATCCAACGTGACCTAGTCACGATTTCTTGCTACACATGTTTGTGGAATATGGAGGTTAATTGCGCGAAAACAGTCTGGACCCTTTTCACTCTTGGCAAAGATATCTATAAAGAAAAGATTTCTCTCTCAATCAATGGTACCGAATTAAAGATGGAAGCCAAGCCGAAATACCTGGGAATCACCCTGGACCCAAAAATGGGTTTGTCCGACCATGTGAGAACAGTGCGAGAACAAGCGTCAGAGAGCCTTAAGGTAGTCAAGCGGTTAGCCACGACCAAGTGGGGGGCCAAAGCGAACGTGTTACGGGCCCTCTAAATTGGAGCGGTAAGGTCGAGGATGGAGTACTCGTCTCTTGCACAGGTCTATGCCTCACAAACGTCTCTAGTGGGGCTGGACTCAGTGCAGAACCAAGCAATTAGACTCATTTGTGGTGCATTTCGTACGACGCCAACTGCGGCATGTGAGGTCATGACAAATCTCCCACCACTGAGATTACGAAGGGAGCGAGCCGTTATGATCGCCTACGAAAAATTCAAACGGCTAGAAGAGGGCTGCCCAGTCAGGAGTCTGGTCGACAATTGGCAGGGCGGAAATCGGCTGAAGCGGAACTCTTTCATGCACTCGGTGCGGGAATTGTCCAAAGAAGTCGATTTACCCCAGAACAGAGCAGCTCTCGCTCTGCATGGGGCTTCTTCTCCGGCAAATGCTCCTGGAGTCCCAGAGGCGAGGAAATCGCTGATTGACCCAGAAGTTAACAAGAAATGCACAAAAACTGTCCTACGAAACACTGCCAGGAAAACTGTCGCCCAGTACCCAGCTGACTGCATTAAAGTGTACACAGATGGTTCCACGAGAGAGAACCTCGGACAAAAAACCTCTGGGTATGGTGTGGTGGTTCAATTCCCTGGCACGATTGAGAACGATGAGATTCTAGGTGCGTGTTCTGGCAGGAGCAATTACGTAGCTGAAATGGTTGCAATTCAAAATGCAGTAGAGTACATTGAAGAACGACTTAACGAGAAAACAGCACAACCCAGTCCTATTGTACTGTTTACAGACTCTCTGTCGAGCCTACAAGCCATTGAAAGCCCTGCAGATACGCTCCCGGAACCACTGGCAAAAACACTGGCGTGCGTGGGACGCCTCCAAGAAAAACACAAAATTCGGACGACATTCCAATACGTACCTGGACACGTGGATGTGGAGGGTAATGTGAAAGCTGACTTATTAGCCAAGCTCGGCACAAAACTGGACCCTGTGGACGAGCCACAGACTTTTGAGCAGGCGCGTACGATAGTGGACGAATGGGCAAGAAATAAATGGAGCAAAAGCTGGGAAAACGGTAATACGGGAAGGGAAGTCTGGCAAAACTTAAAAGGGCCCTCAAAATCGGACGAATGGTGGCAGCTAAATAGGGAAAAACAGGTGACAATCGCTAGGTACAGAACGGGACACTGTCCAATTGGTGCCTATTTTGCTAAATTTAAACCAAACTTCGACTCACGCTGCAGGCATTGTCGGGACGACATCGAAACAGTCAACCACATCCTTTACGAGTGCGCAACACTACACCCTAAACAAGGCCATTTGAGTGAAACAGAAACTGGTTTGCATGAAGAGCTGGCTCTGTACGGAGACAGAGAAGCTTTGAGAAGAACTGCCGCTTTCCTTGTCCGTGTTATCAGAGAATAGAGTTCTCAACACGGTGCCCCAGTGCGATGAGACTCACACGGTTATGACTGAAAAAAAAACAATTATAAATACTTTTAATTTTACACTGCTCATAACTGCTGTATAACTCATACAAACTTATCTTTTCCCAAATATTTCCCATAATAATTTTTATTTTATCGTCCAGTCTATATATATATATGTCTATGGCCTAGACCTAATAATAAAATTTGCGAATGATGTCTATAATGACTGATTATTTATTTATTTATTTTATAATAATAGGCCTACTAAATCTAGGTCTAGACTCCACTTAAATCTAGTAAAAAATAATGACTGTCTAAGACTCTAGATTATTGAGAAGTTCACATAGAGGTGTTTTTAATAATACGGCATGTCGGCTGAAAGTATATAAAGTGCTATTTTTTGGTAAAAATAAAAAAGAGGCTCCGGTACTCAGTGATAGATTGCCTAACTTTCAACTAATAATAAATTAACAATTAACGTTGAATTACAAGAAAAGTAATCATTTTTCCCGACATTGAAAAAAGGTGCCGGTACCCCGTACCGGTGCGTACCGTCACAAAAATATATGTAGGCCTATATCTCAATCTTCTTTCATTTAATTTTTTTTTTTTGCGGGGTTATTGCTACTTAATACATTGATACCGGATCGATTTAAATAGGGCCTAAGTATACAAGCAGGATTTCGAGCATTGGATAAATTTATTTTTTAAGTACAAAGTTTTATGGAAGAGGCAATATATTAGTTGTTTGAAGTTTGTAACTTCTTAAATTCAGGCTAAAAATATCGAAGCCTACATTTTTAAACCCTTTTCTAAACAATTTGAAGAGATGGACTGACTCATAGTGTAGCTTGTGTACATCTGCAAAAACACAAACTCAGTGAGACTTTCAAAACTATTAAAACAAAACTTAGTGATTATTTTTACTGTATAATTCTATTATTATTCCTTTTTAGAATTAGGATATAAACAAAAATCATTTAAAGTTTAAAATCACTACAATTTTTTCAACAATTATTTTGTGTATGAAATTGTGTATCGGAAAATGCCGGGAACATGAAATAAGCTAGTCCTAAAAAAGCAACACAGATCTTGGGTAAAATACTCATCAAATAAAGTACTGTAAATGTGTAGTTTCACGCGCTAGTTTCAGGTCTTTTCTTTTTATAGCCTCTATCGGGTTATATCCCAACTACCCTTATTTTTGTGCAGAATTTTTTTCTCTATCAGGTACACTTAAAATTATAGCATAATAATCTCAGTTTAATTTAAAAAGAGAACTGAAAAATACAAAGATATATAGGGAAAAAAGCGACTTCCGGCCCAATACTTTTTAATCAAAGAAACGAAACGGACTAGTCCAACAAACCCCATTGCACACCAATTTATCTTAGTTATCTTAAGAAAGACTTTGTTTTGGAAAATGTAGAATTCATACGAACTTTTTCATTTTAAGAGTAACAATTGAGATGAGTTATGAACCCAAATATTCTTTTCCTAGTCACCTTTTTCCAACCTTTACTCAATCTGATATTTTTCTAGTTAAACTCACAATTTATACTTAAATCCTAAAGATGCAAAAAAAAAAATTAGTGTAGAATCTAATCTTTACACTTAAATTCTCCTCCCACTTCCGAAATTTTTTGTTTAGAGCTTTGAATTATAGTTCTGTAACAAAACAAAGTTACAAACATGCCTATTGAACAAAATGTATTACTTATAAGTGAACTTTAAAAAAATATATATTATTTTTCGAATATTATTTTTTCGGCGGCGACACTCAAAGTCTTAATCTAAATATGTGGGGTATCCTATCTTTCATTGAACAAATCGGTTGTATTTGCAATGTAGAAAGGGCCTGTAAATTCATATTAGAATATTTTTCAAGTAAAACATTTTCAAAATGTCCTTTTTGAATAGGATGAATAATGAGCTTTTTTTTTTCACCAAAGGTTTTTTCACCAAAGGTTGTCGTTATTTTAAGATCCGCCAAACAGTCAAAGATCTTTAAGTTGAGACTTAAAGTTCGAATGGATTCGTATTTTTCAGTTCATTGTGTCTAACACAAAAGAGGTCAATTTAGCACCAACGCTATCGACAGTTACGGAAAAAGAATGCAAGCCATCACGGTGGAGCCTTGGCCGAGTAGTTTGTCCATGTCTAGACTGTACTTGTCCATGTCTAGACTGTACTTGTCCATGTCTAGTGTAATGTACTAGTTTAGAGAGTAGGTTAGTTTTGTTAGTTAAATATATTGTGTATAGTTTTAGCAACGGTAAAAGTAATGACGTAGTAAGACAGACTAATGACGTAGTAGACTTAGGCGAACAAGAGACCAACATGGCGTTATGTTAGAAGTAGGTTGTGTTTTGAATAGTAGTTGAATAGTAGTTAGATATAGCGACGTTTTAGAAAGACTGGACGAATTTCCCAGTGGTTAATAAAGTCTCATTTTATAGAACTGAATGTTGTTATCAAGTATATCTATTTTGTAATGTTCGGTGGCTAATGTTAAAGTAATAATTGATACATAGTCGAAGTCAGTTTAGATTAGCCCACAACACTAGACTGTACTTGTCCATGTCTAGACTGTACTTGTCCATGTCTAGACTGTACATTGACGTTAGACACATGCAGCGAGTCTCTCTGAACAACAGGAACTAAACCAATGAAGTCGAATGCAATCGCAATCAACAAATCGAACACTCAAAAAAAAAAATCTGCTCAGTGCCTGAGATATCTGCAGTTTCATCACTAAAATAGCCAGCAAATGCAGTAAATTCATGATGCTGCAGCTCGTATTATTTGGGTTCTTGCTGCTGCCAGTGCTCAGTTGATCCAACTCTACGTTTTGACTCAAACGATGGCATGTGAAGAACTTTCTTGTATCTCTGCTATTGTAAACTGGTGGACGTGTTTAACCTGCTGTTTTATCGAGCGCTGACACCGACCGCAACTCCGAAAGAGTACTGGACTGTCGCTCAGATTTATCTATGGTCCAGGGTTCAAACCCTGCCCACTCCCATCCGTCGTCGTCCTGCGGCAGGTTTGGACTAGGAAGTAAATATCTTCAACTCTGAAGAAACATCCGAAACATGCAAAACATTTTACAACTTTGAAAGGTCTAAAATATCATGATGTCGGATTATCAATATCTTTACTAGTTTACGAGATCTAAACGGGTCGGACAGACAGACATTCCACACAAAACTAATAGCGTCTTTTCCCCTTTCAGGAGCCGCTAAAAACGAGAAAATTCAAGACCAGAAACAATAACTATGCAAGCTGTTTTTTTTTTCCATAAAAATACACAATTTTTACATTTATTTACCATTAATAGAAACAAACTCAGGAGATGACTATATACCATATTTTTTTTACAAATTTATGCAAACGGTTTTAGATTTATTTATTTTTTTACAAATGTTTTACTAAGTTATGTAAGTTCTGTAACACCAATTACTGCATTTACCAAAACAAAGGTTACTATTTTTTTCTAAGAGAAAAACTCTCTGTAATATAAATATAAGTGGAACGTAATTTAAAACAATAATTAATAAGTAATTTTTCATATAATCGCATGAACTGCAGGGCGGCGACATAACTATAGGACACTTACCTATGGATTTTTATATTTTTAACGGAATTTTTTTTTTTTAGTTTGTGTTTCCACACAAACTGTCTTTGAAACTTTGTTATTGTTAGTCTATATCTATTACAAATTTAGGCTAAGAGAGTTTTTCTCTTAGAAAAAAATAGTAACCATGCTATTACAACTTTTTTATCCCTCCCAAAATGTTTTTAATTGATTAAAACTTAATCTAATAGTATTAGTTTCCCTTTGTAAAACAAGACTTTCTCCTTTTCAATTGTGTTTTTACCAAGGACAATGTTTTTAAAGTGTGGGGGGCTTTGATAATTTCTTTTTTTCTTTAGATTGTTTCTAAAAACGAGAACATTCAAGGCCAGAAATGAGTAGGTGCAGAAACAACAACTGGGAATCCCTCATGCGCTGCTATATTTTTTTTGTTTGTTCTGAAGTTTCCAAAAAATTTCTTATGTACGAATATCGTTTATATTTTCAAAGTATAATGGAATACCGGTAATTAGAATTTATATAAAATATAAGTAACTTTTTTATTTAACAAATTTTTTTAAAAAGTAAACTTGGAACTTGGAATAATGATTTGTCCCCCACCCCTAAATTCGACAATGCCCTCATTGCACAATATTATAGCTAGCGGCGGCCCTGCGTATACGGGTATTGACGAATTTATTATTAGGCTACGAATATGCAATATGGTACTAGCATTACCCACTGGCGGGTCCAGGGGGGGGGCGGTAGGGGCGGGCGAACTTTAGTATAGGATTCACACAATTTGTATACGAATTTATTACTTATGTTAAAAATATATACTAATTATTCATATTTCAACCTATTTTTAGATTATTTGGTCCCCCCCCCCTCTAGTATGTTGGCCGATTTGGTGGGGTCGGGAAGGGGCGACTTGGGATCGGATCATCTGCCGCTAATGGTCTCAATTGATCTCGGAACGACAAAAAAAACAGCCTGCCCTAGACGTAAGTGGGTGTACGCTAAGGCGGACTGGGAGCTTTTCAGGATTTCATCAGATACACTCCTGGAAAGACTTGATATTGATTTTGAGAATATTGACGCAACTTACAGTCTCTTTGTGAAGGCTCTTTTATCTGCGGCTCGTAGGGCCATTCCGCGAACCAGTGGTAAGCGCAAGTACCGATCCTTTTGGTCTCGAAAGTTGGCACGTCTTGTCCGGCAACGAAAAGCAGCACGAAGACGGCATGCTAGACAAAAAACGGAGGAGACGAGACGAGCCTACAATAAACTCACGGCATACGAATATGCAATATGGTACTAGCATTACCCACTGGCGGATCCAGGGGGGGGGGCGGTAGGGGCGGGCGAACTTTAGTATAGGATTCACACAATTTGTATACGAATTTATTACTTATGTTAAAAATATATACTAATTATTCATATTTCAACCTATTTTTAGATTATTTGGTCCCCCCCCCCTCTAGTATGTTGGCCGATTTGGTGGGGTCGGGAAGGGGCGATGGTATCAATCCCGCACCCCCCCCCCCTAAACTTTCGAGTGGGGGGGGGCGGTCTAATTTATTAGTAGAAATCACAGCTTGCTAACAAAATCAATTAAATATCTATGCTTTATATATTTGTTATTGATATTTTAGCCAATCTTTATATTATGTCGTTCCCTGTTTGCCGATTGGTGTAGGGGGGGGGGCGAATACCTCTACTGCCCTTCCCATCTAAACCCTTTGAGTGGGGGGGGGGGGCGTCCGTTTTTATGGAGAAATCATAGTTTGTGAACAAAATTAGTTGAATAAATATATAAATTGTATAATATGTCGCTCCCTTTCTGGTATTTTGGCCGATTCGGTGGGGTGAGGGGGGGGGGGCGATTGCATGTACTGCCCTCCCCACTCTAGCCCTCTGAGTGCTGGGGGGGCGGTCCTATTTTTGTGGAGAATCATAGTTTGTGAACAAAATTAGTTTAATATCTATATAATATAAACTACGTATTGATATGTGACCCATTGTATATTATGTCGTACCACACTCTAATCTCAAATTGTATCATTAGTAAATTTAAATGAAAAAGGGTTGTACCAGGTGCGAGGGGCGATACATGCAATCGCATTTCCCCCATCGGACAAATCAATACTTTTTCTTTTTGTATTACAGTTAAGAAATTACAAAATTTAAAAAATATGTCACTAATATAATTTATATATACTATAAATTAAATTCTTATATCGAGTCGCCCCAACCCTATTCTTTAATGCCAAATGCAATCTTTAGCAGAAATTATTAAAGGAGCAAGGATTAATCATTTTCACTCTACCGCCACTTCCCTTTCCAGACAAAGTTTATGTAATTTCCCATGAATTTATCATAATTATTTTAAGAAAGACTTTGCATTGGAAAAGTTAGAATTCAAACAAAATTTTTCAGTATAAGAGTCATGATTGAGATGAGTTCTAAACCCAGATAATCCTTTCTTAATCGCCTTTTCCCAACCTTTACTCAATCTGATATTTTTCTAGTTAAATAAATTTGGGACTATAACTCACAATTTATACTTTAATTTTCTTGAATACTATTTATCGAATAATTTTTTTTTCGGCGGCGATCCTCAAAGCAAAAATCTAAGTATAATGTGTATCCTATTTTTTCAAGGAACAAATCGATTTTATTTGCAATGTATTATGGGCCTATAAATTCATATTAGATTATTTTTAAAGTACAACATTATTCGAAAGGTCCTTTTTTAATAGTATGAATAATGAGCTTTAGGTCAGGAGAATCCGTTTCTGCAGTAAAGAATGCAAGAAAACACGTTTGGCGTCGGGGCTTCGCCCCGAACTCCATTGATGAATAATGAGCTGTACTTGTCAGGAGAATGCGTTTCTGCAGTAAAGAATGCAAGAAAACGCGTTTGGCGTCGGGGCTTTGCCCCGAACTCCATTGATGAATAATGAGTCGTAGATGTCAGGAGAATACGTTTTTACAGTGAAAAAAAGCAAGAAAACGCTTTTGGCGTCGGGGCTTCGCCCTGAACTCCATTGATGAATAATGAGCTGTACTTGTCAGGAGAATGCGTTTCTGCAGTGAAGAATGCAAGAAAACGCTTTTGGCGTCGGGTCTTCGCCCCGAACTTCACTGATGAATAATGAGCTGTAGATGTCAGAAGAATACGTTTCTGCAGTGAAAAAAGCAAGAAAACGCTTTTGGCGTCGGGGCTTCGCCCCGAACCCCACAAGAGAACCTTATGGCGCTGCCCCAGTTGTTTTGTTTTTCGCCGAAGGTTGAGAAATGATATATATATATATATGTGTGTGTGTGTGTATATATATATTCACCCCCCCCCCCGAATCCCCTGGGGGGATCGGAATTTAGTCACTGATTTTTTGCTTTGATTTTGTTTATTTTAGGTGAGATTTTAATACTAAACTATCACTTGCCTCAGCACAGCAAGGGAGGTTTTAGTTTAAAACCCCTACCAGGGGGTTTTGAGCTTAAAACCCCCTACAAGGGGTGTTTGAGGTTAAACCCCCCTGCTAGAGGGGGTTTGAGTTTAACCCCCCCCCCACCAGGGGTTTTTGCAGTTAAATTCCCCTCTTCTGTAACACAAAACAAACAAAAAATGCAAACGACAATCCCCCAAATTTCAGGAGCACAGTTAAGGAGGATTTTGATTTTTAAACCCCCTCCAAAATTTACGATAAACCCCCTCTTCAATATAAAAAAAAGAAAATCACACTCAAAATTCTACGAGCGTAGCCAAAGGGGTTTTGAGTTAACCCCCACTCCCTCTTCAGTAGGGTTTGAAGGTAAAAAATACCTCTTCAATACCCGGTATAAAAAAACGCAAATTACGCACTCAAAATGTTATAAGCGTAGCCAAATGGGGTTTGACTCAGTTTTGAATTTAAACCCCCGTTCAGCGGGGTTTGAAGCTAAAAAACCTCTTTAATATTAAAAACAAAGCAAATTATACACTTAACATGTTATGAGTGTATTCAAAGGGGTTTTGAGTTTAAATTCTCCTCCAGTGGAGTTTGAAGCTAAAAAATTCCTCTTCAATATAAAAAAAAAATAAAATTACACACTCAGAAATCTATGAGCATAGCAAAAGGGGTTTTGAGTTTAAACCCCCGCAAGCGGGGTTTGAAGGTAAAAATTACATCTTCAATGTAAGAAAAAAGCAAATTACGCACTCAAAATGCTATGAGCGTTGCCAAAAGGAGTTTTGAGTTTAAACCACCCTTCAGAGTGGTTTGATGCTAAAAAATACCTCTTCAATATAAAAAAAAATAAAAAATTACACACTAAAATTATTTGAGCGTAGCCAAGACGATTGGGGGTTTTGAGTTTAAATCCCTTTCCTACAGATGGCTTATTTTTTAAGTTTAAAACCCCGCCAGATGGTTTTGAGTTAAAAATCCCCATACAGAGCGTTTTGAGGGTGAAAACCTCTATCTTCAATATTATTCTAAAGCAAACTACAGTTACTAAATTCTATGACCGTAGCTAAATGGGGCTTTTAATTTTAGAACAAACATAACTCCAGAGATTTTTTAGTTTAAAACCCCCAACAGATGATTTTGACGATAAAACTTCCCTTTTCGATATAAAATCTAAAGCAAACTACAGTCACTTAATTCCAAGAGCGTATTCAAGAGAGGTTACACATTTCTACCAGTGGGGGGCTCAATTAATAAAGTGCAGTGAATAGTCATCTGCCGAAATTGAAAAACACTAAATGTGGCTCAACAAAGATGGCTAAGACAGATTTTAGGAGTCAGTTATAGAGATCAGGTTTAAATCAAGGAAATCCTATGCTAAACTGGGAGTCGACCCCTTAGTAAGATTGTGACAGAGCGTCACATGAGGTTTGCGGGACATGTTCTCCGACAAAATGAATTAGGCATAAGAAGAGTTGCAATAACATCCTAGTACAACTTGTTGCCACACATACATGGAGGTCCTCAGAGCAGGTGGGAAGAGGCTTCAGACATTACCAGTGACAGAATTTTGTGGAAACAGCTTGACGGCAAACGGCGCGGGAGGGTGTAAGTCAGTAAGAATAGCACTTTTTAATAGCAGGAAAATGCACTGTAGATACCTCAGAATATGCATTTTGTTGGCTTTCAATATCAGAAATAGTGTTTGGCGGCGGGGCTCCGCCCTAGCGCTCCCCCAGACCCCCTTGCTAGCAATGGCGGAAGTCTACAATTTTCGCACTAACTCCAGGAAGAACCTATTCTATGGCACAATAAGCGTCTTCCGAAAGAATGATGGGTCAGAATGTAATAAAGATTATATACACATACATACATACATACATATAAATTTTTTTTTCGAGGGGGGGAGGGCGGGGGGGGGAGAGAAAAAATCCCCCCCAACCCCCCCCCCCCCGAAAAAAAATCCTGGCTACGCCCATGATATATATTTATGTGTGTGTGTGTGTGTGCTGTACGTACGTTTATGCATAGGGTTAGGGTTTACTGGGCGTTAGGGTTAGGGTTTGGAAAAAAATCGCCCCCCCCCACTCCAAAGTTCTGGATCCGCTAGTGGTATTAACCAATAAAATCTTCTTTTCTAAAAGGCATGACAATTTTAGGGATATTACTTTTCAGGACTTGCTTATATTTAAAGGGGCCCACCGGCTCATTTAGGTACCGGCACACCGGGCATTTGCCCTAATGCCCATATAACCCCTCCCCCGCTTAGATCTACGTTAAAACTAAGTTTTGCAATTAAAGAAAAAAAAAGTTGCCTATCTACGAATAATGGCCAAATATTTGTCTTTCTTTTATAATTTCTAGATCTCTATAAGTTTCAGATGTTCCTTACAAAAAATAGGACCTAACTGTGAGTCCGATCGTCATGCTTGAATTCTAATTCGGGAGCATTCAGCATTGTAAAAGAGGTCTAAAACGCATATTAACAGCCACACAACTAACACATTCGTTTCAAACAATCTTATGATCATGCATAAGCATATAGGTCTAGATTTAGAATATGGAATATATTACAGAAGAACATAATAATTCGGGAGCATTCAGCATTGTAATAGCGGTCTAAAACGCATATTAACAGCCACGCAACTAACACATTCGTTTCAAACAATGTTATGACCATGCATAGTATATATATCTAGATATATAATTTGGAATATATAACAGATGAACAAAGTAAGGATAAATAGGATACAATATATTGTATATAAATTTTAGTTTCACCGCCGAAATGCACTTGTAGCCAGGAGGTAGTCTCTCCCATACAACAGTACAACAGATATCATGAATCTAAATGCATAGATCTAGATCTATATATTAGATTTTTTCGTTTGACTAAATAACAATTTTAAAATATAAAGCTGTTCAATCCTTTAAATGTTAAGGTTTAAGATGAACTATAGATCTATATACACTTGCTTTCATAAATATTTTGATCTATTACAGTGTACGAATGCATAGTTCAATTTATTTTCACATAATCCTAGCTATCGTGGCAATTTTGAAAAATCCGGCAATCCATGATCCCGCTGCAGAGCTAGCGCCGAACAGCGTTTTATTCAACGTGCGAACCCGGTAACGTTTTATTTTAGCTTTTGTTTATGTAATTTTTGTCCATTACGAAATATTTTGACGTCATGATTAATGATACTCATCATTGGCATCAAGGATATTTTTGTTTTTTGCTACATCAATTTTTGTTTGCGTCTAATCTAGATCTACTGTCTAGTCTGGAGTACTCGAGCAGATCTAGAATATCATGTAATCATCTCAGATCTGTGTCGACCTAATTCTAGATCTAGACATTTAATTAGACGTTCTAGCTAGACTTACTGCTAGATCTAGGATACAAACAAAGAATTTTCATAAAACAAATCTACAGACTTAAATAATTCCAATTGCTGTGCTAAGAGGCTAAGGATAATTAATATATTTTAGATAGTCCTCATCTATTCTAGTTACGCTAGATCTAGTAATCTAGTGTATAGGCTATAGCTATAGGTTTATTTTATAGAAAGCATTCATCTTCCCTTTCACCCATTTTCCCCATTAATTTTGTGTCTTCATTTTAAAAGAGTTCTAGATCTACAACTAATGGATTTAGATATATTAGTGTTAGGTACATTGTTACATTTGGTCATGCATAATCTAAATAATGTGAATAATTATGTCAATAAAAAAAAAGAAATAAAAAAATTATTTGCCATTTAGATCTGGCTGGATCTAATTGTGAATGTGGTTTTTAAATATTTAATTAGATTAATCAATATAAGTCATGCTTACTTTTAAATTAAACATGTTTTGATTCCTAGTTCATGATGGATTCTTCCTTATCAAATGGTGCCGGCAATGAAACACTTAAAGCAGAAGTAAAACAAGAAGCAGAAAAGTTTCCCAACTTTGATCTAGCAGAAGTCAAAACAGAACCAGATCAGTCTCTTTCTGGTAAGTACTGTTTTTATACAAATCCCATTCATTTTTTATGAATGGGTATTAGTTTACATGACTAGATACCTTAACTGACTGACATGTTGTGGCAAAGTTTAAAATAAAGCAGAATGGTCTCTTTTATCCAAAATACTGTCAACTTATTTGTTTGAATGTTTATTCACGCAAAGACTGTAACCCTAACCATTCCAATGATCAAGAAAATCTAGTTTGAGTTTGGATGACTTTCAGTGGAGCTAATTTGAAGTTACCAGTTTTTTTGTTTCCCTCAACCAATCATTTAGAGTGAATTTTCTAATTGGTAGAAGAAAAAAAAATCATGTAACATATAAAGTCAATGTCTAACAAATTCAATTCTAGCTTCTAGTTGTTCTGTCAATGTATGATTTTCATTTTATTAGTTTTATAATGTGAAAATCATTTATGATTTACATTTCCTCCTGGCATGGGTATGATCAGTCCTTTTCCTAAAATAGGCTTAGCTAAGCATTAATCCTGGATTAATTCATTGCTTATCTAGATGTAGAGATTTCGTGTAATTGCCAAGGAGTAGTGTGCTAGTTATTTTGAATAATTTCTAATGTTTTATTTTATAACTATAATAAAATCTGATCCTAATAATTTTTTGTTTTTGTAAAATTGATAGATGATGGAAAATCAAGTCGCTCCAAAAGGAAAAGAAAATTTAATAATTTAGCTGAAGATTCAGATTTATCAGATGGTGTAAGTATTGGCTAGCTTAAGAATCACAGCGTTTTAGTAACTTAAACATTAGGTAAATTTAATATACATAATCTTAAATATTTGTTTGAAAAATATTCATTTGTAGAGTCTTAATGAGAGTGCCAGTAAAACATCTAAACGTGGACGTGGTGGTGCTAGAGGGAGAGGGAGGTAACTATTTTATCATCCTACTTAGTTTGTTGATTTTTTGTTATGCAATGGTAAATAATGCAGCCTTAATATTTGAATTTATTCTTTTCAGGGGAAGGGGTAGAGGCAAAGATTTGCCTGCAAATATGGCTGACCCATCAAGAAGTCCCAGAATAGTGTAAGCTTTTATTCTTTTACATATATATTATTCTGATTTGTTTGGTACTAGTAAAAATGCATTTATAATATTTTAGTGGAAATCAATTTATCTATTATGCTGTAGCTTTATAACTGTTTATTTATTCTTACTATCAATATTAAAGCCATCTTAATTTGCTTGGATTAAAGTCTTAATATTTGAACATTATATTTCTGGTTTATCTGTAAACAGTCTGAAAAATATTACTACATCTGGGGATGACCTGATTCCACCAGAAAATATCAAACCTGATGTTGACAGCCCACAGCCTACCAGAGGAAGAGGAAGGGGCAGGACACCTAGAGCAAAAAGCACCCCTAAACCTAAACCCAAGGAAGAGCCAGAAGAAGAGGAGGAGGAAGAAGAGGAAGAAATGATTGATGATATGGATGATGAAGATGAAGACTTTGTGCCTGAAAAGAAAAAAGGAGGGCGTCAGTCTAGACAAGCTGTATCCAGGGGGAAGAAAGGCAAAGGGAAAAGAGGCAAACAGAGCCACAATTCAGAGGAAGAGGAAGAAGAAGAGGAGGAGGAGGAAGAGGAAAATGAAGATGAGGAGGAAGAAGAGAATGAGGTCCCTAATGAAGTTTCTGATAGTGGAGCAGATGCTAATCCTAACTCTGTACGGGTGAGTGCCTACTGTATATATTACTGTACTTATATTAAATTGGTATGATAATTCTGACTAACCATTTGTTTGGATATTACCCAATTCTCTCTATATCTATAATTTAAACAGACTGGTCAGTATCTCATTGAAAAGGCAGATCTTAGAAAATTGGAAAATTATCCTATTTGGCGCATGGAAGGTCCAAACATGCTTAGAAAATTTGAAATGATTGTTGCTGAAGGAAAGATCCGTCACAAGTCTCTTTATGCTGTATGTGAAATTATTATTTTTAATGGTCCAATTCTTCAGCTGTCTTTAAATTATATGAAATATTATTTTAAGTATATCCCCTTTGCAAGTGTTGATGTAATTTTGATGTTTCAATTAGACTCTTGCTGTTTTGTGATAATGTTGTAATCTTTTTTTTTAATAGTATTTCTTCTGTTCCTTTTTTTTATGCTTTAAGAAGAAATTTTTGCTCTTTTTGTGTGTGTGTGTGTCTTTTTGAAGTTTCTTGATTTTTTTATACAATACATCCTGCAGTATTCTTCATGGGCTCAGTCAATGATAGATCTATATGACAAGATTAAGATCAAACAAGTCTCTTCCCAGGATGGTGAAATCATAGTTGAGATTCAAGAAGAATTTATCCCACAGCCCCCCTCCCTGGAAAGGTAGTTTTCTTCTGCATTAGTTTATCGAAATATAACGACATAATGCGTGTACTTACAATGAAGTGATTTTGTGTTTCAGCCTGGAAAGTAAACTTGGTAATGATGAAAACCTGGACAGATACTATGTTTATGTTGAGGCCATGTTTAGACAAGCCATTGACCCCTCATTCTTAAAGCGTATCAAGGCAGAAGAAGGTGAGACTAATATCTATAGTCAGTGTGGAGTTTTACGTTAGCATATGAGCATGAAAACTTGACCATAAAGAATTTGTTTAAAATCTTTGCTTAACTGCAAATCTATATATTATTTTTTTTTCTTTTCAGATATGCATTTTATTGAACCTATCACCTATCTTGATAATATGATCAGAGAAAAGATTGCTTACATTGAATCACAGGTCTCTATGAAAGAAGATTTCAAGGCAAGAATTCTTTTTTTTTTTTATAGCATGTGGCATGTTTATGTCATATAATTTAAAAAAAAATAGTTAGAAATACATTACACTATGCTAAAGTTACCTTAAAACATAAACAATTTCATGTTCTCAGAACCGGGTACGCAATTGTCCCAACATGAAGACCATTCGGCGTCAAAATTGGTCTCAGACTGATCAAGCTACTGTCAACAAAACTACAGAGAAAGGAGTTCGTTCTGTGCTGATGTTTGGTTTTGGCTATGATCCATTTTATTTGGAAGAAGACAAATCTAAAGGAGTGGAAGTGGCACAGGTTTAAACAATTCTCTAGTGAACAGAAAACTTTCTTGATTATTAAGCATCTTATTATTTGGCTTTACAGTATTCTAATGCTATATTTTTAATTTTAGGAAGTAGTCATTGGCAATACAATGGATCAATACCTTGCTTCTTATCATGGCCTTACACATTTTAAGTATGATCTTTTAAGGAGATGCCAGGATAAGGTAGGTACATCTTCTTGAACCATTGGATTTTAGGTGTAGACTATAGTATTGCAGCTCTGTCAATAAAATGTATATTTTTTATTATTTTATTTTTAGGTTAAATTATTGACATCTCTTGTTCCCAACCTGGATCCTGTGACTGTACTGACCAGAAATTTGCACGACAGAGTTTGGATTTTACAGGTAACTTGAAATGTATTTTATTTCAAATATGTGGACCAGCTGGTTGTGTACATTTCCTTGTGGTTACTTTCAATGATTTTCCACCCCTATTATTGACCTGTTTCAAAGCATTCTTGATTCCATACTGATTTGTTCTTATTAGGGATTATCAGCCATGCACTATTTATATTGTTACTGAGCATGTTAGTGCTGAACAGAATTACAGGTTTTTAGCTGTTATATTTGTGATATGTTTTGATAGAGCAGCAGCAGTGGCATTGTTTTCTAAGGTTGCTGAAAGGAGGTAATGATTAAGAAGTAGCATTGAGTTGACATTTAAATTTTAACCTTAAAGTCTTATGGTTCAAATAACTATTGCTTATATATTATCAACATCAGAGTGAAATTGACTTTTTATCAGAACATTTTTTCTATGAAAAAATCTCAAATATAGTTATTACAAGTCATTTCTACTGAAATGCATTTTCATGTCAGTTATTGATTATTTCTATTTCAAAAGCTACAATTATTTAAATAGGGTTAAAAAAAACTTAGTACTGTGTTCGATCCCTTTAATCTGTTTCTTATTAGAGTCATTAGGCTTAGTATGTGTTTATATATTGGTAGCATAACAAAGAAGTCAAGGGGGGGAGGGGGGTCAAATTTCCCAACTTTTATTTTCTTCATAATCGTAAGATGGTCAAAAAAAAATTAATTTCTGCACACGTTAGTATGCCTGGTTAGTGGGTTTGGTCTCCATATTGACCAATATTTAGTTAACTATATTAGATGAACTTAAGGAAGAAACTTTTTATATGTATAATAAAAAACAAACCAATAAGTAAGAGTGCATAAGCATAATAATACTAAATCAGACACTAAGCACCTTTTTTATTTAATAGCTTGATGCTTTAAAATCACTTCTGTTATGACTAGCTCACCTTTTAGCCTTACACTGGCATTTTAAACAAAAATCTTTATTTGATTTCACTATTTGGAGTTACCTCCGTTTGACTTATCTGCATAAGACACAGCACGGGAGCACCTAACAATATTGTTACGTTCTTCTCTACCCTAATCAGGCCTTCTGTAAACACTGCTAAAAACACAGCAAATCTAACACAATAACTTGATAACAAGAGTTTCAAATAACAATGTTTTGGTTTAATGACAAATGCATCAACAGCCAATAAAACACTATTGGCTTCACTAACTTCAAATGCTTAACACAAAAGAACTGCCTACTAAACATTACTAGTCTCTCTAGCTCGTAAAGCTACATTCTCGAGGACTCACATCATACCGCACCGTCCTTGCTGTCCTGGACTCAACTGTCCTTTCTTACAGTCTCTTGATCGTAAAGGCTTTCGATCACATGACCATAACACTGGTCATAATTGCTTGTACTAGCAGTAATGTCCCTTGTTCAACAGCCGTTGACCTGTGTGTGATTCGCCTTAGTCTTGTGTGTCAGTAGGTCACACACATTAACCCTATCAGTCCACCACTGCAGTTAAAACAATATATTTTAAAATATTTATCCATAATTCACACAATTTTATCTATGACAGTTAAAAATATAAAATGATTGTCTCGAGCTCATTATCCAACTTCATTACCCAAAGAACAATCTAAAGAAAAAAAGAAATTATCAAAGCCCCCCACACTTTAAAAACATTGTCCTTGGTAAAAACACAATTGAAAAGGAGAAAGTCTTGTTTTACAAAGGGAAACTATTAGATTAAGTTTTAATCAATTAATAACATTTTGGGAGGGATAAAGGTTTAATAGCATCATTGCTAATCTAATTGAATTTGACTTAAATGCTAGGGTCAAATCAATGATGGTAGGTATTGTCAATTAGGAGAGAGTTAAACTAGCATTATTATATGTATATACATGTATATAATACATATATGTTAAATGGAATGCCTGAGCATTAACTATGGTTGGAACAATGTTGTCCACCCATTTCCCCAACGCTCCATGCAGCTGATATATCTGGCCAAGTTGGTCAACATCAGAATAAATGTGTTAGCTACACAAGTACCGTATTTTTTTTTAAAAATCACACCAAAAATTAGGAATGTGTATGCCCAAAATACTAAATAAAGACACTAAGCCCACCCCAGATCCATAAGTAATTATTACATTCTGTGCTTACCAGGGGTGCCACTTTTTCGGAATAACCCGGAAATCCGGGTTTTGAGGGGTCCAATTTTTCCTCCCTCCGGGATTGCCTTCTACAATTTTGTTAAAATCCGGGTTTTTAGTTGATATAGATTTTTTTCAAAATTTTCCCCGTTAATTTTAGTTTGCTAGTTCCGATCGCGCGAGCCGCTAATTGTAAACAAAATCGGCCAGTCTCGTGATTCGTAAGACTTTCACTTTGCATGCACACTAAGCTTTGTTTACCGGTACAGTATTTTTTTTTTAAAGTGTAAACATTCTATAGATCTAAAATTGCTAGACCTACGGAACGCGCCTCGAATCGGCTCGATTTAGAGTCTAGATCTATTTCTATGATCAATCTAGATCTGATCTAAAGTCTTGTATTTAGTATAGATCTAGATTAAGGCTAGGATAGTCTAGATCTACTCGCGTACCTAGTCCTAGATTTAGAATTATAAAAAAAATTCATGAGTGCGAAATAAGATTATTTTTTTTTCCTTTTCGTGTTTTATATTTTAATATTTGTATAGGTTCCATTCTAGACATTATAAAGCCTTAGCTTATGTCTAGAGCTATATTGGTCTAGAGTATTATAGAGGTAGGATCTAGATTTAGGTTGGACTAGATAACCATATTTACATTGTTTTTTAGATCAGAACTAGAATCAATGATTGAAGAATTAAATTAATAAGTTTGCGTTCGCCTGAAGACATAGAGGCTAGAAAAAATAGATCGATTGGTGATTGGTCAATAGATCTATGCAAATTATAATTATGTACATTCTAGCCATCTAAATCTACATTTAAATATTAGATGCTAAATCTAAATGTTCATTTTGGAGTAGATCTGGACTAAATCTGAAATCAATTTTATCTTTAGCAATACATTTACTGGTCCATGCGTGTACATTGATGGAATCAGTTTTATTTATGTTGATTAAAGTAGGCTGCTTCAAAGAAATAATGAGGGGAAAAAATGTTAAGAGAGAAACAACATTTAAAATAACTGTGTGCGGGGGGGGGGGGGGGTGTACAAGCATTTTTAATATAAAATTGTACTAAATACTTTTAACTTGTATTACGAACTTTATCAATAAACACACAATACACACAAACTCTATTTATTATAATGAAAAGCTTACTAATTACATATTTTTAAAACATGGGGGGCATATTATGATATAGATCTAGGTAGTAATTTACTACTGTTCTTCTTTCGTAAAATTTGGTGCTTAAATTGTATTTGCAGTACGTTTCAGGGTTGGTAAAGTTTGGGGTTTATGATTTCAGGGTTTGTAAAATTTGGAAATTCGGGTTTACAGGGTTTACTTGGTCTCATGGGTGGCACCCCTGGTGTTTACCCAATTTTTTTTTTTTTTAACTTTATCCAGACTTGGGAATTTTGTAAATTCCCTTTTTTTAAAAATAATTATAATAAAAGTTGTTTTTTATTATTTTTTTCAATTGTATTCTTACTATGTTTTTTTTTATTAGACCTTTGAGGACCTGAAGAGCTTGCTGGAGAATGAACATCTCTCATAAATGGATGCTGAAAACAAGCTGGAGAGCAAAACGTTTTTTTTTTTTTTCAACATTTCATTTTATCATTTGTGTATATTTCTGAGATGTTTCTAAGATGTAATATTTTATAACACAGCTAGCAAGTTTATCATTTGTATAACATTATTCCATTGTTATGTTTTTGGAAATGAAACAAAATATTCCAAAGTGGATTGGAATCTGTAAAATGTCTTTTCTAATTTGTGTAATTAATGCGACTACACCATTGATGTAAATTGACCATATATTTAGTTAGATCAATCCAGTGTGTGAATGTCAGGATAGATGGAAGATTGATTGGAAATGAATTGTGTACATGAACATAACTGGTAGATTAACTTCCTTTTTAGTTGAAAGCCAATGTTTTCTCCATGAGTTATTGTTTTACAATTATGCTGTTTAACTGTTGTGTTCCAGTTCATATAGAGTTTCATCATGAACTCGTAGTCATATTTTTAAGGACACATTTCAGAGAGAAATATGTCATGCATTATGTTTATGGCTATCAATAAAATTTGATTTTTATCTTATCAATTTTAAATTTCTTAGTCCATGATATATCCTATTTTGTCATGTGCAATTTGATATTGATAAGCTTGGGAACATAAGCATTTTCAGCATCTTAGCAGTTGATCCAAGTACAGCTCATAAGAATTTCAATTATACTTGCATAGATTATAAAACAACAGTTGTATTTCAATTACATTTTGATAGCTAGCAACCCAGTACCATGTACATGTAGTTATGATCATGATCACCTCTAAAACTTTTGTACACTATAGTACTCTTGTGTATACCAGGATCATTTATGTATATATTTCAAATTTAATCACTTATGTATATATTTAAACACCTGAAGTGGTAAATTCTATTACCTATAATACTAAAAAATGACTTTCATGGATGTGTGATATAGTTCTGTCTAGCTACTATTATAACAAGGTTTTGAATTTCTCATCCTGTAAACACTCATTCTTGGAAAAATCATTGAGACTTTAGAAATGTTGGATTTTGAGACATTCCCAAGTCTTCACTTCTGGCAAAGAAATGCATGAAAACCTGCCATAAAGACACTTTATGATAAGTGACTTGGAATGTTAGGAACATTTTCTAAGACCTTTTGACTGAACTTGTTGATCTTGATCATCATTTGTATTTACGATGTGGTGTTAGGAATAATACAACTTGAGCACTCACCTTAAGTTGCAAATAATTAAAGACTCAAATATAATCTGTAATAATACCCGTACTAGCTTAAGTTCAACAAGCAAACCAGAGAGAACTACCTATAAACCCAGGAAACTTCTATGGCACATTGTTTACAAAAACCCAATTGGCTGTACTACCATTTAAGGTGGCCAAAAAAAGTCACTAGAAAGCTCTTCAGCAAGTGAGGGAGTAGCTAAGAAAAGTTCAATTTCTATTAAGTTTTCACCAACAGAAGAGTTACAACAATTGAGTCCTCCCTTCTGTTTTTTCTAGCATTTTCAGGAAAAAAATGAATTAACACAATAGCTAGAGAACTTGGTATAATCATACAAAGTCAAAGAAGATCACAGCTCTGAGCAAAACAAAACCAAAAACCTGAGACTAAAACTATTGAGAATAAATCAGATTAATAAAGAATTGGAAGCATACAGACTGGCTAAAAAATGTCACCAAAAGAGCTCAACAGGTCTTGGAGTAGAGGGGTTAAATAAGATACCACCAACTGAGCTCAACAGGTCTTGGAGTAGAGGGGTTAAATAAGATAATCAGGTACCATGGTAGCATAATGGCTGTCACTTTCTCTTGTGGAGTGTTTTGAATGTTCAAGTCTTATACACTAATTATATTAATAAGTAACACCATGTATTTTCAAATTCAATGATCTTTTAATGAGGTTTTTATAGAATGACATAGAGCTTGATCTCAACTAAACATGACAATGTTTCTCATGGTCTTGGACTTTCTCTAGAACAGTTAGGAAGTAAACAAAATGCTATCACCATTGTGTATGTATGTGTGGTTTGCCACATTTCACTTCATCAAAAGTCAAACAAAATGAACACAAACTAACTGTACATTTGATTGATGTCATGCACAAGTGTCATACATGTCATCTACCAGTAGCAAAGAAACAAACTCAATGGTTGCAAACTAATTGTACACAACTTCATACAAAATGTAATTATTTGAAGTGCCATTATATATATATTTATATATATAACACTTTCTACTTCTGAGCCTTGTATATAAAAAAAAATATGTAAACACTAACAAATAAAATATTCCTGGAATACAATTTAAAATAAAATATATTACGCTACAACACTTCTGTAATCTAACATGCTTTAAAACAAAATATATATATTTTCACATATACATGTACTCAAGGCAAGTAACTCTAAGCTAACTATCATACTAGGTTATGGAAGCTTAGTTCACAGGTTGAACAAATAAATGAAAACACAACCTTGTCGTAAAGTAGGCAGTAGGTGCTATTGCACTGTCCCTCCACACATCCCCCCCCCCCCGCCCATTCAGTTGATATTGCATGTTTCTATGTATAAGAATTATGGTCCATTGGGTATCACTAAAAGTAATGTGCAGTGTTTTTATCTGTCATAACATAGGAGACAACTGTTGACTTGCGCAAGTAACAAGGGCTACAAATACACATGTATCTTAGAAGGCATTCTATTTTTTTTTAATCTAATGGTCAAGGTTAAGTTGTGTTCACATGTATCCAACATTAATCAAATGACTCTCACACAAAGTTTAATTATAGCATACATATAAGTGCTCTTAAGACCTCAATCTATAGTATATCAACATTGGAATTGGAGCCAATTTTCTTGTAAAAAATTTATAACTTTTTCAACATAAAAAACAAAAGGGCAGCCAAAATGATTCTCCAAACTGGCACTTGACAGTGTTGCAATTAGTCTAGAAAAAGTCCTAAATCTAGAAGTCTACACACACACATATGTAAATCTAGATCTATATTTACAATTGTGTGCCTATATTGACTTTATACTGATTTGTATTTTGAATATCATTTTCATGTGATAGATATTTTATGTTAATTATATAGGTTGGGCTTCACTTTTTGTAATCTATACTATAAAGCAGAATGTTTGGCGTATGTATGTATGTATGTCCCCGTATAGAAATAAAACCCGCTTTGACAAATCTTGATAAAACTTGGCAGAAATGTTCCTTGGGTACCAACTTAGACCGTAGTGAATGTATTGTGGCCCTAAAATAAACTTAAGACCCTAAAAAAAAAAATAGACCAACTCTATTACAGCTATAGTATTTAATGGATCTAGGCCATGTTTACAATGTTGATATGAGAAAAGATCGAAAGGATTTAGATCTAGATTTAATTTTAAGAAATACACTTTGCGCAGATAGTTTTTTACTTTGACACATGAAAATACAAAAGAAGGTCCATTGAATAAAATTAACCTTCAAATTTGTTTTTCAAAACCATTTTTTACATACATTAGTTCCTTATATCTGTGACTACAGATTTCCTGACGAACATTCTTTCATTAGACAATACTGTAATGTCCTAGATCTAAAACTCGAAGATGATAAAACTTCTCTTCGCACAGATAGTTTTATACTTGAATACATGAACATACTAATTATCATCCATTCATTTCATATTTTGATCAAATTAACATTCAAATTTGGTTTTCTAAAGCATTTTTAATACATTCGTTTACGAAAGCTGCGAAGCTGTGTTGAGATAGGCCTAGATCTATATTCATTCATGAATCGCATACTAAAAATTATTTGGTTTAATTGTTTGCTTCATTATCGCATTCATTTAACAAATCGGGTAAACCCGTTTTTAATATTAATCTATCGCTATTTTCGTTTTTAATAGATATGAATGTATCGGCTTCGGGTAAACCCATTTTCGCACAACTAATTTTATTTTCGTAGCGAAATAGAAAAAACTTGAAAGGATCATGAGCTAAGTTTAACATACATCTAAATCCAATCCACTAGATTAGTAAACCCAAACTTAGGCCCGCAGGCAATGTCAGGCTAGTTATGGTATAAAAACAATGTTGTTGAGCTACATGTTAGGTTTGTCCAATCTACATACAGTATACACAAGTTCTGCCACTGTAGAATTTGAGATCCTTGCTTTCACAAAGAGTGAAAGAAGATGTATTTTTTTGCCTTGTGTTTTAATACTATTAATGAGTAAATTTCTAGATCTTAATTTGTTCAATTCTAAAACAACACATTTTCAACGACATTAGTTTATAAACTCAGCCACTTTCATAGTCACTGCTTTTATCATGTCCAAAAAAAATTGTCTTATCTAAGAAGAGTTTGTAACTAATAAAAAAAAATTCAAATGACCTAACTCACTGTCAGCAGCAGACTAATGCACCTCCCATAGAACCATCTCCCAAATCATACCATCCTTCTTTTTTTTTTTTTTTTGGTTAGTCTCCTGCCCAGGATGTGGTGGCTGAGTACTTTGTTAGATATTTAAGTTCAAAGTCTGGTGAAGGCAAGGATTCCTTACAATTCTAAACAGAGTCAATTTTAAATAAAAAAAAAAAAATCGTAACTAAGAACAACTGAAAGTTGACTGTTATGAGAGTGTGTTTTTTTCATACAAGAGTAACTAATACTCATTTTTCTATTTTCATACCTTTGATAAAAAAAAAGGTGGTTGGAAAATTCTGCCAGGCTACTAAACGTAGGTGTCATAAGCCATATTAGTCAACTGTAAGACCTAGCCAAAAGTCAATATTTTTGAAAGACCCAGCCAGCAAAAAACTAGTAATCACTTCTGCAAAGGTTTCATTTCATTTATTCAACTAGTTCTTTAGGTTTGAAGACAGATCAACCCTAGCAATATTCTGAGGCCTGATGGGAGGCTGTGTAGAGTCAGCATATGGTTTGAAATAGACATAAACCAGAAATAGGAACATAATTGGAAATAACTGCAAATGTATCAGAACCATTCTATCTACTGTACAGTAAAGCTATGATAAATGCAGTGATAGGCAAGGTGCCCAGAAACATTCAAAATCTCACCTAAAGAAAAATGTTAAAAATAAAATAATTGACAAGCTTTGCTAAAAGACTAGATAAAAACCAAACTGTCTCAATAAATTACCATTGTACAATCCAAAATTAAAAAAAAAAAACTTTAATTTTAAAAAAATCGAACTATCCACTGGATAATGGTTTCAAGGGAAATAAAAATATATTACAAATTTTAATGTGACAATGTCATCTTTTTAATTTTTTTGGCATCTTCATATAATCTGCAAAGCAAAATAGAAAGAAAACTCAAACTAAATATAAATCAGTGTTAGATTTCTCTATGCCAGAATCTGGTGCAATACACTTACAGTCAAAGAACTGGCTTCACACACATCTACAGCTATGTACACATCACAAACACTGAATCAGATCATGTTCAGGACAAGGCTCTAAACGATCATGCCAAGGTCAAAGTTTGATCAAATCTAGTCCTAGACATCTCTCAACTGGTTGGTTATACCCAGGCTTTATTAGGTCTCTCCTCAAACAAAACTCAGCAGATTAGGTTTAGGACAAGGTTTCCTTGTCTAGGTCTCTAATGGAGCTTCAGCAGGTCTTGTCCAAGACATGGCTTAGCAGATCAACTTCACAGGTCAAATAATAAATTATGGGCTTGAGATTACATGGTCATACATATTGGTCCAACCTTCATAGTTTTGCTTGTACAACTAATAATGAGTAATGCAAACAACATCATAAACATGCTTTATGATTTTTGTTCATGAGTGAATAAATGGGTTTGAAGGAGCCTAGTTAAATATCACACACTCATGCACATAATGAACATTAATTGTAAACCAGAGTTTCTTAACCAGGTATGCACTGATATTCATCATGGTTCAACACAAAATGATCAGAAAAAAAAAGGAAGGAAAAACAACTAGATAGTATGGAAACAATGAAATAGATCACATTGCACTTGAACATCTTAGGGGATGAGTGGGGTGAGGACAAAGAGAAAGTCACAGAAACAAATGCAGCAAATCACAATTTGAGTTGTCTCAGCTCAAACAACAAAGTTGACTAATGGCCATTTTGTTTAGCCCTAAAATACATCTGCAGTTAACAACAAGGAGAAGGAAGAAGTAGAAAGAAGATTGAAGTGGTACAGATACAAGAACAGATGAAGATTGTATGATTGAAATGAAGACAGTTGGTAGATTCATCTAAAACTGTCTACTGAAAAAGCCCAGCAAAATTCTGTGTAATGAAAGAGTTTTGACTATGCAGCACAGTGTCTACGTTCCAATGATTGGCTGGTCTAAAAGTAATGCCGGCTACTTAATAAGTACAATAATTAAACAAACAAGACCATAACAACTCAGCAGTGTCTTTCATTTGGCGCTGGTTTCCTGCCATCTATGACAGATGGACCACCAATTAAAGGGTTGGTGTTGGAGGCTGCAGGACTGGAACCTGATGGAGAAGAGGTTGTGGCAGTTGCAGTCACAGTTGCTGAATTTGCAGCTGCTGCCGCCGCCGCTGCATTGGCCAAGGCAGTGTGTCGCCGTAAGTGCTGAGGGGATGATTGAACATAGGTGTCTGGTGGACTGGGGACAGCTCCAGCGGCCGTAGCCTCTCCTTCTTCACCACTTTTGCTGTCCTTATTGCGGAATTTTTTTCGCCAGGACGGAGCTCTTCGGAATCTCCCACCCTCACCCTGTAAAGAATAAAACAAAAGAAAAAAAATGAATAAATATCATAATGAGTAAATATGATTAAAGAAATTGAAAATAGAACAAAAATTACATTTAAGATTTCAATGTGTTTTAAGCACTTAAAAGTTCTGACAACAAAAGACATAAGCATTAGAACTCAGCCACATGCATTGTTTAGAAAAGAACATTAACTAATAATATTAAATACCTGCTTTATTCAAATACACATACATTACATTAACTTTCAGTTTTAAATTACACAAACATGAATCTTTTTATCATAGTGAAGTATACATTTTTTTAAATGCTGAAAGTTGAGAAAAATTAATAAAATTAAAAATAGAAACATTTATCTGTATAGTAGTTATTACATAAAAATAATTGTAAAAGTGAAGTCCTTCTTATAGTACTAATATACAAGACAGACTAAGACTTTCTAACAGATGATGTTTACATAAGTGAACAAGAGAAGCATTAGTTCTTAGTAACATATTCACAAGCTCTGTCTAAACTAAAGCTGACAAATAGTTAGTAGAAACAAGAATGTTAATCAAGGGGAAATAATGAGTGACATGCAACAAAACATGATTTTAAAAGAAACAAATAATAAACTCAAAGAAAATGTGTTGGGTGTTAGACAAGAAGTAAACAACATTATATGCTAAGAAATAGGTTTAGACTGAAACATAATAAACCAAACACAAACTATGTCAGTCAAAGATAAGTCACACCACATCTAAAACATTGTTTTTAAACTATTTGTCCAGACTTCTCCCCTTTCAACTACACCAAGCATAGATTCACCCTAATAAACAAAGTCCCATATTAAGTTTTGCAATATAGAGGTCTGACTATCCTAGATCAAACAAACCATGTTGTAGACAGCTTTACTAAAAACAAGTTGTAAAACCCATTGTGACTTTGAAAATGTTTAGAAAAAGTACAAGGCAATAAGGTTTCAAGTTAAGATCCCACTTATTGATTGATAGATAGTTTACACTACAATATGTTCAGCATTGTTGTAGTTCATAATTTTAAAGCTTATGTATGTACTATAGACTAAATCTCATGTCACATGACAAGATGAGAATTTCTAAAAGCTAATCATGGCAGTCCAAACATTTGTGTAAGTATTAGGAAAGCACTAAGTATCTAGAGAAGCAAAGGGAGTTAGAAGGCATTCAGTTCTTTTGATAAATACACGTGAATTACATTAAATCATTGCAGCTGAAGGAGAAGTTGAGCTTCATGATGTTAAACATTGTTTTTAATTTCAAAGTTCCAGTTATCTAGTTCCACTCTTTAAAGGAATATAGTGTGGTTACACTTGATGTATTGACAACTTGAGAGAAGATATTTTAATTAATAACAAAACTTAGTCTTAGCATTTTTTTTTTCAAAGTCTGACTGAGTTCACATTATAAAAAGTATGGATCTGAGTTTACATTATAAAGTATGGATCTGAGTTTACATTATAAAGTATGGATCTGAGTTTACATTATAAAGTGTGGATCTGAGTTAACATTATAAAGTGTGGATCTGAGTTTACATTATAAAGTATGGATCTGAGTTTATATTATAAAGTATGGATCTGAGTTTACATTATAAAGTGTGGATCTGAGTTTACATTATAAAGTATGGATCTGAGTTTACATTATAAAGTATGGATCTGAGTTTACATTATAAAGTGTGGATCTGAGTTTACATTATAAAGTATGGATCTGAGTTTACATTATAAAGTGTGGATCTGAGTTAACATTATAAAGTGTGGATCTGAGTTTACATTATAAAGTATGGATCTGAGTTTATATTATAAAGTATGGATCTGAGTTTACATTATAAAGTGTGGATCTGAGTTTACATTATAAAGTATGGATCTGAGTTTACATTATAAAGTATGGATCTGAGTTTACATTATAAAGTGTGGATCTGAGTTTACATTATAAAGTATGGATCTGAGTTTACATTATAAAGTATGGATCAGAGTTTACATTATAAAGTGTGTATCTGAGTTCATATTACAAAGTATCAATTGGTGTCATAATTAAGTGACAAAGCAAACAACTAAAGAATAGAAACTTTTGGATTTTAAGTTTCAAATGAGACTTTAAGGTTACACCCTTAAGACCTAAAATAAAAACTCCAGAAAAGTATCCATGAGACTTTAAAAATTAACTTTCTATAAAACATTCTTTAAGGCTTCAAAATTTTTTCACAAATGCATCAAGGCCTTAGAGGGAAACTTAACTAAAGGCACACAGATAATACTATACTCTAGAATAGATGAACTCAAACAAATGCAGAGATGCATGCACGTTTGATTCTGTGAGAATCCTAAGACCACAACCTTCAATGTAAAGGACAAAAATCAAAGCAAAAAAATATAAAAAAAATGAACAAATAAAGAGGGGAGAGGAAGGAAATCTCTGTATATAATGACAGTAAATATAAGGTGCACCCCTTGTCAAGGATATTTAATAAAGTCAGTGGCAGTCGGACAGACAAAGACAAATGGGTAGGAAGAAATAAATCATGGAACAGCTACAAATGATATTTCCCTTCTTCCTGTCTTAGTGTGGTACAACATTTAGAAAGTTAGATTGGTTTTATGATTTCACAACAACTACCATAGACAGTAGAAGCTTGTCCCCCTCCTAACCTCTTGATATTTGGTCTTCTACCTTTTGACTTGTTCTAACAAAATGAGAAATAGTGGTAGGTTTAAAGTCATTTTGTTGTAAACAGGATTGCAAAAGATGTTTTACACATGCTATGTTCATAAAACATTATCACAACAGCTGGGTTGTGATTTGTAGATTAGAAAACTAGTATTGATTTTAAAAAATAAAAATAGATGCTTCAAATTATTTTTAATGCTTAAAATTGAATTTTTTAATGAGAATTTATTTTTTTCAAAACTAAATAACTCTTTTAAAGAATATGAATTTAACAAAAACACTTGAGGCTCATTTTGTGAGAACTAGTCAAGTGCCTATAGATTTAAATGGAGAGTATTGAGAAAGGTAAAACTTTGTACACTCATGATCCCCAATACTAGCCCAGTGAATGATGAGATACACTCATGTTTTGAGATGCTCTAAATGATTTATAGTAAAACAAAAAGGGAATCTAAATAAATAGCTATAGATAAGTTCAATTTGTAGGGAATGAGGTTCTAATTGATTTCAAACATCATATTTATAGCTATTTTACAGTTATTTGATAAGTGTGTTTTATACTATCATATTCATGACCCAATTTTATATAATCATATCCATGACTTGGTTTTATATATCAGCCCAAATGATCTTTTAGTTTCACCAAAGGAATGAGTTAATAGAATCTAGCCAATTGTTAAAACCCGATCAGTTCAACACAAGCTCAAATGTTTTCAAAGAAATGATCTAAAGGACCAAAACAATTGCCAACAGTAAATAAAAATTGAAATAAAACGAAATGGCAATGAGTAGTGGCTGGGGTGGAGTGTGTAGGATTTACCTTGAGCTGTTCTCATCTGCGTTTGTTTTTAGCCTGGAGTGCAAAATAAATGTTACATAGAGATACATATATACACACAAACAAATCAAAGTAAAAAAAAACCTAATCATCCATTGGTGAAAGTTTTTTTTTTTAAAGCATATCTTAATTTCATGCATATGTAAAGCAGGAGAGATCAAACTTCTGCTTCATTAGAAACAGTAGCAGTATATGTGCATGAGTTGAGATAAGATAGACAATCTATTCTTAGTTTAAAAGATAAGATTAGGGTAATAATAGATTAACCTTTTAAAAGAAAATGTGAACATTTCTAGTCAAAACAAATTTCAAAAAAAAAAAAAAAATTAAAAAAAATACATATTTGAATGAAGAGATCAATCTTTGACCACAATCAGAAGACTATCAAGAATAGAACCAATGTTTTCCAAATTTTGAATCTAATATTCTTACTGCAGACAACAGGGAAAAATGGACAACAACAATTCAATGCAAAAGAATGCGATAATTGTATGACCTATCAAAGAATCTATAAACTAATTCAACAGCACCACAAGATAAATCCAAATGGGTATCAGTGTGGACTATGAAAGAGAATCAGTTTGATAGAGAACATGAAGGAAAGACCCTAGTCTTTAAATGCATAAAATAGTGTATGCACTGGCCTATGTCCTGCTTTTTATCTTGGTAAGGATCAAATTTTAAAAAATGCATCATAATTCCTCACCCATTTGGTAGGATGTACAGTAGATATAAACTTTCACCAGTGTCATAAAGCATAGCTCTATCTATAACAAATTAGAATGAGAAAAAAATATTCATATAAAAAAAAAAAGAGAGAGGCCCATTTAAGTAACATTTTCTGAATAGGCAAAGCTAACATTTACAAGAGGTAAAAAGAAAAAAACAGTGACAATAAAACAACATGAAACAAAACATTACACTGAGAATAATTCAAAAAACAACAAGGAAAGAGAAAGTAAAAAAGAAATACTTCTATATTATGGTTGAGGGTTAGGCTTATTATTCTAAGAATAACATCAACCTTTCAAGGATGTACAGCTTATATTAATGACTCTTTAATAAATAAAATCCTTAGTGTGCATAGATTTCTGACATTCATCCTATTTTATAATAGAAAATGTTGGTGACACATAAAAAGAAGAAGTCATAAAATATTGATATTTTCTAGAAGTGATGAATTAAACAATTAGAAAAGAACAAAAAAATAAAAAGATCAAGTAATAGGCATAAAGGTTTTTCTTAGATTTCCACTAAACTGAATGGTGACTTGTGGAAACAGCAGTCAAAGTCATGTAGAATGTATAATTTTTTTACACGAGTAACAGTTAAACTACAAATTCTTAGACTGAACAATGCAATTTACATTGTGATCCTGTTGGATTCAAGTATCCCCACTGTCGTTCAAAACATACAATAAATGATAACTTTTCTGAGTATACAAATTCAAGTTTAGTTCAAATTTAAAAGAGAGAAACCTGCTAATGTGAATAGCCAAGACATGCAACTAAAATATTCAGGACAAAAAAGCAAAATATATTTTGTTTTCATTTGAGTGTGAATGAACAGAGATGGAGCAATGGGAAAGAAGTGATATATAGAATTTAAAAAAATACCACCACAAATATACATAGCAGGAGGTGGCACATTTACAGAATGGTAAAACATAGCAAGAACATAATTGAACAATGGAAAAGAGAACAATGGAAATAATGAAACTCATGCAGATAATGCAAACTAACAATCAACTGTTAACTGTTGACTCCTAACTTGTTGGTAAGTCTTTCACAAACTAATCCAGACTAGTTGACATTTTATTTGGACACAGAGGGGAAATGGGAGTTGACTAATCTAAGAAATTCACTACACACTTTTGTTATGTGAAGAATAGAAACAATTATGGGGACAACAACATAAACTATTCCACCAGTGATATTAGGTAGAGTTTTTATACTCTATGCATAAATATCAAATCATGAAACACTACAAGATTGCATTGTTTTGTATAACTATTGTGCAATATTATTGCATATTGTATAATTGTATAACTATTGTGCAATAACTATATGTAACAACACATTAAATAATAATACCTAGCTTTTAAAATACTACTTTTAATTTTTTTTATAACATCTATCTGAATCATAATAGTTATATAGTATTTTGTATTACAACATAGTTATATAACATTATGAGCATTGCTTAAGCTATAAAAACGTGATGTGGGCACTATCAAAATGGTTTCCTAAATATTTTTAGTTTCTTTTCAACTTGACCTAAGGTTTCTCAATGTTCAATTAGAACTAAAATGGTGGAATCAGAGGTCAAAATGACTATGTTATGGCAGCCAATCCACTACACACCACGTGAAGGAAACAGCTCACTAAACACTTGCACTGTCTCCACAATGTTAAAGACGCACATTAAAAACACAGCTCTAATTATAGGCCACTCTATACACTTACTTCTTCTAAACGTCTATCTGTTCCTTTGGCTAAAAGATTATTAAATTCACGTTCTAAAATTTGACGAGCCTGAAATAGAAGGAAAACAGCTAATATCAATTTAAAATGTGTGAAAATATATGCACAGACATTTTAAAGCAACTAGACATGTTGACATCATTGCAAGATGTTCTATCGACTGTTACAAAACACAGAGAAAGCTGTTAAAGGCCTCCGAGCGGTGTTGATTCTTGACAATATGTCTAGTGTAGATCTGACTGGAAGTAACGCTGAACTTAACTAATTCAGTAACACCGGCGAAAGGCCGAAACAATCAAATATGTAGTCGACGCTGATGTTGTTCTATAACGATATTTAATAATGAAGAAGGGAATCGTCTGGTGTCAGCTATGTCTGTAAATCTGTATCTATTCTATTGTACTCAAGTCTACTACTCTACAAGAAGCGTCTTCCTTTTAGCATCGCTTAGAGCGTTCTTGTTTTTTAACCAACTTTACGTCATCGTCGCTAAGTAAAACTTTACCCTATTCCCGAAACAAATAACTAATTCCTAATCATGTCATAACAGTGCAAGAAATAGAAAAGAGAGGTAATCATCTTCATTGCCATTCAAGTTCTTTTATGGAAGACTGTATAGTTATCTATTGTTTCTATTTCATGTTTGTGTTCACTCAGACGACAAGCTAAAATAAAGGGGACTAATTCAGCTTATACCACCTCTTCAGTCAAGTACTATTTCAATACCCTTTTTGAGAAACCAAACAAAATAATTACCAATAATCAATTAACTAACTGTTAATTTTTTTTAATGATTCTTGTGTTGTCAGGTAAAAGAATAAATTGTGCGAAATTTCAGCTTCATTCGAGATTGGGTGTTGGAGAACAATGATGTGTACAAACTTTTGGCCAGACAGACACACAGACTGAGTTGATAAAAGCTTTGCAATTTTTTTTTAGCCAACTTGAAGCTATGGAGCAGACTTTTAAACAATGTGTCATTATCACTTTCCCCATTAAAGAGCTTTTAAGAAGAACATATTTAATTTCAGGTACGGTAAAAAGCAAATAACTGTACATTTTTTTTTTTAGCTATTCAACTAAATCCATTAATTGTAATAAATTTTGGGGAAAACAAAGGCTGTATACTTGATTAGCAAACACAATCAAGGCAAACAGAATGCAGATTTCCTTAAGAATTTCATTTGAAGATGTTAGTGTCTTCAGTTGTGTTTTTTTCATCTGTAGATTCAATGAGTAAAGCAACAACTTTTTATAGACAATTTTGTTTTCCATGAGATTAGTCTGATTTTAGTGTCGAGGGCTAATTTCAAGTTTTATAGACATTATTATATTATTTAGCCCAAGAGACCTTTGGAAAGCATCAAGTAAACCTAATATGTGGAGCAAGGGAAAGTAAATGCACTTCAACAAAACACACTTGGCCACAGACCATCTTTTAGTAGCACTACCTCAGTCAACTGAACTAAAGAGAAAGACTATGATATGAATGATGTACGTTTGCAAAGATGATGAAATCAAAGAACTCTTGTATCCTATTACCTGTTGGTTCTGAGTAGGTATCTGAAGAGCCAGAGCCATACTACAGTGATCAAAGCTTTCATCCAAGGCTATGAGTGCACCATGCACACCAGACTCTTGAAGATTGTTTGCATATTCTCTCAAGTTAATGATTTGAACCCACTTGATTACTCTCTCATTGGACCAGACTAAAACATCTGAAGTGGAAAGGATTACAATCAAATCAACATTAGCAATTAGAAATACTGTGACTTTATAGGATCTGATCAAAGAACTAAGTCTCATTGTGAGCATAAGAATTCAGTCCTTACATTGGGATGAACTGCTCATGGACTAGTCTTTTATTTTGAAACTACTGCTATCAAGTGAACTAATAAAAATTGAGTTATATTTTTGTCTGCAGTCTGATGTAGAGACTCATAATAACTTTAACCAGATTAACACATGCACAGGGTGTACTATTTTTCTTTTAGCATTTAGAATGTTTCAAATGTATATTTTGATGAGCTAGAACCCAGTATTTGGTTGTCACCAACCTTTCACATCATTCTGACTTTCTTCTCTCCTCCTCTCCAGCTCTTTCTTATCATAGTTGATTTTCTTTAAACAGTTAATGCCATACTGGAGACTTGTTCTACATTGAACAAAGAGAAAGAGATTAGATTAAACAATTTTAAAAAAATTAATATTAGTGTTTAAAGTTGCTGTTTTTTTTTAACTTATGACAGAACCTCTTCAGAATATTTTTTGTTTACTACATGCCTAGGACAGGTCTAAAATTTAAGTAAGAGAATCAGAGAGTAAAATAGTAAAAAAAAAACCTGTGAAAACTGTCAACCATTTTCAGTTGACCCCTGAGGTCTTTCTTGGTCAAGTGGTCAAGCATTCTAGCATCTACCAAACATTCCATAAAGTGACTTCTATACTGGGGCAAACCCAAGCTAGGAAGCCAGTCCTTACCAATCCATTCATGGTTCATATCACCAAATGCTAAAGTCTGAAACATAATCAATTGCAAATGTAACCTATGTTAACAAGAATTCTTTTAGTGGAAAATAAAAACATTAGTCCATAAAGCTATGAGCTGATCCAATGTTTGAAAATAGGAATTAAGAGACAGGTTTTGATCAACACAAAAGAAATAGAATGCAAACCATAAGTAGATTCACACATTGAGTTTGAAAAGAATATATTGAGGGCTAACCATATAAACAAGGAAGTATTTCATGTTAAATAAAACTAGTTTATTATTTAGAAACAATAGCAGAGATGTTGCATACTGTAGAATTACCAAACATTAGAAAAAGTTGACTCATTTAAATATCTAGAGTCAAACATAACAAGATAGAAGATCAATAAAAGAGATAAAAACCACTTAAAGCAAACTGTGGAAAATCTTCTCAGTGAAATTTAAACTGTATTCTTCGCTGATGGTCTCCGTACTCTTATATGGTTGTGAAAGTTGAACACTGAACATTGAAAGAAGAATCCAAGCTTTTGAGAGTAAATGGTACAGATAATGCTGGGTATCAGATACCAGAAAAAAAAAGGAGTTTGTATTCCTACAAGTCAACACTCTGGCTGGCAAAAAGGAAGAACTCATTACTGTGAAGAAACAAAAGCTGAGCTGGTTTGGTCATATTGTGAGACATGACTCATTATCAAAAGTCATTCTTCAAGGTACAGTGGAGGAAGCAGGAAGAAAGGGTTGTCCAAAGAAAAGCTGACTGGATAACATAACAGAATGGACTGGCCTCTATCTTGATATTCTGTTAAGAACAGCTGGTGACAGAGGAAAAGTGGAGGGATTTTGTTACGCAAACTGTCACAGCATTCCTAAAAAAGACAAGGGACAGACGATGATGAATAGTGGATGGAGGGTTGAGTGTTTACGCAAGTGGTAAGCTAAATGATATAATAATGCCAATCAAACTTATGAAGGAGGGTTCAAGTTTTATCAATATATAATTAAAATGAGTAGAAACAATTACCGTTCTGGAAGTCTTTGGAGCTGAAGGGCTGGTCAGTGAAACCATCTCTTGTATGGCCAGCCTCAGTTTCAGCCTGTGTAAAGGATTACTTATGCCAATCTCTCTCTGAATTTCTGTGTCAGACAGGGCAGACATTATGGCACCACTTTTCACATTGGCTCGACAAGCTGCTACATACCAAGCTGGCATACCAACCCATAACTGGTTGGCAGCAAACAAAAAGAAATGTAATGAATTAGTAACAAACAAAAGCAATTTCTTTACAACATCAAAACCAATTTAAAATGAATGAGTGCAGAATAAAATATTGTCTAGACTTAGAGTGTATGTGAGTGCATAGAGCTCAAACTAGTATTGCTTTATTTAAACTAAAAATTTAGTGTGTTTACAGCGCGAAGGTCTGTTACACAATAGTCATTAAATTTCTTACATTTTTTTTTTTGCATCAAAATATTTTTTAACAAAGTTTGCTCATGTTCCTAATGTTTACAATAACACTTAAGATAAAAAACAATGAAATCAAAATGTGATTGTATTTGATGAAAGGAAAACCTTAGAGTCAATACTAAAGAATAGTGCTTCAATGGCGACTTGTATATTTTTCTAATCTATTAAGATCAGAATTATTCTGATTCAATAATCTTTAAACAAAAAGTGTTTGATTAACAAATAGCATCTTCAGCGAGTGACTCAAAAGTTTGGTTGAGTAATTTGAAAAAAAAAATAAAAAAAAAAATATATATATATATATATATATATATATATATATATATAAATACAGATTTCCAAAACCTACTTCTAACCAAGCCACCACAGTTGGACCATTCCATAATGCAAAAGGCGTACTGGCTTTCATGGCTTCTTCCAAAAGTTCATGTCTAGTAAAATAAGGAAACAGAAAGCTAATGGCTAGAGTCTACTCAAATTGTACTGAAAACCCAAATGGAGCTAGCCCATCCACCTCTAACAGTAAGTTAAGAAATAAAGCAACAGCTGAAGAACACATTCTAACAACTTGTACTAGATGTTCAATAATAAACATTTTGCGAAAGTTTTTGGGAAATAAACATTTGGTTAAAAAAAAAATCTAAAATAATTTCTTTATACATCACTGTTTTAGTTTCACATTACTTTTAATGCAATAAACAGAAAAAAAAAGTTCAATAGATTCAATGTATTCCTATTTCATGAGCAATGTGTACACTAAAACACTAGCTGTATGGATAAGTCTATTTAAACAAAGCTTATAAAATACTATACAGTTACTAAAGACATACACAATCACAAACTTTAAGCAGCTCAAGTCCCAAAAGATTCAAGACAAAGTTCAAATAATGAAAATACTGCTTACTTCTTCTTTTTCCTCCTATCAAAGTCAGACTGACCCAGACCTATACCCATCTCTGAGCCACTGTTATCACCACCATCTATATAATTTCCTTCAAGATCAAACAAGCACATAAATTAAAATACATTTTTGTGTAAAACATCACATTTATTTTTACTATTGTGGTATTTAAGAAAAATTAGATTTACTTTTCTTTCCTAAAAAAAATTCAGTTTCTAAGTCATGTGATCTTTGGTCATATGACTTAGTTAGGTTTAAATTTTGAGTTCAAATCTTGTTTTATGATTATTAATTTTGTACCTACTAAAATGTCATAGATTTAAACTAAAATGTCCATATAAGAATGTAGAGAATGTATTGAGATATAGCTGAAAGTTAAGTGCAGAAAAGTTCTCTTATTGGCAGAAGATGCTATTTCTTTCACTTTATCACTAATTACAATTAGGATCAAAGAATCCAGCAGAGTTGAGACTAAATCTTACCTGCAGCCATTTCTCTAGCAAGCAGCTCCTTTGGTTTATGCTTCTCTTTTTTAGAAAAGAATCGACCTAGTGAACTCTTTAAGCCTTTTTTCTTTGGGTTGGGGTGTTGATGCTGTTTGTGGAGGGAGTCTTGACTGCTTGTCAAACTGCCCAGAGGACTGTTGGAGGAAACAATGCTGATCTCTTGTAAACGACTGCTGCTGAAACATAAAGACTCCTCTTTTAGAATGTATCCAAAAGGGGGGAAAGTTTAAGCGTAGTGAAAAAGTTCCAAAAATAGTAGGCCTATCTGGAAAAAATGTTAAGCTTTTTTTTTTTTATTATAGACTCTTTATATAAACAAAAAATAAATAAGATGAGTTTTTAACGACAAGGCTACATATGGAACATAGTTGTGGAGTTGAAATACACTTTTAGTGCTTATGTGAATCCTTTTCACTGTTTCCTCAAATGGTTAATACACACAGTATCTATTTTAATGTTCAAGTTTGATGAGACAAGCCTTTTACCTAATACTTTCTTCAGGACTTTTAGCTAGTGCTGCTGCCACTCTTTCAAGTCTTAGAGCCCGAGGTGTTGGAGGACTTGACTCACATTTTATTTGTCTAGATTCTTCTTTGGAATTGATGGAGCTGTCATCACGGCTATATTGCTGTGGGGGTTCAAAGACATGAAATATCCATTACAAATTGTAGTATTTATTGTCACTGTCTAAAAGGGAGATAAATACACATTATTTTTAAATTTGCTTACCTGTTGACCAGAAGGACTAGAATCAGCTGCTGTGGCTAGTTGAGGACTGGAAGAAGAGTATGTGTACATTTGTGCAGTCATACCAGCAGGCGCCTGAAACAATCAAATGGATCATACAAACACTTGGACAGTTAGCAGTCACTTGAATATAGAGTTTGCATTCTTAGTTCAGTGACAACAATCAAATATGCATGTAGAGAAGTTTCTGGTGGTTACAAAGGTTATTCAAGATAATGTTGTTTTTTCCACAGCAATATGTTACTTAAACAAAAGCTAAAAAACAATATTTCTTAAAATGATTTTTTCCCCACATTTTGTTCTTTTAAATCCTTCAAAGTTAATTTTGTTTTATTTCTTTTCTATTAACCATATTTTTTGTAAATCCCTTCTTTATGTAGCCACTGAAGCCAAGAATGATTTATGAGATTTGTAATCAATTGACAAAGCAGTAAATAGTTGCCTGAATATTCTAAAAAGAAAATAAAACTGTATGCTAGGTGTAGGTGATCTACATACACTTAAAGGAATGAAATATGTTTTAATAATACTATTAACAGTGAATGTACATAAACTTAAAGGAATGAAAACAAGTTTTAATAATATATGAACAGTGAAAGTGCAACTTCAATATTAATATCAAATATGTGATTCAAATTCATGAAAACATACAACATCATGCATTAGATTTTTTGAAAATCCTCTACCAGGCTTTAGAGTACAGGTTAACTGATATTAAATTTGTTTACGAGCTGCCAACTTTGAAGGAAAAAAAAGGTACTAAAGTTTGGTAATGTTATTTAAAAGCAACCAAATGGTCAACAATGGAAAAAAAACACATAATTACTTAGCTTATGAAACCAATGTAATGTTCACTATATGTCCTTTTATAACTTATTCTTTTAAAGTTTGAATCCTATGAAAGAAAACTGCAAGAGATTTATACCAGTGTGTGCACTAAATGGTGTAGGCCTTATTTATAAAGAAATAAAAGAAACATCTGAGTGTCCAAGAAAAAGAAGAATAGTATTCAAACACAAAATTGACTCAATCTCAATGTACATTTTTACTAATGATAATTTCTAAAGAAGGTTTGACATGAGACAAAGTGGGTTGAGGATTTGGACAAATGAGACTGAGTAATAACAAAAAATGGGTGAAGTAGACTTTGAAAAATACAAGTTCACTGCTGAACACATTTTTTTTTAAAGAAATCAGACATCTGAACTAATAAATATTTGAACAAATCAGACATCTGAACTTGAAAATGTTTGAACAAACATAAATAATTAAATAAAATTTCAAGTACTTTTTCATTTTATTCAATAGTTAATTTTTTTCTCTTTCTAGTTAATTACCCTAAAGTTAATTACACTAATGAATGAGTATGTTTAAAGATGGACTAACATATTCTAAGTAAATTGTGCCTGTTCACATTAATGGGTCTGTGAAAGAAGAGCTATCTAAAACTGTTACATCCATTGTGTATTTAAATGTCTCATACAATTTTAAATTGCAATTATTTAAAAATATGAAAAATCACACTAAAAATATAGAGATGGGCAGCTCAGCCTATAGCCTTTCATGTGCCATATTTTTTAAAATTGTGTTCTACAACTTATGTATCTTACATAAGCAGGGCAGCATCTAATTCAGAATAAAGCAATGGTGTTTTGCTAATTACAGTCTTTAACTTAGGACAAAAACACTGTTACACAATAAGTCATTAGTAGTCAGAGCATAAAACAACATGTCTGGTATTAAGAAACAAATTCCACAACATCAAATAATCAATACAAAGAAAAAAAAACATTAGTAGAATATGACTGTGTCGTGAGACAAGTGTAAATGGCTAACCAAACTGCAAGCAAAAATAGAACTGAGATTCAAACTTCAAGTGTCCAAATCAAAATGTATGTAAATCAAACTGGTACTAAGAGTGATGCAGGCAGGCAAGAGGTTACAACATCAATGACCAACTGCAGGGGAGGAGAACTCAGAACGCATTAGGAACCAATGCTAGTATCAAGTTAACCAATTTTTACATGTATGAGATGCTAATAGTTACATTCACAATCACACAATGTACTCTTCAAAGGAGTTTTAATCAATTAATTTTTTTTTTAATTCTTGGTTACTAAGTTGTAAAATTGAAGTGTTTGTTACTATCAAGTGTAGAAATGTTCTTCCCAGACTATGATTTATTTAGAAACTTATCAATTACAATGTTTTATTGAAAGCTTTATAATTCCGAGAGAGCAGGATTTGACAGCAAAAAGACATTCTACAATAATATTGAGTATTTACTGTCTTTATTTTCATTGAACTGATTTTCAGAAAAGTACTAAGAATGTAACTAAACTACTTAAATGAAATCTAATTGATTTTCTTAAGAGCTTAATACTTGACTACTAATGAATTTTGGGGAAAAATAATTTAAATTTATAAACATTTCAGTGAGTACATTTTAAAGGTGAACTATTTGTTATTTATATGGCTTTAAAAAAAATATTCAGATTTAAGAAACGGAAATATTAACAGGTTTCTCCTCTTCTGCAGAATGCCTCTAACACAGAGTGCAAAGGACATCCCAAGCCTGCAACTTACAGTGTGGTATTTCTGTAACGAATCTCTGGATTGGTAAGAGGATCGGGGGTGGGTAGGGGTTGAGCGACCACTAGCTGGTGGTGATGCTGAGCGCTCATAGCCCCGCCATCTCCCAGGTAAAGTATCCAAACTACCACTGCCTACCCTTATCTCCAGCTCATCTGCTCTCTGTTCTGTACTCTCCTTCTCTTCCTGGATTAACCTGTAATAATAGATGAAGAATGAGTCAATCCTAGACAACTGTTACAAATGGGAAATATTTTTCTTGGATTTACCAGTACTAACAACATGCTGAGGAGATATATATATATATATTATCACATACAAAACTTTTAAAATTTTTGTTCATCAAATAGAATTTTTTTTTATTGTAAGACTTTTTAAATGCCCACCAAACCAGAGCTGTAATGACAATAGAGTGACCACAAACCACTGCAAGATGGACAGGGAGTCTAACTAGGATAACTAAATGAATAATTTCAAATGAATGTTCAGAAGTTTTCAAGTTGTGTTTTATGATTAGTTGATATTCTTTCTGCTACTTTACCTTGTTTTACATGACAATAAATAGATGTAGAGATACATCAATGAAGTTTAATGACCCTACTTTGGAAGTGTACACAGAAATGGAAAAATATAAAATGATAGAGACTAATAAATAATGCTTGTCTAAAACCACAAATTCTTTAACATACATAATTAAAAAAATACTAATATGGTATATGCAGCTAACAGATGAAACCCAGAAAAACTTTTAGATTTTTTTTGTTTGAACTATATAGCTTAGGAAAAAGTATTAGGTATCTACATCTATTTTAACATACATCTGAATCATAGCTTCATTTTAAATATTTTCAAATTGATTATAACTTCAATGTTAGAGATAGCATGAATGTAATGACCTGATTTCATTATTAATGGCATCAAGTTGTTCTTGAAGCATGATAGCCAGGGTCTGAGCTCCAGTGTGACCTGATGGGGAGAGCAGATCCACAGCCCCAAATAAAGACTCACTGTCATCTGTACCCTCTGTATCACTGGTATCAAAGGCATGTGCCACATTAGCCAACACATGAGCTTGCTGAATCTTTTCCCACTCTTGTTCATTGAGTGTATTCACCTAAAGAAAACGTTCATTTATTACAGTCTTATGAGGCTTAAAGGTCACGATTCATTTCTTTGTTACCCTAGCCACTACTATTTACTATTTTAAACTGTCTAGTACGCATTTAGTGGGGGAGAAAATAAAGGCAATCGCTCTTGTTCGTCATTGGCAACAGAAATGAATTAACTTTAATATTCTCTCTTTCTTAAATTAATGTTTTCTTACTTGATTCAACAACATTATTGCTTTCATTTCAGTTTGTATCATTAATTTATTGTACATCTTCATTTTCTCTTTTCGTATGCTTTTCAAAACGTTTTTTTTTTATAATACATGGTAAAGAAAAAGCTTCAAATAATTGTATCATAAAGTAACTGAATTTGTTTTCCTTTTACAAGTATGTCCACTCTCTTCAATCAAAAGAATTCAGTAAAAGTTAAAAAACAAAACAAAAAACTAGTATTGATTCAAAAAAGATTTCTAAACCTTGGTTGGATCATCTGTCAATGCTTGCTCTCTCCCTCGATGTCGTCGCCGAGACACATTATCTTCAAAGGCATAGCCAGCTCTGATAGAAACAACATATACTTAAAGCTTCATATATCTTTGACAAACACAACTGCATCTACAATAACATCTCAATTATGCTTCATCAGTAGTAATAACTAATACCTCATCAACTGTTCCATCTGCATACGAAGTGTTTCCACCTCTTTTCTGTATCTTAGCAAATCATCATTGATCCGCTCCTATAGTTTCAAAACAGACAGACTTAGTTTATACTACTTAATTTCATAGATATCAATCAAAACAAACAACTGCGACAAGCTGGAATAATTTAATCTAAATTTAATCTAAATTGTTTCAAATACTGAATATGAAAAGCAGGTTAAGAAATGGCTGACCAGGAAAGGCCCATTCAAGGTAGTTAATATTTTGAAATAGCAGCTGCACTTAAGCTAGGATAACTAAGACTTTCCTTGATCCTCTCATTCTTTACCTTTTCTTGCTGAGTGTCATCCAAAATTTTAGTAATCCTCTGTAACTCGGCAGTCAGCTGGTTCTTGTCTTCTAAAGCTGCCATTCTCTCCTTCAGGTGCAACTGGAGACGCTCGTTGGACTCAGTCAGCAACCTATCAACTGTGGTGGAAAGTCTGACATTGTGCTCTTCATTCATCTTCTCTCTCTGGCGAGACTGCAATGAGAAAACATGTTGGTCTTTAATCATACAGAAAGAAATACTACTAGAGTATGGAGATCAATCATTATAAAACCACCAATAGTTGTAGTAATACATTATTTATGTTTAAAATATCATCGATGAAATTGAAAAAGGCGTTGTTTAAAAATATATTAGTTCTATTTCGTGAGACTGCAATTTAATTAATGAATATATGTACATGAACAATAATAATAATAAGGCTTGTCTTCGAGACATGAACAATTGTTAAAATTTTCCCCATAAATTATGTAATCTTCAATTGGTACTATCATTATGAAATAAAGTTTGAGACTTACTCTGAGTAATTCTGATTCCTTATCATGTAATGCTTGCTCTAAATTCATGATTCTTTCTGCTGTAGATCCATGCTGTTCTTCAGCCTATGTAGAGATAAAGTACACACTTGACAAACATTCCTTTCAACAAATGGTTCATAAATAACTTGTACACGCTATGAGTACAAACAGATATGCCGATAAAGAAATCTTTCAAATAAAAGTAACTTTAAAAAACAAAAAAAGAATATCTAAAGTAAACTGCATGCCAGAAATATACCTGACTTAGTGCTTCTAATCTCTGCTGCAGTTCAGCTTCTATGGAAGGCATAGCCTCAACTTTCTTCAAAGATTGGGCTAATTTCTGCTCAAGATGTTCAACTTTCTCTTGCAAGCTTCGCATTTTTTCTTCCGCCTTGAAAGAAAAAAATTTCTATTAAGCTTTTTTTAAAAAGTATATATTGTTTCTTTTTGTCAAACTCCGTGCCATTAAAAAATAGCTTTTCTTTTCTAGTATTTCCTTTAGATCATACAATATATATATCTATCTATATATATCAAGCCTTAATGTAACCTTTGAACTATTACTTTGTTTTACATATTTTGGTCATTTTTTCCGATTTTAAGACTATTACATCTACAGAACGTCGGTGATAGAAATGGGCAGAAATTGAACCAGGGACCATCGAGACGACAATCTAGTGCACATACTAGATGACCAGGCAGAGATCCAGAGAGCCCTCTCAGTTTGACATCTGTTAGAAAAATTGGGTCAGACATGACCTTACAGACTTACAAACCGTTGGTCATAAAAACAGTTGAACTCTATCTGCCTCTAAGTAGGGAAATGTAGAAACTGAACTTTGACATTATAATTTGATTATTTGAACACGTAGCACTAGAGGATACCTACATTAACATAGCATTTATTTTATAGTATTTGTAGATAAGATTCTAGGTAAGCTAAACTGAGTTTCACCAAGTAATTGACTTACACTCTTTAAACTGGCTTCTTTTGTTTGAACTTCAGCTTCCAACTTGTCATTGAGATCATGTACAGAAGTAGACTCTCTCTGGGCATTAAGGTAACGTTTCTCCAGTGTAGCTATCCGCTCTTCTTGATCTTCTTTCTGGGCCTGGGACTGTTAAAAAAAATTAATCTCACACAATCAAAAAGAAAACAAATCCTTTTAGTTGAGCCCACTGTTCAATATTGAACTTTCAAAGGACTGGGGGTATTAAATGAGTCCATGTTGCATCAAGTTATATATTTCTGACATTAATCCTAAAGGATGAGACATACCTCTCTAAGGTCTCTCTGGAGCTTGTTGACAGCTTCTTGTGCTTTGGCCAACTCCTTCTGACTGGTGGTGAAGCTCTCATCCAGCTCTGTCAGTTTGTTGTTCAGCTCCAAGATCTTGGTCCTGGCAGACGTCAACTCTGTGTTCTGCTTCTCTACTGTCTCTTGCAGGTCCATTACTCGACCCATTTCAGAGTCTGGTTCAATGGAGCCATTTGATAACCTCTGAAAGGTGAAACAAAATAAATACATATTACAGCAGAAAAATAAATGAGCACAACAGAGAAACTGCTAAATGAGTCCAATCTTTTATGACCGTGGAAGTTTCTTCAATGTAACGTCCTTGAATGTATTGCCTAAAGAAACATGTTTCAAAGTTAGCAATGACTGTAATCAACTAGTTCTATGGAGGTCTAGAAGTTTAACCCTTACTTATATAACATGCACATACCTTGGGAAGGCCTGATGTGGTAGTGGAAGACTCGCGTGAGTCAGCATCTGCCTGACTCGTTGAGTCAGTACGGTTAGACTTGATGTCCTCCGCGCTGCCGCTTGAGTGGCGAGACTTAGTCGCCTGTTCTCGGAATGTGAACAACTGAAATAAAACGAACAAAAGAAATGTTCATATTCTCAGGTGAGATCTCAGGTATAATTTGTAATTCATTTAAACAACAGCAACAAAAATAGATTGATCAATAAAAGGTTTAATTCAAAGGCTTTTACTTTCAGAAATCATTGAGTCATCTAATTGAACAGCTTACTAGTTAGAGCAGTTCTATTATGCTGAGTTCTGTATCAAGTTGCCAGTTAAAGGACTAAAGAAAAAAATCAATACTTCTCATCTTAGCAGCCAGATGAAGGTGTCAGAAAGTGAGACTTTGGGAAAAGGAGCAACTGATGTGATAGAAAACTAAATTCTTCAAGTACCGACATTGTAAACGTAGGATTTGTTACCAGTCTGCAAGATGTTATTAGATAGACTGTATTGAGTAAAGCAATCCAGAGACATTTTAAAGTAATGACTTTTCTTGTGGACAGGCTTGGATCCAGCTGAACCAAACATAAAGTAGTTAAATATTTAGCACAATTTCCACGACTCCAATAACAAGCTTGCCTTCACTTCATTAGTCATGCTTCACTGAGTATCCCAGTTTAACACTTGGAAAACCAGCCAGAAGCCTATGTGCAAAAAAAGTACAGTTCTTTTGTATACTGATAAAGAACGCTCTCTGACAAGATAAAACTGAAAGACCCTGTGCACCCCAGGTGACTTGCTTTGAGTATTTAAAGGAGATATCTGGTTTAGTTCACGTTACATAGATGGGAATATTTGTCAGCTACTTAAAATGTCTGTGAGCAAGTAATATTCAGTAGTTAATAGCCTGACTGGCTAGTACCAAAAAACAAATTTTCCTAAATCTATGCACAAGTTAATTATTTAGTTTTCAACATGAAGATAGCAGTAGCAAGGATTAAAAGCATAGGGGGGATAAAATGTGTTGGTCTTTTCACAATTGTTTCAGTTCATTGTTTATATTTCAAGTTTAATGAAAAAAAGCATTTTTTTTGTGCTGGCTATAATTAGACTAACAACAGTTAAAAAAAAAAAAAAGATAGTTACAAAGAGAAAGACTGAAAATAAGGACGCCAGACACCAAAGAAACTGCAGCAGTTTGGATTGAAAAGGTATATTCTAATTATAAGCACTGATGAAAAAAAATTCTGTATTGAATCTCATGCCTAAGATATTGATAAAAAAAATTACATATGATTGAGAACTGTTAGCTCTGAGGAATGATTAGGTCTTTCTCCTTCTGTACTTTCTCCTGTACTATACACTCTTTACACTAATGACATAAGAAGCATCTATGACTCAGTTAAACTCATTAAATTCGCTGATGATACTGCCATAGTCGGTCTTATTTCAGGAGACGAAACTCAGTATCGAAGCTCGATAGAAGAGTTTACAAACTGGTGCACCGACAACTTTCTAGAACTGAATGTAACAAAAACTAAAGAACTTATAATAGATTTTAGAAAGAAAAAACAAACTATACGTGAACTGCAAATAAACACTACATCTATAGAACAAGTAAAGACATATAAATATCTAGGCGTTATCATCAACAACAAGCTTTCATAGGAAGACCACCTTGGAACTCTGACAAAGAAAACAGCCCAGCGACTCTTTTTTCTATACAAACTCAACAGTTTTAAATTAAACAAGAAGATCCTTGAGACATTTTACGGCGCGACTGTACAAAATCTGCTAACATACGGAATAAGTTGTTGGCAAGGCAACCCCTCATCTAAACTGTTGCAACGTCTAGAAAACATCATTAAAAAAGCATAAAAAATTACACTCACAACATTACCACATTTAAAGGAACTTTTTGAACAAACGTGCCTAAGAAAAATCGAAAAAATCTTGGAAGACAACGGCCACCCGCTCAATCAGAACTATGCCAGGTCATCACGAAGTGGGCGACTGCTGTCAATCAAAACAAGAACGGAGCGGTACAAAAACTCGTTCGTACCTCACTCGGTCAGACTCTATCACCGCCACTCATTGATCAGGGAACATGAAATGCACCAAGATACCTGTGTGTAGTCGCTGAATGAACTATTTATGTTGTCTGTTGTATTTATGTGTATTTTTCTGTTGTGTTGTCTTTATATGAGAAACGAGTCCTTGTAATCACAACAAATTTCCGTAAGGATCAATAAAGCAGTCTTAGTCTTAGTCTATATTACTTATTCAGCATTTCCAATTTTTCAATGAATTAGGTTTCATTAAAATAACTTGTGTTAGGCAACCAATAAACTTCAAAAAGATCTCTACTCTCACAACAGCTGCTAAATGATTGAAAATATGTGATATGTGACTGCATTGAGCAGTAGATAACAGACTGACAAATAAGCTAACATAAGGCAGAATTCATTGCTCTTAAATACTATAAGCTAGCTTCTTGACTGGTATTAACTATCTCCTACTAACCTCTTGATTGGCACTAGCTAGCTCCTCTTCCAGCTGGGCCACTCTTTCTAAGGCAACTCTAAGTCGTTCTCGCACCTTCTCATCCAGAGCCTTGTGGTGCTCAAAGAGAGACTTAAGGGCTTTGAGCACTTCCACTTCACTGGACACTCCAGCTGGAGAGGAGGCTTGCCGCTTGACCACTGTCATCCTGAGAGACCGTTCGTGACGGGAAACTAGGCACTCTAGGTGTTCTAGTAGCAACTATCAACAAAAGATTTTAGCAAAAAATTCATTAAAGTAAATCTAAATGTACTCAATTTAAATATCATCATGCCATTTAATTTAAACCACTTATTCAACATATCCTAACTATATATTTTATCCCCAAAACATATCGTGAATGATTTTTTTCCCTTAAGAAATAGTAATGTACTCTAATTAAATGTATCACAAAATCTTAAATGCTGCCAGTAAGATCAATGGAAAAAACAAAAAAAAAAGAAACATAACATAACCTAAAAACAATGTAAAACAATAAATCTGTGGGATTAAAAATATTTTGTTACCAATTGTTTTCGTTTAGCGCTATTTCCTGCTTTTAGCTTTCTCACTACACTATGATCCTATCACTGGACCAGTTGGGATAATGGGAGCTGGGGGAAGGGAGGAAAGAAAGGAAAAGCATTTAACAAAAAAAAAAAAAAAAGGGAACAGTCTGAATTTGAATTTGTCCTCAGTGCTAACCACTCTGCTAGTGAGGTACTAAGGACTAGAGGAGATTGTATAGTTATATATTGTTTGTTTCAATTTTGAGCAGCAACCTATAAAGGGGACTAATTAAGCTTATACCACCACTTCAGTCAAGTAATATTTCTTTCTCTTTTTCGAGATACCAAACAAAATAATTAATTACCAATAGTTAATTAACTAATTGGTTAATATTTTTATTGATTCTTGTGTTGCCAGGTAAAAGAAATAATTGTGTAAATTTTCAGCTTGATCCGAGATTGGGTGTTGGACAAATAACGTACAAGTTTTTTTACCAGACAGACAGAATGACTTGATATAAACTTTGAAAACATTAAAAAAAGAAACTTTTATGTTGATGTTATCCTAGTATCATTATAAAGATGATACACATCAACTATTCAAAAAAAAAAAAAAAAAAGAAATTAAAGAATAAAACTGATAAATAAAAACTAATTTAGAAATAATTAGAAATTATTTTTAATAAGTGCAAAGACTACCAGTGGGTTACCATCTTGTTCTTATTAATTAAATATGCATCAGTATCAAATTACATTTGTGTTTTGTTGAATAAGGTGAAAAAGGCAGTTCAAGGGAATCAATGTAAAGGATCTAGATAACATCAGAGTGTCATTACAATTCTTTAGTTCATTCAAGAAGCATCCACCTAGAATTGTATTAAATTTTTAAAACCAGAAACAGGATCTTGCTGGTCTTATTTAGTTCATCCTTTCCTTGTAATACCCATGAATTAAAACACATTACATAGCATAGGTTGTTATTTTTTTTATACCTACTATATATCTATATCTAACTATCTATCTCTATACATATCTATCTATCTATCTCTATATCTATATCTCCATCTATCTATCTATCTATCTATTTATCTATCTATCTATCTATCTATCTATCTATCTATCTATCTATCTATCTATCTATCTATCTATCTATATCTATATATCTATATCTATATATCTATATCTATATATCTATATCTATATCTATCTATATATCTATATCTATATCTATATCTATATCTATATCTATATCTATATCTATATATCTATATCTATCTATATATCTATATCTATATCTATATCTATATCTATATCTATATATCTATATCTATCTATATATCTATATCTATATCTATATCTATATCTATATCTATATATCTATATCTATCTATATATCTATATATCTATATATATATATATATATATCTATATCTATCTCTCTCTATATCTATATCTATCTATCTATAAATTGTTTGTGACTTTGCAAGCAAGTATTATTACATTTTGTCTTTGAGTTAGTGTGTCACCTTTTGTCGTGTTGCTTTTTTTTGTGCATCCCTTTTTTACTTTTTTGTTTGAAAATCATGTTTAAAAAAATATTAAGAAAGAAAAATTTGGCAACCCTATTTTAGAGGGTTTGAGTTCAAATCCTGCTGAAAACAAGGAATTTTGTATTGAATATTTCACTTCAACTGAGAGGTGTTTGCAGAGTACCTAACAGCTGCATGAAAACCTCTTCACCCACATGTCCACAAAAGAGCTTGGAAGCATGGAATATTATAATACAAAAACAATAATTAGACCAACTTAACATTGGTATCACTATAATCTGGCATTCTTATGTCTCTAGACACATGCCTACACACAGGTTTCTTCAGGAATACAGTAGAATAAATTTCAAGCAGCACATCAGACAATTTTAGTAGATCCATTGACTTCTTTTTTTCTTTTTTTTTCAGCAGTTGTGTTGCATTTTATAAAATCAAATAAAAGCAGAACCACAGTGGCTAGAACATCATAGATGCTCAATACTTACCAGCTGTGGTTACACCATCCATTTAAAACTCTTTACTTTAACCAGTCTCTGTCTACCTACTTGATCAATTTCTGTGTAAATTGACCTGTTTCTGATAAACTCCTTACATCACCCAGTTTCTGATGAATACCTTAAATTGACCAGTTTCTGCCTCCTGGCTAAATTGACCAGTTTCTGTTGAGCTTCTTACATTACTTTGTTTCTGACAACATTTCAAAGTTGACCTGTTTCCCTACTTCAGCTATTCATTAGATGTGAACATGACCAAATGCCAGAAAGCAATTCATTCACAAAGACTTCACATACAAACAACTGATTCAAATCAAAGTACAGAAAGTACAATAAGTCATCAGAGGCTAAACTAATACTTGCCCTGGTATTGTTCCTCTCTGCTTTAAGCTCAGATATTTCCTCTTCTCTTTCCAGAAGCTGTTCCCTGACCTGATTCAGCTCTTTAGTGACTGTGGCTAATTCCTGAAGGAAAGAGAACACATCAGTTATACAATGAACAGAAAAGTCAATCAATCTGAAGTCTAATCTTATTTTCTAAACACATTAATATTTTAACATGGTATTGGGTACTGTAAGGTATTGGTTTAAAAAGGACTTTAGGAGTGTCTGCAAGTTAATTTAAGTTTTCTAACATTTTGGTGGGTAAAATTACTCACTTATACAATTAATTTCAATTGTATGAATCATTCAATAAAAAAAATCCAGTAACCTATAAAATGATTTCTTTCCTGATGTTAAGATTTCATTCTAAAGAAAAGGCAACAAGTGACAATGCAATATCTTGTATGTATGTGTGTAACTTTAATATTTGCCCATCAAAATGCAAACAAAGTTACATTAGGTTTAAGTCTTCTATGGCTACTACACTGTTGGCAAAGTAAGATATATAAAATAGCATGCACTACTGAAAAAAAAAGCGCTCTGAACACACATCTTAGACTTACTTAGACTTAGGTCCTCCCGCGCCGTTCGGCGCATTGGGCGGCAAGCTGTCTCCATAATGATCTGTCACTGGCAATGTCTGGAGCCTCCTCCCATCTGGTGTCCACTGTTCTGAGGTCCTCCATGAAGGTGTGTCGCCAGGTAATACGAGGACGTCCCTGTTTGCGCTTTCCTCGTTTTGGCTTCCAGGTTATCGCAACTCTTGGTGTGCGTAATTCATTTTGACGTAGAACATGTCCCGCAAACCTCATGCGACGCTCAGTCACAACCTCACTAAGTGTTCGACTCCCAGTTCGGCATAGGATTTCCTTGTTTGAGATCCGGTCTGTGTAACTGACTCCCAAAATCCGTCTCAGCCATCTCTGTTGAGCCACATTTAGTCTTTTCTCAATTTTGACAGATGACTTCCACGTCTCACATGCATATGTAGCAGTTGGAATGACGATTGTGTTGAGAAGGTGTATTTTTGTCTCGAGTCCAATGGCTTGGCTAGTCCAAATAGGCTGCAGCCTTTGGAAAATGCTCCCTGCCTTTCCTATTCGACATGCTACATCATGGTAAGCATCTCCATCATTTGTTATGATGCTGCCAAGGTACGTGAACTTGTCCAGCTCTTCAAGCTTTGACTCGCCAAGTCTGATGGGGACACCCTTTGCCTTATATCCCACTCGCATAATTTTAGTCTTATCCAAGTTTATGCGGAGGCCAATTTTGGGTGCCTCTCTGTCTAGGCTCTCCGTCATTTCTTGAATGCATTTATTTGTAGCCCCGAGTAGTGCAACATCATCAGCAAAGTCCAAGTCCATCAATCGGAGTTGTTCATGCCATGGAATACCAAAGGCAGTCTGGTTCATTGCTCTCCTCATTATGTAGTCGATGGCTAGGAGGAAAAGGAAGGGAGATAAGATGCACCCCTGTCTCACACCTGTCTCGATTGTAAAAAACTCTGTTGTTCCCTCTTCTGTTTTAATGCAGCAACTAGACTGACTGTAAAGGCGTCGTAGGATCTGGACGAATTTTTCTGGGATACCGTATTCTCTAACTATTTTCCATAGTGATTCTCGGTGGACACTATCAAACGCTTTTTTGAAGTCCACAAAACTGATCATTAGCCGTTGTTGGTACTCAAGACTTTGTTCTATGATATTTCGTAAAACACATCTAATCTTAACAAAAGACAAACTCAAACTTATTTTCCTTTCTCATTCCAGCCAGTTCTACTGTAATCCTCTTCTTCAACCCACAAATAAAATACAAATCCAAAGGCAATCTATATCAGTTTATTTTTGAGTCATAGTTAGAATTTATGCTGTACATCTTTCCACTTCTTTGCCTATAGTTTCAACTTTTGAAGAATTCGTTTAATAGAAATGCAATTATTGATTTTTTTTTCTGACCAGCAAATAGCTAGCCTAAAAATAGTTTTTTAAATGATTTATAGACATTTTCTTTGTAAAACCATGATAGAACTGAAAGATGGAATTGCTGTCAAAAAAAAAAAAATAAATAAAACTACAGGTAACATGTTCCTTCAAATTAATTGTCCTCACAACATTGTTGGCCTGTTGGTGATGAGAACTTTGACAAAATTCAAAGAACTGTTTACTTCCTTGTTATCCATTCTAGTCAAATAAAGCTCACATCTCAAGCTAAGAATCTAGATTTTAGACCACAAGCTAAAACTTACAGTTTTAACCCCACCTAAAAACAATGTAAGTAAACAACAACCTAAATGAAGTGCAACTTTGTGTGGCAGATGACAAAACAATCATCAGTTTGTGTGATTAAGAGACCAGCATGATAGCAAAATTAGTTAACTCTTTGACCATAAATGTCTTGTAACTATTAGTGCTGGCTCGACACACAGGGATATCCATTTAGGTAAGTACTTGACCATTTAGTTATAATGTGTAATCATTTGATGCTGGTCAATAAAAAGCAGTGCTTGGAGTTTGAGACTCACAAAGGTTCAAATTATTTACTTTATAACATAGACTAAACTGAGTGTATGAATAGCTAAGTAAAGCAATGTGTGGCCAAGAATAGCCTAGTAAAGCAATGTGTGGCTCAGAATGGCCAAGTAAAGCAATGTGTGGCCAAGAATGGCCAAGTAAAGCAATGTGTAGCCAAGTAAAGCAATGTGTGGCCAAGAATAGCTAAGTAAAGCAATGTGTAGCCAAGAATAGCCAAGTAAAGCAATGTGTAGCCAAGAATAGCCAAGTAAAGCAATGTGTAGCCAAGTAAAGCAATGTGTGGCCAAGAATAGCCAAGTAAAGCAATGTGTGGCCAAGAATAGCCAAGTAAAGCAATGTGTAGCCAAGAATAGCCAAGTAAAGCAATGTGTGGCCAAGAATAGCCAAGTAAAGCAATGTGTGGCCAAGAATAGCCAAGTAAAGCAATGTGTAGCCAAGTAAAGCAATGTGTGGCCAAGAATAGCCAAGTAAAGCAATGTGTAGCCAAGTAAAGCAATGTGTAGCCAAGTAAAGCAATGTGTATCCAAGAATAGCCAAGTAAAGCAATGTGTAGCCAAGAATAGCCAAGTAAAGCAATGTGTGGCCAAGAATAGCCAAGTAAAGCAATGTGTATCCAAGAATAGCCAAGTAAAGCAATGTGTAGCCAAGAATAGCCAAGTAAAGCAATGTGTGGCCAAGAATAGCCAAGTAAAGCAATGTGTGGCCAAGAATAGCCAAGTAAAGCAATGTGTGGTCAAGAATAGCCAAGTAATGCAATGTGTGGTCAAGAATAGCCAAGTAAAGCAATGTGTGGCCAAGAATAGCCAAGTAAAGCAATGTGTGGCCAAGAATGGCCAAGTAAAGCAATGTTTGGCCAAGAATATCCAAGTAAAGCAATGTGTGGCCAAGAATGGCAAAGTAAAGCAATGTGTGGCCAAGAATAGCCAAGTAAAGCAATGTGTGGTCGAAATTTTTCTTAATATGCTTTTAATAAGTGTGACTTTCTATTTAATTCTAAGAATGTCAGGCAACAAGATTAAAAAAAAGATTTGAAATTCCCGACATCAGTTTATAAATGCATCATCCAACTTATGAGAAATTCCAATGTGTTTTAAACCACTAAATCAAACAAACATCAGTGGACCTAAAAACAAAGTCCAGCAGTATCAAGGAGTCCAACTTTATTGACTACTAACCCTATCAATAAACCCTGAACCCTACAAAAGAAAAGTACAAAAGAACTCTTAGTTCTAACCAATGATAACAGCCGTTCCCACAATTCCATGGTATTGATATAACCCATTAACTAGGTGGACAACACATCGTGGAGTTGAATAATAAGCAACCATCTAAAGCAACCATCTTTATTAGACCAATCAAACTCATCTTAAAACGTCAACCTTCACATGCTCTATGGCTAGTCTGGAGGGGCATGTCTTTGAACAGTAACCTTGTCACGTCTCAAGTGGATTCGAAAGAAGAAGAACAAGAAACAAAAGTTGGCTTTCCATTTATTCATCCACAATCTAAACATTGTAACTCGCAGTCCACTTTTGGCGGCACAATTGGCCATGTCGCAGACGATAAGAATATATTGGCTATTTACACCACCACACCAGTTTCCGATTCCCATTTCCATCTATTCGCGCTACCTGTCATCGATCCATCTTACAAATACCAACGGGGAGGGGGGTGTTGCTATGCCTTATGGAGCATTCCGACCCCCTCTCCGGCACAAGATTAATTTTGTAATCATAATTTCTATGATCAATTAATCTGTTTGCTCATGGGCTTTCCCGAGAGATTTCCCAAACACACATCGCCTAAGTGGAGATGAACTGTTTACCTACCACACACGCGCGCTGAAATCTGCTGGCCAAAGTTATCAGACGTGAAACTTGATGAAAGGTTTTACTGAAGCATGGAGAAACAGAAGCCAATAGAAAGACGCGTGACATATATCGAGCACATCTATATTGTTACAAACGTCTAGAGTGGAGGAAAGAACTGAGAGGAGCATTCTACAGATTAACCAAAATAATAATAATAATAATAATAATAATTTTATAAAGCGCTGTTAACAAACAAAAATTGTAGGCTCAAGGCGCTGTGATAACATCACAAACATAAACACGAGAGCTAAAGTGCTATTATCAGAAGTGGCAATAGATATAAGTATTCCACTAGCAGTCCACTGCATATAAAATGCTTCCAATCAAATGCGTCTCAAATAGCCTCTGACAACCAGTCCAACTCCTGACATCACGTGTGGCTCAGATATTAGGTCCGGTGGAACTCGTATCACTGACAGGGGAAGGGGCAAAGACGAGCTAGTAGTGCCTAAACCACTAAGCAGGAGGAACTCATTAGCCCTGGGGAAGGAAAAGTCTCAATCCAAACTTCTGCTGCTATACATAAACATGGGAGCCTACCCTAATGAAAACTTAGTAGCAGGTGACCCTTAGGCAACTTACAGCACACAGTGCTACACCCTGGTAGAACCTGTGAAGCCGCTGATCCCAAGCCATTCCTTTGGATACAGCAGCTGCGTGCAGTGGGGGTGAATTGTTGTGTGGGCGACAAGTTTCCGACCCTAACTAATGTAGACAAGGCTTTCAGCTCATTTCAAGGAGATGAACCATAGTCTTCCACGAAAGAAGAGGGCCAACAAAAGTGAGAAGGTTTTTCACTCCCTGAAAGTCCAAATAGCACGAAGAATATAGAACGCTCATGCTTTGATGAGTTCGAACTGAAATGATAGTGGAGAGAGAGAGAGACAGACTCCTAACTGGCAGCTTGATCAAAATTCGAATTCTCTTTTCTAAATGGTTTATTAAAAAGAAAAGAAAAAGTGTTCAGGGCTGACAATGCCACTTGGAGTCAACAAGAAACTGTGAGAGACTAACAATGCTATTTGGGTAACTTGGCAGAGGTCAGGGTAGGACAAGTTAAGTTTTGATTTGTTGATTTACTAGAGTGACAGAGCAGAAAGTAATGGTTTTGGATTAGAAAGCGATTCAATCTCAACTGGTTATTGTGCCGGGCAACCATTTCATTGAGTATCACCACGCGCTTCAACAATGGCGCAGCCATTGCAGACATTTCTAAGGTATCGATTGAGTTACTGATATTGATAGTTGTTTTTTTTTAAGGCAAGAGAAATCAAACAAGGATAGAAAAAAAGTACATGTTCAATGAAGTAGGTTCTATGGCAGGAGAGACGTGAACAAGTATTTGGAAGCCAAACAATCTCTTCTTCACATTATTCGGTCTCATACCATGACTAGTTCGTGATGCCCTAACCATAAGGTGAAGACTTGAGACGCCCAGGTTAACGGGAATCTCACTTGCAAGTGCTAATAATGTAAAATGTCACATGATCATGAGTACTAAGAGAGTTTTGAGATACCAAGTAGACATCAGCCGCAGCAACCAATACATCGTATTCCAAACAAGAGGGACTAGCTCGTCTACTTGGTCTTGGATACACCTAGAGTATCAAACACAACACATTGAGCTGATTGATTTAGTTTTAGTCCAATCCATCAATCAATATGCCTAATAATGAACACTCTGTGACAAGGTTCAAACTGGGTGAAAATGTTATAGTAGCTAGACAGGAAGTGAACTCGACTGTCACTAGACTATACAGATCTACCCTAATTACCTCACACACATTTTCGAGTTCCTAAATGTACATACGAAATTTCTCGGACGATATTGCTTCAGAAGACAATTCCTCGGTTAACGCTTTTGAAGGGAATGCATTAAATGTTGTTTCCCTAGAAGGAATAGAGAAAGACGATTAGCCCATGATTATACAATGTTTAAAAAGTCGTGTTTTTTTTTTAATTAAGAGTTTTTTCTCATTGCTAAAAGGGCAAACTAGGAATAAATCTGATTTGCTCATCACACAGCTGTTAATTAACGCTTCAAGTACATTGATTGTGAGAAATACCTTCGTTACAATGAGACAGCTTACATAGGACATGTGTGTGTGTGTGTGTGTGCGCGTAAATAAGGGGAAAAAAAGTGGGGTGGGGAAATTGAGCTGATTATTCACAGTTGACATTGCACGCGCCAGCACCGAGTTGCCCTCTGGACCAAGACAACATCCCAAGCGGGGCTAGCAGCCAGTACACGAAACCCTACCAGTCAGAACAAAAAGGTCTATCAGTACAGCACAAGGTACATAGACGGTGGACAGGGGTGAGAGCCCACTTCAGACCACGTGACGTAGTAGTGCACAGCGCACTTGAACAACAGTTATGGCAGCATTGAAACAAACCTTGTGAATTTTGAAACAAGACGTAAGTGTGGAAGAGATGCCAGTTGGACTACATTTCAGAGCAAGTCATGACAGTATTGAACCCGAACTACTTCTTCAATGTATTCACAAGATAGCACCCAGCGCAATGGGTTCAAAGTCGAAAATGAGTTTTTGATCCTACGGAATGAGAGACCCCTGGATAGAAAGGGTTCACTAAATGATACAAGGTAACGAGGATGCGTGAAAAACAACGACCCCATCGCTTTGTTACCCCTTTAACTTACCAGTATCTACGGATGAGCCACTCGACTGATACGACTTTCCAACCAACTCCAGTTCGTTTACACCCTCAACTGAAGTCCTTATCTCTTCACAAGTACATTACAGAATGTCCCCATGACCTAGCATTGCAACGAAAAGGGAAACCAAAACAAAAAACTCCACGCTATCTTAGAGTTGATAGACACGGGCACGCATGCTTACAAACTACTATGCTATAGCATATATAATCGGCGATTACTATACACCTCTTAAAGAAGTTAATTTGAACATTTTGGGCAACTGTCTACTATCTATATTTATTCAAGGAATCGTGTTGATTGGATGGAAACATGTTTGTAGGCATTTTACGTTTCAATGCGGCCGAGATAGACGGACCAAAAGATGAACTCAATAAATATACAAAAACAAAAAATCCTTTCTATGGACTAAAGACACGAGAGTAGCTGTAGATACTTAGGATGTCTGTATTTTGAACGAGAAATGTAAAACATTGACATAAACTATTGATAACACGTTTCTATTGATAACACGAATGTAAAGGCATGATGAGGACAAACAAACAGCAGGCTCGGGTTTGTTTTTTTTTACAAGATCTTAAGGAGTCAATTAAAGAGATCGGGTCTCATAAAAGGAAATCCTTTGCCAAACTCTGAGTCGACCACTTAATAAGGTTGTGACCGAGCGTCGCGTGATATTTGCGGGACATGTCCTCCGACAATATACCAAGAGTTGCGATGACATGGAAGTCAATATGAGGAAAGCGCAAACAGGGACGTCCTGGTATAACCTGGCGCCACACTTTCATGGAGGACCTCAGAGCATTGGACACCAAGTGAGAAGAGGCTTCAGTCATTGCCAGTGACATCTTTGTGGAGACAGCTTGCCGCCTAATGCGTCGAACGGCGCGGAAGGAAGAACGTCTTAATTGTAAAATACATTAATATTAATCACTAATACATCTCTTTATTCTCCTTGAAGAATTGTGTCTTACAATTGTCCATTACATCGAACAAAACATTACAACAAAAGCAAACAAAACATCCTAGAACAGTTTCAGTCAAACAACTTGAACAAAGAAACACGTGCAAGTTGATTTCATATCTCCCTTTAGTCTTCCAAATATGTGCTGGGACAGGTCTTAACAAGCCCAATCTTCTTTCAGACTTGTGTACTACCAACTAAATCTTGTTTGAAACATCCATTAACAAAGCATCACAATTGACATCAACATTTGTTCTCATACATTCAAGAAAGTACAACAATACATTAACGTAGAGTCAGACATCAACATTTGTTCACATACATTCAAGAAAGTACAACAATACATTAACGTAGAGTCAGACATCAACATTTGTTCACATACATTCAAGAAAGTACAACAATACATTAACGTAGAGTCAGACATCAACATTTGTTCTCATACATTCAAGAAAGTACAACAATACATTAACGTAGAGTCAGACATCAACATTTGTTCACATACATTCAAGAAAGTACAACAATACATTAACGTAGAGTCAGACATCAACATTTGTTCTCATACATTCAAGAAAGTACAACAATACATTAAGGTAGAGTCAGACATCAACATCTGTTCTCATACATTAAAGAAACTAGTCTCACGTAGACAAAACAGCGGAGATAGCGCTCATCTTTCTTTTTCAGACAGCATACAACATACTCCAAACCACGGCGCTCAAGGTCCAAGTGGATGTCCAGACCGTTGGCCATCGGGTAATTCCAAAGTCATGAGGGCCATTCAGTGACCTACTTCATAGTGACCTTATTCCAGAGCGCAGGAATGTTCTAGCTTTCATTTCTACATCTCCTTCTGCTGGACACTAATAAACCCGATGCTATGTTTTATTTCCGTAAAAGTCTCCATAGAATTAAGCACCAAGAAAAACATAGAACAACTTGAATCAAACTAGATTTAACGCTAAGTCCAACAGACTTGTAGGAATGCAAACAGTCAACAGTAAGTATGCTCAGAAAAATCCAGTGAAACACATCTGGAAAAAAAAAAACAACTAATTCTTTTCACTTCTCTTCTCCACCATGCCACGAAGTCTAGCTGGCGATGTCGCTCAAGCAAGAGACAGTGGACTGAGGCGAAATGTCCCCCAAGTTCTCACTTCAACTGCTGGCGTGTGACGACTTGGAACGGGGAGAGCAATCCCAGCTTTTTTTTTTTTTTAAATGCAAAGAATTGGGGGGGGGGGTGGGGGGATAGTGATGGCGAGGCAGGAAAGGGGAGGGGGTGTAGGCGGGGAGATACGAACTAATCAGGTGGAACCAACGCTTTCTTTTAGTCCTGTGACAATGGCGTGGAATGTGACATTTTCTCCTAATATAACCCAAAATAACAGAGCGCAATAAATAGCTATATCGACTTGCCTACGTCTACGTCTGCTAATAGATACACCAACACAACGTTCCATAAGTTCAGTACATTTTAAGAGACGTCTGAGAAAAAAGAAAATGGAACAGTGTTCACGTGAAGTGAATAAAAAAATCTGGCTCAACAAAATATTTCTGTTAGACACTACATTATTCCACTCAATATTTGAATTACACAATCCAAGACACATACAAAAAATGCAATGTACACGACAGAATTCAGAAGTTTATTAAAGAAAATACTAAAAATAGAAGACATGATTTTAAATTAGGAACTACGCTAAAAAAGAAGACCTGTTAAAATAAAGGACTTTACTATGTGATAGTGAGATAAAACACACGCACATAAGGGCATGCAAGTGAGGTAATGTACAAAGTAGACAAAACAGAATGGCGTTGTGAATCACTAAGCTAGTGAGTATCGATCCAGTTTGGGTAATCAAATCGAACATCTGAGATGGTATTTAAATCCATTCTCGATACATTCACACCTAGCATAATACCAACATGCGATTAAGTTAGCCTATAGAATCGTACAATCAACATCCATGCGCACCAATGTAATCCAAATGCTCTTTATTGTATGTTTTTTCTCCTCAACAACATTTTGATATTTTCCAAAAGGATCATGGAGTGCAGGAACACAATACTTAGCAAAAAAAATATATATTGTAAGCTACATGCTATCTATTTATATATCTAACAAGCCATCTCGAGCAGATGATTGTTCTTAACGGACAATGGAATCTCCCCGACATCGACCCAGACACTGAGTGTTTATTGGACATCCACACAAATACAATCGAGATTCCCATACAAGGTTGTGTGGACTACCCCAAAGTTACATGAGAAAGCTCGGTCTTGTACTATTGTACCACTCACCTGAATCAATAACAAGCCGGTACATGTGCAGGAATGTATTTGACTAGTGAATTCTAGAACCATAACGTTAACTTAACGCCCAGACCACCATCTTCAAAGGTCAGGTCGACACGCCCCGTGAAACTGATCAATACGCCCTCATTAAACATTTCAACAAGGGACCACACTTATGAAACCGGTAATGCCATTTTAATAGAAACTATTTGCCATATTATTATTGGGCAGCGCATTGCTTTTATTGCTCATGCATCTACTCTAGTGACCCCTGACCCACTCGTGAACGAAGAACAGCTTTGGAACAAAAAATATCTTTTACTTTTATCTACCGAGCTGTGAAAGGGGAAAGAGGGGGGGGGGCACTGCAACTGAGTGGAACGTTGCCTAGGTTACACCCGATCCAAACAAAGCTGTTTTCATTGCATTGCCTGTGGAACAAAAGGTCAAACTGGGCTTGCAAAATGCTGTACTCGTGGCTCAATAAACGATTGTTACTGGAGCTAACAACAATGATGCCTCACAGACTTCCTCCCAGACATTGTTCTCACTCACTTTGGCTTTGTTCACAGGTAATAGAAACCGCCAAAGTTGTATAGGTAAGTGAGACCACAAAAGTTGTATAGGTAAGTGAGACCGCCAAAGTTATGTAAGTTAATGAAACCGACAAAGCCTTTCATTAATAATTTAAGTGAAGCGTACACCCCTGACGAGACCCCGTCTCTTTCTTCAGCTTGGTCAGAGACAAACCTCAAAAGTAACCGTAATTCATCCAAAACATTGAGCAGTAGAGCACTATGCAGCCGAAACAAAACATTGAGCAGTAGAGCACTATGCAGCCGAAACAAAACATTGAGCAGTAGAGCACTATGCAGCCGAAACAAAACATTGAGCAGTAGAGCACTATGCAGCCGAAACAAAACATTGAGCAGTAGAGCACTATGCAGCCGAAACAAAACATTGAGCAGTAGAGCACTATGCAGCCGAAACAAAACATTGAGCAGTAGAGCACTATGCAGCCGAAACAAAACGTAAGTTTATAAGCCCACCATACTGCTCCTATGTTAATAAGCACGCCAAACTGATCCTATATAATAATCACGCCAAACTGCTCCTATGTTAATAAGCCCACCAAACTGCTCCTATATAATAAGTCAGTCAAACTGCTCCTATGTTTAAAAACCCACCAAACTGCTCCTATATAATAAGTCAGTCAAACTGCTCCTATGTTTATAAGCCCACCAAACTGCTCCTATATAATAAGTCAGTCAAACTGCTCCTATGTTAATAAGCACGCCAAACTGCTCCTGTGTTTATAAGCACGCCAAACTGCTCCTGTGTTTATAAACACGCCAGACTGCTCCTATGTTTATAAGCACGCCAAACTGCTCCTATGTTTAAAAGCCCGCCAAATCGCTCCTATGTTTATAAGCAAGCCAAACTGCTCCTATTTGATTTTGATAAACGAATATGTTTTTAAGCTATCATCCATTTGTACTTTGAATGTCAAAATGTACATCAATGTTTATGTTCACTCAATAAACATGAGCTAGCAAGCCTAAAAACAATATGCATCTCAATAAACATGAGCTAGCAAGACTAAAAACAATAGGTATATACAGGGGGTGGGGGTGGAGATGAAAGCAATCAATAAGGACGCTAATAAAAGTGATCTTTAAGATCACGTGCCTACATACACAGAGAATGGTGGTCAACTTTTATGCATATCTGGCGTTTTCATGACGACACTGTCAACCTTTTCACAGCGCTCAGACACGCCCAGTCCCTGCACACCTTTTCAAGTCATCAATCTTTAGGAACAGGGTGACAGCAGGCGAGACAACTCTGGTAGCACGAAAAGGACAACTTCGATTTTCAACAAATACGCACACAAATCAAATCTTTGACGTATGTTGACGGTCAATAGCACTTAGTGGACAGGTAGTGTGAGTGTGGGGTGCGCGGGTGAGTTGTAAGCCGGCTAGACTTGAGCATGGAACCCACAGCACTTTTGTCTAATAATCTAAGGGAGAAAAACAAGGAAATAGTTGAAAGACAACTGTGGTTAACATTGGCCATTTGTTATCAAATGCTTCTGGTACTTCCACTTCCTGGGGCAGTGGATTTTAAGAAAAAGAAAAGTTACATTTTTTAATATTGTAAACTACAGCAACGGTTTAAGATGAAGCTCTGTCAGTAGGGCAATGACTAAACATCACCAAGTCAGACACCCATTTGTTGTTGCTCGGTGGTTGGTTTGTGGCTCCCAGCAGCTAGTACAACTTAACTGATGTAGGCGTATTACATTCTTATTTAACTCATGACAAGTACACGTCTTGACTGACTCGTGTCTCTGGCTAATCTCTTCTTCAACGTTAACCCCAGTCCTTCTTAGTCAGCGTCAGACCAACTCGTAGTTTCATTAGAAACTCTTCAGCTTACACAAAGAAAATCATCTTCACCCCTTTTCTCATGGTTACACCCTAAACATGTGTATATGCACTCCATAACACCATGTCAATTACATCTGTATTTTTTTTAGAAGCCCCACACAATACTCGTGATAGACTTAAGTGGGATGTGTACTTTTGGAGAAATAATGAGAGTTTGGATTTCGGAACAAATTAATTTATACTAAAAGCAAATCACGTTTCTAGGGACGCTGGCTGTACGGGACTTGACTACAAAGAAACGAGAGGCGCGGTAAGATGGCAGTCACGTGATGTAGTTTCCATGACCCGGTCCTCTCTACTATTAAAACCTGTAAGTTCTTTCAAAACGAAATCACGCCAATACAAGAGAGTTGAGTGCCAGACATATACAATAGTCTCTTTCCGAGGCTCAACTAGTCAGCTTAAAACAAAAAAATGTGTTGGTCTTTTTATAGGCTCGGAATGGGATTTACGGAGCTAGTGAATAGGTGCAAAAATGATGGTCCAAACAGTTTTCTGTAACCACGCCTTGTACATCACACTGATTGTGTCAGTTCAGTTTTTCAATAAGGTGGTGATGTCATCTTAAAGTTAAGAGCTACTAGTCGCTGCTAAAAAAAAATGGACGTAGACGACTAGTAGTAAAATAAAGAAGGGAAAACAAGAATGGAAACAAAAGGGAGTTGTTTTCTTTTTCATACGGGGTCATTTTATTCTTATCAAAGAGGCCTACATAACAGACAAATCGTGACTGTTTACAAGATGGTCCCTGTTCGAACCTACGGATCACCACCGTCCTTTGCAAGGACGTTATAAAATAATCTTTTTTGTATTTGGCATTTATTTATTTTTGGAGGAGCTTCTGAAACTTACCTACAAGTCTAGGTGTTGACTTCAATTCACAGTTCACAACAGTTTCATTTTAAAAAATCATTGTAACTCAAAGCAATAACTATTTGTATGTAAAAGCGCCGTTAACAAACCTAATGTAGGCTCAAGCCAGACCAATCGTTATAGAAGACCTGAACACTGACCTGCAACGTCACAGAAATGGTCGCGGCTCAAGGCAGTATAATAAAACCTCTCAAAGTAGGCCACCCAGAAACACCAATTTCAAGACTGATTAAAGGTGACAAAGGGTTGGGTTGGGGAGCACTATTTGATCATTCAAAAAAAACCCAGCTCCGCGAAAGGAATCAATGTAGTTTTATGAATAATTTAGTCAAGTTATTTGTTAACTTCAATCCATATAACTAGTTTGTTAGAACTGGTGGAAATAACATGGGTAACGCTCTGTGTGTCAAGACTTTTTGCTCGTCTCTAATTCCTTGAGAATCAGTCAAGTCACACTATCTGTAGGCCAGCATGAACAATCATAACGACTGCACCAAGAAGAAATAAACTTAAAAGAAAAGCTCCCCTCCAAGAAAGGCGCATACGCGGAAAGAGAACGTGACTTCCAGTTCAATGTTTCTATTCCTTTGAATCAAATCACTTTATGACCTAATTTGCAAAAGGGTCTGATATTTTGGTGTTAAGTTTGAAGCTTGCATTTCCTACACCGTAATTCCGACCTCGCAGAATTTTGAGTGGCTTCAAAGAGCCCGCCATGACCCATATTGTATTTGGCATTTATTGACATCAATTTATTTATTGAAGCCACTCAAAATTCTTCCGTAAATTCGTGGATAGACGACAATGCCATAGTATTCTTACGGGTGACGACGTATTTGCTCATCGCTGTATTGTTTTCCCCAACAGACAACCCATACAGAAATGAACTAGTTAATATCTCAGAATACCAGAGAACATGAATAGATCGAATGATGGCGCGAAGTTGTCAGTCATCAGTTTTTTTCCCGACGACAGCGCCCCCAGCCCGACGAGGTCGGAATTACGGTGTAGGAATACTAAGAAATGCAAGCTTCAAACTCAACACCAAAATATCAGACCCTCTTGCAAATTAGGTCATAAAGTGATTGGATTCAGAGGAATAGAAACATTGTCTTCGTGAGATTGATAAAGTGAAACTAAATCTCAAACAGAACGTTGAAGTAGGCCTACACTTAGAGTAACTACAGAGAAAGTGTGCAGACGTATTTATCAGGCTTCGGCTAGGACTCGATCACATAATAATAATCTTTATTGCCCATATGGAAATTAGTCTTACAATTTGTGCATTACACCAAACAAAAAAAAAAACATTACAACTATAAGAAACCAAAGTGTACATTCACACCAGACTCACTCATAATTTGCATGTGACAAAGTTTATACCAGATTGTTCTTATTTAATGATTTGATTGCCAGGGGAACAAAAGAGTGTTTGTGTCTGTTTGTCTTTGCTATCGGTGTCTTGTATCTCTTTTGTGATGGTAAAATCACAAAATCCTGACACAAGGGGTGATTCTTATTTCGAGGATCTTGTTAGCCTTTTTTATAGATGTTTGTCTCAAACAAATGTCCAAATGGGTTTTGTTTTTTTGCCAATGATTTTACCAGCAGCATTTAGGATTCTATAAAGTTATTTTTATTTTTAATGCTCAGATTGCCATACCAGGCAGTGATATTGAAACTTAAAATATTGCAGATATGAGCGTGATAAAACATAGCCAAGGCCTTTTTGCTAACATTAAACAAGGACAGTTTTCTTAGTAATCGTAATCTTTTGCTGCCCTTTTTTGCTGATATAATCAGTATTTGCAGTCAAATTTAGTTTATTGTCTAGGATAGTAGTAACCAACAAGGTATTTAAAGGTTTGCACAATTTCAATAGTCTCTCCAGCTACAGAAACAATATCATTTTCCTTCTTTTCCCTACGAAAATCGATTATCATTTCTTTGGGGTTTTTTTACATTTAATAATAAAAAATTATCTTTACAGTATTTTTCAATGTGTTCTATTTCTTTGAAATACTCATTTACGTCTGAGCTCTCTGAGAGCAGAGCAAGAAGAGCCGCATCATCAGCGAATTTTGTGAAGGAGCAAAAAGGACTATCGTATTGAAAATCATTGGTGTACAAAATGAACCACAATGGCGATGTCACCGCCCCCTGGGGCGCGCCTGTGTTAACTATGCGTTCATTTGAAATAACATTGTTTACCCTAAACCTCTGAGATCTCTGGGTCAAAAATTCATTAGCCCATAGTATTATGTATGGACTAATCTTCAAAGCTTTCAGCTTTTCAATGAGTAAATGAAGTTGTATAGTGTTAAAAGCTGATGAGAAATCAATAAAGAACAATCTTACATAAGTGTTCGGTAAGTCCAGATGTTTCTAGACACAATTTAAAATATTTAGGATGGCATCGTCTACACCTTTACACTTTTTGGTAAGCAAATTGTAAAGGGTCTAAGTTATTACAAAGATCATTCAGAAGAAACATTTTAACCAATTTTTCTAAACATTTAGACACAATGGAAGTAAGTGAAACAGGTCTATAGTCAATCATTTCTTTCGGTTTGGAAACCTTTGGCACAGGTACAATTATAGATGACTTCCACACAGGTGGTATCTCATGGTTTAGTAATGAAGTAGAAAAAATATCTTGGAAAGGTTCAGCTAGTTGTTTAGCACATTCTTTTAAGATTCGCCCTTGTATTCCACCAGGCCCACTAGCTTTCATTGGGTTGACGTTTTTGAAAATGTTAAAAGATAAGTAAGTAGTTAGAACTGCAAGACTACATCCGGTCCATTAAACACACATATCAAACGCGCTTCTGTTCAACTGTGCAACAAATAGAACGCACAGGGTGAAAGTGCACATTTTTTGTCTCCCATTTGATAAGATAGATCGTGATGATCTAAGAATGCACGTGCTCATCTAGCGCCTTATTGACCACTATCACCATCTTGACCAACTGAAAAATGTGCTCCTCTACAGCCCAACTCTCCCGGCTTTTTTTTAAAACACCACTGAATGTTCGACCAAATCGGTGAGGGACGAAAATAGCTTCAAAGGGACGCAACACCACATGGGGATTAAGGTCGGCGAGATTACGCCGCTTGTATACACTTTTCAAGGCTCCAGAACACATATCGAATTAATTCCAGCCACCTTTTCTCTGACTGATACACGAATATAAAAAAAAAAAAAATACATAGATCTATGTATAATGCATCTTAGGCGCAAGTGTGTGTGTGAGGAATAAAGCAAAGGAATAATGCTAGAGTGGCCAGATTTGTGTAAGAAACTCAAAGACACTATTACACTTACATGAAGACTAGAATCTGGGTAGGTTGTAAAACAGTAAATAAAAAATAATAATCTCCATAGTGACACTGGAGAGTTGAGGTTACCGTTAAGTACAAGTTGAGTTCTCTCAACAGAGATCATGATGTCCTGAATATTGTTTAGATACATATAGTCAGAATTCAGAATTGTAACAAAAATTTCTAAGGATTTTTTTTCTTCATTCATTAATTCAGATTTACACTAGCAAAAAATTAAAAAGTCACGACGGCATAGTTAAATCTCGCCATCTACACAGTGTCCAGTAGTTTAAAATAATAATGACATTTGAGTACAGGTCTATTGGCTATTAGTCAATGTTCCCAAAACATATTCAATGTCTCAAATTCTGTCAATGACTTTCTCAAACTCGAAGTCACTTCTCTGTGTGTGCAGGCTTCAATACAAATCTCATATTTACAACCACGTTTATCACAAGCCCGAGAGTGTTTAGAAAAACAAAAAGTGGTTAGTGTCTCACAAGCTGTTCTGGTGATAAAGCAGTTGAACAAAGGACATCGCCATTCACAGTCCCCGCTGTTATGGTGATAAAGCAGTTTAACAAAGGACATCGCCATTCACAGTCCCCGCTGTTCTGGTGATAAAGCAGTTTAACAAAGGACATCACCATTCACAGTCCCCGCTGTTCTGGTGATAAAGCAGTTTAACAAAGGACATCACCATTCACAGTCCCCGCTGTTTTGGTGATAAAGCAGTTTAACAAAGGACATCGCCATTCACAGTCCCCGCTGTTCTGGTGATAAAGCAGTTTATCAAAGGACATCACCATTCACAGTCCTCAAGAAAAGACTTCACAAAAACAATCTATTGATAAAAATCAACTCATTCCTTAGAGAGACTTAACGAAATAAATCAATCAAGTGTAGAATATTACTGACTCGAGCATCTACTGAACAGCTTTGAGTTGCTAAATCTGACATGGGGAAAGAACAAGATATGCATCTAAGTGTACCGATGTCCACTAAGATTATTACACTTTTTAACCTTGAAGTCATATAAAACTCTTATTTCAAGTCCAAGGGCTCAGGAAAAGAGATGGGGGAGGGGAGGGGAGTAAGGATTCATTCGAAGTGACAGAGGCTAGCAAGTACCCTGTGTCCTAGCAATTACCCTATGTCGTCACATTCTTAAGCTGGCTGGATTTTTTTTTTTTTTATAGATTCCATGATAACTGCGGGTCATTCAAGGTACTACAATAAAGTTCCAATGATTGCACACTTGTTCTGCTTTTATCGGCTGGGAAAGTAGCATGGGTAAATCCCCACAAACATTGACCATTAAGTGCACAAGAAAATAGATCAGCCATTTCATTAGTGTGTAAGTGGTGGTAGGGGGGAGGAAGAGGTGCAACCTATTAACTCAATCGAGTGTCCTTCTGGTACAGCAACATTTGTCTTTTATATAAAGAAAAAATTTGATGAGGTATAATATTTTGGGGGAAGGTTAAAAAAAAAAAAGGGAGGGGGGGGGGGTAGCATTATTTATTGAACTCAGTAGCATAAATGTGCATATAAATACATCCGAAATAAAAATTAATCCAATGGGTAAAAGACTGGGGGAAAGAGTCAATATATACCCACCCACCCACCTACACACACAGGTGCATGAAATCTTGTCAGGTTGTGGTACATGTAAATGGTTTCTGTATCTTAACACTACAGCAGTGATTCCAAAATGTTTATTCAGCAAATCTTTTCAATGCAATGTAAGTGTCAATAAATCTCTGCAGTTATAATAGTAAACTAAACAAGCACAGAAAGACAGACACAGAAAGATATATATATATATTTTAACGAATTTTTAAAATTCTAAAATAGCTAAAAACATGTATAAATGTCTTTTTAAAAATAGTTTTCCTTGTATATATATATAGATATATATGCCTCTTTTAAGAAATAGTTTTCCTTATATATATATATATATATATATATATATATATATATATATATATATATATATATATATATATATATATATATAAGGCTTGTCTTCGAGTCTGAAGAGAGAGAGAGAGATAGGGAGAGAGAGAAAATAAGATTTATAAGATATATAGTAGATATATATGCTCCATTTGCATGCAATGATTATAGATCATATGCAGTAATCCTTATGAAAAATGTGTTTTTTAAATAGTTATTTTATATCTGACAAAAAGAATATGTAGCATGACAGATATACAAATAAAACATTTTTTTTTGTGTAAATCTAAATGTTTCAGAACAAAATGATACTTTTAACTTTATAGAAATTATTTTGTACTTTACTGTAACATTTCTTGGTTTAACAGTATGTACACTATTTTTCAATTTTGGATGCCTCACTGTTTAACATACTTGCACTAATGCATACCATACAAACTTATTAAGGTTGGATTGTGCCTTTTAAAACTGAGAATATATGCATTGCACATACTAACACTACCCACCAAAATGGATATTATACTACTATTATTTTGTTCACAGTTATCTTTTTACTACATATAAACTTTACTCATGTTCATGTTAAAAGCAACAGTATGATTACATTTTTTTTTACTCAAGTATTATTTGGGATTAACAGTTTTTGAGTTTTTGGCACATTGGCGCAAAGTGAGAAAACAAATTAATTTTAGAAAGAAATTTTTTTTTTTTTTTAAATTACTTGCACTGCTTTTTAAATATATTTTTGACCAATAAATTATTTTGTTGCCTTTTATTTCAATCATAAGGCTAACTCATTGTTGAAATATTTCATCAGCGTTAAAAATATAAACAAAGAAATAAAATTTTTAATATTCATGTTACACAAGTTAACACTGAGTTGTGTTATTATGTATTATTCCTGAATACAAATGCAATGCTGCTTTAGTCACTAGAGAAAACACTAGAAACAATACAAAGTAGACTACCAGTTTAAGCATCAACTAAGGAAATAATCACTTCAGTCGACTGAAATAGGATACAATTTGTTTTTCTTGTCGAGTCAAACACCAGTGACAATGTTTTAGAACAAAGAACTATTAAAGGCTGCTGCTAGATAAATTAAGTTCATTCCTTATTTTTAGCTGGCATAACAGCCATTTATTGGAAACATGCAGCTTAAAGATACAAGAAATATTAGAATAATAAGTAAATATTTTCATTAAAATTATTAAGTCTACAACAGATTCAATCAACTCTGTAAGTTAAAAGTAACAAAAAGAGTAAATAAAAAACTAAGAGTCAAAAAAAAAGAAATAAAATTATTAAAATTAAAGAATTAATGGTGTAATTGCATTGTTTTTTTTCCTAATAAATAAAAAAAGATTTTACAGAAAAACTTTATTAAGTATTTACAATTAATTTAATACGCTAATAAGTTCATTAAAAGTGATAATGGATCAAAAAGAAATGTTAATATGTGCAAATCTAAGTCAGACTAATCTGCAGCTTAAGCTTGAATATTGAGGAGATAAATTGTGTCTTCATTTATTTCTAACCATACTGACATTTATTCAACTAGACCTACATTCAAGTGTGTTAAAGTGGTTTTACACAAACAATTATTTCTGAAATGATAATACATAACAACAAAGGGAATAATTTATATTATATATATATATATATAAAGGATCATGTAATACTAGTAAAAGCTCTCTTAAGTTCTTAACCTATTCATTTAGTAGGCTAAGTCTTAAGTGATGACTGAGATGGAAAAGGGTAAAATTGGAATGCAACTTTAGTATATACTATAAAAAAGAAAAGTGTCTCTAACTCTGTGACTGTAGTCTGTATTATGCCACTGGGACTGGGAGGTATTTTAACAATTTTATCTGGCTAGTCACTAATTTCTTTATTTCTGTTAAACTTATCTCACACTACACAGACAGAAGGGATATTGATTATTATAGAATTATTTCCCTCCTGCTTGGCTCCATGCTAGACTTCAGAATTCTAGTGAATGAGTGAGTGGATCAATCAATACTACAGCATTCCAGAACGAGGATGCTATGACATCATTCAAGGGAGCTAGTCCATGATTATTATCAATCACTATAACATAGTCACATGTAGTCTAGAAATATTTACTCTTTAAATAGATCTAAATATTATTTATAAAACTTGCAATTTGTTTTAGGCTAGAGGAAGTAGATCTAGAATTGATCTGACCTTAAATAAACTTTTAGCTTTAGATCTACTATTTTACTAAACTATTAATTAGCATCTCATGCTTTATCCATTTTTATATGTATTAATTATTAACATAAATTTTAATGTTTTAATGACATAAAAGAAAGGGGAACTAAATCAAGAGTGGCTTACTTGAGGAGTGATTTGCTGCAGTTGTTTTTGCATAATTTCTCTATCTTTATTTGCTTCTAACAGTTTGGCTTCTGCTAGATCCAAAGCTTCCTGTTTTTCTCGCAGACTCTCCATCAATTTATCTCTCTCATCTAACATGTTGACCATTAACTGCTCGAAGTTTGAGTCGTCTCCAGAACCCTGAGACTCTCTATCATTAGAACCATCTTCAGAGATGGTAGGCATTACGTCGCACATCATTTTCGTAGAATTTTAAGTTATGTAGTGTAGGCTGTGAAATTTAAATATCCAACGAATGCACAAAACTATCAATCAGAACACACACAAGACCATTACTTAGCTCTGCCCTACACACTAAACACCGGTATATCTAGGTTGATGGTCTCCTGAGAACACAAGGATCAGTAAAGGCCCCATTAAAATTTTAATTACTACTGCTTTGTAAGTCCACTTGTGTATATTTTTCTGATCCATTTTAAACCAAAGAGAGACTGTCGAATGTATTAAATAATAAACGCATTAACCTCCCGATCCAAAATGGGAGGCCATTTTCTAGACGAAAAGTGTGTCATACCCATAATTCTCTATATCATGTTGGGGTAACTCCATTGAATTTTTCTGAAAGGGATGTAAATTAGAAAAGACTGCAAACGAACGTCGTAAGCCGAAAATTTTACGGTAAAACAACTAAATAAATGAAAAATGTACAGCGTTTGTTAAGTTGAAAATGTATGATTCTAGGTAGCGTCACCTTGCGGATAGGAGGAGAAAAAAATCCTTATCTGATCCCCATACGTGTAAAGTAGTCGTTGTTGATATAGTTCGAGTTCTCTTTATAACAATTCTTTCGTTATGAGCGTTTCATTTAGGAGGTCACATTGAGGTCAGTAAAACTAGAATTACAAGATGTTAATTTACCAGATTAAATTATAATTTAACCCTTTTTACCAAGCTTATATCAACTCACTCTGTATGTTTGGTAAAAAGTTTGTAGGTAGGCCTACATGTTATTTCTCCGACACCCAATAACGGATAAAGCTGAAAATGTGTACAATTATTTCTTTTACCTGACAACGCAAGAATAAAAAAATAAACTATTGGTAATTAATTATTTTGTTTGGTATCGCTAACAAGGGAAAGAAATTTTACTTGACAGAACCTGGTGGTACAAGCTGAATTACTCCTCTTGGTAGGTCGCCGCTTGAAAGTAAGCTTCTAACAAACAAAAGGTAATTTATACAATCTTCTTATCTTATCTTATATAATACAGACGTTACTTCAAAAAAGAAGATGATTACGTCCTACGCGTCATGCATTTAGTCATGCATATTAACCAATGACTTAAATTCTGCCAAGTCACTGGTTTTCCTGGCTAGCTCAGGCAACCCATTCCATGCTCTAATAGCACTAGGGAAGAAGGAGTATTTGTACAAATTTGTCCTAGCATATGGGACGAGGAATGTGCTATGAGTTCGAATTCAGGTCTGGTCACTTTAGTATTTCTTTATATAAAAACCTTTTCAAAATTTCATGCTTCGTTTCGCGCATTACTGAACCGATCCGTCAATGGCAGAAGCACTAACATTCTGTCCCTCGATAAACTTCTGCATGTAAAACAGCCGCAATGCTGACAACAAAATGAGGCCACAATTCATCACGTGGATTATAGTTAGGCTCTTCTCTTGTGAAAAGAAATATGATTTCAAAAGCAGGATATAATTTAAATAGTCTCTCCACCAAATACTTCAGAGCTAACCACCTGGTCTTTCTATAGCCCAAAATTCGACGAATTTGCTTAAAACAACAATTTCACTTTATTGTGGGTTGAAGCATCTGTGAACGCTGTCAAAAACTGGGTATGACTAACCTGCTTTTTTACTTTGTTCGTTATATAGGAGCCAAACCTTTTGCGAGGATTACTTCACATTTGGTTCTTGCACATTTTATTTTGGGTCATACTTTTTTAAAGTAATTTCAAAGTGCAGTCCATTGATGCAAAACTATTATTATGGAAAACTGTATGATAGCCGAAAGTACCTTTAGCTGCTGTGAATTGTTTTATTATACGATATTTAAATGTCGGAGATGTAGGCGTTGTGGGAGCTACCAACTGAAGATGACGATCTGCATTCAGATATTTGGTTATATCCACTTGTGTGACAGTAAACTATGATCGACATTTCCAGAATCATGATCCACCGTGGTGGTTGGGTTTTCTTGCCCTCTTTCTAAACGGGAACTCTGTTGTAAGTCCGTCTGAACTTCGATATTTCGTATACGACATCAGCGACATCCCTGTTCCTGTCATTGGCTTGAACAGAAAGGGAAGTCAAACCAAGGAATACGATGGAATTGATTATCAGAATCAGCGAAAATCATGCGGAACGACAACACTCCAAGAGTCGAAAGAAAATGTACTAATGTTGGTTTCTGAGAAGAAGGCAGGATGCTGTAAGCCTAAAATACATTCCTCTAGCACATGAGTTTGCTAGAGAGTGATCATGAAAAAAAGAAAATTCCGAAAGGTGGTAATTTTAAGTTATTAGTGAAAAGATTAAGAAAATGTTATAATAAAAAGTGACACTGATCGACTTTTTATGAAAGCGGCCGTCCCGCCCGGACATTTTATGAAAAGCTGAAAGACGGTCTAAGTCGGGACTGTCACGCCAAAGTCTGGTCACTTTAGTATTTCTTTAAAAAGTCTTGCATAACAAAACAGTTCGCTTTCTAAAGACGAAAAAGTAGATAAACTCTCAAAGCTGCAAAATAAATATTTTCCCTATTTTTATTTCTAGTTTTTTTAGCGGCCCCCGTAAGGGGAAAAAGCCGCTATTAGGTTTGTGCAAAATGTCCGTCTGTCCGTCTGTCACACTCAGATCTCGAAAACTAGAAGAGATATGAAAAATATTATTTTATCATTAAATGCGGCTTGAAAAGTTTAGGTGCAACGGCTACTTTTGGTTTTCTAAAAGCAAACCGTTTAATTTATAAAATTAATTATGCAAACGATTTTTTTCATAAAAAATACACCAATTCTAAAACAATTACGTAAATGTAAGGGAGGCAATGTTACAATATGCTAACAAAGGTGGACAATTTTTGTGTATTTTCAGTATCACTAAGTCAAATATATTTTAAAAATGTACAGGAAATGTTTACAACAAATATAAATAATAGTTAAAGATGTTTTTTCTGGTCAACTAGCTGCTAAAATTAAAAGAAAACATTTCTGTTTGTTTATAAAGGCTAATAATGCATTTTGTATGTAAATATCACGCACATTTTTTTAAATGGACTTTTTATGCAGCGATTTTCGTGCAGTAGCGTAACGTCGCAACATGGTCAGGCGCTAAACCAATTCCTTAAACTTTTAAAAAAAATCAGATTTTATTTATGTTTTGTTTAGTGCCCCCATCCGAATAAAAGAAGATTATTTTTGTGCGTTTTGTCTGTCGGTCGGTCTGTCCGTCACGATTAGATTAAAAAAACTAGAACTCTAAAAGCTATTGAAAATCTGATTTACACTTTAATGTTCCTCCCGTAACATCTCAATATTTTTAAGTATCTAAAAATTGATTGTTCCGGATTTTTTTGTGCAAAACTTATCAACCCCAACAAATGTTTGTTTGCTCTTCTAATTTATATTACATTCAATTCCACGCTTAAACGTTGCAAAAACACATTATCAATAATATGTTGTTCCGTTTTTTATGTAAATAGCATATTAATGCTAAATCAAAATCTCTATACTGACTTATATTTCATTAATTGTAAAAATGTTCCGGATATTGTTTTATAAAACATGAATTATGCCTAATGATTGTTTGAGATCGCATAATTTACTAATATTACACTTATATTATTTGACAATGCGTCACTATAATTTGGTTATCAATATCAAATTGTTCCGTATTTTCATCTTTAAACAAATTTTAAAAATATCGACAATATGTTGTTCAGGGCTTTAAAAAAAAGTAATTTACTAGAATTGATTACTGAAAATTACTTTTTAGACATTTAATTTTTTTGCTAAAACATAACATAGAAGTTTTGTAATCGATAAAGAAAGTTCCGGATTTTGTTTCTTACAAATCGTCGCCAGAAATTTCCGAATTTATTTAAAAATCTACTAACGCCAAATAATTGTTTGAACTCCCTCTTCTAATTAATAAACAAATAATCTTCTCACTTACGAAATAATGTTTTTACGGATTTTTATGAAAAATATTTTAACTCACTACTCCCTTACAGTACATTTAACTTTCTACCTAAAACATTAAAAAATCTAATTATCGTTAATATTATGTTCCGATTTTTAAGGAAAACAGAATCAAAACACCAAAGTAAGGTATGAAAATCTCTCCACATGGCTGTAGTACATTTAATTTTTATACGAGACCATCCAATAAATTTAATTAACGGTATTTCATTTATCTGAAATTCTCTTTTTCTTTTACTATTTATACAAACATCCGGAACAATTTATTATATAAACTTTTCAATTGTGTTCATACCTAAAAAATTATTGCGATGTTTTGAAACGTAGAATAAAGGTTAATCAATTTTTAATAACTTTTAGTTGTTTTTTTTTTTTTATATCAAGATGACGGACAGACCGACTGACAGACAAAACACAAAAAACATGCGGCTTTGATCCTTTTTAAATAAATTCTATTAGAACTCAGTGCACCAATGCCTATGAACCCTCGTTAAATATCTCGTGTAAATAAAGACATTTTTTTTTATGGTACCGGTACTAGCCTATTGTGAGGTAATGGAATTTTTTTTCTTTGACGTCATATGAATGGACTCTTTAAATGTAATGTTAAAAGAACGCACTCGGTGCACCAATGTCTATGAACACTCGAAAAATTGCTTGTATTAATGAAAACATATTTTAGTCTAACTAAGCCGTGTGACGTAGTGTTTTTTTTTCCTTTGACGTCATATGGAATGAATTCTTTAAAAGAAATGCTAAAAGAACGCACTCGGTGCACCAATGTCTATGAACACTCGATAAATGGCTCGTAATGATGAAGGTGATTTTTATTCTAGCTAGGCCGTGTGACGTAGTGTGTTTTTTTTCCTTTGACGTCATATGGAATGAATTCTTTAATTGAAATGCTTAAAGAACGCACTCGGTGCACCAAAGTCAATAAACACTCAATAAGTGGCTCGTATCGAAGAAGGCGATTTTTAGTCTAGCTAGGCCGTGTGACGTAGTGTTTTTTTTTTCCTCTGACGTTATATGGAATTAATTCTTCAAATGAAATGAAAAAAGAACTCGGTATAGTAATGTTTATTAAGCCTCGTTATGTGACTCGCGTTTAAAAAAGGTATCTTGATATCTTGATTTAGATCTAATCTAGATTTTTTAAACTAGATCTAGATTTTTATTACAGTATATCTAGATCTGGATTTATATTCTAATTAAAATTATTTTAGAGTCTATATCTAGAATTTCTAGATCTAGTTTAGACTAAAATAGACTAGATTAAGATGTAGAATTTCAATTTCTAAACTTAAAGTGTAAAAAAAAAGTGTAGATTTTCATTTCCAAACGTTTTGATCAATATATTGTAATGTTTTAATATACTAAAACTAATCTACTATTTTTTTATTTAATTTAAATTTAAATTTACGGCAAATGAATCTTTGAAACATTATTACTTTTGACCATCGGATGGCTGCCTGGTCATGCGGTTTGCGCACTGGACTGTCGTTCAGATTTATGGATGGTCCAGGGTTCAAACCCTGCCCGCTCCCATCCCCCGTCGTCCTGTGGGAGGTTTGGACTAGGAAGTAATTATCTTCAACTCTGAAGGAACATCCGAAACATGTAAAACATTTTACATCAAAATTAAATCACCTCTTGAATATTATTTGCGAATATGCAGATCCGACATGGATCCGACTTCGACGGGGGCCGCCTCTGAGTTTGTGTAACACAAACTCTCTTTGTAATCTTGTTAGTTTTGAACTTGACGAGCTGGCAGCCGTACTGACAGACAGATCAAACTAAATTAACGCGGCTTTTTTTTTTTTCCTCGCGGAAGCCGTTGTCATGAGCAAACTGGGTAACAACAGTCTCCAAGTAAAATTAAACTGTATTTCAGATGTCCATTCAGAGTTGAAGATAATCTACTTCTAAACCTCCAGCAGGACGACGGCCCGGGGGATGAGAGCGGGCAGAACTTAGAACCAGGACCGGTCTTAGTAGCTAGTAAGGCATAGGTAAAATTAAGCAGCCGTCCAATTGAAGGGGACCTCGCACAGAAAAACAACTTTCGAAAAAAAAAAAGCGAAACTTGGATCCACTCTCAGATACCTATAGCTGCGATCTATGTCTACTAGCCTAACTCTACTATGTCTATAACTCATGGTTTATTCGTGAAGGTTTAGAACTTTACATCTACTTGTTAGACTACTTTGTTAGAAAAGCTTTGCTTATTCCTATTGGTGAATAGGCCCTATGTCAAAACATTATTTCGAGTCTGATGCTAACGCAAAACGCAAAGGAAAATTTTTCGATTTTTTATTTTTCACTTCGCCTAGGGCCTCTGGTTACCTAAGGCCGGCACTGCCAGGACCATCGAGACGATTGAATGACAGCAAGATCAGAGACGAAAGCTGAGCTGGTTCAGTCATGTTGTAGCCTAAGTCATGACTCAGTGTCAAAAGTCATCCTTCATGGTACACTGGAGGAGCACTGGATCGTCGAAAGAAAAGCTGACTGGACAAAAGTAAAAGAATGGACCAGCCTCTCAAAGCCTCACTAAGAACAGGTGCTGATCAGGAAAAGTGTAGGAAATTGATTATTATGCAAACTGGATCATACTCCTACGTAGGGCCGGTCTTACAAATTGCAAGACGAAGACCGGTCTTACTAATTGCAAGACCCAATTTAATGGATGCTTGCGAGGCCCCTCTTCTAAATTTTTAAAATAACAACTATTATTATTAATTAGATCAAATTATATTGTTACGGTTCTCCAACTATCCAGACTCTCACTCACTCTCTTCAAACTGCACCACACGACACAACGAACTTAAAGAACCTCACAACTCAGGGCTCCAAAGTATCAGTAACAGTTTAATTTCAAATACATCATAATTGGCAACAACATTAACACTGACTGTCCAAAAACCTAGTCTCTGCTCCGGACTGACTTCACACACCGTGCTGGTTCTGACTTCGCCTCGTACTGGTCACATTGCGAGGTAGCGTGAAGTGTCTTGACTCTAATACAATCGCTCTTATATAGGCTTCCTACAGGCCTTCCAGAACCGGATGTAACGTCGCTTGACCACTCAGGTTGATTACATTCGCCGTGACTTGCACTACCCCCATCTGTCTCACCACCAAAGATTATTATACAATATGGGTGGCTGCCTGGTCGTGCGGTAGGCTATATGCGCGCTGGACCGTCGTTTGGACCTCGATGGTCTCTGGTTCATACCATGCCCGCTGCCATCGCCCTGCGGAAGGTTTGGACTATAGGGTAGTAATTAAATCATCTTCAACTCTGAAGGAACATCCGAAACATGTCAAACACTTTACATTTTACAAAAAACTCAAACGCAATAGGCGGTTTTTTTTTCTTCTTCTAATGGGTTAATTAAAATTACGCCAATCGTAGGCTACGCTAAATATGTTAATCATTTTAGTCCTACATAGATCTATTTGTGACAAGATCCATGGCTAAAGTAAAGAGATATGCTAAATGTTGCCTATATTTCGGTGGCCCTGCCAGGCGCGGGGCCCAATTTGGATCAATCGGCCTAAGGCGCCGGCCCTGCCCCTACGACGAAAGTCAATTTAAAGGATGAGAGATAAATAAAGAAATTAATGAATATAAATCTGGATCTATTATTTATAACATACATTTGGGCTTAACCATGCATTTTTAGTAGATCTATATGTACTTCTTTTTAGTGTTTTTACGGTACCAAAAAAAAAAAAGTACATATTACCGAGAATATCATCATTTTAACATGGCGTCAGATGTGTATTGCATCGTCGCCACTTTCGATTTCAGTTTACTAGAAATATAAAAATAAAAAAATGTAGACTATTGTAGACTTTCTCTCGTAGTTTATTTCACTCTGCTTATAAATAATTTCAAGATGCCCAGAGACGGGAAAAAGGCAAAAAGACGCCATGGCCACGGTCTACTCAGTAGTTCAGGTAGAAATAGTAAATAGTAATTTACTAGAGAGAGTAGAGGCTAGAGCCAGAGGCAATACTTCATTTTACTTGTGTCTTGACTTAGACTAGTACTAGTAGTGACTAGACTTGAGACACTACTCACTAGACGTCTAGAGTAGTTAGACTACTTAGTCTGACTTAGAGTTAGAGACTCTTAGAGTACTTAGACTAATAAGACTAAGACCTTCTACTCTAGATCTAGTAGTCCGTCTTAGTGACTTAGATCTAATTGACTTAATTTAAAATAGGTTATCTCTAGTCTTGACTCATGTCACTCATGTCTAAATCTCTAGACTGTCTCTATAGAGTCTAGACCTAGATCTAAGAATAGAGACTGAGTCAGTGAGAGATAGATCTAGTCTAGTAGACCCCAGACTGAACTACAAATTTAAATTACATATCTCTGCCTCTCTACTGACTACTGACTCTGGTCTTCAGAGAAGTTGAACATCAAATACATGATAGATCTAGTCTAGGTCTAATTTATTAATTAAACTATACTGACTCTAGATCTAAACTTGTCTAGATTATAGATATTGTCTAGTCTCTAGTAGTGCATATTGATCATATATAATTTTTAATTTAATATAAAAAATATATGTTAAAAGAGGCTTTTATATATTAATGTTATATAGACTTAGACTTAGATCTATAGATATTATATCTATAGATTTCAGATCTAGTCAATCTAGAATAATAGATCAAATCTAGACAAATAGACTCACATTAGATAATTAGAGGATAGTCAATATATATACTAATGTAGTCTAGATTTTATAAATCTAGATTCTAATCTAGACAATTGACATTCTAGTAAAGATATATAGGTATACAGAATCTAAATTTAATTAGTCTTAATAGTCTGCTGTATACTACTAAAAGAATATTTAAGAGTAAGTCTTATTTATATAGATCTAAGTGAAGTCTAGTCTATTAAAATTATTATACAATACATGTCTAGTATTAACTTATTAAATTGTGACTTTCATAAATAGAGGATCTATATCTAGACTAAAGATCTAGCTATAGGTCTTGATCTACATCTTGAATCTAAATTCAGACTAAATTTACATTTTCTTTTTTTTTTTAGACCAGACAAAGTGATAAACTTGTGTTTTAATTATTTTAGATGTATCACTTCTTGACTTTGCTGATGCTAGAATCCCCCAGTCTTGTGGTCGACTCAGGAAATCTGTGATAAGTGGTATGGGAGGTAAAGCTTTATTTATTTTCATTAGTTCAACAAACAAGTAAAAAAAAACAACAACTGGCATGTTTTAGAGTGTTAAATGTAATGATATAACTAAATTATTAAAAAAACAAGTGTGTACTCTGATGTTGGCTAACTGTATATCTATCTATTTTACTTTTTAGCAATACCAAAAACAGCAAGTGCACAGAACATAGTTCAGAAAGAAGAAGAGGAAACTCTTAGTTGGTTTGAGAAGGACCTAGAAGACTTTGTCATTGGCGATGAGCCCGAACAAGATGAAGAAGATGAATCAGGAGTAAAAGGTGAAACACAATTATGTTTTGTGTCTCTCTTTAGAAATAATTTTAAAAATAATAATAATAATGGCAATGTCTTTGATTCCAAAGATTAAGGACGAGTGCAGTGTTTCAAATGATTAGACAAACCCAGTTGCGCCTCACATATTTTTCCACATCTAATGCAGAAAAATCTGCACACTTGAAAAAGACCAGAACACCATATATATGTTTCATTTAGTGTAGGCTGGGTGTTTCCTCAGGCTTTTTAAAAATATATAAATATATAGTCCCCGCATTTTAAGGGAGTTTTCGGTCTTGGCAATTTTCTCCAATACTGACATAAAAGGAAACATCTAGGTCTGAAGACTGTAACCGGAATATCCATGGGACAAGGTGGGGTTGGCCAATGGTCCATTCTCCGCCATCCATAGAGCTCTCCAAATGGAACTTTTCTGCAGTAGAAAGCTTAAAGTGGACTGTGCCCTGGGTATGCTCTGTGGAATCGTCACATCCTGGATCCAGGCCCCTTCACGATATCACATTCACCAGATTTAAAAAAAAACACTTCATGATGGGTTTATGTCTAGTATTAGAATGTAGTGAGACAAGGACCTCCGTCTGGTGTAGTGCAATCCAGACCTCTGTCAAAAAGCACCTAGAGGGGGGGAAGGTCCACTATTATTCACTTAGTGAAATGCAAGTGGAAAGGCAGTGGGGTTATTTATTTCTCTTGGTCATTTCCAAGCCCCAATACCCACATGGGGGAGTATCGCCACAGAGTGGAGGTTTGGAGTCAGAGTTTTCCTTCTCCTAGATGGGTTGCGTTATTTAGGCTTACGTGCCCCATCAACACGAAGCTAAACTGGTTTTGAGGCGCCAGTGTTCCGCCTTTCATCCCTTCTCCTGTCAGTTTGTAAGAACAGGTTCCGCTGAAAAGAAAACCTTAAGACAGTTATACACTGGATATGTCAGATCTGTAATGGATAACTGTCTCTCCATACAAGTAGCTGCCAACAAAACCTATCAATCATCATTAGATACAATCTAAAACCAAGCCTTGTGGTTAATTAGTGGAGGTATGAGAACTACTCCAACAGCAGCCTGTGAAATAGACTCCAATATTGAACCTCTTAAGTTAAGGCGCAACAGAGCAGCATTAGAAGCTATTGAGAGATACAGAAGGTTGGAGGACGATCAAATAAATTACTAACACAGAGAAATAGGAAAAACAACCAAAAAAAGCAAAGGACTCTGATCCAACTTACTGACGAACTAGCCCTAAAACACCACCTACCCAATAACAGAGAAAAAATTACCAGGTTTTCAAACATTACACCCGGACTAAACTACAAACAACCAACCATCAAAACACATTTACTAAATAACACCTTAACAAAAGAATCAAATCCACTGGAGTTCAAAGTAGGCACGCTTGAAACAATCGAAAGCTATCAAAAAACAGCTATCCATATTTATACAGACGGATCGGCTTTCAAAGCTACCATCAATGCTGGTCTTGGTGCCTTCCTGGTCTTCCATAAAAATAAACACTTTGAGATAAGCGCACCCTGTGGTGATTACTGCTCAAACTTCCAAGCTGAAATTGAGGCAATTACCATAGCACTCCAGACAGTGGAAAACAAATTATATGAAGGAGTGCAACCACCATCAGATATTGTTGTCTTTACAGACTCCCAATCTACTCTGCAAGCACTTAACAGCAGCACCTCAAACAGCCCAAGAGAGTTGACAACACTCATTGTGATAATCCACCAGATGATATCAAAATTAAATATCAATATTACACTACAGTGGATCCCTGGACACATTGGCATCATGGGAAATGAAAAGGCAGATAAGCTATCAAAGGCAGGTTCATCTATGGAACAACCAGATAGACCTGTTAACTACCTCACCCTAAGGCCAATGTTAGTCAACAATCACAAAGAGGAGTGGCTCAACCAATGGGCATCAGGAAACACAGGCAGAGCCATGTACAGAGAAATGACTACGCCTAACAAACTGGACAGTATTAACCCCGCAAAGAACAATCTACAATCTTCCAACTAAGAACAGGACACACACCACTATTAAATTACCACCTGAACAAAATAAACTCCACACAACTACCCCTTTGCAGACATTGCACTCACCCCTTTGAAACCGTAAACCATATCCTCTTTGAATGCCCCTCCCTAATCCACCTTAGGCAGACCCTACTTCCACTACAGCCCAACATAACCAACATCCTGTACGGCAGTGCTGAACAGCTGAAGAAAACAGCACACTTTTTTTCCTTGGCACAGTCTGCAAAAGAGCTCACAGCTCAGCAGCAATAAAGCTGGCTAGAAGAAGAAGAAGAATATATGTTTCATATTAAAAATGTATAGAATTATCTCCCTGCAGAGATAAATATATATTTTTGTGTTGAATTTAAATGTAAATATATTGTAATATGTTTTCATATTTACTTACTTAATGCCGCAACCACACCTCTCCACCGAACTCAGTTCTGAGCAGCTTTCTTCATCTGCTCCATGTCATTCCAGTACCCTCAGCTTCACTGATGACTGACCTCTTCCAGGTTTGCTTGGGTCTGCCCACTTTCCTCTTTCCTTATGGGTTCCAGTCAAGTGCCTGCCTTGCAACATTGGTAGCTGGTTTTCACAGGGTGTGTCCTATCCAGCTCCATTTTCGTTTTGTGATGTCTTGGGCTATGGGCTTTTGTCTAGTTCTCTCCCACAAATCGATAGTAGTTATCTTTTCTGGCCACCTAATTCCTAATATCCGGCGTAGGCATCTGTTAACAAAAGTCTGGAGCTTTTCCATATTTGTTTTAGTGACTCTCCAAGTTTCTGAATTGTATAGGACAGACTTAACGTTTGTATTATAGATTCATATTTTGTTATGTAGAGATAGTGCTATGAGCGCCAGATTGTTTGAAGAGTTGAAAAGGCAGACCTAGTTTTATTGATCCGAATTAGTATATCATCATCAGCTCTGCCGTCTTTACTAACTCGACTTCCCTGATAAGTGAAGTGGTTCGTATCAAGGATGTTCTCTCCCTGTAGCATGATTGGGTTCTCTTGTCTGTTGTTTATTCTCATAACTTCTGTTTTCTTTTTGTTGATTAGAAGTCCAGTCTTTTTCGCTATTTCTGAGAATTTGGTGAGTTTGTTTTAAGTCCTCTAAATGTTGTGTTAGTGTCCATTGTATGCCGCTTTTATTATCTAAGACTGTCTCATGACCCAATCAATCACCAGCAAAAATATCAAGGGCGAAAGCACACATCCCTGCCCCACACCTGTCCCCACCCAAAAAGGGTTTCATATTTATGTATACATAATTGATGGTAAGAAATAAGAAATAAATGTAATATAGAATGTGCTTGTCTTGTCTGTCATGTACTATAATTCTAATGATTATGTTGGTGATATCAATTGAATGAGCTGATGAAATGTGCAAAGGTTAGTTAGTTGAAGCAGAGCATTGATATTGAAAGCAGACTTGAAACATAATGTTTGCATTTATTTCTAGCACAATGAGGATGCAAGTGAAATTAGATTTTCATTGGAACTTATATTTTTGAGATATGAATGTTACGTACAGACATATGTAACAAACATACCTGTGGTTCTCCATATAGTCTGCATAGCAATCAAACATTAGACTTGAATTATTTGTTTCATGCATAGTTGTTATATTCAGCAATCTATTTATCATTGTTGAATTGGGAAGTTGGGAAAGACTATTATTCCATTTGAAAATTTCTTTTCCCAGAGGAATCCAACATGTTAGAAACCTACTAAAGGCTTTATATCATAGTCTTTGACACAAGTTTTTGCATCATTATGTTAGGATAATGGGGGAAATGACAATTCTCAAAACAATGCACAAGAATGGATGTTCCTTCAGAAATGAAGATTATTATGTTCTAGTCCATACCTCTTGCTGCAGGCTGGGTTGAACTTGAGATCATTGTGACAATAGTCTGAAGAACATACCCTCCGCCAGTTTGAGCCTACTAAAACCTTTTTTCCATCATACTTCTTTTGGTGTTCTTTTTGGCATTCAGACCATCATATAATAAATATATATACTCTATACGCTTGAAAACATGTTGTTTTTTTTTTAAATTAAATTTTTGTTTAGAATCATCATCAGTGAATTCCAAGGATTTAAAAAAGAAGAAGAGAGAGAATTGTTCTGGGGGCATTGTTTATCCGGCTGACCTTTGGTTTCTGATTGGCAAATATGTACATCCTGAAGATATCGGCAGATTTGCTGGGACTTGCCAAGCAGCTCGATTTGTGACCCATACCTCAGCTTTCTGGAGAGACCTCTATGTAAGGTACTGACCCTGTCGCAGAAAAAGGTTTATTGTTTGAATGTATGATAGAATAGATTCAGTGTAGACAGACTTGACTGTAAGAATGTCAGAGTTGAAGTGACTTTAGTGCTAAATGTCATATCTTTGTCTCTCTAATGGAATGTTGCCCTTAGTCTTTTCATAGTCGTTTCATAAAATAATGTCAGATCAATGTACATGCTAGATGAAGATGTGCTGTTATCGTAACAGTATTTGTTACTTGTTATTTTTTAATTTGTTGTATGGCTCTTTTTGATCTGGAAGAAGTAATCTTTGCTGTTGTGTTCAAAGAAAGTTTCTTATAAAAAATGGTTACTAAAAAGATTCTTTGGTTTATAGAGATTTTCTTATCTAAAGGGAGATAATTCTAACATTTTTAAATTTTCAAAATTTAATTGTGCTTAAAAATGTTGTATAATACTTACAAAGAAAGGGATACCTTTTTTTTTTTCCCTTTGGATTTCTCATGAATTACTCTGCATTTAACTTCATGTATAATTCTATGCCTTTTTACAAAGCGTACATTTACTCACTCCATCTGTCTGTTGGTCTGTCAGATTTTTCTACTCATTTTTTTCTCCCACTTCCCATTCTCATTCTTATTATTGTTGATAACAACATATGAATCAATTGAAAAACAAAAGAACAAACAATTAATTGTTAAGTGGTAATTAATTAATTTTGTTTAATACAGAAAAAGAAATAAAAATCTTGCTGTATTTAGAGATAAGGCAGTTCTTCTTCCTCATTCTCATTATTATGTTGTAGCGTTCAGATGACTTAGACCAATATTTGAGATGAACTGCACAGTGGTTTCCAAATCAGGGAGCTTTACATATAGATACGGCAGTAATTGAGCAGTTATTTATCTAATATAAGCATTGTATTTTTAAAAGTAATTTTTATATTTTGCTTGTTGGTGATGAAAACAAAATGAATTCTGAAAGGGAAATGATTGAAAAAATGAAACTGGAACTAAAAATAATAGTAAAGTTTTGTTATTATTACCTCTTATTAGAATGTAAATTTACAGGTGCAAAAAAATAAATAAATAAAAATAAAATTACTAGCTAATTGGCCATACAGGGAAAGTTTTGGTTTGGCCATTATAATTTTTCAAAATATTATCATCCTAAAATTAAATTGGGTCTGTTTTGAACATGTCAGTGGGAATTCTGGCATGTATTCAGTAAAGAGTTTAATAAATAGATGTATAGACATTAAGGAACATTTTGTACACCATCTTGTGTATAAATCATTAGCTGGGCTTCTAATTTGTGACATTATACATATGTATATAATACTTATAGAATTTTTCAATATTCAATACTAAATATTTATTATATCTTTAACTAGATCCATCTATACAGTATCCCTAACTAGATCCAGTATTCTAGTGTAGACAACTGTCTTATAATGTTTCCCAGTCTGGATTTGCATTACCAAACTCTTGAATAGATTTCAACATGGGAATAACTAGGCTGGGGTAGAGGGGATATTGAATGGGGGTAAACATTTTTTTTTTATTTCTTTATTAATTATTCATTAGTTATTGCGAACAAAGTAATCACTCTTTCAAAATGTCATCAGCTTCATGAAGAAAGAATTTTTTACTTTTCAAACTTTTTTTTTTTCTATGTTCTTTTCCTCATAATTTTTGTATATGGTTTCTAGTTACCACAATAAATCATAGTCCTAGTGTTTCTCCCTAGGTATTATGGTAAAGGAAAAGATGGTTTACCTGAGCAAGTTAAGCCCCATAGCATGGAGAAACTACATGGTCTGAGGGCTCGGGTGATTAGGGCTATGTTTATTCTGTACCAGCCACTGGCTCAGCGTGTGCAGAGCAGGGGTCCAATGGAAGATGAGCCACATTTATTAATAGGTGAACCATTTATTGATACTCTCTACATTTATTGATACTCTCTACATTTATTGATATTCTCTACATTTATTGATACTCTCTACATTTATTGATACTTTCTACATTTATTGATACTTTCTACATTTATTGATACTCTCTACATTTATTGATACTCTCTACATTTATTGTTACTCTCTACATTTATTGATATTCTCTACATTTATTGATACTCTCTACACTTGCCGCCCAATGCGCCGAACGGCGCGGGAGGACCTAAGTCTAAGTAAGTAAGTCTACATTTATTGTTACTCTCTACATTTATTGATACTTTCTACAGTTATTGATACTCTCTACATTTATTGATACTTTCTACATTTATTGATACTCTACATTGATTGATACTCTCTACATTGATTGATACTTTCTACATTTAATGATACTCTCTACATTGATTGATACTCTATTCTATACAATGATTGATACTCTATTCTATACAATGATTGATACTCTATATGTTTCAATGTCATGTGCTTTATTTAAAAAAAAAAAAAAGTAGCAAAAATAAATGTGATGAGATAATCTAACATATGTTTTATTTGTTATAATTAGTTAAAGAACAAATGAAATGGTGAAAAGACATACTGTTCTACAAAGAAATAAATTGTACCGGGTGACTTGACCAGACTGATGACCTATAACTGTATGACTGGAGAGACCGTAAAAATGGGTGGGGAAATGCTAGTTGGACCGTAGAGAAAAATTAGATCAGTCTGAATAAGTAAAGGCAGTTGGTTGTTGTGCTGGCCTCATAATACCCTTGTTAAACATGGACCACAGAAACAGATGACCCTTACATCGTCTGCCCCATAGATAGCAAAGTCTGAAAGGGGAACTTTATTTTTAGTCTTAGGTGAACCTTTAAAGTGTCTAATCATTTACTAGACAAGGACTTCAACTTCTAATTTTTTATAAGAATTAATATTAAATTAGTATTACAGTTATATCAAACTTTTTTCTTTTTTTTTCCTTTTTTTAATATTGTGATTTAAATGAATGGCCTCTCCAGAATGTCAGCTGTTCAATACATGTGATAATTAAAGTACTGAGAAAATGAATATGACAAAGATTTGAAAACATTGCTTGTTGTAATCCAGTGTACACTAGTAGATTTGAATGAAAATATTTTTATGTATACTGCCCTTTTTTTTTTCTCTTAACTCTGCTTTAGTAACTGCTAAAGGAATTTTGTAACTTATGAATGCTGAAAAAAAGTAGGAAAAAATACTTGTGGAGATTATTCTTAAAAGAACTTTTAGATAAAGCTTTTGTCACTTTTTACAAAACTTATATTAACTGACTCTGTCTGTCTGGGTGGAATCTTGTAATTTCTCCCACTTCCTAATCTCGGATCAAGTTATTATTTATTGACGATGACAAAACATGAGTCTGTAAAAAATTTACCAATTAGTTAATCAATTAGTCAAAATTATTTTTGTTTTAAATAGAATATTAGGTGTTCACAAAAAATTTTAAACTAGTAAAAAGTAGTCTATTAAACCTTCTATTTTTATAAGTATCATGGTGCTTGAATAGCTCATTGGCTAGTATTTCGGCTTTTCATCATGGAGGCTCAAGACTTCGATTTCATTATCAGACTCGACTCTAGCAACTTTTAAAAAATTGCTTTTGAAAAAGCAGCACGGAAATCTTCTCCCAGATACCCCCCCCCCTCACTGGTTCACAAAACTGATGGAACCATAGCACACTGAGCATGCTAAAAGCATTAAAGTTGTGCTAAAGAAAATCAATTTTAAACAATTATTAAAAATATTTCTAATCTCACAAATTCATTATTGTTAGTCTGGATATAGTAAAAATTAATTAAATGATTAATTAGAAATACATTACAATTAATTTAATTTCATTCAATTTTAGCTTTTTTTTTAAACTATGTCTTATATTTCACTTGTTTACTGTTTAGGGCACAGATGTCTTTTAGCTTGGCACCAACCAGCTCCTAAAGGTTGGCTGTTTTGTTTTAAATTTCAAAAGCCCTCATTACAACCTTTGGCCAGTAAACCTGCCACGAAGATAGATATTTATAAAGGTCAGTTTTTCATCAGATGTGTTGTAAATGGAAAGTGCTGGTTAACATTGATTTATTTTTATTTGAGCAGTTAGTATCATTTTTTTTTTTTTTTCATTGTTCAACTGTTTTGTAATCCATTCAATTTTAGTTTAAAATTTGCCAAATAATCTTGGACTAATACACACTCCTGCATAAAATCTCTTATTTTTAAAGATCAAATTAAGCAATTGAAAAAAAGGTTTAGACTAAAAAAAAACGTTGTCTGTTGTTTGACTTATATCTTAATTCTACTTGAAACGTTTACAAAATACTATAGTCTTCTAAAATGATTTTTTTGTGTTCTCTAAGCATCTCCAGAAAAGACATGGAATCAATTTTTCTTTTAATAAATGGCCTTGACCAAAACATTTTCTAGACCTGTTGGTCTATATTTATGTAAACAAACGTATGCTCAGAGTCATTAATAGTCATTATTGAGTTTTTCACAGTAAACTTGATTAAACATAACGCTGTGATTTCGATTTAATGTTGATTTTGGATACATATCATGAGCAGATGTTTGAAATGATCTTCTCTAACCTAGGTTACAATGACCTGTTTTACAACCCAGAAGGAGGCTGCTCAGTGTTACAGGTCACTTGCTGTCATTTTGCCTCTGTCCAGGCTGTCATGGGATTGCTGATGAACCAGGTTAGTCCATTAGTACCTGGGTTATCTACCTTTGGATACACAAAACCAAAGTATCTGATATGTTGCTACTATTTCATATTATATTGTATCTTTTAAAAAAATTCCTACTAGATTTTCATTAATGCTTTATTTTTTTTTTGTTTACACGTCTTTCAAAAATGTCATTAACAGATGCTTTTTTTTTTCCATTATATTTTAGATTTATTATGCTTATTATATATTTGTTTGTTTCTTTAGGTCTATGTCACACTGAGTGCAGGTTTTCGTCACCATCGTCTGCGTTTACACTTTGATTCTAGATATACCTCCAACAACCATTCCTCGTCTGACACAGTGGTGGTCTTGGACGATGTGATCTCTATCAAAGTGATGAAGTGGTGGTACCCAGGCTACCCTTTCACCTCTTGATGTTCCGCAATGAAATATTTCAAATTATTTATTTTGTAAGGATCTTTACATGAATCTGTATGCGTCACTGTGATTTAAAGAGCTGAATTACAACTACAGACTAAAAATGAGACTAGTCACAAAATGTTTCAATAGGACAATAAATGTGCAAATAGTATTAGGGAAGTACTTTGTAATACTTACTTCATTGTAAGATTATATTAGGGTTTAGGGTTTGTTTTTTATACACACATTTTTTAGCCTATTTTAAAAATATTTTGTTCCGATTTTGTTTTTATTCTTTGTAAAAATGTATTTTTTCAATTAAATTAGATTAAAAATGCATTTACAGGTTTAATGCAAACTTCTGAGAAGTTCATATATTATTTATCTTTAGAAATGAAACAACCAGAACAAGTTTATAATTTCTGTTATATATCGTTGAAGTATCAAACTAGAATTGTAAAAACAAAACCTTATACTTGAAAAAATCTCTAATTGTATAAAGTTGTGTGTGTATGTGTATGAAATCATTAAACGTGTTACAATTGTCATTATCCAACATAAGAAAAAGAACTACTTTTCAAAATTTGAAAGAGTATATGGAACAAATAATGAGTTCAACATTGTTCTTAAGCTTTTGTTTTTAAATCAACTTTTTAGAAAAATGCCAGATTCTAATAAATTGATCTCTGACTTTGTCTGCATCAGCTGGATCTTTGAAAATGCTTTTTACATGTAAGAACTTATTTAACTGGTAAGCTTAAAACAAGTGAGCACCTTGCTACTTGAATAAATTTAATTGAAAGGAAAAACAGTCCTAATTCAAAACTAAATAATATGGTTAATATTAATGCTGAGAACTCGAAATGTACATGGTGGCAAGATTTTTTAAAATATATTTTCATCAAACTTTTTTTTTACAGAGGAACAATGTACAAGAAGGCACAAATAAGGGAATCTTATTTTTAACTTTCACAAAATTTTAGTCTAAAATGATCTCAAATTATAGCTATATAATTGTATACATTTTTAAAAAGCCAATTTCATCATGTAAAGGATTATCACTTCTCTATCACAAACTTGTGTGTTCTTTGTTTTCCAACTTAATCATTGAGAGTTGACAACTCAAAAAAGACCTACATCCTTTTTTTAAGCTTATAGTTTTCTCTTGACAAAAAAAAAAGACTTAATCTTATGTTTCTTCTTCTGTAAAATACTGCTCTGTTTGTTAACTGTTTCTTTTTATCTGTTCTGTTTTTTTTTTTTGGCTAACAAGTTTGATGTGATCTAATTTACAATCCTCAGTTAATCTTGTGTTCCTGAACACACTTGCTTCACCTAGTCAGAACAAAGTACCAAGTGCCTAAAACCTGTTAGTATTCAAAATCCAAACTTAATTTATTAGCTTCTCTGTGATTCTATCAACACTAATTACCAGTACATGGAAGATTTACATTTTTTACCTTATATAAATAAGTTTGTAAAATATTTTGTTTGTTTGCTAATTTTTTTTACACATGATTTTAGTTTTTGCGAATTTTTTGTTTTATGAGATTCATTTTTTGTAGCAGCCCCACAGATCTAGTTTGTATTATTTAGTAATGAAGTTAACTTTTGCATGCAACTTGTAACACCATACAGAGTAAATTTAGAATTAACCATTGACTAGCAACAGAAAATGTAAAGTATATTTAGTTTAACACTGAAATGTATGATGTGAGATAATAATAAATAAAGGCCTTTTCTTACTCCATATGCTAGGACATATTCATACAAGTGCTCCTTCTTCCCTAGTGCCATTAAAATATGGAATAGGTTGCCTGATTCAGCCAGGAAAAAACAAGTTAGTCTCCCAACATGCTTAATTAGACTGACACATAGATACGCTTAGGACATAATTATCTTTTAAAAGAACATCTGTAATTTATAAGATTAAGTAAGAACTTAACACTTCAAGTGTTCTGAGAAATCAAACATGTTGGCTTCAATGTTACTAAACTGTATTGTGGTACAAAGTTTTAATGTTAAATTATAGAATTTGTGAATGTACATTCCATAGAAATATATTCAACCAAGATTTGTCTTTACTTCGTGTGCGAGAATTTACAATTATGTTGTGGGATGAATGGCACAAGGCCACCTGAGTGGTCTCCAGTTGGATTCCTGAGATAGACTTGAGCTGGGTTATCTAAGATACCCCCCTCCCAACAGCAATAATTTATATTCAATGAAGATATCAGATGGTAAGAGTTTTAGGAACTTCAAATTATTTGCATTCAGTCTTTTAAAACTTAAGATTAGCAGAATGTCTCTTAGTAATATATAATTCAACATAATTTATGCAAATTAGGGAAATTCTTCAGCAAACTGTTCCTAGCAGTTATTGAAACTGTGGTAAAAATACTTTGTATCCATTTATTGGAGGATAGTAAATCTGTTTGAAAGGTATACAATGCTAAAAGTGGGTGATTTAATTTCTACCAGGTAACAGTACTTTGTTACAAATCTAAAATGACATATCAGAAGTGTGCATTATGTTGTGAAAAGCTAGTTGTGTTCATAGGTATCTTTTAGTGTATTTGAATATATTCAATCAGGTTGTTTGTTTCATCATGAAATGTCAAACAATCAGGTACACTGTTATTGTAGCCCTAACATAAAAATAAAACTTTTGTTTGAGAACATAATGTTTTCTTGTGGACTTCCTGTGAACCCACCACTTTGTTCATTAAATAGGATGTATCAATGATCAATGACAACCCTTGCTGAGAACAAAAGAATTGAAGCGGCCTTAATCAAGAGGGAAAAAAAGAAAGCTGCCCTGTCCGCTAGCCCTGAATCAAAGGCATACACATGTATGAATTGTGGCAAAGTCTGTCGTTCTAGAATTGGCTTGATTAGCCACACCAGATTCTGCCCCGTCTCAAGATTAAGCCAAAATCAGTGACTCATTTGGGCGCATCCATTGCCTTTCGAAACAAAAGGAACCATATATATCAATGATCAATTTTTCCCCCCATGAAATGAATTCTAGAATCTATTCGATATCAAACAACTTTCATCAAAAATAGAACACACTGTAAATCAATAACTTTTTAATGTATAAAAACGTTAAAAAAGATTCTCAAAGTATATCTCTTCAGTGCTGACATTTTTAAAGATAAAAAAAAATTAAAATGAAAACATTACGCAAAAAAATAAAACTGTAATGCGGGCAACATTTTACACCACAAAATTTTATAAATATAACACAAAATATAAAATTTTAACAGGATGCTGTGTAATAGTCACATAAGAACCATACAACATAATAAGATAACAAAGGACAACACATCATACAGTCACATAAGCGCTTCCCAACATAATACAGTCACATCAGGACCACACAACATTGTAGTCATATCATTAGATTTCATCAGCAGTAATTCAACTGTCCCAAAGTTCTCACAACCAAAACACTTTTTAATCAAGAAAGTCATTTCATAATCCTTCATACACTAGTAACAATGCATGCATAAAGGTATGGAAACATTCAAATAGTTCAGACATATTTGAACATTTCAGTTTTAAATTAGAAAGTTTTTTTTCCAGCTAACCTCTAAACGTGGGCAGTGTTTTTTTAAATAGAGATTTAGGCATTACAATTTTAAGAAAATCACATTGAATGCTCATTTTATTTAAAGAAATGAATACAAAAAAATATTTCTTGAACGCAGGTAATCTGAACATTTGGATTATCATTTTCAACAGATAGTGAAATCCTTTGTTGCTTTACATCTTTGAGGTTACATGTTCACTTTTTTCTATAGTACTTTAATGTCATATCGTGTATGGTATTAGTTGTATCTTGCAGGACAGACTTGCTCTCAAGTGTCAGTAATGTTTTGTAGCAACATTAATTGACTTCAGGGAACTGTACCAGGAAATAGAAGAAGAGGTAGACAGAGGAAATAATGGGAAGATATCATCAAAGAATGGACAGGCCTGTCATTGTATGAAATTCTATCTAAGGCGAAGGACAGAGAGGAATGTAGAAAGACGATTGACAGATCTTGTGTGGTGCCCAACGATTCAACAGACTCTGGGAGAGGTGATGGTGATATTGACTTCATTTTATTTATGATTTAAAAAATTGAAGAAAATATGTGGAGGTTGCATTATTTATTTGCAGTTGAAACATTCTAAAAAAAAAAAAATATTTTTTTTTTACTAATTAAATTTAATATTAGTTTGAGTCATAAGTCTCTAAGATTAAAAAATGTAATGAAATCCATACAGCCTCTGGGAGCAAAGCAGTCTTAGATAAGCTTAAATGTTTCAAATCAATCAATACATACCTACACATGTATAACTAAGATTACCTTCAGTAATAAATATAAATAATGATTTGTGACAAGGATTTGCATTCAGTTTTGCTTGCTGTTTAGATTCAAGTGATGTACTATCACTGAAAGTAGAAGCATCTCTTTGAAACTAATATAACTGTTTAAATGTTTGAGTTTCTTATTAGGGTATGCGTTAACCAATATTTGCTATACTCAGTTCACATGTTTCAATGTGTCAAATTTTGTACACGTCTGGTCCTCAAAGACTCTTGATTTTTTTTCTGAAGGGATATGCATTTGACTAAAAAAAAAGGGACAACTAATTGATTCAGGAAATATATTTTTTTAAAAGTTTTCTATAGATTAAATTAGAAACATTGAAAATTTATTAAAAATAAAATAAATTAGGTTCTACAAGTTTAGTCATCGTAAATAATGACAACATTGATACATGTCCATGTAGTTGATAGACCATAAATTAACAGTGTAACTGTACTAGTCAAAGACTTGCCCATAGAAATACAAATTATTATTGTCGATGGGGGTCTAGCTTCTGACTTTAAAAAACTATCCTTTCAGTTATTATTGCTCTGAAAGGTGATTATGCATCATGTCCAGTAGACCAGCCAACACATCAACTTTTATAAACTTATAACTTCAATAAATGCAGTTTAACTGACAAAATGGAGCATAAAAGTTGGTGACACACTGTATGCTACTGATACTGGCTGTTGAGTCAGTTTGTCAACTTCATGGAATTCAGCGTTGAATTCTGTAGATAGGGCAGTCGTAATACTTAAGCCATTTCCGAGAGAAACCCATGTTCTTACAATTCCAAAGCTTTGATCAGAGCTTCTCTGTCTTTGAGTACTTTCATAATGGTTTCTTTTTCCTTCTTTGTGGGGGATTTCTTTTTTTGCCTAGCAATTTGAATTTTCCTGTAAGCATCCATCACCTAAGAAGAAAAAAATGTAATATAAAACATACTGAAGTATTTTTTTAAAAATAGTAATACTCAATCCATAGTTTTATACCTCTAGCTTGAAAAGAAATGTACTTATTATATATAATAATTGGTTAACTTAGAGCAAAAAAAAAAAAAAAGAAAACAAAATTTACTTCAATGAAGATCAATGAAACAAAAAGTTTAAAAAAAAATTGAGTTGTCAAAGTTTAATTCTGTCCAGCGTTCCAATTCTTTTTTTTTTTTTTTTCTAGTTTAATAATAGTGTATTTCAAATGTATGTTTGAGTATTTTTTTATTAAGTTTCATGAAGTGATAGGTACAAAAACACCTCATTTCACCTCATATTTCCTTTTGGACAGTGCTTTTTTTTTTTTTACAAAGCTTATATCAACTCACTCTGTCTGTCTGTCTGTCTGGTAAAAGGTGTGTACACGTTATTACTCCCACACCCATTCTCTGAATCAAGTTGAAACTTCCCACATTATTCATTGGCATGAATTATAAAAAAAAAAAAAAGGAACCAATTAGACAATAAATTACTGGTAATGAAATATTTTGTCTGATACCAACAAGGGAACCAAATACTTCAGTATTCACAGATATGGCTAAATTTGTTGGATTTAGTCCCCTTAATAAATTGTTAACGCTATTTCTCCCTCAAATTTTCTCAGATCAAGTTGATTATTTATCGTACCTAACAAAATATGAATCAATAAACAAAACTACTCAATTAGTTCATTAATTTTTTTTTTTACATTGAATACAGAAAATAACTTGTACATTAGTGATAGATATAGTTTTAAGGGTAGAGTTCTTCCCCTTTGGATAATCTTTGTTAAATTACTTTTATCTTGTTTTATGTAAGTTTGATGATTTTATCTATCTAGATCACAATAAATGGATTAGAGAAATCCCAATGAACCAAGAAGAGGAAGAAAAAGATAAAGTATGACTTGCATCAGCATCTACAGCCTGCAGCTTCTTCTTCAAATCCTGTCTGGCCATGTCCTCCTGCCCCTGCCTATATAAACTCTTCAGTATGTTAACATTTTGTTGACTAATGGCTCTCAGCTCTTGTTGCTTCTTTCTCAGCTCAGCCAAAATTTCATCATTGGGGTCATCCTCTTCTTCAGCTTCTTTCTCCAGAATGCCTTAAAAGTTCAAAGTAAATCATGGGCTTACTTTTAGGAGAAGGTTAATGTCCACTAAACATAGTACAGCTTGTGAAGTCAACCTGTCTTAACACTAATTAGTAAGATAAAATAATTACAATCATAATGGAGTTCCCCCCCCCCAAATAAAAAATGTTTTCCTAAGCGTGTGTTTGAGTGTGTGTGTATTTTTAGGGGCCCCCGAAAGGGGAAAAGACGCTATTAGTTTCGTGTGAAATTTACACGAAAAAAAAAGTTTACTTTTAGGTAAAGAGAAAAATCTGTTTAGTATGCATATAAGTTGGACATAATTTAAATTTTTCATATTATCGCATGAACTGCATTGTAGAACACTTAACTAAAGGAAAATTTAATTTTTTTTTTTTTGAGGAGTTAGAGATTGACCATTTACAATTCAATTAGATCAATTAGCTATTCATTATAAGACATCAGTTACCCCAGGTTCACATTTAACTTCACATTCACTTTCACCTATCCTTTGGTCTGCTGGACCACTGGGGCACCACACAAGATCTGTCCACCTTCTTAATACATTCTTCTCTGTCATTTGTCTTTGATAAAATTTAATTCTGATGTTCTTTCTGAAAATATTGATACCTGCCTTTTTACCTGCCTGGGTGGACCACTTCAGCCCCCAATTTTGAGTTTGTGTTTCCACACAAACTGTCTTTCTAACCTTGTTTCATTTCAAATACTTAGTTCATTTTGATGATAAGTGACAGAGATCTCCCCCCCCCCAAATATTTTTTCCTAAGTGTGTGTGTGAAAAAGGGGGGGGGGGTAGTTTTTCATTTCAAATACTTAGTTCATTTTGATATTTTGATGAAAAGTGACAGAGTTCGAGCCTCTTCAATTAATTTTACCAAAAAAAAAAAAAAAAAAAAAAAAAATTCAAATATCATTTGGTCAAAGATTTTGAAATACGCAAATGTAGCTTGTCACCAATACAAAAATTGTTGTGCCAATGGAGAGTACTACAACCAATATATTATTGCAACCCTTCAAATCAAACACACTCACTGACAGGACATGTTATTTTCAAATGGTGAAATTTGAAGTACCCTAAAACAATAACAGGACCAATTTAATCATGAAAAGTTGAAGGACCCCCGAAAAAGCAGAAATATTTCAAATAAGTTGTTGTTGTTGTTGTTGATTTGAGGCACATCGGCACAATTTAGGCCATGTCGTGCCTGCAGTCCCTTAAGGACTACTCTCTCTCTAAACAACAAGGGCCAGATTCTATACAGTCATATAATTAAAATCAAGGTCTATTCACAGTTAAAATAGTAAAGGTAGTAAAAATTTTAATATCATCGCCCCTAAAGGCTTAAATACTCATACACTAACAGAAACACTTCAGTGACTAATACAGATAGAATGAAGTTCTGCCAACTTAACAAAATTTAAGAAAAATGAAAAAAAAAAAAAAAAAAAGGGATAAAGAAGAAAGAAAGTATAAAGAGATCAATGAAGCTTTGTCTGACAGAAAAAAACATTCTAAAGAGATGAGGTGAATGCTTCTCTTAAATGAACAACTAGGAAGCTACATAAGATAATGAGAAATAGATCTTCCTGTTGTAATGATGCTGATAATGAAAAAAAATATTTTGCTGAGAAGTGTTGCCAGCAGATAAAAACATCTGACTTCAATTCATACAAGTAAAAAAATATGATCCAGAAGACAGGAGAGTGGCTGAAGTCTTGGTCTCTATCACTCACTTCCCTTGTCTCTGCCCAAACTGTCCCACTGTCAGAAGCCATCTAAGCAAATTCAGGTTTATAACTTTCAAAAGCAGCAAGAAAGAAAGAAAAGGCAGGTTTCAGATAGGGAGGCAGCACAAAATAACAGATCTTAAATCTAGGTAGTAAAATCCTTTGCAAAATCTCTACTATGTCTTTGCTAATTTTAAGGCCTTTACTAAGTTCAGCATGGCCATGTTAAGAAAATTGAACAGCAAAAGAAAATACTTAAAACATCCAGAAACATGGATGGCAATAGTATATTTAGTTATGTGTATAAAATCTCTACCTTGTTCTTCAAGCTCTTTACGTATTCTCCTCTCCAGAGTGGCTGGGTTACCAATGTTGAGTTGTTTAGCCAGCATACGAGGGGATATAGCTGGCGCCTCATCAGCACATTCTAAAGAATACAAAAGTCATTTCTTTAACAGGGTCCACCCCAACAACATAAAAGTTAAAAGAGAATTTTAAAAAATTATTTATTCTATAACTAGATCTACAATAAAAAGAAATAAGAATGTCAACAGTATGTTTATATGTGTAGTGTTGTTGTTGTTGTTGGCATCCTTTAGTCATGGAATGAGTATAGTCAGAACTATGCAGCATACAAGCAATTCCCCCCCCCCCCCACCCCCTTCATGCAGCTGGTGTATCCAAAGGTTGCGAATACAGTTTGACAGTTTCGGATTAACTGCATCGCAGAGTGTACCATTGCGTGCTGCAAGCCGCAGAAAGGTCACTGGCTCCTGAATTTTCCTCAGGGATGACTCATGAAGCCTTTCTTATGTTTTGGTATAGCCGCAACGCAGCAGAGGTTTGAAGAGTTTTTCTTCCTTGTATAGTTGTAGATGTTTTAAAAGAAATAAACCTACACATGTATGTATGAATAAATTTATCAGGAAGTTGTGCAGACACTATGCTGTCAACTAAAACATTTTGAGAAGTCTTTATCTCATTCCAGACAATAGGGAGTACGTATTGTCATGCATATAACCCGCACACATGTATACCCCCCCCCCCCAAATAACAAAAAATGTAAAAATATAATAGTAAAACCCACACCCACATGTGAAGAGTCGATTTATGACCCAACTGCTGCTGCCAATATGCTTTGCTTATTGGAAGAAAAAAGTGAATGATACAAATTTTGATGGCTTCACTAACTATAGCAAGGACACTGACATAAGTGAGACTGGCAATTGATTGCGAATGTACCAGTATCTGCAAATGTGTTTAGTTGCTTATTTACTTGTCAAAATGATTACTGATATATTAAAGATTCTCTGCCACATCGGCACAATTTGTTTTCTTGAGGTTTGTAATGAGATGCTCATAAAGCTTTCCTATGTCCATTTCACAACCACACAGCCAACTCTAGGAGGTATGGTATGGCCATAGTTTCTGTTATGCAATATTTATGACTAAAATGAATATTTTAAACCCCGCACAGCTGCCATTGATTTGTAAAAACTTTGCCATTGATTTGTAAAAACTTGTATAACACATGTGGGTTATAAGCATGAAAACAAGATATTGGCATTATAAAACAGAAATAGTGTAAAAAAAGATTGCATTTACCAGCAGTATCTGTCATAGAATCATCAATAGGCGTCATCAGGTTATCTTCAATGAGAGCTGAAATCAATCTCTGAGTCAGAGGACCAAAAGGGGAATCATCCATGCTGAAAGTTAATATATAAATAAATTATATTTAAAAAAAAAGTGAATTCAAGACAAACAGAACAATCAAACATAAAAAAACTCATTGGCGCTTAGAAACCTAAGGCAATGAAGACCTTTTTATATTTGCACATATTCATATGCTAGTAAATCAACAGTGAAACAGGCAAAATAGAAAATTCCCTTAAAAAAAAAAAAAACCCAACAAAAAAACATAACTTATCAGTGAGGAAGTACTCCACATTTACAACTATATATCTCAATAATGTAGAAATAATTTCCTTTTTAGATATCAAACAAAAAAATTAATTACCAATAATTAGCTACAAACTGGTTAATTTTGAATTGATTCATGTTTTGTTAGGTACAATAAATAATTGTTTAAAGTTTGAGCCTGACTCGAGAATGGGTCAACTGACACCTGCTTGTTAACCTTTGGCCAAAGAAACAGATGACTTAACATCATTACCCTGGTCTGAAAGGGAAACTTTACAGAAGTAGGTATCTCCAATAGGGGCTGATGGATTAAAGATAATGCACACATTTGTTCTTTTTTTTTTTTCATGTTTTCTTAATTTCTCTACATTGCATCAACTATGTTTAGCTAAGAAATTTTTTTTTAGCTCAAATGCTTCATTAGTCAGACTCACAAGTAATCATATTTCTTATACTCTGCTTTTTTTAACAATGTGGCTGCATCAGAATTAGTGGTGCCATTGACACCATTGCTGGCATGGACGGAAGACTTTTTCTTTTCTGTTATCCTGGAACCTGTCCACAATTAAAAGAACAAACATGACAATAATTACATTTTTGTCCTTCTCAATTACCAAGTGCATTCTTCAAGAACAGAGCAATTATTGAGCTAAAGGTATCGAGGTGGATCTAGAAGATGTGTTTGTTTAAATGACCAGTTTGTTACTGTGTATATAGACTTAAAAAAATAAGTGACCATGGTGAAACATGTGTGTCCACTGAAATGAGAACTGTGCTGTCAAACAATAAATTATAATAATATCTTTATTGTCCTTAAAGAAATGTGTCTTATAATTTGAGCATTACATATTACAAACATTTTTTTAATAAATAGAATGAATTTGAACTGATTTATCCTATTATTTAGTGTTTATGAGTGACTGTGAGAATATAGGTTGAGTGACATACAGAAGAAATCCCAGACATCTAGCCCTCTGTTGACCCCCAAAATCCAACCACCTGTTGACACTGTGCCCACCCTTATGACACTGTCAATCACACCCTTTTTGAATGCCCCAATTTAATTCACCTTAGACAGACTCTATTACCACAACAACCAAGCATTATTTTTCTTTGGCACAGACAGCGAAAAAGCTTACAGCCTAGCAGCAAAAGCTGACTAGTTGAAGAAGGTTGAACAACAGGAGTAAGGAGGGAGTGACAGAAGGGTTTATTTAAGAAAGTGATTTATGAATCAAGCTGGTTGTTATAGAAACAAGATATTCAGTCATTTTGAAAGACTTCTTTTATAATTTTCTCTTCATATTAGACAATTCTGAGCAGAAAAATAAAGTAATTAAAAAAAGAAAAAAAAATGACTTTGAAAACACATCTTTGAAAACAAAAAAGCTAAGATTTTCATAGTATAATTTAATTACTAAGTAGATATATAAAGTATTTTAACTCTGAGAAGTTTTATTTAATACAGCCATAGAGCTAATGGGCATCTTTATAAAAAAAAATACCACAAGCTTGTCAATTTTTATCACATTGCAAAACAACCAAGTAGCATATAATAATAATAATAATTAGCCATCACCTGTTCCTTAGGCAGCACTTTACCTTCTAAGTGGTACAAGGCTACCAAGAGACATCACACTATTCCTTAGGTAGCACTTTAACTTACTTCTAAGTAGTACAAGGCTACCAAGAGACATCACACTTTTCCGTAGGTAGCACTTTACCTTTTAAGCAGAATAAGGCTACCAAGAGACACCACTCTTTTTCCTTAGGTAGCACTTTACCCTTTAATAGAATAAGGCTACCAAGAGACATCACACTATTCCTTAAGTAGCACTTTACCTTTTAAGCAGAATAAGGCTACCAAGAGACACCACTCTTTTTCCTTAGGTAGCACTTACTCTATTCCTGTGAATATTCCCCTTTTAAGTACTACAAGACTACCAGTGCCTCAACTTACCATCACTCTGCTCCTCCAGCAGATCTTCCTCAGCCCACCTCTGTGTATAGTGCACACCAAGGGGAGGAATTTTCATGTACTCCACTTCATCCTCATGAGCCTTCAACATTTCTTCAATTACTCGTAAGTCATCAGTGCTGATGGGTGCACAGAAAGGCTCCACAGACAACCAAAACCTATTCACAGCATCATTCTTGGGCACTTTTGGTGTCTCAGAGATGGATGTGTCAGAACCAGTAGGATCTTCAGACTGACCTTTGGACTTTTTTTTTTTTTTTAAATAATAAAGTGAAGTCAAGTTATCAACATGAAATAAAACAAATTACTGATAACAATTTTTGACTATTTCAAATTTACTGTACTAGCAATATCAAAGGAATTAAAGTGCAGTACATTATAACATCAGTAAGATAAAACACAAATGATCTCTTACAAAATTTCAGATTTTTTCTAGACTTTAAAGAGTTTAGTTTAGTGCAATTTTAATCCTGAAACTTTCTGTTTTATTCAAATATAATTGAATCAGCCAAGTTCTGATCAAACATTAAAGTTAACACACACACAAAATTTAATCCAGATTTCTATCTAATGTTAATTCAAGATTAAATAATAATTTAAAAAAATACCTGTGAATTTTTCCCTTTGCTTCTAGGCCCTGAGGTTGGCGTTGAAGGCTGGGACGGGCGGCCATTGGAATCTTTAAACTTTTTACTTGAAGATCTCTCTCTCTCATCTGTAGGAGTTCCTTTTCTTTTAGTAGGCGTGCTTGACCTAGATGGAGTTTCAGGCTTTAAATAAAGAAAATTAAGAAAATTTTGAAAGGATGAAGATTTCAGAACAATGCATGCTTAAGGAAAATAGTATTTTTAATGTACAACTTTGAGATCTAAAATCTGATAACTGATATAATACCATTGATGTTGAGAACTAGAAATACAATTTTCTTTTAGAAAGTGGACCATAAATGATAGATGAAGAACTGCAAATGTAATTGATTCCTTCTTTAAAAAGAGCTAAACATAGTGAATAATAGGTGTTAATCAATACTGAATATGTATAACAATAAGATGCAGATCGCAACTGGGATTTGCATAGTCAAGTGAAACACTGCACTCGTCCTAAATCTTAATCATAAATCTTTAGAATCAAAGACATTGCTATTCATTAAAAATATACAATTATGAGAGGAAAAAGTTTGATTCAGTAACAAAAGTTATTGCCCTTTCAACAGTGTAAAACAAATCAATTCATCCATATATAGATAGATAATCATGTTTTACTTTTATTTTTTTAAAGCTAATCAATAAATCTATCATCAAACTATAGTTGAGGGTTTCAGTGAACTATTTCACCATTAGCACTAAGATTAGCAAGGCAATTCATAGACAGAAGTCAAAACTCACCCCTTTTCCTACAGATTTTTTCCCATCTTTCTTTTCAGGCCAACTCGCAAGGATATTATTTTCTGAGCCCAACTGTCTAAGTCTCTTTCCTACAGAGGCTAGGAGTATTTCAATGTCTGCTTGCAACTGGTCCAGCTCCTCCAGACTGATGTGTCCACCCTCCTCCCTTGAAACCACTGAAAATTGACAAATCGCACAATAGCTCAAAAGGTAACAATTTTTTTTGTGACAATTTTATTGTGTGTCTTCTTTTCAAGATTTTACATTAAAAAATAAACATAATGTCAGAATGAAATGTATTGTTAGATTTCTACCATATATCATTGTTGGGTGTGATAGTCTTCAAGCAGTTGTATACAATGTTTATTTTAGCAGCAAAACACATCTGAGATTGGAGACATTTTACAGTTCACCACAATACCATAAGAGTTCCATATAAATATAATACACATTTTTTTATGAAGCTCACATTTATTTGTAACTATTGCCATTAAAATCTTTCTTTCTCTCTTTAGATGCAAGACAATACAGTTGTACTCAAAGAGGACAGGGAAAACCATATTGTTAACATGATCAAGTTGAAAGTATCAATACAAATCAAATGATGTTTTGGGTCACTATCAAAAACTGTTAAGACTAATGCTTTTTAAAACTATAAATGAAGAGAACACCAGAAATAAATGACACATCGAATCTGTTATCTTAAACACATGGGTCTCTGAATCACCAAGAAGGCAATGACACAATTGTTGTCATGGTTTAACTAATACAGTAGCTTTAAATAAAAACATTAGCTTTATCCAATACATTAAAATAAGTCCAGTAATCAATGCTTCTAGCAGAAACAAAGGGGTAAGGGATAGTTTTTTTTCCGTCGCATCTTATGGGGCATCATGCCAATGGATATTTATAAATCTTAAGCTATATTTATCAAATACCCTTAAAAAATATAAAAAATTCTACTAATGATAAGGGATGAGCCAGGTACTTTCCATCAGAAGGTTACTTGTACAAAGTAGCACAAGGTCTAGATATTCATATCTTGGACTCAATTTTGGAAAGTATTACATATATTATCAACCTGGAAACTATTTTAGATTGACCCAACTACCATAGCAAAATTATGTGTTACTTATTTGGTTTTAAATTCCAAACAAGTTTTTGACCTTGAAAAGTAAGTCACCTTCTAAAACTCAAACTGTCAAGTATTTTTGACAAGTTGCACTTGGTAGAGGATGAATTATTGTAAGAATATCTTTTGTTTGGATATGCTTAGGCTTACTTGAAAACAAAAATCAATTTTTGAATATTTTCCAATTAAAGAAAGGCTTTCAATAAAATGTTTACAGTAATCAAAATCATATGCTGAAAATTTGATATTATTGAGTTTTTAACCAGCCATTACAAAGAGGAGTGGCTGAACCAATGATACTTAAGAAACACAAGCCTAGCTCAGCTGTAAACAGAAAAATGAGCAGCCCCAATAAATCAGACAATATTAAACCCTTCCCCCATGCTGTGAGCAAATTATAATTTTCTCAGGACTCAAAACTTTATAACTACAGGATTTCCATTTAAAGAGAACAAATCCAGCACAACCACTCCACTACAGACATTTTCCTCACTCATATGAAACAGTCTGAGAAAGACCTCAACTACCTTGTATAAGAGCTGAATGGCTAAGAAGAACAGTATACTATTGTGTTCATGCCAGGAAACTAAAGGCTAGAAGAAGAATGTTATAAAATTTACCTTGAGCATATTTGATGCAGTCTTTATTGTGATCTACAGTGTTCAGATCAGGGAACTGAAGTGGGCAGTCTTTAATATCACGATCCTTATCCTTGTCTTGTGGAGCCTTTCCTTTTCCTTTCATGATTTATTTATAATCTGAATTCATCAAAATATTCAAAAAAGATTTTTTTGTAACAGTATTGAAGATTAGGAAGAAAAATGATATGTCATAACTAAATGCTTAATTATGAGATGGGAAATGTACATAAAAATAATTATCATAAGTACAAGGGCTATATTTCACACCTTGGCTCCCTAACAGTTTAGTAATGCTCAACAGAACTGTAATGTAGAGCAACTTCATAAAGATTAAAGTAGAAATATAATTAACTTTATATATATATATATATATATATGTGGATTGGATTCATTATCAGTCCACTTTATCATTAAATACATTTCTAAATTTGTTGGGTTTAGTCCCCTTAAAATTGTTAATGCTATTTCTCCCTCACGCATTCTCTGATCAAGTTGATATTTTAAACAATTATTTATTGCATCTAACAAAACATTAATCAATAAACAAAAATACTCCATTAGTCAATTAAATTGAAAAAGTGCCAACATTTGAACACATGTACAAGAATCAAAGTAGTGGTTAGAACAGCAAAATTTCCAGTGATACTTAAAACAACATCGAAAAAACATCCAAGGAAGAAAACGAAGATTGGCCCAAATAGCCAACAGATTAAAAACTATTTGCAATAGGATTTTTATTACACTGAAAGTGACACTTATTAGAAACGTGTATCTGTGTCATTTGTGTATTTATCTGCAATGAGGTACTGTCAAACCAATGAATGTAGCAATCTTTACGTCAGTCACACTTCAGTGCCATTTGACCATCTTAATTAGAGGCTACATTTAGGTCTAAGCACACAGATCATTTGTAGACTCTACCTTTTATTTGTCTGATCTTATCTTATATGATACAGACGTTACTTCAAAAAAGAAGATGATTACATCCTACGCGTCATGCATTTAGTCAAGCAGAAAAGAATTTTTTATTTAATAAGTATAGAATCTACATGCCTGTTAAAATTCTTCCCATTATCTTCATGACAGTCATACTAGACATTATATACAGATGTCTAAGATATATTTAATATAGTCTTAGTGATGTTAGTGACTTTTAAATTAAAAAGATAGTGGTACATGGGCATGATACTACTTCATTTTCAGTTTCCTCACTAGATGAAGTGTGGTCGACAAGCTAAGTACGCTTGAACTTGGCTTAGCTACATATGATGGGGGCTTGAGGTTCGACACCCGACTGAGCAGAGTTATGTTTACTGAGCACCTAAAGGCAGCACGTAGAAGCGCTCTGAGCACGCTATAAGCATGAAAGTAGCGCTATATAAAAGCAATAACTTAGATGACTAAGTGTCCTCATCAAAATGTGTTATAAATAATAAATAATAGAATCTAGAGTAGCAGAGAATCTAGATAGAATAAATAGATCTAATCTAGAATTCTCAACAGGTCTGGGAAACCAAACATTCTTGACCTGTATGGTGACATGTATGCACTACGCATAACAGCAAGTTTTCTGTCCAGGGCTTTTACAAGAGAGGATTAGAGTTTCTCAAGCCCTCACTCAAATGGAGTTTGGAGTTTAATAAATTTCTAATACAGATGACCTCTTCTAGTCTAGTACAGGCTAGGATGATAATTTTTGCCTAAATAGCTGAATCCTCTATAGATATATATACTATCAGCTAACTATCTCTATATTATATATAAATCTAGATTTTCTAGATCTATAAAATTCTATATAGTAGGTCTAGATCTACGCATTTCATTCAATGTATCAAGCTCACTCCAAACATTTGCCCATTGAACCATTTATTCTCTATAAAAAAACAACAACAAACAAACTAATATAAGATCATTAAAACTGATATCCAAAACTAGTTGTTTGGAATAAATTTTGGTGGGAAAATCGTAATTTAATACTAATAATACAAACACCCTATAAATTTTTTTTGCATGGAATCAAACAACTTGGCTTATGAATCAAATAAATCAGCTCCAAAAAACAGAATATAAATATATGTTGGTGGGCTCATCAGCATAGAAGACTGCCATAGACTTAGCCAACCAAAAAATGTAGTCTTAACCCTATGATTACTATGAAGTATGAAGAGGCAAAGTCATCCTAGTAACAGGAAAAAATAAACACCCTGTCCCTGACTTTTTTCTTTTTTCTTAAATTCTTACATAAAAAGACAGCTAATCAGCCAAATGGAAGGAAATTCACTATTCAGTCAGAATCATTGGAAAATGGACATGCACATTTTCACATTATTTTATATAGAATAGCATGCTATTCTTAGTTTCATAATTCATATTATTAAATATCAAAATAAAGATCATATGATGATAGTCATAGAATGATAGAAATAGATGTTAATGATTAATGACCACAAAAAAAAACAGCGAGTTGTTCGGATTCATTTTCATGTAATGTCCAGAATGTGAATTACTCTTGAAGTTTCAAATTCATTGAAATTAATCATTAATGAAATTGCACAATTTTTAGTTTCCTTAGTCTTAACTTTAGCGTTACAAGTTTTTATATAAGCAATCTCAGCTTCGTAAGATATCGAATGCCATTTTAATGTTAAAAATAAACATCAAAGGGATATAACCCAAAGAACACAAAATATTTAAATTATATATTTTTTAATTGTTATTTTTAAAAATAATGTAATGCAAAGTACATATATAAATTACCCATGTGTTACAATTTGTATCAGCTATTTGTGGTTTACCGTAAATGTGCTATATTTTTCTAAGTAAATAGATTTACATCGATATGCACTAATTGTACCCATTTTAAAAGCTTGATTTTATGACACATATAGTTTGATGCTATTATCATCGTTGTGCTACCATAGGTGCAAGGAATATAGAATATAACACAGGAACAATGAATTTAGAATATATCCAGTTGTGTTTTTTTTTTCAGATGCCCCATTCTATTAACTTCTGAATTATGTTTTATAAACCAATACCCAGCGCATGTGCTTGATGTGAAGAGATATTAATAAAACGAAAGGGCTAAGGGGGAGGTATAGAATGTAGATATGGTATTTTGAGATAAAAATGTCTTTGGTAGGTAAAAAAAAAAAGGGGGGGGGAGAGAAACAGTCCAGACACTGTATCAAGAGATCATCAATAATTGATCGACCATTAAAATGTGACGTCAGCCCCAAATACATAGTCAGTTGTGCTTCTCGATCTAGACGTGTGGCGCAGGGTCTAAAAAAATTATATATAAAGTACTATATACCATAAAGTATGATAAAGCCCATAATGAGCTACAAAGACACTCCTTTGAAACATCACAAATACTCAAAATAATAACAATAACACATTTAACCACTCTCTTATTCTGCCTACACCCCCTTACCCACGCTTTCTTCTTACGCAATTCCACTCTCCAACATTCACACTTTTTCAGTGCAAAGTAACAACGTAAATTTCAAGACTCAATCCAAACGCAGCCACCAGACTAACACACAACAAAAAAAAAAAGGTCAGTGACAGCCCAACACACAGGTGTAAACCTGGCCACCAACGCAGACCCCAAAACATTGTTCAAGTTGTAGTAAGAACAATGTTGAGGGGAAAGGGGGAGGAGCCATCATTCGAGTACCTAAGGTCAAGCCGCTAATTAGGTCACAAACACTAGGCGTGATAGATATATAGATATGTTGTTTGTGTGTGTGTGACAAATACTAAGCGTGCTCTAAAATACGGTGGTTTTTTTTTTGGTCAACCAGGTGGTTTAGGGAGGGCGGATCTATCTACATCTATAGGTAACACAGCTCGCAAGCTACCATAGCTTTTCAGCACCCCCCCCTTCCCCGCCCAGATCGAAAAATATCTAGCACTCACTTTTGGGCTGTTACATACACTGAGTGTGCTAGATCGGCGGCTAGTTACGTAGGGCCGCGTACCGTATGTTTTGTTTTTAGGTAAACCAAGTAAACTGTTGTGTCCTGCAATGACTTGGGGAGGATTATCTATTGGCTACCAAAGCTTATTAGGCTCTCCCTCAAATAGATAATATATGGATTTAATTTATTTATGCCTTATGTCTCAAAATAGCTTAGACCTAAATAAGTACTACGGTAATGCGTTACTGAGCTTAGCACCGTCAGTTTCTAAGCAGAGCTGATCAGTGATAGATTATAGATTCCTTCGATGTGGACCATGTGAAAATGACTAAAATCTGTCTGTCTTGACATGGCGCAAAAAGAAAATGATATAAATAAAAAAAAATATAGATTATAACACTTTTGAAACACCATACTTTTCACAAAATTTTAAGATTATAACACTTTTAATTTTTAAAACACCATACTTCTCATTTGTAACAATTTGTTCGATAAGTTCTTAATATGTTCGATAAGATAAGATAAAAAAGTGTTCGATAATTTAAGCTTTTGAAATCATCGACCTGACTCACTTTAACATCAAATATAAGTTTAACTTTGGTAGTAATAGAATAAAACATGTCTACTTTTTAAGAAAAATGGATGAGGAGTTCATATTCATAGATATAATCAGTTTTTTTCTAGGTCTAATTTTTACGGAGATACACAAATTCAAACATAAAAAATGTCGGCGAATGAGCTTAACTTGTTCGATAAACGTAAGTTACTGTAGACTAGAATCTAGATCAGACTAGTAGATCTAGTAGAGTAGAGTGGCTAGAGAATAATTTTAGATTTAGATTTAGTGTTAGATTTTAGATCTACACGACTACACCTCTGGTAAAAAATTAAGGTAATAATGCAGTTACTCTAAAATGAACATATATATCTAGATCTAGACACATCTAGATCTATATAGAGTCTAGATCTTTCATCCATGTCTATTTATCTAGATCTAGATATCTAGGTCTAATTCTTACTTTTGACTTTTTTTGTTATTCAGATTTTCAGCACATTTTATTTATTTTTTTTCCTCCGGAAGTTTACTGCTCAATTATTCTTGTCTGCGCATGTTCAGCTAATTTTCGTATACAAATGAAAAAAAAAAAGTTAATTTTCTTAAACTTCCACCCATAAGAACATGTATATAGCTAGAAAATCAGCAGCAATTGTTTATATTGACTGTCTAGATCCTAGATCTAGAGAGATCTATACTAGAGTCTAGTCTGTTTCTACTACACATAGAAGTAGGGCCTACAATGAACATATTTGAACATCGACTCTGTATATTTGCTTTTTACTCAAGATTGTCCATTTTACTTCTTCAGGTTAATAAGGCGTAGCCGTAGAACGTAGCGTAGTCTTCTAGTAGTAGTACTCACGTAGTCGTAGAAACTAGGATAGATCCTAGTCAGCCTAGTGACCTACAATATAGTAATACTATTACTAAGAATCTGAATACTAACTATTAGTATTAGAGTATTACACATTTTAGTATCACTTGTCACTATCATAGTAGCATTACATTAGATGATTAGTCTGAGAGTCTATACTGACTCTGAGTGAACTGAGTCTATACAATGTTTAATACATGATTAGATCAAGATCTGTGTATGTGTGGGAGGTCAATATTATAAGCAGGCCATTCTAATGAGGTAGTTCCGAATTCCCCCCGAGTCACGTGGTTGTGTGTATACAACGCGCACCGTGCTTAGTTTTAGTTAGTTTGTAGTGGGAATCTGAAGCGTTTTAAGTCAATATTTAGTGGTTTCAATTTACTCATTAGCGCTAAACTATAATTTGTTAATAACAGGAGAATCTAGAGATACATTTTTTTAATAGTTTCAACTAAAACAAATAGTTATACCTTTGATAGAAGGTATCGAAGCGTTGGCCTATAATCTGCCATACTGAGATCAAGATTTCTTCATCTACAATGAATGACTACACTTACAGTTCTTAGCATTCGGGTAACCAGTCCTAGAAAAAAAAGTAACACTTTCACCCCCCCCTCCCTTTTTTTCCTCTCTGCCCAAAAGTAAACAAACTTGAACTTGAGTAGAGAACACTAAAAGTTGGACAGTAGACCAGTGTGTATTGGTCAGATAGCTCTAGGGCTAGTGTGTAGTCGATATGTCGACTAGTTGTTATAAAAGATAAAAAGACTGCCATGAGTTTTCCTTGTGCGTAATAGGCTTCAGTTGTTTAGCAAACAAATAACACATCTGATAGTCAAGGATTAATCTAGACCTACTCTTACAGTTACACAGGCCAAATGCGACTTACCCCGCCCTTTCATTGTTAAATTTGGTTTGTAAGTAATAAAATGGATCTAGATTTGTTTCGTCGACGCATTTGTGAAACTTTAATGTAGGCCTAACATTTTGTGAATTTCTTAAAAATGATAGACCTTTTAATACAAAAAATAATTCTTAATGTTATCGATGTGCATAATGTATTTGTGATTGGCGGAATATGAAATACATATAACGTTAAAAAATAGCTGAAGTTTATGAAAATAACAATCTTTCAACTAATATGCATAATATCCCATATATAGGCCTATAAATATAAATAAATATATTATAATAATAAATAATTATATATATATAAGTGTGTGTGTTTGTGTAGTTTATACCAAGCCTTTTTTTTAATCTTACACGACACGTTTGTAAAAACATCTTCTTCTGTATGTGAATGTATCATCGGCAATGTGTTGACGCTTGTTGTGGACTATAAAGGAAATATCATTGATAATTTAAACCTATCCTTAAACAGTTCTTGGCCCTTTATGAAAACATTTGTATAATTATTGGAACATTCAGGGAGTTCGTTGATGTACTCTGTATATTTTAAAATGTTTGTAAATGTAAAATTTCGTAAAAAGAGAGGAGCAACAGCAATGGAAATATAGGAAGAAAAGGCCATTCTCCTCTTTGTTGTCCTACTATCACGTGACTTTGGTTAAAGTAGGTCAGAAATACGAACTACCTCATTCAACATTACAAACTATAATATAAATCATGGGCCAAAAAAAATTATGTTACACATTGTTAGAGATTTGAAGATAATTACATCCTAGCCCAAACCTCCTGCATGGTGATGGGAGTGGGCAGGGTTGAAATTCATGACCATTGATACCACTGAACAACAGATTTATTTTCTAAGGCAATAAGGGGAGGCAGGGGAAAGTGATACAGGTAATCAGATTCACTGAAATAAAGTATATGGTTGGGAGGGGTAGAGTTATAAAGTGGGGCATGCCAATTTATAAATGTAACAGATTATAAATTCAAGTTTTGAAGAGGTAGAGGGGTAGAGAGAAAAGTGATATCAAATTGACAGATGCGTTTCGGAAGGCATTTTAAAGTGGGTCGTTCCAATTAAACGTTATCATATGGCCAAAAGGGTGTGTGTGTGTTTAAATGCTGGCAGTTCTATTGAAAGTATAAAAAAATAAGGGGCAGGGGATATAGCCAAAGTATTATGTGAGCATTAAAATTTGCAGGATGTAAAAGGTGAAAAGGGGCGCTGTCCAAAAAATAGCCGATCTAATATTTTAAAATATCTGAAAAGCAGAAGAATAGTCCAGACTCCAGTCTCTACAATCTGCTATCTAGATCTATTTATATCTGGAAGATTAAAGACCTACTATCTCTTTTTCTTTTTGACTGTCCCAGACTTTATATGAATTTCCATTTTGATTTGACAGAAGTTATGCAAGCCACTTGCTCTTTTTGTAAACATTTATTATTACTCCTCTATATATATGTGCTACTCACATCTGCAAGAAGACCTGACCCTCTGACATTTGTTGGAGTTTAATGGTGATTTTGATTAATATATATATTTTTTACTTTAAAATGTTTTTGATGTTGCTTCTGTTCATGAATACTTTTTTTTTTCATTTCAGTTTGTTTCAAATTTTCTTGTTCCTGACCATGATGCTAAAGTTTTCAACCCACCTCCAGAGCTGGATGATAACTCCTGGCTAGACCAACTTGTTCTCTACTTTGTTGGTGGTCTAAGAAGATGGGATGCTGTTTATTTTACACACATTATGCAATATGGATACACATATGAAAATTGTGTGGCATTTTTTCCTTTTTATCCTTTACTTGTGTCTAATTTTTCCAAAGCATTTTCCTTTGGGCTACTGAACTTCAGCTCTTGTCTCCTGCTTGTGGGAGTTGTTGTAAACATTCTATTATTTGTTGCCACATCACTGGTGTTATATAGGTTAGGTAAATTAGTGCTGAGCACAGACAAGGAAGCATTTTATGCCAGTTTGCTATTTTGTATTAATCCAGCAAGTATTTTTATGACTGCTCTTTATTCAGAAGTATTGTTTTCATTTTTGTTATTTTCTGGTCTGCTGGCCCTGAATCATGATAAGAAAATACTTTCTGCATTCTTAATAGGACTAAGTATTTTTACAAGGTCAAATGGATTGATTGCGATTGGATTCATTGCCCACTTGATCATTAAATCATCAATTCATACATTTCTAAAGCTCAAAGCAACATCTGTAAAATGCTCTAGTATTTTCAGTTTGGTTTTTAAAACTGTGATAGAAGTATTATTTTATTCTTTTATTTGTGTCATTCCATTTTTTATATTTCAATACTACATTTATGTCTTGTATTGTAAATCCTCCCCAGATTGGCCAAAGCATGTCATAGACTATGGCCGGTCTAAAGGGTATAAATTAGCAGGTGATGAGCCTTCATTGTGGTGTAATGAAACAATCCCACTCTCCTATTCCTATATACAGAAGCATCATTGGAATGTTGGGTTTCTTACATATTACACTTTGAAGCAGCTACCAAACTTTCTTCTTGCCCTTCCTGTTCTCCTCCTCAGTTTTAGGGCCTGCTCTTTCTATATTAAAAACAATGTTATGTCGTTTTGTTTTCTTGGTCTTACTTGTTCCAATAACAACGGTAGCAGTGGATCGTCACATGTGGAAATTTCAGACAGCAATCGTGAAGATGAAAAGCAGAGGAATAGATTTCTGCTTGATAAAAAAATTGAAAACTATGCTGGAGGCCAATGGGATGAAGTTAACAGCAACAAAAAACTGAAATGTGAAAAAAATAGTTGCAGGCAAACAGATCTGATTGTGTATGTTTATCATCTAGCGTTTCTCACCATTTTTGGCTGCTTCTTCATGCACATTCAGGTAATTAAAGGTCTTAATTTTACAGTTTGTTCTTCCAAATGATCAATGCAAACATAGATGTTGAATCTAGCCATTATCTTATTTTATTTTTTTACTTTTAAATATGAGACACTCCTAGTGCTTAATTCTGAAACAAATGGTGGTTTAAATAGTTTGTTAAATATTTAAAACAAACTGTAAAATTATTTTTTTTCTCTGCTAAAGCAAAGGTTTGTATAAATTAGGACTTTATAAATGTGAATCACAATTTTGAAAGTATTCATCTATGAATTCTATCTTTAATATAATATGACATACAAAAAATTCATTTATTCAGTGAAACATTCTCTTCTCACTTATTCACTTCTCATTAACCGTTGGACAAAGAAACAGATCATCATCATCCTTAACATCATCTGCCCTATTGATCAAAAGGTCTGAATGGGGAACTCTTTTTTTAAAACTCTCTTCTCACTTATTCAAAGTACAGATTTTGTATCAATCTCTTTTCTGTTATTCAATAATATTTTAAATAAATTATCTTCCCAAATCTACCATCTCTAAGCAGTCATAAAAAGCAATATGAAAGCCTTAACTTAACCTTAACCAGCAAACACTGTTGATGGTGGCATTTATGACCTTAGAGCCAACCATCATCTGGAACTCTGTGTTACCACTCATAACAATACATTTGTGACCAAGTAGCGTTATTTCAGTAATGTAATGGCAAAGGTGCTCCGTGCGGCTTACCTAATCCCTTTCCTTGACTGTCTTAACAAAAACTAATTTTTAAATCTTACACAAATATTCTAATTTTATGGTCATTTTCTTTCTTGTCTTATAGGTTCTCACACGAATGCTGTTTTCATCAAGCCCTCTATTATACTGGTACGTCGGCACTTTGTTCATCAACGGCAGTCGCAGGTTTAAACCCTCATCCCCTGCTGACAAGAAAACAAGAGAGGCAGAAAGTTTCAAGCAGGGCATAAATCTTCCTCAGTTCCTACAAAGTCTTCTTTCACTTTTCAAACTCACGTTCATCTCAGAGGCATTTAAAAATTGGTACTGCTTAAATGGGGAGTTTCGTGCCATCTTTGTTTATTTTCTGACCTACTCTGTGCTTGGAACTGTTATGTTTTCCAATTTTCTTCCATGGACTTGAAGCTTTATGTTGTTTTTTTATAGAAATAAATGAATTGATCTGACATGTCAGTTTCTTAATTGATTGTATTAATGATAATTTGCATTTTAATGTATGAAATTAGAACAAACATTGCAGCATAGTTTAGTTTATTTATGTTATTTAAAACGGTGGACTGTGCTTCTGTTATACAATTTTCCGTACAGAGTTATAACTAGTCGGTTTAGTCTTGCTTTCTATTTGTTGTTTATTACATTCTTGAATTTTGAATTCTTTATTTATTTAAGTTATGACTTATGGACTTCAGGTTGTATTCATAAAGTGGAACATAGTGACACATTTCTTAATATCATAATATCAGCAGAAGGGCAGTAAAGTTATTTATCCCCACTCCTGCTCAACTAACTCTATTTAATCATGTTTTTGTGGAGAAATTAATACATTTTGTGTGAACAAAAATCAATTTAACAATTAATTAATTATCCATCCATCCATCCCAGTGGAACTATAGGCAGACCAAGAAGGGCTCTGGCCTGCTTCAACACATCCCTCCATTCAGATCTTTACTGGGCCTTTCGTCCTAACCCCAAGCTGTTGCAGATCTGCCTCCACATCACGAATCCATCGCATTTGGGGTCTGCCTTTGGGTCCCCTTCCTTTTGTTTTTTGCATTAATTAATTATACATGTTTTTTTATTGATATGTCAAAGCCCTTTTCTAATTTGAAATTCAGCATTTGAAGCAAGTCAACAATGGGGACAAATATCTAAGAATTAGTAGTAAATAAAAAGGTGAAGGGGCGCTATCTGTTTAACATCTTCTCAAGGTCACAACTTTTTTTTTTACTTTGTAAAATTTTGTATCTTGATATGTATAATCATATTGAGATTAAAAAAAAAAAAAGACTTTATTTTATGTATGTATTTATTGAAGTATGAATGGAGCACATGAGATCAAAATAAATTTGATTTTTTGTTTCGTTTTTGCCTCCTCTGATTTTTTTTGTATTCAATGTCAAGGTATTTCTATTCTATACAAATAATTGTGTATTTGGATTTTGCTAATGTTTAAAATGTCTAAAATACGAGTCATTTGTAAACAATAAAAAAAAATTCATTAGGTGAATGGATTTTTCTAAGAGAAATGTTTTAATCAGGGACCCCCCCCCCACCCACCAATTCAAACGTTTAGATCTGTTGTTACTTTGAATGCCGACGTTATTCTACAACTACATGTTGGATTTTAATTGCAGCACTTACGAAAATCCCATCATAACAGTTTTTAGTTACTTTTTTTTTTTAAAGTTGCATACCGGTTACTTTAAATTGTAATTTCAGATGGTCTCCCATCAAATAAGAACATCTTTATATCTTCCATTTCTCAATATATATCAAGTCATTGATTAACATGCATGACTAGATTGACCTAGGGACACGCGTAGGACGTAATCATTTTTTAATTTATTTTTTTTTTTAAAGTAGCGTCTGTATTTGTTAATATAAGATAACACGAGGAAGGAAATGTGGGAAAGGTAGAAATGCCAGAAAGAATTCGTAGGTAGCGTTATAACGGATGTCATGATGAAGAAGACTTATGTTAAGGTCTTAAGTAATATAGTTAAATTTTACGAATGATCTGGTTAATAAAATTAAAAAAAAAATCACAATATGTATTTCTACAATTATTTTTATGTGTGAAATTGTGTATTGGAAAATGCCGGGTACTTGAAATAGACTAGTCATAAAAAAAATACATAGATCTTGGGTAAAATACTCATTATATAAAGTACTGTAAATTGTAAACACACTTGAGTCGGGTCTTTTCTTCTTATGAGCTGTATCGGGTGTTAGCCTAACTCCCCGTATTTTTTTGCAGATTTCTTTCTCCTGTTAGTTACACTTAAATTCACAGCCTAATAATGCCAGTTGTGATAGGCCTTGCCCTTGTTATTGGCTGTCTTACCTCGACAGATTACTCTGGAGATGTTTGCGTTTCTAGTACTAGTGTATTCGATGTACTTAACTAACACGTAACAAGGCCTACACATGGAACAAATAGAAATAAGTCCAAACCGTTATTCAAAATACATATGATGTTTTAATATTGAAAAGGCCAAAGTCGACTCTCTGTAATAGCACGTTATCCCTATGACGTCCTAACACCAACTGACTATATTTACATAAATAATCTCTAACCCAACTAAGTCGTGACGTCACTTAATGTGTTCAAAGTCTGTCAACTATGGTGCGTCTCTATACAAACTAATAATATTAAGTGTTTCACACAGTTTAATTTAAAAACAGAAATTAAAAAATGCAAAAGATATATAAGGAAAGTGATACTTCCGTCCCTTTCTAGTTTTGATCCAAGAAACGAAACGCGTCTGCGCAATATTGGCCATTGATACACTTTAAAAAAATATTTTTTGTATTTTGCGTGTTATTCCTATATATGTATAAGTACGTCTGCATCATGTAAATAGTTTCGGTTAAATTTAAACTTAGGCTCAGGCTGTACATTGTGATTGAATCATTGATCACCTTATCTTATCTTCTTATCTTATATGATAAAGAAGATGATTACGTCCTACGCGTCATGCATTTAGTCATGCATATTAACCAATGACCTAAATTCTGCCAAGTCACTGGTTTTCCTGGCTAGCTCAGGCAACTCATTCCATGCTCTAATAGCGCTAGGGAAGAAGGAGCATTTGTACATATGGAACGAAGAATGTGCCTTTATCGTGTGTCTTTCTTAGTATTTTATTAAATTTTGTATTTGAAGATTATGGTTCAGTGTTTTATGTATAAATGCTACTTTACTTTTGAGTCTTCTATCCTGAAGGCTTTCTAAATTTAGTGATTTTACTAAAGGTGTTACTCTTGTCAAATGTGAATATTCGTTTGTCATGAATCTCACTGCTCTATTTTGTGTCTGTTCCAGTTTCTTTATGTTTTTTTGAGTTGAGGGGTCCCAAACAGAGGATGCTTATTCTATTATTGACCTAACTAAGGTTAAATAACATTTCAGTGTTATGTTCTTGTTTGATTTATAGAGATTTTTTAAAATAAACCCTAATGCTTTGTTTGATTTTTTTAATAGTTTCATGACAGTTTTTCATTTATTATAACACCTAGGCATTTTGCGTTTTTAGTCTGTGTTACTGGTTTACCATAAGTGGAATTAATTTGTTTTAGTTTTTTGTTATTCTTAATAACTGACACTTTTCTGGGTGGAAAGACATGCTCCATTTTGATTCCCATTTCTGTAATTCATCTAATTCTCTTTGAAAAATTTCCGTATTTTGTGTTGTTTTTATTATTCTAAATATTATGCAATCGTCTGCAAATAATCTGACTTTTGTTCCTGAACTAATGCAATTTGGTAAATCATTTATGTAAATTAAAAATAGTAGTGGGCCTAGGACTGTTCCTTGAGATACACCTGAGTTTACTGTTATTGGTGTTGATTCAGAGCTATTTATTATTACAGTTTGTTCTCTCCCTATCAGAAAATCTTTTATCCACTGATGCAATGGACCATCAATGCCAAAATGTTTTAATTTTGTTAAGCAAACTATGGTGGTGAACTTTGTCAAAAGCCTTGGAAAAATCTAGTAAGATAGCATCTATTTGCTCACTATCGTCTAAATCTTTTGAAAAATCATCAATTAGTCCTATTAGTTGAGTTTCCCATGATCTATATTTCCTAAAGCCATGTTGGTATGGAGTAAGGACATTATGTTTGTCTAAGTGGCTTATGATATCGCTACATATTATGAGTTCTAGGATTTTACATGTAATGCTGGTAAGTGATACTGGTCTGTAGTTTCCTGGGTCAGATTTTTCTCCTTTTTTAAATAGTGGGTGACTTTAGCTTCTTTCCAGTTCCTTGGTACTCTGCCCTGGTTAAGATATGCCTGAAAAAGTATTTTGCACACTGGTGCTAGCTCATTGCTTAGTTCTTTGAGTAATCTAGCTGGAATATCAGCATGTCCAGATGATTTATTCGGCTTGATGTTGGCTAATAGTTTTTGGATTCCCTTTTCTTGTACTTACATATCTCCTATGTTGTCTACTTGATTCAAATTAAGTAATATGTCTTTGTCTCCTGGAGCTGAGAATGCTAATGCAAAGTATTTAGTTAGGATGTTAGCTTTAGTTTCATTATCATTATATGTGAAGTTATCTTCTCCTTTTAATAGCGCTATGCCTGTTGTTTCCATTTTCTTAGACTTAATATATGACCATAGGTTTTTATTGTTATCTTTCGATATTACATTGCAGCTGTCTGCTTACTTTTTGGGTTAGGTGTTTAATTTTCATATACTTTTTATAAACTCTGTCTGCCTTAGTTTCTTTAAATTTTCTCTGTAGGTTTCCTTCTGTTCACAAAGCTTTCTTGAAAAAAAGTGCTAATGTTTTTGTCTTTTATCAAAATTCATAACGATATGAAACATTTTTCTGTACTGGGAGCTCATTCTGTAATAGACAAATATACTGGTGCTGGAGTTAATAGTTTCAAACGTGAAGGAAACAATCCAAAACATCTGAAGAGTGTTGTTATATTTGCCGTTTTGGGGTCCATTTACTACCACCGCGGACAAGATACAATTGATGGTATAGGGCAGATATGCTAGAACCAGGACGGCCGCTAGAATAGCTACCGTCACACAGACTGTCTTTTCACGCCTTGAGAGCTCTTCAAATGTAGAGCTTCGGGAGCATGACAAAGTGCCGCGCCAGTTTGATTTTTGCCAAAGCTTGTAAACCAGAAGAGCTGTTGAGCAGATTAGAATGAAAAACAATAAGGTAAAAGTGGATGTGTTTAGGTAACCGGATATTTCGTTGACTGAAAGGTAGTTGGCGCCAAATCCCAGACCGAGAACAGATTTGTTGGTTGGTGGACGTGTGTTGTACTGAAGGTACATCGAGCCAGTGTAGACGTGCATGTAATTGACCAGCACACAGAACACCAACAAGATAGCCAATACCGACTGTGTCGAGGCAGTGGTTAAGATGGTTTTTACTTTTAGAGGTGAAATGATGCACAGGCATCTTTCTATGGTGATAAATACTGTGACACAGCATGTCATCTTGGAGAAAACGGCCCTTGGCCAGGCTGAAAATAATGTAACAACCAAACTAGACTTTTGTTTATTTAGAAAAAACAACAAAAAATAAAGGATGGGGGCATAGATCTATATTAAAATAGCGAAAAAGTAGCACTTGAACTAATTTGTCCCAGCATAAGTAATAAGAAAAAAGTTAAATGACGCTATAGTATTATCCATGAACATTAAATTGGACAGAATCTCAATAGGGGAAAGTCATCTTTGGCTATTTACGCCTTTGAAAATCTTTGATATCATGTTGAGCTAACAACGGGACAATTATTTGGCACTTATTTTGCAGTCGAAAAACATTAAATCGACTTACTGGCATTTTAATTCTAAACTATAGATGTCTAATGATTAACATTATTAATTTTTTGTTATTCTTGTAATGGAACATTGTTTATTTGTAATGTCGTTTCGCATCCCATATGTCCTATAAAATGTAAAAAAGAAAATTTCAAGAGGACAAGACGAATCAAGCTGACCACTCCCATCACTCCCATATGTTGGACTACTAGAAGCCCCAACCCGATTTTGAATTCGTGCGATACGGTTTTAAGAATAGTAACAGACACCGACGAATTCAAATTCTATATCACATCAACAACACCTTTTCCAAGCACATCGTTTTTTTTAAACCTTCTAGAGGAACTATATAAATGCCACATGTATTTTTTTTTTTTACAAAGCTTATATCAACTCACTCTGTCTGTCTGTCTGGCCAAAAGTTTGTACACGTTATTTCTCCCACACTCTGTCTCGGATCAAGCTGACATTTTGCACAATTATTTCTTTTAACTGACAACACAGAAATTCATACAAAAATTAACAAATTAGTTAATTAACTATGGTAATAAATTACTTTGTTTGGTATCTCAAACAAAGGAAAGAAATAGTAGGCCTACTTGACTGAAGTGTTGGCATAAGCTGAAATAGCCCCCTTTATAAGTCGTCGTCTGAAGCTTAGTGAACACAAACATGAAAAAGAAACAATAGATAACTCTACAATCTTCCATGCTCCTACGCAGAGTGGTTACCGTGTTAACTTGAGAAGGCTTTAGCCCACAAGTTCGAATTAATGTCGTTCACTTAAAAAACAAAACATTTAAAAAACGATCACCAACATGGCGTATTGAGAACGCTAAAAGCATGAAATTGCGCTAAACAAAAACAATTAATATTAATAATATTATTAGTAGTAATTAATATTTCAAATCGCACAAATGTATTATTGTTAATCTACATCTATTACAAATTTATTACACGATTGATCCAAACACATTAATGTAAGCTTTGTTTTAATTAAAAGTATTGGTTAGGTTTATGTCGGTCTACAAGATACAATTTCATCTGTAGACTTTGTAACTAAATGCTACGAGCAATTAGTGGTGCGATCCTTAGACGATAAAAACGATCTGGTTAATCAACAGTATAGATAGTAATAGATAGGCCTACCCAAACTGTTAGACTACAGATTGATTAGTGGCAAATTTAGCCTTAAAATCTGTGTTGATATGTTCGTCACCCCATCTTTCTATTTCTATGAACGTTCTTATTTACTCCATTACATTTGGGAGGGGGGGGGGTAAAATTTGTTACCCGCGGTGATGTAGCCAATAGCCAAAGGTTCGAAGGTCAAGTCCGGTATGTTGTTCACTATTGGAAAGCAGAAGATGTTGTACAGAAGCCCAGCGATGAGGGTGAACAGGTCAGACGTAGAGAGTACGAGAAAACTCAGATTTGAGGTGTCCACAAAGCCAAGCCTGGAAAGAAAATTAACAATAGCTAGGGAGCTTTCAAAACCCTTCTAATATCAAGATAATATGCCTAATAATCAGTTGTAAGAGTAAGATTCAAGACCGGAATTTACGGTAGTGAAGACTGTCTGCCTGCCTAGGGCCTAACTATTAGCATATTATAGTAGCGTAGCTAGGGATTTAGGGGCCCCGGGGGAGGGTCTTAAGAGGCCCCTGCATTTTCGACATCATGACATGACATAAGGGCGTAGTATTTAATGTAAGAACATTTCGGACACTCATTTCGGGGCTTCCCTCAAGTGGGGGCCGGGGGGAGGATTTTCAAATTTGGACCCCCTACCCAGGCTACGCCACTGGCTTATTAGTAGGCTGAATTAATTAGGTACATTTAATGAAAGAAGAAACACATGTCAGAAGTACTAACTTGATATAAATGATGATATTCATAATATTAGCCGAGACACCAAATACAGAGATGAGAGACACAAGGATGTCATTGAAGATCAAGTAACACATTTGGATCACTTCATCGGAGCTATCGCTGCTCACATTCATCTTGTACACTGTGTTCTGGGCTGGAAACCATAGGAAGCAGTGCTACATCTTTCAAAAGTAACACTTTGTGGATATGGGAGGAATAAAGGATATGGAACAATTAGATTTTAAAAAGATTGAAGGTCTGAATTCTGGTTTGGATAGTGAATGTCCTAATGGCTTCTTGGCGTCATCTGTGAACAGCGAATAGTCATTATGTTGGTTACAGTGCGCACAGGATTTTATTTTTCACTAGATTCTCATCCATCACTTGTATTCTCTGCCCTATCTCATCCATCACTTGTATTCTCTGCCCTATCTTATTCATCACTTGTATTATCTGCCCTATGATTGTCATTCATCACTTGTATTCTCTGCCCTCATTCATCACTTGTATTATCTGCCCTATGATTGTCATTCATCACTTGTATTCTCTGCCCTCATTCATCACTTGTATTCTCTGCCCTATCTCATTCATCACTTGTATTCTCTGCCCTCATTCATCACTTGTATTCTCTGCCCTGTCATTGTCATTCATCACTTGTATTCTCTGCCGTCATTCATCACTTGTATTATCTGCCGTCATTCCTCACTTGTATTCTCTGCCCTATCTCATTCATCACTTGTATTCTCTGCCCTTATTCCTCACTTGTATTCTCTGCCCTATCATTGTCATTCATCACTTGTATTCTCTGCCCTCATTCCTCACTTGTATTCTCTGCCCTATCATTGTCATTCATTACTTGTATTATCTGCCCTATCTCATTCATCACTTGTATTCTCTGCCATATCTCATTCATCACTTGTATTATCTGCCCTATCTTATTCATCACTTGTATTATCTGCCCTATGATTGTCATTCATCACTTGTATTCTCTGCCCTCATTCATCACTTGTATTCTCTGCCCTATGATTGTCATTCATCACTTGTATTCTCTGCCCTATCTCATTCATCACTTGTATTCTCTGCCCTTATTCCTCACTTGTATTCTCTGCCCTATCTCATTCATCACTTGTATTCTCTGCCCTATGATTGTCATTCATCACTTGTATTCTCTGCCCTCATTCCTCACTCGTATTCTCTGCCCTATCTCATTCATCACTTGTATTCTCTGCCCTATGATTGTCATTCATCACTTGTATTCTCTGCCCTCATTCCTCACTCGTATTCTCTGCCCTATGATTGTCATTCATCACTTGTATTCTCTGCCCTATCTCATTCATCACTTGTATTCTCTGCTCTATCTCATTCATCACTTGTATTATCTGCCCTATCTTATTCATCACTTGTATTCTCTGCCCTATCTCATTCATCACTTGTATTCTCTGCCCTATCTTATTCATCACTTGTATTCTCTGCCCTATCTCATTCATCACTTGTATTCTCTGCCCTATCTCATTCATCACTTGTATTCTCTGCCCTATCTCATTCATCACTTGTATTCTCTGCCCTATCTCATTCATCACTTGTATTCTCTGCCCTATCTCATTCATCACTCGTATTCTCTGCCCTCATTCCTCACTCGTAATCGCTGGCCTCACTAAATGAGATACCGAATTTAAAAGACTCAAAAATAAATGGTACCCCCGACAAAATAGCGCAGAAAACATAGCGCGGACAAAATAGCGCCGACAAAATAGCGCCAAAAAAAAAAAAAACAGCGCCTACAAAATTATTATTCATTATTATTCAGATATTTTGAAGGAAACACTTTAGATATCTTAAAACATAAATATGCAAACAGTAAGCAAAAATTATAATAAACTAAAATGAATAATTTCAAAATATATCATTTATTTACATTATAAAACTGTACGAATTCCGTAATGCTATTGGAAATCTTGCAGTTACTCGGGCTCAGGCGACCAGTATAGTTGTCCTCCCAATAGTCCCAACATGACGCGTAGGACGTAATCATCTTCTTTTTTGAAGTAACGTCTGTATTATATAAGATAGTCATACAAATTCCCTAAAACATCTGTTCGAGCTTCATTGAAAAAGATAAAGACATAAACAAAAATGATGCCCAGGACATTAAATTACTAATAACCCTCTTTTACACATCATATATAAGTCCGTGCTTTTTTGTCTTGCGCTATTTTGTCCGCGCTATTTTGACGGGTCACCATGATAAATACAATGCAAAGACGAATTTATTTTCTAATATAAACTCTTAATTTTCACTTATAATCCGTATCCCTACCCAAACTGGGCCCCGTGAATTCCGTTTCGCATAGGGCCTCACAATGTTTAAGTCTGTCCCTGCTATTTAGTGACGGGTGAATACAGAGTAGATTACTTGTTATATATATATATAAATGCGCCGCTGTTTTGCAGGGCCGGCCATAGGCCACAGTAACCTATCCGACCGCAGTGGGCCCCACACTTTCATAGGACCTGCGCTCATTCTATGTGTAAATTATTAAATTAAACCATTTTATAACTTATAACAGATTTCTCGCGACCGCCTGATTTACCAGGTGCTCCTGGAAATCTCCTGAATTTGCAAAATATATGAAAAAGTCATGGAAATCTCCGGAAATTATTAAAAATCTTTTGAAAACTCATACAAATCTCATGAAATGTATTGACAAAAATTGACATTTTGGTATGTCATTCAATATGGAAAACGCCAATCTTACGGGCGATAAATAAAAACGACATTATGCATTAGCTGTAATTGTGTAATCTGGTGAAAGAAGCTTCTCGCGACTCAAACTAATGAAGAATTACTTTAGTTCAACAATTCTCGTAGATAAATTGAAACATTTAATACCTTCTGCTGTTGAGCGTGATCTATGTAGGAAATAAAATTTTCATGTTACACTGTATGACTTCGCTACACGCAAGGCTCGTAAAGTTCGTAGGATAACTCTATCCGCAGAAATAAAAGAGTGATCTTACCTTTACTTCTTATTCTCGTACAAACTCTTGAGCGAAGAAGAGAATTATGTATATAGATAGTCGACCGGAGGCGTAGCATATTCCGCTATTTTGCATGGCCGGTCTTAGTCCACTGCAACCTATGCGACCGCAGTGGGCCCCGCTTTCAAAGGATCCGAACTTTCATAGGACACGCGCTAATGCAACGTGTATGAATTATTAAATTAAACCATATTATACCTTAAAACAGATTTCCCGCGCCCTCCTGTCGATTTACCAGGAACTCCTGGAAATCTCCCGAAATTGTGTAATCAGGTGAAAGAAGCTTCTCGCGCCTCAAACTAATGAAGAATTACTTGAGGTCAACAATTCTCAAAGATAGATTGAAACATTTGGTAATTCTTGCTATTGAACGTGATCTATGTAGGAAACAGAATTCTTATGATATACTGTATGAGTGCTACACGCAAGGCTCTTAAAGTAATTCTGTACATAGTAAAGAATGGATAAAATGCATAGACGAATTTATTTTCTAATAGAAACTCTTAAATTTCACTTATTATCCGCTTCCCTACCCAAATTGGCCCCAGGAAATCCGTTTCGAATAGGGCCCCACAATGCTTAAGTTTAAGTCCGGTCCTGCTATTTAGTGTTGGTAATATGTTTTACGTTCTTTCAGAGTTAACGAGAGTTTACTTCCTAGTCCAAACCTCCCGCATGGGATGGGAGCGGGCAGGGTTTGACAGTCCAGCGCGCAGCCATCCGTAGCGAGCTGTGAAAACGTATCCCTCCCCCCCCCCTCTTGTTTTTGTTTTGTGGGGTGATTACAACAGAGTGGATTACTCCCCCCCCCCCCACCCCTTTTTTTTAAACGGAGGTAGAAATAAATAAAAAAAAGAGTGATATTTCTTGGTTGCTTTTTTGTGACTACGCGTGTTCTCCACCCCCCCCCTTTTTCCCTTTTTTTTTCTCGTGGACTATTCGCAGAGTGATCTTCCCATTTACTTCTCGTCTGACCTGATTAGAGAAGAAGAGAATTATATAAAGATACACACATGATTTCAAAAAGTTTAATTGTAGGAAATGTCACGTAGAAATTCCATACTGACTTGTTTCGTACATTGGCAATATAACTGCAAGACTTCGTTCTCCAGCACTGTACCTCAGAATCTTGTTCTCAGTGTTCTTGTAGACATTGGGGTGACGACCGTCAATAGACAACTGAAATGCATGGTGCCATCCCTCCACTTAATTGTTTGTTCGTGGTAGATTGTCCTGTACACGATCTCTAACATTCCATAATGCTACCGAAAATCTTAGAATCACTCTGCGGTTTCGTCTCTGGTGACCAATATAGTTGTCCTCCCAATAGTCATTCTAATTCCATAAGTTCGCTCTGGTTTGATCAAAGAGAGATTCCGCAGATAATCAAGATTTCTAATTATACTATGACACACATGTGTAACACACACATCATCATACCTAACCCTTGAACGGGGTCACCACATTTAAAAATCATTATTATATTTTTAGGAGAATGAGATAAAGTTGCATGTACTCTCTTTCTCTGCAAATATGGCCTGCTTCTAGATCTATTAAACTTCAAGAAGATAGAGATCTCAACAAATATGGTCTGCTTCTAGATCTATTAAACTTCAAGAAGATAGAGATCTCAACAAATATGGCATACTTCCAGATCTATTAAACTTCAAGAAGATAGAGATCTCAACAAATATGGCCTACTTCCAGATCTATTAAACTTCAAGAAGATAGAGATCTCAACAAATATGGTCTGCTTCTAGATCTATTAAACTTCAAGAAGATAGAGATCTCAACAAATATGGCATACTTCCAGATCTATTAAACTTCAAGAAGATAGAGATCTCAACAAATATGGTCTGCTTCTAGATCTATTAAACTTCAAGAAGATAGAGATCTCAACAAATATGGCATACTTCCAGATCTATTAAACTTCAAGAAGATAGAGATCTCAACAAATATGGTCTGCTTCTAGATCTATTAAACTTCAAGAAGATAGAGATCTCAACAAATATGGCATACTTCCAGATCTATTAAACTTCAAGAAGATAGAGATCTCAACAAATATGGCCTACTTCCAGATCTATTAAACTTCAAGAAGACAGAGATCTCAACAAATATGGCCTACTTCTAGATCTATTAAACTTCAAGAAGATAGAGATCTCAACAAATATGGCCTACTTCTAGATCTATTAAACTTCCAGAAGATAGAGATCTCAACAAAAATGGCCTGCTTCTAGATCTATTAAACTTCAAGAAGATAGAGATCTCAACTAATATGGCCTGCTTCTAGATCTATTAAACTTCTAGAAGATAGAGATCTCAACAAATATGGTCTACTTCTAGATCTATTAAACTTCAAGAAGATAGAGATCTCAACAAATATGGCATACTTCCAGATCTATTAAACTTCAAGAAGATAGAGATCTCAACAAATATGGCCTACTTCCAGATCTATTAAACTTCAAGAAGATAGAGCTCTCAACAAATATGGCCTGCTTCTAGATCTATTAAACTTCAAGAAGATAGAGATCTCAACAAATATGGCCTGCTTCTAGATCTATTAAACTTCAAGAAGATAGAGATCTCAACTAATATGGCCTGCTTCTAGATCTATTAAACTTCTAGAAGATAGAGATCTCAACTAATATGGCCTGCTTCTAGATCTATTAAACTTCCAGAAGATAGAGATCTCAACAAATATGGCCTACTTCTAGATCTATTAAACTTCAAGAAGACAGAGATCTCAACAAATATGGCTTACTTCTAGATCTCTTAAAATTCACGAAGATAGAGATCTCAACAAATATGGCCTACTTCTAGATCTATTAAACTTCAAGAAGATAGAGATCTCAACAAATATGGTCTACTTCTAGATCTATTTAACTTCAAGAAGATAGAGATCTCAACAAATATGGCCTACTTCTAGATCTATTAAACTTCAAGAAGATAGAGATCTCAACAAATATGGCCTACTTCTAGATCTATTAAACTTCTAGAAGATAGAGATCTCAACAAATATGGCCTACTTCTAGATCTATTAAACTTCAAGAAGATAGAGATCTCAACAAATATGGCCTACTTCTAGATCTATTAAACTTCAAGAAGATAGAGATCTAAAAAAATATGGCCTACTTCTAGATCTATTAAACTTCAAGAAGAAGACAGAGATCTCAACTAATATGGCCTGCTTCTAGATCTATTAAACTTCCAGAAGATAGAGATCTCAACAAATATGGCCTGCTTCTAGATCTATTAAACTTCAAGAAGACAGAGATCTCAACAAATATGGCTTACTTCTAGATCTCTTAAAATTCACGAAGATAGAGATCTCAACAAATATGGCCTACTTCTAGATCTATTAAACTTCAAGAAGATAGAGATCTCAACAAATATGGTCTACTTCTAGATCTATTAAACTTCAAGAAGATAGAGATCTCAACAAATATGGCCTACTTCTAGATCTATTAAACTTCAAGAAGATAGAGATCTCAACAAATATGGCCTACTTCTAGATCTATTAAACTTCTAGAAGATAGAGATCTCAACAAATATGGCCTACTTCTAGATCTATTAAACTTCCAGAAGATAGAGATCTCAACAAAAATGGTCTACTTCTAGATCTATTAAACTTCAAGAAGACAGAGATCTCGACAAATATGGCATACTTCTAGATCTATTAAACTTCAAGAAGATAGAGATCTCAACAAATATGGTCTACTTCCAGATCTATTAAACTTCCAGAAGATAGAGATCTCAACAAATATGGCCTGCTTCTAGATCTATTAAACTTCACGAAGATAGAGATCTCAACAAATATGGCCTACTTCTAGATCTATTAAACTTCAAGAAGATAGAGATCTCAACAAATATGGTCTACTTCTAGATCTATTAAACTTCAAGAAGATAGAGATCTCAACAAATATGGTCTACTTCTAGATCTATTAAACTTCAAGAAGATAGAGATCTCAACAAATATGGCCTACTTCTAGATCTATTAAACTTCACGAAGATAGAGATCTCAACAAATATGGCCTACTTCTAGATCTATTAAACTTCCAGAAGATAGAGATCTCAACAAATATGGTCTACTTCTAGATCTATTAAACTTCAAGAAGATAGAGATCTCAACAAATATGGCCTACTTCTAGATCTATTAAACTTCAAGAAGATAGAGATCTCAGCAAATATGGCCTGCTTCTAGATCTATTAAACTTCAAGAAGATAGAGATCTCAACAAATATGGCCTATTTCTAGATCTATTAAACTTCCAGAAGATAGAGATCTCAACAAATATGGCCTACTTCTAGATCTATTAAACTTCAAGAAGATAGAGATCTCAACAAATATGGTCTACTTCCAGATCTATTAAACTTCAAGAAGATAGAGATCTCAACAAATATGGTCTACTTCCAGATCTATTAAACTTCAAGAAGATAGAGATCTCAACAAATATGGTCTACTTCCAGATCTATTAAACTTCAAGAAGATAGAGATCTCAACAAATATGGTCTACTTCCAGATCTATTAAACTTCAAGAAGATAGAGATCTCAACAAATATGGCCTGCTTCTAGATCTATTAAACTTCAAGAAGATAGAGATCTCAACAAATATGGTCTACTTCCAGATCTATTAAACTTCAAGAAGATAGAGATCTCAACAAATATGGCCTGCTTCTAGATCTATTAAACTTCAAGAAGATAGAGATCTCAACAAATATGGTCTACTTCCAGATCTATTAAACTTCAAGAAGATAGAGATCTCAACAAATATGGTCTACTTCCAGATCTATTAAACTTCAAGAAGATAGAGATCTCAACAAATATGGTCTACTTCCAGATCTATTAAACTTCAAGAAGATAGAGATCTCAACAAATATGGCCTGCTTCTAGATCTATTAAACTTCAAGAAGATAGAGATCTCAACAAATATGGTCTGCTTCTAGATCTATTAAACTTCAAGAAGATAGAGATCTCAACCAAAATGCTGCCCAGGACGGTCACTTACATAAATCCGCTACTTTTATACACATCATAGAGAAGTGCGCGCTATTTTGTCTTGCGCTATTTTGTCGGGAAATTTCGCGCTATTTTGTCGGCGCTATTTTGTCGGGTCACCAAAATAAATATTAACTAATTGATCTAATGTAGGCTACTTAAAACTACAGATTTTCAAATCAGTCTTTAACAACCGTTAGTCGGCCCTGTCCACTTGCAAGTCTATAAACGGTTACTATTCAGTTTGAAGTATCATGAAGAGTTTTAACTAAATTTTAGCGCTTTTGTGAATACTTAGTTTTTTGAAGTAATTTAAAGTATTTTCATGCACAACTCCAAAATATTCTTTAGAGAGCTGCAGTATTAGGATACACGAAAAGAAGAATGGCTTATATATCCTACACATTTGTATTATATTCGCTACAAGTTTCAATAGACGATGCACTATCTTCTATTATAATACGAATGCACTTAATATCACAAAGACAGATAGGGCAATATCTTTTTGCTTTGATCAGCCATTGTAATTATTATAAACATTGTTAGTACTTTCATTGTAATAGCGTTCAATTAAATCCTCTATGTCTGGAATGAAGTATATTCATTATGACTCTCAACTTAGCCGGATAACTAATGTAATATTTATGGTTAAAAGTGTTCAATAATTGTGTCACCCAGCATCGATTCATATAAGTTAATATCACGAATAGATACAAAAATCCTTTACTTAAAACTGTAAAGCTTACCCAGTGAGGTTATTGCGAGGGCTATATAATTATTTTAAACTTGTAGTACACTTGTAATTAGAAGGAACACCATCACATAATGGCACGTTTTCTTTGAGGATTGAATAAGTTACCAACGGAAACATAGCATTATTTAGACATTAAATGGGGCTACTGAGAAGGATTCAATCGATCTAGATCTAATTGTTTTTTTTTTAAACTATTAGACTACAAGCATGGACAACGCAATACTGGAACAAAAAAAAAAGTTTAAACCAAAAAAAAATTAAAAAATTAAAGTTTTTAAAGCTCTTCTATTTGTGAGTTTTATTTTATTGGCTATTTTGAGATTTAATTTGACATTGTTTAATCTACAATAGCCTGAGCCTAAAACTAATGATCGCTATTACATTGTAATTAAACTTAAGATTCAATGGTAGGTCTACTTGAGGGTTAACAGCATGATTTCAGTTGAACTTAAGAACAAAAAGTAAACGAACACCCGCAGCCTTTAGTTAGACTCAATTATCTACCTACGAATCATAGAAAAATGGTGTGTGTGGACGGGGGGGGGGGACATGAGATTAGCGCTGCGCGTACCGTGTGATCGCCTGTCATTTAAACCTTTTCCAAATGACATCAAAACGTGGTTTATACATTTTTTATGTTTTATATGATTCGAATGTTTCTAACGAATTGGATTTTTATTACATCCTAAGCAAAACCTCCCGCAGGACGGCGGGGGGATGGTGGCGGGCAGGGTTTGAACTCGAGACCATCGACACGACAGTTCAAAGCGCAGCTCACACGACCAGGCATTGCCACTGTTCTCTTGTTTCAAAACCTCATTAGGGAACATATTATTAAAAATACAATGATGAGTTCATAATCCAATTTCTGTCAGTGGCGTAGCTAGGGTGGGAGAGAATTTTAAAATTCCTCCTGGCCCAAACGTGAGGAGGGCCCCAAAATGAATGTTTTATATAATATATAAATAAATATTAAATATTACGCAAAATGCATGGGCCCCAAAAGAGGTCAACATGTAAAATACAAAAAATAAAAATAATACAACAAAACAAAGCTTATGGTAAGTGTAATTGTATGAATCATTTTAAACCAATCAAGGCTTATCTCCCCTTATCTAGTATTATCTCTTTATAAAACGAAATTAATAAAATTAAAAAAAAAAAATAATTGGTCAGTATATGGTATATGTTTTGTTAGGGCCAATGAATAATTGTCCAGTTGTAACTTGATACGTGAATGAGAAGTGGGAGAAGTAAACACGAATCCAGACAGACAGAATACGTTGATAGAAGCTTTGAATATATTCATTCCTTAAGACAAACTAAAAGATGGTCGAGTTGGAGTCTGAGCTGAGTGATGTTAACTGATGGTTGGTCACTGGTGAAAGGCCAATCTTTCATTCCTGGTATACGTTTACTATTTTGCATATTGTACTGAGGCTCAGGTTGTTCCAATAAATAAACACTGCTTATTCAATCTTTTTTTGAAATAGTTTTAAATTATATACATACTAAATGTAGTTTCTCTTTTTTTTAAAAAACAATCCAGCAACAGAAAACCCATTTTAAGAATATTAGTATTTTTATAAAACATTATTTTGAAAAATAACTAACCTGTCTGCCTAGATGCTCAATAACAGAAAAAAAAAAGGACCTGCCTAGTCTGCCCTGATTTATTTTTTTACTATTAATTGCATTTTTTTAAATGGTGTTTTTTAATGAAAAAATTGCCTTAATGAAATATTTTTATAAACAAAAACGGTTCACTTTCAGATTAAAATGTAGCCATTGCAAGCTGCAAAATTATTTTTATTTTTGTTTTTAGATCTAAGCGAGACAGACGGACGGACAGACAACACTATCTAATAACGACTTTTTCCCTTTCGGGGACGACAAAAAAAAAATTGACATATCTAGTGATTTGGTATGTATATATTTTTTAAAATTACATCTATGTACATATTTAAACAGCAGACACTTCACAAGCAGCATTTGTTCTTCTTTGAGTAAAAACATTTGTGGTAGCCTCTGGTGGAGAGTAAATGGGTTTACAAAAATAAGTGCTAAACAACAACAAGAACAGGATTTCATGTCGTGATCCTCTCTCTAGCCCAGTGTTACCTGAATAGCTGTTCCACGAACTACTGGAATAGTAGGCCACCACGTGAATTGATCTCTCTAAAATATAGACAAAGTGTTCCGCTAAATACTCAGAATGTGCGAAGTGTTCCGTTTAGGAAAAGGTTTGGGAAACACTGCTCTAGCCTTCTCTGACGTAGCTAATACTCAGGCCGGAAGTGCGGTGCGCAGGTCGGAGCAGCTCTAGCGTCTTTTTGACTCGATATCGTATTTCCGGAAACAGTAGGAATGTCATAGGCAGCAGCAAAACTTTGAAGCCTTCCAGAATGTTCACAGCAGCTTTCAACGTAACTCTGGGTAGACAAAAAACATATTAATAGTGGAATAAAATTAGAATAAAATAAAATAAAAATGAATATAGTTCAATCTGTATTTATTTTGTCTAAGAGAGCTAATCTACTCTTGCTTTCAGAATCTACGTTCTGCCAGTACAAGACTTATTATGATTGATGTATTAAAAATAAAATATATCAACTTTGAATGTTTGTCAGCACTTACAGATTCGAGCGTGTTTCCTTGACACGGTAAAACGTAATAGGATCAGGGCCGGATTTAAATAAGTGGAAGCCCGGGGCAGGATTTTTGTGTAGGCCGACAAACTTTTTGGAAAGCCTAAATACAAATACTCCTATGAATAATACTACTACTATATCCCAGCATGCCATATTTGGTCCTTTAGGCACATCAGCTGCGCGGAGTTGGGGGGTGGGGGGAACTGCTGTGTGGGCGACATCGTTCCGACCATAAACAATGTCCAGGCTTTCGTCTCGCTTGTTCGACTTCGACTTCTACGACTGAAGGAGGCCATATTTTAGAAGACAAAATAGGGTATCTCATTTTCCTTCTTTTTTTTAATTTTTTTTTTTATTAAAAATGAATATGTAAATTATAGTAAAGGGGGCAGTTACCCCACCTGCCCTCCCTTTAAATCCGGCCCTGAATAGGATACAAGTAAAAAAAAAATACTTTTAACAACCTCAAAAAAAAAAAGTCTTTATAAAAATACAATACATCCATTATAAAACATAAAATATGATAAAATAGAAAAACATTATTAAGCAAAAATATTTTTAAAACGAGTATCGAGCCCGTGAATTTGACACCGCCAGATGTGTGAACGTAGGCCTACGTCGTTACTGTCTGTCTGTCACCTCTGACGATCAGTCTGTCCGTCTGCCATGTACACATTTCATCTACAGATAAAGTAGCTAATTTAATGAGTTATTCCTTACAATTCACAGTTACCGTACTATTGCAGCACCCCTATATATATTACCCTTGACGGGATGAGAGCCATCAGTCAGATCCGAACAGAGGTCTTCTTCTTAAAACTCAAATCTCCCACAAGGCATTTACCTTAGACCAAACCTAGTTGCATTCGAATAGGGTTATTTTTGTAAAAAGTCTTACGTTACACAGTCCTTGTAGTAGCTGGATCTGATTATGTTCAGGACCAACCCAAAGTCGCAGGCGTAGATGATAACAGTCATAGCTACGTACGGCAGGACACCCTCAGCTTCATTACTTCCGCCGATCAGCTGGCGCGCCATTTCCCCTACGCCGGTTCTCTCTCGAACTTTCTTTTTCCAGCTCAGGAAGACGGTCGCCGCCAGACAAATTGCAATCAAGATGGCGGGCACGCCGATATTCAAAACGTAAAGAATTTTTCTGACGTCGAACATTCTCGTCCAACAGACGGTTTCGTTTTTGCTGGCCCTGGTTAACAGAATTTGTTGAGTATGAGTGAAGATCGTGGGCGGGACTACGAGGACCGAAAGAACCCAAGGCATAAGCAAAACACCAAAAGTTACGGCGATTGAAAGCCAACGACTTAACCTTGTGAGAAAGAGATCCGCGCCAAGGAGCGTGACCACAGCCAACGCGAGAATAAGAACGAGATTCCAATTGGAGACAAACTCATTAATGTAGAATATCAAGTTCATGGCCATGGTCTCAGGACACGTCCAAGCCTCGTTTCTGGCTACAGTGTACATGTACAGCGAGAATGGCAGATAGACCAGGCATTCGAAGAGGTTTTGAATACAAACACTGGAGAGTAGTCTGTTACGCAGGCGTAGACGTAGCTCCGCAGATGTCAAAATGGCTAGGAGCAGCCAGAGGTTCAGAACAGTGCCAAGGACGTCTGTGACAATATCCGACCACAGCATAGCCGTACGGAAATTCCTGTAGAAAGAGCGATCGAAGCAAGGCGTCGAATAGGAGACATTTCCGTAGAAAAGAGAGATGTTGTCGGTGCTGTTGATAAATCGAAGCAATCGTCTATTGTCGTTCATAGCTGTTTACACCTGAAACAGAGACGTGACAGTTCAAAACCTGACATGTCTAAATGTAGTAGTACTTAATGGATGAACCGAGGATTTGAGAGAAAGATTGTTGTATAGACTGATATACCTGATGTATAGGACTGATATACCTGATGTACAGATTAATATACCTGATGTTTTACCTATCCCTTAGCCTGTTGAACCGTTGGGGCACCATGCAAGATTTGTCAACAGTCTTTCTCCATTCCTCCATTCCATTAATATACTTGATGTACAAATTCATAAACCTAATATACAGACTAATATAGTTGGTGTACAGACTGATTTATCTGATGTACATATTGATATACCTTATAAACACTTTGATATACCTGATGTACAGATAGATATACTTGATGTGCACATTAATATACGGCATGTACAGACTGATTTACATAATGTACAGACTGATTAACTTAATGCACATATTGATATACCGGATGTACATAATGATATACCGGTAGCTGTTTACATATTGATATACCTGATGTCTACCCCCCCCCCCCCCAAGGGGCGGGTGGAATTTTGTGACTTTTTTTTTCACTTTTATTATTGTAGGTGATATTTTAATATTAAACCATTACTTGCCTCAGCGCAGCCAAGGTCGAGTTTTAAGTTTAAAATCCCCTTTCACAGGGTTTTGAGGTTGAAACTCCCCTCTACAATAAAACAAAAAGATAAAGCAACCGACTGTCACTAAATTGCATGAGCGTAGCCAAGGGTTTTTTTTAGTTTAAACCCGCTCCTCCAGATTTTTTTACTTTAAACACCACATCTTGCTAAGAAAGCTGAACAAGCAGCATACTAAGGCAACTTGAAGATGTTGCACGGTACCACAAAACTTCGTGCGTGAAAGTTCAAGAATCCAGAAAGACCTGCAAAAGACATGCTGGGCAACACAACTAATAACAGATGAATAGAAAGTTGGACTATTTCCTTGAATTATTGAAAATCCCCCTGACACAGAGCCAGCCATTTGTGAAAAGCATACTTGAGAAGAAAATCAGAGGGCTATCACAAAATGAAATATGGAAAGGCAGCATGACCTGATGACATGCCAGCAGAAGCCTTGAAAGCAGACCTGGAGTTTTCAGTCGAACTGCTCTACCAGCTTTTTGAAAGGACATAGGAGAAAGAGTACATACGGCCAGAATGGAAAGAAGGATACCATATTGTAACCATTTAAAGCTTCCCAAAAAGGGTCACCTCAACAACTGTAATAATTACAGAGGAATCACACTTCTTTTAGTCAGAGGAAAAAACTTCAATCGTATCCTCTTAGAAAGAATTAAGAACTCAGTAGACCATAAGCTGAGGAATGAGCTGGCCGGTTTTAGGAAAAATAGATCGTGTACAAACTAAATAGCGGCCCTACGTATCATAGTAGAACAATCGCTGGGATGGAGTTCCCCTCTTCTTGTTAGTTTTCTAGACCACGAGACGGACTTGACAGTGTGGACCGTGCCACTCTCTGGAAGCTACTTCGAACTTAAGGCATCCCTGAAAAAAGAGTGAGTATAATCGGAAACTCGTATGAGATGTAGAGCGGTTCAGTTTGAATGGCTGTCCCTTGGAGAAAGTAGAATCCTTTCACTACTTGGGTAGCATCATACATGAAACAGGTGGAACAGATGCTGATGTCAAGGCAAGAATTGGAAAAGCAAGGGTCGCCTTCATACATCTTAATAAAATCTGAATGGCAGGAGAAATTTCCCTGAAAACAAAGATGCGTCTCTAACTCAAATGTTAAGGCAGTTTTGCTTCAGCCCATGTAGCGAAAACCTGGAGAACAACTGAAACTGCCATTAGGAAAATGCAAAACTTTCATTAACAGCTGGCTACGAAGAACCCTTCACATTCATTGGCAAGACACGATCAGTAACAGTGACCTCTTGCAAAGAACCAACCAAGCTCCTGCAGAAGCAGAAATCAGAAAGAGAAGGGCTGGACTGGGCACACTTTGAGCAAATCTTCAACTAGCATCCCAAGGCAGGCATTGAAGTGGAACCCACAGGGCAAGAGACACAGAGGGCGTCCTAGAAGCATCTGGCGACGGAAACTAGAGGCAGACATATTAAAGTTTAGTTACACATGGAACAAGATGGAAAGAATGGCCCAGGGGACTATGGAGATCTAGTGTTGTTGGCCCAGTGGACTATGGAGATCTAGTGTTGGCTGCCCAGGACAGGGGACTATGGAGATCTAGTGTTGGTGGCCCAGGACAGGGGACTATGGAGATCTAGTGTTGGTGGCCCAGGGGACTAAGGAGATCTAGTGTTGGCGGCCCAGGGGACTATGGAGATCTAGTGTTGGTGGCCCAGGGGACTATGGAGATCTAGTGTTGGCGGCCCAGGACAGGTGACTATGGAGATCTAGTGTTGGTGGCCCAGGGGACTATGGAGATCTAGTGTTGGCGGCCCAGGGGACTATGGAGATCTAGTGTTGGTGGCCCAGGGGACTATGGAGATCTAGTGTTGGCGGCTCAGGGGACTATGGAGATCTAGTGTTGGCTGCCCAGGACAGGGGACTATGGAGATCTAGTGTTGGCGGCCCAGGACAGGGGACTATGGAGATCTAGTGTTGGCGGCCCAGGGGACTATGGAGATCTAGTGTTGGCGGCCCAGGACAGGGGACTATGGAGATCTAGTGTTGGCGGCCCAGGGGACTATGGAGATCTAGTGTTGGCGGGTGACCAGCTTAGAAAATTTTGTTATAAAAAAAAACACATCGCTTATCAATCCGTCCTTTTGTTTGGCAGATCAGATACACTGAGAAACTATTTATAACTTTTCCCGCTAAGTATGGAAATCTCCTATTAAGAAATTCATTGAATTCTTCACTCTATACTTATAGCTATAATATGGTAGAATGTTTATCTCTGTATACACCATGTAACTATACTCAACTTTGTTTTACTTACTTGTATTCACACTATAACATATATACCATAATATAAAATCTTAGTCCAAAGTCGCACTTGGGGAGGTTAGAGACTAAGATGGCAGGTCTTGCAACAGGGCGAGCTTAGTTGTCACCGTATGTCTGTCTTTACCAATGTGTGCGTGTGGCATGTTGGTGCTTAGGCCGATATGTGTCTGTGTGTGTGTGTGTGTGCGCGCGCGTTCAGGGACTGTTACTCTAGCTTACGTTGTCAGTGCTCTTATCTGTGATCAAGTTTCTCTAGTCATCTTCACACTAAATGAACAGGGGAAACAAATACCTTATAGTTTTATCTGCCTCTCATTCAACAAGCAAACTAACAAGAAGGACATACAAAAATACTTTAACGCAATAACCAAGTTTTATATTAAGTGGAGTTGTATCAATAAGTTTGGATTAAATTGGCAATATAAGTTGGCAATATAGGTTAACAACAATACGTTACCAATTGTTTTGGTTCATGCTGTTAGTTTTCTCAATATGCTATGTTATCACGTGTCTTGACCAATTGGAAAAGGGTTGGGGGAGAAAGAAGGGTGTTTCTGGGTGATCGCTTTCTAGATATTTTTTTTTGAAGTGAACGACCTGTATTAGGACTTGTGGGCTAAAGTCTTCTCAAGCCAACACGGTAACCATTTGCTAGTGAACAGCGTATGAACATGGAAGATTGTATAGTTTTCTATTGTTAGCGGCCCTCGAAAGGGGAAAAGACGCTATTAGTTTTGTGTGGAATGTCTGTCCGTCCGTTCGTCCCGTTTAAATCTCGTAAACCAGAAAAGATAGTGAAAACCCGACATCATAATTTTTAGGCCATTCAAAGTTTTGATGCAACGGCTACTTTTTTCTTTTCTAAAAGCGAAAAATCTCATTTTTTTATTCACTCATGCAAGCAGGTTTTTTTTTCATAAAATACACCACTTTCACAATCAAAAATTGTCAAGAAAGGGAGAATTTATAATTTTATGACAATAACCTTGTTCTCTCCTAAGAACGCTTGCTGCAGTTGAAATCCACAAACATACCAAAAGTATTGGAATATATGTCGGTAGCATATTGCTTGTTGTTCAATTTTTTTTCTAGATACATTCATCTATATTTTCATTAGTTAAAAAAAAAGGTAGTCTTGCCGAGAATATTTGACTTTAGTAAAAACTTTCAACATGTATGTAAATTGACTTTAGCATCAATTTCTGGCTCTTGCTGTCGTAATTTTCTAGACCTTTGCTGCAGTCTACTCGACGTTCATGATGGAAATCATGAATTGTGCTTTTGAAACTAGTCCTTCACAAAATTTTGTTTTTATTAAATATTCTTTGTATTATTATTGATATAAAATAATATATTATGTCTTTTCTTTTGAATAAAATTTTATTAAAAAAGAAGGAGACCCAAAAAAGAGGCTAAAGCCCAGAAAAGAGGTGAATGAAATACCCCCAAAAAGAGGCAAGAAAAGAGGCCTAGGGCCCAAGGATTCCTAGGATGAAAAAGCTAAAAATGAATAGCACAAATGCTGAGGTCTCCTAAAGAAAAAAAAAAGAAGAAGAGAGAGAGAGAGGAAGAAGAGAGAAAGAGAAAAAAAAGACACAAAGAAAAAAAAAAAAGAAAAGAAAAAAAGAAAATTATGCGAACGGTTTTAGATTTTTTTGTCAATTTTTAGAGGCCCCCGAGGGAGAGAGAGAAAGAGAGAGACAGAGAGAGAGAGAAATGAAATTTCATTGTAACAGATACACTAATCCAGGGGCTAAAAATATGTTAGGTTGATCATCAAAATGTGGCCCGTTTATTAAAATAAAAAAGGGGGTTCATACTGCTATTATGGTAATATATGATTATATGGTAATATATGATTACCATATAATCAATCATACACGTATAATCAAATCGTAGCCCTATATATAATATTATCTTAAAGAGGGAGGTGCTGTCAAGGACAAGAAGGCATTCTTAAAAGAGAACCGCCTTCTCTAGGCATGTTTCATTTGAACTATATTGATGACTACTCTGTGTTTCATTCGTTTATAACGGCAATACTGATCATTTCTTCTAGATAGAATATTAAATACATATTAAAGCCACTACATAATGCGAAGGAGGCGCGGTGACTGAGTGATAAAGCGCTTTACTTTCGAGCCTGGGTTTCCTGGCTCGAATCCTGGTGAAGACTGTGATTTTTATTTTCGGGATCTTAAGGGCGACTCTGAGTCCACCCAATTCTAATGGGTACCTGACATTAGTTGAGGAAAAGTAAAGGGGGTTAGTCGTTGTATGACCACACGACACCCTCGTTAATCGTGGGCTACAGAAACAGATGACATTTACATCATCTGCCCTATAGACCGCATGGTCTAAAAGGGGAACTTTACTTACTTACATACAGCAAGGTGTCCTAGATTTGAACTCCGGGAGTTAACATTGACAATTAGAGATTCCAGATGTCCCCTAGCACAATAGGCCCATTAAAACCTGGAGAAGAGAGAGGGCAGAGAACAATTGTAACCGACCGGATATTTGACCCGTCCACGACACGGCGTGTAACGAGCTGAAGACCTCACCGATAACATATCTGAGGAGGCCAGTAGATCACAGGGAACACTTTGACTTGACTTCAGTGGGACGTCACAACCAAGTCCACTTTGGCATTCATATCTTCTCGTAAAGAAAGTTTGACAAACGTTGAATTAAACATGAAAAACATTTAGAAAGATAATTTAAACAAGAAATAATATACAGGATTTTCTTGATATTTAAAAAAAGATGATTTATATGTAAACTGCGGCCTTTTAGGGAAATACCGAAAATACAATACAAAGATCTGTTCATCATCATCATCAAACTCCATTTGAGTGAGGGCTTGAGAGGTTCAAATCCTCTCTTGCAAAAGCCCTGCTGTTTTGCGTAGTGCATACATGTCATCATACAGGTCGAGATTTTTGGATTCTCAGACCTGTCAAGACGAAGATTAACAAGTCTGGAGCATTCAAAAAGAATATGAGACACGGTTTCCTCTTCTTCCCCTCAGCGGGGGCACCGTTAATTAAAATTTGGCCATAGCCGTGAGAAATATGAGCCAACAGGACAGTGGCCTATCCTGCACTGTGCTATAATGGCTTGCTCAGGCCTGGACAGTCTCCACCACGGGGGAGTGCTGTCAGGGCGCCTCATGCGCTCCCAGACTCCACGGGCTGTTTGGAACTTGCCCAAGCACTCAAACCACTTTTCTATTTCTAATTTTGTTTTGTTTGTATAGCCAGAGCCAGATGAAAAGTCACAGCCTCTGCTTGGTGGGTGAGCCCTCCCTAGTGGGCCAAGGAGTCTGCAATGGTGTTGCCAGTGACTCCTATCTGACTCGGTATCCACTACAGTATTACAGGGGTGCCATAGCGTTGCTTAATGTTGTGTGAAGCCATGATGACAGTGTCGATATTGAGGGGCCATGGTTCAGGGCTTTGCAAAGCCTGCAGAACAGATTTTGAGTCAGTGACCACAACAATCTATGTTGCCCTCAAATGTCTTTCGCCGACTAAGGGTTAGATTTGATAGAAAGCTTGCTGTTTTTCGCTATTAGAGGTCCCAAGGTAGCAAGGTTGCGAATCGCAGCATTTAAAAAATATATAACGAAAATAGGACTACCTGTATATTATTTATTTTCCCCTATTGTATTGTATTGTATTGCCTTTTTTAAAAAAAATATCTTTTTAAATGTTTTTCTTGTGTACGAAATTTCATGCGGATACGTACACAGTGTCGTGATCAATGAATCAGTCAGTGGTATTTTTATTTATATATATACAAATTTGATCAGGAGTCCCAGACTAACAATAATAAAACTGTGCGATTAGAAATATTTTGAACGATTGTTTTTGTTTAGCATTCCCAAGGCGCTATGATCCTCTCACTGGTCTGGACCAGTAGGGAAAAAAAGGGGGGGGGGGGAGAAAGAATGGGGTATTTTAAGAAGGTTACCGTGGTAGCTTTTTTAATGTATTTTATGTAACAAAAAAGTTGTACAATTTGAACTGGAGGGCTCAAGCCTTTCCAAGCCAGGACATTGATCCACGTGCCATCGAAATGTTTATGAAAAGGGAAGGTTTTATAATTATCTATCGTTAGTTTCAAACTTTTAAGCGACAACATAATTTTCTACACAAAATATAAAGGGGACTAATTCAACTTATAGCGCCATATCTGTCAAGTACGATTTCTTTACCTTGTTCGATACCAAACAAAATAATTAATCACCAATAGTTAATTAACTAATTGATATTTTTTTAAATTCTTGTTTTGTCAGGAACGAGAAATAATTGTGCGAAATTTCAACTTGATCCAAGATTGAGTGTGAGAGAAATAACGTGTACAAACTTTTTACCAGACAGACAGACAGAGTGAGTTGATCTAAAAATAGCAAACAAAAACAAAAAAAAAAAAACGCGAGGTCCTTTCAGCTACGAGGCCCTGTGCGGTCAAACACTTGACCAATAAAATCTGGGCTGGTAAGAGCCAATCAAATCAAAAATCTCAAATTCGACGTTGTCAAACAATATTCTCATCAAACGAGGGTGAGGCTATGTGTTGGCTTGATGTCACGTGACCTGAATCGGAGGAGTCCACTGTTATCCCAATTCCAGCCCAACTTCCAGCGTAATCTACACGCCACGTGAGGTACATGCTGACCGCCCTTCTCCAAGACAAGATCACGTGTCACGGTGCTGTTGTTTGCTACAGAAATAAACTGAAGTTTAAAAACTCTCACCTCACGTTGAAAGAGTTATAGAACTTTAATGATCTTCTCACGACATCCAGCAATTGATCAAGTATCAGTAGGCATAGAGAAATGAAACACAGTTGATTTTAAATACCACTAGATGCAGCTCCCTCCCGCCTCTCCGCCATTCGGGGATGTTTGAATGTTGTTAGCAACCTTTTTGCGCTACTAAATAACTAGTTCTACCCACCGGCTACGCCCGTTGGGATTTGTTCCCACCGATGTTTCACAAAATACTGTTTGATGATTTCAAGATGTTCCAAAACCAATTAAAAAAAAAATTCTAACTTGAGCTTATGGCCTATTTTTAAGCACGCCCCTCCACACACATTCTATTATCTTATCTTATATAATACAGACGTTACTTCAAAAAAGAAGATGATTACGCCCTACGAGTCATGCATTCAGTCATGCATGTTAACCAATGACTGAAATTCTGCCATGTCACTTGTTTTCCTGGCTAGCTCAGGCAACCCATTCCATACTCTAATAGCGCTAGGGAAGCAGTATTTGTACAAATTTGTCCTAGCATATGGGATGAGGAATGTGCCTTTATCTTTGTGTCTGAGTATTTTATTAATTTTTTTTTGTATTTGAAGATTATGGTTCAGTGTTTTAAAGTACTAGCACATGAATTCTAGTATCTCTGAAACTCGTGCTGAGCTGCTTTGAAATAGTAATCTATATTATAAAGTAGAATGTGAGGTGTATGTATGGATGTATGTTACTTATAGACATCAAAACCGCTTGACCAATCTTGATAAAACTAGGCAGGAATGTTCCTTAGGTACCAACTTAGACCGTAGTGTATGTATTGTAGCCCTAAAACAAACTTAAGACCCTCAAAAAAAAAATAAAGTTGTCCGACTCTATTACAGCTATAGTATTTTATGGATCTAGGCCATGTCTACAAAGTTGACATGAGAAAAGATAGAAAGGATTTAGACCTAGATCTAATTTTAAGAAATAACCTTTGCGCAGATAGTTTTTTACTTTGACACATGAAAATACAAAAGAAGATCCATTGATTTCATTATATAATAAAATTAACCTTCAATTTTGTGTTTCAAAAGCATTTTTTACATAAATTAGTTCCTTATATCTGTGATTACAGATTTCCTGACGAACATTCTTTCATTAGACAATACCGTAATGAATCGCGTACTAAATATTAATTCGTTTAATTGTTTACTTTATAATCCCATCCCTAGATCTAAAACTCTAATTCAACTCTAAGATGATAAAACTTCTCTTCGCACAGATAGTTTTATACTTTAACACATAAACATATTAATTAAAGTCCATTCATTTCAAATTTTGATCAAATAAACAATCAAATTTGGTTTTCTAAAGCTACATTCATCTGCAAAAGCTGCGAAGCCGAGTTGAGCCTAGATCTATATTTATTCATGAATCGCGTACTAAAAATTATTTCGTTTAATTGTTCACTTTATAATCCCATTCATTTAACAAAGTTATCGCTCTTTTCGTTTTCAATAGATATGAATGTATCGGCTTCGGGTAATCCCATTTTCGCAAACCTAATTTTATTTTCGTAGCGAAAGAGAAAAAACTTGAAAGGATCATTAGTTAAGTTTAACATACATCTAAATCCAATCCACTAGATTATCCAAAAGCATTTTTTACATAAATTAGTTCCTGATATCTGTGACTACAGATTTCCTGGCGAACATTATTTCATTAGACATTACCTAATGGTTACACATTAACACATCTCTCTACTGAGTCTATTCCTAGGCCTAGGTCTAAAACTCTTATTGAACTCTAAGATGATAAAACTTCTTTTCGCAAAGATAGTTTTATGCTTTAACACATAAACATACTAATTATTGTCCATTCATTTCATATTTTAATCAATTAACATTCAAATTTGTTTTTCTAAAGCATTTTTAATATATTCGTTCGCTGTTCGCTAAAGATAGGCCTATATTCATTCATGAAAAAAAGTTCACGCATGCCCAGCACAGAATGAACTCAATAGTCTATTAAAGCTCTAGATTAGTGTAGATTTAGATCTATGTCTACCTCAAGATCTACTTTATACTTTATACACATGAACATACAAAATTTAGTCTATTCATCTCAAATTTTAATCAAATATATGTAGGCCTACAAGCAAATGTTTTAATTAAAAAAAAATGGATTTAAGCCTATTAGCTATTCTGATTTGATAGCTTCATTCACACTATTTTTACATTGACACATTCGCTTTACTTATTACATTATTATTTCGTTTAATTGTTTACAAAACACTCTCAGTGACAATATCGACAGTAATGCGCAAATAAAGACCCGCGGGTCGCGGGTAACATATGTCTAGTAACCTATATATTGTTCATTTTGAGCATGACCTTCTCTTTCGTTTTTTTGTTCTCGAGAATTTACGCTTTTTTTTTTGTCACATTATAATCGAGACTGGAGTGACGTCACAGGCAGACAGCAGACGCGAGAAGTCAAATAAAAGTGTGTAATTTATTTCAAATGATTTGTTAATTTTGTACTTTTAAGTTCGAAGCTCGAAGCTATTTAATATTGAGAAATGTTTGTTTTAAAATCTATTGAATAACTAGAAGAGACTATCAACACCAAAGAATTTATAAAATAAAAAAAAAAAATGGAGAACGACCTGAATTAAATCTTATGGCTCAAGCCTTCTCAGGCTTCTCAAGCCAACACGTAACCACTCTACTAGTGGACAGCTTATGAATATGCAAGATTGTATAGTAATATATTGTTTCTATAGTCTCGTCCTATTTTTCATGTATCTGTTCGACGACGACTTATAAAGGGGACTAATTCAGCTTATACCACCACTTCAGTCAAGTACTATTTTTTCCCTTGTTTGAGATTCCAAACAAAGTAATTTATTACCAATAGTTAATTAACTTATTGGTTAATTTTTTTATTTATTGATTCTTGCGTTTTCAGTTAAATGGAATAATTGTGCAAAATGTCAGCTTGATCCGAGACAGAGTGTGGGAGAAATAGCATGTACCGGTACAAACTTTTGGCCAGACAGACAGACAGACAGACAGAGTGTGGGAGAAATAGCATGTACCAGTACAAACTTTTGGCCAGACAGACAGACAGACAGAGTGTGGGAGAAATAGCGTGTACCGGTACAAATTTTTGGCCAGACAGACAGACAGACAGACAGAGTGAGTTGATATAAGCTTTGTACAAAAAATACACGTGGCATTTATATAGTTCCTCTCGAAGGTTTAAAAAAAACGATGTGCTTGGAAAAGGTGTTGTTGATGTGATATAGAATTTGAATTCGTCGGTGTCAGTTACTATTCTTAAAACCGTATCGCACGAATTCAAAATCGGGTTGGGGCTTCTAGTAGTCCAACAGATGGGAGTGGTCAGCTTGATTCGTCTTGTCCTCTTGACATTTTCTTTTTTACATTTTATAGGACATATGGGATGCGAAACGACATTACAAATAAACTATGTTCTATTACAATTTTAATCAATAAAATGTTAATCATTAGACATCTATAAGTTAGAATTAAAATGTTAATCATTAGACATCTATAAGTTAGAATTAAAACGTATATAATTTGATTTAATTTTTTTCGAAAATAAATATTAAATAATTGTCCCGTTGTTAGCTCTACATGATATCAAAGATTTTTTTTTTGTGTTGTCAGGTAAAAGAAATAACTTTCAAAATTTCAGCTTGATCCGAGATTGGGAGTGGGAGAAATAACGTGTGCAAACTTTTGACCAGAAGACAGAGTCAGTTGTAAAAATTTATTTGAATTTCCTCTTAGTTTTATTTTTTGTTCAATCTCTACTGTTAGCGCCCACTTCCTTCAGATTCAAAAGTCAAACCTCGGAAGGTTATGAAACGAAACATGTCAAATACTCAAGTAAAATCATTTGTTTCAAGCTAAAACTTCGCAGTAAGTAGTATGGCTGATTAGCGATGTTGAGAGTCAATACTTTTCATTATATCTATATATATATAATTCTCTTCTTCCCTCAACAGTTTAAACGAGTAGAAAGGAGTAAAGGAAAGATCACTCTCTTATTTCTGCGTATAGTCCACTAGAAAACGAGTAGTATTCACACTACGGATGACTGGCTGCGCGCTGGACAGTCGTTTAAATGTATCAAACTCTACCCGCTCCCACCCCCCTTTGTCTAGCGGGAAGTTTGGACTAGGAACTAATCTAAGTAATCTACATAGCAGGGCCGGACTTACCCATTGTGGGACCCTATGCAAAACGGATTTCGCGGGGCCAAGTTTGAGTAGAGAAGCGGATACTAAGTGAAATTTAAGAGTTTGTATTAGAAAATAAATTCGTCTATGCATTTTATTCATTCTTTACAACGTACAGAATTACTACACGAGCCTTGCGTATAGCGAAATCATACAGTATATCATAAGAATTCTGTTTCCTACATAGATCACGCTCAATAGCAAGAATTATCAAATGTTTGAATCTATCTTTGAGAATTGTTGATCTCAAGTAATTCTCGGCTTGTTAGTCTGTCTAAGTATATTCATTAAAATAAGTAGTTCATGTTTGGTGGCTTATCGTACCAGCAGACGGGAACCAAAAGAAAAAAATTGCATAAGAAAATAAGAGCTAGCTAAGACTTAAATTCTTCCGTGCCGTTCTGCGCATGTGCGGCATATTGTCTCCATGGAAATTGGTCTCCATCAATGTCTGCAGTCTGATCCCAGCTAATGCCCTGACGTCCTCTATGAAGGTGCGGCGTTAAGTTATACGAGGACGTCAAATTATTTCGTTTTCCTTGTATCGGCCTCCACGTCATTGTTACCCAAGAGAAAGTTAGAACAGAGACAAGCTTCTCGCAGCGTTTGGAATTTATTTTGAAACAAACATACAAGAAACACATTCAAATAGGAATGTCAGTTATGTTTTTAAGAGATGTCATACATACAAGAAACACATTCAAATAGGAATGTCAGTTATGTTTTGAAGAGATGTCATACATACAAGAAACACATTCAAATAGGATCGTCAGTTATGTTTTGAAGAGATGTCATACATACAAGAAACACATTCAAATAGGATCGTCAGTTATGTTTTAAAGAGATGTCATACATACAAGAAACACATTCAAATAGGAATGTCAGTTATGTTTTTAAGTGATATCATACATACAAGAATCACATTCAAATAGGAATGTCAGTTATGTTTTGAAGAGATGTCATACTTACAAGAAACACATTCAAATAGGAATGTCAGTTATGTTTTGAAGAGATGTCATACATACAAGAAACACATTCAAATAGGAATGTCAGTTATGTTTTGAAGAGATGTCATACATACAAGAAACACATTCAAATAGGAATGTCAGTTATGTTTTGAAGAGATGTCATACATACAAGAAACACATTCAAATAGGATCGTCAGTTATGTTTTGAAGAGATATCATACATACAAGAAACACATTCAAATAGGAATGTCAGTTATGTTTTGAAGAGATGTCATACATACAAGAAACACATTCAAATAGGATCGTCAGTTATGTTTTGAAGAGATGTCATACATACAAGAAACACATTGAAATAGGATCGTCAGTTATGTTTTGAAGAGATGTCATACATACAAGAATCACATTCAAATAGGAATGTCAGTTATGTTTTTAAGAGATGTCATACATACAAGAATCACATTCAAATAGGAATGTCAATTATGATTTTAAGTGATATCATACATACAAGAATCACATTCAAATAGGAATGTCAGTTATGTTTTTAAGTGATATCATACATACAAGAATCACATTCAAATAGGAATGTCAAATAGGAATGTCAGTTATGTTTTGAAGAGATGTCATACATACAAGAAACACATTCAAATAGGAATGTCAGTTATGTTTTGAAGAGATGTCATACATACAAGAAACACATTCAAATAGGAATGTCAGTTATGTTTTGAAGAGATGTCATACATACAAGAAACACATTCAAATAGGAATGTCAGTTATGTTTTGAAGAGATGTCATACATACAAGAAACACATTCAAATAGGATCGTCAGTTATGTTTTGAAGAGATATCATACATACAAGAAACACATTCAAATAGGAATGTCAGTTATGTTTTGAAGAGATGTCATACATACAAGAAACACATTCAAATAGGATCGTCAGTTATGTTTTGAAGAGATGTCATACATACAAGAAACACATTCAAATAGGATCGTCAGTTATGTTTTGAAGAGATGTCATACATACAAGAATCACATTCAAATAGGAATGTCAGTTATGTTTTTAAGAGATGTCATACATACAAGAATCACATTCAAATAGGAATGTCAGTTATGTTTTTAAGTGATATCATACATACAAGAATCACATTCAAATAGGAATGTCAGTTATGTTTTTAAGTGATATCATACATACAAGAATCACATTCAAATAGGAATGTCAAATAGGAATGTCAGTTATGTTTTGAAGAGATGTCATACATACAAGAAACACATTCAAATAGGAATGTCAGTTATGTTTTGAAGAGATGTCATACATACAAGAAACACATTCAAATAGGAATGTCAGTTATGTTTTGAAGAGATGTCATACATACAAGAATCACATTCAAATAGGAATGTCAGTTATGTTTTTAAGAGATGTCATACATACAAGAAACACATTCAAATAGGAATGTCAGTTATGTTTTTAAGTGATATCATACATACAAGAATCACATTCAAATAGGAATGTCAGTTATGTTTTTAAGTGATATCATACATACAAGAATCACATTCAAATAGGAATGTCAAATAGGAATGTCAGTTATGTTTTGAAGAGATGTCATACATACAAGAAACACATTCAAATAGGAATGTCAGTTATGTTTTGAAGAGATGTCATACATACAAGAAACACATTCAAATAGGAATGTCAGTTATGTTTTGAAGAGATGTCATACATACAAGAAACACATTCAAATAGGAATGTCAGTTATGTTTTGAAGAGATGTCATACATACAAGAAACACATTCAAATAGGAATGTCAGTTATGTTTTGAAGAGATGTCATACATACAAGAAACACATTCAAATAGGAATGTCAGTTATGTTTTGAAGAGATGTCATACATACAAGAAACACATTCAAATAGGATCGTCAGTTATGTTTTGAAGAGATGTCATACATACAAGAAACACATTCAAATAGGATCGTCAGTTATGTTTTGAAGAGATGTCATACATACAAGAATCACATTCAAATAGGAATGTCAGTTATGTTTTTAAGTGATATCATACATACAAGAATCACATTAAAATAGGAATGTCAGTTATGTTTTTAAGTGATATCATACATACAAGAATCACATTCAAATAGGAATGTCAGTTATGTTTTTAAGTGATATCATACATACAAGAATCACATTCAAATAGGAATGTCAAATAGGAATGTCAGTTTTGTTTTGAAGAGATGTCATACATACAAGAAACACATTCAAATAGGAATGTCAGTTATGTTTTGAAGAGATGTCATACATACAAGAAACACATTCAAATAGGAATGTCAGTTATGTTTTGAAGAGATGTCATACATACAAGAAACACATTCAAATAGGAATGTCAGTTATGTTTTTAAGTGATATCATACATACAAGAATCACATTCAAATAGGAATGTCAGTTATGTTTTTAAGAGATGTCATACATACAAGAATCACATTCAAATAGGAATGTCAGTTATGTTTTTAAGTGATATCATACATACAAGAATCACATTCAAATAGGAATGTCAGTTATGTTTTTAAGTGATATCATACATACAAGAATCACATTCAAATAGGAATGTCAAATAGGAATGTCAGTTATGTTTTGAAGAGATGTCATACATACAAGAAACACATTCAAATAGGAATGTCAGTTATGTTTTGAAGAGATGTCATACATACAAGAAACACATTCAAATAGGAATGTCAGTTATGTTTTGAAGAGATGTCATACATACAAGAAACACATTCAAATAGGAATGTCAGTTATGTTTTGAAGAGATGTCATACATACAAGAAACACATTCAAATAGGAATGTCAGTTATGTTTTGAAGAGATGTCATACATACAAGAAACACATTCAAATAGGAATGTCAGTTATGTTTTGAAGAGATGTCATACATACAAGAAACACATTCAAATAGGATCGTCAGTTATGTTTTGAAGAGATGTCATACATACAAGAAACACATTCAAATAGGATCGTCAGTTATGTTTTGAAGAGATGTCATACATACAAGAATCACATTCAAATAGGAATGTCAGTTATGTTTTTAAGAGATGTCATACATACAAGAATCACATTCAAATAGGAATGTCAGTTATGTTTTTAAGACTAAGACTAAGACTAAGACTAAGACTGCTTTATTGATCCTTACGGAAATTTGTTGTGATTACAAGGACTCGTTTCTCATATAAAGACAACACAACAGAAACATACATATAAATACAACAGACAACATGAAGAGTTCATTCAGCGACTACACACATGTATCTTGGTGCATTTCATGTTCCCTGATCAATGAGTGGCGGTGATAGAGTCTGACCGAGTGAGGTACGAACGAGTTTTTGTACCGCTCCGTTCTTGTTTTGATTGACAGCAGTCGCCCACTTCGCGACGACCTGGCGTAGTTCTGATGGAGCGGGTGGCCGTTGTCTTCCAAGATTTTTTCGATTTTTCTTAGGCACGTTTGTTCAAAAAGTTCCTTTAAATGTGGTAATGTTGTGAGTGTAATTTTTGATGCTTTTTTAATGATGTTTTCTAGACGTTGCAACAGTTTAGATGAGGCGTTGCCTTGCCAACAACTTATTCCGTATGTTAGCAGATTTTGTACAGTTGCGCCGTAAAATGTCTCAAGGATCTTCTTGTTTAATTTAAAACTGTTGAGTTTGTATAGAAAAAAGAGTCGCTAAGCTGTTTTCTTTGTCAGAGTTCCAAGGTGGTCTTCCCATGAAAGCTTGTTGTTGATGATAACGCCTAGATATTTATATGCCTTTACTTGTTCTATAGATGTAGTGTTTATTTGCAGTTCACGTATAGTTTGTTTTTTCTTTCTAAAATCTATTATAAGTTCTTTAGTTTTTGTTACATTCAGTTCTAGAAAGTTGTCGGTGCACCAGTTTGTAAACTCTTCTATCGAGCTTCGATACTGAGTTTCGTCTCCTGAAATAAGACCGACTATGGCAGTATCATCAGCGAATTTAATGAGTTTAACTGAGTCATAGATGCTTCTGATGTCATTAGTGTAAAGAGTGTATAGCACAGGAGAAAGTACACAACCTTGTGGAGCACCCGTACATAGTACTCGAGTTGACGATTTGTTGTTGTTGACTTTAACATACTGGGGCCGTTGGGTTAAAAAGTTTAGAACCCATGCTTGTAAGTAAGGGTTTACATTTAAGTTACTCAGTTTGTTTATCATTAGATGTGGCTGTATGGTATTGAAAGCCGATGAGAAATCTACGAAGAGGACTCGTGCGTAGGTTTTGGGTATATCGAGATGCTTATAAAGATGGTCCAAAAGCAATAGAATGGCATCCTCAGTTCCTCTAGCTGCTTTGTATGCAAATTGGTGAGGGTCTAGGCTGTTATTGACTTTTGATACAAGTTGTTTAAGCATATATTTTTCAAAACATTTCATAACAATAGGTGTTAGTGCTACTGGGCGGAAATCATTTAAGCAATCTATTTTTGGTTTCTTAGGCACTGGTATGATTTCTGAAGTTTTCCAGATGTTTGGAATTACGCACGTTTGCAATGACTGGTTAAAGATATGACAGAAGATAGAAGAAATTTGCTCCGCACATAGCTTGATCAGCTTGCCACTAATTTTGTCTGGTCCAGAAGCTTTTGTTACGTCTACTCTTTTAAATAACAAGGTCACTTCATCCTCAGTTACAAAATTGACGTAGGGCTCTTGTTTTCCTTTGGACAGAGTGTTGAAAAGTTCTTTGTGTAGATCAACAAAATCTTCTTTGTCAAAACGAGAATAAAAATAATTTAGTTCGTTGGCGAATTTCTCATCATCAGCCACTAAAATTTGTTCTCGTTTTGAGGCGCAGCCTGTTATTTTCTTTAATTCCGCCCAGCATTGTTTTGAGTTGTTCTTGGCAAAGAAATTCTCAATTTTTTCTTTGTATGTTTTTTTCCCTTCAATTATTGCTTTTCTCAGTTTATTTTTAGCATTTATAAACTCTTCGTTGCTAGCCTTATACTTTGTTTTCTTTTCAGTAATAAGGTGTTTGATTTTTTTGGTCATCCAGGGCTTATTGTTTCCATAGACTTGTATTGTTTTTGTTGGAATTGTTAACTCCTCGCAGAATGATAGATATGAGGTAACAGTTTCTGTTAGTTCGTTTATGTCTGGACAGTTCTCAATAAGGATTTCCCAGTTAGTTTTCTCAATGCATCCTCGTAGTTTTTCTACAGCCTCTTCAGACCACATCTTGACCGTTTTTATAACTCTCTTTGTAGTTTTAAGAGTAGGTTTGTAATTTGGTATAAGATGGAGTAATACATGGTCAGATTCTCCAAGTGGGAACAAACTTTTACATTTGTAAGCCTGCTTAATGTTTACGTAGCATTTGTCGAGCGTTCTGTCCTGCCTTGTGGGGAGGGAGACATACTGGCAATAGTTTGACAGTGTGTTGTCAATATTTAGGTTGTTGAAATCTCCAGTTACGATACAAACAGAGTCCGGGTGTTTTGATTGTACATTGTGAAGCACATCAAAAATTATTTCCGACGCAGTCGCTGTGTCAGCCGTCGGTGGTATGTACACAACAACAACACACACCTGGGTGAATTCTCTAGGCAAGTAGTAAGGCCTAAGTGTGACACACATAAGTTCAATGTTAGGGTCACAAATTTTATTCCTGATGTTCACATTATTGGCGTTGCAGTATTCCTTGTTTATATAGATGGCGAGTCCTCCTCCTTTTGACTTTCCACTATTAACTGTTCTGTCTGCTCTATAAACGTAAAATTTATCGAGATCAACAGAAGAGTCGGGTATCGTATCATTGAGCCAGGTTTCAGTGAAACACATTAAGGAACACTCTCTAAATTGATACAGATGTTCACAGCAGCCTGTTAATTCTTCCATCTTATTTTGTAAAGACCTAACATTGCCTGTTACGATGGGTGGAAGAAAGCCTCTTTGTCCTCTTCTTCTACACTTAACTCGTATTCCTCCTCTACGTCCTCTCTTCTTACGTTTTGTGCCAGGTATTTGTTCGGTTAAAGCCTTAGACTTAGGCTCGTTATTAGGTTCCAAGATGGCGGGTGTGTTGTCCATACTGTCAAGCGTCTTACCACAAAACTCCACTGAAATACACGTTTCCACACAAATTAAAATCCATACCAACATTAGAATCCAAAAGACACAGTGCACATCCATTGAAACATTTGAGTAGTAACAAATTACATGAAATATTAACAGAAAAAAAAATAGAAAAAAGAGTCCAGTATAATCAGGTCGCCTGCTGTGCAGCGCCCCGGAAGCAGAAAAATGTATGTATATCATACATACAAGAATCACATTAAAATAGGAATGTCAGTTATGTTTTTAAGTGATATCATACATACAAGAATCACATTCAAATAGGGATGTCAGTTATGTTTTTAAGTGATATCATACATACAAGAATCACATTCAAATAGGAATGTCAAATAGGAATGTCAGTTATGTTTTGAAGAGATGTCATACATACAAGAAACACATTCAAATAGGAATGTCAGTTATGTTTTGAAGAGATGTCATACATACAAGAAACACATTCAAATAGGAATGTCAGTTATGTTTTGAAGAGATGTCATACATACAAGAAACACATTCAAATAGGAATGTCAGTTATGTTTTTAAGTGATATCATACATACAAGAATCACATTCAAATAGGAATGTCAGTTATGTTTTTAAGAGATGTCATACATACAAGAATCACATTCAAATAGGAATGTCAGTTATGTTTTTAAGTGATATCATACATACAAGAATCACATTCAAATAGGAATGTCAGTTATGTTTTTTAGTGATATCATACATACAAGAATCACATTCAAATTGGAATGTCAAATAGGAATGTCAGTTATGTTTTGAAGAGATGTCATACATACAAGAAACACATTCAAATAGGAATGTCAGTTATGTTTTGAAGAGATGTCATACATACAAGAAACACATTCAAATAGGAATGTCAGTTATATTTTGAAGAGATGTCATACATACAAGAAACACATTCAAATAGGAATGTCAGTTATGTTTTTAAGTGATATCATACATACAAGAATCACATTCAAATAGGAATGTCAGTTATGTTTTTAAGTGATATCATACATACAAGAATCACATTCAAATAGGAATGTCAAATAGGAATGTCAGTTATGTTTTGAAGAGATGTCATACATACAAGAAACACATTCAAATAGGAATGTCAGTTATGTTTTGAAGAGATGTCATACATACAAGAAACACATTCAAATAGGAATGTCAGTTATGTTTTGAAGAGATGTCATACATACAAGAAACACATTCAAATAGGAATGTCAGTTATGTTTTGAAGAGATGTCATACATACAAGAAACACATTCAAATAGGAATGTCAGTTATGTTTTGAAGAGATGTCATACATACAAGAAACACATTCAAATAGGAATGTCAGTTATGTTTTGAAGAGATGTCATACATACAAGAAACACATTCAAATAGGATCGTCAGTTATGTTTTGAAGAGATGTCATACATACAAGAAACACATTCAAATAGGATCGTCAGTTATGTTTTGAAGAGATGTCATACATACAAGAATCACATTCAAATAGGAATGTCAGTTATGTTTTTAAGAGATGTCATACATACAAGAATCACATTCAAATAGGAATGTCAGTTATGTTTTTAAGTGATATCATACATACAAGAATCACATTCAAATAGGAATGTCAGTTATGTTTTGAAGAGATGTCATACATACAAGAAACACATTCAAATAGGATCGTCAGTTATGTTTTGAAGAGATGTCATACATACAAGAAACACATTCAAATAGGATCGTCAGTTATGTTTTGAAGAGATGTCATACATACAAGAATCACATTCAAATAGGAATGTCAGTTATGTTTTTAAGTGATATCTTACATACAAGAATCACATTCAAATAGGAATGTCAGTTATGTTTTTAAGTGATATCATACATACAAGAATCACATTAAAATAGGAATGTCAAATAGGAATGTCAGTTATGTTTTGAAGAGATGTCATACATACAAGAAACACATTCAAATAGGAATGTCAGTTATGTTTTGAAGAGATGTCATACATACAAGAAACACATTCAAATAGGAATGTCAGTTATGTTTTTAAGTGATATCATACATACAAGAATCACATTCAAATAGAAATGTCAGTTATGTTTTTAAGTGATATCCTGCAGCTGTAATTCAAGTATACACAAGATAATTACATTTCAAAAGTGTCATTTATAACAACGCAAGCTGAACATATTACATCAGAGTTCCCGCCCCTTCTTGTCGTATGTGAATGCTTCTCTCATTGATTCTCATTATATCTCATGTCCACGTTGTTAGGAGTCTCATGATGGAACGGTCGCTCTACCTTGGTTTGCAGTCTTCTAAACTGAAAACAGAATGAAACGTTGGCTGTTATTCATTGAACTTGAGCATCAAGCTGGACACTAGTAAAGTACAAAGTACACGATAGAAACAAAGCCAGCAGTTCTCAAACTGTATTGAAGACAGCAGCTAGAAATTACTTTTATAATTTGAGAGTTTAGACCAAACACAAAATTAGAAACAACTGAAAAAGACACGAAAGAAACAACGTATTTAGGTCAGACAATCTGTATTGATTTAGAGAATAAACAATATAAAGTTTACTACAATGATTCGTTTATTTTTTTAATTTAAATTCAACATTTAAGAGAAAGACAATTTTTTTTAATTTTCTCACTAATTTCAAAGAGTATAAAGGCCAACAATATTTACCAGATTAATCTTTGCTAATCGTTTTAGGTCAAAATGTTTTTTAAGAGCACTAACTAAAACAACAACAACAACAACAACAAAACAAGATGATAAGATGAGATTTGTCCGCCAAGTATCCCTACACTTCTTGTCCCTAGTTCTTTTTGGAGTTCCTTTTTGTAGTTTGCACTGAAACAATAAAATCACTTCCTAAAGAATTCCTCGCGAATCACGCAAATCTTGGTTTGACTGAGTCTTTTGGTTAGGCACTAGTTTATGAACGTGACGCTCCAAAATGCCTCACACTCGGCCTCTGATCGTCGGCTCTATCCAACCTCGACATCACCATGACAACAGAGAACAGGAAATGTCTTTTATTTTCGTGTTGTGACTTAACTTCTCTTCAAATTTATATACATTACTGTAGATGTATTGGCCAAGTAGTTTAAATAAGGGGAGTAAATGCTACTTACTGATATATATATATATGTGGATTTAGTGCACTTATTACGTTTTGACACGTTTTTTGTCCCACTTACCATTCTCGGATGAAGTTTAAATTTTGCAGAATTATTCCTAGTCGATGACAATACACGAATCAATCCAAAAATGAAATAATTAGTAAATAATTTAGTACTAATTAATTCATTTTTTATATATTTGAAAGGAAGCTAAGCCCTGTAATTTTCAGATAAATGGTAGTAATTAGCGGTTATTTCCCATTAGATAAGCTTTGGTTTTTAAAAGTTTTTTTTTTTTTTTTCTATTGCTTGTTCATCTTCTCATTACAGGAATATCCTCGTGTTCACTCAATACCCTACTGGAGATGGGAAAGAAACGGCGGCTAATCGTTGAACTGGCTACGTGACATGAGCCAAGCCCTTTGAACCGCCGGGAAGAGGAAGATTATTAATTGCTTTTTAATCTACTAACTAGGTAACTACTTCTGTTTATAGCGTGTCGAAGTGGGGCTTGAAGGTCAAAGATTTGAGAAACGTTGGGAACAAAGTTCAACTGACGCCCATCAAGAGAGACGACTAAGTGCCAGTGACAAACGGATGATCACCTGTAACAAATGGATGATCACCTGTAACAAATGGATGATCACCTGTAATATGTTACCTGGCTTCGAGTTATGGCCTCTGCAAATGTTCATAAGTAAATGATGTAGATGAAGACTCCTGGAACGAGCACTTTCTGTTCCATGTTCAAGATGCATTACATTGACAGAAGGCGCTAGAACAATTCACTTTATCATGGGCAAACGATAATGTCATAGTGGCACGTTGTGTGTGTTTCAGAGTTGTGCTGTTCACACTATCAATTAGACTGCTGTCTCTCAAACTCAATTAATACACAGAAGAAACACTCAATCCAACCGCTTAACAACCAAAATATTTATTTTAAAAATCTTTAAAAACACAGTTTATCTAAGGAGAAGAACCTCAATATCGCTGCCATATGTCTCAAAAGTGCAGGAATAAACTCCCTTTGTCTATATAAAACAAAATTATTTAATTACTATTAATTGATTAATTAATTGGTTAATATTTTGATTGATTCGTGCATTGTCATCAGCTATAAAAAAATTATGTAAAATTTCAACTTGATGCGAGAGTTGGGAATTAGGAAAACAACGTGTACAAAACGCAATAAGTGAAATAACTCCATATATACAGCCACATCTCTAAATAAGTTGCATCTATCTCCCTTATTCGATACTAAACAAATCAATTAATTATTTATAATTGATGCAAATTTTGATCTAGTGTCAATTGTTTCATGTTTTGTTAGGTAAAATAAATACATGTGTGAAGTTTCAACTTGATCCAAGAATGGGTGTGGGAGAATTAAAGTCTTACAAACATTGTACCAGACAGGCAGTAAGTTGACATAACCTTTGTTGGATTACATTCACGATGAACAAAATTGACATGAAACATAAATCACGTGTACAAACTGAAATATGAATGATTTGTGATCAAAAGTCAGACCTAGATATCCTGTCAATGGTTGACTGGTCTCCACGCTACTCTCACAAAAACACGTTTCTTAATGAATACGTCATTTCTTTCACTGACCTGCATATTTATTGACTAATTAATCTCTTTAATGACTTGCAGAAGATTCGGTCTGACCCCCCCCCCCCCTTTTTTAATCATATCTATTTTGATCCCGATCTACACATGCAGCAGGTCAGTTCTAACACGCAAGGTGTAGGCGTTATGTGCAGTCAAGCGTGTCGAATAGTATTTGTCTGTTGGATCTCAAAGGACTTGGCGAATGATCTCAAGTCATGTAACTCGTCGAGTGTCCGATTAGGGTCGAGTTTGTGCCCATCTCTGACCCTTTGACCAATGTGATGGATTTTATCCAGAGGTCAGAACTGGGATATTGGCTCTTTACCGGTGCCGCATCAAGTCGATGATTATTTAATCACATCCGTTTTTATAAGACAGGACTCCTTGAGTCAACGTCATGCGTTCCTCCTCCCATGCAAAGGCCGGAGGCCGAGTTCACGAGAGGTTCTTATGTGTTCCTATAATCTACCGCCACTAGCCGTGGGAGGGCCATCACCACTCATTTTATCCCAGCTGGTGAACGGCATGGCATATGGGACTGGTTAGCTGGCCTTCTTACTCCTTCTCTCGTACACATCCTGTTCGCTATAAGGTGCTGTGGTTGCCCACTGGAGGCAGGGTTCTATCCCAGTTGTCCTATCCGTCTTCCCTAACGGACGTTTCTACGCGGATGTCACGCTGCGGCTGAGCCTTAAGGTTAAAAAGACAGTTTGTGTGGAAACAAACTGATAATCGGCCCCCGAAGTGGTCTACCTAGAGTCTTCGCCAGGATTCGAACACGGGACTTCTGGTTCCAAGTGCTTTACCACTCAGCCACAGCATCTCCCTATGTTCATTTAGCGTACACTTATATATTTTTTAATAATAATAATTAACCTTATCCATACATTCAAAATTAATAACATGTAACGTGTAATAAAGAGAAACTAAAAAAGATTTATTCTTCTTACAAAATTAGATAAATTGGCAACATGAAAAAAAAAATAATTCTTTACCTATTTTAGTTAGGTAGTGAGCTAGCAAGAAATGACTTGAAAGACTTGGAGTAGGTCTACTTGGACCAGACATTCCCCTCGCAAAAAAAAAAAATTAATATCTTCATTGTCATTTGTCATACAAACTAGACATAGATCTAGCTAGATCTAGACCTAGTTTTAGATCTACATCTAGATTCAAGATCTAAGTCTAGGTCTAGAAATAGAATTAAGTCTAGATCTAGAAATATATTAAATAGACTTAATAGATCTAAGTCTAGTCTAGAATTAGACTTAGTGTAGATGTAATTCTAGATTTATATCTAGATCTAGAATCTTTATCTAGAATCTAGAGACTAGAACTCGTATGAATTTAAATGAGGATATGTCAAAACTGCGCGCTATAATAGTAGGTCGTTATTTTTAAAACTTATAACTAAAACTAAGTTCGTATCAAAATTTTTGTTTAAAGAATCAGTATTCTATTAAATGAGTTAGTTAATAAATGGAAAATATATTTTATAATGAACCATTGACACTTTTACCATTGTGACTTAGATGTAAATTTGTTGTACCAATGCGCGAATCTATGAATGAAGCTTGAATTATTAATGAAGAAGTCCATGACATTTAAAAAAACAGTTACCTCACCTGAAGTTTTTCATTGAAAAGTGATATAATTTTTTGAAAAATCTGCTTGCATATATAATTTTTAAAATTAGATGGTTCACTTTCTGAAAAGAAAAAACTAGCCGTTGCATCAGAACTTTGAATGATCTAAAATATCACGATGTCCGATTTTCATTTTCTCTTCTAGTTTCTGAGATCTAAATGGGACGGACAGAGAGGTCACACAAAACTAATAGCGTCTTTTCCCCTTTCGGGGCCGCTAAATAAACAACAACACATTTAGCGGGCAGCCCAGTCAAAACTTTTGCGAACATTTCATTTTTAAGAGAGCCATGATACTTTAAAAACGAATATCAACCATTTAAAACAGCAATGATATGCTTCAAAACAAACAAACAAAAAACAATAATATTTTGTGCTGTGTGTAAAAGCACGTGACTAATCTACATATTCTAGTCTCGGAAAGGATTTGTTATTTCCAAATTAAAAGCGTTGTATTTGAGCTGATCAGTTCTGTACTTACACAAGAACTAGTTACGTCACAGAGTACACTTGTCTTGAAACGTCACGTGGGGGCGTTTCTTCCTATTTCCCCAGATCAATCTATTTAAAAGGAATTCATTAAAAATATTTTTTAAAAGTAAAAGACACTTGTATTTGAATAAGTCTTAGCTTCGCCATGAACGAAGTTTATTAATTTGATTCGTTGACAGTTTCCTTTCACTTAATGAATCTTTTTAATTGGACATTCGATTCAATATTTTTATTTTCTTTAGGGTATAAATGAGAGTGAATATCGGAAATCAGGGCAAATACAAAGACGATATTTCTTATTTATTTCTATTTTACATTGCACTTTGTCATATTGACATGTTAAAATAGTTACATATTAAAATAGTCACATGTTAAAATATTCACACGTTAAAAAGTGACATGCTAGAATATTGACTTAGAATATCAAAATGTTGACCTGCTTGAATATTGATATCTTAGAATATTAAAAATTTTATAATTATCGAACATTCTAATGGCTATAATTGATTAAACTGACTTGATTTCCAGAGATCGCTGAGAGGCCTAGCGAGCGTAACTGGTCTGGTGAAGGGAACTTTATAGGCGCCCCCAACCCACCCAGAGACAAAAGTTATACAATAAATAAATTGTACTCAATAATAAGAATATAATGCTGATAAAATTAGCATTTATTACCTAACTCAAACTGCAATATATATTACGATTAGGCTTTACCTAACTTCGCTTCTGCAAAACACTATTCTGATTTTTCGTACTAAAAAAAGAACACAGGACTAGTATTATTGACCCATGATAAAACTTACGCTGACCGCTTGTACCGCAACTCTACATTGTGTTGTAAAAAAATGATTTACATGTTTTGGAATCCGGGATCATCCAAGAGTCCAAACGACAGTCCAGCTCGCAAACCGCACGACCAGGAAGCCATCCCTGTGTTTAAGATTCTTGTTTAGCAGTTCTGTTGATTAGCAATAAAAAAAAGTTTAAATCATTGGAAATGCTTGCAACTTAGAACTTAAAATATGAATAAATACAATCGGAATCTAAGCATCCATATGAACAGTTATAGTGTCTGGAACACAGTGGCAGAATATATTGCAACGAAAATTAGTCTGCAATAAACATATGACTCGATAGAAAATATTCCTCTACATGTTAACAATTTCAAACCTTAAGATAATAAAAATGTTGAGTTTTTGAATATTAACTCTTTTTCTTTAAACTTCTAGCTAGAAATGATCAAATACTAGCTAATCATTTGTAAAATATCATGGACACGTCAAGAATTGTCTCAGCCGTCACAACAATATCAAAATGAATATATCCATCTTCTGGCATCCACAATGGAAAGTCAAGTAAAGAGTGAGATCCAAATAAAGAAATATTAGGGACTTCTATTTGAGTCGCCCCAATCATGGAAGTATAGTTCCATGCCCCAATCAATCTTTTCTGTCTTAGAAAAGTAATGATCTTTAGTTTTCAAAGTTTAGAAATAATGCAAAATCATTTCTCGGATATTCACGCAAATATATGAAACAAAGCCATTTCCTGTTTGTTTCCATTGTTTCATAATGTTTCAAAAATCCTAGATGGCAATAATTCATGTTGATTTAAATCATCTTATGTACATTTAAATAGATTGATTACCTAAATCTTTCTAGATTATGTATCTAAAAATTGCAAAATAATAATTATGAGATGAGAGTACTCTTATTTTTGATGTTCAATTACTAGATCTAGGTCTAAAAATTAAATTATGTTGCATAGGTTAGGGTTGAAAAAAAAAAAAAACAACTTTACTTCTTTTAACTACTTTACAAAACAACGCCTTGATCCAAATTTCTAAAAAATTTTCACGACATTTTTTGTAGTGTTAAAAAATCTCCATGCCAAGTCGAGTATAATATATAAGTCTATGAGTCAAACATTTTCCTGCTGCATTGTACGCTTACGAAATTCTTTAACCTTTAACGTATAATATCTCCAATTAAGAAGAGCGCAGAGCAAATAAAGTTCAATTAAGATGACGTGGGACGTGCTGATGCAGAAGAGGGAGAGACACTGGAAGCAGTTGGGCTTGATCGTCTTAATATCATCCTCATGTTCAGAAGACGTCTGCTAGCTGGCCTAAAAAACGTCTGCTGAACAATGGCACGTCGCTCAGAAATGTGACCGTTCTTAAGTTAGAAATGTTGCAATAAGCAAACAACTACCATGGCGGAAAACAATACTTTATTATCTTGAACGAGTGCAACTTTGCGCACCATATCAACAAGAAAGAAGGTGCTAAAATTGCAGTAGCTAAAATGTATTGAAATGTGTCTCTTGGGAAGCATTCTTGAATATATCCGGCATGAAGACATTATGAATTGAATTACTTGACTTAGTCCTTTTGACTCCCATGGGGCTGCAACAACACTATAATAATTTCTTCTCAGCTGGGTCCATGACCTTCCTGCCATCTTTGCTTCTTGATCTACTGATCATGTTTGTTTTAGCTTTCCAGCCTTTCTTTTCCCCTTGTGGGTTCCAGTCAAAAGCCTGTTTTGATTTCTTTTCTGTTGTTTTTCGCAATCTTTTTCCAATCCAAACTCATTGGCGTTTTTTTTTTCTCTATTTCTTGCTCTATCGATGTTTGCTATTTTTTCCCCTATAGAATATTTATTGTTTGAAACTGTGTTCGGCCATCTAACATTAATTATAGAAGCAGACATTTGTTAGTCCATGCTTGGAGCTTGTCCATGTTCGGCCATCTAACATTAATTATAGAAGCAGACATTTGTTAGTCCATGCTTGGAGCTTGTCCATGTTCGGCCATCTAACATTAATTATAGAAGCAGACATTTGTTAGTCCATGCTTGGAGCTTGTCCATGTTCGGCCATCTAACATTAATTATAGAAGCAGACATTTGTTAGTCCATGCTTGGAGCTTGTCCATGTTCGGCCATCTAACATTAATTATAGAAGCAGACATTTGTTAGTCCATGCTTGGAGCTTGTCCATGTTGCTGCTTGTTACTCTCTGCACCATATTAAAAAACTACTTTCACATTTGTGTTGAAGCAGGTTTTATTTCTTACTGGACGCAGTGTTTCTGACGGCCTGCTCGGTCGAAGAGTATTGAACACATGTCTAGCTTTGCTGATTCAATTTTTGACTTCTGCCTATGCTTCCATCTCTTTGTTTATGATGGGTCCAACTAGGTTGACTCCGCGGAGCTGTAGTGCTGTCACCTCAGTTGTCTTGCAACCGATTCTCAAGCCCGTCTTCTCCCCGTCTTTTAAGAGCTTGTTTAGTTTTGTAACTTTTGTGACAGGAGGCAGGTGTTGTCTGCTAAATCCAGATCCTCACTCTGTTTTGTCAGAGTTGTATGTCTGTGTTGCCATCAGTTGATTGGTTCATTATTTAGTCTACTACCAAAAGTAAAGATTGTTGGGTAAAGCATGAATCGGCCTGTCTCATTGCCGTCTTCATTTCAGACGACTTAGCAGCTTTCCAATGTGGACTATTTGTCATTCAAAGTCTTTGCAAAGATTCTAATACGGGTGAATTTATTTATGAAGACAGTATAAATAGGTCTTACGAGCAAAGGCGTTGTGAGTGCAGTGCAAGGGGGCGTCATGCCAGGGACGCCACACGTAGAGGGGTGCCACACGCAAAAGGAGCCAAAAGATTTTAAAAGAAAAATAGGATTTTCTGGAAATAAAAAAAATCAAGCTCTGGAAAATAATTTTTTTTTTACTAACAAACATTTTCACAAACATCTAATTACTTATTTTGTTTCTCGGACTGACTTATAAAAGACTTTTATGCTAGCTCTAATTCTACAAGACACTTCCACTTGCGTGATGTCATCACCGAGCTAGATACATGTACAACGCTCTGTGTTCATTGCATTTTGTCAATGTGCATTCTATTCATGAAGCCAACATTTTTTTTTTAAAGTTTAGAATAGTACATTCTCATTTTTTTTTCTGTTTTGTTCAAATTCTGAGGCCATCGTTTTTCAGACTGTTGGGGCTTTTGTGACCTCTCATGGTGCTGACAAGACAAAAACCAATTTAACTATTATATTTGAAGTGCGCCTATCAAAAGCAAAAAGGCCAAAGAAAAAGGTGACTTCTCGTAAACTTAAAGCCATAGACATTGCCTCCTTTAAAATGGACGTGACCTCTTTGCTGTTGCAACAGAGCAACACATGCGTTCTCAGCAATTACAGTTTTTGCTTGAAAAAGTTGCTGGAAAGCCATGCACCTTTTGTCACTCGTCTCAGTCAGGCCATCTGCACCCTGGATGTCGGAAGACATAAAGAATGCCAAACTTATTCGCCGACGTGCCGAACGTACATTCCAAAAAGACAGGTCTGACGATACATCGACAAATATATATCCTAGAAAAAAACAAGGTCAACCGTATGATTAGAGACGCAAAAGTTAGTCATATTCGACAAAAAATCGAAACTTCTAATTCTTCCATGGAGCTATTTAGGATCACCGCTGAAATGTTAGGGGGAGCAAATAACGAACGTTTGCCGTCATCTATCCCAGTATCTGAACTTCCTGATTCCTTCAAAAATATTCATTGGGAAGATTGAGCAGATTAGAAATGACATGCCATCCCTCTCATCACAGCTTGACCACTCTCCAATCTTTTAAAATTCTCCTTTTTGCGAGTTTCAGCTTGTATCTGAAGATTATGTCAAAAGTACTATTTTAAAGAGGCCAAATAAGTCATGTGACCTTGATCCCATTCCAACTTCCTTGCTCCTTGAATGTTTAGATGAGCTCGTACCCACAATTACTAACATTGTGAACTCTTCACTGACTTCAGGCATTGTACCACAGCAATTTAAGCATGCACTTGTCAGGCCCTTATTAAAAAAATCCAGTCTTGACCCGGAATGTCTAAAAAACTATCGCCCAGTATCAAATCTTCCCTTCCTGTCAAAGCTTCTGTTAGCGCAAATTCTTTCTCATCTTGAACAGTACTGTCTCTTGGAAGAATTTCAATCTGCATATAGGAAGTGCCGAAGCACAGAGACAGCAGTGGTCAGAGTACTAAACGACTTACTTCACAATTCCGACATAGGCCACATCTCAATTCTTTCAATGCTGGACTTGTCCGCAGCCTTTGATACGCTAGACCATGAAATTATGATGGCCAGGTTCTCTGCCACTTTTGGTTTAACAGGAATCTTCCTAAAATGGCTTGGATCCTACCTGACGGAACGCACCCAAAGTGTCGTTGTTAACGGAACAGAATCAACAAGCTTACTCTTGAAGTACGGAGTACCCCAGGGATCAGTTCTAGGCCAGTACTGTTCACTATGTATTAGCGGTGTCATACGGCCAACCGGCATCCTATACCATTTCTTTGCCGATGACTCACAGTTATGCGATTCCTCAGTACCATCAGAGGTGTCGCATCTGGCAGAGAAAATCAGTAGTACCGTTGCAAGGGTGAGCAATTGGATGGTTGAAAATAAGCTGAACGAAGATAAGACAGAAATAATTAAGATTGGCACTCGGAACAACGTCTCGAAAGTTGAAAGCACAGATTCTCTTTTTATTACGAACTGCCAGCTTCCTTATGTCCATGTAGTGCGGAAACTTGGAGTTTTCTTCGACTCAACACTATCTTTCGACCCACACATAAGTCAGCTCTGCAAGGGTCTTTATCTGCAGCTGCGTAGATTAGGCCAGATCCGACCATATTTAGCAACGAGTCAACAAAAACGCCAGCTGTGGCATTCATACTATCCCGCCTTGACTACTGTAACGCCGTGCTAGCAGGTATACCTAATGACAAAATATCCAAACTGCAACGTATACAGAACAACGCCGCACGAATAGTACTTAGAAAAACAAGACAAGATTCTTCTACTACGCTCTTGCGCATGCTCCATTGGCTTCCCGTGAAAGCGAGAATCGATTACAAGGTCGCCACACTTTGTCATCAGTGTATATATAACAATGAGATGCCCCTGTACCTTAGAGAACTGATTACTCCATATGTCCCCCAGAGAGCCCTGCGCTCAATGGACCACTGGCGGATTCAGGGGGGGGGGGGCGGTAGGGGCGATCGCCCCCCCCCCCTCGGCCGACCCCCCCCCCCCCCCCCGAAGGACGAATTTTAGTATAGAATTCACACAATTTGTATACGAATTTATTACTTATGTTAATAATATATACTAATTATTTATATTTCAACCTATTTTTAGATTATTTCGCCCCCCCCTTTCTAGTATTTTGGCCGATTTGCGGGGTCTGGAGGGGGCGATGGCATCAAATCGCCCCCCCCCAACCATAAACTTTCGAGTGGGGGGGCGGTCCTATTTATTTCCGGAAATCACAGCTTGCTAACAGAATCAATTAAATATCTATGTGATTAAAACTTGTTATTGGTATTTTAACCGGTCTTCATATTATGTCGTTCATCTTTGGCCGATTGGAAGGGGAGGAGCGAATACCTCTACTGCCCTTCCCATCTAAACCCTTTGGGTGGGGGGGGGGCGGTCCTACTTTTATGGAGAAATCATAGTATGTGAACAAAATTTGTCGAATATCTATATAATATAAACAGGTGGAAGTGCGATACATGCAATCCCCTTCCCCCCATCGGACAAACCAATACTTTTTCTTTTTAGTAAGAAATTACAAAATTAAAAAAATCTGTCACTATATATGCTATAAAGTAAATTCTTATATCGAGTCGCCCAACCTCTATTCTTTTATGCAAAATGCAATCATTAGCAGAAATTATAAAAAGGAGCGAGGATTAATCGTTTTCATTTTACCGCCCTTCCCCTTTCCAGACAGAGTTTGTGTAATTTCACATGAATTTATCATAACTATTTTAAGAAAGACTTTGCTTTGGAAAATTTATAATTCAAACGAAATTTTTCAATATAACAGTCACGGTTGAGATGAGTTCAAAAGCCAGATAATCTTTTCCCAGTCGACTTTTTCCAACCTTACTCTATCTCATATTTTTCTACTTAAATAAATTTAGGACTATAACTCACAATTTATGCTTACATTTTATTGAATATTATTAATCGAATTTTTTTTTTGGCGGAGGTCCTCAAAGCCTTAATCTAAATATGTTGGTATCTTATCTTTTCAAAGAACAAATCGGTTGTATTTGCAATGTATTAAGGGACTATAAATTCATATTAGCATATATTTCCACATTATTCAAAAGGTCCTTTATAATAGAATGAATAATGAGCTGTAGGTCAGGAGAATGCGTTACTGCAGTAAAGAATGCCAAAAAACGCTTTTAGCGTCGGGGCTTCGACCCGAACCCCACTGATAAACAGTGAGCTGTTGATGTCAGGAGAATGAGTTTCAGCCGTGAAAAATGCAAGAAAACGCTTTTTCGCCGGGGCTTCGCCCCGAACCCCACTAATAAATAATAAGCTGTAGATGTCAGGAGAATGCGTTTCTGCAGTGAAAAATGCAAGAAAACGCTTTTGGCGTCGGGGCTTCGCCCCGAACCCCACTAATTAATAATAAGCTGTAGATGTCAGGAGAATGAGTTTCAGCCGTGAAAAATGCAAGAAAACGCTTTTGGCGTCGGGGCTTCGCCCCGAACCCCACTAATAAGTAATAACCTGTAGATGTCAGGAGAATGAGTTTCAGCCGTGAAAAATGCAAGAAAACGCTTTTGGCGTCGGGGCTTCGCCCCGAATTCCACTGATAAACAATGAGCTGTAGATGTCAGGCTTCGCCCCTAACCCCACCGATAAAACTTACAGCGCTTTCCCAGACCCCAAGCTTGCAAGAGAAAGGCCTCAACATGACTGTTTTTTTTTTTTGCCAAAGATTGAGAAACAGTCTTTTTTTTATTCTCAAATATCGAATATATATATATATATATATATATATATATATGCATTTATGCATAGGGTTAGGGTTTACTGGGCGTTAGGGTTAGGGTTTTGGAAAAAATCGCCCCCCCCCCCACTCCAAAGTTCTGGATCCGCCAGTGCAATGGACTCACCGCTTTTAGTGGTGCCACGTTTCTCCCTCAAAAGCTACGGTCTGCGGGCTTTTTCAGTGCACGGACCAAAGGTTTGGAACTCACTCCCCATTGATCTCAGACAGACAACATGCTATACCACTTTTAAGAAGAACATTAAGACCTACTTGTTTAAAACTTTTTTAGATTAGTTTTTGATTGCAATAGTCGTGTTTGTGTTTGTAATGTTATTACAGCGCCTTGAGCCTACATTTTGTTTGCTAACAGAGCTTTATAAATAACATTATTATTATTATTATTATTATTATTATTATTATTATTAATGTATTTACAATCCATATTTTGTCTATTAATCCAGTAAAATCGATAATATTACCAATGTTTAAAAAATAAATGGATAAATTAAGTGAACTCGTTTCAACTCCCAGGTAAAATCTTTCACACTGTTTTAGTGACAATAAACGTCTGTAACAAGATCGAGTCGTAGAGCTTTTTAAAAAGATTCTGGCGTGTACTTTCTTACGTCAGAACGGTCAAATGTCTTCCGAGTGATGGACCAACGTTCAGTGAACGCTTTGTACGTCAACAATTAGAAGCCCTGCTATACGTCTTTATGGACACAAGTGTGATCTTTGAGTCAATCTTTGAGTCAGTCTTTGAGGCAGTCTTTGAGTCAATCTTTGAGTCAATCTTTGAGTCAATCTTTGAGTCAATCCTTGAGTCAATCCTTGAGTCAATCCTTGAGTCAATCTTTGAGTCAATCTTTGAGTCAATCTTTGAGTCAATCTTTGAGTCAAAGTTAAGTCCATTACAAACGTACATACTCAGCTCAATGTATCTCACACTGATGTATTAACCCATCCCACGCTTTCTTAATTTAACTTTGACATGCGCTTTTCTCACTAAAAGAAATAGCATGGCACAGGTATAGACCAGAGGAAAATGAATTTCGGAAATTCATAATGAAAGCTAACGTTTGGCCCTGGAGCTTACAGACTCACTCGCTGGATAAGGGAGGAGGGGCAAATGTAATATTTCAGGGGCTTACAGGAAACCCAGTATTAAAAATTTGAGAAACATTGTTTTAGGCCTGCGCTCTTCTGTCTGGAAGAACCATGAATAGTGAGAGATGTTTTCAAATATTAAAAAAATTGTTACAACGATTGGATCTTATTTGGCTCAATTAACTTCGACTAATTTAAACATTAATTAGACACAAATGACTAATAATCATTTTTTTTCCATTATATTTCTTGAACACCGGGTATGTAATCTGGTATTAGTTCAGTTTCATTGTAATAGTGTGATTTTAGGTTTATTAATGAACTATGGTTGGAATTTTTTTTTTCTAAATTTGAGGATGCATCATTAGCGTGTAATTCAATATATCCCCAAAAAATTTCTTTGATTGTAACATTCTTTTGGAAAAAGCAAAATCTGCATACGTAAAGACTTTCAACATTTGTTGTCAATGATTGATTACTTATGACGAATCAAATAAAAGTTCCTAATATTTATTCGTTTGATGTTACTAATGGACCTCATTCACCAATCGGAAACAAACAACATTTAGCCACGTGGTTCTCTATCTCTTCTTTACAATTTACGCAAGCCATAAAGGCTGTCACGTGACACGTTTTTTTCATCGTTTTATCAATTTTGTCACGTGGCTAAATGTTGTTTGTTTACGATTGGTGAATGAGGCCCAAACAAGATGAATACATTCATTTTGAAATTGTGCTGATAAATAAGACCATTTTTTTTAACATTTCCGTGACATTTACAAAATGATTTAATAGTAGTGGATCAAACTAACCTCCAAGTAAGATTTCCAACGTTTGGTTTGTAGGCCTGCCATCTTGAAGTTATACATTTTAAACATCGATGTAGAGGAATATGTTTAATAATGATATACTATATATGGGTTTATATTCGTTGCAATAGACTTTGTCAGTGTAACTACGTTGTATGTTTTTAAAATTCATTTCAACAAAACCGTTAATCTTGATTCTGAAACACAACGTAGAGTAAGTGCCCCTTTTTAGCACGAAAAACAGTCTAGTACAGGGGTTCTCAACCTGTTAGTCGCGATCCCCTTGGGGGTCGATTGACGATTTGCCAGGGGTCGCCTAAGACCATCGAAAATTATTATTTGTTAAAAATTGTTATTGTCTATTCCTCTAATGCTGTATGTGTGTGTGTGGGGGGGGTCGCTGAAGAGTTGGGGATTGTAAAAAGGGGTCGCCGAGCATAAAAGGTTGAGAACCGCTGGTCTAGTACTTTGTAGAAGCGAAGTTATTGACTATTCATAATGTAGATATTTTAGTTAGGTAATACCGTAATACACTCTAGTGCTAGTTGTAGTGTATTCTTATTATAAAATACATTCTATAGATAAGCCTATATTAGTATGAATTGTTTCTTGAACATTTTAGGGCGTGGAGGCGTCAATAAAGTGCACCAGGCGCCAGATATGCTCACTACGAGATAACATTCCTCCATCACTTCCATCTATCTATCTATCTATCTATCTATCTATCTATCTATCTATCTATCTATCTATCTATCTATCTATCTATCTATCTATCTATCTGTCTATCTATCTATCTATCTATCCATCCATCCATCCATCCATCCATCCATCCATCCATCCATCCATCCATCCATCTATCTATCTATCTATCTATCTATCTATCTATCTATCTATCTATCTATCTATCTATCTATCTATCTATCTATCTATCTATCTATCTATCTATCTATCTATCCATCTATCTATCTATCTATCTATCTATCTATCTATCTATCTATCTATCTATCTATCTATCTATCCATCTATCTATCTATCTATCTATCTATCTATCTATCTATCTATCTATCTATCTATCTATCCATCTATCTATCTATCTATCTATCTATCTATCTATCTATCTATCTATCTATCTATCTATCTGTACGTAATACATTTTCACTAGTGCGAGTCTGTTCATATTTTTTTTCGGAGATAAATCTCTTGACCCTAGAATGTTTTTCTGTATGAGCTTCAAAAATGTATTTGCTATAAGGTGTCTACACAACAATATCCTATTATCCTTCCATTCTTCTAACAAAAAGAGTTGCAGGTCAAATATTAAATTTGTTAATCATTGCACTTAAATAATACAGCCCAGCGACAGGTACGTCAATTTGTGAAACATTTTTTATTCGGGAAAGGGTTCGTGCCTCAACCGTCTATATCGAAGGTGCCGGTCGACCCCCACCCAGGCTACGCTTATGGACTTCGGCGTTTATTTTGGGGCGGAAAGTTGAGTCTGACCCCCTCCTCCCCCTGGAATTTTGGTGTTTGGAGTTGACATCTGGCTGTTGCTTGAATTCTAGTAGATTGACTTTATTATTGAAGTACTATGAAGTATTTTATTTTGGGGGGTGGGAAGGGGAGCCACACAATCCCGGCTACGCCCATGGAATCTGGTGACTGAAGTTGCTTTAGTTTTCATCAGACTGTTGCTTGAATTCTTGTAGATTTAATTAGGAAGGTAATCCAGGCGACTGGTGGGAAAACAGATCAGTGTGTAGAATGTTTCATCGATTTCGAAGGAGGAGAACAGTTTAAACCCCAAAACCTCTCCTAGCTAGCCCAATAAAATAATAATAATAACAATAATTAGTCATAATAATAATAGTAATAGTAGTAATAATAGTAATAGTAGCTTTAGTGACGATATCTGTATGTCTTTTGGCCTGGATAAGTGTGGCATCATAAGCATTAAAAAGGGCAAGGCAACGAACACCAACATTGAATTTGAAGGCATCGAGGAATTGAACTCCGCCTCTATTTATAAATATCTTGGAATAAACCAGAATGCCAAGATAAACCATAAGAAATTAAAAGAGGACTTCCTTGGCAAATATAGGCAAAGAGTTAATAAAATCCTCAACACCAAACTGTCTGGCAGTAATCTCATCACTGCAATTAACAGCTGGGCCGTCCCTGTGCTCCTTTACACGTTCGGTGTGATCAAATGGACTGACACCGACCTACATGACATTGACAGACTCACTAGAAAATTACTAACCAAGTTTCGATGTCTACACCCCAAGTCCTCCACCATAAGGTTATACCTGCCCAGGAAGGATGGGGGTCGTGGATTGCAGAACATCTTCAAATTGTGTAAGATGCAAGTTTTAAAAATACGATCAAAACTGCTCGCCTCCAGCAATAAATTAGTTTCCTTCCTACGGAAATACGACTCCGATACAACCCCTCTGAACCTACACAATGCTGATGTCAATATCGGTTTGGACGACGTAGGGCATGAGATTCGCCAATGGGAAGAAAAAACACTCCACGGAAAATTTCCGGCTTCATTACATGGGGACAACATCGACAAGGCTGCTTCCTTAACATGGCTCAAAGCAGGTCATCTCTACCCTGAAACAGAAGGCTTTGTTACAGCAATACAGGACAGAGTAATCAGGACAAAAAATTACGAGAAGCATATCCTGAAACTCAATGTTGTCGACAAATGCCGAAAATGTGGAAATGTGGGCGAGTCGATTGAACACATTATGGCAGGATGTCCAGCCCTATCAGAATCAGCCTACCTAGGTCGCCATAACCAAGTTGCAAAGTTAATACACCAACACCTGGCTTTGACGTACAAATTGATCGGTAAGGACACTCCCCCTTATTATAAATACTCTCCGCAAGAGGTTCTCGAGTCTACTGAACATCTGCTGTACTGGGATAGGCCTATTCTGACCGACAAAACGGTAGATTTCAATCGCCCGGATCTGCTGTTCATCGATAAAAAAGAAAAAACCGCTACCATTATCGATATCGCCGTACCACTGTCTCATAATTTAAGAAAAACTGAGATAGAAAAACAAAGAAAATATGGGAACCTAGGCTTGGAGATTAAGCGTCTATGGAAATTGTCCAAAATAACAATATACCCCATTGTTATATCAACCGAGGGGATAATAACAACTGACCTCACAGACACCTTCAAGGCCCTTAACATTCCTAGGAACATCTTCGTTGCCTGTCAGAAGGCGGTACTGCTGCAGACCTGCCACATCACCAGAAAATTCCTCAGTGGAAACTGTTAAAGGGACTACGATGAATTTTGTTTCTCTTTAGCGAAACTCGACCCTGGCAGCGCCAGAGAATGACTACTCGTTCATTTCTAACATAATAATAATAATAATAGTAATGTATAAAGTGCTATTAACAAACATAATGTAGGCTTAAGGCGCAATGGTAACATTACAAACATAAACACGAGTTGTACAAGATTACAAAGACAGTTTGTGTGGAAACACATTCAATATCGGCCCCCGAGGTGGCATCGCCCCCTCCCGACCCCACCAAATCGACCAACATACTAGAGGGGGGGGGACGAAATAATCTAAAAATAGGTTGAAATAAGAAATAATTAGTATATAGTATTAACATAAGTAATAAATTCGTATACAAATTGTGTGAACTCTATACTAAAATTCGTCCGCCCTTCGGGGGCGGGGGGGGGGGGGTCGGCCGAGTTGAAAAAAAAAAAGGGGGGGGGGCAAATATAAATTTACTTTTTTTTTTTACTTTGAAAAATTATAACGGTCAAACTAGTTTTCAGCGTGTGGCCAACGATCTAGTAATTATTTTTTTTTACAGCGATATACATCAACTGTTAAATTTCTCGGAAAATCGTAAGAACCGTTTTTGAGATCAGCTGTCCAGATTCCTGGATCCAGGTTCCATAAAGTTCTGACTTGAATAGAGGTATTGTAAAAGTACACACAATGTACACACTTCAATGACAGTGTACACATTGTTAATCTTAAATTGCTATATCAATAGCTACAAGCGATGTTAGTTCTTAATGAGTCACAGAGACAAATGCGAGCCAAATAATGAACTAATTCATACCAATAAGCTTAGGATAAAAAGGTTGCGTACAATTATATTCGGGATCTTTGGGCCCCTCTATAGATCACAAGGGGAACATTACTTTTGAAATGTTATATTCAGAGACGAAGCTGGGTATGGCATACAGATTTGTTGCTTTAGCATTGACATTTGACCCAGTCTAGCATACATTGACACAGAGTGGATGCTGTTCATTAGGTCAACCGTTTTGATCCGGTTCGCCATTGAGACTTCAGAAAACAATGAGACCGCTTTCCAACAACAACACGGGCTTCACGTGAATCTTTAATTATTTAATTGTTTTTAGAGTTTCCCTGTAATTCAATTACGGAATGTTCTGGATAAATGCATTTCATTTTAATTTCTCTATCCCGACCCCTCCATTTACACCAAAGACAGTGACTCTATCATCCATTAACAAGCAAGAAAATGTATGTCTACTGACATTTTTTTTTGGTTATCCATTAATGAGGGATCGTTTTACTCTCGGCGATGTCTGCTGCGTTTCGCCATTTGCCTCCCTTGCCATCGGCACTTACGGAAACTAACGAAGTTTCAATAAAATGTATCTCGGAGTCTGGCATAAATAGATATTGCGGTAGAAAGAGGGTTTTTTTTTTTAAAATATAAAGGTATTAAAAATACGAAGGTGGGTAAAGGAGGGGTTCTGCTTGTGATAGATGGGATGATGAGGTAATGGCCAGATAATGACCAGTGAGCGAGAAGGGCTAGATGCCGGTGGGTGGGAGGGGAACTCCCTTGACTATTTAAATCCAATATAATCGCAGTCATTGATGCAGTGCTCACAATACACAATGGAGACATTCAACCAACAATTTTTCAAGCACATGAAAATCAAAAAGAGAGGCTGAAAATCGTGATTCGAAAGTGTGGTGTAGATTCAAAGTTTACTTTGCAAGTGTTTGTGCCATTCTATTGAAGCTCAAAGTTACTTATTAAAAAGGTAAATGTATTAACTGGAAATGGCCACAACGGGGAGGTCGGCCAACGATCTCGACACGAATTTCAACACGTCTTTTGGAGCAATGACATCCGCTTTGCTAATGGCGAGCCTGCAGGCGCCTACAGAATCTCCATCTCGCGCCCAGGACAGCGCCATAGTGAGTGTGAACGACTTGACCACAATTGAATGGATCTTTGCTTTTGTGGCCGTACCCATGGTCTCGATCCCTGGTCTTGTAGGCAATGTCTCCAGCTTAATCGTCCTCTACCGCCACGGCTTCAAGAAGACCTCGAATATTTTACTGGTGGCGCTGTCTATAGCAGACGCCTGCTATCTCATCGGAGTCAACAACATCCCAGCATTCATGCATGAATATTCAACCGGTCGCGGCTTTCACTATTCAGTCACATCCTGCTACGTACTCTACGGCCTTTATAGATTGTATCGTCTGCTGGAGCTCTGGGGTAATTGGACGTCCTTGACATTGCCTGTACTGATCACCATTGAACGTCTGGTGGCTGTGTACCATCCTTTCAAATTCCCTCTGCTTGTTACCCCTAGAAGGACGCTGGTAGCTGTCGTGATCTCCTACCTTCTGTGGCTGCCTCTGAACGTCTATTATTTCTTCCTTGAAGATCTTGTCTTCGTGCAGCAAGGAGGCGTAATCGTCGGGCGTATCGTACCCACACGATACTACCAGGATAAAGCTTGGTATTCGGTGTACTTGTCCGTGAAAAAAGCAGCTATTATCCTGAGCGAGCCGATCCCGATACTACTGGTAGTGATCGGCTGCTTCATGGTCGGAGTGAAGATCCGGTTGGCTCACGCGAAGCGGCGGAAGATGATGTACTTCGTGTCCTCCGTCACCAACGCCAGGGCGACGCCGGCGTTTCGCACCTCCTGGACGCTGCTGCTGGTGTGCATCGTCTACAGTATCACTATCGGCACAGCTTTCTTTCTGGAGATGGGCATTTCGGTGGATGTCAGCTTCACCGCAAACATCGTCTTGGCTGCAGCCATTCGACTGGTCAAGTGCATTCACAGTTCCTGCAACTTTTTTATATACATCTACATAAACCGGAATTTTCAGGAGACGTACCGGTCAATTTTTGCTTCTTGGGTACGTAAACATGGACATAAGTAAAGGACCGTTTCTTTACACGTGATTTCCACCCACTCGCCTGTGCTGCATTCCTCCAAATGCTTTGCATACATTTCTAGTCAGAAAAACAAGACTACCAGGATCCTCCTTTGAATGACTGACCACGTACTGGACAGTAGGCCCAACATGCTTTCATCACTAAAGGCGATGCTTAAAGAAACTATAAACTTACAAGCCTCTTTGTTTCAAGCTTCAGATATCCTATACTCTTAAACGAGCAATTCTTGTATGTATGTATATATATTTATATATATATATATATATATATATATATATAGATATATATATATAAATTTTATTTCGAAAACGGCTCTAAAGATTTTCTTTAAAAGTTCACGGTATGTGCATAATAGTGAGAAAAAAATTCTCAACTCACTGGCCACATCGGGAAAACTCGAGCTCGACCGTTATATCGGTTTGAAAATGGCTCATTATCGAAAAATTTATTTTGGCTAGAATGTTTTATGAATGAAATTTTCTGTATGACGTCAATGGGAAAAAAAAACTTGACACCGCTTACGTCACTAGGCTCACAGCAGTACACTAAGACTTTTCTTCGCAAACAAGAAAAAGTTTTAATGATTCAATTGGCGTAATTAAACATTTGCGCACCATCTTATTGTACATTGATCCATTAGGAATTTATGGAAGAAAAATAATGAAATTAAATATCTTAATGTATAATTAGTTATTGTGTTTTAAAGGCTTTATAAATTGCTTACACTTTAATTGCGTACACCCGTAGGTAGCTTTTACTTTGTTATTATTTTGCTGGTGAATTATTGCAATGTGTTTAAGCTTCGAAGTCTACTGTCCAATACCAAAACATAGGAAATGGTCATAACACAGCATATCTATGCCATATTTGCACAATCAGGGCCGGCCCTAACATTTGCGGGGCCCTATGTGAAATGTGAGGATTGCGCGCGGACCAGTAAGGGTAGAGATAAAGATAATAAGTGAAAATAAAGATTTTGTATTAGAAAATAAATTCGTATTTGCATGACATTTTTATTAAATGAAAGCTGACGATGCCGTTTTTTTATATCACGCGTAGGACTGGCGTTTACCATATTGATTGACACCCCAAAGTGACAATTTTGTCTTTTTAAGGACATTTTTATGAGTTTCAGGAGATTTCCAGGAGCTCCTTGAAAACAAGGAGACCACGGGAACCCATTTATAAATTATAATGGTTTAATTTAATAATTTACACCTAGAATTAGCGCGGGGCTTTTGAACCTTCGGAGTCCACCACTGTGACAGCATAGGCCTAGGGCTGGCCCTGATGATATCCAGCTCGCGGTCAACGAATTTTCATCACGCTGCTGCCTTTTTTTTATTTGTTAACCTATAAACCTCGGTAAAACAGAAGTCATGTTCCAAAAGTCACCCAATAAAACCTACTCAGCCCAAAGATCACTGCGCATAGACATTCCTTAAAGTGGTAGATAACTTCACATTATCTGGGAAGCATTTTATCAATTGACGCATTGCTTTAAAGAGAGGTTGATATGTCATCATGTATAGTCGTGCTTTTGGACGCCTCCAAGCGAGAGTGTGGCGAAATAAATCGCTCCGCCTGTCTACAAAAATCAGTGTCAACCAGTATTCTCTCAACCCTCTCTATGTGGATCTGAGACATGAGTACTTTATTGAAAGCAACTAAGACTTCTTGAACGACTTTACCAAAGACCACAATACAAACAGCGATATTCTTGCAAAAGATAAGTGAGGAATGCAGTATTTCCCTTTGCTGTGCAGCCCCAACTGTGACCTACATATTTTGCCACATCCAGGGCAAGCATAACCATTGTCCGCAGGTGGCCGATTTAGATTTTCTTTTGGTCTCAAATGTGTATCTCGCGGCCTTCGTGAGAGACCTCCAGCTGTCTCGTTCTGAGGCCGCATGCAACCAGGTGCTCTCTTCTATGTCAGCCAAGGAAAGTTGACGACTAGGATGGTCTTTGAAGAATTTCCGTGGAGCGCCTCTGTTACGTCGACCACATTTTAGCTCACAAAAAAAGACTGCCTTTGGCATTCGTTCGTCTTCCATACGGGATACGTGCCCTACCCAGTGCAACTGTCGGACCATAAGAAGTCCCACTATACTGTCCATACCGGCGTTGGCAAGGACATCGCTGTATGTAGTGCTGTCCTGCCACCGTATGTCCATGATGGAGCGCAAGCATCTTTGGTGAAAGCACTCAAGAAGTCTTAGTTTTTTCTGTAAAGTGTCCATGTCTCAGAGCCATAATAAATATACTAATTGCAGTATTAAATGTCATGAAGTTTTGACTCAGTTTTGAGTTTAAATCCCACTTCAGCGGGGTTTGAAGATAAAAAATACATCTTTAATAATAAAAACAAAGCAAATTATACACTCAAAATCTTATGAGTGTAGTCAAGGGGGTTTTGAGTTTAAACTCTCCTCCAGTGGAGTTTGAAGCTAAAAGTACCTCTTCAATATAAATAAAAGAAAATTAATCACTCCAAAATCTATGAGCGTAGTCAAAGGGGTTTTGAGTTTAAACTCCCCTCCAGGGGGATCTGAGGATAAAAAATACATCTTCAGTGTAAGAAAAAAAGCAAATTACGCACTCAAAATGCTATGAGCATTGCCAAAAGGGGTTTTGAGTTTAAACCCCCATTCAGAGGGATTTGGTGCTAAAAATACATCTTCAATATAAAAAAAAGCAAATCCAATCGGTGGTTTTGAGTTTAAACCCTTCTTCTACAGATGGCTTTTTTTTAAAGTTTAAAACCCCTCCAGATGGTTTTGAGTTTAAGATCCCCCTACAGAGCATTTTGAGGTGGAAAACCCCCAACAGAAGATTTTGACGATAAAACTTCTCTTTTCGATATAAAATCTAAAGCAAACTACAGTCACTTAATTCTAAGAGAGTATTCAAGAGAGTTTACACATTTTTACCTGCAGTGAATAATCATCTACCGAAATCGAAAAACACTAAATGTAGCTCAACAAAGATGGCTAAGACAGATTTTAGGAGTCATTTATAGAGATCAGGTCTAAATCAAGGCCGAACTGGGAGTCGACCCTTTAGTAAGATTGTCAGAGAGCGACGCATGAATTACGCATAAGAAGAATTGCAATGATATCCCAGTACAACTTGACGCCACTCATTCATGGAGGTCCTCATGGTAGGTGGGAAGAGGCTTCAGACATTACCAGTGACAGATTTTTATGGAAACAGCTTGACGTCAAATGCTCCGAACGGCGCGGGAGGGTCTAAGTCAGTAAGGTTTAGGTTTTTGAAATAAAACTTTTTAATAGCAGTGTAGATACCTCAGAATATGCATTTTGTTGGCTTTCAATACCAGAAATAGTGCTTGGCGGCGGGGCTTCGCCCCGAGCTGGGGGAGCTCCTAGCGCTCCCCCAGACCCCCTTGCTGGTAATGGCGGGGAGTCTACAATTTTATGGAAACAGCTTGATGGCAAATGCGCCGAACGACGAGGGTCTAAGTCAGTAAGAATAGCACATTAGGTTTTTGAAATAGAACTTTTTAATAGCAGGAAAATGCACTGTAGATACCTCAGAATATGCATTTTGTTGGTTTTCAATATCAGAAATAGTGCTTGGCGGCGGGGCTTCGCCCCGAGCTGGGGGAGCTCCTAGCGCTCCCCTAGACCCCTTTGCTGGTAATGGCGGGGAATCTACAATTTTTCCACTAACTCATGGAATAACCTATTCCAGGGCACAATAAACGTCTTCCGAAAGAATGAAGGGTCAGAAAGTAATAAAGATTATGTGCACACACACACACACTCATAAATACATATAATTTTTTTTTCCGAAAAAAAAATGCTGGCTACGCCCATGCACATTCCCATTGTATTCGCTTTAGTATCTTTAAAATAATGGCCATTATGTAATGTTTTACTTCCATTTTAGAAGTTTATTTATCTATTTGTAAATTACAATCATCTTGGTTCTATGGTTTTCGAATGAAATGTAGGCCTAAATACATTTTTCTGGGTTTATTTAATAGGCGATACAATTAATTCAGTTATAAGTGTGACAATTTATTGAGAAAAAAAATTCTTAAAATCTGGGTTTGTTTTACAAGTCAGCTTGTAAAATAGTGGATATTGAGAATTAGTCCTCCTACAGCAGTCCATAAACATACAAATGTTATTCTGTACATGCCTACACTTGTGATTGCGAAGACTGTCCCTTTATTTTTTGGAAATTCCATGACTCAACTAGCCACGTCTTCAAGACCAGAATAAGTAGAGGTAGAAGTGATATCCTGAATTCCAATTTGAAACTCGAAGAAAATATTTTAAGCAAAATATTGTTGACTATATCTACTACAGAAATATTTGTTTGAAATATGCTCTTTAATTAAAAAGAGCCCGCGAAGGTAACCAGCACGCCATGACACAAAAGTGCACGCGACTAGATTGATGTGTTTTTTTTAGCGGCCCCCGAAACGGGAAAAGACGCTATTTGTTTTGTGTGGAATGTCTGTCCGTTCCGTTTAGATCTCGTAAACTAGAAAAGATAGGCAATATCCGACATAATACAATTTTAGACCATTCTAAGTTCTGATGCAACGGCTACTTTTTCCTTTTCTGAAAGCGAAAAATCTAATTTTTAAAATCAAGTATGCAACAATTGTTTTTTTTTTTATAAAAATACACCATTTTTACAACTATTCATTATTAATAGTAACAAACACTGGAGGCTAATTAGTAAAGGGGATAACTATTTACCTTATTTTAAACACATCTATGCAAACGGTTTAAAAATTTTTGTCAAAAAATATTCTTTTTTTACAATTGTATTACGAAGTTAAGTAAGTTCTGTCATACTAACTATTACATTACTATTACTGATCCAGTTTTCTAAATTACTCATGAGCTCATTGCAATGCTGTATGGCCTCAATCTTGGGTTAACGAAAAGTTAACATCTGGAAACCGGAACCGGTCTGTCCACTTGCGGAAAATTGTAACTAGCGATTAGGGAATAGCAATAATGTTAATAAAGTTCCTTTGGGCCCTTCATCCTGTATACAATGGCGTGGAACTTAATGACAGTGATGTACAGGCACATTATTTGCGATGATAAGCCCACATCGTGGTACATATAAATAGTTACAATAGGAATTCAAGCTTGCAGGTAAACGCACCAACAAAAACATTTATATTTCTTGAAACCTTTGGGCTTCTATAGGAAATAAAGACATATCCTTCCGAAAGAGTCCCAATATCAAGGATTTGTTCGTCTACAACAGAGGACAATGGACGACCTGTGACCGTCAAGTTTGGACAGTTTCTGAACAATGTTAACTTAAACCGGGAACTAACGTTTTTGTCTTTTGTGTTGTTGGTCATGTCATCTCTTCTACTGAAAACAAAAAAAAGAGATTGACGCTTTACAAATCAATTAGACCAGCGATGCCCATCATAAATCGACCTGCGGGCCATTTTAATTTCCGACACTGGTGTCGCGGGCCACATAAAGGAAAGGTACAAAAATGAAATGAAATTGACCTGAAACTATTTGATTAGAAACCCGTGGATCTAGTACTTACATTCATTAATGGGATATTATTATCTTTTTTTTTTCATGCGTCATAAAACGGCTTCATTTCTCTGCTAAAATAGTGTAGCTAGCTTTACCAACGACTCATATTCTTGACTCTTTTTGGTAGCATTAATTGTCCAATCTCTAGACGTAGTTTAACAATCTTTTTATTCAAATGACGTCAAATGTGTTTTATAATTGCGTTTCTTTTTTTAAAAAAGCCACACTTTATTTACAACTGAAATATATATTGGCTTTTATCATGTTTTGCCAAAAAAAGTAAAGTTCCCTTTTTTTTTTTTTTTTTTTTTTTTATAAATTCTACATTAAGAGTCTCATAAACGCACAAATGGTACCAGTCAATCGGAGAAAAATTGAGGACCCTAACGTAGGAAAAGAGACATTTTTAAACATTTTCTTTAGGGGTGGGGGGGTAGTGGATTTTATATACTTTGTGCAGACATTTCGGCGGGCCGGATGGAACCACGTCGCGGGCCGGATCCGGCCCGCGGGCCGTATTTTGGGCATCACTGAATTAGACCAATTAGATATGACATCAGTTAGGCCAGGTTCACATCTAACTTCACATTCACTTTCACCTATCCCTTGGTCTGCTGGACCGTTGGGGCACCACACAAGATCTGTCAACCTTCTTTCTCCATTCTTCTCTGTCATTTGCCTTTGATAGAATTTCATTCTGATATTCTTTCTGAAAATATTAAAACCTGCCTTTTTACCTGCCTGGGTGGACCACTTCGGGGGCCGATTTTGAGTTTGTGTTTCCACGCAAACTGTCTTTTAATCTTTGTTTTTTTTTCTTTTGCTGTGTAAGGCATTCCTGTTTTTTTTCTATTTTTTTTGGCGGTCCACGAAAGAGGAAGGCTGAGAGAGATTTGTCTAGTCTATATGTCCGCCAGTCTGTCACATTTAGTTCTCAGAAATCCAATTTCATCATTTTCTGTATCCTATTTCAACAAAGCTTTAAAGTTTGATATATTATATACTAAACATAGTGATGGCTACAGAATGTAACAGAAGTATTGGATATTTTTGTTTACCTTTATATATGTGTGTCTCCCTCAGTCTCGGGAGACAATGGATACACCTAGATGAATCACTGAGTTTTGCTTGTGTCCGGGCAGATTCTGGAATGGCTAAACAAGCCAATTGTTAAATGACAATGTTTGCCACAGTTTGTGCATTGGGAATGAACTGTTTTAGAGCTATCTGATAGAACAGTTTTTTTTCTATTTTCCCTTGCTCTCGGCGAGGTTTGTACCAAAACACACAGTCTGCCTCCATGCTGTCCGATCTTGCGAGATTTCCTCCCACATACTTTCATTGATATCTGTAGATTTCGCTAATAGACATCTCCGTAGATTAGCCTCAAGCTCGGCATAAAGGATGTGCTTAGGAATTCCTCTATCTGGCATGCGGGTGACATGTCCGAGCCAGCTTAGTCTTCTCTGTGTCTACCGAGCATAGATACTGGCCAATTTCAAAACTTCCTGATTGGACACACGATCCCGAGTCCAGGAGATACACTTTATGCGTCTAAATTATTATAATATAAATCCAAACTTTACATTTATATTTAGACTTTACTGCTCCGACTTTTATGTCCGAAATAAGGCAATGATTTCAAGTAAAAGTGCGACATTTTACTTAGTAAAGTTCATGATTTACCCTGTAACCCAGAGATTAGCATCAATCGATGTTCGATGAACCAAAGACGTCTTAAAGTGTGACATTTTACTTAGTAAAGTTCATGATTTACCCTGTAACCCAGAGATTAGCATCAATCGATGTTCGATGAACCAAAGACGTCTTAAAGTGTGACATTTTACTTAGTAAAGTCCATGATTTACCCTGTAACCCAGAGATTTGGCATCAATTGATGTTCGATGAACCAAAGACGTCTTAAAGTGTGACATTTTACTTAGTAAAGTCCATGGTTTACCCTGTAACCCAGAGATTTAGCATCAATCGATGTTTGATGAACCAAAGACGTCTTAAAGTGTGACATTTTACTTAGTAAAGTCCATGATTTACCCTGTAGCCCAGAGATTTAGCATCAATTGATGTTCAATGAATCAAAGACGTCTTACAAAAAAAGACATAATGAACTCGGAGCCTAACAAAAGTTCTGCTTCAATATTCCAACATTTCATGCACTGACTGCACTATTCAATGTCTGAACGTAACCATTGGAGCAGTTACACTGTAAAAACTTTCTTCCAAGCCAATGATAGGCCAATTGTTTTACCCAAAACCTGCAATGGAAAACGACTCGACGTGAACTTCGGTTTTTCTAGACTGTAGGGGCACTTCAAAATATTTTCTATTCAAATTGCCTTGTACAATGACATTTTGAACTAAAAAAATACAGAAGCAATTTTAAAGATTTGAAGTGGTTTTCTTATCATTCCTTTTCAACATTACAAAAAAAAATAATAATTTCTAAAATGAGTTCATGTGAATATAAACTTTCTTTGAAACATCCAACCGAGCAAGGCTAGGTCACCAAATATGAAGGAGAAACTGAAAGCTCCAGTCGCCATAGACAACCGTCTGGCTGGGGCGTTTTTCGACGCCTTTAAATGAGAGTATGGCATAATAGAAGTGGTTTTAACCACAAGTGCGTATGGCTATGAGACCTGGATATTCTAACCACACTTGTGTATGGCTCTGAGATTTGGATGTTCTATACAAGGCATCTAAGGCTCCTCAAGCGAGCCTAAGCCCCAAATTAGGCATAGGCTGGACAGACTACCTTACAAATAACCCTGTTCTTCTGGCGGCTGGTGTAGAAGCACCACATAGATCCATCTGCTCTCTCCGGTCCTGCTGCTTCACATTCTAATGCTTCTTGTCTTCACGACTGTAGCCACACGGACATTCAAATATTCCGCGTGCCTAACTGCGGGCTAAATTTTGAGCAGGCCTACGGTAGTGAATCATTTTAATGTCATGAGACAATAAAGTTGTTTTTTTCTATTTGCAATAAGACTAGAGCCTCCATTAACCAGGAACATAGACACCATAAGACAATTTACATCATTAGAGAAACATTTGTTTCCATTGTAAAATATTTGGATAACTACTAATAACTAGGTGTGACGAAAAATCTATGCAAATACTGACATTAACACGCAGGGATATTTGGGATACAATTTATTTATTGATATATAATAGTGAATATTTTTGCATATATTATATAAATTAAATTCTAAACTTTCTTGGTCAAATCATATTTGGAATCAGCGCATTTAATTTAATACAGGCTGGCGCATAAAGATCCCCCACATTGTGAATGAATCTATCAAAAGCCCAAATAACTAGACAAAATACTTATAGTTCTGAACAAACCATTAAAAACAGTTTTGTTTCAATGGATTTTAAAAATCCGGTCTAGTACAGATGCATTTCGACCGAGCACAAGAGAGTTGCTATAACAGGAAGTTGACATTCGACACGTCAAAAAAGCCACAATGCTCACCCAGCCAATCGGTTCTAATCATTCTCATTGAAAATAGTAGAGCGAGCCTACGGAATGAAGCCTGTCCTGCCTCTCTACTGCACCCCAGATGGTGCCCACTCCAAACGTGGGAGATCTTTAAGCCAGTGGCGTAGCATCCATGGCGCGAAAGGGTTCAATGAACCCGGGCCCACGACCAATAGGGGCCCACAGCTGTGGCGTAGCAACCATGGCGCGAAGGGGTTCAATGAACCCGGGCCCACGACCAATAGGGGCCCACAGCTGTGGCGTAGCAACCATGGCGCGAAGGGGTTCAATGAACCCGGGCCCACGACCAATAGGGGCCCACAGCTGTGGCGTAGCAACCATGGCGCGAAGGAGTTCATTACGCTTGGACCCAACCCATGCCTCAAGGCCAGTTGGAGCCCACATTAGAACTTAGGAAGAACATTTGTTTGTTCATTTGAAACACTTTTAAGTCGTTTAACTCTGTTAAGAAGTTGTAAAAACATTGACTTTTAAGACACTATTACTTATATGCAGTCCTAACTGAATCAAACGTTATGACATAATTACTTATTTAAAAAAAAAGGTACGATCTTTACATTGGAATGTCTTTACATTTAGATTACTCATTTTTTGTCACACACTAAATTTGTCTTATTGGCTGGAGGGGGGCCCACCAAGATGTTCTTGAACCCGGGCCCACGGGTACCTTACTAGGTGCTAGGTGTGATTCCGATATTTACTTGTGTAGCAGGCAGTGGTTACGCCGAACAGATCTACCGTCTCTGGTCGTCACCTAAATTAAAATTTAACGTAACACTAATAGTCCAAAATTTAAACTACATGCTTACATATTGTTATAACTCTGCCATGCGCACCGCCGCCGTTCAAGATAGTACAGAAGGTGCGCACTTCTAGAAACCAGACTAGGAAGGATGTTTACATTAGAAAGAAGAACGATTTCCGCCCAAGTCTAGATCTAGAGCCGAGATGAAGATGCTGTACTCAAGGCAGATGTTCTATGTGTTTGTCATGTCTCCGTGTAAATAAACGTCTATGTCTCGTTGAGTTGCCTCACTTAAGTTATTACAATATTACTTCCTAATAGATCTATGTCTTAAAACGAATAGATATTTATTAATAATATCGTTTTATCCCGTGCTTTTAAGAATGTGAGCTTATAATAGTATTAATACTGCCTCTAATTCAGTCACAAGAAGCACTGGCACTTGATTTCCAACATCAATTAGGTCCAACACCAAGCCGTGTTAATGCCATCTCCCATTTAGCTCGAGCCTGTCTTTATGGTCCTTTAAGCTATGTCTAATTCATTCTCTAATTTTTGTGCTATCACCCAAACGGCTTTAACATTTGATAAATTAAGCTCCAATCAAGAGTTATACCACACATGCGAGTCCGCACAGCTTTTCGGACGCTCTTGAAAGAACTGGATATCGCTTTAGTAAACCGTTAAAACGTGTATTTACAGGGGAAATGGTCGTCGTCTTCTACTCGATGAGTATCTACTCTGCCCTCCCTTAAATCCATCTATGCTGCGATAGATTACAATGAAAGCAAAAGATCCCGCCTGCTAACTCTTGTTTGAATAGATCCGACGTGAACATTACCTATATGTGAGCTTGAGCTCCCAGAGCTATTTTTTTAATGTGTATTTTCATAGGCTATAGCTGTTCTGTATATTCTTTTTTATAGGTTATTGTCAGATTTTATAATTGTACTTCCGCATATTTTTATATGGGTTAGGGCGGGTAGTATAAATAGTTATATCCAGGCTACATCCAGTGCAGTTGACCAGTGGTCAGTAAAGTATATCTCTGTCTATGTGACAGTTGATGATCTTAGTGATCTGGCATATGATTATTTAATCATTTCTATATTTCTGTACCTGGGACGGCCTGCTATTACCACTGCTGAATATAGCTGCTGCTGTATCTAATATTGCTGCTATAATTGATGTTGTAGATCTATTCTAATTCTAGGGAATCTAGTGTAACTAAGTGTTATTTTGTTTCTGCTATTAATAGTATTGTTATTGCTTCTGTAGATCTAGGGAATCTAGTGTTATTTTGATTTTGTTTTTGTAGTGTTGCCCTAGTCGGCTTAGACCTAGTGGTTTAGTCTGTTCTTAGTGAATAGTAAGGTACTAAGGTGTTCTTGTTTTAGTGTTAGTGTAGATCTAGGTCTAGTGTAGTAGTTGTAGTGATTTAGTTAGATAGTTGGTTTTTTCAGTTTGTGTTAGATAGTTGGTTTGGTTAGATAGTTGGTTTTATCAGTTTGTGTTAGATGGTTGGTTTGGTTAGTTTGTTAGTGTTTGTAGTGGCGTAGATTTAGAGGGTTTTAGTTAGTTGCTGGGTTCAGTTATAGTGGTTAGTGTATATATTGTAATAACTTAAGTGAGGCAACTCAACGAGGCATATATATCTTTATTATTTACACGACATCACAAGTTCATAAAACAACATCTTTCTTACCCACAGTCTTTTCACTTCGGCACTCAACTTGGGCGGAAATCGTTCTCTTCTTCTCTTCCTAATGTTGACATCCTTCTCAGTCTAGTTTATCACAGTGCGCACCTTCTAGCTTAGATGGCGGTGCGCATGGCGAAGTTACAACAATATTATTTTATTATTGATTTATTTTTGTACTAGCCTGGCATTACCCGCGGCCTGCGGGTCTAAGTTTGTGTTTACTAATGTAGTGGATTGGATTTAGATGTATGTTAAACTTAGCTAATGATCCTTTCACGTTATTTCTCTTTCGCTACGAAAATAAAATTACTTTTGCGAAAATGGGTTTACCCGAAGTCGGTACATTCATATCTATTAAAAACGAAAAGAGCGATAGTTTTGTTAAATGAATGGGATTATAAAGTGAACAATTAAACGAAATAATTTTTAGTACGCGATTCATGAATGAATATAGATCTACGCCTATCTCAACTCGGCTTCGCAGCTTTTGTAAACGAATGTAGTCTCTTAAAAATAATGCTTTAGAAAACCAAATTTGAATGTTTATTTGATCAATATATGAAATGAATGGACTATAGTTAGCATGTTAATGTGTTAAAGTATAAAACTATCTGTGCGAACAGAAGTTTTATCATCTTACAGTTGAATTAGAGTTTTAGATCTAGGGATGGGATTATAAAGTAAACAATTAAACGAATTAATTTTTAGTACGCGATTCATTACGGTATTGTCTAATGAAAGAATGTTCGTCAGGAAATCTGTAGTTACATATATAAGGAACTAATTAATATTAATGTAAAAAATGCTTTTGAAACACAAAATTGAAGGTTAATTTTATTATATAATGAAATCAAAGGATCTTCTTTTGTATTTTCATGTGTCAAAGTAAAAAACTATCTGCACAAAGTGTATTTCTTAAAATTAGATCTAGGTCTAAATCCTTTCGATCTTTTCTCATGTCAACTTTGTAGACATGGCCTAGATCCATAAAATACTATAGCTTTAATAGAGTCGGACAACTTTTTTTTTTTTTTAGGGTCTTAAGTTTGTTTCAGGGCTACGATACACAGGCCTACACTAAGGTCTAAGTTGGTATCCAAGAAATATTCCTGCCTAGTTTTATCAAGATTGGTCAAGCGGTTTTGATGTCTATAAGTAACATACATACACCTCACATTCTACTTTATAGTATAGAAGATATGTAAAAAAAAGTTTCGTTTTGTTTATTTATCCTAAACTAAAGTTTCGTTATCCTGCTTTCATTTAGTTTAGGTTAGTATGTCTGGTTACTTAGGCGACTCTAGCCCCTAGGTCATAGACTGAAGTGTCACAGATGAAACCCACCCAATAGCGCTAACATCTGCCTACTGTTAATAAAATTTAAAGTTGAGCAGAGAAAAGGTCTCACTCAGCGCCTCCTGACCTGCTCACATATATGATTTTATAGTTTTAAATTTTAAACAAAAAGACAGCAACATTATGTGTTTCTTTTCAAGCTCATACCGAGGATGGACGAACAAAGACTTGAATAATAAATAGCACTGCCTAGAATTAATCTTGTTTTAAGAAGCACACATGACTGAAATAAGGTTACATGCCAAAATTTCGTACGACAAAGTAGCGCTAACAAAATTATGTCTTTAAAATAGCGCCGACTTTTATCTCATGTCAAATATGCCTTGATCTAAAAATCATATTTATCTGGAGGCAGCAGAGGTTTAAATTCTGAGTTTTCCTTCTCCCTCAGGCAGGAGGAACTCGTTAGCTATAGGTAGCAACCAACCTTTTGTCCTACACGCTAAGCTCCTAAACGTTATCACCGACAGCACCTCGGGGGTGGGATGGAGGCTGGGGGCGCGAGACAGCGGGGAGATTGGTCATGAGGCCATACGGTGATAATCTGCAAAATCACTAACTCAGATTTACACTATGTTTCAGAAGAGAAAAGAAATAAAATAGATTCTAGAAACAACATTTTAGACACATGCAGATCTAGGTAATGTAACTCCGCTCCCTCGCCAGACTGATGAGAGCACCATTGAATACATGAGAAGACATGTTGATAGAAGACAGGAAGAAGGACTGCTGTAGATCCGGCTGCAGATATCTGCAGGTTATTGAAGTCTGGGCTATCTTGACTCGAGAGAACGTCCTGTGTGCTATCTATGAACTGTGTTGAGGACCTGGGGCAGCACTGGGAAGTGTGTCGTCGGTCTGTATTGATAGTTAGGTAGCAAAGTAGTAGTGTCACTTGAGATAGGACACTCTGGGACTTATAGCTGAAGTCCATGCCTGTTTGTACTGTAAATAAATACCTAGTTTAGTGTTACCTCCTGACGTTCGTTGAGTGCCTACCTTAGAGTTACAATAGTATTATAAAAGACTAAAGACTGAATCATTTATTTCAAAATAAAATTCTGCACATATTTTTTTTTAATTGGAAAACTCAGAATTTGCGCTATTCAATTATAACCAAACAATTTTTGTCAAGGACAAATAAAATATAAATGTTAAATGTTTTCTTGGAGGTTCAGCGATTGCCGATGTAAATTATTCCGACAGCGGATTCCAGCGGTGGTTGATTTTGAAACCAATACGATGCCAATGCCCACACATTCTCATCGTATGACTTCAAAACCATCCATTCGAAGTTTGTTTGTTTGTTTGCTTGCTGTGGTTGATTTTGAAACCAAAACGATTCCAATGCCTACTTATTCACATCGTTTGAAAGTCTAACCTACAAGAGTACAAAAGAGAGTTTGTGTTTTCTGTCAAGAACTTGATACTTGATGGCTAGAGTGGTTCTCACTACTTCGACTAATATAATGTATAAAGCTAATATCAGAGATGACGATAAAGTAAAGAAACACAATAAATAATTATATCAAGTATTATCTCACACTCCAGACACAAATTTGTATTTGAAATTGATCTAGAACTAGGCATTAACCACCACCATTGAAAATAATGAAAAAGAAGTAAGTGGATGTTTATTAATATATTCAGTTAGCCAACGTTTCATACGACATAAGGGACTATAATATGTAAAAAATAGTAATAATAATAATATAAAATGTTCTCTTAAACTTATGTGATTCCAGAACTAGAATATAGTAGCCTAATTCCTGAGACATTAATACTTGGCTACTGTCGTGCGCGCATAAAGTTTCTGTGTTTAATAGTTGTGTTTTAATGTATAGGAAGTAGTTTGTATTTGGTGCGTTTTGTTGTCTAGAATATTGTGTATGTGTGTGTTTACGTCATCCTTAGTTCCCGCACGAGAGAGAGTTTTTGGGTTAGCTGATAGTCTGTTTCCCCATTTTAACGGTACGTAAGTTTATTTATTCGGCTGATCTTTCGGTACGGGTGTCGCTATTGAAAAGTTCTTAAATGTAGCGGCATCGCTAGATCTAGTTGTTTTTTGTTTGTTTTTGTTTCAGGGTGCTAGGCTTGGGGCTATGGGAGAGAGTGTCGCTTTCTCGCCCTTGGGTCGTGTCTTTAGTTATCACTGTTGGAGGTGTATGAAGTTGCTGTTCTGTAGGGCACTTAGATGGAGTGTGTGCGTGTGGAAGGTGTGTTATTGTTATTTGAACAATTATTACTGTCCTGTTCACCACCATGAAGCTGATACATATGAAATATCTTGTTACTTTACAATTATTATTAAACATTGTTCGTTTTGATCGATTGTTGTTTGATCGATGATTTTGTTCGATCTTATCTTCGATGGCATTTATTCTTATTCAATTTATATTTCGTGGTTCATATTCTAGTATTCTTTATTTCGGTTTACACTGTTCAGGTGGGGGGGGGGGAACCCGGAAACTCAATGCAAGTAAGTAAACAGCATACCCTAGACATTTAACTCTGTTCAGAAGTTGTAAAAATATTGACTTTTAAGACACAATTACTTATATGCAGTCCTAACTGAATCAAATGTTATGACATAATTACTTATTTAAAAAAAAGGTACGATCTTTACATTGGAATGTCTTTATATTTAGGTTACTCGTTTTTTGTTACACACTAAATTTATCTTATTAGCCGGAGGGGGAGCCCCACCAAGATGTTCTTGAACCCGGGCCCACGGTTACCTGGCTACGCCCCTGCTTTAAGGGAATAAAACTGTTTTTCTCTCTCAGCAGCAAAAGTTTTTGCTGCGTGGCGTCGTCCCAAATCAAACATTTTTTGTCTTTTTTAAAATAAAGTAAAAACATTTGAACATGTTTTAAACTAGATCGAGTTGATCCCCAATTTGCATTTGAAATATTGCAGTGTTCAACGTAATGTGTGAGAACACTGTACAAATGACCCAGTTTCAAGTCCATAATGGAGGAGTACAAATGACCCAGAAGTCCGTAATGGGGGAGTACACATGACCCAGTTTAAAGTCCGTAATGGGGGAGTACACATGACCCAGTTTCAAGTCCATAATGGGGGAGTACAAATGACCCAGTTTAAAGTCCGTAATGGGGGAGTACACATGACCCAGTTTCAAGTTCATAATGGGGGAGTACAAATGACCCAGTTTCAAGTTCATAATGGGGGAGTACAAATGACCCAGTTTCAAGTTCATAATGGAAGGGGGGCGGGAGTACAAATGCCCCAGTTTTAAGTCGAGTTGCTGTTCAATTCTAAGTTTGGTTAATGTACAGTTTGATGTCAAAATAAAACAGTACCGGTACGTAATTATAGTCACCCTTGAAACAAAACAGTAAAATGTGGAGCCTGATGTGTAGTGTAAACATCTTTGTAGAAATTATGATAGTAAAAAAAAATGGCTTCTTGTTAAAGGCAAGATACAAATATCACTAGAGCTATTATGATGAAAGATTCCAAGAGTGTTGCCTCTGTCAACTAAACTTGACATTCAGTGCCAACATTGCAACACATTGTCTAGGTCAACAGGTCATCTAGTAGTTAACACGGCCCATCAAGTGTCTACTGGTCCTCATAGCTTTGAGGATCTCAATTAGTCCCATTACATTCAGGAGGAGGTCAAGTTTGACATTTAATTTCTAAAATGACTTCAAATCGACTAAGGAGGTGACACAAACATAACAAGAAAAACAAAAAAAAAAAAACTTTAAAAGCTCATATTAAGTGTAATTGTATCAATTAGCTTGAATCAGCCATATGTATGATTAACCTAGACATATAAATCTTTGTGACAGAAATATTGTTAGCGATTGTTTAGCGCTATGTTCCTATCACTTGTCTGGATCAGTTGTGAAAGGGGGAGGGAAGAAGGGGGTATCTTGGTGAATGTTTACATGGTCGTTTTTCATTCAATGCATAAAAAAAATGTTCACTCAGGGCTCCAGATTCCTCAAGGGAACTAATTCAACTTGTACCAACACATGATTGGTTTCCCTTGTTCAAGATACCAAACAATAATAAATTACCACTAGTTAATTAACTAATTGGTCAATTTTTTAAAAATTGATTCTTGTGTTGTCAGGTAAAAGAAATAATTGTGCAAAATTTCAGCCTAATTCAAGATAGGGTGTAGGAAAAATAATGTAGTAGATTTTTGCTAGACAGACTGAGTGAGATGATATAAGCTTTGTGAAAATGTTATTTAGTATAAGCTATACTGGTACACAGCAACCTGATGATGTATAAAGCTCAATTGATGCCTGCTACTTTTGTAAGCAGCTTTCTAGTTGTATTACCAAAGTAACATTCAATAATTGTTAGTACAATAATAGTCTCCAAATGTGGGGGCCTCGTGGAGGTGGAAATTATTTTAAAAATATTCAAAGCTGTGAAGACAAGAATATATTGGCAGTTTCCTGATCCATTGGTCAGGATCGTATTAGCTAAATGTAGTAACCATTGTTTCAATTAAAAACAACTACACAGTTCTCAACAAGACAAAACTAGACTTTTATTATGTAAATGAAACAAGCACATTAAACAAACATATCCCCCCCCCCCCCAAAAAAAAAAAACATTATGAGTTTTAGAATTATCTAAATATTCAGTTGAATATTAAAAGAAGGTGCAGTGACACACATTTCAAAGAAACAAAAAACAAAACAAAAAACATACTTTCTTGATGGAAAGAAAATGTCAATATGACCTTCTGACTAGAGACACACAGAAACACACAGGGTGAAGACTGAGCTGAACACCAAGGATCTAGGATAGGAATCTAAGTCTTTGTACGGTATTCCTAAGAAATACCCAGACTTAACTGAACACAGCCATCAACACTTATTGAATAAATAAGAACAAAATAATAATGCACTTCTGTGCATGTCTTTAAACATATATATCTTTTTTGGTTTTGAACACTAGCCCACTGCTAACATTACAAGTGAAGTTTTCAGAAGTACATCTAAGCTGTAGCATTAAGCACCCACAACAACAAAATTTGAACTACATCTCTAATGCTAAATTCAATTTTGAAAATCTGCATAAGGGAATCGAGAGGTATCAATAGACATTCAGTCAAAATGAAATGCTCTGAAATGTTCTGTTTATACAATTCCTATTCTCTTTAATAAGCTTTGTCCCTTTGATTTTATAATAATAAAATGTATAGCTATAAAATTATACATATTTTATATATTGTTCATGAGATCAGAGAGTACTTGAGTACATTAGCCATGGAAACAGACTGTTCTTGGGTACATATAACATGGCTACAGATATACATCGCTAAACAGTGACATCCTAGTGACCTCTCAATAAGAGAAAGGAACTGGCTATATCTGTGCTGATTTTCTTTTTTTTCATCTACTGTACTAAGTTTTCATGCAGTATAGACACTCTGTGAAACCAGATTCTCTTTAGTCTGATAGATAATTGCTAAACTTAAGGCTAAGATTTGTGAAGTAAAACACTGAAATACTGCCAAGATGAGCCACTAAGGTTTAAAGTTATACTCAAAATATCCAATCCAGAAAGTTTGGAATCCATCTAACAAATGCTTACGATTTATTTTTGTAAAGTACTATCAGTGTTGGAGTTTTTATTTTTTTAATGACAGACAACTTCAAGATAAAAATATGGACAAAGTCTTGAAAGCAGACAAAAACTATGGTGCATTTAAGTCCATACATCCTCAGATTTCTTTGGCTAAAAATATTTTAATTACAATTCTTTAATTAACTATGTACAATCCAATTAACTTTGTAACAATTTAGGCATCACTGGCCTAGAGAATAAAGTCAATCTATTAAGTTATATAAACTAAAAAAGTGTATAAGTGCTTCACATCCATAGTTTTTCTACAAATAGTCCAAGAACACTTTTAGTGCCAAAAAAATATAAAGTCACCTCCAGTTCTTCCAGAACTCAAATTGGACACTATCTTGGTGTAGAAATAAAATGACATTGGGTTTTAGTCTTTGCCTGCAAAGTGCTCAACCTCACTGCCACCTTCACAAGAAATGTCAGAATGTAAACAATGAAATGCAAACACATTGTCTGAATAGTTCTGACCATGACTGAACAATTTCTTTCACTTGGTCCCTAAAGTCTAACAAACAAATGATAAGTTAACAAAAAAAAAATTCTTTTGGTCATATTCTAAAATTACAGTTGAAAGGTAACTATTTTTGTTTTAATCACTCAAATTATGGTAGTTGCATTATTAATTAATTAATCATTTTAAGGTTGTAATATTCTTGCTTTAAAAAAAAATTATTAAAAAGTATGTCTAACTGAACACTTGCAACAAGATCTACTAAAATCTATATCAAGTTTGAGTGTTGACTAGTTTTTTTATAGTTACCATATTTTAATAATGTCTGTATTAAATAAAACAAAGTCTAAATTGTTAACAACAGAAAAAAAAAACGAATCAGGAACACAATTCTTTGAAAAAACTAAAATTGCAATGACAGAATGAGAAACCAAAATGAAAGTAACACAAAGTGTGGAAATGCAGCCACAAAATATCCAAGAGATTTGCTTTATTAACAGCAACTAGATCACATTTCCTTGAATGGAAACAACTTGAGGGAACGTTAGAGGATCAACATTTTAATTGAAACTATCTTGATTGCTGAATTCTGGCCTAACAAATGTTTCAAGAAATAGAGGTCTGATAATCAAAAGAAATGAAGTGTTAAGGAATTTCATGCCGTTTTTTTTTCATATTCAGTGAACAAATCAGGTTAAAATTCAAATAAAATTCCATGATTAAATAAGTATTGCAGATAATTTATACCAAAATATGTCAATCAGTTTTAATAAATCTTGGGTTTTGACAAATAACAATTTGACTTCTAGAACACAATTGAATAGACCAATTCTGTAGAGTAAATGAAATGAAACACACACACACATTATTGCTGTCTGCATAACAAACTTGTATTATGTCCAAAGAAAACTTTCCCTAGAATCAACGACTGATGGTTCAATAATAAATTAGTTTCACAACTTGCAATGCCGCCACATCATGGTGTTGGGTAAGCAAGGGATGCAACTCTCCAGAGAAGGAAGATAATCTCAAATTAAATAGCATTATTGCACAATGTTTCCATGCCAACAGGATGAACACAATTATAGATATCTAATGGGAAGCATGTATTTATTAAATGAGAACAATTGGCAGCATCATTATGACTTGGTTCTGAATCAAGCAGACTTACGTATGGTTTAACATACATAAACAATACTGCTTAGTGAGTATCTACAAGTATTCGTACAACGGCTGTCTTCAACAGGTGACACATGAATGTACAAATATATTATTTTCAAATATATACACACATATAAATATAGGTGTGTATACATAAATATATAATATAGGCTACTAAGTGATGTCCTTATTGTGCAACAAATACCTATACGACATGGGCCTTAGGGCTCTATGAGGTCTTCTCAACTGGATTTGGCGAAGAACCACTGCGCAATGGTCTGGAAGACAAGCAAAATGGCCACAAGAACCCAGTCTCTAACGAGAAGGCCGCTAGGCTCAGCCTGAGTAGGGGGCCTGATCTGAATGCTCTGCTGATGAACCTGATGGAGCTGATTGATCTTGACCACTACCTCGCCCAGCACAGAATGCATCTCTTGCTGCATTTTAGCTACCCTGGCCAGCAGCTGGACTTCCTGGTTGACCAGGCTTGACCTGTTCACAGCCACCCTCAAGGAAGGGCTGTTAGATGGGAGGGAAACCACCTCAGCACTAGGAACTGAAGCTCGGAGATTGTGCTGATTGGTAACCTTGAACATTTCCTCCTTTGTGGGCAATTTGGAAGGACTGGACTTGTCAACAGCGACCACATCATTGCTACTACTGTTCTTGTTATACGCTTGCCTCCTGAAGTTCTCTGGTGTAGTGGCCCTCCTGTCCACAGTGGAAAGGGATACATTAGACCTTCGCTGATCTGAGCTAGGACCTGCCTGGCGGTTGACGTGGGAGGCTTCCGAGCTGCTCATTTGATCAGATGGGCTTGACTTCCTGTTTGTGTTTCTACACCGAGCGTCATCAGATTCTGGATGGAAAGATAACAGATCAATCAAAATAAATAAGTTAATACATTCTTTTTAGACCGTCATGAAAACAGTGACTATGTCACAAATTTCCAGGAATTCATTTCAGAAAATCAGTCATTATGTGAGAAATTAATTGAAACAAAATAGATCTAGTCAAAATTATAAATTTTCTGGCTAGCCAATAATTAGTTCAGTTCTGTGGATCTTTATTTGTAGAGTAAATCGATCTAAAGAAAGTAAAGGTTATCCTGGATTTTGGCTTACTCTAGACAACGTAAGTAGACTGAGATTAGGTAACAAAAAAAATTCAACTTGGAAGAAAAATGGCTGAATTTAATCAAGGAAGGAAGAAAAAAAAACAGTTCATGGTAACAAAAAAAACTTAGACTGGGAATATATAATCAAGGAATGGACTTCTTAAATACCTAGAAGAATCATTTGAGGCAGAGGCATTGTGAGACTCTGATGTAGTGTACTCTTCAGTGATGTAGTGTACTTTTCAGTAATGTTGTGTTCTTCAAAGGAAAAAAAAATAGTCAAAAGAAATACCTGCTGCATTATTATCAGACGAGTAGCTGTCATCTGTGACAAGAGCCGAATGTCTGTTGAATGCCTTCAATCTGCCAGTCAAACAAGATGGACCGTGCCAGACTTGTGGTATGTTGTGCACAGTCTGAGTCTGTATGACATAATCTTTCTCATACTGGACACAATCTGTCATTGGATCCCATGGCCTGGCACTGAAAAGTACATTTCCAACACATTACAATGTAAGAGCCAAATTTTATTTGAAACTGAAACTAAAGCAACATAGAACTTCATGTTAATTGAAAACAATGAACAGCTATAGAACAAAAGAGAAAAACAAAATAAAGATTGAAAAACCCATTCAGCAAAGTTTGCTCATCAGAACAGAAAAGAAGATTTAAACTTGTATAAAATAGACATTCAAAAAATTTCACAGTGAGCATAGAAAAGTCCTTATTGTTGTAAAATACTTTAGTATTTAAGAGACAAAACTGCCGCATTGATCAAAGAGTCTCCATTATGTATTTTACTACAATGCTAAGCTGTAGAAGTATACTTAACTCCATCAAACTAGCCAGAAATAATGATAAAAAAAACAACACACAAACAACCTAGGTTTAAAATAAAACTAACAAAGTAGCATGCCAGCTAAGTCTAGTCTGATATGAATAGAACAAAGTCTAGAATAAAATATTTTAGATTTAAAAGAATGTGCAAGATTCATTACTCATGAACTGTATTAATGAAACAAGTAGATACATATGAGCTGTTTTAAACAGGTAGACACATATGAAAAGTTTGAAACAGGTAGGCCCATTGACTCCGGTTTCAGCCTGCTTTTCTTTCTGGGTATGCTCCCATAGCCTTTGATCAGTCAAGGTCATCTGCAAGGCAGCAGTTGTTTAATTTCGGAGTTGTCTCTCCTAGATGAATTACTATCCCTAGTTAACAAGTTTCAGAGTTTAAGTGCCTATACTCGCTTTTTGCAATCAATTCTCTGGATTTTTGAGATGTTTTTAGTGAATATCCTAACCACTGAAATATCTCACCGCATCCTAAGTGACTGCAAACCAGTTAGCATATGGCTGTTTATTTGATATTCACAGCTAACTCTTATATCTAAAAGTTTTTCCCCTATCTGCCACCCGGGGACGTGTTTGGTTGAAGATGGTAGCTCCCCCAAACAGTTTGAAACAAGTGGATACATATGAGCAGTTTGAAACAAGTGGATACATATGAGCAGTTTGAAACAAGTGGATACATATGAGCAGTTTGAAACAAGTGGATACATATAAGCAGTTTGAAACAAGTGGATACATATAAGCATTTTGAAACAGGTGGATATATATGAGCAGTTTGAAACAATTAGATACATATGAGCAGTTTGAAACAAGTGGATACATATGAGCAGTTTGAAACAGGTAGATACATATGAGCAGTTTGAAACAAGTAGATACATATGAGCAGTTTGAAACACGTAGATACATATGAGCAGTTTGAAACAAGTAGATACATATGAGCAGTTTGAAACAAGTAGATACATATGAGCAGTTTGAAACAAGTAGATACATATGAGCAGTTTGAAACAAGTAGATACATATGAGCAGTTTGAAACAAGTGGATACATATGAGCAGTTTGAAACAAGTAGATACATATGAGCAGTTTGAAACAAGTAGATACATATGAGCAGTTTGAAACAAGTGGATACATATGAGCAGTTTGAAACAAGTAGATACATATGAGCAGTTTGAAACAAGTAGATACATATGAGCAGTTTGAAACAAGTAGATACATATGAGCAGTTTGAAACAAGTGGATACATATGAGCAGTTTGAAACAAGTAGATACATATGAGCAGTTTGAAACAAGTAGATACATATGAGCAGTTTGAAACAAGTGGATACATATGAGCAGTTTGAAACAAGTAGATACATATGAGCAGTTTGAAACAAGTGGATACATATGAGCAGTTTGAAACAAGTAGATACATATGAGCAGTTTGAAACAGGTAGATATATATGAGCAGTTTGAAACAAGTAGATACATATGAGCAGTTTGAAACAAGTAGATACATATGGTACTTACTCAACATGCTTGTACAGCCACTTGTTGGTGGCAGGGTCCAGACAGAACCACTTGGGCACCCACTGAGCATTGGCCTTATATCTTTCCTTTGCTTCGCTTCTTTGGATCTCTTCCAGCTTGTGTTTCTCCTCTGTGGCAGCGTGCATGTCTTGGTCTATCACAGCAGCACTCACATAACGCCACAACCTGGGAACATGGCATGCAAGCTTTGAATGAGATTGTCATTTATTGCTATGCCATGTATTTCCCTCAAATCTGACCAATGGCAGTACACACCCAAAGCACTGGAAATCTTTTTCAGCTCATCTACAAACCACATGTTTTGTTAGTGTTTAGAGAATTAGGGACTTATTTTTTAAAGGTTAATATAAATATAGAAATGTGTACAGTAGACAGTAGAAATAGTTATGTGATACACAGAATTATGACATTTAGAGTAAAGCATAAAAATAACAACATCAGCTTGGCTTTGGTAGAGAAAATATCTTTTTATAGTTCTAGTGTAATGACTGCCATTTTTGATTCAAGGTTATAGTGATAGGAGGAAGCTGGACTTTCCCCCCACCATCACCCCTAATCTGTAAATAAACATTGTTGATGCTGTTTTCTATTCAACTTTTTGTTGTCGTCCTGTTCATTCTTTCCTGTGTAATAATATTAAATAGTAAATTGAGTTGTAAGCAGCATCTACACCAGCCTAAATTTAGGAAGTTTTGCACAAACTGAATGTACAACAGGTTCACTGTTCAAAAGAAAAATATTGATATTTAACTGTTCAAAACTTATTGATTTGTGTCTTTTTAACTTTTGTTTTGTTTGTTATTATGTATTGTGTGTTTCCTCACCTTTCAGATTCATTATCTAGCTGAAAGTCAATAGGTACTGTGTATCTAGTTAGACGTTTATTTCTTGTCTCTGGAGATGGGTCCCAAAACACAACTTTTTCCTTATAGAGAAAAAAAAAAATAGTTGTTATATTTTGCAGTGGTTTTTTTTTGGTCTAAAAATAGCACCAAGTGATCCATAAAACAGTTTCAAATACAGGTATCTGAGATCTTAGTGTTGTTGTTTTATTATTTTTCTTTATGTTGAACACATTTGTACAATATATAGTGGGGAGCTAATAATTAATGGATGAAAAAGTAAATAGAAATATATAATTTGACTATTTACACTATTTACAATGACTAAATAATCATGATAAAAAAGTAACTTTATGTATTATTGTTCAAATAAAAATACAACAGAAATAAAGAAATATAGCCTTTATGTTCAAATACTATATACATTTAATCTCAGTAAGAACACACAATATCATTTATATATTTCTGTAAGAACATTTATCTATATCTGTTTCAGAAAAACGATAGCTGCTTGGTTATGTGGTATGTGCCTTGGAACGTCACCTCAATGGTCCTTGGGTTTGAACCCTGCCCACCACCACTGACTGCTGTCCTGCGGGAGTTTTATGCTATAAGGTAATAATCCGAAGGAACACCCCAATACTATAAAAAGAAAACAAGTTTGGATGGTAATTAAAACAGTCAAATTAGCTACAACATTCACCATGTTGGTGATTAAAACAGTCAATGTTAGCTACAACATTCACCATGTTGGTGATTAAAACAGTCAATGTTAGCTACAACATTCACCCTGTTGGTGATTAAAACAGTCAATGTTAGCTACAACATTCACCCTGTTGGTGATTAAAACAGTCAGTCAAAGTTAGCTACAACATTCACCCTGTTGGTGATTAAAACAGTCAATGTTAGCTACAACATTCACCCTGTTGGTGATTAAAACAGTCAATGTTAGCTACAACATTCACCCTGTTGGTGATTAAAACAGTCAATGTTAGCTACAACATTCACCCTGTTGGTGATTAAAACAGTCAATGTTAGCTACAACATTCACCCTGTTGGTGAGCTCCTTGATATAAATCTGTTGATCCCAGTGCCCTTCAAATGTACAGAGCACCTCCTGGCCCATGGTGATGCGACCTGTGATCCTGTTGGCAGACTCTCCATTACCGAAAAATGGCTGAAACATGAAGACACACATCTCTTGAGACAATCAATCCCTTAAGTCTTAAGTCAAGGATTTGCATTTACCTCCCATTGACTAGTACATAAAATAAAACACCTAATTAAATAAATTACATTCAACACTAGTTTTAAAGAATGACTTCAAACAATTTCTTAACTTTATTATTAGGTTAAGGATCTCACACACATGTCATAAAACAATGCTATAAATATGTCTATGCTGTTTATCTGAATATTCCAAATGAGAAATAAAAAAAAAGTGTAATATACATTTTTTTTTATTGTTTTATATTTAAACAAGCTTTTTGTTTCATCTAAACATTGTATTCTGAATGTTGCAACAGTTTGAACTTTACCTTTAGCTTAAAATCCAGATCACAATGGTATCCAGTTTTAGGACAGTCAATGGATACCTTTCCACCCATTTCCATTGTGAGTGTGCCCAGAAGAATGCCTGTTAACAACAGAGACAAACAATTTGTAGTTCATTGAAAACATAGCAACATGAAGAAAAAGCTGAAGTTCAATTGGTGCTAGACTTGAGGAGAAACTTTTACATCTTAAAATAGTGATGTGGACATCAGGCTAAAATATTATCATTTCTAGGTTAGGTCTAAATTAGGAGTAGATGAAATATTATTGTTTAAATACATTCAGTTTTTTTTTAATAGACACATTTTTAATATGTTGTACCTTTGTATTTGGAAAAATGCAACATTCACATCATACATTGTGTTTAAACTTATTTCATTTTTTTATCACTGAGTTTTTCAAACCTACATTGAATTCAACCTAGGAACAATCAAGTTGCTTATTGGTGTCATATACATAATAATGATGGCAATATCTCAGATTTCAAAGATGCAGGTTAAATGCAGCGTTTCACATGACTATAAACCAAGTTGTGACCTGCATATTTTGTCACATCTAATTGCTGACACCGCCATTGTCTGCTGGCAGTCTATTTTAATTTTCTTTAATCTTTCTGCACCTGTCTTCCACAAGGGCTTTTCTTTGAGTCTCAAATGTGTGTCCTGTGGATTTTGTGAGAGCTTTCCAACTGCTTCTTTCAGAGGCCATCTGCTGCCAGCTACTTTCCTCTATGTCAGTGAGGGCAGAATGGAACTATAAAGATCAACTCATTTATATAACAACACAAGAAAAAGTGAAACTAATGAAGAAAAAAAATGAAAGTGATATATTCCTTGAAGACACAGGGCAGGTGATGTAAGTCTGTGAACAAGAGGTCAAGGCCAGTTGCTAACAGTGGAGTCATGATGACAGTTTAATCATCCATTGTCTTGACTTTTGTTCTACAGATGTTTATTTTATTACCCATCAGGGTTGGAAACAGGGATGCATTTAAATTCCAAATGGAAAATTCCAGCCTCTATTGAGATTTTTTACTCCAGACTTTAGGTTTAACCTCCAAGCACTTTACTACTCAGATACTACTTAAAAAGAAACACAAATTCTATCAAACTGAAACAGATCCTAACCTTTGCAATGAGCGTAGGGCATGGTCATCAGGTAGTCCTCACCACGTTCCAAGAAGGTTAAAGTCGCTACACCTTCTAAGATGGCTGAGATGGAATTGCCTGCAATAGTCCAAACAATAAAAAAAATGATGTAAGCTATGTTCACTACAAGTTACAATCTAAACAAGCAGGTGAGTTGAGTAGAGCTCAGAAAGCATGGTTTATAATGTTGCAAGAGAAATACAACAACTAATAGGCCCCCAAGCTAACTTTGGTCCAGCATTTGAAAAATCTCAATATTTCTATCCAAATTTTAACCTGAGACTTAAACTACATCAAGACTTAAACTACATTGTGATATTTCCTAACAAATGAAATGAAAAGTTGATCATAGGGACCATTAAAATTTCAAGTAAAAAGAAAAGACCAAATGACTAACCATAAAATTTAGACTTGGCAAGAATACATCCATTAATATTAAAGCCATCATGTCTGTTGGTTACATGGAAAGCAGAGATGGGAGGATGATGAGATATCTGAGGAGAAAACATTCAAAAACCTTTTTAAGCTGTTTATTTAAATCTACTCAAACCAAAACAAAAACTTTTTTTTCAACCATAAGTGCATTCACAAATGAAGAAGTAAGTTCTTACTTGTTCTGCCACATAGAAGGTTCTACTTTTAGTCTTTGGGTGAAACCAGTAACACCTGAGTGTCTCTCCAATGATTGGATTGTAAGGTTTTTTGAGACCCTGAAAACCAAATTTTGTTTAAAAGGGGATTTTACAATTTTTGAGATAAATTAAAAACTAGAATATTTACTTCAGTATTAGATCTCCAGGATAAAGGTGCTGAGATAGATCTCCTGATACTAATGAACAGATAGATCTCCTGATACTAATGAACAGATAGATCTACTGATACTAATGAGCTACTAATGAGCAGATAGATCTACTGATACTAATGAACAGATAGATCTCCTGATACTAATGAACAGATAGATCTACTGATACTAATGAGCTACTAATGAGCAGATAGATCTACTGATACTAATGAGCAGGTAGATCTACTGATACTAATGAGCAGATAGATCTACTGATACTAATGAGCAGATAGATCTACTGATACTAATGAGCAGATCTACTGATACTAATGAGCAGATAGATCTACTGATACTAATGAGCAGATAGATCTACTGATACTAATGAGCAGATCTACTGATACTAATGAGCAGATAGATCTACTGATACTAATGAGCAGATAGATCTACTGATACTAATGAGCAGATAGATCTACTGATACTAATGAGCAGATAGATCTACTGATACTAATGAGCAGATAGATCTACTAATACTAATGAACAGATAGATCTACTGATACTAATGAGCAGATAGATCTACTGATACTAATGAACAGATAGATCTACTGATACTAATGAGCAGATAGATCAACTGATACTAATGAGCAGATAGATCTACTGATACTAATGAGCAGATAGATCTACTGATACTAATGAACAGATAGATCTACTGATACTGATGAGCAGATAGATCTACTAATACTAATGAACAGATAGATCTACTGATACTAATGAGCAGATAGATCTACTGATACTAATGAACAGAGATCTACTGATACTAATGAGCAGATAGATCTACTGATACTAATGAGCAGATAGATCTACTAATACTAATGAACAGATAGATCTACTGATACTAATGAGCAGATAGATCTACTGATACTAACGAACAGAGATCTACTGATACTAATGAGCAGATAGATCTACTGATACTAATGAGCAGATAGATCTACTGATACTAATGAACTATCAGGAAATTGTTCACAAGCTGTATGGCATTACAAGATATGAGGATCCATTAAAGATTTACTTTAAAGAATGAAGACTCAACACAACAAATTAAATGATTAACAAGCTAAATCATTCTCTTTGTGTGAGTTTCTGACTTTCAAACAAAGTTGATTGCAAAAAAAAAACGTGGTTACAACTTGTTCGTATGTGAAGTGAATCTAAAAATCATTCCTAAAGCCAACACATTGTAAAAATACAGTTGACATCACTACAATACTTCTGTAAACCCACTTAGTGTATATATATATATATACTTAGATCTTTTTAGTTGTATTAGGATGAACTTACTTTTGGTTTCTTGTAAAACCCAGACAAGTACCACCTGACTACCATCTTCATTCTCTCCAGAGCTGTCTCTTGTTGTACAGCTCTACAAAACATGAGTGGGTGGGGAGAAGGAGGCACATTGGTTCATTAATGAATAATGACTGCTAGCTACAACATATAGATTGTCTACAGAATGGAACAAATAAAATGAAAAAAACAAAACAACCTTAAACTAAAAATAATATTTCTGTGTGATAAGAAATATTTTTATCAATTGTTTTTGTTTAGCACAATTTCATGCTTTTAGCTTTCTTAATGCGCTATCACTTGTCTGGACCAGTTAGGAAAGGTTGGAGGAAGAAAGAAGGTGGGCATCTGGGTTAATCACTTTTTTAAAGGCATTTTATATATTTAAAAAAATTGTATAAACTCAAGAGATCAAGTCTCCTCAAGACAATATGCTAACCACTGTGCCAGTGAAGTAATTATGAAAATAGAAGGTTTTATAGTTATTTATTGTTTGTTTCAAACTTTTAAGCAAAATATAAATGGGACTAATTTAACATATACAATCACATCAGTCAAGTATAATTTCTTTCCCTTGTTTGATATCAAACAAAATAATTAGGTTCCAATAGTTAAGTAACTATTTGGTTAATTTTAAAAATAGATTCTTTCTTTGTCGGGTACAAGAAATATTTGTGCAAAATTTCAACTTGATCCGTGCTTGGGTGTGGGAGAAATAATGTGTACAAACTTTTTAGACAGAGTTGATATAAGCTTTGTAAATAAGAAATGAGATGAAATTTTGACAAAAAGTAAATATTTCAAAGGACAACCTGGAGTATCCTTGAAGATCAAATAAGTAATGATGTCTATTACTAAGTAAACAAAACGATGCAATGACTTACTCTGATAAAATGTCAGCATGGTAGTAATAATCAGTGAGCTTATCCAAAAAAGATCTGGGCTCCAAAATAAATGTTGGAAGCACAACCTTAGATAAATCCATACCTGGTCTCACCTAGTTCAGTAGAAATACAATGGCCTAGAATAAGATATATTAACATAGCCAAGATCTGATTATTTGATTCTGAAATCATTCAATATCAGCTACTGGTACTACACAACTTTTGTGTCACTAAACATGGACATTTTGACTTATTTGTTATTTTAATAATCATAAATATTTCTTGTTTAATATAGACTCCATTTCAACAAAGTGAACATAGCAACATACACTGTTTTACTAACAACCCACACACACTGACCTGTTTCACTAATGTCCATATCAAACTTTTGTTTTCTTCATCCACCTCTTCTGTCTGGCAGGCATCACCTTGCTAAAGGCAAAGATCAAAATAGAGTTTACATTAATCTACATAAAAACATGTTGAAATGTTGGAATCTTTTATGAGAAGCACATACCAAGTGTCCCAAAAATGTATACACAGTTTAAATAATTGTGAACAGGTGGATTGGACAAAATGGTTCTGTTGAATATCCTCCCGGTTCACCAGACTTCACACAACTAAGTTTTTTTTCTTATGGGGATACTGAAAAGTCTATGCCATGAAACCAGTCAATGAAATGAGAGAATGTCCTGAACATGAATGTGCCAAAATACCAAGGGAATCATTTCATGATATGTGCGACTCCATTGCTTTGTGTTGTCAGCAGGGTCTGGATCAAAATGGATGTCAGTATGAAAACAGGCAGCGAACACAAACAATTAAATGATGCTTGTAAATATTTTCACAGTTTTGAAATAATAAGATCATAATAAATTTCAAGTTTACAATTATTTTTAATGTGAATACATTTACTTTTTTGACACCCTGTAGATTCATTTTATAAATAGTTAATAATGTTGCATTTTGTAGAGTTTATTCAGAATTTCCAAATCTAAGTCAAACTATCTTGTAGCTTTAAGATTCTTATAAAACTTCATTTTTTTTTTACAGACAAAATATTGCAAAATGTAAATAAAATGCTTGCAGTTTTTACCTGTCCAAGTTCTTCCACTTCATTGGATACATAGACAGTCTCCTCCACTTTAGGAACAGCTTGAGGCCTTTTCTCTTCTTCTGCCAGTTCAAAGTCTGACTCACTTAAACCCATACTGGAGTGATCTGAACAAACAAATCATCTTTATATAATCAACAACAACAACACTGACCCTCCAGTGACAACAAGAGGATCAACCCAATCAATAGAACCTACACAAGCAGCAGTTAGGTGATCAACATAACCTACACAAGCAGCAGTTAGGTGATCAACATAACCTACACAAGCAGCAGTTAGGTGTACTTGCAGATAGACTTGATACTAGATCGAAAATCATTTGAATACATTGGTAGTGTTCATTAAACAAATGATTCATATCAAAGAACAGTGAACTTGTGACATCCTGATAATAGGATATAGAGTCACTCAGTAACAAATGTTTTTTACAATTTATTATCACTCATGAAAAAAATGTTGTTTTTTTTTAAAATTACTTTTTTAGTAGTTGTATTAATTAGTTTGGATCAGTCATGTATTCAAATTTGTAATAGTTCTAGACTAACATCAATAAATCTGCACAATTACTAATATTTTTTAACCACTCTTTTTGTTTAGCGCAATTTCATGCTTTTAGCTTTCTCAATATGTTATGATCCTATCACTTGTATGGACCAGTTGGAAAAGGGGGGGGGGGGGGGGGGGGAGAGAGAAAGATGGGACTATGTAGGTGATAGCTTTTTCAAAGAAATAATTGTGCAAAATTTCATCTTGATCCTAAATTGGGGATGGGAGAAATAATAAACTTTTTTACCAGACAGACAGACTGAGTGACAGACATAAGCTTTGTAAAAAGAAGGATGCTTGCTGTTTCATACCCTACTATCATTCAGGTGAAATGGAAAATCAATAAATCTAGTGTGATTACTCAATTATTCAATAGGAGATAAAAAAAAGGTAGATCTCATGTGATAACCATGTAGTTGATTTCTAGAATGTGATGAGGCACAAAACAAAGATATTGCTAGTCTGGAAAGTGATATTTTTAAAAGCAACCGTAAACATTGGGAGATTGTTTTGATAATAGGTTTAGTGAACTATAGGAATGAACAAAATTCCAGCTCTGATAATAGGTTTAGTGAACTATAGGAATGAACAAAATTCCAGCTCTGATAATAGGTTTAGTGAACTATAGGAATGAACTAAATTCCAGCTTTGATAATAGGTTTAGTGAACTATAGGAATGAACAAAATTCCAGCTTTGATAATAGGTTTAGTGAACTATAGGAATGAACAAAATTCCAGCTTTGATAATAGGTTTAGTGAACTATAGGAATGAACAAAATTCCAGCTTTGATAATAGGTTTAGTGAACTATAGTAATGAACAAAATTCCAGCTTTGATAATAGGTTTAGTGAACTATAGGAATGAACAAAATTCCAGCTTTGATAATAGGTTTAGTGAACTATAGGAATGAACAAAATTCCAGCTTTGATAATAGGTTTAGTGAACTATAGGAATGAACAAAATTCCAGCTTTGATAATAGGTTTAGTGAACTATAGGAATGAACAAAATTCCAGCTTTGGTTCTTAAAAAAAACCAATACAATTATTAATTATTTTCTATCAGAATTTTAAAAAATCATTAGATTGAGATATTCTACATGAACTTTATATGAAGAACATGTATATATTTCATACAGCTCAAAGCAACTTTCCTGGCCTCTACTGCTTCAAGGCTTGTCATTACAAATAATTTTAAAAAGTCTGACAAGTTAATCTATTTGAATATTAGAACTATTAGGGGACAAAGTGACCAAACTATGTAGTCTACTCACCATCATCATCACTAAAGTGTTCTACTATGTCCTCTGACTCTTCCACAGCCTCTTCAGTATCATCAGCCAGGCTAGAGTTGAGATCTGAGGCCAGAGTGCTGGACAGATCAGTGGCCAGGCTGTGAGACAACTCAGGGGAGAGAGCCACAGACAGATCATTGGTGATGTCATTTGGCCTGGAGGTTGTTCTCTTAATCAGGCTAGTGCAGCGTAGTGCTAGCTCGAGTCCATCCATCCAACATTTACCTGAAAGAAACGTTTTCAATGAGTGACTTCAACTCTTCTACAGAATGAGAGTTTTCTTGGACAAAGATATTAGATAATAAATGAGCATTTGAAGAGATTCTACCTTGATTCTCTGAAGGAGCTCGAAAGATGGCATAGGACATTGGAAGTGGCTGTACAAATGCTCCTATTGTTTCTCCCTTTGGACCCTGGAGAATCACAAAATGGAAATAGTAGAAAATTATGACAACAATGTTGTATCAAAAAAATAATTAATTAATTCCTCTATTTAATTAGTTAATTGTTTTTTGTTTTTTTTAATTCATGTTTTGCTAGGAACAAAGAATAATTGTGTAAAGTTTCAACTTGATCCAAGACTGGGAAATGAGAGAAATAATGTGCTAAAAATGTGTACTAGACAGACAGAAAGACAAAGTGAACTGATGTATAGGATTGTAGAAAAACACTAACTACATTCAAACTTTTAAGTAACTAGCATGTATCTATTCTGGTCCAATGTGGCCAAACATATACAAGTGACTAGCATGTATCTATTCTGGTCCAATAGGGCCAAACATATACAAGTGACTAGCACGTATCTATTCTGGTGTAACCTCCAATTTGGGTAAATGGAAACATTCCTTTTTCTAGACTTACACTTACAAGGAAGAAAATGTTCAGACAAATGAAAGACTCTCTTTAAGTAATTTTGAATTCCCCGTATTTCATCATAGAGATAACACATAGAGAGGACATCAGAATATTATTATTATATTATTGACACTTCATATTGTCTTATCAAGGACAAGTACAGACAGAAGATTTGGACAGATTCCCTTCACTCTAGTTCAATAACAGTATTTAGAATGAAGGTTTCTTTTTCTGGATTGAGATTATATCGTCAGTGTGAGTTATCCGACAGAAACATAATGTAACATCAAAATTTAGTAGTCTTCTCAAGAATACCTCACCTTCAGGATTTTATGCCCAGAGATTTTTTAAAACATAAAATAATGTGTCCATTGCTAAGAAGCTTGATCTTTGGTTGAAGGGACATATTTTTGACACTTTATTTTCTCTGATCTAAGGCTGAAGGGCTATATTATTGACACTTCATATTGTCTTATCTTAGGTTGAGGGGGCCATATTATTGACACTTCATATTGTCTTATCTTAGGTTGAGGGGGCCATATTATTGAAACTTCATATTGTCTGAAGGGCCATATTATTGACACTTCATATTGTCTTATTTTAGGTTGAGGGGGCCATATTATTGACACTTCATATTGTCTTATTTTAGGTTGAGGGGCCATATTGTCTGGAGCTTGAGCCAAATAGTTGTTGTAACCCAACTAATAGTAGCATGTATCACTAGATCTAGCCTTCCCTTACTTTTGTAGCCCAGATGGACTGATCCAGTGGGTGAAAAAGCTTGAAACAAAAACCTTCTTTCTTGGATGGCCGCTGCAAGAGGTGACAAGTATTCAGAAGGATTGTACCCACCCAGTGGCCTGTCTGAGAAAAGTAAAGATAAAAAAAACATAATTAGATAAGCAGGTAAGCAAAATGGATCAAGGACAATTAAATAGCAAACAACAAAATTTTTCAATGTCTGAGTCAACCACATTTACCTGAGATAGTGTAATTTATTGCATGTTGCTTAACACTGTCTAGCAGAATGCTTTTTTTTTTTTTTTTTTAAACAGTGGTTCTATAACTATGATAAATTCAGCATTTGTTGAATAGGAGAAAATCAAGTAGTTGTCAGCTGTACTTAAAATACACTTTGTTTATGACACAGGGATCTTTCTAATAATTTAGGTATAATGCTAACAAATTTAGAGCATTTAAATTGTAAGTTCAAATTGTTTAAACTTTACAATTTGTATTAACTTGATCTCCTTTTTTGTTAAACCCAATCAATGAAATCATTTAGAACTAAACATAGACTATAAAAAAATAAAATAAAATAAACCTCTAGGCAAGAGTTCATAACCAATATGGTGATGGTGGTGAAGGGAGAAATTAAAATGTATACTAGTATCTCATATTGCATTAGAGAATGCAAGGTCAGCAAAAAATAAGACTGTGTGGAAACACAAACTCAAAATCGGCCCCCGAAGTGGTCCACCTAGAGTCTTCACCAGGATTCGAACACGGGACTTCTGGTTCCAAGAACCTTACCCCTCAGCCACAGCATCTTCACATATTCATTTAGCGTACACTTATATTTTTTAAAATAATAATTATTAACCTTATCCATACATTCAAAATTAATAACGTTACAATGTAATAAAAAGAAACTAAAAAAAGATTTATTCTTCTAACAAAATTAGATACATTGTAACACGAAAAAAAAAAAATTCTTGACCTACTTTAAGCTACAATTGTGTACAAATGACTTAACAAGACTTTCCCAATCGCAAAACTAGACATAGATCTAGCTAGATCTAGACCTAGTTTTAGAACTAGAACTAGATATAGAATCTTGATATAGAATGTACCATATCTAGACTAGAACTCGTATGAATTTACACGTTTGATCTTCAAAATTACTAGACCTAGGCCAATGTTATAATCATAAATAGTAGGCCTTTTGTTACCGGGTAATGGTGTACTATGCTGTTCGTATCCGATTCCTCTCTTAATGTGATACTATTATTTACATAATAAATAAATCTGCACCCATAAGCTTCCAGAAGAAGAGTTAATGCCTTAATAATTAAAATTTTGTTTAAATTATCAATACATTTATAATATATATATTATAAATATATCTAGATCTGGGCTCTATTTAGTCTTATTTAGACTGTCAAAGTAGGCCCCTATAATGAGGATGTCAAAACTGCTTGCTATAAAAGTAATTCTTTATTTTTTAAACTTATAACTAAAACGAAGTTCGTATCAAAATTCTTTTTTAAAAACTACATTTGAGTAAGTATTCTATTCAATGAGTTAGTTAATAAATGGAAAATATTTTAGAATGATCCATTAACACTTTTACCATTGTGACCTTAGATGCAAATTTTTTTTACCAATGCCGGAATCTATGAATGAAGCTTGAGTTATTAATGAAGAAGTCCATGACCTTTTAAAAAAAGTTACCTCCCCTGAAGTTTTTCATTGAAAAGTGGTGCAATTTTTTGAAAAATCTGCTTGCATATATAATTTAAAAAAATGGTAAAGAAAAAAGTAGCTATTGCATTAGAACTTTGAATGATCTAAACTATCATGATGTCTGATATTCATTTTCTCTTCTAGTTTCTGAGCTCTTAACGGGACGGATGGACAGAGAGGCAACAAAAAACTAATAGCGTCTTTTCGGAGGTCACTAAAAATTGGAACCCAGAGAACAACTCATTATCAAACAAGTTGCTGAAATATTTTAAAAAAAAAACACAACCTCACCTTCATCTTCTCACTTTTATATATAATTAACATCGCCGGCTTACAGACACACCACAACTTGCTCCAGCCTTTCAGTGTCCCTCTGACTTTGAGCCAGTCAGCCATCAACACAAAGGACTGGTCTGAGGCTGAGTTCATGATTTCTCTGGCCACTTCCTTCTTCTGACTTCGATAACTTTTCTTCTTCTCCTAAAACAAATATCAACCAGTCAAGATAGAATCAATACATCTGTATAACATACACAGAATACTACACACAAAACAAACCAGTATCAAAATCACTTAGGTCAAATATCCAGATAGTTCAGTGCCAGAAGTTTGGATTCATAGCATTTCTCCAACAAAAGACAATACTTGAATTAGGTGAAGCAGTCAGAACATACAGTGTTCCAGACTTTAGACAGTTTGCTTTATCAAAACAACTGCACATTGAATGTTCAATGAAGCAACACCAATGTGCTTCCTGGCTTCATGTTTCTATGCAGTCCATTCATGTGTGACCCATTGTGTTCATTGATACCCTAGATCCACTTGGTTTTACAACTGCATTGACACTTCACTCACAATGGAACTACACAAGTCAAAACTAGACAAACATGTACACAGCTTAACACTGGTCATGTGACAAGTGAAACATAGAATGACAAGAGGAAAAACTACACAATATTTGTAAAACATCATCCATGTCAACCCATACTAAAGAGAAAGATGATTGCCACAACAGAGCTAGTAAATGTAAGAATGCTAAACAGTTAATAATATAAACAATGAACCATCTCAACCACATTAAATATTAGTTGACTATTTAAAAAAAAATCTATTACTGAAATCTTTTAAAGAGCAAAAGCTCTGGTGAAGAATGAGCTTCATTTTTTATAAAGGTTATATCAATTCACTCTGTCATTCTGTCTGGTAAAATGTTTGTACATGTTATTTCTATCACACCCAATCTCAGATTGGAATTTTGCACAATTATTTCTTGTACATGACAAAATAAGAATTAATCTTTTTTTTAAATTTTACAAATTAGTTAATTAACTATTGGTAAATAATTATTATATTTTGGTACCAAACAAGGGAAAGAAATTGTACTTGAAAGAAGTGGTGGCTTTGTATAGAGAAGTAGATCTTGGCATTAAGGTTTGAAACTAACAATAGATAACTTTAAAATCTTTTATTTTTTAAGCACTTTGTTAGCACAGTGCTTAGTGTATTGATTTTGAATTTAAGTCATACAAACATTTTTTTAATTTAGAAAATTGTATTTAAAAACCAATCACAGTAACATTCACACAGATACCATGTTCTTTGCCCCCATCTCCTTTCCCCTCTTTCCTAACTGGTCCAGAGAATTGATAGGATCATAGTGAATTGAAAAAGCTAAAAGCATTCTATTGCGCTAAAAAAAAAGAATTGGAAAAAGATTAATTATTATTAGTCTACTAGATCTATTAAAATTCAATTACATGATTGATCCAAACCTATTTATACAATTACACTTAATATAAGTTTTTTTTTTAAAGTTTTTTTATATTTTTTTGCTTGTTGTCTCTTCAATGAAAGCAAAGAACTGAGTTGAATGAGGAAACAAGAACTGAGATGTATCTATCCACATGAAGATATAGTAAGCTTATATGGAGTTGCTTGTTATAAAATAGTGAATAGAAACACCCAAGTCTTAGCCTTTTGAGTTTTTAATAGCATAGCTAACCACAGACTAGTGTACTTTAAGACCACAGTTTGAGACAAGCTTTTATGACAATGCTTTGCTCTGATGAAGATGTGACCTTTGGTCAGTAAACACCATTCTTTCTTTTTACTTTAGTTAATATGAGAGAAATAAATGGTTTTGTAATGGTACTAAACAAATGTCAAATCATTCACGCAAGAAGAAAACAAACAAAACAGTTCAAAGAACAAAATAATGTTTAAAACAAATTGATTTATACTCTCTACTTAGATTTATTTTTGCTTGTTAGATTAACTAATGATAAACATTAATCATTGCTATTTGCGGCTGTTATCTTTAACATAGCGTGTGGTGTTTGGACTTCATTAGCCTGTCCACACCCTTGTAAGACTTCTATTGCCAATTGTTAAGGCTAGACAAGCTGAATGAAAATTAAAAAAAAAAGATACATTGGAAGCCAAAGTAAGGTTTAATGTTCCAAATGTGTCTATTATTGATTGAACTATTCAACACTTCCAAGTCAACCTAAATCTAGACATCCAAATCATCAATTGATGATGTAAACTTTTCAACCTAGAAATTCTTATCACTAAAACTTTGTGTGCACACATGCACAACTGTATAAAGATATGAACAAGAGAGACAAGGGAGAACATTTCAACCTTTCATTGAGGTCAATAGATCAATGCAATTTTGTTTTTGTACAGAAACCTTTCAATAAGCAGAAAAAATGTTTAAAAAAAAATGATTTCAATTAGCCAGGACCAAAGCCTTGTTCACAATTTCAATACCGTTAATGGAAATTTAGTTTAAGTTCTGTTGCCAACTAGAGTGAGTCATTAACAAGGAAGGAGAAATGGAAGAAAATCAATACAAGCTTGTAGTGTTCATTATGGATTAGTGAAGGAACTCCAAGGAACTAGGAAACATTATGGATTAGTGAAGGAACTCTAAGGAACTAGACAACATTATGGATTAGTGAAGGAACTCTAAGGAACTAGACAACATTATGGATTAGTGAAGGAACTCTAAGGAACTAGACAACGTTATGGATTAGTGAAGGAACTCTAAGGAAATAGACAACGTTATGGATTAGTGAAGGAACTCTAAGGAACTAGACAACGTTATGGATTAGTGAAGGAACTCCAAGGAACTAGTCAACATTATGGATTAGTGAAGGAACTCTAAGGAACTAGACAACGTTATGGATTAGTGAAGGAACTCTAAGGAACTAGACAACATTATGGATTAGTGAAGGAACTCTAAGGAATAACTAGACAACGTTATGGATTAGTGAAGGAACTCTAAGGAATTAGGAAACATTATGGATTAGTGAAGGAACTCTAAGGAATTAGGAAACATTATGGATTAGTGAAGGAACTCTAAGGAAGTAGTAAACATTACCAACTATGAATACAGAAAAAAAATTCTTATAAAAATTAATAAGTTCCAACTACTACTTCCCACATGATAAGGAAAACATGACACTAAGTTAAGATGAAATCAAAACAACTTACTTTGAGTGACTCTCTCTTGGACAACTTGCTGCCAGACACATGAGTTTTACTTCCACTTTGTTGCTGGAAGGGTCAATGAAAAGTGTTCATTGCAAATTAAGAAAAAATAATTAAAAGCCTAGAATAAGTTTTCATGTTTGGCAATAGAAACAAAACTAAACTAGGGGATTATATACCTAGTCCACCAAATAAGCCTTTCTATTACAGTCAAGTTATTGTAGATAACTTTTTTATTTGCAAGATTCAACTCACATCCACCTAATGAGTTTGAACTATTTATAATTATTTGTTTGTTTGACATGTTTCTGATGTTCCTTCAGAGGTGAAGATTGTTTCATCCTGACTCCAGCAGGATGGTGGCTGGCAGGGTTTGAACCCGGGAATATTGAGATGATAGTCCAAAGCACATACCCCACAACCAGGCACCAATCCTTATATTTTTCTTTTAAGTCTCAATACAAGAATGATGTGACAATAAAACTCCTGATGATTGTTTCAACTAATTATCTAAGCAATCATTGTAACAAAAAAATAATTCTACTGTACTTATAACAGTGTTTATAGCTAGCTATTATTATTTTTAAAATTAGGCAATAATATCTTATTTAATAATTGTACTTTGGGAGTAGTCTAGACATCTCACTAATTAGGCAACCAGGACTTTATAAAAACATTTAAAATATGCAGTGCAAGCATAAATAAAATGTAATCTGTAATAGCTTGACTGTATATGTTTATATCATATATGTCAGTAAACAGAATTCCTTGAAGTGATGTTGTCAAGGTATTGAAAATTGTTCCATTCCTAAAAATGGCAGATGGTGGAAAGCTTGTTGCAAACCAGTGTACAATTTTCTTGGTTGATGATTTTCTGACAATTGGATAATCATTTCTAACTTACTTTATTTGTATACTTGCAGTTCTAGGTTAGATTTGTTTCAGGTTACTGCTTCTTATGTTTTCTACAAAGCTTCTATCAACTCACTCTGTCTGTCTGGTAAAAAATTTGAACATGTTTTTTTTTCTCATTTCCCATTCTCGGATCAAGTTAAAACTTTGCACAAGTATTCATTGAACCTGACAAGATATGAATCAATCAAAAAAATTAAACAATTAGTTAATTAATTGTTAATGATTATTTTGTTTTATTTTGAAATAAGGGGAATAAATGCTACTTAATGAGAAATGTGGATACATATATAATGCATGGGTCACTCATGACCACTTTATCAAGGCCCAGGAATGTATATATATATATATATAAATAGTTCATCCAACATGGTTCAATGATGACCACTTTGTCATCCAGGGGGCAGAAGGCTTTGCACTGGGGTTCTATGCCGCCTCATGTGGCTAGTGAGACCTATGTGTGCCTGGAATGTTCGGCTGCACACTAGGCAGGTTATTCCAGCTGGAGCTAGTGTCATTGGCCTTGCTTTTCTTTTCTGGCGTTTTTTCTTCTGCCAGCGTTGTTCTCTTTTCCTCAGCAAGCGGTGTATCAGTTTTCGCAGTGCAACGCCATGATGCTCTGTCATGTGTCTCTGTCTCCCAGGTACTGGCTCTATGCTGAACACCTTCAGAGAAGCTTTAAGGGTGTCTCTGAAGCGCTTTCTTTGACCACCTTGAGAGCGCTTTCCTTCACTTAGTTGGCCATACAAGAGTCGTTTAGAGATGTGGTGGTCTTCCATTCTGCAGACTTGTCCTGCCCAACACAGCTGGGACTGCATCAGGATTGTGTGGATGCTTTGCAGACCCGCTCTTCAATGGACTTCAGTATCTGGTATTTTGTCTTGCCATTTGACATTCAGTATTTTTCTTAGACATGTCATGTGGAAGTGGTTCAGTTTTTTTGCATGTTTTCTGTAGACTGTCCACGTTTCTGAGGCATAGAGCAATGTAGGGAGGATGACAGCTTGATAGATCCCTAGCTTTGTATTTGTGGTGATACCTCATTGGTATATGTATATATGGATTTACTCCCCTTATTACATTTTGAAACTTTTTTCTCCCACTTCCCATTTTGGGATGGGATCAAGTTGAAATTTTGCACAATTTTTCATAATCTCTAACAATAAAAGAATCAATCCAAATTAGTTAATCAGTTAGTACTACATAATTAATTTTGTTTTATATAGCAGAATGGGAGCTAAACTGCAGCTAAACCCTATAATTTTAAAATAAATGGTGGTAACTGGCGTTTATTTCCCCTTTGATAAGCTTTGGTTTAAAAAGTTTTCTTTTTTTCTATTGCTTGTTTACAATTTTGAAAGATTTGTATTAACTGTAAAAGGAATCACACATTTCAATGTCACAAGTGTTATTCTGCCATCAAAAACTTAAAAGTTTACTATGGCAAGTAGAAGAAATAATTAATTGTGTCTAGTGCACAGTTGTTTTCAGGTAATGTTGGTCTACTATTAATGTAATGTAACTGTGTATCACACTATTATTTAGCCTTGTGATTTCATGTTAGACTAATTCATTGAGTCTTCCTCTCAAATACACCTGTAAAATGCTTTGTGAAGCTATTGTAATGATTCATGGCTGGTTTAAATATTTATGGAATATCAAGTGTGTCTTGTTTGGTGTCTAGTAAATATTACCTCAGATTCCTGACCATAATCTAAATATTTCTTTTGTGTGTGTACATGTGTCCAGACTATAACCTTGATGTTGACTAGTTCTAGCATTAATCAAAAATTACCTTGTACATTTTACGCTCCAAAGATTCTGGTGTGTCCAATGCAGGATCACACAGCTGAACTTTCCGACTGGACCCATCTCCTGTGTCTCCATCTAGTGAACCTGGTCAACAAGGAAATAAACTTGGTTAATACAAAATGGCTACATTTTGATTTTTATATGGACCTTTTCCAAGCTCAGCATGTGGAGTTTAAACTAAGAGACAAGAGTTCAGGAACACAGCTCAGGCTGGGTTCAATCTAGAATACAAAATGTATTTGGACCCTTATTGAAACCCTGACACAGTAGTGTGAAGTGTACAATTCAGAAGACAATTATCTCATTAGAGATCTTTGCTATCAAGTCAATAAAACAGCTGTAGATATAATGTGTAAGTAGAGAACTACACATGTGTAATTTTGCCGTGTGCATGAGAAATGAGTTTGTGTGCTACATTTTCCTAGTTCAACATTGATTTATCCATTACCATGGCCTTGTCACTCCACATCAATATGTGATAACACAGTTAGATAAATCAATGTTAACTTTATACAGCAGGACTTGATGATGTTGAAAATATAAAACTGTTTCTATCTACCGAGACACATTTAATAAACAAACAAACGAACATACATGAAGAAACACAGACAGACACATGCACTTCCACTTATAAATACATAAACACGCAACTACATAGATAATACATAAACACATACGTTGATTCTTACATACAAATACATCTACAATGCTTATGTCAAAACATGTATATTGTCACATAGCTATGATTGATTCACATACAATACACACACAACTGCAACATTGAAACAAATACAGATGTAATAATGGACAAATACATTTACAATGCTAAGGCAAAATAGAAAGTACTAGTTGACCGGCGGCGAAGCATACGCCGCTATTTTGCAGGGCCGGCCTTAGGCCACTGCAACCTATGCGACGCAGTGGGCCCCGCACTTTCATAGGACCCGCTCTAATTCAAGGTGTATAAATTATTACATTAAACCATTTTATAAATTAAAACAGATTTCCCACGCCCTCCTGTCGATTTACCAGGAGCTCCTGGAGATCTCCCGCAATCGCAAAATATACGAAAAAGTCCTTAAAATATATGGAAATATATACACAAAAATTGTCACTTTGGGGTGTCATTCAATATGGAAAACGCCAATCTTACGCGCGGCATTATGCATCAGTCGTAATTGTGTAATCTAGTGAAAGAAGCTTCTGGCGCCTCAAACTAATGAAGTATTACTTGAGGTCAACAATTCTCAAAGATAGATTGAAACATTACTACTCTTGTTTTCTCGTGGACTATCCGCAGAAATAAGAGAGTGATCTTTCCTTTACTTCTTCTCGTCCAAACTCTTGAGGGAAGAAGAGAATTATATATATAGAAAGTATACTGTCACACACCTATATAAACACAATGATTTACATAGACACAAAACACACACATATGTATAACACACAAATCCACAAAGCTACTCAGCACAAACACATGAACTCTGAAGGAAGGTTAACAACCTGTTGAGACTATGCGCAGATCAAGCTCTGTTTTGGCTGATTTCCCGTGAAAAGACCAAGTTCTCATGAGTTTAAAACGACTTTTCTTGGGCAGTCCAGGAAGTTTGACCATGCTGTCGCACAAGGCTTCACTGGACATGGTCATTATTGATTGTCCATTGCACACGCAAGCAAGAAGCAATTGAAAGTGAGTTTAAATAGCTTATTGGACGTCTCCATGGTAACAGTACAACAATGTCAGTATTTTAATATTCTGGCATCCATGTTCCTCTGTTCAATAAAGTACAAACTATTCTTGATAGAGCGCAAGAAATTGAAAGAGAATGCAAGGAATGATCCCACAATGAACTAGACACACCAAGACTCAGAACTAGACACACCAAGACTCAGAACTAGACACACCAAGACTCAGAACTAGCTCCATGCTGACAGAAATCTAGGAGTTTTCATTTTTTTTTTTTTACTACTTTCTTCTATAGACACAAGACCACAATTTGTAAGGTCAGTATAGGTTGACTTACAAATCACTTTTCTCTAGAAATCACCTGTATCTCAGATCACATGTGTATCTACAGATCACTTGTATCTACAGATCACTTGTACTATGTGGTCCAGTCAATAACCAATGACCAATTTAAAAAATGGCGATACTATTGTCACTAATTAAATAGTTTGCGACAAAGTTATTAATGTTAGTATATAGTATAACATGAACAGTATTCCCGGTCGGGTACTGAAGTCTATAATTGTACTGAATGACCATGTAGGTCTAGATCTTGATGTAGCCTTGGGGAACAAAACACGTGAATGTCCTGGCTCAAAAAAACGTATGTGTTTAAATGAGCATGTGTGTGTTTAAATGAGCGTGTGTGTGTTTAAATGAGAGTGTGTGCTTTTGATTCCAATGATTTGAAGCCTTGCCCTCATCTAAAAAGCAGACGTCAAATGCCATTATAAAGAGGTTTATCACGAATATGTGTGTGTGTGTATTTCTTCTCCAAATAGTTGTCGCTCGTCGTCTCTATTTTCTCCACGCATGAAGCTTCAGACAACCTGAACTCAATGAAAACTCTAGTTTCCATCTAAACTCAATGAAAACTCTGGTTTCAACATGAACTCAATGAAACCCCTGGTTTCCACCTGAACTCAATGAAAACTCTGGTTTCCACCTGAACTCAATGAAAACTCTGGTTTCCACCTGAACTCAATGAAAACTCTTGTTTCCACCTGAACTCGATAAATGAGATACAAAACTGTTCCTACTAAGGATAGCAGCATGAAGAATCAAAGGCGGGTTGACTCATTTAGTTTCACAGAGTGGACAGCATCAACATTCTCACTCTTACAAGGACTCCCCCCACCCCTTCTATCAACATCTGAGTGAAACTATGCAAGCAGTGACTAATGATGTTCCAAGCAGTGACTAAGGATGTTCCAAGCAGTGACTAAGGATGTTCCAAGCAGTGACTAAGGATGTTCCAAGCAGTGACTAAGGATGTTCCAAGCAGTGACTAATGATGTTCCAAGCAGTGACTAATGATGTTCCAAGCAGTGACTAATGATGTTCCAAGCAGTGACTAAGGATGTTCCAAGCAGTGACTAATGATGTTCCAAGCAGTGACTAATGATGTTCCAAGCAGTGACTAAGGATGTTTCAAGCAGTGACTAATGATGTTCCAAGCAGTGACTAATGATGTTCCAAGCAGTGACTAATGATGTTCCAAGCAGTGACTAATGATGTTCCAAGCAGTGAATAATGATGTTCCAAGCAGTGACTAATGATGTTCCAAGCAGTGACTAAGGATGTTCCAAGCAGTGACTAATGATGTTGTCAATGACTTCAAAGGAGACAAAAACGACTCATTGAAGCGCCGCCTCACATTAACTGGTCAAATCGATGTGGTCTATAGATTAGAAAGTATGAGTAGCTCCTGGTGTGAACAGCGCTCGGTGCCGCTGATCGATTGGGGAGGGAGAGAGCTAAAGGTAGGGAGTTGTAAGGTGATCAACTAGAAACATTGGCGTCACGTGATGGATGACGTAGCAGCCCATACTAACTGAATGTTATCATTCTAACAGCGAGATAGGATTGGTGGACTGAGTCCCTGACTGTCTGTATCACTGAATTGAGAGATTGAGTGTCTTCATCTTTTAAAATACAGTCGTTACTTCAAAAAGATGATTATGTTCTACGAGTGTCCCTAGGTCAATCTAGCCGAGCATGTTAATCAATGACTTAAATTCTGCCAAGTCACTGGTTTTCCTGACTGACTCAGGCTACTTATTCCATGCTCTAATAACACAAGAGAGAGAGAGAGAGAGAGAGAGAGAGAGAGAGAATAAAACCCAAGAAAACATGACGAGACACTTGTAGGATGAAACAAGATACAGAATATGTGAAATACAACTTCACTGTTAGATCAGACACTAAAAGTACAAGAATTCTAGCACAGAATATGTGAAATACGAAATACAACTTCACTGTTAGATCAGACACTAAAAGTACAAGAATTCTAGCACAGAATATGTGAAATACGAAATACAACTTCACTGTTAGATCAGACACTAAAAGTACAAGGATTCTAGCACAGAATATGTGAAATACAACTTCACTGTTATAATAATAATAATAATAATAATAATAATAATCTTTATTATCCGTAAGGAAATGGATTCTAGCACAGAATATGTGAAATACAACTTCACTGTTAGATCAGACACTAAAAGTACATGGATTCTAGCACAGAATAAACTCTCTCTCTCTCTCTCTCTCAGACTTTCCAATCTCTTCCTCTCTATTGAAGTTGTTTCACCTTTCTCTCTTATCGCTATGACCAACATTATCTTCTGTTCTAAGCCCATCACGTCAACGAGACACCGTGACCGCTTGTCAAGCACAGCGTGACAGACGGACAAGCATGGAGCAATACTTTCCTACCAAATAACAAACAGTGGAAATGTACTCCAGACGAAGTAGGTCGCAGTCTTAAGAAAAGTATGCCGCCTGCTTGTTTATTAAGATAACTGGACTAGCCTATTGGTTGGTCCACATCATAATTAAGAGGGTTAATTAACGGCATGGTATCAACGGACACGACCAACTAGTTTTGTGCTAGATACACAATAGTCTACGTGCCTTCTTCAACCATGGCACTCACAAGAGGGGGAAATAGGGAGGGGGGTCTAAAAATAGTCTAACCAACTGCCCCCCCCCCCCCAGTAAAACAGAGATCAACTATTAAAATAAAACAAATCATAAATAATCTTTTAAACACACACACTCAAGTTCTGTGCGTGTTATTGAAATCATGTGATCTGCATACGTTTCTAAATATAGCATGCTAATGAACGCAGGCTATCTTAGGGTCACTTGAAGCGTCAGCTTGCTTGTAGTCTACAGTTTCTAAACAGTGGAGCGAAGAGTATGTTTTTGAAATGACCATAAGAAATGTAAGACAGGGACAGGTCAAATGGTCAGGCGTGGTGCCCCAGACTTTAAGTACACAAGAAGACGATAGTAGCTTAGCCTAGTGTTAAGTCAGCGAGTAGGTTGTTACACGCAACAGCCATGCCACTAGATTAAAAAAGAGACAATTGGCTAGAGCTAGGACATTCCTAAGAAGACTATATGTAGGACCAAGTGTGATACACTTTTTTTTTCAAATCATAAACACATGAAAGTGAACTAATGTTAGGCGCTTCCGCGCTGTGTCTTATGCAGAGAAGTCGAAGGGAGGTAATACTCAAATAACGAAATCAGAAGTTAGTCGACGCTGAGAGCAAATGTCGAACAAGAAGTTTAATGATTTGATTTTGATTTGAGGCACATCGGCACAATTTAGGCCATGTCGTGCCTGCAGTCCCCCAAGGACTACTCTCTCTCTAAACAACAAGGGCCAGATTCTATACAGTCATATAATTAAAATCAAGGTCTATTCACAGTTAAAATAGTAAAGGTAGTAAAAATTTTAATATTTGGTAAAAATCTAATGTAAATAGTGCATGTTCATAAATTCAGAAATCAGATCTTCGTAGATAGCCCCACTTCCCGAATAAAGCCCAGTACCTTCCCAGGGTCGACATTATTAAATAGTGTTTTTAGATTAGTGGCTCTAAAATATTTCGCCCTGACATCCTGGTATCTGGGGCAATCAACGAGGATATGTTCCACGGTGAGGCGTGAGTCACAGTACTCGCAAAGTGGGGGCTCCTCTCTCTTCAGTACAAAAGAGTGCGTGATGTAGGTGTGGCCAATCCTAAGTCTGGACATGGTTGTGCTACCATGCCTTGTCAGACCCTTAGATGTGGGCCGCCACCTGACATCTGCCACAATCTGCCTGAGTTTACTGTGAGTCTCAGCCTCCCATCGGTTCTGCCACTCTCGATAGGTGGCAGAGGCAATACTTTGTCTCAGGTCCGAGTAGGGAATTTGGGTTCCTGACACCGCATGATTTAGGGCTCTCTTTGCTTCTCTGTCTGCGGCTTCGTTTCCCTCAATGCCAACATGGGAGGGGACCCAGATGAAGGTGACATCCCTACGGTCGGCTGTTATTAGGTCCAACAGCTTCAGGCTCTTATGTACCAATGGGATGTCAGTCTTCATCCGCCCCAAAGCTTGCAATGCAGATTTGGAGTGGGAGCAGATTATAAATTTACTCCTTTCTGATGCTTTTACGGCCATAAGTGCAAGCAATATTGCGTGCAATTCGGCCGTAAAGATGGAGCAGCCATCGGGGAGTCTACGGGAGATTGTTTTGTTCCGAAAGGAGCAGGCACACGCGACCTTTCCCTCCATTTTGGATCCGTCTGTGTAGATGGTGCCACAATCTCCGTAGCTCTCCTGCAGTTCCCTAAAGTGGACTTGTAGTATGCTTGGGTCTGTATTTTCTTTTTTGAAATTAAGGAGGGATAAATTTAATTTGGGTTTATTCATTAGCCAAGGAGGATTCTGAGGGGTTTCTATTTTAGAGATTTGGTCAATGGGTGGGGTTAAATTTTGGATGGGTTCTCTCATTCGAAGGCCCAACGGCTCTATGACGTTAGGCCTTCGATTGTATAATTCTACCTCTGTGGGGTTAAATATGGAGTCAAAAGCAGGGTTCGTGGGGTTGGATTTTAGCTTGACTATATACTGCATTGCAAGCTTTTTCATTCTTATATCCATGGGGAGTTCTCCAGCCTCCACATGGAGACTTGGGATAGGTGATGTACGAAACGCGCCGAGACAGAGACGCAGGGCAGCATTTTGTATTGGTTCCAGTATTTTTAGGTACGACTTCCTTGCTGCTCCATATATTATGGATCCGTAGTCTAGCTTGGATCGAATTAGACTCCGATAAAGCAGCAGCAAGGTATCTCTGTCAGCTCCCCAGTCCGTATGGCTGAGTACTCTTAGTATGTTTAATGACTTTTGGCATTTCTTCTTAAGTTCCTTAATGTGGGGGAGAAAATTAAATTTGGAATCTAAGGTGAGGCCTAAAAATTTTGTAGTTTTCACGACAGGGATCTTCTTTTTGTGTATAAATAGTTCAGGGTCTGGGTGGAGTCCCCTTAGATTACAAAAATGCATACTAACTGTTTTGGAGTCTGAGAATTTGAAACCATTATAGTTTGCCCAACCCTGAATTTTGTTTAAACATAACTGTAATTTCCTTTCTAAGGTGTTCATGTTTTTCCCATAAGTAAGAATGACAAAGTCATCGACATACAAAGAGCACTCTATGCCAGGGGACAGCGCATTTATGATGCTATTTATTTTAATGTTGAACAGGGTGACTGACAGAATGCTGCCCTGGGGTACACCCATTTCCTGGTCATGAGTGTCAGAAGCGGAGTTGCCCACTCGAACCTGAAATTTTCGATCTTTCAGGAATTCCTCCACAAAACGGGGGAGGTGTCCCTTAAGCCCCATAAGCGCCAGGTCACGTAGAATGCCATGTTTCCAGGTTGTGTCATAGGCCTTTTCTATATCGAAGAATACAGCTACTAGATGTTCTCTTCTGAGTAATGCATTTCTAATATAAGCTTCCAGCCTTACCAGGTGGTCAGTTGTTGTCCGCCCCTGCCGGAATCCGCACTGGTAGTTTATTCCTTTCCAGGTACCAGACCAGCCTACTGTTAATCATTCTTTCCATGGTTTTGCAGATGCAGCTTGTTAGTGCTATTGGTCGATAGTTAGCTGGGTCAGAGCCGTCTCTTCCCGGTTTAGGTATCGGTATAACTGTGGCTTTCCTCCAGCTGTTTGGGAAAGCGCCTGTTTGCCACACACAGTTATAGACCCCTAGTAGGACTGCCAATGAGGGTTCGGGAAGGTGCTTGAGGAACTGGTAATGGATTTCGTCTTCTCCAGGCGCTGTGTCATGTGACTTGTCCAGCGATTCCCTCAGTTCCTCAAGCGAGAACGGTTTGTTGTAGTCTTCATTGTTCTCTGACCTGAAATCAATGGGGTGTCTTTCCTCCCTGGTTTTGACTTTTTGGAACTCTGGCGTGTAGTGTGCAGTGGATGATTTTTCTGCTATTGAGGATACAAGGCAGTCAGCTATTTCTCTGGGGGACGTGACAGTTCGTCCTTGGTTTTTCAAATGCCCTATTGCATTTGATTCTTTCCCTTTGATTCGCCTTACTGCCTTCCAAACCGCTCTAGCAGAAGTTTTGGCATCCAGACTGCCGACAAAACTTCTCCAGGAATTCCTTTTGGCTGACCGTATGGTTTGTCTAGCCTTTGCTCTAGCTATCCTGAATAGCTTTAGGTTTTCCTGGGAAGGATTCTTTATAAATGCAGCCAGTCGTTTTTTCCTATCACCAATAGCACTTTTGCAAGCTGTATCAAACCATGGTTTGCTAGGCCGTTTTGGATTTGCAGAGGTTAGGGGTACAACTTTCCTGGCTATACTTAGTAGCTTGCTAGCAAAGGTATCAGCTGGGTTCTGTTCATGGAGGATATTTTCTGTGATATCCTCAGAGCATCTTTTTTGGAATTGTTCCCAATCGGCCTTATTCAGTTTCCACCGCTGAGGTCGTCCCAATGAAGGGAGATTGTTAGTAATGATGATTGGGAAGTGATCACTTCCCCGTAGATCATTGCTAACTGACCATTTAAAATCGTCCAGAAGTCCGGGGACGCATACGGTGAGGTCAATGCATGTGAATGATCCAGTTCCTGGGTGCAAGTAGGTCGGTGATGCATCATTAAGTATGCATAAATCATGTTGGAGGAAGATATCCTCCAGCATACGACCTCTTGTGTCGGTATTGTTGGATCCCCACATGGTGTTATGGGCATTGAAATCCCCAAGGATTAAATAAGGCCGGGGGGGTTGTTTCAATAGGTCCTCCATGTCTGTTCGGTTTAATGGAGCGCCTGCTGGTAGATACAGGCTGCAGCAAGTGATAACCTTATGAAGGGTTATCCTAGCTGCAAACGGCCTGTAGTGTGGTCTGTAGTTCTACCCTCTCATGGGGGATGCTATCCTTCACAAGGATACAGACTCCACCTGATGCTCTCTCTGCATCCTCAACATTCTTGGTGTAAGCACGGTAGCTTCGGAAGCTGATGCAATCTTTCAGAAATGTTTCCTGTAAGCAGACAGCTACAGGAGTCTCAGAGTCCATCAGTAGCTGCATTTCCTCGTAATTGGCCTTGAGGCCTCTACAATTCCACTGTACAATTCTGGAATCCATGGCTTATTCTAGATGACCTACTTGGAGCTATTTGGCCTTGGGAGGCCCCCGGAGGGGTTTCCCTTTATTCCAGTGACCTTGGTATTTTTATTCTTGGGTTTGGATGGAGAGGAGGACAACCCCCTTTTGGGGGAAGTCTTTCTCTCTGGAGAGGGGAGATCCCTCTGGTTAGAGCGGAGGTTATTTCCTCCTCTCTCACCTCGGGCATCCTCTCCGCTTTGATTTCTCCCCTTAGGGAGTTGGTCAACCTCTAACTCGGTAGAGGTTGGGGTGTCTGACTGGGTTCTCTGAGGAGAACCTGTGTCAGACATGATGTCTCCGGGTTCTCCCGGAGTATTGGTTTTGACATGCTGCTCAGTCTCCATGCTCTCATCAGCGAGCACAGAGAACCTGTTCTTTAGCATGACAACAGGGCTTTCTTGTTTCTTCAGAGGTGTGTTCTTTGGCGGTGTTTTCTTCTGAGTTGGGGGAGGAGGAGGGGGTGGTGGGGTCAATGTGTCCGTCTGTGTGGCTATGGATATTCCTTTCTTAGCAACAGCCTGGGCGTAGGTCTTTGTCAAGCCGAATTGGCCCTTGGGTAGGGCCAGTACAGCCGATTTCGCCTGGCTAAAGGTACATCCGTTTCTTGCCTTGTACTCCTGCACGGCAACCTCCTGTTTCCACACAGGGCAGTCCTTGGAGTAGGCTGAGTGGCCAGCTTGACAGTTTGGGCATTTGAACTGGGCTGTGCAGCCCTTGTCCTCATGACCCTCTCCAGCACATCTGGCACACACAGTGTTCCTCTTGCAGACTGCCGCGCCGTGTCCATAACCCTGGCACTTGAAGCACCTCATGGGGTTAGGTATGTAGGGCCTCACTGGAACTCGTAGGTATCCTGCCTTCACATACTCTGGCGGTGTCCTAGTTCCGAATGTGAGGATAATAGTGGCGGTTTTGACCTCCTCACCCTCCCTGCGCCTGGTAATGCGCCGGGCATGGGTGACTCCTTCAATGCCCTCCACTATTTCCTTCTCGGAACATTCCAGTAGGTCCCTAGAGCTGATTACACCTCTGCTGGTGTTCAGACTCTTGTGTGGCATGACTTCCACTTGGAGATCACAGAGTCTTCTGCATCTTAAAAGCCCATCAGAGTGTGTCTTGCTGTCTACTTCTACAAGGAGTTCCATTGTTTTGTGTAGCTTAGACACACTCTTGGGCTCTCCCACTACTGACTTGAGTCCCTTATAGATAATAAAAGGGCTCAACTTTGTCAGGCTTTTTCCCTCCTCTGTGCATCTAACCACCAGAAATGATGGCCAGGTGGCACAGCTTTTTGGGACCTCCTCTTTTTTATCGTCAATTCGACGTTTCTTGCCCAGACATAGGTCTGGGGCAAGTAGTTTTGTGTGTGTTTTTTTGTCCATATATATTTTGGTTAATTCGGCACCTGTGCTCCCCACCCGCCATCGAGTCCAACAAGGGGACGGGCCATTCGGATGTCAAGAATGAGCCCGCCAGGGCTACACAGGTGCTATACTCAGTCAGCTGCTACATCGGACATGTGTCCGATACAGCAGCTCCCTGATTGACCCTCCAGCCACCGCCCTCCAGCATAGGTCGACGACCTATGCTGGTAGCTCGGCATGACCAGCCGGTTGACCCAGAGCGGGCCATCTGGGTCTCAGGTCTAGGGGAACTTGGAGCCAAAGTATTGTGTTGTTGTGGTTTATCCTCAGATAGCCACCACTCAAACACCAGGATCTCTTTATCCCCCCTTACCCGTCGCAGTCCACGGCAAACGGACTGGTCTAGGACGTAGTGAGAATTTAAAGTTAAGGAGACAGTGTGATGATCAATGAAGGCAGACTTAGGAAAAGAGGAGGCAGACACAATGATAGAAAAGAAGTAGGGCACTTTTGAGCTCCAAAAGTGCTAAGGAAAGAGGAGCGCAGTTTAACGTCATGTCTCGGGACGATAAGAAGTTTAATAATAACGTAGGGAAGCCGTCGAATGTCGTCAAGCTGAATCTCTACGTCCATAACAACTGCCTCTCTATAAAGCCATAAAAACTAATCTGTTGACATTTCGCTATTCTTCCTAAAAAAACAACCTCCTCCTGTTGTTTAATTCGTCGCGTCATTGTCTCGAAGTCAAAACTTTCCATTTGTAGGAAACTTTTAGCGCCACTATTCCCGAACGTGCCAAAACAATAAATAAATAAATACTACTACTAAATCTGTGTATCAAACACACAGTTAATAAAACACTGTCTTGACATGGTGTACCCACTTCCTAAAGAATTCATTTATTCATTCAGGTAAACACCATAAACTTGAAATAATCCAAAGCAATGAAATCACTAGAATCTAAAGATTCTTGTAAATGACACTCTCGCATAAAGAAGAAAGGTAAACTAAATTTCACCAACTTCAATCAGTACATTTAGTTCCGTCACTAGATATGAGACTAGCCCCTAGGTTCTAAGAAAACTAAAACTCCTGCAATAAGTCACACACACTTGTTTACAAACACTTGCCAGTTGAGTTTAAAAACAAAAAAAAGTACATCCGAGCAGTCTATATATCTTCAGTACACTTGACTCTGGGAAGCGCTCAGCGTTGCGGGTTTTCCCGGTTATCTTGGCTAAAAGGGGGGCGGGGGGGGATGGGCAACCGCTGCGCCCAGAAGAGCAGACAACCAATGGGCGGATCCACAGACACGGTGCCTTACTAAAATAAAGGTAATTCATTGTATAGTAACACAGAGGGCGAGAACGAGCAGCAGACAAGAAAACAACAACAGAATCTTCATTAAGTGAACATAGGAAGTAGACAAACTGACTAGCATGGCCACACAGAAATAGAAAGTAGACAAACTGACTAGCATGGCCACACAGAAATAGAAAGTAGACAAACTGACTAGCATGGCCACACAGAAATAGAAAGTAGACAAACTGACCAGCATTACCACACAGACATAGAAAGTAGATAAACTGACCAGCATGACCACACAGACATAGAAAGTAGACAAACTGACCAGCATGGCCACACAGAAATAGAAAGTAGACAAACTGACCAGCATGACCACACACAGACATAGAGAGTAGACAAACTGACCAGCATGACGACACACAGACATAGAGAATAGACAAACTGACCAGTATGACCATAAAGTGACATAGGAAGTAGACAAAACTCCCCAGCATGGCCAAGTGCGATCTGACAGTTGGTATGATGACTATATAAAGCAGATCTGAAGATGTACCGTCAAAGTGACAGTGTTTCAGTGTTTGTCGTATTTTTTTTTTGTTCTGTCAAGGAGCTGCAACGGAAAGTGTTCACATTTCTTCCAGTCCAAATTAGGAACACGGAGACGATGATCTCTATATATAGATTTCTATCTCAGGCAACGCACTCTCACTGCACGTCGTCACATTGTCACGTGGTGTTAGGGTCAGCGCATCAATGGTGCGACGTATTTACATTGTATTCTATTGTAACTAACGTCTTGCTATGTACCAGACGCTTGGTAACCATTTCCACAAGCATTCACGCTTACAGTTAATTTATTTAAGATGATTCCTTAGTTTTATGAATAAAAATTACCAGAACGAAAAAAAGGTGTGTCTATGGGTCACCGAACCAAACATTTAATATTTAAATAATCATACGAGTTTTTTTTTATTCACTGTTTACCTAGGATCAAGTCAACTAATGTTACAAGAGCTTCAGACATTCAACAAACCATTCATCTGTATTAGTGACACTACTCTAGCTAGCAGAGGATCATTCATCAAATAACTTTTATCAAAGTAAAATGGTGCCCAGGTGGAGGTCAGCTAGTTCACGACCCGCTGAAGGACAGGAACGGATTGTCCGTACACAACAATACCATCTTCAACTGACACGTAGGACGATTGTAAAGCTTAGTGCTAAGTAATTCAAAATGGAATTAACAAGGAACACCGAGTCTAAGAGCAGCTCTAGGAGACAAATGCTAAGTGGTATCATAGGATCAAAATACCACCTATCGGAAAGTTTGTCTTTAGTGGTTGCAAGAGGGTCTAATTGTAGTTAATCCGATACCTGTTTTGATGTAAGCAGAATTGACCGAGTGGAAGATCAGTGGTTTGTGCCCTGTACTGAGCTTGTACTTTAAAAAAGTTTCACTCTGCCTCTTGTTAACTTTCTTCTTCTAGTGCTGCTAGGTGAAATGTTACCGACGGGAGTACAAATAAATGGAGGAAGTCAAATGTATTGCGGTCACAGGGCAACACACATGAAGCCTGCATCGCTTTTAGCACTACAACTATTAGCCCCTCGGTTAGAAGTACTGTATGAGTAGATATTGCCACTAAATCAGAGCAAGCCAGTAATACACAGACACAACAGATTTCTCTCACAGGACAAAAAACTGTAAAAAAAAATAATATAATAATAATGTTATAATAGAGATTTAACATCGGGCTACTGAAGTTAGAAACTTTAAACTATTGGGCAATTTCTTATCCTCCGAGTAAAACTTGCTTATTATCCACCTCCACCCCACCTCCTTTTACATTCTGCAATGCCAAAATAAACTTCACTATTGAATCATTCTTAAACGAGGAGATAACATGTTCCTGAAATAAAGTCCGATTAGATTGAATGGTTTCACAGTGTAAGCCAGTAGGAATGTGAAATAGAGTATTTGCTTCAGAATGTACACGTAGCTATTCCAAGCAAGTAATTAACAATGTGTAGGTAATCAAAAAGAAATGTGGATATGGGTAATAAAATAATGTCCCTGTTCATACATTGATAATCAATTCCTGGTCACCAGAGATCAAATATCAAATAGTTTGTTCAAAGCATGCCCACGCCCTATAGATACGCCTAACATTGGTCACGTCATGAGAGCTTTTCTGACTAAAACATTAGAGCGTTCTAAGAACAAGCTAAAGACCAACAACAACGTCTAGATTTTGATTTGTTGATTTGAGGCACATCGGCACAATTTAGGCCATGTCGTGCCTGCAGTCCCCCAAGGACCACTCTCTCTCTAAACAACAAGGGCCAGACTCCACACAGTCATATAATTAAAATCAAGGTCTATTCACAGTTAAAATAGTAAAGGTAGTAAAAATTTTAAACATTTGGTAAAAATCTTATGTAAATAGTGCATGTTCACAAATTCAGAAATCAGATCTTCGTAGATAGCCCCACTTCCCGAATAAAGCCCAGTACCTTCCCAGGGTCGACATTATTAAATAGTGTTTTTAGATTAGTGGCTCTAAAATATTTCGCCCTGACATCCTGGTATCTGGGGCAATCAACGAGGATATGTTCCACGGTGAGGCGAGAGTCACAGTACTCACAAAGTGGGGGCTCCTCTCTCTTCAGTACAAAAGAGTGCGTGATGTAGGTGTGGCCAATCCTAAGTCTGGACATGGTTGTGCTATCACGCCTTGTCAGACCCTTAGATGTGGGCCGCCACCTGACATCCGCCACAATCTGCCTGAGTTTACTGTGAGTCTCAGCCTCCCATCGGTTCTGCCACTCTCGATAGGTGGCAGAGGCAATACTTTGTCTCAGGTCCGAGTAGGGAATTTGGGTTCCTGACACCGCATGATTTAGGGCTCTCTTTGCTTCTCTGTCTGCGGCTTCGTTTCCCTCAATGCCAACATGGGAGGGGACCCAGATGAAATTGACATCCCTACGGTCGGCTGTTATTAGGTCCAACAGCTTCAGGCTCTTATGTACCAATGGGATGTCAGTCTTCATCCGCCCCAAAGCTTGCAATGCAGATTTGGAGTGGGAGCAGATTATAAATTTACTCCTTTCTGATGCTTTTACGGCCATAAGTGCAAGCAATATTGCGTGCAATTCGGCCGTAAAGATGGAGCAGCCATCGGGGAGTCTACGGGAGATTGTTTTGTTCCGAAAGGAGCAGGCACACGCGACCTTTCCCTCCATTTTGGATCCGTCTGTGTAGATGGTGCCACAATCTCCGTAGCTCTCCTGCAGTTCCCTAAAGTGGACTTGTAGTATGCTTGGGTCTGTATTTTCTTTTTTGAAATTAAGGAGGGATAAATTTAATTTGGGTTTATTCATTAGCCAAGGAGGATTCTGAGGGGTTTCTATTTTAGAGATTTGGTCAATGGGTGGGGTTAAATTTTGGATGGGTTCTCTCATTCGAAGGCCCAACGGCTCTATGACGTTAGGCCTTCGATTGTATAATTCTACCTCTGTGGGGTTAAATATGGAGTCAAAAGCAGGGTTCGTGGGGTTGGATTTTAGCTTGACTATATACTGCATTGCAAGCTTTTTCATTCTTATATCCATGGGGAGTTCTCCAGCCTCCACATGGAGACTTGGGATAGGTGATGTACGAAACGCGCCGAGACAGAGACGCAGGGCAGCATTTTGTATTGGTTCCAGTATTTTTAGGTACGACTTCCTTGCTGCTCCATATATTATGGATCCGTAGTCTAGCTTGGATCGAATTAGACTCCGATAAAGCAGCAGCAAGGTATCTCTGTCAGCTCCCCAGTCCGTATGGCTGAGTACTCTTAGTATGTTTAATGACTTTTGGCATTTCTTCTTAAGTTCCTTAATGTGGGGGAGAAAATTAAATTTGGAATCTAAGGTGAGGCCTAAAAATTTTGTAGTTTTCACGACAGGGATCTTCTTTTTGTGTATAAATAGTTCAGGGTCTGGGTGAAGTCCCCTTAGATTACAAAAATGCATACTAACTGTTTTGGAGTCTGAGAATTTGAAACCATTATAGTTTGCCCAACCCTGAATTTTGTTTAAACATAACTGTAATTTCCTTTCTAAGGTGTTCATGTTTTTCCCATAAGTAAGAATGACAAAGTCATCGACATACAAAGAGCACTCTATGCCAGGGGACAGCGCATTTATGATGCTATTTATTTTAATGTTGAACAGGGTGACTGACAGAATGCTGCCCTGGGGTACACCCATTTCCTGGTCATGAGTGTCAGAAGCGGAGTTGCCCACTCGAACCTGAAATTTTCGATCTTTCAGGAATTCCTCCACAAAACGGGGGAGGTGTCCCTTAAGCCCCATAAGCGCCAGGTCACGTAGAATGCCATGTTTCCAGGTTGTGTCATAGGCCTTTTCTATATCGAAGAATACAGCTACTAGATGTTCTCTTCTGAGTAATGCATTTCTAATATAAGCTTCCAGCCTTACCAGGTGGTCAGTTGTTGTCCGCCCCTGCCGGAATCCGCACTGGTAGTTTATTCCTTTCCAGGTACCAGACCAGCCTACTGTTAATCATTCTTTCCATGGTTTTGCAGATGCAGCTTGTTAGTGCTATTGGTCGATAGTTAGCTGGGTCAGAGCCGTCTCTTCCCGGTTTAGGTATCGGTATAACTGTGGCTTTCCTCCAGCTGTTTGGGAAAGCGCCTGTTTGCCACACACAGTTATAGACCCCTAGTAGGACTGCCAATGAGGGTTCGGGAAGGTGCTTGAGGAACTGGTAATGGATTTCGTCTTCTCCAGGCGCTGTGTCATGTGACTTGTCCAGCGATTCCCTCAGTTCCTCAAGCGAGAACGGTTTGTTGTAGTCTTCATTGTTCTCTGACCTGAAATCAATGGGGTGTCTTTCCTCCCTGGTTTTGACTTTTTGGAACTCTGGCGTGTAGTGTGCAGTGGATGATTTTTCTGCTATTGAGGATACAAGGCAGTCAGCTATTTCTCTGGGGGACGTGACAGTTCGTCCTTGGTTTTTCAAATGCCCTATTGCATTTGATTCTTTCCCTTTGATTCGCCTTACTGCCTTCCAAACCGCTCTAGCAGAAGTTTTGGCATCCAGACTGCCGACAAAACTTCTCCAGGAATTCCTTTTGGCTGACCGTATGGTTTGTCTAGCCTTTGCTCTAGCTATCCTGAATAGCTTTAGGTTTTCCTGGGAAGGATTCTTTATAAATGCAGCCAGTCGTTTTTTCCTATCACCAATAGCACTTTTGCAAGCTGTATCAAACCATGGTTTGCTAGGCCGTTTTGGATTTGCAGAGGTTAGGGGTACAACTTTCCTGGCTATACTTAGTAGCTTGCTAGCAAAGGTATCAGCTGGGTTCTGTTCATGGAGGATATTTTCTGTGATATCCTCAGAGCATCTTTTTTGGAATTGTTCCCAATCGGCCTTATTCAGTTTCCACCGCTGAGGTCGTCCCAATGAAGGGAGATTGTTAGTAATGATGATTGGGAAGTGATCACTTCCCCGTAGATCATTGCTAACTGACCATTTAAAATCGTCCAGAAGTCCGGGGACGCATACGGTGAGGTCAATGCATGTGAATGATCCAGTTCCTGGGTGCAAGTAGGTCGGTGATGCATCATTAAGTATGCATAAATCATGTTGGAGGAAGATATCCTCCAGCATACGACCTCTTGTGTCGGTATTGTTGGATCCCCACATGGTGTTATGGGCATTGAAATCCCCAAGGATTAAATAAGGCCGGGGGAGTTGTTTCAATAGGTCCTCCATGTCTGTTCGGTTTAATGGAGCGCCTGGTGGTAGATACAGGCTGCAGCAAGTGATAACCTTGTGAAGGGTTATCCTAGCTGCAAACGGCCTGTAGTGTGGTCTGTAGTTCTACCCTCTCATGGGGGATGCTATCCTTCACAAGGATACAGACTCCACCTGATGCTCTCTCTGCATCCTCAACATTCTTGGTGTAAGCACGGTAGCTTCGGAAGCTGATGCAATCTTTCAGAAATGTTTCCTGTAAGCAGACAGCTACAGGAGTCTCAGAGTCCATCAGTAGCTGCATTTCCTCGTAATTGGCCTTGAGGCCTCTACAATTCCACTGTACAATTCTGGAATCCATGGCTTATTCTAGATGACCTACTTGGAGCTATTTGGCCTTGGGAGGCCCCCGGAGGGGTTTCCCTTTATTCCAATGACCTTGGTATTTTTATTCTTGGGTTTGGATGGAGAGGAGGACAACCCCCTTTTGGGGGAAGTCTTTCTCTCTGGAGAGGGGAGATCCCTCTAGTTAGAGCGGAGGTTATTTCCTCCTCTCTCACCTCGGGCATCCTCTCCGCTTTGGTTTCTCCCCTTAGGGAGTTGGTCAACCTCTAACTCGGTAGAGGTTGGGGTGTCTGGCTGGGTTCTCTGAGGAGAACCTGTGTCAGACATGATGTCTCCGGGTTCTCCCGGAGTATTGGTTTTGACATGCTGCTCAGTCTCCATGCTCTCATCAGCGAGCACAGAGAACCTGTTCTTTAGCATGACAACAGGGCTTTCTTGTTTCTTCAGAGGTGTGTTCTTTGGCGGTGTTTTCTTCTGAGTTGGGGGAGGAGGAGGGGGTGGTGGGGTCAATGTGTCCGTCTGTGTGGCTATGGATATTCCTTTCTTAGCAACAGCCTGGGCGTAGGTCTTTGTCAAGCCGAATTGGCCCTTGGGTAGGGCCAGTACAGCCGATTTCGCCTGGCTAAAGGTACATCCGTTTCTTGCCTTGTACTCCTGCACGGCAACCTCCTGTTTCCACACAGGGCAGTCCTTGGAGTAGGCTGAGTGGCCAGCTTGACAGTTTGGGCATTTGAACTGGGCTGTGCAGCCCTTGTCCTCATGACCCTCTCCAGCACATCTGGCACACACAGTGTTCCTCTTGCAGACTGCCGCGCCGTGTCCATAACCCTGGCACTTGAAGCACCTCATGGGGTTAGGTATGTAGGGCCTCACTGGAACTCGTAGGTATCCTGCCTTCACATACTCTGGCGGTGTCCTAGTTCCGAATGTGAGGATAATAGTGGCGGTTTTGACCTCCTCACCCTCCCTGCGCCTGGTAATGCGCCGGGCATGGGTGACTCCTTCAATGCCCTCCACTATTTCCTTCTCGGAACATTCCAGTAGGTCCCTAGAGCTGATTACACCTCTGCTGGTGTTCAGACTCTTGTGTGGCATGACTTCCACTTGGAGATCACAGAGTCTTCTGCATCTTAAAAGCCCATCAGAGTGTGTCTTGCTGTCTACTTCTACAAGGAGTTCCATTGTTTTGTGTAGCTTAGACACACTCTTGGGCTCTCCCACTACTGACTTGAGTCCCTTATAGATAATAAAAGGGCTCAACTTTGTCAGGCTTTTTCCCTCCTCTGTGCATCTAACCACCAGAAATGATGGCCAGGTGGCACAGCTTTTTGGGACCTCCTCTTTTTTATCGTCAATTCGACGTTTCTTGCCCAGACATAGGTCTGGGGCAAGTAGTTTTGTGTGTGTTTTTTTGTCCATATATATTTTGGTTAATTCGGCACCTGTGCTCCCCACCCGCCATCGAGTCCAACAAGGGGACGGGCCATTCGGATGTCAAGAATGAGCCCGCCAGGGCTACACAGGTGCTATACTCAGTCAGCTGCTACATCGGACATGTGTCCGATACAGCAGCTCCCTGATTGACCCTCCAGCCACCGCCCTCCAGCATAGGTCGACGACCTATGCTGGTAGCTCGGCATGACCAGCCGGTTGACCCAGAGCGGGCCATCTGGGTCTCAGGTCTAGGGGAACTTGGAGCCAAAGTATTGTGTTGTTGTGGTTTATCCTCAGATAGCCACCACTCAAACACCAGGATCTCTTTATCCCCCCTTACCCGTCGCAGTCCACGGCAAACGGACTGGTCTAGGACGTAGTGAGAATTTAAAGTTAAGGAGACAGTGTGATGATCAATGAAGGCAGACTTAGGAAAAGAGGAGGCAGACACAATGATAGAAAAGAAGTAGGGCACTTTTGAGCTCCAAAAGTGCTAAGGAAAGAGGAGCGCAGTTTAACGTCATGTCTCGGGACGATAAGAAGTTTAATAATAACGTAGGGAAGCCGTCGAATGTCGTCAAGCTGAATCTCTACGTCCATAACAACTGCCTCTCTATAAAGCCATAAAAACTAATCTGTTGACATTTCGCTATTCTTCCTAAAAAAACAACCTCCTCCTGTTGTTTAATTCGTCGCGTCATTGTCTCGAAGTCAAAACTTTCCATTTGTAGGAAACTTTTAGCGCCACTATTCCCGAACGTGCCAAAACAATAAATAAATAAATACTACTACTAAATCTGTGTATCAAACACACAGTTAATAAAACACTGTCTTGACATGGTGTACCCACTTCCTAAAGAATTCATTTATTCATTCAGGTAAACACCATAAACTTGAAATAATCCAAAGCAATGAAATCACTAGAATCTAAAGATTCTTGTAAATGACACTCTCGCATAAAGAAGAAAGGTAAACTAAATTTCACCAACTTCAATCAGTACATTTAGTTCCGTCACTAGATATGAGACTAGCCCCTAGGTTCTAAGAAAACTAAAACTCCTGCAATAAGTCACACACACTTGTTTACAAACACTTGCCAGTTGAGTTTAAAAACAAAAAAAAGTACATCCGAGCAGTCTATATATCTTCAGTACACTTGACTCTGGGAAGCGCTCAGCGTTGCGGGTTTTCCCGGTTATCTTGGCTAAAAGGGGGGCGGGGGGGGGGGCAACCGCTGCGCCCAGAAGAGCAGACAACCAATGGGCGGATCCACAGACACGGTGCCTTACTAAAATAAAGGTAATTCATTGTATAGTAACACAGAGGGCGAGAACGAGCAGCAGACAAGAAAACAACAACAGAATCTTCATTAAGTGAACATAGGAAGTAGACAAACTGACTAGCATGGCCACACAGAAATAGAAAGTAGACAAACTGACTAGCATGGCCACACAGAAATAGAAAGTAGACAAACTGACTAGCATGGCCACACAGAAATAGAAAGTAGACAAACTGACCAGCATTACCACACAGACATAGAAAGTAGATAAACTGACCAGCATGACCACACAGACATAGAAAGTAGACAAACTGACCAGCATGGCCACACAGAAATAGAAAGTAGACAAACTGACCAGCATGACCACACACAGACATAGAGAGTAGACAAACTGACCAGCATGACGACACACAGACATAGAGAATAGACAAACTGACCAGTATGACCATAAAGTGACATAGGAAGTAGACAAAACTCCCCAGCATGGCCAAGTGCGATCTGACAGTTGGTATGATGACTATATAAAGCAGATCTGAAGATGTACCGTCAAAGTGACAGTGTTTCAGTGTTTGTCGTATTTTTTTTTTGTTCTGTCAAGGAGCTGCAACGGAAAGTGTTCACATTTCTTCCAGTCCAAATTAGGAACACGGAGACGATGATCTCTATATATAGATTTCTATCTCAGGCAACGCACTCTCACTGCACGTCGTCACATTGTCACGTGGTGTTAGGGTCAGCGCATCAATGGTGCGACGTATTTACATTGTATTCTATTGTAACTAACGTCTTGCTATGTACCAGACGCTTGGTAACCATTTCCACAAGCATTCACGCTTACAGTTAATTTATTTAAGATGATTCCTTAGTTTTATGAATAAAAATTACCAGAACGAAAAAAAGGTGTGTCTATGGGTCACCGAACCAAACATTTAATATTTAAATAATCATACGAGTTTTTTTTTATTCACTGTTTACCTAGGATCAAGTCAACTAATGTTACAAGAGCTTCAGACATTCAACAAACCATTCATCTGTATTAGTGACACTACTCTAGCTAGCAGAGGATCATTCATCAAATAACTTTTATCAAAGTAAAATGGTGCCCAGGTGGAGGTCAGCTAGTTCACGACCCGCTGAAGGACAGGAACGGATTGTCCGTACACAACAATACCATCTTCAACTGACACGTAGGACGATTGTAAAGCTTAGTGCTAAGTAATTCAAAATGGAATTAACAAGGAACACCGAGTCTAAGAGCAGCTCTAGGAGACAAATGCTAAGTGGTATCATAGGATCAAAATACCACCTATCGGAAAGTTTGTCTTTAGTGGTTGCAAGAGGGTCTAATTGTAGTTAATCCGATACCTGTTTTGATGTAAGCAGAATTGACCGAGTGGAAGATCAGTGGTTTGTGCCCTGTACTGAGCTTGTACTTTAAAAAAGTTTCACTCTGCCTCTTGTTAACTTTCTTCTTCTAGTGCTGCTAGGTGAAATGTTACCGACGGGAGTACAAATAAATGGAGGAAGTCAAATGTATTGCGGTCACAGGGCAACACACATGAAGCCTGCATCGCTTTTAGCACTACAACTATTAGCCCCTCGGTTAGAAGTACTGTATGAGTAGATATTGCCACTAAATCAGAGCAAGCCAGTAATACACAGACACAACAGATTTCTCTCACAGGACAAAAAACTGTAAAAAAAAATAATATAATAATAATGTTATAATAGAGATTTAACATCGGGCTACTGAAGTTAGAAACTTTAAACTATTGGGCAATTTCTTATCCTCCGAGTAAAACTTGCTTATTATCCACCTCCACCCCACCTCCTTTTACATTCTGCAATGCCAAAATAAACTTCACTATTGAATCATTCTTAAACGAGGAGATAACATGTTCCTGAAATAAAGTCCGATTAGATTGAATGGTTTCACAGTGTAAGCCAGTAGGAATGTGAAATAGAGTATTTGCTTCAGAATGTACACGTAGCTATTCCAAGCAAGTAATTAACAATGTGTAGGTAATCAAAAAGAAATGTGGATATGGGTAATAAAATAATGTCCCTGTTCATACATTGATAATCAATTCCTGGTCACCAGAGATCAAATATCAAATAGTTTGTTCAAAGCATGCCCACGCCCTATAGATACGCCTAACATTGGTCACGTCATGAGAGCTTTTCTGACTAAAACATTAGAGCGTTCTAAGAACAAGCTAAAGACCAACAACAACGTCTAGATTTTGATTTGTTGATTTGAGGCACATCGGCACAATTTAGGCCATGTCGTGCCTGCAGTCCCCCAAGGACCACTCTCTCTCTAAACAACAAGGGCCAGACTCCACACAGTCATATAATTAAAATCAAGGTCTATTCACAGTTAAAATAGTAAAGGTAGTAAAAATTTTAAACATTTGGTAAAAATCTTATGTAAATAGTGCATGTTCACAAATTCAGAAATCAGATCTTCGTAGATAGCCCCACTTCCCGAATAAAGCCCAGTACCTTCCCAGGGTCGACATTATTAAATAGTGTTTTTAGATTAGTGGCTCTAAAATATTTCGCCCTGACATCCTGGTATCTGGGGCAATCAACGAGGATATGTTCCACGGTGAGGCGAGAGTCACAGTACTCACAAAGTGGGGGCTCCTCTCTCTTCAGTACAAAAGAGTGCGTGATGTAGGTGTGGCCAATCCTAAGTCTGGACATGGTTGTGCTATCACGCCTTGTCAGACCCTTAGATGTGGGCCGCCACCTGACATCCGCCACAATCTGCCTGAGTTTACTGTGAGTCTCAGCCTCCCATCGGTTCTGCCACTCTCGATAGGTGGCAGAGGCAATACTTTGTCTCAGGTCCGAGTAGGGAATTTGGGTTCCTGACACCGCATGATTTAGGGCTCTCTTTGCTTCTCTGTCTGCGGCTTCGTTTCCCTCAATGCCAACATGGGAGGGGACCCAGATGAAGGTGACATCCCTACGGTCGGCTGTTATTAGGTCCAACAGCTTCAGGCTCTTATGTACCAATGGGATGTCAGTCTTCATCCGCCCCAAAGCTTGCAATGCAGATTTGGAGTGGGAGCAGATTATAAATTTACTCCTTTCTGATGCTTTTACGGCCATAAGTGCAAGCAATATTGCGTGCAATTCGGCCGTAAAGATGGAGCAGCCATCGGGGAGTCTACGGGAGATTGTTTTGTTCCGAAAGGAGCAGGCACACGCGACCTTTCCCTCCATTTTGGATCCGTCTGTGTAGATGGTGCCACAATCTCCGTAGCTCTCCTGCAGTTCCCTAAAGTGGACTTGTAGTATGCTTGGGTCTGTATTTTCTTTTTTGAAATTAAGGAGGGATAAATTTAATTTGGGTTTATTCATTAGCCAAGGAGGATTCTGAGGGGTTTCTATTTTAGAGATTTGGTCAATGGGTGGGGTTAAATTTTGGATGGGTTCTCTCATTCGAAGGCCCAACGGCTCTATGACGTTAGGCCTTCGATTGTATAATTCTACCTCTGTGGGGTTAAATATGGAGTCAAAAGCAGGGTTCGTGGGGTTGGATTTTAGCTTGACTATATACTGCATTGCAAGCTTTTTCATTCTTATATCCATGGGGAGTTCTCCAGCCTCCACATGGAGACTTGGGATAGGTGATGTACGAAACGCGCCGAGACAGAGACGCAGGGCAGCATTTTGTATTGGTTCCAGTATTTTTAGGTACGACTTCCTTGCTGCTCCATATATTATGGATCCGTAGTCTAGCTTGGATCGAATTAGACTCCGATAAAGCAGCAGCAAGGTATCTCTGTCAGCTCCCCAGTCCGTATGGCTGAGTACTCTTAGTATGTTTAATGACTTTTGGCATTTCTTCTTAAGTTCCTTAATGTGGGGGAGAAAATTAAATTTGGAATCTAAGGTGAGGCCTAAAAATTTTGTAGTTTTCACGACAGGGATCTTCTTTTTGTGTATAAATAGTTCAGGGTCTGGGTAAAGTCCCCTTAGATTACAAAAATGCATACTAACTGTTTTGGAGTCTGAGAATTTGAAACCATTATAGTTTGCTCAACCCTGAATTTTGTTTAAACATAACTGTAATTTCCTTTCTAAGGTGTTCATGTTTTTCCCATAAGTAAGAATGACAAAGTCATCGACATACAAAGAGCACTCTATGCCAGGGGACAGCGCATTTATGATGCTATTTATTTTAATGTTGAACAGGGTGACTGACAGAATGCTGCCCTGGGGTACACCCATTTCCTGGTCATGAGTGTCAGAAGCGGAGTTGCCCACTCGAACCTGAAATTTTCGATCTTTCAGGAATTCCTCCACAAAACGGGGGAGGTGTCCCTTAAGCCCCATAAGCGCCAGGTCACGTAGAATGCCATGTTTCCAGGTTGTGTCATAGGCCTTTTCTATATCGAAGAATACAGCTACTAGATGTTCTCTTCTGAGTAATGCATTTCTAATATAAGCTTCCAGCCTTACCAGGTGGTCAGTTGTTGTCCGCCCCTGCCGGAATCCGCACTGGTAGTTTATTCCTTTCCAGGTACCAGACCAGCCTACTGTTAATCATTCTTTCCATGGTTTTGCAGATGCAGCTTGTTAGTGCTATTGGTCGATAGTTAGCTGGGTCAGAGCCGTCTCTTCCCGGTTTAGGTATCGGTATAACTGTGGCTTTCCTCCAGCTGTTTGGGAAAGCGCCTGTTTGCCACACACAGTTATAGACCCCTAGTAGGACTGCCAATGAGGGTTCGGGAAGGTGCTTGAGGAACTGGTAATGGATTTCGTCTTCTCCAGGCGCTGTGTCATGTGACTTGTCCAGCGATTCCCTCAGTTCCTCAAGCGAGAACGGTTTGTTGTAGTCTTCATTGTTCTCTGACCTGAAATCAATGGGGTGTCTTTCCTCCCTGGTTTTGACTTTTTGGAACTCTGGCGTGTAGTGTGCAGTGGATGATTTTTCTGCTATTGAGGATACAAGGCAGTCAGCTATTTCTCTGGGGGACGTGACAGTTCGTCCTTGGTTTTTCAAATGCCCTATTGCATTTGATTCTTTCCCTTTGATTCGCCTTACTGCCTTCCAAACCGCTCTAGCAGAAGTTTTGGCATCCAGACTGCCGACAAAACTTCTCCAGGAATTCCTTTTGGCTGACCGTATGGTTTGTCTAGCCTTTGCTCTAGCTATCCTGAATAGCTTTAGGTTTTCCTGGGAAGGATTCTTTATAAATGCAGCCAGTCGTTTTTTCCTATCACCAATAGCACTTTTGCAAGCTGTATCAAACCATGGTTTGCTAGGCCGTTTTGGATTTGCAGAGGTTAGGGGTACAACTTTCCTGGCTATACTTAGTAGCTTGCTAGCAAAGGTATCAGCTGGGTTCTGTTCATGGAGGATATTTTCTGTGATATCCTCAGAGCATCTTTTTTGGAATTGTTCCCAATCGGCCTTATTCAGTTTCCACCGCTGAGGTCGTCCCAATGAAGGGAGATTGTTAGTAATGATGATTGGGAAGTGATCACTTTCCCGTAGATCATTGCTAACTGACCATTTAAAATCGTCCAGAAGTCCGGGGACGCATACGGTGAGGTCAATGCATGTGAATGATCCAGTTCCTGGGTGCAAGTAGGTCGGTGATGCATCATTAAGTATGCATAAATCATGTTGGAGGAAGATATCCTCCAGCATACGACCTCTTGTGTCGGTATTGTTGGATCCCCACATGGTGTTATGGGCATTGAAATCCCCAAGGATTAAATAAGGCCGGGGGAGTTGTTTCAATAGGTCCTCCATGTCTGTTCGGTTTAATGGAGCGCCTGGTGGTAGATACAGGCTGCAGCAAGTGATAACCTTGTGAAGGGTTATCCTAGCTGCAAACGGCCTGTAGTGTGGTCTGTAGTTCTACCCTCTCATGGGGGATGCTATCCTTCACAAGGATACAGACTCCACCTGATGCTCTCTCTGCATCCTCAACATTCTTGGTGTAAGCACGGTAGCTTCGGAAGCTGATGCAATCTTTCAGAAATGTTTCCTGTAAGCAGACAGCTACAGGAGTCTCAGAGTCCATCAGTAGCTGCATTTCCTCGTAATTGGCCTTGAGGCCTCTACAATTCCACTGTACAATTCTGGAATCCATGGCTTATTCTAGATGACCTACTTGGAGCTATTTGGCCTTGGGAGGCCCCCGGAGGGGTTTCCCTTTATTCCAATGACCTTGGTATTTTTATTCTTGGGTTTGGATGGAGAGGAGGACAACCCCCTTTTGGGGGAAGTCTTTCTCTCTGGAGAGGGGAGATCCCTCTAGTTAGAGCGGAGGTTATTTCCTCCTCTCTCACCTCGGGCATCCTCTCCGCTTTGATTTCTCCCCTTAGGGAGTTGGTCAACCTCTAACTCGGTAGAGGTTGGGGTGTCTGGCTGGGTTCTCTGAGGAGAACCTGTGTCAGACATGATGTCTCCGGGTTCTCCCGGAGTATTGGTTTTGACATGCTGCTCAGTCTCCATGCTCTCATCAGCGAGCACAGAGAACCTGTTCTTTAGCATGACAACAGGGCTTTCTTGTTTCTTCAGAGGTGTGTTCTTTGGCGGTGTTTTCTTCTGAGTTGGGGGAGGAGGAGGGGGTGGTGGGGTCAATGTGTCCGTCTGTGTGGCTATGGATATTCCTTTCTTAGCAACAGCCTGGGCGTAGGTCTTTGTCAAGCCGAATTGGCCCTTGGGTAGGGCCAGTACAGCCGATTTCGCCTGGCTAAAGGTTTATCCGTTTCTTGTCTTGTACTCCTGCACGGCAACCTCCTGTTTCCACACAGGGCAGTCCTTGGAGTAGGCTGAGTGGCCAGCTTGACAGTTTGGGCATTTGAACTGGGCTGTGCAGCCCTTGTCCTCATGACCCTCTCCAGCACATCTGGCACACACAGTGTTCCTCTTGCAGACTGCCGCGCCGTGTCCATAACCCTGGCACCTGAAGCACCTCATGGGGTTAGGTATGTAGGGCCTCACTGGAACTCGTAGGTATCCTGCCTTCACATACTCTGGCGGTGTCCTAGTTCCGAATGTGAGGATAATAGTGGCGGTTTTGACCTCCTCACCCTCCCTGCGCCTGGTAATGCGCCGGGCATGGGTGCCCTCCACTATTTCCTTCTCGGAACATTCCAGTAGGTCCCTAGAGCTGATTACACCTCTGCTGGTGTTCAGACTCTTGTGTGACATGACTTCCACTTGGAGATCACAGAGTCTTCTGCATCTTAAAAGCCCATCAGAGTGTGTCTTGCTGTCTACTTCTACAAGGAGTTCCATTGTTTTGTGTAGCTTAGACACACTCTTGGGCTCTCCCACTACTGACTTGAGTCCCTTATAGATAATAAAAGGGCTCAACTTGGTCAGGCTTTTTCCCTCCTCTGTGCATCTAAGCACCAGAAATGATGGCTAGGTGGCACAGCTTTTTGGGACCTCCTCTTTTTTATCGTCAATTCGTCGTTTCTTGCCCAGACATAGGTCTGGGGCAAGTAGTTTTGTGTGTGTTTTTTTGCCCATATATATTTTGGTTAATTCGGCACCTGTGCTCCCCACCCGCCATCGAGTCCAACAAGGGGACGGGCCATTCGGATGTCCAGAATGAGCCCGCCAGGGCTACACAGGTGCTATACTCAGTCAGCTGCTACATCGGACATGTGTCCGATACAGCAGCTCCCTGATTGACCCTCCAGCCACCGCCCTTCAGCATAGGTCGACGACCTATGCTGGTAGCTCGGCATGACCAGCCGGTTGACCCAGAGCGGGCCATCTGGGTCTCAGGTCTAGGGGAACTTGGAGCCAAAGTATTGTGTTGTTGTGGTTTATCCTCAGATAGCCACCACTCAAACACCAGGATCTCTTTATCCCCCCTTACCCGTCGCAGTCCACGGCAAACGGACTGGTCTAGGACGTAGTGAGAATTTAAAGTTAAGGAGACAGTGTGATGATCAATGAAGGCAGACTTAGGAAAAGAGGAGGCAGACACAATGATAGAAAAGAAGTAGGGCACTTTTGAGCTCCAAAAGTGCTAAGGAAAGAGGAGCGCAGTTTAACGTCATGTCTCGGCACGTACAACGTCTAGAGAAGATTTCACTGTTTGTTGACTAAGATATTCGCACACTTTTTGAGCCACATTTCTTTGGTTAAGTCCTGCTCCTTGGTGCAAATGATACCCATGTATTTGACCTACTCTACGGCCTCAGTCGCAAACCGGCTATGGATTATTTCATAGAAATGAGATGAATAAGATAGGAAATGGTCGGAACGATGTCTCCACGCAGCTGTTGTGTCCAAGGAACGGCGATTGCTGATACAGTTTGGGTTCAGTGATGTCGCAGGCTCTGCCAGGGTGTAGGACAACCTCCTGGCCATCATGTGTGGCTCTGATATTAAGTCAAGCGGATCAATTATCCCTAACAGGAGATGGGGCAAAGGCGAGTAACTGGCGTGTAAACACGTAAGCTTCGGGTAGGAGGGGCTCCTTAGCCTTTGCTGGCCACCCACCTAGGAGAAGAAAAACCCAAACCTTTGCTGTCTTACAGATAGACCCAAACATGAGAAAGGCTTCGGGAGTCAACCCTGAGGAAAAATCAAGAGCCGGCGACACTTAGGAAGCTTACAGCATATGGCAATGTCTTCGATTCCAAAGATTAAGAATGACTACGCAAACCCAGATGAGACCTGCATATTTTTCCGCCTCTCGTGCAGACAAAGCCGTTGACGCCGGCGATCTATTTATGTTATTTTTTCGTCTTCTGCAACTGAGACACATGAAATTGGTAGCATTGTAAAGGTAATGGAGTGCTGCAACTGAGACACATGAGATTGGTAGCATTGTAAAGGTAATGGAGTGCTGCAACTGAGACACATGAGATTGGTAGCATTGTAAAGGTAGTGGAGTGCTGCAACTGAGACACATGAGATTGGTAGCATTGTAAAGGTAGTGGAGTGCTGCAACTGAGACACATGAGATTGGTAGCATTGTAAAGGTAGTGGAGTGCTAAGGTGTATGTGTGCAGATTAATACCTGCATGTCACGGAATAAACAGGGGACAATATTTGTCTTCAAAACATCTTCAAGAATCACGATGATCAATATTTTAAGTTCAAAGAAATGTCGAAACTATTTACAACTCGGATCAAAGTTTTCCTCTTCAGCTGGTAGAAACTCCGGTAGTCCACCGGTACACTGTTCTATTGTTTATAGTCTCTCTATATATAACTATCGGTACACTGTTCTATTGTCAGTAGTTTATATATATCCACCGGCACACTGTTTTATTGACTATAGTCTATCTTTATATATATGTACCGCTGGTTAGTAGGCTAAATTGTTCATAAAAGATTCCTCATAGGCTTATGGGTTTGTTAGTTTTTAAAAATGTCTTGTTACAAAATGTCACGGTTGTCTAGCAATGTGTCAAAAAAGACATCCAATCTTATTTTCTTAAAGACTAATGTTAAGAATGTTTCTTTAATACATACATTAAAAAAAAGTAATATAACATTTTCACCATTATGTTTTAAACCTAATTACTATTATATGTTTGTATATATTCCGTGTAAGTGTCGCCTCATTTGGGCCAGGGCCCTCCGAAGTACCCTTCCCCACGCATGCACACAAGTCAATCAAAAGTTCATCCAATGCTTCGCCAGAGAAACTCGTCAGTTCCTCCACTTCCGGTAGAGGCAGCAGAAGATAAGACGTCATTAGTGCTCCATCTCACAGACTTGACAGAAAGCCGAGGCGTTAGGGATTTCTCTGGGTGGCTGTGAGGAAAAGGAAGCAGGGATGACGTTGACACACACAGCCCCCCCCCCCCCAATACATCCACTAACGCTAACGTCTGGCTCACCGCAGATCTAGCTAATTACAAATCGCCCCATTCTCCACCCCACCCCCCTCTTCAGAAAATAGATTTGAGACAAAGATTCCTGAAAATATTTTTTATTTAACCTCAAGATGAATGGAACTATTTGGTCAACGAAACAGAGAGAAAGACTTGAAACAATCCTGATGGCATCAAGAGAAGAGAAAGGTTTAGGTCAGAGGCAGAGTCGCTGTGTAGGGCAGCACCCAATAGGCCAGGGGGACTACCGCCATGTGGACTATTTGGAAAGGCAGAAAAGTCTGTATTTTCCTGTAAATGATTGTATACTAGTCTCTACTATATACTTTATAAAAGCTCTTTAACAGCGTAATAGACTAACATATTTGTAGCTTCATTCCCTTATTCACAATAAACTCATGGACCAAGTGATGTCCTTTAAACAGCGCTCTATTTGTAGGTCGTGTTGCCCCCATGCCTGGGCCGACTTTGACAGCCATTAGGCCACGATGAATATTTCAGGACTGAAAAGCCCAGTCGCACTGAGTTGTTTCTCTTCTGTCCAAACCTACACTTGTGAAAAAAATAGTTGATGGGGTACAAACGTGTTTTCAGGTGACATCAAGTCCAAGATTTGACATCAAGTTGGCTGCATTCGAAATAATAATTTGACAAGTCACGAACTTTAGCCTTTGATTCGTGAAGGGAAAAAAAAGAGAAAAGGGATTGGGGGGTGGGGTGGACATGGAAGTCTTCTTTAAAGAACTGACAGAAATAAATAAGGTCGAGAAAGTCGATAGTGCTGAACAAAGAGTTGATTTTAATACCTCAGTAGATCTGAATCCTGAGACGAAACCCTAGACTGGAAGTAGAAATGGATTTGCAGTATGTGTGCACTGGTCAGCACTAAGCTTCAGGCCCGCGTTAGAACTGGAGTGGCCGTTATACGTGCAGTGGTCAGCACTAAGCTTCAGGCCCGCGTTAGAACTGGAGTGGCCGGTATACGTGCAGTGGTCAGCACTATCAAGTCTACACTACACTTAGCACACCTCGTCGACATGGCAGTAATTGTTGAATCGCTATAGATCTCCTAAGACCAGAGGAGCATAAACATGTTCATGCCAGCTTGCTGATGTATAGTAATTCTCTCTACAGCTAAAACTAAGACTCAAATGTTAGCACGTGACATAAACGTTGCCATGGAGCACTAGGAAGTGAACTCGAATCCTTTGACGATGTACATTTCCGGTCAAACTTCATGCTGAAATTAAACCAAGTGACTTTCTTAATAGTCATTTTCTCACGGATATCTCCATGAAGTCAACTAGGATCTCAACACGTCAACAGTGAGTACAAATTGTGGGTGAATACTCGGTGTGGTGTTACAACAGCATGGTCACAAAAGTTGGCTAATTGCTCTTGGAGCACAACTTTTCATTCTTGATCTACATAATTTAATACGAGATTCTATGGCCATTAAACAACAAGGAGTGGCGATCAAATGGAAGAAGTCCTAGACATTGAGAATAAAAACAGAGTCCAATCACAGGACTGCATTAAGTCGCAGCTGACATCAGTTTTGCAATCCTTGTAAGTCATGTGAAAGGAAAGGTCAAACCTAATGTAACAAATGGACTCTAGCTTAAGGTCGTACCAGTTTAGTATTGCCTTGGAATGTATAATATAGCTTTCATCTCAACAGTTAACGTTGAAGAATGATGCACCTCCAAACGCACACATTTTGTGACTAGAATGCGCCTTGAGTCACCGGACATTTTGCACACGCTAACTTTTTCTTTCTAATATTTCATTGTTATACTTCTTTACGTCATCAAAACATGGGTATCATTGTTATACTTCTTTACGTCATCAAAACATGGGTATATATTCTCTAACCAATATCTGATCACAGCATGGATATACTAGGAGACAGAACCGAATCGAACGCGACATACAATGTGACGTGTTTAGAATTGGGGGAATAGCGAAACGGAATAAATTGACAGCTACTAGCAAGCCTTCACTCTGGCCAGTATCTAACGACGGACAGACTACATACAATTGATCCTATTTGATAACCATGAGTAATTGAACTTCTACACAGTTCTCATATTGGTTTTTTCAAGTTATTGCGGGACAGTTGATGATGAATTATGTTTCTGTTGTCGACCTCAAGTAAGCCATACTGAAAACATATTCATACAGACACCCCTAAACATCACCCAGCCCAAATCATATTACACCGAAACCTATTACAATACAATCACTAAATGTTGTTCTATTTTTTCTAGCATAGCTAAATATGTGGAAAGGGAAAATATCACATCAATGTCACTGAACATTTAAAAATAGAACAAGTGGCTAGACATCATCTGAGAGTATTGCCATGCTTCTTGTTGGTCTAACTGTTGATGTGTAACACAAGCTCACCATCAAAACGATCTTGTAAAGGTTAGTCAATTGATTGGTGAGGGCCATGAATGGCAAGACAATCCCGTCATGCCAATACATGGGCCAGACATTTCAATGGTATCACAGAAGTATCAAGAAAAACATAGTACTAAAAATGAACTGGTTACTTTGGAATAAACACAATTCAAGAAGCTCGAACTATCAAGAAAAACACAGAAATAAAACTAAAGACCTATATATATTATATTGAAACTGGTCTGGCCAATCTCTATACACTACACGTGACAACAAATAGCCTGGTACAGGGTGTCGTTTTGTAAAGTAGTTATAAGAAGTTGTTTTTTCAAACCTTACCTATATAACATATAATATGCATAATAAATGATGTCAAAGCTATAATGCCGTACAAATGTGTAGATGGAAAGGCAATGACTTTAAGATAGAAAGATCTATTTAAATGTACAATCTAACATTATAAGATGATTAAAATCAACAGCCTTGAAATATGTAGATTTATGATTGTCGAAAGAGCGACATGTTGGTATCTCCATGGAAACTAAAACGAAATCGGCTTTAAATCATAGCTTTGCATGAATAAATAGTTCTGTGATTATTAGCCTCTTATATTTAAATTCCGCGTAATGGGATTGTATTATTTCTTAACTTTGAAAACTAAAGATCATTATTTTTCTGAGACAAAAGAGCGATTTCAAAGATTCATATGGCGAGTTCCTTTACAGCTTGAAAGAATTACGTACATAATGATCTAATATGAAATTTGGCTGTACAGAACCATCAATAATAGGACATTAAAAATAAAAGCTCAGCTGGTATTTTACAATAGACAACAAACTTTTAATGAACATGAATTTCAAACATAGCGGATCAGTTCGGATTATCGCGGAAGATTAAATTTGTTATTAATCAGGATATAGCAAATAAAATCATGAAACAAAAATATGAGTTGTAGTTGAAGCTTATTTATGTCTGGTGATTTTGTGTGTGTGTGTGTGTCTGTGTCTGTGAAAAAGAGAGAGAGAGAGAGAGAGAGAGAGAGAGAGAGCTTGATCAGGGTTGTGTGTGTGGATTATTGTTTTGATATTTCTAAATTATTGTTACATTTGAAGCTCATGACTCATTACAAAGAATCATTTCTTAAAATGGCTTCATCTTTGCACTAGCTTCCCAGAACACATGTAACTCCCCTAACTGATAGATATAACAATAGGCCTAGAACACCACCAGATTCAGTGATTCTGAGGTACAACTGGGTGTCATGAAATCACAACTAAAAGTACCGCAGTACTTCAGATCACGTGACACTAGATCTTGAAGCGGTCACCAAAACTAAACACTGTTTACACGGTCAAACTGTTGAAAACAAAAACAAAAAATCAGCCAGACAATGAACACACGACCAGGATCAATTCCTGAATCGAATCCACATGTCCTGTACATCCAATAAACCTGTCCCTGCGTTCTCCCAGCGACATAGATTCCTAGTGAAATGTGAACCCAGTTACAGGTTAGCGCCAAGACATAACGTCTGTCCTTGTGGCAGCCGCACATGACGTCAATGATTCCAGGCGTGAGCAGTGCCGAACCACACCACCCGCCACAGTAGTTCCCCCGCTGTACTCGAGATTGGTAATCTTAACAAGATGGTTCTTTACGGTTGACCATGATCACCACTTAAAACAAGACGCACGCGTACAAACAAACCACAAACACCAAATAAACAAGAAAAACAAACAAACAAACAAACAAAAAACTTAAAAAAAAAAAAAAAAAAAAAAGAAGTGCAATTGTGTCAATTAGTTTGAATCAGTCATGTCATTAAACTTTTAATAGAACTAGACCAACAACAATACATGTGTGCGATTAATCATATTTTTACCAATTTTTTTGTTTAGCTCTATTTTATGCTTTTAACTTTCTCAATACGATTACTTATCTGGACCGATTGGGGAAAATGGGGGGTGGGGGTGAAGAAAGATATCTGGGTGGATTTTACCGTAATTGGATTTTAAAAACATTTTTTAAAAAAGGAGGGGAAACGACCTAAATTTAAACTCGTGGCTTACTCCTTTTCGGGCCGACGTGCTAACCACTCTGCTAGTTAGTTACTTTTGAATAGAGAAGATTGTATAGTTATATATTGTTTGTTTCAAATTAGAGCGGCGACCTAAAAAAGGGGAATAATTCAGCCACTTCAATAAAGTACAATTTCTTTCCCTTGTTCGATATACCAAACAAAATAATAGATTAATAAATTACAAATAGTTAATTATTTAATAGCTTAATTTCTAAAAAGGATGTCAGGTCAAAGAAATAATTGTTGAGAATGTATCCACGACTGAGTGTGGGAGAAACAACGTGTCCAAACGTTTGACCAGAAGGTCAGACAGAGAGATGTGAAGGTACGTCTAGAAAGGGAGATGCTGTGAATGAAACGTATTATGAGACGGAGAGGTCAACACTTCTGAAGGTTCAGGTCCAACATTTCCTTTGCCTCTACTAAACATCATGGCAAAAAAAGAAAAAAAAATGTACTGGACAATGATGGGTTGTTGGAGCATCAAATGTACTGGACAATGATGGGTTGTTGGAGCATCAAATGTACTGGACAATGAATGGGTTGTTGGAGCATCAAATGTACTGGACAATGAATGGGTTGTTGGAGCATCAAATGTACTGGACAATGAATGGGTTGTTGGAGCATCAAATGTACTGGACAATGATGGGTTGTTGGAGCATCAAATGTACTGGGCAATGATGGGTTGTTGGAGCATCAAATGTACTGGACAATGATGGGTTGTTGGAGCATCAGGTAAAATGCCTTGAGGGGAAGCCAGACATTCCACTCCGGTTTCAACAATATATAAGTAGATTAGAGTTAGACCCAAGACAATAATAGAACATACACAAGACAAATACATCAGGTTATAGAACACTATCCTCAGGCCATATGACAGACATTAACAAAAGAATATTATAAAGCAGGTTACATTCACGATAATTACAAAAACAAAGAAAAACGTAAAAGAAGATGAAGACGGATATAAAAAAAAAGGGGGGGGGAGGTTATAACAGGAATTTGGTGATTAATTGAAAAAGAAAAGACAATTTGCTGTAATTTGTTATTGGCTTATTGATTCTGTCTTTAAACATTGCTCTCCAGAAGTCTCCGAGCAAGCAGCACCCAGATAGATATCGAACACACAGCGGTCCAGTTTCAATTCGTTGAAAGGCCTTAAAACGTGATGAAAACCTAGGAATGGGAGATAAGCCAACACGTAATGTGCAGCAATCGCTTGTCTAAAGTCCTCGGAAACATATCTGTGTTAACGTTCATGCAAGCTGTCATTTAATGTGATCAGACAACTTGATGCACTGATTGGTCAACTGAGTGTACTGGGTAATCTACAAATGTTTGCAAAAAAAACAAAAAAAAACTACCGGTCATCATTGTACATAAACTAACTCAAAATGCTTGACAGTTATGACATCCAAACCTAAGCCATTTTTTTTTTTAGAATTGACGAACAAAGTCTAGATTATAAATACAAGCAACACCAACAAAAACACGGCTAGTTCTATACTATTGACACTATTTCTGGGATTGAATTTGGACTCATCGTCTTGAATCTACTCCAAAGTATTTTCTTGAAAGCAGTCAATCTACACCAAAGTACTGTGTTACCAAACATTCATTATGAGCAATCTACACCAAAGTACTGTGTTACCAAACATTCATTATGAGCAATCTACTAACAACAATTCCCTTGCACCTTCACCGATTTGTTGTTTCCAAGGTGGTTCTTTAATCTAAACGTTGATTGGCCAAACACCGAGATAAGCTGTGACTAGAGTTGACTAGAAATATGCGCTCTCTTTTTGTCAAGTATGTAAACAAGCACTTCGGTCTATTGATCAAGTTGAGGAGGGCGTGGGGAAGGTAGGGGGAGGAAGTCTGAGAGTGAGGGCTATGACATGACATTGCACAAACACAGAAGCCATTTACAGACGAGTCTGCACCATGACAAATAACTCTTGAACGAGCAAGCTCTAGGCAATTGATCGGCTTCTCATTTCTGTATAATAGGGGAGAGCTACCGAAACCAACTGAGGGCTTAGATTTGAAGGGTCGGACTCTACAGATCTGGGTGGAACGTACGCTGAGTGGAGAGACTATGTTGATACATTTGGCTGCTAACAAGTACATGGAGAACACACACACAAAAAGAGGGGATGGAAACTGAGAGTCTTGGATCGATGTCCTACTAGTGATAACTTCATAACTCGGCGTGTTGGACTTAACAGGACAGTTCTGGGAAACATTTTTAGAAAATTAGTAAATGTCAACATGGTTCCTTCAGACATAAAATGAGCATACATATATAATGTGACTAAAACATTTCTTGCCAAAGCGGCTGCGCCCCCCCCCCCCAAGAAAAAACGTCCTGATTCGTGAGGGAAAATCCAACCATGTACATCTTATATAATACCAACGTTACACAAAAGAAGATGATTACGTCCTACGTGCATCTTATCACGCATGTTAACCAGTGACTTAAATTCTGCCAAGTCATTGGTTTTCCTATGTATATCGAAGGCAGAACCCAAGAAATTCAAGAAACCCCAAGCAATATTTCTTGAATAAATGCATCTCTTAAAGAATGGATGCACCGTACAAAGGGAGAGTACTTACGATGAGGTAATAATCTCCCCCCCCCCCCCCCCAAAGAAATGTGCAATGCCTTGCGGTCAAGGAAAAAAAATCAATCTGAAGCTATCTTCTCTTCGTACTGGGCAATGTCCAGGAAACATAACGACAGGTGAGAGCTCAGGGACTACACACGAAGACCTACCACTGGCATCTCGTCTGCTGGCAGCTGAAAGGTGTCAGTGTCAATGTAGAAACTGATCCCATCCCCCGGTCTAGTTGGCATTGCTGAAGGGGGTGAGGGAGAATTAGGTGAGCATTGTGACCAGTGTCAATCAGTGCAAGCTAGAACACAAGTCAGAGTCAGAAAAAAGGTGTAAACATATCAAATGTATCTAAATTGTAGAGTAAACAGAACGAGGTCACAGTATCGATTCGTGACAATTTAGACCCGAGCACATTATGAATACAATGTTGTGTCCATGGTAAGGTATGTTTCATTTCAATGTCAAAGTTGGACTCTTTACAATGACAAAACAAATGTGAATGTCACTAAGTATCAAAGATGGGAGAACCGCTGATCCACACTTTATGTTGTATCTGAACAAAAGTGCGTATTTGTGATAAATCCACATCAATATGCAGGGCCGGACTTTGGCCACTGCAATCTATGCGGTCGCAGTGGGCCCCGCATTTTCATAGGCCCCGTGCTAATTCTAGGTGTAAATTATTAAACTAAACCATTATAACTTTAATAAAAGAGTTTCTCCTGATGTTTCAGGGCCTCGTGGAAATCTCCTGTAATTGCAAAATGTACGAAAAAGTCCTGGAAATCTGAAATTATTAAAATCTCATGAAAAATTTCCCGAAAAATAGACAAAGTTGTCATTTTGGGGCGCCAATCCTACGCGCGCGATAAAAAAAAAACAGCATTGTCATCTTTCATTAAATAAAAATTTTAAGCTAAGACAAATGTATTTTATAATACAAAATCTTAATTTTGAAATTATGCTTATCCATACATAAACTGGGCTCCGTGCAATACGTTTCGCATAGGCCCCCTCAATTGTTAAGGCCGGCCCTATCAATATGTTTATCATAACAGAAAAAGTATCGATTATTATTCCAAAGTTGTTCTGCACTATTGATCAATCTGTCTTTTCAGAAAACAGCCACGATTCTAAACAAACCATAAAATCAAACCTCCGCCTTCCCCTGGATTTCACCGTTACAAAGGACATCCCAGTAACCAAATCAAATGTCTGACAACCAGGAGACTAGTTGAAGAAAGTCCTAAGACCCGTAGTCGTAGAGACGTTGAGTGTCAGCTAATGGACATGCCACTCTACGTTATAGTGGAAGATTCCTTCATTGTGAACAGCTACATTTAGGGCTCCAGGTTGGAAATACTGAATCTCCATTGAACAGAATCCCATTCAATCAAAGTTGATGTTTGAAATGCCATGAAACAAAAGTCAAATGTTTCAGTCAAGTAACAAAAAATCTTCTGGCCTGAGGTCAGACTGAACTGCTTCCCATAATACCAGAGATGTTATTTCGAAACTGTTGATTATAGGATTAAAGAATAGTACCAATCGTTATCATTCGGTTCAATCAAACAGTTAACACTAGCTGTGTGTGCACCAGCACTTATCTTACTCATGGTAAACCAGTAATACAGACTAAAAACTCAAAACATCTAGGTGTTAAAATGAATGAAAGAAAAGCTATCATGGAATCCTCATATTGATGAAACTATTATACATAATACATTAAACCATAAAATCTTCAAATACAAAAACAAAGTATAATAAAATACACAGAAAGACACAAAGATAAAGGTACATTCCTCGTTCCATATGCTGAGCAAATTTGTACAAATGCTCATTCTTTCCTAGTGCTGTTACAGCATGGAATGTGTTGCCTGAGTCAGGCAGAAAAACCAATGACTTGACAGAATTTAAGTTATTGATTAACATGCATGACTAGATTGATCTAAGGACGTAATCATCTTCTTCTTTGGAAGTAACGTCTGTATTTCCTAAGATAAGACAAATCAATGGACACACAATTGTTTTGTCTTGACTTCTTTCAAGTCAAAACATTTTCTGAAGGGAAATAAAATGGCCGAGAATCCCTAAAGAAACAACAACAACAACAACAAAATGTGTTCGCTTCGAAGTTTCAACTTTTTAATAACAGTTGTGTTTTTCTTCTGCTCAAGACAGGTATCTAAAGTGCAATGAAAGAATGCTGTATGCTAGCATAGTGAGAAGCGCTAGAGAAAGTCTGTCTCAAGGAGATCAATCAGTGTTTCTCAAACCTTTACTTGTCAAGACACATTAGATATTAGATAAACGCCACCTTAGCATACACCTCAGCTTGAGCGTCTGAGATTTCCTCAAAGAGATGCGGGGCCCAGTGTACAGCTCCAGAAGCAAACGTTTGCCTTACATTTCAGAAGTAAATAGGCATTCTCCTTACATCATCGAAGTAAAAAAAAAAAAAGGGGGGGGGGATGGGAGACATTCGAAGGACATTTAGCGCAGGGGCGTCTGTAATGGTCGTGATCGTGGAACATCTTCGCTTGAAACAAATAATACCGTTCTTCAAAGGGAAGAATCGTGTGTTGTTGTTGTTGTTTTTTAAACAGCTTTTATATAACGCGAATCACTCCTAGTTGAAGCAATTAGAAGCCATTGATAGCAGGGATCCAGGAAATGTGAAGGATTGAACCCGTCAGTCTTTTATTACAACACCAAGTGTTAAAGTCTCCTTTACAAACCATGGGACAAACTTCCTGTTTCAGTGGGTTTTAGATGCGACCCGCGACATTTAGTTGGCCCGTAGGCAGATTAGGGTTGGGCATCACTGTCTCATGCCAACCGGTGGGAAAGGCAATCTCTGGGAGTAGGTTTGGAGTCGAGTTTCGAGCTCGAGCCCTCTGGATAAGTAGCCAAGCCCAAACCAAACAGCCCCTCGGCCACACATCCCTTATCTGCAACAGAATGTTTTGAGTTGATCTTGTTGCGGATACGTCTCGCGAGGTATAAAAGATACTTCAAACGACATTATTTGAATTTTATTTTTGTGGTAATGATTTTATATAAAAAAAAAGTAAACTTCCCCTTTCAGACCTTGTGATCTTTAGGGCACATGATGTAAAGGTCATCTGTTTATGTGGCCTATGGTTAAGGAGAGCGTCATGAGGCCAGCACAACAACTAAGCACTTTTCCCCAACTAATATCAGGTACCATTTAGAGCTGGGTGGACTAAAAGGCGCCCAAAGATCCCGAAATTGAAGATCCCAGTCTTCACCAGGATTCGAACCACCGCCCAATGGATGTTGATGTTATATTTAATCAATATTCATATAAGTATTGAGAACTGCAGCTTTAATAGAATGAGAATCGCTAAGATAGGGGATTGGAAAAGAAAAAGCTATTAGTGAATACAAGGCGAACCCTGAAATATGCTGCCGATGAAAAAAAAAAAAGAATGTGGGTTACATCTCTCTAAATGGTGACACCGCCCACGTGTGAGAGAATATCTCCGTGGCGTTGTCAAAGAGGGTAACAGAGGAATATGTGTCAAATAAAGTGAAAATAGGAGGACATCCGGGGAGGACAGGGGTGCTACCTAATGACATTGTTTAGATATCGATCTGATCGTGTGACGTCAAGGCTCAAAGCTCCATGATAAGGTCTTCAAAACATTGGGTTTAAGAGTGATTTAAGGTGAACAGGCCAGCTCAACTCGATGGTCAATTAAATCTCTAGAGTAAGCTAGACCAAAACCATAGCTCTAGTAACACGATAATACGATAGTCTGGATTGGGTTTGGGACGACCACTAAACTATGTATATTTTTTTTCTCCACGCTTTCTTTAATAAGATTAAGAGAATTTGTGTTTGTTTGTTTTTTTACAATACCTCTGTTCAGGTCAGAATTTAATGGAACCTGGACGCTGATCTCTAACGATTTCCCTAGAAATGAAACAGTTGATGTATATGGCTGAGAATAGAATGACTAGCGCGTCTATATACGGGGAAAACTCGTTTGACCGTTATCATTTTTCACAGTAAAAAAAAATAAATTTAATTTAAATTTGGCTGGAGACTATATCTACGTATAGAGCCAACTTGGCGTAGTCAGTCGTATTACCATAATTATGCCATAACTCAGTGGCGTAGCTAGGGATTTGGGGGCCTCTTGACCTCTTCAGGGGCCCCTGCACTTTGACATTCGACATGATATAATAGCGTAATATTTAATGTAAAAACACAGTTTGGACACTCACTTGTGGGACCCCTCGACAAATTTGTACCTCCCTACCAGGGGCGGACTGGCTATATGGGCATTTGGGCAAATGCCCGGTGGGCCGGTACCCAAATGGGCGGTAGGGCCACCGAAATGGCCTGATCGAAGTCACTATGGCACATATCAAGTTGTTAAAGGTTTTATAATATCCTTATTATGCTATTATTATTATTTTTATAAAAGGCCCTTTGAGCGTCGTGTTTAAAAAAAAATCTTTCTTAGACATTGCAGTGTAATACTCTTTTAATCAACACATTTTCCGAAAATAAAATGTAGAATGTAGTCAGTGCTACTATTAGTAGGCTTCATGTTTTTTAGGGCCTACTTAATTGCTGATTTAAAAAGACGCTATATTGCTTATTATACTATATAGAGTTCACTGTAGGCATGCATATCGATACATTATCAAACTTAACAATGATTTTTAAGGGCCGATACACCTAGACATGGATGCCCATCACATGATAGACAATTTGTGGGCCGAATTTTATTGAAATGCCCGGGCCGATTTTGACACCCAGTCCACTCCTGCTCCCTACCCCCTTCCCCCAGTCTAGGCCACAGCCATAACTGAGTCAATTTTAAAGTTGTTTCAATTTTTATTGAAGTGTATAAGCGTAGCTTATATTTGTACGTCGATCTACTAGAGATGACATCTAGAGTTCAGAATCTAAATCAGAACTTTAGGTCTTATTAATAAACATACCAATAAATAATCGCACAATTGTGCCTTCCTCGCTGGTCGAATCTGAAAGTGCGTAAGTTCTAGCAGATGACAGTGTCAAGGGGCTCGATACCCGAATTGAACCAAAAAATGTGTTAAAATTATTTTATTATATCTGAGGTTTAATAATGGTTTAAATATGTTTTTCAATGTTTTTCTTGTTCATGTGTAACTCAATAAAAGCCCCCCCCACACACACACACTACCTAACGTGGAACCAATCCACTAATTAAGACTCCAAGCCTAGAAAAACAACAAAAAAAACAACGTTGAACTAAGTACATCAAGGACAAATCTCTATCTAACCAAGACTAATGTCATCTTAAGAACTGAGCTTCAAGACAAAAGAAAGAAGCAATCGGTCTGGTAAAATGTAACAGACAGGAAAAAAGAGAGACAAAAGGACGAGGGAGAGGTAGAGATGGACAGAAAGAGTTAAATAGAGGGGGGGGGGAGAATTCGTCTGCGGAGTAGATTGAAACCAACCTGCAAACATTAAAAATGCATTTAAACAGCTAATGGCTGGAACAACAGACACTGGCTAATGCCAAGAGAAGGGAAATAACTTTAGAGCAGGCACTAATCAGAAATAGACAAGAGATACCCTCTCACGGCATTAGAAAATACTCAGTGCCAATGGAGATGAGTTGTGGAATAGCAAAACCAGATGTGGCAGAATCTGATTTATTGTACTAATTAAGGGCGATGGTTCTGAATGGACCAGCAGCCAATGTAAGTCGTTGCATCAATCCCCACAATTTGACACACTTCCATAGGGTTTTGACACCTAATCTTGTTCTAACCACAAAATGTGATAATCTTCGATCAGTCGCCAATTAAGAGCATCTTTAAAAGTAAACTTCCCAAGAGACCTAGGAGTAGGAACCTGTGGGTCAAAATGATATAGACATTATCTGTTTCTGTCAGCGGTGGTTAAAAAGTACATTATTTGACCAATTGACCAGCACCTCTAGGACTGCTTTCAACATAGTGCCTGAGAACAAAACCGAGACCAGATATGTCCACTGTGTAGATAGAACCTATTCAAAGCTTTTCCCCACGAACATAAGCTACTTTAGGAAACTTGAACGTTTACTTTAGCCATGGTTTGGAAATAGAATGATATAAACTGGGTTTAACTCTTCATGTACGTTTTTACATTTAGTTTCATTCTTATCCCCTAGTAATAGGTTTAACATTAAGTGTAACTTTATAAACACCTCACATGATTACACCTCAAAGCCAAAGCAATTTCAATGGGCGAAGGGGAATAACTTCCTTTTTTGTCTAATTTCCTAAAGCCTCGCATTTACTTCCCTTCTTGTAGTTCGTCGCCACTATATGACTGTTGTATGTTTCCTGATCAGGACGTTTGTTTCCCAGAGGTCGTGCGCTATCAGGATTGAGAGAAAGAGACAGTCGAAGAATGACAACGAGAGGGAAAGAGAAAAAGAATGGATAGAGATAGAGAGAATACTAGATGGACAAATAGGTAGACAAATGTCCCTACTGTCAATCTGTGAACACAAGTAACCAGTGTTAGTTGAATGAGTGTCACTGGTGCACAACTCACATTCAACTTTTTAATGACTACCCTGGGGATTAGGATCACTGTTGGTCAGAGGTTCACAATAGCTAATAAGTATAAAGGGGAAGTTCCAACTTTTCAATGACTACCCTGGGGAATAGGACCACTGTTGGTCAGAGGACTCACAATAACTAATAAGTATAGAGCGGAATTTCCAGAATTTCGTTAGTTGTCTCTGTTTTGTTATTGTTACCATCTCTGTGAATACAATTAGAATACAAATAAATCACTTGATGGCCGCGGGATGTCTTAAAAAAATTATTTACAACTTTAAGACAAGTAAAAAAAAAAAAAGTGAAATCAAACCCACCCTGCTTTGTGTTCTAGTAATCAAAACATTCTAGTTACCTCTAGTCTTACTTTCAACATTGGGAGGGGGGGGGGACTAAATAATAATTTAAAAAAAACACGAGAACTGAAAACTTATCACAAGGTCCGCTGGATTCGCAAGCACCTTCCTGCAGAGAACAGTACCAGAGAAAGAAGAAGAGACAGAGATAGCAAAGGACTAAGCAAATCACTAGAGAAAAAAAATTCACCTACATTTGCAGACACAAAAGCAATACTGGTGTGTACCTAACAGGATACTTGTGTGTACCAATGTTCAATGCTCTTGTATATGGATGGCTGTTTTATTTCACTTGTGTGTCAACAAAGGAAGATGTGTTGACATGTTTGCCGGGTGTGCTTTCATGAGTACAAAGTCAGTGCAGAAACTCAACCGACGATGTATAGATCTATCCTAGAGACATCGCTACCATACACAGAGAACGAAACGAAACTGGACCAAAGTTTCATGTCGATATCAGTGTTTGAATAGTTGGGTATATTCCACTAAATATGAGTATGAGTACCGGGGTATCACATGTACATGACTTTTAAATGCCTCATCTGTCTAGATCAGGGGTTCTCAACCTGTGGGTCGCGACCCCCTTGGGGGTCGATTGATGATTTGCCAGGGGTCGCCTAAGACCATCAAAAATATGGATTGTTATTGTCTATTCTTCTATTGCTGTATGTGTGAGAGTGTGAGGTGAGTCGCGGCAGAGAGGGAGATTGTAAAAAGGGGTCGCCGTGCTTAAAAGGTTGAGAACCGCTGGTCTAGATATTATTGGCGATTCTTATACATGTAACACTTTATGCCACAATACTTGATAAATGCACAATATATAAATACGTATTATAGTGCGAAATATAGTGTGTCAAGATCTGTGATAATAGGTGTAATTGAAATTCTAAAAAGACTAAGACTTTTATCCGACTTGAATAATTCTCTTGTATTTTTAAAGATTTTTTTTTTGTACGAGCTAGCATGTGTTAGGACAGCTTCATTAAGTGGAAAGTCCAGTGGGGATTGGGTGGGGGGACAATGATAACATTTCAAGTTCAAATACTCTTCAGTCAAAACAAAATCTAAACTGCAGATTAATAATAGAGGCATAGTAGAAAGTAGAAAAGATTGATCACACACACAAAAATAAACACGTGTTTGTGTGCGTGTCAGCACATCTCGAGCCTGTGTGTATTATTGAAAAGAAAACTTGGAGTGACAATGTTGATGTATCACACAAAGACAGGGAGTGCATCTTACAGCCAGTAACTGTGTGTAGACAGAGATACTGCCGCACAAGTAGATTGAAGGTATTGTGTACGCTCGTTCTTTGACACTATATAATCAATCATTATCCTGCGAATAATGTTGTTGTTTTTTTTCTCCACTAAATTCTGTTTCTTTAGTTTTGTTCCATGTACAATGTGAACTTTCAAGACTCTAGTAGAAAAACATTGGATACTTTGGTTCTTCTGACTTGAAACTCTTCTATGGCCTGCTCTCACTTATTTTAAAGACAGTAATTTAATCACACATACACACCTGTGACACACACACACCTGTGACACACACCCTAACCAAAGCATAGGCGCACTATGTCAACAGCTGAACTTTGAACATCTCAGATAATGACAACCATTTTGTCGTCTCCAATGTGCCCATCTTTCATTGAAACACAATGCTATAAATAGAAGAAACACTATGAACTGTGAAGGTAATCATGTCACTTTCGTGGAAGCTTCTGTTTGAATATAGTAATAATTGATCTAATATCAATAAACCACGCATAGTTGCAAGCAAAGCGTAGAGAAACAAAAGGTTTTTAAAAATGTGCTTCTGCTAAATCCTAGACCAATACTAAGACGTAACTTTCAAAACAAAAACACACATAGTATATCCACACGTTCTTTAGCTGGTACATCGGAGACACCAAATAGCTGGCCTAGTTACAGGCTTTCCGCCATGTAGGAACATCTCCGATATTATCAACGTTACAAAAGAATAGACTAAAAAAATATATGAAAAACAAAAGTACAACAAGGCCAAATTGACGAAGTGTGGTCAGCTGACCGAGTTCATCATTATAGTAGTCCTGCTTCTCTAAGTTGTTTTTAGTTGTTTTTTTTTTACTTATGTAGTGGGAATCTTAATCATCCTCTCACACACATACACACAGTTAAACACACGCACACACATCTATGTCGTCTACAGTATAGTGCATTACATAGTCGCTAAGAACCAAATGAATGTCACTTGTAAACTAAGGTAGCCGGAGAAACGTGTCGACCATAGGGACACAATAGGAACCATATTTCTATTCAGAGCAAACTCTGCTCACTCCCAGAGCTTGATTGTTTGATGACAAAATCAATGGTGGTGAGTTCAAGTACCATCGCCCCCTATCTACCCCAGTCAGTACAAACAAAACCAAACGTATCCTAAGGAGGGCGCTAGGTCAAAGGTAAAGACTGACGTCACCCTACTGTGACGTTGCATTCAGGACAAAACAGCAGAGACGTGGGAGAGGGGGTATGTTTACAATATGTTTTTTATCCCTGGTCGGAGAGAAGGGGACGCCAAACACGAGCCCTTGTAGTTACATTGACTGTAGATCCCTAACCCCACCCCCAACCATCTCTCTCTCTCTCTCTCTCTCAGTGAGTACCAGTAGTAACAGATGGCAGAGTGGATGACAGCTGGAATAAAAGAAAGAAAGACAAACATTCCTGAGTCCACAAGAACGCAATGGCTCGATGGATGATGAAGAAAAAAAACCGGAGAAGCAATGAATTTCAAGATGGTGGTGGTGGTGAATGGAGCGCCTGGTGAACAATTGGTGGTGGTGACTGGAAGCCTGGTGAAATGTGATGGTGGTGACTGGGAGCCTGGTGAAAAGTGGTGGTGGTGACTGGGAGCCTGGTGACCCAATGGTAGTGGTGAATGGGAGCCTCGTGACCAAGTGATGGTGGTGACAGGAAGCCTGGTGACTGGGAGCCTTGTGACCAAGTGGTGGTGGTGACTGGGAGCCTGGTGACTGGGAGCCTTGTGACCAAGTGGTGGTGGTGACTGGGAGCCCGGTGACTGGGCGCCTGGTGAAAAATGGTGGTGGTGACTGGGAGCCTTGTGACCATGTGGTGGTGGTGACTGGAAGCCTGGTGACCAAGTAGTGTTGGTGACTGGAAGCCTGGTGAAAAGTGGTGGTGATGACTGGGAACCTGGTGACCATTTGGTGGTGGTGACTGGGAGCCTGGTGACCAAATGGTGGTGGTGACTGTCAGCCTGGTGACCAAGTGGTGGTGGTGACTGGGAATCTGGTGACCCAATGGTAGTGGTGACTGGGAGCCTGGTGACCCAATGGTAGTGGTGGCTGGAGCCTGGTGATTGGGAGCCTGGTGACCAAGTGGTGGTGGTGACTGGGAGCCTTGTGACCAACTGGTGGTGGTGACTGGGAGCCCTGTGACCAAGTGCTGGTGGTGACTGGGAGCCTGGTGACCAAGTGGTGGTAGTGACTGGGAGCCTGGTGACCCAATGGTAGTGGTGACTGGGAGCCTGGTGACCCAATGGTAGTGGTGACTGGGAGCCTGGTGACCCAATGTAGTGGTGACTGGGAGCCTGGTGACCCAATGTAGTGGTGACTGGGCAGGGCCGGTCTTAGGCCACTGCAACCTATGCGGTCGCAGTGGGCCCCGCGCTTTCATAGGACCCGCGCTAATTTAATTTTATTTTAATTGCAAAATATATACGAAAAATTCCTGGAAATAACCTGCACTTATTAAAATTTCCTGAAAATCTCATGAAAATAGACAAAATTATCATTTGTGTGTGTCATTCATTATGAAAAACGCCATTCCTACGCGCGATAAAAAAAAAAAGACAATGTGAGAAACGGACGAATTTTCTAAGTTCCAATACGTATTTACTTTTATTGTCACTGGCATATAAATATGCCATAGGTTGCAAGATTGGTAAAGTAAAATTAACTTTATCGCAATTTTGTACTTAGAAAAGAATGAATAAAATGCAAAGCCGAATTTATTTTCTAATACAAAATCTTAATTTTCACTTATTATCCTTATTCCCACCCAGACTAGGCCCCGCGCAATTAGTTTCGCATAGCGCCCCGCAATCACTAGGACCGGCCCTGTGACTGGGAGCCTTGGCAGTGACTAAGAACTTGGTGACAGTTGTGGTGATGTGGCACTTGATGATGGTGACTAGGGCGCCTGGTGACGGTGGTGACATTTACATAAAAACCCAATCCAGCAAGATAAAATGGTAGAGTGAATATTTTAAAAGGGGGGGGGGCAGAAAAATGTGTTTCTCGTCAGTAATGATTGAAACGTTTTCAATAGCTGCAAAGTAAACGTTCTATCAGCGATACAAAACATCTCATTCTATATATAGGCATGCGCACAAAGTATTAACAAAGATGCTCTGGGTGGTGCAACTGCAAAGATTACAGGACAAAGACCGTAAAGTGTTCTCCTACTATAATGATGGTCTCTGACAGTTCCATTGATGGTTAATGTTGTGAGCACGACTGTGAAACAAGTACCGTATCAAGAGATGTTTAAACTAGATGTATACTTAAACATTGGGTTCGAGAAGCAACCGTGACTTATCAGTCGGATAAAAATAGGCGAGAATTTGAAAAATAATTAGAATTCTCATCCCTTTTTTATTGGATAAACTAATTTTAAAGAGGGTATTACACAAGGGAAGATAATAAGCGGGGTCAGTCAAAATAGTTACGAAACTTCACGTGAAGTCAACTTTTGTGAATCTATTATTGACATTTAGTTCTCGTGAGTGTTATTAATATGTCTTCAATTTGTTTGTGATTTCCACTTGGAACATTAGAGTGTTTTACTTCGTAAAGATTTGTTGTCATTTCTTCAACTAAAGTACTTCCGGCAACACAGTAGTATAGAAGTCATCAGGCCAGTGAAAATACAAAGACATTTTATGACTTTCCTAATGCCGTTGTCACAACGACACGAGTTTCTAAGTGAAATAGTTTGTTGAGTACGACTGATAAGCAGAGGACCACCCACTACTGTTTAAGTGTATACTATTATTTGTTTAACAACGATGCTAGATCAAATTTTAGCGAGTAAAAACTCTTTCAAACATTAAAAAGAATGCCATCGTATCTGTTCCCACTGTGAACACTGCAAGAACTCACAGGACCTAACGCTCAAAATGCTGCAGCCTGGAGCTCCCTTCAACAACTAAAATTTAATGAACCATGACTTTGCTTTCAATTATTGAACACCTTGGTGACTCCAATCAATGGAAACACTCTCTGCGAATAATGCGGTGGAACATCATCTGCATTGCTCAGACAGAGGGAACAAAATGAATGAATGTACGACCTAGAGACATAAACGTGCTTCTTTCAATAGAATAACGAATGACATTATTGAAGCATTTGTAAATCATTTTAGTTTCAAGTTTTCAAGTCAATAGCCCTTAAATGTACAGCAATCCATCGTTTGGTGAAGACACAAACAGTGCTAACACTGTTGACTTCCGGCAACACAGTAGTATAGAAGTCATCAGGCCATTGAAAATACAAAGACATTTTAGGACTTTCCTAATGCCGTTGTGACAACGACACGAGTTGCGTAAGGACTAGATATGATCTACAGTGTTTAGCATATGTTTAGTAGCCTACTTTTAATTCCTCATCAAGCCGTCACTCTAGTCTCCCTGAGCTGGTGGATCTGCTCCAGACACAGGCGTTACTCTCTCTCTCGTCTAAATCAATCGATGCCAACCAGTGGCATTTAGGAGAATAGAGAGAAAAGACGGAAGTCTGGGGGTGGGAGGGACACCACGAAAACGTGACTGGAACTATCGACTACAGAGGATATCACCCCCGTGTCTCACACATCACACGTAGTGAGCGGAACCTCTTGATGAAGTGACGAATTAAGGTCTCTACAAGATCGCACGCGAAGATCGGGAGGCCTACGGATCCCTCATTATTTTAATTAGAAGAAAAAACTTTTAGCAATGTATAACCATATCCTCAGCTCTATCTACCATGTCTCGAAGAACTGGTTCACATACAACATAAAAAAAAACAATGGTCACCAATTAGACCAGTTGCATCAGAAATGGACGAAGCGGTTAGCTCCTCTCAATTAAGGACTAGAATAGAGAGACTTCAAAACTCATTCCATTTTCTGCCAGGGCATTTCAAAGTCATTCTTCGTCACCAAGAATCATATAGGAGCCCAAGTCATCAAGCGGTGGACACTTGAAATGAAAATGCATTTCCATTTGTTAAGGCCAATACAATTTTCTGATCTTAAAAAGTAATTATGCTAGTACAAAATTTCAAAATAAAGAAAAAAGTTAAAAATACTTTTTCAAAAAGATAATACCTCCTATATGCAACTTATTGTGCGATTGTTTTTCACTTAAAAATTAATGAATGTTAGATTTAAAAACATTTCCCCCCCCCCCCAATTCTCCCAGAGAAAGAATCCTGGTTAAGCGAATGTATAGATCTAGTACACCTAGCTCTAGACTTAGTAGACAATGCGCAAAATTTTCCAAACAATGTATGAAACTCTTGAATCAATAATGCCTTACATTCGGAAATTCCCGAATGCGATAGTCCTTTCAAGAACGAGATAAGTCTTTTCAAAACCTATGTTGGATCTAGACCTAGATTTAGTCTCTAGCCAAATTTACATTTATCTTTTTTTTACTTTGAAAAATTATAACAGTCAAACTAGCGTTTTCCCCGTGTGCCAACGAGCTAGTCATTCTTTTCTCAGCGATATACATCAAATGTTAAATTTATAGGAGAATCGTTAGAGCCATTTTTGAGATACGCGTCCGCCAACTCTCCACGAAGAAGTGACTTGAATAGAGGTATTGTAATAAATAAATAAGTAAAATAATAATAATAATAAATCAAATTTCAACATCTGACCTGAAGCTATTGAGATTGTTTTTTACAAGTGGCTAAGCATCAAAATGAAATACCAGATGTCTAACATGATACATCACCTACAATATAGTACTGGTCGATAAACGTATAGAATCTACCTAATAAAGATAACAAGATACTTACAGAGATACATCACCTACAATATAGTACTGTTCGTTAAATGTATAGAATCTACCTAATAAAGATAACACGATACTTATAGAGAGATACATCACCTACAATATAGTACTGGTCGATAAACGTATAGAATCTACCTAATAAAGATAACAAGATACTTACAGAGATACATCACCTACAATATAGTACTGTTCGTTAAATGTATAGAATCTACCTAATAAAGATAACAAGATACTTATAGAGAGATACATCACCTACAATATAGTACTGTTCGTTAAATGTATAGAATCTACCTAATTAAGGATAAATGTTTAGAAGAAAAAACTAAATGCTTGTCAATGTTTCTGTCTCTTCAAGCGCACGTTCAGTGCTGCCAAGTATAAAAGCAAAACCTTTTTTTAAAACCAAGATGGATGCGTCTTATCAGAAGTGTAACTGTTATTACTTTGAAATCACTTGTATACGCCAAGAAGAAGAAATGTATTGAATGTAGTTGCAACTATTTCAGAATGGCCAACATAATAAACAAGTAAAAATACTATGAAGTCTACATTTTGTACAATCTATTTTTTTAACTCCAAAAAGAGGAGTCTTTAGTTGTTCTCACGTGTGGTTCCACTAAAGAGGTGAAACCGTGACATGCCTACACCCACCCCTCCAATCATTTTTCTCCACTGTCCTGAGACTTTGATGATCAATTCTTAGTGTCACTCAAGTTTTTTCTTCTGTTCACTCCAATTGTTCGTGTTCATTTCTTCACAGTTGAAGAGTTCCATGCTACTACTGGATGATAGCTGGCGTCACAGAATCACAACAACATAGTGGCAGAAGGGAGGGGGGGGGGAGGGTGAATGGATACTAAGCTGAACGTACAGTCGTAGACTGTTTGATACAACTGTCAGTTTAATCGCCCTCACTTTGCCATCTCAGTGCCATCAGTGCTGTGCCTTAATAGATCTCCCCATCTCTACCTGCACCCTAACCCCAATATAGTGAATATTGGAGAGAGAGAGAGAGAGAGAGACGCTAAATACACCCAATTCAACTGACAAGCGTGACTGGTTCAGACTAAAACGTAACAACTGACTGATGTCAAGACGTGCTTTGAAAGGAGGCCTAAAGCTCCATGTCCGTACATTCATTTCGGGTTCTCTAAGCCCAAAGGTAATACAAATTAAATACAAATTTCTTCATCCTTGCCCTTGGCATCCATAAACCTGATAATCCTGTATCTGAGAGATAATGACGATGTGAAACAATCTACTGTGATGAGGTGGTCGAGGTTCCCCATCACCCTAACATCCAAAAGCAGAGTTATGCTGTCTTTTCCACGGCTATCTTAGAAGTTGCTCTACGTACTGTTACACAAACTGCCAATAATAATGTGCGCGCGTGTGTGCTACAACTAATATCTGCAAAGAAAAAAAAATTCGCTGCTTCCTTGACCGCTAAAGTCGATGGTTACCCCCACAAAGTTTGCTATCTAATGTTATACACTTCAAAGCCAAGGACATGAATGTATGCCGGGAAAGGGGAGATGAGTAAAGAGGAAGTGGCGTATGTCAGAAAGCAAAAATCAATTTAAAAAGTAACAAACTTTTCACAACAGCTTTACAAAACTAGATCGAAGTTTCAGATACATCTGTGACGCAAGATGGAACAAGAAAGTCAAGCGTCAAAACGTTAGGTTCCTTTTCTTCTAAAAAAACTAAGCAGTCCAGTGCTACAAAATGTGAGTACAAGTTATGATTGTTGAAGTCCAATACATGATAACAGGTAACAGTGGAGTCAAGGCTAAATTTTCTCTGTCCAATGAGTGGCTATAAACGGCATGGCTATCTGGGTTGGGGGGGGGGGCTAGTTCGAATACCAAGGAATTTTTAGTTGATTAAAATAGAGCTTCGTTATGCCCAAAAGCAGTTGGAAATCTAAAAACCTCCTCCTCGTGAGATTAGACCACCGAGCAAGAAGACGCGTAATACAAAAAACCTGTGATAGAAAATGACATTTTCAATGATATCTTTGGTCAAAATAATACAAGATGAATTAATGACAAAGAAGTAATTGTCAATCAGACTCAAGAGCCTGGGGTTCAAATTCCATTATGTTTTCAATAATTTCAGTGATGAACGAACCAACAGCACTGTAGGCTAAAAGCCAGATTTAAAAAAAGTCCAATCACACTTCCTTGTTTTGTAGAACTCAATTATTTTTGGTGTTGAGGGTGAAAGTAAAAAAAAAAAAAAAAAAGATCATAGAATTCTTGGGAGAGAGTAACGACTCTCTAGTGATAACAACACTTGACAGAGAGAGAGAGTGTAACGACTCTCTAGTGATAACAACACTTGGGAGAGAGTGTAACGACACTCTAGTGATAACAACACTTGGGAGAGAGAGGGTAACGACTCTCTAGTGATAACAACACTTGGGAGAGAGAGTGTAACGACTCTCTAGTGATAACAACACTTGGGAGGGAGAGAGTAACGACTCTCTAGTGATAACAAAAAACTAACCATGTCGTTCTTACTTGATTTAATATGCTACTCAGCTATGGAATAATTACGATGCAAAAAATCAGATTTTTCGTTCTTAAAAAAGACTTTTTGCGCCGAACTAATTTTTTTAAATCTACATTTTTTAATGCGAAGACGAATATTGTGGTATCTAGCTCCTATCACTTATTTTATATTTTAAAAAGTTACTTGCCTTTGCAAAAATGCATTTTTCCACACAGGTGTCATCCTCTGATGGGTGCCACCCGGTGCGGCCCGCACCCCCGAGTGACGCCTCTGGTGTGGACAATTGATACATCTAGCTATTATGATGAAAATTCTTTGTTTTAAAAAAAAAAGAGTTTTGTTTTTATCAGAAATCAGAGCCGTCTCCATTGGTCAAACTTTAATATTGGAGTTTTTCAAACTCAAAGTTAATCCTATTGATCTGTTCTTTGTTATACTTACAGTTTTTACTTAGTGTCCCTCAAGTTTCATCTTCTGTTCACTAGGCCGTGTTCGTGTTCATCTCTAAACAGTTCAAGAGTTTCAGACTACTACAAGGATGGTACAATGCAGGTGTCACAACAACAGAGTGGCAGAAAGGAGGGTGAGGGTGAATGGATAATAAACTGAACTTACAGTCGTAGTAGTAGTCTGTCTGGTAGGATTCTTTTACCTTTTTTTTTCACAACCGTATAGGAGTAGAGACCACTAGCAAAGAATACAGCTTTAATTTTACTGGGAAGCTGGTGTTACTGTTCCAGATTATCCCCAGTTTGCTCACGGCAGCGGGTGCCAATAAAACAAAGTGAGAGATAAAAGGAGTAGAAAGACCTAAGAACTGCGGTGGCAATAAAATGGAACCGAAAGAAAATCACGCCAAAAAGGGAGGACAATTATTTTGAAATTGACAAAATAAACAAAATGTCATTGAAAGGTCAACTGTTTCCAGAGAGAGGGAGAGAGGCGGGTAGGGAGGATGAAATTAGGATTTCAAGAGCATTTCAGTTTTCAGTCTAAATGTGATGGACACAAAACCCTAACGTCTTCTCCCGACGGAGGCAGCTCAATAAAGATAGACGCTTTTTTTTTTTTTCAATTGTGAAAGTCTATTACTTGAACTGAAAAGATTCAGTCAATATGTATGTCCCACATATCTAGATCTACTTGTGTTGGGGGGAAAAGTCAGGAAACACGATAAAGCCGTGACTAGAAGATCAAAGGTCATAGGTGACCATTAGTGTAATGCAAGGCGCACAGTTGCTCACGCGTTGACATATAGACTTTAGCCCTCGGACCTATTCCACATTGTCTGCCCATTAGTGAATGGAGACACACACCCCAATCCTTTTCACCAATTAGTACCACACCCTCCCCCCGACCCACTGTAACCCCTTACCTTTTAAGGCATCTCCGACAGAAGATTTCTCCTTTCGGAGCCGACAACACAACATCATCCATTCAACGAAATGAACATCAAACAATGACCAATGTGGATGATTGGAAAACGTCCAGTCCACTCGAGCAGCAGTTGGTTCAGACACGAAATAGAGACGAAATAAACTAGATCTAGTCACAACTTACATTAGTTGTCACAGCTTCGGTAGGAGGACATTCTTCGGAGTCCATTCATCTCCCACCCCCCCCCCATACCACACGTTGATCTCTCGGTGTGAGTACGACTTTGATCGAGTCTTAGGATTCAATAATCCGGTTAAGGCTAGTTCTGTTACGGAGGAAGGGAGGTCATTCAAACTATAAGCTGATAACAAAAAAAGAACGACACTTCCTTTCAGTTGGTAAGTGTACGTCTGAATGTTGTGATGGTATTAACTTCAACAAGTTGACAAGAAATTGTTCAATCGACTTGCCTATGACAACAATCAACTGGACAAGAAATGTATCAATTCAAGGTCTTTTCATTCAATGTTTCCATCGACATGACAAGAAGCTATCAAACTGACAAGACAGGTATTAGCTTGAAGACAGTGATGCTATCGGCCTATTATGCATTTGATAGTCTTTTATATTTATTTTTGTGTGTTTCAACTTTGTTCTAGAAAAGCTGTATAAACAATGGAATGTTGACATCTTTCATTCCCTTACATGCCGTCCTTTGTGCTTTGCCTCGTCCAGTGAAACATGATACCTTTCACCATGGAGCTAAACTTCTCTCGGACAGAACACTTGGACAGAACTTGTTACCGGACAAATCCAAGTACAGAACCCACGACCTGCCAGAGCACAACGATACCTGGTGGTCTTGGTAAGACCGTGGCCTACAAGGGTGAAGGCAAGGTTTCTTCATATTTTATCAATGGTCCTTTTAGAGGCGTACGATTCTCATTTACTACATGATTACCTAAGCCCAAAAGTTCACGCATATATCTCCCAGACTCCCACACATACACACCTATCTCCCACACATACACACCTATCTCCCACACATACACACCTATCTCCACCACCTACTCAGGTTACACTCTACTCCTGTATAGATGCAGATGTCGTGTCTGTGCCCTTTCCGCTCCTCAGCTCCCCCCCCCCCTCCTCGCCACGTGCGCACCCACACACACACACCGCCATTATTTATCCCCATTGATTACCAATAGTAAAAGCGCTTATATCAACTCGTACGAGGCTGGTCCATCCAGTCAGCAGTGTTGCACACACACAGGGCACATCCTATGACAGGGAAATAAGGAGATGTTGTTTGAAAGGGTCCTCATTTCACTCATTCACCTAGATAGACTCTTGAGATCTACTAGAGATCGCAGCAAACCCTCACATCTCCACCACCCCTCTTTTTATCCCCTCGCTGTTTTGTGAGCTATTATTGTTCGCGTTGGTATTGAATGCCAGTTTAGGATTTCAGGAAAAAAAATAAGGGGGGGGGGGTAATTTGACTGACATGAACAAGAAAAGTAGAAAAGAAATAATCTGGAGCAAATTAAGCTCATTAGCAAAAGAGTTCTGTTCGGGCGGTTCTTTAGTGAGAGAGAGGGGGGGGTGGAGAGAGAAAGAGAGAGAGAGGTAGGGAAATAGAACAAAGGGAGGATATCATAGCATTATTCAGTAATCTCAGCACATTGGCCAGAACGGCCATATAAATTGAATGTAAGGTTATTGTATTGCATTGTATTGGACTTGTTAAATATCTATGTATCCAACTAAATGTCTGTTTTATTTGAGAAGTTAGATCAATTACGCCTTTTAAAAACAAACGTCCCAGAGATGAACTGATACATGATACCACAAGGTCAAGTTCAAACCGATTCTTAAAGCACTCAATGATTACCTAACCACTAGTTAAGACACAAGCCAGCCTCGTGAGTCAAATAACGCTATCATCACTGAGATATGTGGCTCAACCACTGAAGAATTCAAAACTTGTTGCGAAACAAACTGTGACCATGTGTTCGCCCAGGACAAAACTTAGTTTGAAGGCAGATACATTCAATGCCATTCCATTGTGTTATAGAATTGACAACACACCTATTCAATGAAACAAACAGAAACAAGCCCAAGATATTCAGAGAGAGTTAACAAGTGTCAAAAACTAGAGACTGAATATTGCCCTCGAAGTCTAAGAACAACACAGACAATGCAGCTTAATTCTGCTGATGAAAATATATCTCGAGTGAAGGTCCTCAAATAAAACTAGTCAAAATAAAGTAAGCTTTTTTTTTAATTGCTTTTGTCTAACGCGTCTTCCATACTATAGCTATAAGGTATGATAGTACGCTCTGATCCAATCTCTTTCTTTTGACCTGTGGGGGGAGAGGGGGCATCTGGGAGCAAGTATCCGTGCTGCCTTTGGGCCTTCCGCAAACACAGCTCAGCTCACGTCGGGATTTGAACCAAGCGGTTTCTGCCGGACAGCTACACGTCTCCGTAATGAAGCTGATAGTGGTCCATAATTTCTCATTTTATTTCGCTTCATTATTTCAAGGAGTCTTTCCAGTCAGCGGGGCACAATCAATGTCTCTGAACAGTCCAGCTAATGATGTCTACATAGGGCGGTGCGTCGAGTGAGGTCATTTCCGCTGAGGCTTTGTTCCAAATAACAAAGACCTAAGCCAAATGTACTGTTAAGATGATCCTAGTTTGACAAATGATAACGGGCAAACTAGAGTTTGTACTGTGTACCCCAATGAGTTATTTTTTTCCCCAAAGATACAGGCTCTACATTTACTGTCAATTTTAAGAAAAATCGTTAGAGCAGTTTCCGAAATACCCATCCCACTCTTGAAGAGTTTGCAAGCTGATAAAAGGAATTTCAAAAATAATTAATTAATTTTTTTTTTAAATGGGCACGAAAACCCCAGATATATCCAAAGTATATGCCACCGGACGATCGAAGTCAATTCAATTCTAAATGTAGGAATAAATGTATGTGTGAATTTATGAATAATGTGTGTATTTATGTGTGTATAAATGTATGTATAAAATTTTGAATTATGTTTGTATTAATGAATGTTTAAATGTGTGTATTAATAATGTATAAATGTGTGTATTATTAATGTATAAATGTGTGTATTAATAATGTATTAATGTGTGTATTAATGAATGTTTAATTTGTGTATTAATAATGTATTAATGTGTGTATTAATAATGTATAAATGTGTGTATTTATGTGCGTATAAATGTATGTATACAATTTTGAATCATGTTTGTATTAATGAATGTTTAATGTGTGTATTAATAATGTATAAATGTGTGTATTAATAATGTATAAATGTGTGTATTAATGAATGTATAAATGTGTGTATGGGTTTTTTTACGTACGGAGCAGCAAGTCTTTTTTTTTTTTCACTTACGACAATGTCCGCGCTATTTGATCATTATACTGTCATTAAGTATTGCAATCAAAAGTCCTCACTTGGACCAAAGTTTAGTATCGAAGGGTTTCGACACACACACAGACTGGACACCAAACAAAGCATTTGACGTCTGCTGTCTCCTCGGGTCACAGGCTTATCAAACATCGCAATACTACATTATCTACCCCCCTCTCTCTTTTTTTAAAGTTGATGTAGGCGCATTGCCTAACAAACGTGTGATCAATCCTGTTTAACGAGGCATGCTATTCATGCAGTGCTATCAGTGAAACAAGTGAATCAAGTGCCATGTCCATCGTAATTCAAGTGCCTTATCTTGACAGATTTTGTTGCTATTTCTTATTTGGAGTAGTTTACATGGGAACTTCGAGACGGTCATACAATGTGGCGCCCGAAATGTTCACAGAGTTATAAATCATGTCTGGAACAGTCCGAGAATACGTGTTGCAATGTGTTACGCACACAATCTTGGGGGACAAGAAGAAAACTAAAATTTAAAAAAAAAAGGTTTGGAGGAATTCACTTTGATAGATGATTGTGCACAAAGATCAAGGGCTAAGTTAGAACCAGGATGGCTGCCTAGTCGTGCGGTATGCACGCTGCTGTTCGGTCGTCTTGATGGTCTCGGGTTCATACCCTGCTCGCTGCCATCCCCCGTCTTCCTACGGGAAGTTTGGACTAGGAAGTAGATAATCTTCAACTCTGAAGGGACAATCCGAAACATGTATAACATTTTACATTTTGATCGTTGCCATGTTGATGATAAAATACTAAAAAATCACTGTTCTATAGGCCTACCCTTGTCTATAAATTGTCCTAGCTGTTAGATTTCATGTAATTATTGAGCACATTCTCACAGTGAAGCCGCCGATTTAGTTCTAATGTTACCAAGAGAGAGAGCTAGGGCTGGTAGCAGGAAAGTGAGAAGAGGGGATACATCACTTGCTCTTTATAGTACATTAGACAAACTATACATTGGTTTGCCTATCACTGCTCTAGAGCTTAACATTGTTTCTTGCAAGACTGTTCACATTTTTCTTGACTCTAATTTTATTAGCATATAAAAGAAGAAAAACAAAACTTCTTTGCAAATGTTCAAGTACCCAGCAGTTAGTCAGTAGAAAAAATAACCCACCCCCTTTTATTTCAACTTCACCTATTTATGAACTAACTGCAGAGCACCTACATTGCCCCTGCCCCAACGTTGTCATTAAAAGTGAACTCGCTGCACAAGTGACTCTGATTGTAGCCATAAATAAACAAACAAAAAAACGGACCCACCAAAACTCCACTTACCCATCTGGTCCGTTCATCAAAACTCCCCGAGTTCAATACAACCAAACTTGGTTTACTTTCCATCTAACTGGACAGCCACCAAGGATAAGAAAGAAAGAAAAACAAAACAACCTTGTGGTAAATATTGACAACAAAGAGTGATCCACCAGCCAGTATTGCATTGAGTGTCAGATCTTGTGGTGGCCAGAGGTAAATAGAGTCAAGGAAATATCCAACGTCTGTGTGCTAACAAATAGTTTTCTAGCCAAGCAAAGGGAGATTAACCAGCAATTAGAAGAGAGTTCACTTCCAACATCCCCATGCCATAGTACATTCTGTGTGATATCCTAGATAGCATAGGTTGGCACTCCTTTCAAGAGTACTACATTCTGTATGATATCCTGGATAGCAAAGTTAGATAGGTTGGCACTCCTTTCAAGAGTACTACATTCTGTATGATATCCTGGATAGCAAAGTTAAATAGGTTGGCACTGCTTTCAAGAGTAGTACATTCTGTATGATATCCTGGATAGCAAAGTTAGATAGGTTGGCACTGCTTTCAAGAGTAGTACATTCTGTATGATATCCTGGATAGCAAAGTTAAATAGGTTGGCACTGCTTTCAAGAGTAGTACATTCTGTATGATATCCTGGATAGCAAAGTTAGATAGGTTGGCACTGCTTTCAAGAGTAGTACATTCTGTATGATATCCTGGATAGCAAAGTTAGATAGGTTGGCTCTGCTTTCAAGAGTAGTACATTCTGTATGATATCCTGGATAGCAAAGTTAGATAGGTTGGCACTGCTTTCAAGAGTAGTACATTCTGTATGATATCCTGGATAGCAAAGTTAGATAGGTTAGCACTCCTTTCAAGAATAGTACATTCTGTATGATATCCTGGATAGCAAAGTTAGATAGGTTGGCTCTGCTTTCAAGAGTAGTACATTCTGTATGATATCCTGGATAGCAAAGTTAGATAGGTTGGCACTGCTTTCAAGAGTAGTACATTCTGTATGATATCCTGGATAGCAAAGTTAGATAGGTTGGCACTCCTTTCAAGAGTACTACATTCTGTATGATATCCTGGATAGCAAAGTTAAATAGGTTGGCACTGCTTTCAAGAGTAGTACATTCTGTATGATATCCTGGATAGCAAAGTTAGATAGGTTGGCACTGCTTTCAAGAGTAGTACATTCTGTATGATATCCTGGATAGCAAAGTTAAATAGGTTGGCACTGCTTTCAAGAGTAGTACATTCTGTATGATATCCTGGATAGCAAAGTTAGATAGGTTGGCACTGCTTTCAAGAGTAGTACATTCTGTATGATATCCTGGATAGCAAAGTTAGATAGGTTGGCTCTGCTTTCAAGAGTAGTACATTCTGTATGATATCCTGGATAGCAAAGTTAGATAGGTTGGCACTGCTTTCAAGAGTAGTACATTCTGTATGATATCCTGGATAGCAAAGTTAGATAGGTTAGCACTCCTTTCAAGAATAGTACATTCTGTATGATATCCTGGATAGCAAAGTTAGATAGGTTGGCTCTGCTTTCAAGAGTAGTACATTCTGTATGATATCCTGGATAGCAAAGTTAGATAGGTTGGCACTGCTTTCAAGAGTAGTACATTCTGTATGATATCCTGGATAGCAAAGTTAGATAGGTTGGCACTGCTTTCAAGAATAGTACATTCTGTATGATATCCTGAATAGCAAAGTTAGATAGGTTGGCACTGCTTTCAAGAGTAGTACATTCTGTATGATATCCTGGATAGCAAAGTTAGATAGGTTGGCACTGCTTTCAAGAGTAGTACATTCTGTATGATATCCTGGATAGCAAAGTTAGATAGGTTGGCACTGCTTTCAAGAGTAGTACATTCTGTATGATATCCTGGATAGCAAAGTTAGATAGGTTGGCACTCCTTTCAAGAATAGTATAGGATAAAGTGGTCAATTTGTAAGATGCCAACCCTTAGTTTTAGTACCCTTGTTTAGTATCCACTTAAGAAACCTGTAAAGTCAATGTTGATCTGTACTATTCTAAGGACTAAACTGCAAGATCATCTCATGATGTTCATTAGTGGTGCTTCAAATAGTCACTTAGAGGTCAATAATGTACTATTTAAAGTATTTATACATGGACCTGAATCAGTACAGTATGCATTTATCAAACACTTCCCCCCCCCCCCCCGAATTCCAGCCTATTTTTAGAAAACATTAATTTCCTCAACCAGCAGTGTAGGACAGCATCACCTAATTATGTGCTTGTAAATTAAAAGGCCTCCAGTAAACATAAAAACATATACATAATATCTAGGTGTGCTGTAAACAATAATCAATTATTTTTTTTAAATATTAATAAACACCAACATTTTAAAAAAAATCAAACTTTTGGACTAACTAGCAGGACTTACTTTTTCTGGATGATTCTGCTCGGCTAACATTTAACATTGTGACTTTCTTCACCTTCAACTTAGGAGTGCCGCCCTCTACAGAGGGTTGTGCCATTCTACTTCATCCAGTAGTAGTCTCATTGAAATTACAAAATGTGATCGTGTCCAACCTTCAATAGAAACACAAAGATTTATTTATAGTTAAACCATGTCAATATTTTATACAGTATATAAAATAATATTTAAAAAAAAAGAAATTTGATTGTTTAATGATAGGCCTACTCTTCTACTCTAAGTGGTATGAAGAATTCAGACATCTTGAAACTTTTTAAAATTTCCCTCAAATCATCTAAATATTCTGAAGATTTAGAGCTGCAGTTGTAATGATTTTACAATTGGCTAGATTGCTAGAACATTTAAACCTTTTGCCTTTCCTTACTAAGTACATCCAAGACAAACTGAAACTAGCTACATGGTTTCTGTAACTAGACACATGGTTTCTTATCTCTATATTCAATTTCTAAGAAATATGTCATTAGGAAAATACAATATATATATATATATATATATTATAAGATATTATATATAACAAAACAGCTCAAAGCTCAAAACCTGCTTTGAGTAGTTCCATAGCCATCAAAACATGAGCATCACACACACAGAGAGAGTGGTCCAATAGGAAAATTAACTAAAATTTCCATTATGCTTATTGCTAAAGCTTATTTTACCCAATTTTTTAAAGATTATAGTGAATGAGTGCCTATTCAATCGTTTCCGTAACAGTTGGTTGACACATTCACAGGTTTTTTTTACAGTGATCATTAAAGAGGGAGCTAAAATTGATTTTAAATGTGTTCTATTTATGAAAGACCCTGGAAAATAAACATCAAGTCTAATAGCAGTGTCAGAATATCATTGTTAATCCTCCAAATTAAATATCAATTCATTTTTTTTTCAAATGATAGAGTGTTTAAATAAAAACTATACTTATGTAGCTTTTGTGAAATACTCAATAGTAAATTGACAAATAGAATGACTGTAAGACAACGTAAGCAAGGTGAGCTGATTTCCAACCTATTCAGGCTAGTATTGATGTAAATATAGGCAAACACATTTTTTTTTCCACTTTTGAAGATAACTATTTTAATTCTAAGCACATTTCAAAGAATTATATTAAAAAAAATAAAAATAATAATAATAATAATGAACATAAGGAATGCAAATGTCACAAACTTTCTTTTGTTATCATCACAAGCTACTTATTTTTTCTTTCTTTGCCCAGAACTTTTCTTAAAAAAACACAAACAAAAACTTAAAGAACTTCACTTTAGCTTGAATAAATTTGATTTAATGTTAATTTTAAAAAAAAAAGAGAATTGAAAAAAATATTTTTTTACAGAAATCATCTCTTTATTCAAAAGCACTAAAATGGTAAAAAAAAAATTATTCCATGTGTGAAGTAGCTTAATTGCAGACTGGTTCTATCAGTATTAGTCCAAAGAAGAGCACATTGAATGATGACAAGTGATGCTCCACAGAAAATGGATTCCATAGATTTTATACTATTTTACCACCATACTTCAATGTGTTTATTTAGTTCAGGAATGTAAGGACTTGAGATCTTGCTGTAATTATGACTTTATTTCTATAAACTTATTACTCATTCACTTTCTACTGTCAAGTTTGTAAACTGGGTCAATATGTGATTTAGAAAATTAGTTTGCAAGTTAAGGAAATAAAGTTAATAAATGATGAAATAAAAATTTGCTTTAGACATAACCATATTACTATATATTAATATTAATATATATATATATATATACACCAGTGGCTAAAAATGAAAGAAACAGAAGTGAATACCAAATACTACATTTTGTTAGGACGTTCTAAACAGAGCCATAAATATCCATTTAAAACACGAGGCTACCTGTAGTTACAAATGAAATGAAGATGACAACAATAGATAAATTGCCAAGCTATTATATGCTGTCAGCCTGGCAGTCAGCACTCAGGTTTTACTTCCTCAAGTCCAGAGAGAAGGAAACAAATGACTCAAAAAGGGAAAGTCAGGCCTGAGTAAAAGCAAAAAAATATAAGAGATTTTAGTTCCTCAACTATTTTCATCAATAAAACAAAACAATATTTGTTTTAGTCTTGTTTTTTAAATTCCTCAATATTTGAGCTGGATACAGTACAAACATATTTATCTACTGACTATTTTAAAATGTAAACAAAGCTTATTTTCATTATATATCCTTAGATCAGTGTTTCTCAAACTTTTACTGGTGGCATCCCCCCTTTCCCAAACAAACAAAAATTATTTGCACACTCCTTAGGCAGCTCTGATCTGCGGATTGCAGTTGTAAGGGCCCACAGTGTGGTCTGGGAGAGTTTTGAGAATGTATTAAAAAAGAAATGAAACTTATATATAATTAAAACACAATTTTTTTTTCTTCATTTATTCTTTGTTGCAAATTTACAATATGTTTGGAATTCAAATTTATGTAACAATATTCATTAAAGCGGGTCTTTTTTTTTTTTGTTGGAAAAAAGTACCATCTAGATAATTATCAATTGCTTTGTAGGCTAGAAAAAAAACTTCTAAAGATAATATGTGAAGGTAGCAACTCCCGCTTCTATCAAGCAAGGGAGTCTGGGACAGAGCTCCAGTTTTCTGCCTTCTAAGCTTCAGAAAAGTATTGTCCTGCCATCTACAAAAATAACAATTTACTTTTCTCATAGTTAGAATATTATATTACATGTTAAAACAAAATAAAAAATGAATTGCTGAATGTCAAATTTAGTTTAATAAAGAATAAGGCAGCACTGGCCAATACAATTATGTGAGGGATGTTTGAGCAACATATATATATACATATAAATATAATATATTAATTAATGTTATATCACTAACATTATCAAGTCTATGGATTTTAATACGGTCCAAAAATAATTTATAAATGTGGGGAAAGCATGTCAATATAATGGTCTCAGGTAGTTATCTGACCTTTCATAGTTTGTTTTACATGTTTTGGATGTTGCCTCAGAATTAAAGATTATTTCATCCTGGCCCGTCTCCCAAAGGATATAAATATATAATTCATGTGCATATATATATAATATGTTATTATCTGGTATGCACTACCCTTCATATTCTTTAAATTCTAGATGATAGATAAGGCACATTTCTTATTCCATATGCTAGGATAAATTTGTATAAGAGCATGTACCTATTGCTAATGGAATGGGCTGCCAGGACAATCAATGACTTCTAGAGTTTAAGTCTATAATTAACATGCATTAACTAGGATGTAATTATCTCATTCAGGACATAATTATCTTCTCTTTTGAAAGAAACTCTGTGTAATTTATAAGACAAGATTTCAGTAGTCAGTTTTGAGTTTAGAATACACTTTAGACAATATTCATTCTTGATCTATTGTCAATAGTATTGCTATTCATCTTCAATGTCACTATCCCTTAGTCTGTTGAACCATTGAACCATTTCCCTCTGTCTTTTCCCTTGGATAGAATTTCTTTCAGTGACAGGCCTGTCCATTCTTTTACATGTCTTCCAATTACTTTCTCTGTCTGCCTCTTCTTCTTTTTCCTGGTAATGTTCCCAGAAGGAAGGTCTTTGCAAGCCCTGAGGACCTTGAGATATGGTGACAGAGTTTGCATTTTTGACAGTAGAAGGTCATCATAGGGTCCTATTGCTGCATTTATTCATGCTTCTAATTTCTTCATTTGTAGTGTGGTCTTTGTAAGTCTTGTGTAAGTAATACCTAGGATTTTTCTTCAGCATCTCAATTTCACTGCCAGTATTTTTCATTGACCAACTGAATATAACTGAATCTACTCTATGCTAGATCTATATGAGTGTTTCTCCAGGACTGGTGACAAATAGGTATTGGTTCACTAAAAAGTCTGTAACTCAAAAACTTCTTATTAAAATGTCACAATTTTCTTTTCATTGCATTTAGAAATGGTTTGTGTATAAATTGTGATATTTTGAGCTTGAAAGGTGCATCTATAGTGGAATTTTAAAAATGTTGAAAATGTGTGAAATAGTGCACAAAATGGCATCTTTTGATGTAACATGGAACACCTGGCTTAGATGGAAGTAATATTCTACTAAAAGCAAGGATTAATGAACAGACATTTTTGTTGAAATAGGTTAACAATATAATGTTTTGAAATAGGTTAACAATATAATGTTATTACATTATCTATATCTTTTTATTTTATATTTACTTTGGTATTACTTACTCGCTGTAAAAAAAGCGTCACAGGTGCATCACATGGTGTCCCACTAAATTTGAAATTTTAAACTTTTATCAATTGTAAACAAAGTAAAGGATTCTGCTCCCATTTGTGTTTCTATTACTCAAAACCTCAATGATTAATTTACACAGTGTAATTTTCTTTAAAACTGTAAAAATTTATATATAATTTTAGTAAAATAGGTCTTGGTGTCCCAGGTGAAGCACCTCAAACGCGCTTGACAAAAAGAACAATATTTTTTTAAACAAAGTTATTAATGTGATGGGAATTACTTAATGGTATCTATCTATGATACTGCTTAGTACACAATTAGCTCCATTTTCTTGAGAAAAGGCTACATAATAATTAACAGGAGACATTAAAAGACATGGTTTCCCACATTTTTTTTTACTGTAGCACCCAAAACACTGCATGTTGAATCATACCAGAAAATCTCAGAGATCTAGATATAAGTAGTTTTCTCACCAAAGTTTTGAATTATAATAAGAATTGATCTATATTATATAGGTCTTATGTAGATTAAAATCTACTCTATATACTGATATATATGTAAATCTAGTTTTCGATCTTGTTCTTGGTGCATTGAAAGTCAGAAAGCTGCACCTTTTAGTCTATGATTAGGTCATGTTTGAGGCAGTTATGTCTAATATATTTTTAAAGGATTGTTGAACACACACACACAAAGGCCTAGTGCATTCATTTGTGGTTACAGAAAACTATTTTGTGAATAACTAATAAAAGAATTTAAAATTGGTAATGTATTTACAGACTTTTAAAAAATTGTATTTCAGCATGTATTAACAAAAAATATAGATCTGATCTTAGTCTAAGTTTTTCTTGTTACTGTTATATATATAGATCTAGATTCTATATATATTATATCTTAAAACCATTACAAGTTAAATACTAGCTCTTGATCTCTATAATTATAGTATAATAGAATCTGGATTCTAATACATAGGCTAACTTTTTTTCTAGATATAGAGTACTCTAGTAGATCAAGAGACTTAAGACTAAGTTACACTTTACATTTTACAGTTAAGTAGACAAAATCTGTCAAAGTCTAACCAAGAAGGCAGGCCTAGATCTTGATCTATAGATCTAGATATATATATCTATAGATATCTAGATTCTACATGGTCCTGAATTAGGAATAGTCATCATTTTTACTGTAGTAGTCTATCATCCCTGTAGTAGGGGTAGTCACACTTTAGTGACTTTAGACACTTTAACTTTAGTCTTTAGTGTTACAGTGAAAGTAAATTTGTTACTGTCACTAGTGTCACTGTGGTACAGTAACAACAGTGTCTTAACGTCTTCAGTCTGTCCCTTGTCAGTCACCAGACAGAGTCAGTCAGTGGTCTGGTGGATGTAAATTTAATAAAATCATCATCATCATTTAATAGATCTAAAATCACTAAGAGTAAGAATCTAGATCTAAAATCTAATGATTCTAATCATCTAGAATTTTAGAATCTATATCTAACTATAGTCTAGATTCTACATTTTTTCTATTAGTAATGTCTAAAGTCTAGATTCTAGATATTCAACTCTAGTAGGTCTAAGTCTACTCTAAGTATAGATTTAGATCTAGATCTAGTAATCTAGTATTACTAGTAACTAGATCTAGTCTAGATCAGTAGTACTAGTAGTAGTTGATCTAGATCTAGTATAGAATTTTGAATAGTAATCTAGAATCTAGATGTACATAATATATCTAGAATCTAAATTATAGATTTATATTTAACTAATTATATAGTATATCTAATAGACATACTGTCAGATAGATCTATTAATATTTAATATTATAATTTATATGATTATATCTATAATAATACTATTAATAAGGTTACTATTATTATTATAATATATTTATTAGATTAGAATCATTAGATCTAGAATAATCTAGATTCTAGATCTATAATATATCTAATTTTATTTAATATTATTGCTCAATTACAATTACTGAAACTTAGGTATGATCAGAAACTTTAGTTATTATATCTAGATTAGATATAGACATAGATCTATATAGAATGTAAATGTTTGTAAAATGTTTTACATGTTTCGGATGTTCCTTCAGAGTTGAAGATAGTTTACTTCCTAGTCCAAACCTCCCGCAGGACGACGGGGGATGGGAGCGGGCAGGGTTTGAACCCTCGACCGTCGATAAATCCGAACGACAGTTCAGCGCGCAAACCGCACGACCAGGCAGCCATCCAGAATCTAGTATATATATAATATACTCATATACTATAGACTAGATCTATAATAATACTATAGTTAAGTATAGTTAATAGTATAGTATTAGATCTATAGTATTATAGTCTAGATAGTATTAATAATAATTAATATTAATAATAATTTATAATTATAATATTTATTAGATTAGAATTCTAGATTCTACAATATTAGATGTCTACTTTAACTTTAAGTCTCAGACTAAGTAAGAGTAAGTTAACTTAGTAAAGATGTAATTTAATAATAATAGATCTAATTAATATTATTCAATTTATTGCTCAATAACTAGATCTAAGTCAATTACAATTACTCATTTACTGAAACTTAGCCGACTTAAATCTTAATGTTAGGTATGAATATGATCAGAAACTTACACTTACAGCATGCTGCATTGCACTAAATTTAGTAAATATCCAAATGTTTTTGCGTAGAAATATTTATTATCATCTAGATCAATCCATACACCAACACTTGTTTACTGTTAACAGCATCCCTCTTGCAAACAAAAGGAACATTAAGCCTGCCTATCTGCTATGCCTAGAAATCGAGTCACTTTCGGAACGTTACTTTTTTTTTTTTTTTTTTTCGGAATCAGTAGATCTAAGAATAAGAAGGAAAATTAATTCTACATTTGTCTACTACTTTTAATTTTATGAAAATAACTTACTAGATTTAGATCTATAAACTTTACTTAAAATAGAATTTTACAAAATGATTGATCTCAGATTTATTTAAATGATTTTTTTATTTATTCTGTAGGTAGATCTAGATCTATTTCTTTTCATATATTTTATAATAATGTGAACGTTTGATATTTTAATATTTTACGTTGTCTGTGTCATGTGACCATTTCAAAATGGCCACTTTCCTGTGAAGATAAATACTAAATAGATTAAAAACTTTTTAGTACAAACTTAATCTAGATGTCTGATCTAGATTCTAGATCTAGTATATAGATTTACATCAAACCTTGACTAACATAGATCTAACTGCAGTGTTGTATTTAAATCGAAAAAAAAGACTTAAAATAAGTTAAAACTATTATAAAAGTGTTGTTTTTTTTGGGGTATGTTACTATCATTTACTATGTAAAGTAAAAAGACAGTAAAGTTGAATATTATTGTTTATTAATTTAATTTCATTATGTTAATCATTTTTAATGTTTTAATAGGTACTTTGACAAAAAAATCAAAATAAAAAGTCTATATAATAGTATATATGAACAAAAGTTATTTAGTTATGTAGAGCTTGCTGAGAGGGTTACAATGATTCACAATGATACATTTATCTTTCTATGTTATATAGTTATATAGAATCAAAGTTATGCCGTTTTATGTGTAAGTGTAGAAAAATGGACTATAGTCAACTATAGAAGACAATACTTGAATAGAGTCTATATAGTCACTATAGTCTATAGAAAATGTCCAAAAAGCTGTGATCGAAAAAATGAATTTTCGTCTTTATCTCATCATAACTTTATTGTCTTTATAACCATAATAGATAAAATAAAAGCTTGAAATTTGGAACACAGCTACCCCATTATATGATTTTTATTTTGAATGTTTCATTTCACATGCAGCTAACATTCATTCACAGCTAATCCAATTGTTTGAAAATTGACTTCGATCCTTTTTCTAGAATGCTGTTTGGTAGAAACTTCCTCAGCTTTATAATATTTATAAATATAATCTTGATAGCATTCTTTCCACTAGGTTGATCAAAGATAAGCTGTTAAACAATGTATTTAAATCATTTATATTATACTTCATATTATCCACGAGAATTACTAATGTCTGGCGCCACATGTCGCTGCATAATGGAGTGACTTCATTTAACATCGTCAGGATGGGCCCAAACGTGCCTTAATTAGCTGATTTTGTGTACCTAAGTATAGAAAAAAAAGATTTCTAACACTACTCTATAAAAGAAATAATATTGATTTTAATACTATAGTCATAGATTGTTATGGTAGTTATAATTTTTCCACTTACCCATTTCGAAAAATAGCCTAATTTGGCATCATTTATAGCATGTTAGGGGAAGTTTTTTTAATTTTGGAGGACAAAATTTCAAAAAATAATGAAATAACAAGCTTTAAGCATAAATCTAGGTCTAAATTCAATAAAAAAAATTCCAAGCTTGCTTAAAAATTATATTAAATGCAAAATCATTCTTACCTATGACTTTACTGTAAATTTTCTAAATAAACACGACTTTCATTTGTTGACAATGTGGTATGATTCAAAAGCTTAGGAATTCTCCTTCAAGATTAGCACGAGGGTTTTTAAAACATGAAGCAAATGTAAAGACAACAATCAATCAACTAACACCATGGTTTTGGAAGTCAAGCCATGGTGTTTCAAAACTATATAGCAGCTAGTCTAGCAGTTTATAGTTCAGTAGAGTTGGGATGTCAAAGTACCTAGTTTTAAAAAGTTTAGATTAGACATTAGTTTAGAATAATTTAAATTAATTTTAAGAGAGTTTAGACTTTAGACTAAGTTTAGAGAGAATAAATTATAAGACTTTAAAGTTAGACTCAAAGATTGTTATTGTTACTAGACTCTTAGCACTCTAGATGTCTACTAGATCTACATCTATGATCTAGGTCTTTGTATACTTTGTTATATTAACTGAGACTAGACCATTCCTGTTTTGAATTTAAAAACATTCATATTTGATTTATGCCTGTTGATTTACTGTATATATCTGGATCTGTGAATCTGTTAATAAGAACTCAGAGTAATACCAATCGTACAGAAACACTCAATCTTCAGCTCAACACAAACTCTACAGACACAGATTAGACATAATGTAATAGATCTAGTAAGTCTAGTAGGTATCTATATTTATAGTCAGTTATCAGTTAGGACAGTATCATACAATATATAGATCTAGAATATAAATATATAAACTAGATCTAGAATATAAATATATAAACTAGATCTAGACATAAACATTTAAACAAATTGTTTTTTATATTTATAAATAAAGAAAATTCTAGTTGGTGTAGAATAGATCTGAACTATAATCTAAAAAATGAATACATGATCATTCGTTCTTGTGTGATAATTAATTTACTATTTAAATTAGACTCAACTTTCAAACTGTTTCTGTGGCTTGGTTGAGCTTCCTGTGCATGGATCAGCTGGTTTCTAGATCTAGTTGTTGGCTTGTGGCATGTGCTCTTAGGTCTTATTAATGTCACTTGTAATATTTCATGTGGCAGGCATCAACTGAGAATGATAGATCTAGACTTTCACACAGTCCTCGCCTTGTACTTTACTACTCGAGTAATATACATTGTCACATTAATCTAGATAGATAAAGTAAGTAAATACAACTCAATATACATTGTCAAATCAATCTAGATAGATAAAGTAAGTAAAGACAACTCAATAATACATTGTCACACCAATCTAGATAGATAAAGTAAGTAAAGACAACTCAATATACATTGTCACATCAATCTAGATAGATAAAGTAAGTAAAGACAACTCAATATACATTGTCACATCAATCTTGATAGATAAAGTAAGTAAAGACAACTCAATATACATTGTCACATCAATCTTGATAGATAAAGTAAGTAAAGACAACTCAATATACATTGTCACATCAATCTTGATAGATAAAGTAATTTAAGACAACTCAATATACATTGTCACACCAATCTAGATAGATAAAGTAAGTAAAGACAACTCAATATACATTGTCACATCAATCTTGATAAAGTAATTTAAGACAACTCAATAATACATTGTCACATCAATCTAGATAGATAAAGTAAGTAAAGACAACTCAATTCTAAGTTTTTTCTTGGAGTTTAAAGATTAAGGAAGAATGCAGTATTCCACAAGGCTTTGGATGCCAATCTATGATTACCAGTATATACTTTACAGAGGCGCATGGGCTGAGTGGTAAAGCGTTTAACTTCCAGGTTTGAATCCTGGTGTAGATTCTGATTTTTACTTTCCAGATCTTTAGGGTACCTCTGAGGCCACCCAGCTCTAATGGGTACCTTAGAAGTACCTTACATTAGTTAGTGAAAAGTTAAGGCCATTGGTCTTGTGTTGGTCACATGACACCCTCGTTAATAGAAACATATGAGCTTTACATCATCTGCCCCATACATCACAAGGTCTGAATGGGGAAGTTTACTTTACTTTTTTTTATATACTTTACCACGTGCACTGTAGACAAAAACATAGTCTGCTGGTGTCATTTGAATTTCTCTTTTCACTGTTTCCCTGTTTTCCCTCTTCAGTAACTCACGGTTACACTAAATGCATCACTATAGTAGTTAGTAGAAATACTGAAAGTCAGTATCACAACATCAAAACAGTTCTAAATAATCTGAAATTTTAAAATCTCAGATTTTTTTTTTTTAGCTACAGCATATATGTGGTTAGCCTAAGTAGCATCTTTTCTATTTCACATACAATATTTTGAAAAATATACGTTAAATTGTTAATTACAGAATTAAATATCAATGCTTTAATATATTTTAATATTTTGCTAATTGCAGAAGTTACATGAGTATTTAAAGCTTTATAGAACATGGCCTCAATTTTGGACCAGTATGAAGAGGAATATAATAGAGGTGCAGTCCGGAGACCCAACCAAGTTGGTGAATTGGTAAGAGTTTACAGAAAAAGTACAATTAAATGCTTTGGCAAAACTGTTTGAAATGCTTGACGGAGAGTTAGAGCCACAATATTAACAAACAATACTTTCCTGACCAATTGTAAAAATTAAAAACTGACATGATCTCTTGTGATCATTTGATCATCTTTGTTGTAAAGTTCTTTGCACTGGTTTTCTTTGGTGGTGGTGTGGGGTTTGGGACTTACTGCTGACTCTTTTCAAAAAAGAATATCATCTTATGTGGTCTTTTACTCTCCTTATGGAAAAGACACATTGGTCCTGTTTTCTCCTTATCTCGTTTTCTTTGATTCACTTTCTTGCAACTAATGCTTTAAAGAAATACATTTATTAATTTATATAACTTAACCCTAAGTTACCAGCACCATTGTATTGTACATGATGCTTTTGCCATTAGATTTTTATTTTACTAGGTAACTAGTCTTTTTTTTCCCCAGTGTAAACAGAGAAAGAGTAGTGTGTATTATCAATCTGTTTTGTGTTTTCAAAGATAGGTCCTGGCTTTAGTGATGCAAGATTGGACGCAGATGTGCCCATTTTCAATAAAAAGAAAGTCAACTTTAAGTAAGTTAACTCCTAGAGATTTTTTGTAAAAGAAAGAATTCTAAAAAGATATCCCTTTAATCTGGACTGCTGCCTGGTTGTGTAGTATGTGCTTAGGGTTGTCATCACAATGGTACCAAGTTCTAACCCTGCCCACTTCCGTCCCCTGACATTCAGCAAGAGGTTTGTCTCGACATAACAATCTTCATTTCAGATGGAACACTTGAAACTTATAAAACAAAACATCTTTCATGTTCGTTCTTAACCTAGTTATTTGTACTATGACACACTGTGAATTATATACTTTTATTCAATCTATATGTTTCTATTATTAATGTCCAGACCTCAAGATCCTATTACACATCTTGTTGTGGCCAATAATTTCCTAGTCATGGCACAGAGCAGCAACATTTTGCTTCGTCTTGATTTAGAGCACCCTGATCAGCCAGATGGTGAGTCCCTAGAAATAGTATTTACCATCATAGTTGGATAGTTTTTTTTGTTTCTCCTTTTTCTTATCAGAGAGTTTACATTAGTATATTTTTATTCAATATAATAGATTTAACCCTACCAGCCCTGAGCAATAAAACAGGCAGTCCCCTTTGTTCTGAGCTCCTGAGGGCCACGTCCCTCTTTACTTTATGTCTTTGAAGCTCTAAATCTGATGAAAATCACAAATTTTTCTTATCAATCGATCTCTCACAGTACCATTCAATGGAAGTAAAAACAGAATTCTTTATGAAATTCTTATTCTTACTTCATTTAAAAATATATCATTCAACCTTTAGGATGATTACAAACCAAGTCCTACCTGGTTCATGTTTATTACTAATTTTCCTGTAAAACCACACCAATTCATTTTAACCACATGGGCTCAGCCACTTGCAAAGCTTAACGTATAGTTTTATTATGATTGGTTGGTTATTCTTTGATTCTGGCTCATTTTTTAAAATGAATCCTCAAGTACTGAAAAAAAATTGTCCACCAGCATAGCTGTCATTTTGGAAATTTCAGAAAAAGCAGTCCACCGGTTTGGTAGTGTTAATGTCCTTGTAACCTACACTCCTGTTGTTATAATTTAAATTTTGCTATGTAATAATCTCTCTTTTTTTTTAATGCCCAAGTAGTTGAGTCTTTAGTATGTCACCAACTAAATTATGTTTTTACAAAGCTTACATCAACTCACTCTGTCTGTTTGGTACAATTTTTGAACACCTTATTTCTCACTATTATTAGATAAGCTTCTTTTTTAAAAAACTTATAACAGGGAAAATATTGCTTCCTGTACCTTCACACTTATGGCTTTTCCTTGAGCTTGCCAATCACTTTGGATTCTGTCTTATAGACAAAAAAAAAGTTGTTTTTTTTTACTTCTTTAGCTTGATCTATTCAAGCTCTTAATTTTTTTTTCTTTAATAATTATCAATCTTTTTGGTAGAAATTTTTATTGAGGAAAATGTAACATAGTATATACGTTTTAATTTTTTTTTTAAATGTGTATGTGAAGAGGTGGAGCTGCCCCGTTCAGTTGAAGATAGAATACACAAGATATTCCTGGATCCCACTGGACGTCACTTGATTATATCAATGAATTCTCAAGATAACTATTATTTGTCTAGACAGTTAAAGAAACCAAAACCTATTGTAAAACTTAAAGTAAGTAAGATCACTAGACAGTTTATTATATCAATGAATTCTCAAGATAACTATTATTTGTCTAGACAGTTAAAGAAACCAAAACCTATTGTAAAACTTAAAGTAAGTAAGATCACTAGACAGTTTATTATATCAATGAATTCTCAAGATAACTATTATTTGTCTAGACAGTTAAAGAAACCAAAACCTATTGTAAAACTTAAAGTAAGTAAGATCACTAGACAGTTTATTATTACTAGAACTAAACATCTTTGTTTCAAGAAACACAAAGTCAGCCAGTCAGATGTTCATATTGGTTATCATGGATGACTGGTCTTATGGAGTGTGTGTGTTTCTATGGTGACGGGTGGTGGTGGCTGATTCTTGAAAGTGGTTGGCTTCCGAAACAATAGCTCCTGCATTTGAATCTCTGTGGACACAGGGATTTTTCATTTCAGGGTTCTAAGGATGCTCCTAAGTCCATCTAACTCTAATGGGTTCCTGCCTTTAGTTGGGGAAAGTAAAGGCATTTGGTCATTGTGCAGGCCACATACACCCTGCTCATTAACCATGGCTAAAGAAACAGATGACCCTATAGATTGTAAAGTCTGAAAGGGGGTACTTTACTTCCTTTTTTCTATCATGGATGACCAGAATGAACTTACCTGGTTTAAAATTAGGTGCTTTGGATTAAGGGGTTAGCATTTATGCTTGGTTTTGACTCCTTTGCTAGTTCAGGAAGGCTGCTTTATTAATAAAAACATTATAATTAAAGAATTTTTACAAAATTAATCAACTTCTTATTAATATGTGTTTTTTTTAACTATCTTATGTCTAGGGTCATCTGATTGAATGTGTGGGCTGGAACTGGCAAAATGCTAATGACAATACAACAAGTGCTATTCTCTTTGGCACAAGTCGTGGTATGAAATCCATTCATGTGCATTATAATATTACAATCTAATAACTGAGACAACATTTTTCTTTATCTTTATTGAATCTTTATACTTTTGTTTCAGGTCTGATCTTTGAATCTGAATTGTCATCTTTTGAAGACCGTACTTTCTTTCAAGGCAATGTAGAGCAGTACTTAAAACAGGTAGAAATAATTGGGCATGAATAGTGATGATTTGTTCAGCATGAAATTCTCTCTTTTTTTTATGTTAAATTTGAACAGAATCTCTAAAAAGGTAAACTTAATGACTAAAAGCTAATGGAGATTTCTAAATAACATTTTTGTTGACTCATAAAAGAGAAAATGTCCATCAGTTTCTATAACTATTGGCTCATAAAGGAATTATGTAGGCAGAATTATAAATATTTCCATTTTACAACTGATGGTAAAAAAGTTTTCTTCTTCATTCTTATTTGTATGTTGGAGGGTTCAGACTTGTTATCCTATATCAGAGATGAACCCTGCAGGGGTTTCTAAATCAGGCAGTTCTCCATCTAGTTTTTCTTCTATATGACCAACCCAATTTGCTTTGTACACCAGTCATGATATACTTTTCCAAAATGTGTGACTAAGCCTGTAGACCAGTTTAGTTTGAATTGTATTTTGTACATTTATTCTCTTTTGTTTTGTCTAACATGTTGACATACTTTTTATTTGACCAGCTGTTCACACTTCAGGGGAAAGTGACAGGTCTTGAGTTTGACCGCATGCCATCAGGAGACATGACTGTGTACAAATATTATATTCTGGCCACGACCCCTGGGTAAGGTTGGATTGGTTGGTGAAAGTGTTGAATAGTTTTCTATTGAAATTTCTTTTCTGAACTGCTAGGGCCATTTCTGTACTTTTGAATGAAATCTTTAAATTTTGTTTTGAGACCATTATAATACATTGACTTTGCTGTCAGTAATCTCTTAAAATGATCTTTTCTTAGAAGGTTCATGTTTTAAAAAAACTTAAATATGTTATTATTTGTAAGAAATTATTAATTTTTAGATATTAATGTATTTATGCATCTAGGATTTTAAAAAATGTTTCTGTTATATTCCAGACGATTGTACCAATTTATTGGTCAAGTTTCCCAATCATCCGAGCCTCCAATGTTTTTGTCACTATTTCAACAATATGAAAATGGGACTGGTAAGTTTAGTCATTAGAATTTATTTTTTTTTGGTAACATTTACAGTTACCCAAAGACTGTCATTCACTTGATTGCCCTTTATATTACTCAGAACACCCTCAATTTATAGAACTTCCTGGAGATTTTGGCTATAGTGAGCTGCAACTCTTTTTCACAAAGTTTAGACAACCAGCATGCAAATTTGCCTGGATGGCTGGTAAGTAATAAGTTTGTCTGGATGGCTGGTATGTAACAAATTTTGCCTGGATGGCTAGTACGTAATGAGTTTGTCTCAGTGATGGGAATTTTCTGAAAATTTTAAAAATTCCAAAAATATTTGGAATTCCGAAAATTTCTTGTGAACCATTTCTCTAACAAAATCAGAAATTTTCCCCTGGGCATCAATGGAAAAGTACAACATAAATAAAAACATAATATAAGTAATCCAGAACCTCTACAAGCAGGCCTCCAGTGTGGCGTACTTCAACAACAACATTGGAGACTGGTTTAAAACCACAGTTGGAGTAAGACAAGGCTGTCTACTCTCACCAATTATTTTCATTATCTTCCTTGAGAGGATAATGGAAAATGCTCTCATTTGCTTTAGTGTCTAGAAAAAAAAAGAAGAGGCAGACAGAAAAAGTGATGGGTAGATGCATGGAGATGGAGGGGTCTATCAATGAAAGAGATTCTGTCAGAGTCAAAAGACAGAGGAATATTGTAAGAAAGTCAATAAATTTTGTGTGGTGCCCCAACAGTCCAACAGACTAAAGGACAGGTGAAGGAAAGTACAAAAGCTCAATGAAAATAATAATGTGAGGATGTGAAATAATACAAATTATACAATCGAGGGCTTTAACCCTTTGTCTCCTTTTTTTCAAAGACTTTCAATCTAAGTTTAGATCTAGAAACATCCAGATTCTGCTTATTCAAAATTGTAACTTAATTTATAGCCTTTTAGGAATTTTATGAGCTATAGATTAAGAATATCATGACTCATTGATGTGTTTGTTTCCCAGGTCCTGGCATCTATTATGGTGACATCAACGTGAGTGGTTCATCTCCCTCTTCTGTCTTAGCTAACACCAAACTAATGAGGTGACTACAGTTTTTCTAGGTCTCCATCCATTGCTCTATAAACAATGAAATTGTTTTCACCATTAAATTCATTTCTAACACTGTGTTTCTAGTTATGGCAAGAATGAAGAGACAAAAACTTCCAAGCCATTATCTATGATACTGACAGAGTTTCATGTCTTGGTTCTTTATCCTGACTGGTAAAGTCTTTTTTTTTTAAATTGTTGTACTATTAACTTATCACAATCCACAAAATAGTTTTAATATTTCATCTGCTTCATCGTCAGTTTTGTTTTTCTTAATTTTGTTTCATTTTCACAAATTTTATTTACTATATCCCATAATACATTTTTTTTTTTAGATACAATTTATTTTGTTAGACTGTATTGATTCTGCTGATTTGTTACAGTGTGAAGGCTATCAGTAACTTGAATGAAGAATTAGTTTATGACGACCCCTACCCAGATGTAAGTATAAAATTAACACAGAATTAAATACATGAAATCAAATCTGTTCTTACAGTCATGGCTGATGGGCTAGTTATCAGATAATAGACATTTGTAGAGTTGATACTTATGTGCCCAAGTGAAATATTATACAATGAAGTTTGATTGTTATATGCCATGTAACTAACTTTCTATGTCATGTAACTAGGTGTCTAGTTTGTAGTTAAAAGACATTTTGATAATAAAAGAAAATTTTGAAATGAAAAAAATATTCTTTAAGTTGATGAAATAAAACTTTATTTATTGGTTAAAATTTTTTGTGAGTGTTACGTGCGCATGTTAATGTAAATGTGAAATGGTGCGAATGCGTGTTGAACGGAGAGGAGAAAAGAAAATGGAGAAAATAGAAACGAAATAGTGTTCTAGTGTTCATGAGAATTAAAATGAGTTCTAAGCGATGACGTTGTTGTTTTAGTGTTAATGTACTGTTTAAAGAGTCTTATTCTAGAAAGGAACGTAACAAGTGGCGCCCAACGTAAAGGTAAAACCTACGTAGTCCTTTATACACAGTTGATCTCCTGTCAACAGATAGTAGAGATATCATATTATATAGTCTAGATCTAGTGATAGGATACTATTCAATTTGATTAATAGTAATCGACTATGGCGGACAAGGCTGAGGTTGCAGCGTTGAAAGAAGAGGGAAGGTTGTTGGAGCTTGAAGGGGCAGAACTAAGAAAATATGTACAAGAAAGGTTGATGGAGAGGGAGAGATTAGCAATGGAGGACAAAAGAGAAAAAGAAAAGGAAAGATTAGACAAGGAGGACAAAAGAGAAAGAGAAAAGATAGCCATTGAAAGGGAGAAGAAAAACGAATTAGTTGCCATTGAAAGAGACAGATTGGCGTTCGAAAAAGAGACGGCCGAGAAAAAGTTAAAAACAACCCAAGAAAAAGAGAGTGATAAAAGAAAAGGGGAAACTACAGGGAACAAACTAGCAAAGTATAAAGGTGCAATATTCGAAGAAGCTAAAATGGACATAGACATTTTTTTGAAGAAATTTGAAATTGAAATGAGGGAACTGGAATACCCCGAAGACAAATGGTCATTCTTATTATCGAAGTCATTCGTAGCAGAGGTTCCATCGAAGATATGCATGAACCAGAGCAGCTATAGCGTGGTGAAAGAACAATTACTACGAACGTACGGAAAAACAGAGGCGTACTACCGTGAACAATTTGTTAACTGTGCGATAGAAACAAATGATGACCCACAGACATTCCTGGACAGAATGACCAGTAGTTTTGAAAATTGGACTGAAACCGCTAAAATAGAAAAGACCTTTGACGGTTTAAAGACATTTCTAATGATAGACAAAGCAATTTATGAGTGTCAGGAGGAATTAAAAATATTTTTGTTGGAGAGGAAACCAAAAGCCATAGAAGACATAGTGAGACTGATAAGGGCTTATAAAGTGGCACATCCCGATAAGAAACTATCCAGAGGCAGCGACATAGAAGAAATAGTTGCATTTAACAGAACAAGAGATACACGAGACAACTACATCAACGATGGAAGACGATTTAGATATGATAAACAAAATAGATTTAGAGGACAAGGAAGGAACCAAATGGGTAGTAGACAAGGACATTTTTATAGTAACCGAGGGCGATACCAAAGAAATGTACAGGGAAGATACGGCGGAGTGAGAGATAGAAGAGATCAAAGCCTTTCAATGTTAACATGTGCAGGAAGCCTAGAGTATTTTGAGACCTTCGTGGGAAACAAAATAGCAAGGACGATACGAGATTCAGGCAGTACAATTGTGGGTGTTAATAAGAAATTAGTAGAAGAACAAGAATATACCGGCAAAACCAGGAATTGTGTGATGTTTGATGGGAAGACTGTACAATTACCAGTTGCTAGAATTAAAATTGATACACCATATTTTACTGGAATTGTGGATGCATGTGTAATAGACCATGCTCATATTGATTTGATTATTGGAAATATTCCAGGTATAAAGAATTGCAATGAAAAGGATATGGGAAATTGGAAGAAGTGTTTCGGAATGAGTATTACTCGATCCAAATGTAAGGACCTGGATGCAGGAGATCTGGAAAAATTATTTCAGTTACCAGATAAGAAAAAAAAAAAAGAAGGATTAATAGGAAACTCAGAAACATTAGAACTTAATGAGGTAGTATTCAACAAGGAAAGGTTTATTACAGAACAAAAAAATGACCCAGAGATGCATCAGTTGGCCCAGAAAGGAGGTAGAGGAGGAAGATTTTATATAGAAAGAGGAATTTTGGTAAGAGAAATTGAGTCACAAGGAAGAAAAATTATACAGGTTGTTGTACCAGCTGAATTTAGAAATGTTATATTGAAGAATGGGCATGATGAAGCATATGCAGGCCACATGGGAATTCACAAAACAAAACAAAGAATATTTAGGGACTTTTATTGGCCATCTATTAGCAAAGACATCAAAAATTATGTGTTGTCGTGCAAAGTTTGTCAAATGAAAGGCACTAAAAAAATCAGAGCTCCATTACAAAAGGTAGATATACCAGAAAGGCCATTTAGGAAGATTGCGATTGATTTGATTGGACCCATGCCGGTGATATCAAATAGGGGTCATCGATATATTCTAACTGTAATAGACGTTTGCTCAAGATGGCCAGAAGCGATCCCACTAAAAAGAATTGAAGCCAGTGATATAGTTCAAGCGTTATATACATTATTTACACGGTTTGGATTTCCTGAAGAGGTACTGTCAGATAGGGGCACACAGTTCCACTGCCAACTAACGACAACATTTTTGAAAATGTTTGGAATTCGGCAACGGTTTACAGCCCCGTACCACCCGCAGAGCAACGGTATTTGTGAACGTTTTAACTGTACGTTAAAGAAAGCGTTGTCGAAAGTAGCAGATGACAATCCCAAAGAATGGGATGTGGCATTACCCTCAATCCTTTTCGCATACAGAGAAAGCCGTAACGAAACCACGGGGTATTCGCCATTTCAGATGATTTATGGAGGAAATCCAAGAGGCCCAATGGCAATCCTAAAAGAACTTATACTCCCACAAGAACATGTTGGAAATAAAGAAAGTTACGATATAGTGACAGAAACCAGAAATAAAGTAATAAAGGCTTGTGAGGAAGCGAGCAAACATGTGCTTGATAAAAATGAACTAACACAGTCTAGGGTTAATGAACACAGGAAATTGACCAAACTAGAAGTAGGTCAAGATGTTTTGGTATTACTAAAGGATAAGGAGAATGTACTATTCACGAAATGGTTGGGTCCTTATAAGGTAACAAGGAAAATTAGTGATGTGGATTATGAAATTAATATTGATTCAAGGCTGAAAATATTTCATGTGGATATGCTAAAAGAATTTAGGTCGAAACAAAAAAGTGAAAAAAGCAGTAAAGAAGACCCATTGGTCATGGGTACATCCGTGAGTGTAGACATTGAGACAGAAGAAAGATTGGGACACATAGAAACAATTTCAACCGATGCCAGTCAAACATGGAAAGATGTGGAAGTGAAGGGAATCTCGTCAGACAGAGCCTAGGAAGTAACAGAATTATTAGAAGATTTTAAGAATATTTTTACAGATTTACCAGGAAAAACGAATATCATAGAACATGATATCAAATTAACAGGCAGAGTTCCAAATAAACTACCTCAATATGCTGTACCATTGCATCACAGAGAAGCATTACAGAAAGAAATAGATGAACTACTTCAATTGGGAGTGATAGAACCATCTACTTCGTCATGTGCTGCACCAGTTGTACTGGTTAAAAAAAAATGTGGTAACATTAGACTGTGTGTAGATTACCGCCAACTAAATAAAGTTACAGAATTTGACCCATTCCCAATGCCACAGGCAGAGGAAATGTTTACTAAATTGAAAAAAGCGAAAATTTTCACCACGTTGGACCTTTCTAGAGGATACTGGCAAGTACCTCTAAAGGAAGAAGCTAAACCACTATCCCCATTTAAGACACCATTCGGAGTCTATCAGTGGAATGTGATGAGTTTTGGCTTAGTAAATGCCCCAGCCACTTTTAACAGGATGATGGCAAAGATACTGGGTCACAGAAGAGACACTATTTGCTATTTAGATGATATCTGCATCTTCAGTGAGGACTGGAACGAACACTTACAGAGTCTAAGAGAGATATTTGCTATTATCAAGGGAAACAATTTGACATTGAAACCAACAAAAATAAAAATTGGACTTAGTGAAATTCCTTTTTTGGGATACAAAATAAAAAATGAATCAATTACACCACTGGAAGAAACAGTTGCAAAAATAATGGATATTAGTGTACCAAAAACAAAAAAAACAAATTAGAAGCCTTTTAGGTCTGTGCAATTTTTATAGAAAATTTGTTCCAAAATTTGCAGAAATGATTGAACCTCTTACAAATCTTACCAAGAAAGGGAAATCTAACATTATAGTTTGGTCTGAACAATGTCAAAGATCGCTAGACAAGATTAAGAGGGTGTTTTCTGAAAACCCAATATTAAAATTGCCCGATAGTACTAGAGAATTTATTTTGGCAACGGATGCTTCATCCATAGCTATAGGGGGCTGTTTGATGCAAGAGTATAGTGGAATTGCACACCCTGTTTTTTATGTAAGCAGGAAACTAACCCTTGCAGAGTTAAACTATGCAACTATTGAAAAAGAGGGGCTGGCAATTGTGTGGTGCATAACAAAGCTAAGTTTTTATCTGATGGGGGCTAAATTCCAATTATGGACTGATCATGCTCCGTTGGCATTTATTAATTTAAATAAATGTGGTAATAATAGAATTGCTAGGTGGGCATTACAACTGATGGACTATAAATTTGAGATAAAGACAATACCAGGGAAAGAAAATGTTGTGGCAGATACATTATCACGATGTACTTAGGTTGGTGAGATTGTGTAGGGTATATAATGATTACTTACATGCTGTTAAGAATTAAGCTATTTTATTGTTTACAATTGTAAATTCTGGCACGGAGTGTAGTAGATATTCCACAGAGGATTGTCCAATTGGGAGTATACACAACAATGATTAGTGAACAGATATAGATTTAAATTGAATTATAGGCGGGGAGTGGTATTAACGAAATCTGCATGATTACATAGAGATATGCATAGATATATATATGTGTCAATTGTTCATAATAACAATTAGTATTGTGATTGTTACTGTCACAATGGGTGAATATAAATGCTATATGTTAAATCTAATGTTAGAATTGTATTGGTATTAATATGTCATTGTGTATGATTTTGTTTGTAGTACATTATGGTTCTCTATGTTACAGAGAATTTAAAGTAGTTTTAACTTGGAATAGGCTGATAAGATATGTGACAATTTATATTTTGGACGTTCGATGTACATCGAACTTGTTAAACAGGGGGGGTGTTACGTGCGCATGTTAATGTAAATGTGAAATGGTGCGAATGCGTGTTGAACGGAGAGGAGAAAAGAAAATGGAGAAAATAGAAACGAAATAGTGTTCTAGTGTTCATGAGAATTAAAATGAGTTCTAAGCGATGACGTTGTTGTTTTAGTGTTAATGTACTGTTTAAAGAGTCTTATTCTAGAAAGGAACGTAACAGTGAGCTTATGGTGAAAAACTGTTATTGTTTTTTTTTTTTGTAAGCTTTTAATTTTGAAAAGTAAAAGAAAAGAGCTCAAGCTAGATTTTTAAAAAATATTAACATTCAGTGTACTGTGATCATCTGTAACGAGAAATTCTTTTTAATTTTTTTTAAACTAGCGAGTTGGAAGACTTGTAGGTATTTGTAAGGATGTCCTCAAGGGTACCATCTGGACCTTCAGCGCCAACACTGTCTTCAAATACAAAATCACAAAAGAGGACAGGTGCGTGTTTGATTTCATCCCTCAACATTTCTAGTTTAGTAACTGAAAAAAACAAATTTAGTGTAAATATGCAACCAATTTGGTGTCAGTGACAAAATGTGTTCTTTTAAATCTTTTAATTTAATCTTTTAATAAAAAAATATGAGCACTCATGTTACATACTAACATATAAAGAGGACTAATGATGAAATGTTATGAGCCCCCATGTTACATATTGAATGTGAGGTTGCTTGTTAGAGTACCCCATGCTACATAGTAATGGGTATTGATTCTAAAAGAGCACCCCATTCTACATAACAAAATTTTGATCAATTTAATTTACCTATTAGCGGGTGTAGCTAAAAAGATTCAATTAGACTTATAGCTAGAATTAGGTATTTTAGATCAACAGATCAGTGTTAAAGGTGTGCTGGCATGTTTGTCCTGTGGTACATTGGCCCCTACTTGTATTTCCTAGGTTATTAAGTATAACCTCTAGGCATACAATTAAAATAATGTATGCAAAACAAGACTTAACAAAGTCGCAGGTAAACATATATACAAAGTTTATTTACATGAGTAAAATAAATGGCCATCAACTCACAGGCCTTCTCAACACAAAATAAACAAAAGATACAAATTCAAAAATAGTATGGCACACCGCCCTAATCATATAATATATACACTATCGTCACATACTGGAAATCACACATCAGTGTAGAAAAATGAAGGTCACAGGCCTCAGGTCAATACACGACCACTTTTGGCCTTTCTGGGGTTACAGGCTTCAGGCCAACATAGCCACTCTTAGCCAAAAAAACAAAAGGGTCATGATGAACTATAAGCTTTACCAATAGACATCCATTTGGTAAAGCCTATCTGATGATTCAATACAGGTTGAATCCCTCAGAGACAAGGCTACAAAAATACGTTTGGGAGTACCCTAGGATGCATAACATCAGGATTAAAATATACTGCCTGGAAATCATTTGAGGATATATCTACTAATTAATCACATTATATAAAATACAATAATGACTAAAGATATACTTAGCCCAAAGATCTCCAGAGCAGGGCACACTTCTCCTAAGTACCCCAAGACATACGACCAATAACTAACAGAAAAAAATATGTACAGTTCACAACACATGTCCAGTGGTCAAGCTGGTAACTCAGGAGCAAGTGGCAACTAAACATGGTCTAAATGGCCTTATATAAACTTTGTAAGGGGAATCACTCCTAACTTTACAACTACTCAAAAAAGAAAATTATTTCCCCATTATGTCACACTTCAAGTACCAGTAGTGTATTGAAAAAAAAAAACTCTTCATTTTCAAGTCTAGAAAAGAAAGAGCTATTTAGAATATCCCATATAAAGTACCATCTTGTGTAATTCCATTCTAAGTTTCACAAAAGTTATAGTTTGTGAGATTAATTACAAACTTCAATTTTCAAGATAGTTATAAGCAAAACATTCTTACAAAACCACATAACATAGAAATAGATTGAAGAAAATTGTATAGGTCTGTTCTGTAATGACAAAATAAAATGTATCTTCTTGTTTAGAGATGTATGGCAGATGTATCTGGAAAAAAATGAATTTGAATTAGCCAAGGAGTATTGTAAGGTCAGTGACATCAGAGTATCTGTCAGAGTACATGACTATAGAGTAACCATGTTGAGTACTGTCATTAAGGATTATTGTACATTTATATCATTGGTCATGGAGCTTTTTTAAGTGTTGTGAATTGTTTGTACTATTTTCTGTTGCATAATGAAATAAGTCATATTAATATTCTAAATTGATAAAATTGAACAAAATGTCAAAATTGATTGTTTAATTAGGCCCACACTTCCAATGTTAGCATTTAAGCCCTCAAACTATTTCCTATTTAAAAAAAAAAGGGTGGAAAAAATCGAACAATTCAAGATTTTCAATTTTCCTCAGTTTAAAAGAAAAAAATTGCCTAAAATAAAAAATTAAAAATATTTTTTGTCTTTATTAATTGTCTACTAGAATGAAACTGTAATTGTATAACAGGTTAACCATATGTATTTGCATTGTTTTCAAGGATATACTCATTTTCTTGTATTGTCTACTAGGATAAATCCATGCATTTTTTTTATTGCCTAGTAGGATAACCCTATGCACATGGACAAAGTTTTAACCAAACAAGCGGATTACCTTTTCGCTAATGGCAAGTAAGTTATGGGATTTTTTAATAGTTTTTTTTTTTTTTGGGGGGGTGGGGGTTTGTAAAGGATTCTGAGGATTAGTCTAATTTTTATTTACCTTTGTCATTGTTTAAGAAATCTGATTGTTTGTTCTCTCTATTTTTAATTGATTTCTGATATTATTGAAGAACCTTACTGTGGTGAAATAGTTGCTATTTGTTTATGTTTGTGTAACGTCGTGAGAATGTGTTCACAACATTGATTTAGTGTGCTACAGTCCAAGTCTCTTTCGTCAGTTCATGTGTCGTTCTAGTTTAATAAAGCCTTGTTTTAGGTTACTCCTCAGTGTTCCTTTATTTCTTATTACATGATCTGTAATGCTGTTTTTGTTTTCCATTGCACAGATACACAGAGAGTGCAGCTTTGTTTGCACTCACTCAGAACTCTTTTGAAGAAATTGCATTGAAGTTGATCAAGCTGCCAAAAAAAGATGCTTTAAAGATGTTTTTAGAAAAGAAAATTTCAGCTCTGCGGCCACAGGTACTTTGTTGCTTGAGCCAGTAGTTAAGCTCAAGGCTACTAACCTGGAAATCATGAGCTATGATTATTCTAGGGAAAATGTGCTTTATGAAAGTCTTTAAAAGTTAAGCAATAGAGACAATTCTTAGTAATTTCATTAATTTTATTGCTGTTTTTTTTTTAATTCACAATTTAAAAAAACAAACTTTTAATAACTTCACAAAATAGCCTCATCCACTGTCAGTCTTCCTTACTATTGGCTCATTTTATTTTATCCAGTTTAGCTTCAAATATTTAAAAACTAAAAAAATTACAATTCATTTCTTAAATACTATCATGTTATGCTATATCAATGGAGCTATCATCAACATTATTATTATTATGAATAGAAAAAAGACTTCTTATAAGTGATATTAACTGTAATTCAAAAGCTGTTTCTTACAAATAGTAAATTGGTTTATTTAAATCCACTGCAACTTTTCTTCCAATATAGGATAAAGCTCAGATGACTATGCTTGTCACCTGGATGATAGAACTTTTCCTCAATCAACTTGGTGAACTGAAGGAGCAGGGCCAAGATGCATCTGCTGAATTTGATAACATGCAGGAAGAGTTTAGAAAGTTTATGAATTCCAATATCAAAGTGAAAGTAAGGCTTTACAATATTCTGTTCTAAGAAAACTTACATTTATCTTTTAAGCTAGGAAATGTTTAGTGTCAGGTTCTTGTATTCTTGTATTTATCAAATTATTATTATATATTTCCAATGCAAATATTTATTAATATTAAATATTATTTCAATTTGTATTATTGTTATTATTTTCTGAACTTATAATATTTTGGCTCAAGTTCAGCCTGACAAGCACATCATACACATATAGTTGTAGATAAACTAATAAACTAAGTGTATGATGTAAATAACAATAAAATTTATTCTTGTGATATATTTACAAATGACTGATTCATGATGACTGATAATAATAGTATGAAATATCAATATGTAATAATATGTAATCTACAATGATCCAGTTAGTCTCCTTAGATACAGAACATTCATATAATTATGAAACACATAGTATATTACCTTAACTATAATAAGTAGTTCAATGGATCACATAGTCCTTCAATCTCAAAAACAACAACTGGTAATATATGTAGATCTAGCCTCTAGATCAGGTACTGTCCAATGACGACAATTCCAAAAAGTAGAAGTTCATAGTTGACACTACACCATCAGGTCTGACCAATGCAACCCGCAGTCTGGAATCTTGAACCTCAGACTCATGTACAAATCAACGTGCACACCAGACGACCAACTGAGAGAAAGACCTCAGTCCTGTAGACTGTAGACCTAAGGTTGTACTCTCAATATAGAACTGAGACTGAATAAACAAGTCTTGACACTGAGTCTTGACACAGAGTCTAACATATAGACTTGACACTAATACTTGAAATAGAGTCTTCAACTGAGACTACGACTAAAACTTAGTCTTGACGCTAAAACCCTATAGAAGATAAAAGAAAGGATTCTTCTAATCATCTATATCTAGTCTAATTATAGACTTACAAATACGAACGAATTCAAATAGAAAAACTATACAATGAAAAATAAAACTCACCCTAAACAGGGGTCAAGATAATCCAACAAGAAAATGTCCAAGGCAAATGCTAAGGCTATCCAATAACAAAAACCAAGGAGAAATTCCAGAGCTCTCAAAACACGTCTATCTGTACCAACGTACAAAACAATGGAGAGACTGTACTAGACGATAAATGACGCAAATCACACACACACTAAATTTACGTCACTAGAAATTGTGACAAGCAACAAAAGCTCAGTCCTCTAGTCTACACAAAAAATATTAATAATGTAATGACGTCATCAATATAGTGATCAACGCCGCACTATCAATTAGAGAACTAATTCTACTATACAGTTACATAGATAACTGCGACATTTAGCATGGGGATTAACTTATAATGTGATTGCTAAGGCTTTGAACAATTTTTCTAATGTCTCTAGGAATGTGTCAGTATCAATCGAAGTGTTGTGTATGACCTCATAGCAAGTCATGGTGACATTGAGAACCTGGTCTTCTTTGCAGTTCTGATGAAAGGTAGTGTTTTGGCTTCTGAATTGAAATATTTTTATGTATGGAGTAATTTTAGATTTTTAAATTTAATGTAGAATTAACCATTTTTGGTCATATGGTTATCAGAATATTATGTTGCCAATACTTTGATACTTTCACTAAGTGATTCGTCAGTGTCAGCAATCTATTGAATAATTAAAGTGACAATGAGAAAGTTTGTTATGTAGGTTTGGAGTTACTTCCTGGCCCAAACCTCCTGCAGCATGATAGGAGTTAGCAGCTTGACGAGATAGTAGCATGATAGGAGATCGCAGCTTGACATCAGATAGCAGCTTGCAGGACTTGAACTTGGGGGACCATCATGATGCATACCATATGACCAGGCAGACAGATATTCCTCCCCCACATGAACTGTTAAGGAAAACAAATTTTGTGGCCTTCATTTTATCCAATGTTGGCTGAATATAACACTTAAGTTTTCTTTTTTGTTTCATTCAATGTAATGGATTTACTGCTCTTTTCCTCAGACTTTGAACGAGTGATTGGTCACTACATTCAGCATGATAATTACAAAGATGCTCTAAATATCTTGACCAAACAGGTCTGTAACCTTTTTTTTTTGTATTTATCTGTTCATGTTTGCTTTCTTTTTAAATTTCTAAATAAGCAAAACATTTTTCTTGATCATAATGAAAGTAATGAAAAGGAAAAAAAATTGAACATACTTTTCAAGTTTTCCTTAAAAAAAATGTAATCAAATCTAAAAAAAAAAATTTGTAATAATGTCTAAAAAAAAAAAAAAAAAAAAAAAAAGCTATTCAGTGTTAGTATGGTCCACTTTAGAAATTTATAAATGTAAAAATCTTAGAAACTTTTTTTGATATTATTTTGGTTGAATAAAAAAATCAACTTTCACAAGTTTTATGGCTTTTTATTTTGGAACGGAGGAAGAGGGTAACAATTCATTTCTTACACGTTTCTTAAGTTACCATAATACTTCTTAGCTCTCCATCACATTTCTTAGGTTAACATCACATTTCTAAGGTCAACCAAATTTCTTAGGTCACCATAACATTTCTTAGGTCACCATCAATTAACCCACGAAGCGTCTTAAGAAACTTTCTGTGGCGTTCGGGGAGTTTTAGCATTTTTAATGCATGTTAGAAAATGGTCTTAAAATGCCATAAAGTGAAGGTTGATATCCATGTTTTATATATATTCTGAAAGGTAATTGGACAGCGAACACTATAGATCATATATTGAACACCTGAATTTGATCAGTTGACCTTGACCCTGACCTAATTAGTATGATTGATTTTTTTTATCAACAAAAAAGCTTGTTTGCTGACCTCTGTGAGAAACATTTTTAGAGCTATAACAAAAGTTTTGATGTAATTGGATAGCCCATTCATTTTCCTTTATAAATAGATATAATTTTGTTAAAAATGGACCATTAGATTTGAAAAAAAAAATTTTTTTAGTGACTTGGTTACCCTTTTAATACAAGTAACAGTGAAGAAAAAAAATAGATAAAAATCATTTTTTTTTTGTTCAGTTAAGTTAAAAGCATTTAAAGATTGAAATAATAGAATACTTAATGCATAAAGAAGTCAATATTATCATTAATATGCTTCAATCTATCTTAAAATGTCTTAAATTTCACTAAATTTTGACTAGGTCTAGGTGCAGATCCAGTCCGGTCTCTAGTCTAGATATAGAGTCTAGAGTCTAGATATAAACTCTAGACTTTAGATGACTACCGACAGTACGGACATAATAAATCATCGGCCACTTCATGAATAGATCTAGATCTAATATATAAAATATTCTCATTATTCCTAGATCTAAATCTAATTGTAATATTAAAAAAGAACAACTAAAAGTATTTGAAACTTTATGTTTTGTAACATCTCATGGACCCGGGCTAGCATCGGACATTGCAAGAAAAATTCGCCGGTGAATAATCAGCATGTAAACACAAAAACAGATGGGGAAATGGGCTATTTTTGGATCTGACAGGAAGAAGAATGTCTAATAGATCTGAAGTTTAAAAATGGTCACTTTAAAACGTGGATTGAAATAGAAAATCAGCAGTCTAAAGTCGGCCGATTATATCGGCCGGGACGCCACAGAAACGAAATGTCGGCCGATATAATCGGCCGACGACGCTTCGTGGGTTAAATAAGAATGTCCTAAATTCTGTAACTGAATGGTGTGAAGCATTTGAATTGAGTTGAGTAACTGGTTTCTAAAAAAATATTTCATTCCACACAAGACATGGTAAAATAATGTAATGCATATCACCTACTCCTATCCCTTAGGCAGTTAGGGTTACCACACAAGATCTGTTGACCATCCTTCTCCATTCCTGCCTTTTGCCTTAGACAGAATCTCCCTCAAATGCACATAATTTCTTACAAATGTTATTCTTATCTGGGCTTAAAACAAAATTTTCTATTTTATTAATTTAAATAATATTTTCGATCAGATAATATGTAAGATACTGCGCTCCGTTACTATCTCAGCTTGCTTTGTATTACCTTGTTTCAGTTGACATTGCCACTGATGTCTAGTGCACTAGTTTCCACTCATCACAAATGTGCTTTTACACTTTGATGCAGCTGAACCTTCTGTTTACATGCATTTTGAACAGACAATATTTGTTTTCTAACTTCTTATTTATTAAGACCTTTTTGCCCCTGTGGTCTTTTTCAGTCTGATATGGAGCTATTCTATAAGTTCAGTCCCTTGTTGATGCAATATGTACCCAAAGAAACTGTGGAGGCCTGGATTAAACAAGGGAAACAACTGGACCCTAAGAGACTTATTCCCGCCCTTGTTCAATATGACCATCAGAAACTGAAAGATCAGGCAAGTTGTGTCCCTAAGTAGAGAATGTTCTTCATCACTACATTTTATACATTTCTATTCATCTTTTTTAGCATTATATAATATAGCATTATTTTAATTATATCCTTATATACTAAACATGAGTTCTTAACAACCTCCTTAGGGCAGTGAAGCTATCAAGTATTTAGAGTTCTGCATCCAGAAACTGGAACACAAAGATCAGGCCATCCATAACTTTTTGCTGTCCCTATACGCCAAACTACAGCCTCAGGACCTGATGAGATACTTACAGCAGCAAGGGGAGGTAACTTTTGCCATTTATATTTCAATGATCTTCGACTTATAGAGACGTAACATAATTGATGACTTTGAACGTGACTAGTGACGCCATGACTTAGTTGGGTTACAAACTACCTTGAGACATAAAGTAGTTGGTGATAGGATTCCTTAGGGATAACACATATTTATCAACAGAGACTCGACTGTGGCCTTTTGAGTATTACACCATCATCTGAATTGTCTAACGGTTTTGGACTTCTCCACTTGTTACTTTGTGTAAGTTTGTTACTTTGTGTAAGTCTATGTTCTTGTTGGTTAGTCGCATTGAATATGCCCGCACAAGAAACTCAGACATCTCCAGAGTAATCTGTCGAAGTCAGACAGGCATCAATAACTACAAGACAGAAGGCTTATCACAGTTGATAAGAATTGGTCCATTTTTAGCGGCCCCCGAAAGGGGAAAAGACGCTATTAGTTTTGTGCGAAATGTCTTTCCATCCGTCCCGTTTAGATGTCGTAAACTAGAAAAGATATTGAAAATCCAACATCACAATATTATTATAGACCATTCAAAGTTCTGATGCAACGGCTACTTTTTTTTTTTCTGAAAGCGAAAAATATAATTTTTAAAATCACTTATGCAAGCAGTTTTTTAAAGAGAAAAAGCTAATTAGTATGCATTATAAGTTAGCCCTAATTTAAAACGAATAGTAATTTTGTTAACTGCATTTCCTTGAATTTTTTTTTTTTTTTTTTTTTTTAAATAAGAGGTTGAGTCTTTTCAAAACAATTACATCAATTATAAGACGTCAGTTAGGCCAGGAGAGGCGCAGTAGCTGAGCGGTAATGCGCCTGGCTTCCGAAAGGGGGTCCCGGGTTTGAATCCTGGTGAAGACTGGGATTTTCAACTTCAGAATCCTTGTGCGCCTCTGAGTCAACCCAGACCTGACATTAGTTGGGGAAAAGTAAAGGTGGTTGGTCGTTGTGCTGGCTATATGACAACCTCGTTAACCGTAGGCCACAAAAACAGATGAACTGTACATCATCTTCCCTATAGACCACAAGGTCTGAAAGGGGAACTAGTTAGGCAAGGTTCACATCTAACTTTGCATTTACTTGCACCTATCATTTGATCTGCTGGACCCTTGGGGCACTACATAAGATCTGTCAACCTTCTTTCTCCATTCTTATCTCTCATTTGTCTTTGATATAATTTCATTCAGATGTTCTTTCTGAAAATATTGAAGCCTGCCTGTGTGGACCACTTCGGGGGCTGATTTTGAGTTTGTGTTTCCACACAAACTGTCTTTGTAACCTTGTTTAGATTGAATATCTTTTGGGTCATTTAGCTTATAGAGCTCTGAAGTTTTTCTTTTCAAGCAGGAATTGTGATGCTTTTAAGTTTCATAGTATTTTTTGTTGAAATTCTCCTCACTTCATTATATATTTCCTAGGGCACCCTGACATTGCCCTCAACAAAGGCTCTCAGTTTATTTACATTTTTTTAAACATGCAATTCTAATATTGCTAATTTGGAAACATTATTTTGGCCTGTGATGTATTGACCTGATTGCATCTATTTTTAGGACCCTGAGACTATTTGTTATGATGTGAAATATGCCTTGCGGCTGTGTGCAGAGTTCAACCTCAAGAAAGCCTGTGTTCACATTTATTCCTTGATGGGACTTTATGAAGAGGCAGTTGACATGGCCTTGTGTGTATGTAGCTGTTTCATTCTTTTTTATAGTTTGTAGTGAAAACAGTTAAAATATGTTATTTAGATTGTGTCTATGTTGTTTAGATTTTGTCTATGTTGTTTAGATTTTGTCTATGTTGTTGTTAAGATTGTGTCTATCTTGATTAGATTGTGTCTATGTTGATTAGATTGTGTCTATGTTGATATGATTGTGTCTCCTATTGAACTATTCAGGTTGATGTTGAACTGGCTAAACAACAAGCAGACAAACCTGATGAAGACGATAAAGACATGCGGAAAAAACTTTGGCTTCGAATAGGTCGGTTTGACCCTAACCTGACATTATAAATACTGGGAAAGGTTATGGTAGCATGTTCTTAGTAAGCATCTGGTAACATTCACCTGACCAAATGCTCTTATTCTTATCTGCTGATTCATGTTGTTCCTGGAATAAATAACTCTTTCTCTCCTAAGGGACGATAACATTGATTGGAACCCATTTAACTAAATGTATTTTGGTTTGTAAAAAGAGAATGTATTCTCCTATAATTCGATACCAAATATAACATTTTCTGAAAACAAACAAAACAGTTATTGAAGTTTATTCTGAACAGGAGAGTGAAATGCAAAATGAATAACACCATTGGAAAGAGGAAAATAATTACGGAGAGAAAGAGTTAACACTATGTCATAGAAATATTTTGTTTTATCAATGTCCCAATGCTGTACACTTTTTGAAACAGTCTTTATATTTGAACCATTCTTTCTATTCCTAAAAAGGTTTGACATGGTTAACTTTAAAGCCAACTATTTATTTTCATTTTGACAACAAAAAGGAAATGTTTCCTCTGCTTGCTTACAGTCACATGACTTTTTGTTGCCTTGCAGCTCGTCATGTTGTAGAAGAAGAGAAAGATATCAAACGAGCCATGGAGTTCCTCCATGAATGTGACCGTCTCAAAATTGAAGATATTCTGCCCTTCTTCCCTGACTTTGTGACCATTGACCATTTCAAGGTGTGGTGACCACATTCGTTTTTACAGTTAGGTTATGATGGTTAGATAAAAATTTAATAAAGTAAAGTACCCTTCTCTGACCTTGTGATCTATAGGGTAGATAATGTAAAGGTTATCTATTTCATGTGTCGTTAAAATCTTCTATCTTATTCTGGGCGTTAAATATTATTTATTATTTTGTGGTTTGGTAATGGTTTATTAGTCAGTTTAGGTTTATGAATTGAATTGTAACATTTGGTTAGTTCTTGGCTAAGCAGAAAGATCAAGGCTATTTAATAATGCTTCGGAAATACATTTTGATATTTATTTTTGTTAAAAAATTGTAATGTATATTTTTCTGCCACCATCTTCTAAAAAATCTGTAAATACTCTTTACCGTAGAAGAAATTATTAAATTACATTTTATAATATCTCAACAATTACTTGCTACATTGTTTTTGTAAATTTAAAATATTTTTAAAAATTTACGATTTCATTATTTGAATGTTTGATGTGTGTAGGATGCCATCATTACCTCCCTTCAAGAGTACAACAGCCATATTGACAGTTTGAAACAAGAGATGGATGAAGCCACACAGAGTGCTGAGGAGATTAGGAAGGAAATACAGAGCTTTAGAAACAAGTGAGACAACTCGTGTTGCTTTGGTTTGGTCTAAAAACATAACACAATTTAATTTTTTATAAAACAAAAAAGTATTTCAATATTAACTTACACATGAAAGATCAAGATCTAGAACAGAGGAAAACAAATTTGAACCAAATAGATTTTTTTTTATCCCATTAATCCATATTGTCATAAAACGTAATATACATATTCATTTAAAACCTAAAATCGACATGTTGAGCTAATCATCCATGTTCCTACAATAAAAAAAAGAAAACAGACAAAGTGTGGACAAGGTAACAGCTTCATCTAAACCCAAGAAATTAATTAATTAATAAAAAAATAACATTTTATGACATTTGTTTATCTTTTCACAAAACTTTGTATATAACTCATTTAAAAACACATGACATGATTGTTTTGAGCTCTTCAGACCTGCCTACCAAAAAAAAAAGTCCAAATGTATAATGCTGATGGTCAAAATGCATATTTTGGCACCAAAATGCGTAACACTTACGCGATCCACTATTTTGTCATATATGTATGAATAATATTAGATCTAGATGTCATGATTAGATCTACAATCTAGATCAATACGACAATAGAGATGATATCTAGACTAGATCTGGATCTATATCTATATAATGAATATAATCTAGTCTAGATCTGGGTTCGAGAGTGTTACCCATGCCGTGAATCCGCTACAAACGTAGATCTACTCTAAACTTTCGTAGGCCTACCTTCATTTTATATAATACAGACGTTACTTCAAAAAAGAAGATGATTACGTCCTACGCGTCATGCATTTAGTCATGCATATTAACCAATGACTTAAATTCTGCCAAGTCACTGGTTTTCCTGGCTAGCTCAGGCAACCCATTCCATGCTCTAATAGCACTAGGGAAGAAGGAGTATTTGTACAAATTTGTCCTAGCATATGGGACGAGGAATGTGCCTTTATCTTTGTGTCTTTCAGAGTATTTTATTAAATTTTGTTTTTGTATTTGAAGATTATGGTTCAGTGTTTTATGTATGATTGCTACTTTACTTTTGAGCCTTCTGTCCTGAAGGCTTTCTAAATTTAGTGATTTTACTAAAGGTGTTACTCTAGTCAAATGTGAATATTCGTTTGTTATGAATCTCACTGCTCTATTTTGTGTCTGTTCCAGTTTCTTAATGTTTTCTTGAGTTGAGGGGTCCCAAACGGAGGATGCATATTCTATTATTGGCCTAACCAAGGTTAAATAACATTTTAGTTTTATGTTCTTATTTGATTTATAGAAATTTCTTTTAATAAATCCTAATGCTTTGTTTGATTTTTTTGTAGTTTCATCAATATGTGGATTCCATGATAGTTTTTCATTTATTATAACACCTAGGTATTTTGCATTTTTAGTCTGTGATACTGGTTTGCCATGAATAAGATAAGTGGAATTAATTTGTTTTAGTTTTTTTGTTACTCTTAACAACTGACATTTTTCTGGGTGGAAAGACATGCTCCAATTTGATTCCCATTTCTGTAATTCATCTAATTCTCTTTGTAAAATATCTGTGTCTTGTGTTGTTTTTATTGTTCTATATATTATGCAATCGTCTGCAAATAATCTGACTTTTGTTCCTGAACTAATGCAATTTGGTAAATCATTTATGTAAATTAAAAATAGTAGTGGACCCAAGACTGTACCTTGAGGTACACCTGAGTTTACTGTTATCGGTGTTGATTTAGAGCCATTTATTATTACAGTTTGTTCTCTCCCTATCAGAAAGTCTTTAATCCACTGATGCAGTGGACCATTAATGCCGAAATATTTTAATTTTTTAAGCAAACTATGGTGGTGAACTTTGTCAAAAGCCTTAGAAAAATCTAGTAAGATAGCATCTATTTGTTCACTATTATCTAAACCTTTTGAAAAATCATCAATTAGTCCTATTAGTTGTGTTTCACATGATCTATATTTCCTAAAGCCATGTTGGTATGGTGTGAGGACATTATGTTTGTCTAAGTGGTTTATGATGTTGCTACATATTATGTGTTCTAGGATTTTACATGTGATGCTGGTAAGTGATACTGGTCTGTAGTTCCCTGGGTCAGATTTTTCTCCTTTTTTAAATAGGGGGGTGACATTAGCTTCTTTCCAGTCCTTTGGTACTCTGCCCTGGTTAAGTGAAGCCTGAAAGAGTATTTTGAACACTGGGGCTAGCTCATTACTTAGTTCTTTGAGTAATCTAGCTGGAATACCATCAGGTCCAGAAGCTTTATTTGGTTTGGTGTTGGCTAATAGTTTTTGAATTCCATTTTCTTGTACTACTATATCTTCTATGTTGTCTACTTGGTTCAAATTCAGTAATATGTCTTTGTCTCCTGGGGCTGAGAATGCTGATGCAAAGTATTTGTTTAGAATGTTTGCTTTAGTTTCATTATCATTATGTATTATGTTATGTTCATCTTTTAATGGCGCTACGCCTGTTGTTTCCATTTTCTTAGACTTAATGTATGACCATAGGTTTTTGTTGTTATCTTTAGATATTACATTGTTTATGTATTCACTCTGCAGCTGTCTGCTTACTTTTTGGGTTAAGTGTTTAATTTTTATATACTTTTTGTAAACTCTTTCTGCATTAGTTTCTTTAAATTTTCTATAGAGGTTTTCCTTCTGTTTACAAAGCTTCTTTAGTCTATTATTAAACCAGCATTTATTTATTTTGTTTGATGTGTATTTAGTTGGTATATGATTTTCTATTATGCTTTTAAGATGGTTTCTAATGAAGTTCCAGAGGTCATCGACTGGTTGGTTAATGTCTTTTTCTAATAAGAATGTTTGTTGAAAGTTTAGTGCAGCTTGGTGTAGTTGTGTTAGGTTACATTTATTCCAGAGTAAGATTTTTCTTTTGGGTTTTGTATTGGCTACTGCTTTTATCTGACTGTGTATTTTTATGATCTCATGGTCTGATAGACCAGGGATAATTTCATAATCAACTACTAATCCAGGTCTGTTGGTTAAGAAGAGATCTAATGTGTTGTGATCCTTGATCTATTCTATACTAAGACTAAGAATCTAGTCTAGATCTAGACTAGGTGGTAGTAGATGTTATCGATCTAGATCTAGTCAATCTAAATAATACTACAACTAAATTGGATCTAGATTGTAGAGTAATGTAGAGAATCATGACATAACGTAATGACTAGCTAGACTCTAGCTAGATCTATTCCTGTATAACAAGTTATCTAGATTCTAGATCTAGAATCCAGATCTAGACTAGATATCTACAATGTCACTCAATGTGTTTTGAATCGATAGCACTTCGATATTTTTTTCTATACAAATGAATACGGGAATCAGGGATTCAACATAATTAATTTCTACTAATGAACTTATAAAAAAAAAAAAGTCACGTTGGTGTATCAGCCAACTGACGGTACCAACCCGCCACTCCCTCACTCTTGCGTTCTTCATTTCTAGACTAAATCTAATTGCTTTTAAGAACTAATCAATGTATAGATCTGGACACTATGTGTTTTTGGGAGATTTTGCGTAATGAATATGCATTTTGCGTAACGGTAGGCAGGTCTGGCTCATTATCCGAAATCTCTACTATCTTTAATACCAATGTCAAGAAAATAAAGCCTTTTTAAGCCCCCACTATTTAATCACATCTTTCCGGATAAAAACACATTGAAAGAAAGAAACTCTGGATATGTATCAAAGGGTAACTTAAGATAAAGTCTTAAGCAATTAAAAACGTTTATGGGAGATAAAACCAAAATAATAATTTTACAGCACCAGCATTGATCAGCGCACTAGGATCGGGTCAAATCAACACGGGAGCATCATTACAGAGTGATTGAGTTAAATAATGATCATATTTTATTAAAGGTTAAAAAAAAGATACAAGCTTTCAAGTAATGATAGAAATAGTCATAATGTCCTTATTAAGTTTTAGCTTTTTCTAGTAAATCTGTATTTATTCCATAAGTTAACAAAGCAGATAGAAATAACTCATTTAAATTGAATGGCAGGAAAGATTATACAATGAATTCATTTAGTTTGATTTGCAAACTAATTTGGGTTAAACTTACAATGTCAATTAGAACAGCAATAATTTTAGAACACAAATATAGATGATATTGACTAATCTTCTGAAATAACACATCAATGCACAATGTCCTATCATATAACTTGTACGATAAAGAAGCTAGTTTGAAACTATAAGCATTTTAAATAATGTATTGTGGAATAATTGTGACACATTATTTAGTAAAACCTTATAACTTATAGTTATGATATTAATGAAGTGTGGTCTGGGATTGAAAAAGCTCCAATATAGCCTGAAGAACAAAATGTAAAGCTATCTGTACCAATTATTAGACACGATTATTCTGTGTGATAGGGAGGGTCTCATAAATCTGTTTCTAGAGTGTAAGACTGGGAGACATAGATATAATTATACAAAGTTCTTCTTGAAACACACTGTGAAATATGACATTTCCATTGATTCATTCTATCTTATTTTCACAATACAATGTAACTTTACTCTTGCATTATTATTTATATTCTTTTTTCACAATAAGATGTAACTTTACCATAATTACCCTTGCCACAATCATTTATATCTTATTTTCACAATAAGGTGTAACTTTACCCTTGCACTATCATTTATATCTTATCATGCCATTGAATCATGATTGTATCTTATTCTCAGATATGCTTTTGTCAAAGCTGAAGATAAATGCTCAGCCTGTGGCTATCCTTTAATGTCAAGGGCATTTTATTTATTTCCATGTGGCCACAAGTTTCACATGGACTGTTTGATTTCTGAGGTGAGCCAACTCAACTAGTTTCATCCTGTTCAGTTCTATATATATTGTCACTAGGCTCTTGAGGCTTTGTATTTTAAACCAGTTTGTTCACAAAGATTGTATTTGTCTGCATCCCCAGGTCTTACCAAGTCTTCAATCTTCCAAGAAGAGTCAGGTAGAAGCTCTACAGAGAAAGCTTGCTGAAGGTGACAGTGGTCCATCACATAAGACAATGTCCTCATCTACCGGATTGAAGGACATGGATGTCAAGGTAAACTTGGGGGATAAGGGATCTGTAGAACTCTGGTGTCAGCAATTAAAACATTAGGAATAATGAAAATGTCTAAATTTGTCATACCCCACCACTGTTGGTCTGTCATACCTCACCACTATTGGTCTGTCTTACCCCACCACTATTGGTCTGTCATACCTCACCACTACTGGTCTGTCATACCCCACCACTATTAGTCTGTCATACCCTACCACTATTAGTCTGTCATACCCCACCACTACTGGTCTGTCTTACCTCACCACTATTGGTCTGTTTTACCTCACCACTATTGGTCTGTCATACCCCAACACTATTGGTCTGTCTTACCTCACCACTATTGGTCTGTCTTACCTCACCACTATTGGTCTGTCATACCCCAACACTATTGGTCTGTCTTACCCCACCACTACTGGTCTGTCATACCCTACCACTATTGGTCTGTCATACCTCACCACTATTGGTCTGTCATACCTCACCACTATTGGTCTGTCATACCTCGCCACTATTGGTCTGTCTTACCTCACCACTATTGGTCTGTCATACCCCACCACTACTGGTCTGTCTTACCTCACCACTATTGGTCTGTCATAACCCTACCACTATTGGTCTGTCATACCTCACCACTATTGGTCTGTCTTACCCCACCACTATTGGTCTGTCTTACCCCACCACTACTGGTCTGTCATACCCTACCACTATTGGACTGTCTTACCCCACCACTACTGGTCTGTCATACCCTACCACTATTGGTCTGTCATACCCCACCACTATTGGTCTGTCATACCCCACCACTATTGGTCTGTCATACCTTACCACTATTGGTCTGTCTTACCCCACCACTACTGGTCTGTCATACCCCACCACTACTGGTCTGTCATACCCCACCACTATTGGTCTGTCTTACCCCACCACTATTGGTCTGTCATACCCTACCACTATTGGTCTGTCATTACTTCAGGAACAAAAGTCAGATTATTTGCAGACGATTGCATAATATATAGAACAATAAAAACAACACAAGACACAGATATTTTACAAAGAGAATTAGATGAATTACAGAAATGGGAATCAAATTGGAGCATGTCTTTCCACCCAGAAAAATGTCAGTTGTTAAGAGTAACAAAAAAACTAAAACAAATTAATTCCACTTATCTTATTCATGGCAAACCAGTAACACAGACTAAAAACGCAAAATACCTAGGTGTTATAATAAATGAAAAACTGTCATGGAATCCACATATTGATGAAACTACAAAAAAATCAAACAAAGCATTAGGATTTATTAAAAGAAATTTCTATAAATCAAATAAGAAAATAAAACTAAAATGTTATTTAACCTTGGTTAGGCCAATAATAGAATATGCATCCTCTGTTTGGGACCCCTCAACTCAAGAAAACATTAAGAAACTAGAACAGACACAAAATAGAGCAGTGCGATTCATAACAAACGAATATTCACATTTGACTAGAGTAACACCTTTAGTAAAATCACTAAATTTAGAAAGCCTTCAGGACAGAAGGCTCAAAAGTAAAGTAGCAATAATACATAAAACACTGAACCATAATCTTCAAATACAAAAACAAAATTTAATAAAATACTCTGAAAGACACAAAGATAAAGGCACATTCCTCGTCCCATATGCTAGGACAAATTTGTACAAATACTCCTTCTTCCCTAGTGCTATTAGAGCATGGAATGGGTTGCCTGAGCTAGCCAGGAAAACCAGTGACTTGGCAGAATTTAAGTCATTGGTTAATATGCATGACTAAATGCATGACGCGTAGGACGTAATCATCTTCTTTTTTGAAGTAAAGTCTGTATTATATAAGATAAGAAGATAAGATATAGTATTGATATTGTCTATTGCTAAGATATAGTATTGATATTGTCTATTGCTAAATTGTATAAGTATTACATTCATATGTAAATTGTCACACTGATTCTAGCAGTCCAGCTAATGATTTCTACATATTCCTAAACATCTATTATTTATTTAATTCTTAACTGAATACATCAAGGAATTAAGATGATTATTTTAAAAAATTATAATGGTCAAACCAGAGTTTTCACTGTGTGACAAACTAGTTATTACTTTTTTCTCCAAACTGTCAAATTTCAATGGAAATCATTAGATTTCTAAATCCATGTCCAGTTTACAGTTTCTATGAATTAGCAAGCTAATACGAGGATGTGTCCAAAAGTGGTTGTTTCAAGTTCATAAGAACAAGACCATCAGTGAAACTGTAAACAGTGGGATGTGTTGTTCACTGGCTTAAACCACTTGGCTACCTGAGGGGGACTGAGCTCAAATCCTGAGGGAATTTTTATTTGGAGCTGTGGTTCATGGAAACCAGACTTTCCCCTCTTCCCAACATGTCCACAAAGTCATTGGACCAAAGTGTACTGAACATGCTATAGGGCCATGGGAAACAGGCTTTTACAAAGGAAATAATAAATACAATTAGCTTTGCCCAATTTAAAACTTTAAATAGCAAGTATGACTAAATTATCACAGATCTCGTAAGTCATTTTTTGCAATGGAACGTATACTTACTTTCCTAACTTTATTTTTTTTTTAACCTAGAGTTAACTGTAATTACTGGATCCTACATTTTTTTTTATGACCAAAATGAAATGTGTATTTCATTTATTTTCTCCCAGACAAAGTTGGATGAATTGGTTGCCTCCGAATGTATTCTGTGTGGAGATTTTATGATAAGGTTAGTACTCAAATATTTCAGATTTTTTTTTTAATTGAATGGTCAGGTTGTATTGGAATATTAATTAGTGTCAATGATGTTCTGAAATACTTACCAAGCCACGCTATAGAGGATTTTTTTTGTTACTAGATATTCTAGACATTTACCCAGTCATGCTCTAGTGAATTTTATCAAATTTGTTTCTAGATCTTCTAGAAGAGTTAGCCAAGCTCATAAACAAAATGTTGCTAGATAGTCTCTGCATTATTCCTTTAAAGACACTGAAACTGAAACTTTTTCTCTGCTAGAGACAGGTATCAAGTGGTTTACTTATATAAAACCTGTGGTTTGAGTGCTAGCCACAGAAGTGTTAAGTGATTTGCTCATATAGAACCTGTGGTTTGACTGCTAGAGACAGGAGTATCAAGTGATTTGCTCATATAGAACCTGTGGTTTGACTGCTAGAGACAGGAGTATCAATTGATTTGCTCATATAGAACCTGTGGTTTGACTGCTAGAGACAGGAGTATCAAGTGATTTGCTCATATAGAACCTGTGGTTTGAGTGCTAGCCACAGGAGTATCAAGTGATTTGCTCATATAGAACCTGTGGTTTGAGTGCTAGCCACAGGAGTATCAAGTGATTTGCTCATATAGAACCTGTGGTTTGAGTGCTAGAGACAGAAGTATCAAATGGTTTACTTATATAAAACCTTTGGTTTGAGTGCTAGAGTTCAGTCTGAGAATTTCTAAACATAAAAACTAGTTTCTCAGGTTCAAAGAGGATTTATTTAGATTGAGTATTAGGCTGACTACCTCTTGTAATATCCCGTCAACAAACAAAAAAGTCCTGTTGGTTCATTTTAATTTATGAATTCTTTAAAAAATTTTATTTCTATACATTTTAGGTGTGTGGATAAACTATTTATTGAAGAAGATGAATGGTCATCAGTTGCTGCTGAGTGGGAATAGTTGACTCCATTTGTACTGGGGATCTATTGAACTTTCACTACAATTGTATGTAGTGGAGATGTTCTTGTGAATGCTGACAGAATAGGAGGCAGTAATGAGCAAGAGTGTAAGAGTTCGCTCATACATTCATGCATTGCACAACTTGTATCAGATATATATGGGCTACAGATAGTAATTTAGGACATTATTTTACTGGATAACAAAAAGGTGGATTTTAAAAATAAAATTATAATGACATGACCTTGACATTCCAAACCAAAACTTCAATTTTTGTGTGTGGCTGAGTGACATAAATCTCTTAACACGAGGCTCAAGTTCAAATCCCAACTCAAGCTGAGCTGTAATTGCCGAATGCCAAATGGCAGCACAGAAACCTTCTCCCAGATCCCCCCTCCTCCCACAAGTCCACAAAGTTCCACAGAGCATGCCATAGTATAAAAAAAAATTCACTATGAAAAAAAACAATTTTCAAAAAGTAAAAATTGTTCTCAGACTCTATTTGCTTTAGAGATCTATTCATTTTTAAGTTCTTTAATATGTTCAAACTTTTAATATGCTCACCCTGCAGCATACTGTTTTCCTTTTCTGTCAATTCATCCTTTTTAGTGCTGCAAAAATGTGTCTAACAAATTGTATTTTGACCGAAGTTGGCAGTCGCAGTGTGTGATCTTAACAAAAGACACGTTTGTTCTGAATGGCTAAAAAATATTTTCAAAGCTTCTCTAGTTGGCAATGTGTTTGCTGTGATATATAGTTCATGTCCTTATTGTGTGCAATATGTTCATTTGGATTTCTAAGTGAGAGAAGTGTGTCTGTCAGTGTGGAAACCTGTTTTGTTTGTTGGGTCATGTTGATGAGTTCAATTCATTGTTCTCACTAGGTTGAATTAGAACAAACAAATGTCAATTCATGCCATTATTTAATGTCATCAGTACAACTGTTACATTAGGTTTACATTTAAATATGTTTGTTTTGGTAATTCTAATGAAATTAAATTTATAAATGACATTATTTTAAAATGTTAACAATAGTCTACATTAAATACATAAAAAAATCACAAATCACAATTTCTTTTTGTAATCCATTTTTTATATAACAATGTTATTCTCTGTGTCGGGTATAGGAGGAAAATACAGTATTACTTTCATTTTTTAAACTAAAGTAAATGATCATTGTTATTCTTAACACTCTTGAAGTAAGAGTTAATGCTACACATGAGCACAATTTCTTGCAGGTCTTTTTTTATTTTTTGTTCCCAAAAGAGCATGCATTTAGAAGGACTTGTATGGAAATCTAGTAAAACATTATTGTCTATTCAATTAAATTTTTACACCAAGTATAAGTAAATAGTTACATTTTTAATATCTGCTTTTAAAATGGGACAGACATTCTAATGGACACATGACTTTCATCACAATGATACTTTTAAGTTGTACACATGAACATATTTGGTAGCTAACACTGGGTCAAAATATATTCATTGATCAGTACAGAAGTATTTAAATTTCTATGTGTTGTATTGCACTGACAATTAAGCTTTAGTTGATAGGTACATTTTGTTGGTTGACACCAATGTATTCTGGTCTGAGGTTAAATTAAAAAATGAGTTGTCTCCCTGTCTCAGCTGCTTTCTGCAACCTGGCGTACACAGGTTATAGAACCTGAAAATAAACATTTCTCTTATCAATGCAAGTTTCCTATATAACAGACAGTGAGTCTACTTATAAATGTGATAGTATTTTAGTACACCAAGTTGTCACGAGTCGAGTCTGTGACCTATTTCGACCAGTTTCTAGAAGCGAGTTCAAACCAGTGCAAGTGTCCAGCGTAAACAAGTTAATTTTAGATATCCAATCAAAGAAAGAGGTTAAGGAAAAAAATAGCACACGTCAGCTTCTAGAAGGTCAAAGTTACTAAAATAATTAGGGGAGAAGTTTCCATGATTCTGGAACGTATGATCAAAGAAAGTATAAATTAGGGGAAAGTCAGTTAGACGGGGGGGTCCTCGCATAGTAGTAGTTCTTGTAGAGCGATGGTCCTCGCATAGTAGTAGTTCTTGTAGAGCGATGGTCCTCGCTCAGTCCTCGATTAGTAATGGTTATAAGTTTTGTGATATTAGCGGATCCATTAGTTTGAGTTTTATTAGTTGAAGTGGAAGTTATACTAAGTGAAGTTTCATGTATCATTTAAGTTTTATTTATGAAGTATCAAGTCAAGTTGTTATTGAATTGAGAAGTTAATTTGATGTGAAAGTTGAAGAAGTATTATTAAAGAAGTTTAAGAAAATACAGAAATATGTTTCTTTCTTCATTTCATTGAATTGTCAAGTTTGATAATATAATCCCCGGCAAGTGTGATCGTCACACAAGTACACTGACTGAAAAACCAAAATAAAATATCTAGTCAAAGAACACTCATTGGTGACAGAATGCCCAGATAATGCTTCTCAGTCTCAACATTCTGTCAAGGTGGAAACGTTTATTTGAGGAGACAAATAAGCCAAGAGTGAAACAAAACTCCCAATGAAGTTCTTATTAGAACCAGAGTTCATTTCACTGGCAGGGATGCCCCAACAGGTTGTCACAATCCACATGGGGTCGTTTTAATGGTAGATCTCCATACATCAGATGTGGTATAGAGAATGAAAACAGAAGTTTCTCCCCTGGGTTGCTCAGTCTATACCCTCTTACCTGAGGGTCTTATGATAAGAACTCCTGTACCCATTCAGAGAGCAAGATTTCTTTTATTCAGGTCGATGGACCTAGGAGTTCAATTCTAATGACAATCACAAATCTGGTGTCAGAATGTTAAAGCACAAAGCCTTACCATCTCCCCCATTGTTTACTTATCATTTGTTTCTACGACACTTATCTTATGTTACCTTCGACACATTGTTTACTTATCATTTGTTTCTACGACACTTATCTTATGTTACCTTCGACACATTGTACTCTTCCAATTGATGACTGCATCTTTGAGTGTGGGGGATGTAAAGAATTCAGACTGTCCAGTCAAATAGCGCACAATAAGACAGATGGAGATGAGGATCACTGAGACCACTAGAAGCAACCAGAGCATTTGTTGCCTGAGGAATGAAATATAGTCATCTACAACAGGGCTGGCTGCAATAGCAGACCAAGAAGAGATGCATGTGGCATTTGTGGGAAATTGATAATTCTATTAGTTTTTAATCACAAAACAAAACAGGAATCAATTTTTAAAAAATAACCAATTAGATATTGGTAATTAATTAATTATTATTATAATTCCTCATTTAGCTTGCAAATTCTATCAATTTTACTAGAAACTCGACTAAAATATCATGATGTGGAGTTTCAATATCTTTTCTAGTTTACGAGATCTAAACGGGACGGATGGACAGACAGACCACACAAAACTAATAGCGGATATTCCACTTTAGTGGGCCGCTAAAAATATTTCATATCACACAAATGTATTATTGTTGGGCCTACTCTATATATATTAAATTTTAATTACATGATCGATTTTTTAAAAATCTACCATTCACTAGTTATTAAGAGCACTCACAACCATTAAACGTATTGTAGATATTCTTACGTACGCACTATTTTTCCATTGCTCCTCACAACAAGTAAACGTATTGTAGATATTCTTAAGTACGCACTATTTTTCCATTGTCCTCACAAGTAAACGTATTGTAGATATTCTTACGTACGCACTATTTTTCCATTGTCCTCACAACCACTAAACGTATTGTAGATATTCTTACGTACGCACTATTTTTCCATTGTCCTCACAACCACTAAACGTATTGTAGATATTCTTACGTACGCACTATTTTTCCATTGCTCCTCACAACAAGTAAACGTATTGTAGATATTCTTACGTACGCACTATTTTTCCATTGTCCTCACAACCACTAAACGTATTGTAGATATTCTTACGTACGCACTATTTTTCCATTGTCCTCACAACCACTAAACGTATTGTAGATATTCTTACGTACGCACTATTTTTCCATTGTCCTCACAACCACTAAACGTATTGTAGATATTCGTACGTACGCACTATTTTTCCATTGCTCCTCACAACAAGTAAACGTATTGTAGATATTCTTACGTACGCACTATTTTTCCATTGTCCTCACAACCACTAAACGTATTGTAGATATTCTTACGTACGCACTATTTTTCCATTGTCCTCACAACCACTAAACGTATTGTAGATATTCTTACGTACGCACTATTTTTCCATTGCTCCTCACAACCACTAAACGTATTGTAGATATTCTTACGTACGCACTATTCTTCCATTGCTCCTCACAACAAGTAAACGTCTGGTTTCTCTCACAGCACTCTGTCCGCACTGGGTCATCACAGTTGTAATGGTTGCCTTCTCTGTTGCCAATCTCCTCTCTCTTTGTACAGACTTTACCCCCTGTGAAAGCGAACAGTAAACAATGTTTAGTTGTTATTTTGTATATGCGATAAACTGTTGTTAAGCTTACTTATCAGAGTTGACTGCTTGGGGGAAAATAACATTTCCTCGCACAAGAGATGAGAATCTCCCCTGTTCTCCCTCAGTATATTCGCCACCTCAAGACAACGTTGTTTTGTATTGACTTTAGCTTGTTGGCCGAAGAATGATGAATGCGTATCCTCTGTTCAGTCTATTGCCAACTTGATCAGTCACGGAAAATATTGGTCCACACCCCTCCATGGTGTAGTGCAGTGCTCTTCAACGGGGGCGCTCCCGCCCCTTGGGGGGGGGGCGTTTTAGTGAAATTGGAGGGCGCTGGGAGCCAAAGAAAGGCGCTGGGCACAATAGGGGCGGTAAGGGGGCGTTGGGCATACGGGGTGAAATAAGAAACTAAATGTGCACAGAAACAAAACAAATTTTAAAAAATCTACAAAATTAAAGCTGGCAAACTAAACATACACATATTATAGTTAGCTTGCTTCTAGTTTAAGAACAGAAACAACGTTAGAAATGGAGTTCGGGAATCCCGTTTTCTATTTTTAATTTTTTTTCTCCGTTGCTGTAATTGGAGGGTATCTTATTTATGATTTGATAAACAAAATAGGTAATACGCCTTTTAGATTATAGTGTTTTTTTTTATCTACAATATGTTAATATGTTGATATGTAAAAGTTAATTTAAAAAAAAACAAAACGTTAAAGCTAACATTCAAATAGAAAAATTTAAACGTTTCTTAAACAAAAAACATTGACAAAGTGTTGTTACAAAAATTCCTTGGTATATGTCACAAGACGCTAGCAGTGTGCTGGCGCCTCCTGCAACTGGTCGTTGTCTAGGGTGATTCTGGAGGCCCGACTGTTGACGCTGGAACTTTGGTGGCTTTAGCCTTGTCGCGATTTTGGTGTTATAACTAACATATATATGAGATATGCAACTCAACACCGGAATGTAGTTAGAGACTACAACTCTAAACTGTAACTTTATTTTAAACACAACACATAAACTTCCAAATGAAACGTTATATACAGGTACATCAACTACTAAAACTAAACTCAGATCTCTAATGACTATGTCTCTAGTCACGAAGTCCTTCTGCTATAGTTTTCTCGTACCAGATTAGGAAACTAGCAGGAGCGGGAAATACAAGCGTCCGCTCTACAAGACCCACGCCAACTAACTCCCTCCTTTTCAGAGCAAAAAGAACTCCCACGTGGACTACACAGTGGTTACGTCCCCTTGCATCATCAGTGACGCCTAACCTCAGTGGTTACGTCTACATGCATCATCAGTATCTGACCAGTGATGACCACTGCCCCTTTCCCTAGATTTCCCAGATCACCCCGCCCTCGTTGTAGCCTAGGTACTCTGGTCCCGTGACAACAAAATAAACATTAAAGCACACAAAAAATACTTATTTCCCCTTACAATAATAAAACAAATCTAATTAAAATATATTAAAACATAAATAATGACATTAGATCTAAAATATAAATAACAGGAATCGACTTAAAACTTTACACATTAACTAAGGGTCAGCTAGGTTAACATTCCTTAGCTAGGCCCGTAGTGGGTTACGGTTGTTCTGTTACACACACACAAACGGTTGTGGGCTCACAGCCATTTGTGACACACCCCCCAACTCAAGCAGAACAACACGGTTAATAGGGTCATTTTGGTTACTGTTGGAAATGGTAAGAAAAAACACATAAATTCTTACTCTAACAACTCTACAACTAGAAGAGAATTGAGGAAGAAACAAGACTTCTTAGGTATTCAATCGTCTACCCATTGGTAGAAAAGTAAAAATTTAAAAAATTGCTACAATGTAATACAATTTATTCTAATCACCCATTGAGGTCACACACACACACACATACACACAAGTGAACAAAGAAGTACCGTAGTAATTCAGTTAAACGAACCCAATGGATACAATGCAATGAATAGTATATAAATACTCAGCTATGTAAAGAAGAAACAAATAGATACATAGTAGTAAGACATCTGGTATTCATTTCGATACCCGGAGTATCTGAATATGTAGTCTCCTTTTAACAAGTAAATAATAGGTATAAATACAAGCAGTTTTAACATACATGAGTATAGTGTATAGAACTAAACTAGATATGTAGATATACGAAAATCAAAATTAAGATACTTAATCTAATACAACTCTGAAAAGATATGACAATAAGCACGAAAGGCTGCATACAAAAATAAAAATGAGAATTTGAATCAAATCTACTTAAGCTGAAATAGAATAAATGATAATAAAATAATAAAAATGAAGTTAAGTGAATACAATAATGCAAATGTAGATTGACTGACTTGTGCACATTAGGTTCATACAGTGGCATTATCAATCATACTGTCCTGCAAGCCTGTTCTATAGGATAACGGCCCCAACAGAAACATCACGTTCCCCTGATTGGCTTTCTCCTACTTTCTCTCTATCGGTATAGAACTTAAGTAAGTTTCCATGGAGTAGTTTTGGACCCTTAGGAAATTTAATCCTATAATCATTGAGCCCAACCTTCTCAATAACTTCATATGGTCCCTTCCATCTTACTAATAACTTGTTCTGGTCGTCGGACAACAGAACGAGGACCTTTTCACCAGGGGAAAACACCCTGATTTTGGCCTTTCGGTCATAATACCGTTTGGCCCGAGCACTAGCCTTCGACAACTCTTTCATGGCGGTCTGGCAGGTGCTTTCTAATTTGTTACGGAGATCCACCACGTACTGATAAGTAGTGCGTATCTCGGGAGTTTCCTGTTCCCTCGCCCATAATTCCCGAAGAATTTGACTAGGGCCCCTAACAGTTCTCCCATACAACAATTCAAAAGGAGAAAACCCCATACTCTCTTGAGGGGCCTCCCTATATGCAAATAGGACGGCGGGGAGATACATGTCCCAATCGTGAGTTCTATCACCACACATGCGTCGAAGCATGTTCTTCACGGTCCCATCAAACCCTTTAACCCGCCCGTCACACTGGCGATGGAACGGGGTGGTAACCAATTGCCTCATCGACAACAAACGGGTAATTTCACCCACAAGTTTTGAGGTAAACTGTGCCCCTTGATCGGTGAGCATTTCCCTAGGGACTCCAACCCGGGCAAATATCTCAACCAAGGCCTCGGCCACTCGAATTGTGTCAATTGAGCGGAGTGCAACCGCCTCTGGATAGCGCGTTGCATAATCAACTAGAGTGAGGATATACCGATTTCCTCGTTCAGTGGGTGGGTCAATCGGTCCCACGATATCCACTGCAACTCTAGAAAAAGGGGTGTCAATCAAAGGCATTTGACCCAGATGAAGCTTTCCTGTTCGGCCTCTGGGAGATGTGCGTTGGCACATGTCGCAAGAGGCGCAGTAGCGTTTTACATCGGCGCTTAACCCAGGCCAGTAAAACTCTGCGGAAACTCTATCTATGGTCTTCTTAGACCCGAGATGTCCCCCAAATAAAATTTCATGCCCAACACGCATGACTTCTTCACGGTGGTCCTTCGGAACAACCAACTGAGTGGTTCTCATTCCTTTTTTATCTATAAGTTCTCTATATAAGAGACCTTCCTTATGGATAAACTTCTCAGAGCCCCATGTAGACTCTCTAGTTCTCCCAATACCTGCCCATTCTCTCTGTTGAACGAAAGTGGGATCTGACTGTTGGGAAGTTTTAAACACATCTGGAGATATACCGGTGGGTGGACAAGGTGGCGTGGCAAGTGGTTTGACAGCCGCCTTTTCCCTCCTAGCAATCCCACGGGTGATAGCTGCCCCAATTTCAACGGGCGAGCCTGGGGAATCCACCCCAGCTCCCTCTGTAAAGTGTGAGATATTGGCCCCATTGGCCTCACTCCTTTCCAATGTATCAACTACATTAGGTGAGCTTGGGCACATCATCCCAACCACCTCAGCAGAAGAAGAGATGTTGGCACTCTTGGCCGCACTCTCTTCAGATTGTGCGTCACATAAATTAGGTGAGCATGGGGGAATCACCCCATTCATCTCTGCAGAGGACGAGATCTTGGCACTTCTGGCCTCACTCTCCTCAAAAGTTACCTTAGCTGAATTCCCCCAATTAGGATTTGGCTGAAAAGGATCTGCAGCGCCAGGTATGTTTCCAACTACACAATCATATAGTGGATGATCCAACAAATGGGCCTCCACTTCCCCAGTAAAATAAGGCGAATCTATCTGCACCATGGCAGTCGCCACTTTCAACATAGTACTGTCGATGGTTTTAATCCACCTAAATCGACCAGTACGCTTAGGTGCCAGGGTAGATCGCACAACTACCACTGAGCTCCCAGTGTCGCGTAACACTTTAATAGGAGTTCCGTTCAGGAACCCATCAGCTATGGGACGTCTTCCCTCTTCTTCTCGCCAGACCACAGGTTTCCTCCCCCTTCCCTTATGGCCTGCTTTGAGTTTGAGAGCGGTCGCCCTCCCTTCCTGTACAGCACCTACCGGACTCACCATCCGAAGGTCGCATGACGTGGATTTGTGCCCTATCTTCCCACACCTATAACAAACAATTTTTGCATCCCCCTCGTTTCGCCTATTATCGTACCTGCCTGCCTGTCTATCATCTAAACCTCCCCTTGGACTAAATGTTACCCTCTTATCAGTTGCGTAATTGGCATGGGATGTGGAACGACTCCCCATGTATCCTAGACTGGATCCTTCCCCCTTGGGTTTAGATTTCGATGTTTCTAAACTCCTGGTCGCATGGGCCAGTCTATAGTTTTCGGCCAAATCTAAGGTTTGGTCCCAGGACGTGGGGTTTCTTTCCTTTAGAAATATAGTAAGCCCTTCTGATGCCCCATACAGTAGCTGAAGAAGGCCTTCGAATGTCTGTTCGGCCCCAGACATTTGCACCCATTTATTTAGGTATCCTTTGATTCTTGTCCCAAAAAGTTGATAAGTTTCTCCCCTTTCTATACGAGCAGTCCTAAATTTCCCTTTATACCCATCACTAGTGTATTCGAAGGATTTTAACAAGGCTTCCCTCAGAGATGGGTAATGTTTCGTGACCTTCACCTCGTACCTCATTGCAGTATTGAGGGCTGTGTCTGTCAATAGGGACAGCAGATAAGTGGCCCAGTCATCCTGGGACCACACAACAGTTTGTGCATGGCGTTCGAAGCGGGTGATGTAACTATCTAACTCATCCACCTGTTCGTCAAATTGTGGGAGCTGTGGGGGTTTAACAGGATTACGGGGTGTATCTAAAGAAGAGCTTGTTGACGAGTTATCACTAGTGTCCGTTTGTCTATTTAACCTAGCTAACCCTATTTCCTTCTGAGACTCTATCCTAGCTAGCTCTCTCTCAGACTCTAACCTAGCTATTTCTAAATCTTTGTCGGCCCTTTCGGATGCAATCCGTGCTAACTCTAACTCCTTTTCCCTATCTGCCTTCTGTGCTTCTCTCTCAGCCTGGCGTTCGGCCCTATCGGCCTCAAGTAACTCTAGCTCTAACTTCCTCTCATTCTGAGCAAACGAGAGAATGTCCGACTCAGGGACACCGATACTCCTACCTAGCGAAATGAACTCTTGGAGGTCTCTTACCTTAGCCATTACAGAATTGAAAGTATAAAAGGTTTTATTCTAAAGGGAGGTAGAAGCTACAGAAAATTAGAACTATGAGAGTATTCTAAAGACAGTTTGCATACAGCGGAAAATGAACTAATTTATAAGAATTCACAACTACATAAATAGCCCAATAGGAAAAGATATCTGACTAGAGAGTAAAGATAGTGACTAGACAAATCAAGGTCTAGATTAAAATTAGCAGCCTTAAAATAAACACTGTAAACTATAGATTAACATTAAACTCCCACTAGCAAGGACAGTATGGCGACAATAAGTTACCCACTGAATAAAAAAAATTATATAGTGCAAAAAGTCAGCCTACCTTAAAGCATGGAATTTTAGTTAAACAAACACAGCAGCTGAAGATCCAGTCTCTTGCGCTGATCCGTCGACGAAACTTGTTTTTGAAATGTTTGATTAATTTGATTTTGTATTTAAAAAAATGAAATACAGTGGCATAAAATTAACTTAAAGTCAATGTCACCACCACTGTAAGTAAATTATATCCATACGATTCACAACAACACATCAGCAGTATCGACAGCACAATCTGGACTCGATTCTAGTACAGTAAAGTCAAAGTAAAGTCCTAGACCTTACGGGTGTAGACTTAGACTCAGGCTCTGGAGATGTAGACTAGACTGTAGTGGTTTCTCGGCTTGAGGTCTATAGTAAAGTCCTAGACCTTACGGGTGTAGACTTAGACTTAAACTCTGGCGATGTAGGCTAGACTGTAGTTGAATAGTAGGCTATCAAGTCAGTTACATTTGACTGGTTCCACTGGATTCTAGTATAATGGCTCTGCCCCCAGCGACGATTGTGGCTAAAGTATCCGAAAAAAAAAATCAGCAACAGTTCCAAACATACAGCAGTTGATCAATCAAGGACGAGCCGTCCACTTTAGTTGATAAATCAAGGACGAGCCGTCCACTTTAGTTCCAAACGTACAGCAGTTGATCAATTCCGGACGAGCCGTCCACTTTAGTTGTCACAAGACGCTAGCAGTGTGCTGGCGCCTCCTGCAACTGGTCGTTGTCTAGGGTGATTCTGGAGGCCCGACTGTTGACGCTGGAACTTTGGTGGCTTTAGCCTTGTCGCGATTTTGGTGTTATAACTAACATATATATGAGATATGCAACTCAACACCGGAATGTAGTTAGAGACTACAACTCTAAACTGTAACTTTATTTTAAACACAACACATAAACTTCCAAATGAAACGTTATATACAGGTACATCAACTACTAAAACTAAACTCAGATCTCTAATGACTATGTCTCTAGTCACGAAGTCCTTCTGCTATAGTTTTCTCGTACCAGATTAGGAAACTAGCAGGAGCGGGAAATACAACCGTCCGCTCTACAAGACCCACGCCAACTAACTCCCTCCTTTTCAGAGCAAAAAGAACTCCCACGTGGACTACACAGTGGTTACGTCCCCTTGCATCATCAGTGACGCCTAACCTCAGTGGTTACGTCTACATGCATCATCAGTATCTGACCAGTGATGACCACTGCCCCTTTCCCTAGATTTCCCAGATCACCCCGCCCTCGTTGTAGCCTAGGTACTCTGGTCCCGTGACAACAAAATAAACATTAAAGCACACAAAAAATACTTATTTCCCCTTCCAATAATAAAACAAATCTAATTAAAATATATTAAAACATAAATAATGACATTAGATCTAAAATATAAATAACAGAAATCAACTTAAAACTTTACACATTAACTAAGAGTCAGCTAGGTTAACATTCCTTAGCTAGGCCCGTAGTGGGTTACGGTTGTTCTGTTACACACACACAAACGGTTGTGGGCTCACAGCCATTTGTGACAGTATATAAAGGAATATTTACAAGAGTTTTAGTGACTTACCACTACATAAAAAGTATTCCAATGTTCTACTTTGAATGACGGCATTTTCAGATGTGGTTATGATACTAAGTTGGCTTCACGAACATTTAGCAATATCCAAAAATAATTTAAGAATATTCATGAACAATTATACAAATCTACTATCAAACAATATTTAAAACAAAAAAAAGCCGGCAAAGCAGGGTATGTTCTAGTGGTCTCTTAGAAAAATGCATAGCTTTTTTTTAAAAAAAAAGTCTTATGATATTGTTTGAAAACTGATTGAAACTAAAATTAAAATCTTTCAAAACTTATCTGTTGCACAAAAAGATTTTTTTCGTTAGTGATTAAATATCATTTCAAAGTTGTCTAGTTATGTAGCTTATGACAACATATAGGGAACCATCAGTGGTTGGACGCTACAATGGCTTTATAAGTAATATAGAATAAAGAACAGATCTATTCACTATTCACCTTGTGAGTTATGATACACAGGTAGTGATGGGAACTAAACTAATTTTTTTAGTTAAACTAAAACTAAGTTTGAACTAAAAAAAAGTAATTAAACTTTTAGTTAATCACAAATTGAAAAAATTAGTTAAACTAAACTAAGAAATTTTAGTTAAACTTTTACAAACTATTTTGACCTTTTTTAAGGACGAAACAGCCATACATGAAAAATATAAAGCACAACCAATCTCTTTAGCTAAATGTAATAAACATTTATTTGTGCACATGAAACAAGATTTAAATGTCTTTATGAGATAGATGTAGATCTTAATAGAATCACTAGAATTAGAATACTATTATAGAAAGAAATTAGAAGTAATTGTCCAAGTTCTAATATAAGTTACCTTTAGAAGTAATGATAAAACTGCACTCTAACTAACTCGACCTAGATTCTAGAATATTCTGGATCTAGATCTAATATCTTCTGCAAACGAAATTATCAGAAACATAACCTGGATCTAGAATTAAATCTAGCTACTAGACCTAGATCAAATAATTAATATTGTTGTAAACCTGGTGGTGACACAGATGGGGGTAGTGCTGTGTGTTTTTAGCCTACTCAAATCGCCACAGTCCAGCGCAGGACGAGCGGTCAACTGTGACCTGTGACAGTACACGCCAGTCCAACAACGACCTGTGTGTAAATATTACGCACGCAAGTCATGACGATTGTGATCATTCTGAGTGGTCAAGAACGTTCCATCCGATTCTAGAAGGCCAGTAGAGACAGTATATAAGAGCGAGTGTGTCAGAACGACTGGACTTCATGTTACCTCGCAATGTGACCAGTACGAGGCGAAGTTAGAGACAGACGGTGCGTGAAGTCAGGCGGAGCAAGGCTAGGTTTTGGACAGTTAGTGTGATGTTATTGCCAACTGTACAGTATTAGTAATGTATTTGAAATTAAATTGACTGATACTTTGGAGCCCTGAGTTGTGAGGTTCTTTAAGTTCGTTGTGTCGTGTGGTGCAGTTTGAAGAGAGCCTGGATAGTAGGAGAGATACGTAACACTGGAGTCTGAAGTTGGATCGGATCTACTATGGCTCTTCTGAAACTGCTGAACGAACTTGAATTGAAAGAACTGAGACGAGAACTCCGTGATCGAGGGCTGAAGGCAATAGGAAAGAAAGAAACCTTGCAAGCACGCCTTAGAGAAGAACTAACTGAAGAAGGTGAAGATCCAGACACCTACCTGTTCGAGTTAGAACCCGATGTAGTGCAGCTGCTGATCACCTTTCAACAACAGATGCTGGCTGACTTTCAGAATGTGTGGAAGGGTGACTTACAGAAAGATACCTGTGCCAGAGTAGAACAGATGTACACTTCAGTGAAAGAAGTGACGAGCCCCGAGCTGAACGCTTTGAACGAGGGGGTAGAAACCCCGTGCTACGAAATACTCACATACGATGGCCATGCTAGTGAAGATGGTGCTTCCTGTGACTCTAATAGCAAGCCGTACGAAAGTAGCTCCCATGAGAAGAAATGTGATGATTGCTGCGATATCCTCAGCGAGTACAAACCTGATGAAGCTGTTAAAGAACATTTGCATGATGAAAGCTACCGGCGAGGTTTGAAACCTGCAGATGTCTGTCTAGAGGTCAAGATCAACGACATAAGCCCTGGTGATGATTACGAACACCCACCGAAACCTGATGACGCAGCAGAGACCCCCTTGCAAGTAGAAAGTAATCGAAAAGGTCTCAACCCAACAGACGATTGGTCCGCTGCTGAGACTAGTCGACCGAAGCCTGATGCGCAGCCTGATGCCGAAGAAGAGGGACCATTGCGTGTGGAGAGTTACCAACCTGCCCCACAAGCATGTCCTCCATACAAGTCTGAAGATGACGACCTGTCCCATAATTTCCCCTCCAGTGAACCGGAAACCCATCCCAAAAGTCATCGTCGAGAAAGCCATTTGAAACCACCTGTTAGGCCATTGATTTTGGTGACACCGGCCCTGGCATCCAATCCCTCCCCATGTGTAAAATGGCTGCCCGCAGTACAGAATGACAGAAGGCGACGTTTGGTGATGCAACCACGACGTCATTGCAACAAGATGAAGATCGACTGGAGGAGAAGAAAGCGACGTTGGCTGCGTTCGAGGATGGCGATGCGACCACGATGTCAGTGCAACCAGGTGAAGGTCAACTGGCAGAGAAGACGAAAGCGACAGTTGCTGAATTCAACGTGGGTGGCTTCCTCTAGCTCTAGAGGCAAGCCCACTGTCACCCCCACCGATCGACCCCCACCTGCAGCGATGAAACTACACATCCCATGTTATGAGATTGATGCTGTCCGGGACGGACAGATCTAAGGAGGGGACAGTGTTGTAAACCTGGTGGTGACACAGATGGGGGTAGTGCTGTGTGTTTTTAGCCTACTCAAATCGCCACAGTCCAGCGCAGGACGAGCGGTCAACTGTGACCTGTGACAGTACACGCCAGTCCGACAACGACCTGTGTGTAAATATTACGCACGCAAGTCATGACGATTGTGATCATTCTGAGTGGTCAAGAACGTTCCATCCGATTCTAGAAGGCCAGTAGAGACAGTATATAAGAGCGAGTGTGTCAGAACGACTGGACTTCATGTTACCTCGCAATGTGACCAGTACGAGGCGAAGTTAGAGACAGACGGTGCGTGAAGTCAGGCGGAGCAAGGCTAGGTTTTGGACAGTTAGTGTGATGTTATTGCCAACTGTACAGTATTAGTAATGTATTTGAAATTAAATTGACTGATACTTTGGAGCCCTGAGTTGTGAGGTTCTTTAAGTTCGTTGTGTCGTGTGGTGCAGTTTGAAGAGAGCCTGGATAGTAGGAGAGATACGTAACAATATTTTAATCAAAAAATAATCTAAGAAATACTAGTTAGGCCTACTACTACTACTACTACTATATTAGTAGCATATTAGTTGAAACATTGTTATTTTCATAAACTTCAGCTATTTTTTAACGTTATATATTTCATATTCCGGTTATTGTGTTGGATACATGATGTATTATTATGTTATTAAAAGTTCTATCATTTTTTAAGAAATTCACAAAATGTTACATTAAAGTTTCAAAAATGCGTTGACGAAACAGATCTAGATCTATTTTATTACTTAGAAACCAAATTTAACAATGAAAGGGCGGGGTAAGACACATTTGACCTGTGTAACTGTAAGAGTAGATCTCGATTTATCCTTGACTATCAGATGTGTTATTTGTTCGCTAAACAACTGAAGCCTATTACGCACAAGGAAAACACATGGCAGTCTTTTTATCTTTTATAACAACTAGTCGACATATCGACTACACACTAGCCCTAGAGCTATCTGACCAATACACACTGGTCTGCTGTCCAACTTTTAGTGTTCTACTCAAGTTCAAGTTTGTTTACTTTTGGGCAGAGAGGAAAAGGGGGGGGGGGGATGAAAGTGTTACTTTTTTTTTCTAGGACTGGTTACCCGAACGCTAAGAACTGTAAGTGTAGTCATTCATTGTAGATCAAGAAATCTTGATCTCAGTATGGCAGATTATAGGCCAACGCTTCGGTACCTTCTATCAAAGATTTAACTATTTGTTTTAGTTGAAACTATTAAAAAATGTATCTCTAGATTCTCCTGTTATTAACAAATTATAGTTTAGCGCTAATGAGTAAATTGAAACCACTAAATATTGACTTAAAACGCTTCAGATTCCCACTACAAACTAACTAAAACTAAGCACGGTGCGCGTTGTATACACACAACCACGTGACTAGGGAGGAATACGAATAGTAGAATCTCTAACTAATAGTTCTAGTCTAGTCTAATAAAGTAAAGTAATATAGATTTCAATTAATAGATCTATATTATTGACTTATAATTTTAAATTTACATCTAGATCTAAGACTAGGCTAAGAGTTAGACTCTACTTAAGACTAAGAGACTAAAATAATTAAATATAGACTATTATGCCTATAGATCTAATAGTAGTAATAGACTAATTCTAATACTAATAGACTAGACGTCACTAGACTCTAGCTAGATCTATCTACTAGTAAAAAGTTTTAAAATAAAATAGAGTCGACATTTCTTTTAGATCTATAGTAAAGCAAAATTCTTTGTCTGCAGCTATACAGGAACACACTGGTGTTTAAAAAAAAAGCAACAAAATGTAGATCAATAGAAGCAAGGAATTATCAGGGTTTATCAAGCAGCGAAACTTGCTAGAAATATAATGAACACGTTTATTTTTCTCGCCTTTCAAATACATTGGGGAATAGCGACCATTATAGGGTAAAGGTCAAAAGGCTTTCTAGTGAGCTGTGCACCCTCTAGTTATTTCTCCTCTATATTATTTATTACATATATTCTCCAAATTAGATAGATCTAAATATTTATTGGTATGTCTGTTAAAAAAGTTTGTAAAATTTGTAATTAAACTTTTTAGTTTGTAACTAAAAAAAATTAATTAAACTAGGATTTTAACTAAACTTTTTTTTTTAAATTAAACTTTGGCCTTAACTAATTTTTTTTAGTTAAACTAAAAGTTAGCAACTTTTTAGTTAACTTTTGCCCATCACTATACACAGGCAACATCTAGTTAAAATTACAAAAATAAGCTCATCTATCAATAGTTTTGTGAAACAAATGATAAGCAACATGTTAAACTCTTATTGTAAACTGAGGTTCGCGGGATTTTGAAAGGGAGTTTTTAGTGCTTGTTTTGCTAAGCTCTTAAATACAATTTAATTATTTTTTTTGAGAAACAGGAAGCTTTTACGGTTGACGATGACTTAAAGTAGGCTAAAAAAAAAAGTTTTACATGGTAGGCATCTAACACAAATGAATGAAACCAAGCTCCGACTGCAACGGAAGAAATCGACTTTCAATCATTGATTATATCATTTTCTCTTTTATCGAGATATGAAATCTATTTTAAAGGGCTTTACAATGTCACATAACTTTTTTGTTGACAAATGAATTACTGTTTATATTAAACATTAAAACTAAGTTTAGAATCAAACCTAAAAAAAAGTAGGCCCTAAAATTCAGTAATTTAAAAAGGAACTAAGCTTAGGATTTGAAAGAAAGTCATGACAATGAGATTAATTTTTGTAATTAATCACTGCTAATTATTTGACATTATGATTATAATTATGAACACGCAAACCCAGTTGCGACCTGCATATTTTCCCGAATTTCGTGCAGACAAAGAATTGGCCCGCTGGCGGTCTATTTAAGCTCTTTACGTCTTTCGGCACCTGTCTTCAATAATGGCTTATCTTTAAGTCTCAAATGTTTGTCCCGCAGCTTTTGTGAGAGATCTCCAACTGTCTCTCTCAGAGGCCATCTGCTACCAGGTACTTTCCTCTATGCCAGTGGCTTCTGAGTTTATCTTTATAGCTTTTATGAGGGGCACCTCTGTAACGTCGTCCTCCTCTAAGCTCGCCAATGAAGATCGCCTTTGGCATGCGGTTTTCCATGCGGGATAAGAGTTATTGACAGCATAAAAATTAATAAAAAGATGACATTTTGTTCAGATTTTCCTTCTTACGCTTCATTATAAGTGTTTTTCTTACAGGTGGCTCTGGCGGATTTTTTAAAGGAAAAAATGCGAAAAGGGGGCGGTAGGCCAAAAAAAGGTTGAAGACCAACTGGTGTAGAGGTTAATCCTCAGAGGTGACAAGGTCAGTGACGCAAAGCAAGTAATAGTGATCTTAACGAAGCTAAATGAATGCTTCTCCCATCATAACAGATTTTTATAGTCACAAAAGAAAGTGTTCTATGACATGATGAGCCATAGATCTAATCGTTCTACGACTGAAAGCAGCTAGAAACAAAAGAACAACTGAAAGCAGCTAGAAACAAAAGGACAACTAAAAGCAGCTAGAAACAAAAGAACAACTGAAAGCAGCTAGAAACAAAAGAATAACTGAAAGCAGCTAGAAACAAAAGAATAACTGAAAGCAGCTAGAAACAAAAGAATAACTGAAAGCAGCTAGAAACAAAAGAATAACTGAAAGCAGCTAGAAACAAAAGAATAACTGAAAGCAACTAGAAACAAAAGAACAACTGAAAGCAACTAGAAACAAAAGAACAACTGAAAGCAGCTAGAAACAAAAGGACAACTAAAAGCAGCTAGAAACAAAAGAACAACTGAAAGCAACTAGAAACAAAAGAACAACTGAAAGCAGCTAGAAACAAAAGAACAACTGAAAGCAACTAGAAACAAAAGAACAACTGAAAGCAGCTAGAAACAAAAGAACAACTGAAAGCAACTAGAAACAAAAGAACAACTGAAAGCAGCTAGAAACAAAAGAATAACTGAAAGCAACTAGAAACAAAAGAACAACTGAAAGCAACTAGAAACAAAAGAACAACTGAAAGCAGCTAGAAACAAAAGAACAACTGATAGCAGCTAGAAACAAAAGAATAACTGAAAGCAGCTAGAAACAAAAGAACAACTGAAAGCAGCTAGAAACAAAAGAACAACTGATAGCAGCTAGAAACAAAAGAACAACTGAAAGCAGCTAGAAACAAAAAGACAACTGAAAGCAGCTAAAAACAAAAGAACATCTGATAGCAGCTAGAAACAAAATGACATTTTATATGTCAATATATAAGAGCCGTTCTTCAACGAAAGCGGTTTGTTCTTTGAGCACCGTCAAATGATGTAGCGTTTACAAAATTCAGGGTCTAAGGTCACTTCCTGCAAGACGTTTGGACATTGACCTAATCACGTGCAACTTCTCAAACGACAACAACAAAACGCGGCCCCCGAAATGTCCACCCGTGGGTCATCAGTCTGGTAAGCAATTCATGTCAAAAAGCAGGTTTCAATATTTTCAGCTTGAAAATCATAAGCTATGAAGTAAAAACTGTCAACAATCTTGGTCCACTTTTATCATACACATAGGATATTGTAGGCCTACGGCTTAGTCAGCTGGCGCTTTTATTATTGGTATTATATATATTGTTAATATTCATAAATATTCAATACAACGGATTGTTCTTATCTTATATATTACAGACGTTACTTCAAAAAAAAAAAAAGAAGATAATTACGTCTTACGCATTTAATAATAATAATAATAACTTCATGTGTCAATCTAGTCATGTGTGTTAATCAATGAATTAACTTTAAAAGTCGTTGGCTTTCCTGGTTGATTCAGGCAACTCATTCCATTCTCTAATGTACTAGGGAAGAATGAGCACTGATATGGATTTGTTCCAGCGTATGAAAGAAATGTGCCTCTATCTTTGTGTCTGAGTTTTTTTTTATTAGGTTATTTTTTTTTCTCCTTGTAAGTTATATGGTTTATCATTTTATGTATTATATTCTTCTGTCCTGAAATTTCTATAAGTTTAATGATTATATTAATGGTGTTACTCTAATCAAATGTGAATATTCGTTTGTTATAAACCTCACTGCTCTGTTTTGTATTAGCTCTAGTTCCTTTATGTTTTCTTGAGTTGGTGGATCCCAAACAGGATGCATCTATATATATAATTCTCTTCTTCCCTCAACAGTTTGGACGAGAATCAAGCAGTCAAGGAAAGATCACTCTCTTATTTCTGCGGAGTCACCCCACGAAATAACAAGAGGGGTAGGGGGAGAACACTTGGGTATTCACACGTCGCTACGGATGGCTGCGCTCTGGACTGTTAAACCCTGACCGCTCCCATCCCCCTTTGTTTTTACAAACACTAAATAGCAGGCCCGGACTTTAGCATTGTGGGGCCCTATGCAAAACGGATTTCGCGGGGCCAAGTTTGGGTAGGGAAGTGGACAATAAGTGAATTTTAAGAGTTTGAATTAGAAAATAAATTCGTCTATGCACTTTATTAATTCTTTACTACGTACAGAATTACTTTACGAGCCTTGCGTGTAGCAAAGTCATACAGTATATCATAATAATTCTGTTTCCTACATAGATCCCGCTCAATAGCAAGAATTACCAAATGTTTCAATCTGTCTTTGAGAATTCTTCATTAGTTTGAGCTTCTTTCACCTCATTACACAATTACGGCTAATGCATAATGCGCGTAGGATTGGCGTTTTCGATAATGAATGACACCCCAAAATGACAATTTTGTTTTTATATATTTCCGTATATTTAAAGGACTTTTTTTTGTATATTTTGCAATTTCGGGAGATTTCCAGGAGCTCCTGGTAAATCGACAGGAGGGCGCGGGAAATATCTTTTACGTTATAAAATATGGTAAAATTTAATAATTAATAGTCTACACCTAGAATTAGCGCAGGTCCTATGAAAGATCGGGTCCTATGAAAGTGCAAGGCCCAATGCGGTCGCATAGGTTGCAGTGGCTTAAGGCGGCCCTACAAATTAGCTGCGTATGCTACGCCGCTGGTCGACTAGTTTTTCTTATTTCTGTCCCATATTTCTTTGTATATTTGTTCCATTAAAGAATTTGGTTCGGAATTTTTCAATTATTTTTTGCCCACACCTTCTTCCTAGTACAAACGACAAGTTAAACTTTTTAAAATTTTAAGTAAACAAAAGATACATTAGCAATACCTTCTTACAAAGACAAATACCTCCTTTATATGAAGATTGTTTGTCTCTTAATCACTATTCACTAGTATTCTAATATTGACCATCTAGTTGATGGTCGCCCTACTGGCAAGGTGTTTAGGGAATGGCCAATCTCTCAGCCATGAAAAAAACAAAAAAAACTTTTCCTTTGGTTAGGGACTGAGCGCCTCTAGCTCTTTGTGACAAAAGGATTTACATTATTAATAAATAACAATTACCACTGTCTAAAACTTTTGTTTTTAAATATGTCTATCTATGTACACACACAATGCATTCTTTCTTTTTAGAAACAAAAATACTTGTTTTCGGTAAATGATTAGTACCGTAGCTCACTCAACAGAAAACAGAAAACTTTTTTTGGGTGGAAATAACAAAACTGTATGCATAGTAGGCCTAATTATAAAATATGCTCAAAATAATAATCTCTCTTACTTTATATAGCCCTCCTGTTGTTGTTTTTTTACTATTAATAATATATAGTTTTAAAATTGTTTATTTTTATGGGGAGAAAAAAACGGCTTAGAAATTTAATTTTACAACAAAGCGTTTCACTTTGAGAAGATGAAAAGTATACATTGAAAAGGTTACGTTTCAGCCAAACTTTGCAGGCTTTAAGATTTCATGACATTGGATTTTTCATCTCTTTTCACGTGTTTTGCTCTAAACGTGACGGACGGACAGACAGGCAGACCACACAAAAGTAATAGCGGCTTTCCCCTTTCGGGTGCCGCTAAAAATGTAGAAATAAATTTCAAACCTGCTTCACTCAATATCATGCACAGACAACAGAAGAGAAAGCGTCTAGTAATCATTCTCCAGAATGAGGCTAAATCGCATGACGCGCGCGCTTGTCCGGTAAACGCCTTGAACAGTTTCGATCTAGTTTAGACTTGCTAAGCGTTGATAACTTTCTAGCCATGTGTGACGTAATAATTTGGTGACACCAGACTGTATACGCAGACGTGAGGTTGTGAAGGAAATGGAGGCGTTTCTCAGAGCGTTTCAAGAGCGCAAATAGTGAGGGTAATCTTTCTTTAGTGTGACAAGAAACTTGATCTGTCACCAGAGGTTTTGCAAAAAAAAAAAGCAAATTTATTAAATCGAAAATTATTTTTTTTAAGGAAAACAGCGAATACTGTTTAAAACTGTAAAATATATTAAAAATCAACATTAGATTACAAAAGTTCCTTCGGGTTCATTTAAATCAATTTGCTAAAATTAAAATTAATTAAAGCGAAGACAAAAATGTTAGTTTAATTATAAACTTTTTCTTAAATGTCTAGTTCAATTTCTTTGTATCATTAAATATTGCGTCTATTCTTTTTAGTTTGGGATAGAACATTGAAAATAGAAAAAAAAAGTCAAAACTGGTATTTCTCTCTATTACAAATCTGCAAAACCTTTGTGAAGTTTGATATGTCAGTTTATGTCAGATATAGGTTTAGTCATTTGACCTGCCCAATATGTCAGTATATATCAGATATATATAACTTGTTATTTGACCCGTTAAATGTGTCAGTTCATCTCAGGTACAGGACTTGTTATTTGACCCTTTATGTGCCTGTACATCTATGATATAGAACTTGTTATTTGACCCTTCCTGTGTCTATGAGAAAACAAAATGGCAGATACGATCAACGACTTTCTTAGTTTTTACAAAACTATCAAGAAATTGAAGTTTAACCTTTGTTAAACCATTGAATCTAAACATACTAAACACCAGCTTTCAAATTCTATCTTCAGTTGAAGTCCCATAATAACCTCATTACATCGATCTAACCGTGTCCGTCTGTTAGTGATGGGAATTGTCAATGCGTGCGTGAAGTCATCACAGCTAAACGTGATGATCACAAAAGTTGACGGAATTAGTGCCAATAGCCACTTCTTACAGTCACACACACACACACATACACACACACACATAACCTACAATTGTACGCAAACACTTGAAACGCGAACACATACCCCAAGTGCGTGCAGAAAGACATAAAGACTCCTTCTCTTCCCACCCCATGCAAGTTTTTCTTTTAGTAGTTTCCTGCGAAGATTGCACCAAGATTAAAGGTGGTGTCACTAAACTGGAGACACCCCAGTACAAAATATAAACGTAAAATATCCATTTCAAACAGACAAGAAGGGAGTTTGTAATATACACAAACTCGAAGGTGGGCTCTCTGGGTCAGTAGTACATGTATTGCGTTACACATAAACCAACACTTACATCGCATTCATCTATTGCTTAATTTCAGACAGTGGCGTAACAACTATGGAGCGAATGGGTTCATGAACAAAGGGGCCATTTAAAGAGTTTCTAAAAGGGTAGAGAGCGGCATCGTATTCTTAAACCCAAGTACCTAGCTAGGCTACGCCACTAGATCATGATAATATTAGCCTATCATTTAGAGATTTTCTTGTAGAAAAATTTGTTTTTTTTACTCTTAATAACTGGACTTTTTCTGTGTGGAAAGACATGCTCCAATTCGATTCCCAATTCAGTAATTCATCTAATTCTTTTTGTGAAATTTCACCATTTTGTGTTGTTTATATTGTTCTAAATAATATGCAATCGTCTGCAAATAATCTGACATTTGTTGCTGAACTAACACAATTTGGTAGGTTATTTATCTTATCTTATATATAACAGACGTTCAAAAAGAAGATAATTGCGTTCTTCACATTTCATGTGTCAAGCTCAGCGTTTCTCAACCTTTTTAGCTCCGCGACCCCCCCCCCCCCCCCCAATGCAATGTTTCAGTTGGCATCGACTCCCATCCATAATTCTCGTTCATAAGCCTATGTAAATGTGATTTAGCTAATGTTATGAAATCGTTATCAAAATGTAGATCACATTGTTAGAGACTGAATATAGCAAGAGCTTTATTTAGTGTTAAATATATTTGCGCTTCAATTACAAAAAAAAAAAGGTATTTTATAACTTTTATTTATTTACTTTTTAGCGGCCGCCGAAAGGGGAATAGACGCTATTAGTTTTGTGTGGTCTGTCAACATCAACTATGCAAGCAGTTTTTTTTTTTTTATAAAAACACATCACTTTTACAACTATTCACTATTAGGCCTAATAGTAATAAACACGGGAGGCTATTTAGTAAGGGAGGTGACTCTGGTGACTATTTACCATATTTTTAACACATTTATGCAAACGGTTTTAGATTTGATGTCATTTTTTGTATCAATGTATTGCAAAGCGAAATAATTTCTGTCATACTAATTACTACATTTACCAAAAAAAAAAAGCTAAAGTTTTTTTTTAAATAGAAAAAAATATATGTAATATGCATATAAGTGGAACATAATTTAAACAAATATTTAATAAATAATTTTTCATATTATCGCGTGAACTGCATCACACTTTTAATATTTAACCCAATTTTTTTTTTTAAGCTTTGAATAAGAGACTGGCCCTTTACAAAACAATTACATCAATTAGATAATCATTATATGACAACAGTTGGGCCAGGTTCACATCTAACTTCACCTTCACCTAACCCTTGGTCTGCTGGACCGTTGGGGCATCAAACAAGATCTGTCAACCTTCTTTATCCATTCTTCACTGTCATTTGCCATTGATAGAATTTCATTCTGATATTCTTTCTGAGAATATTGAAACCTGCCTTTTTACCTGCCTGGGTGGACCACCTCGGGGGCCGATTTTGAGTTTGTGTTTCCACACAAACAGTCTTGTTAACGTGTTTATTGCATGTTTATGATATTCATGGTGCATAAATAAATGACAATTAAAAAAATATTGCTAAGCTTGGAAAACGTACAGTCTTTGACACAGTAAACTTAAGCTATAAATATTGTTGCGACCTTATTTTGAAACACGCCAAAGTTATGACGAAGGTTGAGCTTGTTTCTATTTCCCTAGATAAGGAATTCACAGTTTCTGCATCAAGTTTATTTCTGTATTTAGACTTGATAACGAACAGGCAGAAAAAATCATGTCTCGCAAAAGATAGGTTGTTGGAAATGGAAGAAGATGTGAGAAAATCTCAACTAGAACAGAATGACTGCCAACAATGGATCCATCATTCTGTAACTGACATTGAAGAGAAATCATATTTAACTGCCTTGCTATTGGTTGAGCTTGTTTCTATTTCCCTAGATAAGGAATTCACAGTTTCTGCATCAAGTTTATTTCTGTATTTAGACTTGATAACGAACAGGCAGAAAAAATCATGTCTCGCAAAAGATAGGTTGTTGGAAATGGAAGAAGATGTGAGAAAATCTCAACTAGAACAGAATGACTGCCAACAATGGATCCATCATTCTGTAACTGACATTGAAGAGAAATCATATTTAACTGCCTTGCTATTGGTGTAATGCTTGTGGCAGTATCTTTGTTGCTAATATATATCAATGAATCATACAGTGAGTTACGGTGCATCTTTATGGTGACTCATTCTGTACCAGACATTTAAATCCAGCAGCATCTGTGCAGACACCACAAATATTTTTCCAAGAGGTTTTTTTACTTTTCCAAAAATTTACTAACTTTGTCAACTAGACCTACATCACGTGCTGCAGAGGTCATTTTATAAAACGTTTGCATAGAAACTAATCTTTATAATCGCTATTATGTATATATCTCAAGAAAACCAGTAATTGGGAACAATTCACTACGTCTGTGGATTCATCAATCTGGATGCCAAATATTGGAAATGGATAAGATATCATATTTCATGAATTAATTACCTGATTGATAATATCAGCAGAGATGTCAGTTTTTTTATTTTTCCTGTGAGCAGTGTCATTAGATAATAAAATTGCACTAAATTTAGTTAAGAATTCGGCTCCAATCATAACTCGAGCAATGTCTTTGGCCCTTCGCAATATTAATTCTTGGTAATGGTGTGAGTTTTCATTGCTCTTGCAATTCTGAGAGCCACCAAATAAAAAGCTTCAAGGGTTGCTATGTTTTGGTTATGCTAATTGCCACCAGAGTCAAGTCTGGATATCTTGACTCCATCAGCCATCCATTAGGTGTTTGATTTTAAGGCAATTTTTATGGACTTTTTCTGCCTTAGTTTCTGAAAATTTTTTACATAGATTTTCTTTCTGTTTGCGAAGTTTCGTAAATTATTATTAAACCAGCATTTTTTTAAAAGATATATCCAGTTGAGATTTGATTTTCAATAATGTTTTTAAGATAGCTTTTAATGAAGTTACAGAGGCCATCAACTGGTTGGTTAATGTCTTTAATTAATTAATTTAGAATGCTTGTAATCTGTATGCCCATATCATATTGATATAAACATAGCCAATCTTAATGTGCATCCCGTGCATTCGTTATGTGCAAAATTTATCCCTTTCAGAGTCAGACCTTGCAATCTATAGGGGCAGATGATGTAAAGCTCATCTGTTTCCATAGTTTCATTATCCATACATGATCTTAAATACAAAAGAGCGCTGTTATAAGCCGTTGAATTGACTAAAATAGTGTTACGATTCTCTCTCTCCAAATCAGGCCTTCTGTAAACACTGCTAAACACTCAACACAACACATCAACACATCAAGAACTTGACAACAAGAGCTCCACAATATCGGGTACTTTAATAATGAGTGATTAAGTAGATAACAGCCAATACTAGACAATTGGCATCAAACACAACAACTAAAATGTCACTCTGTACATCACCGTACAAAACTCTACTGTCTCTCTTTCTGGACTTGTACATCTTTGCACACACATGAGGACTCGACCAGGACCGACTTCATAGCCGACTAACAGTCCCGGTCTCGACGCTCTCCGGTCTTGAACTGCCGCTTCCCTACACATTGTCACTCGTACACCCAGGCTTTCGATCACATGACCATAACATTGGTCATATTTGCGTGTAATCGTAGTACTGTCCCTTGTCCATGGCCCCGCTGACCTGAGTGATTCACGTGTGTGTCAGCTGAGCCTAAAGTTAACCCTTTTGCGCCTCCAATAGGGTCATAACAATAGGCTACCAAATTAAACAACTCGGTGAAGGCGGTAATAATAATAATACAGCAAGGAAGAATACATGGATTTACAGACACATTTTAGACTATAGACATTTACAGACAGATAGCATAATAGCAAGACATTATATATACATTCAATATTTTTAAACAGTGCTTCTAATAGGTCTATATTAAAAGTTTATTGAGAAGATTAAAAAAAAAAACGATTCTGTCAGCCACGTTGATTTGAACACGCTGAGTTCATTATGGACTATAGAAGCTTTTGACTAGAGTCACTAGGTTAATGTGGCAGGTGTAAATTAATATTGCGGACAAATCAGCATGACCATTACAAGTTTTACTACTTAACTTAGCAGTGAAAATTAATGTAATTAAGATAGCGTTTCTCAAACTGCTGGTGGAGGGGGGCGAGGTCCTCTCAGTGGTACGCGACGCCCTAACAAAAGAGGTTGGAGAGAAGCCGATTTATTTATATCAAGGTACACAATAAAGAGAAAGCATCTTAAATAAATGTGGTAACAATATATATCTAACTAATGGGGCCAAAACAAATAGTAAAAAGATTGCGAGACATTCTGAAATAAATAAACAAAATTTAAAAAATCAAAGAGGTGGGGGAGAAAGAAGGAGGTATCTGTGTGATCGCTTTTTAAATGCATAAAAAAACAACAACAGGTGAAGGACCTGAATTCGAAATCGAGGACTAAAGCCTCCTCAATCAAATACACTAACCAATCTGCCAGCGAATCGCTTATGAAAATAGAAGTTCTATAGTTATCTATTGTTTTCTCTCTACAGAATATAAAAGGGACTAATTCAGCTTATACCACCACGTCAGTCAAGTACAATTTCTTTCCCTTGTTTGAGATACCAAACAAAATAATTAATTACTAATAGTTTATTAACTTAAATTGTTAATCTTTATTTTATTATTGATTCTTGTTTTGTTATGTTAAAGAAATAATTGTGCACAATTTCAGCTTGATCCGAATTTGGGTGTGGGAGAAATAACGTATACAAACTTTGTACCAGACAGACATCGTAACTTGATATAAGCTTTGTAAAAATGACTTTGAGTTACAAGCAAACGTTGAGATTCTACTGTGTTGATAATGGCACGACAATGATATTGTTCTAACGCTAGCTTGCAAAGCACCATTCAAGTTAGTGCAGAAGCTGCGTTCGAAGTTAATTGTGAGCATTGTTAGGAACTTTACTAGAAATAAATGTTGACTTTAGAGAGAGACAGCAGAGTTCAGCCAAAGTCTAGGGCTTACGAAGAAGCTGTGCTTAAGGCTGACTGTTATGATCTATGTTTATGATGCCCTGTAAATAAATATGTCCTCATCGAGTTGCCTCCCATGGATAACACTATGATCTATGTTTATGATGCCCTGTAAATAAATATGTCCTCATCGAGTTGCCTCCCATGGATAACCCTATGATCTATGTTTATGATGCCCTGTAAATAAATATGTCCTCATCGAGTTGCCTCCCATGGATAACACTATGATCTATGACATAACTGCGCGTATTTTGTATACCGGTTACACCAAAGAGCTTGCTCTTTATGACTTCCCCTTCATGTATGACAATCTCCATGCTTTCTTTCCTTAAACGTGATAGGTGTCTTGCCCACATAGAGAACAGTATAATAAGCAGTGCCTGTACACTGTTCACACCGGCATTCAGAGGAATAGTGTACATCGCCATAGGGTGGTAGTGCCTTTATAAATCCATGATAGGGCGTAGGCATCTTTGGTGAAAGCGTTCAAGAAGTCTTAATTGCTTTCTTTAAAACATCAGGGCCTCTGAAGGATTGAGAGAACAACTGGTTGGCAGACGTTGTTGTTGGCAGACGGATAGAGTTTTTCCCTTCACACTGTTGCTGGAGGGCAGCTAGCCTTAGGCTTAGGCTAGCTATGCGACTATTTAAATAATGCTTCATTGGACACCGTGCTTACAAAATACAGAAAGAGGTTCACCACATTGAAGGGAATGGCAATTCATGGTGATCAGTGGGGCCTAGGAGATTTTATCAAGATATTTCTATTACATGACTTTCGTTCCATGATTGATTGTTAGACCAAATGCAGCGGAAGCTAATTCATTGACGACGAGAGAGAGCTTATGTTCGGTCTCAGCAAGTAGGGTGCAATCATTGACAGAGAGAAGCTACGTGACGATCATCCCTTAAATTTAGTGTTAGTAGCCTACAGGACATTAGGTACTGTATGCTGAATACCTTGCATCTGAGCGGAACTTGGCGTAGATGCCTTCTTTCAAACGGTGTTTCATTTGACCAAGCTTTACTTCCACGACAAAGAAGATAGCGAAGAGAGTTTGAATAGGGTCCCATCAGTTTGTTTCCGCCATTTTTTTAATGGATAGAATAGAGCAGATAGGTCAACATTATGTCCCATTTGAGCTTATTGTTTATCATAAATCTGCTTGAGAATGGATAGAAACCTTGGAGGAATAATGTCCTATGTACCTTTACCAGCTTTAAGACCACACTGGACTTCTTCCATTTGGAAAGATATTTACCTACTATTGATAAAATGCCAGGGTAGTTGGACAGAACAGAAGTCACATTACACCAAACATTTGGACGTGGCTAAAAAGTATAAAATAAAACGTCCCTCCAAGCTCGACAACCCATAAGTACAATCTAATTGTGAATATTAACGCAGTTGTTTCCCTTATAATTTTATCACGAAGTTTCGCGAGGAATGATACGCCCTGCATTTGAAGAGCTTATTAGAGATAATATAGATTAGAGATTTAGGAAACATCAATTTTGTAATTTTTAACATAGTAACGTTTTATAATATAATACTGTGGTGAAATTTATATTTAGATTCTAATTTTCTTTTAATTAATTTGTTTTGCATTAAACCTGGACTTCTAAATCTAGAAATCTTTTCTCCGGCTTCCTTTCTTCGCACTTATTATTCATTTCTGATTCTGATAGTATTGTTTTCTTTGTTTACAATCCTAAATTTGTAGAGGGAGCAACGGACATCCTGAAAAGAATTAATCTGCTACCCCGGAAGTGAAGGGAAGCTTAAATCATATGAATTACTGATCGTCGTTTTGCATAATCTGATTTATTTAATTACGAATTATCATTATCAATATAATTTAGTGATCTAGATCTAGATCTAGAAAGTAGTCTACAAGGATTCAGAAGTTTCGATGAGACAGATATCTGCACATCATTCCAACGGTAAATTTAGTTTCTTCATTAACATTTCTATGATTTCATTTTTATTCATTTAATTAATTTAAATTTTAATTAATGAACATTCAATTCATTAATTCATTTATTTTTATGATGATTTACTAGATAGATGTAGTCTAGACTGTAGACTAGCTAGACTTATACTAGACTGTCTAACTGTCTTAGTAAACTTAGTTAGTGTCAAGAGTTAGAGTCTAGACTAATCAATCTTAGACTCTAACTTTAAGACAGTAGTACTAGTAGACTAAATCTAGTGACTAGATCTAGATTAATTCTAGATGGATTAGACTTACAGTGACTTACTTGACTTTGACTTAGAAGTTAGAGTTTAGACTTTTAGATGTCTTAGTACTCTTAGTCACTTAGTCATTAGATAATAAAGACGATTAGTCAGATTAGTTAGTTTAGACAGTTAACCCGCTTATTAGACTTATTACTCTTAAGTCTTAAGACAGCATTTTAGCATCATGTCTTGTGCCAAAAAGATGGAGCACTATTTTCAGCCTTAATAAAAGGCCCTTAGCCTTAACACTTCAAAGTCACGCTTATTTATGCGCATAAAATTTCTAAAAAAGTTTTTTCAAAACTGGAAACAAACACCTTCATTATTGTCACAGTGACAGTCACCCATTTATGACTCAGGGATCATTTTTTGAGCTGTTTGTTGGTCAGAAAGTTGGCATCATATTTATTAGTCTGCCTGACAAATGTTTGAACTAAATTGATAGTAAAAAAAAAAGCATAAAACAGTCTATTGGGTGCTAATCCCTTGGTTCTCAAATGGGTCTTCTCTATCCAGCTACCCACCCTTACCACTAAACCATGTTACCAAGAATAGACATCGTCAACACATACTAAATCTAGATCCACTATTAGTGTAAACTTAGATCTAAAGCTTTCCTCAATACTGCCCTTATTTTTATTAGGACTATCATTGTTTAAATAAAATCAGAGTCAGTGAGTTTGCTTTCATCAATATCAACGGCTGAAATGTTAAAATTTTCACCTCTCACTAGCTAACTTCAAAAAATCAATACTAAAACTAATCCGATTGGCTGATACAAACACTGGCTAGCCAATCCTGTGGTTGAAAACATTGCGTCCAATAAATCGCCGCCTTGTCTTTTTTGCCAAATAGCCTTGGGCCGATAGATCGGCCACCTCGTCTTTTTCGCCAAATAGCCTTGGGCAGATAGATCGGCCACGTCGTCTTAAGAAGGTTAATATAGAAGGTTATATAGTAGACATAGAAGGCAGAGTTGAGCAGCAGCTATTTATAAACTCTATGAATAATTTTTTTTTATATATATTATATATTTATATGCAAGTAAAAAATACTTCTGCACAATGAACAATTAATGCACTTTTTTTAAAGATCATTTTAAGCACTTTAGGTTGTACTGTACAAGAATGTAGCTATTGTGTTTGCATGCCATGTTTAGATCTCAAAAACTAAAAGCCCTCTATATTTAAAATATAATTTTACCAACTTCATTAATCATGCTACAAATTGGTGATATGACTATTTGTGTACTTCCAAAAGCATGTATAGCCTTTTGTTTTTAAGAATAGGTTTCCTATTTCTTGCAACTGCTCATTTGATTAATGTTTTTCATTTAAAATAAGAGATAACTATTTTCTTCATTATGCTAAAAAATACATGAATTGGTTATTATTATTAAGTCTTCAAACAAAAAAAAATTTAAGCGCTCATCTTGTGTTCACTTGTTTATATATTAACCATTTAAAACAAGAAAAAAATGGTCAGTTTGCCTTGGGTAGAGACAGAATTCACAATATTCATAGTTATAAATAGAATGTACCTGTACATTAATTGATGTCACTTTTTTTATTTGGATATTTCTTTGTTCTCATTTTTTATATTGGGGGGTTTATATCAGTAATCCTGTATCTGAGATGAACCATGCAATGGTTTCCCGATCAGGCTGTTCTCCATATATAGTTTTTCTTCTATAGGAAGGTTTTGAGTCTTGTTTGGGACACTTGATAAAGTATGTCTCATTGAAGGACATGGTCAGCATTCTCTGGTGACACTCATCAAGGGCAAGTTTTAGACTTTTAGCTTTTGGAACATATGTTATTTCATTCTGTTGTCCGGTTCTGAGGCGAAAAATTATGCATTGGTCATGTTGGGATATTATTTTATTATATCAAAATACAAATACCAACTCTCATGTATTCTACTTTCTATTGTTTTCTTAATTTCTTCTGGCAAGAGAGGAATTTTCATTGTTTGTACATTCTTCCATTTTTGGCCAGTATTTGGATAGTGTTTTTTATTTTCTTATTTTGAAACATGGGTCACATTTTTTAAAATATTTTTTTTCCTTGGAAATTAAAAAACGTTTTCCTCCTGTCGCTTTGTTAATAGAAATAGAATGGCTCCTTGTTTGGCCAACAGATTCTTATTAGTAAACATACAAATTTTATTGAAACAAAAAACAATTACTTGTATAATGTGTTGAAACTTAAGTCACAGGACATAAGGTTCCATTGTACAACTCAAGGTGACTATTTATGTGTGGATTGATACATCAGTGATTTTATGACGACTGTTGTACAGTAATAAAAAATATGGTAATATGTCTCCACTAGAGGTCATAGTTTTTTTAAACTTATAATGCAGCAGCCCTTAAAGTGCTTGTGTGTAGTATATATATATATATATATCATAAGAAACAAAATAACTTTAAAAACCACATAAAATACTCAAAAAACACAAAGGTAAATGCATATTTCTTATTCCATATTCTAGGAAAAATTTGTACAAGTGCTTCTTCTTCCCTTGTGCCTGTTAAGCATGGAACTGGCTGCCTGAATCAGCCAGGAAAACAATTGACTTAGAAGAGTTGAAGTCTCTAATTAACATGCATGTCTAGTCTAGATTAATGCATGGACATACTTATCTTCTGTTTTGACGGAACATCTGTAATGTATAAGATATATCTTATATTTGGTGATTGATTTAGTTTCGATCTGGACTACTTACCAATAAAATATCTACTGAAGTGGTAATACACTTACATACTGACTTTAAAACTAAGCAGTTAGAGAAAGAGTTGGAAATAGGTAAATCATTGCCTAGAAACCAAATGACAATTTATAGTGGGTCAATACATGACAGAAACACAAATGACAACTTATAGTGGGTCAATACATGACAGAAACACAAATGACTATTTATAGTGGGTCAATACATGACAGAAACACAAATGACAATTTATAGTGGGTCAATATATGACAGAAACACAAATGACAATTAATAGTGGGTCAATACAGGACAGAAACACAAATGACAATTTATAGTGGGTGTCACAATGCAAGATGTTACGATGTGTTGTGATGCCGGGGATTTTACTTGAATTCAATAGTTAACAAAAATGACGATCTAGAACTACAATTGACGATTCTTTTGATAAAACAAAACTCTGGAACTTTATTTAAATACAACGTAAGTACAGTTTATGTACAAATTACAAATCAATGAGCATGGAACATATTACAAAGGCTTTTCAAACAGAGCTCTTAGAAACGTGACTATCTACAAGAACATTATTTATTCGACTCCTCTTTTCTTTCTTACTACCGCCAATTCTCTGGCGCTAACTCTTTTTAAAAAATGTCTTTTGTTTAAATTCAAATCAACCAATATATTTCAAACATACTAATTACGTCCCTTGGGTAAATCCTGACTTGAATGTCAAGTGTCTAAATTTGAGGATTAAATCCCGAGACTCATGTCGAGGGCTTATATTTCTTTCAAAAGTGAAATGTACAAACAATTCTATAATGTAATCTGTGACATATTACCCCCCCCCCCTCCATTTAGCATTTGTATGGTAATAGAAATGCTCATATGTATTAAAATATTTAAATATACACAAAATACCATACATGAAATTATAGAAAAATGGTTGAGGTAACATATGACGAAATAAAGTCAACTTGGAGATAACAACAATAATAAAAAAAATGTAAATGTAGTGAATAAAATTTTTGATAACTTTGAACACCTGTCTCACTATTCAAGTGGTTATGAAAATGAGACAACGCTTGTCATGAACAATATCAAAAGTTGTACAAGGCACAATACTTGGATAAATTAAATCTTGAATTGAATAAGTTATGAAGCTTCATGATGAAATTAAAATATGACAATACAAAACTGATATACTACACCTGTGGAAGAAAAAAATATATACAATTGTGTTAAGAATTAAATACATCTGGAAAGTGTGTCAGCGAAGACATTCTCACGTCCAGGAATCGTCTTGACCTCAAATTGGTAGTCTGTGAGTTGTAGACTCCAACGAGTTAACCGACTGTTCGCTAACTTCTTTGAGTTCAGAAATGCTAGTGGTGCATGGTCAGTTAGGAGTGTGAAATGAGCACCTAGTAGATATCTGGAGAACTTGGCTATGGCCCATACAATGGCTAGACATTCCCGTTCTATGGTTGAGTATCTGGTTTCAGCTGGTGACAACTTCCTGCTGATGAAAAATACTGGGTGTAAAGTCTCTTGGCATTTCTGTGAAGTGTCTTGGTATTTCTGCATTAGGCATGCACCTATAGCTGAAGATGAAGCATCTGTGGCGAGGTAAAATTGCTTCTCTGGATTCGGAAGTTTGAGAATAGTGTCTCTTGAGAATTCAGCTTTAATGTTCTCAACCGTGGTATGTAGCTCTGTCGACCATGGAATCTTCGTTGGTTGTCCTTTCTTAGTGAGTTCAATCAATGGAGCTATGAGTGCTGTGTAACCTGGTATGAAATGTCTGTAGAAATTACACAGACCCAAAATACTTCTCACTTGCTTTTTACTGGTGGGGACTTTGATGTCTAGTATGCGTTGAATAATGTTCTCTTGTGGTCTCAGCGAATTGTAGCTGACTTTATAACCCAGGAAGGATATTTCTGACATGGCTAGTTCTACCTTACTAGGCTTTATGGTAAAACCATGTTGTTTCAGTATGCTGAAAACTTCTTGTAGCCCTTTGATATGTTCGTTCCATGTCTTATGGAATATGCAAATGTCATCTATATATGACACTGTGTCGGAGCGATTGCCTAGTATGCTGTGAATGGCTCTATTAAAGGTGCTGCTGGCGTTGACTAGACCAAATGGCATGAAGTTGAAATGGAATAGTCCATAAGCTGTGGTGAATGCCGTAAACTGTTTGCATTCTTGTCTGACTGGTATTTGGTAATAACCTCTGGATAGGTCTATTTTGGTGAAGAACTTTGCCTCTGAAAACTTGGTCATAAGATCTTCAGGATTTGGCATAGGATATGAGTCGAGTTGGGTTATTTTGTTCAACTGTCTGAAGTCGACACACATTCTTGGAGTTGTCGTTTGCTTTCGTTTGACAAGAACTATTGGTGCAGCATATGGAGAGTTGGAATGTTCAATGACTCCTTGCTCTAATAGTTGGTTAATTTCTTGTTTAAGAAAGTCTCTGTAGTGTACTGGTAATGGGTAAGGTCTTGCTTTTGTAGGCTTGGCATCAGTAAGTACTATATTGTGTTCCGCAATTGACGTTTTGCCTGGAACATCTGTAAATATGTCTGAATTTTCTTTGAGAATGGTAGTCAGTTCTTTCTGCTTTTGCGGTGTCATTGAATTGAGTTTGATGTCTTGCCAAAATTCAGTTTGTTTGGTAGTTGTTTGTGGTATATTGATGTCGTCAAATTCGGACGTGTCGTTTTCATCTTCTTCTGGTATGACTGCAAGACATGATATGGCTCTTTCATTTTGTTCTGGGCTTGTGGTACCTTCTGTTATTGTGTTATATTTTTGTAACATGTTGACGTGATAGATTTTCTTTTTGTTGCGTATGTCTATCTCATAGTCAACATCTGTTATCTTTCTGAGTATGGAGAATGGACCTTGCCATTTGATGAATAGTCTGTTGCTTTTGTCTGGTAGTAGCAGACATACTTGATCTCCTGGTTCAAATTGTTTCAGTGTTCTGTTTCTATTGACTCTCATTCTGGTATTGGAGTTTGCTATGGCTGTGGCTTCATTTGCTTTTTCACATGCAGATATGACTATGTTTCTGGTATCTTGCACATGTTGAAACGCTGTCTTGGTTTCTGATGAGATTGAGTTTTGGCGAATAATAGCTTCTTTGAGAATTGCCATCGGTCCTCGTGGGTTGGCGCCATAAACCATCTCGAAAGGTGAGAATCCTGTGGTTTCTTGAGGACTTTCTCTGTATGCAAACAGAGCTGCTGGTAGCAATAAGTCCCAATTCTGCGGATTGTCGTGTGCTATTTTTGAAATGCACCTCTTCAAAGTACCGTTGAATCGTTCGCAAAGCCCGTTGCTTTGGGGATGATAGGGCGTTGTGAACTTCATCTTGATGTGGTACATGTTCATGAAGTCTTTGGTAATGTCAGCTGTGAACTGTGTGCCTCTGTCAGGATAACTTCTGGGAAACCAATTCTGGAAAATATTTCTGACAAAGCTCTGGTGATGTCAAGCGCTGTAATGTTGACTAGAGGTACTGCTTCTGTCCATCTTGTACATGTGTCAATCAATGTCAGGACATATCGATGGTTTCTTGCTGAAGCTACTGGCATAGGACCAATCAAATCAACTGAGACTTTTTGGAATGGCTTGTCTGTCAATTCCATATCTTGAATAGGTGCCTGTGATTTGTTGTTCTTAGGTCCTTTGACTTGGCAAATATGACATGACTTCACGTATTTCTTGACGTCTTTAATGATACTTGGCAAATAAAATTCTTTGAGGATTCTGGCTTTAGTTTTGACTACACCCATATGGCTGGCGTGTGGAATGTTATGTCCTGTTGCCAGTATTTCTTTCCTGTATTTCTGTGGCACTATTATTTGCTGAATGGAATTGTCTTTATGCATGGCATTTTTCACCAGGAGGCCATCTTGAAAATATGGTTTATTTGGTAGATTCAGCTGTTTGTTTGCTTGAGCCTTCTGATAAAGTATTCGCAATGTTGGATCTCGTTTCTGTTCTTCTTTGAAGTCATCATGTGTGAAATATGACTTGTCTTGATGGACTTCAGTTTGGCCAGTTAGAGTTCTTGTATCATTGTTAGAGACTCTGGGCATGTCGTCTAGTTCTTCAAAGTTCAACAATGGACATTTGGGAATTGGAGGTGGACTTATGACCGGTAGGGATGGGCTTGATGTAACTGGGGGTGTCCATGTTGAGTGTTCTTGATTGTTGCTGGCTACTGGACTAGTAACTGGTTCTGTTGCATTCTGCATAACTTGAGTAACTGAGGTAGCCATGTGATTATTTTAGCTAACTTGTTCAGGTGCCAAATGTTCTTGTTGTCTGGACATGGATCTTGTCATTACTGCCAAACATTTTTGACCTTGCTGTATGGCATTTGTCCATTTAGTAAGTTCTTGAGGAGTGCATTCTTTAACTCCTTCTATGTTTCCAATGATTAGGTCCACTGGTAGATTGGGTGTTACTAATGCTTTTGTTTGACCACTGAAGAATGGTGTAGTAACATAAATGATGGCTTCAGGTAACTTGCTGACAGTTCCGTTGAATGCAGTGGCTTGGACGTGGTTGCCTGTGAAACGGTTTGCGTGTACGAAGCGTTTATGTACTAATGTGGACGTGCTTCCGGTGTCACGAAGAACTTCCACCTTCTTGTCTCCTACAAAGCCTGGATAAAATTTGAGACCATTGGACTTTGCAATGACTGTCATAGTTGAGTGCTCATTGTAATAGCTTCTGTTAGGCATATATTGTGGTCTGGAGTCCTGTGAATGACTTCTGTAGCGAGGTTTGTTGTTATCTGGTTTATTATTTCTAGGTGCTTTGTTGAGATTGTATTGCTCTCTATTGCTGTATCTTTGAGTTGGTGATGTGGGTCTATCAAAATTTTGATTTTTGGAGACTGCCTGTTTTTTCCAACATTCATGAGTTTGGTGACCCTTTTTATGGCAATATGAACATTCTGTGGTTCTGCTGCGGCATTGAGACGTGAAATGCCCTAGTTTATGACATTTGTTGCATTTGACTTTGTCATCTGACTTATATCTTGCATTTTTGTCTTGAGCAAAGCAGACAAAATTTTCTTCAACAGATGGTTTGACTGACTTGTTTGGATAGGCTGCTCTATATTGTCTGATGATCTTGGTTAGTGTCTGGATATCAGTAGGATTTCTCTCTATAATGTAGGATTGAATATCTTCTGAGTGAGCATGGGTGATGTTGTCGATAATAATATGTTGACGAAGAGCTTGGTAACTTTCTTCTATTTTGGCCATGGATACCCATCTATCAAACCACATTGACATATTAGCTACAAAAATTTGAGGATCATCATTTTGCTGTGGCCTTTCATTATAGAATTTCTTTCTATAGTTGGCTGAAGTTGCTCCGTATTGGCGCAGTAGAGCTTCCTTGATATCAGAGTAAGTGCTGCGTTCATTGATTGACAGTTGTGAGCAAATGTTGACAGCTTTGCCAGTCAAAAGGGTGAGGAGTGAGCTCGACCAATGTGCTTCAGGTAGACCGGATGTTGTAGCTATTTCTTCAAATCTTATGAGATACGAGTCCATATTGTCAATGTTTTCGTTGAAAGCCGATATTTTGTTCATTAATCTGTATTTGTCAAACATACTTGAGTGACCTTGAATTGGAATGCTTTCTTTATTTTCTTTATTTTGCCTTTCGAATTCCATTTTTTCTTTTTCATGTTGTCTTTGCTTTTCGGCGTCTTGCCTTTGTTTTTCGGCGTCTTGTAATTTTTTTTCTTCTAATTGCATGCGTTTTTCAGATTCTTGCCTTTGTTTTTCGGCGTCTTGTAATTTTTTTTCTTCTAATTGCATGCGTTTTTCAGATTCTTGCCTTTGTTTTTCGGCGTCTTGCAATTTTTTTTCTTCTAATTGCATGCGTTTTTCAAATTCTTGCCTTTGTTTTTCAGATTCTTGCTCTTGATATTCTTTTTCTTCTTGTTTCTCTGCCCACTGGTCTGGCTTTGAAATTTGCTTTTCTTTGGCAAATTCTATTAATTCGAAGAATCGTTGTGTTCTAGCACTGGAAGCCATATTTAATTTTCTTGTTAGTTTCTTGTATTGGAGCAGAATGTTCGATATCTGGATTTTGGCTTTATCTCAGAAATAATAACAATATAGGTCTAGATCTAGTGACAAAGTTCTTGAAGCCTCAATTTGCTAATAAATTCTTGACAGTAGACTTGTAGTTACTGGAGTCGTATAATTGAATATATAGATCTATGTACTTTTTACTGGTTTAACAGTTGGTTAAATCTGGTCTTCTGTTTACTTTGTGCTGCTCAAATGATTATTTACTGGTCTTCTTTATAATGCCAGTTATTTGATTTACTGGTCTTTTTATAATGCCAGTTATTTGATTTACTGGTCTTTTATATTGCCAGTTATTAGCTTTACTGGTCTTTTTTATTGCCAGTTATTATGTATATTGGTCTTATTCCTTTTGCCATTTACATATAATAATAGATTTCGTGAGTTATACGTAACTCTAACGAAAATCTTTATAAAAGAATTATCGATAACCAACTGACCTGTTAAACACAGAAATTCTGTCCTCCGTTAAATAAGAATGAAGTTCCTTTGAAGAGTTTAGAAATTGGTCCTAGATCTTGAAAAAATTTCGTTAAAAGTTGTCCATGAACTTTTATTAGTCGGAGAGTGCCAGATATGTCACAATGCAAGATGTTACGATGTGTTGTGATGCCGGGGATTTTACTTGAATTCAATAGTTAACAAAAATGACGATCTAGAACTACAATTGACGATTCTTTTGATAAAACAAAACTCTGGAACTTTATTTAAATACAACGTAAGTACAGTTTATGTACAAATTACAAATCAATGAGCATGGAACATATTACAAAGGCTTTTCAAACAGAGCTCATAGAAACGTGACTATCTACAAGAACATTATTTATTCGACTCCTCTTTTCTTTCTTACTACCGCCAATTCTCTGGCGCTAACTCTTTTTAAAAAATGTCTTTTGTTTAAATTCAAATCAACCAATATATTTCAAACATACTAATTACGTCCCTTGGGTAAATCCTGACTTGAATGTCAAGTGTCTAAATTTGAGGATTAAATCCCGAGACTCATGTCGAGGGCTTATATTTCTTTCAAAAGTGAAATGTACAAACAATTCTATAATGTAATCTGTGACAGTGGGTCAATACAGGACAGAAACACAAATGACAATTTATAGTGGGTCAATACAGGACAGAAACACAAATGACAATTTATAGTGGGTCAATACAGGACAGAAACACAAATGGCAATTTATAGTGGGTCAATACAGGACAGAAACACAAATGACAATTTATAGTGGGTCAATACAGGACAGAAACACAAATGACAATTTATAGTGGGTCAATACAGGACAGAAACACAAATGACAATTTATAGTGGGTCAATACAGGACAGAAACACAAATGACAATTTATAGTGGGTCAATACAGGACAGAAACACAAATGACAATTTATAGTGGGTCAATACAGGACAGAAACACAAATGACAATTTATAGTGGGTCAATACAGGACAGAAACACAAATGACAATTTATAGTGGGTCAATACAGGACAGAAACACAAATGCTCATCATTGTCTGCTTTCTCTAGTGCTTTAACTATTTAATTTGCTGCTATTTTTTGTTTAGTAATGCTGAATGGAGAAATGACTTAACCCTGTTTATCATTGTTAAATGAAGTAATGACAACCATTGATTATTAATAATTATTATTGTGGGTCTAGGTTATGACTTGACCATTGATTATTAATAATTATTATTGTGGGTCTAGGTTATGGCCATTGATTATCTTTGTTGAACAAAGTAATGATTTAACAGTTGAACTAAATAATGATGATTTAATCATTGTCCCTTCTAACACTAGACTGTTGAAACCAAGTTGTCATCAGTTCTCCTTGTACATAACTTTTCACTTGTCTCCTGTGCTGGGGGACTGCTGAGATTTGTAGCAGAGACAAAGCCATGCATGAATAAAGAATGAGTCATTGTGTGACCATGATAGTGTCTCAGCACATTGATCAATGCCTGGCACTGACTAGACTCTCTTCTCCTGTCTCACTCAGGCTTTCTCTCTCTCTCTCACACACTCTCCCCCTCTCTTTCTCGCTGTCTGTACGTCTTTACATCAATGATTTTACAATATCAAGCTATTAACAAAGAAATAGTGCCTGTGCATTGTGTTTAAAAATTGTGAGTTTGAGAACTATGTTGTCAGCAGTTGCCCTGCTGTAGACCAGTGATATACAAAGTCAGTGAACTTCTTGTTCATGTGGAATTCAATAAGCCCGAGATCTAGTGTCTCTTCTATAATCTGAATGTTTTTTTCCTGTGCTGTTGAGATATCATAAACTAAGAATAAATTATATGGCTTACTGAGCACACTTTTAACACTTATGACTTATGGTCCCTTTACCCAGTCACGTCACTTTGAAAAAAAAAAAAAACCCACAACATTTTAATGTGTGTGTGTGTGGGGATTGGACTGAATCATTTCCATCCTTCCACTTTGTCAGGTCACCAACCTAGGTAGACATGCTTCTTCTGGATGTGTCAACACAATCTTGGGAATGTTTCTGTCAGCATATCAAGCCACCAACTCTGTAGTGTCACGTTGAAATGGTTGAACCTGCTTTACTGTTTACTCTGGACACATGAAGATATTTGTGTATGTATCCCCTTGCTCCCACCCGTTTTGAAACATTTCTTTCAAATGACCTGGGTCTACTAAATGTCACTGTAGAAGTCTATGAAGCGAAACGTGACGTAATAGAGTCTGTTCGATCAGGCTTATAAGCCTAGAGTTCGAACAGCTTTTGGCTCAACTCTTTTGACAATAAAACGGCTTCCACATCATTTCTGGAATAAAACACTCTATATATTCTCTTTGTTTTTATGCCAAAAAAAAAATACATTGAGGTGCCCACATGACGAGTCGGTTAATCCTCTTAATTAGTCCATCCATTATTTTATAGATTAAACCTCAAGAAAAAATTAGTTTTACCCAAAAATCATTGTTTTTTTTTCTTCTAAATCTTTTTTTTTTTCGATATAATACCTAATTATTGAACAAGAGATTTGTAAGTGACGTGATCTAATAATGCAAGTTATAGATTTAATGAAGTGAAAGTATTACCCAGGATTCCCTGACTACCGTAAACTCTTTGGTGAACCTTATTCACGTCTAGACAGCGGAAATTCCCCTTTAAAAAAACAGTTGGGGGGGGGGATGACTCATTCCGTTTCTCATCTTAAAATTAATCAGGACACACAGCCTGCAAACCCTTTCCGGGCTGAATGCCTTACCAAGTAGGGATCAGGGTTGGCCCATTTCCAGTTACAAAGGGGTGTCAGCTTCTATTTACAGCTTTAAATTTGTTTTCTTGCATTCCTTCTGCTTGAGTTAAGTTTTGTCAACAGTTTCACCGTGCTGCCGGCGCTCTATTTTCCTGATAGGCTTATCTCTCTCTCTCTCTTTCTCACTCACTTTTTTTTTTCTCTCCCTGCCTCTCTCACTCGTTTTCTCCCTCATCCCCCTTCTTTTTTCCTCCCTGCTGTGTTTCTTTCAGCGCAAACATTTTCAAGACTAAATTACACCAGGAATAAAAAAAAAAACAAAATTGGGCCTATGAAGGTGTATTTGTGTATTTTAAACTTGACATTGTTGAGGCAGGTTAGTGAGGGTGTAGGTGTTTACAGATTGTATCGATCTACAGTACGAGTGTGTGTGTGTGTGTGCGTGTGATAGTCTACTTGTACATGCAGTCTTCCAACCAGTCAGTAGATCTCTTCTTCTCGTGTGCTCTTCTCTTTCTACAGAGTCGTTTATTTAGTAGCTCTTCCAGTACACGAGAAATGTCAAATCTTTGGGTTGATAAAACATGCTAGAGGACAGTCGAGATCATGTGGTCAGTACACTACCCATCGACCCGTGTATTCCTCCCAACTGCCTTTTTGCCCATTGGACACTATCTTATCTTATCTTATATAATACAGACGTTACTTCAAAAAAGAAGATGATTACGTCCTACGCGTCATGCATTTAGTCATGCATATTAACCAATGACTTAAATTCTGCCAAGTCACTGGTTTTCCTGGCTAGCTCAGGCAACCCATTCCATGCTCTAATAGCACTAGGGAAGAAGGAGTATTTGTACAAATTTGTCCTAGCATATGGGACGAGGAATGTGCCTTTATCTTTGTGTCTTTCAGAGTATTTTATTAAATTTTGTTTTTGTATTTGAAGATTATGGTTCAGTGTTTTATGTATGATTGCTACTTTACTTTTGAGCCTTCTGTCCTGAAGGCTTTCTAAATTTAGTGATTTTACTAAAGGTGTTACTCTAGTCAAATGTGAATATTCGTTTGTTATGAATCTCACTGCTCTATTTTGTGTCTGTTCCAGTTTCTTAATGTTTTCTTGAGTTGAGGGGTCCCAAACGGAGGATGCATATTCTATTATTGGCCTAACCAAGGTTAAGTAACATTTTAGTTTTATGTTCTTATTTGATTTATAGAAATTTCTTTTAATAAATCCTAATGCTTTGTTTGATTTTTTTGTAGTTTCATCAATATGTGGATTCCATGATAGTTTTTCATTTATTATAACCCCTAGGTATTTTGCGTTTTTAGTCTGTGATACTGGTTTGCCATGAATAAGATAAGTGGAATTAATTTGTTTTAGTTTTTTTGTTACTCTTAACAACTGACATTTTTCTGGGTGGAAAGACATGCTCCAATTTGATTCCCATTTCTGTAATTCATCTAATTCTCTTTGTAAAATATCTGTGTCTTGTGTTGTTTTTATTGTTCTATATATTATGCAATCGTCTGCAAATAATCTGACTTTTGTTCCTGAACTAATGCAATTTGGTAAATCATTTATGTAAATTAAAAATAGTAGTGGACCTAAGACTGTACCTTGAGGTACACCTGAGTTTACTGTTATCGGTGTTGATTTAGAGCCATTTATTATTACAGTTTGTTCTCTCCCTATCAGAAAGTCTTTAATCCACTGATGCAGTGGACCATTAATGCCGAAATATTTTAATTTTTTAAGCAAACTATGGTGGTGAACTTTGTCAAAAGCCTTAGAAAAATCTAGTAAGATAGCATCTATTTGTTCACTATTATCTAAACCTTTTGAAAAATCATCAATTAGTCCTATTAGTTGTGTTTCACATGATCTATATTTCCTAAAGCCATGTTGGTATGGTGTGAGGACATTATGTTTGTCTAAGTGGTTTATGATGTTGCTACATATTATGTGTTCTAGGATTTTACATGTGATGCTGGTAAGTGATACTGGTCTGTAGTTCCCTGGGTCAGATTTTTCTCCTTTTTTAAATAGGGGGGTGACATTAGCTTCTTTCCAGTCCTTTGGTACTCTGCCCTGGTTAAGTGAAGCCTGAAAGAGTATTTTGAACACTGGGGCTAGCTCATTACTTAGTTCTTTGAGTAATCTAGCTGGAATACCATCAGGTCCAGAAGCTTTATTTGGTTTGGTGTTGGCTAATAGTTTTTGAATTCCATTTTCTTGTACTACTATATCTTCTATGTTGTCTACTTGGTTCAAATTCAGTAATATGTCTTTGTCTCCTGGGGCTGAGAATGCTGATGCAAAGTATTTGTTTAGAATGTTTGCTTTAGTTTCATTATCATTATGTATTATGTTATGTTCATCTTTTAATGGCGCTACGCCTGTTGTTTCCATTTTCTTAGACTTAATGTATGACCATAGGTTTTTGTTGTTATCTTTAGATATTACATTGTTTATGTATTCACTCTGCAGCTGTCTGCTTACTTTTTGGGTTAAGTGTTTAATTTTTATATACTTTTTGTAAACTCTTTCTGCATTAGTTTCTTTAAATTTTCTATAGAGGTTTTCCTTCTGTTTACAAAGCTTCTTTAGTCTATTATTAAACCAGCATTTATTTATTTTGTTTGATGTGTATTTAGTTGGTATATGATTTTCTATTATGCTTTTAAGATGGTTTCTAATGAAGTTCCAGAGGTCATCGACTGGTTGGTTAATGTCTTTTTCTAATAAGAATGTTTGTTGAAAGTTTAGTGCAGCTTGGTGTAGTTGTGTTAGGTTACATTTATTCCAGAGTAAGATTTTTCTTTTGGGTTTTGTATTGGCTACTGCTTTTATCTGACTGTGTATTTTTATGATCTCATGGTCTGATAGACCAGGGATAATTTCATAATCAACTACTAATCCAGGTCTGTTGGTTAAGAAGAGATCTAATGTGTTGTTTAATCTAGTTGGCTTTTTAATGATTTGATCTAAACTTAGGTTGTGTAAAGTTTCTATGAAAAGCTCATTTATGTCCTTAAGGTTTTGGTGTTTATCTATGGTTAGTGTTTTCCAATTTATATCAGGTAGGTTGAAATCACCCATAATCCAAAAAACTGCATTTTTATTTGTCTCTTTAAGTGTAGTAATCTGATTACATAGTTCCTGCATGTATTCTAAACTAGAATTTGGTGGTCTGTAAATGCTGCCTATTATTAGGGATGTTGAGGTGGTATTAATTTTACAAAATGTTGATTCTACATTTTTTGAGTTAGGTAAGGTAATTTCTTCTGCTATAAGAGTGTTTTTTATTGCTAAAAGAACTCCTCCATGATTATCAGCCCTATCTTTTCTAAAAATTTCATAATTACTATTGAAAATTTCTGCATTATAAATTTCAGGATGCAGCCAAGTTTCTGTTCCTGCAATTATGTCTGGTTTGTCACATTCTAATAAAATTTCTAAGTCTGCTGTTTTGTTCCTAATGCTTTGAAAATTTATAACTAAGGTTTTAAGGTATTTTGGTATTACTTCTTTAGTAGGTTTGTTTAGTGAGGCTGTTGTATTAATTTTAGTAGATTTAGGTTTAACAGGAGTGGATCTGGCTAGTGGTTGGTGAGTTTGGTTCGGGATGGTGTTTAGGATGTTGTATGGGTTAGAAGTGTCCGCATCAAAGGAATCAAACAGTCCTGATGTAAACTGAGGTAACCCACACGGTACACAGTGCCATGATGCGTCTTTGTTGCCTAAGGCATAATACACAGGTGTATTCATATGGAGACATGATGCATGGTACCATTCATCGCAGGTGTCACATTGAATGGCTTTCTGTTTCAGGGTGCATATTTTTTTGCAGATGTTGCATCTATCTTTAGATCTAGGCCCTGGATTTGACTCTACATCTCCTGCCATTAATATTAACAGTGATAGGTATTTATTTCTGCTGTGTCTGATTGAGAACTTCCATTTGTGATGGGTAATCTTCTTTAATGTTATAGATGTGTATGTTAGGTTATTTTTGAAGTTGCATTGTTCTAAAGTGTGATGATTGATTATGACTGTTGTTTCCTTTTTAAGTTTAGTGTTGACAAAGGTAGATCTAGTTCTGTGTTCAGCTAGTGTGCATTTGGTGATTATTAGGATAAATAGCCAGAGCAATTTCATGATGACTGTTCTTGATTTTAGTTTTTAAAGGAGTCTAGTCTAAATCTAGTTTAAGGTTTACAATGCCTAAGTTAAGGTTAGGGTTAAATTAAATTAAATCAAATCAAATGGTTTATTAAATTCAAAATGTGGACCTAGACTAGATCTAGATTCTAGATCAATATATTTACGTGTATAACTAACTACATAGAATATTACTATTAGTTATTATTAGTAGTATTAGTAGATGATTAGTAGATCTAAAGCCTTAATTAAAGTCTAAGTCTAACACTAGACATAGATCTAAAATCTAAGGATATAATAATAAATATAGACTAGATCTAGATCTAATAAATTATTATTATAAGGATTAGTGAGACAAAATAGTCCTAAGCTAAGAATTGTTAATTTGAATTAATTAGTAGAAAAAATGCTGAATTAAGTTAAATATATAATTTAAAGATATTAGTTTATTAGTTAAATAGCTTTTTTAATGAATTTGGTTTGATTTAATACAACAAAACGAAAAATTTAACTCATCTCTGATTACAGTAAACAGGGAGCAGCCATCTTGCCAAGAGCGCGTAACTAGATTCACTAGACATGAATCAACGCTTGAGTGGGCTATAACTTAAACAAATGGACCTCATTCACCAAGCGTAAACAAACAAATTTAGCCACGGGATAATATTGATAAAACAACGGGATAAAAATGTCACGTGATAGCCTGTGTGTATTACGTAATTTATATAGAAGAGATAGACATCATGCCTTTTTACCTACTCAATACATAATTAACAATTGATCTAAGCACCTTAACAATTTACATTGCTGATAAACTGTTCGAATCTGTCAGTTTGCTCACATTTTTTTGTCACAGCATAGTCACTCTCTTTGTGACCTCGAGACTCCAACACATATGGCATAGACTTCACTCTGTCCTAGTCTCGGCATTTTCACTCTCTTTGTGACATAGACTCGAACACATAGACTTCACTCTGTCCTAGTCTCGGCATTTTCACTCTCTTTGTGACATAGACTCGAACACATAGACCTCACTCTGTCCTAGTCTCGGCATTTTCACTCTCTTTGTGACATAGACTCGAACACATAGACCTCACTCTGTCCTAGTCTCGGCATTTTCACTCTCTTTGTGACGACTCGAACACATAGACCTCACGCTGTCCTAGTCTCGGCATTTTCACTCTCTTTGTGACATAGACTCGAACACATACACCTCACTCTGTCCTAGTCTCGGCATTTTCACTCTCTTTGTGACATAGACTCGAACACATAGACCTCACTCTGTCCTAGTCTCGACATTTTCACTCTCGTTGTGACATAGACTCGAACACACAGACTTCACGCTGTCCTAGTCTCGACATTTTCACTCACTTTGTGACGACTCGAACACACAGACCTCACGCTGTCCTAGTCTCGACATTTTCACTCTCTTTGTGACATAGACTCGAACACACAGACTTCACGCTGTCCTAGTCTCGACATTTTCACTCTCTTTGTGACGACTCGAACACACAGACCTCACGCTATCCTAGTCTCGACATTTTCACTCTCTTTGTGATGACTCGAACACACAGACTTCACGCTGTCCTAGTCTCGACATTTTCACTCTCTTTGAACTTTGTGACATAGACTCGAACACACAGACCTCACGCTGTCCTAGTCTCGACATTTTCACTCTCTTTGTGACATAGACTCGAACACACAGACTCACGCTGTCCTAGTCTCGACATTTTCACTTTCTTTGTGACGACTCGAACACACAGACCTCACGCTGTCCTAGTCTCGACATTTTCACTCTCTTTGTGACATAGACTCGAACACACAGACCTCACGCTGTCCTAGTCTCGACATTTTCACTTTCTTTGTGACGACTCGAACACACAGACTTCACACTGTCCTAGTCTCGACATTTTCACTCTCTTTGTGACGACTCGAACACACAGACTTCACGCTGTCAAATTCCAAGAACGTTTATGTGTATCAATGTTATCCAACGTCACGCATGTGGCTCCTACCCTGCGACGTGTCCAGCCTTCTAAATAGTATTTACAGTTCTAGTCCTGGCTTATCCTACACACACACACACACCATATCATGTGTCTCAGTGGCACCATTATCGAGAACCTATCACCATACTTTCCTTAACTCAATTGTTGATTACTGGTCTGTCATCAGATATGAAAAGTCGCTGGGTTTTTATGTGGGTTACGAACTTTTTGTTTGGGTAGTTGTGTGTATGTGTGTGGTAGCTGAATCCCAATGAAAGGGATCTCTTGACTTCATGTGTAAGTCCTTTCATTAACTGTCTAGAGTTGTTTGTAAGGACCTACTCGTGGGCTTCTATCCCTACAGTACTTATTGGTGGACTAACGTAGACTTCACACCTGCAAATGTTAGCACGTTCACCAGCTCTTTCCCCGTCGTGTCTTAGGATAATGAATGAACGTGCGCCCGTAGCAAGTATGTGGCACAGTTTGATTTTTTCCCCCTGTACCTGAGCCTCGCGTTCAGATCCTTAAGACATTCCAAGCGTTGTTCAGCCCTTTACTACTTCAGGTGTCAGTCATAGTAACTGTTGGATGTCACCAAAATGTGTGCTATCTACACACATCATGTATCTGTTGACTCAAGTTGAACGTTGAGAAGCCTCTCCCCACCTTTCCCCAAAGTTGACAAGCCGTTTTGACCAAAACAAAAAAAATATCTGGTGATGTTATTTACCTTTTTTTTCCATTAAAAAAATCAAAAAAAAATCTAGAGGTAGATAAAGGTCAAGGCCAATCGAAGCCTTCATCACGTCTGAGCAAGATAATATGGGGCGTTTGAAAGTAGAGTTGAAACAAGTCTCGCTGAGTCTGTTATGTTTTGGGTGTCTGCAGTTTAATGGGAGAATTCGCCTGTCTGCTGGCTTCCACTCCCATCTTACTCTCTAGGTAGATTATGTTTATGTGTGTGTGTGTGGGGGCCACATTGTGTCCTGCACTGTCACTTGGTGACATATTGTTTCAGAAAACATTGCATACGAAATGAAGGTAAACCAGGGGGGGGTGTTTAACGTAGTACATCTACTTGTGTACTGGCTCTGGAATGTGCCGGTCCACTCCTGCTGTACATCACTCACTTAGCGACACCTCATCTTCTCCTAGCACTCCCCTGCCACGTCTAGAATAACACACACACACACACACACAAATGCCAGGAAGGGGTGGGGGGAAGCAGGCCGGCCAGAACCGAGGATTAGAGAAAGAGGTTTCCGCTTGTGGAGTGAAAAAAAAATTCTGACCTCGTACATTGCTTGCTCACCAGAGGTCTCTCACCGTCCCCACCCCTGTCCCTTTTTATCTTTGACTGATTGGCCCAGAGTGTTGTACACTTTTTCTCTCGTCTCCAGCCCTGTGGTAGGGGAGTGTATCTGTTGTTATATGCCGGTAGACTTGATTTGACCAGTGAAGCGCAGGCTGTAGTTTCATGGACTAGTATTTGCTTTCTTCACTCCTGCAATCGTAAGTGTGTCTTTCTCTCGTTCTGATGTTCTCACAGTGTACATTAACATGTAGATCTTGTGGGTTCTCACTGTGTACATGTAGATCTTGTGGGTTCTCACTGTGTACATGTAGATCTTGTGGGTTCTCACTGTGTACATGTAGATCTTGTGGGTTCTCACTGTGTACATGTAGATCTTGTGGGTTCTCACTGTGTACATGTAGATCTTGTGGGTTCTCACTGTGTACATGTAGATCTTGTGGGTTCTCACTGTGTACATGTAGATCTTGCGGGTTCTCACAGTGTACATGTAGATCTTGCGGGTTCTCACAGTGTACATGTAAATCTTGCGGGTTCTCACTGTGTACATGTAGATCTTGCGGGTTCTCACTGTGTACATGTAGATCTTGCGGGTTCTCACTGTGTACATGTAGATCTTGCGGGTTCTCACTGTGTACATGTAGATCTTGCGGGTTCTCACTGTGTACATGTAGATCTTGCGGGTTCTCACTGTGTACATGTAGATCTTGTGGGTTCTCACTGTGTACATGTAGATCTTGTGGGTTCTCATTGTGTACATGTAGATCCTGTGGGTTCTCACTGTGTACATCTTGTGGGAACTGCTTTGTTTAGTGTGCCATGCTAGGTGCAGCTCATTTCTTCAACCAGCACATTTTATTACATCCTCTTTCATTGTACATCCCACTTAGAGGAGCCTAGATCTAAGGCTATTCCAGACTACATGATACAACGGAAAATATTTTTTTTTGGTTATTTCCTCTTTTGAAAAAAAAAATTATCTTTTTAAAACCGTATGTTAAACAAGCGACATATAAAAAAATTACTTTATAAAAAAAAAAAGCTTAACTAAGGGTTGTAACTCCACATTTACAACCATATATCTGAATGCTGTAATAATTAATGATTATTATTATTTCCCTTTTCGATATCAAACAAAATTAATTGATTACCACTAATAAATACACTATTTAATTTTGTGATTGTTTCTTGTATTGTCTTCGACATTAAATAGTGGTGCAGACATTAAATAGTGGTGCAGACATTAAATAGTGGTGCAGACGTTAAATAGTGGTGCAGACGTTAAATAGTGGTGCAGACATTAAATAGTGGTGCAGACATTAAATAGTGGTGCAGACATTAAATAGTGGTGCAGACATTAAATAGTGGTGCAGACGTTTCAATTTCATCCAAGAATGGGACATGCGAGAAATAACGTATTCAGACAGACAGACAGGCAAAGACAAATGAGAGATAAGAATGGAGAAAGAAGGTTAACAGATCTTGTGTAGTGCCCCAACGGTCCCGCAGATCAAAGGATAGGTGAAAGTGAATGTTAAGTTAGATGTGAACCTGGCTGTCACAGATTACATTATAGAATTGTGTGTACATTTCACATTTGAAAGAAATATAAGCCCTCGACATGAGCCTCGGGATTTACCCCTCAAATTTAGACACTTGACAACACGTCAGGATTTACCCAAGGGACGTGATTAGTATGTCTGAAATCTATTGGTTGATTTAAAATTAAACAAAGACATTTTTTGAAAAGAGTTAGCGCCAGAGAATTGGCGGGGAGTAGGAAAGTAACGCCAGTCGATAAAATAATGTCCTTGTAGACAGTCACGTTTCTAAGAGCTCTGTTTGAAAAGCCTTTGTAATATGTTTCATGCTCATTGATTTGTAATTTGTACATAAACTGTACTTACGTTGTATTTAAATAAAGTTCCAGAGTTTTGTTTTATCAAAGGATCGTTAATTGTGATTCTAGATCGTCATTTTTCTTAACTATTGAATTCAAGTAAAATCCCCGGCATAACAACACGTCATACCATCTGCATGTTGTGACACTGGCATAACTAGTTCCCCTTTCAGACCTTGTGGTCTATAGGGCAGATGATGTAAAGTTCATCTGCTATTGTGGCCTACGGTTAACGAGGGTGTCATGTAGCCAGCACAACGACCAACCGCCGTTACTCTTCCCCAACTAATGTCAGGTACTCATTAGAGCTGAGTGGACTCAGAGGCGCCCAAAGATTCCGAAGTTGAAAATCCCAGTCTTCACCAGGATTCGAATCCGGGATCCCCGGTTCGGAAGCCAAGCGCTTTACCGCTCAACCACCGCGCCTCCCCTGGCCTCCCCTGGCCTAACTGATGTCTTATAATACTGCTTGCATAACTGATTTTAAAAATTAGATTTTTCGCTTTCAGAAAAAAAAGTAGCCGTTGCATCAGAACTTTGAATGGTCTAAAATATTGTGATGTCCGATTTTCAACATCTTTTTTAGTTTACGAGATCTAAACGGGACGGACGGACAGACATTTCGCACAAAACTAATAGCGTCTTTTCCCCTTTCGGGGGCCGCTAAAAAAACCAAAGCTAATACGAAGTGAAATTGTATCAATTAGTTTGGATCAGTCATGTAATTAAATGTGTATTAGATCTAGACCAACAGCAATAAATCTGTGCGGTTAGACATAATTTGACCAATTGTTTTTGTTTAGCTCTATTTCATGCTTTTAGCTTTTTCAATACGCTAGGACCCTAGCACTTAGTCGAACTCATGGCTCAAGCCGACATACTAACTGTCGGGGTTGTAAATTTGGCCAAGGCTCGTCTGCCCGGGCACCCCTAACATTTGCTAGTGGGGTGCTTATGAAAATAGAAGATTGAATAGTTATCTATTGTTTGTTTCAAACTTATTTTAAAGTGGCGACCTATAAAGGGAACTAATTAAGCTTACATCACCACTTCAGTACGTCAGTACAATTTCTTTCCCTTGTTCGAGATACCAAACAAAATAACTAATTACTAATAGTTAATTAACTAATTGGTTAGTATTTTTTGTATTGGTTCTTGTGTCGTCAGGTCAAAGAAATAATTGAGCAAAATGTCATCTTGAACCGAGATGTTGTGTGGGACGTACAAACAATTGACCAGAGGGAGTTGATATAAGCTGGGTGCAAATTAGATGTCGATCTGTTTATAGAGTGAGTGTGCATAGGATTGAAAGAAAAAATGAGATTGAAACCTGCGATAATATAGTCCATATAAAAGTATGTGTATGGTCAACAAAAAATAGTTAATAGTTAATAACCCTCCCCCCCCTCAAACCATGTATAAAACATGCTCCTGGCTAGAGCCTTTCGATTTTGCATTCAATATATCGGAGAACCAAATAGTTGGTGTCTTATCTCTTAGGATCGATTAATTTGTGTTTGAGTCAAAACGTTGTGCACAAGAGTTGTATACAGTCTTATTACAATAAACCTGAATGAGTCACGTGATCTCCAGTCCAAGTGAGTAGAACAAATGTGGTAGAGGATGTAGCTGGACATATATGTGTGTGTGGCGGAGGGTGATTAAAGATGTAGCTGGTCATGTATATGTGTGTGTGTGGCGGGGGGTGATTAAAGATGTAGCTGGACATGTATATGTGTGTGTGTGGCGGGGGGTGATTAAAGATGTAGCTGGACATGTATATGTGTGTATGTGGCGGGGGATGATTAAAGATGTAGCTGGACATGTATATGTGTGTGTGTGGCGGGGGGTGATTAAAGATGTAGCTGGACATGTATATGTGTGTGTGTGGCGGGGGGTGATTAAAGATGTAGCTGGACATGTATATGTGTGTGTGTGGCGGGGGGTGATTAAAGATGTAGCTGGACATGTATATGTGTGTGTGTGGCGGGGGGTGATTAAAGATGTAGCTGGACATGTATATGTGTGTGTGTGGCGGGGGGTGATTAAAGATGTAGCTGGACATGTATATGTGTGTGTGTGGCGGGGGGTGATTAAAGATGTAGCTGGACATGTATATGTGTGTGTGTGGCGGGGGGTGATTAAAGATGTAGCTGGACATGTATATGTGTGTATGTGGCGGGGGGTGATTAAAGATGTAGCTGGACATGTATGTATGTTTGTATATGGGGAAGTAGAACACCTACGATTAGAGGTAGAAGATGTAGCTGGATGTACGGGAGCATGTGGGGGAGGGGGGGGGCTTTGGACTCGTGACATATTGACCCAGATTGGCACGTGCTTGTAGACACAGTGGGAAATGTTACTTAAGTCTAGCTGAAGGAAGGGACCGCTAAAATTATTGAACCCGAAAGGTCATAGTTCGTAGGTAGTGCTTGATGGCCTCCCCTGAAATGTAAGATAGCGTCACGCATTTGAAGTAAATAAATCTTCTGACAGAGTCAAGTGTTGAGTCATAAACTGGCAGTGATCGTGGGATGAACATCTACTGGAGGGATATTCTAATATTCTGCTTAGGTCTGGTTTGCTTTCATTTGGAATCATTTACATTAAGGGTGACTTAGCTTTATTAGTATTTGTGTTGTATTTGGTCCTACAGAGACACATTCCGTGTGTTTATACGTTGTGTTGTATTTAGTCCTACAGAGACACATTCCGTGTGTTTATACGTTGTGTTGTACTTAGTCCTACAGAGACACATTCCGTGTGTTTATACGTTGTGTTGTATTTAGTCCTACACAGACACATTCCGTGTGTTTATACGTTGTGTTGTATTTGGTCCTACAGAGACACATTCCGTGGCCCTCAGTTGTCCTTCCAGCAGAAGATTTGCTCCATGACGCTATAATCTTTTTAAGGGCAATGTGTGTCAAGTCACTGCAAGAGTTCATTTCTCATATTTCATTCTAATAGAGTTGGATATATCATCTTTGGCAGTCTTTGCTTCTTTCATTGTGTGTACTGTGTACCAAGTTGTACGGAACGATGACGTGTAGATATGCTGGACAAGAAGGTTGGCCAACTCAACTATGCCCTCCACTCATCAGGTCCCCACCCCCCTACCAGGTTTTTGGAATGGTATATTTGGAGGAAATATACTGTGGTGAATGGCCCACTTTGGAGGAAATATACTGTGGTGAATGGCCCACTTTGGAGGAAATATACTGTGGTGAATGGCCCACTTTGGAGGAAATATACTGTGGTGAATGGCCCACTTTGGAGGAAATATACTGTGGTGAATACACGGCCCACATTGTTGATGTTGTCATCAGGTATTTCATTGCGAAGTACACATACCAATGTGCTCTCCTGTTTCGTGTCAACCGTTTCGTCTTTGATAAATTTTCGGTACCTATATGTGTATATTAGATCAGGGACAAGTATATCAGCTGATGGCTAATTGATGGTTGGATAAAGATGAAAATGTGGGACTTTGAGTCCTCCCTTGCGTTACAAATAACTGGAGGGCATGTAGAGACAAACGAGTACGTTAGGCCGCTTCCTAAATCTGATGCCCCGTGTATGTCTACCTTATATGTTGACAGACATTTGACTGGTATGTCTGACTGTAAATAGGAAATCAATGCATGTAATCGAACTATTGACAGTGATATTGTGATAGATGTATTTGACCAAGCAATCTCAGTCTTCTAGAGTCTTGGGCAGGTATGTCATTCTCCGTGCTGATAGAGGCTAGTGAGATTCTTGTCCACACCCCACCCCTCTCTAGGCAGCCGTTCACTTGCTCAAGCAGAACTATTTGAAGAGATGACCTGCAGTGAACCTTCGGTCACGTTTCTCTGAAGAGTCCCGCTAAGGTCAGCGTGACATTCGTTTTGTTTTTTAGTGGGGCGCAGTGACGTCAAGCTAATGGAGTGCAGACCCCATCTTTATTTTTTCTTTTTCTAAACAAATTAATCAAGATAAAGTCTGTCTCTTCTGAGTTAAGCCATGCACTATTTAGAGAGATCTACTCCTAAAAGAAGGCTGAACCGCATTACAATATCATTGGAGCTTTATGTGTAATTCACTCGCCTCTTCATGGAGAAACGGTCGTAGTACGTTATTAAATATATATATAAATAATACGATGGCGTGTTGTGACTGATAGAGAGATGAGCCATTGTTCTCTGAAGAGCGTCTCGTGTCGAACACAAAACATCCTCCCAATAGCCACTTGTCTTGAATATTCCAAGTCGTCATCAGATCTTGTTCAGTCCAGACGTTCACACTTCACAGGTTGATTAGTCACTCCACTGTTTCTTATAGACACACATTTCAGGTGTTTCTTGTAGTGTTCATGTCAAAATAAAAACAAAAAGACGAAGTCGAAACAGGACGGACGTGGGGGTGAGCAGGACGTTTGATTATTATAAGCCTGTTCAAATGCGCGCGCGAGATTAACCATGGCACTGAGCCCATTATCCTTCAGTGATTCACTTTTGAAATTATGCTAATTGGTGTTTAACTTTTTTTTGTCTGGCACTAGGCCGTGTTCGTAGCTTATTGAAATAAACATTTAATACTGCTACTCAAGGAATCAGCTAGGGGCACATGCTGTTTTTTTTTTTTTTTTTTTTTAATTTTTAAATGGTTCAGTTCAGTTCTGTATTGTATTTTTTTAAAAACTTAAAACTTGTTAGATAGCTTGGGCCTGGACTCAAGACTCATTCTTGTTTCCTGTCACACCAACATGAAATATAATTTTTCTTCTTGTGGTGGCTGGGACAAAAAAAAAAGATAAGCTCTCTAGTTAGGCTTAGGTGACTGGAGCTTGTCTAAGTCTAATGAACCAAAGAACCATTTCAACTTTATTTACAACACCAAAGAACCATATCAACTCTACTTACAACACCAAAGAACCACATCAACTCTACTTGCAACAATACGTTTTGTTGTAATAATGCGAATCCAACAAAACTGTTTCATCTTAAAACATTCTATTGAAATTTTTTTTTTTCTTCGGCCTTGAACAAATCTGTTTTCCAATGAGTGAAGTACAATACATCTGATACTAATGAAAACAACGTTTGGAGTTCACAAGTTAGGTCACATTCTCTCCCCCCCCCCCCCCCCCCCATGAATCTTTAGGTTTGTCGGATGCGTTCCTCGAACAGTCTCACCTCATCACTTCATACTTTTGTGGCTTTTTGTGTGTGTGTGTGTGTAGACAATCTAAATTTCGAGTTCTATACAATGATCATCTAATTTAAAATGAGCGATACATCATGTCATACCCCCGTGTACCCAGATCTACCTGGCCTGCCCGTGTACATCATGTCACCCCGTGTACCCAGATCTACCTGGCCTGCCCGTGTGGTACCTTTCTGCTAGTCATTGGTTCGAAAGTCGTTTGGTTGGACTCTCTCGTGGACGTGACTTCCTCTTGTTGATTCAGTCAGGCTCTCAAAAGTACACGGCCTAATGAGTGCTGCGTCTGGTCAGTGGCTAGGCTGGATTGGTGCCACGCTTCATTTTGGAGGGAGAGGGGGGATAGGCCCGTGCTATTTGTGAATGTGTTCGATCGGTGAAAGACTCTTGGAGTTCGCTTTTTTTGCCCCGCAGAGAACCTGTCTTCGTCTCTTACACGCCGGCCGGCTACCGTTGTTCAACTCTGGCCTTTAACCTTTTGCCTTGAACGAAGTAGAGTAACAATGCGCGTGCTGGATGGCTAAAAATAGAACGGTGTTTATCGTTGTGTGCGCGCGAGTTCTATTCTCGGACCGGTGTGTCATCGGTCTGGCACTTGAGTTAGTCTCTGGTCTTCTAGTTGCTGCTCTCCACAGCTCTGACCATTCGCCACTGTCCTGGAGTTATTGTTATCACTTCTTTCTGGTAGTATACTAACTTTTTATAGCCAAATGTCCGCTTAACACATATGTTAGGAGTGTTTCATTTGCATAATTTAAATTTAAGCATTCTATTCATTCTTTCCCCCTCCCTATACGGTCTAGTGAGTCAAACAAAGGTATATTCTTTGTAAACTATCTTGAATGTATTCATAGGTCACGCCGCCAGTTCCTATTTCTACTTTCAGTTTCATTGGGTTGAGATGTCTGCATTAGTCTACATGCTATTCAAAATACACAACCACATTTTCATGGAGTCTTGAAGTTTGTACTTGTAGATGTAGTGATTCAAACACGGCCTTTTAGGAACTGGCTGTGTGTGTCTCGAATGGGTTAATCAAACATTTTAATTAGTCATGGGAAAAACGTGTACTCGTGTCATTTAGAAGTGGATGTTAGGTTAGAAAGACAATTAATAGTATACATTATTCATGTAATTAGATTTGATTTCCAAGTCTCGGGGGATGGAAATATTAGTGTGGTGGGAACAGTTGGAGCGGTGAGTATAACGCTTCACACGCACACACACATAACATTTGTCACACATTGCACTCCACATACAAGTAAGACTTCTCACACATGTAACAATCTTCACACATTGGTCTTAACACACATGTAAAACTCTTCACTAGTTACAGTCTTCACATACATGTAACATCCCTCACACACATAGCATTCCTCACACTTGTAACACTCCTCTTACACATAAAGCTCCTCTCACACATGTAAAGCTCCTCTCACACATGTAACACTCCTCACACACGTAACACTCCCCACACACGTAATTTTCCTCTCACACATGTAACACTCCTCACACACAAATTAAACTCCTCACACAGGTTACACTCCCCACACACGTAAACTTCCTCTCACACACGTAACACTCCTCACATGTAAAAATCGTCAAACTAATGTAACCTTACACTCATGTCAAAGGCTTTGTTTGCGCCATCATTACCCAGTGTTTGCACTCGTTCTTTTAAGAGAGGAATCTAATTGTTAGAGTTTTGGGATGAGCTTTGATTGTGAGCACTTGAGTTACTTCATGATGTACCCCTCTCTCTCTGTGGTATTCTCAGTCCAATACGTTGTAGGATCCTGTCTTTAGTGGAACCTTCATTATTCTCTATTGCCTGTCTGTTCGAATGACTCTATTGCCTGTCTGTTCGAATGACTCTATTGCCTGTCTGTTCGAATGACTCTATTGCCTGTCTGTTCGAAAGACTCTATTGCCTGTCTGTTCGAATGACTCTATTGCCTGTCTGTTCGAATGACTCTATTGCCTGTCAGTTCGAATGACTATTGCCTGTCTGTTCGAATGACTCTATTGCCTGTCTGTTCGAATGACTCTATTGCCTGTCTGTTCGAATGACTTTATTGCCTGTCTGTTCGAATGACTCTATTGCCTGTCTGTTCGAATGACACTATTGGCTGTCTGTTCGAATGACTCTATTGCCTGTCCGAATGACTCTATTGCGTGTTGTGTTTTGTTTCGGAAAGACGAGATTACCTTGTGCTTGACAAATAAGAGACTGATGCATTATTGAAACCTTTTTAGAAGCGGGGAGGGCACCTCATTAGCTAAGTATCTAAAGCTTCCCATCATCATTGTGTGTGTACACTCTGACCCTACACGTACACATGTTCTGTGACTGAAGTAGTACACTTAGTGCCAGGAAGTCAGTGAAGGTCAGTGTCATTACAGTCTCTCCACGCTTTGTCCTCAGAATCTAGATTTGGTCAGTTCAAACTGGCACACACACAAATGGACATTGGAAGGCAGAAGGGAAAAGCGACCTCTGCTCATTTACCAGAGAAATTCAAGTGGAAGAGCAATTGAAGTCAGCCCCCCCCCCCTTTTCCAATCCAATTATAGTCGATAAACTAGGCCTACGTCTGTTTTAGGATGTCTAATGTTGATGAAAAACAAAATTACTTACCGACTGAAAATGTGTTTTGAAAAGCAAAAACAAAACTAAATCTTAATGACAGGACAATTCATCGAAGCCAAAGATCGTTCATGGTAGGATACAAGGCCGAATGTAGGGATGGGGAGGCCCCCACACTTTATTGAAAGCTTGAAGAAAAGTCCACTTACTAATACTAATAATACTTAGATATAAAAGCATGCTAATACTTAGATCTAAAAGCGTGCCATATTTTAGAAGAAGGAAATTGAATACTTATAAATTCAGTATCATTTTTTAAAAGATTTTATGTTATATGTATATATTTTAGTTCTAAAAAAAATGTATATTTTTGAGTTAGTGAAGGGTAAGGACCTGGGTGAACACACTTTCGTCGGTTGTAATGTCGTGATAGGTAGTGTCACTATTGTTCATCGAGGTGTCACTATTGTTCATCGAGGTGTCACTATTGTTCATCGAGGATACCATGAATAATGACAAGAAAATGAGGTGTATACCTATTTATCTAAACTGGTCCAGGTGACATACAGTCAAGAAGTTGATCAATACATCGTATTATTTTTAATTACATTTTGTAAACATGTATTACCAGTCTTGGTGTACAGTCGACTGCAGTGTCTTCCTTGGAAGTCTGTTGATTGAGATCATGTTGTGCATGTTTAATGATGATAAGTATTACTTGTGAGCTCGCTCTATTAATTTGGTCATTGCTATACAACCTTCTCCTATTGGTGTCTCTAATCCTTTCCTGTAATTGTCGTTTAGTTTTCAACGTTCGTAGTTGAACTGGGGGCTTGTGGTGTCGAGACCTATTAGGACTTTCATTTATCTTTCCTTCATTTTCTTCTTTTTTCTTACTTTGTTTTCATTGACTGCATTCTTGTCGCGTTTTGTTTTTGTTTTGTCAATGTATCTCCATCACTTTTTTGTCACTCTATTGTCCCTTTCAGCCCTCTCTCCTTTCCCTTCTTTTCTACCCCCTCTTCTCTCTCTCTCACACACAGGCCAACACTTGTACAGCTAACAAAGTCTCACATTTCTCTCTGGATATTACATTTCTTGATGGACTTTCTTGCTTCCGGGACGCTCTTCTTTCCTTTAACTCCCTCTGTGACCAGATACTGGCATCGATTAGGTCACACACACACACACACACACGAGTTTCATGCCCCCCCCCCCTATCCTTTTCTTACACATTCTTTTCTGAGACTGATCTTGAGTCCTCAACGCTTTTCCCTACCGAGTCACGTGATCATGGTCCTGCTTATTGTTAGTCAATTCAAACTCTATCCAATAATCCAGCCTTTTTTTTGTGTGTGTTTTAGTAAGCTTCTATCAACTCACTGTCTGTCAGCTTGGTCAAAAGTTTGTCCACGCTATTTCTCCCACATCCGTTCTCGGATCAACTTGAAACGTTACACAATTTTTCATTGGCATAGACATTAACCAATTAGTCAATTAAGTACTGGTAAGTAATTATTTTGTTTGATACCAACAAGGGAAACCAATCCTTCATTATTCACAGATACGACTAAATATGTAGAGTTTCGTCCCGTTAGATAATTGAATACTTTGTTATTCCCACACCCATTCTCGGATCAAGTTGAAACTTTAAAAAAATATGTATTGTGCATATTAAAACAGGAATCTATTTAAAAATTAACCAGTTATTCACTTAATTATTGTTAAGTAATTATTTTGTGTGATATCGAATAAGGGAAAAACGTCTACATTATTAAGAGATATAGTTGTAAGTGTGGAGTTATTTCCCTAAGATAAGCTTTGTTTTTTTTAAAGTATTAAAAAAAAATTTGCCTGTTTCATTCTGTGTATTTGTGTTTGCATTAGACTGAGTCTGTGTGTAGTGCCTGTGTTCGATCTTTCATAATTTTTTTAAACTGCACCAGTCAAAGGAACACATTTGAAGAGGGCTGATGATGAGACTATAGCCCTCCTATTTCGGCTGTTTCATTCAGATCTCTACAAAACCAGGTTAGCCCAGGGGACTAACACAACATCTTCTTTTTTGAAGTAACGTCTGTATTATATAAGATAAGATATCATAACATAACTTGTCGTACTGTCATTATAGGAGTTTTTTTTTTCTTTTCAAAACATTCGATTCAGACTTGATTCTGACAGTCTTAAAGCAGTGATTCAAGTTCGAAGTTGAGTGTATAGCTACTGATTGACTTGTCTCGAGAAACTTGGACAGGATGTATTTAGTACTCGATCTAGTAGTGACAGTCAACAAGCTACATAGACTTATTTAGTACTCGATCTAGTGACAGTCAACAAGCTACCTAGACTTATTTAGTACTCGATCTAGTGACAGTCAACAAGCTACCTAGACTTATTTAGTACTCGATCTAGTGACAGTCAACAAGCTACTTACACTTGATCGTCTTGATCTACTTTTTAGTTGTTCATGAACACATCACATTGCTCTCTCTCTCTCTCTCTCTCTAGGATAAAATAGTATCTTTGAACCGAAAAGAACACTTTGAGATCTATGTAAACATTGAAATTGACTTGGATTCTTATGTGAGTAGAACGGGGGGGGGGGGTGATCGATTACGAGTCTCTGATATAGTTCTTATTACTCTTGAACTTAGCAATATAATGTCTAGAGCTCTTAAAGATAAGACAGTTCTTGACTTGATACTCGCCAGGATGTCAACAGTGCAATATTTGTGTGTGTGTGTGCAGCTCGATCTCTGGTCGCTTTGTTTTTACTAGAGCTGATATTTCTGTTAGTTGACAAGACAGTGGCTTTGTGTTGTTACCGTAACGGCATTCATTTGGAGATCTCGTGTCACGTCTCAGACAAACATGACGGACACGCCTCTGGGAGTGTTAGGGACTCTCGTGTCCTCCTGAGCTAGATTTGCTCTGTGCAGGACCAGGTTATATTGGGGAAGACGTTTTGTTTCTGCGCTTGTGGTTTATTGAGTATTTAGTCAAGTGAGTCGAATTTTGTTACTTTTTTTTTTTTTTTTTTTCATTACTTAGGGCACACGTTCATTCAGCCCACACTTATCTTTAGTTGGCTACATTTGTGTTTTACCAACCTTTTCTTTTTTTTTTTTCATTACTTAGGGCACACGTTCATTCAGCCCACACTTATCTTTAGTTGGCTACATTTGTGTTTTACCAACCTTTTCTTTTTTTTTTTTCATTACTTAGGGCACACGTTCATTCAGCCCACACTTATCTTTAGTTGGCTACATTTGTGTTTTACCAACCTTTTCTTTTTTTTTTTTCATTACTTAGGGCACACGTTCATTCAGCCCACACTTATCTTTAGTTGGCTACATTTGTGTTTTACCAACCTTTTCTTTTTTTTTTTTGGCTACTTTTACTTTTTTCTCTTTGGCTACATTTCATTTTCCTCGGCCTTTCTCATCTTTCTTTCCGTCTTTTCCTTTCTTTCTTCAGTAATGTTTCTCTCACTTTCTCTCTCACACACACTTTCTCACAATCTCTCTCTCTCTCTCTCTTTATATATATATATATATATATATATATATATAATCTCACACACTATCTCTCTCTGCCCTCCTGTCTGTTCTTTCTGTATTTCCCTACACTTAGCTCTACTATCAGGACAAATAACTTTATATTGTCAACGCTATATTGTTCACGCATGTCTCAATTGATATGTAATTTTTAGTTTGACTTTGAAAAGGAACAAATCTTGAGCTCTAGATTGTGTCATGCCTTGTGTGGTAGTTCACAGAGAGGCATGGGAAATAGAGGCGGAATGTCCAAGCTCTTAGCTGCCAGGTCAAAATCTCTTGGTTCGAGACTTCCTCTTGTTGATGGGACATTACTGAAGGCATTATTTAAAGTTGTTATCAATAACATAAAGAGGCTACCTTTTATGCTAGCCCCACACTATCCTGTGTGCTGTTGACGGCCGTTGACTTGTAGCACCAAACTGCTGGTAGACAACTCAACTGCTGTCAGTGTATTGATATCTTAACGTATGAAACTTGAAATAACTTAAAGTAACTTCTTGGTGAACAAGACTAAATAGAACGTTTGTTACATCGTTCCGACCACAGCATTCATCTCACCGAGATGATCGCAACTGCCGCGATAAAGATAAACTTATGTCACTATCAGACCATCGTACAATTCGAGGTCCTGATATGACACTCGCACTGGGCCGCCTCTGCCTACTACCTACAAGTCTTTAGTGGCAAATTTCTTCGTTATCCACACTCACACAGCGTCTTTGCACCAGCCAATGTCATACACACCGCTTGTTTATGTTTTGCACATACATAGCAGTTATTTAACCATACAACTTAACATGGTACTCTCTTTGTCACTGTATAAGGATATAGGTCAGTTCTTCCACTGGTCTTGTTTTTACTAGGTAGATACTGGGTATTTTGACCTCTCCTCTCGCGCGCACACACATACAGAAATGGGAATCAAATTGGAGCATGTCTTTCCACCCAGAAAAAATGTCAGTTGTTAAGAGTAACAAAAAAACTAAAACAAATTAATTCCACTTATCTTATTCATGGCAAACCAGTAACACAGACTAAAAACGCAAAATACCTAGGTGTTATAATAAATGAAAAACTGTCATGGAATCCACATATTGATGAAACTACAAAAAAATCAAACAAAGCATTAGGATTTATTAAAAGAAATTTCTATAAATCAAATAAGAACATAAAACTAAAATGTTATTTAACCTTGGTTAGGCCAATAATAGAATATGCATCCTCCGTTTGGGATCCCTCAACTCAAGAAATCATTAAAAAACTGGAACAGACACAAAATAGAGCAGTGAGATTCATAACAAACGAATATTCACATTTGACTAGAGTAACACCTTTAGTAAAATCACTAAATTTAGAAAGCCTTCAGGACAGAAGGCTCAAAAGTAAAATAGCAATCATACATAAAACACTGAACCTTAATCTTCAAATACAAAAACAAAATTTAATAAAATACTCTGAAAGACACAAAGATAAAGGCACATTCCTCGTCCCATATGCTAGGACAAATTTGTACAAACACTCCTTCTTCCCTAGTGCTATTAGAGCATGGAATGGGTTGCCTGAGCTAGCCAGGAAAACCAGTGACTTGGCTGAATTTAAGTCATTGGTTAATATGCATGACTAAATGCATGACGCGTAGGACGTAATCATCTTCTTTTTTGAAGTAACGTCTGTATTATATAATATAAGTAATACACTGTTTCTTTCTCTCCAATGTTAGTAATATAGAAGTAATACTTTGTTCTGTTTTAGTGTGGGTAGAATTGTTTTCAGTGTGAGAAGTATTGTAAATATTAGGGGGGGGGGAGTAAGTTGTCTAGCATTGTTTGCATATGTAGCAGTGACATCTGTTTACAAATGTAAAACCTTGTGTGAGATTTGACATCAGATAGACCATCCAACGTTCAGGTCTACGGATTGCTAACTGTTTGGATGATATGACAAAGCAACACATCGAATCACTGAAAGAATAAACCCCACCTAATACTATGCTAATACCTCCCAACCAACTATTGTATTTCTAGTCAGTGTTTCCACTGTTTACATCCCGAGTTGAATCTCTTGGCTCGCTCTGTTGACTCTATAGGGCTGTCTAGCAGACGATCTTCTCCCAATATTCTACGGCTTTATGTGTCTGCTGGGACCCCCAACTATCTACCGTCTTTGGAAGTAAAAAGATTAGAATGGGTTGGGTATTGAAGAGGTATGGCCTTGACATTGAGGACACGAGAAATGCCGCTCACATCTGGAACTTGAGACCTCTTTTTTTTTTTTTTATCTCCTCCTCAACTTCCAGCCTTTCCTCCCCCTCTCACCTCTTCTTGTTGAGATCAATACGACCCTCCCCTCTTCCCCCCCCCCCCTTTTTTTTTGTTCCTCCATCTCTTGCTCAACGGAGAAGTGTGTCAGTGTCTACCGTCTTGTTTCATGGCTCTCTCAGTGTCCTGGAGTTTGTAGTGAACTAGTCTACCGTCTTGTTTCATGGCTCTCTCAGTGTCCTGGAGTTTGTAGTGAACTAGTCTACCGTCTTGTTTCATGGCTCTCTCAGTGTCCTGGAGTTTGTAGTGAACTAGTCTACCGTCTTGTTTCATGGCTCTCTCAGTGTCCTGGAGTTTGTAGTGAACTAGTCTACCGTCTTGTTTCATGGCTCTCAGTGCTGGACTATACTTTCTGACCCTGAATGGACATCTTGGTTCGTGTTGGCTTTATTATCATTGTAGGATCTACTACTAGTAGTAGTTTGAGTGTGTGTGTGTGTGTGATCGCGTGAGCTCTAGCACTTGACACTGTGACTCACTGTTCGATCTTGTTCTTCACATTCAAACCAGTCGTTTTGACCACTGCCCATGTAGATTAAGGAGCAGCCTCTTTGGGAAAGAATAACATGGTGGAAAAGGAAAGCCTTTCTCCTCTAAACTCTTCCCCCCCCCCCTTTTTTTTTTTCTTCTTATTCAATCAGGATAATCCTTTGCGTTGAAGTAGATCACATGTTCGATAACCCTGGGACTTATTGTTAGACATAGATTCTCTTCTTATGAAATGCATCCATCCATCTTAAGTACATTTTTTAATTTGGCTTAGTCCGAATGTATCACAACATAGACATACAGCTGTCAGGTCGATCTAAAAAGATCTGACTCACCTCTGAGCACTTAGTATCAAGTCTAAGGTGTTAGGACTTATCATACTGGTTTGTCTCACGTTGGATTAGTCACTAAATTAAAGTTTCTTGATGACCTTCACGCATCACCTGATCTTTGGCTTCATTTAAAAAAAATTTTGTTTTAACGAAGTAGATATAAATAAAGTGATGTCTACAGTTATGTGCGCATTGTTACTTACGAAAGACATCCATTAAAAGTCTTTGATCATCCAAGTCCTAGACTTGGATCTAGATGTTTGTATTACTCCGAGTCACTGAATGGATGTTTGAGAACTAAGAGAAACTTTGTATGTCCCCATGTTCGCTGTGATGTTAACTTTCAATTATGAAAGTTTAGATTTCTATGAAGAAACGAAGAGTTTTTGTTTGTACAAGTGTTTCAGTTGAAGACAAGCACTCCCCACACATCAGTTTCTCAGTTCACATAAAATGTTCCTTGTTTCCTTCCTCACCCCAATGTTTCAAAATGTCCTTGTCTCATGTTGACTTTTTATTTCTTCCAGATATTTGTCGAGTAGACCAGTAAGTTCTTCTCTCAGCTCACCGCCATGTCGGCCTCCCAATTTGACGATCTATTGGGCGACTTTGGCGACTCCACTTCTTCTTCTTCAGTCAAAGCCACGGCTAATGGTAACGTGGACGAGTTTGACCCTTTCGGCCCTTCCGGGGCAGAACAGACCACCAACGGCGGGGATTCTGGATTATTGGTGGACTTTTCCATAGATACAGAGGTCAGCCTATATGTTTGTTTTATCAGTGGATGTATATTTGTCATATTGTATTTGTATGTCTTAACGTTATGGTCAAGTTTCTTACAAAAGAAAGTATCTGCTGCTGAAAAGATAGAATTACTCCCCCAGAACAGATAGAATTACTCCTCTAGAACAGATAGAATTACTCCCCCAGAACAGATAGAATTACTCCTCCAGAACAGATAGAATTACTCCTCCAGAACAGATAGAATTACTCCCCCAGAACAGATAGAATTACTCCCCCAGAACAGATATAATTATTCCTTCAGAACAGATAGTATTACTCCTCTAGAACAGATAGAATTACTCCTCTAGAACAGATAGAATTACTCCCCCAGAACAGAATTACTCCCCCAGAACAGATAGAATTACTCCTCTAGAACAGATAGAATTACTCCTACAAATCTTGTCAAATGTAGTACAAGATTTCTGCTTTTGAGTTATTCAAATCTCATTGTGTCATTCACAACACCCAAAATATTGCACGTCTAACAGATTTAATAAAATTATTTTCTTTATTTATTTGGCATCATATAGACCAGATAGTTTGTTTATGCAGGGATCCTATGCATTAACTTTCACTCGACCTATAGAGGGAGGCAGACATTAATTTAAAAACAAAATTACTTGCATTTCTTCAGTTGTTTGTTTGTTTCCACACAAACACACACAAAACATTTTTCACTTGAAAGATATTACACCGTACATCTCTTGACTGTTATAAACGTGATAGATATTACACCGTACATCTCTTGACTGTTATAAACATGATAGATATTACATCGTACATCTCTTGACTGTTGTAAACGTGATAGATATTACATCGTACATCTCATGACTGTTATAAACGTGATAGATATTACATCGTACATCTCTTGACTGTTGTAAACGTGATAGATATTACACCGTATATCTCTTGACTGTTATAAACGTGATAGATATTACACCGTACATCTCTTGACTGTTATAAACGTGATAGATATTACATCGTACATCTCTTGACTGTTGTAAACATGATAAAAAAAAACTGTGCCGCCCCCCCCCAACTAGAGGGGAACTAAGGCTGGGAAGGAGAGCAAGAATGTCGTCTTTTTAATATTTTTATTACAAAGCTTCTATCAACTCTCTCTGTCTGTCTGTCTGTCTGGTACAAAGCTTCTATCAACTCTCTGTCCGTCTGGTACAAAGCTTCTATCAACTCTCTGTCCGTCTGGTACAAAGCTTCTATTAACTCTCTGTCCGTCTGGTACAAAGCTTCTATCAACTCTCTGTCTGTTACAAAGCTTCTATTAACTGTCTGTCTGTCTGGTACAAAGCTTCTATCAACTCTCTGTCTGGTACAAAGCTTCTATCAACTCTCTCTGTCTGTCTGTCTGGTACAAAGCTTCTATTAACTCTCTGTCTGTCTGGTACAAAGCTTCTATCAACTCTCTGTCTGGTACAAAGCTTCTATCAACTCTCTCTGTCTGTCTGTCTGGTACAAAGCTTCTATCAACTCTCTCTGTCTGTCTGGTACAAAGCTTCTATCAACTCTCTCTGTCTGTCTGTCTGGTACAAAGCCTCTATCAACTCTCTCTGTCTGTCTGTCTGGTACAAAGCTTCTATCAACTCTCTCTGTCTGTCTGTCTGGTACAAAGCCTCTATCAACTCTCTCTGTCTGTCTGTCTGGTACAATCTGTATGTCTGGTCAAAAGTTTGTACACGTTAGTTCTGCAACACCCAATCTCGGATCAAGCTAAATGTTTTAGTGTTCTCTTAACTATTGAGTTTTTCTTGCCAAAACAAAAGTAAGTGTTGTTTAAAATGTATTTAAATTAAAATTCAAATTGTTAAAATTATAAAAACGTATCTGTGACACAAAAAGACTTATCTTTTTGGTTAGTGATGAACTATGATTTCAAAATTGTACAGGTAGGCCTAAGTAGCTTATTGCGACATATGGGGCACCATCAGTGGTTGGACGCTACAAAGGCTTCCTAAGTAATATAGATCAAGATCATCCCAATCTATCCATTATTCACCTTGTGAGTTGTACTACACAGGCAACAGCTTGTTAACATTGAAGCCTACAATTCATTCCTATTTGCATCGAATTATAACAACTGTAAATAAAATACAATTACATGCATAAAATAAGCTCATCTATCAACTGTTTAGTGAAACAAATGATGAGCAACATGTTAAACTCTTATTGTAAACTGAGGTTTGCTGGATTTCGAAACGGAGTTGAATCGCTCGTTTTGTTCATCTGTTTAATACAAGTTCGACATTTTTCTGTTGGCGATGACTTCAAAAAGCCTAAAAATGTTTGACATGGCAGGCATCTAAGGTTAATGAATTAAACCAACCTCATTGATTCAATCAGTTTCTCTTTAATCGAGATATTAAATTTAACATAACTTGTTTGTTGACGAATTACTGCCTAATGACATCGATCTCTATGCAATTCACCAAACAATGCTCTGTGAAAAAATAACGATTCGCTTCTAAGATGTAATAAATTTGAAATATTTATATATATAAATGACAATTTTTAAACATCTGTTAGTGATGTTCAAATTGAATTGCAGGAAAAAAAAATAGATTTACTAAATTACAAAATTATGTCTTCAGTGAAAAGAATGTAAACATAGGAGGCAACACACCAGAGATATGGCTGCACTGAAATGTTGCTTTAAAATTCCAAAACTGTCGAAAATGGAATTATTTTTTTGCTTTTCTATCAACATACATGGTTAAGTTAGATCGAGTGGGTAACAAACTGAACGAGTAAGCAAATAGACTGAATCTAGCCACTAGAGGAGACATTGGCCTTGCTTGAGGCTCATTTAAAGCTTGACGTTTCTAATATTGTCAGACTGCAGGAGGCATAAGGCTTAAGTTACAGTTCAACCTAAAAATAGTAGTCCTTAATATTCAATAACTTTAAAAGTTACTATTCAAAGTTTTGTAAGAGTCATGACAATGTGATGAAATTTTGTGTAGTCACTGTAAGTTATTGACAAACTTTTGTATAATTAGTTATATAATCAACGATCTGTTATTGGGAGCATGAAAATTAATACATAAATGACATTTTATTCAAATTTACATTCTCACGCTTCTTTATTAGTATCTTGCTTAGAGGGGGGACGCTGGCGGATTTTTTCAAAGAAAGAATACGAAAAGGGGGCGGTAGACCAAAAAAGGTTGAAGACCACTGATCTAGATCTATTACAAATTTAATGATATGACTGATCCAAACTCATTGATACAAATGCACTTCGTTAAATCTTTGTTTTTGTTTTTTAAACAAGCATTTTGTTGTTTTTTTTTTTCTTGTTTCATAGTCAAATTTGTTAAATTATTTAAATTGTAATTTCTTAGTAAGGTTTTTACAAAATCCGTTTCATCATCTTCAACGAACTTTTCCTGCTTGTTAGTGAGAGACGTATCCAACAAGATGAATCTAAAATGTTCTTTCAATGAAGATATGCCCATACGTCTTCGTCAATGCATCAAAACGGTTAAACTTGTCCCAAACGTCGTACCATCGTTCGTTGACGTATTTTGCGTGAATAAAACAGGCCCTCCACTTAACCGTCTCATAGTCAAAAGAGCTGAGCCGAAGGCTCTTCGAGCTCTAGGCTTGTAAGCTTGCTTGAACAACCGTTCTGTCTGGAAGAGATCCAAGTCATTGCCTATGTAAAGCATTGCTATTTTCGATAAATCCGGCACTCCGGGCGCATGGACTAGAATGCATGGCCGAAGGCCGAGTACACCGGGAACATCCGCCATTTTCCTATGTTGTACCAAGCTAATCGTGCAGGACTCGCCATTAGTGTAACGGTCACTTGAGGAACGGCGCATGAATTATCGACAGGGACGTGGGAGCTCTCTTTCAACTCCGCTCCGTGTAATGGGAAAGCTCTCGCATTCCCTTGGACACTCCCACAGGAGTTTTGTTTTGCTATTCATTTAGCCTTATCACGTCCTCAAATGATCGTTTCCACCCAAGTGCCACGTTGAGGCAGAATAGCATACCCGGGCCTCCACTTAACCAGGATGAACTATCGACTATCCAACCTGTTTCATACATGCTCACATGCTCTACTGCCTCCAGTGTCTCTCACCTTCAGTAGCGTCCCTTTATTTGACCCCCACTATTTCTTACAAGGAGAAATAGTGCAGAAGTCAAGAGAATGAAATTCAGCAGCACAGTATTCTGGAATATGTTTGGCATCGGGGCTTAGCCTCGAACCCTTCAGGGTGATCTTGCAGCGCTATATAGGACTCCCTAGAGTGGCCTAGCTGATTTAGTCGGGACGCTAATGTAAATGTTTGAAAAATGCTGCAATATATAGTGACGTTCCGTGGTGTTTGAAATTTTATTTCACGTAGAGCCCCCCCCCCCCCCTTTTTTTTTTTTGCAATGCATTATTAAGTAGTTAAACTTTTAAAAAGTACTCTTTTAATGAAATCCGACCGTCGTTTATGAAGTATCGAGTCTCTATGTGCTACAATTTGTGTTAGATTTTACTGCTACACAGAAACAATTTGTGTGTGAGATTAACTGCTACATAGTAACAATTTGTTGTGAGATAAACTGCTTCAGAGTAATAATTTGTGTGTGAGTTTACTTCTACACAGTAACACTTTGATGAACGGTTTGTGCACAGATTATAAACTATTCTAAAGGGGGTAGGGAAATGCTCTATTGTGGTTATGCTGAGGGCTATTGAATCCATAATTGTATGATTGAAAAACAAAAATCAATAGCTTGGAGCTATGTTGTACCCTTAGTTGTGACTCGACTTGCTGTGTGGGCGTGGTTAGGTGCCTGAATGGAAGTGGTGGGAGACACGGTGCTACTGTAGAGATAGACGAACGTACAAATTTTAGTCCAGTCACTCATTCACTAGACCATTGATCCAGCGCTCAGGTAGTACTAAAAATACGGTCTGCCCTAGTATCGGGGACCTTTTTCTTTCTGGATTTTGTACACTGTTTACTCTTGGGATTATTGGCTATTGACCAGAAGGATTGCTCTTCTGACCGCTGGTTCAGATTCTACGTTCCTTATCCTCTACTCTCAGGTAATACTTCATCTTGTACAAGAAATAATATAGCTATCAAAGGACATAATGCAGTACTGATGAAACTGACATCATTACTGAACTTGAGAATAATGAGCTTAGTTTATCTACAGACTAGATCTGTGCACAAAATCAGAATAATTAGCACTAGTCGACACGCGGCGTAGCATACGCCGCTATTAACCGGAAGTATTCATATAGGCAGCGTATTGTCGAGCAGAGCGTATGACTCTGCTTCCGTGAGTAAGAACAACGGACAGGGCGTCGACATAGTTATCCCAATGTTCGTAAATAAAGCTTTCAGCTGTCTTGCGAATTCATATAGGCAGCGTATTGTCGAGCAGAGCGTATGACTGTGCTTCAGTGAGTAAGAACAACGGACAGGGCGTCGACATAGTTATCCCAATGTTCGTAAATAAAGCTTTCAGCTGTCTTGCGAAGTTCGAGAGCAACAGTTTCGTCGATGACATTTTCCCAGAAATATGCGACTGATAGTAATAAACAGTTACCTGATGCAGGAATGTCGACTACATTGAAAGACCTGTTGACCCCAAGAAATATATCTGAAGCGGTGGCCATGGTTAGCAATGGAAGAGCAATACGAAGGTGCAAAATCATAACAAAGCTACAGAAAAATTATGCAATTATTTTGATGACACCAGATATGGAGATGTGTAAATACACACATAAATTTAGTCAAATATAGAAATGTAAAGAGAAAGATTACTTGTTCTTCCTCCCTCCCCCCCCCCCTTTTTTTTTTTCTGAGACGTGCTCTCTGTCGCCACGAAAGTTACGTGGGATAACTCTAGTCCTACTTGCAGAAACAAAAGATTTCTCTTTCCATGACTTTTTCTTGGTGTCCCGCATGATTGGGCCACGAAGAGAATTATATATATATATATATAGCTAGTTTATCTACAAACTATATATGTGCACAAAATGAGAATAATGAGCTTTGTTTATCTACAGACTAGATATGTGCACAAAATGAGAATAATGAGCTTTGTTTATCTACAGACTAGATATGTGCATAAAATGAGAATAGTGATCTTAGTTTATCTAGTGACTAGATCTGTGCACAAATTAAACTCGAGCGAATAAGAGAAGATTGGTTGAAATGTCAAATCTTGAATACTAGTAACAAACATATTGAGAGTAGTAGATCAAGGTCTGCCCTAACATGTGGCATGGACTGTGTCTTAGGATGTTTTAAGTTATGTACTACCCTGAAGATAGTTTTAAAGTTGACTCTGCATAGATGTACTCCAGGTAAATGTATAGGCCATGGTTATAACCTGAAGGTTACTAAAAGGTTTGAATGAAACCTTTTCGTTTTACCTCTGTATGTTTTAAAAGTGACTTTTTATTGAACAGTCTTCTGGTTCATGCCTTGTATATAGATAGAGGTATTAGTAGAAGCTGGATCACTTTGACTTAAACTTAGTAGGATCTATTGAACATTTCAGTATTTAGAGGTATTAGTAGAAGCTGGATCACTTTGACTTAAACTTAGTAGGATCTATTGAACATTTCAGTATTTAGAGGTATTAGTAGAGGCTGGATCACTTTGACTTAAACTTAGTAGGATCTATTGAACATTTCAGTGTTTAGAGGTATTAGTAGAGGCTGGATCACTTTGACTTAAACTTTAGTAGGATCTATTGAACATTTCAGTGTTTAGAGGTATTAGTAGAGGCTGGATTACTTTGACTTAAACTTAGTAGGATCTATTGAACATTTCAGTGTTTAGAGGTATTAGTAGAGGCTGGATCACTTTGAGTTAAACTTAGTAGGATCTATTGAATATTTCAGTGTTTAGAGGTATTAGTAGAGGCTGGATCACTTTGACTTAAACTTAGTAGGATCTATTGAACATTTCAGTGTTTAGAGGTATTAGTAGAGGCTGGATCACTTTGACTTAAACTTAGTAGGATCTATTGAACATTTCAGTGTTTAGAGGTATTAGTAGAGGCTGGATCACTTTGACTTAAACTTAGTAGGATCTATTGAACATTTCAGTGTTTAGAGGTATTAGTAGAGGCTGGATCACTTTGACTTAAACTTAGTAGGATCTATTGAACATTTCAGTGTTTAGAGGTATTAGTAGAGGCTGGATCACTTTGACTTAAACTTAGTAGGATCTATTGAACATTTCAGTGTTTAGAGGTATTAGTAGAGGCTGGATCACTTTGACTTAAACTTAGTAGGATCTATTGAACATTTCAGTGTTTAGAGGTATTAGTAGAGGCTGGATCACTTTGACTTAAACTTAGTAGGATCTATTGAACATTTCAGTGTTTAGAGGTATTAGTAGAGGCTGGATCACTTTGACTTAAACTTAGTAGGATCTATTGAACATTTCAGTGTTTAGAGGTATTAGTAGAGGCTGGATCACTTTGACTTAAACTTAGTAGGATCTATTGAACATTTCAGTGTTTAGAGGTATTAGTAGAGGCTGGATCACTTTGACTTAAACTTAGTAGGATCTATTGAACATTTCAGTGTTTAGAGGTATTAGTAGAGGCTGGATCACTTTGACTTAAACTTAGTAGGATCTATTGAGCATTTCAGTGTTAAAACAAGACAACGACTACAACAGTGTTTGTAGACATGAAAACACGAGGGCTAAGACACAGTTCTTGTGTTTGAATTAGTGTCTTACCACTTAGGTCATCAAAATACAGTTCCTTTAAGTAGCATTGTAGCATTCCATCTTCTTAGTGACTCTGTGTTACATGTGACGTTTGGATAAAATATGGGGTCTGTATTACATGTGTGTGTGTGTGTGTATGATGAAACATGTTTGTATTACATGTGTGTGTGTGTATGATGAAACAAACATGTTTTACATGTGTGTGTGATGAAACATGTTTGTATTACATGTAATGTGCATGATCATAGTATCATCATCATGTTGTCTGTATTACATGTGTTGTATATGATAATACATGTTGTCTGTATTACGTGTTGTGTATGATGAAACATGTTGTCTGTATTACATGTATTGTGTATGATGAAACATGTTGTCTGTATTACATGTGTTGTGTACGATAATACATGTTGTCTGTATTACATGTGTTGTGTATGATAATACATGTTGTTTGTATTACATGTGTTGTGTATGATGAAACATGTTGTCTGTATTACATGTGTTGTGTATGATGACACATGTTGTTTGTATTACATGTGTTGTGTATGATGAAACATGTTGTTTGTATTACATGTGTTGTGTATGATGAAACATGTTGTCTGTATTACATGTAATGTGTAAAGCAAGTTGTCTGTTCTTCTTGCATACGTGTACATTATTTTTGCCAGAAATGTCCTGCTTTATGTCCCCTCCCCAGATAATGTCCTTGTCCTCCATGGACATGTCGCGTGCTTGTTTGTGCACTTGCATGTGCTCTGGTATGAACACGACATAGAAGGACAACAGAATGATTGTTGAAAGCAAGTCCCTGGATGATGTCTACCACACTTAGTGGTCTGTTTGCTCGTCTGTCTCTGACCTGCTGTGTTGATGGTGTGCGTGCCTGCCTCCTTGTTTGTCTGTCTGCTGCTGATAGTGGGCGTATGGTGGGAAGTCCCAGAGATTCATCACTGGTCAAGTGATTGGACGTGTGCAATCAATTAACCCTAGCAAGGGAGAACCCCGCAATTGCTGGCCTATTTTCACCATGTTACATTAATCACTTGCATTTCTTATATATATATAATGTATAGGTTATAAAATAAATATTTGTGTAGACTTTAGACTTTAGAGCATCTGTCGAGGTTGTAAAAGAAGTTCATTTTGAAGTCGTCTGTTTAGACATTGATTTCTGTTCTGCTTGCTCCGGAGATAGTTTTCAGGACATGCAACACCACACCATGCAATGTCCACAGCAAGATTGCTGCTGAATATAACATACTATTACATGGAGTTGTCGGTGTAGCGAAAATGAACCTATTTTGTCACGGTGTTGGCGGTTTAGGTAGTTTGAATCTATTAGACATGCGGTTGGCTGTTTAGCTTACATGCGGTTGGCAGTTTAGTTAGCTTGAACCTATTTTGTCATGGGGCTAGCAATTTAGCTAGCATGAACCTTTTAGACACGAGCTTGACAGTTTAGCTAGCTTGAGCCTAATAGCCATGAGGTTAGCAGTTTAGCTAGCTTGAGCCTAATAGATCTGAGGTTGGCAGTTTAGCTAGCTTGAACCTAATAGATCTGAGGTTGGCAGTTTAGCTAGCTTGAACCTAATAGATCTGAGGTTGACAGTTTAGCTAGCTTGAACCTAATAGATCTGAGGTTGGCAGTTTAGCTAGCTTGAACCTAATAGATCTGAGGTTGGCAGTTTAGCTAGCTTGAACCTAATAGATCTGAGGTTGGCAGTTTAGCTAGCTTGAACCTAATAGATCTGAGGTTGGCAGTTTAGCTAGCTTGAGCCTAATAGATCTGAGATTGGCAGTTTAGCTAGCTTGAACCTAATAGATCTGAGGTTGGCAGTTTAGCTAGATTGAACCTGCCTTGCCGCTGATGTTAGTTGATGTGTCGGACGTAACAGTAAAAGAGGTTTTGTATCAGAAGTAAAAACATGAGTGTGTCACTCTGACATGTACATTTCTCACGTGAATGACAGAGAGAGAGAGAGAGAGAGAGAGAATGTGCTAGACATCGATCGTGGGAGCACTAGCAAGTGTTAGGATGTGATCTGTGCTAGATCTTCGTCATGTACCAGTTGAAAAGTGGAATCACTTGATAGTCCTGGGTGATACTCAATCTACTCAATACATGACAGTCATGCAACAGAACACTTGACAAGTCCCTGGGATACTTTGAAACTACTCGTGTCCTTAGTTTCTTGGTGCTGTGACTTGATCCATTGACGAAAACTACACTTTCAATGTTTTGCTAGACCATTCAAAATTCACCACTTTATATGTTCTAGTTTAAAGTTTCAGGTCGTCATTATCATCTGTCTCCACAGTTGGAGTAAGCAAATCCCTTTCCCCCATTAGCATCTGTTCTTAGCAGAACATCATAAGAGAGGTGGCTCCATTCTTTTGCTTTGTCCAACCAGTTCTTTCTTTGGACGACCCATTTTTCGTGCTCCCTCTTCTGTACCTGCTTGAAGGATGACTTTTGATAATGAGTCATGTCTTAGAAATATAGGACCGAACTTCCTCAGCTTACGTCCCTTCACAGTATTGGCCTGCCGTTGAATTGTAAAAGTCATTTCCACAAAGCTTTTATCAACTCACCCTGTCCATTTCTTCGTCTTCAAACAAAATATAAAAAATATTGTTTCAAATGTTGTCACGTGACGTCGTATTGCTTCCAAACAAACAAAAACAAATCTAATGTTATGTTCTACCAGACAAGCCTAAGGGATTTTATCACCGTTCACACCAATCAACCAAACAAAAAACAAAAAAGTAAAGTTCCTCTTTCAGAGCTTGCGACCTATTGGGCAGATAATGTAAAAGTCATCTGTTTCTGTGACCCACGGTTAACGAGGGTGCCATGTGGCCAGCACAACGACCAACCGGCTTTACTTTTCCCCAACTAATGTAAGAGACACATTAGAACTGGGTGGACGCAGAGGCGCCCAGAGATCCCGAAATTAAAAATCTTCACCAGGATTCAAACCCAGGACCACCGGTTCGGAAACCAAGCGCTTTACCACTCAGCCACCAAATGAACCAGAAACTTAAATGATGTTTAGGCAGGTGTTCACTTAGGCACAGCTTGGTTCTTGACATGGCAGACGTTCGACGTAAGCAACAAATCTAAATCTTGAAGCAGCTGAATGGAACAGCAATGCCTGGCACTAGAATGACTAGTTGTATTGGCCCAAGTCAAAAGAAATGTCGTATCTGGTCGGCATAGAATCAAGTGCATTGACTTGGTCTAAGAAATGTCGTATCTGGTCGGCATAGAATCAAGTGCATTGACTTGGTCTAAGAAATGTCAAAAGAAGTATAACGGAAGCGATATACATTTGCTCAAGAGTTAACTGTAACCAAAAGTTGTTTTTCTAGCGTACTGTAACCAAAAGTTGTTTTTCTAGCGTACTGTAACCAAAAGTTGTTTTTCTAGCGTACTGAAACCAAAAGTTGTTTTTCTAGCGTACTGTAACCAAAAGTTGTTTTTCTAGCGTACTGAAACCAAAAGTTGTTTTTCTAGCGTACTGAAACCAAAAGTTGTTTTTCTAGCGTACTGTAACCAAAAGCTGTTTTTCTAGCGTACTGTAACCAAAAGTTGTTTTTCTAGCGTACTGTAACCAAAAGCTGTTTTTCTAGCGTACTGTAACCAAAAGCTGTTTTTCTAGCGTACTGTAACCAAAAGCTGTTTTTCTAGCGTACTGTAACCAAAAGTTGTTTTTCTAGCGTACTGTAACCAAAAGCTGTTTTTCTAGCGTACTGAAACCAAAACTGTCTGGAAGGCTCCACTGTTAAATATCAATGTGTGCCAATATTAATACCTTTGTGTCAATGTGACTTGCTTTGGATGAAATCCTAATATTTGTTTGTGACCCGATGTATGTTTGTCTCTACCAGATCATAATCTAGATGTGGACATTTCCAACTAATAACATATGGAGACTTGAGACTGATGCACAGAATGGAGCTTCTTATTTGCTCTATAGGAAATGGTACAAAAAGACTCACTCACTTTCGTGGTATTTAGCTGATCTATGACTGGTGTGAAGCTAGTACTCTCCCCTTAGTCCCTGGAGGGATTGGGGCACTAGCCCTACAATTAAGAACCACGAATGTTACCTGAGCGTGTCTAGATCTGGAGGTAGACTTGACATGTTTGACATTGTTTTCCAGGCTTCATTTACTTCACACTGTCACATGCCAGTGTACGCTGTGCAAGGGTATCGCCAGCACATGTGTAACTCTACCCGCGCGAACCCAACTTCTCCCTCTAGCACCCCATCACCCATAGCACTTTGATGTGATACTGTTACGTAGCGCCTAAACTTTGTATGTGTATAATAAAGGTAGAATCTTGAACTGCGCTGTGAACGAAGCGGATACACAGCCCAAGTGATGGACATGTTTGTTCTATACACTAGTGTTTCTCAACCCTTTTACAAAGCTTATATCAGCTCACTCTGTCTGGTCAAAAGTTTGTAGATGTTATTTCTCTGACACCCAGTGTCGGATCAAGCTGAAAATTTACACAATTATTTCTTTTACTTGACAATACAAGAATCAATATAAAAAAATTAACCAATTAGTTAATTAACAATTGGTAATAAATTATTGTGTTTGGTATTTCAGACCAAGCTAAAGAAATTGTACTTGACTGAAGTGGTGGTATAAGCTGAATTAGTCCCCTTTATAGATTGTTGTCTGAAGCGTAGTGAACACAAACATGAAATAGAAACAATAGATAACTCTACAATCTTCCATGTTCATAGACTCTTCGCTAGTAGAGTGGTTAACGCGTTGGCTTGAGATGCCTGATGAGTAGGCTTTAGCCCACAAGTTCGAATGCAGGCCTTTTCTTTTTTTTTATTAAATTTTTAAAAATAAATTTAAAAGCTATCGCCCAGATACCACGTTCTGACTCCCCCTCCCCTTTCCAACTGGTCCAGACAAGTGATAGGAGCATAGCGTAATGAGAAAGCTAAAAGCATGAAATTGCGCTAAACAAAAACTATTGGTTAATAAACTATTTCTAATATCGACAGATTTATTATTGTTAGTCTATATCTATTAATTGAATGACATGACTGACCCAAACTAATTGATACACTTAATATAAGAATATCAGGTGACCGAGCCTCGCTCGGATGAATAATTTGTTAAGGAAGTCATACCCGAAGTCATTTTGGGAATATTCTTGTAATTACGAAAATGAACGATCGGATAAAGACTACTAATCTGAAGAGTTGTTTTAGTGTTCTGTTAGTTCTAATTGTAGGCCTAATTGTACATGTCGATTAAATTTAAAGTCTTTTAAGTCCTCCTACAGCCTAGACAAACTACAGCTCACGTCCGTCTTATAGTTTTACAATCCATCTTTTGCGTAAAACAATTGTAGGCTTACTATTAATGGCTTGAAAGAAAGTCATTGCAGTGTAACTTTTCTACGTTATAGGGTAAAACATGCACTTAGTGACAAAGTAAAATGGCGCATTTTTTCTTATTAGACTTAAATCATCGCATTAGTTTTCTAAAGAAACGTTTCCGTGGGGCACCTCAGTTGCGCCGAACAATATGCTCGTTACCCATACGGGATACGTGCCCTGCCCAGCCTGACTATAAGAAGTTCATACCGGCTTTTGCCATCCTTCCATCCCAGTGGTGCTACAGCCCGTGGAGGGATATGGCCTGCTTTTACACATCCCTCCATTCAGATCTCTCTTGGGCCTTCCGTCAACACGCCCTAACTCCAAGCTTTTTACCGAGGTTTATAGTTAAATCAAAAGAGACTGCAGCGTACGCAAACTCGTTGACCGCTAGATGGATATCATGTTTAGTGTGAGCAAGTAAGGCGTAGAGAAGCTGTGTTATGACCCTTTCCTTTGTTTTGGTACAGGAGAGGTAGACACCGAAGCATGAGCACATGGTAATAATTCACCAGCAAAATAATAATAATAATAAGGCTTGTCTTAGAGTCCGAAAATTAATGAGGATTGCAGCTGTGACCTACATATCTTGCCACTTCCAAGGCAAGCATAACCGTTGTCCGCGGTGCTCGATTAAGATTTTCTTTTAGCGTCTGCGTTTGTCCTCGGCAGCAAATTTTCTTTTGGTCTCAAATGTGTATCCGAATTCTTTAAGTCCGACAGTTACGCTGGACAGAGCAGTATCCTGTATGGGAGACGAATCTCAGACGAACGCATGCCAAAGGCAGTCTTTTTTGGTGAGCTAAAAAGTGGTCTACGTAACACCGAAACGCTTAAAAGACCAGCTTATGGCGCAAACTTGACTTAGCTGACATAGAAGAGAGCATATGGTTGCATGCAACCTCAGAACGAGACAGCTGGAGGTCACCAGCAAAATAAACAACAAAGTAAAAGGTATCTACACCGCTCTACACAATTAAAGAGTAAACAACTTATTAAGCACTTAAAACACAATAACTAATCATATATCGGCACATTTAATTTCATTACTTTTCTTTCATAGTTCTATAATAAATCAATCTACAGTAAGATGGTGCGCAAATGTTTAATTAGGTCTATTGATCCTTTAGAACTCGATCTTGTTTGCAAAGAAATATTTTAGTATACTGCTGTAAGCTTAGTGACGTAAGCAGCGTTTTTCCCGTTTACGTCATGGAAAATTTTCATTCATAAAACATTCTAGCCAAAATTAATTTTTCGATAATGAGCCATTTTCAAACCGATATAACGGTCGATCTCGAGTTTTCCCGATGTGGCCAATGAGATGAGAATTTTTTTCTCACTATTATGCACATACCGTGAAATTTTAAAGAAAAACGTTAGAGCCGTTTTCGAAATAAAATTTATATATATATATAAATATAAATATATATACATACATACATACATACATACATACAAGAATTGCTCGCTTAAGAGTATAGGATTTGTTGTTGTTTTTTTAAAGTTTTGTTTGTTTTTTATGTGTGTATTTTGCTTGTTTCTAACCGGAAGTTCTCTCTAAGTTAAGGTTCCCTAATTTCCAATGAAACCTTTACACTCCAGCCACGAACCAGCAGGTCTATAGTTCCCAACTCCAGGTCTCTAGTTTGTTCTTGTCCATGTACTTTTCAAGTCTTGTTTTCAGTGTCTTGTTTCTCGTTGACTAGTCCACCACGTCCCCTTCTCTCTTTCTACGGAGGGGCTATGCGTAGCCCAGGTTGAGAACCGCTGGTCTCCACTCTGCTTAAGCAAGTGGCTTGGTTTGGGAAATCAATCACCCTTGATTCATTCGTTTTTTTACTTTGGACTTTGGTTCATTCTTAAAGGCAAGCTAAAAATCCAGAGTCGCATGTAACTAATACACCACGGCCTGCTTTAGATGTCAACAAATTACGTAGAGGTGAAAAGAACTGAGCCGTGACGGGGGGACTTCTGCAAGAGGAAAGAGACATTCTGGTTGTTGCTAAACGTGCACGGTGTCGGAGTTTCTCGTTTTGAAAGAATCTTCAAACATGTTCTCACACCTAAAACTAACCAAAAGTGATCAAGTATGGTACTAGCGTTTCTCTAGCCCTTAACACTGAAAGACGTTTATGTAGATGGGATTTGTCTATGTGGATGGGTTCTTTCCCCTTGCACTTTAAGCCCTAGATCTAATAACGAGTTGTGTGCCCTGAGATGGTGATTTATGTCCAGTCTGCACCGTGGCACTAAAAGTGCTGAGCTATTGCACGAGGACAACTAAGTAGTGCTTCCCTGCACACACACACGCACACACACACGTCAATATTTCTTCCAGGCCACTGTTGGCTAAAGTTTTTGTTGACATTTGGGTGATTGATGTTAATACTACATAGCAGGTATACATCATGAGTACAGCAGATCATTGGATAAAATTCTGAAAATTAAAAAAAATATTTTAAAAAGTTATAGAAACAGTAGATGTTTACAATTACTTGTTTAGCCTCCACACAGCAATGTGCATGTATTAATTAGGGTGTGCTTAGGGAATGAGAAGGAATACCTGGCATCGTGACTTAGATCTACTTGCTTTGAATTGCTCATTTAGCGCTTCCAAGTGAACTCAAAATAAAAATAACTGTATTCCTGAAGTTATGGAACTTGTTTAAACTGTTTGCCACTTTGGTGAGCAAGTAGCGAGCCAGTCAAGCGAATACGATCGTGACTCAATCTGACTGAGATTGAAAGGGTGTCAGAAATGAATGGAAGGAACTGGCCAGTGGGGCTCAACAGACTCGTGTGGCTAAGTTGTTTTGCTTTGTTGCGGGGGAAGCTCATTTTACCCGTTTTCGTGACCATTGGTTGATGAGGATGTTAATTAGCCAGCACAGCAACAAATAGACTGTCCATGCCTGATGCCCTACTAGAGCTGCTAGGTGTACTCAGGAATGGTGTGGGCTGTGGAAAATGCACGCTTGTCTGCTTTAGGATTGTGTAACTCTCTTCACCATTGAGCTAGGATGCACCATGGTACTGCCAAAATTTACTTGGTTGAACTAATTAACGATGCATCTTGACGTCTGTTTGTTACAATGAATGTGGTTGTTGACTAACTCTAGTCTAAACTATTTTGACCACCCCCCTGCAATGTTCTTACAGTAGTAGCTATCAAAGTGGCTACTAGGAAGGAAAGTCAGTTTGGTGTGTACTTTGTGTATTGATCAATTCATAGGTCGTTACTGTCTGGCTGATAGCGCACCAAACTGACTGGTGGGCGTCACCGTGCTTTGAGATAGTGCGCGAGCTCGGCTAGTAGTGGGTTGAATACCTGGAGGTGAAGACCACTACACGCCCCACCCCTTGTGTCCCAATCTGATCCGTCCACATGGATGATCGTTAAGCAAAACAAAAAGTTGTTTTCTTGTTTTAAAACCATTTGTCTTCAAGTCAAATACCTGCTTTGGAGCACAGCTGAGGGAATCCCTATTCACGGTCGCCCAAGGCAAGAATATTTTAATTTTACTACTTGAAAATTCATTGCCATCTCTCTGTTCAATCTGGCTGATCTCCTTTTGAATGGCTGAAATCATTGAGATGTGTGTCTCCTAGGGCACTACGTTTTGTGTTAGTGACTACGTTCAATGCGTTCTTTATGAATTGTTTGATAACACTGAAGGAAAGGAGGTAATGATTTTGTGTGCTCATTCCATGTACTTGTTTTTCTTTTAATGTGGAGAATTTATACATGCAAGAACATCTTTACCACAATTCTTACAAACAAAACTTTTTACAAAGCTTATATTTACTCACACCGTCTGTAAGTCGAAGTGAAATGTTGTATACATTATTTCTCCCACTTCTCATTCTCGGATCAAGTTCAAACTTTGCACAATTATTTATTGTCGATGACAACACTTGTATAAATTTAAAAAAAAACAACTCATATTTTATCCTCGTTACATCTCGAAAGTGTTTTTCATTGCCAAGTACTCCGGCATACATTCACTTCAAAAAAATTACTGCTTAAGTAACGTTACAGTAGGCGTACCCTTGAAAATAGATTGATATAGAAACTGAATAGACTTCATATCACGGAGTCTCTCATTACATTTAATGTTTTAAAAAAAAGACATACTACTGTATTCAAACTAACTGTTCTGTACTGAATGGTTGTGTAATCCGTTGTTCTAAACTTTGTGTTCTCTCTCTAAGGTCAGAAATGGAGATTCCAGTAATGGTCTAGACTTTGACTTCCACGGCACATCTTCCGAGACCGGCTCGGCCAATCCACTCTACGACATGTCCACCAACGGGGCGCAGTCTTCCAATCCCCTGTACGATCTGTCCTCCTCCAACCCCTTGTACGACTTCTCCATGGAGGACTCCAACCAGTCGGCTAACCCGCTCTACGACATGGGCACGGACATTGCTGGCAGCCCCCAGCCTTCCAACCCGTTGTACGACCTGGAGGGGGACAGCAGCGGCCAGGACTTTGACGGGACCAACGAGGAGCAGGAGCAGTACAGCGAAGACCATGGGGAGCAGTTTGAGGAGCAGCGCCACGAAGAAAACACCTTCTTGCAGGCATCAGTTCCAGACGTGGTCCAAGAGGAAGTAACTGTTATCACTCAGGTAATGGCACTAGGTCATTGTATTGTGGGTAGCTTATTGGCTCGTGATTTTCTGTTTTAGTTACATGTCGTATAAGATTGAATCAAAATAGTTCAGATAATATAGTCTTTAAATTACACTATTAATTAAGAAAATTGAGCCTTACCAATTCCAAACATGTTTTCAGTTATGTTTTCATATCATGTTTGTATGTTCCAGTTTAAGTTTCATGTCCTCTTATCTTTCTCTAGTTTTTGATTCAAGTTGAACCTGGTAGTATTTTATGTAGGTTCTGGCTTGCAGCAATAATAAACTATCCATGTGGATATTCATATTCACACACTGCATTCAATGTTAATATGTGGAGATTAAATTGACATACGGAGATATGGCTGTGTATAATTCAATTTTTTTGTAGTTACATTTCAGATTTGTTTAGTTAATAGTACAGATACTAGTCCCTAACCGACCTTCTGTTTGATTTGTTTTTTTAAAGCATTTTCTTATTCTTAGAAGATTAGACTTACACATGTAGGAGTTAGGTTGATGATTTAGAGTTGGACATAAGTCGATGGTTTGCATGCCATATTTTAAGGTGTGTATCTGGTTTAGGTCATTATTCAATGCAGTTATCTACCCTTGTAGGATGGTGCTAGTGAAAATGTTGATCAAGGGGAACAAATAGAGCTGGAAGACTCTAGAAATGTTGAACAGGATCAGTACGACCAATTCGAAACAGAACAAATAGAACAGGAACAAGTCGACCAAGTTGAGACAGAACAAGAGGTTCCATTAGAACAGGAACAAGTTGACCAAGTTGAGACAGAACAAGAGGTTCCATTAGAACAGGAACAAGTCGACCAAGTTGAGACAGAACAGAACGAAGACATCGAGCAGGACCAAACCGAGCATCAGGATGAAGTTGCTCAGGGAGACGATTCTGGACACAATGAACAGTTTGTTGCAGAAGAACTTCACGAACCGTCCCTAATTCCTTCTGTAGAGATCACCCAGAGCCCAGACAACGAAGATATGCAGCAGGCCGAGCTGGCCGGACACGAGGAGCATTCCGTCAGCGAGGAACACGACTACTACGAAGCCACCGGGGGCGAAGACAGCAGCTCGGCCATCGGTTACCATGATAAACTGACCCCGCCGGAGAACTATGGCCACGACCGCAGGGAAGAGGACCTGGAGAACTACTGCATGGACAGAGAGGAGTCTGACCTGATGGAAGAGCAGGACAGCAGCGAGACCCAATGCAGCCTGAAGCCCAGGGAGGAGAGGAGCCGTTCACCCAGCAGAAGCATCGGCCCAGATCTTCAGGAGGAAAGCGACGTATCTGAAGAGCTGGACACACTGAGGCCGAGGGGAGACAGAAGTCACGCTCCCAGCAGAAGTCTGGAACCGGAAGTCAGACATGAGAATACCGCCGAGGTTAGAGCTTTGCCCATTACTCTAATGTTGTGCTGAGCATGGTGTCTTGTGGCATGCCATCTACACAAGTTTTCTCTCTCCAGCAACACTTTGATTGATGTTTCACCTTAAACTTTCTGTTGTTGTCTTTCTCTTCGTTTTATGTTGATGTTTCTTTCAGCATTTTGAGTGAATCTTGTGGTGTGTATGCTTGTAGCTAGAGCATTGCGCCTGAACCTTGCATGGCATGAATACATTAAACCAGCTTTCTCCTCTGATTCAGATTTCATTTATTTATCTGATTTTTTTCTACATTTAGTGCAATCAATTTGATGATTGCTTTACAAAATGTCACTTTCTTTAAAGAGCACTACATCTTTACAATCTAACACACATCTAACAAAACACAATTGTATGGAAACGTTCTGATCCAATCCATTGGGAGTTCTGCCAGGCACACTGTCTCAGTGAAACTAGAGCTTAAGTTGAATGCCACCTCTAGACTATTTCTGTTGTCTCAGCCATCCAACTGTTTTCTTGTGCTCCTAAATGTAAGCCAGGTCTTCCATTGCACACGACACCAACCAAAGTGTGTCTGTCCTAGTTGTATCGCTGATATTCCCATCCAGCTTTTGATCAAACTCTGTTGTTTGCACGTCGTGTATAGGATGACAGACACGCGGCCACCACCACCACCTTTAGATCTACCAGTTGTATAGTATTGTCAGCGCCCACCTCGCCGCTGTCCCAGTCCGCCCCTGGCAGCGACCCGGACGTAAGTCTTGTCACACTATCTGTAACTTTCTGTAACTTAATATGTATTGACTGTATCTTGTCTATCGTGTAGCATGTATCATTCAATGTCTCTCCCTCTCACCCGACACTCACAGCTAGCTTGAGTTCATGTAACCTCCATGTAAATGTAATGTTATTAAGCCGAACAAAACTTACTCATCTGTGTGTCTCATATATATGCTCTAAATGTATATTATTTATATCTGTCGTAACTCGCCTTTACACATTATGTATATATGTCAGTGTAGCATGTGTACCTCCTTCAATAGCAACCATGTCACAAACTAAACTATTTATATTTTTGTCACATCTGAAATATATCCTGGGATATGATCCTAACACTATGACTCACCACATTCTGATCTTGGCATGCACTTGGCATGCACTCCCCACTTCTGACACTCAGCATTACGTGGAACTTTGTAGCACCCGACAACCTGGTTAGATAAGCTTAATCCTTCAATACATTCTGTCACAGTCGTAGTTCTTTGACAAACCCGGAAGCCCATTGGGAATGGATTGTTTGGAATGCATTCTTTCTAGTAGTATGACCATGTTTTGTTTACACGAGAAGTAATTGAGTTTGAGACATTGATCTATATGGACTCGACATTTAGACATTTAAAGTGGCACTGCTGTTTTTAATTGACTGGAGCTTTGGCTTGGTCACAGCATGCCTTTCAGATCCGTTGATTAGATAGTATGTCATCCACTTCACGCTAGTTCCATAGCACAGAAGTCAACAGCGCAAACAAGTTCAATTTACAATTATTTTGTTTAAAACTTGAAATAGCATAAATTAGTTTGAATCAATCATAAAATTAATTTTTTTCTAGATCTAGACAAACAAAAATAAATGTGCGCGATTGGAAATAGTTTTGGTTGTCTGTTAAGCGCAATGTTCATGCTTCTACCAGGCTCAGTGCGCTATGGTCCAATTACTTCCGAGGACCAGTGAGAGAAAGGGGGGGGGGTATGTGTTTCGTGCTGCCTTTTCTAAAGCAATTAAATAAACAAAGTTGCCTAGTCGGACTCCACGATGGGAAGCCGACGTGTTTACCACTGACCTAGTCAAGTGCTTATAATAATAGAAAGTTGTCTAGTCTATTGGTAGTTTCACATTTTCAACGAACGAAATTCTCTACACACAAGACACATTTATTTCCCTGTAGGCTCACTTCCTACCCGTGTACTCACACCTGTCAAGTCGTATGCCATCTTTCCCACTAATTGATTTAGGAATTGGTGAATTTTGTGTTTGATCCATGTGTTGTCATCAACAATGGGCCAAGTTTCCACTTGCTTTAAGGATGGGAAGGGGGGAGAACTAAGGTCTAATGTAAACGAGTCCACCCAGGCGGACAAGAGTCAGTTCATATAAGCTGTTTAATTTTAAACTTGGAAGTAAAATCTAGCTGCCATTTTGTTTTTCACAGGTATTATGAAAAAAACAATCATAGACGTAATTATATCAGGTTAAGCCATAACTAATTATTATTATGTCTATACTTACTGATATGAGTCATTCTTAGTTTGATTATTGAAACCTATATGGTCCCTGATTTATGAAACTATTCAAGTTTTAACCCTTTAAGAAAAGAATCTCTAAAATGTTTTCATTTGTGTGACAGATTTGTGAACCACTTAGTTGGAGGTGCTGTGACCAAGGTTGCACCACGGGGTAATTGACTCCTGAGCTCACTTCATCCTGAGCCGTGTCCACCTGGTTCTCATCCGAACTTCTTGGCAAAGCTACACAACTATGTCCGTAGCCAGGCGAACGCTAATTACCGTATTGTATTTACTTGCTATCTGGAAACATCTAGCTTCCCCCTTCCCCACTCACTCTTCATCACACTCACGTGACTTGTTGCTTCGTAGATATCTGCCATCTCCCCCCCCCCTTGCTATTGCACAAATAGAAAGCAGTTGTCCATCCAGGTAAAGTCTAGCACACAGTGTCACTTTGTTCTCTTGTTTCCCCGCTACCTGTTGATCGCGTGTAGCTGCAGTCTAGAGCAGCCTAGATTGTTTCTCTCGGGGTAAAGAACAAAACGAGACTTGCTTCTTCTCTTCAATGAACTCTCACAGAAGTGCGTGCTAAGAGTGCTACTCTAGGGAGGAAATGTAGATGTAGGCGGTGTAGATTCAGATAGCTTAGTGCTGAGTTTTAATGCATTGAAATGTGCTTCCCCCATACACCTACAGATGTAGATCTACTCCAAATTGAAACATTTGGTAGATATCATTTGTAAACAAAACTGGTTGTTCACCAAGAGCATGAGAACTGCTGTGGGGTTTGAGTTTGAATCTTGACATTCACTTGTAATGTATTCAGCCTTAGACGTATGTACTGAACATAGAGATGACGCTCCCTCCTCCTCCCCTGTGTTGTGGGTGTACATTTATGTGAGCTCTACCTGTGCTCACTTCCTACCCGTGTACTCACACCTGTAAGCTCGTGTGCCATCCCCCAGTGCCTCTCTTGGCTCACACATACACACACCCACTCATTCTCTCCGTCTCTCATCAGTGCCACTATTGGCTCACACATACACACACCCACCCACTCCATCTCTCCCCAGTGCCTATTGTTTGAAGACATTTCGAAACAGTGGACGGGAGTAGCAAGAAGTCTTCAGTTCAGAACGTAGCTCAAATCTAAACTTACACAAGGGAAAAAAAAAAGGTGAACAAATGAAATGTTCAGAGCAAAGACACTAGACGTGTGGTCTTGTTTCTCAACAGTGTTCCCTGTGTCGTCCACTCTGTGTGTGTCTCTTGTGTGTCTTCGTGGGGCGTACCGGCGAAGTTGAATGGAATGGCAAACACAAGCCAATGTCCGCCTGTGACTTTTTTTCAATTTGAGTTTGTGCATTTCCTAAAAAAATGGGATATTACATTTTTTTCATTGGATATTTCCAACGTGTGACATTTAATTCTACTGCAATCTTCAGTTGGATTCACTTGAAATGTTCAGCATTTTTGTTATTGCTTTGATTTTTTTATTTTGTTTTCGAGTCCTCCAAACTCCCTTAGTGTCTTGTTTGTTATTTCCTGTTGAAACTGAGGCCTAGATGTCATGTACTAGGACGTTATTTGGTGACATGAAATTATCGAGATCATTTTCTCGGTGTTTAAAGGCGAATGTAGTAGAACATGTTCTCTCACACTACTGCGTTTTTCTTTTTGTACCACTGCATGTCTGTTATTCTTGTTTGTCTGTCGCGAAGGTTTTCCTGAACCCTGCTGTTGTCCACAGTCAAACTCCCTCCCTGGTGGCGTATGGTTTCATTAGTTGCAAACTATTTGATCCTTTTCATTTAGTCTGACTTGACGTGAACATTGCCCCGTGTCTTCTCACTTCACCTTCCTACAGATTGGCTTTTATTTGGTCTTCTCATAGTGCTCGTGCCAAATACATCAAGTTGCCAGTTAGGATACGTTTTCAATCTACATGTATTCAAGTTACACGAACTTTTCTTGTCAAGAGTTAAAGATGCATCGAGTTTAGGGAGGCAGATCTCACTAAATTTGTACGGTCATGGGCTCATGATGAAATTCTGTAGTCAGCACAACTTGAAACTTGGAAGCTGGTGGTAGAGTTTTGATTCCCAATCCAAAGATCTTCAGCTCAAATCCTGGTTGATTTGAGAATGTTGTTTAGTCCAACCAACTCAACTTGGAACCTGTTAGCGGTCCTCGTGTTAAAGCTGTCTTTGGGAAACGTTTTTCTTTTTGTCTATGGACATGTCCCATGCACCTCATCCAATGTGCAGTCACAACGTTCGCTGAGGGGACAAGAGCCCGTTCGGTAAAGGTTTTCTCTGTTGGTGACCCGAATCTCTGTTTGCTCTACTTCCCTTAGCTCTAGTTGTAGAGGAAAGTAGAAGGTTAAGCCTAAGAACTCTTGTCAGTTGTAGATTCGGCATGTAGCTTTTAATGTCTTCAACACCTACAACAAACAAAATAGAAAAATCCTTAAAAAAAAAAAAGCTTATCTAAAGGGGAAGAACTCTGTCCTTAAAACTATATCTGCCAATAATGTACAAGTTATTTCCCTTATTCGATATCAACCAAAGTAATTAATTACCAATAATTAATTGACTGAGTATTTTTGTTTATTAATTCATGTTCTGTTAGGTACAATAAATAATTGTTTAAAGTATCAACTTGATTGGAGAATGTGTGAGGGAGAAATAGCGGTAACTATTTAAGGGGACTAAACCCAACAAATTTAGCTATATCCGTGAATACTGAAGTATTATTTTCCCTTGTTGCTATTTTTTTTTTAAAGTATGAATTACCGGTAATTAATTGTTTCCATTCTTTCTATTGCTTCATGTCCTGTCTATGTCAATGAATGCCAAGTTTCAGCTTGATCTGAGACTGGAAGTGCGAGAAATAACGAGGACACACTTTGGACCAGACAGACTAGAGTTAATATAAGAAAGACATCTGGTTGTTTAGTAGAAGTTAGTTTCACAGTTCCCTAGCGTGGATTGTATTTACCCAGTTGTAGATTCAGTTTGAACTTGTAAGGAAGTGTTGTCCTTGTATGACTAGTATCAACCTATCATACATATACCAGCATAGTGGACTGTAGAGAGCAGTGCATGTGTTACTGTGTATAGTTGGCTATAAATAGAACAACCTCGGTTAGAGTACTGTAAACACCACTCACATACTTAGAAATCTGCATTTTCTTTTTAATTTAAATTTCTTTTTTTTCCCCCATTACCTCCTCTCTCTTCCCTCTCCCAGTCTCCCTTTAGTGTTCTCTCCCATGCAATTTAGCTCTCTCTCTCTCTCTCTCTCTCTCTCTCTCTCTCTCTCTCTCTCTTTCTCTCTCTCTCTCTCGCACGCACACACCACTATTACATCCTAACAAAAGGAAATATCTGAACATTTCCAAAAGGTATCAACGGGTTTCTGTTGGAGTACAATAAACTCCCTTCGTCTGGTCTGCGCTGTACGTTTTACCAGCTCTAGGTAATAAACCTTAGAACTAAAAGCACTGATGTCACTGGACAAACCCAGGTTTTGTCATTTGCTATCTTTCCTTGACTCCCTCGTCAGTTTGATGGATCAACACCAGACTGTTGTGTCACGGTGTCACACAAATCTTTATGGTAGAGGGACCTACTAGCGACATCGTTGAACCAGTAGAAAGCCTAAAAGCTTATTCTTGTGTATTACTGATGCCGAGGTCTTCTCCTTCAGCAGTGTAAGACTAGTAAGAAACCTACACTGGCGACTATCTATAGTCTAAGGTCATAGAAGCTCCCTAGTAACTAATCCCCCTCTTGTAAAGTTAGACTTTCCAGATAGTGTTTAGACCTGTGAATTGACTATGTCCTATTGTCATTGTGACTCACTACAACTGCCCCTTTAGCCATTTTCATTGAAAGTCTAGTCCTTGTCCTCTTCTCTTCTGTTGTTTTATTCATGTGTGTTTTTGGAACAGTTTCTCCCTAAAAGTTATCTTGTTGCTTAACATCTTTGGTAGTGACCAGCCAACATGGTGAAGGTTGGTAGTGACCAGCCAACATGGTGAAGGTTGGTAGTGACCAGCCAACATGGTGAAGGTTGGTAGTGACCAGCCAACATGGTGAAGGTTGGTAGTGACCAGCCAACATGGTGAAGGTTGGTAGTGACCAGCCAACATGGTGAAGGTTACTTCCTAAGCAAGACTTGACCATTTACTAAGATATAACATTATGCACTCTTTTTTTTTTTCATAAGCTACTAGTCAACATTCTTTATTCATTGCTCACACAACTAGTTGGCTTACTGTCTCTTCATGGAGGGAATGTACTTCTAGTGTCAATTATAAGCTGTCTCTTCATTGAGTGAATGTATTTGTAATGTCAATTATAAGCTGTCTCTTCATTGAGTGAATGTACGTCTACTGTCTATTATAAACTGTCTCTTCATTGAGTGAATGTACTTGTAGTATCAATTATAAGCTGTCTCTTCATTGAGTGAATGTACGTCTACTGTCTATTATAAACTGTCTCTTCATTGAGTGAATGTACTTGTAGTGTCAATTGTAAGCTGTCTCTTCATTGAGTGAATGTACGTCTACTGTCTATTATAAACTGTCTCTTCATTGAGTGAATGTATTTGTAATGTCAATTATAAGCTGTCTCTTCATTGAGTGAATGTATTTGTAATGTCAATTATAAACTGTCTCTTCATTGAGTGAATGTACTTGTAATGTCAATTATAAGCTGTCCCTTCATTGAGTGAATGTACTTATTCTGTCAATTATAAGCTGTCCCTTCATTGAGTGAATGTACTTATTCTGTCCATTATAAGCTGTCTCTTCATTGACTTAATTTACCTCTAGTGTTAACTCTTCTTGAAATCTGTTCACTGTATACACTGTACTATTAAAACCACCAACACCTAGATGTCAGGGGCTTGCATGCAGCCCTAGAGTGAACTGCTTGTTGTTTAATACATTCTTATGTTGCATCTGAAAATGTTGTAATCATACCTTTGTACATCATTATACTTGAAGTGTCAGTGTTAGGCTTTTGTTACAGTTACAGATGAACTACATGAGACTTGAACTGTAACATTAGCCTTCACTAACTGTAACTCTCTCTCTCTCTCTGTGAACTCTTTGTCTACATAACATTGTTCTTGTTCTATGTAGCTTAGCATTGGTGTAGTGTAGATTCTAAGTATCCAGTAATGAGATTGTAGCTTCATCACAACAATTGAGCAGTAGTTGTAGCTTCATCACAATTGAACAATGGAAACCCATTTAGTACACAAATGATTCTAACTGTACCAGGGGCTAAATGCTCTAATTTTAGGCTTAAAATCAAATATTTGTTTTCTTGCTTCTCTAAACAAATCTATTTATTTAAGTCCTATCATAAAAAACAAAAAGTGGCACGTTTTTGTTTGACTGTATTTTATTTTGTTAGGGGAGATAATGCCATACTGTTACAAAGCACTATTTATTGTCTAAGGGAAACAATGCAGTCAATGTTATTAACAAAATGTTTGATATGTTAAATGCTAAAACAAAATTGCAATATGATTCTTTTGTAAATGATGAATATCAAACTATATACATATCAGTCTTGTTTTTCACCTACACCTCCGCTTGTTACATGCTAATATGTCATGTGTGGTTGATATATTTATACCTCTATATATCTTTCATTTTCCATGGGTAGTCTTCACTGATATCTCTTAACAAATCAGCAATCACACTAGCAAATGTAATGTGTATCCCAAATACCTGAATCTTAATTTTAACATCTAGCTAGGCTGATAACTATGAAACAGAATTGATAGTCTTTGGAAATACATTGCTAACTAGTTGTTAATAGGGTAATTTGCAGTGATTAGTTAAACAATTCCATGAATTTCAGGAATATTTCATTGTCTTCCACTCAAAAATAAACAGTTATAAAAAAAACGTCAAGCCTTTTGTTTAAAAATAAATGAGAAAACTGTAGCACAAAGTATTTTCATCAAAAGAAACTAAATTAACTTGAGGATGTCGAGGAATCGTTCAGCCGCAGGCTCTGATTACTTGAACATGTTAACTGCAAGGTACAGTGGCGGCCATGCTGCCTCTCCACAGATTAAAAAGGAATCCTATTCTTCCTTTCAGGAGGAGGAAATCATCCAAGATGGACGCACCATCTCCAAAACAACACGCACTGAGAACAGATACTCTGGTAAGTAGTGACTTGTGTTGTTTTAGGGACTTACTTAGTTTGAATAAAAGCCAAGTCAAGCTTAATGATAATACACGGTAAAAGAGATTTTAAATAAAAAGAAACAAAAAAAGAAAAAACTTATTGACACTGAATAGAGTGGAGCACTTGAGTAAACCAATGTGTTATATCCATGTGTGTCAAGCTTTGTCTTTGTTGTACTTTCAGCCCTCTGATTCAATAGCTAGTTGTACATTGTGATCTCATCAGAAAAAAGGGATTTGAATCAATATGGCAGTTTTTGCATCTTACTGGCATTTTTGATGAGAGATTAAAATGATTGGTTCCTGATTGGTTGGTCCTGCAAATGTAGCTTACTTTGATTCTTTCTTGTTGTTCTTCTTCCACATAAAGATTAAGTTCATTAAATGAAATAAAAACATTATAATAAACTTGTTGCTTTCTATCTACTCTGGGGTCAGGGCAGGTTGGTGAAAACTAAAAAAAAAACGTATCACCCTCTTTAAAAAAAAACAACAGCTTGTAAATACACTGTTTATTTTCTTTCATGTTACAGTTTTGAGAGAGAAAAAAAAAAGTATTACTAATAGGCTATTGTACCAGATTGTACACATACTCTACTAACAAGGAAATGGACCTTACTGTTCCATATATCACAAATTATCATGACTAGAACAGAATTTATCTGGATTCTATGCACTGATAATGAAGTGATGAAAGAAGAGAACAAAAAAAAACACATCACCACAAATTAGAGCCTATCTAATCATGCCCAAATGAAGTTAGTCACTAGTGTGTGTGTGTGTGTGTTAGGAGACACCCACTAACCTCTGTGCAGTTGACTGGTAATAATATTTTGTACTTATTGTTCTGTTGGAGTCAAAAACACTTTTTAAAAAAGTTGCTATTCATTTGGCATAGTATTTTCTTTTCTTTTTCTGCTCCAACGGGAAAGGGAATAGAATATTACTGGACATTTTCATTAGCTTGAATTGTAAGTTGTTCCTTTACAGCTGATTTTATTTGTTTGTTTTTTTCAACTCAAACATGTTTCATAAATTATTAGGAAATAGACACACATTGATTTGCTGAACACTTTTTGTTTCTATGTTCAATCTGTACATCCATCAGATGTTGAAGGTAGTGTTGTAAGCATATCCCAGCTCTTCAAAGAGACATTCACATCTTGGTGGAATTTATTTTTCTCATGTGCATTCTTAACTTCAAACAAAAAATAATAAAAGTTTGGTAATCATTGTGCCTGTTATACCATACATTGTGTTGATCTAATGGTATACTTACTAAGACTCTGACATAAAGGCTGCTAGTACAAATTGAGTCTGCTCGTCTTATTGTATATTATTATTTAGAAGGAGCAACATTCACATATTAACTTCTTGTTTGTTTTTTTTTTGTTTTCAGATTCTGGGTACACACAGTCCAATCAGTGGTACGACTGATCTTTATCTCTATCATTTCTTTAAATAGATAAAAAATAAAAAAAGTTGACTTCCCCTTTCAGACCTTGTGGTCTATAGGGCAGATGATGTAAAGGTCATCTGTTTACATGGCCTACAGTTAACGAGGGTGTCATGTGGCCAGCACAATGACCAACCGCCTTTACTGAACTGGGGTGGACTCAGAGGCGCCCGAAGATCTCAAAATAAAAAATCCCAGGCTTCACCAGTATTCAAACCCCGTACCCCAGTTCGGAAGCCAAGCTCTTTACCGCTCAGCCACCGCCCCTCCTTTTAATAGACAGACATTTCTAAATTTGAGGCAAAAAAAAGTATCAATGCATTGAAACATTTTTTTAAAATTTGGGCTTGCATCTCTCTCTCACTAAATAGTCAAAAAAAAATTAGTAATATTTCATTAATATAATTCTGTAGAAGAAAACAGTGGTTATGAAAATTATAATATTTTGTTTATGTATATTCAAAAAAATCATTTGCATTTCAAAGATTACAAAGAAGTTTTAACAAGACAAAAAAAATTTACTATATCTATTAAAAAGTCCATTTCTCTATTATTAAAAATAAAATGACCTAATTACCTGGGTAGGTGTGTCCAACTATAATATTAATAACATGACCTAATTATTACTGTGTGTAACACAAAGCTGTATTTCATGAATATATTTGTTCTTTCCAGGGAGGAACAAAGAAATGAACAAAATGTTGAACAGGACAGACAAACAGAACAAGACGTGGTCAGTGAAATGTTTTAAATAAATGTGCTTTCTCTTGCACTTATAGTCTGAAATTATTCTTGGGATTCTAGCTGCTACTTTCTGAAATTTATTTGTTACTATGAAAAGAAAGGTTCTATTCTAGGATTGTACTTGTGATTAAGTTTTGTCATTGCTTTCAGTTGAATGAAACTTAAATTGACTTCTAGTGTAGAACAATTGTTTTGTTTTTTTTCTTTTCAGATACATTTTACTGAAATGTCTTCAGTGAAAAATAAGTTTGAGTCCCAAGCACCCCCAGCAGAACACAAAAGAGCTGATATTAGAGAAGAAGTAATGTCTTCTGAAGGTGGTGTCTATGAGAGCCAGCCTCAGAGCTTCCAGCAGTGGCAGAATGAGGAGGAAGAAGAGGAAGGAGTCTACGAGAGCACACCAGCCCCCCGCCCTGATATTGCAAGAGAGGCAGATAAAGACCTCACAGCTGATCTTCCACCTGTGGGCACAGCTCAGAGCATTCGTGCTAAGTTCCTGGCCAGTACCTCACAGGACAACACGCCCAAGAAACGGGAGGTTACTCCACCTGCACATGGCTCTGGTGGGGAGTATGTGTCAGAGCCTAGAGGTTATATTGAGAAATATGAGGGCAAAGCTGATGCCGGCGTCTTCGAGAGCCAGCCTGTTGCTAATCCTGATGTTGTGACCTCAACAACAGCATTAGAGGATCCCAAGCCGGAACACGGCTTTGCTAAAAATGTGGCAGCTAAATTTAAAGAGCTAGAAAACAAAAAAGGTACCTACACACCTACCAACAAACGAGAGCTGACCCCTGACAGATCTGGAAGGATCGAATATGTGTCAGAACCACGGGGCCAGTTTGAAAGATACGAGGGCAGGGCTGAATCAGGAGTGTTTGAAAGTCAGCCGGCCGTGAATCCAGATGTAATTAGGTCAGGGGAAGAGGTGAGAGAAGAGCTTCCAGAAAGAGGCACAGCTAAAAACATTGCTCAGAAGTTCCGTCAGATCAGTTCCGAACCTGCCACATCTACTTCCAGAGGTAAAAGAGAGTTAACGCCAGACAAGTCAGGACGTGTGGAATATGTGAGTGAGCCAAGGAGTCAGATGGAAATGTACGAAGTCAAAGTAGACTCAGGTGTCTTTGAAAACCAACCCCAACGAAATCCTGATGTAGTCACTTCTGAAACAAGTGTAAGATTCATTTTTTTCTTCTGGTAGTCTTATTAAGTGTGCAACAAGCTCTGCATTGACTTAGTGATGTAGAATTGTAGATGAAGAAGAAAAAAAGTGGTATTCTATAAGAGAGATTATGTTTTATATAGCAGTTAATATAACGGAAATACATTTGTTTAAAATTTTAATTTTGAGCTTTTGCATTTGTCTTAAAGTTGGCAAAATATAGTTGTAGGTCAAAAGTTATTTTAATGTTTCTGAAGTTATTGTCTTGGGTGACTTTTTATAGATGATAGTATTCTTTTCTCATGACATTTTTTCATGTTTATCCAAGATTTTGATTTTTTTTATGCATTACATAAAGAATGCAATGTTTACCAAAAAAAAAAAAGCATTCATAATTTTTTTCTGGTTTAGAAATTCTTCAAAGAACACGAATTACATAAGTAATGCTTCATGAATGCTAAGAGAGACATTTAATATATAATTTTTTTTTCTGATTGCTTCAGGATTTGTTTGATAAACTAAAGAAATGGGTCAACTATTTTTACTAAAGCTCCCCATTAAAGTATCCACTTTGAACTAAAAGTGGAGACTTGACAAATGAGTTTCTCTTTATTTAGTTATACTGACATAACATTGGTAGCTCTAACTGAAAAGTTCTGAATCTTAAGATTTCACCTTCACTGGTAAGGCATTTTAATTAAACCATTGTCTTTTGAGTTCAGAGACAAAGACTAGTGCATTATTTCAAACAACTTTGCAGACCCAACCATGGTCTCTACATATTTGGACATAGCAGATGAAGATGAAACTGTTATCTTCAGTTTTCTCTCTACACTTAGTTTTGGCTGTAGCTTTTCTTTGTGCCTCATTAGATGCTTTGGATCATTTAGAGACTTTCAAGTGTCTTTTTCAAAGTCAATTTTTGTTAGGAGTTTTCTTCTAGACTTTAAAGCATTTCTTTGCAAAGTTTTAGTGACAAAATTCTTCTTTCAGAATGATGTATAGTATAAATAGTATAGTATATATATATAAATATATATATCTCCTTAACAATTGCGGGGCCCTATGCGAACCTGATTGCTCGGGGCCTAGTCTGGGTGGGAATAAGAATAATAAGTAAAAAGTTTGTATTAGAAAATAAATTCGACTTTGAATTTTATTCATTCTTTACTAAGTGCAAAATTGCGATTGAATTAACTTTACTTTACGAACCTTGCAACCTATGGCATATATATATGCCAGTGACTATAAAAGTAAATAAAGTATTGGAACTTCCGATTAAGGTGAAAATTCGTCTGATTATTTCATTTTATTACATGAGAGCTGACAATGCTTTTTTCTTGTATAGCGTGTAGGATTGGCGTTTTCCACAATAATGACACCAACTAATGACAATTGTGTGTATTTTTTTCAGGAGATTTGTATGAGTTTTCAGTAGATTTTAATAAATTCAGATTTCCAGGAATTTTTTATATATATTTTGCAATTTAATAATTGCACCTAAAATTAGTGCGGGGCCTATGAAAGTTCGAGGCCCACTGCGACCGCATAGGTTGCAATGGTCTAAGACCGGCCCTGCTCTTAGATATCTATTGTATCTCCCCCCAAAGTTCCCTAGTAGAGGTCACATGAATGATGTTGGCCTACAAACTGTTATTCACTAATCTTGTTTATTTTTTTCTTTCTGTATGCTAAATCTGGAAAATGAGTCTCATTTGTTTTTTTTTTAAAGTTTTATAAAATTCATTCATAATTTAAAACATCTTTATTTATGTCTAGTTAATATGGTTATGGAAATGAAGTTTTTAAACAAATTTATTTACAGCAGTATTTTTATGCTAATCTAAATATGGAACCCTAACTAGGCTTAATAAAAAAATGTTTTCAAACTACTTCTTATACTGCACATTATATAAAATTGTAATTGACCATTTCATTTAGAGTTATGTTTGTATGCTTTATTGGAATCAAAACATGTCCTCGTCTGTTTTAATTCTACTAAACTGCAAAGAATCATGGGACAAAGGGTAAACAAGAAAAGCATTAGAAAATAGTTTTATTGAAAAGACAATACCTCCTTTATAGAACTTTTGCTTTTAATAACTAATGAATGTTAGATTTTAAACATTTTTTTTACACCAATACCCCTTGCGCCTGCTGAGAAATAATCCTGGTTAAGCAATCGTATAGATCTACTAGACTGTATAATACTCCAATGGTTGACCTTTAGTTCTAGTGTTAGAAGATGATGTGCACAAGTTTGCTGAATATTAAACTCTTGAAGGAAAAATTCCTAGTCTGTTCAAGATAAATATTTTCTTGTTCTCCAGCTAAATATCTTTTTTGTCTTTAAAAAATTAGAACAGTCAAACTAGAGTTTTCCCAGACAAAAAAATCTTAGCTAAAATGTTTACATTAGCTATTAACTTGTATTAACTTGTATTTTGTTTTTCATCCTTTAGAATGAAGAATATCTTCCTGAAAGGGGATATGCTAAAAATGTTGCTGCCAAGTTCAAATCTCTGGAATCCAATGCTAAATCCCCACCCTTGTCTCCTGGGAGACATAAAGAGTTTACTCCCCCCAGAGAAGAAGAACGAGCCAGACAAGCTGTTGTCCTGGAGAACACTCCTGATTTCAAAACAGAGATCATCCATTCTGGTGACCAGTTGGAAGAGAAGCTCCCAGAGAGAGGCACAGCCAAAAATATTGCCCAGCGTTTCAAGCAGTTAGAGTCTGAGAGCAAGAGCCCCAGTGCCCCAAGACAGAAGAAGGACTTCACCCCACCACCCCATGATGCTGGCGTGTACGAGAATCAGCCCAAGCAGTTCCATGCAGATTACAATAGGCCAGCAGAATCTGGAATCCTGGAAAACACTCCCATTGTTAGAGATGATGTTATCAAAGCAACAGAACCCAGGCGGTAGGTTACTTTTCTAGTTCTTTGTATTAATGACCTAACTTTGGGGTTTAAAAGGGGAAATTACCTTCAAACTAGTAGAGAATATTGATGTTTACATATTGGTAGACTGGATATTGTTGGCATTTAAAAATATCTTTGTGATTATTTTGTTAATTCATTTTACAAAGTGCAGTGAAAATTTTGTGTGCTTGACACCCTGCAATCACTTGAGGAATGTCACATTTGAAAGTTACTGATACATGATGATGATGATGTCTTCTGTTAGTGACATTACTACCATAGTGATAAATACTTTTCAGTCAATTATCATGCAGAATTTGATGTTTCAACATTAACAAGTCATCCAGTCTAGACATGTATATTTTTTTTTGGTAGTGTACAATGCTTTATATGTATTACGAAAAAATTAATATTAACGAACTCTATAATAAAGGTGATTCCTTTTCAGTTTAAGCAAAGTCCCCCTCCCTGCTAAATATTTTGTGGTTCTAAATATTGGCTTTTTAATTTCACTTTTTTTTTTGTTCTCCCTGTTTTCACAGAGTATTAACTTTTTTTTCTATTGCTTATGTCATTGTTAATCTAACAAGTAATACCTTGGATACAAAATAATAAGAGCTTAACTTAACTCTTAACAGATGTTAGCTTTGAGATTGTTTTCAGACAACAAACACTTCCAGCATAAAGATTTCATTTAAAGGCATTGTGATATAGAAGAAATAAAAATGGCTGGTCAAGCTTAATCTAGATTTGCATTTTCAAGAGCAAAAAAAGTTAAATCAGATGAGAAAAAAAATGTAGCTAGATGCTAGTCTGTCACTGATTAAGAACCATTGTATTGCTAGGTATGAAGAGGAACTGCCGGAAAGGGGATCGGCAAGGAACATGGTCAATAAGTGGAAACAATTGGAGACTGCTAAATCTCCAGGCTCAACTGGTCGTCCTAAAGAGTTCACTCCTCCCAGAGAAGAACCTAGGATAGCTCAGCAAAGAAAGTGAGTTCTTGCTGCCCCCCCCCACCACCCACCCCTGGTTTTTTTCTTTTACATCATCCTCTTACTTCTGGGCACTCTGTATGGCTTGTGTGTGTGGGCACTCTGTATGGCTTGTGTGTGTGGGCACTCTGTATGGCTTGTGTGTGTGGGCACTCTGTATGGCTTGTGTGTGTGGGCACTCTGTATGGCTTGTGTGTGTGAACTTGGCTTTGAGATGTTATCATTGGCTTCATCCCATGGCAGTGGATGGCTTGTGTGTAAACTTAGCTCATAGATGTTCTCTTTTGCTTCATCCCATGGCAGTGGATGGCTTGTGTGTAAACTTAGCTCATAGATGTTCTCTTTTGCTTCATCCCATGGCAGTGGATGGCTTGTGTGTAAACTTAGCTCATAGATGTTCTCTTTTGCTTTATCCCGTGGCAGTGGATTTTTTTTTTTTAATATCCTCTTATTTGGCTTAGAAGTGTGTGTTTTATTTCACCATCTTTATATATAGCTACAGTGCTCAAGATTGTTTGCTATTAATACAGAGTGCTTTGTGTACTGTGCTAGTCTTGTAGTTATCTATTTCATCTTCTAATTCATCAATGATACCTACAGTAACAAAAAAAAAATCCTTTTGTAAATTTTATGTGTATAATTTTTATTTTAAAAAGAAATCTGTTCCCTGTGTCTCCACCTCCAAGGTACCACTGTTAAGCTTTTAGCTTGACCATGACTAGTGTATTAGAATTAATTAGAATTGGATAACTAAAATAGAAATAATTTTCTACTAAATATTTTTGTTACCTTCAATTCTTTAATTAACCTAAATGGCATTAATTAGTGGAAAAAAAAAGTAAATATAGATTTTATTTCAAATATCCATATATAAACCAAGAAACAAGTCTGGTAGTCTGAAAATAAAATATCATTGAATAACAAAGGCATTACATATTAGTATCCATTTGTTTGTTTACTAGATGTGACCTAGTGACTGTATCTGACTGAGACCAGTATAATCTTCAAATACAAAATTTAATAAAATACTCTGAAAGAGAAAAAGATAAAGGCACATTCCTCGTCCCATATGCTAGGGCAAATTTGTACAAATACTCCTTCTTCCCTAGTGCTATTAGAGCATGGAATGGGTTGCCTGGGCTGTCCAGGAAAACCATTGACTTGGCAGAATTTAAGTCATTGGTTAATATGCATGACTAAATGCATGACGCGTAGAGCGTAATCATCTTCTTTTTTGAAGTAACGTCTGTATTATATTATATAAGATAAGATAAGAAGATAAGACCAATCGTTATAGAAGGCCTAAACACTAACCTGCAATGTCAAAACCAGTGGGCAGTTTAAACCAATAACTTGTGGCTACTTCACAGGTCTTGATGTAGCAACAGGCTATTGGTCTAAACTGCCCACAGGTTGTGATGTCACAGTTGAGTGTTTAGGCTTTCTGTAACATCTGGTCTTGATCTTACAGTTTCAGATGTTGATTAGTACTGTTCTTCTATCTTGATTTTACAACATCTTAAAACATCTCATTTGTTCAACCCTAAATAAAGTTTCAAATGATAATTAGTTGTTTGACATTATGTAATCATCTCATGGCTTTTTACTAACCCAAGTTATCACACTTATTTGGCTCAGCAATCAGATGGTTACTACTCATCTCCATAATGTTTGCTTGCTGGATTGAGCACTTCTAGCACTTAGCAATGCTTGTCTTTTCTAAGCTTACAGCATGGAAATCATTTTTCTTTTCCCCAACTGAATATTTTGTCTTGAAATCCAATCTTACCTCCCACAGATTCAAACATTACCTTAGACAAAAACAATACTTACCAAGAAAAAAAAAAGATTTTCGTTATGCTATGTAGTTAAACTCTAATAGAGTAATAGTGTTGTTTTTTTAATTGTCTGTATATTCTGCTAGTGATTAGTAACATGAAACACAGTAAGATATTCAATGGTTGAACTGAATGTGATGTCTGCAGATGCAATCACAAAGAAGTCAGAAGACATACTTTTCATATGCTCTGGAAATTGTTTCTAGTAACTTCTTAAAGACACCTATTTTTTGTGTTCATTATTTTGGGAAAAAAATATTATTAATCTTAATAGTTCTTGAAAGTTACTGGATCATAATGTATCTGTTTTGGTAGCTGAGCCTGCCAGCATGCTTATACTGTCATTGAGTACATTCTATCTCACATTGTCTATGCTTGATATAATCCAACAGCCCCAAGTCACCAAGAACCCCACTGTCCCCTAGTGGATATGACCAGCTGGACAATGGGTCTGTTCATCCGAGAGACTTGCCTGGGCAGTACCAGCCCCTGAATGAGCCGACCGTCTTTGAGTCCACCCCTGAAGTGCGGGAAGGAGTCCTGAAGGAATCCGACACTGACTGGACTGAGGGTATGCCCAAGAAGGATCAGGCCAAAAAGATGCTGGCCAAATTCCAGCACATTCAAGAAGAGGCCAAAAAACAGTCACCTGTTCCTGTGTCCCGCAAGGTAGGACCAAACATGACCTAGACATCATGGCATCAATCTTATTAAGTTGATACAGACATCATATTTTTTCTGGTATTGTTTAGAAGAGGATGATAGCTACATCTGGAAATTTACATTTACACATTCTCATTTTTACATGAAATCATCTGCATAGACATCCAGTTCTAAAACATCCTCCATCATTCCATCACTTTGCTTGTCTCTCATTGAAATGAATTGTTTGCCTCCACAGTCTGGGACAATTTTTTTTAATTTCTTTTTCGCAATACACAAATCTGTTCTTCTTTATGTTTGTATTTTCCCCTCATTTTACTGCATAAGTGAAGGGGAATTACTAGTCAGTCTGGTATATCTGTTTATTTTGTCAATTGTCTCCCTTAGTTGTTTTTTTTTTTAACCTCGGGAGTTAATGACCCCTATGCAGCTAAAGATAGATCAAATTCCAGAAGAAACCATCATTTTTGGAGTGCAATTAGAATGTTGTGTTTATTTTGGACCTAAAAATTAGCTTGGAATGTTACTAGTCAACAAAAATAAATTATATTTTTAAAAACATTTTTTTAGCATGACTCCTGTATCCCACTAATACTTATGATTGAGCATGTTTCACTTACAAATAATGCAAAAAAACGTATTCAACAAAGATATGAAACTTTTATTTTTATCTTTTAAAATACATTTTAGCTATAGTTCTATGCAATTATGTGTATTATTATTTAATAACATACATATTTGTTCTGCAGGAATTTTTTTTCACAATTGATTTAAATTTTGTTGTTACAATTTCTTTGTTTTGAGTCCAAGGCAGTTTCTTAGTGTCTTTGGTTTTTTTTCTCTCTCTCTCTTTAACCTTTGGCCTTTAACTGTTTATTTTGGCTAGAATTGTTTGATTGTTGTCCTTGAGTTAGGCTATGTTGATATTTATGATATTGTTCCACGTTTCCTGTTTATATATTTATCAATTTTCTTTCACTTAACATCAGCGTTCATATTAAATTCTTCCATGTTTAGCTTTCTCGGTCAAGGAGATTGAATACTTCAGACTTGTTTATATTTTTAGTTGTTGTTTTTTTTAATTACATTTTAACATTACATTTTTTTTTAATGCATGAGCAAGAATGAATGTAAGTCACATGACTTTTCAGACCTGCGATGAAACGTTTTGATAGATTAGTTTAATTTGTTGTCGGAAGATAATAACAGCTAAGGTTACCCAGCTCTGTCCTGTGTTGTGTCGTGTTTCAAGCACACCAGCTGTTTAAAGAGTGCACTCATGGATGTGCTTGATGTGTGTGAAATGTTGTGCTAGGTTTACTCTTCTCCCCTCCCCAATTAGGACATTTTCTTAACTAGCGCCCACAATAGTCATATGCTAGGTTTAATAGTAATATGCTAGGTTGAATAGTCATATGCTAAGTTTACAAGCATCCAATCATTAGGCTTGCTCCTCTGTTGATTTATGTCCCTTGCTTTATGTTTCCAAAACTGCTAGATCTGCCCACTCCTATTGGTTGATTGTATCCCCAGGGCATGAGGCTTTAAACTCACAAGATTTGAGTCAGTTGTAGACACTGTACAGTGTATGGTTTTCTTTAAAAAAAACAGGCCCAGTGTTGGTAACAGGGATAGATGCGTGGGGATTAGATTAATGTTTTAATAGTAAGAGATCATCTCATTTAGCACAGGGCAACTCATTCTGTACTTTAATAGTTATCTCCATGCCTCCTTTGTTCTGTACCATCCTCCCCCCTTTCCACCCAATACCAACCTTACCAAGAGAAGGTCACAAAAAACTGTAAACCTGATTTGTTCACAAAAAACTGTAAACCTGATTTGTTTACAAAAAACTGTAAACCTGATTTGTTCACAAAAAACTGTAAACCTGATTTGTTATAGGTCCCTGTGGGTTTCTAACCATATGCCCAATGATAAGTATTTCTATTGTTATTTTGCTAATGTCTGCTCAGTTTAATGTCCATTCAGAACATTATTCTCAACCTAAAGAAAAGCACAGAAATAAAGGCACATTTCTTATTCCATATGCTAGGACAAAGTCGTATAAGTGCCATTAGAGCATGGAACAAGTTGCCTGAATCAACCAGGATAACCAATGACTTAGCAGTCTCAAATTAGCTTGAAGGGGCGTCTGTAATTAATAAGCTACATGCTAGAATAGATCTATCATTGCAACCCCAGTGAGTAGTCAACCTTGTGCTGGTGAAATGGTTAGGACTAAACATTGCTAGGAACTAGCTGCTTGTGCTCATTAGGATAATTGCTCGACTCAAAACTCATTAAATGTTTTCACTTCAATTGACCTACTTTAATAACGTCTATGGCCATAGAGACATATTAGACAAGTGGCCTGGTTAGCCTGCCCTGAGAGCTGTAGTGTCTTAATGATGCTTATCAAACTGACAGATTAACTCAAGTTAAAAAGCTCCTAAACCTCCCTGTGTAGATCTGACTAGGGCACGTCCGCAGCCTGCCCTCCCCCCCCCCCCCACCACCCCCGCGACGTGATGGTAAAGTAGTTTATCCTTCAATGCATTGTGCATGAATTCAGTTGGAAATATAGTGCACAGCTGCTGTGTGTTTCCCCTTCTCATGTCTGGTCGTATCAAATAGGCTGGATGTGTGTGATCAGGAGAAGTGAACTGTGTAGTAAGTCTTCTGTGTAGTTGGTTCAACACCCTACAGATAACGAATCAATTGTCTTTTTCCCCCCTCCCTCTTATCTCTAGAAGCAAAAAAAAAAGTTCATTATTTCTGAACATTGATTTTGAGTCTTGGATCTAGTGCGTGACCCTTTATGAACTCAACAAGTATTGAGCACAACAGGAAAGTCTGACTAATGTCAACTTGACCCTTCATTTCATCTGCTTTTTCTAAAGGCATTGTTGAGCATCCCCCATCCAAAAGTTGGGGCTACTGACCCCCTAGGCTGTGCAGAGAGGGGTTTAGACAACATTAAGTTAGCGCGAATATTTTGATTTGTGGGCGAAAAAATGTTAATTCCGTGTCTTAAAAAGAAAATGCAGGGTAAACTAACTACCAGAGTGAACGGGCAGTCCCCACACACACACTATTTACTTATCTAGCTGCACGACTCGTCTGCTAGAACCAGATTGATAGAACTGCTTTGCAACTCTTGATGTGTGCGCCCCGATCACTGGTTTCATCTCTTTGTTCAGGTAATTCACGAGCGGCCAACAGAGTTGCCGGTCCTATCGATAGTCATGTGACAGTCATGTCCTCTCCCGCCCCACCAGTTAAATTTATCACGCCCTCCCTCCTCCATATCCCCCCCCCCCAGACCGCCTCTTTCCCTTCTCGTTTTATTTGAATAAATGAAAATACGTTGTTTCTGTGGGGCTCGGGCGCCACTGAGTTTGCAATGCCGGTCAGGCTGTGTGGGACCATCCTTTGTGGCTGCTCCTAGAACTAGGACAGGCATGACGGCATGAGATATCGTCTAGTACTAATGTGCACACTTGGCTCGTGATTGATGACTGTCTTTTAAGTCCAGTTCACATCCAAGTCATTAAGGTGTGAAATTGTTTTCGAAACGCAGTCTAATTGAGCACCTATCTGGAGTAGCAGACGTGTTTTTACACCTACTCAGGTCACTGGTGTGGAACAGATGTGTTTATGTTGGCGACACGCTTCGGTGAACTTCGGTCTAGTCAGGTCACAGAGGATCTAACTCACCTTTTTCGTTGAGTCTAGCTGGATTACTAGCGAACAAAGACTACGTTAGAGACCTAGGTCTAGACTAGTAGTGTAGTCGGCTACTGTTTCATTCTAGGATTTGTTCAGATCATTACTTCTTGAAGTCAGGGTGTCCTATTGTGGTAGGTGTCTATAGTACGTATTATTAAATAGATATCTAGACTCAAGCCAGTGCATACTAGACTTAAATAGATCTATTGGATAGCCTTGTCTGTGTTCATTACTTAAACAATCTTGAATTACGTGTTGTTAATAGATCTATAAAACGTCACACCAGGCAAGTTTTACAACTTACAAATAGATCGCTTCTAATAACAACTTTTTGTCACATGTGATATTAAAGACTTTGATCTAGATCTAGTCATTAAGACAACCTGCTTCATTGTAACTGTTAACCTGGCGTCGAAGACAGAAGCTTGTGGTTATAGCTTTTACATAGATTCAGTTTGATGCTTTGTTAAGGCAATAATAGCGTGAATGAAAGTATCCAGCGAACTGTTCATAAGCTACTAACCTGCAAAGTATCTTCACTATTTTTTACCTACATCTAGAGATTTTCTCGCGTCAACTCAGTGTTACGGACGTACCGTTAAGCATTGTATTTTGTCTTTGTTTTCAGGGGACAAGCGTCTATCGGAAACTTTTCATTTTCTGCGTGTAAAATTGAACTTATTGGGGCTCCAGCTTTGGCTTGTAAATAGTGTAGACTCAATTGGAAAGTTATTGATACAAACATGTTTTTCAAACCAGCCTTGACGAGCGTGTCGTAACACACTACACAGCTAACACACGAAGTTGGTGTCTGATGCTGAATTTCACGGTTCACCCTTGTAGCGTCTTTGAAAAAAATGTCATGTCGTCAGGCAGTTTAAGAGTTAAGTTAATGAGGCATTCCATTAGTTGGCAGATAGTCAAATTTTAATTCTTAGCACGAATGAGTGCGTTGGCCTGACTTCCCTCCTCTCAGTGTTTCAGTGCTAAACTCTCGTGAGTACTCATTGGATTGACCGAATGGGAGGAGGGTGCTGTAAAACTGCTTTCGGCAATGGTGGATACGTGGAGAAAAACACACTCTGAGTGTAGAATGTTTAAGTGAAAGCAGTGACATTCTTGGCTTCGCACCTCTCTCAGTGTGCCACCCCTGGTAGGATATTATGGATAGCTGCGAGCACACTCAGGACTAAAACCTTTCACTCACTAATGAATCTACGTTTTATGAGTGAAGATTACAATTAGTGCTAATTGAACACAGCTAAGCTCTAGTATGGGCGAGTTAAAGTTACACCTATTGAACGTTGGGTAAAATACCGGATGTCCGTCCGCCCCCCCCCCCTAATTTTTCATCCTGCCATTACATAAATATGCAGACGTACATATTTTGTTGTGCTTATCGCCCTTAGACACACCCAGTAACTCTATATTTCTGTATTTTCCCCATAGCGAACCTTCTCATCTATCTTCAGACAGATTAATGGGACATGTGCGAGTGATTAGACCGACATCCTTTGGGTTATAATCCATGATCAACGCGGACTGTGTTTCAGGATCTGCATCTAGTGATGGGTGGGTTAGGTATAAACTTGGATATATCTCCTCAATTCAATCTCTCTGCTATTAGGTTTGATTGGGTGACGTTTTGAGGATTGCAACACCATCTCCAATCTATCAACTATTTTGTTCTAGCCATGAGTGTGGAGAGTTCTGAGGACGTCCTCAGGGAATGTGTGTCACTACTTGTCTAGCCATGTCCAACAAATTGGTCAATAGAACGATAGGAGGATTTTCTTCTGATGTGAAACTGAATACATCTAATTGTTTTAATATGCAGAACTGTGTTGCCAGTCACTTGTCAGGTAACCGGATAGAAATGCACATCGTAACTAGGTCAGAGGTAGACACAAATCTACAAACTTGGCTTACCGGTGTACATATCATTAGATATAATAGAAAAAGGCTACCCCAGTAAGCTTAGGCCTGACAAAAACTAGTTGTCTTTTAGGATTTCTCAAGCTTGGTGAGGCTACCTTTTGCTACCTTATCTGTAGTATAGGATTAAAATATTAATGAAGACAGACATTATCCCCATTGTTGATACTGGGATCTTGAGAGATGGCCTTCTCGCGCTGTCACATAGTTGTATACTTACCATTTGACTAGCGTCATTAGACATCATCAAATGTGTTGACTAGAGCCTTGAATTTTCAAGTGCTAATTGATACAAAAAAACAAATATGCATCTACCCCCCCCCCCAAAAAAGAACCCCCCCCCCAAAAAAAAAAAAACAAAAAAAAACCGAGATCCTTAAAATCTGCTTAAAGGTAGAGCCATTTTTCTTTAAGTTTTTCTTACTTTGAATGTTTGATTCTGACTGCTACAGGGCAGCCACACAACTTGACATTGGCCTGCGACCACTTAGATCTAGCTTCGTCTGCTCGATCTGTTTATAGAGGCTTTCCTGTTGTTGTTCCTGAACTTGTTGACCTCATTAAGACATGACCTTGGTGTCTTGACCTGGTGAACACTTGCAATAAGTTGTTTCTTGAGGGATGCAATAAGTTGTTTCTTGAGGGATGCAATAAGTTGTTTCTTGAGGGATGCAATAAGTTGTTTCTTGATGGATGCAGTAAGTTGTTTCTTGAGGGATGTAATAAGTTGTTTCTTGAGGGATGCAATAAGTTGTTTCTTGAGGGATGCAATAAGTTGTTTCTTGAGGGGTTCGTTTTGTCTCACGTTGAAGTGCTGGCCCCTCCCACGAGAAGGTGCCTTGACCACACCTGTGTGTGGCTATACCTAATATGTTGACCACACGTGTGTGTGTGGCTATACCTAATATGTCACGTGCCTTGATCACACGTGTGTGGCTATACCTAATATGTCATGTGCCTTGACCACACGTGTGTGTGTGGCTATACCTAATATGTCATGTGTCTTGATCACACGTGTGTGTGGCTATACCTAATATGTCATGTGCATTGAACACACGTGTGTGGTTATACTTAAGATGTCATTTGCATTGACCACACTCGTAATTAGCCATTCGCCTTGACCGCACTTGCGTAGTAGTGATGCATTTTTAAATTAGACGATAACCTCGAGCCGTAAGTTTTGGTGGCCATTAGTTTTGTGTGTAGACTTGTTGGTTAGTGGTCATCCCGCACTCTCGTCTGGATTGTTTTAGCGAGCTGTGACAGTGTTGGGTGAAGGACGACCTTGTTTAAGAAGCACTGACTGTAAGTGATTGCCCATGTTTGCATTGCGTGCCCGAAATGTCTCCGTGTCATCGCTGACCTGTTTGTGCTGCCACAGATGTCAGGGGAAAAAAAAGGAAACTACTCTAGCAGTAATAAACATTAGTTCTCTTGTGCTTGTGTGACTTCCATTGTCTCAATGAATGAAAACCAGTTTTGTTTTTATAGTCAATTACTGGACCGACGGAACAAGTATTTGCAGGCAGACCCTGCCCCCTTCTTTTCTGTTTGTCGGTCATTCCACTCAAACTAACCCTCATCCTACTAACACCCTTCTCTTACTCCAACAGGAAGAAGCGGAAGTAGAAACTAAACGCAAAACTCCCAGGAAGGTTTGTAATTCATAATCTGTTGTCCATCACACTGTTGCCTACTAATTACTTGTTTTGTTTCACACTTTCCTGTTTCGTTTTTTTAAATGTTATATTGTTTCATTGCACTATGAGATTTGTTGTTTTCAATCTTCAATATCTTTTGCTTGTTGTTGCATGGAGTCTCTCGTCTTAACCTTTTAGTCTGGACACGCACGTCACGACAGACAGTAACTAGTGTAGAGATGACGTAGTGGGACAGGAACCTCAAAGTGTGTGTGTGTGACTTTACAACTTTAAGCCCATTCCTAAATGAATGCAATGTTTCATGTTTTAGAAAACGGTTTCTTGATGTAAACAAACGCAGTAATAGTCATGCAACTACCATGTCACAACCTCACAGCAGCATCTTTGTTAACTTGTCCAGGAAGACTCCTTTCCAGTGGGCTGACAATCAGGCCTCCAGCGTATGCGATAGGAGGCAGTCATCTTACAATTTTCTTTCAAACTGGTGTGTAGTCTATTGACCTCCCCCTTTCGTGCTCCCTTTGTCTCTTTAACCCTTAAAGTGCTGATCTGTTTAACGAGTACATACAAAATGGAATTACAATTCTGATGTTTAGAGGCTAAACTACCACACGCGTTTTAAAGGTTAGAGCTAGCCACGCCACTGACCCAAGACAATTTATTTTGATTTAATTTGTTTTTCTTTGTGGAAGATAGGGTCAAAGGTCCTGGACACTTTAGTTGTTGTTCTTACCCACACACACCGTTTCATAGCAGTTTCTTGTATTTACTGGACTCCCCAATGACACCAGTGGTAGACATCTACTTGACCAGGTGACCAGGTCATTAGATTTGAGTTTTGCGTGTTAGCACTTGCAGTACAAAGTAGTCCAGCAGCCAGTAGGACAAGCACGCCTCATCTTTCTAACGTTATGGAACCAATCATTCGCAGGGGAACATCGATCTTGTAAAGACAACTACGGACATGGTGGCGTAATGAACATACTTAGATCTCTGTCATGTAAACGTGATCGATAGATGCAAATCTGTGACTACATTGTCTAGAAAATACAAATAAATGGGGGGGGGGGCGAATGGGAGAATAGTCTGACATTTGGAGACTACTTTATTTTGGACGAAATTATTTAGACGTACAGCGGTAGCATGCACTGAAAGTCATTCCACTGAAAGTCATTCCACATAGTTTTGTTTTGGTCAGGCTGGAGGTCCGAGGTTCGAATCTTCGTCAGAGCGTGTCTTTGTTTCACCCTATTTTCCTGTACTTCTCTAGATCATTTGTTTACCCCCCCCCCCCAGTGCTACTTTTATGATGCATGGCTTTCACAAGGTCCCCCACCCCCAGTAATTTTTTAATTATTATTATTTTAATTGGATTTGTGACAATCTTGAGCATTTGCTTTATACTTTATCAATGCCACCATTACACGCATATTTAGACTATGTCACTATTTCAATTTAAGGATTGATTGGGTCAAAGTATGTATGCATTTTTATTTTTGGATAGACCATCAGACAGAAATCTATTCGACATGTGTGTTTTGGTTCGAGACTTTTTCTTTAGTCCGATGTACTGTTTACTTTACTATACAGTAGACTAATGAAAGTCCCACATCTCGAACAGCTAACGCCATTGATAAAGAAGGTTGAAAAAATGGCAGTTCTAGCCTACGTCTGTTATCTCCGGCTAATCATGAGACTAAGAGTTATCCTCTCTTTCCTCATCGCCGCCAATACACAAATATTTCGTGTTGGGTGATGGGCTAAAAGGAGAAGAAGAAAAAGTTCGGCTACTCCCATACTCACTGGGTTTCCGCTCTAAAAATAGTGTCGCGTGTATGTGCTGTAAGCTTTCCCACCACTTATGTGTTAGGAACACGACTCAGTCTGTGGGTTGGTCTTAAACTGGAGCCACATGATATCTGTGTGCTTTTGAGTGTGTGTCTGTTGTAAGGATAGACTTTAATTGAGATCTAGTAAGTATGTAGCAAGTGTGTATTGTATTGTTATTTTAAAGAACCTTTAGATCTAGCTGATGATATATCTAGTTATTTGAAATATTTGATTAGGAAATACATTAAAACGTTTGACGATTTAGCTCTAGATAAAAGAATGTGATCTAAATCTTTCGCATTTTGACTATAGATTAGTATGAGTGTGACTAAGCAGTGTTAAAAAGGGTGACGGATGCCATTAGTTAGCACTGTGATGCAGCTAGTATGGTGTACTAGGTCTTCATAGTTTGCTTTACCGGTACGTGTTAGCTCTACGTGTGCCGACTTAGTCAGCGGCAGGGGAGGTAAGCATAGCTGCACGTGCTGTTTTTTTTTTTATTGTGGTTTGGTTTCATGTCTCCCTTGCACAATGAATCAGATTGTTAGTTCAGAGAAGCTACGGGGAAAATGTGTATGACTGTAAAAGTGTTTGGTTTTCATACATGTCTCGAGAGATTTCACAACTTGCACTCGACTCTAGATCTCAACATTGGGTGTTTTTTTTTATTTTTCTTGGACCCGTCTTAGAGTTTTGACACTGGCTGCCGTGGAACTTGTGCCCAATTGCTAAGTCTGGCTTGAATCATTCTCTCTAAATGTGATTAGATCTAGTTGTCTTGACTTGCGTGGCGCTAGAAAAACACATCAGTTTACATTGCTACCACACAACACACGCTATCGTTGTAGAGTTGACTGAAATCAGGTCTCATCGTGGAGCAGACTTTTAACATACTGACTTGACAAGGTCATGCGAGGACTAGCACTAATGGAGGGATCGAACATTTGTAATGAAAAGGTCGATGGCCAGTGTGTTTCTAGGGAACATACGTCATAAATAATATACCAAGAGCTCACCGCCACAGCCCCCCCCCCCCCCAATATATCTTGGCGGCTCAGGCCCTCCCACCACACATTTTTTTCTTTCCTTGTCTGACTTTTGACCTTTTTAACCAGTTGCACCTCTGAATAATCGTCTGCTCAGTTGCTTGTTCTTTAAATAGTAGACACCGCCATTGACAAAAATATTCTTGTACAGAGCTTTTGATTATTTCACCAGGGCCCACATATTAGTAGTATCAGTTGCATACTAGTTCTCAAATGTTTTACAAAGGCTCAGAGTTCTTTCTTGTTTCTCTATGGCTCACCTAGGTTCTGGTCCCCAATATGTCTACATTATTTCTACCATTTATAAACATATTTCTGAACATGGCAGTCTGTTTAGCAAAGAAGTTAATGGATAGGACAAAAATATTGCATTTACTCTGAGTTTCTGTGAAATTAGCATGTAAGACTTTGTGACAAAGCAAGAAGACATTTATTGACAAATCAATCAGTTTCAGTTACATTATTTACAAAAAAAAAATATTGATTGATTGTATTGCTGCTGGGTGTATGTTGAGTGAACTGAAGGGTCTAATGATTGCTGTTGATATGAGACGAGATGTTGTTTATTGTCTTCCACCCCACTCTGTAGGACTCAACGTACTCAGAGGGTATCGAAACAGAAAGTGATCACACCATGGAAAATGACAATGTTAAGAATGACATCGGAGACAAGGTTTGTTAAGTCAACGAGGCAACTGGGGGATAAAGTATATTGTTTGCTAGAGGGGCCTGTTTGGGACCTGTTCTAGTCACTTGCATATTTTTTTTACTCTAATACCCTGGAGAGAAATCAATATACCAACTTTTTTTTTCTGTTTCTTTTGTAGGCCAGGGAATTAGTTAGAAGAGACTACCTGGCATTTTTAGAATGATTTAAAGTATTAGTTGGCTCCTGGCTGTATGACTTGAACCAAATGTAGGAAAAGAATTCAGCAGTTGTTGTTTTTTTTAAGTTTCAACCTAAAATATTGTTGAACAATTGAGTCAATGCTAGATAGCTTGAACTGCATGACAGACAAGGCCACAACAACAGAATAACTTATTTAAAAGTATTCCAGTACCTATTTAAAAGTACCTCAGTACTTTTTTTTTAATGTACACTTTTGAGAGAACTTAATTGTCTGAATTTGACTTGTACTATACATTTGTTTCTTCTGTGTCAATAATGAACTGGACACTCTGAATTATATAAGAGAGCAAGTATTGGACACTCGTGCAACTTTGTATTTGTTATAGACAGGAAATGGGGGGGAGCTACAGTAGAAATGGCCAATTATCTCTATAACCAATGCAACAGATGTATATTTTGAATATAATCTCTGCAGCTGTAGTAATTTCTTCTTTAAATACCGGCAATAATATGTTCTAGCCAGTGTTCATTAGGTTAGGATTCGTTTCAAGATGTGGAGTTTTGGCTCTATGACAATACTGTGAATAAGTCTGAAAACTAATCTAAACCACCCAGCATATCTTTTGGTTCGGTAAAATACATTGGTCTACTGCTTAAAATATGTATATACTTCTATTCTCAACACATTTTGACAATTGTTTTTCCCCTGGGGAAACTTGTAATAAATGCCAGTTAGTTTTTTTCTTGCCAATTCTTTGAACTCATTAATTTAGGATCAATACTAACATCAATTTTTTTGTTTCTATTTGACTAATACTTTGTGTACTGATCAAAGTAAGAAAAGAACATCACTTTTATAGAGATATGATCTCATTTTATTATGACTAACACTGTAGGATGTGATACAGAGAGGGATGGTGCTTTGTGATACATTTTGAACGCATGCCAACTTGAATTGATCAAAGAACTTAAGCCTGACTGTAGCTGACTGGGAGAGTTTATTTCTGGTCCCATGTATCTGTATGCAGTAATCTTCCTTTGACTTCTCTTTCTGGTTCTTTGTGCATCTTTAGTTCGATGTCAAATATCTGCTTAGTCTTAACCAACATAAACCTTGAATAGTTAATGACTCAATATTCATATTATGTTTTAAGTAAAATAAAATAGAAGTTGAAGCAATTCTTTCAATTGTAATCATGTAAATAAAGTATTGAAAACTTGAGTCATTAACTAAAAGATGTTTTAGTCTCTAAAGCTGGTGCTTATTGAAGATGCATGTTTGTATTAATAAAAATGTTCAAATATTTCTTTTCTAGGCATTTGAATGAATAAAGTATTTTTTGATCATATGAAAATAGTGAGAAACAACTTGCCTCTAAAAGCATGTATAGACAACTATAAATATTTTGCATTTAACTGAAGAATAGAATCTATGTTGTAGCCAAACAAAGATCCTTTACATTTATGCATACTGTCATATCTTATGAGTGTGATTTAGTATTAAAACATGCTAGTAATAGTACAAGTATCGGTAACAATAAACTTTGTACAATTTTATGCAGTAAGGTAAAGTTTCCAGTTCAGACAATTCAATCTATAGGGCAGAAGATGTAAAAGTCATCTGTTTCTGTGGCTCATGGTTAACAAGGTTGTTGTGTGGCTAGCACAACGACTTTACTTTTCCCCAACTAATGTCAGGTACCCAATAGAGCTGGGTAAGACTCAGAAGCGCCCTTAAGATCCAGAAATTAAAAATCCCAGTTTTCTCCATGCTTTGAACTCCATACCCCAGATTAGGAAGCCAAGTGTTTTACCACTCAGCCTTCGTGCCTCCTAATTTTCTCCAGTACATAGGTCATTTGTTTTTATTTTTAAATGCATTGAACTGGATTCATTTATTATTTAGTAATGTATACAAATTAAATTGTTCTCTTGAAGCTCTTCATTGAAAAGAGTTATTAAATAATTCCAAATTTTCTTAGTTTCATGTGACCAGGAAGTGAAAATATCATGTAAAGAAAAAAATCTAAATTTGTGAAGTACTATGGTTGTTTATATTAGGAATATAGCCATCTGCAGCACTTTATCAATGAACAAAAATATTAGAATTTTTTTAAGCACTTTAATTTTCTGACTAAATTGTAAGAAATGAATAAGCATCGAACAGATTTTGTTTTCTTTCAGTGTAATTAAAGCTACTAAGCTGGAAGGCTACATATTTAGCTAATTAATTAATTAATTTAACTACCGGTACCTTAAACTCAAAATAGGTCGAAGCATGTGTCAGAAGAGAGTTATTAGCTGCTTGAACATCACAAAGAAATACAAGCTGCAGTTTTTGGGTTAGGGTAATAAACATGATAGGGTATCATTTTCCCATGATTGACTTTTGAAAGCCTTTGGAGACTAATTCATATACTAGTAACAAGACGTATTGAACTGAATTGCTCACATCACAAACATTTGTAACACTCTTAGTTGGCATGTAATCTTTTAATACTTTTTTTTGTGTCCACCTTGCAGCTTCTTCTAGAAGATAAAGAGCATGCTTTGTGTTTTATTTTGAGCTAATATTGAGCTGACACTTTCTAACTAATGCTTTGTGTTGCATGACTGCACTTTTCATCTCTCTGTTTGCATGGAGAACATATCCAACAGTCTTCAACTCTAATGCTTGATTTTCTCTTAACATTTCACACTTAATTTACACTAATCAGATCATGTAATCTTTCTTTTAAGTAACAGTAGATAGTTTGTTAACAAATTACTTCTACATGTTCATTTAATTCATTTATTATTTATTTAATAATCCTGTTAAATTAGCTTAGTTTATTTTATTAATTTAGATTGAATATTTGCAGCTATTTTAAATGAAATTTTCCTTTTGTTTTAAATAAGAGTGATTATTGCATTAAGTCTTAATTTCCATGTAACTCTGTGTGTTACTTTTGTTTTAAATAGATTGGTTTGCTATTAACCATTTCTATATCTAGTTAGACTGGTGTGACGTCTTATTCCTAGCCTATTTCTAAATTACTCAATTAAAAGATTTAGTATTGTTACTCTTTAAAGAAAGTCAGAAATGTTTGCAGCTTGACTTGTTTGATGCTATGTTTGTTTTTTGACTAATATCGTCCTGTTAGGTGGGCCGGAGCAAGAGCATGAGGGCTGCCATTCAGACAGAGAAATGCGGGGCATGTGACAAAACAGTGTATGCCATGGAGCGGCTGGAGATGAACAAACGGGTCTACCACAAAGCCTGTTTCAGGTGTACACAATGCAAAGCTGTACTGACGTAAGGCTTGTCCTATTCCCCAAGCTTCTACTCAACTTAAAATAGAATAGATATGGTGGAGAATTAGAAACAGACACATTTAGGCTAACATTTGAACCCAATGTTTTACACAAGAAATAAAAGTAAATTTAAAACAAAACAAAAAAAAACTTCTTTCATATTTTTACACTACCAGTATAAGACAATTCTGTTTGGAAAATGTATCCAACTTATCATATTTATATTTTATACAAATAATTTCCCCCTTTTTTTTAAAAAAAAAAATCTATAATGTTAATTTGCATGTTGTTGTACTTCTGCAATAGCTTAGAATAGACTTTGCAGCAGTTAGAGATAGTTTAGGCGAATGAACTTTCTTTATATGTAGCTTTTAACTACTGGACCCTGAATAACTAAAAGTCAACCAGTGCATGTAGTGGCCTAATAATTTAACAGCCTTTCTCTCCCCCCCCCCTCCCCCCATGTTGCAATAACTTTTTTTTTGTTGGTTTCATTTCCTGTAACCATCTTAACAAAAAATATTTAGCATGAGATTTATTTTCTAATAATACTTATATTTGTTTTGTGTGTCCAAGTTTCTGCATGTCAAAGGTCACTCTGATGTCATGGCAATGTTTATATATTGTAGCCTAATGCCTGGCCTATGGTAACAAAAGAGTTTGTGTCGCCTCTAGTATAGGCATGAGAAAAAAACATAAAACATGGCACACTAGGCTGTGTGGTCCTAATGATGGTTTCTATCAGACTCAAATTCAATTTGAAAGTCATATAGGCAAGGATCAAAATAGTGTATAGGTATTGTTCTACCCCCCGCCCCCCCTTATTTCTATATAATTTTTTTGTTCATGATTTTGGTTGTGAAGATTTCCGTTTGGTGTTGAACCATAAATCTGTTGACTACTGGTAGTTGAAACTTCATCATCTCTCATGTCTCATCTTGTACACTGATCATACAGACTTGTTATTGCTGGTCTCTGTCCAGATACATGTTTCCTATCATGACCTATGTGTTGCCTCTTTTTGAACAGCTCATCTACCAATTCCTTCATATTTCTATATTACATGATTTATTTTTAGAAACAATTTTGTTGCATGAAAAATGATTTTCAATTTGTTTATTTGCATTTTTTTTCCAATGTGTTTTTACTTTAATTAAATTTAAGCACAAATGACTACCGGTATTCACTTTCATCTTCATTAATGAAAACATAATATATCTTAAGTTTAATGGATTTATTTTTTTTACTTTTATCCCCAGGCCAAAGACGTTCGCAATCAATAATGAGGTTATATTTTGCACTAACCACTATAAACAACTATTTGCCACCAAAGGAAACTATGATGAGGGCTTCGGGCGTGTTCAGCACAAGAAACGTTGGAGCAGTAACCCCAATCTACATGAGCGGGAGGGGGAGGAAGATGGCAAACACACAGTCAAGTCATAGTGATCCAGCACATTACCTTAGCCTTAGTAGAATAGTTCATTTCTCATCTTGAGTGTCCCATTTAGATTCATCAGCTGAACTCATTGTTTTTTTTTTCCCTTGGAATGAAAACCAGAATAGTTTAAAACTGGAGAAAAAAACAACATAAAATGCGGTCAAGAGAAAACATTGAGCTCAGTTGATCCTATTGGTTTGTTGTAATTGTGTTAAAAAGACCTGAGGTTGAGGACAACTCTTGTCATGGTCTGACCCATGCATTTAGTTGAGTAAGCTGTCCTAAATACACTTTCTGATGTACACATCATAGGTCAAAGAGATTTGAGTACTAAGTTAGATCATTGTTCCTATATGTGTACATGTTTTAAAATTCTCTTGTTGGAAATGACAAACTGTTAAGTCATGCTCTCAATTATGAATCAAAAGTATCATGCATTATTAATGCCAGTTTGCCAGATAAAATAAAATGTAAGTTTATTTCTAGAGAACAGTGTTGAGTTTTGTGTCCAAAAGATTGCAATACAGTAGTATTGGAGTTCCTTTATTTGCCAGTTGGTCCTCTATAAAGCCACTTCTAAAACTCTCTAAGTACTTGTTGATATATATAAGAGCTTCTTCTATATATTGCAGTAATAACATCTTATTACTGGAGTTCATGTTATTTGTATTACATGCTCAACAATTATTTTTCTTTACAATCATTTAATGTAATGTGACTTTTGTAAGGATCAAGTATGGACTTTGTCAAACAAATATCAAATAGGGAGATTTTGTTTCATGTGACATTTATTTATTTCCTGTGATGTTTCTTTTTGTTATGTAGACAAACCTAATAGCAGTTCACCTTGTATGTGTGTACATAATGGTTAGCACTATAGACGATTTCTGCTTGTTAATTTACAAAAACTGATTAACAGGTGTGTTTTGAAACTTTTTTTGTGTGTAAAATCAAAACTTAATTTTGGTGCCTTTTTAATCCTGACACCAAAAACTTGTTTTGTGTGAATGAATGAAAAAAAACAAACACCCTCAACCAAACATTTCGTTGGTGGCAAATAAGTGTTGGGTTTATGAATACTTTTGTACTTTATTATTATTGTTGTTGTTGTTCACTACTGCACTAATGATTTGCCTGCTTTGAAAGTGAATGATGGTCTTGCTGACCCAGGCAGTTGTTTCTTTTTTGCTGACCTGAAGCCAGGTGGCATGTGAATGTGTGGCTTTTTTTTTTTTTTCATTTCTTTGTTGGCAGTATTACCAGTGTAACTGTCAACACAGCATAATTTGCATTGCATCATCTCTACTCACTCAACATAGTCTAGAGATTCATCGTTTCTTTGTATATAATCTAATACAAAATATACATACATATATATAACATACTATAAATAATCTTTTTTTAGGGACATATTTTTAAAAATGGAATTTTTATTATGATGAACAAAAAATGTCAAGTATTATATACAATATAAAAAAAAACAACACAAAAGTATTTATTTTAATTCTTCTCATTTCTGTACAAAGATGTTTTTGTTTTCATTGTTCTGTGTGTGCTTGAAAACATTCATTTAATAATAAGAGAAACTAATATCTACTTAACATTCAAGGTAGGAATTCAATAATTTCTTTAAAAATGATTCAAATTATGTGAATGGTGTGGTTAAATTATGGAAAACAAAGTTGCTAAAACTGTATTTGTAAGCCCTGTATAATTAAAACATTTATTTAAATTTGTTACAATGATTACTACAATTTTAAAATTTTGTTTTGTTTTAATGTCTTTTTGTCCTGTAAAGTTAAATTCCTGATGTAAAAAAAAATGTATCAGCTGAGCACGTTTTCTTGATTAGAGAATTAAAACCTGCATAATGTTATGAGGCTGCTCATTGTTTTGTGTTCAGAGATGACTTCACATTCTGCATGCATCACACACTGAACTTTTTGATCCAGAGACTTAAAGCAAGCTCTGGTCGCTTATGACAAGGAGATGTCAACCCCAGCCAAATAATGCACTGTGGTGTCAGACTTTCAATTACACTGTTTAGTGCATTCACCAAAATGTTAACAAACATTTGTATTTCACTTGATCAATTTTAGTTTTGTCATTTCTAACTCTTCTTAATTTTGTATCAAATAATAATTCATTCTCTTCAAACTACTGCAAATAAAACATTGATAAAAGCTTTGACACTGTTATATTAGTTCTTCACAATTGTATTGTTGGTTCTTTGTTGCTGGTTTGTTTTATTTAAACTTAAATGCTAATTTATTGAGTGTAGTCCTAGTCTTCAAATAAAAAGGCAGATGCTGTCTTATCACCACCATAGCTTGCTTAAATAACAAAATATTTTGGCACTGATGGTTTTCATTACATCAATAGATTCAGGATTTTCTTATATCAACACCAATAACCGTAGTAAATTCTGCTGGTGTACCTCAAGGAACAGTCTTAGGTCCACTACTATTTTTAATTTAACATAAAAAAGTCACCTAATTGCAGTAGTTCAGGAAGAAAAGTCAATTTAATTGCAGACGACTGCATAATTTACAGAACAGTAGACATTTTACAAAGAGGGATTAGATGAATTACAGAATGGGAATCAAAATGAAGCATGTCTTACCACCCAGAAAAGGCAGTTATTAATTTACCTAATTCATGGTAAACCAGAAACACAGACTAAAAATGCAAAATAACTAATGAAAAACTCATAGAATTGATGAAACAAAAAATTAAACAAAGCATAAAGGTTTATTTAAAGAAATTTATACAAATCAAACAGGAACATAAAACTAAAATGTCATTTAACTTTGGATAGAAAACATTAAGAAACTAGAACAGACATAAACTAGAGCAGCGAGATTCATAACAAATATTCACAATTGACTAGAGTAACTAACACCTTTAGAAAAATCACTAAGTTTAGAAACCCTTCAGGACAGAAGCAGTAATACAAAACCTAATAAAATACTCTAAAAGACAAAGATAAATGCACATTCTTTGTTCCATATGCTAGGACAAATTCGTACAAATGCTCCTTCTTTCCTAGCGCTATTAGAGCATGGAATGGGTTGCCTGAGTCAGCCAGAAAAACCAATGTCTTGGCAGAATTTAATTCATTGATTAACATGCCTGACTAGATTGACCTAGAAAGTAATCGTATTCTTTTTTGAAGTAACATCTATATTTCATAAGATAGAAATCTAAGTGGAGTCTTCGTATACCAGGATTATTTATGGAGTTGAAGCTTCATATACATACTCTGTTTTTATCCCCGTTGAGGTGTGCTTATTATGGGAGTCACAGATAAAAAAAACTTGATGACTATTACAGTTAATTTCCATTCACAATAATGTGACTATCTTACAATTAAACCCAGCAGCTGAAGTATTGCTTTCATTGCAGCTCTCTGTGTCAGTCTGCTGGATGTAAAAGATGGTTGTAAATGATGTAGACTTGGATCTGACTGACACTCTCTCAGCATATCATACTCCAAGTGAACACCTGAAAGTACAGCACAACCTGAACCAACTTCCATTTTGACAATAGCTGTTGGTTGGTCAGTGATATCTGTATATATGGCTATTTTAGTCCAACTGGTCACTAGAGAACCAAGTTTCGGAGGATCACTTGGATAAAAGGCACCACCCCCACCAATCATGCTGGAAAATGTTGCAGTAAAATTACCTGTACTAAATGTAATATTTGCTGCATGCAATCCTTTGTTTGAGCCATATTGAAATCCAGGATAAACTGGCCCTCTGCCTATTCCTAAAGAAAACCATGGTGGGGAAACAAAAGTTAATAAATAAAGCCAAATTGGATGTACATTTAAAAATGTAAATTAAAAATGAAGGGATAAAATCAACTGCTAAAGTGCCTTGACAACACTGAACAAAAATATAATCATAATGTAAGATGTATTTATATATATACCAGTACTTAAAATTACTTAACCAGGATAGAAACGCAATTCCCTCTCAGCCATTTTTTCTAAGGGTCCATTTTTGTCAAATTCAATGTAGTCACAACCAAAATATCCTCCAGCCCCAAGTCCAAGATAAGAGCCACCACCTAGAACAAAGTCTCTCAAATTTTGCATTCCTTTAGCCCCCAGTACATTGACAAATCCAGTGGTGTATCCACTGCCAAATGTCAGCAATGCTGCACTGGTCAACTTTGAGCCTGTAGACAAAAGAAATTGTCTCATAAAAATATGCTAACTACCGGTATTAGAATTTCATACATACAGTACACTGAAATGGAGAAGGGGGAGGGGGGGGGGGGGGAATAAGCTCAAACTCTGTTAAATTTTTATTTTAACAGGAAAGGAATATTGGAAACATATTTATAGATGTATAAAAAGTTACAGCGGATAAGCAGCTACCTAAAATTCAATCAACATACTAGTAAAAACATGAGGACAGTGTGACAAGGTAGATTAGAATTTGGACGTTTTGGGTGTCTAGTGGATTTTATAGTTTGAGAATCCACACTTGCACATATAATCCACAGGCACAGCTTTATAATGCAGGCAACAAAAACTAAGATGTAAAATTATGTACAGTTTATTATACAAGAAAAATAATTAAAAGGTGAAAGGCTGTACAGTTGCTAAGATGGGATCTAGCGCATTTACAAGTCTATCATCATTAGATTTTTGAACCAAGTGGTCTGAGTGTCATTAGGCTGGTTGCTTAGCTTTCAGGTCCGGTGCTGCACTGATGAGACGGGTGTGGCTAGTACTGTCGCTGTCTGCTGGTGGGCTGGCATGGTGGATCCAGGCTCCGGATGCAGTCCAACGTTGTATGGTTGCAGAGCTAAGCTGCGTCTACCATTTAGTCAAGCCAGTGACGAGTCTGTGGCTAGCGTTGTTACTTGGACTCTTGAAGGATTAGGACTGATGTCTGCAGATCTGGTGCCAACAAATCTGGTATCAGCTTTAGGTTGCTAAGATTTCAGGCGGATGTTGCCTATAAATAAAAGATTATCCATAAGGAATACACAAATATATGTACACAAATAATGTGTAAATAAATGCACAAATATATATATACACACTACTAAGTAAATTGGTTCTCAAGCACTTTACTAAGTTACATACCACCAATCCAAAGTGAAATAAGGGAATGAAAATAGTCCAGAGCTCAAGCAAGAGATAGATGTGCTCCCTGTGGGCTCTCCAGCGTGAATGAGATTGGACGATGAAATTTCGTCCATATACACGTGGAGAGTGGGGGGGGGGTGTGAATGGCGGGAGAAGAGTGCAAAGGTGGTCTAGACTATCTGGCCTCTTTTGACAAAGGGATCCCCGCTTGACCGTGCCGAGAGTTTCCGGGAGATAGACATTGCGCGAAGGCACGAGTTGAAAGTCGAGGACATTTGCCCAGGTGGTCAGAGGATATGAAAAGGGGGGGGGGGTATCAGAGCTCGGCCAGATCAAGGGAGATTATACCTTGATAATAGCCAGCGCTAGACGATCGGGGAGATCGCCACCCAAGGGGGCTCTTTGAAGTGCCAAGCCGCTCCTGAAAGGGGGGGGGGGTGTCAACGGATGTTTGCCAAGATAGATAAAGGGGAGCATACTCTCGTCAAGAGTCTAGTGTGGCACGTGTCGAGGTGGGGATAATAAAATGTGACACCGATGCCAAAGGGGGTGGGGTTGGATTGGAGGGATGGTGGCTGTATTTTTAGCGCTTGATTGGCTAAATTAGTAAAATTGATGTTTACTGTGTTTAAATAAATTAATTAAATGCTTAGACCTGAGTGATACCTTGAGTGAGCTAAAACGGGTTTGTCACAGACAGGTAAAATGATGGTAACAAAAATATGTTTTTGATTGTTCATTATTTCTAATTGTTGTAATAAATGTGAGCAGAACTTTCTGGTGTACTATAGGTGACTGAAGAGACTTATTTTTCTTTTCATTATAAAAGTGTAATTTGAAGTCTTCAACTATTTTATTTTAATGGTGATTTTAGAATATCTTACATGTTTATTTTATAATTAGTATGTAAATTCTAAAATCCCATTTGAAAACCATAGTTAAATAGGTCAAATACCTGTCAATGCTTATTAACCTCACCATGCCACTCGGGTGGAAACGGTCATTAGAGGAGACAATTAGGCCAAAAGGGAAGCAAAAAAGAACCCCCTTTGGGATGCCTAAGGACCGAGTTCATTGCACTGGAAGGGAATAGAAGAAAGCCCCAACAACCACACACTGTTCTTCAAGGGAGCATTTTTTTAAGGCGGACACCTGCACGTCTGATGTGGTACAGAGAAGAAATATTGGGAAGTTTCCCAGTGTGCTCAGCCATTGGCTTTGCTTCTAATCTGAGTGCCTTGGGATATGAGCCATCTGTATTAGGGATGTAATAATTTACATCTGCTTGGATCTTTCACAGACAAAAGTTTGTTCAGACAGGCAGATGGTGGCAAGCCTAGAGTTCTAAGAATCATAAACTTAACTTTTATGACAATTAAAAGAAGAAGGATTGTAGGTATAATTAGACTGATTTTTCATCGTCAACATTGCACAAATAAAAGTCATAAAAGCATAAAAAAATATTCCATTTAAGAAGTAAGTTTCACATTTAGCAAAATTACTATCTTCTTATCTTATATGATACAGATGTTATTTCAAAAAAGAAGATGATTATGTGTCATGCATTTAGTCATGCATATTAACCACTGAACTAAATTCTGCCAAGTCACTGGTTTTCCTGGCTAGCTCAGGCAACCCATTCCATGCTCTAATAGAGGTAGGAAGAAAGAGCATTTGTACAAATTTGTCCTAGCATATGGAACAAGGAATGTGCCTTTATCTTTGTGTCTTTCTGAGTATTTTTTTTTTTAAATTTTGTTTTTGTATTCGAAGATTATGGTTCAGTGTTTTATATATAATTGCTACTTTACTTTTAAGTCTTCTATCCTGAAGGCTTTCTAAATTTAGTGATTTTACTAAAGGTGTTACTCTAGTCAAATGTGAATATTTGTTTATTATGAATCTCACTGCTCTATTTTGTGTCTGTTCCAGTTTCTTTATGTTTTCTTGAGTTGAGGGGTCCCAAACAGAGAATGCATTTTCTATTATTGGCCTAACTAAGGTTAAATAACATTTTAGTTGTATGTTCTTATTTGATTTATAGAAATTTCTTTTAATAAACACAAATGCTTTGTTTGATGTTTTGATAGTTTCATCAAATGGGGATTCCATGACAGTTTTCCATTTATTATAACACCTAGGTATTTTGCATTTTTAGTCTCTGTTACTGATTTACCATGAATAAGATAAGTGAAATTAATTTGTTTTAGTTTTTTTGTTACTCTTAATAACTGACATTTTCTGGGTGGAAAGACATGCTCCAATTTGATTCCTAATTCTGTAATTCATCTAACTCTCTTTGTAAAATTTCTTTATCTTGTGTTGTTTTTATTGTTCTATATATTATGCAATCGTCTGCGAATAATCTGACTTTTGTTCCTGAACTACTGCAATTTGGTAAATCTTTTATATAAATTAAAAATAGTAGTGGACCTAACACTGTTCCTTGAGGTACATCTGAGTGTATTGTTATTGGTGTTGATTTAGAGCCATTTATTATTACAGTTTGTTCTCCCCTATCAGAAAATCTTTAATCCACTGATCCAATGGACCATCAATGCCAAAATATTTTAATTTTTTAAGCAAACTATGGTGATGAACATTGTCAAAAGCCTTGGAAAAATCTAGTAAGATAGCATCTATTTGTTCACTATCATCTAAACCTTTTGAAAAATCATCAATTAGTCCTATTAGTTGAAGGCACATCTAGTTTTTTTTTTTTTATGATTTGATCTAAACTTAGGTTGTGTAAAGTTTCTATGAAAAGCTCATTTATTTCCTTAAGGTTTTGGTGTTTATCTTTGGTTAGTGTTTTACAATTTATATCAGGTAAGTTGAAATCACCCATAATCCAAAAAACTGCATTTTTATTTTTTTCTTTAAGTGTAGTTAACTGATTGCATAGTTCTTGCATGTACTCTAAACTAGAATTTGGTGGTCTGTAAATACTGCCTATTAGGGATATTGAGGTGGTGTTGATTTTACAAAATGTTGATTCTATATTTTTTGAATTAGGTAAGGTAATTTCTTCTGCTATAAGAGTGTTTATTATTGCTAAAAGAACTCCTCCATGATTATCTGCCCTATCTTTTCTAAAAATTTCATAATCACTATACTAGTTTAAAACATCAGGTCTATTTCAATAATATTATTATCTACTATAGAAAACAAGATAATTTATAAATCTAATTGTTAGGCAAAATTAATAGTAAAACTAGATTTAGGAAAACCTTACCTTCAATTATATCTTCAGCAGAAATAAGATCAACTTTATATATGTCAGGATCTAAATGTGTTTTGAGTGAATTTAGAAGATGAAAGCATCCATTTTCATTGGACCCAAGACCGCTGTAAACAAAAACATCACTTGGAGACATGGCATGCTGGGAAAGAAAACACAAAATGTTATCATAAAACATTTCTGTATCACAGGCTATAAAGTCTTTTTTGAAAGCGTAAAACATTATCTTTAATTATAAGTTGTTTACTTTCTTCCTAACTACCAGATAGGGCCTATTATAAATGTGAAATACTTCAAATGACCTTTATAGCTACAAGAAACATTCATGAGATAAGCCATAGACTCCAGTTGTCTTACAATGAGGGCAGTATTATGCATTATATTTATTAAATAAAAAGCTAAGAACAAAAGTTTCGTGGGATGAAGTGACTGGGATTCACATTGGCCTATATAAAATTCTGTTAGGTACTTATTGCTGGAAGTGGTAATGAAAATAAGCACTCCAGTAGCCTACCTATAAAATACTTCCAAAGCCATAAAAATCCTCTGATAACCAGTCTTACTGCTGGACTTCACATGAGGCTCAGATATTGAGTCTGGCTGAACTGTTATCACTGATAAAAGAAGGGGGAAAAGTGAATAACTGGTGCATAAACCAATATATAAGCTTCAGGCAGGAGGGGCTCATTAGCCTTGTGAGAAGGAGAAGAAAAATTCCAGCTTTGCAGCTATAGATACCCAAACATGGGAAAGGCTGATGAAAAATCAGGAACTGGTGAGCCTTAACCAGCTTGAAGCACAGTGTTAAACCCTGACAGAGCCTGCGATGCGACTGATCCTAAACTGTATTGGCTCTTGTCATTTCACAACTGGAGGAGGCTAAATATACAAAAAATGATCCCTCACTGCTTCACTTTTTCTGGCTTCACCATTTTGTGGGTTTTCAATAAATATTAATGACAAAAATAATTCATGGATCTTTGCTCCTTTCTGTGGAACTCGATTGGCAGATTTTTCCATAAAAATATCTAAAATTACATAAAAAAAAACAAATAAATATATACAAATTTATTACAAATATTAACTAACAAATAACTTAATGCAAAAATCGAGGGATCACTGTATATAATTATATATAAAATTAAATAAATAAATAAATATATATATAACTAATCTTTATTATCTGTGAGGAAATTTGTTTTACAGTTGTGGATTACAAAATAAAAAACATTACATGTGAAATTTACAACGGTAAGTTACATTTTGTTCAATGATTTAATTGTCAAAGGAATCAAACAGATGTGTCTATTTGATCCAACTTACTGACGAACTAGCCCTAAAACACCACCTACCCAATAACAGAGAAAAAAATACCAGATTTTCAAACATTAATTTGATTTGATTTGTTAATTTGAGGCACATCGGCACAATTTAGGCCATGTCGTGCCTGCAGTCCCTTAAGGACTACTCTCTCTCTAAACAACAAGGGCCAGATTCTATACAGTCATATAATTAAAATCAAGGTCTATTCACAGTTAAAATAGTAAAGGTAGTAAAAATTTAAATATTTGGTAAAAATCTAATGTAAATAGTGCATGTTCACAAATTCAGAAATCAGATCTTCGTAGATAGCCCCACTTCCCGAATAAAGCCCAGTACCTTCCCAGGGTCGACATTATTAAATAGTGTTTTTAGATTAGTGGCTCCAAAATATTTCGCCCTGACATCCTGGTATCTGGGGCAATCAACGAGGATATGTTCCACGGTGAGGCGAGAGTCACAGTACTCGCAAAGTGGGGGCTCCTCTCTCTTCAGTACAAAAGAGTGCGTGATGTAGGTGTGGCCAATCCAAAAGCAGGGTTCGTGGGGTTGGATTTTAGCTTGACTATATACTGCATTGCAAGCTTTTTCATTCTTATATCCATGGGGAGTTCTCCAGCCTCCACATGGAGACTTGGGATAGGCGATGTACGAAACGCGCCGAGACAGAGACGCAGGGCAGCATTTTGTATTGGTTCCAGTATTTTTAGGTACGACTTCCTTGCTGCTCCATATATTATGGATCCGTAGTCTAGCTTGGATCGAATTAGACTCCGATAGAGCAGCAGCAAGGTATCTCTGTCAGCTCCCCAGTCCGTATGGCTGAGTACTCTTAGTATGTTTAATGACTTTTGGCATTTCTTCCTAAGTTCCTTAATGTGGGGGAGAAAATTAAATTTGGAATCTAAGGTGAGTTTTCACGACAGGGATCTTCTTTTTGTGTATAAATAGTTCAGGGTCTGGGTGGAGTCCCCTTAGATTACAAAAATGCATACTAACTGTTTTGGAGTCTGAGAATTTGAAACCATTATAGTTTGCCCAACCCTGAATTTTGTTTAAACATAACTGTAATTTCCTTTCTAAGGTGTTCATGTTTTTCCCATAAGTAAGAATGACAAAGTCATCGACATACAAAGAGCACTCTATGCCAGGGGACAGCGCATTTATGATGCTATTTATTTTAATGTTGAACAGGGTGACTGACAGAATGCTGCCCTGGGGTACACCCATTTCCTGGTCATGAGTGTCAGAAGCGGAGTTGCCCACTCGGACCTGAAATTTTCGATCTTTCAGGAATTCCTCCCCAAAACGGGGGAGGTGTCCCTTAAGCCCCATAAGCGCCAGGTCACGTAGAATGCCATGTTTCCAGGTTGTGTCATAGGCCTTTTCTATATCGAAGAATACAGCTACTAGATGTTCTCTTCTGAGTAATGCATTTCTAATATAAGCTTCCAGCCTTACCAGGTGGTCAGTTGTTGTCCGCCCCTGCCGGAATCCGCACTGGTAGTTTGAGATCACTTTATTCCTTTCCAGGTACCAGACCAGCCTACTGTTAATCATTCTTTCCATGGTTTTGCAGATGCAGCTTGTTAGTGCTATTGGTCGATAGTTAGCTGGGTCAGAGCCGTCTCTTCCCGGTTTAGGTATCGGTATAACTGTGGCTTTCCTCCAGCTGTTTGGGAAAGCGCCTGTTTGCCACACACAGTTATAGACCCCTAGTAGGACTGCCAATGAGGGTTCGGGAAGGTGCTTGAGGAACTGGTAATGGATTTCGTCTTCTCCAGGCACTGTGTCATGTGACTTGTCCAGCGATTCCCTCAGTTCCTCAAGCGAGAACGGTTTGTTGTAGTCTTCATTGTTCTCTGACCTGAAATCAATGGGGTGTCTTTCCTCCCTGGTTTTAACTTTTTGGAACTCTGGCGTGTAGTGTGCAGTGGATGATTTTTCTGCTATTGAGGATGCAAGGCAGTCAGCTATTTCTCTGGGGGACGTGACAGTTCGTCCTTGGTTTTTCAAATGCCCTATTGCATTTGATTCTTTCCCTTTGATTCACCTTACTGCCTTCCAAACCGCTCTAGCAGAAGTTTTGGCATCCAGACTGCCGACAAAACTTCTCCAGGAATTCCTTTTGGCTGACCGTATGGTTTGTCTAGCCTTTGCTCTAGCTATCCTGAATAGCTTTAGGTTTTCCTGGGAAGGATTCTTTATAAATGCAGCCAGTCGTTTTTTCCTATCACCAATAGCACTTTTGCAAGCTGTATCAAACCATGGTTTGCTAGGCCGTTTTGGATTTGCAGAGGTTAGGGGTACAACTTTCCTGGCTATACTTAGTAGCTTGCTAGCAAAGGTATCAGCTGGGTTCTGTTCATGGAGGATATTTTCTGTGATATCCTCAGAGCATCTTTTTGGAATTGTTCCCAATCGGCCTTATTCAGTTTCCACCGCTGAGGTCGTCCCAATGAAGGGAGATTGTTAGTAATGATGATTGGGAAGTGATCACTTCCCCGTAGATCATTGCTAACTGACCATTTAAAATCGTCCAGAAGTCCGGGGACGCATATGGTGAGGTCAATGCATGTGAATGATCCAGTTCCTGGGTGCAAGTAGGTCAGTGATGCATCATTAAGTATGCATAAATCATGTTGGAGGAAGATATCCTCCAGCATACGACCTCTTGTGTCGGTATTGTTGGATCCCCACATGGTGTTATGGGCATTGAAATCCCCAAGGATTAAATAAGGCCGGGGGAGTTGTTTCAATTGGTCCTCCATGTCTGTTCGGTTTAATGGAGCGCCTGGTGGTAGATACAGGCTGCAGCAAGTGATAACCTTGTGAAGGGTTATCCTAGCTGCTACGGCCTGTAGTGTGGTCTGTAGTTCTACCCTCTCATGGGGGATGCTATCCTTCACAAGGATACAGACTCCACCTGATGCTCTCTCTGCATCCTCAACATTCTTGGTGTAAGCACAGTAGCTTCGGAAGCTGATGCAATCTTTCAGAAATGTTTCCTGTAAGCAGACAGCTACAGGAGTCTCAGAGTCCATCAGTAGCTGCATTTCCTCGTAATTGGCCTTGAGGCCTCTACAATTCCACTGTACAATTCTGGAATCCATGGCTTATTCTAGATGACCTACTTGGAGCCTTTTGGCCTTGGGAGGGAGGCCCCCGGAGGGGTTTCCCTTTATTCCAGTGACCTTGGTATTTTTATTCTTGGGTTTGGATGGAGAGGTTAGAGCGGATGTTATTTCCTCCTCTTTCACCTCGGGCATCCTCTCCGCTTTGATTTCTCCCCTTAGGGAGTTGGTCAACCTCTAACTCGGTAGAGGTTGGGGTGTCTGGCTGGGTTCTCTGAGGAGAACCTGTGTCAGACATGATGTCTCCGGGTTCTCCCGGAGTATTGGTTTTGACATGCTGCTCAGTCTCCATGCTCTCATCAGCGAGCACAGAGAACCTGTTCTTTAGCATGACAACAGGGCTTTCTTGTTTCTTCAGAGGTGTGTTCTTTGGCGGTGTTTTCTTCTGAGTTGGGGGAGGAGGAGGGGGTGGTGGGGTCAATGTGTCCGTCTGTGTGGCTATGGATCTTCCTTTCTTAGCAACAGCCTGGGCGTAGGTCTTTGTCAAGCCGAATTGGCCCTTGGGTAGGGCCAGTACAGCCGATTTCGCCTGGCTAAAGGTACATCCGTTTCTTGCCTTGTACTCCTGCACGGCAACCTCCTGTTTCCACACAGGGCAGTCCTTGGAGTAGGCTGAGTGGCCAGCTTGACAGTTTGGGCATTTGAATTGGGCTGTGCAGCCCTTGTCCTCATGACCCTCTCCAGCACATCTGGCACACACAGTGTTCCTCTTGCAGACTGCCGCGCCGTGTCCATAACCCTGGCACTTGAAGCACCTCATGGGGTTAGGTATGTAGGGCCTCACTGGAACTCGTAGGTATCCTGCCTTCACATACTCTGGCGGTGTCCTAGTTCCGAATGTGAGGATAATAGTGGCGGTTTTGACCTCCTCACCCTCCCTGCGCTTGGTAATGCGCCGGGCATGGGTGACTCCTTCAATGCCCTCCACTATTTCCTTCTCGGAACATTCCAGTAGGTCCCTAGAGCTGATTACACCTCTGCTGGTGTTCAGACTGGTGTGGCATGACTTCCACTTGGAGATCACAGAGTCTTCTGCATCTTAAAAGCCCATCAGAGTGTGTCTTGCTGTCTACTTCTACAAGGAGGTCCATTGTTTTGTGTAGCTTAGACACACTCTTGGGCTCTCCCACTACTGACTTGAGTCCCTTATAGATAATAAAAGGGCTCAACTTGGTCAGGCTTTTTCCCTCCTCTGTGCATCTAACCACCAGAAATGATGGCCAGGTGGCACAGCTTTTTGGGACCTCCTCTTTTTTATCGTCAATTCGTCGTTTCTTGCCCAGACATAGGTCTGGGGCAAGTAGTTTTGTGTGTGTTTTTTTGTCCATATATATTCTGGTTAATTCGGCACCTGTGCTCCCCACCCGCCATCGAGTCCAACAAGGGGACGGGCCATTCAGATGTCCAGAATGAGCCCGCCAGGGCTACACAGGTGCTATACTCAGTCAGCTGCTACATCGGACATGTGTTCGATACAGCAGCTCCCTGATTGACCCTCCAGCCACCGCCCTCCAGCATAGGTCGACGACCTATGCTGGTAGCTCGGCATGACCAGCCGGTTGACCCAGAGCGGGCCATCTGGGTCTCAGGTCTAGGGGAACTTGGAGCCAAAGTATTGTGTTGTTGTGGTTTATCCTCAGATAGCCACCACTCAAACACCAGGATCTCTTTATCCCCCCTTACCCGTCGCAGTCCACGGCAAACGAACTGGTCTAGGACGTAGTGAGAATTTAAAGTTAAGGAGACAGTGTGATGATCAATGAAGGCAGACTTAGGAAAAGAGGAGGCAGACACAATGATAGAAAAGAAGTAGGGCACTTTTAAGCTCCAAAAGTGCTAAGGAAAGAGGAGCGCAATTTAACGTCATGTCTTGGGACGATTCAAACCTTACACCCGGACTAAACTACAAACAACCAACCATTAAAACACATTTACTAAATAACACCTTAACAAAAGAATCAAATCCACTGGAGCTCAAAGTAGGCACGCTTGAAACAATTGAAAGCTATCAAAAAACAGCTATCCATATTTATACAGGCTTTCAAAGCCACCATCAATGCTGGTCTTGGTGCCTTCCTGGTCTCCCCTAAATATAAACACTTTGAGATAAGCGCACCCTGTGGCGATTACTGCTCAAACTTCCAAGCCGAAATTGAGGCAATTACCATAGCACTACAGACAGTGGAAAACAAATTATATGAAGGAGTGCAACCACCATCAGATATTGTTGTCTTTACAGACTCCCAATCTACTCAGCAAGCACTTAACAGCAGCACCTCAAACAGCCCAAGAGAGTTGACAACACTCATTGTGATAATCCATCAGATGATATCAAAATTAAATATCAATACCACACTACAGTGGATCCCTGGACACATTGGCATCATGGGAAATGAAAAGGCAGATAAGCTATCAAAGGCAGGTTCATCTATGGAACAACCAGATAGACCTGTTAACTACCTCACCCTAAGGTCAATGTTAGTCAACAATCACAAAGAGGAGTGGCTCAACCAATGGGCATCAGGAAACACAGGCAGAGCCATGTACAAAGAAATGACTACGCCTAACAAACTGGACAGTATTAACTTCCTCCCCCGCAAAGAACAATCTACAATCTTCCAACTAAGAACAGGACACACACCACTATTAAATTACCACCTGAACAAAATCAACTCCACACAACTCCCCCTTTTGCCCACCCCTTTGAAACTGTAAACCATATCCTCTTTGAATGCCCCTCCCTAATCCACCTTAGGCAGACCCTACTTCCACTACAGCCAAACATAACCAACACCCTGTACGGCAGTGCTGAACAACCGAAGAAAACAGCACACTTTTTTTCCTAGGCACAGTCTGCAAAAGAGCTCACAGCTCAGCAGCAATAAAGCTGGCTAGAAGAAGAAGAAAAAGAAGAAGTCTATTTGTTTTTGTGATCAGTTTCTTATATCTTCTTTGTGATCAGTTTCTTATATATCTTCTTTGTGATGGTAAAGAAGAGGGTGATTTTTGTATGCTTAGATATTTTCATAGTTTTTTTTAGCAATATATGTTTATCTCCAATCTAGGTGTCCAAGAGCGGATTGTTTGTTACCTATGATCTTATTAGCAGCATTTAGAATTTTATAAAGTTAATAAAGTTTATTTTTATGTTCAGATCGATTGCCATACCAGGCAGTGATGTTGAAACTTAAAATACTGCAGATGTGAGCATGATAAAACACTGACAAGGTTTTTTCACTTATGTAAACACTAAACTTTTCACTAAAGGAGGACATTTTTCTTAGTAAATAGCCTTATTAATCTTTGTTTGTTGCCCTTTTTTGGTGATGTTTAAAAATGTTGTTTGTAAAATGTTTTACATGTTTCGGATGTTCCTTCAGAGTTGAAGATAATTACTTCCTAGTCCAAACCTCCCGCAGGACGACAGGGGATGGGAGCGGGCAGGGCTTGAACCCGGGACCATCAATAAATCTGAACGACAGTACAGTGCGCAAACCGCACGGCCAGGCAGCCATCTGAATGCAATAAAATTAATTTTATTTATTTTTATATATTTATAATATATACTAATTATATAGATCTATTACTATTATATATATATTTTAATGTCATTATAGATTTTTTATTATTCTAGCTAGATTGTAAGATACAATTAACTTGAGACTTGAGTTAACTAAATACTAAATTGTAACTAAATTCTACTCTGATTCTCAAATTCTGTATAATATACTTATATACTACTTATAGATTATAGAATAACAATAATTAATAATTTAATAATTATATTAATAATAGATAGATGTATATTATACTATAGACTATAGTATATACTATTACTAATAAAATAGTCACTAGATTTACTAGATCTAGATCTAGATCATAGATGTAGTGAGTAGTGAGTTAGGGCTAGGCCGGCTAGGGTTATCTGGAATTTATACAATATATTGTTACATTATTATTATAATTAGATCTATAACTTAAACTAAAGTTATATTGCTTATATTCATAATCAAATTCACTAACTAAAACATAGATCTAGATCTAGAATCTAGTCTAGTAAATAAATTTATAATTTATATAGATCTATTCAATCTATTGAGACTATTGATACCTAGATGATCTAAATCTAGTAGATCTAGATCTAGATTTATTTATGTCAGTGAGAACAATGTCCATGAACAGCTTTTATTTCATTTTGTTTTTTATATATGTCAGTGTCAGTCTTTATAAAACTAATTCTTAGAAACATTTGAAACGAAATTTCGTTTCATGATAAAGACAATGCTACTGCAGCAGTCTATGAAATAATGATAGATCTAGCTTTGAAGTTACAGATTCAATTATAAAGTGATCGCAATATTATAACTCTTGTGATCATGGAAACTACCTCCCTTGCACCGTCTTTGAAAAATATAGCTCCGCAACAGGAATATTTACTACAGGTGATACTTAACTTACTGATGATTATATAAATTATAATATATAAATTATATAATAATTAGATTTAATTAGATCTACTAGATCTAGATCTATAAAAATCTATATATATGTAGGGATGTGAAATATCTTTGAAAAAACAATTTTTCGTTAGTACATCATTAAAATACATTGAAAGAACTTTCCAATGGTGTATAAATTATGAATGTAGGTTAAACAGTTAGAAAGTTATGATTTTTTTTGTGGTGTTTTGACCTAACATTGCCATTGTGGTTGACATGGAACAATGAAGATGAGAGCGTCTAGCTCGCTCAGCCAGCGAGACTCTTTAAAATCTATTTAGACCTATACATAATCGCTATTTATAGATTCTATGTGTTTGTTGTTATTTTTAACTATGTCCATAAACCATAAGTAGATCTATATTTAGTCTCTATCTTACGCAGCTAATAGTTTTTAAAAATTATTTAATCTTTCTAGATCTAGAAATCTATTAGATTTATGCCTAGATTTAGATCTTTAATAGGAAAAAAAATAGTGTTTTTGCCGATATATCTAGATTCTAGCTCTATCATCTAGATAGAACTACCAAGTATCCTACCTACTTGAATCTCTTCTCTTTAGTATAATTGACTAGATCTAGATTTTTTCCACTTTTTTAAAGTAGTTTAAGATGTAGATCTAGAATTCTAGATTTAGAGATCTAATTAAGCCCTACTAAGTTTATAAGCTCCTATGAATTATATTTAGATATAAAATCTTAGATTTAATCTACATTTAGACTTAGACAAGATTCTAGATCTACACGTGTACATCGCAGTTACTAGATCTAGAAATGACTACTAGATTTAGAATAAATTAGATCTCATATTTTTTCAATGTTAAAATCTAGTTTTAAGCCTATGAATAATATTTAGACGTAGAGATATATTTAGAATTTAGACTTAGGCTAGGGTCTTGATCCAAGCGTGTGGCCCGTGTACATCGCTACTTGACTATCTACTTAAATCTACTATAAATGACTTGATTTAGATCTAAATCATCTAAGAATTTTTCCACGTTAAAATCTACTGATATAGACTCTAGTCCTAATTCTATAAGTTACTATGAATTATATTTAGACTAGACTACATCTAGATCTAGTCTGATCCACGCGTGTGTACATCGCTACTTGACTATCTACTAGAAATGACTAGATTTAGCTCTAAATCATCTCAGATTTCCTAAATCTATAAGTTATTATGAATTATATTTTATTATATTTAGACACAGATATATACAATTTTAGATCTACATTTAGTCTAGAGACTAGACTGGATCTAGATCTAGTCTGATCCACGCGTGTGTACATCGCTACTTCACTATCTACTACTTAGTCTTAGCTACGACTAGTACTACTACTAGAACTAGAAGTGACTATATTTAGATCTCTAGACCTTTTCACGTTAAGATGTAGATCTAAGTCTATAACAAATTACTATGAATTATATTTAAACAAAGATCCAGATCTAAAATCTTTATCCTAGTCTAGATCCGCGCATGTTTATTTCCATCGCACGCTGGCAGCGCAAAAAAAAAAAGGACGCATTTCCCGAGTCATGATGTTATTTGAAATGAGAACAAACGACACTCGTAGTGAAATGTAAAATATTTACCTAAGCAGTTGATATTATTGCTCTTGGCATTCGTAAATAGAACCTGGGCAGATGGCCTGGAAACGTGCCACCATTATTCCTATACCAAAAAAGGGAAAAGATGCTTCCACTGCTGAGGGCTACAGGCCCATCTCACTCACATCTTGTGTGGGAAAGATGGCTGAAAAAATGGTAAATGAGCGTCTGGTTTGGTACCTTGAGAGTGCCCGTCTTATAGCTCCAGAACAGGCTGGTTTCAGGGCTGGAATGTCCGCTATAGACCAAGTCAACATCTTTGTGCAGAGCGTAGCAGATGGATTCCAAAGGACCGAAAGCACATACGCAGTCTTCTTTGACTTAAAACAGGCATATGATAAAGTATGGCGGCCTGGTTTGCTTCATAAGATAAGAGCCGTGGGGGTGCGGGGACGGATATATTACTGGATTAGAGACTTCCTACAAGAGCGTACAATAAGAACAAGGATGTACGGAGAAGTCTCAGGGGAAATGACCCTCGAGCACGGCCTCCCCCAGGGCTCCGTCCTGTCATGCCCCCTTTTCACGGCCTTCATAAATGACCAGGGTTCGTACGCGGTCTGGAAAGTCTGGAAAAAGTCTGGAATTTTAAAAAATGAATTTCAGTCTGAAAAAAGTCTGGAAAATCAGTACTTTTCACTCCGACTGAACAAAAATGTCTGGAAAAAGTCTGGAATTAAAAAAAAAAAGAAAAAATATTTCTCGCAAAAAAAAAAAGTCTCGGTTTCGTTTTATAATGATAGCGGCTAGCCTAGAAATCCATATTTAAATGTAGTAATGCATCCGGCGGAAAGGCGCGTTCTGCGCATGACTAGATCTACTAAAACATCCGTTTATTTGAATCCGTATCATTGATGATTCCTGCATTGTCTTGTCAGTCTGGCGGTTGATAACATATATCGTGACTCTAGACACGGCCTATTTTGTTTTTTCTGTGACTTGTGTGAAAATGGGAAAATGTTATTTTTCGAATCAGTGGCTTGAAAAAATAGAATATAAACTATGGTTACAAAGTGATCCTAAAAATGTTTGCAATGCTGTATGCCGTATTTGTAAAACAACCTTTGATGTTTCTAATATGGGTGAACATGCTTTAAAAAGCCATGCAAAAGGTCTAAACCACAAACGAGAAGTTGATCGTATTCAGAAGGTTGAGGAAGGAAAGATACCTGTGATGGTTGACTATTTTACTACATTTAGGTGAGTATTTTTTATCAACTAGAGTTACTAGAGCTATATATAATATTAGATCTAGATCTATATATTTATTTACAATTGGATTAGACGATTAGAATCTATGTTAGTAGATGGTAGATCTATATCTAGATAGATTCTAGATCTATGTACTAATACTAATGTTACATATTGTAACATATAGATCTAGATTTAACCTAGTTTAAGTTGTGGATCTAGATCTATATTACTTATTAGACTTGGATTAATTAAAAGTCTAGGTCACGTCTAAATCTAACATTAAAATTTATTATAGATTTATTTTATTCTAGATCTAGACCTAGTCATTTCATCTAAGACATTCTAAGAACTCAAATAGATCTCTAGAAAAGCTATAGATCTATCCTAGATCTAGTAGATATATTAGATCTTCTGATCTAGAATGTAGTTTAGTAAACTTAAAAGAGTATTATTCTATGACTGTAGTCACATTGTGATTGTAGTGAGATTATGAAAAAAAAAAGGGTAATGATTCTTATTATTTATTCATCTAAATTTTGGAACTTGAATAGATCTGGTAGTTTCTAAATTCAATAATATAACCAAGATGTGTATAAATTTACTTTTTAAAAATTTAGCTTGTATTTACTTTTTTTTTTTTTTCCTCGTTTCAGAAAATCAACATCCTCGCATGCATCTACTGAACCATCTTCTTTAGCCAACTCACCTACAACTTCATCTTCTAAAAAAACACTCCTTGCTACTGGAGATAGTGTTTTGACTGCTGAAGTGCTTCACTGTTTGAACTTGGTGGAAAAGCACCATTCTTTTAACAGTAGCAACAGTAGTTCAGATCTGTACAAAAAAATGTTTCCTGACTCAGCTATTGCTTCTGGTTTTTCCTGCTCAGAAAGGAAGGCAGCATATATGTCAACGTTTGGCATATCCCCATACTTGGCTGAATTACAATGAAAGGCTGTCCTCTCTGAAAAAGATTATGTGCTTTTGTTTGATGAGACACTAAATGGCCCACTACAATCAAAGCATCTAGATGTTCATGTGCATTATTGGAATGGCAGTAGTATAACAACAAGATACCACATGTCATATTTTCTAGGCCATTCAAGGGCTGATGACCTCCTAGATAAATTAAGAGAATCTAGCAGATTCTTTAATAGAGGTGGACTGCTACAGCTTTCCATGGATGGTCCAAACGTCAACTGGAAAGTTTTTGACATCTTTCAGGCAGAGCTTATGCAAGAGTCTTCTGTAAAACTTTTGAATGTGGGATCTTGTGGACTCCACATTGTCCACAACTCATTTAAAGCAGGCCATTCTGCCACATCCTGGGATATTGGATCCTGGCTGTCAGCATTACACTGGTTGTTTAAAGACAGTCCAGCTAGACGGGAAGATTTTATTAATCTTACAGGGACAAGTACATTTGCTTTGAGATTTTGTGGACACAGATGGCTGGAAAATGTTCCTACTATTCAGAGAGCTCTACAAATATGGCCAGCAGTGAAAGTGTTCTTAAACAAAATAAAGGGTGATAAATCTAAAGAACCCACATGTAAGTCATACAAAAATCTTGTGGACTTTGCTGCTGATGCTCTGCTAGAAGCCAAGGCTCAAATTTTTTTGTCCATTGCACAAGAACTCCAGCCTTTTCTGACTAAATATCAGACGGATTCACCTATGATGCCATTCATTGCTGAAGATTTGTTCACCACAATTAAATCTTTGCTAAGAAGGATACTTCAGGCTGAAACACTGAGCAAATTAAAAAGTCCACGTGATCTTATTGCTCTTGATCTTAAAAGTAAGGACATCTTTTTGGCATATTCAAAAATTGAGATAGGAATTGCTTCGTCTAAGGTGTTGCAGAAGATTAAGGCAACAGATCTGCAAATAATGACTCTAAAAAATGAGTGCAGGCAATTTATTTCAAGTCTGGTGGCTAAATTACTAGACAAGTCACCAGTTATGATTCGTTTAGTACAGAAACTGTCCTGTCTGAATCCATCATTGATGGCATCATCTCCCCAACTAGCAGCTTCCCGATTTAGGGATTTGTTAATAATTCTGGGAGATTCAGGAAGGATTTCTTTAAATGAATGTGACCAGATTTACAACAAATTTGTCAAATGCCTGGAAGCTTTGGAAGAAAACAATGTGAAACCAAAGTTTGAATTGTTTCACCCAGCAACAGAGCGTTTGGATGATTTTTTATACAACAATTTTAAACCACTTGATACAGCTCTCTGGGATGTTTTGAGACCCTTACTTTTGTTATCTCATGGCCAGGCGACTGTTGAAAGAGGATTTTCTTATAACAAAGAAGTCATGATTGAAAATATGCATGAGGAAACTTTAATTGCACAGAGAAGAATATGTGACTTTTTAAAAGTAAATGGTGGTGTGTTAGATGTAGCCATTACCAAACCTTTACTGACAGCTGCTGCCTCTGGACGTCAGAACTATAATCAATATTTGGAAAAACAAAAGACTAAAAAAGCTGAGATGGCCAAAAGTTTGAAAAGAAAAAGACATGATGATGAGCTGTCAGACTTGAAAGCAAAACGGAAAAAGCTCATGGAAGAAGAAAAATTTTTAAGGTCATCGGCTGACAAATATGCAGATGAGGCAGAAGCTAAACAAAATTTTAAGCTTTTGTCGAAATCTAATGACATGCGCCACGAGGCTAAAGTCAAGTCAGCTGAACTGGTTGTTCTAGAAAGAACAATACAGTCAAAGCTCCAGGAGCTTTTAGACTGTTGAGTTTTTCATCATCTGTATATATGTATATATTAATCTCTTTATGTAAGTAAAGAAAATGTTTTTTATTTAATCATATATTATTTGTCTTTTTAAAAATTGGTACGATTTGATGAATTTTTTGAGTCTGGAAATTTTTTTTGAAAGTCTGGAAAAAGTCTGGAAAATGTCTGGAATTTAATTTTACTTAAGCTGTATGAACCATGAATGACCTACCGGCTCAGCTAAAATGCCAAAAGCTGCTATATGCTGATGATATTGTCCTTTGGAAATCCGGAAGGAGCGCATCCTCTATACAAAAAATGCTACAGGAGGACCTCCATACGCTCTGCTCATACACACAAAAATGGAGGCTAGAAATAAACACCTCCAAGACGGTCTATTCTCTGTTCACGCTCGGGACTGGCATTCTCGGGCAACCTTTCCAGCTCTCCCTCAATGGAGTGGCTCTCAGCATGGAAAAGCTACCCAAGTACCTTGGTGTAACTTTAGATTGCAAACTAAAAATGTGTGAGCACATCCAGGATGTTGTAAGAAAGGCCTCAGGGAAACTTTGCATTGTGCGGAAGCTGGCATCCACGAAGTGGGGAGCCCGAGCAGACATGCTCCGATCCCTGTATTTAGGAGCAGTCCGATCACAGAAAGACTACAGCCTACCTGTGCAAATTTATGGCTCTAGGACTGCTCTTGAACAACTTGATAAAATACAGTCCCAAGCACTAAGATTTGTCTGTGGAACCTTTAGGACAAGTCCAGTGAATGCGGCTGAAATAATGGCTAATATAGCTCCACTAACCCTTAGGAGGGAAAGGTCAGTACTGACCTGCTATGAGCGGTATAAAAGGCTGGATGAATACCTCCCAGCTAGAAAACTAGTGGATGGTTGGAGATGCAGAAGACGTATCCAGATGCAGTCTTTTATGCATCATGCCACTAGACTATCTGATGAAGCTGGCCTCTCCACCAACCGACAAAACATTCAACGCTTTCATCCCCTTCCCCCTTGGTGTCGCCCAACAACCCCAGACATACGCTTGAAATTAGTAGACCCCAATGCCACTCAGCAAAGCCGTTCATCTAACGACCTTCAAATCCTAGCTCTGGAGACCATTAATACCTTCAAGCCCAGTGCTATTTTTGCATACACTGATGGATCGGCATCAATAGATTCTGGAAGAGCAGGCTATGGAGCCTACATCGACTTTCTTGGCTCTCACACAGTCAAAATCTTTGGACCATGTGGTAGTGTTTGCAGTTTTGATGCGGAGACCATGGCAGTCTGTGAAGCCTTAAAAGTCATTGACTCTCAACTCGGCGAGGGAAATTTGAGGGCAACACAGATTGTTGTGGTCACTGACTCAAAATCTGTACTACATGCTTTGCAAAGCCCCGGACCATGGCCCCCAAATATCAACACTGTCATCATGGCTTCACATAACATCAAACAACGCTATGGCACCCCTGTAATAATGCAGTGGGTATCGAGTCACATAGGTGTGACTGGCAACACAATCGCAGACTCTTTGGCCCACCAGGGAGGGCAAATTCCACCCACTGATCAGGCTGTAAGCTTTCATCAAGCCCTGGCTATAATACAAAAAACAGAAATGGAAAAGTGGTTTGAGTGCTGGGACAAGTCCCAAAAAGCCCGTGGAGTCTGGGAGCGCATGAGGCGCCCTGACCGCACTTCCCCGTGGTGGAGGCTGTCCAGGCCTGAGCAAGCTATTATAGCACAGTGCAGGACAGGCCACTGTCCTGTTGGCTCATATTTCTCGCGGCTATGGCCAAATTTCGATTCACGGTGCCCTCGCTGCGGGGAAGAAGAGGAAACCGTGCCTCATATTCTGTTTGACTGCCCCAGACTTGCTGATCTCCGTCTCGACAGGTCTGGGAAACCCAAAATTCTCGACCTGTATGGCGACATTCATGCACTACGCAAGACAGCAGGGTTTCTGTCCAGGGCTTTTGCAAGAGAGGATTTGAGCCTCTCAAGGTCTCACTCTAATGGAGTTTGATGATGATGATGATATTATTTCAAAAAATGGTCTGTTATAGTTTCAGTCTATGAAAAGGCTTAATAGATGTTGTCGGTTCCACTTATTCCGCGAGAATGAATAAAAAATTAAGCACGATGAAAAAAATTGATGAGGTCAAACTGTCCCGACACACTTCCGATGGGCTTTAAAAAAAACATGGTTTTTTAAAAAACTTTATTTTTTTTATACACCAAAAAAATAAAAAATAAAACACTATGATTGCTGAAATAAAAATAAACGTGTTTTGAAATTAAAATTGGTACCATTTAAATGATATTTTTATAAAATTGTATGCATAGTTTCACGACCGCACAAATTATGAAATGGCATCGAGGCTATTTTTTTTTATTTTTAAGATAAACTAACAACTTAATTTCTTTTCTTTTTTCTCTATCATTTAGAACAATCATTTCTAAACAGTAAGCATGCATTATTTCATAGTAATGATATAGGTTTATATGTTTCTTACCTTTTCAAAGGGGAGCACATAAATCCAAAAGTAAATCCTGTGTGTCTTTTTTTGCATACTTCATGTCATTCACAAATGCACAAATTTCTTATAAAAACGAATTTCAAAAAAATATTGCTAATGAAGCTTCCACCAACATAGGTCTACCCATCAGTAAAAGGAAATATACCACAGATGTTGTATATATGGAGAAAATGAATAATGAACTTCAAAAATGCATTTTCAATAGAAAATCTGTTTTCCGCCATATGTACTATCCTATGCATGATTTTATTCTTAAAATAGTTTAGTTTTCAAAAAAAAATTAAAATTAAAAATCCCATAGGGAGCAGTGCAAATTTATGCATCAACATTATAATCAATAACAATTAAAGTGGACAATGTATCGTGATAAAACTGATTAATGGCCAGATATATATTCTATTAGCACAAAAAAAATCAAGTTCTAAAACGTAACCTGAAATGAGTATCAGTAAAAATAAAATCAAGTTTTTATTTTAAAGTCCACATGAAAAAAATGTTCCTCAATATAAAATGTATCCATATTCACCCATTTTAGCCACGGTTTCAATGGATTTAAAATCATAATTGATTTCTATCAAGGGCCTATGAACAGAAAGTAAGAAAAATGGAACTCAAAATTTGACGCCATTTTTTTACTTCCGGTCTTACGGATTTTCACATATCTACTAGATCTTCATCTTGAGTTTGAGTTAAGTGATTTTGATAATAAATAATCACAATCACAGATCATGAGATGATACAGATGAGATAATCATAATTTATAATGATGATAATCAGCTAGCTAGATCTAGAAAATTCTAGATCTATATATTAGTAGATTCTTATATAAAGCACAGCTCATCGAATTCTCCTTCAAGAAATGCGTCCCTTTTTTTGTTTATAATTAATTTGTTTTTATGTTTGGAGCTAAAAACGAAGCTTTGGGACAGCGCATGTCCAATTTTAGATAAGTTCCAATATTTTTGTTCCAATTTTCCAAAGCAGAGGGCAGTTTTTTAGATTCTCTGTAACCATGTATGTAAAGCTATTGTTTTAACCTCCCCCGGCAATTCATACCCTTATAAGGGATGAGGGCTATATTATGAGCCTGTTTGATCGTAGGCTGGTGGATATATCAAAATAAGCTTCCAAACATCTTTAGAAAGACATTCCAATCACATTTATACTGTTAGCTGTTAAATAAAATAAAAAAAAGGAGGTGTTTCAACGAATAATAATGAATTTAACACATTCTCCTGTAGAAAACAAGGCAAAATCGTAATAAGAAATATTATTGGGATTAATAAATCTATGAATTTTTCAATGAATAAACATGACCTAGATCGAGATATCTAGAATATATAATATATGAATGAAAGAAAAAGTGCGGGCTGCTAATTTGAAGCCAGAGACCATGCCCACTGCAGGTGATCACGCCAGGTGAGCTGGCGGTGAGGAGAGATATACACTAAGCGTGTAGTGTGACAACCTATTAAACAGGCATGGAGGGAAGGGGAGAGAATCATGAAATGAATTATAAACATCTATGGGAGGGAGGGGATGTTAAGGTGTAGCAAAATGAACATCCAAATTATGAAAAGAAGAAGAGGGTCCTTGGATGGGAATTAAAAGAAAGAGTGAGAGAGAGAATACATGTAGCCAGTTGAAAATATCATGTTTATTAAATTATAATAATTTATTTATAGATCTATAATTTATATATTATTTCTCTCTGTTTCTACACATAGATTATATAGGTAGGCATATATAAATAAATAAACTAAAAACGATATATATATATATATATATACTAGACATATGTTACCCGCGACCCGCGGGTCTTTATTTGCGCATTACTTTCGATATAGTCACTGAGAGTGTTTTGTAAACAATTAAACGAAATAATAATGTAATAAGTAAAGCGAATGTGTCAATGTAAAAATAGTGTGAATGGAGCTATCAAATCAAAATAGCTAATAGGCTTAAATCCATTTTTTTTTTTCAAATTAAAACATTTGCTTGTAGGCCTACATATATTTGATTAAAATTTGAGATGAATAGACTAAATTTTGTATGTTCATGTGTATAAAGTATAAAGTAGATCTTAAGGTAGACATAGATCTAAATCTACATTAATCTAGAGTTAAAAATTGGCTTTTATAGAGTTCATTCTGTGCTGCGCATTCGTGAACTTTTTTTCATGAATGAATATAGGCCTATCTCAACTCGGCTACGCAACTTTAGCGAACAGCGAACGAATGTATTAAAAATGCTTTAGAAAAATAAATTTGAATGTTAAATTGATTAAAATATCAAATGAATGGACAATAATTAGTATGTTTATGTGTTAAAGCATAAAACTATCTTTGCGAAAAGAAGTTTTATCATCTTAGAGTTCAATAAGAGTTTTAGACCTAGGCGTAGGAATAGACTCAGTAGAGAGATGTGTTAATTTGTAACCATTTGGTAATGTCTAATGAAAGAATGTTCGCTAGGAAATCTGTAGTCACAGATATCAGGAACTAATTTATGTAAAAAATGCTTTTGAATAATCTAGTGGATTGGATTTAGATGTATGTTAAACGTAGCTAATGATCCTTTCACGTTATTTCTCTTTCGCTACGAAAATAAAATTAGTTTTGCGAAAATGGGTTTACCCGAAGCCGATACATTCTTATCTATTAAAAACGAAAAGAGCAATAGCTTTGTTCAATGAATGGGATTATAAAGTGAACAATTAAACGAAATAATTTTTAGTACGCGATTCATAAATGAATATAGATCTAGGCCTATCTCAACTCGGCTTCGCATCTTTCGTAAACGAATATAGCTTTAGAAAACCAAATTTGAATGTTTATTTGATCAAAATATGAAATGAATGGACTTTAATTAATATGTTTTTGTGTTAAAGTATAAAACTATCTGTGCGAAGAGAAGTTTTATCATCTTAGAGTTGAATTAAAGTTTTAGATCTAGGGATGGGATTATAAAGTAAACAATTAAACGAATTAATATTTAGTATGCGATTCATTACGGTATTGTCTAATGAAAGAATGTTCGTCAGGAAATCTGTAGTCACAGATATAAGGAACTAATTTATGTAAAAAATGCTTTTGAAACACAAAATTTAAGGTTAATTTTATTATATAATGAAATCAATGGATCTTCTTTTGTATTTTCATGTGAGAGAGAGAGAGAGGGGGGGGGCCAGGCAGGCAGGGGCAGGCAATATACTATAAATACATAATGCAGAAGTGAATCTACTTCTTTTAATACAATCTAAATAATTTTTAATTAATACAGATATAATTTATTAGCAATAACATAGTGGTGTTTACTGTGCGCTACAGGAGAAAGCACAAAAACTGCATTTAGTATAGGAGCATGAAGTGACCTACTTTATTTTAAAATAAAATCTTGACTATGAGTGGTAATTCAAAGAAACACAGCTATTTTTATAGTCCTTTAGTTGCAGAATAAGATTCCTATTTTATTTTGTTCAACTCTGCTGGATAGATTCATTTTTCTCTTCTTTCTTCCAACTCTGTAGGCTAGTATTCTTGATGCCAACAGAGATGTTTTGCTGCACCGGTTAAGGGGACTTTGTGACAATGCTGAAAGTAACTTTGAAACTTTTGCTGATTATGAAGCAGTTTATGTGTTAAGTAAGTGTTTCACTTTGAAGTTTGTAGGACTAGTCAAGAAAGGTAGAACTCTTATAAATGGTTTGTAGTTTATGTACATTCTCCATGGCCATTTCTTTCTCCAATGTTTATTTGTAACCATGAGCATAGAGACAGTACAGTTTATTAAATGAAGATTAGAACTAGGACATAGCAATCAATCAATAACTTTAATTGAAAACAATGAATGATACTAAAAAGGACAGCTGTTTCTACAGTAAATGAATGTTTTTGTTGAAAGAGCTAAGTACTGCATTGACTGATATACAATTGAAATTCAAAACCTGCAAACCCTGGATGGTTTAGGAAGTGGGAATTTTCAATTCTTTTAAATAGAACATCTTGATGAGTTGAAAAAATTAATTTAATTAACCTGTGTTTATTTTTTGTGCATTTGAATTTTCACACTGGTAAACAAAAATTAAAAGTTAGTTTTGTCCTTACTGTACAATCTCTTAGCTTATTGTGGCTATTTGTTTGTTTGCTGCTTTTTTTATTTCTTTGGTTTTCTAGAAAGTTCTGCTGTCCAACAGAGTCAGGCTGTATCATTTCGTGTCAGACATGCACTTGATGACCCAGAAGCTCCTGAGTATGTTTATTTATAGATGTTTTTTTCTTCTCAGTTTTCAAAGGATCTATGAACATTTTACCCTTAGTTTTATAGTTGACATGAATGGCTTAAATTCTAAGTTTTAGAAAGTGCATGAATTGTTTCCTCTAAATTAGATTATAATTCCCATTTAAAAAAAATTCCTAATATTAACTCATCATAATAAAAAATTTAACATTAATTTTGATTAGTTTTAATTATCCTGTTAAGTTGAAATGTCTCACATAAACTCTCATGCTGCCATGGAACACATTTCATTTCAGAGAGATCACTTCATTAAGTATGGAATTAATTTTAATTCAACATTTTTTATTTTTTTTAGTGTTAAAGCCTAATATGCCTTTTGCATATGACCCCCCCCCCCTCCAATGGAAAGATACATTCTTTCTTTTATTTATCTCTCCAAAGTATGCATGACACCTTCATTGACCATAAGCCACAGAAACAGATTACATCATTTGCCCTATAGACCACAAGGTCTGAAAGGGGAACATGTTGTATAGTATTTTGTATGAATTGGTTTCCTGTTAAGTGAGAATAGTTATAATACATAGAGACACCTTATGAAAAGGAAAATTGAAAATGCAGGAAAAGAATCCCTTTCTATTTAGCCACTGGTGTTGTATCATTTATCTCTAGAAATTAGAATTTGTTATGAAATTGTGAAAACCAAAATATTAATATTTAGTAAACTAATGTATTTGAACAAGTAGGAATTATTTTCTTTTTATTGTCATTATATTTACTTATGTTTTAAAATCATATCTTTTGGTCACTTTTTAAAAGTTTGGTAATAAATGTTTCTTTGGTATCCCCCAGTCATATTCGTTACATAGGTCAGGCTGAACTTGGTGATAGAGCCAGACCAACATTAGTAAGAGCATGTCTTGATGTGGCCTGTTCCAGTAATGTTAGAGAGTTCTTGCAAGAAATGGGCTTCAAGTGAGTTTTTATTATCATTATTATTATTACCATTTTGCCAGACTATAGATTTATGTGACATTTACTGATTGAATTACATTTTTAAAAATCTCTTTTTATTATTATTTTGTCGTGCTAATTGGAATTTATTTTTAAAAAATTTGATTAGAACGGATTTTAAAGTTTTTAAAAATTGTTTCCTATTGTTAGTGTCAACATTTTCTTTTAATGGAAGAAGAAAATAATTGATAACTTTGATCACTAATGTTCGAACTTAAAAATATTTAAGGGCTTAAAATGAATGATCAGATTTTGACAGGCTTGTTCAGGTTTTAATCACTGTATTAAAGTAAATGTTTTTGTTACTTTTTCTTTTAGATTGGATTACGACTGTGTTATGAAAGGCTACTTTTTTCATAAAGGTCGAATGAAGGTTACTGTTTATAAAATATTCAGGGTAAGTTGAAGCATTCTTGTTTTTTTTTAAACATCAGCAGAGCTGTTTTTTTAAGACTTTGATAAGACTTATGTGTTGTTTTTTTTTAATCATCTTTGCTGCCCAATCATGTGTAAAGTGCCACTTTTAAAATGTGTCTGTCTTTTTTAGAATTGAATTACTCAAGAGATGTTTGAGTGTTTTGTTTAGGGCGGGATTAGAAGGCTAAACACAGTACAAAAACTACAAGTGAAAGACTAAGTTTGTGGCTGTCAACAATTGAAAAATCTTTAATGTAGAATAAAAGGAAAGTTTCTGTCACTAATAGATGGTACCTAAAAGTCATTATACCAACTGATTAAAATAATTCATAGATAAAGAAAACCCACTATCAGTGACGTCAATAAATGTCACATTCAAATCACATAACACATAGCACAAATCCAGATTTTTTTTTTGTTATAATAGAGTATGGAGAACAAACTCTTGTTACAAGCCTTGTTTGGTAATAGTAGGGCTAAATTTAGATTCTCACTCTGCTTCAGATATTGAAAGGTTGACCATGGTTTTTATCCTTTTTTTCACCTTTAACATAATTAAAACTTTTTTTTTTACCAAAAATCTAACTTAAAAAAATCACTTGGTTAAATATATCCCCTCATAATAAATGTTTTCCACATATAGATAATTAATTTTTTAAATATTACTTTTTATGAAATATATTATTTTTGTACCATTGCATCTACTGGGCAGCTCTTCTTTCAAACTAACTAGGATGTTGTTCTAGATCTAGTGTCAATCATTGTAGACTAAACTGCTGGTTGAAAATAATATAATTTTTAAAGTTTGTGGGTCTGGGGGAGAACTAGGGAGGTGAGGGGGGCTGCTGTAGAAGGTAAAGAATTAAAGACATGGATGTTAATGCTGTTGTTGTTTTGTTTTTTTTACTGAGCTTATATCAACTCCATCAGTCTGTCTGGTCAAAATCTTGTACATGTTATTTCTCCTTCTTCCCATTCTCGGATCAAGTTGAAACTCTGCACAATTAGTCATTGTCACACATGAATCAATAAAAAAAATCAAGCAATTAGTTAACCAATTAATCATAGTTAATTAATTTAGTTTTATATTGACTAATGTACAGAATTAGGTCTTTTGCTAAAAATGTAAAACTAATAACAGACTAATAAAACCTTCTATTTTTATTAGTGCTTGAATAGCATAGATATAGTGGAAAAACATGTCAGCCTTCCTTCATGGATGCTCGAGCTAGAATTCAGACTCGAGCAATTTTTTTTTTTATTGCTTTTGAAAAGTCAGCACAGAAACCTTCTCCCGGAAACCCCCCCCCCCCCTCCCAATACCCTTACTGGTCCACAAAAGTGACTGGAACATAGAGCACTGAGCATGCTATAAATTTGTGCTAAACCCAGATATAAAATGCACTATATACCAAGTTATATATTGCAGCTTTGTATTTAATGATCTAATATAAAATTTAATAGGAGAATTTCCTGTACTTTAATTAAGTGTCAGATAATAAAAAAAAAAGGGGTTGTTTCGCTACACATGGATTCTTGAAATCACTGTAAGCTTAGGCTATGGACTCCTTTAGTCGTGAAGCCACTATGGATCATCTCATGGAAATGAGATGAATGCCTGGGGATTTTTCATCAGGGTTGACTTCAGAAGCATATCCCATGTTTGGCTATAGCATAGGCAGCAGAGGTTTGATAAAAGGTGCAATATTAATTCAGTGACTTGACTTTGGACTTGGCTGAACTAATGTACACACATTGTATTCTCAGCTTCTTCAGCCTGGTAAAACTGATAGCAGCAACTGGGAACCACTCAGCATGTCTCACCTTGTTGAACTGAGTGTTGTGGCTCCTTTGGGACAGGAACAGATTGGAGAAGATATGAAAAATTTTGCTGAGCAGCTGAAACCGTATCTTTTTTTTTTGAAATATAGTTGTATATGTTATCGTACCTAAAAGATTTCAAAATTGATGATGAATCTGTAACACATTAAGCTCTTCTTATCTGACTTAACAGGCTGATGGATGCAACTGAGACTTTTGTTTTCTGCCTTTTCCCTTTCTTTTGTTTGTCAGATGTTCCTTCAGAAATGTAAATTATTACATCCTGGCTCAAACCTCTTGCAAGTCCTATCTCAAACCTCTTGCAAGTCCTAGCTCAAACCTCTTGCAAGTCCTAGCTCAAACCTCTTGCAAGTCCTAGCTCAAATCTCTTGCAAGATGGGTGTGAATGGCGGGGTTTGAACCTAGCACTAATGTGGCTGGCATGTTATTGTGTATTTATATAGGATTAATGTGTTATTTATATTTAGCAATTAAACATTTTTCTTGACTATGAGATGACCATTACAAAAATAGTTTTATAAAGTTTTAGTCATCACAATGGTATAATTAATATTATTTAGTATTCTTGGAGAAACTTATGAAGGCAAATGCAAGCTTACATTTTTATTTCATTAATGCACCTGAAACAACAACCTAACCCTTTAGCCAAACTTTCTTATTAACTATAAAATATGAGAATTTTCCATTCCTCCCAATGAGAGTCACATTTTCTAAATTAAATTCAGAGTTATCAAAAGTTAATGAAATGTTGGTAATTATCATTTGAGTACATTTTTCTGTTGCCTAGTTCAATTATTCAGTTGCTCACAGTAGTTTGGTAAGATTTTTAGAAACATTTTAACATTTGAACTTTATTATTCTTTAACTTACTGCAGTCTTGTTGTGCTTGAAAAGTTTGACCACCGGAGACTTCACAACTGACCTGCAAACTTTGATATACATTATTTTATCATAAATCACTGTAAAAATTCATTTTTTGTACATATGTCATGTGTAATGATCTTTTTCTGGTTAATAAATGTTTGCAATATTTAATCTGTTCAGACTGTTGTATTTAAATCTAATGAAAATATTTGAAAAGTTTAACTCTTACACCAACACTGTTCCTGGAATACTGAGTTGAAAAAGTAATTAAAAAAATTTTTCATTTGATGGGGACGAAATCCAGAAACTGATAGTTATTACTCTGTTAATATATTTCAATAATTCAACCCAATCTCATCAAACATATTAGTTTAAAGATGATTGAATTGATTCAAATAAACAAACATTTAAGTAACCTTATTACATCAACATTGTTGTTCTTAGACATTCACAAAGATCCTATTGCACTACATTAAAATGAGTTGGTTTAGTAAGAACTCTTGATGAATGCAGTAAGCTTTGTTTTATAAATAATTTAGATAGTTCTTTCTATGTCTGTGCAAAATGACTATGGTCTCTTCTCAGCTTAAATACTAATGAGTATGGGCCTTTTTGGCTACCATATTGGTTGCAGTTAAACAGGCTCTTGAGCAGAAAGTTGGTTTGTCCTCAGGTTTATTTGGTAAAATGTTTTCTCCTTGCCATTTTTCAATTTGCTTCACAACTGGCATTGAGATCTGGGTAACCCCCAACTCTGTGAATTGCTGTTTACATCCACTATAGCTTGAAATTCTTCATTAATGATAATTTGTATTTGATGAAGGTCAAGTTCTTTGTCCAGTGGGCAGTAGCAGTTCAAGATATTTAGATTTCCTTTCGGTAGAATGAGCTTTTGTGCCCATTATTTCTGATTCTACTGAGCTGGGCAACAAGTTACATCTTCAAGGGTTGGAATGTCATTCTTATTAAAAGTGAGGATTCCTCCTTTGGGTCTGGTTTTTTTTTTTCATAGGCTCAACAAGATTTGTAGTAACTCTATGTACTTATAAAGATCTAAATCAATAGAATGTCATAGTATTCTATTCACAAATTGAATTGCATCTATTATTTTCAATAGTCTAGTCATTAAGAACATGATATATATATATATTGCTCCTCCTTTGTGATAGAAGATGAGCACATTTCTCATTACTTGAAGATGGCTATTAAGTCCAATCCTTGCTTTAAAAAGCTGGCCACATAGATGGCATGGGTAAGTTGGATCTACTGCAGGTAAGCCTGCTTCTTCTCTCAGCCTTTTGTTAGCTCTGCAGTCTTTCATCCTGACCATTCTCCTCATATCTTGAGACTCTGAAATAGCTACACAGCTTAAGGATTGATCAAGAGCTAGTGTTTCTCAGCTGTGAATGTTAATATTACACTCCTTGAGGGAGCTCTTAAGGGTGTCTTTGTAACGCTTGTGTTAAATGCCATGAGAGTGCTTTCCTACACATGTCTTTGGCACCTGAATCTTTCCATTTGGATAAACTTCAACAATGTAAAAGCTTAATCTATAAGATTCCTTTATTGCATTTTCATTTTTAGTCAATATTATCAATAAAAGTCTGGGTTTCTTTTTTTTTTTTAATAAGTAATAAGTCATGCTGAACTTTCAAACAATTTTTTTTTTTTTTTTGCTTTTACCTAAGAATTAAACCTCATGCACTAAGTTACTTGAAATGTTTGTGAAACACAGATTAAAGCCTCACTGAACATTTGTGTTCCACAGAAGTTTAGAAAAACTGGGAGTAAGTTAACAGTAATCAAGATAGAAATAGGCTACAAGTAACATATTTTTGTTTACACATCAGTGATGTAAAACTTTTATTGAGCACTGTTTTACATTTCAGTTTACATCTTTCAATTTGAACTTTATTTTCAATCAGCGATGACATTTAATTTCAGACAGCAATTAGACGTGAATATAAAATGGTTTGAACAAACTAGCTTAAAGCAAACTCAAATGAGAATTTAGTTAATAACAAAATGAACATTTCATCAGCTTCTATTACAATTATGTTTTCCATATTGGACTAAAAGATTAAACAGAGTTTTTAAAAAAATTAATTGACCAACAAATTTTGCTATTACAGAAATATATCGGTGTTGATGTTTTGTTAAAATTCTACATCAAATTCAAATTATTTTCAGTTTAATAAACACAAAGTCCTGTAGAAAATCAATTGTATACAAATGTAAAGAAAACTTTTTTTTTTCTTGTAATATTACATTTAAATATTGTTTACTCTAAAGAAGCATGTTGGGCAACATTAGTTTCAGGGATATTCAATAACAACTATTTCAACATGTTTTTATTTTGCATAAGATTCAATGAATACTTTAGATCAGTATGCTTGGATACTTGGATCAATCATCAACAGCTTATAGGCATCTTGAAATAGAAAAGATCACTTAATGGTTACATTAGAAATTATATCAACTAATCAAAGACCACTAAAATCAAATATGATGGAAACAAAATAATGTCTAAACAACACATTTTAGATTTAAGCATTCATGTGATCAAAAAGAGGCTAAAAAAAGAAATAAGATTTTAAATGTAGATACAAGTCAATACAGTAAGATTGTTTTTTTTTGGATTTCAAATGTAAGTAGGCCTACAGGTCAATACAGAAAGATTTTTTTGGATTTCCAATGTAAGTAGGCCTACAGGTCAATACAGAAAGATTTTTTTGGATTTCAAATGTAAGTAGGCCTACAGGTCAATACAGAAAGATTTTTTTGGATTTCCAATGTAAGTAGGCCTACAGGTCAATACAGAAAGATTTTTTTGAATTTCCAATGTAAATAAAGATCAATACAGAAAAATGTGTTAAAATCATGTTGATTTTCTACAGCTCTACATGCCTGAGATGTGTAGCTGCACCTTTTAAAACCTTTAGTTCCCCAGAACATCTATTGTGTATAAGGGAGAGATGATGACAATGCTAGTCACAAAACACTCTTCAGCGTTGGAGATAAAAAATTGACCAGTTTCATTGAAATCAACCTTTACATACTGAGACCCCACTTTTGAAAGACATTTTAGCAGAAGAGAAGAAAGACTTGTAGATTTAAGAAACACAAAATTCAATTCAAATAAATTGAACACAATTTTAAAGTCACAATAAAAATAAATTAGGTTTCATGGTGTACACAGTGACATGTTTGTTGCTACAGAAACATTTAGAAGTATAAATTTTTCTACATTCCGGCAAAAATGTATAAAAAGCTCAATTCTAAAATGCTGTATCAAAAGTTTTTAAGACAAATGTCATTAAAAATTTGACACTGAACTCAAGCCAAAACATTTTTTATAAATGCTTTTACTCAACACCGAGACATGTTATTATTTAGTCGATATTTTAAGGTTCTATGAAACTTAAGTATAAATTTTTCTACATTCCGGCAAAAATGTATAAAAAGCTCAATTCTAAAATGCTGTATCAAAAGTTTTTAAGACAAATGTCATTAAAAATTTGACACTGAACTCAAGCCAAAACATTTTTTATAAATGCTTTTACTCAACACCGAGACATGTTATTATTTAGTCGATATTTTAAGGTTCTATGAAACTTAAGTATAAATTTTTCTACATTCCGGCAAAAATGTATAAAAAGCTCAATTCTAAAATGCTGTATCAAAAGTTTTTAAGACAAATGTCATTAAAAATTTGACACTGAACTCAAGCCAAAACATTTTTTATAAATGCTTTTACTCAACACAGAGACATGTTATTATTTAGTTGATATTTTAAGGTTCTATGAAACTTAAACATAAACATATTCTCTCTGTACAAAAGTTTTTCATAAATTTATAAAAAACATTTAAGGAGAGAAATCAATTGTTAATTTTAGATGCTGATAATGTTGCCAACTTTTTTTTGTGATTAAATCCATCTAAATGTTCCTTGGCTAGTTGCTTTGAGGTGAAAGAAACATTACAAATTTTACATTGACCTCTGCCTGAAGTATCTAAACTATAAATATCATTGCCAACTGCTTCCGTCAAGGCAGAATCGTTTAATTCTACATTTGGCAAATCTATATTTAAAGTAAGAAATTTCTTCTTATGACTTTTTCCCTCATAGTGTTGTTTAGCAGTTTCAGGGGAGGTATGTGTTACCATACAGATATTGCAATGATTGGGATCTCTTTGGTCAACAGAGTTGATTGGATCTGAAGAATATTTGGGCACTGCTGCAGTAGACATTGGCTTGTTGGCTTCAACTTTCTTTTTGTGATTTCGGCCATCATAATGTTGCCTGGCATTTTCAGGGGAGGTAAGTGAAAGACCACAAACATAACAATACTTGACATCTTCTCCCTCAGTGGGTGAAATCTTAATGTGAGGACTTTCATCCAGAGATGACCTTTGTAATTTTTTACTATGGTTTCTGCCTGTTACGTGCTGATGCATGTGCTGCTCGGATGTCAAATCAATGTTGCAGAGCAGACATTTTCCTTTGCCTTCTGTTGCTGACCATTCCACTTTGTTCTCAATAATACTCAGCTTTGATAACAAGTTCTCAGTCTCTATGTCAGCGCTATCATTTACAATAAAATTCACTCCAAGACTTGTGTTTTCAATAGAATCTGTGACAAGACTGTCATTTATACCAGAATCTAACAGGCTATGACTTACACTGGACACATGACTATCATCTGCACATGCCTCTGAATTTAGTAGGCTATCATTCACATCAGAATCTGAGCTATCATTTAAAGCAGGACCCAATGTGAGACTGTCATCAATGGTTGAAGTGTCCAAAGTGTCTTTAGTCTCAGCAACTGTCAAAACATTTGGTGATGCTGATTAAAAAAAAAAGATTGATATGTTACTGGCAAAGTGCAAAATCCAGCATTCTATAGAAAACCTAGGCTGAAACATCCAGGCAAAGTAAGAAATGATTTCTCCATTTCCTACTTTGCTTAGATATTGTATAGATTGTCTAGGCATTGTGTAGAAATAACTACAACTGCTTTAGGCATAGTGTTAAATGATGGTTTAAAGTATTTTATTAATAATATAAATTTCTCACAATGTCTATTCGCCAGTAATCTAAATATTTTAGTATTGTTCCTAAAGTGTGGAGTATGTTAAATTACAACTGTCTAAGTGTGCATGCTTTGTACAACTGAATTGTACCAAGTAAAAGCTGATCCAAAAGATGTTTCCTATTGTGTTGTGTGAAAGGTGAAAGAAAATAGGTCTATTATTTAATCAAGACAAATACGACTACTAAGAAGAAACCACTTGACTAGATAGTGATAAAGCTGATAACACATTTTGCAGTGGTGATCGTGGAAAACACAAGAGGTTAATTCATCATGTTAAACAAGGTTCAGTGCAATTCATTTTTTGTCTGAAATATTGACACATATTTTGCCATTGAAAAAAGAAAGTGCTTATAAACATAATATATAATTTTACAGCCTAGGACTGACTAATATTTTTCATTTAATACTTTGATAGCCTAGTTTTTAACATTCACATTTTCTGTCTGCCTTGATGAGGTTTTATCTCTTTTATTGACCTCCTATGGGTTTGAACGAGAGATGGGAAACCAACCAAACCTGAACCTCACTTACGACCAAACCAAACCAAACCTGATCTTTAAAACTGATCAGTAAGAACCGAACAAACTGTCCTTACCTTGACCGAACTGAATCAAAGAAAAAAAAAACTTAGTTTCAGTGAGATGATTCGACAGTTATTTTTAATTTTAGGAAAACTGGATCATTTTGGTCATCTTCTTTTGATTCACAGTGAATGTTACCCTAACATTTAATATTTGTGCGTTAATGAAATGGGGGAGTTGAAGAAACGAAAAGTAGACTTTGAATGTAGAAACTACCGGGAAAAGTTGGACAGATCTTTGCCTTTTTATGGAGCACAAAAATAAGCCAATATTATTCTTTGGTATAGAGCTGTTTGAGCCACCAAGAAAAAATTGCTAAGAAACGCCTGGAGATAAAAAGATTGATGAGAATATTGACCAATTAAGGGACATTTTAAGTAGTGAAATGAAGCCTTTTTTTGGAACATGTGGTGAATGCTTTGAAGGGGGTTACTATCAGTGAGAGAAGAAATTGGCCATGAAAATAAGAATGCAGTTGAAGCCGCTACTCTTTTTCGCGTGACAATTAGAAATCTCAAAAACTAAGAGAGCTGAAGAACTGGAAATGTTTACCATTAGCACCGACATATCTGATAGCATTCAACTCTTGCTAGTTGTTAGCAGTATAAAAAGCAATTTTTAAATCACAGAAAAGAAATCTGCTATGAGGAGCATGCATTGGGACCACCACTGGCAGAGAACTGTTCAAAGACGTTTCAGCCATCATGGAGGAGGTGGTTTCTTTCCTTAGGAGAAATTAGTCGGAGTGACTACAGATACCGCCAGAAGTATGGCTGGATGACATAGCAAACTGGCAGCAAAAGTTATCCGAAAATTTCTCAAGTCAAACGAAGCCTCTGTGGCAAAAGGTTGAATCAGGCTGACATTCATGGAACTCTTCATTTAGCAGGTGGAAAGGGATGAAACCATTATAGCGTAATCGCCTTAAAGACGAGCATCTAGTGCTTCAACTTGGTGTCTCATCAATGTAGTGGGATCTTCAGAAGTTGGTTTTTGATAAACTTCCAGAGGTCCCAGGTTTGAATCCTGGTGAAAAATGAGATTTTTAATTTCGGGATCTTAAGGTCACCTCTAAGTCCATATAGCTCTAATAGATACCTGACGTTAGTTGGGGAAAAGTAAAGTTGGTTGACCACAGAAATAGGTGTAATTTTTTTTTTCTGTTATGTGGCCAGTGACACGAGTGTTGGAAATTAAAATGACCCACCCAGCAAATAAGGTTTCACATTGCTGTTTTCTCTAATTAATAATTGTATTCAACATTATTACATGTACCTAATTATGCTATTACTAATTTCATAACATCGAACCGAACCCGAACTTTAGACCTGACTGAACCGAACCTGAACTATACTTGTCATCGAACTGAACTGAAACTGAACTTAAATCTGAACAAACTGAACAGAACCCCAACTTTAAAAATTGGGTTTGATTCCCATCTTTAGTTTGAACGTGTCTGTGGCTCTCACAGCAATTTTTTCTCAACATAATTTATAAGAACAAAGGAAAAGTAGGAACTGCAATAAAAATGTGTGCAAATAGAATGTCAACTTTTCTTTGCTTTATCAGCAAATTTTTAAAAATTATCCTTTCATTTTAAGTTAAGATAACTGATTAGAACATTATTATATTTATTTTGTATTTAAAAAGAAATAAACAAAAATATTTCAAAATAAGAGCAGCATTTAAAAGTTAAAGAATTACTTTTCCTGTTGTGTGTAGACAGTTTTACCTGCTCAATATTTTAGCATCTTTAATTTATCATTTTAGTCTACTTAGAAGAAACTAAAGAATCTTATATTTACTAATGTATATTACTATTTTAAAATAGATTGTAGATTTAAAAAATTATTTGATTTTTTAAACATTGAAATAGCTATTTGCGTAGGGTATAAAAACATGGGTCTACAAAGGTATTTTTAGTCTTAAGAAATCCTGTTGTTTATTTATGTGTTTTTTTCAATCATTTATATTTAATGTATAAATAGCTTTCTAAATAAGACATTTTTTACTTTTTTATAATTTGTATATTATAAGGAACTAAGTAAATATCATCAATAACTCAATAGTACTAATTAAGGTAATCAAAGAGAAATTTTTCAATGGCTACTTTCTGAATAAAAAAACAAAACTTTTACAGATAAACTTATATGAGAAGTCAAAACTTTAATTATGAAGTAATGATTAAAAATGTTCTCATTTATAATCTTTAAAAAATGATTAATAATACTTTCACATAAAAATATTCTTTGATAATTAAGTTTATTATCAGATAATATAATTAATTTATTTCAGCTACAGCTACAATAGATTATCTATATAGTATTATAAAATAATGAGCATCCTACCATCTCCATCAGCAAGCTTCTGTGGTATAACTTCGGTCACAGCTCTCACATTCTGTTCACAGTCCTAAACAGGTAAATATAAGTTTGAGTGACAAAAATTAATGCAACAATTATTTTATATTTAATCATGATAGTCTACAACAAAATCAAACTCTAGCTTATAAAACACAACATTTCAATACCTGTAGGTGCTCAGCTTTCCATTTTTCATCATGCTTACCTGTCAAAAAATAAAAGATAGACAAGGAATCAATAATACTTAGAGGGAACTGTTTTTTTGCTTTTTTTGTTGAATAGATTTTTTAGTTTTCTTTAATATTATTTTTTACAAATTTCTAATTTTGCAATTAATGAACTATTAAAGTACTAGTATTCCAAAGGCAGAGCCAAGTGGTTAAGCATTTGTTTCCAAACTGATAGGTCACAAGTTCAAATCTCTGTGAAGACTCAGGTTTTGATCTTCAGGATTTTCAGAATGTGTCCACCCAACTCTAATAGGTACCGGACAAGCATGTTTTGGAAAGTACAGTACACTTGGTCATTGTGCTAGCCCCATTACACCCTGGTTAACTGACAGCCATAGGAAACAGATGAGCTGTGTGTCATGCGCATATGAAGTTGGTTCTTTGTTAGGTGTGTTTCTTTTGTTCACCATAATAGTTTGTGCGCTGTTTCTAAGGATGCGCTATTTTGGCGTCATTGCTTCTTTTTGTTTTGCTTGGGTAGCAGATTCTCGGCTGGAGTTTTGTGTTTGTTGTTTTTCCCCAGTATTGGCGGCTTGGGACTCTGCTGAAGTCAAGCCTGATTTTAGTTGCATGGACCCTTCTTGGCCATTCTCCATGGCATTGGGATGTGGGCATGGAGAGCCCGGATCAAACGGTTTGCACTGTGACTAAGGTGTGCTTGCCTGTTAACTAGATCTATGGTGTATAATTTCACATAACTTAGGCTCGCTGAGCTAGTATTTATTGTTATGTATAACCATCATTTATGTCATATTCTATCATTAAACTTTTGTTATATAAACTCTCGTTGTTAACTAGTACACATTAACATATTGCCATTACTTGTTCTCTTATAATTACTTAATATATTAACTGATAAGACTGTCAGGAGTGCCCAGGCAGATGAGCCATGGCCAAATTTACAACCCCGACACTCTGCATCAATAGATCCCAATGTCTTTTTTTCTTTTCTGTTCAAAGACAAGTCTGTGTGACTATTATAAAACTTACTTCGTAGGTCTTGAAAATGTTGAGCAATATGCGGCTGTTTGACCTCTGGATCAGATAAAACATTTATTACACATTCAAACCATCCTTCGTATTTTGGTAATAAGTCTAGCAAGTGCATATTAACATCCTCTGGAATCTCCTGTGTTAGACGCTGACGAACTCGTTTCTTTAAAAAGACAGAGAGATAAGCTACACCAAGAAATCACAACTAAACTTTAATATTAAAATCAATGCATCTGAATAAGATAAGAGCTTAAATAATTCAAAACTCATTATAGCTTACTTCATGATATCTTTTTTGTTAACTTTCTTTAACTATAACATTCATCCTTTTTATGAATCTAAAATTTGATTGTCTCAAAAAATTTGCTGAATGTAATTCTTCAAGGTATGATATAAGCATTTTTGAAACTATATTTCCATAAATATACGACTGTAAAATGTTATTTTAAAAAAATAATTAAAAAAACAAACCCTACCATGTCTAGATCTGTGAGCACATTAGCGTTGTATTTATGAATACAAAGTAAGAAATTTTGTGGAACAATCATCTTAGTAAAAGAATCCTAGATATATTTAGCTAAACTCAGTTGATAGTCCACAGGATTCGATTGCCTTGCCATGGCAGTCAATCAGAATATCTAATAAAATGAAAAGTAAACAAATATGCAAAGTCAGTTCAGTAAACATTTTTTTATAATAGAAAAAAAATCTTTTTTTGAATCAGCCAACAGAAATCTCATCTCATCATCCAACTCAGTCCCTATCTAAGACCAATACATTTTAAGAAAGAGAAACTTCAAAATGTTTCCAGGATGACTTTTCTGTTATGATGTCCTCTTTAATCTCATCAAAAAAGAATGCCTTTGGTATAGAGTCATCCACATGTGCTGTAGGCAGTACACTGTCCACAACAGCATTCACCAGAATATTGCTATTTATAGCATGGACTTGTCATCATTGTATGCTCATGATATATAGAGAGATCTTGAGGGTAAAAGAAAGATTTATATCACCAGGGACAATCATAAAACAATTAGCATGTCAATGTTAAAAGTGTTTAGAATATTTTCATTTTTTGGATGAACAATTACCAAAATATTTGTAACTAAAATAAAAAAATTAAAGGTTGAAAAAAATTGCAGATAATTTTGCTTCCATTTTTTTCTTTTTGTCTTTAAAGGATAAGAACAATCCTTTCTATAAAGAGAAATAAACCATTTGATTAAACTTTTTAAATAAACCACTTTATTCAACTTTTTAAACTTTTTAAATACACCACTTTCTTCAACTTTTTAAACTTTTTAAATAAACCACTTTCTTCAACTTTTTAAACTTTTTAAATAAACCACTTTATTCAACTTTTTAAACTTTTTAAATACACCACTTTCTTCAACTTTTTAAACTTTTTAAATAAACCACTTTCTTCAACTTTTTAAACTTTTTAAATAAACCACTTTATTCAACTTTTTTTTTTCTTCTACTTGCATATGTGTATTTTTTTAAAAACAGTACAACACACCATACACGAACGAAAGTAGTTTGGGAAATAAAAGACTACTTGATGAATGAATAACAAAGTGTTTGTTGTCACAAAGAGACTATAAGAAAACAATGGTATAATTATGTTTCACAATTACTGCTACAAATTATAAAAGGCATTAAAACTATATAAATTTTAGGTTACTCTGTAAAATGTATGGTATCTGGAAATTTATTTAGCAGATGATGTGGCACTCCTAGATTTGCTTACTAAAATCTGTAAAAAAAAAAGAGAAAGAAATGCAAAGATAATATTCTAGATCTATGGTAAATGTTTTAAAAAACAACAAAGAAATATTTAATTATTATATTATTATATATTAGGCTATATTATAGGAGAAAGAAAATGTTAAAGTCTCTTTGAGGCACATATATATGAGACTTTAAAGAATAGTGTGTGTATATATATATATATATATATATATATATATATATATATATATATATATATATATAAATAGAGAGAGAAAGATCTACAGTGCTTTTTTTTTTGTAAATTAATAGGTACTCAGCAATTTTTTCCCCACATTGAAAAAGGTGCAGGTACGCCATACCGGTGTGTACCATCAGAAAATAGGCACTGTATATATATATATAGTCTCTCTCTATATATAAATATATCATGGGCGTAGCCAGAATTTTTCCCCCCCCTCGCGAAAAAAAAATTATTTGTATATATATATATGTGTGTGTGTGTGTGTTCATAATCTTTATTACATTCTGACCCTTCATTCTTTCAGAACACGTTTATTGTGCCCTAGAATAGGTTCTTCCTGTAGTTAGTGGAAAAATTGTTGACTCCCCGCCATTGCCAGCAAAGGGGTCTGGGGGAGCGCTAGGAGCTCACCCTAGCGCGGGGCGGAGCCCCGCCACCAAGCACTATTTCTGGCATTGAATGCCAGTGCCTTTTCCTGCTATTAAAAAGTCTTATTTCAAAAATTAATGTGCTATATTTTTACTGACTTAGACCCTGCCGCGCCTTCGGCGCATTTACCGTCAAGCTATTTCCACAAAATCTGTCACTGGTAATGTCTGAAGCCTCTTCCCACTTGCTCTTAGGACCTCCATGAATGTGTGGCGCCAAGTTGTACTAGAATGTCATCGCAACTCTTATTATGCGTAATTCATTTTGTCGGAGAACATGTCCCGCAAACCTCATGCGACGCTCTGTCACAATCTTACTAAGGATTCGACTCCCAGTTCAGCATAGGATTTCCTTGATTTAGATCCTATCTCAATAACTGACTCCTAAAATCTGTCTTAGCCATCTTTGTTGAGCCACATTTAGTGTTTTTCAATTTTAAACTAAAAAATCTCAGGACTTTGTTGTTTACTTTTAAATTCTAAACCCTATTTAGCTACGATCATAGAATTTGGTAACTGTAGTTTGCTTTAGAGTAGTATTGAAGATAGAGGTTTTCCACCTCAAAATGCTCTGTAGGGGGATTTTAAACTCAAAACCATCTGGAGGAAAGGAATTTAAATTCAAAACCCCCAATTGGCTTGGCTACGCTCAAATAATTTTAGTGTGTAATTTGATTTTTTTTTACATTGAAGAGGTATTTTTTTAGCATCAAACCCTTCTGAAGGGGGATATAAACTCAAAACCCCTTTTGGCAACGCTCATAGCATTTTGAGTGCGTAATTTGCTTTTTCTTTTACATTGAAGATGTATTTGTTAGCTTCAGACCCCGCTGGCGGGGGTTTAAACTCAAAACCCATTTGGCTACGCTCATAGATTTTAGAGTGTATGTAATTTGTTTTTTTTTTATTGAAGATGTATTTTTTAGCTTCAAACTCCACTGGACGGGAGTTTAAATTTAAAACTGAGTCAAAACCCATTTAGCTACGCTGATAACATTTTGAGTGCATAATTTGCTTTTTTTTCATATTGAAGAGGGGGTCTATCGTAAATTTTGGAGGGGGTTTTAAAATCAAAATCTTCCTTAACTGTGCTCTTGGAATTTGGGGATTGTCGTTTGCATTTTTTGTGTGTTTTGTTTTATAGAAGAGAGGGATTTAACTGCAAAAACCCCTGGTAGGGGGTTTTAAACTCAAAACCCCCTGTTAGGGGTTTGAAAATCAAAACCCCATGGTAGGGGTTTTAAACTCAAAACCCCCTTGGCTGCGCTGTGGCAAGTGATGGTTTAGTATTAAAATCTCACCTAAAATAAACAAAGTCAAAGCAAAAAATCAGTCACTAAAGTTAAAGAGATAAAGTATTCTGTTACTTTAAATTTACTCCCTAAAAAATCGAATCTAGATTTAGATCTATATTTTATAGTGACATAAACAATAGGTCTAAATTTAATCAACTTCATATAGATCTAGATCTATAACATGTAGGGTAGGCTAGATATGGTATAATATATTTATAATATTCTACTATAGAAGGCCTATATAATCTATAGATAAATAGATATAGGTTATTCTATCTGGGTTGAAGATCTAATCTAGAATATTATGAATTACATCTTGGTAATCTAAAACAAGTGTTCAAGTGTATCAATATTACCGGTATTGGCTGGTAGATATTTAGATCTAGTATAAGAAACTTTGTCGGCACACATGCCAGAGGGAAGGGTCCAGAGAGAGGCGTACGATAGGTCTATCTAAGTTAGACAACTGATATTCAAAAAGTTGGTTTCGTTTTCCTATTTTTCTAGGAAAGTCAGGAAAGCAGAGCGATCACTCTTGTTTCTCTGTGATTTCTTTTAAATGTAGGACATTTTTTTCTTTTCTTTTAAGGCGGGCGGGTTAGATCATTTAACACTAACCCTAACCCCCTTCACCACTTGCAACTTCCCCCCCCCCCAAAAAAAAATAATTAAATTTATCATTTGTTTGTTGAACTTTTAATACAAGGTCCATATATATATGTGCTTAAACCGGCCACTTTCATTCATCGTTAGTTGTAAAATTTGCGTCGCTTCTATTACAGTATCGATAAATAATACAGGAATCTAATTGACATAGCCTACAAAACCAAAAACTCGAAGGCAGTGATGCTGAAATCTGTGTGTAACTACGCCACCCTAACCAAACCAAAAAATACCTTCACGTTTTCCTGCATTCTTAACTCTATGCATTCCATGTCTATACACATTATTTCTCCTAATAATATAAGAGCAGTCCAAACAAAAAATTAAATTAAATTAAAAAGGGCTGCTTAAAATTGTACTTAAGTGTGAGAGAGATTCGAGGTAGCAGAGATGAGAATGTGGAGATGAGAATGTGACTTGCGCAATGAAAATGTATTAAAGTGATGGAGATCGAGCTGCATCAGCCTCACTCTCTCTCTCTCCAGCTAAGTCCAGTGGCAGAACAGAGTCCAGACAACTAGGCCTATAGCAGATTTGGGGTGCAGTGGATGACCAGTGTGTTCTACATGTCCCACAGTGCCCCAAAACGTTCCACGGCGACTCCTGGTAGTCCATTCAGCCGCGACTAGTTTTCACATGCTGGTGGTGGACATAGACCAGTTTCACCCCAGGGCAGATAGGCTACATTTGAAATGGAATAGATCCTCCCTCAATCCATCCTCGTATTATCATATTTTAATTCTAGGTAATTAAGCTATCTCTCTATTTGAAAATAAGAACTTCAGAGAAATCGATTTAGTGAGTTGGATCTTTGTAGGCCTTGTCTCTGTCACCAGTAGATGTTGGTTGAACATTGTAGACTCAGAAAGACACAAAGATAGAGGCACATTTCTTATTCCATACGCTAGGACAAATACGTACAAGTGTTCCTTCCCGAGTGCCATTAGAGAATGGGATGGGTTGCATGAATCAGCCAGGAAAACCAACGACTCAATTTAACAGAGTTTAAGTCAATGATTAACATGCATGACTATTTATAGATTTGACACATGAATTGCGTAGGAAGTAATTATCTTATTTTTTTAAAGTAATGTACGTCTGTAATATAAGATTTTAGACCTATATATATATATATATTAGCCTATTGTCTAATCTCGAATTCCCTTAACTATGTTCTTAAGAACATGTTCCGGAAACATATCGTGTAAATGACTAGTTCTTAAGTAAAAGATGAGACATTTACTGAGACATGCTCTAAATCACACTAGAAAAAAAAAAAAAAAACTATACTTGCAGGGCTATAACTGAAAAGGAAACAGGTATATAGAGTCATTGTTATTGGCGATTCTCGTACAAATTGAAGAGACACTCAAAATCATGCCATTTTGCATCAGTAACCATCAGCCTATAGAAAAATAGATGCAAATTCACTAACTAATTTTAGGCCCTACTGTTTCACTGCGTATTGATTAATAGATTTGTGTACTTGCCAAAAAGAAAAATTATTTCATCATCTTGGACTTAGTAGTAAATATACCTTGCAACTTTTGTCACTATAATATGTTATGCCTAGTTCAAATCCTACACCCATCTATAGGCTGATTTGAATTGATCTGGTCTCTATCCAAAACCGTATGCAGTACTTTGCAGACGTTCTATTCTGCTAAGGAAACAAGAAAGGCAGAAAGGTTTATCATTTTGTTTTATTAACAGCAAGTTAATGACACACTTTCCTAATCACACAAACTATTTGTAAGGAAATAAATGAAGTTGTTAGGAATGCCATGAGATTGATGAGAACCTCAGAATGGTGGCCAATCCTTGATTGTTTTACATGAATATATAGAAACTACTTTGGTGAGATGTGTAACAGTCACCAACTGTGTAAAATAAAAAAAATGTATAAAAGTAAAAGTATTTGGAATGTTGAAAGTAAAAGTATTTGGAATGTTGAATAGTCAAACATTTGTTATATTTTACATAACTTCAAACAATAATCACAATGACAAAATGTAAAAAAAATATAAATAGGAACAGCACTAAACACTTTTGAATTCACAGCTTGATATTTCTTGAAAAGATGTAACTCTACTAGTTCTTACCCTAAAAGTCATTGCATATGTAATACTACCTTGTATCTCATCTATCATTCGGGAACTGGATAAGCCAGACAAGCTGTTTTTATGTAGAATAAAAGTGTAATCCTTTTGGGACAGTTTTATAAAATGTTTTTTTTATCAGCTGCACACAGCTTATGTATAATGATAAAAAATGTGTCTAATGATGTTGTGCTTGAAGTATAAAATGTGTCCATTGATGCATGTTACTTTTGATGACTATGTAACCCTAGCCCTAAAGCCAGAAAATAAACCTCACACACATTTCAAACAAAAACACAAGGAGCAAAATTCAACTTTTCAGTTCTAGAGGTCAATTAGCCTTTAGTGATAGCCTATATGTGATCTAAGTTTGTTGGTCTAGTGATCTAAGTTTGTTGGTCTAGTAATACATGGGATCTAAATTTTTAATGTTTTTCATGTTTCGTATGCTCCTTCAGAGTTGAAGATAATCTACATCTCAATTCATGACGGGAAATGGCAGAATATGAGCCCAGGATCATCGAGATGACTGAACGACAGTTCAGCACACATACTGCACAACCAAACAGCCATTGTTAAGTAAAGTTCCCTTTCAAACCTTGCGATCTATAGAGCAGATTAAGGTCATTGGTTTCTGTGACCAATGATAACAAGCAGGGTGTCATGTAACCAGCACAACCACCAACCACATTTATTTTCCACAACTAAAGTCAGGTACCCATTAGAGTTGTGTGGCCTCAAGGGAGCCCTAAAAATACTGAAATTTCAAATCCCAGTCTTCACTGAGATTCAAACCCAGGACTCCAGGTTCAGAAGCTGAGCGCACCCCCATGGCTGTCAGTTCACTAGGGTGTTATGTGACCAGCACATAACCACCCTAACTTTCTCCCAACATGTCAGGTACGCCTTAAAGTTGGGTGAAACATTCTGTAAATCCTGAAGTTCAAATCCTAGTTTTCACAAAGATGGAACTTTAGAAATCAAGCAGCTAATTTTGGTCTAGTGATAAATGTGATCTAAGTTTGTTGGTCGTCTAGTGATAAATGTGATCTTGTTGGTCTAGTGATAAATGTGACCTAAGTTTGTTGGTCTAGTGATAAATGTGACCTAAGTTTGTTGGTCTAGTGATAAATGTGATCTAAGTTTGTTGGTCTAGTGATATGTATGTGATCAAAGTTTATTGTAAGGTAAAGAGCTATCGATATCAAATTAAAAAAAAAATTAAATGAAGCTAATCATATTTCAAATGCTAAAGCAATTTTTTAAAAATCTGATTTAACAAAAGGTCTGGAATACTTTTGAGGTGTCTTACAATTGAATGACATATAATTGTAATGACATGAATATCTACAAAAGTCATATACCAAAGTGACCAAACAACAGGATAGAAATAGATTATAATGAAAAAAAGATGTTAAATAAAACAGTTTTTAGACCATTTGCAGACCTTGTTTTACATGTTTCAGATGTTCCTTCAGAGTTGAAGATAATTACTTCCTAGTTCAAACCTCCCGCAGGACGACAGGGGATGGGAGCGGGCAGGGTTTGAACCCGGGACCATCGATAAATCTGAATGACAGTCCAGCGTGCAAACCGCACGACCAGGCAGCCATCCTTGTAATGTTCTACTGAGCCTGCTACATCAAATAATCTTTTCCTTCAATATATGCTTTTGTATCAAGGAAGTCAAGGATTAAGTTATAAAACTGTACTACATCAATTAAATCAAAGTAGTTACAATAAGTTGAATTTAGAATTTTTTCTACTTTTTTTCATAGGCATAATACATTTCCATTAAATATTTTGATCTGTAAAATCTCAACAAAACTATTGAATTATATAAAATGATTTAAAAGTATCAATAACTTTACATACATTTCTATAAATATATTAAGTAACTCGTGTTGTACTATATATATATTCACAATACATAGAACATTCAATCTTGATACAAATGATACAAAACAGGTGTATGTATAAAATGTATTTTAAAAAAAAGGAAATGGGAACTAAAAACTTTGGAAACTAATAAAAGTTTAAATGTAGGCCTAAAAAAAATGTAAATTACTCAACTCATTTAATTTTAATTATGTAGGCCTACTATAATTTAAAAAAAAAAAAAATTGTGACATGCATAGGCCTATGCATATACTTTTATTTGCAATAAGCTTATGTTTATAAAAAAGTTTGTAAAAGTTTTCACCTATTTAATAACAATAATGATTTAAATAAAAAGGGTTGCTCTCATAAAAACAAGGCTGATGCAATTAATAAAGAATCAGCAGCTAGACTCCACTGGCTACATCTGTAGCTTTACAGGCAACATGCACCATTGAGTCATAGCCTATTTCTTGGCATTTAAAGTAGCAATGCTGGCTTTGTGTTTACTTCCCTTTAAATGGTCTTCAGCAATATTTAGAGATGCGAATTTGACCTGACATAAATTACAATACCCTTGACCATTTTCATTTAGAAAGTAAATGCTTGGTTTGGACTCAGGAGCTGGAATGGCACTGGGTGGTGGATTAGCGCTTTGCTGAATAGTGGGTTCCTTATTCTTTTCCAGAGATTCCAAATTTCTCTTATGCTTTTGTCCAGAATAGTGTTCTTCTGCATTTATAGCAGACGTGAACTTGGCTTTGCAGATGTCACAGTAGGACATGTCATGACCAGAAGCACTAAGCTGAGACTGTAACACAGGAGCTGGCTTTTGTTGTTCATTAGGAATAGCTTGTTGACTGGCTGCTTGTACCTGACCCACGTCACTTTTCTTCTTCGGGCCACCCTTTACCTTTTGAGGACCATTAGCTGGTGACTCTGCAGCTAGATTTGTTGCTGGATTGACTGGTTTATCTTTGGTAGCAACATCTGGCCTTAGTTTCCCTTGTTTCCTTTTGGGATTGTTGTCTGATGTTGGCTGCATGTCTCCATTAGCTTGCAATGAATTTTTGGCTGTGCTCTGCTGAGGTCCTCTACAAGGAGATGCTCCATCCACAGACTGGCTGGGTTTTAACTGAGGTTTCTTTTTATTAGGAGTATGGTTCACTGATAACATAAAAAATAACAGAATCAAATTATTTCTAGATGAAAACAAAATATAATGACATCAACAAACAAAATTAATATAGACATTTATAATCAAATTATTCTTTAAATTGTATTTTAGTAAATACAGAATCAAAACAAAAAGTCTTGTTGTATGCCTATTTTTCTAATAAAACTAAAAATGAATTGTTTAAACATAGCTAACAAAAATATAAGAAAATTGGAATAGTTACAAGAAATATTGAAATTATATAATTAAAAAAGTCTTTTTCTATATTAAAAATGGACTTTAACCCACGAAGGGTCTTAAGAAACTTTCTGTGGCGTTCGGGGAGTTTTAGCATTTTTAATGCATGTTAGAAAATGGTCTTAAAATGCCATAAAGTGAAGGTTGATATCCATGTTTTATATATATTCTGAAAGGTAATTGGACAGCGAACACTATAGATCATATATTGAACACCTGAATTTGATCAGTTGACCTTGACCCTGACCTAATTAGTATGATTGATTTTTTTTATCAACAAAAAAGCTTGTTTGCTGACCTCTGTGAGAAACATTTTTAGAGCTATAACAAAAGTTTTGATGTAATTGGATAGCCCATTCATTTTCCTTTATAAATAGATATAATTTTGTTAAAAATGGACCATTAGATTTGAAAAAAAAAATTTTTTTAGTGACTTGGTTACCCTTTTAATACAAGTAACAGTGAAGGAAAAAAAAATAGATAAAAATCGTTTTTTTTTGTTCAGTTAAGTTAAAAGCATTTAAAGATTGAAATAATAGAATACTTAATGCATAAAGAAGTCAATATTATCATTAATATGCTTCAATCTATCTTAAAATGTCTTAAATTTCACTAAATTTTGACTAGGTCTAGGTGCAGATCCAGTCCGGTCTCTAGTCTAGATCTAGAGTCTAGATATAAACTCTAGACTTTAGATGACTACGGACAGTATGGACATAATAAATCATCGGCCACTTCATGAATAGATCTAGATCTAATATATAAAATATTCTCATTATTCCTAGATCTAAATCTAATTGTAATATTAAAAAAGAACAACTAAAAGTATTTGAAACTTTATGTTTTGTAACATCTCATGGACCCGGGCTAGCATCGGACATTGCAAGAAAAATTCGCCGGTGAATAATCAGCATGTAAACACAAAAACAGATGGGGAAATGGGCTATTTTTGGATCTGACAGGAAGAAGAATGTCTAATAGATCTGAAGTTTAAAAATGGTCACTTTAAAACGTGGATTGAAATAGAAAATCAGCAGTCTAAAGTCGGCCGATTATATCGGCCGGGACGCCACAGAAACGAAATGTCGGCCGATATAATCGGCCGACGACGCTTCGTGGGTTAAGTATTATTTCATGTCTAAAAAAATGTTGGCTGATATAAAAGATCTTTTTAAAAAATTGATTGTTTGTCTGCTGCAAGCAAATAAAGTGAGTGCATTAAAAAATATACACTTCAAGATGCTAATATAAAATCCTGTGGGATAATTAGTTTCAGCTATTACAAGTCCAGTTCGCTGGTGAAAAAAAAAAAGTATCATAAAATATACCCAGACATTAATATATTCTATATATTGCTATCTACGACTATTGGGCTAAAAAAAGGAAGGTGAGGGGTTTTAAGAATTAGGATACATAGTTGCTTCCCATGCATGATTATAAAATTATGGTTAGTATTAACAAGATAGACAAGAGGGTTTATGTTACACCTGATGGAGCCTTTGGTGTCAGTTGCACTTACACAATACCTTGCACACAAACCTAAAATTTTGTATTGATGGCTGTGGATAAAAAAAAACCAAACTACTGCTGAATCACATAAACTGCCTTTTAAATCTTAGTTTGATATATGTGTATTTGATTTCTGAAACAAAAGACTACACGTTTTTGAGGACATTATAGACCTAAGAGGAAGATTGAAATTTAATTTTCAGTTCAAGATTTTCATACCGGTACGTAGCAGAAAAAATAAAATTATTGATAGTAAAAAAATAAATTGTGATATGAAATCAACTGCTACTAATGAGATTTTGTTAAATTATAGTTCAATTTTTTAAACGATGAGAGTCAATTTAACGTCTTGACATTATTTGGTTTATCACAGAAATCAATAAATTTATTAAAAACATTTGTCAAAAAATCATGCGAAGCTATTTATATTCTTATAAAAATACCTTCATATTTGATTAAAAAAAAAAAAAAAAAAAAACACTGAAAGACATTGTTTTTTGGTCATGATGAAGGAGATGGTGAAATCAGATTATGAATAGTTTATTATGTTTCTGATATGTAATTGTTACAGAAGGCCAATAAAGATAAAAAGACTATTAAGTTGATATTTTGGACACAATGGTTAATATTTTCCAAACTAATTTAGTAAAGCAACAAAGTGATTTTTTAAAAATTCTACTGCATACAATCTGTAGACATTTTAAGTTTTAAACCAGATCAAAACATCTTGTTAGAAATTGTTATAAAAAACATATTCTTTTTAACTTAAATTAATTTAATCTTTAAATTAAATACATCTACATTCTAAACTGTTTTAAAATTTATTTTTTTTTAAATCCCAAATTGTTAAAAAAGAAAATAAGTTCAATCAATAACAGACAAAAATTAAAAAAAAAAAAAGAATATCGTGACATACCAGTTGTTACACATTCAAGTCCAATTTAATTCTTTTGATAGAAACAGTTTCATCAAGTGGTAAACAAAAAAATTCATTCAGAAAGTGACACATAAAGTTTAGCATGTAAACATAATAGATAGTGTCTTTTATCTTAGATTGAAAGCATGTTTTATGATCACTGATTTTACTTGAGGGCATTTTTGAACATTTTTTTTAGATGTATTGCAAATGAGAAGCTGACTTGAACTAAAACAAAAACTATTACTGAAACTCAAAATAAAGAGCAGGGGTACAAATACTGGACAAAAAAAACAGAAATTAAAGTTTCAGTTTAAGCCAACATGTCTTTCTATTATAACTATGTATACAATGTAATAAATAGGAATCAGTTAAATTATTTATAACCTACCACTGTCTGTTGATAATTTTTGAGGGACCTCTGCGAAGTGGCTTTCAACTACAGGCTAATGAAAAAAAAAAAAATTCATACATTTAATTCTTCTAAATTCAATGCATACATATTTTTTTTTTAAATAAACAATCCATGTTATTGAAATACATATTTTGATTAAGTAGAAAGAAACCCATTTCAAAGTACGGTAAGAATTAACACACCACTTTCCTCACACATGTAGATTTTTTTATATGTGCTTAACATATATATATATATATATATTTACTCTTAAGCAAGAAAATTCTTGTATGTATGTATATATATTTATATAATGTATATATATATTTATATATATATATATAAATTTTATTTCGAAATTAATTTTGGCTAGTATGTTTTATGAATGGGAAAACTTGACACAGCTTAGTCACTAGGCTCACAGCAGTACACTAAGACATTGCTTTGCAAACAAGAACAAGTTTTAATGAATCAATTGGCCTAATTTAACATTTGCGCACCATCTTATTGTAGATTCATTATGAAACTATGAAAGAAAAATATTGAAATTAAATTTGTCCATGTATGATTAGTTATTGTGTTTTAAAGGCTTTATAATTTGTTTACACTTTAATTGGGTAGACCTGTTGGTAGTTTTTATTTTGTTGTTATTTTGCTGGTGAATTATTGCAATGTGTTCAAGCTTCAAAGTCTACTGTCCCATACCAAAACATAGGAAATGGTCATAACACAGCTTCTCTACGCCTTACTTGCACACACTGAACATGTTACCCAGGGCCAGCCCTAACATTTGCTGGGCCTTTTGTGAAATGGATTGCACGCGGCCCAGTCAGGGTAGGGATACGGATAATAAGTGAAAATGAAGAGTTTGTATTAGAAAATAAATTCATCTTTGCATTACATTTTTATGAAATGAAAGCTGACAATGCCGTTTTTTTATCGCACATAGGATTGGCGTTTACTATATTGATTGACACCAAAAAATGACAATTGTGTCTATTTTAAGGACATTTTTATGAGTTTTCAGGAGATTTTAATAATTTAAAGAGATTGCCAGGACTTGTTAGTAAGTATATTTTGCAATTTCAGGAGATTTCCAGGAGCTCATTGAAAATAAGGAGACCACGGGAACCCTATTATAAGTTATAATGGTTTAACTTAATAATTTACACCTAGAATTAGCGTGGGGCTTATGAAAGTTCGGGGCCCACTGCGACTGCATAGTCACCTGATACTATATATATATATATATATATATATATATATATATATATATATATATATATATATATGTATGTATGTATTCCTAATAACTTAAATCTATGTATTTAACAAATGTTTACATAGTAAGAGCTAGTATTAAGTGTGTTAATGTTCTATGTATTTATAATTCAATATTCATAAACAATATAGTTTTATTATCAGTTACAAAACATTTACTTGTTTAATAAATATATATCAGCTATATGTTTCTACTTTTAAACAATTATTTTTTTTTAAATCCATTTTTGATACTTAACTTAGACTATTCAAATAAAATCCACTAAATATAAAAAATGTTATTTTTAAAAGGCAAACTACCATACCTATCAATTAGTAGCAGTTAATAGAATTGCTTAACCTTATTCTCACAACAAAGCCCATATACAGAAACTTACTACAAAATTTTCTCTGTCAAATTTCTCATCATGCTCCTCTAGATGTGAAAAGAAAAACAAAGATAAATATATATATATATATATATATATTTTATATCAAATTTTGTACTGCTGGTTCATTAATTATATTTTTATATGAACTTCTGAACTTTAAGTGTCTTGCTCTTAATAAATGTCTTTACTTTCCTTTTGTTAAATTTTGTTATCCTTTACAAGTGTCCTCAAAATAATTTGAGCACTGGCGTTAGGTCTAGATGAATCTTGGTAGCCAATGAGTGTTCACAAAGTGGACGAAGGCAGTTTCAGCTTTGTTAATTTTGGCTTCTCTCACATCCTCTTCATCTATGATTCTATAATAAGGCATTCTTTGCAGATCTATGGGGACATCTCTGTTTTCATGGCCCATTTTTAACTAGGGTGTCATATGTGACCAGCACAATGACTAACCACCTTTACTTGCCCAACATATGCCAGGTACCCATTAGAGTTGGGTGGACTCAGCTGCATCAGTCTCCACCGGGAATGGGCGTGTGGAAACCAAGTGCATTAATACTATAATAGTAAAAAGAAATTTCACTTCCTATAATAGTAAAAAACAATTTCACTTTCCAAAAAAAACTTCTACACCAGAAGTTCTCAACCTGTGGATCGCGACTCCCTTAAGGGTCAAATGACAATTTGCCAGGGGTTACTTAAGATCATAAAAGATCTGCATTTTTTTCCTGTTTTTTTTTCATTGTAAGTGACTATTTTTCTAATTAGTTATTTGAGGATAGACAATTAAATCAGAATAGTTTCAAGTATTTTAATAGTCCCAGTATAATTTAACAATTTCATTAATGTAAATTAATGCATAACACAACGGAATTATAGATATTATTTCTATGATAACATTGGGTAGTAATTATTAATAATTAATATTAACAACACATCGTTTTACAGTCTGTGTTTTTATTTAAGGTAATATTTGGATTATGGAACAATCCATGAAAATGTATCTTGAAATATAATGATTCAACCTTTTTCTATCATATGGTTTTACTTCAATAGTTAAAGCAGGAACTGAAAAATCCCAGTGCATCATTTTAAAGAAAGTTCTATAAGCCAAATCTATGAAGCCGAAATAACCACAACGTCATTTTGATAACAACCATCAGACCTTTGCCAACAAGGATACCAAGCATTTCAGAGCTAAGGTCAGGTAAATAAATGATGGTGATTTTATTGCTTATTGAACTCATTAATAGCCATGAAGTGATAAATGATTACTTTTCAAAGGCAGTTACACAAATTTGAATTAAGTGCTTACAGTCATATCCCACGTGTTGATGTAGTTTAGCCTACTATCCGTGCTCCACCGTTATTTTCAAATTGAGACACAAGTGGAAACAGGAAAGTAAATAAATGCCAGTCATAAAGATAGAATTTTGGTTAGTTGTAATTTCATTACAAAGTGAAATGTATAGGATAAAAAATTGTTTTGTGATTAAACATAAAGCTTTGGCAAAGCATATCAGATATTTACATTATAATTATGACTTTATAATATTAGCAAAATATATTTATGCTTATGAAAAAAATAATTTTAATGTTGGGGACCCAGCATAGTGGGAAATTGCAAAAAGAGTTTCCCTAGCTAAAAAGGTTGAAAACCACTGTTCTATACAGTGTCATTGTTCTGTAATTTACTCTTCCTCTACAAGTTGCTGAGAATAATATAAAATCAATCATTTGAGCCAGTAGTTCTTAAACCTTGTGCTACACAGTGACATGAGGAAAATGGCTTTATAAATTAATGGTGCTGTGAAATAGTTTGTTAGACACTGTTTTTTGTGGAATCTTAATTATCCAGGACATCATGAATTCAATAATTTTGAAAAACACTACCTTAAGAAATGTATCTAGGTAGATAGAAAACACAACCTTAAAAAACAATTTTAAAAAATTAAGCACCAAAACCTTACTTTTAACTTTATTGAAGTAGCTAATCAAATCTTTTTGTCTCATGGAATCATCTCCAAGAATCCTTATAATGGCTGGATACCAGTCTTTATAGCGAACCATCAAGTCAAGTATTTCCTGGCTGATTTCTTTATCAATCATTCCTGAATTATGCACTTTTTTTCTGAGGCGAGCCTGAAATAAAAATATATGACCAGCTTTGAAAAATATTAGATAAGTACAAGTGTCACACGTCAAAATACATGCATGAATAAAATAAATTATGTTGTTACGCCTCAGAGCTGAGAATTTTTTATTTTTTTTTAATTATTTCTAAATCCATTTAAAAAATCCATAAATTAACAAATCAATTCTCTGATTTAGTATAAAATAGATACCAAAATAATCAGAATCTGCAGACAAATTTTCCTTTCAATAATGAGGTTAGCAGTGAGTCAAAAATATCTTAAGTAAATGGTAAACAATTATCATTAATTCATATACGGGTAATGATTATTTCAGTCACTATGAAACTTTATTTGTATATCAAGTGTACAAAAGTGATGTTTTTTTTTAAACTGTGGTGCAACTTACCAATGATTTTACTTTCCAAAAACCAGGAAAATGAGACTATTTCAATAGAAGTCTTTTTAAATAGCAATTCAGGCAGGAGAGACAATTTCTGTAGGAATATGTAGGCTACCTGTTCATGTTATTACCCAAGAAGGTAAGACAATCTCAAAAGGAATGTCTTTTTTGTTTAACCACCATTTCAGGTAAATTATTAGTTAATAAATAAATAAAAATATATTTAAAAAAAAAAGCTGTTATAAGCTTAAGTTGACTAGGCAGAAGGACATCAGGTGTCATACCATGTACAAAAAGGTATAGTCCAGACAAGTATAAAAGATTTGGCTACCTAGTAAGAAAGCCTACAAACTACCAGCAATCATCTAATGGATACCTAACAAAAGTTTGGGAAAGTAAAAGCAGTTGGTTGAACTGTGGGGTCATATATATTAGACCACTGATGCCCAACCTAATTCGACCAGTGGGCCGTTTTAATTTCCGACACTTGTCTCGCGGGCCACATGAACGAAAAGTTTCAAAAACGAAACGAAATAAAATTGTTCTGAAACTATTTTGGTAGAAATTGTCAATTTAATACTTAATTAATAGGTTATTTGACATATTTTTTTACGCGTCAGAAAACAGCTTCATTTCTCTACTTAAAATGTGATAGTGTAGATAGCTTTACAACCGACTCATTTTTTTGGTCTCGCTTTGGTAAATATTCACATGGATCCTCCAATCTCTAGGCATAGTTAACAATCTTTTATTCGCGACTCAAACCAAGAATGCTGCGATATTTATTTTAAAGTGCCGTTTCTATGTTGTCGTTTTATTAAACAGCCCACACTTTCTTTATTCAATAAATATGCTGTCTTATTAACATATTCAACAAAAAAAGTAAAGATAGGCTCACTTTTCGTGGTAGATTCTACATTCAGAGTTCCAATTCACACACAAATGTTAAAGGTCATGGTACCAATCTATCAGAGAAAAAGTGAGGACCCAAACGTAGGTAAAGATACTTTTTTTTCAACTTTTTTTTTTTTGTTTGGAAGCGAGATTTCTACACTTTGTGCCGACTTTACGGCGGGCCTGATGGAACCACGTTGCGGGTCAGATCTGGCCCGCGGGCTGTATTTTGGGCATCACTGTATTAGACCATGGTTTTCCTTTGGTGACATACAAACTATACGTAGTCCATCCCATAATTTTCAACACTCAAATAATCAGCAATAAAGAAAACTTACAACATCATCAGGTGTTAGCACATGAGGAGCATGCTTATGAATGATGGACAAAAAGTTAGCTGGAACAATGTAAGCACAAAAAAGTTCTTGTACGGCACATGCCAAACTTTGATTATATTTTATCTTACGAGCAGTCTGGTCCATCTAGAAGGAAAACAAAAAATCTTAAGAAAATTTTTTTATTTTGAAGAAATAAAGTAATACTATTTAATACAATACATTTTTTAAAAGTTATTTATCTAATCAATTGAATTTTTCTACCTTTCTATTTATTGTGTTAATAAAATAAAACGGGCAATAATCAAAAAGAAAAGAGCATTTATGAAAGGCGATGGACAGACAAGGAAAATTGCTCAACGAAATCTCAACGTCGTTCTTGAGGAAGGGAGGAGAAACTACCGCACCAAGCTGGAAGACTCAATTAATACAAGTGACATGAGACAGGCGTGGGGCATCATGAACAAAATGGCAGGAGCACAAGTCAAATTTAAAAATAATCTTGCTACAAGAGACGAAAAAACATTGGCCAACGAGTTAAATGATTTCTATTGTCGCTTCGACACGAAAGATTTTAATTATCTAAGACTCAAAGCCCTTGAGGATGTCAATGTTAACAACTGCTTAGAATTAGCGATTACTAAAGAGCAAGTTTGTAACATTTTCAAAAACGTCAACCCAATGAAAGCTGGTGGGCCTGATGGAATAAAAGGGCGAATCTTAAAAGAATGTGCTGAACAACTAGCTGAACCTTTCCAAGATATTTTTTCTACTTCATTACTAAACCATGAGATACCACCTGTGTGGAAGTCATCTATAATTGTACCTGTGCCAAAGGTTTCCAAACCGAAGGAAATGAATGACTATAGACCTGTTTCACTTACTTCCATTGTGTCTAAATGTTTAGAAAAATTGGTTAAAATGTTTCTTCTGAATGATCTTTGTAATAAGTTAGACCCTTTACAATTTGCTTACCAAAAGGGTAAAGGTGTAGACGATGCCATCCTAAATATTTTAAACTGTGTCTACAAACATCTGGACTTACCGAACACTTATGTAAGATTGCTCTTTATGGATTTCTCATCAGCTTTTAACACTATACAACTTCATTTACTCATTGAAAAGATGAAAGCGTTGCAGATTAGTCCATACATAATACTATGGGCTAATGAATTTTTGACCCAGAGAGCTCAGAGGGTTAGGGTAAACAATGTTATATCTAATGAACGCATAGTTAACACAGGGGCGCCCCAGGGGGCTGTAACATCGCCATTGTGGTTCATTTTGTACACCAATGATTTTCAATCCGATAGTTATTGTTGCTCCTTCACAAAATTCGCTGATGATGCGGCTCCTCTTGCCCTGCTCTCAGAGAGCTCAGACGTAAATGAGTATTTCAAAGAACTAGAACACATTGAGGAATACTGTAAAGATAATTTTTTATTATTAAATGTAAAAAAAACCAAAGAAATGATAATCGATTTTCGTAGGGACAAGAAGGGAAATGATATTGTTTCTGTAGCTGGAGAGACTATTGAAATTGTGCAAACCTTTAAATACCTTGGTACTATCCTAGACAATAAACTAAATTTTACTGCAAATACTGATTATATCAGCAAAAAAGGGCAGCAAAGATTACGACTACTAAGAAAACTGTCCTCGTTTAATGTTAGCGAAAAGGCCTTGGCTATGTTTTATCACGCTCACATCTGCAATATTTTAAGTTTCAATATCACTGCCTGGTATGGCAATCTGAGCATTAAAAATAAAAATAAACTTAATAGAATCCTAAATGCTGCTGGCAAAATCATTGGCAAAAAACAAACCCCATTCGGGCAGTTGTTTGAGACAAACATCTATAAAAAAGCTAACAAGATCCTCGAAATAAAGAATCACCCTTTGTGTCAGGATTTTGTGATTTTACCATCACAAAAGAGATACAAGACACCGATAGCAAAGACAAACAGACACAAACACTCTTTTGTTCCCCTGGCAATCAAATCATTAAATAAGAACAATCTGGTATAAACTTTGTCACATGTAAATTATGAGTGCGTCTGGTGTGAATGTACACTTTGGTTTCTTATAGTTATAATGTTTTTTGTTTGGTGTAATGCACAAATTGTAAGACAAATTTCCTTACGGATAATAAAGATTATTATTATTATTATTATTATAATTAATTTTAAAGAATTTACAAAATTGATGGATTTAGTGAATTTGGACAGCAATCATTGCAATATAGATTTAAAATAGTTTCTGAGTGAAGACTTAAATATGTGCATCTATCCACTGAGTTAACATTTCAGGCTTTTCTCTTCCTTTTTATGAAGCCTGGAAACAGCAATAAAGTTATACAAATAAACTTTGACTGCGTAGTTTTTGAATATGTGGGAGTACATCATGTATTAGGATCAGTGGCGTCACTAGGGTGAATGTCACCCAGTGCGGTCAGCTCAGGGTGTCACCCCTCCCTCAATCCCCCCTCCTCTTTTAATTTTTTTTTTCCGTTTGTATGTTGCGCTGTAATACATAAAGTTTATAATTACATACGTTTTTTGATTGTTCAACTATAAAATAAGTGCCTATTAAATTTTAAAATTCAGTTGATTATTACAATTGATCTATAGTTCACTGGGTTTGTGTAATCACATGAAACTCTGCACTCATCCTTAAGCTTTGGAATTGAAGACATTGCCATTAATCTATAGTTCAATTTTGCAACAACGCAATCATAAATAAATTACACTGTTTTTTTTTTCTGGATTTCAAACTTGAAAACGTATCATTAACTTGAAGTTAACGATTTCATTTTTTTAATAAAATTCCCCTTAATGAAAGTGTCATTTATTCCTTTGTCTAAAAAAGTTCTTAATTTTTATTTCTAAAATCCTTTTTGACATGAGACGCCATAGATAAGCAGATGGTAAGAAAGGGTTAAAAGCTTTGTTAAATGATTTAGAGATCATTTTGAAAGTCTTAGTGGTATATGAATCATGCAATGTCAACTTTTATTTTCTTCAAGAATCACTTTTGTTGCCTTTAGATCTCTTCTCAGTCAGGGTATTTCTGTTTGAATGTAGCTTTTTGAAAAATCATCATATACGCCAATATTTTGAAACTGACATCTAAAATAATCGTCGGTTGTTGAACTAAAGAATTTTTGGTTGGATTGCTCCAAATTTATCTGCTACATCAATGATTGTTTCCAGTAGGAGTTGAAGCTCAGAGTTAAAAAATGATAAATGCACATAAGAACGAACTTCATTTTCTCTTCTTAAATAGTGAATCCGGCATCTAATGATTGCTCGCCTGACATTTTCTTCATGTTTTTAATATTAGTTTTCTTCTGAATCACAGTGCTTTTTGTTTTGGAAGAGAATATTTTTTCATAACACTTTGATCTAAAATGTTATGCTTTTGTTAAAGAAAAGGTTTAATTAGTCACCACATTGTTAATGGTTTAAAGATAGGCCTCAACTTGTGTATATTTGAACTACTTGTACATCCCCCCCCCACCAAAAAAAAAAGTAAAGATAGGTAAAATAAAGCCTCTTGTGGCAATAATTTAAGAACAAAAAAAATATTTTAAACGTATCAAAAAATACAAGTCAAAAAGCTAATTTCTGAAAAAGAATGTTGACCACATTATCCATATAGATTGAGTGAATGTTATACACATCTATTAAATAGCTATTCTGATGGTCCTTAATAAATTTCCTGAACTCCTCCATGGTTCCAGACATTAACTCCTCCATGGTTCCAGACATTGAAGCTGCATTTTCATATCTTGAGCTCCACATAGAAATTCAAGCTGAAGTTTTTCTAGACATTTTAAGATACTAAATTGATCTCATCAGCTTTTTTGATCTCCCTTAAAATTGTATAACTTCAACTTCTGAACCTGATAAATGTGTGTGCTATGTCAGGTTTTTTGTCAAACAAAATACAAAGGACGAAAGGTGCTTACAGTCATTGTGACTCTAGATCTAATATCTTTTACGTAGTTTGCTAAAACATTTATAAACTTTTTAACATTACAGATGTATTTTCAGCTATGGCTACCTATGCCGGCTATGCCTATGACTGTCACTATGGGCTTTGATCTAGATTCTACATTGACTACATGTAATATAACATAAAGTTACATTTCCATCATTCATTGCTCTAAAATTTTATACACTGTCACAGTCTTAGTTGACATTGCATGATCTAAAGTTCACGTCATGTTAATAGTTTAAAAGACACGTGGAATTCCTGATGTAGAAAACAGGAAGTAGAATGAAAGTTGACTTTGAGTTCAGTCAAATCAAGTAAGTAAGGTCTTGCTCCCGGTACAGGAAGGTTGGATGTTCCCTCCTGGACTGGTGGATATGTATGCATATAGCATGAGAGTCGAAGGACTAGTCATTGTTGATTAATAATATTTGAGAGTCGATTTCATAATGTGCTTATTGGATATTAAGGTATTATTGGTATTTCAATGGATATCTATAGTTGAAGCTCCAGTGTCACTAGTAGTAATTGTTCTTATTGTTACCCGCTGAGATGCGAACGTGATTTGTTGTTAACATATTGGATACTTTTGATACCGCTGTTATGCGGATAGGATTATTATTTCTTGACTTGTAACACTAACAAGGAGTGCAGTATATTATTATTATTATGTTGTAAATAAACTTAATGTTGTCTGCTGAACGGACTTGAGTCAGTCGTATAGTCGTATAGTGTTTGTCTCGCCACGTGTCTAGAGCACTTCAGGAAGTAAGAACCCAGTATTACACCATTCAATCAGTCTCTGGTATTCGTCTTGTCATCCATTGACATACACAAATGACAAATGATCATTGATAATATACTAGACTATAACTAGATCTATAAGCATTTGTAGATCTAGATCTAGATCTATATTAAAATAAGTTATACCTCTGTTTGAATCTAGATTATTCTAGATTTATGCCTAATGTAGATCTATAGGCCTATAGATCTAGATCTAGATGTACAAAAAAATGTACGTACGAGGTCATAGAGTCTAGATCTATAAAATTGAAACTGAAAGCAATAAAATTACTTGGAATGGTTTTTCAAAAAGTTATACTTTTTGTTCGCAGATTAATAAATTTTCGATCTATAAATCCATCATATCACAGACCTATATATGATATAATATATATAGGTCTGTGTACGGTACGGTCGTCATGTTACCGAAGTCCGGCATTAAAAAAAATATTATTGCATCTACTTAAGTCAATCGGGTTATGCATGTTAATCAATGACTTAAATTCTGCCAAGTCGTTGGTTTTCCTGGCTGATTCATGCAACTAAGGTGCTGTCGGTGAAATCGCAATCTTATTGATAGTCTATTACATTATTTTGAAATAACAACCAAAACTGTAAAACAAAACAAACCAGTTAAATGTATCCACATTCAAGGGATAAGAAAGGTCTTTTATCAACAAACTACTCGCTTAGGCCTACAGATCGAGTAAATTGAATAATAAATGTTCCTTCGTGAAAGTTATAATGAGATTCAGCAACGTTCCTAGATTATTTGTGACAAGCTGGCGAAGAAATCCGTCATTTTACTGCCTCGATAGGCATAGGATTCATTTGAGTGTGTTCACACTTCTATAGGACTATAAAAAAATATAGGTCTTATGCAGTTTGTTAATCTCTTATTGTCTAAAGAGAATCGCAATTCATAGTCACGGTTTACGGGTAAAAGAGAATCCTTATTTCTGAATATGTGGCTAGTATCATGGGCGCCCGCAGGCGGGGGGGGGGGTGCATGGTGGTGCATGTGCACATGCTGTGTTAATATTAGAAGATATTACGTCATTGTTTGTTGTTTATGTTTTATGCGAAAGCAAAGAATCGGACGGAAATAAAAGTGTTAGATTAGGTGTCAAATCTAGTGTCACATTGCTTTAAAGTGCTGGTAGCAGGTACATCTCTAGATCTAGTGGTTTCTAAATTGCTTAAAGTACATTTTATTTGTGGTGTCGTTAGATCTAGATTTAGACATAGAATCTAGAATCTGTACGAATAATGGAATTATTCGATCCTCCTAAACCGTTGTCTATCTATCTGAAAGATGGAAAAAATGGAGACAAAGTTTTGAACTGTTTATGGTCGCCACTGAAAAAAAATACGAAGCCCGAGCCAGTGAAGAAAGCTTTATTGTTACACCTGATCGGTGAACCCGCTCGCGACATTTACAATACTTTTCAAGTATGTGAAGATGAGACTGTAGACAAAGTAATTGAAAGGTTTCAGAATCATTTTTTGCCTAAGTCCAACACTGTGTATGACAGATTTAAATTCTTTTCAAGAAAGCAGAAAGACGGAGAAACGTTTGAACAGTATTATACCGAGTTAAAGAATTTGGCAAAAGAATGCAAGTTTGACAACCTTCGAGATGAACTCATCATAGATCGATTGGTATGTGGCATACAGTCGGATCGAGTAAGAGAGAGACTTCTGAGAGATGTAGACTTAACTTTAGAGAAAGCAGCAAGCATAATTCGTGCTGACGAGCATACCCAGAACCAAATGATAGATATGATAGGACTACATGTGGATGCTGCTAATAAATTAAAGAAGACAGAAGATAGAAAGCCAGTCAAAACCTCACAGGAAAATATGGCAAAGAATCATGTCACAAGTTTCATTAGAGATTGCAGATCTTGTGGTGGATTTCATGGAAAATACAATTGCCCAGCATTCGGACAGACATACCGAAAATGTAAAAAGAGAAATCATTTCGCTGTAAATTGTCGTTTGAAACACTTCAAAGCTGTTGATTTACTGGAAGATGAAAGTAAGTCAAGCCAAGTAAATGAGTTGTGGTTTGAGGCAATTGGTACTGACAACAATGTCAAAGTTTGGATGGTTGATGTCAATATTATGGGAAAAATAGTCAAAATGAAGATTGACACAGGAGCACAAGCTAATGTGATATCAGAGTCAACGTGGAACAATTTAGAAACTGATAGTCAGTTAAAGAATTCAAATACTACCCTACGAGCATTGGGGGATGAAGCATTAGAAATGAAGGGAGTTGCATCGGTCACATTTAAAGTCGGCGATGTAGAAGTTAAAGATGATCTGTACGTGATCAAGAAAAGTATAAATCCTATACTAGGTCTGAAGACATCTATTGCTTTAAAACTAATTGAGGCACGAGAAATGTCGAAGTACACGATGTCAAGCAACAAAATGAAGTTCCACGAGTGTTGATGAAAAAATATAATCAAGTATTCGAAGGACTCGGTACATACAAAATGAAGTATCACATTAAACTGACGTCAGATGCAAAACCAGTTATTCAATGTGCGCGCAGAGTTGCACCATCACTCTATGAAGAATTAAAAAGAAAACTCACACAAATGCAACAAGATGGAGTGATCACAGAAGTTGATGAACCAACAGAATGGGTTCATAGCTTGGTTATAGCAAAGAAGAAAGATAATTCTTTGAGGTTGTGTTTAGGTCCCCGAGAACTGAACAAATATATAATGAGAGAACATTTCACTATACCAACATTTGATCAAATCAATAGTTCACTGGGAGCAGCAAAAGTGTTTAATATACTTGATCAAAAGGATGCATATTGGCAAGTTGAGTTGGATGAACCAAGCTCTTATTTATGTACATTCAATACTCCGTTTGGAAGATAAAGATTCTTGAGAATGCCTTTTGGTATATCCTCAGCTAGTGAAGTATTACAGAAACGTGCTTATCAAGTATTCGGAGACATACCAGGTGTACATATCATGTCAGATGACATGCTGATTGCAGCAAAAGATGAAAAAGAACATGATCAAATTTTTGAAAAGGTTCTGGAGAGAGCTAGAAAGAACAATGTAAAGTTCAACAAGAACAAGATACAATATAAACTTTCTGGTGTTAATTATCTCGGAAGACAAATTGGAGCAGATGGTATTCGTCCAGATCCAGATAAAATCAAAGCAATAATGGAGATGCCAGCACCAACAGATCGAACAGGAATTCAAAGACTGCTAGGGATGTTGAACTTTCTGTCAAGTTTCATTCCAAACATGTCAACAATTACCAGTCCATTGCGTGAATTGCGTGAATTGCTAAAGAAAGATGTATTGTGGCTAATAAAGAAAACACTTAGTGAAGCTCCAGTTCTGCAATTGTTTAACCCTGAAAAGCCAGTTACTATTCAGTGTGACGCTTCTTCTAAAGGGTTGGGAGCATGTTTAATGCAAGAAGATAAACCAGTTGCGTATACGCCAAGATCATTGACAGAAACAGAGTGCAGATATGCACAAATAGAAAAGGAAATGTTAGCTATAGTGTTTGCAGCTGAACATTTTCACCATTATATTTTTGGAAGAACTGTGACTGTACAATCAGATCACAAACCTTTGCAAACTATTGTGACTAAGCCTTTACATAAGATTTCACCAAGACTTCAGTTGATGATGTTAAGACTGTTGAGATATCAATTAACAGTAACTTACACTCCAGGTTCAAAAATGCAAATAGCTGATACGTTATCGCGTGCGTACATCAATGGTCAAGAACAATCAAATTCAAATGATGACATGGTTATGAGAATTCATAGCGCAACAGCACAGTTTCCGGGAAGTGATCAGAAGGTTATTGAAATTAGAAGGAAAACTGAATCTGATGCTAAATTAAAACTTGTAATGAATTATGTCAGAGAAGGTTGGCCAAAGATAAAAACTCAAGTTCATGAAACAGTGAAAGTGTATTGGGCATTTAAAGACAGTATTCATGAAGAGAATGGCATATTGTTTTATGAGAACAGAATTATAATTCCTTTAAGTATGAGAAATGAAATTCTCGACAAGTTGCACATAGGTCATTTTGGTCTTGAGAAAACCAGATCGAAGGCAAAACAGAGTGTGTTTTGGCCAGGATTGTCTAAAGATATTTTTTCGACAATAATGAAATGCGCAACATGTGCAACGTTCAAAAGAAATAATGTGAAGGAAAAATTGCTACCTCATGCTGTACCAGAAAGACCATGGAAAAAGGTTGCGACAGATTTGTTTGAATGGCGAAACAATGACTATTTGCTAGTTGTGGACTATTTCTCCAAATATCCTGAAATAAAACGACTAGAGAACAAAACAGCAGAATGTGTTATCAGGGCAATGAAAGGTATTTTTGCTAGACATGGCATACCAGAAGAAATAGTGAGCGACAATATGCCATTCAATAGCTATCAATATAGAGAGTTTGCTTCTGAATGGGGTTTCAAGATAACAACATCAAGTCCCAGATACCCTCAATCAAATGGACAAAGTGAGGTGTATGTTGGTATCGTAAAGCAGATATTCAACAAAGCATACAAAAGTGGGAAAGATCCATATCTCGCTATGCTCGAGTATAGAAATACTCCGATAAGCGGACTGCTTTATTCGCCATCACAACTGCTGATGAGTAGAAGACTCAGGTACATCATTTCAACTGATCCCAAACTATTGAAACCATCGGTAGCTGAAAATGCAGAGACATTACTCAACGAACGACAGAGGAAAAGCAAAGTGAGGTACGATGCAAAAGCAAGGTTACCTAAAGACTACTCTGTCGGGGAGAAGGTGAGAGTTCGTCTAGGACTAACATGGCAGAAAGCAGTCGTCATTAAGAAACATCCATCACCCAGATCTTACATCATAAAGACAAATGATGGGAAAACATACAGACGAAATCAACGGTTTTTAAACAAGAGCTACGAAGAAGACATCTCTGGGTACTATAACACCGACGAAGACAATGATCAGCAAACTGTTAGAACAAAAGAAACAGACAATTATAAACCAACATCTAGAGAACTTGCTGTGCCGGTCAAGACAACCAGAAGTGGTCGAGTTGTCAAAATTCCTTGTAAATATAAGTATTAAGAACTTTAAAAGGAAGGATGTGATGATAGCTTCAAAAGGAAGGATGTGTTAATATTAGAAGATATTACGTCATTGTTTGTTGTTTATGTTTTATGCGAAAGCAAAGAATCGGACGGAAATAAAAAGTGAGTTATATATGTCTACCTTGATCAAGACAGTCTCGTTATTATCATTATTAAATAGTAACGTCTACAGTAATTTATTATTAATCTGTGACTACAGAACACATGCACCCCCTGGATTCTGAGTACCATAATTCTAGCCATTTTTTTGCACCACCAAATCAATTAACTTCAACGTAGCAATTGATAAAATAGTAAGCCTACAGTTGTAGGGTTTGTAGTAGCCTTCATGCAGTTACTAATGTCCCGCTTCTCTAAGGCCTGTAAGGAGTATGGCTAAACTATTAGCACAGAGAAAAGAAATATGGGACCAACTGCTACAGCACCACCCTCGATCCTCATAGACGATAACAAGATGGATGCCGTAAATGAATTCTGCTATCTGGGATCCACAATTCAAGATGACCTGTCTCTAGAAGTGGAGATAAAAAAAAAACACATAGGGAAGGCTGCCTCGACCTGAGTTTGGGAAAATCAGAAGCTCACTACAGTGACAAAATGGAAGTCTACAAGGAATGCGTTATGAGTACACTACTGTATGGTGGTGAATCATGGACCACCTACGCAAAGCAAGAGAGAAAACTTAACTCATTCCATTTGCGATGTCTCCGTAGGATCTTGAAAATCACATGGTAAGAAAAAGTGTGCAATACTGAGATCCTTGCACGAACAGGTATTCCTAGCATCTTTACAGCCCTCAGACAACGCCGCTTGCGCTGGCTTGGACATGTTCACCGGATGGAGGACAAACGCATCCCGAAAGTCATCCTCTATGGACAACTCGCTCAAGAAAAACTGGTCGCCCCCACCTCCGTTACATAGATGTAATAAAACGGGACCTCAAATCAGTGAACATCAATACTGACCATTGGCAAGACATAGCTCTAGACCGCACCAGATGGAGAGAGACAGTGACCAAGAAAGCTATGGATAGCGAAAGAACATGGGCCTCAGCCCTGGAAGAAAAACGGACAATGCGAGAAATGGCCAGCTTCTCTACCACCGAAGCAAAAGCCACCTTAACCTGCGATATTTGTGGACGGGAGTGTCTCTCCAAAATAGGGCTCCACAACCACAAGAGGAAGTGTGCGAGATGAACCATAGTCGTTCTACGACTGAAGGAGGCCAATGAGTAGAATAGCTTTTGCTTATCAGGAATTGATGGCCTGACATCATATGACATGTACGTGCACCCCTCTAGATTCTGAGTAGCCTAGTTCTAATCAATTATTTTGCACCATCAAATCATTTAACTTCAATAAGCCAATGAAAAAAAAAAGTATTTCCACTGTAGTACAGTTGTAAGGTTTGAAGTAGACTAGCCGTGGCTTATCCTTCTAGATTCTGAGTAGCCAAATTTTAGCCAATTTTTTTTTATAGATCAATTGACTTTTTCTAAGTAGTAACTTAACAAGTAGTGCTTCCATTGAAGTACAGTTGTAAGGATAAACCATTATTGTATTAAACTAGAATTGGCTTATCAGGGGTTGATAACCGACCATGTACGATTTATTTTAGGCTTGCAATTTTTTTTTGTACTATAAAAAAGTGCGAACTATTCTATGGCACTTAGTCGTGACGATTTGTTTTCATGAGCACATTTGTCTTTCGAGATTGTTTTGCGAGTGCTGCTGTGGACTGCTATTCGGACCAGTAGTTCAGGTTTGGTTCCCTCCTCTGAGACGATAACTCCGAGGTATTTGAAACTACTGACACTGTCAGCTTTTCATTTCCAGTACTGATGTCCCTTATATAGCCCTTTTGGATATTGGTCATAATTTGTGTTTTTTTCGGCATTTGTTTGCAAACCATATGCTGCGGAAGTCTTGTCTATGCGCATCACCAAGTCATCTAGTTCTTCTTCAGTCCCTGCTATGCCATCTATGTCCTCAGCGAAGATCCAGTTAGTAATTCTTCTTTCTCCAATGTTTATAATAGCTTCTACAACCATAGCATCATAATCCTTTCAAGGAAGATAATGAAAATAATTGGTGAGAGTAGGCAGCCTTGTCTCACTCCAACTGTGGTTTTAAACCAGTCTCCAATGTTGTTGTTGAAGTACGCCGCACTGGAGGCCTGCTTGTAGAGGTTCTGGATTACTTATATTAAGTTTTTATTTATGTTGTACTTTTCCATTCTCACCCAGGGTGCCCCATGCCATACTCAATCGAAAGCTTTCTTGAAATCAATAAAAGACATGAAAAGATTCTCTTGGTGTTGGAGGTATTTCTCTGTGAGAAAAGTACCTACTCTGTAGGCCTACAAAGTTTTTTTTTTCTTTTTAATGTGAATGGCATAATAATAATAGTATTAATTTAATTCAATTGATTAATTGAGTAAAGTATTATATTAATGTGATATGTTAATGTGATAAATTAATGTGATATATTAATGTGATGTTTTGTCTTCAAAGCAGAAACATTCTTTTTTTTTTTTTCAAACACGATGGCAACAAAATGGACTTCAAAGAAGACATTGAAGAAGACATTTCAAAATCCTACATTCTATTTACCTTTTTAGGTCAAAATGAACAAAGTTCTCCCGATAAAAGGATAAAGTTCAAGATCATTACAAAAGTACACTCTCTATTGCATCGAATGTCTCTCACACTTCAATATCGACATGTATCGCTCCTTTTTAGTTTAATTCTATTTTAGCTGCAATCTTCTTACTAGGAGAAATGTTCAGAAATTGTTCAGAAGTTCCGAAATGCATGAAAAGTTTGGCGCCCGGAACTCAGTTCTGAACCCCGCTGCTGGAATTTCGGCACTTCCCCTTATCTGAAACCCTTTTCTTGACGAGCGACCAGAGTGTTTTGAAGTCTATCTGTCCCCATACAAAAAGTGACCTGAATTTTAACATGTACCAGCCCTCTGTCTATTATATCTCTATCGTGCAAGACATTATATTCCGTACAATCTATAGTGGCGACCTCTCAAATCATGATTCTCTCTGAATCGCCCAAAAAAGTACGCGCCTATTTTTACGGACTCTAAACTTGGATAGGGCGGTCTGTTCTTTTCCCTTAAGCTGCTACCACGCATCTGGTTCCTTCGTCTGTCTCCATCCCTCTCCCGGCCTTTTCTGACTTGTCCCAGCAAGCGCACCACTAGCGGCTCCAGAACTTGAGTTAAGGGTAGCGATTTTTTCCCTAACGCCCTGTAAGCGTTAGCCCTAAGCCTACGTAAAAGCGCTCGCGTATGTACGCGCGCGCACACACACACATATATATATATATATATATATATTATATATAACTAGTCAACCGCGGTGTACGCCGTTATTTAGGTGGGTCGGCCTTAGGCCACTGCAACCTATGCGACTGAAGTGGGCCCCGCACTAATTCTAGATGTAAATTATTAAATTAAACCATTTTATGACTTATAACAGATTTTCTGCGGCCTCCTGATTTACCAGGAGCTCCTGGAAAACTCGTGAAATTGCAAAATATACGAAAAGTCCTGGAAATCTCCGGAAATCATTAAATCTTTTGAAAACTCATAAAAATCTCCTGAAATATATAGACAAAAATTGTTTTCGGGGGTGTCATTCAATATGGAAAATGCCAATCCTACGCGCGATTTAAAAAAAAAGGCATTATACAATGCCCGTAATTGTGGAATCTGGTGGAAGACGCTTCTCGCGTCTAAAACTAATGAAGAATTACTTTGAGGTCAACAATTCTCGAAGATAGATTGAAACATTTGGTAATACTTGTTATTGAGCGTGATCTAAATCTATGTAGGAAACAGAAGTTTTATGATATACTGTATGACTTTGCTACACGCAAGGCTCGTAAAATAATTCTGTACGTGGTAAAGAATGAATAAAATGCAAAGACGAATTTATTTTCTAATACAAACTCTTAATTTTCACTTATTATCCGTATCCCTGCCCAAACTGGGCCCCGCGCAATCCGTTTCGCATAGGGCTCCGCAATGGTTAAGTCCGGCCCTGCTATTTAGTGACGGGTGAATACATAGATTACTTGTTCCCCACCCCTCTCTTTTTGTTTGCCGCATAAGTTACTTAGGGTAACTATAGTCCAACTTGCAGAAATAAAAAAAAGTTATCTTTTCACGATGCATGTCCCGCATGGTCGGGCGACGAAGAAATTATATGGAAAAAAAACCCAATAGACGACGCTCATGAAATTGACTGTCGTTTTTTTTTTTTTTGAAAGGGAGTGTTAACTTCAAAACCCCCCAGGATGGTATTTAAACTCAAAAGCCTCCTTGTCTGCGCTAGGGCAAGTGGTGGTTTAACATTAAAATCTCAAAACTCCACACACACCCCTGCGACTACGCCCATGGTGTGTGCATGCTACAAAATACGGTGTGCCCCCACATTCAGATTGCGTGTGTGTGTGTGTGTGGGGAGGGGTTTCCCTTTTATGTAAATATAACTAGCAATGGATTGTACAAGATTACTACTTCAATAATCTCTGGTCTGGTGTAATCACTCCATGACAAGCTTGATTTCACAAGCCCCGAGTTTCTTAGGAATTAAGATCAGACAGAAAGATTACTTTCGTCCAGACCAGTGGTGGGGAACCATTGCGTTGGCAAAGTGTCGTTTAAATAGGTAGACTAATGACGATATAATGTATTCATTTTTAGAGCAAATGGTTTGATTCATGTAAATATGTGTGTGCAGTATGTGGTGGGAGGTCTTTGTAAGTTGTGTCCCCTACTTTCCCATTTTCAACGAAGGCAATGAATACACAGCAGCTAGCCTACGTCTAGCACAGCGTGAGAATAGTAGGAGAAATGAGTGGGAGAAATTTGTAACGATTATTTTTCTTTACTTTCAGTAACAAAAGTCAACGAATATTCTCATTTAAAACCATTTTCCCATTTCTCTTCTCACTAGACCCGCTATTCTGTCCATGTGGACTCATGGGGTCACGTGAGGTCATTCTACTTTACCTCTACTTTAGTGATACAAGTACCTTGAACTTTTGGCCTTGAGTTAAACATTTCGAATTTAATTAACTGTCAAAATAATTGTTGATAACCCTCGTTAGAAAGTACCTTTATCGATACTAGATCTATCAAGCTATAACTGTATACAATGAGGATGAAAAAATAAAACAAGACAGAGAGAGAGAGAGAGATCATGTTTGGTTCTTTACGCTCGCGAAGAGTCAGCTGGTTCGCAAGAGCTACTGTGTGGCTGTATTTAGATCTGTCTGCTGTGTCTGGTTCATGACAAGGGCGTTTATATAATGGGTTTTCTCAATATCCCCAAAAAGCGTCTTAAGAAATACCCAGTTGAAAAAAAAAATCAAGATTGATACAATAAGTTCTAATATATGACAATAATGGAGTTTCAAGCAATGAAACAAATGATGAATAATAATGAATTAGAGCAGCACTAGGTACAATATTTATTAAAAGAAGAAGGTAAAGCATGTCTCTTAATAAATATTGTAACCTAGTATTGCTCTCGGAGGTCAGAGTTCGAATCCTCGTCAGAACTTATTTCTGTTTAACCACATTTTCTTTACTTTCTTCTCCAAATAACTGTTGCAATATGCTTTCAATAGACAAACTCTAACTATCTAAAACTTATTTTACCAAGCGATTTTTTTGTTAATTATATTGGCAATAAGTTTAAATTTAAAGTAATGTTCTTTTTTTTCTCAATTAAAAATCGTGCATCTTATCTATAAGTAATATATTATAATAATAGGCCAGTGACATTATTGACAAAACCACCAGTTCATGTTTCAATCATTCTAATTCCTTTAGGCGCACATAGAGAATAGATTCGATCTAGACCAGCTAAAGAAACTTGAATGTAATATTGAATAGATGTGCTCTGATCCGTGTATTTGAATGATGTCTGGATGCCCGAGAATGGAACCAACTCAAACACTTCGATGCTCACCTGCTCTTTTTTTTTCTTTTGCTACTTTGTTTTCGTGGAAAGGTGCAGCCAATGTCAAACTGTACAGCAGCGTTTCTCAAATGGATGGCTGCCTGGTCGTGCGGTTTGCGCGCTGGACTGTCGTTCAGATTTATCGATGGTCCCGTGTTCAAACCCTGCCCGCTCCCATCCCCCGTCGTCCTGCGGAAGGTTTGGACTAGGAAGTAATTATCTTCAACTCTGAAGGAACATCCGAAACATGTAAAACATTTTACAATGTGGGGTGTCTTCTAAATTGCGTGATGTGCTAAGACAAGGAAGGAATGGCAGAAGTCTTTAAATACCAGTAGGTTGCATTTGCATAGTAATTATAAATCCATATATTTGTCTATTGATCCAGACATTATTGTTAATGTTTGAAAAATATAATTATCAAATCGACAATGTCGTTTCATCCTCTATTATAAAATAATGGATTGTTTGAGTGATAGGCGTAAGAAGATCAATACAGAACGTTCTTTAGAAGTAAAAGTTTCAATAGGTCCAACTTCTTTGCCAGTGTGACTTTTTAGTGTACATGGCATCTGTCTTTCTGGCGTCTTTCTCACGCATCATTCGTTCACTTGACATCTTTTGCGTGAAACAAAAACAGGCCTGCTACAAGACATTTTGCTGTGTGTGTGTGTGTTTCTATGGTGACGGTGAGAAGAAGTTAGCGATTGGTTGGTTGCATTGCAGTGTGAGTGATGCAAGACAAATGGCACTGTCGTCAGCTGTCTTGGGTACACCAGACCAGACCAGGATACCTGAGAGTAAAGACACGTTTTTGTAGTGAGTTGGATAGTGTTCTAAGTACTATTTTATATTATCACTAAAGTCTACTACATTCATTCATTTGAGATTAGCTGGTTTAGCATTAGGCAGGTTAGAATATTAAGTAGAGTGATCCATTTTAGTAGAATTTCAACCAAAGTTTATACCTAGCATTTTTTAAAATTAAATGTACAGAAGAAAGTTAGTTTTATACCATCTACCTACCGCCAGTTCTTTAAGAAAAAAATTGTCTTCCTTTGAACAAGTAAAAAAATACACTTTTTTTTTTCATGTTGGTGTCACCAACCAATGAGTGTCGCACCCTTCACGTACACTTCATATTGACGCCACTGCTTATGTAGGCCCTAGATATATCTTTTAATGATTTTTGTGAATTCTCTTGTTTAATTAACTGGCATTACTGATATTGACATTTTAATACCATTTTTTTGTTTAAAAATAGAACACTTAATTTACTTTTCATTTCTATTATGTTTTGTTTTGTTAATATTCAAATAAGAAAAACTATTCTTTTCATCTAAACTGACTACGTACGAAGTCAAGTAAAGTCAAAGAACACACAGGTTACATCATGGTTAAATTAATGACGAAAAGTAGGCCTAATCAGCTCAAAATGGAAAAATTGTGTTTCTTGAAATTCAAGCAGGTCTGAAACAAATCAAGACGAAAGAAAAGACAAGAATAGACAGTATTGTTATAGTGTTGTTATAGAATTAACAATACGAAAATAATAGCCTAGTGAAAGGGACTCAAGAGAAGCTTGATCCTGTTGTTTTTTTTAAAGTAAAATCCCAAGGTCTGGGTGGAGTCCCCAGGCTTTGGTAGCACTGCGCATAAGTAGAACAGTATTCCCACACATACCGTCGTCTAACTACTGTCACACACGCTGCCTGTGTATGTGTTTGTGTGTGAAAAGAAATGTAGGTTGCCAAATAGAACAAAAAAAAAGTAGGCGAATTTTTATATGTAACAAATAGAAACATGGCTGCAGGAATATGACCGACATTTGTGTGTCTTAAACTATTCCAGGCATTTAGACTAACCAATCGAACATTGCCATTCCATTGTGTAACTCTGACGTCTAAAACTAGACTATGGATCTATGTTTATGCATCTATGTGTAGATTTTATCATTGGATCCATGTCATTCGATTTCTGTGTTGTTTTCTATGGATACATTTTTTAAAACCCATACCAACTACACGTGACCTGTGTTTTGTGTGTAACACAGGTCAATGACTGAATGGAAAGACACATTTCTTGGATTTAACCGCTTATATCACATTATCAGTGAATAATCAGTGTCATGCCTTTATTTAGGATAAAAATTATATGAAATATATAGATCTAGAATCTAACCTAGTCTAGATTATTAAGGCTTAAGGACTTGAGATTAGCGGCTTTACGATTCTAGAATTAAGTTTACTGATTACATTTATAATTTAGATGAGATCTGATAGTAGTGATAGCTAGATCTAGAGACTTCACACAGTCACGGTATAATTCATAATCGTTGGTGAACTAGCAAGCAGAATCAGACACTTCAGTCTTCAGACAGACTGGATATAGACTCTATAGATCTAGATCTTTATCTACGACTTGATCTACCTCAAGTGTGTGAATGAATGTGATGTGTCAGGAATAACACAAGACACAAGTGTAATAACTGAGTTAAACTCTGCAGGTAGGAGCGATACCCATTCTCATGTCATTATTTATAATTTGAAATTTAGACTTTGTAAATATTATTATTAAATAATTAATCATGGATCTAGGCTAGGGTTAGGGTTTAGGGTTCATAATCTACATGACTTTTGATATTAGATTTAAATCTTTTAATAATAAGTCCTACGCCTAGATAGATCTAATCTAGATTAGAAAAATCAACTCTATCCTATCCTAGCGGGCTATAGATCTAGTATCATCCTGTCCAATTCTTTTCTTATCTTAACTTATGTCATGTAGTCTTTTAACTACTTATTCCAGTCTAGTTTTAAATCTAATTATGTAAAGCCAGTATGAAAGCCAAAGTTGGATTTGAACTGTTTCTATCTCATATCTAGATCTATATATATGATTTAACGTACAAGGCTAAGGCTAAAGACGTTTTGTAAACAAATCCAAATATCCAGAGAAAGCGCGCAGGCTTCGGCAACACGTTGGATCTAAGTAGGTCAGTATTTCTAGACACTACACATCGAACTACACAGCACAGTAACACACGCCTTGCGTGTAGATCTATATATGAACGCTTGAAAAGAATTGTGGGTTGTAAGGCTTTGCACAATTAACATCAAAGTCTAGAACAATTATATAATATTGATGTAGTCAATATCGAATTTATACTGTCTTTTGTTGTATCTTTATAAAGATTGATTAAAGCAGGACTACACATGTTTTACGTAAGGCTGACCTCATGATATACCGATATTGTCTAGTCTAGTCATTCTAGATTGTATGTCTAGGTATAGATCTCTAATAATATATGTTTGCAACATCTTTCTACATGTACATTTTTTGTTTTGTTTTACATCGAACAGGCGATAAAATGAATCTACATTTTTAAGTATATCTTAGAATTATTACGGGCTGTAGTATATATATATATATATGCCTTGGCCAGCGTGACTACAAGAAGTCCCTCTATACTGTCCATACCGGCCTTCGCAAGTACATACTATAGTAGTTTGTAGTGCGGTCCTGCCACCGTACGTCCAATACGGCCATGAAGGATCGAGAGAACCACTGCCTGGAAGACAATGAGTTTTGTAGGCAGGCATAGTGATTTGTTCCGTCGCACTCGCTTGGAGGCGTTCAAAAGCAGTTAATAATTTATTATCCCACAGATAAGCATAAAATGTCCAATTTCTAGGAAAATCGTTAGAGCCGTTTTCGAGAACCATGTTCAACACCCAGGTTTTTATTCTTTGTTTTTACCGATGAAGAATTTGAAGGCTGAACAGAGGATTTTAATTTTTTTTTTAATTTTTATCACCCCCCCCAACCCCCCCCCCTCCCCCCACACACACACCGAAAAAAAACCTGGTTACATGCATGTATAAACTAATCAGAGAATATAGAATTTTAGTCTGGTGATACAGATCCAGACAGAGCCAAATTAAAAGACCGTGATCTAAGCTAGAAATCTGGATCTAGATATATTGTATAGAAGATTCTAGTTTGGTGAATGGCCAATAGATCCAGACTTAGAAGACGTTTCTAAACATCTATTTAGTTAGTGCACTCCGATAATGAATACAAGCGGAAATACCCGCTGGCGTATGTGTGTTCAAGATATACAGTGTCTAGATTCTCAGACCAAATTTAATTTTCAGTGAATTCTATTTTCAATACTGGTCAATCAGATAGTAATATTCCCCCCCCCCAAATATATATATATATATTAGGAAAATCGTTATAGTTATAGCCGTTTTTGAGATTCGTGTGCACCCAGGTTTTTATTTTTTGAACCGATGGAGAATTTGCAAGCTTACAAGAGGAATTTAAAAAATGGATATAGATACTTAGTAAGCTACTGGAATTATTATTGGATAGATCTAGAGCTAACACTGTTAGAGTTAATAACTTTGTGTCTGAACACATCTTGCCCTGTGTGGGCACGATATGGCCTAAATTGTGCCGATGTACCAAAAACCCAAACTATCAAACTGCATGTCCTGTGAACAGTGCCAATGGTTGACTGGCCGTGTGGTATGCGCTCTGGACTGTCGCCTCGACAGTCCCCACTACAAAGCCAACCCGCCGGGAGGTGCAGTCATGCAGCATTAAAAACTAACGCTTACTTATACTCTCTCCCTGGAAATATTTCTGAAAAGAGTGGAGGGTTGAAAAGGAGAGAGAAAGAAAGGAAGCTGAAATGACATCCATATATATAGGCCTATATCAAATAAAAAGCCATTATCTTGAAGTTCAATCAAAATTTGTTGTTTCGATGCCACCTCGATCTAAATGATAAATGTATCTGCATTAAATACATTCATTGTAGCGCTACAAGCTCTATAGCCTATTGAGTACTACCTCCATTATATCCATTTCCAATAGCTTTACTGCCTATTGAGTAGGCCTACTAGACATCTAGTTCTAACTGAATAATCGACTTCTGTTGTGTCACTTATTGATATTTTTAGCTATTCTGACACTGTCGTCTTTCAAAGTCTCAGCTAGCGGCTCTGGTCTACAGCAGCTCAAGAAAAGTAAGAATTGTAAGCTTGTAAATATATCATGGCGACATCGGTTTTACTGTCACCCCTCCCCCCCCCCTTTTTTTTTTAGTTAATTCTTTTCCCAGTGAACCAAACAAAAAGAGCATGGTGATAGTTGATGTGCCACACAGAGGGGCTTAGGACCCCCCGCCCCAATATTTTCCCGGTTTTAACATCTATTATATATATATATATATATATATAATTCTCTTCATGGCTCAAGAGTTTGGACACCACGTAATGGAAAGATATCTCTTTTATTTTTGCAAGTCGGACGGAGTAGAGTTATCCTACGTAATTAACCATTTAACCATTGTATAGCCCTATGCGAAATCGCGAGGCCAAGTTTGGGTAGGGATACGGATAATAAGTGAAAATTAAGAGTTTGTATTAGAAAATAAATTCGTCTTTGCATTTAATTCATTCTTTACTACGTACAGAATTATTTTACGAGCCCTGCGTTTTTTTGGAGCACTAGATGTTGTGACAAGAGGTTTGAACTCGAGACGCTGACCAACGTTTAAAAGAAAAATTAGAAGCTGTTTGTCGTCAGGTTAAATTATATTTTATAGTTCAACAGTTGACTTGACGCCACTTGATACATAGATTGAAAGAGCATTGCTGATTGAAAGAGGATTGCTGATTGAAAGAAGATTGATGATTGAAAGATGGTTGGTGATTGAAAGATGATTAAAAGATGGTTGCTGATTGAAAGATGATTGATGATTGAAAGATGATTGATGATTGAAAGATGGTTGCTGATTGAAAGATGATTGATGATTGAAAGATGGTTTCTGATTGAAATATTTCTTATTCCCATGAACCTGGAATGTTTGTAGTTCACATAAGTAAGACGTAATTTGGTCCTGAAATCTTCACTATGAACGTTGCTTCAGTTGTTAGTCGGATAGGTTTCTTGCCCTTGGCTGGTCAAGCGAGACTTAGGAGTTGCCATGTTCTCGTGTGTGTGTTTGTGCTACACATTTATTCTTTAAGTTTCAACCTTCACTAGGCTCAACACAACAGTTTTAACTTATTGGCTCTTCCCTAGGCTCAACGCAACAGTTTTAAACTTATTGGCTCTTTACTAGGCTCAACGCAACAGTTTTAAACTTATTGGCTCTTTACTAGGCTCAATGCAACAGTTTTAAACGTATTGGCTCTTTACTAGGCTCAACGCAACAGTTTTAAACGTATTGGCTCTTTACTAGGCTCAACGCAACAGTTTTAAACGTATTGGCTCTTTACTAGGCTCAACTCAACATTTTTAAACTTATTGGCTCTTCACTAGACTCAATGCAACAGTTTTAAACGTATTGGCTCTTTACTAGACTCAACGCAACAGTTTTAAATGTATTGGCTCTTCACTAGACTCAACGCAACAGTTTTAAACTTATTGGCTCTTTACTAAGCTCAACGCAACAGTTTTAAACTTATTGGCTCTTCACTAGACTCAATGCAACAGTTTTAAACGTATTGGCTCTTTACTAGACTCAACGCAACAGTTTTAAATGTATTGGCTCTTTACTAGGCTCAACGCAACAGTTTTAAACATATTGGCTCTTTACTAGGCTCAACGCAACAGTTTTAAACTTATTGGCTCTTCACTAGACTCAATGCAACAGTTTTAAACGTATTGGCTCTTTACTAGGCTCAACGCAACAGTTTTAAACTTATTGGCTCTTCACTAGACTCAATGCAACAGTTTTAAATGTATTGGCTCTTCACTAGACTCAACGCAACAGTTTTAAACGTATTGGCTCTTTACTAGGCTCAACGCAACAGGTTTAAACGTATTGGCTCTTCACTAGACACAGCTCAACATTTTGGAGAAGAGTTTAAAATGTTTTTCTTTAAAGTTTAATTGAATTAAGGTGAAACAAGAAAAAACATAGAAAAATATTTAAAAAAAACAACAAAGCTTTTACGAAAGGTAATTGTATCAATTAGTTTGGATCAGTCATGTAATTAAGTTTGTAATAGATTTAGACCAAAAATAATAAATCTGTGCGATTAGAAATATTTTGACCAATTGTTTTTGTTAAGCGCTATTTCAGCTTTCTCACTACGCTACGATCCTATCACTTGTCTCACTACGCTACGATCCTATCACTTGTCTCACTACGCTACGATCCTATCACTTGTCTCACTACGCTACGATCCTATCACTTGTCTCACTACGCTATGATCCTATCACTTGTCTCACTACGCTACGATCCTATCACTTGTCTCACTACGCTACGATCCTATCACTTGTCTCACTACGCTACGATCCTATCACTTGTCTCACTACGCTACGATCCTATCATTAATCTGGACCAGTTGGGGGGGGGGGAGGGATATCTGGCTGACTACTGCAATAATCGCTTTTTAAAAGCATTTATAAAATAAAAAAGGGGGAACGACCAACGACCTGAATTAGAACTCATGGCTAAAGTCGACATACTAACCACTCTGCTAGTGAGGTGCTTATGAACATAGAAGATTGTATGGTTATCTGATCTATTGTTCAAACCTATTTTAAGCGGCAACCTATAAAGGGAACTAATTCGGCTTAAAAAAACCCTTTCAGTCAAGTACAATTTCTTTCCCTTGTTCGAGATACCTAACAAAATAATTAATTATCAATAGTTAATAAACAAATTGGTTAATTTTTAAAAATATTGATTCTTGTGTTGTCAGGTAAAAGAAATAATTGTGCAAAATTTCAGCCTGATCTGAGATTGGGTACAAACTTTTTACCAGACAGACATTGTGAGTAAGAATTTAGTTGTCGCGCTTGTTAAATAAAAGTATAAATAGCTATGCCTCTGTATTATCAGATTGACATTTTAGAGTAACCACTTTATACCAAGTTTTCTCTGATGAACAAACCCCACCAAACAAATGGGTTCGTCCCACCTTTTGACTATATGATATGCTTAATATACAATGCTGTTGTTTCCAACTCAAAGAGTCATTACAGCACAAAGAACTATTGACCTGTCTTGATGATTGAACGAGTTTATGAGTAGTACTGTAACTATCAACGTTTTGCATTAATAGCCTTTTCGTGTACAGGATCGTTTCTAGTTTAGCGTATTTGTTAGCCTATATCATGTAAATACCATTGAGATCTATTGATTGGGCACGGCAAGTTGAGGATAGGTGGAGAACGTCTTCTAGTCGTTAAGAGTGCACACTGTGACTTGTGGATTAAAGTTAGTCAGTCGTTGAATGACAGCTTGTTGGGTTGAAGGTTAATACGCATTCCAATCCTGACTGGATTGTCCTAAGCTATGACCCTAACTGACTTAACGTCAGCTGTCAGACATTTTAATGTTACGTTCAAAAGTATGTAGAAAATTAACCCTAACCCTACTTAGTACTAGAACGACTTTAAAACTAGGGTTTGTGTGTATTTTAGTTTTGGGGTCTCGTTTGTATGTTTTTCATGGTCGTGGCTGTTTTATTCTTTGACTAGTCAAGTCTGTGTTTCATTAGGTCTCTAGGAACATTTGTTGTGTTTCATTAGGTCTCTAGGAACATTTGTTGTGTTTCATTAGGTCTCTAGGAACATTTGTTGTGTTTCATTAGGTCTCTAGGAACATTTGATGTGTTTCATTAGGTCTCTAGGAACATTTGATGTGTTTCATTAGGTCTCTAGGAACATATGATGGGTTTCATTAGGTCTCTAGGAACATTTGAAGTGTTTCGTTAGGTCTCTAGAAACATCTGACGTGTTTCATTAGGTCTCTAGGAACATTTGTTGTGTTTCATTAGGTCTCTAGGAACATTTGATGGGTTTCATTAGGTCTCTAGGAACATATGATGGGTTTCATTATGTCTCTAGGAACATTTTAAGTGTTTCATTAGGTCTCTAGGAACATATGATGGTTTTCATTAGGTCTCTAGGAACATTTGAAGTGTTTCGTTAGGACTCTAGAAACATCTGACGTGTTTCATTAGGTCTCTAGGAACATTTGACGTGTTTCATTAGGTCTCTAGAAACATTTGACGTGTTTCATTAGGTCTCTAGAAACATTTGACGTGTTTCATTAGGTCTCTAGAAACATTTGACGTGTTTCATTAGGTCTCTAGAAACATTTGAAAAATACTAAATGTCAAATGGCAGGACAAAATACCAGATACTGAAGTCCTTCGAAGAGCGTGTCTGCAAAGCATCCACACAATCCTGATGCAGTCCCAGCTGCGATAGGCAGGTCACGTCTACAGAATGGAAGACCACCGCATCCCTAAACGACTCTTGTATGGCCAACTAAGCGAAGGAAAGCGCTCGCAAGGTGGTCAAAGAAAGCGCTTCAGGGACACCCTCAAAGCTTCTCTGAAGGCGTTCAGCATAAACCCAAGCACCTGGGAGACAGAGGCACATGACAGAGCATCATGGCGTCGCGCTGTGAAAACTGGCGCACAGGTTGCTGAGGAAAAAAGAACAACGCTGGCAGAAGAAAAACGCCAGAGAAGAAAAGCAAGGCAAACGACACTAGCTCCAGCTGGAATAACCTTCCCAGTGTGCGGCCGAACATTCCGGGCTCACATAGGTCTCACCAGCCACATGAGGAGGCATAAAATCCCAGTGCAAAGCCCTCAGCCCCCTGGATGACAAAGTGGTCATCATCGAACCACGATGGACGAACATTTGATGTGTTTCATTAGGTCTCTAGAAACATTTGACGTGTTTCATTAGGTCTCTAGAAACATTTTAAGTGTTTCATTAGGTCTCTAGAAACATTTGACGTGTTTCATTAGGTCTCTAGAAACATTTGACGTGTTTCATTATGTCTCTAGAAATATTTGACGTGTTTCATTAGGTCTCTAGAAATATTTGACGTGTTTCATTAGGTCTCTAGAAACATTTTAAGTGTTTCATTAGGTCTCTAGAAACATTTGACGTGTTTCATTAGGTCTCTAGAAACATTTGATTTGTTGTTATCTTCTTTCTCCGTGTTTTCTTTTTTTTTTTTTTGTGTTCTTCTTTTTCTTCATTCATTTACTCGAAGCTCTCGATCGATTTTTAAAATCATCTCCCCGTTGAATCATTTTCTTTGTTGTATATTTTGTGTGTGTGTGTGTGTGTGTGTTTGTGTAACGATCTAAAAATACATTGTAAAAAAATAGGTCGCGTCGATCAATACACATCTACTTCATGGTGTAAGGTACAAACTCGTGTGGTTCAGTCATCTGTTATTATGTTTGTTGATACATTGTGGAGCAACACACACACAACACACACACACAATCTTAAGAACGATCATCTGTAAACGAAATATATTTTTTCTTTTAGGACAGCCGTAATAATTGTATGATCCAGTATCCACCAAGATCAACTGAAACCGGGTATTGGTGTATGCTTAGACCTACAAGGTTTTATTTCTTCAATCAAACGAACTCGTACACTGCCTCCATTAGCCCCTAGAAGTCATCACTTAGTACATCTCATCACTATCACTTGCCTAGATCGCCATACTTTTTTGTTTAAAGAATGTAAGTCGGGACTCAACACTTTGCGTTACGACCTTGGGTATCCAGAACTGAGTCAAGGCATTTGAACTTTTGACATTCTATGCAGTCCTTTTTTTTTTTTCCTCAGTGGTTCTCAATTGGGAATTTTCTAAGTAACAGTTTCTACTAGCAAGCTGTTTGATTTAGAGTTGTTACTTAATCAAACAGATCAGTTGGTCTATGCAGTTGCAGTCTGACGATTACTGGACCGAGAGAGGGGGGGATGTCGGAAAACCGAAAACGTCGGACTATCAACTGTTGGTTGTACTTGAAAGAATTTAACTGCTACAACAATCTATTTAAGAAGTACTAAGGTATAATAATAATAATAATAATAATAATCTTTATTATCCGTAAGGAAATTTGTCTTACAATTTGTGCATTACACCAAACAAAAAACATTAGCACTACAGAAAGTAGAAGTATGGCGCTTAGTAAAAAAACATAAAGGAATATCAAGTTTCAAGATGTAGATATTGTAATGATATGTGGTGAGATGAAAATAATGTAGGTTTTAAAAGCTTGTGTATGTATATAAGGCCTAGAGTTCGAAGATTAATGTAGGATGCAGTATTTCTCGTGGATACGCAGCCCTAGCAGTGACCTACATATTTTGCCACATCCTAGTCCAAACCTCCCACAGGACGACGGGCGATGTTTCGAACCTTACCAGCTGCCATTGCCCGTCGTACTCCGGGAGGTTTGAGCTAGGATGTAATAATAAAGAAACCACAAACGTCCGTAACGTGTCAAACAAAACAGAAAATTATTTCCTAAAATGGATATCTTGGAAACCTATGTTCTTCCACGACACCAGAATGTAGTGTTTGTTTCTTGTGGAGATTTCAATGCACTATGAAACAAATCTCATACGTGCGAAGGTCCGCTGCGCTCAAATGTAATGCACAAATAGATGTTTTATCTCGGTGACAGACGTAGAGGACGTAAGGAAAACTGGACACTTACTCCGTGCGGACAACGGCTTTGTCTGCTTCAGATGTAGAATAATATGCAGCGTCTCTGAAAGCCTTCCTGAGAGACAAAAGCGCAGGATAGAGCAGCATGGCGCCGCGCTCAGAAAACTGTGGCAGAAATTGGAGAGGTCAAGAACACAGCGCTGGCTGAAGAAAAGAGCCAGAGAAAAAAACTCAAGGAAACGGATTCAAGCTCCAGGCGAACATTCTGGGCTGGGCACGACATGGCCTAAAGTGTGCCGATGTGCCAAAAAAAACTCAAACTCATTCTGGGCTAACATAGGTCACGTCGGCCACACAAGGATGAACTAAACTGCAGTGCCAAGCCCTCAGCCCCAAGGACAACGAAAGTGGTCATCATCGAACCTCGATGGACGAACTGAACTTTATATATCTATAATTGTTTTCCTAACAGTGGAATCGCATTGAACATTAAAAATAATTATTGTCATTAACAGACTTTAGGAAACACAAATAAAAAAAGGGGTAGAGAATCTTTGTCGATTTGTTTTGCAATCTTTTTTGGACATGGTTTACCCCCTCAACATAAGGGGATCCCCTCAACATAACGGGATCCCCTCAACATAACGAACAGCCTGTGTAGTGTAATAGCATGTAAGTGTACATCTCACGCGTACGAAATAATGAATGGTTGGGGAAAAGTGGATAAAATAAAGGAGTAATTGTACCAGCTGAGACGTGTATGGCTGTGATTTGCATCTAATAAACCCGCTAATGAAGACCCCCCCCCCCCTTGGTTAGGTAGGAGTGTTCATGTCTGCACATAATTCTGCAGGCTAAATGAATAGAAGTACAAACTATATAAGTACCGAGAACAATGTCGCGTATCTAGCCAGATAAAGAATCGAACCAATTGTCATCTCTCCGTTGAAGTGTAAGTTGAATTAAAGACATTTTAAATGCCTTCCCCTCCACCTATTTTATTTGTAGTAACATAACACTATTGGCCGTATGATATTATCCATTCAACTAATTAACACCGGGAAAAGTGGAGGAATTAGGTTACGCGAACTGCCACAACACCCCTACGGGAGAGCCAAGGGACAGATGAGAGAGATGTGAGAATTAACATACATTTGCCTGTGATGTGATATCACTTTTGTTTTTAATTTGGAAGTAACTTTTGAAAGCAAGACGTCATATTTTTGCGCAACACTTTTAGAAGTATATATACTAGACGTAACTAGATTATGACCATGCTACATGTAGATTGCTATACCGTAATGATACCCGTAGATAACCACACCGAGAGTGATCCATGTGGATTACAATATCAGGAATGATACATGTATCAATACTTGGCCTAGCTTGTGTATCAAAGTTAGAGATTGTATTCACCTATTTTATTTTATGAATTTGTTTCTTAAGATGATTGTTTTACGTATGTTTACTATGTGTTTCACCGAAATAAAGCAACTTCTCAAAGAACAGGCGCGTAGCTAGGAATTTTTCATTAATTGGGGGTCGGGAGCCTTAACCTCTTTGGGGGCCCCTGCATCTTGCATAATATTTGATGTTAAAAACACTCATTTGTGTGGGGGCCCGGGGGGTTTTCAAATGTTCCCCTCTCCTCCCTCCACCCTAGCTACGCCACTGACAAAGAAGGATTATAAAATTTGTAATTTATAAGAATGTGTGTGTGCGTGTGTTAATTCCTGTTCTGCACAGGAGTTTGGCTATTCCACAATTCAGAACCAGATTTTGAACAAAACGTAATCCAGTTGCCGTGTCGCCCGTAGATCCAGCCTTTCAAATATTATGTTGAAACCCCAAGCAAAATTCATTCTTATTTTCTCGGCTTCTTAGTTGTTTTTTTTAACTCGGATTATTTACAATTCGAGTCGAGACAAAAGAATGAATCGGAGAGTATTGATTCCTAAAAACTTGCGCTCTGCTCTAGAATCTCCTCTCACAAGGCAAATCTATTTTAAGTTACCTTTATCTTATTACGACATCCTGATTGATGGAATTTTGTGAACGTTTGACTGATTTCTAAATTATAAGTCTTTGAGCTGGAAAACGAGGCAAAGCTAAATTTTCAATGTCGTAAACATTACCATGGCAACGCACCAGAATGAAACTAAAAATATTGTAATTTAGAATCAATGGAAACTAATACTATGTTTGTAGAACGAATAAAAACATCAGTTATATAATATTAAAAAGTGCATTGACTTAGACATAGATATAGACTGGACAATGAGACCATTTTTATTCGCTCGATTTATTATGCAATCCAAAATTTCTAGAATAAAACGAATTGATCACTAAATTGATTCAATGACTTTGCTCTACATTCAACACCCCTTATCTTGAGTTCAAATCTAAAAAAAAAAAATAAATATATTTTTTCCCATATTTCCGAGAGTTCGCTTAAAATCAGCAACATTTTTTTGTTTGCAAGCAATCTACTTTTTTCACATTTCTTTTCCCCTGGAAATCGTGACATAACATGGCTCGTGCCTTATCGCGTTCAGTTTTTAGCTCTAGATCTTGGCCAAATCTTAGTGGAAGATAGATATGTTATCACGTTCCTTGTCGCATAACTTGAGTTAAAGAGTACTAAGTAAGATAATGAGATGTATATTCCAACCAGGTAATTAGTGGTATCAGCCCCCGAAAAGGGAAAGACCGCTGTGTGGTCTGTCTGTCCGTCCACATTTCTGTTTGTGACGATTACATCTCAAAAACGCTTTTGAAAATCAAATCGGATTTCATGAACATGTTTAGCGTGCTAACAATCGATGCAACGGCTTCATGAGGGTTTTGGAAGCGAACTCTTTGGTTTTTTCCCTTATATATATATACCAATGTTAAAATGAGGCAAAACGTGAAATAAGTAAATATTGCGGTTGATATACTCATATCCAATAGATACACGAAAAGGCCGATTTACAAAACACACAGACTTTATTCAACCATCTATCTATTTATATAATTCTCTTCATGGCTCAACATTCTGGACACCAAGCAGTCATGGAAAGATCACTCTTTTATTTTTGCAAGTCGGACTAGAGTTCTATTTCCTAAATAGATCACTCTCAATAGCAAGAATTACAAATGTTTCAATCTTTCTACGAGAATTATTGACCTTTAGTTAATTCTTCATTAGTTTGAGGCGCGAGAAGCTTCTTTCATCAGATTCCACAATTACGAGTATTGCATAATGCCTATTTTTTAAATCGCGCGTAGGATTGGCGTTTTCCATATCGAATGCCACCTCAAAATGACAAGTTTTGTCTATATTTTTCAGGAGATTTGTATGTTTTGAAAAGATTTAATAATAATAATAATAATCTTTATTGTCCGTAATGTCAATTCAGGACTTTTTCGTATATTTTGCAATTTCATGAGATTTCCAGGAGCTCCTGGTAAATCAGGAGCCGCGGGAAATCTGTTATAAGTTATAAAATGATTTAATTTAAAAATTTACACCTAGAATTAGCGCGGGTCCTATGAAAGAGCAGGGCCCACTGCGGTCGCATAGGTTGCAGTGGCCTACGACCGGCCCTGCAAAATAGCGGCGTGTAGCATACCGTGGGTCAACTAGTATTAGATAACAAACAGCAACACAGACTTCCTAATCCGCTAAGGGAATATACTCTCACACAACATTACATCACATAACAACAACTTTGACTAAAAAAAAATGTCTTTTATGTAAAGGAACACATACAGATATAATTAACATATTCTATACAGTTTTCTTTGTCTTTACGGGACATGTATTTGAGACCTAAAGAAAAGCCCTTACCATAGACATTCGCAGACGACGAAAAAAGTGTTTCAATAGACCCCTGGCGGACGAGTTTGCTTACATTGAATGTTGCAAAATATGCAGGTCGTAACTGTATTTCTCTTTACAGTGTGTGTGTGTTTGTGTTTTTTATAAAAATGGTAAGACTGCAATAACATGCCATCTCATGTTACATGCTTACATGCTGTTTTTTTTTTCTTTCGTTCTTTCAAACTAGATCTGGGTTTAGGAATGCAGTTACTTATTAGACCTAGCGGTTTACACAGCTGCTGCTGCATTTTTTTTGGTGTTTTTTTTAAATTCATTTTCCAGTTCAACGGTTAACTAGAGTGTTTTATTGGCCTTGCAACTTTCTTAGCTTTACCATGCCGACATCAGAAACCTATTGGATAGGCCACCCCAGAAAGTGTCCTATTGCATATTTATACATTATTTATTTTAATATATAAAGAACCCCCACGTATAAGGGATTAGGTGTAAGGTTTGTTTACTTAAACTTTTATAATCTTGACCGTGACCGACAAAGTACAATCCTTATATTAATTGAACTGGACTTAGTTTCACTCAAAACACGTAGAAGAACGACCTAAGGTGCGGTCAAGCACAGATAGGGATGTTCACAGTTGTCCCTAGTTGTTGAGTCAGAGCTCATCAATCTCAAACGAGTCTGGTACTACAATCCAGCAAACTTTGTTTTCTTGAGACCAGCTTCTGGAATTTAAAACTTGACACGGATGACGTCATACTTCTTGCTCCTGGTCTCTTGTCATGCTTCTCTTGGGAGTTATACAACTCATGACACAGCTTTATTATATATGCTACCGCCATCGTTAACCGTGGGCCACAGAAACAGATGACCATTACATCATCTGCCCTATAGATCACAAGGAATCCCCATATTGATCAAACTGTCAAAAAATCAAACAAAGCATTAGGGTTTATTAAAAGAAATTTCTATAAATCAAATAAGAACATAAAACTAAAATGTTATTTAACCTTGGTTAGGCCAATAATAGAATATGCATCCTCTGTTTGGGACCCTTCAACTCAAAAAAACATTAAGAAACTGGAGCAGACACAAAATAGAGCAGTGAGATTAATAACAAACGAATATTCATATTTGACTAGAGTAACACCTTTAGTAAAATCACTAAATTTAGAAAGCCTTCAGGATAGAAGATTTAAAAGTAAAGTAGCAATTATACATAAAACACTGAACCATAATCTTCAAATACAAAAACAAAATTTAATTAAATACTCTGAAAGACACAGATAAAGGCACATTCCTCGTCCCATATGCGAGGACAAATTTGTACAAATACTCCTTCTTCCCTAGTGCTATTAAAGCATGGAATGGGTTGCCTGAGCTAGCCAGGAAAACCAGTGACTTGGCAGAATTCAAGTCATTGGTTTAAAAAAACAACAACCGAAATAGTGACCGGCCAAAGAGCGACATCGCTGAGAATGACGTACATCTATTGACAAGATCCGATCTTTTGATTTTTGGAATGGGCCGAGACCATCGTTATGCAATGTATACGTCGTACACACCTGTGACATGGCAACGTGCTATTGGTTTAAACTGCCCACAGGTTGTGACGTTGCAGGCCTGTGTTCAGGTCTTCTATAACGACTGGTCTCAATTGGGCCCGCCTGTTCGCTTACTTGTCCTGAAATATCTTAATGACAGCATTCTAGTTAATTTTTGTCCAGCAAGAACTTTTTGAGGTGAACTTTTGTTGCTTTTCTAGCTACAATGTTTCTGCTCGCTTACTTCGTGGGATGAATACAAACAATGAGGCTTCTGACTCCTCAATCAATTCAATTAGTCTCTTCTCAAATCACAAAATATCTCTTAACTTAAAACTTATATGCTTCATCAGCTTTGAGCATGATAGCCAATCACCGAGTTGTCACGTGGGCGGCAATGGACGGGAGATTGACGTCTGTAACAAAATAGTAATCGATACTAGTTTTGGCAGTTAATCCCACCACCTGGTCCTCATTGTCGAAATGCCCAACCAACCCGTGCTAAAAGTACTAAATGCTAGACATGTCACGTGTCCTGAAGTTGTAAGAAGATAATACTAATCTCGTTATCTCGTTGATGGGTGAACGCGTGCTATCAAGTTATGGTAATTGTCTTGAAGAGATTCTCTCTTCTAGTGACCTGACATTTGGTAGATAATGCCTTCTAATTCCACGCAAAGTGTGTTTCTCTGTGGTCGAGTCTGCTGTTCATAACCACATTTCTGTTCACTGTGTGTTCGATGTCCATAACCACATTTCTATTTGTGTGTTTCTCTGTGGTTGGTTAGATTCGTTGTCCATAACCACATTTCTATTTGTGTGTTTCTCTGTGGTTGGTTAGATTCGTTGTCCATAACCACATTTCTATTTGTGTGTTTCTCTGTGATTGGTTGGATTCGATGTCCATAACCACATTTCTATTTGTGTGTTTCTCTGTGGTTGGTTAGATTCGATGTCCATAACCACATTTCTATTTGTGTGTTTCTCTGTGGTTGGTTAGATTCGATGTCCATAACCACATTTCTGTTTGTGTGTTTCTCTGTGGTTGGTTAGATTCGTTGTCCATAACCACATTTCTATTTGTGTGTTTCTCTGTGGTTGGTTGGATTCGATGTCCATAACGACATTTCTATTTGTGTGTTTCTCTGTGGTTGGTTAGATTCGTTGTCCATAACCACATTTCTATTTGTGTGTTTCTCTGTGGTTGGTTAGATTCGATGTCCATAACGACATTTCTATTTGTGTGTTTCTCTGTGGTTGGTTAGATTCGTTGTCCATAACCACATTTCTATTTGTGTGTTTCTCTGTGGTTGGTTGGATTCGATGTCCATAACGACATTTCTATTTGTGTGTTTCTCTGTGGTTGGTTAGATTCGATGTCCATAACGACATTTCTATTTGTGTGTTTCTCTGTAGTTGGTTAGATTCGATGTCCATAACAACATTTCTATTTGTGAGTGAGGATGGGTGTTGTGTTCATAACCTTATTTTGATTGTATGAGTGGTTGGAAATTCTCCACCTACTCACCAGCAGTTCACAATCAGGTTAAAAAGTGTATGGACTTTAAGAGAGCTTCAATGGTCAGAAGTGGAATGAGCGTTTAGTCTGCAAGTCTAGAGGATGGATGAAGTGGATTTCAAATCTGAGTGAATTCTGAGATTTTTACATCGCTTTTTAGTGGTGGGGGGAATTTACTATTTCTTTTTGGAAAGTCACCATTTCTGTGTTACTGTGAACAATTGACAAAATAGATGAAGATCAAGTTTAATAGGACCGTTTATTAAAGTGCGTGTTTATCCTCTACATGCCATGTAGGGACGGGTATTGGTTGACTGGCTGGACTATTATCGTAGACATTGTATGTCTGGTTGTAGATATTTGAATGAGTAATGTGGTTATGTAATTTTGATTCATGTCCTGTCAACTACGCCAAAGAAATAATTGTATGCCAAGTTCCAACTTGATCCGAGAATGGGTGTGGGAGAAATAACCTGTGTCAACGTTTCACCAGACAGAGTGATTTAATATGAGCTTTGTAAAAATAGTTACTTAGCTCGTATGTATTAGAGGGTGTTTGGTACAGGCCTACTTTGGGTGGAGGCAGTCCAAGGTAGTATCTAAAAGGATATGTGGCAAGATTCATAATGAGTCCACGACATTGTTCATGTATTTCACTGTCATGACAGTGTTTGCTTTAAACTAAATATGTAACCTTTTTGTGTTGAAACCATTTTGTCACATAATATATGGATCTACTGACTCGAACATACATGATATTCATTATCTTTTTATCACATAATATATGGATCTACTGACTCGAACATACATGATATTCATTATCTTTTTTTTTTTTTTTTACATGACACATTCCTTAGAGTCTAATTGAACATGTCATGATTCTCATCAGTGTTCGTTTTAAAAGTTGCACTTTTCTTGTCTCTATACTTTCTTTGTTACCCGTCCTTCATTGAGATCGTCTGCCGAATCTTCCCTTCCGCTGATCTGAAGGTTGAGCGATGAATCTGAAACATGGCCGACTGTTCATCTTTTTATATAACGCCTTCCCCTGGGCATGGACTAGCAGCCTTCTTGGTTTATTGAACAAAAATAGTTTTCATGGACGCTATTCTTAGGGTATTAATTTGGTCATTTACCATTAATGTCACTTCTTGGTTAAGTAGGTCATCGACAACATATCACTTATTTACTAAGGTCATCTACTATGTAGGCCACCTGCTATTGTTTAAGCAGGTCATATTTAATGTAGGTCTACTGCTATTGTTTAAGCAGGTCATATTTAATGTAGGTCATCTGCTATTGTTTAAGCAGGTCATATTTTATGTAGGTCATCTGCTATTGTTTAAGCAGGTCATATTTAATTTAGGTCATCTGCTATTGTTTAAGGAGGTCATATTTAATGTAGGTCACTTTCACCTGTTATTGAAGCATGGTCACCGGAAATGTAGGTCTCGGTTGTTATCGGTTAAGTAGGTCATCGACAATGTAGGTCACTTGTTATTGTTGACACTTTGTATATGTGTTTGATTGGCTGTTGCCTGATCACTAGAAATGCACTGGTCTGTAATGTATACAAAGCAAGCATATCGTGATCTCAGTAATTCTGGAAACGTGATGTGTATTAACAAGAATCACTTTACCGGTTCCCTCAAGTCGATCATAATTATCTGTCTCCAGGAGAGCTCTGGGATCAATGTCTCTTTGTTTTCCTAATTTTATTTTAAGGGTTTCTTTTTTGGCGTCTGTATTTTATGTAAGCTTTCTCTGAACTCTGTCTCTCTTTCTCTCTCTCTGTGCGTGTGTGTGTGTGCGCGCGCGCATACTGAGTGGTAATTATCAATAGATGTGGGGCGATTAACTTTGTATAGACTTAAAATTAAAAGCTTAATTGACTCTCATTGGATCTTATTGAGTTTCAAAATCTTGTCATTTTGTTGACTATCTGGTAGAGGTGTGTGGTTTTGTATGTGTATGTTTGTAGTGTATGTTGGTTTTAAAAAGAGCAGCAATACTTCTTTCATTCTTGGCTGTTGTAGTTCGCAGCAGGCAGGATTTCAGACATTTTTTTGGACGGAAACATTTATTTCCTTTTTCTCATTTCGCGATGGCTAAGCGGTAAATCGCTTGGCTTCTGAACCGAGGTCCCGGGTTCGAATCCTGGTGTAGAATGGGATTTTTAACTTCAGGATATTTGGGCGCCTCTGAGTCCACCCAGCTCTAATGGTTACCTGACATTAGCTGGGGAAAAGTAAAGGCGGTTGGTCCTTATGCTGACCACATGACACCCTCGTTAACCGTGGGTCACAGAAACAGATGACCTTTATATCATCTGCTCCCATAGATCACAAAGTCTGAAAGGGGAACTTTCCTTTTTTGTTTCTTTCTCATTTCGTTATTTGCTGTAAGCAAAAACATTTTCTTGTGAGTCACAGCTAGGGCTTCATAGTCACGTGACATGGCATCCCTCTTTATTCTCGGCCTCGAAGACTTTTCGTCTTATTACACACGCTATTTTTTATTTATTTATTGAATCATCATGCGTTGTTGTTTTTTGTTTGTTCTACGTTCTAAAAGTTTCCAGAGCCCCTAAAAATGTGAATGTGAGATCGTCATCAATGGTTTCATAATTATTTCGGAAATAGATTTTCGCTCTAATGTACCAGTTGTTTTTAACGCACTTCCCTTGGAAAAAGTCACCTTTAGATTGCAAAGACTAAAAGTGCTATGGAAAAGATTCCTCGTGAAACTTACACCAAAGGGTCACAATTTCTTTTTTTTTTTCATCTCAAAGTCTCAAAGCTAATATCATTATAATTTATTTTTCTCAAAATTAAAATACTAATTTGTTTTTGTTTTTTTTCATATTTATCAAATTTAGAACCAAATTAAAATTGTTAATATACTTTCCAACTGTAAACTGATTTTCACAAATTCCTAATGGAAAGAGATATTATCCTTTTGCTTACACACTGTGTATTAGAAAGAAAAGAGCTTTTAGCATTGATCAAATGAACGCATTCAATATATGCAATCAGTGTATACAAAAGGGAAATATGTTTTCTTAGGTGCAGCTTCTTTTGATCTTCCAATTACATGCACGTTTGCTTATAAAACTATCTTTTGGTGCGGCTGACCCACGGGGGCCACACATGAGTTTACGAATAACACAAGCTTACACGCTAACTGCCTTGAATATCCATTTTTCTTTTGTTGTTATTTAGCTGCTAAAAATTGATGCTTTCGTTGTATTATTGTTTTTACATTCTCCAGGTAATGAATGCTGCATCAGGCAAAATGTCTTTGGGACAGGTGCTTTAGGGCCATTCAAGTAAAGCGTTCCAAACCATGCCCCACGGAGCGATCCCGTTTCCATTCGGTGACTGCCGGATCTGCAACGACAAGGCCACAGGCTTTCACTATGGAGTAGCCACCTGCGAAGGGTGTAAGGTAATAGCCATTGCAGTTAAATTATTCTAATAATTCTGTCAAATTGTTTTTTTCCTTAATTGAGTGTTTATATATATATATATCTATATATCTATCTATATCTATATCTATATCTATATATATCTATATCTATCTATCTATCTATCTATCTATCTATCTATCTATCTATATATATATATATATATATATATATATATATATATATATATATTTATTTATTTATATATATATATATATATAATTCTCTTCTTCCCTCAAGAGTTTGTACGAGAAAAAGAAGTAAAGGGAAGATCACTCTTTTATTTCTGCAGATAGAGTTATCACACAAACTTTGCGAGACTTGCGTGTAGCGAAGTCATACAGTGTATCATGAAAATTTTATTTCCTACATAGATCACGCTCAATAGCAACACACCGTATGTATTTGAATCTATCTACGAGAATTGTTGAACTAAAGAAATTCTTCGTTAGTTTGAGGCGCGAGAAGCTTCTTTCACCAGATTACGCAATTACGGCTAATGCATAATGCCGTTTTTATTTATCGCCCTTAGGATTGACAAGTAATCTACTCTGTATGTACCCGTCACTAAATAGCAGGGCAGGACTTAAACATAGTGGGGCCCTATGCGATACGGATTTCGCGGGGCCAAGTTTGGGTAGGGAAGCGGATAATAAGTGAAATTTAAGAGTTTCTATTAGAAAATAAATTCGTCTATGCATTTTATTCATTCTTTACTATGTACAGAATTACTTTACGAGCCTTGCGTGTAGCAAAGTCATATAGTATATCATAAGAATTATGTTTCCTACATAGATCACGCTCAATAGCAATGTTTCAATCTATCTTTGAGAATTGTTGACCTCTAGTACATTTATATATGGATACATGAATTAATGATGTGTCAAAGTGGTGTACTTTTGTTTGAACGCTTTTGCTTTCTCTGCTTTGGTTTGACTTTCAAGAAGAGCGGAAAGGTCAAGGTCATGTTTTCAAACAATTATTTGAAGCTTTTATTTAAAACTGCCTTCTCGTGAACTGTTTTGAAATTCTTCTGAGATCTTGACCTACAAATGGCATCTAGTGAGTCGTGTTTTCAAAATCACTTCGTGCTGACAGCCGCGACAACAGAAGCTCTTAAAAAAGTTCTAGTAGCTTACACTCCATTGAATATAGGAGACAGGAGAACACCCATCTGATAATAAAGAAATCAAAAAAAAAAATGCTCATTATCTGTCTCTCTCTCTTTCTCACCCCCACCCTTCCTCTCCTCCCCTGTCCTGATAAATCAAACCTTGTCATCTCGAGCTGATTTCTTCGAGATTCTCATCCACTAGAAACCAACGATTGCAGTACGTGTTTCGTGCAAGTCAAGTCTGTCAGCGTATCGTCTGGAAGTAAACTATTGATTGAAAACAAAAACTAGAACATTTTACCTCACGCCTACACACTTTGTTCCCGACATTTGTTGGATCAGCTGTCTTGTGATTTAAACATCATCAGTTGAACGCAGCCCTTAATAGAGTTCCAAGTTTTACATAGCGCTCATTAGAGTTGCATGTGTTACACAACTCGAAATATGTTTTTAAAAATTCATTTTGAGTTCTTGAAAGACTGTAAACCTTCTTTCTGCCCCCACATTGCCGTGTTCCAGTAGTTCACGTAGCGATCCAAGTTTTGGTTTTGTTGAATGTGTATTTCTGTTATTTTGTGTTTTTTTAAGTTGTTCCCGCTGTTGTGACGCAATTGTTAAGGGGAACTGAAACTATAATCTCATCTTTGTATTACCATTGACTTTGTTCATGTGTTCATTAAATGATTAGCTAAACTGCATTAAGATTAAAATGATGTTTGACAAAGGCGTATATGGTTTGAGAACTGCTGGGTGAGAAAATTAGAACCGTTGGGACTTTAACAGAGAGAGCACTGCTGGGTCTTAATATTAGAACCGCTGGGACTTTAACAGAGTGAGAATTGCTGGGTCTTAAAATTAGAACCGTTGGGACTAACAGAAATAAAACTTGATAATACTTTAAAAAAAAAGAATGAGAAACGGTAGGTCTTAAAATGAGAACTTTGTAAGATTTGACAAAAAAGGACGGCTAGGTGTTAAAATGAGAACTCCTTGAGCTTTGGAAGATGTCAAAACTTAATACCCCTACTAACACATTTGTGTGTGTGTGTGTGTGTCTTCCACCAGAATGTCGTCCTCAATTTGCATGTACTGTAAGAACACACCACCACCAAAAGTAACACCAAAACCTCGCCCATGTTTGAATTGGAAACATTCAGATGCAATTAATGGGGACAAGTGATATTTTAAAAATGAATAAAGCATTTGAACAATATTTATACATCAACACTCGCCTCGAAAGAATAAGGCATTTGAACAATATTTATACATCGAATAAAAAAGTGAACTTGATTACTTTCTTAGTTTCTTCGTCTGTATTTGAGGTTCAATAGCCAATTTTTGGTTCAAAGTTAACAAAATAAATTCAGAGAATAAGATAATATTGCTTAAAAATCTCTAACTTAATAATACTAAAAATATTGTAAACAACAACAAACAAACATAAAGATAAAAACAATTTTCCTCTTCTCTATACAAGGACAAAGACATACAAGAGCAAGTCCGGTTTTACATTTGTACCTTCCTCTATTCTCGAACAGACTTAGTCTGACACTGTTGTTGCCTGTGCAAGTTGGCTTGGTACAGTTGTTTTGTTGGAAATAACAAGATTCTAGGTATTTACAGTAAGAAATATATATGATCTACTGTGAAGACTACCATGTTGAAGTTGATCGATTTGTTCGCTTCATTTATTTGCCTCTGCATGATTAAACAAAGAAAACAATTAATATTTTCCGCTCGTCGAGTCTAGTCATGGCAATCAATAGAACTAACGTTTTAGTTTGTTACAGACGGGGGAGATATACAATGTTTCCTCCACTGGATACTTTGCACTAGATCTGGGTTTTTTATTTTGATTATTTGATCATGTCTGATGAAAAGTAAAGACTTGTATTGTCCCTGGCAACCATTTTTTGTTGTTGTTAGCAATGAGTTCATCTTGATGAAGAGCTGGCGCTGTTAGATAAATGATTCACTTCTTGAAACATTCGGACAGAAGTGAGATTGCAGTCATAGTTCAATCACACACACACACACACACACACACACAACTCGACAAAATATAAAAAAAAAGTTAATAAGGTTATAAAAAGCAATATAATTAGCCAACCAGTGGTGAGCTTATGATAAGCATTATAATTAGCCAACCAGTGGTGAGCTTATAATAAGCAATATAATTAGCCAACCAGTGGTGAGTTTATAATAAACAAGCTAATTAGCCAACCAGTGGTGAGGTTATAATAAACAAGCTAATTAGCCAACCAGTGGTGAGGTTATAATAAGCAAGCTAATTAGCCAACCAGTGGTGAGGTTATAATAAGCAAGCTAATTAGCCAACCAGTGGTGAGGTTATAATAAGCAAGCTAATTAGCCAACCAGTGGTGAGGTTATAATAAACAAGCTAATTAGCCAACCAGTGGTGAGGTTATAATAAGCAAGCTAATTAGCCAACCAGTGGTGAGGTTATAATAAGCAAGCTAATTAGCCAACCAGAGGTGAGGTTATAATAAACAAGCTAATTAGCCAACCAGTGGAGAGTGTGAGTAGCTAATGAACCTAATAATGATGATTATGATCCTACTAACGTAACTAACCTATATAACACACTCCGTTCGTCTGTTATTTTTGTTCGCTGTCGTCGACACGTCTCTTGAAGTAAGAAGACACTGAAACTAATACCCCCTCCCAACCCCCATGCGATGCAGTCTCAATTGTGACCAAACTGGTCAGTTAGTGGTCACGTCGTCAATCAAGTTTCAATTAAAGTACTATGTGTGAGCATTCCTAACTTGGCTGGTCAGCAATGTAGTGTAATGGGGTGGGTAGGGGTATCATATGGGAACAACTGGTTCAACTTGGCTGGGTAAACAAAAATGTTTTTCTGTTCTAATTCTGTTTCTTTGTTCTCTACTTCTACTGTGCTAGGACATATTGTGTGCAGTTCATTAGGGTAGTTGTGAAACATACAGACATGTTTATTGTTTCTCTGAATAATAGATCTACGTTTATAATGTTAAAACGTATTGACCATTGTAGCATTGACAAAGTTTTCCCATTTCCTATGTGTTCAAAGGTAATTATGCCTAGACTTTGGCTACTTAACAAAGGAAATCTTGTGAACCAATGTGTATTGTATTCATAAACAACATTAAGCGCCCATTGTATGAAATCTCTCCCCCCCCCTCCTCACCAATTGATATGCCCGTATATATTGCAAAGCATTCATATTCATTCATGTGTTTCCAATTGATTCTCTCTCAGGGCTTCTTTAAACGGAGCATCCCCAAGGGAGACAAGTACACATGCTTCTTCGGCGGTCACTGCACCATCACCCCTTTCAATAGGAACCGCTGTAAGGCTTGTCGGTTCAAACGTTGCCTGGACAATGGGATGGCCATTGACGGTGAGTGCAAGCAGTTACGTTGTTATTACAAAGTTTATATCAACTGACTCTGTCTGGTCAGAAGTTTGTACACGTTATTTCCCCTACACCCCATCTCGAATTAAAGTGAAACTTGGCACACTTATGTATTTACTTGCTATTATTTGTCTAGGTCAAATGACTTTGTTCTAATATAAATGCACTTTCTAGAAACTAACTTGAATACCATCTGCTATCGAAATTAACAGCTTACTCAATCTTGAAAAAAAAACTTCTTCAGTTGGTCTTTAAGAAAAACAGCTTTGACCCAATTCAAAATGCCTTCCTCACTTTGTAGGCTGTACACTGGCGCAGCATTCTTCGTGTCTTAAGGTTCTGAATCTTCCAAACTTCAGCAATGTTTAAACATCAGTTCAATGAAGAAACCAAAAGCTTTGAAAGTTGAATGACGATTGAGCTGGCCGGGGGTTTACGGACACAATTTTTTCAAAAGTTTACCTTGGAAAAGAAACGGTTTTAAATGGCTTTTCTGAGGCATTGCTGAATGATTCTCAGTGGTCAAAAGATAGCCTCACAAGTCCAAGCGTGGGTTGATACGGACATCTTATTCATCAAGAACACAAATGACAAAAAAAAAAATAAAAAAAAATCAATTCAGCTTTTTAGGTTTATAAAGAAATGGCACAAAACTAACTGTTAACTGTGTGGATTGTGTCGGTTCCTTGCCAGCCTTGAGCGAAACGATGTTTTGGTCAATCGTCTTTACCGTAAACATTCTAATCAGACAAAAGAATCATCTGACAATGAAAATGCCAAATCGGATTATTAATTGATTCAATGACATTTTAGGGTGTCCCTGAGTTACACCCATTTTATGTAGTCCTTTGTACTGGTCACATGACACCCTTATCAATCGTTGGTGTAACATAATAGTAATATATGTACATTTGCACACTAGCGCGTCAGTGCAACACCGCTTGTGTTTACGTAATAAATGGAGCTCCTAATATGTCTTCCCTCTTAAACACTAGTTTGTTATTTGTGTAATACAAATATTCTACATGGTGTCAGAATAAAACTTAAAAAGCTGTCCAGACAAAGGTTTTTATTAATCTAATAATGGCTTCTTTTTATTTTAAGCAACCAATCTTGAATTGGAATGCTAAAGATCTGTATCAAGAGTTTTTAAGGTTTCAACAGCAGGTGAGCTTTTGTTTCAAAGGACCGTTAGCTGGTGCCGATAGTAAACAAAAATCCGGATGGCTGGGAATGTGGATAGGTCAACAAGGCCGTGAAGTTTACAAAACTCTAAATATTACTGATAGTGAAGAGGGAGATCCGCAATTTCTATTAAAGAAAATAGAAGACTACATAAGGCTAAGACAAAATAAAAGAGTGTCTAGATTTAGAGCACATCAGAGAAAGCAGGTAGAAGGAGAAAGTTTTGATAACTTTGTTAAAGACCTAAAGCTTCTCATTATGGACTGTGAGTATGACAACCCAGACGATATGCTTATTGATTTGATTATTAGTGGAGTCATACACGAAAAGGTACAATTAAGACTACTTGATCAGGGACAGAAGTTGACCCTTAGCAAGGCTATTGAAATTGGACAACAATATGAATTGTCACAAAGCCAAGTGAAAATGTTTAGGGGCCAAGAAGTTCTAGCAATCAAGAGACAGTCACACAATGTACTAAAGCAGAAGTCTAAAGACAACTCAGATAAATTATGTAGTAAATGCGGCAAGAACCACGAAAAGGGAAAATGTCCAACAATAGGAACCACATGCAATTTCTGCAAGAAGAAAAACCACTGGTTTCAAATGTGCAGAAAAAGACGCAACGTTAATCTGGTAGAAGATGACAGCCTCAGTGATGAAAATGTTGTACCTGTTAGTACTGCAAGTAGCCAGTATAAAAAGGGTAATATTGAGAACATCAAAGTCGTTGAAGACAAGTGGACTGTAAAACTAGTCGTACATGGCAAGACATTAAATTTTCGTATCGACACTGGTGCAAGATGTAACATTCTTGTCAAGTCAGAGTTTGAAAAGCTCAAAGACAAAGTAAAACTTGCTTATTCAGCAAAGTCGCTCAAGTCTTACTCTAATCATGTTATTAAGACTGTAGGAGCAGTAGTGCTACCTTTGAAAAATAATATCCAAGAGGTGAAAGCAAGATTTGAGGTAGTAGACATTAGCCAAGAGAACATTTTGAGTGGTGACACAGCAGAATGTTTAGGACTACTACAACGGATAGACAGCATAGAATCCAAGGCAGAAGACGAGTTACAAAGAGAATTTCCTGAAATGCTGAAAACAACTGGAACACTGCCAGACAAGATTCAGTTACAGGAAAATGCTAAAGGAGTTATCCATCCACCACGTCGCTTAGCAGCATCGCTACGCAATAAAGTTGAAGAAAAACTTAAAGAAATGCAAGCTGATAGATTTATTACTCCAGTACATGAACCTACTGAATGGGTTAGCTCCATGGTTGTTTCGTTCAGGAATGACAAAGTGAGAATATGTATTGATCCAAAAGATCTCAATAAAGCAATCAGACGGGAACATCACCCGATGAAAACTATTGAAGATGTGATCACTAATATTCCAGATTCGAAGATATTCTCAGTTCTCGATGCCAAGTCAGGGTTTATGCAAATAAAGCTTGAAAGAAAATCTTCATTTCTCACAACTTTCAACACACCTCTGGGAAGATATAGATGGTTACGATTACCTTTTGGAATCAAATCAGCGCCAGAAATTTACCAAAGAATTATGGATGAAATGCTTCAAGGTATTGAAGGAGCATATGTCATCATAGACGACATTCTAGTAGCTGGTAGAGATGTTGAACATCATGATCACATTTTGAAACAAGTCACGCAAAGAGCAACGGAGTACAATCTAAAGCTGAACTATGACAAGTGCAAGATAAGGCAAAACAGAGTACCTTATATGGGTCATATCTTGTCAGAGAAAGGTTTAGAACCAGATCCAGCAAAGATAAAGGCAATTATTGACATGATAGCTCCTCAAGACAAAGATGGAATCAGAAGATTTCTAGGTTTAATTCAGTACCTAGCAAAATTTATTCCTTATCTAAGTCAAGCAGATGCTCCAATACGAAAGCTTCTAAAAGATGATATAGAATTTCAATGGAATCATGAACAAAACAAGAGTTTCAAAGAATTGAAACATCTTTGTACAAACCCTCCAGTTTTAGCATATTATGATGTCAACAAGAACGTAGAGATAGAATGTGATGCAAGTAAAGATGGACTGGGAGAAGTATTACTCCAGGAAGGTCGTATAATTGCATACGCATCAAGAGCTCTCACAGATACAGAAACAAGATATGCTCAAATTGAGAAGGAAATGCTCTCAATTGTGTATAGTACAAGCAAATTTCACTGCTACATATTTGGTAAAGAAGTAACAGTTTATAATGATCACAAACCTCTGGAGCAAATCTTCAAGAAACCTCTATTGTCAGCACCAATGAGAATACAGAAGATGCTAATAAGACTGCAGTGGTATGATCTGAAAGTCTGTTACAGAAAAGGCAAGGAAATGTTTATCTCCGATACACTTTCTCGTGCACATCTACCAAATACTGATACACAGACATGTGAATTTACAGATAATTCAGTGCATATGATCTCTGTAAGTGATTCGAAATACAGTGAAATTAAAGACTGTACAAGCAAGGGACTTTCAATGCTTCTGGAAGTAATTATGACTGGTTGGCCAGACACAAGAAGCGAGACTCCAATTGAAGTCAGGCCGTATTGGGATTCAAGAGACCAGTTATCAACTTCGGATGGTATTATATACAAAGGTCTGAGAATAGTCATGCCACCAAGCTTACGTAAATACATGCTAAATCTGATTCACAAGTCTCACTTAGGAATAGTCAAGTGTAAGCAGCGAGCCAGAGAAGTCATGTATTGGCCAGGCATGAATGCAGACATTGAAGTGACAGTTAGGGATTGTAGCAGGTGTGCTGAACATCAGAATCAAAATGTGTCAGAACCGCTAATACCTACCAAGACACCAGATCTCAAGGTGGTGAAGAAACACTTTGACTCCGAGAAACAGTCTGAGAAACATTATTATAAGAGGAAAGGAGTTAAGAGTCATAATCCACTACAAAACGGAACGGCAGTCAGAATGCAACTTAATTCTGAGTGGAAACCAGGAACAGTAGTTTCGAAGCATTCTAAGCCTAGATCGTATAATGTCAAAAGTGGAAATAAGGTCTACAGAAGAAACAGAATACACACCAGAAAGTCTTCTGAGAAAGCAAACAGATTTGACAACAATTATGACTTTCCAGATGACATCTCAGAACAACCAGAACCACTAGATCTAGAGAGTCCAAGATTACAAACTACACTAGATTTTGAGCCGCCACTACACACTGCTTCTTATAACACCTCTAGACCAAATGAACCTTATGTAACACGCTCAGGCAGAATAGTTAACAAACCCAAGAGACTTGATTTGTGATGAACTGATTAGACTTTTTAGTTGACTAGTTTGTTAGTTATTCTGATAAATAGATTTTCTAAATTAAAGAAGAGAGATGTAACATAATAGTAATATATGTACATTTGCACACTAGCGCGTCAGTGCAACACCGCTTGTGTTTACGTAATAAATGGAGCTCCTAATATGTCTTCCCTCTTAAACACTAGTTTGTTATTTGTGTAATACAAATATTCTACAGTTGGCCTCTCAATACATGAGTCTTGCATCATTAGCCCCAATAACAGTCTCAAAGGGAAACTACTCTTGCTTGCGTACGGATACTTAGCAGAAATTTGTTTTGCTGGCTCTTCCATCTTCATTCCTCATGGGGGAGGGAGGACTTTGGTGTAGCTACACTAATGGAATAGAAGAATGAAATCAATGCAACGTGGGTTGAGAGTTGAGATGTCCGACTTGATTTCACTCATTTTAAACTAGACTTTGATCAAATAATTTCAAGTCTGTTGTTATATTAGACCTACAACATTCGCATCGTTTGACATTTTAGTTTCTGGTTAGGGATATTAGTAACAAGTGTCCAGTTCCGCCTCCTGTGTCTCTTGGATAGTGAACTAGATGTACGTGTCAATTGACTTGTTACTACTGACCATACTAGGAAGGGTCACTGTCCAGGTCAGAGTGTGCTTTTGTAATCTAATTATCGTACAAAGTAGATCTAGATCTCTGGTAGACACACCATCGCTTTCTTCTTGCTGCTGTTTTGTATCGACCTCAGTGTACTGTACTTTCTTTAACTCTTTGCTGCTGTTTTGTATCGACCTCAGTGTACTGTACTTTCTTTAACTCTTTGCTGCTGTTTTGTATCGACCTCAGTGTACTGTACTTTCTTTAACTCTTTGCTGCTGTTTTGTATCGACCTCAGTGTACTGTACTTTCTTTAACTCTTTGCTGCTGTTTTGTATCGACCTCAGTGTACTGTACTTTCTTTAACTCTTTGCTGCTGTTTTGTATCGACCTCAGTGTACTGTACTTTCTTTAACTCTTTACAGTTCAATTTTTTTTTAAAACTGTGGTTTGGAGATGAATGAAGTGTCTAAGGTTTCCGTTCTGGCACAGTTTGTTACACAGACAAAGCGAATGATTATATTTTGTCAGGTTTAGTTGTGTTTCTGCTAAATCCATGGTTGAGAAAAGAAAAACATAGTGTTAAACAAAACATCTCCCTTTCTCTCTCTCTCTCTCACTCTCTCTCTCTTCTCTCTCTCTCTTCTCTCTCTCTCTCTCTCTCTCTCTTTTTCTTTCACTCTCTCTCTGTCTTCCTCTCATTTTCCTTCTGTCTGTCTCTCTTTTTACAAAGCTTATATCAACTCAATCTGTCTGTCTGGTAAAAGGTTTTCATACGTAATTTCTCCCACACCCATTCTCGGATCAAGCTGAAATTTCGCAAAATTATTTCTTTTACATGACAACAAAAGAATCAATTTTAACAACAGATCAAAAGATAGGTGAAAGTGAATGTGAAATTAAATGTGAACCTGGCCTAACTAATGTCTTATAATGAGTATCTAATTGATCTAATTGTTTTGTAAAGGGTCAAACTCTTATTCAAATCCTCAAGAAAAAACATTTCCGTAAAAAATAAATATATATAAAAATCCTTAAGTTTGATGTTTCATAGTTCCATTGCACGACTCCAGTTCACGTGATAATATGAAAAACTACTTACTAATTGTTGTTTTTAATTATGTCCAACTTATATGCATTCTAAATAGATTTTTTTCTCTTAAAAAAAACAAAACATTTTTTTGTGTGTGTAAAGGCAATACATTTGTAAAAATTTTTTTTTTACAATAAAATAGTAAACCATTTGCATAAATGTGTTCAAAATTTGGTAGATAGATATCTCCCCTAGTAAAGAGCCTCCAATGTTTGTTACTATTAATAGTAAATAGTTGTAAAAGTGGTGTATTTTTATGAAAAAAAAAACTGCTTGCATAAGTGATTTAAAAAATTAAGATTTTTCGCTTTCAGAAAAGAAAAAAGTTACCGTTGCATTAGAACTTTGAATGGTCTAAAATATTATGATGTCGGTTTTTCACTACCTTTTCTAGTTTACGAGATCTAAACGGGACGGACGGACGGACATTCCACACAAAACTAATAGCGTCTTTTCCCCTTTCGTGGGCCGCTAAAAATTAACCTAATAACTTTTCTGGTAATTAATTCATTTGTTTGGTATCTCGAACAAGGGAGATAAATTGTAATTGACTGAAATGGTGATATAAGCTGAATTAGTCCACTTCATAGGTCATCGTCTGAGGCTTAGTGAACACAAACATGACTTAGAAACAATAGATAACTATATATTCTTCCATGTTCATATGTTCTTCGCTTAAAGAGTGGTTACCGTGTTGGTTTAAGAAGCCTGAGAAGGCTTAAGCCCACTAGTTCAAATTCAGGTCGTCCACTTTTTTTTCCCCAACTACATTTAAAAAGCGATCACCCAAATACCACATTTTTTCTCCCCCACCCCTTTCCAACTGGTCCAGACAAGTAGTATCATAGTGTTACGCTTTAATATGTGTTGAGACTATTTAGCGATACACCAACACCAAAACGACAAAATCATGGTTTATAACTAATTTAATCTTACTTAATACTGTGAACACTACTTTCTACAATGTATCTATTCCTCCATTTTGGTTTCACCCTCCTTTCAACACGCATCCGCACCATTCCACATTGACACTACGATGCGCACGTAACACAGAGCGTAGTGAGAAAGCTAAAAGCATGAAATTGCACTAAACAAAAACAATTGGCAAAAATGTTTCTTATCGTGCAGAGCTATTATTGTTTGTCTAGATCTATTACAAATTTAATAGGGTTTGTTGCTGAACATAAAAATTTTATATGTGTCAGACGCGAATAGCCCAATTTTCAGTAAAAGAAATTACAAAAGTCATTTCTCTATAGAAGAAGTTACGAAGGCTATATAAAATACAACCACAGACCTATATATACTACAATAAATATAGGTTTTTGATTGCTAGTTACGATTTATTTAGGTAGGTGCTGTTTTACTATTACATACCAAGTATTAGAGTTTAGAAAAACCCAGGTTTGTTTCTTGTGCAACGCTATTAGCTAACCCCTCATATCATCTCTCCATTAGTAGGCCTATATTTAGATCTACAATCTACAATCTAATTCTAGTCTAGATCTATATATAAAAATCGAATAGATCTAGTAATAGTATAGAGTCTATCTTGAGACTAGATTGCCGAGTCTAGCCTATGCTATGCCTATAGTCAGTTTTTATTTGACAAAAGTCTAGATATTAATAAAGACTAAAGTTTTTTAATTATTAGATTATTTGATATAGACATAAGACATAGATCTAATAATACTGTAATCCGTTTACTTTACTCTATACTTAATCTACTAAACTAGATATCTATCTATAATCTAGTCAATCTAGATCTATACAATATTCATTATAATACTTCTACCTATAATGACTTATTTAATAAGTTAGTACTTAGACTTAGATCTATTATAGTCTATTAATAGATTTACTTTTCAATGCCTAGACCTAATGATGTCTATAATGACTGATTATTTTTTTTTTATAATAATAGGCCTACTAAATCTAGGTCTAGACTCTACTTAAATCTAGTCTAAAATAATGACTGTCTAAGACTCTAGACGATTGAGAAGTTCACATAGAGCTGTTTTTAATAATACGGCATGTCGGTTGAAAGTATATAAAGTACTCAGTGATAGATTGCCTAACTTTCAACTAATAATAAATTAACAATTAACGTTGAATTACAAGAAAAGTAATCATTTTTCCCGACATTGAAAAAAGGTGCCGGTACCCCGTACCGGTGCGTACCGTCACATAAATATATGTATATCTCAATCTTCTTTCATTTAATTTTTTTTGCGGGGTTATTGCTACTTAATACATTGATACCGGATCGATTTAAATAGGGCCTAAGTATACAAGCAGGATTTCGAGCATTGGATAAATTTATTTTTTAAGTACAAAGTTTTATGGAAGAGGCAATATATTAGTTGTTTGAAGTTTGTAACTTCTTAAATTCAGGCTAAAAATATCGAAGCCTACATTTTTACACTCATTTCTAAACAATTAGAAGAGATGGACTGACTCATAGTGTAGCTTGTGTACATCTGCAAAAACACAAACTCTCTTTGTAATCTTATCAGTTAGACTTTCAAAACTATTAAAAGAAAAACTTAGAGATTATTTTTACTGTATAATTCTATTATTATTCCTTTTTAGAATTAGGATATAAACGAAAATTTGCCATATGACTTTATCTAACTAAAAAAAAATTAAACTTAAGTCTATTTATGCGGTTATTTATAGTTACCTAGTAATATAAAATATATTGAACTAACACGTACATTCATCATAATGCAGCCATGCGATTTTTCGTTTATAAACATAGCATTATTTAGGACCAATATTTTACAAAGGCTGCTTGGAGAAATCAGGTATACCCAATAGGAGAAAAACGACCCCTTTACACAAGAAAAATTTAAGAAACTAGAACAGACACAAAATAGACAGTGACATTCATAACAAAATAATATTCAAAATGGATTAGAGTAACACCTTTTTAAGTAATCATTTAAAGTTTAACAACAACAACAATTTTTTTCAACAATTATTTTGTGTATGAAATTGTGTATCGGAAAAAGCCGGGTACTTGAAATAAGCTAGTCCTAAAAAAAAAACACAGATCTTGGATAAAATACTCATCAAATAAAGTACTGTAAATGTGTATTTTTACGCGCTAGTTTCAGGTCTTTTCTTTTTATAGCCTCTATCGGGTTTGATCACAACTACCCGTATTTTTGTGCAGAATTTTTTTCTCTATCAGGCACACTTAAAATTATAGCATAATAATGTCAGTTTAATTTAAAAAGAGAACTGAAAAATACAAAGATATAGAAGGAAAAAAGCCACTTCCGGCCCAATACTTTTTAATCAAAGAAACGAAACGGACTAGTCCAACAAACCCTATTACATGACTGATCCAAACTAATTGATACACTTACTAAGAAATGTCAATGCCAAGAAGAACAACATATATCTAATCTATACACGTTTAATAGTATGTGGAGTAGTCTTCAAAATTGATCCATTTATTTACTTTTGATATATATTTTTTAGATGTCCCCGTATGGACAAAACGCTATTTCGATGTGCTGTTTGTTCGTACGTCTGTCACTCTATCGCGTTTAGTTTTCAAAAATTGAAAGGGCAATTAAACATTCGATTTCACCCTCTTCTTTTGTGTGCTCCATGTAGGCGCAACCTGTCACCTGATGCACATACCTTGCCGTGGTGTGACAGCTTGAGTGCCTCAATGACCCTCAGAGCTATACCGGCGGGAGCTCATCACTCCTGGCAGGTACTACCAAGCCGGACAGGTCTGTTAGGAAAGAGGCCAGACAAAAGGTGCATCCCCCTCCCCGGGACACAGGGGTTGTGCGATAGGCTAACAACCTGTCCATGGAAAAAAAAAAGTGTTATAGAAACCAGAACAAAAGCACAAACACTAAACATTGTCAGAGGCGAAAGTAGAGCTCCACAAAGGAGACTTATGAAGCTATGCAGGGAAAGTCGAACGAATCCTGTGAGGCCGACCACTCTACTTAAACCAATGAAAAAGAAACACTTCCTTATTCAGAAGGCAGCATTTAACTTGGGAACATGGAATGTCCGCACTTTACTAGAACCAGGTAGATGTGCACAAACTGCCAAGGAAATGGCCAACTACAAACTACAGATCCTGGGAATGAGTGAAGTTCGATGGAACACATTCGGTGAAACAAGACTGCAATCAGGAGAAACCCTTCTCTTCTCTGGAAAGGAAAAAGAAGATGACTTACATGAAAATGGTGTAGCACTACTACTAAACAAGGAAGCTTTCAAAAGTCTTTAGAATGGGAACCAGTTTCAGAACGAATAATTAGAGCCAAATTTTTGTCTAAGTTCAAAAATGTTCACATCATTATGTGCTATGCTCCCACCAACCTTGCAAGTGATACTGACAAAAATACATTCTATGACCAACTGCAAAGTATAGTTGACAAAATACCTACAAGAGATGTTTTGATCGTCATGGGAGACTTGAATGCCAAAGTGGGAAGTGACAACAGAGAGAGAGAGAAAAGTATGGGCACCCATGGACTTGGCACCATAAACGAAAATGGAGAAATGTTTGCAGACTTCTGCACATTTAATGAATTAGTGATAGGAGGCAGCATTTTCCCCCACAAAAAATGCCACAAAGTGACATGGGTTTCACCAGACAATAAAACAGAGAATCAAATCGACCACATTACCATACGGCGGAACTGGAGAAGCACATTACTAGATGTACGAAACAGAAGAGGAGCAGATATTGGCTCAGACCACCACCTAGTTGTTGCCAAACTAAAAATGAAGCTGGCCAGCAATAAAACAGAAAGAAACAAAAGGAAAAGATTTGACCTAGACAAGCTCAACAACACACAGATTAAAAAGGAATTCCAACTATCCCTTCAAAATAGATTTGCTGTGCTACAACTAGATGAGGCCAAACAAAGCGTCGATAAATCTTGGCAAAATTTCAAAGAAATTATTACTGAAACAAGCAATGAAGTACTAAGCCTTAACCCTAAGAACAAAAAACAGTGGATTAGTGACGAGACATGGAAATTAATCGAAGAAAGGAAATGCGCTAAACAGGCAGTTAACCTAGCAAAAACAAGAAACCACAAGCAACAATCAAAACAAGACTACCAAGCAGTTTCACAGAAAGTCACCAAAATGCTTAGACAAGACAAACGATCATTTTACAATAATCTGGCAGAACAGGCAGAAGAAGCAGCAGGTAAAGGAGATATAAAACAACTATACAAAATCACCAAACTTCTCAGTACCAAAAAGGCTAATTGCAATGTTCCAGTCCGAAACAAATACGGAAAACTACTTTCTTCAATAAATGAACAACTTGAAAGATGGAAAGAATATTTTCAAGAAGTGCTCAATAGACCTAAATCACGAAATCCACCAGATCTAAATGCAGGACCAACACTAGACATAAACATGGAAGAAATAACAAAAGAAGAAATAAGGAATGCACTCAAACAAATGAAGACAGGTAAAGCAGCTGGAATTGACAACATACCACCCGAAGTCCTAAAAGAAGGAGGAAGTGAAATAGTTGACCAAATGCACAAACTATTCAACAAAATTTGGTTAACAGAAACACCTCCGGGTGAGTGGAAAAAGGGCTTGCTAATTAAAATACCAAAGAGTGGAGATCTATCACAATGTGAGAAATGGCGAGGCATCACTTTGCTGTCAGTACCAAGCAAGATTTTTAGCAGAATCCTACTAAACAGAATAAAGGGAGCATGTGATGAACACCTAAGGGAAGAACAGGCCGGATTCAGAAAAGGGAGATCTTGTGCTGACCAAATAGCTACACTCAGGATAATTGTAGAACAATGTGTCGAATGGCAATCTCCTCTCTATGCAACTTTTGTTGACTTTGAAAAAGCTTTTGATAGTGTCGACAGAGAATCTATCTGGACAGTAATGAGACATTATGGGATCCCCAATAAAATAATAACCATAATCAAGAACCTTTATGATGGTTTCACCTGCCAAGTAACCCACTGTGGCAAGCTGTCAGAGGAATTTCCAGTCACAACAGGAGTCAAACAGGGATGTCTTCTTTCACCACTCCTGTTCCTTCTAGTACTGGATTGGGTCACAAAAGAAGCCTACTCTAACGCAGGGAAAGGAATCCAATGGACTCTCACACAAAAGCTGGAAGATCTGGAATTCGCTGATGACATAGCCCTATTATCACACAGACTACAGGATATGCAAGAAAAGGTCACAGCTTTAAGCGAAGTAGGAAAAAGAGTAGGCCTCAAAATAAACCACCAAAAAACTAAAGTACTTAAAGTAAACAATAAACAAAGTGGAGACATAGTATTGGATTCTCAGACAATAGACCAAGTAGAAAATTTTATATACCTTGGGAGTGTAGTCAATATATCAGGTGGAACAGATGAAGACATTAAACGCCATATAAATCTAGCACGTCAGACATTTACACAGCTAAAACCAACCTGGAAATCTCCTTACATCTCAAACAAGACTAAACTAAGAATCTTTAATTCTAATGTCAAGGCTGTCCTACTGTATGGTTCTGAAACATGGAGAACAACTGAAGCCACAACAAAAAAAATACAGACCTTCATCAACAGATGCCTGAGAAATATCCTAAAAATACACTGGTATGACAAAGTAGAAAACACCAAACTGTGGGAGATGAGTGGACAGAAAAATATAGAAGTGCAGATCCTAGAGAGGAAGTGGAGATGGATTGGTCACACCCTTAGAAAAGATACCAGCAACAGAGCTAGGCAGGCCATAGAGTGGAACCCCCAGGGAACAAGACGCAGAGGAAGACCAAAAAGAACATGGCGACGCAGTGTACTTGAAGAAGCAGAGAAGACCGGGAAGAGCTGGGACACCATCAAAAAGCTAGCAAGAGACCGTGGAGAGTGGCGTGTTTATGTCGAGGCCCTATGTTCCATGAGGAACTCAAAGGAATGATGATGATGATGATGATGTAGGCGCAACGGCTTCTTTTATTCTTATCTTATCTTATCTTATATAATACAGACGTTACTTCAAAAAGGAGATTACGTCCTACGCGTCATGCATATTAACCAATGACTTAAATTCTGCCAAGTCACTGGTTTTCCTGGCTAGCTCAGGCAACCCAGTTTTGTTTTTAAATTGCATTTGCATATGTTACAAGCCTGTGTAAGAGCATATGTTACAAGCCTGTGTAAGAGCATATGTTACAAACCTGTGTAAGAGCATATGTTACAAACCTGTTGAAGAGCATATGTTACAAACCTGTTGAAGAGCATATGTTACAAACCTGTTGAAGAGCATATGTTACAAACCTGTGTAAGAGCATATGTTACAAACCCATGCAAGAGCATATATTACAAACCTGTGTAAGAGCATATGTTACAAACCCATGCAAGAGCATATATTACAAACCTGTGTAAGAGCATATGTTACAAACCTGTGTAAGAGCATATGTTACAAACCTGTGTAAGAGCATATGTTACAAACCCATGCAAGAGCATATATTACAAACCTGTGTAAGAGCATATGTTACAAACCCATGCAAGAGCATATGTTACAAACCTGTGTAAGAGCATATGTTACAAACCTGTTGAAGAGCATATGTTACAAACCTGTGCAAGAGCATATGTTACAAGCCTGTGTAAGAGCATATGTTACAAACCCGTGTAAGAGCATTAGTTACAAACCTGTGCAAGAGCATATGTTACAAACCAGGTTAAAAAGTCAGTTTTTTGTTCCCCGGGGTCTTATTTCTAAAATCAGCGTCTGTGTATAAGCTCACCATTGTCTTGACAGTCCTCAGTCTTGGTACAACGGCGACAGCCTTCAGATAACGTCTTCGTTTGAAACATTAAATATTTTTATTGCACTTCCGTTAATGTAGACCCTTTTTAAAACAAGATCATTAAAAAAAATAGTTCATGTAACTCACAGCTAGATCTGCATCCAGATATCATAATTTTGTATCAGCAATCATATTGCGCCATCTTTATGGAGCTCAAAATAGGCGCAACACCTAGTTGCTTGCACTTTTGTTCTGGACATTAAATTGTCGAACATCCATGAGTTTTTCATTTACCGTCTCTTAATGACACGGCCTCTTATTGGTCAATACCTAATTACTTTTCTGAACGCGATCTAGGAGCGAGTTTCTGTGTCACGCAAAAGTTAACAACACAAAACTTTGGATTGCTACTTGCAAGAGGTTGAAAGTTAATTAAATAAATATGAATTACTGAATCAGAGATACAAAAGTCTTTCGTTGGTCTACAATGGTTTAATTGTGGCTTTGAATAAGAAATTGAGCCTAAACTGTACAGATCAGTTCGATCAATTAGATAATCCTTATAGGACATTAGTTAGGCCAGATACACCAAAACGCTAGCTATTTATAGTTGTCCGCCATAAATGCAAATGTACAATAAACAATCGTCTTTAGATTCCTAGATCCCAGATTAAGCTAATTTCTGATCTAGATTCGGCTAATTTTCTTAGCTTCAACTCAAAAGCGTAGTTCCTTTCATATTCCTCCCCCCCTCCCCAGGTTGCACAGGCCAGAGTTTTGCAAAAGCCCGGCCTTGAAGAATGATGTCAACAATATCTTGGATAAACAAAGCTATGTCCAGCGCTGACATTAAAAGGTTAATGGCCGCATTGACATAGTTCACATTATTTTTGCTACGCTTGTGAGCTGATCAACTGTTCTCAAACTCTGGGAATGCGCGGTAAAATAGTATTACAGACGTTACTTCCTGCGCGTTTCAGGTGTCGCTTTGCTAAGTAGTTGGTTTTCCTGGCTGATTCAGGCAACCCATTCCTTGCTCTAATGGCACTAGGGAAGAAGGAGAAGTTGTTCCTCTTTGTCTAGGGAAAGAAAACGAAATGTTTATAATGGCACAAGACTCTTAAACAAGAAAACGTAACTTAGTGTCTGTTGAGTGAAGGCAGGAAGGGAGGAGACTCCGCAAGAGATACTTAAAGGAAAGCGCACAAAAGGGAGAGTCCTATCTCCTGTCCCAACGCATGCGAGTAGTGAATGGCAGGCGTGGCTACTGCCCAGGTGATTCCAGAAGGGAGGGGCCTCCCACAAAAGAGTTATACAAAAAATATCCGAATTAGGACGGGTCAGAAACTTGTACGTTATTTATTTAGTTAATTTTATCTTCTTTTTAAACTCTTTTCGCATTTTTGCCAACACTACTTTTAATCTTACAGTTGGCACCACTGTCGTAATGTGTAAATACAGACCTGGAGTTATGGTAGTGCGTCAACCCAGAGCCTTAGCCTTACTCTCCAAATACTTTTAAAAATGTACTTTTAAAAAAAAAAAAATATTCATATTAAATATTTTTTTAAAAGAAGGGAAATTAGATTAAATTTAAAAGTACTCTCTTGTGCAATATGGCATGTTTTTAAATACTAGTAACCTATTATTAATAAGTTAATTTTTATAAAAGCTTTCTACAAAGTGTAAGGGTCTCTACAAATTGTTTCCCGGGGCCTCCACTTACTTAAACCCGGCCCTGCATGCGAAACATGGAAGTCATCTGTCAAATTGAGAAAAACTTAATGTGGCTTAACCAAAAAAAAAAAAATGGCTAAGACGGATTTTATAGAAGTCGGTTAAAGAGATCCGGACTTGAACAAGGAAATCCTGTGCCGAACTGGGATTCGACCATTAAATGAGGTTTTGGCCGAGCGTCAAATGATGTCTGCGGGACATGTTCTCCGATAGAATGAACTACGCATACCAAGAGTTGCAGTGGCATGGAGGCCAATACGAGGAAAGCGCAAACATGGACGTCCTCGTATAACGTTGCGCCACACTTTTATAGAGGACCTCAGAGCAGTGGACACCAGGTGGGAAAAGGCTTCGATATTGCCAGTGACAGATATTTATGGAGACCGCTTGCCACCCATTGCGCAGAACGGCGGGGGAGGGTCTGAGTAAGTAAAACCTGAGCTAGTGGAAAATTGTAGACTCCCCGCCCTTTCCAAAAAGGGGTCTGGGGGAGCGCTGCGAGCATTCTCAGCGGGGTTCGGGGCGGAGCCCCGCCGCCAAACACTATTTCCAGTATTGAAAGCCAACAAAATGCATATACTGAGGTATCTACATCCTGCTATTAAAATTTTTTATTTCCAAAACCTAATCTGCTATTCTTACTTACTAAGATCCTCAGGCGCCGTTCGGCGCATTGTCGGCAAGCTGCTTCCACAAAAATCTGTCACTGGCAATGTCTGAAGCCTCTTCCCACCTGCTCTGAATGTCCTCCATGAAAGTGTGGCGCCAAGTTATACTAGGATTTCCCTGTTTGCGCTTTCTTCGTAATGGCCTCCATGTCACCGCAACTCTTATTATGTGTGATTCATTTGGTCGAAGAACATGTCACGCAAACCTTATGCGACGCTCTGTCACGACCTTACTAAGGGGTCGACTCCCAGTTCGGCATAAGATTTTCATGATTTAGACCCGATCTCTATAACTGGCTTCTAAAATCCGTCTTAGCCATCTTAGTTGAGTCACATTTAGTCTTTTTCAATTTCGGCAGATGACTATTAACTGCACTTTATTAATGGAGCCCATCTACTTGTAGAAATGTGTAACCTCTCTTGGCTACGCTCTTGGAATTAGATGACTGTAGTTTGCTTTACATTTTATATCGAAAAGGGAAGTTTTATCATCAAAATGATCTGTTGGGGGTTTTAAAATATAAAATCTCTGGAGTTTTTCTTAACGAATTCAAAACCCCTTTAGCTACTCTCATAGAATATGGTGAATTTAGTTTGCTTTAGAATGATATTGAAGAGAGAGGTTTTCTAACTCAAAACTCTCTTTAGGGGGATTTGAAACTCAAAACCATGTGGAGGGGTTTAAAACTTAAAAAAAAACAAACTCTGGAGAATGGGGGTTTAAACTCAACCCCCCCCCCCCCTTGGCTTGGCTACGCTCATACAATTTTAGTGTGTAATTTGCTTTTTTTTAATATTGAAGAGGTATTTTTTAGCTTCAAACCCCACTGAAGGGGGATTTAAAGTCAAAACCCCTTTGGATACGCTCATAGAATTTTTAGTGTGTAATTTGCTTTTTTATATTGAAGAGGTGGTTTTTAGCTGCAAACCCCGCTGGAGGGGGGTTTTAAACACAAAACCCCTCTTGGCTACGCTCATAGAATCTGGTGACTGATGTATGGATAGTCTTATATTGAAGAGAGTTTTTAAAATCCCCCCACCCCCTTTAGCTATGCTCTTGGAATTTGGGAATTGTTTACATTTTTTTTTGTTTTGTTTTATAGAAGAGGGGGATTTAACTGCAAAATCCCCTGGTAGGGGGATTTAAACTCAAACCCCCCTTGGCTGCGCCGTGGCAAGTGATGATTTAGCATTAAAATCTCTTCTAATATAAACAAAATCAAAGCAAAAAATCAGTCACTAAATTCCGCCCCCCCCCCTCTTGGGGGGATTTCATTTCGGGAGGGGGGGGGTGAACCACTGCACATATTACTGGTAGGCATGTCCTTGACAAGCAGCATTACACTCCAGAGACTGGACTAACAACATCGACAGGAACCAGGAACTACTTGCGAACGTGATCAAATGTTTATTTACATGCCATCAAGCCAACGTCCATGAAGAGATTCAATGAATCTAATAACTCGCTACTACCCGACTTCACATACACGTGTTGTATCCATACAACTACTCACTATACTAAAGTAAGTGAACTATTTCACCTGTGACAATATCATCTGATCAGATGTGTGAATGCACTCATCGTTAAGGGAAAAAATTGTATTAAACATTAGAACGCAGTGTCTTCACTTTGGCCATGTCACAGAACTGTCCAGCTTGGCCGCAGCGACATGGGGATTTAAAGTGCACTGTAAATTGGACGCACAGTCGTCTCGTGTTAGAGTGCACAAAAGTTAGGACACTGGCTCTCGTGACGTCACAGTGTTTACTGTGACACAGATACCATGGGAAACACACACACACACTATTGCCTTATCGTAGAAGAACGGGTTTGAAATTTGTTTATTTCAAAGTTGTCTACTTCAGAGTTTCATGGGTGTCTTTCTTGTACACTGTGATACTTACTTTATCTTTACTTTAGTAAACTTCTTTCTCTCCCCCCCCCCTCCCCATTCTCCTGGCTGGCTGCCTGGTCGTGCGGTATGCGCACTGGAATATCGTTCAAACGTGTCTATGGTCCCAGTTTTTTAACCTGCCTGCTGCCATCCCCCGTCGTCCTGCGGGAGATTTGCCTAGGAAGTAAATTATCTTTAACATCCGAAACATGTCAAACATTTTACAAACAAACAAAACATGTACTGCAAAGTGAAAATAAAAATGTATAAATAAAAATTAGTTTGATAGTGATAAATAGACTGCATTATTAAAATGTAACATTAACTGTATACTGTTTATATTTTTAGCCGTCAAGATGGGTCGAATTCCTAAAGTTGAGAAAGAGAGAGCACTTCTGGAAAATAGGTTGCAGACCAGATCGGACCATCACATGGAAGTGGAAGAAGGCGATATTAATATGTCCAGCTCGTATAGCTGGTCTGAGTCTACCAGAAACCAGGACAGGTTAGTACAAGAGAACAGTCACGGAGGACACATCTCTAGAATCGACGCCCGATCGGAACATGGGTCAGTCTCGAAAGACTGGACACACAATGACATTCCATTAGGGCCTCCGAGGCCGCTGGCCCACGCGCCAAAACCCACAACCCACGCACATCGCAGCTACAGCTGCGAGGGACGAGAGATGCCTGAGCTTATCTCCGAATGGAAAAATTGTCACGATCTCAAATCTTCAGTGGATTCGAACTATAAGGGCGAGACCATCAACAATCACCACCTTTCAGAACATGCCACATCATTTTCCACGTCGGACCCAGCGCTTTACCAGGACTTTCTTGGCTCAGATCATCTCATGGGTAACGCCAAAGGACACACCACGAGCCGGTCCAGCAAAGGTTTTCTTGAACATGCGCAGCACGATAGTGCTCGCATGTTTCATTCATCTGTCACCATCAAAACAGAACCAGATTGTTCTTACGGCAACGAACCCAACGGGGAATCGTGGGACGGCTTGTACGCTCAACCGTCTGAAATAAGCTGCCACTCTGCTGGTACAAACTTAACTAGATTTCCCTTAGAAAACTGCGCTCAGCCTCTATTAGGCGACTGCCGTGCAGTTTCCTCTTGGGGAAATTCGTTCGACGATGCCGAATCTGATACGAAATGTGAGATTAAAAGAGTACAACCCATCCAGCCATTTAACCTGGTTGAAAAAGCAGCAGCTGGTTTGGACGTTAAAGAACCACACCGCGTCGACAAGGATAGAAATATGTCCGCCTTGACGCCCAAAACACCAGCGCCATGTCGAAGCAGCTACAGTCCAGATATTATCAAAGTGTTACTCGACCAGGTGGGAGGAGAGAGGATAAAGGGCATACAGCATCATATCATGACCACCGTGGCCAAGACGTTTGGACCCGAGGAATACGAGGCTACAAAGCAATTGCTCAGCTCCTACACCGAACGTTCGGAACAGAAGCCAACCGAGCCTGCACCGCTCCCTTACCACGAACCGGACAAGCCCTTTCGTTCTTCTGGTATCTCTCAGGCAGCGGGCAGCACATCACAGCCATTTACCACATTCGGCGCGGGGGTCAACGCTATGCAGCCGAAGCCTATGTCAAATCATAGAGACTCGATTCCTATCATGAATGGCCTGGCCCTAAACCACAAGGGCCAGTGGTGTGCTGAAACTAATTGTGAAATCATGGGTCCCTTCCCGAGGGATAAGGTCAACAGTTCAAAACATGTTAGTGATGCAGGGCTTCTTTCCAACGCGGAGCTAATGGAGACAGAGGATGGATTAACTCTTTGTTCTTCAGATGAATTAAGTAATGGCTTACTCGGGGATCACTATGATTCATTGATGAATCTCGGAGCATCTGATAAGGTAAGAACATACATTGACTTCAAAATATCACTATAACACGATTGATTCATTGAGAGGGAGTTAGTCTTGAAATAGTGCATTGCCCAGTTGTTGATAGAGCATGGCCCAGTTGTTGATCAAAGCATGGCCCAGTCATTGATAGAGCATGGCCCAGTTATTGATAAGAGCATGGCCCAGTCATTGATAGAGCATGGCTCAGTCATTGATAAGAGCATGGCCCAGTCATTGATAGAGCATGGCCCAGTTATTGATAAGAGCATGGCCCAGTTATTGATAAGAGCATGGCCCAGTCATTGATAGAGCATAGCCCAGTTGTTGATAAGAGCATGGCCCAGTTATTGATAAGAGCATGGCCCAGTTGTTGATAAGAGCATGGCCCAGTTATTGATAAGAGCCTGGCCCAATAATCGCATCTATTTTTGGCCATCAGAAGTTTAAATATTGCATTTATGATGTGTATATTTTCCGTTAAGTTTAATGGAAACCAAGGACCAAGTTTCTTGACTTCACAAATACACTGAGAAAATAACCAAATATTTTTTGTTTGTAATATTCCTTTAGGTTGTTCAAAACTTTGAATACTCACACAGACAGATTTAAATTTTAATGATGATCTGAGCATTTAATGTCAGACACTGTTTACTAAAATTATTTTTCTTTAGAGATTTAGATTTACATCCCTTGTAGCCATTATCTCCAGTCTTCTCCAGGCCTCATTTATCATTAAACCAACGCAGGACAAAAATGCGTTAAAAATATTTTGTTTGTTTTTTTACATCACTACATTCACGTCTGTGATAATGGGCACTGACGTCTTGAAGCTGCAGCTAGGCATTTACATTTTGTAGTTGCAGCTAGAGCAATGTCGTCTTGTAGCAGCATCTAGTCATTGATGTCTTGCAGCTGCAGCTAGGCAGTGACGTCTTGTAGCTGAAGTTAGTCATTGACGTCTTGTAGCTGAAGTTAGGCATTGACGTCTTGTAGCTGCAGCTAGGCATTGACGTCTTGTAGCTGCAGTTAGGCATTGACGTCTTGTAGCTGCAGTTAGGCATTGACGTCTTGTAGCAGCATCTAGTCATTGACGTCTTGTAGCTGCAGTTAGGCATTGACGTCTTGTAGCAGCATCTAGTCATTGATGTCTTGTAGCTGCAGTTAGGCATTGACGTCTTGTAGCTGCAGTTAGGCAGTGATGTCTTGTAGCTGCAGTTAGGCATTGACGTCTTGTAGCTGCAGTTAGGCATTGACGTCTTGTAGCTGCAGTTAGGCATTGACGTCTTGTAGCTGCAGTTAGGCAGTGACGTCTTGTAGCTGCAGTTAGGCATTCACGTCTTGTAGCTGCAGTTAGGAAGTGACGTCTTGTAGCTGCAGTTAGACATTGACGTCTTGTAGCTGCAGTTAAGCAGTGACGTCTTGTAGCTGCAGTTAGGCAGTGACGTCTTGTAGCAGCATCTAGTCATTGATGTCTTGTAGCTGCAGTTAGGCATTAACGTCTTGTAGCAGCATCTAGTCATTGACGTCTTGTAGCAGCAGTTAGGCATTGACGTCTTGTAGCAGCATCTAGTCATTGATGTCTTGTAGCTGCAGTTAGGCATTGACGTCTTGTAGCTGCAGTTAGGCATTGACGTCTTGTAGCTGCAGTTAGGCATTGACGTCTTGTAGCAGCATCTAGTCATTGACGTCTTGTAGCTGCAGTTAGGCATTGACGTCTTGTAGCTGCAGTTAGGCATTGACGTCTTGTAGCAGCATCTAGTCATTGACGTCTTGTAGCTGCAGTTAGGCAGTGACGTCTTGTAGCTGCAGTTAGGCAGTGACGTCTTGTAGCTGCAGTTAGGCAGTGACGTCTTGTAGCTGCAGTTAGGCAGTGACGTCTTGTAGCTGCAGTTAGACAGTGACGTCTTGTAGCTGCAGTTAGACAGTGATGTCTTGTAGCTGCAGTTAGACAGTGATGTCTTGTAGCTGCAGTTAGGCATTGACGTCTTGTAGCAGCATCTAGTCATTGACGTCTTGTAGCTGCAGTTAGGCAGTGACGTCTTGTAGCTGCAGTTAGGCAGTGACGTCTTGTAGCTGCAGTTAGGCAGTGACGTCTTGTAGCTGCAGTTAGGCAGTGACGTTTTGTAGCTGCAGTTAGGCATTGACGTCTTGTAGCTGCAGTTAGGCAGTGACGTCTTGTAGCTGCAGTTAGGTAGTGACGTCTTGTAGCTGCAGTTAGGTAGTGACGTCTTGTAGCTGCAGTTAGGCAGTGACGTCTTGTAGCTGCAGTTAGACAGTGATGTCTTGTAGCTGCAGTTAGACAGTGATGTCTTGTAGCTGCAGTTAGGCATTGACGTCTTGTAGCAGCATCTAATCATTGACGTCTTGTAGCTGCAGTTAGGCAGTGATGCCTTGTAGCTGCAGCTAGGCTGTGACGTCTTATTGCTGCAGTTAGGCATTGACGTCTTGTAGGTGCAGTTAGGCAGTGATGTCTTGTAGCTGCAGTTAGGAAGTGACGTTTTGTAGTTGCAGCTAGGCATTAACGTCTTGTAGCTGCAGTTAGACATTGACGTCTTGTAGCTGCAGTTAGGCATTGGCGCCTTGTAGCAGCATCTAGTCATTGATGTATTGTAGCTGCAGTTAGGCATTGACGTCTTGTAGCTGCAGTTAGGCAGTGATGTCTTGTAGCTGCACTTAGGCATTGACGTCTTGTAGCAGCATCTAGTCATTGATGTCTTGTAGCTGCAGTTAGGCATTGACGTCTTGTAGCTGCAGTTAGGCATTGACGTCTTGTAGCAGCATCTAGTCATTGATGTCTTGTAGCTGCAGTTAGGCATTGACGTCTTGTAGCTGCAGTTAGGCATTGACGTCTGTAGCTGCAGTTAGGCATTGACGTCTTGTAGCAGCATCTAGTCATTGATGTCTTGTAGCTGCAGTTAGGCATTGACGTCTTGTAGCTGCAGTTAGGCATTGACGTCTTGTAGCAGCATCTAGTCATTGATGTCTTATAGCTGCAGTTAGGCATTGACGTCTTGTAGCTGCAGTTAGGCAGTGATGTCTTGTAGCTGCACTTAGGCATTGACGTCTTGTAGCTGCAGTTAGGCATTGACATCTTGTAGCTGCAGTTAGGCAGTGACGTCTTGTAGCTGCAGTTAGGCAGTGACGTCTTGTAGCTGCAGTTAGGCAGTGACGTCTTGTAGCTGCAGTTAGGCAGTGACGTCTTGTAGCTGCAGTTAGGCAGTGATGTCTTGTAGCTGCAGTTAGGCAGTGACGTCTTGTAGCTGCAGTTAGACAGTGATGTCTTGTAGCTGCAGTTAGACAGTGATGTCTTGTAGCTGCAGTTAGGCATTGACGTCTTGTAGCAGCATCTAGTCATTGACGTCTTGTAGCTGCAGTTAGGCAGTGATGCCTTGTAGCTGCAGCTAGGCTGTGACGTCTTATTGCTGCAGTTAGGCATTGACGTCTTGTAGCCGCATCTAGGCGTAGCTGGCCTTGTAGCTGGCCTGTAAGGTCGTGTACCTTTAACTAGGTGTCCCAACTCGTAAATTAAACGTAGAACATTTCATTCTGACGTAGACTAGACAAGTATGTCGCAGTAATTTTTCATTCTGACGTAGACTAGACAAGTATGTGACTAGGTTTTTTATTCTGACGTAGACTAGACAAGTATTTCACAGTAAATTTTCATTCTGACGTAGATTAGAAAAGTATGTCACAGTAGGTTTTCATTCTGACGTGGACTAGACAAGTATGTCTCAGTAGGTTTTCATTCTGACGTAGACTAGACAAGTATGTCTCAGTAGGTTTTCATTCTGACCTAGACTAGACAAATATGTGACAGTAGGTTTTCATTCTGACGTAGACTAGACAAGTATGTCTCAGTAGGTTTTCATTCTGACGTAGACTAGACAAGTATGTCACAGTAATTTTTCATTCTGACGTAGACTAAACAAATATGTGAAAGTAGGTTTTCATTCTGACGTACACTAGACAAGTATGTCTCAGTAGGTTTTCATTCTGACCTAGACTAGACAAGTATGTGACAGTAGGTTTTCATTCTGACGTAGACTAGACAAGTATGTCTCAGTAGGTTTTCATTCTGACGTAGACTAGACAAGTATGTCTCAGTAGGTTTTCATTCTGACGTAGACTAGACAAGTATATCACAGTAGGTTTTCATTGTGACGTAGACTAGACAAGTATGTCTCAGTAGGTTTTCATTCTGACGTAGACTAGACAAGTATGTCTCAGTAGGTTTTCATTCTGACGTAGACTAGACAAGTATGTCACAGTAGGTTTTCATTCTGACGTAGACTAGACAAGTATGTCTCAGTAGGTTTTCATTCTGACGTAGACTAGACAAGTATGTCTCAGTAGGTTTTCATTCTGACGTAAACTAGACAAGTATGTCTCAGTAGGTTTTCATTCTGACGTAGACTAGACAAGTATATCACAGTAGGTTTTCATTGTGACGTAGACTAGACAAGTATGTCTCAGTAGGTTTTCATTCTGACGTAGACTAGACAAGTATGTCTCAGTAGGTTCTCATTCTGACGTAGACTAGACAAGTATGTCACAGTAGGTTTTCATTCTGACGTAGACTAGACAAGTATGTCTCATTAGGTTTTCATTCTGACGTAGACTAGACAAGTATGTCTCAGTAGGTTTTCATTCTGACGTAGACTAGACAAGTATGTCTCAGTAGGTTTTCATTCTGACGTAGACTAGACAAGTATGTCTCAGTAGGTTTTCATTCTGACGTAGACTAGACAAGTATGTCTCAGTAGGTTTTCATTCTGACGTAGACTAGACAAGTATGTCACAGTAGGTTTTCATTCTGACGTAGACTAGACAAGTATGTCACAGTAGGTTTTCATTCTGACTTAGACTAGACAAGTATGTGACAGTAGGTTTTCATTCTCACTTAGACTAGACAAGTATGTCACAGTAGGTTTTCATTCTGACCTAGACTAGACAAGTATGTGACAGTAGGTTTTCATTTTGACTTAGACTAGACAGATCATTTATTTGTTTACTGCCATGGTGTCCCTCAGATGGACAGCTCCATCCCTCACAACTTGGACGTGGACAAGGACAGCACGAACCCTAGAGGCCTGGATGAGTTGTCGATGTCGGAGTGTTCACAGAGCTTGCTGAAAGCCTACGTGAAGCACATGGACGCCCTGGTCAAGAAATATGACAGCATGAATGAGTTTATCAAAAATAAGGTAATAGATGTTGCTGTCTTGTCTGTTTTTACCAATGTTTATGTCTTATTTTCTGTCTCGTGAAACACATTAAACAAAAAAACATTTTCATACATAGACCTCTCAGCTATTTCCGTACTAAGTCTGGAATCTTGACCTCATTTGCGAATATCGTTCCTTTAAGTTGCGTACTTTCAGATAAGCTGCTGTTCATGTTTTCTGGAAATGTCTCTTTGCAGTATACCTACTTCAGTTACAGTACTGCCTTGTTTGTTTACATTTTGTTTCAAAGTTCTGTTTTCAATTGAAATGATTTTTTGAACATGCCCAAATGTAGGAAGAAGGAAACTGTTCAAATCAATCTAGAGGGGACTCTAGAGCAGTGGTTCCCAAACTTTTTAGTCTCGTAGACCCCTTGCCATATTTTATAGATTACTGTAGATCTCCCTGCTTAACTTATATTGCATTTTCGGAAATTCACCAACTCCATTTTTTAAACTATTTCTAACTGCAGTGAGTCCAAGAATGAAAAAGTAATTTCAAGCTACATGTAAAGTTAGAGAGATCTTTTTCATTGGTAAAATTCAAATTTAAACCAATTAAAATAACAGTTAATATATATTACTGGAATCTCCAAACACACTGGAAATTTGTGTTTTTTTTTTTTTTTAGCAAAAGGAAAACTGAATTCAAACCTCTGCTGCCTTGCAACTATACCCAAACACGGCGACCCTTTGGCAGTTTGCAGCACAGTGCTACACCCTGTCAGAACCTGCGACCCCGCTGATCCCAAACTGTATATGTCGTTTACAAAGAATTACATAAGCATAAGAAGCTTTGAATGTTATAACTCATACCACTGATGTGGCTTTGAACTGTTACTTAAAGAAATTCGTTTAATAATATCAGATGTAGGTTTTAATAAAATAATTAGCTTCTATAACTACTTCAACGGCTGGTAAAAATCAATGTTTTATCTATAGTGTTTTCCATGTTCGTCAATAAGTAAAGAGATCTTGTAAGACGCTCACAAACCACCATCTTCTCTGTATGATCTTGAAGAGAGATTTTGTGGGTCTAATTCTGAACATTATCTTTGAGAGTTCGAAAGTTTTTCAAACCTTTATCTTTTTATCAAGGTGGCGTCGTCTCAAATGATCCTCCAGTGTAATTAGTCACTTAGGCAACCGCTTGTTTGACAAGGAAGGAGTGAATCCCGATTTTCAATAAATTTTAAATAATTTTTTTTGTTAGGCATTAGTTAAATGTAGACAAAATTAAGCTATTTAAATGGGTACTGAAATTAAATACAGAGATTTTTCATTTGATTAGCGGGAATATTTAAAGAATTAACTAAGGTACAAATCATATATTCTTACATGAAATAGTACATTAAATGAATCTGAAAATTAAAGTCACGACCTGCTTAAATTAAATCCATTATTGTAGACCCCCGTGGACATCTCATAGACCCCCAATTTATTTTTTTTTTACTTTCGTAGACCCCTTGGAAGTCTTCGTAGACCCCTGGGGGTCTATATAGACCTCTTTGGGAATCAGTGCTCTAGAGGAAGGACCTAGAGATGTGGTATGACATGGACATCCTCTGTGACTCAGTATATTATTCAATTTAAAATCAGAAGTTGTGTTACCATGTCCTTCTATTTATCTACTGTGAACGTTTATTCAATATTGACCAAAACAAAACCTGCTGCTAGCAAGCGGCTCTTGGGAGAAGAAAGGATGAACGTTTAAATATCAGCTGAAATCTTTTAGAGCAGCCTTGAGAAGCCTTTTTATGAAACGTGTCGTCCTTGTACTCTCGCTGTATATCTAGCCATTGATCTTGTTGTATTATTGAGTTCATCATTGATACCATTAGCTCATACATTATTGAGTTCTTGGTTGGCCCTGTTAGAACCCCGCAGTTGTTTTTTTTTTGTTGTTTTAAACAGAAAGTGCAAACTTGTCTTAATGTATATCTATAATTCATTCATGGTTACGGTATTTACATACGGTACTATCGTCACCACTGGGTGGGTCTTGCAGATTTGTGTTGCGTTCAGACTTACGTTTACTTGTATGCTTATTGGAAGTCGCCTGTCTAGGCACTGGCATAGCGTTACTGGACGAAAGAAAAGTGAATGAATCTTGATTTTATGTTGTAAATAGCATTGTTCCTGCTATTTTAAAGCGTATGGCTCTTATGAATTTTTAAAGCTTTGATGTAAATTAGATCTCTTCTCAAAAGTCTTTGATGCCTGTAGTGTTTCTCTTCTCCCCAGTCTTTGAGGTCCACTGTGTGCACTTATTCCTTTGGTTCCGTCTGAAAAGAAGACATGTTACCTTGGCTACATGTACTTACGACAGTCCCTTGAAATGTATCGGCAGAACCTTGTTTGTTTTTTTTTTATTTCGCCCTAGCTAGTAGATCTACTGGAGGTTGAAAGTTAAATTGCTAAAAAAAACAAAAAAGATTTGCATCTGTTACCTCTCAGCTTTATGGGTGCGTAGACTTAGTAGTGCAGCACATAGATTCAGTTACTCAATGTGATACGGTCTGGGCGGACAGGAATGGTTTTCAATAATCAATTAGATCTTAATGTCCGTATAGTTGAAAGCTGTCCAGTTTGGGCTTAGGTCGTGACCTACGGGCTTGAGATTGAGTCGGGCTTGCTTCGATGCACTTCTAGTAGTTGAACTACATTGGCCCAGTTTCCTGCGTGACCTAGTTAGACAAGTCGAGGGCATGTGGGCTGCATAGCTGTTTTTATTTGCGCTGTGTCTGTCATAAATGTTTACACGCTAATAGTCGAGGCCAAGGTCGTGATCTCCGTCGCGCCGACTCTGTAAAGTTGTTTCTCCCCCATCCCTTTTTTTTTCTTTCTCTCCCTCTCTCTTTCTATCAAGCACTTGAATTGAACGAGAAACAATAGGCGACATCTTTTTAACAAATCTTTTGGAATTCCCTTTGCACGCGCTCTCTGTAGATCTACTCCCATAAATACAGACTTGAATGCGCTCAGCCTGAACAGTTCATGGTAACCCCCCCCCCCCATTTTTTTTTTAAAATCTCTTTTTACTTTGTACTTTTCTTGTGAGGACGACTTATCAATAGATCCTCAGAAGCTTGATTTTAATATTATGTTGACACAGATGTTCAAACCCCCGACTCTTTATACCCGAGAGTATTTTGTTGTTAGTGTTATTGGGTAGGGGGAGATGCAATGTAATCCAGTACAAATAGAGATTGGTGTCTAGAACTAGGTTTAAATAAAAACATTGAAGCTTAACTTTGTGGTAACTATGTCCTTATTCTAAACCCTAATGACATAAGACTCATTGCAAGTATGTGAACATACACAATTTTTTTTTGAAGATACCCACAACATGCAACTTCTTGTGTGTGTGTGTGTGTGTGTTCAGTTCTTAACAGCTGTTACACGTGATGAGGCTTTTTTTTGTTACTCAAAGTCACGTGTTTATGCATTTCTGGCCTGGAATGTTAATAAAAATATGTATTTCCACTTTCCACGGCAGTGGTTCTCTTTCAAATAATTATCAGGGCCTTAGATAATTGGAGGCCCTTTGTGAACCGAATTTGGTGGCCCCAAATGAAATAGAAAAAAATAAAAATAAACAGCTAAAAAAAAAAAATCCCGCAATTTATTTCAAACCTAGTGTGCTATAACAATAACACTGAGCACAAGTTTCGCTATTTCTTCTCTAAAAAGTTGTTTTGAGTAGTTTGCGAGGCCCCACAAATCGGAGGCCATGGGTGGCTGCCTACTTTGCCTCTGCCTAAAGCCGGCCCTGTAATGACCGGTCCTTCAGTTCTGATATTGTGAAAGAAAACAGCGTTGTCTTTGCTGTGGTTTCCCTTCAAATTAGATTATTGAATTGTCTGCTCAGGTCTTTGACTCTGTTGGATTGAGGTTCATTATATAGGGTTTCTTTGTTAACACAGTTTATTGTTTAGGTCTGATTTTGGTTTATAGCTTATATTGGGGTTTAAACTAGTCTTTGACTTCGGTTTGTTTATAGTTTATATTTCACTTTATTTTAGAGTTTCTACTTTGGCATTGTTAATAATGAGTTTGTCTCTGTTAATAATTAGTTTGTCTCTGTCATGGGCGTAGCCAGGATTTTTTTTCGGGGTGGGGGGGGGGTTGGAGGGTATCCCCCCGCCCCCCCCCCCCCCCGCGGAAAAAAATTATATACATATGTGTGTGTGTGTGTGTGTACATAATTAATCTTTATTACATTCTGACCCTTTCGGAAGACGTTTATTGTGCCCTAGACTCCCCGCCCTTGCTAGCAAAGGGGTCTGGGGGAGCTCGCAGTGCTCCCCCAGCGCGGGGCGAAGCCCCGCCGCCAAGCACTATTTCTGGTATTGAAAGCCAACAAAATGCATATTCTGAGGTATCTACAGTGCATTATCTTGCTATTAAAAAGTTTTATTTCAAAAACCTAATGTGCTATTCTTACTGACTTAGACCCTCTCGCGCTGTTCGGCGCATTTTCCGGCAAGCTGTTTCCGCAACTCTTATTATGCGTAATTCATGTTGTCGGAGAACATGTCCCGCAAAACCTCATGCGACGCTCTGTCACAACCTTACTAAGTGTTCGACTCCCAGTTCGGCATAAGATTTTCATGATTTAGATCCGATCTCTATAACTGACTCCTAAAATCTGTCTTAGCCATCTTTGTTGAGCCACATTTAGTGTTTTTCAATTTCGGCAGATGACTATTCACACTTTATTAATGAATCCCAGCCACTGGTAGAAATTTGTAACCTCTCATGACTACGCTCTTGGAATTACATGCCTGTATTTCGCTTTAGATTTTATATCGAAAAGGAAAGTTTTATCGTCAAAATCATCTGTTGAGGGTTTTTAGCTACGATCATAGAATTTGTTTGCTGACTGTAGTTTGCTTTAAAATAATATTGAAGAGAGAGGTTTTCAACTCTAAACGCTCTGTAGGGGAATTTTAAACTCAAAACCATCTGAAAGGGTTTTAAATTTAAAAAAAAAATTCATCTGGAGGAGGGGGATTTAATCTCAAAACCCCTGATTAGCTTAGCTACGCTCAAAGAATTTTAGTGTGTAATTTGCTTCTTTTATATTGAAGAGGTATTTTTTAGCATTAAAACCCTCTGAAGGGGGGTTTAAACTCAAACCCCCCTTTGGCTACGCTCATAGCATTTTGAGTGCGTAATTTGCTTTTTTCTTTTTTTTAATATTGAAGAGATATTTTTCAGCTTTAAACCCCGCTGGCAGGGGGTTTTAAACTCAAAACCCCTTAGGCTACGCTCATAGATTTTATAGTGTGTAATTTGCTTTTTTTTATATTTAAGAGGTACTTTTTAGCTTTAAACCCCAACTGGAGGGGGTAGGGGTTAAACTCAAAAGCCCTTAGGCTACGCTCATAGAATTTTGAGTGTGTAATTTGCTTTTTTTATATTGAGAGGGGGTTTATCGTAATTTTTGGAGGCGGTTTTTAAAATCAAAATCTTCCTTAGCTGTTTTCTTGGAATTTGTGGATTGTCGTTTGCATTTTGTTTTGTAGTTTTGTTGATAGAAGAGGGGGATTTAACTGCAAAACCCCTGGTAGGGGGGTTTAAACTCAAAACCCCTATAGGGGGTTTTAAACTCAAAACCCCTGGTAGAGGGATTTTTATATCAAAACCCCCTGATAGGAGTTTTTTTTTTACTCAAAACCCTTTGGTAGGGGGTTTTAAACTCAAAACCCCTGGCAGGGGGTTTTAAACTCATAAACTCCTGGCAGGGGGTTTTAAACTCAAAAAAACCCTGGTAGAGGGATTTTTATCTCAAAACCCCCTGATAGGGTTTTTTTTAACTCAAAACCCTCTGGTAGGGGTTTAAAACTCAAAACCCCCTGGTAGAGGGTTTTTAACTAAAAACCCCTTTAGTTAAAAACCCCTTCGGCTGTGCTGTGGTAAGTGATGATTTAGTATTAAAATCTCACCTAAAATAAACAAAATTAAAGCAAAAAATCAGTCACTGAATTCCGTTCCCCCATTTCGGGGGGGGGGGGGAGGGTTGAACCCCCCCCCGGCCTCTGTTAATAATTAGTTTGGCTCTTTTAATAATAAGTTTTGCTCTGTTAATTATAAGTTTGGCTCAGTTAATAATAAGTTTGGCTCTGTTAATAATACGTTTGGCTCAGTTTATTTGTTACCGACACTACTATACAGCATCTTAACACAGGGAGATGGAAATGGACAATGCTTTTGAATGAGTCACATTGTGTTCATGTCATAAAAGTTACCGCCATGTATGACGTATATGTTTCACAATGAGGCTGCAGTCACAGCCAAAACATTTTGAACAATTTCCCCCACATGTTGACGAGATCTTTATCTGGTCGTGTTTTAGTCTCCCATCTGGCCGTGTTTTAGTCTCCCATCTGGCCGTGTTTTAGTCTCCCATCTGGTCGTGGCCGTGTTTTAGTCTCCCATCTGGCCGTGTTTTAGTCTCCCATCTGGTCGTGTTTTAGTCTCCCATCTGGCCGTGTTTTAGTCTCCCATCTGGTCGTGTTTTAGTCTCCCATCTGGTCGTGTTTTAGTCTCCCATCTGGCCGTGTTTTAGTCTCCCATCTGGTCGTGTTTTAGTCTCCCATCTGGCCGTGTTTTAGTCTCCCATCTGGTCGTGTTTTAGTCTCCCATCTGGCCGTGTTTTAGTCTCCCATCTGGTCGTGATTTAGTCTCCCATCTGGCCGTGTTTTAGTCTCCCATCTGGTCGTGTTTTAGTCTCCCATCTGGCCGTGTTTTAGTCTCCCATCTGGTCGTGTTTTAGTCTCCCATCTGGCCGTGTTTTAGTCTCCCATCTGATCGTGTTTTAGTCTCCCATCTGGCCGAGTTTTAGTCTCCCATCTGGTCGTGTTTTAGTCTCCCATCTGGCCGTGTTTTAGTCTCCCATCTGGTCGTGTTTTAGTCTCCCATCTGGTCGTGTTTTAGTCTCCCATCTGGTCGTGTTTTAGTCTCCCATCTGGCCGTGTTTTAGTCTCCCATCTGGCCGTGTTTTAGTCTCCCATCTGGTCGTGTTTTAGTCTCCCATCTGGCCGTGTTTTAGTCTCCCATCTGGTCGGACACTTCAAGTACAAAGCAGCTGTCAGGCGGTTTCTCATTTCTGTGTAGAGGGAAAAGCTTGTTAAAAATGTATTTCTTGGAAAAGGCGCTTTGAGTTATCCCGTTATGAACGTCTGATCACAAAAACTTGAACGAGCTCCTTTAAAATAGCCAGGACACAATCGCTTTCATAGATAGATGCAACGGATTCTTTGGGTTTATACAAGAGTACCCTTTTTACTATTTTGGGCTAATCATGGCGTACTATTTTGTGCTCATCATGGCTTACTATTCTGGGCTTATCATGGCGTACTATATTGGGTTTATCATGGCGTACTATTTTGGGTTTATCATGGCGTACAATTTTGGGTTCATAAAGAAACGTTTGCTTTTCAAAACTAAGTACATGTATGTATACTGTATGCGCACATTATTATTATAGCTTTTATATAGCGCTACTTTCATGCTTATAGCATGCTCAGAGCGCTTTTGGTCCAATCTCATTTGTGGACCGGTGGGGGGGAGGGGGTATCTAGGAGTTGATTTTCCGTGCTGCCTTTAGGCGCTCAGTAAAACACAACTCTGCCCGAGGTCCCAACCTCGAGCCCCCTTCTAGGTAGCCAAGCCAAGCCAAGTTCAAGCGCACTTGGCCTCTCGACCACGCTTCCCACAAACAAACACAAACATATCTTGTATATTATAATCGCAAAAGCCCTGACACATTCATTCATCACTAATTCTCCCACTTGCGGTGGACAAAAAAAATATTGAAAAATTAACATGTGATTACTTACCTTGGGTGAGAGAGCGTTAGGAGAGCAGAGGAAGAAGAAAATATTCCAATCAAAAAGCAACAATAGATTGTATGAACTAGTTTAACATACAATTAAGTAGAGCGATTGTATGAAGGGGAGGCGTAGAGAGACACAAGTCTCAGGCCAGCCAGAAGTATGTCTGTGTGGAGGGGAGGTAGAACTAAGTAGGGCTGAGCTTGTCATGTAGAAGATACTGTAATTCACTCTAATTTATGTTAGTGAAGAATGGGGGTGAATGCGGGAGATACAACCACAAATAGGATGTGACAGTTCGATGCGCTGGATGGATGGGACCTCATTCACCAAAACGAACGTACACGTGAGAATATTGATAAAACAACGAAAAAAACAATAGTCACATTGTTGATTAAAATTAGATTGTAATTTGTATAGAAGAGATAGGGAAGCACGTGACTCAAAGTTGTTTGTTTACGATTGATGAATGAGGTCCAATATAAAACCGAAGAATACTCAGAGATTGTATGTAGGACTATTTTCTAGGGCGAAGAGAAAAGTGATACTAGAATTCATAGGTCAGATGAAAGTGTTTTTGGGAGGACATTTTAAAACGAGCCAATTAATCGTAACATGTACTAGAATTCATGGGGCCGAAATTAGGATTATTGAAATGGGAGCAGTTTTATTGAAAGTGAAAAAAAAAGGAGGGGGGGTGGGCGGCTGGCTCCGGCCAAAATATTATGTCAGCAGGATGTAATAAGAAATTTGGACCACAGCCAAAAAACATATCATAGAGCCCATCAAATATTTCGAAAAAAAAATAAACTGAAAAGCAGAAGAATAGTCCGAGAGTATAAATAAGTATAAATAAATTCTTGAATTAACTTCAGTGTAATAGATACTAGAGTTCGCGGGGGGGGGGGGGAGTGTTTAATTGCGAACCTTTGTATTGTTATTATATTTAAGAAAAAAAAAAGTGAGGTAGTCCATGGCAAAATATACAATATATAACTTGGGAGAAAATCAACTGGCGTAACTAGTGGGTAATTCTTATATACGGCACCTATTTGAAAAAAAATATTACTTTTCTTGTATTTTAACGTATATTATTAAGTTTTGGTAGTTAAAAGTTAGGCAATCAACTACGGCACCTAAACACTGAGTACCGGCACCTATTTTTTTATTTTTACAATGAACGAATTTGCATACGCTGCCGCCTCTTTCGGACTATCTATAAACCTTGGGAAACAGAAGTCATGTTCCAGAAGTGACCCAATAAAACCGTAAACGGACAGCCCCTTAATGTGGTAGACCACTTCACATATCTAGGTAGTATAGTGTCAAATGACGCCTCACTTTCAATGGAAGTTGATAACCGTCTGGCCTCGGCCAGAAGCGCTTTTGGACGCCTTCGGGCGAGAGTTTGGCGGAACAAATCGCTCCGCCCGCCTACAAAAATCAATGTCTACCAGGCGGTGGTTCTCTCAACCCTTCTATATGGCTCTGAGGCATGGACACTATACAGAAAGCAACTAAGACTTCTTGAGCGCTTTCACCAAAGATGCTTGCGCTCCATCATGAACATACGGTGGCAAGACCGCACTACAAACAGTGATGTCCTTGCGAACGCCGGTATGGACAGTATAGAGGGAATTCTTAAGGTCTGACAGTTACGCTGGGCAGGGCACATATCCCGTATGGGAGACGAACGTATGCCAAAGAAAGTCTTTTTTGGTGAGCTAAAAGGTGGTCGACGTAACAGAGGCACCCCACGGAAACGCTTCAAAGACCAGCTTAGGCGTCAACTTTCCTTGGCTGACATAGAAGAGAGCACCTGGTTTCATGCGGCCTCAGAACGAGACAGCTGGAGGTCACTCACGAAGGCCGCGGGTTACACATTTGAGACCAAAAGAAAATTCTGTCGAGAACAAACGCAGACGGCGAAAAGAAAATCTAAATCGACCACCTGCGAACAATGATTATGCCCTGGATGTGGCAAAATGTGTAGGTCACAGCTGGGGCTGCGCAGCCACTGGAAATACTGCACTCCTCACTAATCCTCGGACTCGAAGACAAGCCTTATTATTATTATTTTTTATCTTATATATATATATATATATGCCCTTCAATGTAAAGGCACTAAGTCTATTATTGAACAGCTATATCTGGCATTAATGTTTTCTGCTCCCGTTGAGATTGAGTCGATAAAATTTTTTAATCCATTTTGTATCATTTTTTTTACTTTACTATTATATATATATATATATATATATATATAGGTTGGAGTCAGTCACATTTTTGTGAGATGGCCATATGGATTTTTTTTTTAAAGTTAGTGGTCATTCTTTTAGAATCTTCTATTAGCATTCGGTCGGAACAACCGGTTGATTCGATAAACCGGTGGTCAGATTAACCGGATTTGTCTGTACTTTAAAAAAAAACAAACCTCCTTTTCCTTACAGAAGTAAATGTAAGAGTGATTTTAATTTTGTCTGAATCGCCAGGAACAAAAGTAGAATCTTTAAATGTCTCTTCTCTAAATACAAATGTCTTTGATTGAACAAGAGACTGCCATGAAAAATGTGTTAACTTTTTTTTGTATGGATGAAGCCTAATGAAGGCTTATGTAGTGATCATGATCCACTGTTGAAGCACTGGATGTCAAAGATGACCGTCCCCAACAAAGAACTTGAAAGGCGAACCAATAATTTGAGAAGTAAGACAGCGAGTACCACGCCTCGGGCCTTCACTGCTTGGTTTGAAAGGAACAAGTAGACGAGTCTTCAGAAGAATCATTTTGTAAAAACTTTCTTTAATGACCAGATGCTAAAGTCCTGTCTACATCTATGCATTACTTTAGCCTTTGTTGGAGTTAACTCTTTGTGCTTGAACTAGTGCTGGAAGTGTTGAACTAACAATGTGTTGACTCCGTCTGTCTGCACTGACCGTAATAAGTGAGAACTTGACACAATTATTTTTGGCTTTTAACCAAATGTGTCTATGTCTAGGATGCCATTGGGAAAGTCGAGGGATCAATAAATATAGTTCTATATGTACAAAAACGTGATCAGATTCTTGAACGCTGTGTGTATTTAATAGCAACTTCTGAAATCAATAATTGAATTATGTTGTTGTTTTTTATTCTACTTCGTATGTTCAGAATTTTTTTTCCTTCTGGGTATTCCTTCAAACTTGAAGATTATTACTTACTAGTGTAACTAGGCCAAATATCTTCAAGACGGAGGGGGTTCGAGCCCTGACATGCGAGATGACAGTCCAGAAAACGCAGCACATGACCAGGCTGTAGTAGATCTTATTTGTTTAATACAAAAGTGGTAGAAAAAAAAATAACGTCTGCAATAGTTTTCTTCTGTTTCTCATTCTACTGACGTTGGAAGGTTCAGATCAATGGCTCAGTGGTTTCCAGAGCAGGCAGTTCTCCATACTGTTTGCAACGATGTTCTGGGGTTAGAATTGTTCGGGCGACTTGATCAAGGACATGGTCAACATCCTCTGATGGCACTCCTGGTGTTTCGATGCTATAATGATTAATTTGTAATGTACACATTCAATTGCAAATTCACATTTGAGAGAGTCTCAAATACTTAAAAGAGACTTTTGGAAAGCGCCTTTTTTAAAGTGGTTATCATTTCATCTAATGATCTCATGATGTAATGAATTGTTTGCGTTCTATTGTATTCTGTTGGAATACTTTGTTAAACTTACACTCGAATACATATTTTGTTTACAATACATAATTATCCTCAGCATTAAGCTCTGTTAGTCTGGGCGTCTGTTCATGAGTGAGTCATTTCTGTTGTCTATTTGTCTTGTGTGTTTCAAGTGTCAATTTTTTAATCTTTTTTTTTTTTGCTGGAAAACTCCCTTCCATTGGTCTACTTTGTAACAAAAGATAAGGTAACTCTGGAAGATGACCCGATATCTCACATCTGCAGAGCGTAGTAAAAAAACAAAATGATTGATTCTTCCTGAGTGAAAAAAGCAAGGGGGAGAAAACACATTCTGTGTGTGCCTTGCCAGTTTGACGGCTTGAATTAGAGGTCGAGTCTTGAAACATAGGATATATTTCATTCCTTTTTTTTTCCAATCCACATTTTTAATGTTTTGTTAATTACAGTTTGTTTTTTTCGTGTTCAATTAAAGGTCTAATTCAGTGTTTAGGATTATCGAGATGTGGTTGGGAGGATCAGATAGGCAGAGCTGATTTTACAGCTGGGAACATTGCATTGATTCAATGCCCTTGATAATCATAGAGTAATGACAGAGAAAAATGTCTAATGATACCTTTAGATTCAGTCACGACAGAGAAAAATGTCAAATGATACCTTTAGATTCTGCCACGACAGAGAAAAATGTATAATGATACCTTTAGATTCTGTCACGACAGAGAAAAGTGTCAAATGATACCTTTAGATTCAGTCACGACAGAGAAAAATGTTAAATGATACCTTTAGTTTCTGTCACGACAGAGAAAAGTGTCTAATGATACCTTTAGATTCTGTCACGACAGAAAAAGTGTCAAATGATACCTTTAGATTCTGTCACGACAGAGAAAAGTGTCTAATGATACCTTTAGATTCTGTCACGACAGAGAAAAGTGTCTAATGATACCTTTAGATTCTGTCACGACAGAGAAAAGTGTCAAATGATACCTTTAGATTCAGCCACGACAGAGAAAAATGTCAAATGATACCTTTAGTTTCTGTCACGACAGAGAAAGTGTCAAATGATACCTTTAGTTTCTGTCACGACAGAGAAAAGTGTCTAATGATACCTTTAGATTCTGTCACGACAGAGAAAAGTGTCAAATGATACCTTTAGATTCTGTCACGACAGAGAAAAGTGTCTAATGATACCTTTAGATTCTGTCACGACAGAGAAGAGTGTCTAATGATACATTTAGATTCAGCCACGACAGAGAAAAGTGTCTAATGATACCTTTAGATTCTGTCACGAGAGAAAAAACGTGTCAAATGATACTTAGATTCTGTCACAAAACAGAAAAACTTGATGACCGTATTATCGGTAAATCTATCGCTACGCTACATCTCTATCACAACATAACATCTCTTCCATTTCTCTCTCTTTCTGACTTACCCAGCGTACACTTTTAGAGAGCCCTATGAACCAGTACACCTGAATGCCTACAAGTTTCCTAGTGTCCTCTCCTGGTCCAAGATGAGCGCACATTTCTCTTTTCCTAGGGACACGAAGAGGACCAATCCTCGCCGTCCGCATACATGACGTGGGTAGGTTTGGTCAGTTACAGATAGGCCTGTTTCTTTCAGCCTTTTTGTTGGCTCGGGGCTCTTTCGGCCACTCTCCTTGCTTCGTAGCTCGTGACTTTGACACTCACGGCTTCACGCCATGAGGATCAATCGAGAGCTAGTGCTTCCCAGCCGTGAATGTTAGTGTCACAGATGCCATTATAGATTTATTTGTATATTTCACATTTAAAAGCTTGTGTGTAAATAGAAATATAAACCCTTGACTGAGCCTCAGGAATTACCCCACAAATCTAGATCCTTGACAGCGCCTCAGGTTTTACCCGAGACGTAATTACGATGTTGCAAATCTATTGGTTGATTTGAAAATAAATAAAGACATTTTTTAAAAGAGTTAGCGCCAGAGAATTGACGAGAGTAGAAAGAACGCCAGTGGATGAAAGAATTTCCTAGTATACATTCGCGTTTTCTAAGAGCTCTGATTTAAAGCCTTTGTAATATTATTTGTGCTTATTGATCTGTAATTTGTACATAAGCTGTACTTACGTTTTATATTTAAATAAAGTTCCAGAGTTGTGTTTTAACAAAGAATCTTTTATTGTGAATCCTAGATCGTCATTTATTCAACTATTTTAATTCAAGTAAAATCCCCGGCACCACAACACACGTTGTGACATCTGGCACTCCGACTAATAAAAGTTTATGAACAACTTCTAACGAAATTTATTCAAGATCTAGGACCAATTTCTAAACTCTTCAAAGGAACTTCATTCTTATTTAACGGAGGACAGAATTTCTGTGTTTAACAGGTCAGTTGGTTATCGATAATTCTTTTATAAAGATTTTCGTTAGAGTTACGTCTAACTCACGAAATCTATTATTATATGTAATTGGCAAAAGGAATAAGACCAATATACATAATAACTGGCATTATTAAAAGACCAGTAAATCAAATAACTGGCATTATAAAAAAGACCAGTAAAGCAAATAACTGGCATTATAGTCATTATAAAGAAGACCAGTAAATAATCATTTGTCTGGCACAAAGTAAACAGAAGACCAGATTTAACCAACTGTTAAACCAGAAAAAAAGTACTCGGCTCAATAGATCTATATATCGAAGCTTACGACTCCAGTGAAATACAATTTTACTGTCAAGCATTATTAGCAAATTGATGCTTCAAGAACTTTGTCACTATATTATTATTATATCTGAGATAATGCCAAAATCCAGATATTGAACATTTTGCTCCAATACAAGAAACTAACAAAAAATTAAATATGGCTTCCGGTTCTAGAACACAACGACTCCTTGAATTGATGGAATTAGCAAAAGAGAAGCAAATTCCTAAGCCAGACCTGTGGGCAGAACGTCAAGAAGATAAAGAAGCAGAAAAACAAAGAGAATATCAAGCAAAAGAACATTGTAACATGACTTTAACAACAGACATAATAGGTGAAGCCATAGCTTTAGCAGAAAAACTCAATATTCCTTCACATGAACGAGAAAGATGGTTTGATAATAAATTAGCTGAGATAGACAGAGAAGATGACAAAAGACGGCAAGAAGAATTAAAACGAGAATTATTAAAATTGAAAAATACTGAATTCAAAGCTGAACAAAAGAATGATGCAACATTAACATTATTATACCAGGAAGCTTCATTGGGATGCAGTGTGGCATATTTTGAAGATGGATTTCTCAAGAAGACTTCTTTTCACAAGTGCAATGTAATTGAACAAATATATGTACCACTAAAGTACAGAAAACAAATACTTGAAGCAAAGCATGAGTTTCATTACACCATACATAAGAGTGTAACAAGTACTAAGAAGAGAATTGCCAAAGAATATTATTGGCCTAGCTTGAACAAAGATGTCAAGAAATACATTAATAATTGTTCACATTGTCAACATGATTATTGTGAGAAGAAACAAACTCAAAAGAAAAGCAACATAACTAAAACAAAGAAGGAACCAGACTACAAAGTCAGAATTGACAACAATGAATCTATGAATTATGACTCAAGCAAATCTACAGGGACATCACTGCCTACTACATGTCCATACCTACCTGTTACTACATGTCCATCCCTACCTGCTACTAGTTCTACATGTCCATCCCTACCTGACAATACAAGCCCACCTCTACCAAGTACTTTTCCATCCCTAACCACTGATGATGACTTCATACATCAAGACTTGAATAAGACAGCATCTGCATCAAATACTATGGTATGCATTGAACATTTCTGCTACAATCAAGGCAAGTCTCATGAACCAGAACCAGAAGCAGATACTTATATTCAATCAACTTTGGCTATACCAGACAAAAGAAAAACTTTTCAACTTGACTCTACCACTCATACAAGTATTCCTCATCTGAAAGAATGTGAGTCAACTAAAGAAGCCATTACAACCAAGAACATTGAAAGTCAAAGAATATTACATGAACACATGAAATCAAGATATTTTGCTCAAGGAGATCAAGTCAATTTACTGTTACCAGATTGGAGTAACAAGCTGTTCTACAAATGGCAAGGTCCTTTTCACATCACCAGAAAGATTTCCAACCTGCTTTATGAAATCAATGTCAACAAGGTTACCAGAGTATTTCATGTTCATATGTTTGAACATTACCATGAAACAGATAATGAAGACATCAAAGCGGAAGTTGAATTTTTTCCAAGTTTAGCACCTATCCCTGAACAAGAAGAAGAAACGTCATCAACACCCATTCCTGAGATAGATGTTTCATTACCAGCATCAAATCAAATTGACATTCCAAAGGTAATCACTCTGGATGATATATCAACATCAAATCAATTTGACATTCCCAAGGTCATCACTCTGGATGACATAGCACTACAGAAAGTGAAGGACACTAAAGTGTTTCCAGACCATGCAGATTTCTTTACCGGTGTTTCTGAAACATTTCCAGTACTGCAATTTGAAAGCTACTCAGAGAGCAACAACATTGACAACACCAAGTTTCATCCTCCTTCTACTCAAGGGGCAACTTTTCTTCAGAAAGGAACAAATGAACTTCTTCAACATTGCTGTATTGACCGATTGAACTCAGACTTGTTCAGTCATTGCTCTATTGAACATTCTAATGCAAAGCATTCTGCTACCATTGTTCTACAGCGTCAAAGTTCATCAACCAGAAAATTGAGTTTTGGTTTCGGACAGTTCTTATTTTCACCAAACTCAAACGCGATTCAATCAGAAATTATCTGTGAGATCAATATGACATGGAGACAACAGCTTCATAAACTGAAAGACCTTTTCTTCAAGTTTAGAAAACAGACATACACATCCATGACGGCAATTCAGAAGGGTTCCGAACTTAACATTTCTATTTTACATATATACTATAGCATATTTAGTGTCACTTGATCCATTATCATTCATACTCGTCAAGGAAGAACATTATCCAGTTATATTTAATTAATAAATTAATTTGTCTACTCATTTTTCACAGGAGTTCTATATCAGGTTATGTTATATTTATTTCAGCACCAAACAACCCACTGAAGAAGGTCATTCATTCAAGATACTTTGTTTATTATGTTTCAGCATCTTTGCATATGACATGCATCAGACATCTTAATTTTTTAAATCATGCGCATTTTATTTCAGGCATTTTATTTCAGGTCGAATATTATTGCATATATCCTATTATAATAGTATAGATGCATGACAGACAATTGTAATTCTTCATTGCTTCACACATGTTAAGATTGATCACAATGAGTATTATTTTCTCAGAAGATTGTCATGTATTATCAATTTTTTTTTATCAATTTTTCATATGCAATATATTTTTCCATGTACACATTTTCACATTAGTATTAACCAAATGAGTTATAATGTCATAATTATTTTTTTATATTTCAAAATGATGACATTTTACATGTATTATTTTTACGCATTTCTATTACCATACAAATGCTAAATGGAGGGGGGGGGGTAATATGTCACAGATGCCATTATAGATTTATTTGTATATTTCACATTTAAAAGCTTGTGTGTAATTAGAAATATAAACCCTTGACTGGGCCTCAGGAATTACCCCACAAATCTAGATCCTTGACAGCGCCTCAGGTTTTACCCGAGACGTAATTACGATGTTGCAAATCTATTGGTTGATTTGAAAATAAATAAAGACATTTTTTAAAAGAGTTAGCGCCAGAGAATTGACGAGAGTAGAAAGAACGCCAGTGGATGAAAGAATTTCCTAGTATACAGTCGCGTTTTCTAAGAGCTCTGATTTAAAGCCTTTGTAATATTATTTGTGCTTATTGATCTGTAACTTGTACATAAGCTGTACTTACGTTTTATATTTAAATAAAGTTCCAGAGTTGTGTTTTAACAAAGAATCTTTTATTGTGAATCCTAGATCGTCATTTATTCAACTATTTTAATTCAAGTAAAATCCCCGGCACCACAACACACGTTGTGACATCTGGCACTCCGACTAATAAAAGTTTATGAACAACTTCTAACGAAATTTATTCAAGATCTAGGACCAATTTCTAAACTCTTCAAAGGAACTTCATTCTTATTTAACGGAGGACAGAATTTCTGTGTTTAACAGGTCAGTTGGTTATCGATAATTCTTTTATAAAGATTTTCGTTAGAGTTACGTCTAACTCACGAAATCTATTATTATATGTAATTGGCAAAAGGAATAAGACCAATATACATAATAACTGGCATTATTAAAAGACCAGTAAATCAAATAACTGGCATTATAAAAAAGACCAGTAAAGCAAATAACTGGCATTATAGTCATTATAAAGAAGACCAGTAAATAATCATTTGTCTGGCACAAAGTAAACAGAAGACCAGATTTAACCAACTGTTAAACCAGAAAAAAAGTACTCGGCTCAATAGATCTATATATCGAAGCTTACGACTCCAGTGAAATACAATTTTACTGTCAAGCATTATTAGCAAATTGATGCTTCAAGAACTTTGTCACTATATTATTATTATATCTGAGATAATGCCAAAATCCAGATATTGAACATTTTGCTCCAATACAAGAAACTAACAAAAAATTAAATATGGCTTCCGGTTCTAGAACACAACGACTCCTTGAATTGATGGAATTAGCAAAAGAGAAGCAAATTCCTAAGCCAGACCTGTGGGCAGAACGTCAAGAAGATAAAGAAGCAGAAAAACAAAGAGAATATCAAGCAAAAGAACATTGTAACATGACTTTAACAACAGACATAATAGGTGAAGCCATAGCTTTAGCAGAAAAACTCAATATTCCTTCACATGAACGAGAAAGATGGTTTGATAATAAATTAGCTGAGATAGACAGAGAAGATGACAAAAGACGGCAAGAAGAATTAAAACGAGAATTATTAAAATTGAAAAATACTGAATTCAAAGCTGAACAAAAGAATGATGCAACATTAACATTATTATACCAGGAAGCTTCATTGGGATGCAGTGTGGCATATTTTGAAGATGGATTTCTCAAGAAGACTTCTTTTCACAAGTGCAATGTAATTGAACAAATATATGTACCACTAAAGTACAGAAAACAAATACTTGAAGCAAAGCATGAGTTTCATTACACCATACATAAGAGTGTAACAAGTACTAAGAAGAGAATTGCCAAAGAATATTATTGGCCTAGCTTGAACAAAGATGTCAAGAAATACATTAATAATTGTTCACATTGTCAACATGATTATTGTGAGAAGAAACAAACTCAAAAGAAAAGCAACATAACTAAAACAAAGAAGGAACCAGACTACAAAGTCAGAATTGACAACAATGAATCTATGAATTATGACTCAAGCAAATCTACAGGGACATCACTGCCTACTACATGTCCATACCTACCTGTTACTACATGTCCATCCCTACCTGCTACTAGTTCTACATGTCCATCCCTACCTGACAATACAAGCCCACCTCTACCAAGTACTTTTCCATCCCTAACCACTGATGATGACTTCATACATCAAGACTTGAATAAGACAGCATCTGCATCAAATACTATGGTATGCATTGAACATTTCTGCTACAATCAAGGCAAGTCTCATGAACCAGAACCAGAAGCAGATACTTATATTCAATCAACTTTGGCTATACCAGACAAAAGAAAAACTTTTCAACTTGACTCTACCACTCATACAAGTATTCCTCATCTGAAAGAATGTGAGTCAACTAAAGAAGCCATTACAACCAAGAACATTGAAAGTCAAAGAATATTACATGAACACATGAAATCAAGATATTTTGCTCAAGGAGATCAAGTCAATTTACTGTTACCAGATTGGAGTAACAAGCTGTTCTACAAATGGCAAGGTCCTTTTCACATCACCAGAAAGATTTCCAACCTGCTTTATGAAATCAATGTCAACAAGGTTACCAGAGTATTTCATGTTCATATGTTTGAACATTACCATGAAACAGATAATGAAGACATCAAAGCGGAAGTTGAATTTTTTCCAAGTTTAGCACCTATCCCTGAACAAGAAGAAGAAACGTCATCAACACCCATTCCTGAGATAGATGTTTCATTACCAGCATCAAATCAAATTGACATTCCAAAGGTAATCACTCTGGATGATATATCAACATCAAATCAATTTGACATTCCCAAGGTCATCACTCTGGATGACATAGCACTACAGAAAGTGAAGGACACTAAAGTGTTTCCAGACCATGCAGATTTCTTTACCGGTGTTTCTGAAACATTTCCAGTACTGCAATTTGAAAGCTACTCAGAGAGCAACAACATTGACAACACCAAGTTTCATCCTCCTTCTACTCAAGGGGCAACTTTTCTTCAGAAAGGAACAAATGAACTTCTTCAACATTGCTGTATTGACCGATTGAACTCAGACTTGTTCAGTCATTGCTCTATTGAACATTCTAATGCAAAGCATTCTGCTACCATTGTTCTACAGCGTCAAAGTTCATCAACCAGAAAATTGAGTTTTGGTTTCGGACAGTTCTTATTTTCACCAAACTCAAACGCGATTCAATCAGAAATTATCTGTGAGATCAATATGACATGGAGACAACAGCTTCATAAACTGAAAGACCTTTTCTTCAAGTTTAGAAAACAGACATACACATCCATGACGGCAATTCAGAAGGGTTCCGAACTTAACATTTCTATTTTACATATATACTATAGCATATTTAGTGTCACTTGATCCATTATCATTCATACTCGTCAAGGAAGAACATTATCCAGTTATATTTAATTAATAAATTAATTTGTCTACTCATTTTTCACAGGAGTTCTATATCAGGTTATGTTATATTTATTTCAGCACCAAACAACCCACTGAAGAAGGTCATTCATTCAAGATACTTTGTTTATTATGTTTCAGCATCTTTGCATAAGTCATGCATCAGACATCTTAATTTTTTAAATCATGCGCATTTTATTTCAGGCATTTTATTTCAGGTCGAATATTATTGCATATATCCTATTATAATAGTATAGATGCATGACAGACAATTGTAATTCTTCATTGCTTCACACATGTTAAGATTGATCACAATGAGTATTATTTTCTCAGAAGATTGTCATGTATTATCAATTTTTTTTATCAATTTTTCATATGCAATATATTTTTCCATGTACACATTTTCACATTAGTATTAACCAAATGAGTTATAATGTCATAATTATTTTTTTATATTTCAAAATGATGACATTTTACATGTATTATTTTTACGCATTTCTATTACCATACAAATGCTAAATGGAGGGGGGGGGGTAATATGTCACAGATGCCATTATAGATTTATTTGTATATTTCACATTTAAAAGCTTGTGTGTAATTAGAAATATAAACCCTTGACTGGGCCTCAGGAATTACCCCACAAATCTAGATCCTTGACAGCGCCTCAGGTTTTACCCGAGACGTAATTACGATGTTGCAAATCTATTGGTTGATTTGAAAATAAATAAAGACATTTTTTAAAAGAGTTAGCGCCAGAGAATTGACGAGAGTAGAAAGAACGCCAGTGGATGAAAGAATTTCCTAGTATACAGTCGCGTTTTCTAAGAGCTCTGATTTAAAGCCTTTGTAATATTATTTGTGCTTATTGATCTGTAACTTGTACATAAGCTGTACTTACGTTTTATATTTAAATAAAGTTCCAGAGTTGTGTTTTAACAAAGAATCTTTTATTGTGAATCCTAGATCGTCATTTATTCAACTATTTTAATTCAAGTAAAATCCCCGGCACCACAACACACGTTGTGACAGTTAGTATCACACTCTTTGAAGGAGCTCTTAAGGGTGTCTTTAAAGCGCTTGTATTGACCCCCTGGGAGCGCTTTTATGCACACAGCTTCCCGTACAGAAGTCGAAGGCGAGGGTGGAAGAATTTAATCTTATTGATGTGGCGGGAATATAAGGTCCAGGACTTCGGCACTGTAGTAATGTTTCAGAATCTTAAGGTTATTGGTAAACTAGTATCTAATTAATAGCTGATCTTGCTTAAAAAGTATTTTCCCTTTCCGATTTTCATTCTAATTACCGGTATTTGACACACTAAAAATGAGACATGACAACATGACACAATAAATGACACAAAAAATGTCACATAATAGCATAACACACAATAAATGACACATAACACAATAAATGACACACGATAGACTGACACTGTAAAGGACACACGACCACATACAATGAATCACATTGTAAGTTTTGAATTGTATAATGTTTGCTTTGTTTCCTTCAGTCCTCGCTGCCGACTCATCCACTGACTTCGGAAGGAAAAGACTTGGTCTACAATCTCATTATATCTGGCATCCCAGAAATCAACAGGTCTATTATTGGTAAGGAGATTATGTTCTTGTTTCCTTGCTGCTTGCTCTCATTACTTTATGTAGTCCTCGTTAAGTCTATTTTTATCCGAGGTCTTGTCCCGAGGGTTGCTTCAAACAGTTGGTTCCGTACCAGCCACTGAGAAGGATTTCTCGATCAGGATTGTTTTCGTATCCTATTATTTTGGGCCAGCCTGTTGGCTAAACTGTGCACTTGTTCTGCACAAACAAATCATCTTCATCTGCACAGTGGTTTCCATGTTGCAAGGAAAATGACTAGTATGAAAGGTCAAAGGAGTTGCATTTTTTGAAAGTTTTGAACAACCGCATGGAGCTCACTGCTGGCTCTGAAGATCCACGCGAAGACAAGCCTTACTGTTATTATTTCTTAACGGTATTAAAATTGATTCTCAATTCAAGCTGTGACGCTGTTGGTTGCCACAATGGCAGGTTGACTATTGAATCTAGACTATGCCGACTTGTTTGGTTTGTTACATATTATAACCTATGCCCTGTGTTAAGCAAATCTTTTACAACATTTGTATGTAAATCATAATCACAAGTGAAAGCGGATGTAGTGGAGGTTTGCACAATCAACTAATCAAGGTCAAGGACGCCAAATTGAACTACAAAGCTGCCAACTAAATAAAAGCTGCAAGACGGAAGAGCTTTAAAATTTGATTCCGCAATGCAATAAAGTGTATACCAGTACACATAGTTTCATGAAACATCTTATAAAAAAAAAACACTTCCTTTAGTTTGTACACTGGAGACACCATGTGTTATTTTCTCCTTTTTTTCTATTTTTGTACAATTTTAGAAGTTGTGAAAGTAAAATGGAGGTAGATTGCTTCCCCTTTGGACTATCTTGAACTCTTGCACTGAATCAAACCAAACTCACTGGGAGCACCATCTGTCTCACTCAAACTCACATTAAAGGGAGCACTATGGACTCTCACTAGAACCTAAACATACGTAAAACGGTAAAGCACTCCTTTCAGATGTTACTATCTACTGGGCAAATGATGTAAAGGTCATCTGTTTCTGCGGCCCAAGGTTAACAAATGTGTCATGTGGCCAGCTCAACCTTTTTTTTAAATTCCCAAACTTAAGTCATTTACCCATTTGAGTTGAGTGAATACAGAGGCGTCTTAAGAAGTCTGGAATTTATAAGCCCAGTCTTCACTGAGATTCCAACCAGTTTAGAAGCCAAGCCCTTTACCACTCAGTCACCATGCCCCCCCCCCTCCTGGAAGCTAAGCATACCTTCTTTTAAATGCACACTTAAAAAGCTGCCTGCCCACTGATTCTCCATACCTATTATGGCTTTATAATTACCTTGTTTGATTTACAGGCTTTTGTCAAGACGTGCCAGGGTTTGCCACTCTTGCCAAGGGAGACAAAGAACTTCTCATCAAGAGAGGCTACTATGATATATGGATAGTGAGTAATAGTGTTTTGTTAATTGACACCCAAGTTAAAAGTGAAAGTCTTTTCATCTTTTCAAACTTTAGACCTTCATGTTAAGCTTAGCTGTAATCATGAGAGAAGCTCTTAGGATACTTTTTTTCTTCTTAAACTGTTAGGTAGAGTTGAGCCATCGGCTCTTGGAACTCTAGGCCAGCAAAAGTGAACAAGAGCTCCCTCTCACCGGCCAGTATGAAAATAGTGTTACACTGTTTTGTCTGGCGGGCGGGTCAGACTCGCGGTCAGAGGCCGCGTAAAGATTTACTAAGACCCCCGCCATTTTTCTTTTCTATACCAGGCTAATCAAGCGGGACACGCCATTTATTATTATGTAACGGCCCCTTGCAGAACAGAGGCTTGATTGTGACAAGGTTGTGGGAGCTTTTTTACAACTCCGCGCAGTGCAATGAGGATGCTCTCGCACCCCCTTAGGCACCCCCACAGGAGACTTGTTTTGCTACCCTTTAGCCTAATCGTTTCCTCCTACGATCGTTTCCACCTGGGCGCCTCTATGAGGCAGGGTAGCATGCCCGGGCTCTTAGGATACAATAAACTCTAATTATGTTAAGCTTAGCTCCAATCACAAGAAAATCAGTTAGGATACAATAAACTCTAATTATGTTAAAATTACCTCTTTTCATGAAAAGTTCTAATCATGATAAGATAACCTATAATCATTCTAAGGTAAGGTTTATTCAGGATAAACACTAGTTATGAAAAAAATCTAAGTGTAAGATAGTTGTAGTCATAAAATAGGCTTTAATCACAATAAGATAATTTCTAGTTATAAGATAAGCTTTAATCAAAATAAGCTCTAATCCCGATAAGACAATTTCTAGTTATGACTTAATAACCTCTAATCATGATATCTTCTATTTCTGTTAAGATAAGATGTAATTATAAGATAGCCTCTAATCCTGATAAACTCTAATCATAATAAGATAAATTCTAATTATAAGATAAGCTGTAATCATTATGCCTTATTATACCTACACCCTGCTTCGACACCTGACTCAAGGAGAGTTGTGCTTACTGAGCGTCTAAAGGCAGCACGGAAAACCTTCTCCTAGATACCCCCTCCCCATACACACACACACTGGTCCTCAACTGAGATTGCTCTGAACATGCTATAAGCTTGATAGTAGCGCTATAGAAAAGCTCTTTGGTTTTACAAAGTTTTTGATAATCCAACAGGCATCACTGTTTGTTAAATATCAGACTATTGAGATTCAAATATTCTCTATAATCAGAAAATAATGTCATGCAATCAAGTCTGCAAAGAGTGATCAGTGTTTGGGGCTAGGTTATGAACCTGTGGCTCTGAAATGAACTAAAGGCTCATATAGTGTTTATTATAACATTCAAGTGCTGTGCCAGGAGTCATTGCAACCTCCTGCTCAATACCCCCCCCCACTTACACACTTCAAATATTTTCTTATTCTAGTGAAGTAGGACCAATGCCTTTGGACAGCTAAAACTTATTCTGCTGCTCTCATTAGCCATAATGATTCAAATTTATGTGTTGAGTAAATAGTGAGAAATGTTGTTTTTGTATTAATGTCATTTTAAAAAATTGAAGTTCCACTTTTTGACCTTGCAATTTATAGGGCAGATGATGTAAAGGTCCTCTGTTTCTGCGGCCCATGGTTAGCGAGGGTGTCATATGTCCAGCACAATGACCAACTTTTCCCCAACTAAGGTCATTAGAGCTGGGTGGGTGTCAGGTCTTTGTTGAATGAAATTACTGAATTATTATTATGTATTAATGTGTCTAGATATTACAGTAATTTTGAATTACAAATGTGTGTTTTAAATTATAATTACTTAAAAACTTGTAATATTTTAGGCCCAAGTTCAGCCCGACAGTCACACCATACACACTCTGTTATACATAAATTAATAAACGAGCTGTATGATGATTTTAATAAAATTATGAATTTAATCTAATAATATATTTACAATGAACTGATATATGAATAATAATAATGATATAAATAACAGTAGATACATAATATGATGTAGCCTAATATGATCCAGTTCACTTAGTAAAAACAAACTTGACCGTCAGACAGACTAACTGAGATGAAGACCTGAGTCTAACACTTAGACTTGACACTGAGTCTAACACTGAGACAGACCAACTGAGATGAAGACCTCAGTCCTGTAGACTAAAGCTGAAATCTCAATATTGACAACTGAGACTGAAAACTGAGACTTGACACTGAGTTTAACACTGAGTCTTGACACTGAGACTTGACACTGAGACTGACACTAAGTCTTGACACTGAGACTTGACACTGAGACTGACACTGAGTCTTGACACTGAGACCCTATAGAATGATAAAAGAACGAATTCTTCTAATCTTCCAGTCTAATTATAAAAATACAAATATGATCGAATCCAATTACAAACAACTATATAATTATAATGTGAAAATAAAACTCACCCTCAACAGGGGTCAAGATAATCCAATAAGAATATATCCAAGGAACAATGATAAGACTATTCAGTATCAGATCCAAGGAGAAATTCCAAATGCGACTTGTCTCTTCAACACAAGATGGAGAGAATGAAACAGACGATTTATGACGAAAGTCATAACACGCACTCACTCTACGTCACAAGAAATAATGACTAAGCAACAAGGGGAGATCATTCCCCTAGCCTACACAAGAAACTAGAAATAAACTCAGATGACGTCATCAACTAGTGATGAACACTGCGCTAAGCAACCAATTCAATAAGACAGTGGGATCAGAAGTGCCCTAAAGATCTTGACATTAAAAATCTATGATTAGAACCCAGTAACCTTGGTTCAGAAGCCAAGTGCTTTACCACTCAGCCAGCACACACCTCCTAATGTCATATTACAATCTCATAAAGAGCTCAATATGGATCACTTTGCAGCAAAGTTTTGGTTTGAAGTTACAGTGAAATTTTGGAATCTAAATATGAACACACTCCACATTTGTATTTTAATGCATAATTGTATTAAAAGTTGCATCCAAATGTTAGCTTATCATTGTATACAAAGTCTTTTTTATAATCGTGAATAAATACTTTGCTTTTAAATAACAGTGAACATTTCATTTATAATTAAATAGGATTATATTGCTTGGTAAACCAGTAACACAGACTAAAAACGCAAAATACCTAGGTGTTATAATAAATGAAAAACTGTCATGGAATCCCCATATTGATGAAACTATCAAAAAATCAAACAAAGCATTAGGGTTTATTAAAGTAAATTATTATAAATCAAATAAGAACATAAAACTGAAATGTTACTTAACCTTGGTTAGGCCAATAATAGAATGTGCATCCTCTGTTTGGGACCCCTCAACTCAAAAAAACATTAAGAAACTGGATCAGTCACAAAATAGAGCAGTGAGATTCATAACACACGAATATTCACATTTGACTACAATAACACCTTTAGTAAAATCACTAAATTTGGAAAGCCTTCAGGAGAAAAGACTCAAAAGTAAATTACCAATTATACATAAAACACGGAACCATAATCTTCAAATACAAAAACAAAATTTAATAAAATACTCAGAAAGACACAAGGATAAAGGCACATTCCTCATCCCATATGCTAGGACAAATTTGTACAAATGCTCCTTATTCCTTATTGCTATTAGAGCATGGAATGGGTTGCCTGAGCTAGCCAGGAAAACCAGTGACTTGGCAGAATTTGAGTCGTTGGTTAACATGCATGACTAAATGCATGACGCGTAGGACGTAATCATCTTCTTTTTTGAATTAACGTCTGTATTATATAAGATAAGATAAGTCTGATTTAAAAAATAATCATTTTGCTTAGAGACAGAGTTGTCCATTGCTGAGACTAAAATCAAAGTATTGACTTTAGAGCCAAACTGGTTAGGATGATTCAATAGTCTAAGCCCTACAGTATTGATTTATTTGAACTCTTGTGTCAGACAGCATTCAATTACATAGTATTTAAAACCAAGGGAAAATATATTGCTCTAGGGTTGACTCAGCTGGACAAGTTTCTGATTTCTGTTATGCTTTAACCTGAGAAGCAGAATCAATTTTTTTTTTCGAGGCATAGATTTCAGTTCAGTTTTTCTTTGTTACTGAAAAACAAAAAAAATAATTTTAAAAGTGTCTTTGAGATTCTAAATGTGTATGTGTTGTGGAATAGATTATTTTATGGCTTGGATTATGAAGCCAAATAGATATAGAGACAACATAAAGCCCATAAAATGCAGCCAATTAAAAGAAAATATTCAGAAAGACACAGTATCATTGTTGTTATTCCTTAAGCTAAAACATTTATTTTGGACATTTGAATTAAATTAAATTTTGTAATGTTGAAAAGTTTTGCAGATTCATTTTTTTTAAATGTGTATATGGTCTGTTACATTATCCTAAAGCCTGAAGTCCACAGTGTGTTTGAAAACAAGCTATATTAATGTTACTATTATTTTTTATTTCTTGTGTCACATTGACCAGCTGTGTCAAACATCTAGACATTCTTTATAAAAACAAATTACTCTCTTCTTAAAAATGTGATACATTTATTCTGTTTAAACAATGAGTACAGAACTTTTTTTTTTTTATTCATGCATATATTCTGAAAAAACAATTTTTGATTTCTCAATTCTCTATCTTTAGATTTTCTAAACTCCTCAAGCAATCCTTAGCACATCCATTGTTTAGACCCATATTTAACACTCTTAGTAGTCTTAGTATCATTTCTATAATTGCTGGAAATCAAATTTGAATTTCTAAAAATTATGAATGCTCCACTTTCTTGTCACTATTTGACCTCTTGTGGACCTGTTACTGCCTAAAGTGCCTTAAAAATGTCAATGCCTCTTCTCACTAGATGACCAACAGCAAACTTTTCTATGACAATGAGAGCTACCTCCAGCTGGTGGATGGCACATTTTACACCCGGGCATGGATGGAGAAAATTCTGAGCCCTAGTATTGTGGACAAGATTATCTCCTTCACCAACAAGTTCAACAAACTAGAGTTAAGCAACTTGGAGTTGGCAATCTTGTGTGCCATACAGCTGACAGCTTCAGGCCATGGTATGTAGATTGGACCTAGTCAATAATGTAGATTGGACCTGGTCAATAATGAAGATTGGACTTAATCAATAATGTAGATAGGGCCTGTGGTTATTAGTATTAATTATGTGGGTTACAGTCTATTTATCATCATTTCCTATACATTCATAAATACTGTAAATATTTATGAAAATGTATTTTATTTATATGATTTATTAATGAATCAAGAAGAGAATTTCAAACAGAGAAATGTTAAAATAACTGAAGTCAAAAACTTATGAAGGAAAAAAATATGGGCAAGTAATTGAAAGTGTTGTTGTGAAGTAGACTTAACTAAATCTATCACAATGTGAAGTTTATTTACACTAAGAGTAGTGAAGGGTGTGATGACTATAATTACTAAGTAAGCTTTGTAATTTGTTTGTGTTGTGATGTTTTTATTGTGTTGGTGTGATGTAGTGTTGTGTTTTTTCTGTTTCTGGCAATTATTATTGGCAAGTATTATGTGTGATGTTTTTCTTGTGTTGAAATGATGTATTGTGTTAGTATGTTTGTCTTGTGCTGGTATGATGTTTTATATTGTGATGTTTGTCTTGTGTTGATATGATATATTGTGTTGAGATGTTTGTCTTGTGTTGATATGATGTAGTGTTGTGATGTTTTTCTTGTGTTGATATGATATATTGTGTTGAGATGTTTGTCTTGTATTGATATGATGTAGTGTTGTGACGTTTTTTGTGTTGATATGATGTATTGTGTTGGGATTTCTTTTTTGTGATAATATGGTGTGTTTTGTTGTGATGTTTTTGTGTTGTAGATAATTTAGAGTATCTCAGGAAAAGATGATAACATTCTATTTCAAATCTATGCACATCAGTTGGGTGTTATTTAAGATGAGGGTTTTATCTGGGGACCATTGTAACGACTTTGAATCACTTACCCTGTGACCATTGTAACGACTTTGAATCACTTACCCTGTGACCATTGTAACGACTTTGAATCACTAACCCTGTGACCATTGTAACGACTTTGAATCACTTACCCTGTGACCATTATAATGACTTTGAATCACTTACCCTGTGACCATTGTAACGACTTTGAATCACTTACCCTGTGACCATTATAATGACTTTGAATCACTTACCCTGTGACCATTATAATGACTTTGAATCACTTACCCTGTGACCATTGTAACGACTTTGAATCACTTACCCTGTGACCATTGTAATGACTTTGAATCACTTACCCTGTGACCATTGTAACGACTTTGAATCACTTACCCTGTGACCATTGTAACGACTTTGAATCACTTACCCTGTGACCATTATAATGACTTTGAATCACTTACCCTGTGACCATTGTAACGACTTTGAATCACTTACCCTGTGACCATTGTAACAACTTTGAATCACTTACCCTGTGACCATTATAATGACTTTGAATCACTTACCCTGTGACCATTGTAACGACTTTGAATCACTTACCCTGTGACCATTATAATGACTTTGAATCACTTACCCTGTGACCATTATAATGACTTTGAATCACTTACCCTGTGACCATTGTAACGACTTTGAATCACTTACCCTGTGACCATTGTAATGACTTTGAATCACTTACCCTGTGACCATTATAATGACTTTGAATCACTTACCCTGTGACCATTGTAACGACTTTGAATCACTTACCCTGTGACCATTGTAATGACTTTGAATCACTTACCCTGTGACCATTGTAACGACTTTGAATCACTTACCCTGTGACCATTGTAACGACTTTGAATCACTTACCCTGTGACCATTATAATGACTTTGAATCACTTACCCTGTGACCATTGTAACGACTTTGAATCACTTACCCTGTGACCATTGTAACGACTTTGAATCACTTACCCTGTGACCATTATAATGACTTTGAATCACTTACCCTGTGACCATTGTAACGACTTTGAATCACTTACCCTGTGACCATTTTAATGACTTTGAATCACTTACCCTGTGGCCATTGTAACGACTTTGAATCACTTACCCTGTGACCATTGTAACAACTTTGAATCACTTACCCTGTGACCATTGTAACGACTTTGAATCACTTACCCTGTGACCATTATAATGACTTTGAATCACTTACCCTGTGAACATTATAATGACTTTGAATCACTTACCCTGTGACCATTGTAATGACTTTGAATCACTTACCCTGTGACCATTGTTGTTTGTTGATCCTATTGTATAACTTAGAAGCAGCTTCTTTTTCCCAACATAGTGCATAGTTGTTACACTTAGTGACAAGAATCTGCATAAGGAAATAAAATGCAAAAATGAAAATTAATAACTTTGTGTTCAGAATCTTTAGAGTTTGAGAGAGCAGAAAGCATCCAACAGGTCAATGGTTATTATCTTGATTTGCTGGTTGAGGAAGTGTCCAAGAGGCGGCCTGCTTACTGCTCAAGAATACTTCTTGATTTGTTTCGATTGCTGCCAGACTTGATAGAATTGAACAGGTTACAGAGAGAAATAATAGCCAGCATGTCAACTGAAGGTTGCCCAGGTAATTATTGGTTGTTTATGTGGTGTCATTAATCATGAATAGAAAGAGATCCCTGTTTTGAGAGATAACAAATATGTCTTCATCTTCATAGGTTAATGAGTATCCTAGTACAACATTTGTATTTTTTAATGTCCAGTTATCTTTTGTAATTTCTTTGTGGTTATAAATTCATATTTAAGTTTAAATCAAGCACTACAGATATTTAATAAATTATTATATTTTGTCAAAAAGATCTTCAGAGAAGGCATTACGATTCTATAGTCAGACATCTTTTTTTTTTTAAGTTACCATCATTCTTTTAATGTGCTTTGCTTGAACAAAGCTGCTACGAAATGTCTGCTGAACACAAAGATGATCTTACGACAATCAAGTTCATTTGAAATATTATGTTCTACTGCCTCAAATGTGTATCCTACCCCTCGTAAATTATTTGACCTATGTTCTTCTTATTTTGAGAAATAGTAGAGGCCAGGCAGAGAATGATTAGGGGTGCACATAATTTTTCACTAGTAAAAGTTTGAGAAACACTGTCCTTGCATTATTGTAATTGAATATCAAGTCTGTTGTTTAAAAATATCCCCGCTTGTCCCAGTTTATCTGGGTAAACTATGCACATGAAATAAATGTTTAAAAAACTGATCTCACTGTTTTGTCATTCAACCACTAAACAAGTCTGTTTCATTTCTTTTTTTTTTCTCTTTAAAGCAAACAAACTTGTCTGATAGTATCTTGTGACACCAAGGCCAATTCTTTGAATAATTTAACTTGAACTATTCAGCAGTAAATGCATTTATGTTGTAGAACTTCAAAAGTATTTCCCAGTACACTTGAAGCTGCTTTATTAACAATATGGCCTAACTCCTTTTTTTTCTACATATTGTCTTATTTTTCTAAGCATATATTTTGTTCTTATTTTTTCTCAGAAAAAGTTGATTACAAGCCTGAGTTTAAAGCCAGTCTCAATGAAAATGATTTGGCAATCTTTGATCAATGTTAATCAATGCTGTTGAAAGATATAGATGTAAAGTTATTGGAAAATCTTACAGAATTGTGACCACTTATAAACATCTTTATTCAATACAGTTGATACTTAGCTGCCAGATGGTTAAAGCCACACAATTTTTCTACACAGTGTATAAATAACATGGATTTATGCTAGTACTGACAGGAAAATAGACGTGTGTGATGGTGAACAAGATGTTAAGCTACAACAAACAAAAAGTTGCAACATTGTTCCTGAAACAATGCATTTTCCTTCCAAACTACAAACATTCTAGACTTGTTTATCTACCAGCTTTTATTAAAGTAAACTGTATGTTAAGTGCAGTCTGTCAGAATATAAATGTATGTATGTATATAAACAACCTCTGAGTAATTTGACTTATTATAGCACAGTGAGTAAGAAGAGGGTTAGGGGTTAGGGACATAAAAAGACAAGACAATATAATGAGGATAAATATAATGTGTTTTTTTTTTTTGTCTATTCCTTTTTATGTTATTTTTCTATAACCCATCGTAGAGATGTTCATTTATGGTTCGAGATGACCGAGTCCCTTTTATGAACCATGTGACCCGGGAAAGGCTTTTATCCCGTGGCCAGGATGAGGAATTGGCTCTTCACCAACCCGTCGGTCTGGAGTCCCCCAGCGACTAGATGATCATTTAATCACATCCGTCTGGTCTTGAGAAACTGTCCCTTGAGCCAATGACATGAGTTCCTCCTCTCATGCGAGGCCGGAGGCTGAGCCCACAGGATGGCCCTCCATATGCCTATACTGTCCCACTGACCATGTGGGGGGACCATCACCACCCGTATGGTTCCCGTTGGGGAACGAAGCAATGGGGGTTTTGGACTGGTTAGCAAGCCTTTCTCACATCTCCACCACGTGCAGGTATACTCGCTAGAGCATGCAGTGGTAGCTCACTGGGAGGCATGTTTGCTCTCGTACTTAACCTTTCCGCTTCCCCTGGCAGACGTTTCCACGGAGGTGCCAGCTGAGGCAATGGGAGCATTTCCTCCGCTATAACCCATCAGAACCTGACATCCTACTTCTGCAACATTATCAAAACAAAAAACAAAACTACAAGTTTCTTTGTTTGGCCTGTAATTTCAAGCAGAAGTCAACAGCCAACTGCCTTGATTTACTTATGCTCGAGAGCGATGATCTAGCCAAAGTCCCAATATCTTCATCAGAACTCATATGTTAGTCGCTAAATACCTAACTACTTAGTCAGTGGTTTTTAGGGGCGGGGAGTTGGTCTGTTGTTTCCTGTGTATCAGATATACTATATATAAATGTTGTTTCCTGTGATAAACAATTTAAAACAGTGCCATTATTGTTCTGAATGTGAAAAGAAAAGAAAAACCATATTAATGTTTATGGACTTGATAAAATCTGTATTCGGGTTGATATTACCCAAATGTTGATATTCAACATTATGAATGTATCAAGCATGTATTAGTGTGGTGTTGAGTACATATCATTATGTGATGTAATTACAAGACATGTGCAATGCCAGACTGTAGTTTCCTGATCACTAAACAAAATTGCATTGCAGGAACAGGAGTACAGATGTGACTTATTATTTGTTTTTTTTTTATTTCAGCCTATAGTTTATTACCTGCTTGTAACAAAAGAAACTTTTTAAAATGCAGATTTATAGCTTAAAAATAAAAGGGAAGAAAGCTAAAATCATTTTCTTTGAAAAAAAATCACTCTTTATTCATTTATTTGTAAGTTCCGACTAAATTATCAATTTTGCTCATTTGTATATCACTACCCTGTTGTGATTAATGTTCAATACACTAAAAATAATTAATTTATAAATTTACATTTTAAACTTTTAGTTCCAAATTTAAAGGCTAGTCAAATGGAAAAAAAATTTGGGAAAGATAATAATTAATAATATGAAAATATAATCCTAATTGAATTTCTGTCTTACATAGTAACATATAATTATAAAATGTGCAAATAAATTATTGAAAGGTTAGTCTTATCATATAGATCTGTTTTCTTACGAATTAAAGGAAAGAAAATGAGCCTAATTATCTCAAGTTGGTGACAAAGTACAGGCTGCTGCTACAACCTTTTTTTCTACTTCTACATTGACATTGATAAATTATATTGATTGTCATTGATCAACATTGTATCCTTTCCAATCTCTGCCTCATCCCTTGTTGCTCCTGGTTTGATTTCATCCCTTCTGTTGCACCTGGTTTGATTTCATCCCTTCTGTTGCTCCTGGTTTGATTTCATCCTTTGTGTTGCTCCTGGTTGTTACATTGAATCAACTTGATTAGTGCAACCATTAAGTCTTGTCTATTTAAAGAGTAGCTGACAACTTTATAACATGTTTTAATGTTATAAGACTTAACGAATGCTGTTCATACTGTACAGAGGTCTGAAAACTGCTTGTCATCAATTCAGTAATGTAGGCCTTCTAGATCATTGACATGTCCATGTACATAGCTCAAGACCATTTTTGTACCTAATGAAAACTTAATTCATCTCAGTTAACTAATATAATATTTCTTTCGCTAATGCACCAGTGAATGACTTTCAAATCTTGATCTACAATTTTTCTTTTGATTGTTAACACTTTGTTTACTCCAGATTGTCACTTGAACAATTTCTGAAAGATTGGCATGAACAAGTTTCTCCCTTTATGCTTGAAACATTTGGACTTTCAATTTGATCTCATTTGTTGGATTCTTTTATATACAAAATGCCACATTCTTCTGCTATTGAATTTTATGTTGTCTTTTTTTTTTAAGACTATTGTTGTGTTAAGCCCTTAATAGACCTCATTCACCAATTGTAAACAAACAACATTTAGCCACGTGATTCTATATATCTTCTATACAAATTATGTAATCCATAGTGGCTGTCACGTGATACATATTTTTCATTGTTTTATCAATATTATGACGTGGCTAAATGTGTTTATTTACGATTGGTGAATGAGGTCCATTATCAGATAATCAGTACTGTATGTTAAGCCCTTAACTATCAGTACTGTATGTTAAGCCTCTTACTATCAGTACTGTATGTTGTTAGTCAATATCTGATCGGTGTCAGTTTTTTTTTTTTTTCCATTTATTGCCTTCAGACAAATTGTGTGTCTTCTGGAAGGTGAACATTTCTGTTGTTTGTAACTCCCACTAGGCAGGAAATGTGAAATCCTGCTGTGGACTTTGTTTTCAACCATGTAAATAGTGGACTCTTGTTGTTTGAAAAATTAACCATGTAAACGCATTATGAAATCAGTGCCCGGTGTTGATTGAAGCATTCTGGGAGGAATAAAAGCTCAAAGCAAAAAGATAATTCAAGACTTAGCAAAAGATAATTCAAAACTTAGCAAAAGATAAGTCAAGCCTTAACATATGTTTTAGTTTATGTGCTGAACATATACATATTTTTTTTTAGTTTATATTTAGAACATAAACATTTTATAGTTTATATATTAACATAAGCATGTTTGTAGTTGAAATACTGGAATTTCAAAAATTTCAATGTGTTGAAAAAAAAAAAAGTGGGGGAATCACTAGGTTGTTTTCTTTGAAAAAAAATCACTCTTTATTCATTTATTTTTAAGTTCCGACTAAATTATCAATTTTGCTCATTTGTATATCACTACCCTGTTGTGATTAAAGTTCAATAACTTTTTATTTGTTATCAGAAAATGTTAGATTTGTTATAGAATGCACAGCCTTTTTAAAATAAAATAAATTGGTGTTTATGAAATGAACTGGAATACTATATTTAGGATTTTTACATTTACATAGAAAAACTTACTGACTGTGTACAAGTCTCTGAAGAACTCGATCTAGGCAATATTTTTTTTATACATATTGGACTAAGTGTATTTTTTTTGTAATAGTTGTTCATATTTTCATTCCACTAATTCTATAACATAAAATAATTGTCTTGAGCCTGTGTCATCACTATGTAGAGAATCAATAGTAGAAAAATTTAGTCTTTTTTTTTTTAGCCCCTACTTTTAAAAAAACATTGTTTTTGGTAAAAACAACATTTGAACAGAAATGTTCAGTATCATTCCACAGCCTTTTAGCATGAACTTTGTTGTTTTGTTTTTTTTTTAAAGTAAATTTGATAGTATTTTTTAAAACATTTTTTAATGTCATGTTTCAATGAGAACGTTCTATGTTTCAATCCTATCATTTAAAAATGAAGTTTCACATTTCATTGACACAAAATATTTATTTATTCTTGGAGCATTTAGAAATGGTACATTTTTGTTTCATTCATATACAAGTCACAACTGCTTGCTCTTTTAAAATATAAAAGCACAAAAATATTGTTCATGAATTCTTGAAACTTGCTTGTTTCAACTTTGTGCCTTTTTCAACTTGAGAACCCTTAAGGCCTATTTTCTGAACTATGATTGAAGTTGTGTTTACACACACAAACTTCCACATTAACCTTAGAAATTCTGTCAGAACTGGCTGGTCTGTTTTATTTATCGCTAAAAAAGAAGTTTGACTCACTGTCTGATATTTTTAATTTGTTAGAAAAACCTGTCATGTATGTTTAAAAGTTGCCTAAATGTTTTAGTGATAGAATTGTTGGTTAGGTTTTAATTCTCTGCTCAATACACATCATTTTATTTATTGAAGAAAATTATGGGTTATTTATTTATTATACATGCTATTGATGTGAATGTTGTGATGTTAGGTAGACTAGAGATGTTTTTATAGTTTTCACAGTGATGTGGTTGTAGGATGACATTGTTTACTGATGAGATGGTTGCAGAACACTGCTTACAGATGTGATGGTTGGAAAACATTGTTTACTGATGTGTTGTGAATAATGTGATGGTGTTGCTGATTACAAACATATTTTCTAAATTAGTAGATCAATTGTGCTCTTAGAAAATGCTTAAGTTACGACATGCTATTTCAGTTTCAACAGGTCACTATCTATATGAAATATAATAAATCTATCATATTTGAAAATAACTTAAGTAAGGAGATGCTAACTATGGTTGGCTATTTCAAGAGTAATGGTGACTAGAATAGCCAGAACTGTTTAAAGAACGCATAAACACACAAAATACAAAGCCTCAAAATGAAAAGAAATGACAACATAATGATGAATCTCCCAATGTCTTCAGTTCATGCTAGCGTTACAGATGATGCAGTGCTTTGTTTCTGAGTTCAGAACTCAAAAACAGCTCTCCATCAGGATTTTAAAAATATTGCTGAGAACTGCAGCATAAACTAACCCATCCTATCCCATGATAAAACTACACAGTACAAGTTAACCTTGTATTGAAGGGACAATAAAAATGAATATTTATAACAAAAGTTGTTATTAAAACAAATATTAAAAAATTAAAGATAAATTGTAATGACACTACAATGGTTAACACAATGGCCAACTAGATTTGCACTTTTTTTTCTCCTTTGAACTTTGTTTTGTAACCACAATTTTCTTAATACCATAAATATACATTAATACAATTATAAACACCATCAAAAAACAATTTACAAATATTTCTTTTCCTACCAGTTGAAGGGTATTGATGCTAATACGAGTAGAATGATTGAATGTGTACCTCTTAAGACTTGATCTTTACTATGGTCAAAGTTATGTGAGCTTTTCCTGTGCACCTCTTGATATATTTACATAGGAGGCAATACTTGAACAGCTTGTTGAACTGTTGTGTTTCCCACAATGAAGTTCAAATCAGTTGATCTTTATATCATGTTAGAAACATTTGCTCACTCTTACTGTCTCACTAGCTTCAAGTTTGGTTTTTATTTCATCATCAATGTGACAGTGTCTGACTTAATTGTCTATGTTGACAGTATCTTATCTTATTGTCTGTGACAGTGAATGACTTAATGGTCTATGTGACAGTATCTGACCTTATTATCTATATGACAAGTGAATGATCTTATTGTCTGTGACAAATGACTGACTCTATGTGACAGTTTCTGACTTATAGTCTGTGACAGTGAATGACTTTATTGTCTATGTGACAGTGTCTGACCTATTGTCTATGTTACAATTGTCTGATTCAATGGTCTATGAATATCTATGAGGCAGGATCTATCACTTGATGACCAAACTCAAAATTGTAGTTGTTTTTTTTTGTTGTTTTTTTAACATTTCAAATTCATATCAGTTTTAAATTGTATCTCCATTTAAAATTATTCCTACTTTTGTCACTTGTACTCTTCCTGTTCTGTGTTATTGTTGGTGATCTCCCCTGTGCTTTGGCTATTCTCCATATTTCTACGTTTGTCTTTCATGGCCAAAACAAAAAAAAAAAAAAGATTGACTCTGTTACTTTTTCCCATTCCAACATTTTTTATGTTCACTACTTTCTAGGTGTCTATAGATCTCTATTTATAATTCAGCTCTCAATTCTCAGGCTCAATATTTGAAATTGGTTTGTAACGTCTTTGTCATTATTTTATTTATTTTTTAAAATCTAGACGGGTGTAGAATCATATTTTGCTGATAGGACATCATTTATCATTTAGGTTTCTGCAATATCTTGATCATACCTTTGTATCAGGCTATCTGGTCAACAGATTTGCATTCTCTAATTTCGCTTCTTTCAATATGTAAATTACAACATGAGGATTAGATTGGATCTCAGACTATTTTTTTTTGCTGATTAGATATTATATGGTAAAATAAGATAATTATGAAAAATGAATGTTTTTTTTAAAATCCAAATCTTGATTGTAACAATATGTACACACATCGGATTTGAATTCATTGAGATCATTGATTAGTCCATCTATTTCCTCTTTCAGACAGCTTTTTGCTGCTCAGTTGTAAGCTCTTTATTATTTTGTGCCATAATGTTCTGCTGTCCTCAACTGCTCCTCACTGCCATACATGGTTTAGGTTTTTCTGGGTTGTTGAAGTAAAAGATGTTTTTTTTTACTACATTGTTTGCCATAGTTTATTATACCGTCTAATATGATGCCCTTCTGATACAGTTTTGTTGTTGCTGGAGTTTATAACTGAATCAGAACTAATGAGATTGTTGTATTTGTTTATTTCATGTCTGTGTGGAAGAGTTTTAGAATATCACTTTGGCTTGGTTTTTCTGTCCAAAAATTGGCAGGAACTCATTTGATGTGTCAAGGTTATTCCCCTTTTTAATCCATTATTTCACTGTAACCTATTGATTAATAATTTAGTGGTATTCTGCTGAATCTTGAGGTGTATCAGGTAGATCTAATACAGGACCTACTTTCAGGTAGTACAGGACCTAATAACATGAATGATATATATACATATATATATATATTAGTTGGCCTAAGACTTACAATATTGTATGGGCATACTTAACCCCATTGAAGTGTCAGGATTAATACCATGAATGATAAATATTAGCTATCCTAAGACTAAATATTAAATGAAAATGTCTGTACCTGTGGATTTGAACACCTTGTGTCCCTCAATGTTGTCTAGCTGTGGTTCCTTGTGTGGTATACATTGTAATTTTGTTAGTTGGAAGTTGTTGTTTTTTAATTAACCAACCAAAAAGAGTGAAGATGTATACATTGTCTTAAGTTTATTTGTTTATCATTGGAAACTTTAAAAAAATAATTCCTTTTTACTCAAACTATTTTCTTCTTTCTTTCTCTGTGTTCTACTTGATTCATCATTTAGTCATGTTGATTTGTTTTAAAATGTTGATTTGTTTTAACAGCCAAATGTTGTTCTTCTAAATCAATGATTTGATGTTTTGAAATCATTTTGTATTTATTTGGTTCTATACATGATATGTGTTTCATTAATAGTGTGATCTGTTGTGAGCTGTAAAATAGGCTATTCGGGACACAGCCTTTTTTTTTTTATTTATCTTGAAGATTTTTATCATATTTTACGGGCCAGCATACAGCTGGTGTTGATTTAGCTTCAATAAATTGTATGATACCAAACTTGCATAGGGGATTTTGTGATAATTGTGATTTATTATATCAGTTAAATTGTCATTCTTCTGTTTACATGTGTTTAAATGTCTGTGAGAATGTGTTAACATGTTGTTAGAGATGTGTGTTGTCAATCAGTGTTTGTGTGAATATCTGCATGCCTTTGTTTGTTGGGGAATTACTTTTGTCTCCTTGACATTTTAAAGAATTAGCAGTAAAAAAAAATGGTTGTAAGTAATAAGGACAGCCTTTACAGAGAATTAGATGAATTACAGAAATCAGAATGAAATTTGAGCCTGTCTTTCTAGTTTCTACCCAGAAAAATGTCAGTTATTAAGAATAACAAAACAAAAAAAACAAATACAATTCATGGTAAAATGTAAAATGTAATGTAAATTTAATAAGGCCTGCAGCGGTTTAGTTGTCTACCAGCAGTTTGGTGCTTCACGTCAACGACTGTCAACAACTCACCCTCCCCCCTTGAAAATGTTGATTCAGTAGGCCTATGTCTGTAGCACATAATTTACGGATGCAAATCATCAAAGTTGGATGTCTTTAATTTCGAAACAATAATCAATGCATTCAGCAAGGAAAAAATCAATTATCTAGCAAAAGTAGGCCTAACTGTACACCAGATGTGGAAAGGGTTTGACTCAGTGGCGTCACTAGGCAGGTGCGGGGGGGTGCGGGGGACACCCAAGTCGAAAAACTCCTCCCTGGAATCTCTTTCACAGCTTCGTATCAAAGAAACAACTCCTCCCTGGAATCTCTTTCACAGCTTCGTATCAAAGAAACAACTCCTCCCTGGAATCTCTTTCACAGCTTCGTATCAAAGAAACAACTCCTCCCTGGAATCTCTTTCACAGCTTCGTATCAAAGAAACAACTCCTCCCTGGAATCTCTTTCACAGCTTCGTATCAAAGAAACAACTCCTCCCTGGAATCTCTTTCACAGCTTCGTATCAAAGAAACAACTCCTCCCTGGAATCTCTTTCACAGCTTCGTATCAAAGAAACAACTCCTCCCTGGAATCTCTTTCACAGCTTCGTATCAAAGAAACAACTCCTCCCTGGAATCTCTTTCACAGCTTCGTATCAACATGTCCCAAACCTTCTGAATTTAATAGTGTTAGACTTATAATTTTCCTATTATGAGAAAATGCGTTGTAGACGCCAGGAGAAAGAGTTTCTAAAGAACAGAAATGTACAAAAATGCTTGGTGGCCGGGACTTTGCCCCAGACAACTCTGAGCTTAAGGAGCTTTCCAAACATCTTTTCTGACCGGTTGAGTGGCGAACGTAACATGCTTTATTGTAATATATTTAGAAACACATAGAATTAAGCCCCTCGCATGTCATTAGACGTATATGGCTGCAAGTTCTCTCCACAGAAATCAGTCTAAGGCGACTTTCACAACCACTTCTCAGCTGGTGCCCACGAAATTCAGGACTTCAAAAAGGTGTGACGCCATGACGTGGACGGCCATGTTTTGCATTCATCTTTTTGGCTTTCATGTTAAGGCTGATTTTGGTAAACGTGTCTCGTCTTGTCTAATGATATTTCTCACAAATGTCAATCGAAGTTCTGTCGCCACTTTTCCTTAGACGGTGAATACCTATGCGGGAAAATGATAACATTATCTCGGTATGTTATTTGTAGGATCCTTCTCAGCCATCAAAGACGGCGCCTGCTTTCCAATCCGACATGCAACATCATGATATGCATCTCCATCACTTGAGATAACACTGTCTAAATAGGTGAACTTCTATTTGTTCAGGATCTGTATGGCCAATGTTGATTGGGTAGGGCCTACTGGGTAACTTGCACCCAATATGCATAACTTTGATAGCGTCTTTATCCATCTTATTGTGTAAACATTTAATTATATTTCAAAGTAATGCTATGTCGTCAGGATGGCTGCCTGGTTGTGCGGTTTGCGCGCTGGAGTGTCGTTCAGATTTATCGGTGGTCCAGGGTTCAAACCCTGCCCGCTCCCATCCCCCGTCGTCCTGTGGGAGGTTTGGACTAGGAAGTAATTATCTTCAACTCTGAAGGAAAATCCGAGACATGTAAAACATTTTTTACAAAATCCAACTCGGTTTGGTTTACGGCATGGGAACCCGAATGGGATAAGATGCACCCTAATCTCATATTCCTCTCGATGTTGAATAATTCCAGCGTCTGTTGTGACACAGCAGCCTGATTTGCTTTAGACATGGCGCTGAATTTGGACAAATTGTTGCGAGATGCCTTATTCTCTTTCTATTTTTCAGAGTGGTTCCGATGGACGCTATCAAACTTTTATAAATCTACAATACAGGTCAACATTCTTTGTTGGCATTCTAGGCTTTGCTCGACGATGTTTCGCAGGACATAAACCTGTTCAGTACTGATTTATTTTTTCAGAAGCAGCTGAGAAACACTAGTATAGTTTAAAACTTTTTCCGCAAGGAGTTCTTAAATAATCTCTAATAAAAAAAAGTTTAACTCAATTTGTATCAATTCAATAATTGTACATTTTCAATTCATATAGGCTAATAACTTTTGATAAACAATTAAAAAAAAATAATTGTAAAATAGAATCAAAAACTATTTCCGGGTGTAACCAATCAATGAATTATCTTACAGTTTTATTGTTCAACATAAAGACACAAAATAAACAATAGATGTTTGTTTTTTAGGGAGATATTTTTTTCCTTTGGGAATGTGACACCCCCAACTTCCCGCACCGGTTGACACCGACTTTGACTTTTTGTTTTTCAAAGACAAATGTTTAGATAACTAGACTGTAGATTATACTATTTGAACCATATAATCTAGGTCTGTTGTTTGAACATCTAAATAACTCTTAAATTAAAAATTTAAGAAACATTACTCTGTAAGATGTTTAGTATTATTCTTTTTATTACTTATACAGCAATAGCGTCCCCTTTATGAATGTGAATGGTATGATCGCGTAAGAGGTTAAAGGTTAAAGGTCTTCCAGCTGGACGATACAGGTCATTTGGTTTTGCTTTTTGTTTGTCTTTCTTACAACAGTATGTGGATTACATAACTGAATTCAACAAATGCCGGTTGTTAATTCGTGACATGGTTGATAGATCTAGATAAAAATAATTAATATAGAATCTAGATTATCAGACTATTAAAAAGAACTGATAACTTCAACAGTGATTAATTTAACACGTTTACGGTTCACATTACTAAGTAAGTCGTCTAAGTCTAAGACCTAAGAAGACGTCTTAGTCATTACTAAATTACTTAAAGTCAAAGTTAGTAGTTAAATAGTTAATAAATACTAAAATTGGCATAATAAGGAGGCTAATAATCTAATATATAATAATAATAATATTATATTGACATTGATAATAATAATATTGTTAAAGTTTAGTTATAGTATTTATAGATCTACCAACTTATAGGGCCTATAAATATAGATCTAGATTCTAGATAATACTCTACTCTAGTATTAGTCACTATAGTATACTATTTGTATTGCCCATATGAATATGGCCATTATGGGTCTACTTTTAGAAATTAGAATTTATTAGAATAATAAGATCTAGAACTAGATTTACTTTTAATTTTAATATTAATTAATTATTACAACTACTAGATCTAGAATCTTATAGGACATACTAACAAAAATCTATCTAGATTCTAATCTAGATCTATATTTCTATATTCTATATACTTATATAGTATACAGAGGTCTAGTAATCTAGAGAAATTATATCTAGAATTAGAGTATTACTAGTATTAGCTTTTTTTTTTTTAGAGATCTAGATTAAGATTAGAATAGATTATAGAACTAGATACACAATTTATGCATAATAATTTAAGTAATCACTTATCGTCTATCATCTTTACTTTAAGTCAATTAAGTAATTATGATATTAATAACCATAGTAGGCTACTTATGTTAAATTATATATATCTAGTAGTAGGGTCTAGACTCTAGATCTATAATATATGTCTAGTTCTATATAATAATATGATATCATTTAATTTGAAAATCTAGAAAAGAGGAAATAGTAAGTAGATATCTATGGTTGAACGGGAGGGGGGGGCTAAAGCCCCTCCCAATCGGCCAAACCTGGCAAATTTAAGTTGAGATAATCACACAATTTGTATACAAATTCTTCACTTATGATAATAGACTAATTATTTATATTTCTTTTAGCAATATTTAGATTATACCTACCCTTTCAGTGGGGGAGGGGGGCAGTTCCATTTTAATGATTTTTTATGGAAAAACAAAATTAGTTTAACATCTAATTTTTATATTTCTCTCTGGTATGTTGGGGTGGGGAGATAAATCTAGTGCTCTCCCCACCCTAACCTTTTGAGTGGGGGGAATTTTATGCAGAAATCATATAGTCTGTGAACAAAACCTCTATATAATATAAGCTACTTATCAACATTTGAACGCATCAGTATATTATGTCACACTGCACTCTAATATCAAATTAAATCATTAATAAATATATAAATTGAAAGAGTGTGGTCAGTACCAGAATAGACTGTGTGGGAGGGGCGATAGATACAATCCCATCCACCCCCAACAGACAGATCAATATATTGTTTGTGATTTTAGTAAAGAAATTTCAAAATCTTTTCATACTCAAACATGACTGTTAAAAGTTAAAACATAATAGTCAAATATGGCGAGTCTATGTGTTGATCATGATTTAAAATTGACATAATTATTTAAAGAAAGACTTTGTTTTGAATTTAGAATTCATGAGAAACTTTAAAGTATAAGTGTAACAATTCAGATGAGTTCTGAACCCAAAGATTTTTTTCCTAGTCGCCTTTTCCCACCTTTACTCAATCTGAGATTTTTCTATTATTTTAATAACTTTATGATTGTACACAATTTATACTTGAACCCTAAACATACACAAAATTTTGAGTAGAATCTAATTGGTCTACTTCATTTCTCCTCCTTCTTCCAAAATTATTTTGTTCAGAGCTTTCTGTTGGTGTCTAATATTTAGAATTCTTTCTTTTTGGTTCTTCTGACATCAGTATGTTGTTACCAGTTGTTGACTTGTAGCACCAAACTGCTGATAGACAACTTAGCCATTGTATGCATAATATACCTTATGTAATAAAACTTCAAGAGTCAGGTCTTCTTGACATGTCACAATAACCTAAAAGATATATTTTGGCTTTGACAATGCCTCAAAAGGGCTGATCATGATTGTGACTCTTGCACAGACATTTTCATTTGTTCCATGTTCTGTGAATGAAATGTATAGTAGCATATAGAAACTATATTTCTGTTCTAAATAGCTTTAAACTACATTAGTTTTAGGAATGAATTTTTAAGGCAGTTAACTAATAGTTGAATGTTCAAAAAGCTTTTCATTTTGTTTTTCATCTCAAGTATTTTCAATTATCATTATAATCATGCATTCAGAATAAAAGAACCAATTATGTCCTTAGATATTGAAGTTGAAGGTACAGATGTAGTAGACCTTCTCATAATTGTCATATTTGTGTTGACATTTATCCTGTGTATCCAATCTTTATTGTGTGTTCATCAAGGGTTGAGTTTGCACTCTTTTCAGACCCTTGGCCTTAGGGAAGGATTTTATAAAGATGTCAGGAATGAGAGATTGGCTCATGTCAGGAATGAAAGATTGGCTCATGTCAGGAATGAGAGATTGGCTCTTCACTCTTTATCAACTAAATGATCATTGTAAACATGACTCTTTGAGCCTTACCAGTGTACATCCTTTTAAGGGTGACCAGATGGCAAAGCCCATGAGAGATTCCTCTATATTCTGTAATATACCACCACTACCTGTGATTTAAATTACAGTCACCACAGTGTACTTGCAAGGGAGTCTCCTGGAGGAAATGTATTTTTTCCAACCTTTCTGCCTATCAGAGTTGCTGGGTTTTGGAAAAATTGCCCTCTGTCTTACCAGAAAATATTTTTTTTTCTTAATCATCAACAAACCCAGATAAACTGACAACCTTCTTTGATATACTTATTCTTTTCTAGTTGAAATAGAGTTAAGGATTTTTTTTCCAAATGGTTTCGTGGATGGAAGAGATCTAGATCCACTGGTTATGACTAATTTTTGTGTGTCTTACTTTTAAACAAAAGCTCAAACATTTACTACAAAGCAACATTTTCAATATCTTTTTAGGATGTATAGATGAAGAAAATGTTTACTATATGATACATAATTTAAAAAAAAAGATGATCTTCCTTTAGCACAGAATAGAATTTCTATTTTTTTCATCTACACATTCACTAACAGAAGTCAATTTAACATTAGAGACATCAGAACTGGCATTGTAACAAACATGAAGATTTTAAAAGCTGTCACAGTAAACAACTGTTAAATAAGATAAGATTTAAGATAATTTTTATTGATCCAATCTAATGGAAATTCAGTTTGACAACAATTGACAAGCTCAGCAAAACTACTGTACAAAAACAATATTGATGAAAAATTCGAACAACATTCACACACGAAACACATAGGCCTACACATTCACAACCAGCGCTTTATGAATTTCACTTCTATGTACTTCTCGATGACGACAGCTGATCTTGTAACACTCTGACCGAAAGTGGGATAATGGAGTTTTCAAATCTTTCAGTTTTAGTCCTAATGGAAAGGAGACGACCACTTCGTTCAGATCTTATGTAACAGTGGTTTAATGGGTTTAATAGTGGTTTAAATACATTTATGCTTAACAAACCTGACAGTTTTTGTGCCTATATCTTCGACTGGTCTATGTTAACAAGTGTTGTTTTTTAGGTCTTTTAGTACTCACTAATAAATTTATTCAAAAATGTAACCAACCAGCATGCAACAGACATGACTAAAGCACACTCTGCATATTTCAATGTAAGCATTTTACAATCTTTCCATTTGAAAACCCTGATATATCTTCCCTTTGTAGTTGCTATCTTCAATAAGAGGTTCCAAGTTTTATCCTAGGCCAGGGGTCGGCAACCTTTTGAGTCGAAAGAGCCAAAAACGACAATTTACCAAATTTTAAAGTTTTTAAAGAGCCGCCACAAATTTTTTCTTGCCAACAATAAATAGTATTCACACAATTAATTTTTAATTAAAAAAACAACGATTATATTAATTCATATATACGTTTTTTCCACACCAAATAAGATAATATATATATATGGTTTTATTTGATTATTATTTTTTCTTTCGGTAATAACTAAAGCAGTTCAACATTTACTTACAACACTAACTTGTACTTCAATAACAAACAATTGAGAAAATTCAATGGGAGGTTTGCTTTGCATGGTTTTAGAAAGTTTGGATAGGATACATTAGGCTCATAACTGGTTTTTAGTTTTAAACACGACTCTAAATTTTCATTTGTTAGTTGACTTCTTACTGTACTTTTATTTATGTACGAATATAACACTTGCACGAATATGTCGATCCGAAGATACTCAGTACTTCAAATGCCAACTTCACCTCACTCTAGCATTCTGGAAGACTATTCCATACGTCGAATATAGGCTCAACTCAAGACATTTCTTTTAAAGTTGTCAAAGTTGTTGCGTAATGTACATACATTTCTGGACTTCCAAATTTTTCAACTTGCTTTTTGACTCTGTAAATTTTCCACTCCACAAAGCATTACTTTTTAAATCGATCAATTGATTTTCTAGAGATCCAGAATCAATTTTAAATGGCTCAATGTGGATTTCTTTATGATTTGTGTTGAGAGGATTTAATAGGAATGCTAGCATAGTTTTGTTGAACTACTCAAATCTGTCAAGAAACTCATCTTTGATTTTTTTTTATAACTGTGCTGAAGTAATTTGTGTCAATAGTTGCACTGGTTTTATCGCGAGACTGCTTTAGACATTGAAAATGAAGTAAGTGCATAACTTCTGCAAAAAAAAAATATTTTTTTCTTCAAAATAAACTAATTCTTCTACCAAAACGTAGCCTGGGTTTTACTATCCTTGTAGTTTTAGACTCAGCTCATTTCCTTTCGCTCTTACTTCCACCATATAGTACAATTTTTGCAACCATTTGTCGTTCTCTTATTCAGGGTGATTAATGCTTTTTCATTTAAGAATGTATTTCCATCTCGTTAAAGAGTTCTTTTAAATGACGATGGTAGAGTGCTTTTGATAAGATGATGTTTACTATCTTGATTATCAAATTTATGACTTCAACTATTTCGGCCATAAATGTTTGGGCACAAAGCGCTTCTTCCTGTATGTGAAATGTAAGAATTTGGTGGTTTATTTGGCTCGAAGAATCGTTGTTGCTCCTTAATTTTTCCTGTCATACTTCTGGCTCCATCAGTTGCTGTTTAAAGGATTTTATTTAACTCGATCTTATTGTCTTCAAGGCATGTCTGCACGGCATTCGCTCTATCTTCCCCTCTAGTTCGTCATGAGAGTAGCAATCTTGGAAGATCTTCTTTTGGACCTTGGGAAGGCATATATACCAGACAAAATGGGCAACTTGTGCCGTGCCTTTTAGGCCGCAAGACTAGCAAGTGATATGGCAGAAGAAAGTTGAATATCTTCCACCTGCAAATATGTTACATTTGAAGATATTTTAGCTATTCTATCTTGTACTGTTTTAGCGGATAGTGGCATAGCTTTGACTTTTTTTTTCAAGGTTTCTGTTTTTGTTGTTTTGTTGAAATCACGAAACTGTTCTTCAGACGCACGTAGGAAGCAGTCTTTGACATACTCACCATCTGAAAATGGTTTGCCTTTTTGTGCAATTTCTATTGGTACCGCAAAGCTTGCCAGATAAGCATTACTTGTAGATGTTTCTAACTTTGAGAAGATCATTCGCTTCTAACTCATTTACTTAAAACAACAAACTATACGTCGCAGCCAAAGCACGCAATGAAGATACCATTTCGTCTTGCGTCGAAAGCGAATTAAAACCTACATAGAAACATCCGACCATGGCGTCATTTGAGAGCTTCCGACGACTGACGACATGTGTAATGGGGGGTGGTATAAGGCTGATAGATAGAATCGGTGCCTTTTCTTGGTTAAAAGATTCAGAACTATTTGAAAAATGTTTCGATAAAATAAATAATATATTTGCGTATGGAACTAAAGAGCCACAGCTTCACGTCCAAAGAGCCGCATGTGGCTCGCGAGCCGCAGGTTGCCGACCCCGGTCCTAGGCTAGCATGGTGGCCATCTTGGATTATTTTCATGATAAGCAATAAAGATATAAACTTCTCTCTTCCAAAGCCCTTAAGTTGTGCACAATGTCACGATGCAGGTCAAGAGCATGTGTCATCCTTGATCTGTTAAAACAGGACTCAGCAAGTCTGTGACAGTAAAAGATATACAGTTTCCTTTTCCTCCCAAAAGTTCTTCCACCAAACAGTTCTCAAATCTTCTTTGCCTGGTTTAGCAGCTTTTTAATCTTCATTCCATTTGGCTCCAGGTTTTTTTTTTAATATATCTACTACTTGATTTTGTGTTTATTAGATTGATGCCTTTTTAATGATACACTATTTCATAACATCATTGTTATCTAAAACAAGTGTTGGCCTGGCAGGCTATATAGTTTTAAAACATAGAATAATAACATTTCTAAAGGCCATAGACAAGATTACAAACAAATATAAACTACAGATAACAATATTTATGTAAGTAAGTTACCAATAATTGGGGTTACTATATTGATTTATTTTATGAAAAAAAAAAATATATATATAATGTGTTAGACATTTGTTTTCTCAAGAACATGTGAACTAGCCTCATGAACTATGACCTAGTTAATCATCCTTGAACTTCAGATATTGATAAAACATAGCAGTGTTACTTGTGTACTTATACCGAAAAAAAAAATATTGATCTTCATGTCTGCAACTTTGTACCAGGTTTTCATGTTTAATTAGGTCATTAACTGTTCAGTAAAAGGGCAGAATATGTGCTCCTTCAGCACACACACACATGCACACAGGCACAGGCACAGGCACACACACACATGCACACACAAAGGGCATATATATCTATATATCTTCACATGAGCGTAGCCAGTATTTTTTTAGGGCCAGGAAGGGCTCAAACCCCCCCCCCCCCGCCCCCTTCCTATACATATATTTTTTTGAGTTAATAGAAAGACAGGGGGAGCACTGTGAGCTTCACCAGTGGTGTCTGCCCTGTCACCAAGCTTTATTTCTGGAATTTGAAACAAAAGATGCATACTCTGAGTCTATAGTGCATTATTCTGCTACTCTTCTTAAAAATTTTACATTTAATGTCAAATCTGCTATTTAATGGAGCCCAGAGACAGGTAGAAACAGATGGTTTAGTTTATTATTTGAGGGAGGAGATAAACCACAAAACCCTTTTTGTCTGCGCTCAAGAAATTTAGTAATTGTAGTTTTGCTTTTCTTTTTTTGGAAAGGAGGGCTAAAGTAAAAAAAAAAAAAAACCTTTGGCTACGCTCATAGAATTTGCTTTAGTTTAATATTGAATAGGGGGTTTTTAACCTCAAAACTCCCTGGAGGATGGTTTTTAAACTCAAAACTCCCTGGAGGATGGTTTTTAAACTCAAAACTCCCTGGAGGATGGTTTTTAACCTCAAAACTCCCTGGAGGATGGTTTTTAAACTCAAAACTCCCTGGAGGATGGTTTTTAAACTCAAAACTCCCTGGAGGATGGTTTTTAAACTCAAAACTCCCTGGAGGATGGTTTTTAAAATCAAAACTCCCTGGAGGATGGTTTTTAAAATCAAAACTCCCTGGAGGATGGTTTTTAAACTCTCAACTCCCTGGAGGATGGTTTTTAACCTCAAAACTCCCTGGAGGATGGTTTTTAAAATCAAAACTCCCTGGAGGATGGTTTTTAAACTCTCAACTCCCTGGAGGATGGTTTTTAACCTCAAAACTCCCTGGAGGATGGTTTTTAAAATCAAAACTCCCTGGAGGATGGTTTTTAAACTCTCAACTCCCTGGAGGATGGTTTTTAACCTCAAAACTCCCTGGAGGATGGTTTTTAAAATCAAAACTCCCTGGAGGATGGTTTTTAAACTCTCAACTCCCTGGAGGATGGTTTTTAACCTCGAAACTCCCTGGAGGATGGTTTTTAAAATCAAAACTCCCTGGAGGATGGTTTTTAAACTCTCAACTCCCTGGAGGATGGTTTTTAAAATCAAAACTCCCTGGAGGATGGTTTTTAAACTCTCAACTCCCTGGAGGATGGTTTTTAACCTCAAAACTCCCTGGAGGATGGTTTTTAAACTCTCAACTCCCTGGAGGATGGTTTTTAAACTCAAAACCCCCCCTTGCCTATGCTCAAGGAATTTGGTGACTGTAGTTTACTTAATTTTTTGTTTTATTGAAGAGGGGTTTTTAACCTCAAAAACCTCTGGAGGGGGAATTTTAAACTCAAAACCCCCCTATCAGCTTTGCCGAGGCAAGTGAAAGTTTAACTTTTAAATCTCACCTACAATAAACAAAATTAAAGTAAGAACAAAAAGAGTATTCAAAAAATACCCCCCCCCCCCCATGCAGGGTTTGGGGTGGTTTAACCCCGAAAACTCCTCTTGATTATGCCCATGTATCTATATATATTTCTCTCTCTCTCTCTCTTTATATATATATATATATCTAAGAGAGATAACATATTTTCTACATTGCTTTTAGAGATAAAAATAATACATTTCACAGAGTAGAGTATATACAGTATATTTGCTTATCAAATGACACATTTAATCTGTATCATGAATCTCACTGTGTTTCTTTTGGTGACTGACTTTGTACATGGACATATTCATTCTTACATCTCTCTTCAACGCTATAAGAGGCACACATTTTTCCAAGTAAATAATATTTGTAAGTCAATTACATTTTTTATCATCAATTTCTTTGAGAGAATATAAAAAGTGCTGTTCATCTGAACATGACATTTAATGACACATAGATACAATCATGATCTAGTTTCAATCATGGCCACTCAATAATTTTCTTCAAAAAAAATTTATATTAGAAGGGATGGTGCATACCATTTATCTAGTAATAAATAGTTGATAACATTTTTTTTTAGTTTAATTATTGGGCCGACCTTTAACCCTAAAAAAATATCTTTTACATCCAGACCTTTTTTTTTTAAACAAAGGGGAATAATTCCTTCTGTGATATTAACTTTTTTTCAGATTCTAAGAGACACTGTGGGTAGGAATGGATATAAATGGCCAAATTAACAATTTGTGTTACATTAGGATACATAGCGAGTAGAATTAGAACAGGTTTTATTTAGTGTGTAGTAATCTAGAACCAAAAAAAGTTGCTATGGTTAGACTGAAAATTAAGGCAAGTTTAGCTTAGAGACTAATAAGAACGAGGAAAGCTAGAAACTGAATAAAAATTAGAACAAGATACAACATTTTCACCTGTGCAAATAAACATTGTAAGTTGTCTGAAAATTCAACCAACTGTGAGATCTTGCCTTGAAGTCTCTGTCAGATCTAACAGCTAGCATAGGGAATGACTTTTTAACTTTATTTAAATCTGGGAAAATATCTTTATTTTTTTTTTAACATTCTCTGTTTTTTATTTCATTTCAGACTTTCAATGGTTTATGTTGACTGCCAGAAGTGTCTTGAACCAAACAATGTGCTTACAGTTAGAAACACTACACATTTGAAAAGCATTGCTTCCCTTGTCTTGTACTTTGTTGAGTTTCCTCCATGGCAAGTGGCTAACCTTTTGTTTTCTATGAACGATATGGACATTTGTGTCAAGTGTGCAACAAGCTGGTGAGGAAATCAAACAACAGTTTCTGTGTTGCTGTGTTAAAATTCTAATGTTTGACTTCTGAAGTATCCAAAGCTACAATTTAGTAATTAGAATCATCTACATTATTACCTAGACCACTTTAAAAAAGTGTTTGAAAATCCGAATGATATTTGTATCTCCAACTGAAGCTGATTACTTCCCCTGTACTTGATAAATCTTTTGTGACTGCAATAAAAATGTGCAGTACTATGTCTACAAGTGCTAATGGAATGTCGTTATGTACAGACTCTACAGCAGCAGCCTCCAGTTCAAATCAGTACAACATGTACCGCTACATGTACAACAGCCCTCGACGTCCTGAGGGTGTCCACCAGCTGCTCTGGCACAAGGTAGAAATGCTGCTAGTCTACACTTGGGTTCTCATCCAGACATTGTTTCTTATTGCAGGGCTGGCAGTACTCCATTTCTCCACCTTCTCAGTCATGATGTGCTATCTTATCAATGGAGTCGTCAAAGGGAGAAGAGAGTTTTTACCACAGAAATGAACTTTGTTTTGCTTGGAGAAACTATTTACATTATGTACCAAAGTGTTTCACTTTTCTTTTATAACATTAACATATTGGATGAAGTAGTAATTATTTCAATCTAGAAACATATTCAAATTTAAAAAAAAACTCTACTGAAATATTTTAAAAAATAAGTTGTTGATTTTATTATGTATTAAATATTATCAACAATATCTGCACTTAAGTATTCAAGATGAAGCTCTGAGTGTTTTAATGATTTTTTTCTTGTTGACTTAGTCAAAATGTATTTTTTTAGTCATTACAAATTAACTTTTACTTTTGGCTAACTAGGTTATTTTTTCCCTTCAGTAAGCCATAGTCATATATATAAATATATATGTATATATATCTCAGTGCACTGCCCATTCAGTGTCATTTTCTTGAAGTCATGTTATTGTGGCTATTTGAGTTGGATAATGTTAACTGATAGCGATTCTAATACACAAAATATTAGGTGTACATTTCATTGGAATTGGAAGTGGTTGCTAGATATCACTTAGGAAAGTGTAGATACAATTATTTAGAAGAATTCAATCTAAGACTTATTTGTTGTTTCTTCCCTTTGAAAAGCTTTTAATTGTTTCTATTCTACAGTTTATAATTGTCCTGAATTCTAGGCGTCTGCTGAAAGCTTTTGCATCACTTTTGTCAGTGTTAAAAATTAATTGCAACATTTAACAAACTTGCAGTCCTTTGCAATGTAGTCAGTGAGACTAAATACATGGTGGGTTGAGGGTAATTACAAAAATATCAAATCAACAATGAAGAAATCATTTTTAATGTTGTATTTTTCTAAGAATTTTCTATTGATGTAAATGCATGTCTTAATGGAAATGATAGAAATAAAATGTTGTAGTCTTTGTTTTATTAGTTTCAATATTTATTCAACTCATAACTTTTTCTTCATTGCATTGAATTTAAATTTTGTAAAAAAAATAAATAAATAAATTATTGAATAAGGTAAAAAAAACACATTTCGAATCAAAAGTTTAACATAGAAATCATTGTACAGCCAATAAGATTTGTTTAGGCTCTTGACTTTTTTTGTGTTCATGTGTTACTAGATTTTTGACTCGTCTGCTTTGATTTGTCTTTGCACAACTGATCTTGTTGCATACATTTTAATATTTACTTTTCAGTTGAATTTACTTTTGTAAAAAATAAATGGCAGATTTTTTAGAGTAATAGTGTTGTTTTTTTTTTCATTTCAAATTTTTTTTTTTAATAGCTTAAAAAGATAAAAGGCATTATCAATATCTTTTTAAAATAAAAAATGTGTATGCCTACATTAAAGAGAACCCGATGCCGACATTATTCTTACTGAAACAGACAGAATACTAGAGCATCTAAAATCATTAATGTAGTCCTTTTCTGGACATTTTTAATTCATTAATTTAATTTTACTTTCATTAATTGTATAATTTATTTTTTATATTTTTTTAAAGTGCAGTTCAAAGTGAATTTTATGATACAGTCATCAGTTTAAAAAAAAGGGGCATAAGTATTGCCACTTAATGTAAACTGCTGAGGTTCTTTCTGCTGTTTGTTGAAATGTGTTGACATTTATGCTTTAAGATGTTGCTTCTGTATTTAGTCATTTCATGTGTTCTTTCTTTAAAGATTTTTTTTTTACAATGTTGTTTTTAAACATTTTATCTGGTTATTTATAACTATTTGTTTAGAATGTTTTCTAACTTTATTTTTGTTCATTTTTATTCTGTGTATATATATATGTTCACTTTAATAGTTCAGAATAAAACATTTGAAAAAGTCTGCATTAAATACAACTTGAATTCAAGTGATTGATTCTACTTTTTAAAAGTTTTAAAGCACAAAGTCTCTGAAAAATGTGGTAGCATTAGGTGTTTTTTTTCTTTTTCCCTTTACCGTATACACAATGTTTAGAAATGTTACATAGTAGCATGCTAAATTACTGCTTAAAGTTATAAAATGAACTACTGTGGAAGCACCTTTCTACTATAAATGTTTACAGAAACAAATGAATTAAATGAAGCTACACACAATTGCAGTTTAAAAAATAATTTATATTAATGTCCACATGATGAGAACCATTGATGTTATGCAAGGGGTAGAAGGTTTTGTTTTTAATGTAGCAGGTCTGGTTACAAACTTAGCTTTCTGTTGCTACCTTAGCTGGTGCATGTAGGAAAAACCTTTCTGTTTTTGTTTTAGACTTCTTCATTCTCACACAATTTCTTGTAGTTCTCACACCATCTCTTGTAGTTAAGCATAAAGATGTTCTTTCACTTGCTGCATTCTCCCAGGAATCTAAAGTGAATGCTCTTTTAAACACTGCATCTGGATGATTTATAGTCTTTACAGATCTACTCTTCATAGTGTCAGTTCTCTTAAACTACCATCCTGCTCTCTATAGTGTATAGGCCATGTCTTAGTCTACTGTAGTTTGACAACATCTCAGAGCTGTAAAGCAATGTTGAAAGGATTTAAAGCCTGATTCCACGACTCAACAGTCTGCATTGGGCTTGGTGATTTCCTGGTCATATTTTGATACTTTGGTGGAGTGTGTTACCTAGACAGGTAAATCAGTTGACAGCAATTAGTTTCTGTCAGTTATGTTTTATTTTTAGACAATCTTTTTTGTGTCAAAATCTACATGCACCAGAAAATATGTTGATTTGACACAGCTGTTCAGTTCTGAACATTTGTGTTCTCTTGTACTATTTGTGGCCATACTGCACTAGAACGGATTGTGTGTTTGGTATCCAGAGAACTATTGTAATTAATGTACAACTCTTGATCAATTCTCATTAGTGCAGTGTGCTATGCTCATCTGTAAAATAGTTTTGTTTTGTAGTCAAAGTGTAAATGATCAATTAATGATGCATTACTTAATTAAATGACATTAATTACTTCATTTATTGCTGCTAACTTAACTAAATAAAATGATTTTAAAAAAAATTGTTTTGTGTTTTTTAGTCAGCACTGACTAACATATTCCAGACTGCTTGTGGTGTTAGAACCATTGCATATTTTATGGTCTTTGCTAACAGAACCCAAACTGCTTGTGGTGTTAGAACCATTGCAAACTATATGGCCCTTGCTAACAGAACCCAGACTGCTTTTGGTGTTAGAACCATTGCAAACTATATGGCCCTTGCTAACAGAACCCAAACTGCTTGTGGTGTTAGAACCATTGCAAACTATATGGCCCTTGCTAACAGAACCCAGACTGCTTTTGGTGTTAGAACCATTGCAAACTATATGGCCCTTGCTAACAGAACCCAAACTGCTTGTGGTGTTAGAACCATTGCAAACTATATGGCCCTTGCTAACAGAACCCAGACTGCTTTTGGTGTTAGAACCATTGCAAACTATATGGCCCTTGCTAACAGAACCCAAACTGCTTGTGGTGTTAGAACCATTGCAAACTATATGGCCCTTGCTAACAGAACCCAAACTGCTTGTGGTGTTAGAACCATTGCAAACTATATGGCCCTTGCTAACAGAACCCAAACTGCTTGTGGTGTTAGAACCATTGCAAACTATATGGCCCTTGCTAACAGAACCCAGACTGCTTGTGGTGTTAGAACCATTGCAAACTATATGGCCCTTGCTAACAGAACCCAAACTGCTTGTGGTGTTAGAACCATTGCAAACTATATGGCCCATGCTAACAGAACCCAAACTGCTTGTGGTGTTAGAACCATTGCAAACTATATGGCCCTTGCTAACAGAACCCAAACTGCTTGTGGTGTTAGAACCATTGCAAACTATATGGCCCTTGCTAACAGAACCCAAACTGCTTGTGGTGTTAGAACCATTGCAAACTATATGGCCCTTGCTAACAGAACCCAAACTGCTTGTGGTGTTAGAACCATTGCAAACTATATGGCCCTTGCTAACAGAACCCAAACTGCTTGTGGTGTTAGAACCATTGCATATTTTATGGCCCTTGCTAACAGAACCCAAACTGCTTTCGGTTTATCTATAAACCTCGGGAAACAGAAGTCATGTTCAAGAAGTCACCCAATAAAACATACTCAGCCCCAAAGATCACCGTAAACGAACAGGCCCTTAACGTGGTAGACCCCTTCACATATCTAGGTAGTATAGTGTCAAATGATTCCTCACTTTCAAGGGAAGTTGATAACCGTCTGGCCAGGGCCAGTAGCGCTTTTGGACGCTTTCAGGCGAGAGTTTGGCGGAATAAATCGCTCCTCCTGCATACATAAATCAATGTCTACCAGGCGGTGGTTCTCTCAACCCTTCTATATGGCTCTGAGACATGGACACTATACAGAAAGCAACTAAGACTACTTGAGCGCTCCATCATGGACACACGGTGGCAAGACCGCACTAGTTGTAGTTGTAGCGATGTCCTTGCGAACGCCGGTATGGACAGCATAGAGGGACTTCTTATGGTCCGACAGTTACGCTGGGTAGGGCACGTATCCCGTATGGAAGACGAATGTATGCCAAAGGCAGTCTTTTTTTGTTAAGCTAGAAGGTGGTCGACGTAACAGAGGTGCCCCACGGAAACGCTTCAAAGACCAGCTTAGGCGCTAACTTGCCTTAGCTGACATAGACGAGAGCAACTGGTTGCATGCGGCTTCAGAACGAGACAGCTGGAGGTCACTCACAAAGGCCGTGGGATACATATTTGAGACCAAAAGAAAATCCTCTGTCGAGGACAGACATAGACGGCGAAAAGAAAATCTAAATCGACCACCTGCGGACAATGGTTATGCTTGCCATGGATGTGGCAAAATATGTAGGTCACAGCTGGGGCTGCGCAGCGACGGGAAATACTGCATTCCTCACTAATCATCGGACTCGAAGACTAGCCTTATTATTATTTTTATTTTTAAAAATTTCATATTGAAGGGGAAATGTTCCACAGCACTTTCACACCATTACAAACATGGCTGATTAGTTTTTAAAAATACATATCTGTGGGGTTTTTTCACTAGTTAAGATTCAAAATGTTTGATCAAAGTATCAAAAGTTTCTGTTCAATGGACACACACAGTGTGTGAATGTGGTGCAACTGTTGAGGAGGTAAGAGAAGGAACTTGGTTCACAGGCTTCCAATACAACACATTGTAAGAACACACAATTCCACATTCACACTATCAACACCTTCACATAGAGAAGACATGTTGTCTTGGAAGAAGATACGAAGCATACATAAAAAGGAAGCATACATAAAAAGGCGTCATTAAACTGTGTGAATGCAAAGTCTTACAAAAAAAGTTTTTATTAGACAATGCAGTTAATGTTGAGCCTTTAGTGTAATAATGACTGAGTACTTGAGACTTATTAAGATTCAAAATTTAAGAATTCGATAAGTATCCTCAGGTGGTCACAACTTAAACTAATATTCTACCCTAGTAATACTTCAGTCCAATAAGACAGCTGCAAATAATTCAAATACTTAAAACGGTTTAATATAAAAAAAAATAAATACATTTATTGATCAAATATTTAAACTATATTAAAAAATGAAGAGTCACAGCGGCCATTTTAGTTTCAGCATAAAATGAATAATACATGCTCAAATATCAATAAATACATGCTCAATAAAACACATGGTTAGTTTCTACAAGGTTTATTGTGTTTGTTTTCTGAATGCATCAATAAGAAAAACAAATTTCAATAGAAATCATAAAGTTGTTCCTAAATGGTAGATAATTCAATAGGTTACATTCATTATAAATAGGAAACAAAAAGGCACTAGGAGAGTCACATTAGTAGTACAGGGAACATACAATGTACAATGGATTAACAGGGGAATAGTTCGTCAACAAGACACACAGCCATCCTGGCATTACAGACATGCCCAGTTCAAGACTATTAGCCAGGATTAGCTGGTGTGTTAAGTACAAGGCAAAAACAATGTGAGAAAAAGAAGAAAAAAAAAACAACAAGTAATGACTATAGCCACCAATGTGCCAGAAGGGAAAAGTCATGCTCATATTGAAGTGGCTAGTGCAGGTTCATTCCCAATATTTTTGCAATGATCACTAAGTGATAATAAATGATTTGTTGAAGGTAAAGTTACTCAGATAAATAAATATTGCAACTCTGTTCATTGTATTATGAGCATGCTCTCAGAATTACTTCCAGGACAGACCAAACAAAAAATGTGATTTACATTAGAATAGATTTATAAACACAAAATGTCATTCAATGATTAACACAACACAACTAGGCCACTGTCAAAAGTGTACTGTCCACAGGATTTTTAGATGACAGTGACATGAACTGACCACAACAATACAAAGATCCACAGAACTTATGATCACAGCACAATGACATTTCACATGTGTACTGATGACAGTATCATTATTGATAGGGGCACAAACTGGCCTGGATATACTAACATCATGACAGGTAAACACTGTCACAGGTATACTGATCATATGATCATCCCTCACATAAAAATGATCACAATAAATGATTTAACACACATTATTTCTACTGAGTCTACTGACCAGTACAGCAATGACCATAACAAAAACCTCTACTGGTACTGGTTGAGTGACCAAAAGATATGGTCTTGAAACAACCCTGTTTCTTTTGTTCAAATATTCAAACCACTTGTTTGAGCAAACTGACCAAAACACAATTTGTAGAAATCTATTTTAACAATCAGAATCCTCAAATAAAACCCAGTGAAAATAGAACCATACATTTTGTACTTCCCTAGCAAGATAAATATAAAAGAAAATACCAACCAATAAAATGTACTATATCAACTGAAACCAACAAATTACTTTTCACTAAGACATCTAAATCATTTCTATCGTACTTCTTTCAAATACAAGCTTTTGTTTAGTCTGAAAGTCTGTAACTAAACTGCTCACTTTCAATCCAAGACAATAATGGCACATATAATGCTAGCATAACATGTCTTTGATTCAACACTAGAAGCATCTAATATCAGTTAGACCAGCGGTTCTCAACCTTTTAAGCTCGGCGACCCCTTTTTACAATCCCCCATTCTGCCGCGACCCCCCCCCCACACACACACAGCAATAGAAGAAAAGACAATAACAATCCATATTTTCGATGGCCTCAGGCGACCCCTGGCAAATCGTCAATCGACCCCCAAGGGGGTAGCAACCCACAGGTTGAGAACCCCTGAGTTAGACATTATGGCCTCCAGTTGTTGAAATAGACTTCTATTACAAAATCTATCAGCAATAATTTGTTTTTTAATAATATATTTACCAAAAAAGTATTTCAGTAAAATGTTAAAAAGTTCTTTTAGATTTTGTAAAATGTGTAGGGATCTGAAGAAAACAGATATTTTGTGTTAGTGACAATAAGATATGTGTCAGTGACAAACAGATTTGTTCTAAAGCTGATGCACAAAGAAACAGAAACATGATAAGTTGTTAGTTCTATCCACAGACACAGAACAACAGGCATGGCAATGAGAACAGGCAACAAGAACATAAGAATTAAAAAAAATAAAAGACCAAAATGAAATGTGAATAATCTGTCCAATGTTTTGATTCAATATGATGTTAAGTCTAGATCAGGGACACTTCTATCATTGATTTGTATGTTACAATTTTAAATAAGACATCAAAACATTTTAAGAAACTCAGTAAAGGGAAAACATTCAGGTACACAGTGCATGAGGTTCAACTTTCATCTCAACATCCAATTCACTTTGTGATACATTTGCACTTTACATGGCATGATTCTCATAAGTGTTGTGAGGTTTTGAATCTTGTTTGTATTTGTATCTCTAAGTGAAGTAATACAAAGTCAATGTGCAGTCCTGGGCACAGAATATCTTTAGATAGGATTCTGCATGGACCACTAGGTGTTCTACTTTTGTTAATACTTTGTTAAAAATACATAAACTGCACCAGACTCTAACTTCCATTATTTTGAAGAGACAGACATTCAAGATACTAAAAGCTGGCTGTAATGTGTACCAAAGAATGTTACATATTCAAATTTTTCTTTTAAAACATTTTTTTACTGTGCTAAACATATTGAGCTCACTGTATCAAACTTAACACACAAGTCAACAACAATTTAGAGAAGCATCAAACTTAACACACAAGTCAACAACAATTTAGAGAAGCATCAAACTTAACACACAAGTCAACAACAATTTAGAGAAGCATCAAACTTAACACACAAGTCAACAACAATTTAGAGAAGCATCAAACTTTCACAGAAACATTTACTGCTGCTGTGTTCAAATCAGCCAAGAGCCAAAAAAATAATGTCCTACAAATAAACTAAAGAAACTAATGTCCTACAAATAAACTAAAGAAACTAATGTCCTACAAATAAACTCAAGAAACAAATGTCCTACAAATAAACTAAAGAAACAAATGTCCTACAAGTTTACTAAAGAAACAAATGTCCTACAAATTAACTCAAGAAATGTCCAACAAATTAACCCAAGAAATGTCCTACAAATAAACTAAAAAAAAATGTCCAACAAATAAACTCAAGAAACAAATGTCCTACAAATAAACTCAAGAAACAAATGTCCTACAAGTTAACTAAAGAAACAAATGTCCTACAAATTAACTCAAGAAATGTCCAACAAATTAACTCAAGAAATGTCCTACAAATAAACTAAAAAAAAAAAAAAGTCCTACAAAAATAAACTCAGGAAACATAAAGATAAGCTACACAATTCAATTAAAGAAACACCTGCACAATTGATGCCACATCTAAAAGTCATTGTCTGTCTAAATGTCAAGATAATTGCTTAATTAACAGCACATAAAAAAAAACCCACAGTATTAATCTAAGTATTATGAGAGCTTCAAACAACTTGGCTACAAGTTTACCTCAGACAGAACTAAATCCAGAATAAATGAATCATCAACGACTTCAACAGTGCAAAGCACAAAACAAACAGCACAAAGCTGTGATAAATACTGCTCCAAGTTCAGCACAATGTCCAGGCAATCTCAGGCATATCTAGATAGATGTGTACAACCCTGGGCTGTTCCAGCAACACACACACACATACACTCACTTCCCCTCTCATCAATCTATCATTCCCCCCCCCCCCCCAGCTAACCTTTACAAATGGTGAAGACAAAACTACACCACCATTACAAGCTTAGCTTTCTTTACAAAGGATAACAAACAAACAACAAAACAGAGCTGCAACATACTCCATGAAGGGAAGGTTACATTTGAGTTGAAGTTTTTGATTATTTACAATTAATAATATATAGTACTGCATCATCACATAGATTATAACAAGGTAGGAAATGTCAGCAATCAAAACAATCTTTAAATAAGTTTAACTGAATAATAATGGCCACCATTCACTCCCTTTGGATAGAGTTTCACTTTTAAACAAGGGCCAAAACCCTTGCTGTATAATACACTGACAGGTGAAAGTAATATCAAATTGGAGTCTTTTCATTATGCCTAAAGCTGCAGGAGAACAAAGAGCTGACCAGGCTACTTCAATGACACTAACATGACATTACATAGAGCTGACCAGGCTACTTAAATGACGCTGACATGACACTACAAAGAGCTGACCAGTCTATTTCAAAGAAACTGACATGACATTACTCAGTTCCCTATCTTACAATATACAAATGATATCTCACAAATATATAAGGCTGCTTTCTGTTTCACACTTTGATTCATCGCGTGCGATTAGATTTTGTCGATATTTAAATACAAGTATAGGATAATTGTATCAATTGCTAAATCTGGACTTTGGTTATGGTCTAGAACATCAGAAGTTGTACACATATGGTTACATTTGGCTGACTTGATAGTGCAACTGTTATACGTTGTCGTTGTCGTAGCGATGTAGTGCATCTTCTAGTTTACTTGTTAACTGAAAATAAATAAGCTGATGTATTACAAGTCATAGCTCTAGGGGCAGACAATCAAAGGGTAAAACTAGAATAAAAATAAATAAAGCTGAGATTTAATCATTTATCACACATTCAGTTTGATGTGCAGCAGACAATAGCTCTACATCTAGCAGTGCCAAACAGTTCTCTACAGTAGAAAAACAAAATCTAGCAATGTCAAACAGTTCTCTACAGTAGAAAAACAAAATCTAGCAATGTTATACAGTTCTCTACAGTAGAACAAATCTAGCAATGTTATACAGTTCTCTACAGTAGAAAAACAAAATCTAGCAATGTCAAACAGTTCTCTACAGTAGAACAAATCTAGCTGTTCTTGTCTGCTTACAGATCTAGATTATGTGAACAGCTGTCTAGAATTTATGTTAGACTATGGTGGGGGCATGGGGTTGAGTAGCTAAGTGCTTGACTTCTGAACTGAGGGATCATGAATTTGAATCCCATTAGAGACTGGGATTTTGAACTTTGGAAGTTTGAGTCCAAACAAAACTCTACTGGGTACCTGACATATGGTAGGGAAGTAAAGGCAGTTGATTGTTGTGCTGGCCCCATGACACCCTTGTTAGCCATAGAAGCAGATTGCCCCCATAGATCATAATCTGAAAGGAATACCTTTACCTTTACTCCAGCTAAACTATGTAGCATTTTAATGAATGGAAGGTCTGCTAAACCAACAAAAAACTGATAAGTGGAAACAAAAACATGTTATCCAGATAACTAAGAAGCAGAGAAAACTAACAGAGTAGTCAATAACAAAATGGCACTACAATTTCCAATGGTTGCAAGGTAGTGTTGTATGATTGAGTGGCTAAAACTGCTTGGCTATCATCAAGGGGGTTTGAGTTTGAATCTAAGACTCAAGCTGAGTTGTGTTCTCTGACGGATATAAGGCAGCACCAAAAACCTCTCAGAACACCTCCCCCCCCCCCCACACACACACATGATTGGACCAGAGCAGACTGAGCAAGCTATCACATAAAAATGTGCCTGTACACAATACATTTTAAAAAAGAAAACAAATACCCGGAATGTATCTAGTGCTTTACCTTTTTATAGAAGTCTATTTGCTCCTTTAGATAGTTCTGCATGTAGTGTTTGAAATCCACCACTCTCTCCTTTTGAAAGTGGTTCATCTCTGCCAGTGTTCCATAAGAGATAGTGTCTGCTTTGGTCACAACATTCTGGACTTCAGACTCTGTCATTTTGTTCTCTTCCTGGAGCTTCAAACATTCTTTCACTTTACCAATTGCACCCTACTCAAACAAAATGTTGCAATCTAAATTAATACCCTACTCAAACAAAATGTTGCAATCTAGATTAATAAAGCAATCAATGATCAACGTTCCAAATCTAGTCTCCTCTACTATATTGAAACAGTTTTACACATAAACTTGTCATTTAAAGCAATATCTCAAAGAGGACAATGGAACCACTCTCGACACCCCAGACGTGCATCCTTAGAACCATTCAGTCATGCCCATACTTCCAACACTGGCTTGGACTAGGCCACAAACCTTGGACACTGGAAACTAGGGAAACTTTATAGACAAATTTGACAGAGTAACACCACCTTGCATGCTAAATAAACTTTTTTTTAAAGCCATTCTTATAAATTTAAGAGGCACTAAAGTTGGGATATAAAAATAAATTAAATCAGAAAATGAATGCCTACTCACCTCATGTACTTTCAAGGCATCTGGATAAGTCTGTAGTAAACCTTTGTATTCATACATGCTCTCAATTAATGGATAGGCATCTCTTGGCGGCTGAAAAAAACAACATGAACTAAAACTTTCCATTCGTACATGCTATTTCATGTTATGTTATGTCTTTGCCTGATACTTTGCAGCTACAAAAACTCGCTGATCAAGTCCATCCAGAATCACAGTTTGGATTTTGCGCAGGGATATCCACAATCGACATGATATTCTCCATCTGTCACTGCAGGAAAAATGCATTCATTGACCTGACTAAGGCCTCAATCTAGTCATCAGAGATGGCCTCTTTAAAATTTTACAGATAATAGACTGTCATACCCTAGTAGCTAAAATGTAATTGTCTCCTGCCACCAAAAAGTCATCCTTTAAGAGCAACTCGCTCAAAATAAACTGGTTGTCCCCACCTCCATCAAAGGGGACTGCAAAACAGTGAATATTGATATTGACTACTAGGAAGACATAGCCCTAGACCGCACTATGTGGAGAGAAATGGTGACCAAGAAAGCTATGAACTGCAAAAAACATGGCCTCATCTCTGGAAGAAAAGCAGGCTAAATGTAAAATGGATGGCTCCTCTACCACCAAAGAGAAAGTCACCTTAACCTGCGATATGTGTGAATAGGAGTGTGTCTCCGCTTCACAGTCCCATGAACATGTCTTCTTTGAGATCAACCATAGTTGTTATGACTGAAGGAGGCCAACATACACATCTTTTGCAACAAACATAACATATAAATATATATATATACATAACTTTTAATATAACATTATTACACTTACATCATTTAAGAATTATTTTAGACTTGAAGACAAAAAACCAAACTAAAAGATGTTGCTAATAGTAAAGGTTTCTGTACCTGTTTAGCAAACATTTCACCAATATCATTGAAGGCATCCCCGGTAAAATCAATAGCAGCTGTTAAAGTTCTGGAGGCTGAAAATAAGAAATATGTTCCAATGTTGGCCTCTTGAACTAAGCATGTCAAACAAGTAGAAATCTTTCAATAAAAAGATAGTGCCAAAGTCAAACTAAGTTGAAGTTAGCCACAAATTTGTGTATTCAAATACATTAAAGATCTAATTAAGAAACCTTAGACCATCAAAGCTGACTTCACTGTTTCAAAGGTACTATCAGATGGTTAAAAAATTGTCTATCATAATCACCAATTATCTTTCCCTAATAAATGATTTAAAAACCCTAAATCCTGTGTAAATAATATGGATATATTAAAAAAATAAATATATATATGTATATATATATATATATATCCATCCACTAGGATTGAACTCTAGGACCTACAGTTTGGTCACATCCATAAACCACTAGAGTTGAACTCCACAACCTAAAGTTTGACATATTCATAAGCCACAAGATTTAAAATATTTGCCAAGAAAGATTCCTACAGTTCAAGATTAAAGCAAGAAGAACAAAAGTATTTCTAAGGTAAGGGAAAGAGGCAATATTTGATGTCCCTAGGAAGCAGCACACACACACACACACTTACAAGGGCTTGTATCCAAGTTAAAAGTTTGGGCCAGCTGTTTATAGGAAGCTCCAATTTTTGTGTACTCTCTTTTAAATGCTGCGGAGAACAAATATTGTCATAAGTCTCTTTCTAAATGGAAATTTAATATAAAATATATGGATAGTTAAACCTCTCTGTTATGAGAATTTCTAAGATTGAGAATATTCCATTTAAGATTCCAGGTTATAAAAATTTTTTTAGATGTTAATTCTGATAGTGTTTTTTTTTTTTTTTGCTGCTAATAGTTTATCACAGCACCAATGAAACAAACTTGGCAGTCCAAAATAAAGTTGTAAATTCCTTGTTAATAAAATATATAGCAATAATGCACAGTTTTAAATACACTGAACAAGAAATGCAACAAGATGTACAAGAAAATTTGTTGACTTATTGTCATTTTACTTAATATTAATGTGTTCATAAAAAGAAAAAAAAAGCTTGTTAAATGTAAACTAGTTTATAATAAACTTACGCCCAATCTGTCTCTTGGCATATTCATGATGTACTGTGATAAGTGTCTTCATGTTTTCTGTCATACCCAACACAAACTTACAGAACACTTCCATTTTGCCCTCTCTGAAATAGAACAAGACATCTTTACTGAATAGAATGCAGTAGTACAAGACATCTTTACTGAATAGACTGCAATAGAACAAGACATCTTTACTGAATAGACTGCAATAGAACAAGACATCTTTACTGAATAGACTGCAATAGAACAAGACATCTTTACTGAATAGAGAATCATTCAAAATGAAGTAAAAAAAAAAGGAATGAAAAAGTGATTTTTAAAGTAAGACAAAAAAAGATTTATTTAATTTGCTTCCAAAAATAAAACTATTTCACCATTGTACAAACAACTAAGGCTGAATCTGTGACTGTAAAACTTTTTAAAAAAATACGTACACATCTCGTATAACCAAAGGTTGATTTGGTGTTTGTAAAACTTGAAAAAATCTGCCTCCCTGATATTCATCTTTTTCTGCTTTCCTTTTACCAACTTTCCATTTCTAAAGAATACAAAAAAATTTTCATTTTGTCCAATGTATAAATATACAGCAGAGTGCACATTGAAGTCAAACTAAAGGAATCTTACATACTAAAGGAATCTTACTTTGTCATCTGTACAGGTTAAAAAATGAAGAAAGACTTCACTCCGGGATATAACAGGATGACGAACCATTCTATCAACCCAAGCTTGCAACTGGCGCATTCTTTCTTGTATGAAATCTTCCTCATACCTACCTGTAAAATGAATTATGTTTAGTTTTAGTTAAAAAAAAACATTAAGGTACATGAGCATTGTTCTTTTCTAAATCACTATACTATGAAGACCACTCAAGGGTGGGTGTCTTGTCGTGTGATATGCCCTCCGGACTGTTGTATTGAAATTCCCATGTTTGAGTCCTGCCTGTTGCAATCCATCTGCCACTGAGTTTTGGGCTAGGACGTTATAGTCTTCATTTATGAAGAAATATTCAAAACTCACAAGTTATTATTATTCTAATGGCAATGTGTATTACACTGTCTTCCCTTTTTTTCAAAATCACTAAAGAGGTTTTGTTAGGGTAATAGAATAAGACTTCTGTAATTCATAACTATTTTATTCACCCTACCAAAATGAAATAAAACTACAAATTAAGAGAGCTGTACAATGATTTGAGTTTTAGAGGAAAGAAACAAATATACATGGCAATGTCTTCGATTCTGAAGATTAAGCATGAGTGCAGTATTTCACATGGACACACAAACCTAGTTACGACCTGCATATTTTGAAACAAATGAAATCAAATCTCAATGCTGCAAAGAAAGAGGAAAATTTAATTTCATGTGTGTTCCACTGTCACAGCCTCATTTGAGACTCATTGTGACATGTTATGACTTTTGGTCATCTACAAAAATCGTGCTAGAAGCACAGGAAAATCTCTTGGTGAGAGAGCGATAGTACAATAATTTTAGCAGTTGCAACTTTGTCTTCAGAAGGATGTATATTGAGTAATTTTAGCAGTTGCAACTTTGTCCTCAGAAGGACGTATATTGAGTAATTTTAGCAGTTATAATTTGTGTCCTCAGAAGGATGTATATTGATTAATTTTAGCAGTTGCAGCTTTGTCCTCAGAAGGATGTGAAGAGTGTGTCTGCAAAGCATCCACACAATCCTGATGCAGTCCCAGCTGCGATGGACAGGACATGTCTGCAGAATGGAAGACCACCGCATCCCTTAACGACTCTTGTATGGCCAACTAAGCGAAGGAAAGCGCTTGCAAGGTGGTCAAAGGAAGCGCTTCAGGGACACCCTTAAAGCTTCTCTGAAGGCGTTCAGCATAGACCCAGCCACCTGGGAGACAGAGGCACATGACAGAGCATCACGGCGTCGCGCTGTGAAAACTGGCGCACAGGTTGCTGAGGAAAAGAGAACAACGCTGGCAGAAGAAAAACGCCAGAGAAGAAAAGCAAGGCAAACAACTCTAGCTCCAGCTGGAATAACCTGCCCAACCGGCCGAACATTCCGGGCTCACATAGGTCTCACCAGCCACATGAGGAGGCATAAAACCCCAGTGCAAAGTGGTCATCATCGAACCACGATGGACAAACTATATATGTTACATTGATGGCCAGTATAAAAAGCAAAACTCTTTGCCATTACACCCATTCTGTTTAAAATATTTGTTTGTAAAGATATATACAACAGATGCTAATTAGTTAACAAAACGAAATGTCAAACTATAAGAAAGTACTATGTATTTGATACTGGATTGGCTGATATTTGTTTACCTGTCACAGCTTTATCTGGTAATGGTGGGATTGGTATACACACAAACTTACACTCCAACCTCCCATGAAGCCAATCAAAATGTTTGTAGCGTCTACTGACAATAATATTACTAAACTGAAACAAGAAAACAGATTTTACACATTTTAATGGGCTGTTCAGGTAGGGCTTTTTTTTTTTAAATTTCATTTTACTGCAATCATTTGAACAGAATTCTGACTGGTAAGAATACAACATTTATTTTACAGAATATTTCCAAATTTGAACAATTAGATTCAACAGTGTTTTAATTGTTTTGATTTTGTTAAGTAAACAGAAAAGTAAAAACGTTTTAAAATTTTTTTTATTAATTAATTTTTTAATTTTAATTGTAATCTATTGCCTATTTCTTCTTGACATCACTGCACTACTATTATAAAGAAAAGATCTAATTTGTACTATACAGAACTGCTTAACAGTCTTGACAAAAAAACAAAGTTTGCCATTTTTGGAACTAAAGACAAAAAGAAACTTACTGATGGTTGCAGTTGGTAGGCAATAAAACTTTTAAGGCCTTTCATTTTACTCTCTTTCTTAGGAGATGTGACAGCACATGTGTAGCCACTGTCCTCCTTCAACCAGATTGGACCGTCAGGTGAGTCCTGTGGCAGGTAAAAAGAGTCTTATGTAAGTAGTTCTTGCCTGACCACTCAACATACAACAAACACCATTGTGAAAAAACATGGTAGTCTTTTCATGACCAAGTACCCATACTATAGTAGGCTAGGCCTACACTGACAGTTGGCTAGAATTAGTTGGACACACTTCTTTGGGTAGGGAGGGGTTACACTTTTTTTTCTCTCAAGCTGGTTATCCTAATGCTTTTAGATCTCTATAAATGTACCAATGACTATCATAGCCTATGGACTAGGCCATCACTAGGCACAGCAGCCACTGTAAGACCTCTATAAATATACCAATGACTATCATAGCCTATGGACTAGGCCATCATTAGGCACAGCAGCCACTGTAAGACCTATATAAATGTACCAATGACTATCATAGCCTATGGACTAGGCCATCATTAGGCACAGCAGCCACTGTAAGACCTCTATAAATGTACCAATGACTATCATAGCCTATGGACTAGGCCATCACTAGGCACAGCAGCCACTGTAAGACCTCTATAAATGTACCAATGACTATCATAGCCTATGGACTAGGCCATAATTAGGCACAGCAGCCACTGTAAGAATGAAGCAATGCGACTGGTTAGCTCTAGATTTGATTTCAGTATTGTTGAGGGGAGTGGCATAAGGATAACCTCAAAACAAATCTCATAATCCCATTTTTTTTTTATTCGTGAAGCATTTAATCTCTAATTTTTCAAATACAAATGTTTCTAAGCAACAATATAAAAAATGGTACAATATTTACTATAACAACTTATTACACAGAATTTAAATATGTCAATAACACAAATTTGAAAAACCAATCAAGTTTCTCTTTAAGTTTGGACTGATCATTTTGTTTTGTAACTGATGAGTACTTGTACTATAAAATGTTTAGCAGACTTCATTAACATTCTAGATTTAGTTGTGTTTAAAGTAATAACTTGTTTTTTTTTGGTATAATACTTACAGTGATTCTAATTTTGTCACTATCTGCTACTTTGTCTTCAGTTTGACCCATTAGGAATGCTTCTCCCCCTGATTTGGCAAAATGGGAAAACCTTGAACAAATAAATGTGCCAATTATAAATAGGTCAGGATAACTTTATTTATGTTGATGGCTAAACCAAAAGACTGCAAGCAATGTCAAAGTTATTTTATTTGAATCAGATTGATACAAATGTTCTGCATTGCTTGAAACAGACTACTGACATTGGAATAGAATTTTTTCAACAGTGATAGGTCTCCTAGGGCTAATAATAATAATAATAATAATAATTTTATTTATAAAGCACTGTTAATAAACAAAATATAGGTTCAAGGCGCTTTGATAACATAAATACAAACACGTGAGCTAAAATGACAAACTAATCTAAAAAAAGTTTTTAACAGCCAGGTCTTAATGTTCTTCTTAAAATTAGTGTAGCATGTTGTCCTGTCTGAGATCTATGGGGAGTGATGGGCTATTAAAAAACAGTAACTTCTTTAATCCAACCTCTCACGTTCCCCTCCTGTTTCCTTGTCCAGACCTTCAACACAATGACACTACTAGTAAGACATATATAATAAATGGATAGATACCAAGTCAGCGGAGACAAAGGCTGTTTAGAGGAATGCAAGGGAAAAAGTGACTCAACATTTCCACTAAACATTATAAATATAAGAAGCCTCGAACAACCTGCTGGTCAATTAAAAGCCTTACTTAAATGCTGTATAATAGCGTGAAAAGATTAATTAGTAACTTATTTGGTGAGTTCTATTGAACTTCTCACTGCAATACGAGACCCATCCTTTATGCTCTCTCTCCATGTAGATCTATTCAGTGCTACTTTCCCAGCTGCTAGAGTCAATTTTGAAGAGCTTCATGTCGCGTTTGCATACATCCGTATAACGTAAATGTGGGCGACCAGCGGCTCTCCTGCCTTCATTTAGATCGCCATACAGAATGTCTTGTGGATGTCAACCTACTGGTATTCTACGAACGTGGTCAAGCAAGCCAAGGCATCTGCTGCTGATAAAAGAGCAGATGTCCTGGCATCCTTCTCTTCGTATCACTTCCTCATTGGTTGCAGATGCCATACACTACAGAAGCAGAAAGAAGGGTGATAATGCAATGGCGCCTGGTGATCACATATGCCCAACCTGCGACCACAGATGTGTATCAAGGATTGGCCTCTTTAGTCACACAAGAAGTTGCAAAGGGCAAAGATCATCTCTCGAGACGTAAAATACCACAGGACAGGTACTTGTCACTAATTCTATTTTGTATTGGCCATGAGCATGTTTCAATGTGAATGCAAGATTAACATGTTGGTCATATTCTATATAGATCCAGTATAGTTTCTCTCTAGGTAATGGAGTTGAAGTTGGTTTTACTAAAGTATGTTTTATATTCAATCTAAAGAGACCTATCTTGAGTAAAAGAGGTTTCAAATAAATAAAGCTTTTATTTTTTACATTAAGAACTGATATGAACTTTAGATGTCACTATTTTTAGATGTGATATTTTACTTCAAAAAGTAAACTTATTTGAGTGTCCAGGAAAGAATAAGTTTTGTATATATACAAATGAAGTGAGTTAATCCAATGCTCTACATGAGATACAGTTACATTAAAGTTACATCAATTACAGATGATTATACCAAGTTATGTTCTCTTCGTCAGTAATTTCACAAACCTGCTGAAGCTACTTTTCACTGTGCCATATTTAGACATCTCACTGCCGGGAGAGACTTTCTTATTTTCACGCTTTGGTGCTGCCAAACCAAAGTTACCTTGACCTCCAAGTTCCTAGAAATATATTTCAATATATATTTAAAACTTCAAATAATGGTAGAGTATGACCACTTCTGCTAATAATGCAGTATGACCAATAACCAGTATGACAGGAAGACATAGCTTACCTGGTTTTGTCCTATTGTGCTGTTACTGGTAGACATAGCTTACCTGGTTTTGTCCTATTGTGCTGTTACTGGTAGACATAGCTTACCTGGTTTTGTCCTTTTGTGCTGTTACTGGTAGACATAGCTTACCTGGTTTTGTCCTATTGTGCTGTTACTGGTAGACATAGCTTACCTGGTTTTGTTCTATAGTGCTGTTACTGGTAGACATAGCTTACCTGGTTTTGTCCTATAGTGCTGTTACTGGTAGACATAGCTTACCTGGTTTTGTCCTTTTGTGCTGTTACTGGTAGACATAGCTTACCTGGTTTTGTCCTATTGTGCTGTTACTGGTAGACATAGCTTACCTGGTTTTGTTCTATAGTGCTGTTACTGGTAGACATAGCTTACCTGGTTTTGTCCTATAGTGCTGTTACTGGTAGACATAACTTACCTGGTTTTGTCCTATAGTGCTGTTACTGGTAGACATAGCTTACTTGGTTTTGTCCTATAGTGCTGTTACTGGTAGACATAGCTTACCTGGTTTTGTCCTATAGTGCTGTTACTGGACTCGCCATCATCATCTTCCCATTCATCATCATCCCACTCATCAAAACTCTGCTGTTGCTGGACGCTGCCCCCTCCCCTGTCTGGGGGTGAGCCAGAGAAGCCATTGCTGGGGTAAAGGGCGGGGGCAGAGGGTAACATTCCTGGAGGGGGAGGAGGGGGAAACTCTGGCTCTGGTACTGACACAATCTGAAAGAGAGATAGAACAATACAAAACAATCTGAAAGAGAGATAGAACAATAGAATCAATCTGAAAGAGAGATAGAACAATAGAAACAATCTGAAGAGAGATAGAACAATAGAAACAATCTGAAAGAGAGATAGAACAATAGAAACAATCTGAAGAGAGATAGAACAATAGAATCAATCTGAAAGAGAGATAGAACAATAGAAACAATCTGAAGAGAGATAGAACAATAGAAACAATCTGAAAGAGAGATAGAACAATAGAAACAATCTGAAAGAGAGATAGAACAATAGAATCAATCTGAAAGAGAGATAGAACAATAGAATCAATCTGAAAGAGAGATAGAACAATAGAATCAATCTGAAAGAGAGATAGAACAATAGAAACAATCTGAAGAGAGATAGAACAATAGAAACAATCTGAAAGAGAGATAGAACAATAGAAACAATCTGAAGAGAGATAGAACAATAGAATCAATCTGAAAGAGAGATAGAACAATAGAAACAATCTGAAGAGAGATAGAACAATAGAAACAATCTGAAAGAGAGATAGAACAATAGAAACAATCTGAAAGAGAGATAGAACAATAGAATCAATCTGAAAGAGAGATAGAACAATAGAATCAATCTGAAAGAGAGATGGAACAATAGAATCAATCTGAAAGAGAGATAGAACAATAGAAACAATCTGAAAGAGAGATAGAACAATACAAAACAATCTGAAAGAGAGATAGAACAATACAAAACAATCTGAAAGAGAGATAGAACAATAGAATCAATCTGAAAGAGAGATAGAACAATAGAAACAATCTGAAGAGAGATAGAACAATAGAAACAATCTGAAAGAGAGATAGAACAATAGAAACAATCTGAAAGAGAGATAGAACAATAGAATCAATCTGAAAGAGAGATAGAACAATAGAAACAATCTGAAAGAGAGATAGAACAATAGAATCAATCTGAAAGAGAGATAGAACAATAGACACAATCTGAAGAGAGATAGAACAATAGAATCAATCTGAAAGAGAGATAGAACAATAGAAACAATCTGAAGAGAGATAGAACAATACAAAACAATATTTATTTACAACATATGTGGTTTCAAATTCAAACATGGATTACACATCATAAGATAATAAAGAAGGTTAAGCATGCCCAAACAAAATACTCAAGGGTGTTTAGACTAGATTCAATATTGTATGATAATGTGTCTTCAAAAACCATACATTACCAAGTACTTTAATAAGTAACACACATATAAGCAATAATGAGTATCTCCTAACTCTAAAGAAGAACAACCAAAAAACAACTACCAATGCTCCACCCAGACCCTGTCAGCACTCAAATGACTAACTGACCACTTGCTACATAAACACGTGAGCTAAAATGACAAACTAATTTATAAAAAGTTTTTAACAGCCAGGTCTTAATGTTCTTCTTGAAATCAGTGTAGCATGTTGTCCTGTCTGAGATCTATGGGGAGTGATGGGCTATTAAAAAAACAGTAACTTCTTTAATCCAACCTCTCACGTTCCCCTCCTGTTTCCTTGTCCAGACCTTCAACACAATGATACTACTAGTAAGACATATATAATAAATGGATAGATACCAAGTCAGCGGAGACAAAGGCTGTTTAGAGGAATGCATGTTAAAAACTCACAACAAATAAATAAACAAATGACACACATTCTCACATCTTATGATAACCATTAGAAATATATATTAAATATTTAACAGCCTAGTGCATTTGTGTGATAACCATTAGAAATATATATTAAATATTTAACCGCCTAGTGCATTTGTGTGATAACCATTAGAAATATATATTAAATATTTAACAGTCTAGTGCATTTAAGGTTTATACATTCACATAAAGCTATTTTAAGAATCAGTTCTTTACATTTTAAACAATGACTTTGTAAGTGTGATGTCTACACTTAGGGACTGTACTGACTTTGTAAGTGTGATGTCTACACTTAGGGACTGTACTGTTGTTGTTTTTTCTCTCCAGCTCTATTGTACAGCAAGTCTGCCTGTGCAGTACAACTGAAGCAAATAATCTTCCCTTGTAACCAGACTTGACATCACTTGTGACAATTATCTTTAAATGGCTGTGAGAGCTAGGGAGACCAACATAGTAGCCTGATGCCTACAAAATGTCAGCTAACTTGTTACCCCTGACTAGAAGTCAGATTTTACTTCCTTAGTTCATACTTTATATATACACTTGTGCCCATCAATACTTGACACAAGAGTCATTTTATTTCCTCCATAACTACACATCAATCTCCTGCTGGCTAGAGGTGGCTTATAAGAACCTTTATTCAAGTATAAGTTTCTGTTTAGACTTTGATATTATCTTTTTATATTTTGAAGATATTCATATGAATAAAACTCTAATCACCTTTCCAAAACTAAATGAACTAAAAGGATATATGTTTCTATATCACAAATAATCAAAGTAAAACTTAAAGTCAACTAAACAAATGTAACAGTATGAACAAGTAGATTGAGAGAATACACACACACACACAGATGCAATAACCAACAAGAGAGTGAATGGTAAACACTCCACTACAACAGTCATTTAAACAAGATGCTGTTGGGTGTCACTCACCTCCACATAAGTCTCTGGGACAAGTCCAAGGGCTCCATTAGCACTCCTCGCCTCCCACCAGCCATCTCCTATGTCCTGTAACAGACAGCAAACAAAAATTTAAGTCTACAGATACTGCCTTGTTGTTTGAGAGTTTCAATGTATTTTAAATCTTTATGATAGTAACTCTATAGACTTAATATACATGAATTCATTGAATAACTTGTTGTTAAAAAAAATACAATTTTCCACAGAACTTGATTATAATATTTAAAAATACAAATATTAAAACTGAACTAATTAGTCACTCACTACATTGAAAACAAAGCATTCACTGATGTTTCACTATTCAAGGTGCTTGAGGAATGACCACAGCTAAATGTAATAGACCTACAGTAGCAGACTTAATAGTACATCATTCAGTCAAAATTAATTTGTGCCAAATAAGATTGGTCCCACCAAGTAAAAAAAAAATGTTTGAGCTTGATTGGGGAAATCAAAGAATTTAGAAATCCTGAAAAGTATCACTAACTTAAAAAGCTTGTTAACTAGCTGATCAAAAACTTGACATTCACCTTTTTATGAACACTGGTTAAAATGGAAAACTTGTTTTCAAACTAGTTCTCTTCACCAAGTTATGGCCAAAAGAAAACTAACCTATAGGTTCCCAACCCTGATTCTGTCCCACTCCTGGCCTGAACAAATAAAAAATAAGTTGAAAAGTTTCCACCAACTCAACTTGGTGAGAATGTATGAAGTGAGCCAACAAGTCATTACATTGAGTTTGGGTTCTACAAATTAAGAACCTAACATGGCATACTCAAGCAACAGTATTCCAAAATTTTATTAATTATAGAAAATTAGCGCCCCCCCCCAAAAATAAATATTCAGAGCCAACGAAAGTTAATGTGATTTTATTTTTCTGATCCTTATATGAACTGGCCAGCCATGACCCTATGGCAGGGAAATGTAAGCACTCTTTGCCAGATTAAGCCCACCACTTACCGAATGGGGCTAGTGTTAAATAGAAAAAGATTCCAGGGTGAGTAGAAGATAGAGACTGGCAGAGAGGCAAAGAGAGAGAGAGAGGCAGGAAGAGACAGGCAGAGAGGCAAAGAGAGAGAGAGAGGCAGGAAGAGACAGGAAGAGAGGCAAAAAGAGAGAGAGAGGCAGGAAGAGACAGGCAGAGAGGCAAAAAGAGAGAGAGAGGCAGGAAGAGATAGGCAGAGAGGCAAAGAGAGAGAGAGAGACAGGAAGAGACAGGCAGAGAGGCAAAGAGAGAGAGAGAGGCAGGAAGAGACTGGCAGAGAGGCAAAAAGAGAGAGAGAGGCAGGAAGAGACTGGCAGAGAGGCAAAAAGAGAGAGAGAGAGAGGCAGGAAGAGACTGGCAGAGAGGCAAAGAGAGAGAGAGGGGCAGGAAGAGACTGGCAGAGAGGCAAAGAGAGAGAGAGAGGCAGGAAGAGACTGGCAGAGAGCAGAGAAAGGAAAACACAGGGAGAGAGATGGGCAAAGAAAGAGAGACGGGTAGAGAGAGATGGGCAAAGAAACAGAGACAGGTAGAGAGATTGGCAGAGAAAGAGAGACGGGTAGAGAGAGATGGGCAGAGAAACAGAGACAGGTAGAGAGATTGGCAGAGAAAGAGAGACGGGTAGAGAGAGATGGGCAGAGAAAAAGAGACAGGTAGAGAGATTGGCAGAGAAAGAGAGACGGGTAGAGAGAGATGGGCAAAGAAAGAGAGACAGGGAGAGAGATGGGCAAAGAAAGAGAGACGGGTAGAGAGAGATGGGCAGAGAAACAGAGACAGGTAGAGAGATTGGCAGAGAAAGAGAGACGGGTAGAGAGAGATGGGCAGAGAAACAGAGACAGGTAGAGAGATTGGCAGAGAAAGAGAGACGGGTAGAGAGAGATGGGCAGAGAAACAGAGACAGGTAGAGAGAGATGGGCAGAGAAACAGAGACAGGTAGAGAGATTGGCAGAGAAAGAGAGACGGGTAGAGAGAGATGGGCAGAGAAAAAGAGACAGGTAGAGAGATTGGCAGAGAAAGAGAGACGGGTAGAGAGAGATGGGCAGAGAAAAAGAGACAGGGAGAGAGATGGGCAAAGAAAGAGAGACGGGTAGAGAGAGATGGGCAAAGAAAGAGAGACAGGGAGAGAGATGGGCAAAGAAAGAGAGACGGGTAGAGAGAGATGGGCAGAGAAAAAGAGACAGGTAGAGAGATTGGCAGAGAAAGAGAGACGGGTAGAGAAAGATGGGCAGAGAAACAGAGACAGGGAGAGAGATTGGCAGAGAAAGAGAGACGGGTAGAGAGAGATGGGCAGAGAAACAGAGACAGGGAGAGAGATGGGCAAAGAAAGAGAGACGGGTAGAGAGAGATGGGCAGAGAAACAGAGACAGGGAGAGAGATTGGCAGAGAAAGAGAGACGGGTAGAGAGAGATGGGCAGAGAAACAGAGACAGGGAGAGAGATGGGCAAAGAAAGAGAGACGGGTAGAGAGAGATGGGCAGAGAAAAAGAGACAGGTAGAGAGATTGGCAGAGAAAGAGAGACGGGTAGAGAGAGATGGGCAAAGAAAGAGAGACAGGGAGAGAGATGGGCAAAGAAAGAGAGACGGGTAGAGAGAGATGGGCAGAGAAACAGAGACAGGTAGAGAGATTGGCAGAGAAAGAGAGACGGGTAGAGAGATTGGCAGAGAAAGAGAGACGGGTAGAGAGAGATGGGCAGAGAAACAGAGACAGGTAGAGAGATTGGCAGAGAAAGAGAGATGGGTAGAGAGAGATGGGCAGAGAAACAGAGACAGGTAGAGAGATTGGCAGAGAAAAAGAGACAGGTAGAGAGATTGGCAGAGAAAGAGAGACGGGTAGAGAGAGATGGGCAAAGAAAGAGAGACAGGGAGAGAGATGGGCAAAGAAAGAGAGACGGGTAGAGAGAGATGGGCAGAGAAACAGAGACAGGTAGAAAGATTGGCAGAGAAAGAGAGACGGGTAGAGAGAGATGGGCAGAGAAACAGAGACAGGTAGAGAGATTGGCAGAGAAAGAGAGACGGGTAGAGAGAGATGGGCAGAGAAACAGAGACAGGGAGAGAGATGGGCAAAGAAAGAGAGACGGGTAGAGAGAGATGGGCAGAGAAACAGAGACAGGTAGAGAGATTGGCAGAGAAAGAGAGACGGGTAGAGAGAGATGGGCAGAGAAACAGAGACAGGGAGATAGATTGGCAGAGAAAGAGAGACGGGTAGAGAGAGATGGGCAGAGAAACAGAGACAGGGAGAGAGATGGGCAAAGAAAGAGAGACGGGTAGAGAGAGATGGGCAGAGAAACAGAGACAGGTAGAGAGATTGGCAGAGAAAGAGAGACGGGTAGAGAGAGATGGGCAGAGAAACAGAGACAGGGAGAGAGATTGACAGAGAAAGAGAGACGGGTAGAGAGAGATGGGCAGAGAAACAGAGACAGGGAGAGAGATGGGCAAAGAAAGAGAGACGGGTAGAGAGAGATGGGCAGAGAAACAGAGACAGGTAGAGAGATTGGCAGAGAAAGAGAGACGGGTAGAGAGAGATGGGCAGAGAAACAGAGACAGGGAGAGAGATGGGCAAAGAAAGAGAGACGGGTAGAGAGAGATGGGCAGAGAAACAGAGACAGGTAGAGAGATTGGCAGAGAAAGAGAGACGGGTAGAGAGAGATGGGCAGAGAAACAGAGACAGGGAGAGAGATTGGCAGAGAAAGAGAGACAGGTAGAGAGAGATGGGCAGAGATAGGTAGAGACAAAAAAGGGTGTCTACACACTATCTCAAAAGCTTCATTGTTTAGTTTGCCATCAGACTTTGTGTACTTATAGAAACTATATTTCAACTTGTTCTAGATCCAGGTGATTGCTACATGGCTCGCAGAATTGTTTAATTAAATAGTAAGTCCAGTTAGTCATTTTTTTTTAAAATAATGTTTCCATAGCAACAACGCTCGATTTTTTAAACACCCCATCACGGACCATGCCCCAGTAAATTCAGTCTTAAATACACAGATAGGCTTAATGTTCTTCCATTAAATGTCTTTGCAAATAATGTCAAAGGTAACGACCAAAAGGTTATCTGGTACAGAAGAAGTGAATAAGGTCAACTTAAATGTGAGTAACACAATAAAAGCTGGGCTGACTTCTGTCGCTGGGCTAACTCATCCCAGTCAGCAGTTTGCCCTAACCCTGTGTGTCCATCTAATCTAATTGATATTACAGTCCACACGGAACACTAAGTGTTTCCTTATTTAACCGACTTCGTATGAACACGTCCCACTAGGCATCAAGATTTCTTTTATTTCACTGTAAAACGTACTTCTTATTTTTTAAAAGGTAACCGTCATCAAAGAATGACGTCATCGGAAAATGCGTTCAGCAAACAGGTCAGTATTGAAAGCTAAATAACGTCAATGTTGAAGCAAACAGTCATATTGGATCACTTCATGTCAACCGGTGTACACATCCGCGAGTGTGTGTGTGTGTGTGATGCCCAATCGATGTCTTCTGTTGACACCCAAACCTCCGAACTATTGATCACGTGACACGAGGTAGGTGAGTGAATGGCAAGATGTGTCGCATCTCTGGACCACGTCACGCCTCCATGGTATGAGTGTCGGACGCTAGAACACTGTCTACTCTTCGCGTTGGGTGGCCTACCTTAGCGAGAAATGGCACAGTTTGCGTCAAGACTTCTGACTTTAAATGATAGATCTATATGCTATTAACAGCGCGAACATGATGCATCGCCCACTCCACTTTCCAATCTAAAACAATCATCAGATCTACGGAAGAAATTCTAAGAATCTAACAAATGGACATTTTCTTTTAGAATTTCCCGAAGAATAAAAGTGTGAGTGGAAGGAATTTTATACCCAGAGGCGTAGTAGGGGGGCACGATGCCCCGGGCGCCACCCTTAGGGCGATGCCACACGCCAAAAAATTATTGTAGATATTTTAGTTAGGTAATGCATTATAAGCTTATCTGTACTATATTATTATTATAAATACTTTTTATTTATAAGCCTATATTTCTATGTGATGTTCATGGAAAAGGGGGGGGGTGCCAATAAAGTACCTTTCCCCGGGCGCACGTTTTGCTCACTACGCCTCTGATCTTACCGCAGTCTTTTAGTCTTCTAAAACTTTAGGCAAGCGTCTTAATGGAAACCTAATCAAAGACCAAAGCGTCTGAGTGGGATGTCTCCCTAGCAACGAGTAATTTCATCTCCACCACTGCGACACCAGCTTTTGTAGTTTGATAACTTTTCGGGAAGTCACAAGTCCTTGCATAGTCAAAGTTGTCCATGTATCTAGATCTACTACCGGTACTTCCTCATTCTAAGACAAAAGCTATACTTCTTCAGTTAACAAGAAATAGTTGTTTAAGTAGGTCCTAGAATGTGTCTGGAGGAATGGTTAAGCTCACATCATCTTTTTGTTTTCCGTTGAAAAGTGAGTCGCTAATAAAGAAACAAATTGTACTCAAAAAGCAGTGACTGGTCTACAAGCTACTGCAGTCAGGGTTTATTTTGAACATTTCTTTGATGCATTGAGTTCATTACGATGAGGATGAGTGTTATATGGTGTGTGTGTGTGTGTGTGTGTTTCTATGGTGACGGCGGGAAGAAGTTAGCGGCTGGTTCTGAATGATGCATGAAGTCAACGAACCTCAACAATAAAGAGGTAATACAGTTCGTTGATATTCCGCTGAAGTTGTACAATGTAATAATCACGGTATGAATGGTTCAAGTGATCAGCAGGTGTAGAGAGTCATGGGCGGGCCCACAAGTGGCTCTACAATGATGTCGGGAGGTGAGGAGATAGTCCTCAGGTTCACAGCCCACAGGTTCTGACCCCTGACAAGATTCAAGCAACCTTTAAGATGTTGACCAGCGTACTGGAGAATAAACAGACGCTCCAGTCACGCACACACACACACATCTTTTTGCCCTAAATTTCTCTTTGCCCTTTTTCGTTCAACAAAAAGACACGCTTCCATTCGCTCCAGGTGCGCTGTAGCTCCCCATGCAATCTTAAACTGTCCAGGTTTTAACAGGCAACTGCTAATTCGACACTTATGTTAGTACTAAGTGTTTTGAGTGGACCAAACCTACCTAGTATTAATAACGTAAGATAGGCAGAGTCCTAAGTCCAACAGGAAACCATCCAACCTTTCTTATTGCCAGACCCGGATGAGCTTTTGTTCAGCTCATGTTGATTGAAAAGTTCAATTTCATCTCGTGACTTTTTAGTTCTAACTTTACACAAGGAACACAAGACATTTAATGTTTACCCCCAAAACAACAATCACAAATTTGTATCAATCGTCTTCGGTCGTTGGTGTCACTTCATATTCTGACCACCAGGGCCAGATTTAAGGGAGGGCAGGCAGGCCTGCTACAAATGGAACTCAATAAGAAGGGGGCCCCCACAATATAGAAAAAAATCTATATTTCGAGAAGCCTGCAACATTACGTTTTTGTTCCCTCAATTTGTACCAACATGACTCTCCATCTTACAGTTGGCAACACTGCCGTGGTTCGAATGTGTTCACTTCTAGTTAGCTCGTCAAATACTCCAGATTTGCTACATTGCGTAAACCCTAAAAAATTACATTTTTTTGTTACTAAAATATGTGTACGGTATTAGAACATTTTATTTTTTTAAACGAAGGAAAATTAAATTTTATATACAATTACTCTCTCTCTCTCTTTCTTTTGGGTATTCGTATTTGGTATTAATAACTGGATTTTATTATAGATTTCGAAAAAGTGTAGGGGTTTCCACATACTTAAAAATCCGGCCCTGTTGACCACATGGATCTTTGAACCATTCCACACTACTGCTCATAAAAAAAACGTTCCAATCAACAAACACAAAAAGTGAGGCCCAGACTAAAGAATGCTTGAGGGAAGGGTGTAAGATGTTTATTTCCGTGCCTCTGTCCTTAGGAGTCAAGCCATGACTAATATCTAAAAGGCGATCACGCGACACGACCCCCCCCCCCTTTCCTCTCTTCTAACGTTGGCACAAGCGTGACAATTTCTTTCAGTTAGCAGAACACAAGACTTTCTCTCTTAGTCATACACACAACGTGCTTTGGTCATAGTTGGTATAGGCCAGCGCGGGTACGCTGTTCTGCCTCATCGTGGCGCCCGCGTGGAAACGGCTACTTGAGGGGGTAGCTAGGCTAAATGAATGGCGAAACATAACTCCCGTGGGGATGCCCACGGGTAGACGAGAGTCAACCTCTTACACGGGCGGGGTTGTAAAAAAGTCCCCACGAACACGTCCCACATCCATGCGCTGTTCCTCAAAGGGACCGTTACATCAATGGCGGTTCCCACACAGCTAGCTTGGTACAACGAAGGAAAATGACGGTGGCTCCCGGTGCCCTCGGCCTTCGGCCATGTGCAGCCAAGCATGCGTCGGGGCCAAAGGCATTGGAAACAGCAATGTTTTACATAGGCATTGACTCGGGTCCCTCTCAAACAGAACTGTGTTCCCACAGGTTTGTTTTTTTTTACTGTTCGGCTGGACGACCAAACAGGTTTTTTTTCAAACTTAGAGCTCGAAGAGCCTTCGGCTCAGCTCTTAGACATCAACAAGGTATAGGCCAGTGATATTACACAATACCCTATTGCAGTGGTGTCTATCTGAGTTGAAGTTCAGTTGAGTTATTTTTTTTTTTTTTATGTTTCTGTAGTATTTGAAGCTACGTTTTCAACCCGTACCAAGACAAATACGTTTGTTTATGGAGAACATAATGAAATAGTCTTGTGGAAAGATTCATTTCCAGAAAACAGTTGGCAAGTAGATTCCTTAGGAGAGAGGGGCATAGGGTATTTTAGGCTCCTTTCCCCCAAGGTGGGGAATAAAAAAAACAAAACGTTTTATTGGCTTAGTTGTAAAGCTTTTATTAACGTATTGCGTCTGTCTGTCTCAATGTCTGGGGGTATTCTTTTACACTTTTTTTTGTTTCTCCCATTCTCGGATCAAGTTGAAACAGTGGCGTCACTAGGGTGGGTGTCACCCGGTGAGGTCAGCTCACTGGGTTTGTGTAGTCATGTGAAACTCTGCACGCATCCTTAACCTTTGGAATCATTGCCATTAATCTAGAGTTCAAGTTTGCAACAATGCAACCATAAGTAGATTACACTGATTTTGTTTTCTGAATTTCAAAAAATTCTTTTTCACAACACCACAGACAAGCAGATAGTAAGAAACGGTTGAAGGCTTTGTTAAATGATTTGGAAATATTATTAGCGGCCCCCGAAAGGGGAAAAGGCGCTATTAGTTTTGTGTGGTTTGTCTGTCTGTCCGTCCGTTTAGATCTTGTAAACTAGAAAAGATACTGAAAATCCGACATCAAGATATTTTAGTCCATTCAAAGTTCTGATGCAACGGCTACTTTTTTTTTTCCGAAAGCGAAAAATCTAATTTTTTAAATCACTTATGCAAGCAGTTTATTCATAAAACTACACCACTTTACACCTATTCACTATTAATAGTAACAAACTCGGGAGGCTCCTTAGTAGGGGAGATATTAATCTACCATATTTTAAACACATTTATGCAAATGGTTTTATATTTTTTGTCAAAAAAAATTTTTTTTTTTTTACATTTGTGTTAAGTATGTTAAGTAAGTTTTGTTATACTAACTATTACAATTAAAAATTATTACAATTTACTTTTATTTTTAAAGAGTAAAAATCGACTTAGTATGTATTTAAGTGAAACATAATTTAAAACAACAATTAATAAGTAGTTTCTCATATTATCGTGTGAACTGCAGCACAGCCACAGTCACACAAATCACATTAACTAAAGGAATTGTTTTTTACGGAAATGATGTATTTTTCCTTGAGACTTTGAATAAGAGATTGACCCTTTGCTAAACAATAAGATCAATTAGATAATCATTATATGACATCAATTAGACCAGGTTCACATCTAACTTCACATTCACATATCCCTTGGTCTGCTGGACCATTGGGGCACCACGCAAGATCTGTTAATCTTCTTGATAAAATTTCATTCTGATATTCTTTCTTAAAATATTGAAAACCTGCCTTTTTACCTGCCTGGGTTGACCACACCGGGGGCCGATTTTTGAGCTTGTGTTTCCACACAAACTGTCTTTGTAACCTTGTTAATGTCTTTATATTGCCATAATAATCATGCACTGTCAACTTTTATTTTCTTCAAGAAGAACTTTTGTTGCCTTTGGATCCTTCACTAAAGAGCCAACATGCATGGGGGTGGGGGTGGGGGTTATCTCCACCTCACCCCCTCCTCATTCAATACTTCCTAATTCCCAAAGAAACCAAAAGTTAAAGAGCACTGCACACCTTCCCATCCCTCGTGTCTCATCACTCATGCTGAGGTGTCGCCCTATTAGAAATACAAAGGCACATTTCTTATTCCACATGCAAGGACGAATTCGTACCAGTTCTTCTTCTTTCCTGGTGCCATTACAGCATGGAACGGGTTGTCTGAGTCAGCCAGAAAAAACAATGGCTTAGCAGAGTTTAACATGCACGACTAGATGGACGCAATTATCTTCTGTTAGGAAGGAATGTGTGTAATTGAAAAGAATATGATGAGAGAGATAGAGAGAAATAGAGAGAGAGAAAGAGAGGTTATCTGTAAAGAGAGATCGCGAACAAGACAGCTAGTGTCCTCAGTGCCCCCCCCCCCAAGTTATTACTGGCCTAGTTAATTCCGAGACCTAGATCTCTAGAGTGCTGCCTTACATCTATGATGTCTCAATCCTAGGCCCAGTTAAACACACTACACATTTCCTAGTTCTAGTCAGTCACTTGTCTACCCAGTGATAGAACGACTTTAGAGTAAAAGACTGACAGTTCAACTAGAAATGTTTACACATTTAATTTTATGACTGATCCAAACTAATTGATACAATTACACTTACTATAAGCTATTTTAAAGTATTTTTATTATGTTATTTATTTATTGTTTATTGTTGTACTGTTTTAGTTAGAAGGAACATCAGTTATTGATCAGATAGGATCTAATGCCATGCTCTGTTTTAAGATCTGCTACCATGTTCTATTTGTTAAGATCTCATATCATGTTCTATTTGTTAAGATCTCATATCATGTTCTATTTGTTAAAACATGTTCTATTTGTTAATATCTCATATCATGTTCTATTTGTTAAGATCTCATATCATGTTCTATTTGTTAATATCTCATATCATGTTCTATTTGTTAAGATCTCATATCATGTTCTATTTGTTAAGATCTCATATCATGTTCTATTTGTTAAGACATGTTCTATTTGTTAAGATCTCATATCATGTTCTATTTGTTAAGATCTCATATCATGTTCTATTTGTTAAGATCTCATATCATGTTCTATTTGTTAATATCTCATATCATGTTCTATTTGTTAAGATCTCATATCATGTTCTATTTGTTAAGACATGTTCTATTTGTTAAGATCTCATATCATGTTCTATTTGTTAAGACATGTTCTATTTGTTAAGATCTCATATCATGTTCTATTTGTTAAGATCTCATATCATGTTCTATTTGTTAAGATCTCATATCATGTTCTATTTGTTAAGACATGTTCTATTTGTTAAGATCTCATATCATGTTCTATTTGTTAAGATCTCATATCATGTTCTATTTATTAAGATCTCATATCATGTTCTATTTGTTAAGACATGTTCTATTTGTTAAGATCTCATATCATGTTCTATTTATTAAGATCTCATATCATGTTCTATTTGTTAAGATCTCATATCATGTTCTATTTGTTAAGATCTCATATCATGTTCTATTTATTAAGATCTCATATCATGTTCTATTTGTTAAGATCTCATATCATGTTCTATTTGTTAAGATCTCATATCATGTTCTATTTGTTAAGACATGTTCTATTTGTGAAGCTCCTAGCTACAAGAGACAAAAACGCCGACCTGAAAGACTTACATGCGCGACACTACTTCCTGGATACATGAATTGTTTCTAGCTGTGTGAGTCAGTTGTTTGTTTTGTTTGTCTGGGTGAAGTGACAAACACTTCAGTTCACTTACTGGACCAGCAAAGATTAGAGTAATCTTTTTTATTTTATTTTTCTATCTAAACCAAATATTCGAATCAATGCTTCCCCTCCCCCTCCTTCCCATTGCTTCACGGTACTGAAGACGTTCTTGTGATATACGGTAATAGCTAATTGAGCTCAGTTGACACACAGAGGACATGGAAGGTACAATTCATCACACTCTCAACTGGCTCCTTTCCATTTTAACACATTGTTTAAGGTATAAATCGGTGCATTTGACGGGACCAAAAATACCCCCCACCTTTAAAAAAAAAAAGATTATTTCTTGTTTGTTATGTCCAGCCGCCTTGTCTGACTAATTGAGAGATAATCCGAGTTCTATCTTCCAACAAACACTTGAGACAAAGTGTCATCCTCCAGAAGTGTCTTTCTTATCAGCAAGAACAGATTAGAGGAAAAGTAAAGTGGCTTCCAAGTGGGGGAGATGCTCTCCCCTTGCCATTTCTTCAAGTGTCCCAATACAATAAGTTGCATTCCTTTACTTCACAGTTCACACATTGGTCGGGAAGGTTTTCAATCTAGTTCCGCTTCAGATACTTGCCAATGGGACAATGATAAGTCGCGTAACTTCCGTACGGAGCAAGTGACACTGAACTGGAGACACTCATACAAGAGATGCGCCACTGGTTTCATAGCACTAGTGGTCACATGTCTAAAACTCCTCAGTCCAAGTCTTTTGCACAGCTGCGGGGAAGAATAGGAAACTGTTTGACTGCCCCAGACTTGCTGATCTCCGCCTCGACAGGTCTGGGAAACCAAAAATTCTCGACCTGTATGGCGACATTTATGCACTACGCAAGACAGCAGGGTTTCTGTCCAGGGCTTTTGCAAGAGATGATTTGAGACTCTCAAGCACTCACTCAAATGGAGTTTGATGATGATGATGATGATGAGTCTTTTGCCAATGAAGCCTTTATAATATAGCCCTTAAGTGAATTTTTTTTTTTGCTGGTATCTTAAATCCCTCAAATCAAAGAAACCTGAAGTTACTTAGCTACTAAAGAGACCTGAAGTTACTTAGAGCAAGAAACATAAACCTACTAAAGAGACCTGAAGTTACTTAGAGCAAGAAACATAAACCTACTAAAGAGGCCTGAAGTTACTTAGAGTAAGAAACATAAACCTACTAAAGAGGCCTGAAGTACTTAGAGTAAGAAACATAAACCTACTAAAGAGACCTGAAGTACTTAGAGTAAGAAACATAAATCTACTAAAGAGACCTGAAGTTACTTAGAGTAAGAAACATAAACCTACTAAAGAGACCTGAAGTTACTTAGAGTAAGAAACATAAACCTACTAAATAGACCTGAAGTTACTTAGAGCAAGAAACATAAACCTACTAAAGAGGCCTGAAGTTACTTAGAGTAAGAAACATAAACCTACTAAAGAGGCCTGAAGTTACTTAGAGTAAGAAACATAAACCTACTAAAGAGACCTGAAGTTACTTAGAGTAAGAAACATAAACCTACTAAAGAGACCTGAAGTTACTTAGAGGAAGAAACATAAACCTACTAAAGAGATCTGATGTTACTTAGAGCAAGAAACATAAACCTACTAAAGAGGGCTGAAGTTACTTAGAGCAAGAAACATAAACCTACTAAAGAGATCTGATGTTACTTAGTGTAAGAAACATAAACCTACTAAAGAGACCTGAAGTTACTTAGAGTAAGAAACATAAACCTACTAAAGAGACCTGAAGTTACTTAGAGTAAGAAACATAAACCTACTAAAGAGGCCTGAAGTTACTTAGAGCAAGAAACATAAACCTACTAAAGAGGCCTGAAGTTACTTAGAGTAAGAAACATAAACCTACTAAAGAGGCCTGAAGTACTTAGAGTAAGAAACATAAACCTACTAAAGAGGCCTGAAGTTACTTAGAGTAAGAAACATAAACCTACTAAAGAGGCCTGAAGTACTTAGAGTAAGAAAAATAAACCTACTAAAGAGGCCTGAAGTTACTTAGAGCAAGAAACAAAAACCTACTAAAGAGGCCTGAAGTTACTTAGAGTAAGAAACATAAACCTACTAAAGAGGCCTGAAGTTACTTAGAGCAAGAAACATAAACCTACTAAAGAGATCTGATGTTACTTAGAGTAAGAAACATAAACCTACTAAAGAGACCTGAAGTTAATTAGAGTAAGAAACATAAACCTACTAAAGAGACCTGAAGTTACTTAGAGTAAGAAACATAAACCTACTAAAGAGACCTGAAGTTACTTAGAGTAAGAAACATAAACCTACTAAAGAGGCCTGAAGTTACTTAGAGTAAGAAACATAAACCTACTAAAGAGGCCTGAAGTTACTTAGAGTAAGAAACATAAACCTACTAAAGAGACCTGAAGTTACTTAGAGTAAGAAACATAAACCTACTAAAGAGACCTGAAGTTACTTAGAGTAAGAAACATAAATCTACTAAAGAGGCCTGAAGTTACTTAGAGTAAGAAACATAAACCTACTAAAGAGGCCTGAAGTTACTTAGAGTAAGAAACATAAATCTTCTAAAGAGGCCTGAAGTTACTTAGAGTAAGAAACATAAATCTACTAAAGAGATCTGAAGTTACTTAGAGTAAGAAACATAAACCTACTAAAGAGACCTGAAGTTACTTAGAGTAAGAAACATAAACCTACTAAAGAGGCCTGAAGTTACTTAGAGCAAGAAACATAAACCTACTAAAGAGATCTGAAGTTACTTAGAGTAAGAAACATAAATCTACTAAAGAGATCTGAAGTTACTTAGAGTAAGAAACATAAACCTACTAAAGAGACCTGAAGTTACTTAGAGTAAGAAACATAAACCTACTAAAGAGGCCTGAAGTTACTTAGAGCAAGAAACATAAACCTACTAAAGAGATCTGAAGTTACTTAGAGTAAGAAACATAAACCTACTAAAGAGACCTGAAGTTACTTAGAGTAAGAAACATAAACCTACTAAAGAGACCTGAAGTTACTTAGAGTAAGAAACATAAACCTACTAAAGAGGCCTGAAGTTACTTAGAGTAAGAAACATAAACCTACTAAAGAGGCCTGAAGTACTTAGAGTAAGAAACATAAATCTACTAAAGAGACCTGAAGTTACTTAGAGGAAGAAACATAAACCTACTAAAGAGGCCTGAAGTTACTTAGAGTAAGAAACATAAACCTACTAAAGAGACCTGAAGTTACTTAGAGTAAGAAACATAAACCTACTAAAGAGGCCTGAAGTTACTTAGAGTAAGAAACATAAACCTACTAAAGAGACCTGAAGTTACTTAGAGTAAGAAACATAAATCTACTAAAGAGGCCTGAAGTTACTTAGAGTAAGAAACATAAACCTACTAAAGAGGCCTGAAGTACTTAGAGTAAGAAACATAAACCTACTAAAGAGGCCTGAAGTTACTTAGAGTAAGAAACATAAACCTACTAAAGAGGCCTGAAGTACTTAGAGCAAGAAACATAAACCTACTAAAGAGACCTGAAGTACTTAGAGTAAGAAACATAACCTACTAAAGAGACCTGAAGTTACTTAGAGTAAGAAACATAAACCTACTAAAGAGGCCTGAAGTTACTTAGAGTAAGAAACATAAACCTACTAAAGAGGCCTGAAGTACTTAGAGTAAGAAACATAAATCTACTAAAGAGACCTGAAGTTACTTAGAGGAAGAAACATAAACCTACTAAAGAGGCCTGAAGTTACTTAGAGTAAGAAACATAAACCTACTAAAGAGACCTGAAGTTACTTAGAGTAAGAAACATAAACCTACTAAAGAGGCCTGAAGTTACTTAGAGTAAGAAACATAAACCTACTAAAGAGACCTGAAGTTACTTAGAGTAAGAAACATAAATCTACTAAAGAGGCCTGAAGTTACTTAGAGTAAGAAACATAAACCTACTAAAGAGGCCTGAAGTACTTAGAGTAAGAAACATAAACCTACTAAAGAGGCCTGAAGTTACTTAGAGTAAGAAACATAAACCTACTAAAGAGGCCTGAAGTACTTAGAGCAAGAAACATAAACCTACTAAAGAGACCTGAAGTTACTTAGAGTAAGAAACATAAACCTACTAAAGAGGCCTGAAGTTACTTAGAGTAAGAAACATAAACCTACTAAAGAGACCTGAAGTTACTTAGAGTAAGAAACATAAACCTACTAAAGAGACCTGAAGTTACTTAGAGCAAGAAACATAAACCTACTAAAGAGGCCTGAAGTTACTTAGAGTTAGAAACATAAACCTACTAAAGAGACCTGAAGTTACTTAGAGTAAGAAACATAAACCTACTAAAGAGACCTGAAGTTACTGAGAGTAAGAAACATAAACCTACTAAAGAGACCTGAAGTACTTAGAGTAAGAAACATAAATCTACTAAAGAGGCCTGAAGTTACTTAGAGTAAGAAACATAACCTACTAAAGAGACCTGAAGTTACTTAGAGTAAGAAACATAACCTACTAAAGAGACCTGAAGTTACTTAGAGTAAGAAACATAAATCTTCTAAAGAGGCCTGAAGTTACTTAGAGCAAGAAACATAAACCTACTAAAGAGATCTGAAGTTACTTAGAGTAAGAAACATAAACCTACTAAAGAGACCTGAAGTTACTTAGAGTAAGAAACATAAACCTACTAAAGAGACCTGAAGTTACTTAGAGTAAGAAACATAAACCTACTAAAGAGGCCTGAAGTTACTTAGAGTAAGAAACATAAACCTACTAAAGAGGCCTGAAGTACTTAGAGTAAGAAACATAAATCTACTAAAGAGACCTGAAGTTACTTAGAGGAAGAAACATAAACCTACTAAAGAGGCCTGAAGTTACTTAGAGTAAGAAACATAAACCTACTAAAGAGACCTGAAGTTACTTAGAGTAAGAAACATAAACCTACTAAAGAGGCCTGAAGTTACTTAGAGTAAGAAACATAAACCTACTAAAGAGACCTGAAGTTACTTAGAGTAAGAAACATAAATCTACTAAAGAGGCCTGAAGTTACTTAGAGTAAGAAACATAAACCTACTAAAGAGGCCTGAAGTACTTAGAGTAAGAAACATAAACCTACTAAAGAGGCCTGAAGTTACTTAGAGTAAGAAACATAAACCTACTAAAGAGGCCTGAAGTACTTAGAGCAAGAAACATAAACCTACTAAAGAGACCTGAAGTACTTAGAGTAAGAAACATAACCTACTAAAGAGACCTGAAGTTACTTAGAGTAAGAAACATAAACCTACTAAAGAGGCCTGAAGTTACTTAGAGTAAGAAACATAAACCTACTAAAGAGACCTGAAGTTACTTAGAGTAAGAAACATAAACCTACTAAAGAGACCTGAAGTTACTTAGAGCAAGAAACATAAACCTACTAAAGAGGCCTGAAGTTACTTAGAGTTAGAAACATAAACCTACTAAAGAGACCTGAAGTTACTGAGAGTAAGAAACATAAACCTACTAAAGAGACCTGAAGTACTTAGAGTAAGAAACATAAATCTTCTAAAGAGGCCTGAAGTTACTTAGAGTAAGAAACATAAACCTACTAAAGAGACCTGAAGTTACTTAGAGCAAGAAACATAAACCTACTAAAGAGACCTGAAGTTACTTAGAGTAAGAAACATAAACCTACTAAAGAGACCTGAAGTTACTGAGAGTAAGAAACATAAACCTACTAAAGAGACCTGAAGTACTTAGAGTAAGAAACATAAATCTACTAAAGAGGCCTGAAGTTACTTAGAGTAAGAAACATAACCTACTAAAGAGACCTGAAGTTACTTAGAGTAAGAAACATAACCTACTAAAGAGACCTGAAGTTACTTAGAGTAAGAAACATAAATCTTCTAAAGAGGCCTGAAGTTACTTAGAGTAAGAAACATAAACCTACTAAAGAGACCTGAAGTTACTTAGAGTAAGAAACATAAACCTACTAAAGAGACCTGAAGTTACTTAGAGCAAGAAACATAAACCTACTAAAGAGGCCTGAAGTTACTTAGAGTTAGAAACATAAACCTACTAAAGAGACCTGAAGTTACTTAGAGTAAGAAACATAAACCTACTAAAGAGGCCTGAAGTTACTTAGAGTAAGAAACATAAACCTACTAAAGAGGCCTGAAGTTACTTAGAGCAAGAAACACAAACCTACTAAAGAGACCTGAAGTTACTTAAAGCAAGAAACACAAACCTACTAAAGATGCCTGAAGTTACTTAGAGCAAGAAACACAAACATACTAAAGAGACCTGAAGTTACTTAGAGCAAGAAACACAAACCTACTAAAGAGACCTGGACCTAAACCTAAGAGTCAAGTCTCAGCCTGTCCTTAAAGCAGCACCAAGCCGAACTAAATGTCTATGGAATTGCTACACGTCCGCAGCATTCAAAATGTATCTTTCAACAATAATGTGGGAAGACTTTGGCACTATCGAATACCGGGGACACGACAATTCGTTCACTGACATTTCGTTCACCGACAAATCGTTCACGACTTTTCGTTCACGCGACTATTCGTTCACCAGACATTTCGCGTGAACGAATTGTCGGGTGAACGAAATGTCTGGTGAACGAATAGTCGCGTGAACGAAAAGTCGTGAACGATTTGTCGGTGAACGAAATGTCAGTGAACGAATTGTCGTGGAACCTCGAATACCAGAGACATTCTTATCAATGTCGTTGTTTGCTGCTTGTTTAAGGGGAAACAAGTGGGGCAAGAGAGAACGCAATCCTACCACACACACACACATTCGGTTGTACAGGGGCGATGACGACTTATTGAAAGACTTTCAGTGTTGACAGTGTAGGTTTTGATGTATTCGGACCGAATCCCAAAGTATCGAAAACAAATTCTATTTTACAGTCGAATCCGGATTAATAAGGACTATCAACTATCTTCCTGCGCGTCTTTCGTGATTTTTTTATTTTTCTGTTTAAATAGTCTATTCCTGTAAAACTATACAATTGGTCGGAACGTCTAGTAGGTCAGTGTCCATTTAATGTTTGTTTTTGTCTAAGTAGAAACAGTTATTGTGTTCAAACGCTACTTAAAAGTATATTTCCTACTCTGATCTGTCAGGTATCTGCTACGCAAGTGTCGTGATTATAAGAAAACAAACACGAGGTTCCTCTGCATACTTCTGATAAGACTAACGCAATACCAATGACGAAACAGGGGTGATTGAGGAAGGCTGAGGCCGGGACATGATGTGAAGAAATTAGCGTAGTGCCCCAACGTGCCTTCACTCGCCAATCAGCTGACATTACTACGGTGATTAATTTTGGGTCGTGAGTACGAACTTCCGGTCTAGCAGTCGAGATACTTAAAATGTGACGCCCACCGGCCTAGATCTATCTATAGTATATATGTGTGTGTGTGTGTAATTTGACACACTAGACAAAGACAAAAAACTATAGCAGCGAGCACCATGTTCAACTGACATTCCCTGACTACGTCAGTCTGGATATCTGTAAGATAAGGAGAAAAGGGGCCAATAAAATTCACCATAAACAATTTGTGCCTAGACTTGTAACACTGCACGAATGTCAACTATTTGTAGAGTGTCACTATGTTACATGTTCAGTTCACTTGTCATAGCAAACAGATACATACAATAATAACAACCCAAAGTGTCAATTCTAGAGCGACGTTCTTAATTGCGTGCTCTAGATTGTTTGCTATATCTAGTGGTATTGAGCCCCCTGTGTGTGCTTCACATACAACACAAAACAGTCAAACACTAGATGGAAACAAATCGCTGGCTGATAACTAACGACAGATAATTGGGGCCGTGATTGTATTTTGAACAGTGCTAGTGATAACAGAGAGCTAGGAAAAAACACAGACTCCCGTGTGTGGTGTACTAATAGGCCAGTATGGATGGAATTCCTTAAAAAAGACAGAGAGAGAGAGAGAAAATGGCCATATAGAGGTGACAGAACTCTTCAGTCAAAGCCTGGTCGAATGTTTCTGTAGTGGAGACTTCGCTACAGAAGCTACAGCTGCATGGCAGACACTATATCATCTTTGTCCTTACTGGTTACACCAATGTCATTCATTTCAATAGAGTGTTAGCATTCGTTCCTACCTCGAACCATACCATACGCATAGACATCTAAAGTTAATCAACAGGACACTTAGTAGTAGGAGATTTAGATAGTCTACAGCAGGAGATTTAGATACTCTACAACTGGACACTTAGATAGTCTCCAGTAGGAGATTTAGATAGTCTCCAGTAGGAGATTTAGATGTCTACAACAGGAGATTTAGATAGTCTACAACAGTAGATTTAGATAGTCTACAGCAGATGATTTAGATAGTCTACAGTAGGAGATTTAGATAGTTTATAGTTAATCTAGAAAATATATAAACAGTCTACATCAGGAGATATAGAAAAATTACAGATGCAGATATAATCTACAACAGATTAAGAGATATAGACTTTGATAGACTATACTATATGATATAGATGAGGAGGCGTGGTGGCTGAGTGGTAAAGTGCTTGGCTTCCAAACCATGGGGTCCCAAGCTTGAATCCTGGTAAAGACTGGAATTTTTAATTTCAGGATCGTTAGGGCACCGCTGAGTCCACCCAGATTTAATGGGTACCTGATATTAGTTGGGGAAAAGTAAAGACTGTTGGCCGTTATGTTGGCCACATGACACCCTTGTTAACCGTGGGCCACAGAAACAGATGGCCTTTACATCATCTGCCCCATAGACTGCATGATCTGAAAGGGGAAATTTACTTTTTTTGTTTACTATAATATAGATAATCTACTTTAATGTTGACTTCATTCTCAATATGGAATGAAAGGCTGAACTGACAAAGCATTTTTTCCTTTTTATGAATGGTGCAAAGGTAATAGCTAATAATAACAGCACTTTACAAAATTACATGTGCCAAAAAGAAAAGGTCTACTTTGCATACTAAACTTTGGATTGGGAATAATTTGAAGTACTGAAATAAACTTTGTAAATTCAGTGTGTGTTCAAACTGTAATTTAAATGATTTACCTGAAAAATGATATACATTGCAATTTTTTCTTCTTTTTGAAAACTTATTTAGCATTGACACCTCCCCCCCAAACTTCCCATGTGCTAGGTGATGACTTTGACAGATGAAGCACAGAATGGTTGATTGATGATCTCACCTGATTTCAAGAGCCAGGTTGATGAAGTGACTTAATAGTTTACATTGCTCAGTGAATGACACAAAATCTTAAAATCTTATTAAAACAAAATGTGTCTGATAGCCTGGACACCTTCAACCATATTTCTCAAATTATCTAGTGTGCTCATTTTATAGTTTCAACTGTTCATATAGATCTACATATAATTATATATAACACATAAATATCCCTATTCAAATAGTTTGTATTTCTTAGCTGCCCTGGGAATAAGTAAAAAAAAAAAAAAAAGTCTACCTTGCATAAAACATTATTATGATTAGATAGAAGAACCAGTGCCTTTTTCTCATTGTTGGTCTCCTTCAGTCATAAAACGACTAGGGTTCATTAATTTTCATAAAGACTCTCAAATTCCCATTATTGTTTTCACTGTTAGTTGCCTAGCAACAGACCCAGGAAGTTGATTTTTTTTTTGGTTTGTCATTTTGGTGTACATTTTTATTTTAGAATGATCAGAAGACAATGACAATAAATCTCAAACTTGGCAACATTTTTTTTTTCTAAAGTTTACTTTCACCACCAACGCCTCAAAAAGGTATGCATTTAGCAAAAGGCACTGTAAGTCTGCAAAGTTTGGGAACCGCTGCAATTAAGCACTTATTTACATGCATAAATACTTGGAATATTTTGTAGAAGAAATGTAATGTAACTATTCATAGCATGCACACTTCAGCACAAGAATCAAGCACAAGTGTTTGAAAGGTCTAAACAAGGAACTGTGTTGTCCCCTTAGTCATTACTTTAAGTGTTACAGTATCTTACAAACTTAAACAAAAAACAAAAAAAAAAGACAAACAGTGCACTCACTTGTCTGGTAATGTAAATTGTTTCTCCAGCTGAAAAACTCAACTCTCCATTATGAATATCTCCATCGAAATCATACAAGCACCTTGCCTAGAAGAGAAAAAAAAAAACATATTTGTATATAAAGCTTCCATTGTCAAATAAATGTTTAAGTATTTTGAGAATTATTTTCAATAGATTTGCTAAAGTTAAGAGCATTTTTCACTTCTGCATATTTTTGTTTTCCTTTTAAAGAATGATCTATGAGTCAGAGAAGTGGATTTTACAACCTGAGTCCAGTACTTAGTTTAATGACTAATACTTTCCCAAACTGACATCAGGTACTCATTCAAGCAGAATAGAGTATTCATTAAAGCAGAATAGATACACATTTCTTAACATTCCAAAGCCTAATAGCAAGAACAAAACTCAAACAACTTTCCAGCGAGTACCAAAATTAATTAACATTGAAATAAATTTGTACAAATCTAATAATCTATAGGAATATATTTAACTTGTCAAAACATTTAGTCCAAAGCTTAAATAACTGTCTAGAATCTGGTTCCCCAACTAATAAATAATTTGCCCATGGCAGTTAAATTATCATTTCTATATTTTTAATCCGAAATTCAACCAGTTCTTTTAGTTTAAATAAAAGGAATGTGTGATTGAGTGCCATAATCTGGTTACCTAACAAAATGGGATCAAAACAGTTGAAATTCTAAAGCAAACCAGGAATGAAGAATTAGGATTTGACTCAAGCTGAGTTGTCTTTGCATAGCACCCAAAACAAAATTGAGGTGGAGAAGGACAAATAATGTTATAAATTTAAGTAAATTTATTCATTGTTGTTAACATCTGTAAAAACTACAAGATATGGACAGCTCACTTATAAAATCTTTTTTCTTTTTTGGTTAAATGGTAAAATAGTATTATTTGTTAGTCTATGGGGTAATTATCTTCAGAATCTAAAGGAATATTCGAAACATAAAACATTTTACAATATGATTATAATAGTTAAAATTCTGTTATAAGATCTATTAGACTAGACTCTATAGATAGAATATTAAATTTATACTAATTTATAATATTAAATAATATAGAATAGATTGCATTAGATGATAGATCTAGCCCTAGAGACTAATGATTCTAATCTATTATATAAGACTAGACTCTACTGATTCTTACTCTAACACTAGAGCAGATTAGATTTAGATTCAACTTTCAAAGATTGATCTACTTTCTAGACTATTCAGTATCAGTATTGCTGACTGTATAGGTTACAGTATATTTCACTATATTGTGACTAGAACTATACTATATATATAGAGAGAGAGAGTAGTTTATTTAATCCGGACATTACATGAAATTGGACACTCGCTGTTTTTGTGGTCATTAAATCTTTATTTTGATATTTAATATGAAACTAGCGGACTGTATAATCTGCGTGTCCATTTTCCAATGATTCTAACCCAATTTCCTTCCATTTAGGTATCTTTTTATGTAAGAAAAAAGAATTTCAAATGTGTAAGTCAGGTTGTTGTTTTTTCCTATGTTACCCAGATGACTTTACCTCTTTCTAGGGTTAAGACTATATTTTTTGGTTGGCTAAGTCTCTATGCTAATGAGCCCGGTAATATTTATATATTCTGTTTATGGAACTGATTTATTTGATTCATAAGCCAAGTTGTTTGATTTCATACAAAATAAAAATTAAATTACAATTTTCTTACCAAAATTTATTTCGGACAGCCAGTTTTGGACATCAATGTTAATGACCTTATATTATATTTGTTTGTTGTTTTTTTTTATAGAGAATAAATGGGTAAATGTTCGGAGTGAGCTTGGTATATTGAATGAAAAATGCCTAGATCTAGACCTACTAGATTGATCTAGATTTATAGAGAGAGAATATAGAGGATTCAGCTATTTAGGCAAGAATGGCTATCCTAGCCTGTACTATACTACAAAATATCATCTGTATTAGAAATTTATTAAATGAATAAACAAAAAACACAAACATTCAACACACATCTAATCATGCAAACATAAAATAAGTCTAAAAGTCTGTGTAGAAGTCACTATCCCAGTCACCTAATTTTGGTGGAATAAGTGTGTTCATATTTTTATTTTTTTGTGTTCGTATTTATGCACAATTTTAAAACATCTTAATGATTTCATGTGAGGGGCTATGCCTGGGGATCTTAAAATTTAGTTAATGTTAATATAGAATTAAAATCTGAGTTTATTGATGCCTAAATATAGAGACTTCACTGTCTGAAATAAATTATGGTGTCCGGAATCAAATAATGTAGGTCAAATTTGAATTAAATAAAACACATGGCCTCTTTGACCTTAAATATAATAACAAATATAGGTTAGGGGTAAAAATTATGAGTGAGTCTGGTGTGAATGTACACTTTGGTTTCTTATAGTTATAATGTTTTTTGTTTGGTGTAATGCACAAATTGTAAGACAAATTTCCATACGGACAATAAAGATTATTATTATTATTAAATATAAGAAGTCATCCTTATTCTCCTTAAACTAAAGAAGATTTTGATACTTCATTTTCTTTTCTCTGTCAAACCATTATCAAATAATGTGCTGTCAAAGTCAAACTTTGAAATTTTGGCCTATAGGTGTCCGAATAGCATTTATAACTACTCTATATATTATATATAGATTATAGACTAATGCTAGTCTAGGTCTACAAGATTTAAGTTACTAGAATCTAGATCTAATCTAATCTACAAATCTATTTTGTTTATTCTAGATCTATTATGAATAATTATGATTAATCTAAAATAATCTAGATCTATACTATAGTGACTATAATCTATATATAGGGCTTTATAGGCCTAATTAGTTATTATATAATAATTTTCTTATATATTATAATATAATATATAATAATTTAATATATATATAGATTATATACATATATAGATTAGTATATAGTTAATATAGACGTATAAGTATAATAATAGAGATCTATTCTAAATCTAAGTCTAAGTTTAGTTAGCAGAGTTAGTAAGTATATTTTATTATTATAATATTATTAAATGGGCCTGCCCTAGTCAGTCCAAATAGACTAAATTATATGATAATATCTAAATTATTTAATTTGATGGCTTATTCGTTTTTGTGCATAGAAGCAATAACAGTAACAAAGTGTAACTAATTTAAGTTGTTAATAAGGTTTAAGTCAATAGTCAATCAAATTTTCAAGGAGTCCGCTATGTATGTGAGTCTACTTTAGTCTCTAGGTTTATTTATTATGAATGTCAGTGAGAAGAGACTGTGACTGAGTTATCTCAAACACAGTATTAGGTAGGTATTTTAACAAAAAAAATAGGCGTATTTTAGTACAATTTCAGTAATAAAAATTATTATCAACGATATATTCACTAAATTCGAATTTGATTTGGTACACAATAATTAGATTATGAACTTTTATTAAATACATAGATATAGCAACTGCCCTGATTCCTGCATATTAACAAATCTGTTTGTTTACTAATCGGTATTACCTGTATGGCTGCCATCTTGATCAGCTGCTAATGTCCTGCCACCTGTTGGATCAAGTTAACTAGGGGGCATAAACGATATATCCATCATACTGCTCACCAACTCACCATTATTTTATATTTACAAATCTAGTCCTAGTTCTGCGTAAAACAGTTCAGCTGCCTCAACATAGTCTATTTCAATCAACTTCGAATTTCAGCTCTAGATTTAGGTCTTGATCTACTGCGCCATTTATAAAATTACTAATGATATATATCTATCCAAAGTAAAACCAACTCTAAACCGTCTAAGCCTGCAGGTTCTCAAACATATAGGCTATAACCCCGCGAGGACCTCTTTATATAGTCTAAACTTTCTCTTAGACATATAAGTAAAAAATATACATAAATGCATGTTATATAAGTAATAAATAAAAAAAATACACGTTTTGTTAGAAAAGTATTAATTGAGATAATCTTATCTATATTATATAGGCCTATATAATTCTCTTCGTCGCTCAAGAGTTTGGACGAGAAGAAGAAGTAAAGGAAAGATCACTCTCTTATTTCTGCAGATAGTCACCTCAAGTAATTCTTCATTAGTTTGAGGCGCGAGAAGCTTCTTTCATCAGATTACACAATTATTTTCGGCTATTGCATAATGCCTTTTTTATTTATCGCGCGTAGGATTGGCGTTTACCATATTGAATGACACCCCAAAATGACAATATTTGTCTATATATTTTAGGAGATCTGTATGAGTTTTCAAAATATTTTAATAATTTCCGGATATTTCCAGGACTTTTTCGTCTATTTTGCAATTTCATGAGATTACCAGGAGCTCCTGGTATATCAGGACGCCGCGGGAAATCTGTCATAAGTTATAAAATGGTTTAATTTAATAATTTATACACATAGAATTAGCGCAGGTCCAATGAAAGTGCGGGGCCCACTGCGGTCGCATAGGTTGCAGTGGCCTAAGGCCGGCCCTGCTAAAAAGCGGCGTATGCTACGCCGCCGGTTTACTTATCGTTTATTGTACACTAGAATAGGTTCTTCGTGGAGTTAGTGAAAAAATTGTAGACTCCCCGCCATTGCCAGCAAGGAGGTCTGAGAGCTGTGAGCAGTGGCGTAGCTACCAATGTGCGGGTGGTGCGGGCCGCACAGGGCACCAAGTGGAGAGGGGCACCAAAATTCCCCCAGTGTGTATTAATTTCCTATTTCCCTGAGCGTTTCAGTAAAAACGACTAATATGGACACGAACAAACATAAACTGTATTTTAAACATGAACTAACGATTAAACTAACTAACTAGTCATGTCGCTATTTTGTTTCATCTCCTTGACTATTTCTTCCATACAATGTAAGCTATAGAACAGTTTGAATCTTATTTACTAGATTTATTTCGGACACACGGTAAATGTTGTTACTAAACTGATCAATGCTCTGTAATATAAAGAAGAAGAACAAGATAGGCCAACCTTTTTTTACTTTATTGTTTAGTCCATTAGTTTAATCTAGATATAGAGTCTAGAGGGTGAAAATCTGTTACATATTGCTCATGCTGTTATTGTGTATGAAATAACTGAACAATTAAAAGCAACAAAGCAAGATGAGACGGTTATCATTGAATCCAGAAAAAATGATGACGCCGACATCCTGAATGATGAAAAAGAAGAAAATACTTCAATATAGGTTCTAGAGACTAAAGGACAGCACACAAGCATGTCTTTAGTACACTCCTCAAATATTCATACTGAAGAAGCTGAATCATCAGACAGTGTAAACAATACAGAAAGCAGGATAATAAACTCTAGACTGAACGACATTGGAGATTGGCTTGATGTCATCACAGATAATATTCGATTTCGCATACACCTTGCCACTCAAGGATCTGAAACAGTTTAGCGTATGGACAGTAAATTCAGAGAGGTGTATAGACATCAAGAATCAGCAAAAGGAAAGACTAGAAAGCTTCCAAAGGCTAGTTTTTTCCGCAAATGTCAAACGGCGAGAAAGTTCTTAGAAAGTGGAAGTGTTATTCGCCAAAAAAAAGAATCCTTATTTTGCTTCCCCTGCATACTCTTCTCAACAAGATCAAGTATCAAATCTTCATTTAAATCCAAAGATGGATTCAATGATTGGTGGAGGTTATCCCCGAAAATAGAAAAACATGAGACCAGCAGAACTCACATTCAGTCATCGCTTGCTTGGGGGGAACTTGAAGTTCGCCTGAGAGTAGGGTATTGACAACAAGGCCCAACATTTGATTATACAAGAGACGAAAACCTGGAGAGACTACCTGAAGAGAATCTTCGACATCATTCGTTTTCTCTCAAAGCAAAATCTGGCACTTCGTGAGCATCGCGAGCGAGCAGAAGAAGTGTTGGAAGGGCAAAATCAAGGCAATTTCTTGGAGTATTGGAGTTAGTAAAATTATTATCAAAGTCCGATCCACTCTTGAGGGAGTATGTGCTTCAAACTAAGCTTTGTTCCAGACCGAATACATACATGTCTGATGTCTCCACAAATACAAAATGAATTTATTACAATATTGGAGAATCACGTTAAAAACAAATCATACAGCAAGTAAAACAAGCCAAATATTTCTCTATTATTTTTGACAGTACACCTGACATTTCAAAGCTGGATCAAACTTCCGAAATAAATTTTACGGTACGTTGTCATGGATAATGACGGGGTGCAAGTTCGTGAGTCTTTTATTGACTTCATCGACACAAAGGACAAGCATGCTGCTGAAATCGCTGAGATGATTCTAGAGAAACTGCGTTCGGATGGCTTAGACATAATGGACTGCAGGGGTCAAGGCTATGATAATGCTGCGGTCATGAAAGGTCAAAACTACGGTGTCCAAAAACGTATTCTAGAAGTCAATCCCAAAGCACTATTCATTGCCTGCTCAAACCATTCTCTTAATTTAGCAGGAATTCGAGCTGCTGAAGCTGAAGTCAATACGGTAACATTTTATGTTGGTACACTGGACCGTTTACACACCTTTTTCTCAACTTCAACACACCGCTGTGATATCCTCATCAAAATAACCGGAACTAGCCTTAAACGTTTAGCTGAGACCCGCTGGAGCGCCAGAGGAGAAGCCGTCTAGATGATTAGGGATACATTTTCTAAAATTATAGAAACTCTGGAGACATTAACTAACAGAGAGGAACATTCATCGACTAGATCTGAAGCAGGTAGATTATTAGTTGCTATTCAGTCTTTTAATTTTCTAACCTATCTTGGATTTTGGGCTCCTGTATTAACTGAAATTAATGATACGCAAGTCTACCTTCAAAAACAAGGATTGTCTATTCGAGACTGCTCACTCAAACTAAAAAAATTGGAGACATTTTAAAGTAGTAATCGAGAGGACATCGCTGAAGCCAGCATTACCTTTGCCGAAAGCGTGTGCTCAGATCTGAGAATCAGTACAGAACCTCAAAAACGTATTGGCCATAAGAAAAAGATGCCTGGTGAGAAAAGTGACGACTCTGTACTTACACACAAAGAAGAGCTACGAAGGGAAATTTATTCTACCTTGGACAGGATTGTTCAAGAAATAATCACCCTATTCCAGCAACTTCATGATGTAGCAGATAGATATGAATTTTTGTCGCCTTCCCAGCAATTAAATCCTCAGGTCGAAATCAATCTCGATAATACTCCTAGTGACATTGATAAAAACGAATTTCTGCTGGAGCGAAAGAGGCTTCAACGGTTTGTCACAGTTTCATCAGAAGCCTCCGAACTTCCAAAACCTGTTGAGCTCTTGAAATTAAAAAAAAAAAATATCAGCTAGATGATTCAGTCCCGAATATCGTCATCATGATTCGCATATTTTTGACTATGCGGTAAGCGTCGCTACATGCAAGAGAAGTTTTTCCAAACTTAAACTGATCAAGAATTACTTGCGATCAACGATGACAAATTTACGACTCACTAATTTGGCCATTTTGTCCATTGAACAAGAGCTGGTGGAAAAAATTGATTTCGATAAAATTATTGATACTTTTGCCAGCAAGAAAGCTCGTAAAATTCACTTGTAGTATGTTTAAGTAAAAGTGATTTTTTGAATTAACAATATTTGATTAATGAATACATATTATTTTGAACAACAAATTAAGGTTTTGCAATGTTAGTATTTAGTTATCTTTTTTTTTTTTTTTTGGGAGGGGGGGCATCAAGATGAGGTACCGCACCAGGCATCATATTCTCTAGCTACGCCACTGGCTGTGAGCCAAGCTTATTTCCAGTAGGCTATTGAAAGCTAACAAAATACATATTCTGAGGTATCTACATGCATTATCCTGCTATTTAAAAGTTCTATTTCAAAAACCTAATGTGCTATTCTTACTAACTTAGATCCTCCCGCGAAGTGTGGCGCATTGGTCGGAAAGCTGTTTCCACAAAAATCTGTCACTGGCAATGTCTGAAGTCTCTACACACCTGCTCTGAGGACTTCCATGAAAGTGTGGCGTGAAGTTGTACTAGGATGTTCCTGTTTGCGCTTTCCTCGTAATGGCCCCCATGTCTTCGCAACTCTTTGTATGCGTAATTCATTTTGTCGGAGAACATGTCCCGCAAACCTCATTTCTACGCTCTGTCACAACCACTGGCGGATCCAGGGGGGGGGGGGGGAAGCGGTAGGGGCGATCGCCCTCCCCCTCCCCACTCGGCCGACCCAAGGGGGGGGGGCGGACGAATTTTAATATAGAATTCATACGATTTGTATACGAATTTATTACTTATGTTAATAATATATACTAATTATTTATATTTTAACCTATTTTTAGATTAGTTCGCCCCCCCCCTCTAGTATGTTGGCCGATTTGGTGGGGTCTGGAGGGGGCGATGGTATCAATCTTGCCCCCCATACACTTTCGAGTGGGGGGCGGTCCAATTTATTTGTAGAAATCACAGCTTGCTAACAATTAATTAAATATCTATATGATTAAAACTTGTTACCGGTATTGATATTTTAACCGATCTTTATTATATGTCGCTCCCTATTTGCCAATTTGGTGGGGGGGGGGGGGGAGGGGCGAATACCTCTACTGCCCTTCCCACCTAAACCATTTGAGTGGGGTGGGCGGTCCTACTTTTATGGAGAAATCATAGTTTGTGAACAAAATTAATTCAATTAATATATAAATTTTATATTATGTCAATCCCCTTCTGGTATCTTGGCCGATTCGGTGGGGGGGGGGGGGGAGGGCAATTGCTTGTACTGCCCTCCCCACTCTAGCCCTCTGAGTGGGCGGGTGTGGTCCTATTTTTATGGAGAATCATAGTTTGTGAACAAAATTAGTTGAGTCGCCCCACCCCTATTCTTTAATGCCAATTCAATCTTTAGCAGAAATTATTAAAGGAGCGAGGATTAATCGTTTTCACTCTACCGCCCCTCCCATTTCCAGACAGAGTTTATGTAATTTCACATGAATTTATCATTATTATTTTAAGAAAGTTAGAATTCAAACGAAATTTTTCAGTATAAGAGTCATGATTGAGATGAGTTCTAAACCTAAATAGCCTAATCTTTTCATAGTCGCCTTTTCCCAACCTTTACTCAATCTGATATTTTTCTAGTTAAAAAAAATTGGGACTATAACTCACAATTTATACATGAATTTTATTGAATATTATTTATCGAATAATTCTTTTTTCGGCGGCGATCCTCAAAGCCAAAATCTAAATATGTGGGGTACCCGTATCTTATCTTTTCAAGGAACGAATCGGTTTTATTTGCAGTGTATTAAGGGCCTATAAATTCATATTAGAATATTTTTCAAGTACAACATTATTCGAAATAGTATGAATAATGAGCTTTAGGTCAGGAGAATGCGTTTCTTCTGTAAAGTATGCAAGAAAACGTTTTTGGCGTCGGAACCCCACTAATGAATAATAAGCTGTATTTGTCAGGAGAATGCGTTTCTGCAGTGAAGAATAATAAAAAAAAAAGCTTTTGGCGTGATAAGTAATGAGCTGTAGATGTCAGGAAAACGCGTTTCTGTAATGAAGAATGCAAGAAAACGCTTTTGGCGCTGCCCCAGTTGTTTGGTTTTTCGCCGAAGGTTGAGAAATGCTGCTTTTTTTTATTCTCATATATATATATATATATATATAGGCCCTATATATATATATATATATATAGGCCCTATATATATATATATATATATATATATATATATATATATATATATATATATATATATATATATATATATATATATGTGTGTGTGTGTGTGTGCTGTACGCACGTTTATGCACAGGGTTAGGGTTTACTGGGCGTTAGGGTTAGGGTTTGGAAAAAAATCGCCCCCACTCCAAAGTTCTGGATCCGCTAGGGGTCACAACCTTACTAAGGGGTCGACTCCCAGTTCGGCATAGGATTTCCTTGATTGAGACACGATCTCTATAACTGACTCCTAAAATACGTCTTAGCTATCTTGTTGAGCCACATTTAGTCTTTTTCAATTTTGGCAGACTATTCACTGCCCTTTATTAGTGGAGCCCATTCACTGGTAGAAATTTGTAACCTCTCTTGACTATGCTCTTGGAATTAGGTGACTGTAGTTTGCTTTAGATTTTATACCGAAAAGGAAAGTTTTATCGTCAAAATAATCTGTTGTGGGGTTTTAAACTAAAAAATCTCTGGAGTATTTTTTTAACGAATTCAAAACCCCATTTAGCTACGCTCATAGAATTTGCATCTATATTGTTATTGTACAATAGTTACGCTGAGGTTGTCAATTGTTGTCAAACCGAATTTCCACTTGATTTGATCAATAAAAGTTATCTTATCTTATCTTATAAAGCAGAAGGTCGATTAGCAACAACAACAACAAATGAAAATACGCAGATATCGTTGAAGAGGCGATAACAAAAATAAAGCTAAAGAAAGAGTCACAAAAAAAGACATTATCAACATGACAACCAACAAAAACTAGGAGATGCGGGTATGGGTCTTATTCACTCCACAATATATATAAGAATATATATAGGCCCTAACTAATATAATTTGACTTTTTTTGTAAGAAAAAGTGTGTAATTTCTTAACTAAATACTCAAGAAAGGTATTGTTGTTTCCAGAAAGGGGGGGGGGGAGGGCGATTTCAACCATCATCCCTCTTACGCACTAGCGCGTGACCTCGGTGACCCCTACGTCGAAGGTGCCGACTAGCGAATCCTGAGATGAACTCCTATTGAAAAATCAGAGCAGGATGGACTAGTCCTCCCGTAGTGCTCTGGTAAGAAACTTAGCCGTCCGGCGTAGTGCCTCATAGCTACCATACAAGTCGAGTGACTGCTCAGACACGTCCCCCCTTAGCTCGCGGAGCTGGGGACACTCGTACAAGACGTGCGACACTGTTTCGACGCTCTCTCCACAGTGACGGCATCGGGAGTCAAAGTTCGTGCGGAACCGGGCAAAATATGCCCCAGTTGGACAGTGTTCCGTTCTGCACTGCACAATAATTGACTGCTCTGACCTTCTCAGTCGCCACCATGGATCGTCGCGATCTGGGTGACGCATGTGCTGCCAGACACCACGTGCTCTGTCGGATTCCTCCCAGGACTTTAACCACTTCTCATGAATGAGTGCTCAGATTTGTGCCGTTGCTTGTAAGTACGTGCTTGGTGCTTCGAGGTGTGTGGCTGCCAAAGCAACCTCCCTTGCGAGGGCGTCTGCCGTTTCATTGCCCCTCACGCCGCAATGTGAAGGCGCCCACTGCATGCAAACGACAGCTCCAATAGCTCGGCGGATGTTATCTGAGGCGCCGATTGCCTCTTCTACTACGGCGACCCTCCCCCGCCGCCACCCATAGCTTGGAGACTGGAGCGAGAGTCAGTGACCAGCACCACCGTAGTGGCACTAGTCTCGCGTTGGAGCATTCGGGCCCTAATATATATATATATTAAAAATATGTTTAAAATATAAATAACCAAAGCTTTTTTTTTGACGTATTTTAACGTTTATTAGGCCTATTAATTTATTCGTAGTTAAAAGTAAGGCAATCCATCACTGAATACCGGCACCTATTTTTTTTATACAATAAAGCACTGTAAATAACTAGCATATACTATAAACATAAGTAAAAAATTATAATACAATTTGTGTGTGTGTGTGTGTGAAAATCACCCTAGCCCCCCCCCCCCCCCCGAATGTGTAGGGCCTATGCATAGCATAGAATTTATTTCTAATATCAGGTGACCGAGCCTCGCTCGGATGAATAATTTGTTAAGGAAGTCATACCCGAAGTCATTTTGGGAATATTCTTGTAATTACGAAAATGAACGATCGGATAAAGACTACTAATCTGAAGAGTTGTTTTAGTGTTCTGTTAGTTCTAATTGTAGGCCTAATTGTACATGTCGATTAAATTTAAAGTCTTTTAAGTCCTCCTACAGCCTAGACAAACTACAGCTCACGTCCGTCTTATAGTTTTACAATCCATCTTTTGCGTAAAACAATTGTAGGCTTACTATTAATGGCTTGAAAGAAAGTCATTGCAGTGTAACTTTTCTACGTTATAGGGTAAAACATGCACTTAGTGACAAAGTAAAATGGCGCATTTTTTCTTATTAGACTTAAATCATCGCATTAGTTTTCTAAAGAAACGTTTCCGTGGGGCACCTCAGTTGCGCCGAACAATATGCTCGTTACCCATACGGGATACGTGCCCTGCCCAGCCTGACTATAAGAAGTTCATACCGGCTTTTGCCATCCTTCCATCCCAGTGGTGCTACAGCCCGTGGAGGGATATGGCCTGCTTTTACACATCCCTCCATTCAGATCTCTCTTGGGCCTTCCGTCAACACGCCCTAACTCCAAGCTTTTTACCGAGGTTTATAGTTAAATCAAAAGAGACTGCAGCGTACGCAAACTCGTTGACCGCTAGATGGATATCATGTTTAGTGTGAGCAAGTAAGGCGTAGAGAAGCTGTGTTATGACCCTTTCCTTTGTTTTGGTACAGGAGAGGTAGACACCGAAGCATGAGCACATGGTAATAATTCACCAGCAAAATAATAATAATAATAAGGCTTGTCTTAGAGTCCGAAAATTAATGAGGATTGCAGCTGTGACCTACATATCTTGCCACTTCCAAGGCAAGCATAACCGTTGTCCGCGGTGCTCGATTAAGATTTTCTTTTAGCGTCTGCGTTTGTCCTCGGCAGCAAATTTTCTTTTGGTCTCAAATGTGTATCCGAATTCTTTAAGTCCGACAGTTACGCTGGACAGAGCAGTATCACGAACGCATGCCAAAGGCAGTCTTTTTTGGTGAGCTAAAAAGTGGTCTACGTAACACCGAAACGCTTTTTGTCTATTGATCCTTTAGAACTCGATCTTGTTTGCAAAGAAATATTTTAGTATACTGCTGTAAGCTTAGTGACGTAAGCAGCGTTTTTCCCGTTTACGTCATGGAAAATTTTCATTCATAAAACATTCTAGCCAAAATTAATTTTTCGATAATGAGCCATTTTCAAACCGATATAACGGTCGATCTCGAGTTTTCCCGATGTGGCCAATGAGATGAGAATTTTTTTCTCACTATTATGCACATACCGTGAAATTTTAAAGAAAAACGTTAGAGCCGTTTTCGAAATAAAATTTATATATATATATAAATATAAATATATATACATACATACATACATACATACAAGAATTGCTCGCTTAAGAGTATAGGAATATATATACATACATACATACATACATACAAGAATTGCTCGCTTAAGAGTATAGGATTAAAAATCCCCCTTTTTTTTTTTCAGCAACTTTTTTTTTTTTTAACTAAGGGAGTCTACTCTAAATTATTTTTTAAATTGTAAAATGGCTGACGAAGATCGCGAGAGTTTAGTTCAACAATTTATAAGTGTTACTGGAGTTGAGACCAATAGAGCTAAGTTTTACTTAGAGTCATCAGCATGGAACCTAGAGGTTTGCAAAATTGAAAATAAATTAAATGAAAACAATTGTTATCTAGATCTAGAGAGACTTTACACCTTTAAAGTTACACCTTTAAACTTTAGTAAAAATAAAATCACTAAATTGTCTAAATTAAAATTTAGAAAGCCTATAGTAGGGAGGTGAAAATAAAATTTATCTTTGAAAAAACAATTTTTCGTTAGTACATCATTAAAATACTTTAAAAGAACTTTCTAATGGTGTATAAATTATGACTGTATGATAGTGTATGTTAAACATTAAGAAAGTTATGATCTTTTTGGTGCCGTTTTGACCTAACATTGGTTGACATGGAGAAAGTGAAGTGAGAGCTTGTCGCTGGCTCAGCCGGCGAGACACACCCCCAAGGTCAAAAGTTAAAAAGTTGGAATTGATTTTCGTAGACGATAGATCTACTTATTAAATAAGAAATTTAATAGTAGATCTAGTATTTGTAGTAAATTTCTAGCTCACAATTCTGATTTAATTTATATTTATGAACTTCAGTTGTTTAAAATGTAAATATTGATGAAATAAACAAATTATCGGGTCTAGATCTACAAGAAATGTCAGAGAGGCGGGGACAAAATGGCAGCTTTGTATTGGCAGAAAATAACAAAATATTAAAAAATTGGGATCAAAATTGCCTGAAACAGTTTTTTTTCAAATGCATTTTTAAAAAAATTGCAAGGTTAAAAATCTTTCAAAAGTATCTAGATCTGTAGCTAATAATATCTGCTACAAGATTATAATTTCATTTGTTGGTGACAAACATTATCTTCTATAAAAAAAAATAAAACCTGAAAAGTCCATTGAGGTCAATGTTATTTTTTTTTTTTCAAGTGTATTCGATGTTGACAATAGATCGATCTGAAAATTGGTAGGAATATAGCCAGACACATGTACTATTAGCAGGAAAAAAATCAACAGGGTACGACTTTTCTGTGATGAGTATCAGCAAAAATAAAAATGTATATACTTTCAATGCAAAATATTTAAATAAATTTTTTTTTTACAAAACAGTGTTAAAGACAAAAATAATCTCCATCATCAAAAGTAATCGAATTCACTCTTTTTAGCAATGATATCTTTATATATAGTGAGCATAATCGATTTCAAACAAAGACCTATGTAGCAGTAAGGAAAACTCTTGTCTCAAGTTTTTACGTCATTTTTTGGACACCGGGAGTTCCGGAATTTGATCTCCCTACCTAGAGTAAAGTGCGAAGTTTGAGCAGCCCCGATTTGTCAAGAGGTTCGAACAGTTCACTTTTTATTGCTTAAACTTTTTTATTTGAATGTTTACCTAATTACTACTATATTGCTACTGCGCATGCACCTTTTTTCTTTACTTCCGACACATACTATTTCCTTTTTCTTGTAAAGGCTTAGTTCATGGTGAGTTCAAACTCAGGAGGTGTGGAATTATTCTTTTTTACTACCCGGTAGTGAAGGAAATGGGTAATGAGCTTAAGGCTATTTTTAAGTCTGATTGCTCATCAGCTTAAAGAGACTATTTGAAGTTGTTGAGGGTGGGAAATGGTGCAATGGATGGTGTTCTTGCGCTGGAGTAAAAAGAAAATGACTTTATAGTGAAAATTAAATATTAAAACATGTTTTTAGATATATTTTCTTTGATCTGTTCGAACCTTCCATCAACCCGATCGAGCTTACTAACTGGGGAAAAATCCGCTCGAGGAAAAGTACGCTTGGCGATACTTACCCTACACCTCTTTGACTTCGTATTTAATTTTAACTAAGCCTAGTGATACATTAAATCTAATCTATTTTTATAGAAAAAAGGACGAGGAATTCAGAGATACCATCAGTTTTTTCATAGGTCAGACCGTTTTAGTGCTATAAAAATCCAAACTTGAAAAATTGCTGCCAGCAGGCTTAATGCGCTCGAACTTCGCACTTTACTCTAGGATCATACTTTTAATCATAACATAGTGATAGTATTCATACTTATAGTCATAGTAGTCCGAAAAGAAGACTTAAAAGTAAAGTAGCAATTAAATCTATACATTACACACTGAACCATAATCTTCAAATACAACAAAATTTAAGAAAATACTCAGAAAGACACAAAGATAAAGGCACAGGTCTCACGGGACAAATTTGTACAATAACATTAACAAATATACTGTTACGAATCTCACTATCCAGGCTCTCTGCTAACTGCACCATACACCACCAACTTAAAGAACTTGACAAGTCAGGGCTCCAAAATAACGTAAAGGTTTAATGTCCATAAATAACAGCCAATACTGTACAATTGGCAGCACGTAGAATAGTACAAATAGCTCTGCGATAACAAATATCTCTCCGATAACACCGTTCCGCCGTATCAAGTCTTGCACTGGTCTCTCCGTCTCGTTCCGGGCTTGCACTGGGTTCAACAGTTCGGGACTGACTTCACACACTTGGGCTCGTTGTGTCGGACTCGATCACAGACCAAGATCAAGACGCCGTTCGTCTCAACTGTACTTGACAGTACTCCACACTGAACCGTCGTAATGCTCCGTACAGGACCACACCGTTGAACTGTGCTGTAGTCGACAGTGTTCTGAACTCCTGTCGTAAACCCGCTTTCTGAACCGTCTTGACTGCGTCGCCTCCGCTCTTATATAGGGTCCCTACTGGCCTTCTCGAACCGGACAGAACGCTGCTCGATGTTTCTAGGTGGTCAGATGACTACAACTCTCGTGACGCTCCTGAGCTCTGTTCACGACGCCGATCCTTCCCGGACCGCCGTCGATCCTTCCCGAACCGCCGTGTTGACACTCGTCTCGGCTGACCGTCGTAACTCGTCACGGTTGACCGCTCTTCTAGCGCTGGCCTGGGGCGATTTGCGTCGGCTGACTACACACACACCACTACCCCTCTCTGTGCCACCACCAAGTTTATAACAATACTCTTTGCTTTCTTCCCTAGCGCTATTATATATTACTATTACTAGATTAATTAGGAGTAGAACATGGGCAAGGATGGGTTACTTGGCTTAGCCAGGAAAACCAGTGACTAGGCAGAATTTAGGTCATTAGTTAATATATCACGCATGACTAAATGCATGACGCCTAAGATGCAATCATGGTAATAGTTTAGATGCCAAGATACCTTTACTGACCACCATGTTGTTTTTAAGCATATTTATCTCCCTTATCTATATTAAACTTTCAATAACTTTTTTTAAAGAGATTTTTGTTCTTATGCTGTCAACTTATGAATTTTAATTAAGTGTATTTACTGAAATGAAGGTCTAAAAAAATGTTAATAATAAATTGATGAAGTTGTTTCTTCTTTTTTTCAATAACTTTTTTTAAAGAGAGTTTTTTGTTCTTATGCTATCATTTTAAATGAATTTTAATATTAGATCTAATAGCTGTTAGAAACAAAGATAAAATACAAACAGAAAAAAAGTTGGCAATTAACATAAGGAAGATAATCTAGTGTTGAGCCTTCAAAACAAAAATGGCGTATTTCCAATGAAAATATATGGTAATAAGAAATTAAATTAAAAAAAAAATATATTTTAAAAACTATTTATCTCCAAGGAAATCAAATTACATATAAAATATATTTGTAATCTGCATTTTTTTCTGCATATTCTTAAAATATAAGAGAAACCTGATTTAGCGTACATCTAGTCATGTAAACTAATACCGTCATGATCTTCTTTTTTGAAGTAACATCTGCCGATCTGGTATCATAAGATAAGATAAGATAGACCTAGTAGAACTCTAGAGTCTTGAGAGTTGAGAGAGAGACTATCATTATCCTATCTCTTGTCTTCACTTCAGTCTTTATCTGTACTAGAAAAAGATTCACTCTACTCTACAAGTCTAGAAGACTCTAGAATTTACTGAACTCTAGATAGTTATTAAAAATAGAAGTAGATTCTAATTATAAAAAAGTCATTTATTTTATGACAAACTAGCAATAAAAAATTCAACACAGGCTATGCTAGTTGGTTTGATTAGTGGGTAATAGTTTTTTTTTACCCATTATCCCTTTTTTTTCTCATGTCAAAAAATACCTCCCTCCCCTTTTTAAAAAAAAATTTGCATCCTTTGCATCTTTCCACTTTGGCAAACAGGTTTTTGTTAGGAGCCCAAGTCCCCCTCCTTTAATTTGTTTCAATGAAACCACACAACTTTGTCATTTCTCAAATATATTTTTGTCATGTAAATTTTAGTAATCTGCAAATAACACTGCTACGTTGGATTGGAACGATCCTATTTAGATGTATATCGTCTCCCTCCACAACCTAATTTTAGCTATTGAATTCTATTATCATCCCTCCCCCCACCCCGTTTTGGCACTTATGGATATTATATATTATATGTGTATTTTGCACAACATTAAGTATGTGCTGTAGGTCTAGACTGTCGACTCAATGGTCCAGGGATCGAACCCTGCCTACTATCATCTTTCAGGATGTTTGATAATAATGTAATAATAAAACCCCTCTCTCCCTAAAAAAGTCCTTTTTACAATCTCTGACTATTCTTCATCTTCTCATGTCAATGTTGAAATATTTGATAAGCTTTATGTTGCTTTTTTTGCAAAAAAAAGTAATTAATTAATACCCCCTACCCTTTGCAGAGCAGCTATAAAAAAACAAAGTTTAGATCTAGATTAATATACCTCATACTTTCTGTGAGAATTTGTTGGAATTTTTAGTTGTTAGATCTATAACACATGTCCATCTAGTTCTAATCTTTTATAATAAATTACAGACATGCCTTGTAACAGAAGATATTCCTAATAAAATAGTACTTCAGATGCTAAAGCCTTCTTGTCTAGATCTACATCCAATGGTTAAAACATATTGGGTTGAAATTGTGAATCCTGTAAAGAATTGTGTATGATAAATTTAACGCTCATTAAATTATCTTACTTTGTCCTATACCAAATCTAAGTGATAACAGGTTAAATTTTTGTCTAAAAATATTTTTCTGTCACAGCAAGTGGGAGAATTAGTGATGAATGAATCAGGGCCCTTGTAAATAAATTATAGTGTTATGGTATTGATTAAATAAGTAAATCAAAATTCAAAAGTCTTGAAATGTAGTCGTAGATTGCAGATGAATTGATTATTGATCAAGAAATTGTCTTTAAATAAAGACTTTTTACAAAGCTTATACCAACTCTCTCAGTCTGGCTGTCTGTCTGTCTGGTAAAAGTTTGTTCACATGTTATTTCTCCCACACCCATTCTCAGATCAAGTTGCACAATTATTCATTGGCATAGACAAGACATGAATCAATAAAAAAAAATTAACCAATCAGTCAGTTAATTACTAGTAATTAATTATTTTGTTTGATGCCAACAAGGGAAATTAATCCTTCAGTATTTATATATATGTCTAAATATGTAGGGTTTTGTTCACTCATATAATTGTACACATTTTCTCTCCCACACCCATTGAGATCAAATTGAAACTTTAAACAGTTCTTTTTTGTTCCTACAAAACATGCATCCGTTTAAAAATTAACCAATTAGACAATTAATTTTGTTTGAATAATGGAAATAACTTATACATTATTGAGAGGTATTGTTATAAGAGCTGAGTTCTTCCCTTTAGATAAGCTTGTTTTTTTTTTTTTTTATTTTATTTTTCAAGTTGGATCTGTTCAGGAATTAGATTCTACTATAAATATATCTTCTGATTTGAACCTTTTAATTTACAATTACATAGTCAGTCATAGTCATAGTGTAACAAAGTTTACATATTACAAAAATCACTTTAAACCTTGGCTGATTGATTTGTTTAGGAAAAAATCAGCTTTCTATTATTTCATTTCTCACACACAGTTAGCAATGAGCAGTTTTTTTGAAGGTGCAGATAATGACTCCCCTGTAGATGATATTGTAATGTCAACAGAATCATCTGAGAATCAGGCTGCAAGGACTTCAGCAGCAAACAATTCAAACCAAAGGTCAATATTTTGTGTATTGTTATCAATCCTATATATTCTCAAGCTTAAAAAGCAATTGAAAATAGAAAAAAAAAAAGAGCTCCCATTTAATAAATATTTCACGCTCAATGGACTATTAGAAATTTAAAAAAAGTACCACAGATAATGAAACAATTTTGTCCAACTGTCAATAGCTGATTTAAGTATTATATATATATTAGTTCTCTTGTGTTTCTCTCTCTCTCTTTATATATATATATATATATATATATATATATATATATATATATATATATATATGGCTCCTTCTGCCTCAGAAGACAAAGGATGTGCCCAGATGAGTCACTGGCTTTGGTTACGTCTTGAGATGGGGCAGAATCTGGCATGACTGATCAAGCCAATTCTGGAGTGGCAGAGTCTTTCTCTTGGCTGATGCAGCTTTGTTTCTTTTGCATTCGGCGAAGATCGTACCATCACATACAGTCTGTCTCCATGCTGTTCGGCCTTTGGCTATCTCCTCCCACATACTTTGGTCGATGCCCATGGCTCTCATGTCTCGCTTGCAGACATCTCTGTAGGTTAGTCTTAGGCGGCCCTTGGGTCTGACTCCTTCTGCAAGCTCAGCGTATAGGATGTCTGTAGGATTCTTCCATGTGAGTGACATGACCAAGTCAGCGTAGTCTTCTCTGTTGAAGGAGCACATACATGCTGTGCGTATTGGCCCATTTTAAAACTTTCTGGTTGGTGACACTATCCCTCTAGGAGATGTACATTATGCGTCACAGGCAGCGTAGGTGGAAGCTATTTAATCTGTGTTCTTGTAATTTGCCCAGCTCTCACTGCCATAAAGAAATATATATATTAGTTCTTGTGTTTCTATGTATATCTACATTAGAATTAAAAGCTGTATATAGTCATTTTTTTTTTAAAGAAGTTTTATTCAAGTTCTGTGTATATATATATATATATATATATATATATATATATATATATATATATATATATATATATATATATATATATATATATATATATATATATATAAATGCAAATAATGGTTTAGTTGGACTAACTTTGTTGTGTTGTTGTTCTATATATTATGCAACAATCTGCAAATTATCTGGTCTGTAGTTTCCTGGATCAGATTTTTCTCCTTTTTTAAATAGTGGAGTGACATTTGCATGGATGCAAGATCGCCTGCTATAGCCGGCATTCCAGCAAAATCAAAGTTTAAAAAAAAGCTTGCCGGCAAACGTAAGTTGGCGCCTAAGCTGGTCTTTAAAGCCTTTCCATGGGGCACCTTTGTTATATAGACCACCTTTTAGCTCACCAAAAAAGACTGCCTTTGGCATATGTTCGTCTCCCATACAGAATACGTGTGCTGCCTAGCGTAACTGTCGAACCATAAGAAGTCCCTTTAGGCACTCAGTTAACACATCTTCACTCCTGTCAAACTTGAATTAAATAGCATTATAAAATAAGCACATGGCATTCTTAATCTTAATTAGTAATTCAATATGTTTTGATTAGAGTTCAGACATTCAGCTCTATTCGTGTAGACTCTGAGTCTTCAGATGAAGAAGGACAAGCTTATTATGCTGGAGGTTCAGATACTAGGTGAGATTCAATTTTTTAAACAAATTCAATTATTTATTAGATTTAACTTTCATAATTAAGTAGTCTAATATATAAGCATACATATATATATATGCATAATATATATATATATATATATTAATGTATATTTTACTGCTGTATTTGTAGTGGACAACAGATACTTGGTCCTCCAAAGAAGAAAGATGCAAATAAACTTGTTGATTCATTGTTTCAGTCAGCCAGGGAGTAAGTTTTTAAAGTACACTTACCTAATGTTGAACTGCATATTTTATTTAATGTGTTCGCACATCTTCTGTTTAATTAGCATTTTTTGTTGCCAGTAGTTTTTCATATAGAGATTTAATGCAAATTGTTTTTTAACATGCACACAAACACACACATACTCACTTACTTTTGTTTGTGCTATAAATATATAATAATAATAATGTGGGTGAGTCATTCGAACACATAATGGCAGGATGTTCAGCCCTATCAGAATCTACCTACCTAGGTCGCCATAACCAAGTTGCAAACTTAATACACCTTTAATCGATAATGATATTCCTCCTTATTACAAAAACTCACCACAAGAGATTCTTGAGTCTACTGATCATCTGCTATACTGGGATAGGCCTATTTTGATCGACAAAACTATAGATTTTAATTGCCCTGATTGATAAAAAAGAAAAAGCCACAACCATTATTGACATCATTGTACCACTGTCTCATAATTTAAGAAAAACTGAGTTGGAAAAACTACTAAATATTGGAACCTAGGCTTGGAGATTAAGCGTTTAAGGAAGTTATCCAAAATAATACATAACAATATCAACTGCGGGAATAATAATAACAACTGACCTCACAGATACCTTCGAGGCCCTTAACATTCCTAGAAACATTCTCATTGCCTGTTAGAGGGCAGTACTGCTGCAGACCTGCCACATCACCAGAAAATTCCTCAGTAGAAACTGATAAAGGGACTATGAGGAATTTTGTATACTCATTCGTTTCTAACATAATAATAATAAACTTTTTATCCATAAGGAAAATTCTCTTACAATTTGTGCATTACAGCAAACAAAACATTATAACTATAGAAAACCAAAATATACATTCACATCAGACCCAATAATAATTTACATGTGAAATGTTCAGATCAGCTAGTTAATTATATTTAATGATTTGATTGCCAGGGTAACAAAAGAGTCTTTGCTATCAGTGTCTTTTATCTCTTTTGTGATGATAAAATCACAAAATCCTGACCCAAAGGGTGATTTTTTATTTCTAAAATCTTTTTAGTTTTCTTATGAATTTTTTTCTCAAACAGCTGCCCAAATAAAAGTAAAGTTGACTTTTTCAGACCTTGCAATCTATGGGGCAGATGATGTTAAGGTCATCTGTTTCTATGGCCAATGGTTAATGAGCAGGGTGTCATGTGGCCAGCACAACCACGTACTGCCTTTACTTTTCCCTACTAAAGTCAGGTATCCATTAGAGTTGGGTGGATTCAGGGGCGCCCTAAAAATCCTGAAATTCAAAATCCCAGTCTTCACGAGATTTGAACCCAGAAACCCAGGTTTGTAAGCCAAGTGCTTAATCACTCAGCCACCACACCCTTAGCTGCCCAAATGGGGTTTGCTGCTTTTTTGCCAGTGACCTTACAAGCAGCATTTAGGATTTCATGAAGTTTATTTTTAATGCTCAGATTGCCATACCAGGCAGTGAGATTTTAACTTAAAATATTGCAGATGTGAACGTCATAAAACATTGACAAGGCCTTTTTGCTAAGCCTTGCTCTTTATGGGATACAATAAAATTGTCCTTCACATCTTAAATTTAATAATGTTACAAACCATATACAATTTTAAAAAAATCAATTCAATTATTTAAGATTTTCAAAAATTTAAAAGTTTTTATAAAGTTTGTAAAATAATTTTATAGCATATGGTGTACAGCCTTTTATATATAACTTTGATTAAACTTTAACTGAGTAAATCTAAATCTGAACTTTAATTTTCATTCAGTTAAGAAATACATGAGTTGTTTCAAATGAAATAACTTTTTAAAAAATCTTATCACTTCTCTAGGCATGGTGCTGAGGAGAAAAAAGACGATGAACGATCTGGTCCTGTGAAGAGGGCAACCTTTGTGGGTGCCGGTTATAGACTTGGGGAGACACAAGATGATACAACTATTGTAAGAGGGGCAACTGAATCCAGACCAAGAGAACAGGTAACAATATTGTGGGGGATGTTTCATGCACTTGCAATTCTCACGAGTCATCTTATACTAGTTGGATACTAAAGGAATCAAATAGGAAGCAGTAGCCTAAATTGTGAATAAGTTTCTCCTCACTTTTATAGTCACTGACATAAACACATTCATTCACAGCATTTCTTTTTGTATATTCTTTTGATAAGTTTAATACTATGTTATTTTTTTTATCACTAGAAAATATTTATTTAACACCCACAAAAAATACTAATAATATTTATAATAAAAAAACAACAAACAAACAACAGAATTTGTCTTTCAAAATTTCTTGTGAAGCTGAGAATTGTACATGTGAAACAAGGTGTAAAGATGTAACTGTTTCAAACAGGACTTAATGTTTTTAAGCAAAAATTGTGTTTGGATGTTTACAGGTTTATTTATTTCTTCTCATCTTGGCCTATTGTCCCTTCTAGGGCATAGGCCACCAACCAGCTTCCTCCAGGCCTCTGGGTTCTTGGCGAGTCTCTCCAACAGTACCCATGTCTTGACCATCTGCTTCCAAATTGCGGCGCCATGTACTCCTAGGTCGTCCCCCTCTTGCTCTTTCCTTGGGGGTTCCAGCTGAGGGCTTGCCATGTTATGTTGGATGCAGGCTTGCGAAGGGTGTGACCTATCCATCTCCAGCGTCTCTGAAGGATATTGTTACGTCTTCATATTGGATGAGACTCTTTAGACATGGAAAACGACAAATCACAGTTTATAAATACTTTACTCTTTATTAATACTGAAAACACTTTCTTGTTCATATTCCTCCATTTTGGTTCTTCCCTCCTTTCAACACGCATTCGCACCATTTCACATTTACACTAAGATGCGCACGTAACACCCCCCTTGTTTAACAAGTTCGATGTACATCGAACGTCCAAAATACTAATCACCACATATCTTATCAGCCTATCCCAAGTTAAAAATAATCTAAATTCTCTGTAACATAGTGAACCATAATGTCATACAAAACAAAATCATATTAATACCAATACAATTCTAACATTAGCTTTAACATATAACATTTATATTCACCAATTGTGATAGTAACCATCACAATACTAATTGTTATTATGAACAATTGACATATATATATCTATACATATCTCTATGTAATCATGCAGATTTCGTTAATACCACTCCCCGCCTATAATTCAATTCAAATCTATATCTGCTCACTAATCATTGTTGTGTACACTCACAATTGAACAACTCTCTGTTGAATATCTACTACACTCCGTGCCAGAATTTACAAATGTACATAATAAAACAGCTTAATTCTTAACAGAATGTCAGTAGTCATGATATACTCTACACAATCTCCCCAACCTTTAAGTACAGCGTGATAATGTATCTGCCACAACATTTTCTTTCCCCGGTATTGTTTTGATCTCAAAGTTATAGTCCATCAGTTGTAACGCCCACCTAGCAATTCTATTATTACCACATTTATTTAAATTAATGAATGCTAACGGAGCATGATCAGTCCATAATTGAAATTTAGCCCCCATCAGATAAAAACTTAGCTTTGTTATGCACCACACAATTGCCAGCCCCTCTTTTTCAATAGTTGCATAGTTTAATTCTGCAAGGGTTAGTTTCCTGCTTACATAAAAAACAGGGTGTGCAATTCCACTATACTCTTGCATCAAACAGCCCCCTATAGCTATGGATGAAGCATCCGTTGCCAAAATAAATTCTCTAGTACTATCGGGCAATTTTAATATTGGTTTTTCAGAAAACACCCTCTTAATCTTGTCTAGCGATCTTTGACATTGTTCAGACCAAATTATAATGTTAGATTTCCCTTTCTTTGTAAGATTTGTAAGAGGTTCAATCATTTCTGCAAAATTTGGAACAAATTTTCTATAAAAATTGCATAGACCTAAAAGACTTCTAATTTGTTTTTTTGTTTTTGGTATACTAATATCCATTATTTTTGCAACTGTTTCTTCCAATGGTGTAATTGATTCATTTTTTATCTTGTATCCCAAAAAAGGAATTTCACTAAGTCCAATTTTTATTTTTGTTGGTTTCAATGTCAGATTGTTTTCCTTGATAATAGCAAATATCTCTCTTAGACTCTGTAAGTGTTCGTTCCAGTCCTCACTGAAGATGCAGATGTCATCCAAATAGCAAATAGTGTCTCTTCTGTGACCCAGTATCTTTGCCATCATCCTGTTAAAAGTGGCTGGGGCATTTACTAAGCCAAAACTCATCACATTCCACTGATAGACGCCGAACGGTGTCTTAAATGCGGATAGTGGTTTAGCCTCTTCCTTTAGAGGTACTTGCCAGTATCCTCTAGAAAGGTCCAACGTGGTGAAAAGTTTCGCTTTTTTCAATTTAGTAAACATTTCCTCTGCCTGTGGCATTGGGAATGGGTCAAATTCTGTAACTTTATTTAGTTGACGGTAATCCACACACAGTCTAATGTTGCCACATTTTTTTTTAACCAGCACAACTGGTGCAGCACATGACGAATTAGATGGTTCTATTACTCCCAATTTAAGTAGCTCATCTATTTCTTTCTGTAACGCTTCTCTGTGATGTAATGGTACAGTATATTGAGGTAGTTTATTTGGAACTCTGCCTGTTAATTTGATATCATGTTCTATGATATTCGTTCTTCCTGGTAAATCTGTAAAAATATTCTTAAAATCTTCCAATAATGTTGTTACTTCCTTCGTTTTGTCTGACGAGATTCCCGTCACTTCCACATCTTTCCATGTTTGACTGGCATCGGTTGAAATTGTTTCTATGTGTCCCAATCTTTCCTCTGTCTCAAAGTCTACACTCACGGATGCACCCATGACCAATGGATCTTCTTTACTGCTTTTTTCACTTTTTTGTTGCGACCTAAATTCTTTTAGCATATCCACATGAAATATTTTCAGCCTTAAATCAATTTTAATTTCATAATCCACATCACTAATTTTCCTTGTTACCTTATAAGGACCCAACCATTTCGTGAATAGTACATTCTCCTTATCCTTTAGTAATACCAAAACATCTTGACCTACTTATAGTTTGGTCAATTTCCTGTGTTCATTCACCCTAGACTGTGTTAGTTCACTTTTATCAAGTACATGTTTGTTCGCTTCTTCACAAGCCTTTATTACTTTATTTCTGGTTTCTGTCACTATATCGTAACTTTCTTTATTTCCAACATGTTCTTGTGGGAGTATTAGTTCTTTAAGAATTGTCATTGGGCCTCTTGGATTTCCTCCATAAATCATCTGAAATGGTGAAAACCCCGTGGTTTCATTACGGCTCTCTCTGTATGCGAAAAGGATTGAGGGTAATGCCACATCCCATTCTTTGGGATTGTCATCTGCTACTTTCGATAACGCTTTCTTTAACGTACAGTTAAAACGTTCACAAATACCGTTGCTCTGCGGGTGATATGGCGCTGTAAACCTTTGCCGAATTCCAAACATTTTCAAAAATGTTGTCGTTAGTTGACAATGGAACTGTGTGCCCCTATCTGACAGTACCTCTTCAGGAAATCCAAACCGTGTAAATAATGTATATAACGCTTGAACTATATCACTGGCTTCAATTCTTTTTAGTGGGATCGCTTCTGGCCATCTTGAGCAAACGTCTATTACAGTTAGAATATATCGATGACCCCTATTTGATATCACCGGCATGGGTCCAATCAAATCAATCGCAATCTTACTAAATGGCCTTTCTGGTATATCTACCTTTTGTAATGGAGCTCTGATTTTTTTAGTACCTTTCATTTGACAAACTTTGCACGACAACACATAATTTTTAATGTCTTTACTAATAGATGGCCAATAAAAGTCCCTAAATATTCTTTGTTTCGTTTTGTGAATTCCCATGTGGCCTGCATATGCTTCATCATGCCCATTCTTCAATATGATATTTCTAAATTCAGCTGGTACAACAACCTGTATAATTTTTCTTCCTTGTGACTCAATTTCTCTTACCAAAATTCCTCTTTCTATATAAAATTTTCCTCCTCTACCTCCTTTTTGGGCCAACTGACGCATCTCTGGGTCATTTTTTTGTTCTGTAATAAACCTTTCCTTGTCGAATACTACATTATTAAGTTCTAATGTTTCTGAGTTTTGTAATAATCCTTCTTCTTTTTTTTTCTTATCTGGTAACTGGAATAATTTTTCCAGATCTCCTGCATCCAGATCCTTACATTTGGATCGAGTAATACTCATTCCGAAACACTTTTTCCAATTTCCCATATCCTTTTCATTGCAATTCTTTATACCTGGAATATTTCCAATAATCAAATCAATATGAGCATGGTCTATTACACATGCATCCACAATTCCAGTAAAATATGGTGTATCAATTTTAATTCTAGCAATTGGTAATTGTACAGTCTTCCCATCAAACATCACACAATTCCTGGATTTACCGGTATAGTCTTGTTCTTCTACTAATTTCTTATTAACACCCACAATTGTACTGCCAGAATCTCGTATCGTCCTTGCTATTTTGTTTCCCACGAAGGTCTCAAAATACTCAAGGCTTCCTGCACATGTTAACATTGACAGGCTTTGATCTCTTCTATCCCTTACTCCGCCGAATCGTCCCTGTACATTTCTTTGGTATCGACCTCGGTTACTATAAAACTGTCCTGGTCTACTACCCATTTGGTTCCTTCCTTGTCCTCTAAACCTATTTTGTTCATCATATCTATATCGTCTGCCGTTGTTGATGTAGTTGTCTCGTGTATCTCTTGTTCTGTTAAATGCAACTATTTCTTCTATGTCGCTGCCTCTGGATAGTTTCTTATCTGGATGTGCCACCTTTTAGGCCCTTATCAGTCTTACTATGTCTTCTATGGATTTTGGTTTCCTCTCCAACAAAAATATTTTTAATTCCTCCTGACACTCATAAATTGCTTTGTCTATCATTAGAAATGTCTTTAGACCGTCAAATGTCTTTTCTATTTTGGCGGTTTCAGTCCAATTTTCAAAACTACTGGTCATTCTGTCCATGAATGTCTGTGGGTCATCATTTGTTTCTATCGCACAGTTAACAAATTGTTCACGGTAATACGCCTCTGTTTTTCCGTACGTTCGTAGTAATTGTTCTTTCACCACGCTATAGCTGCTCTGGTTCATGCATATCTTCGATGGGACCTCTGCTACAAATGACTTTGATAATAAGAATGACCATTTGTCTTCGGGGTATTCCAGTTCTCTCATTTCAATTTCAAATTTCTTCAAAAAAATGTCAATGTCCATTTTAGCTTCTTCAAATATCGCCCCTTTATACTTTGCTAGTTTATTCCCTGTAGTTTCACCCTTTCTTTTATCACTCTCTTTTTCTTGGTTTGTTTTTAACTTTCTCTCTGCTGTCTCTTTTTCCAACGCCAATCTTTCTCTTTCAATGGCAACTAATTCATTTTTCTTTTCCCTTTCAATTGCTACTATCTCCTTATCCTTTTCTCTTTCTCTTTTGTCCTCCTTATCTAATCTCTCCTTTTCTTTTTCTCTTTCCATCGCTAATCTCTCTTTTTCTTTGTCTCTTTCCATCGCTAATCTCTCCTTTTCTTTTTCCCTTTCTCTTTTGTCCTCCTTATCTAATCTCTCCTTTTCTTTTTCTCTTTCCATCGCTAATCTCTCCTTTTCTTTTTCTCTTTCCATCGCTCATCTCTCCCTCTCCATCAACCTTTCTTGTACGTATTTTCTTAGTTCTGCCCCTTCAAGCTCCAACAACCTTCCCTCTTCCTTCAACGCTGCTACCTCAGCCCTGTCCGCCATAGTCTATTTCTAATAATATCGAATCGAATGTTCTCCTGTCTCTAGATCTAGATTTTACTATCTCTACTGTCTCTTGACAGGAGATCCCCTGTGAATAGAGGGATACGTGGGTTACCTTTGCGTTGGGCGCCACTTGTTACGTCTTCATATTGGATGAGACTCTTTAGACATGGAAAACGACAAATCACAGTTTATAAATACTTTACTCTTTATTAATACTGAAAACACTTTCTTGTTCATATTCCTCCATTTTGGTTCTTCCCTCCTTTCAACACGCATTCGCACCATTTCACATTTACACTAAGATGCGCACGTAACAGATATCTACTTCAATGGGCTGCTGCTTTGTCCTTTGTCACAGTTTCTCATTTGAGATCTTGTCTGGCCAGCGGATCATGTGATTCTTTTTCATCTCAGCTGCTACTTGTGCTGTTTTCCCAGTTTCATACATGGTCCGGATGTTCCATATGTACAAATGGTGGTGTCCTGGTAGAGATGATGGTCTTCAGCCTGTTGGCTTCCAGATGACTCTGGCTTTCACTGACATGCGTCATAAACCTTCTAGCTAAAGGTCCATCTTCTCACAGGTCGTGACTTCTGTTGATTTGCTGTTTGGTGTTTCTGTAGCTAGTGATTTTTCTACAGGGCAGGGTAGCTAGCCCTATGCCCAAGCCTCCTCCTTTCTCACCTGGGCTTCGGACTGTCCTATGACAGAGTTAGGTCTATTTATACCACTGTTTATTAAGTGTCTATTTCCTTTGTCTCATTGCATCTTTTTCTAATTTTTTTGTCACCACCTGTAAAAATAAAGAAAATTATAATTAAAATAATATTTTTATTGGCTAATGCTCTATCTTCATGTGTTGACCTGTTATCATGGCCCAACAAATGACCTGATGACTAGCTTGTTTCATTTCTCTTTGGCTCATGCAATGGTTTTGATCTCAACTTGTATTATACCTCTTCATGCTTGATGTTATAATTTTGGCTGTGACTTTTTTCAGTTTACATTTTTTAAATTTTATTTTGATAGCACAAGATTGCTTTGTGTAGAATCTTGATAGAGCCAAGCTTTAATCTGAAATCATCAAAATAAATAGTTGCTACAATATCTAACATTTAAAAAAAAATTGACTTTTCTATTTCTCTCTCAAGGGTGTGACTACCTCTATGCTAGATAACTTTTTGTCTGTGAGTAAAGTCAAGATTTTTGCTTCTTTCAGGTTGAAAAGAAATTAAAGCTGTGGAAGAATGGCTTTAGTATAGATGATGGTCCACTCAGGGACTACAATGACCCAGAGAACAAATCTTTCCTGGACAGTATTGCAAGAGGGTATAACTGTTCACTAGTTGATTTTCATTTTTGATTTGTTCCAATATTAAACTTTCTGCCAACCAAATGCCTTTTGAGTTTCAAAACTGATTTTGCCCTTGTCAATTTTTTTTTATGACAGTTCAGTTTTACTTGAGATCTGGTCAAATAAGTTTTAAGTTATCATCTATCTCTTGCATATGCATATCCCTATTGCAACATTAAATGTATCTGTACATAGTAAAAATTACACATGAGGGCTTGGTTTATAAATTATTAACTCTCCATGTAAACTTCTTTGAATTTCCTTAGTATCTCTTTACATTCTTTAGCCAAGAAGATATTTAGTAACAAATATGTCCATGGTCTAACTCAGAACTCCCTAACACAAACTTTCTTTACAAATTGCAAAGTATTAAGCTGTGTGTGTTTTTTTTAAGGTATTGTATTCTATTGAGATAAAGGAAATAATTGAATTTCAAATCATTTGTGTATTACAATTATGTATTGCAATGATTTATTTAAAACTATCACATACTTCTTCAATAAATTTTTTTTTTTTTTTAAATTTTATCTTTGAGAGAACATTTTAATTGATAGCTTTCAATTTCTTCTTTCCATTCAATTAACTTATTTTAAATTCCTAGATATTCCCTTTTAATATAGTTTGCAGACCCTTGCTCCTATCTACTTAGGCTTAAGTCCTAGCTAACTATAAGATATTATATTGTATAATATGTTTGATTATTAAAGCTTTTAATGGAAATTTTTTTTTCCTTTTGGTAAACTTTCATGAAAGAAAAATATTTTGATTGAAGAAATCATTAGACCGAGACTGTTGGTTCTATTTTGGACTCAATGCTGATATGGATTGTTTTTCTCCTTCCAGTGAAGTGCCCCAGGATCTAGTCCGTGAGGCTCGAGGTGGGGAGGTCAGCCTTGATATGGAGGACCACAGGACAGAAGACTATGTCAAACCAAAGGTTACAGTCAAAGCATTCTCTGGGGCTGGACATATGTTGGGCAGGTAAAATGTTTGAGTAGTCAAATCGTATGTGTGTAAAACTTGAAAGACCATCAAAGTATAAACTAAGTCTTCTAGAAAACTAGAGGTCTAATTGACATGCTTCATAGTAGTTAGGCTTGTCTTCCTTCGAGTCTGAAGATTAGTCAGGAATGCAGTATTTCCTCCAGCTGTGACCTACATATTTTGCCACATCCAGGGCAAGCTTAACCATTGTCTGCAGGTCGTCGATTTAGATTTTCCTTTCGCTTCATAGTAATGTAATGTATAATGCACAATGTATAGGAATTGCAAGTGTAAGGTTTTGACAAACTCTTCTCTACAGTTTTAAAAAAATTATCTTTTTTTTTGGATAAAAAGAAATCTGAATTGAGACAGGTTGATCATAAGTTGCTTAAAAATAAATTTTGCTATATAGATTTTTTTTGTTCAAATGTTCATTTTATTAATTATTTAAATGAAAAAAAAACTGAATGATTCAGAATTCAAACCATTTTTTTATGTTAATTTTTTCTAACTTTTTTTTTAGTTTTGAAATTTCATGAAGTGATTCAGATGCAGGATCTGATTTATGCCAGCTGTTTACTCAAAAGACAACATTGTTACATTAGACACATGATGCAACGGGTGTTTGATCATATTTAGATAATGTGTGTAAATCTTTCCTGCACTAGTGATTCACTTCTACTGTTCACTACATTTCTCTTTGTTAACACAACAATTGTATGCATATTTTGTGTCTAATACTTTGCGATGTCCAATCACCTTCTCACCAGCACCGAACCAAACTCTTTCAGCCCCACTCCATCTGTGATAAAGTGTGCACCACCTTCTGGAGACAGGATCCCCCCTCCCCCTACAGTAGATGACAAGCTGCCAGTCACAAATGTTCAATTACGTCTAGCTGATGGGAAAAGGTAAAGAATGTGTCTGTTGCATGCTTTTTCTATTCTGGAATATATTTGGGTACTGGAAAATTGATTGCAGAGCTTACAAAAAGAGGTGTCATCGAAAACCACTATAAAATGTCTTTATTTCAGACTATTTGTCGATTAGTAAATTATTATTACTAAAAGAATATTTAAAAATGAACTTACTATTACATTCATTAGTTTTGGAGGGTTATTATGTGATAACTTAATCATTACATAAGATAACCCTAACCCATTTCGATAAGAGCAGTGTAGGTTCTCAATTTGATTTTACTTTGAATTAACTGCAGATTGAGATTATCTTTCTTGGTCTCTTAAAAAGAAATTTCTCTATAGTCAGACTAGTAAGGGAAATCATGGTGAATAGTTGATCTACTAAGAATGAAAATATTTTTTTCTCTTATAGAAGTTTATTTTTCAAAAGCATAGTGATCCATTAATATTGGAATTCATGTTTCTAGATGATCTATTGTACTTATAATTTCTATATTGTTACTCTCTTACTGTACCTGCACCTTTGTTACTCATTGAATTTACTGGAAGCTTTTTTTTTTTAATTGAAGGATGGTTCTCAAATTGAACAACACCCATAGAATCAGCGATATAAGGCAACATATAATTGCGTATCCTTTCTAAACTTTTATAGATTGAGTTGTTTTTTTTTGTTTAAATTCGATAATTGTAGCTTGAAAAATGTGTGTGTTAATATGTAACATGTTTAAGATAAGATAATTTTATTGGTCTAAGCAAATGGAAATTCAGTTTGACTTTGTCCACCTCAGCATAACTATAACAATAACAATAAAGAACAACATTCATCATTTTTTTATAATCACATGCTGTAAGCAAGGTCTTAAATGAAAGTATTTCAGTGTGTCCAAGAACAGAAAGTATTTCAGTGTGTCCAAGAACAGAAACTGTCAGTTTAATATTTTTTTAGTGATATATTTGAATTTTTTTCATTTACAATCTTAATATTCTTTACAAACTATTATGGCTAAATCAGTATGTCCCTGGGTATATAGACTTTAATAATTTATGTGAGCTTTCAAATAGTGTTAAAACAATGGATGATATGGGACAAAGTGCCTAATTTTAACATAATACATAAAACCCAGACCTAGCTAATTTTATATTATATTGTATAATATGCGAATTATTTAAAGCTTTCAATAGAAATTGTGCTCTTTTGACACTTGTAGGCCTGCTAATATTATTATTAAACTAAATAGCCAGTACATTTAACATACCTGATTGTGAGAATATCCAGGTTGTACTTTTCTTACTGCTCATCTTTCTAAAAGTGAGGGCTAATCTTAAATCACTATTTTAAAAAAAGTTCCTTTTAACGATAGTTTTTATCCTCATTATAGTTGAAGTAAAATTAACTGCAACATTGAAAACTATTTTGTGATGATAAGAAATGCCAGTCGCTTCTTATTAATAACTCTTTGCAGACAGCATGGACATGGACTTGTCATCTAGTCAGTCCTACATTGTATTGGTTGTTGCAAGTCCTACATTATATTGAGTTGTTACCAGTCCTACATTGTATTGGTTGTTGCAAGTCCTACATTATATTGAGTTGTTACCAGTCCTACATTGTGTTGAGTTTATACTTTCAATTCATTCCTACAGCCCACTCTCATTCAATCATTACAGGTCAATTTTTGTTCTCTTTGATTGCATGTGACACACGCTTTTTAACTCACTGACACATACACACACACGTTTGCAATGTTGAAATTCCTTAGCTTGAAAACACCAGATGTTATCCACAGTATGCACATGGCAATTTCTCTTTAATGACCACATTTCCAAACAAGGATCTGCAGGACGAGTCTCTTACTCTGGAACAGGCTAACCTTTTGAATGCTGTCATTGTCCAGAGAATCAAGTGATTCAACAATTTACAGCTGCTTCTATTAAAGGGAGTGAATTTTTGAGGTTCTAAGTGTTGCATATTGTTTCATTTGTTCAAATATTTGTTCTTTTTGAATAACTGTTGAGTGTGATTGGTTCAAATTAAACCCATGGCCTGATATAAAAAAGGAGGAATAGAAATAAAAACTTGTGTTTCATATGATTTATTGCATGTAGATCAGAACAGTGATAACAAATACATGTCTCTCTAGCTGTGCCTCTTGTATAAGTCATTTAAAATGATCAAATCTTATCAATTTTGTTAAATTTTTAATTATAAGTGCTCATTTTATTAGTTACAAGATGTCCACAGAAAGACTTAATGGCATTTCAGCCATTCTGAGCTGTAAGACAAATGACATTTACAGCTAATTACTAGTTCTAAATGTTCTTGTCTAAAAAATACAGATGTGTGAACTTAGCTGTAATCAAGTAGGCCAAGATGCAATGAAGACATTTTTGTTGTGTTGCCTTTTAGATTATCAGTGATTGGCCTTCATACTTGGTAGACCTACATCTTGACACTACTATTGGTTCTACCCATTGTACATTGTCAGTGAAAGGTTACGGCACCAGAAATTATAGCTACTAAGTATGATGATTTTCAGATGACTGTATTATGTTCTGTTAAAAAATAAAATAATTGAAATGACTAATTCTGATTATTAACTGACTTGATGTATAGAATTTATCATGATGGCATGTATCAAAACAAAAAAAAAAATGCAAGAATTTTGAGTGCCATAGATTTTTTTTTTGTAGGAAGTATCAGATTTGTGCAAGTCACTGTGATTCCTATCTTATAGCATTGGACCCTGGTGGAGACTCTGAGGGGATTGATTGGGAACCTGTGAATATTGTACTTCTGTTGTAGGAAGTAATAAAGTGTGTTGTGCTGGACACTGCATTCCCTTGTTGTACAAAGGGGATCACCAAAGCTAGTGCACTCTACCTCACTTATTCATAAAGGTCTCTCTAAGAACTTATTTAGTTTGTGTGAAATTGATTGATAAGCAAAGTCACTCACTGTGGGATTTCTTGAAGAGTGACTTTTTTTATAAGACCAATCCTTGATTCAGATACATGCTTAACACTGTGCTGAACTGTATGTTTAGATTGATTGAATTCTAGTTTTTTTAAAGTTTTCTTCATTGATTTCACAAAAAGTTATTTGAAGTGTTTTAATGGTGTACATATTAAGTAAATCATACAAGTTTAGATAATACTATAATATTCTCTAGTAGCTTGAAGACAACATTATGTAAAGTATATTCCAGTCAGTCAATATTGTCTACATTTACAATAGGCTCAATGTTATTCACACTTCTAGCATTCAATAGTGTTCAATATTTTCCTATTTTCATAACTAACATGCTGGAAAAAATCTAATACAAATAAATCACTTTTTTAAAAGCCAGTATCATTTTAACTTTAAAATATGTACACGCTCATTGTTTAAAATAAAGAAAACAGAACAGTTTTTGTTGAATGAAATACTTGTATTGAACAATAAAATCTTTGCATTCTTTTCTTTGTTTTAGGGTTGTTTCTTGAAATACAAGCTTTAAATAACAACTAGCCCTCTATTTGATAGAAATAGATTTGCAGATTCAAAAGGGGTCAAATTTTCTGTCCTTTTTAGTTTTTAATGTAAGAAAACAAAATGATTTAAAAAATGAAATTGACTCATTTTCCCTTTTTTTTTTTTTTTTTTTTTTTTTTTTTTTTTTTTTTTGTGACCAGCTACTGCAATGTTAAAATGGTGGTCTCATTCATCATTTCCTCTTGAGCATTCTTGGCTATGTCACAGGTAAAAGTGCACTTGGAGGGGCTATCTTTTGTCTATTTAGCTTGTCCTCTTGTCCCTTCAGCTCTATTTTTAATCAACAACTAAGTTCCTTGTGTTCAGAAGGTCTTTAACAGACTTTAAGGCAATCAGTTTTCTCCCTATCTGTCACATCATCCCTAGGGTATGGTTCATTAGACACAAATGTACTGATATATGTATATGGGGGTTATGATAGATTTGAGCGCATACTCTTTGTCAACAATGTTACAACAACCTCATCCAAGTGTAGATCATTCAGAGACACTCAGTGATTCAAAGTAATAACATTGGCACCACAGTAGGTTATGGGTAATGAAAGAATTAAGTGGGTTTTTTTTTTTTTTGGGGGGGGGGGGGGGGTTTAACAAGTGCTCTGAGCGCACTACAATCTACACTGGTGTTGCTTTGGTTTGTTGGCTACCAAATTTATATACATGTATGTTTTATCACTTCAGAGTATAACTTTAAAATGTAAATTACAAGTGCTCTGCAAAACATGCATTACTATCATCTTACAACAAAGTCTCATTACGAGGCAAACACTGCTATGGTCAACAGGATGCTAGAATCTATACATATTCCATTCAATACAGGTTAGTTCAGTTCTTACAGCTTGCTGTTACATTGACATTCCTAAAGTTGTTATGCTGAATGGGACACCTTGTAGAAATGAAATCAAGTTAATGGAGCTGGATTGTGCCAGATAAAGAACAATGGAACACATTGATGAGCTGATTTGTTTCATATTCAGGTACACAAAAGCTCAACACATGTTGGAATAATATGGTGTAGGCTTACATTGGAAGTGACTGTGAATTAAACCATTTGCTATCTGTATGTGACACAAGAAAACATTGGCTTGTTAAGTAGTGATTTATTTCATTGGCTGAGGTCACAAAAGACAAATCTTAAACCAGTGAAGGAAAAACAAAAAATCAATACAGCATACAACTACATGAACACTAGTTTTGCATCAGTTTTTATCACAATCATAATGAGAGTTTCTCAGTTTGAATTTTGTTTTAAACTTTTTAAAAAACAAGATCAGTACTGCTTATTTTGTTGAATTCTGCCATAAACAACAAGTAGGCCAGATTTTTTTGTTCAAACTAAACATAAATAATTTTCAACAATCTTGCCATTAATGTGTCTTTACATAATTTTATTTGTATAAAGGCTAATCTGTCAGATGATTAAACAAACATCAGCAGGTTGAATGTTTCACATAATCAGAGGTTAATAAATAATGTGTCAACTCAGGTGATAGCTTAGCAGTCAAGAACAAAGATAACACACAGTGGAACAGGGTGGACATTCTCTAAGGAAAGATGAGAAATGAAGCTGATATGTTTTGAACCATGAGTCAGCAAAGCTAAGCTAATTGATTTCAAAAGCTATGATATTGCTTGTAAACCTGAGATGAACTACAACTGAGGAAGGACTACTTCAACAAGAGGCCAGACACAATCGTTTGTTGCATTTGTAAAATCCTGTTACACTTTACTTTAGTTTTGGTCTCATCTTATCTTACTACAGTACACTTTACTTTAGTTTTGGTCTCATCTTATCTTGCTACAGACGTTACTTCAAAAAAAGAAATTACATCTTACGCATTTCATGTCTCAATCTAGCCATGCATGTTAATCAAATGTCAAATGGTTTTGATATATTGACATAAATATAAGCTTTGTTTCTATAACAAAGGACAAATTAAATTTGTTATCTTAGCAAATATTTACAAGTTACTTAATACAGAGAGTATTATAGAGACACAATCATAAAATATTTGAATTTGAAAAATAACAAAACAATACAATAGGCAGCATTTCTTTCTGCTTTGATAACTACAAAGATTTTGGAAAGTGGCAAATAATGAATTTCTCTCTGACTGATCTCCATGTCAGTGATGCTATTTCCCAACAATATTTATTGGCCATTTTAAAATAGAATTCTTTGACTCTAGTATTGGAACAGAATGACTGTCATGCCAGGAAATTGAATACCTTTGAAAACTAAGAGCAAATGAGAGCCAAAAGAAATGGACAAAGAAATGAAATCCTCAAATTAAGAAATACTGATGTCTTTTTGAAATGAATGCCAGCTCAATGGATCCAATATAAAATAATATAATGGTGAAAATTGAATACAAATATTAAGTGCCATTGTTCAGTTCTAGTTTCAATGGATGTGACACCTACAATCAATGAACTTGACACTCACAGAGGTCAAAACAATAAAATGATCTAGGGCATGCATATTTATTTAACTGTAGCAATGTACATAAATGTTTAGATGAGTTAAACAGAATGATCTTGCTAGACATCAGTGTCATTACACTTTCTATAAGATAGATAGATTCATGAAAGTCTGATTATTAAGCATAAACCCTATCACTTAAAAAACAAAACAAGCCAAAAGTAACAGCACAACATATTTCCATTGTCAACTTGTGATGGTATTATTCCTTGCAATATTTAAAATAACTACCATATTTTCACGCATACACCCCAAACAAATTGCAAAATTAGTAAAAACAAAATTGTACAAACCACACCCTTATGTACCCCTGCATGTGAAGAGTTGATTTATGACCATACTGCTGCTGCCAACATGCTTCACTTATTGGAAGAAGACAGTGAATATGACACAAGTTTTGAAAAGGCTTCTCTAACTGTAGTGAAGACAGTGACATTAGTGAGACTGATGATTGATTGCGAATATAATTACATGCATTGTAGTCTACACATTTCGACACTACCAGTATTGACAAATTAGTTTAGTTGCTTACTTACATGTAACAATTGAGTACTGGTATATTAAATTAAAGATTTTCTGTTCCATTGGTACTTTTTGTTTTCTTGAGGTTTATAATGAGATGTTCATAAAACTTTCCAATGTGCATTTCACAAACACACAGCAAACTATAGGAATAAAGACCCATCGGTATGGCCATAGTTTCGCTATGTTTATGAGCAAAATAAATTTTTTATACCCTGCACCTTTGTATACCAGACTCAGCTGCCATTCGTTTGTAAAAACGTGTATAACCCACGGGTAATATGCGCGAAAATATGGTATGTTACTATTTAAAAAATAAATATATAACTATCCTTATGACACGATTCTGTTTATAGGGACAACATTAATAAAACATTATTGAAATTATAGAACAATTAATATCTGTGACTAACAACTAATTAACTGATTGTAAACTGTTATAAATATCAGCATGAAGAGATCCTTGATGTAAGTGAAACATAGTTTATCGTTCTCCTTTGTTATAACACAAATAATGCTATCAAGGACTAGAGTTATAAGGAGTTGTGTTTCAACAATTTGCTGACAGAACTTACTCATTTCAGGTTGAAGGTAAGTGAAGCACTAAAGATAACTATTAAAAAAAAAGTTTCAGCATGCCAAATACAAAATGTAGATAAAGCTTAAAAAGAAAAAAAGCCTCACACACTGGATAAGAATTTAGCATTGTCATAACTGAAAACATTTCATTTTTGTTGTCACAAATTTTTTGTGGTTTGTCTCCAATTCAATAATGTCTCAACATTTAATGTTACAAAAAAAAAAAAAAAGGATTTGGCAGTGTGCTAAAAGAGAAAATAAAATGAAATAAAAATCTCAACAAAATCTTCAGGTTTTTGTGTCCTAAGATTATACATAATACGCAGATCTCAGTGGTGAAGTCCAGCAGATCAATTTGTATTTAGATGCCATCTTACTGTATACTGTGACATTATTATATAATTCAACTCAATGAGATAATGAAAGTTATTCAGCGGAATATTTATCACCCCCGCCACCATACCCTGACCTAGTTCACAACACAGGACATACACACTGAGCAAAGTGAATGAGAAAGGCCAAGCCTAAATTATAGAAGCTTCATTCTGGACCAAAGCTCATCTGTCCAGCACCTCCCTTCTTCACGTATCTCCTGTACATCTTGTACCGTGCACTCTCTGCTAGTTTAGATTTTGTTTCCTCTTCTTTCTTAGCTTTCCAATCCTGTATGTATTATAATATGGACAATTTCATGAACAATTTGCATTTGTAAAATAAGTTTATGTAGCACCTTCAAGCTTGTAGGCACTCAGACTCATGATAATGTCTTCGTAGTTATAAAATAAGTTTATGTAACACACAAGCTCTTCAAGCTTGTAGGTACTCAGACTCATATTATGTTACTTTAATTGTATTTATAAAATAAGTTTATGTAACACACAAGCTTTTCAGGCTTCTAGGAATTGAAACTCATATTATGATATTTTAATTATATTTATAAAAAAAGTTTATGTAACACCTTCAAGCTTGTAGGCACTCAGACTCATATTTTGATAATGTAAAAGTACTTTTACAAAAAAATGACATTAATTTGATGACTAGAGTGTCTTCTCGCTCCCGACAACAGACAAGTGTGTGAGGATTGACTGTTGATACCGGTGTTAGAGGCCATCGTTCCTGTATTGGTGTTTTGGAAGTCCCTGTAGCAGCTATCTTTCTACGCATCAGCCTGGAGTGAGGCCTTTTCTCTCCGACGTTGGATACTGCTCAGATAGGCTTTCTCTTTCTTTGCCATATGACACACTCTAAGTTTTAGTTTACATCTTATGTTTATATTATAGTATATCATATTAATAATAATAATAGTATTAGTTGATCTAGCTTAACACAGTAAGGCACTTAGACCATGGAAACCAGGTTATCTGTAATGTCAGTTTATTAGTGATGGCCGTGCTATGGGCCACGAAGGGGAAAGGTTAGAGAGATATGTGAAGGAACGGAAAGATGAATATGATAGAGATAGGGAAGAGGCGAGGGCAGCGGAAGAGGCTAGGAAGAAAGAGGCGAAGGCAGAAATGGCGGCTAGGAAGAAAGAGGAAAAAGCTAGGTTTGAGCGGCAGGAGAAGTTGAAGAAAGAGGCGAAGGCAGAAGAGGCTAGGAAGAAAGAGGAAAAAGCGAGATTTGAATGTGATGAGAAGGCCAAACGCGAGGAGCACGAAAGATGGAAGGAAAGAGATACCAAGGAGTCAATCAAGAGGAAAGAGGAGTTGGAACTGGCTAGGCTTCGATGGACGAACTATATATATATTGTTATGACCCTATTGGCGGCGCAAAAGGGTTAACTATTGGCTCAGCTGACACACACGTGAAACACTCAGGTCAGCGGGGCCATGGACAAGGGACAGTACTACGATTACACGATTACACGCAAATATGACCAATGTTATGGTCATGTGATCGAAAGCCTGCGTGTACGAGTGACAGTGTGTTGGAAAGCGGCAGTTCAAGACCGGAGAGCGTCGAGACCGGGACTGTTAGTCGGCTATGAAGTCGGTCCTGGTCGAGTCCTCATGTGTTGATGTACAAGTCCAGAAAGAGAGACGGTAGAGTTTTGTACGGTGATGTACAGAGTGACATTTCAGTTGTTGATGTGTTTGATGCCAATCGTCTAGTATTGGCTGTTATCTACTTATTCACTCATTATTAAAGTACCCGATATTGTGAAGCTCTTGTTGTCAGGTTCTTGATGTGTTGATGTGTTGTGTTGTGTTTAGCAGTGTTTACGGAAGGCCTGATTAGGAGAGAGAGGATCCTAACACTGGTGTCAGAAGTGGGATTTCCTATGGCTTCTGTAAAACTGCTAAATGAACTGAATCTGAAAGAACTGAAACAAGAGCTGAAATGGCGAGGACTGAAGTACTACGAAAGGAGCAACGAAACTCTTAAAGAACGTCTCCGGCAAGCCCTAGTGGATGAAGAGGAAGATCCGAACACGTTCCTCTTTGAACTCGAACCTGATGTGGTAGAGCTCTTGATCACATTTCAAGAGCAGATGTTGGCTGGCTTTCAGAATGTGATCAAGGGTGACTCGCAGAAAGAGACAGGTGAAGAAACAAGAGAAGAGACCAATAGTTCAACCAACGCTTTTGCTACAGACGTCCATGACGTGAGTGCCTCCATCAGCCAGACAGAACATGACAACGTTGTGTCTTACCTCAAGCTCGTAGCTGAGGACATTAAAGACATCTGTCAATCTGCCAGTGTTGATGGGAGGAACTCGAATCCTGATGGCTGCACCAAGATGTTTGGCAAGAACTTTGTGTGTCGAGCTTTGCAGGAAGAACGCCAACACCAAGAAACCCATCGGCAAGGTCTGCACCCAACAGACGTTTGTCCAGCTGCCCAGACCAGAGAGAGAAGTCCTGATGGTTTTCAGAAGAATTCAACGATACCTGATGCAGAAGTTGGTGGACCCCTGCAAACTGAAAATCATCGACAGGGCCTGCACTCAACAGACGATTGGTCCGCTGCTGAGACTAGAGAGAGAAGCCATGATGGTGGTCCAGGAAGTCGATTGGAGGCTAAAAATGATGACGTTAGCCACAATTTCCCCTCTTGTGAACCTGAGACCCAACCCCAAGTCTTTCTCTTCAAAGCCCTATGAAGAAACCTGATAGGCCAACGATCTTGGCGACCCCAGTCCTGACATCTTATCCCTCCCCATGTGCTGGCTGGCTGCTCTCAGTAGTGAGCGACCGAAGAAGACGACGTTTGCTGAGTCCAAAGTGCATGGTGATGCAACCACGACGTCAGTGCAACCAGGTGAAGGTCAACTGGAGCAGAAGGAGAAAGAGACATACGCAGACTACAGCACAGATGGCTCCATCGAGATGGCAATATAAGCCCATTGTCGCCCCCACCGATAGACCTCCTCCTGCATTGATTCACCTCCACTGCCCATGTCGTGTGCTAGATTTTGTCCGGGACGGACAAATCTGAGAAGGGGGCAGTGTTATGACCCTATTGGCGGCGCAAAAGGGTTAACTATTGGCTCAGCTGACACACACGTGAAACACTCAGGTCAGCGGGGCCATGGACAAGGGACAGTACTACGATTACACGCAAATATGACCAATGTTATGGTCATGTGATCGAAAGCCTGCGTGTACGAGGACACAGTGTGTAGGAAAGCTGCAGTTCAAGACCGGAGAGCGTCGAGACCGGGACTGTTAGTCGGCCATGAAGTCGGTCCTGGTTGAGTCCTCATGTGTTGATGTACAAGTCCAGAAAGAGAGACAGTAGAGTTTTGTACGGTGATGTACAGAGTGACAATTCAGTTGTTGATGTGTTTGATGCCAATTGTCTAGTATTGGCTGTTATCTACTTATTCACTCATTATTAAAGTACCCGATATTGTGAAGCTCTTGTTGTCAGGTTCTTGATGTGTTGTGTTGTGTTTAGCAGTGTTTACGGAAGGCCTGATTAGGAGAGAGAGGATCGTAGCAATATATATATATGTGTGTGTATGTTTCAGAAGACAAAACATTTCAATTCTGTCTCATTCCAATGCATCTTTATATTATATGCAACATACTTTTTAAAAAATATTGTTTTAAAAATTTTGTAGATATAGTTTACTTTTAAATAAATTGAATTTTATGTTAAACATGGTCAAACTGATGACAAAATTAACATTTTTAAAAGTGCTAATAGTTTTTTAGATGTAAACTTTGCAGATGAACAGACAGATAGGAAACCTTGATATACAGTATAGATTTGTGATAAACTTGACAGAGGGACAGATATATATAGAAACCTTGATATATAGCATAGATGGTATATATTTACCTTAAATAAATCTTTAATCCATAATTTTTTATGAAGATAATCATCTATTTCATGTTCTTCTATCATCTGTAAAACAAAAATAAAGCTTAAATAGTTGTACAATTATATTCTTGACATCCAAAAAGAAAATGCTATTAAAGGTTCCAGACAAAGTTGTTTTCGAAATGTGCATATCCAGTTAACCTTTGATGGTCCGATGATTATGGAAGAAAGAGCGTGTTGGGTTATGAAAAAGTCAGATCACAAATGGCAAGCTGTACTTTAACCCTTTCAGTGCGAATTATTTTGATCGAAAAAATGAAATTTTCAAGGGGGGTAGAGTTACTAAAACAACTATAACTTTTTTATTTTATTAAAAAATCTAACGTATTTGATTTTATTTCAAAGGAAAATGAATGGGCTACAAAAGTATAATAAATAAAATAAATTATTCAAACAATTTTTTTTTCATTAACTTTAAACTAAGTATGGAAAACGAAAATATTCAAGAAATTCATAAAAAAATTGATATACTGAAAGATTTAACCTTTTAATTAAACATTTAATCCATAAATATTGAAAAATCACAAAACTAAACACATTTTATCACCTTAAATTTCATAAAACATAAACAAATGAACTAAGAAATTGTATTATTTACATTTTTCGGGTCCCGGGAAATAAACTAAAAAAGTGGAACCATTAACATAATGTTGTCTATTTTTTTTTTAAACGTGTTGGTACTGCATCAAATTTACTATCAAAACAAAGAACAATCACTCCCGCATCCAGGAATTAAAAAAAAGGAGAGAGAAATAAAATGTTTAACATAAAAAAGATAGTGAAATAAATATTATAAATCAAGTTACTCGCTGAGAGTAACGCTGCACCGACCAGCGCTAGCAAAGTTTTTCGCTCATAGTAACACCGCACTGAAAGAGTTAAAGAACTTCGCAGTGTTTTTCAGGAAAAACTGTTCTAAAATTTGTCTTATCATAACAGAAAATATTTCTTAAATTCCTATATTTTTCAAAATCCAATTTTTTAGAACACCTCAGTAAATCAAATCACATGACATGGAAGATTTCCAAAAGGGGGATAAGTCTTTATATAAAATGACTTAGTTTTACTTTTGTAACAAAAATTATTATTCATTTAGTGGCTACAGTTTTCAAAGACAATAAAATATTAAGAATTGTCTGTACATAATGTAACCCATTTGTATATATTCAAACAAAACAATGTATTTATGTGTGTTGCAAACTCACGTCGAACTGACTCTGACTAATGCCTAAATTTTTCCTAATTAGATAAAGCTGCTCCTCCTTTCCATACTCTTCATGTTGTACGTTGAATTTCCAGACCCATCGCACCCACCAGACAATGTACATGGCTATATGGTAGGGGAGCAATACAAGCTGAATCCACAGCACATCTGTCACTTTGGGCTTCTGGTAACCTCCCCTTCAGACAGAAGAGAAAAACACATTTTAAAGCACAAGCAAGAAATTTAGGTTGATAGATGACCAATGGCAAAGATTTGGTTGATTTAGGTTGCTCAACATTTGGTTGGATACCTCTAGATTTGATTTATCTGGGTACTAATACAAATTGAATCAAAGTTAGAAGTAGGAAAATAAATTATTAGATCAATACAGTGTTATGGCACGATTAGGAATTAGTTATTTGTTTCGAGAATAAGAGGAAGTTTTTACTTAGTGACGATGACGTGATATAACATTAAAAAAGAACTCTCTAATAGTCGATAAAAACAAGACGCTTTTCTTATCGACATGGAAATAAGGATTTTATAGACGGCTAGAAGGAGATGACATTCAACAGTTCCCTTCTTGAGTATTAAACAGGTTGGATGATCAACACTAGCGTCGACTACCTTTATCGGTTGTTGGCCTTTCGCCTGTGTTTTCTGTTCCAGCATTAAGTTTGGTGTTTCCTCCAGTTGAGTTTGTTTTGTATTTCAAGTACTTGACACCACAGAAGCACTTAACAACAGTTAGTAGTTCCTGTCTTACTACTCTCTTGTAAACTGATGAACCAAACTTCACTTAACAACAGTTAGTAGTTCCTGTCTTACTACTCTCTTGTAAACTGATGAACCAAACTTCACTTAACAACAGTTAGTAGTTCCTGTCTTACTACTCTCTTGTAAACTGATGAACCAAACTTCACCTAACAAAATCTTTTCAAAGGAAATTGTGCTTAATGTATGATAGATCAAGTATTACAATTTTACAAATTTAAAAAAATTACTCAGTTACCGTACTCAGATGAAGAAGGCGAGATGGCTGAGTCATTAAGTGCTTGGCTACCAAACCAAGGGGCCCAGGGTTCAAATACAGGGATTTTTTTTTTTCAAAATCTTTTGGGTGCCTCTGAGTCCCACAGCTTTTACGGATACCTGATGTTAAGAGCAGGGGTGTGTAAGATGTGAGATTGTGTGTGTGTTTGTTTATTTTATTAGTTGGTTTGTGAATTGTTTTTATCACGGGATTTTCAAGGGGGGGGGGGGGAGAGGGGGGGACAATAAGGTTTTCTAGCGGTCAGTCTAGCAGTTGGAGAGCTGACCTGGTCTGAATAGGGTGCTTGTGATTATTATCAGTTGTTATGCCTAGTGTAAAGAGATGTTATATTATTCTTGCTATGTGTGTCAACGGACTACTTGGGGGTAATATTATGTGTGACATTGATAGCCTTTTGTTAAATGAATCTAGTCTAAGCGCCCTGTAGTATTAATTCGGGCACATTTAGTATTTCAGTTATTGATGATTATGCATTCAATATTATATGTGTAACTTGCAGTTGGCTGTAAATAAATACTAATTTCATACTCCTTCGTTGAGTGGTACTTTATAATATTTATACCTGTAAAGGTCTGCTTGTGAGAATCATACCCTAGACTGTCGAGCTATATGTCTGTAGTAAAGAACTAATCCCCAGTCCTTTACATTTGGGGACCGTGAATAACCCCGGAGTTCCTTACACCTGACATTAGTTGGGGAAAAGCAAAGGCCAAGGGCCATAGAAACATTATTTGCTCCATAGATTCAAAGGTTTAAAAGTGAAACTTTACTTATTTTCAGCTATATAAGTAGAAAAACATTAACCCATTCCATTGTTGGGTGCTAGTGGCTGAGTGGTAAAGCACTTGGCTTCTGAACTAAGAGGTCTCTGGTTCAAATCTCAGTGAAGGCTGGGGTTATTAATTTTAGAATTTCAAAGGACACTGAGTCCACCCAACTCTAAAGGGTACCTGACTTTAGTTGGGGAAAGTAAAGGCAGTTGGTCGTTGTCCTAGTCACATGATCAAAGAAACAGATGACTTTTATATCATCCGCCCCATAGATCGCAAGGTCTGAGAGGGGAGTACTTTACTTTTTTTAAAAAATTCTATTGTTGGCTACTAAGAAGAGCACTTTACCTTATATCCATTTTTTCTTCAATTATTTTTCTAACTGTTGCTTCTTCTTCTTCCTTCAATTCTTCCTGTAAAAGATGAGATTCAAATGATTACAACTTCAGTGATTTTATCTCTTGACATTTTAATAGTTTTATGACTCACTAGATTGAACAAAATATCAAAGACATAAACTAAAAACAAGAGTTCAAATATTGCCAACAAAATGTATAAGAATTAATAGATAAAGTGTACAAAAATCAATTCCAAGTTTAAATGTCTATGTGTTAAGTTATTGAGTTATTCTAAGACTTTTCTAAAAAAGATCCATGAGTAGAATCAGAACCTCTCAATTATTAGATTATTAAACTATCATAATAAAAGATTTCACTTATTACAGACTTTAGCAACCAATGAGAGCAGTCAGGTGTGCCATTTTTAGCAACCAATGAGAGCAGTCAGGTGTGCCATTTTTAGTAACTTTATTGTTTGCTTCTATTTGTACAAGTAACTATCTGTTTAATGACTGCTTCTACTGACATGTCACTATCTGTTTAATGACTGCTTCTACTGACATGTCACTATCTGTTTAATGACTGCTTCTACTGACATGTCACTATCTGTTTAATGACTGCTTCTACTGACATGTCACTATATGTTTAATGACTGCTTCTACTGACATGTCACTATCTGTTTAATGACTGCTTCTACTGACATGTCACTATCTGTTTAATGACTGCTTCTACTGACATGTCACTATCTGTTTAATGTTTGCTTCTACTGACATGTCACTATCTGTTTAATGACTGCTTCTACTGACATGTCACTATCTGTTTAATGACTGCTTCTACTGGCATGTCACTATCTGTTTAATGACTGCTTCTACTGACATGTCACTATCTGTTTAATGACTGCTTCTACTGACATGTCACTATCTGTTTAATGACTGCTTCTACTGACATGTCACTATCTGTTTAATGACTGCTTCTACTGACATGTCACTATCTGTTTAATGACTGCGTCTACTGACATGTCACTATCTGTTTAATGTTTGCTTCTACTGACATGTCACTATCTGTTTAATGTTTGCTTCTACTGACATGTCACTATCTGTTTAATGACTGCTTCTACTGACATGTCACTATCTGTTTAATGACTGCTTCTACTGACATGTCACTATCTGTTTAATGACTGCTTCTACTGACATGTCACTATCTGTTTAATGACTGCTTCTACTGACATGTCACTATCTGTTTAATGACTGCTTCTACTGACATGTCACTATCTGTTTAATGACTGCTTCTACTGACATGTCACTATCTGTTTAATGACTGCGTCTACTGACATGTCACTATCTGTTTAATGTTTGCTTCTACTGACATGTCACTATCTGTTTAATGTTTGCTTCTACTGACATGTCACTATCTGTTTAATGTTTGCTTCTACTGACATGTCACTATCTGTTTAATGACTGCTTCTACTGACATGTCACTATCTGATTAATGTCTGCTTCTACTGACATGTCACTATCTGTTTAATGACTGCTTCTACTGACATGTCACTATCTGTTTAATGTCTGCTTCTACTGACATGTCAATATCTGTTTAATGTCTGCTTCTACTTACAAGTAACTTTGAACCATGAACTGAGTTTCAAGATCAAACAATATGAAAGTGTGCTAACTTATGGCTGCCATACATGTAACTAATTCATATTATTTGTTTTATTGTTGTCAAATAAAGCAGTCTTAGAGTTGTTACCTTTGTTTTAGTTTTATTTTTCTTTTTGTTGTTTAATAAGCCTTCAGATCGAGCAATGTCCATAGCACGAATACGATATTTCTGATCTTTGCACAAATAATTTATAGCTGTGGTGTAATTATTCCAATGGCTGAAATACTGTTAAAAACAATTTAATTATATTCAAAGTGTTAAAAAGGGGGCATTTAATTAATAAAACATATCTACATTAATCTTAGCAAATATCTATTAGTTTAGGCAGGCAATGATCTAATTTAAAGCATTGATAACAAATTTGACTATCATTAACATATGTAAAGTTAACTTAATCTAGTTTGAATGTATTGACAACGACAATAAACTACCTGCACTATAGAAATGACTGTGATAGACACTGCTATAACTAAACGAACATCAACTTTGGGAGTCACACGCCTCTTGTAGTAGCGATAGTAAATGGAGTAATATTCATCTGAAATAATCATAATTTTTCAGTTCAGTACTTAATTATTCTTATGATTTTACTTCATTTATTAATATGTGTTCTTAGCATCAGTAAAATGAGTTCTGTATTGTGGTTAATTTTACTGATATATTACATAGCTTTTATTTGAATAAATTTATAGCCCATACAGCTGTGCTGATATAATAATTCCTACTCTATAATAGTTATGCAAATATACAATATTTTGGAAAACATAAGTCTATAAAAAATATTAAAATAAAAGTTAGTTTTTAAATCATGCATTTTCTTTAACATAAAAAAAAAAGACATACCAAAACAACAAACAGTTGTATCTTTAAAGTTAGAGACATACAAACCTGGATTATCTAACATGTAATCATAATCATTGCGTTGCTCTTCATCACGTAATATCTGTAAGTAACATTTGAAAATTAATGACAAAAGTTTCTAAAACAAAGTGTGGTAACCACAGGTGATGGCCATACAGCGTTTATAAATATATTATATACTGCCATATAGCGTTTATAAATATATTATATACTTCCATATAGCGTTTATAAATATATTATATACTGCCATACAGCTTTTATAAATATATTATATACTGCCAAATAGCGTTTATAAATATATTATATACTTCCATATAGCGTTCATAAATATATTATATACTGCCATACAGCTTTTATAAATATATTATATACTTCCATACAGCGTTTATAAATATATTATATACTGCCATACAGCTTTTATAAATATATTATATACTTCCATACAGCGTTTATAAATATATTATATACTTCCATACAGCGTTTATAAATATATTATATACTTCCATATAGCGTTTATAAATATATTATATATTTCCATATAGCGTTCATAAATATATTATATACTTCCATATAGCGTTTATAAATATATTATATACTGCCATACAGCTTTTATAAATATATTATATACTGCCAAATTGCGTTTATAAATATATTATATACTTCCATATAGCGTTTATAAATATATTATATACTTCCATATAGCGTTCATAAATATATTATATACTGCCATACAGCGTTTATAAATATATTATATACTGCCATACAGCTTTTATAAATATATTATATACTGCCAAATAGCGTTTATAAATATATTATATACTTCCATATAGCGTTTATAAATATATTATATACTGCCATACAGCGTTTATAAATATATTATATACTGCCATACAGTGTTTATAAATATATTATATACTAAGACTTAATATTTTTTGTGTAAGTCAAGATCAGTTTCAATGTGAAAATTGTCACATTTTCTTTACCTCATAAGCATTGGCTATTTTCAGAAACATTTCTGATGCCGAATCTTTGTCATCCTGTAACACAATGTAAGAAAAAAATCATTACATGACTAGTGAGCTAAAAATACAAGTTTGATCACAAGAGATGAGTTTACCCATCTGTAAGAAGAAGCAGACATTCGTTGGGTAAAGTAAGAATAATATCGGTCAATGTGATGAACAGAATATGTCCTGTCAAATGTTTGTTTCAGGAAACAAAGTCAATTCCACTTCTCTGTCTACATGAATTAGTCAGTTCCACTTCTCTGTCTACATGAATTAGTCAGTTCCACTTCTCTGTCTACATGAATTAGTCAGTTCCACTTCTCTGTCTACATGAATTAGTCAGTTCCACTTCTCTGTCTACATTAATAAGTCAGTTCTACTTCTCCCTGTACATTAATAAGTTAGTTCTACTTCTCTGTGTACATTAATAAGTCAGCTCTACTTCACCCTGTACATTAATAAGTCAGCTCTACTTCTCCCTGTACATTAATAAGTCAGCTCTACTTCTCCCTGTACATTAATAAGTCAGTTCTACTTCTCTGTGTACATTAATAAGTCAGCTCTACTTCACCCTGTACATTAATAAGTCAGCTCTACTTCTCCCTGTACATTAATAAGTCAGTTCTACTTCTCCCTGTACATTAATAAGTTAGTTCTACTTCTCTGTGTACATTAATAAGTCAGCTCTACTTCTCCCTGTACATTAATAAGTCAGTTCTACTTCTCTGTGTACATTAATAAGTCAGCTCTACTTCTCCCTGTTCATTAATAAGTCAGCTCTACTTCTCCCTGTACATTAATAAGTTAGTTCTACTTCTCCCTGTTCATTAATAAGTCAGCTCTACTTCTCCCTGTACATTAATAAGTCAACTCTACTTCTCCCTGTTCATTAATAAGTCAGCTCTACTTCTCCCTGTTCATTAATAAGTCAGCTCTACTTCTCCCTGTACATTAATAAGTCAGCTCTACTTCTCTGAGTACATTAATAAGTCAGCTCTACTTCTCCCTGTACATTAATAAGTCAGTTCTACTTCTCACTGTACATTAATAAGTCAGTTATACTTCTCCCTGTACATTAATAAGTCAGTTCTACTTCTCCCTGTACTTTAATAAGTCAACTCTACTTCTCCCTGTACATTAATAAGTCAGTTCTACTTCTCCCTGTACATTAATAAGTCAGTTCTACTTCTCTGTGTACATTAATAAGTCAGTTCTACTTCTCCCTGTACATTAATAAGTCAGTTCTACTTCTCCCTGTATATTAATAAGTTAGTTCTACTTCTCCCTGTACATTAATAAGTTAGTTCTACTTCTCTGTGTACATTAATAAGTCAGCTCTACTTCTCCCTGTACATTAATAAGTTAGTTCTACTTCTCTGTGTACATTAATAAGTCAGTTCTACTTCTCCCTGTACATTAATAAGTCAGCTCTACTTCTCCCTGTACATTAATAAGTCAGCTCTACTTCTCCCTGTACATTAATAAGTTAGTTCTACTTCTCCCTGTACATTAATAAGTCAGTTCTACTTCTCCCTGTACATTAATAAGTCAGCTCTACTTCACTCTGTACATTAATAAGTCAGTTCTACTTCTCCCTGTACATTAATAAGTCAACTCTACTTCTCCCTGTATATTAATAAGTCAGTTCTACTTCTCCCTGTACATAAATAAATCAGTTCTACTTCTCCCTGTATATTAATAAGTTAGTTCTACTTCTCCCTGTATATTAATAAGTCATTTCTACTTCTCCCTGTACATTGATGCATCAGCTCTACTTCTCCCTGTACATTAATAAATCAGCTCTACTTCTCCTTGTACATTGATGCGTCAGTTCTACTTCTCCCTGTACATTAATAAATCAGCTCTACTTCTCCCTGTACATTAATAAGTCAGTTCTACTTCTCCCTGTACATTAATAAATCAGCTCTACTTCTCCCTGTACATTAATAAATCAGTTCTACTTCTCCCTGTACATTAATAAGTCAGCTCTACTTCTCCTTGTACATTGATGCATCAGCTCTACTTCTCCCTGTACATTAATAAGTCAGCTCTACTTCTCCCTGTACATTAATAAGTCAGCTCTACTTCTCCCTGTACATTAATAAGTTAGTTCTACTTCTCTGTGTACATTAATAAGTCAGCTCTACTTCTCCCTGTACATTAATAAATCAGCTCTACTTCTCCCTGTACATTAATAAATCAGTTCTACTTCTCCCTGTACATTAATAAGTCAGCTCTACTTCTCCTTGTACATTGATGCATCAGCTCTACTTCTCCCTGTACATTAATAAGTCAGCTCTACTTCTCCCTGTACATTAATAAGTCAGCTCTACTTCTCCCTGTACATTAATAAGTCAGCTCTACTTCTCCCTGTACATTTATAAGTCAGCTCTACTTCTCCCTGTACATTAATAAGTCAGCTCTACTTCTCCCTGTACATTAATAAGTCAGCTCTACTTCTCCTTGTACATTGATACGTCATTGAGTTTTATAATAACAAAAATTGTAAACCTTTTACAAACATTTTAGTTTTCAAATTGTTATGAAACCAGAAAAAAAATCACCTGTTTTCTGTGCATATCAGGATGCCATTTTTTGGCCAGCTTTCTGTAAGCTTTGGTGATTTCCCCCTTAAAAAACAAACAAAATACATAATATACAAACAAAGTTAAAATCTTGAAAATCTATCAATTATTCAAAGAGTTGAAGGAAGAATTTTAAAAACATTTTTTTAAATGAGTATTTAGAAAAAAAAAACAAAAAAACTTTCAACAGTTTACGTTTATAAATGTAAAACAAACATTGCTACATCTTATGGAACCAATTGAGAAAGTTATAATCTGAAAGTAACTTTAAACAATAATTTAGATGTCTTTACCTTTGTCGCATCTCTGGCAACATTAAGTACTGAAAGAAAAAAAATGTTAATTACAATGACCATAATAAATACTCATTTCTTTTTAAAAGACATTCAATTATTATTATATGTCTCTTTAAAAAAAAAGCTGGGAACTTATAAAGAATGAGAATAATGTGTCATTAGTTGCTTTATAAAAGACAAGTTACTTGATCTTGAATGTGTTAAGATGAATGTGTATAATGCATATATAAATATATAATATGGCTATATGTTTTGTTTTGTATCCCTTACCAAGCTAGAACATTTTTAATTGCTTGACAGTACATCCCTCAAAAGAACTAAATTTAAAATTACTATTTATAAATTTATAATATACTACTCAACTCAACTTGATGATTAACAAAATCAGTTTGATATATATATATATATAGATCTAGTCAACATAGAGACTAGTCTAGATCTAGGTATGGGGAAAAAAAACAGAAAAGTGGAGTAGAAAATGACCTAAAAATTTAACTTTTACATTTCTTTTTTTTTTTTTTTTTACACAAGTTGCACTTAGAAATAGATTATACTTTATTATTGAAGTATAAGATTAAAGATGCGTTATATTGTTTAGACAAGGGCTTTTAAAATGCTTTATGAGGATTATTTTTAAAAGTTAGTTATGTTTTGTTTGTTTACTTATAATGAAAATATCACTTTTTTGTTTTCACCAATACAGAAGTTAGGATATTGATGTAAGTCTTATGTGGTGCTTACAAAATGTAAAATGCCATTGAACAAAGAAAATAATGGTCATGGAGTTGCCATAGACAGTTTTGGTGACAGTCTATATAGAATTTTTTTTAACAAAAAAACAAAAAAAAAAAAACAACATATCAGACTTTGTAACGCCTAATATTCTGCATATATTCAAATAGTTTTTGTGTACTAAACATATATATATATGCACAAATTTTAAAGCGTGCTTGAAAAAAAAAAAATTGTTTCAGACAATTTCGATGCCACTTTTAAATATTATGTTATTTTCTGCCATCACAATGACGCCATTTTGTCCACACCTCACTGACATTTCTTGAAGCTCAAGACCTGATAATTTGTTTATTTCCTTCAATATGTGTACATTCTAAACAAGTTTAGTTCATAAACATAAATGAAATCAGCTTTGTGAGATAGAAATTTACTTCTAATACTACATCTACTATTAAATTTCTTATTTAATAAATAGATCTATCGTCTACGAAACTCAATTTTAACTTTTTAAACTTTTGAGCTGGGGGTGTGTCTCGCCAGTCTTAGCCAGCGATAAACTCTTCTCCCTCTTGTTCCATGTCAACCAATGTTAGGTTAAAACGCCACAAAAAAAACCCTACCTTTGTAACTGTTAAACATACAGTCATAATTTAAACACCATTGGAAAGTTCTGTTAAACTATTTTAATGATGTACTAACAAAAAATTGTGTTTTCAAAGATAATTTTTTTATTTCACATCCCTACTAGATCTAGATCAGATCTAAATTCTAAAAGTAAAATCTAGTTCTATTATACTTATAACTTGACTAAGACTAAGATTATTCTAGATTAAATTAGTCTGATTAGCAAAGAAATTCTGCTGTCTGTCATCTTCATCTCGATCTATATATACTATTTGTGAGTATTACTAAATATAGATTAGATGTTATCAATCTAATCTAGAACTACACAGTTAACACAGGTACACTGCAAGTATGGATCTTGATCTACCATAAAAATGAAACATGTATTGAAACAATTTTTACACTTTTTATTCTTCTTCACTTCTAGTAGTTCTAGTCTACTGTCAGTCACAGACACAGTCTACAGTACTTAAGACTAAACAGAACTACTACAGACTACAGAGATTACTAGATCTATAGATCTATACTATAACTGTAGTCTGTAGTAAAGTAGTTATACTGAACTGTACTCTGACTATAGAGTTTATAGACTAGTATTAGTATAGTATAGATAGGTCTGTATTAGACAGAGTAATAAAGTCAGTATCAGTCATAATCAGTAAGTCTGAGTAAGTCTAAGACTAAGCCTAAGCCCTAAGTTACAACGTAATACATGTATTACTAAGTATATAAGTAGATGATAGGAGATCTAGAATCTAGTCTACTAGATCTATATTACTATTACTTAAATTTGAGAGTAATGCTTAAAATTACCCTCATAACAATTTTCTGTGCCGCAATACAATCCTTCTATAAATGCATGAGCAGAAAACATTAAAGAGGCCCAAATAAAAAGACAAATCAAATGTTTTTGAACAGTCGATATCATGTTGATGTTCAGAGCAACATTAGAATATATGTGTTACTTTGTATGTACACATTCACAAAGGCGTTCTCCAGCTTGAAAAAATTAGAAAGTCAAAATTGGTCATATACGTGGACTGGAGGAAACAGATGGCTCTAAAGCAGAATCTATAGAATCTACATCCAGATTATTTTTTAAAATATAGAGATCTATCTTATTTTTAAAAATTACTTCTAGAATCTATTTTTAAATTGTCATTTTTAAATCAGACCAAATTGAATAGATCTTCAGATAATGCTCCGATTAAAAAAAAATATTAAAAGTTTAAATTTCTTTCCAGCCCCTCACCTCCTTTTTTTTTGGGTTGCCAGAAGGATTCATTTCTTCACTGCTATGCCTCTATTTAGAGACATCTTAAGTTTATTCCCCTCCGAAATAGCCCATGTTTATATTTATCATTTACAAGTACCCCCAACATATCCATTCATTAACAGCTACAGCTGAGGGCTGGACTGTACAGATCTGTACAGTTGGTTTGGTGTTTTGCCCCAATCAATCAATAACGGGTTTCGCTCCTCGACTTCATATATCAATATTAAATTTAATCAGTTATCCCCCTTTAAACACTTTGTTTATTTATGATTTACATACATTGCCTTGCTATAATAATGAGACGAAAATAAAACAGGCCCCACCAAACATACACACACTAAAACCTACACTAAACAACAAGCAGACACACACACACATGCACAAGCGAGTCTTGTATAACTTCACGAAACCCAAAATGTCGTACGTGCTTGACTGTCAATGACCGCCCGCGATGCAATCTCACAGGGGCGGTGAAGTACGTCTAATTCTAATCAATGAATCAAAGGATAAGTTCACAGCGAGTATAGGGCCTATGCTCACACAAAATGAGCTTAGCCCAGGTGCGTAGCTAGGAATTTTCCATCGTTTGGGGGCCCGGAGGGGGGGGGGGGGGCTTGACCTCTTTTGGGGCCCCTGCATTTTTCATAGCATTTAATTTTTAATGTAAAAAAATACTAATTTGGGGGCCCCTCTCAAGTGGGGGCCCGGGGGAATTTTCAAATTCTCCCCCTCCTCCCCCCACCCTAGCTACGCCACTGGCTTACCCAATGAGTAGGGGATGGGGGGAGGCGAGGTTAAAAGTCACAGGGGCAAGTCGTCACAAATGCTCCATTACATGATTTGATGCGAAATGAACAATGAGAAATAATATTTTAGATACTTCCGAATTATATACAAATAATAATACTGGCGATATTCCGAAGATTAAGGATGAGTGCAGTGTTTCACATGACCACACAAACCCAGTAGCGACCTGCATATTTTTTCCGCATTCAGCGCAGACAAAGCCGTTGTCCGTCTGCGGTCTATTTAAGTTTTCTTTCCGTCTTCTGCTCCTGTCTCCAATAAGGGCTTTCTTTCTTGGGTCTCTTAAAGGCGCCTGCTCTCCAGTAAAAAAAATGTAAAGAAATGATTGCTAAAGAGTTTCTCTATGCGGATGATTGCGTTTTTCTTGCACACTGTGAACTGAAGCTTCAACTTACCGTCCATGAATTTGCCGAGGCTACTGCCTCGTTTGGTCTGTCCACAAATCAATGTGAATGACCATCTCCTTAATTTTGTTGATCACTTTACCTACCTGGGCAGCAAATTGACCAACGATGCGTCACTGTCCAGAGAAATAGACAACTGTCTCTCAAAGGCCAATCACGCTTTTGGTTGCCTCAGACTGAGAGTGTAGTGGAACTAGCAACAAAAACAATGTTTATAAAGCAGTGGTTCTCACCACATTTTTGTATGTCTGTGAGACCTAGGCGATCTATCGAGGGCGTTTATGGCTCATCGAAAGCTCATCGAAAGCACCCCTCGAAAGCAAAGGTGCCTTATTTCCATAATGGGCATACGCTGGCAAGACTACATTACAAATAACTATATTCTGCTGGAGGCTTGTGTGGACAGAATAGAAGCACTAATTACCTTTCGACAGCTGCGCTGGGGTCGGATACCTATCCCGCATGGGAGACAACAGCATGCCTAATGCGATCTTCTTTGGCGAGCTTAAAGAAGGACGACTAACAGAGGTGTCCCACAGCACTATAAAGATCAACTCAGGCACCATTTCGCCCTTACTGGCGTTGAGGAAAATAACTGGAAAATATCTGGTAGGCATATAGGAAAATAACTGGAAAATAGCTGGCAGCAGATGACCTCTGAAGGTGACTGTTACAAAGGAAACATATAGGCTATCTTCTTCTTCTTCTAGCCAGCTTTATTGCTGCTGAGCTGTGAGCTCTTTTGCAGACTGTGCCAAGGAAAAAAAGTGTGCTGTTTTCTTCAGTTGTTTTCAGCACTGCCGTACAGGTGTTGTGTGTCCTGTTCTTAGTTGGAAGATTGTAGATTGTTCTTTGCGGGGGAGGAAGTTAATACTGTCCAGTTTGTTAGGCGTAGTCATTTCTTTGTACATGGCTCTGCCTGTGTTTCCTGATGCCCATTGGTTGAGACACTCCTCTTTGTGATTGTTTACTAACATTGACCTTAGGATGAGGTAGTTAATAGGTCTATTTGGTTGTTCCATAGATGAACCTGCCTTTGATAGCTTATCTGCCTTTTCATTTCCTATGATGCCAATGTGTCTAGAGATCCACTGTAGTGTGATATTGATATTTAATTTTGATATCATCTGATGGATTATCACAATGAGTGTTGTCAACTCTCTTGGGCTGTTTGAGGTGCTGCTGTTAAGTGCTTGCAGAGTAGATTGGGAGTCTGTAAAGACAACAATATCTGATGGTGGTTGCACTCCTTCATATAATTTGTTTTCCACTGTCTGTAGTGCTATGGTAATTGCCTCAATTTCGGCTTGGAAGTTTGAGCAGTAATCGCCACAGGGTGCGCTTATCTCAAAGTGTTTATTTTTAGGGAAGACCAGGAAGGCACCAAGACCAGCATTGATGGTAGCTTTGAAAGCCGATCCGTCTGTATAAATATGTGTAGTGGAGTGGATATCTTTTTAGAAAAACACCGGCCACCCCGATATCCACGTGACCCTTCACCCTAGATGGCACCTTGTGTCCGCGCATGACAAGGCAGACCAACGTGGGCACTGTCCATTCGACCGGCATCTCGTATCGCTGTAATGTCCGTATGTTACTGGACCTAAGTCGTCTCCACTCCCTTTTGTGCTTGGTTCTACACCATGTGTTCGTATGGCTGCAGGTAATCACATTTTACTTATTCATATTAGCTTGTAAATTTAATTACCGGTAGTAGTTTATATAGAATATCACTACCGCGGTTTTTGTTCATGTTGGACTATTCTTATTTTTAGAAGCCAGCATGTAGATGAATTCATTTATTGAAATGCGTACCTGTAGTATTCTATATAGAATGTGAACTGTCCATTTTGTAAATGTATTTTTACAACAAGTGTTTAGATACTGGCTTTTAAGAAACATTGTATTTGTGAGTGTATAGATTTGTTCTATTTAATTGTTGTAATTTTTTGTAAGGAAAGTAAAGAGCGAAACTCTTCAAACAATGTATATTAGTTTTATGTAGAACAACTAGTTGATTTATTTTTAGAGAACTACATTGTCTTTTATTTTTATAATGTTTCGGGTGTTCCATATCTCTCTTGTGTTTGAATAAGAGAGGTTGGTTTACACTATATGATTTTCTTTTCGTTTTTTGTTAAGATTTAGTATTTAGACTTTGATGTTGTGTGAACAACTTGGTCTAACCATTTAGGCTTATTAATTATGTTTAGTTTATGTTTAGTTTATGTTTATTTGTAATTATGTTTTATGTTTGCCTTTGGCAGGTCTTTAATGTATAATAAACAGTTTTGAATCGCCCTACGAGTCGCCTTGTCCTTTAGTTTGTTCTGTGCCAAACCCACCACATATGGATAGCTGTTTTTTTTTTTTACAGCTTTCAATTGCGTGCCTACTTTGAGCTCCAGTGGATTTGATTCTTTTGTTAAGGTGTTATTTAGTAAATGTGTATTGATGGTTGGTTGTTTGTAGTTTAGTCCGGGTGTAATGTTTGAAAACCTGGTAATTTTTTCTCTGTTATTGGGTAGGTGGTGTTTTAGGGCTAGTTCGTCAGTAAGTTGGATCAGAGTCCTTTGCTTTTTTTGGTTGTTTTTCCTATTTCTCTGTGTTAGTATTTGGATGATCGTCCTCCAACCTTCTGTATCTCTCAATAGCTTCTAATGCTGCTCTGTTGCACCTTAACTTAAGAGGTTCAATATTGGAGTCTATTTCACAGGCTGCTGTGGGAGTAGTTCTCATACCTCCACTAATTAGCCGCAAGGCTTGGTTTTGGATTGTATCTAATGATGATTGATATGTTTTGTTGGCAGCTACTTGTATGGAGAGACAGTTATCCATTACAGATCTGACATATCCAGTGTATAACTGTCTTAAGGTTTTCTTTTCAGCTCCCCAGGATGTTCCTGCTAGGTGTTTTATTATGTTTAATCTTTGTGATGCCTTTTCTTTTAAATCTGCCATAAAGTGTTTTAGAGACAGTCTTTGGTCTAGATATGTTGGATTTTCTTCTTTATTTATTGGCTGAGAGTCTATTTTTAGGATGTAGTTTCTTTTTGCTGTTTTGTTGCTGTGGCTAAAGATTGAATAAACTGACTTTTCTTTGTTTATTTCCATCTTCCATAATTTTGAATATGTGGAGATAGTTGTGAGGTCTCTATTTAGTTTTGATCTAGTCAGCACTGGATATTTCTCTGTAGTCCAAATTAAAAGGTCGTCTGCATAAAGTGCCTTATTGACCGAAATGAGGTCCGGGAGGTCGTTCATGAAGATTAGAAAGAGAGTGCAGCTAAGGGCTGAACCTTGTGGTATTCCTTCTTCCAAACTTTTTTGTACTAGAGATGGCACCTTCGAATCGGGTTTGGATGGTTCTGTTTTTTAAGAATGCCCTGATCCAGCTGTACATTTTTCCATGGATGCCCATTTTTTTTCATCTTCAAAAATAGACCTTTTCTCCACACTCTATCATAGGCTTGCTGCAAATCTATAAATACTGCTGTAGTGTGCTTGTTTTCATGAAACCCTTCTACTTTGTCCTGGATAAAACGAAAGAGGTGGTCTTCTGTTCTACTTGCTTTCCTTTCCAGCTTGTGCTTTGTGGAGTAAGCAAGTACTTTCTAGCCACCAATAAAGTCGGTTATTGATCATTTTTTCTGCCATTTTGCCAATGTTGGATGTTAGAGGTATTGGTATATAACTTTTTGGGTCTCCAGGTGGTTTATTTTTCTTTAAAATGGGTATTATGTTTGCGGTTCTCCATTCTTGTGGTATGTCTCCAGTTATCCATGTATGGTTGATAAAGTTAAGTATACAGTTTTGGGCCTGTGGTCCTAGTCCCCGAATAATTTCATTTGTTATTTTATCGGGTCCAGGGAGGCTTGAGGCTTTTTAGGGCAGTATTGAGCTCATGTAGATTGAAGGGAGTGTCAAAGATCTGACAGTTGACTGTTGGAGCTTTTTCTTATTTCTTTAAGATATTACTGAAGGCCTGGTCCAGTTGTTTTCTTGGCTTTGACTTGTTAATGCTGGCAAAATATTTATTGAAGGTTTCAGCCTTTTTAAGGTTTTCTGTTATTATGTCATCAGTGCCTTTTATAGGTTGGGGGTTTGTTATTTGTTTCTTTCCTGCTAGCCGGTGCAGAAGGATCCAGGCCTTTCGACCATCCTTGTTTAGATCTAGTTGTTCGCATGTTGTGGTCCACTTTTTCTTTTTTTCTGTTTTTATTTTGTATCTTATAAGCCCTGTCAATTTGTTGTACGTTGTCTTGTTCTCTCTAGTAGGATTTTTTTTCTATAGTCTTCCTGGCCATGTTTCTTTCTTTTACTAATTTATCTTATCTTATATAATACAGACGTTACTTCAAAAAAGAAGATGATTACGTCCTACGCGTCATGCATTTAGTCATGCATATTAACCAATGACTTAAATTCTGCCAAGTCACTGGTTTTCCTGGCTAGCTCAGGCAACCCATTCCATGCTCTAATAGCACTAGGGAAGAAGGAGTATTTGTACAAATTTGTCCTAGCATATGTCCTATTAATTTATCTAATTCAGGTGTCCAAAAAGGTTTGCATTTCTTAACTTGGCCTCCAGGGATGTGTTTTTTTTTGCTGCTTGTAAGATGTTGGAGACTATAGTTGTGTAGGTTGAATTGACGTCTGTCTCCATTATGCTTGATAGTCTTGTGTCTGTTTCTTGTGAAAAAGCTGCCCAGTTAGCTTTTTTATAGTTCCATCTAGTTGTTTTGCAGGATTGGTATCTACCTGGCGTTCCAATATTGAGGAGTATAGGCCTGTGGTCAGTGGTCACTACCTATGTCTTCAAGTACTGTTATTTTAGAAGAGTCAGTAATGTCTGTAGAGATAAAAGTTAGGTCAGGTTTGCTAATTGTGTTGTGTGCTCTGTGTAGGAAAGTTGGAGGGGAAGTTTTGTTTTGCAGAAGTTGTAGGTTAGAGGCATTTGTTACATCCTCTATTTCTTTGCCACACTTGTTGTAGTGTGGCTAGCCTAGGGAAGGTGTGTGTGTGCATTGAAGTCGCCAGCTATTATTGTCCTTGTGTAGTGTGTTAGTTGTATGTCTATTTCTGCTGTTGATGATGGTGGGCAATAGTAGTTTTCGATGGTGTACTTTGTTCCTCCTCTCCAAAGAAGTATTTCCTGCGTGTCCATGTCTGTATTGTTCTGTATTTGTTTTACTGTGGCTTGTGTGTCGTTTCTTATGAGGTTCATAATTCCCTGGCATTTGGTGCAAAGGCATCTGTACTGTGTGTAGCCTGTGATGTTTATTTTTTTCTTGGGCAATAGTGTTTCTTGCAGTAGCGTTATGTGTATATCATGCTTCTTGAGTATGTGTTGGAGTTCTGTTGTCTTGTTTTGTAGGCCTAACATGTTGAGTTGCAAAAGGTTTAGGTGTTTGCTGCTAGTCTGTTTTTTATTTCCAGTAGCTGACTTATCACAGGCAGTCCTGGAAGAAACTGCCATGCGCAGACCTTTTACGAAGCGACGTCTGAGCTAGTATGGATTTTTCGTTAAATTCCTTGGCATTTAGTGTAGGCTGGGTGTTTCCTCAAGCTTTTTTTAAATATATGAATATATAGTCCCCGCATTTTAAGGGTTTTAGGTCTTGGCTATTTTCTCCAATACTGACATAAAAGGAAACATCTAGGTCTGAAGACTGTAACCGGAATATCCATGGGACAAGGTGGGGTTGGCCAATAGTCCATTCTCAGCCATCCTTGGAGCTCTCCAAATGGAACTTTTCTGCAGTAGAAAGCTTAAAGTGGACTGTGCTCTGGGTATGCCCTGTGGAATCGTCACATCCTGGATCCAGGCTCCTTCACGATATCACATTCACCAGATCCAGAAAAAAAAAACACTTCATGATGGATTTATGTCTAGTATTAGAATGTAGTGAGACAAGGACCTCCGTCTGGTGTAGTGCAATCCAGACCTCCGTCAAAAAGCACCTAGAGGGGGGGGGAAGGTCCACTATTATTCACTTAGTGAAATGCAAGTGGAAAGGCAGTGGGGTTATTTATTTCTCTTGGTCATTTCCAAGCCCCGATACCCACACGGGGGAGTATCGCCACAGAGTGGAGGTTTGGAGTCCGAGTTTTCCTTCTCCTAGATGGGTTGCGTTATTTAGGCTGACGTGCCCCATCAACACGAAGCTAAACTGGTTTTAAGGCGCCAGTGTTCCGCCTTTCATCCCTTCTCCTGTCAGTTTGTTAGAACAGGTTCCGTCGGATTTTTGGGAAAATCACGCGAAGGCCAGGAGCTGGATTTGACTGTCAGAGGCATTTAGAGACGCAAGCCATGGTAGCATTTCTTGGAAAGTGGGTGCTTAACCCCACTTTCACCCCCGGTATTGACAGTCCTTTGGAACCCACACATAGGCTATAAAAATACATGTAGTGGTAAAATCATAGATCTATACAGATCTATATTATTCTATATTAAATATATATTCTGTTAGAATTATCCATTGGCTAAGCCCGATGATATGTTCTCAGGCTATATATTGCTTAGTTCGCCATTTGAAACTCTCCTTTTTGTTTGACTTCTACCAATAAGAGAGTGGTCTACAAGTAAACGATCACCACACGTCCATGCCAACATCTAGTGCCTTGACTCTGACCGGACCGTACATCTGAGTATCGTTTCTGTCTTTCCCCCATCCCCCCTCATCCTACTTAATAAATAGTCTTAGTAATACCATCTGACTATTCTTCTGCTTTTCATTTCTTAATAGAAATATTTGATAGCCTCTTATGACATCTTTTGCCCGGACCCCCTTTTTTTTCTTATTACATCTTTGACAAATCTTAATGCTTACATAGTATTTTAAACTGCAACGGCCCCCTTCAAAACGCCCTCCCAAACACTTTCACTTCTGGCCTCTGAATTCTAGTATCACTTTTCTTGACATATGAATCATACAGGTTGCTTTGAATTAGAACGGCGCATTTTGATCGACCTACCACTTACAAACACATACTTTAGGCCTAAGATTTCAAGTAACACTTTTCTCATCCCCTCCCCCACCGGGCACCCCCTCCTACAAATAATTATGCTACATACAATCACTTCCTATTATCGGCTTCTTAATTCAATATTAAAGTATTTCATAAACTCTAGGTTCCTTATTGGTCGGATACTTTTTTTTGTTGTTGTTATAAGCATGAAAGTAGCGCTATATAATAGCTAAAATTATTATTAATATTATTATTATTATCACTTAAAGCTCTCTCGCCTAAGAATTCCGTAACTTTTTTTTAAAACCTCCACCTTCAAAACAAAATAATCGAATTATACCAAATATTTCATTTCAAGTGTAGAGTCAGTTTAGAGTGACACAAAAATGGTTATTAGAGACAATAATACGGAAGCAAGTAACGCGCCAAGCAGTGCTATTGAAAGTTAAAGACAAAAAGAGTTTCAATAATGTTGAAACCTTGAAGGAAGTTATACTCTTGTAATTTTTTATATGTCGTCTTCAAAAACAAACTAACAACGTATTGGGTCGAAATCGCGACTAACAAAATTGTTTATGGTAAATTTAACCGCTGCGGTTTCGATCGTAAAAATATCTTAATTTTTGTCTGTGCCGGGCAAGTAATAACAGGTTCAACTTACGTACTTTAGTGTCCACCGCAAGTGGGAGGGACAGGCCGAAGTCAGTCAGGGCACTTAGGAATATATAATAGACCACCGGCTACTCCCGTTGATTTATTAGTTTTTATCGGCCCCCAAAAGGAGAATAGCTGCAATCAGGTTTGTGTGGTTTGTCCTTCCCTCCGTCCATCCCCGTATAGATAACAAAAAAAAATCACAAAAAAATATTCAAAGTTCTGATGCAAATATGTTTTTTTCTTTCTGAAAGCGAAACGTTTAATTTTTAAAATTAACTATGCAAGCGGGTTTTTTTTTCTTATAAAAATATACCATTTTGTTAATAACTATTTACTATTACTAGTAAAACAAATAACAACATTATATTATATATCTTATATTTTCTTGGTCAATATTTCCGTTATCCACTAATCTTTAGATGAAATTTTCAAAATTCAGATTCTCCTTTTATTTTCTTCAGCTGTTCCATTTCATAATGAACAAATGGCACGGCACCACTAATGTTAATTGTATACCAAAAGTCTTTGACCCAAAATGCAGAAATGATGCTATGTTTCGCACTCCCATGATGTCAAAGACAAGACACGGCCAGCTCTAGACAGAATATACAATTTCTAAGAACTAAAAATAACTGTCAACTCATGTTACCGATAACATAAACAGTGGCGTAGCAAGGTACCCGTGGGCCCGGGTTCAAGAACATTTTGGTGGGCCCGGGTTCAAGAACATCTTGGTGGGCCCCCCTCCAGCCAATAAGACAAATTTAGTGTGTGACAAAATGAGTAATCTAATTGCAAAGACATTCCAATGTAAAGATCGTAACTTTTAAAAAAACTAAGTTATTCGAATGGATGGTTTTAAGGTCATACGTTGTGAACGAGTGGGCATTGCATTGTATTGGTTTCAAAATCAACCACCGCTAGAAAACAAAAAACAAACAAACAAACAAAAACTTCGAATGGATGGTTTTGAGGTCATACGATGTGAATGTATGGGCATTGGCATCGTATTGGTTTCAAAATCAACCAACGCAAGAAAACAAAGAAATAAAGAAACTTCGAATGGATGGTTTTGAGGTCATACGATGTGAATGTATCGGCATTGGCATCGTATTGGTTTCAAAATCAACCAACGCAAGAAAACAAAGAAATAAACAAACTTCGAATGGATGGTTTTGAGGTCATACGATGAGAATGTATGGGCATTGGCATCGTATTGGTTTCAAAATCAACCAACGCAAGAAAACAAAGAAATAAACAAACATCGAATGGATGGTTTTGAGGTCATACGATGAGAATGTATGGGCATTGGCATCGTATTGGTTTCAAAATCAACCAACGCAAGAAAACAAAGAAATAAACAAACTTCGAATGGATGGTTTTGAGGTCATACGATATGAATGTATCGGCATTGGCATCGTATTGGTTTCAAAATCAACCAACACAAGAAAACAAAGAAATAAACAAACTTCGAATGGATGGTTTTGAGGTCATACGATGAGAATGTATGGGCATTGGCATCGTATTGGTTTCAAAATCAACCAACGCAAGAAAACAAAGAAATAAACAAACATCGAATGGATGGTTTTGAGGTCATACGATGTGAATGTATCGGCATTGGCATCGTATTGGTTTCAAAATCAACCAACGCAAGAAAACAAAGAAATAAACAAACTTCGAATGGATGGTTTTGAGGTCATACGATGAGAATGTATGGGCATTGGCATCGTATTGGTTTCAAAATCAACCAACGCAAGAAAACAAAGAAATAAACAAACATCGAATGGATGGTTTTGAGGTCATACGATGAGAATGTATGGGCATTGGCATCGTATTGGTTTCAAAATCAACCAACGCAAGAAAACAAAGAAATAAACAAACTTCGAATGGATGGTTTTGAGGTCATACGATATGAATGTATCGGCATTGGCATCGTATTGGTTTCAAAATCAACCAACACAAGAAAACAAAGAAATAAACAAACTTCGAATGGATGGTTTTGAGGTCATACGATGAGAATGTATGGGCATTGGCATCGTATTGGTTTCAAAATCAACCAACGCAAGAAAACAAAGAAATAAACAAACATCGAATGGATGGTTTTGAGGTCATACGATGAGAATGTATGGGCATTGGCATCGTATTGGTTTCAAAATCAACCAACGCAAGAAAACAAAGAAATAAACAAACTTCGAATGGATGGTTTTGAGGTCATACGATGAGAATGTATGGGCATTGGCATCGTATTGGTTTCAAAATCAACCACCGCTGGAATCCGCTATCGGAATAATTTAAATCGGCACTCGCTGAACCTCCAAGAAAACATTTAACATCTATATTTCATTTAGTATGGGGATTCAACCCATGACTTATGTGACAGGCTCGAGCTAAATGGGAGATGGCATAAACACGGCTTGGCGTTGGACAGAATTGATGTTGGAAATCAAGTGCCAGTGCTTTCTGTGACTGAATTAGAGACAGTATTATAAGCGCACATTCTTAAAAGCACGAGATAAAACGATATTATTAATTAATATCTATTCGTTTTATGACACACTAGACATATGTTACCCGCGACCCGCGGGTCTTTATTTGCGCATTACTGTCGATATAGTCACTGAGAGTGTTTTGTAAACGAAATAATAATGTAATAAGTAAAGCGAATGTGTCAATGTAAAAATAGTGTGAATGAAGCTATCAAATCAGAATAGCTATAGGCTTCAATCCATTTTTTAAAATTAAAACATTTGCTTGTAGGCCTACATATATTTGATTAAAATTTGAGATGAATAGACTTAATTTTTTATGTTCGTGTGTTACAGTATAAAGTAGATCTTGAGGTAGACATAGATCTAAATCTGCACTAATCTAGAGTTAAAAATTGGCTTTAATAGACTATTGAGTTCATTCTGTGCTGAGCATGCGTGAACTTTTTTTCATGAATGAATATAGACACGGCTACGCAGCTTTAGCGAACAGCGAACGAATATATTAAAAATGCTTTAGAAAAACAAATTTGAATGTTAATTTGATTAAAATATGAAATGAATGGACAATAATTAGTATGTTTATGTGTTAAAGCATAAAACTATCTTTGCGAAAAGAAGTTTTATCATCTTAGAGTTCAATAAGAGTTTTAGACCTAGGCCTAGGAATAGATTCATTACGGAATTGTCTAATGAAAGAATGTTCGTCAGGAAATCTGTAATCACAGATATAAGGAACTAATTAATGTAAAAAATGCTTTTGAAACACAAAATTGAAGGTTAATTTTATTATATAATTAAATCAATGGATTTTCTTTTGTCTTTTCATGTGTCAAAGTAAAAAAACTATCTGCGCAAAGTGTATTTCTTAAAATTAGATCTAGGTCTAAATCCTTTCTATCTTTTCTCATGTCAACATTGTAGACATGGCCTAGATCCATAAAATACTATAGCTGTAATAGAGTCGGACAACTTTATTTTTTTTGAGGGTCTTAAATTTGTTTTAGGGCTACAATACATACACTACTGTCTAAGTTGGTACCCAAGGAACATTCCTGCCTAGTTTTATCAAGATTGGTCAAGCGGTTTTGATGTCTATAAGTAACATACATCTATACATACACCACACATTCTACTTTATAATATAGATTAGTAAGTAATATGTAAGCATGTAGTTTAAATATTGGACTATTAGTGTTAAGTTAAATTTTAATTTAGGTGATGGCCAGAGACTAGATGTATACGACGTAACCACTGCCTGCTACACAAGTAAATATCCCACTAGTACTCCGGATTCAAGAACATCTTGATGGGCTCCTCTCCAGCCAATAAGACAAATTTAGTGTGTGACAAAAAATGAGTAAACTAAATGTAAAGACATTCAAATGTAAAGATCGTAATTTTTTAAAAAAAAAAGTAATTATGTCAAAACGTTTGATTCAGTTAGGACTGCATATAAGTAATAGTGTCTTAAAAGTCAATGTTTTTACAACCTCTTAACAGAATTAAACGACTTCAAAGTGTTTCATATGAACAAACAAATGTTCTTCCTAAGTTCTAATGTGGTCCCCAATTGACCATGAGGCATGGGCCCTAGCGTAATGAGCTCCTTCGCGCCATGGTTGCTACGCCACAGCTGTGGGTCCCTATTGTTTGTACGCCACTGAACATAAACATTCCCCCCCCCCCCCGACCAAAAAAAAAAAAAGAATATTAAAATATAGTTCGTTCATCGTGGTTTGATGATAACCACTTTTGCCATTCAAGGGGCTGAGGGCTTTGTATGGGGTTTGTGCCTCCTCATGTGGCTGGTGAGACCTATGTGAGCCCGGAATGTTTGGCTGCACACTGGGCAGATTATTCCAGCCGGAGCTAATGTCATTGGCTTTGTTTTCTTTTTCTTCTGCCAGCGTTGTTCTCGTGTCCTCCCCAATTTGTGCGGCAGTTTTCACAGCGCGACGCCATGATGCTCTATCACGTATTTCTGTCTCCCAAGTGGCTGGGTCAATGCTGAAGGCTTTCAGAGAAGCTTTGAGGGTGTCCCTGAAGCATTCACTTTGTCCACCTTGTTAGCGCTTCCCTTTCCTTACTTGGCCATACAGGAGTCGTTTGGGGATACAGGGATCTTCCATTCTGTAGATGTGGCCTGCCCACCGCAGCTGGGACTACACCAGGACTGTGTGGATGCTTTGCAGGCCCTCTCCTTGAAGGACTTTGGAATCAGGTATTATTTCTTGCCTTTTAAAATTCAGTATTTTTCTGAGACAGGTGGAAGTAGTTCAGTTTTTTGTTGTTTTTTTTTGTCATGTTTTCTGTACACTGTCCACGTTTCTGAGGCATAGAGCAATGTAGGGAGGATGACAGCTCGATAGACCCCTAGATTTGCGCTTATGGTGATACCTCGTCTGTTCCAAACATTTTTAGACAGTCTGTCATACGATGCACTGGCCTTGGTAATACGCAGGTCGATTTCATTATCGATGTTTCCGTTTCTGGAGTGTGCTGCCAAGGGAGGTGAATCTGTCCACTGCATTTATTTCCTGTTCATTTATCTTAATGCTTGGATCCGAGTAGGCTTTACCTGAAACTGGAAAATATAATACTTCAGCCTTTTTTGTGTGTGTTTATAGTGAGGGCGAAGTTTGAACACGCTCTTGAAAAGTCACTGACGATGCTCTGCAGAAATTTTAGAGCAGGCATTTAGGGCACATTCGTCAGCAAATAGTAGGTCCGTTATTACTGCTTTGTTTTTTATTTTGCTTTGAGCCGCCTCGAGTTGAATAGGCCACCATCAAATCTGTATGATATATTTATCTCATTATTATCTCCATTTGTGAATGCATCTGTCAGCATAGCAGAGAACATAATACTGAACAGTGTATGTGTTAAGACACAACCTTGTTTTACCACATTCGATACTTCAAAGGGCTCTGTTGGTTCTAAACTCTCCTGGACACGAGTCTTCATGCCATCATGAAATAGTCTCACCATGGATAGGAATATTACTACAACATGGAATAAAATGCATTAATTGAGAGAAACCTCAAAGTAGGGAAATATCCTTTTTTTTTAAAAAAAAAAGGGGGGGGGGGAGGATTTTTTACACTTTGTGCCCACGTTTCGGCTGGCCGGATAGCATTACCCCAGGAACTTACGAACTTATGCTATTGCCTTGAACTTAGCAAACACAGGATGCTAATAGCGCCGACTGAACATAATTGCTTCTGGTTGTCCTCCATAGGCTATTCCGTAATCATATTTGTTCTCTAAGGGAAGTAATAGCAAAAGTTTGTTAAAGTCGAACAATTATTTAATTATTTCCCCTGCATTGGCAATGTCAAGAAAGCACGTGAAGGCTTACTACTTCAATAAGGTGAAATTCAAAACTTATCTGTAAAGTCTTTTTTTAGTTCAAACTGAAGGGAGCTTCTATCATTGATACATTTTTCCATCAGCTTTTCATTCAAACTATTTCAATTTGAAGTATTTTACATTTTTAATATGTTATTTGCTATCATCAACATATAAGGCATAAGCTCTTAATGTGTGAGGACTTAAGAGGTTCATATCCTCTATTACAAAGGCTTTGGACAAATACCCTGCTTTTATGTCACCATACAGGTCAAGAATGTGTTGTTTCCTAGACCTGTTGAGTCGAAGCTCAAGACTGCGTATGATTGTTTGGTCCTTTGGAAACCATCTGCCACGCTCTGCACAAGGATATTGAATAGGTCTATTGCGACATTCCAAAATATGACGCTCATTAACCATTTTCTCCGCCATCTTTCCCATACATGTGAGTGAGATGGGCCTCTAGCACTCAGCAGAGGAAGCATCCTTTCCCCCTTTTTTCGTGTGAAACAGAAGACTGTTTTGAAATATTTTTATCCGCTTAGAAACTTTAGGCCCGTCTTTCAAATTATAGTGGTCAAAGTAGAAGTATTAAATACTACAAAATGTAGTGGTCAAAGTAGAAGTATTAAATACTACAAAATGTAGTGGTCAAAGTAGAAGTATTAAATACTACAAAATGTAGTGGTCAAAGTAGAAGTATTAAATACTACAAAATGTAGTGGTCAAAGTAGAAGTATTAAATACTACAAAATGTAGTGGTCAAAGTAGAAGTATTAAATACTACAAAATGTAGTGGTCAAAGTAGAAGTATTAAATACTATAAAATGATATTTCGTCAATTATTAAACGAGATGTCCCACGGCACAGTGTTTAGTTACTTTAATAGGTCACAGTTAGGTCTGTATAGTTACGTGAAACACTATACTGCTGTGGGGAGGACCCAAGCTAACCACTGCTAATGACAAGTCTCTCCTCATCCAAGCTCTGTGAAATGATTCATATTCCTTTAAGGACTGATACTGGTAAAAAGCAAAAACAAAATCTTCGAGTTACAAAAATAGTTTCTTGCGGTTTCAACTTTGATTTGCCATAGAAACGATGAAATGACAACATTTAAGGTAAGGCATTGAGTTCGTGGAGGAACAAAGCTGACAATTTGCTGGAGGGAACAGCGGAATACAAATCTGTCAGGAATAGAGCAGACGACATTCTGCAGAGAGCGGTGAAATTCAGGAGGGATCAGAACTGTAAAAAATCTGACAGAAAAATGCCAGACGATATTCTGGATGGAAAAGGACTGAAGAAATATATAATATAAGTAAATGACTCAAATGTCTTCTCTATTTATCTGGTCATAGACACATGTGAAGGGTAGACGTTGAAAAGAGGGGGGGGGGAGAGGGATGTGCCGTGTGGTGACAATAAGAGAAAAGAAGTATCACATTTTGGAAATGAGTCAGTTGGACTGTTTAAAATGAACACAGAGCTAGACTGTCAGTCTTATCAAAAGAATAACCCAGCGACCAGCTCAGAAAAACCCAACCTATTTTGAACAACGGCTTCGTCCTAAGCAACAGTAATTTATTTATACCTAGCATGTCACGTGTAGCATGTCATGTATGTCATGTTGAGTATGTCACGTATGTCACGTGTAGCATGTCATGCATGTCATGTGTAGCATGCCATGTATGTCATGTATGTCATGTGTAGCATGTCATGTATGTCATGTGTAGCATGTCATGTATGTCATGTGTAGCATGTCACGTATGTCATGTGTAGCATGTCATGTATGTCATGTGTAGCATGTCACGTATGTCATGTGTAGCATGTCACGTATGTCATATGTAGCATGCCATGTATGTCATGTGTAGCATGTCACATATGTCATTTGTAGCATGTCATGTGTATTATGTGATATATGGGAGGTGCGGTGGTCGATTGATAAATCGCTTCGTGAAACACGGTAAAGACTGGGAGGACTTTTGAATTTCTGGATTTTTAGGTCGTTCCTGATTTCACCAAACTCTATTGGGTATTGACATTAGTTTGGGGAAAAGTATAGGCAGTTGGTCGTTGTTCTGGCCACATGGCATCCTCATTAACCGTGGGCCAAAGAAACAGATGATCTTTACATCAACTTTACACCAGTCCCATGGATTGAACGATCTAAAATGGGAACATTACCTACATAATGTTATGTATAGTATTTCATGAACTTAGGACACGAGAAGCATATCTTGTATCAACAATATCATTTGTGTAACGTATTATGTGTATCATGTCATGTATGATATGTGTAGCATATGTGTAGGTGTGTAACATATTACATGTAGCATGTTATGCATGTCATGTGTAGCATATCGTGTGAGCATGTCATGTTTGTCATGTGTGTTGTGTCATGTATGCCATTAGTCATGTCATGTATTTCATGTGTAGCATGTCATCATTTGCTATTCCATGTGCAGCATATGGTATATGTCATGTTTAGCATGTCATGCATGCGCGGGATGTGTGGCTTAGAGGTAGCTATCGCTTGTCTAACGAAACAAAGAGATAGGAGTTGCAAATCTAACTGATGTAGACAGATTTTTGTTGGAGCTGTCACTGAGGCTCAGTTGTGGGTTTCAATCACTGACACTGCCAGGGTTGACCTTCATTAAAGGGAAACAAAATTCATGGTAATCCCTTCAACAATGTCCATTGAGGAATTCTCTGAGTTGGCAGGTCTGCAGTAGAATTGGCGTCTAACAAGGAGGATCTTATTAGGGATGCTTAGAGATTTGTCTTCAAGATCAGTTGTCACTATCACTTCGGTTGATAGAGTCATTCGATGAACATGTTGGCAAGATAAAAAAAAAGGCAATGGCCAATTTATCTAATCTGGTTGCACCAAAGTTTGCCAATGATGTGGCTATGGGAAGTTCGGATTTGATCAAATAGAATTCTATCGGGGGAATGAAAGACAAACTTGACTAATCTTTAATGATGACAATAATGATGACAATATTTATGTAGCATGCTATTTATGTCATGTATAGCACCTGAGGTACGTCATATGTTTAGCGTGTCATATATGCCACCTGTAGCAGAAGCGAGCGGGGGGGGGGCAAGAAGAAGATTGAAAAGAGAGAGAGAGAGAGAGAGAGAGAGAGAGAGAGAGAGATGGCAGAAGAAACAAGGAAACAGTTCACAACAATGTTACGCTAGTCAGATCTAAGTGTCCACTAGACTTGCACCATGGCGAGGTCGTCCCTACCTTGGACGGATATTGAGTAACCAAACAGAAAAACAACACCAAACATGATTTGGTCGCTCTCTGTTCATTGGTCGCTTCAATTACTGCAAGAAACCAATGGGAGACACAGATAGGAACACAAAAAATCCGTTATTCCCTGGTAACTCCACCACCAACATCAATATAGACATCTTGAAATAATGTTAGCTCCTAACAGTCGATGATTTCATAAGAGGATTTCTTGCATGTGTAATCTATAAATAAACTGCATGTGTAATCTATAAATAAACAAATGATGTCATTGCTGTTTGGACAGCAAACATTACAATAAAGTACTGTTCCTTCAGGATAGAGTTATCTGTCGTGGTCAAGGTGAACTGTTAGACTATCAGAATCGGCCTCGAGAAAAAATAACGGATCTATCATTTGGGAAAAAGGGGGGGGGGGAAATTGACATCTTCAAAAAAGGTTGGGAACTAAGAGCTAGTCCTATGAGAACTCTTTTTATTCAAATACTAACTGGACCAAACGCAACCAAATCTCTCTTTATTTTTAATGAATCAGCCATTTGTAATTTATGAGATGTATCAATATAATTATGTATAAATAAACACATATACTTATTCGTTCATACTTCTTATCTTATCTTATATAATACAGACGTTACTTCAAAAAAGAAGATGATTACGTCCTACGCGTCATGCATTTAGTCATGCATATTAACCAATGACTTAAATTCTGCCAAGTCACTGGTTTTCCTGGCTAGCTCAGGCAACCCATTCCATGCTCTAATAGCACTAGGGAAGAAGGAGTATTTGTACAAATTTGTCCTCGCATATGAAACGAGGAATGTGCCTTTATCTGTGTCTTTCAGAGTATTTAATTAAATTTTGTTTTTGTATTTGAAGATTATGGTTCAGTGTTTTATGTATTATTGCTACTTTACTTTTGAGCCTTCTGTCCTGAAGGCTTTCTAAATTTAGTGATTTTACTAAAGGTGTTACTCTAGTCAAATGTGAATATTCGTTTGTTATGAATCGCACTACTCTATTTTGTGTCTGTTCTAGTTTCTTAATGTTTTCTTGAGTTGAGGGGTCCCAAACAGAGGATGCATATTCTATTATTGGCCTAACCAAGGTTAAATAACATTTTAGTTTTATGTTCTTATTTGATTTATAGAAATTTCTTTCAATAAATCCTAATGCTTTGTTTGATTTTTTTGTAGTTTCATCAATATGTGGATTCCATGACAGTTTTTCATTTATTATAACACCTAGGTATTTTGCGTTTTTAGTCTGTGTTACTGGTTTGCCATGAATAAGATAAGTGGAATTAATTTGTTTTAGTTTTTTTGTTACTCTTAACAACTGACATTTTTCTGGGTGGAAAGACATGCTCCAATTTGCAAGTAAGATCATTGCCGTTCCTTTGGATACATCAGCTGCGTGGAGAGGGGGAGGGGGAAACTAAAGTGTGGGGGACATCGTTTCGACCACAGCTAATGCCTTAGGCATTCATCCCATTTCCATGAGATGAGGCCATAGAAGATCATTGGAGACCAACAAACTCTACTAGGACCACTAATCGATATTGGACTATCACATAGAAGAAACAAGTTACTAAGCATAAAAAACAAACAAACACAAGAACTCGCTTGTTCCGTCTGTAATTAATGTCAATGCCTTCGAATCCGAAGATTCAGGATGAGTGCAGTGTTTCACATGACCACAACAAACTAGGTTGCGACCTGCAAATTTTTCTATTTAGCTCCACCTCTGCTCTAATTAACACGTTTTCTAGTAACCTAGGATAACATTCTGTGGAGATGTCACTGTACCTTCTTACATTTCTCTCTGTGGACATGTCACCTTCTTACATTTCTCTCTGTGGACATGTCACCTTCTTACATTTCTCTCTGTGGACATTTCACTGTACTTTCTTACATTTCTCTCTGTGGACATTTCACTGTACTTTCTTACATTTCTCTCTGTGGACATGTCACTTTCTTACATTTCTCTCTGTGGACATGTCACCTTCTTACATTTCTCTCTGTGGACATTTCACTTTCTGACATTTCTCTCTGTGGACATGTCACTTTCTTACATTTCTCTCTGTGGACATTTCACTGTACTTTCTTACATTTCTCTCTGTGGACATTTCACTGTACTTTCTTACATTTCTCTCTGTGGACATTTCACTGTACTTTCTTACATTTCTCTCTGTGGACATGTCACTTTCTTACATTTCTCTCTGTGGACATGTCACTTTCTTACATTTCTCTCTGTGGACATGTCACTTTCTTACATTTCTCTCTGTGGACATGTCACTTTCTTACATTTCTCTCTGTGGACATGTCACCTTCTTACATTTCTCTCTGTGGACATTTCACTTTCTGACATTTCTCTCTGTGGACATGTCACTTTCTTACATTTCTCTCTGTGGACATTTCACTGTACTTTCTTACATTTCTCTCTGTGGACATTTCACTGTACTTTCTTACATTTCTCTCTGTGGACATTTCACTGTACTTTCTTACATTTCTCTCTGTGGACATTTCACTGTACTTTCTTACATTTCTCTCTGTGGACATTTCACTGTACTTTCTTACATTTCTCTCTGTGGACATTTCACTGTGCTTTCTTACATTTCTCTCTGTGGACATTTCACTGTACTTTCTTACATTTCTCTCTGTGGACATTTCACTGTACTTTCTTACATTTCTCTCTGTGGACATTTCACTGTACTTTCTTACATTTCTCTCTGTGGACATTTCACTGTACTTTCTTACATTTCTCTCTGTGGACATGTCACTTTCTTACATTTCTCTCTGTGGACATTTCACTGTACTTTCTTACATTTCTCTCTGTGGACATGTCACTTTCTTACATTTCTCTCTGTGGACATGTCACTTTCTTACATTTCTCTCTGTGGACATTTCACTGTACTTTCTTACATTTCTCTCTGTGGACATGTCACTTTCTTACATTTCTCTCTGTGGACATGTCACCTTCTTACATTTCTCTCTGTGGACATTTCACTTTCTGATATTCTCTCTGTGGACATGTCACTTTCTTACATTTCTCTCTGTGGACATTTCACTGTACTTTCTTACATTTCTCTCTGTGGACATTTCACTGTACTTTCTTACATTTCTCTCTGTGGACATTTCACTGTACTTTCTTACATTTCTCTCTGTGGACATGTCACTTTCTTACATTTCTCTCTGTGGACATGTCACTTTCTTACATTTCTCTCTGTGGACATGTCACCTTCTTACATTTCTCTCTGTGGACATGTCACTGTACCTTCTTACATTTCTCTCTGTGGACATGTCACTTTCTTACATTTTTCTCTGTGGACATGTCACTGTACCTTCTTACATTTCTCTCTGTGGACATGTCACTGGACCTTCTTACATTTCTCTCTGTGGACATGTCACTGTACCTTCTTACATTTCTCTCTGTGGACATGTCACTGTACCTTCTTACATTTCTCTCTGTGGACATGTCACTGTACTTTCTTACATTTCTCTCTGTGGACATGTCACTGTACCTTCTTACATTTCTCTCTGTGGACATGTCACTGTACTTTCTTACATTTCTCTCTGTGGACATGTCACTGTACCTTCTTACATTTCTCTCTGTGAACATGTCACTGTACTTTCTTACATTTCTCTCTGTGGACATGTCACTGTACCTTCTTACATTTCTCTCTGTGGACATGTCACTGTACTTTCTTACATTTCTCTCTGTGGACATGTCACTGTACTTTCTTACATTTCTCTCTGTGGACATGTCACTGTACCTTCTTACATTTCTCTCTGTGGACATGTCACTGTACTTTCTTACATTTCTCTCTGTGGACATGTCACTGTACCTTCTTACATTTCTCTCTGTGAACATGTCACTGTACTTTCTTACATTTCTCTCTGTGGACATGTCACTGTACCTTCTTACATTTCTCTCTGTGGACATGTCACTTTCTTACATTTCTCTCTGTGGACATGTCACTTTCTTACATTTCTCTCTGTGGACATGTCACTGTACCTTCTTACATTTCTCTCTGTGGACATGTCACTTTCTTACATTTCTCTGTGTGGACATGTCACTTTCTTACATTTCTCTCTGTGGACATGTCACTGTACCTTCTTACATTTATCTCTGTGGACATTTCACTTTCTTACATTTCTCTCTGTGGACATTTCACTGTACTTTCTTACATTTCTCTCTGTGGACATGTCACCTTCTTACATTTCTCTCTGTGGACATGTCACTTTTTTACATTTCTCTCTGTGGACATGTCACTTTCTTACATTTCTCTCTGTGGACATGTCACTTTTTTATATTTCCTTTGTGGACATTTCACTGTACCTTCTTACATTTCTCTCTGTGGACATGTCACTTTCTTACATTTCTCTCTGTGGACATGTCACTGTACCTTCTTACATTTCTCTCTGTGGACATGTCACTGTACCTTCTTACATTTCTCTCTGTGGACATGTAACTTTCTTACATTTCTCTCTGTGGACTTGTCACTTTCTTACATTTCTCTCTGTGGACATGTCACTGTACCTTCTTACATTTCTCTCTGTGGAAATGTCACTTTCTTACATTTCTCTCTGTGGACATTTCATTATTCTTACATTTCTCTCTGTGGACATGTCACTTTCTTACATTTCTCTATGTGGACAAGTCACTTTCTTACATTTCACTGTACCTTCTTACATTTCTCTCCGTGGACATTTCACTGTACCTTCTTACATTTCTCTCTGTGGACATGTCACCTTCTTACATTTTTCTCTGTGGACATGTCACTTTCTTACATTTCTCTCTGTGGACATGTCACTCTCTTACATTTCTCTTTGTGGACATGTCCTTCTCTTACATTTCTCTCTGTGGACATGTCACTGTACTTTCTTATATTTCTCTCTGTGGACATTTCACTGTACTTTTTTACATTTCTCTCTGTGGACATGTCACTCTCTTACATTTCTTTCTGTGGACATGTCACTTTCTTACATTTCTCTCTGTGGACATTTCACTGTACTTTCTTACATTTCTCTCTGTGGACATGTCACTTTCTTACATTTCTCTCTGTGGACATGTAACTTTTTTTACATTTCTTTTTGTGGACATTTCACTGTACTTTCTTACATTTCTCTCTGTGGACATTTAACTGTACTTTCTTACATTTCTCTCTGTGGACATGTCACTTTCTTACATGTCTCTCTGTGGACATGTTACTTTCTTACATTTCTCTTTGTGGACATTTCACTGTACTTTCTTACATTTCTCTCTGTGGACATGTCACTTTTCTACATTTTTCTCTGTGGACATTTCACTGTATTTTCATACATTTCTCTCTGTGGACATGTCACTGTACTTTCTTACATTTCTCTCTGTGGACATGTCATTCTCTTACATTTCTCTCTGTGGACATGTCATTCTCTTACATTTCTCTCTGTGGACATGTCATTCTCTTACATTTCTCTCTGTGGACATGTCATTCTCTTACATTTCTCTCTGTGGACATGTCACTCTCTTTCATTTCTCTCTTGTGGATATGTCACTGTACTTTCTTACATTTCTCTCTGTGGACATGTCACTCTCTTACGTTTCTCTGTGTGGACATGTCACTTTCTTACATTTCTCTCTGTGGACATGTCACTGTACCTTCTTACATTTCTCTCTGTGGACATGTCACTTTCTTACATTTCTCTGTGTGGACATGTCACTTTCTTACATTTCTCTCTGTGGACATGTCACTGTACCTTCTTACATTTATCTCTGTGGACATTTCACTTTCTTACATTTCTCTCTGTGGACATTTCACTGTACTTTCTTACATTTCTCTCTGTGGACATGTCACCTTCTTACATTTCTCTCTGTGGACATGTCACTTTTTTACATTTCTCTCTGTGGACATGTCACTTTCTTACATTTCTCTCTGTGGACATGTCACTTTTTTATATTTCCTTTGTGGACATTTCACTGTACCTTCTTACATTTCTCTCTGTGGACATGTCACTTTCTTACATTTCTCTCTGTGGACATGTCACTGTACCTTCTTACATTTCTCTCTGTGGACATGTCACTGTACCTTCTTACATTTCTCTCTGTGGACATGTAACTTTCTTACATTTCTCTCTGTGGACTTGTCACTTTCTTACATTTCTCTCTGTGGACATGTCACTGTACCTTCTTACATTTCTCTCTGTGGAAATGTCACTTTCTTACATTTCTCTCTGTGGACATTTCATTATTCTTACATTTCTCTCTGTGGACATGTCACTTTCTTACATTTCTCTATGTGGACAAGTCACTTTCTTACATTTCACTGTACCTTCTTACATTTCTCTCCGTGGACATTTCACTGTACCTTCTTACATTTCTCTCTGTGGACATGTCACCTTCTTACATTTTTCTCTGTGGACATGTCACTTTCTTACATTTCTCTCTGTGGACATGTCACTCTCTTACATTTCTCTTTGTGGACATGTCCTTCTCTTACATTTCTCTCTGTGGACATGTCACTGTACTTTCTTATATTTCTCTCTGTGGACATTTCACTGTACTTTTTTACATTTCTCTCTGTGGACATGTCACTCTCTTACATTTCTTTCTGTGGACATGTCACTTTCTTACATTTCTCTCTGTGGACATTTCACTGTACTTTCTTACATTTCTCTCTGTGGACATGTCACTTTCTTACATTTCTCTCTGTGGACATGTAACTTTTTTTACATTTCTTTTTGTGGACATTTCACTGTACTTTCTTACATTTCTCTCTGTGGACATTTAACTGTACTTTCTTACATTTCTCTCTGTGGACATGTCACTTTCTTACATGTCTCTCTGTGGACATGTTACTTTCTTACATTTCTCTTTGTGGACATTTCACTGTACTTTCTTACATTTCTCTCTGTGGACATGTCACTTTTCTACATTTTTCTCTGTGGACATTTCACTGTATTTTCATACATTTCTCTCTGTGGACATGTCACTGTACTTTCTTACATTTCTCTCTGTGGACATGTCATTCTCTTACATTTCTCTCTGTGGACATGTCATTCTCTTACATTTCTCTCTGTGGACATGTCATTCTCTTACATTTCTCTCTGTGGACATGTCATTCTCTTACATTTCTCTCTGTGGACATGTCACTCTCTTTCATTTCTCTCTTGTGGATATGTCACTGTACTTTCTTACATTTCTCTCTGTGGACATGTCACTCTCTTACGTTTCTCTGTGTGGACATGTCACTTTCTTACATTTCTCTCTGTGGACATTTCACTGTACTTTCTTACATTTCTCTCTGTGGACATTTCACTGTACTTTCTTACATTTCTCTCTGTGGACATGTCACTTTCTTATATTTCCCTGTTACAATTATCGTTTTTCTCCTTAGCAATGGAAACCTTTAGCATGAGTTTTGGTTCGAAAAAAAAAAGTCTGACAATACACGACACACTTTCATGTACATAATTTAATCTAGAGTTGGTAGGCATTGTATACGTTAATTTAGAGTTGTCAGGTTTTGTGTATTTTAATTAAGAGTTGTCAGGTATTGTGTATTTTAATTTACAGTTAGGTCTAATTGGCAGGCATAGCATATTTTAATCTAGAGTTGGCAGGCATTATGTATTCTAGTCTAGAGTTGGCAGGCATTATGTATTCTAGTCTAGAGTTGGCAGGCATTGCGCATTTCAATCTAGAGTTGGCAGGCATTATGTACTATAGTCTAGAGTTGGCAGGCATTGCGCATTTCAATCTAGAGTTGGCAGGCATTGCGCATTTCAATCTAGAGTTGGCAGGCATTGCGCATTTCAATCTAGAGTTGGCAGGCATTGTGTATTTTAATCTAGAGTTGGCAGGCATCAGTGATGATTTAATGCTAATAGGGTATTTTTATTCTTGGTGAAAGAGCTGGGAGCAGACTTCTACCAAGAACATCCTGGCCGACTGGGGGAACTACAAGATCTTGACATTCATTCCCCACTGAAAACAACGTTCCTAAAGAACTTATTCTCCTTGCTATCTACCCACAATAGGTCTGCACATTTTTCTTTTTGAAACTGTTTACGTTTAAGCAGAGTTGTGCATAGGCGGAGAGAAACCGGTATGTAAGACAACTCTTGTTAGATTAGATTGAAATGCAGACGACACACTGTACCTGCTCTTAATCCAACATCATTTTTAATTTCAGTCCACCTCCTTACCCCCTTTCTCGGTATGATCACTAGCATTAGTGAAGTAATCTTGAACTAAAGTACACCCCACATTTGTACCTTACTGTAGAGTGAAATGCACACCTGCACAAGGTCCCCAATGTAAAACAATCCAAGAAGTCTATATGATGGCCAGAGTACGTCTTGCTGGTCGTACATCAAGATCACATGACCTGCATCTGTGGGCGTGAGAGAACCAAAGGTGGAGATACTTTTCACATGTGGTAAAATTTTGGCTAAGTGACAATAGCCATTTTAACCTATGAGTTTGTGTGAAAACACATAGGCATACTCCCTTTGTAATCAAGTTTATAGCTAAAAAAATAAGCTTAAGCTTTTAAAATACAATAAAATTTGTAAGTTAAAAGTAACATGAACTAGCTGTCTCTGTCAAATGTCTAACATAGACTAGCAGTCTCTATCAAATGTCTAACATAGACTAGCTGTCAAATGTCTAACATGGACTAGCAGTCTCTATCAACTGTCTAACATGGACTAGCTGTCTCTGTCAAATGTCTAACATAGACTAGCAGTCTCTATCAAATGTCTAACATAGACTAGCAGTCTCTATCAAATGTCTAACATAGACTAGCAGTCTCTATCAAATGTCTAACAGACTAGCAGTCTCTATCAAATGTCTAACATGGACTAGCTGTCTCTATCAAATGTCTAACATAGACTAGCTGTCAAATGTCTAACATGGACTAGCAGTCTCTATCAACTGTCTAACATGGACTAGCTGTCTCTGTCAAATGTCTAACATAGACTAGCAGTCTCTATCAAATGTCTAACATAGACTAGCAGTCTCTATCAAATGTCTAGTACGGACTAGCTGTCTCTATCAAATGTCTAACATGGACTAGCTGTCTCTATCAAATGTCTAGTACGGACTAGCTGTCTCTCTCAAATGTCTAACATGGACTAGCTGTCTCTATCAAATGTCTAACATGGACTAGCAGTCTCTATAAAATGTTTAACATGGACTAGCTGTCTCTATCAAATGTCTAACATGGACTAGCTGTCTCTATCAAATGTCTAACATGGACTAGCTGTCTGTGTCAAATGCCTAACATGGACTAGCTGTCTCTGTCCAATGTATTACATATACCTTGGTCTCTATTTTGAAGTACAAGCTGGTGCAGTAGAAAGTACCGCTGTTTGTTCAACACCATACTTAGATGAGTGAAGATGTTTACGTCTGTGCGGGTGACATCAAACACTGATCTATTTACTAGATTTGATTCTGCGTGACAATGTCGAGCTGTTCTGTAAAACAGGTCAGGAAGTCACAACCAGGCCAACTACTTCTTGCGTCTTTCAGTTCTAAACTGGAGTTTCATTCCCGATGATACTCTCTTGTTCATTGTCGAATGTCAGGGAACATTCTGGAAACCAACTGTGAGAACCTCTGTTTTAAGTAGGCTCCACTTGTAATGGCCCAGGTCTTCAGACACTAGAGTCCACTTGAAAGTGACCCAAATTCAACTGCTCACTCTGACGTCTGCTGGGTGTTAATAATGAAAAAAAAAACAACAACAACAAAAGAGTAAGTAATTTCTCAGAGAACAGACCTTGACGTCATTAAGCAATTATCTTACACATTGGGTAATGAGTGCTTGTGTCAGTATGTAGAGGTGGGGGGGGCCTTCTGCACATTTTATCCGCGCTCTTTATAATAAAAACGCCCACTTTAACCTACGTCATTAAAAACTTTGTTTCTATCGTCCACGATAAGTAACTTCACGACTCCTTACTTTTGTTTTTTCTGGCGAACTTAAAGAGGACGGCGTTAAAGAGGTGCCCCCCCCCCTGAAGCGCTATAAAGATCCAATTAGGCGTCAGTTTTCTGTCACTTGCATTGGAAGCAGATTGCCTCTGAAAGATGCAGCTGAAGGCGCCAGGCGCACATTTAAGATTTAAATAAGTGCTCTTGTCAAAGACAGGCGCAGACGACTAAAAGATAACGTAAACCACACGTGGACAACGGGTTTGTCTGCGTTAGATGTGGCAAAATATGCAGGTCGAGACTGGCTTTGCGTAGTCTTGTTAAATACTGCACTCCTCCTTAATCTTCGGAATGCCAGACAATGTTCGTCACTTTACCAACATATATTCCGAAGTAATCTTCTTTAGTTCATCATTGGCAAAGGACATCTTAGTCTAGATCTATGGCAGTGGACATCTTAGTCTAGATCTATGGCAGTGGACATCTTAGTCTAGAACTATGGCAGAGGACATCTTAGTCTAGATCTCGATTGTTTACGATCTACTAAGCAATGTCAAGGACGCTAAGTTGAACTTGAATGGTGCCAACTCAATCATGGAACTATACTCATGACTAAATGAAAGCTACAACTGGACTTCGATTCTGTGCTTCAAAAGACTCGTGTAGACCATTCAATAAACCTATTTTACCAACACTTTCTTACTTCTGTACGCCGGATACACCGAGAATCTATTTATAGTTTATTAGCCATTAATGATAATCTCTAATAAAAAATTAATTTATAAAAGGCTCATAATTTCGCTACTTCACAGAAATTTACACCTAAAGTCGGTGAGCTTTCTTTAATTGAAATCTGAAATCACCCTGTATTCTTATTATTTTAGACCTGGGACTGAAATCACCCTGTATTCTTATTATTTTAGACCTGGGACTGAAATCACCCTGTATTCTTATTATTTTAGACCTGGGACTGAAATCACCCTGTATTCTTATTATTTTAGACCTGGGACTGAAATCACCCTGTATTCTTATTATTTTAGACCTGGGACTGAAATCACCCTGTATTCTTATTATTTTAGACCTGGGACTGAAATCACCCTGTATTCTTATTATTTTAGACCTGGGACTGAAATCACCCTGTATTCTTATTATTTTAGACCTGGGACTGAAATCACCCTGTATTCTTATTATTTTAGACCTGGGACTGAAATCACCCTGTATTCTTATTATTTTAGACCTGGGACTGAAATCACCCTGTATTCTTATTATTTTAGACCTGGGACTGAAATCACCCTGTATTCTTATTATTTTAGACCTGGGACTGAAATCACCCTGTATTCTTATTATTTTAGACCTGGGACTGAAATCACCCTGTATTCTTATTATTTTAGACCTGGGACTGAAATCACCCTGTATTCTTATTATTTTAGACCTGGGACTGAAGTCACTCCTCCGTGTCTTTCCATCACACATCCTCATTCCTATTGCCTTTTTTTACTTCATGAAAATGTCCACGTAAATGCGGTGTAGTGATATAGACCGAGGAGGGCATGTCCATAACACTATATCTGGTCAGAATTAGATTTAGAACTTAGCAAGCAAACTTTTTTTAAAAATTTTTAACTAAAATTGAAACAAGGGACGTGTGTTTGGTTCAATAATAATAAGACTTCTCCTCGAGTCCGAAGATTAATGAGGAACGCAGTATTTCTCGTGGTAACTAGCCCCAGCTGTGACCTAAATATTTTGTCACATCCAGGGCAAGCTTAACCATTGTCCTCTGGTGGTCGATTTTCTTTTCGCCGTCTACGTCTGTCCTCGGCAGCGGATTTTCGTTTGGTCTCCCGCGGCCGTCTTGTGACATTTCCCCAACATTTTCTGGTATTCCCTTGTGTTGCTTCTATTATCCAATCGTGGATCACGTCGTTTCAGTTTTCATGCGAATCTGTGGCTCTAAAAGTGTACAGATTAAAAAGCAAAAATGGGCGGGTGGAGGTGTAACTCTATCACGTCATACACAGACGACACCGACATTTCTATTGCGAAATAAATCTGAGACAGAAACAAACTATAACGTGAAAAAAAAGTTGATTAAAAACAAAACAAAAAACTTGACCCAAAATGCGACGAAAATGACGGCATTGCAATCGAATGTCGCAACTGAATCAAATTGTTCCAGTGACTCGTCAACATTCACGGATGTAGTCGCAATCAATGAAATCATGGTGTTACTGTGAGACCTCTTCGAACTTCTGTCTCAGGAACTGCCAACCACGAAATGATGAAAAAAAATATTGAAACGAATAAGCATTACCGTGGGTGTAATGATGGTGGTAAACGGTTGCCTGATCCTGTGCTTTGGACTGTATTCTGGATGTTCCTGGGTTCGAAACCCTACCCGCTCTACCCGCTTTATTTCTTTAAAAAAAAGGATCATCGAAGGATCTAATCCAGTGCTTCCCAAATTGTGTTCCGCGGAACCCTAGTGTCCCACAAACTACTGGAATAATCAACTGGTAAGCCACCACGTGAATTAACCTCTCTAAACAAATAAGCAAAGTGTTTACTCCCCCCCCCCCCATTTACCCCTTGTGACACTGAAATACCAGATAAATTATTAAAATAAATGCCTTTTACCTGCTCATTACTATGTAGAACAATGTACGTCTGAATAAATCAAGACAACGAACATTCAGCATGGCGTCTTAGTTTTGTGTAATTAGACTTTTGGTCTCCAATCAATTAACAACGTGGCGGCATTTCCTCCATTTGTCCCTGGTCTATTCTCAGCTTTCCAACGTTCCGGGATCTAGGACTATCTCTCCTGTGCTCCGCTTCGAGGACACCAGTTGTGGTCCATGACTATGTCCACCATGAATCCGTCTACAAGCCTTGTGGTGCTCTGTGGTCATCTCTTACCAGCGGGTTCCTTTTTCTCCTTAGAGATTCGTGAATATTTCCCCGCATTTCTTGGTCAACAATTGTCTTTCCAGTTGACCATTGTCCATAATATTGCTAACACGGTTTCTTCGAGTCTATTGTCATTGAGTGTGTGTATGTGAGTGTGTGTGTGTGTGTGTACTATTTGTCACTTTTATAATACATTTAAGAAAACAATGGAAGTTCAAAGAGCTTCTAACTGCTTGGAAACTTAAACACCAGACCCACCAACATGGAGCAGCTTATTGGAAGTCGGACATGGGAACACGACATATCGTTCACCGACAGATTGTTCAAGACAATGCGTTCACCGACAAATTGTTCACGACAATGCGTTCACCGACAAATTGTTCACGACAATGCGTTCACCGACAAATTGTTCACGACAATGCGTTCACCGACAAATTGTTCACGACAATGCGTTCACCGACAAATTGTTCACGACAATGCGTTCACCGACAAATTGTTCACGACAATGGGTTCACCGACAAATTGTTCACGACAATGGGTTCACCGACAAATTGTACACGACAATGCGTTTACCCGACAACTCGTTCACTCAACTATTCGTTCATCCGACTATCGTTCACAGACACATTGTTCATCGACAATTGGTTCACAACAAATAGTTCACACGACAAATGGTTCACTGACAATCGTTTCACGACAATTCGTTCACTGGATTGCTAATATTATATTCTCGTCTCGTGTTTAATTTGTTTCATTAAAAGTATATACTGGGGATTACCACTAATTGATTAATAATTTTGTTAATGTTTTGATTGATTCATGTTCTGTTAGGGACAACGAGTAAATGTGTGCCAAGTTTCAACTTGATCCTAGAATGGGAAGTGGGAGAGATTAACGTGTACACAATTTGTACCAGACAGACAGACGGACGGACTGAGATGGTATAAACTTTGCACAAGAAAATTCTCTCAAGATAAACAGGGAAATCTTTTCTCAGAAACTCCTCCCCCTCCTGTTACAAGTCCACAAAAGAGATGGAATCAAAGATCCCTGAGCACATACTGTAGCATGAACAATGCTTTTAGCTGGATCAATACGTTAGAGGGTTAGAAACACATCGCCGATAGAGAACTTTTGGAACTTTAATTCTCAGACCTAAAACAGCGAATAAAACCCAGAAAGAAAAAACACAACCAGGACTTGAGCCAGAAGCATCCTATTGCGTATAAGTTTATTAGGGACACGTCGTTGATAATGAAACGCCAGCCGCCCCATACCCTCTCCCTTTAAACAATCGTTTATTTGAATGGGGTAGACAATAACAGAGACATTATCTGTGTGTATAAGCACACCCTGGTGACAGATGGAAAGTGTTGCGATAGAGTCCAATTTCACCCTGCGTACAAAAAAACTGTGTATATGATTGGTAGATATTCCTTCCAATGGGAATCGCTAGCCTACTTTAAAAAAAAAATATTCGCAATATCCTTGAAACTGACTCACGAAATGACAAGTCACTTCTGCTACTTGGTATCTTTAGAGCGCATGCGCGAGACAAGTCTTTGTCTCTACTTTCAAGTGGTAGGGAACTTATAAATGATGCATTGTAAACTTATTTCAAACTAAAGTGGGGGGGGGGGGTAGACACGAAGCATGCCCCCCCCCCCCCCACACAGTCTCTGTTGGTTTTCTCACAGTCTTCGTGTAAATAGAACACTTTCAAAATGTCCATATTAACAAATAAATTTATAAACTAGATGACCTTGCGAGTACTTTGGCTTCTCAATCGTTTGTAACAATTGAGACTTACGTACAGCTGTAGAACCAACAAGTATCTGGTTCCCGGTTATTTCATCCCCGGTCACTTCATCCCCTGTCATTTCATCTCCTGGTCATTTCATCCCCTGGTCATTTCACATCCCCTGGTCATTTCATCTCCCGGTCATTTCATCTCCTGGTCATTTCATCCCCTGGTCATTTCACATCCCCTGGTCATTTCATCCCCCGGTCATTTCATGCCACGGTCATTTCATCCCGTTATTTTCATCATCTCATTATGTTATCTAACAAATAGTAATAGTAAAAATCATGAAATGAGCAATATTTAATCTATTCCTTTTTTATTTCAATGACAAAAAGTGTATCACATTAGAGAAGTACAAAATTAAATTAAATGCCTTTATAAACTATACAAATTTAACATGTATAAATATAGAGGTAATGTAAAAAAAAAAGTGTTATCCTGATATGTGTGAAGTCAGCCTTTATTAAAAAAAACAACCTTATTTCAAGGCTAAAAATGACGTGCCCAATTTCAAGAAAGAGCGATTGAATAATAAAATAAAGTGAAACATGGTCGTACTTCCACCACACCTTGGCCTTTGATGATAAGTTATCAGCGGCACGGTCATAAGTATTCTAATCGCAGTTCCATATCTCAAATGCTTTCCACTACTTCCACCACACCTTGGCCTTTGATGATAAGTTATCAGCGGCACGGTCATAAGTATTCTAATCGCAGTTCCATATCTCAAATGCTTTCCACTACTTCCACCACACCTTGGCCTTTGATGATAAGTTATCAGCGGCATGGTCATAAGTATTGTAATCGCAGTTCCATATCTCAAATGCTTTCCACTACTTCCACCACACCTTGGCCTTTGCGGAACAATGTTGAATTGTTTGACCAGTACTGCAATTATTTGCAGGACAGAAAGATAACCATTTTCTGATAAACTTCTTCAAGAACAGTGCTCTGTGTCTAGACTAGTCTAGACCAAGTTGTTCTAATGAAACTTGTTACTAAGAGCTCCGAAAACGTTTTGTGAATTTTTCTTCTAAATCTCGAGCATAATGCCAACGTTGTCTGTTCAATGCAAAGTGGACAAAAGAGAGAAACAACAGTCAGTGAGAGACTTTCACTAAGTTGGAAGAAAATGTCGTGCATGGAGTTCCACGCGTATGCTAGCGCCAATGATGAGCTACTGCGAAAGTCATTTCTTCCTAGAAATATAATACGTTATAAAGTTGCATTACAACCTATGATTTACTATTTGTTTAATCAAATCCAGTCCAGTTTTTAAAGTTTTGTGTGTGTGTGTGTGTTCCTTTGGGTATAGAGGTGTCTGGTAACTCTATGCTCCTTAAAAAGACATCTCTAATCACTTTAGAATTTGATATACTTGCAAAAGTCTCCAACACAACATAAAAAGAAAAGACACTTAGAAGTTTAAGTCGAGTTGGCTGCATTGAGATCTATTAGTAGAGTGCAAGGTCAATCGCCTGAACATTGGCTTCAAAGAAAAAAAAACCTAAGCAAGAACGACCCAGGAGCATCACGGTATAGCGATGGGCTGACACCGTAAGTGAAGAGGGTGGGGAATCGCACTCAAAAAATAGCCAATCAACTGCTTAGATTCTCGCAGCAGCAGCCAATGGCCGGAGGGAAGCGCCAGACGGGACACTTAGCGATTGTCGCACCATCTGACAGTCAAGTGGTCTCTTAACGCTGTCCACTCAGTGCCTATTGTTTCATTTAATCGTATTCCGGTGGGTGCATCACTTGGCCAACGGAGAAGAGAATTAGATCTAGTTAGTTGGCGTGATTCTCAAATCGTCAAAGACGGCCCCTACCAGCTAAAGGTATATTCTTGCTGCTAAACAACTTGTTTAATCCAAATGAAGATCATTCTATCCTGAAAGCTAAACAGGCAATGATGGCTGACAGGGTCCCAAATCTAGAGACAGTCGCCATGACAGTCCCAAGAGAATGATTTCCATTACAAAAAGGAAAACGTTTTGTTTCTAAAAAAAAAAAAAAAAAGAAGCCATAACAAATAAATAGTAACATAAGTAGCTGGTTCTAAAGCCGACTTTCTACTCAATTGATGCGTATACACATTTATACTATAATTAGACAAGGTTATTAAATATACAAGACCACCCTGAAAATACTGTCCAAAACATAGTGCATACACGAGTGTACAGAGTACATCTAATGCGCAAATGTGTGCACAACAATGCCCCTGGCGCACTAATAAGTCCATTATTATCCTTGGTGCACTAGTAAGTCCTTGGTGCACTGGTAATTACACCAATGTCCATGGTGCACTGAGGCTTGCAGCGGTACAACTTTATAGCGCATGATTATCACAATAAAATGTTCAGCGGTGCCCCGCGACCACAGAACAACAACCGCAATCTTCTGAGCCTCACTCAAGTCAAAAGTTTGAGACTCTGTGGATGTTTAGTAAAATGTAGGTTTCGCTGACGTGACTGTGTGCTAAGTGAGCATGTGTACTTGTGAACAGTCCAAGTGTTGTGGTGTGTCCATTGTCCGGGCTACTCTAAGATTTCTTTCTAGGGCAATCTCAATGCACATTGTTTGGGTTCCCAGACCTTGCGATCTTTAGGGCAGATGAGGTTAAGATCATCTGTTTCTTTAGCCAATGGTTAACGAGCAGTGTGCAATGTGGCCAGCACAACGCCAACTAAAGTAAGACACCCATTTAAGTTGGGTGGACTCAGGGGCGCCCTAAAAATCCCGAAATTCAAAATCCCAGTCTTCGGAAGCTAAGCGTTTAACCACTCAGCCACCGGGCCACCCGATAAAACTTTGCGTTGATGTCAATGAGACAAGAAGGAAAAAAGGTATTAAATAATAACACACCTGCTTTACTTACAGTACATGTCTGTATAACAAAGAGTGTGTGTAGAGTGTGTAGTGTGTGTGTGTGTTACTGATAATTTCCCCCACCACCTAAGGGTATACACTTATAATTTATATTCTTTTATATAGTTCACATTATTGTTGATGAGTTCCCTCCCTTGGTCCATAACATTTGTTCTCATCAAAGTTTGTAACCTAGTTTCTACTAGTTTGGATCAACGTATTTAGGCCGATATTTATATAGAAACCTTTTTTTTTTTAAAAATTTACTTAAGCACCCCATCCATGAGTCAGAATTCCCAACCCACCGAACACCCCAAACCCCCCCCCCCAATCCAAAAAAAAATAAAAAATCTAAAAGTTTTTGAAAGTTTATCAGAAACATTTTTCTTTAGAGCAAGAATGTCATTCCTCCATCTTCCAACAGAGTCTAGTGACTGTGAATATTGTTTACACCGCAAAATTAATTGGAAAGTTTAGAAGAGAAATATGTTATTGTTTTTGCTCTGAAAATAATTAAATTGTCTACTTTGAAACGTTTTTGCTATTTTAATTCAAATAAGTTCTGAAAAAAAAAAGACTATGGCTTGTTGCACTAGGGGCTTATTTGTCATCTAAAGTTTCCGGTTTGAGAATATCCGATTTGAAGTGTAGGTTTAAAACTTCCTGGTATGAGGAAGAGTGCTAGACGTGTTTTTTTCCCATCATAAGTCACTGACCCTTAGAAAACCCATCTCAAAGACAAAACTTTTGAGAACTGTCTGAGCCACAAACCACTCCACAGTTCATCTCATACATGAGACCATTGAGGATTCTTCCAATGTTTAGTTCATTACGATCTTTTTTCGAAACTAAACCATACACATGGTCACTTTGAAGGAGCCAGACCTAGATGTCTAGTGAAGTGTTGGTGCCACGAGCGGACGGTCCAGGGTTTGACCGAATGGTCTCGGCTTGACACTATTCCTTAACATCAGACAATCTTGTCTGTGATTGGCTGGACGTTGACTTCAGAGTAGTCTCATCCTCCTGACCTAGAAACGTCTCCTGAAGATCTTGATCTGTGTCAAGGACGTAGGCCTACACAAGACGCGTGTTTCATTTGAACACAGACTTAGGGTTAAAACAGAGAGAGAGAGAGAGAGAGAGAGAAGACAGAGAGAGAGAGAGAGAAAGAGAGAATAATTACTTGACCACAACAAATCGTTTAGATTTTAAAACCAATGTATTAGATGTGACAAGTAATACCACTACTAACGGTTAGGGTTAGGGTTAGGGTTAGAGAGAGAGAGAGAGATCATTTATCTTCTCACCATCACGTGACGCACACTTTGAAATCTTTAATGAGCATTTGTTTTGGTTTAAAATGTTCCTTCCAACATGCAGACTATCACGTCCTAACCTAAACCAAGCCGGTAACTGGATGTCGCGGGATTTGACCTCAAGACCGTCGCGACGACAGTCAGAAGAATCGAATACCACCGAGACCAATCGTTAAAAAAAGCCTGAACACTGACCTGCGACGTCGCTACCTGTGGGCAGTTTAGACCAATAGCTCTTTGCTACGTCACAGGTCCGACGTTAGCTATTGGTCTAAACTACCCACAGGTAGCGACGTCGCAGGTCAGTGTTCAGGGTTTCGATAGCTCACGATTCGGGCGCCATCATGGCTTATTGGGACTAGACCAGTAGGCCTACATGATCGATTAGTTGGCTAATCTCTTTTTGATGAACTGATGTCAATTGTTAGACAGTTGAAAGTAGAGAAATGAACCGCAGCTCAAATTAAAGAAAAAGTACAAAGATTTAATACCAACCTATGCTTGCATTAATAGAAACACATACAAAGATAGTAAACATTTTTTCTGTACATAACATTTGAATGTATGTAGTGTTTGAGGAAAAGCTTTGTATAGTAGCCTTTAAATAAAGTAGATTATATTTCTAAATGGTGAGTATCACATTAACTCTATATGAGTATATGGAATCCTTCGCATCGTTATATGGCCTGAGTTTGGTTTGTAAAAGCGTATTGCCGCTAACAACGTTGTGCCAATGGGTGACAATGGAAGAGACCCATTCAAAGAACGATGCTGGATAGAGTGATTCAATGATCGACACATGCATACAGCGTGATTTGAGAGAGCGATTCAATGACCAGCCCATACATAGAGCGGAACAGAGAGAAATTCTATAATCTACCCATACGTAGAAAGAAACTGGAGAGAGTGATTCAATGACCTATACATTCAAAGAACGAAATTAAAGAGAGATATTCTAAGACCTACTCATACATAGAACGTGGCTGGAGAGAGTGATTCAATGAACTACCCATACAAGGAATAAGACTGGAAAGAGTGATTCATTGACCTACCTATACAAAGAACGAGACTGGAGAGAGTGATTCAATGAACTACTTATTCATAGAACGAGGCTGGAGAGAGTGATTCAATGAACTACCCATACAAGGAATAAGACGAGAGAGTGATTCAATGAACTACCCATACAAGGAATAAGACGAAAGATTGAGTCAATGAACTACCTATACATAGAACGAGACTGGAGAGAGTGATTCAATGACTGAACCATACATTGAACGAGACTGGAGAGTGATTCAATGTCCTACCCTGTATCTGGAGTCACGATCTCTCTTGATCCGGTTGAATCAACTCGCGACACTATGGTGAACTCCTACAGAGTCACACCTAGACTATACACTTCACTCGGCCAGCACGCGCTTACTATTAATAGACTGATCGTGAAGGAGTAGAATAATAATCATGACTTGACTCACACACACAAATAAAAAATCATTTGAAAAAAAAATATATCAAAAGAAACAATAGCGTGTCGTCGCGGATAAGGCGCCAAGTGTGCGGCTTAAAAAAAAAAAGAAGTACAATGACCTTTTTTTTTTATGGATGTGCTTGGTTGCTAAGGACACTTTTGTTTGGTCAACTGTAGATCTTTTCAAAGCAGCCCGACAAGTTACATTTGACCATACGAAAGAAAATCTTCAAAGATTACAATGTAAATGTCTATATACGAATTCGCTAAACGTCTGCTAAGAAACATGTCATCTCTTCCCAATGTAATGCTCTTTAGAAACATTTCCTATCTATTTATTTTTTTTTTGTTTCTCTGTATAGTTAGAGACCTAGGCCCCCAGACCTATATATGATATAGTATATATAGGTCTGTGCATAGGCCTATATTTCTTCGTTGGGATCAAATACATTTAAAGGTACATGCACTGTTTTGCCTCCGGAAAAATCCGGGTGACTCTCTTGTAGTTGACAATATAGGGCCTATATGGAGCAGTGGAAGGCATAAATAGTCCCTATATTATGCACAGATCAAAGGTCCCCCACACAAAAATAAATATCCTGTCCGCTCCAGGATGTAGTGGAGGATTTTGTTTTTTGTTCTTTTCCGAATCTTTTGGAAAAACTGGAAATTATGTTATAAACATTTTAAGGCCAAGGTTTTTGTCGCAACGAGGTCATGTAAATATAGTAACAACGCTATCAGTCTTATCTGGCCAGGTAGTTGAAAGAGTTTCTCATTTGAAAGCCAAACCAAACACAAGTTTGAAATAATGAACGGACAATTAAGACGTAATAACGTGTGGAGTAGTTTAAAATAAAGAAGTAAAGTACCCCTTTCAGACCTTGCGATCTATTGATGACGTAAAGGCCATCTGTTTCTGTTACGAGGGTGTCATGTGGACATCACTTCAACCAGACACATTTACCTTTCTCCATTAGAGCTGGGTGGACTCAGGAGCGCTCTAAATATCCCGAAATTCAAATTTCCAGTCTTCACCGGGATTTGAGTCCGAAACCCTTCGGTTCAGAAACCAAGCGCTTTACCACTCAGCCACCATGCCCCCTAAGTATTGAGTAGAGCAGACTAATTTGTTAATACTTTTCACTTCGCATCTGGAGTGTTACAAATACTTCCTCTACTGGGACAGGCTGGTGTTAGACCGTACTAGACAGTAGATTCAAGTAGAAATAATACATTAAACACTGAACCATAAAATACAAAAATCAAAACCAAATAAAACTAGTCGACCCATGGCGTAGTATACGCCGTTATTTTGCAGGGCCGGCCCTAGGCCCCTATGTGACCCGAGTGTGCCCCGCACTTTCAAAAAACCCACGCTAATTCTAGGTGTAAATTATTAAATTAAACCATTTTATATACTAAAAAGTCATGGCAATATCCGGAAATTATTAAAATCTTTTGAAAACTCAAAAAAAAAAATTTGCAGAAATAAGAGAGTGATCTTTCCTTTACTTCTTGTCGTCCAAACTCGCGAGGAAAGAAGAGAATTATATATATAGATACTCAGAAAGACACATAGATAAAGGCACATTTCTTGCTCCACGTGCTAGGACCTAGTATTCGTAACAAATGATCATTCTTTAAGCGCCAAAAGTGCATGGCTTAGTTTGCCTGAATCAGACAGAGTTTAAGCCTTTCATTTAACAGGCACGACTAGATGAACATGGACACGCGTAGGATGTTATTATTTTCTTTTCTGAAGGAACGTCTGTAACTTATACGATGAGATAAGCTTTCAATCGAACGGATCTAAATCTTATGGGTGAAAAGAAAAATTGCGAACATTGGACCATTGCAGTATTACTATCTGACAGACTAAATACACGATATGAAAAAATAATTAAAACTATTTGAAAACTTACATCTGGAGATTAAGCAACCACTACAATAGCCATCTACTTAATTGTAATATCAGACGTAAAGTGTGGTGAGAGAGTACTAAGATAAATACTTCAGAGACATTTTAGGGGTCATGAGTATTTTCAAGAAAAGTGTCTGTCACCAATCAGATGGCGATGCTACTACAGGGACATGCCAGAGCAAACGAACATTTTCTTATCTGGCAACATAGGAGAAAAAGTATTTGAATATATTTTAAATAATAATAATAGCTACGATAATATAACATTAGGTCACCGCGCCCTTCAGTTTCCATTGTGACTGCTACCAGGGAATCAAGCATATAATAAATACATCTAGATAACAAAACAAATTCACAACAATAAACTGTTGACGTAGTCAACACAAAAAATGTACCTGCATTCTGCACCTTATTTAACCTTTAACCCTGCTCAGGTACCCACCCTTTTTATGACCCTATGCACCCTTGTTTTCCCTCTCTCCCAGACACGTGACTTATTGTTTTCTGTACTAACCTTTGTGTCTGCTTGAGTTAGCTAACTTTTGACATTTGTCATGTGGGCCACTTGTCAGGTACAAGACACAGAAAAGTAAGCCAAAAGTAGTTTTAAAATCGTTCTCACTAGAAGGACACTGGAAATAGATTTGGCCAGACTTTGATTGCAGTTCATCACACTTTTTAGTTTATTTAGATTCGGTCAAAAGGTCAAGAAAAGTCAACAAAGCAAAATATATAAACAAGGTTACAAAGACAGTTTGTGTGGTAACACAAGCTCAAAATCGGCCTCCGAAAAGGTCGGCTCGGACAATTAAAAAGGCAGGTTTCAATATTTTCAGAAAGACTATCAGAAACTAGGAATTACACAAAGATACAAAAAAAAAAGAGACATGCTCGTGTCGAGAGTGTTAACGATACAGTTGTATTGTTCGACTAACGACTTGATATCACAGGATACGGAGATTTATTAATGTTATTATTACATTGTTAATATTCATAAGGCAAAGGACAGAAAGAAAGACTCTAGACAGATCTTGAGTGGTGCCCCAATGGTCCAACAGACTAAAGGATAGGTGAAAGTGAAGTTAAATATCAACCTGGCCTAACTGATGTTATTGAGTAATTATCTAATTGATCTAATTGTTTTGTATAAGGCAAAACTCTCATTTAAAGCCTCAAAAAATATAACTCTTTCCTAAAATAAAATAAAAAAAACAACTTTTCCTTTTAGTAGAGTGTACTATATCACTGTTTCGACGACCAACTTACGTTTATCTGTTGTTTTTTGTTTTTTGTTTTTTTTTAATAGAAAAACAATCCTTTGTGAAAAGGGCGATTTACCTTTACCTATCCCTTAGTCTGTTGGACCGTTGGGGCACCAAGCAAGACTCGTTGACCGTCTTTCTCCATTCCTCCCTGTCTTTTGCCTTGTTTAGAGCCTCTTCCAATGGTAGGCCCGTTTTATGTTCTCCTTCCATCGCTTTCTCTCTCTGCCTCTTCTATTTTTCCTGGTACTGTTCCTTGAAGGAAGGTCTTTGCGAGCCCCGAAGATCTTGTAATATGGCCATAGATTTTTAGCTTGCGTTTTTTTTTTTAACCAGAGTTAGCAGGTCATCAAGGGGTCTAATCGCTGCGGTATGGCAGTGTTAATTAACACATCCATTACAAAGTTGTCTTTATAATTGATTAATATACATAATCTTATAATCTTAACATTAACATATAGTCTTAAACAAATTTCTTACACTAACATTGGATTATTTTATTTTACTCTAGATATCTTACTATTCTTAACATCTTATTCTCTATCCAAATGTTATCTTCCTTTATTTAAAAAATCTCAAGCCTTTTTTAGTTGTTTTTTTATTAATTCATTCCGACTAATCAATATAATAATTTGTATTTTACTCGATTGATTCATGTTTTACTAGGAGCAATGATAGGCCTGCTTGTATTTTGTAAATACATCCTCACAAGACAACCAAATGTCTCCAGCAAACGAGATTATGGATGACTTCCCCTACTGTACGGTCCACATTTTAGGGGCGGAATTCTGTTCCGTTTTCTCAAGTCTTATTCTTTCTACCAAGGCAATTAGGAATATCTCTAAGTCTAGTCTAGACGTTTTAGAAAAAAAGTCTTTTCGTTGATGAATTAGTAATTTAGACATTACAGCTTAACTAATGATGAGGACGGCTACTTTTTGATTAGGAGATGGATGTCCCAGCACAATCACTCACCCATAAACAAGAAGAAAAAAAAACGCAAAGTCTATTCTCAGTGTAATTGTATCAATTAGTTTAATTAGTTATGGAATAAAAATTTGTCGTAGATATAGTCTCTAGTCTCTAGACTAACAAGAATAAATCTGTTATCAATTGTTTTCTTTTAGCGCAGTTTCCCTTGTCTGGACCAATTGAGAAAAAAAGGAGGGGGGGGTATCTGTACGACATGAATTAGAACTCAGAGCTCCTGCCTCTTCAAGGGGACTAATTCAACTTATACTACGACATGTCAGATGCAATTTCTTTCCCTTGTTTGATACAATGCTAAATAATTAATAACCAATAATTAATTAATTGTTTACATTTTTTAAAGTAACTCTTGTGTTGTCAGGTACAAGAAAAAAGTGTGCAAAATTTCCGCTTGATCTGAGATTGGGTTTGGGAGAAATAACGTGTACAAACTTTTTACCAGACAGACAAAGTGAGTTGATACAAGTTTTGTAAAAAGTACACACATTGTTGAGGATTGAAGATGTTGCTGAACGGTAGAGACCATTTTGGATAACGCTGCATACAGTTCAGTGCTGGTTGATGTACTTGTAGTCTAACAGGAGACTTTCCTCTAGATCTGGTTCGTTAGGCTGCTTATTAGTGTGTGACTCCATGACATCTTCCTGGTGTCGTTTGTCCTCACGTGATCTCATTCACAAACAAAAGACAAACAGAAAACAAATAATAATCTGAAAACCAGTATTGTAAGCAGAACAATTTTTTTTCTTTTCATTTTTTATATGGTTGAATAATGTGTACATAGACCGCCAACCTAACCTCGACATTTGAAATAGAAAATAAAAGCATTGAAGGCTTTGTCTGCGTCACTTTTGTCAAGATATGTAGGCCACTGCTGGGTCGACGTAAAATACATTTGTCCTTACTCCTAGGACTCCTTGCTATTACTGATTCAACGTTTGAACACATGATGTTCACAGAATCAGATTGAAGGCATTAACTCAAAATATATTTTACGCCATCTGATGACGACTCACTAATAAAAACACTTAAAAAATATTGACAACATTCAAAGAACTGTTTGTCAACTTCTTTAAACTCATAAGTCAACTCCTTTAAACTTATAAGTCAACTCCTTTGAGCTCATACAGTCAACTCCTTTGAGCTCATACAGTCAACTCATTTGAGCTCATACAGTCAACTCCTTTGAGCTCATACAGTCAACTCCTTTAAGCTCATACAGTCAACTCCTTTGAACTCATACAGTCAACTCCTTTGAGCTCATACAGTCAACTCCTTTGAGCTCATACAGTCAACTCCTTTGAGCTCATACAGTCAACTCCTTTGAGCTCATACAGTCAACTCCTTTGAACGCATACAGTCAACTCCTTTGAACTCATACAGTCAACTCCTTTGAGCTCATACAGTTAACTCCTTTAAACGCATACAGTCAACTCCTTTGAGCTCATACAGTCAACACCTTTGAACTCATACAGTCACATCCTTTGAACTCATACAGTCACATCCTTTGAACTCATACAGTCAACTCCTTTTAACTCATACAGTCACATCATTGAACTCATACAGTCAACTCCTTTGAGCTCATACAGTCAACTCCTTTGAGCTCATACAGTGAACTCCTTTGAACGTATACAGTGAACTCCTTTGAACTCATACAGTCAACTCCTTTGAACTCATACAGTCAACTGCTTTGAGCTCATACAGTCAACTCCTTTAAACTCATACAGTCAACTCCTTTGAGCTCATACAGTCAACTCCTTTGAACGCATACAGTCAACTCATTTGAGCTAATACAGTCAACTCCTTTGAGCTCATACAGTCAACTCCTTTGAACTCATACAGTCAACTCCTTTGAGCTCATACAGTCAACTCCTTTGAGCTCATACAGTCAACTCCTTTGAGCTCATACAGTCAATTCCTTTGAACGCATACAGTCAACTCCTTTGAACTCATACAGTCAACTCCTTTGAGCTCATACAGTCAACTCCTTTGAACTCATACAGTCACATCCTTTGAACTCATACAGTCACATCCTTTAAACTCATACAGTCAACTCCTTTGAACTCATACAGTCACATTATTGAACTCATACAGTCAACTCCTTTGAACTCATACAGTCAACTCCTTTGAGCTCATACAGTCAACTCCTTTGAACTCATACAGTCAACTGCTTTGAGCCCATACAGTCAACTCCTTTGAGCTGATACAGTCAACTCCTTTGAGCTCATACAGTCAACTCCTTTGAGCTCGTACAGTCAACTCCTTTGAACTCATAAAGTCAACTCCTTTGAGCTCATACAGTCAACTCCTTTGAACTCATACAGTCAACTCCTTTGAGCTCATACAGTCAACTCCTTTGAACTCATACAGTCAACTCCTTTGAGCTCATACAGTCAACTCCTTTCAATTCATACAGTCAACTCCTTTGAGCTCATACAGTCAACTCCTTTGAGCTCATACAGTCAACTCTTTTGAGCTCATACAGTCAACTCCTTTGAGCTCGTACAGTCAACTCCTTTGAACTCATATAGTCAACTCCTTTGAGCTCATACAGTCAACTCCTTTGAACTCATACAGTCAACTCCTTTGAGCTCATACAGTCAACTCCTTTGAACTCATACAGTCAACTCCTTTGAGCTCATACAGTCAACTCCTTTCAATGCATACAGTCAACTCCTTTGAACTCATACAGTCAACTCCTTTGAGCTCATACAGTCAACTCCTTTGAACTCATACAGTCAACTGCTTTGAGCCCATACAGTCAACTCCTTTGAACTCATACAGTCAACTCCTTTGAGCTCATACAGTCAACTCCTTTGAACTCATACAGTCAACTCCTTTGAGCTCATACAGTCAACTCCTTTCAATTCATACAATCAACTCCTTTGAACTCATACAGTCAACTCCTTTGAGCTCATACAGTCAACTCCTTTGAGCCCATACAGTCAACTCCTTTGAGCTGATACAGTCAACTCCTTTGAACTCATAGTCACTAGGGGATTTCCCTCTTGTTTTGTTATATCAATTTATTTAGGTCAGACCAATGAAACGCTGCAACCTCTTGACCTGCCACTTCAACAATAGGTGAAGGTCTCACTTGTCTAACACTTCATTTCATATTGGGAATTTTCAAAAGTTTATTTTATTTGTTGTTATTTAACTGTTTTGTAGAACTCTAGTTTGTTGAATCACCTAACGTTAGGAATATCTTCGAGAATTTTCCGACTTCCATTTATCTAAATAGAGGGAGAAAACAAATGCACGTTACCATGGCAATAGTTTTTTTTTTTATGTTTTTACAATTTCAAGTAACATTCATACAACAACGCACTTAGCCTAAGCGTAACCTTTTTGCACTCTCGGAGATTGGAATGAACATTTAGGTACAGAATGAACCACATTGTGCAGAATGAATCAGTAGGTTCAGAATGAAACACTATGTCCAGTAGGTCCAGAATGAAACACTATGTCCAGTAGGTCCAGAATGAAACAGTATGTCCAGTAGGTCCAGAATGAAACACTATGTCCAGTAGGTCCAGAATGAGCCAGTAGGTCCAGAATGAAACACTATGTCCAGAATAAACCAGTAGGTCCAGAATGAAACACTATGTCCAGAATAAACCAGTAGGTCCAGAATGAACCAGTAGGTCCAGAATAAACCAGTAGGTCCAGAATGAACCAGTAGGTCCAGAATGAAACACTATGTCCAGATAAAACCAGTAGGTCCAGAATGAAACACTATGTCCAGAATAAACCTTTAGGTCCAGATAAAACCAGTAGGTCCAGAATGAAACACTATGTCCAGAATAAACCTTTAGGTCCAGAATGAAACACTATGTCCAGAATGAACCAGTAGGTCCAGAATGAACCAGTAGGTCCAGAATGAAACAGTATGTCCAGTAGGTCCAGAATGAAACACTATGTCCAGATAAAACCAGTAGGTCCAGAATGAAACACTATGTCCAGAATAAACCAGTAGGTCCAGAATGAAACACTATGTCCAGAATAAACCAGTAGGTCCAGAATGAACCAGTAGGTCCAGAATAAACCAGTAGGTCCAGAATGAACCAGTAGGTCCAGAATGAACCTGTAGGTCCAGAATGAAACACTATGTCCAGAATAAACCAGTAGGTCCAGAATGAAACACTATGTCCAGAAAAAACCAGTAGGTCCAGAATGAGACACTATGTCCAGATAAAACCAGTAGGTCCAGAATGAAACACTATGTCCAGAATAAACCTTTAGGTCCAGAATGAAACACTATGTCCAGAATGAACCAGTAGGTCCAGAATGAACCAGTAGGTCCAGAATGAACCAGTAGGTCCAGAATAAACCAGTAGGTCCAGAATGAACCAGTAGGTCCAGAATGAAACAGTAGGTCTAGAAAGTATGCCTACCACACAGTAGACCCAGAATGAACCAGTAGAGTTTTCTATTACAAAAGGATTTCTGTTACACATTATTGATGTTCATTATTAAGTTCCTCTTTCAGACCGTGTGGTCTATAGAGCAGATGATGTAAAGATCATCTTTTCTGTGGCCTACGGTTAACGAAGGTGTCATGTGGCCAGCACAACGACCGACCGCCTATACTTTTCCCAAGTAATGTCAGCTACCCATTAGAGCTGGGTGGACTCAGAGGCACCCAAAGATCACCAGGATTCGAACCCGGACCCTCTCAGCCACCACGACTCCGTCCATCATTAACATAATTAATCATTATATGTGGGGATGAACGCCATCATTATAAAAGATGAATAGCCATGAGTTATGTGGTATATATATAACATATATGTAGTAGTCTAGTCTGTATTATTTAAAACAGTAACTATACCTAGGTCCTATATCAATACCAACCACCACCAAACCATAGATATCTCTACATTATTTCAAAACTCATAAAGTAAGGAAGAAAGTAGAATCTTTTCCTATATACTGACTTTAGTATAAACTCTGTCAGTTATTGAATAATTTTAGTGACGCTTTCGTCTGTCTCTTAAAACTATCCCATTGTCGGTTTTTCACTTGAGTTCTCCCCCCCCCTCCCCCAAACTAGGAAGACAAAGTCCAGCAAAGGAAGCTCTGATGGCTTTGATCACTTGTGATAGGTGCATGATAGATATTGGCTGGTCCCACTTTAAAAAACCTATTCGGTTAATTTATAATTAGTTTGTTACACTTATAAACTAAATCGGAAATTTTTTTAAAACAAATCTGTTATTCGGAAGGAATGTTTGGTCACGACAATGACATGCTTCATTTATGTTAAAGAACGTCCATTGTTTTATTCTTGTAAGAGGCGAGCTGTTACTTTGATTCTTGCAACACGTTCTAGGAAAATCACACTAGTAGAGCAGGTTTCTTCTGTCTCCGTATATAGAGAAGTAACTCTGTCCTTAGTTCCTTCTAATTGTCACACGAACTTGTCGATCACAAAACTTTATTTATTGTTTTGTATCGTCCATGTAGTGGCTGATTCTTCTGTACATCCATGTGGTGGCTGCTTCTTCTGTACCTCCATGTAGTGGCTGATTCTTCTGTACCTCAATGTAGTGGCTGCTTCTTCTGTACCTCAATGTAGTGGCTGCTTCTTCTGTACCTCAATGTAGTGGCTGCTTCTTCTGTACCTCAATTTAGTGGCTGCTTCTTCTGTACCTCCATGTAGTGGCTGCTTCTTCTGTACCTCCATGTAGTGGCTGCTTCTTCTGTACCTCAATGTAGTGGCTGCTTCTTCTGTACCTAAATGTAGTGGCTGCTTCTTCTGTACCTCCATGTAGTGGCTGCTTCTTCTGTACCTCAATGTAGTGGCTGCTTCTTCTGTACCTCAATGTAGTGGCTGCTTCTTCTGTACCTCAATGTAGTGGCTGCTTCTTCTGTACCTAAATGTAGTGGCTGATTCTTCTGTACCTCAATGTAGTGGCTGCTTCTTCTGTACCTAAATGTAGTGGCTGATTCTTCTGTACCTCCATGTAGTGGCTGCTTCTTCTGTACCTCAATGTAGTGGCTGCTTCTTCTGTACCTCCATGTAGTGGCTGCTTCTTCTGTACCTCAATGTAGTGGCTGCTTCTTCTGTACCTCCATGTAGTGGCTGCTTCTTCTGTACCTCAATGTAGTGGCTGCTTCTTCTGTACCTCAATGTAGTGGCTGCTTCTTCTGTACCTAAATGTAGTGGCTGATTCTTCTGTACCTCAATGTAGTGGCTGCTTCTTCTGTACCTAAATGTAGTGGCTGCTTCTTCTGTACCTCCATGTAGTGACTGATTCTTCTGTACCTCCATCTAATGTCTTAAGAACATACATCACCAGATGTATATATATATATATATATATATATATATATATATATATATATAATTCTTTTCATCGCCTGGCCCTGCGGAACACGCATCATGGAAAGATAACTGACTTAACCATTGCGGGGCCCTATTCGAAACGCGGCCCAGTTTTGGTAGGGATACGGATAATAGATGAAAAATTTTGTATTAGAAAATAAATTCGTCATTGCATTTTATTCATTCTTTAAATACGTACAGAATGACTTTGCGAGCCTTGCGTGTAGCAAAGTTATACAGTATATCATAAAAATTCTGTTTCCTACATAGATCACGCTCATTAGCAAGAATTACAAAATGTTTCAATCTATCTACGAGAATTTTTGACTTAAAGTAATTCTTCATTAGTTTGAGGCGCGAGCAGCTTTTTTCACCAGACTCCACGATTACGGGTATTGTATATTGCCTTTTTTTTTTTAACGCGCCTAGGATTGGCGTTTTCCATATTGAATGACATCCCATATTGACAATTTTGTCTATGTTTCAGGAGATTTTTATGAGTTTGCAAAAGATTTTAATAATTTCCGGAGATTTCCGCGGGGAATCTGTTATACGTTATAAAATGGTTTAATTTAATAATTGACACCTAGAATTAGCGCGGGTCCTATGAAAGTGTGGGGCCCACTTTTGTCGCATAGGTTGCAGTGGCCTAAGGACGGCCCTGCTAAATAGCGGCTTATGCTACGCCGCGGGTCGACTAGTATTTTTAAAAAAAGTCAAATAGATGTCCTCTTGGAACGGCTAATTGTGATTTCTGGAACCGGGTACTTTAAAAGAATAGAGATATGGTCACATTTTATTGACAAAACAACAAACAGTCACAATTAACCACTATCTATAACAACATCAAGCGAGGGTCTGTATGTATAAATGAGCAACTTTTACATCTCATTGGTGTGACATTAAATAAGCGTAATATATGAACACGGCTGACCCTCAGGGGCCGCCACGAGTTTGTTTGCAGCATACGTTGGTCCTGTTTTCTTTTACCGCATTACATAGAAAACCAACATTTTTAGTGTACATTAATTATGTATAGATTGACGGAGTGGGACAAATACTTTTAAAGAAAACACTGGACAGACTGTGGACATAGAGCAGACATGAAAACTATGCTACATGTTTAGGTAGTAGACTGCCTAGAATAATCCTCACTGAAATAGCTTTTGTTCGGCTTAGGAAAGAAAAACAAATAGGACACAGGCATACGTGATGGAAGTCACTTTGACCTTACACTCTAAGTCCATGGAGAGATCAAAGATTCAACGATCAGGAGAATCAGTTCAGAGATTGCCTGCTTGATGGGAGACTCCAGTTACAGGATAGACAAGTGTGGAGGGTGTTCTAACGAGAAGTTCTTCCATGACATTTTATATTGGTGTTTTCTTACAGAAACTAGTTCTAGTGTACGGAGCATGGCGAGAACTTGACGTTTTAATGTTATGTTGGTCAACGTGCGAGGTCAATGGTCAGCTAGGAACAATTTCGACATCCTAGGTCTAAACTATTCTATCCAGATGTAGAGCAGATTTCTAAATGAATGGCTGATGCGCGTGTTCGAGGAACACCTAGATGTTTACTTTTATTCAGGATTTCCTGAGGAATTTCACATCACGATGTTCGATTCAACCATGTATCTTGGATATAGGCAAGTGACCAGAGCTTTTGTTGACTTATTTCTTCAGACACTATTTTCTAATGTTTCTCATGTTTGGTTTCAGTGATCGGACGTTTCAATTTCAGTTTATTTCAATTCATTATCTTAGATCTACATTTACATTGATGTTGTCTTCATCTAATCGACTTGGTTTTGTTTTTATTAGAGAGAAATGTTGTATGTTAAACAGATTTACGCTATTCTCAAAGTATTAAAAAAAAATTTAAGCAAAGCTTATATTGTATTGTAATTGTATCAATCATTTTGAATCAATGATTTTATTAATTTGTAATTGATATAGACTAACAATAAATAAACCTGTGCCACTGGAACTATTTTTAAGAATTGTTTTTAGTTAGCGTAATTTCATGCATTGAGCGAGCGTTATGGTCCAAACACTTGGAGCAGTGTGTGTGTGTGGAGGGGGGGCGGAGCGGGGAAGACGAGGCTATCACGGAGAAGGTTTCCGAAATGTATTTTAAATAGCAAATTAAAAAAAAAAGTGTTTGACTAGAATTCGAACTTGAGGTCTCAATCTTTCTCAAGCCACATACTAACCACTCAGCCGGCCAATTTCTTATGAAAATAGAAGGCTTTATGGTTATCTATTGTTATTTTCACATGTTTAAGTGACTATCTAATTCTCTACACAAAGCTCTCTGTAAATTGAAATTAATTGCTTATGACTAATTAAAAATTTTTTGTCAATCTGTCGATTGATTCATATTTTATTTGGGGCAATGAATAATTGTGCAAAGTTTCAACTTGATCTGAGAATGCTAAGTGGGAGAAATAACGTGTTCAAGCTTTATACCAGAGTTGATAGAAGCTTTGTTTAAAAAAAAATGAAGGTGCCATTTTACTAGAAAGAAACCAACAGTAGAGAATCGAGATCTGTTTGTGTGTCGTGTTCTCCTTAAAGGAAGTGTTCCCACTAACTTCATGTTCAGAAGTTCTGTTGCTTTTCCCCCTCAGACCTGAAGATGTAGTTATTAATGTACAGCAATATAATAACAATGAAGTTTGGACTTTAAAAAAAGCTGAACATCTGCACTACACGACTGCTGGACAGAGTTAATATTTCCAGATGGTTGCTGAAACATGCAACTACGATCAATAGTATTATTATGTACAAAATGAACTAATATTCATTCACTGCCAGGGTCGAGCTTCGTTAGAGAGAAACGAAACTCATTGTAGTCTCCATTTAACAGAGTTTACTGAGAAATGTTCAGGTGAAACTATTATTATATCCTTTATTTTCATTAAGTCCTCGTCACTGTAAGAATCTTTTTTTTATTATTATTGTAGCATTTATTTCACTTCTGCTGACTAATTGGGATAAAGTAATAATTAGAAAACAGAAAAAGTATTGCAAACTACAGTTACATCCCCTGATTCTGTCAGTAGAAGTAGATTAAAAAAAAAATGTCTTAATTTATGAACTTGTAGAGATCATAGACGTAAATGTCTAGGGTAGAGAGGGTCAAACTGTGCGAACTTGTTGAGATCTAAAAATGATGGGAGTTAAATGTGACGAAACAAAAAAAAGTTCTGTTTAGCTCTTACAAAACAATTTGTTTTCATTCCTAAAAATTCCCAAAACACCAAATTATATTCTCTTCAAAAATAAGTCCCCCCCCCCCATTAGCATAAAAATCGTCAGGTTATTCTAATTACGTTTTATCTAGCCAATCAAAAATATCTCCAAATGACCATGACCTTCAAGAAAATAAATATTTATTGTGGGCCCAAGAACTCTGTTGACATTCTGTTCAAAGTCTATAAAGACATTCTTAACGTCGTCGTGGGGCTTTATAGTCTTTCTCTTCAATAGCGTTTGGCCAATATTGTTTGGTGGACTTTAGTTTGTCTCTACTAAAACCTATGTACTTTAGCAACAAATAGCTGCTCGCAACATTTCAATGGCATCGACGGCAGTTTCTTTGATTCTCGTGCAGTGTTTGAAAAAAAAAAGAGAACTGATAACCATCTAAGAGAACGCAAGCTACGGGCGTGATTCCTTTGAAATGTATACGAACTGATTAGTCCAGGTTTTTTGTTGTTTTTTTTGTTATGTGAATCGCTATTATAAGCAGGACTGGTTCAATTTACATATTTTACCAGCAGTAGGGTAAATAATCTAAGATGGAGACTTTTGTAAACTTGCATTTTACTTTCTGATTTTCTTTGGAGCTTGTTTTCATCCCATTTGACTCGAACATCTTTTTTTTTCTTAAGAAATGTTTACGAAAAATAATTCATGGATTCCATGTTTTGTTCACTAGTGAACGAGTAAGGTAGTTTAAAGCTAGCACAACATTAAAAACCACGGGTTCAACTCGTGATCCATGGCTTAGAGCTTCATGCATTTAGTCCACAGTGTACGATATGAACTGACCAAAAGGCTGCTGGTCATCGTATTAGTCACAGTGCAATCAAATCTCGGCCTAAACAAACTAGTGGACTCAGCTCCTTACTGACTTAGATCCTCACGCGCCGTTCGCCACATTGGGAGGCCAGATGTCTCCATAAAGATCTGTCGCTAGCAATGTCTGAAGTCTCTTCCCACCTGGTGTCACTGCTCTGAGGTCCTCAATGAAAGTGTGGTTCGCCAAGTTATGCAAGGACGTCCCTGTTTGTGCTTCCCTCGTATTGGCCTCCATTTCATCGCAACTCTTGGTATGCGTAGTTCATTTTGTCGGAGAATATGTCCCGCAAACCTCATGCGACGCTATGTCACAACCTCACTAAGTGGTGGACTCCCAGTTTGGCAAAGGAAGTCCTTGTTTAAAACCCGATCTCAGCTTCAGCTAACCATAAATTTGCCAGCATTTGATTCGCATTAGATAAGTGGACAGTAGGAATGGAGGAGATGACACACCAAACGGCACTAGGCAGAGAATATTGTCCGTAAGTGTGCATACTCCTGGCTCTCTTGTTGCACGTCCAAAGACGAATTAATTCGTGAAATTTGTATTCGAACTATGTGTACAAAAAAAGAACAACATTTTAAAAAATACTTTTAAAAAACAAAACAAAGCTTATATTATGCGTACTTGTATCAATTAGTTTGGATCAGTAGTGTAATTAAATTTGTAATAGATCTAGAGATTCTAGACTAACAATAAAAAAGCATTTAAAAAAAAGGGGGGAACGACCTGAATTGGAACTCAGGGCTCAAGCCTTCTCAGGCTTCTCAGGCCAACATGATAACCACTCTGCTTGTGGAGAGCCTATGAACATGGAAGTTTGTATAGTTATCTATTGTTTCTATACGCGTGTCCTATTTTTCATGTTATGTTCACTAAGACTCAAGACGACGATCTATTAAAGGGACTAATTCAGCTGATACCACCACTTCAGTCAAGTACAAATTCTTTCCAAAGTTTGAGATACCAAACAAAATAATTACTTAGTTAATTAACTAATTGCTTATTATTTTTATAGTGATTCTTGTGTTGTCAGGTAAAAGAAATAATTGTGCGAAATTTCAGCTTGATCCAAGATTGGGTGTGTGAGAAATAACGTGTACAAACTTTTGACCAGACAGAGTGAGTTGATATAAGCTTTGAAAAAAGTCTACCAGAAGCATAAGGAATACTTGGTATGAGTATTTTCAAACAAGTTGAAAAACTATAAATAGCAAGCTTTTTGGTGTATCCGGTGTACAGAAAAAAAGAAGTGTTGATAAGCTAGTTGTTTTTTTAAAGTTATATGATTATTTGTGTGTTCTTTTTAGCACTTTATGTTCCTCCGTTTGTAGTTTTTGATTTAGTTGGCAATATTGAGGTTCAAATTAGCGTCCTTGACATTATTTAGTTGATCTCGCGAGAATCTGCAATAGTCTACAAGTTACAACAGAAGCCTAGCTATTTTAAAACAAAACTATACGAGTTACTTCACATACAAACAAAAGCATATTAGATAGAAAAATACTTGAGCTATTTCCAAAAGTCTTAAATGTTAATGATATATAAGGTTTTATCCATCTGTACATTTAAGGTCATCGGTACAAAGAATCCGTGTAAACTAAATTTAAGAAACCAAAATGGATCAGGTACGTTAAATTCAAACCAACGTGTTTCTGATGTCAACAATTTTTTAAAGAAACAACTCGTGACCATAGATATTAGTTTAGGGGCTCTGTAAGGGTAGATCAGAAACTTTTCTTAAACTCTCAGTAGACGAGAGTTCGTGTCAAATTGGTATTGATGATCTTGTTTACAAGATAGAAGAGTCACATGTTGAATCAGAAAGTGATGTAGCAGTGGGAGACTTGCGCTTCTAACGCAATAATTGACTCCTAGAATTAGAGCGGGGCCCATGAAAGTGCGGTCCCACTGCGGTTGCATAGGTTTCAGTGGGCTAAGGCCTGCTCTGCATATATATATATATACACTAGTGTACAAATACGGGTTATTGTCTGTGATGGTGGGGATTGACGGGTCATTATATATCCTACGGCCTGCGCAATATATTTATACCAAGTTTCATCAAGATTAATCAAAAGGTGTTCATGATGAGCATATCTACACCTAGCATTCTACTTTCTATAATAGATTTATGAGTTTGTGTGTACTGAATTCTAAGAGAATGAGCTGATCAGCTTCCATTACCATCTCGGTTTGTTTTACTAAGCAAACCACGTGACCAGTGCCATAGTTAAGTAAGTCGAGGCCCCTGCAGGATTTTTGTGAAGGCCTATTCCGATATACCAGTGGTGGCCAACCTTTAGGTTCCATGTGTCAATATTTTTCACTTCTGACTCAGATGCGCCACTTACAATTTTGGAAAGCCTCAGTCCTTTAAAGTATGGTCATGTGTACGTATTTGGTTTGTTATAGACATTTGTGTAGAGTAGAGGAGTGGATATAAGAAGAACATGACTTTACTTACTCAAATGTATTAGTTTATTTAAAGAAGAAAAAAAGAGTAGGCTATTTGTAAAGTTAGTTTTATTTCCCTTATTTTCACATTTGTAATTTGCATATTTTAGTAAAATGGCATATTTTAGAAATGTGGAGGTTTCTATAACAGTGAAGTCCTGTGTGGCTACTTATATTTTGTACTGCCGAAATTCCGGCCATGATCCTAACATGTGTTGTTAGTGTACCGTGCTAAGATTGGAAATCTAGAATCTTATGTTTCGTAACAGATCCAAATACGTTTGTTGTTTTCTGAAATATTAAATATGTTATTTATTTCCGCTAACAAAATATTAGCGGGACATTTTTAATCTATCAAATAGATCTATATACCAAACACTTGTGTTTGACTTCTGTTTAGGAGAAATAACAAAATAAAACTTATAATCAACCCAGTTAACTCAAGCAAGTCCAATAACTCATGCTTTATTTTCCCCCTAACATTTTATCTCCAATCTTTATGCTAATCTTTGTCTTATCCCTTAATCTTGCCCCCCCCCCCCCAAGAGTCCCACTCTGCAACTTTAGTTGTTGGTGTTGTTGTTGTTTAGCCTCGTGCACACATTCCTGTTGTACTGACATGTGTCAGGGTTAGATTACTCTGCTTGAACCTTTAGGGGGCCGATCGGCAGAAGTGCAGTGGTTCAAAATTGTGTCTCCTAGGAGGGACTTAACAGATTGTTTGATGTACTTAAAGACATCCATTCTGTATAGAGGCGTTGGGACATTGCCCCTCATGTTCTTTTATGGGCCGTTGCATGATTCCATACTTCGAGCGTGATTCTATTTTAAATCTATTTCATGGCTTATTGTCCTCTTTTTTAAAATCTATTCCATGGTTTAATGTCCTCTTTTTAAAATCTATTTCATTGTTTATTGTCCGCTTTTTAAGTCTATTTCATAGTTTATTGTCCTCTTTTTTATCTATTTCGTGGATCTTGGTCCTCTTTTGAGATTTCATAGGACGTGGACTGACCAACGAATTTCGCGGACAGTCCTCTTTTCTTCCTTTTCATGGACCGTCATCCCTTTGTTGATTCATCAAGACTGATCAGTGGTGATGCCCCCCTCCCCAACCTTCTCTCCTTTGGCTAATAAAAAATGTATATCCTGAGGTTTGCTTCAAATTTACCAGAGAATCTAGAAAGTTTATCTTGTATATATATATATATATGTCCTTTAAAGTAAAGGCAGTAAGTCTATTGTTGAACAGTTATATCTGGTACTCATGTTTTCTGTTGAGATTGAGTCGATAACAAATCTTATTCAATGTCGTATCATTTCTTTACTTTATTTATTAGGTGAAAACTGGAGATTTTCATAACATGGAGATAAAAAATGCATAAATCCCAAACTATTTTTTGTGGATGTATGCAGTGTACAGAATAGGGAAATATTAGTAAACTATTTTTTCATCTTCAAATCTATGTAATTATTTTTGTGTACTTTTAAAAACTCAAATTGAACATCACATTAGCAAACATGACTGTGAATAAACCTAACTCACAAAATCTAATACAAAGGAGTGATAAGAACGAATTCTTCACTATTCCAATCCAAACTATAAACTGCGCCCCTGCATCTCTGCTGCTAATGTGTAGATCTATCTAGACATATCAACAAGCGTTCTAGGAAGGAATTGGACTAGAGAGAACTTGTAGTTAAAAGTCACTATAACACTTACAAGATTACATGTAAATATTTTTTCTCCATTACTGTTGTCAAAGTATCCCAAATATAATATTACTGTTGTCAAAGTATCCCAAATATAATAACAGCTCTTATGCTATTGCAAGCGTCGGGTTACGAGTTATCTCTGCACTAAGCATCATTAAATTTGTAATTGTCTTACGGTTGAATTTATAAGTAAGGAAGCCCTATACTCTATACCGACGGAAGCTTTCCACAGCCAGTCAGTCTGAGCAATTGTTCAGTCTGGGAGAGAGAGAGATCCTAGCAGCTACGGGCGAGGCCGAAGGTCGAGCGCAACGGGGAAACTCCTGAATTGTTCTTCTGTGTACTACAGCCATAAAGCGGCCCTTTGAAGAACGGTGTGTGGGTCGTGACAAGGCCTTAGGGATTCTCTTGCATACCTGCTAGAGGGCTGGGGGAAGACTGCCATTGAGATAAACTGCTCGGAATAAAATCTAAATTTACACTTTTCTTTCCATCAATTCCTGATGTTAGGACAGGGTGCATAGATAACAATTAATGGTTGTCTGCTCAACTCCACAGTGTGAAACGTTTCCAAATATTATTGCTTCGCCTCGGGCCTGGTTACACACTGTTGGTTACAGATGGACACATTGTCATTGGTTCAAATAGAGACGATCAGAGGCTAAGTCAACCGTGACGATTTTCAGATTAAAATAAAGGTATTTCAAAAATGAGAACTGTCTCTTCTTCCGTGTCTTTGAGGTTCAAAAAAAAAAAAGACCAACAACAACAAAACTGTAGAATGGGAATTTATGTATGAGTGTGTGTGAATTGTTATTGATGTGTGTGTGTGTGTGTGAAATGGGATTAACGTGTTGTTTATATTTGTTTCCATATCTGCCATCCCCATCAGAAACTGTTTTGTTAGACATTGTGTCACTGTTGATGCTATCTTCTAAAGTTCTTCTGTGAAACTAGTTGTTATTGGGATGTTTTCCTAACAGATGAAGTGCAGGGAAACTTTGAGATCTTACTGGCGACTTACCCCTGTGCATGCAGCAAGCTAGGCGTGTGCAATAAACATTCAACAAGCTAGTCGTGTGTAGTAAACATTTCATAACCTAGTCGCGTGCAGTAGGTAGATATATCTTTAACCAATAAATAAATGAATGCTATTTCACCGCATTCAGTAAACGAGGTTTCGTTATTGAAATGTTCATTTGTTAGCAGCACACAAACCAATGAAGTTTAGGTTTTGACTTTCTCCCTATCTCCCTTTCGTTCCCAGGCGTTCCTTCATTGAGGCCCCCCCAGGCGTTCCTTCATTGAAGCCCCACCCAGGCGTTCCTTCATTGAGGCCCCCCCCCCAGGCGTTCCTTCATTGAGGCCCCCCCAGGCGTTCCTTCATTGAGGCCCGCTCCAGGCGTTCCTTCATTGAGGCCCCCCCAGGCGTTCCTTCATTGAGCCCCCCCCCCAAGGCGTTCTTTCATTGAGCCCCCCCCCCTCAGGCGTTCCTTCATTGAGCCCCCCCCCCTACCTTTTCCATTTTCTCATATAATGAGGTGTCAGTTAACACTCTACCAAGATGACAGACAGACTGCTGGATATGGTTGCATGGGTGTGACAGTAAACTTCTCTGATTGAATTTCCAACTGTCTGATTACGCCCGGAACTTAGTCAACCGTAACCCCATTGTCACAATATGCAGTGTATAAACTTTCGTTACGGTTTCAATTGTTTCCTCTGTCGAGCCTGTGCAGACGTAACCGATCGTTACATTGGTAATGTCTGGTGGTGGTGGAGCAAAGAAAGTCACAGAGCATTCTTCTGCTACCGTCAAATGGGTGATCGGTCCTGACGCAAAGACAGGTGTAGATGCCAAGCCCAGGTAGTTAATAAATTCTAATGAATGATCTAATTCTAAATACGTGCCGCTGTTCTACGTAGACTAGGACAAGTGTTTCTATTCAGGAGTGATGTACCTACCACACTTTGTTCATTTTTTGTCTGTTATTTATTAATCGCCCTCTTTTTGTTCTTCAGTCTATAAAGGTTAATATTTTGGTGTGTGTGTGTGTGTGAGGGGGATCGCCTTCAGCTTCATCTATCCCATAGTCTGTTGGACCCTTGGGGCACCACAGAAGATTTGGTGACAGTCTTTCTCCATTCCTCTCTTTTTTTTGCCTTGGATAGAGCCTCTTTCAATGGCAGGCCCGTCCATTCTTTTATGTTGTCCTACCACGGCTTTCTCTGTCTGCCTCTTCTTTTTTTCCTGGTACTGTTCCCTGAAGGAAACTCTTTACGAACCTCGAAGACCTTGTAATATGTCCATAGAGTTTTAGTTTTTTTTACAATAGTTAGTAGGTCATCGCTGGGTCCAATCGCTGTAGTAAACCTGTCTCTTAATCTCTTCGTTTGTACTGCGGTCTTTAAAATGTTTTGTTTTGTTTTACATCTTTCGGTCGTTACTTCAGAATTGAGTCCTATGCCAAACCTCTAGCAGGATGGCATCGGGCAGGGTTTGAACCCCGGACCCATAAGACGACACAAAAGGAGGCAGTTCAAAACCCAACACTTTTTGAATGAAACGTTCAAAGCAACGTTTAATCATAGAGCTCTAGTATACTACCCCTCTGATTAGTTCTGTAGTATCATAGAGCTCTAGTATACTACCCCTCTGATTAGTTCTGTAGTATTATTGAGCTATGGAATACTACCCCTCTGATTAGTTCTGTAGTATCATTGAGCTATAGTATATTATCTCTCTGATTAGTTCTGTAGTATTATGAACTCTAGTTTACTACCCCTCTGATTAGTTCTGTAGTACGGGATGGCTGCCTGGTCGTGCGGTTTGCGCGCTGGACTGTCGTTCACATTTATCGATGGTCGAGGGTTCAAACCCTGCCCGCTCCCATCCCCCGTCGTCCTGCGGGAGGTTTGGACTAGGAAGTAATTATCTTCAACTCTGAAGGAACATCCGAAACATGTAAAACATTTTACAAACATTTTACAAGTATCATTGAGCTATAGAATACTATCCATCTGATTAGTTCTGTAGTATCATTGAACTCTAGTATACTACCCCTCTGATTAGTTCTATAGTATCATAATAGAGCTATAGTATACCACCCCTCTGATTAGTTTTGTAGTATCATTGAACTCTAGTATACTACCCCTCTGATTAGTTCTGTAGTATCATAGAGCTATAGTATACCACCCCTCTGATTAGTTCTGTAGTATCATTGAACTCTAGTATACTACCCCTCTGATTAGTTCTGTAGTATCATTGAGCTATAGTATACTATCTCTCTGATTAGTTCTGTAGTATCATTGAACTCTAGTATACTACCCCTCTGATTAGTTCTGCAGTATAATAGAACTCTAGTATACTACACCTCTGATTAGTTCTGCAGTATAATAGAACTCTAGTATACTACACCTCTGATTAGTTCTGCAGTATAATAGAACTCTAGTATACTATACCTCTGATTAGTTCTGCAGTATAATAGAACTCTAGTATATTACACCTCTGATTAGTTCTGCAGTATAATAGAACTCTAGTATACTACACCTCTGATTTGTTCTGCAGTATAATAGAACTCTAGTATACTACACCTCTGATTAGTTCTGCAGTATCATAGAACTCTAGTATACTACACCTCTGATTAGTTCTGCAGTATCATAGAACTCTAGTATACTACACCTCTGATTAGTTCTGCAGTATAATAGAACTCTATTATACTAGCCCTCTGATTAGTTCTGCAGTATAATAGAACTCTAGTTTACTAGCCCTCTGATTAGTTCTGCAGTATAATAGAACTCTAGTATACTAGCCCTCTGGTTTAATTCTGTAGTATCAAAAGAAACGTTTGAGACTCCTTGGATTAGCCCAACAAAACAAGCTCGTTGACTTTGTGTACACAAGCTGTAACAGACCATTCAGTATTGGAATGGCTTCTATCTTCCCTTCGTCTTGTTCGAGAAATCTTCCACTGTTGCAGGTCTAAAGCGGTGTCAATAGAGCGCAGGAACAGCCAGTGGTGTGTGACACAGCCGTAATGCACTTAGCAAGCAGTTGGTAAGAAGATATGTATTGCTGATTGGAAGGTGTGCTTCAGTGTCTTGGGGAGGAGTGTGCTTTACATTTATTTAGTATTTAGATATTTGTGGAGGGAGCAGGCCAGAGATCCAGGAGGGGAGAAAAAAATTCCATTCTGTTGTTTTATGAAGTACAGGAAATATACTTTGGTTTTTATAAACCCGATGGCTGGACAAAATGTTGTTTTAGATGACACGCCCCTGGTAGTGTATACCGTGTTCTGGTCTGGCTACATTTAGAAAGGAATATGAATGGAATTTACCCACACCTATGTCACTTCTCAGATTTCATTATAGCAGACATATAGAGGATCATGTCGACACAAACAACAATGATCAAGAAAGATGTCTACCCTTTCCCTTCTCACCCAACCCAAAAAAATTGAGCTTAGACGCCTTTTCCCCAGAAAGACACATAGATAAAGGTGCATTTCTTATTTCAAATGCTAGGACATTTTTGTTATTACCTGACTCAGTCAATCCAATGAAGACACCCCTGTCTGACCTGACACTTCTATTTGAAATAGAGAACACAATAATTGTTTTCAAATTGTGATCTACTCCATCAAATAGTGAACAAAATCAAGGCAGGATTTACTGAACAATTACCTCGAAGTGGAATGCTGACAGCTGAAAATGTGGAGATTCTCAACTTTCTGAAGACCAAAACTAAAAATGTGTTCAAGCTCTAATAACTTTATTGTTATATTTGTGTGTGTGTGTGTGCAATCTACCAGCTGTTACTATGAAATAACTTTTCAAAGAATTTGTTTCTTCAGTTTAACAAACACAATAACTATAACAATTACAATAACAAGGTCTGCAAAATATAAACTTACGAGTTTCAAGTGTTTCAAAGGTTATATATGTTTTCATAAATGATCTAAATGATTTGGCTTGCTAATCAATCAAAAGCTTGCTTTTAATCCTAAAGCCAATTAGTGTTTCCCACTTCGCTCGTTCTGAGTATTTAGCAGAACACTTTGCTTAATGTTTTAGAGAAATCGTTTCACGTGATGGCCTACTAGTTGATTATTTCAGTAGCTCACGGAACGCCTATTCAGGTCTCGCGGAACACCAGAGTTCCGCGGAACACTGGATTTGGGAAATATAGACGATTCGCACCTTAAGACTGCATGTCGCTTGGGGGCCCACCAAAAGCTGTTTATCTGATCAGGTCCTTCACTGGTTAAGCACTCCGGTGGCCCACGCCAAATCAATGGCACTAGATCACTGGCCCAACAATAGACGACAATTGCCTTTATAATTTCTAACATTTCTTTACTGGTTACCAACCAGACAATACGATACCTGGGCGTGTAAAGAATAGAACTAGCTATAGTTAAACTACAGCCAACAGGCCATATCCTGCCCGTCATCAGGTGTTGTTTTGCTTTGTTTTAAATATTTCAAAAATTCTTTCAGAAATGAAGATTATTACGAGCCCTAACCTCCAACAGGACAATTGTGAATGGTAGCTGAAAAGGTTCGAACTCGGGGCCAACGGAATGACAGTCCAGAGTGTATACCACACGACAAGCAGCATCCTGACCCTGAAAACATCTGCTTAGAGTGCCTAGTGAAGACCCTGCTTAGAGTGCCTAGTGAAGACCCTGCTTAGAGTGCCTAGTGAAGACCCTGCTTAGAGTGCCTAGTGAAGACCCTGCTTAGAGTGCCTAGTGAAGACCCTGCTTAGAGTGCCTAGTGAAGACCCTGCTTAGAGTGCTTAGTGAAAACATCTGCTAAGAGTGCCTAGTGAAGACCCTGCTTAGAGTGCCTAGTGAAGACCCTGCTTAGAGTGCCTAGTGAAGACCCTGCTTAGAGTGCCTAGTGAAGACCCTGCTTAGAGTACCTAGTGAAGACCCTGCTTAGAGTGCCTAGTGAAGACCCTGCTTAGAGTGCCTAGTGAAGACCCTGCTTAGAGTGCCTAGTGAAGACCCTGCTTAGAGTGCCTAGTGAAGACCCTGCTTAGAGTGCCTAGTGAAGACCCTGCTTAGAGTGCCTAGTAAAAACATCTGCTTAGAGTGCCTAGTGAAGACCCTGCTTAGAGTGCTTAGTGAAAACATCTGCTAAGAGTGCCTAGTAAAGACCCTGCTTAGAGTGCCTGGTGAAGACCCTGCTTAGAGTGCCTAGTGAAGACCCTGCTTAGAGTGCCTAGTGAAGACCCTGCTTAGAGTGCCTAGTGAAGACCCTGCTTAGAGTGCCTAGTTTTGACGCTGCTCCACTGGACCGAGACCAGCCGTTAGAGAAGGCCACAACACTGACATGTGACGCGGCAACGAGCTATTGGTCTCCACTGCCCACATGTTGCGACGTTGCATGTCAGTCAGGCCTGATATGAAGATTGATCTCGATTGAACTAGACACAAGTGCAGGTATTTAAATCCCCCCCCCCCGGTGTGAAAATAGATTAGACACTATTGGTATACCTGGCAACCCGTTCTTTTAAAAAATAGCACCTGGCAAAAGAAGGGGTTCGTTCTTCTATGAGTTTGTCCCGGCTTTTGAATCAAGAAATGTGTTTGCATTCTTTTCACAGATCTACACGGCCATTGAGTGTCTAGGCTTTAGTTCATTTGTCATTCAATGTGTCACGGTGACCGCAGCATGGGTTATACTGACCTTTAGCTTTCACTTCTCATTAGTCAAAACGTAAAAAAAAACAAAATGGAACCAATTGGTACAAAAAGTATTTTGACACTGAATACTTTCAAAAAAATTCTTTATTTGAATGAAATTTTTTTTTGCCGGGGGGGGGGGGATAAAAGATTGAGTGTTATGAAAATGAAAAATGTAAGCGCTGGATTACGAGATTACAAAATAATCCTCAAATCATGGGAAGGACAAACAAGTAAAAAAAAAACAACTTGGGTTACTTATCCCCTTTTCCAATACAAACTCTAGTTGTCTTTAGTCCTTTGACTTTATAGAGTGTATCAGAAAGTTTACGATTTGTGGTTAGAGTGACTTCCCATGAGCCTCTCCAAGAACGTTTGGTCGTGGCGTAGCTTGGGATTTGAGGTATTGGTGTAAGTGCGTGTTTGTAAGGGGAGCTATCATCCTACATTTAATGATTAGGGCGGTAAATGCCCTGACTAGTGCACCTACTGGTGCATAGGAAAAAGGAAGACCAATAATAGTGAACTTATGAGATGCACTTGAAATAGTTTCGTTATACAAGAAGAGTTGGCAGCGCAAGTATAGACTAGACCTTGAATCATGGACAGGTTTTAGACCTAGATTAACAAGTATAGACTAGACCTTGAATCATGGACAGGTTTTAGACCTAGATTAACTTTAAACAGATAGTGTAAATATATATCGACACATTAAACTAAGATGTTATGTCTGCCTGCTCATGTGAAACTGTGTGTGACTGTTGTGAAGTAGGCTTGTATGTTGGATCCTTAAAAGATATATTTGAATAAGTGTTTATGATTTTCTGGTTAGTTTAGTGCTTTTTTTTTACATACGCTCTGTGACTGTTCATACGTTTGTGGTGTGTGTGTGCGTGTGTGTGTTTATGAGTTCACTTCTGCTATTAAAATATAACGTCATCTGACCAGACAAAAAACAAAACCAAAAACAAGTTATCTTTTAAATTCCCTGTCATGAGTCATACAAGGGACGTAACTTTAAAAATAAGCATTACTCACAGAAATTTGTTTGAAATTGTTTCATTTTGTTTTATAAACCAATCTGATTTTTTAGTTACAATACCTCTATTCCAATCAGAACTTCGTGGAACCTGGAACCTGCTTGGAACCTTCCTGGACCGTGGCTGGACGCTGATCTAAACAATGGATCGAACGAGTTCCCTAGAAATGTCACGGTTGATGATGTATACCGCTAAGAAAAGAATTACTAACCCGTTATAATTTTTCAAAGTAAAAAATAAATAAATGTAACTTTGGTTTGAGTAGCCTACTAGACTTGGAATGACTTAGATCTAGAGCTAACATCGGTTTTGAAAGGTCTATCGCGTTCTTGAAATGAATATCGCGTTCGGGTATTTCCTAATGCACGGCGTTATTGATTCAAGAGTTGAATAATGTTCAGGAACATTTGTGCGCATCGTCTTTCAAGTCTAGATTGAAAGATTCTAAATTCTATGTCCAAGACCAGGGGTGGGCAAATTACGGCCCGCGGGCCACATGCGGCCCGCCGAAGTGCTTTATGCGGCCCGCCGACACCTTAAGAAATCAGGTGTTCCCACACATTACACATATAAAAATGCAAATATATTTAAATAAGTTATTGTAAATATCTAAAGATCTAGAATTATTGAAACTTTTGATTCTTATCACTTATCATGAAGAGGCTAAAGAAACATTGTCTTAAACGTCATTCTAAAAAGTGTAAAGTAAACGAAAATTATTTAAAATGGCAATATTTCGAAACATTCAGTCAAAGACAAACACAAGCCAGTATTTATTCAATTCTATCAAAAACTGTATTGAAAGTGTTGGGTCGGCTTGTACAAGATGGCAAGTGTAACAACTAATGGAGCTCGTGCTTTGACAAAGAAAAACAGGCTTTTTAATAAAATAAAGCATTGAATATCAAATATATTGTTGGAATTGATTTCTCAATGATCTTATTATTGGCTCATGGCCAGCCTTAGGCATTGACAAACTGCTTAGGGTCACCAATTGATGAGGGCCTTGCATGTTTTAGAGAAGAAATAGCGAAACTTGTCCTCAATGTTATTGTTGAAGTATAATATGTTTTTAATAAATTGAATAATTTTACTGTTGTCGCTGTTTTTTTTTTAATTTTATTTGAGGCCAACTAATTCACTTTGCCAAGGGCCTCCAATTATCTGCCGGTCTTGATTGGCAGTTCCGAGAAGTACTTGAAGATTTGGAACAAAACATTTCGATGTTCGGTTACACAGTAGTATCCGCTGGCCTAGAAGAATATGGAATCTCAAGGAAGAAATAGTTAGGTTCATTGAAGGACATTGACTGTGACTTTGTTACTAATATTTCTAATGAAGAGTTGAAGACAGACTTCATTTTTGTTTTTTCATACATTGGAGACATTGCAATGCTTTGTTTGCAAATGAAATGTATCTGCATCTTAAATCTTTTCAAACAAAGTTATTCCACTTCTTGAGGCGGCGAGTGAAATAGGGTCTTATCATTTTCCTTAGCTGAAAGGTGAAATTATTTCTAGTGAAATTGATGAAATTACAAGACTTATTTGGATTCCTTGATTGTGGAGTTTGAAAGCAAATTTTAAGACGTCAAGAACTTGGAACTAGTTTTCAATACCATCAGCTCACCATTTAATGCAGAACCTGATTTAGCTCTAGATGACATTCCTCCAAGCAAATTATGACCTGAAAGAGTAATTCCAGTGAGTTCTTCCACAGAAGTTTCATGACTGCTAGAAGCTGTATTCCCATGCTTAAGAAAACTTTGCTGCGAAGCTGTCACATTATTCGGAACCTAATTCTTCTGTGAACACGCTTTATTTTGTTTGTTTGAAAATTTATGAAGTTTTATATTGAATGAGACTCTTTAAACATGTAAACGACAAATCACAGTTTATAAATACTTTAATCTTTATTAACACTGAAAACACTTTCTTGTTCATATTCCTCCATTTCGGTTCTTCTTTCCTTTCAACACGCAATCGCACCTTTTCACATTCACACTAAGATGCGCACGTAACAAAACAACTAGTAAGCTAGTTCTACAGTTACAGAACATTATGCAAGGATGTAAACAGTTAAATGCTTCACATTAAGTACGATTGTACATTTGTGGTGAAATGTGATGTAAAAAGACAATACCAAAATTTAAAAAATTATTCGTAAAATTAGTTCAAGAAATTGCTAACTGTTGTTGTAATTCCTCATTTGGGAGTAAAAACAAAATTATGCGGCACGCAAGTCCCCAATTTTTTTCCCTCGGTAGAAAAATGTTGCCCACCCCTGTCCAAGACGAATAGCCATACAAACAAAAATTATTTTTTACTTCTAAGTCTAGATTGAAAGGTTCTAAATTCTATGTCCAAGACGAATAGCCATACGAACAGAAATTATTTTTTACTTCTAAGTCTAGATTGAAAGGTTCTAAATTCTATGTCCAAGACGAATAGCCATACGAACAAAAAATATTTTTACTTCTAAGTCTAGATTGAAAGGTTCTAAATTCTATGTCCAAGACGAATAGCCATACGAACAGAAATTATTTTTTACTTCTAAGTCTAGATTGAAAGGTTCTAAATTCTATATCCAAGACGAATAGCCATACGAACAGAAATTATTTTTTACTTCTTAGTATATGTTTTCCTTTTAAATTTTTCCCCCAACCATATTGCTCAGTTATTAAATTCAAAAGTGTTTCTGCAACCACTGAATTGCAAGTAAAATTGAGACTTCACTATTTCACATGTCACCTCGACCTATGTGTCATTGTAACAAAGAGCGAGTCCTGGATGTGGTGTGGCATCTGTGGCATTCTCCTTCATAGCAACTGCAGCCGGATTTCAAGCCTGAATCATATGGTCTGTCACCACCTCTGCATGTTGGTCATCCATTGTGAACCACTACATTGTGTGGGACACCTAATTTTAATGAGTTTGAGTTAGCGTGGTGGCTTCGTGGGCAGTGGAATTGAGTTATTGACTATTTAACAAATGAGCAGTTGAATTGAGTTATTGACTATTTAACAAAGTATATGTAAAAATGACTTTGGGTAGCTTGAAAGAGTTGATTTTAGAAAAAAAACAAACAAACATGAATAATAATAATACAAGTTTAAGACCCACTTAATTATGGTATTCTTTGTTTGGTTCTATAATATATAATTATATATTGTTTGAAAAAAAATGACCAAAGAGAAACAGTTGAGCTAAAATGAAGCCTCTAGATTTAGTTTATATTCGTGGCTTGTGTTTTCCTGTAAACTATCAGATCAGACTTTTTTTTAAAAAGAAAGGTTTTTCACGTCTGCAATGAATGTTCATGAATAATTAGCTTTGTAGATTCATCCATCTGCATACATTACTTCCCAAGTGCGTTCTAACAACCAGTGGCCTTGACCTATGAGGTGGGGTCGGGCTCTAAAATAGTTCCCCTTCTCCTTCCCAAGGAATTCAACAAGAAGGTTGGCTAAAATAAAAATATGGAGATATTTTTATCACATGGGCTCTAAAGATCGTGACTGAAATCAATCGAGTCAGAACAAACAAAAAAAATCAAAATCATTTGTTTATCTCTGTTGCATTTCTTTGGGATTAATAATAACCTGTTATTTTGCTGCACGAGAGGCTATTTTTAAAACAAGGCCATAATCTCCAACCCGTGATACCCCGAATACTTTAACCCCTTTAAAAAAAATACTCTTAATACCCGTATGTTTACATGTGCCACTCCTTTCAAGGAATTTACGGCCCTAATCGGAAATTTCCACTGACGTAGCGCCTGTAGCAATACTGCTAACTGGTAGGTAAAACGGTAAGAGGTAGATGTCAAGCTTTTGTACTGTACCTTGACAGTTGATCTGTCTGTAGCTTCCTTCTACATTCAAAGTAGGGCACAGTCTCCCTCGTCTGCCCTACCCCTGCTTCTGTTTTTTTTTTTTTTTCTGTTGACTTGCATGACACAAAACAACACTTGAGTGGTGATTAGACCCAAGCCGGATGACCTCAGTACTACGGTCGTAATTCGTTTGAACTGTCTCTATTTTTAGAACCGGGACGTTTGAGGTTTCCAGTTCGGAAAAAAAGAAACTTGGAATCCAGAGCTTTTGTATGTTTGAAGAGGGGCGGGGTTCGGAAAAGATTTTTTTTTTTGAAACAGATGATTAGTGTTTGAAATTGGGTTACAGGCGTAATTAGAATGTAGTCCAACTTTTCTGATAATTATTAATATAGACACTTTAAACTTCCGGAGGAGGAATCTCCAAAATATTTCCATGGCTTTATGTATCAATGTGGAGAAATGTCCCATATGATTAGCTAATTCTAAATTCCATTTTTAAAACTGTCCCTTTCCTTGTCTCCTTGCAAGTATTGAAGTTTTAGTTTTGATATACTACATACAAAAGATGGTAGAAGTCTAAAAACCAGTTTCTTTCGTGATCGCATAAGCGGCAGGTCACAGGTGAGGGGGAAAATGCCAGAACTTAACTTGTTCTTTTCATTGTTTGTCAGCATCTCTTAAGATAGTTTAGGACGTACTAGAGACTAGAGACGTCTAGAACAACGTTTTAGTTGACACAGAGGGTAGTCACTCCTGGTTTATACATTTTGTAAAATTTTATATATATAAAGTTCGTCATTCGTGGTTCGATGGCTTTGAGGGGTTTTGTGCCTCCTCATGTGGCTGGTGTGACCTATGTGAGCCCGGAATGTTCGTCTGCACACAGATTATTTCAGCTGAAGCTAGTGTCATGGTCTTGCTTTTTAAAAAAGTATATAAATCATATAGACTAATAACAGAGCTTTTCAGTAGAAAAGAAAAAAGCGAGTAGAAACTTTCGGATGGAAACAAAAAGATTTAGAAAAAACATGGTCCACCCTTGTCATGGCGAATGTTGTGCATTAAAGTTGTTTTTGTAACAACCCATAAATGTTTCCTATAAAGTGGATTTACTAACATTGCGTAACTATATATATATAGAGTCAAAACAAAACTTGTTTTACAAAAAATTCAGTTATATATTATTGTAACCTCACAAATTCATCGTTGAATTCACAGTTGAACAGTAGCACACCTGAACATAAGTCCTGGTGAAGGGGGGGGGGGATTCGTTGTAGAAAAAGGTGAACTGACTTGCAGTGGAACTTATCGTCAGATGTGAATTGGTTGCTCTTATCTAATGTTCTGAGCAGAATGACTTGTATGATGGTGATGGCCTCGACTGTGGGCGATTGATTTCACTCACGATCTCTAGTGTCCATGTAGTTCCTGCTATTTGTCTTTAACCAGGAGACATCGATATAGGCACGCAAGGCTAATGCAACGATTTGCTTTGGGAACTTAAACTGTAAAAGTATAACATGACTCGACGACACACGTCGGGAAACACGACAGGAAACAGGTCTACTTAAGCAGTGGCCTTCTTGGCCTTCAAGTTTTTGTGGGCTTTTTTTATTTTTTATTTTTTATTTTGACACTGGCAACAAAGTGTTTACGATCTTAACTAAACTTTATCTTGACTATGGTCGGAACATTTTGAGGCGGCCTAATGAACTAGAGATGATGTTTAGTAGCTCTATAAAGCATCTGATCTCAACATGAAGCAACATCCCAATGTATCCAATAAAATCATAAAGTGGAAACCGCATTACAATCGGAAGAAGCACCTGTCGACCAAAACTCAGAACTGATAAAGGCTAATATAAGGTTACACCTGGTGCCAACTGGCCAATAAGGCACATAGTAGAAACCCAGCGATGTGATGTTAACAGCCTGTAAAGTGACATGTTGTCAGTCGGAACATCAATGCAAACATTTATCAAACATTTATATATTAAAAACTAATAACTTCACATTGAAAAAAAAAGAAAATAAAAAACAATACTAAAAAAAAAACAACTTCAGTCAATTACAATTTATTTCCCTTGTTCGAGATATCAAACAAATTAATTTATTTCCAATAGTAAATTAACTAATTTGTTAATTTTTATTATTTATCGATTCTTGTCTTGTCGAGTAAAAGAAATAATTGTACACAATTCCAGCTTGGTCCGAGATTGGGTGTAGGAGAAATAATGTGTACAAACTTTGGTCAGACAGACAGACACACAGAAAGACAGAGTTGATATAAGCTTTGTACAAATGTGGAAAACTTTCCAACCACATTGAACCAAACACAACAGAATGAATATATTTCAATAGGAAATATGCTCTTTTAATATTAGTTTTGTAAGAGAATTCATATAGGAAGTAGAAGAGAGAAAGAGGGAGAGAGAGACAGAGGGAGAGAGAGACAGAGGGAGAGAGAGAAGCAAGATCACTTATTTTATTGTTGCGAGTGTCACTGGGGCACGTTAACCAAAGTATTTATTTTATTTTTAGTTAGGTCACATTGGATCTCAAGCACATTAGAATATGAATGTCAAACTGACAAATCAGATGTGTCTATCCTGGAGATCCGTCAACAGCAATGACAGTGTGAATCTAACTGAGGGCCTGACTAGCAGGGGCAGTATTGACGGATCCAAATAGTCCAGGATAGGTAGTTGGTTCTATCATTTGACACTCATATCCTTCGTATGTTCTCTTTAGATAAGGCTAACAAGGTCAAGGACTTTCAGTGCAAGTGACATTGCGATCTTTTAAGGCTATAGATTTTAAAAAGAGCAGGGTAGCTGGGTGATCGCTTTTAAAATGTATTTTTTTTAAAAGGAAAACAACTTGTGGGCTAAAGCCTTATGAGGCTTCTCAAGCCAACGCAGTAACCACTTTGCTAGCAAAGAGTCTATGAACATGGAAGATTGTAGAGTTATCTGTTGTTTCTATTTCATGTTTGTGTTCACTAAGCCTCAGACGGCAGCCTGGTATAAAGGGGACTAATTCAGCGTATACCACCACTTCAGTCAAGTACTATTTCTTTCCCTTGTTTGATATACCAAACAAAGTAATTTATTACCAATAGTTAATTAACTAATTGGTTAACTTTCTATATTGGTTCTTGTTTTGTCAGGTAAAAGAAATAATTATGCAAAATTTCAGCTTGATCTGAGATTGGGTGTGGAAGAAATAACGTGTACAAACTTTTGGCCATACAGACACACAGACAGACAGACAGAGTTGATATAAAAAAAACTAGTAGATCTGATAATCTCTTCCATATTTTTATATTTATTAAAAGAAATTTCTATAAATCAAATAAGAACAAAACTAAAATGTTATTTAACCTTGGTTAGGCCAATAATAGAATATGCATCCTCCGTTTGGGACCCCTCAACTCAAGAAAACATTAAGAAACTGGAACAGACACAAAATAGAGCAGTGAGATTCATAACAAACGAATATTCACATTTGACTAGAGTAACACCTTTAGTAAAATCACTAAATTTACAAAGCCTTCAGGACAGAAGGCTCAAAAGTAAAGTAGCAATCATACATAAAACACTGAACCATAATCTTCAAATACAAAAACAAAATTTAATAAAATACTCTGAAAGACAAAAAGATAAAGGCACATTCCTCGTCCCATATGCTAGGACAAATTTGTACAAATACTCCTTCTTCCCTAGTGCTATTAGAGCATGGAATGGGTTGCCTGAGCTAGCCAGGAAAACCAGTGACTTGGCAGAATTTAAGTCATTGGTTAATATGCATGACTAAATGCATGACGCGTAGGACGTAATCATCTTCTTTTTTGAAGTAACGTCTGTATTATATAAGATAAGATAAGATATTCTGACTTTTAACGGACTAGGTACAATTGCACTCTTTAGGCGGTTTGCACACCACACGTTGTGGCAGTACTAGTTAACAAACTGGATGCATTCCCAATTGAAATATTTTTTTAAAAAGTTTCATCCGTTGGATAGTTTTGACTGAGTTGGTAATTTATGCCTTTTACAATTTGTATCGAACTTTTCCTTTTATTGTCATGAATGAGATCTACGGGTGTTCTCCCTTTTCAAACAAATATATTCTGTTGATCAACTAGTTTGTCACGTTGGCTAGCATACAAATATCTGTGATTTCAAGAACAAACATTGTAGAAAATAAAAAAAAAAAGATTTTCTTCATTTAAAAAAGTCATTCAAAAGTGATATCAAAATGTGGACATTTATTTAATTATAAAAAGCACATTGCCAACTCTAATGTAACGAGGAACATTGTTTACTGTTCAATTTATTGAGTAAATAGAAATTGAAATCAATAGAAAAAAAAACGTATTGTACTTGATTAATTAGATTTTAAATGTCTGACAATAAAAAATATACAACAACAACAACAACAACTACAAACTGTTGTTGTTAATGTTGAAAATAAAAACCCCTTAAGATAAAGTGGAATTCATTCACACATGTATTTTACTAGGATGATGTGTGACTTGCACAGCCACAACCGTAAGTTTCTATACCGAATTTGAAACTGGGCTTGGCACTAGACCCGAGTTTAAATCCATGACAACAGAAAACTATCACACTGAGACACCATGTGTCGAGTTCAGAGGTGAGAGTTCAGAGGTGAGAGGTCAGAGGTGAGAGGTCAGAGGTGAGAGGTCAGAAACTGCTTGATGAAAACATTACGTTCTGATTTTTATTTATTTTTTATCTCATGACAGAACAAAAGTTGCTTCCCTTGTCTTGGCACAGGTGTTTCTGTCATAAACATTTGCATAAAGTGTGAGTTCGAGACCAACTGTCTAATTCGATGTGTCATCCAACCTGTCGTCTGGGAAGTTGTTGTTTTTTTTTTTGTTTTGTTTTTTTAGTTTTTAATCAAATACTTGAAAAGCTAATTTAAAATAATGATCAACTGTCACAAGAGTCTTTTTCTATTTTTAGCATGTAACACTTTGAACATATAACTTATAAATATACAAATAAAATAAGTTCTCAAACTGCTTCTGTGAAGCTGATATGTCTCAGTCCAGGAGGCAAGGGACGGAAGAGGTCAGGGTTCAAACTCAGGACCATCGCGATGACGGTGCGGCGCGCTTATTACATCTGGGTAGCAAAAACAAAAGTTAAAAGCTTGTTTACGATTCGAACCAAAACCGTTAAGCTGACATTCTCTGAACTACCTGATTACCAGTTTAAATTGTAAATACTTTTCATCTTTTTCTCCCTCTCCTGTATTCCTCCTGTCTCTTTCTTTCATCACTTCCTACCACAAACCCATATACCTACTTCTCCCCCCCCCCCACACACACCAACGTACACTGAAGAGTGCGCAAAAACCATACGTCAGCTTTACGAAGTCTCGGCGCGTGCTAATCACACGCTGGCGTGAAAACCCGAGACTAGCTCACGAGTGTCTGTGTCACAGTGTCACGTGCTCATATACTTCCTTCCCTTCCCCCCCCCCCATCCCATTTTTGATTCCATCTTTTAAAACTTTCCAGTCACTTCTATCACTTTGTAACAGATCACTACCACTTCAAGATCGCTTCCCGATTTCCTCGTGCACCAGTGAAAGTGAATGCTCCTCAAGTAGTCAACAAAAGACGATCACGTGATTTAACGCTTACAAGCGTAGTTTGTTTGTTTATTTGTATTGTCAACATTGCTCGTCCTTGAAGGTGCGTTCATGCCTAATGGATGTTGCCTCACCAATAGCTATAATTAGAAGCCTTGTAATAGAAAGCACCCCCTTTCCTCTTTTCTATTTTGTTTCCTGAAAAGTGAGTAAAAATTTTATAAAATGTTTCAAAGAATAGTTCTAAAAGAAAATACTAAGCAATGGAACAAAATAATACTTTTTAAAAACAAAGTTTATTTAAGGAAAGAAACGCTAATTGCTGCCTTTTATCTGAAATTACAGGATTTAGATCCCTGTGTGCTTATAGAACAAAATTAATTAATTAGTACTAAATGCTTAACTAACTGGTTTATCTTAGGATTTATTCGTTTATTGTCACTCAAGAACGTGAAGTGGGAGAAAAAAACGTGTCAAAACGTAATAAGGGGACTAAATCCAGTTATAGAAGATTCCTTCGCTAATCACTGTACTGTCTCTGGCGGCAGTTATAGAAGATTCCTCCGCTAATCACTGTACTGTCTCTGGCGGCAGTTATAGAAGATTCCTCCGCTAATCACTGTACTGTCTCTGGCGGCAGTTATAGAAGATTCCTCCGCTAATCACTGTACTGTCTCTGGCGGCAGTTATAGAAGATTCCTCCGCTAATCACTGTACTGTCTTTGATAGAAGCTCGGCGTCTGTTCATCTGTTTCATCACTTGGTTTTGGTTTGTTGTTTTTTTTTTCTATACTTTTTCTGGCAACAGACCACTCAGATCACAACAGACCACTCAGAGCATAACAGAGATATCACGAGCTGGTCAACGCTTAAAAAAAAAAGAAAGTCTTGGGAATTCCAGGAAGTGCGCGAGTTTCGTTTTGCCAGGAACATGCGTTGTTAAGAATGGGACCGCTACTAAGGAATGCACACATTGTCTTCTGACGCAACGCAGGCCTCTATTTATACATGAATCCAACCACGAAGTAAACAAATCATATACTTATATCCTTAAGGATTCTGACGGTTTTTACTTTCGTTTATTTCTATTGTTTACTAATTAATTGATTCTCTCCCTTGTCCTTACTGACTGACTTCTTATATTCTAGTGTTATTTTAAACATTGATACCAAAATAGCTTCAGGATCAACTTTTCCCAATGTTTGTGGTCGATAAGTTATTTCAGTTATTTCAGGGTACATACAACTTGTTGCTCTTTCCTTCAAATGAAAATGCTTTTTACTTGGGCCCAGTATTTCTGTCATTTGATCCTTACAGTGCGTTACCATCAGTGGCGTAGCATCCATGGCGCGAAGGGGTTCAATGAACCCGGGCTCACGACCAATAGGGGCCCACAGCTGTGGCGCGAAGGAGTTCATTACGCTTGGGCCCATGACTCATGGTCCGTTGGGGCCCACATTAGAACGTAGGAAGAACATTTGTTTGTTCATTTGAAACACTTTGAAGTCGTTTAATTCTGTTAAGAGGTTGTAAAAACATTGACTTTTAAGACACTATTACTTATATGGAGTAAAAACATTGACTTTTAAGACACTATTACTTATATGGAGTAAAAACATTGACTTTTAGGACACTATTACTTAAATGCAGTCCTAACTGAATCAAACGTTATGACATAATTACTTTTTTTTAAAAGTACGATCTTTACATTGGAATGTCTTTACATTTAGATTACTCATGTTTTTAACACACACTAAATTTGTCTTCTTGGCTGGAGAGGGGGCCCACCAAGATGTTCTTGAGCCAGGGCCCACGGGTACCTTGCTACTGTACTGGTTACCATTGGCTCTAATATTTTCTTGAACAGAGACCTTATATGTAAATTACCCCAGGCCCTTATTTTTCTTCAACATTGGCCATTATATTTTTTAACATGGGTCCTCTTATTTCTTCAACATCTATTTAACGATAATTGTATATGTCAGTCAAGTTCATATTCTATTTGTACAATTCTTTTCTTGAGTTGAGGAGTCCCAAACAGAGGATGCATATTCTATTATTGGCCTAAACAAGGTTAAATAACATTTTAGTTGTGTGTTCTTCTTTGATTTGTAGAAATTTCTTTAATAAATCCCAATGCTTTAGATGATGTAGTCCCATCTCTGGGAAATATTTTGTTAACGATCTCTCTCTACCGTTACGTTGAGTCAGGCATATATCTTTGAACATAAACTCGATAAAGTGAAAATTCATTATGAGGAGTGCTGGGCTGTAAATCTTTTGACATTGTCCAAGAAAGTATTTTTCTTCATTTCACAAATATTTGATCGGCTATTTGAGTCAAAGACTCTACAAAATAGAAGATCAGGGCCAAAGTTTTGTTTTGCATTCAATGATACGTGGAAAAACAAGGCCATTAACTCTTGCTACTTGTACTTGCTTCCATTATAGGATCTTCAATAATATATATATATATATACGTAAAACACACACATGTATTTCTTATACGGAGTTTTAAATGAGAAATCCTAACAAAGACTGTCAGAATGGAATTGCTCGTATCAGGCTGAGATTGAATTTGGATCTAGAATGTTTTGCTGCTGTTGACTTCATTGAACCTATCAGACCCGACTTCGGGCTAGTTTGCACAGAAAAAGTTAATAAATATATTTTCTAAATCTTTTTTTTTTTAGTATGAAGGATCATATTCTTTAAAATAGAATGTATACATTCCCACACATACATAATGTAGATGATATGGATCATGGGTGTAGCAAGGATTTTTTTTGGAAGGGGGTATCGTGGGATTCATTATAGTATGACCCTTTATTCTTTAGTAGCCTACGGTTTTTGTACCCTAGAATAGACACTTCCTTAAGTTAGTGGAAAGACAGTAGACATCCCGTCCTAGCCAATTAGGGGCATTACTTCCGGTATTTAAAAAAAAAAAAGCAAATTCTGAGCTATCTACAGTGCATCATCTTGCTACTCTTCCATAAAAATGTAGGTCAAAAACCAATGCCGCTATTCAGTGCAGTTTAGTAATGGAGCCCAGAACATGGTAACTATAGTTTTGCTTCTTTTTTTTTTTATTGGATGTGGAAGGGAAACCTCAAAGACACCTTTTGGCTACGCTCATAAAATTTATTTATTGTACCTTTGCTTTGCTTTTTCTGGGGGTTGACTTTAACACCCCTTCTGGCTACCCTCATTATGAAATTTGGTCATTGTAGTTTGCATACGATTTTTTATCAAAAACGGAGTTTTATCGTCAAAACCATTTGGAGTTTTTTATTTTAAACTTTAAATTCCCATTGGTTACGCTCATAGAATTAGGCGACTGTATTTGGCTTTAGTTTAATATTGAAAAGGGGGGTTTTCACCTCAAAACCCGCTGGAGAGGGATTTTAAAGTCAAAACCCTCTGGAAGGGGTGCTTAAAGTCAAAACCCTCTGAGCAGGGTTTAAACTAAAAACCCTCCTTGACTACGCTCATAGAACTTGGTAACTGTTGTTGGCTTTAGTGTTATATTGAAGAGGAGGTTTTTAACGTCAAAAAACTTAAAGGGAGGATTAAACTTAAAAGTCCTCTTTGCTGCGCTGGGGCAAGTGCAGGTTTAACATTTAAATCTCACTTGTAATAAACAAAGTAAAAGAAAAAAAAACAAGAGCAGTCGTAACATTTCCCCGCCACCCGACCCTCCGTCACGCCCATGATATAGATGTTTCTGCGATTTACGCTGTGCCAAGGTCTCATGTGTAGAAAACATTGATGTGACAGTCTCCAGTCTGTTTGTAAGCTGCTTGACTTCTAAACCGAATGATCTGGGGTTCACATTGCGAAGGAGACTCTCGGAATGCTGTCATGGACCTGACACTCTTTAGACGTTGCGCTGCCTGCATGTCTTTCTCATGAACCTCTGCCTCACACACACACACACACACACATTTATATTGTATACACTCGTGTTTTAGGTTGAATCACAGCAAAGTTGAGAACTGAGCCTCTGAGGCTTCATTTGGTACGGAGGCAGAAGTTTCGAAAAAAAGGGGGGGGGGGCAAATACCACGGTTTCACGTGCCGGATGAGCCAGTATCAACGCTGGATTGACCTTTAGACAACATAAGCTATAGATTAAGGCTGCCACTTTCCTAGGATGACCCCAAAAATGGTTCCATGGATATTTTCAATCATCTTAAAGAAAGAGCAAAGGGAATAAAATGCTTTATGTTTATTATAAGGGTCTCAATATCTCAAATAGCGTAGGGCCTTATCAAGTCTAAAGCCGGCACTGGCCCGCAGACTGAGCATCACTGGTCGAAATGAACCTCGTTTTGTATTTGTTTTGACTAGAGCTAAGTACGTTTAGGTTCATGTCCATCCCCGGAGTTGTTTTTTCTTTTCAAGAGTTAGCAAGTTTATGAGCTTCAAACATGTCAAAATACAAGGATTCGAACTAAAGACCATCATTTGGTATCGCTTGCGTTCTACTGCTCACCCATCATGATAACGGGGCCATTTGTTTCTTGTTTACTACCACAACTCTAGTGATATCAATTTGTTTCTTGTTTACTACCACAACTCTAGTGATATCAATTTGTTTCTTGTTTACTACCACAACTCTAGTGATAACAATTTGTTTCTTGTTTACTACCACAACTCTAGTGATATCAATTTGTTTATTGTTTACTACCACAACTCTAGTGATATCAATTTGTTTCTTGTTTACTACCACAACTCTAGTGATATCAATTTGTTTATTGTTTACTACCACAACTCTAGTGATATCAATTTGTTTATTGTTTACTACCACAACTCTAGTGATATCAATTTGTTTATTGTTTACTACCACAACTCTAGTGATATCAATTTGTTTATTGTTTACTACCACAACTCTAGTGATATCAATTTGTTTCTTGTTTACTACCACAACTCTAGTGATATCAATTTGTTTCTTGTTTACTACCACAACACTCTAGTGATATCAATTTGTTTCTTGTTTACTACCACAACACTCTAGTGATATCAATTTGTTTATTGTTTACTACCACAACACTCTAGTGATATCAATTTGTTTCTTGTTTACTACCACAACTCTAGTGATATCAATTGGTTTCTTGTTTACTACCACAACACTCTAGTGATATCAATTTGTTTCTTGTTTACTACCACAACTCTAGTGATATCAATTTGTTTATTGTTTACTACCACAACACTCTAGTGATATCAATTTGTTTCTTGTTTACTACCACAACACTTGTGATATCAATTTGTTTATTGTTTACTACCACAACTCTAGTGATATCAATTGGTTTCTTGTTTACTACCACAACACTCTAGTGATATCAATTTGTTTCTTGTTTACTACCACAACACTTGTGATATCAATTTGTTTATTGTTTACTACCACAACTCTAGTGATATCAATTTGTTTCTTGTTTACTACCACAACTCTAGTGATATCAATTTGTTTCTTGTTTACTACCACAACTCTAGTGATATCAATTTGTTTCTTGTTTACTACCACAACTCTAGTGATATCAATTTGTTTCTTGTTTACTACCACAACACTCTAGTGATATCAATTTGTTTCTTGTTTACTACCACAACACTCTAGTGATATCAATTTGTTTCTTGTTTACTACCACAACTCTAGTGATATCAATTGGTTTCTTGACGTGGCGCTGTTGAAATGACTCGCACGGTGTTTGAACTTGGCCGTGCTGACGTTGCAGGTCAAAGGTGACATCCAATATTCTAATTGCCCCCTGCCGAAAGGCCAAGAGTCGAAATTGTAAAGTGGACCGGAAACGCCTCGCTGCACCAGGAAGGCAGATAACTCTGCATTTTTAATTGTCAGCCAACTACAGTGTCGCAATGAGCCGACGATTTATCACTCAAACGGAGGTAAATAACGCGACTACGTTTGTGGCAAAACAATTCTAAGAAACATCTTGACCCGGACCCTAATCTCATTGCGTTACAATTATACCCCCCCCTTCTCTTTTCCTTTTTCATGTATATAATTTTTTAATTGCAGTAGCAAAAGATGATATTAAAATGAAATGTTGTTTAGGATATACAGAAAGAAAAGTGCGCGTGAAAACAATGCTACGCGCGTAGGGATAACTGATGACAACTTCCGCTTGCTAGTCCTTGACCTAAAAATAGCGTAGGGAGACTGTTCTTTATCCAAATATGAACTACCCTTACTATTGAGATACGCCTTGCTGCCCTGTGTGCCTGTACATGAGTACACTCGGTACGCCACTGATTACAACCATGAACAGAAACTCTATTTAAGTGAGCTAAATACAATCCAGGTTTAGTGCCGTATTTACACGTGAGAAGCCTTAAGCTTTTTGAGATATGGGGACCCTTTCTGGGGCCTTTGAAAGCCCCGATATGATATGTTAGAAGTAAATATTTCTTGGGGGCTCTAAACGTAGCTATAACTTGTTTCGCCTATAGGTAAATATGGCTCTGGCCAAGATTAAACATTTTCATTTTAAATGAGCTAAATACACGCTAAGATTTAACATTCTGGCTTTAAATGAGTTAATACCAACAGCCTGTAGCTAATTCTGGCCATGGTTTTACATTTACCCCAAATGAACTAAATATAAGACATCATTCAATATCCTTACTACACAGAAACTAAATACAAGCCATAAGAATTCAAACTTGAAGGCCAAAAGAAGAGACGATTTGTTTTAACCTGCAACTTCCGCCCCAGCGAACCAACACATTAGTTCGTACTACATAGACGGAAATCCCTTTTGCCGCTGTTCCGGAAGCACTTGACCTTTCACATAACATGCGGCCTTGAAACAGACTTGTCTTGCTTGATTTAACTCAAGGTTAGAGTAAAAGGGATACGAATGTTCTCGGGTAGGAAGTTGCCATGGTAATCATAAATTTCAAAGACAATTAGGCGACGAAAATAAATGCGGAAAGAAAGTGTACAATTACGATTTTTTGGACAAATTAAATATTGTCATCATGAAGAGATTGTCTTGTGTTGAAAAGAAAAATGTCCTCTATTGAAAAGATATCATCGGAAAGATATCCTAAGTTGAAAAGGTAGCAGGGCCGGCCTTAGGCATAGGCAAACTAGGGCCTCGCACAGAACTCTTTTTATTTATTTATTTTTGTTAGAGAAGAAATCGCGAAACTTATCCTCAATGGTATTGTTGGAGTACATTAGAGTTTTTATTTTTCTATTTCATTTGGGGCCACCACATCACTTCGCCTTGGGCCGCCGATCTAAGGTCGGCTCTGAAGGTAACTTATGGTGAAAAGATGTTTTATGTCGAAAAGAATTCATATGTGCAAAAGATTTCATATGTTGAAAAGATTTCATATGTTGAAAAGATTTCATATGTTGAAAAGATTTCATATGTTGAAAAGATTTCATATGTTGAAAAGATGTCTAATGTCAAAATGTTGTCACATGTTGAAAAGATATTAGCGCCAGGTTCTCGTTAAATTAAAGGCGCGGTGGCTGCGCGGCAAAGCGCTTAGCTTCTGAACCGGGGTTCGAATCCTGGTAAAGACTGGGATTTTTAATTTCGGGATCTTTGGTCGCCTCTGAGTCCACCCAGCTTTAATGGGTACCTGACATTAGTTGGGCTAAAGTAAAGGCGGTTGGTCGTTGTGCTGGCCTCATGACACCCTCCATATTGAAATGACAATTTTGTCTGTTTTTAAGGAGATTTGCATGATTTTTCAGAAGATTTTAATAATGTCATGAAATTTTCAAGACTTTTTCGTATGCCTACATTTTGCAATTTCAGAATTCCAGGCACCCTTTAATAGTAAGTTAAAATGGTTTCATTTAATAATTTACACCTAGGCGCGTGGCCAATGAGAGTGCGGGGCCCACTGCGGCCGCAAAGGTTGCATTGGCCTAAGACCGGCCCTGCCCTTGAGGCTTACAAATGGTAGTAGAAAATGGGCAAAAAATACAAAACGTCAGACAAAGATGATCAGAAAACGTTTTGTTTAAGATCAGACACTATTTAATGTTTGTTCTACATAAAATGTTTGACATGTTTCGGACATTCAGAGTTGAAGAGAATCTTCACCCTAGCCAAACCTTTGACATGTTTCGGACATTCCTTCAGAGTTGAAGAGAATCTTCACCCTAGCCAAACCTTTGACATGTTTCGGACATTCCTTCAGAGTTGAAGAAAATCTTCACCCTAGCCAAACCTTTGACATGTTTCGGACATTCCTTCAGAGTTGAAAAAAATCTTCCCCTAGCCAAACCTTTCCAGTCCCAGGACGGGAGATAGCAGCGGGAAGGGTTGAATCCGGGAAGATCGAGCTGGCTGAACGACAGTCCAGTGCGCATACCGCACGACCAGTCGGCCCTCCAATGAACTGCAAGGACTAGGTATAGGCCTAAATAAAGAGGTCATATTAAATGAATTGATAAAGGACCAGGTAAAGGTAAGCTTATTATGAGGTCATATTTAAGGTAAGCTTATTATGAGGTCATATTTATTGATTTCTTACTATTTCATTGAGATGTACTACTAAATACCTAAACAATTTCTCCCTCGCATTGACGAGGTTAGCCTAATGAACCTGAAAGTAGATCCGACGTAAATATTGACTTGACAGAAGAATGTAGAAGTACATATTGAACGTTTGATTCACAAGGACACAGGTACTACAACCCTTGAAAACAATCCAACACTGAAACAGTTTACAAAATGAGTCACTCTACAAGAAACCAGGAGTGATCCAACTTCTGAAGGACACACTACTTGAAGACTTAGAATGTCACTTCTGATAGCGTACAGGAAAAATCATTACTTAGTAATGTCACTGCTGTAATTCTTTTTCTTGATATATAAAAGCCTAAACATAAATATAAAAAAAATAGCCCAGGATTCACAAAGTAATTTAATTTGATACCTGACATTATGAAAAATAATTTTATTTACCTTTATACTTAGCTTGACTTTATTTAGTTGTTTTTAATTTTAGATCGTAAAACAATATTTTAATTTTCTATGTAATTGATCTGACACTATTTTATTCTCTAGATCTAGATTTTCTTTTATTTTATTTATTCTCTCTGTCTTTCATAACACAGTTTAAATATTTTTTTTAACTAGATCTTACTCTTCAGAAATATAAGCACAGTGATTGAAAACAAGTTACAGCATACATTTTCAAAACAAAACAAAAAATCAAATCCAACTATATGTGTAAATAAAATTGGATCGGTTCTGATCTGATCGTATGGGATTGAATGAGATCCGATCAGGTTGGGAGTGGATCAATGAGGATATGATCTAATCGTAAAATGATCGGATCGTCATTATAAAAAGAATTGGCCTGTATGGGGATTGAAATTGCCTCCATCTCGTTATTAGCACGACGCTCTATCCACTTGGCAACCAGTTTCGGGAGTCAAACTTTCAGCAACTTTTCCCGTCTGTCCCGGTCTTCCTACACTAAGAGAACTGAAGCTAATAGTCAGAATGGACCTCATTCACCAATCGTAAACAAACAACATTTAGCCAAGTGACAATATTGATAAAACAATGAAAAAAAACGTATCACGTGACAGCCTTTATGGATTCTGTAAATCGCATAGAAGAGATAGAGAACCACGTGGCTATATGTTGTTTGTTTACGATTGGTGAATGAGGTCCAATGGGAAAACATCTTTCAGTTACCAATCTTTGCCACATGCATACCTATTTCTCCTGAAGAATGGAATACATACATATCTTGTTGTTGTTGTTCGAATGACTAGGTGAATAAAGTTTCATAAAAGTTTTGCTTCTTGATCTGAAACTAAAGTGAAACCTTGTGAGATAGAAGAATGTGTTTTATTCAGACGAAGTCTTCCTCAGTATTAGCGTAATCGTTTACATTAATATTAAAGAGAATGAAGAAATAGTCATCCTCTGTCACTGCATCCTCTGTCACTGCATCCTCTGTCACTGCATCCTCTGTCACTGCATCCTCTGTCACTGCATCCTCTGTCACTGCATCCTCTGTCACTGCATCCTCTGTCACTGCATCCTCTGTCACTGCCAGACTGCCAGGGTCGACGACAGAGAGGGACGGACTGTCAAAATCTCAAGGCATTACAAAATATATATTGGTATCACCATTTTGTTTTATTGTTTTTGAGTCACGATAAGTCAATACCAAGGTCGAAATTCTTCATAGGGAGAAAATTTAGTTCTCTTTCTAACACAGCTTCTACTTTGCATTTCTCGATCTATTCATGGCCATCATGACCATAAAGCTGCTTAAGACATCTTCTGTCTTCTCTCCCTTGACTCCATAGGGCATGAATGCAATATTTGACGCTATTCACTCTATTGACTTGATCACTTGGCTAGAGCAGTGTTTCCTGTATTCCGCTGAACCCTGAGTGTCTCGCGAGGCCTGACTAGGTGTTCCATGAACTACTGGAATAATGAACTAGTAGGCCACCACGTGAATCAATCAATCTTAAAAAATAAACAAAGTGTTCCAGTAAATTCTCAAAACGAGTGAAGTGTTCCGTTAGAAAAATAGTTTGAGAAACACTGGGCTAGAGGTTTCGTGTTTTTATGTTCTGGTCATATTTTGTACATATTTCTATCAGTAGTTTCACTTTATTTGAACTGGAAACTAATCAAAACGACGAAAGCAGTAAATTGTACATGTTTTGTCTGCGTGTCAGTGTCTGTCCAACATCTTATCTTATCTTATATAATACAGACGTTACTTCAAAAAAGAAGATGATTACGTCCTACGCGTCATGCATTTAGTCATGCATATTAACCAATGACTTAAATTCTGCCAAGTCACTGGTTTTCCTGGCTAGCTCAGGCAACCCATTCCATGCTCTAATAGCACTAGGGAAGAACATTGTGTATACTTCTAATCTTTTTCATCTCAAACATCAGATATAGTAGAAGTAATAGGAGTAATACAGAAATGTGTAAGTTTTTTTCTAGCTCATTGTATAATGTATACGATAAACGAGATTAAACAATTTATACCTGACTTTTTACTTTTCACTTCTTTAAAGTCCTATGCTTCTTTTGATAAGCTCAATACTATTATTCGTGGATCTCAATCAGAGGCGGACTGCCCGTGTGGGTATTTGGGCGAATGCCCGGTTGTCTGGCACCCTTTAATAGCGGTGGGGCCACCGCTGATTGTTATGGATGCTCATCAGATAGTCCACAATTTGTGGGCCGGATTATATGATAAATCGTGGACCTATCATGAAACACAGCCTGCCCCTGAATGTCAATAAAGTTTCGTTTAAAGCATCGAGTTAGATCTCTTCATAAAGCTACTTGGTCTATCTTTTGGTTATCGACTACGGTAATGGACAATTATTAATTAATTAATTAATAGTTAATTAGGCATTGTCTTCTACTCCGAAGATGAAGAAATAGTGCAATAGTTCAATTGACCTACACATTTTGTCACAACAAACGCAAACAAAGCCGTTGTTCGCCGGAGGTTAAGTAATGTTCTCATTTCGCCGCCTGCACCAGTCATCAGTAGCGGCTTTTGTTTGGGTTGCCCAGACTATATGACATTAGAATAACACAGCTTCGATATACTGAAAGAGAAACATTCAGGAAAGCCAGCTTGCGTTTATTGTAAACGTGTGTAAGGTCACTTGACGTTTCGACGACTATTATTCAAACTCGCTGCTATACTTTAACTCTTTCTCTCCTAATCGACGATACCATCGTTGATTTTGACCTCATTAAATTAAATCAATGTTAAATTTTTAAACTTGGCTTTGAATTATATAAAAAGAGCATGCATTTACCTTTAATTCTATACCAAATACAACATTTTCTGATAACAAACAACAAAGCTATTGAAGCCCAATCATAACAGGGGTAGTGAAATAGTATGAGCAAATGAAGAATTCCTTCAAAACGTGGAAAAATAATTACGGGGAGAAAGAGTTAACATGGGAAACAAAAAGTCAACCGGAGGTCTTGTGAATATTGATGACGTAATATTTCAATTTGAACTAGGAAGTAATCTTGGGGTCATAAAAAAAAATTATGATGAGAAATTCAAGGGCGATTATATGCCAGTAGTTTCCCCATTCGAGGGTTATCTTCCTATTCTCGCTACGCCTGAATGGGTGAAGGCGCCACACGCTCGACAAACACTTAGGTCTAGTGGTTTATGACCGCGTTCGTGTCTTCTCTTCTAAGAAGTGGTTTTAGTCTTTAGAGAGAACAAAAATGTTACGACAGCATTTTTAGCGCACACTGGGGAAAAAAAGGGGGGGGGGGAGGAGAGAGCAGGCGGATTGTAGGACCATTAGTTGTAGACACAGGCAATCAGGAAGTTCGAATTGCAAAGTCATCGTTTATTGGACAAGACAGGTCTCAAGACAGGTATCAAGTCTATAGAGCCACAACGAGGCTTTGATTAATCTAGGATCAGGTTAACAAAGCTGGTAGCCTATTGAGAAGTCTCACCTGTGTTAAAATCAACTGTTGATACAAGTTGTAATGGTTACATTGTGATGTAGCTTCAGTCTGAACCCCCTCCCCCCATTTTAAATATTACAAAGTATATAAAAAAATGTTGACACTGTCATTCATGGGCGTAGCCAGGGGGGGGTTGGGGTTCAAACCCCCCCCCCCCCGAAATGAAATCCCCCCCCTTGGGGGGGGGGGGATCGGAATTTAGTGAATGATTTTTTGCTTTGATTTTGTTTATTTAAGGTGAGATTTTAATACTAAACCATCAATTGCCCCAGCACAACCAATGGGGTTTTGAGTTTAAAACCCCAACCAGGGGGGTTCGAGTTTAAAAACCCCTAACAGGGGTTTTGAGTTTAAAACCCCCTACTAGGGGTTTTTGAGTTTTAAACCCCCTACTTGGGGTTTTTGCAGTTAACCCCCCCCCCTCTTCTATAAAACAAAACAAAAATTCAAACGAAAATCCCCTAATTCCAATATCACAGTTAAGGGAGATTTTGATTTTAAACCCCCCTCCAAAATTTACGATAAACCCCCTCTTCAATATAAAAAAAAGTTAATTACGCACTCAAAATGTTATGAGCGTAGCTAAATGGATTTTGACTCAGATTTGAGTTTAAAGCGGGGTTTGAAGGTAAAAAATACCTCTTTAATAATAAAAACAAAGCAAATTATACACTCAAAATGTTTTGAGTGTAGTCAAAGGGGTTTTGTGTTTAAACTCCCCTCCAGTGGAGTTTGAAGCTAAAAAGTACTTCTTCAATATAAATAAAAGCAAATTACTCACACTAAAATCTATGAACGCAGCCAAAGGGGTTTTGAGTTTAAACCCTCGCCAGGGGGGTTTGAGGCTAAAAATAAATCTTCAGTGTAAGAAAAAAAGCAAATTACGCACTCAAAATGCTATGAGCGTTGCCAAAAGGGGTTTTGAGTTTAAACCCCCATTCAGAGGGGTTTAATGCTAAAAATACCTCGTCAATATAAAAAAAAAGCAAATTACACACTAAAATTCTTTGAGCGTAGCCAATCCTTTCGGGGGTTTTGAGTTTAAACCCCTCTTCTACAGATGGCGTTTGTTTAAAGTTTAAAACCCCTCCAGATGGTTTTGAGTTTAAGATCCCCCTACAGAGCATTTTGAGGTGGAAAACCCCCAACAGATGATTTTGACGATAAAACTTCTCTTTTCGATATAAAATCTAAAGCAAACTACAGTCACCTAATTCCAAGAGCGTATTCAAGAGTGGTTACACATTTTTACCAGTGGCAGGGCTCCCTTAATAAACTGCAGTGAATAGTCATCTGCCGAAATTGAAAAACACTAAGATGGCTAAGACAGATTTTAGGAGTCAGTTATAGAGATCGGGTTTAAATCAAGGAAATCCTATGCCGAACTGGGAGTCGACCCTTTAGTAAGATTGTGAGAGAGCGACGCATGAGGTTTGCGGGACATGTTCTCCGACAAAATGAATTACGCATAAGAAGAGTTGCAATGATATCCTAGTACAACTTGACGCCACTCATTCATTGAGGTCCTCATGGCAGGTGGGAAGAGGCTCCAGACATTACCAGTGACTGATTTTATGGAAACAGCTTGACGTCAAATGCTCCGAACGGCGCGGTAGGGTCTAAGTCAGTAAGAATAGCACATTAGGTTTTTGAAATAAAACTTTTTAATAGCAGGAAAATGCACTGTAGATACCTCAGAATATGCATTTTGTTGGCTTTCAATACCAGAAATAGTGCTTGGCGGCGGGGCTTCGCCCCGCGCTGGGGAGTTCCTAACGCTCCCCAGACCCCCTTGCTGGTATTGGCGGGGAATCTACAATTTTTCCACTAACTCATGGAAGAACCTATTCTAGGGCACAATAAACGTCTTCCGAAAGAATGAAGGGTCAGAATGCAATAAAGATTACGTACACACACACACACACATAAATACATATAAAAAATTTCGCGCGGGGGGGGGAGAAAAAAATCCCCCCCCTAAACCCCCCCCCCCCCCCCCCCCCCGAAAAAAAATCCTGGCTACGCCCATGCTGTCATTTCTATTGCAGACTTTGTCTTCAAAAATAGACCGGTATTACGTTTATTTCCTATCTGTCACTCTACCTATAGACCTAAATCATTTCCAACACAACTTCTCTTTCTCTCTACTCATCTCTTTTATTTTTCTCCCTCCCTCTCTCTCTCTCCTTTTCTCTTTCTTTCTCTCCCCCACTCCCTCTCTTTCTTCTTCCAAATCTAATTCTTTGCAACAATCTTTAACACACTGCCTTTTTCATTCCAAATGTAACGAATGTTAAGACTACAGATGTTTACGTGTTACTATTTTCTTCCACCTCGATGTGTGAGGGACACAAGTGTCTCTTGTTACTGTCAGATCAAAGTTGAAACCAACTCTGGCCACAGTAGCTAGTAGTGGCTCGATGCGTCTCTTCCATTCTGTAGTTAGTTCTCTCGGGTATCAATAGGTGCATAGACATTTACATGACACTTATGTCGTTTCTTTAATCTTCTCGACACGAACACTCACACCTGAACTAAGTATTCTGCTCACACACGACTTGAGACTGGCTTGTGTGTGTGTATGTGTGTGTGTGTGTGAAATAGAGAGAAAAGGAGATACTGTTAGAGACAGAGAGAGAGAGAGAGAGAGAGTGGTTGTAGGAGACAGTAAAATACAGCCAGAAAAAGAAAAGATGCCGACAGCAGAGCTAGAGAGTGTGAGAGAAAGTGTACGTGTGTGTGTGAGAGAGAAAGTGTATGTGTGAGAAAGAGAAAGTGTGTGAGAGAAAGTGTGTGCGTCAGAGAAAAAGTGTACGAGTGTGAATAAGAGAAAGTGTATGTGAGAAAGAGAAAGTGTATGTGAGAGACTGTTAGAAAAAGAGAGAGAGCGTGAGTGAGAGTGTATGTGAGTGAGAGACTGTAAGAAAGAAAGTGAGCGTAAGTAAGAGAGTCTGTAAGAGAGATTTTTGTGAGAGAGTGTAAGGTAGTTAGTATGTGTATGCGTGTAAAAGAGAGAGTATGAGAGGGCATTTTTGTGAAATAGAGCCTGTAAGAATGAGAGGATAAAAAAGATAGTGGATATAGACTGTAAGTGTGTGAGAGAGAGAATGTGTGTGAGAAATAGAGAGGTTATGTCTTTCCTATCCCTAGTGTTTGTCTAACACAGGCGTGTATTGATACATATTTCAAGTATGCTTGCACTATATCATTTAGTCCACACACCCGACACCAAAACAAGCAAGTCTTCCTGTTTTCTTTCTCCTAATATCTATCTACAAAAATAAATTCACTTTTAGCCTACATTACAAGCCAAAGCCAATGAATACTATCTTCTGAACGCACTGTACAGTCTACATGTTATTCAAAGCCAACGAATACTATCTTCTGAAGGCACTGTACAGTCTACATGTTATTCTGAAGGCACTGTACAGTCTACATGTTATTCTGAAGGCACTGTACAGTCTACATGTTATTCAAAGCCAATGAATACTATCTTCTGAAGGCACTGTACAGTCTACATGTTATTCTGAAGGCACTGTACAGTCTACATGTTATTCTGAAGGCACTGTACAATCTACATGTTATTCAAAGCCAATGAATACTATCTTCTGAAGGCACTGTACAGTCTACATGTTATTCTGAAGGAACTGTACAGTCTACATGTTATTCTGAAGGCACTGTACAGTCTACATGTTATTCTGAAGGCACTGTACAGTCTCTATGTTATTCTGAAGGCACTGTACAGTCTACATGTTATTCTGAAGGCACTGTACAGTCTACATGTTATTCTGAACACACTGTACAGTCTACATGTTATTCTGAACACACTGTACAGTCTACATGTTATTCTGAAGGCACTGTACAGTCTACATGTTATTCTGAAGGCACTGTACAGTCTACATCTTATTCTGAAGGCACTGTACAGTCTACATGTTATTCTGAAGGCACTGTACAGTCTACATGTTATTCTGAAGGCACTGTACAGTCTACATGTTATTCAAAGCCAATGAATACTATCTTCTGAAGGCACTGTACAGTCTACATGTTATTCTGAAGGCACTGTACAGTCTACATGTTATTCGGAAAGCACTGTACAGTCTACATGTTATTCTGAAGGCACTGTACAGTCTACATGTTATTCAAAGCCAATGAATACTATCTTCTGAAGGCACTGTACAGTCTACATGTTATTCTGAAGGCACTGTACAGTCTACATGTTATTCGGAAAGCACTGTACAGTCTACATGTTATTCTGAAGGCACTGTACAGTCTACATGTTATTCTGAAGGCACTGTACAGTCTACATGTTATTCAAAGCCAATGAATACTATCTTCTGAACGCACTGTACAGTCTACATGTTATTCTGAAGGCACTGTACAGTCTACATGTTATTCTGAACGCACTGTACAGTCTACATGTTATTCTGAACGCACTGTACAGTCTACATGTTATTCTGAACGCATTGTACAGTCTACATGTTATTCTGAACGCACTGTACAGTCTACATGTTATTCTGAACGCACTGTACAGTCTACATGTTATTCTGAACGCACTGTACAGTCTACATGTTATTCTGAACGCACTGTACAGTCTACATGTTATTCTGAACGCACTGTACAGTCTACATGTTATTCTGAACGCACTGTACAGTCTACATGTTATTCTGAACGCACTGTACAGTCTACATGTTATTCTGAACGCACTGTACAGTCTACATGTTATTCTGAACGCACTGTACAGTCTACATGTTATTCTGAACGCACTGTACAGTCTACATGTTATTCTGAACGCACTGTACAGTCTACATGTTATTCTGAAGGCACTGTACAGTCTACATGTTATTCTGAACGCACTGTACAGTCTACATGTTATTCAAAGCCACCTCCTTTTTAGTCTGCCACCCAACGTGGAAACCTGTTTTTGTTTCATTTTTTGTTGATGTCACTTTAGCTGTTTTTCACACCGCGTGGCTGTCACAATGATCAAACATATTTGCTTCCAACAACAGATGTCACTCACACCTTGAGTTGGCTGCACTCAAACACTATCTGCTCAAACTTTTTTAGGAAAATGTCCTCTCCGCATCTGACTTTGGAATAGGGTTACTGAGTTACCGGACATATGAACACACAAAGGATGACAAAACCTTACAAAGGAGGGTATCATGTGACCAACGCAACGACCTACCGCCTTACTTTCCCCAACTAATGTCAGGTACCCATTAGAGGTGGGTAGACTAAGAGTCGCCTTTAAAATCCCGAAATTAAAAAACACAGTCCTATACGAGATTCAAACCCGGGACCCCCATATTTGTAACCGTAGCACTTTACCACTGGGAAGCCCTTATATTGTTTTGGTAAAACATGTCAAAATGCTTTAAAACTCTCTTCAAAACTACTGTCTTAAGTTTCATATTTCTTAGACAAATTCTCACATTAGTTGTCGGCTACCTGGTCGTGAAGGAAGGTCTCTGGACTTTCGTTCGTTGGTCTCGAGTTCGAGCCTTGCCCGCTATCGTTCCCCGTCGTCCTGCGGTAGTTTTGGGTTAGAATGTAATCATCTTCGTGTGTGAACCACTACCACCACTTTATATTTGGTGAAAAAAATGCCTCTTGTCAAGAGTTGTTTTGTCCACTGTTTCTTGATGAATGAAAACACTATTTAGCGCTATGTCCGGAAAAGCTAAAGTAAAATCCCAGATCTTTAAGAGCTCAGAGTAGCAAGTTTCTCAGGAAGGAAATGGCCAATTAAAAAACAAACAAACATCTTTTTGTTATTTCTAAGTGAGTTTTTGTGTTTAAACCAAAAGATTTGAGAGACCCAAATCGATTGGAGGCTCACCCCACAGTTTGAGAAACGCTGGCGTTGTGGATCGCTTTGCTAAACTCTGCTGACTGATAAAGTCTTTAGTAGACATGACAATTATTGGGCGAATATAAAATGAAAAAGAAGCCTACATTTCCTCTTCTCTGTCTTGCATATTTAAGGTGTCAGCATAATCAGTGCTAGCAAAAGACTCTGCTCCGATTGATATCAGAATTTAAAGGACATTGAAGTCCTATTGAAAGAGATGTGTTTTCTAAAATGAATAGCATAAGAATCTTTAACTCTAAGGTCAAGGTGGTGTTATTGTATGGGTCTGAAACAAGGATTACAACTGTATCAACAACAACAAGTAGACTACAGACCTTGTTAGTTTTCCTGACAGCCAGAATACTCAATGACGTGACACAGTAGAAAATAGGACAAACTCTGGAAGATGTGTGACATAGAAACGTAGATGTCCTGATAGGACAAACTCTGGAAGATGTGTGACATAGAAACGTAGATGTCCTGATACGACAAACTCTGGAAGATGTGTGACATAGAAACGTAGATGTCCTGATAGGACAAACTCTGGAAGATGTGTGACATAGAAACGTAGATGTCCTGATAGGATAAACTCTGGAAGATGTGTGACATAGAAACGTAGATGTCCTGATAGGACAAACTCTGAAAGATGTGTGACATAGAAACGTAGATGTCCTGATCTGACATAGAGAGTGAAAATGGACAAGTCACACTCAAAGGAAATATGTAAACGCCAGAGCTAGACAAGCTTTCGATTGGGGAGATGTATTGGTCCCTCCCTAACAAAAGATGCCAACAACAGAGCTTAACAGGCCTTAGATCGTAGATGGATTCATCCCACTTTAAGCACAATTGTCAATAGCAGAGCAAGACTAGCCTTAGATTGAAAACTCCCAGGGCACAAAATGCAGAAGAAAGCCAAAAAGAACATGGCGACGCAGTGTATTAGAAGAAGCTGAGGTGATAGGAAAGAGCTGGGAAGCCATTCAAAGGCTAGAAAGAGACTGTGGAGAGTGGCGTGTTTTTACTGAGGCCCTATGATCATGTAGCCAACACTACCTTAACTTTCCCCCAACTAATGTCAGGTACCCATTAGCGTTGGGTGAACTCAGGAGCCCTAAAATTCTAACTGCCGTCACTATTCCAGTCTCCGCCTGACACCATTTATTTTATCATCTTCTTGTCTTCAAGCCCCGCTCTTTTAGTTTAACCCATTAACTACCAAAACTTTATTACTGCATTAAATATAAATTTTCTATTAAAATCCTAGAGATGATTCCTTGATAAAAACTCTCATCAAAATGTCCCACTGGTAGAATGATTCCTTGACAAAAACTCTCATCAAATGTCCCACTGGTAGAATGATTCCTTGACAAAAACTGTCATCAAAATGTTCCACTGGTAGAATGATTCCTTGACAAAAACTCTCATCATAATGTCCCACTGGTAGAATGATTCCTTGACAAAAACTCTTATCAAAATGTCCCACTGGTAGTGATGATTTCTTGACAAAAACTCTCATCATAATGTCCCACTGGTAGAATGATTCCTTGACAAAAACTGTCATCAAAATGTTCCACTGGTAGAATGGTTTCTTGACAAAAACTGTCATCAAAATGTTCCACTGGTAGAATGGTTTCTTGACAAAAACTCTCATCAAAATGTTCCACTGGTAGAATGGTTTCTTGACAAAAACTCTCATCAAAATGTTCCACTGGTAGAATGATTCCTTGACAAAAACTGTCATCAAAATGTTCCACTGGTAGAATGATTCCTTGACAAAAACTCTCATCAAAATGTCCCACTGGTAGTGATGATTTCTTGACAAAAACTCTCATCATAATGTCCCACTGCTAGAGATGATTCCTTGACAAAAACTCTCATCATAATGTCCCACTGCTAGAGATGATTCCTTGACAAAAACTCTCATCAAAATATCCCTCTGCTAGAGATGATTCCTTGACAAAAACTCTCATCATAATGTCCCACTGCTAGAGATGATTCCTTGACAAAAACTCTCATCATAATGTCATACTGCTAGAGATGATTCCTTGACAAAAACTCTCATCAAAATGTCCCTCTGGTAGAGATGATTCCTTGGCCTAAGCTGGCTTTCAGTGAACGCCATTGTTGTTCATGCTTCAGACGATTTGACTGACGCTGAACATTTTTGGTCATGATTTGAGATAAATCCAAATGTAATCATGGACTCAAGTCATCAAGTCATCCTTAGCATTCTCAATGTGTATTACCTGTAAGATCTAGGACCACAGTCTAAATGTGTATTACCTGTAAGATCTAGGACCACAGTCTAAATGTCCTTGGCATTCTCGATCGCCAGTCTGCATACATTAATCCAATTACTGAACACAGCGCGTGATCTCGAAGATCTTTTAAATATTTTTTTTCATTCCCCCAACTATAATCCACACACACACACACACACACACACACATTTTATGTTGTGGACATGGAAGTTGATACACGTAAAGCAGTATGTGTTTGTGTGAGTGTGTGTGTGTTCTTTGGCCCAATATTGACTGATGTCTTCAAAGAGAACGTTGTTGAAGTTTGGATTACTGACTGGAGCGTCTTAATGTGACTGGAATATTCGTTCACATTGACATATTTCTTTTTCTTCTGAAGACGGAAGTTACACACACACACACGCGCGCGCACACACACACACACGCACACACACACGCACACAATTAGAACACTAGTGTCAATTTGCGCTAGCTCTTTTTAACTTACTAGGCAGGTCTGGGTGTAGGGCCTATAAAGCCCTTTATGAAGTGGGGAAAAAAGGGGTGGAGGGTGACGGAGCGGGCTAAGAGCAGGACTTAGGTATCTGGAGGCTCTTGGGCGAAGTGACTTTGGTCCCCAGAATGAAAATAAAAATAAACACTTTGTTATAGCTAATTAAAAGCCTAACCCAAATCTTTCCAATCAAAGCCGATATGGTGACCCTCCTATGCGTTGTTTAAACCTCAATCTCCTTTTGATTCACCATTTGGATTCTCATTTGGATGCACCAGACTCGACATTAACACCAAAAGTTCTTCTAACATTGGTAGTTCAACAAGTAAATCTAAACTTTCCTCAGTAAAACCTTGAGTCATGGTATAAGCCTAACGCTAGTCTAGCAGACATAAGCAATAGAGCTTTGCTATTTTTTAGATTTGGTGTTGTTGTTTTTTCTCTAAATTTTTTGTTAGTCCGCTCAATCTTTTAAGAATCTATATACAATGTAAGTCAAGAAAACAAAATCTCTACTTGTTTGTGTCACGTAGCATACAGCAGCTACTGCCTTAAGTTTATTTTTAGATTATATGCAGCGCAAGGTCATGGCTGTATGTTGTTGTCAAGTTTATTTAAAACGATGACGGTTTTTCCATAAGCTTTAAAAATAGTTTGGAAGTTACTAGAAAACGGGCAAGAGGTAGTATTTAAAGACTTGGATAAAATAATTTAAATTAAATTGTACTGTACATTTATGTATATGGCTCCTTCTGTCTCGGAAGACAATGGATGCTCCCAGGTGAGTCGCTGGTTTTGGTTTCGTCTTGAGACGGGGCAGAATCTGGTGGGACTGATCCAGCGACTTCTGGAGCGGCAAAGTTTGACACAGTTCCTGCATGTATATGCATCTGTCCTAAGGCTAGCTGACAAGGCAGATTTCTTTTTCTTTCTCTTGACTGATGCAGCTGGATGGAATTGTACTGTACATTTATGTAGTGTGTATATTAAAGTGATTCCTAGTTCCAGAATTAAAGCTTTGTATTTATTTAAAAGAAGATTTCAGTTTTAAGTCTATACATTGAAGTAGTTTCTCCGGCATCACGACATTGAGAATTTAGACACGACATTGTTTGAGAATTTAGACACGACATTGTTTGAGAATTTAGACACGACATTGTTTGAGAATTTAGACAGTTGTTCAAAGGGGGATCTATAGGAAGTTATAACGTCAGAAAAGCATTGTTTGGTCAACTCAGTCTCATCGTAACATCCAGACATCGTTGTCATCTGGAACCCATATCGTCAAAGTTTATTTTACAAGATACACGAATAAAGATTATTACGTCATGGCCCTAATCTCCTCCAGACGATAAAGGATGGTCGTGGGCTGGGATTAAACTCAAGACAATCTTAACGATAGTCTGAACACGACCAGCGCCCCTAACCGCCCCTATATAGTGTTCCCTGGGTGATTGTGTTGGCTCATGGTCTTGGTGTTGTATCGCTGGCGGTCATTCCTAGAAGACCGAAACATCTATGAGGTAGCCTACTCTCCACTTTTAATCTGACTTTCTCTCGTGATAGCCATGGTCAGATTCACACTACTTAACAGAGCTGGGTGCTGTGAAACAGGCAAGAGCTAGCCCTAACGTTGACAACCAAGTTGCAGCTGTTGGCATGGCGTTTCTAGGGAAAGGAAAAAAAAAACTTATACCGAGGTCTGGGAAACCAAAACTTCTCGACCTGTGTGGTGACATGTATGTACTACTCAAAACAGCAGGGTTTCTGTCTAGGGCTTTTGTAAGAGAGGAATTTAACCTCACTCAAAGAGAGTTTGATAATGATGATGATGTTTGTTAAATAGCCTCGTAGCTATTGCACTTTTTTTTTGGAAGTGAACGATTTTTCTCATCATTCATTGATTTATGATAAGTTTTGCTTCTTTACATAAAATATTCAAATGCCTTAAAATTTAAGTTTAATTTTTGTTTTGTTCGACACACTCAGTATTTTTTAACTTTCTCTATTACATGGTCACACTTTCATGTATACCCCCCCCCTTTTTTTGCCTTACTATTTGTTGTTTCACTGACTCCGACATGACTCATTCACAGCTTAACGTCTTACGTCATGGGGGGTTTGATTCCTCCATTAATCTCGAACATGTCAGTGTACAAGCGAGCCAGTGTTAACATGTCACCGAGACCTTGAGCTCCGCGCATATTCCAGGCTCTGTATTTTAATGATGTTTGCTAATGTGTGTATTTGTTAGGCGGGGAAAGGGCGGGGCACAGACCCAACGATTTGTTTAAGAAATCAGTATCATATATAATGTCATATGACACCAAACCCTGTAACATCAGATGCCAGCCTATCGTCTACTATGTGTCCCCTTCCTCCATGCCATATGTAAGTTCAAAGTTAAAAACTTTGTAAATTGTTTTAATTGAAGAGAAATTTATATATGGCGATATGGGGCAATTATTGGCATTCAAAAGACCTTGGGTATATTGCCAAGCATTTAATTGAATTGATAAGAGTTCTTGACCAAACAAATGTATAAATATTTTTTTTTAATTATTTTCTTGTGCGCTATTTACTCTGCCAAGATAAACATATTGTGTTATTAAAAGACGATGTACTTGTACACACGTTTGCGTCAAACATTGTTAACTTTGCAAGCCGACCCTCTCTAGCCCATTGTGAAGAGTTATTTAATCTCACCGTGCAGTGCAACGTGGCAGCAGAGTTAGTGTGAAGCAAAAGAAGTCAAGGGATCTATCAAGGATCATGCTATACCAGTGGTTTTCCTTTCACAAAAACTTGACATTCTTTTTCTGAGGAAAGGAAATGTTCTCTCTCTCTCTTTCTCTCTCTTTTTCTCTTATTCTTTCCCTTACTCTCTTTCTCCGTCTTCCCTTCCTTCTTTCTCTCCCCCCTATATTTCTTTCTTATCCCCTCCCTAGACCAGTTCTTTATCTCTCTAATTCTTCTCTGAAAACTGAACAATTGTTACGCTCGCTACATTGGATTGGTTGACAGACGTTCAAACTCCTGGCCTACTGTCATTGTTCCGACCCTAATGTCAACTCCTGGCCTACTGTCATTGTTCCGACCCTAATGTCAACTCCTGGCCTACTGTCATTGTTCCGACCCTAATGTCAACTCCTGGCCTACTGTCATTGTTCCGACCCTACTGTCAACTCCTGGCCTACTGTCATTGTTCCGACCCTAATGTCAACTCCTGGCCTACTGTCATTGTTCCGACCCTAATGTCAACTCCTGGCCTACTGTCATTGTTCCGACCCTAATGTCAACTCCTGGCCTACTGTCATTGTTCCGACCCTAATGTCAACTCCTGGCCTACTGTCATTGTTCCGACCCTACTGTCAACTCCTGGCCTACTGTCATTGTTCCGACCCTAATGTCAACTCCTGGCCTACTGTCATTGTTCCGACCCTAATGTCAACTCCTGGCCTACTGTCATTGTTCCGACCCTAATGTCAACTCCTGGCCTACTGTCATTGTTCCGACCCTAATGTCAACTCCTGGCCTACTGTCATTGTTCCGACCCTAATGTCAACTCCTGGCCTACTGTCATTGTTCCGACCCTAATGTCAACTCCTGGCCTACTGTCATTGTTCCGACCCTAATGTCAACTCCTGGCCTACTGTCATTGTTCCGACCCTAATGTCAACTCCTGGCCTACTGTCATTGTTCCGACCCTAATGTCAACTCCTGGCCTACTGTCATTGTTCCGACCCTAATGTCAACTCCTGGCCTACTGTCATTGTTCCGACCCTAATGTCAACTCCTGGCCTACTGTCATTGTTCCGACCCTAATGTCAACTCCTGGCCTACTGTCATTGTTCCGACCCTAATGTCAACTCCTGGCCTACTGTCATTGTTCCGACCCTAATGTCAACTCCTGGCCTACTGTCATTGTTCCGACCCTAATGTCAACTCCTGGCCTACTGTCATTGTTCCGACCCTAATGTCAACTCCTGGCCTACTGTCATTGTTCCGACCCTAATGTCAACTCCTGGCCTACTGTCATTGTTCCGACCCTAATGTCATGCGCTAATCTCTTTTTTTTCAAGGAGCCACAGAAAGTTTCGACCCGAATGTTACAGGCCGATCTTGTATTTTTCTTTTCGGTCAGGGGCACAGAAAGTTCCGACCCGAATGCTACAGGCTGATCTTATTTTTTAACATACCGATTTCTTAGGGGCGGAATTGTTTTTCTGTGTGTGGGTAAATAGCATCAAACTCAGGCTAAAAATACAAGTTGAAATATGGTAGCACTTTTGAACTATTGCTAAAGGTCACCAGTTGAATAAGCTGCTCTATTAGCACGCATTGCGCCCCCCCCCCCACGTGACCTCTACCAAACTGATCTCCGCAGCCTGACATGCTACAGACTAGGTGACACTATATGTATGTCACACAGGTGTCTTGCGTCTACGCTCTGAGAATTAACCAACCATTTAGAAGTATTCCGTTACAGGTAGGCAAGCATGCTTCTTATACAAACCAATCCAGCCAAGTATCAGACATGCCTAGATCAGGTTACCCTGATAGATTTCACAGGTCAATTGACCTTCGTTCAGTCCTTCCAATGGCACATGGGCAAGGACCTGTACGCATGTCTGTTCTGTTGGAGGGCTGCTGGTCGTCACGATTAGCCGGAGTTCGAACCCAGCCCTCCGCCATCTTCTGCCTTCCTGCAAACAAATTTAACCTATTTATAAAGTTTTATGCATGTGTATCAATACCCAAAAAAAAAGTTATTTATAAGTATTTATTTATTTAAGTAACTTCGATTACCAATATTACTACATTATATTAGAAAAAAATCTCAAAAATACTCATTAAAAAATTAGGAAATATTTAGATTTCTTTCAGAACATTTTTTTTACGATTGTCAGCAAAGTTCTTGAAACCGAAATGAATGTGGAACTATCTAGTCAAGAGCTGTAGCAAAAGAATTTTATCATTTCTGAAATCCGTTGAAATTTGGTTGTCAGCACAAGAATAATTGGTTGGTGTCAAGCCTTTTTTGTTTTTCAACATGGAAGTCAAAAAGACGCCTGACACTTGTGTGACTGGCTGAACATATAAACACACACACACGCGCGCACACGCGTGGATGGCTGCCTGGTCGTGAGGTTTGCGCGCTGGACTGTCGATGGTCCCGGGTTCAAACCCTGCCCGCTCCCATCCCCCGTCGTCCTGCGGGAGGTTTGGACTAGGAAGAAAACTATCTTCAACTCTGAAGGAACATCCGAAGCATGTCAAACATTTGACAACACACACAAAGTCGAGTCCGATGGAACTGAGTTGTTGCGGTGTCGTTATGCCTTGTGAACATGTATTTTCACGGTTTGGAGAGTATTGTATCTAGGATCGGATATGGTCCGCAGGCCGTGGGTCGGACATTAGTGGAATACTTTTTTAAAAATGTAATGCTTTGTTAGATGGCTGTGTTCACTGTTTGACTTTCGCCTTTCTAAGTTACTTTTAGTTTATACATGTAATTAATAAAAGCATTAGAACTATTATTATTATTATTTTAAAAATGAAGTCAACTTCTTAACTAAATCAATTCTTGCAGATATCAAAATAACTCTTTGAACAAGCGAAATATAAATATTTTAAAAAATCATATTTAAAAAGAAGAACTCCCAATTTACAACCACAAATCCCTTTTTCGGTATCAAACAATACAATTATTCACCAATAATTAATCAACTAATTTGTTACTTTTTTATTTCATTCATGTTTTGTTAGGTACAATAAATAATGTTTAAAATTTCAACTTGAGAATGGGTGTGGGAGAAATAACGTGTACAGTTAGCCATATTTCTGAATGCTGGAAAAAGTCATTTCCCTTGTCAGTATCATACGAGTTTATATATGTATTACACTGTCATTGACTAATTGGTTAATTTTTTTTTTTTGATTCATGTATTGATTTATAAATGTGGTATAGTTAAAAAAAATGTAATATTGCCTTCGAGAATGAGTAATTGTGTAAAGTTTTAACTCTACCACAGAATGGGTGTGGGAGAAATAAGGTGTGCCCACTTTTTACCAGACAGACACAGTGAGTTGATAGCTTTGTAGAAAAAAATAAAAATCATACAGCCTCATTACCTCCACTGTACTAAAATGTCTAAAGAGCTCTTCAGGCACGTCTTGTTTTTTTTTTTCATCATGTAATGCAAATGTGTTGACATGAAGGCAGGTTTCTCCCTTGCTAAGTCATTATTTATAAATGTATGTGTCTATGGCTGTGTGTATCACCTCTTGTGTGTGAATGTGTACATTTATTTTCCAGTTCTTTTAATGGTAAAAAAAAAGAATAATTAAAAAAAACCACTCTCATGATTGTAGTCTTGTGTGACCTAAAAGTGAAGTCTTGTTCATTAGCTAAATCTATTTTATATTTGACATCTAGCTATCTAGCAAGATCTACTCATTCTACTAGCATTACCTGGCCAACCTGGTCCAGTGTGAATTAAAACTAACCGATCATGTTTGTTTTTTTAAAGTCTTGCCAAATAACTATAAATCAAATTATCTTGGTCATAATCTGTTGGGGGAATGTTTTCTTATGAGCTTGATAATACACTACCTTTTTTACGCTCTAAATAAACCAAGTTTGTGAAATGGGCAGAGGGCCAGTTGAGGCTTATACTGTGGCACATTAATATTGTCTGAAAGGTGTGTGTGTGGGGGAGGGATACAACGTTCTGATTCAAAGTACCTTACATAGACCAAGGCCTAAGCACGTGACCTGCGACGTCGCAACCGTTGACGTGGCAACGAGCTTTTGGTTTCCACTGCCCACAGGTTGGTCTGAGTTCAGGCCTTCTATACCATTGGTCACGTCTAAACGCGCCTTAGTCTCTCAGTAACACATCTCCGTTTCTTTCAACCTTTTTCTAGCTTGCAACTTTCGGTTGCTCGTCGTTAAGATTCTCCAACGCGATCATATAGAAATAATCTGTAGATTTCAACAATAAATTTTGTTTTTCATGTATAATGTATGAATGTATAAATGGTTACAGTGACCTGGTGACGCCCACCAGAGGGGGGGGTGACACAAGTGAAAAAAAAATACACTTTTGAAATGGCAGACAATTGATAGTTATGTGTCAATGTCTAAATACCTGAACATTTTTATGTACAAGAAATATACCATTCATGAGCAGACCGTACTGTGTGACACCCACCCCAGTGACGCCGCTGGTGGCAATGTTTATGAATTTCATATTTCATTTAAATATACAAAAACACATTCTAATCAATCAGTTCTACGTTGTTGCTTTTTTCCAAAGATTTTTAGACACCCCCCCCCCTTAAATAACCTCCCTTGTAATGGATTTAGGCCTAGCCGAAAAATAATCATTTTTGTATGCAATTTTCTGAAAACGTTTTTTAAAACGTAAAAGTATTGTGCATATGAGGCAAGTTTTGACTGAACAAACCGACCGTATGACTTCGGCTGTAATGACATCTTGGCCAGTGCTAACTACGCAATAGAGACCTCTACGTATTCACGAAACGTTTCTGGGAATTCTATTTATAACAACGTCACGTGACTGTCATAGGGTGTCAAGATACGTACAGACAGCATTGACAGCTCTGCTTACGCATACAAATGTAGTGAAATTATGCAAATGATACATTTTTAAACATCTTATATAAACTCACTTTTGTATCTGTCTGTCTATCTGTCTGTCTCTGTATGTCTGGTAAAAAGTTTGTACACGTTATTTCTCCCACACCCATTCTCGGATCAAGTTGAAGCTTTGCACAATTATTTTTTTTGGACAGACAAGACATGAATCATTAAAAAAAATTAACTATTTAGTCTTACTGGTAATTAATTTTTTTTATACCGATTAAGGAGATTAATCCTTCAGTATTCTCAGGTATGGTTTAAACAAAAAAAAAACATTTAATTTTAAAACGGCAAATGAATCTTTGAAACATTACTACTTTTGACCATCAAAATAAAATCACGTCTTAAATATTCCTTGTGAATAGGCGGATCCGACAGGCACCCGACTCCAACGGGGGCCGCCTCTGAGTTTGTGATAACAAAAACTCTATTTGTAATCTTGTTATTTTTTAATTTAAAACTACTAATAGTGTTCATAAATCATAAATAGTCTTATAGTTCATACAGAAATAATAAATTAAAATTATAAATGCAAACTAAAATAGCTAACAAAGAAAGACGACAAAATAGGCCCTACAAATAAATCAGTTTGATCATGTCATTTCCTAATTGATGGACCAAGACTTATAAATCTGTGCGATATAACTCTTTTTACCGATTGTTGTGATCTAGCTTTTAGCTTTCTGAATGCGCTATGATCCTATCACCTGTCTCAATGTGCTATGATCCTATAACCTGTCTCAATGCGCTATGATCCTATCACCTGTCTCAATGTGCTATGATCCTATCACCTGTCTCAATGCGCTATGATCCTATCACCTGTCTCAATGTGCTATGATCCTATCACTTGTCTCAATGTGCTATGATCCTATTACCTGTCTCAATGCGCTATGATCCTATCACCTGTCTCAATGCGCTATGATCCTATAACTTGTCTCAATGTGCTATGATCCTATCACCTGTCTCAATGCGCTATGATCCTATCACTTGTCTCAATGTGCTATGATCCTATCTCCTGTCTCAATGTGCTATGATCCTATCACCTGTCTCAATGTGCTATGATCCTATCACTTGTCTCAATGTGCTATGATCCTATCACTTGTCTCAATGCGCTATGATCATATCACTTGTCTCAATGTGCTATGATCCTATCACTTGTCTCAATGTGCTATGATCCTATCACTTGTCTCAATGTGCTATGATCCTATCTCCTGTATCAATGTGCTATGATCCTATCACCTGTCTCAATGTGCTATGATCCTATCACCTGTCTCAATGTGCTATGATCCTATCACTTGTCTCAATGTGCTATGATCCTATCACTTGTCTCAATGCGCTATGATCATATCACTTGTCTCAATGTGCTATGATCCTATCACTTGTCTCAATGCGCTATGATCATATCACTTGTCTCAATGTGCTATGATCCTATCACTTGTCTCAATGCGCTATGATCATATCACTTGTCTCAATGTGCTATGATCCTATCACTTGTCTCAATGCGCTATGATCATATCACTTGTCTCAATGTGCTATGATCCTATCACTTGTCTCAATGTGCTATGATCCTATCACTTGTCTCAATGTACTATGATCCTATCTCCTGTATCAATGTGCTATGATCCTATCACTTGTCTCAATGTGCTATGATCCTATCACCTGTCTCAATGTGCTATGATCCTATCACTTGTCTCAATGTGCTATGATCCTATCACTTGTCTCAATGCGCTATGATCATATCACTTGTCTCAATGTGCTATGATCCTATCACTTGTCTCAATGCGCTATGATCATATCACTTGTCTCAATGTGCTATGATCCTATCACTTGTCTCAATGCGCTATGATCATATCACTTGTCTCAATGTGCTATGATCCTATCACTTGTCTCAATGCGCTATGATCATATCACTTGTCTCAATGTGCTATGATCCTATCACTTGTCTCAATGCGCTATGATCCTATCACTTGTCTCAATGTGCTATGATCCTATCTCCTGTCTCAATGTGCTATGATCCTATCTCCTGTCTCAATGTGCTATGATCCTATCACCTGTCTCAATGTGCTATGATCATACCACTTGTCTCAATGTGCTATGATCCTATCTCCTGTCTCAATGTGCTATGATCCTATCTCCTGTCTCAATGTGCTATGATCCTATCACCTGTCTCAATGCGCTATGATCCTATCACTTGTCTCAATGTGCTATGATCCTATCTCCTGTCTCAATATGCTATGATCCTATCTCCTTTCTCAATGTGCTATGATCCTATCACCTGTCTCAATGCGCTATGATCCTATCACTTGTCTCAATGTGCTATGATCCTATCTCCTGTCTCAATGTGCTATGATCCTATCACCTGTCTCAATGTGCTATGATCCTATCACTTGTCTCAATGTGCTATGATCATATCACTTGTCTCAATGTGCTATGATCCTATCTCATGTCTCAATGTGCTATGATCCTATCACCTGTCTCAATGCGCTATGATCCTATCACCTGTCTCAATGCGCTATGATCCTATGTCCTGTCTCAATGTGCTATGATCCTATCACTTGTCTCAATGTGCTATGATCCTATCACTTGTCTCAATGCGCTATGATCCTATCCCCTGTCTCAATGCGCTATGATCCTATCACTTGTCTCAATGTGCTATGATCCTATCACTTGTCTCAATGTGCTATGATCCTATCACCTGTCTCAATGTGCTATGATCCTATCACTTGTCTCAATGTGCTATGATCCTATCACCTGTCTCAATGTGCTATGATCCTATCACTTGTCTCAATGTGCTATGATCCTATCACTTGTCTCAATGTGCTATGATCCTATCACCTGTCTCAATGTGCTATGATCCTATCACTTGTCTATATGTGCTATGATCCTATCACCTGTCTCAATGTGCTATGATCCTATCACTTGTCTCAATGTGCTATGATCCTATCACCTGTCTCAATGTGCTATGATCCTATCACTTGTCTCAATGTGCTATGATCCTATCACCTGTCTCAATGCGCTATGATCCTATCACCTGTCTCAATGCGCTATGATCCTATCACCTGTCTCAATGCGCTATGATCCTATCACCTGTCTCAATGTGCTATGATCCTATCACTTGTCTCAATGTGCTATGATCCTATCACTTGTCTCAATGCGCTATGATCATATCACTTGTCTCAATGTGCTATGATCCTATCACTTGTCTCAATGTGCTATGATCCTATCACTTGTCTCAATGCGCTATGATCATATCACTTGTCTCAATGTGCTATGATCCTATCACTTGTCTCAATGCGCTATGATCATATCACTTGTCTCAATGTGCTATGATCCTATCACTTGTCTCAATGCGCTATGATCATATCACTTGTCTCAATGTGCTATGATCCTATCACTTGTCTCAATGCGCTATGATCATATCACTTGTCTCAATGTGCTATGATCCTATCACTTGTCTCAATGTGCTATGATCCTATCTCCTGTCTCAATGTGCTATGATCCTATCACCTGTCTCAATGTGCTATGATCCTATCACCTGTCTCAATGTGCTATGATCATATCACTTGTCTCAATGTGCTATGATCATATCACCTGTCTCAATGTGCTATGATCCTATCACCTGTCTCAATGTGCTATGATTCAATCACCTGTCTCAATGTGCTATGATCCTATCACCTGTCTCAATCACGTCTGGACTAGTTGTAAAAGGGGGTGGGAAAAATGGAGGATCTTCGTGAATGATCGTTTTTAAATGCATAAAAAAATGTTCATTTTGGTCTCAACATTTCTCAAGGGAACGAATTCAATTTATACTACCACATCTATCAAGTACAATTTCTTTGCTTGTTAATGAATTACCAAAAGTTAATTAACTCATTGGTTAATTTTTAAAAATTGATTCTTGGGTTGTCAGGCAAAAGAAATAATCCGAGATTGGGTGTGGGAGAAATAACGTGTACACACTTTTGAACGGACAGACAGACAGAGTGAGTTGATAGAAGCTTTGTAAAAAGAGGCGCGAGCCCCCCCCCCCCTTAAAAAAGCAATAAAAGTATTAAGAGGATAAAAATAAATTAAAGTATATTGGACAGGGGCGGACTGGTTATATGAGCATTAAGGCAAATGCCCGGTGGGCCTGTACCTAAATGGGCCGATAGAACAACAGTAATCATCTTTTTTTTTTTTTTTTTTTTGAAGTCACGTCTGTATTTTATAAGATAAGGGCCGCATGGATGTCACTATGGCACGTAATACATTGTTCAAGGTTTTCTAGTATTCTCTTACAAAAGGGGCCCTCTGAGCGTCGTGTTTAAAACTAAAATCTTTTGCAGACTCTACTAGGGCTAACTAATTTAATCTAACACATTTTCCAAAATAATTTAATAGCCTGCATCCGTAGACAGTGTAACTAGTTGGCTTTATCCTTTAAAGGCCTACACACTTTGCGATTAAAAGCAACATAAGGCCTATATTCCTCATAAAGATATTGTGTTCAACGTATGTATGTCTACAGCTATCGATACATCAAACTTAACATAATGATTTTGAGGATAGGAAGACCTAGCATTGGATCTCCATATACATTTTATGGGCCGGATGGTATAGAAATACTTTAAAAAAAAACAAAGCTTATTAAAAGGAATGAACCGCACAATTATTGCCCTATCTCAATACTACACGACTTAGCTCCTTTTTCGATAAGACTTTTTCAACTTGATCTAAGACAGGAAGACGGGAGAAATATGTACAAGATTTGTACCAGACAGAGTGAGTTGTACCGGACACAGTGAGTTGTACCAGATAGAGTGAGTTGTACCAGATAGAGTGAGCTGTATCAGATAGAGTGAGTTGTACCAGACAGAGTGAGTTGTACCAGACAGAGTGAGTTGTACCAGATAGAGTGAGTTGTACCAGACAGAGTGAGTTGTACCAGATAGAGTGAGCTGTATCACTCAAAGTGAGTTGTACCAGACAGTGTGAGTTGTACCAGATAGAGTGAGTTGTACCAGACAGAGTGAGTTGTACCAGACAGAGTGAGTTGTACCAGATAGAGTGAGTTGTACCAGACAGAGTGAGTTGTACCAGATAGAGTGAGCTGTATCAGTCAAAGTGAGTTGTACCAGACAGAGTGAGTTGTACCAGATAGAGTGAGCTGTATCAGTCAAAGTGAGTTGTACCAGACAGTGTGAGTTGTACCAGACAGAGTGAGTTGTACCAGACAGTGTGAGTTGTACCAGACAGAGTGAGTTGTACCAGACAGATTGAGCTGTACCAGACAGTGTGAGTTGTACCAGACAGTGTGAGTTGTACCAGACAGAGTGAGTTGTACCAGACAGATTGAGCTGTACCAGACAGTGTGAGTTGTACCAGACAGAGTGAGTTGTACCAGACAGAGTGAGTTATACCAGACAGATTGAGTTGTACCAGACAGAGTGAGTTGTACCAGACAGAGTGAGTTGTACTAGACATAGTGAGTTGTACCAGACAGATTGAGTTTTACCAGATAGAGTGAGTTGTACCAGACAGAGTGAGTTGTACCAGATAGAGTGAGCTGTATCAGTCAAAGTGAGTTGTACCAGACAGATTGAGTTGTACCAGACAGATTGAGCTGTACCAGACAGTGTGAGTTATACCAGACAGATTGATTTGTACCAGACAGATTGAGTTGTACCAGACAGTGTGAGTTGTACCAGACAGAGTGAGTTGTACCAGACAGAGTGAGTTGTACCAAACAGATTGAGCTGTACCAGACAGTGTGAGTTATACCAGACAGATTGAGTTGTACCAGACAGATTGAGTTGTACCAGACAGATTGAGCTGTACCAGACAGATTGAGCTGTACCAGACAGTGTGAGTTGTACCAGACAGAGTGAGTTATACCAGACAGAGTGAGTTGTACCAGACAGATTGAGTTGTACCAGACAGATTGAGCTGTACCAGACAGTGTGAGTTGTACCAGACAGAGTGAGTTATACCAGACAGAGTGAGTTTTACCAGACAGATTGAGCTGTACCAGACAGTGTGAGTTATAGAAGACAGATTGAGTTGTACCAGACAGATTGAGTTGTACCAGACAGATTGAGCTGCACCAGACAGATTGAGCTGTACCAGACAGTGTGAGTTGTACCAGACAGAGTGAGTTATACCAGACAGAGTGAGTTGTACCAGACAGATTGAGTTGTACCAGACAGATTGAGCTGTACCAGACAGTGTGAGTTGTACCAGACAGAGTGAGTTACACCAGACAGAGCGAGTTGTACCAGACAGATTGAGCTGTACCAGACAGTGTGAGTTGTACCAGACAGATTGAGCTGTACCAGACAGTGTGAGTTATACCAGACAGATTGAGTTGTACCAGACAGATTGAGTTGTACCAGACAGATTGAACTGTACCAGACAGTGTGAGTTGTACCAGACAGAGTGAGTTGTACCAGACAGATTGAGCTGTACCAGACAGTGTGAGTTATACCAGACAGAGTGAGTTGTACCAGACAGATTGAGCTGTACCAGACAGTGTGAGTTGTACCAGACAGAGTGAGTTGTACCAGACAGAGTGAGTTGTACCAGACAGATTGAGCTGTACCAGACAGATTGAGTTGTACCAGACAGTGTGAGTTGTACCAGACAGAGTGAGTTGTACCAGACAGAGTGAGTTGTACCAGACAGATTGAGCTGTACCAGACAGAGTGAGTTGTACCAGACAGATTGAGTTGTACCAGACAGAGTGAGTTGTACCAGACAGATTGAGTTGTACCAGACAGTGTGAGTTACACCAGACAGAGCGAGTTGTACCAGACAGATTGAGCTGTACCAGACAGTGTGAGTTGTACCAGACAGAGTGAGTTGTACCAGACAGATTGAGCTGTACCAGACAGATTGAGTTGTACCAGACAGTGTGAGTTGTACCGGACAGAGTGAGTTGTACCAGACAGAGTGAGTTGTACCAGACAGATTGAGTTGTACCAGACAGTGTGAGTTGTACCAGACAGAGTGAGTTGTACCAGACAGAGTGAGTTGTACCAGACAGAGTGAGTTGTACCAGACAGAGTGAGTTGTACCAGACAGATTGAGTTGTACCAGACAGTGTGAGTTGTACCAGACAGAGTGAGTTGTACCAGACAGAGTGAGTTGTACCAGACGATTGAGCTGTACCAGACAGATTGAGTTGTACCAGACAGTGTGAGTTGTACCGGACAGAGTGAGTTGTACCGGACAGAGTGAGTTGTACCAGACAGAGTGAGTTGTACCAGACAGATTGAGTTGTACCAGACAGAGTGAGTTGTACCAGACAGATTGAGTTGTACCAGACAGTGTGAGTTGATATAAGTTCTGCAACAATGATCCGTTTCATGGACAATGACAAATCATTGGCCTCAGCTCTGTAAGAAAAGCGATCCAAATGAAAATATGGCTGATTCTTTGTCCACCAAATCAAATGTCACCTTTACCTGCGTGGACAGAAATGTATTTCCAGACTCTGTAGCCACTCTCATGGAGACGTACTCTGTAGCCACACTCATGGAGACGTACTCTGTAGCCACACTCATGGAGACGTACTATGTAGCCACACTCATGGAGACGTACTATGTAGCCACACTCATGGAGACGTACTCTGTAGCCACACTCATGGAGACGTACTCTGTAGCCACACTCATGGAGACGTACTCTGTAGCCACACTCATGGAGACGTACTCTGTAGCCACTCTCATGGAGACGTACTCTGTAGCCACACTCATGGAGACGTACTCTGTAGCCACACTCCTCATGGAGACGTACTCTGTAGCCACACTCATGGAGACGTACTCTGTAGCCACACTCATGGAGACGTACTCTGTAGCCACACTCATGGAGACGTACTCTGTAGCCACACTCATGGAGACGTACTCTGTAGCCACACTCATGGAGACGTACTCTGTAGCCACACTCATGGAGACGTACTTTGTAGCCACACTCATGGAGACGTACTCTGTAGCCACACTCATGGAGACGTACTCTGTAGCCACACTCATGGAGACGTACTATGGTTGCTCTACGACTGAGCCTTTACAAAAATAATGAAATATTTATGTGATCTCTTTTCTTGAACTAACACAAATTTGTGTGTGTGTGTGTGTGTGCGCGCGCGCTGCAAGGTGTGAATAAGAATACCAATACTGTACTTCCTAAATCTAAACAAATGACACCTTGGGGTTAACCAATCACCATTTTCGTTCTGTCAGACCAACATTGTTTGAGTTAAAAAGAAAAAAAAAACCTTTAAGAAAATTAGGATGTCCGTGAATTAAAAAAAATCATTTTCAGTGCTGCAGACGACTTTGGTAGAAGCGCGGTAAATCAAAGAGAGATAATGCGAAGGTGTCAAGGATGTTACAGCCTTGATTCTGTATGTTACATGACTATTACATTTAATTGTAAAAAGTTTTCGCCAAAAAAAAGGTGAAATACATCCTATCGTTATAAATAGTTAATTATCCAATCAAAGAACTCTTTTAAACATTATAATAATAGCCATTAGGGTGGAACTTTTATCCCGCGTAGTTCACAACCCTACTGCAAATATAAATAGTGTTTTAGATTCCCAACAAATTTAAATACACCGACCACCATATTGTTGTTTTGCCCAGATAAATTGCAATTTTCAAGATGCAACTTCTATGCACTGCTTCCTGGTTCATCAAAAGGTCACGTAAGAGAGCAGATAATGAGAAGCTGTATTTCTTGGAAATATTTAAAAGTTGGCCAAGTATTTCAAGAAAACAATGTTCAGTCAATTTTCAAAGTTTAAACACAAAATCAAGAGTGGATCCGGATGTAGCGCAGTTAAACAAAAAATTATGTCTGTAAAAATAACAGAGTCAAAAATGTGGCCAAGGGGGCAAGAGGTTTCAGGCTATTAGACTTACGAAGCATTTGGAAGCTGGTACCACTTAGCACTCGTTCCATACAGAGACATAGTTTCAATTAGCGTAATATCCCCTGCTTGGAACAGTCCCTGTACACATGCGTCACTTTTTTGTTGTAGTTTAGTCAAAAAAAAAACCAAATATCATGGCTAGTAAATCTAGTAGTTCATAGGAGAATGAGAACCTACAATTTATTAACCAAGCCCAAAAGATGCATTAGCTGGTGGCGAATAGTCTGTTCTCGTTCATATAGGTTACGGCTAAGTATGACCCTTGACCCTTGTTCTATGTATATAAGTATAACGGGTGCAGAGTTTCGTTTCGTCATGTTTTGAACAGGGTTAGTTCTGCCTGTGTTGTGTGGCAGGTTGTGGTCATCTTTTTTTTGTGAGATTAAGTACTGGAACTTTCTGAAGTAATTCTTGCATTAGTCTGCTAGTAACTGTTGCATTAGACTGCTGCTTTGCTGCATTAGTCTGCTAGTAACTGCTGCATTAGACTGCTGCTTTGCTGCATTAGTCTGCTAGTAACTGCTGCATTAGACTGCTGCTTTGCTGCATTAGTCTGCTAGTAACTGCTGCATTAGACTGCTGCTTTGCTGCATTAGTCTGCTAGTAACTGCTGCATTAGACTGCTGCTTTGCTGCATTAGTCTGCTAGTAACTGCTGCATTAGACTGCTGCTTTGCTGCATTAGACTGCTAGTAACTGCTGCATTAGACTGCTAGTAACTGCTGCATTAGACTGCTGCTTTGCTGCATTAGACTGCTAGTAACTGCTGCATTAGACTGCTAGTAACTGCTGCATTAGACTGCTGCTTTGCTGCATTAGTCTGCTAGTAACTGCTGCATTAGACTGCTGCTTTGCTGCATTAGTCTGCTAGTAACTGCTGCATTAGACTGCTGCTTTGCTTCTTAGTTATTTTCTTAGTCATTTTAGCTCTCGTGTAAACTTATCACAGCGCCTTGAGCCTACGTCATGTTTGTTAACAGAGCTCTATTATTGTTATAATAAAAATAATAACTATTATTATTATCTTACGAAATACAGACGTTACTTCAAAAAAGAAGATGATTACGTCCTATGAGTGTGACATTTTGTTTTGCTTTATTAGTCTCACGTAATGTACGCGTCAAGGTCCTGTGCTTAAAAATAAATTCGTTTTGTTTGTCACTGGTGTATTTCGAGAACATATAAAGTAATGGTGCAGCAAGGCCGTAATTTGACATTTAATTGTTAGTAATTTAATATAGTCTACGTTTCAAACTGCAGACATTTGGAAGTCTCCGTGCCAGGACTTAGATGGTTCCAACGAGTGTGAAGACGAAGAATATAGGGACTATCTATGGAGATACATCAACTTTGTTTGGGGCTTCAGTGAATGCTATTATTAGGCTCATTTCATTTAGGGCCAGAGAAAATGAAACTTATACAAATATTTTCTCACCGATCATAAAGTCAGAGGTCATCTGAAAATGCTGGCCATCAGTTACTACATATTTAAACATGTAGACCCCCAGTCATGCAAAGAAATCAATCCAACACTTTATTTAATGAAGTTATTCTTGTTAGTCACCTTTTGTTTTCGCTATGAATGACTACAACAAATAGTCGCCCCCCCCCCCCAACTATTACAACGAGATCTTGTGACAATTATTATTTGTTACTCTAGTTTTATGGTTAGCCCAAGATAACGTGATTGGGGTCACAACACTGACCTAGATGTCAACAAAGGCAGGTGGGCGGATTAGATGAAATCACGTTGTTTCTGGCAGATGAGATTAAGATGTTTTCATGCTACTTGCCTCAAATAGTGTTTTGTTTCGGTTACTATTGCGTGTTTGTGACTTCATATTTTGTTTCATTTACTATTGCGTGTTTGTGACTTCATATTTTGTTTCATTTACTATTGCGTGAATGTGACTTCATATTTTGTTTCATTTCCTATTGCGTGAATGTGACTTCATATTTTGTTACTTTTACTATTGCGTGAATGTGACTTCATATTTTGTTTCATTTACTATTGCGTGTTTGTGACTTCATATTTTGTTTCGGTTACCTTTAAAACTGGGAATGTCCTTATAAACTGTGAAGAAACCGTTGTGTGTGTGTGTGTGTGTGTGTGTGTGTAAAAGCATTTTAAAACAATTTTTATCTCAAAAACGTTTACTCTTTGTCATTGATTTCTGAAGATATTTTAACATTTGAAAAGACTAGATCAAACACTATACAAAACGATGCTATGAATTGCAGCTAAGCCTGGATAACCTTCTTATAGTCCATGAAGTCTTTCACACACAAGTTTTGTTTTTTATTTTTTGTTACTTAGTTTTGCTTTCTGCCTTTGAGTGCCTGGGTATTTAAATATTCTTCTTCCTAAGTTTTGTGAAAGGGAAATATGTTTAAATCTTTCAATAGTGTTTTGAAATTATTTTGTTAGTGGTGACATTGGCGGCAGGCCTACTCTTGAAGTTTATCTTGAAATTAACTTTTTCTTGTTTTAAATGATGCTGTTGTTCCTTCACATTTTAAAATAATTACACCCTAGCCTAAATCACCCGCAGGACGACGGGGGTGGTAACGGGCAGGGTTCGAACCCGGGGCCGTCGACAGTCCAGGGAGCACAGCACGCGACCAGGCAGTCATAAGATATCCAAAATGTCTGTGTCAATTATAAGCTTAAACTCTTTTTGTATTTGCAAGTCTGTTTAGCGAAAAATTATTCGATTTGTTGGTGGGATATCTGAGGGGCTCGCTTTTTGTCAAAGTTAAACATTCAACTGAATTAAAAAACGAATCAAAACAAAGCGGTTTTAGATTGTATGATAAAAAATATCTATGTATTTAGCTTGAAGTTGTCTGGGGTTTAGATTTATTGATAAAAATATCTATGTATTTAGGCATGAAGTTGTCTGAGGTTTAGATTGATTGATAAAAAAATACCCATGTATTTAGGCATGAAGTTGTCTTGGCTTTACATTGATTGATGAAAAATATCTATGTACTCGGGCATGCGGTTCTCTGGGTGTCACAACAAATCTTGATACTGAGCGTTTCAAATCAATTTGATTCGAGCCCTCCCTTAATAAAGACGATACATTCAGTGTTACCAGATTGTACACATGTTATGTACACGTTCATTGTGAGAATAGCTTATGCATGTGTGTATGTGTGAATAGAAGTGCTGTGTGACTGTGTATCTCACTACTGTCAACACTTCCTAGTACGGTAGCCCTTCCCCCTCTGTAACCTTAGCAACAAAGCAGCAACTTCCTTATTGTCTATTGGCTGATATGAGAACTCTTCTATCTGAGTTAATGAGCTTGTCTGGACGCTCATCATTTAGACAGACAACAAAACAAAAGAAAAAAAATAACAAAGCTCTAATAGTATCCCCCCCCCCCCGCCTTGTTATAACATCTCCATTGACCTTGTCTGAGGATTTGCTGAAACTCAGAACCTCTTGAGAGATTCATCATACCACTCTCGATTCTGTAACCGACAAAAATCAACAAAAAATACTCCAAGACAGATGACCAATAGACCAATCCGGAAGTTAAAATCAGTAGACGCTCGGTCCTGATACAACGTTCGAGTTTAGAAAGTACTTGTAAACTTGAAGTGTCTGATTTACAATTGGTCCTTGTGATATACGCTTGGAGTAGTCACGTGACACGAAGAGTGCTTCCTTTGTTGTTGTTAAAATGAAAATATGATTTAAAAAAAATCGCTGATTCTTGAATGAACTTGCACAACTAGACCAACTGAAGACTGTAGAACTTCAACTAAAACTAGAACAAGACAGAACTAAAGACTGTAGAGATTCAACTAAAACTAGAACAAGACAGAACTAAAGACTGTAGAGCTTCAACTAAAACTAGAACAAGACAGAACTAAAGACTGTAGAGCTTCAACTAAAACTAGTACAAGACAGAACTAAAGACTGTAGAGCTTCAACTAAAACTAGAACAAGACAGAACTAAAGACTGAAGAGCTTCACATAAAACTAGAACAAGACAGAACTAAAGACTGTAGAGCTTCAACTAAAACTAGAACAAGACAGAACTAAAGACTGAAGAGCTTCACATAAAACTAGAACAAGACAGAACTAAAGACTGAAGAGCTTCACATAAAACTAGAACAAGACAGAACTAAAGACTGTAGAGCTTCAACTAAAACTAGAACAAGACAGAACTAAAGACTGTAGAGCTTCAACTAAAACTAGAACAAGACAGAACTAAAGACTGTAGAGCTTCAACTAAAACTAGAACAAGACAGAACTAAAGACTGTAGAGCTTCAACTAAAACTAGAACAAGACAGAACTAAAGACTGTAGAGCTTCAACTAAAACTAAAACAAGACAGAACTGAAGACAAGGTTACAAAGAAAGTATAAACTATTCAAACCACAACTCCGTCAGTACAACTAGAAGAGACGTGTAAGTTTGGAGAGTGTTGCCGAGTGTCTTGTTAGTGCGACTGACGACATGGAGAACTATTCAATGCTGCTGGTCATATGCAAAACAAAATAAGAAAACAAAACAACATTTGGGCAGCTGTTTGAGAAAAAAATTCATAAGAAAGTTAAAAAGATTCTAGAAATAAAAAAATCACCTTTTGGGTTAGGATTTTGTGATTTTACCATCACGAACAGTATACAAGACACTAATAACAAAGACAAGCAGACACATAAAACTCTTTTGTCCCCTGGCAATGAAATCATTAAATAAAATTCAACTACCTGATATGAACATTTCACATATAAATTCTGAGTGAGTCTTGACTTCTGTGTGAATGTATAATTTGGTTTTCTATAATTATATTGTTTTCTTTGGTGTAACGCACAACTTGTAAGACAAATGTCCTAACTGATAATAAAGATTATTATTATTATTATGTTTATTATTATTATAGATTATTTTAATACATATGTATTCAATGAACTGATAGTCATAAAGATATGGTTCAATGTGAACCTGGCCTAACTGATAGTCATAAAGATATGGTTCAATGTGACCCTGGCCTAACTGATAGTCATAAAGATATGGTTCAATGTGACCCTGGCCTAACTGATAGTCATAAAGATATGGTTCAATGTGACCCTGGCCTAACTGATAGTCATAAAGATATGGTTCAATGTGACCCTGGCCTAACTGATAGTCATAAAGATATGGTTCAATGTGACCCTGGCCTAACTAATAGTCATAAAGATATGGTTCAATGTGACCCTGGCCTAACTGATAGTCATAAAGATATGGTTCAATGTGACCCTGGCCTAACTGATAGTCATAAAGATATGGTTCAATGTGAACCTGGCCTAACTGATAGTCATAAAGATATGGTTCAATGTGACCCTGGCCTAACTGATAGTCATAAAGATATGGTTCAATGTGAACCTGGCCTAACTGATAGTCATAAAGATATGGTTCAATGTGACTCTGGCCTAACTGATAGTCATAAAGATATGGTTCAATGTGACCCTGGCCTAACTGATAGTCATAAAGATATAGTTCAATGTGACCCTGGCCTAACTGATAGTCATAAAGATATGGTTCAATGTGACCCTGGCCTAACTGATAGTCATAAAGATATAGTTCAATGTGAACCTGGCCTAACTGATAGTCATAAAGATATGGTTCAATGTGACCCTGGCCTAACTGATAGTCATAAAGATATGGTTCAATGTGACCCTGGCCTAACTGATAGTCATAAAGATATGGTTCAATGTGACCCTGGCCTAACTGATAGTCATAAAGATATGGTTCAATGTGACCCTGGCCTAACTGATAGTCATAAAGATATGGTTCAATGTGAACCTGGCCTAACTGATAGTCATAAAGATATGGTTCAATGTGAACCTGGCCTAACTGATAGTCATAAAGATATGGTTCAATGTGAACCTGGCCTAACTGATAGTCATAAAGATATGGTTCAATGTGACCCTGGCCTAACTGATAGTCATAAAGATATGGTTCAATGTGAACCTGGCCTAACTGATAGTCATAAAGATATGGTTCAATGTGACCCTGGCCTAACTGATAGTCATAAAGATATGGTTCAATGTGAACCTGGCCTAACTGATAGTCATAAAGATATGGTTCAATGTGAACCTGGCCTAACTGATAGTCATAAAGATATGGTTCAATGTGACCCTGGCCTAACTGATAGTCATAAAGATATGGTTCAATGTGAACCTGGCCTAACTGATAGTCATAAAGATATGGTTCAATGTGACCCTGACCTAACTGATAGTCATAAAGATATGGTTCAATGTGACCCTGACCTAACTGATAGTCTCTAAGTCACTGGTCTTCGAAGGAGGCGAAAACGACTCCACGGGCGGCGATTTCATAGAAATGGGAGGCGCTAGGAGCCAAAGGGGCGGTAGTGGGACGTTGGGCGAAAAAGGAGGGGGCGCTGAGCACAAAAGGGGCACACTGGAGGTGCTCTGAAACAAAATGAATAAAAAATGTCTTCCAGATGAATGTGGTTGAAGCTAGGATAGACCGAGGAGTTTTCTTCTAATTTAAGAACAGATGTAAGGTTAAAAATAGTGTTGTTTTTTTTTTTACTTCGGGAATTCCATTTTTCTATATGTTATTTTGTAGACTGCAAGTAGTAAGTTTCTAATTCCGTATTTAGTCCTTACGCGAGTAAAAGTGATAAGCTTTTTAAAGTAGACTTTATCTATAATATACCAGTAAATAAACGTATTTTAATTATATTCTTATGCCAATGTTAATTTTTCCAAAAGTGTTAAAACAAATATTCAAATAGAATAATTTAACGTTTATTTTAAAATTAAAAAAAAAAAAGTCGCGGCCTAGATAAGAACTTGCCAGTAAGCAATTACTTAAATTTAAAAAGTTTTAATTGAATCGCCCCAAGATCAACGTAGGCCAGTGTGTCTACCTTGCATGACTACATTTTCTATTTAGGGCAATGAAACTAAAGTCGGCTTCTTGGAGATATAGCAAGTATCCTGACAAATCTATAGAGGACTTTAAGAATTTGAACGAACAATGAAAAAAAAAAAAACTCGATTATTCAAACAATATCAAAAGAAAAAGAAAAAGATGGTTTAGTGGCATCTTACAAAATTGAAAAACTTATTACAAAACTAACTTAAGTCTCATGACGTCAACAAATTGATCATTCCAGTCTTATGAGAAGTCGATTTGGCTGCGATGCAACCAGACTCCAATGAGGTTCTGAAAGTATTAAACCAGACTCCAATGAGGTTCTGAAAGTATTAAACCAGACTCCAATGAGGTTCTGAAAGTAGTATCAATAAAGGACACTTGGATTCAAAGACGGATTGATGAAATGGTCAGAGGAAACAACGACTAGTCATGAAACTTCACATTATACACATTTTTTTTAAACAGAGGATGAGTTCACTTTGTTTTAGAATTCTTCATTGTTACTTGGGTCTGTTCGATATTCTTTGTTCTTTACGATATTTTTTTTTAAGCTCTGTACAATAGTTTTGGGACTTTACGATTTATTTGAAAAGTTCTTTACCATTATTATGGTTTTTTTTTGTTTTTTTTTTTTTGGGGGGGGGGGGGGAGAGGGGGATAGTTCTTCACGATATTTTTAGTTCTGTACGGTATTATTTTTTTTTTTAAAGTTCTTTACATTTTTTGTGTGTTTTTTTTTTTAGTTCTATCCTATATTTTTTTTAGTTCTTTACGATTTTTTCCGTTATTTATGATATTTTCATAATGCTAATGAGTGTGTTTTTTTTCTGAAAATACTTATTTGTGACATAAAAGGTAAACCTTTCTTTACTTTAGTAGAGACTTTTTTTTGTTACCATTACAAAATAGCGAAGCTTATGCATCTGATGGGGCTCCATGAATCGTTGTACCCTTCAAAGTCTTTATAGGCTATATAAAAATCGAAAATCCAGAAATGTTTATAATTCACTCTGTGATTCACTCGCTATGTCTTGTTACTAAAACATTTAGCCCATGGCTTCATCTTTAAATCTCGTCCTAGAAACTGTTCATTAAATACAAACTCAAGCTAAAAATGATTCATTGACTTTCGCTGGCTCTCCAAAGGGAATTGTCATGCTCGCTATGTTGAACTCAAAGTTAGGAAATGCTCGAGAAACAGGAAGATTCATCAGTTGGCAATGACTTAAAGAAGGTTATAAAATGTTTTACATGGCAGGCATCTAACGCAAATGAATCAAATGAACCTGTGACTGCAAGGAAAGAGATTGATCTTTATTGATTTAAATCTCCGAGGATCTAGTACATTTAATAATCTAATCATCTAAACATGGACGACATTTTTTTAACAGGTAAAAATAAGAGTTACTAATAGTGTCTTTAGTCAAATGAATTGTAACAGAGGAGGCACAACAGAGATATGGTTGCATTTAAATGTTCCTGTCAAATATCAAAACAGTGGTCAAAATGGAACTTTATTTCTTAGCATGTCCATCAACATAAAAGGTTTGAACCTGGACTTTGTGCTGTGTCCAGCTGAAGGAATAGACAAAGAAAAGAGTGCATGTCACCTTGACCTTGTTTGGACTCATTTCAAACCTCAGATATTTCTTTAATTGTCAAACTGCATCAAGTGCAAGGTTTCCGTCAGCGTAACTTATTGGACGGCAATGATTGGTCGATCCTAACTTATTGGACAGCAATGATTGGTCGATCCTAACTTATTGGACAGCAATGATTGGTCGATCCTAACTTATTGGACAGCAATGATTGGTCGATTAAATATACACTTGAGTTTGAGATTAAACCTAAAAAAAACAACTACTATATACACACTGGTTGAAAGAGAGAACTGTTAAACGTTTTTACAAAATAATTTATGACAGTGAAACACATTTGATGTGTAAACTCTTGCATTTATCTGATGTATTTTACATAGTTCTGTAAATAATGGTTGAACATCTGTAAATGATTGAGTTAAAGCAAATGGTATTTTGTTTCAATGAACTTCTCACTGTTCATTATTGTCTGGTAGGGGGCACTGGAGTTGTTGTTTTTTTAAAGAGAAAATATTCGAAGAAAGGGGGTGGGGAAGTTAAGTAAAAAAAAAGTTGAAGATCACTGATCTAATAGATTGAATTGTTTTCTAAAAAGTTGAAGATCACTGATCTAATAGATTGAATTGTTTTCTAAAAAGTTGAAGATCACTGATCTAATAGATTGAATTGTTTTCTAAAAAGTTGAAGATCACTGATCTAATAGATTGAATTGTTTTCTAAAAAGTTGAAGATCACTGATCTAATAGATTGAATTATTTTCTAAAAAGTTGAAGATCACTGATCTAATAGATTGAATTATTTTCTAAAAAGTTGAAGATCACTGATCTAATAGATTGAATTGTTTTTTAAAAAGTTAAACTTTCATTTAAACACCGGAGAGTGTTTCCATTGTGGACTATGCACAATGGGAAACGCTGCTTATTAATTAATGTTTTATTTTATATTTGACGTATATACACTCTAAATGCATTATTTCTCTATTAAAACAAAAGTATACATTTTGTTTAAAATATAACTAGCTCTATTCATTTTAACCAATTTCTCCAACCTCGGAGGCGCCAATTCCTAATAAATTACATTGTTTCGAAAATTAAAATATTTTCAATTAAAGATGTTGTTTTATCTGGCCTAGTTGGAGTTTTATAAATGTATATCGTTTTATTGCAAGCGGCATCAGCATATCGACTCAAAACGTTTTGCAATAGTTAGTGCTGCATCCCTTTTAGTAGACTTTAATTTAATTCAAACCTTTTTTGATACGAGGATTTACAAATTAAAAAAAAAATTGCGTTGAAGAAGTCAAGAGAAGGAAACTATAAAGCTTAGAACGCAGGAAAACGCTTGGCACCGGAACTGCAAGAGATAACGGCGATTGGCACCAAATAAAGGGAGGTAATTAAGGGAGGTAATTGTATATTGATGTTTTTGTGATGGACACAATGGAGTTGACTTAAAATTGAAGTCATCTTTTTCTGTTATATATAATTTAAATGATCAAGCTGTATGTATACCTTTTTTAAAACTTAAAACTATAAATAAAAATTAACGTCAAGCTAGACAAGTAAGCCAGACGCTAATGAACTTATGGAAATATATATCCATATTGCCACTGTTGGTGTGGTGAAGTATAATTACTATTGATTTAGATTTGGTTGTAACTCATATGGTTCCCCAAATATGAATATCTCTATCACACAGCTAGACACATAACAAGATACATAACTAGACAGACAGCCAGAAGCTAGACACACAGCTAGATACACATCTAGACACCCACATGAGTACTACGGCTAGACTACCTTGAAGTATATCTCTCATTGGCTGATAATAATACAATGTGTGCCCACTAGATTCTTCTCAGAAATCCACTAGACCCATATCTCAAATCTTATTGGATATAATTAATATCTCCGTATATCCTTATAGAGTGTGGTCAAGTAGCACAGCTTACAAGAGGTAGTTTGGTGTCAAGCAAAACAAAACCTACAAGAAAAAGTTTTGTTGGCTAACATTTTTTTAAACGAGATACGAAATGTCTATTTTCTTTTTCTTTTTTTTAAATGGTCGTTTTCATGCAAAACAATGTATATTTTGAATGTCCACTTTCAACTTACAAGTTATTTCTCTCAATTCTAAAAGAAACATTTCTCACGTCAAAGCTTTGGGGGTTTTCCTTGGGACGTTTCTATGCCCTATGATCTAAAGTGGTAAAAATTCCATTAGATTGATGTCAATGTCCAATGAGTCATACACTTTGACACGAGGGAAAACAAAGACATAGAACCTTGGGTCATCTCTCTGGTCATCTCTCTGGTCATCTCTCTGGTCAGCAATGTAAGAAACAACAATCCAATGTCAATATTTTCAACAGAAATATCATAAAGCTATGAAGTACAAACTATCATCAAGCTATGAGGTACAAACTATCATCAAGCTATGAAGTACAAACTATCATCAAGCTATGAAGTACAAACTATCATCAAGCTATGAAGTACAAACTATCATCAAGCTATGAAGTACAAACTATCATCAAGCTATGAAGTACAAACTATCATCAAGCTATGAAGTACAAACTATCATCAAGCTATGAAGTACAAACTATCATCAAGCTATGAGGTACAAACTATCATAAAGATATGAAGTACAAACTATCATCAAGCTATGAAGTACAAACTATCATCAAGCTATGAGGTACAAACTATCATCAAGATATGAAGTAAAAACTATCATCAAGCTATGAAGTACAAACTATCATCAAGCTATGAAGTACAAACTATCATCAAGCTATGAAGTACACACTATCATCAAGCTATGAGGTACAAACTATCATCAAGATATGAAGTACAAACTATCATCAAGCTATGAAGTACAAACTATCATCAAGCTATGAAGTACAAACTATCATCAAGCTATGAAGTACAAACTATCATCAAGCTATGAAGTACAAACTATCATCAAGCTATGAAGTACAAACTATCATCAAGCTATGAAGTACAAACTATCAACCGCCCCCAACCCCAACTCGAAAATTTATGGTGGGTGGGGCGGAATTGATGCCATCGCCCCCTCCCCACCCCACCAAATCATCCAACATACTCGAGCGGGGCGAAAGAATCTATTAATACGTTGAAATATAAATAATTAGTATATATTATTAACATAAGTAATAAATTGGTATACAGATTGTGTGATTTCTTTACTAAAATTCGTCCGCCACCCCCACCCCGATCGCCCCTAGCGCCCTCCCTGGATCCGCCAGTTTGTAGATCTGAATATATATCTATGTTCCGTATTTACATTTACATTAAGATATAATTTAGATTAGATTTACATATCTGTAGCAAAAAGGCTTGGTCTATAATAGATAAAATGAAAACGACACTAAATAATGCACAGAATCTTCTAGCTCTAGAAATATAGATCTAGGCCTACTTGGTTACTTTGACAAATTGGTTAAATGAATATAATGCAACAAAAATGATCTCGATATGTAAACTTGATGTTATCATTACAAAGACAATACAATTAGGTTTAGAGTTACGGCGTTTTATGTGTAGGTCTATGAAACTGAACGAAACAAACAGTCTAAACTGGGATCGAAAAATGAATTGAAGAGTCTTTAACTATTGACGTTGTAGCCATGATAGATAGCAGCTTGAAGCTTGTAACAATCCTACTTCATTACATGATTTGTAAAGTTAGGTAGCTTGCAAACTAAACTTTAGGTGGAATAAAACAATGCAAAGAATTAGAACATTAGGTTTCGTGAACAAAACGAAACAGAATTCACCAATTCTAAAGTGAGTTGTGTGATCGAATTGGAAAGTGAGCTGAATCTGAAGCACGAATGAATTTTTTTAGAGCTAACTTTCCTTCGTCTGCCTGCTCAGTGTGTAGCAATATCTCAAGCCAAAGTGTTGGGGAGAAGTACGTACCTGGGAGGTTTTTCAACCTGTTTTTAGGTAATTAATTAATGCAGCTCTGCTTTCTAAGGAGCTTTATTTCAAATCCCGATTCCAGAAGAGTTAGAAGAGTTTAATTGTTGACGTCCTGTTTGCTTTCTAGTGAAAAATAACCCGCCTAATGATTTTTTTTAAAACTTTATTACTTTAAACGATCAAAACAAAACCATCGATTGGGAGAATTCGACGGGAGCCGCCTCTGAGTTTGTGTTATCTTTGTAACCTTGTTATTAACAATTTTGGGAAAAATCAATTATGTAAGTTATAGATTATTCATAAACTTTAATGTCAGCGAACAGTTTTGGTAGAAAAACGCCCACTGTTAAGTGACTTTTTTTTTTTTTTGTGTGGAAATTCCAGTGAATACCAAAATGAACGTGCTAGCTTGATGTCCACATGAGGAGGTCCGTCACATAGTGTCACAATCAGATACGTGACTAGTGTAGAATAAGTCCTATCTTGACATTCCTGGTACTGGAAGATAAAACATTTGCCTTTTGCCAATTATTCTGAATTTTGGTGATAGGTATCATAAGTACAGATCGTCCATTACATCGTCCATTAGACATAGTGGCAGAATTGATTGAGTCAAGGGAGTCTACTTACAACCTACATGTCAATACATTAATATTAATTAATTAATATGATTAATATTGTGATGGAAAAAAAATTAAGTACTTTATTGTAATATTAGCTTAAGTGGTGGTGACAACTAGCATAATCTTCTAGACCGTGATCTCTTGTGTAGAGACCTGTGTTGATATTTGTAATGTATGTATCAACCCGGTTTCACGTGACTTTATTTTTTGGACAAAATTTAAAAACGTGAAGGGAACATTCGCAATGTTTGACATAGATCGAAATCCAATTCGCTAAACCAGTAATACCCAAACTAAGGCCCGCAGGCCGCGGTTCATATCCAGCTTGTATGCTTATATATATATATGATTTTGTGATTTTATCGATAGCAAAGACAAATAGACACAAACACTCTTTTGTTTCCCTGGCAATCAAATCATTAAATAGAAACAATTTAAAATAAACTTTTCACATGTAAATTATGAGCGAGTCAGGTGTGAATGTACATTTTTTTTTCTAGTTACAATGTTTTGTTTGGTGTAATGCACAAATTGTAAGACAAATTTACTTATGGACAATAAATATTATTATTATTATTAATTATATTATTATTATTATTAATTATATTATTATTATTATTAATTATATTATTATTATTATTAATTATATTATTATTATTATTATTATATAAAATTGATCGAGTTATATTGGGTCGAGGATACATTCCCGGCCTCATCTGGTTAGGGTAGACAGTCTAACAGGGATGGAGCCATTTCCTCTAGAGGAGTCCCACTGCACGTTTTAGCGAAGAAGCATTGTACATGGACAGGATGAAAGAAAGGCTCCCCGCTAAACCTTTCCATCCGCCACACAGTTCCTCAACGGGGTACCTACTCTGCGGTGATTGCTCGAAAACGGTTAGTGGCGGTACATCACAGGAATGCATAGTTCTAAAAGGTCAACAGATGTTTAGCTTGGCTCGACCAGTTGTATCAACACAAGAAGAGGAAGTAATGTCATAAAGGCAGCAAGGTGCCGCCATGTTTACTGCTTGCTCGCTAGTACTAAAACACGTTTCCAAGAATAGAAACCCCCCTTGTGGAAATGTATTGTCTAAGAAAACGACAGGAAGGGGGGGATTCGAACTAAGGTGACTACAATCTGTAGTGCATGCCACACGACCAGGTAGTCATGGTGTGTTAAGAACCTAGCACAGCACATTGTGAATTAATCGACTCAACCAGCACACCTAATGTAGGTCACACTGACATATGTAGAAAACAGGTCACACGTCACAAGGGGACATGGACATTTTTTTTTTCATTGTATCGTTGCTGTTGCTCAGACTGCTTGTTTACGTGTCATGTTTTTAGAAGGGAGGAAATTTTGTCTCGTTGAAGAGAAACACATTAGGTCCTATATGTTCTGTATTAGCGAGGATTAAAATCAGATTTATTCATAGGTGCTCAAAGCAACTTTTTATTTGTAATTTATTTTTTAAAAGTCGAATGCGGGAACTGTAACTATAATTACACACTATCGCGGCCATAAAACCTGCGAGTTAGTCCTTCACAGAAAACAAAACTAACATAGTTATAAAACCTGTGAATTAGTCCTTCACAGAAAACAAAACAAATGATTATAACACATAGAAAGGCAATTACAACACCATACCCATATACCAGAGATTCCACATCCGTGTGTCAAAAAGATGGCGTTACAAATTCCTTACCATCAGTCTATCTTTGGTTTACGTTTTCCGGGTTAATCGTTAAAAAAAATTGGCCGACATCTAACTTCTAATTAATAGATCTAGTTGTATAGGCAAGTGATCCTAACTTACTCTAAAAGTAAAAAAAAAAGTAAAGTTTCACTAGCAGACACCATGCGGGGCATTATGGGGCAGATGATGTCAAGATCCACCTACTTTTGTGGCCCACGGTAAACAAGGGTTTCATGTGGCCAGCACACTGACCAACTGCCTTTACTTTTCCCCAACTAATGTCAGGGACCATTAGAGCTGGGTGGACTAAGAGGCGCTCCAAGGATTCCAAAGCCAAGCGCCCTACCACTCAACCGACGCGCCTCCTAAAACTTGCTCTAGCATGCACTGATAAAAAGTACGGATCTAACACTACAAAGAATCATAAAATAACAAGGTTACAAAGAATCATAAAATAACAAGGTTACAAAGAATCATAAAATAACAAGGTTACAAAGAATCATAAAATAACAAGGTTACAAAGAATCATAAAATAACAAGGTTACAAAGAATCATAAAATAACAAGGTTACAAAGAATCATAAAATAACAAGGTTACAAAGAATCATAAAATAACAAGGTTACAAAGAATAATAAAATAACAAGGTTACAAAGAATCATAAAATAACAAGGTTACAAAGAATCATAAAATAACAAGGTTATAAAGAATCATAAAATAACAAGTTTACAAAGAATCATAAAATAACAAGGTTACAAAGAATCATAAAATAACAAGGTTACAAAAAATCATAAAATAACAAGGTTACAAAGAATCATAAAATAACAAGGTTACAAAGAATCATAAAATAACAAGGTTACAAAGACAATATGTGTGGAGACACAAACTGAAAAATCGGCGCCCAAAGAGGTCCACCCAGGCAGGTAAAAAGGCAGGTTTCAATATTGTCAGAAAGAACATCAGAATGAAATTCTATCTTAGACAAATGACAGAAGAATGGAGAAAGTAGGTTGACAGATCTTGTGTGGTGCCCCAGCGGTCCACAGACCAAAGGGTAGGTGAAAGTGATTGTGAAGTTAGATGTGAACCTGGCCTAACTAATGTCTTATAATGAATATATAATTGCTCTAATTGTTTTGTAAAGGGACAATCTCTTAATGCTCAAAGAAAAAACATTTCCGTAAAAATATATTTTCCTTTAGTTCAGTATTCTATTGTAGTTTGTTGGCGTTGCAGATCACGTGATAATATGAAAATTTACTTATTATTTGTTGTTTTAAATTCTGTCCAACTTATATGCATACTAAATAGATTTTTTCTCTTAAAACAAAAGTAAACATTTTGTGTGTGTGTGTGTAAATGTAGTAGTTAGTATAACAGAACTTATTTAACTTATCAATACAAATGTAAAAAAAAATAATTTTGACAAAAAATCTACAACCGTTTGCATAAATGTGTTAAAACTATCGTGGTATTACATCTCCCTTAATAAGGAGCCTCCCGTGTTTGCTACTATTAATAGTTAATAATAGTAAAAGTGATATATTTTTATGAAAACACTGGTTGCATAAGAGACTTAAAAAATTATATTTTCAGTTTCAGAAAAGAAAAAAAGTAGCCGTTGCATCAGAACTTTGAATAGTCTAAAATATTGTGATGTCGGATTTTCACTATCTTTTCTAGTTTACGAGATCTAAACGGGACGGACGGATAGACATTCAAAACAAAACTAATAGCGTCTTTTAAATTCAGATCTGGACATCGAGATCTTCTAGAAGGATTAGAAACTAAATAAATAAAGACTAAATAGTCATGATTAAATTAATTAGGTAAATTATTAATAAATTAAAATTAATACAACGATTTTCAGCTAAAACTCAGAAATGAAAAAAAAATGCAGGCTCATAAAAGATTCTTGTATTTTAGGATTCTGGTGAATGTTGAACATTTGTTACATTAGTTTAGAAAAGAATTTCGAAGAAAAGGTAACTCTAAGTAACGTGAGAGTGTATAACTTATTATGCTTATAAGAACACAGTAAGTGAGTAGTCACCGAGGAATCTAATAACCCAAATTGAATAAGATGTTTTAGCGCGATGAGCTAAATAAAAATGTTCACTGTATGACTTAAACATAACTTACAGGATTGATGACTTGATTGTAACTTACAGGATTGATGACTTGATTGTAACTTACAGGATTGATGACTTGATTGTAACTTACAGGACTGATAACTTGATTGTAACTTACAGGACTGATAACTTGATTGTAACTTACAGGACTGATAACTTGATTGTAACTTACAGGACTGATAACTTAAATATAATTTACAGGATTGATAACTTAAATATAATTTACAGGACTGATAACTTAAATATAATTTACAGGACTTTAAAGAGGTTTTAAAGAGATCATAATGTTCTAACGAGAAGCTCACAAATAAGCATTAAAATAGTTCATACGTAACTGTTTCATTGGATGCATTAGGTCTGGGAAACCAAAAGATTAGGTAATGTGGTTGTATTCATATTTGGATATCTAGAGCCTAGTAACGTCAACAAACCATTTAGTATTCACCAACACCAATCGGTAGAACTGTCAATCAGCTGTTAAGTCTATATATCATTAGCTATGAGTTTAGACGTATTTGTATGTGTGTGTGTGTGTTAATTATAGCAAATGTTTTATTACATTCTTGCAATGTTTAATTTTAACAAATCTTTTTTCCGGAATGCTTTTCAAGGCTGTTACAATGAATTGTAAACATTAATAGTGACTAGAGTGATGGCAATCAGATTAATATGGCCTACAAGAATTATGTACCAAAATTAAATATTACTGAGAATCAACATATGCTGAGTTAAGTCTAGATGGCAGATCTATTGATACACAATATTGGCCGACAAAACACATTCTATGACTTGTGTAAAGATGCTTAATTCACAACATTTGGCTATTAAAATTATAATACTATAAAATCAATAGAGTAGTTCTATAAAACTATGCTAATGTGTAGATCTGTGAAAATCATGATCAAATCAAGTTAGGGTTTCTTCTCATGGCTAAAAGGAAACGACTTCTGGTGAAATGTAATGACCTAACGAAGACATTAAATAAAAACGCATCCATCAAACTAGAGAAACAAAGTGCTCACAAAATAATGGAAGGGAGAAAATTAAATCTATAATTGAAACCAAATCTAAACCAGAAAGTCGTGTCTCAAAAGTCAACATACACGTCTTAGAAAGATTCACGGCGCACGCAAACGTATTTACATTTTTAGTTAAAAAAAAATAATGAAACTTTGATGGTAGATGTAGTGTCCTGGCATTGAATAAACTCTTCTCTCGCGTATTTACATTTTTAGTTAAAAAAAATAATGAAACTTTGATGGTAGATGTAGTGTCCTGGCATTGAATAAACTCTTCTCTCGCTTCTCTGTCTTTTTTTTTGTTGTTGTTTTGGTCGATTTACCCCCCCCCCCTTTTTTTTTTCTCCCAATTTCTTTTCGTGCTACTTTACTTACGAAACAATTTATTTATTCAGCGAACTTCATGCTTTACACCTTATACCTTATGTCTAGATCGTGTCATTTAGAATGTGTCTAACTTATGTCTAGATCTTGTCATTTAGAATGTGTCTAACTTATGACTAGATCGTGTCATTTAGAATGTGTCTAACTTATGTCTAGATCTTGTACAACAGAATGTGTTTACCTTTACTTCTAGATTCGGTATATTAAAGCTTTGTGTGTCAGGCTTTAGAGATTGAGAACCGGTGTGTTAATTCAGTGTGTAATCTAATGACTTGAAAAGAGGGCCCTTTGGATTGTGCACATATCTGAGAAAAGTGACTGGCTGTGCTAGGTTAAGATGGCTTCTCAAAATGGCTTCTCAAAATGGCGGCTGATGAGGCATTAGTATCAATCTTATTTCACATTACATAATGAGAAAACATTGGACATATTAAGTACACATTCTATATGTACATTGCATGTAATGGTGTACTCATTAATCAAACGAAGCATTGTCCTTTTTTTGTGTACAGATGCCACAGAATAACTAGCTGAATCTTTACAATCTACGCTTGTCTTTGAAAATGTCTTGGAAGGGGATTAAGCTTGAAGCCAAGTTAGACCTGTGATGTTACCTGGTTAGACCTGTGATGTTACCTGGTTAGACCTTTGATGTTACCTGATTAGCTAAAGATGGTACTGGCTAGTCAAATGACCAACCTCTTTCACTTCACTTCACTTGACAATGTGCTGATCAGTAGATGATTAGCTTCTAGATTGTTCCCCCACAGTCCTACGTCCACAGTTTCAACTATATGCGAACTCCAAACCTAAATCTATGTGGTTTTTATACTTTTATTTCACTCTTTCCACAAACTTGAACACCTGGGGATCTTATCTTATCTTATCTTTGTTCGCCTATGTTATGTTCACTACTTTCTATAACAGTAGAAATTTGTTTCACGTCGACGTAACGTGTCTAGCATTCAAACGTTTGAGAAACATCTAGAATGTAGATCTGTGTGTACACAGCAAAGGAAACAAAAAAGAAAAAAACAACATAGATTTAGTTAAAACTCAGTTATCACCATGAAGACTAATGGAAAAACCCACACTTAAAAAAAAAAGTATATATATTTAACAATAACTACAATGACATAGACTTATGCTAGTTGACTTACACAAGAAGATGATCACGTACTCAAAAAATGATTATCCAAGTTATCCAGGAGAACAGTCACACGAGCCTACAGTAAAGTGAAATATAGAGAGGATCATCTCAAACCATAACGCACGAAATTATGTCCCAATTTCCAAGAGTCCCTGTTAGAACAGTTATCAGCCAATACATCCTGTCATTAAACAGAGTCAATCCCTTCACGTTGTTCAATATCCTGGTGCGATCCCCCAGAACATTTTTTTTGGGAACGAATTCTAGGAAACGGGATTCTGACATTCTTCTAATCTAAATGTTATCACGAGGCTGGAACATCACTAGTTCTGAGAAAGACTCAGTTGTACCCTCACGTTCTATCCTTATGTCTATACATTACAATTCACTTACTGAATACACACAAAAACTCCTGAAGTTCGTGCCTTCATGTATTCTTGACATGCAGAATACTAACAACAAAACAAGGTTACAAAGACAGTTTGTGTGAAAACACAAACTCAAAATCGGCCCCCGAAGTGGTCCACCCAGGCAGGTAAAAAGGCAGGTATCAATATTTTCAGAAAGAACATCAGAATTAAATTCGATCAAAGACTAATGACAGAGAAGAATGGAGAAAGAAGGTTGACAAATCTTGTGTGGTGCCCCGGCGGTCCAGCAAACCAAAGGATAGGTGAAAGTGAATGTGAAGTTAAATGTCAACCTGGCGTATCTGATGTCTTATAATGAATATCTAATTGGTCTAATTGCTTTGTAAATGGTCATAATTCCTAAAAAAAAACAAAAAAAACAACATTTCTTTAAAAAAAATATATAAAAATTAACATTTTTTCTTTAGTTAAGTGTTCTATAGTTATAGTGCGACACTGCAGTTCACGAGATAATATGAAAAATTACTTATTACGGGACTGACGGAAGGACAGACATTTCACACAAAACTAATAGCGTCTTTTCCACTTTCGGGGGCCGCTAAAAATAGATGCTATACCATTATTGACAAGGTACTGTTTCACTATGTATTTAAGATTTTGTTTTTGCCAAAGTACTTTTACACTATGTATTTAAGATATTGTTATTGCCAAATCTTATCTTATCTTATATAATACAGACGTTACTTCAAAAAAGAAGATGATTACGTCCTACGCGTCATGCATTTAGTCATGCATATTAACCAATGACTTAAATTCTGCCAAGTCACTGGTTTTCCTGGCTAGCTCAGGCAACCCATTCCATGCTCTAATAGCACTAGGGAAGAAGGAGTATTTGTACAAATTTGTCCTAGCATATGGGACGAGGAATGTGCCTTTATCTTTGTGTCTTTCAGAGTATTTTATTAAATTTTGTTTTTGTATTTGAAGATTATGGTTCAGTGTTTTATGTATGATTGCTACTTTACTTTTGAGCCTTCTGTCCTGAAGGCTTTCTAAATTTAGTGATTTTACTAAAGGTGTTACTCTAGTCAAATGTGAATATTCGTTTGTTATGAATCGCACTGCTCTATTTTGTGTCTGTTCTAGTTTCTTAATGTTTTCTTGAGTTGAGGGATCCCAAACAGAGGATGCATATTCTATTATTGGCCTAACCAAGGTTAAATAACATTTTAGTTTTATGTTCTTATTTGATTTATAGAAATTTCTTTTAATAAATCCTAATGCTTTGTTTGATTTTTTTGTAGTTTCATCAATATGTGGATTCCATGACAGTTTTTCATTTATTATAACACCTAGGTATTTTGCGTTTTTAGTCTGTGTTACTGGTTTGCCATGAATAAGATAAGTGGAATTAATTTGTTTTAGTTTTTTTGTTACTCTTAACAACTGACATTTTACTGGGTGGAAAGACATGCTCCAATTTGATTCCCATTTCTGTAATTCATCTAATTCTCTTTGTAAAATATCTGTGTCTTGTGTTGTTTTTATTGTTCTATATATTATGCAATCGTCTGCAAATAATATGACTTTTGTTCCTGAGGTAATGTAATTTGGTAAATCATTTATGTAAATTAAAAATAGTAGTGGACCCAAGACTGTTCCTTGAGGTACACCTGAGTTTACTGTTATCGGTGTTGATTTAGAGCCATTTATTATTACAGTTTGTTCTCTCCCTATCAGAAAGTCTTTAATCCACTAATGCAGTGGACCATTAATGCCGAAATATTTTAATTTTTTAAGCAAACTATGGTGGTGAACTTTGTCAAAAGCCTCAGAAAAATCTAGTAAGATAGCATCTATTTGTTCACTATTATCTAAACCTTTTGAAAAAGATTTTGTTTTTGCCAAAGTACAGTTACACTATGTATTTAAGATATTATTAATGCCAAAGTACTGTTTCACTATGTATTTAAGATTTTGTTTTTGCCAAAGTACTGTTTCACTATGTATTTAAGATTTTGTTTTTGCCAAAGTACTGTTACACTATGTATTTAAGATATTGTTATTGACAAAATCCTGTTTGACTACGTAATTAACATTTTGCTATTGACATTGAGCTTGAATTCAAGAGAAATCTTGTGGACGTTTCTTTTGTATTGAGTTAAATAGGACTTAATTTCTTCAGTCAGATGTTGCATACACGCCACGCCTCTGCATTACTTGAAGGTTGAAATGCATGAAATTTTTTGTGTGTTCTTAAAATATTTTAGAACACCTAGATCTACATATCTTGAGATTATTCTTTTTATTTTTTTTTTTTGCAATATTTTCTGAAAGCTAGTTATGACGATTCCGCTACCACTTAACCGGCAAGACCATAAGGCTGATTTGACGATGGCTCCTATTTGGGCCTCTCGCCTGGCAGGGGCCCCGATGTTTACATTCGGCACATCACTATCAGTCATGGCTCTTGTCATAAGCTTTTAAAGACGTTGGACTTAAAGGGTGTCACCACTGTATTTTTGACATCATAAATGTCACTGTGGTTATGTTTTGATACTGTGATATTATTGTTGGTTTATCTATGTAGGCGTGGTGGTGACATTGGGTTCATATTATAATTCACAGAATAAGGAAATGACACTTGATGTAGCAGACACAAATACGTTTAATAGAAGCAATAACACCCCATAGTGAATATGATACACAATTCAATTCAGGAATGGTCAGCATTAATCCTCTATAGAAATATGGCGAATATAATGATAACTTAGTAACTAATCTATAACCAACTTCTTTAAACAACTAACTCAACTGACTATATTAAGTGACTCTATCTAGTGCTTGCTACCAACTCCCTATATTGACTGACTGCCCTTAACTCTGGTTCACTTAAGGTCAAAAGTGTTCACCTTAGGGCAACATGAGTTGTGAATAACATTCACAATACAGAAATAACATTCACAATATTGAAATAGGGTTTCTACACTATGGCACCAACTTTGAGGTGGTGACAAAGGGTTAACATATTTAGTGTATAATACGATTGACCTCACTTTAATTAACCCACTGGCGCCTATTGCGTTTGAGTGACTTCCAATGCAGATTTAATTTATAGTAATAGTTGTAATGTTAACCATAAAAAATCTAGAAGAGGGGCCTCGCAAGCATTTATTAAATTCATAATTCATAAGGCCGGCCCTGTTGACAGTCTAAGGACTTAGAAACAATCATGCAATGCTCGGCCTCATTTTGAGGACTTACAAACAATCATGCAATGCTCGGCCTCATTGTGAGGACTAAGAAACAATCATGCAATGCTCAGCCTCATTGTGAGGACTAAGAAACAATCATGCAATGCTCAGCCTCATTGTGAGGACTAAGAAATAATCATGCAATGCTCAGCCTCATTGTGAGGACTTAGAAACAATCATGCAATGCTCAGCCTCATTGTGAGGACTTAGAAACAATCATGCAATGCTCGGCCTCATTGTGAGGACTTAGAAACAATCATGCAATGCTCGGCCTCATTGTGAGGACTTAGAAACAATCATGCAATGCTCGGCCTCATTGTGAGGACTTAGAAACAATCATGCAATGCTCGGCCTCATTGTGTTTTCTGTTCTCCAAATAAAACTTCATGAGTTTTTAGGTAGCTCACAACTTCAATCACGTCTTTGTGCAAAGCGAGATTCCTTCATGCTGCACTCCCGACAGATAGATAGATAGATAGATAGATAGATAGATAGATAGATAGATAGATAGATAGATAGATAGATAGAAAGATAGATAGATAGATAGATAGATAGATAGATAGATAGATAGATAGATAGATAGATAGATAGATAGATAGATAGATAGATAGATAGATAGATAGATAGATAGATAGATAGATAGATAGATAGATAGATAGATAGATAGATAGATAGATAGATAGCATTGGCGGATACAGGGGGACGGTAAGGGCGATTGGCCCCCACCCCCACTCGGCCGACCCCCTCCCCCTCGAAGGGACTAATTTTAATATAGAAATCACACAACTTGTATACGAATTTATTAATTATGTTAATAATATATACTAATTATTTATATTTCAACCTATTTTTAGATTATTTCGCCATCCCCACCTCTAGTATGTTGGCCGAGGTGGCGATGGCATCAATCCCGCCCCCCCCCTTCCATAAACTTTCTAGATTTACTTGTAGAACTCACAGCTTATTGACAGAATCAATTTAATATTTATATGATTAAAACTTGTTATTGATATCTTAACCGATTTTTATATTATGTCGTTCCTCTGTTGGCCGATTTGGTTGGGGGGGGGGGGGGAAAGCGAATACATCTTCTGCCCTTCTCACCTAAGCCTTTTGAGTGGGGGTGGTGGTCCTAAGTTTATAGAAAATCATTTCAATTCAATAATTTGTTGAATATCTATATACTATAAGCTACATATTGATATGTGAACCCATTTGTATATCATGTATATTATGTCGCACCACAAATTAATCTTTAAGTATTAGTAAATATAAAATGAAAAAGGGTTGTACAAGGTGGGAGGGACCAATACGTGCAATCACCCTTTACCCATCGGAATAACCGATACTTTTTTTGTATTTTATTTAAGAAATTACAAAATAAAACAAAATCTGTCACTAATATAATTTATATATGCTATAAATTAAATTCTTATATCGAGTCGCCCCACCCCCTATTCTTTAATGCCGAATGCAATCAGTAGCAGTTTTTTTTTTTTTTTTAAAGGAGCGAAGATTAATCGTTTTCACTCTACCACTCCCTTCCCTTTCCAGACGAAAACATGACGTTTTAAAATAGAATAGTCAAATATGGCGACAGAGTTTATGTAATTACTTTAAGAAATATGTCAGTATAATTGTAATAATTGAGATGAGTTCTAAACCCAAATATTCTTTTCCTAGTCTCCTTTTTCCAACCTTTACTCAATCTGATGATTTTCAAGTAAATTCATTTGGGACTATATCACAATTTATGCTTGAATCCAGTGTGTTTTTTTTTAAATAATAAGTGCCGGTACTCAGTGATTAGGTGCCGGTACTCAGTGATTGCTTGCCTTACTTTGAAATACTAATAATTTAATAATACACGTTAAAATACAAGAAAAGTAATAATGTTTCCCCACATTCAAAAAGATCCGAAGATCAGTGAGGAATGCAGTATTTCCGGTGGCTGCGCAGCCCCAACTGTGACCTACATATTGTGACACATCCAGGGCAAGCATAACCATTGTCCGCAGGTGGTCGATTTAGAATTTCTTTTCGTCGTCTGCATACGTTCGTCCCCCATACGGGATACGTGCCCTGCCCAGCGTAACTGTCGGACCATAAGAAGTCCCTCTATACTGTCCATACCGGCGTTTATCCATGATTGTGCGGAAGCACTTTTGGTGAAAGCGCTAAAGTAGTCTTAGTTGTTTTCTGCATAATGTCTCAGATCCATATAAAAGAGTTGAGAGAGCCACCGCCTGGTAGACATTGATTTTTGTAGGCGGAGCGATTTATTTCGCCAAAGTCTCGACATGAAGCTCTTCAAAATGGACACTAGCAACTGGAAAAAAGTGGCACTGGATAGATCCACATGGAGAGCGAGCATAAAGGAAGGGTCCCGGATTGCAGAAAGAAGGAGCAACGGCGCCTCGTGAATACATAAACCCAACTGAGTGCCAGATTCTGTTTTGAGAGAACAAGAATGATATCCAAGATTCTTTTCAGGTAGCACTCTCAGATTTGTACCCTTTGGACCGTTTGATCCCTACCGTCAACCAAGTCAACCCGAGATGACAATCTCTCCGTCTGGGATAGCACTATGCGCGTCAACAGGACATTCCAGTCTTGAGCAACGACCATTATATTTTGTACATAACAGAATCACAATGAAATAGTTGGTGATGAAAAATAAAAAACATTAAAAAATCGAAACAATTGATATCACTGACATTGCTCAATGGTCAATAAAATGTGCAAGAAACTAACAAGAATCACAGTGAAATGAAAACAAACAACGACACTTATTCTCGATCTTTAGTCTAGGGGTTTAAGCTCTAGATCTAGATGAAAGCAGCGTACCGAGCAATGGAGTCACATCATGTACTATGTACCCCAGAAGTTTCAAACAAATCTAGTCTATTGGATACAATCTAGTCTACAGCAGCCTCTACAGCAGCCTCTACAGCAGCCTCTACAGCAGCCTCTACAGCAGCCTCTACAGCTGACATTGAATTGAAGAGAGAACATGGGAGAGGAACAAGGTAGCCAAATAATAACATTTGTAGTCAACATTTCAAGTACAGTAGTTTGTCTTTGTTCATATACATACAATGTGATGTTTTTACTGAGAAAGTTTCTCCTTAGTTTGATGCCCCTCACCACTTGATGCCCCACATTGCTAGCTACGCCTCTGCAAAAAGAGAACGTAGTAGCGACCAAACGAAACAACTAGAGTCTTTATTTCGAACTGAGGTCAATTGCTGCGTACGAAACTTTAATTTCAAATCAATAAATGTTTACTTTATATACGGTTTGCCTCTCTCGCTGTGATCTGTTCCAATGACATAGGACGACAGGTACCGCCACATTTACATGTATGTGTGGGGCTGTCTGTGTGTGTGTGTGTGTGTATGCGTGCTTATGTAAGCTACAGATCAAAACCACAGTAAAAGAGGAAAAAACTCTGGCCAGACCGACATGAACTAACAAGATAGAACACGAGGCCCGGAACCGGTGCTCTGAAGGATAACTTTTCTTGGAGACACTCGGATTCCTAGAAACAGGTTAGACTCTTCTGCTCTGGAAAGATCGCTACTCTCTCTTTACACGTGGTTCTCGCGAGAATAGAAATGAACTCTGGGAAATATTTATTTTTTTTGCATAAGGAAAAAGTGCTGGGGGTGTGTGTGGTTGTCAAATAAGTTTGGATGTAATGAATTGTTTTTTTTTCATTAATCAACAACAGCAACAGTAACGAAGTAACGTCTGTATTATATAAGATAAAATAACAACAACAGTAACGAAGTAACGTCTGTATTATATAAGATAAAATAACAGCAACAGTAACGAAGTAACGTCTGTATTATATAAGATAAAATAACAGCAACAGTAACGAAGTAACGTCTGTATTATATAAGATAAAATAACAGCAACAGTAACGAAGTAACGTCTGTATTATATAAGATAAAATAACAGCAACAGTAACGAAGTAACGTCTGTATTATATAAGATAAAATAACAGCAACAGTAACGAAGTAACGTCTGTATTATATAAGATAAAATAACAGCAACAGTAACGAAGTAACGTCTGTATTATATAAGATAAAATAACAGCAACAATAACAACAACAATAACAACCAGAAAAAAGTTTCCCTTTCAAAACTTTCAATGTTTAGGGCAGATAATGTAAAGGTCATTTGTTTTTATGGCAGACGGCTATCGAGGGTACACGTGGCCACCACAACAGCCAACCGCTTTACTTTAACTTATTTTTCAGGTACACATTAGAATTGGGAAGACTCAAGGGCGCCCTAAAAATCCCAAAATTAAAAATCCCAGCCTTCACCGAGATATGAACCCTGGACCATCCGTTCGGAAGCCACGCGTTTTACCGCTCAACCTAATCGCCTCCTAACCAAAGATAAATGACAAAGAAAACAACAAGAGCTAACTCGGCTATGTCTGGAAGATTTATGAAACTACGTTGTCAGTGCTAAGACCACCTGTGACCTCGCTGAACTAGCGTTGTAGAGGGAGGGAGAGAAAGGGGGGGTGGTCTCAGTTCCTGGAACGAATGCGAGAATGAATTGTCTCCCTGCTGTTTAACTCAGGTATTTATAGCCTTAGAGTTATTGAAGTCAACTAGCTCTCTTGCCAATAAGCCGAACGCCTGATCAAGATGTACATCTCCTTGAAATGGATTGATTTAAAAAAAAAACGCTTGTGAAATGAAAGTTGAAAGACAAATTCTATTTATTTGATCGTTCGTTACTGCAGACGAGACATTCTGTTTATCTGGCCTTCACCTCCCTCCTCCCCCCTCCGTCCAAACAGACATTTGAATTCATTTTCTTTGAGCATTTGTCTGCAGTTGGTTGAGTAGATCTTCAAATCAAGTCAATATTGGCACCGACAAGTGATTATTTATTGAGTCACTTCTGGTCGTCCAGACTAAAGAAATACTGCAGTGAGTCTCACAATGGATGACCATAATAGTAGCTTCCGGGAAGGTAGGTACAAGATAGGATTCTATAATTAAATAAACTAACAAACACAAAGACTCGGGTTGTAAAGACACTTGCCCAGGACCTAGTTAGAAGCTACCATTGTGTTGATTGTAAAGACACTTGCCCAGGACCTAGTTAGAAGCTACCATTGTGTTGATTGTAAAGACATTTGCCCAGGACCTAGTTAGAAACTACCATTGTGTTGATTGTAAAGACACTTGCCCAGGGCCTAGTTAGAAGCTTGGAAGAACTATATCATAAATAACCAAAAAAAAGTAAAGTACCCATATCAATCTTTGGGTGCATGAGGTAAAAGTAATTTGTTTCTGTTGCCCACGGTTATTAAGTGTGTCGTGTGGCCAGCACAACGACCAACCGCCTTTACTTTTCCCCCAAAAAGGCAGGTACCTATTAGAGCAGGGTGGACTCAGAGGCGCTTTAAATACCCCGGATTTCAAACTCCCTCTCTTCATCGGGATTTGATCTAACCCGGAAGCCAAGCGTTTTATCACTCAGCCACCAGGCTCCCAGTAGAATACAAAATACGTCTAGTCGATGACAGATGCGTGCGATCGTTGAAGCAGCATGTAACCAACGACCAATACATGTAACCAACGACCAATACATGTAACCTACGACCAATACATGTAACCAACGACCAATACATGTAACCAACGACCAATACATGTAACCTACGACCAATACATGTAACCTACGACCAATACATGTAACCTACGACCAATACATGTAACCAACGACCAATACATGTAACCTACGACCAATACATGTAACCTACGACCAATACATGTAACCTACGACCAATACATGTAACCTACGACCAATACATGTAACCTACGACCAATACATGTAACCTACGACCAATACATGTAACCTACGACCAATACATGTAACCAACGACCAATACATGTAACCTACGACCAATACATGTAACCTACGACCAATACATGTAACCTACGACCAATACATGTAACCTACGACCAATACATGTAACCTACGACCAATACATGTAACCTACGACCAATACATGTAACCTACGACCAATACATGTAACCTACGACCAATACATGTAACCTACGACCAATACATGTAACCTACGACCAATACATGTAACCTACGACCAATACATGTAACCTACGACCAATACATGTAACCAACGACCAATACATGTAACCTACGACCAATACATGTAACCTACGACCAATACATGTAACCGATGATAGGCATAGATCTACTACTTGTGTGCAACACATTTTCAAAAAAAAAAGTCCTTATTGTAATGTGAAAACAAAAATAAAGAACTGAAAAGGATATTAACAAGTGCTATAGTGTTTTTCTCGGAAATAGACTGCTCTTTTTAATTCAAGATGGTTGTCAAGAATACAATGGTTGAAATGCATTGCCAACTTTTATTGTTTGAATCTTGCTTTTGTAATAATCCACGAAAGGATTCGCTGCCAACTCATTTTATTTTTCTCTTCGTATTTCTACTATTCCAACACTTGCTTCTAATCATTTATATCGACTTATAAAAAACGTATATATGCAAAAAGTCAAAGGTTAAATTATTGTTGTTTTGACTTGTGCTGCCCCCTGGTGGTATCTGCATGCACACTTAGTTTTACTCTCGCACGTAACTGACTAATCTATGTACTAGGCAGTGGGCTTGCCATGACTGCTTGGTTCAAAGTAACATTTAGCGTATAAACTTGAATAGATGACTGCGCTGTTATAAGTTAATAGATGTTTTGACCTCAAGAGATGACTCCACTATTATAGTGTAATAGATGTTTTGACCTCAAGAGATGACTCCACTATTATAGTGTAATAGATGTTTAGACCTGAATAGATTGACCTCACTATTGTAAGGTAATAGATGTTTAGACCTGAATAGATTGACCTCACTATTGTAAGGTAATAGATGTTTAGACCTGAATAGATTGACCTCACTATTGTAAGGTAATAGATGTGAAGACTGGGATTTTGAATTTTCTGGATTTTTTTGGGCGCCCCAACTCTAATAAGTACCAGACATTAGTTGGGGAAAAGTAAATGTGGTTGGTCGCTGTGCTGGCCACATGACACCCTGCTCACTAACCGTTGGTCAAATAAATGGATGACCTTAACATCATCTTCCCTTACAATCTCCAGGTCTGAAAGGGGAAACTTTACTTTTTGTTTGACAAACAGTAGAGCCTCCACGTCTTACATATCCTTTGTTTGTCTGACAAAACCGTCACACACTTTCTGCACATGACATTTACTGCGCCGTAACTTTGAGCACTGAAAAGATTTTACTTTGTAATCGTCATTGCACTTGTATGTGTGTGTGTGTTTCTGTATGTGAATTAATGGCTAAAACCTCCACATAGTCATACACATATACATACATACACACACATATGTACACACATTTATACACACATATGTACACATGCACACACCATAAAAGACAATGATGGATAATTATTAGAGCAAGTGACGTTTAAATAAATAGCTAACTAGATAACACACACACACGCACACACACACACGCACTCAAGCACACACACAGAGGGTCTGAAAATATGTGTCCGCGAATGACCGCAATTATCCTGTTTGTTTTATTAAATTCCTGTTTAATTACTCCCGAACTAATTATAGACATTAATCTTGAAAAAAAAATTTTTAACTTTAAGTTGGTGATTTTCCATAATTAATTGTCCATGCCAAGACAATCCGTTACATTCCACTAATTACGGCGTATATGACTTACAAAGTCAAGACAGTTGAATTGAGGACTTATACATTCAAGACAGTCGAATTGAGGACTTATACATCCAAGACAGTTGAATTGAGGACTTATACATTCAAGGCAGTTGAATTGAGGATATATATATATCTAAGACAGTTGAATTGAGGATATATATATATCTAAGACAGTTGAATTGAGGACTTATACATTCAAGACAGTTGAATTGAGGACTTATACATTCAAGGCAGTTGAATTGAGGATATATATATATCTAAGACAGTTGAATTGAGGACTTATACATTCAAGGCAGTTGAATTGAGGATATATATATATCTAAGAAAGTTGAATTGAGGACTTATACATTCAAGGCAGTTGAATTGAGGATATATATATATCTAAGACAGTTGAATTGAGGACTTATACATTCAAGGCAGTTGAATTGAGGATATATATATATATACATATATATATATATATATATATATATATCTAAGACAGTTGAATTGAGGACATATACACAAATTGAGGACTTATACATTCAAGGCAGTTTGAGGACTTACAAATCCAGGACCGTTGAATTGAGGACTTACACACAGTGGAATTGAGGACTTACACACAATGGAATTGAGGACTTACACACAGTGGAATTAAGGACTTACACACAGTGGAATTGAGGACTCACTCATAGTGGAATTGATGACTTATACATTCAAGGCAGTTTGAGGACTTACAAATTCAGGACCGTTGAATTGAGGACTTACACACAGTGGAATTGAGGACTTTCACACAGTGGAATTGAGGACTTACACACAGTGGAATTAAGGACTTACACACAGTGGAATTGAGGACTTACTCACAGTGGAATTGATGACTTATACATTCAAGGCAGTTTGAGGACTTACAAATTCAGGACCGTTGAATTGAGGACAAAAAAGTCTATGACACACACATTGAGGACACACACTGAGGATACACTTTGAGGGAGGACACATATTGAGGACACACACAGAGGATACACGTTGAGGGAGGACACATACTGAGGACACACACTGAGGATACACTTTGAGGGAGGACACATATTGAGGACACACACTGAGGATACAATTTGAGGGAGGACACATATTGAGGACACACACTGAGGATACACGTTGAGGGAGGACACATATTGAGGACACACATATAGGCCACAATGAGAATACATTTAGGGAACAAATTTAGGACACACATTTTGGACATATTTAGGACCCTTTATTCATTAGGTCAATTTATTTAAAGAGCACGAATTTAAGACTATAAATATAAGTTGTAAATATGGAAAACTTTGGAGTCTGTGACACACCTTTAGGTCACATATTTACTGCAAACATTTAGTAACACACATTCAGGACAGATATTTAGAATACAAATATAGGAGACATTTTGGAAACACATTTAAGAGACACATTAGGGACATACACATTTAGGACACGCATAAAAGACATATTTAGGACACACGTTTATACAACTATTCATTAGGTCACTCAATCTTATGGCATTTATTTCAGAAAGTAGATTCTCGGATTGACTATTTCGTCATGTATTCTTGTAGGATTCCAAAAACTTTTAGTACGTGGTGTATTTTAGTCTCTAGTGTTTATTTCCCTTTTTTGTTTATTTTTTTCATTTACTTTTATTCCTATAGTCTTTATTTCCTTCTCTCTTTGTCTCTTTCGTTAATTCTTTTTTTCTTTCATTCTTTCTTTTGTTTTTTTTTTCATTCTTTTTTGTTTGTCCTTTCTAAATCTTTGGACACAGTCTCTGTGCTGGAACACTCATCGCCGCACACACACACACACACAGAACTAGGTAACAACTTGTCTCACAGACGCGCGGGCCAACTAAAATAAATGAGACATGACAAAGAACACGAGATACCCACAAAAAAAAACCCAGATCAAGAGATGTAATAAAACACACACACACACTAACAGTTCTGTCGCTTGTTATCATCAGCTTCATCAAGGTCACGCCGGACAGATTTTTCACGCATGCAAATCCGACGTCACTTCCTGGTCCATCGCGTTCTGTCATTAACTATGTCCAGTCGGGTCATCTCATTAGTGACCAGAGTGTCCAATAATGCTAACCTCAGAGATACGTTCGCTTGTAGATTTACCCGGATAGTCAGTAATTAAATAAACACAGACTATTACCATTTCATATGTACAAATGTAATGCATTTTGACTTGTGATCGTAAACCAAGAGGTCACATGACTTGGTTATCAGGTGACCATTTTATTTTTTGTATTATCCATTATTATTATTATTATTGCTTTTATATAGCGCGTATTCCATGCTTAATCTACTCAGATCGCTCTGGTCCAATCTAGAGATGGGAATCGAACCCAACTTTTAAAGTTCGGGGTTCGGTTTGGTTTGGTCAGATTTAAGTTTGGGGTTCGATTCTGTTTGGTCAGATTTAAGTTCGGGTTCGGTTTCGGTGCGAGGTTATGAAATTAGGCAATATCAACAACTAGGTCCATGTAATAATGTTGAATTCAATTATTAATTAGATAAAACAGCGACGTGAAACCTAATTCGGCCGGTGCGCCTTTTTAATTTCCAACACTCGTGTCACGGGCCACAAAACAGAAAAGTTACCAAAAAATAAAATGAAATAAAGCACTTTTATTGGAAACCCGTGGATAACATTTTAAAAAGTTTCCCTTTCAGACCTTACGATCTATAGGGCAGATGATGTAATGGTCATCTATTTCTGTGGTCCACAGTTAACGAGGGTGTCTTGTAACCATCACAACCACCAACAGACTTTACTTTCGACAACTAATGTCAAGTACCCATTGGAGCTGGGTGGACTCAGAGGTGACCTTAATATCCTGAAATTAAACATCTCAGTATTTGAACTTGGGACCCGTCGGATCGCAAACCAAGCGCTAAAACACTTAGCCACCGCGTCCCCACGTGAATATAATATTTAAATGAATCCATGGGATGTAAAAAGTTTATCCAAAACCAACTTCTGAAGATCCCACTGCGTTGATGAGACACCTAGTTGAATCACTGAATCTAGATACTGTCTGTGGGGCGATGACGCCACAATGATTTCACCTTTTTTCACCTGCTAAAAGAATTAACATTTCGTTTTGAAGGCGCGTATGTCAGCCTGGCTCAACTTCTTGCCACAGAGGTTCCATTTGACTTGACACATTTTTCTAATAACTCTTGCTGCCAGTTCGCTATGTCTGGCGGTATCACTCGACCTGATTTCTTCCAAATGAAAAGAAGCCTTCTCCTCCATGATGTTTGAAACTTCTTTGCCAGTGGTGGTCCCAATGCATGTACCTCATTGTAGATTTCTTTTCTGTGATTTAAAAATGGCTTTTTGTACTGTGAACAAGTAGCAAGATTTGAACGCTATCAAATATGGTAAACATTTCCAGCATTTTTGCTCTATCTCATAGTTTTTAATTGAGATTTCTAATTGCCATACGGAAAAGAGTGGTGGCTTCAACTGCGTTCTTATTTTCATGACACATTTCTTCCATCATCGATAGTAACCCCTGCATATTGAAAAAGAGGCTACATTTCAGTACTTACAATGTGAGCAACTCTGTACCAAGCCTTAACGCCGACTTATTTTCTTGTCCCTTGTTGGTAAATACTCTCGTCAATTCTCTAATCTCTAGGTGTTTCTTAGCAATTTTGTCTTGGTGGCTCAAACTAAGAATGCCGCCATATTTGTTTATGTTTTTGATTTCATAATGCAGTTTAAGGTTACGTTTAAAAACAACAACATAAACATCTCTCTACAAATCAAACCTATTGGCTTATCTTCACGATCCATAAAAAGTCAAGTCCAACTTTTTCTTGGTAGTTTCAGACTCTACGGTTCGTTTCATCGACTCTCCCATTTCATTAACACACAAATATTCAATGTTACATTACCATTGGTGGTGAATCAAAAGTAGACGACCCAAAATGACCCAGATGAGTTTTCCAAAAATTAAAAATAACTGTCAAATCATCTCACTGAAACTAAGTTTTTATTTTTTCGTACTAAAAACTATTGCAAACTCTTTGATTCAGTTCCGTCAAGGAGAAGACAGTTCTTTTGGTTCGGTTCGTACCTATCAGTTTTAAAGTTCGGGTTCGGTTCGGTCGTAAGTTCGGTTCGTTCGGTTCGGGTTCGTTTTGTTTCCCATCTCTAGTCCAATCTCTTGTTTGAACATGGAGGTGATGGGGGTATCTGGGAGAAGGTTTCTGTGCTGCCTTTGGAGGCTCTGCAAACTCAAATCAGCTCGAGTCAACTCTCAAGTGAACAAAAAATGTGGTCTACATTAGGGTTAAAGCTCAAACCAGTATTGTTTTGTAGAGAAGTTCGACATTCAGGACACGATGGCAGATAAATACTGACATTAAAAAGACAAAAAGAAACAGACTTGTGGGACTCAAACCCTAGTTAATTGTATTATTATTATTATAATAAAGCAGTGTTCGCTAACATAATGTAGGCTCAAGGCGCTACAACAGCCATAAACTGACAAATTAATCTAAAATAGGTTTTGAGCAGGTAGTTTGTTTGTTTTCTATATAGTGATATTTGTCTGAGCTCAATTCACCGATACGTCTCACAAATAACAATCAACCATCTGATAATCTAAAAGCCTTTCAATTTCATTCTTTACATAAGTTTAAATGTTTATGATTATTCTTGTCTTTTTTTCAAGTCGTTGAAATAACAAAGAAGTTAGGCAGATGCACCCTAAATTCCTAACGAGACAACTCGAAGACCAACAATATAAAGCAAATATGTTACTGTAAAATAACAGGAGAGAAAACAATTTTACAGATGTAGTCTAGGCGAAGGGCCATGAACGAAGGGCCATGAATGAAGGGCCATGAACCTCTTTGTCCAGCTCTGTGGAAAAATCAAGGTCGGACAAAAGCTAAAGCACACATGTCACAATGGTCGATCTGCCCATGGTCAATTTGCTGATGATTCATTTCTGATGGTGGCTTGATGATAATTTCTAAAGTTCAATCTGCCGTTGGTCGATTTGCTACGATGTGCTGGTCCATTCGCTGATAGTCGATATCGGATGATTGATTTGCTGATGTTCGATTTCTAATGATCGATGAGCTGATAATCTCTTATGTTCAATCTGCCGTTGGTTGATGTTTTATTTCTGATGATGATTTTATTACTGCTGATGATGCTAAATCTGACGCGGGTCGAATTGCTAATGGTCGATTTGTTTGTGTTCGATTTGCTGATGGTCTATTGGCTGATGGTCTATTTCTGATGGTCAATTGGCGGATGATCTATTTCTGATAGTCGATTTACTGATGGTCTACTTCTGATGGTCTATTTCAGATGGTCTATTTCAGATGGTCAATTGACTGATGGTCTATTTCTGATGGTCAATTGGCTGATGGTCAATTGACTGATGGTCAATTGGCTGATGGTCAATTGACTGATGGTTTATTTCTGATGGTCAATTGGCTGATGGTCAATTGACTAATGGTCTATTTCTGATGGTCAATTGGCTGATGGTCAATTGACTGATGGTCTATTTCTGATGGTCAATCGGCTGATGGTCAGTCTCAATTCCTTAAAATGGCGCTGATGAAGTTTCAAGATTTCATGGAACACTGTGACGAAAGACGAAATAATGGGTTGCAGTTCTCATTGCAGTGCCGGACTTACGCAAGCGGTGAGCCTGGCTGTATCTTAGCCATTGTCATCTTTGTCTGCTTAGGGCCCGCCTGATGTCACGTGCCTTGCTGCTCAGAGTACGCTCGTTCTTCTATCGTCTGCTTTGTCTAAACTCACCATGTGTGACGGGAATAGATTGACCTCACCGGGAGATCACCGTGACATAATCTGCTAGCGGTAATCCCCCTCCCCTCCCCCCCCCCCCAAACCCCAATCTTCCCTTATCCAGTTTGATACATTTGTTATCAGAATGGTTGCCACGAGTTAGTGTGTGTGTGGATGTGGTTCTCCGCCGCTCGCTCCCCCCCCCCCCAATTTATTCACCCTATTAATAAGGTCGTCACAGATTGTGTTCTGTTGCGACTTGGATCAAAGTCATTAAAGAGATTCACTTGCCCATTCAACGTATCAATTCCAATCTTCGATCATAGAACAAGATAAAGAAAGCCCTCATGGTTCACTGGCGGATGCCGGGGGGGGGGGGGAGCGAGTGCCCCCCCATTTCCATAAAATCGGGGGGGGGGGCGAGCGAATTTCAATAGAGAAATCACACACTTTGTACACGAATCGTTTACTTATTTTAATAATTTTATTTAATTATTTATATTTTAACCTACTGTTAGATTATGTCGCCTCCCCCCTCAAGTATACTGCGATTTAGGGGGGGGGGGAGGAGTGACTGCATCAATCCCGCTTCCCCCCACCAGCCCTAAACCTTCGAGTGGGGGGCAGTCGAGATTTTTTTGTAGAAATCACAGCATTAGTTACATACATATATATTATAAAAGCTACTAATTGATATTTTGACAGGCTACTAACCAATATTTTAATCATGCCACTATTTAATATTTTAACCAGGCTACTAACTGATACTTTAACCAATCTTTTTATTATGTCGCCCCGTTCTGGTATGCTGACCGTTGAGAATGGGAATGGACGATTATATCTATTGCGGCAATGCCTCTTTGAAAAGGGAAGGGGGTCCAATTTTATGTAGAAATCATAGTTTGTTAACAAAAGCTAGGTGAATATCTATGTCATATAATATTTATATTATGTCTCTCCCTTCTGGTTTCTTGGTCCATTCGGTGGGGGTGGGGGGTGATTGCATTTACTGCCCTCCCCAATTTAACCCTTTGAGTATGTGGGGGTGGGGGGAGGTCCAATTTTAAAGCAGAAATCAAAATTTGTCAACAAAATCAGTTGAATATCTATATTATATAAGTTACTTATTGAAATTTGAACCCATGTGTATATAATGTCGCAGTCGAACGACACTCTAATCTCATATGAAATCAGTAGTAACTATTAAATGAAAGAGGGTGGTGCCAGAGCCGTGAGGGGTGATAGATGCAATCGCCCCCCCCCCCCCATCAGACAGACCAATACTTTTTCTTTTGTATTTTATTTTATAAATTAAAATGTTTTACACAAAAATCTGTCACTCATATAAGTTATATATGCTGTAAATTAAATTCTTATTTCGATTGGCCCCACCCCCTATTCTTTAATGTCAAATGTAATCATTAACAATAATTATAAAAAGGAGAGAGGACTTATCGTTTTTACTCTAACCCACCCTCCCTCCCTATTTCTGACCATTTCCAACGAAAACATGACGTTTTACAACAGAATAGTCAAATATGGCGACAGAGTCTATATGATTGCTTATCTTAGTTATTAAAGAAAAACTTTGTTTTGGGAAATTTAGAATTCATTTTATTAAAAAAATCAAGTCTAAGAGATGAGTTCTGAACACAAATATTTTTTTCCTAGTCAACTTTTCCCAATCTTTGCTCCATCTGAGATTTTTCTATTGTATAAATAACTTTGAGGACTAGAACTGACAATTTATAATTGAATCCTAAACAAATAAAAAATTAGAGCACAATCTAACTGGTCTACTTCATTTCACCTCCCTCTTCCGAAATTTTTTTTTCAAAGCTTTGAATTATAGTTTTGTAACAAAACAAAGTTACAAACGGGTGTATTGAACAAAATAAATGACTTTCTTTGAAATATTATTTTCGAAGACATTTTATTTCGGCGGCGACCCTCAAAACGTCAAAACGGTCGATTATCTAAAGAGCGTTAAACCATCATTCTGTTGGCGTCTTATTATGACCAAAACAGGCCTACTACAAGATGTCTCGGTGAACGCAAAGAGGTCTCGCTTAATTAACATGAAGATCATATTACTATACATATGTCTAGTAAAGAAATACACTATTTTTGTCTCAATAGTCAGTCACACTTCAGTATCGGCCATCGCTCCCACGTTACTTTATTTTACTTAATTTGATCTGACTTTTTTAATAGGATGAATAATGAAATTTAGATGTCAGGAGAATGCTTTTCTACACTGAACAATGTTAGAAAACGCTTGGCGTTGGGGCTGCAACCCGAACCCCACTGGGGGAGCTTACAGCACTCCCCCAGAACCCCTAGCTGCCAAGACAAAAGACTTTTTTTTTTTTAGAAACACGGCTCTAAATATAATATACACTTTTTGTTATACTCATATATATATATATATGCGTGTGTGTGTGTGTGTGCGTTTATACATAGGGTTAGGGTTTACTGGGCGTTATGGTTAGGGTTTGGAAGAAAATCGCCCCCTCCAAAAAAAAGTTCTGGATCCCCAAGTGTCATGGTTCATGGTGGTATTTAAAATAAAACAACGTTAAAGACTTTTTGTATTTGCATACTTGTGCCAGATAGAATGGCTCATTTAGACATAATACGTTGATCTTCCCAATGTCAAGGTCAAGAAGAGAAAAGCGAAAACAAACCTCCCCTTGATGACTTATGTCCATTTCAAACTGTTCGTATGATGTGGCAGGTAAGCAGCAATGGTGACTTAAGATGTCTGTCAGGCTTGTCGCATGCTCCACCAATAAAGCGGGTTGAGATCATAAAAACATTATTGTTTGCTCTGTTTAGCTTTGACATGACAAATGACATCTACACACCCCTAACATCTACATTCACCTGAAAACTATATACCTGACATCTATATAATCTGACATTTTACATCTGAGATTTAAATACCCGTGACATCTATATACAACTCACATTTATACATTTATAAAAAAAACACATGACATTTATACATACGAAATCTATATATACCGTACATCTATATACATCTGACCTCTATAAAGGCTCTATATACACTTGGCATCCGCATACACCTGACATCTATACACGCATGATTTCTACATGGCCCCAGAAATCTATATACAATACACCTGACATCTATACACCTGAAATCTAAAAACACCTGAAATCTATATACACCTGACATATATACACATGACATGTACATATACCTTACATTTATACACCTTATATGCATAAACACCTGACATCTATTCATCTGAGATCTACATACCCCTGATATCTATATTGACCTGACATCTATACACCTGACATCTATATTTACATACACCTGACTTTAAAATACCTGAAACCTATATACACCTTACTTACATCGACCTACACCTTACATTTATACACCTCATATCTTACACCTTACATCTGTATAAACCTGACATCTATACACCTGACATCTATACTTCTGAAGAGTAAACGTCAAAAATTGTTTGGGCGGCTGCTTACAACTACTGTGGGGATCAATAAGAATTGACCACGTGACCTGTTGTTCACCTTAATGCACTGACATTACCTTCTAGAACCATGAAGTCGCCATTCTGAAATTCTATGAGTTATTTCTAATATCCTCGTCAAGGGTAACAACATGTTATCTCTATACGACACGGCCTACCCAAGCTTCCGGTCTGCCCCAGGCCGTGTTGTTGTCTTCTGCTGTAGTGAAAAACACAAACAAATGCCAGAGTTATCCTCATCTATCCCACCCCAGTTTTCAGAACACCAACACTCTAGCGACGAAGTCAACAACAACATCACCCAGTTTTCAGAACACCAACACTCTAGCGACCAAGTCAACACCAACACTCTAGCGACCAAGTCAACACCAACATCACCCAGTTTTCAGAACACCAACACTCTAGCAACCAAGTCAACACCAACATCACCCAGTTTTCAGAACACCAACACTCTAGCGACCAAGTCAACAACAACACTGTAGTGACCAAGTCAACACCAACACTCTAGTGACCAAGTCAACACCAACACTGTAGTGACCAAGTCAACACCAACACTCTAGTGACCAAGTCAACACCAACACTCTAGCGACCAAGTCAACACCAACACTCTAGCGACCAAGTCAACACCAACACTCTAGTGACCAAGTCAACACCAACACTCTAGTGACCAAGTCAACACCAACACTCTAGCGACCAAGTCAACACCTACATCACCCAGTTTTCAGAACACCAACACTCTAGCGACCAAGTCAACAACAACACTCTAGCGACCAAGTCAACACCAACACTCTAGCGACCAAGTCAACACCAACACTCTAGCGACCAAGTCAACAACAACATCACCCAGTTTTCAGAACACCAACACTCTAGCGACCAAGTCAACACCAACATCACCCAGTTTTCAGAACACCAACACTCTAGTGACCAAGTCAACACCAACACTCTAGCGACCAAGTCAACACCAACATCACCCAGTTTTCAGAACACCAACACTCTAGCGACCAAGTCAACACCAACATCACCCAGTTTTCAGAACACCAACACTCTAGCGACCAAGTCAACACCAACATCACCCAGTTTTCAGAACACCAACACTCTAGCGACCAAGTCAACACCAACACTCTAGCGACCAAGTCAACACCAACATCACCCAGTTTTCAGAACACCAACACTCTAGTGACCAAGTCAACACCAACACTCTAGCGACCAAGTCAACACCAACATCACCCAGTTTTCAGAACACCAACACTCTAGCGACCAAGTCAACACCAACATCACCCAGTTTTCAGAACACCAACACGCTAGCGACCAAGTCAACACCAACATCACCCAGTTTTCAGAACACCAACACTCTAGCGACCAAGTCAACACCAACACTCTAGCGACCAAGTCAACAACAACATCGGCAATTGTCACAAGTCAAGCGTGACATGTGCAACTTTCTTTCACCGCGATCGAACGTGCTTTTAATCAGCCATGCGTGCAAAGTAAGACAAATTAATGCACAGAAAATGAGACGCGGCCGGCGAGGTGACATCAAAGGAGACTGCCGCTGGCGAAATTTTTTTGTTCTCCCGATGTTCAACCGTCCATGGAAAGTTTGGGGAAGCCACTTACTAGCTTTTAGCCAGACTTTCTCGTCAACAACGCACGTAGGTCATCACAACCAATCAAAAAGTTGGTGCGCAGAATCGTATCATATGAGAGCGTCCTTGTACAACCTAGAATTATGTATCATCTGGTCTATGGCATGGGTTTGCAACATAGTTCTCTAACCATGGCCGGTTCTAACATTATTTTAGTGCCAGTGTCGCGTGCCGCCCAAGAGTGGTAAGAGAACATTTGATCATTGGTATTTCTCCGGTTTGACGTTGCTTGTTAGCCTTGTCTGGATACCCAACTAGTAGAAGGAACCCCTACTGCCCTACAGCTATACCCAATTAGTAGAAGGAACCTCTACTGCCCTACAGCTATACCCAACTAGTAGAAGGAACCTCTACTGCCCTACAGCTATACCCAACAAGTAGAAGGAACCTCTACTGCCCTACAGCTTTACCCAACTAGAAGAAGGAACCTCTACTGCCCTGCAGCTATACCCAAACATTTGTAAGCCTTAGGGAGTAATCCTTTAGGAAAATTCAGGAGCCGGCGACCCTTAGACAGCCAGCATCACAGAGTGCTACACCCTGACAGAGCCTGCGAAGCCGCTGATCCCTAACTGTATCGGCACTTGCTGATTCTTTGGGCACATCAGCTGCTTGGAGAGGGCGGTGGAGGTGCTATGAGGGCGTCATCGTTCTGACCATAGCTGATGCCCAGGCATTCATCTCATTTGCATGCGAAGATCCATACACCTAAAGAGAAAGAGAGAGAACGAGAGAGAAACAATGTGAGATGGCTGATGATGATGATGATAATCCTTCCCTGGACATATTTTGTATTTGTGTGTGTTCGTACGTATATGTCAGTGTGGGTGTGGGTGTGTCGTTTTGACTTTAAAAAAATGTCTAGTGCTCAATGTTAATACAATTATCAATTAATTTTAGACTTGTCAATGTATACATCAGACTTATCAACCAGTGGGAGGCACGAGGTAATCTCAAAGACAAACGGGTAGGGGCCGAAACGGGGTGATTTGTTTTAAAAGGGAAAAAAAAAGTTATATTTTCATAGTAGTTATCAATCCTTGTTTGAATGTTAGTCCAAGTACAATGACATTATTTAAAATGTTTTAAAATTCAGATATTTTAAGCATGAGTCGACGTTACATTTTCTAACAAGACCAGTGTAAAATGTAAACCTTTTTCACGTCTGCAACACTTGTAGCTCAAAACAGTTTGAAGAAGACATTTCAAAACTTGGCTACCGTGATCAACTAAGCACCTTTCACGGTCGAAACCAAAGCGGTTACATTTACCAAAAAGAATTTTTTTTATTCGCAATCTGGTTTTTAAAGTCGACATATCAAAAAAGTAGAAGATTAAACTTTCTGCTGTTTTAACCTTTTTTTTTTGTGCGAGCATTTCTCTTTGGCACAAAACTTGTATACAATTTATTTTTTGGTCCTATGAAGCCCTAATTGACTGAATAGGTGTTTGTTGTTTGTTGTTTGTTGTTGTTGTAAGAAATGTATTTCAATGTAAGTGTCACTCTTTAAGGTACAAGAATTCATGAGCATTGCGTCCAATTTTTTGGGGGGGAGTCCGAAGCATTATTTGAATGATCTAAGTGATCAACTGTTAACACATGCACCTTGTCTATGTTCAACTGTTAACACATACACCTTGACTATGTTCAACTGTTAACACATACACCTTGTCTATGTTCAACTGTTAACACATACACCTTGTCTATGTTCAACTGTTAACACATGCACCTTGACTATGTTCAACTGTTAACACATGCACCTTGACTATGTTCAACTGTTAACACATGCACCTTGTCTATGTTCAACTGTTAACACATACACCTTGACTATGTTCAACTGTTAACACATACACCTTGTCTATGTTCAACTGTTAACACATACACCTTGACTATGTTCAACTGTTAACACATGCACCTTGACTATGTTCAACTGTTAACACATACACCTTGTCTATGTTCAACTGTTAACACATGCACCTTGTCTATGTTCAACTGTTAACACATGCACCTTGTCTATGTTCAACTGTTAACACATACACCTTGACTATGTTCAACTGTTAACACATGCACCTTGACTATGTTCAACTGTTAACACATGCACCTTGACTATGTTCAACTGTTAACACATGCACCTTGACTATGTTCAACTGTTAACACATGCACCTTGTCTATGTTCAACTGTTAACACATACACCTTGTCTATGTTCAACTGTTAACACATACACCTTGACTATGTTCAACTGTTAACACATACACCTTGACTATGTTCAACTGTTAACACATACACCTTGACTATGTTCAACTGTTAACACATACACCTTGACTATGTTCAACTGTTAACACATGCACCTTGACTATGTTCAACTGTTAACACATACACCTTGACTATGTTCAACTGTTAACACATGCACCTTGACTATGTTCAACTGTTAACACATGCACCTTGACTATGTTCAACTGTTAACACATGCACCTTGACTATGTTCAACTGTTAACACATGCACCTTGACTATGTTCAACTGTTAACACATACACCTTGACTATGTTCAACTGTTAACACATGCACCTTGTCTATGTTCAACTGTTAACACATGCACCTTGACTATGTTCAACTGTTAACACATACACCTTGTCTATGTTCAACTGTTAACACATACACCTTGACTATGTTCAACTGTTAACACATGCACCTTGACTATGTTCAACTGTTAACACATGCACCTTGACTATGTTCAACTGTTAACACATGCACTTGACTATGTTCAACTGTTAACACATGCACCTTGACTATGTTCAACTGTTAACACATACACCTTGACTATGTTCAACTGTTAACAAATACACCTTGACTATGTTCAACTGTTAACACATGCACCTTGACTATGTTCAACTGTTAACACATGCACCTTGACTATGTTCAACTGTTAACACATACACCTTGACTATGTTCAACTGTTAACACATGCACCTTGACTATGTGTTACAACACAAATGTAAGTAGCTCCCAGATGTAATAAGTACATTCTGTTTCTAGATACAAACATATGGTGGAGGCATCTTATGCTTTCGCACGCAGGCGGCCACAACCCTAGCAGCAGCCATGTGGACTAGATAGATGTCAGTCTTGATATATAGATCAGTGTATTTTTAAAAAACATGGCAAGAAATATTCGGCAGTCCATCTTTTCGTTACATTTTGGGTTCAAGGACGAATGACTGGGTACAGTTGATGGGTTCAAGGACTAATGATTGAGTACAGTTCCTGGGTTCAAGGACTAATAACTGAGTACAGTTCATGGGTTCAAGGACTAATGACTTACAGATCATGGGCTCAAGGACTAATGACTTACAGATCATGGGTTCAAGGACTAATGACTGAGTACAGTTCATGGGTTCAAGGACTAATGACTGAGTACAGTTCATGGGTTCAAGGACTAATGACTGAGTACAGTTCGAGTCAAAACAGAGAAGTGTTACTTCAAGGACGTACAATCATCCAATTACACGTACTTAATGACGTGATACGTATTGGACATTGTTAATATGTTAGAAAATAGATTCACTGAAGTGTACGTGGCCGTCAAGGAGGAACAAGTTTTTGTTGATGTAAAAACAGAGAGAGAAAGACTTTCATCGTTCACGTTTGAATTAATGGTGACGGAGCGAGTGACCTTGCAGGCACACAATATATACACACATTTATTATATATATTCATGATTAATATGAACTTCAAGAGGAAGAGGAAATATTTTGGCTTAATCATGGATCATACATTTCTACTGTAAAACTGTAAGAAATTGTATGGACTAAAGCTGACTAGGGCATTTTCTCTGTTACTACTGATTAAGAGATTGTATGCTACAACCGACTAAGAAAAAAAAAGATAGTGTATTTTGCTAGAGATTGTCTATGTTATGACTGACTAAGAGATTGTCTATGTTATGACTGACAAAGAGATTGTCTATGTTATGACTGACTAAGAGATTGTCTATGTTATGACTGACTAAGAGATTGTCTATGTTATGACTGACTAAGAGATTGTCTATGTTATGACTGACTAAGAGATTGTCTATGTTATGTTTGACTAAGAGATTGTCTATGTTATGACTGATTAAGAGATTGTCTATGTTATGACTGACTAAGAGATTGTCTATGTTATGACTGACTAAGAGGTTGTCTATGTTATGACTGATTAAAAGATTGTCTATGTTGTGACTGATTAAGAGATTGTTATGTTTGACTAAGAGATTGTCTATGTTATGACTGATTAAGACATTGTCTACGTTACCCGTAGATTACATAACACCGTGTGAAAATGTGTGTATCGTTTAAATTTCAAACTCGCATAAAATAGAGAATAGATTATCCTCTATTGATTTGAAGCGGACCAGGGGGCGCTGCACAGCTGTCAGAAGCACAAGATACGCCGGCTGTATGCACCTCCCCTTTACAAAGCCTTGGCTGCCGCCTCTTCTTTTATTGTACACTTCAAAACAAACAGTAATCTAATTTTATGGCTCCACCAGATGACATCCTGTCTCCTCAAACAAGACAATGTAATAATTCAAATGTAATTGTTGTGAAGAGCACAAAAAATAAAGGTATTGTGTCATACCAGTTGCGGAAACTACGTGGACACCGATTAGTATTGCTTGAGTTCATGACGGTGCATTCTGTTCTCCGCCCTTTCCCCATTACCTAGATTCGGCTCGTTGGAAAAAAAAAACTTGCGTCAGAAAAAAAAAAAGAGTCGATGATAGGGTGTTCAAATGATACTGGCGATAAAACATGTTCAACATTGATATTATTGTTAAGATTGAAATATAGGTGTCGATAAGAACAAGACAATGTTATAGAGAGAGACCTTGATGAATGGTCCTAATGTTATAGAGAGAGACCTTGACGAATGGTCCTAATGTTATAGAGAGAGACCTTGATGAATGGTCCTAATGTTATAGAGAGAGAATTTGATGAATGGTCCTAATGTTATATTGAGAGACCTTGACGAATGGTCCTAATGTTATATAGAGAGACCTTGACGAATGGTCCTAATGTTATAGAGAGAGACCTTGACGAATGGTCCTAATGTTATAGAGAGAGACCTTGACGAATGGTCCTAATGTTATAGAGAGAGACCTTGATGAATGGTCCTAATGTTATAGAGAGAGACCTTGACGAATGGTCCTAATGTTATATATAGAGACTTTGAATGATTGGTCCTAATGTTATATAGAGAGAGACCTTGATGAATGGTCCTAATGTTATAGAGAGAGACCTTGACGAATGGTCCTAATGTTATATTGAGAGACCTTGACGAATGGTCCTAATGTTATAGAGAGAGACCTTGATGAATGGTCCTAATGTTATAGAGAGAGACCTTGACGAATGGTCCTAATGTTATATTGAGAGACCTTGACGAATGGTCCTAATGTTATATAGAGAGAGACCTTGACGAATGGTCCTAATGTTATAGAGAGAGACCTTGACGAATGGTCCTAATGTTATATTGAGAGACCTTGACGAATGGTCCTAATGTTATAAATCGTTCAAATTTACCTCTTTCTGAAGGGTTGTTGTTTGAATTATTTAGACAGGAAGTGTTGTGCAACTTGTATTACAAATGTTATGTTTCCTTGTTTTGTCCGGTACAAATTTTGTAAACGTTATTTCTCCTACTGTCCATTCTCGGATCAAGATGACACTTTGCACAATCATTTATTGAACCGAACAAAGCAATAATCAATCGAATAATTGACCAATTATTTTATCAATTAGTCGGAATTAATAAACTTTGTATATTTTTGTATAGAGAGCATATATAGAGAACAAAACTCACCAGGCTAAAGGAGATAAGCCTTGGGGGGAAAATAAGATATATTTGGTAAGGGGAGATAAGCCTAGTGTGGAGACTTAGACGTAAAGAATTGAAAGATAGCTTGAGTGAAATAAAATAATTAGATGTTTAATGTAAAGATTATACCAAAGAGTGAATGCTAACGGTATGATCAAAGTCTATATGTAAATTAATCAGTTATAAATTACACTTTGTAATGGACTTGTAAATTAACTCATTAGTTGCTATTTGGATCGATTCATGTGCTGTCATCGATCATGACTTTGTAGGCAAAATTTGAAGAAGTAGAAGTGGTCGAAAAATGGTTGCAAAAAAAATCAAAACATCCAAGGAAGATCCAGAGTTTGTTAATCTAGGGCCTAAGCTTTGAAACGTTGAATGTGTTTGACTATGAAATGAACTTAAAAACATTTTTAGTATTTCACTGTCGTAGAGTGAAGCAAAAAAAAAAGAATAGAATTAAAACAACAACAACTCCAGGATCTTGTCAATTAACAACACCTGACTATAAATGAAAAGAAATTCTTGTGCAATTAATGCGCAAACATTTTAAAATATTTTTGGGTCCAACTACGTTTTGTCTACAAGTTTCCATCATGAATTTTTTTTTCATTCGCTGCCGCCCCTGACAAGATTAATTGTTAGTGAGTGTCGTCAGCAACAACTTAATCTCTCCTTCCCCACCCCACCTTTTCTTCTCTTTCAGCCGACACACCACCAGGCACAAGATATCTTCTCATTAAGTCGTAGTGGCCGTTTCTTGGAAACAAACGAATGTCAGGGTCACATTTTCTTTCTGGATACAGGAATAAGGAAGTGGGCGCGTGTAGGAGTGCCCCTCACCGTCATGTAAACTCAAGGGGTAGTAACCCTGTTGACAGAGCAGGTTAATGTTGCAAACTGTGTAAATATTTGTCGTAACTCTTTCTAAATTTCTGTATAAATAACAAGGCGTCAAGTTTAATTGACAAAAGTATTTGTTACAACAAGGACGATAGGTAGTCTGCTAGTCAAGCCTTTGAGTCCGTTCATTATTTAGAAGCTGATTGTTCTTGAAATAATTACAATAGTATTGTAAAACAAGGTTACAAATACAGTTTGTGTGGAAACTCAAAATCGGCCCCCAAAGTGGTGCGCTCAAACAGTTAAAAAAGGCCCTTTTCAATATTTTCAGAAAGAATATCAGAAACTATGAACTACAACCCTATCAACAACTACAACCCTATCAACAACTACAACCCCATCAACAACTACATCCCTATTAACAACTACATCCCTATCAACAACTACATCCCTATCAACAACTACAACCCTATCAACAACTACAGCCCCATCAACAACTACATCCCTATCAACAACTACATCCCTATCAACAACTACAACCCTATCAACAACTACAGCCCCATCAACAACTACAGCCCTATCAACAACTACATCCCTATCAACAACTACAGCCCTATCAACAACTACAGCCCTATCAACAACTACAGCCCTATCAACAACTACAGCCCTATCAACAACTACAACCCTATCTCCTATCAACAACTACAACCCTATCTCCTATCAACAACTACAACCCTATCAACAACTACAACCCTATCAACAACTACAGCCCTATCAACAACTACAGCCCTATCAACAACTACAACCCTATCAACAACTACATCCCTATCAACAACTACATCCCTATCAAAAACTATAACCCTATCAACAACTACAGCCCTATCAACAACTACAGCCCTATCAACAACTACAAGCCTATCAACAACTACAGCCCTATCAACAACTACAACCCTATCAACAACTTCATCCCTATCAACAACTACAACCCTATCAACAACTACATCCCTATCAAAAACTATAACCCTATCAACAACTACAGCCCTATCAACAACTACAAGCCTATCAACAACTACAGCCCTATCAACAACTACAGCCCTATCAACAACTACAAGCCTATCAACAACTACAGCCCTATCAACAACTACAGCCCTATCAACAACTACAGCCCTATCAACAACTATAACCCTATCAACAACTACAACCCTATCAACAACTACAGCCCTATCAACAACTATAACCCTATCAACAACTACAGCCCTATCAACAACTACAACCCTATCAACTACTACAGCCCTATCAACAACTACAACCCTATCTCCGTCGATACAAAACGAAGAGACGTGCTCGTGTCGAAAGTCTTGCCGATACTGTTGTATTGTTATTTCGACTAACGACTTAATATCACGTAGATTTATTAATGTTATTATTGTTACATTATTAATATTCATATGTATTCAATGAGCTGATAGTTAGGAACCTATAGTTAAATCATAGGTGTCACTTACAAAGACCGCATCACGAATGAAGAGATTAGAAACAGGATTAATAAAGCAATTGGACCCCACGATGACCTGCTAACCAATATAAAAAAAAACGTAAATTCAAACTCTGTGGCCACATCAACAAGGTCCTCAGGGCTTGCAAGGACCTTCCTTCAGGGAACAGTACCAGGAAGAAGATGAAGAAGAAGACAGAGATGGGAAGACAGCATGAAAGAATGGTCAGGCCTGTCAGTGAATGAAATTCTATCAATGGCAAAGGAAAGGAATGGAGAAAGACGGTTGACAAATCTTGTGTGGTGCCCCAATTATCCAACAGACTAAGGGATAGTTGAAAGTGAAGTTAAATGTGAACCTGGAATAACAGATGTTATTGAATATTATCTAATTGATCTAATTGTTTTGTAAAGGGCCAATCTCTGATTCAAAGCCTCATCAAATAAAACTTCTATTGTTCATGTGTAGAGCTGTTCACAAGGATAATATGACATCCTACTTATTAATTGTTGTTTTAAATTATGTTCCACTTAGATGCATACTAACTAGATTTTCTCTTTAAAAAAAAAAGTAACCATTTTTTGTACATTTAGGTGGTTAGTAGACAGAAATTTTTTGATTTAAAAATACAATGTAAAAAAAAAAAAATATTTTTGTCACAAAAATTCTAAAACCGTTTGCAATAGTGTGTTATAAATATGTTTCATTGCTATTGTGACAGGTGGGGAAGTGTGATGTGTGTTTGGCGCGTTTAATGTCTAGGGGATGATTATTTTTAATGCTATCACACCCCCACTTATCAGCATATGAATCGGGAGCAGACACGCAACGAGACAAAGCAATGAAAGATAGATACAAAAGTTAAAATAAAGAATATTTATTTACATAAATATACATATAAGGATAAAAAGGGGGAGGGTTTGCATCTATCTCTAGTATATTCTACGTTTAATCATCACTCTTGCACCTAATAAGAGAGTATGTCACTTTGTCCTCTGACTTAGCTGGTATTCCTGTTGATGTCGCAGCTGGCTGTGTCCTTGCTTGAGGTTCTGCAGCTGGAGGTGGCGCTCTAGCGGATAGAGGGACGCCGGTGATATAGTTCTTGTGGAGTCTCAATCCCCAAAATCTAATATCTGTAGTGGGCACAGTAGGGCGGGTGGCCGGCTACCGTGGGCACAAGGTTACTGCGGGCAGAGCTGATCTGCCGTGGGCAGCGTAGTTGACAGGATATGTCCAGTGAGTTGCAGAGGGTTGGCGTAGCTATGACGTCTCGCACAGACCTGAGTCCATAGGGACGTCGCACCTAATAAGATGACAGGTGGGCTGTCGAATAGGCGGGCAATGCCGATAGCGCCAAGTAATAGAGTTGAGTAGTGTCGTGTAGACACTGAACAGCAATACAAATAGTTGAGTAGTGTCGAGTAGACCCTAAGCGGCAAATAGGCAGACACCTGAGGGAGGCTGCGGATAAATAAAGACAAGTTAGGACATGTCTCTCATACATCTTATCGATGCCCTCGACTGAGGTGCATTCGTCAGATTGGTGAAATTGCTTTAGAGCATAAAGGGGAGATGATGACAAATGGGATTTGGAAAATAGATGGCAGATAGTAGCAATATAGAAATGTACATAAAAGGGGAAATAATAATATAAGAATGTACATAGAAGGGGAAATAATAATCTCAAATAAACAACACAGGTGGATAGAGAAAGAAGGGGGGGGAGAATGGGCGGTGGTCAGCGACCCAGATGATTGTTTACATATGACCGTGGGTCGAGAACAATGGAGCGCGCTTGAATGGTGTGTCCGTTCAGGCGGCGCAACTCTCATTAGAGTAAAATGAGTAAAGGGGAGATAATTCAATACAGGGGAGATAACTCATATCTCTTTTCTAGACGCAGTATTAGTGCGCTAGTAAAATTATCAAGGCGGTCAACCGAGATAAAGGAAATAAAATAAGATATACAAATATATACATGGTTGCATCAACGATCAATTGAGCAACGTAGCATTGATAGATTAATGCAATTCATAAATACATACAAAGGACATGTTTATGTTCTCTACTTACGCCAGTGAGAAATACACAATGCACTAATTAAATATAAATGAAATAAGCAAAATACACATGATAATATCCAATGGAAATATACACAGAGTAATTAAGATGGAACTTGTGATTAAGTTCGGCTTACCACCAGGTATTCCTCTAGGAGGGAGAATAAATGATATAGTCCAGACTCGATCGACAGCGATAGAGGAGTGAAAGGGTCTGGCTTGATTTGAATCTACTTATATACAGGCCTGGAGAATGTGGGCGGACACAGGAAATGTCCTAGGCTAAGATTTATCTTACACGTGGGTGGATTGACTCGAGGTGGGAGCCGCACCTTGGAATATCACGCGGTGTGTTGACCAGGGTAATCTCTTAGATCAAAGAGAGACGTGAGAGAAGAGGGGGGGGGGGAAGGATTAGCTTGCATTCAAACCAAGGTGGTGTAAACCGCGACCGTCCTTCAGACATCCGGCGGGTAAGACAAAAGAGATTGTGTGTTTACCTTTCCCCGATCAAGGGCAGATAAATGAAAGGACGCGCTTTCGCTATCTCCAATGTGGTCAACTAAGTCTAGCCTGGAGGAGAAAAGGTGGTGCGGGTGGAGAATTTAGGGGTAGGATGGGGAAATAATTAAAATAAAATAAATAAATAATGAAAAATAATAATTAATGCTGTGATAAAATTGAGTGACTCTGACAGCGAGTTTTTGACTTGTCACAGCTATCCCCAACACTTGTCTCCCGTATTGTTGTTTTTTTACTATTAATAGTGAATAGTTGTAAAAAGGTATATTTTTATGAAAAAAAAATGCTTGCATAGTTAATTTAAAAAATTAAAATTTTCGATTTCAGATAAGACAAAATAGCCGTTGCATTAGAACACTGAAAGGTCTAAAATATCATGATATCGGATTTTCAATAACTTTTCTAGTTTACGAGATCTAAACGGGACGGACGGACAGACTACACAAAACTAATAGCGTCTATACCCCTTTCGGGGTTCGCTAAAAAACATTAGTATTGTAAAACATGGTCTAATGAAGTTGTTCTCAAACTGTGGTCCGTGAGACGACCATTAGTGGTCCACAGAAATGTGAAAATTGTATGCAATTGAAATAACTTCTTTGCTAAAAGCCAGTTTGTCCAATCGGATCATTTTAATAGCTCACCTCACGGCTGTTTTATAGGTCTAGAACGTAGTATTCTTTGACGAACTAATTTATATGCTGTGCATTTATGTAGATTTTCACATAGGGGTCCGTGGGCAAGTTTTGACTATGTAAAGGGGTCCCCGGGTCAAAAAAAAGTTTGAGAACCTCTGGTCTAATGGTTCTACGTTTTCCGATACCAGGATCAAGAATTGTTAGATGGAAACAGAATTCAATGTCCTTGTCCTTTTAACAATGTCCTTGTTCTTTTAACAATGTCCTTGTCCTTTTAACAATGTCCTTGTCCTTTTAACAATGTCCTTGTCGTTTTAACAACGGCCTTGTCCTTTTAACAATGTCCTTGTCGTTTTAACAACGGCCTTGTCCTTTTAACAATGTCCTTGTCCTTTTAACAGCGTCCTTTTCCCTTAAACAATGTCATCTGAGGAATGGTATAATTATGTGGCAGATTCGCAATAGTAACTTCTTCTTACTGGTAACAAAACTCTGTGGTAGTCAATCACTTCGCCCCATACTCCTCTCGACCTCCCACACGCCCCTGAGACAAAAATTGGGGGGGGGGGGAGATTGCACTATTTGTGAAAAATGAAAGATTTAAATAATAAATGCTACTTAATAATATGTTTAACCCATTCTTTTATTGTGTCACACCTCTTTCACTAATCTAAAATTGAATAATTAGTAAATTAAATATGTAATGGATGGGGAGGGGGGGGCGTACCCGATTTGATGTTACCGCCCAACCCCCTCTGCTTCTGGAAGGAGCGATTAACATTGGTGTTACCGAATTAAAGTACATTGTCCTGTTATAGATTCATCTTATATTCAAATATTTAGAGCAGAGGCGTAGTGAGGAGGGCGCCAATAAAGTGCCTTTCCCGGGCGCAAGTTTTGCTCACCACGCCTCTGATTTAGTATCCGGTGTCCAAAAAGTTCGATAACCGCAGTCTTGAAACTCTTTTATACTTTGTGTGCAATGTTCAGAACTGTTGAATCAAATGTTGAAGCTCTTTTATACTTTGTGTGCAATGTTCAGAACTGTTGAATCAAATGTTGAAGCTCTTTCCCTTGCAGCACAAAGTGGGGTGAAGTGTTTAGTTGGCAACACTTTCAACATGGCGTTAAGTGTTTAGTTGGCAACACTTTCAACATGGCGTTAAGTGTTTAGTTGGCAACACTTTCAACATGGCGTCAATGACCTGTGTTGTTTTTTCTTAGTCTCAAAATCTCTCACAATTGTCTCTGTTTATTTTCTCATGCTTATGTTCCACTATATAGGCTCGACATTTCTTTATATTGCTTTATCTTTCTTTTTCTGTCTTGCTAAATTGTATCGCTTAAAAACTTTAACGGAATTAAAAAAAAAAAGCTGACAAAAGTCAAATTACTGTGATTAAATTTTAAAGTTTAATTTCCTAACTTATCGCCTATAAATTAGACCTTGTGTTCTTTGTTAATTACCCAGCCCCTGTTCGGGGTTGGCCCCACCAAGCCGATTGGGTGTAGGCTTACAGGTCATTACCTTAAAAGGTCATGTCAAGCCCATCCCTGCTCCCACGTGTATGATGATGCAATGTTCTCAGAACAACGCACGTGTAAGTAGACCAGTTACCAGGATGTGACTTATATCTGGCACCAATGGCTACATTGCGGTCATTTGTTGAAATCATTATATGGCAAGTTGGCAACTGTTTTTATGTCAGAAAATTCCAAAAATAATCACACATAGCAGTTTGAAAACCAGTTCGTTAGTTTTTTTTTATTTTTTGGGCTGCAGTCTGCTGAGAGAGAGAGAGAGAGAGAAAGAGAGAGAGAGAGAGAGAGAGAGAGATGAACTCCATTTGGAAAAAAGGCTGGAAGGATTAGTCCTCCCGTAGAGCCTTGGCAAGAAACTCTGCTGTTAGGCGTAGTGCCTTTAAGCTCCCATGCAGGTCAAGTGACTCTGCAGACAAACTATCCCGCAGCTCTCGGCGCTGCGGACACTCTTGCAAGATATGCGCCACTTTTCCCACCGACTCTCCCAGTGTCGGCAACGGGCATCAAAATTTGGCCGGAACCGGGCAAAATAAGCACCATCAGGGCAGTGCCCCGTTCTACACTGCGCAATAATGGATTGTTCCGATCTTCTCAGCCTTCACCATGGATCGTCGCGGTCCGGGCGACACAAATGCTGCCAGACTCCCACGGGCTTTGTAGGAGCCATCCCAGGATTTCAACCACTTGTCATGTACACACTCTCGGATTGATGTCGTAGCTTGGGTAAACGTACTTGGGGCCTCGAAAGTGGGCACGGACATCGCTCCTTCTCATGCTAGAGCATCAGCCGCCTCGTTACCCCCCCCCCCCCACGCCGCAGTGCGAGGGCACCCACTGCATAACTGAATAAAGAGAGAGAGAGAGCGGTAGATAGATACAGATAGATAGATAGATAGATAGATAGATAGATAGATAGATAGATAGATAGATAGACAGACAGATAGATAGATAGATAGATAGATAGATAGATAGATAGATAGATAGATAGATAGATAGATAGATAGACAGACAGATAGATAGATAGATAGATAGATAGATAGATAGATAGATAGATAGATAGATAGATAGATAGATAGATAGATAGATAGATAGATAGATGTAGGAGAGCTGTCTAGTTGTGTGGTATCCACTCTGGACTATCGTCTCGATTTTCCCGGGTTTGAAGCCGAACCCTGACCCACGCCATCGACTGTCGTGCTGCTGTAGGTTTGGGCTAAGATGTAATACTATATTCTATACATAGATATATTCATATACAACTCAGGGAGAAATACCGACACAGTGCCCCGTATCATCTGACACTTTGGTTTTAAGAGGAAGCAGCAAAAAAGATCTCCGGCTATTTGTGTACCCACTATTTGTCGAATATCTTCAAGATGTGATGCTCCCCTGGGCGGAATGGTGTTACACAATTGGAAGAGGCACTTCGAAGTTCGAGTAAATAGTGACGTAGAACTGGGGCGGCGGCGCCCCTTGCGCTCTCATCTGCCCAAGGTTCAAATCGCTGGAGCCTTTCTCCTTTTTTTTTCTTTCTCTTTTAGTTCAAACATGACGTCACCTACGTTTAGTAGATCAAAAGAAAAAGGGGGGGGGGGACATTAGTCTCCCAGTCCCTCTTGCTTTCTGCTTGCATACTATAAAACCAATAGAGACTCTACAAAAAGGCGCAGGGCCTAAGGATTATAAGTTAAATTGGGTTAAACTGAAAGAGTATGCTTAAAGAAAATACTTAAAAGTGACAGTTCTATAGGGTTCAATTTTTGGGGGTTCCATATGTGATCTACTACCCTCCCTCCCCCTGACTAAACACTCCATTATGACCACCTATACAGAAGACATGAGCGCAGATCTGAAGGTATATACTAAAGATCTGAGCCGATGTCGAGTGATCGTCCAATAATGTCAGATCATGGGCGTCCACGGCAGAGGGTAGGGTTCAACCCTTCCCCCGAAGTAAAATTTTGACTACGCCCATGAGTCTGATGATATATGCTTGGAGTAAACTTTTTCTTTTTGAATATTCTCCAAGCGTCAATAAAAAAGAACGCTGTTTTTAGTGAACAAAGGAGCAGCTATAGGGCTTGATGAGAGCACTTCTCCATGTTCATCTAGCAGGCTTGTCCCATTAGATGTGTACACAATTGGGATGTGGGGTAGAAGACTTCCGGGATGCCTTGAGTAACTGAAGCAACACTAATCAAGTGCCTCTGAATCTCTCTTTCCTTCTTTCTTTCTCTCTCTCTCTCTCTTCGTTTTCCTCTTTTTTTTTTCATTCCTCTTCATATCTATATCTTTCTCCTCTCTATTTTATCTCCTTTCCTCTTTCTTTCTCTTTCTTTATCTCCATTCGCTCTTTTTCTCTCTTACTTCCTCTTTCTATCTTTTTCTTTATTTCTTTCTCTTTCATCTGTCTTTCTTTTTCTTTTTTTTTTCTTTCCCTCTCTCTCTCTCTCTTTCTCACTCTTTTTTTCTCTTGTTCTATCTCTCTCTCCTCCTCTTTCTCCTCCTCTCCCTCCCTTTGGTTTCCCTATACCTATTTTAATCTCCTTCTCTCTCTCTGTTCCTTCATCTCTCTCTCTCTCCTCTACAAGGTTATCAACCAAATCAATGATTTGATAACAAGTTTTATGGATTACCGTCAGTAGACTCTTTCTAGGTTACGGTTAGGTTACGTTTAAGTTAGAAAAATAATCCTCGGCATCAAGCTTGGGCCTAAAGTGATAGATTTAGTTAACCTTAGAAAATCGTAAAGTTTCTTTCTTTACAATTTCCTCACAAGAAAATCTCGACAACGGCTCTAATGATGTTCCAAGAAAATTGACAGTTGCTGTAAATACTTGGGAAAAGAATGACTTGCTCGTTGGTCACACTGGGAAAACTCGAATTTGACCGTTTTCATTTTTCGAAGTTAAAAAAAAAAAAAAAAAGATATTTAAATTTCGCTAGAGAATGAGAAAATATTTAGATTGAACGGACTTGACGTTTTCGGGTATTTCCGCATGCATTACTCAAGCAAGAGTTTAATAAATTAAGGTTTATGATTATTTTGAGCGTCGTATTCTAAGTCTAGATCTAATAAGTCTAATGTGCTGTTATTGGGATTTTATAAAGTCTAGTGCATCTATACCAGTGGTCTTCAACGGGGGCGATATCGCCCCCTAGGGGGCGTTTTCGAGATTTTGGGGGGCGCTGAGAGCCAAAGGGGCGGTAGGGGGGGCGCTGGGCACAAAATGGGGCGGTAAGGGGGCGCTGGGCATAAAGGCGGAAAGAAGAAACTAAAGGTGCTCTGAAACAAAACAAATTTTAAAATTCTCCAACATTAAACTAAATATAGACAAATTATAGTTAACTTGTTTCTAATTTAAGAATAGGAACAGCGTTAGAAATTGAGTTCGGGAATCCCATTTTCTATTTTTAAAATTCTTACTGTTTTGCTATGATTGGAGAGTATTTATTGTCTATGGATCTCGCGCATATAAACGTTTAAGATTTGATAAACAAAGTAGGTAATACGCCTTTTAGATTATAGTTTATTTTATCTACATATGTTAATATATTAATATGTAAATGTTAATTGCAAAAACCATTATAGGTAACAATTATTAGAAAAATTTAACTTTTTAAAAACAAAAAAAAAACATTGATACAATACTACGAAAATTCACTGGTGTGTCATGTAATATTTCCTTGAGATTTAGGGAATTACCACTAGAAAAATAGTAAGTTCTACTTTAATGGCATTTTCAGATGAGGTTATGAAACCAAGTCGGCTTCACGAACATATTGCGATATCCAAAAATAATTTAAGAATACTCATGAACAATTATAAAAAACTACAATCAAAACAATATTAAAACAAAAAACAGCAAAGCAGGATATGTTTTAGTGGCTTCTTAGAAAAATGCATTGCTTTTTAAAAATTCTTATGATATTGTTAAAAAAATTTGATTAAAACTAAATTTATTTTAAAACAGGTGTAACACAAAAAGACTTTTTTTCTGCTAGAGATGAAATATTATTTCAAAATTGTCTTGTTAAGTAGCTTATGGTGACATATAGGAAACCATCAGTGGTTGGACGCTACAATGACTTCTTAGGTATTATAGAATAAAGAACAAATCTATTCACTATTCACATTGTGAGTTATGATACACAAGAAAAGTTTAGCCCGCAATTTCATTTCTATTTGAATCTAATTATAAAACTGTAAATAAAATACAAACCCATGCCGAAAATAAGCGCATCTTTCAACAGTTTTGTGAAACAAATGATGAAAAAGGTGTTAGACTCTTGTTGTAAACTGAAGTTCGCTGGATTTCGAACGGGGTTTGTTAATGGTTAATGGCTCGTTTTTTAAGCTCTTAAATAATTATTTTTTTGAGAAACGGGAAGATTCAACTATGAGCGATGACTTAATGCAGGCTAAAAAAAAGTGTTTTACACGGTAGACATCTAACACCAATGAATGAAACGAACCTCCGACTGCTAGGAAAGAGATTGACTTTTATTGATAATATCATTTTCTCTTTTATCGAGATATTAAATCTATTTTAAAGAGTTTTACAATCTCACATAACTTGTTTTTTGACAAATGAATTACTGCACAAGGACACCGATATCTATGCAATTCACATAACAATGCTCTATGAAGAAATTAAGATTCGCTTCTAAAATAAAAAAAATATATATATATATAAATGACAATTATTAAAACATCTGTTACTGACGTTCAAATTGAGTTGCATGAAAAAATAAATTTACAAAACTATGTCTTCAGTAAAAAAGAATGTAAACATAGGAGGCACACAGTGGCGTAGCTAGGGTGGGGGGAGGGGGGGGGAATTTGAAAATCCCGGCCCCCATTTAAGGGGGGGGGCTCAAATTATTGCTTTTTTAATTAATTAAATTAAATATTACGCAAAATGCATCAGCCTCCAAAGATGTCAAGAATTCCTAGCTACGCCCCTAGAGGCACAACAGAGATGTGGCTGCGTTTAAATGTTTCAGTAAAATTCCAAAGTTTGGTCGAAAATGAAATTATGTTTTAGCTATTCCATCAACATACATGGTTAACCTAGATTTAGTGCGTAACAAAGTTAATGAATAAGCAAAGAAATAGACTGGATGTAGCAAATAGAGGAGACCTTCGCCTTGCCTTGGCTAATTTAAAGCTTGAAATTTCTAATATTGTCAGACTACGGAGGCAAAAGGTTACCATTAGCTTAATTTCATTTTGTAGTGAATTCAGCAATAATAATATTTATATTAAAAATTAAAACTAAATTTACAATTAAACCTAAAAACAGTAGGCCCTAATATTCAAAACTTCAAACGGAGACTATTCTTAGGATTTGAAAGATAGTCTTTACAATTAATTTGTGTGTGTAATCACTGCAAATTATTTGACATAATTTTTGCATAATGATAATATAGGCTGTTTTTGCCTTTAATTCCGAAGATTACGGCAGAGTCCAGTGTTTCACATAACTACGGAAACCCAACTGCGACCTACATATTTTCCCGAATTTTATGCAGACAAAGCCGTTGTATGCTGGCTTTTCTTTGAGTATGAAATGTTTGTCCCGCAGTTTTTGTAAGAGCTCTCGAACTGTTTCTCTCAGAGGCTGCTGCCAGAGAATGCTGCCAGGTACTTTCCTCTATGCCAGTGAGAGCGAAATGGCGCCTGAATAAATCTTTATAGCGCTCACGGGGGAGAGGGGCCCCTCAAAGCTCGTCAGTCATAGGCCAAGGAGTTCACAACAATCGCCTTTGGCATGCGGTCGTCTCTCAAGCGGGATATTGACAGCATAAAAATTAATAGATAGATGATATTTTATTCAAATTTGCCTTCTCACGCTTCTTTATAACTGTTTTTCTTAGAGGGGGGCGCTGGCGGATTTTTTTAAAGAAAAAATTCGAAAAGGGGGCGGTAGGCCAAAAAAGGTTGAAGACCACTGATCTATACATTTGCTAAATCAGGATTCTCTCTTGGTGTGGGGTTGCGTTTTTTTTTAATCAAACATTTATCAGTGATTAAGAGAAAAATAATCCCTATGTCAGTTGTACAAAGGAGGTATTGCCTTTATTTATTTTTTTTAAGTGTACAACGTTATTTCGTGTTTGACATAATATTAAATCAATTCTCAATACATTTTCTAGAATCGAACAAAATATTGTTTAGTTTTTTTCTCAAATTAATTTTTTTTTTACCTAGTGTTTTTACAAAGCTGTCTGTCTGTGTGTCTGTCTGGTACAGATATTGTACACGTCATTTCTCCCACTTCCCTTCTCGGATCAAGTTGAAACTTTATTCATGACCAATACCTAGTAACCAATTAAATAATGAATCAGTGGAATTTAATTCAATTTTTATATCGAAAAGAAGAGATAGATCTCGCAGTATTGATTGATATGGCAGTAATTGTGCGGTTCTTTTCCTTATAGAATCTTTGTTTAAAATTTTTTTAAAAATATTTTGCTCCTTTATATTGTTTGAAATATGTGACCATCTGTTACAGACTATCATTGTTGACTTACAATCTACTGATAATGACTAAGTTGAAGGTCTACAATCCACCATGCCAAAATGGCCAAACACTCACTCAAACCGTGGCCTCCGTGTATGTCGAAGGTGCCGCTCTAACCCGTTCTAGTTTTAAGAAAACGTAATTGTCGCCTTTGATTACAAGACAATGCCAAGAAGAGCCTTGAAGAAAAAAAAAAGGTACAGACGATATGCACCAGGACCAGGGGGCAAGGGATTGCCGCACATGACCTGCTTCCCAATATTTTCTAGGAGAACGTCAGCACCGCACACTTACGAAAGGGGGGGGGGGGAGGGGGGAGGTCAGCTGGTGCAGTCTGTGCACGGACAACACAATTGGATGTGATTTATTTTCTATGGAATACCTGGAGATATTGGATGGGTGTGTGCGCGCGCGTGTGTGTGTGTGAGTTGGGGGGAATGTGATAACAAGTGAAGGGAGTAGCACGGGTTGAAGATAGCAGAATCGTGCAGACGTCAATAGAGCACGGCGTGCGGGGGTCACAAAGGTTTGTTATCTTCAGGTCAGATATAGCCCACAAGTAAATAGAACAGTCAACATAACGTGAGAGTGTGTGTGTGTGATATGATATTGGTCTACTATTGGAGATAACAGATTGTTTTGGTTAGTCGGGCTACTGTTGAAAGTCAATTGATTTAGCACCCCCCCCCCATCTCCAAAACAAACGGTCAATAAAACTATCTCTCTATTTCTCTCTTAGTACTCTTCCTCTCTCTCTCTCTCTCTCTCTCTTTGTCTCTGTCTCTCTCTCCCTGTCTCCCTCTCTCTCTCCCTCTCTCCCTCTCTCTCTGTCTCTCTCTGTCTCTCTCTCTCTTCCTCTCTCCCTCTCTCTCTGTCTCTCTCTCTGTCTCTCTCTGTCTCTGTCTCTCCCTCTCCCTCCCTCTCTCTCTCCCTCCCTCTCTCTGTGTCTCTCTCTGTCTCTCTCTCTCACTCTGTCTCTCTCTCTGTCTCTCTCTGTCTCTCTATCTCTCTCTCTGTCTCTCTCTTTCTCTCCCTCTCTCTCTCCCTCTCCCTCTCTCTCTCTGTCTCCCTCTCTCCCTCTCTCTGTCTCCCTCTCTCTCCCTCTCTCTTTCTCTCTCTGTCTCTCTCTGTCTCTCCCTCTCACTCTCTCTCTCTGTCTCTCTCTCTCCCTCTCACTCTCTCTCTCTGTCTCTCTCTCCATCTCCCTCTCTCTCTGTCTCTCTCTCCCTCTCTCTCTCCCTCTCCCTGTCTCTCCCTTTCTCTCTCCCTCCCTGTCTCTCTCTGTCTCTCTCCCTGTCTCTCTCTCTGTCTCTCTGTCTCTCTCCCTGTCTCTCTCTCTGTCTCTCTCTCTGTCTCTCTCTGTCTCTCTCTCTCTGTCTCTCTCTCTGTCTCTCTCTGTCTCTCTCTCTGTCTCTCTCTCTCTGTCTCTCTCTCTGTCTCTCTCTCTGTCTCTCTCTCTGTCTCTCTCTCCCTCTCCCACTCTCTCTCCCTCTCCCTGTCTCTCCCTTTCTCTCTCCCTCTCTCTCTCTGTCTCTCTCTCTGTCTCTCTCTCTCTCTGTCTCTCTCCCTGTCTCTCTCTGTCTCTCTCTCTGTCTCTCTCTCTCTGTCTCTCTCTCTGTCTCTCTCTCTGTCTCTCTCCCTGTCTCTCTCTGTCTCTCTCTCTCCCTCTCTCTCTCTCTCTCTGTCTCTCTCTCTCTTTGTCTCTCTCCCTGTCTCTCTCTCTCTCTGTCTCTCTCTTTCTCTCTCTCTCCCTCCCTGTCTCTCTCTGTCTGTCTCTCTCCCTCTCTCTCTTTTTAAACATTATTTTTTTTTCTCCTTTTCTTTCCCTTTATGTCTACATTTCTTTCTCTCTACATCAGTGTTTCTAAAAATGTGGGGCGCACTCCCCACCCATTAAATAAAAGGGATGGGGGAGGGGGGAGGCAAGTCCTGACAACGGAGGCTCAAAGACTGACAACTTTTTTTTATTATTCAACGGACACAATTCTTCTGTACTTTCGTGTTAGTTCTCCATTCCTGCATGAGTAGGCCTAGTGGTCAAGTAAAACCAACAATAGTATCAATGTTTTTAACTTTAAATTTAAAAATGTACAATTCCGAATACAATTGAACAAATACGAGAGCTTTTAGAACATTTCTTTTCAAAAGGAGTTGACAAAAAAAAGATCGACACCAAAAGTTTTATTGCACCAAACATCTGATTACATCTCCGTCAATGCGATTCTACCCGGTTATCCACGTCAGAACAGTCAAATTTATCGCAAGCGCCACAGCATCATGTTACTGAGGACCTTTTCGTGATCAAATCAGGCCGCTACAAGATAATCTTGCGACCACCAAGCTCATTACAGACGTAAAGTGCGGTAACTGTGCCTGGGACGTCTGCCAAACTTCGGCATTTCACTCCACCTTCTTATTTAACTTTATTTAACCGGCCATCTTTTTTTTTCTCTGTGCGGAACTATCCTCTGAAGTCGTCATTAGAACAAGTTTCTGCAGCTCAGAATGCAATTCACTTAAGGAGCTTGCAGCGCTGCCCCAGACCCTCAAGCTGGATAAACGGGGCGCGAACTTGACTTGTTCAAAGGAAGGGAGCGTGCAGGTTATGTCTCAGTATACATCCAATTTAAACCATTGGAATAATTGCATTAGCATGACCACTAAACACAAGTTCTACAAAGACGAATACAAGTTATAAATATATACAAATAATCAACATATTCAGAATAATAATAAAAATAGTTGTAATAATAATGAAAGTGGTAATATAATAATAAATTATAATAATTAACAACGGTACGTGGGTACAACAACTATCAGGCCACACAATACGCAAACAGCGAGATGATTTTCTAAGGCCATGACTTCAGTCCAAGCGATCAACACAGTAGCACGAAATAATCACGTAATGAAGGTGCCTATTAAAACACGATGTGCAAACTTCATTTGTAAAAAGGGCGTGCATTTGGAAGGCTATTGATCAACTTTGTTCGTATTTCTGACTCGATAGTAAAATGGATTATTTTCAATAACTGATTTCATTGCGAGCTAAGACCTTGAATATTACAGTTTGTTGTTGTTGTTGTTTCTTTTTACTTTGTTTTGCATAAATTGTTTAAGTATATGAATAAAAAATTAAAAATAATTTAAACAAGAAAAACTTTAAAAAATGCTTTTTTTTAAAAGACAATACTTCCTTGCCATGGGCGTAGCCAGGATTTTTTTTCGGGGAGGGTTTTTTGGGGGGGGGGGTATTCCCCCCGACCCCCCCCCCCCCCCCACGCGGAAAAAAATTATATATATATATGTGTGTGTGTGTGTACATAATTAATCTTTATTACATTCTGACCCCTTCGGAAGACATTTATTGTTTATTGTAGACTCCCCGCCCTTGCTAGCAAGGGGGTCTGGGGGAGTTCGCAGCGCTCCCCCAGCGCGGGGTGAAGCCCCGCCGCCGAGCACTATTTCTGGTATTGAAAGCCAACAAAATGCATATTCTGAGGTATCTGCAGTGCATTATCTTGCTATTAAAAAGTTTTATTTCAAAAATCTAATGTGCTATTCTTACTGACTTAGACCCTCTCGCGCCGTATTTTCCGGCAAGCTGTTTCCGCAACTCTTATTTTGCGTAATTCATTTTGTGTGAGAACATGTCCCGCAAAACCTCATGCGACGCTCTGTCACAACCTTACTAAGGATTCGACTCCCAGTTCGGCATATGATTTCTTTGATTTAGACCCGATCTCTATGACTGACTCCTAAAATCTGTCTTAGCCATCTTTGTTGAGACACATTTAATGATTTTCAATTTCGGCAGAAGACTACTCACACTTTATTAATGGAGCCCAAGCCACTGGTAGAAATGTGTAACCTTTCTTACTACGCTCTTGGAATTACATGCCTGTATTTCGCTTTAGATTTTATATCGAAAAGAAAAGTTTTTTCGTCAAATCATCTGTTGAGGGGTTTTAAACTAAGAAATCTCTGGAGATTTTTGTTTTGTTTTTAATTCAAAACATCATTTAGCTACGATCATAGAATTTGGTGACTGTAGTTTGCTCTAAAATAATATTGAAGAGAGAGGTTTTCAACTCTAAACGCTCTGTAGGGGAATTTTAAACTCAAAACCATCTGGAGGGGTTTTAAACTTTAAAGAAAAAGCCATCTGGAGGAGGGGGATATAAACTCAAAACCCCTTTGGCTACGCTCATAGATTTTATAGTGTGTAATTTGCTTTTTTTTTTATATTGAAGAGGTACTTTTTAGCTTCAAACCCCAACTGGAAAGGGGGGGGGTTAAACTCAAAACCCCTTTGGCTACGCTCATAGAATTTTGAGTGTGTAATTTGCTTTTTTTATATTGAAGATGGGGTTTATCGTAAATTTTGGATGGGGTTTTAAAATCAAAATCTTCCTCAACTGTGCTGTTGGAATTTGGGGATTGTTGTTTGCATTTTTTTTGTTTAGTTTTATAGAAGAGGGGGATTTAACTGCAAAAACCTCTGGTAGGGGGTTTAAAATTCAAAACCCCCTGTAGGGGGGTTTAAACTCAAAGCCCCCTGGTAGAGGGATTTGTATCTCAAAACCCCCTGATAGGGTTTTTTTAAATCTCAAAACCCCCTGGTAGGGGGATTTAAACTCAAAACCCCCTGGTAGAGGGTTTTTAACTCAAAACTGCCTCGGCTGTGCTGTGGTAAGTGATGATTTAGTATTAAAATCTCACCTAAAATAAACAAAATGAAAGCAAAAATCAGTCACTTAATTCCGTCCCCCCCCCCCCCGCAAGGGGGGGGGGATTTCATTTCGGGGGAGGTTTGAACCTCAAGAACCCCCCCCCCCCCCTGGCTACGCCCATGCTTCCTTCATGCAACTTATAGAGCGATTGTTTTTCTCTTGAAAATTCACGAATGTTAGATTTAAAAGACTCCTGGTAAAGCGAATGTATAGATCTAGTACACTTTATAATATTCCAATGATAAGCATTTAGATCTAAAAGTAGAAAAAAAGATGCGCAACATTTTCCTGAACATTAATTTATGAAATTCTTGCGTCAATAAAGCCTTTCATTTGGAAATTCCGGAACGCGATAGTCCTTTCAAAAACGCGACGGTCTTTTCAAAATCGATGTTGGATCTAGACCTACAATTCTATATATAGATCTCTTGCCAAATTTAAATTTATTAAATTTTTTACTTGAAAAAGGTCAAACTAGACTTTTCCCCGTGTGGCTATTAATTCTTTTCTGAACGATATACATCAACTATTAAGTTTCTAGGAAAATCGTTAGAGTCGTTGTTGAGATCAGCTGTCCAGGTTCCTACATCCAGGTTCCATGAAGGAGTGATTTAAATAGAGGTAATGTAAAAAAAAAAGAAAGGATGGGAGCTCACTTTGGGATGAATTGACTTTTTATTTAATTTGAAGAGACATCTGTATTTCTGAGAACCAAGGTAGGCATTGCACCTATTGAAGTCTGATTTTTAATAACTTATAGTTTATCAAATCAAACAGGACAGACGCGCATACAGACAAACTGAACACTCTCAATAGCATAAGAGAAATAAATCAACACACACACACACACATACATACATATACATATATTACATACATTTTCGTTCATTAGAAAGAATTTTAGGAGATGGATTTGGTTCGTTTGATAAGAGCTGGGTGTAGACTACATGTAACAGTAAATAGATTGTTACATCTATCTACCGTTACTAGATAGCTAAATAGATTGTTAGATCTATCTACCGTTACTAGATAGCTAAATAGATTGTTAGATCTATCTACCGTTACTTGATAGCTGAATAGATTGTTACTAGATAGCTAGCTAGATAGCTAAATAGATTGTTAGATCTATCTACCGTTACTAGATAGCTAAATAGATTGCTAGATCTATCTACCGTTACTAGATAGCTAAATAGTTTGTTACTAGATAGCTACTTAAGCTCTCTAGATTGCTAAATAGAGTGTTAGATCTATCTACCGTTACTAGATAGCTAGCTAGATTGCTAAATAGATTGTTAGATCTATATACTGTTACTAGATAGCTAAATAGATTGTTAGATATATCTACCGTTACTAGATAGCTAGCTAGATTGCTAAATAGATTGTTACATCTATCTACAGTTACTAGATAGCTAAATAGATTGTTAATAGATTGCTAGCTAGAGTGCTACATAGATTGTAGGTATATCTACCGTTACTAGATAGCTAGCTAGATTGCTAAATAGATTGTTAGATCTATCTACCGTTACTAGATAGCTAAATAGATTGTTACTAGATTGCTAGCTATAGTGCCAAATAGATTGTTAGATCTATCTACCGATACTATAGATTACTAGCTAGATTGCTAAATAGATTGTTAGATCTATCTACCGCTACTATAGATTGCTAGCTAGATTGCTAAATAGATTGTTAGATCTATCTACCGCTACTATAGATTTCTAGCTAGATTGCTAAATAGATTGTTAGATCCATTTACCGCTACAATAGATTGCAAGCTAGATTGATACATAGATTGTTAGATCCATTTACCGCTACTATAGATTGCTAGCTAGATTGCTAAATAGGTTGTAACTCAGGTTGTCAAACACATTTCGTTGTGGTGGCGGTTACTTCAAGCGGTCTTTTTAAAGATGACACTGTTACGTGTAAAGGCCGTACGGGGAGGTACAGGGGACGTGGTGTCCTGTGTGTGATCTACATGCTCCACTTTCCTCTGCTCTATGGTCACCGTGATCTTCACCGTTACACCTCCTCCCCCCCCCCCCCTTTCCAACCCACCTAGTCACACTTCATTTGTAGAGCTTACCCAATGCAGCCGGGGTGGGGTAATCAATATGGCCTTGAGATGTGCACGACCAGCCTCCGCCCCTTCTCTCGCATGACCCTCCCCCCCCTTTCTCTCCACACCCTGTCCTCCGTATGCACAGGACAGTCTCGTAGTATTTACCTTCCCCAGTCTCACACCTGCAAACCAACAAAAAATTAGTTTGGCAAAAACCCAGCCGTCATCATGGTAGACTATCGTCATTGATGTCACGTGCTGGTTTAGGTTTATTTGGAAACAACTGTTTTGTTTTAGGCCAGATGTGGCGCCGGATCAAGTTCACCCGACACGTCACGCCTGTTTTGAGAACCATTCTCCAATCTTCACGCCTCTCACTGCCTCTTTCAAACTTATGGTTTCTGTTGCATACTTCCAATACGACTAGAAAACATTTCATATTTGAGTCTTAATGAAATAACAGATTTAAATGTAGTGTGGATATATATATATAGCTCCTCATTCGTGGTCGAAGATGAGCACATTTCTGATTTCCTATCTTATCTTATATAATACTTATATAATTATTTTCTTTCTTATAAAATACAGACGTTACTTCAAAAAAGAAGATGATTACGTCCTACGCGTCATGCATTTAGTCATGCATATTAACCAATGACCTAAATTCTGCCAAGTCACTGGTCTTCCTGGCTAGCTCAGGCTACCCATTCCATGCTCTAATAGCACTAGGGAAGAAAGAGAATTTGTACAAATTTGACCTAGCATAAGGGACGAGGAATGTGCCTTTATCTTTGTGTCTTTCTGAGTATTTGATTAAATTTTGATTTTGTATTTGAAGATTATGGTTCAGTGTTTTATGTATAATTGCTACTTTACTTTTGAGTCTTCTGTCCTGAAGGCTTTCTATATTTAGTGATTTTACTAAAGGTGTTCTTATTTGATTATAGACATTCTTTTAATAAACCCTAATGCTTTGTTTGAAGTTGTGATAGTTTCATCAAATGGGGATTCCATGACAGTTCTTCATTTATTATAACATCTAGGCATTTAGGCATAGTCTGTGTTACTGGTTTACCAAGAATAAGTGGAATTAATTTGTTTTAGTTTTTTTTTTTTTTTTTGTTAATCTTAATAACTGACATTTTCCTAGGTGGAAGGACATGCTCCAATTCGATTCCCATTTCTGTAATTCATCTAATTCTCTTTGTAAAATATCTGTGTCGTTTTTATTGTTCTATATATATTTTACAATCGTCTGCTAATAATCTGATTTTCATTCCTGAACTAATGCAGTTTGGTAAATCATTTATGTAAATTAAAAATAGTAGTCAACATAAGACTGTTCCTTGAGGTACACCTGAGTTTACTGTTATTAATGATGATATAGAGCCATTTATTATTACAGTTTGTTCTCTCCCTATCAGAAAATCTTTAATGCACTGATGCAATGGACCATCAATGCCAAAATATTTCTATTATATCTTTTTAAGCAAACTATGGTGGTGAACTTTGTCAAAAGCCTTGGACTCGAAGATAACTGTAAAGTCCAATCCTCGCTTTAAAAAGCCGGCCGCATACGTGGAATGGGTGGGTTAGGTCAGTTGCAGATAGCCTTTCTTCTTCTCTCAGCTTTTTGTTTGTTCGGCGCTCTTTCTCCCTGGCCACTCTTCTTGCTTCAAATCTTGAGACTCCGAGAGTCACAGCTTCACTCCATGAGGAGCGATCGAGAGCTAATGCTTCCCAGCCGTGAATGTCGATATCGCATTCCTTGAAGGAGCTCTTGAGAGTGTCTTTGTAGCGCTTGTATTGGCCTCCCTGGGAGCTCTTGAGAGTGTCTTTGTAGCGCTTGTATTGGCCTCCCTGGGAGCTCTCGAGAGTGTCTTTGTAGCGCTTGTATTGGCATCCCTGGGAGCTCTTGAGAGTGTCTTTGTAGCGCTTGTATTGGCCTCTATGGGAGCTCTTGAGAGTGTCTTTGTAGCGCTTGTATTGGCATCCCTGGGAGCTCTTGAGAGTGTCTTTGTAGCGCTTGTATTGGCCTCCATGGGAGCTCTTGAGAGTGTCTTTGTAGCGCTTGTATTGGCCTCCCTGGGAGCTCTTGAGAGTGTCTTTGTAGCGCTTGTATTGGCCTCCATGGGAGCTCTTGAGAGTGTCTTTGTAGCGCTTGTATTGGCCTCCATGGGAGCTCTTGAGAGTGTCTTTGTAGCGCTTGTATTGGCCTCCCTGGGAGCTCTTTCCTGCACACAATGTAATAACAGGTTTAAATGTAGTGTAGCATCAATTGCACTATAGCTAGAGTAGTACCAATGTTATGGAGTGTGAGTGTGTGTGCGTGTTCCCTAGGTGATGATGGAAAGCCTCATGTTAGTCTTGTAGATGAGGCAAGATAAGCGGCTCTGTCATAATCTATGTTAAGAACGAGAGACGACTCTAGAGTGTAAGGACGTGATTTCCTTGTGAGTTAATTAACTCTTAATCTCCGGAATTATTGGCCATGTTCTGACAGAAGTGAGTTGTTTAACTCTTTATCTCCGGAATTATTGGCCATGTTCTGACAGAAGTGAGTTGTTTAACTCTTTATCTCCGGAATTATTGGCCATGTTCTGACAGAAGTGTTCATTTTTCACATTTGTGCATTCTACCCTATCATGGTTGAACTTCAATAACATTTTTGTTTATAATCAGAAAACTAAGACTGCTTGATAGTGTATGTGTTTCGTGTGTGAATGTTGTTCGTATTTGCATCTATATTGTTATTGTACAGTAGTTACGCTGAGGTTGTCAATTGTAGTCAAACTGAATTTCCATTTGATTGGATCAATAAAAATTATCTTATCTTATCTTATCTAGTGGAAATTTGTTGTGATTACAAGGAATCTTTTCTCATAGAAAGACAACACAACGTTACTTTTGGTATAGAATTTTAGGAGAATGCACGCCTTTTTTATGCAACACAAAATTAAACTTTATAAAAACAAAAATTAATTTAATTTAATGAGGTCAAATCAAATATGATATCGTTAATTAGGAGAGAAAGAATTAAATATCAGGTGTGTTGTTTTTTTTTTCCTTTCATCACAAGTTTCATTAGTCTATAATTAGTCTATATTGTTCTAAAAGTTATAATTAGTTTTGTTCACAAAAGAACTTTATACAAGTTTATTTCAAGTTGTATCACTTCAAATAGTCAGCGCCTACATCGGTTGAGTTGTCTACTAGCAATCTGGTGCTACAAGTCAACGGCCGACAACAGAAACCAGTATTCCCTTTGAGATCTTGCTTAAAACGCAAATTTTTTGTTTCATTCCCAAGGGAGACCAGCACACTTCCTTGTTCTTGATTCCATTCCTGTTATCCTTTTGTTTGTCCTCAGTAACCCCTAGATCTCAACTTGTTTCTTTTTCACTCGCATATATGCCGTAGACACACACTGATACTTATCTATACACCTAGATCTATATTCCACTATGACAATACTTATCATTAGGCCTACTTGATGTCAATCTAATTTATTAGAAACGATTTGGTACCTGCGTCATTTCCTGGTTTAAACTAACACACAAAGCAATTAAAAAAAAAAAGGTTGTCAATGATTATCGAATAGTGGCATTCCTAAAATATCAGTTGAGATACCATTTCACCAAGTCGCAGTCCTAATACCCGCCATGGCGACCATGTCGTTGTCATTTCACTCAAAACACCACCACCAACGCATCGGACTAAGCCCCACTTCAAGGGGAGGCCATCCAGTACTGTAAGATAACAATCTCATATTTACCCGCCACACACACACCACAAAACTGTCTGAACAAAACAAGGTAAGCAAACAGAAGTAAATGGGCCACTTCTGCAGCCACTTTAATGCGCCATGCATCAAGGTTTCATTGTACTGTTTCTCTTTTATTTTAATCATCCAAACATCAGACACCAACAAAAAGTTACATTGAATTCTACGAGCGATTACAATCTTGGGGCCTATTGATACCAACACACACCATACATTGCACCCTAACGAGATCTTGTTATAACCGTACAACATGTAAATATGGATATTTTTTTGATGTTATCATCTGTGGTGAATGGGGTGAAAGAAACGAAGCTAATGTGTATTGAGTTTGTACAGTCTAAAGCGAGGTGGTAGCTGAAACATGTTGATGTGGTAGCTGATAAATGTTGATGTGGTAGCTGATATATGTTGATGTGGTAGCTGAAACATGTTGATGTGGTAGCTGATATATGTTGATGTGGTAGCTGATATATGTTGATGTGGTAGCTGATATATGTTGATGTGGTAGCTGATATATGTTGATGTGGTAGCTGATACATGTTGATGTGGTTGCTGATATATATTGATGTGGTAGCTGAAACATGTTGATGTGGTAGCTGATATATGTTGATGTGGTAGCTGATACATGTTGATGTGGTAGCTGATATATGCTGATGTGGTAGCTGAAACATGTTGATGTGGTAGCTGAAACATGTTGATGTGGTAGCTGATATATGTTGATGTGGTAGCTGAAACATGTTGATGTGGTAGCTGATATATGTTGATGTGGTAGCTGAAACATGTTGATGTGGTAGCTGATATATGTTGATGTGGTAGCTGATACATGTTGATGTGGTAGCTGATATATGTTGATGTGGTAGCTGAAACATGTTGATGTGGTAGCTGAAACATGTTGATGTGGTAGCTGATATATGTTGATGTGGTAGCTGATATATGTTGATGTGGTAGCTGAAACATGTTGATGTGGTAGCTGATATATGTTGATGTGGTAGCTGATATATGTTGATGTGGTAGCTGATATATGTTGATGTGGTAGCTGAAACATGTTGATGTGGTAGCTGATATATGTTGATGTGGTAGCTGATATATGTTGATGTGGTAGCTGATACATGTTGATGTGGTAGCTGATATATGTTGATGTGGTAGCTGATATATGTTGATGTGGTAGCTGATATATGTTGATGTGGTAGCTGAAACATGTTGATGTGGTAGCTGATATATGTTGATGTGGTAGCTGATACATGTTGATGTGGTAGCTGATATATGTTGATGTGGTAGCTGAAACATGTTGATGTGGTAGCTGAAACATGTTGATGTGGTAGTTGCTATGTACGATTAAAGAAACAACACAATACCACGTTTTTCAAGGAAGACCAACACAAAACTATTTCTCTAGGCCTATTTGTTCCCTTAGACATTATTAGTTCTCTTAGTCTGATCATTATTAGTAGAAAATGTGTATTGAAACTTTTTATGTTTCCTTGCTCGATGAGAAAAATAAATATGGGGAATCAGTCGTACCAAGTTTCAAGTGAATGGTCCATTGCAACCCTAAGAGCCGGGCAAAACGTTGTCGATGAGATGTTTTAAATATATTTAGAATTCTTTAGCCCATCCTCCTTATTTCATAGTCCCATAAATTAGTTTTAAATCGAATGGCAATGTTTGACTCCTGGAACTCAGTGCCCCTGCTTTATTTGTCAGCTCTGATGACAGAAACTAACGTCAAATGCTATTTTGAGTGCAGGCCATAATGTCACATGGAGATTATAAATCTTCAAGTCACCAGTGATATAAAACAAAAGTCCATGTCAAAGAAAGTCGACATGTGAAGCTGATGTTTTACCTTTGTAACCAACAACAGTCTTTGCGGTCATTACAAAACATAACATGCTGTAGCGTCACATATTCACAGCACATATCCATAACACATATACACAGCACATGTCCACTGCACATATCCCCTGCACATGACCACTGCACATATCCATAACACATGTACACAGCACATGTCCACTGCACATATCCACTGCACATATTGATCTACATAGCACATACCCACTGCACATACCCACTGCACATATCCACTGCACATATACACAGCCCATATACACAGCACAAGGCGTATTGAAATATCTTTAATCTTTTAATAAAAAGACAATGGGTATGGTCCTACACTGGTGAAGCTATTTGAACAAAATATTTATTCAAGTTCGACTTTAAGCCCACATTTTTTTAAATCTCTGAATTGAACTTCGAAATGGAACATTTTTTCAAAAACAAATTTCCAAATGAAAATGTACAATTAATATGGAACTATTTAAAATATGATCTTGTCTTCTGTATTCTCGTGTGTCAGGATTGAGATTGGTTGGAGAGAGATAGAGTGAGTTACTTGTAAGAACGCTACCCCAGGTCAGATTCTCTACTGATGTGCTAGATCAGCAGCAGTACCGCTATCTGATAGATAGCAAGAAAACTTCATTAAAATATTCAGTACCTCCAAAATATCTGCGAGGTCAATTGTCACCCTTTGGCTGATGTCACTGTTGGGTAGATTGATGTCACTGTTGGGTAGATTGATGTCACTGTTGGGTAGATTGATGTCACTGTTGGGTAGATTGATGTCACTGTTGGGTAGATTGATGTCACTGTTGGGTAGATTGATGTCACTGTTGGGTAGATTGATGTCACTGTTGGGTAGATTGATGTCACTGTTGGGTAGATTGATGTCACTGTTGGGTAGATTGATGTCACTGTTGGGTAGATTGATGTCACTGTTGGGTAGATTGTAGTTTAATGAACTTGTCGCTAAATCTCACGTTGTGTTTTCGTATTTTGCAATGATTATTGGGAATTTTTTCATGTTTGTAATTATTGTTGTTGTTGTTGTTGATGTTGTTGTTGATGTTGTTGTTAGGATCAACGTTGGGCCTATTTCTCAAATCTATTGAAGTCTAATCAGCTCAAAATTAGGAACTCGTATAAGAAGAGAAAAAAGAAGAGCAAAGCAGAGAGAGAGTTAAAGAGAGAGAGAAAGAGAGATAGAAAGAGAGAGAAAGAGAGACAGAGAGACAGAGAGAAAGAGAGAGAGAGGGGCAGAGAGAAAGAGAGAGAGAGAAAGAGAGAGAGCGTGAAAGAGAAAAAGAGAGTGAATATCGAGTGGCTGAAGTACTCAGTAGGAGCAATGGGGTACGTCCAAAACCCCTTAGCTTTTCCGGATCTCATTCAGGGTCATTCTGTAAGTCGGAGAACCGATCATTGGACTACTAGAACCCGAGCCGACCTGTCAGTCCATAGCATAGTACACAGACAATATATGCGCATAGACCTACTTCTACACTTGACAACCATCTACCTCAATCAACTCTCTTTACAACCATCTACCTCACTCAACTCTCTTTACAACCATCTACCTCACTCAACTCTCTTTACAACCATCTACCTCAACTCTTTTTTCTTCTCCTCACGTCATAGCGCCCCATTTGGAAAATATATTTTTCTCTTCGTTATTTTTATTTTTTTTAAACGGACCCCCCCCCCACCTGGCACCCATTCCCCACCTTCAGAGCGGGACATATTCTGCTCATGCTATCAGGTGACAGACACCTCGTGACTCCTTCCTCCACCCTGCCCAACACACCTTTCTCCGGGCACACAAACACACACTCACTCTCCACATATAAACATACGCACACATACACAGTTACACACATCTCACAAGTGCATACTTTTTAATTTTTCATTTCTCACCGCGACTAATTAATATGTCACCTTTACTCTCCACCCTCCCCCACCCCTCAAGCCACCTCCCAGTCTCTCGAAATTATCTCCCCTGCTCCTTGTTTTGTTTTTCCCCTTTCGCCTACGCGTATTGGATCTACCTTGAATTCATTAATCTTTGCCCCTAGTGTGACGTCATAACCCATTAATTTTTTTTAGGTTAAAAAAAAACAACAATACCGTACTCTCCTATGAGAGAGGGAGAGAAGAGAGAGAGAGAGAGTGAGAGAGAGAGAGAGAGAGAGAGAGAGAGAGAGAAGAAAAAGGGGAAAAGTTGCACTAGTTCGCCTGGGAAAGTCCAACTCTATATTAGACCTACCTTGCGCCACATGGCCCTCTGTGCTGTTCAAACCAAGGCGATCCCTTAACGCCGAGTGTCGCCAACAGGTGGTACGCGTGTCAGATTTGCCACGCTGAACCATTTTTAATGGCGGTTTCAAAGACCAAACAGAAACTCATTTACACATCTCGAACAAAGTAGGTATACAGACAGAGATTTGGCTGATGGTCCATAGCAATCGAGTTTCATGGAATACCAAGAATATAAACAAATATGGCCTCCTTCAGTCAAAGAAACGACTATGGAAATGAGAGGGGGGGGGGTGTCTGGGCATTCGCCGTGGTCGAAGCGATGTCGCCCACACATCGATTCCCCCCTCTCCACGCAGCCTATATATCAAAAGAGGCGGCAGGTGCCGATACAGTTTGGGGGTCAGTTGCGTTGCAGGCTCTACCAGGATGTTGCATTGGGTGCTGCAAACTGCCTTAGGGTCGCCGGCTCCTGATTTTTTCTCAGGGTTGACTCGCGAAGCCTTTCCCACGATTGGGTATAGCTGCAAGACAGCAAAGGTTTGAATTCAGAGTTGTCATTCTCCTAGGTGTGCAACCAGGCATGGCTGACGAGCTTCTCCTGTCCGAGGTTTACTGGTTTAGGTGCCAGTTACTCACCTTCGCCCTTCTCCTGTTAGAGAAAACAGTTCCGCCGGACTCAATATCTGAGCCACAAGTGAAGGTCAGGAGTTGGACTAGTTGTAAGAGGCTATTTGAGACGCATGCCATTAGGAAGCATTTTATAGGTAGTGGAGTGCTTAAATCTATAATTGTGCATGACAAGGACAACAATGCGGAACCAATATAATTTAACATATAATGTAACCAATAGATAGTATATATAACAAATAGTAAATATACAACAAATGTATAATTAAAAAGGTAGAATTTATACCAAATAGATAAAAAGTATATAATAATGGTGATATATAAAACTATTATGGCTGAATGGTCGTGCGGTTTGCGCGCTGGACTGTCATTCGGATTTATCGATGGTCCCGGGTTCAACCCTGCCCGCTCCCATCCCCCGTCGTCCTGCGGGAGGTTTGGACTAGGAAGTAAACTATCTTCAACTCTGAAGGAACATCCTAAACATGTCAAACAAAACAAAAACATTAGTAAAATAAAATTGAAATCCCCGAAGGAAGTGTTCTTGTGTGAAATGTGTGATGAACGTTTCCAGAGGATGAACTTAGCGACAACTAAAGTTGAAATCAAAACTCATCAACAGACCCAGCTTGTCTGTCGTTGCCATACATTCTGTCTCATCTTGTAAGGACTGAGTCCATTGCACTGGCGGGGAGGAGAGAAAGCCGCAACAAACATGTCACTATCCAGACACCGTTTCTCAAGGGGCCGTTTTTATGGCGGACTCATGCACGGCTGATGTGGTACAGAGAAGGAATATGGGGGAGCTTCCCCGGTACGCTCGGTCTTTGGCCTCGCGTTTAGCCCAAGCTTCTAGGGATTCGAGCCATAGTTATATGGATGTGCATGCATCCAGACTGAAGTTTGTTCCGACAGGCAGATGGAGGCCTAGAGTTCCAAGAGTCTTAGACTCAACTCTTAGGACAATGACGAAGAAGATCTAATAAATGATACTCTCTCAAAAGAGGTCTACGTCTTCTGGTTTGTCAGCTTTGAAGGAGTCCAATAACTAGTCCAATATCTTAGACGAACTTCGTAGCTATTCCAGATCGGGCAGTCCCTAAAGTCGAAGGGACTGACTAAATGGGCATTCGGGCAAATGCCCAATAAGCCGACACACTATGGACCAGTGAGGTCACCTAATGGCCACTGAATGATTAAGTTGGTTCATCTTATGAAATATAGACGCGACATAAAAAAAAAAAAAAAAAAGATGATTACGTCCTACCTTTAATAATAGATCTTTATTAAAAAGTAAAAGTATTAAAATAAAGTAATTGTAGGGTTTTTTTTTTTTTTTTTGTTCGTTTTTGTGTGTTAAATTTAGATTTCATTGAACTTCTAAGTCTATCTACATGTAGAAAACATTAAAACGATACCAAAATGCAGGTTGGCATGCGTTCAGTTTTCATTATTCAAATTTCTTAGGGCAGGTACCAACAGATGCAAATCATATTCGTAAACAATTTTTGGGTCAATTTGTAAGGTAATGCCAGGGTCGATTTTGACACCCAGTTCTCCCCTGCTCATAGTAAACATAGGATACGGACCCTAACGCACTTATTTTGTGGCAGAGTTTAGCTAGGTTATTTTATGTCAATGTACGCAAAGAATAGAAAGGAGTTTGTTCTGTGCACGGAAGCTAATAAGTGATTTAAAATTAAAAAAAAACAAACTATAAATTAATATTTTTTTTTAGTTTTAGAGACTATTGGGAGCGAAATACAGCGTTGTTCAAAATATAATTATAATTTTAAAAAAAGATTAACTAATTTGATGGATTTAAAAAAAAAAAAAGCGCAGGGGACACCCGGGTTTGAACCGGGGACCTCTCGATCTGCAGTCGAATGCTCTACCACTGAGCTATATCCCCGTGCAGAAAATGTGATCTAAATATGCATTACAAATTTTAAAATATACATACGTTAATACTGAAATCTGTATTTTTTTAATTTTTTGTTTCTGTGTTTAAATTTAACTATATTGTCAAGGTGTAAACTAGAAAACAAAGACATTTGTCCATAGCTTATGCACAGAGTAAATCGAGTCATTTTTTTTAAAAGGCAAATATTTTAAGGCATTTAAGGCTTCGGCTTCGGAGTTGAGTTAGACTATTAGGGTCAACCTTTGCGTCACCTACTTTTGTTATCGATCGAGCACTACACGAAAGGAGGCGAAAGTTGATATATGTATCCATTTGTTTAGCAACATGCTAGGACCTTGTGTCTTATTAACTGAAGGCTGCTACTCAATGTCTATGTCCATACGGTGGTCCCTATTTGCTCCGGCTTCTCTCTCTTTCTCTCTCTCTTTCTCGCTCTCTCCCACACACACTGCTAAATCTCCCATGGCAGAAGATAGGCTTATCGAGATCATGTCACCAATAGAGAATCTTTTCGCATGAGATTCCAAGGACAGATCCATAGTCATGATGAAACTCGTCAATAAAGTAAACTCTATCACTGCATTTCCATTGGATTGGACCAATAAAAAATATCTTATATTATATCATGGAAGCAGTAAAAAGGAAAGAGAAACAAAGGACGGTCTAGGTAGCCTCTAACCAATTTGGTCCAGAAAAGTGATATAGCTTCATGAAGTATTGAGCTAAAAGAATGAAATATCGCTAAACAAAAAACAATTGGTCAAAATATTTCTAATCGCACAGATTTATTGTTGTTAATCTAGAATCCCTAGATCTATATCAAATTTATTTACTTGACAGATCCAAACTAATACGGTTTATTAAAAGAAATGTCTATAAATCAAATAAGAACACCTTTAGTAAAATCACTAAATTTAGAAAGCCTTCAGGACAGAAGACTCAAAAGTAAAGTAGCAATTATATATAAAACACTGAACAATAATCTTCAAATACAAAATTTAATAAAATACTCAGAAAGACACAAAGATAAAGGCACACTCCTCGTCCCATATGCTAGGACAAATTTGTACAAATGTGCTATTAGAGCATGGAATTGGTTGTCTGAGCTAGCCAGGAAAACCAGTGACTTGGCAGAATTTAAGTCATTGGTTAATATGCATGACTGAATGCATGACGCGTAGGACGTAATCATTTTCTTTTTTGAAGTAACGTCTGTATTATATAAGAAAGAAAAGAAAAATAGATACAACTTCACTTCGTATAAGCTTTTTCTTAAAACATTTTTAATGTTTTTCATGTTGAGAATTCAGAATCCCTATATAGGTTGAATTCATTCACAATAAATCATGTCAAACGGCGATGGCGGAATATATACATAAATATAACCTCTTATGTCTCTTCTCTAAGCTAGCAACGCCTTTGTAAATGTGTAGAATAGTAGGCTGACTCACTGACCAACATGACCAGTCACGAGTTAGAGGATTAACTGAGTAATTGTAACGTTACCTTCCCCCCCCCCCCACCAGGACTCTGTTCTCCAATCCTTACCATAGTTATGTCTCAGGTTCTGACACTCAAGTGCTCTCCAACCTCAGGCCGAACTTTTCCAGGATATAAGGCTACATAGTTTGGGGATTCCCCTAACGCGGGTTTTTCCGTAGATTAGCGCTGCGGCTTATCTCTCATTAGGGCGATCAATGAAAGAAAACGAAGACTTATTTTTTTTTAAGAAAAGTGTTCACCTTCACCTTCGATGGCTTCAATCAGGAGAATGGCTAAAATTCTCATTTCAATATAAAGTTTAAAAATCTGTTTCTGTGGTTAACGAGGGTGTCATGTAGCCAGCACAACGACCTTCCGCCTTTACTTGTCCCCTATTAATGGCATGTACTCATTAGAGGGGCCTGAAATACCGAATTTAAAATTCACCAGGATTCGAACCCGGGACCCACCAGTTCAGAAGCCAAACGTTCTACTTCTCAGCCACCACTCCTCCTCAATGCAATATGAATTGATGTAACGGCGTAATAGTAGGTTTGAACCCTGCTCGCAGCTTATCCCGATAATAATCTTCCTTCTGAAAGACCGTTTGAAGCCTGACAACATTTAGGATTGTCTCTTTATCTCTTTACCTTCATCGTCTGCTAGTTATGTGACCTTGATGGCCAACTTGTCGAAGTTTGAAATAAAGAAAGAATCGACTTTTCAGTCTCAAGCTCCTGAACTGTGAATCTTGTGTGCTGTACAAATCCAATACTTTTTCATCAACTAGTCTAAACTAGCCAAGGGACATTACAATTAACAAAATAGAACAAATCAATACTTCTTACTACTTCTAATAATGGTATATGGCTCCTTATGTCTAGGAAGACAATGAATGGTCCCAGGTGAGTCAATTGCTTTGGTTTCATCTTGAGACGGGGCAGAACCTGGTGTGACTGATCAAGCCAATTCTGGAGCGGCAGAGTTTGCCACAGTTTGAGCATGTATATGCATCTGACTTAGGGCTAGTTGACAGGGCAGCTTTCTTTTTCTTTCTCCTGACTGATGCAGCTTCGTTTCTTTAGCACTCGGCTAAGTTCGTACCAGCACCTACAAATGTTGTATTCATTCACCAATGGGATGTTTGTCTTGTCTTCCTATCCGTGTCTAGCACTATTCAACCTTCTCTAAGCTCCAGCCATCTTGTTCTCCATCTACACACATTCTGCCACGTCATTCGTCTGTCTGACTACGTCACTGCTTTTACCGTCGCTAAAAAACAATACACAATGTATTTATCTACAAAACTAACATGCTCTCTAAACTAAACAAGGTCACTACAATAGTCTTTGGGAGAACTAACTGAGTTCAGCTATGGTTGAAAAATTGTGTTTCTCTACGAAATGAAGAAAGACCCGTCACAGTTCCGATGCTAGTGATCTCTTCAAACTGTTTAAATTACTCCGATGGGCTCATGTGAAACTGTTTGACTCTGAACTTTCTTGACTTTAATAAGAGAGGTGTATTTGAGAGGTGATTACTAGACATAAACAAAGTAAAGCCACCTTAATCGCACAGCTGTCTAGCGAACTCTGGTGATGCGATTTAGCGGGATATGCGAATAAGCGAGACGCTTGCATTAAATGAATAGAATGTAAACCCACATATGGGTTTCAATTTGTTTTAACTGAAACTCGAACTCTTATCCCAAGATTTGAATAGAGCAATTCAAGACACGGGGGTGGCATGTGTTAGGAAGTTATTAGATATCACGCAGAGAGATGGCACCACATATGAGGAAGTTTACCACAAGACCACTTGGATCTCATGAGGGTCCACCTGATCATTAACACACACACACACACACACACACACAAAAGTGCGCTACGCCTATGCCACAAAATGTTCAAGACTTTTGAAGACTTTCCACCATGGAAAAGTACCAGAAAAAAAAAAAACAGCCAAAGAAAAGATGGGAAGATATTATTACAGAATAGAAAAAAAGTCTAGGCACCAACTATGACAGAACAATGAGAAGAATAAGATGGATTACTTGTAGCCCCAATTATCCAACAGCTGAATGTTGAAATGCTACATTTAAAAGACTAACGCTATCAGGCCACCTGCCACTAAATGGCTTCCATTATGATCGTACAATTCTAAAAGAATCACGAATTTACTTCTGAATATAACATTGGAAGAAATGACTGCTAACTTCCCATGATTCAATCCCTGGTATTCGTCGGCATTTGAATTTTGTTTATTATTTTCTGTAGCTTGTTATATTTTTCTTCTATTTATATTCTTTTTTATGTTTTAAGTTTTATTTCATTATCATATAGTCTTGCTGCTCTGTCTTTTAGTTTTCTATTGTATTACTTATTCTTGTTGTATTGTCCTAGAGTCTTGTTGCATTGTCCTATATTCTTGTTCTTTTTATTGTAGTATCTAATAATCCTGATGTATTCGTTTGATTGTTATTCTATTGTCTTATAAATTTGGTGTATATTGTCTGCTGTGATAGATGGGCGTACTGATTTACTCACGAGAAGTTGCCCGAGGAAGAGCCCCCGATCTCCTAGTGAGGTGTCTTACTCAAACCAGGGATGGGGCCCCAAAGTGCCATGTTAACTCTTGCCATAGTTCTCACATCTACTCTTCATATAACACCTCACAATCACATACACTTCATATACACATCACATAACACCTGCGTTTACTTCCCCATTCAACAGAAGAGTGACTGCTGGAATTGAAAGGTGGTCTCCTCTACCCTAACCCCTCCCCTGAACCATATCGTATTTCTAACCAATCGATACGAATCAAGCGCCATGTTTACAACTCTGCGATATGGTGTCAACGCCAAAACAAGGAAAGCCTGAACGGGTTTATTACATTGCATTGAAACTTTATGGCAGTGTTATCAAGGGGAAAATGTAAGGGGGGGGGGATAAAAGAGGGGGGGGGGCAGTGAGAGTTACCGCAAACAAACAAACATAGAAACAAACAAACAAACATAGAAACAAACAAACAAACATAGAAACAAACAAACAAACATAGAAACAAACAAACATAGAAACAAACAAACAAACATAGAAACAAACAAACAAACATAGAAACAAACTAGTTTTGAGTTTTCTCGAGCTGTTACAGCATGGGGGGGGGGTGCAACGCAAGACACGGGGGGAGAAAGGTTTTTAAAACGAATTGTTTCGTTTTGTTTCTGAATATTAAATCATGTTTACACCAAATCAACAATGAAGTTGTTATTTTTAATAGTTTATACTTGATTGCACTGTGCACTGGGTGATGCAGAGATAGCTTCAAGTGCAATCATTCCATGAAAGCCAAATGAAAAGGAAAAAACACAAAACACTTTCACTTTCTTTTAGACAGAAAGAGGCAATGGGTGCATAGGCCTCGCTCAGCTGCCAACTTTCATTCTTATTGGAATGGTGGCAAGATTTTTTTTTAGGGCCAAATTATTTTTCTGTGACCAAAACCAATTTGCCAGATTGGCAACAAGGAGAGAAACAAAATCTACAAACACAAAGTTTTTAATCAATCTGTCACGTGACATGTTTTCGTAACAAATCACCTCTAAATTGTTTAACGCAACACGAAGCAAGACGATTTGGAGTCGCGATTTTAGCGCCATATTCGTTTTGGCGCCGTCTGTGCTGGTCCATTTTTTTCCCGCTTAATTTTTAGATCAACATTTTGTTAATTTTAAAAAATCGAAGGTTAGACATTGGCTAGAAGACGAAAAGAAAATCTTAATCGACCACCGGTGGACAATGATTATACTTGCCCTAGATATGGCAAAATATGTAGGTCACAGCTGGGACTGCATAGCCACGGGAAATACTGCATTCTTCACTAATCTTCGGGCAAGTCTTATTATTATTATTAGAAGAAATAAAAAGCACATAGCCTAACCATGCTGATAGAGCCTCGTTCTAATGACGCGACTGCCATGGTTTGATTCCCAGTACTGGTCTTTTGTTTCTATTCGATTAGTAATGACACCTACAATGTGATTGGTTATTGGACTGTATTATTTGAACATAAAGCAGGAACGAATTTAAACAAAATAATTTATATTACGTGTTTTTAGCGGCCCCCGTAAGGGGAAAAAGCCGCTATTAGGTTTGTGCAAAATGTCCGTCTGTCCGTCTGTCCGTCTGTCCGTCTGTCCGTCTGTCCGTCTGTCACACTCAGATCTCGAAAACTAGAAGAGATATGAAAAATATTATTTCATCATTAAATCCGGCTTGAAAAGTTTAGGTGCAACGGCTACTTTTGGTTTTCTAAAAGCAAACCGTTTAATTTATAAAATTAATTATGCAAGAGATTTTTTCATAAAAATACACCAATTCTAAAACAATTACGTAAATGTAAGGGAGGCAATGTTACAATATGCTAACAAAGATTGACAATTTTTGTGTATTTTCAGTATCACTAAGTCAAATATATTTTTAAAATGTACAGGAAATGTTTACAACAAATACAAATAATAGTTAAAGACGTTTTTTCTGGTCAACTAGCTGCTAAAATTAAAAGAAAACATTTCTGTTGTTTATAAAGGCTAATAATGCACTTTGTATGTAAATATCACGCACATTTTTTTAAATGGACTTTTTATGCAGCGATTTTCGTGCAGTAGCGTAACGTCGCAACATGATCAGGTGCTAAACCAATTCCTTAAACTTTTTTTAAAAATCAGATTTTATTTATTTTTTGTTTAGTGCCCCCATCCGAATAAAAGAAGCTTATTTTTGTGCGTTTTGTCTGTTGGTCGGTCTGTCCGTCACGATTAGATTTAAAAACTAGAACTCTAAAAGCTATTGAAAATCTGATTTACCCTTTAATGTTCCTCCCATAACATCTCAATAGTTTTAAGTATCTAAAATTGAATGTTCCGGATTTTTTTGTGCAAAACTAATCAACGCCAACAAATGTTTGTTTGCTCTTCTAACTTATATTACATTCAATTTCCATGCTTAAACGTTGCAAAAACACATTATCAATAATATGTTGTTGCGTTTTTTATGTAAATAGCATACTAATGCTAAATCATAATCTCTATACTGACTTATATAAGGCTTTTAAAAAAAGTAATTTACTAGAATTGATTACTGAAAATTACTTTTTAGACATTTAATTTTCTTGTAAAACATAACATAGAAGTTTTCTAATCGATAAAGAAAGTTCCGGATTTTGTTTCTTACAAATCGTCGCCAGAAATTTCCGAATTTATTTAAAAATCTACTAACTCCAAATAATTGTTTGAACTCCCTCTTCTAATTAATAAACAAATAATCTTCTCATTTACGAAATAATGTTTTTACGGATTTTTATGAAAAATATTTTAACTCACTACTCTCTTACAGTACATTTAACTTTCTACCTAAAACATTAAAAAATCTAATTATCGTTAATATTATGTTCCGATTTTTAAGGAAAACAGAATCCAAACACCAAAGTAAGGTATGAAAATCTCTCCACGTGGCTGTAGTACATCTAATTTTTATACGAGACCATCCAAAAAATTTAATTAACGGTATTACATTTATCTGAAATTCTCTTTTTCTTTTACTATTTATACAAACATCCGGAACAATCTATTATATAAACTTTTCAATTGTGTTCATACCTAAAAATTATTGCGATGTTTTGAAACGTAAAATAAAGGTTAATCAATTTTTAATAACTTTTAGTTGTTTTTTTTTTATATCAAGATAACGGACAGACCGACTGACAGACAAAACGCAAAAACAATGTGGCTTTGATCCTTTTTAAATAATATCTATTAGTGCACCAATGTCTATGAACCCTCGTTAAATATCTCGTGTAAATAAAGACATTTTTTTTTATGGTACCGGTACTAGCCTATTGTGAGGTAATGGAATTTTTTTTCTTTGACGTCATATGAATGGACTCTTTAAATGTAATGTTAAAAGAACGCACTCGGTGCACCAATGTCTATTAACCCTCGAAAAAATTGCTTGTATTAATGAAAACATATTTTAGTCTAACTAAGCCGTGTGACGTAGTGTTTTTTTTTTCCTTTGACGTCACATGGAATGAATTCTTTAAATGAAATGCTAAAAGAACGCACTCGGTGCACCAATGTCTATGAACACTCGAGAAATGGCTCGTGTTGATAAAAGTGATTTTTAGTCTAGCTAGGCCTTGTGACGTAGTGTTTTTTTTTCCTTTGACGTCATATGGAATGAATTCTTTAAATGAAATACTAAAAGAACGCACTCGGTGCACCAATGTCTATGAACACTCGATAAAAGGCTCTTATAGATGAAGGCGATTTTTAGTCTAGCTAGGCCGTGTGACGTAGTGTTTTTATTTCCCTCTGACGTTATATGGAATTAATTCTTCAAATGAAATGAAAAAAGAACTCGGTATAGTAATGTTTATTAAGCCTCGTTATGTGACTCGCGTTTAAAAAAGGAATGATATCTTGATTTAGATCTAATCTAGATTTTTAAAACTAGATCTAGATTTTTATTACAGTATATCTAGATCTGGATTTATATTCTAATTAAAATTATTTTAGAGTCTAGATCTAGGTCGGCAGGGGATGGTGGCCGTGACCTCTGTGACTATGTCGAAGGTGCCGTGGCGGCGGGCAGGGCTTGAACCCAGGACCATCAAGACGATAAACCAGAGTGCAGATCACACGACCAGTCAGCCATCGATACTATGTTGGAAAAGGTCTCGTCATGCTCTCCATGGTTCAGTGTACAAGAATTTAGGTTTAACTCCAATTCCCCTCCCACTGGCTCCCCGCCCCTCGAGCTTGTATTCCAATGCACCTTAATGTCTCACTTGCCTGTAAATAAATTTACATGCACACAACAACTTGGGGGGGGGGGGGACATTGTTTTCCTGAAAGACATGAGACAATGGTTGAATATGTGTGAGTGTGTGTGTCTGTGTGTGTGTGTTTGCCATGTCACAGATTTCGTGCCTTTGTGGAAGACCAAGCTATTTTTAACTTATCTATAAATAGCAAGCCAAGGGCAAGGCTCTGACAATGGTGTCATATTACGTAATTCAGTAGTAAGGACATATGCTATTTTTAGATACATCGTGATAGAGGTGTATAGTTGTTCTCATAGTGGAATTAAAAACGTCATAAAAAACAATTACTTTTTGTTTGTTTGTTCAGGTATGTAGTGAATAGGTTGGGGAAATTAGACTTAAGCAATTCGTGAATGGAAGGGAAAAGTGGATAAACCGAGGAAGTTCGCATTTTTTCCCCCTATTTTGTGATTTGAATCAAAATATTCTTTGAAAAAAATATGACCAGGCTGCAGAAAAGGTGTCTAGAAGAAACATGTAGGTGCCGTAATAGACCAACCTGGCACACTTGCGAAGGAATTCTGACTGAAAGGATTTGGAGAAACCTGGTTGTCACATGGACCATCTCATCAAAAAAAAAAAAAACTAAGAACAATCCATAACTAAATGAATGAATGGGCTCTTTGTTGTTACATGGCCGATAGGTTTTAGCTCCAGTCATCTAGTCTAACTCCACTGTTATCGGCGTACTATTTTCTTAATGCAGAACTTGAAAAAAAAAAACTTAAACAAACTTCTTTTTTTAAAATGTATATAACTTTATAGAAATGATATTATCTAGAACATCCCTGGCGTCCGACCCTCTGGTCCAGTACAACAGACCTGGTTTACGGAAATAGTCGTGAAGAATTGTAAAGCTGAATTATTTAAGTTACACAATTCTTATATTAGAACGACGATCAGCGATAAATCACGGGGCCACTTTAAAAGCTTTGTCACCACCAAACGCCGTTTCTCTTCATACAGGGACGTAGCTAGGAATTTTCCATCGTTTGGGGGCCCGGGGGAACTTGACCTCTTTGGGGTCCCCTGCATTTTGAGAAATATTAAATTTTTAATGTAAAAATACATTCATTTGGGGGCACCTCAAGTGGGGGCACGGGGGGATGTTCAAATTCTTCCCACCTCCTCCCCACACCCTAGCTACGCCACTGTCTTCACACCATGTGACATCTCTGTGACTTTCAAAGAGAAACTAGCATTTTCAAAAAAGGATCCCGAAATGTGTGCATTAAAATCAGAATAATGGCATAGTAATGTACTAATTTGAAATTACTGACACTTCAAATACCTAGGAGGCTAGGAGCTATTGTCAGATAAAGGAATTAAACCTGAACCATTTGGCAGAATAGCTCAATCCACAGCAGCACTTGCAAAACTGAAAACCATATGGAAAGACAAAGGCATAGCCTTCGACACTAAAATCAGACTGGTGCGCACTTTGGTCATGGCCACATTCTCATATGCTTTCGAATCTTGGACGCTGCAATGAATGCAGAATTATAGAGGGGGATCTTAGAAATGGAATTGAGATGCTACAGAAAGACCTTTGGTATCACATACAAAGACCGCATCACAATCATAGAGATTAGAGACAGGGCAAATACAGCGGTTGGACCACACGATGACCTGCTAATTACTGTAAAAAAACAAAAACAAAACAAAAAAACTCTATGACCATATCACAAGATCCTCAGGGCTTGCAAAAACCTTCCTGCCTGGAACAGTACCAGGAAAAAAAGAGGCCGACAGAGAAATCGATAGAAATACAACATAAAAGAATAGACGGGCTTGTCATTGGACGAGATTCTATAAAAGGAAAAAAAAGAGGAATGGAGAAAGACGGTCAACAGATCTCATGTGGTGCCCCAACGGTATAGTAGACTAATGGATAGTTAGGGTGTGATACTTTTTGAGTATGTACCAAACAAAGTTTTTAATGTATTCATATTATTGTAGCTCTACCTTGTGTATATTTGTCTAGCATATAATGATGTTTCATGAAGGAATGGGCAATTGCGTCTTTAGTAATGCTAAACATAATGCAAACACATCTACGTCATCGATGTATATTTAGCTTTTGAGACGTCAAATCTTTTTTTTTTTTTATTTAATGCGAAACAGAATTATTGCGCACTAAAAAAGTTTCGCTTTAGTCCAAGTGTAAAAGTTTCGCTTTAGTCCAAGTGTAAAAGTTTCGCTTTAGTCCAAGTGTAAAAGTTTCGCTTTAGTCCAAGTGTAAAAGTTTCGCTTTAGTCCAAGTGTAAAAGTTTCGCTTTAGTCCAAGTGTAAAAGTTTCGCTTTAGTCCAAGTGTAAAAGTTTCGCTTTAGTCCAAGTGTAAAAGTTTCGCTTTAGTCCAAGTGTAAAAGTTTCGCTTTAGTCCAAGTGTAAAAGTTTCGCTTTAGTCCAAGTGTAAAAGTTTCGCTTTAGTCCAAGTGTAAAAGTTTCGCTTTAGTCCAAGTGTAAAAGTTTCGCTTTAGTCCAAGTGTAAAAGTTTCGCAAATAATATAAATGCTAATACATTATATCGTTCAACAATAACATCGTAAGTAAACGATATAGTTTTACATCCTCCATTTTACGACGCAATTGAATTCAACTTGTGGATTTGTTTTTAAGCGACACATTTTCTTTTCTGCTAGCAGTAACTGTGGCTTGATTTTATTGCCTTCATTTTTTGTACAGGTATTTCCAAGGACTTCTGCTTTTAAAGGGGTTATCTTGAGGACTTCTGTTCGTGATACTTGTGATTGAAAAGTTAATTAACTCCCCTTGGGTTTACTGGTAACCTTCACCTTCTTTTAAACTTCCTTTTTGCTGCAGAACTGTGAGGTCATTAATGAAGGCACTCAAACCAGGACTTCCAATGATCACCTCTGACCTCTGGCCAAATCTTCCGAACCGTGAGAAATGAACTCACACAAGAAAGTTCTGCAAGCGAGGGTTCCATCGAAAAGCTTAGCACGTCATGCCGTGATCTTGTTTGACTATGTAGCACACATCTGACATGTGCCAGAACGGTATTGGTGCGACATGACTTGACAGTCATTGAAACAGGTGTCATAAAAAGGCAGAATGATAACCTTCGTGCATGGAACCCACAGGTCGATTCCAGGGTGCTTATAAAGGAAGTTTGAAAACGATCGAATATTAACTACCAACAAAGTATCGAATATTAACTACCTATAAAGTATCGAATATTAGCTACCAACAAAGTATCGAATATTAACTACCAACAAAGTATCGAATATTAACTACCAACAAAGTATCGAATATTAACTACCAACAAAGTATCGAATATTAACTACCAACAAAGTATCGAATATTAACTACCAACAAAGTATCGAATATTAACTACCAACAAAGTATCGAATATTAACTACCAACAAAGTATCGAATATTAACTACCGACAAAGTATCGCATTCTACGTCATGGCTCCTCCACTTCACTGTTTAAAAAGAAGGAGCATTACTTTTGGATATATAGAGGCAGAGTGCCATTAAATTAATATTGCTTATCCCCCCCCCCCGACTAAGTCTAGTAACAATAGGGCAAACCAATGGATTCAACTCTCATTTTTGTGTTATAAGGAAGACAAGTGGCCGTGTAAGACTGCTAAACTGAATTACTCTTGCAATACATAAAAACAACATTTTAAAAGACTCATGTCTAACAAATCTCAAAAGAGTATACATGTCAGTGACTATATAGTCCATAAAGCTGATCCCTGGCCTGGCAACAAAATGTCCTCCTATGTACTTGTTGTAGAAAAAAAAGTTACTATTAGATCACGTGCACTAGGACACACATTAAGAATCGGTGGCGTCGCCATGGGGAAAAAAAAGGGGGGGGCTGTTGAGTACCAAAGTGATAAAATATCAGAAATCACGAAATGATTCTTTACAAAAATTGACACAAATGAGTTGTGTACACATCTCAGAGAAAATGAAAACGACCTTATTGACGACATGTTTCAATAAAATGAAAAAATAAGAAACAGATTTAAATCCAAAAAAAATATTTTTTTTGGATAAGGGATGGTAGCACTAACCCTATCGACGCCTCTGTCAAGGACTAAACGACTAACCTCACCGTTATAACCCCACCGAATTTAAAACGGAATTAAAAAAAAAAGATATCAACGAATTATTATAATATATTCTACACTACGATCACACCAATGGTATCTCTATGGCAACCTATGTTGATGCCATATTATTTGTAATAAATGGAGAAAAACAAAAGGAAGTCGAGGGACACGTGTCATGACGTCATGCAATCTGTTCAACTGCTAGTCTCGTGGATGAGGCGTGACTAGACGTGATAGCGAGGATCAAATGACGTGAGACTGGAAGGAATCAAAGCTCTTAGTTTTCCTAATCAGGTCAAAGGTCACACTGATAAATGTAGGGTAATTGTTTTAGAATTTCTATTTATCTGAACTTGATGACCCTGGTTTCGAGATTCACTTTTCAGACCAAGTACCTCGGAGTTCCTTGACTAAGTAATCCTAAGATTCCAGACACTATTTTAGACCTAGTTTCAAGGTAGAGTGAGTGAGAGAGTGAAACCGAGAAAGACCAAAAAAAAAAAAAGTTGTTCTGAAAAAATATAATATTTACTTATTTTTATTTTCGTTTAAACATAGCTTGTTATATTTAAAAAAAAACAATTGATTAATTGCAATTAATAAGTTCCACTATTGACATTCATGGTAAATGAAATTACTTCCTTCCCTCTTCCTCAAGAGTGTCTGCAACTAATATTATCTCATTCAATGGGAGAGCGCTTGTCTATAATTTTAAGTGCACACAAATTCCTCGGAAAGCCTATTTCTATTACAAACTTGGGCGACGTGGGGGCACTTCAAGGCGGGACTCTATGTTACTCCATCTCCTAGGGGTTACCTCTAGCGCAGAATGTCGTGACATGGATGCCACCCGCCACAGCGCATGGAATGCTATGACGTAACCAGGAAGTTTTGGGGCGGTGTCAGAAGTCGGCAGAGAAATGTATAGATGAGATATTACACTGGGGTTTGTATTCAGGACACCGTTTAATATTGATCTTACCAGAACATCTCAGTTGATTTGTCTTGTTTTGAACGATATTTTAGAATTGTTTTTAGAAATAATGATTTTTTTTTAATTGATATAATAAATATAATTTAAAGAAAAAAAACACATAAATATAGCTTCTTGGTACCAAGAAAAAAAATGTAATTACGTTCTAAAATGCGAAATAATGCGTGAATTTCTTTCCCCGCCAACACTCTGGACATATTAGCAGCAATTTTTCAGAATATTTTTTTTTTGCGACTCATGTAGGGAAAAGCCGCTTTTGGTTGTATGTTGTCCATTCGTCTGTCTGTCTGTCAAGTTTAGATCTGACAACTAAAAGCGCTTTGAAACCCTTATTTCAACATCACCTGTGTCTTGCTGAAAGAAGCCTCAGTGGCAACGTTTGGTCAGCAAGCAAATTCTTTTGTTTTTAAATAAAATATAGAAACTGTTGTTACGTACAGGCTCCAGTTTTATAAATAGAATATAGAAACTGTTGTTACGTACAGGCTCCAGTTTTATAAATAGAATATAGAAACTGTTGTTACGTACAGGCTCCAGTTTTATAAATAAAATATAGAAACTGTTGTTACGTACAGGCTCCAGTTTTATAAATAAAATATAGAAACTGTTGTTACGTACAGGCTCCAGTTTTATAAATAAAATATAGAAACTGTTGTTACGTACAGGCTCCAGTTTTATAAATAAAATATAGAAACTGTTGTTACGTACAGGCTCCAGTTTTATAAATAAAATATAGAAACTGTTGTTACGTACAGGCTCCAGTTTTATAAATAGAATATAGAAACTGTTGTTACGTACAGGCTCCAGTTTTATAAATAAAATATAGAAACTGTTGTTACGTACAGGCTCCAGTTTTATAAATAAAATATAGAAACTGTTGTTACGTACAGGCTCCAGTTTTATAAATAAAATATAGAAACTGTTGTTACGTACAGGCTCCAGTTTTATAAATAAAATTGTACAAGCTGAACATAATGTGTACAGCTTTGAAGTGGATGGTGCAATAACAATAATAATAAGGATAACAATTAACGTCTGTTGTCTTCTGTGACATAGATCTATGTGTAGGCCCCTGGGGGGGGGGGGGATATTACTTGTTGAAATGTGTAGCAGCTACTCATGGTCTTCAGAAAACTAAAACATTTTTCTTTAACAAGTCTGAATAGTGTCTGCATATATACGAGTTGAAAAAAAAAAGAGAGAGAGAGAAATCTGTAAAAGAGAAAGGCAAGTATTTATCTGTGAGAGCAGTCTTCCATGAGGGGCAGTGAACTGTGACTAACGCCATTTGTGAAGACATGTCTGTGTGTGTGTGTGAGTACAAGTCATTGTGAGTGTGTGTGTGTGAGTACAAGTCATTGTTAGTGTGTGTGTGTGTGAGTACAAGTCATTGTGAGTGTGTGTGTGTGTGTGTTGCAGTTTGTTGCTCTCTTGTTATTTCTTGATTTGTTGTCTTTGTGCTTGTTGTACAATTGTTTGTTTTGTTAGTTTCAGTTATTTGTTATTTAGGTTTGTTTGTTTGTTTGTTGTTTTGTTTTTTTGTTTTTGTATGGAAGTTTTATTTTAAAAGGATGAGCATGACATCATTTGCCCTATAGATGGCACGGTCTGAAAGGTATACTTTACCGACTTATTTTACCATTCAATGCCAACATTCTGTTTTGATGACATGATATCTATATGAGAAGTCGTTACTGTGGCCCCTAGTTCATGACGTCGTAATTGAAGTTAGGGTTATGACGTAATTATCTTCATTTCTGAAGAAATTTCTGACTCGTACAGAGCAAACACTTCGACATCTACAGGTGTACACACAGACATGTACAAGGTATACAACTGTGTTTTTTTATTCCAGGCTCACGTTTTTAGGAAAAAGAAAAAAATTACAATTCCATATTTGATATTTGAACATTAATTTATAGCTCTAATAAAACTCCAAACGAATTTCGTAACTTCATAGTCACGTGTTGTCCAAGATCGAGGTTAATTAGTTAAATCTAACAACGCAATTCAAAACGTAACGCACGCATTCAAAATGAAGTCTTTCAGGTAACAAGAAGCTGTTAGTTAAGCCTCGGACATACAATTGTACTGTCTACGTGACAATAATCAGAGTAGGTTGTAATTGGAGGGGGGGGGAGAACACGGATAATATAAAATGATGCCCACAAATAATCGAAACTGAAATGGCAGCCCAATAGTTGACCCAATTCTCTGGTTGACTTGCCCCGACACTTTGTTTTTCTCAGAATTGTTTCTTTTATGACCCCATTCCTTTCTTGACTTGCTCAGACACTTTTTATGGTTGTTTTCTAAAGATAAAACTCTACAATGGTAGCGCTTTTTTGCATTACATTCAGAGGCGTCGCAAGGCTTGGGCGGAGTGGGCGACCGCCAATGATATCGCGGTTCTAGGGGTCTCGCGCCTAGAAGATTTATGCATTAGTTAAAAGAGATGAATCTCGTAATACAGAATCACCCAAATTCACTACATCGACTTTTATTCAAAATATTTGATCAAGCAGAAGTCAAAAACTTTAACTTATGAATTGATTCGTAGGGTAAAAGAGGCAATTTTTATTCTGCTCCAATAGAATTCCAATCGACAACTTTATCAAAGAATATTTAACTAACATAATGAGAGAATACAAAAATGGGTTAAATACTCAAAACTTTTTTTTTTCAAGGATACGACAATGGTACAGATATGGTAGGCGTTAGTACGGGAATTAAAACTCATATAGTGTGGATTAATTTCTCAGCTCAAAAGTATCCCAAAACAAGAAATAACATTGACATAATATTGACACTATATTGAGGTTAAATTAGCATTACATTGACACTACATTGACATTAGACACATTGACACCAGATTGACATAATATTGACACAATAGTGACCCTACATTGGCATTACATTGACATAACATTACATAAATTGCTACTACATAAGCGGCATGTTAAAGTCATAGTTTTACACTGAGAACATGTCTTAATGAATTAACAATATATTGGTAGCACATGGGCACCACATTAACAGTGCACTGACATGGGATTGGAAGTACAGTGGCACCACATTGACAGTCCAGTGACATGGCATTGGAAGTACAGTGGCACCACATTGACAGTCCACTGACATGGGATTGGAAGTACAGTGGCACCACATTGACAGTCCACTGACGTGGCATTGGAAGTACAGTGGCACCACATTGACAGTCCACTGACATGGGATTGGAAGTACAGTGGCACCACATTGACAGTCCACAGACATGGGATTGGAAGTACAGTGGCACCACATTGGCAGTCCACTGACGTGGCATTGGAAGTACAGTGGCACCACATTGACAGTCCACTGACATGGGATTGGAAGTACAGTGGCACCACATTGACAGTCCACTGACGTGGCATTGGAAGTACAGTGACACCACATTGACAGTCCACTGACATGGGATTGGAAGTACAGTGGCACCACGTTGACAGTCCACTGACATGGGATTGGAAGTACAGTGGCACCACATTGACAGTCCACTGACGTGGCATTGGAAGTACAGTGGCACCACATTGACAGTCCACTGACATGGGATTGGAAGTACAGTGGCACCACATTGACAGTCCACAGACATGGGATTGGAAGTACAGTGGCACCACATTGACAGTCCACTGACGTGGCATTGGAAGTACAGTGGCACCACATTGACAGTCCACTGACATGGGATTGGAAGTACAGTGGCACCAAATTGACAGTCCACTGACATGGGATTGGAAGTACAGTGGCACCACATTGACAGTCCACTGACATGGGATTGGAAGTACAGTGGCACCACATTGACAGTCCACTGACGTGGGATTGGAAGTACAGTGGCACCACATTGACAGTGTACTGACATGGCATTGGAAGTACAGTGGCGCCACATTGACAGTCCACTGACGTGCGATTGGAAGTACAGTGGCGCCACATTGGCTGGCAATACATCGAAATAAATTGGCAGATTATTGACAGTAAATGACATCCCATTGGTAGGAGAACACCTTACTTAGATATTCCTTCAATTCTACTCATTTTGCTTTTTTTTTAAATTACGTTACCTTCTTGTATTCACGCGTACCTGGGTGGACACTGGGTGGACAGAGCAAGGTCACTGACCTACACCCACTGGACACTCAGATACATTTTTAGAACCAATCACTATTGTCGCTATAACGGAACATTCAATACGGCACATAACAAACCCAGGGTTTGACCCAGGATGTAAACCCATTCTGTTTGAGGGTTAGCAAGTGTGCCACGGTCCAGTGAATGTATCCTAATCCTGGCACTTTGTTTCATCATGGATCTAAATCTGTTCATTCAATCCACGATGTAAGGAGATTTGTCAAAAACATATCAAAGACAGGATTCTATTTTTGTCTTTGCATTACGTCAGTCTGTAGAGTGTAGGCGGCTTCTATTCTTTACTCATAGGACAACACCAAAAGACATTAGGATAGGAAAAGAATAGTCTCACTTCAATGTTACCCGGCAATGTTGTTTTTTTATATGTTTAAGTTCCACATGAGTAACTACAAGTCCAATGGGGTGACAAGTTCCTGGTACGCTCTAGTGATTGGAAGAAGGTTTGGATGAATCTAGTTATATCATTAAGTCGTTATTTTAAACCAACCCGAATTATTGCAACTAGGCAAGTTAGTTGTCCCAACCCATTTCCCCTATGTAGTTTATTAGTCATTTAGGAGAAGGAAAAGGAAACTAACCTTAACGGCAATAGAACTATTGTGTTCAACTGCTAGGAGATTAAAAGGAAAGCAAAAATATAGAAGCATACATTCGAAAAATACAAACATTATAGGAATGAAACCTAAGAACCAAAACTAAAATTTTAAAATTTTATTTTTCTAAAATCAGTTCATAATCTATAATTTATTAAACTAAAAATTCATATCTTTTTTTTTTTTCTTAATTGTGTAACTATTCTTATTAGTTACCACAGACAGGAGAAGGGGCAAAGGCGAGCCACTGGTGCCTAAACCAGTAAGCTTCGGGCAGGAGGGGCTCGTTAGCCTTGGTTGGCTACCCATCTAGGAGAAGGAAAACTCTGAATTCAAACCTCCGCTGCCCTGCGGCTATACCGGTACCCAAACACGGGAAAGGCTTCGGGAGACAACCCTGAGGAAAAATCAGGAGATGGTGACCCTTAGGCAGGTTGCTGCACACTGTGCTACAGAACCTGCGGCGCTACTGATCCCAAACTGTATCGGATATTCCTTTGGTCACATCAGCTGCGTGGAGAGGGGGGAAGAGGGACACATCGTTCTGACCAAAGACAATGCCCAGGTCTTCCTCTCGCTTTGTTCGAGATGATATATAGTCGTTCTGCGACTGAAGGACGCATATGAAGGCTATGCTAAATATCGTAACACTTATGTGGTCAAATAGAAACCGATTCACTTTTCCTGGCATTTTAAATTTTCCTTTTCATATGAATGAAAAATATATTTTCAAAAAGCCTCTTCGGGGATCGAACCCAAGACATTCGTCGTCATGAGCACTACACTCCAACCAACTAAACAAACCGCCTGTGCGACAAACGCCATTTATAAATATATTGATCTATAGCTAAAAGTAATATCTAAATAAATAGAAAATAATTATGGCAGCCAATAAGTTTTTTTTTTAATTAATTAATTAATTAATTAATGAAGTAGTCTATTTGTAATTCTAATAAAATGTATTGCCACGCAGTTTATGTGCGAAATGTCAGTTCAATGGGATAATAAAAAGTTGTCAAAATAAAGGATTCAATTAGTTTGTCTGTTTTGCAATTCTTCTTTTCAGCTTGCAAATTCTTCAAATTTCTTTCGTGGGCGGGAGGGGGGGGGTAAGGAATGGGTGCGGGGTAAAAAAAAAAAATTCAATTTTGTTTAAGTTATAAACATTATTGTATTCTTGAGGTTCTCCAAAGTGAGTGGGGCCATAAACGCAATGTTTTAAACAGTTAAGGAGACTGTTAAATAGAAAGATAGTCCAAGTTCATATCAAGAGTACATGAACAAAAAAAAAAAAAGAAAAAATACATGAGGGATATATCAGATAAAAACAAAATATTCATTTTCACTTATGTTAATCATTTTTATTTTATTTCATTCATATTTGGAACTAAAGCCCTATACCGAAACATTATAGAGCCACATTCCATAGAATAGCTTTATAGCCCAATCAGACACAATCACAAATGCACCAGAAAGGTCACGTGGGTTCAGGACAAACAAATCGTTAAGGAGGAAGTGCACGCAAAAGTAAAATGGAGAATCAGAGGCAGAGACACAGTCGTCATTGACTTAATGGGATCAAACTGTCTTATCAAAAGTTAGTCGTCATTGACTTAATGGGATCAAACTGTCTTATCAAAAGTTAGTCGTCATTGACTTAATGGGATCAAACTGCCTTATCAAAAGTTAGTCGTCATTGACTTAATGGGATCAAACTGTCTTATCAAAAGTTAGTCGTCATTGACTTAATGGGATCAAACTGTCTTATCAAAAGTTAGTCGTCATTGACTTAATGGGATCAAACTGCCTTATCAAAAGTTAGTCGTCATTGACTTAATGGGATCAAACTGTCTTATCAAAAGTTAGTCGTCATTGACTTAATGGGATCAAACTGCCTTATCAAAAGTTAGTCGTCATTGACTTAATGGGATCAAACTGTCTTATCAAAAGTTAGTCGTCATTGACTTAATGGGATCAAACTGCCTTATCAAAAGTTAGTCGTCATTGACTTAATGGGATCAAACTGTCTTATCAAAAGTTAGTCGTCATTGACTTAATGGGATCAAACTGTCTTATCAAAAGTTAGTCGTCATTGACTTAATGGGATCAAACTGCCTTATCAAAAGTTAGTCGTCATTGACTTAATGGGATCAAACTGTCTTATCAAAAGTTAGTCGTCATTGACTTAATGGGATCAAACTGTCTTATCAAAAGTTATTCTGTTTATTTATTTCTCTTCTTAAACGTATACACCATCTACATCTGTTTCATCAACACACACACACAAACACACACACAACAACTAAACACACAAACAAAAAACACTCCTATTAACACAATAATTGTGTGCACAAAGTTAAGACGACTTCTACTATTTCTAAAAGTCTCGCCCACACTGTCGTTAATGCTTAGTAACGATTGTTGCAGATTTTGATGAACGAGTTTCCGAGTTTTGTGGAATGCCTGTGGATGGGCCCCACACACGCCACTGGCCATTCATTTCAGTCTTTCAGCAGACATGTCGTTCACTAGGCGCCGTGCCATGAACTATGTCAGTCCTAAACGATTGTGTCTGTCAGCAGGAAGTCTGCTCCAAAGAAAAACCCAGAACAGCTAAGTGCATGATTGAGCTAAGATTGCCCCCAAAAAAAAAACAGCACAGCTAAGTGCATGATTGAGCTAAGATTGCCCCCAAAAAAAAAACAGCACAGCTAAGTGCATGCTTGAGCTAAGATTGACAAAAAAAAAAAAAAAAAAGCTAAGTGCATGCTTGAGCTAAGATTGCCAAAAAAAAACAAAAAAAAAGCTAAGTGCATGCTTGAGCTAAGATTACCAAAAAACAAAAAAAAACAGCTAAGTGCATGCTTGAGCTAAGATTACCAAAAAACAAAAAAAAACAGCTAAGTGCATGCTTGAGCTAAGATTGCCAAAAAAAAAACAACAACACAGCTAAGTGCATGCTTGAGCTAAGATTGCCCAAAAAAAACCAGAACAGCTAAGTGCATGCTTGAGCTAAGATTGCCAAAAAAAAAAAAAGCTAAGTGCATGCTTGAGCTAAGATTGCCAAAAAAAAAAAAAGCTAAGTGCATGCTTGAGCTAAGATTGCCAAAAAAAAAACAAAAAAAACCAACAACACAGCTAAGTGCATGCTTGAGCTAAGATTGCCAAAAAAAAACAAAAAAAAAAACAACAACACAGCTAAGTGCATGCTTGAGCTAAGATTGCCAAAAAAAAAAAAAGCTAAGTGCATGCTTGAGCTAAGATTGCCAAAAAAAAAAAAAAAAAAAAAGCTAAGTGCATGCTTGAGCTAAGATTGCCAAAAAAAAAACCAGAACAGCTAATTTGCATGCTTGAGCTAAGATTGCCAAAAAAAAACAGCACAGCTAAGTGCATGATTGAGCTAAGATTTCCATGAAGTGCTACCTAGTTCACAGCAGCATGAACCAGGTACTTAGAAAAAAAAAAAGAAAACGTCTAGTCCTAACATTTATCTACCCTTCTTCCTTTCCAGTTTCAAAGCGAGGCTAGGTCTGGTCCAAAGTTTGTACACGTTATTTCTCCGACACACAATCTCAGATCTAATGAAATTTTGCACAATTATTTCTTTTACCTGACAACACAAGAATCAATTTTTAAAAATTAACCAATTAGTTGATTAAATTTATTTTTTTTTTTGGGGGGGGGGGGGTAGTTAATTATTTTGTTTGGTATTACGAACAAAGGAAATAAATTGTACTTGACTGAAGTGGTTATATAAGCTGACTGTAGAAATTATAGATAACTATACAATATCAGAGTGGTTACCGTGTTGGCTTGAGAAGCCTTAGAATTCAGGTCGTTCCCCCATCTTTTTTAATTTTATAAATGCTTTTTTTATTGTAAGTCTAGATCTATTACAAATTTAATCACGTGACGGATCCAAACTAATTGATACAACTACGCTTACTATTCCTTGACCGCTTGCGTAACGGTGTGTGGATAGCAACATGGTGGTTCTAATCGTCTCCTCCAACGAGCTTTTCATTACCCCAGCCGGGCGTCACGTGGATGAACATTGCCTGGGGGGGAGGGGTGAAATGGTTTGAAAGTGGACGAGAGCGCCATCCAAACTCAATCTCTCAAAACATCTCCGCGATGGACAGATGACACACAGAGAGAGAGAGAGAGAGAGAGCGAGAGAATGAGAGAATGAGAGAGAAAGAAAGATTTAAATACCGTACCGGATTATTTCTGTCTAAACTGAATAGAATTCGCCGTTCCTCACTTGTATAAAAAATAAGTCGTTGCCTTAATTTGATTTATCATGTGACCTGACGTCGCTACCACGAAAAGGGAGATACAAAAAAGAAAGTAATTAAACAACATTTTGTGTAGAACTATAGATCTATTTATTTCAACACCACAGATTTACATTCTCGCAGAAGTATTTTTAGATGGATCATTTCTAATTTATAACTAAATCGAAATGCGTGTAACTTTTGTATATACAGATAACCTCCCTTTTGCCGATTTGTCTCCCAATAATACTTCCAAAACACAACATGTATTTAATTATTAAATGTACATATTTTAAAGTCAAAAAATTGTATATACTATTAGGGTTACAATGGTACACAATGTGAGATATAAACAGCATTCTACACAATGGGTAACATATACAACATACTATATAATGGGCAATATAAACACCATACTACACAATGGGCACTATAAAAACATACTACACAATGGGCAATATAAACACCATACTACACAGTGGGCAATATAAAAACATACTACACAATGGGCACTATAAAAACATACTACACAATGGGCACTATAAAAACATACTACACAATGGGCAATATAAACACCATACTACACAATGGGCACTATAAAAACATACTACACAATGGGCAATATAAACACCATACTACACAATGGGCACTATAAAAACATACTACACAATGGGCACTATAAAAACATACTACACAATGGGCACTATAAAAACATACTACACAATGGGCACTATAAAAACTACATAATATGCAGCCTAAGCACACGATATCAGACGATGAGCAGCACATACTGCTTTCATTGTTAATAGACCACTCAACGGTTAGTATAAAACATATCAATGTGTATATGGTTACGGCATCGTGCTACTCTACTTTCACATCATCCAAGCAGCCATTTTGTTTTCTAGGAAAACCGCCCACTAGGCGCCCCCCCCCGCCCCCGCGGTGCAGACGGATTCTGTAATGCTGTTTTTGTATCGTTCATTATAATTTTAGCACAAACACGAGTCTACAATGAGATGAGCACACACACACACACATTAACTGAAGGTGATATATAACATACATATCTATAAAACCAATGTTTGTATTGTGAAGGCAGAAAGTTACTAAGCTGGGTTGTCTAATCTTGCCCCCCACCCTCCCCTCCCCCTAACGTGGTATGACTCTTCATCGAATGTCCCTTTTTGTTGACACTTTACAATGTGAGTATATTAAGTAACGAGAGAGCACGAGACAGACAGACCGACGGACAGAAACTATGTCAGCAAAGCAAAATGAAGTGCATAAACGAGGAGATGTTTATCTAGAGAGCACGCGGTACATTGCTGCTAAACATAACCCCCCACGAGACTCGGCCAGCCAATGAGAACGCAGGGGGTTTTGGAGGGGAATCCCCTTTTCTTATAAACATGACTGAGTTTCCCGGTGACTATTTTTTCCCCGAGGTCACCGCTAGGCGGCGTCTTTTACACTGCCCACACCCTGTTAAATTTTTTTTTTTTTGTTTAGTTGGGTCATGACCTTAAGTTGTTGAAAACAACTCTTCGATCGAGCTAGATCTAGATCAATATAATATTGACTTTATTTTAAAAAAAAAAAAAGGTTAAAAAGACAGTTTGTGTGGAAACACAAACTCAAAATCGGCCCCCGAAGTGGTCCACTCAGGCAAATAAAAAGGCAGGTTTCAATATTTTCAGAAAGAATATCAGAATGAAATTCTATCAAAGGCAAATGACAGAGAAAAATCGAGAAAGAATGTTGACAGATCTTGTGTGGTGCCCCAACGGTCCAGCAGACCAAGGCATAGGTGAAAGTGAAGGTGAAATTAGATGTGAACCTGGTCTAACTGATGTATTATAATGATTATATAATTGATCTAATTGTTTTGTAAAGAATTAATCTCTTATTCAAAGCCTGAACACAAAAAGTCGTTAAAAAATCCTTTAGCATGTAGTTAAATGTTCCATAGCTATGGCTCAGCTCTGTAGTTCAATGTTCCATAGCTATGGCTCAGCTCTGTAGTTCAATGTTCCATAGCTATGGCTCAGCTCTGTAGTTCAATGTTCCATAGCTATGGCTCAGCTCTGTAGTTCAATGTTCCATAGCTATGGCTCAGCTCTGTAGTTCAATGTTCCATAGCTAGGGCTCAGCTCTGCAGTTCAACGCGATAATATGAAAACCACTTATCAATTGTTGTTTTAATTTATGTTCCACTTATAAGCATACTAAATAGATTTTTTTTTAATTGGTCTTCTGCGTTCTAAATAGACTACCGTGTTTGTTACTATTAATAGTGAAATGGTGTATTTTTATGAAAAAACTGCTTGCCTAATTGATTTTAAAAATTAGATTTTTCGCTTTCAGAAAACAAAAAAGTAGCCGTTGCATCAGAACTTTGAATGGTTAAAATATTAGGCCTACGATGTCGGATTTTCACTGTCTATTCTAGTTTACGAGATCTAAAAAGGACGGAAGGACAGACAGATCCACACAAAACTTCTTTTCCCCGCTAAAATCAGACATTGTTATTACTATCTAGTAAAAAAAAAAAAAGTAAAGTTCCCCTGTCAGACCTTGTGAAGTTCCCCTGTCAGACCTTGTGAAGTTCCCCTGTCAGACCTTGTGAAGTTCCCCTGTCAGACCTTGTGAAGTTCCCCTGTCAGACCTTGTGAAGTTCCCCTGTCAGACCTTGTGAAGTTCCCCTGTCAGACCTTGTAAAGTTCCCCTTTCAGACCTTGTGAAGTTCCCCTGTCAGACCTTGTGAAGTTCCCCTGTCAGACCTTGTGAAGTTCCCCTGTCAGACCTTGTGAAGTTCCCCTGTCAGACCTTGTGGTCTATAGACTATACAGCTGATGATGTAAAAGTCATCTGTTTCTGTGGCCCTCGAGTCGGTGTCCTGTGGCCAGCACAACGACCAACCTCCTTTTACTTTTTCCCCAACTAAATGTCAGGTACCCATTAGAGCTGGGTGGACATAGAGGCGCCCAAAAAGCCCGAAATTAAAAATCTAGATCTAGTATTAATTATTGAAGCTCTTTAGACTAACGAGATCTGTGAGAAGCAGATGCCTGGTTGCTTTGTTCTTGACATGTTTGTTTGTTTGTTGTTGTTTATTGTTGTTTATTAAAATATTAAAACTAAATCAAATTTTATGGGATGCATTTAAGGCGCGGTGCTGAATGGTAAAGCGCTTGAGTTCCTTACTTACAGAGGGGCCAAGGGTTCGAATCCTGATAAAAATGGAGATGTTTAATTTCGGCATCTTTAGGGCGCCTCTTAGTCCGCAAAGCTCTAATGGGTACCTGCCATTAGTATGGAAAGAGTAAAGGCGGTTGGTCATTGGTGCTGGCCACAGAACACCCTTGTAAACCATGGGCCACAAAAACCGACGACCTTTACATTATCTGCTCTGTAGATTGCAAGGTCAGGGGAACTTTACTTATTTGTACTTGTCCATGAATATTCACGATGCAGTATGGTGACTAATGGTGAGTATGCTATGGTGTTGACACAAAGAGGTCACGTGATTGTATATAGAGAAATGTGCCAGGGTTTAAGACAAAATATATATTTTTAAAAATAATTATTTTAAATGGGGGGGGGGGAGGTAAAAAGTCTGCCACTACTAGGCCTATGTCTCTACACTCTTTTTGTGGACCACCTGAAAGGTACGGGGGGAGCAGGTTCCCGCCGTACTCACTAAGGACGATTAAACACAACATAGCTTGAGTCTACATCGGGGTTCAAACTTAAACCCTTTTGTTATGTAACCAAGCCGTTTATACCACTCTGCCACACATCCCACTATTTGTCTAAGGCCTATATAGTCCTGCTTTCTTCTTATCTTTGCCATAGCAACCTGTGCCCAGGCTAATAGTACACACTCCAGAGTTTACTCATTCATTCATACATTTGGTCGTATTAAAACGTTTTCTAGAATCGAAATAATTATGGCAAAGTTTTTTTTTTTCACTACATACACGCTTTTAATCTACTAGCCCCCCCCCCCTTTTTTTTTCCTTTATCCGTAGTAATAGCGGCTTAAGCTATTATTAGAAACAGGTTTTTCGAGAACTCTATTTTAAATCCACTAAGCGCGAGATTTCATTACGTAATGTGGAAACGATTCTGTCATGAAAAACTACTTCCGAGTCAGATTTCCATATCTGTGGCATTTTACGTCTCGAGGGACGATCTTTTCCCTTTGCATCTTCTTGTGTGACTAAAGAGGCCAATCCTTGATACACAGCTGCGATCGCAGGTTGGGCATATATAATCACCGTTGCATTTTCACCCTTCTTTCTGCTTCTGTTGTGTATGACATCTGCAATCTGTGACCCTTCCTTTATGCTCTCTCTCCATGTGGATCTGTCCAGTGCCACCTCTTCCCAGCTGCCAGTGTCGATTTTGAAGAGCTTCATGTCGCGTTTGCATACATCCGTGTGAATATGCAATCAAAACGTGTTAGATTACATACACATGCATATATTCACATATACAAGCAAGGCAGATAAACAAAAATGATACACATGTAAATATTAGTTTTTAAAATACCGTAAAAAAAAGGAACTGAGCTTGCGTGGTGTCAGAAGCAAAGAGCCTGCAAGACTAGATTCTGCTAACAGTGTACACAAGAAAACGTTGTTGTTGTTTTGTTTTCATGACCTTATAGTTTCTGTGTACTAGACAATTAAAACAAAAAAAGGGGGTTGGGGGGGGGGCGCTATTATCTTGTAATAAAAAAATGTCTTTAAATGATGTCCCTATTCCATCATTTAGACCTTGCTCTCTTGCTAACCCTAGTTGGCAGCGATTGATTTCAATGTTCTGAAACCGATTCCTGGTTTGTCCTCTTGTAGTTTCCTAGTTGATGTCTAAATAGGACTCGAGAGACGACGTCCAGTTGACTTGCTGCTCCTGAGTTCTTCTACTTTGAGCTTTTCACGATCAAGTCAACATAGCAAAGACACAAGTCAACATTTCAAAGACACAAGTCAACATTTCAAAGACACAAGTCAACATTTCAAAGACACAAGTCAACATTTCAAAGACGCAAGTCAACATTTCAAAGACACAAGTCAACATTTCAAAGACGCTAAATACAGCTTTATTGTTGCCAACTAAAACAAAACATTTTTAAAAAGCTACATAAGTAAGAGTTGAAACAATTGGACTCTACAGAGCTAAAACGTGCACACATCTTATAACGTTGTAATCGACTAAAGCCTAAAGGTCTAGTCTGGACACCGTAAACACCAACAATCGAGTAACTTTTAAAGTTTGTTTCCGCCATACATGAAAATGTCTCGACAGAATCTGCTGTGAACAGAGCCGCATTTACGTCATCACAGACTGGGCTTGTACCCAGAGCGGGGAGGGGGGGGGGGTCTCCACCAACTTAAACTGGCACCTTTGTCTACATGATACAACATTATGTTTATGATGTCTTTGAACACCAAGTATATACTTCAACTCAGCTTCACTGTTGCGTGCATGAAGTCCATAAAGTAGCCCCCAACCTCCCACCCCTCCCAGTTACTTTGATTCCACGATAAACATGTGTGCACCTTTTAATCTCAAGCATCAACAAACAGGCAACATGTCAACACAGTACACTGATTGGCGAGGCATTACAAACAAAAAAAACAAGCTATGACCAACCATAACACACTCACTCACACACACATATCTTAAAGAAAGATACACAGGGCTTTTGCGAGTATAGTATAAATCTGTGTATTTGCACGTGAGTGTGTGTGCAGTGGGGTAGGCGTGGGTGAAAATGTTCATGAATTAAAACAAAACAAGAACCGAACTGCTTCAAGTTAGCTTTAAATGGTATAGTTCACCAGAGTAGAGTTGAAATGTTGTCGTGTAGAGTTGAAGTTGATACCATCAGAGAGATATACTGCTGTTTGTTTTTGTATTTCTCTTTAGCTAAAATACACACATCACATTCTATTATATAGCTATAGTTTCCACATCAATGGATTTCTTAGTCTCGTGTGTTATGCGCCTTGAACTGTCATCTTGATAGTACGGAATTCGAACTCTGCCCACTGCCATCACCTGCCGTGTGCATACAAACACAATGGCATACAAACACAAACATAAGATGTCGAGCTAGTTGAACCAAAACTACAAGAAATACAAACTGATTGCCTCTCGTCTTCCACTGAAATCATTCGTTCACCCCCATTTTATCTTCTAATCTGCCATGACCATTGTCTTACTCGTGGTTACATCAGAATCTATTCAGCCAATACAGACACACTTTATTTCTGAAGAAACTTGTAGAATAAAACCAACAGCTTAGAGTTATAGAATGAATGAGTTTCCAGCGGACCTGCGATGTTACAGAGACAGAGGTAGGTGACTAAAAGCAATCGTATCCACAGCAATAGTGCCAGGCAGGCGTGTAGAGGATATCGTGTGATGTCACTTCCTATTAGCGCCCCGCCCTTGCAAGTCTCCACTTGCTAAAAATAGAGTACGCTGTATGTCGACGACGTGTTGGTTGTGGCCCTGAACTTGAACTTTGTGTCTTCTGCTTTCAAACATTTTCTTGTCCAGCGGTCCAGTCTCTTGACATTGACGTCACATCTTTTTTTTTCTACACCTCATTCTCAGAACCATCGCCTTTCACCCCCCCCCCTTTTCCATCCCGCGACCAACCAATGCGTGGCCTAACTTTGACCCACATAGTAAAAACCCCTGCAGCCCATTGGACGACAGGTTGTTGTTTTGAAACGGAGAGTCTAGGAACTGTATCATTGGTCGCTGGCCGCCCAACAAAAATACAGTGGTTTGACGTCATCACTCGGTAGTCGTTGACCCATAACAACATTTCTTATCATTGACCTAGTAAATCTGACTAGTAAGTTTGACAAATAATTATAATACAGACACATAAAACGTTACGCCTGATTGCTATGAATGGAGTATCGAGCACTAACTGTTTACAAGAGGTTATTATAGGGCATCGTCAGACGTGTTTGTAATAATATAATAGTACTTCATTAGTTGGAATGTTTTTAGTTCTTCTTTTGGACGTTTTTGGACGATCCTTACGAAGTGACGATTATGGCGTGCACAAAGATGATACAATTCACAAAGACAAATCCAAACAAAGATGATTCAAAACAAAAATGATACAATTGACAAATGTGATACAAGTCACAAAGATGATACAAGTCACAAAGATGATACAAGTCACAAAGTACAAAAACAAAGAGACGCAAGAACAATTGTTTTCCCCCTTTGTTAATGAACTGACTAAAATACAATTTAAAAAAAACAAACTTATCTGACAGTTTCAAATAGTTGACTTTGACTGGTCAACTTGCCATTTTAAAGTTTTCTTGAACTGTTATCGTGAATTGTAAAATTGAAGACATTTCCGTCACGATAATGAAACTTTAAATACAAATCTTATTGCATTGTCCCGGCGTGTGTGTTTTCTGTACAAGTAATTCAACGAAGAGTTCTATAATGAATCAGTAGCAAAGATTTATTGACATCAAAACTTAAATAAGCCTATTTAATTTAATGTGTGCAAAATCCGTTTAAAATAATAATAATTTGAAACTGGTATCATCCTATCCCCTTAGTCAGTTAGCTGTTCAATTTATTGTGCATATAGGTTTAAAGATTATATTCTGTTAAACTCTTTTAATGTTACATTATTATAGTTGAGAACCATTAGACGCAAAGACAATATCCCAGAGATATTCAAACATTTCAAAACCACTACGTTTATCATACATTACAGATGTAATAGGTATACGCCAACAGATTACAATCAATGTAAAACACTTATAACATAGTTTTCACATCCAAATGCTTGTAAGATTGTTCATATTGGAGCTCTCGGTGGTCAACGGGCGATTCCAGGTGTTGTACCAAAGCATGAAGATCAAGTCCAAGTAGAGACTAGAATTCATCCATACCTAAACTTTGGTCAACTAATTAGTGCCCAGTATTTGTTCTAGCCACTCAATACCCCTCGTCAACCGCTGATAAAAAAAAAAAAAGTTGCGTTGGCTTCACATGTTTTGTTTTACATGTTCAGGATGTCCCGTCAGGATTGTAGATTATGACATCCAAACTTCCCACAAGACGGCGAGAGGGGGGATATCGGCGGGCGAGGTTGGAACCCGGGACCATCGAGACAACAGTCGAGAGTGACTATCACACGTCCAGGCAACCATCACGACATTAGCTTAAAGTCTCTTGAAAAGAAATAAGTCTTCATACCAAAACGTGCTTGTTAATCTACGTTGCAAAAAGAACTTTTTTTGTTTGTTAAAACTTTTGCCCAAAAAATAACTAACAACAACGATGTCATTATTTTAAATACTTTGGCTTATTACTAAAAAGCATTAATATAATATAATTAGAATTTTTGTCAGTAGGAAGAAAAGCTAGATTTTACAAATTAAAAAAAAAATGTCTCCCGAAATGTATATCTACTTATCATTCATTCGAAGAAATTCGTTTATTTCTTTTAACTCCATTCAATATATCATAGACTCTATAATATCTTTTTTTTTTTAAATAAAATGTTCCACTCATAACAAACGCGGTGTATTGTTGCTAGTGATCAACTCTCTTGTCAAGTGAACGAAAAAAAAAAAAACTGAAACGCGGTCACAGCCCCACAAACACTCAGTGCTAGATAAAAATAACTTCTGTTTTATTGGTTCAAAAGTAACCAATGAAGAAACGGGGTTTATAGTTACTCCTAAGTCATTGAGGTTTCTCTGAAACATATTCTAATTTTAGAATGAGGCTCTGTGTTCTTTTAAATCTTAATAATCTTAAAACTTAGGAAAGCTGTTTTGAAAATTGTATTGTTTTAAAAGTTAACCAAATTATTAATTATAAAATTCCCATATTTAAAAAAAGAAATTAAAAAAAATGATGAATAGCGCATATAAAAAACATTTTTCCCTAACAAGGTCATGTACAAATATTTTTTAACTTAACAGGGCCTCATAATGACCTACTTTTCAATCGTAAACATAGTGGTGGCCAGGTTCTATAAAAAAGGAGCGCACCTTAAGAAAACCACATTACATTATCAAACGTGAAACTGGAGTAAGATCTTCTGGACTTACTTTTAAGGACCAATTATAATACACATTTTCTCTCGGACTTCAACCTACTAGGACTTATTGTTTTATGTTCTATTAATTTCAACTTGGATCAGTAATTCTCTGCGAGGATTTATAACTTCATAAAAGATAGCAATGCCTTCTGTCGGTAGGTTGTTTTGTTTTTAAATTATTTATTTATTTTTATTAAGAGATTATAAACATAAAACTTGCTCTATATTATTTTTAAACATAGTTGCGAAAACAACAATTCAATACAAATTTCACGATTCTGTTGTATTAAGTTCCATTACTTGCGCCCATCAAATCTAATAAAATAATATTGACAAACAATAATTCAAATAATTGCAAAAGACAAAGTGTTTTTTTTAGATGATATCCAGATTTAACTTTATTTGAAAATCTATATAGTAGATATATAACCAAAAACCAAATGACCTATTGACATAATCGTTAACATTGAAACTAGATTAGTTTACCACATGATTTATGTTTGAACTTGGTGACTATATTCACATGCATTTGTTTACAGATTTTACGGTCATCGGTCAATTTGAAGCCATGGCTAAGGATCTGGAACTTACTACTGACTCTTCCAATCCATGCACGAGACGGGTAAGTGCACTGCAATATTCTAGACCTTCAGATACTGCAATGCCGCCTGATGACGGGCCTCTTATCAAGTCGTCAAAGTTTGACTACATTTTATTAGCATGTTAGGCATAACATTGTGTATATACTCGGGATGTGTTGATAGATGTTACCAGGTTTTTATGTTGTCGTTTTTGCGAGTAGGATGATTAATTTGGGAACCTGATAATTATTATAAGTTGATCAGCTATCGAACTCTCCATACCATAATGAGTTGTACTTTACCGGCCTATATGTTTCAAGATAGGGTTGGTTTTAAACTGCGAAGAGAATTTCAAGCCTGTCGTAATGCTACTGACCAGATCTAAATCTTTCATTCTAGTTTCTAGACTAGGAAAGTATTCCATCTATGAGACGTTTACAACCATATAATACTGATCAAAAGATATTTGTAAAAAAAAAAAGATTAAAAAAAAAACTTTTATTGTTAAAGAGACTTTGTTTTTCTCTTTCAATTTACATAAATTTGCATTCGTTTAGAACATTAAAAACAAAACTGGCATTGCTTGAAGCTATTTTAAAGTTGAACTCTATCAACGCCAACTAAATGTACGTCACAATTCTTTTTTTTTTTTTATTGGCCAGATTTCTCTCCTCTCCAGACCAAACAGTTATTTATATTGCACTTGTTGCTTAATTAATGCTAAGATCTAGCCTTGCTCACAAATGTAAAGACGTTAAGACCGAATATGGTGAAATAGAATTAAAGCGACTACTGTGCTGGTTTTATTAACGGCTTTCAAACAAGGATAAACAATTCTTGTATTTCATTTCCGCACTTCGAAATGTATATTGTCTAGTGGTATTTCCTATTTAGTGTGTTTATTTGACCGTGTTTGTTTATGTTTTCAGGTACCAATGAACAGTATGGATGACTGTATGCCTCTAAAATCCGACATTAAAGAAGAACCAGATTTCCTTTATCAGAATCATCCTGAGTTGGACTTTAACAACATCTTTAATGAACAGTACAGCGACAGCTTCCAGAAACTGATTCCTACCACGGTCGCTACCCCGCCGCCTTACCCGGCGCCCTCCAACACCGAGGTGTTAGTCCACGCCCCTCAGTACCCTCCCGTCACCCACAGGACATTCACAGGGGTCAACGCCAGCGGCTGCACTATGTTCTCCCACCCAGACTACCTGTCCGGCGCATCAGTGCCCACCGGTATGGTCGAGAGCAGAGATCTGCTAGACCTAGACAACCAGAACCAGCAGGATTCATTTTACGAGGAGCTGGGCTTAACTAAACCACGCAATGTCTTGGATGCCTCTGCCCTCGGCTGGGAATTCCCCTTTCAGTGCATGCTGGAGCAACTTCAAGAGGAGCTAAGCCGAATCGGAGTACCCCGTGGTAAGCGATTGATCTCCTTTTCTATTCTAAGACATTAGTTTGATAGGAAGGATTTTACAAGAACTCACCAGCGACTTTCCCCGTCCAATATATTTACGGCTACATTTCACATAGTTTATAAAATATTCTCTCTCTCTACCCCCCCTCCCCCATTTCTCTCTGTGTCTCTCCCGAATATAGTGTTGTCTTTTTCGTAAACCCTTCTAATTGTTGTTTGTTTCCTGCCTTTTAGATCCAATGGAGTGGACGACTGAACACGTCCGCAAATGGATCTCTTGGATATGCACGAAGAACAAAAAAGCAGACAGCTCTTCCAACGGCAACATGAGCTTCGCCGAACTCTGTTCTTTGAACAGCAACGATCTGTTCAGACGCTTTGGCGAGTCTGGACCATCCATCAGCATGGAGATAGAGCTGTTAAAGTCTGGTGAGTACTGAGTTCTCATTGAAAGTTTCTCAAAGGTTCATAATTATCTATACAAGTACAATTGAGATCATTGAGTACCAATGAGACCGATGTTAGACTGACCAAGCTGACCAACATGCGCCCATTAAGCACGGCCCAGGCAACATGTATAGCCCACCATATAAACACAGTGTTGATGAGAAGAGCCCCCCCCCCCCAACCACATCTCCCTATCCGCCACCCCTAACTTATGTTCTCCAACCATTAAAAACACATCATTGCTCTCAGGGCTTGCCTGTCCAGGTACTGCCTGCCCGCCATAAACACAACACGTCAGTGACAGGCCCCGAGGCCAAGTCTTGCACTTTACCTGTCCGTGTTCACCGGGGCTTGACGCTGTTTAAGCAAACAACACTCCCTCCCCCCCAGCCCCTGTTGTACACCTCTTTCTTACCTTTTGCTCCTGTTTTTTTTTATTTTTTTATTTTTACGATAACAAATCATTGGAGCTTGTGTCATTGTAACTTTAGGACAGTCACATTCCTTACTTGTCTCCCCTTTCTCAGAAACTTCAGTTGCTGTATAGGTGCACAGCCCACTGCAAACATAGACATGAAATCTGTCGCAAACCCATTGGTGGACTACTTTGATGTAGTCTCATTACAGCAGGCTTCTTATATCATTGTGCAGGGGTAGATGAGGCACCAATGTTGACTCTTTAACATTTTTTTTTTACTTTTACCTTTACCTATCCCTTAGTCTGTTGTACCGTTGGGGAAACAAGCAAGATTTGTCGACTGTCTTTTTCCATTCCTCTCTGTCTTTTGCCTTAGTAATAAACCTCTTTCAATGACAGGCCCGTTCATTCTTTTATGTTGTCTTCCCATCGCTTTCTCTGTCTGCCTCTTCTTCTTTTTCCTTGTACTGTTCCCTGAAGGAAGGTCTTTTACGCCTCATGTCTTAACCCAGTGTCGCACTCTGAAGAATATGTCTTTCCTTTCCTTGATGTCTTCCCCTCGTTCTTGTACCTTGGTTCTCTGAATAGCCTTTCATCTTGTAGTCTGATTGCAGCAGCTGTTTTATAATGCCAACTGTTCCTTTTGTCATGCAGCCAGCAACGTTCCCTCGTGTGTCGGTGTTCAAGACAGCTATGACTGCGTCACTATGTCCAGGCAGCAGCTGCAAGACCCTTATATGGAGTGCCCACAGATGTTCTACCCCTGTAGCTCCCCGGCCCCAAGCACCAGCAGTAGCCATGACAGCATGTCCACTCTGTCTAACGTCAGTGAGGATGACAGCATTCACGGTGGGTCCCAAACATCCCTACTAGAACAAGTTCTCTCACCTTTTCTTTCTAAAAACATCAATTTATTTATGCAGAAATGTAATAACCGAGTTAAAAACAATAAACTTAAACTTTGCCCTTGTCAACAACTTAAGGATGTAGTGTTTATAGAGCATATTCTTTATACATTACAGGTTCTTCTTATGCCAAAAATGTACCCAACATAGCCAACAATGATAACTACAACAGAACTCCAGTCAAAATGCCATCTGGTCGTGGACACAAACAGACAATCCATTTGTGGCAGTTCCTGAAAGAGCTCCTATTATCCAAAGAGAACCACAGCGACTGCATCAGATGGTTGGACCGCAAAGCTGGCATCTTCAAGATCGAAGACTCCAAGACAGTCGCTAAACTGTGGGGTAACAGGAAGAACAGGCCGGCCATGAACTATGACAAGTTGAGTCGTTCTGTCAGGCAGTACTACAAGAAAGGAATCATTAAGAAAACAGAGCAGTCTAAAAGATTGGTCTACCAGTTCTGCAATGGCTACTTGTGAGAAAGAAACCCATAATGCACCTGTCAACTCGCACAAAGGCGGTGGGCAGCTCTGAACTTGCTGCCTTTTTCTTTTTGTCTTGCCTTCAGGCCAACTGGTCATTTCAATATATACCACAGACGAACTCTTCATACAAATGGTGGAGAGATTCAGTGGATTTGGCTAGGTCATAAAGTCAAGGACTTTAAGTTCTAAAACTTTTTGGACTTAATGCCTGAAGGCTACCCGATGACAAGCACAAAACAGCATTGCCAACATGACAGCATTGCCCATTTAACAACATTGTCCACATAAAGAAACTTTAGTTAGTTTATAGTAACCTATGTAGGTTAGAAGGAAATCAATGCACACACACGCGCGCGCGCACTCACACACAGACGATACACATTTCTAAATGTATTACTGAGAATTCCCAATAAGTCCATCTTATAAGAACACTGAACGCAACAGCAGGGTGCCAACTCACAACTCTAAAATGTTAAACACATCAGAGTGATGCAAACACACCAGGGTGCTAAACACAATCAAAGGGTGCTAATTGACAACCTCAGAGTGCTAACAAGTATCAAAACAAGGTGCTAACACGTAGTTAAAACAGAGGTTGCCAACACGAACAGAACGCACACAGCCAGTGCATTTATTTCACACACATTTGACATCATAATCATGTACATATTTTGCATGTTTGGGGAAGAATGACAGAAGAAAGAGTTGTAAGCATGGGAGATAACTACATTTACACACTCAAACCCAGAGCTGCTGGCCGGCCACATTCCATTTTATACGTGATACTATTTTGTACTGTATATTATTATAGTTGTTGTTTTTTTTTTACTACTTTCTATTTATAATAAAAACACAAGTGTATATACAAACTGCTTCCATGTCATCTGCCAAATAAGTTGTTTTTGTTATTCAAATGAACTTGCCAGGTTGGCTGCTTATATTAAATATAAAATGTTATTTTACACCAATGACCTGAAATGTTATGTTCAGTTCAAGTGGGGGGTGTTAGCATGTATCACGTAGTCATGAATTGTCTTTAGAACTCTTACGTTTAATGTGAACAATATTTGTTGACAGAAGCAATACAGAAACTGTTGCTTTACTGTAGTACATTTCCACATAGACCCGCACATTTCCAGAAGTGAGAATCCAAATAACAGAAACGAACCAAATTTGTTTTACGTTCCAGGATGCATGGGACCTGAAACTAGTCTGTTGAGGGCGGAAGTGAGAGGAAGACTTATATAAGTTGACTCTAATACGATTGTCTGGCAACCATTGGTTTCTACATAAGCCCCTGTTCTTTGTTGAATATATGTGTTGTATTTTACTATATGTAAATATGTTTATTTTGTTCTGATTGTAAATAAAACATATTGAAGTGCTGGCACTTAAACAAATCCTATCCACCATTTGCCTTATTTTTTATTTCTTCTTGTTTGTTTCCTTGTGCAATAAGAGAAAGAACAAATAGTAGTTGTCAATGAAACAAATCTCAAATAACTAGCGCTATGTGGTGCAACTCATGGGGGGTTACTCTGTATAGTGATCAAAGTCTGTTTGGCTGTCACCACAAGAAGGGGAGACTATGTTGCTCAAGACGACTCAATCATTCACGTTGACCATACATTGCTGGGTAAGGGACAAACTTCAACTTATGTAAGAGAAACATTAATTTGCGAGGAGAGAAAACAATCTGTTGAAGATGGAAATAGTTGCTATGGTTCCTTGGGAGCTAGACTCTCAAAAAGTTATTCGAGTGTGTTTTTAGGACCATACCCTATATATTCAATCCCCTGATTGTTTGACCAGGTCCACTGACCACCTCTGAGAAGAAAGACTTAGGTCAGTGCTTGGTATTTTCCAAATAGTTGTCAACTGTATAAGAAGCACTAGCCTATTCATAGCATTCATATATTCAAAGCAAACATTTGTCAGAAACTGAAAAGATTCGAGTGCAGAAACAGTAGTCTCCCCTATTCTAAGTGTTATGTGGACACTTTCACTTACTAGTAATTATCTAATACACTCTTCATGAATATAATTGCTATCCCTAGCAGAACATCATTAAGTGATTATAGCTATATATCTTTGTTTACAAATTAGATTTTTGTCATTTGATTTTTTTTATTTTTTTCTGCTAGTGCTTAAAAGAAGTGGCCACATTTTCTTTTGACATGGTTTTAAAAATGTATAGTTTATGAATTTGTCCCATTTCTCTCACAACGGTTACACCACAAAACTTGTTATCTATGGATTTGCATCAATTTTAGAAAATCTACTACTGATAATTTTTTTAAAAAATAAAATTCATTCTTTTGTATAACTTTGTATTAACAATCTTTTAAGAAGCAATTACTTTTTTACAGAATTAAATATAACCTGTTTCTTTTTATTATTTTAAAATATGCAAATAAATTGAAACATTTTAAAATGTCTTTGCTTGTAGCTTTATTCTTGTCCTTGTATTTTCCTTGTAGAGATTTGTTATTTTAAAACAAAAATTTATAAGTCAAAAGTAATTTCTACACACAGTATCAAATCTAAAGATGTTCTCATGTGTGGACAACATTGCCAAAGGTTGAGACTGTCGACCAATGTGGTCCTAAGTTAAAACTCTACCTGTAGCCATTAAGCAGCAGATTTGGGTAAATATTTTGTGGTCACTTACAATCATTATGAATATGCTGACACACACACATACAATGCCTTTAAGTTGTTTTTATTTTATTGCAAAGAATTGAACAAATAAAACTATTCAAACCAAAACATTTTTCTTCTATCAGTTTCTGAAATAATTTTAGTCCATCAAATTTTGTAATTTGACCCAATTCCTTCACATATTAAAATATATTCATTGATATTTATTCCCTAACAGTCTCTTGGTCCTATTTTCCATTTAACAAAAAAAAAGTAAACAAAAAAAAAATCAAATCAAAACAAAGAGTGTAGCTGTAGAAAATACATTCTGTATTAGCTGTAAAAATACATTTCTGCTGCTGTCAATGTGTTGCAGTGTGACACGTGAGCAGTTTGTAGTAATACTAATTATAGTCATAAAAATACTATAGATGATAATGACACCAGACTACCTTCATATCTACGTACTAGCTACATGATCAAGTCTACAGATATCAACCAAACCTTTCACAATGATATGCATAATATACAGAGAGTTATTTGATTCAGTTCCAAAAGAAATGCAATGGGGACAGACACGCACACACAGTAAAATAGCTCAACAAGAGTTCAAGTAGACCAGTGATACACAACAGCATCATTTCAAATTGTTGGTATAACACATCGTAGAGTTATCTGACCTTGTTAAGTCTACACACTCTCTCTCTCTCCATCAAGTTAACAGTTGTTAGTGTCAACACACATGCACATATCAACACGTATTCACACAAATATCAACACACACACACACATATCCAGAACATCCACACAAATCCTTAGCATCAACATATCAGAGCCTAATAACTCCAGAGAGTTTTAGTTTTGGTTTCAACATTAATGTTGTTTTTTTTCTTTTTTTGTTTAGCACAGCCATCTTTGAGATAACTGAACATGAAAGCCCTATTCCAAGTGTCACAGGCTGAACTTGATAATGCTATGGCAATTATGAAATGGTTCCAAGTTCACTCATTACAAATTATTTGTTTACAAAGGGGAAATAACTCTGGCCAGAAAGGGAAGTATATAAGGCAGGCCTTTGCTTGACCATTTAGTGCTATCCTTTGACACAAAGTTATCCTTTACTTCTACAACTGTATGGACTAAATGCCGTCAGCAATCAAGCAGAATAAGAGGTTTTATTTGAAAGGTTCCTACTGAAATAAAAAAAGGGATTGAAAGATAATTCTTAAATAACACAATGATAGACTATTCATGAATGGTAGAATTTTGTTTGGGGGATGAACAGTTGAAAAGTGAATTGTAGTTCCAGATAAAAAAAAAACTGCAGACAGAGTTCTAGAAAATATTTACATTGTTATAGTCAAAATAATTTTGATAAAAGAAAGTTGGTTTGATATTTAGCATAAGTTACATCCCTTGCAGCCTGACAACTAAATGTTCCTAAATATCACAGGTCAATTTTTCCGCTGCACTGACATATGTACAAGAACAAGTAACAATGTCAATTTTATTAATAATAAAATAATGGCGTCAAAACAGTCAAAATCTATGGTTTCAAAAACATAAAACATTCATGCAAACCAGTCTTTCTGTAATTCCATTTCAGTTAAGGGGAAATAACTAACAAAAGGATTTATGTTTGTTTAATCACTTGCATGGACAAACATGAAAGCTAGAATCAGTAAGTGCTATTCTACAAGTTCTCAAGCAGACATCAGTAAGTGCTATTCTACAGTTTATCAAACTAATAACAAGCAGCAGTTGCGCTAGTTTTGTTAGCAGCAGGATCCAGTCAAAAATATAATGGCCAAGGTGAGGAATGGTTAACTAGCATTGATTCCATGTTGTTAATGATGTGTAATTTAAAAAAAAAAAAATCTACCACAACCACATCCCTCCTAATTTCTATGAAAATGTAACCTTACATCTGAGCTGAATGTAATGAATCTACGTATGGTTTGAACATTTAAATAACATTCAATGGAAGACCAAAAAAAAAAACACAAACCATGTCTATACTGCTTCTAAGAGAAAAAAAATGATGAGCTGTCTATTCAGTTTATTAATTGGCAAAACACTAATAAATCTCCTTTAGATGACTAAGGCTGTGAAAAAGTAAATTGTAGGACTTCTTGTCAAGACAGTACACAAACACTGTAGTCAGGATAAACATTCATCTCTTTTCACAGAGGAAGAGCCTCTCTGAGCCACCTCGTCTCATCAACTGTGTTTGAATGAAGGAAAGAAAAGGGCACATAGTAGGAGCAGGGCATGAACCAAACAGATGAGACCAACATATGACAGAGATACTTCCAGGGGCAGAGAACACTTGCAGTCATGTTACGTTGCACTCAACTTTTTGATATCACTGGCAAAGTCATCAGGTAAAGCTTTGAACAGCCAAATTCCATCCACATTTTTGAAATACTAAAAGAATAAAACAAAAAGATGAGTTAATGATTATTAATAAATGCAAAGAAAGGCCCAATATTTGTGTGCAACTTACACTTCAGGCCTTGCTCATAATTGTGTCTGAAAACTAAAACTTCTTAAATTGATTGACAAACTTTAACACACTGTATTTCTTTTCCCACTATGATTTATGCAAGATAAAACATGTCATGTAAGTCGAATTTAAAATCAAATTAGACAAGGTTACAAAGACAGTTTGTGTGGAAACACAAACTGAAAATCGACCCCCGAAGTGGTCCACCCAGGCAGGTTTCAATATTATCAGAATGAAACTCTATCAAAGACAAATGACAGAAAATAATGGATAAAAAAGGTTAAAAGATCTTGTGTGGTGCCCCAGCAGTCCAGCTGACCAAAAGTTAGGTGAAAGTGAATGTGAAGTTAGATGTGAACCTGGCCTAACTGATGTCTTATAATGAATATTTAATTGATCTAATTGTTTTATAAAGGGCAAATCTCTTATTCCTTAAGAATAAAACATTTCCGTAAAAAAAAATTGTTTTTTTTCTTTGATTGGGTGTTTCATTGTTGTTGCAGTATTGCAATTCAGGAGATAATATGAAAAACTAATTAATTGTTGTTTTAAATTATGTCTGACTAATATGTATACTAAATAGATTTTTTTCTCTTTAAAAAACAACAACATTTTTTTGTGTGTAAATATAGTATAACAGAACTTACATAACTTAATAATACAAATATTAAAAAAAACATTTTGCCAAAAATCTACAACCGTTTGCATAAATGTGTTAAAAATATGATAAATAGTTGTCTTCCCTAATAAAGAGCCTCAAGTGTTTGTTATTATTAATAGTGAATAGTTGTAAAAGTGGTTATTTTTATGAAAAAAAACTGCTTGCATATGTGATATAAAAAAATTTGATTTTTCGCTTTCAGAAAAGAAAAAACGTAGCTGTTGCATCAGAACTTTGAATGGTCTAAAATATTGTGATGTTGGATTTTCACTATCTAGTTTCCAAGATCTAAACGGGACGGACAGACAGACAGGCCACACAAAACTAATAGCGTCTTTTCCCCTTTCGGGGGGCCGCTTAAAATGACAATTATTATCATTGCTACTGCTGCCTTCCTATTTGGCTATCAATTTTTCTTTCTCCCTTACTGCTGTGGTGTAGTCTAGTCTAATGCGGTGTAGTCTAGTGTGGTGTAGTCTAATGTGGTGTAGTCTAATGTGGTGTAGTCTAGTCTAATGTGGTGTACTCTACTCTAATGTGGTGTAGTCTAGTGTGGTGTAGTCTAATGTGGTGTAGTCTAGTCTAATGTGGTGTAGTCTAGTCTAATGTGGTGTAGTCTAATGTGGTCTAGTCTAATGGACTAAAGATTCTGCTAACATATCTGATTCTTGCTCCCTTTTCCCTTAAAAACTTGTTCCTCTTTCAGACCATGCAATCTATACGGCAGATGTAAAGGTAATCTGTTTCCATGGCCCACAGTTAAGGAGGGTGTTGTAAAGCCAGCATGACAACCAATCGCCTTTACTTTTCCTCAACTAATGTCAGGTACCCATTAGAGCTGGGTGGACTCAGAGGCACCCTAAAGATCCATAAATAAAAAATCCCAGGTTTCACTAAGATTCAGAAACCAAGCGCTTTACCACTCAGCCACTGTGCCTCTGGCTTAGATTTAGGTACAGCTATATTTGAGAAACTAATGTAATTCAATATATAGTTTTTAGCCAAGAAGACCAAAGCTAAACCACAAATTAATTTCCAGGAGCCATAAAATAATTTAAGAAATTCAGAATTACCTTCGCTGAATATTTTATGTTGAGGTCACGGCGATGTTTTTCACCTTCTCTCTGGATTTCTTCAAGCTGAAAAATTTTTTAAATAAAATATACATAATAAATAAAATAATTGCTGAAAGATTTAAGAACAACAATCACATCATGAGATCAAATCAATAACATTTTTTATCAGACCCATCTGAAGTGTCTCTAGAACCTAGCAACACCAACATTTTTGTTCTTATACATTTTAGAAGAAGAAAAGTCAAAGACTGTACAAAGGACTTACTTTTTTGTTATAGCTAGGAGGGTGGGGGTGGAGAGGAATAAGTAAAAGTGATACTAGATCTCATGAGCCAGAAGCAGTTGCTGAACAAATTAATGGTACAAAAAAAAAAAAAAACCCATTAATAATTAAATGTCACATGTAAAACATCGATATTTCAAACAATATGAGTCTAGGAAACAAGAAATGTTACAAATATTAAAAAACCTAGTGACAACAAAACCAAATATTCTGCAATAAAATGTGAAGCATGACTTGGAGAATGTACAACTTACAATTTTCTTATGTTCTGTAGCAGTGTTGATATCTCCCAAGGACAGTGCCTTGGTCACATGCAACCACAATTTACGAGATTCATACTCTTTCTGTTTTTCTACTGGCCTGACATACTTCCTGTGAACATCGAGCAAGTTGACATCTAGCGTTTTCGTGGAGCCCTAAGTGGTAGAAAAATGTGTATTTAAACAGATGCAAATTGAGTTGTTAGAACTGCATTAACTGTCTCTAAGTTCAATTGCTTAATTTTTGTCCACCAGCATATTCTTCTTTACAGCATAGTTCCCAGCCCAGGACTAAAATATACACCTCAAGATACCAATTTACCTTTGTCAAATAAATAAATGATTATGTCATATAAAAATGTGAATATAATAGTTTTAAGACTACAATATGAGTCAAATAATAAAATATTTTTATTAGGAAAATTCCTCTCTATCTTGAAAAGGAAAAGATGAAGAAAATAATATAAAATAGTATGGTCCAGTTCTCTCCCAAATTTCAGGAGAAAAGATGCTTATTACAAGCTATCACCTCAACAATCAACAAATAATTGTTTGCCTTCAAACAGGACACAACAGTATGATATCGACTATTCAGAAAGCTGAAAATTGGAACCATCAAAACAAGCTCTTGTGGAGAATGACAACCCTATCCTACAAAGCTTTATACTCTATTAAGAGGCCTAAACAAGATCCTGATCCCAAAACACCTCTATAGAAGAAAAACTGTATCGAAACTACTGCACAGTTGATCTCAGATTAGGACTGATTATCTGAACCCTCCAATGCACACAATAAGCTAGATGATAATAGCTAGTTATTAAACAAAAGTCTAAGACTACTATGTTATCAATGTAGAGAACACAAAACTGTTACAGTGGAAATCATATTAAATTCACATCAAGTTATCTTATCTTATCTTATATAATACAGACGTTACTTCAAAAAAGAAGATGATTACGTCCTACGTGTCATGCATTTAGTCATGCATATTAACCAATGACTTAAATTCTGCCAAGTCACTGGTTTTCCTGGCTAGCTCAGGCAACCCATTCCATGCACTAATAGCACTAGGGAAGAAGGAGTATTAGTACAAATTTGTCCTAGCATATGGGACGAGGAATGTGGTTTATCTTTGTGTCTTTCTGAGTATTTTATTAAATTTTGTTTTTGTTTTTGAAGATTATGGTTCAGTGTTTTATCTATAATTGCTACTTTACTTTTGAGTCTTCTGTCCTGAAGGCTTTCTAAATTTAGTGATTTTACTAAAGGTGTTACTCTAGTCAAATGTGAATATTCATTTGTTATGAATCTCACTACTCTATTTTGTGTCTGTTCCAGTTTCTTAATGTTTTCTTGAGTTGAGGGGTCACAAATGGAGGATGCATATTCTATTATTGGCCTAATAATGGATGGCTGCCTGGTCGTGAGGTTTGCGCGCTGGACTGTCGTTCGGATTTATCGATGGTCGAGGGTTCAAATCCTGCCCGCTCCCATCCCCCGTCGTCCTGCGGGAGGTTTGGACTAGGAAGTAAACTATCTTCAACTCTGAAGGAACATCCGAAACATGTAAAACATTTTACAAACATTTTAATCAAGGTTAAATAACATTTTAGTTTTATGTTCTTATTTGATTTATAGAAATTTCTTTTAATAAACCCTAATGCTTTGTTTGATTTTTTATAGTTTCATCAATATGTGGATTCCATGACAGTTTTTCATTTATTATAACACCTAGGTATTTTGCGTTTTTAGACTGTGTTACTGGTTTGCCATGAATAAGATAAGTGGAATTAATTTGTTTTAGTTTTTTTGTTACTCTTAACAACTGACATTTTTCTGGGTGAAAACACATGCTCCAATTTGATTCCCATTTCTGTAATTCATCTAATTCTCTTTGTAAAATATCTGTGTCTTGTGTTGTTTTTATTGTTCTATATATTATGCAATCTTCTGCAAATAATCTGACTTTTGTTCCTGAAGTAATGCAATTTGGTAAATCATTTATGTAAATTAAAAATAGTAGTGGCCCTAAGACTGTTCCTTGAGGTACACCTGAGTTTACTGTTATCGGTGTTGATTTAGAGCCATTTATTATTACAGTTTGTTCTCTCCCTATCAGAAAATCTTTAATCCACTGATGCAATGCACCATTAATGCCGAAATATTTTAATTTTTTAAGCAAACTATGGTGGTGAACTTTGTCAAAAGCCTTGGAAAAATCTAGTAGGATAGCATCTATTTGTTCACTATTATCTAAACCTTTTGAAAAATCATCAATTAGTCCTATTAGTTGTGTTTCACATGATCTATATTTCCTAAAGCCATGTTGGTATGGGGTGAGGACATGTTTGTCTAAGTGGTTTATGATGTTGATACATATTATGTGTTCTAGGATTTTACATGTGATGCTGGTAAGTGATACTGGTCTGTAGTTTCCTGGGTCAGATTTTTCTCCTTTTTTAAATAGGGGGTGACATTAGCTTCTTTCCAGTCCTTTGGTACTCTGCCCTGGTTAAGCGATGCCTGAAAGAGTATTTTGATCACTGGGGCTAGCTCATTGCTTAGTTCTTTGAGTAATCTAGCTGGAATACCATCAGGTCCAGAAGCTTTATTTGGTTTGGTTGTTGGCTAATAGTTTTTGGATTCCATTTTCTTGTACTACTATATCTTCTATGTTGTCTACTTGGTTCAAATTCAGTAATATGTCTTTGTCTCCTGGGGCTGAGAATGATGATGCAAAGTATTTGTTTAGGATGTTTGCTTTAGTTTCATTATCATTATGTATTATGTTATGTTCATCTTTTAATGGCACTATGTCTGTTGTTTCCATTTTCTTAGACTTAATGTATGACCATAGGTTTTTGTTGTTATCTTTAGATATTACATTGTTTATGTATTCACTCTGCAGCTGTCTGCTTACTTTTTGGGTTAGGTGTTTAATTTTTATATACTTTTTGTAAACTCTTTCTGCCTTAGTTTCTTTAAATTTTCTATATAGGTTTTCCTTCTGTTTACAAAGCTTCTTTAGTCTATTATTAAACCAGCATTTATTTATTTTGTTTGATGTGTATTTAGTTGGTATATGATTTTCTTAAATGCTTTTAAGATGGTTTTTAATGAAATTCCAGAGATCATCGACTGGTTGGTTAATGTCTTTTTCTAATAAGAATGTTTGTTGAAAGTTTAATGCAGCTTGGTGTAGTTGTGTTAGGTTACATTTATTCCAGAGTAAGATTTTTCTTTTGTTATATGTTATAGTGACTTAATAAATCACAGTGACTCCTCAACTCCCTGGGGGGTGGATCAGAGAACAACTAGAGAGATGACTATAATAAAGTCCAGGTCAAATTGGAGATCATAGCCAGGAATGTGGAACTCATTTTGATAGATTTCCATGCCAAACTTTCATGTACTGTTCATTTCAATAGAACAATTCTTCAAGTTGATGAAGTAATGAAAGTAAACAAATATTGATTGGACAGCAACAGATGACCTTAACATCATCTACCCCACAGATGGCAAGGTCTGAAAGGGGGAAACTTCACTATATTGTAGACCCAATGAAACTTACATTAGGGTATGTCAACTCCATCACATTATTCCACTCTCCTTGGGCTTTACAAATGACTTCCCCTGTTTTTATATTTTTAGCTTCAGCTGTGATGTGATGCAACTTGCCTCCATAAAATGGCTGAGAAAAAAAAAAGACAAATATGAATTTCACAGAATATGCAAACAGTACCAAAAAAAATTATAAGGGACAAGATTTCTAACTTTTTAAACACCAGACATTATCATAACCACTGACCTTAGTGTGGAAGACAATGCTAGCTTGGTAGCCAGTCTTCTCGCAAACAATCGTAACTTTGTCACCAAGCTCCATCCATGGGACAGACAGAATGGACCTGGCATAGGCACTTGGCATACCAAATATATAATCCTCTTTCAGCTCTTCAAAGGACAACTTGACTGAAACAATTGTAGTAAATTTGCATTTAAGAATAATACAAAGGGAATGTGATTATAAACCCCAAAAAAGGCACATACTTTTCATACACTACAAATTTTCAATCCTAAAAATCCATTCAATCAGGTAAAGTAACATGATCTAACATAAAAGTAAGTCTCAAATGTGACTAGCCAATCAGGTAAAGTAACATGATCTAACATAAAAGTAAGTCTCAAATGTGACTAGCCAATCAGGTAAAGTAACATAATCTAACATAAAAGTAAGTCTCAAATGTGACTAGCCAATCAGGTAAAGTAACATGATCTAACAGATAAGTAAGTCTCAGATGTTACTGTAGCCAAGTTTATGAGGGTAATGTTCAATCTAGAATAATGAAATGCTACTTTCACTTTCCCAACTAAAAGCTAGGTGGACTCGGAGGATCATTTCTTAATCTAAGCCATAAACAAGCTTCAGCCTACCAGACTAATATTCAAGCCTGACTTTGTGATCTAGCTTACAGACTTACACCATGAACAGAAATTTTCCTTTCAGTGTGGCTTATAATAAGTTATATAAAGTTATAATGAATTATAAATAGTAAAAATGAACTAATTCCCATTAAGTAAAAATTCATGCTATCATTGCATCTCTTTCTCCATGATGACAAAGATAATATAGTAAGGCTCAGCATTAATGGGTGCATTCATTCCATCTCTTTCTCCATGATGACAGAGATAATATAGTAAGGCTCAGCATTAATGGATGCATTCATTCCATATGCTTGCATTTCCCTGTCATGATAAGGCCTACAAATAAATACATGACCTTCAAATGATGCATTTCTTTCTTCTCCTTACCTTTGCCTATCATGGAGACACCTATAGACATGCCCATGAACTTGGACTTGGTATAAATGGATGCATTCATTTTAACTTTACCATCAGGACTGCCAAAGTAGAAGGCTGAAACTAAATAGTTACAACAGTACAGAGTTAGTCATAAAATCAGAGCATAACAAATATTTGTTCTGTCAAAAATAAAGTTCTTCTTTAAAGAATTTTAAACGAATTAAAAAAAAAAAAAAAACATTACCAAAAGTTAACAGAATTATATGAAGATAAAGTGTTGGTTTGTGGTTTGGTTTATATTTGCCATTATTCTATTCTCCTATTCATTCATTCAAAAGAAAGTGAACAGGAATTTAAAATGTATGTCAAAAAAAAGTTAGCGTAAAACTTTGAACTCCATGAATGACTAATGAATAATAAATCACACTTAACATTTCACAAGTAACTAATTTTAACCATAAGCTTCAAAGTTAGAAATTAATTTCAAATCTTATCCTGTCCAAGATACTAGCAACCATATTGTCAGAATGAACAAAAGGCCAAGTTAAGAAAGTATGTTTCCTGTAAGAACGGTGGTTCCTCTTTCATTTTATCCAGGACACAGTAGAAGGGTTCATGAAAACAAGCACACTACAGCAGTATTTATAGATTTGCAGCAAGCCTATGATAGAGTGTGGAGAAAAGGTCTATTTTTGAAGATGAAAAAAATGGTCATCCATGGAAAAATGTACAGCTGGATCAGGGCATTCTTAAAAAACAAAATCATCCAAACCTGATTCGAAGGTGCCATCTCTAGTAAAAAAAGTTTGGAAGAAGGACTACCACAAGGTTCAGCCCTTAGCTGCACTCTCTTTCTAATCTTCATGAATGACCTCCCGGACCTCATTTCGATCAATAAGGCACTTTATGCAGAAGATCTTTTAATTTGGACTACAGAGAAATATCCAGTGCTGACTAGATCCAAACTAAATAGAGCCCTCACAACTATCTCCACATATTCAAAATTATGGAAAATGGAAATAAACAAAGAAAAGTCAGTTTATTCAATCTTTAGCCACAGCAACAAAACAGAAAAAGAAACTACATCCTAAAAATAGACTCTCAGACAAAAATAAAGAAGAAAATCCAACATATCTTGGTGTAAAACTAGACCAAAGACTGTCTCTAAAACACTTTATGGCAGATTTAAAAGAAAAGGCATCATAAACATAAACATAATAAAACACCTAGCAGGAACATCCTGGGGAGCTGAAAAGAAAACCTTAAGACAGTTATACACTGGATATGTCAGATCTGTAATGGATAACTGTATTGAATATTGAACCTCTTAAGTTAAGGCGCAACAGAGCAGCATTAGAAGCTATTGAGAGATACAGAAGGTTGGAGGACGATCATCCAAATAAATTACTAACACAGAGAAATAGGAAAAACAACCAAAAAAAGCAAAGGACTCTGACCCAACTTACTGATGAACTAGCCCTAAAACACCACCTACCCAATAACAGAGAAAAAATTACCAGGTTTTCAAAAATTACACCCGGACTAAACTACAAACAACCAACCATCAAAACACATTTACTAAATAACACCTTAATAAAAGAATCAAATCCACTGGAGCTCAAAGTAGGCACGCTTGAAACAATCGAAAGCTATCAAAAAACAGCTATCCATATTTATACAGACGAATCGGCTTTCAAAGCTACCATCAATGCTGGTCTTGGTGCCTTCCTGGTCTTCCCTAAAAATAAACACTTTGAGATAAGCGCACCATGTGGTGATTACTGCTCAAACTTCCAAGCCGAAATTGAGGCAATTACCATAGCACTCCAGACAGTGGAAAACAAATTATATGAAGGAGTGCAACCACCATCAGATATTGTTGTCTTTACAGACTCCCAATCTACTCTGCAAGCACTTAACAGCAGCACCTCAAACAGCCCAAGAGAGTTGACAACACTCAGTGTGATAATCCACCAGATGATATCAAAATTAAATATCAATATTACACTACAGTGGATCCCTGGACACATTGGCATCATGGGAAATGAAAAGGCAGATAAGCTATCAAAGGCAGGTTCATCTATGGAACAACCAGATAGACCTGTTAACTACCCCACCCTAAGGTCAATGTTACTCAACAATCACAAAGAGGAGTGGCTCAACCAATGGGCATCAGGAAACACAGGCAGAGCCATGTACAGAGAAATGACTACGCCTAACAAACTGGACAGTATTAACTTCCTCCCCCGCAAAGAACAATCTACAATCTTCCAACTAAGAACAGGACACACACCACTATTAAATTACCACCTGAACAAAATAAACTCCACACAACTACCCCTTTGCAGACATTGCGCCCACCCCTTTGAAACCGTAAACCATATCCTCTTTGAATGCCCCTCCCTAATCCACCTTAGGCAGACTTCCACTACAGCCCAACATAACCAACACCCTGTACGGCAGTGCTGAACAACTGAAGAAAACAGCACACTTTTTTTTCCTTGGCACAGCCTGCAAAAGAGCTCACAGCTCAGCAGCAATAAAGCTGGCTAGAAGAAGAAGAAGAAGTAAGAACGGTGGTTAAAATATAAAAAAATACTATTAAAAAAATCTTGTATAAGGGAAAGAACTGTATATTTGCAGCTATATATTTCTCAAGACTCTAAGATGTATTTCCCTTTTTCTGTCAAACAAAATTAATTAACTACCACTAATTAATTAATTAATTGGTTGTTTTTTTTTAAATTGATTCCTGTTTTGTTAGAGACAATGAATCATTGCACAAAGTATCAACTTGATCAGAGAATGGCAAGTGGGAGAGTGCACAAAGTATCAACTTGATCAGAGAATGGCAAGTGGGAGAGTGCACAAAATGTTTGTACCAGACAAACAGAGTGAGTTCATAGAAGCTTTGTACAAAGAGTTTCACATGTATTGTGGCCAATGTTGTTTTTGTACATATTCGAGCATAAACTCTAGAATAAAGTTCAAATCTGATGATTCAGACTTCCCAATAAGTTGCTGATGCAGGTTTATTAGCCTAGTAATACAAACTAAAAAGGAGTGGTGGCTAAGTGGTAAATCTCTTGGCTTTCCATTGGGAGGGGAGGTAATCCTGGTGAAGACTGGGATTTTTTATTTTGGGATCTTTAAGCGCCTCTGAATCCACCCAGCTCTAATGAGTATCTGACATTAGTTGGAAAAAAGTACTGGCCACATGACCGTGGGCCACAGAAACAGATTACCTTTACATCACCTGCCCTATAGATTGCAAAGTCTTGAAGGGTCATATTCAAGTTTTTTAAATGCAAATTTCCATCTAATTTTCAAAAAGTCTTTGCTTTTAGCTACAATTGTGATCAGAAATGCCAACATATGTAGCTTATTTCAAAATGAAATAAAGAGAACAGTCGTTCGCATATGGTGTTGCTTCTTTGCTAGGTGTAGTTTTTTGTGTGCACCATAAAGGTTTGTGCGCTAGCTCTGGGGACGCTTTATGTTGGCGTCATTGCTTCATTGCTTTTGTTTTGTTTTGCTGGATGACATATATTTGGATGATGCTCTCTGTTGCTGTTTCTTCCCCAGTATCAGGTAAGTTAGTTTATTTTAATTCCTTCTTTAGTTTGTAGCTCTAAACTTGTTGATATTATAATCTTGTCACAAGGAAGGTATATTTTTTCTTGTTTAGGGATGCAGGCTTGGAACTCTGCTGGAGTCAAGCTTGATCTGTAGGCTGTGTTATTGTATGGACCCTGCTGGGCCAGTATCCATGGCATTGGGTTGTGGGCATAGCAAGTCCAGAATGGACTGTTTGATTTGTGATCAAGGTGTGATTACCTGTTAACGATGTTGTATATATACTCATATCTTAGGCACACTGATTTAATATTGATCACCATGTATAACCATCATTTTTTATGTCATATCATATCGTTGTTTCATTAAACCTTTGCATTGTTATAGGCATTCTCGTTGTTGACTAGTATACGTTATTAGATTGCCATTATTCATTCTCTTGGTAATTACTTTATAAATTAATTGACAGACTGTCAGGAGTGTCTGGGCAGATGAGCCACGGCCAAATTATAACCCAGACAGGGATTTAATACTCAGTGTTGAGGTGGGGAACCCGATGAAGTATGTCATACACTAGATAGACCCGTAAACCCACCTTGACACACATCATTCAAGACATTGTGAAATAAACTGTAAAATAGATATAAATTTCCCAAGATAGGCTTTGTTCTAGGCCTGAGCAAACTTTGAGAATAGTTTTAGTCAGAGACAAATGCAACAATGTAACCCACTTCCAAAGTAAGCAACATATATCTACATATTGAAAGACTTCTCAAACTCTTGTACAAACAACAAAATCTGGATCTAAAGAACTGAAGTCCAATGGATTAGCTGCACGCTTGTCCTCTCACTTTGACTTCTGATTGGTCAAAGATGCACATCAAACTGAAGGTGTACTACCAACTCTTTCCAAAGTGTTTTCATGCATGATCTCCCTGGTTATCACAGGATAATAAAGCCACACAGCCAAAATCTACCCTAATGTAAAACAGGATTCATAACCACCAGAAATGCTGAGCCTAGAACTTTTGACTGTGTAGCCCACCAGTTTGCAAACAAAGTTCAAAGCAGACTTACTAGGTGGATGGTGGGACACTTGTTCTCCTGTATAAATAATTGTTTGCTGCTTCTCATCTGAACCTCTCAGTCTCCAGGAGCAATGAAATGTCTCACCAATGATTGGGTTGTAGGGTTTCTTTGCGACTGAGCCCTGGCACACAGAAAAACATAGTGCTTGGATTATAAAAGGCAACTCAATCAATGAATTCAAGCTAAATAGATTACCCTTTAACTAGTTACAATATTACATGATGGCCAACAAGTTTCAATGAGACTTCTGTCTGAATCTAATTAATTTACAGTTTTTCTTTCTAAACCAATTATGGGAGCTATAAATGCCAGATATCTGGATGATCCAATAAACTTTATAAAATATCAGTAGAATTGATCATGGACCTTTCTGAACATAGGCCACTTTTCCTACATTGAAGTACTGCATTAGATAAATAACTTGCAGAAGTAAGAAAATAAATACTTTATTTGAATTTTTAGCAGACCCTCAATGAAAAAAATCCTACTTTAAAGGAACAGTGTGTGAAACTCTGTCACCTCTAAAGTCTATTACACAAGTTTGCTAGACTAATAAGTATTTTATTATTAAAAAGAATAAATTTGAATACAAATAAATATTAGTTGTTTGGTAAAAAGCTTAGATTTGCTAATTTTTCTTTTAAATCTTCCCCAGAGAGGTGATAGCACTGAACTATGAAAACAAGCTTCAATTAGTTAAACTGAGGTGAAACTTTCCCTCCCTCCCTAACAAAGCATGCAGTGGCAACAATGACTGTAATAATATCTTTCATAATGACCTGTTTTCCCACATGAAATGAAGATAAATACCATTCTAGCACAGCAAGCATTCTCTTGTCTGGCTCTGTAATTTCTGGAATTCTGGGAATGCAAGAAAACATTCTTTATTTCAATCTAAATATTAATAAGATGACATTTTTTATTGTTGAGATTAATTTTTAGTGTAACTAATAAGAGAATGGGTAATTTCATAAATCCACCAAACCTAACCCATACAGATTCAATGAAATGCAAAGTGAATACAATAAGACAGTTGAGCTGTGACTTACTTGAGGAACAAATCTGGGTGACACATGTAGTCTGCAAACATTTCTAACAGAGATCTCTTTTCTAATATGAACGTTGGTAGCACTACCTGTTGATGACATTGCATTGGCCAAACATTTCAATTCATATGATAAAAACAAACACAAAAAATAAAAGGGTCATTAAAATCAAACAAATTTTTTTTTAAATCAGGAAAACCAATGACTTAGCAAATGTTTTAGTCTCCAATTAACAAGCAAAGCCAGACTACCACATGGACACGCATACGACATAATTATCTTCTCTTTTGAAGGAAAGTCTGTAATTAATAAGATAAGAAAAAACTAACAAGTTCAAACTGAAACATCCTGTCTTCCAGTGACACAGAGAGAATTAGGACAATTTACTTATTTGCTGCTGCCATATTTAGAGTAGCTTAAGCATGTGGGGTGCTAAAATGTAACATCAATGAATATTTAAATATCACAACCCTGTCCGTGTGATTATCAAAAGAGTTGAACCAAGGCTCTTCAAACTCTAGGTGTGTAAGCCTGATTGAACAAACCGTTCTGTCTGGAAGAGGGCTATGTAAAACATTGCTATTTCCTATATATCTGGTACTCCAGGAGCATGGAGTAGAATGCATGGCTGAAGGCCGAGAACACAGAGAACCCCGCCATTTTCCTATGTTGTACCAAGATAACCGTGCAGGACTCCCTATCAGTGTAACGGTCCCTTGAGGAACGGCGCATGGATTGTTGACAGGGACGTGGAAGCTCTCTTTCAACTCCGCACTGTGCAATGGGAAAGCTCTCGCATTCCCTTGGACACTCCCACAGTAGTTTTGTTTTGCTATTCATTTAGCCAAATCACTTCCTCTAGTGATTGTTTCCACCCGAGTGCCACGTTGAGGCAGAATGGCGTACAAGTACAATAGTAGGCCATTCTTAATGGACCAGTTAGATTTCAACTTTCTCAAGCGACTAACTTTTTAGCACAGCCTATGCTACACAAACATATCAATAGTTCTTGTCCACTTTATTTGCAACTAAACAAGGGTAGAATGGCCAGGGGTGATGAGTTGTATTGGAAAGAGCAATACCTTAGTCAAGTCCATGCCCAACTTGAGTTGTGACAACAAATGCAGTATCACAGATTTATGTTCCTCCATTCCCTCAAGCTCTGTATCTTTTTCAACAACTTCATCTAAAACCTCTTCTTCAGGATCTGGTAAGGGCTCTGGAATGACAAGATGAGGAGTATAACAATCTAAGTACAACAGTCTTCTTTTAGTACTAATGCAGAAAAGTATCATTAACTAGGAGTTTCCAAAAGCTTTTGCTCCTCCCCCACCCCCTTCTCAAGGTGTTATAATTTCCTGCAATATGATATTCTTACAGTTGATGAATTCCAAGCATGCACACAAAGACCACATCCTCAAAGACAAAAAGACCCCAAATAGATTAGTCTCCTTTTTAAACAAATTTTTCCAACTCAACAAAATGTCTATTCATATTATTTTGTAAACAATGCACTTTTAAGAATACTTACATTTTCTAGTATTTTAAACAAATATTTTTAAAAGCATGATACTGTAAACTGACATAACAATCAATATTATCAGAATCCTGGCCATTATACAATCAGTTAAATGTCTAAGTGATAAATCTAAGCATTACTAGGCTTAATGAAATACACATTTATATTTATGGGATGCAATCTCAAAACATCTAATTGAACTTGCAATTATTTCAGAAAGCCAGACAGGCAGACAAGGCTGGGAGAGAAGTAAAAAAAAAAAAGTTTCCCTTTCAGACCTTGCAATCTAAAGGGCAGATGATGTAAAGGTCATCTGTTTCTTTGGTCCACGGTTAACTTGAGTGTCAAGTAGACATCACAATGACCAACCGCCTTTACTTTCTCCAACTAATGTCAGGTACCCATTAGAACTGGGTTGACACAGAGACGTCCAAAGAACCCGAATTTGAAAATCCCAGTCATCACACCAGGATGCCAAGCGCTTTACAGCTCATCAACCACGCCTCCTGGGAGAGAAGCTGAAGGCATATTGTAACACCCATATCAAAAGTGTATTCAAGGAACAGATGATAGCTTTCTTTATTCCCATTCACTTTTAACAAGTTTGTTTGGGGAGGTAGAAATGCATGACTAGAATTTTAAAGAGATCATTACAAATTAAAATCTAGCAAAAAATGTTTTAAAACAAAATTATTTTAAGAAAAAATAAATGGGAGCTAATTTACAACTTCAAATAAAATGTGAACAACTTTTTTGAAACTAAAAACGGATATTGTGAAGTTGTGTTTAGTAGTAATGTAGTGCATCTCAATCTGTGTTTGTAGCATTTCTCTTGTGCTTCATGAGCAAACTATGTTTATAATCCCTATATTTATATTTTATTTTCCATAACATTACTGTGCACACCTGTTAGAAATGACTATGGTCAGGGACATGTACAAATATTACAGTGGTCTTAAATTAAATACATGGAGAACCAGTGCAATACTTAAATGTCAAAGAGAGGATGCTCAATACATTCCAAATTTTAAACATTTTATGATATAATTATTTTTCAAAGATACATTTTCCTTTTTAAAACAAATTAGATGTATGTATGTAAATGAACATTGTCAACTATCAAGTATCTATTAAAATCAATTTAATAGCCTCAAATCAATGCTCATGTATGTTTAGCTTGTTATCAAGTTGATATGTTCCTGAAATTAATAGTCTTATAATTAAGAAAATAACTATTTAAGTTCTTTTATCAAACAAAACTAAAAAGTCCCCATTTTAAGTAACAAAAAAAATAAACAAAAAAAAATTAAAATAAAACAATGAAGTTTGAATTTAAGACATCTGTCTTTAGAATAAAATTAAAAAAATTCAAAGAAGTGTGTATCAAAGTCAAGATATAACTAGCATAAGATCAGTTAATAAGCAAAGTAGCAGAGATTTGTACAACAGACAATTTTGTGAGACATTTCTAGATATACTTTTGTTTTTACTTTCTCTTATTAGCTTGCCAACTCTACATGGATTGGGGGAGGGGGGATTGGCACAGATCTCAAAAAAGCTCAACAATATTCCTAGACATTTGACAGTTTAAGTATATCTTTGGGACAAAAAATATTAGCGAACTGGCCAAGGAAAACTCTGAAGGTGTACCACACGGAAGGGGGGGGGGGGGAATCCTTGGGTAGGGTTAAACTATTTCACTTTTTTAAAACCTATCATTCATTAGTTATTAAGAGCAATAAGTCATCATCTTCATGAAGGAGGACTTGTCTTTTGAAACAAAACTTTTCTTTTTGTTACTTATTTTAAGTACAATCAAACTATTTTTGCCAACAAAACAATGAAAGAAGACGCATGATGCTTTGTTGAGCTTTCAGAGACATGTGATGATTTGTTGAGCTTTCAGAAATAAATATTTTCAAAGTTCAATTTCTAGGCAAAACTTTTCCTTTACTTAAAGGGAAACGGGGGGCAAGTTACAGTGAGTTTCAGCCATCACATGATGACTTAATGTAATAAGTATCTAGTTAAATGGTGACATGCACATACAATGAGCAACAACAAGGATTCTCCATGCCAACACTATTCATTACTACTGATTAGTTCACACCATTGTGTGGGGTCATGAGATGTCTTTCTAACAAGTAGACTTTTTCTTCCCCCCTTTTTGCACTATCCCCCTGGTAACAAATAGAGAATGACTGCTCTAACATCAACAAACAAACAAACAATGCAAGTGCAGAAAGAAAGAATGTTGGAAGAGAAAAAGACTGATAGCACCACAAGCAAAGAACCAATCACAATCTCCTATTTTAAACTGTTTTTTTTTTAAAACAAATTTAACATATTTGTTTATTTGAAAATTATTTAAATATTTTTATTTTTTTAAATGTAATCAAAATAAGTAAGATTTTGGTCATTTAGCATTTAAATTTGTATTTCTTTACATAACATGTTACCACATAGTTTTAGTTCAAGAACTTATTTTGAAAAAAGAGATTAAAAAAAACAACTTTTATTTATTTTGTTTTTTCAAATTCCATTTTTCCTAGTAGTAAATGTAGAAAAAAAAAAGAAAAAGAAGAAAAAAATTACCAGAATCATCCATTACTCCCCCACTTAAACGTAAAATGGCCGACTTGTTGACAACTTGCTCATCTCTGAAGGGGTAAGAAAAACAAAATGGAAACAGACAAATATTGTTGTGGATGCAGATGTGACAGTTCAAATTTTGTTTGTCAACTAGCCAAAGATGTTTGTATTTTATTTGTCTTAAAGAAAGGCGCTTACAAAGAGAAAAGAGCACAAACCCCCATTGGCAATGAGCTTTAGGAACTCAATGTAAATGAGATGGTGGTGCTAACAGAACTTACAAGGTCTGAACTGTCGACCTCACTGGGAGCTGAAACAGCAGGAAATAAAAGTCAATTACTTGATGAGTTCTTCAAGCAAACTCACACATATAATAATAATAATAATAATATAATTTATAGAGCGCTCTTAACAAACAAAATGTAGGCTCAAGGCACTGTGATAATATTACAAACATATCCATCATATATTTACTTACTTAAAAGGTTAATGGTTTATTAAAAAGACTAGAAACAGTAAGTCTTTGCCTATCACCAGATTACTTGACTAGAAACAGTAAGTCTTTGCCTATCACCAGATTAGAAATAGTGAGACACTGCCTATTACTTGACTAGAAACAGTAAGTCTTTGCCTATCACCATATTAGAAATAGTAAGTCACTGCCTATCACTAGACTAGAAACAGTAAGTCATTGCCTATTATCAGAGTAGAGACAAATCATTAAATTAAGAACCATATCTCATCGCCTATAATTAAACTAGAAAAAGTAAAGCCTAACAATAGACTAGAAATAGTAAGTCTTTGCCTATCACTCACTTTTTTGCCATGTTTTGGACATAAAATTACAAGTAAACACGTGACAATGGTCCACAAAAATATAGATAAACTGGGTAAAATAAGATATAAGGCTTTGGCGGTATTCATGAAGCAAAATACATTTAAATTCAAAGAATTAGTTCAAGACATTAGTAGTGCTTCCTTATTTTGGAACATGAATGTTCTTTCCAAGTAAAAATCAGAATTTAAAGAAACACTAGGTAGTAGCTTAAAAAAAAAAAAATCAGCATTACAAAAAATAACAAATTTGGATATTTTTGATGTGAAAATTAATTCCTAATAATAAAGTCATATTTGAAAACTTGAACCATTCCCAGAGGTTCTATGTGTTCACAATATTAAGCCTGTATCTTAACATTCTTTATTTTGTGACTTCTGTTTTGTATCACAAGCTATACAATCAATAATCTGTAAATTTCTTCTTTTTAAAATTGGTCAATGGATTCAAAAGAGGTAAAAAGACAAAGCACAAAGACTGTATCATTAAAGCTGAGCCCACTTCTACACTTGAAATGTTGTTTCTAATTAACATGATATATATACTGGATAACTACTGAACCTGAGACTATTTATATAGAACAAAAAGTCTTAAAACTAAGGATATTTTTGTAGCATAAAATAAGTATATTTCCTTTTATTTTTTTTTTCAAATATTCTTTTGTCTTTGGTCTTTCATGGTAGAGAATGAGATATGTAACAAAATGCTCTACTAGCAGATGCATTCTTTAAATCATCCAAGCCAACAGCATGCATTTAGAATAGGTTCAAGAGAACATTGTTTAAAGACAATATCTGCTTTATGATAGCTGAATATGGCATGAGCTAGCATATAAGCTAAAGTGCTAGGGAGAAACATTTTTTAGAGGCATGCAGATAAAATTTAACACAAATTTGGCAAAATTAGATGCATTTGAAACAAGAATTAGCAGTACAAAAATATTTTGGTTAGGCTAACTAACCAACATATTTTGGGCAGACTGGATAACATGATTAGGCTAACTGATTAAAATGCTTTGGCAGACTGACCAACATGATAAGGATAACTGGCTAACATACTTTGGCAGACTGGCCAACATGATTATGCTAACAAGTCAACATATTTTAGCCAAATTAGCCAAAGAAAAACTGTCGTCCCTACTTATATAATCAATCTGGTCAACAAACACAGGCTCGAGTGACATTTTTTCTCTAATTTAATAAGTTTATTTAACAGAAACATACAAACAGCTTACAAAAAAAAAAAAAAAAAAGCATGCTAGGTAAACTTAAATTGTTTTCAAAGATACAAAAGAAAAATAAGAAAACTTTTCTGGGTTTGTTTTTTTCTTCCTTTTTAAAAACTTTTTGAATACAAAGAAAGTCATAACCTGTCCAGTTCAAAAATGGAAAATAAAATTAAACCAGTTGCCTTGTTTTCACAATAAATTTGAACATTTAAAAATCTGCAAAAATATTTGGAGATTGTAAAAAAAAAAAAAGCTATCAATCAGACAGAAAGTATTGAAATAATTCATTTAGTACTTCTCCAATGATAAATGCTTTTCAAACTCTCAAACACCTGAGCAGCTAAGTCTAAGTTATTGTCTTGTTGAAAATTGCATTCCTAATGTTTAAGTGAAAAGAAATTAAAAAAACTAACTTAATAATCACAACAAAAAAAAACATATACATGTAAGACATTTTCAAATGATGTACAAACCTCAGCAGTATAAAGTATATTGATACAATCTTGTATACACTGTAAAGTGGCTGCTGCTGTTGCCTTGAGCATTAAAATATCCTGAAATAAGCAATACAGCAATGAAGCTTTCATTATGGAAACCAAAGGAAACAATGAAATCAATACCATGATGTAACTCAGTGAACAAAGAATTGTTCTGCATCAAAGTTAATAGTAATGCATTTGAAAAGAATTGAAAAAGCTTCAAACAATATTATATGTCCTATTTTGTTATGATGGGGGATTGCTTTTGATTTTATACAATTTTTCACATGATTAAACATTTTCTCTTTTATATAATGAAACATATCATTGTTCAGAGAAAGTTTTGCAACAAGTGACACATAAACTGGAAATTTGTTGTCAATTCTTTGAGTTAACAAGATGATTTGTCACTATTAACTCTTTGTCTCCTAATTGACAATACCATCGTTGATTTGATCTCATTAAATTAAAGCTTCACTTTATAAACTTTACTTTGTGCTATATAAAAAGAGCATGCATTGCCCTTTAATTCTATACCAAATAAAACACTTTCTGATAACAAACGAGAAAGTTATTCAAACTAATCATAACAGGGGGAAAAAATACTAATGAGAAAATGAATAATTCCATCAGAACATGGAAAATAATTGCGAGAGAAAGAGTTAATAAACTACAAACATTTAAGATATAAATAAAAACTAGTTAAAAAGGATTGTAGTAGCCATGGGCAGAAACACAAATAATAATTTTTTTTAATGTGTATTAGTGACAAAGTTTTACAATTAGAGATAATAAAAAATGTGTGCTAATGAAATTTATGTACAACAGGAAGGAACCCAGCAAAGAAATCAAGTATTGATTACAAATACTGTTACTGAATGCCCGAGACCATGCTAACATAAGCACTCTCTCTATAATTGATTTGATTTGATTTTGATTTTACGCACTCTCTATGTAGACAAAGTTACTTGTGGAGTCCAATTTCCCTTGCAAAAGATGATGACATTCTAACAGTTGGCCCTAATTAGCACATGCTCTTAAGTGTCTTTCCTAGTCCTGTTGCCTAACTGCTGCCTTTTAAATTTTGCTCTAAAGCCAAGAAGTCACTCACAGCCTCAAGATCTGTTGATTTTACAAACTTTTGAGGGTATCTTTCCTTTTGTTCCCTGTATTGATTACTAGTCTGATTTTCTAGTTGCTTATAGGAATTATGCAAACAACAGGTAACATGTTTCAGATGGAGAAAAGCAACAAGAAAGAAAAAAAAGATATGATGTACTTAAGTCCCCCCATTAACAAGAGCATAGTTTATTAGCCTCCATTAACAATAGCATAGCTTATAAGAGAACAGCTATAATAAAAATCAAAGGACTTACGGAATCTAAAGAGTTAATGTAATGTCCAGAAACAGGAAGTGCCTGCAAACAGCCAAAATATTATTTATAGTTTTGAAAATAAAAAATTTGAATAAGCTTTTAAACAGGGTTCATAGCCAATTTTATGAATGATTTTCCAGGTTTTCAAGGTAGAGTTTTAGATATTCAAGGTATGCATCGCACCATAGCAAGCAATATATATGTATATATATTTACATACATATGACATAAATATGTAAAAAGAACAATATATATATATATAAATATTAAATTAAAAACCCTCATTAAAATGTATGCTGATAAGTAGAAATCATACCTCCAAAAAAAAAAAAAAAAAAGAATTCATCTCTAGTGTTTCCTAAGCATTTAAATGCAACTTTTTAATTAGCACTACAGAAGAATAACTTTTTTAAAATATGAGATGTAATTCAGCTAAAACTGTCACAATCTGAAGTTGGAAATTTTCTTAAATTGACATAGATTTGTAAAAATAATATTTCATTCTTACTATAGCAGTTGAATGCTTTCCATCAGTTTTAAGTAAATAAAACCAAAATAACTCTACAGGCTTTTCTACAGCTGTGTGCGAAATATTTTCGTTAAATCTACAGTAGATCTAGACTCTTATTCAAGTCACTAAATCGCGGACTTTTCACGGCTGTGAGAGAATTATCTTCACTCTATTCTATTGGATAAGAGTAAATTAAGTCTAGATCTAAGTCTAAGTCACTAAATTCGCGGACTTTTTTCGAATTATCTTTACTGAATCACCGTAAATCTAGTCCCTAAAATTCGCGGACTTTTCACGGCTGTGTGCGAATTATTTTCACTGAATCTACCGTAAATCTAGAGTCTAGATCTAAGTCACTAACTTCGCGGACTTTTTTAAAATTAATTTCATTGAATCTACCGTAAATCTAGAGTCTAGATCTAAGTCACTAACTTCGCGGACTTTTCACGGCTGTCACTGCTTCTACAGTCTAGATCTAATTAAGTCACTAAATTGGCGGACTTTTCACGGCTGTGTGCGAATTATCTTCACTGAATCTAACGTAAATCTAGAATATTTCTAGAGCAATCTAGACATTAGATGTACCTGTACCTAGATCCTTAAATTAACTAAAATTCACGGAGTTTTCAGGTTAAGCGCGAATTATCTTCACTAGATCTAACTTAGATCTAAATCTAGATACTATTTCTAGCTAGATGAGAAGGATGGATCGTGAGAAGACTCAAAAGTAAAGTACCGGTAGCAATTATACTTAAACACTGAATCATAATCTCCAAATACAAAATCTAATAAAATACTCAGAAAGACACAAAGATAAGATGATATACGGACTTTCCACGCTAAGTCACTCTTACTGTTACAAGAAGATTTTCGGCGAGGAAGGGCCCGGAGAGGTGTAGCCTACACATTAGGCTGCTAATTGCTCTAGTTATAGACAATAGTCACTACAGACTAGATAGATCTAGTCTGTAGTGACTATTGTCTTCAGTCGTAACCGTGATAGGAAAATAGTGCTAAGTGAAATGCTTGCTTGAGCCAAGGTCGTTTTCAATCACGAGGTCGCCCTTCACAAGTGGGTGAAAGGCGGTGTAAACGCGTCGTCACTGGTCAGCTCAATGTAACCGGAAAAAAAACTAAAATAAACACCAGGTATCAGGAGAGAAAGAACTCAAGGTCCAGTTTTAAAATTCAAGGTTTTTTCCCCGTTTTTTACGAAATTCAATGCTTTTTCAAGGCCTTGAATTTAATATGAAATTCAAGGTGTTTTCCAGGTTTTCAAGGTGGCTACGAACCCTGTTTAAAACAATTTAAGTATAAGCATGTGTACATTAAACATTATCATGGAATCAAAATAGAAACCAATTTTTAAAGCATCAAAAAATGTGTACACTTGTGTCTATCATATATATAGTATATAATATTGCTTGACCAATTATAATTCAGAATATATTTTATTTTGATGGCACTCTCATTGTATTCCAGGAGTTACTTTTTTGTTTCTATCACAAACAAACAAAAACCTTTCCAAAAGACACAGAAAGTATGCCATGCTCCTTCACAAATACAATTTTTTGAACAAGGGGATAGATTCTAAAAAAGATCTTACTAGAATTTTGTCCTCTAAATGTCTGGCATAATCTTCAGCTTCTAATAAATAGTCTTTGACTTCAGTTAGTGTCTCATCTCTGCTGACTTTTTTGCTGCAAACAAAGACACTTTGATTATGACATAAAACAAACACACAAAATAAGATGTGCTTTGGACAGAGTAATTGTTATAGTGGGAAGCATGGTCGAGAGGCCAAGTACACTTGAACTTGGCTTGGCTAATTATGAAGGGGGCTCGAGGTTTGACACCCGGCTCGACTCTGGCAGAGTTGTGTTTACTGAGCGCCTAAAGACAGCAGGGAAAACCTTCTCCCAGATACCCTCTACATCCCACTGGTCCACAGCACTGTGAGCATGCTATAAGCAGATAGGACAGAGAATCAAATTGTGTGCTGAATTATACAAAACAGGAAATAATGGTGAATTAGCCTTTGTTAAATTAAAATAGCTTGTTTAGGTCTGGATAGCCTTCACTACCAAGAGGCTCATTCAAAGCCTCTCATGTACATCCAGGTTCAGCAAACATCTAGGAATAGATCCCACTGTAGGAAATAGTTTATCAACATTTATCAGAGGCACCTTTATCAACTGTAGTGGTTTCCTTGCAACTATCAGAGAGACAAATAACTCACATGTAATGCAAATTTTCATGAGAACCTTTGGATTTCTTGAAAGAATCCTTATGTGTTGAATGTTGTGTGACAATTGATCCCTTCTGTGTAGGGCTGACAGACAGTATGGACAATTGATCAGTGGCTAAAGACTGTGACTTCTGGACTAAAGCAGTCTGGCAAATCAGAAACAAAATTAATGTATGAATCTTAAAACATACAACTGTACACAAACACACATAATGAAAGTTCTGAGTTCAATATGGTCTTAAAGAAGGTCACTAGTCTATCATTTAAAAAAAAAATGACACTCTACCTGACCCTGGGCCATGTTAGCAGTGTGATATTCTGCTGTAGATCGAATACGATCCACCCAAAGTTGTCTCTCTTTAGCATCAGCAGCTACCCAGAAAAAAACAATGCATAAAACAAACATACAAATACTCATATTTGAAAAGAAAGTTTACATATCTTATTATTGTTTTAATAAAGGATACACTATCGACAGTCTTTTTTAAAAATCTAATAAAATATTGTAAAAAAAAATTTAAAAAAAAACACTTTTAATAGAATTCATATAGAAACAAGTTTCCTTTTGAAACTGTGTGTCTAGTCTGAAGACTTTAGTAAGTGAAGAAGTACAGTTCATGGTCATATTGCTGGACTATAATTAAACAAACAAGTGATCTCATAGTTGGTTACATATAAAACTGGCTTATTTAAGAAAGTTCTTTTTGAAGACTTTTTTTTTTTTAAATCCATTGTCTAAAAAAATTTTAAAAGTACATGTGATCTCTATCAAGATTGATATAATAGACTTTAGTTTTATCCCACAGTAGGCTTTAGTGCTATCACACTTCATTGCTAACATAAAGTAATTTATTTTTAGTGCTACTCATAGAATAAACCTTTTTAGTGCTACATAGAGTAGCCATTAGTAAACTTGAATGCTGTCCCTTTCCAGTGTTATCTGATATAGATGTTCCCTTTTTAAGTGATTAAAAAATGAATTTGAGGTTCCAGTGCTTTCAAATTTCTGGTTTTCTGCCATTTTATGTTATTTTGAAAGAAAGAAATGTTTCAACATTATCTTAGCTATAATCTAATATTTAAAAAAAAAAAGTATAATTACTTTTTTTTTTTAAATCTTCTTAAATTTTTTTTACACTTTTTATTAAAAAACATACATAAAAAAAAAAGGTACATCATTATTACTTATACTAGGATCTTACCTCGTAATTTGAAAAGTTCCCCACTTGCAGCACTAATTATAAAAGTCTGAGAATCTTCTTCCGATGGAGAAACAACTGCTGCCTAACAGGCAAACAAGAAACACGTTTTAAACGTTAATATTCTGCGTTTTAATAAAACTTTTACCATAATTAAATCAATATTTTGAAACATAAATACAACTTACTGCTAAATGAATAGAACCTCTGGGCTTTAATTTTTTGTGTTCTTCTTTCTGTTTGATACAAAAAAAAATTTTAAGATACGTTTTAAGTCACTGTAAAAATAAAGTGATACAACTACCAAACATCAATCAGTAGTGATAACGATTATGAGTACTACCTATCAAATATCAGTGACTTACTTCAAAGTATTCTAGAGTACCAGATTCTGGATTGAGCACAAACCACCGATACTGATAACCTTTCACAACATTTGTAAACTTTAGAATTAATCCTTCCATTGGTACTCGAGTATTTGGACTGAGAAAAAAAAAGAAAAAAAGAAATACTAGTTTTAAAAACAAAGCTTATATTAAGTGTAGCCTAATTGTATCAATTAGTTTGGATCAGTCGCCAAGAATAAATCTGTGCGATTAGAAATATTTTTACCAATTGTTTTTGATAAGCGCAAATTCATACTTTTAACTTGCTCAATGCGCTATTGTCAAATCACTTGTCTAGACCAGTTGGGAAGGGTGGGGTGAACTGGGGGAAGGAGGAAGGTATCTTTCTGAAGATTATCATGATAGCTTTTAAAATGTATTTTATTTTTTAAAGTTGCACAACTTGAATTCGAAATCGAGGGCTCAAGCCTCTTCAAGACAATACACTAACTACTGTGCCAGCAAAGTGCTTATGACAAGAGAAGGTTTCAAACTTTTAAGCGATGACCTAATTCTTTACACAGAGTATAAAGGGAACTAATTAAGCTTATACTGCCACATCAGTCAAGTACAAATTCTTTCCCTTGTTTGATACCAAACAAATTAAAAATTACCAATAATTAATTAACTAATTGGTTAACTTTTTTGTTGATTCTTGTTTAGTCAGGTACAAGAAATAATTGTGCAAAATTTCAACTTGATCCTAGATTGGGTGTGGGAGAAATAAGGAGCATAAAAATTGTACCAGAATGACACATTGTACCAGATTGAATTGCTATAAGCTTTGTAATGAGCTTAAGCTATTGTACTATCTTACAATTGACAGTAAAATAATGGTTCTAAAGAAACTAGTGGAAAGAAGGCAATTCCGGGGCGCTGCACAGCAGGCGACCTGATTATACTGGACTCTTTTTTCTAATTTTTTTTCTGTTAATATTTCATGTAATTTGTTACTACTCCAATGTTTCAATGGATGTGCACTGTGTCTTTTGGATTCTAATGTTGGTATGGATTTTAATTTGTGTGGAAACATGTATTTCAGTGGAGTTTTGTGGTAAGACGCTTGACAGTATGGACAACACACCCGCCATCTTGGAACCTAATAACGAGCCTAAGCCCAAGGCTTTAACCGAACCAATCCCTAGCACAAAACGTAAGAGAGGACGTAGAGGAGGAATACGAGTTAAGTGTAGAAGAAGAGGACAAAGAGGCTTCCTTCCACCCATCGTAACAGGCAATGTTAGGTCTTTACAAAATAAGATGGAAGAATTAACAGGTTGCTGTGAACATCTGTATCAATTTAGAGAGTGTTCCTTAATGTGTTTCACTGAAACCTGGCTCAATGATACGATACCCGACTCTTCTGTTGATCTCGATAAATTTTACGTTTATAGAGCAGACAGAACAATTAATAGTGGGAAGTCAAAAGGAGGAGGACTCGCAATCTATATAAACAAGGAATACTGCAACGCCAATAATGTGAACATCAGGAATAAAATGTGTGACCCTAACATTGAACTTATGTGTGTCACACTTAGGCCTTACTACTTGCCTAGAGAATTCACCCAGGTGTGTGTTGTTGTTGTGTACATACCACCGACGGCTGACACAGCGACGGAAACAATTTTTGATGTGCTTCACCCGGACTCTGTTTGTATCGTAACTGGAGATTTCAACAACCTAAATATTGACAACACACTGTCAAACTATTGCCAGTATGTCTCCCTCCCCACAAGGCAGGGCAGAACGCTTGACAAATGCTACATAAACATTAAGCAGGCTTACAAACGTAAAAGTTTGTTCCCACTTGGAGAATCTGACCATATATTACTCCATCTTATACCAAATTACAAACCTACTCTTAAAACTACAAAGAGAGTTATAAAAATGGTCAAGATGTGGTCTGAAGAGGCTGTAGAAAAACTACGAGGATGCATTGAGAAAACTAACTGGGAAATCTTTATTGAGAACTGTCCAGACATAAACGAACTAACAGAAACTGTTAACTCATATCTATCATTCTGCGAGGAGTTAACAATTCCAACAAAAACAATACAAGTCTATGGAAACAATAAGCCCTCAATGACCAAAAAAATCAAACACCTTATTACTGAAAAGAAAACAAAGTATAAGGCTAGCAACGAAGAGTTTATAAATGCTAAAAATAAACTGAGAAAAGCAATAATTGAAGGGAAAAAAACATACAAAGAAAAAATTGAGAATTTCTTTGCCAAGAACAAATCAAAACAATGCTGGGAGGGATTAAAGAAAATAACAGGCTGCGCCTCAAAACGAGAACAAATTTTAGTGGCTGATGAGAAATTCGCCAACGAACTAAATTATTTTTATTCTCGTTTTGACAAAGAAGATTTTGTTGATCTACACAAAGAACTTTTCAACACTCTGTCCAAAGGAAAACAAGAGCCCTACGTCAATTTTGTAACTGAGGATGAAGTGACCTTGTTATTTAAAAGAGTAGACGTAACAAAAGCTTCTGGACCAGACAAAATTAGTGGCAAGCTGATTAAGCTATGTGAGGAGCAAATTTTTCTTCTCAAGCTGATTAAGCTATGTGAGGAGCAAATTTTTCTTCTATCTTCTGTCATAGCTTTAACCAGTCATTGCAAACGTGCGTAATTCCAAACATCTGGAAAACTTCAGAAATCATACCAGTGCCTAAGAAACCAAAAATAGATTGCTTATATGATTTCCGCCCAGTAGCACTAACACCTATTGTTATGAAATGTTTTGAAAAATATATGCTTAAACAACTTGTAGCAAAAGTCAATAACAGCCTAGACCCTCACCAATTTGCATACAAAGCAGCTAGAGGAACTGAGGATGCCATTCTATTGCTTTTGGACCAGCTTTATAAGCATCTCGATATACCCAAAACATATGCAAGAGTCCTCTTCGTAGATTTCTCCTCAGCTTTCAATACCATACAGCCACATCTAATGATAAACAAACTGAGTAACTTAAATGTAAGCCCTTACTTACAAGCATGGGTTCTAAACTTTTTAACCCAACGGCCCCAGTATGTTAAAGTCAACAACACCAAATTGTCAACTCGAGTACTAGGTACGGGTGCTCCACAAGGTTGTGTACTTTCTCCTGTACTATACACTCTTTACACTAATGACATAAGAAGCATCTATGACTGAGTTAAACTCATTAAATTCGCTGATGATACTGCCATAGTCTGTCTTATTTCAGGAGACGAAACTCAGTATCGAAGCTCGATAGAAGAGTTTACAAACTGGTGCACCGACAACTTTCTAGAGCTGAATGTAACGAAAACTAAAGAACTTATTATAGATTTTAGAAAGAAAAAACAAACTATATGTGAACTGCAAATAAACTATACATCTATAGAACAAGTAAAGGCATATAAATATCTAGGCGTTATCATCAACAACAAGCTTTCATGGGAAGACCACCTTGGAACTCTGACAAAGAAAACAGCCCAGCGACTCTTTTTTCTATACAAACTCAACAGTTTTAAATTAAACAAGAAGATCCTTGAGACATTTTACGGCGCGACTGTACAAAATCTGCTAACATACGGAATAAGTTGTTGGCAAGGCAACGCCTCATCTAAACTGTTGCAACGTCTAGAAAACATCATTAAAAAAGCATCAAAAATTACACTCACAACATTACCACATTTAAAGGAACTTTTTGAACAAACGTGCCTAAGAAAAATCGAAAAAATCTTGGAAGACAACGGCCACCCGCTCCATCAGAACTACGCCAGGTCGTCGCGAAGTGGGCGACTGCTGTCAATCAAAACAAGAACGGAGCGGTACAAAAACTTGTTCGTACCTCACTCGGTCAGACTCTATCACCGCTACTCATTGATCAGGGAACATGAAATGCACCAAGATACCTGTGTGTAGTCTCTGAATGAACTCTTTATGTTGTCTGTTGTATTTATGTGTATTTTTCTGTTGTGTTGTCTTTATATGAGAAACGAGTCCTTGTAATCACAACAAATTTCCGTAAGGATCAATAAAGTAATCTTAGTCTTAGTATGTTGACTTTTAAAGTTTAATTGACTTCGATACACACATCAATAACAGTAATAAATGCTTGAATATAATAGTGGTAATACTATACTGAAATAACTAAATATTCAATCTTGAAACATGTCAACAAATTTGTTACAGACTAACACTTTCCACTAACTCATTGGCTTTCAAATTTTATATTGTCTTTTCTCAACTACTTTGCCCATGCCAATTTTTTTTCTTTTTGGCTTGTAAACTGTTTTATTTGCAGAGATAAAGCTTCAGACATGGTTGAAAAACTTATTTTAGCCTATTAGAAGTTGGAACATTTCTATGGGGATTTTCCTTTTTATGTCAGAAGCTACACGTTTCTTGTGAGAGTGAACAAAAGTAATTTGTAACATTTATAATAATAGAAAACAAATAGTAAAATATAGCATAGTATTTCAGAGAAAGATACAAATATTTATTATTTGTCAAAACTTACTTTGAATGCTTATTGATTTTCTGAAGTTTGGCTTCCTCAATTGCATCAAACTCCTAAAAATATAATACAAAAATAAAATAAACAAATATGAAGAGAAAGAGAGAGATGTTTATAAGCCATTAATAAATGAAGCCTGATTGTTGCCTGGTTGTGTGGTATGCATTCTGGACTGTTCACACAATGGTCCTAAGTTTGATCCCTGCCACTGCCATCCCCTGTAAGAGGTTTGTGCTAGGACCAAGTAATCATTTCTCAATGAACATATGATATTTATAAAACAACCCTAGTAGGAGTTTAATCAAGTTGTAATAAGAAATCTAGTAATACTAAGAGTAGATTGAATGCATCTACATATCATTTTTAGAACTAAAAAAAAATAATCTTTAATTTACTAATTTCTCTGTTTCAATCTTCTTAAGGTCTACGAGATCTAGAGGTTATATGCATTTTAGAATCCTTTTTACCATCACTTTATTCAAATCACACTTTGGGAATGGCTGGGTGGCTGGACACGAGTCTCTAAAATGGGAGATAATGATTTCCTATAAATTAGACAGTCGATCTGGACTCTAGATCTACATATTGTTAGGAAAAGAATTACTAGCTCATAGGTCACATACACATTACAAGACAAAACTAATGAGTAAATACTATACTCAGTTTATAATTAACTTATCTTATAAAATACAGACGTTACTTCAAAATAGAAGATGTTTATGTCATATGCGTGTCCCTAGGTTAATCTAGTCATGAATGTTAATCAATGTCTTAAACACTGCAAAGGCATTGGTTTTCCTGGCTGATTCAGGCAACCTATTCCATTCTCTAATCTCTCAAGAGAAGATGGAGCACTTGTACGAATTCGTTCTAGCGGATGTCTTTCTGAGTATTTTATTAGGTTTAGTTTTTCCATTTGTAAATTATGGTTCAATGTTTTATGTATTAAAATTATAGCTTTTATATAGACTGCTTTCATGCTTATAGCATGCTCAGAGCACTATGGTCCAATCTCATTTGTGGACCAGTTAGTGGGGGGGGGGGGGGAGAGGGGGTATCTGGGAGAAGGTTTTCTGTGCTGCCTTTGGGCGCTCAGTAAACACAAATCTGCTCAAGTTGGGTATCGAACCTCGAGCCCCCTTCATAGATAGCCAAGACAAGTCAAATAAACTTAGCCTCTCGACCATGCTTCCCACAATTATAGCTACTTTACTTTTTTTTCTTCTGTCCTGAAGTGTTTCTAAGTTTAGTGATTATACTAATGGTGTTACTCTAATCAAATTTGAATATTCGTTTGTTATAAATCTCACTGCTCTATTTTGTATTTGTTCTAGTTTCTAGTTTCTTTATGGTTTCTTTATGGTTTCTTGAGTTGAGGGATCCCAAACAGAGGATGCATATATGTTCTAATATTGTTAAAGTTAATAGCATTTTAGTTTTATGGTCTTGCTGATTTGTAAAAATTTCTTTTAATAAACCTTAATGTTTTGCTTGATTTTTTGAAATAATTTGAACAATATGGGGATTCCAGGATAAATTTTTATTTATTAATACACCTAGATATTTTGAGTTTTTAATCAGCGTGACTGGTTTACCATGAATAAAGTTTTTGTTTTAGTTTTTTTGTTACTCCTAATAATTGGCATTTTTCTGGCTGGAAAGGCTTGTTCCAAATTTGATTACACCATCTCTGTAATTCTTCTAATTCTTTTTGTAAAATTTCAGTGTTTTGTGTTGTTTTGATTGTTCTATATATTATGCAATCATATATATGCAAATAATCTGAATTTTGTTCCTGAACTAATGCAATTTCTAAGGTCATATATAAATTAGAAACAGTAGTGGGCCTAAGACTGTTCCTTGAGATATACTTAAGTTGACTATTACTGGTGTTGATTTGGAGCCATTTCTTATTACAGTTTGTACATTATCAGACCTGCCTACCGTTACGCAAAATGCGTATTCGTTACGCAAAATCTCCCAAAAATGACCGTCAGTACGCAAATACGTATTTAACCCGCCGCGTTACCCATTTCGTATCCTTTTTTTCCCCCCTCTCTTGACTAGCTTACGAGCGGTCACAGAGGTCACGCTAAGCCGTCCTGTTGGGGGGGAGACAGAAAAGGTGGGGGAACACATTGTGTCCAGGTTTGTACGTTGATTGGTTCTTAAAAGCAATTAGATTTAGTCTAGAAATGAAGAACGCGAGAGTGAGGGAGTGGCGGGTTGGTACCAGGTTGGTACCGTCAGTTAGCTGATACACCAACTTTACTTTTTTTTTTTTTGTAAGTTCATTAGTAGAAATTAATTATGTTGAATCCCTGATTCCTGTATTCATTTGTACAGAAAAAAATATCGAAGTGCTATCGATTCAAAACACATTGAGTGACATTGTAGATATCTAGTCTAGATCTGGATTCTAGATCTAGAAAACTTGTTATACAGGAATAGATCTAGCTAGTCATTACATTATGTCACTTATGTCATGATTCTCTACATTACTAGATCCAATTTAGTTGTAGTATGATTTAGATCTAGATTGTCTAGATCGAGATCGATAACATCTACTACCATCTAGTCTAGATCTAGACTAGATTCTTAGTCTTAGTATAGAATAGATCAAGGATGAATGTAGGCCTACGAAATTTTGGAGTAGACCTACGTTTGTAGCGGATCCACGGCATCGGTAACACTCTCGAACCCAGATCTAGAGTAGATAAGATTATATTCATTATATAGACATAGATCCAGATCTAGTCTAGATATCATCTCTATTGTCGTATTGATCTAGATTTAGATTGTAAATCTAATCATGACATCTAGATCTAATATTATAATGTGTATATACATATATATATATTTATATGACAAAATAGTGGATTTCGTAAGCGTTACGCATTCTGGTGCCAAAATACGCATTTTGACCATCAGCTTTACGCATTTGGACTTTTTTTGGTAGGCAGGTCTGCATTATGTTTATCTAAGTGATCTATGATGTTGCTACATATTATGTGTTCTAATATTTACATGTGATGCTGGCAAGTTATACTGGTTCACCAGATCATATTTTTCTCCTTTTTTCAATAGGGGAATGACAATAAATTAGCTTCTTTCCAGTCCCTTTGTACTCTGCCCTGATAGATATAGTGATGCCTGAAAAAGAAGTTTGAACACTGGTGCTAGCTATTGGCTTAGTTCTTTGAACAATCTAGCTGGAATACCATATCAGGTCCTGAAGCTTTATTTTTGGTTTTATGCTAGCTAATAGTTTTTGGATCCCTTTTTCTTGTACATGTGTATCTCCTATGTTTTCTATTTGGTTTTAATTTATTAATACGTCTGGCAGAAAACAGATTTGTACCCAAAATGCAATTTTGAAGTTCAACATTAATTTTTTCTGTCAAACTACTACCTGTGTATTTGTTTGTAAGTTGTTTTGAATAGAGCAATGCTTGTGGTAAGCTGCAATAACAAAAAATGTTTTAAATTCATTTTTAAATTGAGTTTGTGCATCTGAGAGTTTTACAAATTATAGAAATTACGATGGACATAATTTACTTTTAACTTGTCTCCTGGGGCTGAGAATGTGATGCAAAATATTTTTATAATAAAAAAGAATGTTAGCTTTAATTTAATTGTTGTTTCCATTTTCTTGGATTTAATTTTACTTAATGTGTTGTATGACCATAATTATTATTAATTGCTATCTTCAGATATTACTTTAATAAATTTATTATCATGCTGTATAGTATGACAATGACTGAATGACATGTCATGATTCTCAGTATTCTCAATTCTGCTCTGATTCAATTTCCTCTGCAGCTGTCTAACTTTTCAAGTAGTTTTTGGGTTAGGTGTTTCATTTTATGATGCTTTCTTTCTTTCTGCCTTAGTCGGCTTAGTTTCTTTGATTTTTTAAATAGGTCTAAGGTGTTCTTTCTGTTTGCAAAGAATCTTTAATTTATTATTAAACAAGTATGTATTCATTTTTAAATAAGACTACCAGCTACCACTAAGTTTCAGTTTATTTCAATAGTTTCATGTAAAAATGTCATGTTTAATCAAATTAATCAATGTTAATTAATGATGTTTGAATTATTATTGATAATTGACTGTTTCAGTGTTTGATTTTCATTTTTATCATTGATGAGTATTTAGATATTTATATAGAACTAGAATGAATCATATTGAAACATTAATTTGTAAAGATGATGAATCACCTTTGCTCGCTGCAATACCGCAATAACTTGAAGTCGTTCGGTCTCAGAGAGGCCTGATAAATCAGGTAGAGAAAAAGTCATATCATCGTCGTTGTCGTTTGTCGCCATTTTTTAGTGTTAGGGAAAAAAAAAAAAAAAACAATAAAGATAATTAAAAAAACATTTCCGGTTCGTACTAATGTCGGAGATTTTCTTTATTTTAATTTCGACGAATTTATATTTGAACAAGCAGTTACCATAAAGTTATTTCATCAAGATTTTTAGGTATCTTTTTTCAATCTAATTTTCTTTCTTTCTTTCTTTTTGAGTTTCTCTAAATCATATCTTATTGTAGAACTACAAACACAGAAGTTTCAAACGTGTGCAATGAATTATGAAGTCTTCTTTTTTAAAGAATAGGTCTAATATTTCATATTTATATTTTCATTTTATGGCGACATTTTGTCTAATACTAATATCAATAAAAGAATAGGTTGGAAATGAATTATCTTCTTCTTTGAAGGAACGTCTGTAATTTATAAGATAAGATTGGAGAGAACAAAGCAAATTTCGAATAGGAGCCTATTGATTTTATTTTCTAACACAAGATAATGGATGTTCTCGCCGTGGCGACATATGTGTTTCGCTGATGTACAGACCACACATAAGCATAGAATTATACATGCACGCCGCCCTTATAATCAATGATTACTTGTTAATCCATGGATTGAACAAACTAGGCACACGTGCTATAAACTCTGACAGAATAGCCGTTTGCAAAAAAAAAAAAATGAAAAAAAAAAAAACAACAACAACATGTAAATGTAGGTCTATGGTCTATGTTGGCCAGCTGGTCAGTGCAAATTAATCCACGGATCAGCTATGGGCTATTTACTGGCATACCTACAGTTTCATAAACTAGTAATAACAGCTTTACTCTATACTACTTTAGGACTACATCCATAACTATAAATCAACATAAAAAACAAACGCTAATTAAGTTTAATTCAACCTTTTGATAAATTAATCACATGCCATCAGCTCTGCACAGCTTAGGAAAAAAACAAACTAACGTTTAGGCTCTTGTCCATATGAAATATGTAGTCTCTAATGCCTCTAGTAATCGCCCGACGGTCATTTGACACACTATACGGAATCTACGTACGGACTGTGTTTGTTTTACTGAGGTCAACTCCTGAACTGTCTGCAGTGCACGCTAACTTGTTTGTAATGCGAAACGCCCACCGATAAGTTCTTGTGGCAACTCGTCTACAGTGTTGTCCACAATACTCGGCACGTCTAGGCTTTAAAGTGTTATCACCTAGAAGGCCACTATCTCACTCTTGATAACTAGGCCCTATATATATATATATATATATATATATATATATATATACGATGACATTAACCGTAGATTTATGATCCTAGCACAATTTAAAAAATATATATATACATTTCTTATGAAAAACGTGTTTGTTTATGCCAAAGTCTGCTCTGTGCGCGGATGTTCGCTATGGTCCGATCTCCTGTGGACAGGGTGGGTGGGTGTAATTAGGGAGGCTTCCGTGCTGCCTTATTATGCGTTCAACCAAGACAACTCGATCACCTCGGCCATATAGGCTGTCATATTGTACAAATATTGTTACCGTATTTGAGAAGACAAAATATGTAGAGCATATATTTCTTGTCCACTGGATCTATTTCCTTTAGGCCCACACAGGGTTACCCAAATATCAGACTTTCGCGTATTGAACTCTTGAAAAAAAAAAAGCTACGCGCCGAAGAATAAAAAGTCGATTATGCATCCCTAGACTCAGCTTGGTTGGTTCACTATTTAAACAATGTCGATATAGAATTAAAATTATAGGGCATTTATAATTTATGAAAAAATAATAATAATAAGGCTTTTCTTCGAGTCCGAAGATTAATGAGGAATGCAGTAATTCTCGTGGATACGCAGCCCCAGCTGTGACCTACATATTTTGCCACATCCAGCACAGGCATTATCCGCCGGTGGTCGATTTATATTTTCTTTTATATGAACCTTTTTATTGATTTACCCCAACATGAAGGATATGGCTGCATAGGTGTGCATAATATTTTATAATAAGCATATATTTGAGTTTATTGTCAACGTGAATTTAAAACTTTACATACCATCAGGATTTGGTCCAAATCCGTACCTCGACTATGCACTGACTTAATAACCCTGAGAATGCCCGATGACCTAAACTGGTGCAGTCTGCTTCTGAAATCCCAGTGGAAGTCAAACCTATTTTTCTCTTTCTCAATGACTTCTCTATTGGTTAGCTTGCGCCTTAGTCTCTTCTCCAGCAACTTCTTGCGGGAGCCTAAAAGTTTTGCTCTTCTGGTGTTCAACACTGGATCCTCAGTGGCGACGTCCACGCTGGAGAGAAAGAGCTGGTCAATAAGAATTTGGACATCATTGCAAGGCCCGGTCGTCCTCGACCATGGCCGTCGTCGAAAGTAGAAGACTGAGTAGGGGGGAAGCTTGGGTGGGCGCGATGGTTTCCTCGAGCAACAGAAGCAAAAGCATCTTCTTAATCTTGACATGGGGTTAGAAGCATCCTAATATACTGAAGAATCATGGTGTAGATGAAACTCGTTTATTTGTTTTGTTTGTAGACTCCTGTTTTTTTTAAGTTTATGTTTTCCTATAGCTCAATAGTTTGTAGTATTGAATCCAATATTTGTATTACACACGTTTGTAGCTATAGACGTATGGACGAAATAGATCTAGATCTAAGTCTAGACGTTTTGCTTATACAAGACAGAAACTAACTCTTCCATCAGACGTAACCTGCCTGCCAGCTGTGATCTTTTGTTCGCTGGGAACAAAACGTTTATGTTACAAATAAAGTGTGTATGTATTCAAATTAGATCCAGAATCTAGAGCTGGCAGAAAAAAAAATACAACAAAAGGTCTCATTATGATAGCCGTGTTCATCTCACATTGAAAGCACAGTTGAACACTAGTGGGTGTATTTATCGGGAAATTAAAAAACACTTTTGTTTTTCAAAAATAAATTTCAGTGATTTATTCAGATGCTTCTTTTCATCTACATCTAGGAATTAACAAGAAAAAAAAAATGTCGGAAACTTTCATTTGTATGGTTACACAACGGTGTAGTTGCAGTGTAGTATGTCCGAGAATAAATATAATACCAAAGAAACATCTCTGCAGCTCCTAGAAGAAAATCTATTAGAAACCAGTCTGTGTAGAAACAGACAACTTTGTCTACTTCGGAAGCATCATACAAAGAGAAGGGGAGAAGATGCAGGTGTCGCGATTCAACAATGCTAGGCATAGTTTTAACACTCTACGACCGATCTGCCGGTCAAAAACACTGTACCTAGTAACCTACACAATGAAATCCGAATCTTCAACATAAATGTGAAGGCAGTTCGATCTTTTATATGGCGCAGAGACTTCGAAAGTAACAAACAACAATACAGACAAGATCCAGCTGTTCTAGTCAAATGCTTGCGTCATATAATTGGTGTCAAATGGCTAAACAAAATCTCAAACGCAGCCTATGGGAAACAACTCTTAGACTTAGACTTAGGTCCTCCCGCGCCGTTCGGCGCATTGGGCGGCAAGCTGTCTCCATAATGATCTGTCACTGGCAATGTCTGAAGCCTCTTCCCATCTGGTGTCCACTGTTCTGAGGTCCTCCATGAAGGTGTGTCGCCAGGTAATACGAGGACGTCCCTGTTTGCGCTTTCCTCGTTTTGGCTTCCATGTTATCGCAACTCTTGGTGTGCGTAATTCATTTTGACGTAGAACATGTCCCGCAAACCTCATGCGACGCTCAGTCACAACCTCACTAAGTGTTCGACTCCCAGTTCGGCAAAGGATTTCCTTGTTTGAGATCCGGTCTGTGTAACTGACTCCCAAAATCCGTCTCAGCCATCTCTGTTGAGCCACATTTAGTCTTTTCTCAATTTTGACAGATGACTTCCACGTCTCACATGCATATGTAGCAGTTGGAATGACGATTGTGTTGAGAAGGTGTATTTTTGTCTCGAGTCCAATGGCTTGGCTAGTCCAAATAGGCTGCAGCCTTTGGAAAATGCTCCCTGCCTTTCCTATTCGGCACGCAACATCATGGTAAGCATCTCCATCATTTGTTATGATGCTGCCAAGGTACGTGAACTTGTCCAGCTCTTCAAGCTTTGACTCGCCAAGTCTGACGGGGACACCCTTTGCCTTATATCCCACTCGCATAATTTTAGTCTTATCCAAGTTTATGCGGAGGCCAATTTTTGGTGCCTCTCTGTCTAGGCTCTCCGTCATTTCTTGAATGCATTTATTTGTAGCCCCGAGTAGTGCAACATCATCAGCAAAGTCCAAGTCCGTCAATCGGAGTTGTTCATGCCATGGAATACCAAAGGCAGTCTGGTTCATTGCTCTCCTCATTATGTAGTCGATGGCTAGGAGGAAAAGGAAGGGAGATAAGATGCACCCCTGTCTCACACCTGTCTCGATTGCAAAAAACTCTGTTGTTCCCTCTTCTGTTTTAATGCAGCAACTAGACTGACTGTAAAGGTGTCGTAGGATCTGGACGAATTTTTCTGGTATACCGTATTCTCTAACTATTTTCCATAGTGATTCTCGGTGGACACTATCAAACGCTTTTTTGAAGTCCACGAAACTGATCGTTAGCCGTTGTTGGTACTCAAGACTTTGTTCTATGATATTTCGTAAAACGAAAATCTGCTCTGTACATGATCTGCCTCTTCGGAAACCTGCTTGTTCTTCTCTGAGCCTTTCATCTACAGACTGTTGAAGCCGTCTCAACAAAACAGTGCTGAAAACTTTGCCTGGGACAGAGAGGAGAGTAATGCCCCTCCAGTTGTTACAGTCTGCCAAGTTGCCCTTTTTTGGAAGCTTTACAATCACTCCCTTTTGCCAGTCCTCTGGGACTTTTGTAGTTCGCCAACAGAGATTTAAGAGATCAGTCATTCTGTTAACAATGCACTGTCCCCCATATTTTAGCATTTCTGCTGATATCATGTCTAGTCCTGGTGCTTTGTTATTCTTTAGCACTGCAATGGCCATGGTAACCTCCTCAGCAGTTATTGGGTCTGTCTTGACCTTGAGATCATTTTCTGGAGAGGGGTCCTTGAATATGTAAGTTATGTCTGGCGACAGTTGGTTAAGGGTCTCTTTAAAGTGCTCTACCCATCTTGCATCCTGTTCTTCTTTCAGCAAACACTAATAGAATAAGAAATCAAAGAAGGAAAATGTGCTGGATTGGCCACACAATGCGAAGAACAGCAGACAACATTGCAAGACCTGCTCTAGACTGAGATCCACAAGGAAAGAGAAAGTCTGGGAGACAAAAGGAAATAGGGAGGAGATGGGTAGACTAAAAGCTAAGATGGTATGTTGGACCCAGCTCAGGGGCATTGCCTAGAACAAAGTCCGATAGCGGCGTACTGTTGCGGCCCTGTGCTTCAATGGGAGTCAAAAGGTGTAAGTCAAGTAAGTCTAGAAGTATGTCACATTTTCCCTCCAATTCAGTTTCTAACGTTCAAATACAAATGAACTCATCAAAGCACGATGGCGAAACTGATTCGGCGATCCTTATGGCGCCGACCATTTGGCACTAAATTTTTAAAAAGACCAAATGTTACAGGCACAGTCTATGTTTATTATATCTTGTCATTTTGATAGGCCTATATGTCTGTGTTTTGTATGTGGTTTCAATTTGTCTTCAAATGTATTTTTTTAATAATATGAAGAACATTTTTGTCCATTAGATTTTATAATTTAAGTTTACTGTGTAATTATTGTTATGTCACTTCTCATCGTGTTAGGCCTACAAGATCTCCCAGACTGTATCTCAAATCACTTCTCATCGTGTTGATTAGGGCTACAAGATCTCCCAGACTGTATCTCAAATCACTTCTCATCGTGTTGATTAGGCCTACAAGATCTCCCAGACTGTATCTCAAATCACTTCTCATCGTGTTGATTAGGCCTACAAGATCTCACAGACTGTATCTCAAATCACTTCTCATCGTGTTAGGCCTACAAGATCTCCCAGACTGTATCTCAAATCACTTCTCATCGTGTTGATTAGGCCTACAAAATCTCCCAGACTGTATCTCAAATCACTTCTCATCGTGTTGATTAGGCCTACAAGATCTCCCAGACTGTATCTCAAATCACTTCTCATCGTGTTGATTAGGCCTACAAGATCTCCCAGACTGTATCTCAAATCACTTCTCATCGTGTTAGCTACAAGGTCTCCCAGACAGTATCTCAAATCACTTCTCATCGTGTTGATAAGGCCTACAAGATCTCCCAGACTATATCTCAAATCACTTCTCATCGTGTTGATTAGGCCTACAAGATCTCCCAGACTGTATCTCAAATCACTTCTCGTCGTGTTGATTAGGCCTACAAGATCTCCCAGACTGTATCTCAAATCACTTCTCGTCGTGTTGATTAGGCCTACAAGATCTCCCAGACTGTATCTCAAATCACTTCTCATCGTGTTAGCTACAAGATCTCCCAGACTGTATCTCAAATCACTTCTCATCGTGTTGATTAGGCCTACAAGATCTCCCAGACTGTATCTCAAATCTTGGGGGAGCTACCACCTTCTACCAAGCGCGTCCCCAGGTGGCGGATAGGGGAAAGACCTTTAGATATAAGGGTTAGCTGTGAATAGCAAATAAACAGCCGCGGACCAACTGGTTTGCAGTCATGGAGGATGAGGTGAAGTATTCCAGTGGTTAGAATATTTACTAAAAACATCTCAGAAATCCAGGGAAATGATTGCAAAAAGCGAGTATAGGGCGCTCTAACTCTAAACCCGGGTAGATGAAACCCGTTAGCTAGGGATAGCAGTTCATCTAGGAGAGAAAACTCCGAAAATAAACACCTGCTGCCTTGCAGATGATCTTGGATGATCAAAGGCTATGGGAGCACACCCAGAAAGAAAAGCAGGCTGAAGTCGGAGTCAATGGGCCTCCTGGTGCATAACACATTGACACGCAACCTCATCTATGTTGGAGTTCAGTAACGATTCTAATAGATGTGGCGTCCTGCCTGTGGAATCCCGCCGCGCAGGTAGGGGGCCGGGCTCTCCGCCTCGAAGGAGCCCACACAAGCGAGCTGGTGGTTCTTCTATCTCTGCCTGTGGAGCCAGGAGCAGGGACAAGAAAGTAAATACTACTGGCCAACACTCCAAGACCAAAAGTCTAAATATCTTACAATGGAACGCAGAGGGCATCCAAAAGAAAAAAGAAGCTCTAAAAATATTTCTGCATGAGAAAGAAATTGATGTAGCTTGCATCCAAGAAACTCATTTGAACAGTAATCTTCGTTTCTCCATTAGAGGCTACACCTGCATCAGACAAGATAGAGAAATCAGACCCAAAGGAGGAATCCTCACCCTCATTAAAAATGACATCCCTACCACAGACATAACTATGCCCAACTCCTCAGAATCAGAAATAATGGGAACTAAGCTAATTCTCCAAGATGGAAATATTAATCTATTTAACTGCTACTTCCCACCAGACAAGGAAATAGAGATTGACCACATACAAATACCTGACCAAGAAGACTGTCTAATCTTAGGAGATATGAATAGTCACTCTCAGAGCTGGGGATACCCAGACCTAAATGCCAGGGGAGAAGAAATTGAAGAATGGCAAGCAGAGAACAGACTTATCTTGCTAAATAAACCTGAGGACAAACCAACCTTTTTTTCAAGAGCCTGGCTAACATCAACCACTCCAGATCTAGCCTTTGCAACAGACAACTTATCCAAAAAGTGCACTAGAGAAGTTGCAGACCAGCTAGCCACCAGTGACCACAGACCCATATTGATCAGTATCGATACCTCCTTCAAAATATCAGAAAACTCCACCATCCCCAGATGGAACTACAAAAAAGCCAACTGGCACCTATTCTCAAAGCTCACAGACCTATATACAACTTCAATAAACTGCAAATCAAATCAGGTTAATAAGTCATTCTCAGCTTTCTCCAAAGCAATACTCCTAGCAGCTAAGGAATCAATTCCTAGAGGAGCAAGAAAAGATTATATCCCCAACTGGTCTGATCACCTTCAACAACTCCACAATGCCACTACTGAAGCCAGAAACACAGTAGAAAATAACCCTTGTATAGAAAATAACATAAATCTAAAAGCAGCTAACGCAGTTTTCAGGAAAAATTACCTTTCCGCCATGAGGAAAAGTTGGCATGAAAAAACAGAACAACTAAACGTAGATAGAGATGGCCACAAACTCTGGCGTATAGCCAAATGTCTCAACCAGGAAGAAAACAGAACAACTCCTATAGTAATAGAAAAGGACAACAAACCCCTGAAAGGCCAAGAAGCAGCAAATGAATTCATTAAGTTTTTCCAAAGCGTAGGACAAATACAAATTAATGAAAGTAGAAATAAAGATGTAAACTCAGAAATCCAAGATAAATTTAAAGAAAACAATCCAGCTTACTCCTTGGGAATGACCACTAATCTTAAAATGAAGGAACTAGATGAATCCCTAAAAGTCCTCAAACCAAAACAAGCCCCGGGCCCAGACAAAATATCAAATGACATGCTTCTTCACTTGGGTCCTCAAGCCAAAAGAAAACTGCTACAATTATTCAATGCTAGCTGGAAATCTGGCAGAATTCCAAACATCTGGAAAAAAGCCATTATGATCCCTATACTAAAGCACAGCAAGCCAAGAAATAAACTGGATAGCTACCGTCCCATCAGCCTCACTAGCTGTACTTGCAAACTGATGGAAAGAGTGATAAATAGAAGGCTGACATGGATCCTTGAGTCAAATAACCTACTCACTGAAGCCCAGGCTGGCTTTAGAAAAGGCAGATCAACAGAAGATCAAATTGCCTTCATCACACAAGAAATAGAAGACGGCTTTCAAGAAAAGAAACCAACAACAATTGTGTGGGTTGACTTAGAAAAAGCATTTGACAAAGTCTGGGAACAAGGTCTCTTGCTCAAGCTAATCCAGCATCACATATCCCACAGAATGTACAACTGGATAAAGGAATACCTAAATAATAGAAAAGCCTTAGTTTGCATGCAAGGACAAAGAAGCCACACAGTGGGTATAAAAAATGGTGTCCCCCAAGGAGGAGTCCTATCCCCAACACTTTTCCTAATATTCATAAACTATCTAAATCAAAACCTACCCAAAAAAGTTAAGAGCAGCATGTATGCAGATGACCTTGCCTTAATTAGCACAGAAGAATATGTAGGAACATCGAAATTTCGATTACAAGATGCTCTTGATAAACTCAATAATTGGTCCAAAGACTGGGGCATGTCCATTAACACAAAAAAGACAACATATACCATATTCTCACTGTCAACAAAACAACAAACAATAAAATTAACATTAGATAAGGAAGCTTTAGAAAAAAATGACAGCCCTACTTATCTTGGAGTCACCTATGACCCGAGACTAACCTGGAAAAACCAAATAGATAAAACACAGAGTAAAGGCATCCAGAGACTATCCCTCTTGAAAAAATTAGCTGGCACAGATTGGGGAGCTAATCACAACATCCTGAAAAAGACCTATACCAGTTATGTAAGACCTGTACTAGAATATGGTGCCACAGCATGGGGCTCAGCAGCCCAAACCAACCTAAGAAAAATAGACAAGGTTCAAAATATTGGTCTAAGGATAATGACAGGAGCAATCAAAACAACACCCATAAGAGCTATGGAGGAAACCGCTGCCCTGATCTCTCTGGATGAAAGAAGAGAAATAAAAATCCTTTCCCAATTCACTAAATTGGAAACCTTGGAGAGGCACCCACTCAGAACAAAAATCCACAAAACTGGCACAAAAAACCGTCTCAAAAGGACCAATTTCATACAGGAATCTCTAAACCTAAAAAAGAAACACCAACTTGAAAAAATTACTCTGGAATCCTCGATACACTATAATGAATCTCCACCCTGGGACGAAAGCCCTCTTCCTACTATAAGGGACCATATTGAAAACATAAAAAGAAAATCTGATTACAGACCAACAGAGCTCAAGGAAATAGTGAACTGTTTTCTACATACCAATTACCCTAGCAATCAGTGGATCAGAGTTTACACAGATGGCTCATCCCATAAAGCCACCACAAATGGAGGAGCTGGAATACTTATCGAATGGCCAGATGGAGGAAAACTAGAAAAATCCTTTGCAACTGGAGAGCTCTCTGACAGTCACAGAGCAGAAAGGGAAGCACTAGCACTAGCTGCTACCATGCTAGCAAATCATCCAAGTTCCCCTCACAGTCAGATTGTCTTTCTAACAGACGCAAAAACAACCCTCCAAAGCCTGCAAAACTCTGATTCCCCTTATATTAAAAACCTCAGAACAGCACTCACAAAGCTCAACCACAACAGCAAAAAAACTGTTATTCAATGGATACCATCTCACATACAACTAGCAGGAAATGAGAAGGCTGACACACTCGCCAAGAGTGGGAGAACAAACTCACAAGTAAACTCTGCACTCTATCCAGAAGAAATGAAGAAATTAATTGTAGATAAAATAAATGAGAAATGGACGAGCTCCCATCCAAATCACAAGAAAGATGATGCTTACTATAAGCTATCCCGACAAGACCAACGTCTAATCTTTCGACTCAGGACCGGACACAACAGAATGCGACAACACATGTTCCGGAAGCTCAAAATTGGAACCAGTGAAATCTGCCCATGTGGAGTATCACCAGAAAATGCCGACCACGTCCTCCAAAACTGCTCTCTCTACCAAGAGGCCCGTATAAGACATTGGCCCCAAATCACCCCAATAGAAAGAAAACTATATGGAGAGCTCCCTGATTTGGAAACCACTGCGCAGTTCATCTCATGTATTGGTCTAGTCATATGAACACTCCAACATAACAATGAGAACGATGAAGAAGAAGAAGAAGTATCTCAAATCACTTAAGTTTTAATCCAGTTTTGTTAGCAGAACACCAGTAGGCCTATTTCCATATAATAGCACATTTCTGGGCCTTTGATTAAGGAATCATGAAATGCCAGTGTCCCTCGTGTAACCTTGTTGGTGATCCAAAGAATGCTGCACAATACTGTTGGCTCTAGTTCACGTGCAGGAGTAGCTAGAGGGAATATCACAGTTGGTGGTCTCAATGCATAATGGAAGGGATCATACTCCTGGTTTTTCCTTGTACTTCTAAACTCTCAGCACTGCAACAAACTCTTAAAGCTTATGAGGTTCATCTGCTCAAAGCTAGCGGTTTGAAAAGCGCCAGGTGCTGCCACCACCCCTCCAACTGTCAGTAAAAAAAAATATTTTAAAATACTAGAAAAGGGCTTATATAGAGGAAGAACTTCACATTTACAGCTATGTATCCAATACTGTACGATTTATTTCCCTTTTCGATACTAAACAAAATAAATTAGTTACCAGTATTTAATTAATTGGTTTTTTTATTGATTCCTGTTTTGTTAGGAATAATTGTGCAAAGTTTCAACTTCATTTGAGAATGGAAAGTGGGCGAAATAACATGTTCAAAATGTGTACAGACAGACAGACAGACAGACAGAGTGAGTTGATAGAAGCTTTGTGAGAAATGTACACCCGTCAAATTGATAGAGAAAGGAATAAATATGAACATCAGCCTATGTGGGTATGTTTTAGAACAAAAGACCACCCATGGCTTGATATAGGCCTTAAATTTATTCAAGGAAATTAGCTGATACATTTTAATTAACATTTTACAAATATTTCTTTATCAAAGCATTGTAGGCCTATGTCTGTAAACAGATTATTTCCCTCCAGATTACGTCTCTACCGTAGTATTATTATGCCACATTACATTTAATTTTTAAAAAATCTTATTTAATAATGATGTATGTATGCGATAAAACAGTTGGCAGTGTATAATTTTAAACAAAAATAACAACAAATTGGTTACATTTGCGTTCTTAAACTGGCTTGACCAAAACCAGAAGACGACGTCTCCTGATTAGGGAACCGGCGATGTGGCACTCACTGTGACAAAATAAAATACGAATTACGAGTAATCGATGAACTAATTGGTTATATGTTTCATTGATTCGTCGACAATGAATAATTCTGCAAAGTTTCAACTTTATCCGAGAGTGGGAACTTGGACAAATAACGTGTACAAGATGCCACTCAGAGTTTATAAAAGCTTTGTAAAAAAAAAAACGGGTTTCCCTTAGGGCAGTGGTTCTCAAACTGTGATACGTGGATCTCTGGGGGTCCGCAGTAAGACTAAAATTATATATAATTAAAATGACTTTTTCGCCTAAAGCCAGTTTATCCAATAGGATAATTTTAATAATAATCAACTGGACACTCAGGACCGTTCAAAATGTTTTTCCTACCATTCTATGACGACCTACCAAAGATTTGAAAGCATTCTTCACTTAGATATTCCCAACTGGGTATTTAACCCTTTAACACGTAAACAAACTATTTTCCCTATCACATATGAATCCATACAGGAGAAGCTTAATGAAATATCCACAAATGAAGAACTTAAACCAATGCCTGAACAATGATAGCTTATCACAAATTCTAGATGCAAAAACATATTCCGATTTTATAGACTGCATTTTGGGTCATTGTGTAGAAGTTGTTGACTGCTTTTCGTCTTCTTATTTGGTATAACATAGATCTAGATTCATTGCCATAATAAACATCATCACAATTAAAAGAAACCGACTAAAAATATGTGTTCGCTGAAATTTGCGGTTCCTGCTTACAAACATAGAGCTAAACATAAAATACATAATTTTAAACATAAGTTTAATAAACACTCCTCCAGCATTAAAATGTTTGTTTTTTTTTGTTGTTTTTTTTTGTAACGTATATACTTTGCATTTAGATCTATGTAGCATTTTCACTTATATGGGTCCTTGTACAAGTTTTGACTATTTGAAAGGGTCAAAAAAAGTTCGAGAAACTCTGCCTTAGGGGATAGGGGACTTCTATAATTACAATAGGCCTACGACATGGCTTGACAAGAGACCTTATATAGATATTTCCATGTCAACGGATAGGACCGGCACCTTCGACATAGGGTCACGATAGGACCATAGACTAAATATATAAATTTATAGGTCAGTGTTCTATTTGCCTGCATGGAAATCTTTATTATTAGAAATATTTATCCTCTTCAACTCTGAACTCGATGTAGATCTAGTATTGTAGAAATAAACAACATCATGAACATGGCAAATCTGGCGAAGATTAAACAACTTTTCAGTATGCTCTTTAAGAATTTCGTTACTTATGACGCCCTTTCTGAGTTTCTCTAACCTGTATTAATTTAGATCTCATCTGCTTGTATTTGAATTAAATAGATCTAGGTCTATAAGTTACAATTTATAAGTACTAGATTCTAGTACTAGTAGTATTATAATTATAAAATAATAAGTATAAGTAAAACAGATCCTGTCTTAGTCTTAAATTATTAATAATAATATTAATTAATTGAATTAATTCTTAATAAAAGACAAAGTTAATAATATAAATTATAATAAATTTATTTAATTTAAAATTAATAAATAAGTTAATTTATTTAAGTTAAAAAACTAAAGTTAAAAGAACTTAAAACTTAACTTAAAGTCAAAGTAGACTAACTAGTTATTTTATAATACTAAAACTAAAGTATAGTATACTAGTTAAATAAGTTACTTTATTTAATAATTTATTATAAATTTATACTACTAGTAGTACTACTCTAACTCTAGAAAGAATAAACTATAAAAACAAAATTAACAAATTATTTTTACAAGAACTGCAGATCTACATCGATGCAACAAGTGAAGTCATATTATATTATTATTAATTATAAATATCTAGGCGTCATCAATGATAACAAGCTCTCATGGGAAGACCACCTTGGAACTCTGACAAAGAAAACAGCCCAGCAACATTTTTCCTATACAAACTCAATAGCTTTAAACTAAATAAGGTCCTAGATAATTTTTATGGTGCGTAGTGGAAGCAAAGGCGGATGGTTGTTGCGCAGGCCACATGACACCTAATTAACCATAGAGTAAAGAAACTGATTAGCTTTACATCACATGCTAACCAGATCTTGTTTCATTGTATCACTTACCAGTATATTTTTTATCAGAGATCAAAGTGGTTATATTGAGATCATACCTCTAGCATAAAAGCTCTCTATAGTTTATTTCATAACTTAGTGACCAGATAAAAAATTTAAGAAAGAATAGTAACAAGTGTAATAATTAGATTAAATGATTAAGGTGGAAGCCACTTACAATTCATAAATAGGCTAACTATTTAGCATAAACTTAGTTTTAATACTTAATTACTTTTATCTTTTTTTTCTAATGGCCTTGAACATTTTGAACAAAAGATAAAACCAGCCTTTTTCTTGAGAAGCAACACAGATGGATGTCAGCAGTGGCAGCTACTAGAAGTATTTTGGAAAAAGAGTTAGAGAACATCAAAGCTGCAGGAACATACAAAAATGAGAGGATAATCACATCTCCTCAAGGCCCATCCATCACTGTCAAAAGCAGCCAAGGACAAATCTTGAACTTTTGTGCTAATAATTATCTTGGATTGTCAGTAGGTCCATGCTCAAATAAAAACATATTGTATCTTATTGCATATCTGAATTTTTCATAACTTTCTGCATAGCCTACATAGTAACATACCTATAATATCTATTATCAGTTAATATACACAAATGAGTTCTCTTTACACTACCAAATGTGAGAAAAACTACAATGTATAGAAATACTTTATTTTAAAACTTTGTATGTTTCTAGAGCCACCCAGAAGTGATAGAAGCTGGAAAGAAAGCTCTGGACACGCATGGAGCAGGATTAAGCTCAGTGCGTTTTATCTGTGGAACCCAGGTAAATTATATACGTTGTGTATAACTTGCAACCTAACAATTGTTTATAAACCCTTTAGATATAAAAATGTAAGATAATTAAAACTTTAGTCATTCAAAATATCTCCCTAAGCAAATGAGACTGCTCACAGGTTTCTTAGGAAATGTCACAAGTTTTTTTTTTATAGGAACTGTAGTTGTCATCCTAGAGTCCAATTCTAGAAGCAGTGATTATAGCGTATTGAAATTACAGTCCAAATTTCACAATCACCTGCTTGGGGGAATTAGGTTTGAACATCTTGGACTAAAAACACTTATCCACTGTTTTGACCTAGTGCATTTCATGTCTTATTCTAAAGCTTTAAGGAGCTCTTGAAAGTCACCATAAAATATCAAGGATAATTACTAAACATTAAAAAGTAAAAATTACTGATGTTAAATCAATAAAAAAAAACCTGTTACTTTCTCATAAAAGATTTTGTGCAGTGTTTGAAAAGTCTGTTATTATTATTTATATTACCTGCTTTATTTTTACTGTATTATTAGCTATAGTGTTGATGTTTATTACTTAAATACTATCAATACTATGGCATTAGACTTTGACATATGGGGGAAATATGGAAAACTCTTAAAATTTGAATATGGCTTTGGTGTAAGAATTCTCTATTAAATAATAATATTAAAAAATTACAACTATGTACTGGTTATTGTTAATTATTTTAGTATTTTGTAAATTAATGTGTAAAATCTGTATGTGAAACTTTCATAAATTCCGTTTTGTTTTATTATTTACTGGTACCAGGATATTCATAAAGATCTTGAGAGTAAAATTGCCAAGTTTCACAACAAAGAAGATGCCATTCTTTACATAAGCTGTTTTGATGCAAACGCTGGCGTATTTGAGACACTACTTAGTCCTGAAGATGCTGTTATCTCTGATGAGTTAAATCATGCTTCAATTATTGATGGGATTCGACTTTGTAAAGCACAAAGACTTAGATATAAACATAGAGATTTAGAAGGTAAAATCAATTACGTTTCTTTGTCCATGTTTCTTTTCATATTTCTTTATGTACACATCATTGCCAAACATAAGGGAAGTCCCGGAAGGGGGAGACATCACAGATTTCAAATCTAAAAGAGGAAAATGTGGAAAGATAAATTGTTGTGGATTTTGATTTACTAATTTTTATGTTGTTGCTTTTTAACTTGTGTACTTTTTTGTGCTCATTTTTCCTGTAAACACTCACTAATAATCAGGGACAATGTCTTACACAATTTTTCTAATGACTCTGCAGATTTGGAAAAACAACTGGAGGAAGCTAAAAGCTGCAGACAACGATTAATTGCTACTGATGGGGTTTTTAGTATGGATGGAAATATTGCACCATTAAAGTAAATGACCATTATTGTTTGTTCTAGTTTGAAAATTGGGTCCTTTTTTTTTTTAAAAAATATATTTGTTTTATCACTGAAACTATAAAAAATGTCAAACTTTATTTATTGAAGTAATTATCATGTCTTTTTATTTGTCAGCTTAAGTCGATTCTACTAATGTTTTTAAAATGTTGACAGAGACATAACGAAGTTGGCTAAAAAACACAATGCTTTGGTGTTTATTGACGAGTGTCATGCAACAGGTTTCTTTGGTCCAACTGGAAGGTTGGTCTAATTCTTTATATTAAAAGTGCAGCAAAACTGTTAAGAAAGAACTAGATACCTTCTTGCTGTGAAATGTAAGACTAAAAGTTGAACCAATTTTTAAAATGTTTTTATTCTTTTCAAAATATTTAACCATATAATTAACTTTTACATCATGAAACCTTTTTTACCAAAAAAATTCCAAAAGTTTTAGCCTATTTAATGTAATTGTTATCCTTGCTTTACAGCAACTTGATTTTAAAAAATTGTTATGAATCATTCCATATATATGAAATATGAAAAGTACATCTTAATCATAGATTGGCATGAGAACTACTTCTAAACTATACCTTTAGTTAATCTTTTTTTAAGTACATACTAAGATCTCATCCTGTGAATTTTATTAAAACAAGCCTTTACTTTGGTTTCAAATGGCTCAGTCTGTTTCATTTTGGTCACACTACAAACTGCTCCTTTCAGGGGAACTGAAGAACATTTTAATCTCTCTGTCGATATCATCAACTCAACATTAGGCAAGGCTCTAGGAGGTGCTGCAGGTATGTATTCACTGTTTTTTTTAAGTTTGCTACTTATTTCTCTATAAGTGAAACAATTTTAAAGTGATTAATTAGAAGAATAGGAAATGGATTTCATAGTATAATCTCAAAAGTAGAACTCATTTGAATTGTATGGCATGATCATTTGGAATGGGCATAAAGTCACTAGCTTGAACCTGACATGAAAAAATAACATCAGGCAAGCAGTGATGTAACCGTGTTAATTGTGAGTGTTTTCTAGTTTCATTTGTTTGTTTAAAGTCAGTATTTGTTACTATTTTCTATGAAAACTACTTTTATTCTGTTGATCTTATTTTTGTAAAAAAAAAAAATAGAAAAAAAAATCAACATATCATTATCAACAAATTGTTTTCAAATATAATCTGTTCATTTAAGGTGGTTACACAGCTGGACCTAAACAACTTATTGATTTACTGAGGCAAAGATCTAGACCTTATTTATTTTCCAATACACTTCCCCCACCAGTAGTGGCCTGTGCCAGTAAGGTAAAGTCTTTTGATATAATCTTTTTTTTTTTAGTTTGTACTGTCAGGTACATAAAAGAAACTAATGCAATAATAAACTGACATCTATTTTATTTACGTGAAAATAAAATAGTAAAACAAAAGTAAAGTATTGTATAAAACAGTAATAATAAATAATGAAATTTACAAAGTAGTAGACTTCAGCGTTATGACTTCGGGGGACACGACAATTCGTTCACTGACATTTTGTTCACCGACAAATCGTTCACGACTTTTCGTTCACGCGACTATTCGTTCACCAGACATTTCGTTCACCCGACTATTCGTTCACGGACTATTCGCTCACAGACAACTTGTTCACCGACAGTTGGTTCACGACAAATCGTTCACGCGACTATTCGTTCACGGCACGGACAAATTGTTCACAGACAAATCGTTCACTGGATAGTAACATATTGTTTATATTATATATTCTCGTCGCGTGTTTAATTTATTTACATTAAAGTTTTTTTAGCTATTATTTCCAAATGCAAAAAATTTCTAGAGATCAGGTCAAATCCGAGTTTATTTAATTTCGTTGTTGTTGTTAATATTTTGTTAATGAGGACAGATTGTGGTAAAAATTATACTTAAAATAAAAAAAAATATAAAAAAAGAGATCTTACAAGCTAGCTGAAAATGTAAATGGGCCCTCACTTTACTATTTACTATAGGTAACATTTTTACTTTCACCTTTAATATACATTTTCTTCTTTTTTTCATCTACCGGGAATCTACCCATTCATCTGGCTACTCTAGTTGACACCTAGTTGAGTTGAGTTGAGACAGACTGGCTCCTCTGGAAGTCATACAACTTTATTGGACATTGCCTATACACATGTTCAATCTGTTAACATTGAAAATATCTACTAGACACTAGTATAGTACTTTCCATCAAGTTTAAAAGAAGTTTTATTTTATTTTTATTTTAGTTAACTTGTTTCTATATGTGACCACCCATTGGTAAACTAATTTGATTGCTTTGACTTCAATAACAAATTTATTGAAACAATTTTATTTTGTCGTTTTGCAATAAATTATAATTTTTTGATAGGGAACCAAAATATTACCTAGTGTTCTATATGTAATTAGTTTTTTTTTTCTTACATGTCTTAATTGATAAGTATTAACCTTAGATCTGTATCTAGTATGTGACGTTCAGAGTTGAACAGTGAAACCATGTACTGTACCAAATCTAGTACCATTGTTAAAAATCTAAATTATCTCTCGTAAAAACACTGAAAGGATTGTGGAAAAAATACTAGTGTGTCTGAGCTAGCCAGGAAAACCAGTGACTTGGCAGAATGCATGACGCGTAGGACGTAATCATCTTCTTTTTTGAAGAAACGTCTGTATTATATAAGATAAGATTTGTTTTTGTTAATAAGATATCAATAAAATGGGTATGTTAATTAAACATCTGGACCGCTATTAAGAAGATAAGCAAATATGGGTAGGTCGAACAAGACCACATGATGGACATGAGTGTAAAAGAAGGCCTACATGTTGAAAGTAAAAATGTTACCTATAGTAAAGTGAGGTCCCATTTAAATGTTTCAGCTTGCTTGTAAGATCTCTTTTTTCTTTTAAGTATAATTTTTTTCACATACTGTCCTCATTAACAAAATATTAACAACAAACAAACAAAAATTTTAAAAAGAATTTCGGATTAGGCCTGATCTCTAGTAATTTTATTGTTTTTGGAAATATTCAGTGAACGATTTGTCTGTGAACAATTTGTCTGTGAACGATTAGTCGCGTGAACGATTTGTCGTGAACCAACTGTCGGTGAACAAGTTGTCTGTGAGCGAATAGTCCGTGAGCGATATGTCGCGTGAACGAATTGTCTATTGAACGAAATGTCTGGTGAACGAATAGTCGCGTGAACGAAAAGTCGTGAACGATTTGTCGGTGAACGAAATGTCAGTGAACGAATTGTCGTGGAACCATGACTTCGATTAGAGACATCCTCCCAGACTTCTTATTGATGATGTACAAAACAAAGAGTTTATACACAGTAAGGTACCACACCATCAACAGTTTTCTCGTTCTGGACAAAGGTACAATATCTAGATTCTTTCCTCATTCAGTCGAACTCTTGAAGTATCTCTAATCATCAATAGATGTAAAACAGTTCTCAAGTCACACCTGCACTGGCCCTAAAGATAATATACAATGTACATTCTGTATAGTCTAAATCTACTTAATTAGCTATAGCTTCTAAAATATCATGTACAAAATCTCCGAAAAAAATGACAGTTAACTTACTAAACCCAAAACGGTTAGAAACATCTAGGGTCGTAATTAAGAACAATATATGACATCAGCCAACACTATGGCCATCCGTTACAGTACCTTCAGTGAAGTCCAGTAGGGCGTCGGCACCGTAGGCGCCATTATCCCATTGGAGGTTAGAAAGGCTTTTATCCAACCACCAGGCCTGGACATCTGGCTCTTCACCCCTGTCCTGTCTGAGGGCTTCCAACAGTAGACGGTCATATCGGTTGACTGGGCCAGACCAAGCCGTGCCGTGTACACAGCGCACCTTCCCCGTTCCTGAGTCCCACTCGCTATAAGTGGCTGAGAACAGTGCTAACTGCGGGGAGCTTGTCTCATATTCCAATATTGTAACCGCCACTGTTCTGTGCAAGGACCGCCACTCCAGCTACGAGTCACTGATGAGGGCCCTTTTGTGGAACGGCATGGCTGACTTTTTGGACTGGGTTCCGGGCATTCTTTCCATCCCAACCCCGAGTGAGAGAAAAAAAACAAAAGCTCACCCAGGAAAGCCCGGCCAGGCCTGGTTCGCTACTTGTATTTAGCCTATCTAGTTTCCACCACTAGACGTTTCCACCGGAGGCGCCATGCTGAGGCGACGGGTAGCTGGAATTCCTCCGGCGTTACAGTACCAGACTGCTTGACCTACACACTAGTCATTCGCACAATAAAAACATTGAGGGGTCATCCATGACAATGGTTATCCATACAATTTAATAAAAGAAGAAAATATTTAGGTATGAAGATACTGACATGTAAAAAAAAGTATATATCTAATATTAAATGATTTGTGTAATATTGATGTGTGCTTGCATGTGTATCATTTTAAAGGAAAATAATATCAGCGGATATGCCCCTTGGTTCCTGAAGGGAGCTATCTGCTAAGTTAATTTAACTATTTGAAGCAATGTGGTAACTAAAATAATACACCAAGAATTTAAAGATGCTTCCATCATCTCTATAATAAAATGGAAAACAGGCAGGCATGATATCACCTGGATAGGAATTTCTAGTTTTATACTAGTTGGATGCTACTAGCTAGATAATCACCAGGATTTCTTCCTGATAGAAATTTGGCATAACCAGTGGTCTCATGTTTTTAAAGTTAATTAGAACTTGCATATATCTAGTAAACAATATGAAGTACCCTTTTTAGATTTTGCGATCCATGGGGCAGATGATTTAATGGTCATTTGCTCTATAACCAACAGTTTACATTTTTTAAATTCTAGATTTACAAATAACTAGCAGTAATCAGCATTTTGTACACATTCAGGCTTTGGATCTAGTGATGTCCAACACAGATCTCCCTAAACAAGTACTTGCAAATACCCAGAGGTTTAGAGCCAAAATGTTAAATGCTGGATTCACCATATCTGTGAGTTACACTTTTTTTTTTCTTTATCCTCAAATTGTTTGCTAAATTAAAATGCTTGTTTTGTGAAATGACACTTACCATACAAATATATATATAGAGAGTTATTAATTTTTAGTTGATCAAATATTGTATTTCTTTTTTCTTATTCTCTTTATTTTTTTTTGTAAAAGGGAGATCCTTGTCATCCAATCTGCCCTGTTATGTTAGGAGATGCCAGGCTTGCTTCTGAGTTTGCAGACCAAATGTTAGGTAAATGGTTTTATTTTATTTCTGATAATTGTTTTTTTTTTTTTATCTCTTTGGTGCTGTATTTCCAATTCTAATAGAATTTCTAATTAATACTTTTTGTAATTGTCAGGAATTACATGCTTTTTTAAAAAAAATGTTATATATTACTTTATTATTGCTTAATTCATTTTTTAATAATTCCTAATTTCAGGCAATGGTATCTATGTTATTGGGTTTAGTTATCCAGTTGTTCCTAAAGGCAAGGCCAGAATCAGAGTGCAGATCTCAGCAGCTCATTCGGAGAAAGACATCGACAGGGCTGTAGATGCTTTCATTAAAATAGGACGGAATTTAAAAGTCATTAAGTAGACAGCTTGAAATAATGTTTATATTAAGACATTTTCTTCATATGGTTTCTTTATACTAGCTACAAAATGGTTGCGGGTAATATTTTTTTTTTTTGTTTGATCTCATTACTTTTGTGTTGTTGTTTTTTTGTAGTTACTTGTTACATTTTTATTGTGTTGCTGTATCGATCACACATTAATACCCCACCTAAAAATAAAAAAAAATCTAAATAATGAATTTAATCATCATCAGATGGTTGAATTTTCTTTTCAATGCTGGACTTCAAGAAAATTTATTATTTTCTCTTATAATGTAATGTAGTTTTCCTTTGAAATGTTTTGGCATTTAAGTTTCACCTCAACAAAAAAAAAATCTTTGTTCATTATGTGAAAAATTAGTCATAACTAAGGACATATGGAAAATGGCTTAAGATTACTTAAGGTTCATACTTATAGTATTTGTCAGATACACAATGGAAGTATGAATTGTTTCCCAAATTGAGCATGATACAGAAACACTGGAGCACAGGCAATAATTTGTGACCTGACAATTAAATAGACTTTAGCACAATACACACTTGCAAGAATAATAATTGCTTCAAGTAAGGTATATTGTAATGTAGAAATAGCTGAATATTTAATTTAGAAACATGTCTACAGACTTGATATGAATCTCACTTTCTCTTTTTCTCCATATTTTTCTAATTTACTTGTTGCAAATGTCTTCAAGCAATATATGTCTTTAATAAAAAATTTTTGGGTACTTTAATTAGATGTCATCCAAGCTTCTATGGTGAACCAAATTCTTTTTGGCTTTGGGTCTGAGATTTTCAGCCGAAAATAAGTTGGTTCACTTCTATTGAAATGTTTTTGTTTTTTTTTGCTTTTGTCTGAAGCTCCACCTCCTGGCCTTAAGAATATTGTTAGCTCTGACTTTGATAAATTGTACTTAAAAAATTGTTAAATATAGGCCATACAATTGTTCCATTCTATTACATGACATATTTATTGGTCAAAATCTCGCATTGCCTTGTGTCTAGTAGCGTATTTGATCTAAAATAGCTGGTGATTTTCCCACCCACTATGAAAGTAATAAGACGCACAAATATTTTGTTGAGTCAAGAATCACAGTCTCAATATTTTGTATCTACATAATTTTACATTTGAGTACTGCATGTATAATAAGCAATCAAGTGATCCATCTGTAAAAATGTCTTTACTTTCAGCCAAAACTCCATTAAAATATTTAAGTTAGAGAAGAAATATTTCTTGTATATTTTATATTCCGTACATCTATAAATCCATTTTTTTTCTGTCATTGTTGATATTATTCCAACTTTGTCTACTGACAGGGTAATTGTTTATATTGTGATATTTGTTATAATCTTTGAACTGAATTATGTTACAAAATGCATACATTAAATGATATTATCACTTAAATAGTAATGATTATACTCTTGTACTTAGCATGCATATTACATTAAGTAGACCAATAGCTAAGGAGTAGTCCATCTGTGTCAAGAATTTTCTTGTAAGGATTGATGTGTGCTTTTTTTTTTAAATCAAGAAATTAAGCCAGAATAAGTGACAGCCATTTTATGTGTTGGTTGGCTGCCTACTGGTGTGGTATGTTCTGTGGACTTCATCTTGATGGTCCTGAGTTTGAACCATTCACAGCTCACTTCAATGTCATCCTGCAGAAGATATGGTCTTGGACCGAGTCAACTGAATGTCTGAAACTTAGAAGTCATTCCACTCCACACCTTTGATGATTTTACATTCCACTCCATGAAAATATTTCTATTTCCCTAATGCATGGGAGATGATTGTTGATTGGTGAATATAAGTTTCTTTTTAACTGTGAATGTACTAAAACCATAGATGCTGTTATTTGATGGAAATATTTGTTTCTGCCATCATCCCAACCTTAGTCTTGTTGAAGAAGGAAAGTGGGAACTCAAACTTGTATACCAGTAATGCAAGTTGACTTACTAGACGCACACATTGCCAGTAGTTTAGAATATCCTATAAGGATAGTAGTTTCCATTCATTATGGAACATGCTCATTAATAATCCTGGATTTGAAATTAGACTATTTTGATATACCATAAGTATTTACACAATCGTTTTGATGAAATCATTTATGAATTTATAAATAACTATATCTTTATATGGTTTACCCTATTTAAAGAGAATGCAACTGCCTATCTATAAAATCCAGATTTGAAATCTAGAAGATATCATATCAGGATTGTTTAGTCTTGAGACTGGAGTTCACAATGTTATCTACACTGTTGTATTGCACTTAATTATTCTGCTTTTCATTCTGGTCATGCAACACAAACAATGATATCATGCTGCCTAAACATAGACCCTTGTTGACTTGTACATAGCTTTGTTATTGATAAAGGTATTGGCTTTTTTTGTTTTGCACATTTTACAATAATTTTATTTAATAGTCTAGTAGAATAAAGTTGGTAACGAACATTCTTTGTTGACTTTTGCTAAATCTCTACAATTATTATATGTGTAGTTTAAGTGTTTTTCTGTATATAATAAGCATTCTCAACCCCCAGGAGTGAATGAAGAATATTGATTTAATCCTTATTTTTATATATTAATTATTAAATTATTGTGTATAGGCCCATTTAGATGGCAAACATAAAGGAGGGGTCCTGGTTCCCAGAAAGCAAAAAACTGAAAACATTTCAGCTTCGTGTTTTTAAATGCAAAATTTGAAAGTGTCTTAAGTATCATTCTCTTGGGCTATATTAGATACTATGAAAAAGATATGCTGAATGCCACAGAATACTTATAATTATTATATCATGGAAAGATGTAGATGCTCAATATACAAGTTCATGTACTTTTGAAATATAAGATAAGTTTTATTGGTCAGATTTTCGAACCCAAACTTCAAAGCGGAATTTTATTTTGCTGCTTGGATCTTCACGAATTCTGTCATCAATTTCTGGGTCACTGAAAATCAATGCAAAATTATTAAACTTTTCAACAACAACAAAATATAAAAATACTTTAAAAAAAACAAGAAATCTTATCTAAGGGGAAAAACAAAATCACTATATCTCGATGCTGCAAAGCTCAGCTCCCTTTTTCTATAGAAAGCAAAATTAATTAATTACCTCTATTTGATTAACTAATTGGTATTCATTTTTATTGATTCATGTATTGTCATCAACTAAGAATGATGACTCAATCAGTCAGATAATAGGAAGAGGAAGATGTGTTGAATTTTAAATTCAGTAATGGCCTTATAAATATTTAATCTATATTTCACATTCTGTTGATAACAAGTTTGAATAGTCTTAATTTAAAGTTAGCTGAATTTATTTGATCCTTTGAAAGTAAAAGAATAAATAAAAATACTAATATAAACAAGCAATAAAACTTTATTACTGGACTGTGTAGTCATAGGAAGTCAATATACTGTATTCAACAATGGCTATTTACCTGACTCTTTCAAAGGCATGTTCAAAATCAGGAAAGTAAACATCCGATTCAAAATCTTGAAATATTCTAGTCAGGACAAGTTTTTTACAGCGTACATCAGATACTGAATGCTGAAATTAATATTTGATATATAGTACTGATGAAATTAACATTTGATGTAACATTAATAACGAAATTGACATTTGATATAACATTACTGGGAAAATATTGACATTAGATTTAACAGAACTGATAAAATTAAAGTATAACAGTCATACAATAAAAATATTCATTAGATTTTCTTTAACATTTCAAATTTTAACTATTATAGGCTGCTCTGTTTTAACTTCATTACTTCAGATTTGTTTCACCAATTAGTGGAAAATGCTTTAAGCATTTCAAAGTATAGAATACTTCAGTAAAGGTTCTATTCTTAGAAAAAAGGACAAAATATTGTAATCTTTATATTTCATAATGATACATAATATTTTCAAGATGTCCAGTTCATTTTTTCTGTTAATTATGAGACTCTCATTTCAAAATTGCCAGCCTTACTTTGACACCTAACACAGCATTTGTCAAAATCTTACCTCGTAATTAAGTCTGCCTCCAATGTTATAAATAGTTTCTATTTTGTCTTTGTCTGGGCCTGATGATAACATATTAATGGCTTCCTCAAAACTTCTTGCAACACCTCTACAATGAGGTTCATCTTTAGGTCTATGGAGTGAAAGAACTGCACATTATCAAGAGCCTAACTAAACATCTTAACCAGACTGACTCAATGTGACTACTTTATTTTAGGCTCTAACAATGAGGTTCATCTTTGGGTCTAAAGGATGAAAGAAATGCATGTTTTGATGTGGTTTGATTCATTTTAGGCTCTAACAGTAAAAATCTTAGGGTCTAAGGGATGATAGAAATGCATGTTTGAATTGTCTCATCTTGTCACCTCTTGCTGGTAAAGTTCCTCTTTGAGTCTAACAGCAATATGTATCATTGAGTCTTAGGAATAAAAGGACAAGCTACCATTGCCTTGTCAAAACCTTTTGCCACCTGTTACAGTAATATTCATATTTGATATCTAAAGGTTTAAAATGTGCCAGTGTGGCATGTAACCAAACATTCTTATGTGCTGGCAATCAGGATTTCAACCTTTGATTTGATAGTTAACATAATATAAAAGGTTGAAAACAGTTTATAATATTATAACAACTTAACCAAAACAAATTTAGCTAATAATGTTGATTTTTTTAAAGTAGATATTTTTTCTATTACAAATTATTAGCTGTTTACCTATAACATCACTATGCTACGGCTAGCCATGCTAATGATTAGAGATGGGAAACGAACCGAACCCGAACCGAACTCGAACCTCACTTATGACCGAACCGAACCCGAACTTTGAAACTGCTTGGTACGAACCGAACCGAACGAACCCTCCTTATCTTAACCGAACTAATTTTGCAATTTGTACATCCTTTTTTTTTAATTTTTGGTTTAAAGAAATATAAAAAAAATTACTTAAATATTTTATTTAAATTCTAATGATTCCATTATACTTTGAAAATTTGGGAGGGGGGGGGGGGTATTTTGAAAACTTTAAAAAGAAAAAAAAAGCGGCGCGCTGGGGTTCCCATGGGTTTTTCCGTATGTGCCGACTCCCACCTGGCCTTGAATTTTCGCGGGCTGTTTGCAATATTGGTTTTGTGTTGAATAGGCGCCCTCTAATTAGATCTAGACTCTAGTTCCTAGTAAGTAGAAAGTCAACATTAAAATATTGTCACTTTTATTTGAGATGGCTGTTAGTTGAGAGTAGAATAGTTTTGGCCAATTAGAGAGTGTAGATATAAATCTACAATAAGTTCATTTGTGTTCTAGTTTAAAATAAATTTTAATTATCTTCTATTAAGTGATTTATTTTTACAAAATTGTGAAGTATTCCATATTGGAATATTATCAGTGGCGTAGCAAGGGTGAGGGAGGAGGGGAAGAAATGGAAAATCTCCCCGGGCCCCCACTTGAGGGGGGCCTCAAATGAGTGTTTTTTACAATATTCAATATTACGCAAAATGCAGGGGCCCCCAAAGAGGTCCAGCCCCTCCCGGGCTCCCAAATGATGAAAAATTCATAGCAACGCCCCTGAATATTTTTACTATTATTTTGTTTTGCATTATTGATCATCAGTATTTTTAATGCAGCGTTTCTCAAACTTTGGGTCCTCCCCCATGGGTGAGGATGGCGAGTACCTTGAATTGGGGGATGGGGAGCCGCAACTTCCTGACAAAAAGGGGTGTCATAGAGAGTGTGTGTGTGTGTGGTGTCTGGTGGCGATAAAAAGAGGTTAAGCGACTGATTTGTGTTTATGCATTGAGTATGATGAAATTAGCGTAATGCAAATGTGAAACGGCAGACAATCTTGAGACCTAGATTTCGTTTAAATATCAGTATATTTCATTAATATTACATCTCTATCAAAAGTTCAATATGTGAATATTGTAATAACAGTTAGGCTATATTGAGTTGTTCACATAAGAACTTTATTTTAAAGTTTATTAAGTTTATATGTTATTATAAGGCTTATCTTCGAGTCCGAAGATTAGTGAGGAATGCAGTTTTTCCCATGGCTGCGCAGTCCCAGATGTGACCTATATATTTTGCCACATCCAGGGCAAGCATAACCACTGTCCGCAGGTGGTCCATTTAGTTTTTCTTTTCGCGTCTGCGTTTGTCCTCGGCAGCGGATTTTCTTTTGGTCTCAAATGTGTATCCCGCGGCCTTCGGGAGTGAACTCCAACTGACTCGTTCTGAGGCCGCATGTGACCAGGTGCTCTCTTCTATGTCAGCTAAGCAAAGTTGACGCCTAAGCTGGTCTTTGAAGCGTTTCCGTGGGGCGCCTCTGTTATGGCGGCCACCTTTTAGCTCACAAAAAAAAAAAAAGACTGTCTTTGGCATACGTTCGTCTCCCATACGGCATACATGCCCTGCCCAGCGTAACTGCCGGACCATAAGAAGTCCCTCTATACTATCCTTACCGGTAAATATATAAAACGCCTTTATTGGTTCAATTGTACTAGCTGTTTGTAAGCGACAAACCAACGACCAACTAACAAGGAGAGGGGGCGTCGAAAAAAAAGTTTTATTTTCAGTTTAACTTATCTGAATATTAGTATAATTACATGTTTAAAAATTAAAATATATTAAGTAGGTGATGTCATTTTATCTTCTAATAAGACCTTGTCAACTGTAGACTGCTTTTTGCGAGGCGCGTATGCACAATATGGGTCAAAACGTTTTGAAGAAAACATTTTAAAACATCTCCGCTATTGAGATTCTTCTGCATTTTTTGTCTCAGAATAGTCGAATTTCTTCCGTATATTGCAATTTATTATAGTGACGACTTATGTGTGAAAAAAAAAAATCCTCGATAGAGACGTCTTTACACGAAGAATATTTGTTTTTTTATTATGATGAATAGTGCGTTCTGAAAGAAAGCACATCGATATTAGCCTTTAAAAAAAAATATTTCTTCTTACTAAGAGAAAAAGGTTAGAATACGCTTAGCGCCGAGTCATGCCCAGAATTAAACCACTTGCCGACTTGAGCAAAAACCTGCCGCATCTTCAATTCTATCTCCATTAAGAAATTTTTACAATGCTTAAAATGTATGTAGGCAACATTATTTTGGAAAAAGTATTGCCCATAGGCCTATTATATGTTGCAAAGTATTTGTTTTATGTAAAAATTAAACTTAAAGTGTTTTATCTGATAAATTGTATTAAACCTTATAACTAAATTTTGCTATTACATAATTTCATAACATCGAACCGAGCCGAACCCGAACTTTAGACCTGACCGAACCGAACCGAACCCGAACTATACTCGTCATCGAACCGAACCGAACTCGAACTTAAATCTGACCGAACCGAACCCGAACTTTAAAAGTTGGGTTCGATTCCCATCTCTACTAATGATATAAGCTTATATATTAACTAATATAAAACCAGTATTTAAAAAGTCAGCACGTAACTTACAAAGATTTGCTTATGACTACTGTGGTTATTTTTGGATCTGTTTTCTTTTCTTCTGACCAACCTTCCCAGCCCACTCGACCTGTAATAATGCCATTCTTTTTTTCTGCACAGAAATGCAAAATAAATATTTAAAATTTCTCATTAGAATTACAATACAAATATTTTGGAAATAATGTGAATTTAAGAATACCCGGTATTCTACAAGTAAATTTACTTTTTAAAAAAATTTCAAAGTATGATTATGGTTTAAAGCAGGGGTGGGCAACCTTTTTCTACAGAGGGCCGCATTAAAAAAATTTGGGGACTGGCGGGCCGCATAAATTATTATTTATTTTTACTCCCAATTGAGGAATTATAACAACAGTTAGCAATTTCTTGAACTAATTTTACGAATAATTTTTTAAATTTTGTTATTGTCTTTTTACATCACAACATTTCACCACAAATGTACAATTGTAATTAATGTGGAACATTTAACTGTTTACATCCGTGCATAATGTTCTGTAACTGTAGAACTAGCTTACTAGTTGTTTTGTTCTTGCGACTGCTGTCAATTTACAATCAGTGCGCATCGACCTGTTCTAACACTTGATAATTTTCAAACAAACGAAATAAAGCGTGTTCACAGATGAATTAGGTTCCGAATAATGTGACAGCTTCGCAGCAAAGTTTTCTTAACTATGGGAATACAGCTTCTGGCAGTCATGAAACTTCTGTGGAAGAACTAGCTGGAATTATTCTTTCAGGTCATAATTTGCTTGGAGGTATGTCATCTGGAGCTAAATATGCTTCTCCATTAAATGGTGAACTGATGGTATTGAAAACTAGTTCCAAGATCTTGACGTCTTAAAATTTGCTTTTAAATTCCACAATCACGGAATCCAAATAAGTCTTGTAATTTCATCCATTTCACTAGAAATAGTTTCACCTTTCAGCTAAGGAAATGATAAGACCCGATTTCACTCACTGCCTCAAGAAGTGGAATAACTTTGTTTGAAAAGATTTAAGATGCAGATACATTTCATTTCCAAACAAAACATTACAATGTCTCCAATGATAAACATGAAGTCTGTCTTCAACTCTTCATTAGAAATATTAGTAACAAAGTCACAGTCAACGTCCTTCAATAAATCTAACTATTTCTTCCTTGAGATTCCATATTCTTCTAGGCCAGCAGATACTACTGTGTTACCGAACATCGGAATGTCTTGTTTCCAAATCTTCAAGTACTTCTCGGAACTGCCAGTCATGGCCGGCAGATAATTGGAGGCCCTTGGCACAAAGTGAATTTGGTGGCCTCAAATAAAATAAAATAAAAAAGAGACAACAGTAAAATTATTAAATGTATTAAAAACCTATTGTACTTCAACAATAACATTGAGGACAAGTTTCGCTATTTCTTCTCTAAAATAATAAGAAGGAAGTCAGTGCAAGGCCCTCTCCAATTGGTGACCCTAAGCACTTTGTCTATGCCTAAGGCTGGCCCTGTGCCAATAATAAGATCATTGAGAAATCAATTCCAACAATATATTTGAAATTCAATGCTTTATTTTATTAAAAAGCCTGTTTTTTTAGTCAAAGCACGAGCTCCATTAGTTGTTACACTTGCCATCTTGTACAAGCCGATCCAACACTTTCAACACAGTTTTTGATAGAATTGAATAAATAACGGCTTTTGTTTGTCTTTGACTGAATGTTTCGAAATATTGCCATTAAGAATAATCTTTGTTTACTTTAAACTTTTTAGAATGACGTGTAAAGACAATGTTTCTTTAGCCAGTTTAGCCTCTTCATGATAAGTGATAAGAATCAAAAGTTTCAATTATTTCTAGATCTATAGATATTTACAATTATTTGTATAAATATATTTGCATTTTTATATGTGTAATGTTTGGGAACACCTGATTTCTTTAAGCGTCGGCAGGCCGCATAAAACACTTCGGCGGGCCGCATGTGGCCCGCGGCTCGTAATTTGCCCACCCCTGGTTTAAAGCATAAAAAAAAATTAAGAGTCCAATTTAAAAGAAGACTTTGACCAAGGCAGTATTTAATCACTGAACAGTTAAAGCCCTTTAAAAAAAAAGTTTTGACAAATCCTTAAAATTATGTTTGATAACTTCTTTGCCTAAATTGATAAAACTTCAACTTTTGTTTCTTGCTATTTCCCATTCTGAGTTTTGTTCTTATGAGGTAAACATTTCTATCTAGCAGATTCAATTTGGAAACGTTGTGGACCAAAAAGCAAATAAAATCAATAATATGAAATAACACTTTCAAGGGAACATTAATTATTATTGTAAAGTAGCTACTTAGGTTACCAGAAATACAATTGTACAGTAAGATTGAAACATTTCATTTGAATAGTTTGGTAATAGAGAATTCAATGTTATAACATGTTAAACTATAAGAAAATGTACAAAATAGTTCAAAACTAGAAGAGAACATGAAAAAACCAGGTCATAAGTAAACAGGGACAAAGTAGGCCTACTTTGACATATACAACTGGTTAAAAACAACAACTAAACATATACAAACTGGTTAAAAACTACAAGAAAACATATACAAACTGGTTAAAAACATATACAAAACTGGTAAAAACTATTTTTAAAAGGTTAATAAAATAAGAGTCAAACTAGTTTAATTTTAAGATTCTATCTTACTTGGATCTTTGGTTGTTTTGCACAGACCTGTATAAAATTCATGATCTTCTCTAATAAAAGAAAAAAAAAGCAGATGTCAGTTCCCTCAAAGCAAGGTCTAAACTCTAAATTGTTTGAAAATAACCACAAATTTAAATTACAGACTAAAATCACAGACTATCTTTAAATGTGCCCAATCAAACAATGCATTCTTACTAGCCCTAACCATCTGCAAGACGGCATGGGATGGTAGAAGGCAACATTTGAAATGGTAGGGCCTACCATCCTGGTCATGTGGTATGCACTCTCTATTGTCTTCTCTATGATAGCGGGTTTGAACCTTGCCCGTCGCCTTTCTCAGCTGGTCCTGTGGAAGTTTTGTGGACAGGTAGGACATACAAGTAAAGGTTTCCTTTTCAGACCTTGCGATCTGTAGGGCAGATGATGTTAAGGTCATCTTTGTTTCTTTGACCAATGGTTAATGAGTAGGGTGTCATGTGGACAGCACAAGGACCAACTGCCTTTACTTTTCCCAACTAAAGTCAGGTGCCCATCAGACTTGGGTGGACTCAGGGGCGCCCTAAAAACCCAGAGTCGGTAGCCGAGCGCTTAACCACTAAGTCACCACGATCGCATTGAAGGACACACACACACACACACATACATATATATATATATATATATAATATTTTTCAATTCTGGAGGAATCTTCGAATATGTAAAAACAAAAGTTAGTTAAAATTACCACACGACCAGGAAGCCCTATACTAAATGCCCATGTGCTATGAAATGTCAATATAGTAAGTAAGTAAGCCTAATTGGACATATTCAGAGTACATTCAACTGAACTTACTTGAGAAATGGCCAGGGGAGATCCTTGTTTTTACCTATACCTTTATGTCCATTACAGATTGCGGCGACTGCGACTATGGGGGCACAACTCATATTTTACCAAGTTCATTGAAACAATACCTGCAGTTGTCGTTACTTCATAGATTTACCTTTTTTTTTTATCTATCACTTCACGGTTCTCTGAAAACCAAGGAAATTCCAAATTGTTATCAACTGGACCTGCACTAATAATAAGTCATAAGCCTAATATTTATGCCTAATCTAATTCAGCATGAGGACCCTTAGATCTCCCCCCCCCCCCCCTTCACTGTTGTAAGCATTAGGATTTTGCTATGAAACAAGCAAAATATAAAAATACTTTAAAAAAAAAAAAAAAAAAGCTTACACTGAGTTAATGGAGACTACTACAAATTTTTAAAAAAATATTTTCCACCATCACTAGCCGTATTATTGTATGCTTGTCAAATGTATTTATGTAGAAAAGAAATCATTTGTGAAAATAGTGTTTAAGATGATGTTAATTAAAAATTCCTATACAACGTTTTGATATAATCTTTACATCAACATATAGTCTTTGATATAATCTTTACACTAACATTGAATGATTTTATTTTACTCTAGCTATCTGTTAATTCTTCACGTCTAATTCTCTACCCAAAGCTTATTTTCCTTATCTAAGAAATCTTATCCTCTAGTAATCTTTAGTCTGGTGAGCTGTTGTTTTTTACTATGGCCTTCTTTAGTCGCGAAATGACTGTATCATCTCATGGAAATAAGATGAATGCCTGGGCATTAGCTGTGGTCAGAACGATGTCGCCCACACATCAGTTTCCCCTTCTCCACGCAGCTGATGTAGGCTTTCCAAAGGAGTGTCGATGCAGGTTGGGGTCAGCGGCGTCGCAGGTTCTACAAGGGTGTAGCACTGAGTCTTGCAAATTGCGTGAGGGTCGCCAGCTCCTGATATTTCCTCACTGTGGACTCCTGAAGCCTTTCCAAAAATGACTCTGGGTCTATCTGCAAAGCAGCAGAGGTTTGAAGTCTTCTCAGTTTTTCTTATCCTAGGTGGGTAGCCAACCTAACCAGCCCCTTCTGCCCTTAGCTTACTGGTTAACTCGCCTTCGCCCCCTCTACTGTTAGTGAAAAACAGTTCTGCCGGACTCAATGTCTGAGCTACACGTGAAATCCAGGAGTAGGACTGGTTGTGAAAGGCTATTTGAGACGCATGTGACTGGTAATACCATTGCAGACTCCTTGGCCCGACAGGGAGGGCAAACACCACTCACCGAACAGGCTGCGAGTCTTCATCATGCTCTGGCTATAATTCAAAAGACAAATGGAAAAAGTTGTTTGAGTGCTGGGACAAGTCCCAAAAAGCCCGTGGAGTCTGGGAGCGCATGAGGCGCCCTGACCGCACTTCCCCATAGTGGAGGTAGTCCAGGCCTGAGCAAGAAGAAGAGGAAACCGTATCTCATATTCTGTTTGACTGCCCCAAACTTGCTGATCTCCGTCTCGACAGGTCTGGGAAACAAAAAGTTCTCGACCTGTATGATGAAAGGTATACACCACACAAAACAGCAGGGTTTCTGTCCAGGGCTTCTGCAAGAGAGGATTTGAGCCTCTCAAGCCCTCACTCACATGGAGTTTGATGATGATGATTGAGATGCATGCTATTCGGAAGCATTTTATATGTAGTGGGGTGCTAATATCCATTACCACTTCCGGCAATGACAACCTTGCGGAACTTTAGAGGCCTAAACAATATAAAAACAAAATTAATAAAATAAATATTACATTTTTCGATTGAATCTTGCTTTGCTAGGGGCAATGAATTATTATGTAAAGTGTCACTTAACATAAAGCAGCTATTGCATTAAGTTTATTTTAAATTGCATATTTGCAGCGCAAGGTCAGGGTTGTATGTTGTTGACAAGTAATCACTAGTTTATTTTAAATGATCATGGTTTTTCCGTAAGCTTTAAAAATAGTTTAGGTGATGCTAAAAGGGGGCAAAAGGCAGCATTTTAAGACTTGCATATTTAGTTTTCAGAGAGATCTTCGACTAGAGTAAAATAATTTAAATTGAATTGTATTGTACATTTATGTAGTGTTTATATTATTATTATTATTAGTTGACAGCTTTGGGACAAATTTGAATAATAAAAATAATAATTTTAAAAAAAGAGGAAAAAAGGGGGGGGGGGGGACAATGACGACCAGACATTGCTTGACAGCGTGATGCATCATGGGTCTGTGTCTGCCTTCATTGTCCCCTAAATAGGCCTATGCAAAATTACAATACACGTGTTGGTTTATCTTTTACTAAATGATTATCATTACAGCGTGAGAGGGGTAGCTATAATTGTCTCTCCTTCTGCAAAGGGATTCTTCCAAAGCTGTTACAAACATTGGTGTAACATTTTGTGTTCTAAGAAGGCTTATGGTTTAGGCAATCAGACAAAAGAGTGGACAGTGTGGGGAGTTGGGAGCGTATACAAAGCCTTCAATTCGACCTCAACAGAGCACTGAACTATTATTAATAGTCATTAAAGTTATATGAAACTGAAAGTTTAGTCGTCAAGTTCTTTGCTGTGTTTTTATTTGTGTGCCAACTAATACATCTAGCCAGAAGATTCAGAAATACGTAACAATATTAAATATGTTAACTACAAATTTAATTATCTGCTAACTTTTTAAAAATCTCCTCTATTCTTTCTTAAATTAAATATAGTTGTAGACCAGGTTAAATCAAATTTACTCGATTTTTTTTTTATCTCTGAAGGCCACGCACTTTTGCACGCCAACATTCTTTTTGGGGCCGATGGTACATGTTGTTACTTCATTGCTCAGTACGCTGGTTTCATCTAGATCTAAGGCTTATAAATGTAGAATTAATTAATATTATTCTGATTAGTTTAAGTCATTTTGAAAACAGAAATCTTGTATATTTTAATGACCACTGAGCTATGAGAGTAATATCAATATTTTGTATTCAAATGATCTTTTTATGTGTTTTTTTCAGCACTAACTTTTTAATTCTTCGCTCGGAAGTAGCATCAGCAGTGAAAGCCCTGAAAAAAAGGGAAAATCGGCCGGAGTTGACAACATTCCTGGTGAACTTTGCAGGCGGGAGGAAAAATCATGATAAACGCACTTTTTATGATTTGCAACAAGATCTAGCAGTCAGGAGAATGACCTAAACTCTTGACCCAATCACTCACCATCACCCTTCCAAAAAAAGGCAATTTACAACTATGTCAAAACTACCGCACCATTAGCCTCATAAGTCATCCCAGCAAACTACTGTTGAAAATTATATTAAATCGGCTAAGACCGATAGCAGACAAAATTATATCAGAAGAACAAACGGGTTTTAGACAAGGTCGCAGCACAACAGAACAAATCCTAAACCTCAGAATAATCTGTAAAAAATACCCCCAACACCAAGAGAACATTTTCCATGTCTTTATTGATTTCAAGAAAGGTTACGCTCGCGTATGGCATGGGGCACTCTGGGTGAGAATGGAAAAGTACAACATAAATAGAAACATAATCAAAGTTATCCAGAACCTCTACAAGGAGGCCACCAGTGCGGTGTACTTCAACAATAGCATTGGGGACTGGTTTAAAACCACAGTTGGAGTAAAAGCTGCCTACTTTCACCAACATTTTTCAATACCTTCCTTGAAAGGATAATGGAAGATGCTCTTGAAGGCTATGACGGTATTGTAAGCATTGGAGGAAGAAGAATTAAGATAAGATCATTTTTATTGATTCAATCAATAACTAACTAGCTGACAACACTTCCTCAGCATACAGTATGCTAATAGATGCGGAAAAAAAAATTATGACCAATATCCAACGTGGCTTTAAAAAGGGGCATCAGTATAGGAGTTGAAAAGCTGACTAGTGTCAGTAGTTTCAAATACCTCGGAGCTATTGTCTCAGATGAGGAACCGGAACTACTAGCCCGAATTGCACAGTCCTATATTGGTCTTCTTCAGTCGTAGAACGACTATGGTTCATCTCGAACACTTCTTTCATATGGCCGTGAAGACCTATTTTGGAGAGACACTCCCGTATACATATATTGCAGGTCAGGATGGCTTTCGCTTTAGTGGTAGAGGATTTGGCCATTTTCCGTGTGGCACGCTTTTCTTCAAGAGCTGAGGCCCATGTTTTCTCGCTGTCCATGGCTTTCTTGGTCACCGTCTCTCTCCAACTAGTACGGTCTAAGGCTATGTCTTCCCAATGTCAGTATCAATGTTCACTGATTTTAAATCCCGTTTTATCACATCCACGTAACGGAGGTGAGGGCGACCAGTTTTTCTTGAGCCAAACGCAAGTTGCCAGTACAGAATGATTTTCGGGATGCGATTGTCCTCCTTTCGGCGAACAACTCTGAGCTAACGCAGGCGGCGTCGCCTGGGGACTGTAAAGATGCCGGGAAAGCTCGTTCTCGCGAGGATCTCAGTATTCCACACGCTTTCTTTCCAAGTTATTTTTAAGATCCTTCGAAGGCAGCGCAAGTGGAATGAGTTTAGTTGTCTCTCTTGCTTTGTGTAGGTAGTCCACGACTCATCGCCGTACAGTAGCGTGCTAAGAACGCATGCTTTGTACAGCTCCATTTTGATCGCTGTGGTGAGCTTCTGGTTTTCCCAAACTCTTGATCGGAGTCTAGCGAAGGTTGATGCAGCCTTCCCTATGCGTTTTTTTTTAAATCTCCTCTTCTAGAGACAGATCATCTTGAAATGTAGACCCAAGGTAGCAGAATTCGTTTACGGCATCTAGCTTGCTATCGTCAATGAGGATGGAGGGTGGTGCTGTAGCAGGTGGTCACATAACATTAGTTTTCTTTGTGCTAATGGTTAGGCCATACTCTTTGCAAGCCTAAGAGAAGCGGGACATATTAGTAACTGAAGTTCCTCTCGTGAGTGTGCCACTACCGCTGCGTCGTCCGCGAAGAGCATATCTCTTACGAGGGTGGTTCTAATTTTAGTTTCCAGTCTTCACGGAGATTGGAACCAAGTCCGGGACCCCCCTCGGTGCCAAAGCCAAGGAAACGTTTGGATAGTACTCCCCTACCCCCTTTTAATAAACCATAACAAAACTTAATAGCCCCCCCCCCCCACACACACACGGTGGAGTAACCTAACAAGAAAATGTGAATTCTAGAAACGAATTATTTAGTAGCTCTTTGTAACAAATTACGTTTTCTTTTATTTTGGTATCTTTAAAAATTATGGGCAAAAGTATCGAGGATTTTTTTTCCGGCATTTTGATGGATGAAGTATTCAGGGAAAGCCGTGGTGTTAAAAGAAAAAACCGCAGCGCATTGTTCCATTAATATTTTTTTTTTGAAAACCCGTGGTATAGCCCTTCCGTAAAAGTCAAGGGACCACTCTACCTATTAGTAATAATAATTTAAATGAATTAATAACTGTAAACAAACATATTGTTGGCTCAGGGCGCTTAACAAACATAAACACAAGAGTTACAATGACAAACTAATCTAAAAAAAGTTTTGATATTTCATTTGAATATATTTCTTTTTGTTTTGTTACATAACAAATCTTTAGACCCCCCTCCTCCCCCATTGTAACATTTGTATAGCCACCTCCCCACTCTTAGCCGTTAATTACGTTATATTCCAACGTTCCCGGAAGCGCTTTATTACCACTTGCCCCCCCCCCCCGGACAATAAAGCACACTTTTATTCTGTTCAATTAATTTCGCTTCTATAGTACTTTTAAAGAGGATGCCTACTATTTAATTTAAAACACATTCTGGCCATGACCTACATTTAATTCGTCCATAGTTCATAGGTTGTATGGGCTGGTTACAATGTACGTAGGCCTAGATCACAATGAGTTCTTTGATTCTCTTTAGTGTTTACTCTTTGGTGAGCAGTACGTCACTTTTGTCTTCATTTTGTTTTTAATATGTATTCTAGAATATAACTAACGAATGTTTGTGGAAATAAGAGCAAGATTCTATGATTTAAAAATAATGAGACTATTGTAAATAACTACACTGCTGTCGGATCCCTAGATAAACAACGTCTGTATTGTGTAGGCCTACAACATATTAAAGAAGCCTACTAAACAAATAACCAGGCATGAAAAGAATGTTACAGACTCGTACACATGAACTAAGCACCAAAGTCATTCTTGTCTGTTTGACGAAGTCGTTTCCGTGTTGACACTATACCATCTATAGTAGCCCCTGTTGACGTCTAGTCAGGCGATGGTGGGAGGGGAAGCGTAGCAGAAGGCAAAAAAAAAAACAACGTAATTAGGTCGGAATAGGATAACCCCGGATGTAGATCTAATTTATTTTTTTTCAAGGCAAATTAGAGGGAGAGTCACTTTTGTATCTAATTCTAATGTAAATAACGTCAATTTTCTTCTTGATTTAGGTTAGGCCTACATTGCAACTAGGTTTAATAACTGAAAACAAAATGCATAATTATCTATATCTTCCTAGGCCTGTATAATATAGGTATCTCAGTATCTGTGTCTCTTTGCCCTGTCTATCTATCTATATTTACACATATCCTACTACTTCTACTAAGCCCTAAGCCTATCTAGATCTATCTACTAGATCTAGATCTATTCTAGTCTATAGAGTACTAATACTATACTGGGTACACTTACTTATCCTTCTATCTATCTTAGTTAGTATAAGACCTACCTATCCTTCTCTAGGCTTATCTATCTAAATCTATCTGTGTCTGTCTGCTATCCGTCCATGATCCATCCATCCAAAATAGCCTTTTATAGGCTTATATAATATATTCTAGATCTATAGCATAGTCTGGATGTTTGATTATTATTCAACTATAGCATAGGCCAAGTCTATAAATCTCTCTACCTGTTATGTTCTAACAATCCTCCTATACACACATCTTTCTGATTCATTCTGTGTCTAATTCATAGATCTGTCGGTCAGCATATAATGTAATAATTATAATATAATTTTTTTATTAGGTAGCCTACCTTTTTGAAACCAACGATCCATTAACTACTACTGGTGCACTAAGATTAACTAGTCCATAGAAAATGTATCATTGTGAATCAAGCCTACATAGATCTAGATTAGATCTAGACTAGTTCCTATTTATTTAACCCAAAGGCCTACATATATATAGCCATAGGTCTTCAGTCCACTGTGCAAGGAACGTTTGGTTATGCGTTGACAAATGTGCTTGACTTGGTCTAGATCTAGATCTAAAAAAAACACACTCTACGGTACTTGACTAGTAGGCTTGTTTTACAAATAACAAGATAAAAAATGCATTGACTGCTTCAAGCTGAGTAGTCAACTATTGGCCTATATAGATCTAGTTCTTAATTTAACGAAATAGACATATACCGGAAATATCACATAGAAAACATAAGATTGGCAATAATACATGTGTGCGTCGCTGTGTGTGTAAGCGCGCGAAAGAGGACAGTGAGAGAGAGAGAGAGAGAGAGAGTGGATTGAAGAGAGAAGAAAGGGAGAAGGAAGCAGGATGTGTGTGTGTGTGTGTATGAGAGAGAGAGAGTAAAGGTAAAAAGGATGGAGAAAAAAGAGAGGGGTGAATCAAGTCAAGTGATTTTTTTTTCTAGAGGGGCTACATGCAGTGGCGGATAAAAAAAAAAGGGCGGGGGGAGGGACTGCCCCCAACTTTACCCACCTTATATAATACAGAAGTTACTTCAGTACCACGGAACTATAATTTCGCGGTCGGTCTCGAAACGTTTCTCCCTCGAAAGTCAAGAAAAAAACGCGTAGAAACTGAACCAGTTGCATGGCTTAGTTATTTCTACTTGAAAGAGTCATAGGTCATTTATATATATATTGTAACATAAATGCAACTTTTGAAAAATTGATATTTTTAATCAAAAATTAATAAAGAAATATTGTTTTTTCTTGACTTTCGAGGGAGAAACGTTACGAGACCGACCGCGAAATTATAGTTCCGCGGTATTTAATTTCAAGATATTTCCCAACACTTTTACAAACAGTATTTCAAGATATTTCCCAACACTTTTACAAACAGTATTTCAAGATATTTCCCAACACTTTTACAAACAGTATTTCAAGATATTTCCCAACACTTTTACAAACAGTATTTCAAGATATTTCCCAACACTTTTACAAACAGTATTCCAAGATATTTCCCAACACATTTACAAACAGTATTTCAAGATATTTCCCAACACTTTTACAAACAGTATTTCAAGATATTTCCCAACACTTTTACAAACAGTAGGCTATTTCAAGATATTTCCCAATACTTTTACAAACAGTGTTTCAAGATATTTCCCAACACATTTACAAACAGTGTTTCAAGATATTTCCTAACACTTTTACAAACAGTATTTCATGATATTTCCCAACACTTTTACAAACAGTATTCCAAGATATTTCCCAACACTTTTACAAACAGTATTTCAAGATATTTCCCAACACTTTTACAAACAGTATTTCAAGATATTTCCCAACACATTTACAAACAGTATTCCAAGATATTTCCCAACACATTTACAAACAGTATTCCAAGATATTTCCCAACACATTTACAAACAGTATTCCAAGATATTTCGGACCGCGCATCGGGAGAGAAGATACATAATATTATTATAAGTGCAAAGCGACAAGCCAGGAAAGTTCCGTGACTGAATCCGTCTCTGACCGTCTTAGCAACTATTTGGTTATTGCAACTTTGCAAGTGTTCTGGTACTCCTTCGTCATTAATCGTTACTTTCCGAATCCAGCGTTCGTAGCAGAAATTATGATCTAGTTTGTTGATTTTTTCATGCAAAATGTTTTTGAATCATTAGTTACGTTTATTACATTTATTAACCTTAAAAGGCGAAGGAGAAATCTTATCATGCAGAACAATTACAATACAGTATGTAATTAGTGAAAGGCCAATAGTACTATCTCTAGTAGCAAAAATAAGGCCTACGGCTTTAGAGGCGGACGAGATCGCATGATGTGGTACGGTATATATATATATATATATATATATAGACTCAGGGTCCGCGCTCATTTCACAGAGCTTGGATGAGGAGAGACTTGTCATTAGCAGTGGTTAGCTTGGGTCCTCCCCACAGCAGTATAGTGTTTCACGTAACTATACAGACCTAACTGTGACCTATTAAAGTAACTAAACACTGTGCCGTGGGACACGTCGTTTAATAATTGACGAAAGAGACAGCTGGAGAACTCTTACAAAGGCCAGGATACACAAGGGAAACGAGCGAAGTCGGCGTTAACGAAAACTGAAATCGGCCACAGTCAGATGATGATCTTGTCTGCGTAGGTTAGGTTTGTCTGCGGGGGATGTGACAAAATAGGTAGGTTAGGTTTGTCTGCGTCGGATGTGACAAAATATGTAGGTTAGGTTTGTCTTCATGGGATGTGACAAAATATGTAGGTTAGGTTTGGTTGCGTTGGATGTGACAAAATAAGTAGGTTAAGTTTGGCTGCGTGGGATGTGACAAAATATGTAGGTTAGGTTTGGCTGCGTGGGATGTGACAAATATGTAGGTTAGGTTTGGCTGCGTGGGATGTGACAAATATGTAGGTTAGGTTTGGCTGCGTGGGATGTGACAAAATATGTTTATTAGGTTTGGCTGCGTGGGATGTGACAAAATATGTAGGTTAGGTTTGGCTGCGTGGGATGTGACAAATATGTAGGTTAGGTTTGGCTGCGTGGGATGTGACAAACTATGTAGGTTAGGTTTGTCTGCGTGGGATGTGACTAAATATGTTGGTTAGGTTTGTCTTCATGGGATATGACAAAATATGTAGGTTAGGTTTGGCTGCGTGGGATGTGACAAATTATGTAGGTTAGGTTTGGCTGCGAGGTAAACAAAAAACATTTAGCTACCTATTCGAAGTGCGAATTCCAATTTGGACTGGGAAAAGGGGCTTGGGTGTGGGTAATTCAAGACTCGAGCAGTGCTTTCTGAGACCGCTCGATTCGAAAGCCAAACGCTTTCCCTTTCGGGAACCTCTCCCCACAATATTAGACATTTGATTCTGCAGTGCTTAAAATAGCACATTATTGTATGCCTTTTAAAATACATATATGTTTGGATACATCAGCTGCGTGGAGAGGGGGGAACTGATGTGTGGGCGACATCGTTCCGACCACAGCAAATGCCCAGGCATTCATCTCACGGAGATAATCCATAGTCGCTTCGCGACTGAAGGAGGCCATAGATATGTTCAATATCACCATATACCTACTAAAACAAAATGACCTAGTTATAGATTTTTTTGCCATTTATGAAGAACGCATTTTTTACATTTAAATTTCCACCTAACAGTGTGGTTGGGCAGTTATGGTGGGGACAGCAACCCGTCTTACTACTCCCCCCCCCTCGTCCCCAAGATCAGTTCTTAGGCAGGACAAAGTAAAAGTACAACTCATTCTACCTGCACTATGGCAGTGATATTCTTCCAGTGTAGATCCAAAGTAAAAGTACAACTCATTCTACCTGCACTATGGCAGTGATATTCTTCCAGTGTAGATCCAAAGTAAAAGTACAACTCATTCTACCTGCACTATGGCAGTGATATTCTTCCAGTGTAGATCCAAAGTAAAAGTACAACTCATTCTACCTGCACTACGGCAGTGATATTCTTCCAGTGTAGATCCAAAGTAAAAGTACAACTCATTCTACCTGCACTACGGCAGTGATATTCTTCCAGTGTAGATCCAAAGTAAAAGTACAACTCATTCTACCTGCACTACGGCAGTGATATTCTTCCAGTGTAGATCCAAAGTAATTGATGCTTGGTCTAGTTTAGTTGTAAGACGAGTTTCAAAGTCGTGAAAAGTCATTTATCTAAGTTAGATAGTGTCTGATAAGAAAGGTAGATGCTATCGTAACATTTTTGTCATGTAGGACTGTTGACTTAGACTATCGAAATTAGTTAGGCCTACTTCTGAAATAGGTCAAACATAATGCTTTCTTGTGATTAAAAAAAAAGCGGTGAAAACAGTTTTAAAAGGTCTTTCGCCATCTTTCCTTGTTCCTTCGAATTTCTAGCCCGAATAAGTGCGCTATTTCAATAATGTACATTACTGTTTCTAATTTATGTTAATCATATACATAGTTTCGTAATGTTCTTAATTCATATTAGGTCGTAAAAAAATAAGTACTTTCATTGACAGATGATTGCTTACATTAGATCAGGGCTCAACAACACGCCGAACGCAAGCCACACCTGGCCTGATAAATGTTTTCATATAGGACGCAGAGCCTTGTCAGAGAAACACAATATTATTAAAGCTTTTATCAAACTTTTTTTTCAAAAAGAATGACTATCTAACTGTCACGTATCAATCAATAGTGCTAATTTCGCAATCTAAGATGGTGCCAGATGTTACGATGATACTTGAACTATATTGCACTATCAATGATCGTGGTTGCCGAGGATTCAGAAATCGTCAGTTGATAAGATGATCATCTAGAAGTTGCCAGTTGATAAGAGGATCATCTAGATATAGAAGTTACTATTTGACAATACGATCTAAGTATTTTATTATATTCAATGAAGAAACTTCTCTTCGTCTAAAACAATTAGCCTACTTTAATTCAGAACTTGAAAAAGATATTCACAAATAATTACAATGGTTCAATGTACTTGAATAAAATAACTGATCTACACAATAATGTAATTGAGTTCTAATACTAAACTCTAGTACATGTTCTCTCTAACACGTTCCATACAAGACTGACTAAAAATCTAGAACTTTTCCTCGGGTTTGCGTTGTCACGTGTCTAACGTCCCCTCGTTGCAATGCCAACCAATAAATGCAGCTCAATGTACAATAATTAATATTTCAAAACCAATCACATTTATTCTGAACATGATCCTGTTGCGTGATAGAAAAATTCCCCGAGGTAGCTAAAATTCTGCCGACAAGCTAAATATAGACTATATAGATACAGTGTACGTGACACTAACTTGTTTAATTATTATAATAATTGCTAATCCGACAGTCCGATCGCAATATCAGAAACAAAATAATTATATACTTCTTTTGTTCTTTAATGAAAACAAACGCACTGCTGATTAATGTCTTAATGTTCTTAATACAAAACAAGATTACAAAGAGAGTTTGTGTTACACAAACTCAGAGGCGGCCCCCGTCGAAGTCGGATCCCTGTCGGATCTGCATATTCGCAAATAATATTCAAGAGGTGATTTAATTTTGATGGTCAAAAGTAGGCTAATAATGTTTCAAAGATTCATTTGCCGTAAATTTAAATTAAATAAAAAATAGTAGATTAGATTTAGTATATTAAAACATTAGGCCTACAATATTGATCAAAACGTTTGGAAATGAAAATCTACACTTTTTTTTTTACACTTTAAGTTTAGAAATTGAAATTCTACATCTTAATCTAGTCTATTTTAGTCTAAACTAGATCTAGAAATTCTAGATCTAGACTCTAAAATAATTTTAATTAGAATATAAATCCAGATCTAGATATACTGTAATAAAAATCTAGATCTAGTTTTTAAAAATCTAGATTAGATCTAAATCAAGATATCATTCCTTTTTTAAACGCGAGTCACATAACGAGGCTTAATAAACATTACTATACCGAGTTCTTTTTTCATTTCATTTGAAGAATTAATTCCATATAACGTCAGAGGGAAAAAAAAACACTACGTCATACGGCCTAGCTAGACTAAAAATCGCCTTCATCAATAAGAGCCTCTTATCGAGTGTTCATAGACTTTAGTGCGCCGAGTGCGTTCTTTAAGCATTTTATTTGAAGAATTCATTCCATATGACGTCTAAGGAAAAAAAAAACACTACGTCACACAGCCTAGCTAGAATAAAAATCGCCTACATCATTACGAGCCATTTATCGAGTGTTCATAGACTTTGGTGCACCGAGTGCGTTCTTTAAGCATTTCATTTAAAGAATTCATGCCATATGACGTCAAAGGAAAAAAAAACACTACGTCACACGGCCTAGCTAGACTAAAATATGTTTTCAATAATACATTTTTTCGAGGGTTAATAGACATTGGTGCACCGAGTGCGTTCTTTTAACATTAGCCTACATTTAAAGAGTCCATTCATATGACGTCAAAGAAAAAAAATTCCATCACCTCACAATAGGCTAGTACCGGTACCATAAAAAAAATGTCTTTATTTACACGAGATATTTAACAAGGGTTCATAGACATTGGTGCACTGAGTTCTAATAGAATTTATTTAAAAAGGATCAAAGCCGCATTGTATTTGCGTTTTGTCTGTCAGTCGGTCTGTCCGTCATCTTGATATAAAAAAACAACAACTAAAAGTTATTAAAAATTGATTAACCTTTATTTTACGTTTCAAAACATCGCAATAATTTTTAGGTATGAACACAATTGAAAAGTTTATATAATAGATTGTTCCGGATGTTTGTATAAATAGTAAAAGAAAAAGAGAATTTCAGATAAATGTAATACCGTTAATTAAATTTTTTGGATGGTCTCGTATAAAAATTAGATGTACTACAGCCATGTGGAGAGATTTTCATACCTTACTTTGATGTTTGGATTCTGTTTTCCTTAAAAATCGGAACATAATATTAATGATAATTAGATTTTTACATGTTTTTACATGTTTTTACATGTTTTAGGTAGAAAGTTAAATGTACTGTAAGAGAGTAGTGAGTTAAAATATTTTTCATAAAAATCCGTAAAAACATTATTTCGTAAATGAGAAGATTATTTGTTTATTAGAAGAGGGAGTTCAATCAATTATTTGGCGTTAGTAGATTTTTAAATAAATTCGGAAATTTCTGGCGACGATTTGTAAGAAACAAAATCCGGAACTTTCTTTATCGATTACAAAACTTGTATGTTATGTTTTAGCAAGAAAATTAAATGTCTAAAAAGTAATTTTCAGTAATCAATTCTAGTAAATTACTTTTTTTTAAAGCACTGAACAACCTATTGTCGATATTTTTAAAATTTGTTTAAAGATGAAAATACGGAACAATTTGATATTGATAACCAAATTATAGTGACGCATTGTCAAATAATATGAGTGTAATATTAGTAAATTATGCGATTTCAAACAATCATTAGGCATAATTCATGTTTTATAAAACAATATCCGGAACATTTTTACACTTAATGAAATATAAGTCCGTATAGAGATTTTGATTTAGCATTAATATGCTATTTACATAAAAAACGAAACAACATATTATTGATAATGTGTTTTTGCAACGTTTAAGCATGGAAATTGAATGTAATATAAATTAGAAGAGCAAACAAACATTTGTTGGGGTTGATTAGTTTTGCACAAAAAAATCCGGAACAATCAATTTTTAGATACTTAAAACTATTGAGATGTTACGGGAGGAACATTAAAGTGTAAATCAGATTTTCAATAGCTTTTAGAGTTCTCGTTTTTTTAATCTAATCGTGACGGACAGACCGACCAACAGACAAAACGCACAAAAATAATCTTCTTTCATTCGGATTGGGCACTAAACAAAAAATAAATAAAATCTGATTTTTTTAAAAAGTTTAAGGAATTGGTTTAGTACCTGATCATGTAGCGACGTTACGCTACTGCACGAAAATCGCTGCATAAAAAGTCCATTTAAAAAAAATGTGTGTGATATTTACATACAAAATGCATTATTAGCCTTTATAAACAAACAGAAATGTTTTCTTTTAATTTTAGCAGCTAGTTGACCAGAAAAAACATCTTTAACTATTATTTATATGTGTTGTAAACATTTCCTGTACATTTTTTAAAATATATTTGACTTAGTGATAGGCCTACTGAAAATACACAAAAATTGTCCATCCTTGTTAGCATATTGTAACATTGCCTCCCTTACATTTACGTAATTGTTTTAGAATTGGTGTATTTTTATGAAAAAATCGCTTGCATAATTAATTTTATAAATTAAACGGTTTGCTTTTAGAAAACCAAAAGTAGCCGTTGCACCTAAACTTTTGAAGCCGCATTTAATGACGGACAGACGGACATTTTGCACAAACCTAATAGCGGCTTTTTCCCCTTACGGGGGCCGCTAAAAACAACAAATTTGTACATTTAAAATAAAACAAAAGATCTAAATTGAAAGAAAGAAGAGGAAATACTTTTTTCTTTAAAAAAAAAAAAAAAAAAGAAAGGTTTGAAGAATATTTCTTTAAGGAATGAAAAAAAAATTATGTTTGGGGGATCGTTAAAATGTGACACGTTTATTGAAGTTTCAAAAAAAAAAAAGTTCCCGGCCATAATTAATCATATAAAGCCTGGGAACAAATCAACGGGCGTGGCCAGTGTGTATCAGTAGCGGCCCTAGGTGGGTGGCAAGTGGGCAACCGCCCAAGGCCCCGCGCCTGATGGGAGCCCCGCGATCGTAGATGTCACCTTCAACTTCGCCATTCAGATCAGTTCTCATTAACTATTGTCATTCAATATTTTAGACGCCTCCAGGCATTTATATGATACCAATTACCACGCAAGCTCTTAAAATGACATTGTTGGTTTCAAATACTGTTTAGTCTCGGTCGATTCATTGTTAATCTTGGAATAAGTAAAAACTAGTAGCCGGAAGCGACTAATTAACATCGTTTATTTCGTAAATAAACAAAATTTAATTTAACGCGTACCATAGTGATCAAGTTTGAACCACGGCGAAATCTTTCATGCAGAACAATTACAATACAGGATGTAATTAGTGAAAGGCCAATAGTACAGTACCTACGTAAGGTTCTATGTTTAGGAGCGAAAATAAGGCCTACAGCGTTAGAGGCGGATGAGCCCCTTTGCGTGATGTGGTACGGTATATATAGGATCAGGTCTCCGCATATGACACTCGCCCAGGGCCCCGCGCTCTGCTAACGCCGCCTCTGGTGTGTATTGCTAGTAATTATATTATATGTCAGTTAAGTTACTATTCTATTTGTAGGCCTACAAGAGATTTATATTTGATGTGTTTTATTATACCTCGCACACGCCAGACTTCTTCTTGAAACTGCCAGATAGAGTTGAGCCTTCAGCTCTTGAAACTCTAAGCCAGCAAAAGTGAACAAGAGCTCCCTCTCACTGGTCTGAAAATGAACAGTGTACACTGTTCTGTCTGACGGGTGGGTCAGACTCGCGGCAAGAGGCCGCCATTTTCCTTTTCTATACCAGGCTAAACCGTGCAGGACACGCCATTTATGTAACGGCCCCTTGAGGAACAGCGCCTGGGTTTGACAAGGTTGTGGGAGCTTTTTTACAACTCCACACAGTGCTATGAGGATGCTCTCGCACCCCTTTAGGCACCCCCACGGGAGTCTTGTTTTGCTACCCTTTAGCCTAATCGTTTCCTCTTACGATCGTTTCCACCCGGGCGTCACTATGAGGCAGGGTAGCATGCCCGGGACACGCACACGCCAGACAAAACATACTCTCCAAAACAAATCGTGACAATATCTAATGATAAATCTGATAAATGATAACGTTTGTTCTTGAGCTACTAAACCGTCATGTTCCTAAGATATTTACTTATTTGTGAAGTGTAACCAGGGAGTCTCCTAAAGTCAAGTGACCAACAAAACATTATGTTAGCCAGTACAAGTACTGCAGTACGGATTCTCATATAGTTGACTTTCATACGTGTGAAGAGGATATACTTTTGTTTTTAGTCGATATCTAGGATATTAATGAAATTACTGAGCAGCTAATGATCAAAGCAGCAGACAGTTTATGGAGGACCGCAGAGCGATACATTTCCATTGTTGGAGACGTTTGCAGCGCGAATGATTCATTCATTATCAGCACAAATATAAGTGCACACATTTTCCCTATTTGCGCAAGAATAAGCTCTGTTCTTTGCTCACCGAGGAGCATCAACAATTTTAACTCGATTCATCTGATTCTCCAGCTGACATTATCAAATATAATAATAATAAAAAAGAAATACTTTGAAAACAAAAACAAGGTTACAAAGACAGTTTGTGTGGAAACACAAACTCAAAATCGGCTCCCGAAGTGGTCCACCCAGGCACGTTAAAAGGCAGGTTTCAATATTTTCAGAAATTCTATCAAAGACAAATGACAAAGAAAATGGAGAAAAAAGGTTGACAGATATTTTGTGGTGCACCAACGGTACAGCAGACCAAAGGATATGTGAATTGGAAGTTAGATTTGAACCTGACCTAACTTATGTCTTATAATGAATATATAATTGATGTAATTGTTTTGTAAAGGGTCAATCTCTTATTCCTCAAGAAAAAAACAAACATTTCCGTAAAAAAAAATTACAAAGACAGTTTGTGTGGAGACACAAACTCAAAATTGGCCTCAGAAGTGGTCCACTTGGGCAGGTAAAAAGGGAGGTTTCAATATTTTCAGAATGAACATCAGAATGAAATTCTATCAAAGACAAATGACAGAGAAGAATGGAGAAAGAAGGTTGGCGGATCTTGTGTGGTGCCCCAGCGGTCCACAGACCAAAGGATAGGTGAGAGTGAATGTGAAGTTAGATGTGAACCTGACCTAACTAATGTCTTATAATGAATCTATAATTGCTCTGTTTTATAAAGGGACAATCTCTTATTCCTCAAGAAAAAAAAACATTTCCATAAAAAAAAAAGGAAATTTCCTTTAGTTCAGTCATGGTTCAGTGTTTTATCGTAGCAAATACGCACTGCAGTTCACGCGATAATATGAAAAACTACTTATTATTTCTGGTCCAACTTATATACATACTAAATAGATTTTTCTCTTAAAAAAAAAAAAGTAAACATTAGTGTAGTAGTTAGTATAACAGAACTTACTTACTTTTTGACAAAAAATCTAAAAACCGTTTGCATAAATGTGTAAAAAATATGGTAAATAGTTATCTCCTCTACTAAGGAGCCTCCTGTGTTTGTTACTATTAGTGTATTTTATGAAAAAAACAACTGCTTGCATAAGTGATTTTAAAATTTAGATTTTTCGCTTTTAGAAAAGAAAAAAAGTAGCCGTTGCATCAGAACTTTGAATGGTCTAAAATATTATCATGTCGGACTTTCATTATCTTTTCTAGTTTACGAGATCTAAACGGGACGGACGGATAGACATTCCACACAAAACTAATAGCGTCTTTTCCCCTTTCGGGGGCCGCTAAAAGCTTACGAAGTGTAGTTGTATCAATTAGCTTGGTTCAGTCGTGTAATTAAGTTTATAATAGATCCAGACCAACAACAATAAATCTGTGCGATTAGAAATATTAGTAACAATTGTGTGAGACAGGGATGCATCTTATCTCCCTTCCTTTTCCTCCTAGCCATCGACTACATAATGAGGAGAGCAATGAACCAGGCTGCCTTTGGTATTCCATGGCGGGAACAAAACCGAATGACGGACTTGGACTTTGCCGATGGCGTTGCACTACTCGGGGCCACAAATAAATGCATACAAGAAATGACGGAGAGCCTAGATAGAGAGGCACCCAGAATTGGCCTCCGCGTAAACTTGGACAAGACTAAAATTTTTCGAGTGGGATACATGGCAAAGGGTGTCCCCGTCTGACTTGGCAAATCAAAGCTTGAAGAGTTGGACAAGTTCACTTACCTTGGCAGCATCATAACAAATGTTGGGGATGCCTACCATGATGTAGCGTGCCGAATAGGAAAGGCAGGGAGCATTTTCCAAAGGCTGCAGCCTATTTGGACAAGCCAAGCCTTTGGGCTCGAGACAAAAATACACCTTCTCAACACAATCGTCATTCCAACTGCAACATATGCATGTGAGACATGGAAGTCATCTGTCAAAATTGAGAAAAGACTAAATGTGGCTCAACAAAAATGGCTGAGACGATTCTGGGAGTTAGTTACACAGATCGGGTGTCAAACTTGGAAATCCTATGTCGAACACTTAGGTTGTGACAGAGCGTCGCATGATGTTTGATGAACTACGCATACAAAGAGTTGCGATGACATGGAGGCCAATACGAGGAAAGTGCAAACAGGGACGTCCTCGTATAACTTGGCGCCACACCTTCATGGAGGACCTCAGAACAGTAGTCACCAGTTGGGAGGAAGCTTCAGACATTACCAATGACAGATCTTTAGGGAGGACCTAAGTAAGTCTAAGTAAGTTTTTGTTTAGCGCTATTTCGTGCTTTTAGCTTTCTCACTACGCCATGATCCTACCACTTCTCTGGAACAGTTGAGAAAATAGGGGGAGGGGAGAGAAAGAAAGGGATATCTGGGTGAATTTTACCGTAATCCTTTTTTTAAAGCATAAAAAAAAAGGGGGGGGGGAAACAACCTGAATTCAAACTCATGACTCAAGCTGACATTCTAACCACTTTGCTAGATAGGTGCGTATGAAAATAGAAGATTGTACATATAGTTATCTATTGTTTGTTTCAACCTTATTTTGAAGCGGCGACCTATAAAGAGGACTAATTCAGCTTATACCACAACCTCAGTCAAGTATGATTTCTTTACCTTGTTCGAGATGCCTCCCCCCCCCCCCAAAAAAAAAATTAACAATAGTTAATTTACTAATTATTTGTTTTAATTGATTTAAATTTATTGATTCTTGTTCTGTCAGGTAAAAAAAAATTGTGCAAAATTTCAGCTTGATCTGATATTGGGTGTTGCGCGTGTTGGAGAAATAACTTGTATCTTTTATCAGAGACAGAGTGAGTTGATATAACCTTTGTAAAAAAAAAATAAACTCGCAGAAATCTCATCATCATTAAACATTATAGTCTATTTTCTTTTTGAAGGAACGTCTCTAATTTATAAGATAAGAAGATGACAAAAACTCTCTTATTACTTTGTGCAGACTTTATATATTTTTTATATTTAACCATGATTTAACTGTGAAGAAATTTTTGTTGTATGTACCATCACTAAATATTTAAATAGGTCAAAGACATACATTGTCTTTATTATGGATAAACATTTAGACAGACTATAAATCTTTAGTCATACTATAAAATGAATATCGAGAATCACGTGTATCATTAATTCAAATTTTGTCCGAAATTTGTGTACAGCCCGACAAGAGGTTTTGGTTTTGTGGCCCATTAAAGCCTAAAAAGCTGCCGACCCTGACATAAAAATGATTAGATCTGCATAGGTAATGTATACTTGTGTTTCTTGTAAATTAATGTATTTAACAGATGTTGGAATAGATTAAATACTGCTGCATAAATAATGTATTTTTATGTGTGGAAATCAGGGTACTGAGGTCGATTTATGAGAGGACACGTGGATCATGATCTACAACGGTCGAATAATAACATTAGTCAAGCTGACGAAAATTGGAGGGGCGGGACTGCTGGAAATGAACTGAGACTCCACAAAATGTCTAAATCTAATGATAGGATAACAACCGATCCACTAAGTGCTGATGTTATAAAAATATGATCCCTATAGAACTAGATCTAATAAACAAATATACCTAGCTATCGGTATCTAGATTATATCATTATCAATAATCTTTCTGTCTCTCTTTGTGTATTGTATCTATACTAGACATAATTTACCCGCAGCCCGCGGGTCTTAATTTGCGTATCACTTTCGATATAGTCACTGAATATGCTTTGTAAACAATTAAACGAAATAATAATTTTATAAGTAAAGGGAATGCGTGAATGTAAAAATAGCCTCTCGAATATATCTCAACACGGCTTCGCAGCTCTAGCGAACGAATGTATGAAAAATGCTTTAGAAAAACAAATTTGAATGTTAATTTGATTGAAATGAATGAACTATAATTAGTATGTTCATGTATTTAAGTATAAAACTATCTTTGAGAAGAGAAGTTCTTATCATCTTAAAATTGAATTAGAGTGTTAGACCTAGGAGAGATGTGTAACATTTCGCATAATGTCTAATGAAAGAATGTTCGGCGAATGTTCTTCAGGACCGTATGTATTGTAGCCCTAAGACCCTCAAAAAAAAAAAAAAGGTTGACTAACTCTATGAAAGCATTATAACTAGATCTACATCTATCTAGGCCATGTTTATCATGTTTACATGGACATGAGAGAAGATTGAAATGATCTAGATTGAATCTAGATCTAATTTTTAAAACTACACTTTTACTGTGACACATGAAAATTACTAAATATAGTCTTTTGATTTCATTATTTCATGAAATTAAGCTTCATTCGTTCCTTATCTCTGCGAATTTAGAATTACTGACGTACTTTATAATCCCATTCATCTATCGAAGCCGACATCTCTAAATCTACACACAGGGGCGGACTGGGTATCAAAACCGGCCCGGGCATTACTATATAAACCGGCCCACAAATGGCATGTCATATATTTTCGGTGTGGGGGGGGGGGATTGTTACCCCTCCGCAATATATATATCTTCATTACATTCATTTCCTTTCATTCTTTCAAAAAAATTTTTCTAGCCTAGAATACTCTCTTCCTATAATTAGTGGAAAGACAGTACACACCGCCAAGGGAAACGTTTGGGAGTAGGGGGAGCGCTGTGAGCTCCCCCAGTGGTTCGCTCCGGATCCAAGCATTGTTTCCGTTATTTTAAGCTTTAAAAAATGCATATTCTGAGGTATCTACAGTGCAATTAGCCTGCTACTCTTCCGCTAAACAAAAAATTAAAACAAAAAACAAAGCTGCTATTCACTGGAGTCCATCGACTGGTAGAAAATGGTAAAATGCTTTAGTATTTTATTGGAGGGGGGGAGGGTAACCACAAAACCCCTTTTGCTACGCTCATGAAATTTGGTGACTGTAGTTTGCTTAAGTTAGTTAAAGTTTCCCTTTCAGCAATGAAGTCTAAGACAAGTGATGTTTTGAACCATTCCCCTCATATTATAGGTGTAAGCCTAATTTTCTACAAAATATATAAAGCTTGATAACGCATCGAAAACTGGATGTATGCTTGCGTATGATTACATAGTGTATTCTATTTATACATATATGTATTCTAAAAACTATAAACAATACAATAGCAGCCTAATGAGTTAGAAGCTTTTTGGTATTACTTATAGATTACAGACGTTTCTTCAAAAAATAAGATACTACGTTCTATGCATTTCATGTGTCAGTCATGCATGTTGATACGTGACCTGAATATTCTAAATCATTGGTTTTCCTGGCTGACTTAGGCAACCCATTCCATTAAAAGATAAAGAGAAAGCAGAACGGTTAGAGAGGCACTTACTTAATGTGAAAAGCTCTTGCTTCGTCCTAGTACATTCTCAAAAACGCAATTGGTATAGAATATATTATTTTAAATATAAATTATTCTAAATCTCCTTTCATTAAATATCGGATGTGACAGCGCTGCATAAATTATTGTAATCATTACAACAATTTTCATCACCGATGCCTTCATACTAAGCATAAGTTTGCCATCAATTATAATGGTATAAAAATTGATTTAGATCAAGAAATTTTTTAAAATTAAATAATATTTATAATATGTATTTATCTTTGTTATTAAAATAAACAAAAAGAAACTTACTTTTTCTTTTCAAATCGCAGAAAGTATAACTTTATACCCATATTGAGCTGTGATAAAGTTGGGGGGGGGGGGGGGGGTTGCAATTTCGCGGCTGTGTGTATGTGTTAAGGTTAATTTCTATTAAGTATTGTTAAAGAGCTAATTGTCGCCCCTATTTTCTTTTGCTGCGTTCTATCAATGTTTTCTAACTTAACCTCTCTCATCCCTCTTTTTCGTTAACTTTCAACGGAACCATCAAAAGACGGGGGAGGAAAGGAGCAAAAACAAAGGGGAATGCCATCAAACGTCCATGCCGACCAGCAAACCTAGCCTCGAAGACATCAAAGCAGTGTTGAAGTCTAAGCCGCTCGTGCATAGCAGAAAGTACGGTCTAACGTTTTGCAAATGATAATACGTAGCCTTACAGTGTATAGTGTATTTTTTTTATTCTTGTTGAATTTCAAACAAAATAAATTGTAATGATAATAATTTTAAAAAAAAATGTGTTAAGGCCTTTGTGTCTTGCTGCAGTCACTTTTTTTAAAAAGTTGTCTGCATTGACATTTTTTTTTTCTTTGGTCGCGATCAGACCGGTCCATTGGTACCGGCCCACCGGGCATTTGCCCGTTTGCCCATATAGCCAGTCCGCCCATGTCTAGACGCTTGACAGTCTAGATCTAACTCTAATTCTAGATCTAATTCAAAGAGGAAAGATCTACTTTATACTTTAACACATTAACATACAAAATAAAGTCCATTCATTTCATATTTTAATCAAATTAACCTTCAATTTTTGTGTGTTTCTAAAGCACACATTCGTTCGCTATAGCTTCCATGTTGACATGCATTTTAATTTTCCCATTCATGTGTCGTGCACACCACTATGTAAACATAATATGATTGGACAGGCTACATGAGGCTCTATTTGGGGTATATCACATATACTAACATACAATAAAAAAATAAGCTTCTTGAGCCATTGAATTCACTCTTATGATAGTAGGTCTACATCTATTATAATAGAAGATCTAGTATAATAAACTCTAGATCTAAATATAGATCTATGTAGACCTACAAGTGGCTATAAGGAAATGTTTTATATAAAAAAAAATGGATTTAGGTCGATCAGCTATTTCCAAAATACACGCATTCGCTTTCTTATAGCATTATTATTTCGTTTAATTGTTTCCAAAACACTATCAGTGACTATATCGACAGGGATACGCAAATTAAGGGCCGCGGGTAATATATGTCTAGTATATATAGTATGAAAAATGTTTATATATATATATATATACAATCTAGATTCGGGTTACCAAACACACGACCAGAAGGTGAAAAAAAGAAGACAAAGTCTTACAAAGGAGGACATCTTTAAAAAATAGAATTACATTACATTTTATAAAACATGCTAGTAAATCAAAGTCCTTACAACTACAATATTAATTCTAATATTACACATACAAAGCTACTGTACAGATTAGTTCATCATTTGCTCGGCCAAAGATTACATGTCGAGCTCCATGCATGACATTTTCTTCGGTATTTCGTGGGGGGAAAAAAACAGCTTTCAATGAATTTATGGAGATAAAAATTCCCTTTTGTCCCACTGTGCATTTTAGCATTAAACCTGGGAATGCAAAGAAATACTTCACAGAACTTTAGGAGCTCTGAGTTTTAAAGTTTCTTTAGTAAAACATAGTCTAGAATATATTAACACCAGTTAAAGAAGGCGATTAAATTTTTTTTTCTTCAATGTAGGGTGCGTTTGTGTGTTTAAACCAGCAGAAAGATGCCTTCGCTCCATAATGGTCCAACGCTGTTAAAACTAAATTACAAATAAATGTGTTCTGCTGGAGGCCGGCGTGGACAGTATAGAAGCACTAAATACCATTCGACAGCTAGGCTAGGTCGGACACTTATCCCGCTTGGAAATGATGGGAGACGACCGCATGCCATAGGCGAATTTCTTTGGCAGCTAAAGTTCCCCCCTAAGCATTATAAAGGTTATAAAGGAAAGTAGCTGGCAGTAGATGACCTCTGAAAGAGACCGTTGGAGAGCTCTCACAAATGCTGTTGGACACACATTTGAGACCCAATAGAAAGAAGACAGGCGCAGAAGATGGAAAGAAAACTTAAATAGACCGCCGGCGGACAACGGCTCTGTCTGCACGAGAAGTGGAAAAATATGCAGGTCGCAACTAGCTTTGCGTAGTCATTTGAAACACTGCATTCCTTCTTAATTTTCAATAATTGCCATTATTTATCATTATTATGAAAGATTGTTGAATATTATGCCATTGCAGAAAACAAAGGTGCAAAAGCCAGACATTTAATCAATTAAGGTCAATGCTTACCAGACGGCGGACAAGAATCGCATATCCTCCTTTTGCGAGATGTCTGGAAACTCTAATCTAGATCTATTAATATATATATATATATATATATATATATATATATATATATATATATATATATATATATATATATATATATATATATATATATATATATATAATTCTCTTCGTCGCTCAAGAGTTTGGATGAGAAGAAGAAGTAAAGAAAAGATCACTCTCTTATTTCTGCGGATAGTCACCCCACAAGAAAAAAACAAGAGGGGGAGGGAGAACAAGTATTCACCGGTCACTACGGATGGCTGACTGGTCGTGCGGTTTGCGCGCTGGACTGTCGTTTGGATTTATCAAACCCTGCCCGCTCCCACCCCCCTTCGTCCTTCAACTCTGAAGGAACATCCGAAACATGTAAAACATTTTATAAACAAAAATTTTAAAAACACTAAATAGCACCACCGGACTTAACCATTGTGACCAAGAATTCATGGAAAGAGAACAAGTAATCTACTATGTATATTCACCCGTCACTAAATAGCAGGGCCGGACTTGTGGGGCCCTATGCGAAACGGATTTATCAAACCCTGCCCTTTCCCATCCCTTTTCGTCCTTCAACTCTGAAGGAACATCCGAAACGTAAAACATTTTACAAACAAACATTTTACAAACACTAAATAGCAGGGCCGGACTTAACTATTGTGGGGCCCTATGCGTAACGGATTTCGCGGGGCCAAGTTTGGTTAAGGAAGCGGATAATAAGTGAAATTTAAGAGTTTGTATTAGAAAATACATATTGAAATTCCATATTGAATGACACCCCAAAATGACAATTTTTGTCTAAATATTTCATGAGATTTGTATGAGTTTTCAAAAGTTTGTTTAATAATTTCCGGAGATTTAAATGACTTTTTCATATATTTTACAATTTCTGGAGATTTCCAGGAGCTCCTGGCAAATCAGGCGGCCGCGGGAAATCTGTTATAAGTTATAAAATAGTTTAATTTAATAATAATTTATACCTAGAATTAGCTCGGGTCGTTTGACAGAGTGGGGACAGGTTGCAGTGGCCTATGGCCGGCCCTGCAAAATAGCGGCGTCTCTTACGCGTGGGTTGACTATATATATATAACAAGTACTCTACTCTGTATTAACCCGTCACTAAATAGCAGGGCCGGATTTAAACATTGTGGGGCCCTATGCGAAACGGAATTCGCGGGGCCATGTTTGGGTAGGGATACGGATTATATGTGAAAATAAAGAGTTTATATTAGAAAATACATTCGTCTTTGCATTTTATTCATCCTTTAGTACGTACAGAATTACTTTGCGAGCCTAACGTGTAGCGAAGTCATACAGTATATCACAAAAATTATATTTCCTACATAGATTATGCTTAATAGCAAGAATTACCAAATGTTTCAATCTATCTACGACTACTAGAATTGTTGACGTCAAGTAATTCTTCATTAGTTTGACGCGCGAGAAGCTTCTTTCACCAGATTCCAGGACTTTTTCGTATATTTTGCAATTTCAGGAATTATACAATGGTTTATTTCAATAATTTAAACACCTAGAATTAGCGCGGGTCCTATGAAAGTGCGGGGCCCACTGCGGTCGCATAAGTGCGGAGCCCACTGCGGTCACCTAAGGCCGGCCTTGCAAAATAGCAGCATTTTCTGCGCCGCCGGTTGACTAGTATATATTAATATATAAAGATATATAGATCCAGTGGCGTAGCAAGGTACCCGTGGGCCCGCGTTCAAGAACATCTTAGTGGGCCCCCTACAGCCAATAAGACAAATTTAGTGTGTGATAAAAATGAGTAATCTAAATGCAAAGACATTCCAATGTAAAGATCGTACCTTTTTCTTAAAAAAAGTAATTATATTGTTACGACCTCTCCTACTATCCAGGCTCTCTTCCAACTGCACCACACGACACAACGAACTTAAAGAACCTCACAACTCAGGGCTCCAAAGTATCAGTTAGTTTAATTTCAAATATATCGCAATTGGCAACAACATTAACACTGTCTTGTGAAGTATGTCCTGAAGAATTGAGGCAACAATTGTCGTAGTTGGGCCGAACACTTTTAATCATCAACATAGGACGCCATCTTAGGCAGGAAGGACATGCTCACAACAAAAGACGCATAACTCACAATGACTAAGGGCTATAACTTACATATCAAATATTAACATCCTTCCCTTTCTATAGACAAAACATATTCACTACAACATTCCAAAACGAGCACATGGCAGAAACATCCCTCTTTTACCACGAACAGAGGTACATTGTAGACAATAACCTTTTCACATACAGTGACACGATGATACTACGATACACTGATAACATTGTCAACAGACAACATTGGTATGTACACAACATTATAAATATTAGTATAACATATAATATACATAGAACATAATATACATCAATATTGAAGGCTATGCAGATCTAGCAAAAAATGGAGCAAAAAAAAACAACAACAAAAAAACAAAACTTGAGCGGTTGTCACCACTTGCCCATGTCATAGTCCTTGTGCCACGTAGGTGTGGCTCTCGTTCGCCCACTCCTTCTCACGCTAGGCTCTGCTCCGTGAGCCAAGGGTGGGATCCCATCAGGGCCGGCGCAGGGTGTGGTGTTAAGTCTGTGGATGAGGCATCTAGTGGTGCCTCATAGGTTGCCGTTTCGTCATCTGAAAAGATGTCTGAGTAAGGGACATTCCTGGGCCGGATGTGCACTCTGTTCCTAACGTAGGTACCGCCCGTTGTTCCCTTCACGGTGTAGGACCGCTCACTGTTTCTCATAATGATTTTGCCAGGCCGCCAATCATTGTTTCCTGGACTCTGGAAGTAAACGTTTTGGTCCAAATTCAGCCGGGGGAGGTCTCTTGCTCTTTTATCATAGTGTTTTTTTATGGTGTACCTGTGACGGGCTTTCGCCCGCAAGCCTTCTGTGTAGCTTTCGGGCTCAAGGGCTTTAGTCAGGGGTAGTAGTGACCGTGGTACTCTGTTCAAACACAACTGGGCTGGGCTATAGCCACAGTCCTGTTTGGGAGTGTTGCGAAGTTCCAGCAGGGCTTCGTATTGATCATCTCCGGTTCCGATGGTCTTTCTCATCATGTTTTTGATTGTTTTTACTGCGGCCTCTGCTTTTTCGTTGGCTTTGGGGTGTCCGGGATCGGACCTGATGTGCGATATGTTCCATCTGTTAGTGAATACGGCGAATTCGTGAGACGTGTATTGAGGCCCGCAGTCAGAGATTAGGACTTTAGGGACTGGCAAAGTGAGCTTTAAGTTTTCTAATCACCTCGGTTGAGGTTGATGTTGTTAATAAGTCAGCTTCGATCCAATTTGAGAAATAGTCCACTGTAATCAAGTATGTTCTCCCTTGGATCTCCATTAAGTCTGTTCCAACCTTTTCCCAAGGTCCTTTTCCTTCAAATGTGGCCACAACGTTTCTCTTTGATTGCTTGGCTTATTCTCTTGGCAGGCAGTGCACGAGTCGGACATCTGTTTGATTTCTGCAGCCATTCCTGGCCAGAAAATCAGAGCCCTCGCCCGCCTCATCATGCTGTCGTATGCTAGGTGGGAGGCGTGTAACTTCTCATTCATCTCTGAGCGCATGCTTTTGGGAATTAGTACTCTTTCCCCCTTGACGATGATTCCATTACTTATACTCAGGGTTTCGGCAAAGTCATAATAGGGCCTCAGAGCTGCGGGAACGGCAGTTTTCTTGACAGGCTTCAATGTCTTCAATGGTCTTTCGGAGAGCTTGTAGAGTTTCATCAGCATCTGTTTCGCTTCTAATTCGGTCTAGCAGTGGATCGGGAATATCGAGGATTTGTTGGGTGTTGAGGTTCAATATTTCTTCTGTAAATGGCTTAGTGTTGCATGCACGGGACAACGTGTCGGCTATGTACAGTTCGTTTCCGCGAACACACTTGAATGTGAAATCATATCTATTGCTTCTCATGATGAGGTTCTGTAACCGTCTTGGGGCTTGGTTTAGGAGTTTTTGTAGGATGGTAGCAAGGGGTTTGTGGTCATTTAAGATTGTGACGGGTCTGCTAAAAGTGTATTGATTGAACCTCTCAAGTCCGAAAACTACTGCCAGTAGTTCTTTCTCTATTTGAGCCCATCTCTTTTCCGTTGGTGTTAAGACTCGTGAGGCATACTCCAATGGTTTCCCTTCCTGCATCAACACGGCACCAAGCCCATCTTGGCTGCTGTCGACCTGAATTTCAAGGGATTTGGCTGCGTTATAGAAACCCAGCACCGGGGTTGTTGTTATCATTTCTTTTAATTTCCTAAAGGCGACTTCGCATTCCTCATTCCAATCAAAATCCGTTTCTTTCTTGGTGAGTTCCCGCAGGGGGTGTGATATGGCTGACAGGTTGCTAAGGAACTTTGATAGGTACTGCACCATACCACAGAATCGTCGGACTTGCTGCGCGTTTGTAGGGCGATCCATGTCTACTATGGCCTGCACCTTCTTGGGGTCTGGTTTAATGCCTTGTGCGCTGATGACGTGCCCCATGAATTCGACCGCCCCTTTTTGTTCCAATGTTTTGCTCTCGTTCAGTATTATGGATTTTCTTTTGCATCTTTCTCGCAGATTTTCCAGTTTTGCCTTATGGTCCCACAACGCCTCTTCCATTTTTCTGTCACACCCGACTACAATGATGTCGTCGGCAACATTGATGCAGCCGCTGAGGCCTTCCAGTGCTTGTGACAATTTTCTTTGGAAGATTTCTCCACTGACACATAGTCCGAAGGGCAGCCTTGTCCATCTATAACGGCCGTAAGATGTTGATTTGTTGATTTGTTGATTTGAGGCACATCGGCACAATTTAGGCCATGTCGTGCCTGCAGTCCCTTAAGGACTACTCTCTCTCTAAACAACAAGGGCCAGATTCTATACAGTCATATAATTAAAATTAAGGTCTATTCACAGTTAAAATAGTAAAGGTAGTAAAAATTTAAATATTTGGTAAAAATCTAATGTAAATAGTGCATGTTCACAAATTCAGAAATCAGATCTTCGTAGATAGCCCCACTTCCTGAATAAAGCCCAGTACCTTCCCAGGGTCGACATTATTAAATAGTGTTTTTAGATTAGTGGCTCTAAAATGTTTCGCCCTGACATCCTGGTATCTGGGGCAATCAACGAGGATATGTTCCACGGTGAGGCGACCGTAAGATGTTATCATTGTTGTCAGGATACTTGATTCTTTGTCAAGGCGAACATGCCAATAGGCTTCTTTAACGTCAAGTTTCGAGAAGACTTTGGCGTTCTCGAACTGGGGTAGAGTATCTTCAAATGTGGGGAGTCTGTAATGCTCCCTTTTCAAGACTCTATTCAAGTGTTGTGGATCTATACAGATTCGCAAATCTCCGTTTTTTTCTGAACAATGGCCATTTGACTGACCCAATCCGTTGGCTCCTCTACCGGGACCAGTATTTTTCTCTTCACGAGTACATCAAGCTCTTTCTTGACTTTGTCTCTGTATGCGAAAGGAATATTGCGGCATGCAGACACCACTGGAGACTTGCTTGCATCGATGGTTAGTTTCGCTTCTCCTAGGTCACCTATGTTATCGTTGGTTGACTGAACTTGAGAGACAAAATTGTTGTCGTTGAGTGTAATGAGGTCCAGTTCTTGACACGTTATCAAGCCTAGGAGGCATTGGAAGTTATTTCCAACGACGACGAACTTCACTACAGTTGTTTTCCCAGTTTTTGGGTTTGTCATTGGTAAATCAGCAACTCCTTCTGGCTTCTGTTCAGTCATGTTCCACATTCTTAGAGTTTGTGTGGTCTCCACTGCTTGACATCTCTTGACAAATCTTTTACAAATGATGTTGACGTCGGCTCCTGTGTCTAACTGGAATTTCACTCTTTGACCATTCACTACGAATTCAGCCGTGAGCCTGTCTCTTGTCGACTTGAGTGCGTTTATTGTATTTAGCCACTCTGGCTCGTACCCTGACGCCTTGTGTACAAGTGTGCTTCCTTTTACTCTGTTGCACTTTCTTGCGAAGTGGTATCTTTCCCCGCATCGCTTGCATGTCTGTCCCCAAGCCGGGCATGCTGTTTTATTGAACGCGTGGTGTCGTCCACAGAATCGGCACTCTAAGGGTGTAGCTGTAGATTTTTGTGTTGTTCTTTCCATTTTGTCAACTTGGGCCTGAGTTTCAGCTCGTATTTCCTCAACACTGGTCGTTGACTGTTCGAAGGCTCTGCAAATCTCAATTGTTCTTTTCAGGGACAGCTCTGGGCATGCCAGGAATTTGTCCTGCACTTTTCTGTCTGAGGAGAACACTATTTTGTCCCGGATCATCCTGTCTGGCTCCTTAAAATTACATTTGTTTGCCTGGGACTTTAGCTTCGTTAGGTAGGTTTCAAATGGGGAGCAGATGGGTAATTTCAAAAAGCGAAACGTCTCTAACACTTCGTTGTCTCTTGGGTTGCAGTAGTCGTGTAGCTTTTTCAATAGTGTCTCCGGGTCGCCCTCGTCCTCCCCTTCCTGGTATGTGAATTGGTCACTGACTTTGATGTCCTGTGGGCCGGCATAATGTAGTATGATGGCCTTCTGTTGGCTTTTGGGCCTTCCGTAGGCCCCCGTCGCCTGCAGATATATTTCCATCTGTCGCCTCCACCGTCTGAAATTTTCGCTAACATTTCCTTCCGTTAGCTCCAGGCAATGGGGTGGCGTCAGTAGATTTTCCGATATCTTGAGTAACTCTGTCTCTACTGTCTGATTTATAAATCTCTTGGTTGCCTCCCTTGATAGGCCAAAGCGTACGTGACCTTGTGGGTAGACTGTCCGATATAGCTCTCAATTTATCATTCATCTCTCCCTTGACGTCTAGTCTTCTACTTCTAGCGAGAGTGAAAGCACTTACGTGGTTCACTTTCCGCTGCCACCATGTTAAGTATGGCCTGGCCACCATGTTAAGTATGTCCTGAAGAATTGAGGCAACAATTGTCGTAGTTGGGCCGAACACTTTTAATCATCAACATAGGACGCCATCTTAGGCAGGAAGGACATGTTCACAACAAAAGACTCATAACTCACAATGACTAAGGGCTATAACTTACATATCAAATATTAACAGTCTTTACAAAAACCTAGTCTTGCTCCAACTGACTTCACACACCGTGCTGGTTCTCGCCTCGTCTTGGTCACATAGCGAGGTAACGTGAAGTCTTTCTAACACACTCGCTCTTATATAGTGTCTCTACTGGCCTACTCGAACCTTCTTGACCACTCCAGTTGATCACTTTCGCCGTGACTTGCGTGCGTAATATTTACACACAGGTCGTTGCCGAACTGGCGTGTACTGTCACTGGTCACAGTTGACCGCTCTTCCTGCGCTGGACTGTGGCGATTTGGGTAGGCTAAAAACACACAGCACTACCCCCATCTGTGTCACCACCAGGTTTACAACAATATCTTAACGTTTGATTCAGTTAGGACTCCATATAAGTAATAGTGTCTTAAAAGTCAATGTTTTTACAACTTCTTAACAGAGTTAAACGACTTAAAAGTGTTTCAAATGTGGGCCCCAACTGGCCATGAGTCATGGTCCCAAGCGTAATGAGCTCCACCGCGCCATGGTTGCTACGCCACAGCTGTGGGGCCCTATTGCTTGTGGGCCCGGGTTCATTGAACCCCTTCGCGCCATGGATGCTACGCCACTGTATAGATCTATATATTGTTACAAATGAACAGTGACAAGTAGAGGTCAACGTGTGACCCCAGCGAGATGACACAGCACCGAGTGTTCTCTGGAATCTACGCGTATAAACAAAGACAGGCTGTGACGTGCCCTCACGTGTTGTTCCAGAGGACGAACTGATCTACGAAGGGGGCAGTGTTACAAATGAACAGTGACAGTTAGAGGTCACTACGTGTGACCTCGGCGAGATGACACTGCAGCAGGTGTTCTCTGGAATCGACATGTATAAACAACGACAGGATGTGATGTTTCCTCCCGTGTTGTTCCAGAGGATACTAGCAGTGTTTTTTTTTTGCAACAATGGACAAGCGATTAGGGACTCTATATAAGCCAGAGAGTTAATGTGAAAGTCAGTCGTGAGTGAGTCGTCGGTACTGTTGTCTACTGTGCGAGACAGTAGAAGAGAGATGTGTACGACTCGATGCAAGTTAACTAGGGTAGAGTTAACTGGAGTGGACTACTGTCGTTAAAGTCTATACAGCGAACTACAGTGGACTTGAGCCGTTACAGTCGATACAGTCGATATAAGACGTGTGCGGCTCTGATTCGGTGGACTTGAGTACGACTTGGTTCAGCTTTGGGAGACCTGGAGCGACACTGGGAAGTGTGTCGTTGGTCTGTTCGGTGGAATAGGCTCGATGCAAGTTGAGAAGAGATGAATTGCAACGAAGTGAAGAGATGAATTGTAACAAAGTATAGCTAACTGTAAACTGACAGATATTGTACAGTCTTCTACGCTACATGTTACAGTCACGAATTGTTAGAGTTAATAGTCATTAAAGTTATATGAAACTGAAAGTTGAGTCGTCAAGTTCTTTACAGTGTTTTTATTTATGTGCCTACTAATACATTTAGCCAGTAGATTCAGAAATACGTAACAACATGGGCGTAGCCGGGGGGGGGGGTTGGGGTTCAACCCCCCCCCCCCCCCCGAAATGAAATCCCCCCCCCTGGGCGGGGATCGGAATTTAGTGAATGATTTTTTGCTTTGATTTTGTTTATTTTAGGTGAGATTTTAATACTAAACCATCACTTGCCCCAGCACAGCCAATGGGGTTTTGAGTTTAAAACCACCTACCAGGGGTTTTGAGTCTAAAACCCCCTACCAGGGGTTTTGAGTTTTAAACCCCCTACTTGGGGTTTTTGCAGTTAACTCCCTTTCTTCTATAAAACAAAACAAAAAAAAAATGCAAACGAAAAATCCCCTAATTCCAAGAGCACAGTTAAGGGAGATTTTGATTTTAAATCCCCCTCCAAAATTTACGATAAACCCCTTCTTCAATATAAAAAAAAGCTAATTACGCACTCAAAATGTTATGAGCGTAGCTAAATGGGTTTTGACTTAGTTTTGAGTTTAAAAACCCCACTTCAGCGGGGTTTGAAGGTAAAAAAAATACCTCTTTAATAATAAAAACAAAGCAAATTATACACTCAAAATGGTATGAGTGTAGTCAAAGGGGTTTTGAGTTTAAACTCCCCTCCAGTGGAGTTTGAAGCTAAAAAGTAACTCTTCAATATAAATAAAAGCAAATTACACACTCTAAAATCTATAAGCGTAGCCAAAGGGGTTTTGAGTTTAAAGCCCCCGGCAGGGGGGTTTGAGGCTAAAAAATACATCTTCAGTTGAAGAAAAAAAGCAAATTACGCACTCAAAATGCTATCAGCGTTGCCAAAAGGGTTTTGAGTTTAAACCCCCATTCAGATGGATTTGATGCTAAAAAATATCTCTTCAATATAAAAAAAAATGCAAATTACACACTAAAATTATTTGAGCGTAGCCAATCCAATCGGGGGTTTTGAGTTTAAACCCCTCTTCTACAGATTGCGTTTTTTTAAAGTTTAAAACCCTTCCAGATGGTTTTGAGTTTAAGATCCTCCTTACAGAGCATTTTGAGGTGGAAAATCCCCAACTGATGATTTTGACGATAAAACTTCTCTTTTCGATATAAAATCTAAAGCAAACTACAGTCACTTAATTCCAAGAGAGTATTCAAGAGATTTTTACCAGTGGCAGGGTTCCCTTAATAAAATACAGTGAATAGTCATCTGCCGAAATTGAAAAACACTAAATGTGGCTCAACAAAGATGGCTAAGACAGATTTTAGGAGTCAGTTATAGAGATCGGGTTTAAATCAAGGAAATCCTATGCCGAACTGGGAGTCGACCCTTTAGTAAGATTGTGAGAGAGCGACGCATGAGGTTTGCGGGACATGTTCTCCGACAAAATGAATTACGCATAAGAAGAGTTGCAATGATATCCTAGTACAACTTGGCGCCACTCATTCATTGAGGTCCTCATGCAGGTGGGAAAAGGCTTCAGACATTACCAGTGACAGATTTTTATGGAAACAACTTGACGTCAAATGCTCCGAACGGCGCGGGAGGGTCTAAGTCAGTAAGAATAGCACATAAGGTTTTTGAAATAAAACTTTTTAATAGCAGGAAAATGCACTGTAGATACCTTAGAATATGCATTTTGTTGGCTTTCAATATCAGAAATAGTGCTTGGCGGCGGGGCTTCGCCCCGCGCTGGGGGAGCTCCTAGCGCTCCCCCAGACCCCCTTGCTAATAATGGCGGGGAATCTATAATTTTCCCACTAACTCATGGAAGAACCTATTCTAGGGCACAATAAACGTCTTCCGAAAGAATGAAGGGTCAGAATGCAATAAAGATTATGTACACACACACACACACACATAATAACATATTTAAAAAATTTCGCCGGTGGGGGGTCGTGGTCGGAGAAAAAATCCCCCCCCCAAACCCCCCCCCCCCCCGAAAAAAAATCCTGGCTACGCCCATGCGTAACAATATATTAGATCTCGATCTATTTTTTTGAAGAACTTGTTTAAAATTTACATGAAAAGCAGCTAACAATTTATTTTAGTGATTTATTTAGTTGAAGAGGTTTCCAATAAATCACGTGACCTTAACCTTTTCAAATAGAGGCGCGTCAAAATGGCGTCCGAAGACTCAGTTGCGAGTAAGCATACTTAGTACCGTTAGCTATTTTAATAAGATCTGTAGTATAGATTTATTAAGGATACACACACATTTTTGAAAAGACATGTACAAATTAACAATTAATAAATCTGAAGATGTAGATAGACTCTAGATATAATCTATATTTAGATCTAGAGTCTAGATCTTCTCTCAATCACACTCACAGTTGAGTCACAGTGACAGGTCACAATCTCATTTTATGATTTATTATGATTTAATCATTTATGATCATATCATCATTATATTAATTTATATTATTCAACTTTTATTTATTGTCACTCATTCAACATTTTGATTGTTACTGTTTATTTTTTTGTTATTACTAAATTATTACATTTGACATAAAATTAAGTCACATTAAATCATGACTTGCTCAACTTAACTTACTGTGACTTACACTGAGTTACAGAAATGATTTTTTTACACACTGACACTCTCAAAAAATACTCTTGTTTAGATCATTTACAAACTCATTATGATCATATTATTATTATATAGATCTATCAATTATATCATTACAGTTACTTTTCACTGAAGTTCAGAGTATTTCAGACTTAATTAGTTATATTGTCATTATTTGAGTAGATCTAGATTTCATATTCTAATTTAGAATAAATCATGATGACATAAATTCATAAAATAAGAAAGTAAAAAAGCGATTATAATCGAAAAATTGTGATTCACTGATTCAGTGATTAACATTATTTAGAGCTAATTAAGACTATATATTAATTAATTAATATAAAGTCATTATAAAGACTATATTAATTAATTAATATAGTATAGACAGAATAGATCTAGATAGTATATTATTATAGTATTTCTCTGTGGCATTTTACGTCTCCCGAGACAATCTTTTCCCTTCTTGTGTGACTAAAGAGGCCAATCCTTGATACACAGCTGCGATTGCAGGTTGGGCATATATAATCACCAGGCGCCGTTGCATTTTCACCCTTCTTTCTGCTTCTGTATGTGTATGACATCTGCAATCCGTGACCCTTCCTTTATGCTCTCTCTCCATGTGGATCCAGCCAGTGCCACCTCTTCCTAACTGCCAGTGTCGATTTTGAAGAGCCTCATGTCGCGTTTGCATACATCCGTATAATGTCAAAGTGGGCGACCAGCGGCTCTCCTGCCTTCTATTAGATCGCCATATAGGATGTCCTGTGGAAGTCGACCTACTGGCATTCTACTGACGTGGCTAAGCCAGCCAAGGCGTCTGCTGCTGATAACAGAGCGGATGCCCTGGCACCCTGCTCTTTGTAGCACTTCCTCATTGGTTATCTTGCCACCTTATTTTAAAGATCCGCCTTAGGCATCGGAGGTGGAAGACATTCAGCTTTTTTTCCTGCCATGAGTAGGTTGACCATGTGCAAGGTGCTCAACATACAGTTCCAGTAGACTAGGACTTTAGTACTGTTAGTCAGCAATATGTTGTCCCAGACTCTTTTCTGGTGGCCATTGCCTTGGCTATCCTGTTGTTTATGTCTTTATCCAGTTTCACTGCTTGCCTGTCGCCACAGGACTTTGGTTTGGTTTTGTTTTTTTTGGGGGGGGGATGACAAGTGACTTGCGCTGGAATTTGGATTAAAGTGAGGAGGATTTGCGCAACACGTCGACCTCACTCTCTCGCCCTAAAGCCCATCCTTTTCCGGAAGCAAGATTTGGTCAAGATGTCTGGGGACAAGTTTGGGTGCAGTGGATGACCAGAGACTTTCTGTGTGTCTTGTCCTGCTCTTGAGTGCTCCACAGCACTGTGCTGGTATTTGCCTTTCTGTCTGATTAGTCTAGTTTTGTGACATTTTGCACAGGCCGCCAAGTCCAGACTTCACATGCTAGGTTTGACAGAACCTCAGTGTACTGAGTGCCATGGACATGTCAGATACCCTCTACCTGGTTTAGCCGGCCAGTCAAAGCCGTTTCCGGGGTGTGGCTGCTGTGCGTGCTATGGCTTCTGGGAGCCACAGGTGAGAGTTTGGTACCGAGTGGGGACAAAGAGTGAGCCAAGCTACCCTCAAAAAGAGGGTACGACTGCCTGTCCACTAGAGGTGCTACTTCTCCTAGATACCCCATACACCTCTTTATCCAGTAGAGTGTTGTTGGCTCCATTATAGTATATATATATATAGATTATAGTCAGTATAGATTAAGATATCTACATAAATCTATTTACTATAGTAAATAGTAGTACTAGAGATTTAAGTTAAGGCAAGGTAACTAGATTTAGATTCTAGGTCTAGATCTACCATCTAGCTAGCATTAAAAAAATCTAATCATATGTTATGTCCAAGACCAATGAGTAATCATAAATTGAAATAAAATTTATTTTTTTAAATAGTTTTTTTTTTAGTTAAAATTTACCAAGAGATTAAAGAGTTGATCTAGAACAGGGGTTCTCAACCTGTGGTTCCTGACCCTTTTGGGGGTTGAATCACAATTTTCCAGGGGTCGCCTAAGACCATCGGAAAAATAAATTTTTGTCTAAAAAAAAAACTTGACATTGTACAAAAGTTTTCTTGGGTAGTTACTATTTTTTAAAAATATAATTGTCATTCGAGAATAGATGATGCGAACAACTGAATCATAATCATTCCAAACTTTGTGATTGTCGCAGCATTTAATAAGTATTTATTTGTAACAGTTTAAATTAGGATCCATCAAACGGTGTGACAAAATGCTTTGTTTTAAAATTACCACATAAGTATAAAAAAGGAATATATTGATAACGATATAAAATTAAATAAATGCAAGTCATAAAATTACAGTCTCAGTTATTTGTAATTAGTTATAAACATGAATATGTATAGTTTGGTGATTAAACATTCAGATTTGGTAATTCTATCAGATATTTACATTATGGTTAGGATTTTATATCATTAGCAAAACCATGATTTTATGGCTGGGGATCGCCGCATAGTGGACAATAGTAGAAAGGGGTCATGGAACTAAAAAGGTTGAGAATTGCTGATCTAGAATCTAGATTTTCTAGATCTACATTAATTGTTAAAGAACAAGTTCTAGACTACTTTAAGATCTCTATTTAGATCTATAATTAATTTAACTCATTCAGTGCGAAGCGTCTATCCCATAGACGGTCTTGTCTTCCCCTAAACGCACAGAACGTCTATCCCATAGATGTTCTTACCCTACCTTTGTTTCGTTGCATTTTTAATTAAAAATTTTTAACTAACAATAGTGGGACTATTTTTACCTTATAAAAGAGTTCTTCATACTTTGTTTACATAGAAATTAGAAGCTTTTGGCTTTATTTAGACATTTATTTTTTACTTTTTTACCATGTAAAAAAAACATCCCCATGACTACGCTAGTCCAAGACACACCCACAATGTTTACTGCTGAAGAAACTTTATAATTATTCTAAAATTTATCACAAATAATTTGTAATAATGAAGAATTCGATATAGATATATATAGATTAGATCCAGGTAGGTCTAAATTTCTATTAGCGTATTTAGATTCTGTATATCTATATTCTATATTATTAGTATTTAGATATAATCTATTGTTGTCAGTAGGCTAGGTGTAGAGTGTAGATCGAGGTTGATTAGATCTAAGCTTTTATCTCTAGACTTAGACTCTAGATCTAGATTCTAGATATATATATCTGATTATCAGACTCTAGATCTAAGCCCTAAGCTTATGATAAATAAAAAGAAAGGGAATGGTAGATCTGCATCAAATAATCATCCACTGTGGGCATTTTTTCCCCATTTTCCTTTTTTTTTTTTTTTTTAGTGTACATTGTTTATCTGTACAAATCTATAACCTATAATATATATGTATATCATGGCTATGCTAGTCCAAGACACACCCACAATTATTACTACTGAAGAAGCTTTATAATTGTTCTATTTATACTTCTATGAATAGTAATAATGAAGATTTAGATATTGATCTAGATTTAGCATAGTATGAAGCAGACTTGGACATTATTATCATTTTAATCATTTAGATTTAGATCTAGTATTGTGCTTAGGCCTTAGCCTTAGCCAAGGGCTAGGTCTGGAATGTAGATCAAGATTGACTATATCTAAGATGCTTTTATCTTTACACCTGGGTAGATCCCTATTATCTTTACACCTGGGTAGATCCCTATACATCTAAGTGTAAGATGAATGAAAAAAACAGAAATGGTAGATCTAAATCCAATATTCATCCACCATGCTGGGCCTTTTCTTGGTATATTTTCTAGCAATTGTTATTTAGTATTGTTTATTGGTAAAAATCATCACCATGACTTATTGACTATACTGGTTCAAGTTGCACTCTGTCTTGTAAGTACTCCAAAAGGTTTACTACTGGATTAAAGTGAAATTTAAAACTATTCTAGATCCATAATTTATCACAAAGGAACTGTAATAATGAACTAGGTCTAGAAGTCTAGATCTTAGGTAAAATGAATTAGAAATTTTATTGTCCTTCAGCTAGTTAGAGATTTACGCTTTGATCTCTCGCTAGCCTATGTCTTGCACTGGTCTAGTATTAGAATAAATAAAAAGAAGACAAATCTAGATCTATATCCCATTGATTCAAATGTACATAATATTTGAGTGCATTTGATTGATAGATTTAGTACTGGTATCTATTGTTATTGGTAGTAATGAAAGGTGCAATATTTTTTCTCTTTTTTTGACTAAAAAGCCAGGTAAAATTATACTATAATCAGGGATTCATCATCTTTTATTGACTGTTTTATCACATATCTTTTTAAAAAATCTGTAAATAGACTAATATGCTGTTTCAACAGTAATGCAAAGATGAAAATCTATATTTAGGTCTCAGAAGTTCTAAAGCTGGCATCCATTTTTTTTCTGAGGGTCATATTATTTAGATTATAATTTGTATCTTATATTTAAATAGAAAGATGTTTACATTTTCACATTCTCCATTCATTCACTTTTACTATGATACCAAATATGTTACTATAGCTTCACTGGTACATAAAAAGTACATTTTTGTTAAATAGTCATGTTTGGAACTTTTTATATAATATAACTATATTATAGATTTAGGTCAAGAGTAGAATAACTTATAAATTGTAAGACTTATTATTTAGTTCTCTATTTTAATTCTATTTATAATCTATAGATGTGATATATGTCATCTAATTAGACAAAAAAATAGATATAGATTCTAGTCATCTAGAATCTAGATAGATTTAGATCTAGATATCATTCATAGTAGTATAGATCTATTTTAAATCGAAAAATTTAGATAGATCATAAGATTTTAATTTTTTTAGTAGTTAGATAGTGAGACTATCTAAACTTAGGCTAGGGTTAGGATGGTTAGAACATAGGTCTACTCTACTCTACAATACCACATAAATTACATTATTTATAAATACTAATATTTACTAATTTATATAGCACTCCACATACTGCCTCCAACCTAATATTCAACAAAATTCAAGACTATTCATTTTTATATTTCCATTATTGATAGATTCTAGATCTAGACTCAAAATCTAGAGTCTGGAGCTCAGATAAGACAACTTTTAAAAGCTGAAAGTTATAAAATTAAGAACAGCTTTCTATTAATTAAAGTCAAGACTAGATCTATATGAAAAAACAAATAAATATCTTAGCTTCTCATTGATAATTTTTATTTATATATTGGCCTCCTTCAGTCGTAGAACGACTATGGTTCATCTCGAACACTTTTTCTTATGGCTGTGGAGCCCTATTTTGGAGAGACACTCCTGTCCAAATATATTGCAGGTCAAGGTGGCTTTCTCTTTGGTGGTAGAGGAGCTGGCCATTTTCTGTGTGGTATGCTTTTCTTCAAGAGCTGAGGCCCATGTTTTCTAGCTGTCCATAGCTTTCTTGGTCACTGTCTCTCTCTAACTAGTGTAGTCTAAGGCTATGTCTTCCCAATGGTCAGTATCAATGTTCACTGATTTTAAATCCCATTTTATCACATCCACATAACGGAGGTGGGGGCAACCAGTTTTTCTTGAGCCAGACACAAGTTGCCCTTACATAATGATTTTTGGGATGCGATTGTCCTCCATCCAGCGAACATGTCCGAGCTGTGCAGGCGGCGTTGCCTGAGGACTGTAAAGATGCTGGGAAGGCCCATTCTCGCGAGGATCTCAGTATTACACACTCTTTCTTTCCATGTTATTTATAAGATCCTTCGAAAGCAGCGCAAGTGGAATGAGTGTAGTTTAGTTTAGTTTTATTTAATGCATTAAAATAAAGATAAGTAAATTTATGTCCTCTTTTTTAATTACAACCAAGATTAATTCCTATTAAATTTAGTTGCTCAAATTGTTCAAAAATGAATATAGTCTAGACCTGACATGCACAAAATATGTCCACCAAATAGACTGAATTATATTGACCTTGACCTTTATGTATTAAATTGCTTCCATTCCAGTAGATCAAAGCCCAGTTAACTAATAGTCTAGAAAAACATCCATAGTTTAAGAATTGTAATAGTTCTTATCTACCTACCATGTATATAATGTAAATAAAACAAAGATTCTATTTAAAGTAAACAGTAAAAGATACCCTACAACAAAATAAACTGAAAAACATGATACACTTTTTTCCAGGCTCAGCTCAAGCACTGGTCAGCTTAAAGGAAGGTAACTATTTTACTGTTAGATTATACACATAATGTGACCACTATGCTTGAAAATCCTATTATATTATATTACTTCTGGGTCAATACTTGTATTATTTCAGTCATTTACCTACAGCTAGTTTAATTTCTATTATGTTTTAAATATATACTTTTTTTCTTCTTTCTCAGGGTTAAGTTCACCACAGAGAACTGGTCATTATGTAAGTTCATTGTTTTTGCATCAATTATTTTATTAAGACCACAAAATACATGATAGACATCTATAATCAATATAGATGAGTACAGGTATGTGGAATCTTGATCAACTATGACTGTGATCTTGATCTAAATATTTAGCTGATTCTAGATCTGTATCTAGAATCTTTCATTTAGGTTTATTTCCTAGTTCTAGACTAGCAAATAAATCTAGCTCTATATGCTATGTAGTCTCAAAGCAAGACTATGTCTGCAAGTTATTCCAACAAGGGTGATGAAGTCCAATAGAAGACTCAAAAGATATAGATCTAAATTTGAAATATTTATAAATATAATAATGTTACTTTGTAGTTTGAATTTTTAATTATTCTAATTACTATTAAGTGGACCACCAAGATTTCCTTATATATTTTACCCTTCAAATTTACACCTTAACAAAATAAACCCCAAACACCCCACTTGTTAGTATTTTTAAAAAACTGCACGCTACTTTTCCTTGACACATACTGCACAAAAGTTTATAGCTCAGCAACAAAAAAACAAACACACTGGCTAGTCGAAGAAGAAATTACATTTTTGTACATACATGCAAAATTGTTGACCAACTTTAACCATATGGCATATGTTCCTCATTGGGGCCCAACTTTCTTCATTACATAATGTTCCTCACACTAGATCTTGTCTGCATTTGTAGCTTTTATTTATATATATTGTAGATACTTTAGATGAATAGTGCATACTAAATTGCGATAATATTTGCTTGTCTAGCCTTCCAGAATCAGGAAAAAGAATAGTAGGTTCTTTAATGAAGATGAAGATACAGATTACCAGGTTAGCAGAACTCCTAAAAGAAGAGTTATACAACAACCAGCTGTGAGTAGGTCTTTCATTTTAATTAGTCTTGTTGAACTGGCTTTTTATAAAAATTAAAAGAAATTTTTAGTTCTGTAGTATATAACAATATACAGACTGTGATTTATGTTTTTAATGCAGCCAATACCACCACAAGTATATGTTGCTGTTCCAGTTGTTCCTCCACCTCCTGCTCATTTTAGTGGCCTTGATAAGAGGATTGCCCAGGCGACAGGCATGAGATTGAGAAATCTGCTAAAATTGCCTAAAGCTCACAAATGGGTGTGTTATGAGTGGTTTTATTCCAATATTGATGCGTAAGTTAAAAGCTCTTTTGTTTATAACTAAGTCATATTAAAGATTGTCAATAGATTTTTATTTTGAAGTAATGATGATTATAGTAAGGAAGCGATTGGCATTAAATTATTTTTTTTTGCAATATTTTTATATTTAGATTTTTTTTCTTTTTTGCAGCCCTCTCTTTTTAGGTGAAAATGATTTTTGTATTTGTCTGCGAGAGTCTTTCCCACAGTTAAAATGTAAAAAATTGCGGAGAGTGGAATGGAATAAGATTCGAAGGCTTATGGGTAAACCTAGGCGGTAAGTATTTAATTTTTTTTCAAAATGTTTATGTGCTTTAAACAAAAATCAACAGATTTATTGTCTGTAACTTAAAAAATTTATATTTAAAGAAATCACTAAAACTATTGTCTTCTTTATTTAGTTGCTCTCCAGCATTCTTAGCTGAGGAGAGGGCAGTCTTAGAAGAAAGGAGAGATAAAATCAGACAACTACAACAAAGAAAAACTTTGGAATTTAACTCTATAAAGGAATTACCTGATGAAATTCCTCTGCATTTAGTAGTTGGCAACAAAGTTACAGGTAGGAACAGAGGATTCTTTTAGTCCTACATTACATTTATTCTTTTTTTTTAACTATCCTATACGATTTTGTTTTCAAAATTGGGAAAGCAAATAATTGCTGTTTTATTGTTTTGTTTCACTCTCAAAAGGTTATCTTTTAGATATTTAGATTAGATTTAAAGTGAGGGGTTTGTTGCTGCTTTTATTATTATTATTATTATTTTGTAGATTCTTTATTAGGCTTTATTAGGTTATGTGTTTGTGTTTTTCATTGTCTTCTAGACCCTCTTGAAATGTATGCCAATAGACCTTTATGTTGTGACTTTTCAGTGTGCTCACATATATATTTGGCTGTAACTGTTAAAATTGATCAGATGATTTATTTTGTTTGTAACTAACATTTCAGACAAACATATCAACCTAATCCAAGTCATTAATGTTTTAAAAATTTGATTTTAAACAAAAAGTTATAAACCTAAAAAAAAAACACTCCAACAAAATGTTTTTCTTTACATTTGTTACATATATAATGTGCATTGTTGTAGCGTTTTCACTTAGGGGTCTGTGGCAAGCCTTGACTTTATAAAGGGGTCCCTGGATGAAAAAAAATTTGAGCGCCTATGTTATAGTAACATATTTTAATGATCCACAAGAGGTTGAGTACTTGGCTCTGCATTTCTGTTCCCCTGCATGTTTATCTTTGGAGTATTCAACTAAAACTTAACATACTTTTGTAGCTCATGCCTTTGTGAATTGTATCTTTAGTTTAGTTTTTGCTACCATGGTTTTTTTTTTTTTGTCTTCAGCTTTCAGCTAATGCTAGTACTTTTGTTGAGGTGGCCTTGAGAATGTCCTTGAATTGTTTTACTTGTTTACTTTGAGGTGTTTTCATTTGGTAACTGCCCAAAAAGTCTCTTGGTGGAGTCTTTCATTTTGCAAATGTGGTCTGTGATGTATACAAGTATTAATAGCCTTATCCCTGCACTTAGAAAAATCACCTGAGTTGTGATTAATTCATTGAAGCCTTGCAACTAATCAGGCATTAATGTAAGAAGAAAAGTATATCTCTTTTGTTTTCAACTAATCACCTTGAGTTATGACTAAGTTAATGAAGATGAGCAACTGTTTATGGATTGAATAAAAAATCGTACCAAGGCCACTCTCCCTTTAGTTTTGAACGAGTCCCATTTGACAAAGAAAAGGCTGACAAATATTAGTTAATTGTTGCAGATATGAATAAAGTCTATTTACCTTATTCTTTATGCTAAGTTTCATTCATTATTTTTTAAAATTTATTTATTTCATTGGATTAAAAATAGAATATAAACATTTTTGCAGCAAGACTTCGTAAACCTCAGGATGGATTGTTTACTGGAACAATAGCAGCTCTTGATACAGCAGACAACTCCTATAGAGTCACATTTGATAGACCAGGTCTAGGAACACATTCAATACCTGATTATGAAGTCTGGGTAGGCAACATGTCTGTCTGCAACAAAGCTAAATTACAGAATGAATGTCAATTAATTAAAATGTAGTTGTATTTCAGTGTTGTAAACGATGTTGTTACTGAATGTATTTCAGAATTGTAACTTTTGTTGTTACTGAATGTATTTTAGAGTGATGATCCTCCAGACACTATTCCTATAACTGCCTTTCAAGAAAAACCAAAAAGACAGGGGGCTACTAAACCAACATTTCAGAATATAGCACCAAAATTTATTCCAGGTTATGTGCATACTAAATCAGCTTCTTTTGTGAGTACTTTTATTTCTTCTGATACCTTTTTTTTTATATATAGACTTAGATGTACTTTTTTTGTTTTCCTAATGGGAAAAAAACTCCTGAACATTTCATATAGACTATAGTTTTTTAATATTAAAGAAAAAAACAATAGACAAAAATTATAGTTATTAGTCAGTTTCTAACTTCTTAATTCAAAACGTTTATAAAACAAAAAGTATTTTAATGTGACAATTTAATGGTTCTTTTGTGTAATGAAGTCTTGTGTTTATCTTTATTTAGCAACATGGAGGTGATGTTTCAATAAGACCAGCTGTGAGTATGAATAAATCTAATTAATAGAACAATGAAATATAAGTTTGCAATAAGAATAGCATATATAATGTTGTTGTTTTTTTTACATTATAGTTTCCTCCAGTTGAAGGTATGGAGACTCAGTCACCATTTAAAGGCAAGCTAGTCAGTTTGGAAGGTGGAACTTATGGAGGTTTTCCAATTAAATTTCTGGTCTTAGTGGTAAGTCATAGACATTGTTGAGTTTAGAAATAAAAAAAAAAGCTTCTTTTCAGATTCATAGTAGTTGAAAGGATTCCTTTCGATTTCCTGAAAATCTCCTGAAGTTATTAAAGGGGTCGATGAAACCGAAAAATAGTTGATTTTAGACAAAAATATCGATTTTTCAAAAACTGCATATTTTAATAGAAAATATATTAGGAATCGCTTGTCATACATCAAATTATGAAAATATTGCATTTTAATACTTAAAAACGTGTTTTAATAGCGTAGGGGTATCTAAATTTGTTGAAAACATTGAAAAAGTCAACAAATTTCAGCACGCTGTAATGTAAGTGTCCTGTCTACAACCGTATCAAATTTGGTATCGTTTTAAAGATCACACTGCGTACTACGTCATTTTCCTGATGATTTTCCTAGCTAAAACTATTTATAGTAACAAGAGCACAAGAAATGACGTATATATATCAAGGTTTTTACTAATATTTGATTGGCTCTAGTAAGTCAACTACATAGAAGCTTATTTTGATTGGTCTCCAGGCGGCCATCTTGGATTTCGTATGGTAACTCTAGACCACAGTGCATAGCGCGTGTGTCAACATCCTTGTGAAGCGTGCTTCTTGATTCATTGGATTGCATTATCTATTTTTGTTATTTAATAATTTTATTTCACCAAACAAGGTAAGAACAAATTACAGTTAACTTAATTTTAATAATAGGATTATTTCAGGATACATTTATTAATATATTTAGATCTAAAATGTGCTGAACAACTGAAGAAAACAGCACACTTTTTTTCCTTGGCACAGTCTGCAAAAGAGCCCATGGCAATAAAGCTGGCTAGAAGAAGAAGATCTAAAATGTAGATCTATCATCTAGGCCTATTGCTATTTAGTATTAGACAGATTACTGACAGTAGCCAGTACCGCGTGTGATTCTAGATTCTAGACAATCTATATAGATCCAGATCTAGATATCTTGATCAAGGTCTAGATCTCTATAATTAGATCTAGATTCTAGATCTAGTTTTGATCTTGATAGGCTATATAGTAATTATCTAAAATATTAGTTAATCTAAAATAATCTAGATATATCTAGATTTTATCATCCCTACTTCACCTACTTCTCACTACTGGATGTACTAGATTAAAATAGAGTTCTAGATTTAGCTTGCATAGATGTGATATAGATCTAGTGACAGTCACTTAGGTTTAAGGAACATCTTGAATTATGATTGGAATCAAGTTAGTTCTTGTCCTTTGAACATTTTCATTTCAAATTTTTGTTTCTCCTTCTCATTTATTTTAGAACTATGCCAGACCTCATCTGTCAAGAAAGCATCAGACTGCGGCTGCCAGAGAAGCAAGGCTAAAACAGCTCAAATCAGCCACCACTCCTTGAAAATAAAATAAAGGAGAAATGGACGAGCTCTCACCCAAATCACAAGAAAGATGACGCTTACTATAAGCTATCCCGACAAGATCAACGTCTAATCTTTCGACTCAGGACCGGACACAACAGAATGCAACAACACATGTAACAGAAGCTCAAAATTGGAACCAGTGAAATCTGCCCATGTGGAGTATCACCAGAGAATGCCGACCACGTCCTCCAAAACTGCTCTCTTTACTAAGAGGCCTGTATAAGACACTGGCCCCAAAACACCCCAATAGAAAGAAAACTATATGGAGAGCTCCCTGATTTGGAAACCACTGCGCAGTTCATCTCATGTATTGGTCTAGTCATCTGAACGCTCCAACATAACAATGAGAACGAAGAAGAAGAAGCCACCACTCCAAAAACTGCTGCCTCCACTTCTAACCCATCAATAGTTGAACCCACTGTTTCAGCATCTAAGTGTAAGCTTTCTTTTTTTAGTGAGGAAAATATTACAGGTATGGGGATGGCTATGCCATCAACTTTTGTTTGCTTAGAATCACTGAAATCACTTTTTATAAATCTTCAGTGTCCATCTTGTGGCACACAAAACTTAGATCTAACCCATGACCCAAAAAAAAACTCTGGGCTTGCCATTTATCTGCAGGTTTTCTGTACAACCTGCCAAGAGGTAAAAGGTGACACTTTTACATCACCTAAATCAGATAAGGTCCATACTGTCAATAGACAGGTTGTTGCAGCATCTTTGGCTACTGGTATGGGTCACGCACGGCTTGCTAAATTTTCAGAAATAATGAATGTGCCTGTGCTTCACATAAAATCATTTGGGCAACACACTAAATTTGTTTTTAGCCAGTCTGCTGGCTATGTAAACCAGATGCTAAGAGAAAGTGCCAGTACTGTAAGAGCTGCCTATCCATGTCATTGACATTGATGTGTCGTATGATGGGACTCAAAATATGGTGTTGGGTGCATAATAGAAAATAAAACAGGTCTTGTAGTAGATTACCATGTTCTGTCTAAGCACAGTCATGTTTGTGCCAAGACAGGAAACTCTTTGAAACTAGAGGACCCTGTCAAGTACCAGCTGTGGTACAATGCACACAAACTGTCTTGTGATATAAATCACTTTGGCTCTAGTGGAAGCATGGAGCAGCAAGCTGCAGTGATTATGTGGTCACGATCAGTTGAAAAACATGGCTTCAGGTATAAAAGTGTCATTTCAGATGGAGACACAATACCATAAAAGCCATCCATGAGCAAAACCCATACCTTGACCTTCTTGTTGAAAAGAGAGAATGCCTCAATCATGTTTCAAAAAGATTGGGAACAGCTCTGAGGAATGTGGTAGATACAACAAAAAAAGCAAAAAATAACTCTTGGTGGTAATGAGGAAAGTAAACTTACCCAACCTAAAATCAATAAATTGCAAATATATTTTACTAAAGCATTACGCTCAAGCACCACTATTCCTCAGATGAGAAAGGCAATATAGGACACACATTATCACTACATCTTCGGATGATAATCCTATGCACAGTGACTGTCCTGCTGGCAAATCTTCTTGGTGCTTTTACCAGAGAGCCTTGGCTAGCAACCAACCTGCAGGGTCACATGAAAAAGAAATGACAACATATCTTTCCCCCCTAGTGGCTGAGCATATTCATCTTGTGTTTGAATGAATGACACAGGATGAATTGTTACAACGTTGCATCTTAGGGCAGAATTAAAATGTTAATGAGTCAATCCATGCTTTGATACGGAGTCGGTGCCCTAAGCATTTATTTGTGGGAAGAAAGAGACTTGAAGTCTCTGTAGGGGTAGGTGTTGGTGAGTTTAATATGGGCTCCAAGGCATCCCAACTTTTCTTGAGCCACCTAAATATTAAGACTGGCATACAGTCAAAGTCATTGGGGCTCAAGAGAGATTGTAACAAAATCTCAAAAGCCCAGAGATGCATTGAAAAAAATGAAACAAAAAGGCTAACAAGGAAGCAAGCAGAAGAACGTGAAAGGCAAAGAATCGAACAACAGGAGGGTGGTCCCCAATACATCCCTGGTGGTGCAGACATTTAAATATATATATTTACATGATTTTGCTATTTTATTTTATTAATAATGGTCAATCCTTATTATTATGTTGAGTGATATTGTTAAAAAAATTTATTTTATAGCCTTGTATTTATTTCATCATCACTCCTTTGAGTTCCTTGAGGAATATAGGGAGGGCCTGGACAAAAACACGCCACTCTCCACGGTCTCTTGCTAGCTTTTTGATGGTCTCTTCCCGGTCTTGGGTTTATTTACTAGGCATTTTTTTTTTTTTTTTTCTAAATAAATAATTGGTTATGGTATGGTTTGGGGGGGGGGGGGGGGAGTCATTTTAAACTTTAAAAATGTTATAATTTCTGTTTGCTTAATCTTTATTTCTATGTCCTATTGTTAATTTGCTTAAAAAAATAAATTTCATTGTTGTGAAAAGTCAAATGTCTCATATCTCTTTAGAATAAACTTTAAAACCCATTTTTCTCAAAATAAATTTTTTCATGACATGCACATTCTTGTTTTTTATTTTTTTTTAAATCACTTGTCCTATTGTATTGTAATTGTGTATTTGTGTTTAAGTATATATATACTACATATTAATAGAGCCGATTTAAAAAAAAAAACCAAAAAATTGAGATATTAACAATTAAAGAAGAATTTTTTATACAATTTACCACCCGCAGAGCATAAAATTAACAGGGTTTCAATAAAATTTTGTTACTCCTAAACCTGATAGTAATTTCAAAAAAGCTTCTGTTACTATGTTAAACACATAATTAAGTATTAAAAATCTCCTGAAATACTATATATATATATATAGTGTCAGAATCGTGGGGAAACCCTGTGTTGACCCTAAACTTGTAACTATTGTTGCTTCATTTGTGGCTCCATTGTTTCTCTGAGGCTGGGAGTGTAAGCTTTATATGTTACTATAAGCTATGAATGATATTCTAAGGGCATAGCATGAAGGTCCCCTTTTTTTTCCAAACAAGTATCATCAACTGTATAGAGCTGCCCTGAGTTAAGAAAAGTTGGTCAAAACAAAAGCTGGCTAGATAATGTCAAAGAATGGATCAGCCTTTGTCTTGATATCCTACTAAGAATGAGGAATAGTTGAACAGATTTTGTTAGGCAAACTGTCACATCTACCCTACAACAAAAGTCATGGGATAGATGAATGATTCATCAGCCTTTTAGGTCTTTGCTTGATAGTGTGTTCCATACTTTTATTCATAATTTTATGTATTTTTAAAAAAATAAATTTATGACAACCATTCTTCACTATTTAAATACTAATATTTTATCATTTAAATAAGCACTTGTTATTTACTGGTATAGGCCTTTTTTCATTTACATTAAAAAAAAATTTCAGACTAGGTTATCAAAAATACTGCAGGTGAAAAAGGATTGGATCAAACAGCTAAGTGATATGAACAGTGCAGCTGAGAAAAAGGTTTGTATTGGGAGTATTAAGTTATATTTTGTATAAGTATATGCACAGTAACAAATAGATTTTGGGCTTAAGACATTTAACACAATAATACAAGCTCATATTGTGCAAAACAGATTTCTATCTCTAAACAGAGACTCTATCTGTGCTTGAATATTATTTTTTTTTTGTATGTTAAAAATATTTGTCATATTGTTTTCGTATAGAAATTTAATATAAGAAAAATTAATCAGGACAAATTTTGAAATTATATGTAATATTTGGAATTACTATACAATAGACATGAGATACATTGACAATAATTCCACAGAGATCCTTTCAAGAACCAATTACATTAGGCTTTCAAAAAACCTATGCAGGAATTGTATTAGAACTGGAGAAGTTGAACAAAGATCTGAATGATTATCTCAATGGAGTGCAAACTTATTGTTTAGATGTAAGTAGGATTACAATAGGATTCTCTTTGATTCTATAACAGTTTTTATAGTATTGAAATATTTTTCTCATATTTTAAAAATATACATTTGTTTAGATGTAAGTTGGATTACAATAGGATTCTCTTTGATTCTATAACAGTTTTTATAGGATTGAAATATTTTTCTCATATTTTAAAAATATATATTTTAAGTAAATTCATGTTACTTGCATTTGACTTTTTAAAAACAACAGATTGCTCCAGAACAGGGAGTGACCCCAGCAGAGCCTCCATCTGAGATCCGAAGGAAGTGTGATATGGAAGCTGAGGAAACGGTGGCAAGAATATGCAGAGTAAGAAATTAATGGATATAACATCAACAGGATATAGTTATATATTTCAGCTTCGTCTTCTGGCCAATAAATATTGCTTGAAGAGTTTACTGGTCTCTGAATGTTGCATGAATGAAGAGTTTACTGGTCACTAAATGTTGCAGGAATGAAGAGTTCTCCACTCTCTTTGAATAATAACAGTAGTCTAATAGTGATTTTTTTTTCTGTTCAGACCAAATGTTTGATGAAATAAAGATAAAAAAGCAGAACTTTAATTTTTATTTTATAATTAGAGCTAGACTAGATGAAGCCAAGCTGGAACATAAAGACCATCATTTCTGTTTTTTACTTGTAATGTGTTTCTTATGATATTGATTTTGAAATCCAGGGCATGTTACAGAATCGGCGTACTGCAAATAATGAAAGAATTCTCAAATTAGTGTCAGATCTCACATCTATAATGCTTCAAATAAGAGTAAGCCCACACTTTTTTTGTGCATTTTACATCCATCTTGTAAAAAAAAAATTAAACTCTAAACATGTGTCTTGTCAAAGAATATAAATAATGGGTTGATAAAATTTGCTTACAGACGTTCTCAGAGAATGAAAACAGTTCATTTGAATTTGGTTGTCTTCAAGAAAGTTTACAGTCAATCAAAAGTCGACTAGATGCCAACAATATAAAGTAAGTGAGATATTCCTTTACAGTTTTTATAGTGATCATTCTCTTAATAGCTATGTTGGATTTGCTAAAAATTGTTTTTGTTTCTTAATACAATTAAGCTAGTTTAAAAAAAAATTACTAATTTTTCTAGAAAAGCTTAAGGTTTTTTTTTCATAAAAAATATTTTATTATTACTTTATTTATACTACTGCTAATAAGCCTGAAGATTAATAAGGAATGCAGTATTTCCCATTACTACGCAGCCCCAGCTGCATTTACATTTTCTTTTCGCCATTTATGTTTTTCCTCTGAAGCTGATTTTCTTTTGGTCTTGAATGTAAATCCCACTGTCTTTGTAAGTGACCTCATCAGCTGTCTCATTCTGAAGCCACATGCAACCAGGTGCTCTCTTTTATGTCAGTTAAAGCAATTTAGTGCCTAAGCTGGTCTTTAAAGCGTTTCTGTGGGGCACCTCTGTTACATTGACCAACCTTCATCTCATCTTATACTAAAAAGAAGAAATGAAAACTAAGATTGTTGGTTTCTGACACTTTCACATAGTTTCTGCTCTACTTTAAATATTTATCTATATACAAAATGTTGAAATCTTTACATCTCATTACTGTGATTGTTGTTGCTGTCATATTTTTAAAAACTTTTTTTTTCTTTTTGTTTGTTTTTTCTGGTCTTCTGTATTTCTTTTCATCATGTAAAGCACTAGTAATATTATAAGTTATAAATTGAGACTACAAATATCATGTCATTTAAGAAATTTGACTAAGACAAGTTGGCAGGAGGTAAAATATTGACTTTGTTTTTAGTCATTGTCCATTTAATTCATCAAGAAAATAGTTCTCAGGAAATGATACCAATACAAATGTAGCAGTAAGTAAATGTAAGATGTATTACACATGTGAAGACTACAGAATTGATATAACTCACTTGACTCCTGTGGTTATCTCACAATTGAAATAACACTGATATTTTGAGTTGTTGTGAAAGTTTTAAAAATTTGTTTTGCTTAGGTATATATCTAGTACTTTTTTATTTTAACATAGCTGTGACCGGCGCTATCGTTAGGCCAATTTGATAGATTGCTCCAATTGTGCCCCGAGCCAGGCAGGGACTCTCAATTTACATTAAGTATATTACTATCAGTCATGGCTCTTGTCACTGGCTCTTATAGTTGCAGGACTTAAAAAAGTTTTAACATATTTAGTGTAGGCTTATCGTATGATTGGACGGGAGCGTGTCTCCATAATAGGGCTACACAGTCACATGAAAAAGTGCTCCACAAGGTGTACCATAGTTGTTCTAAGAGTGAAGGACGCCAACAATCGTACAATTGACGTAACTTTAATTAACCCACTGGCAGACTGAAGGAGGCCAACAATAGTATGTTTGACATAACTTTAATTAACCCACTGGCACCTTTTGTGTTTGAGCTGCTTCCTATGTATGTTGTATAACAAATGCTTGAGTAATAATCTAATTAATAGTAATAGTTGCAATTGTAAAAAAAAAAAAAATTAGAAGCATCCATTAAATTGGACCCAGGTTGTTAGTGACAGAACATTTGACTATTCTATATACCAACTTGATGTGCTAGACCAGGAATCTTATTATAGTCATTGATAGTATACAAAACCAGTGTTTGACATTTTGACTGATAATGTTGATATGCCAAAGTTATACATTGAGGGCATCAAGAACTAAAGAAATGTATTTCTCTATTTTCAGTGTCTTTCAAAATAATGTAGAAATTCACATTAATCACATACAAAGTGGTTTAAGTCAGATGGGAAATCTTCATGCCTTTGCATCATCAAGCAGGACAAAGTTATAGCACATTTGACTGATGTTGCAGTGTAAAGTTATTGTTAATTTGTCATTTCATAATTGTATTATTTATCATGCCTTTTATCATGTTTGTTCTCAAACCTCGCCTTTCCTCAAGGTCAAAATAGAACATCTCATGTTATTGATTTATTTAGCAATAATGAAACATTGGATTTGTAATTTATTATCAATAAATTATGTTGCATTTTTAGTGATTCTGTTCTATTTGATTCAAATAATTATAAAGAATTCTTTCATGAGCCTTCACACATTTAAACTGTTAGGATTGTCCTGTAAAAAGCAATGAGGTCTAACAATAATGAACTTGTACACTATGAGCACACATTTTAAAGTAAGTATAGCACAAAGCAAGAAAAATATTTGTCCAAAGCGCTAGAATTCAGAGCAAGTTTGACTGGAGATGCTAGTTCAGCATCACAAGATTTTTGTTGATCATCAAGTTGAATTATTTAATCCCTTATCCTACACCATAAGAAAGACTTCCTAGTTTTTAGTCATTGTTTTTGCATCATATCTCTTCTAAACTTAGAAACTATCAAGTCATAAGTTTTAGAGTTTGATCCTAGTTATGATCTAAAAATGTCAGAAATTTAAAAAAATGCTCACTAGCCTTTGAGTTGAAAATGTCTTAGTGTACAAACACAATCTATAACATGAAATCTGAGTAGACTAAGTAAAACCAGCATTTTAGAATAGCCTTCCCTTAAAACATGGTGGTGTAGAAATGTCTGGATCCAAGATAGGAAGTGAAATAAATAAATGCTTGGGCATTAGCTAGGGTTGGAATGATTGGTTGGAATGATGTAGCTGATGTATCCTAAGGAACAGCAAGTGCTTATACAGTTGGGGTCTGAGGAGGTGCTGGCTCTGCAAGGGTGTTGCACTGACTGCCTAAGATCACTGGCTCCTATTTTTCCTCAAGGTTGACTCCCAAATCCTTTCCCATAATTGGGTTTAGTTGCAAGGCAGCAGTTTTTATAACTATTCTTACTTTTAAAAATATATATAAATGTACAAAAATATTATGCATAATTCTTTGAATTCATATAAAATGCAATAAAAAGAAACAACAATGTACATCTTGAAGTATTACAATAATTTTATTAACAATCTTTAAAAATGTTAAATTTACATCAACAACACAATAAGTATCACCATTCGGAATTATAAATTATGAATACATTTATTTGCTTTCTATATCTTCTTCTAATTCTTGTTTCTTTATAAGTTCCCAGTAAAGACCTTTAGACCTTCTCAGTGATTCATGTGTTCCTAGCTGTGAACAAACACATTCATTCTGCTTTAGGAAGTAACAACTTTGACCAAATAAATTCAATGGTATAAAAGTGTCTCCATCATCTTCTAAACCCTGATAATGAATGAATGATTTACTTTAGAGATAACATTTGATTGTTTATTCTGTTTTTTTGAACATTCATTACAGTCAATATTCAGTATATGTTTATAGTGAAGTTCAGAGAGGCTTAAAAAAAAAATATCCCTATCATAAATATTGATCATTGATCAATATGTCTACATGATCTTACTTTATGCCAAGTAATATGTATATAAGGATATTGTCTTGTATGTTTACTATATATTGTACTAGCCGGATATGACAGGCAGCCTGCGGGCCTTAGTTTGGGTATTACTGATCTACTGGATTGAATTTAGGTCTTATGTTAAACAGGAGAATTTCTTCAATTTTTTTTGTATTTTGCCACAAAAATAAATGTGTGAAAAGGGTTTACCTGTTCAGCAGACATATTTATATCAAATATAAAATAACTTTGAAAACAGGTTTACCCGATTTGTTAAATAGTTTTTGAAAAGAGATACAATTAGGTACTTTTTGTCTAGTTTTAGGGCCTTCCTGTAGTGGTAGAAACATTAAACATACACTACGGTCTCCACAAGGATCTAAGGAACATTTATGCCAAATTTTATCAAGACTGGTCAAATTGTTTTGATTTCTATGTGAGACATACATACATACACATTACTTTCTGCTTTATATATGTACAAAGCTTCTTATGTTTGCAAACAAATTTCTCATCTTAAACATAGGAGTCATCCTACATATAATATTTTAGTTAAAAAATATAAAACATGATTACACAGGTATTTAGTGGACCATGGCAACTCTATTGTCTTTGGCAGCAAGTAAATGGGAGAATCTGCTTACTTACAGTTACATCTAAAATCTTTTGAACAAGCTGAGATGGCCAACCTAAGTTTGATTCTAATAGTTTTGGTATTCAATGGAGCATCTTAGAGCCTAGTTTGTCCAAGGGGACCTAAATCTGAGACCTAGGCATTGACAACTAGAGTTACCTCATCCAGAGGTAAGCTGTAATGAATACACATACCTCCATGATTCTTCCTTTAGAAACAACAGCAATGAGGTCGGCATCACGAACTGTACTTAATCTATGTGCTATTACAAGAGTTGTCCTCCCTGTTGTCATTGATACAAGACAGCCGTTAACATTATGGCATGATAGATTACATAACTTTTCATATTAAAAAAAAAAGACAAGTCACTGATTTAGCTAGACAAATTAACAAACCTTTCACAACTTTATCTAAAGCTTCTTGAACAATTCTTTCTGATTCAGCATCTAATGCACTAGAAATAAAAAAACAACAACTTAATATTAAAAAAAAAAAAAGTAAGTTCTTGAATTAAAGTCCAGGTCATTAATTGTCCCACGAAGATCACCCATCAGTATTAAAGATCTCATTTCCTATGAACACAAAGATGACTGAGTCAGATCTTCACTTTGAAAACAATCACATAGATGATAATTAGATGGGCTCTATGGCTTACTCGTCTGCTATGAGTTTCTTGGCTTATCTTAGGATATATCTAAAAATCTAAGAGTTTTACCCAGTTTTTACCTAACACTGTCCTTGGAATACTTTTGACATTCAATAATACTTCTTAATTGCCCACAGTGGGCAATGCATCAATTGAAATTTTTATATATATTTTATTTTTTGCTTTATTCCAAATTTTGTATGCCTAATATATTTTTTCAATTCCATACTATTTTTAATTTATTATATTTTAAATTACGTATGTAATAAGTTAAGTCAAATAAACAGTGGGATGGCTGCTGTCTGGTCATGTGGTTCACACTCTGGACTGTTGTCTTGATGGTCCTGGGTCAAAACCCTGCCTGCCACCATCCCTTGCCATCCTGCAGGAGGCAATAATTTATTTCTAAAGGAACGTAAAAAAAAAAAAAAAATACAAGCCAAGAAAGAAAACTGACAAAGCCCTAGACTGTTAGCAGTGTGTGTCTGGGAGAGACTAAGTTGTGAAAGGGAATGATGTCTGACCCATTGAAGGAGGCAAAGCTTTTGTTTTTATCATCTTCAAGAATTTAACCAAACAATGTGCATATGTAAGGGGCTGGTTATAGGATCCATATTTAGCTGAGATCTAGACATGATGCACAAAAGAAATCTCAGTGTGTGTGTGGGTTTTGTTTATGTATAAGGAAGTGTTTCTGCCAAACAATTCCTTAAGAAATACATCTAGAGTCTATCCAGAACTGATAAAGCATAGAATTTATCAGTGAGTGTGTTGGGGGAAGCTTTTGTGGAAGAGAGTATTTTACTAAACAGTTGGGGGGAGTGTAAAATGAATGTGGGACCAAGAGGAGACAAATGAGCTGCATATTATAGTTAGGAGCTTCATCTGATAGGCCAATAACACTGATCTAGGAATGCTGAACTGATTAAGCCCTAGAATATTTCTAGCTGATATAGAATTATTAGTTTCTTTATTTTTTTCTTCTCTATTGTATAAGACAATGCTTATAAATGCTTATAAATAAGTGATAATTTTTTAAAAATCTAAAGTGAAATGACCTCTTAATTCTAATTTAGTAAAATAATATATATTTACATAAAGAAAATATTCCTAACCTGTGTAAAATATAGTTGCCAAGTCAAGTTTTCTTGTTTTTTGACTTAAGAAACAATTGTCAACATTTTGACTACTTAGGGAAGGATGCTGTTGAAGTTAGTTTTGATCTTTTGCCTTTATTGTTTTTACCATGTCCACTGTTAATACTATCTTGCTACTTTAAAAGTCAAAGCACATTTAACTTAATGATCTAGTTAATTTCCTAAAAGTGGCAGCACAATATGCAAATGTTAATCAATATACATTAATGATAACTGAGAATTCAGTATTACCTGGTGGCCTCATCTAAAATCAAGATAGAAGGATTCTTGATTAGAGCTCTGGCAATGGCAATTCTTTGTTTCTGTCCCCCTGAGACTGTCACCCCTCTCTCACCTAGCACTGTATTGTAGCCTTTAGGAAAGCCTGTGATGAAGTCATGAGCATTAGCCAACTTGGCAGCCTCTATAACCTGAAGACATTAAAATGATGTTCTTTAGAAAAATAAATTGATTACTTTATACAGGATCATTTAAAGCTCTGTTATTTTTCATCAATTAAAAATGTACATATTATTAAGATATATTTAAAGAAATTTACATATTGTTAAGATAGATATTTCTTTTAGTTAGTGAGATTTAAAAAAAAAGTACCTCTTGATCTGTGGCAGTGGGTTTGCCGTAACGTATGTTTTCCATAACAGATGTAGCAAATAACACAGGTTCCTTGAGTACAGAAATAAACAATTTTCAGTAATAGTATTATGAAATTTAACAGAACTAAAATGGATCTGTAATATAAAAATAGACATGCTTTACTCAAACATAAATAGGAATATGTGTGAACGTCTTATTAAATTTTTGATTAAAAAGAAAATACATAAATCATTATTGTACAAAATTGTGTTTCACCTGATTAATAAAACCTATTGCCTGACCTCTCAACCAGGCAGGGTCTAGTTCTCTCACATCCACACCATCTATGGTTATGGTCCCTGCAGTAACATCATAGAACCTTTCCAGTAACACAGCTATTGTTGACTTCCCTGGCAGATGGTAGACATACGCAGTTTATTGCATAAGTTCATTTTAAAATGAAGAAAATTTATTGCTGTGATTTTGTGTGTGTGTCTGCAGAGCTCAATATTTTGTCAACTAGTAGTTTTGCTTTTTTTTATTTTTAACTTATCTGCTGCTGAGCTCTTGGGTAGTCTTTGGCTTAGAGAGTAAACTGGGGATCTCTCTAAAGACTTCTACTTACCTACATTTGAAACATTACATAGATTTTCTATGGAATTGAACATATACTACTCTCTCCATTCCAGTGGACTGTGCTTTAGGCATAGTCTATTAAAACAGAGATTCAGGATCACTAGCTTAAAAAATCCATCTTATGAAGATCCTTTGATAAGAGGAGGAAGTATAGATAACTATCCAGTCCTAATGCATTCTAGAACTCTAACAAATGGCATTTAAAGATGGTGGGGAAAAGAAGGATTAGAATTAGCAGCTTTTTACTGACACTAGTTTTTATAACTGATCGGTTCATTATTAGGTCTATAATAAAGAGACAAAGACAGATAAATGTATTGTATTACCTCCCCCTGAAAGCCCCACAAGGGCAACCAACTTGCCTCCTGGAATTTTTAATGAGAAATCTCTGAGAACATTCTGCAAGTGGAAAGATAATATAAACTTAAAAAGCTTATATTAAGTTTAGTGTAAAAATAAATACTAAAAAGCAGCAAGAATGATTCTAATTGCTGTGTTGACCTTGAATTAATTATATAACAACAAAATTAAACTTCTCAGTAGGTACACAAACAAATTGACCCATAACATAGAAATATATAAATGTTTTAAACTTACAAGTGCTACAATAAGATATTTGAATTTTACCTGCTCTCTTGTAGGGTAATGGAAACTGACATCTTTGAATTGAATATCTCCTATCAAGGCATGATAAGGAATCCTTTTACCTCCCTGAAGTGGTATCAGTGGCTTACTGTCCATAAACTAAAGATAGAAATATTAGCACCATTTAATAACTGGCTAAGAAAGTGAGAGTTGCTTATTAAGACTAAGAACGTAGTACTACTAACCTCAAAAACTCTAGCCCCAGCTGAAAGACCTCGAACTACATGTCCTAGAAGCAGAGACATCTGAGCCATTGACCTGTTGATTTTTATAATTTGTAAAAAGGAAATTGCAGAATTTTTACAACCCCCCAAAAAAAGAAAAAAATATTTAAAAAAACAGTTATTGAGAGAAAAAAAAGTAATAAAAAAAAGGAATGTTTCATTTTGTATGTCCCTTTCAAGGAATTTAGAATGTAAGTCTTTGATGTGAGAAGTTGCTCTACAAACCCTGTAACTTCTAGGGATGTTCTTGTTCAACACATTTGTATACAAACTTTTACTTATTTTAAAATATATTTTTGTTGTTGTTTTTACAAAGCTTATATCAACTCATTCTATCTGTCTGTTACAAATCTCGCACACATTATTTCTCCCACTTCCCATTCTGAAATCAATTTGAAACTTTGAACAATTATTCATTGTCGATGACAACACACAAATCAATAAAAAAGTTATTGTTTTATACAGAGAAAGGGAAGATAAATATTATAGTACTGAGGTATCACTTTATTGTGAATCAATTAAAAAAAACCTAACCAATTAGTTAAATAATTAGTGGCAATTAATTAATTGTTTATATATAGAAAAGGGAGATGGATCTTGTAGTACTGAGATATTACAGTACTTGTGAATCAATAAAAAAAAACTAACCAATTTATTAAATAATTAGTGGCAATAAAATATTTTATATATATATATTATATATATATAAAGGGAAATAAATCTTGTAGTATTGTGATATTACAGTAATTGTTCTTTCCCTTATATAGGTTATAACCTTAGGCATTTATTTTAATCTGTAACCCAATCATTTTGTCTCCATTTATAAAGCAGATGTTTTAAAAAAAATTGCTAAATACCTTTCAATCATTTGAATAGCTACTAGAAATGAAATAAGGTCACCAGCTTTAAGCTCTTGAGTTGAAATCAGCCATCCACCACCAAACAATGAACCTAGAACTAGACCTACACGAACACAAAAATTGTTTAACTTTATTTGTTTTCAACAAACTAATTATATGTAAAAAATAAAAAAAAAAAAAAGAAACTAAAAGCTTACTGTTAAGGAAAACATTGGCCAAGCCTTGAAACATTCCAATACCATAACCAAGACGAATGTTTGTGTTGGCAGATTTCAAAACTTGTGCCTCATACAATCTGAATGAGATAATTAGCATCTAATAATTCTTATGTGTGATGGTTCAAATCAATTACGGACTTGTGTTCAAAGAAATTTTAAACCTAATTCAATGTCAAAAACAAAAATTATCATTCTAATTTAAAATTGAATTGTAATGAAATCTTATAAGAAAAACAATATCCTTAAATAGCTCCTAGCACACACTAAATACTTTGGCTTTAAGCTACTCTTGAAAGTCTAAATGATTAGATGAATGAGTGCTTAAAGTTTTAGGTAAGATAAAAATAATCTGAGTCTCATGGCACAGAGGTACCAAGATTTTAGCTCATAATGTTAGCCCTGGTAAAAGTTAGCTATATAACGTCCTCATATGTGGAGAGATAGATGTGCACTGTGCTGCAACAGTAGCAGTTGATCTGCCCTCTGAACTTAAGGTCTCAAAGGTGGCACAAATATCAAGCTTTTGCAATTAAGTTGTGACTTTTATACAGTCATTTTTTAATCAATGACAATGATGCTATAGCTAATGCTCTATCTGGGGGTAATTAAAATCTTTCTAGTGTTTTTTTTTATCTAAAAAGTGTCAAATCAAATGACAAATTTTGATTGACAAACTACCCAATTCCTTTGAAATGTTTTAAGTTGGATGCCAGAAAATTATGCAAGCCAAACAAGAAAACTAGATTGGTTCAAATATTTCATTTACTGATTCTCCTTAGATTCCATAGCAAAAGATCTCACTGTCCTGATGTTGCCGAGTGCCTCATCGGCTATTGCAGTTGATTTCGAGATCTCTTCCTGGGCATCTCTTGACAGTGTCCTCAGCATAGCGCCCCATGTTGTGCCCCCAATAATGACAATAGGAAGTACACCAACCATTATAAGAGTCAGTTTTGGAGAGATCAGATATAAGGATATGACACAGCCAAGGGTCTGATGACAAACAGAAGGATAAATTCAATTAATAAATCATGAAAATAAATTGGTTTCATATTATATAAACAACAAAAAAAATGTATTTACTTTTCAGAAAAGAAGATGATGATGTAGTCATAAGTAGTTTAATTTTTTTTCCTCTTTATCCCCTAAACCATTTTTATACATTATAGTATTTTATTGGCTATACAGCAAGTGCCTATCTTCAGACCCAAAAAAAAGGACAAATAAAAACCCATTTCTAAAGATCAATCTGACCTGTACTGTTGCTTTTAAACCCTGGGATACAGTCATTTTAAATGAACTTTTGAACTCCTGCACATCTGTAGTCAGTCTAAACAAAAAAAAAAAAAGAGGTAGGTTAGTTGTTAATTGCTGTTTGTTCATTTGATACACTTTTGAAAACATGCACACAAAAAAAGGCCAAAAATAAATTTAATTCCAAAAAACTTTTTAGGTTACATCAAAAACATTTTTTTTTATATAAAAAGTAACAACAGTGTACATTAGATTATTTCAATGTTTAGCAATATTCATATGATGGTTTAATATTTTGTTTGTTTGATGTCAATTACACAAAATCATGAATTAAGACCTCTGTGAGTCAAACAAAGTGTATTTTACCACAATATGACAAAAATACTTTCAATATAAAACTAATAAAAAGACTCTAACCTGTCAATGAGTTTTCCAATTTTGTGCTTATCAAAAAACTCAACATCCTGTTCCAGCAGTGAATGGAAGAGCATTTTTCTTAAACGGTAAGCCAGGTTCTCTCCAACAACGGCCAGGAGACTTATATAGACAAAAGTGAATAAACCCTGAAATCATTCAGAACATAATAAGAAAGATTTTAAAAATTAATTTAAGTGTAAAATTTTAATTTCATTATCTTAGATTTTCTTCACAAAAATTAATAAGAACATTATTTGAACAATTTGAAGTTAAACATTTGCTAGCAATAGTTGATGCAAGTAAAAACAAAGGAAGGCTGAGAGAAGCAGAAAAGAACTAACATAATAAATACTCACTTGCAGGAGCATAATGGAGATTTTTAAGATTGCTTTCTAGCCTACTTAACACCTCTACCAAAAAAATTAAAATTAAAATGCAAATTTTTCATAAGCATAGCAATATTAGTTTTACTTTTCACTTTATAACAGGGAAACCTTCTGTTGAAATCGAAATACTGTGACATAGTTTGTAGATCTAATAGATAAAATCTTCTGTCACATCATTTAGTACTCACTTGAAGTCCATACAAGGTTAACAGCTTCAGAGCAGGTTTTCTGATTTCTGACAAAAATGTCTCACTGCCAGACAAAGCATCGCTTGTAAATTTGGTGACAATGTTGGTCAGCTCTCCCAACATCAGAGGTATCTGTATGTTCACTACAGCAGCACCTAATGCTGCCTAAAGAATACAAGTTTCAGAAAACCAAGTTAGAGTGATGGTATAATACGTTTGTGCAATTATCCACACATTAAAAACAATGTATAGCACATAATAAACTCAGTCACACTATTATGCACTTTGAATTAACGCCATGTTTTATTTTATTTACTTGATTTCATTTTTTTTCTGCTGTGATACAAACAAGAAAATGCATAAATTTTCATCTAGAGTCCATGTTTGTTATTGCTAAGAGCTAATCAGAAAGGACAATAGGTCAAACTTTTATCACATGATTTCTTGTAATTAACAATTTTGGTGGGACATTGTGTTAAAAGCAAAATAAATTTTAAAAACTATAATTTAAGGTAACTTTTGTTCTAACTGAATCTCCTTGTATCCATTTCTTTCTAACTACACACACAAATATTCTCTTTAAAAATTGAATTAAATCCTAGCATGACTAAATAATACATACAACAACAACAAAAAAAAAGAAGAATAGAATAACAAAAACCAAAGCTAAATTCAAGTTCATTAAATAGAAATGAAATTCTTAGAAGTGTTAACTTTAACTTTTTGATTTCATTTGTAATTCATGAGTACTTACTTACATAGTTACTACAAAACCTGAACATACAATAAAAATATTTGTATGAAGCTGAGATTACCTAACTTTAAATATTCCATTTATTTTTAACATTTATTTCCTCCCAAAAAATTATTTATTGGTTATTTCTGCAATTAAATTTTTTTTTTAAAGGAAATCTATAACAACTTATGTTGCATTTTTTTATCAAATGGGAAATAGCACAAACTCAATAGACAATTGTTATAAATACAGTAACTTAAAGTGAGAAATATTTAAAAGAATTCAACTAATTTCATCCATATGAAACATACTTTTACATTTAAGCAATATGAACTCCGACAGTTTGAATACATGTTTTTGCATATTTAATACACCTGAATTAACCATAGTCTGTTCCACTTTACCATAAAGGATCTTAATTAGACATGATTAAGCAAGGGATGGAGTTTAAAATATGATATTTTTGGGGATTATGTGAAAAATTGGATGTCTTTGCTATGGCTTTATTGAAGTACTATTTCTATTGTCCGTGCTCTACAGAGTAGAAGACGCTAGCAAGCAAAATGTCGACCACTTAGATTCTAGGGAAGGACTAGAACTTTCATCTTTGCATCATAGGAGTTTATCTCTGGAGTTCTACAGGGGCATCAAAAAAATAATAAACCACTGTATCGCCAACCAAAAGCACATAACCAGTCAGCCACTTGATGTCCCAGCATTATAAACCTTACTGACAGAATAGGCCTACATGTAAAAAAAAACAAACAAAAAAACAAAAACAAACTAGAACTCAATTTTTTAGTGATAGAAGTTTATCTCTGGAGATCTGCAGAGCAGCAGAAGATAATGGACCACTATATCATCAACAAAAAGCATATGCCACATAACTTAGTCCATGCATCTGCATTTTAAACTTTACTGTCAGAATAGAATATCAAAAAGTATATCAAAATATTGAGACTTACCAAAATAGCACCCAAAAGATAAAAAATGTCTTCCCATAAAAGACTGAAAAAAAGGCTCCATTTAAACTTGGGATTTGGGGTCTTATCAAAGACTTCCTCTTCGTGTGAAAGTCGACTTCTGTAAGAAGATTTACACTGAGCTGTAGGTAAAAGCCAGTCTGAGTTTCTGTACAATAAATAGCCACCACTTGCTCCAAGAAGAAATGAAGCTAATGTTGACAAAGCTTTGGAAGATGCTGTTCTTGAAGGACAACTAGGGTTAAATGTCCTTTTTAAATTTTGTAATGTACACTTCTGAAATGACCAGAATGCATCTTGACGTGCTAGGCTTGCAAAATGACTTTTAAGAAGATTAGGCTTTAATCTAAAAAAGAAAAAGAGAACAAATATAGAATTTGCAAATAGTTTTTCAAAAATTAATATATTTTGATATAATTTAACAAAATGGCTTGAGTAATGACAGACATAAAAGCAAATCTCTTGTGATAAGTAAAAAATAGTTTATCTTGAAGCACAGCAGTCCATTGGGGCAGAGGATCCTAAGTTCCTTATTTCTGTGATCAGGGTTAATGAATAGTTCATAAAGACAATACATCAAGCAACATTCAATGCCTTATGGCCAGTGCTGTCTTTGGATATAATGATTGGTCAGCAACAGTAGATTCTCAAAAAGTCAGTTATAGATTCCATATCTGTTTGTTGTAGAAACCGTGTCAATCAGAGAGGTTCAGAAATAGAAAGGCATAAGATAATTTGAAGTGCTCTGTTTATATCAAAACAAGAAATAGTTCAGAAAAAAAAATATTAAAATGTATTAAACATAACAAATAAGTGAAAATAAAATGCCAAATAGCTGCCAGTGTTTCCCAGCCTTTTATTTGTGATGCCCATCTACATATTTAAACAATTGAAATCATGCCTTGCTGCTAGATGGAGTTATGGCACCAAGCATTTTTTCTTTCAAAAATGTTTTCCTTCTTGGCATGTACAGCCCACACACAAAAAAAAAGTAAAGTTCTCCTTTCAGACCTTGTGGTCTATAGGGCAGATGATGTAGAGGTCATCTGTTTCTATGGCCTACAGTTAAGAGGGTGCCATGTGGCCAGGACAATGATCAACCTCCTTTACTTTTTCCCAACTAATGTCAGGTACCCATTAGAGCTGGGTGGACTCAGAGGTGCCCGAAGATCCCGAAATTAAAAATCCCAGTCTTCACCAGGATTCGAACCCCGGTCCCCGGTTCAGAAGCCAAGTGCTTTACTGCTCAGCCACTGTGCCTACTTCAGCCCACACTGCATCATAGTAAAAAAGAGCAAGTCACACATAGAAATTGGCAGGGTCAATATTCAAGAGTAAGGGACATTCAAAGCATATGCAACACAACCCATTATTTATAGTAAGGTGATCTTTGTGGTAAGCAAACCATCTAGTGACGACTGGGAAAAACTAAATGATTCTGATGTGAGAAAGATGACTGGAATCACATTGGTAAAGACAAACAGCAATATCTTCATCCAAAGAATATTTTTAGTTGATATTGTTGCAGATGCAACTAACAAAAACAAAATTATTTTAAAAAATAATTTTAACTTTGATATCAAGGTCATATTTACTAGATCAATATTCAAATAAAGGTGTATATTGTAACGGATGCATGTGTAAATCAGATGTAGCTGAAATATTTCTAGAAGATGCTTAATTAGACTTAGTGTGTGCGAACCTTGTTTGATGTATTTTAATCGCAAGTTTTTGAAAACATGCACACCGTCACAAATATAGATAAGATACTAACAGGAACACAGACTCAATGATCAAGTTGACTCAAGGTGAACTTCAAACAAACATTTATTACAGAATGGGGCCACAGTCTAGTCTGTCACTAATAATGATGTTATCCCCTCAAGAGTCTAGCAGTAACTGATTAATAAAAGTCTATTCTAATCTCTAACCCAAAGTCTATGTCGTCACTATAAAATGTATGTTCACCGTCAGTCTAATACAGTGCGCAACCCAACTAACTAAACTAGCTATCTAACAATATGTACAACTACAGTGCAAATACAACAGATTTTTTGTCCCTTGAAAAATATGACCCTCTTCATTCTTCATACCCCCCTTTTAAACATTTTGTCCCTCTAAATATTAGGCCAATAAAATGTTAGAAAATGTATACTTACAGATTTAAGTGATGTAATGTTGTTTTTGTGAACACTGATGCACTTATTAATCTGTTGAATGTGGCTGAAGATTTACAAATAAGATGGACTAAAATAGTCATGGTTAGACTGTTAGTAGTACAACCCACATACCGGTACTCTATTTAGAAGTCCAGATCTATAATAAAATAAAGAAAAAAAAGTGTTCTATTAGTCTGGCATTGTTACTTAGTCAAGGTTTCTTTACATAATATATTAGCTGTGATCTACATCTAGGAGTAGTTCTGCATCTATTGTAGTGATCTTAAATCTAAATCTAGAATCTATAGCTAGTGAGTATTTTGAGGTAATCTAGTTGACAAATATTCTGGAATTCCAGAGGCGTGGGTACATTCCAGGTCTCATGGTGGCACCATTGTAGAAATGTCTGTTAAGGGAGAAAGTCAAATTGAGGTGGAAACATTTCCTCCAGTGGGCTCCCCAGCATGTACTAGCAAACACACTTTGCATGGAGGGGGAATGAAAGAAAGGCTCTATTAAACTGCCCAATTTGCCACAAGGTTCCTCAATGGGGGACATACACTCTCTGTGACTGCTCTTTCACAGCTAGTGGCAGTACATTGCAGGAATATGGAGGAACCAATTGTGAACTCGATGGGATGGGGGAACCAAGGTGGACTCAAGAAGATGTGTCTCACAAAATGGATGTAATTATCTAGTTGATGGGGGCTTCCAGACAGAGGGGTCGGTGAAAAGCCATTTCTCATTTCTGACCTCTGGGTAAAATCATTCTCATTGATCAAAGGGTTATAAATGGGCGCAATTTCAACACTTAACAGACATTCACAGAAGAGTCTAGTGGGGAAGAACTAGAGATCTGTATTTTAAATTCTTGGTTAAAATCCACTGTTGAATCAAGTCAATTCAGAAATCTCAATTGGAGATGATTTCTCTAGCTACATTTTCTCACAAAATTTACTATCTATGAGCTAGAAATCTACATTTAGATCACTAAGTCAATTTAAAAAATCTAGAATTTAAGTCTTGCTATTCTAATTCTAGTCTAGCCACTAGACACTCTAGATAACAATAAGTGACACAACTTTTTAATAGGTCTACCACACTCTAGGATAGCTTTTCTCGAACTGTTGGGTGATTATTCCCTAGAGGTGTGATGTGATAAAAAGAGAGTCACAAAAGTGTTAAAAAACAGTTGTATTGTAGTTATAAATCCTCATTTGAATAATAATCATGTAAAATGATATGGTCCTTCTTCCCTAGCACTAATAGAGCATGGAATGGGTTGCCTGAGTCAATCAGGAAAACCAATGACTTGGCAGATTTTATGTCATTGGTTAACAAGCATGACTAGAATGACCTAGGAACACACATAGGACGCAATCATCTTCTTTTATGAAGTAATGTCTGTATTTTATAAGATAAGATAAACACATTGTGAAAATCTATATTTTTCTATATCTACTACTAGTACTAGAGTCTCTCTCTCTATATATAATTATAAAGTATTATTAGTATTATAGATCTATAATGGCAATGTCTTCGATTCTGAAGATTAAGGATGTGTGCAGTGTTTCACATGACCATGCAAACCCAGTTACTTAAACATACAAATGGTAGATCTATATCTAACTAGATATAGATCTTATATATATAGTAAGCATAAGATTGTCAGGAGGTGCAGTGGCTGAGCAGTAAAGCGCTTGGCTTTCGATTCTGAAGATTAAGGATGAAGGCAGTGTTTCACATGACCACGCAAACCCAGTTACATAAACTTACAAATGGTTTATAATGTAGTAACCTAATGAAACACTACAAGAAGACATGTCTTGATCCTAGGCTTTAGTGAACAAGAATGACAAAACAGTTCACGATAACACAGTACACACACACACACACAAGCTGACCTGGACACCAAGACATTTTGACACATAAGAACAAATTGGTTCACAACACACAACAAGAACATAAATACACAACGTATATAATATCTAACTAGATCTAGATCTTATATATAGTGAGTATATGACTGTTATGAGGTGTGGTGGTTAAGTGATAAAGGGATTTGCTTCCGAACCAGATGTCCTGGGTTCAAATTCTGGTGAAGACTGGGATTTTTTATTTCAGGATCTTTGGCGCTTCTGAGTCCACCTAGCTCTAGTGTGTATACTTTTCCCCAACTAATGTTACTGTATACATATTAGTAGGGAAAAGTAAAGTGGCTGGTTGTTGTGCTGGCCACATGACACCCTCGTTAACCATGGGCCACAGAAACATATACTATGACCTTTTCATCCTCTGCCCTATAGGTCGCCAAGTATGAAAGGGGAACTTTTTTAAATTATAAGATTGTCACTATAATCCATCCATCCATCCCAGTGGTGCTACTGCCCATATCTAGATCTAGTAAGTTCTCTAGTTTATCATCTACCTGACTCTTTAAAAACTCTATTAGTACATTAGATCTAGTAGTAGTACTAGTTTTAGACACTCTAACACTAACTCTAGTGAAGTATATAGGCAACTCAGTAAAAGTAAAAGTGTTGTCTAGTGTACTTGTCTATAAGGATTACCATGATTGGCATGATATTAATATGCATATTAATATTGATAATAATTAATATCTGTACCACTACCTGGTATCTATATTATAATAATAATAATATTTGAGTTTGAGTAATTGAGTATTACTAGTATTAGTAGGTCTATACTATAGAGTATACTCAGTATAGATCTAGTATAGATTATAATTAGATCTATATATATTATATAAAATATAATATTTATAAAATATGGTATGAATGATCTATTTAATAATCTAGCCAGTGACTAGTCTAGCTTTCTAGATCTATATCATTATATAGATCTATACTATAGTTTAGACCATGTCGTCACCCATGTGACCATATATAGGTCTATATAAAGATAATATCTAGATCTACAATGACTAGATCTACATATATAGAAATAGACTATACAAAAAAAACAAAAACAACAATTCAATGATTACGGTATGTAATGGACCACAACCTTTTGTCCTTAATTTTAAAAGGTTAAAAGCCAAAAATAGATTAGACTTTATTGAAGCGGGAGTCTAGAATTTTAACGGAAAAAATCTTTTAAAAAATGTACAAATGATATTTCCATAGTAGCTTGTTATATTATATGAAATAAAATTAGATGTATATAGATATAGATGTAGATCTATAGTCTAAAACTATTTTTTTAACCATAACGTTGTTCGAGAAAAAAAAAAGTTGGCTACAAGTTTTGGAAAGGGAAGTTAGCAGCAAGCAAATCAAAGACAACCAAGTTATAGCCCTTAGTAAATAACAATGGCCGAATCATAGACATAATAAATTATGTCCGTGGGCCAAATATCACATCTCTTTTCCTTCTTTTAATTAGGCAGTTATTTCGTGCTTTGTCACTAAAAAACTGATTATTAGATCTAGACTCTAGATCTTTATGTGACAGTACAGCAGAGTACAGTAAGCATTTTATTTTCGGTGAAAAATTAAGTTTATTTAGGAATAACTAGAGTCTAGAGATCTAGAATAGAAATCTTAATCTAGAATCTAGATTATACTTATACTTTATTTATAATAAATAGTAGATTCTAGATTAATCTAGCAATCTAGATCTAGTTAATTTCTAGTTAAACTAGACTCTTATAAGCTATAACTAGACTATACTAACTATAGATTACTAGATCTAGATTCAGTATTCGTAAGTAAGTAAGGTAATTCTGCAGGAGTTTAAGGGGCAGCCATCTTTGTTACTATTTTGTTATTGTTTATGTTCCAAAGAAATCCCAAGATAGTATCTTTAAAAATACCAAGATAAACACTTCTGTGTTTTGAAAGCAATGCTATTTTTTCTTTTAATTTTGACTTGGTGTCATATATCATATCATATATAAAGGACGATAAAAATACTTAAATAGTGGTAAAAAAAATCAGAATAATTCAGAATAGATATAGACAATATTTAACAATTAAAAAGAAGACCTACAGAACAATTAGAATTTTGCCTTTATGGTATTAAAGGGGGAGTCTTGTGGGAGAGCTGTTACCTCCCCCATTGGGAGTCAAGCATTAACCTGTTTTGGTGTCTATTAGTTTACATTATGAGTCTAATTAATAGACTTATTAGGACTAGATGATACCGGTATAGCTAGATCTAGCATATTTCTTAGCTACAAAAATAAAAACAAACAAAAACCCAATTCTGAGAGAAAACCCAAGATATAAGATTACAGTCTAAACAATAACAAAGATGGCTGCCCCTTGAACTCCTGCAGAATTACCCAGTAATTCTACTAGTTAACTAGTAACTACACTACTAGATCTAGATCTAGATTTCTACTACTGACTACTGTACTAGATTCTACTAGATCTAGTAGGTTCTTATGTTTTGGACACTCCATCGAATTCTCCTTCAATGAACGGGTCGCTTTTTTTTGTTTGTAATTCATTTGTTTTTATGTTTGGCGCAAAAATGGATGTTTCGGGACTGCGCATGTCCAATTTTAGATAAGTTCCGTTTTTCCAAAGCAGATGGCAGTTTTTTAGATTCTCTGTAACCATGTATGTAAAGCTGTTGTTTAAACCTCCGCCGGCAATTCATACCCATATAAGGGATGAAGGCTATATTATGAGCCTGTCTGATCGTAAGCTGATGGGCATATCAAAATAAAGCTTCCAAACATCTTTAGAAAGACATTCCAATCATATTTATACCGTTAGCTGTTAAATAAAATTTAAAAAGGAGGTGCCCAACGAATAATAATGAATTCAGCTCATTCTCCTTCCTTGAACACAGCAAAATCTTAATAAGAAATATTATTGGGATTAATAAATCTATGATTTTTTAATGAATAACCATGACCTAGATTGAGATATCTATATTATATAATTTATGAATGAAAGAAAAAGTGCGGGCTCAAACAGGCAGTGGAGGGAAGGGGGAGAAAGTCATGAAAAGAATTATAAGCATCTATATATATGGTAGGGAAGGGGTGTTAATGTGTCACAAAACGAACATCCAAATTATGAAAACAAGAAGAGGGTCCTTGGATGGGAATTAAAAGAAAGACAGAGAGAAAATACATGTTGCCTAGTTGAAAATATCATGTTTATTAAATTATAATAATTAATTTATAGATATAAAATCTATATATATTTATTTCTGTCTGTTTCTACACATATATAAATAATATAAACTATAAACGATATATATATATATATATTCTATATATAGAGTTAGAGAGAGAGTATATATGAGGAAATAGACTATAAATACATATTGCAAAAGTGAATCTATTTCTTTTAATACAATCTAAAAAAAATTAAGTAACACAGATCTATTAGGGCCTATAATTTATTAGCAATTACATAATGACGGTGCTCACTGTCCAAGTGAGGAGAAAGCCCAGAAACTGCGTTCAATATAGGAGCATGAAGTGACCTACTTTATTTTAAAATAAAATCTTGACTATGAGTGGTAATTCAAAGAAATACAGCTATTTTTATAGTCCTTTAGTTGCAGAATAAGAATCTGCTTTCAGTTTTTTTGTAAGTTAAACCTTCACCAAATAAAAAAATAAAATAAAAATTTGACCTAGTTCCTGTAAGTCGGTGTTCAGATATAAGAATCTACTATAGATCTAATAAAAAATTTAGTTTAAATTTTAAATTTAATAAAAATTAAAGTTTAACTTAGTCTTACTACTAGACTATAGCATAGATTCTTATATCAGAACACCAACTATCAGGATCTAGGTCAAATTTTTATTTTATTTTTTTATCTTTGAAAAAACAATTTTTCGTTAGTACATCACTAAAATACTTTGAAAGAACTTTCCAATGGTGTATAAATTATGAATGTAAGTTAAACAGTTAGAAAGTTTTTTTTGTGCCGTTTTGACCTAACATTGGTTGACATGAAACAATGAAGATGAGAGCGTCTAGCTGGCTCAGCCCGCGAGACCCCCCCCCCCCCCCCCCCCCCCCCCCGCTCAAAATGTTAAAAAGTTGGAAATGAGTTGCGTAGACGATAGATCTACTTATTAAATAAGAAATTGAATAATAGATCTAGTATTCGTAGTAAATTTCTAGCTCACAAATCTGATTTCATTTATATTTTTTTATGAACTTTACTTGTTTAAAATGTAAATATTGATAAAATAAACAAATTATCAGGTCTAGATCTGTGGGTACCAGGTCATGTAGGTGCATGGCAATACCATAGTTGACTCCTAACAAACAGTCTGTGAGTTTCCATCATGCTCTGGCAACAATAAAAAAAATAGAAATGGAAAAGTGGTTTCAGTACTGGGGGACAAGTCCCAAAAAGCCTGCAGAGTCTGGGTGCAGATGTGGCGCCCTGTCTGTGCTTACCCATTGTGGAGGCTGCCCAGGCCTGAGCAACCTATTATAGCATTGTACATGACAGGCCACTGTCCTGTTGGCTCATATTTCACATGGCTCTGGCTAACTTTGACTCACTGTGCCCTCGCTGTGGGCAAGAAGAGGAAACTGTGTATCATATTCTTTTTTTACTGCCTCTGACATGTGATTTCCACCTCAACAGCTCTGGGAAACCTAAACTTCTTGACCTGTATAATGACATTCTTCTTCTTCTAGCCAGCTGAGCTGTGAGCTCTTTTGCAGACTGTGCCAAGGAAAAAAAGTGTGCTGTTTTCTTCAGTTGTTCAGCACTGCCATACAGGGTGTTGGTTATGTTGGGCTGTAGTGGAAGTAGGGTCTGCTTAAGGTGGATTAGGGAGGGGCATTCAAAGAGGATATGGTTTATGGTTTCAAAGGGGTGGGCACAGTGTCTGCAAAGGGGTAGTTGTGTGGAGTTTATTATGTTCAGGTGGTAATTTAATAGTGGTGTGTGTCCTGTTCTTAGTTGGAAGATTGTAGATTGTTCTTTGCGGGGGAGGAAGTTAATACTGTCCAGTTTGCTAGGCATAGTAATTTCTTTGTACATGGCTCTGCCTGTGTTTCCTGATGCTCATTGGTTGAGCCACTCCTCTTTGTGATTGTTGACTAACATCGACCTTAGGGTGAGGTAGTTAACAGGTCTATCTGGTTGTTCCATAGATGAACCTGCCTTTGATCGCTTATCTGCCTTTTCATTTCCCATGATGCCAATGTGTCCAGGGATCCACTGTAGTGTGATATTGATATTTAATTTTGATATCATCTGATGCATTTTCACAATGAGTGTTGTCAACTCTCTTGGGCTGTTTGAGGTGCTGCTGTTAAGTGCTTGCAGAGTAAATTGGGAGTCTGTAAAGACAACAATATCTGATGGTGGTTGCACTCCTTCATATAATTTGTTTTCCACTGTCTGTAGTGCTATGGTAATTGTCTCAATTTCGGCTTGGAAGTTTGAGCAGTAATCGCCACAGGGTGCGCTTATCTCAAAGTGTTTATTTTTAGAGAAGACGAGGAAGGCACCAAGACCAGCATTGATGGTAGCTTTGAAAGCCGATCCGTCTGTATAAATATGGATAGCTGTTTTTTGATAGCTTTCAATTGTTTCAAGCGTGCCTACTTTGAGCTCCAGTGGATTTGATTCTTTTGTTAAGGTGTTATTTAGTAAATTTGTTTTGATGGTTGGTTGTTTGTAGTTTAGTCCGGGTGTAATGTTTGAAAACCTGGTAATTTTTTCTCTGTTATTGGGTAGGTGGTGTTTTAGGGCTAGTTCGTCAGTAAGTTGGATCAGAGTCCTTTGCTTTTTTTGGTTGTTTTTCCTATTTCTTTGTGTTAGTAATTTATATGGATGATCGTCCTCCAACCTTCTGTCTCTCAATAGCTTCTAATGCTGCTCTGTTGCGCCTTAACTTGAGAGGTTCAATATTGGAGTCTATTTCACAGGCTGCTGTGGGAGTAGTTCTCATACCTCCACTAATTAGCCGCAAGGCTTGGTTTTGGATTGTATCTAATGATGATTGATAGGTTTTGTTGGCATCTACTTGTATGGAGAGACAGTTATCCATTACAGATCTGACATATCCAGTGTATAACTGTCTTAAGGTTTTCTTTTCAGCTCCCCAGGATGTTCCTGTTATGTTTAATCTTTGTGATGCCTTTTCTTTTAAATCTGACATAAAGTGTTTTAGAGACAGTGTTTGGTCTAGTTTTACACCAAGATATGTTGGATTTTCTTCTTTATTTATTGGCTGTGAGTCTATTTTTAGGATGTAGTTTCTTTTTGCTGTTTTGTTGCTGTGGCTAAATATTGAATAAACTGACTTTTCTTTGTTTATTTCCATGTTCCATAATTTTGAATATGTGGAGATAGTTGTGAGGGCTCTATTTAGTTTGGATCTAGTCAGCACTGGATATTTCTCTGTAGTCCAAATTAAAAGGTCATCTGCATAAAGTGCCTTATTGACCGAAATGAGGTCCGGGAGGTCATTCATGAAGATTAGAAAGAGAGTGCAGCTAAGGGCTGAACCTTGTGGTAGTCCTTCTTCCAAACTTTTTTTTACTAGAGATGGCACCTTCGAATCGGGTTTGGATGGTTCTGTTTTTTAAGAATGCCCTGATCCAGCTGTACATTTTTCCATGGATGCCCATTTTTTTCATCTTCAAAAATAGACCTTTTCTCCACACTCCAACATAGGCTTGCTGCAAATCTATAAATACTGCTGTAGTGTGCTTGTTTTCATGAAACCCTTCTACTGTGTCCTGGAGTGAGCAAGTACTTTCTAGCCACCAATAAAGTCGGTTATTGATCATTTTTTCTGCGTATATTGACATACATGCACTACGTAAAACAGCAGGGTTTCTCTACAAGGCTTTTGTAAGAGAGGATTTGAACCTCTCAAAAGGGCGATGATGATAACGAAGTTTATAATGATTACATTAAAAATTACTATTTTTAATATTACTTAAAACAATTTTAGGTACCACAATAGAAAAAAACAAAACCATTTTTATTTTCAGAATTTAAAAAGATTACTTGAAAATGGCAATGCCTCCTCCTGTACCCCCTGGGAAACGCAAAGAAATTTACAAATATGAGGCACCATGGACAGTGTATAGTATGAACTGGAGTGTGCGCCCTGATAAGCGGTTTCGTTTAGCTCTTGGAAGCTTTGTTGAGGAATATAATAATAAGGTACTGGTTTCATTATTTATCTTTCAATATTTTTTTACCTGTAAACTGTAGTTTCATTTTTTTTTAGAAATAATATAAATATAACTTATGAACACTTTGAAAATTGTTTGATTTTTTTTAGGTGCAAATAGTCAGTTTGGATGAGGAAACATCAGATTTCACAGCAAAAAGCACATTTGATCACCCATACCCAACCACAAAAATAATGTGGATACCTGATTCTGTGAGTTATTTTTTTAATAAAAAAAAAAATTTCACCTTCCTGAATATTAAATTAAAACTATATAAATCTACCTCAGTGGCTGAGTGGTAAAGCATTTGGCTTCTGAACCGAGGGTCATGGGTTCAAATCCTGGTGAAAATGAGATTTTTAATATCTTATCTTATATAATACAGACGTTACTTAAAAAAAGAAGATGATTACGTCCTACGCGTCATGCATTTAGTCATGCATATTAACCAGTTAAACCAATGACTTAAATTCTGCCAAGTCACTGGTTTTCCTGGCTAGCTCAGGCAACCCATTCCATGCTCTAATAGCACTAGGGAAGAAGGAGTATTTGTACAAATTTGTCCTAGCATATGGAACGAGGAATGTGCCTTTATCTTTGTGTCTTTCAGAGTATTTTATTAAATTTTGTTTTTGTATTTGAAGATTATGGTTCAGTGTTTTATGTATAATTGCTACTTTACTTTTGAGTCTTCTGTCCTGAAGGCTTTCTAAATTTAGTGATTTTACTAAAGGTGTTACCCTAGTCAAATGTGAATATTTTTTTGTTATGAATCTCACTGCTCTATTATGTGTCTGTTCCAGTTTCTTAATGTTTTCTTGAGTTGAGGGGTCCCAAATGGAGGAGGCATATTCTATTTCGAGATCTTTAAGGCCCCTCTAATGGGTACCTGACATTAGTTTGGGAAAAGTAAAGGCTGTTTGTCATTGTGCTGGCCACATGACACCCTGGTTATTCATTTTCCACAGAAATAGATAACCTTTACATCATCTGCCCTGTAGATAAAAAGGTCTGAAAGGGAAACTACTTTTTTTTTTTTATTGTGCAATAAAAAAAAAGATAAGTAATAAAAATTAATTTTTTTTTTAATAAAAGAAAGGAGTGTTTCCTGATTTACTTGCTACATCTGGTGATTATTTAAGAGTCTGGAGGGTTGGTGATTCAGAAACTCGCCTCGAATGTCTTCTAAATAACGTAAGTTCCTTTTTATTTAGGAGTATTAAAAAAAAAATTTTCTATTGAATATTTGTTTTCTTTTGTGTTGTTGTTGCTCAATTTAGAAACTAAAAACATGATTTATAAATATATTTTTTCTAACATTTAAAGCAACTTTATTTTTTAGAATAAAAACTCTGACTTCTGTGCCCCGCTGACATCATTTGATTGGAATGAAGTTGATGCTAATCTCCTTGGCACCTCCAGCATAGATACAACATGTACTATATGGGGTTTAGAGGTGTGAATTATCTTTTCATTTTTCTTTTATCTGAAATTATTTCATTTAACTATAAATGTGTTATTTTTAGTTATGGAACTGTTTGAAGTTTTTCAGATAAAATTGTATGCTAAAAACTCAACTAATTTATTTTATGCAGAAAACTATTAAGATTGCAAAATTTTTTATCATTAAAAACTGTGATGGCTTTAATTTTAATGGATTTTATGTTATTAAATGTTGACCTTAAACTCAATTTAATTTTTATTATCACAAACTTCATAGAAACTGCTAAAATTCATTTCATGTCATTTTCTGTAATTTCTTGTACATCTTATTACATTATGTATTTAGTATTAAAGTTAAAAGAAAAGTTGTTTGCAATTTAGGTAGTTTTACAAGTAATGAGAAGCCCTTTCATGAGCTAGACTGCTTACTATGCAACTATTTTTCTGTATCCAAACTGTTCTGTTCAGAGACAACAGCATGTAGCTGTATGAGTCCTCTGTATAGTGCTGTTTAAAAACCTTGCCTTTAACCATGTATTAGCTATGAAGCCACCAGCAGGAAGGAGAAAAAATGCTATCAAGGCCATTTTCCATTCTTTTGATAGAAATTAAATGATTCACAGAATTAGGATAAGATAAGATAACATCAAATGGAAATTCAGTTTGACTACAATTGACAACCTCGGCATAACTACTGTTCAATAATAATATAGATGAAAAATACGAACAATATTCACACACGAAACACATACACACTCACAACCAGCACTTTATGAATTAGACTTCTATGTACTTCTCAATGATGACAGATGGTCTTCTAACACTCTGACCAAAAGTGGGATAAATAAGCAAAATAAATTAAAAAAAAAACACAACTTTTTTAAAAAACAAAGCTTATATAAGGGTCAGAACACCTAAAATCAGGGCCATATATCTTAAGACTGCTGGAAGCATCTCTAAATAAAACAAAATTCATTAATTACTCTATTTGATTAATTTTTTTATTGATTCATGTTTTGTCATGGTCTATGAATAATTATGCAAAATTTTAACTTGATCCTATAAAGGGAAGTGGAAGAAAAAATGAGTATAAAATGTTATAAAGGGAATAACTGTATATGTATATATATATATATACAGCTATATATCTAAAATGGTAGCATTTATTCTCCCTATTCGATACTAAACAAAACAATTAATTACTAATAATTAATTTACTAATTGATTAATTTTTTTTTATTGATTCTTTTTTTTTGTCAGGTTCAATAAATAATTGTGTAAAGTTTCAACTTTATCTAAGAATGGGTGTGGGAGAAGTAACATGTACACACTTTTTACCAGACAGAGTGAGTTGATATAAGCTTTGTAAAAAGGAATTGGAATCTTCCGTACATTAATGGTTTTCGTGCATTTTTTAGCCAGAATTACTTTTCTAAAAATACTCATATCTTGCCAAAACATCTTCATTGAAGTGTTAGCTAATGTTAAGTGGGCGGATATGGTAATGCCAAAGAAATAGTTCAAGAATTTAATAAGAAACCAAGTCTATATCTCAACTGTCTCTGAGTCAACAATAAACCATTTTGGTCTCTTTTATTGACAGTTGTTTTAGGACTAATTATTTTGATATTCCTTTTTGCATTGTGTTCATGCAATGGGGCTTACACATAAATAATATTATTCACTGCTGATTTGCCATCATAAGCCCATTCATTACCCTAGTGGGTACTCGGGTAGACTTAATTAACATCTTGTTTATAGTAACTTTTCCAACTTTCTCTCTTAGACTGGACAGATAGTTGGTAGAGTCAACGTAGTGTCTGGTCATGTCAAAACTCAGCTTATTGCACATGATAAGGAAGTCTATGACATTGCTTTTAGTCGAGCTGGTGGAGGGAGAGACATGTTTGCTAGTGTTGGTTTGTATCACACTCCAATTTATTTATATTTTCACTATTTGAAAAAGCTTAAAAAACCTCCAGACTCGTAAAAATATATTGGATTATATAAACTATAAATGTCCTACATCCTTAAGAAAAAAAAATCATGCTCATCCATTGCTAAGACCTTATTATCTGAAAGGACAGCAACATAACTTCCTGGCAGTTGCCATGTGTACATTCTACAGAAAGAATACTTATTCACAATGTTTTTAAAATAGTGCTATCAGTTTTCCATATTTACAGGGTCATTTTGCTGTAAATACTCTGAAATGCAGCCAAATAGACCCCCTGCAGAAAACTGTTTTGTCTGCATGAGATGTGGCAAAACATGTAGGTCATAACTGGGTTTGCATGGCGAAGTACTGCACCCATTCCTAATATTTGGAATTGAAGACAATGCCTTACTATTATTATTAGAATTGTATGAATATTCATTGAATATAGTGAAAAAAAAAAACAAATAATTTTTATCCCCCCTTCCTTTTTTTTTTTGGGAAACAAATGTTATTGCTGTATTGATGTCCAATGTCTTAACTGAATTCTACTATCTGAATATGTCTGTTACTTCTGATTATATACCGTAATTGAAACTAATTTATACTCGTATTCCAAACCCGCTCTTTTAAGAAAAATGTCTGGCTATCCCTAAGTATAACATTTAGAGTAAGAAACCATAGAAATTGTATTCATTTGTCTGAATATTTTAGTTTCAATAGACTCTAATATCCATCAGATATCTTCTTCATCCTTCATCAGGAACATGATTTGAAAATTATTTTTTTCTGTATTGTTAATGTGTATTCACAGCTAACCCTTGAATCTAAGGTACATCCACATATCATCTTTTCCTCTATCCTTTAGTGCAAAACATTTTTGATTTAGTAATGTTTTAAAATCAGTTGTATGAATATACAGTTTTATCTTTTAGGAGCTGATGGTTCAGTCAGAATGTTTGACCTGCGTCACCTAGAACATTCCACAATCATTTATGAAGATCAGCAGCATGTGCCATTGTTGAGGCTGGCTTGGAACAAACAGGATCCTAATTATCTGGCCACTATGGCCCTAGATGCTCTTGAGGTGTGTGAATATTTCATTTTCTTTCAATAGCCAAATCTGATAAATTCTGAGACCACAAAAAAAACTTTAAAAAAAAATATATTATGATTGAAATAATTTACTGGGAAATTATTCCTTACAAAAATATAACAATAAAATATTTGTATAAATATTTCTAGGAAACTTAGAAGTTTGTTGTAATGTATAAAAATTTTTTTTTTTTACTTTTATTTCATTGTACTTTCTTACATGCATTTTAATTTTCAGGTTATAATCTTAGATGTCAGAGTACCTTGCACACCAGTAGCAAGATTGGCTAATCACAGAGCTTGTGTCAATGGGATAGGGTGGGCACCTCATTCAAGCTGTCATATTTGCACAGCAGGTGATTTTTTAAATGAATTTCTGTGCTTTATATCAGTGTTAGGAATATCTCTATCTGTGTAGGTTGACTCACCATTAGAGTAGACAAAATTATGTTTACATGTGATGTTAATGTTTCACATATATGTTACTCTTAGCAGCATATAAAACATGCCTCTTATTAAATACAGAATTTCAGTCACTTAATAAAAAAAAAGGCAAATAGAGAGTGGCCTATTGAATTAACATATATGGTAAATGCATTAATAATAATATTGATATTAATAATAATATTAATGAAATCTTTTTGTTTTTCCTACTATGCTATGGTGTAGGGGATGATCATCAGGCATTAATATGGGACATTCAACAGATGCCTCGAGCTATTGAAGATCCTATCTTAGCCTACACAGCAGGGGGAGAAATCAATCAGATACAATGGTCATCTACCCAGCCCGACTGGATCAGTATTTGCTATAATAATTGCATGGAGATATTGAGAGTGTGAATGATTGTATGTCACTGTTCTTATCTGCTAGGTTTATTTAAAAAAAACATTTTAATCGACAGAGCATACAAATGAATTCTTTCATTTGTAAATAGTTTTCTTGCTGCATTATTTATCATCATTTAGATTTCTAATAAAAAAGGATGTACTAAATCTAATGCTTAGAATTTCCAATATATATATATATATATTTATATACATACGGAAAATAACAAAATGAATATATATATATATATATTACAGTAAAATTCGTTTTGTTGCAACAACTGTTTAAAATTACTAATCAACTTATAAATTATATAGAATAAAAAAGTTCCTTTTCAATTTCAAGCAGAAAATTACTTTATAACTGATTAACTTTTTTTCCAGAGTATTATGTGTGTGAGTGTATTATAGTTGCTCTGTACTTGTATATAAACATCAATAATCATTATTCAGTGATGCTATTGTACATATTTCCTAAAAAATAAACAAAATGTGCTCATTCATTTCTGTACATTGACACATATCTCTGTAACAATTTATATTTTTAGTTACTATTTTTCTTTTTCCGTTTTCATGATTATTGCTTCAGTGAATCATCCTGGAACCAAAATTTTGTTGTCTCTTTAAAATGCATTAACAATGTGACACCATCACTTGATTCTCTGTACAGCTATAGCTCTTTGTTCATTGAAATCATTTTAAATCTTGTACATTTTCATTTGTGTCAAAGTGTTGTGAAAATTGTCATGAATACTTCTGCTATTCTTGTTCTGTTTTAGTGTTACATGTTTTCGTAAGTTGCAACTTCTTTTTTTGAAATGCAGTTTTGTATAGTTTTAGAAAATAAAAGTTTTTTCGGTAATAAATTGACTGTTTTAAGGGTTGAAAAAGAATTATGGATCAAATATTTAATACATTAATAGTGAAATAACAAATTTAAAAGCTGTTTCCAAATGAATCACTGAAAAACATCTATCGTGATTTAATTTATTACATTGAAGGAATTTCAAGTATTTGCAATTAGCATGAAAAAATATATGGGGATAGAATTTATGCAACAAAACATTTATTATTGTCAATGGTAGTTGCTTCTAAGGGGGAAAAAAAGACTCATTTCCTTATTTAATATTGGTATGAAATTAAATTCTTAATATTTATAATATAATTTTATTTGTATAAGCTAAAATATCCCTCATTTATAAACAAACTACTGTACACCACTTGTTCATATTGTTAGCTTACAATGTCGCTTGAAATCACTACTGCAAATTTGTACTATTATAAAAATAATAAACAAATCATGCTGTTATTTAGAACTTAAAATTTGGTGTTAGCCAGAAAGAAAATACTTTATTAAATTGTTAAAAAAAATCTTTTAAGACTTGAAATTTGTTTACTGATCTCATACTGGGCCATTTTTTTCTTCTTACACTTTGCAGCCAATATTTGAAAAACTGTATTCACTTGTTTGTTACAGAAAAATAAAAATATTTATCAGCATTTATTTTATTAGTGTTGATATTATTTCAATAAAATGGGTCCATGTTTAATTCAAGGAAAATGTCCAGGTTATTGAAAATAAAAATTATTGCATAAGTTTAATGACATTGGTCTTTCTATTCATTTATATTGTCAAGTGTCTAGAAAAGTGTCAACAATGATATTTTATCAGTCATTCAGTAGTAATGAAAGCTAAGTGTATATTGTCCATTTAGGATTTGCTTATATGTATCAATTTTTTTTTGTGTATAATATATTTGTCAAACCTGCAAGATGTTTAAATAAAATAAACTCTCAATGGATCAAACATTATCTTAAACTCTATCATTGTATGGAAACACTTCATTGTTAAATCATTATAATATAAGCTAAAAAAAATAGTAATAAATTTTAAAGGCTAACATTTTATGCTTGTTATAGATTGCTACCTCTTATATGTAAACTATAGCGCTGGAGAAAAAAATGAAATCTGGAAGATGACATCAATAATGTCAAAAATCAAAATATGCTTTTAAAGTTTCATCTTTAGAAAAAAAAGATCATGTGAAAAAGAATAATTTTAACATCATGTATATAAAAATGTTCACATATAAATTTAAACTTAGAGCTGTTGATCTAAACATGCAGATTTAGGTATGATAGTAACAGAATATTGACCAGTTTCATTATAATTGTTGAATTTATTTTTTTTATCTAAAGCTAAATTTTTAAAAATTTTCTTTTACATATTTTTTTTATTGTTTTATTAGATGTAGACATAGATCTAGAAAATCTATTACTTTTGTTGGTAATAAAGAACAAATAGATTTAGTATGTCTCTAAAATAAATTAATTAAAAAATAAATTTTCTACCAAGAAAAGAAAGATCTATGTAAAAATTCATCAAGATATAAGAGTGCACTCCCCTAGACAACTATGGCAAGATGGCGACGCCCATAAAATTTTACAAACAAATGAACAATAATTAAACATTTATAAATTACTAGTTTAGATCTAGATTAGGTTAAAAGATATATGATATAGATCTAGTCTAGAAACTATATCAACACTAGATAGGAAATGGAGGACAATCTGAAAAAGATTTTTCAGAAAAAGATCTATGATATTATCTCTCACAAATATGGAATTTTAATGTTGCTCGCTGGAGCATTTTTAATAACGCTTTCGGCTATTCATTTTGGAGAGGTATAGATCTAGATCTACTAATCAATACTAGATTTATTGTATTTAGATCTAATATGATTTACATCTAGACTTTAGTTTTCAATTTTAGTATTGACTAGCTATGCTGGCTATAGGGGGGGGGGAATTAAGGAAATTATTTTATGCTACTAAGTAGTACTACTAGATTACTAGATCTAGAATCTAGATCTACTACTCTACTACTTAGTAACTAGTTACACTTAGTACTACTACTAGATAGAATCTAGAATTTGAGTAGAATATAGATCTAGAAAATCTAGATCTATCATTAATCATACAACTATGGCTATGGGCACTATTAGTGACTATTAGAGATGCTATTTGCTATGCATTCATTTTAATATTTTCTCATTCAATATCATTCAATGATTGGCCTGGGCTGGGTGATTGGCCATACTGCACCTCACTTCATACTGCCATACTAATTTCTATTAAATAGAAACTTTAAACTTATTATGTGGTCTAAATCTAGTTTTAAATTTTGCATGAAATCAAGTATTAAGAGTGGCCTGGGCTGGGTGATTGGCCATACTGCACCTCACTTCATACTGCCATACTAATTTCTATTAAATAGAAACTTTAAACTTATCATGTGGTCTAAATCTAGTTTTAAATTTTGCATGAAATCAAGTACTAAGAGTGTAAACCAAAATCTATTCTAAAGGGTTACCTCATGTCAGATAAAACTAAAAGGAGAACATGCCCTTCTTTTTTGGTTGTTTATTCTCCATCCAGCAGGCTTTGGCCTAAAGTATGAATACGAAACTTAAAGTTTTATAGCCATTCCTCTGTCTTCAAATATACTTTGTCTTGTTTTGTGTGTGTTTGTGCATTTTGTAAAAAAACAAAAAAAAGGCATTTTTGTTGTCTTTTGGTGTGCAGGTATCTGGCAAATCTGGTAACTCTATTTATATTGTTTGTGTGGGTGATGTTGGGGAAGGCATTGAGAGACAGTTAAGTAATAAGAGAACGGTTCAGTTGATTACAACCTCATCAGCTGAAGATCTAGTTCAGAGGTGCTCAAACCTTTTTGACCTAGGGACCCCCTTAAATAGTCAAAACTAACCCACAGACCCCTAAGTAAAAATCTATGTAAATGCAGAGATAGAATAGTATATAGCTAAAAATGTAAAAAACAAATTGTTGAAGGAATCTTTATTGAGATTATAACTTTTATTTTAAAATAAAATGTTACAAAATTAGATCAGGTTGATAACATTGTATGAGTGTATTTATGGCCAGCTCAATGTTTGTACCAAATAAGAAGATGGAAAAGCATTTGACAACTTATGTACAATGACCCAAAATTGGAATCTGTTTTTGTAATAAGAATTTCTGGTATCCTTGCTCAGACATTGGTTAAAGTTCCTTGTTTGTGGATATTTAAAAAATCTGCTCCTGTATTAGTACGGATTCATCTATGATAGGGACAACAGTTTGAGTACCACTGATCTAGTTGATTTAGGTGTGGTATAGGTATAGGTAAAGGCCATGTTAGTTTATTTTACATGTTTTCGTTGTTCCTTTAGTTTCTGAAGATAAATACATCCTAGCCTGGGACCTTCGAGACCACCAAATGACAGTGCAGATCAAATACCACACAACTATGCAACCATATCAGAAAAAAAATGGCTGAAAATAAAACACATATAATATACAAGACGATTTTAATTCTTTTTTAAAAATATTCAATGAACTCAGATTCAATTATAAATTGTTAATATCCAATGGGTGAGAACTAAATTAAACCATTACACTTATAGACTCCAGTAAAAATGATGTCACTTTCTTCAGATGTGCGGATTTTATGTTAAGCATATAAATTACTTTTCATTAGTTTTCATATATATATATATATATATATATGTATATTAAGGTCGTTCCCTTTAAAAACCAATTACGGTAAAATTCACCCAGATATCCCTTTTTCTCTCTCCCCTCTCCCTCCCAACTCCCACATTTTCTCAACTAGTCCAGATAAGTGTGATTATAAGTAATATGATCATAGCATATTGAGAAAGCTAAAAGCATGAGATAGCGCTAAACAAAAACAATTGTTAAAAATATTTCTAATTGCACAGATCGATGTTAGTCTAGATCTATTACAAATTTAATTACATGATACCGTTACACTTCATATATAATTTTTTTTTTTTTTTTTTTAAAGTATTTTTTAACGTTTTTCTTCTTAGTAGTATTAATTTCCCACCACTCTTTCATCCCCTGAATTAATAATAATCTTTTATTTAGAATAAGCTAAAAACATTGTTGGTATTCATACAATGTTTTGTACTTCATTGCTACACACTGCCATCATTGTTAATGAATTTGGCACTTGACATGCATATATATTGAAGATGGAATGAGAGAAAATGCTTCTAGAGCTTTTCATATGCAAACCATAGTACATTATATATGATTTGGTATCAAACCATAGTATATTATATATGGTTTGGTATCAAACCATAGTGCATTATATATGGTTTGGTATTAAACCATCTCTTATAGTACATTATATATGGTTTGGTATCTAACCATAGTACATTACATATATGGTTTGGTATCAAACCAAAGTGCATAATATATGGTTTGGTATCAAACCATAGTGCATAATATATGGTTTGGTATCAAACCATAGTATATTATATATGGTTTGGTATCAAACCATAGTGCATTATATATGGTTTGGTATTAAACCATCTCTTATAGTACATTATATATGGTTTGGTATCTAACCATAGTACATTACATATATGGTTTGGTATCTAACCATAGTACATTACATATAATATATGGTTTGGTACATGGCACTTAATATGGTAGCAAACCACCAATTTGTTTGGGTTCTATTACATTCTTAATTTTCGCAAGCTTCCTCTACAATTCTTTGAAGGATATTTCAGCTTAAGACTCAGATTATTGCACTTCACAAACTTTGAAAATATTATAAGCAATTTTTAAAATGGTATTTAATATATTTATAGTTAAACCACTTCTAAAGACCTTTTTTTTCTAAAATAAACTGCAAAATTCTTTATTAATGAATTTTTTCTTTATTTGACCATTTATCTCAGTCACTGGTCATTCTAATATTTATCAGTCTGACGTTATGTTAAGACAATCTGGTCAGTTTTGGTAAATTTAAGTATTATCTACTATTATTTTCATGGGTAATTATTTCATAAGAAATGAATTTAGTATCTCCATATATAATTGTTGATGTATTGTTCCTATTTTAGTTTTGAATGTAAATACATACACTTCTACTTTATAGGCTTGGTTGGAATGGAGTCATGAGAAATATGAAGCTGTTTTCAATTCATTCAGTGATAATATTGCAGGAAGATCATTCAGAGAAAGGTGAGTTAGTATTTTAAAAGTACAGGGTACTTAAAGGATTTATATTTGCTACTTATGAAAGATATTTAAATTTAAATAAAACTGCATTAAATGTTTTGTACATAGCATGTGGGAAATAATTTTTTTATATTGTTGAGCACTTTTTTTAGTTTCAAAATGAATCATCCATTTTATGAAGTAGGAAAATAGTTTTTAAATTAACAAACAAACCATACCAACCATACCAACAGATTGTCTGCACCCCTGCCTATTGATGTTGTGTATACATGGGTAAATGGGACTGACCCTGATCTCACGAGGCAGCTAGAACTGGTCAAAATCTCACTGGAAGAAGAATTGAATGTGACAAGGTAAATAGTTTTTGGAGGGGGGGGGGGGCGGGGGGATGTCATTGTTTTCTGGCATGAAAAAAAAATTGTTTCAACTAACACTGTTGTGTTTGGGCAGCTATCATATCATCTGTATTACACTGATTTAAAACTTTGAATGTTCAATATGTATAGAAATCAATACACCCTATGGATGTGCATGTCAAACAGTTACCCAATTTCACTGAATCTTTTTTAACTTGAGTAGTTGTTTTTCTTTAAATTTAAAACAATGTGCACTAAGAAATTTTTCTCATATTTTTTAAATGTTTATCTTTGCTTTCCAAAGTTTTTTTTTTTATACATGCAAAGATGAGAGAGTGGGGCATCAGAAAATGTTACACAAATAGTGATGTGAAAAGAAGGAAACTTAAAACAAATTAATAACAACCCACAAAAAAAAAAGGAATGCATTTTAGTCTCTGAGAAATAAAAAAAACCCAGTGAATGCAGTCAGTTTTTAAATAAAACATTTTGTAAGTTTATTTGTTTACAAAACTCATTCCCCCCTTTTTTTCTGGTTGTTTCCCCACTACTTCTTCCCACAATCCCATTCCCCACTGCTTCTTTCCACTATCCCATTCCCCACTGCTTCTTCCCACAATCCCATTTCCCACTGCTTCTTTCCACAATCCCATTCCCCACTTCTTCTACCCACGATCCCACAGTTTTTCATTAAAGTGTCAATCCAGAGCTTCTAAACATCCCTGTTAGTTCGTTGTATGCTCTTTGAATAACTTGGTGCAATGTTCAACTTTCTCCAGAAAACAAAGAAAGGAGAGGTAAGGTTCCAGTCAGTTTATATGGGTCAGTGCTTGTCACAGACAAAATCAATAAGCTTATATCAGTATTTCTTAACTTCATTGATTTCATTGTCTGAAGAAGTTTAGAATGATAAAGGCAGAAAATAGTTTTTTTTTTTTTTTTGTGCCTTGATTTTAAAGTTTTATATTTTTTTATTGCTTTTTTTTTTAATTTTTAAATTTTATTTAAAGTAATTTTTTTGTTTTTATTTAAATAAATTGAGTTTTGATTTGTTTTAGATATAAAACACTTTATATGAATATATATAAAACACTTTATATGAATATATATTATAAAATTAATTTTTATCCTCAAATTTTTCTTGATATTAGGCTTTGATTATTAATCTCATAAATTGAGAAACTTACTTAAAAACATATGTTCTAAATTTTAGAAACCTCAAGTATCTTTGGCTTTTAAAAAGTGGCACAACATGTCTTCGTATATTAAAATAGCTATTTATCTTCAGTCTTTGTCCAGTGACTAGTTTTATCTAACAGTATCTGACAGTATAAAAATGTTATTTTTCTACACTTTAAAGTTGGCATTTATAAGTTTGGGAATAAGTTTATAGTGACATTTAAACGTTGTGCAATTGATTTTATATCATCCTCATTTGTTAATGTCTGATGTCATTAGGAGTCCATTCATGCATTGATTTATTTCTATTGTTGTTTTTTAATTTAATAATTGACAAATGTTCTTTCAGTTAACTATGCATAGTGATGGGCAAAAGTTAACTAAAAAGTTAGAAACTTTTAGCTTGAACTAGAAAAATTTAATTAAGGCCAAAGTTTAACTAAAAATTTTTTTAGTTAAAATCATAGTTTGACCATTTTTTTTTAGTTTTAAACTAAAAAGTTCAAATAAAATGTGTAAAACTTTTCAACAAGAGGCAGGGGTTGAAAAGCACATCCCTGTTTTCTGATAATGTAGGCCTACACAATATCAACAACAGTGTTGATTATAAAATAAAAATGCAATTAACAACTATTTAGTCATAGTCTGCATTTGAAGAGGGATTGGTTAAGTATGATGGTGGTTGTTCAGTATTTTTTTAAAGTCACATGGTGGTGTTTAATTTCTGTTCGTTTATAGTGGGAATCTGATAAGCGTGTTAGGTCAATATTTAGTGATTTTAATCAATTCATTTGTGGTAAACAATAATCTATTAACTGCAGGAACATCAAGTAGACACTTTTTATAGCTTAAATCCTAGATGAAGCAGAAGCATTTAATAGATAATAGTCTTTATTGGACCTATTATTGAGATCTAGGTCTAAATCATAAGTTAGGCCTATGTAGATAAGAGCATTAGGATAAAACAAAATTAATTCACATACCTGTCCAAAAAAGTAAATAGACTTTCTGTCCAACTGATTTTAACAGCCTTTCAGATAGACATATACATCTAGGCCTAGTATACTGTAGTGTGTAGTCAATGATGACAAGATATATTGTATTTTTTCCCTTTCAATAATGTTTGTTGTATGTTGAGTGGTCAGGCAAGAAAATAATACATTTGTCTTATTAGTCAAGAATGTACAAAGATCTACCTTTACACTAAAATAGTTACCCCTCCTCCCTGCCCATAAGTAAATAGGTTTTTTTGTGTCAATCTAGTCATGCATGATAATCATTGACTTAAACCCTGCTATTGTCAAGCATATGTACGTAGATCTATCTTTACACTAAAATAGCCTTGTTACACATGTCCAATTTTCATAAAACTCAAGGAATTTTGTTTTTATTTCTTTAGTTAAGATCTAAATGTGAAATTCTAGATCTATTTCTTTTATGAGTTTTTAAACTTTACCGGTACTTTAAGATTTTCTGTTATATAATAATATAATATTATGTAATAGTGGCCTTTTTTTCTAAAGGTTTTAATTCAAGGCAAAAATACAAACACGACACATATTTATTCAGACATCTTTTTTTTTAATTTTGTGTGTGTGTTTATGAAGAAACATCTCCCCTTAACTGACTTTATTATGGAGAAAGGTTTCAACAATGTCGAATGATAAGCTAGGTCTAGATCAACCCCCCCCCCCTTCCAAAAAAAAAACAAAAAAAAAACAGTTGTTTAAGTTTAATTAATTTTATTTAGTTTAGTTTAACTATCTTTTGAAATTGGTGATAAACTTTTAGTTAAACTTCTTTATTTTAGTTAAAACTTAGTTTTAATTTAACTTTTTAAATTTAGTTTAGTTTGCATCACTATAATTATGCACATTACATATTTGTGATAATGTAGTCATTTTTGTTAATTTATCTATATTAAATGATTTTATGCATTTACTATATTAATGCATCTTCAACTTATAAAAATGGCAAACCTTATATTGAAATGAAAAGATATGCATGCCTTTCAGAAGAAGGGTGCTTTGAATGTGAAGCAGAAGTCCCATGATTCCTTGAGAATATTTCTTTTATCAACCAATATAAACGTCAGCACATCATGACCTTGGGGATCTTAGGGCACAAGTTGAAATTTGATCTGTTTCTTGGCAAACAAGAGTTTATGAGGCCTATATATTTATTTTTCCCATCAAATGTTGGCTGCATATTTCAAACATTATAGCAGGTCACATTAAAAGTGCACTGTTGGTAATGATCTGCACAGTGTTCTATATCTCATCTTCTCCACGAAGTTTCTCTTTCCCTAGATTGTGCCATCTGATAAAAGTACAAGCTTATCTTGTCTATATGTGAACATTCTATAATTGTGCTATTTACACCAGTTTGTTTGTAAAATGTAAAAGCTGTTCATTCACTGACCACATACCAGATACTGAAATCCTACAGTTGTCTATCATGAACAGTATCCATGCCACAGTAAAAAGGTCCCAATTTTGTTGGGCGGACATGTAGTCACATGCCTGACAATCACCTTCCCAAACAACTTCTGTACATGGAGCTGTGTGCAGGAAAGTGCTCCCAAGGGGGGTTAATACAAGCACTATAAAGACACCCTCAAGAGTTCCTTCAAGGAATGTGGCTGGGAAGCACTTGATCTCAATCACCCCTCATGGTGTAAAGCTGTGAGTGTTGGATTCACAAGATATGAAGCAAGGAGAGTGGCCAGCTGGAAAGAGCGTCAAACCAACAAAAGGCTGAGAGAAGAATCAGGCCTATCTGCAATTGACCAAACCTACCCATGCCATGTATGCCAGACTTTCAAAACAAGGATTGGACTTTACAATCATCTTCCTGTTCATAGGAAATGAGGCATGTGCTATCTTCAACCATGAAGGAAAAGCTATATATCAACTTCACAATGCAGTGTCATGGTGTTAAAAAACATGCAGTGGACATGTGCACTTGTCGCTGATGGTAACAGAGTGTGCATGATAAAGTTACTTATTAGGGAATAGATTGAATTGTTATCATTAGACATGTTTCATGCTTGGCTGTTAAGCTAGCCTGTTCTCTAACATTGATACTTGGTTACACCTGTAATAGTTGTAGTAGCAAGACTTTGCAATAGAAGCAAACAGAAATACTGTTAACAATATAAACATGTATGCAATCAAACCGCTTCTTCATTCAACCACATGGGATTTTTTTAAAAATCATTTTTATTTATCAGTAGCTATTAGTACTCTGCTGATGGTCTGGTGTTAACATTCACACTTTGTCAAAATTCTACTGCATCTAAACTTGTTTCTATGAAATCAATTTTTTGAAGGCTGACCACATATTTTCTTAATGTGTGCTGGGAGATTATTTCAGGCAACATCTGCGTTTTTCTTGTATTAAGGATTGAAGATAGAAAGATATTGACCCAGCAAGTGCTCTTTTTCTTAAGAAGTTTACTGTGTGCTTTGCCATACATATAATATAATAATTTTAAAAAAATAAAAAAAGTACCTACCTTTCAGAATAGCTTACAAAATATCATTAATTGTTTTTTTCCAAAAAGACATTTTTTTTTAGTTAAAATAATATTTCTGAATATTTTGTGATATGTACATTTCTTCTTCACTTTCTGGTCTTATGTTTTAAAAAAGTAGCTAGTGAAAATGTTTTTAAAATTAACTGACACTTGAGATACTGTTTGACATTTCATTGAGAATTTTCATTGAAAATCTCAGTTTGGAAAAATGATGACAATCAACAAACACACTCTTAGGCAGAACTAGTTTAAACATTGTGTTTTAGTCTTGTATAGGAAACACCTTCTGTGCTTTTAATGGTGTTGTGCATTGCCTACTAATGACAGTATTATTGTTGTCATTTTTTAAAATCTATGCAGGACATCTTGAAATAGATATTCTATCCAATTCAAGTGATAATGTGTAGGTATTTCAAGGAAGTATGTTGCCTTCCTTTTTAGTCATTGATATTCCTTCCTACTTGAATTTCAAGGAACTTTTCCACTTCCTCCTTCTTTCACTGTTTTCTTGTGTTCACAAGGGGAGGCTACAGTGTGGAGGAAAAAAGAATTTGAGCTAAATTGCTGCTCCCTTGCATCATTAAGCCCTCATTTGACTTTACCATCTTGTGTAACATGTGATGGAATAACTCAGACTTGTGCATCATGTGATGGAATAGCTCAGGCTTGTGTGTCATGTGATGGAATAGCTGAGACTTGTGTAACATGTGATGGAATAACTCAGACTTGTGTGTCATGTGATGGAATAGCTGAGACTTGTGTGTCATGTGATGGAATAGATCAGACTTGTGTGTCATGTGATGGAATAGCTGAGACTTATGTCATGTGATGGAATAGCTGAGACTTGTGTGTCATGTTATGGAATAGCTGAGACTTGTATGTCATGTAATGAAATAGCTGAGACTTGTGTGTCATGTAATGAAATAGCTGAGACTTGTGTCATGTGATGGAATAGCTGAGGCTTGTATGTCATGTGATGGAATAGCTGAGACTTGCATCATGTAATGAAGTAGCTGAGACTTGTGTCAAGTAATGAAATAGTTGAGACTTGTGTCATGTAATGAAATAGCTGAGACTTGTGTCATGTAATGAAATAGTTGAGACTTGTGTCATGTAATGAAATAGCTGAGACTTCTTGTGTGTCATGTGGTGGAATAGCTGAGACTTGTATGTCATGTGATGGTATGGCTCAGACTTGTGTGTCATGTGATGGAATAGCTGAGACTTATGTCATGTGATGGTAAAGCTGAGACTTTTGTCATGTAATGAAATAGCTGAGACTTGTGTGTCATGTAATGAAATAGCTGAGACTTGTGTCATGTGATGGAATAGCTGAGACTTGTATGTCATGTGATGGAATAGCTGAGGCTTGTGTGTCATGTGATGGAATAGCTGAGACTTATTGCATGTTATGGAATAGCTGAGACTTGCATCATGTAATGAAGTAGCTGAGACTTGTGTGTCATGTGGTGGAATAGCTGAGACTTGTGTCATGTGATGGAATAGCTGAGACTTGTGTCATGTGATGGAATAGCTGAGACTTGTGTGTCATGTGATGGAATAGCTCAGACTTGTGTGTCATGTGATGGAATAGCTGAGACTTGTGTGTTATTTGATGGTATAGCTCAGACTTATTGCATGTTATGGAATAGCTGAGACTTGCATCATGTAATGAAGTAGCTGAGACTTGTGTGTCATGTGGTGGAATAGCTGAGACTTGTGTGTCATGTGATGGAATAGCTGAGACTTGTGTCATGTGATGGAATAGCTGAGACTTGTGTGCCATGTGATGGAATAGCTGAGACTTGTGTGTCATGTGATGGAATAGCTGAGACTTGTGTCATGTAATAAAATAGCTGAGACTTGTGTGTAATGTGATGGAATAGCTGAGGCTTGTGTGTCATGTGATGGAATAGCTGAGACTTATTGCATGTTATGGAATAGCTGAGACTTGTGTGTCATGTGATGGAATAGCTGAGACTTGTGTCATGTAATAAAATAGCTGAGGCTTGTGTGTCATGTGATGGAATAGCTGAGACTTGTGTGTCATGTGATGGAATAGCTGAGACTTATTGCATGTTATGGAATAGCTGAGACTTGCATCATGTAATGAAGTAGCTGAGACTTGTGTGTCATGTGATGGAATAGCTGAGACTTGTGCGTCATGTGATGGAATAGCTGAGACTTGTGTGTCATGTGATGGAATAGCTGAGACTTGTGTCATGTGATGGAATAGCTGAGACTTATGTCATGTAATGAAATAGCTGAGACTTGTGTGTCATGTAATGAAATAGCTGAGAGTTGTGTCATGTGATGGAATAGCTGAGACTTGTATGTCATGTGATGGAATAGCTGAGGCTTGTGTGTCATGTGATGGAATAGCTGAGACTTATTGCATGTTATGGAATAGCTGAGACTTGCATCATGTAATGAAGTAGCTGAGACTTGTGTGTCATGTGGTGGAATAGCTGAGACTTGTGTCTTGTGGTGGAATAGCTGAGACTTGTGTCATGTGATGGAATAGCTGAGACTTGTGCGTCATGTGATGGAATAGCTCAGACTTGTGTGTCATGTGATGGAATAGCTGAGACTTGTGTGTTATTTGATGGTATAGCTCAGACTTGTGTCATGTAATGGAATAGCTGAGACTTATGTCATGTAATGAAATAGCTGAGACTTGTGTGTCATGTAATGAAATAGCTGAGACTTGTGTCATGTGATGGAATAGCTGAGACTTGTATGTCATGTGATGGAATAGCTGAGGCTTGTGTGTCATGTGATGGAATAGCTGAGACTTGTGTGTCATGTAATGAAATAGCTGAGACTTGTGTCATGTGATGGAATAGCTGAGACTTGTATGTCATGTGATGGAATAGCTGAGGCTTGTGTGTCATGTGGTGGAATAGCTGAGACTTGTGTGTCATGTGATGGAATAGCTGAGACTTGTGTGCCATGTGATGGAATAGCTGAGACTTGTGTGTCATGTGATGGAATAGCTGAGACTTGTGTGTCATGTAATGAAATAGCTGAGACTTGTGTCATGTGATGGAATAGCTGAGACTTGTATGTCATGTGATGGAATAACTGAGGCTTGTGTGTCATGTGATGGAATAGCTGAGACTTATTGCATGTTATGGAATAGCTGAGACTTGCATCATGTAATGAAGTAGCTGAGACTTGTGTGTCATGTGGTGGAATAGCTGAGACTTGTGTGTCATGTGATGGAATAGCTGAGACTTGTGTGCCATGTGATGGAGTAGCTGAGACTTGTGTGTCATGTGATGGAATAGCTGAGACTTGTGTCATGTAATAAAATAGCTGAGACTTGTGTGTAATGTGATGGAATAGCTGAGGCTTGTGTGTCATGTGATGGAATAGCTGAGACTTATTGCATGTTATGGAATAGCTGAGACTTGTGTGTCATGTGATGGAATAGCTGAGGCTTGTGTGTCATGTGATGGAATAGCTGAGACTTGTGTGTCATGTGATGGAATAGCTGAGACTTATTGCATGTTATGGAATAGCTGAGACTTGCATCATGTAATGAAGTAGCTGAGACTTGTGTGTCATGTGATGGAATAGCTGAGACTTGTGCGTCATGTGATGGAATAGCTGAGACTTGTGTCATTTAATGAAATACCTGAGACTTGTGTCATGTAATGAAATAGCTGAGACTTGTGTGTTATTTGATGGTATAGCTCAGACTTGTGTCATGTGATGGAATAGCTGAGACTTATGTCATGTGATGGTATAGCTGAGACTTGTGTCATGTAATGAAATAGCTGAGACTTGTGTCATGTGATGGTATAGCTGAGACTTATGTCATGTGATGGAATAGCTGAGACTTATGTCATGTGATGGTATAGCTGAGACTTGTGTCATGTAATGAAATAGCTGAGACTTGTGTCATGTAATGAAATAGCTCAGACTTGTGTCAAGTAATGAAATAGCTGAGACTTGTGTCATGTAATGAAATAGCTCAGACTTTGTGTCATGTAATGAAATAGCTCAGACTTGTGACATCATTTTGCCCTCATTGTACTTCACCATCATGCAAGACATGTGATGGAATAGTAAAAACTTGTGTCATAATTTGATTTTTTATTCCCTGAAAATAGAGTCTGTCTCAGAATTGTGCTCCGCTTATATTTGATAGAAAAAAAGACATATTAAAATACAATTTGATTTTCAGGAATATAATAGTATTTAAAGAAACACTAATTACAATATAAAGACATTACGATCAAAAGCTTTCATTTTGCTTAAAGTAGCTTTTGGATTTTTGGTGGCTGTCTCTTTTTTAGTTCAAGATGTCCTAAACCTCTAACAAAGGTTTTAAGGCATTTATAGAAATATTGTGTTTTTCTGTGCATGTTTCTTTAAATTAGTGTTTCAAAAACATGTCATTGATTAATGCTATAGAAGTATGAGGTAGAGAAGATACATTGTTTTATGGTTATGTCAAAACAATTGTCTTATCACACATCAATATCTGTTGATACAATTCAGAAATATCTCTGGTTCTTTTTTTCTCTACACACTCATTTGTAATGTTTTAAAAAAAAATTCTTTGCTAATATTTTCTTTGTAAATATTACCAATTGCTGGATGTCAGTAGAAACATGATGATGTTTACTTTTAATTTCTAGCTGCAGCAAAAATAAGAAACAGATCCAAGAAATATTTAGGACTACTTTACATGTAGTCAAACATTTAGTTAAACAATGATTTAATTATTTTTTTTTTTTATATAGAAATAATTTTTAAAATATTTTTTGTCATAGAAATGAATTCAATTTTTGTTAATGATTTAATTACTTACAACTTTGTAGCAACATTTGTTTTTTTTAACTTAAAACTTTGAATCAAGATTTGTTCTTCTTTTCTTAAAATATAAACTCTTTGTGTTTTAGACAGTAATCCTTGTCGTATTATCTCTAGGGAGGAAAAATGTACTTTCACAAACTGCCTGTTTGTTGGTGTTCTTGTGCACCCACCTCTGCTGACCAACATGTCACTGGATGACATTCACAAAGTTGATGCCATGTTTCTTAATGTTACTGCCACTCAAGACATCAAAGAGAACAAAGATGGACCATCCAATTTTACTCTACTCTTCATAGAGCAAGAAACAGTTGGTCAGTTGTTTTTTTTACATTGGTTTTAAAAGCTTTGATTGTTTGATAATACATTTTTTTTTTGGATTGTCAGTCATATGTGGAAAAATGTTTAACAGAAATATGTCTACTATGAGTATTATTTTATTCAGTGGAATCTTAATTGAAACACATTGATTATTGTACTTTATTTTTTTCCCTTTCTTTTAGTGAAGTCTTTACTGAGACAAACAACATCTGGCTGGACTTTCAAGGGAGTTAATTATACAATGAAGCCTGCTTACTATGTAATACTTCAATTCAATTTAAAGCTACAAATGATTTTTGTTTCATTATAATTTACAACTAAGGTCAAATCTTATCATATTTTAACCACTGTCAATTCTTGTTATAATGTAACAAACAACTTCAGTTAAACCTTTTCTACTTAAATAATTTTTTTTTAAACCTGCCTGGAGATTGTCAGCTTTTCATGAACTACAAAATTTTGAAATTATATATATAATGTCGCATGTCCTGAAATATATATATATATATATAGTGTACTATCTGATTTATTAAGTGCTTTTCAGAACCATTATGTAGGATCAAGGCGCTATGTTATAAAAAATAGACAAAAACTTGAGAGTAAAAATAACCAGCTAATCTAAAAAGTTTGGATAGGATAGGTCTTAATGTTTTTAACCATGAAAAAGTTTTGATTCTTTGAGGGAATGTTTTAATAGCTGTGTGACTTGTTACATTTTCAGACAAGTGAGATCACTCTGCCTCATGGTTTGATTATGCCAGAAGTGATCATGATGTCAGGATACCCCAGTCACTACAGTGATGGAGATGTGCAGCAGACCATTACTAAGAGACTGAATATAACAGAGAAAGGTTCAGTTCCAGTGAGGACAGATTTCTTTCTTTTTGCTTGACTTTTTATAAAGTAGTTTTACTTAAATCTCCTTATGTCTCTGATAGACACACATTCTAAAATATACACTTTTTTTTTTTTACCCAGGTGAAGATGTATAAAGACAAAGGGGTTAGCTTGCTCCAGATTTCACTCAAAGATCATTATGATAAACTGATTAAGGTGAATAAATTATTATTATTTTTATTTTTTAAAGTCACTTATTACATGTCTGTTGTATTCAACTATTTTGAATTGTGTAATTATAAGCTCCAATTTTAAATACAATGTTTCAGGAGAAAAATTTCACAATTGATCACAAAGTTCAGAGGCTATCTTCTGTTAAATTAGTCTGGGATCTGCGTTATGTAAGTTAAAAATTATGCACATATATGTTCTATTGTTATATTATTTATGTTGTGCATCCTGTTAGTCTGTGTGTGCTTTTGTGTGTGTGTGAACTTTTTAAAATGCTTACATATCTTGTTTTTAAAAAGTTAGTTTTCTTTAGATACTTGAAGTTCTTTTTGACTTAAAGTTTACTAAGTTCTGGGGTCAATGGTTTACAGTGGTGACCCTTTCATCAACCCACCTCCTTACCTCATACAAATGTTTGATAGTGTTGGTTAGTACCTGGAATGTCCTATGATGAAATACACAAAAATTTCAGCCTCTGCATGAACTTAATATCTTGGCTCAGAAGCTTAGTTCTCAAAGCAGAGTGTTCAATTTTTATCTTAATATTTCTCAAACAATGTAACTAAATGAAATATTGACTTGACATATTTAACTAAAGGTTGGTTCAATTTTTATGGCCTGAAAGCTCTGATTTTAAAATGATCACAAAACAAATATATCTATTTGATTTCAGGTTGTTAAAAATGATCAACAAAACAAATATATATCTGTTTGATTTCAGGTTGTTAAAAATGATGAACTAAACAAATATATATCTGTTTGATTTCAGGTTGTTAAAAATGATGTTGTGGCCTCCAATAGATTTGAAGATAATGAGGTGAGGCTTGCTATTTTGGACTTGAATTTGTAATTGCTCTGTTGTTTGTAATGCATTACTTGATGGATCTGTTGTGACACTATTTCACTGAAATGTTTCAGGAGCTTCGCTACTCTTTGCGATCCCTGGAACAGTTTGCTCCATGGGTTAGACATGTCTATATTGTGACCAATGGTCAGATACCTTATTGGCTGAATTTAGACTGTCCACGGATCACTGTTATCACCCATGATGTAAGTCAACATTTTTTAAAATTTTGTTCAATGTTTTGTAGTGGGGTTTTTTTGGTCACTGAAGACTATTCTTCATATAATAAATAAAAGAAAATTTCCTTTTTGGAGATGGTGGGCCAATGGGGGATAACTCAAGACCTGTTTCTTTTGGCAAAAATTAAAGCCTAACCCCCAACTTCCTTTACTTGATCCAAATAATGTCAGGTAACCTTTGGGTGCATAGTGAAGCACAGCATGTAACTGAAAATTATTTATCAATCTAGGCATAATTCTACTTTCTGACAGCTGAAGTAAAGAAAACATGCTCATTAATAAACTAATTACATTAGCCATTAAGAAAAATATTTTAGAGTAAGGTTAAGTAAACATTATATAAAGCTAGACACATTTATAAAATCCATTCACATTGTAAACATGTCAGAATCCAATCAATGACTGCAAGAATCAACTGATTACAAGTCAAATAAGCTAATCTTATTCGTACTACAACATAATTGTACATTAAATGGACATATCCATTTGAGTTGGATGGCTAGAGTGGTACTTCATTATACATCACTCAAAATTCTACCTGAATTTGAGCCTGAGACTTTTAGGTTAATAGATCATAGTTTTGCCGATTCAAAACTATGTCCCATGTTTAAAAAATGTTCCTGATTTCCTTCTGTCCAGTTGAGATTTATTGCATCATTATTTTATTTTTCATTGACTATCTTTTTTGTATGTATTTGAAGTTGATCTTTCTGGGGATAGATGTACCATTACATTGGTTTATACTCTTTTCATTTGGTTAAATAGGAAATTTTTGACAACATCAGCTACCTACCCACATTCAGTTCTCCAGCCATTGAGGCCAACATTCACAAGATTCCTGGTCTGTCTGACAAGTTTCTGTATTTAAATGATGATGTGATGTTTGGCAGTCCAGTTTGGCCAGATGACTTCTATACACACTCCACGGGACAAAAGGTTGGTGCAAGCACTCACCTATGAGCCTTGATATTTTTTCGTTGTTGTCATTAATAGCAAAATTTAATTGAAAAATCAATATAATAATAATAATTTTAAACTAAGAAGCATTGCCCTCCTTGAAAATCTTACTTTATTCAAATATTTTATTGATTTATTGATAGCAAATTAAACAGTATGAAATTCACCGAAACTGATTTCTGAGCAGTGTCTTTCCTTGTTATTTTTAAACTCTACATTTATATTCTGCATCCCATATTTATATTTGATTTAGACTATCTACATATTTAAAAAAGTATTATCCGACTATTGAAATATTTTCCTGTGTTGATTCAAACCCCTCGCCTGCATTTTTCTCTGCACTTCCATGTTTTGTGACCCTAATAAACTTTCCTCTGGCCATAAAGAGGGCACTTGTAAAAAATCTTCTGTAGTCCCCTTAAATAAAGACAGCTTGCAGTGTGCTCTTTTTCTCATCATATAAATAAGAAATTTGTTATATTCTCTCTCTAGTAGGTTATGTTTATCTCCTGTATAAGAAGCATTCATTATATTCTCTTTGACTTAGTTATACCTGACTTGGCCTGTACCTAACTGTAATGAAGGTTGTCCATCAACTTGGATCAGAGATGGCTATTGTGACAAGGCCTGCAATTCTTCAGAGTGTGATTGGGACGGTGGAGATTGTTTAGGTATTTTTTTCATGGTTTGTTATCACAAATATATATCTTTGGATACACAAAATGAGAAAATATGTTTCATTTTTTGAGAAGATTGGATTGTCATTCTTGTAAATTTAACTCCTGTATTCTCAGCAACGAATGGCCGTGTCCAACTGGGAGCAGGTTTCCATGATGCTGGACATCGACTATCTGACTACTCATGTAATACATATTTGGTTGTAATTTCATTAATTCAGTATGTTAAAATTGTAGCAGTGTACTTAAAACGTTTTATTAAAATTATTGTCTTCCTTTGTTTACTTTGTTCTTAGCTTACTGCAATACAGGATGTGCCAATAACTGGCTAGCAGACAAGTACTGTGATCAGGTGACTAGTTCATTCTTTCATTCATGTGTATTAGTTGAAACAATATGTAATATTTACACTAGAACCAAACTAAATAACTAACATATTCTTCTAGTCCTTCTTATATTTTCTAGAAACATTTAGTTATATACAGTAGTAGTGTAATTTCTAGACTGATGTTTTTAGCCTTTAGAAATTTTCACTACCTCCCTAGCTAAGTTCCTCAAATTAACCTGAATCAACTCAGAAAAATAAAAGGATAATATTAATGTATTGAACAAAATTCTAATAGAAATCAAATATGCATTTAACTTAGATCACAAAATCCAAAAATACATGTACTATTTATGTATTGAACAAATTATGCAAAAAGAAATTAAATATACTTGTATTTATTTATTTAAAAATTTTTTATATGTAAATTTATATATTTGTGGTAAATGCTTCTAGAAATCTAACATTTATTTGTTAAATTTTTTTTTTTTGGGTTAGGCCTGTAATAATCTCCAATGTGGTTTTGATATTGGTGATTGTGGTATCAAAGATTACAATCAACTCTATTCCATTGACTTTGATATTCAAAAAGCACATTATAGACTACCACCAGGTAAAGGCATTAGCATTTATTGTGTATCTTTATTACAAAGCTTATATCAATTTACTTTGTCTGTCTGTCTGGTAAAGGACTTGGCATTTATTGTGTATCTTTATTACAAAGCTTATATCAATTTACTTTGTCTGTCTGTCTGGTAAAGGACTTGGCATTTATTGTGTATCTTTATTACAAAGCTTATATCAATTTACTTTGTCTATCTGTCTGGTAAAGGACTTGGCATTTATTGTGTATCTTTATTACAAAGCTTATATCAATTTACTTTGTCTATCTGTCTGGTAAAGGACTTGGCATTTATTGTGTATCTTTATTACAAAGCTTATATCAATTTACTTTGTCTATCTGTCTGGTAAAGGACTTGGCATTTATTGTGTATCTTTATTACAAATCTTATATCAATTTACTTTGTCTATCTGTCTGGTAAAGGACTTGGCATTTATTGTGTATCATTATTACAAAGCTTATATCAATTTATTTTGTCTATCTGTCTGGTAAAGGACTTGGCATTTATTGTGTATCTTTATTACAAAGCTTATATCAATTTACTTTGTCTATCTGTCTGGTAAAGGACTTGGCATTTATTGTGTATCATTATTACAAAGCTTATATCAATTTACTTTGTCTATCTGTCTGGTAAAGGACTTGGCATTTATTGTGCATCTTTATTACAAGTTCATATCAACTCACTTTATCTGTCTGTCTGGTAAAGGAATTAGCATTTATTGTACCCAGCGACTTTTTTTTCTATACAAACTCAATAGCTTTTAAGTAAACAAGAAGATCCTAGATACTTTTTACGGCGCGACTATACAAAATCTGCTAACATACGGAATAACTTGTTGGCAAAGCTACGCTTCATCTAAACTGTTGCGCCGTCTAGAAAATCATAAAAAGGGCATACAAAATTACACTCACAACATTAGGACATTTAAAGGAACTTTTTGAACAAAAGTGTCTTAATCAAAAAAAGAACAGAGCAGTACAAAAACTCGTTCGTACCTCACTCGGTCAGACTATATCAACGCCACTCATTGATCAGGAAACATGAAAAGGACCAATATGCTTGTGTGTAGTTGCTGAATAAACTCTTTATGTTGTGTCTGTTGTATGTATGTGTATGTTTCTGTTGTGCTGTCTTTATATGAGAAAAGAGTCTTTGTAATCACAACAAATTTCCATAAGGATCAATAAAACAGTCTTAGTCTTAGTCTTTAGTTTTATAGCAACAAAATAAACATTTTGTAAACAATTTTTTTTTTATTCTTAATTATTTGTAAAATTAATTTAAATACTTTATCGGGTGTTTTATTTATACAGAAAACCAATTATGAAAGGAAACAACAGCTACTATAGTAACCAAATGTAAAATTAATTCTAGTACCAAAGAAATCTGTCCTGATGCTCCACCAACACATGTACCAAAGAAATATGTCCTAATGCTCCACCAACACATGTACCAAAGAAATCTGTCCTAATGCTCCACCAACACATGTACCAAAGAAATCTGTCCTAATGCTCCACCAACACATGTACCAAAGAAATATGTCCTAATGCTCCACCAACACATGTACCAAAGAAATATGTCCTAATGCTCCACCAACACAGGTACCAAAGAAATAGGTCCTAATGCTCCACCAACACATGTATCAAAGAAATATGTCCTAATGCTCCACCAACACATGTATCAAAGAAATCTGTCCTAATGCTCCACCAACACATGTACCAAAGAAATATGTCCTAATGCTCCACCAACACATGTACCAAAGAAATATGTCCTAATGCTCCACCAACACATGTACCAAAGAAATATGTCCTAATGCTCCACCAACACATGTACCAAAGAAATATGTCCTAATGTTCCACCAACACATGTACCAAAGAAATATGTCCTAATGCTCCACCAACACATGTACCAAAGAAATATGTCCTAATGCTCCACCAACACACGTACCAAAGAAATATGTCCTAATGCTACACCAACAAATGTATCAAAGAAATATGTCCTAATGCTCCAGCAACACATGTACCAAAGAAATATGTCCTAATGCTCCACCAACACATGTACCAAAGAAATATGTCCTAATGCTCCACCAACACATGTACCAAAGAAATATGTCCTAATGCTCCACCAACACATGTACCAAAGAAATATGTCCTAATGCTCCACCAACACATGTACCAAAGAAATATGTCCTAATGCTCCACCAACACATGTACCAAAGAAATATGTCCTAATGCTCCACCAACACATGTACCAAAGAAATATGTCCTAATGTTCCACCAACACATGTACCAAAGAAATATGTCCTAATGCTCCACCAACACATGTACCAAAGAAATATGTCCTAATGCTCCACCAACACATGTATCAAGGGCTGGCATGAAGTAGGGAGAGGTCCTTACAATTTGTCCAAAGCTTTAATATAGAGTCACTGATGAATGAAAATTCTTCTATCTAAAAGCAAACTATATTTTAGAAGAAAAAAATGGAGTTTTGTTACTTTAATCTCACTTTCATTTTAAAATTATATTTAATATGCATATATTAGTTTTAAAAAATTAGTATATTGTTGAGTTTGTGGAAGGTAGGGCCCTTGGTAGATTCTTCGGAGCTGTATTCACTTATTCCAAGCATGCTACAATTGTACACTTCTTAATCACGACATTTTGCCAGCCGTAAAAATGCGGGGAAAAGATGTTAGACAGAGAAAAAAAAAACTTGAAAAGTTTCTAACCCGTTGAGATTCAGAAATATTTTTATCTCTTTTGTGGAGGCCCCTTTCTTGTGGATCCCTCTGAGTGTAGCCCAGCCTGCACTCCATTAAATCCAGCCCTGTCTGTATCATCTTCCTTTTTGCTTTGTTACAATCAGCCTATTTAACTCCCTTGAATCCAGCCCTGTCTGTATCATCTCCCTTTTTGCTTTGTTACAATCAGCCTATTTAACTCCCTTAAATCTAGCCCTGTCTGTACCATCTCCCTTTTTGCTTTGTTACTATCAGACTATTTAACTTACAGCTACCAGCCTGTTGGGTATTATCAGTTCTATGCTTTGACAGAGGCCATCCTTTGAACAGTATCTTTCTAAATCATACCCACAGCAGTCATCAAAGATAACTCTCACCTTTTTTTTTTCTAACTTTATAACAGTGGTATTTGATTGGGCTGTTAATCTAGAAATCTCAGACTATCAACTAGTGTCATAGTTCTAAAGACCCTCATGAATAACTCCATCATGAGTTTGGTGGCCAAGTGATAGGGAAGATTAGTTATTATTTTGTCTGTCTACAATAATTGAGCTTTTTAATAATTTATTGAATACATTTTAAAATGTCTATTTTTAAGGTGAACTAATTGGTTATTTTAACATGAGTGCAATTCTTACGGACAAGAATAAGGTCAAGTCTGCTAGCTACAGTCCAAACACTGCCATAAGAGCTGTAGCTGTGGCCAACAAGTTTAAAGTATTAACAGTTGTACTGAACAAAGGTCACAATGCCACTGTCTTACTGTTTGACATTACCTACCAGCTCAATGCTAATGATACAAAAAGAGTAAGCTGAATTTGTTTTGGTTTAAATTGATAATTACTAATATTAAGTAATAGCTAACTAATGACAAATCTTTCACTTTGAATATAAAATTTTATTTGGATAAAGGAATATGGATCTTCTCATAGAAATGAGATGAATGCCTGGGCATTAGCTATGGTCGGAATAATGCCACTCACACAGCAGTTCCTCCTTCAACACAAAGTTGATGTTTCCAAAAGAACGCTAAGGGTTGCTGGCTATTGATTTTTCCTCAGGGTTGACTCCCGAATCCTTTCCAAGCCAACAGAGTTTTGTATTCAGAGTTTTCCATCTCTTAGGTGGGTAGCTAGCCAAGGCTAACGAGTCCCTTCTGCCCCAAACTTATGCTGTTTAAGGTGCCACTTTCTTGCCTTTGTCCCTTCTCCTGTTTGTAAAAACAGTTCTGCTGGACCCAATATATGAGCCTCACATGAAGGCCAGGAGTTGGACTAGTTGCCAGAGGCTACTTGAGACGCAAGCCATGGGAAGCATTTTATAAGTAGTAGAGTTTTTAAATTCATTATCACTTTCCACAATAACAAGCGTATGGAACTGATGTTTGGACCACATCAGCTAGAAACAGAGAATGTAATTTTTTATGCAAAATTCAGATTTACTAAGCAATTTTTAACTTTAACATACATTTAATTAAGGCATATATATATATATATATATATATATTTTTTTTTTGTTTATTCATGACAATGAAACATGTTCACACAATAAGACTAAGGAAATTTCTTAGACAAAAATAGAAAAGAAAAAGAAAATGACAAAACATGCCTTTTTTTAAGTGATGAAATAAATTGTAAATATTTGCAATTTGCATTAACATCCTTTAGTTTTTTTTTTCATAGGGATCTATCAATTTTTTTTGCATTAAAAATTATTATTTTAAAGAACTTTGTTTGTTTAATTGAAGATAGTTCACATTTTCTTATCCTTAACACTATTTGTCAAGTACATATCAAAGACACAAAACTTTAAAAGTATTTGATAATTGATTAACAATTTGTTCTATATACTTTAAAAAACAGTTTTCGAATGTTCAAGTGTTTTGTCTTTTGTAGATCAATTTCACTTTACATGTGGATACATCAGTCACCAAGACTACACAGGCCTCTTTAGTTAGTCCAGTCAATGAGACCACAAAGTCACCTGTTAAACTTGATGATGTCTTAGACAGTGAAGCATTTATGGCATTTACTGGAGGACAAAGGTGAGTCCACCACCCAGTTCTGTCTGAGTCCACCACACAATCTTAACTTATTTACAAATAAATAGTTTTTAAAAATATTATTTTCCCTTTTGGACAGTTTCTCATTACAAGTCAGCTAATGAAAAGCTGTTCTGTTTCTGTGGTCAACTGTTGTTGTGAAGTTATCATGTGGAGCAATGAATTATTTCCTTTTAACTCTCTCCAACAAATGTTACCTGCTATTTCAAGGACATCCTAAAATATTCAGAGATGCCTTCCCTTGTAAACTGAACTTGAAACCCTTTGTTTGGATGCAAACATGTTAATTGTTCCTTAATTAAAAATGATTTGTTTTTATTTAAGTTTCTATCAGAATAAAATCTTGGTTTCTTTCTTAGCTGTCATACTCATTGTATTGTTTGCAGAAGTCCAGTTGTTTCCCCTCACTTAAAAACTGATGACATTGACGCAGCAAAGTCTTTGAGCATTGATGTTGACATTTTAGATTTGTACCAACATGTACAGATGTCAGAAGAGTTAACGAAAGCTTTATCTCTTATTGATCAGGCTTACAAAGAAGGTATATTTCAATTCAATGAGAACAAAGTCATCAAAAAAACATATTAGGACTTTTTCATATTCTTAAACATTGAGTAATTACTGACAACATTTAGGACTAATACTGTGGAATACAAATTTATCATCTACCGTTTATTTCAGGTGAATTAACGGATATTGGTTTGAAAGTAAAGTTTTATGATTTGCTTGTACACCACAAGGAAGAGTTGGATTCATTGAATACTGCTTTTCAAGAAGAAAGAGTGAAATTATTGAATAAAAAATTGAAAGACGGTGAAGCACTAAATAAAACAAAAAACTTTTCCCAAAATAAAACATCAGAGCCAAATGCAGTCAAAAGTCAAGCTGGTAACAAAACTTCTGAAGTAAAGATGGCCAGAAATCTGTCAAAGGAGCAGCAGACACAGTCTCCAGATCTAAAAAATTGGCTACAGTTTCAAGATGGCCCTCGAAGGTCTGGTCCAAACCAAGAAGAGATTGGGAAAGGCGGTCTGCAAAACTCTGTGCGGTCCAACAGTCGCAAGGCCGCTCCTGTACATCCAAAACTGGGCAATTATCATGCCAAAGACTTCTATGATAAAGCAAGAGAAGCTCAACAAATGGAACAGCAAGTAGATAAAGGCCTGCCTGGCTCCCAGGTTGATGAGAGGAAAGAAAAAGCAGTTACTCAGAATTATACCGGACGTAAGCTCCTAGCTGTACTTTACTGGTCAGATCTGGAAGAACAAAGAGAAAAAAGTAGGTTAAAGATGCAGCAAGACAGCCTTGGAGATGAGGCAAGTTTCAATAGCAATCTGTAGTATATATCATAATGTCTCAATTTCAAATGAATTGTATTTGAACTTATAGCTAGTTTAGTTAAAATCTGGTAAAAAAAAAAATCATTTTGTCAAACATTTGAAAATTCAGTGGCAAAAATCATGTTTACCAGAATTTGCTATACAATTTAGATAAGCTCCACAGTGCTGCAATCTTTAAGTATGCCAAAACAAATCTGCATATTGTATTAAACTGTAATCTCATAAATTTAGAAAGATAGTTTCATTTTTACTGTTTTAACATGTAGTTTGGATTTTATTTGTGTTTTATACTTTTATATACAAGATTTTATGTGTTACATGAGCATTAATAAATAAAGAAGCATTGTCTGTCTTCTTGTTAATTTTCTGAATACATATTTTATTAGTTTTATATTGAAGAAGAATTATTATGGTTCAAGTTGTAAAGTAATCTTTCTGTCTGTTTATCTATTGATAGATGTCTGATGAAGATTTCCTTAGACTTGTGAGCATTGGTGAGACCAGAGAAAATGTTGGTGGCTTCCCTTGGGAAAGAAAAGATGGTGAGAGTGAGGTCAGTTGCTTTTAATTTTTTTTTCATGTTTGTTTTTTAAATTTGGTTTATCATACTAATTTCGACATTGTAGCTGAGTTGTAGAGCATTTAGCTTTTTCTCTGAAGGTTTCCAGTTTTAATTATGGTGAATATTGGGATATTCATTGAAGAGGAAGACAGCAACAACATCCTAAACTGGGCTATGATTTGCTTGTACACTTCACCACACAACTGGTTAACTGTAGTTCACTCTGAACTGTTTGGCATTTAGGAATCATATTTCTTTGTATTTGATCCTACATTGTAAACTTGTGTTCAAAATAAACTTTAAAGAACTGTCTTACTGGTTGAATATTGTGAGCATCTCTAATACAGCCTGTAGTACTCATCTCTCAAAATCTTAGCCAAGACAAAATAAATTTTGCTATTGGCTATAAGAGTGTTCACTTAAACAAATTTTGACTGTTATAGATGATATCACTGACATTAATTTTTCATCTTTTTTTCCCCTACTTGATTGTATACAGAAAGCAAAAGAGAAAGCCAATGAATACACTATAGAAGGCTGGCAGGGGAGACAACTGCTAGACACTTTTGGGGATTCTCTTAGACATGTTAACCATATCTACAATAAGGAATTTGGTTTCCAGGCCCGTAAAGTACCAGGGCATATGCCACACATGATTGATAAGAACATTATGTTTGAGCTTCAAAACAGGTTTGTCAATCATTGAGATCTACTTGGAATTGACAATGTAGCCTACACCAGGGTCTCTTTACATCAGGGACTCTTTTAAGTTTGTAAAACAGTTCTAAATGACTGTAGATTTCATTATATTAATACACTCTATTTAGAAATGTAAATAACATTTTGCTGGTAGTTCATTTTATGCATGTATTTTATTAGAGAAAGGCCTGATGACTTTAGGTTGAGAAATAGTTGATTAAAACCACTCAGACTCTTTGAGACCATGTGTAGTAGAGTTGATCTTTGTAGTCAGTAGAATGTCTGGTCTGGTTTTTCATTTGAAGTTATGTGAGTAGGTATTAGACTTCACCTTCACCTATCCCTTGTCTGTTGGGCCATTTGGGGCACCACAAAAGATGTCGACTGTCTTTCTCTGGCAAGTCCGTCCATTCTTTTATATTTTTTTCCCATTGCTTTCTCTGTCTGCCTCTTCTTTTTCCTGGTACTGTTCCCTGAAGGAAGGTCTTTGCGAGACCAAAGACCTTGTAATATGACCATAGAGTTCTAGTTTGCATTTTTGTACATGGGGTCCAATTGCTATAACAACCCTGTCTCAAAATTCTTTGTTGGTATCAGACTTAGGGAGATAAATTCTGTTAACCCTGATCATATATTGAACCCTAGATGTTTCTTTTGTTCTCTAACATTCTGCCACAATGCCCTTCTGTCCAAAAGATTAAGTTCCGAAAAAAACAAAAACAGGCTGACTTTAAAAACTTGATACATATCTAGATAATACTCCAATGTTTTATTGCTAATTTTTGTAGTGCTGGGGTATCACAATATATATTTTTCTGTGAAATAACAAAAAAATGTCTGTATGAAAAGATGGTTAATCAAATAATTTTTCATCTTTTATTCTTTTTTCTTTTGGGGGGAGGGAGGGGGGAGGAGGAGAAAGCTTTTGGCTGAGTTAATAGTAAATTATTGCATTCGACAGATTCCCTAAAGAGTGGGATGCCACTTCCTCCCACAAAATTCGCAGCTCCACAGACATGCAGTATGCATTTGCTTACTACTACTATCTGATGGGAGTAACTATAGCAACATCTGTGGAGGAAATCTTCAATCAAATGGACACTGACCACTCTGGGTAAACAACACTCTTTTCTAATGCACCTTTAAATAAAGCCCAGTCAATGGGGCTAAACGGAACTAATTACACTACAATATTATTGAATAGACATAAAATAACTGGAATAACACCACAAAATTTTTTTGTTTTGTGTTTTTTTAAATGTTTTTTTTTGTTTTAGAATTCTGTCCGACAGAGAAATTCGAACCCTTGCAGCGAGGATGTATGATCTCCCACTTTATTTAGAGGTACAGTGTGCATTAAACATCTAAATCAATTTTTTTTCCCTAGATCTAGATCTCTTTATGTTTAAATATTTTTAAATTAGAGAATGAATCTCGTTGAATCATTTGCATTTTTTCTTTGTTAAGACTCTTACAGGCTTAGAAGCAATGTTAACAAATTGTTCACACAACCAAAGTGATCCAACTCTACTGACTTTATCAGAAGATCAAAAAGAAAATTACTATGACAAATCCATGGTGAGCTGAACATTATTGGCTATTGTTTCAAAAATCTTTTTTTTTTATATTAGAAGCTGAAAAAAATATTTTAAAATGTCATTTGATGTTCTATTTTTTTTTTCTCCACAGCCTCATGTGACCAAATATTTATTTACCCATTGTGATGCTATTGAACAGTTAGTGAAATCAAAGTTCAAACCAAAACTGAAATATAAGTTAGTCACCTCTCACCTATGTTTGGTTTTAGAAAGATAGTCTATAACAAGTCCAGATAATGTACAAAGTCAGTGAATTACTTTGGAGCACATTTCTCAGATCATAGTTAAATATTTCTTTTGAAAACTAGACTGTAAGTAAGTTGCAACATTTTAGGTCCTGGCAGGTAAACATAGTGTTTAGTGGTAAAGTGCATGGCTTCCGAACTGGGGTCCTGAGTTTGAATCCTGGTGAAGACTGGGATTTTTAATTGCAGGATCTTTGGACGCCTCTGAGTTCACCCAACTCTAATGGGCAGGGCCGCCGCGAGGGTTGTCACCACCTGTGTGCGAAATTTTAAAAAGCCACCCCTCCCCCTTTTTTTTAGACTGAGCTGGACACTGTACCAAAAGTGCTTTTTGATTTAAATCCATTTTTGTAGACCATTCCTTTTTTCCATTCATATTTGCATTGTTGTCATATCCTCATGCCCACTAAAATATTTTATTTTCAATTTTAACTTTGCATATTGTAAAAGAATGTATTGAAAAAGAAAATTAACTCAGACTTTTTAATTATAATACAATTTTGAGATTTTATTTTTCATTTATATTAATTTAACAAATTTAAGTAATGAAATTTCACTAAAACAAGTCTTTTTTCCCGAAATAGTGTTGCCTACATGATTATTAACTCTTTCTCTCCTAATAGACAATGCCAACGTTGATTTGAATTTAATTGTTTGTTTTTTGTATTTATAAACTTTAACTTGCGTTGTGTAAAAGGAACATGCATTCTCCTAGATCTATAATTCAATACCAAATAGAACATTTTCTGATAACAAACAAAAAAAAAAAAAAAAAGTTATTGAAGTTCAGTCATAACAGGATAGTGAAATACAAATGAGCAAAACGAATAATACTATCAGAACGAGAAAAGTAATTACGGAGAGAAAGAGTTAAGCTTTGCATAAAGTTCTTTCTGGAAATAGATTTAAAGATGTGGCAAAAATTATTTTCCTGACCTTTTTTGTATTTAATAAGTTTCCAAAATAATTTCTTAAAGTATGAATATCGTTTTTTCCCCCTGGTCTTTAATGGATAATGGAATCATTAGAATTTATGTAAAATATTTAAGTAATTTTTTATTATTAAACTGAAAATTGAAGAAACAAAAGGAACCTTAGAATAAAGATTCGGCTACCCCATAAAGTCGGCCGCCTGCGCGCAGTGCACAATAGGTAGCGGCGGCCCTGCTATAGGGTACCTGACATTAGTTGGGGAAAAGTAAAGGTGGTTGGTTGGCTGGCCACATGACACCCTTGTTAACTGTAGGTCACAGAAACAGATGACCTTAACATCATCTGGCCTATAGACCACAAGGTCTGAAAGGGGAACTTTACTATGTCTTCGATTCCGAAGATTAAGGATGCATGCAGTGATTCACATTACTAGTTTTGACCTGTATATTTTCCCGCATCTTGTTGAGACAAACTGTTGACAGCTGAAATATATAACAAAGAAATATTCAAATTTGATTACAGACACTTCAAGACAGAAGAATAAAAGTAAAGTAGCTTTAATACATAAAACACTGAACCATAATTTACTAATTTAAAAACCTAATGAAATACTTAGAAAGACACAAAGATAGAGGCACATTTCTTATTCCATATGCTACAACAAATTTGTACAAGTGCTCCTTCTTCCCTAGTGCTATTTGAGAATGGAATGGGTTGCCTGAGTCAGCCAGGAAAACCAACGACTTAGCAGAGCTTAAGTTATTTATTAACATGCATGACTAGAATGTCACATGAAATGCATGGGACGTAATTATCTTCTTTTTTGAAGTAACGTCTGGAACCTATAAGAAAAGATAAGAATACAGTGGCCCTTCTGACTCAGCCGTGACCAATATATTTTGTCACAAATGGGGCAGGCAAAGTCATTGTCTGCCAGTGGTCTTTTTATATATTTCTGCAGTTACATGAAAAAAGTAATATTATATAGTAATCAATGTTAATTAAAGAACTCATGTTTATGTTGTATAAAACTCATCAGTAATGCTATTGTATAAAACTCATGTATATGTTGCATAAATGTATCATTTCTTCTTGGTGTGGCAAATAAATATTTAGGAAATGTTATATTTAGCATAAAAATTAATAATAGTTACTTACTTTAGGTACATCACATCAGATGATGCAGACATTACATTTAAGATGATTCACACCAATGTTTCCCATGTTGTTGGACAACTTGATGACATCAGGAAACATCCAAAGTAAGAAATGTTTTTTTTTTAAAGTGGAGAATGTCAAAAAATGTTTTTGTTTTTTTAAGAGTGCTAAATTAAATATGGATTAGCTTCAATTAGAAGGATTTTTGTTTGAAGTAGTTTTTTCGGAGGTGCAGTGTCTGAGTGGTAAAGTGTTAGGCTTCTGAACTAAAGGGTTTTAATCCTGGTCAAATCTTTAGGGTGTCTCTGAGTCCACCCAGCTCTAATGGGTACTTGACATTAGTTGGGGGAAAGTAAAGGCAGTTGGTCATTGTGCAGGCCACATAACACCCCTCTTAACTGTGGTCCACAGAAAAAGATGACCTTTACATCATCTGCCACATAGGTCACAAGTTCTGAAAGGGGAATTTTACTTACGTTTTAGTTTTTTTGCTTATAAATACAATTGATATCACATAGTATAGTAGTAATTCCATTAGTAAGTTATTAATCACTCTTTAATTGATTGTCTGTTGTTTCATTTCTAGGAAATTTATTTGTTTAAATGACAACATTGATCACAGTAGAGATGAGGCCAAAACTGTAAGTCTACTTTTTTGAAGCCTAAAAGAATCATTGGTTCTATAGATACTCTGACAAGAACTTAAAAAAAAATTGTAGTTGTAAATGCTTAAGAAATGTTTAATTTAAAAGAAATAGTTAAGACTATTGCTATTGAATTAAATTTTATTTTAAAAAATAATAAATTCCATTATTCAGTGACACTGTATTGCTTGTGGGAAAAAGGCCGAAAATTCATTTTATACTTCATTTTTTAAAATCAATATGAATAATAATACTCATAATATCAGTAATGCTATTGAATTTGACTGCTGGTTGTGTGTTCTAGACTGTTTTCTCAATAGTCCTGGGTTAGAACCCTGCCCTGCGCCATTTCTCCCTTTCCTGTGAGAGGGGTGGACTATAATGTAATTATCTTCAATTCTGAAGGAACACCTGAAACTTGTCAAACAAATAAAACAGCTGGTAACTGCAGATACTTTTCAATGACTTAACCTCTTGGGTTTTTGGAATTTTTTTTTTTAATTCTTGAAAGTATTTATATTTGCCTTTCTTTGTAAAAAAAAAAATACAATTTTTGTAGGTCAAGGCCATTTTGCAAGATTTTTATGAGTCACTTCTGCCAATTCCATCTCAGTTTGAACTACCTAGAGATTACAGGAATAGGTTTCTGCACATGAGAGAATTGAGAGAGTGGTGAGTTTTCTCATTTGTTTGACTAAATGTTACAGATCTAGTTTGTATTGGCTTCACAGAACTGCTTAAATAAATGTATCCAAAACGTCTGGGCCAAGGATGGCTATAGCAAAGTAGCTGGCTTATATATGTAAGGCATTGAAAGAATCCTCCTAACTGAAAAGATAATGATAGAAGGAATGTTAAGTTGTGAATAAAGATATTATTTTCAAATAAGCCTTCTTTAAATGTAAAAATCTTAAAGATATCTAGATATAATTGTATTAAGTAATTCAAATGTATATTTTCTAGATAAGCAACTGTTCAATCTGATTTTAGGTTAGAAATATACAAAATCTCTTTGAGACTTATATCCCATTTTATAGGTGATGTAAAATTTCTTGCTTATGTGATCAAAAGGGTTGAAGGATCAGAAGCCAGTATGCAAATGTAATAGATCTGGGTGGACTCGTAGCATCATTTCATCATCATCAGAGGGAACATAGGGCCTCAGTAAAAACACTTCACTATCCACGGTCTCTTGATAGTTTTTTAATGGCTTCCCAGCTCTTTTTTTTTTTGGCTTCATCTAGTACACTGCGTCACCATGTTCACATTATTATTATTATAGCTTTTATATAGCACTACTTTCATGCTTATAGCATGCTCAGAGCGCTTTGGTCCAATCTCATTGTGGACCAGTGGGGGGGGGGAGGTATCTAGAAGTTGGTTTTCCATGCTGCCTTTAGGCGCTCAGTAAACGCAACTCTGCCCGAGTCGGGTGTCGAACCTCGAGCCCCCTTCTAGGTAGCCAAGACAAGCCAAGACATGGTAATTGCATTTAATCTTAAGTAAAATTAGAATAATCACACTGCACTCTTCTCTAGGATTTGATTTGGGATCTTCATTTGGGCAACATCAGCTCTGACACCCTGATACCAAATCTGTTTACAATTTTAATGTTATGTTCACATGACCAAATCCTCTCCTATTGAATGTTGACCTCTTTGTGTCTGAAGAATTTTAAAAAATAGACCCTAACATGTTTCATTGTGATGTTACTTTTGTATACAGGAGGATCTACAGAGATCAGTTGAGATTTTGGACTCATGTTGCTCTGATTGTTTTAGTCTTGTTGGCTGTTATCTCATTTTTGGGTGATAAGGTTAGTACATGTGTATCTTATGTTAGTGCTTGTGTATCTTATGTTAGTGCTTGTGCATCTTATGTTAGTACTTGTGAATCTTATGTTAGTGCTTGTGTATCTTATTTTAGTGCTTGTGTATCTTATGTGCATGTGTATCATATACTAGTACTTTAGTATTTTATTCTAGTATCTTAGGTTAGTAGATGTTTATCTTATGTTAGTACTGCATAATTTGTCTGTTTCGTAGTGTGGCATTTTACATCTTTTCCTTTTGCAACTTCTCTTGTGACTATTTTAGAAGCCAATCCTTTATACACAGCTGCAATCATAAGTTGGGCATCTGTAATCGCGGGGTGCTGATGCACTTTCACCCTTCCTTTTACTTTTGGTGTGTAAGCCATCTTCTCTCCAGGACCCTTCCTTTAGGCTTGCTCTTCATGCTGATCTATCCTGTGCCTCTTAGTGCTGATTTTGAAGAGCTTCATGTCATGTTTCCATACATCAGTGTAACTTTATGCATCTTTATATTGATGTAACACCTCTTTTGGTGTTTATTAAAGTGTCTGTTGTGTCATAATTAAATATCCTTCTTTACACCTGATTTGTTTTCTCGTATGTCTACTAATGAGTACTACAACTATAATAGCACAACAAACATAGAGATTCAGAACTTGATGCAATGAGCATTTATTAGACATAAAATATTAACACACTGGCAAGTCCAGTCATCAAGGATTACAAGAAATACTTAACATAAATCAATTATTAAGTCCAATGGAATACATCAAGTACATAACTAGTAATGCTCTATACATAATAGACATGATACGTCTATCCACTTCTATGACCATGGTGACTACTCATATCTGACCATGTGGTCAGCTCCCAGAATGAGACTTACCCACAATTCTGAGCAAGCCTTTGCTTTTCACGTGAAACATGTTAACCATGAATTTCAAGTGTACTTCTTGATTCCCAACTAGTTCATGTCTCAACGGCTATCAAACAATGATACCTTAAAACTGGGTGACCAGAGGCTCTTCTGCCTTCTATTATATCACCATACAGAATGTTTTGTGGAAATCAAACTTGTGGCATTCTGTGAACATGTCCAGGCCAGCGAGGATGTCCTGGCACCCTGCTCTTCATGGCATTTCCTCATTGGTTATTTTCTTTTGCAACCATATTTTTTAAAATACGCCTTTAGCATCAGAGGTGGAAGATATTTGGCTTTTTTTCCTGCCAAGAGTAGGTTGACTAGACTATACTTCACTACCATTTAGCAGAGTGCTCATCACACAGGTCTGGTAGACTAGGACTTTGGTATTGCTAGTCAGCAAGGCATTCCCACACTCTTTTCTGGAGACGTGACATGGTGCCCATTGCCTTGGTGATCTGTTGTTGTCTTTATCCAGTAGCACATCATTGGAGATGATGGAGCCAAGATAACAAAAATGGTCAACAATTTCCAGTGGTTGGCCATTAATGGCCATGTGAGTTGCAGTGCTTGTGTTCTAAATTAGTATTTTTGTCTTGCTTTGATTAATATTGAAGACAAACTTCTGGCATACAGCAGACAGTTTTTGTAACTTATAACTTTTGCCCTCAATCAGGATACATTGAAGAGTTTTCCAGAGAATATTGTATTGAGAAATACACCTTCATTGATGTCACTGAACATAATGTATTAGGCAGGGGAAGAATATGCCAAACAGAGTAGTTGCGAGCACTCAAAGGTGCTGAATGGCATCCATTAAATTCACTGTACATTTTGTTTCCTCATGAAAACACTCAACGAACTATAGTAGTTTGGGAGGGCATCCTTTTTTTTTCTTAGGAGTTTGAAAAGGCCACACCTGCTGACCATGTCAAAGGCTTTTGTCAGATCAACAAATACAATGTGTATTGGTCTGTCTTTTGCTTGGAATTTCTCCTGCAGTAGTCTTAGAGAGGATATCATATCTATAGTGGATCTACCACTCCTAAGTCCACATTTAGACCCTGGGTAGACTCTAGAAGCTATCACCTGCAGCTAGCAAATATTTGGGCAGACTGTAGAAGCTATCACCTGCAGCTAGCAAATATTTGGGTAGACTCTAGAAGCTATCACCTGCAGCTAGCAAACATTTGGTCAACTATGCTAAGGAGAGAGATGCCCCTATAATTTTTGCAATGACTCAGATTTCCTTTGTATATATTGTGACTATATTTGCTTTATGGATGTCCCTTGGGACATGACCTGATTCCCAGCAGCTGCACAGGAGATTATATAGTTCTGGGAGTGTCTGGTTGGCTTTACCCCATAGTAAAAATAAGATATTGTCTTCATTTACAATAAAACAAAAACTTTTTGAAATTCTTATTATGAAAAATTTACTGTGAAATTCAGAAGCTTTTAGTTTAACAAGCATAATTTACACTGTTATTTAATTCCTTTTCTACTGTTTTAGGTTGAATAAAGAATTACTTATTTCATTGTAATTTTTGTTTCAAAGATTGATGCTCTGAAAAGAAAATGGAGCAGCAGGAAACGTAGGAGAAGACGAACATCCTCCAGCCCTGAATCAACACCTCCAACCTCTGTGTCAAGTTCCCCAAGCTCAGAGTCTAAAGACGGTCCGAGTACCTTCGTAGTGTGGGACGATGTGACAGAGACAGTATGACAATTACTGCTAGGGCTGCTCTCTCCAAATGTTATGATCTTTGTGTTAAGTCTAGTTTTCCTCATCAATTTAGTTGTCATAGGACTACACATGCTGAACTGAGCAACTAGTTTGACATTGGCTAGGAAGTTTAACCTATTCATATGCCCCCAACCCATCCAAAAAAATGTGAAGTTCCTGGTTACAAATAAACATACATAATGTGAGAGTTTATTGTATCCCCAAAAAAAAGGTAGTTTTCTAAAATGTAGTAGAGAAACATTGTTACGTTGTGTTTTACAATCAGCTGAAGTAGCTGATTGAGAGTTTTTGTTGCCTTTAGACAGTGAAAACATTATGAGAATTGTTACTTAAAGAACGTTTCTTACACCAATTTTGTTAATGTAATGTTTGATTATTGTTAAGTGCTTCTTTGTTCTCAGTTCTTGGAATGTAAAGAACCTGGGAAAAATTGAAACAAGAAGCTATAGTAGAATGCTGGCATGTAGCCTTTTAAAGGAAAGCAAATAGAGATTTCATAGAATAACTTCATCATTAACTTTAGAGCTTAAAATTAGGTGGTGTAGTCGATTTCTCACATGTTTAGAGTCTCTTTTTTTGAAAACCTTAGCTGCCCCATAGATTTAATATTTGGGCCTGTACATTAAATCCATACACCAATTAAATGGTTTGATCTCAGTGTCTTAGTAAATGTTTGACTTGGTATTGCCAATGTTGTGACTACTGTTGAAGGAGGGATGTGTGTTGGGATGAAACTAGAGCAGCCCTAGCCTGAGTGTGTCTGTGTTTGCAGTCATGACTTTTGAAGTTTTGACCAACATTCCTATCTGTGATTGCAGGATGACCTGCACAGATCCACTTGTCATTGTATTTTACTAATATATTTTTACTGTTTACATTTCTGTGTATCAATGATGATGTATTGAATGTGATTTCAGGCCTAGAGCCATTTATTGTACAGTTGTTGATTGTATTAGTGCCAATGTATTTATTGAGTTCTCACATGACTGGATAAAACAGAGAAGGAATTGGATCAGAATTTGGGTTTGTTGTTTTTTTTTGTGCCACTCATTTGAAGTATTACTTAATCATTTGGTCTTCATCATCAAGTTTTTGATATTTACTTGTTTTTTTTTTTATGAATTATCTTTCTAGACAGAACAAAATCTTTTCTTATTTCTTTTTAATCCTTCCATCTTTTTAATACTTCAACAATTCTTTTGTCGCTTGTAGTTTTCAAAGAAAAATAATTGAAGGTCACAGCTAAAAACTTAGTGCTAGCATTAATACTTAATTAATTAATGAAAAGATTTTAGTGTATTCAATTAAGTGAATTTATTTTAAACAACAAAAAATGCATGAAATTAGTCTATATTGATCATGTGGTGACATGGCAATAGTTTTAGTATGTTTTACATTTGACTCTTTGATGCTTGAATTTTGAAATATAATAACAATAGAACAATGTCTATCTAAACATATGTATATAATGGTCTTTGATTCTTTGCTCATTTTGAAGGGTTGTCATTTGAAAAAGAATTTTTATACATAAGAGTTATTTACCCTTTTTTGTGTATATATAGTTTCTGTTTCTATTGATTTGAAATGCATGTTATTACATTCATTTATTGTTAATACTAAACTTGGTCATAATAACATCATCATAATTACATCATCATAATAACATCATCATAATAGTCTGAACTGAAATTGATCAATTCTTGTTTTCTTGAATATTCATTTAACTATGTGTTTTTAAGATTTAAAAAATGACTGCCTTTAAAATTGCTTAACACTTGAAATTACAAGTTCATGATATTTTAAATATTCAATTAGTTGTTTTTTTAATGGTTACTCATTGTAAACCTGGTTACTTATTGTAAACCTGTTTACTTATTGTAAGTCAACCTGGTCTTTTTATTGTCTTCCATAGTCATTGACTATCTCTATGTTTCCTGTCTATTTTGCATTCTCTTCCCCGTCACCTGACAAACTTTGACATCTTATTGTACCTTCACATGTTTGTCTCTAGTGAAGCTTATAAGCAAAGACTACACACTGTTGTTACCTCCAAATAACATTGAACCCTATGGAGTCTGTCTCATTGAAAGGGCTGCGATAATATAAACAAGCTCCTTTTTTATTGAATGTTATAGAAATCCAAAGTTTCCCATTGTAAAATTCACCTAATTCTGCAGCCAAGGGACAATGTAGCCAGCACAACTACAAATGATTGCAATTATGTTAATTTCAATAATAAAGTGGCTAATATTAGATTGCGGGTGATTCTTGTCTAAAGTTTAAAGTTTGTAATACATTTTTACATCAAATTATGTTTTTATTTAATTGACTCTCTACCCTAACTCTCTTTGCAAATGATTTCCTCTTCAATACAATTTTTTTTTTACCAGTTGATTGTGTATTTCTTAAATGACTTTTTTGTGTGTGTATAATTCTCTGAAGAGACATGTTTTTGTACTTCCAATAATCCTGATCTCATTACATCCAGCTTTCACCTTGTTTTAACATCTCTTCATCATCTTGGTACATTCCTAATTTATTAGTGTATGGTCATGACAGTAGCTCAATGTACTGCTAGCCACTAAATAAAATAGATGCAACTAGCAGTACCAACAGTAATAGAATGGCTGTCCCATGTGTTTTGAAAGGTTAATCTGAAAGAACCAGTTCATTTCTGTTTAGTGTGTGGACTCTCATTATGACAAGCTACTAATTGTTCCATTCATCTCTTTAGACAGAACAATGCTAAAGTGTTGATATCTAACCACTCTACTTAGAACTTTATAGGAAACTATTACAAAATGTGAAATCATTTTCTCCTGTTTTTTTCAGAATAATATTTTTCTACAACTTTGACTTGTACTTGCCAAGAAACTTATCTCTTAAACTAGTCATGAGTGAAGAGAATTGTTTTCAGTGTTTGTAGTAAGTTAAGACACTGCTGTATCACTACAGTCACTTGATTGACTAGCAATGTACAGTCTGTTACACTGTCTTATCAACATGTCATTCAGTGTTCAAAGTTTGTTTTTTTCTTTAGTGTGTTGCCTTTTTTTCTGTCTGGTCATTCAGGGATTTGTCTTAGCTTCAAAACATTATGTACAAATATCTTGTGTGGGTGACTGACTGAGGTACTCTGAAAGTGTATGTACAAATATCTTGTGTGGGTGACTGACTGAGGTACTCTGAAAGTGTATGTACAAATATCTTGTGTGGGTGACTGACTGAGGTACTCTGAAAGTGTATGTAGAAATTGGGAATTGACTTTTCTATATCTACTTTCTGTGTATTCAATTTAAATTGTATATTTTAAAAGTTAGAGCTGGTTATTTGAGTTTCATTGTTTTTGTTCAATGCAACTGCAAGTTGCCTTGGCCAAGATGGACACAAATTGAACTAAATGTTCAAACAAGTTGAATTCCATGAACTGATTGATGTTGACTGATTCTGTATGTGTTTACTACAGTTACAAGTGTTTTTCTATAGTCTTTGATTACTATTTCAAATTCTTCAAAATTTCTTGTCTCTCTGTTTCAGTGGCACAGAATTGTTTTTATTTAAAATATTGGCAGCCTAGAACGACATTATATAGATCTAAACACAGATAAGTTTTTGTCAGCTGTCTGTTTGATCAGAGCTAGTGTCCACATTCACTAACAAGAATAGAATTATACTTGTGAAAGGGAACCTGAAATAATGAGGATGATGGTTACACCCTTCAAGTTATTGCAAGAGTACATAAAGCTCTCCCTTTGCCTTCAGTACTTTTAACAGTAGACAATTTTTTTTTTTACATGTAAGATTGTTCTATGACTTTTTAAAAGTCAAATGATTTAATAATGTTGTTGTTTTTTTTCAACTTTATTTTTTATTTTCATGGGACTGAAATGTGGAGAAAACTCATTTTCTTTTTAAAAACATTCAATAATCCTGCTACCCACCTGCCTAGAGAATATTTGTTAAACACTCTCATATTTATGAATCCATGTAATGCAGTTTAATTTGTTTTTAAATATCATTTTGTCAGCTGTCTGTTTGATCAGAGCTAGTGTCCACATTCACTAACAAGAATAGAATTATACTTGTGAAAGGGAACCTGAAATAATGAGGATGATGGTTACACCCTTCAAGTTATTCAATGAGGATGATGGTTACACCCTTCGAGTTATTCAATGAGGATGATGGTTACACCCTTCAAGTTATTGCAAGAGTACATAAAGCTCTCCCTTTGCCTTCAGTACTTTTAACAGTAGACAATTTTTTTTTTACATGTATGATTGTTCTATGACTTTTTAAAAGTCAAATGATTTAATAATGTTGTTTTTTTTCAACTTTATTTTTTATTTTCATGGGACTAAGATTCATATCATCCTGTGGGTAATTAAAACATGTATTTTATTTGGAATTTATATTTTGTTGAAAATAAAAATTTTCTACCAGAAGAAACAAAACCAAGCTTCTGCTCAATCATATAATTCAACTTTTTAACTCACAAGACTCACAAACATACATATCAGTGTTGAAACTAACAATGATAAGCTTAAAGAATAACACCTACACAATACAGTATTATAGTTTTGTACATTATGCTTGGTTCTCTAAAACACACTTAAATGTCAACACTACCTCACTCTGGGATTGAATGGATAATATTTTTAGGAAAATATAATAACAAAGGGAGTTCATTTCAATGAAAAAGTTTTTTAAACTATAAAACATTTCTTGTATATTTTCAGAAATGTCATTAAAATGACTTGAATCAGTTTTTGTCAGATGAACTTCCCTTGAACTTTGCTCCCTTCCACTATCTGCCTATTTTGTGAAACTAAACTCTTTAAAACAGCTGATACAATGTCCTATACATTGGATGTCAGTGAAAGAGTTAGAGCTATGTACATAATAAAATGACTACAACTGTATATTTGGGTAAAACAGTTTCAAAAGGCTTAAGAGGCTTATACTAATAACTCCAGGATGTTCCATGTGTATGTCATAGTTGTCTTCAGGGAATGCCATAGCACCTGGCAACTTAGGGAAATCTAGAAGTTAAAAAAGAAAAAAATTAGCAAAGAAAATATTTCAAGCCTAAAAAATTAAAAATAAATCTCTTTCTTTAACCAGCCAAAATAAGAAAGCAACTACGAACCTAATTTCCCTTTGTAAGTGGAGATGTTAGCTTTAGGTATCTCCATTTTGTCCACAAAGTCATAGTAAAGATTTTTCTCCACTTCATGGTCACACTCACCAAACATAACAAAACGAGGAACATTCAAAATTCCAGCTGCCAAAGCAAAACCAGCTGCCTAAGTAAAACAATGTTATATGTGCAGAACACAATAGAAATCCATCTATTCAACACAAATAATGACAATGAATATCCATCTAATATGATAATCACATGCTTTTCTAGACTTCATCTGATGGAAAAAAAAACAACTTAATATTCTTCTTAATCAACATCCGCCCAAACTGAAACAAATATATAGAAAAAATGTACATTTAAAGCATAATTGTCTGCTTGTGGCATGTCTGAATAAGGTCAGAGTTACATTGCCTGCTTGTGGCATGTCTGAATAAGGTCAGAGTTAAAATTGCCTGCTTGTGACTTGCCTGAATAAGGTCAGAGTTAACATTGCCTGCTTGTGGCATGTCTGAATAAGCTCAGAGTTAACATTGCCTGCTTATGGAATGTCTGAATAAGCTCAGAGTTAACATTGTCTGCTTGTGACATGTCTGAATAAGGTCAGAGTTAACATTGCCTGCTTGTGGCATGTCTGAATAAGGTCAGAGTTAACATTGCTTGTGGTATGTCTTAATAGGTCAGAGTTAACATTGTATGATTTTCTACATGTAGCCAAAGATGAACAAATTGATGGCACCAACAGGTGCTTGTAATCTTTTACCATCCTCATCATAGCAGCCTCGTGGACACATCCAAAACAGGAACTGTATAGATGAACAGCCTTCTCATGGTTTGTGTCAGAACATTGTAGGAATAAGAAAGTTTTGCCACAGTGGACAATGGCTCAAAGGGTACTAATCGACAGAGAGTTGGTGAATAGTCCAAACTGTCTTTCCAAGCCTTTCAAAGAAATCCTTCTATTTGGTCGAGGGTCTCAAGGCTCTTTGACTTAAATTCTTTTGGTGGCAGTACTGTATTGTATACCACTAATTAAAAACATGAATCACTGCCCTATTTGCATTTTTAAAACATAAGTAAATCCAACAAATATGTAATATAATTTCACGTTGTTAAATAGGTTTTACAATTGTACTGACTGAGTCATTTAATTTTATTCCTTACCTCTGGTAGATTCAGATTATTCAACAAGTAAGCCGATGTAACTTTCTCTCTGATTGTCTGAGATTTACCATCCTTGTAAGAAGGCAACAGCAATCTGACTGGAGGACGTAATAAGGGATTGTCCCACAGATATTGAATTCTTCTGGCAAGCTCAATGTTGGCTTCATATCTTTAAAGAAAACACACACACAATTTATTCTCTTACTGTTATTTTAAAAAAAGTAGAGTAGACATTTTTTTAATTTAGAGTTTATTAACCTATGTAACCTCTTAAATGTTTTTTGTTTGTTTTATTCAATTAAAATATTATCAATTCAACTTGGAGATATTTCATTTATGATTTAATCATTACAAAGTGTGGAGTGTTTGAATAACAACAAAGAATCTGCTAAACTTTACCATTGCAACGGAGAAGAAACAAAATCAAGGAAAACAACATAACACTTAGAAAGTAATGTCTACTGAAGGGGTGGTACTTAGAGAGAAACAAAATCAAGGTAAACACAACATAACACTTAGAAAGTAATGTCTTCTGAAGAGGTACACTTTGAGAGAAACAAAATCAAGGCAAACACAACATAACACTTAGAAAGTAATGTCTTCTGAAGAGGTGGTACTTAAAGAGAAACAAAATCAAGGTAAACACAACATAACACTTAGAAAGTAATGTCTACTGAAGGGGTACACTTTGAGAGAAACAAAATCAAGGCAAACACAACATAACACTTAGAAAGTAATGTCTACTGAAGGGGTACACTTTGAGAGAAACAAAACCAAGGCAAACACAACATAACACTTAGAAAGTAATGTCTACTGAAGGGGTACACTTTGAGAGAAACAAAACCAAGGCAAACACAACATAACACTTAGAAAGTAATGTCTTCTGAAGAGGTGGTACTTAAAGAGTAACAAAATCAAGGAAAACACAACATAACACTTAGAAAGTAATGTCTACTGAAGGGGTGGTACTTAGAAAAAAAAACTAAGGCTGACTGATAATCAAAGAGTTACATTAAACTTTCCCTAATTAACTATTCATCTACCAGTCAAGGTCAAGAAAATGTCATAGTTCTTATCCGTTCATGTTTATGATAGTTGAAAAATTTGATGTTTAATTTAAAGTAATGCAAAAAGAAAAATGTTATGGAAAGTAAAGAAGTAACCTTTTTCTGGTCAATGGCCATGGGGAAATCAAAGCCATTGACCTGTAAAAGTTGGTCAAGTCTCCTCCTGCACACAGTCGAAGAGCAGGGTAACACGCAGCTCCTATGGCTACTACCATGTCTACCCTGTGAGAACAGAAACACAGTCCATTTGGTTTGTTGCATTATCATCAATATCAAAAACATGACATGGGGGTGCTAACAGAGTTAATTAAGTGTCCAGAAATATTGTCTGGTATAAAAATGAAAACACAAGAAAGGGTTTGACACTAGATGTTTTCTTTTATGAAAGCATTAAAAAAAATGGTGATTAAAATTTGTTACTATAAAGTAAAGAGTATTTAAAACATCCAAGAAAACTTCCAATTGTAAAATTATAGATATGTAGAGAAATGTGTAAATAAAATACTTAGATAATGGTGCTAAGTGCAAAGAAATGTACAAGGTAAAAGAAGAAAATAATAACACCATAGAAGAAATGAATTCTAATTATGGCAATGAAAGGTGTGCTTTACAAAATTGATAAAAAAAAAACATTTTGCCCTAAATATTTTGTGTAACTAGCAAAATACCTTCTTTTTTTTTTTGCATAAGTTCAAAGAAGTAACAAATTATTTGTTTCCAAAAAAAAAACAAAAAAAAACAACATATTTTAGGTTGTATTAAAAACCAAGCCTTACCTCCTTATGTCCAGTTCATTTAAAAAATTATGAACAAATAAAGCTCTCTCTATGGTTGAGTGACAGAAGACATTGTCAAGACCTCTCATCAAACTCTGTGTCTCACCATGTCCTAGGAATATTGTGTTCATTTTATTGTATTGATACATTACTTATCTATAAAACATAACTATAAGAAATGACATTTAGGTCTAGAAAAAACAACAACAAAATAAATAGCAGAAGACTGTACATGTACTTCATATTAGTTGCTGGTTCCAGGGGATGTTATGTTCACCTCTTTTCTGACTTGGCTTGATAAAGAAATGAAGGTTATTAAGTCCTAGCCTAAACCTTCTGTAGGACAGCAGGAGATGGTGGCAGGCAGGGTTCAAACCTGGGATCATCAAGATGACAGTTCAGAGCGAAAACCACATGACCTGTCATCCTGTGACCAATATTCAATAAGTTTGTTGAATGTCCAGCACCATAACCAACCACCTTTACATTAGAGTCAGATGGACTCAGAGATGTTATTGAGACTTAAGAACATTGTACTCTAGGTTATGTTTGGCACTGGCACGCTGTGTCTAATGCAGATAAAGCAAACAGAGGAAACACTCAATGAAATACAAAAACACAGGTGAAAGGCCGAACAATCAATTTAAGTTAGTCAACACTGATACTGAATGTCGAACAAGAAGTTTAATAGTAATGAAGGCAACCATTAAATGTTGTCAAAACTAACTCGCTCCTTATCCCTAAGCAGTCCCAAAAGTAGTTTATTTACATCGGTTGATATTTCGCTATCCTTTTCTAAAACTAGTCTAGTTTTTACTAGTTGTGTCATTGTCTCTAAGTCAAAACTTCTTTTATTTACAAAACAAATAACTAATTTATAATCGTGTCATAACAGTCAACATGACCCCTAAAAAGATAGAATGCTTTTTTATCAATATTTTATTAATCATCAACATTTTCAATTGTCTTGGTTTATACAAATATTTTATACTTTTCTTTTAATAAGTCCTACAAATCAGTTATACTGAAGTACCTGGAAAAGTTGGAGCAATTGTTCTACAACCTAATTTTGCAAAGGTTCCAAGAATCGGCAACAAATCATGATGTGTTCCAGGTGTGTCATGCAGTCCAAGTACTACAGGTACATATTTATCATATGCTTCTCCAGGGCGAGAGTCTGCATATGCTGTGTCTAAAATGATTCCATCTGGTACATCTTCATAGAATTGGTCCAATGTCTGAACAAATATATATCTGTTGACAAGACTTTTACCATCGTGGCTAGTATGTGAATTGTTCATTTTGTTAGTGTCTTGAACACTAATCTTGTCCTTCCAAAATATTGCTATACTCCTAGTCGTACTTAGCTTTCGTAGTGATAAAAAAACTGAGGCTGTGAAATATTTGAAAACTAAATTTTGTTGACTTATTGCTGGACTATAGGACAAAAACTTTGCTACATATGGAAACTTGTGTGAAGTTCTATGATGAATATGGCACACTGAACTTAAATGTCTTTTTAAATTGTCAATTAAAAGCCTGCTAGATCTGGCTACTAAAGTCATTTTTCCTGTAGAAAAACAAAAACAAAATGCATTTTTTTTATTCCTTTTAAATAAATAGATCTACAGTTTGTTGAACAGAAAATGAGGAGCTTATTTTGAAATTGTAGAAACAAACTTTAAACGGGCAGCTATAAAATTATTTGTCCACTACAAAAAACAAACAAACACTTATCTTATCAAATACAAACATTACTTCAAACAAGAAGATGATTAAGTCCTATGTGTGTTCCTAGGTCAATCATGCATGTTAATCAATGACTTAAATTCTGCCAAGTCTTGAGTTTTCCTGGCTGACTCAGGCAACCTATTCCATGCTCTTATAGAACTAGAGAAGAGGGAGCATTTGTACAAATTTGTCCTAGTGTATGGAACAAGGAATGTGCCTTTCTGAGTATTTTTATTAGGTTTTGTTTTTGTATTTGAAGATTATGGTTCAATATTTTATATATGATTGCTACTTTACTTTTAAGTCTTCTCTTCATTTGATTGTCAAAAGAGCTGAGCCGAAGGCTCTTCAAGCTGTAGGCATGTAAGCCTGCTTGAACAAAACCACTCTGTCTGGAAGAGATCCAAGTCAATGTCTATGTAAATTATTGCTATCTCTGATATATCTGGCACTCTGGACGCATGGACTGGAATGCATGGCCGAAGGCTGAGTATCCCGGGAACCTCTGCCATTTTCCTATGTTGTACCAAGCTAACCATGCAGGATTTGCCATTATTATAACAGTCCCTTGAGGAACGGCGCATGGATTATCGACAGAGATGTGATAGCTCTCTTTCAACTCCACACCGTGCAATGGGAAAGCTTTCAAATTCCCTTGGACACTCCCAAAGGAGTTTTGTTTTGCTATTCATTTAGCCTAATCACTTCCTCAAATGATCGTTTCCACCCGAGTGCCACATTAAGGCAAAATAGCGTACCCGGGAGTCTTCTATCCTGAAGTATTTCTAGATTTAGTGATTTTAGTATCATAGGTGCTACTCTACTCAAATGTTTGTTATCCATCTCACTGCTCTATTTTGTGTCTGTTCAAGTTTCTTAACGTTTTCTTGAGTTGAGGAGTCACAAACAGAGGATATATTCTAATTTTCTGATATCTGCATTGTCAACTTTGTATGACAAGAAATTAAATAAATATTTATGTACACACTAGATCTAGGTCTAGTAATAGATATAAGTAGTAGTCTTAACACTACACATTCATAATACTGGTAGATCTAGGTGTTATCATTTACACACAGTCCTCAACTCCACACTCATTCAATTTATTGCCGGTACCAGAATTGACACAGTATAGTCATATTTCTTATTCCATACACTAGAACAAATTTGTACAAAAGCTCCTTCTTCCCTAGTGCCATTAGAGTTCTGGAATAGGTTGTCTTAATCAGCCAGGAAAACCAATGACTTCTATTTAGCAGAGTTAGTCATTGATTAACATCATAGATTGACACATAGGACATAGGCGTAGGACCTAATTATCTTCTTTTTTGAAGTAAACATCTGTAATATATGAGATAAGATATCATATCACTAATCATAACATATGAACACTAAATTAACTTAGCAAATGTAAATCACTTTAGATATTAGATCTAAATCTAAATTCTAAATCTAGAACTTAGATCTAGAAATCTAGATCTAGATATTAAAAAATTCTAACTTAGGCTAAATCCTTAAAATAATTCTAGAATCTATGATTATTTATGAAAAAGTGATAAAACGTTGATTTATTTTATCACTGACATTGAATCATTCATGGGAATAATGATACCAATAATAACAACAATTACAAAAATAATTAGATCTATATTATAATAATTATATTATATATATTTTAAAATTAATAATGTCACTGTGATTTTATTATTAATATTATTCATGAATCATTTATATAAATTGATTAATCACGAATGAGTCATTTTACATTCTCAGACTTACTGCTCACTCTCAGACTCTGACCAGAGTCAGAGACTCTCACCCTCAGTCTGTGTGTAAAGTCAGTCACCAACGACTCGGTGAAATGAATAAATATTTTTATAGGAATGCTAACAAGAATTGTAGATCTATAAATGTACAGCAATTCATATTACAAGATTATTGTTTGTTTTATACCTTGTTTTTATACTGACATGTTAAAAGTGAAAGTTGTTTGACCTAATCCAGATTCTAAAAGGTAATCAAAAGCCAAAGGTTGTTGACATTCCGTTACATGGGTGCATCCATGTTGAATTTTTAGAGTGGTCTCCCATATGTACTCGTTTTCATAAGAAATTGAAATAGTAACATTTGGGTTTGTTCATAGTCATAGACATTATCTATCTATCTATCTATCTATCTATATATATATATATATATATGGGTTTGTTATATACTTTTATATAGATATCTATAGATGGGGACACGACAATTCGTTCACTGACATTTCGTTCACCGACAAATCGTGTACGACTTATCAGCCACCCACCAATTCGTTCACCCGACTAAACAAATTAAACACGCGAGGAGAATATATGATATTAGCAATAAGTTACTATCCAGTGAACGATTTATCTGTGAACAACTTGTCGATGAACGAATTGTTAGTGAACGATTTGTCGTGAGAACGATTTGTCGTGAGAAAGATTTGTCGTGAACCAACTGTCGGTGAACAGGTTATCGGTGAACACGTTGTCTGTGAGCAAGTTGTCGGTGAACGAATAGTCATGTGAACGAATTGTCGGGTGAACGAAAAGTCGAGGAAAAATTTGTCGTTGAACGAAATGTCTGTGAACAAATTGTCGTGGAACCCTATAGATCTAGACTAGACATGGACTATAAAAAAAAAAGACATTAGATCTGCTGCAGGTGTGAAAGACTGTATTAAAAAAAATACACTAAACATACGCATAGAGGTAACCCTGCCGGACCATGTGAAAACAGGATGTTTGGGTCATGAGGCAGTGGCGTGGCTAGTGTGAGGTAGGGGGAGGGAGAATTTGAAAATCCCCCGGTCACTGCCATGAAGCCTTCATGGGCTACAAACGAACAAAAAAGAAAAAATGTAGGCTATGTTTATAGTATTTTCTAGACATGGACTAGACACTAAACTTATAGTTGAAATTACATACACCCGACCAACGCTTCTCAGCCTCACTGTGACGGTCGTTAGAAGATACGATCAGGCCGAAGTGCCGAATCCATTGTGGGAATGGAATTTTTTTTTTAGCCCCAACAAATGTCACTATCCACTCACCGTTGCTCAAGGGACCGTTTTAATGGCGGATGTGATTCAGAAAAGGATTGAATATGGGATACGAGCCACTGACAGTAGGGATGTTAAAATGTATATCTGCTTGGATTTGCCCAGACAGACGTTTGTTTTAGATGGCAAGCTTCCATAGGCCTAACAGTCCAATAGTCTTTAGACTCAACTCTTTGGACAATTACGAAGAAACTAGAGGCGTCCTTTCAAAAGAGAAGATAACTAGATCTACATTCTAAGGTGGTCCTACGCATATATCCCCTTGTTAATCTAGTCGTGGATATTAATAAGAGACTTCAACTCTGCTAAGTCTTTCCCTGGCTGATTCAGACAACCCGTTCCACGTTTAATTGTAGGCCGGTAAGACGGCGCACTTGTACGACTTTGTCCTAGCATACGAATCAAGAAACGTGCCTTTATCTTTGTATCCTTCTCACTACTGTATTAGGCCGTGTGTTTGTAAGTTCTCGTTCAGTGTTCTATGTATTAGGCCGTGTGTTTGCAAGTTCTCGTTCAGTGTTCTATGTATTAGGCCGTGTGTTTGTAAGTTCTCGTTCAGTGTTCTATGTATTAGGCCGTGTGTTTGCAAGTTCTCGTTCAGTGTTCTATGTATTAGGCCGTGTGTTTGTAAGTTCTCGTTCAGTGTTCTATGTATTAGGCCGTGTGTTTGTAAGTTCTCGTTCAGTGTTCTATGTATTAGGCCGTGTGTTTGCAAGTTCTCGTTCAGTGTTCTATGTATTAGGCCGTGTGTTTGTAAGTTCTCGTTCAGTGTTCTATGTATTAGGCCGTGTGTTTGCAAGTTCTCGTTCAGTGTTCTATGTATTAGGCCGTGTGTTTGCAAGTTCTCGTTCAGTGTTCTATGTATTAGGCCGTGTGTTTGTAAGTTCTCGTTCAGTGTTCTATGTACTAGAGCAACTTGACTGTTTACTCTTCTGTGCTGAAGTGTCTTTAAGTTGAGTGCTTGTACTCATGGTGTTATACAGGCCTACGTGGCCTCTTTCCTTCGCAAAGTGATTATGGATCATCTCGCAAAAATTAGCTGAACGATGTCGCCAGCACAGAAGTTCCCCTCTCTCTATGCAGCCGATGTGTCAAAAGGAACGGCAAGTGCCGATACAGTCGCAGACTCAGTATTGTGTGCTGCAAGCTGTCTAAGAGTCGCCGATTCCTGATTTTTCTTCAGGGTTGTCTCTCGAAGTCTTTTCCATGTTTGGGTATAGCTTCAAGGCAGCATAAGTTTCCTTTTTCCTAGATGGGAAACCTGCCCACGACCCTCTCCTGACCGAATGATGATGTTACTCCAGAGTCCAATGTGAATGTTCGTCCTATAAATCTTATAAATCCTATAAATCTTACGTCTCTATCTAGTGTCTGTTCTAGTTTCTTTATGTTTTCTTGAGTTGAGGAGTTCCAAACAAAGTATTAGTATTAGTCTAACCTGAGTCTAGATCTTTTTCGAGTTTTTGGTACTAAACTAGATTTGGTCAAGATCTAGAAATATCTGTCTGGTTACGCCATTTGCGAAGGGAGGGGAAAGTGATTGTGCGATTCTTTCCCCTTATGTAAGCTTTTTTTTGTTTCGTCCTTTTTGCTTGTTTTCATGGTTGCTTAATGAAACCATCTGTTGAAAGTAGCCCACTGAGAACAAAACATTTTATCACCAAGTGAGATTCCACTTCACTATTACATCCCCTTACTTATTTCTAATCAGCAATTAGTGACGTACTTTGTGTAGGTATTACTTATGTATTAATTATAATCATGATTAAATCAACACCGATGGACAGTAAGACAATGTCTTCGATTCCGAATATTATCACATGATAATGCAGAGCCAGTTACGAGCTCTATATATTGTTATACTTATATACAAGGCAGTCGCCAGAAGCTTTGGACTATTTCATCTGTTTTGTTTTTGTTTTTGTCTTACGAGTTTTGGACGTTCTTCCACAAAAGAAGATTTAAAGTCGTAGTCCAAAGCTCCAGCAGGCAGGGGGGGGATCACGGATGGTGGCAGGGTTGAAACTCCTAACCATAGTAACGACAGTCCGAAGTGCAAACAAACAGTAAAATTAAAAAACTTTAGAGAATGAGACTCCTTTCTCATGATAGATGGACAGTTGACCTACTTCAAACAACAACTCAATGATTATTCGAGACTGCACTTAGCAGAGCGATGCTGATTGTTTTCGTATAGATTATTGTTTTAAATGCACTGATGGCTGCCTCGTCGTTTTGTATGAGCTCTGGACTGTCAACTTGATTGTTCCGGGTTCGAGCCTAATCCACCGCCATCCCCTTCCGTCCTTCTTATCTTATCTTATATAATACAGATGTTACTTCAAAAAAGAAGATGACTACGTCGTACGCGTCATGCATATTAACCAATGACCTAAATTCTACAAAGTCACTGACAGGTTTGGGTTAGGATGTAAGCATGGGCGACCCCCCCTCCCCCCTCCCGCGGGAAAATATATATATATATATATATATATATATATATATATGTGTGTGTGTACATAATAAATCTTTATCACATTCTGACCCTTTCGGAAGACGTTTATTGTTTATTGCAGACTCCCCGCCCTTGCTAGCAAGGGGGTCTGGGGGAGTTCGCAGTGCTCCCCCAGCGCGGGGCGAAGCCCCGCCGCCGAGCACTATTTCTGGTATTGAAGGCCAACAAAATGCATATTCTGAGGTATCTACAGTGCATTATCTTGGTATTAAAAAGTTTTATTTTAAAAACCTAATGTGTTATTCTTACTGACTTAGACCCTCTCGCGCCGCTCAGCGCATTTTCCGCAAGCTGTTTCCGCAACTCTTATTTTGCGTAATTCATTTTGTGTGAGAACATGTCCCGCAATACCTCATGCGACGCTCTGTCACAACCTTACTAAGGATTCGACTCCCAGTTCGGCATATGATTTCTTTGATTTAGACCCGATCTCTACGACTGACTCCTAAAATCTGTCTTAGCCATCTTTGTTGAGACACATTTAATGATTTTCAATTTCGGCAGAAGACTATTCACACTTTATTAATGGAGCCCAAGCCACTGGTAGAAATTTGTAACCTTTCTTGACTACGCTCTTGGAATTACATGCCTGTATTTCGCTTTAGATTTTATATCGAAAAGGAAAGTTTTTTCGTCAAATCATCTGTTGAGGGGTTTTAAACTAAGAAATCTCTGGAGGTTTTTTGTTTTGTTTTTAATTCAAAACCCCATTTAGCTACGATCTTAGAATTTGGTGACTGTAGTTTGCTTTAAAATAATATTGAAGAGAGAGGTTTTCAACTCTAAACGCTCTGTATGGGAATTTTAAACTCTAAACCATCTGGAGGGGTTTTAAACTTTAAAGAAAAAGCCATCTGGAGGAAGGGGATTTAAACTCAAAACCACTTTGGCTACGCTCATAGATTTTATAGTGTGTAATTTGCTTTTTTTTTATATTGAAGAGGTAGCCTACTTTTTAGCTTCAAACCCCAACTGGAGGGGGGGGGGTTAAACTCAAAACCCCTTTGGCTACGCTCATAGAATTTTGAGTGTGTAATTTGCTTTTTTTTATATTGAAGATGGGGTTTATCGTAAATTTTGGAGGGGGGTTTAAATCAAAATCTTCCTCAACTGTGCTGTTGGAATTTGGGGATTTTTATTTTCAATTTTTTTGTTTTGTTTTATAGAAGAGGGGGATTTAACTGCAAAAACCTCTGGTAGGGGGTTTAAAATTCAAAACCCTCTGTAGGGGGTTTTAAACTCAAAGCCCCCTGGTAGAGGGATTTGTATCTCAAAACCCCCTGATAGGGTTTTTTAAAATCTCAAAACCCCCTGGTAGGGGGATTTAAACTCAAAACCCCCTGTTAGAGGGTTTTTAACTCAAAACTGCCTCGGCTGTGCTGTGGTAAGTGATGATTTAGTATTAAAATCTCACCTAAAATAAACAAAATGAAAGCAAAAATCAGTCACTTAATTCCGTCCCCCCCCTGGGGGGGATTTCATTTCGGGGGGGGGGGGGTTTTGAACCCCAAGAACCCCCCCTGGCTACGCCCATGGATGTAAGAAATCTTTAATTCTAAAGGAACATCCGAAACACGTGGAAAATATAAGAACCTGCATGGGCATCAGGGCATCGACAGTTTGTCAGATCTTTACTTATTGTTCTGTGTGGAAAAAACAACAACTTTTTAAATCAACTTTTTTTTTCTTCAAATGGATCGAAAGCAAAATCGGGAAAAAAACTGTTTGCTAAAAATAATCTCAAAGCACTAATCTCTACCAAAAGGTGAACTCTGACTTCCTTCCTTCAATCAAATTTCCTCTTCTACATGGCGCGACTTCATTCTTAACAATCCCTCCGACTCTACATAATAATAAGGTACTCTCTCCATAAGCAGCAACAGCACTTTATGACATAATGACAGACTTCCATACATACCGATGCGATGAAGCTCGTGGTCAGTACAACTTCAGATACTTTCCAAAGTAAGTTATTGTCATCCTCTCCTAAACATAGTATTTAGATCTAGTAATTTTAAACAATAAAACATGTTATCTTATCTTATAAAATACAGACGTTACTTCAAAAAAGGAGATGATTACAACCCACGCGTCATGCATTTAGTCATGCCTGTTAATCAATGACTTAAATTCTGCCAAGTCATTGGTTTTCCTGTCTGGCTCAGGCAACCCATTCCATGCTCTAGTAGCACTAGATTTAGAGTTTAGACTTGGTCTAACTTCTAACTAGTCTTATTTAACAATGATAAGTCGATTTCATCTTTGGTACCTTTAACCTTTTTCCTTTCTTCTCCATTTTATTTAAAATATGGTACTAGATATTGTAGGAGTGTAGTGGCCGAGTGGCAAAGCGCTTGGCTTCCGAACCGAGGGGTCTCGAGTTCGAAACCCTGTAAAATAAAAAACAACAACTGAGATTTGAATTTCGGGATTCTTAGGGCGCCCATGAACTATAATAGTAAAGGTTGTTGGTCGTTGTTCTGCTCACATGATATCGTCGTTAACCGTCGGTCAAACAAATAGATTAGCTTTACACCATCTGCCCCCCATAAATCGCAAGGTCTGAAAAGGGTACTTTATTAGGTCCTTTGCAGGACTGATTTGAATATCAAGTGTCCCAATAGGCTTGGAAAAGTGCTGAACTCCAATAGCCGTTGGTCATGAGGAGTGCTAGAGACCTCCATACACGTTCTTCACAGAGATGATATTTCAAGGGAAAGAAGCTTGTTTAACAAATACTTTCGAAACACCGGAGTTACAGTACGCTTCAATGACTGATATATTTCTGATATACTACACTTAACCCATAGAATTTCCAATAGATCAAATAGATTTGTTTTGAAGAAATGAATGTTTGATCCTTCATGTTACAGAAATACATGCTAAATTAGCTAAGTTTATGAGTCTGTCAAACCATAGTTTAAATGTATCTAGACTCTAGACATGTCTTAACATTCCAATGGCGTAGCGAGGGGGGGGGGCGTGTCCAAATTTGAAAATCCCCACGGGCTCAAGTGGGGCCTTGGCTTTAACAAAAGAACATAAGTCTAAGAAACGAGAATAATAAAGCGAAAACGTTTCTAGGCATTCTTAATATAGTTTGCATCTCTAATAAGGAAGTACCCGATAGTAAAGAGAGAAAGATTGTGTGTGTGAGTGTGTGTGTGTTTGAGAGAGAGAGACAGAGAGGTAGAGGTAGATGGAGGGAGAGAGAAGAGAGAGGAAGAGAAGCCAAAACAAGTAAAGCGATGGTCAAATTGACTTCCCTTTGAGTAACTCCATAGTATTGTAATTAAATAAAAAAATTAATTAAAGCTTTATGTAGCGCTACTTTCATGCTTATAGCATGCTCAGAACGCTACGGTCCAATCTAATTTGGGGGGGGGGGGGGGGAGGGGGGGGGAAATGGGTATCTGGGAGAAGGTTTTCTGTGCTGCCTTTAGGTGCTCAGTAAACACAACTCTGCCTGAGTTGAGTGTTGAACCTCGAGCCCCTTTCATAGGTAGCCAAGCCAAGCTAAAATCAAGCGTACTTAGCCTCTCGACCACGCTGTTATTTTATCCTGTTGCATTATATACAGCTTACATTATGTTTTTAAACAGAGAGAAATAAATCAACAGAATTTTGTGGTACCCGGTATCATAACTTTCTCACAGAACATGCTGCTTGTGATGGAAGATCTATAAAATGTCATCAAACTCACTAATGTATAGACATTTTATTTGGTTTAACAGTTACTCTAATCTTTTAAATCTTACAAACGTTCCCTCAAAGCAGAAGATAATTACGTCATACGCGTAACCACGTGTTAATCTAGTCATGCATGTTAATGAGAGACTTAAGCTCTGTCAAGTCATTGCTTTTCCTGGATGATTCAGGCTTCGATGGTATTGGTGGAAGAGGAAGCCCTTGTACGACTTTGTCCTAGCATATGGAATCAGAAATTTGCTTTATCTTTTTATCTTTCTGAGTGTTTTATGAAATTGTACTTTTGTATTTTTAATATTACAATACCTCCATTCAAGTCACAACTTCATGGAACCTGGAAGTGGAGGGAGGGTGGAAGGTGGAGCCTGGACGTTAATCTCAAAAACGGCTCTAACGATTTTCCTAGAAATTTAAAAGTTAATGTATATCGCTGAGAAAAGAATTCCTAGTTCGTTGGCCACACAGGAAAAAACTCTAGTTTGACCGTTATAATTTTTCAAAGTAAAAAAAAAATGAAAGAAATTTAAATTTGGCAATAAATTTGAATAAAAAAAATCAACATGTTCTAGTCAGCTGTAGTGTACTAAGTTGTTTATTAAATGTTAAGCTTCTTTCAGTTTATTGATAGAATATCTAATTTTTAAAAGATATTTTTACATAAATCTAATATAGATTACATCTAGATTCTAGATCTAGAAGTAGATCTAGATCTTAAGAATTCTAAATCAGCAGTCTCTAACTCAGATTTTTTTTCTTCCAAACAATAAATAGTACTCGCATAAATAAAGTGTTTTGATTGAATAAACGAATCTATTTATTCATAAGAAAAAAATATAAATTTATAATAGTCTTTTACAAAACAAATTATATATACACCAACATTTGTTTAATTTGGTCCGGCAGGGTTTCATATATATGCATGTTTTTCGTATTTTCTAACTATCGCTTTACATGGTTTTAGAAAGTTTGGATAAATTTGGCTCATATCAAACACGGCTCTAAATTTCATTCGTTAGTTGGCTTCTTACTTTAATTTAATTACTTTAATTTTAATTATATTTATGATAGAGAACGCCTTGCTGGCACGAATATGCCGATCCGATGATAGTCAGCTTTCAAAATGCCAACTTTTTTACCTGACTGTAGCAATCTGGAAGACTATTCCAAGCGTCGAATATAAGTGCCTAATCTCGTGGCATTTCTTTTAAAGCTGTCCACTTTTGTTGCGTTACATACATTTCTGGACCTTCAAATCTTCCATCCTGATTTTGAACTCTGTATATTGTCCACCCCACAAAGCTTTACTTTTTAAATCAATCAATAGCGTGTCTAGAGATCCAGTTTCAATTCCAAATGGCTCGATGTGGATTTCGGTACTATTAGTGTTGAGAATATTTTTTTTATAAATGCTACAGTCGTTTTCTTTGTTTTGAATTGCTTAAATATGTCAATAAATTCATCTTTATTTTTTCTTTATAACTGTGCTGAAGTAACTCGTGGCAACAGTTGCACTGGTTTTATCGTAATATTGCTTTACAAAAATAGAAATTGAAGTAATTGACCGCTTTAAATAATTTCTGCAAAAAAGAATATATTTTTTCTTCAAAGCAAATGAATTCTTCACCAAAACATAGACTGGGTATCCAGGAGGTCGGAATACTGAGTCTCCATTTCGATTAACATTGAAACTGACGATGGTACAGTGCTTCTGACAAGATACTGTTAAAAATCTTGATGACCAAATTCATGACCTCAACTATTTCCGCCCGAAATGTTTGGACACAAAGCGCTAATTGGTGTATTATGTAGTGAAACGTAAGAACTTCGTGGTTTATTTTGGGCCAAAGAATCATAGTTGCTCCCTTTTTTCTGTCATACTTCTGGCTCCATCAGTTGCTATTGAAACGATATTTATTATATTGTCTTCAAGGTAGTTTTGCACGACATTAGCTGTATCTTCTCTAGTTTGTCACGAGGGCGGTAGCAATCCTAGAAGTTCTTTTTTTGGATTTTGGGAAAACATATAACTGACAAAAATGTCAACTTGTGCGTGTCTTTTATATCACAAGACTCGTTTATATCAAGTGATAAGGCAGAAGAAAGTTGAATATCTTCCACTTGCAAATATGTTACATTTCAAGACATGAGGGAGGGGTGCGCTGAAAAGCGAGTGGCTGAGAGATAGAATCGAATCAGAACGATTTTTAATGGGTTTTTTTTTCGATAAAATAAATAATATTTGTGTATGGAACTAAAGAGCCGCAGCTTAACATCCAAAGAGCTGCATGTGGCTCGCGAGCCGCAGGTTGCCGACCCCTGCTCTAACTAAATCTAAATGTCTATATAATGAAAGTGCCAATAAGTAATACAATAATGACAATTATACAAAGTAGCTTTGACTTAGTGAATAGCGACATTGATACATCGAGCTGACGGTGCAAAAGTACGGCTTGACTAAAGAAGTGGTTTTTTTTTATTTATAATTTTTTTTTACATTTTTTTATTTGATATAATGGAGGTATTGTCATTCTTAAAAAGAATTTTTTATAAAATTTTTTCTTGTTTTTCATAGAGATGTTTTGGTAAAGACTTTTTGCAGACATCGGGAATATTCCTTTGTAGTTTCTTTTTGTTCGACAGAAACGCAATTTCTCGCCGGTTTAGCACTGGTGTCACACATCACAGACCAGGAAATATGGCGCCATTAAACAAAGCAAAACAAAAAAAGACGAATGTAAAATAAATTAGGTTTTTATTTTTTGAGAACAACTGATGTGTAGGCAAAAACATTATGAAAGTTAAGATGAAAAGAAATTCATCAGTTTGTTCTTTTTCTAGTGTATCTTATTATCTTGCTCATACCATCTGCAAGATACTCTATTAGATTCTGTTTTAAACCTAGAATAATGATATAATGACCTAATCTAGATTCTAGAACCAAGTTGAGATTTAAATTTAATTCTAGATTAAAGTTACCAGCCAAGTAAACAAAATGATCTAGCTCTTTGTCTGAGGTTCGACGTGTTCTTTATGTCGTATGAAAATTTATTTATTGAACTTTTTTTTTGTAGCCTACAGCTTTAAAAAAAATGTAGACCTAGACTATGATACTCACTATGAACTAAGAATATATATAAATAGTAGTTTTTGTTAGCAAGTGTTTAACAAAGAAATAGTGCTAACACCAGAGATCTAAATTTTCTAGATCGAGCGTTAAGGGAAGATCTAATCAAAGACAACTAAGCTATGTCTTATAATTTGGGTCTTCTAACTGGAGTGGAACATCGATCTCAAAATCTACAACAAATGTTGAACACACAAAACTCAATGTCTTGGTAAATAAAAAAGGAAAGCAAAAAGAAAAACGCCGAGCGGACGGAGTTATGTATCAGGTAGTCTGTTATAAATGTTACGCATATATATATAGTGAATTGAATTATCCAATTTGATTTCATTGCGTAAAACAGTTCCCTTGTTACCATTTAAGTAGTAAAGTAAGGAAAGTTCCCCTTTCAGACCTTGCGGTCTATAGGGCAGAGGATGTAAAGGTCATCTCTTTCTGTGGCCTACTGTTAATGAGGGTGTCATCTGGCCAGCACAAGGACCTACCGCCTTTACTTTTCCCCAACTAATCCCTGGGTGGACTCAGAGGCGACCAAAAATCCTAGCCCTCACCAGGATTCGAACCCAGGACCCCCGGTACGAAGCCAAGCGCTTTACCGCTCAGCCACAGCGCCTCCTCTTGTTAAGATTATACACATTTAAAAAAATCAAATTCAAACCTGAAACATTGGTATTATTTTGTAAGACTGTCTGACTTCCATAGTACATAGGAGCAGGAACAGGAGCAGGAGCAGGAAAACAGAAAGGTAGCCTTTTCGTGTACCCATCTTGCGGTTGGGGGGGGGGGGTTGGCTATGATGTAAAAATCTTCCATTCTGACGGAACATCCGAAACACTTACAAAGAAAAAAACAATGTTTTAATGACAGACTTCATTATTTTGTGCTCCAAATATCTCACTGACATGCATTCACATTTGTATGATCTAATTAAACACAATAAAGCCAATTTGTTTAGTGGCATATAAATTCATATTAATTTGCGCTGCAAATGACAAGAAGTCAACCCGTGATAGGTCGTATTATTTTGTATCCTTAACATAATCAGCAACGCTTCATTGCCAACCCGTATTAGAGCGTATCAATGTAGCAACTATTTTAAATCCATTTAATCATCATATATTAGAGCGTATCAATGTATATATTAGAGCGTATCAATGTAGCAACTATTTTAAATCCATTTAATCATCATATATTAGAGCGTATCAATGTATATATTAGAGCGTATCAATGTAGCAACTATTTTAAATCCATTTAATCATCATATATTAGAGCGTATCAATGTATATATTAGAGCGTATCAATGTAGCAACTATTTTAAATCCATTTAATCATCATATACTAGAGCGTATCAATGTATATATTAGAGCGTATCAATGTAGCAACTATTTTAAATCCATTTAATCATCATATATTAGAGCGTATCAATGTATATATTAGAGCGTATCAATGTTGCAACTATTTTAAATCCATTTAATCATCATATATTAGAGCGTATCAATGTATATATTAGAGCGTATCAATGTTGCAACTATTTTAAATCCATTTAATCATCATATATTAGAGCGTATCAATGTATATATTAGAGCGTATCAATGTATATATTAGAGCGTATCAATGTATATATTAGAGCGTATCAATGTATATATTAGAGCGTATCAATGTATATATTATAGCGTATCAATGTATATATTAGAGCGTATCAATGTATATATTAGAGCGTATCAATGTAGCAACTATTTTCAATACATTTAATCATCATATATTAGAGCGTATCAATGTATATATTAGAGCGTATCAATGTTGCAACTATTTTAAATCCATTTAATCATCATATATTAGAGCGTATCAATGTATATATTAGAGCGTATCAATGTTGCAACTATTTTAAATCCATTTAATCATCATATATTAGAGCGTATCAATGTATATATTAGAGCGTATCAATGTATATATTAGAGCGTATCAATGTATATATTAGAGCGTATCAATGTATATATTAGAGCGTATCAATGTATATATTAGAGCGTATCAATGTATATATTAGAGCGTATCAATGTATATATTAGAGCGTATCAATGTAGCAACTATTTTCAATACATTTAATCATCATATATTAGAGCGTATCAATGTATATTGTTACGTATTTCTGAATCTTCTGGCTAAATGTATTAGTAGGCACACACATAAAAACACTGGAAAGAACTTGACGACTCTACTTTCAGTTTCATATAACTTTAATGACTATTAACTCTAACAATTCGTGACTGTAACATGTAGCGTAGAAGACTGTACAATATCTGTCAGTTTACAGTTAGCTATACTTCGTTGCAATTCATCTCTTCACTTCGTTACAATTAATCTCTTCTCAACTTGCATCGAGTCGTACACATTTCTTTTCCACTTGAGCCGCACACGTCTTACATCGTCTGTATCGACTGTAACGGCTCACTCACGACTGACTTTCACATTAACTCTCTGGCTTAAATAGAGTCCCTAATCGCTCCTCCAAAGTTGTACAAACACTCCTAGTATCCTCTGGAATAACATGTGAGGAAACGTCACATCCTGTCTTTATTTATACATGTAGATTCCAGAGAACACCCGCTGCAGTGTCATCAAGCCGGGGTCACACGTAGTGACCTCTATATGTCACTGTTCATTTGTAGCAATATATTAGAGCATATCAATGTAGTGACTATTTTAAATCCATTTAATCATCATATATTAGAGCGTATCAATGTATATATTAGAGCGTACCCATGTAGCTTCTATTTTAAATCCATTTAGTCCTCATATATTAAAGCGTATCAATGTATATATTAGAATGTATCAATGTATATATGAGAGCGTATCAATGTAGCAACTATTTTAATGATTTTTCTAACATTCTAAGCCACAATTCACAGCCAAGGACGTTTTGTAAAATGTTTGTAAGCATTCTAATCCCAACCCGTGTCATGGCGTATCATGGTAGGTTACAAACAGCCTAATTTCAAATAGTTTTTTTTTTATGTGGTTTACTCCACGAGAGTAAAGAGATAAGACTAAAATATTGCTCAGCAAAAATGGCTAAGACAGATTTTAGGAGTCAGTTATACAGAGTCAGTTATACAGATCGGGTCTCAAACAAGGAAATCCATTGCCGAATTGGGAGTCGACCACTTAGTGAGGTTGTGAAGAGCTCGGGTACGCTATTCTGCCTCAACGTGGCACCCGGCTGGAAGCGATTACTTGAGGAAGTGATTAGGCTAAATGAATAGCAAAACAAAACTCCTTTGGGAGTGCCCAAGGGAATGCGAGAACTTTACCATTGCACGGTGCGGTATTGAAAGAGAGCTTCCACGTCCCTGTCGATAATCCATGCGCCGTTTCACAAGGGACCGTTACTATAATGGCGAGTCCTTCACGGTTAGCTTGGTACAACAAAGGAAAAATAACGGAGGTTCCCGGTGTACTCGGCCTTCGGCCATACATTCTAGTCCATGCTCCCGGAGTGCCAGATATATCGGAAATAGCAATGCTTTACATAGGCATTGACTTGGATCTCTTCCAGACAGAACGGTTTTGTTCAAGCAGGCTTAAACGCCTAGAGCTCGAAGAGCCTTCGGCTCAGTTTTTTAACAATCACACGAGTGTGAAAAGCGTCGCATGAACTTTGTGGAGACAGCTTGCCGCCCAGTGCGCCGAACGGCGTTGGAGGATCTAAGTCTAAGTTACTCCACGAGAGTGGGCTTTTGCAAGTGAGATTTTCAGCCTTTGAAGTCCTCACATTGAGTTTGATGATGTTAATGATGCATATCATGTCAGGACTTATCAAATATTTGTTTATTTCCCCAGGAAAATGACGATAAAATGTTCCCTCTTCACTCTGCCTACCTGGGCTCATTTCTACAAGGAAATATCAAGAGAACTGGATAAATCTAGATTATGGATGAATCATCACGAAGCCGTAGACTTCACAGTATTTGAGGTCAAGATTTGATGTTAGAGTCATTCATGGTTTTATCCATTCTATAATCGTTATTTTTTTTTAAAACCAAGGTTGTTGTTTTTTTGGTAGTATTTTTCTTTATTTTTTCTTTTATTACATTACATAAACCATGTAAGACTACATTAGCTGAAATGCTCATTAAAGTGGAATATTGATATCAGTCGGTTACATTCTAAAATCTGGCATTAACATTGACCAGGACCGTTTAAAAAAATAGAATACATTTATTACAAAGTTTATATCAATTCAATACTGTCTGCCTGTCTGGTCAAAAGTTTGTACACGTCATTTCTCCCTCACCCAATCTTGGATCAAGCGGACATGTGGCACATTTCTTTCTTGTACACGTCATTTCACCCTCATCCAATCTTTGGATCAAGCTGACATGTGGCACATTTCTTTCTTGTACACGTCATTTCTCCCTCATCCAATCTTGGATCAAGCTGACATGTGGCACATTTCTTTCTTGTACACGTCATTTCTCCCTCATCCAATCTTTGGATCAAGCTGACATGTTCCACATTTCTTTCTTGTACACGTCATTTCTCCCTCACCCAATCTTTGGATCAAGCTGACATGTTCCACATTTCTTTCTTGTACACGTCATTTCTCCCTCATCCAATCTTTGGATCAAGCTGACATGTTCCACATTTCTTTCTTGTACACGTCATTTCTCCCTCATCCAATCTTTGGATCAAGCTGACATGTTCCACATTTCTTTCTTGTACACGTCATTTCTCCCTCATCCAATCTTTGGATCAAGCTGACATGTGGCACATTTCTTTCTTGTACACGTCATTTCTCCCTCACCCAATCTTTGGATCAAGCTGACATGTGGCACATTTCTTTCTTGTACACGTCATTTCTCCCTCATCCAATCTTTGGATCAAGCTGACATGTGGCACATTTCTTTCTTTTACACGTCATTTCTCCCTCATCCAATCTCGGATCAAGCTGACATGTGGCACATTTCTTTCTTGTACACGTCATTTCTCCCTCATCCAATCTTTGGATCAAGCTGACATGTTCCACATTTCTTTCTTGTACACGTCATTTCTCCCTCATCCAATCTTGGATCAAGCTGACATGTTCCACATTTCTTTCTTGTACACGTCATTTCTCCCTCACCCAATCTTTGGATCAAGCTGACATGTGGCACATTTCTTTCTTGTACACGTCATTTCTCCCTCATCCAATCTCGGATCAAGCTGACATGTGGCACATTTCTTTCTTGTACACGACAAAACAAGAGTTAATTTTAAAAAAATTAACCAATTAATTAACTATTGATAATTAATTATTTTTGTTTGGTATCGAACAAGGAAAAGAAATTGTACTTGACAGATGTGGTGGTATACGCTGAATTGGTCCCTTTATACTTTGTGTAGAGAATTGAGTCGTCGCTTAAAAGTTTGAAATTAACAATAGATAGCTATAAAGTCTTTTATGTTCATAGTTTCACTGGTTCAATGTACTGACTTGAGGGGAGACCTGAGTCCTCCAGTTCGAATTGAAGTTGCACAACTTTTTTAAAATCTAAAATGTATTTAAAAAGCGATCACGTTAACGTTCACCCAGAGACCCCCTTTTCTCCCCCACCTCTCCCAACTATGTCAGGATCATTGCGCACTGAGAAAGCCAAAAGCATAAAATTGAGCTTAACAAAAAACAATTGGTAAAATATTTATATTTGCACAGATTTATTATTGTTAGTCTGGATCTATTACAAATGTAATGACATGACACGATCCAAATTAATGGATATAAATTTTGTTGTTGTTGTTTTTTGAAAGTATTTGAACATATTTGTCCCTGTTTTCTGGTTGGTTCTAGTTCGGCAAGAGGACGGTGTTCCTCCAGTCACGTCTGTGTCTCTTCACTCTCACCCTGATCTCCACTTGTTACGTGTACCCCTCCATCCTGTTAATCAACCCTGGGATCTCACCTGCAGCGCCCTTCGTCTACATGCACACCTGGTTGTTTACACTTCTCACCTGCCATCAGATGTTTGAAATCATCGCTCTGGTCTATTGCTACTACAAAGTGCCCACTTGTGTTCTCGGTAAGCAAGTCAAAGATACACTTGTGTTCTCGGTAAGCAAGCCCAGTCAAAGATACACTGTGCTTAAGGATGGGTTGTGGAAAAACGATTTTGTGTGTGACCTAAAAGAAGGAAGGAGTCAAAACGTCCAGCAGTGCTATCAAATGATTATATAAGGGCTTTGGCTTCCCTGGTGCTATTAGAGCATGGAATTCGGAAAGGGTTGCCTGAATCAGCCAGGAAAACCAATGAGTTTAAGTGTCGATCATAGTAACACATGTGTAGGCGTGGGAAGTAGTTGTTACAATTTGTTGAAGCTCAGTAATTAAGTCAGTTCCAGTGACTATTGACAGGGGAGACAATTTAAAACAAATATTCTATTTGGGTTTATTATGGTTGCTTTTCTTTATAGACATTTTATTAGTGCTTTTTCAATATTATCTATAACTTCGATGAGAATATAACAAAAAATGTAGTCTTAGATCTCTATCTGGGAATATGTGTTAACATTAGAAAAGACTTAAACTGTCGTGAATAGGGTTATGCTCCAAACTACTGTTAGTCTTTGAGATGGCTATCGACGCAAAACCTTGATAATATCTGTTGATTCTACTACGCAGTGACCAGTGAGGCTAGTTCCCGATTCCCTTCCCTCCGGAACATGTGTTGCTTCTTTCTGCTCTGCCATGACGAAGACAAAATATCACATGTTAGTTGGGGCAGAATAACTTATAATTAGCATTATTTTCTCTCACACTTTTGTTTAAAGACTTTTTTTTTTGTTAGTTGATATGTTTGTAGTCACGTTAGTTTTGACTTCACTGGTAGTAAGACAGAATATTGTTCTTGTATTGTTTTTATAAAGACAATATTCAGACAACAGTTGTATGAAATCTACCATCACTTGACTAACACACTATTCAGTCATCAGTTGTAGTTTCAAATCTACCATCACTTGACTAACACACTATTCAATCATCAGTTGTAGTTTCAAATCTACCATCACTTGACTAACACACTATTCAATCATCAGTTGTAGTATCAAATGTACCATCACTTGACTAACACACTATTCAGTCATCAGTTCTAGTTTCAAATATACCATCACTTGACTAACACACTATTCAGTCATCAGTTGTAGTTTCAAATCTACCACCACTTTACTAACACACTATTCAATCATCAGTTGTAGTATCAAATCTACCATCACTTGACTAACACACTATTCAATCATCAGTTGTAGTATCAAATGTACCATCACTTGACTAACACACTATTCAGTCATCAGTTCTAGTTTCAAATCTACCATCACTTGACTAACACACTATTCAGTCATCAGTTGTAGTTTCAAATCTACCATCACTTGACTAACACACTATTCAATCATCAGTTGTAGTTTCAAATCTACCATCACTTGACTAACACACTATTCAATCATCAGTTGTAGTATCAAATGTACCATCACTTGACTAACACACTATTCAGTCATCAGTTGTAGTTTCAAATCTACCATCACTTGAATAACACACTATTCAGTCATCAGTTCTAGTTTCAAATCTACCATCACTTGACTAACAAACTATTCAGTCATCAGTTGTAGTTTCAAATCTACCATCACTTTACTAACACACTATTTAATCATCAGTTGTAGTATCAAATGTACCATCACTTGACTAACACACTATTCAATCATCAGTTGTAGTATCAAATGTACCATCACTTGACTAACACACTATTCAGTTATCAGTTCTAGTTTCAAATCTACCATCACTTGACTAACACACTATTCAGTCATCAGTTGTAGTTTCAAATCTACCATCACTTGACTAACACACTATTCAATCATCAGTTGTAGTTTCAAATCTACCATCACTTGACTAACACACTATTCAATCATCAGTTGTAGTACCAAATGTACCATCACTTGACTAACACACTATTCAGTCATCAGTTCTAGTTTCAAATCTACCATCACTTGACTAACACACTATTCAGTCATCAGTTGTAGTTTCAAATCTACCATCACTTGACTAACACACTATTCAATCATCAGTTGTAGTTTCAAATCTACCATCACTTGACTAACACACTATTCAGTCATCAGTTGTAGTTTCAAATGTACCATCACTTGACTAACACACTATTCAGTCATCAGTTGTAGTTTCAAATCTACCATCACTTGACTAACACACTATTCAGTCATCAGTTGTAGTTTCAAATCTACCATCACTTGACTAACACACTATACAGTCATCAGTTGTAGTTTCAAATGTACCATCACTTGACTAACACACTATTCAGTCATCAGTTGTAGTTTCAAATCTACCATCACTTGACTAACACACTATTCAGTCATCAGTTGTAGTTTCAAATCTACCATCACTTGACTAACACACTATACAGTCATCAGTTGTAATATCAAATCTACCATCACTTGACTAACACACTATACAGTCATCAGTTGTAATATCAAATCTACCATCACTTGACTAACACACTATACAGTCATCAGTTGTAATATCAAAAGTACCATCACTTGACTAACACACTATTCAGTCATCAGTTGTAATATCAAATGTACCATCACTTGACTAACACACTATTCAATCATCAGTTGTAGTTTCAAATCTACCATCACTTGACTAACACACTATTCAATCATCAGTTGTAGTTTCAAATGTACCATCACTTGACTAACACACTATTCAATCATCAGTTGTAGTATCAAATCTACCATCACTTGACTAACACACTATTCAATCATCAGTTGTAGTTTCAAATGTACCATCACTTGACTAACACACTATTCAATCATCAGTTGTAATATCAAATCGACCATCACTTGACTAACACACTATTCAGTCATCAGTTGTAGTTTCAAATGTACCATCACTTGACTAACACACTATTCAATCATCAGTTGTAGTATCAAATCGACCATCACTTGACTAACACACTATTCAATCATCAGTTGTAGTATCAAATCGACCATCACTTGACTAACACACTATTCAGTCATCAGTTGTAGTTTCAAATGTACCATCACTTGACTAACACACTATTCAATCATCAGTTGTAGTATCAAATCGACCATCACTTGACTAACACACTATTCAGTCATCAGTTGTAGTTTCAAATCTACCATCACTTGACTAACACACTATTCAATCATCAGTTGTAGTTTCAAATGTACCATCACTTGACTAAAACACTATTAAATCATCAGTTGTAGTTTCAAATGTACCATCACTTGACTAACACACTATTCAGTCATCAGTTGTAGTATCAAATGTACCATCACTTGACTAACACACTATTCAGTCATCAGTTCTAGTTTCAAATCTACCATCACTTGACTAACACACTATTCAGTCATCAGTTGTAGTTTCAAATCTACCATCACTTTACTAACACACTATTCAATCATCAGTTGTAGTATCAAATCTACCATCACTTGACTAACACACTATTCAATCATCAGTTGTAGTATCAAATGTACCATCACTTGACTAACACACTATTCAGTCATCAGTTCTAGTTTCAAATCTACCATCACTTGACTAACACACTATTCAGTCATCAGTTGTAGTTTCAAATCTACCATCACTTGACTAACACACTATTCAATCATCAGTTGTAGTTTCAAATCTACCATCACTTGACTAACACACTATTCAATCATCAGTTGTAGTATCAAATGTACCATCACTTGACTAACACACTATTCAGTCATCAGTTGTAGTTTCAAATCTACCATCACTTGACTAACACACTATTAAGTCATCAGTTCTAGTTTCAAATCTACCATCACTTGACTAACAAACTATTCAGTCATCAGTTGTAGTTTCAAATCTACCATCACTTTACTAACACACTATTCAATCATCAGTTGTAGTATCAAATCTACCATCACTTGACTAACACACTATTCAATCAGCAGTTGTAGTATCAAATGTACCATCACTTGACTAACACACTATTCAGTTATCAGTTCTAGTTTCAAATCTACCATCACTTGACTAACACACTATTCAGTCATCAGTTGTAGTTTCAAATCTACTATTACTTGACTAACACACTATTCAATCATCAGTTGTAGTATCAAATGTACCATCACTTGACTAACACACTATTCAGTCATCAGTTGTAGTTTCAAATCTACCATCACTTGACTAACACACTATTCAGTCATCAGTTGTAGTTTCAAATCTACCATCACTTGACTAACACACTATTCAGTCATCAGTTGTAGTTTCAAATGTACCATCACTTGACTAACACACTATTCAGTCATCAGTTGTAGTTTCAAATCTACCATCACTTGACTAACATACTATACAGTCATCAGTTGTAGTTTCAAATCGACCATCACTTGACTAACACACTATACTAACTTTCTCATCAGTTGTAGTTTCAAATCGACCATCACTTGACTAACACACTATACTAACTTTCTCATCAGTTGTAGTTTCAAATCTACCATCACTTGACTAACACACTATACTAACTTTCTCATCAGTTGTAGTTTCAAATCGACCATCACTTGACTAACACACTATACTAACTTTCTCATCAGTTGTAGTTTCAAATCGACCATCACTTGACTAACACACTATACTAACTTTCTCATCAGTTGTAGTTTCAAATCGACCATCACTTGACTAACACACTATACTAACTTTCTCATCAGTTGTAGTTTCAAATCGACCATCACTTGACTAACACACTATACTAACTTTCTCATCAGTTGTAGTTTCAAATCTACCATCACTTGACTAACACACTATACTAACTTTCTCATCAGTTGTAATATCAAATCGACCATCACTTGACTAACACACTATACTAACTTTCTCATTAGTTGTAGTTTCAAATCGACCATCACTTGACTAACACACTATACTAACTTTCTCATCAGTTGTAATATCAAATCGACCATCACTTGACTAACACACTATACTAACTTTCTCATCAGTTGTAGTTTCAAATCGACCATCACTTGACTAACACACTATACTAACTTTCTCATCAGTTGTAATATCAAATCGACCATCACTTGACTAACACACTATACTAACTTTCTCATCAGTTGTAGTTTCAAATCGACCATCACTTGACTAACACACTATACTAACTTTCTCATCAGTTGTAATATTAAATCGACCATCACTTGACTAACACACTATACTAACTTTCTCATCAGTAAGAATGCATCACACACCGTGGTACTTCAAAGTCACGTGGTTTATGCACAACACAATAACAGCCAACATTTTGTCATGCAATTTTATGTACACTTTGTGTTTTATTGATGTAGGTAAGTCACTTTATTCTATAAACATTTCGTAAGGGGTAGTTCTACTTCAAGCTGATTTACAAATCTGCATTATAGCATCAGGAGGATATAATTTCGGTTGACATTTGTCCGATGTAAATAATGTAACAATGTATTGATTGTAGGAGATTGTATCTATGACTCAACTCGTGTTCCTTCTGGGAAACATAGACAGTCATGCTGGCCGATAGGTTAAATGTTGAACAGCGAATTCGTTCATTAAACATTGCTGTAAACATTAAACACATTAGATAACGATGTTGGATTTGTCTTTTAAGCTATTCGAAGAGAAACTCTTGTTATTCTTTTTTATTTGAGATAAAAACTAAATTAGAATAGACAGGTGATCCTGTAATAGCAGCCTTTATACAGAATGTAACAGCAGCCTTTATACAGAATGTAACAGCAGCCTTTATACAGAATGTAACAGCAGCCATTAAACAGAATGTAACAGCAGCCATTATACAGAATGTAACAGCAGCCTTTATGCAGAATGTAACAGCAGCCATTATACAGAATGTAACAGCAGCCTTTATACAGAATGTAACAGCAGCCTTTATACAGAATGTAACAGCAGCCTTTATACAGAATGTAACAGCAGCCTTTATACAGAATGTAACAGCAGCCTTTATACAGAATGTAAAAGCAGCCATTATACAGAATGTAACAGCAGCCATTATACAGAATGTAACAGCAGCCTTTATACAGAATGTAAGAGCAGTCATTATACAGAATGTAACAGCAGCCTTTATACAGAATGTAACAGCAGCCATTATACAGAATGTAACAGCAGCCTTTATACAGAATGTAACAGCAACCTTTATACAGAATGTAACAGCAGCAATTATATAGAATGTAACAGCAACCTTTATACAGAATGTAACAGCAGCAATTATATAGAATGTAACAGCAGCCTTTATACAGAATGTAACAGCAACCTTTATACAGAATGTAACAGCAACCTTTATACAGAATGTAACAGCAGCCTTTATACAGAATGTAACAGCAGCAATTATATAGAATGTAACAGCAACCTTTATACAGAATGTAACAGCAGCAATTATATAGAATGTAACAGCAGCCTTTATACAGAATGTAACAGCAACCTTTATACAGAATGTAACAGCAACCTTTATACAGAATGTAACAGCAGCCTTTATACAGAATGTAACAGCAACCTTTATACAGAATGTAACAGCAGCCTTTATACAGAATGTAACAGCAGCCTTTATACAGAATGTAACAGCAACCTTTATACAGAATGTAACAGCAACCTTTATACAGAATGTAACAGCAGCCTTTATACAGAATGTAACATCAACCTTTATACAGAATGTAACAGCAGCCTTTATACAGAATGTAACAGCAACCTTTATACAGAATGTAACAGCAACCTTTATACAGAATGTAACAGCAGCAATTATATAGAATGTAACAGCAGCCTTTATACAGAATGTAACAGCAGCCTTTATACAGAATGTAACAGCAACCTTTATACAGAATGTAACAGCAGCAATTATATAGAATGTAACAGCAGCCTTTATACAGAATGTACACTAATCTTCTCGTCGATTCTTTCTTTCTATTATTGTTTTATTTTAGAAAGAATTTTATGATAGAATTTCTTAATAGATACGCCGATATAATCTAGTTGATTTAATCTAATTTGAAAAGCTGAATATTTATTATAGGCCTTATTTTGATATTATAACACATCAAACATATTTGAATATAATATAATATATTATAGATCATGCAATATAAGTTAAATATGTAATATACCTATTTTTAAAATGTAGATATTTATATATTTAATATTTTATATATATATATTATATTTAAGATATTCTCATATAATTACAATATAATTTCAATATAAACTATAAATTTAATACAATTTGTATTTTATTAAAATTTAGATATTTAATATATATTAGACGCTTAAACACAATATTGGCATTTCAATATATATTAGATATTAGATATTTTTATATGATTTAGATATTTCAATATAAAATATAAATTTAATACAATTTTGATTTTAATATAATTAAAAGGTTTACTACCACGTAAATTACACCATACACTCTCACACCTTATAGATACACACTATTTTGTCTTCAATGTTATTTTTCTTCTGTCCACTTTTGTCCACCGGTCAGCCAAATTTGTTGGTTACTTCCATATGATGTGCCAGGTCATTCTGACCGTGGCTGTCGGCGCCAACGTGTGTGTTGTTGCGACACCCAGCAGATTTACGCACGTCTACCAGCCCCTGGGACTGACCCTTGTCCACATTCTCTTCAGCTACGTTTTTCAGAAATGTGGATTGACCAATGCCGATGGCCAGAACTATGTGTACAAACATCTGGACTGGAACAACAGATTGTAAATAGATCTTTTGTTAATGGAGTTTTTGTTTTTCAATTGTGTTTGTGTTCAAACATGTATGGGATTAAAAAAATACACTTATATCATTTTATAAACTTTAGCGGGGAGATCAAGTGATTAATAGCCGTAGGTTCCTGACATCGAATCAGTGTGTGAATCTTAACTGAGTCTACATTGCTTAAACGAAGGATGGATTGGTTGAGTAGTTAAAGTATTGCCTGCTGCCTTAACGAAAGTTGTGTATTTGAGTCATGGTGAAGCTGCCAGAATTTCTTATTCTTGAGGGCTGGATTTATGTCCTTTATAAGCTTTAATTGCCAGCTTTAATTGCCAACCCTTTGGGCTGATTAGTAGTTGTGCTGACCACATGGTATCCTCATTGACCACTGGTATAGATAAACGCGAATATAAAATTATCTACACTTGAGACTTCAAGATCTAGAACAGTGGTCGTTATTTCTTCTTAGAGCATTGTTAGGTGAATTGCATAGACATCTATTGTTAGTTGAATTGCATAGACATCTATTGTTAGGTGAATTGCATAGACATCTATTGTTAGTTGAATTGCATAGACATCTATTGTTAGGTGAATTGCATAGACATCTATGTCCTTAGGAAGTAATTTATTTGTCAACAATCAAATTATGTAAGATTGCAAAACCCTTTAAAATATATTTAATATCTTAATAAATCTTTTAATCAATGAAAATCAACATATCACTACACAGTCGAAGCTTAGTTTCATTCATTTGTGTTAAATACATACCATGTAAAACAATTTTTTTAGCCTGCTTTAAATCATCGCCACCGATAAATCTTCCTGTTTTTCAAAAAAAAAAAAATAATTACAAAATTGTATTAAACAGATTAATAAAACGAGCAATAAAAACTCCGTTTCAAAATCCAGCGAACCTCAGTTTACAATAAGAGTTTAGCGTGTTGCTTATCATTTGTTTCACTAAAATGTTGAAAGATGAGCTTATTTTCAGCATATGTTTGTATTTTATTTAAACCTTTATAATTAGATTAATAGGAATGAAATTGTGGGCTAACATTTTAACAGAACGTTGTCTTTGTATCACAACTCACAAGGGTGAATAGTGGATAGATCTGGACTTTCTTTATTCTATATTACTTATGAAGCCTTTGTCCAACCACTGATGTTACCCCATATGTCGCAATAAGCTACACAATTTTGAAATAATATTTCATCACTAACAAAAAAAAGTTTTTTGTGTGTCCCAGATAAGTTTTTAACTATTTTAATTTTAGTGTTTATCAATTTTCAAAAAACATCATTAGACTTAGTTGTTTTTTTTTTAAAAAGCTTATATTAACTCACTCTGTCTGTCTGGCCAAAAACTTGTACACGTTATTTCTCCGACATTTAATCTCGGATCAAGTTGAAATTGTGCATAATTATTTCTTTTACCTCACAACGAACACACAAAAAACCCAACCAATTAGTTAATTAACTATTAGTAATAAATTACTTTGTTTGGTATCCCATACAAGGGAAAGAAATGGTACTTGACTGAAGTGGTGGTATAAGCTGAATTAGTCCCCTTTATAGATTGTCGTCTGAGTCTAGGGTTAGGGTTAACAAATTTAATTAAATGACTGGTCCAAACTAATTGATACACTTAATATAAGCTTTATTTTTTTGTAAATAATAATAATGAGAATCCTATGACTTTTCATTGCATTGCAAAGTGAATGTTCAATGATTCACATCCTCCTGACATGTCTTCCATCAGTACTGCCTTGGTCATTGCTGTGTTGTGGATGTTACTGACACTGTGCTGCCATACGCTTTGTGTTATAACGTGTTGGTCAAGACGTGTGGTCTTTCGTACTCACAGAAAGGTCAGTTGTGGGGGGCTAACACACTCAGGATCTATCTATCTATCTATCTATCTATCTATCTATCTATCTATCTATCTATCCCGTGTAGCTTGTTGATTCAATCCCAGATTTACTCACGTCTGCTCCTATATTAAACACTCTAATACATCATCTAAGTACTAAATATCATTTGTTATCATAAGTCCTCTAGTAAATGTCATTTGTTAACTATTCTAATATGTACTCTAGTAAATGTCATTTGTTAACTATTGTAACACTTCCTCTAAATACTAAATGCCATTTGTCAACTATCCGTACTCTTCATCTGAACTCCAAACAATTACATGATACATATTTGTTTTTAACACTAGAAGTTCACTGTCATAACACGTGTATATTTGACCACTAACCGTACTCCTGTTAAGATATGATAACCTACGTATTTGAACACCTATACATTTCACTAGAAAACGAAACCTGTCTACGGCATTGACGTCAATGACTACAATGTTTTCGAGTCAGACAGCGTCCACTGTCCACAGCACTGGAAGACCTCAAAACATAGATGCTGTTATAAAGGTAAGGGGCGAGCATACTGGGCGATCATTGATATGATAAATGCATGCTGGCATACTGGGCGAGCATTGATATGATAAATGCATGCTGGCATACTGGGCGAGCATTGATATGATAAATGCATGCTGGCATACTGGGCGAGCATTGATATGATAAATGCATGCTGGCATACTGGGCGATCATTGATATGATAAATGCATGCTGGCATACTGGGCGATCATTGATATGATAAATGTATGCTGGCATACTGGGCGATCATTGATATGATAAATGCATGCTGGCATACTGGGCGATCATTGATATGATAAATGCATGCTGGTATACTGGGCGATCATTGATATGATAAATGCATGCTGGCATACTGGGCGAGCATTGATATGATAAATGCATGCTGGCATACTGGGCGATCATTGATATGATAAATGCATGCTGGCATAATGTGCGAGCATTGATATCATAAATGCATGCTGGCATAATGTGCGAGCATTGATATTGTTATAAAACTGGTGGTAGCATAGATGGGGGTAGTGGTGTGTGTGTGTAGTCAGCCGACGCAAATCGTCCCAGGCCAGCGAGTTACGACGGTCAGCCGAGACGAGTGTCAACATGACGGTTCGGGAAGGATCGGCGTCGTGAACAGAGCTCAGGAGCCTCACGAAGGATGTAGTCATCTGACCACCCAGAATGGTCGAGCGACGTTCTGCCCGGTTCTAGAAGGTCAGCAGGGACCCTATATTTTTCTGTTGTGTTGTCTTTATATGAGAAACGAGTCCTTGTAATCACAACAAATTTCCGTAAGGATCAATAAAGCAGTCTTAGTCTTAGTCTTAGTCTTATAAAGAGCGAAGGTATCAGAGACGAGTTAGACACAACTTCCCGATCTACAGTTCGTTACGACGGTTCAGTACAAGTCCGAGACGAGACGGAGAGACCAGTGCAAGACTTGATACGGCGGTACGGCTATCAACAGAGATATTTGTGTAGCCTTGGTGTTACGTGCTGCCAATTGTACAATATTGGCTGTTATTTATTAACATTAAACTATTGCGTTATTTGAAGCCCCGAGTTGTCAAGTTCTTTCTGTTGGTGGTGTCGTGTGGAGCAGTTTTTGAGAGCCTGCATAGGAAGATTCGTTACAATATGATACATGCATGCTGGCATACTGGGCGATTATTGATATGATAAATGCATGCTGGCATACTGAGCGATTATTGATATGATAAATGCATGCTGGCATACTGGGCGAGCATTGATATGATAAATGCATGCTGGCATAATGTGCCGTCTTTTGCCCTCAAACGTCGGTTAAATCGCGAATAGGATTTACTCTTAAGTCTATTAAAGTCATCTATTTGTAATCTACCTTCTTCTTCTAGTCAGCTTTTGGCTCTTGAGCTGTAAGCTGTGAGCTCTTTTGTAGACTGTGCCAGGAAAATAGTGTCCTGTTTTCTTCAGTTGTTCAGCACTGACATACAGACAGTGTTCGCTATGTTGGACTGTAGTGGTGGTAGGGTCTGCCTAAGGTGGACTAGGATGGGCCATCCAAAGAGGAATATGTCATTTAACAAACAAGAGCGCTCACAAACTAATATTAGGCCTGAAAGTGAAATGTGGTACTTGTTTCACTGAGTAGATCATTTTTTTAATGTATTTTTTTGTATTCTATGTTGTCCACTTACCCAACATTTAGGGTGCCTGTCGCCGGATTCAGTGAATGACACTCCGTATCTCATGCTGAACTACGATCCCCACCAGTCGTACAGGGATGCGGAAGCATCAACGAGGGGGTCGCCAGAGGCCGCCAAAGCGTCAGGTGGTGACATGTGTTCAGGAGAGGTACCTAAAGGAGGTCACGTGACGCTGGAGGCGAGGAGGCTTTCGAGGCCCAGGACAGCGTTAACTTTCTTCATTGGAGGCAGCATTCCTGAGGTGGGTGCTCTTTCTCTCTCACTCTCTCTCTCTTTCTGTCTCTCTCTCTGTCTCTCTCTCTCTCTCTGGGTCTCATCAAACCAAATCTGCTATTAGTGTACGACAGAACAAGCCAGGCAAAATAGATCCGTCCCACCCACTTCTGTCTAAGGATCACAATGAAGGGGGCCATTGTGAAATGACTTAATGGATGAATCCATTGGAAATAATAGAAAGGTCATTGTCCATTGGACGCAACACATGGGTCATACTCCAGTGGACATAACAGCATAGTCATTGTCCAGTGGACTGAAAGCAAAATGCCAAATGTACTCAACAGAAAGTCATTGTCGAATTGCATGGACTCAACTAATAGGTAAATGTCAACTGGTCTCAACTGATAGGTAAATGTCACCTGGTCTCAACTGATAGGTAAATGTCACCTGGTCTCAACTGATAGGTAAATGTCACCTGGTCTCAACTGATAGGTAAATGTCACCTGGTCTCAACTGATAGGTAAATGTCAACTGGTCTCAACTGATAGGTAAATGTCAACTGGTCTCAACTAATAGGTAAATGTCAACTGGTCTCAACTGATAGGTAAATGTCACCTGGTCTCAACTGATAGGTAAATGTCAACTGGTCTCAACTAATAGGTAAATGTCAACTGGTCTCAACTGATAGGTAAATGTCAACTGGTCTCAACTGATAGGTAAATGTCAACTGGTCTCAACTAATAGGTAAATGTCAACTGGTCTCAACTGATAGGTAAATGTCAACTGGTCTCAACTAGTAGGTAAATGTCAACTGGTCTCAACTAATAGGTAAATGTCAACTGGTCTCAACTAGTAGGTAAATGTCAACTGGTCTCAACAAATGGGGATTGGTCAAACAAACGGCTAGTTGTAAAAAGATCTGAACTGAAGGATCCTGTTTGAGATTGGGAAATGCTTTTAGCCTTAACCTTTTGAAAATCATTCCTCTGCAGACAACGAAATTTCATCATCCGTAATTTGAAGTGAAAGAACTCTGGGCTCCATTGATACTATTTGATTGATGAAACAAGAAAAACATTTTAAAAAATATTAAAAAAAAGACAATATCTCCTATATACAACTGAGCCATGATTTAGCTCTCAATAACTCAAGAATGTAAGATAACAACCACAAAAAAAAAAGAAAGAAACAGTTTTACCACGCCCACCCAAGTAAGACTCCTGGTGAAGTGAATGTATAGATCTACTAGAATTTATACTATTCTCATGATAGCCCTTTAGAGCTAGACTTAGAGGGTGGTGCGCTAAATGTTTCCGTACATTCATTTAGTCAACTCTTTAATACTATAATGCCTACATGCGAATATACCCAATGCGGATACTGTTTAAAAAATTTTTTTTAGTTCTCTAGCCAAATTTAATTTATTTCTTTTTATACTTTAAAAAAATAAAAAAATTATAATGGTCAAACTAGAGTGTGGCCAACGAACTAGTAATTCTTCTCTCAACGATATATATCAATTGTCAAATTTCTAGGAAGATCGTTAAAGCCGTTTTCGATCCGTGTTCACCCAAGTTTTTTAAATCTTTTGAGCCCATGTTTTAGGCTTCAGTTTCCTCGAAGGCACTGGTTGAATAGAGGTTCTGTAAAAACGAGAAATCTTCTACGTATAAAGCATTCTTTTAGATACATTTAAAAGTGACCAACTGTAGCCTACGAGAAGGAGTATCATAATTTGATATGATAGTTACATATTTCATACTAAGATGTATAAAATAGCACTGATCTAATAAAATTTAAACTCTCTTTTCTTGGGAAACAAGGTTTTAAAAGAAAAAAAAAAGATGGCTAGCTCTTTATATCCTATTCTGATTCCCTGTCATAGACCGAAAGAGAGAGAGAAAGAGAATCTCTTAGAGAGAGAGAGAGGGAATGAGATGGAGAGAGATGTTATCAGTCGCCGGTCGCCCATTTTCGACAATTTGGAATGAATCGATGAAGGTTATTCCTTAGTACAGTAATTAGAATTTTTCTAGGAATAACAGACATAAAAATAAGATTTTTACTACATCTAGATGCCTGAATTTAAATTAGACTCAGGAATATTGTGAAAAATAAGAAACCTTCGATCTTTCTGGTGTTTGATTTGCGACCTACGACAACCAACGTGTAAACATATTCAGATCATTAAAAACAACAAGATTGCGGCTAGACCAGATGTAAGCAAAGTTCCGTTGAGACATCAGCCATGTTGTGACACGATTTCACCTGTAATTAAAATCAAAGATTAATTAAAAGATTCCATGATTGTTTCTTTTTAACACAAGATCTCCGTCATTAAAATCTTGGGAATATTGGTATCGCGTTTATTTTTAAAGATTTTAAATATTGAAATTAAAGTTGGATAATTAGTGAAGTTCCGGTACTGAGAAACTATATAATATGATCGAATAAAAGGCGTCTTTTTGTCTAGTCTCTATATTTCTATGCCAGTGACAGTGTTCTGAATGCGGTCTAGTCTTCAATACAGGAAACACACCCAAAAATTTAACTCTGATCGAATTAGGACGTTTTTCACAGTCGGAAGTCTGGAGTTGACTTCAGTTTAATCCCATGATAGAACCGGTAGCAGTGGAACTAGTTTGAGCCTGTTGTTTGAAAAACAGACTTGAAAATATAGAGTGAAAGAATGCTCTTTTTCTTTTTGGTTAGGTTTGGAAAATGGAAAAATGAAAACAACTTATTTCCCTTCTTGGATACCAAACGAAATAATTAATTACTAATTGTTTAATCTTTTTGACTGATTCACGTTTCCTTAGGTACAACAAATAATTGTGTCGAGTTTCCACTTGATCCGAGAGTGGGTGTGGTAGAAATGACATGTACAAAACTGAAAGCAGACAGAGTGCGAGTTGATCGTTGCTTTGTAAAAACAATATTAGTTTAGAAATGTATAATCACCTTTATAGGTAATAGTCTAAAGGACCTTCAACGATTAATGTATTATATTGGTTGCGTTTACATAGAACTATTACAATTGGAGTATATTATTTTATGTATATTTCGTTTCTAAAAGCACTTCACTGCACATTCTGAGGCACTTAGTTATTTCACTTTTGCTCTGTTCCTCAACCCAAAACTATTTGTGTGGTAAGTACGTGTATAAGAAACAAGTGTCCAAAAACACAGGCAGCTTTGTTTCCCTTCGGACATCAATAGACATCCAATTCTCTCTCCTGATTAACATATTTGCTCTGCTGGACTTGGCCATCTGGCCTCAACGTGAACGTGTCAATGTCTTCATCTTAACAAGTGCAGAGGCGATATATGTGTGTGTGTGTGTGCGTGCGTGCGTGCTTGCGCTCGCGCGCGTGTGTGTGTGTGTGTGTGTGAAATAATGATACTGTAAAGATTTCATTTCTTGTGCAACTTGCACGTTAACCTTTTTTTTTTTAATGATGTGACATGCAAATCCTTCCATTGCCCAAAGTGACACATCTAGATCTAAGGAATTGTTTCTATATTTTATGTGACACACACATTGTCAAATGACACATACACACGCACACTCAATGTCCATCATTATCTGTCCCTTGTGGTTCTGATAGAGATAAAACATAGAGCGCAGGGCGTAATAACGTCTCTGTTTTTTTAAGGAACATCTGTAGTTATAAGTTAACATCTGAATCTTTGTTTAAACTGTCTGTCTGCAGCTCGTGTGATATGCTCTCCGGACTAAGATCTTGAAGGTCCGGAGTTCGAAATCTGCCCGCCGCCACCACCTGCCGTCAAGAGGTTTGCCGTAATAATTTTCGTTTCTTAAGGAACTTCTGAAAGACTTTAATGTCACATGTCCTAAATACACCTCCCTCCAGGGCCGGTCCTAGCAATTGCGGGGCCCTATGCGAAACGGATTGCGCGGGACCTACTCTATGTAGGGATAAAAATAATAAGTGAAAATTAAGATTTTGTATTAAGAAATAAATTTGTCTTTGCAATTTATATATATAAGATAAAATAAGATCAAGTTAATTAAGTACAAAATCGCGATCAAATTTAATTTACGAACTTTAACGAAGTCGTAAAATTCAGTTTTCTGCATAGATCACGCTCAATAGCAAGAATTGCCACATTGTTCAATCTCTCTTCGTGAATTGTTGACCTTAAGTAATTCTTGATTAGTTTAAGACGCGAGAAACTTCTTTCACAGGATGCCACAGTTACAGTTCAAATCTCAGCTGCAAGGAGTAAATTGCAGTGTTCACAATTCTGTTGAAGCATTTTATCCTGTAGCCATCTTCAGCTTTTCCAGGTGTGAAGTTTTCCAAAGATTTATCATACTGCCTTTTCCTTTGACGTTTGGCTGGAAAGATTGCAACAACATCCATGTTTCCAGCCAACTTCTTTGCTGTCACAAGAAGAAACAACAGGAAGATACTTAAAACGTTCATACACAACCACAAGCACTTTCATATTAGCCCTTTCTGAGAGATACCGATAACATCTTCTCGTTGTGACTTATGTTTGTTTGTTTGTTTTACATGTTTCGGATGTTCCTTCAGAGTTGAAGATAATTACTTCCTAGTCCAAACCTCCCGCAGGACGACGGGGGATGGCAGCGGGCAGGGTTTGAACCCTCGACCGTCGATAAATCTGAACGACAGTCCAGCGCGCAAACCGCACGACCAGGCAGCCATGTCTGGAGTACAATCCAATATCACTCCATTCTTGATGTCTCGAAGGATAGAATTCACAACAGCATCAGCTACTACAGTATTAAGTTCGTTTTGACTCTTCTTTCCCAGGTAACGATCATGAATTTCTGCATTGGTAACACGTCGAAGATGCTTCCCCCATTGCTGGATCAAACTTTGCGAGTAATTCTACTACAGCTATGAAATTCCCCTTACTTGGCTATTCAAGTCTTTCAATGGTCCATCTGAAAGCTAAATTGCCCTCCGCTAGAAATTGTACAATCGCAACTAGTCTTTGTAAAACTTGACTCCAACGTTTAGTTTCAGACTTAAGCATCTCCTGGTGAACTTTGTCAATGCCTGCTTTTTTTTTTACTTTGTCTTGCTGCAGCTTCACAGCAAAGCGGACGTCATTTTCATGGTCTAACAAACCAGACGTCATTTTCATGGTCTAACAAACCGGACGTCATTTTCATGGTCTAACAAACCAGACGTCATTTTCATGGTCTAACAAACCGGACGTCATTTTCATGGTCTAACAAACCAGACGTTATTGACATGGTCTAACAAACCAGACGTCATTTTCATGGTCTAACAAACCAGACGTCATTTTCATGGTCTAAAAAAACCGGACGTCATTTTCATGGTCTAAAAAACCGGACGTCATTGACATGGTCTAACAAACCAGATGTCATTTTCATGGTCTAAAAAACCGGACGTCATTGACATTGTCTAACAAACCAGATGTCATTTTCATGGTCTAACAAACCGGACGTCATTAACATGGTCTAGCAAACCAGACGTCATTTTCATGGTCTGGCAAACCGGATCATTGACATGGTCTAACAAACCAGACGTCATTTTCATGGTCTAACAAACCAGACGTCATTGACATGGTCTAACAAACCAGACGTCATTGACATGGTCTAACAAACCAGACGTCATTTTCATGGTCTAACAAACCAGACGTCATTGACATGGTCTAACAAACCAGACGTCATTTTCATGGTCTAAAAAACGGACGTCATTTTCATGGTCTAAAAAACGGACATCATTTTCATGGTCTAATAAACCGGACGTCATTGATATGGTCTAACAAACCAGACGTCATTTTCATGGTCAAACAAACCGGACGTCATTTTCATGGTCTTACAAACCGGACATCATTGACATGGTCTAGCAAACCAGACGTCATTTTCATGGTCTAAAAAACCAGGCGTCATTTTTTATGATCTAACAAACCGGACGTCATTTTCATGGTCTAAAAAACCAGGCGTCATTTTTTATGATCTAACAAACCGGACGTCATTTTCATGGTCTAATAAACCAGACGTCATTTTCATGTTCTAGTAAACCAGACGTCATTGATCAAGTTGATTAAACTAGATCTCATTGATCAGGCCTATTTTGCCAGACGCTATTGATTAAACTAGATCTCATTGATCAGGCCTAGTTTGCCAGACGCTATTGATTAAACTAGATGTCATTGATCAAATCTTGTTAACCAGACGTCATTGACAAGGTTCAGTAAACCAGAGGTCATTGACCAGGCCGAGTAACCAGACGTCATTGACCAGGTCTAGTAAACCGGAAGTTTTAACTATCTAGCATTTCATGACATTCAGTGACGTCACTCTGTTGTGGTTTTGCAGCGTCTCTATGTTCAGAAGCTTTACAGCTTAATCTAAAATATTTTTCTACTTTTCCCGGATGTTATTTTAAAAGTCTATTCAATCTGTTTAATGAAGAACACTTCGAAACATTGCCACCATTTGGTTTTCCTATTCCATGGCCCGCCACAAAATAAGAAAAGGAGACCAAAGAAAGGGGGGGGGGATGAGAGATTTTTTTCTATATTTCAAATGGAAAATGTGAAAATGTTACTTCCGACCTGCCGCTGTGTGTCTGTCGTCTGGTTCTAGTCAGTCGCCCACAGGAAGCTTATGTCAAGGACAGATTCATAGGAAGAATTGACAGGCCAATAACTTGTATCATCGATCAACAAACATGGTTGTATCCTATGACGATAGCTCGACCAGAGATTAGTGTTACAGGCATGTAAATAGACTACTATAGGTCTAGGTCCAGTTAGCTAGACACGATATTAGTGGCTTTACAATAGTCTCTAGATCAAACTTAGGTCTAGGTCCAGTTAGCTAGACACGATATTAGTGGCTGTACAATAGTCTCTAGATCAAACTTAGGTCTAGGTCCAGTTAGCTAGACACGATATTAGTGGCTGTACAATAGTCTCTAGATCAAACTTAGGTCTATGTCCAGTTAGCTAGACACGATATTAGTGCTGTACAATAGTCTCTAGATCAAACTGAAGCTCACGTGTAAGGAGACGTAATATAGATCTAGATCTTTTGTTTCTAATGGAATATGAGAAATACTTAAATATTTCCTTTGAATTCTAATACTGCTAACAGGATGAAGTAGAAAAGCTCAAGAAGGTGACACACGATATAAAATATTCAACCTAGCACCAAGTTCAATCTGCTGCCCGACATGAAAATCTCCATTGTCCTCTCTACCATTCTACGTCCTGTCTTTATACTCGCTATTTCGTCAAATTTGGCCACACATTCACTCTCCATTGGGAATATGCTCAATCAATTTAAACACAGTTATCTTGGTTCTGCAAGGTTGTTAACGCCGGAAGTGGTAATGGTTTTAAGCCCATCATTACCTATAAAATACTTCCAATGGCACGTGTCTCAAATAAATAGCCTCTGACAACCAGTCCATCGGCTGGCCTTCACGTGTGTTTCGGATATTGAGCCGGTGGAGCTACCGAATGGAATGGGCCATATTAAATGTCAATTCCGTAGACGTGAATGGCCTCTTTGTACAAAAGATCTTTACAGACTTTACAGTGAAATACTTGCCACATATTCCAAAAATACTGGATTCAATTATACAATTATTATTTAATTGGGTTAGTCGGTTTGTTGCAAGATCACAGGATTTCTCAGCTACGAAGTCAACGACAAATCACAATTATTGTTTAAACAGCTAAACATGCAAACCGAATAGAAATCGAAAGGGTACAGAAAAAAAAAAGAGAAATGAAAAACAAAAATTGCACAAAAATCTGCCACGATTTGAAGGAGAATGACAGACTTCCTTGCCAGTTTGGCACAAACAATCTCATGATAACTTTCACGAAGGAACAAGTCACAAGTCCGTTGACTCCTGGAGATCAAGTCAGACGACGTAGAAACACTGATAGATCCACAAATATGCCTAGCAGACTTAAACGCTCTAATTCCTGGATATACAGTTGCGCCTTCAACTTCTTGTACTAATTTACTGTCTCTAAATGCGACCACGAAACAGTAGAGTAGTGTCTTGAAACAATAATCTTATTTGACTTTGACTTACCAGAGTAGGTATTAACAATTTACGTAACGAAATGATGAATAGGAAAATGACACTTGGACTGTAAGGACAATGGCTATTGTGGAGATGGTTTCAGAGCAAAGAGTGCTGTCTTGTTATAACTGTCCAAACGGCTATTGATGAATGGAGGGTACACCTTATTAAGGGTGAGAGTGTTTTGAGATTATCAGCTAGGCTCAAGAGTTAAATGAGGTTTCTACATCCTTAGACCATTTAGACAGTTTTAGTGTAAGCTGGACTTCAACAAGGTCACTACTATGAATTCGATTTCTGTTGGTTCAATTGTATGAGCTCAGTTCTAAGATGCCGGCACATTTTTTTGGGCACACGTCCTATGGCCTTCTGTTCTATAGCGCCATGCCGTACCACGAGCTTGATGACGTGATGATGACTATTGGAATGCTGATTGACATATTTTCGTTTTGTGTTTTTCGTGTTTCTTCTAGTTGACTAAAGTGCTTCCAGTTTTATTCTAACCCCCATGCTTGTTTATTTCTATATTTGTGTTTCAAGTTAAGATCCTAAAGTGATCTGTCATCACAGACACTTTGAAAAACAAATTGCAGTAAAGTAAATGGTTTTGTTTGATATGTTTCGGATAATCTACTTCCTAGTCCAAATCTCCCGCAGATCGATGGTGGATGGCAGCGGGCAGGGTATGAACCCTGGACCATCTTGTCAACAAAACGACAGTCCAGCGCGCATACCGCACGACGGGAACACGACACATCGTTCACTGACATTTCGTTACCGTCAAATCGTTCACGACTATTCATTGTGAGAACGAATTGTCGGGTAAACAAATAGTCGTAAAAGATTTGTCGGTAAACGAAAGGTCAGTGAATGATTTGTCCTGGAACCTTCAAACAAAAATCTTTTTTTTTAAAGGGTAAGTGATTTGTATTTCATTCATTTTGTACTTTAGCTTTGACTTTTGCCCCTAGCGGTTCCTGATGTCTTTTACAATAGGTGACTAAAATAGAACTGATTCGGGCAACTGTTAAGTATTTATGTATGATTGAAGAAAGAACATCTGAGTGAGAAGATCTGAGTGAAAACATCTGAGTTTGAACATCTGAGTGAGAACATCTGAGTGAGAACATCTGAGTGAGAACATCTGAGGGAGAAGATATAACTTAGTGAAGAAAATGTTCCCATTAGATTCAATGAAGAGCTGGACTGTGTGAACTTGGGCAGAGCTAGGTCTGAAAGGGGAACTTAGAATGATGGCCATGGATGACCAGTCAAATGATGGCTATGAAAACACTAATCTAATGATGGCCTTGGATGACCAGTAAAATAAAGCAAGATTGCGTCATTGTGGTCAGTGAATATAAACTTCATGAATGTTAAAGATTTCTCTAAGTGTTTGAAATTCTCTCAGCTTCTGCGGCTCATCTATTTCGCTTGGCGATTGTTCGAACTTGACCTTGACATTGGAAAGTATTGAAACGCTCTCTGTTTACATTTGAAAGAACAGAACTGTCTATCTAAATACAATTTTATGTTCTTGTGTAGTGGACCCAACGTAATGATTTCTTCCTTATTTACATTTATTTACAGTAATTCGATTAAAGTGCATTTTAATTTTTTAAAATATTTGAATTAAAATGTAGAGAAGCCAGGTTGATTTGTTTGTTGACTTTATCTCTTTATGATCTTTCTCACGTGATATTCTGCACTCCACACATAGTGTCTCTTCTTCCGCATCAAATCTCTCTATCATCTTTTAGCTTCTTCTCCCATAGAAAGTGTTTCTTCTCCCACACAAAGTGTTTCTTCTCCCACACAAAGTGTTTTTTCTCCCACACAAAGTGTTTCTTCTCCCACACAAAGTGTTTCTTCTCCCACACAAAGTGTTTTTTCTCCCACACAAAGTGTTTATTTCACACAAAGTATTTCTTCTCTCACACAGTAACCCTCTTTCATCATGTTGTGTCTCTCTTTCCAACCATAGTATCTCTCCTTTGTCAAAAAGTATCTCTTCTCCCACGCAATGTATCACTCTATCACAAAGTATCACTTCTCCCACACTATTCCCCCCCACTCTCAAAATCTCCTCTCCATCACATTGTGTCTCCTCTCCATCTCATTGTGTCTCCTCTCCATCTCATTGTGTCTCCTCTCCATCTCATTGTGTCTCCTCTCCATCTCATTGTGTCTCCTCTCCATCTCATTGTGTCTCCTCTCCATCTCATTGTGTCTCCTCTCCATCTCATTGTGTCTCCTCTCCATCACATTGTGTCTCCTCTCCATCACATTGTGTCTCCTCTCCATCTCATTGTGTCTCCTCTCCATCTCATTGTGTCTCCTCTCCATCTCATTGTGTCTCCTCTCCATCTCATTGTGTCTCCTCTCCATCTCATTGTGTCTCCTCTCCATCTCATTGTGTCTCCTCTCCATCACATTGTGTCTCCTCTCCATCACATTGTGTCTCCTCTCCATCTCATTGTGTCTCCTCTCCATCTCATTGTGTCTCCTCTCCATCTCATTGTGTCTCCTCTCCATCTCATTGTGTCTCCTCTCCATCTCATTGTGTCTCCTCTCCATCTCATTGTGTCTCCTCTCCATCTCATTGTGTCTCCTCTCCATCACATTGTGTCTCCTCTCCATCTCATTGTGTCTCCTCTCCATCTCATTGTGTCTCCTCTCCATCACATTGTGTCTCCTCTCCATCACATTGTGTCTCCTCTCCATCACATTGTGTCTCCTCTCCATCTCATTGTGTCTCCTCTCCATCTCATTGTGTCTCCTCTCCATCTCATTGTGTCTCCTCTCCATCTCATTGTGTCTCCTCTCCATCACATTGTGTCTCCTCTCCATCACATTGTGTCTCCTCTCCATCACATTGTGTCTCCTCTCCATCACATTGTGTCTCCTCTCCATCTCATTGTGTCTCCTCTCCATCACATTGTGTCTCCTCTCCATCTCATTGTGTCTCCTCTCCATCTCATTGTGTCTCCTCTCCATCACATTGTGTCTCCTCTCCATCACATTGTGTCTCCTCTCCATCTCATTGTGTCTCCTCTCCATCTCATTGTGTCTCCTCTCCATCACATTGTGTCTCCTCTCCATCACATTGTGTCTCCTCTCCATCACATTGTGTCTCCTCTCCATCACATTGTGTCTCCTCTCCATCTCATTGTGTCTCCTCTCCATCTCATTGTGTCTCCTCTCAATCACATTGTGTCTCCTCTCCATCTCATTGCGTCTACCCTCCCCCCCTTTCCCCAACCAAATGGAGTGGATTGAAGAGAAAACGGAAATGTCCAGATAGGACACAAAGGAAGGGAGATAATACAGAGAAATAATACCCAGGGATTTCAAATACACAAAGGAAGGGAGATAATACAGAGAAATAATACCCAGGGATTTCAAATACACAAAGGAAGGGAGATAATACAGAGAAATAATACCCAGGGATTTCAAATACACAAAGGAAGGGAGATAATACAGAGAAATAATACCCAGGGATTTCAAATACACAAAGGAAGGGAGATAATACAGAGAAATAATACCCAGGGATTTCAAATACACAAAGGAAGGGAGATAATACAGAGAAATAATACCCAGGGATTTGTTCTCGGCACACACTGAGATCACTGCGCTGTAACATCTTCCTCACGGATATAAGAGGTGACATTAACAACTCTGGTATTAGGCGTATGTGGCCTTGAAAATAGTGAGGCCACAATACAATGTCAGAGATGAAGCCCTTAGTTGGTCGATAACCTATTGCCCAGGTCTAGGACAGGGGTCGGCAACCTTTTGAGTCGTAAGAGCCAAAAATTACAATTTACACAAGTATAAAGCCTCTGAAGAGCCACAAAGTTTTTTTTCTTGCCGACTATAAATAGGTATCAAACAATGAACTTTATTTTAATGTAAAAAAACGAATTAATATATGACTAAAATTTTTACAAAAAAAAATTAGATAATATATATATTTATATATATAATTATTTTTTTTTTAATTTGGTAGCAACTAGGGAAATAAAACATTTACTGGAACTTCAATATCAAACAATCGAGCAAACAAATTCAGTGGTTTTATGGTTTTAGAAAGTTTGGATACATTTGGCTCTTAACTTGTTGTTTTTAGTTTCAAACACGACTCTAAATTCTCATTAGTTAGTTGACTTCTTAGTTTACTTTTAATTATATTCATGCAAGAGAACCCTTGCTCGCACAAATATGTCAGCACTTCGAATGCCAACTTCACATTTCTGTAGTAATCTGGAAGATTATTCCATGCGTCGAATCAACTCGCGGCATTCCTTTGAAAGCTGTCCACTTTTGTTGCGTTACGTACTTACATTTCTGGTCTTTCAACTCTTCCAACTTGCTTTTCAAATCTGTAATCCAGTATCAATTACAAATGAATCAAGGTGGATTTCGTTACTATTTGTGTTGATATGTTGTACTCGAAATGCTAGAATGGTTTTGTTGGTTTTGAACTGTTTAAACCTGTCAAGAAATTCATCAGTGATTTTTTTTTTAAAATGTGCTGAAGTAATTCTTGTCAAAAGTGGCACTGATTTTATCGCGATACTGCTTTAGACATTCAAAGTGAAGTAATTGACCGCTCTGAATATCTTCTGCAAAAAGAATTAATTTTTCATCAAAACAAACAAATTCCTCTACCAAAACATAGGTTGGGTTTTCCTTTCCTTGCAGTTTTAGATTCAGCTCATTTAATTTACGCTGTTATATCAATCATGAAATTAAACTTTTACAACTATTTGGCGTTCTCTAATTCGGTGTGATAAATGCCTTTATCATTTAGAGATGTATTTACTTTATTCAAGCACCAAGCAAAACGTTTCTACATCTTATCTTTGGAAAGTCATAGCACTTTGTGAAGAAGAAGGTCGGAATACTGAGTCTCCATTTCGTTTAAGTGATAGGGTGCTTTTGACAAGATGCTGTTAACAATCTTGATTATCAATATCATGACCTCATCCTATTTCGGTCGGAATCGTTTTGGGCACAAAGCGTTTCTTTTGCTGCATTATTCAGTGAAACTTCAGTTGGTTAATTTTGCTTCAAAGAATCGTTGTTGCCCTTTTACTTTTTTCCTCTCACACTTCTGGCTCTATCAGTTGCTATTTAAATGATTTTTATCTTATTTTCTTCAAGGTATTTTTGCATAGCATTCGCTCTATCGTCCCCTCTAGTTTGTCACGAGAGCGGTAGCAATCCTAGGAACGACATATACCTGACAAAAAGGCAACTTGTACCGTGTGTTTATGTCGCAAGACTAATCTATAGCAAGTGATACGGCAGAAGAAAGTTGAATATCCTCCACGGTACACCTGCAAATATGTTACATTTGAAGACATTTTAGCCAATCTATTTCGTACTGTTTCAACGGATATTGGCAAATCTTTTTTTTTTTCAAGATTTCTGGTTGGTTTTTGAAATCACGAAACAGTTCTTCAGATGCAAGTAGGAAGCAGTCCTCGACATACCATCTGTAAATGGTTTGCCTTTTTGTGCAATTTCTAGTGGTACCGCAAAGCTTGCCAGATTAGCATTACTTCTAGATTGCTTCTAACTTTGAGAAGATAATTCACTTCCAACTCATTTACTTGAAACAATAAACTATACGTCTCAGATGCCAATCCGTCTTGCGTCGAAAGCAAATTAAAAACTACATAGAAACATCCTATGACGGCCGAGATCTTCGACGGACTGACAACAGTGAATGGGGGAGGGGTGTGGTGAAAAGCGAGTACAAGTGGCAGAGAGATCGAATCGGAGCTTAATCCTCGTTAAACGATTCAGAACTTCTTTCAAAATGTTTCGATAAAATAAATAATATTTGCGTATGGAACTAAAGAGCCGCAGCTTCACATCCAAAGAGCCGCATGTGGCTCGCGAGCCGCAGGTTGCCGACCCCTGGTCTAGGAGCAATAGTGCCATTGCTCAGGGCACGGGGCAACAAGCCTTCCCGAGTGCAGTACAAAAATAGTAAGAATTAAGTCTACCTTCAGAGGTGAAGAGGGATACATTCAAACCCAAACTTTTTGTTTTTCAATACGGCAGTGGATGACTGCGAGCAGGGCTTACACCTAGAAAATTATTCGGGTTTTAAACTTCCGTTCATGTTCCATAAGTTTCATACCTCTGATATAGTATTGCGTCACCCTGGTATAGTGTTGCCTGTCCCTGGTATAGTGTTGCCTGTCCCTGGTATAGTGTTACCTGTCCCTGGTATAGTGTTACCTGTGCCTGGTATAGTGTTGCCTGTCCCTGGTATAGTGTTACCTGTCCCTGGTATAGTGTTACCTGTGCCTGGTATAGTGTCGCCTGTCCCTGGTATAGTGTTACCTGTCCCTGGTAGAAAGTTGCCTGTCCCTGGTAGTAAGTTGCCTTTCCTTGATGTAGAGTTGCCTGTCCCTGGTATATAATATCCTATATCTGGTCCAAATTTGCCTGTACCTGGTAGAACGTTGCCTATTCCTGCTATAGAGTAGCCTTGCCAGGTTTAAAGTACCTTCATCTGTAGGGAATCTAATGTCATTATCCCCTCAGTTGATATAACAATGGAGTATATTGTTATTTTAGATAACGTCCATAAACGCCTTAGCCCCAAGCCTAGGTTCCCATATTTTCTGTGTTTTTCCATTTCAGGCTTTATTATATTATGAGACAGTGGTACGGCGATGTCAATAATGGTAGCGTTTATTTTCTTTTTTTTCGATAAACAGCAGATCAGGGCTATTAAAATTTACCATTTTGTCAGTCAAAATAGGCCTATTCCAGTATAATAAATGATCAGTAGACTCGAGAACCTCTTGTGATGGGTATTTGTAATAAGGAGGAGTATCCTTATGTGTCAAAGCCAAGTGTTGGTGTATTAATTTTGCAACTTGGTTATAACGACCTAGGTAGGCAGATTCTGATAAGGCTGAACATCCTGCCATTATGTGTTCACCCACATTTCCACATTTTCGGCATTTGTCAACAACATTGAATTACATATGACTAATTATCATTAATTACGTTTGAAATAAAATCTAATCACGGTTAATAATAAAACTTTCCTTTTGTTGACAGAGCAGTCAGTCAGAACAGTGCCACACGTCAGTTAATGTTAACCCCTCGGGTGTCGACGAGGGCGTCGATCCCTCGAACAACAATCTTGGGCAGAAGAAGCTGAAGCGGTGTCTGAGGGCTCTGAGGAGGAAACGTCGCCAGAGGCGCCTCAAGGTGAAGCAATGGTCCATGAAGAAGTATGTCGGTGTCAAGGAGGCCCCAGACGCCTCCGACCGTCAAGATTTCCTCGCCACGCCCCTTGACGAGCTGGATGTGGAGAGGCAGATGGAGGACAGGGGCAGCTGGGAGAGGCGCAAGAGATCATCTGATTCGGACGTCAGCGTGGATGAGGATGTCGAGAGTGAAGATAATGATGAAGACCTGGACGATGAAGTCAACGAATCGTCTTCTGATAGTGTGTTCCTTAAGTAGACCAAACGTCTTCTGATAGTGTGTTCCTTAAGTAGACCAAACGTCTTCTGATAGTGTGTTCCTTAAGTAAACCAAACGTCTTCTGATAGTGTGTTCCTTAAGTAAACCAAACGTCTTCTGTTAGTGTGTTCCTTAAGTAGACCAAACGTCTTCTGATAGTGTGTTCCTTAAGTAGACCAAATGTCTTCTGGCAGTGTGTTCCTTAAGTAGACCAAACGTCTTCTGATAGTGTGTTCCTTAAGTAGACCAAACGTCTTCTGATAGTGTTTTCCTTAAGTAGACCAAACGTCTTCTGATAGTGTGTTCCTTAAGTAGACCAATCGTCTTCTGATAGTGTGTTCCTTAAGTAGAACAAACGTCTTCAGACAGCTTCCTTACAGAGAAGAAAATCTTCATATAGAGTGTTCCGAATTTCTCAATTAGTAGAATCCTTTTCATATAAGCGTGTACAAATATATATTTAGCATATTTCAGATATGAGGATAAGTAGAAATCGTAGACCCTAAGATAACGAAAGGAGAATTGCCTCACGCTAGACATTGTTTGGTCAATCTGGTTAGTTCGTAACAGAATTATGGAGTTATGTCAGTCCCCCCCGACCCCAATCGAAAAGAAAACAAAAAACATTTTAACATTAGAATTAGTCACTTGTTTTATGAATAAAACAATTAGCATTTCACTTCAAGTTAGATAATTTAGCGTTTGTCTCACGATAGAGAAGAGCGAGCATTAGCCTACCTAATGGAGCAAAGAGGTGTTCAGCAAAGAGGTGTTCAGCAAAGAGGTGTTCATCTATAGTTTACAAACATTTCTTTCCAGCAGACAATTTGTTTGCATTAAGTCAAGAAATGAAGGAATGAAGTTTTTGTGTAACCAACAGACCTAGAAATAAATCGCCTGGTCATACAAATATTTTGGTTTTGGTTTTGTTTCGTTCAGTGGCATTTTCTGTTCTTGGTAGAGCTAGAACTGTATCCTACACTGTCTCAGTAGAGCCAGTTATATATATATATCAGGGGTGGACTGGGTGTCAAAAGCGGCCCTGGCATTAGTATTATCATAATCTAGTTTGTATTAATGCACCGAAAACTGAATGCAGGAAAAGACACGCAAACCTGTGTTCAGAGTAGTTCAGACGAGACTAGTCGTCATAGATGACCTGCAACGTAGCAACCTGTGGGCAGTAGAGACCAATAGCTCGTTGCCACGTAACAATTATATATACAATGACTGCAATAATTGGGCTTCAATACAAAAGTAAATTCAATCGTAGGACGCTTTTCTTAAATGACATTCACGTTTCTGGTGGATACACAATGAAACGGGAAAGTATTGAAATAAAACGAACTTGTTATTATGTGGGAAAGCTTAAGGTCAATGTTCAACTCGCAGTCTCAGTCGCTTCACTAGTGGGATGATCTTTCGGACAGCAGATCATGTTGACATTACTTCATTCAAGTTTGAAACTTCCTCATCAGATGTAAACAAAAACTGCGTTCTCGAAACTGGAAACAATTGAAAAGTTTTATCTTACAGAACTAGATCTAGTTTAAAATTTGTTTGTATTTTTGTTGCTGATGTCGCCCGCTGTAGAGATCTCTCGATATATGTCTTCATGGCACGGGATTTCTAGTCACAGGTGTCAAACAGTGGCATACTGTGCCATCCGTTGTGGGCTTTAGATTGCGCATGCGTGTTAAGCTCTCGTTAACACTTTGTGCAGTGTTTTAACCACACTCCCTCCTTACCCTTTCAGTTTCTTCTCCCGCCCAAAAACAAAAGAAAAAAAAACAGAATCGCTCACTTCTGACACCACATGTCACGAGGAGCTAAGCCTCGATTTGAATTATTCAAGGTCAGTGAAAGATAAGCCTCATTCTATACATATGTAATATATGAGCGTTGAAGAAAAAACAACAACACACGTTTAATTTGAAACTGAAGTTCTGTCTGAGAGTCGATTCTTGGCTAACTCGATTGTCACAATGTTAAACAATGTGGAATTCTAGAGCAAGGTCTCAATAGTCAGTAGATATAGCAGTCCCCTTACTTCTACTGTTCTTGATTTCTACTTTTTTTCCCACTTCTCTCTCTCCACCTCTCTCTCTCTCTCCACTTTTCTGTCTCTCCACTTCTCTCTCTCTCTCCACTTTTCTGTCTCTCCACTTCTCTCTCTCTCTCCACTTTTCTGTCTCCCCACTTCTCTCTCTCTCTCTCTCCATTTTCTGTCTCTCCACTTCTCTCTCTCTCTCTCTCCACTTTTCTGTCTCCCCACTTCTCTCTCTCTCTCTCCACTTTTCTGTCTCCCCACTTCTCTCTCTCTCTCTCCATTTTCTGTCTCTCCACTTCTCTTTCTCTCTCTTCATTTTTCTGTCTCTCCACTACTCTCTCTCTCTCTCCATTTTTCTGTCTCCCCACTTCTCTCTCTCTCTCTCTCTTCATTTTTCTGTCTCTCCTCTTCTCCCTCTCTACTTCTCTCTCCTGTCCACACTTCTCTTTCTCTACGTCTCTCTCCAATTCTCTCTCTTCACTTCTCCCTCTCTTTCCATTTTTCTCTTTTCACTTCTCTCTCTCCACTTATTTTTTCTCTCTACCTTGTTAATTATTTTCTATAAGAGAATTAAAAACAAAATCACGTATCCAAGTAACTAATCGAGGCAAATTGTGGAACCCCGTAACGGTAATGTTTCAGAAGAGTTGTGGTAGGAGGTCAGATAGCATGTCATGACAAGTTGGGACTACTAATTAAACATATGACAAATATTCTATTTCTAGGGTCTAGTGACAGTCTAGTCTAATGTTTTAATGAAACAGTCCACGAGTCCACCGAACCTAAAGCTAATCACATTTATTACAGTAAAAAAAATTGAAGAGACATTTTTAATTGTTACTTAGTAGGGTCAACATTTGATCGACTCAATGACGGCTGAAGTTGAGATATCATCTTGGCTCTTTACTTGATCAGTTACTAACAAAGACAATAGGGTAAGCCCACGTTTTTTGGATTCGTTTATTTATAGAGACTGGACTATTCCAAAATGAAGTTTTACGAACTTATGTTGGGTAGTAAAATTAAGCTATTTGTCATTGTGTTAGCTACGTAATACCAACGTAAGCACCTCATTGTGTTAGCTACGTAATACCAACGTAAGCACCTCATTGTGTTAGCTACGTAATACCAACGTAAGCACCTCATTGTGTTAGCTACGTAATACCAACGTAAGCACCGCATTGTGTTAGCTACGTAATACCAACGTAAGCACCTCATTGTGTTAGCTACGTAATACCAACGTAAGCACCTCATTGTGTTAGCTACGTAATACCAACGTAAGCACCTCATTGTGGAAACTTTGTTTGTTCCCTAGCTTTTAAATGTTTTAGAAATAGACTTTTACTAAATGAGATCGATCTTCATAATAATTACAAAGTCTCTTGGACAGTTGGTCGAGATCGGAGAGTTGTATTGATTTCACAAAATGGAAATGTACTTTTGGACTTGTTGTTATTGACATTAAGTATGACAGACTGACACAAACGAAAATATTCAAAGCAGACAAAAGACAACTCTTGAAATGCTAATGGAGAATAAAAAATTAAAATAAATTTTGGGCTGCTGGATCCTTACCACCTAAAGACAGACAAATTCTAGAAACAAAGTTAGCTAAGAATTCGATGGTGGGGATTTTCTAAGCAGAAAAGAAGTGACCTTTGAACCTTTGTATAGCTGGAACAAATAAGTACAGGTTTAGACATCTCCATGATTTGTGATGGACAGGTTTAGACATCTCCATGATTTGTGATGGACATGTTTAGACATCTCCATGATTTGTGATGGACAGGTTTAGACATCTCCATAATTTGAGATGGACAGGTTTAGACATCTCTATGATTTGTGATGGACAGGTTTAGACATCTCTATGATTTGTGATGGACACGTTTAGACATCTCCATGATTTGTGATGGACAGGTTTAGACATCTCCATGATTTGTGATGGACAGGTTTAGACATCTCTATGATTTGTGATGGACAGGTTTAGACATCTCTATGATTTGTGATGGACAGGTTTAGACATCTCTATGATTTGTGATGGTCAGGTTTAGAGATCTCTATTATTTGTGATTGACAGATTTAGAAATCTCTATGATTTGTGATTGACAGGTTTAGAGGTCTCTATGATTTTTGTGATTGACAGGTTTAGACATCTCTATGATTTGTGATGGACAGGTTTAGACATCTCTATGATTTGTGATGGACACGTTTAGACATCTCCATGATTTGTGATGGACAGGTTTAGACATCTCCATGATTTGTGATGGACAGGTTTAGACATCTCTATGATTTGTGATGGACAGGTTTAGACATCTCCATGATTTGTGATGGACAGGTTTAGACATCTCCATGATTTGTGATGGACAGGTTTAGACATCTCCATGATTTGTGATGGACAGGTTTAGACATCTCTATGATTAGTGATTGACAGGTTTAGACATCTCCATAATTTGTGATGGACAGGTTTAGACATCTCTATGATTTCTGATGGACAGGTTTAGACATCTCTATGATTTGTGATGGACAGGTTTAGACATCTCTATGATTTGTGATGGACAGGTTTAGACATCTCTATGATTTGTGATGGACAGGTTTAGACATCTCTATGATTTGTGATGGACAGGTTTAGACATCTCCATGATTTGTCATTGACAGGTTTAGACATCTCCATGATTTGTCATTAACAGGTTTAGACATCTCCATGATTTGTGATGGACAGGTTTAGACATCTCTATGATTTGTGATGGACAGGTTTAGACATCTCTATGATTTGTGATGGACAGGTTTAGACATCTCCATGATTTGTGATGTACAGGTTTAGACATCTCTATGATTTATGATGGACAGGTTTAGACATCTCTATGATTTGTGATGGACAGGTTTAGACATCTCCATGATTTGTGATGTACAGGTTTAGACATCTCTATGATTTATGATGGACAGGTTTAGACATCTATATGATTTGTCATTGACAGGTTTAGACATCTCTATTATTTGTGATTGACAGATTTAGAAATCTCCATGATTTGTGATTCACAGGTTTAGAGGTCTCTATGATTTTTGTGATTGACAGGTTTAGACATCTCTATGATTTGTGATGGACAGGTTTAGACATCTCTATGATTTGTGATGGACAGGTTTAGACATCTCTATGATTTGTGATGGTCAGGTTTAGAGATCTCTATTATTTGTGATTGACAGATTTAGAAATCTCTATGATTTGTGATTGACAGGTTTAGAGGTCTCTATGATTTTTGTGATTGACAGGTTTAGACATCTCTATGATGTGTGATGGACAGGTTTGGACATCTCTATGATTTGTGATGGACAGGTTTAGACATCTCTATGATTTGTGATGGACAGGTTTAGACATCTCTATGATTTGTGATTGACAGGTTTAGACATCTCTATGATTTGTGATGGACAGGTTTAGACATCTCCATGATTTGTGATGGACATGTTTAGACATCTCCATGATTTGTGATGGACAGGTTTAGACACCTCCATAATTTGTGATGGACAGGTTTAGACATCTCTATGATTTGTGATGGACAGGTTTAGACATCTCTATGATTTGTGATGGACAGGTTTAGACATCTCCATGATTTGTGATGGACAGGTTTAGACATCTCCATGATTTGTGATGGACAGGTTTAGACATCTCTATGATTTGTGATTTACAGGTTTAGACATCTCTATGATTTGTGATGGACAGGTTTAGACATCTCTATGATTTGTGATGGACAGGTTTAGACATCTCCATGATTTGTCATTGACAGGTTTAGACATCTCCATGATTTGTGATGGACAGGTTTAGACATCTCCATGATTTGTCATTAACAGGTTTAGACATCTCCATGATTTGTGATGGACAGGTTTAGACATCTCTATGATTTGTGATGGACAGGTTTAGACATCTCCATGATTTGTGATGGACAGGTTTAGACATCTCCATAATTTGAGATGGACAGGTTTAGACATCTCTATGATTTGTGATGGACAGGTTTAGACATCTCTATGATTTGTGATGGACACGTTTAGACATCTCCATGATTTGTGATGGACAGGTTTAGACATCTCCATGATTTGTGATGGACAGGTTTAGACATCTCTATGATTTGTGATGGACAGGTTTAGACATCTCCATGATTTGTGATGGACAGGTTTAGACATCTCTATGATTTGTGATGGACAGGTTTAGACATCTCCATGATTTGTGATGGACAGGTTTAGACATCTCCATGATTTGTGATGGACAGGTTTAGACATCTCTATGATTAGTGATTGACAGGTTTAGACATCTCCATAATTTGTGATGGACAGGTTTAGACATCTCTATGATTTGTGATTGACAGGTTTAGACATCTCTATGATTTGTGATGGACAGGGTTAGACATCTCTATGATTTGTGATGGACAGGTTTAGACATCTCTATGATTTGTGATGGAAAGGTTTAGACATCTCTATGATTTGTGATGGACAGGTTTAGACATCTCTATGATTTGTGATGGACAGGTTTAGACATCTCCATGATTTGTCATTGACAGGTTTAGACATCTCCATGATTTGTAATTAACAGGTTTAGACATCTCCATGATTTGTGATGGACAGGTTTAGACATCTCTATGATTTGTGATGGACAGGTTTAGACATCTCTATGATTTGTGATGGACAGGTTTAGACATCTCTATGATTTGTGATGGACAGGTTTAGACATCTCTATGATTTGTGATGGACAGGTTTAGACATCTCTATGATTTGTGATGGACAGGTTTAGACATCTCTATGATTTGTGATGGACAGGTTTAGACATCTCTATGATTTGTGATGGACAGGTTTAAACATCTCTATGATTTGTGATGGACAGGTTTAGACATCTCCATGATTTGTGATGGACAGGTTTAGACATCTCTATGATTTGTGATTGACAGGTTTAGACATCTCTATGATTTGTGATGGACAGGTTTAGACATCTCCTTGATTTGTGATGGACATGTTTAGACATCTCCATGATTTGTGATGGACAGGTTTAGACATCTCCATAATTTGAGATGGACAGGTTTAGACATCTCTATGATTTGTGATGGACAGGTTTAGACATCTCTATGATTTGTGATGGACACGTTTAGACATCTCCATGATTTGTGATGGACAGGTTTAGACATCTCCATGATTTGTGATGGACAGGTTTAGACATCTCCATGATTTGTCATTAACAGGTTTAGACATCTCCATGATTTGTGATGGACAGGTTTAGACATCTCTATGATTTGTGATGGACAGGTTTAGACATCTCTATGATTTGTGATGGACAGGTTTAGACATCTCCATGATTTGTGATGTACAGGTTTAGACATCTCTATGATTTATGATGGACAGGTTTAGACATCTATATGATTTGTCATTGACAGGTTTAGACATCTCTATGATTTGTGATTGACAGGTTTAGAGATCTCTATTATTTGTGATTGACAGATTTAGAAATCTCCATGATTTGTGATTCACAGGTTTAGAGGTCTCTATGATTTTTGTGATTGACAGGTTTAGACATCTCTATGATTTGTGATGGACAGGTTTAGACATCTCTATGATTTGTGATGGACAGGTTTAGACATCTCTATGATTTGTGATGGTCAGGTTTAGAGATCTCTATTATTTGTGATTGACAGATTTAGAAATCTCTATGATTTGTGATTGACAGGTTTAGAGGTCTCTATGATTTTTGTGATGGACAGGTTTAGACATCTCTATGATGTGTGATGGACAGGTTTGGACATCTCTATGATTTGTGATGGACAGGTTTAGACATCTCTATGATTTGTGATGGACAGGTTTAGACATCTCTATGATTTGTGATTGACAGGTTTAGACATCTCTATGATTTGTGATGGACAGGTTTAGACATCTCCATGATTTGTGATGGACATGTTTAGACATCTCTATGATTTGTGATGGACAGGTTTAGACACCTCCATAATTTGTGATGGACAGGTTTAGACATCTCTATGATTTGTGATGGACAGGTTTAGACATCTCTATGATTTGTGATGGACAGGTTTAGACATCTCCATGATTTGTGATGGACAGGTTTAGACATCTCCATGATTTGTGATGGACAGGTTTAGACATCTCTATGATTTGTGATGGACAGGTTTAGACATCTCTTTGATTTGTGATGGACAGGTTTAGACATCTCTATGATTTGTGATGGACAGGTTTAGACATCTCCATGATTTGTCATTGACAGGTTTAGACATCTCCATGATTTGTGATAGACAGGTTTAGACATCTCCATGATTTGTCATTGACAGGTTTAGACATCTCCATGATTTGTCATTAACAGGTTTAGACATCTCTATGATTTGTGATGGACAGGTTTAGACATCTCCATGATTTGTGATGGACAGGTTTAGAAATCTCCATAATTTGAGATGGACAGGTTTAGACATCTCTATGATTTGTGATGGACAGGTTTAGACATCTCTATGATTTGTGATGGACACGTTTAGACATCTCCATGATTTGTGATGGACAGGTTTAGACATCTCCATGATTTGTTATGGACAGGTTTAGACATCTCTATGATTTGTGATGGACAGGTTTAGACATCTCCATGATTTGTGATGGACAGGTTTAGAGGTCTCTATGATTTTTGTGATTGACAGGTTTAGACATCTCTATGATTTGTGATGGACAGGTTTAGACATCTCTATGATTTGTGATGGACAGGTTTAGACATCTCTATGATTTGTGATGGTCAGGTTTAGAGATCTCTATTATTTGTGATTGACAGATTTAGAAATCTCTATGATTTGTGATTGACAGGTTTAGAGGTCTCTATGATTTTTGTGATTGACAGGTTTAGACATCTCTATGATTTGTGATGGACAGGTTTAGACATCTCTATGATTTGTGATGGACAGGTTTAGACATCTCCATGATTTGTCATTGACAGGTTTAGACATCTCCATGATTTGTGATGGACAGGTTTAGACATCTCCATGATTTGTCATTAACAGGTTTAGACATCTCCATGATTTGTGATGGACAGGTTTAGACATCTCTATGATTTGTGATGGACAGGTTTAGACATCTCCATGATTTGTGATGGACAGGTTTAGACATCTCCATAATTTGAGATGGACAGGTTTAGACATCTCTATGATTTGTGATGGACAGGTTTAGACATCTCTATGATTTGTGATGGACACGTTTAGACATCTCCATGATTTGTGATGGACAGGTTTAGACATCTCCATGATTTGTGATGGACAGGTTTAGACATCTCTATGATTTGTGATGGACAGGTTTAGACATCTCCATGATTTGTGATGGACAGGTTTAGACATCTCTATGATTTGTGATGGACAGGTTTAGACATCTCCATGATTTGTGATGGACAGGTTTAGACATCTCCATGATTTGTGATGGACAGGTTTAGACATCTCTATGATTAGTGATTGACAGGTTTAGACATCTCCATAATTTGTGATGGACAGGTTTAGACATCTCTATGATTTGTGATTGACAGGTTTAGACATCTCTATGATTTGTGATGGACAGGGTTAGACATCTCTATGATTTGTGATGGACAGGTTTAGACATCTCTATGATTTGTGATGGAAAGGTTTAGACATCTCTATGATTTGTGATGGACAGGTTTAGACATCTCTATGATTTGTGATGGACAGGTTTAGACATCTCCATGATTTGTCATTGACAGGTTTAGACATCTCCATGATTTGTAATTAACAGGTTTAGACATCTCCATGATTTGTGATGGACAGGTTTAGACATCTCTATGATTTGTGATGGACAGGTTTAGACATCTCTATGATTTGTGATGGACAGGTTTAGACATCTCTATGATTTGTGATGGACAGGTTTAGACATCTCTATGATTTGTGATGGACAGGTTTAGACATCTCTATGATTTGTGATGGACAGGTTTAGACATCTCTATGATTTGTGATGGACAGGTTTAGACATCTCTATGATTTGTGATGGACAGGTTTAAACATCTCTATGATTTGTGATGGACAGGTTTAGACATCTCCATGATTTGTGATGGACAGGTTTAGACATCTCTATGATTTGTGATTGACAGGTTTAGACATCTCTATGATTTGTGATGGACAGGTTTAGACATCTCCTTGATTTGTGATGGACATGTTTAGACATCTCCATGATTTGTGATGGACAGGTTTAGACATCTCCATAATTTGAGATGGACAGGTTTAGACATCTCTATGATTTGTGATGGACAGGTTTAGACATCTCTATGATTTGTGATGGACACGTTTAGACATCTCCATGATTTGTGATGGACAGGTTTAGACATCTCCATGATTTGTGATGGACAGGTTTAGACATCTCCATGATTTGTCATTAACAGGTTTAGACATCTCCATGATTTGTGATGGACAGGTTTAGACATCTCTATGATTTGTGATGGACAGGTTTAGACATCTCTATGATTTGTGATGGACAGGTTTAGACATCTCCATGATTTGTGATGTACAGGTTTAGACATCTCTATGATTTATGATGGACAGGTTTAGACATCTATATGATTTGTCATTGACAGGTTTAGACATCTCTATGATTTGTGATTGACAGGTTTAGAGATCTCTATTATTTGTGATTGACAGATTTAGAAATCTCCATGATTTGTGATTCACAGGTTTAGAGGTCTCTATGATTTTTGTGATTGACAGGTTTAGACATCTCTATGATTTGTGATGGACAGGTTTAGACATCTCTATGATTTGTGATGGACAGGTTTAGACATCTCTATGATTTGTGATGGTCAGGTTTAGAGATCTCTATTATTTGTGATTGACAGATTTAGAAATCTCTATGATTTGTGATTGACAGGTTTAGAGGTCTCTATGATTTTTGTGATGGACAGGTTTAGACATCTCTATGATGTGTGATGGACAGGTTTGGACATCTCTATGATTTGTGATGGACAGGTTTAGACATCTCTATGATTTGTGATGGACAGGTTTAGACATCTCTATGATTTGTGATTGACAGGTTTAGACATCTCTATGATTTGTGATGGACAGGTTTAGACATCTCCATGATTTGTGATGGACATGTTTAGACATCTCTATGATTTGTGATGGACAGGTTTAGACACCTCCATAATTTGTGATGGACAGGTTTAGACATCTCTATGATTTGTGATGGACAGGTTTAGACATCTCTATGATTTGTGATGGACAGGTTTAGACATCTCCATGATTTGTGATGGACAGGTTTAGACATCTCCATGATTTGTGATGGACAGGTTTAGACATCTCTATGATTTGTGATGGACAGGTTTAGACATCTCTTTGATTTGTGATGGACAGGTTTAGACATCTCTATGATTTGTGATGGACAGGTTTAGACATCTCCATGATTTGTCATTGACAGGTTTAGACATCTCCATGATTTGTGATAGACAGGTTTAGACATCTCCATGATTTGTCATTGACAGGTTTAGACATCTCCATGATTTGTCATTAACAGGTTTAGACATCTCTATGATTTGTGATGGACAGGTTTAGACATCTCCATGATTTGTGATGGACAGGTTTAGAAATCTCCATAATTTGAGATGGACAGGTTTAGACATCTCTATGATTTGTGATGGACAGGTTTAGACATCTCTATGATTTGTGATGGACACGTTTAGACATCTCCATGATTTGTGATGGACAGGTTTAGACATCTCCATGATTTGTTATGGACAGGTTTAGACATCTCTATGATTTGTGATGGACAGGTTTAGACATCTCCATGATTTGTGATGGACAGGTTTAGACATCTCTATGATTTGTGATGGACAGGTTTAGACATCTCCATGATTTGTGATGGACAGGTTTAGACATCTCCATGATTTGTGATGGACAGGTTTAGAGATCTCTATTATTTGTGATTGACAGATTTAGAAATCTCCATGATTTGTGATTGACAGGTTTAGAGGTCTCTATGATTTTTGTGATTGACAGGTTTAGACATCTCTATGATTTGTGATGGACAGGTTTAGACATCTCTATGATTTGTGATGGACAGGTTTAGACATCTCTATGATTTGTGATGGTCAGGTTTAGAGATCTCTATTATTTGTGATTGACAGATTTAGAAATCTCTATGATTTGTGATTGACAGGTTTAGAGGTCTCTATGATTTTTGTGATTGACAGGTTTAGACATCTCTATGATGTGTGATGGACAGGTTTGGACATCTCTATGATTTGTGATGGACAGGTTTAGACATCTTTATGATTTGTGATGGACAGGTTTAGACATCTCTATGATTTGTGATGGACAGGTTTAGAGATCTCTATGATTTGTGATTGACAGGTTTAGACATCTCTATTATTTGTGATTGACAAGTTTAGAGGTCTCTATGATTTTTGTGATTGTAATAGATGGGAGGTTTAGTAAGAAGGTATGAGACATTCCAGATTGGAATATAGAAACCTATAAAAACATATAGAAACCTATAAAAACATATAGAAACCTATAAAAAAAAACTTTTGTTAGTTGACGGAAGAATGATGCCAAAAGTTACTCTTGTATTCAAATGTTTCTAACAGATGTTAGCTGGAATCATTGTTGTGATAAATAGATCCGTATCAAGTGTTCATTATTGACTTGTGATATCACTTGCCCAAATAACTTTTACCATTGCAATGGCTGTTCTTACCCCCACCCCCTTTTTTTGTCAGAAGGGTACAGCTTCATCTCTTTCAATGTATAATCTCCCCTTTCTTGAGCAGACTAATGTCCATGAGAAACTGAAAAAGAAAAGAGTTGCTTCTCTCTCTCTCTCTCTCTCTCTCTCTCTACTTTTCTTTTGACTTGGAGGTGAAAAAGGCAGTTGCCATTTTTTCCAATACAAACAACTATTTGCCCTGACGAGTTTCTCACCAAACATTTATCGCTGTCTACAATGGCACTGGAACTGGTAGGACTGTTGACTGTCTACAATGGCACTGGAACTGGTAGGACTGTTGACTGTCTACAATGGCACTGGAACTGGTAGGACTGTTGACTGTCTACAATGGCACTGGACTGATACTGTTGACTGTCTACAATGGCACTGGAACTGGTACTGTTGATTGTCTACAATGGCACTGGACTGGTACTGTTGATTGTCTACAATGGCACTGGAATGGTACTGTTGACTGTCTACAATGGCACTGGACTGGTACTGTTGATTGTCTACAATGGCACTGAACTGGTACTGTTGATCCATATTTTTCTATTTATTTATTTTTATTTATTTTTTTTAAATTTCTACTGAATCTAAACATAAGTGTTTCATTGATTTTTTTTTCGTAGGCTAGGTTTATTTTCGCTCTCTAACTTAATTAGCTTTTCTCTTGTGTGTTTTTTTTTTATATTTAAATCTAAGTTTTTTTTTCTTTGCCTACATGTTAGCTATCTGTATTTTTTTTTAAAGTTAAAAATATTTGATAGACTTTTTGTTTCGTTCTCATGTTGAATGTAGCCTTTTCATTTCCTTGGGCTTCAAGACTCAGCGTTCGATCAAAATAAAGTTGTAAATTGGATCATGGAACAAATTGGAACAAAAAAAAAGTAGCTTCTTTAGATTTATCTCAATCTTATTAAAGTTTGTTTTTTTTTATTTCCGAATTCTATGACTGTTTTTTTTTTTTTTTTTGAGTTCTTTGTTGTTGATTGTTTTGATTTCATTGTTTATGACTTTTTTCTTTCTTTTCTTTCTTTGTTAATGACTGTTTTGAGTCTTTGTTAATGACTGTTTTGAGTCTTTGTTAATGAGTGTTTTGAGTCTTTGTTAATGACTGTTTTGAGTCTTTGTTAATGAGTGCTTTGAGTCTTTGTTAATGAGTGTTTTGAGTCTTTGTTAATGACTGTTTTGAGTCTTTGTTAATGACTGTTTTGAGTCTTTGTTAATGACTGTTTTGAGTCTTTGTTAATGAGTGTTTTGAGTCTTTGTTAATGACTGTTTTGAGTCTTTGTTAATGAGTGCTTTGAGTCTTTGTTAATGAGTGTTTTGAGTCTTTGTTAATGACTGTTTTGAGTCTTTGTTAATGACTGTTTTGAGTCTTTGTTAATGACTGTTTTGAGTCTTTGTTAATGACTGTTTTGAGTCTTTGTTAATGACTGTTTTGAGTCTTTGTTAATGAGTGTTTTGAGTCTTTGTTAATGACTGTTTTGAGTCTTTGTTGATGACTGTTTTGAGTCTTTGTTAATGACTGTTAATGATTTTATCGGCCTCCGAAAGTGGAAAAGACGCCATTAGTTTTGTGTGGAATGTCTGTCTATCGTCTGTCCGTCCGTCCCGTTTAGATCTCGTAAACTAGAAAAGAGAGTGAAAATCCAACATCATAATATTTTAGACCATTCAAAGATCTGATGCAATGGCTACTGTTTTCTTTTCTGAAAGCGAAAAATCTAATTTTTTAAATCACTTATGCAAGCAGTTATCTTCATAAAAATACACTTTTTCAACTATTCACTATTAATAGTAACAAACACGGGATGCTTTTTAGTAGGGAGTGTCTTTGCATATCATAATTTTAAACACATATATGCAAACGGTTTTAGATTTTTTGTCAAAAAATTATTTTTTTTACATTTGTATTGCTAAGTTAAGTAAGTTCTGTTATACTAACTACTACATTTACAAAAAAAAATGTTTACTTTTTTTTTAGAGAAAAAATCTTAGTATGCATATAAGTTGGACATAATTTAAAATAACAATTAATAAGTCGTTTTTCCTATTATCACTTGAACTGAAGTGCTACTCTAATGAAACAGAACACTGAACCATGACTGAATAAAGGAAATTTCTTTTTTTTTTACGAAATGTTTTTTTCTTGAGGAAAAAGAGATTGTGTCTTTACAAAACAATTAGAGCAATTATATATTCATTATATAGACATTAGTTAGGCCAGGTTCGATTCAAACTTCATATTACTTTCACCTATCCTGGGGCACCACACAAGATCCGTCAACCTTCTTTCTCCATTCTTCTCTGTCATTTGTTTTTAATAGAATTTCATTCCGATATTCTTTCTGAAAATCTTGAAACCTGCCTTTTTACCTGCCTGGGTGGACCATTTCGGGGGCCGATTTTGAGTTTGTCTCCACACAAACTGTCTTTGTAACTTTTTTGTTGTTGTTGTTGTTGTTGTTTTTTGCAGATCTTTGTTTTATGACTGTTTTGAGTTCTTTGTTTTATGACTGTTTTGAGTTCTTTGTTTTATGACTGTTTTGAGTTCTTTGTTTTATGACTGTTTTGAGTTCTTTGTTTTATGACTGTTTTGAGTTCTTTGTTTTATGACTGTTTTGAGTTCTTTGTTTTATGACTGTTTTGAGTTCTTTGTTTTATGACTGTTTTAAGTTCTTTATTTATGACTGTTTTGAATTCTTTGTTTTATGACTGTTTTGATTTCTTTGTTTTATGACTGTTTTGAGTTCATTGTTTATGACTGCTTATTAAATCTTTGTTTATGACTTATTAAGAGGTTTTATAAGATTCATAATTGTATGATTTAAACTTGAAGACCCATGAAACACTAATGACATCAGTGGCACTAAAGATATATGAGGTCCCAAAGACATCAGTGGCACTAAAGATATATGAGGTCCCAAAGACATCAGTGGCACTAAAGATATATGAGGTCCCAAAGACATCAGTGACACTAAAGATATATGAGGTCCCAGAGACATCAGTGGCACTAAAGATATATGAGGTCCCAAAGACATCAGTGGCATTAAAGATATATGAGGTCCCAAAGACATCAGTGGCACTAAAGATATATGAGGTCCCAAAGACATCAGTGGCACTAAAGATATATGAGGTCCCAAAGACATCAGTGGCACTAAAGATATATGAGGTCCCAAAGACATCAGTGGCACTAAAGATATACGAGGTCGCAAAGACATCAGTGGCACTAAAGATAGACGAGGTCCCAAAGACATCAGTGGCAATAAAGATATACGATGTCGCAAAGACATCAGTGGCACTAAAGATATATGAGGTCCCAAATACATCAGTGGCACTAAAGATGTATGAGGTCCCAAAGACATCAGTGGCACTAAAGATATATCAGGTCCCAAAGACATCAGTGGCACTAAAGATGTATGAGGTACCAATGACATCAGTGGCACTAAAGATGTATGAGGTACCAATGACATCAGTGGCACTAAAGATATATGAGGTCCCAAAGACATCAGTGGCACTAAAGATATACGAGGTCCCAAAGAAATCAGTGGCATTAAATATATATGAGGTCCCAAAGACATCAGTGGCACTAAAGATATACGAGGTCCCAAAGAAATCAGTGGCATTAAATATATATGAGGTCCCAAAGACATCAGTGGCACTAAAGATATATGAGGTCCCAAAGACATCAGTGGCACTAAAGATATATGAGGTCCCAAAGACATCAGTGGCATTAAAGATATATGAGGTCCCAAAGACATCAGTGGCACTAAAGATATATGAGGTCCCAAAGACATCAGTGGCACTAAAGATATATGAGGTCCCAAAGACATCAGTGGCACTAAAGATATATGAGGTCCCAAAGACATCAGTGGCACTAAAGATATACGAGGTCGCAAAGACATCAGTGGCACTAAAGATAGACGAGGTCCCAAAGACATCAGTGGCAATAAAGATATACGATGTCGCAAAGACATCAGTGGCACTAAAGATATATGAGGTCCCAAATACATCAGTGGCACTAAAGATGTATGAGGTCCCAAAGACATCAGTGGCACTAAAGATATATCAGGTCCCAAAGACATCAGTGGCACTAAAGATGTATGAGGTACCAATGACATCAGTGGCACTAAAGATGTATGAGGTACCAATGACATCAGTGGCACTAAAGATGTATGAGGTACCAATGACATCAGTGGCACTAAAGATATATGAGGTACCAAAGACATCAGTGGCACTAAAGATATATGAGGTACCAATGACATCAGTGGCACTAAAGATATATGAAGCCCCAAAGACATCAGTGGCACTAAAGATATATGAGGTACCAATGACATCAGTGGCACTAAAGATATATGAGGTACCAAAGACATCAGTGGCACTAAAGATATATGAGGTACCAATGACATCAGTGGCACTAAAGATATATGAGGTACCAAAGACATCAGTGGCACTAAAGATGTATGAGGTACAAAGACATTGGCTGTCAGTCGTGACACCTTACCTCCGTCTAGACACCTGAAATTCGCTTATTTTACATAGTCTAGTTCAGACCTATGTATATATTTATTACATCTAGACTGGACATGGAGATCTTTTAACGCGGCAAAAAATGTCGTGAAGTTTGTTATTTTGAAGTTGACTCAAGGCATTGTTTTGTAAAGTAGTTATTAGAAGGCACGTTATTTGTCCAACCCTAACCTATGTAACATATAGATCTAGATCTAGTCATTGAACATCGTAAAAAGAGCACTCACGTCTCATAATAACTATTTTGCATTTTTTAGATATATAATCTAGAAAGATCTAGATAATCAATCTATTTAAATGTACATAAGATGACTAAAATCAATAGACGTGAATTATTTCGATCGAGGATTTTCTGGTATGATCTTAATGGAAACTAACAGGAAATGGCTTTATGTCATGTATTGGCGTGAGTATATAGGTCTGTGATTAATACATAACAATCTAGATATATATAGGTCTGTGCGTTGATCAATCGCGGATAAGAATTTGTTTCCGTTTTCCAGTCTAGGTATAATATTTATAGGTCTGTGCTCTAGTTATTAATTACAATAAAAATGTCTTTTTAGTCACATTCTTGTTCAAAAGAATATACTTTTTATTTTCAGTTTTACTGTGTAAATAAAGTCCCAACTTCAACTGAGCAAATAAGACACAAGCAAGCTACCATTTAGCCTCAGATATAAAATCTAAACCGTGTGGTATTCATTGTTGTCACAAATCTTTTTTATTTGTTTGTAGTCATCTCATTAATCAACTCAATGCAGAGAGGATTTTTGTATATGGTTTTTATATTAATTGCTCTCACATACAAATTCACAACTGGACTAGAGTCAAGAAAAACAAAAAAATATTTTAAAATTTTTTTTTAAAAGCCAAAGCTGAAGTGTAATTGTATCAATTAGTTTGGACTAGTCATGTCATTACATGTATGATTGACCTAGACATAGTAAGAAGGGGGAGGGAAGAAGGGCGGGGTATCTTGGTGAATGTTTACATGATCATTTTTGAAATGCATAAAAAAATGCCCACTCAGGGCTCAAGAGTCCTCAAGGGGACTAGTTTAGCTTATACCACCACATCTTTTAAGAACCATTTCTTTCCTTTGTTCAAGATACCAATTAAAACAATTAATTTCAAATAGTTAATAAACTAATTTTTTTAATTGTTTTGTCAGGTAAAAGAAATAACTGTGCAAAATTTCAGCTTAATCGAGATTGGTTGTGGGAGAAATAACATGTACAAACTTTTTACCAGAAAGACAGACAGAGTGACTTGATATATAAACTTTGTAAAAAAGAAATAATCTTTAAATAGTACAAAGGAATAAATCAACAAGTCTCGGAGCTGCGCAACACAAGGGAAACAACTCTAGAGAAAGTGAAGCCCTTCAGTGTTAAATGTCATCTCCTTCTTTGTCCTCATAAACTGTACTTGTGTGCTGTTAGATCTACTCTCTGGGGGACTGACGTGTTACTAGAAGAGGTCCACTCCTTGAAGACAAAAGTTGGTTGGAGAAAGGAATTGCGTCATTGTGGTTATTTACCACACTTCAAATAGCTCTCACTTTGTTCTGATTATACTGAGATGGGCGGAGATTTCGTTATGGCAATGTGATTGGATCTGACTTTAGATTCTATTGAAATGTTGGTGATATGTACATTTAATAACAAAAGATTTAGTTGATATGAAATCAAAAAGATATATTCCAGATGGAAGTATAATAATTAACTTTAAGTAATAATAATAATATTAATCTTTATTATCCATAAGGAAATGTTTCTTACTAATTGTGCATTACACCAAAGAAAACATTATATAGAGAAAACCAAAAGATGTATTCACACTAGACGCACTCATAATTTACATGCAAAGTACATCAACAATACATGACGTCGTCAGTACTACATCAGGACGTCCTTTTAAACACAATACACGTGTTGCTATACAAAACATGACTTGAAGGTACAATCAACCACAATACAAAACATGACTTGAAGGTACAATCAACCACAATACAAAACATGACTTGAAGGTACAATCAACCACAATACAAAACATGACTTGAAGGTACAATCAACCACAATACAAAACATGACTTGAAGGCACAATCAACCACAATACAAAACATGACTTGAAGGCACAATCAACAACAATACAAAACATGACTTGAAGGCACAATCAACCACAATACAAAACATGACTTGAAGGTACAATCAACCACAATACAAAACATGACTTGAAAGTACAATCAACCACAATACAAAACATGACTTGAAGGTACAATCAACCACAATACAAAACATGACTTGAAGGTACAATCAACCACAATACAAAACATGACTTGAAGGTACAATCAACCACAATACAAAACATGACTTGAAGGTACAATCAACCACAATACAAAACATGACTTGAAGGTACAATCAACCACAATACAAAACATGACTTGAAGGCACAATCAACCACAATACAAAACATGACTTGAAGGTACAATCAACCACAATACAAAACATGACTTGAAGGTACAATCAACCACAATACAAAACATGACTTGAAGGTACAATCAACCACAATACAAAACATGACTTGAAGGTACAATCAACCACAATACAAAACATGACTTGAAGGCACAATCAACCACAATACAAAACATGACTTGAAGGTACAATCAACCACAATACAAAACATGACTTGAAGGTACAATCAACCACAATACAAAACATGACTTGAAGGTACAATCAACCACAATACAAAACATGACTTGAAGGCACAATCAACCACAATACAAAACATGACTTAAAGGGTACAATCAACCACAATACAAAACATGACTTGAAGGTACAATCAACCACAATACAAAACATGACTTGAAGGTACAATCAACCACAATACAAAACATGACTTGAAGGCACAATCAACCACAATACAAAACATGACTTGAAGGCACAATCAACCACAATACAAAACATGACTTGAAGGTACAATCAACCACAATACAAAACATGACTTGAAGGTACAATCAACCACAATACAAAACATGACTTGAAGGTACAATCAACCACAATACAAAACATGACTTGAAGGTACAATCAACTACAATACAAAACATGACTTGAAGGTACAATCAACCACAATACAAAACATGACTTGAAGGTACAATCAACCACAATACAAAACGTCAATATAATGAAAAAACAAAAAAAAATGCATGACTTTAAGTGGATACATCAATTCCTGTTTGTAACGTCACTTAACAGTACATTCACCACAACACAGGACGTTACCTAAACAAAAGATACATGACATGAAAGAGAATAGATCGACTTGAACACATGACGTCCCCTAGAAGCATCAACTATAACACATGACGTCACTTGGAATACATCGACTCTAAAACATGACGTCACTTAGAAGGCATCAATTACAAAACATGATGTCCCATAGAAGACATCAACTAGGCCACAAGACATGACCTCATCAACTAGAACACACACACACACACACACACACATATATATATATATATATAATCCTTGACCATGTTATGAATTCATTTGTGATTTTGTATATTTCTGTGTCAAGTGAATTATACGCCTACGTGAGAGTTTCGATATTACCTGACTCAAGTACAGAGAATAGATATCTTGAATACATAACAAAGTACAGAGAATACATATCTTGAATACATAATAAAAATAATAAGGCTTGACTTCGAGTCCGACGATTAATGAGAATAAAGCATTTCTCGTGATTACGCAGTCAAAGCTTTGACCTACATATTTTGCCACATCCAGCACATGCATAACCATTGTCCGCCTGTGGTCGATTTTGATTTGCTTTTCGCCGTCTGCAGCGGATTTTCTTTTGGTCTCAAATGTATATCCCGTGTTCTTTATAAGCGACCTCCAGCTGTCTCGAGTACATAACAAAGTACAGTAATGCATATCTTCAATACATAACAAAGTACAGTAATGCATATCTTCAATACATAACAAAGTGCAGTAATACATATCTTCAATACATAACAAAGTACAGTAATGCATATCTTCAATACATAACAAAGTACAGTAATGCATATCTTCAATACATAACAAAGTGCAGTAATACATATCTTCAATACATAACAAAGTACAGTAATGCATATCTTCAATACATAACAAAGTACAGTAATACATATCTTCAATACATAACAAAGTACAGTAATGCATATCTTCAATACATAACAAAGTACAGTAATACATATCTTCAATACATAACAAAGTACAGTAATACATATCTTCAATACATAACAAAGTACAGTAATACATATCTTCAATACATAACAAAGTACAGTAATACATATCTTAAATACATAACAAAGTACAGTAATGCATATCTTAAATACATAACAAAGTGCAGTAATGCATATCTTAAATACATAACAAAGTACAGTAATGCATATCTTAAATACATAACAAAGTGCAGTAATGCATATCTTCAATACATAACAAAGTACAGTAATACATATCTTCAATACATAACAAAGTACAGTAATACATATCTTCAATACATAACAAAGTACAGTAATGCATATCTTCAATACATAACAAAGTACAGTAATACATATCTTAAATACATAACAAAGTGCACTAGTGCAGTAATACACACTCTATTTACATAAAAAAGTACAGTAATGCATATCTTGAATACATAACAAAGTACAGTAATACATATCTTAAATACATAACAAAGTGCACTAGTGCAGTAATACACACCCTATATACATAAAAAAGTACAGTAACGCATATCTCGATTATTTCAAATAGGACAGTAATAGGCTACATATCTTAAATACATAACAAACTGAAACATAGATCTAGTATTGATTGATTTATAGTCTAGTATTTTACAGAAGAAATGGCCTTGCTAATGAATTAAAATCATTTTTAGAGTGCAAATGAACTCAAGTGGCTTTCGGCAATATAATGTGACTTAAATTATGCAAATCATTTTATTAGTGAACGCGGCGAGAGCTTACTATGGTATTTATGGACTAATCCATAAGAGGCTCCACACTTACGTTCCTTCCCCCAATGACAAAGAAATTGTGTTCTACTAGAGATAAACTAACAGATAGTGAACTGAAAACACCTTTTGTGTACTAACAATGTTACGCCAACAAGCTAATAGGCTTTGCATTTAGTGGAGACTGTTGTCATGAATGTAAGTGGCGGGGCCCACTGGGGGGTCCGATTACTTCAAGTGGTGTTGAGGCAGACTGATTGGGGTAAAATTCTGGCTGCAAAGGGAAGTAGTCTGATAACCTCGTCTGTGATGTGAGTTGAGTCCCCTGCCATTCAGAAGTGAAGATATAAGGTTCAAGGGATGTTATCTACAAGACAGAGAGGTAAGTGAGTTTATAGCTAAGTTAATGTATTAGAGACATTGTCTATCTATCTATCTATCTATCTATTTCTAAGATGCTCAAATGTCCAATGAAGACTAACACAATAGAAATAATTATATTTAGACTAGCACTGCTCGGATTGATCCAGTGGTGCCGAACCAGTAGGGCGTTCTTAGTGGGTAGATAGTGGGGCAAACTTCCCAAACCCAGCGCCTTGGGGGGGCGATAAAGAGAATCACTGTTACACATCGTACAAATATTCATGGCCCTGATATGACACGAGCCCAGAGCCCTACGCACTGCTAAGGCCGCCTCTGACCACTGACACGAGCTCCATCCAATGTATTCGATCCTCTACGCAGACTCTACTCAGCTGCTGTTTCAGTATGCTCTGCGAGCAGAAGTTTCGAGGCACAGGACAAAACCACGTCCAGGGGTCAGATTTTGCCCGTGGTTCGTAGTTTTTGGGCATCACAGATTTAAACATGTTAAATATTGTAACATGTGCCCACAGCTATTATATTTAAAAAAAAAACAAAAAAAAACGACTATCTGCCCGAGGCTCACATTTTGTTTTTTTAGCTAGATGTGACGTCATGTCATACCTCTATCAAACAAAGCATTCACTGCCGCCATTTTGCAGCCAAGGGCCAGAAACTCATGTGCCTGGAATAATTCCTCACAACTCTCTCTCTCTCTCCCTCTTGTCTTCCCCTTCTTCAGAAGACGTGACGCACATGGCGAGCAGTGTCCACGGCAAGTCAAAGCAAGATAATGTGGACTCCTCGATCCACTCTACTGAATTCTCTCCCCTGATGTGGTGTAGTTGAATTGATTTCACTTAATGTTTTCTTCCCATATGGTATTGCGATATAGACATCTCTGTTGTTCAGTGTGATCTGTGGAATACAGTGACATCTTCAACATAGTGTTGGAGCGACATGAATTCTGTGACATAAAGTAAGTTGTTTGTTGTAACTTGTCTCAGTAAGTTGTTTGATTGTGACGTTAGGGGAGATGTGTTGAAGTGAGAAGTAAGTTGTTTATTTAAAGTTTGTGAGTAATAGTATTTAGGTCTATAAGTTGCTTTTGATTCTACGTAAGTCAATTGTTTATGTCATGGAGAACATTGTTTTGTAATGACTTGGAAGTAAGTTGTCTGTTCAATGAGATGAAGTAATCTGTTTATTTAATAACAAGAAGTAAGTTGTTTATTTAATGACATGAAGTAAGCGACGTTTATTTAATGACATGATGTAAGATGTTTATTTAATGACAAGAAGTAAGCTGTTATTTAATGACATGAAGTAAGCTGTTTATTTAATGACATGAAGTAAGATGTTTATTTAATGCAAGAAGTAAGATGTTTATTTAATGACATGAAGTAAGATGTTTATTTAATGCAAGAAGTAAGATGTTTATTTAATGACACGAAGTAAGATGTTTATTTAATGACATGAAGTAAGCTGTTTATTTAATGCAAGAAGTAAGATGTTTATTTAATGACATGAAGTAAGATATTTATTTAATGACAAGAAGTAAGATGTTTATTTAATGACATGAAGTAAGATGTTTATTTAATGACACGAAGTAAGATGTTTATTTAATGACACGAAGTAAGATGTTTATTTAATGCAAGAAGTAAGATGTTTATTTAATGACATGAAGTAAGCTGTTTATTTAATAAAATGAAGTAAGATGTTTATTTAATGACAAGAAGTAAGATGTTTATTTAATGACATGAAGTAAGATGTTTATTTAATGCAAGAAGTAAAATGTTTATTTAATGACACGAAGTAAGATGTTTATTTAATGACACGAAGTAAGATGTGTATTTAATGACATGAAGTAAGATGTTTATTTAATGCAAGAAGTAAGATGTTTATTTAATGACACGAAGTAAGATGTTTATTTAATGACACGAAGTAAGATGTTTATTTAATGACATGAAGTAAGATGTTTATTTAATGCAAGAAGTAAGATGTTTATTTAATGACACGAAGTAAGATGTTGTTTATTTAATGACACGAAGTAAGATGTTTATTTAATGACATGAAGTAAGATGTTTATTTAATGACACGAAGTAAGATGTTTATTTAATGCAAGAAGTAAGCTGTTTATTTAATGACATGAAGTAAGCTGTTTATTTAATGACATGAAGTAAGATATTTATTTAATGACAAGAAGTAAGATGTTTATTTAATGACATGAAGTAAGATGTTTATTTAATGACACGAAGTAAGATGTTTATTTAATGACACGAAGTAAGCTGTTTATTTAATGCAAGAAGTAAGATGTTTATTTAATGACATGAAGTAAGCTGTTTATTTAATGATATGAAGTAAGATATTTATTTAATGACAAGAAGTAAGATGTTTATTTAATGACATGAAGTAAGATGTTTATTTAATGCAAGAAGTAAGATGCTTATTTAATGACACGAAGTAAGATGTTTATTTAATGACACGAAGTAAGATGTTTATTTAATGACACGAAGTAAGATGTTTATTTAATGATATGAAGTAAGATGTTTATTTAATGCAAGAAGTAAGATGCTTATTTAATGACACGAAGTAAGATGTTTATTTAATGACACGAAGTAAGATGTTTATTTAATGATATGAAGTAAGATGTTTATTTAATGCAAGAAGTAAGATGTTTATTTAATGACACGAAGTAAGATGTTTATTTAATGACACGAAGTAAGATGTTTATTTAATGACATGAAGTAAGATGTTTATTTAATGCAAGAAGTAAGATGTTTATTTAATGACATGAAGTAAGATATTTATTTAATGACAAGAAGTAAGATGTTTATTTAATGACATGAAGTAAGATGTTTATTTAATGACACGAAGTAAGATGTTTATTTAATGACACGAAGTAGGCTGTTTATTTAATGCAAGAAGTAAGATGTTTATTTAATGACATGAAGTAAGCTTTTTATTTAATGAAATGAAGTAAGATGTTTATTTAATGACATGAAGTAAGATGTTTATTTAATGACACGAAGTAAGATGTTTATTTAATGACATGAAGTAAGATGTTTATTTAATGACATGAAGTAAGATGTTTATTTAATGACACGAAGTAAGATGTTTATTTAATGACATGAAGTAAGCTGTTTATTTAATGACATGAAGTAAGATGTTTATTTAATGACACGAAGTAAGCTGTTTATTTAATGACATGAAGTAAGCTGTTTATTTAATGACATGAAGTAAGATGTTTATTTAATGACACGAAGTAAGATGTTTATTTTAATGACATGAAGTAAGATGTTTATTTAATGACATGAAGTAAGCTGTTTATTTAATGACATGAAGTTTATAACACATAGTACGTTGGTTGGTTTAAGGGCATGAATTAAATTGGCTGTTTAAAAGTAAGCTTGCTTTTTATAACATAAAATAAGTTATTTGGCATGACACAAGGCTTTAGAATCTTGATGTAGGCCTACGTCTAAAACTGAAAGCACAGAGCTGGGAGAAGCCATGGAGGGAAACGACCAGAACTTTGTTTCGTCTCTCATATTTGTGTATTGCTACATTAGCTCGGCCATGACCTTTCCTCGGACAACCACACCAACTCACCTAACGGGCTGTGAAATCGGCAAGATCTATTCCCATCATTGTATGCATTGGCTGGTCAACAGTGTAAATCTCATTTCTTTACTCGGATTCTCGCGTAACAAATGTCTAAGATCGAAGGCTGGTTAAGCCGACATAGAGGTCTGCTGTTAGTGATGTTGTGGTTGTCAAAAGTACCTGTCAGGTCGTTCATTTGATTGGTTAATAATAAAACAATGAAGTCTTACAAATTGCAGTCAGTTATTGCCAATAGTGATGTCGGTGCTCAACAACATCCAGAATTGGTTCAAGAACCTCATAAATGGTTAAAAGGGGAGGGGAGGGCTAGCATATAGAACTTTGAGAATCACTGACATATTGCTTTGATGACCTTGTAAGACTCATTAACAGCACTAGTTCAATGAATATTAATAAGATTATGAAATTAACATTGTTAACGAGATCTTGAAAATATTCAAAAAATTTTTTTTTTAAATTGAGACTCTCTGTCTTAAAGAAGTGTCTTGACCTCCCAGTGTAGTGTACTTGTCCTGGAGACACATCCTTGCCACTGGTGGCTTCACTCACTTGTATGTTTTTGTCCTCCATTCTTGTCCTGGAAAAGTTGTCACCGAATGGAGCACGGAGGTCAGAGTTGAGTTCTAGAATTGAAATGTGAACCAGCTTAACACGTGTACACGGACCATCTTTTTCTAGGTCATTAGCCTCGTTTCAAAACGTGAAGTTGCATGAAATTCCTGCCATGAAAAAAATAGAATCTGTTTATTAATTAGTTCTATTCTGACAGAAGTAAATTAACATCAGTATTTTGATCTTTTTTTTTAATTTCAAATCTGTCTTTTTTTTTTTTGTCTTGATGTTTTTTGTCTTGATTATACTTCCAAATCAGATGACTGCTAACAAATGTGATAGTTGTTTTGTTACATTGTCAGTTACTTGGAGCCTACTTTTTAGTTTGCTTTTTGAAACGCTTGTGAATGAGTAAATTGACAGAAAAAAAAGAAACTTGTTTGATTCTGAAATTGGAGAACTTTTTTGGCGGGTTTTGAAAATTTTTTTTTACTGTCACATTTTATGTAGTTGGATAAACTGGTGGGGGATATCAAGCGGTCTGCTAACTAGTTCCCTGCTAGTTCCCTGTACTTTGCTGGAATGTTGGGGCGGTGGGGGGGGGGACACAAAATGATCAGCTAACCAGTTCCTTGTAGTTTGCTGGATTGTTGGATGACAAGTGATCTGCTGACCTGAGAGATGAACTCTGATTGGTGACAAGGCAGGTGCCCTGGTAAGGAACTCTGTGCTGTGCGGCGTAGTGCCTCATAGCTTCCATACAAAACTAGTGGATACGTCTCCCCGCAGCTCGCGGACACTCTTGCAAGACGTGCACTACCGTTTCTTCTCATTTCCCGCAGTGTCGGCAACGGGCATGTTATTTGCGGCGCCTAATGCCTCTTCCTCCATTCGGGACTTTCCCCTTTAACCAGCCATAGCTTGGAGGCAGGACTGATTTGCTGACCAGTTCCTTCCACTCTGTTTCTACCCCTTTTCTTTTCTCTTTCCTGTTACCGCCATGGTCTGGAATTGTCTTTTCGTTTCTGTCGAGTAGACTAAAGATACTTAGAAAAGTATCCATGACCGATTGTATTACTATTTCTTTTTTTCTTGGTCATTTTAAATTGTCTAATATCTCCTGGTCTGATTGTTGACACTAATTAGATTCTCGTCTGCGAGTTTGATTTCATTGGAAATGTGTTCTGTCACAGATTTTACTGGACCTTGAATTGCATCATGATAATGTTAATTGCGTTATAAGTTGCTTTTTGTTTTGTTCTTTGTCTTTAGGACGTACTGATGTTTTATCGGACGTTGTATTTTCTCAGGTAACATTTCCTGACTTTCAATTTCATTTGGACTTAACGTCATTATGGTCGGCTGATTTGAAATGTCAAACTCGACTCAGTCAAGAAATTTAACCTTTTTTTTTTTTTGCATCTCAAACATTTTAGTAACGCGATATAATCTCTTAACTATTTGTATCTTTAACTGTTGGCTTAGCTCGGTATTTTGATCCCGATTATTTATTGAAAACTTGAAAGTAATCAAGACTAAATAGTTATATATATATATTTATTTATTTATTTATCGTACTAAAGAATCTAAAAAAAATTACATAGGACACAATAAAACGTGTCAACAATTGTCATAGCAACTAATGTCATAGCAACTAGTGTCATAGCAACTAATGTCATAGTAACTAATGTCATAGCAACTAATGTCATAGCAACTAATGTCATAGAAACTAGTGTCATAGCAACTAATGTCATAGCAACTAATGTCATAGCAACTAATGTCATAGCAATTATCAACCCCTCCTAATCTCACCTATTTAAAGTATATAGGGTCAATACATTGTCATTTAACACTGAGACTTTTATTTTTTTGGGAGAGTGGACTTTGGATGGTTGTATTATTACTTCTAACTTCTGTCACAACTTCTGTCACAACTTCTGTCACAACTTCTGTCACAACTTCTGTCACAACTTCTGTCACAACTTCTGTGGTTTATTTTTTTTTACTACAAGTTTTATTTCATCATTTAAAATTTGCATTTGTAACTTTCTGGGGCACTGAGTGGTTAAGAGCTTGGCTTCTGAACCTGTCGTCTTGGGTTTGAATCTCGTTGATTACCCAACTCTGATGAGTGCCTGACATAAGTTGGGGGAAAGTAAAGGCGGTTGGTCGTTGTGCTGGCCACATGAAACCCTGCTCGTTAACCGTTGACCAAAGAAACAGATAACCTTCAAACCAACTGCCCTATAGATCGCAAGGTCTGAAAGAGGAACTTTTCCTTGTAGTTTTAGATGTGTGTACAATGCCTCTGTTCCACTCGTCTCGTGAACAGGTGGGTGGGTGAAGCCTGAACTCGCATCTTGAAAACGGTTCTAACGATTTCCCTAGAAATTTGACAGTTGATGTATGTCGTTAAAAAAAAAAGAATTACTAGCTCGTTGGCCACACTTGGAAAACTCTTAGATGGACCTTATACTTGTTTTAATTATAAAAAGAAAGATATAAAATTTTGTCTAGAGAACGAGAAAATCTTTCTCTTGAACAGACTACACGTCTTCTGGTATTTCCGCATGTAGGTACCTAGCACAGACCTATATGTATTACACTTAGACTGAATGCACTGATCTCTTACCACTACACAAACATGTCGTGAGAAACAACTGAAACAAGGCGTTGTTTTGTCAAGTGGAAGAGAGGTTTTGTTCTCAAACCTATGTAACATCTAGAGTCTAATAGTAATACTCATTCTAATGTTTAGTCCGAGTAGACAGAAAATCGTAAATAAGAGCACAGTCATCTCAAAAGTATTATTCTACCATTTTTAGATCCAGAATCTAAATCTATAAAAAATCTAGGTAATCAATCTATTTTAACACACCATACCGTGTCATACAATGATTAAAATCAACAGGCTTGAATTATTTGGATCTAGGATTGTCGAAACACTACGCCTATCACAATGGAAACTAAAAGGAAATGACTTTATATCAAAGATCTGTGTGCAAATGTATAGTTCTGTGATCAATAGCCCATTCTAAAATCTGCAAAATGGGATTGCATTATTTCTAAACTTTGAAAACTAAAGATCGTTACTTTTGTAAGACAGAAAAAGCGATTTTCCAAGATTCAGGGCGACTTCCATTACAGCTTGAACAAGAGTTCCATACATAACGATCAGATATAGGTCTGTGCTGTCTGTTCATTGAAAAGTTTAATACGGTCATGTTCAGGAACAGTTTGCGCATCGTCTTCTAAATCTAGATCTAAAGGCCTAGCATTGGAAGAGTATCAAGTCTAGTAGATCTATAGTTTCCCCTTTCAGAGTTGTGGTCTAAAGGTCATCTGTTTCTGTGGCCCACGGTCAACGAGTGCGTCATGTGGCCAGCACAACGACCAACCGCCTTTACTTTTCCCCATCTAATGTCAGGTACCCGTTAGAGCTGGGTGAACTCAGAGGCGTCCGAAGCTACCGAAATTAAAAATCCCAGTCTTCACTAGGTTTCGAACCCCGGACCTCGGTTCGGAAGCCAAGCACTTTACCGCTCAGCAAACGCACCTGCCCTAGTGGATCTTTACATTCACTAAACCAGGATTCTTTCTCGGAAGAAGGGGGAATGGGGTGGGATAAAACAAAAATATTTTTAAATTAATTACATTTTTTAGTTATTAAGACAAAAATAATCACTCTATAAGTTGTTGAACTTGCAGTGGCGTAACTTGCCATGTGCGGGTGGTGCGGGCCGCACGGGGCATCAAGGGATAAGGGGCATCAAACTGAGCACAAAATTTCTCAGAAAAAACTGCACACATTGTACATACATGAACAAACATAAACTACTGTATTTGATTTTAAAAAATATGTATTTTGCCACTGTTAATATTATGGGCGCTGCTCAAGATTGATAAGCCTGGCTGGCGCTCATAGTACTAACTCAGGCGGAGAAATTGTCTTCTCTGGTTAAAATGGTTGACGGCAGTGATCAAAGGGTCCTAAAGGTACAAATTTCATAATGAAAAGAATCTTGGATATCATTCCTTTTCTCTCAAAGCAGAATCTGGCCCTCAATGGGCATCACGAACGAGTTGAAGAAGAATTGTAAAGACAAAATCTCTCAAGCAGGTAGACGGTTAGTTGCCATGCAGTTTTAATTTTCTCACCTATTTTGGATTCTTTGAATTAACTGAAATAAACGACGGGTAAGTCTATCTTCAAAAAACAATGATCGTCAATTCGATATTGTACACTTAAATGGAAAACATGAAAAACATCGATATCTACTAGTTGGAAGGTCAACGCTGAAGCCATTATTACTGTCAGTAAAAGTATGTACTCTGATCTGAGGATTAGTGCAGAATATCAAAGACATATTGACCACAATAAAAAGAAGCCAAGCGAAAAAGGTGATGATTCTGTAACATAAGAAAGAGCTATTGATTTATTCTTCTTTGGACGTGATAGTTCAAGAAATAATCACCCAATAGGATCATATCATAATGTGGTAGGTGAATAGGAATTTTGTCGCTATCCCAACTATTGAATCCACAGATTGAAATCAATCTCGATGGTGCTCATTGCAACATTGACAAAAACACATTTCGTCTGGATCTGTTTAAAATCTTGAATTAAAAAAAAAAAAAAGAAATAAAAAAATAGCAACTAGAATGCCACTAGATGATTCAGTTGTAAATAGTGTCTAAATATTCGTGATGACTATTGAATGCCAGATTATGCTTTGAGAGAAAAAGAATGATGTCCAAGATTTTCTTCAGGTAGCATTATCAGATTTTTACATATTTCTGACAATTGCAGTAAATGTGGCTTTATGCGAGCGAAGTTTTTCAGACTTAATTAAGTTGATCAAGAATTAACACCAATCAGTGATGTGTTTCACTAACTAGGCCATTGGTGGAAAACAGATTTCGATAAAATTCTTGATATTTTTGTAAACCAAGAAGGCTTGTAATATTTTTTAAATATATTTTGTTAACATATAATAACGTATTTTCTCTGTTTTATATCCGGTGGGGGGGGGGTACCATGAGGAGATGTCGCACTGGGCATCAAACACCCTAGCTACGCCACCGTGTTGAAGTGAAGTATTGTCTTTTTAAAAAAGTATTTTAAAAATCTTGTTCTTGTTTATTATCAAGTTTCTTGTACATGAATTCGTCCAACTTTTCAAAACTCCATTTTTTTTATTCTCCACAGAGAGTGTTCGGCGTTGTTCATCCAGAGACTTTCTAAAGACGTGAATGCATTCACTGTTGTACGTTATGGCATTACCAAAGTTCTAGCAATAGAGTGCTAAACAAAGTGCTAAACAAAGTGCTAAACAAAGTGCTAAACAAAGTGCTAAACAAAGTGTCGAAAGTGTAAGGTTGACATATTAAAGACGATTGAAATTGTTCTCCTACTGTTAAGAAGACACAAGACTAACTCGTAATGCCAATGGGATCTGTCTGTGTGTTTGTGTTGTTGGTGTTCTCTTTGATCTTCATACCGGTCACATTTCAATCTGCTGCAGAGGATAGCGTCAAAGGAGTAGGCGTCAAAGGAGAAGGCGCCAAAGGAGTAGGCGTCAAAGGAGAAGGCGCCAAAGGAGAAATCGCCAAAGAAGGCAGCCAAAACATGCACGAGGATCTGTTCGAGAGTTCGGACGATGAGACATTTTGGCAAGACGTCACGCTCAGCCCACTGTCAGACCAACACGCCGGAATGAGCGGCGGAGCAGACGTGTGGCAAGTGGACGACGGTCCCTGGCTGGATTCAAACATCAAACTGGTGGACAGTTCTTTGGATAACTACGGTGATGAGAAATACCCGAGTGATGACCTTCTGGGTCAGTTTGAGTCGCGCGACAGAATTTTCGGAGACTCTTACAACGACCCCACCTTCGGCACCGGTCTTGGAAGTAAGAGCGTCCTGAGTGAGGCCTCTGTGACATGCCACAGCAAGTGCCTGTGTAACGGTGCTCTGGTGGACTGTTCCGGTCAAAACTTGACATCAGTTCCGAGAGGCATCATCCCCGGCACCATCAAACTGTAAGTACATTTAATTGTTGAAGTCTCTCTTATTTGACTTATTTCTTAGAATATACTCTATGGCAAGATCTAATCATGTCACTAAATATCCAATGTGATTGACCCCTTACCTGTGCATTGATCAAACATAAATATGTCAACATCTGTCTATACTAATCATATTTGGTCCTTACATTTGTTCCCAATGTATTCTGATTATATTCTGTTGTAGTTTTATTTGCAAACGTCAGATTGTTTAAAAACATTCTAAAACCTCTTCCTTTGAATCTTTCATTATTCTCTTTGTATTGAAATGAAGTCGACCAACCTTTGGCATAGACAATCAGACATTTAATGTAAATATCAGTTTCTCAAACTGTGATATCCGTACCCCTGGGGGGATACTTGCAGGACAAGTTGATGCTGTACTCAAAAGGAAAAAGTTGTTGGTAAAAGAGGACAACATGTTGTACATCAGTCGACTCAACTTATTGTGTGTCTGTGTGATTGTGTGTTGAGGGAATGACCTGGAAACTAGACGTCTCTTAAGTGTGTTCTCGGGACTGCACAGTTTTAGAACCGCTGCTCGTTTGACATCTGCAATAAAACTAACACTTAGGATCTATGAAATCAAACCCAAACACAAAAAGACTTTTTGATGTTATATAACTCTTTGGCTACTGTTTTATTTTACAGGTATCGTTTTTTCTCTTCAAGAGAAATCTGGTCTATTGCTCGTGCAGACACGGATTTTTTTTTGGTTGCTCGAAGATAGCGTTTTATCATGTTGATATTTATATAATCGTAATCATTGTGTACAGGAGTAGTAACACTTACATTTTGTAGCCCACGCTTGACAGGGCAAGAACCCAATACTTTATGCCCAAGGCTTTTTTTTTTTTACGATTTATATCAATGACAGGGTGCAGAATAGCTAGATGTTGTCACGATCTGATCTTATAAGTGTGTCTACGTGCATAGTAGAATAGATAGATGATGCTAGGATCAAATCTTATATGTCTGTGAACATGCATGGGAATGGGTGATACAGAATCAGATTCAACATCTGATAGATGGATGGTCCATTGACTAGCAGCGGGCAGTGCTCGAACCTGGGACCATCGTGACGAAAGTGGAGATCACTTGCCACACGACCCAGGCAGTGGGTTAATCAGTTTTGAAATATTCATTTTCATTTTTATACATAAACGTTTCATACATAGTTGCAGACAATCTCCAGTTGGGGGCCGACAGCCGTCCTGCTGGTGGGAGTTTACAACCCATCAACCATCAGCTGCTGGAGGGATCACCACTTTTCATAGTGTTTTTATTGTGTACTTTTGAAACAGTAATAATAATAATAAGAAGAAGAAGAATCATCTCATCCTTCATGGTCGAAGATTTCCTATGAACTGGGAGTTGGTTGTGAAGCCTGATCTTCGTTTGCAGATGACAATTAAGTTTCAGTTACGAGTAGGTTGGCAGCATTGATGGCTTGTACTCAAACATTTCGGCTGATCGTATTTCTTTAGGACTTGGTAGCTGAGTGGTCAAGCTCTTCGTCTCCACACCGAGTTCGAATTCTGGTGATGACTGGGATTTTGAGCTTCGGGATTTTTAGGAGTCCACCCTTGTTGAAGTAAAGGCAGTTGGTCGTTGGGCTGTTCTCATAACACCCCCGTTAACCGATGGCCATAGAAACAGATGAGCCTTATATCATCTGGCACCATAGATCGCACGTTCTGACATGGATACATTTTCTTTTTTTTTTTTTTTTTACTTATTTCTTTGCTAATGACTGTTCTCTTTGTCTCGTAGCTTGAAACATAAGTGTAGGTATCACAGTTCTTTTAGGTTTGTAATTTTGAGAGACCACACAACGAACTTCATGTCATAACAAACAATAGAATTAAAATTCAACAATAGTAGTAGACTTAACATGAGCCTAGAAACCTATAGACTCAATAGCCTTATACAGTCTTGACTCATCTTCTCAGTTTTTCCAAACTAATTTAGAAAATCGAAAATTATCTGGTAGAGAAACGGATTATCTTCCCTATATTGCATGCTCCGTTGTGTAAAGCCTTGAAGCTACCAGAAGCCATTGTGTAAAGCCTTGAAGCTACCAGAAGCCATTGTGTAAAGCCTTGAAGCTACCAGAAGCCATTGTGTAAAGTCTTGAAGCTACCAGAAGCCATTGAAGTCTTAATAAACCCATTTCACATTTTTGTTACTAATGTTTAACTATTCCATTAATAAGTTGTCCAAAGTAAATTATATCTATACATTACTATACAATAGGAACTACGCATGTGTAGAGTTTAATTGTTAGGAGAGTACCTGTGAACCATTTTGAGCAAATGCCGCGCTAAATATCTGAGGTTAAAATATTTGTTTTTTTAAAACCCAGCGAAGAGACGAGTGGCCACTGTTCGTAAATACTTCCAGTTTCATTGTTTAAAGGACACACTCTATCCGCTATCGCTTTGTTGACTAGATGCTATCGAGAATGTCAGTGTAACTTCCAGAACGTCATGTCCGTTACTAATTATGACTTTGAAGACAAGATGATTTGATTATCTCCCTCTTGCTAGGAAGTATAAAATAAAATATGGGTTAGGTCAAATAGAATCATCTAGAATATTCTTATGACGCAGGAGAGCACGCCGAAATAAGAAATTTCCATCGATTTCCCATGATTCATTGCTTAATCAACGGTCAGTGTATAGGAAATTAACTTGTTTTGACTGGAGATCTATCACAATACAAGTAATGAATACAGAGATCCCCCCAGCCCCCGCTTTTCTTCACTTTTTTCCCTTTATTCTCCACATAAGAAATAATGGAAGGTGTATTCGGTGTGTGGTGTGTAAAGAGTGGCAGAGAGAGAGTGGCAGAGAAAAAGAGAGATACAGAGAGACAGCTAGGGTCGGAGAGAAAGTGAGAAAGAGACAGAGAGTGACGAAGAAATAGAGGCAGAGAGGGAGAGGCAAATAGAGAGAGAGAGGCAGACAGAAAGAGAGGTAGACAGAAAAAAGGCAGACAGAAAGAGAGAGGCAGACAGAAAGAAGGCAGACAGAAAGAGAGAGGGACAGAAAGAGAGAGGCAGACAGAAAAGAAGCAGACAGAGAGAGAGGGGCAGACAGAAAAGAGTCAGACAGAGAGAGAGGCAGACAGAGAGAGAGAGAGGCAGACAGAAAAGAGGCAGAGAGAGAGAGGGGGGGACAGAAAGAGAGAGGCAGACAGAAAAGAAGCAGACAGAGAGAGAGGCAGACAGAAAAGAGGCAGACAGAGAGAGAGGCAGACAGAGAGAGAGAGGCAGATTGAAAGAGAGATAGTCAGACAGAAAAGAGGCAGACAGGGAGAGAGGGGCAGAAAGAGAGAGGCAGACAGAGAGAGGCAAAACAACAGTGAGACGTAGTGAGAAAATTTGAGAGAAAATAAGACAGAGAGAGAGGGTAACAGAGAGAGACAAAAACAGAGAGTGAGACAAAGAGAGAGGGTGTCAGATAAAAAAGAGATTTGAGAGAAAGAGACCAAGAAAGAGCGATAAACAGAGAGAAAGAGAGAGGCAGAGAGAAAATGAAACGATCCAGAGAGATAGTGGGACACAGAAAGACACAGAGAGAAAAAGACACAGAAACAGAATTTGACACAGAGAGAGCGAAAGAAAGAAAGAGAGACAGACAGACAGAGAAAGAGAAAGAAAGAGAGACAGACAGACAGAGAAAGAGAAAGCAAGAGAGAAAGGGAGACAGACAGACAGAGAAAGAGAAAGAAAGGGAGAAAGAGAGACAGACAGACAGAGAAAGAAAGAGAGCGAGAGGAAGGCAAACACTCAAGAGCCAGAGATAAAGGTGAGTGTGTGAGAGATAAAGGTGAGTGTGTGAGAGAGAAAGGGACTGACGTCACTCTCATCATATTTTGTTTTCTTCTTAAACTCGTTGATCTCGAGTTTCTCCCCCCCCCCCACTTCGCCCATCACCAGTGGTCAACAAGATACGGCACGTGTTCACACCCCCACTGACGTCTGCGCCAATGATCACACTGGTAACTCATGGTCTCAGATTATCAGTGCGATTCTTTGGTCCACTAGTGGACACGGGTATCCCCCCCCCACCACTGACTCTCTTATATAAATAAATAAGCAAACTAACGCCATTAGTCTGGTCCAGAACTTTCTAGGACTCAAATGACCTTCACACACCTAGATCTTTCTTCCCATCAGGAAACTAATTTTAACTATTAAGTTTAAACAAATGTTGTTTTTATGTGGTCAGACTCGTTATTTTATATATCGAGAGAGAGAGAGAGAGAGAGAGAGAGAGAGGGAGAGAGAGAGAGAGAGGGAGAGAGAGAGAGAGAGGGAGAGAGAAAGAGGAAGAGAGAGGGAGAGAGAGAAAGAGAAAGAGAGAGGGAGAGAGAGAGAGAGAGAGGAACAATACGATGGGTAAAGAAAGAGTATATATATATAGTACTTTACTTCTGACTTGTCTGTACATTGGTTGTCTGCCTGTGTCAACTCTTTATTATTTTGGTGGCACTACTAAACTAGATATACTTACTATAAAAGAAACTATGGAATACTGTTGAAACTTGTTTTTTTTATGTACTACTGGTCAGTGGACTGGTCAGTTCGCCTGTCTGAAAAATGTCCACTGAATATTCGGACTAGTCAGCGCTGACATACATTACCATCTAGATGAATCGGGCTTCCTTTATTCTCCTCACCCGTCGTATGAATGGCAATGCTGACCACTGGGAGAGCCACCGGTCTTGCAAAAGAACGTGCCGCCACCACAGACTGATTGACCGCTGTCCACTATCGGATTAGTCCCATTGTACTATGGCCACTCGCGGTTAACGCTGTAACATTTTTTTTATTTATTTCCTCCCTTGATAACGCCATGTCCGTTAAGCCGAAACGTCAATGTCTCCTGGTCGAGGAAGACGGGGGAATTCTGGGAGATGGGGCATTCTGGGAGATTGTGTAACTGGAAAAAAACTCGTATATTGGATTGTGTCACAGCAAGGAAAGATTGTTTTCCTCGATTCTTGGAGTGGAGAAAAACAGCCAACTCTTCTTTTAATGTTCTCTCTAATAAGCAGGAATTGTTGTTGTATTTTAGTCAACTAAAAAAAAAATGTCTATCTGGCCGTATGGAATGCGCTTCGGATTGTCGTGACGTTTTTATCGAGTTCAAACCTTGCCTGCTGTCCTCCCCTGCCGCCCTGCAGTAGTCCGGATTGTAACAGACATCGTTTTCGAAATAAATCTGTAATGAGTAAAACCAAACATGTACAAGTAGCATGTATTTAATTCAGCATATATTATGATAATTCTTAATTCTTAAAGTCGATTGGTAAGGTAAAGGGTACCAGTTTCAGACCTTGTGACCTAAGGGGGCAGAGAATGTAAAGCTCATCGGTTTCTGTTGCTGACGGTTAACGAAGATGCAGTGTGACCAGCACAATGACCATAATCGGCCTTGGCAGTGCAGTGGGACCCTGGGCGAGTGTCCTGTCGGGGCCATGACTGTACGATGGGCTGATGGGGACGAAAGCTATCTTGATCGCGTACCGCCACTAAGGCGAGTGGATTAGCGCGGTGGCTCCGCTCGCCACACTCTAAGGCCGCCTCTGCAGTGACCAACCAACAGCCTTTACGTCAGTAACGTATGTCAAATGCCCACTAGAGTTTGGGATGGGGGGGGGCTCAGGGGCGTCCTGAGAATCCCGAAGTTCAAACTTGAGACTGAACCATTGCTCCTCTTTAATTGGAATAACATAAATAAAGTTTAACGACAACTAGGTATGTCGCCACTCCCTAGAAAGTTATACAGTCCAAATTTATGGCTAGTAAGATTAAAAAAAAAACAAGGTTACAAAGACAGGCTTCAATATTTGGAGAAAGAACATCCGAATGAAACTATATCAAAGACAAATGAGAGATAAGAATGGAGAAAGAAGGTTGACATATCTTGTGAAGTGCCCCAACGGTCCAGCAGATCAAAGGATAGGTGAAAGTGAATGCAAAGTTAGATGTGAACCTGGCCTAACTAGTTCCCCTTTCAGACTTTGTGCTCTATAGAGAAGATGATGTAAAGTTCATATGTTCTTGTGGCCACGGTTAACGAGGGTGTCATGTAGCCAGCAAAACGACCAACCGCCTTTACTTTTCCCCAACTAATGTCAGGTACCCATTAGAGCTGGGTGGACTCAGTGGCGCCCAAGGATTCCGAAGTTGAAAATCCCAGTCTTCACCAGGGTTCGAACCCGGTACACCCGGTTCGGAAGCCAAGCGCTTTACCGCTGAGCCACCGTGCCTCTCCTGGCCTAACTGAAGTCTTATACTTGATGTAATTGTTTTGAGAATCCCCCCCTCCCCGAAATGGGATACTACGTGACTATCTATATAATAAATGGAAGAAAAATGCAATTTACAAGATTACTATTCGTTTTAAATTAGGTTAAACTTATAATGCATACTAAAACGATTTTTACTCTTAAAAAAAAAAATAGTAAACAAGTGTTTGAGTGTTTAATAGTTAAAAGTTGTATAAGTGGTGTAATTTTATGAAAATACTGCTTGCATAAGTGATTTAAAAAAATAGATTTTTCGCTTTCAGAAAAGAAAAAAGTAGCCGTTGCATCAGAACTTTGAATGGTTTAAAATATTGTGATGTCGGATTCTCACTATCTTTTCTATTTTACGAGATCTAAACGGGACAGACCGACAGACGGACAGACACTTCACACAAAACTAATGGCGTCTTTTCCCCATTCGGGGGCCGCAAAAAAAGGGAAATATTACATTGAAGGGCCTAATTGTCAAGAATGAAGCAACAGTTATTTTTCTTTGTTTCAAGAGCGGTAGAAAAAAAAGCTCAAAACATTCCACAAGGTCTAACGAAGCTCTATAAAGTGTTTGATGACATTTTTGACATTCTCAATGAATCAAAGTTCACACTTTTTCTTTACAAATATTTATTAAAAAAAAAAAAAACTTTTTTTATATTAAGAAATAAGAATTAAAGACAAGGCCATTCTTAACTAAAGTTAGAAACATGAGGAGTTTGTAAAGCACATCTCATCAAACAACAACTTCAGTGTTGTGGGCCAACTTCGCTGTTGTGGGTGGGCCAACTTCATTGTTGTGGGCCAACTTCATTGTTGCGGGCAAACTTCGCTGTTGTGGGTGGGCCAACTTCATTGTTGTGGGCCAACTTCATTGTTGAGGTCAGACTTCATTGTTGTGGGCCAACATCACTGTTGTGGGCCAACATCACTGTTGTGGGCCAACATCACTGTTGTGGGCCAACTTCATTGTTGTGAGCCAACTTCACTGTTGTGGACCAACTTCACTGTTGAGGGCCAACTTCATTGTTGTGGGCCAACTTCACTGTTGAGGGCCAACTTCACTGTTGAGGGCCAACATCACTGTTGTGGGCCAACATCACTGTTGTGGGCCAACATCACTGTTGTGGGCCAACTTCATTGTTGTGAGCCAACTTCACTGTTGTGGACCAACTTCACTGTTGATGTCCAACTATATTGTTGTGAGCCAACTTCACTGTTGTGGGCCAACTTCATTGTTGTGAGCCAACTTCACTGTTGTGGGCCAACTTCACTGTTGAGGGCCAACTTCATTGTTGTGAGCCAAATTCACTGTTGAGGGCCTACTTCACTGTTGTGGGCCAACTTCATTGTTGTGAGCCAACTTGACTGTTGAGGGCCAACTATATTGTTGTGGGCCAACTTCATTGTTGAGGGCCAACTATATTGTTGTGGGCCAACTTCATTATTGAGGGCCAACTATATTGTTGTGGGCCAACGTCGTTGTTGTGAGCCAACTTCACTGTTGAGGGCCAACTATATTGTTGTGGGCCAACGTCGTTGTTGTGGGCCAACTATATTGTTGTGAGCCAACGTCATTGTTGTGAGCCAACTTTATCTATCACGGCCAGATCGTTCTCTGCTAACCTGAAATCTGTCATAACTTATCAAGTACTGGGCGATGTTAGTAGTGGCCACCTTCCAATATTACTGACATCTCACGCATCTTGTGTGGGGAAAATGGCTGTCACCACATCCTTGTCTCCCTATCTACTTCACAGCGTAGAAGGAAAACAAAAAGTTAAAAGAACCGATTTTCTAGTTAAGTATTTTTTAGAAAGAGACTCAATCAATGTTCCTAGATCTATACTCTACAGCAAAATCTTGGACACATTACCTTACAATAATCATTAAAAAGGAGACCATTCTAGATCAAATATCTCCCACTTACAGCAAGAGTTGTAGATCTGGATCTAATATCTTCATATCGACCTTTCCACAAAATTTCCATTTCCTTTCACGTCTGCCCACCGTATCGTGTTTTTTTTCCCTCACAAAGTGAAGAGTGTCCTCGCGCGCACCCTGGAGCTCTCCAGCAGAGGAGAAATGAAATCTCTCTTTGTTTGCAGTAAGTGTTCGATTCTGAGTCCATTAGTTTTCAGGGCCACGTTCCAGTGTGGGACTGACCAGACGTTCCATACATTTTTTCTTCATCAAGAAAACGGCGATAGTTCAAAAAATGATCCTAATGATCTAACATAATTAATGTAATATAATCCCTTTTCTCGGTAATGTGATCTTTTGTTTTGGGGATTTTTATTAATGGCGTAGAAATTATAAATAAATAAATTGTTGCTGACTCCGGTGTACAAATGAAAGGAAGTATTGCTGTAGCTGTATTGCGAAGCTGTATTGCGAAGCTGTATTGCGAAGCTGTATTGCGAAGCTGTATTGCGAAGCTGTATTGCGAAGCTGTATTGCGAAGCTGTATTGCGAAGCTGTATTGCGAAGCTGTATTGCGATCATGTATGTGCACATAGTTGTGCACATTGTTTCACTACCGAATCAAATTGTCCACCAAGTTCTTCCGTATGGAACACAAGATACATTTCTTCTTCTTCTTCCTCGTTCTCATTATTATGTTGGAGAGTTCAGATGGCTAACCTTTACCTTATTCTGTTGGACCGTTGGGGCACCACCCAAGACTAGTCGACCGTCCTTCTCAATTCCTCTCTGTCTTTTGCCTTAGTTAGAGCCTCTTTCAATGGCTGGTCCGTCCATTCTATTATGTTGTCTTCCCATCGCTTTCTATTTCTGCTTGTTCTTCTTGTTCCTGGTACTGTTCCCTGAAGGAAGGTCTTTGCGAGCCCCGAAGACTTTGTAATATGACCATAGATTTTTAGCTTACGTTTTTTACGATAGTTAGCAGGTCATCGTATGATCCAATAGCTGCAATAACCTGTCTCTAATCTCTTTAAATGTGATACCTAGGATGCTTCTGTTGCATCTCAATTCCATTGCTAGGATCCTCCTCTCTAGCTCTGCAGTCATATGACTCGACCAGTTTAATATAGAGGTAGCATTACACTTTCACTATAGGATTTCAAAACCAATGGGCACTGAACTAGCGGTAATGAAGGAGAGGGGATAGGGCGATCGACTGCCATGCATTGGGATATCGTTAAAATTAGAGCTCAATTTCGTTTTTAGTTGGCAACCCTGAAACTCTATTTACTGTTCTTGACATTGTTTAATGTATCGTGAGAAATATTTAATTGTTGTTTTCAATGAGATTCTCTAGTTTAGTTAGTAGCCCAGGGTTCAAAGAGTTAATTTATTTATCATTCAGTTCATTCTTCGCTTTTTATTTTGAGACTCTACCAAAAGCATTTAGTTTAATTGTGAATTACTCACCCCTTCCATCTTCATCCGCGCACCAGGACAAAAGTCTACGTCATCTGATTTATTTTGTATCCCCACAGAAACAATTCAACAAACGTATTTTCCAGACGCACGTGCGATATGTTGAACACTCACTCCTTTCCGATCCCGTTCTTTATTTGACTGCATCTGACCTGCGATCTTTCGACGTTGATGAAATGTGCGCTGTAGAAGCCAATAGATTTTTGATGTTTGAACTTAAGGAAGACAACTCAACACGAAGGGAAAACAAGATGATGGTGATATTTTTTTTTACAGAGGGAGATAATGAAGCAATAATCACAACAAAGCAGCAGTCATCAACTCTTTCGAATCGGTCACTCATAGGTCTCTAGTGTTGCCTTGTTCAAACACAGGTCTCTAGTGCTGCCTCGTTCAAAAACAGGTCTCTAGTGCTTCCTCGTTCGATCACAGGTCTCTAGTGCTGCCTCGTTCGATCACAGGTCTCTAGTGCTGCCTCGTTCGATCACAGGTCTCTAGTATTTCCTCGTTCAATCACTGGTCTCTAGTGCTGCCTCGTTCAAACACAGTTCTCTAGTGCTGCCTCGTTCAAACACAGGTCTCTAGTGCTGCCTCGTTCGATCACAGGTCTCTAGTGCTGCCTCGTTCGATCACAGGTCTCTATTGCTGCCTCGTTCAAACAAAGGTCTCTATTTCTGCCTCGTTCGATCACAGGTCTCTAGTGCTGCCTCGTTCAAACACATGTCTCTAGTGCTGCCTTGTTCGATCACAGGTCTCTAGTGCTGCCTCGTTCAAACACAGGTCTCTAGTGCTGCCTCGTTCGATCACAGGTCTCTAGTATTGCCTCGTTCAAACAAAGGTCTCTAGTGCTGCTAGTGCTGCCTCGTTCGATCACAGGTCTCTATTGCTGCCTCGTTCGATCACATGTCTTTAGCTTCTTCTTCTTCACTAAGGTGTTTATTAGCTTCTGTATGTTTAATACATTACGTTTAGGTCCCGCATAAAAATTTCGCAATGTCGCGTGAGAACATAGTGCACAGAACAGAGTTACAACATGGCCTAGAGAGTTACAACATGACCTACAGAGTTACAATATGGCCTATCTCCTCAAGTCTGTTCGTCCCAAACAGAGAAATGCTCACGACAGAGCAAGTGGATGTCTATAGCTGCCAATAGGGGTCGATCTGATAGTTTGAAGAAACGCTCCTTGGAACCATCGATGTTGCACTCTGCAGACGTTGTTTTATTCGTGTCCTCTGAGACAACGTTATGGTCCTGGGGGGAGTGGGCGGGGGGTGTCTGCTAGTAGGAAAAGGAAACAGATTTATTCATTGGGTCTGATTGATAGACTTATATATACTATATCTAGACTGGACACGGAGATTTTTTAACACTACAAAAAATGTCGTGACAAAAATAAAAATAAAACCTGTTCAAATTAGAAATAATACAACCCGAATGCTTTTATTTATAGACATATAGTTAATATCTAAAAAGTGTTCTATTGGCAGCATGTGTATGCAGCAAAGCTGAAGTATAAGTAGATGTCATAGAATTGTTTATTGTCGCTGGATCCGGCACTACCTGATATGTTCTGGTGCCTGTCTGTCACTCATCTCTCTTTACGTCAAACATCTTGCTGGGAACACGACCTTCAACTTGGATTATGACGCAGCGATGCTTGGTGGCCATTAAATATGAACACTGGCATAATGAGAGCCTAGGATCAATATCTGACAGGGCACTTTAATAGCAAACCTTTTTTTTTGGTGGGGGGGGGGATAAGTGTCTTGGCATTTTGCACCGTGTGTGAGATTTAGCGCATCTTTTGAACCATGTTTTATAGACAGTATATATAGACTTATAATGTTTTCAAGAAGACATTTAAAAGACGCGATTATTCTTCGGTTTCTTTTGTCAGAGCGGTAGAATGTCTCAGTACCACAATACTTCATTGTGTTGACCAACCTTGCGTAACATAACAAAAGGTCCTCGACAAGACTTCTTTCTTAACAAAAGGTCCTCGAGAAGACATATTTCTTAACAAAAGGTCCTCGAGAAGACATCTTTCTTAACAAAAGGTCTTCAAGAAGACATCTTTCTTAACAAAAGGTCCTCAAGAAGACATCTTTCTTAACAAAAGGTCCTTGAGAAGACATCTTTCTTAAACAAAAGGTCCTCTAGAAGACATCTTTCTTAACAAAAGGTCCTCAAGAAGACATCTTTCTTAACAAAAGGTCCTCGAGAAGGCATCTTTCTTAAACAAAAGGTCCTCTAGAAGACATCTTTCTTAACAAAAGGTCCTTAAGAAGACATCTTTCTTAACAAAAGGTCCTCGAGAAGGCATCTTTCTTAAACAAAAGGTCCTCTAGAAGACTTCTTGGTGTTTACGTCGCACGTGAGCTATATTTCCATTGAATGTCCTTTGCATTGGCCAGGGTTGCCTCTTTCTTTATTACATTTAATCTCACATCTCACACTTTTTTGAATGAAATCTTCTAATTATGAGTAAAAAGTATTTTTAAAAGTGTGTTGTAGTCACCAGGAGGATGAATTTCTGAATCTATTTCTCTGCTATGGCTAGATAGCATTCTATCAAACAAAACACTTACAGTCGATTAAAACAAAAGTTCTACACGGATTGGCTTTAATGAAATAATATTTAATGAATTAGGACTCCAAATATATTGTAAGTATATTTCCATAGAAAACAAAATGAAAATTCTGTTATAATTATGTTTTGTACATTCTTTTCTTTTTCATTACATCCTTCCAACTGTCCCGGACCCCGCTGTAGGTGCTTACAGCGCTCCCCTACCTTCCAACTGTCCCGGACCCCGCTGTGGGTGCTTACAGCGCTCCCCTACCTTCCAACTGTCCCGGACCCCGCTGTGGGTGCTTACAGCGCTCTCCTACGTCGCAGCCGGATAAGTGGGCTGCAAACGAATTTTTTTTCGCCATTGGTAAAAGTTTGAGAAACACTTATCTACAGTGTATTAATGAAATATGATAGGATATGATATTTTGTAAACTTGAGGTTGCATTTTAGCATGGCCTTCAATAAATCTCAAAAGTGATTCTGTTGGTATATACCTAACCTAAAGAAAGCAATAGGCAGTTTGTTCTCTTAGCGAAAACAGAACTCATAGCAAATCAAATGGTTCGCTCAACAAAACTGTTCAAAGTGAATCTGAAATTAAATGAAGCGCCAGAATACAAACAAGTTCACCTACACCTAGAACCAAAAATATGACAAAAATATCACAAGTCCTTTTAGCACGAGAAACTATCCTCTACCTTGAAGTGTTGCTTAGTTGAGCGATTTGACTCAGATTGTATTTTTGTTTTCTCTCATTTCTTTATGTTTCCCTGAGGGTCCACAATAGATGGCGCATGTTTTCCTGAGGGTCCACAATAGATGGCGCATGTTTCCCTGAGGGTCCGCAATAGATGGCGCATGTTTCCCTGAGGGTCCGCAATAGATGGCGCATGTTTCCCTGAGGGTCCGCAATAGATGGCGCATGTTTCCCTGGGTGTCCGCAATAGATGGCGCATGTTTCCCTAAGGGTCCACAATAGATGGCGTATGTTTTCCTGAGGGTCCACAATAGATGGCGCATGTTTCCCTGAGGGTCCACTATAGATGGCGCTTGTTTCCCTGAGGGTCCACAATAGATGGCGCATGTTTCCCTGAGGGTCCACAATAGATGGCGCATGTTTCCCTGCGGGTCCACAATAGATGGCGCATGTTACAAGGTTCATGAGCATTTTAGATTTATATTCTTGCTGGATTGGTAAAGAAAAAAAAATCTTTTAATCATCACTCATGCTTAAATGACTTAGGTTCCATTCGTGTATCTCAGAACAGACACGGATCACAACACGAACTCAAGTTTCAACATTTTCTGTCGTTATCACATTGGGACATGTAGGCATCTGCTCTTTGGACAAATGGTTTGAAAGGGAGAGAAACAGGAAGTAACTGATCAGGGGAAAGTAATTCTGGTAAAAAAAAAAAGGTCAAAAATCAATATTCATACGACCAGTCGCTATGTATTAGATTTCAACGAGGAATAAACGCTGGAGTCATTTTCAATAGGAAATGTGATATTATGATGTTATAGATTTTGAATGAATTTTAAACTAGTATGAGCTAAGTCACTTCCTGATTAAAGGTCGTGTAGTTGCGCTCTGGACTGTTGTCTCGGTGGTGGTCTCGGGTTCGAACATTCCCCCCCCCCACGGCGTCCCGCGGGAAGTTTGGGCTATCATGCAATAAATTTTCAAATCTGAAGGAACACCTGAAATATGTCAAACAAAGGACTAACTCTTACTCCACTTTTTTTTTAAAGTATTACCAGTGGAGACATTTGTCTAAGGAAATAAGACTCGAATTAAGGAAAATTGCCTGCATAATCGCTAATTGTTAAGTTGAAATGACATGGGAAGGTTGCGTGGCCTATTGAACTTTGTTCTCTATTTATAGTTCGCCCATAGAACTCTCCATGATGACCACTTGTATCAAGCAGGGAGGCAAAAGACTTGGCTCTGCGTTCTTTGTGTCTCCGCATTGGGCTGACGAGGCATTTCTGTGCCTGATATGTTCGGCTGCACACTAGGCGTGAAAATGTAGCTGCAGTTTGTGTTGGCTTGACGTGACTTTCTTTTAACAGTTTTTTCTTTCGCCAAGGCGTCGACATCAAGTTTAGTATCAGCGCTTACATCGCCATGAGGTTCTATCGTTGGCTCTAGTTCCCCAAGAGGCGGAGCCTGTTCACCTTGAAACGTTTCCATTGTGCACCTTGGGATCGCTTTCCTTTTGTTAGATGGCCGTAGAGAAGTCAGCTCAGCATGTTTCAGTTACTAATGGGGTGTCCGTTACACTCTGCGGCCATCAGTATGCTGTAGTAGCCGTCATGAACGGTAACTCCCTTTTTAGAGAAACCCATGACAAGCTATACGGTCTCTGTGGTTGTTCAGGCTCCAAAATAACTTGGTTAGAGCTTGGTTAGAGCTTAGTTAGAGCTTAGTTAGAGCTTGGTTAGAGCTTAGTTAGAGCTTGGTTAGAGCTTAGTTAGAGCTTGGTTAGAGCTTGGTTAGAGCTTAGTTAGAGCTTTGTTAGAGCTTAGTTAGAACTTGGTTAGAGCTCAGCTCTGCTTGCTAAACTAAAACGCCTATGCTGTATAATGAATGGGAAGAACATTTTGTTCAGGTTCAGAAAGCGTTTAGAGAGAACAAAAATATTCAAAGAAACTGACTAAAGTAGAAGAAGAAAAAAAGTGTTGAATGAACAAAAGAAAACATTAGAGAGCAGAGGAATGAGAAGTATACTAGTTTCTGCAGGGATAGAAACCCGTAGTCCATAGGGTGTTTAACCAATGGCTATTTTCAATATCTTGTTTATAACAAGGTTACAAAGACAGTTTGTGTGAAAACACAAACTCAAAATCGGCCCCCGAAGTTGTCCACCTAGAATCTTCACGAGGATTCGAACACGGGACTTCCGGTTCCAAGTGCTTTACTCCTCAGCCAAAGCATCTCCATATATTCATTTAGCGTACAGTTATACTTTTTAAAAATAATAATTATTAACCTTATCCGTACATTCAAAATTAAAAACATGTTACATGTAATATAGGGAAACTAAAAAAGATTTATTCTTCTTACAAAATTAGATAAATTGGCAACACGAATGAAAAATTCTTGACCTATTTTAGTTAGGTAGTGAGCTAGCTAGAAATGACTTGAAAGACTTGGAGTAGGTCTACTTGGACCAGACATTCTCCTCTCAAAATAAAAATTAATATCTCCATTGCCATTTTCAATACAAACTAGATCTCGATCTAGCTAGATCTGGACCTAGTTCTAGATCTTGAATTAGAACTAGATTTAGATCTAGACGGACGGACAGACAGGCCACACAAAACTAATATCGTCTTTTACCAATTCGAGGGCCGCTAAAAATTCAACATAATTTAAATCTATTTACTATTTATAGTGAAAAAAAAAACATTGTGAAGGCTGAAATAAGGAAGGGGAGTTATTTGTAGATTTAATAGCCCAGTTATGCATACGTTTTTGTTATTAGCAAAACTTAAGTTTAAGTTATCTATCTATCTATCTATCTATCTACCTATCTATCTATCTATCTATCTATCTATCTATCTATCTATCTATCTATCTATCTATCTATCTATCTATTTATCTATCTATCTATCCATCTATCCATCTATTTATCTATCTATCTATCTTTCTATCTATTTATTTATCTATCTATCTATCTATCTATCTATCTATCTGTCTATACATGTATATTGTATATTGCTGTAATTTATGTGTTTTCTTTTGTACGAGCTACTACAAATGTACCGATTACGTTTATATTTGTTTACGAAACAAAAGAAAACATTTTGTATGTACTCAATCATTTGCTTTTTAAAAGTAGATTTAATTAGCATGTACTCACACAAGCTGCTACACATGCAGCAAGCTATTTAGGCACTTGCCCAAAGGATATGAATAGTGTCTATTCATCAGCCTCTCATCTGCGGGTCAATTAGATGATCCTTCAATCACAATGTTTAGGCCAGGCTCAAACTGGGCCATATCTGTCTAACAATGAACCTACTCTACGTCAGCCCACCAATGCTACAGCACTGTATTTCTCGCACACCTATTCTCGAATCAAGTTGCAACTTTGAACAATTGTTTATAGTCTCTAACAAAACTTGAATCAATTTTAAAAATTAACCAATTATTCAATTAATTATTGGTAATTCATTTTGTTTGACATCGAAAAAGAGAAATTAATTCTACATTATTGAGCTATTTAGTTGTTAGTGCGGAGTTCTTCCCCTTCGATAAGCTTTGCTTGTTTTTTTAAAGGATTTTTAAAATATTTTGCTTGTTACCTGCATTGCTTCCACCTGGGTGGACTGAATGGAGCCGCGTCTTGGTGTGAAGTACAAACTCTCTTAGCCATCTTGATTTGTTTCAATTCTCTCGAAATGTCTGAAGTATTCTAGATGTTGACAGAGCGTATGTGTTAGCCTGAAAGTCAGTGAAGTATTCAACAGATGGACTAAAAGACTGTACTACTTTGTCTTTCTCGTATGACAGCAGTGCCTCTTCCACGTGCGTCCGCTTGCCGTGGTGTATATTACCTAGGTATTTTTTGATAGAAGCAGGAACAGAGACATTGACTCAACTAATACATCAAAAACGTTTGGTTTAAAAAAAATGTTTGTTGAACAATTCAACTCCAGCCATTAATTACAAACATTTACATCAATAAGAAATAGAAACTAATCTTAATGTTGTCAACTCTGACATTCGAGACAAAAGACATTTCGAACTATGAACAAAAATAATTCATCTCCCAGTCTTTGAGGTCTCTGTTATTTATCGTCTGTCTCAATGGTTCCTACTGTAAGTTTTTTGTCGTTGAATTCACGATTTCTTCGTCTCTACTACTAGACTAATTGTAAGGCTACCTGGCTACCGGATTTATTGGCAGCACGTCCTAGGTACTATTCGAAACCTAGTTTTTCATGTTTAATTGCAAGAAAAAGGAATTTGAAGTTTTCTAATGAATTGTTAAACTAATGTATATGTCAAGCACTAGCGGATCCAGAACTTTGAAGTGGGGGGGCGATTTTTTTCCAAACCCTAACCCTAACGCCCAGTAAACCCTAACCCTATGCATAAACGTGCGTAGAGCGCGCGCGCACACACACACACACACAAACAAATATATATATATATATATATATATATATATATATATATATATATATATATATATCATTTCTCAACCTTCGGCGAAAACAAAACAACTGGGGCAGCGCTATAAGGTTCTCTTGTGGGGTTCGGGGCGAAGCCCCGACGACAAAAGCGTTTTCTTGCTTTTTTCACTGTAGAAACGTATTCTCCTGACATCTGCAGCTCATTATTCATCAATGGAGTTCTGGGCGAAGCCCCGACGCCAAAAGCATTTTCTATCATTCTTCATTGCAGAAACGCATTCTCCTGACAAGTATAGCTCATTATTCACCAATGGAGTTCGGGGCGAAGCCCCGACGACAAAAGCGTTTTCTTGCTTTTTTCACTGTAGAAACGTATTCTCCTGACATCTGCAGCTCATTATTCATCAATGGAGTTCGGGGCGAAGCCCCGACGCCAAAAGCGTTTTCTTTCATTCTTCACTGCAGAAACGCATTCTCCTGACCTAAAGCTCATTATTCATACTATTAAAAAGGACCTTTCGAATAATGTTGTACTTGAAAAATATTCTAATATAAATTTATAGGCCCATAATACATTGCAAATAAAACTGATTTGTTCCTTGAAAAGATAGGATACCCCACATATTTAGATTTTTGCTTTGAGGATCGCCGCCGAAAAAATTTTTTTTTGATAAATAGTATTTAAGAAAATTGAAGTATAAATTGTGAGTTATAGTCCCAAATTTATTTAACTAGAAAAATATCAGATTGAGTAAAGGTTGGGAAAAGGCGACTATGAAATCATTATTTGAGTTTAGAACTCATCTCAATCATGACTTTTATTCTGAAAAATTTCGTTTGAATTCTAACTTTTTCAATGCATGGTCTTTCTTAAAATAATTATGATAAATTCAAGTGAAATTACATAAACTCTGGTCTGGAAATGGGAGGGGCGGTAGAGTAAAAACGATTAATCCTCGCTCCTTTAATAATTTCTGCTAAAGATTGCATTTGTCATTAAAGAATAGGGGTGGGAAGTATATATAAATTATATTAGTGACAGATTTTTTTAAATTTTTTAATTTCTTAACTATAATACAAAAAGAAAAAGTATTGATTTGTCCGATGGGGGAAATGCGATTGCATGTATCGCCCCTCCCACCTGGTACAACCCTTTTTCATTTACTAATGATACAATTTGAGATTAGAGTGTGGTACGACATAATATACAATGGGTCACATATCAATACGTAGTTTATATTATATAGATATTCAACTAATTTTGTTCACAAACTATGATTCTCCACAAAAATAGGACCGCCCCCCCCAGCACTCAGAGGGCTAGAGTGGGGAGAGCAGTACATGCAATCGCCCCCCCTCACCCCACCGAATCGGCCAAGATACCAGAAAGGGAGCGACATAATATACAATTTATATATTAATTCAACTAATTTTGTTCACAAACTATGATTTCTCCATAAAAACGGACCGCCCCCCCCCCACTCAAAGGGTTTAGGTGGGAAAGGCTGTAGAGGTATTCACCCCCCCCCCCCCCACCAATCGGCCAACAGGGAACGACATAATATAAAGATCGCTTAAAATATCAATAACAAGTTTTAAAGATATAGATATTTAATTGATTTTGTTAGCAAGCTGTGATTTCTACAAACAATTTGGACCGCCCCCCCCATTCGAAAGTTTAGGGGGGGGGGGCGGCGGGATTGATACCATCGCCCCCTCCCGACCCCACCAAATCAGCCAACATACTAGAGGGGGGGGGTGAAATAATCTAAAAATAGGTTGAAATATAAATAATTAGTATATATTTTTAACATAAGTAATAAATTCGTATACCAATTGTGTGAATCCTATACTAAAGTTCGTCCGCCCCCCCCCCCCAAGGGGGGGTCGGCCAAGTGGGGGGGGGGGGCGATCGCCCCTACCGCCCCCCCCCCCTTGGATCCGCCAGTGATGTCAAGTAAATCACGCTGATCCAATGAAATAATGAGTGACAATCAAACCATGTTCTGAGGCGAGAGCGGGTGGGGCAGGAGCAAGAAGCTCAGACCTATCGCCGCACTCGGTCACATGAATACATTTAAAGAACACAAGCTTGTCTCTTTTTTCTCTCCAGAATTGGATTTCTTTTTTTTTTTGTTTGTTTTAAACAGCCAATGAAGTGACACACTTCACAAGCTCAAGGGGAAGTAACTGTTTGTTGTTCATGACGACTGTCTGCACGAAGTAAAGAACGAAATAAAAAACGTTTTGAGAACCCTTGACAGCAGCAAAACATTTTGTGATCACATAGAAAACTCATGTCTTACCAAGTTACCTTTGTCCTTACTTAGTCAACTAATACTTCAACATCAACAGTAAGTGTTTGTAACGTAAAATTAGCTGAACTACTTTCACGATCTGTATCAGAAATAACACAACATCTGAACCCAAAGTGGCAAAACATAAGTCTAACAGAGATCTGGCCTGTGTGGCATCCACACAACATTGATGCAGCCTTGATTGCGATTTGCGGTGGGCAGGTCGCGTCTGAGAAACGGACAACTCCCTAGAGGCTTCTTCACGGCCAGCAGAAGGAAAACGATCTCTAGAAAGATAAAGAAAAAGTTTTTCAAGGGCAGCCTCAAAGCCTCCCTGAGAACCTTCAACATAGACCCTGACACCTGAGAGAAGGAAGCATCGTGGCGCCGCGCAGTGAAAATTGTGCTCTGTCCAGCGATAGCTCACAGGATGCCATGGTTCGCGCCATGGTTCGCTCCCTGTTTCTCTCCCTTTCCTCTCTATTCAAGTTTCCATCAGGTTGCCACTTGCTGGGTCTGAAACATTGAGCATTCTTTATTCTTGATGAGCATCATTGTATTGAAAGAGAAGTATTTCTAGCAGGCCACACAATTTGAGATCATACTATATTGTCAAAGTTATTTTCTTGTTTCCCTCCCGGCCCAACTTGTTTCATTGTTCCAGTTGTTTTGTTATTCTATTCTCTAAATCTACATCCTCCTTAACATCACTTTAGACGTCACTTGAACATTAAGTTCAATCTTTTATTTGTTTCTCCATACCCACACCCTCTCTCTCTCTCTCTGTCTCTCTCCCTGTCTCTCTCTCTCTCTTCCTCTCTCTCTCTCCCTCCCTCTCTCTGTCTCTCTCTCTCTCTCTCCCTCTCTCTCTCTCTCTCTCTCCGTTTTCGTAAGAATCTGTGCTATTTATGTCTGGAAACTACAACATTAGCGTCCCAATTTCCTATGCCAGATTTCCTTACCACTTACATGTTTTCCCACATTTTTTGAGTGTTGCTGTTTTTGTGTCCATTTGGCTAACCAGCTGGAAGATATGTAGATAGACCTATATAGAGATGAATCTACAGACCTAAATATAGATTTGCAGGACAGCCCTAGGTGGGGAAAAAAGCAATAACCAGTGAACAAAATTGAAAAACAATTTCTGTCAATCAAGACTATAGTCTATTGTTTTGTTTTTTTAAAGTAACTTTTTTTTTTATTTGACTCGTTTTGGAATTAGGGGAGGTTTAGGGTTAAAGAAACCTCAATCTCAAAATGTTTACAATTTGTATGATAAAAACATTTTCCGTAGAAATTTAAATATCTGTAATAATTTGGAAAGAGCTTTATTGTTTCTTATGAAATATCTATTATCATTAACATAGATGGCTACTGGTCTGTATATGCGCTGGACTATAGTTTGGTCCGTAGTCCCGGTTTCTACTCTGTCCGCTGTCACCCCACACACACACACACACACAAAGTAGATATTCAACTCTGCAGGAACATCCGGAACACTTAAAACTTATTTTTGTTTTTAAACGACGTTCTTATTCAAATAAACAGAACTTTGTTTCGCTATATCAAAATACAATTGGCTATGTAGATAGAAACCATCAATTTCTTTTTACATCCAAGAGTATAGCGTATGCTGGTATCACTTGTTAGGTATCTTTTTTGTTTTTAAAATAGTTTTAATTTGTATCAGTATTGGAGATGTTCAGACATGGAAAGAACGTCATCAATAGAATCTGTTGGTGTCACAGGTGTATCAAATTATTTACGTCATAGACGAAGTAGTTTTAGAAAATGATAATATAAAATTTCATTCATTTTTTAGCACTTTAGACTCACAAAATAATGTGCCTTATAGTTGGCAGCAGTGCTGTTTGAATGTGACGTGCTTGACATTGTTTAGTTTGTCCATTTGAGTTGGCAGCAGTGCTGTTTGAATGTGACGTGCTTGACATTGTTTAGTTTGTCTATTTTAGTTGGCAGCAGTGCTGTTTGAATGTGACGTGCTTGACATTGTTTAGTTTGTCCATTTGAGTTGCTTCTTTGCTAGGTGTGTTTCTTTTGTGCACATAAATAGTTTGTGTGCTGTTTCTTAGGACGCACTATGTTGGCGTCATTGCTTCTTCTTGTTTTTCTTGGGTAGCAGATCTTTGGCTGGAGCCCTCTGTTGTGTTCTTCCCCAGTATTGGGTACGTTTGGTTATTCTTTATTTCTTCGTTGTTTTATAGCTCTAAAGCCGTTGCCATTATAATATTGTGAATGGCGGTCACAACGACTGCATCTATTGTATTGTAGTGCTTAGAAAAACGTCCTCGAGATCTCGACATTCAAAGTGTCAACAAAGAGCCGATGACTGGGATTTATCTTGTATCTGAAAATCTCCAATTTTAAGAATATTTTATAACAATGAATGATTAAGAAAAACTGAGAAAACATGAGTGTATAATTAACAAGTTTGACCGAAATATGGAAGAATCCTGGCCACTTTTTGATTAATAATGTACGACTGACTCAATTATCAGCCAATCAGAACATTTCTTTCAGTCTAGTGTTTCACGGAGATTTTTTGTTCTTTCCCCCAAGTAACGATCAATTGTCCATGTGTAGGATTGCTTTATTTACACAGGGTCCAGTTCCTTGGACAACTTGGCAGCCATTTAATCTAATGTATGTACACAGACGTCTGCCGATGTTGCATATTTCAAAAGTTGGACTCAAGTTACGAGCTAAATGGTATCATCAAGGAAATCTAGAAAATTGTTACTTTCCTTCCAGCTACTTGGGTCTGAAATGAGTTCCTGTTAACCCCTCCCCTCTTCTTTTTTTTTCCGATTCTGTCTCCCTTTTTCTCTCTCCTCCTTCTCACTCATTTTGACTCACTCCCTGTCTCTCTCCATTTCTCTCTCGCTCTCTCTCTAGTGTCTCCATCATACCCAGATTTTTGTCATTGATACTATCGATGAGGGTCAGTGCTTGGGCTCAAATCTAAAAGTTATTTGTCTAGGTCTAGGGCAGTCTAGGCTATCATCCGTGTTCCGTGGAAAGAGTAACTTGTTATTGATTATAGATAATTAAAAGACAGCTTTTTCTCTGCGTACTTACATGGTCCTTGTACTAAATTTATATCATTTGTCTGTTTCCTATTTTCATATTATTGTAAAAAAAAAAAAAGACAAAGCCGCCCAAGGCATAGACTTAAAAACAAGCCAGCAACCCTTCTGGAAGTATATGATAATAAATATTTCTTTATATCGTTTGGAGTCTTGGAAGGTATAAATGGAAATCGCATTCCCTCTTGAGTTAGCATGACACTGTTGTCCAAGGTAATATCTAATTAACACAAGGATCAAGCACCTACACTTTACAAGCACCTACACTTTACAAGCACCTACACTTTACAAGCACCTACACTTTACACATTATCCCTATCATCTTCCTTTCATGTGGTCCCTCTGGGACATAGACATAGGCAGCATTAAGGCCCCTTGCCTGAAGGGGCACCGCTATAATGAGATTCCCTTGCCACAGGCAGCTTCGGAAACCTTGTCTCATAAACCAGGACGTGTTAGCGAGTATTTCGGAAACATTTCACGGCATCTTTATGAGACCACTGGCCATAGAAGCTCTTAACATAACATTTTTAGTTTCGAAATACCGTATTGCAAGTACCAACATGTTTTGTAACAATAATAAAGCCTATAGCATTAGAGGCGGGCCCGTTATTAGCATCACGTGATACGGTAGATATAGTTTACGCTTACAGCTCCCGGGCACTCGCATGACACTCACCTGGGACCCCACGCACTGCTAAGGCCGCCTTTGGGTAAAGGCTACCAGTTTCAAGGCGTCTCGGTTCTGGGCGAGTTTCTCCAACTTAACTATGTCTTGCCCATCTGCTTAGCATCTGTATCCGAATCTCGGCGCCATGTATTTCAGAACAGGCCTTCTGCCTCTTTCCTCCATGGAGCTTGTTTTGTAGTGTTGGATGCAGGCTTGCGAAGAGTGTGGCCTATCCATCGCCATCGCCTCTCCTGAGGGATATCTACTCCTACAAGCTTTGTTCTTTGCTCGCGTTACACAAACGATCACATGGTTGAATAAAACTCAACAATTTCTAATATATCTTCTCCCTAAGTTAAAAAAAATAATGCGGAGTATTCAATTCGAAACTAAAGGCTGTATAGTATATCCAGGTATTCAATTAGAAACTAAACTCTGTATAGTATATCCAGGTATTCAATTCGAAACTAAATGCTGTATAGTATATCCAGGTATTCAATTCGAAACTAAATGCTGTATAGTATATCCAGGTATTCAATTAGAAACTAAACGCTGTATAGTATATCCAGGTATTCAATTCGAAACTAAACGCTGTATAGTATATCCAGGTATTCAATTCGAAACTAAACGCTGTATAGTATATCCAGGTATTCAATTCGAAACTAAACGCTGTATAGTATATCCAGGTATTCAATTCGAAACTAAATGCTGTATAGTATATCCAGGTATTCAATTCGAAACTAAACTCTGTATAGTATATCCAGGTATTCAATTCGAAACTAAACGCTGTATAGTATATCCAGTTATTCAATTCGAAACTAAACGCTGTATAGTATATCCAGGTATTCAATTCGAAACTAAACGCTGTATAGTATATCCAGGTATTCAATTCGAAACTAAACGCTGTATAGTATATCCAGGTATTCAATTCGAAACTAAACGCTGTATAGTATATCCAGGTATTCAATTCGAAACTAAACGCTGTATAGTATATCCAGGTATTCAATTCGAAACTAAACGCTGTATAGTATATCCAGGTATTCAATTCGAAACTAAATGCTGTATAGTATATCCAGGTATTCAATTCGAAACTAAACTCTGTATAGTATATCCAGGTATTCAATTCGAAACTAAACGCTGTATAGTATATCCAGTTATTCAATTCGAAACTAAACGCTGTATAGTATATCCAGGTATTCAATTCGAAACTAAACGCTGTATAGTATATCCAGGTATTCAATTCGAAACTAAACGCTGTATAGTATATCCAGGTATTCAATTCGAAACTAAACGCTGTATAGTATATCCAGGTATTCAATTCGAAACTAAACGCTGTATAGTATATCCAGGTATTCAATTCGAAACTAAACGCTGTATAGTATATCCAGGTATTCAATTCGAAACTAAACGCTGTATAGTATATCCAGGTATTCAAATCAAACTATTTTTACATTATGCAGTAGTGGCATTCAAAGCAAAAGACAAAACGCATTAGATCAAAACTCTAAATGCTAAAACTCTAAATGCTTTAGTATTCGTTATTGGAAATTAGTTGTGATTTTAATGACTTTTTTGTTCAATTAAAAACAACAACATTCCACAAAGAACAGACGACACACATATCAGTTCATTGAGTACTCACAGACGTCTACAGCTTTGCGTCTCCCAGTCGATGAGTAGCGCCGAGAGTGTACACACACACACACTCTCACACACACAGAGTCACTTGGATGGTTACAATTACGTTAAAATGTGTCCCCCCCCCCCCATTCACGACAACAGTCTTCTGGAAGAGAATGTACAGCTATCCTGACTCGTTGACTACTCAAGTAGGGCAGACTATTAACTCTTTGACCACAGAGAGTTACACGTTGTGGGCACAATAAAGATCGCGTCTTACATTAGTGAAGATAGTGAAAGAGTTAAAAATAATTTCTTCAGCATGTCACAGAGCATGAAGACGTGGGAAGAAGAGGGGGAGGGGAGGGCAAGAACAGTGTCGACAAAATTATCAGCTCCCCCTCCCCTCTAAACAAAATGATCATTGTTAAATAGTGGAGATTGATCGCCATGATTGCATTGCTAAACAATAAGTCCCACTTTTTGCGACTAGCCAGCCCACGGGGCAAGAGACTCCAACAGAAGCAGCACAGAGGAAAAGGAAATTCAAAACGATCTACCTGATGAATTATGAAATACTTTGTGTTAGAGGCTAGAATGTGCTAGATGTTTTTATGCAGAACTTTGTGTTAGAGGCTAGAATGTGCTAGATGTTTTTATGCAGAACTTTGTGTTAGAGGCTAGAATGTGCTAGATGTTTTTATGCAGAACTTTGTGTTAGAGGCTAGAATGTGCTAGATGTTTATACGCAGAACTTTGTGTTAGAGGCTAGAATGTGCTAGATGTTTTTATGCAGAACTTTGTGTTAGAGGCTAAAATGTGCTAGATGTTTTTATACAGAACTTTATGTTAGAGGCTAGAATGTGCTAGATGTTTTTATGCAGAACTTTGTGTTAGAGGCTAGAATGTGCTAGATATTTTTATGCAGAACTTTGTGTTAGAGGCTAGAATGTGCTAGATGTTTTTATGCAGAACTTTGTGTTAGAGGCTAGAATGTGCTAGATGTTTTTATGCAGAACTTTGTGTTAGAGGTTAGAATGTGCTAGATGTTTTTACGCAGAACTTTGTGTTAGAGGCTAGAATGTGCTAGATGTTTTTACGCAGAACTTTGTGTTAGAGGCTAGAATGTGCTAGATGTTTTTATGCAGAACTTTGTGTTAGAGGCTAGAATGTGCTAGATGTTTTTATACAGAACTTTATGTTAGAGGCTAGAATGTGCTAGATGTTTTTATGCAGAACTTTGTGTTAGAGGCTAGAATGTGCTAGATGTTTTTATGCAGAACTTTATGTTAGAGGCTAGAATGTGCTAGATGTTTTTATGCAGAACTTTGTGTTAGAGGCTAGAATGTGCTAGATGTTTTTATGCAGAACTTTGTGTTAGAGGCTAGAATGTGCTAGATGTTTTTACGCAGAACTTTGTGTTAGAGGCTAGAATGTGCTAGATGTTTTTATGCAGAACTTTGTGTTAGAGGCTAGAATGTGCTAGATGTTTTTACGCAGAACTTTGTGTTAGAGGCTAGAATGTGCTAGATGTTTTTATGCAGAACTTTGTGTTAGAGGCTAGAATGTGCTAGATGTTTTTATACAGAACTTTATGTTAGAGGCTAGAATGTGCTAGATGTTTTTATGCAGAACTTTGTGTTAGAGGCTAGAATGTGCTAGATGTTTTTATGCAGAACTTTATGTTAGAGGCTAGAATGTGCTAGATGTTTTTATGCAGAACTTTGTGTTAGAGGCTAGAATGTGCTAGATGTTTTTATGCAGAACTTTATGTTAGAGGCTAGAATGTGCTAGATGTTTTTATGCAGAACTTTGTGTTAGAGGCTAGAATGTGCTAGATGTTTTTATGCAGAACTTTGTGTTAGAGGCTAGAATGTGCTAGATGTTTTTATGCAGAACTTTGTGTTAGAGGCTAGAATGTGCTAGATGTTTTTATGCAGAACTTTGTGTTAGAGGCTAGAATGTGCTAGATGTTTTTATGCAGAACTTTATGTTAGAGGCTAGAATGTGCTAGATGTTTTTATGCAGAACTTTGTGTTAGAGGCTAGAATGTGCTAGATGTTTTTATGCAGAACTTTATGTTAGAGGCTAGAATGTGCTAGATGTTTTTATGCAGAACTTTGTGTTAGAGGCTAGAATGTGCTAGATGTTTTTATGCAGAACTTTGTGTTAGAGGCTAGAATGTGCTAGATGTTTTTATGCAGAACTTTGTGTTAGAGGCTAGAATGTGCTAGATGTTTTTATGCAGAACTTTATGTTAGAGGCTAGAATGTGCTAGATGTTTTTATGCAGAACTTTGTGTTAGAGGCTAGAATGTGCTAGATGTTTTTATGCAGAACTTTATGTTAGAGGCTAGAATGTGCTAGATGTTTTTATGCAGAACTTTGTGTTAGAGGCTAGAATGTGCTAGATGTTTTTATGCAGAACTTTGTGTTAGAGGCTAGAATGTGCTAGATGTTTTTATGCAGAACTTTGTGTTAGAGGCTAGAATGTGCTAGATGTTTTTACGCAGAACTTTGTGTTAGAGGCTAGAATGTGCTAGATGTTTTTACGCAGAACTTTGTGTTAGAGGCTAGAATGTGCTAGATGTTTTTATGCAGAACTTTGTGTTAGAGGCTAGAATGTGCTAGATGTTTTTATACAGAACTTTATGTTAGAGGCTAGAATGTGCTAGATGTTTTTATGCAGAACTTTGTGTTAGATGCTAGAATGTGCTAGATGTTTTTATGCAGAACTTTGTGTTAGAGGCTAGAATGTGCTAGATGTTTTTATACAGAACTTTATGTTAGAGGCTAGAATGTGCTAGATGTTTTTATGCAGAACTTTGTGTTAGAGGCTAGAATGTGCTAGATGTTTTTATGCAGAACTTTATGTTAGAGGCTAGAATGTGCTAGATGTTTTTATGCAGAACTTTGTGTTAGAGGCTAGAATGTGCTAGATGTTTTTATGCAGAACTTTGTGTTAGAGGCTAGAATGTGCTAGATGTTTTTATGCAGAACTTTGTGTTAGAGGCTAGAATGTGCTAGATGTTTTTACGCAGAACTTTGTGTTAGAGGCTAGAATGTGCTAGATGTTTTTATGCAGAACTTTGTGTTAGAGGCTAGAATGTGCTAGATGTTTTTATACAGAACTTTATGTTAGAGGCTAGAATGTGCTAGATGTTTTTATGCAGAACTTTGTGTTAGAGGCTAGAATGTGCTAGATGTTTTTATGCAGAACTTTATGTTAGAGGCTAGAATGTGCTAGATGTTTTTATGCAGAACTTTGTGTTAGAGGCTAGAATGTGCTAGATGTTTTTATGCAGAACTTTATGTTAGAGGCTAGAATGTGCTAGATGTTTTTATGCAGAACTTTGTGTTAGAGGCTAGAATGTGCTAGATGTTTTTATGCAGAACTTTGTGTTAGACACTAGACGCTCAGGATTCCATTCACCAATTCTACATTTCTTTCAGCATTTTCAGCATCTTTTATATCTGTATTTACAGTCAAACATATGGCATTTCTTTCAACGAAATTCGGTTCAATTATAATTTGTGGTTTGAGTGGATTTAAAAAAAAATAAATAAATATATGTTTGAAACTGGTTCTTCTGGCACATATAGGCATTCAAACATAGAATACCTGCTCTGGTTTACATAATCTTCTTTTATAAGTACAACTGATATGTTTTAATTAATTTTCATATATCCTAAAAATGGCTCGAGTCAACCAGTTTGTTGATAGTCAACCAGTTTGTTGACAGTTTCACACAGCGGCGTAGCATCCATGGCGCGAAGGGGTTCAGTGAACACGGACTCACAACCATTTAGGGGCCCACAGCCTGTCGCGTAACAAAACAACCATGGCATTAGGGCCGGATTTACCTATAGGCAACATAACCTATAGCTCAGGGCCCAAAAGAAATACTTAGTAGTTACATATATTATCTGAAGGACTTATGGGGCCCTAAAATAACTTGAGGCCTTATCAAGTCTAACTACGGCATTACATGGTGCGTAGTGGTTTCATTGCGCATGGGTCCATGACTAAGGATCAATTGTAACTTACATGATCCCCTGCAGATGACGTTAAAGTGGATAAAGAAATTACTGCAATTTTGTAAAAACCAGTTTTTTAAAAAAGTCTTTAACAAAAAATAAACTTCCCATTAATGTTTATATTACCTTCAAAACATTAACCCTTGTTTTCAGCTAGTCTGTGTACAAGGTATACAGACTAACGCTAATGCTATACCTTTGTTAATTCTTTGTAAAAGTCTGGACGATTCTGGAAGCCAGATAGATGCCAGTTTACGTGTGTGTGTGTGTGTGTGTGTGTCGTGTGACGCTTGAGCGTATGCGTTCTAACGTGTGTAGGCTATGTATGGGTGTCTGTGTGTTAACATGTGAAAGTGTGTGTGTATTTATGTATGTGTATGAACGCGAATCCCATTATAAAATATATAAAAGTATCATGTCCCATTAATACGAAACAATAAATGTCTGGCATAACATTTCCAAGTGGACTAGTTGAAACAAACTAAAAACAAAAGCGCCATTGTACGAACGAAACGTGAAACTTTTGAGATTTTAAAATGTAAATTTTTTTTTTGGTCTTTTTCTGAGTTTATCTTGTTTCAAAGTGTCTATTGTATCTCCGCTATTCCAGTCTTCTACCTGGTCCCTTAAAGTTCTCTGTCTCCCACCATGATCTAGTCTTCTATCATTTGTATTGTTTTTATTTCTAGCATTTTTAGCTTTATCTTTAAGAAGACTTCACATTAATTGATGGATTGTGGAAAGTGGGCTGCAAGTGGTCATCATATTTAGTGGGAATGTAAAGAGGGGAGGGGCTGGGCGAGATGGGGAACTTTAAAAAAAAAAGGCGATTTCATTTTATTATGTTTTATGGTTTCTTTCGGTGATTGTTGCCCTAGTTGCGTCCCTTGGTCCAACTTTCTACTTGTGGTCCTAGGTGTCGTACCAACGTCCTCTGGTACGAAATTGTTTTAGGAAGTAGTGTAGAAACATTGTTGAGTTTTCAAGGCCGGATGATTATCTCTCTTAATATTGATACTGGATTATAATCTGGGTCAGGAAGTCCCCAGGTCTCTCCCAACCCAAACCCATTCTGTAGTTGTTTGGGTTTGCATTCCGCCCGGACTATCGTCGCTATGGTCCCGGGTTCAAATCCTGCTATCGTCTGCTCTTGTGCAGGAAGTTTATTTCTGATAGGGGGAAATAATCTAAAAACTTTCACAGGTCAAAGGGTTTTTCTACCTACTCGGTCAGTTCAATTGCATTCACCCAAATAAATCTGGGTTGATTTATTCACATCATTTCAGAAATAGATGCAGTGCCCTTCTTGAAATGGCATCCGCCTCCAAGTGGAAGCATCCTTCACAAGGATATGGCAAGAATTATGGGGATGCGACTATAGTGGATTAACCTAAGGGTCAAAGATCATTGCTTTGGCTCAGTAGAAAGAGACTTGCACAATACGCTAATCTCGACTACGACCATTCTCATTGGGCGACATTGGGCGACATTGGGGATTGTTTTCTTTGAGTCAGTCTTTCCATGGACATCGTGGTTCATTATAAAAACATCTAATTTCCTCGTTTTTGCTTGTTTATGTTTGTTTTAATTGTTTATGTTTGTTTTATTGTTTTTGTTTCCTTAAATTGTTTTTTTTTTGGCTTCTTTCTTTTTTGCTTGTTTTTGCTTCTTCATGTTTGTTTTACAAACTCTTTCCCAAATGAAGATTACTTTGCCATAACCCAAATCCCCTGCACTTCAGGCTGATATTAGGCAGGCTTCGAACTGGGAACTATCGTGACCAAAACCAGTGGCTTATTAGTGGCAGCCATCTACTAGAGGTTCTCTCCAAGTTATTTACCTTCTACTTAGCTAAACGTAAACAAGTTGGAGGGCATAAAATGCCGATAATTGCTTCTGAATGTTTTCCGACATAGAGATATCCACACGGAATGGTGTGGAGGGTTAAATCAAAATAATAATGAAACAGATATTAAATATGACATGGTCTTCAAAAGATTTCACAAGTCTCTCGTTTTGTGGTCATTGTTCGTGAGTTGAACTTTAAGTCTAGGGACCTCAGTAAGGTCACGTGTCTCCCGTTCCATCCATTGCTCGTTACTTTACGTTTACTCTACTCTTCAAAATAACAAACATCTAGAAAATGCTTCGATTAATTTTTTTAAAACCCTTGCTATCTTGTCTTATCCAGAGCTCAATCAATGGAGATCCATTTGTTGTTATTGGTCAAGTTTGAAGATTCCTGAAATAGCTGATAAAGTTGTTTGTGGTTTGTCTCTAAAGTACTTTCCAGAAATGCCATCATTGAGAGCTGATGTGAGAGCTCTATCGACCATTCAAGCCTCGCTATCGCGCTAGTGTGCTAATACGTCTATATAAAAAGCTGATCTAGCTAAACATGTGTCAGTGATTTTGTTAAACATGTTTATTTATATCGGTGATGTAGTTAAACAAAAATATGCATGCTGCACTGTACATCACCGTAGTAAACTCTAGTACTGTCTCTACACTGTACATCACCGTACTAAACTCTACTGTCTCTACACTGTACATCACCGTACTAAACTCTACTACTGTCTCTACACTGTACATCACCGTACTAAACTCTACTACTGTCTCTACACTGTACATCACCGTACTAAACTCTACTACTGTCTCTACACTGTACATCACCGTACTAAACTCTACTACTGTCTCTACACTGTACATCACCGTACTAAACTCTACTGTCTCTACACTGTACATCACCGTACTAAACTCTACTACTGTCTCTACACTGTACATCACCGTACTAAACTCTACTACTGTCTCTACACTGTACATCACCGTACTAAACTCTACTGTCTCTACACTGTACATCACCGTACTAAACTCTACTACTGTCTCTACACTGTACATCACCGTACTAAACTCTACTGTCTCTACACTGTACATCACCGTACTAAACTCTACTACTGTCTCTACACTGTACATCACCGTACTAAACTCTACTGTCTCTACACTGTACATCACCGTACTAAACTCTACTACTGTCTCTACACTGTACATCACCGTACTAAACTCTACTACTGTCTCTACACTGTACATCACCGTACTAAACTCTACTGTCTCTACACTGTACATCACCGTACTAAACTCTACTACTGTCTCTACACTGTACATCACCGTACTAAACTTTACTACTGTCTCTACACTGTACATCACCGTACTAAACTCTACTACTGTCTCTACACTGTACATCACCGTACTAAACTCTACTACTGTCTCTACACTGTACATCACCGTACTAAACTCTACTACTGTCTCTACACTGTACATCACCGTACTAAACTCTAGTACTGTCTCTACACTGTACATCACCGTACTAAACTCTACTGTCTCTACACTGTACATCACCGTACTAATTTTTACTACTGTCTCTACACTGTACATCACCGTACTAAACTCTACTGTCTCTACACTGTACATCACCGTACTTAACTCTACTGTCTCTTCATGGACTCTTGCGTTTCACTTGAGGACTCCGCCAGGACCGACTTCATGGCCGACTAACAGTTCCGGTCTCCTCACTGTCCTGTCTTGAACTGCCCTGCCTTACACACTGTCTCTGAAGGATTTCGATCACATGACCTTAACACGGGTCATATTTGCGTGTACTAGCAATACTGTACCTTGTCCATCGACAGTCGTTGACCTGAGGGAATAGCCCACGTGTGTCAGTTAACCCTATCGCGCCGCCAATAGGCAGGGCCGGTCTTAGGCCAAGGCAAACTATGCGGCCGCAGTGGGCCCCGCACTTTCATAGGCCCCGCGAAAATTCTAGGTGTAAATTATTAAATCAAACCATTTTAACTTATTATTTAAGTTATTATTAAAGGGTTCCTGGAATTCTCGTGAAATTGTAAAATATACGAAAAAGTCATGAAAATCTCCTGAATTTATTAAAATCTTCTGAAAACTGATTCAAATCTCCATAAAAACAGACAAAATTGTCATTTCAGGGTGTCGGACTCGCGATAAAAAAAGGCATTGTAGGCTTTCATTTAATAAAAATGTAATAATAAGGCGAATTTTAACCAAAACAAGAAGTTCAAATACTTAATTTACTTTAATAGTCGCTGGCATACAGATATAGATATAAATCTATCTCGACCTCTTATATAAAAAAAAAAAGATCTGAATGTTTATAGGCTTTTCGTTGAAAAACTACAATCTACTGTCGATGGCTCGTAAAGTTAATTTGACAGTGATTTGTACTTAGTAAAGTATAAATAAATTGCAAAGATGAATTTATTTTCTAATACAAAATCTTAATTTTCACTTATTATCCTTATCACAACCCAAAATAGGCCCCGCGCTATCCGTTTCGCATAGGACCCCGCAATCTGTAGGACCGGCCCTGCCAATAGGGTTATAACAATAGAATTGTTAGTTTTTTCTTACTACAAGGTATAAAGGAGACTAATTAAACTTATATCGCCGCATCAGTCAGGTACAATTTCATTCGCTTGTTCGAAATACAAAACAAAATAATTAATCACTAATACTTAATTAATTAATAGGTTTATTTTTGTAAATTCTTGTTTTTTGTCGGGTAAAAAAAATTTTTCAAAATCTCAGTTTAATCCGAGATTGGGTGTGGGAGAATTAACATGTACAAACTTTTTAATAGACAGACAGACAGACTGACTGACAGAGTAGGGTTGATATATGCTTTGTAAAAGTAGTTGCACCTAAATCTTATCTGAAACTTATTCTAATTTATGAAAGGTTTTTTTAGGAGGGGATTAAGGAAAGAAATTTTGGAAGCCGCCCTAAGTAGTTAATGATGACAATGTCCTAACCTGAATATGTGTGGAAGTATGTTTTTTGAAAGGAAGAAGAAGAAACAGATTTCATTCCAGAAACGAATACCGGAAGACAGCGTCTTGGTTCGCCTCTTAACTACAGTCCTGGTTCAAAGAGTCGAGATGAACTGAATGACGCGACAGACCACGTGATCAACAAGGAGAGACGGCGTAATCAACACGGGGGGTCATCAGCGAATCTTCAAAGGGAAATCTCTTATCGCTGAAGTGAAAGAATGGCGCCCTCTTGTGTTCCCCCCTCCCACTTGTGGGACACTTGTGAAGAGACCTGGGCAGATACCTTGGGTCAGCTCGGGCTCTCCTAGAAACTCCTCAACAGAGCGGTCAAGTTTTTGTTGTGTCTAAGGGTACAACTGGAGCAGTCATGCTTTTGTTGTGTCTGAGGGTACCACTGGAGCGGTCTAGTTTTTGTTGTGTCTGAGGGTACCACTGGAGCGGTCAAGTTTTTGTTGTGTCTGAGGGTACCACTGGAGAGGTCTAGTTTTTGTTGTGTCTGAGGGTACCACTGGAGCGGTCAAGTTTTTGTTGTGTCTGAGGGTACCACTGGAGCGATCTAGTTTTTGTTGTGTCTGAGGGTACCACTGGAGCGGTCTAGTTTTTGTTGTGTCTGAGGGTACCACTGGAGCGGTCTAGTTTTTGTTGTGTCTGAGGGTACCACTGGAGCAGTCATGCTTTTGTTGTGTCTGTACACAATACGTACAAGTTGTCTGAGGGTACCACTGGAGCAGTCAAGCTTTGTGTCTGTGTACAATACCTACAAGTTCTCTCAGGGTACTATTGGAGCAGTCATGCTTTTGTTGCGTCTGTACACAATACGTACAAGTTCTCTGTGAGGGTACTATTGGAGCAGTCAAGCTTTTGTTGTGTCTGTACACAATACATACAAGTTCTCTGTGAGGGTACTATTGGAGCAGTCAAGCTTTTGTTGCGTCTGTACACAATACGTACAAGTTCTCTGTGAGGGTACTATTGGAGCAGTCAAGCTTTTGTTGTGTCTGTACACAATACATACAAGTTCTCTGTGAGGGTACTATTGGAGCAGTCAAGCTTTTGTTGCGTCTGTACACAATACGTACAAGTTCTCTGTGAGGGTACTATTGGAGCAGTCAAGCTTTTGTTGTGTCTGTACACAATACATACAAGTTCTCTGTGAGGGTACTATTGGAGCAGTCAAGCTTTTGTTGTGTCTTTACACAATACATACAAGTTCTCTGTGAGGGTACTATTGGAGCAGTCAGGTTTTTGTTGTGTCTGTACACAATACGTGCAAGTTCTCTGTGAGGGTATCACTGGAGCAGTCATGCTTTGTGTCTGTGTACAATACCTACAAGTTCTCTCAGGGTACTATTGGAGCAGTCAAGCTTTTGTTGTGTCTGTACACATACGTATAAGTTCTCTGAATGTACCACTGGAGCAGTGGCGTTTCGTAAGGTGGGCGGGAAGACAACACACTAAGCACTTCAACTAAATTCAACTCCTTGAAAGTTTTTCGGTGTTTGTTCATAAAAAAAAACCCACTTTGTAAAATAACATTTTCGTTTGATCAAAGACTGCTGATTATATATAGGTCAGTAGCAATGACCTAAATAGGGTGCTGTCCCTTAGTTTTAGTCTTCTCAAATATTCTAAAATAATAAGTTTAAGAAAATAATGATAATTTATTTCAGTTGAAGTTTATGAAATATGAAAAAAAAGTATCTCTCAGTAGAAGACGATTCAAGATGCGCAAATGAGACGAACCATTCAATAATAGTGTTGGCCGAAAGACATTAGTGCTCAAGATATGAAAGATGATTGTGAAACAAAAGTACAAATAACCCTAATTCTATTTACTGTTGGAGGCCGGTGTGGACAATATAGATTATAGAAGCACTATTGACCATACCACAGCTGCGCTGTATTGGACACATCAAGAATGGGAGACGACCGCATGCCAAAGACGATCTTTTTTTGGAAAGCCTTGAGAAGGACGGCGTAAAGGGGATTCTCTCCCCCCCCCCCTTTTCCACGTAGCACATTCCAAAGAAAAATCTTAATCGAAGACTCAGGTACTGAAGACGTAATGAAAACTTAACAGCTTTCTTTGCATGACATGTGGCAAAATATACGGGTCGCAACTGGGTTTTGTGTAGTCATGTGAAATACTGTACTCAGCCTCAACTTGATGACATTGTCATTATGTGTGTTGAGGAGAGAGAGGGGGGGGGGGACAGAGAGTAAAAAGAGAGAAGAGACTACAATGATAGAAGAGACTACAATGATAGAAAAGACTACAATGATAGAAGAGACTACAATGATAGAAAAGACTACAATGATAGAAAAGACTACAATGATAGAAGAGACTACAATGATAGAAAAGACTACAATGATAGAAGAGACTACAATGATAGAAGAGACTACAATGATAGAAGAGACTACAATGATAGAAGAGACTACAATGATAGAAGAGACTACAATGATAGAAGAGACTACAATGATAGAAAAGACTACAATGATAGAAGAGACTACAATGATAGAAGAGACTACAATGATAGAAGAGACTACAATGATAGAAGAGACTACAATGATAGAAAAGACTACAATGATAGAAAAGACTACAATGATAGAAGAGACTACAATGATAGAAGAGACTACAATGATAGAAGAGACTACAATGATAGAAAAGACTACAATGATAGAAGAGACTACAATGATAGAAGAGACTACAATGATAGAAGAGACTACAATGATAGAAGAGACTACAATGATAGAAGAGACTACAATGATAGAAAAGACTACAATGATAGAAAAGACTACAATGATAGAAGAGACTACAATGATAGAAAAGACTACAATGATAGAAGAGACTACAATGATAGAAGAGACTACAATGATAGAAGAGACTACAATGATAGAAGAGACTACAATGATAGAAAAGACTACAATGATAGAAGAGACTACAATGATAGAAGAGACTACAATGATAGAAGAGACTACAATGATAGAAGAGACTACAATGATAGAAAAGACTACAATGATAGAAAAGACTACAATGATAGAAAAGACTACAATGATAGAAGAGACTACAATGATAGAAAAGACTACAATGATAGAAAAGACTACAATGATAGAAAAGACTACAATGATAGAAAAGACTACAATGATAGAAGAGACTACAATGATAGAAGAGACTACAATGATAGAAGAGACTACAATGATAGAAAAGACTACAATGATAGAAAAGACTACAATGATAGAAAAGACTACAATGATAGAAAAGACTACAATGATAGAAAAGACTACAATGATAGAAAAGACTACAATGATAGAAAAGACTACAATGATAGAAGAGACTACAATGATAGAAAAGACTACAATGATAGAAAAGACTACAATGATAGAAAAGACTACAATGATAGAAAAGACTACAATGATAGAAAAGACTACAATGATAGAAAAGACTACAATGATAGAAGAGACTACAATGATAGAAGAGACTACAATGATAGAAGAGACTACAATGATAGAAAAGACTACAATGATAGAAGAGACTACAATGATAGAAGAGACTACAATGATAGAAGAGACTACAATGATAGAAGAGACTACAATGATAGAAGAGACTACAATGATAGAAGAGACTACAATGATAGAAAAGACTACAATGATAGAAAAGACTACAATGATAGAAGAGACTACAATGATAGAAAAGACTACAATGATAGAAAAGACTACTATGATAGAAGAGACTACAATGATAGAAAAGACTACAATGATAGAAAAGACTACAATGATAGAAAAGACTACAATGATAGAAGAGACTACAATGATAGAAGAGACTACAATGATAGAAGAGACTACAATGATAGAAGAGACTACAATGATAGAAGAGACTACAATGATAGAAAAGACTACAATGATAGAAAAGACTACAATGATAGAAAAGACTACAATGATAGAAAAGACTACAATGATAGAAGAGACTACAATGATAGAAAAGACTACAATGATAGAAGAGACTACAATGATAGAAAAGACTACAATGATAGAAGAGACTACAATGACAGGTGTATGAGTACTCATGTATTCCTACGACTGAAATCATTCCGATGTTATAATAATGATCACTTGCCGTCTCATCGGTATGTCGATTTATGCAAAAAGACCCTGGAATACATTCGATCATTGACTTTTGTAGCAAGACAAATGACGGAAACTCCTTCAGAATGTAGCTAGACAGTTGAAAACACTACAACTGACGTCTTTGCCCTCATAACAAAACACAAAGAAGACAAAGTGCAGGAACACTGTCTTGAAGAGTTAAGAGTTGATTTCCCATTCCCCTGCTCGAGCTATTAAACCCCCTAAAAAACATTAAATACTAATTTAAAAAAAAAAAGATTATTCCCCCCTAAAACATTTTAAAGCGATTACTTTGCTCTTAATAACTAATGAAAATGATTTTTTTTTAATTTAACATTTGTACCCCCCAAACGGAAAAAAATTCCAGGTTTAGCGAATGTACAAATCTACTAGACTTTATTCTAATGATAGGCCTTTAGATCTAGTTCACAGACCTATGTATGTGAGCTAAATGTTCCTCTCTCAGCTCCTCCACTGGCGCCGCCACTGTAAGTTGAATTGAAATTTAGCAATGGGACAGTAAAAGAACAAACATGTCATTGTAAAAGAAGGATTACTGTAAACCTTCTAGTAGTTCAGAGACAGGGAAAGAGGAGACGAGCCTTTGTGTGTGTGTGTGTATTCCCCCCCCCCGGCCCATGTTTCTACAGCTTCCTGTCTGTGATTGACATCTGTACGCTGCGTCTGGACAAAAGTAATGGAGCCATGGACATGTCATTTTGTATGGCATTGGTTCTTGAATTCTTTGTCTGTATTTATGGCCTGGTGTTAGGACAGGCGATATTCCTTCGTCTGCTGTGTTTGGAACAGGGGACTAGTTGTAACCGTTACAATAAAATGTACAGCATTTATTACACAAAAATAACGTTAATCGCGTGTTAGTATTTTGTATTGTTTAATATAAAGACTATTACAATGAGAATCGTTACAAAGCTTATATTAACGCACTCTGTCTCTGTGGTAAACAAAAGTGCACACTTTATTTCTCCCACACCCATTCTCGGTTCAAGTTGACTTGAATCAATAAAAAAAAGGTAACCAATTAGTCAATTAATTTCTGGTCATTTATTATTTTGTTTGATGCCAACAAGGGAAACTAATCATTCAGTATTCACTGATAAGACTAAATTTGTTGGGTTTAGTCCCCTAAAATAATTGTTACCGCCATTTCTCCCTCACACATTCTCCGATCAAGTTGATACTTTAAACAAGTATTTATTGTACCTAACAAAACATAAATCAATTAAAAACAACAACAATTAGTCAATTAATTATTGGTAATACATTTTTATGTTTGATATCGAATAAGGGAAATAGCTTGTACATTATTGATAGATATAGTTTTAAAGGCGGAGTTCTTCCACTTTAGATGAACTTTGCTTTTTGTTTTTAATGTTTTTTGTTTTAATATTTTGCTTGTTTTAAGATTCTATTCCCTTTTAGTAAAAACTTGATTTTTTAAAATAAAAGAAACAATCTTCCACACTGGGTTGTAAGAAAATAGAACTAGGTATTCATTTAAACTCACTGGATCATATCTACGTCAGTTACTTTAATGGCTTTAATTATATTCCTATGTAGTATTGTGAAGCATTGGATATGTGTATATTTATGTATGTGTTAAATTGTTTGTGCTGTTTACAAAGCTTATATCAACTCTGTCTGTTTGGTAAAAAGTTTGAATGCGTTATTTCTCCCACACCCATTCTTGGATCTTGAATTCTTGAAGCCTTGCATAATTGGCAAATATCTACAATACATATATCAATATAAAAAAAAATAAACCAATTAGTCAATTTATTACTAGTAATTATTTTTTGGGGACACCAACAAGGGAAATTAATCCTTCAGTTTTCAATGATATGGCTAAATATGCCGTGTTTGGTCCTAATAGTTATGTCTAATATAGAGTCATTGTACCTAAGAAAACAACATGAATCAATAAAAAAAAATTAACCAACTAGTGTATTATTGGTAATTTTTTACCAAAAAAAAATCTACAATATTGAGAGATATAGTTGTAAGCTTTGAGTTTTCCCCCTTAGAAAATCTTTTTTTTTTTATTTATTTTTTGATATCTTTCTTGTTAATTTGGTCATAAAACAATAATAACTACGGCATGGTCCATAACGTATTACGTCCCTTGGTTCACGCCTGAGAAATCCCTATACTACGATAATAAAGCTGCACACAATGTCATTTCCGATCAAGTCCAAGCTATCTGAGAAGTCCAATGTTTCCTTTAAAAAGCTGATTGCACCCAGGCCTGGGTAGACTGGTTTATGGTAGTATTGGCTGACATTTTATTGTCTTTGCTGGATGGTGGGGGTGACGAATTACTTTTAGACTATAACAATATTCAATTCACGTGCAACAACTATTGATAAAGTGAGAATAAAACAAGTGAAATAACAAACAAACAAAAAAAGACATAAAAAAAGACAATTCTTTCATTATGAAACTTGTGACTGTTTCGTAAGAGCGAATATTTGATTCTTATCAACTAATGAGGGATAGATGGAACATTTCCTATCCCGCTCTACCCCTCACCATGGAAACATTCGGGTTAAGTGAATGTATTAGAGAGTCAGAGTATATAAAATTCTAATGATAATGACAGAGGCGTAGCTAGGGTGGGGGAGAATTTGAAAATCTTCCCTGGCCCCCACTTGAGGGGGGCCCTAAATGAGTGTTTTTACATTAAATATTACGCAAAATGCTTGGGCCCCCAAAGAGGTCAAGCCCCCCCTAACCTTAGGACCAACACTCAGAAATAACCCTAACCCTAGGACCAACATTCAGAAATAACCCTAACCTTAGGACCAACACTCAGAAATAACCCTAACCCTAGGACCAACACTCAGAAATAACCCTAACCCTAGGACCAACATTCAGAAATAACCCTATCCTTAGGACCAACATTCAGAAATAACCCTAACCCTAGAACCAACATTCAGAGATAACCCTAACCTTAGGACCAACACTCAGAAATAACCCTAACCCTAGGACCAACATTCAGAAATAACCCTAACCCTAACCCGAAGACGTAGTCTGTTCAAGATAAAGATTTTCTAGTCCTCAAAACAATTAATGTTTATTTTGAAAAAAAAAATAACGGTCAAACAAGAGTTTCCCAGTGTGGCCAAAAAGTTAGTAAGATATGCATCAAATTTTACATTTTTACGAAAATCATTAGAGCCGTTTTCGAGAAATCGTTCACCCACCCACCTACCCACCCTGTCCCCATGAATTTGAAAGCCGCATTAAGGAAAAGTAAAAAGAAAAAAGAAGTGATAAATTAGAAAAAGAAGTTGAAATAGCTTCCATAACATTACATACATTATCTAGTAGGTAGAACTTTTAAAAAAATAAAATGGTGACTTCATTATGATCTACATCTGAATTGAAGAAATCTATTGAAAGTTTCAACATAAGTTTAACTATAGTAGCTGTCTCTTTGCAGTTTACAGCTGTAGTGGAGCAGTTCTCCCAGTACAGTCTAAATAGAATTCAGTAGACTAACAAACTAGAACTACATACAAGTCAGTTTAGGTCTCAATTCTGGCACCAAACGTTTTCATCCCAGTCGATGCACTTCAACCTTACATTAACACCTAAGTCTATACCATGCACTTCAACCTTACATTGACACCTAAGTCTATACCATGCACTTCAACCTTACATTAACACCTAAGTCTATACCATGCACTTCAACCTTACATTAACACCTAAGTCTATACCATGCACTTCAACCTTACATTAACGCCTAAGTCTATACCATGCACTTCAACCTTACATTGACACCTAAGTCTATACCATGCACTTCAACCTTACATTGACACCTAAGTCTATACCATGTACTTAAACCTTACATTGACACCTAAGTCTATACCATGCAATAAAACGTTACATAAACACCTAAGTCTATACCATGCACTTAAACCTTACATTTACACCTAAGTCTATACCATGCACTTCAACCTTACATTGACACCTAAGTCTATACCATGCACTTCAACCTTACATTAACACCTAAGTCTATACCATGCACTTCAACCTTACATTGACACCTAAGTCTATACCATGCACTTCAACCTTACATTAACACCTAAGTCTATACCATGCACTTCAACCTTACATTAACACCTAAGTCTATACCATGCACTTCAACCTTACATTGACACCTAAGTCTATACCATGCACTTCAACCTTACATTAACACCTAAGTCTATACCATGCACTTCAACCTTACATTGACACCTAAGTCTATACCATGCACTTCAACCTTACATTAACACCTAAGTCTATACCATGCACTTCAACCTTACATTAACACCTAAGTCTATACCATGTACTTAAACCTTACATTGACACCTAAGTCTATACCATGCACTTCAACCTTACATTAACACCTAAGTCTATACCATGCACTTAAACCTTACATTGACACCTAAGTCTATACCATGCACTTCAACCTTACATTAACACCTAAGTCTATACCATGTACTTAAACCTTACATTGACACCTAAGTCTATACCATGCACTTCAACCTTACATTGACACCTAAGTCTATACCATGCACTTAAACCTTACATTGACACCTAAGTCTATACCATGCACTTCAACCTTACATTAACACCTAAGTCTATACCATGCACTTCAACCTTACATTAACACCTAAGTCTATACCATGTACTTCAACCTTACATTGACACCTAAGTCTATACCATGCAATAAAACCTTACATTAACACCTAAGTCTATACAATGCACTTAAACCTTACATTGACACCTAAGTCTATACCATGCACTTCAACCTTACATTAACACATAAGTCTATACCATGCACTTCAACCTTACATTGACACCTAAGTCTATACCATGCACTTCAACCTTACATTAACACCTAAGTCTATACCATGCACTTCAACCTTACATTAACACCTAAGTCTATACCATGCACTTAAACCTTACATTGACACCTAAGTCTATACCATGCACTTCAACCTTACATTAACACCTAAGTCTATACCATGCACTTAAACCTTACATTAACACCTAAGTCTATAAGACATTGTCTTCCACTCCCTGTCTCTATTCTATACATCCTATAACCTCAGTGTTTACATGAACATTTGTTGTGCTCTTCCGCGGGGATGAGTACTTGAAATAGGAACAAATCCAACTGAGGTAACACCGAACTCAATGCTGAACATGAACACCGACGAAAGGTCAACAATCGATAAATGGAGTCGAGGCTAGTGTTAAGCGATAAACACTTTTAATACTTAAGAAGGGATCCGTCGAATGTCCTTTAGTAAAGCTGTACATCTACTACTGGTTATTCCTAATGTTCTACACAAAACGTCTTGTTTATAGCGTCACTTAGAGTGTTCTTGTTTTTAAACTATCTGTCACGTCACTTGTCACTAAGGGAAACTTTCCCCTTATTCCCGAAACAAATACTAAATTATCAATCATGTCATAACACATTTCAATCTACACAATGTCACCTTGAATACTGAAAGAGAAACATAACTCTCACCTCCAGATCCAGAAACTACAAACCAAAACATGACCTCGAAATAGAACAACTACACGGACTTAACTGCCCACAATGTGACACAAACAATTACTAAACAAGAACATCAAAGGGCCATGACTTTACTGTTATTCATCAGCAGAAGTGCCAATATGGCAAGTGAGACATCTCACCCATGGGCACCACTTACCTATAAAACAAATGTACTGTCACGTAATCAGACGCGTTACTAATGACAACGGATATTGCTTTTGTGAGACTATTTTCCCAGAACCCACTAAAATACTGTCCTAGGGGTAAAAATAACTCGTAAAAGTGCAGATGCGCTCAAAAATAATGAATTTAAGTGTATTCAATATTCAATATTCTGAACTGTATGGATGTGGTGACAGCTATGTAACAGATCCCCGGACTACGCCTGAGCATGTTGAGTCACTAGATAACATCTGTTATGACTCTAGTACGTACCAAGCACACAACAGTCAGCGACTACATCAAGAAAACAAGTGACAAGAACTGATGAAGAAGGATGCTGACAAATGACTCAAAAAGAAATACGCTGACGAATGACTCACAAAGAAGGACACTGACGAATGACTCACAAAAAAAGACACTGACTCACAAAGAAGGACACTGACTCACAAAGAAGGACGTTAAAGAATGACTCAAAGAAATACGCTGACGAATGACTCACAAAGAAAGACACTGACTCACAAAGAAATACGATGACGAATGACTCACAAAGAAAGACACTGACAAATGACTCACAAAGAAAGACACTGACAAATGACTCACAAAGAAAGACACTGACGAATGACTCACAAAGAAAGACACTGACTCACAAAGAAAGACACTGACGAATGACTCACAAAGAAAGACACTGACTCACAAAGAAATACGCTGACAAATGACTCACAAAGAAAGACACTGATGAATGACTCACAAAGAAAGACACTGACGAATGACTCACAAAGAAAGACACTGACGAATGACTCACAAAGAAAGACACTGACGAATGACTCACAAAGAAAGACACTGACGAATGACTCACAAAGAAAGACACTGACGAATGACTCACAAAGAAAGACACTGACTCACAAAGAAATACGCTGACAAATGACTCACAAAGAAAGACACTGATGAATGACTCACAAAGAAAGACACTGACGAATGACTCACAAAGAAAGACACTGACGAATGACTCACAAAGAAAGACACTGACGAATGACTCACAAAGAAATACGCTGACGAATGACTCACAAAGAAAGACGCTGACGAATGACTCACAAAGAAAGACACTGACTCACAAAGAAAGACACCGAACCGACTCACAAAGAAAGACACTGACTCACAAAGAAAGACGCTGACTCACAAAGAAAGACACTGACTCACAAAGAAAGACGCTGACTCACAAAGAAAGACACTGACTCACAAAGAAAGACGCTGACTCACAAATGAAAGACACTGACTCACAAAGAAAGACGCTGACTCACAAAGAAAGACACTGACTCACAAAGATAGACTATGACTCAAAGAAATACGCTGACAAATGACTCACAAAGAAATACGCTGACGAATGACTCACAAAGAAAGACACTGACTCACAAAGAAAGACGCTGACTCACAAAGAAATATGCTGACAAATGACTCACAAAGAAAGACGCTGACGAATGACTCACAAAGAAAGACGCTGACTCACAAAGAAAGACGTAGACAAATGACTTACGCTTTGACCCTTTGTTAACTGATGTGTAGTAAACAGAAAAACAATAAATGATTTTGAAAGAAGTTCAATCTGCAGAACTCAATCAGTCATGTCGTCACTTTGGTTAGCAAGCAGTTCTGTAACTCTGTGTTGGTCTTTTGTTTCACATGTCACAACGTTCCATTTGTCAGTGCCTTGGCATCTTTCTTTGGCGCCTTTTTTTTTTACACACAAAAGTTGAAAGTGCAGCAGACGACATTCTCCTTTTTTTTTTTTCAAACTTTATGCAGAACTCATTTATCTTTGTATCTGATCCAGGAGGAAAGACAATCTCTGAACTTCTTTGAAATGACCTTAACCTTGGTTCTATTTTGTAATTATCTTGAAAAAGTAACAAGTTAAATTAAAACAAGGTTACCCAGACAGTTTGCGTGGAAACACAAACTGAAAATCGGCCCCCGAAGTGGTCCACCCAGGCAGGTAAAAAGGCAGGTTTCAATATTATCAGACTGAAATTCTATCAAAGACAAATGACAGAAAATAATGGAGAAAAAAAGGTTTACAGATCTTATGTGGTGCCCCAGCGATCCAGCAAACCAAAGGATAGGTGAAAATGAATGTGAAGTTAAATGTGAACCTGGCCTAACTGATGTCTTATAATGAATATCTAATTGATCTAATTGTTTTGTAAAGGGCCAATATCTTATTCCCCAAGAATAAAACATTTGTTTTGTTTGGTGTTTTATTGCAGTGTAGCAGTTAACGCGATAATATGTGAAAGTGCGGATCCTTCGGTCACATAGGTTGCAGTGGCATAAGACCGGCCCTGCAAAATAGCGGCGTATGCTATGCCGCCGGTCGACTAGTAGAGAATAGTTGTAAAAGTGGTGTATTTTAATGAAAAAAACTGCTTGCATAAGTGATTTAAAAAATTTGATTTTTCGCTTTCAGAAAAGAAAAAAGTAGCCGTTGCATCAGAACTTTGAATGGTCTAAAATATTGTGATGTCGGATTTTCACTATCTACAAGATCTAAACGAGACAGACAGGCCACACAAAACTAATATCGTATTTTCCCCTTTCGAGGGCCGCTAAAATAATTTTAAAAATCGCTTCTGTTGAGTGATTTAATTGTATTAATTATTTTGAATCAATCATGTAATCAATAGATCTAGGCTAACAATAACTTTGAGCGATGGAAAATATTTACTTAGAGCATGATCAGTTCGCTTTGGTCCAATCACTTTTTTTTTGGAAACAAAAGAGGAGGGGGGGGGGTGGAAATAGGAAGAGAAGGTTTCCGTGCTGTCTGTTCATTGTTTCAGTTCAAAGTGGACGTTGTGTCGGTAACTAAAGTGGACATTGTTTCAGTTCAAAGTGGACGTTGTGTCGGTAACTAAAGTGGACATTGTTTCAGTTCAAAGTGGACGTTGTGTCGGTAACTAAAGTGGACATTGTTTCAGTTCAAAGTAGACGTTGTGTCTGTAACTAAAGTGGACATTGTTTCAGTTCAAAGTGGACGTTGTGTCGGTAACTAAAGTGGACATTGTTTCAGTTCAAAATGAACAGAACTATTTACAAAACATCATAATAAAGAGAAGAAGATAGTTGTCAACAAAACCTCAAGAAGAGGAAGTTCTAAAACGGAATCTATTTTGAACTTGATTTTTCTCTTCAAGCTTTGAACTTCATGAATTTCATCTCATCAACTTTTTTCTGAAATAAAAAAAAATGATTATTATTTTCGAACAATTTACTTTCCTTAGAAATAATCGATATGTATGGATTTATTGATTAATGGACAATCTAATCAAAAGATTGATTTTATTTATTTCAATTTAATCCACCTCTGCTTGGCTTGCGTCCTATTCTCTTACTAGGGCTAAATTTTTCTTCTAAAAGATGAAATCTACACTAGGCTCGGTATTTAGACCTCACCACAGCACAATGTGTCCTTAAATAAAAACAACAACAGAAGAGCGTGTGGTCTTGCCATATTGAATTGTCACATGGATCATTGGTTTCAATAGAGTTCATTCGTATCAGGGATAGAACAGTAGAGACTAGGTTCACTATTGAACCACAGTCTGATGTTAGTCTCAAACGTCATTATAGATATATAGGACACAGGATGGACAGTGGGTAGCCTGGTATACAGAATGGACAGTGGGTAGTCAGGTATACAGGATGGACAGTGGGTAGCCTGGTATACAGAATGGACAGTGGGTAGTCAGGTATACAAGATGGACAGTGGGTAATCAGGTATACAAGATGGACAGTGGGTAGTCAGGTATACAAGATGGACAGTGGGTGGTCAGGTACACAGGATGGACAGTAAGTAGCCTGGTACACAGGATGGACAGTGGGTAGTCAGGTATACAAGATGGATAGTGGGTGGTCAGGTACACAGGATGGACAGTAAGTAGCCTGGTACACAGGATGGACAGTGGGTAGTCAGGTACACAGGATGGACAGTGGATGGTCAGGTACACAGGATGGACAGTGGGTGGTCAGGTACACAGGATAGACAGTGGGTAGCCTGGTACACAGGATGGACAGTGGGTAGTCAGGTATACAAGATGGACAGTAAGTAGCCTGGTACACAGGATGGACAGTGGGTAGTCAGGTATACAAGATGGACAGTAAGTAGCCTGGTACACAGGATGGACAGTAAGTAGCCTGGTACACAGGATGGACAGTAAGTAGCCTGGTACACAGGATGGACAGTGGGTAGTCAGGTATACAAGATGGACAGTAAGTAGCCTGGTACACAGGATGGACAGTAAGTAGCCTGGTACACAGGATGGACAGTGGGTAGTCAGGTATACAAGATGGATAGTGGGTGGTCAGGTACACAGGATGGACAGTAAGTAGCCTGGTACACAGGATGGACAGTGGGTAGTCAGGTACACAGGATGAACAGTAAGTAGCCTGGTACACAAATGGACAGTGGGTAGTCAGGTATACAAGATAGACAGTGGATGGTCAGGTACACAGGATGGACAGTGGGTGGTCAGGTACACAGGATGGACAGTGGGTAGTCAGGTACACAGGATAGACAGTGGGTAGCCTGGTACACAGGATGGACAGTGGGTAGTCAGGTATACAAGATGGACAGTAAGTAGCCTGGTACACAGGATGGACAGTGGGTAGTCAGGTATACAAGATGGACAGTAAGTAGCCTGGTACACAGGATGGACAGTAAGTATCCTGGTACACAGGATGGACAGTGGGTAGTCAGGTATACAAGATGGACAGTGGGTAGTCAGTTACACAGGATGGACAGTGGGTAGTCAGGTACACAGGATGGACAGTAAGTAGCCTGGTACACAGGATGGACAGTGGGTAGTCAGGTACACAAGATGGACAGTGGGTAGTCAGGTATACAAGATGGACAGTAAGTAGCCTGGTACACAGGATGGACAGTGGGTAGTCAGGTACACAAGATGGACAGTGGGTAGTCAGGTATACAAGATGGACAGTAAGTAGCCTGGTACACAGGATGGACAGTGGATAGTCAGGTACACAGGATGGACAGTAAGTAGCCTGGTACACAGGATGGACAGTAAGTAGCCTGGTACACAGGATGGACAGTAAGTAGCCTGGTACACAGGATGGACAGTGGGTAGTCTGGTACGCAAGATGGGCAGTGGGTAGTCAGGTACACAGGATGGACAGTGGGTAGTCAGGTACACCTTGATTACATCTCAAAGTATTTACTAATACACTTTGATTACATTTCAAAGCATTTACTAATAACAGAAACGGTGCATTTTTACAGTTCTACTTATGCTAGAGTGGGGCAATTTGTGTAAAGTTTATCTGTCATACGTTTGACGAGCTTTTCGTGTCAGTAGCACAGCACCGGTACTAAAACATTTGCTTTTTGCCACATAAGTCGGGAACGCTCTATCTTTATATTACTTTTGACAATGTCTTTCGAGCACCTTTTATTCATCTTTGACAAAGTTATTCGCACTTACGGACAATAAAAGATTATTATTATTATTATATTATTATTTTGTTATTCAATAGGTTTACATTTGTAAATGTTGAGATAGTAATGATTAGTAAACTAATTGAGTCAGATTGATTTTCGTGGGAAACAGCTCCAAGACCTTTGTTCAATCTTTTGACGTCAGGGCATCTTAACGTCTAGCAGTGCACTAATAAAACACAGCTCCAAATAGACACAGCTCCAAATAGACACAGCTCCAAATAGACTCAGCTCCAAATAGACACAGCTCCAAATAGACGCAGCTCCAAATAGACACAGCTCCAAATAGACACAGCTCCAAATAGACACAGCTCCAAATAGACGCAGCTCCAAATAGACACAGCTCCAAATAGACACAGCTCCAAATAGACGCAGCTCCAAATAGACGCAGTTCCGAAATTTATAGCTAATGAAAAATTGTATTAACTTTTTCTCTTATTTACAAGTAGTTCGTGTGTGGATCACCAGAACAATTCAACAAAAATACAACGTCCACCATGGACTATCTACAAAGGAAAAATTTTCCTACACTCACACCTCTCGACCAACTATAGTCTCCGACTCTGACAATATCTTCACTCACCCTCTCTCAGAGTCCCGTCACCAACTAACTTAAAAATCACACATCTCATCTACCACACAGACATTTAAGTGGACCTGTTGACCAGAATATCAACATCTCATGGTAGAGTACAAGTATAAGTTTAGCCCTACCATACAAAAGTACCATTACACTACCCTAGCACGGTTTGTAACTACTGGATGTTGAAAGGACGTAACGCGAGTGTCGTGGGCTCCATCCCCATACAAAAATAAAGTTTCCCTTTCAGACCATGCGGTCTACAGGCAGTGGCGTAGCATCCATGGCGCGAAGGGGTTCAATGAACCCGGGCCCACGACCAGTTAGGGGCCCACACCCGATGGTGTAACAACCATGGGGACAGGGCCATATTTCCCTCTATGCAACATAAGCTCTTTCTTAGAGCCTCCAAGAAATATTTAGTAGTTACATACAATATCTGGACTTATATGGGGCCTCATATCTCAAATAGCTTAAGGCCTTTTCAACTCTGAATAAGGCACTGCATGGCGCGTAGGGGTTTCATATCGCTTAGTCACACGACTACAGACCAATTGTGGCCTACCCTACACTGCAATTTTGTAAAAAAAAAAAAAAAGTGGTTAAAAAAATATAAACTGTCCTTTAATTACCCTAAACGTCATATCAAACTTTATATTAACTTCAAAACATTAACCGTGTTTTCCCCTAAAGTCATTGTAAGGAGCTGCTGTCATCAGTGTCGTACGCATCTAAAGTTGTGTGTTTACTTTGATGCACCATAATGGGTTTGTGCACTCTAGTTCCTAAGGACGCGCTACGTTGATGTCATTGCTTCTTTGCCTCTGTTGTGGTTATGCTGATGGCGGATCTTTAGTTGGAGTTTTCTTTGGTGTTTACTTCCCCCAGTGTTGTGGACGCAGGCTTGGGACTCTGTTATAGTCAGCCTGATTTGTTTTGGTTTGGTCCTTGCATCCATGGCATTGTGAATGTTTTGTGTGTGGGTTTTGAGAGGCCTTGATCAAATTGTGTCACCGAGCTTAAGGTGTGATATATCTCATTTGAATAATATGTTTAACTTGTGTTTCCCTTGTAAATACTAATAATATCCATACATTCATTAAATTGTTAAGCATACACTCTTGTTGTTCACTCATGTAAGTTAACGTGTCGTTCTCATTACTAGTGTTCGTGTTGAACCTATGATGTTCAGTTGAATGACATTTAGTCAATGTTTAGTAAGCCATAGTTTTATATAGTATTACTCTTTGCTTTGGTTTACACTGTTCAGGAGGGGAAGCCCGGGCAAATACATCATACCTTAGATGAGCCCGAACCCCCCCCCCCTGACAATCAGGTTTATTGTAATGTGGAGACGGTGCTTTTGTGGTGAAGTTTGGGTCCCATTCTTTCTCTTTTTTTTTTATTCCGCTATGTTAGTTTCATCCGTTGATATAATTACCTTTTTTATGTTTTTTTTTTAAAGTAAGCATCTTTATTTTTGTAATTTTGCTTTGACCAGAAATCTAGATTGAGACTTAAACTGAGATGTATTAAACAAGCAACAAGAAACATTCTATTCTGTTTGTTCCTTAGGGAAACGTAAAGGATGTTGACTTGTTATCTACTTACTGTGACTGCTGACTTGTTAGCTACTTACTGTGACTGTTGACTTGTTAGCTACTTACTGTGACTGTTGAGTTGTTAGCTACTTATAGTGACTGCTGACTTGTTAGCTAATTACTGTGACTGCTGACTTGTTAGCTACTTACTGTGACTGCTGACTTGTTAGCTACTTACTGTGACTGCTGACTTGTTAGCTACTTACTGTGACTGTTGACTTGTTAGCTACTTACCGTGACTGCTGACTTGTTAGCTACTTACTGTGACTGCTGACTTGTTAGCTACTTACCGTGACTGCTGACTTGTTAGCTACTTACTGTGACTGCTGACTTGTTAGCTACTTACCGTGACTGCTGACTTGTTAGCTACTTACCGTGACTGCTGACTTGTTAGCTACTTATCGTGACTGTTGACTTGTTAGCTACTTACTGTGACTGCTGACTTGTTAGCTACTTACTGTGACTGCTGACTTGTTAGCTACTTACCGTGACTGCTGACTTGTTAGCTACTTACTGTGACTGTTGACTTGTTAGCTACTTACCGTGACTGCTGACTTGCTAGCTACTTACTGTGACTGCTGACTTGTTAGCTACTTACTGTGACTGTTGACTTGTTAGCTACTTACTGTGACTGCTGACTTGTTAGCTACTTACTGTGACTGTTGACTTGTTAGCTACTTACCGTGACTGCTGACTTGTTAGCTACTTACCGTGACTGCAGGCTTGTTAGCTACTTACCGTGACTGCTGACTTGCTAGCTACTTACTGTGACTGCTGACTTGTTAGCTACTTACCGTGACTGCTGACTTGCTAGCTACTTACTGTGACTGCTGACTTGTTAGCTACTTACTGTGACTGTTGACTTGTTAGCTACTTACTGTGACTGCTGACTTGTTAGCTACTTACTGTGACTGCTGACTTGTTAGCTACTTACCGTGACTGCTGACTTGTTAGCTACTTACTGTGACTGCTGACTTGTTAGCTACTTACCGTGACTGCTGACTTGTTAGCTACTTACCGTGACTGCTGACTTGTTAGCTACTTACTGTGACTGCTGACTTGTTAGCTACTTACTGTGATTGCTGACTTGTTAGCTACTTACTGTGACTGCTGACTTTTTAACTACTTACTGTGACTGCTGACTTGTTAGCTACTTACTGTGACTGCTGACTTGTTAGCTACTTACTGTGACTGCTGACTTGTTAGCTACTTACCGTGACTGCTGACTTGTTAGCTACTTACTGTGACTGTTGACTTGTTAGCTACTTACCGTGACTGCTGACTTGCTAGCTACTTACTGTGACTGCTGACTTGTTAGCTACTTACTGTGACTGTTGACTTGTTAGCTACTTACTGTGACTGCTGACTTGTTAGCTACTTACTGTGACTGCTGACTTGTTAGCTACTTACCGTGACTGCTGACTTGTTAGCTACTTACTGTGACTGTTGACTTGTTAGCTACTTACTGTGACTGCTGACTTGTTAGCTACTTACTGTGACTGCTGACTTGTTAGCTACTTACCGTGACTGCTGACTTGTTAGCTACTTACCGTGACTGCTGACTTGTTAGCTACTTATCGTGACTGTTGACTTGTTAGCTACTTACTGTGACTGCTGACTTGTTAGCTACTTACTGTGACTGCTGACTTGTTAGCTACTTACCGTGACTGCTGACTTGTTAGCTACTTACTGTGACTGTTGACTTGTTAGCTACTTACCGTGACTGCTGACTTGCTAGCTACTTACTGTGACTGCTGACTTGTTAGCTACTTACTGTGACTGCTGACTTGTTAGCTACTTAATGTGACTGCTGACTTGTTAGCTACTTACCGTGACTGTTGACTTGTTAGCTACTTACCGTGACTGCTGACTTGTTAGCTACTTACCGTGACTGCTGACTTGTTAGCTACTTACCGTGACTGCTGACTTGTTAGCTACTTACTGTGACTGTTGACTTGTTAGCTACTTACCGTGACTGCTGACTTGCTAGCTACTTACCGTGACTGCTGACTTGTTAGCTACTTACTGTGACTGCTGACTTGTTAGCTACTTAATGTGACTGCTGACTTGTTAGCTACTTACCGTGACTGTTGACTTGTTAGCTACTTACCGTGACTGCTGACTTGTTAGCTACTTACTGTGACTGCTGACTTGTTAGCTACTTACCGTGACTGCTGACTTGTTAGCTACTTACCGTGACTGCTGACTTGTTAGCTACTTACTGTGACTGCTGACTTGTTAGCTACTTACTGTGATTGCTGACTTGTTAGCTACTTACTGTGACTGCTGACTTTTTAACTACTTACTGTGACTGCTGACTTGTTAGCTACTTACTGTGACTGCTGACTTGTTAGCTACTTACTGTGACTGCTGACTTGTTAGCTACTTACTGTGACTGCTGACTTGTTAGCTACTTACCGTGACTGCTGACTGGTTAGCTACTTACTGTGACTGCTGACTTGTTATCTACTTACTGTGACTGCTGACTTGTTAGCTACTTACCGTGACTGCTGACTTGTTAGATACTTACTGTGACTGTCGACTTGTTAGCTACTTACTGTGACTGTTGACTTGTTAGCTACTTACCGTGACTGCTGACTTGTTAGCTACTTACCGTGACTGCTGACTTGGGGAGGAGGTTTGTAACCAAATAAAAATTAAGTGATAATTAGGCCCTACATTTATCATGGAATATTGTCTTTCACTTGAATGGCTGCTTTGTCGTCTGGTATGTGCACTGGAAAGTCGTTCGGGTGGTCTCGGGCTTATACCCTGAGACAGCATCAATGTTTTCCAACCGTATCGTCAAAAAAAAAAAAAAAGAAAGGCCTACTAATGACTTAACTTCATGAACAAACTTGCCAAACATTCAGACACCATGAACGACTGAGAACGGTGCATGAGGCCAACAAGGAGCACATTGAAGAGGTGGACAAATACTGACGGAAAGTAATGCATCGCATAGTGGAATGGTATTTAGTGGTCATTGCGAAGAGTATCGTTTTGGTGACACAAGTAACAACGACAATGTCTTAGCAGTACATAATTTCTTAAAGAAAACAAAAGTAGAAGCCTTTACCTCCACCCACAGATTCAAAATAATAGACCTTTTGGGCAATGCAATCTTAGCAGAAATACCAAAGGAGATACAATCTTCACCATTTTCTCTATCATGGTTGACAGAGATTTACAAATTGATTAAATTTGCATTTTTTTTTCTGAAAATGTTTCGTGTCCTCCGATGACGAACTCCCCAAAGAAATTGCAGAGAGTCATTTGTAGGTTTTCATATTTATGAGAACCAGAAGTCTGCAGATTTGCAAATAAAATACCACCATCTTTTTTTAATTTACTTACGATGCCAAGGCAATGATGTTTTTTCAATCTGAGCAGAAAGTGCAATAGCCTTCAGGTAGTGTTTCAACAAAAGCAGTCGCTTGCGCATTCTGTTCACTAACAAGTACTTTAGACATGATCTTACATGATTCTGACAGCTGTGCTCATGAACTTGCAATGAAAAGTGTTTTAGTAAATGTACCGATACATACAAACTACTCAATTTATTTGTCACACAAAATATTTGCAATACGGGGGCAGATGGGCCCATGAAGATATTCTTGAACCCGGGCCCACAGGTACCTTGATACGCCCCTGTCTACAGGGCAGATGATGTAACGGTCATCAGTTTCTGTGGCCCACGGTTAACGAGGGTGTCATGTGGCCAGCACAACGACCAACCGCCTTTACTTTTCCCAAACTAATGTCAGGCACCTACTAGAGATGGGTGGACTCAGAGGCACCCGAAGATCACGTAATTAAAAAAATCCAAGTCTTAACTAGGATTCGAACCCCGGACCCCAGGTTCCCCATACCAGCCTTTTTTTTTATTTTTCAACCACTAAAATATGAATGTTTAAGCTTGTTATTTGAAATGAAAGTAGGATTTTAAAAAAAAATCTATGACATTTTTTGTGTCATATATTTTGCTGTTAATTAAATGTTAATGAACTGCAGACATCCAATTCACCCAGTGTTGTCTCCGCCCCATGTAAACTGAACTAAAAATAATCTAGTTCGTCTTACATCTTTGGTGGAAAGTCTCTCCATAAGTGCTGCCCCCTCTCCCTTGAATAAGAATCAACGGACCGATATTAGGGGAGGCGTAATTAATTTATAATTATTCGGAAGCTGGCTTGGCTGAGATCGAATTGAAAATAATCTAATCAATAAGAGGTAATTGTACAACGGGAGATAATCATCAGGGGAAATAACTTTGAAAATGTCTGTTCAATCTGGTTCTGTATATAAAAAAATAGTATAAAAAAACAACGACGACGCATAAGCTCATGACATAAAAATATAATGAACTAAAAACATAAACCGCTTAAGATGTTCTCTACGCTAATTGATTAATTATTACTTTAAGAGATTGGCTGTTTGTGGCTAAGCCCAGAGATAACATTCTATATAAACATACTCTATATGTAAGAATGGCAAGTGAAAGGCACGAGGAAATAACTGTGGGCGGAATATAGGGTCCTGAATAGGGTTGGGGTAAGGGAGACAATCCTTCAAATAGTTCTATGTTGTGCTTACGATTAAAATTTCGCCTTGAGGAAGCCAATCTTGGAATGAATCCCATCGATTAAGTTGTAGTGGACTTCACCTGTCTTAGCGATTTGAAAGTCTCTAAGAGTAACTCTTACACTTCAAAAACACACACAAAAAAACTCAAAACATTCAAAAGTCTAATTTCTTTTTATCGTTGTTTCTGTATACCGAAAGTCACGTGGTGTATGCGTTATTGTTATAAGGGAAGTGTAAACAGGAAGTGTATTTACACATTGGCTTCTCAAAAATTCGAGTTTCTATAAGGGAAACTAATTCAGTTTTTATGTCACTTCCGCTACGACAACTGTTGGTTTGAAAACCTATCAATAGTGAAACAACCTTATATCGGGGTCCAAAACTCTGTTCAGTCCTAACGTTTCAAACTCTATGTTAAATGTTTATGTTAAACAGGGGCGGACTGGGTATCAAAACCGGCCCGGGCATTACCATATAAACCGGCCCACAAATGTCATGTCAAATATTTTCGGTGTGTGTGGGGGGGGGGGGGTAAACCTCTCCGCAATATATATATATATATCTTTCATTCTTTCAAACGTTTTTTCTACACTAGAATACTCTGTTCCTATAATTAGTGAAAGGCAGTATACACCTCCAAGGGACAGCTAGGGAGTCTGGGGGAGCGCAGTAAGCTCCCCCAGTGGATCCAAGCATTATTTTCGTTATTTTAAGTTTAAAAAATGCATATTTTGAGGTATCTACAGTGCAATTAGCCTGCTACTCTTCCGATAAAAAAATCAAAAACTAAATCTTCTATTCAGTGGAGTCCAGCGACTGGTAAAAAAAGGTAAAATGCTTTAGTTTTTGTATTGAAGGTGGGGGGGGGGAACAACAAAACCCCTTTTGGCTACGCTCATGAAATTTGGTGACTGTAGTTTGCTTAAGTTGGCTGCACTGGGGAAGTAAGTAAAGTTTCCCTTTCAGACAATGATATCTGAGACCGGTGATGGTTTGAACTCCTCCCCTCTCGGCTACACCCATTAGTTTTATCATAGGTGTAAGCCTAATTCTATTCAAAATATATAAAGTTTGATAACGCATCGAAAACTGGATGTATGCTTTCGTAGGCTTATATAATGTATTCTATTTATACATGTATGTAGTCTGAAAACTATAAACACTACAATAGCAGCCTTAATGAGTTTCTAACTTTTTGGTATTACTTATAGATTACAGACGTTTCTTCAAAAAAAAATTTAAAAAAGCTAGGTCCTACGCATTTCACGTGTCAATCTAGTCATGCATGTTGATCTGTGACTTAAAATATGCTAAGTCATTTGTTTTCCTGGCTGACTCAGGCAACCCATTCCTTTAAAGTAGTATAACCTCAAATACAAAACTAGGGGTCTATCGAGCCGTCGTCCTCCCTACATTGCTCTATGACTCAGAAACATGGATATTGTACAATTAACATGCAAAGAAACTGAATCACTACCACGACATGTCTGTGAAAAATACTGAATGTCAAATGGCAAGACAAAATACCAGATACTGAAGTCCTCTAAAGATCGGGTCTGCAAAGCATCCACACAATCCTGATGCAGTCCCAGCTGCGATGGGCAGGACATGTATGCAGAATGGAAGACCACCGCATCCCTAAACGACTCTTGTATGGCCAACTAAGCGAAGGAAAGTGCTCGCAAGGTTGTCAAAGAAAGCGCTTCAGGGACACCCTCAAAGCTTCTCTGAAGACGTTCAGCATAGATCCAGCCACCTGGCAGACAGAGGCACATGACAGAGCATCATGACGTCGCGCTGTGAAAACCGGCGCACAGGTTGCTGAGGAAAAGAGAACAGTGCTGGCAGAAGAAAAACGCCGGAGAAGAAAAGCAATGCCAATGACACTAGCTCCAGCTGGAATAACCTGCCCAGTGTGCGGCCGAACATTCCGGGCTCACATAGGTCTCACCAGCCACACGAGGAGACATAAAACCCCTGTGCAAAGCCCTCAGCCCCCTGGATGACAAAGTGGTCATAATCGAACTACGATGGACGAACTATATATATTCCTTTACAAGATAAGAGAAAGCAGAACGGTTAGAGTTAGAGAGGTACTTCTAAATGTGAAAAGCTCTTGCTTCGTCCTAGTACATTCTCAAAAACGCGATTTGTATATGAATATATTATTTAAAATATAAATGATTCTGAATTACCTTCCATTAAATATCGGATGTGACAGCGCTATATAAATTATTGTAATTATTGTAATAAGTACCTGGTGACCGAGCCTTGCTCGGATGAATAATTTGTTAAAGAAGGATATATGCCCGAAGTTATTTTGGGAATATTTTTGTAATTACGAAAAGTCCTCCTACAGTCTAGACAAACCATAACTCACGTCGTGTCGTTTTACAATGCATCTTTTGCGTAAAACTATTGGGCTATTATTGGCTTGGAAGAAAGTCTTTGCTGTGTAACTTCTAAAATGGTTACGTTCTAGCATTTGATATTGCAATTAGTACATTCATTATGGCTTTAGTTCGAAACATCAAGTGATGCAGAATCTCTACGTTATAGGGTAAAACGTGCACCTTGTAACAAAGTAAAATAGCGCTTTTTTTTCCTTAGAGACTTAAAAACATCGCGTTAGTATTCCAAAGAAGCGTTATTGTGGGGCATCTCTGTTACGCTGACCACCTTTCAGCTCATTAAAAAAAGTGCCCTGCCCAGCGTGACTGACGGACTGTAAGAAGTTCATACCATTTCGCAAGAATATTGCTGTTTTTTTTAGTGCGGCCTTGCCACAGTATGTCTATGATGATGTGCAATTATCTTTGGTGAAGGTGTTCAAGAAGTCTTAGTTGCTTTCTATAAAGTACTCATGTCTCAGATCCACAAATTAGGGTTGAGATAGCCACTATTTGGTAGACACTGATTTTTGTAGACAGGCGGAGCGATTTATTTCACGACATTCTCGTTTGGAGGCTTGATCACATATCAACCTCCCTTTAAAGCAAAGCGTCATTTGATACTATGCTTCCCAGATATGTGAAGTTAACTATCACGTTAAGGGATGTCTATGCGAGGTGATCTTTGGCTGAGCAGGTTTTATAGGGTGACTTCTGTAACATAACATCTGGAACATGATTTCCCCGAACTTTCATAAGCCCAGCGCTAATTCTAGGTGTAAATCATTAAATTAAACCATTATAACTTATAATAGGGTTCCCGTGGTCTCCTTGTTTTCAAGAAGCTCCTGGAAATCTGAAACTCATAAAAATGTCCTTAAAATAGACAAAATTGTCATTTTGGGGTGTCAATCAATATGGTAAACGCCAGTCCTACGCGTGATATAAACAAAACGGCATCGTCAGCTTTCATTTAATAAAAATGTAATGCAAATGTAATGCAAATACGGATTTATTTTCTAATCAAAATCTTTATTTTCACTTATTATCCTTATCCCTACCCTTACTGGTCCGCTCGTAATCCATTTGACATAGGGCCCCGCAAATGTTAGGGCCGGCCCTGGTTGTGCAAGTAAGGCATAGATAAGCTGTGTTATGACCATTTTCTATGTTTTGGTATGGTACAGTAGACTTCGAAGCTTTAACACATTGCAAAAATTCACCAGCAAAATAATAACAAAGTAAAAGCTACCTACTGGTGTAAGCAATTAAAATGTAAACAATTTATAAAGCCTTTAAAACACAATAACTAATCATACATAAAGATATTTAATTTCATTATTTTCTTTCTATCTTCTATATTATAAAGTAGAATGTGAGGGGTATGTATGTATGTATGTATGTATGTATGTATGTATGTATGTATGGATGGATGGATGTATGTTACTTATAGACATCAAAACCGCTTGACCAATCTTGATAAAACTAGGCAGGAATGTTCCTTGGGTACCAACTTAGACCGTAGTGTATGTATTGTAGCCCTAAAACAAACTTAAGACCCTCAAAAAAAATAAAGTAGTCCGACTCTATTACAGCTATAGTATTTTATGGATCTAGGCCATGTCTACAATGTTGACATGAGAAAAGATAGAAAGGATTTAGACCTAGATCTAATTTTAAGAAATACACTTTGCGCAGATAGTTTTTTACTTTGACACATGAAAAGACAAAAGAAGATCCATTGATTTCATTATATAATAAAATTAACCTTCAATTTTGTGTTTCAAAAGCATTTTTTACATTAATTAGTTCCTTATATCTGTGATTACAGATTTCCTGACGAACATTCTTTCATTAGACAATTCAGTAATGAATCGCGTACTAAATATTAATTCGTTTAATTGTTTACTTTATAATCCCATCCCTAGATCTAAAACTCTAATTCAACTCTAAGATGATAAAACTTCTCTTCGCACAGATAGTTTTATACTTTAACACATAAACATATTAATTAAAGTCCATTCATTTCATATTTTGATCAAATAAACATTCAAATTTGGTTTTCTAAAGCTACATTCATCTACGAAAGCTGCGAAGCCGAGTTAAAGGCCTAGATCTATATTCATTCATGAATCGCGTACTAAATATTAATTCGTTTAATTGTTTACTTTATAATCCCATCCCTAGATCTAAAACTCTAATTCAACACTAAGATGATAAAACTTCTCTTCGCACAGATAGTTTTATACTTTAACACATAAACATATTAATTAAAGTCCATTCACTTCATATTTTGATCAAATAAACATTCAAATTTGGTTTTCTAAAGCTACATTCCTTTACGAAAGCTGCGAAGCCGAGTTGAGATAGGCCTAGATCTATATTCATTCATGAATCGCGTACTAAAAATTATGTCGTTTAATTGTTCACTTTATAATCCCATTCATTTAACAAAGCTATCGCTCTTTTTGTTTTTTAATAGATATGAATGTATCGGCTTCGGGTAATCCCATTTTCGCAAACCTAATTTTATTTTCGTAGCGAAAGAGAAAAAACTTGAAAGGATCATTAGTTAAGTTTAACATACATCTAAATCCAATCCACTAGATTATTCAAAAGCATTTTTTACATAAATTAGTTCCTGATATCTGTGACTACAGATTTCCTGGCGAACATTCTTTCATTAGACATTACCAAATGGTTACACATTAACACATCTCTCTACTGAGTCTATTCCTAGGCCTAGGTCTAAAACTCTTATTGAACTCTAAGATGATAAAACTTCTTTTCGCAAAGATAGTTTTGTGCTTTAACACATAAATATACTAATTATTGTCCATTCATGTCATATTTTAATCAAATTAACATTCAAATTTGTTTTTCTAAAGCATTTTAATACATTCGTTCGCTGTTCGCTAAAGCTGCGTAGCCGTGTTGAGATGGGCCTATATTCATTCATGAAAAAAGGTCACGCATGCACAGCACAGAATGAACTCTATAAAAGCCAATGTTTAACTCTAGATTAGTGTAGATTTAGATCTATGTCTACCTCAATATATACTTTATACTTTATACACATGAACATACAAAATTTAGTCTATTCATCTCAAATTTTAATCAAATATATGTAGGCCTACAAGCAAATGTTTTAATTTTTTAAAAAAATGGATTTAAGCCTATTAGCAATTTTGATTTCATAGCTTCATTCACACTATTTTTACATTGACACATTCGCTTTACTTATTACATTATTATTTCGTTTAATTGTTTACAAAACACTCTCAGTGACTATATCGACAGTAATGCGCAAATAAAGACCCGCGGGTCGCGGGTAACATATGTATAGTAGTTTCATAATGGATCAATGTACAATAAGATGGTGCGCAAATGTTTAATTAGGCCAATTGAATCATTAAAACTTTTTCTTGTTTGCGAAGAAATGTCTTAGTGTACTGCTGTGAGTCTAGTGACGTAAGCGGTGTCAAGTTTTTTTCCCATTGACGTCATATAGAAAATTTCATTCATAAAACATTCTAGCCAAAATTAATTTTTCGATAATGAGCCATTTTCAAACCGATATAACGGTCGACCTCGAGTTTTCCCGATGTGGCCAATGAGTTGAGATTTTTTTTCTCACTATTATGCACATACCGTGAAATTTTAAAGAAAATCGTTAGAGCCGTTTTTGAAATAAAATTTATATATATATAAATATATATACATACATACATACATACATACAAGAATTACTCGCTTAAGAGTATAGGATTTTCATCATCAATGACTTCATACTAAGCATAAGTTTGCCATTAATCATATAATCATAACGGTGAGAATATCGATTTCGATCTAGATTTATGTTTTAATTAAATAATTTTTTTTTTGTTAGCCTTAGGTGTAGTATTTTTAGATCTATGTTATTACAAATAAACAACAAGAAACTTACTTTTTTATTTCAAATTGCAGAAAGTAGAACTTTATAAGGCTATACCCATATTGAGATATGAAGAAGTTGGGTGGTTTGCAATTTCGCGGTTGTCTGTATGTGTTTAAGTTAACTTCTATTAAGTTTTGTTAACGAGCTAATTGTCTCCCATTTTGCCTCGTTATATCAATGTTTTCTAACTTAACCTCTCCCATCCCTCTTTTTCGTTAACTTTCAATGGAACCATAAAAAAAACGGGTGAGGGAAGGAGCAAAACAAAAATAGGAGTGCCATCAAAGGCCCATGCCGACCAGCAAAATGATCAGGCCAAACACAGTCTCGAAGACATCAAAGTAGTGTTGAAGGCCATGCCGCTAGTGCATAGCAGAAAGTACGGTCTAACGTTTTACAAATGATAACACGTACAGTGTATAGTGTAATTCTTAAAATTATATTCTTGTTGAATTTCAAACAAAATTAATTGTAATAAGAATTAAAACAACAAGAAGAAGAAAACGTGTTCGGGCCTTTGTGTCTTGCTGCTGTCACTTTTTTTTTAAAGTTGTCTGCATTGAATTTTGTTTCTTTGGTCGCGACCAGACCGGCCCATTTGGTACCGGCCCACCGGGCATTTGCCAATTTGCCCATATAGCCAGTCCGCCCCTGATGTTAAATGTCTTATTGGTGAAACTAGTATTTGATGAAATGTAGATTGTGAGTTAATGGCGTGTGTTTTCACGATCACTTGTTGAAGCAAATGTTTGAAAGAGGAAATCTTTTTAGATCTGAAAGTAAACAACGACTACCCGGCAACACAGTGCAAGTCATCGGATTTAGAGACTAATTGAGATTACTACTACGTACACACCACCCAATGCTATTGTTACACTAAGTATCTATGTACCGGGGTCCGGGGTTCGAATCCTGGAATTTTTTAATACATAACACCCCTGTTTACTTACTCTAGTTGTAGTTATTGGGGGGCTTTCGGATAGCCCCTCATTCCTAGCCTCTGAGAGAAATCCTTCTCTTTGGTCATCAGCTTTTTGCTTTACTCATTGACGACATTGTAACTAGCGGAATTATTGGTTACTAAACGTACAAAATAAAAGACAAGCGAAATTTCAGAGTTCGTTTTAAGAAATATGGCTCTAGTGAAATTATAGTTTGGCTATTCAAAAAAAAATGTAATTTTATAATTTTGAAAATACTGCTAAGAGTAAAATTATTGTATGGTAAAAGTAAAGGTTCCCCTTTAAGACCTTGCGAACTATGGGGGCAGGTTATGTACACCTCATGTGCATTTATGACAGACAGTTAACAAGGGTCTCATGTGGTCAGCACAACGACTAACCTCTTTTACTTTCCCCAACTAATGTCAGGTACCTATTAGAGCTGGGTAGACTCGGGAGCGTTCTAAAACTCTAGAAATTCGAAATGTTAGTCTTCACTGGGATTCAAACCCGAGAATGTCTCGATGACTTTGTTTGTTTTCCAGCTAATAAAAGTTCATGCAATTGTTTTCTTGGCCTGTTTGTCCCCTGCTTCAATACGGATCCACCAAAGCAGTGTCCTGGCTTGGATTCTGTCTGGTATCTTATCATCAATTTTCCTTTGCGTTCCTCATGGAACTTGGGCCTCAGTGAAAACACGCCACTCTCCACAGTCTCTTACTAGATTTTTAATGGCTTCCCAGCCCTTTCCTGTCCTCTCGGCTTCATCTAGTACACTGCGTCGCCATGTTCTTTTTGGTCCTCCTCTACGACTTGTGCCCCGGGGGTTCCCCTCTAAGGCCTGTCTAGCTCTGCTGTTGGTATCTTTTCTAAAGGGTATGACCAATCCATCTCTCCACTTTCTCTCTAAGATCTCTATGTCTCTCAGTCCACCCATCTCCCACAGTTTGATGTTTTTCTATTTTGTCTCTTTGATACTATTTCACGTATTCTAAGCGCGAGTCCGAACACATTCAAGGGACACAACAATTAGCTATATATGTAATAAAACTGTTGAAAAATTCAACTGATGTTTATTTACAAATGGGGATAATCGTCTTGTCTATCTATCCCGTCGTTTTAACCATCAGGTTCTTTCCTAAACATCTTGTTACAAGCTCAAGCCATATTTGTCTATCTTGTACCTCTGTTCTGCAACGTCATTAGTCTGTCTGACTACGTCACTACTTTCTACCGTTGCTGAAAACAATGTACATAATCTCTAAACTAAACTAGTTCACTAGAGCAGTAACAGATAAGACGTGACGTTCTCGTACATTGTGACTAGACGTATATTTTACATTTCAACTCCACAAGGATCTAAGCATTCTTTAAATAAATGTAACACTTTTGGGGGTTTTGAAAAATATGTCCATTCAAATAGATTAAGCAGACTTCGTGACCTTAGACAATTTGATTACTTCTAGAACGCACCCATTCAAAATGTATGACTTCAGACAATTTGATTACTTCTAGAACGCACCCATTCAAAATGTATGACTTCAGACAATTTGAGTTCTTCTAGAACGCACCCATTCAAAATGTATGACTTCAGACAATTTGAGTACTTCTAGAACGCACCCATTCAAAATGTATGACTTCAGACAATTTGATTACTTCTAGAACGCACCCATTCAAAATGTATGACTTCAGACAATTTGATTACTTCTAGAACGCACCCATTCAAAATGTATGACTTCAGACAATTTGAGTTCTTCTAGAAAGTATCCCTTCAAAATGTATGACTTCAGACAATTTGAATATTTCTAGAATGTATCCCTTCAAAATGTATGACTTCAGACAATTTGATTATTTCTAGAATGTATCCCTTCAAAATGTATGACTTCAGACAATTTGATTATTTCTAGAATGTATCCCTTCAAAATGTATGACTTCAGACAATTTGATTATTTCGAGAATGTATCCCTTCAAAATGTATGACTTCAGACAATTTGAGTATTTCTAGAATGTATCCCTTCAAAATGTATGACTTCAGACAATTTGATTATTTCTAGAATGTATCCCTTCAAAATGTATGACTTCAGACAATTTGAATATTTCTAGAATGTATCCCTTCAAAATGTATGACTTCAGACAATTTGAGTTCTTCTAGAAAGTATCCCTTCAAAATGTATGACTTCAGACAATTTGAGTTCTTCTAGAATGTATCTCTTCAAAATGTATGACTTCAGACAATTTGAGTTCTTCTAGAATGTATCCCTTCAAAATGTATGACTTCAGACAATTTGAGTTCTTCTAGAATGTATCCCTTCAAAATGTATGACTTCAGACAATTTGAGTTCTTCTAGAATGTATCCCTTCAAAATGTATGACTTCAGACAATTTGAGTTCTTCTAGAAAGTATCCCTTCAAAATGTATGACTTCAGACAATTTGAATATTTCTAGAATGTATCCCTTCAAAATGTATGACTTCAGACAATTTGAATATTTCTAGAATGTATCCCTTCAAAATGTATGACTTCAGACAATTTGAATATTTCTAGAATGTATCCCTTCAAAATGTATGACTTCAGACAATTTAAATATTTCTAGAATGTATCCCTTCAAAATGTATGACTTCGGACAATTTGAATATTTCTAGAATGTATCCCTTCAAAATGTATGACTTCAGACAATTTGAATATTTCTAGAATGTATCCCTTCAAAATGTATGACTTCAGACAATTTGAATATTTCTAGAATGTATCCCTTCAAAATGTATGACTTCAGACAATTTGAGTTCTTCTAGAAAGTATCCCTTCAAAATGTATGACTTCAGACAATTTGAGTTCTTCTAGAATGTATCTCTTCAAAATGTATGACTTCAGACAATTTGAGTTCTTCTAGAATGTATCCCTTCAAAATGTATGACTTCAGACAATTTGAGTTCTTCTAGAAAGTATCCCTTCAAAATGTATGACTTCAGACAATTTGATTATTTCTAGAATGTATCCCTTCAAAATGTATGACTTCAGACAATTTGAATATTTCTAGAATGTATCCCTTCAAAATGTATGACTTCAGACAATTTGATTATTTCTAGAATGTATCCCTTCAAAATGTATGACTTCAGACAATTTGAATATTTCTAGAATGTATCCCCTCAAAATGTATGACTTCAGACAATTTGAGTACTTGTAGAACTTATCTCATCTGGCCTGTTGTATTCCATAGTAAGGAACTAGTTATCCCTCTCTTCAACACAATGTGCCAGTGACGTCAACACGCCCAACCAGGACACAATAATGCCACACAGGTCACGTGACTGACGTCTGGCAAAATAAAAAACAACAATCTTAGTTGAAACAAAACAAACAAAAAAGTATACAGACAACCAACTCTTTTGTGTCGGGGCGACTTTGGCATTGGTCAGATAATAGGCTTATAGGATGTTCTATCTCAGCGTGGTATCCGTATCTTCTGATCCTGTCCTCAACATGACCTTGACACTACGACCGGCATAAAGTTGGGTCGACCTTCAACTTGAATCAATAAGTAGGCTTATTTATCGAAACTCTTGGGTTAAAATGAATTGAAGTTATCAAGTCCTTTCCATACATACAAACAAGAGGGCCGCATCTGTTCTATGCAAACATTTTGCACGCTACTTAGCACGTGAGGATACCATCTTGGCTTAAACCAGATTCTTTTTTTTGTCACGTTTTATTGAGATAGACCTTTTCTTTTCAAATTTTCTTAATCAAGTGATCTATACTTTTTTTTTAATTGAAGGAGCATTTGTTCCCCTAAACAAGCCCATTAGCAGATTATAAATGTAGAGTAATTCCTTGAAAGGAGTTCTTTTTTCTTTCTTTGTTCACATTGTTACAGACAGACACCAGTGACCGAGATTTGTTTCCAGTAGTTCATATTATTCTCAAAATTTCCCTGTTTTACTCATTTGAACTGGATTGATCTAGTTTAACTATTATATTAAGTTATCCTAGCTTATAAAATCTCTTTTTTTTAATTAAATTATTATGTTTTTATCAAGTTTCTCTGTTTTACCAAGTTTCCATGTTTTACCAAGTTTTTTCTCGCTTTATTAAGTTTATGTTTTATCAGATTTCCTCGATTTATCAATTTTCTCTTTTTTTTTTCCATTAAGTTTCCCTGTTTTATCAAGTTTTCATAATCTTTTATCAAGTTTCTTTGTTTTATCAAGTTTTTCTGGTTTACTAAGTTTTCCTGTTTTCTATAATTTACCTGGTTTATCTAGATTGTTAATAGCTAGGGGACCAGAGTGTTAATAACTAGGTAGCCAGATTGTTAATAGCTAGGTAGCAGATTGTTAATAGCTAGGTAGCAGATTGTTATTAGCTAGGTAGCAGATTGTTAATAGCTAGGTAGCAGATTGTTAATAGCTAGGTGGCCAGTGTTAATAGCTAGGTAGCAGATTGTTAATAGCTAGGTAGCACATTGTTAATAGCTAGGTAGCCAGAATGTTAATAGCTAGGTGGCCAGAGTGTTAATAGCTAGGTGGCCAGATTGTTAATAGCTAGGTAGCAGATTGTTAATAGCTAGGTGTCCAGATTGTTAATAGCTAGGTAGCAGATTGTTAATAGCTAGGTATCAGATTGTTAATAGCTAGGCAGCAGATTGTTATTAGCTAGGTAGCAGATTGTTAATAGCTAGGTGGCCAGAATGTTAATAGCTAGGCAGCAGATTGTTAATAGCTAGGTGGCCAGAGTGTTAATAGCTAGGTAGCACATTGTTAATAGCTAGGTGTCCAGATTGTTATTATCTATGCGGTCAGGTTGGTAGTAGCTAGGTGGCTAAGTCTCCACTAGCACTACTTCCGCTTGCTAGTCATGCATTCTATCACGCCTCCACGTCCCACGTTGCTGACCTGACAGCAATAGATTCCAACTTTAAACAGAAGTACAAGAGTAAGACTATTGAATGAATTATTTATTCCACACAGCAAATCCTCTGAAAAGTACATTATGTCTGACTGATTCTGTTTAGTCCTTGGTCCAATCAGATTCTGAAATTACCATAGAGCTCAGCCTTTTTTTTTTTAAATATGCCCGTACATTATAGCTCATATTGTCTCGAGTCGGAGATACTAAAGAAGAGAGCTCTATAGTATTGTATGTTCTGTTGAAGTCTACTCGTAAAGCACTTTCGAACAATCTTATTACAGAGTGTTAGCAACGCCTGGACAACTCGTTAGTACAAGAAACCTGAGCAATAGACACATTAGTGCCACGTGTGGAATGGACTAGAACTAATCTTGTTACTTCTGTTTGTGGCTCGTTAAAACCTGACCATTTAAAACAAAAACACACTATCTGAATGACTCTGAAGCCACACGGTAGACAGACTGCACTAAAGTATTTGAAAACATTGGTAGAACTAGTGGAACTGGTTCGATTTTCTTTGTATCCAAACAACAAGCTTGACAATGCAGATAGACATCTGAGCAATGCATATAAATTAATAGAGATCTGAGCAATGCAGACATATTACGTAATGGTTTTAGTGAGAACAAGGAGGAAGAACCAGACATCTAGAATTCGAAATTTAAAATGGTTGTAAAAAATTATTAAAAGCCAATATATGTTTTCACTGCATAGAAGCCTTAAAAATAAAGAACAACGGATATACAAATACAGAGTATGGCGCTGCCTGGTCGTGTTGTATGCTCTCTGGACTGTCGTCTCGATGATCCCGGGTTCGAACCCTATCCCTGGAGGTTTGGGCGGTGGACGAAATAATTTTCAATTTCGAAAGAACGTCCGAAATGTGTAAAACCAAAGAAAAAAAAAAAGAAAAAAAAAGAATTCGATCTATTGTCTTATCTATTTAAGCTGTCTGGAAACAACAGTACCTTTAACTTGATTGCTCATTGCCAAATCGAGAACAATCGTATCCCGAAATCCATTCTTAATGGTCAACTTGCGATTGGCTCAAGAAGAACTGGTTGCCTTACCTCCAATACGTTGATGTAATCAAACGGGACCTCAAAGCAGTGGACATTGACTACTGGGAAGACAGCCATTGACCGCACTAATTGGAGAGAAATGGTGAACAAGAAAGCTATGGACAGCAAAAAAAGATTGACATCAGCTCTAGAAGAAAAGTAAGCTAAACGAAAACAAGATTACAAAGTTTGTGTTATTGCACTAACTCAGAGTCGGATCCCTGTCGGATCCGCCTATTCGGAAAGGGATATCCAAGACGTGATATTATTTTGATGGTCAAAAGTCATAATGTTTCCAAGATTAATTTGCTGTTGTAAAAAGATGTTTGTTTTTTTCAGTTTTACATGTTTCAGATGTTCCATCAAAGTTAAAGATAATTAACTTCCTTGTCAAAACCTCCGGCTGGACGACGGGTGATGGCAGCGAGCTGGGTATGAACCCGGAACTGTCGAGATAATCAGCCCAGCATGCTAACCACACGACCAGGCATTGCTGTTAACTTAATAACAAAGTGGTTACAAATTAATAGCCTATTATTGTTAAAGAGATATATAACACATTACGGCATGACATCTCTACCGGATATGTACAATATGTCAGACGAGCGATTTTAGATCTTTCAGCATTCATTTGTAACTGAAAAATAAATTGTCGGGTGAAAGAAATGTCTGGTGAATGATTTGTCGCGTGAACGAAAAGTCGTGAACGATTTTTCGGTGAATAGAATATTATATTGCAAATTGTCTTGTAACCAGAAGGTACATTTTAAATAGAAAATGTGCGTGATATTTACATTCAAAGTGCATTCTTAGCCTTTATAAACAAACATAAATGTTTTCTTTTAATTTTAGCAGCTAGTTGACTAGAAAAAAACACATTTAACTAATATTTATATTTGTTGTGAGCATTTCTTGTACATTTTATAAATATATTTGACTTAGTGATACCGAAAGTACACACACAAAATTTGCTTTGTCTACAAACTGCACCATTATCTCCCTTACATTTATTTATATACATGTATTTTTATGAAAAAAAAATCGCTTGCATAATTTATTTTATAAATTAAACGGTTTGCTTTTAGAAAACCAAAAGTAGCCGTTGTACCTAAACCTTTCAAGCCGCATCGCATGGGGAAATAATATTTTTTCATTTCTCTTCCAGTTTTCTAGATCTGAGTGTGACAGACGAACAGACGGACAGACGGACGTTTTGCACAAACCTAATAGCGGCTTTTCCCCTTATGGGGGCCTCTGCGATACATGAGGACGGGAATATTTCTCGAGAAAAGGGCTCCACTGTCACATGACAAAGTGTTCTGCGAGAGGAACCCTAGTCGTTCTTCTACTGAAGGAGGCCAACACATTGCAGCCATTAATTGAGTACATTCCCAACTTGTCAAGAACAATAGAAGGGAGATGTCATTTTATATTAGAAGAAAATATTTGTTAGAATCTTACAATGTTTGGGTTAGGAAAAAAAACAATAACATCTCCCGTCCCTTCATGTCTGCTGTGGTAAGCAAGCATCCAATGTGAGTCTAACCTATATACGTCTTTAAATTTGTCCTAATTCAACTAGGGGGAGGGGGGAGGCTCCCCTCTTACAAATCTTCATGATCGAACCCACAAATAAGACTTTTTGGCGTTTACAATAAATCATTATGACAGAAAACTAAATTGTCCCATCGTCCGCGGCGCCACAAATCAGCATCAATCCTGTCTGGACCGCCCTTCGCCTGCTTCCATCGCCACCCCAAGCACCCACATTCCATCAAGACTGTAGTCTATATTGGTTAGGAAGCAGGGCTATCACTAAACGAAATCTGTTCAAGAAAAACATTATTTGTAACAACAGATGACATCATTACACATTGGTCACTTCCGGTTATCTCGTGACACATCATAGGAAATACTCTATGGTCAGAGCTATGAATATTCAATACGACACATTTGACACTCAGACAAATTGATTTCTAAGAAAAGAATATCAATAAGCCATTAAGCCTAAATAAATAATTGCTGTTGTATAGCCCAACTTTCATGCTTCTAGGAAGCTCAGAGCGCTATGGTCCTATCTTTGGGGGGGGGGGGGGTACTGGACGGTAGGCGGCCATTAGGCGTTTAGCAAACAATGCGGGATTCAAACTCCAGCCCTCTTGTTATGTAGCAAAGCGATTTTTACTACTCCACCACACATCCAACTTTTATAACAAATAGACACTTTATATTGGTTACGGTTTCTTATTAACAATCAATAGATCTTACGTTCAGACCATTAGTACAAACACAAAACTTAGGGACACTTCAGGACAAACGAATATTCACATTTGACTAGAGTAACACCTTTAGTAAAATCACTAAATATAGAAAGCCTTCAGGATAGAAGACTCAAAAGTAAAGTATTATACAATTATACATAAAACACTGAACCATAATCTTCAAATACAAAAACAAAATTTAATAAAATACTCTGAAAGACACAAAGATAAAGGTACATTCCCCGTTCCATATGCTAGTACAAATTTGTACAAATACTCCTTCTTCCCTAGTGCTTTAGAGCATGGAATGGATTGCCTGAGCTAGCCAGGAAAACCAGTGACTTGGCAGAATTTAAGTCATTGGTTAATATGCATGACTAAATGCATGTCGCTTAGGACGTAATCATCTTCTTTTTTTGAAGTAACGTCTGTATTATATAAGTTACGAAGATAAGACAGAATATTACAAATAATTAAAATGTAAAGTAGCAATAGTACATTGCAATCTAAACATTAAAAATAAAAATAAACTCCATAGAATCCTAAATGCTGCTGGCAAAGTCATTGACAAAAAAACAAACCTCATTTGGTCAGCTGTTTGAGAAAAACATTTGATAAAAACATTCATTAAAAAGCTAAAACGATTCTAGAAATAAAAAATCACCCTTTGGGTTAGGGCTTTGTGATTTTACTATCACAAAAGAGACACAAGACACTGAAAGACTAACAGACACTAACACTCTTTTGTCCCTCTGGCAATCAAATCATTAAATAAAATTCAACTATCTGATATAAGCTTTTCACATGTAAATTATGAGTCAGTCTGGTGTGAATGTAAAGTTTGGGCTTCTATAGTTATAATGTTTGGTGTGATGCACAGATTATTATTAAAACACGGAACAATAACTCACGAATACAAAAACACAACCCAGAATTCTCAGAAAGACACAACGGCACATTTCTTATTCCACATGCTACGACTAATTCGTGCAAGAGTTCCCTTTTCTCTAATGCCATTAGAGGCACGAGCGGGTTGCCTGAATCAGCCAGGAAAACCAATGACTTAAGAGTCTCTAGCATGCACCACTCGATTCAGCAGATGGATACGATTATGACGCAATTATCTTCTCTTTTGAGGGGCAACAACTGTAATTTGTAAGACACAACATTAGAATGAGTTTAGAGATGAATATAAGAAAAACCAGAATCTATTTAGAGATGAATAAGTGAAAAGTCATTTGGAATAGAGAATTAAACTTTCAGAGCTGCAATCAATATATAGTGATAAATAGAAGAGAATCATGAGTAAATCTAGAGATGACTATAAGGAGAATGGATATATATTTAAGAGATAAGGGTGAATACGGCTCACAGAGAACTTAGAGGTGAAAGTTAAAAATACAATGTTAGAAAAAATGTTATGAAGACATAAACTAATTCTGATAATGCTACAAAGGGTTCATGCATTGACTAGCTTATAAGTATCGTGTATCCGAACCCTAACCCTGACCATCCAACCCTAAAACCTTACGTACATTAAAAAAAAAACATCTTATTGACCTTGACCTTTTATGGATTCTTTTCAACAAAGAGAATCCAGTCAAACGTTAGATTAGTCGTTGGTCAAAATGGCTACCTGTGCAAGAAAAAAAAAAAAGAAAAAAAAATACACTTCATTTAAATTGGTTTGAATGTAGTTTCGTATTCAAATTCAAACTCGATTATTTGTTCATACACCTGTCCTGCTTTTGTTTCATTGAATTCACATTTCTCATAATTCTCTCATTCAGTTCCCTAGTTCGCTTTGTAAAAAGTGCACAAATTAACACAAAAAAACAACAACCTACATTATCTACACTTCCTTATTCACCGGATGCACCAACAAGTGAGCTATTTCTTTCTGCCATGTCTGAAAATCTCCAGTACTCCATTTCGTAGCAATAGAAAAACATTTGAACAATATTCTTAATATACATCGTTCTTTCCCTTACCCACAGCTCAGTTCAACCCAACAAGTTTTGTTGCAATAGATCATCTATCTCTCTATATACATTTGTATGAATACATTTATTTTGTTATCAAGTTCTCTTCTGCCCTAAACGCCAGCACATAAAAATATAATAGAGAGAGAGAGAGAAAGAGAGAGAGAGAAAGAGAGAGAGAGAAAGAGAGAGAGAGAGAGAGAGAAAGAGAAAGCAGAGGCGTAACTAGGAAGGGTAGAGGGAGGGGGAGAATTTTTGAAAATCCCCCCGGCCCCCACGAGAGGGGTCCCTCAAATGAGTTTTTTTACATTAAATATAAAATGCTACGCAAAATGCAGGGGTCTCCAAAGAGGTCAACCCCCCCCCTCCCGGGCCCTCAAATGATGGCAATCTCCTTGCTACGCCACTGAGAGAGAGAGAGTGGGCAATGATTACATGTTATCAATAGCCAATGTTTTCACGTCATCTTATAGCGATGTGTATTGTTGGGTGGTCATGAAATGTTCTTGTCACGTTTGTCTTCGATCAAATCACGTTGGAGGTGCACTAGAAGCAGTTCTAGAACTTTCTCTGGCAGGTTAGTTCATAGTGCAATAAGACAAACTGGCAAGATTCTCTTACACAGCTAAGTAAACACGACCAAAAAACTGGCGCCACGTGAGTCTAAAAATAGACCCAAATCTGGGAAATGGACCTCATTCACCAATCGTAAACAAATAACATTTAGCCACGTGATTCTATATATCTTCTATACAAATTATGTAATCCATAGTGGCTCTCACGTGATACATATTTTTCATTGTTTTATCAATATTATGACGTGGCTAAATGTGATTATTTACGATTGGTGAATGAGGTCCATTGAACTGTTCTAGCACAATTATAGATCTGACAAGAATACAAGACATTAGAAAGAAAGATGTCCTCAATTGGTCGACTCATAGACTTTCCCCCCCCCCCCACCAGCCCTTGTCTGTCATCCTAATTTGTCACAAGGTTGTGTGTGTGTGTTTTCTGCCTGTTTGTAATTAAACAAAAAAGAATTTTAGTTTCTGCTTGCAAAGAAAAGAAAAGCAAGTCAAAAATTAAACACATTTTTTTTTAAATGCTCGCTTATATGGAGTGAAAATTGCATCAGTTATTTTGAGCCAATTGTCCAATCAATTATCTCGGAGAAGGTTTGCATTTTCAAAAGTAATTTTAAAAATAAAAAAAAAGGTCTGCTCGAGTCGGAATCCAAACTCGAGCCTCCATGATGGGAGGCCAACATGTTTTGCCACTGAGCTTTTCTAGTACTTCTAGAAATAGAAGTTTTATTAGTCTATTGTTTGTTTAACATTTGTATCGAACGACATAATTCTCTACTTTAGCCTACTGTTTTATTATTTAGCACATCCTTCATATAAAATACAATGAATTAATAACGACTACTTGATGAACTAATTTGTTGATGTTGTTTTTTTGACTGATCCATGTCTTGTCATCGACAATGACTTATTGTGGCAAAGTTTGAACTTGATCCGGGAAGTGGCAGAAATAACATTTAAAAGATTTTGACCAGACAGACGGAGTGAGGGGATAGAAACGAGGTAAAAAAATGGAGCTGAGCATCTGCCGGTGTTTTGGATACTACAGTGTCAAGGGCCGTATAAGGTCCGCTGGCCTTAGTTTGAGCGTCACTGAGATAATAGTTCAGTTGTCTAGGTAACTAGTTTCACAGTGTAATCTTTTTTTTTTGTTTGTTTACATGTTTACATCTTTTTTCGCCTCTATTCCCAACCAGCGTTTCTCGTTCTCTCTCACTCTCTCTCACTCTCTCTCTCTCTTTCTCTCTTTCTCTCTCTCTCTTTCTCTCTCTCTCTCTCTCTCTTTCTCTCTCTCTCTCTCTTTATCTCTCTCACTAATGATCTGTTTTTCCAGAACTTTAGTTTAGTAACAGAATACATATACAATCTAATAGACAAGTTCAGATTTTGATTAGAGCTAAATTTGATATTTTCTTTCAACATTCCCTTGTCTGAGTATCATGTGACTCAAGAATAGGAACTATTGAATGTAATTTGATCCAATACCTTGTCCTTATGTCCGCATAGATATGAACTGAGTTTACAAAGCATGTGGTTCAGAGCTAGCGCTCTTGACGCAACACACACACACACGCACAAAAGGACAACAATAATTTCATGGGTTTGATTCTATGCCGACAAATTTCCAAGTTAGATAAACTACTCACCAGGCTACGGTGTCTATTAGATAAACTACTCACCAGGCTAAGGTGTCTATTAGATAAACTACTCACCAGACTAAGGTGTCTATTAGATAAACTACTCACCAGGCTAAGGTGTCTATTAGATAAACTACTCACCAGGCTAAGGTGTCTATTAGATAAACTACTCACCAGGCTAAGGTGTCTATTAGATAAACTACTCACCAGGCTAAGGTGTCTATTGGATAAACTACTCACCAGGCTAAGGTGTCTATTAGATAAACTACTCACCAGACTAAGGTGTCTATTGGATAAACTACTCACCAGGCTAAAGTGTCTATTAGATAAACTACTAACCAGGCTAAGGTGTCTATTAGATAAACTACTCACCAGGCTAAGGTGTCTATTGGATAAACTACTCACCAGGCTAAGGTGTCTATTAGATAAACTACTCACCAGGCTAAGGTGTCTATTGGATAAACTACTCACCAGGCTAAGGTGTCTATTAGATAAACTACTCACCAGGCTAAGGTGTCTACTCTCTCCATGATCAAAGCTTAAGATGAGACACACTGCAATGAACTAAAGGAACTTTCTTGGGTCATCAACATCTGATAGGAATGAGATCACATCATGATTGTATTGATCCTTTGTATGTATTTGTTTGACAAATGATATAACACAGAGAACACACTGCAGCTGGCCTTAATCAAACTTGCACAATTCCACAGCTTTTAAAACTGTAACTGTCCTTTTAAGCTTGCACAAGGCCCCATGCTCTGAAATAATGATCTACGCAGGACCGTTCATAGGCCACTGCAACCTATGCGGCCGCAGTGGGCCCCGCACTTTCATAGGCCCCGCGCGATGCGAATCATTTGGTGGATAACTACTATCTACTGTAGATGGCTTGTAAAGTTAATTTGACATTGATTTTGTACTTAGTAAAGTATAAATAAATTGCAAAGATGAATTTATTTTCTAATACAAAATCTTAATTTTCACTTATTATCCTTATCACAACCCAAATTAGGCCCCGCACAATCCGTTTCGCATAGGGCCCCGCAAACTGTAGGACCGGCCCGGATCTACGCTATATTTTTAATTCATGTCAGGCCATTTAATTCAACCTAAACTTCTACTTTTGTTGTCACCAGACCATCTCTTTTGTTGACTTGTGTGTGGTTGTGTGGTTGTGTGGTTGTGGTTTGAATAACAGATACATGCACTTAAGACTTAACCAATGATCGCTGTGAACATAAACCTTGAGCTAGCTTCCATAGAGATGCTTGCTTCCATGGCTACACATAACAATATATGACTGTCATCACGTTCTGCTCGCGTGCCCAGTAGCACTTGAAGACATCTCTCTACTGCCCATAACGCCAGCAGAAACACAATAAACAAATATCTACTACACAAAATTACGTCACGACTTAATGCCCCGACTGGTGACCACTGGGGGGTGAGGTCATGAAGTGAGTTACACTGAATTAAGGGTTAGGAATGAGACACGGGGGGACGGTTGATGATCCTTCCAAACTGCTCTATTCTGTCGATAGATCAGCCCTCAATGTGGCAACACTTTCCGGAAAAGGATTGACAATCCGCGCATGCGCCGAAGCGTGCGCGTCCGTAATTACTGAGAAAGTAGTTTGGGGAAAAAAATATCTTTCATCGGAGCAAGAAGACATTGGAATGGCGCTTAATGAATATAAATTGGATGTTGTTTACTAACGAACGAATGGTATATGTTGAAACAGACACTAAAGATGTTAGTACTACACTAAACGTACGCATTCTTGTCCAGCAGTGGATACTTGCACTGTACAGCGCTTAATGCTGTTAAAGGAATGTAGAGGGAAGACATACATTGGCGGGCAGGCATACAGCCAAACACGGTAGGATTGCACTGCAAGGCACTTGATCTAGAACAATCCAAGAAGTTTTCCTAAATAGAAGTTAACGCCCTAGTCCATGTCACTGCTACGTTCCAAATTTTCCCATTTTTCAGAAAATAGATTTCCATGACGTACTTTCGTTTTTGTGCGTGTATGTGTTCATGTCTTTGTTAGTGTCTGTGTTTATGTCTGTGGTAGTGTATGTGTTCATATCTGTGTCCATGTCTGTGTTAGTGTTTGTGTCCATGTCTGTGGTAGTGTATGTGTTCATATCTGTGTCCATGTCTGTGGTAGTGTATGTGTTCATATCTGTGTCCATGTCTGTGTTAGTGTTTGTGTTCATGTCTGTGGTAGTGTATGTGTTCATATCTGTGTCCATGTCTGTGTTAGTGTTTGTGTTCATGTCTGTGGTAGTGTATGTGTTCATATCTGTGTCCATGTCTGTGTTAGTGTTTGTGTCCATGTCTGTGGTAGTGTATGTGTTCATATCTGTGTCCATGTCTGTGTTCATGTCTGTGTTAGAGTCTGTGTTTATGTCTGTGGTAGTGTATGTGTTCATATCTGTGTCCATGTCTGTGTTCATGTCTGTGTTAGAGTCTTTGTTTATGTCTGTGGTAGTGTATGTGTTCATATCTGTGTCCATGTCTGTGTTCATGTCTGTGTTAGAGTCTGTGTTTATGTCTGTGGTAGTGTATGTGTTCATATCTGTGTCCATGTCTGTGTTAGTGTTTGTGTTCATGTCTGTGTCCACGTCTGTGTTAGTGTATGTGTTCATGTCTGTGTTAGTGTCTTTTTTTTTATAACAACAAATAAAATGTCCACATGTTTGAAACCCTGTACAATGAGAAATCGTGAGAATATTTTTTTTGGATTTGGATTATTCCCAGCATGCTTTAAAATTACTTCTTCGTCTGCTGAATATGATATCCGGTCTTTAGGAAAGTAATCGTCTGCTTATGAAATATCATATCTTCTACATTTCCACTTCCTTTTTTATTGCTGAGTGCATTATGTTGTAATGTTGTATGATGTTGCATTATGTTGTAATGTTGTATGATGTTGCATTATGTTGTAATGTTGAATGATGTTGTATTATGTTGTAATGTTGTATGATGTTGTATTATGTTGTATTGTTGTATGATGTTACGTTTTTTTTTTCTTCAACGGCCACCCGCTCCATCAGAACTACGTCAGGTCGTCGTGAAGTGGGCGACTGCTGTCAATCAAGACAAGAACAGAGCGGTACAAAAACTCGTTCGTACATTACTCGGTCGGACTCTATCAACACCACTCATTGATCAGGAAACATGAAAGGGACCAATATGCCTGTGTGTAGTCGCTGAATGAACTCTTTATGTTGTGTCTGATATATTTATGTATATGTGTATGTTTCTGTTGTGTTGTCTGTATATGAGAAACGAGTCCTTGTAATCAAAACAAATTTCCACAAGGATCAATAGAGCAGTCCTAGTCTTAGTCTGAAGTTCAATGACTTAGTTTGCTGACTGTGTTAGTCACAATTGGGAGCTTGCACCTTCAATATTTATCCCAAAGATCTTCTCTACACTTACATTGTACATTACTGAAGCAATAAAATACAGTTACACTGAATAAGAAAAGAAAGCGATATGAATAAATGGGGGGGGGGGAGAAACAATATAAGGGAACCTAAGACTAAAAACACGTGTTCGCAACCAGACGGGAACTCGTCGCGATTGCCCGTCACGCAGCCGAAAAAAAAAAGAATTGTCTTTAAAAGATCTAGAAACAGGCAGCCGACAGACAGATTTGGAACTTTTTATTCATTGACATAGACTAGACATGAATCTATTTTTGTAAAAGTAACCAATTAGACAATTAATTACTGATAATGGAGTATTTTGTTTAAGAGCAACAAGGGAAACTAATACTTCAGTATTCACAGATATGGCTAAATTTGTTGGGTTTAGCCCTTAAATAATTTTTAATAATATTTCTTACTCACGTATTCTTCAATGAAGTTATACTTTGAAAAATTATTTATTGTACCTAACAAAACATGACTCATTTACATAAAAAAAACTCAGTCAACTAATTATTATTAATTAATTTTAATTTTTTTAAATATATCGAACAAGGGAAATAACTTGTACATTATTAGTAGATATAGTTTTTATGACGGAGTTCTTATTCATTAAATAAGCTTTGGTTTCTTTTTTTAAGATTGTATATAGTTTGTTTGTTTTACATTTGGTTTTGCTAGTGAGACGAGGAAAAGAGAAGCATTAAAGGAATAAGAAACAATGGAGACCAAAACGAGCAGATTACTGCCCCTGAAGACTGTGTGACCAATGCTTTATGGGAAGTCAAGGATGGATCGCTTCTGTACTCCCTACTGTATGTTTCTCGAGGATTTAGTAATGGATGAGGGGGGGGTGATCTGTTCTATATGATGATGGACACCAGGTCACAGGTGGATTGAAGTATAGACTAGACGATGTCTACGTCAGTCCAAACACATTTTCATTTATACTTTTAGATTTCTTACATCGATGTTTATACTATTATACTTGTCCAAATAGCTTCAGTAATGATACACGCCTGGATTTCTGATCTCTCCCACAAGATTGGATTCGTCTGACGAGGCTAATTTGATGGAGATATTGACATGGGGAGGTTTCGCTGTCTGTGGGAATCTAATCTGTTTTCAGGGGCACCTTCCTTGGCATAACCAAAGCTTCCGGTGTATAAATATTTCCTATACAGATGTACTTATCTACCTTGAGACATTGACCATAAAGAAATTAAGTGAACGGGGAAGCCTTTCACCCCATCACCACACACACACACACACAGGCACACACACACACACTATACTTCTCTGTAGGTGAACACTGCACTTTTAGCTGCAATTTCTAAATAGTCCAGAAGCAGAAGTGCATTTTTTTCCCAACTGATTAATTTCTGAGTACTCCAGAAAGAAAACCAAAACTAGGTCAAGGCAGTTAAGCGTATAATTCATTTGATTTTAAATGCATGTACATTATGTGGAAGGTGGGCCCGCTGGCCATCGTAGAAAGGCGTAGTAGATAAGAAATAGTAGAGACGTTCATTACCGCAAAATGCAATGAACTTGGTTCCATGCTACACCCCCGGGGGAGGGGATATCTCGATTATTTTCATATTTGATCTATTTCTATAGACGCAGACGGCGAAAAGAAAATCATAATCGACCACCGGCGGACAAAATTTATGCTTGCCCTGTATGTGACAAAATATGTAGGTCACAGCTGGGGTTGCGTAACCACGGGAAATACTGCATTCCTCATTAATCTTCGGAGTTGAAGACAAGTCTTATTATAGACGCTTGCACACATACCCACCCCAATGGTAAAAAAAAATATATAAGTGTCTGCCACTTGTTATTAAGTTAACTATAAGACTTCAATACTAAATCAAATAAAACAAAATCTAATAAAATCCTCAGAAAGAGACAAAGATAAAGGCACATTCCTCGTTCCAAATGCTGGGACAAATTTGTACAAATGCTCCTTCTTCCCTACTGCTATTAGAGCATGGAATGGGTTGCCTGAGCTAGCCAGGAAAACCGGTGACTTAGCAGAATTTGGGCATCACTTTCCATTCTCTAAAGGCACTAAGGAAGTAGGAGCACTTTATGAATTTGTTCTAGCGTATGGAATAAGAAATTTGCCTCTATCTTTGCGACTTTCTATTTCATTAGGTTTTATTTTTCTATTTGTAAATTTTGGTTTAGTGTTTTATGTATTATAGCAACTTTACTTTTTATTCTTCTGCCCTGAAGTGTCTCTAAGTTGAGTGATTTTACTAATGGTGTTACTATAATCAAACTGAAATATTCGTTTGTTATAAATCTCACTGTTCTATTCTGTATTTGTTTCAGTTTCTTAATGTTGAGTTGAGAGATCCCAAACAGAGGATGCACATTCTAATATTAGCCTAACTAAAGTAAAAAGCATTTTTTTTTTACATTCTTGTTTGATTTGTAAAAATTTCTTATAATAAACCCTTATGTTTTGTTTGACTTTTTCAAATAATTTCTTCAATATGGTAGTTCTGTGATAACGTTTTCATTTCTTATTACACCAAGATATTTGGAGTATTTAGTTTGTGTGACTGGTGCACTATGAATAAAACCATGTCTTCACGGTAAACTGGTTGTCATAGAGATAACCTGATTTTCTTAAAGATATGCAAATATTGTCATAAAGTTGATGGTTAATACGCTGCGCAGAAGTATGATAATATATTATAAAGATATAGGAGGCACCCAGTATGAAAAATATTAAATAATTGTGTATTTCATTTCACTTGGATATTCTAGACTTAATTTGATCTGCACATCCTAGGCTACCTAAAGAGGGGCTATCTTCATTGAAAAAGCTGCGACAATATCATTGACATGAACCGCGGTCGTTGTGTTTACAAGAATACATTCTTTCTTTAAGCTGAAGATCAACATTTAGCGTTCCATTTCCCTCCGAAAACCTTGGGTTGTCGAAGACAAGGGCCGATCACTCGGTGCTTTACTCTCAGGGGCAATCATTCAGCACAGCTTGCCCCCGGGCGAAACAAGAGACCTACGCACGATTACAAGACGGGAGAGTCGATACCAAAAAAAAAAAGCCGTCTCTGTCGTGCCAAATAGAATCGATAATGATTGTTCTCTCTTTTTTTTTTCGTCAATAATCGCGAACGAATGAGTTTGTCCCCTTTATTAGAAATCGATTACACTGTATCAATTCAATAACTTACAATGTCTACATAGAATCGATTTCGCTAAATCATGTTGTCCAGGTAAATATCATCAAAATGAGGTTCGATCATCTTCGTGTCCACGAGAACGATTTCGTGTCAAGGACGTTTAACGAAATTGAAACTGCCCTTTCGGCCCGTGGTGGCAGAATAAACAACCCACCAGACATTTGCTGGCCTTTTCTTTTGAATTAGGTGGAAAAGTGGACATCTCTAAAGGCAGTAAGGGCATGTTAATCCCAAACCCCGCCGTCTGGATCATTCTCTTTCCCTTTGGGTTTCTGACAATGTCTCTTCGTCTCTCGCTTGACAATCTTTTCTTACGTTAACTAGACAAGTCTCTCTTGAACACACACACATACACAAAAGTGCTTTGCTAGCATCGATGAAAGTTCTAAATTCTAAAACTGCATAGAGTTTGCGTAGCTGGGATTAAAGAACGGTTCTTTTAAAACCAGATCGTCTAAAAGTTGTCTGGGCTAGGCAATGAAGGGGTCAGTCAAACTTCATTTTCCAAGGTTTGCAGTTTTAAAAAACTGTTAGTCCTTTGTGAGCTGCATGTTTATATGTAAGGATTGAAAGAATCATATTTAAAGACAATCTGCTGACTTTAAGTCAGTCGGCTTACCTTTAAATCAATCCGATTACTTTTAAGACACTCAGCTTACCTTAAGACAATCAGGTTATCTAAAAGACAGTCACCCTACCTTTAAAACTATCAGGATACTTTTATGGCATTTGCTAACCTTTAAGACTATCAGGATACTTTTATGGCATTTGCTTACCTTTAAGACTATCAGGTTACCTTTATGACACTTGCTTTTCTTTAAGACTATCATGTTACCTTTGTGACAGTCTGCATATCTTTAACACAATCAGCTTTAAAAGTAACAGCTTAGTACAATTACCTCTAAGCTAATTATCACTAAGACAATTATCTGTCAAGCAATCAGCTTCTACTTTTACTGTCTCAAAACTAAAATCACGAACAGCTTCGTTAAAAACAAAAAGTCTCAGAAACTTTTAATCTTGAGTTCGCTTCATATAACGACTTCACATTTACTTGGTATCATTGACTCTAAACAAAAACGTGTATGTCACGAATGTTATGATAGCACTATCATAAAACTCACTGAAATAAAATTCATCGTTCTACAGAGTTTTTACAATAATATAATAATTAATTTAAAAAAAAACGAGAAAACAAAAAGAGTTTGTGTTTTCACGAAAACTCATAGGCGGCCTCTTTGTATATTTAATGGAGCTAGCTCACAGAAGAAGAATATTAGCCGTAGCACCTATTTTTAGCATGCTACAAAAATATCGTGAAATCAGATTTTCAAACGCTCGTTAACCGTCAGCCAGAGAACCATCTGCCCTATAGATCATAAGGTCTGAAAGAGGAACTTTACTTCCTTCTATTTAGTTTTGAGGAAGTAAACGGGACTGGCGGACAAAGAGACGTGCGGCACAACACAAATCCCTTTCAACTTTACCCCTTTCAACGATCACTAAAAACACAAGTGTTTTTTTAGCTTTAAACAAATACGAGCTACTTTAAGAAACAAACTAACATTCTTTTGACTATTTTTATCTCAACAGCTTAAGGAAACTCATAAAACTAATTAGTTTTTCTTTCTTCAGCTTTGTATCTTTGTTCAGAATAGGAAGACATTGGGAAGTACTGTAATACCGCATTGTCTGTCCACTTCGCCCAAACTCTGCCAAATATCAAGAGTGATTCTAAATGAAGAAGTAATGTTGGACGTACCAAGCGTTGTTTATAGTCGATTTATGGGCTTTTTGTCGAGTAGAACTTGTCTTCAAATGGGCTCTCTCAGATGTCACTGGCTAGACCATTTAATTTGTTGGCGTCTACCAATATTTTTTTTTGGGGGGACGAACATTCTGGAAAGCTATTCTATTAAATAGAAATCGTTTTGTTTCTGCTTTATTTTGAGAGATCATGGTCGCTTTAGGTGATTGTTGAGTTACCCACAATAATGCTGAACGAGAAGGAGACGGCTACAGGCGCTACGGCAGTGGTGTAGCTAGGGTGTGTGGGGGGAGGGGAGGGGTCCACATTTGAAAATCCCCCCCGGGACCCCACTTGAGGCGGGGCTTCCAAATGAGTGTCCGAAATTTGTTTTGACATTAAATATTACGCCATTATCTCATGTAATGATGTCGAATGTCAAAATGCAGGAAATAAAGAGGTCAAGCCCCCCGGGCCCCCAAATCCCTAGGTACGCCATTGGGCTACAGAGAACAGATGATACTTCTTGAAATGTTTGAGACCCACCATTAAATAGAGCAGCGGTTCCTACACAGTTCTTGGAGAACACAGGTTTACTGAATCCCAATTGTTTCTTTGCAAACCTACCTGAAAAAACTTACAAAATTCATTTGCTAATGTCAATTATCAACCGCAAAACTTTTTTGCTACAATTTCAATTTCGGATCACCGAATCTACAAAATTACTCCTAAACTCCTAGAGACCAGCACATGAGATATAAATAAGATGGAGCCTGGCCTGAATGAAATAATGATTCTCAAATATCCGGAGGCAGCAGACGATCAAGTCTTAAATAAAATCCAACTCACTAGATTCCGTCAAGGAAATTTCCAATAAAAGACAAAAATAAAATTCATACCTTAAGGCGGTAAGCAGAATTGATGGGTTCTCTCCCTTTCCCTCTTTTTTAATTGTTAAATGGGTTGGGCTTTTCAATAGGGGCAAAGCTTTTGACAAGACTTCTCTTTTATGTCCTCAGGGGCGGAGACATCAATCATTTTTAGGCGTATCTAACTTTTCAAATATTTATACCATCAAGAAGGAAAGGTTTAAATTCAGTTTACTTTACTGCTTGCGTTACACAAAATGGAAAGATTGATAATTACATTCTTTTAAAATATAGTTTAAATTAGAGGAATATATTTTTAAAGTTCTTTTTACAATTATTTGTTTAAGTTGAATTGATTATATAGAGAGACTAGGCCCACAGTTTCAGACGGTATTAAGTGGTAATTGTAAACAAAAAGTGAACGACCTGAATTCGAACATGTGGTGAGCTAAAGCCTTCTCGGGCTTCTCAAGCCAACGCGGTAACTACTCTACCAGCGAAGATTCTATGAATAGTAGAGTTATCTATTGTTTCTATTTCATGTTTGTGTTCACTACGCTTCAGACGACAATCTATAAAGGGGACTAATTCAGCTTATACCACCATTTCAGTCAAGTACAATTTCTTTCCCTTGTTCGAGATACCAAACAAAATAATTAATTACCTGATTACCAATAGTTAATTCACTAATTTTTTTTTTCATTAATTTTTGTGTTGTCAGGTAAAAGAAATAATTGTGCTAAAATTTCAGCTTGATCCTTGATTGGGTGTGGCACTGTGGGAGAACTAACGTGTACAAACTTGTTACCATACAGAGTTGATATAAGCTTTGTCTCGTGTTATGTCGACTTTTCCAGATCACTTTTCCTTATTTGTAACAAATATCACCATCTTATCATAGCAGTTTATAAAACATAAATGTTTTTATTAATAGAATTTGTAAGCACCATCTTCGCATAAAAGTAACCATCTATCTGTGAATCTTCTCGTCTGCTGACCTACTTAGTTTGGAATAGCTCGAGATGCTAGACACGTGATCCTCAGGCCAAACTCAGTATCGAGGAAATTTATGGCGGATTTCGGAAGAGTGTTTGACGCCAATCAGAAAATCTGGCACGAAGACAACCATTTGCCAGATAATCTCTCATCCATGCTTTTTTTTTTCCATAGACACATCTAGTGATCTTTTATTTTTTTATTTTAGGGGAGAGGCAATGTCGATTTTTGTCTCTGCTGAAAGAGTCCACTTACTTAGAAGTTACTATCCTTGTGTTTTCATTAGTTGTTGCTACCTATGATGAAAAGTCTGTGTTAGTATATATTTCTGAAAATGATTAATATAATATTTTAATCATTAGACGATATTGTCGTTGTCTATTGCTGTTCACATAATCCACCGTTTTAGGAACCTTGTGACCCGGGAAACGATTTAATCCCATGGATGAGGAATCGGCTCTTCACAACCCCTCTGTTAGGAGTCCCCCGACAACTAGGTGATCATGTAATCACATCCGTTTCGTCATGGGACCCTGTTCCTTAAGCCAACGCAATGGGTTCCTCCTCCTCACGTGCAGGTACACTCGCTAGAGCATACAGTGGTAGCTCACTGGGAGCCATGTTAGCTCTCGTTCTTAGCCTTTCCGCTTTCCCGGGCGGACGTTTCCCCGGACGGTACGTGACGTTTTGGTGCCGCCGTTTTGGCGCCGCCGTTTTGGCGACGGGACGTTTTGGCGACGGGACGTTTTGGCGCGAGCCGTTTTGGCGACGGGACGTTTTGGCGCGAGATATCATTTGACGATAATTTAATAAGCACGTAGCTTTTTTTTTTAATGAACCCTTGAATTCCAGCGATCCAGCGACTTAGGCAAATAACCATGGTGTCTATGTATCATTAACTTGAAGTATTTTGAGAAACATGGTACATCTATTATATTTTTACTTATATTAGCAAGTGTTTGGTATGTATAGTTGGAGATACCATACAGTCATTAAATAAACCAATGTTAATGTAAACAAATAATTGCATCAATTTTTAGTCTATCATCGTTTCATTTTGTTTTTAATTTTAAAGTAATATCTTTAAAAACGTTTTTGAAAATAAAAGTGTGCCTCTTAATAAACACACATACACAAGCCAAAATGTTTATTATAGAAAATGATGTGAAAAACAAACACACATTTACATTTAATACGTGAAAAATATGTCTTAACACAAACACTCATGCAAAGCATAGATATGAATAATTCTTTTAAAAGAAATAATACAATAAACGTACATAATGTATTTCGCGCCAAAACGTCCCGTCGCCAAAACGGCTCGCGCCAAAACGACCTTCGCGCCAAAACGGCGGGGCCAAAACGGCGGCGCCAAAACGGCGGCGCCAAAACGGCGGCGCCAAAACGTCCTGCTTCGTTCCCCGGAGGTGCCACGCTGAGGCGACGGGAGCATACTCCACCCATCTTGGATACAAACGTATTGGAATAGTGTTGGCACGATCTCACCCAAATGTAGCATTTAAAAAGTTGTAGATATGTTGTAGACATGTAGACAAGTTGTAGACAAGTTGTTGACATGTTGTAGACAAGTTGTAGACAGGTTGTTGACATGTTGTAGACAAGTTGTAGACAAGTTGTAGACATGTTGTAGACATGTTGTAGACAAGTTGTAGACATGTTGTAGACATGTTGTAGACAAGTTGTTGACATGTTGTAGACATGTTGTAGACAAGTTGTTGACATGTTGTAGACAAGTTGTAGACAAGTTGTTGACATGTTGTAGACATGTTGTAGACAAGTTGTTGACATGTTGTAGACAAGTTGTAGACAAGTTGTTGACATGTTGTAGACATGTTGTAGACATGTTGTAGACATGTTGTAGACAGGTTGTAGACAAGTTGTAGACATGTTGTAGACAAGTTGTAGACAAGTTGTAGACAAGTTGTATACAAGTTGTAGACATGTTGTAGACAAGTTGTAGACATGTTGTAGACAAGTTGTAGACATGTTGTAGACAAGTTGTAGACAAGTTGTAGACATGTTGTAGACATGTTGTAGACATGTTGTAGACATGTTGTAGACATGTTGTAGACAAGTTGTAGACATGTTGTAGACATGTTGTAGACAAGTTGTAGACATGTTGTAGACAAGTTGTAGACATGTTGTAGACATGTTGTAGACATGTTGTAGACAAGTTGTAGACAAGTTGTAGACATGTTGTAGACATGTTGTAGACAAGTTGTAGACAAGTTGTAGACATGTTGTAGACAAGTTGTAGACAAGTTGTAGACATGTTGTAGACATGTTGTAGAGATGTTGTAGACAGGTTGTAGACATGTTGGATGTATCGAGATCTCAATAGAAAGTGTGAAATTGAAGAAATCCAAAAGTAAAACAAGAACAAAGAAAATGAAATGACAAGTCTATAAACTAGAACTTATCTTTTTTTTATCGGTTGTCTCCTTTGACATGGAGTTATGGGAAATTAAAATTTGTCTTCCCCTTTTTCTTGATAAAAAATTATAACAAAATTCTCTATTACTAAGTCAACTTTTTGATTTAAAAATATTTTATGTTCATTGTTTTTACAAGTTTGTTGATTGATTGTTTTTTAATTTGGTTTATATTACAAGTATAATTTAAATTTATGTTTGTGTGTACTAACTTTGTCTAGAAATTCGCATTGCTCAGGTCATGTCGACCTTACAGGTAAGATATCAATGTTGTAGATATAATAAAGGTCTAGATTAGATTCAGATGTTTTGCAATTGTGAGTCTTTTTAAGGCTCAAATTTCTAACCTTCTTCGGAGTATTGGTTGGTGTGATTACATGGTCGTTAGTCCAGCTAAACCGTTGTCGGCGAATTACATATGTATGTATGTGTGTATGTATGTATGTATGTATGTATGTATGTATATATGTATGTATGTATATATGTATGTATGTATGTATGTATGTATGTATATATGTATGTATGTATGTATGTATGTATGTATGTATGTATGTATGTATGTGTGTATATATGTATGTATGTATGTATATATGTATGTATGTATGTATATATGTATGTATGTATGTATGTATGTATGTATATATGTATGTATGTATGTATATATGTATGTATGTATGTATGTATGTATGTATGTATGTATGTATGTATGTATGTATGTATGTATGTATGTATGTATGTATGTATGTATGTATGTATGTATGTATGTATGTATGTATATATGTATGTATGTATGTATGTATGTATGTATGTATATATGTATGTATGTATGTATGTATGTATGTATGTATGTCTGTATGAGCACTAAAGGATTAAACAATGCATTGCAGAACATGAAATGTCTGTCTCCACCAAATCGATGACTGGAGATTCTAGATCCCTATTTCCCGTTGCCTGCAGCTTGAACAAAGAAGACAAAAGAACACTACCGCCATAGACACACATTCAAGCAAAATGTCGGTGTATGAAGAGCTGACTTTTTACATTTAGTCTTGTATTAGTTTTGTGTTATTGGCTTTAAAACAGCGGTTCTCAACCTTTTAAGCTCTTTTTACAATTCCTCACTTTGCCGCGACCCCCCCCCCCCACCCTCACACACCCACACATCATTAGAAGAATAGACAAAAACAATCAAAATTTTCGATGGTCTTAGGCGACCCCTGGCAAATCGTCAATCGACCCCTAAAGGAGTCGCGATCCACAGGTTGAGAACCCCTACTTTAAAAGTTTAAATTAGGGTTTAGCTCACTTTGTGCTAAGTAAAACAAAATTAATGAATTACTTCTTATTGATTGGCTTTTTTTTTAAATGATTATTTTCATCGACTGAGAACAATCAGCAAAATTTCAACTTGATCCGAGAATGGGAAGTGGGAGAAAAAAACATGTCAAAGCGTAATAAAGGGATTTAAAAAATGTATCCATACATACATCCACGTCTCTCATTAAGTAGCATTTATTTCTCTTATTTCGATATTAAACAAAATAATTAATTACCAATAATTTATTAAGTAGTTGGTTAATTGTTTTGATTGATTCATGTCTTGTCAGGTTCAATGAATAATTGTGCAAAGTTTTAACTTGAACCAAGAGTGGGAAGTGGAACAAAAAACATGTTCAAACTTTAAACAATTCAGAGTGAGTTGATATACGTTTGTACAAATAATAGAATAGATATGTATACTGTACCATGTCCCAGCTCATAAAATTATATTTCGGCTTCAAAAGTTACTAAGAATGATAGGGCTTAAAGCATAACACAGGGGCGCGGTGGCTGAGAAAGTAAGCTCTTGGCTTCCGAGCCTGGGGTCCTGGGTTCAAATCTCGGTGAAGACTGGGTTTTGAATTTCGAGCTTTTTAGGGCACACCTGAGTCCACCCAACTCTGAAGGGTACCTGATTTTAGTTGGGGAAAGTAAAGGCGGTTGGTCGATGAGCTGGCCACATGTCACCCTGCTCGTTCACAGTTGACCAAAGAAACTGATGATCTTAACATCATCTGCCCTATAGACAGCATGGTCTGAAAGTGGAACTTTACTTTTTTTTAACGCATGACACACATTCAAAGTGTACCGGTAGACATATATCATTGACAATACATACCATTGAAGATACATCCAGAAAAGTCAAATATATTTTTAAATTGGTCATTGTATTTTCTATATAAGAGTCTACAAGGACTAGAATAACTTACGAGAGAACAAATTTACTATCTCGACTAGCCAAAAAAAAAAAAAATAACTCGTTCAACAAGTTTCCTATACGGTATCTAATTAACTCGAGCTACTAAATGAACAAATAAAAACTAATGAGATAGAAATAGCTAATGAAATATTAAGACAGAGTTGTTTGGGGACGGAAACATTGAGTGGGTGGGGCACAATGTGGGAAGGGGTGGGGGAATAATATTTTGGGCCTTGACAAAATATTGCCAGAGTGGATGTGACAAAACATGACGTTTGTCAGCCTAAAAATATTTGCCAGGGTGGATGTGAAAAAACATGACGTTTGTCAGCCTAAAAATATTGCCAGGGTTGATGTGAAAAAACATGACGTTTGTCAGCCTAAAAATATTGCCAGAGTGGATGTGACAAAACATGACGTTTGTCAGCCTAAAAATATTGCCAGGTGGATGTGAAAAAACATGACGTTTGTCAGCCTAAAAATATTGCCAGGGTGGATGTGAAAAAACATGACGTTTGTCAGCCTAAAAATATTGCCAGAGTGGATGTGACAAAACATGACGTTTGTCAGCCGGAAAAGAAGGGTGTTTTCACACGTGCTCTTTAATTAAGATTAATCCTACTTGATTTAATTCAATGAATCATCCCTATGTTATCCTACTTGATTTAATTCAATGAATCATCCCTGTGTAATCCTAATTGATTTAATTCAATGAATCATCCCTAAGTAATCCTAATTGATTTAATTCAATGAATCATCCCTCTGTAATCCTACTTGATTTAATTCAATGAACCATCCCTATGACGAAGGGAGATATTATCGGAATATTTGGAGGTAAATAAGAAATGTTCTTCTTTAAATTTTCTTTCTCTTTTTATATTTTTTTTTTGTAATGAAAAGGATAAAAAATGGGTGTAATTTGATCACACTCCGACAAGTTGTTGCCTACCCTACACCATCAGTCTCTCCCATCAGCCTTTGAAACAATATATTTGAAGACTAATCGAGAATTCAATATTTACACTTTTCCATGAATCATTACTTCAAAAAGTCATATGGACGTCATCAAGATCTCTGTGCACTTCCATTTCAGTAAATTTGTGTTTAATGAGTTGAAACCTACACCAGAATGTCTGCCATTTCTTTGAGGAGATTTGGTTTTGTTCAGTTCATTGTAAGTTAATCCTCATAAATCTGAGAGTGACTTAAGTCATCTTTCATTTAAGTCAGACAGAATATAATCAGCGCTCTGGCCTATCCATATAAAATTTGAGATTGTATTGAAACATTGTAAGTGTCGTGACATCGAACACCACAAATAAGTCATGCAGCCCAGCACTTTGGATTAGTTCTATTGGTGAACAGAACCCTAACCAGATCGTAGGTGTTGAAGTTATTACTGTATACAAGGTCAGTGGGTCATAGATGTCAACGTAATACTAAATCTTCAACAAAACTGTTCCCTGAAGGAAGGTCTTTGCGAGCCCTGAGGACCTTGTGATGTGGCCATAGAGTTTGAGTTCACGTTTTTTGACAGTGGTGAGCAGGTCGTTGCTGTATTCATCAATTTTCTAATCTCTTCATTCGTGACGTGGTCTTTGTAAGTGACACCTAGGATTTAACTATATCTTTATAACTATCAGCTCACTGAATACATATGAATATTAATAATGTAATAATAAAACATTAATAAATCTTCGTATCCTGTGGTATTAAATAAACTGCTAGCTGAAAAATACAACTCTCTTCTCTTTTTTTTTATATTTTTGTAGTTGTTGATAGTTTGTAGTTCATAGTTTCTGATATTTTGTCTGAAAATATTGAAACCTGCCTTTTTGCCTGAGCAGATCTTTTCGGGAGGGGGGGGGCGAATTTGAGTTATTGCTACCACACAAACTTTCTTTATAACCTTGTTTTCTTCAGAGAAGAGGATGAATAAAATAGTAGTAGATCTATCAGACACAAGACAACAATAAGTAAAGACGCAATTCAATGACAAAAACATAACTTGACACATTGGTCGAAACTTAGTCGATTTCTTTATCTTTGTCTCGATTTTTCTCTCTCTGTCTCTATCTCTCTCTGTCTCTATCTCTCTCTGTCTCTATCTCTCTCTATCTCTCTCTCACATTCTCTTCTGGTTAAACTTGTGCTTATATTTTCCCTTTGTATTTGTCCAATTCATGGTTCCACCAACTCACACAATAATTGCATTTGTGGTTCTGCTCTAAACTAATTAGTCCCCCATCGCTCGCGTCAAACATTAGAGTGCAAGACTCTCTTACAAAAGAGTTTGAGAAACAATTCGCCTTGATGGAGTAGACAGAGACACTTGGGCAAGTGAGCCCGCGCCCCACGGGAGATGCCTTACAGTGGCCTACTCAGTGGCGTAGCTAGAGTGTATGATGCCTGGTGCGGTACCTCATCTTGATGTCCCCCCCCCCCAAAAAAAAAAAGCAAAAAAAAACTAACTAATCAATAACATTGCAAAACCTTACTTTTTTGTTCAAAATAATATGTATTCATTAATCAAATATTGTTAGTTTTAAAAAAAATCACTTTTACATAAACATACTACAAATGAATTTTACGCGCTTTCTTGCTGGCAAAAGTATCAATAATTTTATCGAAATCAATTTTTTTCACCAGCTCTTGTTCAATGGGCAAAATGGCCAAATTAGTGAGTCATAAATTTGTCATCCTTGATCGCAAGTAATTGTTGATCAGTTTAAGTTTGGAAAAACTTCTCTCGCATGTAGCGACGCTAACCGCAATAGTCAAAAATATGCGAATCACGAGAACGATATTCGGGACTGAATCATCCAGCTGATATTTTTTTATAAAATTCAAGAGCTCAACAGGTCCTTGTTTTGGAAGATCGGAGGCTTCTGATGAAACTGTGACAAACCGTTGAAGCCTCTTTCGCTCCAGCAGAAATTCGTTTTTATCAATTTCGCTAGGAGTACTATCGAGATGATTTCGACCTGAGGATTTAATAGCTGGGAAGGCGAAAAAAAATCATATATATCTGCTACATCATGAAGTTGCTCGAATCGGGTGATTACTTCTTGAGCAATCCTGACCAAGGTAGAATAAATTTCCCTTCGTAGCTCTTCTTTGTGTGTAAGTACACAGTAGTCACTTTTCTCACCAGGCATCTTTTTCTTATGGCCAATACGTTTTTGAGGTTCTGTACTGATTCTCAGATCTGAACACACGCTTTCGGCAAAGGTAATGCTGGCTTCAGCGATGTCCTCTCGATTACTACTTAAAAATGTCTCTAATGTTTTTAGTTTGAGCGAGCAATCTCGAATAGACAATCCGTGTTTTAGAAGGTAGAATTGCGCATCATTAAGTTCAGTTAATACAGGAGCCCAAAATCCAAGATAGGTGAGAAAATTAAAAGACTGAATAGCAACCAATAATCCACCTGCTTCAGATCTAGTCGATGAATATTCATCTCTGCTAGTTAATGTCTCCAGAGTTTCTATAATTTTAGAAAATTTATCCCTAACCATCTTGACGGCTTCTCCTCTGGCGCTCCAGCGGGTCTCAACTAGACGTTTAAGGTTAGTTCAGGTTATTTTGATGAGGATATCCTAGCGGTGTGTTGAAGTTGAGAAAAAGGAGTGTGAACGGTCCAGTGTACCAAAAAATGACAAGGCCTAAAGTTTAATAACATTTCTTTGGTGGGATAGGTTGAGATGAAGTTATGCTCTTAGGTTTATTTGATTAATTGTTGATACATTACAATACTCTGATGAATTACAAGTTATCAGTATTCAGTGCTTTATGTTTTTGCATTTTATGATTTTACATTGTAAATTTTGAAATACCTACGTATATTTTATTCTTTTTGACTGTTGTTTAATTATTACTGTATTGTGTACACTGTGCTGATGGTTCAGCTTCTTCAGTAGGAATGTTTGAGGAGTGTGCTAAAAACATGCTTGTGTGCTGGCTGTCCTTTAGTCTCTAGAACCTGCGGTATTGAAGTAGTTTCTTCTTTTTCATCATTCAGGATGTCGGCCTGGATTTAATGATAACCATCTCATCTTGCTTTGTTGCTTTTAATTGTTCAGTTAATTCATACCCAATAACAGCTCGCCTATAGTCGGTGGACTCTGGTAATGATGTGACGTGAAATTGTCTCGATGCTTAAGAAATTTAAGAAACGCACCTCACTGCGGTCAAAGAAACTGCTTTATGCGGATGACATTGTCCTCTGGTCAACCGGGAAGAAAGCCGACTAAATACAGGCGGCATTACAAGCAGACCTCCAAACCATCTCCTCGTATTGCGACAAATAACAGATTCAGATAAACATTGCCAAAACGACCTGGTCCCTGTTCAGCCTAAGGATCGACATTCTTAAGGTTTCATTCGAGCTTCAACTCGGTGGGCTGCGACTACAACGTGAAAACACGCCAAAATAACTAGGGGTAACCCTGGATAGAAAGTTGTCAATGTTCCAGCACGTCTAGGAAGTTGAAAGAAAAGCCTCGGAGAAGTTGGCGTTACTAAGAAAGCTGGCCAGCACAAAGTGGGGTGCCAAAGCTTACATGCTACGTACATTGTACTTAGGGGCAGTCAGATCACAAATTGAGTACAGCTATACAGTTCAAGTATATGCTAGTAAAACTGCCCTCGAATCACTCGACCGAGTACAATTACAGGCACTAACGTTCATTTGTGGCACCTTTCGGACAAGCCCAACAAACGTTGCTGAAATCTTAACAAACGTGGCCCCTTTACCTTTTAGGAGGGAGAGGGCAGTACTTACGCCTACGAGCGCTACAAAAGGGGCGACTCTAGGCTACCCACCACAATCTTAGTGCAACAGTGGAGAGAGAGGAACCGCATAAAAATGCGATCGTTCCTCCACATTGCGGCCAAGTTGACTAAATCAGCTGGGCTCTCCACTGATAGAATCCCTATTAGAAGGATTAGTACTTGCCCTGCGTGGAGGAGATTGCCGGCCCCACAAATAAACCTGTCCCTGATAGGGCAAAAGGGAGCCACCAAGAGGCGATTAACGCCTGCCATACTCCAAAACTTGGCGTCAGCTACACTAAAGTCCTACCCATCAGATGCCATTTTCTGCTATACCGATGGGTCGGTATTGAGGGACCCCGATAGATCTGGGTATGGGGCCCTTATAGTCTACCCAGACCGGACAGAACTAGAGATGCCGTTTCTCCGTCTGAGCTTAAAAGGGTTTTGAGGTGCCGGCCAGACTAGTCAGTCTTGAGCACTGTTCATCATTTTTTTTACGTTACAGTATTACAATTAACTAGTTAGTTTAAAAAAACTCTTAGAAAACAAAGGTTAGCTTATTTAAAATATTGACATTACAATATTAAAAAATTAAACTATAAAGAATCATAAAGAAATGAATAAACTAAGACAATTATTTAGAGATAGAGTTTAGAAATAAATTTGTAAACTCAATATCTAGATTAAACCAATGGACTAAACAATGAAGTAAAAAAAGGTTGGCCTATCTTCTTCTTCTTTATATTACAGAGCATTGATCAGTGTAGTTACAACATGTACCGTGTGTCCAAAATAAATCTAGTAAATTAGATTAAAACTGTTCTATATCTTACATTGTTTGGAAGAAATAGTCAAGGAGATGAAACAAAATAGCGACATGACTAGCTTATAAATCGTTAGTTCCTGTTTAAAATACAGTAGTTTATGTTTGTTCGTGTCCATACAATTAGTCGTTTTTACTGAAATGCTCAGGGAAATAGGAAATTAATACACACTGGGGGAATTTTGGTGCCCCTCTCCACTTGGTGCCCTGTGCGGCCCGCACCACCCGCACATTGGTAGCTACGCCACTGGGCCTACTTCTCCCTACGTCGGGCCTTCTCACCAAACAAAAGCAATCTTTTCAACAGTACCTTGTGCTCTGATGAAGGCCTCCAGTTGAGTTTATACAGTTCACATTAGCAGGACCGGATTAAGACTTGCGCTATTAAAGACACAAAAAGGGGGGGGGCGCTCTTGTAAGACAATTTTTTTCTTTTGTTCTTTTTTTTTCAAAATGATTGAGAATGTCACCAGGACCTCTGGACCCTAAGTTGTAGCCTATGTTGTCTATAGGAAATCCAGCACTGCCTCAAATAAAGATTAGTTATTCACTATTCAATATTTATTTCGAAAAATATGTACAAGAGATAGGAACATAGACTTATATATATTATATCTAGACTGGAGATGGAGATTTTTTAACACTAAAAAAATGTGAAAATTTTTTAGAAAGTTGGATCAAGGCGTTGTTTTGTAAAGTAGTTAAAAGAAGTAAAGTTTTTTTTTTTCAACCCTAACCCATGTAACATATAATTTAATTTTTAGATCTAGATCTATTATTATTTTGTTATTTTTAGATACATAATCTAGAAAGATCTAGGTAATCAATCTATTTAAATCTACATATGATGATTTAAATCAACATGAATTATTTCCATCTAGGATTTTTGAAACATTATCTCAATGGAAACAAACAGGAAATGGTTTTGTTTCATATATCTGCGTGAATATCCGAGAAATGATTTTGCATTATTTCTAAACTTTTAAAACTAAAGATCATTACTTTTCTAAGACAGAAAAGATTGATTGGGGCGACTCCCCTTAGAGCCTGAAAAAGAGTTTACCTACATAAAAATCTATATATGTATAGGTCTGTGAATCGATCAATCGCGGATAAGAATTTATTTCCGGTTTCCATTCTAGATATAATATACAAGTCTATTGATAGGAATATATTTTTCTTTTTTTAAAGTGGATGTTTACAAAAACAAGTCTTTCAATGTTTAAGAGCCAACAAGAATTTTTTTTTAAACAAAGCTTCTATTAAGCATAGTTATATCAATTAGTTTGGATCTGTCATGTCATTCAATTTGTAATAGATCTAGAATCTAGACTATTCTAGACCAACAATAAAAAAAACATTTATACAAATTCAAAAAAAAAAAGGGGGGGGGGGAACGACCTGAATACGAACTCATGATTCAAGTTTTCTCATGCTTCTTAAGCCAACACGTTAACCACTCAGCTAGTGGACAGCCTATGAATGGGAAGATTGTATAGTTATCAATTGTTTCAATAGTCAAGTCCTATTTTTCGTGTTGTGTTCACTAAGACTCAGACGATGACCTTAAAAGGGGACTAATTCACTTTAGTCAACTACACATTCTTCCCCTTGTTTGAGATACCAAACACAATTGTTATTTAACTGATTGGTTAATTTTTGTTTTACTAGCGGCCCCCAAAAGGGGAAAAGACGCTATTAGTTTTGTGCAAAATGTCTGTCCGTCTGTCCCGTTTAGATCTCGTAAACTAGAAAAGATATTGAAAATCCGACATCACAATATTTTAGACCATTCAAAGTTCTGATGCAACGGCTACTTTTTTTTTTCTGAAAGCGAAAAATCTAATTTTTAAAATCAGTTATGCAAGCAGTTTTTTAAAGAGAAAAAGCTAATTAGTATACATTATAAGTTAGACCTAGATTAAAACGAATAGTAATATTGTAAACATCATTTTCGTGCACTTTTTTTTATATTGCAAAACTGTTTTCTTTTTTTTTTTGTGAGCATTCGAATAAGAGATGGAGTCTTTTCAAAATAATAACATCAATTATAAGACTTCAGTTAGGCCAGGAGAGGCGCGGTATCTGAGCGGTAAAACGCTTGGCTTCCGAACCGGGGATCCCGGGTTCGAATCCTGGTGAACATTGGGATTTTCAAATTCGGAATCCTTGGGCGCCTCTGAGTCCACCCAGCTTTAATGGGTACCTGACATTGGTTGGGGAAAAGTAAAGGCGGTTGGTCGTTTTGCTGGCTACATGACACCTTCGTTAACCGTAGGCCACAAAAACAGATGAACTTTACATCATCTGCCCTATAGACCACAAGGTCTGAAAGGGGAACTAGTTAGGCCAGATTCACATCTAACTTTGCATTCACTTGCACCTATCCTTTGATCTGCTGGACCGTTGGGGCACTACACAAGATCTGTCAACCTTCTTTCTCCATTCTTATCTCTCATTTGTCTTTGATATAATTTCATTTGGATGTTCTTTCTGAAAATATTGAAGCCTGCCTGGGTGGACCACTTCGGGGGCCGATTTTGAGTTTGTGTTTCCACACAAACTGTCTTTGTAACCTTGTTGATTCTTGTGTTGTCAGATAAAAGAAATTATTTTGCGAAATGTCATCTTGATCTGAGATTGGTTGAGAGAGAAATGACGTGTACAAACTTGTGACTAGACAGACAGAGTGAGTTGATCTAAGCTTTGTAAACACGTAGTCTCCTTGAGAGCAAATAAGTTTATGTAATACTTGAACTCTCCTCTTTAGCACTGACAGGTTACATTTGAAAGTTTACAGGAGAATGGCGAGAATAGAACGCTAAAATCATGAAGTCGACTTTTAACAATTAAAAAAATGTAAGAAAAATGGCTGCCATTTGGTTGTCCAAAACTCTCGTCTTGTTTAATTAAAAAGAAACAAAATATTTTTTTTAAAAAGCGTATACATGGGAAAGAACAGTACATTTATTACAACATCTATTAATACTGAAATATTTATCTCACTTAATCAATAGCAAACTATATTCATTAATTACGACTTATGATTGAATGAAATGGTTATTTTTTGTTATAGATTCGTTTTTGTTGTTGTTGTTATGGACATTGATCCGAGAATGGGAAGTGGGAGAAATGACGCGTACAAAAATTGTACCAGACAGACAGAGTGTGATATAAGCTTTGTAAACAAACGATGTAAATGTCAGTCACATAAACTATAGAGACTCATGAGGGCTTGAAGTCATTATAGTGACATAGAGCAAAAGGAATATATTGTATCAACTTTTTAGGTTTGAAAAAAAAATACTTACATGAGAAATCGGATTACAGGATAGACACTTAACTGGATGAAATATGTAGATCTGTCTTGATTGTCTGTCTAGTTCTATATTAACTGTCTGCCTAGATATGTCTTGAATGTCTGTGTGGTTGTATATTAACTGTCTGCCTAGATATGTCTTGAATGTCTGTGTGGTTCTATATTAACTGTCTGCCTAGATATGTCTTGAATGTCTGTGTGGTTCTATTTTAACTGTCTGCCTAGATATGTCTTGAATGTCTGTGTGGTTCTATATTAACTGTCTGCCTAGATTTGTCTTGAATGTCTGTGTGGTTCTATATTAACTGTCTGCCTAGATTTCCCTATATCTGTTTTCAGCATTTCCCTAAACAATTCACGACAACTTGTCAGGTCGTGATTCTTCTGTGACTTTCCTATATATGTTTTCTAGTTGAATTCGTATGTGAGGTACAAACAGCTAGATTTTATTTCTTGTTTTAAAACTGGTGTTCAATATACACAATATCTAGTGGATAAGATTTATGTCACTCTAGCGTTATGTGATTCCCATGATTTGGCTCTTGCCTCTAATCAACCTTTTTATATCGAGGGCCGCATGAAAAATAAATTTGGGAATGGGGGGTCGCATATTACTTAGAAAAATACGCTAGCTAATTGTGTACAATGTCTTTTAATTCATATTTATACTGTACTATACATTCACTTTTTCCTTAATTCACACTCCCAATTGAGGAATTACAACAGGAGTTAGCGATTTCTGACAAACATCTAGTTTTACTTAATTTAACTGTCTACACTCGTGCGTAATGTTCCAGAACTATGGAACTAGCTTACTAAATGTTAACCTCGTGACTGCTGCCAAATAACAGTCATTCATCATCGACCTGTGATTACACTTGTTTAGTTTCTTCAAAAAAGATGCCTGTTCACATATGTATGTGTTAAATACAGCTTTTGGCAAAGACCCATAAAACTCCCGCGGAAGTACTGACTGGAACTTCTCTTTCAAGTCATAATTTCCTTGGAGTTATGTTCTCTGGAGATGAATCAGCTTCTACTCTAAATGGTGAGATGATGGCATTGAAAACTGGTTATTGATGTCTTAAAATTAGCTTTTTATAAATTCCACAATTAATGAATCTAACTAAGTCTTGTACTTTTAACCATATCTCTAGAAATAGTTTCACTTTTCAGCAAAGGAAAATGTCAAAAACTTTTTTCTTTTCCTTGCCTAGAGAAATGGGAAAGCCTTGTTTGAAAAGATTTAACATGCATTTACATTTCATATGTAAACAACTTATTGGAATTGTAGTCATGAAAATCATGAAATCTGTCTTCCACTCTTCATTAGAAATATTAGTAGCAACGTCACAGTCAATGTCCTTCAAGGAACATACAAATTTATTACCTGAGATTTTATATTCTCATTACCTTTCTCATGCGAAGTCAGCGGTATACATCGGAATATTTTGTTTCTAAATCAAGTCCTTCTCGGAACTGCCTATGCTTAAGAGCCCTAGCTCTGATAAGTTTGTTTATTGAAGTGTATACAATAACTAGTCGACCGGTGGCGTAGCATACGCCGCTATTTTGCAGGGCCGGCCTTAGGCCACTGCAACCTATGCGACCGCAGTGGGTCCCACACTTTCATAGGGCCCGCACTAATTCTAGGTTTGAATTATTAAATTAAACCATTTTATAACTTTTAACAGATTTCCCTCGATCGCCTGATTTACCAGGAGCTCATGGAAATCTCCTGAAATTGCAAAATATACGAAAAAGTATTGGAAATCTCCGGAAATTATTTTAAAATCTTTTGAAAATTCATACAAATGTCATGAAATATATAGACAAAAGTTGTCATTTTGGGGTGTCGCCAATCCTACTTGCGATAAATAAAAGCAGCATTATGCATTGTTCGTAACTGTGTTATCTGATGAAGGAAGCTTCTCGCGCCTCAAACCAATGAGGAATTACTTGAGGTCAACAATTCTCGTAGATAGATTGAAACATTTGATAACTCTTGCTATTGAGCGCGATCTATTTAGGAAATAAAACTTTTATGATATACTATATGACTCCGCTACAAGCAAGGCTCGTAAAGTGGTTCTGTACGTAGTAAGGAATGAATACAATGCAAAGACGAATTTATTTTCTAATACAAACTCTTAAATTTCACTTATTATCCGTATCCCTACCCAAGCCTGGCCCCGCGAAATCCGTTTCGCATAGGGCCCCACAACGGTTGAGTCCGGCCCTGCTATTTAGTGACGGGTGAATACAGAGTAGATTACTTTATCTCCCTCCTTTTCTTTTGTCTACTCATCTCCGTCTTCTATTTTATGCAGCTTTGTGCAAACTTTTCTGTTTAGAGTTTATAATAGGGATATTCTTTATTTTAAAAAGTTTTTCTCAGTCAAAGATCGAGCTCCACCAGTTGTTACACTTGCCCTCTTGTTCCAAGCAAATCCAACACTCAAGACAGTTCTTCATAGCATTGAATAAATACTGGCCTGAGATAGTGTCTTAGACTGAGTATATTGAAGTATAGTCAATAAGAATAATCTTCGTTTGCTTGAAACTTTTTATAGTGAGACTGTTCAATAATTTATAGAGATATTTAGAATTATTTTAAAAAATTATATTTGCATTTTTATATGTATATACTGTGGGTATACTTGATTTTTGTAGGTGTCCGCGGGCCGCATAAAAACAATCCGGCGGACCGCATGTGGCCAGCCTTTGTAAATTGCCCACCCCTGAACTAGATGATTATTAAGCCCATCCTTTGTTGTGAGACACGGTTTCTTGAGCCCTGCGTGGGTTTCCCCCATCACAGCGAGGCCGGAAGCCGATTCCACGAGGAGTTCCTACGTATTTCTATACTGTACCGCCACTAATCGTGAGAGCAATTACTACAGCGTATGGCTTCTGAGAAGCACGGTGTGACGAATTGGAAGGTTTAGCGAAGCCCTTCGTTCATCCTACACACTCGCAAAGCTTGTTGCTTAGAACGTAGTAGAGGAGCCCACTGGAGGACATTCTATCGAAACGTTCTGCGACTACGCTCCTGTATAACAAAAAACATATGGACATGGAAATAGTGTACATCTCAAAGAAGTAGGGAGAGAAAAGAAAACAATAATAAACAGGGGAAATAACTGGCATGTCGAAGTGTAATGATAACGTATAATGTCATTGTGACACTGTCTGGGGTCAGACGCCGAGAGAACAATAACAAGAATCCAAATCCCCACGAATGACACTGGAAACAGATAAATGAGAATTAATGAAATCTAGTTACTTGCAAATTATTCAAAAACATCGTCGGATGTATGCTCTTTCAAGTGTGCCCTTAATGATTCAATGTGTTGTTTCTATTTATATTCCATGTGTTATATAAATCAATCGGGCGCACAGTAGTACACACTGCCCTGTAGGTTGAGGCGGCCTTAGCTGTGCGTATGGCCCTGTAGTCCTAAGCTTAGACTATATATACCTTTCCACTTCACTGTAGCCCTAAGTTTAGACTATATATACCTTTCCACTTCACTGTAGTCCTAAGCTTAGACTATATATACCTTTCCACTTCACTGTAGTCCTAAGCTTAGACTATATATACCTTTCCACTTCACTGTAGTCCTAAGCTTAGACTATATATACCTTTCCACTTCACTGTAGTCCTAAGCTTAGACTATATATACCTTTCCACTTCACTGTAGTCCTAAGCTTAGACTATATATACCTTTCCACTTCACTGTAGTCCTAAGCTTAGACTATATATACCTTTCCACTTCACTGTAGTCCTAAGCTTAGACTATATATATACCTTTCCACTTCACTGTAGTCCTAAGCTTAGACTATATATACCTTTCCACTTCACTGTAGCCCTAAGCTTAGACTATATATACCTTTCCACTTCACTGTAGTCCTAAGCTTAGACTATATATACCTTTCCACTTCACTGTAGTCCTAAGCTTAGACTATATATACCTTTCCACTTCACTGTAGTCCTAAGCTTAGACTATATATACCTTTTCACTTCACTGTAGTCCTAAGCTTAGACTATATATACCTTTCCACTTCACTGTAGTCCTAAGCTTAGACTATATATACCTTTCCACTTCACTGTAGTCCTAAGCTTAGACTATATATACCTTTCCACTTCACTGTAGTCCTAAGCTTAGACTATATATACCTTTCCACTTCACTGTAGTCCTAAGCTTAGACTATATATACCTTTCCACTTCACTGTAGTCCTAAGCTTAGACTATATATACCTTTCCACTTCACTGTAGCCCTAAGCTTAGACTATATATATACCTTTCCACTTCACTGTAGTCCTAAGCTTAGACTATATATACCTTTCCACTTCACTGTAGCCCTAAGCTTAGACTATATATACCTTTCCACTTCACTGTAGCCCTAAGCTTAGACTATATATACCTTTCCACTTCACTGTAGTCCTAAGCTTAGACTATATATACCTTTCCACTTCACTGTAGCCCTAAGCTAAGACTATATATATCTTTCCACTTCACTGTAGCCCTAAGCTTAGACTATATATACCTTTCCACTTCACGCTAACCAGCTCGTCGATGTTTAATGCTGTAGGCCGTATTATTGTTACAAAACATGGTAACTCATGTAGATACTGTGATGCAGCTTGACTACTATAGGCGCTGTATTGTAAATGGTCTACATGTAAGATTTTGTATCCAGTCCTGGTCAGGTATTTGAAGCTGGCAAGTAAAATCTCTTATCGCAGGGCTCCTTCGGGCTCGTGGCCTGGAGCGGCTTCCCCAGTCACCACACAAAAAGGATGTCTCTGCTATATTTATGACTAGTTTGACCTAGGAACAGGAGGTAATCATCTACTTTTTTTTAAGTAATCATAAACTCTATCAAGAGGAGGCAAAAAAGTGAGGGAGGATGTGTGAAAGTAATTGGGTTGTGTAATGAGAGGGGGGGGGCGGAGTTGAATTAAGGAACAAGACAAGCAAAATATTGTTTAAATCCTTTTTGAATCAAAACAAAGCTTACATAAGAGACTATATAGATATCTATCTCGGTCTCGGTTTGTGACAAACAAAACTAGCAAGGTAAATAAACTCGACATTTCAAATATGCATCAACCATTTCCATTATCAGTACCCTCAAGCGTAAAGACCGAAGTTGGAGGCCATTGTAAACTTTTGTATGCGTATTTTTGCGCGGGAGCTACCGGTTGGAGGAATTTTTTTTTGTCTGTCTCTTATGTTAGATTATTGCTAAAGGTCGTTGGGGCGTTCCAGACGACTATTTCCACACACACTCATTAGGTAACATCAGGCGCTAGAGGCACCATTACTTATGTAACCATCACGTAAATACCATTGACGCACATGCGCGGCACGTGATAAAACACGTGACCATATTAAAAGCGTGAATGATACAATGATAAAAAACGTAACTATATTAAAAGTGTGAATGTTTCCTTTCTCTAGACTCATGGGCGTAGCCAGGATTTTTTTTCCGGGGGGAGGGGGTTTGGGGGGGATATTTTTCTCCTCCCCCGCCCCCCCCCGGAAAAAAAATTATATATATACATATATATATATATGTTTGTATGGATAAATGTGTGTGTGTGTGTACATAATTAATATCTATTACATTCTGATCCTTCATTCTTTTGGAAGACGTTTATTGTGCCCTTGAATAGGTTCTTGCTGGAGTTAGTGAAAAAATTGTAGACTCCTCGCCCTTGCCAGCAAGGGGTCTGGGGGAGCGCTGAGAGCTCACCCAGCGCGAGGCGGAGCCACATCGCCAAGCACTATTTCTGGTATTGAAAGCCAACTAAATGCATTTTCTGAGGTACCTACAGTGCATTATTTTGCTATTAAAAAGTTGTATTTCAAAAACCTAATGTGCTATTCTTACTGGCTTAGACCCTCCCGCGTCGTTCGGCGCATTTGCTGGCAAGCTGTTTCCACAAAATTCCGACCTGCTCTGAGGACTTCCATGAAAGTGTGGCGCCAAGTTGTACTAGAATGTCATCGCAACTCTTATTATGCATAATTCATTTTGTCGGAGAACATGTCCCGCAAACCTCATGCGACGCTCTGTCATAACCGTACTAAGGGGTCGACACCCATTTCGGCATAGGATTTCCTTGACTTAGACCCGATCTCTATAACTGACTCCTAAAATCCTTCTTAGCCATCTTTGTAGAGCCACACTTAGTGATTTTCAATTTCATTGCACTTTATTAGTGGAGTTCAGCCACTGGTAGACATGTGTAACTTCTGTTGACTACGATTTTGGAATTAGGTGACTATTTTACTTTAGATGTTATATCGAAAAGGGAAGTTTTATCGTACAAATCATCTGTTGGGGGGTTTTAAACCTGAAAACTATCTTGAAGGATTTTAAACCTATAAAAAAGCCACCTGGAGGAGAGAGGTTGAAACTCAAAACCCCCCACTGGCTTGACTACGCTCAAAGAATTTATTTTGTTTTATATTGAAGAGGTATTTTTTAGCATCAAACCCCTCTGAAGGGAAATTTAAACTCAAAACACCCAATAGGCTTGGCTACGCTCATAGCATTTTGATTGTGAAATTTATTTATTTTTTTTATTTTGAAGATTATTTTTTAGCTTCAAACCCCGCAGGCGGGGGGTTTAAACTAAAAAAAAAACTTTGGCTATGCTCACAGCATTTTGAGTGCGTAATTTGCTTTTTTTTTTATATTGAAGAGGTATTTTTAGCTTCAAACCCAGCTGAAGAGGGTTTAAACTCAAGACCCCTTTGGCTACTTTCATACAATTTTGAGTGTGTAATTTGCTTTTTTATATTTAAGAGGGGTTTATCGTAAATTTTGGAGAGGGGTTTAAAATCAAAATTTTCCTTAGATGTGCTCTTCAATTTTGGGATTGTCGTTTGCATTTTTTGTTTGTTTTATAGAGAGGGGGATTTAAATGCAAAACCCTTGGTAGGGGGTTTTAAACTCAAAACCTCTTGGTAGTGGGTTTCAAACTCAAAACCCCCCTGGTATGGGGTTTCAAACTTAAAACCCCTTGGTAGGGGGTTTTAAACTTAAAACCCCTTGGTAGGGGGTTTCAAACTTAAAACCCCTTGGTAGGGGGTTTCTAACTCAAATCCCTCGAAACCCCTGGTAAGGGGTTTTAAACTCAAAGCTCCCTGGTAGGGGGTTTCCAACTCAAAAACCCCTTGTAGGGGGTTTTAAACTCAAAAGTCCCTTGGCTGTGCTAGGGCAAGTGATGGTTTAGTATTAAAATTTCACCTAAAATAAACAAAATTAAAGCAAAAGATCAGTCACTAAACTCCGACACCCCCCCTCGCAGGGGGGAAGATTTCATTTCGGGGGGGGGTGAACCCCAAACCCCCCCCCTCCTGGCTACGCCCATGTCAGACTAGACTTATTATAAAACCTTTTACAGAACTACTAATGTATCATCGCGGCTATGGCCAAATTTTGATTGACGGTGCCCCCGCTGCGTGGAAGAAGAGGAAACCGTGCCTCATATTCTGTTTGACTGCCCCAGACTTGCTGATCTCCGTCTCCACAGGTCTGGGAAACCCAAAATTCTCGACCTGTATGGCGACATTTATGCACTACGCAAGACAGCAGGGTTTCTGTCCAGGGCTTTTGCAAGAGAGGATTTGAGCCTCTCAAGCCCTCACTCTAATGGAGTTTGATGATGATCATCATCATCATCGAAAAGACCTATAAGCTGTAATAGGCCTACTAACAAGCCAAGGCCTACTAATAGACCTACAAAAAATACAGGGCCAGACCTACGAATGTTCTTGAGAAGGCCTCAACTTATTAAAATATACATTTCAGACTAAGATGCATTAATAAATATGAAAGGTTCTCTTTCTTTAAAAATAAGACATGTTTCTAAATATTTTAATAGTAGGCCTATTATTAAGTGCATTTTTACATAGGTTTTCCTGCCCAGGCCATCAACAGACTTAAAAATATGACCCTGATATAAACCTACAAATAAACCTACTTGTAGACCTACTAATATCTTTCTAGCCCAACCTATTGTACGAGTCTATTTGATATTGTAAAAATTAAAAAAATTTATTAAAAAAATGTATCATTAGTTACAATGGAATCAGTGTCCTATTCACAAAGTTGATCAGATTAATGTCTACAAAGAAAAAAGTGAATTCGATATGACACGCTCTCTTCACCATTAACATAATTCAGATAAATATTATTCCAAACTTCCCCAGGTTTCTTCTCAAACATTGGCGCTAACACACTCGACCACATTGCTGCCCTCCCCAGTGCCCCATCCGCCCTCATTCCGAATGATCAAGATCCAATATTTACCCAGTATCGCGATGTGCTCAATGGCATAGAACAAGTTTTAACCCTACGAATCCCAGAAGACGAAGAAAGATAGAGAGATGCCGTGTTTCCTAAATCAATAGATCTCATAACTGGACAGATATTCCTACAGATGCGATGTTCTTTGATCAATAATATTCAGTCCATCGGACGTCACTACATAATGATATTATTAGATTAGAAACCAAACAGACAAAAAAAAATAATACCGTTTTGGGCATTGATTAGGACTCCTGAAACTAATAGGTCTGTTAAAAGTACCCCGTTCGAGAACTGGCTTGACTCTATGCGCATTTTAGAGTTTTGTTTCTAAAACTTTTTATGAAATTCTCTCATCACAAACAACGTCAGGAAATGTTCAATTTGTATTTTTTTTAGGTACCCATAGGGAATAACCGCTATTATATTTTGAGCAGCCTGTCTGTGATTCTGTCTGTCCATCTGTCATGTTTAGTTCATAAGCTGAAATCTTTTTTTGGTGATCGAAATGGGCGCAACGGCTAATTTCGGTCTTTTGGAAGCTCACTATTTTGTTTTAAAATTAAGAATGCACATTTCATTCACAAACTTATAAACTATTTTTAAAACGAGGTTGATAAAAAAAAGGCTGTAAGAGTTAGATATTATTTTTAAAAAGTGACTGTAATAAAAACATCTCCATAGTGTTCAAACTACATTGTGAGTGCAACGTCTACTTTCATGTTTTTAGTAATTACGTCATGGGAAAAGAAAAAGACTATTTATTACTCCATCACAGCAAGAGCTCTACATACTCTCTGGTCATATTTATTCTTTTGTATTACTATTCTTTACTTCCTTCGAATAACGTCCATGCAGATTTGTTTAATACATATACATGCAGATAATTACACAATCTGGATGGTCAGGGCGTTATGCAACTGTAGCACATCGCAAGACGACACATATACTACATCTATCGTATACTGTACTGTAATAATGGCCTCAAGCTGGTCGTAATGGTCACAGTTGTTAGTGCAATTTTGGTGTGAGTTTGTGTGCATTGTACACAATGAGTACGATTTAGCCTTAGGGGAAGCCTACCAGTTTTCGCATAATGAAAATACCTCTGAAGTATTTAAAAAAAATGTTTTTAATTTTTTAAAATTTGTTACGAAATTATTGCTGTATATGATTAGTTTTTAATCCTTTTAGTTTGACACTTTAAAGTAACCAATGTTATAATAATAATTAATTTTTGTTGGTATTTTTAAAAATCTGTTTTTGTTGTGGATTTACTTCTTTTTCAATCGTCAGTACAAAAATATTGAACTATTAGCCGACGTATGAAATGAACGACGTTTGTTCATTGAACTTTTTTCTTTGCAGACGACAAACACGACGCACTAGATTAATTCCAGTTTTCTAATAACCTCAAATAGAAGTGTCAATCATCATGGCAGCTATGAGAGCAGACGTCAGAAAGGGGAGAGCAATCTGATGCGCAGAGCATTGCATTTACCACGAAAATGGGGTCGGGGTACAAAGGAGAAATGCTTTTAGAAATGGAAGCGATGCAGGACAGCTCATAAACTTTATTTGAGCATTATTATCCGTGTGACAGTTGGATGTATTGGTTAATGCCCTTTTTATTTTCGTCCGCTTGTACATGTTTTATTAACTCCCTTTACACCTGCTTGTGTAAATCTATTTTATTATCTCCCCTGATTTGTCTTGCCCTGCTGGTAATACTAGAAACAAATTAACTCTTTTTTAACTCCCCACTCTCCAATGGTAATCCATTTTCTCACCGTTTTTATTTCATATATATCTACTATTAGTTGCGTCAATACTGTATCAGATCATACCACACTCAGTTGTGCCTTTCCCTCCAGGGCTCTTACGTAAGATCCATGTTTACGTCTTCTCAGCCAATCAGAAGACAGTATTTAACTTATGCAATTATCTCATATGTGAAATTAGAAACAAAGTAACATTGTCATGTTAGCAAGGGAAATATGAACCGAATCGTCTTGGAATCGTTGAATCATATAATATGTTACAGACTTGAAGAATAAACAAGGAAAATATTTTTTAAAAAGCTTATCTAAGGTATTTACAACTATAGCTCTCAATAATATTGAAGTCATTTTCCTTATTCGATATCAAACAAAGTAATTAATCACTAGTAATTAATTGACCAATTGGTTAATTTTTTGATTGATTCTTGTTTTGTCTATGCCAAATGTATAACTGTACCAAGTTTCAACTTGATTTGAGAAAAGACGTGGAAGAAATAACGTGTACACACTTTTTACCAAACAGACAGACATATGGACAGATAGACAGACAGACAGACAGACAGAGTGAGTTGATGTAATAACATGATATACTCATTACTGTAACCACGATGAGAGTGTCAGTGGTCAATTGTCCCAAGAGTTGAATCGAAGATTCTTGGAACTCTAGGCTTATGGAGGCTCCCCACCATCGGCCAGTCTGGACTGCTGTTCCATCTGGCAGGGATTCAAGCAAATGTAATATGTTATATCCCTATTAACGGGTTGGAGGCGAGGGCGAAGGCCGAGCACACCGGGGAAATTCCCACACATTCCTTTTTTTTTTCACCACATCACCCGTGCGATTGTCCATAATAAAGCGGTTCCTTGGTGTGTGGATAGTGACTTGCTGTTAGGGCTCGCTTTTTATCCCCGTCAGTGCAATGGACTCAGTCGTTAGGCATTCCAACGGGGGATTTGTTTAACTTCCTGTTGATCTAACCGTCTCCTCCAAAGACTGTTTCCATCCGGGTGCCGCTTGAGGATGAGAAGCTTTGCCCCGGCGGTCAGTGTTCTAAAGTTGAGCACAACTAGTGTACGAGTTTGTTAGCCTTTTTTATCTACCATTTCAGAAAATCTGCCCCTGGGCCCTGACTGATTAGATTTGGGCACTAGTTTTATTATTAATTTTTTTGTGTGTGTGTGGAGCCTTTTGAATCTCCACGCCATCATTCAGCTCATTTTTGTCTCCCCTTTTTTTTATCTCGGGCTATTTCACGTCCTTACTTACGTCCCTTAGAGCCAAATCTAAAAATAGCTTTCCTTTTTTTTTATCAGAATTATTATTTTGAAAAATGAAAGCCTTTGGCTAGACAGATTAAAGTATTAAGCCCCTGGATGGTATTGTGCAACACCCTTGGTCATCAAAACACTGGCCAAGATTGCTGTTCACTACATTGCACTGCAGGTCACTACAATTTAATCTACAGTACTTTGGCATAAGGAAATAAAGGAATGAGAAAGTATTGTTTAACATTATACAATTGAAAGGGGGAAAAAACAGCATTGAAGGGAGTCAGTGCTAGAAAGATGTTTCATGGACCTAACTAAATCTACATAGACTGGTGTATGTATGTGTCTGTGTTTCCAAGGTAACGACACGGAGAGGGTGTGAATGTGTTTGGTTGGGTAGGCTAGAGTGTTTCTGATGAAACTATGAGCGGGTCTGTCATAAGGAATGTTAATACAAGTCTCGGGTGTGAGGGGAGATTTTTTTTTTGTGAAGAGACTAGAGACGTGTTTTTTGTTGTGAGATCTTTGTTGAAATGTTATTTGAAGTTTAATTTGAGATTTAGTTTAACTGTGTTTATTTAGTTTAGTTTAATTGTGTTTCTGTAACCTTCTCTCAAGTTGAATCTGTGAAGATTGCTCATCAGTTATGTGGAGATTTCATTTATAAAAGAAATGCGTTCACATTTATTTCAAGTTGGTTTCATTTAGACTTAAATACGCCTACATCGGAGGAGTTGAACTATCTGTCTGGAGCTACACGTATCAAGGAAACAATACATTCGGATCATTTAGTTTTTTACATCAAAAAATGGCGCCGTGTCCAGTCTAGATCTATAAGTATAGGTCTGACGTTATCTTCGTCTTCTGACTGGAACACCACGCTGTCTCTCTCTAATCTCTCTCTCTCTCTCTCTCTAATCTCTCTCTCTCTCTCTCTTCGCTCTTTTGTCTCATTGTCTCCTATCTCAGTTTTGTTCCTAATCTCTTTCTCTTCTGTATTTGTATTCCTCCCACTTTTTGTTTCACACACACCCACACAGATACTCAAAAGCATGTCGCCATATTAATTGACCTAATTTTTCAGTTTCTTTTTCAGCTCAAAGTCCTTTTTGTGTTAAGAGAGAGAGAGAGAGAATTGTGATAGCGTATTTTATAGAGAAAGATAGAAAGACAATACTCTGCTTTTTGCCACTGACCTATATTTGATAAACTAATGCCGGTTTTCACTATGAGAAAAGCAAACGTTTCAGACCGGGCCCTCCTCCACGGATTATTTTTGAAGCACTTTTGTTATTCAAGAGTTGAGTTAATACAAGAATCATTAATAAAATGAAACCTCTGCTAGAATGATTGATAAAATCAAATCTTTTAAAACAATCAATTACTGATCAACATTGAGTCTTTGTCTCCACCCAACTCTCCCAATCCAGCTTAGCCATATTGAAAGATATATTCAGATAAGCCTTCTAGTATTGTTTATATGACTTAGTCTCTATCTATTTCTAATCACGATGTTATAATGATTGTGTCTCTGTCTATGTCTAACCAGGATGTTAAAATGATTGTGTCTCTGTCTATGTCTCACCAGGATGTTATAATGATTGTGTCTCTGTCTATTTTCTAACCAACCACAATGTTATAATGATTGTGTCTGTCTATTTGTAACCACGATGTTATAATGATTGTGTCTCTGTCTATTTGTAACCACAATGTTATAATGATTGTGTCTGTCTATTTGTAATCACGATGTTATAATTATTGTGTCTTTGTCTATGTCTAACCAGGATGTTAGAATGATTGTGTCTTTGTCTATTTTCTAACGACGATGTTAGAATGATTGTGTCTCTGTCTATTTCCCAGAGATTTAAGCATGAATAACATCCAAGACTTTCACGAGGATGACTTCATCAACATGACAAGTCTCCAAGAGCTGTAAGTCGTCTGCAAGTGGCCAGATTTTGTTGCGTTTTTTAAATTCAAATAATTGTTTTAATTTTTTTTATTTCGAAATACGTATGATATACTGTATATATACTTTTTAAAAGTATTTTTGTATCTAATTGTGTTTTTATGTTATTATATCTTATACACATATGACTAATATACTTATTATCTTGTTAGTTTTATTATTTTTTAAAGATAACTTTTCTTTTATGTCTATATCTGAAAAAAGGGCGCCTTTCTCCCTAGGAATCCATTATCAGTCTCTTTACCCTTTAGCATTCCATTTGACAATTTTGATCACTTGAATTCAAGATGTTAGACCGAATGAACATAAGTCAATGTAGACTATTAGAATGTTATTGTGTATAAAAGTGTATTTATATCACATAATCTATATCACATAATCTATATCACATAATCTATATCACATAATTTATATCACATAATTTATATCACATAATCTATATCACATAATTTATATCACATAATCTATATCACATAATCACACACAACTGTTAAGAACCAATGTGCGACAGATCTCAAATACATTTATTTGATTTACTAAGTACTTGATGACCTATTCAGCCTCATTGTAGGTCTATTGGTAAAGTTCTGTACTGTGTAATTCTATCTAACACTCAATCTTAAACTACATTATTATTTCATTGTGTCTACAAGTAGACAAGGTCAGCTACTAGATATAGATGTACTATTGAATTAGGTGTATGGAGCTCGTGCAATGAAAGAATCCATATTTACAGCTCACTGGCCTAGAAAACAAGATTATGTCTATGTTTCATTTAGTGCGGGCCTGCTTTCAATGAAGTTTTGTTTTGCTTTTTATTTCAAGCCAGTTTGGAAACTTTGGAATACTAAAACAAATCTAGTTTCATGTAGGTAACTTGCAACTAGAGTGTACATTTAGAGTTGTTATATAATATGCAGAAAAATTGAAAGCACATTTAGACTTCCTTGTGTAAATTTGGGAATAATTTAAATATCTAGATTTCAGAAATGACGTTAAAAAATAGAACACATCCAGACTTGTCAAGCAGATTGTTAGGCGCTTCAGCGCTGTGTCTTACGCAGCTAAATCAAACGCAGGTAACTCTCGAATAACAAAATCCAATACCACAGTCGAAAGGCCAACAGTATAAGATAGATGACGTTGATAGTGAATGTCGAACAAGACGTGTAATAATAACGAGGTGAACCGTGGAATGACGTCAAGCTAAATCTCTACGTCTATTAAAACTGCCTCTTTCTAAAGCCTTCTGAAGTATTCTGTTTACTTTTCGCTTTCTCCCTCAAAACCTAGTCTGAGTTTTTACTAGTCGCGTCATTATCTCTAAGTTAAAAAAAAACAACTATGTACGAAACAAATAACTAATTCCTAATCGTGCTAGAAGATAAAGTGGAGACATCAGCATGGAAATGAGTTGATATAATGTTATACTCTTGAATATAGACCATAGTTTATTTGGGAACAACATGCTTTATCTATGTAATAGTAAAAACGTGTGTTATTGTTAAATGTATTGAAGAGGGAAACACTGTAAGGAGTTGTTTATTTTTTTTAATGTGTGTGTGTGTATGAGAGAGAGAGAGAGTTCGTCAAGATATATTCTTCAAAAGCCATTCGGCAACATTTGAGCTCTTAACATTTATGTGACTTTTAACCTTAACGGTTAGAAAGGCGTTCTCTCGTGACTACCAATGGGGGGCTGTAGGACTTCCTCGTCTTGGACTATTTTAGGAACTCCCTTTAGGATATCAAGTTTGTTTGTCAAATGTGCCAGTACAAACTCTGACAGGAGCTCGTGTTCTGATTAAAACACTCAGCAATTAAAAACATAGATATCTTAAGATAATGATAGCATGGAAGAGAAGAAGGGAGAGAAAAACAGAGAGAGAGAGAGAAGTGGAGAGAGTGAGGCAGAGATAGGAAGAGAGAGAACAGGAGAGAGAGGGAGGGATAGAGAGACATCATTTCCATGTAACAGAGGTCACTTTGTATAACAAAAAGTATGTGTGTGTTGTAACAAAACTAGCACGTTGAATTTATCGTAGTAGAAGTTTTAGGTTGTGTATTGTAAGATGTAAATGAAGAGTTGTGATGTATGTAGGAGCTGATGCTGCCCAAGGGAGACAAATGTAAACTTATTCTTCACAGTAACGAGAACCCGAGTATTTCTAGAAATACTCTGAGATGAAAGTTTAGGTTAAGGGAAAAAAACTGACAATTAAGAGTCGTTTGTCTAGAGTGTTTCAACAATGTGTTGGATTATTTGTTTCAACTGATTTAGGCTCTATATTGTGTCTTTATACTTGAGCTGTTGGGCTTACTCCACTACCTATAAAATGCTTCCTAATGGCATGCGTCTCAAATAGCCTTAAACAACCGGCGAAGATTCCGGCCTTCATGTGTGGCTCAGATATTGAGTCCGGCGAAACTGTTTTCACTAACAGGAGAAGGGGCAAAGGCGAGTAACTGGCGCCTTAACCAGTAAGCTTCGGGCAGGAGGGGCTCGTTAGCCATGCCTGGTTGCACACCTAGGAGAATGACAACTCTGAATTCAAACCTCTGCTGTCTTGCAGCTATACCCAATCATGGGAAAGGCTTCGGGAGTCAACCCTGAGAAAAAATCAGGAGCTGGCGACCCTAAGGCAGTTTGCAGCACCCAGTGCTACACTCTGGCAGAACCTGCGACGCTGCTGACCCCAAACTGTATCGGCACTGCCGTTCCTTTGGATACATCAGTTGCGTGGAGTGGGGGGAACTGATGTGTGGGCGACATCGTTTCGACCACAACTTATGCATTCAGGCTTTGTGTGTTGTTTGTAACAGAAGTTGTGTGTTGTATTTAAGAGCGGAAGTTATGTGTGGTAATAAGAGAAGTTGTTTGATATGTACCGTGCTGTTACAGAAGTTATGTTTTGTGTGTAACAGAATTTGTATGATGAATGTTGAGTTGTGTTTTGCAAGCTGTAACGTATATTGTGTATTGAATATTTTAACATATAGACACCATTTGAAAATATATGTATGCCAATGCTGAAATGCTATTTTTGTTATGATTCAAAGTTATTTCATTACAATTTGTTTCTGTATGTTTTAACTAGTTTGAATTTTGAATTTCTTCATTTGCAGTCGAGTAGTTGGAAACAAGCTGACGTCATTACCTAAGCGTTTGTTTCGAAACAACCCATTTCTTCAGAATCTGTAAGTACTTCCTGTGGAGCCGTTGTTACATGGATAGTAGATGTACTTCCCTTCAATACAATATTAGAAAAATAGATGGATGGACAGACAGCAAGACAGACAGAATTTTTTTTTAAATTTCTTACATGTAAATATTTAAATATATATATATATATTTGTGTCTAAATGTGTCTGAGCCTCATTAAAACTTTATCATGACAATGACCCATCAGAAAATACAAGAGGGAAGAGTATCCATATATGATATCATATAGGTAGTAGCCAATAGTCTCTCCTAACAGTGTAATAAGAGTAATTCAAACGAATAAATTAAGAGAAATGTGTGTACGCAATTATAACTTTCATTGTGGAAAAATGTCCATCATGTTTGATGATGGTGGATTTCATTTCAAGACCGACAGATTGAGTATAGAGTAAGCCTTTGACTATAAACGCACATACACACACACTTTTAAACATAAGTACGGTGTACCTGGACTTACATTTTTGGTTTCACATTTTTTGTTTCAGAAACTTTCAAGGAAATCTTTTTACTAAAGTGCCTCCCATGACTTTCCAGAATTTAACCTACCTGCGACAGCTGTAAGTTTACTGATTGCATTAGACTAGTGATCTTTTCAGAATTTAATTGGATACAATTTCATCATGAAACAGTACCGGGTATATTCTTGATAGGCTATATGTCTTGCTAAAAATAGACTAGAAAAGAAAATAATATATATATAATACAATTAACTTTTTTTAAACATATTGGTTTATATTCATGATAAAGAGACATAATCGGGAGTCACGTGTTTACGACATGCACCATCAGGCAGGGTTTCTCAAGCTGTTGTCCTCCAGGTATCACTAACAGGGAACCTCAAAGGGAGGACACGTTCTCGTTTTGTTTTTATCTTTGTCCTCCGTTCGGCATGTATTGGCTTATATTTTGAAAGTTCCCGGCTTTAGCTCTGTTGTTACTGTAATGACATAGAGGTATTATTCAGCAAATCCTTGAAATCTTAAATCAACGCAAACTCACTCGTAATTAGATTTAGTTTCTAGATCTAGAAGAAACATTACTTTAAAATTTCTTTCTTGCTTGAACAGGTATTTTTCAGGCGTTTTAAAATGAAACAGTTTCTTAAAGCTCCTGGTGATCTGGGATGTTTTTTTTTTCTTCTCTTCCCGGGCATTATGTTGACGTCGAAAGTAGGTTTTCGCTAATCATTTCACAGTGGACAAAAGAGAGAAACTAAGACTCCATGGACCCACTCATTTACTAAGAGACTTTTTTTTTGCCAAAGTACACTGCAAAGAAAATGTTGTGTATTGAGTTGCATGCTTAGCTTAAGTACGAAAGATAAGCCAATGAAACAAGTCTTGGAAATATTTTATTTTGTGACCTAGTTTTACAGCCTCGTATTGACTGATATTTCATCCAATGAATTGTGAGCCTCAGTTTTGAAGTTTCTCTGGGCGTGTGTCTGGTAACCTTACCTCTGGGCCTGTTTCTGGTAATCTCTGGCCTGTGTCAGTAACATCTGGGCCAGTGTCTGGTCACCTTACCTCTGGGCATGTGTCTGGTAACCTTACCTGTGGGCGTGTGTCTGGTTACCTTACCTCTGGGTCTGTGTGGTAGCCTTACCACTGGGCGTGTGTCTGGTAACCTTACCTCTGGGTTTGTGTGGTAACCTTACCTGGACCGCGAGAGTTTTTCTGACTTTCTCTTCTTCGAGAGTTCCCCAAGTTGAGAATTCTTTTCAACTTCTGGTGCAATGATTTTTTTAAATCACAAATTGAATAACATTTCCTGCTTGTAGACATTAACTCCGGAAACAATGGCGTTTTTAGAAACTCAATAAAACATTTATGTTATAACCGTGTGGCTTCTTTCGAGGCAGATTCTTCTCTATAGAACGATGTATGCAGTCAATCATATTAAAAGAACATTCACAGTTCGGCTATTTAGAGTAAAAAAAAACAACCTCGGTGCAGTTCAAAGAATTACAGAAATGAGAATATGTCTTGGAACTTAGAAAAATGCCAGTTATTAAGAGTAACAGAAGAGAACTAAAACAAATACAAAATCTACTTATTTTATTCATGGTTAACCTGTCACACAGACTAAACACTCAAAATATATAGGTGTACTGATAAATGAAAAGTTATCATACAATTCGAAAACTGATGAAATTAATTTAAAATCTAGCAAAACATTAGGGTTTATTAAAAGAAAATTTTAAAATTAAATAAGAACATAAAACTAAAATGCAATTTATCCTTAGTTAGGCCAATATTAGAATATGCATTTTCTGTCTGGAATCCCTCAACTCAAGTAAACATAACAAAAAAATCTAGAAGAAATACAAAATAGAGCAGTGAGATTTCTAACAAACAAATATTCCAATTTGATGAGAGTAACGCCATTAGTAAAATTACTAAATTTAGAGACACTTCAGGGCAGAAGAATAAAAAGTAATGTAGCAATTACTGCGCAATAATACATTAAACACTAAACCATAATTTACACATAGACAAAAAGATAGAGGCACATTTCTTATTCCATATGCTGAGACAGATTTATAGAAGTGCTTCCCTAGTGCATGGAATAGGTTGCCTGAATCATCCAGGAAAACCAAAGACTTAGCAAAATTTAAGTCACTGATTAACATGCATGACTAGATAGACACATAAAATGCGTAGGAAGTAATTAGGCATCTTTAAGATAAAAAATATAGGTCAAAATATCAGTACAGGATTCAGGAGCTATTCAAATCATTCTCTGCTCGGTTGACTTATTATATTGGACTCCTTCAACTTTTTTCAATGCGCGCACATTTAAGAGATAGATTATGGAGATGGGTACAATAGGGGGTGGGTAGAGCAAGAAATTGTATACATATACCTATGAACTTATGCATTTACTTCCTACCTAATTTTAAGAATGTTTTTAACTTCATCCCTCCATCTATTTAACTTAAACAACTGGTTCACTAGCTATGACATAATAGTAAGCCTGAAAACTGACATGCGACGTCGCACCCTGTGGGCAGTGGAGACCAATAGCTCGTGGCCACGTCGTACGGTCGCGTCTCAGTCATCACATTACAATTACATATAAAATGCCCCCCCCCCTCCTGTTTGTTTCTTCTTCTATTCCTCTAGCCAGCTTTTTGCTGCTGAGCTGTCAGCTCTTTTGCAGTTTGTGCCAAGGAAAAAAAGCATGCTGTTTTTTTTTTTACAGCTGTTTCGCATACAAAGTGTTGTTATGCTGGCTTGTTATGGTAATAGTGTCTGTCTAGGGGAATTTAATTGGGACATTCTCAGAGGGTATGATGGGTATGATTGATACTTTCATAAAGGTGGGAGCAGTGTCTACAGAGGCGTGGCTGTTTAGGATTTTGTCTGTTTCGGTGAACATTTCAAGTTGTCTGTTTCAGTGAACATTTCAAGTTGTCTGTTTCGGTAAACATTTCAAGTTGTCTGTTTCGGTGAACATTTCAAGTTATCTGTTTCGGTGAACATTTCAAGTTATCTGTTTCGGTGAACATTTCAAGTTATCTGTTTCGGTGAACATTTCAAGTTGTCTGTGTCGGTGAACATTTCAAGTTATCTGTTTCGGTGAACATTTCAAGTTGTCTGTGTCGGTGAACATTTCAAGTTGTCTGTGTCGGTGAACATTTCAAGTTGTCTGTGTCGGTGAACATTTCAAGTTATCTGTTTCGGTGAACATTTCAAGTTATCTGTTTCGGTTAACATTTCAAGTTATCTGTTTCGGTGAACATTTCAAGTTGTCTGTGTCGGTGAACATTTCAAGTTATCTGTTTCGGTGAACATTTCAAGTTGTCTGTGTCGGTGAACATTTCAAGTTGTCTGTGTCGGTGAACATTTCAAGTTGTCTGTGTCGGTGAACATTTCAAGTTGTCTGTGTCGGTGAACATTTCAAGTTGTCTGTGTCGGTGAACATATCAAGTTGTCTGTGTCGGTGAACATATCAAGTTATGTGTCGGTGAACATATCAAGTTGTCTGTGTCGGTAAACATTTCAAGTTGTCTGTGTCGGTAAACATTTCAAGTTGTCTGTGTCGGTGAACATTTCAAGTTGTCTGTGTCGGTGAACATTTCAAGTTGTCTGTGTCGGTGAACATTTCAAGTTGTCTGTGTCGGTGATCGCTCTTTGCTGGGGATGACATTGATACAGTCCAGTTTGTTTAGCGTGGAGGACATTGATACAGTCCAATTTGTTTAGCGTGGAGGACATTGATACAGTCCAATTTGTTTAGCGTGGAGGACATTGATACAGTCCAGTTTGTTTAGCATGGAAGACATTGATACAGTCCGATTTGTTTAGCGTGGAGGACATTGATACAGTCCAATTTGTTTAGCGTGGAGGACATTGATACAGTCCAGTTTGTTTAGCATGGAAGACATTGATACAGTCCAATTTGTTTAGCGTGGAGGACATTGATACAGTCCAGTTTGTTTAGCGTGGAGGACATTGATACAGTCCAATTTGTTTAGCGTGGAGGACATTGATACAGTCCAATTTGTTTAGCGTGGAGGAAATTGATACAGTCCAGTTTGTTTAGCATGGAAGACATTGATACAGTCCAGTTTGTTTAGCGTGGTCATATGTAAATTGGCTCGGCCTGTGCTTCCTGATGCCATCGCTTGAGTCAATCTTATCATGTCCTAAAAACTTTCTTGAAATGAATTGATTATACTATAAGCCTAAGGACCCCCCCCAAAGCTTACAATTTTAAGCCACTCTTAGTTTATATAACAACCCCCCTCCCTACCAATTACATAATGTCAATGAACACCTTGTCAACTAAAGACCCTATTACATAATGTCAATGAACACCTTGTCAACTAAAGACCCTATTACATAATGTCAATGAACACCTTGTCAACTAAAGACCCTATTACATAATGTCAATGAACACCTTGTCAACTAAAGACCCTATTACATAATGTCAATGAACACCTTGTCAACTAAAGACCCTATTACATAATGTCAATGAACACCTTGTCAACTAAAGACCCTATTACGAAATGTTTACTGAAACAGAAACTTTCGTTTGAAAAAAAAAATAAGTGAAAAAAGTTTGTGTTTTGTTTTGTTTGTTTTGTTGTTGTTTTTTTACAATTCTTCCTTTATGAAGCTGGTGATTTTTTGTATGAGCGATTACTTTGTTCTTCATAATTATTAAATAATAGATTTTTCTTTAAAAAAAATTCCCTCCAGCCAATTAGCTAGTTTTTTTTTCCTAAATGTATAAATAAATTGTAAAATTTCTGGAAAATCGTTAGAGCCGTTTTCGAAACAGTGTCCAGGTTCCAGGCAGCTTCCGCCCACCCATGAATTTGCAAGCTAATAAGAGGATTTGAAAGAAATGATGTCAGTAGCAATTTTGTCAGTCACTTGATGTATTTTTGTTACTGAGAATTGAAAAAAACAACGTATCTTGCATGAAGCATTGTGAAAAAGAGTCTAACATTTTCTGCAGTTCAAAGTTCTCAAGTTTTGCCTTTCCCTAGTCCTTTCCTGTTCTTGTTTTTTACAATCCGTTAGGTGGCCAAGAAGAAGGCGAGGAATAGTCTTTGTTGATTATATTCCGTGCTGTTTCGACCAGCCTTTTGCTGTGTCCCAAAGGATGAGACAGTATCTAACTCTTTTCACTTGGAACCTCTATGCAGTTTCTTGTGATATGCACCACAATGTTTGTGTGTGAAGACTCTGTTGAGTCTAGCCGTCACTTCTCTCTGTAGTTTGTCCACTCTTTCTCTTTGTTGATTTTCTTGAGCTCTTCAGATTTGTTCTGCGTAGCTTAAATATATCTTTTGAAATATATCTTTTGAAATATATCCTTTGAAATATATCTTTTGAAATATATGCTTTGAAATATATCCTTTAAAATATATGCTCTAAAATATATGCTCTAAAATATATCCTCTAAAATATATGCTCTAAAATATATCCTCTAAAATATATCCTCTAAAATATATGCTCTAAAATATATGCTTTAAAATATATCCTCTAAAATATATCCTTTGAAACATCTTTTGTTGGGAATGATCAGGTTGTATCTGACAGTTTTGTCGGCAAGTCTATTTCGATATCAACTCTCTAAAAACGATCAATGTGTGAGATCAAGATTCTTCAACGACCTGACATAGTTTGATTGCAGTCTTCTAGTATGCACTTTGTATCTACTATCTGGTCGCATATTTTCCTTGCCCACACATTGCAACCCAAGAGCAGATCCAGAACTTTTAATCGGGAGGGGGGGATTGCCACTACTCCCTTCCTATCCGCCAGTGACAAGAGTCGTAGTATGCTCATTTGTAAATGTTTATCTCGGCCGTTGGGGAGGGGGGATGCTATTGGCCCTAAAGTGGCTTCCCTGCTAATTTTTTACCTTGGGGGTTCCCTTATCTAAACAAATCACCATTACTTTTGCCATCTACTTGATTCAGTAATTCAGCAATATCCACTGAGAATCTACTTGATTCAGTAGTTCAGCAATATCCACTGAGGATCATGTCATAATCTTCTTCTCTTATCAATTACAGACGTTCCTTCGAAAGAGAAGATAATTACGTCTTACGCGTATCGATATGTTCATCTAGTCGTGCATGTTATTTAGAGACTTAAAGCGGTATTTACTTTGTCTATTATCCAAAGGCACATTATGTGACGGCCATGTCACTGACCTATCACCATTCACTGGCATACAAAATCTAAGAATTGATTCATGCATTCGTTGACCATTAGACTCTAGTCTGAGTAGTTTCAGATGGATTTGTAAAAAAAAACTTTTTTGGTTTTATCTCTTATTATTTTATGGCAAAGATTTTAACACTTATTGTTGCTGCTGGCGAAAACATTACTTAAAGGGAAACAACTGTAATCAAGTATATTCCGTTAATGAAATCATTGTCTGTTTGTTATTGTTTTTTGTTTGTTTCTTAATTACACTACACTGTTACATAAAACTATTCATTATCCAAGCTACAATGGTAATTTTTGTTCAATACTACAGTTATCTGGATTCTAATTCGATTAAAAGCGTGAACAAAAGCGCTTTCAAGGGACTCCACTCATTGCGAGAACTTTGTTTGGATGCCAATCAGTTAAAAACAATCCCCGTTGGAGCTCTCAGAAAGGTTAAAGGACTGCAAGCTTTGTAAGTTGAAAGAAGTTAATATATAATAATATATCTATTTTACTAGTATACGGTACTCAGCATAAATAATCGAGATCTTGATCTTCATTAGATCTTGTCCTATTTTCTGGAGTGAGATTTATATTTTACAATTTGAACCTTTATGTACTTTTGTTTGCCTGCTCTGCACTACTCCTAATGTGTTTACTCTGTTTATTGTACATTTGTATGGTATCTGTGTAATTAGAGAGAGATGCAGGAAATTCATTAACAACATTGAGTAACAAGTCCCTATATAGGTGAACTGTTTATGAATAAATTCATAACACAGTATACAGTGTATTTTCAGTCTACAGCATATTACTAGTATACATTAGATGTGTGGCTGAGGCCCTGCAGAATGTGACACAACAATCTTTATATTGTGGTTGTAGTCTGGTGGTCAGCCCTGTCACCACCTACAAAGGCTGCATCATCTAATTGATATTTCCATTGAATTTTAGTTCTAGAACTGGTCCACAGATGTTACAGTTAAAGTTCATTTCATTTTCATTTGAAAATGCAGAAACTGCTCTTGCTAACATATTCTGTTGTTATTATCTTTTCTATTATTGTTATGTTGTTGCTTTTTACTCTGTAGAGCACTGAACAACAATCAAATCACAAAAATTCCAAATCAAGCATTTCACAAAAATGTGAAGCTCATTATTGTGTAAGTTGCTGTTTTTGTTTTCACTTATTTCCAATTTTATGACAGTTATTGATTTACTTATTATAATAATAGTAGAATTAAATTGAACTAAATGTTTATTTTTTAGATTATTAAGTAAATTAACAGCCTTAATTAAAATAACAAGTCTGACTTTCACATTATGTAGATCCTTTATCTAAAGGGCATTGCTGTATAGAGCAGAATATTGTTTAACCTAATAGGCCTAATCTACATTGAGATATCTATACAAAATATAAGTAAAATAGACAAGATTATCTTAGCACTATCAATGTGAATGTGTGAATAAGTGGGGCTTAAAGGTACTTCCTAAAAGTATTGAATCACGGGAGGAATTACACAAATATATCCTAGAGTCAAGAGTATTACTGTTTGTCAACGTATTCATGCCATAATGAAGGGAAAACAAGAAGGGGAGATAACATAGTGGCTCATTGAGACATTTCTGATGCGATTTACTCCTATAAGGTGATTGAAATGTTTATGCACTGATAATAAAGTATGACTCTCATATTATCAAATACACATGTTACTGCAAAAAGAGGACATATATGTCCAATGCATGTCCCTAGGTCAATCTTGTCATGCTCAAGAGGAGTCAGGGAGTGTTTGTCACAAAAATCTTTTTTGATTTATACATTAGACAAGCCAGGCAGCACTATATTAACTTGTGATAGCTTAGCTATTTTTTCATCAAAACCTCAACAAGTTTTAGCAGTACTTATTAAAGAGAACTTAGTTCTAAAATATTAGGTATGAATTTAAAACAAATAGATTGATTTATTTACACTATTTACATATTCCCCTTTCTACATTAGAAAAATCATATCTTAGAACTTGTGTCATAAAAGCTTAATTTGACAAGAAAATAAAAACATTGTGTGCTGCAAAGAACAAGCTTACAAAATCAATTGACATTACAAACATATATAGAGCTGAGATATTAGTACCTGGTATTATATGTATACCAGTTGTTTGTCCTGTTTATGAATAATGTAGCTTGATTTAATTTCAGTGTAAAGGCCAGAACTAAACCATGCGCTTATGTACAATGCACTTTAAAGGTGTGATTTTTAATCATAATTAAGTATTCATTTTTTTTTATTTCTACAGACAAATTGGTAACAATAAAATAAGCACAATTGAAAAGGATGCATTTCTTGGCCTCACTGGTCTAAGAATTTTGTAAGTACTTGAAAAACAAATTTACTTGAACTGGTTGTATTTATACAGTTTTACTATATTGGAAGATAATTATTGTATAGTGCCTGCATTAAATTGGCATTTAAAGTTATGATTAAGAAAAAAAAGGGCATTAGTTTATGTTTTACTGTATGTATTATAATTGCATGATCAAAAGTGGCCTAGTACCTTTTCAATGTATTACAGAAATAGACATTCCTTTTTTGTTTCTCCTTTCAGAGATTTAAACAATAATCAAATCAGGAATATTTCCTCCTCCCTGTCAACACTTGAAGCACTTGAAGATCTGTAAGTTTCTTCTTTATTTAGAGTGTAATAATTGATGTTGTATGTATAATAATCTTCCCCGTCTCAAGAAACCAAAGCCAGTGACTCATCTGGGCACATCCATTGTCTTCCAAGATAGAAGGAGCCATATAATAATTGCTGTTGTATGTATAAGCTTATATATTTTCTTTTCTCACATATAATATTTAAATGTGTCTTTTCATTCACCTAGAAATCTGGAAAATAACAGTCTGAGTCAAATCCCTGATGCAATGTTTGCCAATAAATTGAGACTTGAAACTTTAAAGTTAGATCAGAATCCAATCAAGTCAGTCAGTTCTAATGCTTTTGTAAACTTGCCAGCTTTACAAGAATTGTAAGTTTTGAATTGTTAACAAACAGTTAAACTTTAGGAAAAGGAATGAAATCATAATAACTAATAATGTATGTATACATGTATCATTCAGAAAACTATCTGAGGTCCATAATATGGCTATGTTCCCAAATCTAACTGGAACAATGAACTTGACTAAAATAACACTGGACAGAGCCAACATAAGGTTTATACCAAATGACCTTTGTTCACTATTGGAGAAACTCTCAGTTCTGTAAGTTGATAGGAATAGACTTTATTGTTGTGCTGCAAACATTTTAAAATCACCCTTCATTTGTCAACTTTAAAGGGCTTAAGATTTATGGTCAGGATGAATCAGGGGTAGAGTTAAATCTTCCAAAAAGGAATGTTACCAGTACTGATTCCTAAGATATATCTTGATTTTTTTATTGAGTTGAATGTTGTTATTCAATACTTAATTAGAATCTGCCACAATCCGTGGAGGGGGAGCTTTGTTTTGCTGGCTCGGTATATGAAAATATCTGTTTATTACAAAAGCATACATTAACAAATAAAGAAGAATTAGAATTTGAAAATGAAGTACCAGGGTAGCCCACTGAAAATTAACAATAGAAAATCACTTCAGGATACCTTTTTAATTTTTATGTTATGCTTCTTTTTTTTAAATTACAACAGAGATGTTCATTCCAACAAAATAGAAGAGTTTCCTGCAATGTCTAACTGTAAAAAACTGACTATTTTGTAAGTAAATACAGTTTTCATTTTGTTTTTTTATTTACAGAATAGCTAAAATGTTATTATTTTATGACTAATTATTTGCTAAAAATATTAATACAGGAACATGGCTAATAACTTTTTAAAGTCTCTTGATGGTCAGCCTTTTAAAGGGATGGACAGCCTGGTTGATCTTACTCTCAACACTAACTCAATTAAGAACATACCACAAGATGCGTTTACAGGATTATCCACCCTGGAATATCTGTAAGTACATTGGTACAAACTTATTTTACATTTCAAAATAGGAATTATTATGTAGATCGTGGGTGGTCAAAGTTTTTTAAGATGCAGGTTATCTAAAACAGATTGGGGTTAGGGCATGGAGACGAAAGGCCCAGGTGAGATGTGAATGGAGGGTTCTAAATAAAGGGATAAATGGATGTGTTGAAGCAGGCTAGAGGCCTCCATGGGATGCAGTGCAACTGGGATGGATGGATGGATGTGTTGAAGCAGGCTAGAGGCCTCCATGGGATGCAGTGCCACTGGGATGGATGGATGGATGTGTTGAAGCAGGATAGAGGCCTCCATAGGATGCAGGGCAACTGGGATGGATGGATGGATGTGTTGAAGCAGGCTAGAGGCCTCCATGGGATGCAGTGCCACTGGGATGGATGGATGGATGTGTTGAAGCAGGCTAAAGGCCTCCATGGGATGCAGTGCCACTGGGATGGATGGATGGATGTGTTGAAGCAGGATAGAGGCCTCCATAGGATGCAGGGCAACTGGGATGGATGGATGGATGTGTTGAAGCAGGCTAGAGGCCTCCATGGGATGCAGTGCCACTGGGATGGATGGATGGATGTGTTGAAGCAGGCTAAAGGCCTCCATGGGATGCAGTGCCACTGGGATTGATGGATGGATGTGTTGAAGCAGGCTAGAGGCCTCCATGGGATGCAGTGCCACTGGGATGGATGGATTGATGTGTTGAAGCAGGCTAGAGGCCTCCATGGGATGCAGGGCAACTGGGATGGATGGATGGATGTGTTGAAGCAGGCTAGAGGCCTCCATGGGATGCAGTGCAACTGGGATGGATGGATGGATGTGTTGAAGCAGGCTAGAGCCCTCCATGAGATGCAGTGCCACTGGGATGGATGGATGTGTTGAGGCAGGCTAGAGGCCTCCATGGGATGCAGTGCCCCTGGGATGGATGGATGTGTTGAAGCAGGCTAGAGCCCTCCATGGGATGCAGTGCCACTGGGATGGATGGATGTGTTGAAGCAGGCTAGAGGCCTCCATGGGATGCAGTGCCACTGGGATGGATGGATGGATGTGTTGAAGCAGGCTAGAGCCCTCCATGGGATGCAGTGCCACTGGGATGGATGGATGTGTTGAAGCAGGCTAGAGGCCTCCATGGGATACAGTGCCACTGGGATGGATGGATGTGTTGAAGCAGGCTAGAGCCCTCCATGGGATGCAGTGCAACTGGGATGGATGGATGGGTGTGTTGAAGCAGGCTAGAGCCCTCCATGGGATGCAGGGCAACTGGGATGGATGGATGTGTTGAAGCAGGCTAGAGCCCTCCATGGGATGCAGTGCCACTGGGATGGATGGATGTGTTGAGGCAGGCTAGAGGCCTCCATGGGATGCAGTGCCACTGGGATGGATGGATGTGTTGAAGCAGGCTAGAGCCCTCCATGGGATGCAGTGCCACTGGGATGGATGGATGTGTTGAAGCAGGCTAGAGGCCTCCATGGGATGCAGTGCCACTGGGATGGATGGATGTGTTGAAGCAGGCTAGAGCCCTCCATGGGATGCAGTGCCACTGGGATGGATGGATGTGTTGAAGCAGGCTAGAGCCCTCCATGGGATGCAGTGCCACTGGGATGGATGGATGTGTTGATGCAGGCTAGAGCCCTCCAAGGGATGCAGTGCCACTGGGATGGATGGATGTGTTGAAGCAGGCTAGAGCCCTCCATGGGATGCAAGGCAACTGGGATGGATGGATGTGTTGAAGCAGGCTAGAGCCCTCCATGGGATGCAAGGCAACTGGGATGGATGGATGTGTTGAAGCAGGCTAGAGCCCTCCATGGGATGCAAGGCAACTGGGATGGATGGATGTGTTGATGCAGGCTAGAGCCCTCCATGGGATGCAGTGCCACTGGGATGGATGGATGTGTTGAAGCAGGCTAGAGCCCTCCAAGGGATGCAGTGCCACTGGGATGGATGGATGTGTTGAAGCAGGCTAGAGCCCTCCATGGGATGCAGGGCAACTGGGATGGATGGATGGATGTGTTGAAGCAGGCTAGAGCCCTCCATGGGATGCAGGGCAACTGGGATGGATGGATGTGTTGAAGCAGGCTAGAGCCCTCCATGGGATGCAGGGCAACTGGGATGGATGGATGGATGTGTTGAAGCAGGCCAGAAGCCTCCATGGGATGCAGGGCAACTGGGATGGATGGATGGATGTGTTGAAGCAGGCCAGAGGCCTCCATGGGATGCAGGGCAACTGGGATGGATGGATGTGTTGAAGCAGGCTAGAGCCCTCCATGGGATGCAGGGCAACTGGGATGGATGGATGGATGTGTTGATGCAGGCTAGAGCCCTCCATGGGATGCAGTGCCACTGGGATGGATGGATGGATGTGTTGAAGCAGGCTAGAGCCCTCCATGGGATGCAGGGCCACTGGGATGGATGGATGTGTTGAAGCAGGCTAGAGCCCTCCATGGGATGCAGGGCCACTGGGATGGATGGATGGATGTGTTGAAGCAGGCTAGAGCCCTCCATGAGATGCAAGGCAACTGGGATGGATGGATGTGTTGAAGCAGGCTAGAGCCCTCCATGGGATGCAAGGCAACTGGGATGGATGGATGGATGTGTTGATGCAGGCTAGAGCCCTCCATGGGATGCAGTGCCACTGGGATGGATGGATGTGTTGAAGCAGGCTAGAGCCCTCCATGGGATGCAGTGCCACTGGGATGGATGGATGGATGTGTTGAAGCAGGCTAGAGCCCTCCATGGGATGCAGGGCAACTGGGATGGATGGATGTGTTGAAGCAGGCTAGAGCCCTCCATGGGATGCAGTGCAACTGGGATGGATGGATGGATGTGTTGAAGCAGGCTAGAGCCCTCCATGGGATGCAGTGCCACTGGGATGGATGGATGTGTTGAAGCAGGCTAGAGGCCTCCATGGGATGCAGTGCCACTGGGATGGATGGATGTGTTGAAGCAGGCTAGAGCCCTCCATGGGATGCAGTGCCACTGGGATGGATGGATGTGTTGAAGCAGGCTAGAGGCCTCCATGGGATGCAGTGCCACTGCGATGGATGGATGGATGTGTTGAAGCAGGCTAGAGCCCTCCATGGGATGCAGTGCAACTGGGATGGATGGATGGATGTGTTGAAGCAGGCTAGAGCCCTCCATGGGATGCAGGGCAACTGGGATGGATGGATGTGTTGAAGCAGGCTAGAGCCCTCCCTGGGATGCAGGGCAACTGGGATGGATGGATGGGTGTGTTGAAGCAGGCTAGAGCCCTCCATGGGATGCAGGGCAACTGGGATGGATGGATGTGTTGAAGCAGGCTAGAGCCCTCCATGGGATGCAGGGCAACTGGGATGGATGGATGTGTTGAAGCAGGCTAGAGCCCTCCATGGGATGCAGTGCCACTGGGATGGATGGTTGGATGTGTTGATGCAGGCTAGAGCCCTCCATGGGATGCAGTGCCACTGGGATGGATGGATGTGTTGAAGCAGGCTAGAGACCTCCATGGGATGCAGTGCCACTGGGATGGATGGATGTGTTGAAGCAGGCTAGAGACCTCCATGGGATGCAGGGCAACTGGGATGGATGGATGTGTTGAAGCAGGCTAGAGCCTTCCATGGGATGCAAGGCAACTGGGATGGATGGATGTGTTGAAGCAGGCTAGAGCCCTCCATGGGATGCAAGGCAACTGGGATGGATGGATGTGTTGATGCAGGCTAGAGCCCTCCAAGGGATGCAGTGCCACTGGGATGGATGGATGTGTTGAAGCAGGTTAGAGCCCTCCATGGGATGCAAGGCAACTGGGATGGATGGATGTGTTGAAGCAGGCTAGAGCCCTCCATGGGATGCAAGGCAACTGGGATGGATGGATGTGTTGAAGCAGGCTAGAGCCCTCCATGGGATGCAAGGCAACTGGGATGGATGGATGTGTTGATGCAGGCTAGAGCCCTCCATGGGATGCAGTGCCACTGGGATGGATGGATGTGTTGAAGCAGGCTAGAGCCCTCCAAGGGATGCAGTGCCACTGGGATGGATGGATGTGTTGAAGCAGGCTAGAGCCCTCCATGGGATGCAGGGCAACTGGGATGGATGGATGGATGTGTTGAAGCAGGCTAGAGCCCTCCATGGGATGCAGGGCAACTGGGATGGATGGATGTGTTGAAGCAGGCTAGAGCCCTCCATGGGATGCAGTGCAACTGGGATGGATGGATGGATGTGTTGAAGCAGGCCAGAGGCCTCCATGGGATGCAGGGCAACTGGGATGGATGGATGGATGTGTTGAAGCAGGCCAGAGGCCTCCATGGGATGCAGGGCAACTGGGATGGATGGATGTGTTGAAGCAAGCTAGAGCCCTCCATGGGATGCAGGGCAACTGGGATGGATGGATGGATGTGTTGATGCAGGCTAGAGCCCTCCATGGGATGCAGTGCCACTGGGATGGATGGATGGATGTGTTGAAGCAGGCTAGAGCCCTCCATGGGATGCAGGGCCACTGGGATGGATGGATGGATGTGTTGAAGCAGGCTAGAGCCCTCCATGGGATGCAGGGCCACTGGGATGGATGGATGGATGTGTTGAAGCAGGCTAGAGCCCTCCATGAGATGCAAGGCAACTGGGATGGATGGATGTGTTGAAGCAGGCTAGAGCCCTCCATGGGATGCAAGGCAACTGGGATGGATGGATGGATGTGTTGATGCAGGCTAGAGCCCTCCATGGGATGCAGTGCCACTGGGATGGATGGATGTGTTGAAGCAGGCTAGAGCCCTCCATGGGATGCAGTGCCACTGGGATGGATGGATGGATGTGTTGAAGCAGGCTAGAGCCCTCCATGGGATGCAGGGCAACTGGGATGGATGGATGTGTTGAAGCAGGCTAGAGCCCTCCATGGGATGCAGTGCCACTGGGATGGATGGATGTGTTGAAGCAGGCTAGAGGCCTCCATGGGATGCAGGGCAACTGGGATGGATGTGTTGATGCAGGCTAGAGCCCTCCATGGGATGCAGTGCCACTGGGATGGATGGATGGATGTGTTGAAGCAGGCTAGAGCCCTCCATGGGATGCAGTTCCACTGGGATGGATGGATGTGTTGAAGCAGGCTAGAGGCCTCCATGGGATGCAGTGCCACTGGGATGGATGGATGTGTTGAAGCAGGCTAGAGCCCTCCATGGGATGCAAGGCAACTGGGATGGATGGATGTGTTGAAGCAGGCTAGAGCCCTCCATGGGATGCAGGGCAACTGGGATGGATGAATGTGTTGAAGCAGGCTAGAGCCCTCCATGGGATGCAGTGCAACTGGGATGGATGGATGGATGTGTTGAAGCAGGCTAGAGCCCTCCATGGGATGCAGTGCCACTGGGATGGATGGATGGATGTGTTGAAGCAGGCTAGAGCCCTCCATGGGATGCAGTTCCACTGGGATGGATGGATGTGTTGAAGCAGGCTAGAGGCCTCCATGGGATGCAGTGCCACTGGGATGGATGGATATGTTGAAGCAGGCTAGAGCCCTCCATGGGATGCAGTACCACTTGGATGGATGGATGGATGGATGTGTTGAAGCAGGCTAGAGCCCTCCATGGGATGCAGGGCAACTGGGATGGATGGATGTGTTGAAGCAGGCCAGAGGCCTCCATGGGATGCAGTGCCACTGGGATGGATGGATGTGTTGATAACTCTTTTGTCTGTTATTTATTGAGTATATGTAGAACATACAATGAAAAACAATTTGGGCACATCCAAAAGAATATAAAAAAAAAGAAACATGAATGATAAATAAAGCTGTGTTGAGATTGTGGTGCTCTGTTACTTCTCTTCTCTAAAACTATAATCAGACAAGAATTTTTGTTCTACTTATAAATCTATCATAATTTTTTTTGGTTGTTGTATTATTATTTTTTTTAATTTGTAGTTTTGCTTAGATTACGTCAATAAAATAAATGCAATTCTTGGAATTGAATGAATTGTTTTTTAAAATCTTTTTTCATAGTTCTGAAAGTTTTAATTGATTTTGTATATGCTGAACACTTATTTTTAAACAAAGGATACATTTCTCAATGAATTCCACTTATTAAATACTTAGGGTCAAACATAACAAGAGACATAGGATCAATAAAAGAGATAAAAACCTGTTTAAGCTTAGCATCAGCTGCATGACCCGACTGTGGAAAATCTAGAAGAGTGAAATCAGCTTCCCAGTAAAATTAAAAATGTATTCTTCACAAGTAGTCTCTGTACTCCTGTATGGTTGTGAAAGTTGGAGGCTGAGGCTGAAAGAAGAATCCAAGCTTCTGAGAGTAAATGCTACAGAAAAATCCTGGGTATCAGATACCAGAAAAAGAAGACAAATGAGTTTGTACTTTTACAAGTCAACACCTGGTGGGCAAAAAGGAAGTACTCAATACTGTGAAAGGATTAAAATTGAGCAGATTTGGTCATATTATAAAATGTAACTCACTATCAAAAGTCATTCTTCAAGCTACAGTGGAGGAACCACCAAGAACTGGTCATCCAAAAAAAAAGCTGTCTGGATAACATTATAGAATGGACCAGCCTCTCTCATGACATCCTGCTATGAACAGCTGCTGACTGAGAAAAGTGGAGGGCTTTGGTTACCCAAACTGTCACAGCACTCCTATGGTGAAAGATGATAAGAGATTTTCAAAAAGAATTGATCAATAACAGAAATGACAGAATAATAGACATGAAATTATATGTGACACAAATTTCCTATAGAAAATGTTTTTATTGGGCTGTCCACTGTGAAGTATTTGTTCTAAACCAAATAAGAAATTTAAATTTTGATTATTGATAGAAATTTGGCTGAAAATGAGATAAGAGACATTCACCCTGATGCTTTTCTACCTCTCAAGAGATTAAAAGATCTGTAAGTATTTTTTGTAATGACCAATACAATTAAAAGTTATGTGACTATTTCTTTATACCTTAACTCTTAACAATTCAACTTGCTTATAACATGTTTTTATTGGTTTTTTTTTTACTGATTAGAAATCTTGGGAAAAATAGACTACATCACTTGCCAACTGCAGGTTTGATCAATCTTGAGAAGCTCAAAGTTTATTACAATCCAGATTTGAGAGAGTTTCCAGCTAAGGAAAACTTTCTCAATGTCAACCACTTTACAATGGCATATGCTTATCATTGCTGTGACTTTATCCATTCAAGACAAGAGGTAAGTGAACTGTTTAATGCCATGCTCCGGAGGGGGGGCAGATGAATTTTAGTAAAGAAATCACACAATTTGTATAGGAATTTATTAGTTATGTTAATAATATATACTAATTATTTATATTTCAACCTATTTTTAGATTAATTTGCCCCCTCCCCCAGTATGTTGGCCAGACCCCCTAGCAGTCAAGAGAAAGGGCTCAACATGGATGATTTTTTTTTTTTATGTTTTTTTTTCACCAAAGTTTGAGAAACACTGTTTTTTTCTTTCAATTCTAATAATATATACTAATTATTTATATTTCAAACTATTTTTAGATTAATTTGCCCCCTCCCCCAGTATGTTGGCCAGACCCCCTAGCAGTCAAGAGAAAGGGCTCAACATGGATGGGTTTTTTTTATTTTTTTTTCGCCAAAGTTAGAGAAACACTGTTTTTTTCTTTCAATTCTAATCTATTATAATATTATAATATATATATATATGCTGTACGCACGTTTATGCTTAGGTTTAGGGTTTACTGGGCATTAGGGTTAAGGTTTGGAAAAAAATACCCCCACCCCACTCCAAAGTTGTGGATCCGCTAGTGCTTTAATATAAAAATAAATTTCTTGTATCAATGTTAAATATCACAAATTTTACTCCTTGTATGACATTTATAGCATTTCTACAGCATTTAGTTTCTTAGTTTTACATTTGTCAAAATTTAAGTAAAACACTTTATTCCCATTATAATATTTTAATATTTAAAAGCTAAAAAAAAAATTACAACTTACAATACATGCCAAAAATACATGCATAAAAAGTATTAAAGGAAACATTTTCCTAATGAGAAAACATTTCAAAATATATAAAATATAAACTTGTACACAGTCTTACTTGCAATTGTGAGCTAAATTCTAATGATAGTAAGCTGAATAGGTCATAGGTTAATCATTACCTGTGTATATGTGGGGTTTGAAATCAAGATATTGTAAATTTTAATTATGGATATCTTTGTATTTGTACACACAATGGCAAATGCAATATATGAGTATTATAATAATTCTATTAGTAATATTTTTTCAAGCAATTTCATTAATTGATCTGAGCTTACAGCATTTTTTCCCTAATATCCTGCTTTCACCAGATTTTACTGAATCCTTTTCTTTTCTTGGTTTTATGGCCTCTATTTTATATTTCATTTCACAATCTCTTTCTTACTTTATATATTATAGATGTTCCTTCAAAAAAAAAAAACTATATCTGCTTGTTATTCAAGGGGTTCATAGTTCTCATTCATTTTAAGCTGTACATAGGCACTGTTGGTTTTCTTGGCTGGTTCAATAGATTTAATAAGCTTTTAAGTAGGGCCTATTACGTATACATAAATAGCTATCAAAGAAGCATCTGAAAATGTAAAGAGAATAAATTGATAATATCTGATATAGCTATTTGTATTCACTAAATAATGAATGTAGGCTACATGTGCTAGTAGACATTTGGTTTTGAACTAAAAGAATATTTTTAAATGTCCTGAACTATCTTTTGTGGAAATGAAACTTCTGGTCTGCATATTGGAGATACATTAATCTGCCTATTTTAAAATCATTTATTAAATTTAAAAAAAAAATAGTCTAGATTCTCATTTAAAAACTTAATGGGTTGTAATTTTTAATTTAAAGAAAGTATTTTAATTTATATAAATAAATTGTTATGATGCTCTATGAATAGGTACGGATGTTGTGAAAGCTGATTACCTTTCAAAGATGTTCAATGAAGTACTTAAAATTTTGGTCCATTCAATATCTTTACTTTTATTTCTGTTAGAATCTATATTATTAAATTAATTGTTTGTTGAAAATTACATTAAAATCTGTTTCTAGAAAAATGTTCAATTGAGTAATAGGAACAAAGTAAGTCTATTCCAATATTTCTTACAAACATAAACGGTTGTAAAATTTTACATCTATTTCTTCTTTAATAGCTCCATTTGATTTTGTCATCCATTTAGTGGACATTAAAATTGCTTAAAGCTTTCAAACGTTAATACCATTTCATGGACCATCATCTCATTATTATTGGTGTAACAAAACAAACTATTTATTAATTCCAATTTTATAATTTAAAAAATAATATGCGTTATTCTTAATATTAAAATTTAATATATTTGTTGGCCTATGTACATCCAACTAGCTCTAAACAGTCTAGTTTAATATATTTGAATGTACATCCAACTAGCTCTAAACAGTCTTGTTTAATGTGGCAGAAATGCCTGACATTTCTTATATTCATATCAAAGTCCTTTTGAATTACTTCTGATCCGAAAGCTTTGCTCTCCCTTTTCCTTATTCTTGCCAACTTTTCTTATGCTTGCTTACAGCAAATCTATCTGGATATGATTAGAGAATATGTTATATGGATGAAAGATGGTGAGCCAGAACAACTGGCTATGTGGGAGAAGTATGTCAATCTGTCCAAGTTATGGACTAATGTGTTTGGTAAGTCTCTAAGGTGTATGTTGCAATGGTCCTTTAAATGTAGCCGTTTTATTGTTGTTGTCTTTTTATGTTTCTAGATGTAGTAAATTTGTTTTTTTGTAGTTTTTTTTGCCTTTGTTCATATTTATGTTTTTTAATGTTATTTGTAGCCAAGTGACTTAGAGTCTGCGGAGGATTTTGTTGTGTTAGACTTTAATAATAAGTTAAACATAATTCTCACAAGACCAAGTGAAATTATTGACAGTTATAGGAGTGAAAACCAGTGTAAGTCCTTGTTTCCCTAGAACTTGTTTTCTAACTTTAAATAAAATACTAATAAATGTATATATTTCATATAATGTTGGCTTTTAAAAAAAAAAATAAAAAAAAAAGCATCTATCAACTCATTCTGTTTGAAAACAGTAATAAAAATATTTTTCTGATCGCACAAATTTATTATTGTTAGTCTAGATCTATAAAAAAAAATTAATTATGATTGGTTCAAAAAAATTGATACAATTTCACTCAATATTCTTTGTTATTTTTTAAAATAATTTCATTTTACTCATAGGCTTATAATCACTTTAAAAAAAAGCACATTTTTGGTAAATTCTTATGTAATGTATGCTTTTATCCATGTAATTATTATTAATTATTGTAGAAATTTATGTTCCTATATGAAAGTTTAAATTATCAATCTGTTCATCAATTATATTCTTTGTAACTGTGTTCTTCTAAACATTGTTTCGGTATATAGGGTACTCAAATGAAAGCATTGAAACATATTGGGAGCTAAATTTTGGTAAGATTATTGCAATGCCTTTTTATGATTGTTTTTTTCAAAATTTATATCAGTTAAATAATTTGATACATATCTAGTCTAATTGGTTCCTATCCCAGCATTCTCATTGTGGAGTGAATTTAAAAGAGGAATGAATTTTATTTTTCTCTTAGTGAAAGTGATAGATATTTAAAAAAAAATACAAATGTTTTTTAAAAAGTATTTATATAAATATTATATAAATGGACATATGTTGTAGAGTTTTTAGTTATTACAATATTTTTCAATGGAAAAAAAAGAACAATGAAAAAAAATAATTTTAAAAATAAATTAATGAAAAAAATAAGACAAATATGTATAATGCTTTATGTATTCCTTTTAAATGTTCTTCTTTATGTTAGTTTTTGTATTGTTGAGATTTTTTAATTTGTTTTTAATGTCATTTTTCATTTAACTCTTTCTCTCCGTAATTATTTACCACATTCTGGTGGATCAATGCTGGTATCGTCAGTTAGGAGAGAAAGAGTTTAAAGAGTCATTTTTCTATCCAAAGTTATCTTTTATCTCTAATTTGTGTTTGTAATATAATTCAGTAATTTTTTTAAAACGTTTTTTTTTTATTATTAGATAAAATTTATACATTTTATTCATCATCATCATCATCAAACTCCATTAGAGTGAAGGCTTGAGTGGCTCAAATCCTCTCTTGCAAAAGCCCTGGACAGAAACCCTGCTGTCTTGAGTAGTGCATAAATGTCGCCATACAGGTCCAGAATTTTGGGTTTCCCAGACCTGTCGAGGAGATCAGCAAGTCTGGGGCAGTCAAACAGAATATGAAGCACAGTTTCCTCTTCTTCCCCCACAGTGGGGGCACCGTGAATCAAAATTTAGCCATAGCCTTGAGAAATATGAGCCAACAGGACAGTGGCCTGTCCTGCACTGTGCTTTAATAGCTTGCTCAGGCCTGGACAGCCTCCACCACGGAAAAGTGCGGTCAGGGCGCCTCATGCGCTCCCAGACTCCACTGGCTTTTTGGGACTTGTCCCAGCAGTCAAACCACTTTTCCATTTCTGTTTTTTGTATTATAGCCAGGGCTTGATGAAAGCTTACAGCCTGTTCAGTGGGTAGAATTTGCCCTCCCTGCTGGGCCAAAGAGTCTGCAATTGTTTTGCCAGTCACACCTATGTGACTCGGTACCCACTGCATTATTACAGGGGTGCCATAGCATTGTTTAATGTTATGTGAAGCCATGATGACAGTGTTGATATTGGGGGACCATGGTCCGGGGCTTTGCAAAGTCTGTAGTACAGATTTTGAGTCAGTGACCACAACAATCTGTGTTGCCCTCAAATGTCCCTCGCCGAGTTGAGAGTCAATGACTTTTAAGGCTTCACAAACTGCCATGGTCTCCGCATCAAAACTGCAAACACTACCAAAGTTTTGACTGTGTAAGAGCCAAGAAAGTCGATGTAGGCTCCATAGCCTGCTCTTCCAGAATCTATTGATGCTGACCCATCAGTGTATGCAAAAATAGCACTGGGCTTGAAGGTATTAATGGTCTCCAGAGCTAGGATTTGAAGGTCGTTAGATGAACAACTTTGCTTAGTGGCATTAGGGTCTACTAATTTTAATCGTATGTCTGGGGTCGTTGGGCGACACCTAGGGGGAAGGGGATGAAAGTGTTGAATGTTTTGTCGGTTGGTGGAGAGGCCAGCTTCATCCGATAGTCTAGTTGCATGATGCATAAAAGACTGCATCTGGATAGGTCTTCTGCATCTCCAACCATCCACTAGTTTTCTAGCTGGGAGGTATTCATCCAGCCTTTTATACCGTTCATAGCAGGTCAGTACTGACCTTTCCCTCCTAAGGTTTAGTGGACCTATATTAGCCATTATTTCAGCCGCATTTACTGGACTTGTCATAAAGGTTCCACAGACAAATCTTAGTGCTTGGGACTGTATTTTATCAAGTTGTTCAACAGTCCTAGAGCCATAAATTTGCACAGGTAGGCTGTAGTCTATCTGTGATCGGACTGCTCCTAAATACAGGGATCAGAGCATGTATTCGTGGATGCCAGCTTCCGCACAATGCAAAGTTTCCCTGAGGCCTTTCTTACAATATCCTGGATGTGCAATAAATTTTATTTATCTGTGGCATTTTATGTCTCGAGAGATGATCTTTTGCCTTTGCAACTTCTTGTGTGACTATAGAGACCAATCCTTGATACACAGCTGCGATCATAGGTTGGGCATCTGTAATCACAAGAATTTGTTGCATTTTCACCCTTCTTTCTACTACCTTTGTATATGGTATCTGCTATCCTGAGCCTTCCTTTATGCTCACTCTCCATGCGGATCTATCCAGTGCCACTTTTTCCCAGCTGTTACTGGCAATTTTGAAGAGCTTCATGTCTTATTTGTATACATCATTATACCGTAAAAGTGGACGACCAGCGGATCTCCTGCCATCTGTTAGATGACCACACAGAATGTCTTGTGGAAGTCAGCCATTATATTTATAGGATAAAAATATAAGAATGTTTGTGTGTGTAAATATATTATTATTATTATATACATACATACATTAATATATACTTACATATATTATTATCTATATTTATTCCCATTTATAAATAGAACTAAATTTGCTATGTAACTACATCGTTTCTGGAGCCTGTATTTTTTTTATATTTCAGAAAATGTTTCTTTAGAGAATGGAATGAATTTTGAACAGTTTGGGAGTGACTTTGATTTTTCTGATCTTCAAACAAAACCCGAGGCCACAACCAATCTGAAAGACTATTCAAATCAGCCAAGCTATGTGGTTGCCAAGGCAGCCATTACCTGCAAACCTATGCCTGGTAGAGTTATATTTAGTATCTCCATTTGTTTTAACTTAGTAGTGCATATACCCCATATTTTAATACATTGGTATTTTAAATTAACTATCAATATTTCTAAGCAATGCAATTATCATGAGAAGAAAACATTTTTATCAAGAACTAAAATCTTTTCTTACTGAAGGTCCATTCATGCCATGTGATGACCTCTTTGGATGGTGGTCCTTGCGTTGTGGCGTGTGGTTTGTTTTTATGCTGGCACTACTGGGTAATGGAGTCGTTTTCTTTGTCTCTGTGACAAGTAAATCCAAGATGGATGTGCCAAGGTTTCTGATTTGTAACTTGGCCATGGCAGACTTTTTTATGGGGATATATCTTGGAATATTGGCCATAGTTGATGCCTCCACACTAGGTTAGTCAAAAAAACTGTATCAGCTTGTGCACTAAGTATAATTTATTTTAAACTTTTCAAGAGATATTTTTAAATGTTTAAAGATAAAAATATTTTTAAAAATTATATAAAGCAATATGAGGCAGATAAATATCTGTAGTGTTTGAAATAGACTGTACCTGTATTTCTATTTCTTAGTTGGCATCATTTGTAGCTAATGCACTCCATTTAGTTCATTTAATATGTTCCAGGTCAATTTAAAAAGTATGCTATCCAGTGGCAAATGAGTGCCAGTTGTTTAGTGGCAGGTGTCTTGGGTGTCTTGTCCAGTGAGCTTAGTGTCTTCACCCTGACTGTCATAACATTAGAGAGATTCTATGCGATCACTCACGCTATGCAGCTTAACAAACGACTTTCACTCAAGCATGCAGGTCAGTGCTTACATTGAAATAAAATAAAAAATCAAATAAGGTACTGCAGTAGTGACTGTGTGGTTAGTGGTTCAAATCCTGATAGAGGAGGCAATATTTTTGATTAACTTTGGTTCATTAATCTGTTAGTGTGACTTATCACTCCACTGGGAAATAAAAAGTGCTAATAAAATCAAATCAAGGAAGATACTGTAAAGACTACCTGACATTGGCTTGTTAAAGTTATACACATGACTCTCAATGGGTGTCAGATTACCGAAAACATTGGATTACCAAAGATTAGCTGTACTTCAAAGAATTTAACTGTATATGTAAAAAAATGTCTATTCATAATAAGATAATTTTATTTGTTCAAACAAATGGGAATTCATTTTGACTACAATTTTACAGCTCAGCATAACTACTATCTATGGCATTTTATGTCTTGAGAGATGATATTTACCCTTTGCAACTTCTTGTGTGACTAAAAAGGCCAATCCTTGATATACAGCTGCGGTCACAGGTTGGGCATATGTAATCACCAGGCGCCATTGCATTTTCACCCTTCTTTCTACTTCTGTTGTGTATGGCATCTGCACTCGGGGACCATTCCTTTATGCTTGCTCTCCATGTGGATCTATCCAGTGCCAGTTTTTCCCAGCTGATAGAGTCGATTTTGAAGAGCTTCATGTTGCATTTACATACATCTGTATATCGTAAAAGTGGGCGACCAGCAAATCTCCTGCCTTCTGTTAGATCACCATACAGAATAACAGTAACAATATTCTTTTTGTGGTATAAAATATAGATGAAACAGTAAAATTTATTGACCTAAAAAAAAAAAAAACATTTTATTTCAGCTTTCACATACTCTACTAAATTACACTTTAAGCCTACCAACAGTCTAAAAATAGATGTACTCAGTATTACATGAATTTACATCGGTGGCATGGCTGATTACTGAGTGCGTTTGGGGTTATCAAGAGTCCACTGTATTTAAATCTTAACCTTAACAACTCCTTCCCTCCTGTAACAAAATAAATAGAAAAATTTGAACAACAAAACAAAACAGAATGTCACAGCAAAAGTAACATCCAGAGACCACTTAATTTGAATGGTGAAAAAATACCCAGGTTTTAACATTGTTGTTTTGCAAATACAGACTTAAGCTGGTAGAATGTTGCCATAAAAAAGAATATAAGGTCTGATAAGGAGGCTTTTAACATTTAGAGTTTTTCAGGGGAAAAATAAAAGTGAATTGAGTGACATCTCAATTTTATTAGTTACTGGTTAATTCCTATCTTATAATTTATATAATTAAAGAAAGGTTTTGTTTATATTTCGAAATATTTTGCTAACATTAATGTTTAATCTCATAATCTTTCCATTTTTGTAATAAGTACATGTTACCTCCTCAGCTTGTATTATGCTTGGAGGTTGGTTGTGGAGTTTCAGTCTTGCTATGATGCCATTGTTTGGTATAAGTGACTACAGAAAGTTTGCTGTTTGTCTCCCATTTGAAATTGAAGATGTCATTTCTAAAAGTAAGTCTTTTTTTAAGAGAATTGATCACTAAACAAACACTAGATATGCAACAGTACAGTGATAGAAAACAAAATTTTTTTGAGTCAGAGATTTATTCAAAGTAGTTAAAATTATAATTCTTAGTTGGGAACAGACGTTTTCGAGTTATCTGAGTCCTGATGGAGACACCAGCAGGCATTTTCTTGTGTTTGGTAAGCTGCACTGAAGTGTTTTTGTCAACTTGAACTGGGCCTCACTTGAAAACTTTATGTTTTTTGTATAACATCCTCCTAGCATACTTCAGCATGCTCTAGTTTGATTCAGTTACATATGTGGACATTGCTTGCAGAGGATTTAGGAATTTTAATAAATGATTAAAATCCAAATAAAAATTTCATAGCCCTCATCAAGCTTCACCCTAGTTAACCTTAGGCCTCAGAAACAGATGACCTTTACATCATCTGCCGTATAGACCACAAGGTCTGAAAGGGGAACTTAACTTTTTTTTTTAGAACTCTAGACCCTCAATTTGACAGTCCAGAAAATGAAAATTAAAAAAAAAAGAAGGGTAGACCCAAAACATAGTTACAGCAATAGATAAACTGGACTTGACTAAACTGAACTTGACTAAACTGAACATCACCTACTTGTGAAAAGATAATTCTATCTACTTTTAAATGTTTTTCAATTGCTCTGACTATGATAAAAATTTGTTCACCAAATTGTTCTCCTGCTGTGTACAGGCTATGTGTGCTTCATCATGGTCTTCAATGGGATCTCGTTCTTCATCATACTTAGCTGCTATCTTATTATGTACATTAGTATCAGGGATTCTCAAGCTTGGAATTCTAATGACACCAGGGTGGCTAAAAGAATGGCATTGTTGGTTTTTACAGGTAAAAAAAAAATTATAGTAATTAAGTGTACATAAGTTTAAAGAAAAGAAGAGCTGCCTTTATATATTCACAAGGTCAATTTGAAGTAATCAATTCTTACTTTATGTTCAAATAAAATCAATTACAGAGCAAATCTGATTGCATTGGATCTGATCAGATCAAATGGAAATTAATTGCATCAGATTGGATATGATTGAAGCATCATTCAAAATAAATAATTGGCAAGTTTAGGGATTGAACCCATGACATTTATGTTATTGGCACAAAACCTTGCTGTAAGTTTAGGAAATTCCCAGACTTCCATCCACCCAACTTTTTCCTTCTGACTTCCAACTTTTTAACTCTTGAACGGAGTTTAAAATATATGTTAAAACAGGTTATATCATATAAAAATAAAACTGTAATTTAAAAAATAACATTACTATCATTTTTACTTAAGATTTATCCATATCTTAACAGACTTTCTGTGTTGGGCACCTATTGCCTTTTTGTCACTTGCTGCAGCGTTTGGTAAAAACCTAATACATTTGAATGAAGCAAAGGTAAGAATATTTTATAAAGCCTAATTTGATACATAATTACGTAGCAAACACATTTTATATAAAGACTTCTATGTATCAATACTATTGGTCTTTTAATCCTTTGGTCCCAGGTTCTGACCATATTTGTGTTGCCACTGAACAGTTGTGCCAATCCATTTTTGTATGCATTCTTCACAAAGCAGTTCAAGAGAGATTGTGTTCTCCTCTGCAGGAGATTGGAAGATTCATCTATAGCCAGGCATTTTTCACAGGTACAGTTGATGGCAATTTTTCTTTATTCTTTAGCAATTTGGGAATTACTATAAAGCTAATCCATTGACAAAACTCATTAATAATCAAAGTAGTAAAAAAGTAAAGTTCCCCTTTCAGACCTTGGGATGTATAATCAGAGTAAATGTATATGAAGGGGTGCAACTCAAGGTTGAAATTCACTCTGATATGTCTGCGCTGATGAATAAACATGACATTCAAACATAAAGTAGCAGCACTAGTGTACAAAAGTTATTAAGAGAAGAAGATGAAGAAATGTCGGTAGAGTTATCTGGACTTGTATTGTCACCCAGTGTCTCTTGGTCATGTAACCCATATTTTTTTCCATACTGATACTCACTTTCACAATTTTATATATGGGCTCAACACATATTGGGGTCTCTCTAAAAGTATAACATTAGGACATAAAGTCATTATATATAGATTGCTTCAAAAGCAGTATTAATTAGTCATTAGTTTTATATGTTACAGCCAAATAGAATTCAAAACAACTACCGGTATGTCAAGGTCAGAATTTAAAAAAAAATCAAAATGACTTAAAGATATTTTTAATTTTTATTTTAAAAGTAGTAATGAAACTACAATACTAGTTTGTGATTTGTAGTACAAAATCCTTGTTTTACTAAAATATTAGTGAATTAAAACTTTTTTGTTATATAAATCTCTATGACATATATACATTTATGTTTTTCTGTTTATTTATACTTATGCTATATTATATTTTTTTCTTATCTTTCAGGGAAGTCAACGCCAAGCATCATTCTCCTGGAAAAATCAGCGCAGATTATCTGGCTTGCATAGTTTAATGGGTGAAGGGAAGTTTAATAACAGCCGAAATGGTTCTTCAGGCAGTAATAGTTATGGACTCATCAACTACAACTCAGAGGTATCTTAACTACATAGTGGACAGCATGTCAGAACAGTTCATGTGTGAAAAATATTTAGATATACTGTAATTTCACAATTTATTTTGAATTATATTTAAGATATTTAATTTATTAAGATATTTATAGATTCTTTTCTGGTTATGATTTTAATTTGCTACTGAATCCCCTAATATTTTTGTATATTTTATTTTCTCTGGTTTAAGATTTACTTTGCAGAACTGCTGCATATATGAAATGTGGACTTCAATATCTTTATGTTCTTTATGTTTGCTGTGAAAATAATATATTCAATTTAATTTTTGTTGTCTTGAGAAAGTAAATTTTTTATCTGAGACATTGTGTAATACCAGTATGTAAAGTTTAAGTGGCATTAAATAACAATCCTATACTTTATGGCATTGCCTGCCTCAGATGTGGCAAAATATATGTCATTTGCAGTTGGGTCTGCTTAATCATGTGAAATACTGTACTTATCCTGTAAATACTGCACTTATCCTTAATCTTCAGCATTGAAGACACCCAATTTAAATAGATGAAGACCTAATCTGGTCAAATAGAAGCTGTAATTGAGAACACCATAATCTAAAAATACTTTCATTTCATTATCAGACTTGAAGTTATTATTAGGCTTTTCTTCTGCTTTTTCTGTCTTTTCTTATCCTAAATTGCTTTGAAATCACTTTGCACTTATTTGGTCGAGCTTCAAATATACACCTAAATTTCTGGAAAAAACATTTTAGAGACATTGTAATTAGCTTAGAGATTTAACATTTTATATTAAGATGAACGTTTCTGTTGAGAGCAGGTGAGCTCTGGCAGCAACAGAAAAGACTCTGGTGGTGGCTATGATAAGATCACCAACAACAACACCAAGTCCAAGTCTGTGATCAGTATCAGCAGCAATGGAGTGGGTCACAAGTACAGGTACAAGATCTGCCCAGGGGAGGAGGATGATATTGAGGACATAGAGGCCATTTTGAGGAAAAGTTTCATGAAGAGTTACAAGTGTAACGATTGTAACAACAGCGATGCCCATGTACGTTTGTTTTATTCTATACAGATACTACTTGTGGTAAAAAGGAAAGGCATTAATCTTTGCAATTAATCTTATCAAAAGCTAAAAAATCTAGCTTTTTAAAATTATTCCATAAAAGAATGGTTGGACATTATGAAATTTTGTTTTCACTAAATTTGACTAAGTATTTTTTTTTATAAAAGCACACAATGATTTTAATTTTTCTATTAAAGGTATTAGGTAATAAAATCTAGACATTTTATTTTCTTTATTGTCTCCCTTAAAAACAAAAAAAAGAATTCACTTAGTAAATAAGTACTTTGTAATTATAAAAACTGACTTTTCCTTACATTATTTAATTGGTAATATCAAATGTTAATGTGTAGCCTCTATGAAAAAAATTATCTTTTCTTGAAATTATTTTATAATTTCAAATGGGAGGAGGCCAGTAATCATATGTGTCCTGCTTTCTTTAAAATGTCACTTTTTATTTGAATTTAAAAATACTATTTTAAAAAAGATCATATAAAATAATTTTTTGTTCTCTTGTTGTTTCTAGATCATACTACACCAAGACTTCTACTCTCACAGTGGTACAGACACTAATGGAGGAACATCTGAAACTTATATTCAGGAAAAGGATGACACAAACCTTACCCAGAATTCTGACAGTGACCTTGAGATGGATGGTAAATGTCAGGTCACTGACCCTGACTTTGAAGATTGTGCTAGTCATACTAAAAGTATTGAATCCACTAAGCAGAACTCCTCCCCAGTGTCTACAAGTTCCAGCCCTAAAGAAACCTGTTGCAATAAGAGAACAGAGTGTTCCAATGGGAATAAACAATGTCCAGCAAGTAGCTCTTCTGGCATCACAGTTGTTATCCGTGGCAGCCAGGAGGTGAAGCCATCAGGAAATGTTCAGTGTTCTTCAGAAGAACCAGATTTCACTGAAACAGTTAGAGCACAAAAGAAAAGCTCCTTCAAAGACTTTCACAAAACCCCCAGTGGTGAATCTTGCATCTCCCAAGAGCTAAGCTCTGATGGCAAGTCTGTGTCTCCATCTATTGAGCTGAACCATTTCAGTGATAGTGGAAATGGTGGCGAACTCTCCACAGATTCCCTCTCCAGCAGTGAACTGATGCACAGTCCTGTGAAATGCAAACACAGTGAGCCCAAGCTTTGGACTGAGGATTCAACAGAGAAGGATCACAAGCAACAGAAGCTTCATCAACTTGTCAACCCAATCATACAAATCTATGATGAAGATCACATCTGTGTGAACAGACTAGTTTCTATCTGCAGTGATGACCAAGTGAGACTTAAGTGTGACTTTTCAAAACAAAGGGACAGCACCAGCATACCAGAAATGAGTAAACACCATGCAAGAGATGGAAGTTGCACTAAAAGTAGGACATCCACAGGCCACAGAAAGAAACATTCTAGAAAGCACTGTCGCAAGCATCATAAACACAGTCTAGCTGGCAACCTAAATGGAGATAGATATAATGAGGGTCATCAAACAATACAAAATGAAGATCAATTTTGTCAACTTAATGTGGTTCACTGTGGAGTTAATGAAATGCAAGATGCTTCAAATCCTATCACAGTTGCTACCAGCCACGATATTAATACAAGCTCTCATTTAAATGATCCAAGATTCTATCTTACACAGGATGGCACAGATACTATGTCCATTGACAACCAAATATTGAAATGATCACATGAAAACTTTCCACTAATTATTTCCATTGTTCTTCTTGAAATGAATGCAAAAACAAAACATTATTTTTAAAATAGTTTTAAAGGAAACATCATTGACTTCAAACTGAATTCTATCTTTTTGGCAGTTCGACTTTACCACTGTCATGTAGAAAGAACTATCTGAAGCCATTCACTTGAAAGTGGAACTTAATCATGAGGTCAAAGTTACAAATAAATATGAACTCTACACTGGCTGCAAACATCTTATTCATTCCATTATTCCATTATATCTATATCATATGGGAACCTTGAAAATTTCTGTTGCATGATCATATCATATGGGTGCCTGGAATATTTTGTTGCATATTAATATTATATGTGTACCTGGAATATTTTTGTTGCATAATCATTTCATATGCGTACCTGGAATATATATGTTCCATATTGGTAATCATTTCATATGGGTGCCTGGAATATTTCAGTTGCATAATTATTGTTAATAAACTAATTACAACTGCACTCTTACAAAATTGAGACTTTAATGTCAATTTATCTCTCTTTACAATTGAAGCCTAGCAATGAATATTTTTTTATATTTGCTTATTTCCTGTAAAATAAAAACTGAGTTAAATTTTAGATCACCTCTGAAATTAGTTTTAAATGTAAAGGCTGAGTGGTTCATTCTTCGCTGCCAAACTAAGAGCTTTAGTTCAAATCTTAGTCCTTGAGTCCAACATACTGATGTTGGAGAAACAGAATTGCAGTTGACAATTAAGTTTTAATTCTAGTGTGGACTACCAGTGGCCCTAAGTATTGAAAGAAATTTATATACCGGTACCGGTATGTTTATTATAATAAATTAGTCTTATTTATAGCCATGTATAAAAAAAATAGAAGGTGAGACTTGAAACAAAGTGAATCTAGCTTATATATGACTTTTGTCTATAGCCCTCCATACCTTATATTATTTTATATGTCCTCAAAAGAAATGATGAATGAATGTTCTATTTAAAATGTTTTCATATTGAATATTTTTTGTTGGTCAATACATGATATTTTTTACTGCTGATGTTATTTGGTGATGGATCAATACTTTGAAATGCATTCTTTAATGTGAATGGTTGAACTATACCCATCTAGATTGTTAATGTCTTTGTTGAAATGAACCATACCGGTATTTCTTTACTATTTAAGCTAACACAAGAATTCTCCGTAAATCTTCTTCAATGGAAAAAAATAGACTATTATGCATTTTGCTATCAAATCCATTATCTTCAAATCCATTTTATGAATGTCTGCAGAACTAATACCGGTACATGTAAGATGAAAGAGAGTTGATATGTAATCATTTTAGTGATGAAACTTATGAATGTATTTGTGTTCTTTTTCATAACTTTTAAACCAGAGATGAGCAACAACTATTACAGCTCTGGATTATTGATTTGGAATCATTTAGACTTTCTGAGTTAAGAGACTGGATTTACTTAGAATTTTTGCTTATGTCTAATAAAAGTAAATATAGTATTTTGGTTTGGCTTCAAGCTTTTTTAATTGTAAAACTCTTACAATTCTGCTTCCTCTGAAAACACTACAGTACAAGTTGCAAACTACAGCTAACAGCTTTTACAAGAACTTGAAGAACCATTAGTACAAATCGTATCTATATATATATAAATAAAAATATATATATAGAGAGAGAGAGAGATATAGATCTGAAAGGGGAACTTCACTTTACTTTATATATATATATATATATATATATATATATATATATTTATATATATATATATATATCATGCAACTTATAACATATGCATGAATTCTTCAATACAAATCCCCGGTATAAATAAATATAACAATGTTCCAATCAGTTGTCTTAATTTAAATAATGATTTGGTTTTTAAAAAAAGTCTTGTCAATAAAGCAAAGAAAATAAAAAGATTTGTCTACCACAAATTCTGTATGTAAGCATTTTTATTCTATTTACCAACTCGTTCTGTCTTTTGTTTCTTGTAAATTATCTTATGTGTAAAAAAATGCTTTAAGTCAAAGTCACAGAGAGTTACCAGACACCTTCAAACTCATTGAAGCACTAAGAAAGAGAAAAAGACTACAGAGAAGAAACAACTAAAAGGGAAAACACTACAGAATCACTGCCATATATCTGAATACTAGTAGGTTTGGGTTAAGCTGCAAGGCAACAGAGGTTTGAATTCAGAGTTTTCCTTCTCTTAGGTGGGTAGCCAGCCATGGCTGACGAGCCCCTCCTGCCCGATCATGGGAAAGGCTTTGGGAGTCAACCCTGAGGAAAAATCAGGAGCTGGCGACCCTAAGGCAGTTTGTAGCACCCAGTGCTTCACTCTGGCAGAACCTGCGACGCCGCTGACTCCAAACTGTATAGGCACTGCCGTTCCTTTGGATACATCAGCTGCGTGGAACTGATGTGTGGGCGACATCGTTCCGACCACAGCTAATGCCCAGGCATTCATCTCATTTCCATGAGATGATCCATAGTCAATTCGCGACTGAAGGAGGCCATTGAAAGAGTAGGTTTATCTCCCCATTTTCTATAGAAAACAAAAATAAATTAATTACCACTAATTGATTAACTACTTTGTTAGTTTTTATTATTATTATTGATTCATATATTGTCTTTCACTGAATAATTGTGCAAATTTTCAATTGGATCCAAGAATGGGAAGTGGAAAAAAAAACATGTAATAGAATCCTCTCAGACAGACAGCTTTGTGCACACAGTAGAATTAACTCAGTAAATAATATAATCTTTGTGACGTGTTTGTCAAAAGATAAAGTGATCCTTAAAAACTATGCTTACAAAGTATTCACTGAAATATGTTAGTAGGTCATAAGCTGTAAAACAAGTAGATTATGAATTAGCATAGGCTATATTTTGTACACCAGAAAACGATAAAAAATAAAGAAAAGAATTATTTTTTTTATACTTTACAAAGCATTTATAAAAAAAAAAAAGGAAGGGGAGGGATTCATGGCTCAAACCTCCTCAGGTCGACATTGTAGCCACTCTTCTGAACACATAACATAGTATAGAATCTAGTTATGTATTGTTTCTATAGTCTCGTCGTATTTCAGGCTTATGTTCACTAAGACTCAGACAACGACCTATAAAAGGGACTAATTCAGCTTATACCACTACTTCAGTCAAGTACAATTTCTTTCCTTTGTTCAAGATAGCAAAGAAATAATTAATTACCAATAGCTAATTAACTAATTGTTTTTTTTTTTGTTTTTTTTTTAATTGATTCTTGTGTTGCCAGGTAAAAAAAATAACTTGAGATTTTCATCTTGTTCCAGATTAGGTGTACAAGCTTTTAACCAGATAGACAGTGAGTTGCTATAAGCTTTGTAAAAACTCTGTGCCCTACTTTTTCTTCCAGTAGGGACTTCAGGGATTTTTAGGACACCCCTGAGTCCTTCCAACTCTAATGGGTGACCTACCCGACAGTTGGGAAAGTCTGGGAATGAGGGCTTTCTATTGGAGGATGCCAACAAAATTATACGATGGATATACAAGGGTTAAAACGTGTGTTTGGGGAGACGTCTTTCATTTAAAAGTGTTTCTATTGTGTGTGTGTGTGTGTGTCTGGTGAGGGAGTTACAATGTAGACAAGACAAAAGCCTACAACGTATGGACCTAAGAAGTGTGTGTTTTTTTCATACTCTTTTAGGGGGTTTCAACCGTGGCACAGCGCGGGTATCTGCTAGTATATGTTGAATGGTATGTTTCTAAAAGAATGAGTAAATTGTAAGGTATACTATACATTAAATGGTGCATGCCAATGTTTAATAGATGACAATTTCTAATAATGTAATGTACACTCTGATGGACCCAAACATGCTGATTAGCCTTGGCTCCACTCATTTCTTGACCACACTTTATGTAAGGCCCTTTACTTGCCTTTAGATTGATCCTCAAAGGCTTAAGCCACTTTAATCAAACATGATAAGCTGCCCATCCTGTGTGTAGAATACCTGTGCACTCTCATGAAGTTGTCATAGCTGTGCACCCTCATCAGGTAGTTCACATCTATGCATTCCACACAGGTGTACCCCCGGGTACTCTCAGAATGTAATTCAAACCAACATGCTCTGGTCATAGTCCGAACCAGCATACTCTTTTTTATATGATGTAATTCACACGAACGTCTATGAACATGGAAGATTGTAGAGCTATCTATTGTTTCTATTTCATGACTGTGTTCACTAAACCTCAGACGACGATTTATAATCGTCCAGTACAATTTCTTTCCCTTGTTCAAAGTACCTCACAAAAATACAATTTATTACCAATAGTTTATTGACTTTTTAAATTGATTCTTGTGATGTCAGGTAAAAGAAATAATTGTGCTAAATTTCAGCTTGATCAGAGATTGGGTGTCGTAGAAATAATGTGCACAAACTTTTGACCAGACAGACAGAGAGAGTTGATATAAGCTTTGTAAAAACATTTAGATGCAACTACATTAGCATTAGAAGACTAAACACAAATAAGAAAAGATAAACACACAAAGTTTAGTCATAGTTGATTTATTCATGGTTCACTACAAGTTGTCTGCTCTGTTGGCAAGTCAGGAAACATCAAGCTCACTCCAGCGTAATGAACCAATTCTACTGCACAATAGTGTTACCTTAGTAGTGAAGCCCAGTTCTTTCACACACATCTCCTAGGTTATATACATTGTTGGAAAACCAAGGAATTCAACAGAATAAGTTGTATTTCATTATAAATATAAATACATTTTTAACATGACACATTCCAGAACTAATATTATATACATGCATGCAAGGTTGTGTTCAAATTGTAAGGTAGTTAAAAAAAAAAAAAAAGCTTTAAATCCCCACAAAAGTGAGTTGTGTTGAATCTGATTTTTATCTTTCTCAAAATTGAATTACTGAGCCATTCTGATGTCATAATGAGTTGATATATTCCTGAAGCAAAGTGTCACTTCATGTTTTGTAACCAGCACATACAAAAGAATACCAAAGTTGATCTCCTTGAAGACAAAATGCCATGGAAGCAAGATGAAATGCTGACAGCCAAGTATGGAAGTGGACACAGACAGCTCAACAATTTGAAGCAAATAGACGGACAAAGACAGACACAAACAAAGGTTCATTAAGAGACAGGCAAAGAAACAAAATAGTTTCAACAGAGGATGGAAGAGATGATCAATAAATTAAACAGTGAAAAAAAAAAGCTGATGAAATGAGAACAGTGGTGATGAAATCAGCAAGTGAATGACACGGAAATTAAACAGGAAATAAAGACAGGTAAAAAAAACAACATCTGATCCAAGACACAGCACATAAAGATCCCAACCCCTACATGAACCTGTACATTATTTACACAGAAAAAAAAAACTAAAAAAAAAAAACGCAATCACCTACAATTTAAATTGCATTAGTTTGATGCACAAATTTAGAAAGATATAAAAATATTCTAGATATAAATGTTTTAAAATGGGTTTAAGTAAATAAGAGGAATCATAACACACTTTGTGATACAAACTATCAAATAAATAGGTCAAGGCAATTGGAGGTTTAAAAACATTCACATCAAAGGTGGGAGGATGAACAAAACAAAATCAACTTAAAAAAAAAAAAAAAAAGCTTCAGTTGTTCAAGAATATTGCTTTTACAGAAATCTTTTGACTTTTTTTCTTTCTTGACCATAATCAGATTTTTAAAAATTTTAGTTGGCTCAATACAATTCAAATGTCTCAACTATATACCAGTACTGTGTCTTCTTTGATAGTCATAGCATCTGGTTTGGAAAATTTGTTAATATTTTAAACTAAATATTGACCAAAACATTAAAAAAAAAAAAGGAGGCCTATATCTATAAATCCACTAAGAATGCTCTCTAGAAAGCAGATATTTACAACTTTATAAAAAAAATCAAAATGTTGAACTTCATAGTCAGAAAATGTTAGGAATAGTTTCAGCCCACACATAGCTCAATGGTCAGTATATCAATTGATACTTAACTAATGCTATTTTTTTTTTTACAATTTGTTTGATTTGATGCATGTAAAATTTAATCTGGTATTATTTTGAAATTCTATTTCATCTGACACAAAAAGTTAGCATTCATTTCACCCAAATCTTCATTTAGTCTAAAATGTGACTCCTACTATTGGCAATCAAATCATAAAAACACTACTCAATTTAATCTAAATAAACCTTGTGGTGTAATTGTATGTCAAGGTATGTGGAAGCTTTAGTCAAGACTAATCAGTTACCTAAGAATGGAAGTACACTAGGAATACCATTACTTTGCAACTAAAAAAAAAAAAAACTTATGTTGAGATCAAACTATTTTTTAAAGACTTTTTAAAACAGAAAAATACTGGCATTTAATATTGGCATTACAATAATTTTTTTTTAAATATTCATGCAAATTGACTGCTTTTACTTCAGGCAGATTGTGTTTTAAACATCAGCTTTAGAGATGCATGTACAAAGCCATTTTTAGCATTTTAAGTTAGTAGCTCTTATAATTTTATTTTAAGTTAACTTCTAAAATCTTATTTGAAATGTATTCTATCATACTTTTACCTTCGATAAAGGTTGTTTTGACACTACTACAAAAATAAAAAAAATAAAAAAATATATACTATACATTGATTGCTCTGGTCTTCAGAAAAAGAGAATAATGGCTTTAATATTAGGTCTCTACAAATGGAACAATCCTTAAAGGTAAAATATTCTAGCCCTGTGTGTTGGTTTTACATAGGAGTGAAATGCCTGTTAATTTCATTTAAGCCAAAGACATTTGCTGGTCTTAGCATTATTTTACCCTAATTAACCCAGGCAAAAACTAGGTGGTAGGATAAACATTAGCTAGCTAGCCTTCTAAGACAGGGTAGGAATTAATTGCATGATACATAGCTGTCACTGGAGAACATTACTTGTGCCATTTGTAAAGTAAGAGTAGTTTTCAAAATTCAGAGCTAAATCATCATTTCTCAGATTCCAAGCAGGTCAAGTTTACAAATTTAATTCAGTAATCATTAATCAAAGTTAGTACTTCTTTTAATCAAACCAGGTCAGTAACAAGTCAATGACAATTATCTTAGTACGGACCTGTGACACACAAACAATGCTTTTCAAAACAGTAAATTAACTTTTTCTCTCTGCTACGATGCCTTTGTCAAATTGAAGCCATCATTTCAGTCAAATCAATGATGCCATTGTCAATCCTTAAATACTAATTAATTTTGTTTTCTTTCCTCCAAAAAATTGCTTAAAATTTCATCTTGAATAGTCTCTGTTGTAAGACAGATTTTGTTTTCTTAACAACATGCACTTACTGAGAACTTATTTAAAGCATCCTTCTCAAAGCAGGGTGCTTATATTTTCTTTAGACTGATGTTTCCAATGCTAGTGACATGGGATAATGAGCTCAAGATAATCATTTAAGTTTTTAAATGTTTTATATAAAATATTGTGAAAATATGGATAAATATTATAAAAAATAATGTTAATTTGAAACCTAAAATATTTCCGAGATCTACGCAACTTGTTCACAGTCAGTTTAGTTTTCATTTTTCAATGGTAGTGCCATCAATTGAAGATTAATCCTAACATGGTAGAGCATGACGAATGAGCAAAGTGAATAATTCCATCGTTGAAACGTGGAAAATAATTATGGAGAACAAGAGTTACAAAACTGTTATAACAATATTTGTATTAAGTTTAATATGGTGGTAACATAGGAAACACAGATAAATTTGCCATATATATCTTTATTTTCCTGATTTAAAAAGTATATGGTCATAGAGTCAAGTAAAAAGAAATAAATATGATATTTGACCTGAGGGAGAACTATAAACATTTTAAAAACTGCATTATAATCATTTTTAAAATGTTACAGTACTAACATATCAAACAAGTAATGAAAAAAAAAATTCATTTATAGATATAGGGGGGAAAAAAGGGGTAGAAATTGCAACAACAACAGGAGTAAAATATATTCATTTTATGACACCCATGTATCAAAATTAGGTCAGAATTAAAGCAATTAAAAACTAGTCTGTGACCTTGTACATAACAAAAAAAAAAAGGTTGGCAGTAGAAGGTAGAAATCAAATTACATATGTATCAACCAATATGATAAATGCTATCCACCTTTTGAGTTCCCTAATTACTTGTCACTTAATAGTACTGAACCAAGGTGCCCATATGCCTGTCGTAATGAAGTCTTCTACTGAGCCCAATCAAAACAAAATAAAAATGTGAGGCACCCTACTAAGAAAACTGCAGCATCCAAAATGCATAGTTTAAGGAAGTACTGCAGCACAGAAAATAAAAAAACAAAACACTATTGACTAGCTCTACATGTACACAATTTACATGTATCACACAACACTTAGTTCTTGTCCCTTAAGTCTTGTCTGTTAATTCTTGTCAGTCACTTGGCTCTTGTCAGTTACTTGACTTGTCAGTACTTAGTTCTTGTCAGTTACTTGACTCATCAGTCAATTAGTTCTTGTCAGTTACTTAGTTGTGTATTGTTAAAGCTTACTTAGATCACACAGTGAACAAGGACTTACCAATGTAAACACAAAATACAAGTTGTGATAATAAGTCCAATTCTCTCTGTTACATCCTAATGAAATAATATCCAAGGGGAAAAAATGATATCTGTGTCACTAGTAAAATATCCAGATTGAAATAAAACATGTCTACACAGCATGTGAACTGTTCACTAGAATAATCCAACTTTTATCCCACTATGTTATTAGTGATGACTTTAACAGCAGTCCAGTTTTTCACATAGTTTGAAGGACAGAAAAATGGTCAATCCATCCTCGATGTTAATGCCTTTTCAAATTCTTTATAGCCAGAAAAGAAAAAATCCAAGCTTGTGCCAGTGGTGAATAAAACAAAAATATTCAATAGTATTAGTACTATCACTCATCCAGCCTCTGCCTTTTGGGAGAGCTTGGTTCTGTTTCAGAGAAGACTTCAGGGTCATTCCTCTGGAGAGCACTGAAGCAAGGTGTTGGATTTTCTTTGACAAAACTCAGGTACTGGGGCATGAGGCGCTCAATGATGCTTTCAAACACAGTTCTAACTATTTTGCCAGCTTTTCCTACCTCAGAACTAGCCTGAAATCATATAAATCTCAAATTAGACATCTTTAGAAAGATAAAAACTAAGATCAAATGGTATTTGATATTGATATTTTGGGGTTTTGGCACATCGCCACAATTTAGGCCATGTCATGCCCATATTCCCAAGATCAAATGAAAAATAAATCAATGGTGTATAAAGTTGCCAGCTCATGAAAGAGAGAGAGAAAAGAGAGGAAGAGCATGGATCTACATTTTACAGAGTTCCTGGAAACAAGTTCTAAGTAACAAGTTTATACAAACACGTTAGATTAAATAGTTTGATATGCTACACAATTTAACAACCCAAAATAATTATGTCAATATCTTTATACTTTTGTTTTTTGTACTTCTGATGAATAGTGAATGTCTATCATGTTACTTATAAGACCAAGTTGTTTTTTTTTGGTTCTGAGTTTTCTTTATACAAGATGGTGTTTTGTCAAGTACTTCAGGTCAGTTCAGACTAAACCTTGTTTTATTGCCCTAATTCCCTGTACTAGGGAGAAAGATGGCTGCCCTCTGGAGCTTATGGAGGTTGCAAGAACTAAATAACTTTTATATGATAATGGCACCTACACAAAAATATTGCATTCTACTTTTAAGTACCTTACATAACTTGGGGTTGTTTACCTTATTGTAAATGGCACAATTAACAAACACTTGTCTAACATCATAAAGGAAAGCTTTGATGCTGTGGTAATGGTTAGGATGACTGCGCTGTAACTTTGACTTAATCTGAGTAAAATCCATTGGCTGTGTGATGATCTTGTAATAGTTGGGTACTTGCTACAAAACAACAATACATTCAGAGTGAAAACATATATTATAGAATCAAAGTTTGGTTGAATCAAAAAGATCTAAGTTTCAGGATTAGAGCCCTATTCACCAAGCAGTAGCTTGTTGGTCAAATGTTTTCACCACTTGTACACATGCTAATAGGAAACATTTATTGAGGGATCTCACAGTGGTCATTTCTTCAGGACAGTTGTCAGCCCCAATTTGTTTAAGCACATAATTTTCTTGTTGAGCCAATTTTATTTGATCACAACCACTGCCACTTAAAGATACAAATAATAGCAAGAACCTTTTTTTATTTTTCAAACAATAATCTCACTATATTGACATAAGGGACTGAGCATTTAAAAAGAAAAAGTCATGTTATTATGATAAATTATTTAGTATTGGTGATTTTAAAATTTAGGAACCAACATGTTTTCTTACTAATTTTTGTTAGCTCATGACATCCCCATTACCATCTTAGCAGTTAGTGTAGCAGGATTTCACATCAAGAGAATGTTAATCCAAAGAACTTGGGATTAAGTTTCAGTGAATTTCCTGGTATTTTTACAGTGAACTAAATGACTTTCAAAATATATAGGATAAGAGAAAGAGTATTTGGTTGTTTTGTTGGCCATCTACACAGCTTGCCAACAGTTAGACAAAGAAATAGATTTAGTTTTCCCTAGCCTTACTTCTCTCACTTACAATTCTATTGACAGGCTCCTGAAATGGGACACTTGATGGATGACAAAACAAATCCAAGAGAATTCTTTCACAAACCTGCAGATCAATTGAAACAGTACTTTCATCAAAGAATATTCAAAATGAAGTAGAAATATAAGTAATGTTTTTAATATTAAAAGTTTAATACAGACAGGTTTGGAAGCAAATTAACTTTTTCTCTCCGTAATTATTTTTCCACGTTTTGAAGGAATTCTTCATTTGGCTCATTACTATTTCACTACCCTGTTATGATTGGGCTTCAAAAGCTTTGTTGTTTGTTATCAAAAAATGTTGTATTTGGTATAGAATTAAATGGGAATGCATGCTTTTTTATATAATTCAAAGTCAAATTAAAAAAAATTAATCATTAATTAAATTTAATGATGTCAAAATCAACGATGGTATCATCGATTAGGAGAGAAAGAGTTAAATTATTTCTGATTTTGTCAATAAAATGTCTGTTTATAGGAAAGTCTGTGTGTGTTTGTATTCACTTCAGCCATAGGATAATAAACTGAGGGAACACTGGAGAAGTTCAAATAGAATACAGCATTTCAATGCTAGTTTAGGATTCATTTTTAATGAGGTTTAAAAAAAAAAGTATGAATGTAAACTATTGTTCATAATATTGTTGTGTTACAGGTATTACCCTATCCTAAGTCACAACTAATACATTCCAGCTGTAGGTGAGTACACAAAACATTATTTTAATTACATCTTTAGGTCAAAGAGTTTAAAATATTTTTATGAAGATTAAGTCAATGTTTTTTACTTGTTTTTTTTTATATGGTAAAAAGTTATTGAGGTATTTGTCCAGGGTTTTTTCAAGAGAGAATTTGAATCTCTCAAGCCCTCACTCAAATGGAGTTAGATGATAATGATGATTAAGAGAATGAGAAAGAAATGTGTATAAGAGAATGGTGTGGGTTTATCTACACTTAAAACAATGCTTAACTACTAAATGAAAAAAAAGGATTGTGTCCCTCCAATAGAGGGTGGATCTAGAACAGTACACACTTGATAAGTGATGTAACACTGTACAGTGGTTTAGTCTAGAACAAGCATGTAACAATAAGTTTTTAGTACCAGTGTCTTATTATATGATGATGACTTTGTTGGAATGAGGATCTGTGTGAGGTTGCAATAAAAAAACAGCTATCAAGAAATGTATTTTTTAAAATTGATTCCACTTTTTTTTTTATTCAAACCAGCATTTGTGAACATAGAAAAAGGTTTACTTTCCAAAAAAAAAAAGCTTAAAAATTATTGTATGTCTAAAGAAAGAAGATTTTATTATTTAAAAAAATAAAAGAAATTTTAAAGAAAAAAATATAACAATTACGATGTATTTCTTTAATTATAAAAAAAAAAATAATAAAGACTTATTTGTATAGAAAAGATAACTTGGGAAATAGAATTCACGTTGTGCAGAGTAGCAAAAGGTTAGGTAATATTAAGGTTCAAAACACAACCAAAAAAAAAAAAAACAACTTTTTTTTACTCACTTTTGCTTCATTTTCTACTAATCCACTTTGAGACTTGCGTTTTCCTGAACTGGATTCTTCTGGAGAAATAGGATTGTCTCCTTCACATATAGTACAAACAAATGATCCACTGAAAGAGAAATGTACAAATAAACAAAGTTCTTACAGACAAATAAAATGCTTGAAATTATCTTCTTAACTGATTTTGATTAATTCAAAATCTATTTTTGTTACAGAAAAGTAATATTTTATACTATAAAATCAGTTGCTGATTCTTAAAAAAATTTGAAGAAAAAAAATCTAAACTAGGATTCATTTTTGTTTGAAAGACATCTTTATGTCTACTAAATGTGTATCAAAAGCTATTTTGACAACACTGAACATCTTTGAGTGAACAAAAATATATTTGTTTTGTTTTTAGATGCTGTATCAAAAATGATCTATTGATATATAAATTTACCTTGGTACTGAAGAAAGTTCTGGAATGTGACACTGTAGATGGAAAACCCTTGGGCACCTGTCACAGCACAAAACATCTCCACCATTGTGGCAGCAAGCACAGTAATCATCATTAGGATCTCCCTGGTTGTCTGCCTGTGACAAGGAGAAACCTGGCATCATGTTACCACCTTGCCAGGTATCCCTCAGCTCTTGGTCTGTCGGAGAATGTGGCGCTATACAAACATACAATTACAGTGTCAATATTTTTTCGCAAAAATAAAAAATAAAAAGTTACACATATTATAATTGAAAGTGTGTTTTTTTCCAGAATATGTATTCCAGATTTTTTGTTTTGTTTTTGAGATGAATATTTTCTGAAAAGTGATGATAAAACTTTTATTTTCCATACTCAATTATAATAGACCACATTGATAATAAATCTTTTACTATTAAATAGAAATAAGTTTTGTCATATGCAGTTATTTTCAAATAAGCAAAATTTATTAAAGATTTATTCAAACAATTTTCTTTTGGAGGTTCTTAAATAGTTTGTACAAATTAGAATCATGTTCCGAGACAAAACTATTTTTTTTTACTTCTTTTAAAGTTATATGTTTACCATCAACGTGGTTATCCAGATGAGATGGTCCTGGAGATGTCCTTGGAGTATTGTGCCCACTGTCTAGACTTCGTGTTTTGGGCCCACTTATCTGCTCTAGATTGTCACTCATGTCCATTGGGACAGCTCTGATTACTTCATCAAGATTTCTTTGCATTTCCTTTTAAAAAAAATGTTTATGTTTCATAATTGAACAAGTTATCTATTGGATAACAAATAGAAAATGTAGCAGCTTAATATGTCTTAATACCATTAACAATTATTACATACCAGTACTGTCTCTGACTGCTTCTGAAAGAAAACAAAAAACATTTTAAATTGAAGGAACAAATTATTTTGTTAGGAAATTCAATAATAAAACCAATAGCTCAATTTTATTTAAAAAAAAAAAAAAACAACTATTGAAACATTTAACTAGCAAGCAAAGAAGTCTACAGAAGAAACCAATCTATATAAATGAAATGAAGGTTATCCTACCAAAGGACTTGTTTGAAATGCAGGTGATCGCTCTGTCTTCAAGCTGGTAGACATGATAACACAATCAGGAGAGTGATCCCGCTTTTCTTTTTTGATATCGACCATGGCTGACCCCCCACTGAAATAAAGGAACAAACACTATCTCTAGACATAATCTACTAGTGTCTTTATAAGTAATTATACTACACAAAAACAAGATCACCCAATAATTTGATTTTTCCTAACACATATTTCCATGCCAGTTCAAAGGTTATTTAGTTGTAAAAATATATCATTTTGAAATCAAATTGAAGGTTGAAAAAGGAGTAGCAGTTTCATAGACATTTGAAAAATTAGAATAAACAAAAATAACATGGGCAGAAATATTTTTATTCACAGTAAACCTATAATATAAAATTCATATCACTAGTTAACTGAAGGTCAATTGACCTACCTATCAGGCCTAACAGTCCCATCATACATTCCGGCACTTGCTGGTCTTGCTGGATCAGGTGTACTATGGGCAGATCTGGGCGTGCCACTAGCCTCACCACCCATACGATACTGAGGAGGACTGTGCATACTCTGAGATCCTGATTGAGAAAATAAAATTACAATGATAATCAACTAAAATACACTAAGAACAATCTGGAGTTGGATTACAAACAAAACAATCCAGCTAAAATATCTAGATTAAACAGTGCCTAACATAAATCAATAAAATCACAAATTTGTGTTTCTACCTGATCATGATTTATTTTCAATGACCAAGTTAAAATCTAGTCAAAGTTAAACTGAGCACATGCACGTGTTAGAAAAAAAATATTTTAAAAATCATTAGTTCACATTCTTCTGAAAAGGAGGAATAATTTCACTTTTTTTTTAAAATGTGCTAATTTTGTTTTTTCAGAAAAAAAAAAAAAATTTAGTGAGAAAATTTCCCTTCACTGAAAATATTGCAGATATTGTCAGAATATAGTGGTTTTTTTTTAAATTAGGACTTACTGTGGTCAATCTGTCCAGGGAAAGATGGCTGAGTAGCTGGTCTATGATGAAGTCTCATGGGAGTAAATGCAGGTCGAGATGGCTGTATAAGAAAATGAAAAGTTAGTGGAGATGGCTAATTGTTTAACTCATTTTAAAGAATAACTAATTGGAGCAAAATGTGTTAAGTCTTCAATTTCAATGAACCTGTTGATGAGGTGTGAGGAGCTGACCAGCAACAAAGTGACCAGGGAAATTTGAACCAGGAATACCAGGTGGAGCTGAAATAGTAAACAAACGTTGATTTAAGATAAACTTATATAGTTATGGTTAACTCAATCACAGCTAAGTCAACATAAAAAAAATCCAAGTTAACATAATCACAGGTAAGTTAACTCAATCACATATTTCTCAATGACAAATTTGGTGAACCTTACCCTGCCATGGATGAGAAATGGATCCGCTCTGTGGTCGGCGATTAGATGGCAGAGTTAGCTGAGGGGGCAGTGAAGAAGAACTGCCTATAGGACTCATTGTCATGTTTGGTGGTGCCGGTGGCTTGGCATTGGACTGAATAAATTTTGACCAGTCAGAATGTCCACGCTGACCAGGAATAGGCTAAATTTAAAAAATATTCTACTTTAAAATTATCTTACAGTAGAAAACTTGTTAAATTAAAAGAAAATGAAGTGCTTACATGTTTACTCCACTTTTTTTTGTTTTTCAGTTTATTTTATTGCTTATTTCACCATATTCCTATTGTTATATTCATCAGAAAGAAAAAAAAAAAGTATTCTTTACCTGATTAGCCATGTGCTGTAGATGTGGGCTTGTTGCACTAAGAGCTGCAGACCTGGAGTCTTGATAATTACTCCCAGAGCTCTGGCGAGCAACCTGTCCATTTTTATCAGGGGGGTAGCGCACTCCGTTAACAAAAATTGCCCCTATCTTGTTGAGATTGCCTAGCAGCCAATTAACATCATGTTTGTACTGAATCAACAGTGTACCTTTGAGTGATTGGGGATCCACCTAAAAACAAAAAAAATTTCATTGCTAGACCCATTTAATAGTTTTTATTTGGCACTATTTAACTTCAACCATAGAAAACATTGTTTCCATTTCCTAGACTCATTTATTTGATTAATATAGAAGATAGCTTAAATTTCTTAGAAGATTTGCATACAGTAGTACTCCACCAACCTGAGTGTGGTATACTTTGCGACACTTAGTCTCAACATTGCCTTTGGAGTACAGCAAAGACATACTGGAGCCTTCACTTAGGATGTCTTCCATAAACTGTATACAGTGGTCAAACTTGCCTACCAGATCAGATACATCATCTATCTCTTTGTTCAGCCTTTTGGTGGCGGCATCAGTAAAAGAGGCAAGATTAGACAAAACACCCCAAACAGCCTGCAATCAAATAAAATCTCATTTTGTACAAAGGCCCATGCAATGAAAAAATCTAGACAGTATATGATCAATCATAACATCAAAAGATAGGAAATCTTTAGAAATATTTTTTTTTTAAATGTATACATTTTGAGCAAATTTAAACATAAATTTAACAGAAGTTAAGATAATCAGCATTATAATGCCTCTTTGATATTATTTTGCTTTTAACTAAAGACCAGCATAGAAACTTCTGTGTGAATTTGAAGGCTATTATCACAATTCTGTATATTGTAACGGATGCATGTGTCTAAGTTGTATTTAAATATATAATAAACAGGATCAACAGCTCAATGACTAACAGGATCAAAGGCTCAATGACTAAGTTCATTCCAGATGAAAATATAACAATTTTTAATGCAGAATGGGCCCCCGTCGAGTCAGTCACTAAAACGATGTTATCCCTTTGAGAGTCTACAAATAACTGAACTAAAAGTCTACACTAATATCTAACCCCAACGTCTATGTCGTTACTATAAAATATGTGTTCACAGTCAGTCTATGATAGTAAGTAACTAAATTAAACTAAATGTCTAACAATTTTGACATTATAATGATTATATAACCAACACTAGCAACAGCAATCGTTGAAGTCTTACCTGCCTTATACCTTTGACTAAAATGTCTGCTTGCTTGAGAATTTCTTGCTGCAGGCTATCTTTCTGCTCTTTACAATTGTTTAATTTCTGTTCTATTTCCTCTCTACTTGTAGCCAGTTTAGCTCTTTTCTCTCCCATGAGTGCTAAACTGCCCTTTAACCTTGCCTTGTATTGCTCTGCAGCCTGTGGATCAATAATAATATGATCCTAGCTGGACTCCATAGAACATAAATTGTATGAAAACATACAATATGTTGCTTTTGCTTTCATTATATGTATAACAATAAAATGTCAAAAAAAGGTAACAGGCTCAATAATGTATTAGCCTGACAAATTTGCCTTCCTTCATATTTTTGCACAAAATTATGAATAGCTAATTTAACAAAATAAAACTTTTAGAATTGTTTAACAGTCAATGTATAGCTTCTTAGCTTATGAACTGGGTTACCTGATCAAGGAATTGGTATTTATGTTCTTTATGGTCCATCAATTGACAATCTCTACAAGTTAATTTTTCACATTTTTCACAGAAAAATTTCAGTTGTTCCTGTTTGTGTTGCTTACACATCATCAGCTGCTCCCATGGAGATTTACTTGTAACAACTTTGGCCTAAAAAAAAAAATAAAGTATTACTCTCCACTATATTAAAATAAAAATGAAGAATGGAATTTTAGCCTTTCACTTAATTTTACATTTCTACTTGTGTATTCACAGATTTGTAGTGACACTTTTAATGCATTTTTTAAAATTTGTTTTCTTATAAAGTCTTTTAGAAAAAAATAATTTTCTTCTAATAAAGTATCACTGACATGGATCTTCTTAGCAAATCTTTCCTTCTTCTCCCAGTTCATCCATTATGTTAGGCAACTATGAAAACAGTACATTCCAACTTCATTTATTTTATAAAGAAATGAACCAATCTCAAGGCTTTAATATCCAAATCCATGCAAGAAAAAAACAAAAAAAAAACAAATTTCTAAAAATCTTTCCAGTTAGTATATTTGAAGTCACAGAAAGTTTCTGCTTTAGACAGTAAAATATATTGTTACGAATCTCACTATACAGGCTCTCTGCAAAATGCACCTTACACCACCAACTTAAAAAACTTGACAACTCAGGGCTCCAAAGTAACGTAACAGTTTAATGTCCAATAAATGACAGCCAATGTACTGAACAATTGGCAACACGTAACACAGGCTGTACAAATATCTCTCCATATCAACCATACCACTGTTACAATTCTTGCACTGGCCTCTCTGTCTTGTTCCGTACTTGCACTGGGTTCAACAGTTCAGGACTGACTTCACACACTGGGCTCGTTGTGTCGGACTCGATCACAGACCAAGATCAAGACGCCGTTCGTCTCAACTGTACTTGATAGTACTCCGCACTGAACCACACTGAACTGTACTGTAGTCGACCGGACTGTAGTGAACCGGGGTCTGAACCGTCTTGACTGCGACACCTCCGCTCTTTATATAGGGTCCCTGCTAGCCTTCTCGAGCCGGATGGAACATCGCTTGACGTTTCTAGTTTCGTCACATGACTGCATCCCTCATGACGCTTCTGAGCTCTGTTCAAGATGCCAATCATTCCCGAACCATCATGTTGACACTCGTCTCGGCCAACCGTCGTAGCTCGTCACAGTTGACCGCTCGTCTAGCGCTGCCCTGGGGCAATTTGTGTCAACTGACTACACACATACCACTACCCCCATCTGTGCCACCACCAGGTTTATAACAATATGTTTGATGATGAAGTGTATTCTTTTCTTTCTATAGTAGCCATTTAATTTAAAATAATAATTAAGAAAAAAAAAAATAGCTCCACTACAGTAAGAAAATATGTCAACTTTTTTTTAAGCTAATAAACAAAATCCAGGCTTCAAAAAATACAGAGACTGATCAAATTGTCACGGACATTTTTCTTTTAATATACAGTCCTTAATAATGCACTCTATTAATATGGAGTTTTTAAGCTTTTTGTGTCCCCTTTCATTTTTATTTTAGCCAGCACTAAGATAAATCAATAACTGTTTTTTTTTAAAGTAGATAATTAATCTCAGCTCTGTTTAATCTTAGGTGAAATAATGGCCAAGTGATGAAGCTATGGACTTCCAAATCAAACAGTCTCAATTTTAGTCCTGAAATGTTCAAGATTTCCTCGAGTTCTACCAGCTCTAAATGTTTAACAAGGGAAAAATGAATGCTGTTTTCACTGTACAAGACACATTCCACCCTTCTTAATGTTAGTTTTAATTTATGGTTCATTTTATTATGTGATCCCAATAAATAAAACAACTAACTAAAAAAAAACACAATATTTTGAAATATAAAAGTTAGTTAAGACAGGACTACTTTAACACTAAGACAGAACATTATCTTAAGATGATCATGTGCTTAAATGCTAGTAGCTCTCATAAACTTTACTAGAACTTTATAATTCATCTGAGAAATATGTCATGGAAAAGCTTGCTTACACTGACATCCTCCTTGGAAGATATTGTGTGGTCTTTTGTGATTCTAACTCTCTTGTGAGCATCAACACAGCTGTCACAAAGCCATTCTTCACACTGCAAGCAGTAGGAGCCAGCCTCCTCTCCTTCATCACATGCTGTACACATGTGTTTTGTGTTGGTTTGGGGGGATGCTGCATGGTCAGGATCCAGGGCAGCAAACATGTTATCCATTAGGCTAGTTCCAGGTTGATCGATGGGATCACGGCAGACAGGGCATTCTGTGGGAAAACCAATAGCAAGATAAAAATTACTTAAGCTACTGTTCTCAACATACATTGGTTCAAAAGACTAGGATTTAATTAAATAGATGAATATGCCATAGGATAAAATTTATATTTTTAATCTGTGGATTGATTTTTAAAAGGATTCAAGCAAGTTAATGCTGTGTCACTACAGTGTGTAACTTACTGAACTTGTTTGTTGCTGTTCCATTGTGATACTATAAAAATAATATAACTACATCAACTGAAGAAGCTACCTAAACTACTTCATTATGATTTTAAAAATTATTTAGAAAACATTTTTTTACTTTATTGTTAGATAGAATGCACATAACCTCAAAGTCTTGTTTAAATTTAAACACCTAATAACATCAGATCAGTCAACTGTGACCAAAATATTAAATATTTTATAAATATTAATAAAATATTAAAATTATGTAGGCCTACATATATTGTGACCAAAAAGAAAAATCTTTTTATTATAAGTATCAGCATGGCTATTGATACAACTTTTTATGTATGATTTTGAATTTTCTTTTTCCAATGTAAATTGATTTGAAAAGCAAATAAAATATTTGCATTATGTGCCCTTGTTAAATTCAAGGTAACTCCTGGGATTTTCCAGTTCTGGCCTAATAATTTTTTCTATTACTGAGAGTGCAAGCATATAATATAAATAAAATATAAAAGAAAGGTATGTTTGAATATAATGATGTTGAGATGTGTATAGAAAAGTAATTTAAAAAAAAAAAGAATTACAAAGATTATATATATAAAATCAAAAGAAAAGTATTAAAAATTGTATTCTCAACATTAACTATTACATTTAAATTAGTTCTCAAAGTTACCTGAGACAAAAGTCACATTAACAAAAATTATTTATAACCCATTTTGTTGACAAAAAAAAAAAAAAAAAAAAAAAAAAAAAAAGCCTGCTTCGTGTTTCAGAAAACCTTTAACAGCATATGCACCTCCCACAAATTTAATTATTTTTGGAAGGATTAAAAAAAAAAAAGTATTTCGTTTTTTAAAAGATGATTTTTTTTTCTCTATCTTTCTCTCTTTCAAATAATATATATGTATAGAGTTTCAGAAGAGAGAAACCAAGTTAAACAGAACAAAAGCAGTAATGTACAAAACAGAATTTTGACAATATAAAACTAGTACAAAAATGTGTTCTTACTGAAATAAATGCCATCCTTTCATTTTTGTCAAGGTAAATCCAATTTTTTTTTCTCCATAAAATATCATTAATAGTAAATATATAGTAACCAAAATATGTCAATATTTGACTTCCAATGCCAGAAAATGCATAAAACTAATTGTATTTTATTATTGCTTTCCTCCACTGGCCAGTAAATATATCTAAGTGTGTGTATTTTACCAAGCTTTGTTTACCCTTTAAGAAAAACTAAATCCTGGCTAAGTGGAATAATAACAAAACCCAAAGGTTGAAGTGTCTTAGAAGAAATAGAGGATAATGATGAAATTCAGCAACAATTTTAAGTGTACAACTTACTTACAAGTATATCATCATATGAAAGATTTGGTTATGTATACAATTGTTTACATCTTAAAAAAAAAAAAAAAAAAAAAAAAACAAGTAGTGCTTCAACTCAAAGATCAATGGTCAACTTTAATTAATGGATTAGCTTCATCATCACATCTGAAAAAGGACTGCTATGATATGGCCCAATGAGAAGACACTTGGTGCTAATAAAAAAACAGGAAAAGAGTGAAGGGAGAAAATAGTTTCTCTGGTAATTGAAATTCCAAGTACAAAAAAAAAAAAAAAATAATAAGTTAAGGAACACATCCTTTCATTTTAAAAAGATGTGCATGGCTATTCAGGATGTTTGGGATAATTTTGCTCCGTTTATAAACATATGTGTCTGCATGATTTTGTTAGTGACTGAAAAGTAAGTCCTTGTTTTGTTTCAATATCTTTCTTGAAAGGATAATGGAAAATGCTCTCGGGGGCTATGAAGGTACTGTTAGCATTGGAGGGAGAAGAATTACTAACTTGCGCTTCACAGATGACATTGATGGCCTAGAAGGGACAGAAGAACTAGCAGACCTGATGATGCGCATTGACAAGACTTCCGCAGCATATAACATAAATATATGCCGAAAAAAAATTATGACCAATAGCCAACAGGGCTTTAAAAGGGGCATCAGTATTGGAGGTGAAAAGCTGACTAGGTTAGCAGCTTCAAATACCTCGGAACTATTGTCTCAGATGAGGGAACGAAACCTGAACTATTGGCCCGAATAGCACAGTCCACAGCAGCCCTTTCAAAACTTAAAATAATATGGAAAGACAAGGGCTTAGCCCTTTTTCACCAAAATCAGACTGATGCACTCCCTGGTCATGGCCACATTATTAAATGCTTTCCAGTCCTGGACGCTGACTGCAGAGCTAGAGAGGAGGATCCTAGCAATGGATTTGAGATGCTACAGAAGGATCCTAGGTAGCACATTCAAAGACCGCATCACAAACCAAGAGATTAGAGACAGGGTTACTGCAGCGATCGGACCCCATGATGACCTGCTAACTATTGTAAAAAACGCAAGCTTAAAATCTATGGCCATATTACAAGATCTGAGAGCTCGCAAAGACCTTCCTTTAGGGAACAGTACCAGGAAAAAGAAGAAGAGGCAGACAGAGAAAGCGATGGGAGGACAACATAAAAGAATGGACGGGCCTGCCATTGAAAGAGGTTGTAAACAAGGCAAAAGACAGGGAGGAATGGAGAAAGATGGTCGATAAGTCTTGCTTGGTGCCCCAGCGGTCCAACAGACTACAGGATAGGTAAAGGTTAATGAAGTTTAACCATTCAGCTTCCATTGTTTTTCTATTTTTCCTGTGGTTATTTGGTGCAGAGCAGAACAATTATTTTTATAAACTGATTTTCTAAATTAAAAAAAATATCTCAATCCTTTTTTGTTGGTTTAAATGATTGTAAATAAAAATGTGTAAAAAGACAAATAACAGCCCATATTATGGTTTCACTCAGCATTATAGCCTTGTATAGCCTTATATATTATATATATGCAGTACATGTTGATTTGTAGCCTATCATCAGTGCTCCGGTGATAGGGTTACCAGATATCCAGCAGACATTGTAAGTTGTTCCCTTTTCAGACCTTTTGATCTATGTGGCAGATGATGTCAAGATCATGTTTCTGTTGTCTACAGTTAACGAGGGTGTTATAGGGTTTCCAAATATCAAGCAGACATTGTAAGTAAGTTGTTCCCATTTCAGACCTTGTGATCTATAGGGCAGATGATGTAAAGATCATGTTTCTGTGGCCTACAGTTAATAAGGATATCATATGGCCAGAACAATGACTAACCCCCTTGGACCTCTACTAGTCTAGACAACTCTAGACTGTCTAGAGGTAGGTAGCTCTAGACTCTAGATCTATATTAGATAAATAATAAATAGATCTATAAGTATAATAAGTATAATTCTATAATCTAGATCTAAATATATTAGATCTATAATGCATATTCATATATCTAGATCTATGTACCTAGAATAAAATAGATCATGCAATCAATGTAGATTTTGTAGATCTATGCTACAACTCAGTGTCTTAGTATGAGTCACTAGAATTCAATAGATTCTAGATAGATCTATCATCTATAGTATTCTATAGTAGATGATCTATATTCTAGTAACTAGATCTAGAATAGTCTAGACTCTAGTGACTGTCTCTAGCGGCCTAGCCCTAGCAGTAGCTAGCTATTAGATTTATTAGAGTATAGACTATTCTAATGATCTAATCATTCTAATCATTAGTACATTAGACCTAGATCTAGATCTAGACTAGTGAATGACACTGAATGATTAATCTAGACAAATTATTGGGCATTATTCATATTCTAGGCCATTCTAGGGGCTAGGCATGCCCTAGGCCTATGCCCTAGCTTGTAGATCTAGATCTTATCTTATATGATACAGGCGTTACTACAAAAAAGAAGATTACATCCTACGCGTCATGCATACACAGTACTTGTATAGTAGACTAGATGTATGTTAAAAGTATTAAAACCATTAAAGTAAGAACCCTACCTGTAACAGGTTTAGGTTTAATATCCACTAAATGATCCAAATCTTCTGAAACTTCTGTATCGTTTTTGGTTCCATCTTTATCAACATTAGATACGCTGTTTTCTGCCAAAGACGATGGGCCTGGGGATGATGTTTGAGAGCTTGACCCATCAGTCGCGTTTTTGGTAACGTCAGACGAAACTTCAGGATCGGGTTCCTGCTCACTGACCTGTCCATCTTGTTTACCATCTCCATTTATGGGAGATTTGTTACCAGCAGAATCATCGCTTTTTGTCTCAGATTTTGACGAATCGGCGTCTGCATCATCAACGCTTTTTTTATCCAAGTCATCTGCACTTTTTTCCACATCTTTACTGGAATGCGTTTTTTTATCAATAGATCCCGCTTTTTCTTTAGCGACAGCCTTATCCAGTAATTCGCGAACCGGAGTTCGGCCATACAAGCAATCTAAACACATTGAATGAAGACATGGCAAAAGTTTCAACGGTTTCTCGGGAGAAGTAAATTTAGAACCACATTTAACACACTGATTAATCATGTTTTTAAGAGACCACATAATGTGTAAAACAAAATCTCTTTATGTTGTGTTTTTATTAACACACATTGGACTTGAGCAGAGCTAGACTAGATGTTAATTCCGACCATGCGAATGCACTAAATTTAATTTCCGTCCTACTTTCGATCTGTGAACAAAGTATTTCGTCTCTTCTGATTGGTCAGTTATATTTTCACGAATCTGCACAAGGCTAGGCCTGCTTCTGTTTACATGAAGCCTAAAAGTTTATTTTCTAATTCTAGGGTTGGAAATAACGAAAAATATTCTGCTCAATATTTTGGTATTCATAGTTTTTTTTTTAAAATATATTTAAGAACAAAAAAAAAAAAAAAACACTATAGAGTGTCATAAAATTTAGCACTCCATCATATATGAGAGCTACGCGCGCCGCGCCCCCTAGCAGACGAATAATAGAACCTTGATTGATCTCACTGACTACTTGAAACTGTCGTTGGTGAGAACCAGTTTTGGGCGGTTAGAACTGGTTAGAAGCGGTATTGGTGAAGTTTTCCACTAGCTCAAACTACCTTGACCGCTGCAAAGAAACCTTCGGCTGGGCTTGCGTGTGCGAGCGGCATGATTGGCGCAAATCCAATTATTTTCCCAGGCATATGAACTGGAGCAAAGTTGGTCCTGTAATTTTACACGAGGACTAGGCCTACGTTTCTGGCATTTGCCCAACATTTGTCACGAGTTGCTAGTTACAAGCTGGTATGTTGGAGAGGAAGGGTGGGGCTTTATTACTCCCTTAGGCAAACTGCCAGTCATTTAGCCTAGGACGAAATTGAAATGTCACGAGAAAATGTCACGTGTTTTTGCCACGTGTTAGTTGTCTTTTATCTTTAGATAATGCACTTTCGATAAATTCGACATCTGAAGTTAACATGCAGAAACAAATAGAAATCTTTCATAGACTAAAAAAAGAAGGTATTATTGACAGAACGGATTGCAATGCAGCATACTCGTTTTACACTCGTTTTCTTTACAGTCAACAGCTGGGCATTTCTGACACTAGAAAAGCAAAGGGGATACATTTATCCCACGCAGTCTTGTGTACAAAGCAGACATACATTGGTGATGTATTAATTACACCTTCGTACCACAAATAAGAATCCACTACTACTTCTAATCTTGTCACAAAGTGCCAGATTTGATAATGCCTTTGTATGCATAAATTATATCAACTTTGGTGAAAGACATTGAAAAAATCTGAAATGATTTCGTTCTTGGTGTTAAACCTAATGAATATAGCTGAAGTTCGTCTAGCACTTTGAGTAGACAGACATCTCTATCCTTCATTTAAATTATAAACCTATTAGATCAAAGCTTACTCAAAATGTCTTCTGCAGATTACGATAAGTCCCATTCTCGAGACCTTTTTGGGCAGGGTCACCAAACGCGAGGAGTCTGCCTATTGAGTGGCGTGCGCTTTGGGGTTTCATTGGTTTGTCTCGGGCTTGAACCCTGCCCTCCGTCAGGAGGTTTGGACTAGGCCCGTCTATAGGATATACTTATATTCATTTCTGAATGAACATCCGAAACTTGTACAACCAACAGGCCTCCACGTCAAAGGATGACAAAGCCTAATATAGAAGAACAAAAGAAAGAAAAATTAAAATTACTATGAATATTATCAGTTTATCGAATGTGTACAACTAGCAGATATTTTTATGGTCATATTGATGAGATCAGCGCAAACATGAAACTTTATGTACGACATTTTCTTCAGCATGTACTGCATGGTCCTCTCACTGAGGTACCGCTGTGTTGATCATCGAAGTCACTCTTTCAATTAGAGTGAAAAAAAATGCACGGGGATGCCAAAGAACACCTGATAGCTAGGTTTCCAATGAATAGACCAGATTATACGCGAATACCTTCTCGCAAAGGAGGATGTCATAGTTGGAGCTCTGTTTTCTATTGATGAGTTTGTGCGTTGAAATCGGAAGATGCGAAGATTGTATTTGATTGAAGGGGAATATGCCATTGACGGGCATTTTCTCGCCAAGGCCTGACTACGGATGGTACGACCCCAAAAAGGAGGACAGAGAAATGTCTTTTCGTTTACAGTTTCTTGACAGGTAATAAATGCCATGCCATTGTTTTATGTGGTGGAAGACAAATTTTTAGGAATGTCTATGCATAATAAAGATTCGTCTTTTCCCGTGCTAAACAAACAAACAAAAAAAAAAAGGCTTCAAATAGATGAAACTGATGATAAATTGGTGGGCTAGTGTTAGTTGAAAGCAATGGAACACTTCGTTTTGGCGCTGTCACATGAACCGACACGGATTTATATGTTCGTATTTGATCATGTTGAAAGTTTTATATTGCCGAAGTGTGTGCGATGGAACACTTCGTTTTGGCCTTGTCATAAGAACCGACACTGATTTCTACGTGAACCCTGTTCGTATTGGATCATTTGGAAAGTTTTATATTGCAGATATATATATGTGTGTGTGTGTGTGTGCACTTAAACGTAGCGTCTTTCTTAAAGAATTTGCTGGGCAGAAATGAAATCAAAAGCCAACGTTTTGGAACCTTACTCGTAAATAGAGTTGTAGGCCTATCTACCCAAATGTTAGGGGCTCTATCAAGATGGCTCTAGTAGTCAAGTCTCAACATGTTTAAACGCGTTTTCTCACTAGCGTAGGCCAATATCTGTGCCAAAATGTATAAATACACACGCCAACCTTTAGAATTGTTTGATGGATTCGAGCAGAATTAAGAATGATGGAAGATAAGAGTTCAGTGATCAGACATGTCCATCTTGATCAAGCGTCTAAAAGTCACAGCAGGGGGAGCAAACTCTAATACTTAGACTATCTGGTCGAGGGTATGAACAGTGTGAAGAAAAAAGTTATGTTTCTACTGCTTTCTACTCTTTATATTCTAGCCTTGTTTTGTTTTTTTGTTTTCTCATAATCAGGGTGTTGTTGACGCTCGTTGACTTGTAGCAACAAACTGCTGGTAGACAACTCAACTGCTGGTAGACAACTCAACTGCTGGTAGACAACTCAACTGCTGGTAGACAACTCAACTGCTGGTAGACAACTCAACTGCTGGTAGACAACTCAACTGCTGGTAGACAACTCAACTGCTGGTAGACAACTCAACTGCTGTAGGTGTATTAGGCTATATCTTAATTTATAATACTTGAAATAACTTGAATAGCTTCCTTTCTGAATAAAACTTAATAGAACTTCTATTACAGTATAAAGAAGTATAACTTCAGATAAAATGAAATCTGTGTAGTAGACTTTAGAACTAATATAAAATGGCTTTCTGAACAAAACATAACTCACTACAATAACCGTGACATAATAACACACCAAATATATATTTTTTTTAAAAGTTGACACTATGCTGAACTAGAATTTTAAAAAATTAAATTCGAGATTTGTGTCGTTTAAAAATATATGCTTCATGTTTGCAAAATTTATAGAGACACTACTTCCTGGAGAACGAATCTTTTGGCCTCCATAGTTGATTAAAATCTAATTTTATCGATTAGTAAGGCTAGTATATCTGTATGTGGCATATTTAAGTGTGTTCGTATTCTTATTTAAATCAGTAGTTTCTGTTTGAATTCAGGTGAACATAAATCTATATACCGGCAATGCTTTTACTATGAAATTAAACTCGTCAGAATAGTACTTCAGAACTACTTCATCGGCTTACGAATTGTAGAAAGAATTACAAAACTCGATACCTTTTTTTTTTCTCAAAAGCTGCTGCTACACTATGTCAGAGAAAATATCTTCAAAGAAATCTGACTAGATATTTAGATTCTACAATGTCGTTTCAATTTTTTTCAATACCTGTAAGTACAGCTTCCGCAGAAAGAAGCTAATCCAAAATCAAATAAATACAAAATTATTTCAGAAATAACATCAGTACAGACGTTTGGCAGTTTTACCCATTCAAGCAGTTTGGTTCGAAGTTAAATTAGGATACTATTAGAATGTAGTTCAGTAAAGGCTAAAAGTATAAAATCTTTGTTTCTTTAAATCTTTTTCAATGGCATTTTACGAACCGGTATACATTTTGCGAACAATGGGCTGTCCAAACGCCAAAAGTCTCATTTCTTCCATGCTGATTGGATCCAAAGGGGACGGAACACACCATCGCAACTGGGAGTTCCACTTTAGTAAGGTGTAGTCAATGTAGAGGAACATTATATTCATGTTACTGAATTATATTGTGATGTGTTGATTGACTGTATTGTTTTCTGGTATGAACTGGGAGTTCCACTTTAGTAAGGTGTAGTCAATGTAGAGGAACATTATATTCATGTTACTGAATTATATTGTGATGTGTTGATTGACTGTATTGTTTTCTGGTATGAACTGGGAGTTCCACTTTAGTAAGGTGTAGTCAATGTAGAGGAACATTATATTCATGTTACTGAATTATATTGTGATGTGTTGATTGACTGTATTGTTTTCTGGTATGAACTGGGAGTTCCACTTTAGTAAGGTGTAGTCAATGTATAGGAACATTATATTCATGTTACTGAATTATATTGTGATGTGTTGATTGACTGCATTGTTTTCTGGTATGCGCTTCGGACTATCATCCCGATAATCCTGAGTTCAATTCCTTCCCGCTTCTCTCCCCTGCACTTCTCCAGGAGGCTAGGGCTATGACATAGCAATAACGTTTGATAAAACAAACCAATGTAGTAGAAATGTTCTATGTATGAATACGCCAATGAGCTTCCTGCTATACGGGTGAAAGAAATAATACACGTGTGATAGGCCTTGCCCTTGTAGTTGTTGATGGCTGTCTGACTTGGACAGATTGCTCTGGAGATGTCTGGGTTTCTTGTACGGGTGTATTCGATGCACTTAACTAACAAGTAACAAGACCTACACATATAACAAGTAGAAAAGACTTAATTTCAAACAGTTATAGACTCAGATCACGTTATCCCTTATGAAGTCCTAACACCAACTGACTATATTAACATAAATAATCTCTAACCCAACTAAGTCGTGACGTCACTTAATGTCGCGTTCAAAGTCCGTCAACTATGGTGCGTCTCTATACAAACTAATAATATTAAGGGTCTCACAGTCACATATTATAGTTTTCTGTTATATCTATTCATGTGTTATTTTATTTAAAAGCTTATATCAACTCACTCTGTCTGGTAAAAAGACCGAACATGTTTTTTTCTCCCATTTCCCATTCTCGGATCAAGTTAAAACTTTGCACAATTATTCATTAAACCTGACAGACATGAATAAATATTTTTAAAAAATTAAACAATGTGTTAATTCATTGTTGGTGATTAATTATTTTGTCTGATTTCGAAATAATAAATGTTACTTAATGAGAGATATGGATATATATATATTATATATATATATATATATATATATATGCATTTAGACATATAGTCCACTTATAATATCTTGATGTCTTTTTCTCCCACTTTTGCATAATTATTCATAGTCGATAACAATACTCGAAACAAACCAAAAATTAACCAATTAGTTAATCATATAGTACTAATTAAATAATCTTGTTTTATATATTAGACAGGGAGCTAAACCCTGTAATTTTTCAGTTAAATGGCAGCAATGGGCGGTTCTTTCCCTTAAATAAGCTTTGTTTTTAAAAAGTATTATTTTCTTTTCTATTCCTAGTTTACTTTCTTATAAAAAAGAATAAAGGCTGTTCAAGCACCTCAAGAAATGTCATTGATCTCATAAAGAAATATAAATGACATGTTCAAACAACAATTGACGATTGATTCCCTTCTAGTTCTGTATTTTCTAACAGCAAACTCTTTCATGGTGAAAGAAATGTCAAAGTGTAGATGCCTTACTATTGTTTTCTAATTCAACAAAGTAACATCTGCAAGCTGGTGATTCCCGCTTGTCTTTCTGATATTAAATCAGGCTACATAAATAGAAAAGATAAGATAATTTTAAGTTAAAAACCAATTATTGAAAAGATACGCCTTTTTTTTTTTTTTAAATTTAAAGCAACGGTTCAGTTTGAAAAAAATATATGTAATACATTTTTTAAAGATGGTTGGTTGAGATCCCGCCCTGTTAATTTTCCAAGAATGTTATAGCTCTTAACACAATGTCGCTAAAGGAGCTTTCTACATAGATGAATTCTGGTTGTAATGGTCTTTGGATGAAACATAAGAACGATACCGATTAGAATCAAAAGGTGACACTTGTAGGCCTAATTGTGACAGGCCCTTGATGTCCTTGCTTATTTAAAAGGTGACACTTGTGGGCCTAATTGTGACAGGCCCTTGAGGTCCTTGCTTATTTCAAAGGTGACACTTGTAGGCCTTATTGTGACAGGCCCTTGAGGTCCTTGCTTATTTAAAAGGTGACACTTGTAGGCCTAATTGTGACAGGCCCTTGAGATTCTTGCTTATTTAAAAGGTGAGACTTGTAGGCCTAATTGTGACAGGCCCTTGAGGTCCTTGCTTATTTAAAAGGTGACACTTGTAGGCCTAATTGTGACAGGCCCTTGAGATTCTTGCTTATTTAAAAGGTGACACTTGTAGGCCTAATTGTGACAGGCCCTTGAGGTCCTTGCTTATTTAAAAGGTGACACTTGTAGGCCTAATTGTGACAGGCCCTTGAGGTTCTTGCTTATTTGATGACATTATTGCTGACATAGTTAAAAACGAAATAGGCCTGAACCTGAAATGTGACTAAAATAATCGTTGTGATCAATTTTAAGTAGAGCTTGTCTTTGAAAACTAAATTAAAATCTGGCAAACTTTTATACAAGTAAGAACTGTTCTCATTTTTAATAATTATTCAATGAACTTATTGGCGATGAAGCGCATTCACAGAAACCTTTAAAGTGGTTCTCAAAAAAAAATGTTGTTTTGAGTTGTTTGCCCGTTAAATAATATACATACACACACACACACAGACCAGTCATAGACTGTCGACACTACTTGATCTTTCAGAATAAGCTGAATTCTTATCTGATCTTCGTCTAGGCTACTACTTCCGCTCTCTACTCTAGGCTAGCATACTTATCAAAGTGGAAAGGTTAAAAGCATATTTTCTGAACGATATTGCAGACGAATAAAACTAAACCACATTTCTACTACAATCAATTTAAATAAATTACTTTGCATTCCGAATAGATCTATAGGCCTATACTAAAAAGTCTCTCGTTTTAAGAAAAAATGGAGAAAATCGATCTTGGAAATCATTACAAAAACTCCCTCCCAATGAAAGTGTACGTATTGACCTAGACACAGTAAAAAAGCTTTCTGGTATTAATGTTAAAGGTCAAAACAAATGGAACGACTACTTCGTTAGTTTGACCTGTAATGCCGTAACTAATCTAGATCATAGATAAACGCAAATAAAAGGAAAGAAATGTGGATTTTCTAGAGGTTATTGGATCGCACGCCCCCCTTTCAATACCGCATGTTATGTCAAAAGTGGCGCGAATTGCAATCATTGGTTCACAAGCATTTTTAATTTAGGCGATGCACAAGCAACTTTTAGGCGATGCACCAGCAACGCTTAGGCGATGCACCAGCAACTTTTAGGCGATGCACCAGCAACGTTTAGGCGATGCACCAGCAACTTTGTTAAGAAAAAATATTGTTTTAAGACGTTTTCTTCTGTTTCTTAAAGTGTGCATTATACACATTTGTTTATATTGCCGGAACAACCCATCCTCCCCCCCCACACACATCTTAACGCTTTCCCTAACAGACTTTTGACCGTGTATTTCTTACCATGAAACGACATGCTCTCTTTTCTTCTCTTTCTCTAAAACCCTCATTTTGTTTGTTGTTTCCCCGCATCGTTATTTTTTTTCGGACAAACTTTTGAATTAATTTTGAACGAAATGCTTTATACACCCTGCCCATTCGAAACACACACACACACGCTTTGGGGCCGTGAATTGCAATATTACTTTTACCTATCCACCCCCTCAGCCCACATCAAAAAGTTAGTATTAAGTACTATCTCTGACTATTCTTCAACTTATCAATGCAGTATTGGAATATTTAATATAGGCCTACTCTTTGTTGCTTTTCGACCGGAAAACTCCTCATATACACACAAACACACACACACAACTCTAATTTCACATATTTCGGCCAATTTTTTTATTACAATAACCTAACCTTTTTTTAGCATCACCATACACTTTTCAGCTTTTGAATTCTAGATATAGCACCTTTGGTTAGTTTTAGCTTTTTTTAAAATTTTGGAATTATGTCCTTAAAAAAAAAGCAAACATCAAATTGATTGTTTTATAATATAAATAATAAGGCTTGTCTTCGAGTCCGAAGTATAATGAGGAATGCAGTATTTCCCGTGGATACGCAGCCCCAGCTGTGACCTATATATTTTGCCACATCCAGGGCAAGCATAACCAATGTCTACAAAAGCAAGTTTCTCACCAAGGAACGGCTGTTGACATTTACGCTCATAAAAAAAAGTTTAAATAGTGGTTAAAAATGGAAGAAAGTTTAATCTTTTACTTTTTGATATGTAGCCATGTTTCTATCGAAGGCATTTAAGGCTCCTCGAACGCTTCCATCAAAGTTGCCTTCGTCCTTATTGGACGAGACTACATTACAAATATCCATGTTCTGCTGGATGTCGGTGTGGACAGTATAGAAGCACTAATTACCATTCAACACCTGCGCTGGATCGGAAGCTATCCTCTCATGGGAGACGACCGCATGCCAAAAGCGATCTTCTTTGCGAGCTTGAAGGAGGATGACTTAACATGCCCTCACTTAGAGAAAAGTAGCTGGCAGCAGATGCCCTCTGAAGGAGACAGCTGGAAAGCTCTCACAAAGGCTGCGGAACATACATTTGAGGCCCAAAGAAAAGCGGGATTGAAGTCAGGCTCAGAAGAAAAGAAAATTTAAACAGACCGCAAGTGGACAATAGCTTTGTCTGCACGAGATGCGGAAACATATGCAGGTCGCAACTGGGTTTGCGTAGTCATGTGAAACACTGCACGCATCCTTAATCTTCGGAATCGAAGACATTGCCGAAAGGTCATAGATAGAAATATATAGACTGATCGACAAAATTGGTTTCATTTGGTGAGAGACAAAGTTATATCTGTTTCAACCATTTAAAAGCGCAAAGCGCGTAATAAGTTCTGGAAAGTCTCATTTCGGCCTATAGACATAGAAAGAGATCTGTGAATTTTTTTTTTTTCAGTTTTCAGCCTTCTAAATTCAAATTTCTAAAAGTTATTCAAGTACTTATAAAATTAGAAGGTTTTACAGTTTTAAAGAGTCTACAGTTACGGTGCACACTGCGTCCAACTTAATTATTTACACAAAACTTAAGTAATTCGTTAATATTTTGATTGATTTGTGTGTAATTGTCATCGACATTGAAACATCTGGAAAGTTTCAACTTGATCTGAGAATGGGAAGTGGGAGAAATAACGTGTACAAGATTCCCCCCAGACTGACAGACTGAGGTTATTAAAGCTTTGTAAAAAAAAAAAAGCATTGTAAACAAAAAACAGATTACTTTGATTTACTGATTTACTTTTAGTGGGAAAATCCCAAATATTAACTAAATGGTTTCATCGTGAACAAGCAACAAGAGAGTTGATTAGAATTAATACTCACCGTGACATAGACAAGACTGGTAACAAAATTAAGACTGATATGAAACTGAAACTTCAAATCGATTATTGGAGGCTATCCTTAAAGCAAGGGTTTATTGAAGAACGATTGAATCCCCTCTATAATCTCAGCGTTCTATCTGTTGACTCATTGTCATATAGATTTTTAAAAAATGTAGCCTATTTGAGAAATTTGACTTCTTCTCTAGATTTTCGTTAAGTTGCAAATGCCAGTCGTCTTTTATCAACTCACTCTGTGTCTGTTTGGTAAAAAGTCTGTACACTTTATTTCCCCGATACCCAATCTCGGATCAAACTGAAATTTTACACAATTATTTCTTTTACCTGACAACTAAAGAATCAATAACAAAATCAATTAGTTAATAAATTATTGGTAATTAATTATTTTGTTTGGTATCTTGAACAAGGGAAAGAAATTGTACTTGACTGAGTTGGTGGTATAAGCTGAATTAGTCCCCTTAATATGTCGCTGCTTTAAAGTAAGTTTGAAACAAACAATAGATAACTATATAATCTTCTGTTTTCATACACACCTTACTTGCAGAGTGGTTCGAATGTCGGCTTGAGTCATGAATTCGAATTCAGGTCGTCCCCCCCCCCCTTAGTTTTTATAAATGCTTTTAAAAAACGAGTAGGCCTACGGTACAATTGACTCCAGATATCCCTTTCTCCCCCCCCCCCCCCCCCATTTTCCCAACTGGTCCAGATAAGTGATAGGATCAAAACGTATAACGCTAAACAAAAACAATGGGTCAAAATATGTCTAATTGCACAGATTTAGTGTTGTTGTTGTTCTAGATCTATTATAAACTTAAGTACATGACTGATCCAAACCAATTGATACAATTACACTTCGTATACGTTTTTTTTTTGTGTTAACGTATTTTTTATGTTTTTCTTGTTTGTTTTCTAGCGACTATAACTTTTGGTCATATGTCCATCGTCTGCAGTGTCGAGACTTGCCAGATCTTTGTGGTGATTGTCTCCCGGAAAGGAAATGTTTAGCTGTTTTTAAAGGCCAAAGTTTTAGCTGTTGATCTTTATTCTTTTGGTTTTAACACGTTTTGTGTTGTTGTTTTTTTTATTTAGCAAGATTGTCCTGTAATTAGATGTGGCCTTTGGAGGTGAAGAGTGGAGAAACCATCGCAAGCCCCGCGCCAGAGGTGTGGTGCGATAGGGATATTCATCACAGTCAATCCATCACTGAAATATGAAGGGCCTCTGCTACACATTGGAATGTGCCGTAATAAATTACAAGACGTCCTGATGAATTTTTTTCCGGAAACAGTTCCCATAATTCAAAATATTATTTTAAAACATTTTGGGGCATCTATAATTCCAAATATTATTTTAGAAGCATTTCCTGGCATCTATAATTCAAAGTATTATTTTTGAAGCATTTCCTGGCATCTATAATTCAAAATATTATTTTAGAAGCATTACCTGGCATCTATAATTCAAAATATTATTTTAGAAGCATTTCGTGGCATCTATAATTCAAAATATTATTTTTGAAGCATTTCCTGGCATCTATAAATCAAAATATTATTTTAGAAGCATTTCGTGGCATCTTTAATGGTGGTAACCTCTTCGCTGTATCTCGAGTAGAGTGTTGACTATTTTCAACCAATTCCAGCTAACCAACTGAACACAGGCGAAAGGCCAATAATGAAATGAAACAATCAAAGAGTGTTGACGAGTCAAACATTTGATTCGGTAATGAAGGAGATCCGTCTATGTGGTCGCTGGCTAAATAATTAAGCCCAAAGACTTAAACATATGAACTGTTTTCTTTATTCCATAACTCATCTTAGTATTAGGTTTGATCATGACGTCACTATATAAAACCTAACCAGAAATAAACTAAACAAAATTACTCTCAACTTTCCCGCCAAATCTTTACTGTAAACTAGCGCAACCTAACAATACCCAATACTATGACCCAATACGAAGAAAGATACTTTTGTTCCTAAATAACGTAATTAATTACGATTTTGCACACACACAAAAAGCGTGAAAAGTGGATTCTGAATGTGGTCGTCAAGGCTTCTTGGGCTTCTGTTTTTTCTCCTGTATCAAATCAATTTGTCCACTCCAGCGAGTAGTTCTCTTTGATTTTCGAGAATCCTTTTTTCCTGGATTCATTGCACAGCCGAGATGTCTACTAGTTTATTTGTATAGACAACTCACTAAAAATAAAGGTTCCCGGTCATTTCATCCCCGGTCATTTCATCTCCTGTTCTTTTCATCATCTGATCATTTTATCTAACAAATTAGTAGGCCTAGTTGTAAAATCGTGACATAAGCAATATTTAATTTATTCATTTTTATTGACATGACAACAAGTGTGACACATAATTAGATAACAACAAAATTAAATGCCATTAAAAACTATAAAAATTTAACATGTATAAATATAGAAAAAAAAATCACGTGAAAGAGTGTTTTTATGTTCATCTACATAGGCCTAAGATAGATAGGTAAGATAAGATAGATAGCAGGGGCGGACTGGCTATATGGGCATTCGGGCAAATGCCCGGTGGGCCGGTACCCAATTGGGCAGGTAGGGCCACCGAAAGGGTCGCATGAATGCCAGAAATTATTTTAAGAGATCTTTTACAATTTAAAGTTTAACAATTATCTAAAGCAATCATATGGCTAACAATTTGTGGGCCGGATTGTATAGAAATGCCCGGGCAGATTTTTTCAACCAGTCCGCCCCTGATAGATAGGCTATTGATTGTAAGTACCGAAGACGATCAATCGATTTATATTACTCAACAATGTTTTGTAATTCTCTTTGCCTTAAACACAATTTTACAACTTTAATGTTTAAAAGAAATAAAAACAAAACTTATAGGCTATAGGCGTCATGATATCCTGAGGATGGGTGAAGTCAGCCTTTAGTAGAAAAAAAAATAAAACTTTATTTCAAGGCTAAAAATGACGCGCCCATTTTCAAGAAAAAGCGATTGAAAAATAAAATTAAGTGAAAAATGGTCGTTAGGAGTTATCAGCGGCATGATCATAAGTATTCTAATAGTTCTATCTCTTAAATGATTTCCACTATTTCCACCACACCTTGGCCTTTGATGATAAATTATCAGCGGCATGGTCATAATTATTTTAATCGTTCTCATCTCTCAAAAGATTTCCACAACTTCCACCACATCTTGGCCTTTGATCATTACGTCATTCGCAGGATAATATTATAATATTTCACCCCCCCCCCACATTCAATAGAAGCGCTATAGCTAAGTACACACCCATATTTACAATATATTATAAGATTTCTCATCAAGAATGTAAAGTGGAAAAGGAAACACTATAAACGCATTAATAACATGTCAAAATATATAAAAAAAAAAGCATTCTACATAATCATATTTATAATATTATATAAAATGAGGGCTTAAAGTCAAAGCTTTAATAAAATAAACAACACAATTAAACAATGGATAAGAGAAAAATATTTAATTGGGGATGAAATGACCGGCGATGAATTGACCAAGGATGAAATGATCGGGGATGAGATGACCGGTCACCTAAATGAAGGTAATTAAGTACACTATGAAATAAAGAGATGAGCCCCGCCCCGCCCCGCCTTATTTTTCGCTCATTACAGTTCAATACCAGTAAGAAAAAAAAAACCGGTCACAAGCAAAACGCTTTTATGATCGTACACTCCTCACCCCCCTCTGAAAATCCCAGGAGCTTCTTTGATTTGGCAAAGTCCAATAAATGTATTATAGCCAAATGTTCATATTGCACCCTACCCTCCCCACTCCAAAAAAAAAGGCCAATATTGACATGACGTTAAGTAATATTTGTCCAATATACACGTACTGTGTGCGTTTTGGCCAGGGAATAGTGGGGTAGGCTATTGGGGGGGGGGGGGGGAATGTTGCCTAGTTTGTTACATGCTCTTTTGTACGTCATACATTGCCCAATGCTTTTCATTTGTTTAGTGTATATATATATATAAAGAGTTGAACTATTTCATGTAACCTAAACAAATCTTCAATTGATTAAATTTATCCTAAAAATTTCATTTAAAAATAAAATAATAAAAATAATATGATAATAATAGTTTCATTCTTCCATGCCCACACTTTGGAATGTTGGATCCCTTTTCTGTTTCAATTGGCAATGGAAACGTCACTATTACGAATTGAAATGGCCCTGTTATTGTCCCCCCCCCCCCCCTTTTAGAGCAGCAATAGGTTACTGATGGAACCGGTGTAAGGGATCCAGCCGCCAATATTCTGGGCAACAGAAATGCAACTAAAAGTGTGAAGACCTTTCAGTTTTGACTTTACGAGCGGTCGAAATTCTCACTTCGCCTTGTTCTAATCTCTAACTGAATCTAGAATATTGTTGGACAAGTTTCGATTTGAAGATTATTATACGCCCTAGCCCAAACCTCCCGCATGACAACGAGGCATGGCGGCTATCAAGGTTCGAACCCAGGACCATCAGGATGACATCCCAAAGCGCAGACCAGACTGACGAATTATTAGACAGTCTAGGTATTCTTGGTCATTGGTTTTCCCAAGTGAATCCAGACGAATCATGTCATGCTCTGCTGGCAGTGTGTCCAACCAATGTTAGGGTCGCTTTGTAGTATAGACATAATGACTAGATCTGTATAAGAATAGAAACCTCCAGAGTGTGGGTAATTCTCCATGGCTACACGTAGATTTTTGAGGGTATCGAAAGTATTTTTAAAAAGCTTCATTCATATTCATATAGCCTAAATTTCGTGATTGATATAACATTTTGTACCGCACTGTATGTTTGGAATATCTGTGGCATTTTACGTCTCGAGAGACGATCTTTTCCCTTTGCAACTTCTTGTGTGACTAAAGAGGCCAATCCTTGAGGCGCGGTGGCTGAGCGGTAAAGCGCTTGGCTTCCGAACCGGGGACCGGTGTTCGAATCCTGGTGAAGACTGGGATTTTTTATTTCGGGACCTTCGGGCGCCTCTGAGTCCACACAGGTCTAATGGGTACCTGACATTAGTTAGGGAAAAATTAATCGTTGTGCTGACCACATGACACCCTTGTTAACCGTAGGCCACAGAAACAGATGACCTTTACATCATCTGCCCTATAGACCACAAGGTCTGAAAGGGGAACTTTATGTTTGGAATATATCTAAGTTTTAATTATGTTGTTTTTCTCCTAATGTTTTGTAAAACATTTCAAACTGGTCGGCTGAACCATGTTTTAATTTAATATTTCATTCTCAAAATCGTTTTTCGAATTTCGTAAATCTTCTGCCAATGCTTGTTATCATAACATTTCACTCCACTTCATATCATGCTTGATGTAAAAATCTCCCCCTTTGGTATATAGATATGAAAAAAAAATAGTGGCAACCTTTTCTGGTCTAATGCGATTATATCGAGTTCAAATGGTTGCAACATTTCCAACTGGCAACCGAGACATTTTGCAAACGAACAGGCCAGGAAGACTTGTGCAGAGCCTAGCTGATGACGCACGCGTGGAATGCTAAAATTCAAGGCGTGCAGTATTATTCGCTACGGGGTCTACCTCGACAAACATTGTTGAACACGGAGGCCCGCATTCATTTTTTCCCCTGCGCGCCAGATGTTGGCCTAGCCTAAGGCCTATTATTACCGTCTCTTGTTCAGCCGCTGACCTGGCTGCCCGCTCAGACGCCTACACCGCGAGCTCAGCCGGTTTGAACCGGACTAGTCAAGGATATGTGATATATGTTAGTAATTTTGTTCACGCATCCTTCGCATGACACGTAGACAATCTCATTTCTCGTAGAACCGGTACGGTTCAAGAGTGTTATGATAAATATAATCACTAAAACTAAGCAAAAAAAAAAAATATTTTTTTTCAAAATATCTCGAAAAAAGTCATTCCAATAAGCTCAGTTTAAATTGTATAGAGGAAATAAAGCCTTTGTATTTGCAGATTTTGTATGGTGAATTTTTGGTCTACTTTAGTATACTTTATATGGTCATGTTCCCGAAAAATCTATGGATTATTTTCGTTGTCCAGTAACTCGCTAGAGACTTGATCGATCATAGACTAAACTTGTCATGGACTTGTGACATGATGTCACACCATCACAATCATACGTGATTCCCTCTCTTTCCCTCCATAATTTAACCGGTCGACGTGACCTTTGTAACATGTCAAGGACAGCAGCAGTCGCCTGCCATCCATGCTTCAATGGGCTTTTTCGAACCCGTTACCAAGCTACCGATGTCATACAGAAGCAAGCGCTAGAATATTATAGATGTAGGTCAATCTCATTGGCCGCTCATATTTTCTGTACGGATTAAAATGTCTAGATCTATCTATTTATTTTCTTCTGTGCTATAAAGTAGGCCGTCATTGCCGTTACCCAGAAGCACATTAGGTTACGTGGTTATTTTGCTTTCAGCCAATTATATTCTGTCGGAGTTAATTTTGTAAAGGTTTAGGGTCTTTTACATGTATTGTTATTATCATTCTCCAGCCAGGGTAATAACGATAATGCAATTATGTTTATATCTCCCCTTGTGAGCGCTGGACCTCTACAGTTCTCCATCTGTGGTACGCGAATCATAAGTGGTGCGCGACAATCTTTTTAGCAAGTAAGATAACATTTATCCTTTTTTTTTTTTTTAATTCAATTTTGTAATTTTTTTAAAATTGGTATTTCAGTACATTTACTACAAATAGCGCTCCATTAAACCTAACAAATTTTAAATAAATCAAATGTCTGGTTTAGCAAGCAATGAACCGCGGTCAAATGGTTAATACTCCCCAAAATGTTTAGTGGTTGAAGTCGAAGACCTTGTTTCCTATGTTGGTATCTAACAAAAGCCTTTGGTACTGTTTCTCTCCGTTTGGGTGTCAAGTTGAATAGGTCCTCAGAGCTTATTATGGATCTCCACTTGGAAATAGGTTGATAACATCGTGGATACTTCTTTAAAAAATCATTTGAGACATGTCAATGTGAATGTGGGTTTGTCCACATTGTTTACAGATTAGAAGGCTTAATTTAAGAATGATATTTCAAATCATTCAAACTTTTTAGAATTTAAATGAACTGCGAAATTTGAAGAAAAAAACAACACTTTTTCTGAAAGTAATGTGTATCTTTTTATTTCACAGAATCCCATCCATTCATCCATCACAGTGACGCCTCAGCCATGGAGGGCTCTTGCCTGCTTCAACACATCCCTCCATTCAGATCTCTCTTTGACCTTTCGTCTCCACGTCCTAACCTTAACCACAGAATCCCATCCATTCATCCATCACAGTGACGCCTCAGCCATGGAGGGCTCTTGCCTGCTTCAACACATCCCTCCATTCAGATCTCTCTTTGACCTTTCGTCTCCACGTCATAACCTCAACCACAGAATCCCATCCATTCATCCATCACAGTGACGCCTCAGCCATGGAGGGCTCTTGCCTGCTTCAACACATCCCTCCATTCAGATCTCTCTTTGACCTTTCGTCTCCACGTCCTAACCTCAACCACAGAACCCCATGATGAATTAAAGGAGGTTAGACCTTCAAGAGAAGCGAATGTTTAGATCCCCTGTTTCATAAGATCGCAAAGGAAAACAAAAACAGAATGAAGCAATACGTGTTTTGAAGCTGAAAATTGGGACTAGTGAAATGCGCACTTTTTGGAGTGTCGCCAGAGAATGCTTAACACGTCATTGAAAGCTCCATTCTCCATCGAGTGTCCCGAACAAGAAAATGACCTAAAAAAATCCATAGAGAAAAGAAACTAAACAGATAACTGCCTGATCTGGAAACTACAGCGTAATTCATCTCATATATGGGACTAGTTATCTCTGAACCCTTTAACATATTAATGAGAAGAAGAAGGATAAAAAAAAGACATGCGTGTTATAAAAATTATAAATTAATTTCTTTTTAAATGCATTTTTAGCATTTTCACATTGCACACTAGATATAGAGAATACTCAGTATACAATTAAAAAAAAAAAAAAAAAAAAATAGAAAAAAGAAAAAAGTGAACAGCGGTTAAATGGATAATACTCCCCAAAATGTTGGAGTCGAAGACCTTGTTTCCTCAGTTAGTGTTTAATAAAATCCCTTTACTAAGCTACATATTAGGCACTGCTTCTCCTTTTGGGTGGTAAGTTAAATATAGGCCCTCACAGCTTATGGACTTTCACATGCTGGGCCTGCCGGGAATCTCTTTAAACTGATAAAGTGATGGTACTGGTACCTATCTAAAAGATAAATATTACCCATAAAACCTTTTAACAAAATTCCAACTGTCTGCCGAGATTAAAAGAGGATATATATATATCCAGTGCTATATATATAGGCTACAGTGCTTTTTTTTTTTTGTAAAAAAGAGATTGATTGATAGATAGATAGATAGATAGATAGATAGAGAGAAGGATAGGATTGGTATGTTGATTGATTGGTATACAAACATCGTTTGATGTTCACTTTTGAGGGTTATCGCCTTACAAATTTAAAACTAACAGAAACCGAGACTTCGAAAAAAAAAACAACCTATTTCGTGAAAAAGAGTAAGGAGTTTTCAGTGAACAAGTGTAACAACATTTTCAAAAAGTTTCACGGCTCATCAAACTGAAGTGGAAATCGCTAGTTTAACTCGACTAGACCAAGTTCCACCATCTCGAGACGAAGCAGTAAAAGCTCTCTGAACTGATCTAGGCCTACTCTCCTACAGAGGCTCCAGCAATCTCTGCGTTGTCATGGAATCACTTGACATTTTCAGTTACAGGCAATCAAGATATTTCAGCTGTTATCCCCCTTCTTGATCCACAAGTCTTTTTTCATCGATTATCAAATTTCTGTACCGAATTTTTTTTTTTTTACGTAAAAGAAACCGGAGTGGGGGGGAGGGGGAGTGAAACGTCGATACAGTATTCTATTGACGTCTGCTTGTCAAAATTGGCAATTTTTCATTGGTTGCTTGCGTGTCATTATAAGTAAGCGATTATTTTAAGTCCAACTACTGTGAAATGTACTCTCGTATTACATTTACAGAAAAGAGGAGGGGTGATGAAGGTGATAACCCCCCAATCAACCCCGAGCAAGGGCGCGGTAGTTATTAATATGGAAAAATTAAAACCATTTGTGTCAAATATTAGTTCCTAAATTATAAATGATATTTATGGATATTTCGAAACATTCTTGTACTGTGTCACCCACTAAACTAAAACTCAATCATTGGTAAATATACATTATAATCTGCTCTTTGTTTACGTATAGATTTGTATGAAGCGGTTTACCTTCTTTAAGGACTAAGATTCAGTCATAGAAAGAAGAGAAAGCGACATGACGAAACGAGAGGCTATAACAAAACTATCGCAAAATGAAAGAAACTGACAAGACTTATTCATAGGACATTAAAACACAACTGAAAAAGTCGTCATAATACAAGGGAGAACATTCACGGGAATTAGGATTAAACGAGGACCTAAGACAAGGAGACTCACTTTCATGCTTCTCAATCTCTAGAAAAAGTAATGAGTATACAAATAAACACAAGGGGAACAATTACTAGCTACTCCATAAGAGAAAACATAGGTCCCCAACTCATGGGCGTAGCCAGGGGGTGGAATGTTGTGACCTATTTTTTGCTTTGGTTTGTTTATTTTATTTGAATTTTTAATATTAAACCATCACTTGCCCCAGCGCAGCCGGAATGGGGGGCTTTGAGTTTAAAATCCCCTTCCAGGGTTTTTTGCGGTTAGCCCCTCTCCTCTATAAAAAAAAAAATTAAAAAAAAAATGCAAACGACAATCCTCAAATTCCAAGAGGATAGATAAAGGGATTTAGATTTTAAACTCCCCTTAAAGGGATTTAGATTTTAAACTCCCCTCCGAAAATTTTTATTAGGATAAAACCCCCTCTTCAATATAAAACTAAAGCATACATCTGTCACGAGTTTAAACCCCTCTCAGCCTGAGGGATTTAAGTTTAAACCCCCTCCGGATGGTTTTGAAAAGGGGTGGACTGGGTATCAAAAACGGCCCAGGCATTTCTAAACCATTCGGCCCATAAATTGTATATTATATGATGGACATCCAGTTCTAGGGCTACCTGTCCTCAAAATCATTATGTTAAATTTGATAATGTATCAATAGCTGTACACAAGCTTACAGTGAACACTATGTCCTTATAAGGAATAAAGGCTATAGGTTGCTTTTTAATCGCAAAGTGTATAGGCCCTAAAAGGATGAAGCTCTACCGATGTAGGCTATTACATTATTTCGGAAAATGTGTTCGATTAAATTGGTAGACCTTAGTAGAGTCTGTAAAAGATTTCCCCTGAAAAATGAATACTATGAAAAATTTAACAATTCAATAGTGGCATCCCTGCGGCCCTTATCTTATAAAAATACAGACGTAATTTCGAAAAAGAAGATACAGACTGTGGTCCTACCGGCCCATTAGGATACCGGCCCTCCGGGCATTTGCCCGAATGCCCATATAGCCAGTCCGCGCCTGGTATTGAGTTCAAAATCCCCCTATGGATAGTTGTAAGGTTGAAAACCCCTTTTCAATATTATTCTAAAGCAAACTACAGTCACCAAATTCTATGATCGTAGCTAAGGGGGTTTTGAGTTTGTTTAAAAAAAAACTCCACAGATTTTTTAGTTTAAACCCCCCCCCCCCCAACAGATGGTTTTGACGATAAAACTTCCCTTTTCGATATAAAAACTAAAGCAAACTACAAATTTCAAAAGCGTAGCCATGAGAGGTTACAAACATGGGCCCCCTCAGGTAGGTGCAAGGTGGTGCACTTGCACCCCCCCCCCCCGGATTCTGAGTAGCCAAATTCTAGCCATTTTTTTTCACAATCAGATCAATTAAAATCGAAGTAGCAACTGAACAAGTAATGTTAGCACTGGTCACTGAAGTACAGTTGTAGTAGACTAGCCTAGGCTTATCAGGAAATTGAGGGATGGCCATGTACGGGCATCCCTCTGAATTCTGAGTCAAATTTTAGCCAGTTTTTTACACCTTCAAATCAATTAACTTCTAAGTAGCAACTTAACATGTAGTGCTTCCACTGAAATATATTTAAAAAGGATAAGCTATTATTGTAATAAACTAAAGTAACTTGTCCGACCATGTGCGCTTTATTATAGGCTCGCAATTCAATTATTAATATTCTATAGCAAGTTAGTCGTGACGATTTGTTTTCATTAGCACATAATTATAAGGTTTGTCTTCGAGTCCGAAGATTAATGAGGAATGCAGTATTTCCCGTGGCTACGCAGCCCCAGCTGTGACCTTTATATTTTGCCACAGCCAGAGCTTGCAGGAAAAAGTCTAACCAGTTATCTTTTGATTTGATCAATGTGTACGTTTTTTAAACAGGATTGAAGAGTGCAGTCATCTTGGTAACTGTATTTACTTCTTGTGGAGTTGAGGTCATTGTTAGCGCTCGATAAAATAGCAGGATGAACACGACCTCCGGTTTAAGATTGAAGAGATATAGGAAAGTTCTTCACATGCCATCTGAGTCAAAATGGATAGTATTCAGAGCCACTGGCGGCTCCAGGGGGGGGGCGGTAGGGGCGATCGCCCCCCCCCCCGACGGGGGGGGTGCGGAAGAATTTTATTATAGAATTCACAAAATTTGTATACGAATTTATTACTTATGTTAATAATATATACTAATTATTGATATTTCAACCTATTTTTAGATTATTTTGCCCCCCCCCTCAAGTATGTTGGCCGATTAGGTGGTGTCGGGAGGGGGCGATGGTATCAATCCCGCCCCCCCCCCCCCATACACTTTCAAGTGGGGGGGGCGGTCCAATTTATTTGTAGAAATCACAGCTTGCTAACAGAATCAATTAAATATCTATATGATTATAACTTGTTATTTATATTCTAACCTATCTTTATATATTGTCGTTCCCCTATTAGCCGATTGGGGGGGGGGGGGCGAATACATCTACTGCCCTTCCAACCTAAACCTTTTGAGTGGGCGGGGGCGGTCCGTTTTTTCTTTTGAGATATCCTAGTTTGTGAACAAAATTAGTTGAATTAAAATATACATTTTATATTATGTCGCTCCCCTTCTGGTATCTTAGCCGATTCGGTGGGGTTGGGGAGAAGGCGATGTACTGCCCTCCCCACTCTAGAAAGAGAGAGAGAGAAAGAGCGAGAGAGCTATATATATATATATGCTATAAATTAAATTCTTATATCGAGTCGCCCCACCCCTATTCTGTAAAGCCAAATGCAAACTTTAGCAGAAATTATGAAAGGAGCGAGTATTAATGTTTTCACTCTACCGCCCCTCCCATTTCCAAACAGAGTTTCTGTAATTTCACATGAATTTATCATAATTATTTTAAGAAGGACTTTGCATTGGAAAAGTTAGAAATCAAACGAAATTTTTCAGTATAAGAGTCATGATTGAGATGAGTTCTAAACCCAGATAATCTTTTCATAGTCGCCTTTTCGCAACCTTTACTCAATCTGATATTTTTTTAGTAAAATAAATTTGGGACAATAACTCACAATTTATACTTCCATTTTCTTGAATATTATTTATGGAATAATATTTTTTTTCGGCGGCGATCCTCAAATCCAAAATCTAAATATGTGGGGTATCTTATCTTTTCAAGGAACACATCGGTTTTATTTGCAATGTATTAGGGGCCTATAAATTCATATTAGAATATTTTTCAGGTACAACATTTTTCAAAAGGTCCTTTTTTAATAGTATGAACAGGGCCGGTCTTAGGCCACTGCAGCCTATGCGGTCGCAGTGGGCCCCGCGCTTTCATAGGTCCCGCGCTGATTCTAGGTGTAATTAATAAATTGAAAAATATATTTTAAAAATTCCTGGAAATCTGAATTTATTAAAATCTCGTGAAAAATAGACAAAATTGTAATTTGTGGGTGTCATTCATTGCGGAAAACGCTAATCCTACGCACGAAAAAAAAAAAGACATTGCCAGCTTTCATGTAATAAAATGTAATAATCGGGCGTATTGTCACTTTAATCGGAAGTTCCAATAATTTATTAACTTTTATAGTCACTGGAATATAAATATACCATAGGTTGCACGGTTAATTTGAACGCAATTGTGTACTTAGTTAAGAATGAATAAAATTCAAAGACGTTTTTTTTTTTCTAATACAAAATCTTAATTTTCACTTATTATCCTTATTCCCACCCAGACTAGGCCCCGCGCAATCAGTTTCGCATAGAGCCCCGCAATTGTTAGGACCGGCCCTGAGTATGAATAATGAGCTCTAGGTCAGGAGAATGCGTTTCTGCAGTAAAGAATGCAAGAAAACACTTTTGGCGTCGGGGCTTCGCCCCGAACTCCATTGATGAATAATGAGCTGTAGATGTCAGGAGAATACGTTTCTGCAGTGAAAGAAAGCAGAAAAACGCTTTTGTCGTCGGGGCTTCGCCCCGAACCCCACAATAGAACCTTATAGCGCTGCCCCAGTTTTGTTTTTCGACGAAGGTTGAGAAATGCTGCTTTTTTATTCTCATATATATATATATATATATATATATATATATATATATATATATATATATATATATGTATGTATGTATGTGTGTGTGTGTGTGTTGTACACATGTTTATGCATAGGGTTAGGGTTTTAGTGGGCGTAAGGGTTAGGGTTTGGAAAAAAATCGCCCCCACTCCAAAGTTCTGGATCCGCTAGTGTTCAGAGCTGTGTTCAGGCAAGGATAGGTGAAAAATATCCAAAAAGCAACCTTTGTCCATTGCGCGTCTCACAGACTTTACCTTGTTATCAATGACCTGAATGACGTTTCAGATATCCGTAATGCTGGTGTCAAGCTAGAGCGTTAGTGCTAAATTTACCTCGTTTGTGTGAGACACGATAGACTGAGAAATACACATTCACGCTTTAAGTCACAACTTTGAGAAGATCTTGGACTGTTTGGCGTATTTTAAAATAACGACTGTAATTGAAACCTGACAAACTGCATATGTGTAATCAGTACCTGCTTCTCGTGTGTTCTGATTTGTCTTTTAATTGTCGTCAATTATTCATCTGTTCTTAAACCAGTTTCCGTCTGTCCATCTTAGCATAAGTGGCCGCTCAACAGCACATCAGCAGTCACATTAATAACATAATCGAAAACCAACTTGACCATGTGAGGAACCCCTCAGGGATGACATCTCGAGGAAGGCAAGTCTGCGGGCAAACAAACTTGGTATTGAGTTGGTGCTGCAGTCAACAGACACACCGAACAAAAACCACATGTTTCGATTTCGGGATTACTACACGGCTTTACATTCCGTCTCTGGATTCGTTAGTTTCTTTCTTAACGTCTCGCTTTTCAAGCAATACTAATGCTCAGTTCAACCTGTTTTGTCTTCATCCTAAAAGAATTACAACATAAAGAAGAATATCAGAACTGCCAGCTGAACGTTTAGCGACGGCTTGTCCATCGCAACGAGAAGCTATTCAGTAGTCAAGTGATTGACAGTTTTGGCTGCGTTAGCATTTTTTATTTGAGCGACTGTTGGGATGTACAGGCAGCACGGATAAACTGACCAAAGTGTGCAGTAAATAGTTTGTTCACGTGTTAGTTTTTTTTTTTTTTTTTTTTTTAATGAAACAAGTATTTACAGTGAACTTAATATCGTATAGGGGGGGCGGGGGCACCTTTTATTTTCTTTAATATTCGCTGTAATAAAAAAAGTTGAAACTACAACTTTGAGCCATAGGTGGCAACTTGCAGCCCCCTGGAAAAAATCCTGCGGGCGCCCTTGGTTACCAATCTCTACCAGTCGCTGGGCTTCATTAATAACGTAGGCTACAGTGAATAGATTGGAAGTCATATGCCGAAATTGAAAAAAAGACTAAATGTGGCTTAACAAAGATGGCTTAGACGGATTTTAGGAGTCAGTAATAGAGATCGCGTCTCAATCTTGCCGAATAGGAGTTGACAACTTAGTAAGGTTGTGACAGAGTGTCGCATGAGGTTTGTGAGACATGTTCTCCGACAAAATGAATTACGCACACCAAGAGTTTCGATGACATGGAGCCCATTACGAGGAAAGCGCAAACAGGGACATCCTAGTATAACTTGGCGCCACACTTTCATGGACACCAGGTGGGAAGAAGCTTCAGATATTGACAGTGACAGATCTTTGTGGAGACAGCTTGCCGCCCAATGCGCCGAACGGCGCGGGAAAATCCAAGTCTAAGTCCTAATTGAGTAAGAATAGCAGATAATGTTTTTGAACAAATTTTTTTTTAAATAGCACAATAATACACTGTACACTGTATATACCTCAGAATATGCATTTTTTTGTGTTTTAAATACCAGAAATAGTGCCCGGTGGAGTTCTATAGGCCTATATATATGGGGGGGGGGGGAGAAGCTAGATCTAGACTAGGTTAAGGTCGAGACTAAATAGACTCTACATAAAGATCCAGAACTAAATCTAAAGCTTAATCTAGACTAGAATCTAGGTCAATATTGTGATCAAGATTTGTAGGCCTAGCTACTACTGGGTTATAGTGCACTTATGCTGTTCGCATCAGATTCACTTCTTGATGTGATACTAGGCCTACTGCTTACATAATAAATAAATCTGCACCCCTAAGCTGTTAGAAGATAAATTATTTTCTTAATGGATTATACATGTAAATTTTGTTCAAATTGTTTAATATAATTAAATGTAAATCTAGATCTATGTCTGGCGGCACTCTGGCCTCTATTTAGTCTAATTTAGATTGCTGTCAAGTGTATAGCCTAATGATGATATGTGAAAACTGCGCGCTATAAAAGTAGTTGTTTTTTTAAAAACTTACAATTGAAACGAAGTTCGTATCAAAAATCTTTTTAAAAACTACCTTTCAATGAGAATTTCATTCAATGAGCTAATCAATAAATGGAAAATATATTTTATAATAAAACATTATGACACTTTTTCCATTGTGACCTTAGATGCAATTTTTTTTTGTACCAATGCGCGAATCTATGAATGAAGCTTGAGTTATTAATGAAGAAGTCAGTAACCTTTTAAAAACTTACCTCCCCTGAAGTTTTTCATTGAAAAGAGGTGTAATTTTTTGAAAAAATCTGCTTGCATATATAATTTTAAAAATTAGATGGTTCACTTTCGGAAAAGAAAAAAGTAGCAGTTGCATCAGAAGTTTGAATGATCTAAAATATCATGATGTCAGATTTTCATTTTCTCTTCTAGTTTCTGAGATCTAAGCGGGACGGACAGACATGCCACACAAAAATAATAGCGTCTTTTTCCCTTTGGTGGGCCGCTAAAAATCTGTTTTCCAATGGATTCCAGCACATATTGAAATAGAAGAAAATGAGAAGGTTGACACACTTTCCAAGTGTGAGAACAAATATACAAATGAAGAAACTAACAGTGAATAGATAAAACAACAAATGGACAAACTCTCATCCGAATAGCAAGAAGGACAACGCCTATTATAAACTATACGACCAATGACTAATTTTTCACATAAGAACCAGACACAACAGAATGGGACAACACATGTTCCTGAAGCTGAAAATTGGGAGCAGTGAAATTAGCCCTTGTGGAGTGTCACCAGAGAAAGCCGACCAGGTCCTTCAAAATAGTATTCTTCATCAAAAGGCTCGAATAAGACACTGGCCCCAAAACACCACCATAGAAGAGAAACTATGTAGAAAGCTTCCTGATCTGGAAACCACTGTGCCACATCTCAGATACTGGTCTAGTCATCTGAATACTCCAACATAATAATAAATACGAAGAAGTTTTTACTGTTATAACTAATCTTACTACATGATATCGATCGAGATTTTGTGGGTTTATTCTGAACTTGAGTATTTGAAAGTTTTTCAAACCTGTATCTTTTTTTTATCAGGGTGGCATCATCTCAAATGATCATCCAGCTTAATTGGTTTCATAGCGTCATTAAAAGGCACATAAACAATTTTTTGTTTGACAATGAAGAATGAAGTCCAATTTGAAATACTCAACGCTGTACAGTTTACATTTCTTCTTGTTAAAGTTACAACATGACAAAATTTAGCTATTTAAATAGAGTTATTAAATTAAATACAACTATTTTTCATTCGAGCATTTAGTAAGGTACAACTCATAAATGTATGTATAAAATAATTCCATTAACGGGATATCAAAATTAAAGTCATGACTTGCTGAAATGAGATTCATTATCGTAGACCCCCGTGCCCTTCTCATAGACCCCCAATTTACTTTTTCACTTTTGTAGACCCCTTGGAAGTCTTCGTAGACCCCTGGGGGTCTATATAGACCACCTTGGGAATCACTGCTTTAGATCAATTCTTTTTTTATTTAGTTTTCAACATTAAAGTTCAATTTAGCGTCCTTGACATTATTTAGTTTATCGTGAAATGGGCCAAATTTCACGAGCAGGCCCACAGATGAACGCCTATGTAGACAGTATAGTCCTAATAGTGTTCTTCAATTTTGCTCTATCCCTTTTTTTTAAATTTTGTTTTTGCGAACTTAGAGGCGCCTTCCCTAAATGTCTTAAAAACACCAGCTCCTGCACCAGCTTATTAAACCTGTTAACCCTAACAATTGCGGGGCCCTATGCGAAACGGATTGCGCGGGGCCCAGTCTGGGTAGGGATAAGCATAATGTCAAAAGTAAGATTTTGTATTACATTTGTCTTTGCAATAAATTTTTATTAAATGAAAACTGACAATGCCTTTTTTTTTTTTATCGCGCGTAGGATTGGCACCCCAAAATGACAATTTTGTCTATTTTTCAGGAAATTTGTATGAGTTTTCAGGAGATTTTTAATAATTTCAGGAGATTTCCAGGACTTTTCGTATATTTTGCAATTACGAGATATCCACGAGGCCCTGGAAAATCAGGAGAACGCAAAAACCCTGTTATAATATGTAAGTTATAATGGTTAATTTAATAATTTACACCTAGAATTAACGCGGGACCACTGCGACTGCATAGGCTGCATTGGCCTAAGTCCGTCCTGGGGAGGGGGGGGGGATTTTAAATGTATTTATTTTTTTTAAAAAAGGTGGAAGACATGAATTTGAATTCGAGAGCTCATGCATCCTAAAGCCTCCTCATGTCATGCCTACACAATATCCAAGGAGCGTTTAACCATCGGTTTGTTAACGTCTTTACGCTGACCAAAATAGGTCTTTACAAGAGGTCTCGCTTAATTTAAAGATGATATTACGATAAATGCGCCTTGTAAAGATATACTTACGCTAATAGTGCCTCGGTTGTCAGTCACACTACAGTATTTGCCCATGCTCCCATGTTACTTTATTTGACATGCCCTTTTAAATAGGATGAATAATGAGCTTAAGAGAATGTCAGGAGAATGCGTTTCTGAAGTTAAGAATGCGAGAAATCGCTTGGTTTTGCTGTTGTTTGCGTTTATACATATAGGCATGTAGGGTTAGGGTTTACTGGGCGTTAGGATTAGGGTTTGAAAAAAAAAACGCCCTTTTTTTTTCAAAAGTTTTGGATCCGCTAATGTCTTAAAGTTCTAAATCAGAAATCTAGACCTTGATGTCTATATGCAAAAGCCCTGAGCAGGGTTTCTGTCCAGGGCTTTTGCAAGAGAGGATTTAAGCCTCTCAAGCACTCACTCAAATGGAGTTTGGTGATGATGATGATATAATGAAATTATGGGCCTACTAAAAAAAAAAAATACGCAGTTATACAATGCCCTCTAACCCAATAGGTAGTGACTTTGGTAGCCCACTTCTAGCTGATGGTGCCACAGAAGAAGTTCGATACCCGGTTTTAGCGAAACAAAAAAATGTTTACATTTTATTTAAAGTTGTATTTTTTTAAAACGTTTTTCTTTTTTGAAGTTAAAGAGACTAAATATGCAGGCCTAGGACCTAGGTTAGAGACTAAATATGCAGGCCTAGGACCTAGGTTAGAGACTAAATATGCAGGCCTAGGACCTAGGTTATAGAGACTAAATATGCAGGCCTTGGACCTAGGTTAGAGACTAAATATACAGGCCTAGGACCTAGGTTAGAGACTAAATATGCAGGCCTAGGACCTAGGTTATAAACGAATTTGCGTAGCCACGTAAATTACTAGAGCTTTAGTCTCAATAATACTCTACAAACTTTATACGCTCATATAAAATTCTAGAAAAGTAAGTAAAAAATTTAAAAAAAGTTTTTAATGTGCCTCTCCTCACAGTAGTAAAGTTTCGCCCAGTATGTATGATTTCTTTAGATCTAGATCTAGCCTAGCTAGTAGCTGAATAGCCTACTGAGTGGCAAATGGGGTGCGGGGTGGGAATCGGAACATTGACCCGGTCGTAAGGAAACGCATACAGATCTATATTCTATATATACTCTTTGCCCCCCCCCCCTTTATTTTTTTAAAAATAAAATTGACTTGAGTGCATGACACTTTGAAAAAGTTATTAAAAAAACGATTTTTAAAAAATACGTGTTGACGTCATCACTTCTTGTGATTTTATTTTTTAAAGAACTCATATTTTGATGACGACGACATACTAAAAACAATATTACAAAAATAAACAGAATCACAGACCTACTAAGATTCTTTAAGAATATATAATTCTAAATTAGTAAGATTCTTTTTACTAGATAGATTGTAGACCAGGTGACCTGACCAGACCATTTATCATTTACCATAGCTCAGTAATACTAGTAAATAATTTTAAGACTAAGTTTAAGACATTTAGATATCATGATATCTATATTAGTATATTTATTTTTTTTAAATAAAAAAATTTAAAAAATAGATCTAAGACAAGTAGAGACTAGAGTGTCACTAGAGTAGAGTAGTTTATTTAATCCGGACATTACATGAATTCGAACGCTCGCTGTTTTTGTGTTCATTAAATCTTTAATTTGATATTTAATATGAAACTAGCACGCTGTATAATTTAATGTGCTTGTCTTGTCCATTTTCCAGTGATTCTGATCCAATTTCCTTCATTCAGTGAGTGTTGATTTAGCTGTCTTTTTATGTAAGAAAAAAAGAACTTCAGATTGAAATTTGTAAGTCTGGTCAGTCTGGTTGTTGTTTTTTCCTATGCCTGGCCTATGTTACCAGGATAATTTTACCTTTTCCTAGGGTTTTTTTGGTTGGCTAAGTCTATGCTAGTGAGCCCGGCAATATTTATTCTGTTTTTGGAGCTAATTTATTTGATTCATAATATTAATAAGCCAAGTTGTTTGATTCCATAAAAAAAAATCTAATAGGCTTAGGGTGTTTGTATTAATAAAAATAATATTTTCTTACCAAAATTAATTCAAACAGCCAGTTTTGGACATCAATGTTAATGATCTTACATTATATTTGTTTGTTTGTTGTTGTTTTTTTTATAGAGAATAAAGGGGCAAATGTTTGGAGTGAGCTTGATACATTGAATGAAGTTAAATGCCTAGATATAGACCTACTAGGTAGATCTAGATTTATATAGAGAGAATATAGAGGATTCAGCTATTTTGGCAAAAATGGCCATCCTAGCCTGTACTATACTACAAAAGATCATCTGTATTAGAAATTTATTAGATGAATAAACAAAAAAAAACACAAACATTGAACACACATCTAATGATGCAAACATAAAATATGTCTAAAAGTCAGTGTAGAAGTCACAATCCCAGTGACCTAATTTGGTAGAATAAGTGTGTTGAAATTTTTATCTTTTGTGTTCATATTTATGCATAATTTGAAATCATCTTAACGATTTCATGTGAGGGGCTATGCCTAGGGATTTTAAAATATAGTTAATATTAATATAGAATTAAAATCATCTTTAGAAGTTTATTGATGCCAAAATATATAGACTGTCTGAAATAAATTATATAAATGGTGTCTGGAATCAAATTTAATAATGTGTGTCAAATTTGTTTGAATTAAATGAAAACACATGGCCTCTTTGATCTTAAATATAATTAATAACAAATAATTAAATGAAAACACATGGCCTCTTTGATCTTAAATATAATTAATAACAAATATAGGTTAGGGGTACAAATATAAGTAGTCATCATTATTCTCCTTAAACTAAAGAAGATTGTGATACTTCATTTTCATTTCAAACCATACTTCATTATCTTTTCTATGTCAAACCATTATCAAATAATGCCCTGTCAAAGTCAAACTTTGAAATTTTGGCCTATAGGTGTCCGAATAGCATAAACTACTCTATCTCATATGATACTATATCTATATCCAGGTATAGTACCGTATAGTGACAGTATAATCTTTGTCTAGTAGATTTGATTATAGACAGTCTAGTAATTGACTAGTGAGTCAACTAACTAAGTCTAGTCACAGAGATCTACATCCAATAGTCATTATTTTATGATATGATATATATATATATGAAATACATTGAATGATAATTATGGTATCATATATATTAATATATCTGATAATATCATCATTCAAAGCCAGGCATATAGCCCTACATTCACTTACCCTATGATACTCGGGCCTATGTCAGTATGAGGCCTTTGACCTAGCCGATAGTCACAATAGTGTCCCATTGAAACTAATCTAGACTAGAGTGAGTGACTGAGACTCTACTGTGATTCTAAGACTTTAATAATCAATTTTATGTATAGACAAGACAGTTGACATCTGTATTTTGATATTCAATTTTGATGACTATGTTTTCAGAATTAGTCTAATTACACTATATCTAGATGTCCTAGTGACTTGTGTGTGCTACAAAAGATTATAAAAATTATGTTAATTAATATTGTGATATATGGCTCCTTATGTCTCGGAAGACATTGTGATACATTTGTATTAAATACTTTAAAAAAACATTTAACCTATCCTTTCCAAAAAAAAAAAGAGTTATAGCAGTTCTGGCATAAAAACAAACTTCTAAAAAAAAATGAAATTGGTTTAAAATAGCATTGAAATTTTCCACATGTATAGTTTGCAAAGGAAAAAAATATTTTTTGTTCATATATATTTTTTTTTTTAGTTCAATCTAAATATTTGGACTGAAGCGAGTAAAGCCAACAAACATGCCCGCCTTGCTAGAGCGGCCTAAAATGACAAGGGCCATGTATGAGGCCTTAAAACGGCATATAATGCGAGAGAGAGAAAAAAAGAAACAAGGTAAGACATAGAAAGTAAAAAGTAAGATTAGCAAGGTTAAATGTACTTATTGATATTAGTATATTGAATTGTTTTACAATTTAATAGAAAATACCTTACCATTTATAAAGAAATAAAGCTCTTGGCTACTGAACTAAAAGTAGGAATATGAATCCTTGTATAGGGCTGTAATTCAGGATTTTTTAGCATGTTTGAGTCCATTCAGCTATAATCGTTATGTGATTATTTTGAGGGAAATGTAAAAATTGATGATCATTGTTCTGGCTACATAATACTTTTGTTAAAATTTGACCACAAAAAAACAACAACAGGTAAGCAGCGCAGTAACCACTAGACTTAGCTTACTTCCCTAATGAAGATTATTATATATCCGAGCATATGCTGACTGTCAAAAAGAGGTGAACAGCTGAAGTCAAACTTCATGACTTTATTGAACAGTTTTGATTATCAGTTCAGTATTGTATCTTTACTCTTGATGCTGGGATTGAAGAAACATTTGAAAATAAACCAGATGTTCTGTTGGATGACTGAGAGTCTGGTATCATCATGTCTAACATTGGAGGTGCTGTGGCTGAGCAGTAAAGCACTTGGCTTCGACCCCGGGTTCGAATCCTGGTGAAGACTAGGATTTTTAATTTCTTTATTTTTGGCGCCTCTGAGTCTACCCAGCTCAAATGGGTGTAAAGGCTGTTGGTCGTTGTGCTGGCCACATGACACCTTTGTTAACTGTAGGCCACAGAAACAGATGACCTTAACATCATCTGCCCTATAGACCACAAGGTCTGAAATGGGAACTTTACTTACTTTACTATGTCTGACAAGTGTAATATATATGGTGATAAACAGGGACTTTTTTTTTATATATATTTAGAACAAGAACAAGATGCCATGATGGAGAGGCTAAAAAAAGAGAGAGAATTAAAGAAGAAAAAAGAAGAGGAAGACAGTCTCACGCTAGAAGAAACCAATGAACAGGTATACAATATTGCTAGCCTAGTCATTTAGTGACTTAAGAGTTATACTTATAGATTTGACACGTCCCACATTGATTATGGTTATATAACATTAATGTATATTGATTCATAATACTTTGAAAAGTCACAAAGTGATTAAGAGTTATTGTACTTTAATGTATATTGATCCATCTCTCTCATCTCGTATGTCCCTTGACTTTTGTTGTAGGGATGCTGTGACAGTTTGCATAACCAAATCTTTCCATTTTTCCCAGTCAGCGGCTGTTCTTACTATCAAGAGAGTCAGTGAGGCAGTCCATTCTTTTGCATTGTTTAGTTAGCTTTTCTTTGGATGACCCTTTCTTTGTTTTCCCTCCTCTGTATTTTGAAGGGTGATAGTATGACCAACCCAGCTCAGTATTGAGGAGTTCCTCCTTTTTTCCATCCAGAGTGTTGAATTGTGACTGTCTTTTTCTGATATCTGATACCCAGCATTTTTCTGTAGCATTTACTTTCAAATTCTTGAATTCTTCTTTCAGCTTCATTTTTTAATGTCCAACTTTCACAATGATATTGGAGTACAGAGACCACTAGCAAAGAATACAGCTTTAATTTTACTTGGAAGCTGCTGTTACTCTTCAAGATATTCCACACTTTGTTCATGGCAGAGGATGCCAAGCTTAAACGAGTTTTTATCTCTTTAATTGATCCTTCTTCGTGTTTTGTTTGACCCTAGGTATTTAAATGAGTTAACTTCTTCTAATATTTGACCATTCAACTGTATGCAACATCTTTTACTGTCTCCACCACAAACTAGTATTTTGCTTTTTCTGCACTGATTTCCATGCCAATTTGACTGCTCTAGCTGCAGCATCCAGTTTTGAAATAAGATCTTGTACCTGGTTAGCATTTTCTCCAATGAGGTTTATATCATCTGCAAACCTGATATTAAGGTCAAGCTGGAAGTAAATCCTAGAGTTTCCATCATAACAGGCTCCAGAAATATTTTAAAAGAGCTGGAGAGAGAATGCATCCTTGCCGCACTCCAATGGATGTCCTAAAACTTTCTCCAGTTTAGAAGTACTGAGCCATTTGCATTTTGGTAAAGGGCTTTGATAATGTTTAATTTCTATGATGAACTCCCTCATCACTTACCACATGCCATCATGCCAAACATATCTCAAGATTTTTTGAAGTATATGAAGTTGTGTACCAATTTCTTTTGGTGTTGTAGGCATTTTTCATTTAATAATCCAATGTGAAATATATTTGTTCAACAGTGTTTTTGCTTGCTCTGAAACCCGCCCATTGATCCATAATGTTTTGAAAAGTCACACAGTGATTAAGAGATATATAACATTAGTGTATATTGATGTTAGCCTAGTTGTAAAATAAATTACATTATCAATTTGCAAAATGTATTTAAGTAAAAATATATTATGAGTGTGAAAAAATGAGTAGCTTAAATGTTATGTTGTTTATTTTAATTTTGTTTAGTGGTGTAAAAAAACTATACTAAATGAACGCTTCAAGAGCTATTTTTCTGAACAATGTCCAAATAATGTTTACTAAAACATCTATTCTACTGTTATCTCTTTGATGTAAATTATATGTACTTTGATTTGTCCTTTTCTCTATTTATTGTAAGAAAAATGTTATTCGTACTTCAAACTTGAATATCTTTCTTTTTTGTTTTGTATTAAGATATTGCAGCTGGAAAAAAAGTTGGAGATTTTAAAAGGTCAGAAGCATGATTTGTTTTCCCAGTTGAAGAAAGTTTTACATCAGGAAGATGAAACAAGACGCAGAGCCCAACAAAAAGAACAGAGGTAGGGCTAATATTATTTTGAGGATTTGATTTCAGCATTTGTTTATCAAATAATTTGTATTTGCTATATGACCAATTCATGTTTTTTCTATTCAATTTTCTTTTTTATAATAAAGTTAAGAATTATATTCATTTGTTGCTGCCCACTTTTGCTGGTTTTATTAACCTATTCAATTCTAGCCCACTCTAAATTTTAGACCTCTCAAATTCCAGTCAATGGGAAGTAGCTCTGCAAGAAATATAAGTGATTCCCAAAAAAATCAATAACTAATCTATCTCCAAAGATATTATAATATCAGAATTGATTACTTTATTCAACAGTCTTAAAAATGTTGTCATTTATATATAAATCTTTAATGTGTTCGAAGTGAAAAAGTGCTCCACCTACAATTTACAAAATTCACCTTGGTCTTGGACTAAGGCTTAAAGGCAATTTTAGAATTATGCATATTTAGTCTAAATAACTGCTTTCAACTTCATCATTAATATTTCCTAATATATGAAGATCTCATTTTGGATTGTTTAAGTCTTTAATTAATTTATAATCTTCATCTAAACATGACGACCCAATGCCATGATTTAGAGATACTGCTGACATTGAAAACAGATAGCAAAACTTTTTTTTTTAAATTTCTGCCTTTTTAAAATAAAAAATGACTGGACACTAAAGATGGCAAATAATAAACAAAGTTCATGAAATCTAACCTAAAAATGAAAGTTAACTGGATGAAAAAAAAACACCACCACCAGTAATAGGGAATTAGAAAACAAAATTCAAGGTTCATTATTAAAATTCCAGGTTTTTCTGTGTGCCTAATGAATCCTGCTGATGAAACCAAGTATAAAGGATCAATTGAGTTTTATGTCTCCATTCTAATGGTCATTGTCATTTTCTTCTGATTTATGATGTCAGATAAAATAATTGAGCATAAAATATTTATACAATATAGACATCACTATCTATATTTTGAGTGGGATTCCATACTTATATATATCATATAGATCCAGTAACAGATGTGACCATATATTTAGAGAGATGACCATATGTATTTTTTTTTACTAGATGGTGTGTTTACAGAGAGAAACTACTTTAAAAAAAAACTGACCATATGTTGACACATTTTGTCCACAGTGAAATGACCTTATCTCAGCCTTCTTATCAACATGCAAGTCTCGCCCCTGCTCCCCAACCAGTGATGATGCATGGAAGACCTGCACTGTACAAGCCAACAGCACCCACCCCAATTCTGACTGTAGGTTTTAGACAACAGTCCTTTGAATTGTATCTTCATCATCATTTCCAATAGCTGACTTTATTTTAATCCAATATCTCCTACCGCAGTACTGTCTGTGCATCTAGGTTTTGTCCTAGAGCCTGGAAATGCATTCCTAAAATCTCTTTTTCTATGTTCTTGTTTTTAACTTTTTAAATATAAGAACTCTTATCGTTTTGTTGGGAACATGATTACAAAACATTTAGATTTCCAATTTTATCTTAAGTAAAAAAAAATGTTAGATGGGCATCAGACACTAGTAAGATGGGCATCAGACACTTGCTAGTTAGGCATCAAACACCTGTTAAATGGGCATCAGACACTTGTTAGATGGGCATCAAAGACTTTTTAGTTGGGCATCAAACACTTGTTAGATGGGCATCAAACACTTGCTAGTTGGGCATCAAACACTTGTTAGATGGGCATCAAACACTTGCTAGTTAGGCATCAAACACTTGCTAGTTGGGCATTAAACACTTGTTGTGGAGTGTAGTAGAAAAGGCAGTTGGTTGTGTTAAATATAGTCATTAAAAATGGTTTGAAGTTTACTTCATCAGTTTTATGAATTTTGAGTTAAAATGATCTGAACTTTTATATTAGGTAGAACTGATTATTCATAATAAGCAACATAAATATTTCAGGGCATTAAAAGACCAAGAAGCCCTTCCCCACCAGCAGTCTCAGCTTCATTTTCTGGCTACAATCACAGTGAACCAAAATATCCTCACACCACTGATCCTAAATACACTCACGGGGACACTAAATATGTCACTCATCCTGAGAATAAATTTTCACACGCTGATGCCAAGTACCTGGCACCATACACAGCACCTAAAGCTGCTCCAACACATCTGTACGCAACAAACCACACTCCGGCTGCTGAGTACAGTAAGTTGGTTGTTTTTTTATCGCAAGAAAGCCTAGATTTCGTTTTTATATTTTCATATTGCACCATTCTATATCAAATGTATATATCTCATTAATAATTTGTATCAGTTAGTCCTGGTAATGCTTGAGGGTAGATTGTTATTAATTACATTTATATTCAACTACCCTGTGTGTTAATGTATCAAATTGTATATGATGTAACCTGGTTTTGACTGAATATAAAAGTTATGAAGATTAGTAAATTATTCAACATCTTATTTCTGCTACAAAGACAACATTGTGACAAGCTGACTATAATTGATTTATAGTGTATGATATATTTCTACTCTAAACTGAATGCTTGTAAAATTAAAAATATGAACTTTTTAAAAAGTATAGTTTTAAAGTACTAGGCTACAAATTGTACTATTATTCCACAAAATTCTATGGTCCTTAATTTTGTTAGTAAATAACTTAACACCAAGGTTTTCTTAAGATTTGTAATTAGTGTACTTGTACACCTTTGTTTTTCTTAATTAGAGAATTCAGCTTATCAACAAGCTGGAACCAGTCATTTGTTTCCCACCAACCAAAGCTTTCAACAGCAGCAGGGTGCTGGTGGCTCCTACCCTTCTACACAGCCATCTAGTAACAAATATCCTGGCCCCAATGCTTCTGCATTTAGTTCTTATCAGAACCAATTCTCACAGAAGACTATAGCTGAACAGTTTACTGGTTACCCAATACAGAGGATGCAACAGCCAGGTGAGAACTAAAGTTATTCTTTTTTTTAAATTATTCTATTATAAAAAATGCCATGCAAGGATTTGACATTTTTAAAAAATTCTCTACAGCCTACCATACAATAATTCAGCAACAGCAGTCTCTAGATCATGGCTCTCAAAAACAACCAGCATTTGAAGACAAATACAAACTTAGCCAGGTAATTTCCAGTGTGTCTTGAATTTTGAAAATGGATTCTCATTTTTAGCGGCCCCCGAAAGGGGAAAAGACGCTATTAGTTTTGTGCGAAATGTCTGTCCCGTTTAGATCTCGTAAACTAGAAAAGATATTGAAAATCCGACATCACAATATTTTAGACCATTCAAAGTTCTGATGCAACGGCTACTTTTTTTTTTCTGAAAGCGAAAAATCTAATTTTTAAAATCAGTTATGCAAGCAGTTTTTTAAAGAGAAAAAGCTAATTAGTATGCATTATAAGTTAGACCTAATTCATTTTTCTGAACATTTTTTTTATTGCGGAAATTTTTTATTTTTTTTTGAGGATTCGAATAAGAGATTGAGCCTTTTCAAAACAATTAGATCAATTATAAGACATCAGGCCAGGGGAGGCGCGGTGGCTGAGCGGTAAAGCGTTTGGCTTCCAAACCGGGGTCCCGGGTTCGAATCTTGGTGAAGACTGGGATTTTCAACTTTGGAATCTTTGGGCGCCTCTGAGTCCACTCAGCTCTAATGGGTACCTGACATTAGTTGGGGAAAAGTATAGGTGGTTGGTCATTGTGCTGGCTACTTGACACCCTCGCTAACCGTAGGCCACAAAAACAGATGAACTTTACATCATCTGCCCTATAGACCACAAGGTCTAAAAGGGGAACTAGTTAGGCCAGGTTCACATCTAACTTTACATTTACTTACACCTATCCTTTGATCTGCGGGACCGTTGGGGCACTACACAAGATCTGTTAACCTTCTTTCTCCATTCTTATCTCTCATTTGTCTTTGATATAATTTCATTTGGATGTTCTTTCTGAAAATATTGAAGCCTGCCTGGGTTGACCTCTTCGGGGGCCGATTTTGAGTTTGTGTTTCACACAAACTGTTTTTGTAACCTTGTTTTGCTTAATTTTATAAAAAGAATTAATCAGTGAACATTTTGTGTTAACAAATGCTTTCTCTAATGTTTTGAACAGAGGAATTTAGTTGTCTTCCCTCTTTGTCTTGCTTCATTCACTTGAAATTATCCATTACAATTCTCCAATATCTGATTTCCTATGATTTGTTAAGAGCACAATCAGAGGGATGGTACCACCACAACAGCAAGCTCTAACTCAGGCCATACAGCTGCAACAGCAGCAGCAACAGCAACAACAACAACAAGCTAAGGTTTGTCAGGACTTAGTCTTTACTTAATTATAGTTATTGAACCAGTTTTAATGTTTATACCACTTCACACAAAACTTAGTCTTTACTTAATTATAGTTATTGAACCAGTTTTAATGTTTATACCACTTCACTTATGAATAAAGAAAATAAAATTGTGGTCAAAGTAAACAACTAACTTTAAAAATAAAAAAGAAAACCTAAGACAAATTCTTACTATATGCTAAATATGAATCAAACTATATTTTGTTAATTTATCACTTATACAAGTTTTCAGATTGAGGGAAAAAATGTATATAAATGGTGAAGAAATGAGTGTTACTAGTACATTCAAACAACTGGGAAAAAGGCGGGGGTCCTAGGATGAAGAGGATAGCAGCCTAAGATAGTTCTGATCATTAAAATCTTAGAACATGGGCAACAGTTCTTTAAACAGTAACTATGTCTTGATGTTTATCAGGAAGGAGCTGTAAACATGAAAATATTTGCTACCCAACAAAGTTCTGCTTCATTTGTAAGTGGCTATCCTGCCAGGAGCCAGGCAGCCCCTCCTCCAGTCAACTACCCCACATCAACCAATGCTGTGAGTTGAAATGCTGTACTTGTGATGTTCTGTTCAGATAGTTCTCTTTGATATTTTTGAGTAGTTTTTTATTTTTGTTTTCCTTCTATTTTTTCTTACTTGTCTGCACTTTTCATTTTAGCTTGACATTGCTGAGTGTCATAAAGAGTGCAATCATTAAACATTTACCTTGTTCCATATTATTACAGAGCACTTATGCCACTCAAGCAGCAGCCCAAGGACGGCCTAGTTATGGAGGTCAACCCCACAGCAGATTTTTTTAAACCTGCTCAGTCTTGAGAAAGCAACCTACTTAATACAGGATTCTTTTGAAAACAACTGTCAGAAAACACATTCAAGTTATGGACAATTTCTTGATACTATTTGTCAAAAGATACATCTTGTCAGTACTGCATGCATAGTTTATATGGATATTTTGTTGTTTCTTAAGTTACAAATAAAGCTTGTATTATGATTCCAAGTTGGTCAAAGTTACATTAATAGTATGCTATCAGGCCTTAGCTTACACTCAAGAGTTTTTGTATTGTTTTTTTGTGTCTAGTTTGAAAGCAATGTGCATTCAGATGAATGAGTCATCTTTTCTATTGGCTCTTCATAAATCAGTTCAAAATGTTTCTTGAATTGAGAAACAGTCTGTACCATACTGAGATTGATAAGCTGAAAGTGAGATACTACTACTTCTAGTAGAGAATCACATTTGTGTAGGTTTGAAGGAAATGAACTGAAAAAGTTATAAAATGGATTTTTTTTTGGTCTTCATAACTTGTCATTTGTTCATAACAATCAATGCATACAACATTGAAACTTAATGAAATGGACATATTTTTGCTGAAAGGCAATTATGCATTACATTTAGCTATTAAGGCCATTAAAGAGAACTATTTTTTCAACCAGAAATTGTATAAACGTTAGTAACTTGCCATGTTGTTTTCTGAGTCTGTATTACTTGTGCACCAATTCAAATGTGCTTCATGACAATGTCATTCAGGCTTAGAGTTTGTGTTATGTAAATGTTTTGATTTTTACAGAATTATTGTACATTTGTTTTTACACCTTGATGAGCACAAATATGACCTAAAACTCAACTTTTAGATTTGGACACAGTGTCATTTCAGAATCTACAAGTCAAGTAGTCTGTTACTAAAGTGCAATAAAAGCAATGGTATCTGATATTGAATCAATTCATTCTCTGTGCATATATTAGCTATGCCTTGTTTGAAATAAAGATCAATGGTGTCAACTTGTTTATTTTTCTATGTGTTGTACTTAATAAAATTCAAGAAAACTAAATATTTGGAAAAGTTGCTTTGAGTTGATGTAACATAAAACAAACTCCAATATTGGGTTTCAGCATTCATGTAATTTAAAATGCAGTTAAAGACCAATGTTAAATGTAACATCTTGTTGAACTTGAGTTGTAGTCTGGCTGCTGTGTCCTCCAAAAAGAGATTTAAACAAGTCATCCCTAGAAAGAAAGAAAAATAACAAAAATAAGATAATTTTCAAGTCACATCATATATAAATAGCAATTTGACATGTGCATAACAGTAGGTTTTTTTGGTCACTTTTACACTTTTAGACATTTTTGTTGAAAAATTGTAAAATCACACAAATTTTAACACATGTACCGGAAGCTCAAAATTGGAACCTGTGAAATCTGCCCATGTGGAGTATCACCAGAGAATGCCGACAACATCCTCCAAAAACTGCTCTCTTTACCAAGAGGCCTGTATAAGACATTGGCCCCAAATCACCCCAATAGAAAGAAAACTATATGGAGAGCTCCCTGATTTGGAAACTACTGCGCAGTTCATCTCATGTATTGGTCTAGTCATCTGAACACTCCAACATAACAATGAGAATAAAGAAGACACAAATTTTGTCAGTGCATCAATGTTTTACAAACATCTGCCTGTAGTTAATACAAAACAAAGTGACTAGTGCAACTAAAACAACACAAAGGACTTCACTTACTTTTGTTCATCAGACCATAAAGACTTGTCAAAGGGAGTCATAAAATTTTTCAGTTTCTCCTTGACATTATACCTACAAGTACAAAATCAGTTTTTAAAAGTAAACAGCAAAATAAATCCTTAAAAAACGAGACACTGTACAGTTTAAAACAAACCTTAAAGTAGGTAACACTTACTCAATTGAAATGTACCGCAAAAAATGTTATATATCTTTATTGATCTAATGGCTATATTTAGAATGTTTTGCCTTCTTTCTAACATACTACTGTTACCTGATTTTTCTCCCCTTGCTGGCCTTTGTGTCGACTTTTCTTTTCTGTTTGTTTCTTAACCGCTGAATTTCTAGCCATTGTCTGCACAGAAAAAACATACAGCAAATAGTTGAGCTACTTATTTAATGGAGTGTTGGAGGCATGTCTTAGTTCATCAGAGTGATGTAGACATTTAAAATAATGGAGTCTTTAACTTACTTGCTAGCAGTGACTGGATCAGTTTCCTCATTTTGTTTCATTTCAATCAAGTCCCTCAAGCAAACATGATAAAAATCACAGTCATCTACAATCTCTGTGTTCAAGGCCAACTCTTGTTTATTTTTGTGTTTTAACTTTAACTGGGAAGGTAAGTGTATCAAAGATTTCAATCCATAGAACAAGTTATTTCATCTAATATCAGTTATTTAGCTTTAGAGAAACACTCCACAACATGGATACCTCTATGTCTTGCTCATCATCCCAATCTTCTACTTCTGCCTCATCTTTAGTTTTCACCTCATTGACTTGTTCTTGTTGGCCAAGAATTTTGTATAATGAACGCTGCTGGTGTAGACGTTTCACCAACCTCTCTCTGTTAGCAAGAACCTTAATTATACAATACAGTTTGATGAAGAAATGGAACATGTTGAACAAGATTATTGTAATTAATTTTTGTTGTTTTTATAATATTAATAGTGCTCATGCTTTTCTTCCATTTATTAAACAAAAACACAGCTTAAGACATATAGGCACAGGATAAAAAGATCCAGCATAATATTTTTATTTAGTGGTCAAATAGTTTATTACAAATACAGTATTCATCATCTACAACTGAGACTCAAAACTAAGTACATTAATGCTGAGCTAAACTAGACCAAACAGTAACTAATGAGACAAGTACCTGCTCTATTTGTTTCAAGACAGACATCTCAAAAGCAGCAAAGTTTTTGGCTTTGATTTTCCCAGACGCCAATCTGGTCTTTTCATCCCATTTTGACAGTGTATTATTTCTGTTGGAAACAAGTTCTAAAATAATGATAAGAATAAAAACATACAAAAATAAAACTATAAGAAGAACAAAGAAGAGTGACATGTCTTTGTTAGTCTGGAGCTGACATAGGTATCATAGTCAAAACTTCATTTGTTCCTACTTGGTCAGCATTGTGCCTCTAACCTTAACTCATCGAGGAAATAAAAAGGACTACTTAGGAAAGAAATATTAATAATATACAGTGTTACTGCCACGCATCATTTACCTACATTGCTATATATTTTTGTGAGTTAAATAAGATTTTTTCCCCCTGGGATCTTCAGAAAATTTGAAATTCAAAAGAACGTAAGTCTTCAACAATAAAAACTGACTGAAACACAAATAAATTCACTTAGCCAATGCTCTGTTACCTAACAGACTGGAAATCTTTGTGATGTTTGGAAATAATTTCCTCCATCTCTTCAACATTTAACTTTCTTTTCTGTTTTTTCTCCCTTTTCCCATCTTTAGGAACAACATCTATATCCATATTTTCTTCCACATTATCATCATCTTCATTCTTGGGTTTAGTAGTTCCACTGTCCTCTGTCTCTGATTCACTAGTTATCTCCTCATCAGAATCTCCTGGTATACTTTTACTTGTAACAGAAAGCAAAATATGTCATTAAAACTCAATGATACATTTCAAAATTCATAATGACAATCACACATTACACTAAACACATAGTACAAACAAAAGCTGAACATTTACAAAAAATGATATTGACAATCATAATAAGTTTTAGACTATAATGGGTAGGAAGTCACTGTGAAAAATGTGTTCACTATTAAAATCATAAGTTCAACAGGGTCAGTGAAGCTGTGTTCACCCGATGCTAGTGGATCACAGTTTATGAATACGCTGTGTCACCTTACTTTGTCAATCTTATTTTCCTTGAAAAAAAAATGATTACAATGTCCTACACTATTTATACCCCATGTGAACTTGAATTTAAATGTTGTTTGTCTTCTTGGCTAATTCAGTAAATCTCATAAGAGCTTTTCAAATAACAGCTCAACTTGTGAGTATAGGATGACATTTGTAACAAGGGTGTCAAGCTGGAGAACACAACGGCCAACTGCTTTTACTCCCCCCAATGAATGTCAGGTACCCCCCATTAGAGTTGGATGAACCTAAAAATCTTGAAGTTCAAAATCTCAGGCTTCAGTGGAACTCACACTCTACCACACCCTGTCATTAAACTTTCTGTGGCTAGCAATGAGACAGTGGTGTAGGGATGACATTTATTTAAAAATTATTTGTTTTTACTAATGTCAACAATCTGAACAGTTGTGTGTGTGTTCTAATTGCCACCATTTTTTTTTTTCATTACTACTATAAAATAATAAAATAAATTAGTGCTAAATATTTCCTCTTACTTTTTAGCCAATGTATCTTGGTTAGTCAAAAGTAAAGCCTGTAACTCTAGCAATGCTGACATGAGTTTCCTGACTGAACTGTGAACTACACAAATACAAAAATGAAATTGTTTTATATTTTAATACATACTTTTTTTTTTAAATATATCTCAGCAAAAAAAAATAAAAAATTAAAATTAATTTGCAACCAACATGTCAAGCCTCTTCCCAAATATTGACCATTTCCAGTGTTAGGTAGGTATATTATTTTATTTAGTCAAGACATCCTCAAGTATAATAAAGATTTTTTTTAATTATAAGTGAATTATTCATTTTTGTTTAAAATCTGCTCAGGTGATCTTGTGCTACAAAATCTGAAAATGTTTACCATTGTTAGCTTCAGTTCTGAAACTACTGTCCTTGTTGAAATCAGGCCATGTTTCTGGCAGAGGGAGACGATTGCAGGCAGCCACCATTTTCTGAAGTGCAATTCTACCTTTAATAAGATCATCCCAAATACCTGTGCAAAATAATGATAGGAAAAAGTTTAAAGAAAAAACAAACAAACTTTAACTATTGTATAAACCTCTACCACCAAAAAATTTTTATAAATTTATCAGACTGGGAATAGCAATATTAAGTAAGATGTCATTTTATAAAAGATACAGAGACAAAACATTTAAACCAAAATGATCTAATTCAAACTGGAAGCTCTAGTTTCTAAGACACCATTCAAACAAAAAATATCAGTGAGTACCTAACTGAAAAGAAACAGCATGTCCTTTTTCTCTGTCATCAGATTTTGTTTGTGGCACAATGGCAACAGCAGCTTCTATAAAAAGAAGAATAGAAAATGTTTGAAATCTGATCCTAGATAAATGAAACAATTATTAGTATAGCACTAAGGTTGTAATATATCCTAGTTTACTGGATTCATGTGTGTTATAAGTTTCAAATAAGTTATCTGACAATCAAATGACATAGAACCATTTTGAGTTGATCTTTCAATGTAAAATGATTTATAATTAGAGTTTTTAAAACTATTTTTTTTATTGGAGATAAGTGATAATGTAGGTTTGATAAATGTTTCTTTTAAAAATCTTATTAAAATTTAAAATTTTAAACCAATTTTCAGATTATTGTATTTTTTTCTCCTTAAAGCCTGAAATTAACTATTGTTCACTTTAGTACACGTAGCCAACTCTTAGGACACCAATCAGTCAGATGCCTGCTAAGTATTAATACATGCAACACTTGCACAAAACTCAGTAAGGCTTAAATGCTGACATTTAGGTAGGCCAGTAGATACTTTTGTGAACTGGCCTACACCTAAAATGGATGTCCAATGTTAGGGTATCACTATGATTTAACACTAATACCTTGGAAACTATGACATTAATTTTAGAAATATGAAAATTTATTGCAATAAGTTTTGTTATTTAGTTTTGAATCTTCATTTGCAAAGTTTTAATTAGCCCTAGCCTCATTTTTTTATGGCATAGCTGAAAAGTTCAAAGAAATTTTGATTAGTTGACAAGTTGTTACCTGTATAGTTAGCATTAACATAAATGTGCAGCATATGTAGACTTTCCTATCAAACAATGCAAGTTCCCAATGAGAGCTAAATGCTTTTCTTAATTTTCTTATAACATTACTAGTTTAAATAGCACAGAAAACTGATGAGGACAAAAGATGGCTACTAAAAGCTAATTTTGAAAGATGCACAGACTTGAGTTTTGAGTTAGCAACAATTTGTTTTTTTATTTAGGCTTGGCACAAAAGTATTCTTTCTTCACAATGCCTTATATTCCTCCACCTTTGTGGTTGAAGACAATCATAATCTCATTTCCAATGAACATGAAGATGGCTATTAAAGACCAACTGAAGAGGTTTTTTTCTAAATTGAGATAGCGATTGATTCAGACAGTAGATAGCATCAAAGTTAGTTCCTAAAATTTTGAGATTTTAGAAAAGCGTATTTATATTAGAAAAAGTAATTTGAAAGTGAAAAAATAACGAGATTTGAAAATCAGCTTCAATGGCCGAAACCGGAAGTGACGTATTGTAATGGACTGAGAAAATGTAAATAAAAATAGACATGGCTGGATACGTTATTGATAGCGATTCAGATGATATACTTATCTAAATCTAGCTGTCAAACAATTTTAAATGATACTTATCATGGGATGCACCAAAATGCCCTGAAGATAACTCTTCTACTTTTTCAAAATATATTATAGAGCAGACTATTTAATTAATATAATTATTATTGATAGATAAGACTAGACTACTACTACGTCTACTACTAGACAGTCAGTGCTGAGTCACTTATGACTAGATCTAGATAGATATACTAGTAGATAGTAAATTCTAGATCTACTATAAATTATAATCATAAACTATACTAGTATACTAAAAGTATAAGTCTATTATAATTTTTATTATAACAAAACTAAATGGATAGATCTATCTATCTCTAATTCTAGCTAGGTCTTCTAACACTTTTACTAGTCACTCACTAGATCTAGTTTATATTTATAATAATAATACTTGACTTTGGCTTGTAGTAATACTTTTAGAGTTTAATACTTATACTAGAGACACTAGAGTAATAGTTTATAAACTAGTAGATTTAAGTAGATCTAGAGTAATCTAGACTAGCCTCTATCTATGTTAAGTCTAAGCCCAGTCGCCAACATTTTTTAATGCTTGAATTTGTATATCTATGTAATAGTACTAATAGTAAGACCTAGTGAGTAGTGTCCTAGCATAAAGATTATTCATAGATATAAATAAATATAATATTATATTAGTCAAGGTCTAAACCTAAAGCCTAAGCTAAATTTAAATCTATATCTAGAATATATTTATAAAAGATCTAATTCTAATATAGCCCTTTACTAGCCCTTACTATACTTATTAATAAGACTAGACTTTAGATCTAAAAAATAATAAGTCATCATTTATATTGGTAATATTAAATACAGATCTATACTAAACACATGTGACTTGTCTTTAAGTCTTAAACTTAAACAGGGCCGGTCCTAATGATTGCGGGGCCTTATGTGAAACTGATTGCGCAGGGCCTAGTCTGGGTGGGAATAAGGATAATAAGTGGAAATTAAGCTTTTGTATTTTAAAAAAAATTGACTTTGAATTTTATTCAATCTTTACTAAGTACAAGATTACGATCAAATTAACTTTACTTTACTAACTTTGCAACCTATGGCATATTAATATGCCAGTCACTATTAAAGTAAATAAAGTATAATATGGAAACTTCCGATTAAAGTGAAAATTTGCCTGATTATTACATTTTATTACATGAAAGCTGACAATGCCTTTTATCGCGCGTAGGATTAGCGTTTTCCGGAATGAATGACACCCACAATTGACAATTTGTCTATTTTTCAGGAGATTTTTATGACCTTTCATGAGATTTATCTTATCTTCTTATATAATACAGACGTTACTTCAAAAAAGAAGATGATTACATCCTACGCGTCATGCATTTAGTCATGCATATTAACCAATGACTTAAATTCTGCCAAGTCACTGGTTTTCGTGGCTAGCTCAGACAACCCATTCCATGCTCTAATAGCACTAGGGAAGAAGGAGTATTTGTACAAATTTGTCCTAGCATATGGGACGAGGAATGTGCCTTTATCTTTGTGTCTTTCAGAGTATTTTATTAAATTTTGTTTTTGTATTTGAAGATTATGGTTCAGTGTTTTATGTATGATTGCTACTTTACTTTTGAGCCTTCTGTCCTGAAGGCTTTCTAAATTTAGTGATTTTACTAAAGGTGTTACTCTAGTCAAATGTGAATATTCGTTTGTTATGAATCTCACTGCTCTATTTTGTGTCTGTTCCAGTTTCTTAATGTTTTCTTGAGTTGAGGGGTCCCAAACGGAGGATGCATATTCTATTATTGGCCTAACCAAGGTTAAGTAACATTTTAGTTTTATGTTCTTATTTGATTTATAGAAATTTCTTTTAATAAATCCTAATGCTTTGTTTGATTTTTTTGTAGTTTCATCAATATGTGGATTCCATGATAGTTTTTCATTTATTATAACACCTAGGTATTTTGCATTTTTAGTCTGTGATACTGGTTTGCCATGAATAAGATAAGTGGAATTAATTTGTTTTAGTTTTTTTGTTACTCTTAACAACTGACATTTTTCTGGGTGGAAAGACATGCTCCAATTTGATTCCCATTTCTGTAATTCATCTAATTCTCTTTGTAAAATATCTGTGTCTTGTGTTGTTTTTATTGTTCTATATATTATGCAATCGTCTGCAAATAATCTGACTTTTGTTCCTGAACTAATGCAATTTGGTAAATCATTTATGTAATTTAAAAATAGTAGTGGACCCAAGACTGTACCTTGAGGTACACCTGAGTTTACTGTTATCGGTGTTGATTTAGAGCCATTTATTATAACAGTTTGTTCTCTCCCTATCAGAAAGTCTTTAATCCACTGATGCAGTGGACCATTAATGCCGAAATATTTTAATTTTTTAAGCAAACTATGGTGGTGAACTTTGTCAAAAGCCTTAGAAAAATCTAGTAAGATAGCATCTATTTGTTCACTATTATCTAAACCTTTTGAAAAATCATCAATTAATCCTATTAGTTGTGTTTCACATGATCTATATTTCCTAAAGCCATGTTGGTATGGTGTGAGGACATTATGTTTGTCTAAGTGGTTTATGATGTTGCTACATATTATGTGTTCTAGGATTTTACATGTGATGCTGGTAAGTGATACTGGTCTGTAGTTCCTGGGTCAGATTTTTCTCCTTTTTTAAATAGGGGGGTGACATTAGCTTCTTTCCAGTCCTTTGGTACTCTGCCCTGGTTAAGTGAAGCCTGAAAGAGTATTTTGAACACTGGGGCTAGCTCATTACTTAGTTCTTTGAGTAATCTAGCTGGAATACCATCAGGTCCAGATGCTTTATTTGGTTTGGTGTTGGCTAATAGTTTTTGAATTCCATTTTCTTGTACTACTATATCTTCTATGTTGTCTACTTGGTTCAAATTCAGTAATATGTCTTTGTCTCCTGGGGCTGAGAATGCTGATGCAAAGTATTTGTTTAGAATGTTTGCTTTAGTTTCATTATCATTATGTATTATGTTATGTTCATCTTTTAATGGCGCTACGCCTGTTGTTTCCATTTTCTTAGACTTAATGTATGACCATAGGTTTTTGTTGTTATCTTTAGATATTACATTGTTTATGTATTCACTCTGCAGCTGTCTGCTTACTTTTTGGGTTAAGTGTTTAATTTTTATATACTTTTTGTAAACTCTTTCTGCATTAGTTTCTTTAAATTTTCTATAGAGGTTTTCCTTCTGTTTACAAAGCTTCTTTAGTCTATTATTAAACCAGCATTTATTTATTTTGTTTGATGTGTATTTAGTTGGTATATGATTTTCTATAATGCTTTTAAGATGGTTTTTAATGAAATTCCAGAGGTCATCGACTGGTTGGTTAATGTCTTTTTCTAATAAGAATGTTTGTTGAAAGTTTAGTGCAGCTTGGTGTAGTTGTGTCAGGTTACATTTATTCCAGAGTAAGATTTTTCTTTTGGGTTTTGTATTGGCTACTGCTTTTATCTGACTGTGTATTTTTATGATCTCATGGTCTGATAGACCAGGGATAATTTCATAATCAACTACTAATCCAGGTCTGTTGGTTAAGAAGAGATCTAATGTGTTGTTTAATCTAGTTGGCTTTTTAATGATTTGATCTAAACTTAGGTTGTGTAAAGTTTCTATGAAAAGCTCATTTATGTCCTTAAGGTTTTGGTGTTTATCTATGGTTAGTGTTTTCCAATTTATATCAGGTAGGTTGAAATCACCCATAATCCAAAAAACTGCATTTTTATTTGTCTCTTTAAGTGTAGTAATCTGATTACATAGTTCCTGCATGTATTCTAAACTAGAATTTGGTGATTTCCAGGTTTTATATATACCGATATATATATATATTGCAATTTAACAATTACACCTAGAATTAGCGTGGGGCCTATGAAAGTGCAGGGTCCACTGCGACCGCATAAGTTGCAGTGGCTTAAGACCGGTCCTGGTCTGAAATATATTAGATTGCCTAGACCTAGAGTAGAGTAATTTATTATTATTAAGAACAATAAGAGTTAGATGTTAATGTTAGATCAGATAATCAGTATAACATATAATATATATATATATAACCACTAGTTCTATATATATGTATACAAAGTATACATAATTAAGTATAAATGTTAATAAACAAATTTTAAAAAATCTATTTTACAGAAAACTTATGACATGTGGCATACAGACAAGTTTACTAGATGGATCTTTCATCATTTTGGAAATACAAGAAGAGTTAATATTCCCTGTTTCTATAGATTGTGAAACCAATCACAGAAACATTCTACAATTTTATTTTATATATAATAAATACCAATAAATGTAAATAAAAAATCACATTTTAATAGAGTTCTTCATTATACACACAACATTATTTTAGTAAAAGCTTCGAATCAGGATTTAATATTATTATGTCATAGCCCAAAACTCCATCAGGATGTTAGTTAATGGCAGTGGTCAATGTTTGAACCTGAGACCACAGAGAAGACAGTTCGGAGCGCAAACCACACAACTTTCTGCGTTTCGAAACGTATTCAAATTTTGATCATTTCTATGTTATTGCAGATTTGAATGTCCATTGCAATGATGACTTGATCTGTAAAGGGGTTACATTTATAAAAAATAAGAGTCGGATCTCATTCTTCGAATGATGCTATTTATTAGAAATTGCAAGGTGGAATAGATATTAGAGGCCAAAAGAAAATCCACTGCCGAGGGAAGACGTAGACGTCGTAAAGAACATTTAAATTGACCACCAGCTAGGGCTGCGTAGCCATGGAAAATACTGCATTCCTCATTAATCTTTCGACTCGACTGCCAGCCTTATTTATTTAACACTTTAAATTATGAATAGCTCTGCATTTTTTAATAACAATAAAATATATATATATTCAGTGATTAACTGGCAATAATTGGGTTACTAAAATTTAATAAAATGAGTTGCATAACTACAACAACAGTAGCCTATATGCATTACTGAATATTATATTGATACTACAATTTATTTTTCACTTCCCAGAGAAAAGAAAAAAACAACAACTCCTTTTGCAGTTGGATAATCTCTTCTATTTATAGTCTAAACACAATTTAAAACTTTGTTACAGTTACAGATTAACTTGCTAACTTAACTATCTAATGATTCTATTCGTGAGGTATATGAAAATTCAATTTTTACATATAGATTTATAGAACTATTTAAGTAAGAGTGTAACAAAATCCATATTTCGTATATTAATAATAATATAGAATTGGTAGATCTAGGGCTAATTTTTGTCTTATAGATTAGTTTTTAGAAATTTAGATCTAGTAGATCTAAATCAGAATACCTTTAACTTTTAAGTCTAGGTTAAGGTTAAAGCTATTTGCTAGAGTTGTACGATGTTGTGACTCTAGATTCTAGATTCAAACTAAATATAATCGTGTACTACAATAACTACATTGAATGAGCTCAACATTGTAATTAATGTTGTTTTTTTCCCATATTTGGCCTATTTAGGCCCTAACCCTATAGGTTAATAATCACTATTAAGTGTATAGATAGAGTATATAATTTTAAACTTTGTTTTTCTAGATCTAGGCCCAGCACCTCGATCGGATCAGTCTAGATAGATCTATATAGATAGGTCTAATCTCTAAATATCCAATACTACTATTACTAGATCTAGACTTCATCTAATTAAATTTAGGTCTACTTCATACATCATTAATGATCTGAGAAAAGAAGATCTAGCTCTTGATCAAAAGCAGTAGATGTAGAACTAGAATAAGCCTGAAGCAGTAACATAAGCCATAAATTGCGTAACTTGGCTAAAACGAAACATGTGAACTGAGGCGCGCGGTACTGCGTGGGCTGAAACGCTGTTCGCTTGACTAGATCAAGAATAAGCCAACAAATAGTAGATCTAACATGCAAAGCCATAAATTGCGTGATTTGACCTAATTTCCCCAACTCTAACATCCACATTTTATAAACTGGTGTGTTTTAGTCGCCTTTGTTTTCAGAAACTAGCATTCCTGTAAAAAGGAATAGGGGAAATACGCTAAGCCATAAACTGAAAAATTTGACATGATTTCCCTTAAACTACGTCATCGACCTTGGTTGTCTGGGAAATACTGATCTCGAATGGCTTCGAGATTGTGAAATTTAATAGTCCCTAAAACGCATATTAAATTGCTTATATCTAAATAATTACAAAGAATATATGTCTAATATTTCGTATATATGTTTCTTTAAGCATTATGAAACTAAAAAAAAGTATTACACCGGTTTCCGCATCTGACCCCAAAACCTCTTCAGTTGGTCTTTAAGTCCAAACTGCACTTTGAAAAGCTGACTGCACACAATGCATTGGTAGGATGGGTCTGGTGTGGCTTACTTTTGCTCTAAATTTTTTATGGAAAGTAAAATGTGCTCTCTGTGGGTAGGGAAATAAATATTATTTTGTTTTATGGCACATTGGGGGAAGCGGTGGCTGAGCGTTAAAGTGCTTGACTTCTGAACTGGGGTTCGAATCCAGCTGAAGACTGGGATTTTTTATTTCAGGGATATTCAGGTGCCTCTGAGTCCAACCAGCTCTAATAGGTACCTGACATTAGTTGGGGAAAAGTAAAGCGGTTGGACTTGTGCTGGCCACATGACACCCTCGTTAACCATAGGCCACAGCAACAGATGACCTTTACATCATCTACCCTAAAGATCACAAGGTCTGAACAGGAACTTTACTTTGTTTTTTAAATATTGGCCACATTATTGTTATAAATATAGTGAACTAAAGAATGAAGTACCTTCCTTTTCTTCATCACTGTCTGCACCAGATTCTTCTTCTGTTCCATTTTTATCATCCATATCCTCACTTTCATCATCATCCTCTTCATCACCACCAGCATCACCACCATCATCATCTTCATTTAAGCTTTCATTATCACCAGCCTCAAAGTAATCTGAATTGTCACTGGCTTCTTCACTGTTTGATTCATTGCCATTCTCAATACTGAAATTGAAAATTATGAAAAAAAAAAAAACAAGTCACAAAATTTAGGTCATTATAAAGATCAGAAATATTGCAGTTCTTTGTCAGTCAATCGGGACCGCCCTACAGATTGCGGGGCCCTATAAGAAACAGATTGTGCGGGGCCCAGTCTGTGCAAGGATAAGGATATTAAGTGAAAATAAAGATTTTGTATCAGAAAATAAATTCGTCTTTGCACTTTATTAAGTACAAAATCAGGCCACATTAACTTTACTTGTCATCTATAGTAGATAATAGTTTCCCAACAAAAAGACGATAAACATTGAGATCTGTCTTTTGGATTTAGGCTACTATCGACTAGCAAAATATTGATTGATTTGATTGAGATCAAAATAGATTTAGATCTATACTTATATGCCAGTGACTATTAAAGGAAATAAAGTACTGGAACTTCCTGTTTTGGTTAAAATTTGCTTTATTATATTTTTATTAAATGAAAGCTGAAAATTCACTTCTTTTTTTTAATGGCGTTATCCATATTGAATGAAACCCCAAAAGACAAATTTGTCTATTTTTCAGGAGATTTTAAAGAGTTTTCAGTAGATTTTCATGACTTCTTTGTATATTTTGCAATTTCAGATTTCCAGAAGTTCCTGGAAAATCAGAGGCTGCTGGAACCCTGTAATAATAAGTTTAAATGATTTAATTTAATAAGTTACACCTAGAATTAGAGCGGGGTCCAATGCAGCTGCATAGGTTGCAGAGGGCTAAGACCTGCCCTACAGTCAATTTTTAGAAACAGAGATAGTCCCAAACAATTATTATTTACTCACTAACCTGGAATCTTCTTGTTGAAATTCTTCTTCTAAAAAAACAAAAAAGCAAAAACAAACAAGCTTTTAATTTTGCTATTTTATCTAATTTTAACTAAATGATAGTTTCATTAATAGTTAATCCAAATATATATCAAAAATCATAATAATAATATTTTTCATTTTATTTGTAGCATGGAAGCTCACTGCTATTAATAAATTGTTTTCATAATTTCCATTAATTCCCATCACCATTTTCATATTCAATCTTTAAACATGTCCACAACCTTTACAGAGACTAAAACTAAAAGTTTAAATCCACAGTGATAAATATTCTGAATCATCGTAATACTTTTTTTTTCCTTTTTGCAGTGAGTGCATACAAATTAAACTACTTGATAATTGTGCACACTTACCATCAGAATAGAGTTCATTTCTAGATGTTCTTTTCCCTTTGTATTTTGGATCATCAGCTATAAGAGCAGCTTGTTTTCTTAATGCTGTTGATCCAAGTGTCTCAGTCTCATCAAGGCTGTCTGCAAGCTTAGCTTTGAAACCTAACAGAAATACAAATAGTTTACAAAGCCATTCCATTGTTTTAATCAACTTTAAGTAAATCAGAAGCTAGTAGTTCAAACTTACATTCCATTTTAAATCAAGATCATATTATCCCAATGAGCTGATATGCACAAGTTTAAATAAAAAATTTAATTGCACATGCCGTGACATAAAGGCTGGGAGGACAAACTGCTTGGCTACCTAACAAGAAAGCTAGAGTTCAAAGCCCGACTCGAGCAGAGTTTTGTTTACTGCATGCCTAAACTGGCTAAAGGTACAGAAACCTTTTCCTAGGGGCAGCAGGGAATGGGCTGGTCCATAGCGCACTGTGCAAGCTGTAACTGTAAGCATCTAGCCACTAGATTCTATATAAAAGCAATTTAAATAAAAAATTCCACTAAGGGAACTGACTCTCATACAACATTACATCACATGTAAACAAACACTATTATTACTGTTATCGACATTTGTAATGTTGAATTCAATCCAATTTCGTAGGATAGATCATTATGTAGATCTAATTCATAACCAGTAGAGGTCAAGGTAGACCTATGGGCCTACAGATCTAGACTATAGACTCTATCAACACAATATTACATCTAGAATATTCTTGACATAATACTCACAATTTTACTCACATGAAACATAGATCTAAATCTAGAATAGACACTATCACGGTGACTAGATTAAATTCTAGATCTACTATAGATGATAATTATAGAATTATTATTAAATTTTATACATAGATCTATTATAACTTTACTATAAGCTATTATTCCTAATATTATATTTTATATTTAATAAAGATATAAATCAATGTAGGTCTCTACACTATTATTATTATATAGACCTTAATTAAACTTAAGTATAGTCTAGATCTAGATTAATATATCTAGACTATTTCTAGACACTCTAACTCTCTCTTATAGACTTATATAATACAGATGTTACTTTAAAAAAATGATGATTACATCCTAGGCATCATGCATTTTATCATGCATATTAACCAATGACCTAAATTCTGCCAAGTCACTGGTTTTCCTGGCTAGCTCAGGCATCACATTCCATGCTCGTTTATAAATAGCACTGGGGAAGAAGGAGCATTTGTACAAATTTGTCCTAGCATATGGAACGAGTTCAACGAGGGATGTCCTTTATCTTTGTGTCTTTCTAAGTATTTTATTAAATTTTGTATTTGAAGATTATGGTTCAATGTTTTATGTATAATTGCTACTTTTATTTTGAGTCTTCTATCCTGAAGGCTTTCTAAATTTAGTGATTTTACTAAAGGTGTTACTCTAGTCAAATGTGAATATTGGTTTGTTATGAATCTCACTGCTCTATTTTGTGTCTCTTCCAGTTTCTTAATGTTTTCTTGAGTTGAGGAGTCCCAAAGCTCAAACCGAACAGAGCATGCACATTCTATTATTGGCCTTCCAAGTCATAGACTAGTCAGTGAGTATAGTTACCGTCACATAGATCTACTAGAGTCATTATTCAATCATTATTGTATGATTGAATATAAAAAGAAAAATATTTATAATGATAATTTAATTATGATATAGATCTATATATATTTATATACCATGGCCATCATTCATAGCCAGGCATAGCCCTTTCTGGCCCTACCATCATGCCCTATGTCTATGACTACAGTACACACTAACACAGTGACACACACTATGACTATGTCTATGACCTACCTAGCCAATAGTCAATAGTCACAATGGATTGAATGGATAGTGCAATATTATAGTGGCCCATAATTGTCACTATATTATATAGATCTAGAGTCACTTAGAGTTTAGAATGACTTAGACTCTACTGTGACTCTAAGACTTAAAATACTTTGAAAAAATTAATAATTAAAATTTTATGTGACAAGATTTGTAAGTGTAAGTTTAAAGTTAACTAAGACTAGAGTACTAAGACTAAGACTAAGTCTAAGTTGACAGATCTAGCTAGACTCTAGAGTCAATCTAATCCTACATGATTATTACACTGAATTCGTCTTAAATTTTAAATGAAGCAATATTATTAAATTTCTAAATTTAGATTATAATACTAAATCTAATAATGAAAAAAAAAAATGATTCATAGATTTCTAAATTCATTTTCATACCATCGATGGGATCTTCGGGATCGATGTCAACTTCGGGAGCAGAACTTTGCAATTTAAAAATTTCATCAAATAACGAACTTTTAATTTTCGACATTTTACTAAATTCTAGATCTATTTTATATAACTAGACCTAATCTATATTTAATTTCAGAGATTAGATTATAGAATAGATCTACACTCTAGAATCTCTAGATCATACAAAACATGTGTTAAAGTCTATTTTAGTATTTTCTTTTAACCGGAAGTTTAAAAAAATATTTTTTTGCCATCTTTTTTATGGTCCATTGTGAAAGATAATGGATATTTTATGATGAATATCGTATCTATGCCTATATTGACTTTTCTAAAGTACACATGTGGCTGATTTGGCCTGTATGTACTTGAAAGTCTTTATCGTGGCATTTTGTTCACCTTGGAATAGATTTTTTTCTTTTTACACACAGAAATATTCAAATTAGGCTACTTTTTCAGGCATCACTTTATCAAGGTAGAGAACAGAGGGACCAGAAAGAGGCTAATGTAACTCTCCTATATAAAAAGAGGAGAAAAATCTGATCCAGGTAACTAGAGACCAGCATCACTCACCAGCATCACATATTGGACACAATGGCCTTTGACAAAGTTCACCACCATAGCTTACTTAAGAAATTAAAATATTTTGACCTTATTGTTTTTTTTTTTTTTTACATATTTCGGATGTACCTTCATAGTTAAAAATAATTTACATTACAGCCCAAACCTCCCGCAGGACGACGGGGGATGGGCAGGGTATGAGGCCGGGACCATTCAGAAGACCGAACGACAGCGCGCATAACGCACGACCAGGCAGCCACCCAACTTATGGTTCATTACACCAATATTTAAGTCATTGGTTAACATGCATGTCGCGTAGGACTTAATCATCTTCTATTTTTAAGTAACGTCTGTATTATATAACATAAGAAGAAGAATGAATTCAGGATTTCCTGATAGGGTGATCGCGTGAACGAAAAGTCGTGAACAATTTGTCGGTGATCGAAATGTCAGTGAACGAATAGTCGCGTGAACGAATTGTCGGGTGAACGAATTGTCTGGTGAACGAATAATCGCGTGAACGAAAAGTCGTGAACGATTTGTCGGTAAACGAAATGTCAGTGAACGAATTGTCGTGTCCCCCTGATGGGGAGCGATCAAATTGTAGTAATAAATGGATCCAAATAAACACCAGAGCCGCCGGTACGATATTGAAATCTTAACTTTTAAAAAGAGTTATTTGTTTAATAAAAAAAAAAAATAAATGCCCGTGGCGAATGGTCTTGGTAGGCTACTAAGGTAAATAATTTTGAATTCATTTGTTTTGTTGTTATATTAAATCGAATCAACATTATGAGCAATTTGTAACAGCAGTCTAATTTTTTTTTTTTAAATCATCAATCAAAGGCTGAAAATTGTTTGTATAGAATTCAAGTATAAAAAGAGTGAAGTTCCCCTTTCAGACCTTGCGATCTATAGGGCAGATGATGGAAAGACCATCTGTTTGTAAGATCTGATAAAAAAAGAACAAGCTTGTGCTCTAGACGCTGATTCAGAATGAACACGATCAGAACTATTTAGAATACTGTGTGGCTCCTTCTGTCTCGGAAGACAATGGATGAGCCAATCACTAGTTTCGTTTTTTCCCCCTTTGAATCGTGTATAATCTATATACACACACATTGAACATTGTTTCACATACTATATACTAGTATATACTATATATAGATTTATTATACTCGTCACCTTTAGTCAAGGTTATAAGAGAGAGAGAGCGCGCGATTTTATGTCATTATATTTTTTAGGCCTAGATATGACGATAAATGTTATCAGGGAAAGATAATACGGGTCGAAAAGTTGCTGGTTTTGTGTGGTTACGCCCCATTCTTTTTTGAACTTAGAGCGTGTAAAATGTGCTCGTGCGTGTAGACCTACTACACTCGCGTTTTAAAATAACATGTCCCTAATTTGTTCTCATGTAATTGTTCACCACAAGTAAACCACTCTTTTCTGGTTTACAGCCTAGGGCTAAGCCTATATTACTTTTGTACAGATTAAAAACATTTAACGATATGTACATAGTAAAAGTAGTAGTATATTTTCTCTATTCAATGTTAAGGCATGTAATATTATATTTAAACAAGCAAAATATATATTTATTTTTTATTTCACGAGAAAAAACTGTACATTTACAGCCATATATCTCAATACTGTAAGATTGATTCACCTTTTCTATATCAAATAAAATAAATCAATTGCCACTAAATAACTGATTAACTGGTTAATTGTTTGACTGATTACTATTTAGCTTGGGGCAATGAATAGTGAAAGTTGTGTAAAATTTCAACTTTACAAAAGTTTTACCAGACAGACAGACGAGTGAGTTAATATTATATTTAAAAAAACCAAAACAAAGCTCATCTAAGGAAAGGAACTCTGCATTTACAACTATATATCTCAGTAATGTAGGTGTTATTTGCTTATTCGATATCAAAGAAAATAATTAATTACCAACAATTAATTAATTGGTTAATTTTTTAATTTGGTTCGTGTTATGCTAGAAGCAATTAATGATTATTTTAAGTTTCAACTTGATCTGAGAATGGGTATGGGAGACATGTGTACACTTAAGGGGACGAAACCTACATAGGCCTATTTAGCCGTATCTATGAATACTGAAGTATTCATTTCCTTTGTTGGTATCAAACAAAATAATTAATTACCAGAAATTAATTGACTAATTGGTAATTTTGTTGTATTGATTCAAGCCTTGTCTATGCCAATGAATAATTGTATAAAGTTTCAAAATAACGTGTACAGACTTTTAGCTAGAAAGACAGACAGAGATTTAATTCTGTAGGGGTGAAAATACAAGAAACATGCATATTTGTCCGGCAGGGTCACATTGACAGACAGACAGAGATTTACTTCTGTAGGGGTGAACGACTGTATAGAAAATACAATAAACAAACATATATGTTACTTGGTCCGGCAGGATCACATTGAGAGACTGACAGAGTGAGTTGATATAAGCTTTGTAAAAAAAACAAAAAAAAAACAACATGGAAAATAAAACCCAACAAAAACAAGTAAAATATATTTTTAAAAAACTTTTTTTAAAAATCAAAGCTTATATTAAGTGTAATTGTATCAATTTCTAGATCTAGACCAGTGATTCCCAAAGTGGTCTATATAGACCCCCAGGAGTCTACGAAGACCTCCAAGGGGTCTACGAAAGTAAAAAAAAATAAATTGGGGGTCTATGAGATGTCCACGGGGGTCTACGATAATAGATTTCATTTAAGCAGGTCGAGTTACTTAATTTTCACATTCCATTAATGTAATTATTTCATACACTAATATATGATGTGTACCTTCGTTAATCCTTTAAATATTTATCCTGCTATTCAAACGAAAAATTGTTGTAATCAATTTCAATACTTATTTAAATAGCTTAATTTTGTCTACATGTAACTAATATTTAGAAAAAAAAAAGAAAAGAAATGTAAACAGTACAGCATTAATTATTTAAAATTGGGATTCCTTCCTTCCTTGTCAAACAAGCAGTTGCCTAAGTGACTTTTTTATGACGATATGAACCAGTTACGCTGGAGGATCATTTGAGACAATGCCACCCTGACAAAAATTAAGATGTGAAAAACTTTTGAACACTCAAAGTTCAAAATAGACCCACAAAATCTCTGTTCGACATCATGTAGAGAAGATGATGGTTTGTGAGAGTCTTACAAGATTTCATTACTTAAAGCAAAATACGGAAAACAGCAAAGGTCCAACATTGATTTTACCAGCCGTTTTACATAAACCTACATCTGTTATTATTAAAAGAATTTCTTTAAGCGACAATACAGTTCAAGGTCGCTTCGGTGGCATGAGTTATAAAATTAAAAGCTTCTTATGTAAATCATTGCAAAAGACATAAATACAGTTTGGTCTGAGTCGGATCCAGAACTTTGGAGTGGGGGGGGCGATTTTTTTCCAAACCCTAACCCTAACGCCCAGTAAACCCTAACCCTATGCATAAACGTGCGTACAGCATATATATATATATTCGATATATGAGAATAAAATAAGACTTTCTCAATCTTCGGCGAAAAAAACAGAAAAAAAAAAACAGTCTTTCTCTTGCAAGCTTGGGGTCTGGGAGAGCGCTATAAGCTTCTTCAGTGGGGTTCGGGGCGAAGCCCCGACGCCCAAAAGCGTTTTATTGCATTTTTCTCTGCAGAAACGCATTCTTTTGACATCTACAGCTCATTATTTATCAGTGGGGTTCGGGGCGAAGCCCCGACGCCAAAAGCGTTTTCTTGCATTTTTCACGGCTGAAACGCATTCTCCTGACATCTACAGCTCATTACTTATTAGTGGTGTTCGGGGCGAAGCCCCGACGCCAAAAGTGTTTTCTTGCATTTTTCACTGTAGAAACGCATTCTTCTGACATATACAGCTCATTATTTATCAGTGAGGTTCGGGGCGAAGCCTTGACGCTAAAAGCGTTTTCTGGCATTCTTCACTGCAGTAACGCATTCTGGTGCCCTACAGCTCATTATTCATTCTATTATAAAGGACCTTTTGAAGAATGAGAAAAATATTCTAATATGAATTTATAATCCCTTAATACATTGCAAATACAACCGATTTGTTCTTTGAAAAGATAAGATACCCCACATATTTAGATTAAGGTTTTGAGGATCGCCGCCGAAAAAAAAAAATTTGATTAATAATATTCAATAAAATTCCAGCATACATCGTGAGTTATAGTCTTAAATTTATTTAACTAGAAAAATATGAGATAGAGTAAAGGTTGGAAAAGTCGACTAGGAAAAAATTATCTGGCTTTGGAACTCATCTCAACTGTGACTGTTATATTGAAAAATTTCGTTTGAATTATAACTTTTCCAAAGCAAAGTCTTTATTAAAATAGTTATGATAAATTCATGTCAAATTACACAAACTCTGTCTGGAAAGGGCAAGGGCGGTAAAATGAAAACTATTAATTCTCGCTCTTTTTATAATTTCTGCTATTGATTGCATTTTGCATTAAAGAATAGGGGTTGGGCGACTCTATAAAATGATTTACTTTATAGCATATATAAATTATATTAGTGACAGATTTTTTTTAATTTTGTAATTTCTTACTATAATACAAAAAGAAAAAGTATTGATTTGTCCGATGGGGGGAAGGGGATTGCATGTATCGCACTTCCACCTGTTTATATTATATAGATATTCGACTAATTTTGTTCACATACTATGATTTCTCCATCAAAGTAGGACCGCCCCCCCACTCAAAGGGTTTAGATGGGAAGGACGGTGGAGGTATTCGCTCTTCCCCTTCCAATCGGCCAACAGGTGAACGAAATTATATAAAGACCGGTTAAAATACCAATAACAAGTTTTAATCATATAGATAATAATAATAATAATTGATTCTGTTAGCAAGCTGTGATTTCTACAAATAAATAGGACCGCCCCCCCCTCCCACTCGAAAGTTTATGGTGGGGGGGGGGGCGGATTGATGCCATCGCCCCCTCCCGACACTACCAAATCGGCCAAAATACTAGAAGGGGGGGGGCGAAATAATCTAAAAATAGGTTGAAATATAAATAATTAGTATATATTATTAACATAAGTAATAAATTCGCATACAAATTGTGTGAATTCTAAACTATAATTCGTCCGCCCCCCCCCTTCGGGGGGGGGTGTCGGCCGAGTGGGGGGGGGCGATCGCCCCTACCGCCCCCCCCCTGGATCCGCCAGTGGGTCTGACAAGGTGTAGCGCTGTGTGCTACAAACTGTCTAATGGTCACCATCTCATCTATGCCTGTGGTCCCTTCTGGGCATAGGCCACCAACCAGCTTCCTCCAGGCATCTCGGTTCTGGGTGAATCTCTCCAACTGTCCGCACGTCTTGCCCATCTGGTTTGCATCTGCTTCCAAATCGCGGAGACCTGGAGAACCATCATCACCACCATGAAAAAAAATCCAGGTATTCATCAATATCTGCCTGAGAAAGATTCTTATAATCCGATGGCCAGACAAGATCTCGAATGAGGAATTGTGGCAAAGAACAAAGCAGCAGCCCATTGAAGTAGATATCTTTCAGAGACGCTGGAGATGGATAGGTCACACACTTCGATAGTCTGCATCCAAGATAACAAGGCAAGCCCTAACCTGAAACCCCCAAGGAAAGAGAAAGAGGGGACGGCCCAGGAATACATGGCGCTAATAGTCACCGTCTCCTAATATTTTCTTGGGTTAACCAACGAGACCTTTCCCATGTTTGGGTATAGTAGCAAGGCAGCAGAGGTTTGAGTTAAGTTTTCCTTCTGTTCGGTGGGTAGCAAGACAAGGTTAATGAGCCCTTCCTGCTCAACGCTTACTGGTTTAGGCTCCAGTTACTCGCCTTCGACCCTTCTCCTGTTCATGAAAACAGTTCCGCAGATTCATTATTTGAGCCACACGTGAAAGATCAAGAAATAGGCCTACACGAACAACTGCTCTTTGCGAAACCTTTTACAATGATACTTTAGGCATATTAATTAATTAATTAATTAATATTTAATGTTAGGAAAGACTACTTCATAGAACGACTAATTCGTATATGAAACATAATATCCGTAGTTGTGTAGTTTTAAATTACCATTTCACTCTTCAACTCCCTACAGTTAGAAATTTGTTTTAAAAAAAATGTTAATGAATTTGCAAAAATGTGCAAGTTGAGCAGGGGGTCTACCGAAAACCAGAAAACATGGCAAGGGGTCTACGGGACAAAAAAGTTTGGAAACCACTGATCTAGACTAACAATAAAATTGTGTGATTGGTAATATTTTTACCAATTGTTATTTGTTAGCAAAATTTCACGCTTTTCGGATGCTCAATGTGCAATGATCAATGTACTGGAGTAGACCAGTTAAAGGGGAGAGGGGGGGGGGAGATCTGGGAGGCTTCCATCTTAGATTTTCATAAGGCCTAAATAATTTAAAAAAAAAAAAATTGCTCTACTCGAACTCGAGGGCTCAAGTCTTTTTGATTGAAGGCCGACACGATAGCAACTGAGCTAGACAAATCCTTACTAAATTAGAAGGTTTTAAGTTATCTAGTAGGCCTACTAGTTTTAATTTTTTTGGCGACGACCTAATTCTCTTCACAACGATTATCTCCCTTAGCTTGTACTGTCTCTAAAACAAAACAAAAAAAAATCAATAACGACTAATTGATAAAATAATTGGTCTTTTTTTAAATTTTTAATTATTGATTCATGTGTTGTTAGAGACAATAACTAATTGTGCAAAGTTTAAACTTGATCCGAGAATGGGAAGTTGAGGATTTAGCGTGTAAAACGATTGTAGGCTACTAGCAGGGCCGCCGCGAGGGTTGTGGCCGCCTGCGTGCGAAATTTTAAAATGCCGACCCCCCCCCCCCCTTTTTTTTTTTTTAGAAAAAAATACATTAAGACTGATCTGGACTGATCTGGACACTGTACCTAAAGTGCACTTTGATTTTAATCCATTTTTGTACCATTCCTTTTTCCTTTCAGGTCTGCATCGTTGACGTATCCCCATGCCCTCTAAGATGTTTTATTTTCAATTTTAACTTTTGCATTTTTTTTAAACAATGTAATGAAAAAAAAAGAAACTTAGTCTCACTAATAACGTTATTATTAAGTTTCATTTATATTTTTAAACACTATGTATATAATCCAAATTTACATAGTTAAATAAAAAAAAAAAGATTCAGTTTCACAGACTTATATATAAGGTCTATGGACAGTTTTGTTTTTTCCGAAATAGTTTTGCCTACATAAATTTTGAGCATTGTAAAAGTTTCTTCATGGAGATAGAATTGAAGATGCGGCAGGCTTTCGCTCAAGTCGGCAAGGGATTTGATTCCGGGTGGGACGCTTATTCTGGCCTTTTTCACTTAGTAAGAAGAGAGAATTTTTAAAAAGGCTAATATTAATGTGTTTTCTATCAGAATGCACTTTTCATCCTAATAAAAAAAAATCGAGGGCCCTATTAAGTCTAATTATAAAGAGGCAGCCCTGGCCAATAATATTATGCGAGGGACATTCTAGGTAGGCCTACATATTGCGCACGGACGTCTGTAATGGGCGTGATCTTTTTAAATAAATTCTTTGTGTTAAGTCTCTGTTGCGGATGTTTTTTTTTCACACAAAAGTCGTCACTATAAAGAAGTACAGAAGACAGAAGAATTCGACCATTCTGAGACCAAAAATTCCAGAAGAATCACACAAGCGGAGAGGTTTTTAAATTTTTGCTTTAAAATGTTTTAACCCATATTGTTGCATACGCCCGTCGCAAAAAGAGGTTTACAATGAACAAGGTTCTTGTTAGAAGATAAAAAGACGTTATCTACTAAAGATATTTTAATTTGTAGACCTATATACATGTCATTTACATATTATTCAGATAAATTACATTGAAAATAAAACATTTTTTCACCTCTCCCTTTCCTGATTGGTCGTTGGCTTGTCGCTTCAAACATTTACTACAACTGAACCAATGTATGCGTTTAATAGTTTTAATAACTAAGATTGAAATAACTTGAACAAAATTTCTTATATAAACATAAACTCAAGATAACCGTTATTTCAATATTCACAGATTTAACTTGAGATAGAAATCTAATATTAATGAAATAAACTGATGTTTCAACGAAATCTAACTCGAGACAAAACAACGTCTTTACTCAATTCATGTCTCCAGATCGTTTGCCGTTTCACTAAATTAATCACCCTCAATGCATAACCACCAATCATTTGTTTAATCTCTTCTTATCGTCGCCTGGGAAACATACACACTTTATAACACAAGTTGTTCCCCCCCCCACACACACACACACGTGGGACCTAAAGTTTTAGAAATGCTGCATTAAAGATACAGATGGTCAATACTGCAAAACAAAATAATACAAATAATAATCCAATACGGAATACTTGCACATGTTTTTGAAAAAAACATTTAAAAATGTAAATACGTTAATTATAATGGAATATTAAGCAGTTCTAATATAAAATATTAATACAACAGATTCCGTTTTCAACTGATTTTACTAGGAAAAGAAGAGAATTAAATGTATTTTAAACTAGAACACAAATGAACTTAATGTCGACCTACATCTACACTCTATAATCAGTCAATCATTTCAAATAAAAGTGACAATGTTTTAAAATTGACTTTCTAATTACTAGATCTACTTACAGGGCGGGCTATTTGACTCGAAACAAATATTACAAACAACCCCCGAAAATTCAAGGCCAGGAGAGTGTCGGCACTGGAAAAAAACGCGTGACAATCCCTCGCGCGGCGCTTTTTTTTTGTTCTTTTTTTAAGTTCCTAAAATTACTTCTTATTGTACGAATATCGTCTTCCCCCCCCCCTCCCCTTGTTCCAAGTTTTCAAAGGATAATGGAATCATTAAAATTAAAAAAAAAATATTTAAGTAATTTTTGTTATTATTTGACCAAAAATTAATATAAAAAAAAAGGAATCTTGGAATATAGATTTGGCCGCCCCTTACATTAGGCCGCCTGCGTGCAATGCACACATTGCACAATAGGAAGCGGCGGCCCTGGCTACTAAACATACATACAGAGTGTGTTGATATAAGCTTTGTAAAAAGTAAAGATTTTAAAAACTCGAATTAAAAATATAATGTTCAAAAGAATCGATATCAAGTCGATGTGCATGGTCCTTGTATTACTTGGCGCCACACCTTCATAGAGGACCTCAGAACAGTGGACACCAGGTGGGAGGAGGCTTCAGACATTGCCAATGACAGATCTTTATGGAGACAGCTTGCTGCCCAATGCGCCGAACGGCGCGCGAGTACCTAAGTCTAAGTAACTCTAAGAATGAGGTAGTTCCGGATTCCCCCCGAGTCACGTGGTTGTGTGTAGGCCTATACAACGCGCACCGTGCTTAGTTTTAGTTAGTTTGTAGTGGGAATCTGAAGCGTTTCAAGTCAATATGTAGTGGTTTCAATTTACTCATTAGCGCTAAACTATAATTTGTTAATAACATGAGAATCTAGAGATACATTTTTTTAATAGTTTCAAATAAAAAAAATAGTGATAGAAGATATATAATATTATTGTACAAGATTTTTATGTGTGTGTACATAAAATTATGATAAAATACAAATAACGAATTTAAAAAAAATGGATATTTTCGGAAGATCATTGGTAGATGGTGCTCGATACAAGAAAAGTGAAATTCAGATTTTCAACAGTAGGTCATTTGACCTTTCAATGAAAGAGACCATCCATAACTAGCTCGGAAGAGAGAGAGAGAGAGAGAGAGAGAGAGAAAGACTCTGAGCTGAAATTTGAGAGCCACTGGTCTAAATATCTTTGAATAAAACTTGGTACACATTATTGCTGTACCGCACCACATGATATCAAGCCGATTTTTAAATATTGACACACTTGGTCTATATATTCAAGGACCTCTATGTTCTACTAGGTGACCTTAACACTGCTATACAAATAAGGATGTGGAACTCAAAGGAATCAAGTAAACAAACAAACACGACTTCTGTTGCGTCGTGCCCTATTTGTACTGCGAGGTGAGCACATGTGTGTGGTACTGTTAAAACAAATAGATCTGGGTTTTATAGAGGATTAAATTAGTTTGTCACTTTTCCTCTTATTTGTTTTTTCTATTGTGTTCTCATAAGGCATTCCTGTTATATATATATATATATATATATATATATATATAGCCTATATATATATATATATATATATATATATATATAATATATAATATATTGTCATCCAGGGGGCTCAGGACTTTGCACTGGGGTTTTATGCCCCCTCGTATGGCTGGTAAGACCTATGTGAGCCCGGAATGTTCGGCTGCACACTGGGCAGGTTATTCCAGCTGGAGCTAGTGTTATTGGCCTTACTTTTCTTCTCTGGCGTTTTTCTTCTGCCAGCGTTGTTCTCTTTTCCTCAGCAACCTGTGAGCCAGTTTTCACAGCGCGACGCCATGATGCTCTGTCATGTGCCTCTGTCTCCCAGGTGAGAGTCTATGCTGAACGCCTTCAGAGAAGCTTTGAGGGTGTCCCTGAAGCGCTTCCTTTGACCACCTTGCGAGCGCTTTCCTTCGTTGGTCACACAAGAGTCGTTAGGGGCTATATTAGCTAATATTATTAATCCTCCGCAATGGAAGGGGTGGAATTTTGGGACTGATTCTTTGTTTTGATTCTGTTTATTTTAGGTGATTTTAAATGTTAAATCATCACTTGTCCCAGCGCAGCCAAGGGGGTTTTGAGTTTAAAATCCCCATCCAGGGGGTTTTGAGGTAAAAAAAAACAACAACCTCTTCTATAAAATGACAAATAATGCAAACGACAGTCACCGAATTCCACGAGCGTAGCCAATGGGCATTTTGAGTTTAAAACCCCCACCTTTTTTTTTTACCATAAAATCCCCTCTTCAATATCAGACTATAGCGGAGAGGACTCAGCATATCCACAAAACTGAAAGTCTACAGTGCTGTAGTCCTCCCGTCACTCCTACATGCATCAGAGTCCTGGACCCTATATTCCCGCCACACCAAAAAGCTAACTCAAGAAAACATTAAGAAACTGGAACAAACACAAAATAGAGCAGTGAGATTTATAACAAACGAATATTCACATTTGACTAGAGTAACACCATTAGTAAAATCACTAAATTTAGAAAGCCTTCAGGACAGAAGACTCAAAAGTAAAGTAGCAATTATACATAAAACACTGAACCATAATCTTCAAATACAAAAACAAAATTTAATAAAATACTCTGAAAGACACAAAGATAAAGGCACATTCCTCGTCCCATATGCTAGGACAAATTTGTACAAATACTCCTTCTTCCCTAGTGCTATTAGAGCATGGAATGGGCTGCCTGAGCTAGCCAGGAAAACCAGTGACTTGGCAGAATTTAAGTCATTGGTTAATATGCATGACTAAATGCATGACGCATAGGACGTAATCATCTTCTTTTTTGAAGTAACGTCTGTATTATATAAGATAAGATAAGAAGGTTACAAATTTCTGCCAGTCGCCATAATGGGCACCATTAATAAAGTGCAGTAAATAGGAGATGTGGTTTTTGAACTATTTTTTCAATAGCAGGATATTGCACTGTAGATACCTCAGAATATGCATTTTTAAAAAAAAATATTGGACATAGTGCTAGTGGGGAGAGCGCTCCCCCAGGCCCCCTGGCTGGCAAGGGCGAGGTGTCTACAGATAAACGCCTTCCAAAAGAATGAAGGGTTGAAATGAAATAAAGATTTATATATATATATATATATATACACACACACATACATATATGACCCGGGAGGGGGGAGAAAAAAATCTCCACCCTCCCCCGAAAAAAATCCTGACTACGCCCATGGTACACAAACATAAAATACATATATCTAGTAATATATACATATTCGATACCCATTTGAACCAAATATTTTATTTTATTTAATTTTTGAAAAAAAATATTTTATTATATTTTAAGTTTCATAACGGATGTTTTTCTTTTTACTTTTGTTATATAAACAGTCACTTGCCTATAAATCAAGATCTCAAAGAAGGTAATAATTACCTATGCACTTGCCAAAACTGTGGACATCACTTTAAATTTCGTGCGGTTGGAAACATGAAGAGTTCAATTACTTTTTCAGTTAATGGAAAATCGTACACAGGTAGACTGCTAGATCTATTAAAGACATTAGATCTTTAGAATTTATTCTCTCTTATCGAGATCTAAATATAGTATATATAATATAGCTCTATTTATCTAGACTAGTAGTAGTAGAGTCTAGATTTGATGATTAGATCAACTTCAAGATCAAATTTACTAAATTAGCGAAACAAATAATTAGATTATTATTGATAGATCAATAGATCTTTATAATCTACTTGTGGTTATATTGTGGTTATAGTAATTTAACAATAATTCTGCACCTTGCTATCACACAACGCCACACAATAGTACTTCAACACTGGCCCACTGCCGATAATAAACTCCTACTCCTACAATCTACAATAAACAATGTTGAATGTAAATCTTGATAATCCCATAGTGACCCATAGGCATAACTAACTAAACCAGTCTTTAGTGGACAAGGTCTTATCTGAAAGCCAGTGTGGTTTCAGAGCCGGTAAAGGTACATCTGACATGATAATTGCGACAACTACAAGAAAAACCTGTACGCTGCCTTTGTGGGCCTCACCAAGGCGTTCTAATTGGTCAGTCACGATGGTTTGTGGAGGATTTTGGCTAGTGTGGGATGCCCACCTACGTTCCTATCCATTCTCAAGCAGTTTCATGTGGGACAAAGAGGCCAGATCAGACACAATGGTGCCCTTACTGATCACTTCCTAATAGAAAATGGCGTGAAGCAGGGCTGTGTACTTGCCCCTACTGTACTCTATTCGCTATCTTCTTTGGCGTGGGGTTAGGGTTAGGGGTTATGCTGGTTCAAATCGATTGCATGAAGGCATCTACAACCGGTTTCGTTCTGACGACAATGTGTTCAATCTCTGGCGTCTACTGTCCCATACAAGAACAAAGGAGATGATCATAACGGAGCTTCTCTATGCTGATGATTGCGCCCTGCTAGCTCACAATGAACATGACCTCCAGAACGCGGTAAACGAATTTGCATACGCTGCCGCCTCTTTCGGCGTATCTATAAACCTTGGGAAAACAGAAGTCATGTTCCAGAAGTCACCCAATGAAACATACTCAGCCCCAAGGATCACAGTAAACGGACAGCCCCTTAACGTGGTAGACCACTTCACATAATATCTAGGTAGTATAGTGTCAAATGACGCCTCACTTTTAAGGGAAGTTGATAACCGTCTGGCCAGGGCTAGTAGCGCTTTTGGACGCCTTCAGGCGAGAGTTTGGAAGAACAAATCTGCCTCAACCCTTCTATATGGCTCTGAGACATGGACACTATATAAAAAACAACTAAGACTTCTTGAGCGCTTTCACCAAAGATGCTTGCGCTCCATCATGGACATATGGTGGCAGGACCGCACTACAAACAGCGATGTCCTTGTGAACGGCGGTATGGACAGTATAGAGTGACTTCTTATGGTCCGACAGCTACACTGGGCAGGGCATGTATCCTGTATGGGAGACGAACGTATGCCAAAGGCAGTCTTTTTTGGTGAGCTAAAAGGTGGTCGACCTAATAGAGGCGCCCCACGGAAACGCTTCAAAGACCAGCTTAGACGTCAACTTTCTTTGGCTGACATAGAAGAGATCACCTGGCTGCATGCGGCGTCGGAATGAGACAGCTGGAGGTCATACACGAAGGCAGTGGGATACACATTTGAGACCAAAAGAAAATCTGCTGCCGAGTACAAATGCAGACGACGAAAAGAAAATCTAAATCGACCACCTGGTTATGCTTGCCCTGGATGTGGCAAAATATGTAGGTCACAGCTGGGGCTGCGCAGCCATGAGAAATACTGTATTTCTCACTATTCTTCGGACTCGAAGACAAGCCTTATATATAATCTACTATTCTTCTTCTATTCTTATATTGCAATTAATTATCTTATCTTTGATAAAAGTACTTTTATATAGATCTATGTAGATCAATATTAAAGACCTAGAGCTACTACTTTAAAAAAATAGATAATTAGATCTAGATCTGGTTCTAGATTCTAGATCTAGACTCTTAGTTTTTTTCTACGACGACTACGTCCTACACATTTCTTCATTATATGACAATCTAGTCAATAAGTCATGCATGTTAATCAAACAATGACTAAACTTTGCTAAGTCATTGGTTTTCTTGTCTGATTCAGGCAGCCCATTCATCCTATGACTCTAAACTCTAATCATACTTAGTATGATACTAGAACTAGACTAATGCCTGGCAATTAGGAAGAAGGAGCACTTTTAAGAATTTTTTCTAGCATTAGTAATAAGAAATGTACTTCTATCTTTCAATTTCTTTGTGTCTTGAGTATTTCATTCTAAGGTTTTGTTTTTCTATTTCACTTTTTAAATTATAGTTTAGTGTTTTATGTAGGGGCCTATGTATTATAGTCTAGCCACTTTACTTTTAATTATTCTGTCCTGAAGTGTCTCTAACTAAGTTTAGTGATTTTACTAATGATTTTGCTCTAATCAAATTGGGGATATTCATTTGTTATAAATCTCAGTGCTCTATTTTGTATTTGTTCTAGTTTCTTAATGTTTTCTTCAGTTGAGAGATCCCAAACAGAGGATGCTTATTCTATTATTGGCCTGACTAAAGTTAAATAGCATTGTAGTTTTATGTTCTTGTTTGATTTGTAAAAATTTCTTTTAATAAACCCTAATGTTCTGCTTGATTTTTAAATAATTTCATCAATATTAAGGTTATATGATGACTTCATTTATTATTGCACCTAGATATTTTTAGTTTTTAGACTGTGTGACTGGTTTACCACAAATAAGATTTCTAAAGTGGAATTTATTTTAGTTTTTTTTTGTTACTCTTAATAACTGACATTTTTCTGGGTGGAAAGACACACTTCAATTTGATTCCCATTTCTGTAATTCTTCTAATTCTTTTTGTAAAATTTCAGTATCTTGTGTTGTTTTTTATTGTTCTAGATATATATATTATGCAATCGCCTGCAAGTAATCTGTCTTTTGTTCCTGAACTAATGCAATTTGGTAGATCATTTATGTAAACAGAAGTGGGCCTAAGACTGTTCCTCGAGGTACATCTGAGTTTATTATTATTGGTGTTGATTTGGAGCCATTTGTTAATATTATTACAGCACTTATATTGACACAAATATAGATCTAGATGCTTTTTTCTTTTCCACAGTTGGTAATGAATATGATCCTGCCACTTCTTTGCTTGAGTTTCTTAGAAAAACTGGCATCTCTGTTGGCACAAAGGGGTGCTGTTTTGAAGGAGGATGTGGTGTCTGTCTTGTTACTGTCAAAATTATTGATCCTGTGACTGGCAATGACAGGACCTTTAGCATCAACTCAGTAAGTAGACCAAAGTAAATTTTGCATACTTCATTTGTGAAAGCATTCACTGTTTAATGCAAACACCTCACAAAACATTGTAAACTAAAATAATTTATTAATGTTAACTTTAGAAAGTAATGACAAGACCTAGACCTCCCATCTTACAATGTTAAGAAGAAGTCTGAGCAAACAAGATGATCTTGAGATGATTAGCATGTAGTATCAGTTGACGGGCTGTTTATTAAAATCTTTTCTACAAAAGATCAAAATTAAGATATTTGCACACACACCAGATGTCTGGTGAATTTTTATTAACAGTCATTAAACTAGGTAGGATGAGAGAATTAAATAATGAAACAAACTCACAAATATAAGAAAAGTAAACTTAATTCCACTAATTTCTGTTATCCTTAATTTTAAAGTATTAGTTATATAAGGTCAACACTACATTAGGTAGAGATAAGTTAGAAGGAATAAATCAGAAAACAAAAATCGTTTCAAAAGATCTTACTACTTTGTCAAATGGTAATGAAATTTGGGGGCATTTTATTTTACACCACTTCACTAATGCACAGTGTCAAGGAAACTCAACTTGCAAACATTTTTCATTGACAGTGTTGCCTGCAATTATATACCTGTGATGGTCTTGAGGTGACCACAGTGGAAGGTCTGGGCAATACATCTGTAGGCCTCCATCCAATTCAAGATCGTATAGCTAAATACAATGGGGTACAGTGTGGCTATTGCACTCCTGGACAGGTCATGAATATGTATGGGTAAGTCTGAATCATTATGTTATCAAGGAAACATTTCTATTACTTCCACACACTCTTGAACTGCAGGATACTCTTAGACTCCAGGATTCTATTAGAATCTGTTTACTGAAAATTTAATTTTTCATTATATTCTACTTTTCTATGTTCCTACAGACCTTGCTATCGAAGGAGAAGATGATTTAAGGGTAATCTGTTTCTATGGCATATAGTTAATAGTAAATAACATCTTTTTCTTTTCCCAACTAATGTTGCATACCTCTTTGATTTAAATCATTAAAAAAAAAATCTCAAAAACCCAGTATTCGTTGGGATTCAAACTCATGATACTTTAGTTCATAAGCAAAGAGCTTTAATACATTCTGTTGAAAATACCTTTTTGCTTTATTTATTTAAAAAACAAACAAACAACTACTTTACATTCGATTCACCACGAAAAAAAAGTAATATTTTGAAAGTATTTTTTTACTTTGCCAGAGAACAATGTTTTCTTAACTATAAAGCTGATTCTATTTTAGAAGTTATAAAATTCAGAAAAAAAATGCATCATATAATGCTTTATTCCAACAGTCCATCTTACGTAGTCATATAATTATTGATTCGTCCAATAAATTTGTACAGACTTTTGCAGAACAACCCCAGGCCTACAAAGAAGGAAATTGAAGATGCATTTGATTCAACTATCTGCAGGTGTACAGGTACATGTTGTCAAATTATACTTGTTGCTACATTTAATCATCACTACCATTGCACTAGTTCCATATCCTTGAAGTGATTGCATGTTATTTAAATGTGTTCATTACAGGCTACCGCCCAATATTAGATGCTATGAAGTCCTTTGCAGTTGACTCAGATATAAAAGATGTGATTGATATTGAGGTTAGTTTATCTATCAACATAATGAGAAATAAAAAAAAAAAAAGTAAAACTTGTATTTTATTTATTAAAGTAGTCTAACTTCTAGTCCATTTTTAATCTCCACTCTTAGTCTTAAGCACAGAGTGAGGTTATATATACACACATCTTGAAGGTCTATTTTTTAAAATCTTATATTAAGTCACTGGGTCTGTCTGGTACTATTTTTGTACACATTTTTAGTCCCACACCCATTTTCAGATCTAGTTAAAACTTGACAATTATTGGTTGTTCCTAACGAAACATGAGACATGATATTGAAAAAGGGAAATAAAAGCTACTCATTGAGAGTTAAGGCTGTGTATGTGAAGCTGTTTCCCTTTTTATATTTTGTGCACATTATTTCTCCCACTTCTCATTCTGGGGTCAAGTTGAAATTTTGTATAATTATTCATAGTTGATGACCATTTATAAATCAATCAAGAAATTAACCAATTAGCTAATCAGTCTAATTCATTTTGTTTTTATATAGAAAAAAGGAGCTTATTCCTTTAGTATTGAGGTATATGGCTGTGATTTTTGTGATTATTTCCATTAAATAAGCTTTGTTTAAAAAAAATATATATTTGACTTTGAAGTCGAAATATATTTACAGTAGAGTATAACTTTTACATGTGATGCATTTAGATGTTATTTTTAAGAAAGTATTTATCTTATTCCCTTGTCCTAATATATATTTTTGTTTATGTTTATGGAATTAACAAATTATGCTTCTCTGATGACAGTGTTTTTGAACTATAGGGACTTCTGTCTTACAAGGACTTAAAAGCTAATCATTATGTACCTTCTCTAAGCCAAAAATTTCCTGACATTGATCAGTAGCTTCAATTTATGGTAAACAATTTTGTCTCAAGCTTCTACATTGTTTGGGCTTACAAAAATATGTCATTACTGAATGTATCAAGGCAGCATAGTATCAATGATATATCAACATATCTTTAACATACCTTTCACCTCTTAGTATATGTTTCATGACGAAAATCAGCACTAGCCAAATTTACTCCTTGAGAGTAACCCTACACTGAAAGAGTTAAATAAGACTATTTGTTTTTTTTAATTCTATGTTTGTTGGAAAAGCCAGATGGTCAGTGAGCTGTAAACTAAAAGTATTTTCTTAACAACCAGGTTCAAACTCACAACTTTTGTCATAAAAAGTTTCTTTGGTTAAAATTTTGCATTATTTTGTTTATGCTACAGGAACTTGAAGGAAAAGTTTGTAAAAAAACAGGCCAGGCCTGTAAGGGCAGCTGCAAGAGCGAGAAACATGTAGGCTGTGGACAGAAGGCAGTCCAGGCTGAAAGACCTGTCCACATTGTTGGGGATCGCTCTCAATGGTTTAAACCTCTCACTTTGACTGAGTTGTTGACGCAGATAAAGCAATACTCAAACTCTAATTATAGGCTTGTCTTTGGAAATACTGGATTTGGTAAGTGTAAAAAATAAAGCACATGGTTAATGGTACATTGTCTCGTTTTCCTTTTCAAGTACATAATTTGTTAAATTTAAAAAAATGATACATTTGTTAAAAATTTTTAAATACAAGTTATGAATAAAAAATTTTTAAATTAAAATTGTAAATTATATAGCATCTTTAGTCGTAAAGAAACTTAAATAAAAAATTAAAAAAAGGATAAGGAAATAAATAAAGCAATTAATTTGAAGGTAAAATATTTCTTTTCTGTTTTCTTATGCCCTTTTTTTTCTTCATTGACATATTATATTTGAATACTAAACATTTAAATTCCTTTTTTTGAAGGTGTTTATGGAGAAGTTGGGCCATGGAATTACAGCATTCTAATAGATTTAAGGGGAGTTAAGGAGTTGTACTCATTTGATGTAAGAAAGTTAAAACATTACTAATGTTAGAAAAGATTTATCATTACTAGTGTTAGCTTAAGTATTGAGGTATATGGTTAGCTTAAGCCAGGATTTTACTGCGTACTTCTCTTCATGTAATGTCTGTAATTTACAGTATAAGATAAGAAGAAAAAGCTTCATTAGTAGATGTCTATATGTTTTTTATTAGCTTCTGTTTAAAAGTATTTCTCCACTTAAGTTAATTTTCTGATCAATATATAATTTTTTTTAAATCCAGGTAAGTCCAACAGACCACATTACACTGGGATCAAACTGGACACTGACTAATGTGAAAGAGTTCCTGGCTAAAAATACTGATCCAAGTCTTCCTTATGCTCAAACATTTGTGGATCATTTAAACCTAACTGCTTCAAACAGTATACGTAACGTAGGTTATATTATTATTTTTTTAAAGTTCATTTGTTTTTATATTTTTGTTGCACAATAGTTTTATTTGTAAGGAACTTTAATGACTATTATTATTTATTTAAAAAAGTGCTCAGTTGCTAAGTCACAGATTTAGAATTTGAGGTGGAGACCTTTACACTTGATTCTAAGCTTTATAATCCTGTTATTGAAACTTTCTGAACATAATACTTTTTCCTGCTTGTTTTTGAAGCTTGGAACCTGGGCTGGTAACCTGGCTTTAAAACATCTCCACCCTGAGTTTCCTTCAGATGTTTTTACTATGTTTGAAACTGTGGGAGCCAAACTGAATATTGGTAATTTATATTAGATACACATTTAGGACCTAGACTCATGTTAAAAGCTATCACCATAATAGGGAAGTAAAAAAACACCTAAAAAGCTTATAAAATAAAGCACTGTAACTATAGTGAAGGAAAGGATCACACATTTCCTTTTCCACCATTTTGTTGTTGTTGATAAGACTAGCTCAATCTTTATTAGGGTACACCACCAAACAAAATCTGAACTATTGATTGCTGTTACAATGTCTGTTTCCACACTTTTATTTAAGGAGGCTTTTTGATCATACTCTGTGGGCTCTACTTCTTTTGATTAGTGCAATGCCTTTCATGACCTTGATGAGCTACGTGCATCTATCATCTGCACACTCAAATCTTTTTTCTAATGTGTATATTTTTGTTTTGTATGAATAATTTAACTCCATTTTGCATTTATTGTCAAACATTAGAAAGACTAAATTGAGATATAAATTTCATTTTTTGTTTCCTCAGCTGACGGGGATGGAACTACACAAATTTATTCCTTGCAAGGTTTCATGGATTTAGATTTGCAAGGGAAAGTCATTGTTTCTGTGGTACTTCCAAAGTTCACATCACCAGCCAATGTTGCTATCAGAACATTGAAGACTTCACACCGACTTCAGGTTACCTTTTTTTTTTTTTTTTTTTTATAAACAAACTTTGAAGAAGTTTTAATTTCAGTTTGTAAAAATGTGGTTGTGAATTGGTAGACAGCTTGGCTGATTGATATTGTCTTAAGGTTAGTCATTGAGATGCTTTTTGAGGACTAAATATATATTTGATTGATATTGTCTTAAGGTTAGTCATTGGGATGCTTTTTGAGGACTAAATATATATTTGATTGATATTGTCTTAAGGTTAGTCATTGGGATGCTTTTTGAGGACTAAATATATATTTGATTGATATTGTCTTAAGGTTAGTCATTGGGATGCTTTTTGAGGACTAAATATATATTTGATTGATATTGTCTTAAGGTTAGTCATTGGGATGCTTTTTGAGGACTAAATATATATTGTATCTGTTGCTTCAAAAATTGAATAATTTGTTTAAATGTTTTGTTATTTTTAAAATAAACATACCTACTTCATAATTCTATGTTGTTTTTTTCCAGCAAAGTGCAGCTTATGTAACTTGCGGTTTTAATTTCGTCTGTGATGAAACAAACAATTACTTGGTGAAAACTCAACCCTCCATCGTGATTCAAGGTGTTAATAGAAGTTTGGTGAGTTCTTCTACAGATCTAAGTGTTTTGTCTCCATAATATTATAGTATTTATTAAAATTTTAGCATTATTGTTTGTTTGTTTGCTTTTTGTACTGTAAATATTAACCAAAATTCATTCCAGATTCATGCTGTGCAAACTGAAGCATTTTTGACCAATAAACAGTTGGGAGATCCTTCTGTTTTAAAAGGTTTTTATTTGATTTTTTTAAAATAAGTGTATAGAACTCTTAAAAATCAGCTCATACTTTTTGCTATCAGATTTGTGACTTTAGATAATTTTGTACCTAGTGTATAAAAATGACATTGTTGTACTTTATAAAATTACATGACATTTAATGGGACCATCTAAATCTGATATCTGGTCAGGCCAAAAGTAAAAAAAAAATTTTTTTTTTAAATATTTCCTTATTGAGGAAATCTTATTGGGTGTAGTAGATATAAAAAAAAATAGTTAACTTATCTGAATCTATTTAAAAATTAATCTGATGTAATATTGAATTTATAATAGATTTTATATAATTTTCATATCTGCTGGTCATATGACCAAGAAACTTGTAAATGAGTTTTATTTAGAAAACTATGTCCAAGTACATTTTCATTTTATATTTTTTAGATGCCATAAACACTTTATCTGGTGAACTTGTTCCTGATTCAAGTCCACTGACTGCAAGTGCTACATATCGTAAAAGTCTTGCCATTGGACACTTCTACAAGGTAACTACATGAAAACTAAGCTGTTACAATGTTCACAGAATTGTGTAACTTTTAAATATACCGGTAGTTGTTTACTTTTGCTGTTCTTGACTTTGTGTATACCTTGTTCAGATTTCTTTCCTACTCTTATCTTTACGACAATCTGAAATAGAAATGTTTTGATTCAACTTTTTATTGAGCTGTTCATCCCTGCAATTGAATTTGTTTATTCTGCCAACAGTTTGTGCTTGGACTGTGTAAGAGTAAATGCAATGTGAAATATGTCAGTGGAGGACCAAACCTGGACAGGCCGTTGATGACCTCAAGCCAACAGTTTGGAACTGATGATCCCAGTGTTTACCCAGCAACAAAGCCTCTCATTAAGTTTATTGCTGGCAATCTAGTAAGACATGACCAAGGTGTTCTCACTTACTAAAGCTAACATTGTATTAGGACAAGCCATTCTCAAAACTCTAATCATTTTAAACTGGGAGTTAAATGGGAGTTAATGTGGCAGAATGGTTAACTTTTGACCTACTGAACTAAAAGGTTTTCAGGTTTGAATTCCTGTGAATGTCTCTGAGACTAACCAGCTCTTACAAGTACTTGAAATTTGTGTACTTGAAATTTGTGAGAGAAAGTACAATTGGTTGGTTGTTTTGCTTGACTCAGGAAATCATTGTTAACTGTTAGCCATTGCTTACAGCACAGCAGCCAAAAGCTGATAAGATGAAGAAAAACTGTTATTCATAGAAAAAGGTGAACTTAATATCAGTCTTATTTCTTCACTTTTTTTCCCTTCTAGAGCACTGTCCAGAAATTGTGTTTTTTTTTGTTTATCTATCAAAGTCAATCATTTTAACAGGAAGATCTAAATAATAATTCATTATAATTGTATATATTTTATGGCACACTTTTATATAAATATATTTTGGACACATTTTTATATATTTTATAACAGTTTTTTATGTTTTTTTGAAAAATTTTTTTGATACACTTTCATTTTTTTGACACTTTTATATATTTTATAACATTTTAAAAAAATATTTTATACTTTTACATTGTTTTTGAGAGATGACAATAAATATCCATTAAAATACTACACATTAGGTGATGACATTTTAAAATGAAAGCATTGTTGGATTATCTTGTAGTATTACATACCAATCTAAAAAAATGTAAAAAAGAAAAAAAAAATCAGACTCAATGATTAAAGTCATATATGGCTGCTTGATCAAGCGGTATGTCCACTGGATTGTCGTTCGTTTGTCTCGATGGTCCCACTGCCACCCCCTGTCATCCTGGGGGAGGTTTGGACTAAGATGTAGATTATCTTCAACTCTGAAGGAACATCTGAAACGTATAAAACATTTTACAAACATAACATCATTTTTATTATCCAAGTTTTTTTTTTCCTATGATTATTGTGCTGGCTACATGATACTCTCATTAAATGTGACCACAGAAACTTATTAACTTTACTAGGTTTTAAAGAATACTTGATTTATGTCTTCATAATTCAAGTTACTATTTTGATATGAAAACTATTTATGGGTTTTGTTTGTTAAATATAAATCACTTGCCTATAGAATATTTGTTTTAGCATACAATTTCCTCAGACATCTGGAGAAGCCAAGTTTGTCAGTGACACCCCAATACTTAACAATCAACTATATGCTGCCCCAGTATTGAGCACGCAAGGGAATGCCAAAATTCAAAGCATTGATCCATCAGTTGCTTTGGTTAGTATTTCTTAAATTGGTCATTCTAAAACCAAATCATTTATCTATCTTTATTGTTAGTACTTCCTACTTTGATCTTATCTTATCTTATATAATACAGACGTTACTTCAAAAAAGAAGATGATTACGTCCTATGCGTCATGCATTTAGTCATGCATATTAACCAATGACTTCCTACTTTGATGTTCCCATAATATCATTAAACTGTCTTTTGCTTTTGGTTAGTACATCCTATGTTGGTGTTCTCATAAAATCATTCTTCACTCAGTTGCTTTTGGTTAGTACTTTCTGTATTGGTTGGAGAGCAGTGTTATATAAATAAAAGAATAATACATTGGTAGAATACACAATATATGGTGCTCATGGGAAGTAATTAATACAAGAAATTAAACTCACTATTTCTTACATTTCCATTCAGTATTTTGTGTATTTCTTGGTTTTGTTAGAGATTTGAACCATATAAAATTGATAGGATGTTAGGTAACCCAAAAATTGTATTATTTTATTTGTTTTTTATATTAAACTGTGATGGAGTGACTTGTTTATTTGTTTTAGCATTTTGAAAATATTTTTTTTGGATAACAATTTAGATCATATTTTGTGAATACAATTTGACAATATAGCTTAGTCCCCTGCAAACATAGATAGACTCAAAATTTAAAATGATGTGTATTTCATAACCCATGTTTGATAATGTTCACATTAACTTGAAATCTATATTTTTTTAAAGCAAATCCCTGGTGTAGTAAGATTTATTCAAGCCTCAGACATCCCTGGAGAGAACAACTGGAGACCAAAACAGTTGAATGAACCTGGTGCTGTACAGGAGGTAGGAAATTATTTTTAGTCTAATGAGTTTTTTCGTTTAAACGTATAGGAAGTGTATAGCTGTATTATATTGCAAATGAAAGGCATTAATGATTAAAATAACAAGAAATTGTAAATGCAATATGTAAAATATATATCTATAATTTCATAAAAGTATTTTCTTCTTTTCATTCATCAAAAAAAGTATCATGTTCTAGCCATATATCATACAATTTTACTTCTTAAGCCACAGACTTATTAATTAATTTCACTATAATGACAATCATTTTTTAAGGTAATAAATTAGAATATATGCTTGCAAAAAAAAATAATTTCAAAAAAATTCCTGATATAAAGAAATGTCAAGTAATTACTGAAGACATTGTTGATTTATCTAGTCTTTAAACAAGATAGGGACAGCAGAAAATTTTACATTTTCAAAATATTTCTACAGCTGTTAAGTTCAAGCCAGATTCTTTATGCTGGGCAGCCAATTGGAATACTAGTAGCTGGTAATTTCTTAAACTTTTATATCAGTTATGATTAAGTCCACATTAAGTTATAGGCTCCTTTTCCTGGAGGTGTTTTATTTAAAAAAGACAGCTTCTAAAGCCACAGTGAAACTCACTGTAGACCAAACAGGCATTTTATTCTTAAACACATAATTGCACTATTTTACCGGTCTGCTTTTTCATGTTGCAAGAATATTTGTTGATAAGTAGCTGAATACTATCAACCACTTTTACATTTAAGTTAATCCACCAAAAGAAGCCAATCATTGTGAACTTATTGCTTTGAACTATTGTCACTTCCTGAGACTTGCTCAGACACTTTTTAAAATGCTTCAAAGTTGTCAACTAAGGTAAATAAAAGTTAGAAATAGAAGAGCTTAAAGATGTGATTCTGCAGTGCTGAAAAGTACACACACACACAGATCTAATCTCCAGTAACTTGAAGAAACTACACTAGCTTATCAACACTTCCTTTAGTCTGTCTGTACACCGGATACACTAAGAAGCTGGCTATTTTTAGGTTTTCTGCCATGTTTGAAAGTCTCCAGTAGACCCACTACAGACATATATATATATCTTATATAATACAGACGTTACTTCAAAAAAGAAGATGATTATGTCCTACGCGTCATGCATATTAACCAATGACTTAAATTCTGCCAAGCCACTGGTTTTCCTGGCTAGCTCAGGCAACCCATTCCATGCTCTAATAGCACTAGGGAAGAAGGAGTATTTGTACAAATTTGTCCTAGCATATGGGACGAGGAATGTGCCTTTATCTTTGTGTCTTTCAGAGTATTTTATTAAAATATAATGATATATATATTTATATATACACTAAAAAGCTCAATGTCTAGCCTATATCAAGAACAAATAGATCTTAAGTGTATAGTTCATACATTGATGCCTATGACCTGTACCATAGACTTATATATTATATCTAGACTGGAAACCGGAAACTAATTCTTACCTGTCATTGATCCATTCACAGACCTATATATATATATATTTTTATGTACGTAACTCTTTTTCAAGCTCTAATGGAAGTTGCCCCCAGTCAATCTTTTCTGCCTTAGAAAAGTAAAGATCTTTAGTTTTCAAACTTTAGAAATAATGCAAAATCATTTCTTGGATTTTCTTTAGAATGGGCTATTAATCACATAACTATATATTGTCGCTAATATTTGAAACAAAGCCATTTCCCATTAGTTTCCATTGAGATAATGTTTCAAAAATCCTAGAAATAATTCATGTCTGTTGATTTTAATCATCTTATGTACATTTAAATAGATTGATTACCTAGATCTTTCTAGATTATGTATCTAAAAATTGCAAAATAATAATAATGAGACGAGAGTACTCTTATTTTTGATGTTCAATTAGTAGATCTAGATCTATAAACTAACTTATATGTTACATAGATTAGGGTTGAAAAAAAACTTGTTTCAACTTTAAAAAAATTTTCATTACATTTTTTGTAGTGTTAAAAAATCTCTATGTCCAGTCTAGATATAGTATATATAAGTATGTACATTCACGTACATTCTCCTTGTGTATTATATTCTCTGGTGCAGAGGATGAAGTTACAGCTCGAAGTGCATTGTATGGTGTGCAAGTTTCTTACACTGATATCCAGCCTGCTATTACAAGCTTGGAAGAAGCTATCCAAAAAAAATCATTCTTTAAAAAGCTTGATACCATCACTAAAGGAGATGCAGCCAGTAAGTAGGAACTTTTTTTCTCTCTTTTTTTTTTAATGAGATTAGCAAGAAAATGTTTAAACAAGCCAAACATTTTAAGATAGTTTTCATGCTTATTTTTGTACTTTGTGTGTTTAGCTGACATAATGCGTTATATAAACACAGGTGCAATGGCTGCTGCCCCTCACAGAGTTAGTGGAACTGTTCACAGCACTGACCAGTATAATTTTCATCTTGAAAACCAAGCAGCTTTCTGTATCCCGTCAGACACTGGAGGGATGGAGGTCATCACCACCACACAATGGCAGGATGGTACCAGTGAAACAGTTTCGCAGGTTCTTGGAGTCTCTGAATCAAGGCAAAATACACTTTGTTCTTTGACTTGTTTTTACTAAGACTTAGATTAACTTCAAAAATCTATATAGAAACTAGATTACAGTACACTGCATTTATATATTAATTGAGTCCCTTTGGTCACTGCGCTACCAAATGTTCCAAAAAGCAACAGTATTATTTTGCTGAGTTTTAGAAATCTGAAAGAAAAGAGCATAATACATTTTTTTTTAAGTAGCCAAGAATTCCCCCCCCCCCCCCCTCCCCCCAAACCTCCTTGCCAGTGTAAAGACACTTGCCTTGTGTACAGAAAGCAAATATAAATTGCAGGCTACAAGTTTCCTTACCTTATTTATTATTTTCTTCCCTGAGGCGGCCTATGCTGTCCTGTTTGATTATGATCTATTTGTGTCAAAGGCACCAATACTTTTAACATACTTCTGTTAATATTCCTTTACAAAAAAATATAACTGTGCTATATAATAAAGAAATGTTTACAATATTTTGTTTTCACCAACAACAGTGTGACTATTGAGACTCCTAGACTTGGTGGAGCCTTTGGTGGCAAAGTTTTTTACAATATGCCTGTGGCTGGAATGTGTGCAGTTGCTGCTCACCTGACCAGAAGGTTTGTTAGTACCTAGATTTAACAGTTCTCTGTATAATGTGAAAATATTTTTCATGAGAAAGAAAAATGCTAATAGAAGATGTTCTTCAAAAAATTAATTTTAGTAAAATTACAAGTGCAAATCTAGTACCACGAAGTGAAAATAAGTGTGTTTGAATTTCAACTTTTACCAATATGTCTGTAGATTAAAATGGACTAAGAAAATGTTAGTTAAATGAATGACTTATAATATTTCTTTTTTATAGTCCTGTACTGATGAATCTGGATCTACACACCAACATGAGATTTCAAGGCAAAAGGACTTACTATATATATCAATATGAGGTATAAGAAATGTTTCATTCATTTATCAATATGAGGTATAAGAAATGGTTCATACATTTATCAATATGAGGTATAAGAAATGTTTCATTCAGTAGCTCTCTGATATAATTTACATTATGTTATGACCTACTGTTATTGTTATACCAGTTAACAAAGTTTTTACTGGCTGCCTGGTCTTGCAGTATGCATGCTGTTCAGTCATTCTGTCCTCTAGATGGTCCATATGTTAGTAATCAACTAGCATGTGTCTCCAAAATGCATATAAATCATGAACTAGATGAACTAGAAAAAAGACATCTAAAAGTCTTTATCTCTGATAAATAAAAGAATTTTTGAAAATCATAAACAGATTGGTTTTGATGACAATGGCAAAATTTTAGCCATCATTGCCTCAGCATACAGTGATGCAGGGCCAGTTTTTATCAATGCTGATGGGAATGAGTACACACAACTTTGGATTGATAGTGGTAAGTGATGAGCAAGTTACTAGCACATACACTTGATAAAGTGGTTATTTTATTTTCCCCGGCCTCTCAATTAAGTATCACATACTGTCAAAACTAACCAGATTTACTAGCATATTTTGGCATTGAAACTGGAGCTCTTAAATAGTATTTCCTTAGTTTAAATCCTAAAAATTATTGATTTTTTTTTTCATTTCTTTAAATTTTAAAACATTCCCAATTCATCAGTTATAGAATACAAGGCATCTACTTAAGAATGTAAAGTGTTTTTGTTTCAATGCTGTCCCTTTCAACTTGTATATTGTGGGAGTTTGACTTTCTTACCAAATGATGTTTAGATCACCTAACACAGTGCTTCCATAATGTCCCCATCTGTTGTTGATAAAGAGATTGTTGAATTCTATTTGATTTATATTGATGTGTAATGCAAATTCTTTCATTCCTTCTGAAGCTTATTTTTGCCCAAACTGGTCTTGGAGTGTTCAACCTTGTAAAACAAACAAACCAGTTGCAACATCTGTCAGGGCTCCAGGTAAGGACTTCAGAGCTTTCTTTTATTATTTCTTGATCTATATTTATTTATGCATATATTTATTTATTAATGCATATATTTATTTATTTTAACAAAGATAATCTGCAAGAAATATTCTTGTTTACTCACAAGATTTAATAATTATATTTATATAAAACTTTTTGAGAGGGCTACTTACTTAACACTGTACTATGGCAGATCAGTGATTTAATTTCTTCTGTTAATTACAGATATTTATTCAAATAAGAAGATAATTATATAATTCACATATTCTAATTAATGATCCACATGATTCTAATGTCTAATATTATTTTAAAATATCTCCAGGCTCAGCCCCAGCAATATTTGCTATGGAAAATTTCATTGACCATGTTGCTACTTACTTAAAGAAGGATCACCTAGAAGTCAGAAAAGTTAATCTCTTTCAAGAAGGACAGGTATTTTTTAAAATTTTAGTGTATTAAACTATACATTTGTATATAACTGAAGAAGTTTGACTAAACTATTGCTTTGTCTACAGACAACATTGAATGGTATGGTATTAAACAATTGTCTGATTGGCAGTCTGGTAGCCCAGCTGGAAAGTGACATTAATTATGCTGCTAGACTTAAGGCTGTGAATGACTTTAATCAGGTAAATAAATCTTTTTACTTTACTTTGAATTGGGAAAGGTCTTTTAATGCAGTTCATAACATAATAATCTATGCTTATTAACAACAATTTATCTAAGAATTGTTTATTATTTATCAATTGTTGGGTGTTCCTCAAACAGGCCAACCGTTGGAAGAAGAGAGGTCTGCATGTGATGCCAAGTCGCTACAGCTTAGGCTGGAAAGGGATGCCCCACAGTGCCCTAGTGGTCATACACCATGGAGATGCTAGTGTTTCCATTGGACATAGTGGAATAGACATGGGTCAAGGCATCAATACAAAGGTTTGTGATTCCAATAGCACTAACCTAAATGATAATTAATATAGTTAACTGTAATATTGTTTTCATAGAAAATATTTTGATGATTGCATAAGAATGTATCTCAATAGCTTAGTGACCGCTAGGTACCTGACCCCCCCCCCCCTCCAGTTGTTGCAGTCTGCCAAGTTGCCCTTTTTTGGAAGCTTTACAATTACTCCCTTTTGCCAGTCCTCTGGGACTTTTGAAGTTCGCCAACAGAGATTTAAGAGATCAGTCATTCTCTGTCCCAGGCAAAGTTTTCAGCACTGTTTTGTTGAGACGGCTTCAACAGTCTGTAGATGAAAGGCTCAGAGAAGAACAAGCAGGTTTCCGAAGAGGCAGATCATGTACAGAGCAGATTTTCGTTTTACGAAATATCATAGAACAAAGTCTGGAGTATCAACAACGGCTAACGATCAGTTTCGTGGACTTCAAAAAAGCGTTTGATAGTGTCCACCGAGAATCACTATGGAAAATAGTTAGAGAATACGGTATCCTAGAAAAATTCGTCCAGATCCTATGACACCTTTACAGTCAGTCTAGTTGCTGCATTAAAACAGAAGAGGGAACAACAGAGTTTTTTACAATCGAGACAGGTGTGAGACAGGGGTGCATCTTATCTCCCTTCCTTTTCCTCCTAGCCATCGACTACATAATGAGGAGATCAATGAACCAGACTGCCTTTGGTATTCCATGGCATGATCAACTCCGATTGACGGACTTGGACTTTGCTGATGATGTTGCAATACTCGGGGCTACAAATAAATGCATTCAAGAAATGACGGAGAGCCTAAACAGAGAGGCACCCAAAATTGGCCTCCGCATAAACTTGGATAAGACTAAAATTATGCAAGTGGGATATAAGGCAAAGGGTGTCCCCGTCAGACTTGGCGAGTCAAAGCTTGAAGAGCTGGACAAGTTCACGTACCTTGGCAGCATCATAACAAATGATGGAGATGCTTACCATGATGTAGCGTGCCGAATAGGAAAGGCAGGGAGCATTTTCCAAAGGCTGCAGCCTATTTGGACTAGCCAAGCCATTGGACTCGAGACAAAAATACACCTTCTCAACACAATCGTCATTCCAACTGCTACATATGCATGTGAGACGTGGAAGTCATCTGTCAAAATTGAGAATAGACTAAATGTGGCTCAACAGAGATGGCTGAGACGGATTTTGGGAGTCAGTTACACAGACCGGATCTCAAACAAGGAAATCCTATGCTGAACTGGGAGTAGAACACTTGATGAGGTTGTGACTGAGCGTCGCATGAGGTTTGCGGGACATGTTCTACGTCAAAATGAATTACGCACACCAAGAGTTGCGATAACATGGAAGCCAAAACGAGGAAAGCGCAAACAGGGACGTCCTCGTATTACCTGGCGACACACCTTCATGGAGGACCTCAGAACAGTGGACACCAGGTGGGAGGAGGCTTCAGACATTGCCAGTGACAGATCATTATGGAGACAGCTTGCCGCCCAATGCGCCGAACGGCGCGGGAGGACCTAAGAACTAAGAAGGTACCTGACATTAGTTGAGGAAAGTAAAAAAGTTGGTCATTGTGCTGGCCACATGAACATCAGCCAAAGAAACAGCTGAACATTACGTCTTTTGCCCTATAGATCGCAAGGTCTGAACGGAGGGTACATTGTTTAATGTATCCCCTAAAAATGTATCTCTAGGGAAGAGTCTCTTATTTAAGATTATTTTTATGTTTGAGATTAACTGTAGTTATCAATGTTCTATTTTGCACCAGGCAATACAAGTTTGTGCTTATAAATTTGGAATCCCTATGGAGAAAATTAAAATAAAAAAGACTAATTCTTTTGTGAGTGCTAACACAGCTTGGACTGCTGGAACTGTGTCTTCAGAATTAATTTGTGCGGTTAGTTTTTCATTTTTTTGTCATCTTAGTTCTGAAAAGCTTTTTTTTAAATTTAAATTGTATTATATATTTTTATAATTAAATTTTAACTGCACTCAACTTTATTCATCCATACAAGAAATCAAAAGTACATTTTATTTCACTAAATACACATTCATGTAATGTAGACAAAAAATATCATTCAATATGTGTACAGAATTAAATGTTTTATAATATTCTAATTGACATTATGTCACACTGTCCAAATTGAAATTCCAATTCTGAAAACTTCTGTATATATTGAACTGCAAGTTCTTGTAAAAATATACTATGCATTGAATTCTAAGAATACATTTCATACATAATATGTTTATCCACATCGCATTGTGGATCACTTTTAAATGAGATATAACCACCATCTTTGACAGCTATGTGCTTTGACAGCTGTGTGCTTTGACAGCTATGTCATTAGTTGAAAGTGTTTCAGAATCTGAAGCCATCCCAAACTACATAAGAGAGATTTAAACCTTTCTCTCTTTGTGTGCTACTGAATTGGTCCTTGGGCTAGGCAGAATATACATTGTAATCAGATAGGACCTGTAACTTTTCTCCTCAGATAACTCAACACCTATAACAATAAACATTCAATTTTATATTTGTAAAGGGAGACAAATGCTAATTAGCAATGATTGAAGACAATTTACATTTAATATAGCAACAAAATTAGTAATTAAAAACACAAACTCAAATGTTTACAAGTTGTTTATTAAGAAGAAATGTTTTTCAACTTTGAATTGAAATCCAACAATAATAAAAACTCACTTCAGGCCATCATGGAATGTTGTGATACATTGCTGGCTCGCATGGCTCCAGTCAAGGCAAAGCTGGTCAATCCAACATGGGAGGAAATTGTGACACAGTGCTTTAAAGACACTGTAGACCTGACTGCTTCTTATTTGTGAGTTGACATGCTACCTTTGTAGGTATTTTGTCTTCAAAATAAATCATTAGATCATTATAACTTTACAAACATGTTTATCATCCATTGTGTTAGTGTAACTCAATAGAGGTAATAGGTTCCCCTTTCAGACCATGCAGCTTATAGGGCAAATGATGTAAAGGTCATCTATTTCTGTGGCCCATGGTTAACGAGAGTGTCATGTGGCCAGCATAATGACCAACTAATGTCAGGTACCCATTAGAGCTGGGTGGACTCATAGGCATTCTAAAGATCACGAAATTAAAAATCTCTGTCTTCACCAGGATTCAAACCCAGGACTCTCCGGTTTGCAAGCCAAATGCTCTACCACTCTGCCACAGTGCCGACTTATATCCATTAGATGATGCTAAAAAGATTTGTACAAGTTCATCTATATTTTCATTGTAGTACTCAGAAAGACGTTTTTAAGAAAGATTTTCTTTAAGTTTGTAAATTGTAAAAGTTTATCACAGTAAAGCCTTTCAATGTATTTGGCATGCTTTGATGATAACAACATTATGTTGATTACTTTCTTTAGGAACACTACTAATGATAAGTCCAAAGCCTACGACTACAACTGCTGGTGTGCCAGCTGCTCAGAGGTGGAGCTAGATGTTCTGACTGGTCAATATCAAATCACTCAAGTTGACTTTCTATATGACTGTGGCATTAGGTAATTGGTTATTTTCTAAATGTACTAGTAATATTTTAGTTTTGGTAAGTTACAGTCTCTTGGATAGGCACAACAAAAGTTTACTTGACCATTTCTCTACCATTAAGTTTTTTTTACAAAGCTTATCAATCAACTCACTCTATCTGTCTGGTAAAAAATGTGTACACGTTAGTTCTCCCACACCCAATCTCGAATCATGCTGAAATTTAGCACAATTATTTCTTTTATCTGACAACACAAGAATTAATTAAAAAATTAACCAATTATTATATAATTATTGGTAATCTATTATTTTGTTTGGTATCTTGAATAAGGGAAAGAAATGGTACTTGAATGATAAGGTGGTATAAGTAGAATTAGTCCAATTTTTATACTTTGTAGAGTGAAAAGTTTGAAATTAACAATAGATAAGTTTAAAACCTTCTAGTTTCATAAGTAGTTCCCTTGCATAGTGGTTAGTATGTTAGCTTGAGGAGCTGAAGAGGCTTTAGCCCTTGAATTAGAATTCAGGTTGTTCATCTTTTTTTTATAAATGCATTTAAAAAGCGATCACCCAGATACCCCCTTCACCGCTTTCCTTTTTTATTTCTTTTTCCTGATGATCTCTTGATGTGGCTGTGCCATTAAGTTTTTTTTTTTAAAAACATGATTTAGAGAGAAAGTAAATAATGGGATTTAGTAAACAAATCTGAAAAGCATCATATCCAAGTAATTCACTTGTTTCAAATTTCTTTTTTTCTGAGTGTAGCTTGAACCCAGAACTTGATCTTGGTCAGCTGGAAGGTGGTTTCCTCCTTGGCTGTGGTCTATTCCTTCTGGAGGGTATGACATTTGATTCATTGACTGGACGAGCATTAACTGATGGAACTTGGGTAGGCATCAGGTTTAGAAACTATAATATTAAGGCTTGTCTTCTTGTCTGAAGATAAATGAGGAGTGCAGTATTTCATATGGCTATGCAGTGTCCCAGTTGTGACATACATGTCTGAATGAAAGAAATGAAGGATTTCAAAAATATAGAAGAACGATTTAGAAAGAAACAAATATATTTATACATTCTTTACAAAACAAGCAGCATGTTATATGAAAAAAATTGAAAATAATTCTACACACACCAAAATTGTTCCCTGAATCTTCTTTTTTCCCTGCAATGTGGGTGAATTATTAGCCTTGATTTACATAATTATAGGATTAAATATATCCGTCTGATACTGCTGCGTCTTCCCATTTTTCTTTTTCATTATGAACATTTTGGGTGCATTTCTTCCATTCCTCAACCAGAAACCCTTAGTAGGGGAAGTAAGTCTTGTTTCCTGTATTTACATGGAGTCCTTCAATACTGTCTAGTTAATAAAAAGTGTAAACTTTGTTAGCAAAAAAGAGAGAGGAGACATTTTCCACATGTAAAATAAAAAATAACAAATTATATATTTACATGCCTGTGATTTCCTGTTTTATTTCTCTCCACATTGAATTATGGCATATCTAAGTATTTCTTCCATTACAAGTTCAGATGATGCTTCTTGTTGCTTAAGATAACTGGAAAAATACAGATGAATTTTTTAAATTTAATTGTTACTGTATATTTTTTATCATATCCTTAATTGTCAATTAGTGCTTTTTGAAATAATTGTATATGAGTCTAAAATAAAATAGCAACAAAGGAAAACTTAAGGATTAAAACATCCAAGGTCATTTCAAAACAACTTATGCAATATGCTTTTGACTAACAAATTTTGTTTTTTTGGCTTATGTTTTAGACTTACAAGCCTCCATTACCCAAAGACTTGCCAATCAAATTTAATGTCAAGTTTATGCGGAATGCACCAAATCCAATGGGCATTTTGAGATCAAAAGGTAAATAATTGAAACCAAAAATGGTCTAAATCCTTCTTTAAACAAATATTTTATTAAGATGATGTTACTAGTGGTTTTACTCTATTTATCAGCTTTGTGCTTTTAATTGTTGAAGAGTTCCATTGAGGAAATCTCATGTATTACTTAAAAGAAATTGTAAACCAAATGTGTAATTCAATTTGACAGCTGTTGGTGAGGTTCCAGTTGCACAAGGAACATGCCCAATGTTGGCATTGAAACGTGCCGTGGAAGCAGCTCGACTAGAAGTGGGTAGTGAAGGATGGTTCCAGTTCAGTAAGTACTTGGATATATTCGATGTACTTTTTCATAACTTTAAAGTGTCTAAGCAGTGGCTGTTTAAAAGTGTTTTGATTTCCGTGTTCAATACATTATTGAAATTTTCATGTCACCAACTTAATTATTTTTCACCTGTGATACTTTATTAAACTTTATGTATATGTTAAACATTGGATCCACAAGTTTTCTCAGTAGCCTAAGATGTAGGTGATGTCATGCCTTATTATTAATATAGTGATTTTGCTTAATCAATAAGATACAAAACCAATGAAGATTTTTTTAGCCCTATAGTTTGCTGTGTACAGATATGAGCCTAGTATTTTATTGCTCTGGTGTGTTTGCACTTTATATATCCCTTGTTGGAACAACTGGAGCATAATTGCGTCTCGAGGGACAGATGTCTGATGAGTAACAACTTAATGTACTGTACCTGTAGTTTAGTGCAAGTCACGCTTTCCACAACAAATGGGGTATATAAGGGTGTGGGTTGTATGATTATTTTTATTTATTTTGTAATTTGTGCGGAATATATACATGCGAGGGTTACGTGCGCGTAAATACAGTAAATATTTATAAAAAAATATTGATGATAAGTCAGTAATTACCTTTTTTTAAAAATAATTTATTTTTGCATAAAAAGGAGTTTATTTTCTAAATGTAGATGTTTGTAAAATGTTTTACATAATTCGGATGTTCCTTCAGAGTTGAAGATAGTTTACTTCCTAGTCCAAACCTCCCGCAGGACGACGGGGGATGGGAGCGGGCAGGGTTTGAACCCTCGACAAATCCGAACGACAGTCCAGCGAGCAAACCGCACGACCAGGCAGCCACCCTTATGATGTTATCTTTAGATATAATACAGTGATTTTACTTTAGTCATTCAAGACTAAATAGTAGTTTAAATCAACTTCATTATACTGCAATACTTATATCTACATTGTTTAATTCTGAATAAAAGTATAACAACTCTTTTTTGGTTCAAACATTATAGAAGTTCACTTTCAATTTTATTTGCTTTCAACTTTTTTAATGCTCCAAAATTAATAAATAAATAAATATATATACCCGTAAATATTCATCTACAAGTACCCATTTAAAATGTAAGCCAAAATTATTTGAATTCTCTGTCTCAACTAAATTTATGATCACTTATCCTCAGATGCTCCTGCAACTGTTGAAAATATCCAACAAGCTTGTCTGAATGATATTACTAAGTACTCTTTAGGAAATTAGTTAAGAGAGAACTGGTTTAAACCAAAATTACTTTTTTTGAAACAGTAGACTTGTCCATCCCCTACCTACTGTTTATCTGCATTTGTGTTTTTTTCTTTATTGTAAGGAATGTTTTTAACATTTATGTATATTATGTTATAGAATATTGTTTAAATATGCAGTGTTAAAGTATTATATTTATATTACTTAGAATTAAGAATATTTATTGCAAGATTTTTTTCCTTTTTTCTATTGCTTTGAAGAATGAAGACTTAAACAACAATTATTCTTTTTACGTGCCATTTTTCTTTTCATTTATTAAATTTAACTCTTGGGGATAGACTTAACCTTCAAGTGGGACAGAGAAATATTTTGTTTGCAAGTAATAGTAATTGAAGCCTCCCCCATTTCTGACAATAAGTTTGACTTTGTCTAACCAATGTTGAAATTTGCCATAAAAAATGTTTTTTTTTTTGCTGTAGATTTATTAATTGAGGCATTTATTGCCCTCTCATTGATATAATCTACCATGTTGTTCAGGTGATGTTCTAAATATTATACATCCATTTTTTGAGAAACTCAGTATTGAGTATCAATGAAATATTCATTGTTTATATGTTCGGTTGATATATTAATGGCATTATCTTCGATTCTGAAGATTGAGGTGATATTTGTTCCCGTGAAATTAAATGAAACAAAACTTTTATATAGTTTAGTTTTGATAATAAATGAACATTTACAATGATACAATTGTATATTTCATGTACTTATTGGCTAGTCCTTCTGAATCTTATATCATACTATTGTCCTTTTATTTTTCTAAGCTATCAATAAGAACAAAAAAAAATCTAATGCTTTTGCATCAATAAAAATCATAGATTTTGTTTATTGTTTTATATAATGAAAGCAAGATAGGAACCAAATTAATGTCATGGTTATTTCTTATCAAAGTATAACCTTCAGCTGGATACATGTCATGGCTTATCATCAAATTTTGTGTATTGTCAAGTACTTTTGCTGCCACTTATCATGCCTCTTTGATAATTCAAAGATTTAGCAATATATACACAAAATCCCATAATGCAGAGATGGTTTAAAAAAAAAAAAAAAAAAAAAGACAATGTTACTGAACTTAACACATTTATTGTGTACAAGATGGAAGAAAATGATTATTGTGAATAGGATGAATTTGAGAGTTTAAATGCAGTAAACTGTACATTAAACTTATTTTCATATCAAAAGCATAGAAAAAGTTGAGTAGACTTGAATGTGATAATGGCTCAAATAAATACGTTTTTTAAGTTTACAATTAGTATTTTTTTTTATTAATGATGAAAAGCCAGTAGAGTATAAGGGTAAAAAGTCATACCGGTCCTCAGAATATCTCCTGGCTGTTTTTAAATCACAAACAGGAAGATATATATATATTTATATATAATATATAAAACACTTGGTTCATTAATAAATATTTGCATAAAAATATTTGATAATTGAATATTCGAAAGATAGTAAAACCTACTTCACAGTTTGATCAAATAATCAGTTAATGAAAAAAACATTATACTCCTTTTTTAATATATATTTTATTATAATTTAAGTTAGCAGGCTTCCTTGCTGTTGCATGAGATGTACAAATATTACATCAACATACAGTAAAAGTACATTCAATAAATTAAGTGTTGAAATGTTCTAATGCTGCTATAATTTGTATATCCTACATTTAACAGTTTAAAATATGTTCAATAGACTAGTCAATAAATAAAACACCTTAGATTCTAGCTATCAAAGGATGTTCCCATCTCTCCTGATGTGAACTTGAGGGATTTCTTTGACTGACGAGATAGAGCCTCTCTTCTCAATGAATTGTTCAGTTTTTCTGAGGTCCACATCCACAACCACAGAGGCACAGCTCTAGAGATCCATAACTAGTTCAGAGAGAAATCAACATTTGAGTAAAAATATGCAATAGAAAAAAAACATTAGTACCATCATCAGACAGATTCTCAGTAAACCAAATTATATTAGTACTGCCAGTAAAGCAATGCATACTAATACTATAAATGAACTAATTTAATTACTCTCAGTTAAATAACTAAACTAATTCATACAGTACTATCAGTTTATTGATGCATATTGGTACCATGTGATTGTAAGTACTAATTAAATTAATTAATTTATCCATAATTGACATTGTCACCAATTTATTTGTAATTTATTTTGCACAGCACTGAGATTACAATTCAATTTTAACAAAATATTTTGAAATTATCACAAATAGCATGGTGAAAAATAAATAAACAATTCAAGTAAATTTCCCATTCAGACCTTGTGATCTGTAAGGCAGATGATGTAAAGGTCATCTGTTTCCGTGGCCCACCGTTAATGAGGGTTAACAATTAAACACAAATTGCAAAAAGAATAATAATTACAATTTAACAAAGAGATGCCACTGAGGTTATTTATTTCTCTGGAGATTTGATTCTATTCCGCTTTCCTTGCACTAAAATATAGTTGAGAGACTATTACCTGAAGGGTGTGAGGGAAGTATCCAGTGGTACAAGCAGATCTTCCTAATGTCTTCACAGCACTTTTGGCATACCTTGCAGCATCAGGGATCATTACACTTGTGTTGGACAGCCTCTCACTATAGCCAGTCATTCTTGTGGCTGTGTAGAATGGAATCAAGCATTGAAAGACAACTCCAGAGTTGCGATACTCATAAGCCAATCCATGAATAAAATAATCCAAATAACGCTGTGCATGGAAAAATACAAACATTTTTAATGAAAAAATAATAAAACAATCTTCAATTGGTAAACTGTACTATGTTCACCAGATGATGATTCAGTGTATGGTATCTGTTCAGGTATCTTAATATGCTTCTAATAAGCTGCACCTGAGTTTGTTAAACAACAAACATATAACAAGATGTAGTAACTCAACAAATGTTAGACTAGTGTGAAGATTGGGAAACCATTTTATTTGAACAAGGAAATCAAAAGGGATTGAATATCTCATTTATATTCACATTGCCAGGACCTCTCTCTTATAGGTAGGTTAATATTCTTTTGTTTTTCTTTGAAATAGGTTAATATTCTTTTGTTTTTCTTTGAAATAGGTTAATATTCTTGTTTTTCTTTGAAATAGGTTAATATTCTTTTGTTTTTTCTTTGAAATAGGCTGATATTCTTTTGTTTTTCTTTGAAATAGGTTAATATTCTTTTGTTTTTCTTTGAAATAGGCTGATATTCTTTTGTTTTTCTTTGTAATAGGTTAATATTCTTTTGTTTTTCTTTTCTCAGTGGCACACCTTGTAACTAACAAAAAATACTAGAAACATAAATTAAAAGCATTTTTTAAAAGATACAAATAATGTTCAAAGAAAGTTCAAGATGATGTCCCTTACCTTAGTAGCTGAGTACACAGTCATCTGAGGAGTTATCTGAGTGGAGGAGCCAGAAGATATGACAACCACACCCCCTTTTTTTCTTTTGACCAAATCAGGAAGCAGCATATGTGTCATCTATAAAGCAAAGTCAAGTTAAAATGTTTCAGTAATATTTCAGGCTAATAACTGAAAAATATTTTATCTATCAAAGAAATTAAACCCACTACATGGTCTAAAGTAAATATACAAAAGATTTTCTTTTTTTACCAAAGTGGCAGCTCCAATGTTAACATGTATAAGTTGCCAGATTTTCTGAGTTGCAACATTCAATAAAACATCAGGATAATCATACATCACTCCAACATTGTTAACTGAAATCGAATTAAAAAATGTGTGTAAGAAATGTAGTTTAAGATATATTTTAGCATTATTACAAGATTAACAAATTCTGTTTACTAAAAAGTCTTACTGAGCATTTAGAATCTGAGTACTATTAAAGGGAAACTCCGATGGTTTTGACAATTTTTGATATAATATGTGTTTTGATTTATAGATAATGAATATATTATTCTTTTTTTTTTTATTTGCAAGAATAACTTAGTAATTGATGTTTTTGTGACATAATTTTTCTGCGCATCCAAAACAGTCAGATTTTCACTGAATTTCGTGTGACGTCACGAGTGTAAACTCAAATCCTATAGATAGGGAGGCGAAAAAAAAATTATCTTTGATAAAAAAAATTTTCGTTAGTACATCATTAAAATACTTTAAAAGAAATTTCTAATGGTGTATAAATTATGACTGTATGTTTGACAGTAAGAAAATTATGATTTTTTTGTGCCGTTTTGACCTAACATTGGTTGACATGGAAAAAGTGATGAAAGAGCTTGAGGCTGGCTCAGCCGGCGAGACACAGCCCCAAGGTCAAAAGTTAAAAAGTTGGAATTGAGTTTCGTAGACGATAGATCTACTTATTAAATAAGAAATTTAATAGTAGATCTAGTATTCGTAGTAAATTTCTAGCTCACAGATCTGATTCATTTATATTTATGAACTTCAGTTGTTTAAAATATCTCAGTAGTATCATTAATTGAATTCTTTGGCCTGGAAATCCAATGTATTGTTGGTACTGCACCTGGTATTAACTTCAATTTTTTTAAAATCACATTTCCACAGCAATGAAGTTGCTGAATCAGCTTCTCTCAAAATGGTTTGAGCATAAACAGGAATTAGCTAATGCCTTTGTAAAATATTTGCTCTTCAGGCGATTAAATTTTTCCCATTTTCCCTTTAAAACTTCATCTCTTGGAAACAAATGAAAAGAGACACTAATTTCTGTATCAGCATACTTGCTGATTTTATCTTTGTGATTGGAACTACTGCAACAAGCTGAAGAACAATATTTAATTTTCTTCAAGTAGATCTAGAATATTATTTATAAACAATGACCGATTATAAATCAAAGTGGAGACTAGATCTAGCTGTGAAGCGTAACAATAAATGCGATCCGATAGGTCTAGATCTAGACTAGAGAGTTTATCGGTTATATATTATAAGGTCTAGATCTAAATTTAGCCAGCACCCTTGTGACGTCACGTTTTTAAAAACTAAAAACATCTCGCAGAACCCCGTTTTTTTGGGGGCGTGAAGAATTTTCTGTCTAATTTATTAAATATAAAATTTTCCGAGCATTTAAATAAAAAATGATATAATGTTTACTATTACAACTTTTTATGCAGAATTTAAATATGTCAATAACTAAAATTTGAAAAACTATCAGAGTTTCCCTTTAAATAAAATTGAAATGGCAGATTTCAATGAAGTTTTTATTTGTACTTGCAGATAGACTGATCATTATTTGGAATCAAAAGTATGGCATTGTTGAATACACAAAGATCACCATGGATTATAGAAAACAAAAAGATTTTCCAGTATTTCAATACAATCTACGCTGTCCTTAGAGGTTTGCTTTAAACTTACCAAGCAAGCCTATTTCTTTGTCAGATAATTTTTTGCCAATGTTACTGTACAGTTCTGTCTGGTTTTCATCAGAGAAGTCTGCTACAATATACTCCACTTGCACTTTACAATCTAGTTCTGTTCAACAAAATAACAACACAATCTTAGAATATCTTTATACTTATTTAAACCCAAATGTACCACAAAACACACATTCTTATTTTTCTTTCTGTTTGTATTTAGTATTACCAATCTGGGCTTTAGCTTTTTGCAGCTTCCTTTCATTTCGGCTTATAAGTACCACATTCAGTCCTCGCTGGGCTAATTCATAAGCATAAGAGTAACCAATGCCTTCACTGCTTCCTGTGATAACTGGATAAAGAAATGAAAATCATAAACTGATAAGCTTAATATAAAAAATTACAATAAAATATGCTTGGCATGACTTACATTGACTAGTATCACTGAGTTATCACATAAATATGTCCCATTAATTTGTCACATAAATATGTCCCACTAAGTCTCACAAAGTTGCCACATAAATGTCTCACAAAGTTGTCACTTTAACATGTCTCACAAAGTTGTCAGAAAAGATGTCTAAGTTGTCACACACGTCTATTCAATCTATGGGTAGTGATATGTATTAAGGTCATGACATTTAGATTCTATAACAATCTTTTAAGTTGCAGAAAACAAAATCTAGAAAGAAATTTTATTTCCTTCAATGTATATCAGGTTGAAATAAAAAATATTAGAATTTTATTGTAAAAATGCCATCAATAGTACAAAAATCTTGATTTTAACAAATTTCCATTAGTCTAAATTGTATTTGACCTTGCTTGTTAGTTACAAACAAACATGAAATTATTTTGTAAAAGTGATCAGTCTTAGCTCATAGAAGAGATTGTGGGGTTCTTGTGGTTCTGGATCAACCCACCACCTGAAAAAAAAAAGGGAGGGGGGATCCTTGAGACTTTTTTTTTTGTAGCTGAGATTTGAATGTTAAACCATCACTTGCCCAAGCACAGCCATGGGGAGTTTAAAATCCCCCCTCCAAGGGGTTTTGCTGTTAAAACCCCCTTCTTCAATAAAACAAAAAAATAAAGGAAACAAAAGTCGCCAAATTCCATGTAGCTATTCCACTTGGGGTGCTGTCTTCATTTGTTGGCAACATAATAGGAACATGAAAGAATTCCAAGGATGCACAGCCTTTAGTGGCTTTATAGTTCCAGTCCAGAAATGAAAGTGACTGAGCCTTGACTGAGGCAACACATCAAAACATTGTGTAACTCAAGTCTGCACGTTCACACAGAAGCAAGGTGAAGAGTCTAGGTTGCTTCATTCCTGACTTCCTCTAGACTAGCTATTAGAGGGTTTTACAGGGACTAGGTAGACCTTAAGTTTAGCTCTCACCCTAAACAGACTTTATCTCAGTTTCAGTGATGGCGGATGAAACTATGGCTTGACTTCATTTGGACTTTACATTGTTGTTCACATTCAATCAACTGACATTTTAAAAACAAACTCAGTGAACCTAGACTATTACTGTCTCTAATATATATATATCTATAATAGAATCTATACTAGATCTAGACTATCTGTATCTATAGATATATTATCTAATAATAATAAGGCTTGTCGTCGAGTCTGAAGATTAATGTATTTCCGGTGGCTATGTAGCCCCAGCTGTGACCTACATATTTTGCCACTTCCAAGGAAAACATAACCATTGTCCGCCGGTGGTCGATTAAGATTTTCTTTTCACCGTCAATGTCTGTCCACGACAGCATATTTTCTTTTGGACTCAAATGTGTATCCAGGCGGCCTTTGTGAGTGACCTCCAGCTGTCTCGTTCTGAAGCAACGCAACCAGGTGCTTTGTTCTATGTCAGCTACGGCAAGTTGACACCTAAGCTGGTCTTTAAATGTTTCCGTGGGGCACCTCTGATACGTCGACCACCTTTTTGCTCACCAAAAAAGACTGCTGTTGGTATACATTTGTCCCCTATACGGGATGCGTGCCCTGCCCAGCGTAACTGTCGGACCATAAGAAGTCCCTCTATACTGTCAATACCATTTTAATATAAATATTAATATTGAAATGCATAGAGATCTATATAATAATTATTAACATCTAGATTATAGAGGAGAGGACCCAGAGGTGTCTATACTATAGTCACTATAGACTATAGAGCTAGACATAATACTAATAGAGGTCTAGATCTATTGAACTATTCTATATAATATAAAATTTTATTATAATCTTAGATCTACTAATGATCGACTAATCAGTTAGATCTATATTATTTATAATAAAGATTTCGATCAAACTGTACGCTTACCAGCCCATGGTCCGTACTTTTCTATCCAGTTTACTTTCATTCCACTAAAGAAATGAATGCGAACAGCATCTACAAAACAATAGATTATCCCCACTGTTTTCCTCGTTGCATACCAAGCACCTAAAATTGCAAACTTGTCTCGAAGACCTGTGAAGCTATTGTAAACTTCATTTTCTATTTGACGCCACAAAAAATGAAAGCTATCAATAGAAGTATGCAAAGACAAAGTAGACGCCATGTTCAAACTAGAATAGATCTAGCACCATAGATAGAGACTAGATCTAGATATAATTTAGTCTAACTCTGAATCGACTAATCTAATGCTGAAATAGATTATCTATCTACACTTTCCCCGAATCAGACTCAAAATTTTGGTATTTTTTTTTATTTTTTTTTGTAGGTCATCGGGTTAAAGTTCAACGTAAAGAAAGTCATTGAATGGGAAAAAAAGTTTCGCCTTTTTGCTACTTAGAATCTAGATGTCTAGATCTTATCTTATAAAATTCAGACGTTACTTAAAAAAAAAAAAAAAAGATGATTACGTTCTACGCGTGTCCCTAGGTCAATCTAGTCATAAATGTTAATGACTTAAATTCTGCAAAGTCATTGGTTTTCCTGGTTGACTCGGTCACTCAGGCAATCCATTCCTTGCTCTAATAGCACCCGGGAAGGAGAATTTGTACAAACATCTAATCTTTCGACTCAGGACCGGACACAACAGAATGCGATAACACATGTTCCGGAAGCTCAAAATTGGAACCAGTGAAATCTGCCCATGTGGAGTATCACCAGAAAATGCCGACCACGTCCTCCAAAACTGCTCTCTCTACCAAGAGCCCCGTATAAGACTTTGGCCCCAAATCACCCCAATAGAAAGAAAACTATATGGAGAGCTCCCTGATTTGGAAACCACTGCGCAGTTCATCTCATGTATTGGTCTAGTCATATGAACACTCCAACATAACAATGAGAACGATGAAGAAGAAGAAGAATCCCAGCATATGGAACAAGAAATATGCCTTTAGCTTTGTGTCTTTCTGAGTATCTTATTAGGTTTTCTTATTGTATTTGAAGATTATGGTTTTGGTTTAATTTTTTATGTATGATGGCGACTTTACTTTTAAGTCAGACATTCTCTATCAGTGGTAGGCCTACCCTACCTATTCGGGATATATACCTTTTGGCACGCGCCTCACAGCCCATATCGCCTGGCTTTATTACAAAGCTTATATCAACCATGGAACTATACTAATGGAACACCAGCTTCGAGATTTTATGATCAGAGTGCCGTCGCGCATCTTTTTCGCGCACTATACCAATTTGAAAAATCGATGAGGATGCCAAAGAAGAAATTTACTCCGAGAGCCACTTGGATTGACCTTCATTGAGAGTTCCATGTATCAACTCACTCTGTCTGTGTATCTGGTAAAAAATGTGTAGCCTACACGCTATTTCTCCCACATCCAATTTCGGATCAAGTTGAAATTTTGCACAATTATTTCTTGTACCCGACAAAACAAGAATCAATAATAATTATAATAACAGTAATAATAATAATAATAATAATAAGGATACTCCTCTTTATTACAAATACTCACCACAAGAGGTTCTCGAGTCTACTGAGCATCTGCTGTACAGGGATAGGCCTATTCTGACCTAAAAATTGACATCACAGATACCTTCAAGGCCCTTAACATTCCTAGGAACATCCTCGTTGAGGCGGTACTGCTGCAGACCTGCCACATCACCAGAAAATTCCTCTGTGGAAACTGTTAAAGGGGCTACGATGAATTTTGTTTCTCTTTTCGAAACTCGGCCCTGGCAGCGCCAGAGAATGAATACTCGTTTGTTTCTAATATAATAATAATAATAAACTATTGCTAATTTAATATATTTTTTGGTATCGAACAAGGGAATGAAATCCTACTTGACAGATGTGTCAGTAAATTAGGCCTATATATATGAATAAGTCCCCTTGAGGAGACTTGAACATTGAGTTAAAATTCAAGTTGTATTTTTGTATGCATTTAAAAACTGATCACGTTAACATTCACACAGATACCCTCTTCTCCCCACCTTTTTTTCCAAACTGGTTCAGACAAGTGATGGGGTCATGGCGCAGTGGGAAACCTAAAAGCATGAAATTTCGCTAAACAAAAATAATTGTTAAAAATATTTCTAATCGCGCAGATTTATTATTGTTACTCTAGAATCTAGATCTATTACAAATTTAGTTACTTGGCCGATCCAAGCTAATTGATACAATTTACAATTACACTTAATATAACCTTTTTTTTTCTTGTTAGCCACTGTGGTCAGAAAATTCGATGGATCGGATATCTACTCGTCACGGGATAGATATTGACCCGCTGACCATAGTTTTGGCAACACAACTCTAAATAGGCTAATGTTAGATGGGGCCGCATCTGAATAGGCATTACACGGACGTCATTGTCTAAGAACTAATAACATGGTGTGTGAAAGCAATTGAATGCATGATGGTCAAAACTGATAAAATGGTGACCTATTGGCTCACTTCTCTAAAGAGAATAGTGTGCAGTATTCTTTGAAGCAATGCTAAATAAAATGAGGCGACGCCTGTTTGAAGTCACCTAGCCTACATCAAATTCAACAACGAATGCAGCATATTTAACATACGGCTTCTGCTCTCCCGTAAAAAAAAAATTAAAAAAAAATTAAGAGATGATTGCTACTGAAATGCTCTTTGCGGACAGTTGTGCCCTTTTTGCTCACACCGAACAGGAGCTTCAACTTTCCATCTAGGAGTTTGATGAGGCTGCTGCCACGTTTGATCTGTCATGCAAACAATTCTACAGCTGCACTGGGCGGCCAGACACTTATCCCGATCTTCCTTAGCGAGCTTAAAGGAGGATGGCGTAACAGAGGTGCCCCCCCCCCCCCCCCCCGCGTAAGTACTACGAAGATCAACTCAGGCGCCATCAGGAGCGTAGCTAGGAATTTTCCATTGTTTGGGGGGTCCCTGCATTTTGCTTAATATTTAATTTTTAATGTAAAAAAAAAATAAAAAATTTGGGGGCCCAGAGTTCGAATCCTGGTGAAGACTGGGATTTTTAACTTCAGGATCTTCGGGCGCCTCTGAGTCAACCCAGCTCTAATGGGTACCCGGTACCTAATGTTAGTTGGGGAAAAGTAAATGCGGTTGGTCGTTGGGCTGGCCACATGACACCCTCGTAAACCATAGGCCACAGAAACAGATGACCTTTACATCATCTGCCCTATAGACCACAAGGTCTGAAAGGGGAACTTTACTTTTTTTTTTTACCCCCCACCCTAGCTATGCCACTTGGCGCCATTTCACCCTCACTGGCATAGAGGTCATTAGCTAGCATCAGATGGCCCTAGAAAGAGACAGTTGGTGACCTCTCACAAAGGCTGCGGAACGCAGAAGACGAAAACTTAAATTGTCTGAAAGAGATGCGGAAAAATATGCAGGTAGCATCTGGGTTTGCGTAGTCTTGTAAAACACTGCCCTCATCCGTTATCTTTGGAATCAAAGACATTGACATTATTATTATTAATTGTAATGAATACATGTAACGTAGCATACTTATTGAAGACCAATTATTGGTATTGGAATCATTCACAAAATGATTTTAAAAAGTCACACAATAAAAGATGACATAGACAGAGAATCTTAAGAGAATGAAACACAACTAGGAACAAAGTAAATGTTATTTGGTTTCAGTTTTAATGTCTGGACATAAAACATTTGGAGCATGTACATGACAATATGCTGATGAAAAAAACAACAACAAAAAAAAAAGTTAGCAGCACTTCTTTTATAAAAGTTGGCAACCTTTTACTTTTTGTTTCCCAAAGGAATGAACTGCAAATTAAAAGTAGATTTTTCTTTTACATTTAGTCTATAGAGTTTAGATGAGAGAAATTCTTACTAGGTCACTAATTTTAAACTGATCGTAAGAAAATGAGCATTTAAAACGTTTTTAGCTAGATATTCTTTTGTGTAATATTTTAAACCTTAATAATTTGGTTTCAGTTTTAATGTCTGGACATAAAACATTTGGAGCATGTACATGACAATATGCTGATGAAAAAAACAACAACAAAAAAAAAAGTTAGCAGCACTTCTTTTATAAAAGTTGGCAACCTTTTACTTTTTGTTTCCCAAAGGAATGAACTGCAAATTAAAAGTAGATTTTTCTTTTACATTTAGTCTATAGAGTTTAGATGAGAGAAATTCTTACTAGGTCACTAATTTTAAACTGATCGTAAGAAAATGAGCATTTAAAACTTTTTTAGCTAGATATTCTTTTGTGTAATATTTTAAACCTTAATATATCTAGTAATGATACTAAAAATGCTTATACAATTCAATCTTAAGGCAAGGACAATAAACATGTCTTTTTGTCTATCTTCTAAAGACACACCAAAGAGAAGTCTACAACATATTTATTTGTTCCATTATGTTTATTGCAGAAGTGGGTCAAAGTTTTGAGACAGCTCAAAGCACCCTTAACAACATTAAAATATGATATAAAACAATGTGAAGTTTTAGGCAGATTGACATACTAATGGACCCAAAATGTCCACCACTTCTCAAGAAATATAACTAACAAATAACCAACATGAAATAAAATTAACATTTTAAATAAATTGGATAAATCAAGTTATTTAAAATATTTAGTAAAGTAACATTGAAGTTAGATGAAACTGAAATACAAGATGGCTAACCATCCTAAAAGGATGAAATGAAACCAAAAAAAAAAAAAAGTTAAATTTTGTGTTTTAGATAGAAAGTTTTTGTTGATATTGATTGATCATAGTATTGTAGATAAAATTTGATATAATTAGACAGTTCATGTTTTAATTTGATTGTGAAAAAAACAAAACAATAACGCAATGAAATCCAAGAATGGAGGAACTATAACAAACAATGAATGTCATAATAATAACATAGAGGAAAAATACTACTTAAAAAAAAATGGCCCACTTGATTTGACTAGTTTATTTGTTTAAATCAATAAATTTAATCTTGAGTTTGGAAATATCAATTTTGCACTCAAAAAAAAGGTTTTTGATGAAAATAGGTTATCTTATCACAGCAGAGATCAGAACAAGTTAGCACTAAACTATACAAATATTGAATATATAAACTAGTATTCAAGAGTTAGGTACTGTATTCAAGAGTTAGGTAACAGGCTAATAATTTAGTTTTTAAAAAAAGTTGCCATGGTATATACAGTCAAATATCTAAATCTATTCTACCAAGCACCACTTATTGCTAAATCCTGACCATAATTTAATACATTTATTAAATGGACATTTTTAATATTATCACTTAGATGTAGCTTTCAAACATGCATGACCAGCCAGAGCATGGATTTATTTCTTGATATTTAGGTTGAATGCTTGAAATCAGTCTGCCTGATATGTCACAGCTACATGAAGTCCTGCATCATAGAGTCTGGTATGTATCCTACATCACTTGTTTTCACTCCTTAAGTTTAAAAGGTTGATACAAATGGAAAACAACTCACAACTGACCACAATGTACAATCATAGTCTTCTTGTATAGGAGTATCAGTTGAAACACATCAGCAAGGGACAGTTATGTCAACATGTTTATATTTATTTGATGATAAAAAAAAGCCATGTTTTGCATCAATGAAGTGTTTAAATGTTAATTACCATCAAGTGAAAACACACAAATGTTTGCTGTTATTTAAAAAAAAAGATGTTTTACTTACATTAAAAATAACTAAATACTCGACAAATTCATTTTGACATGAAATTATTGGTGCTGAGATTTTAACTAGAATTAGACAAAATCATTTCTGTATGTTTGAAGAGTTATCATGACAAGCCAATGAAACAACCAGCCTTTATACAATTATAGTGAATAATTTAAACCAATCTGATGCTAGGGGTTCCAAAGTTAGATATAATAAGAGTTGACTTCCAAAAAAATATTTAGGAATGTGCTTACATTTGATAATCTTTATTCAATTAACGCTTAAATATTATTTTCAAAATACTTTTAGGTCCATACTAAGTAGAGCAGTTCTCTAAGCATCAAGGGATATATTGAAAAATAACAAAAACATGTACTCTTCCTCTAATGGTACAAGGAAGCATTTCTAATAGGAATAACCTCAGAAGGTCAAAAACATCCAATCTGGGATAGGAATCAATACTGTCTACTACATGCTCCTTTGCCCATTTTCTCAGGAGAGAAAAACAATGTAAAGTTGTTTTCATCACTTTGCGTTGAAACTAGACAGACTTCACAGTAGACTCAATACTGCCTGCTTCCTAGTTAACTTAAAGAAAATTGTTTTACATACAAAAAACAGCAAAACTATAAAACAAAATATTTGGGTAGATCTAGTGAGCTGCAATTTAAATTTAGATTTGAACTCATTTCTAACCAACTTGTTTTTCAAATTTTGAGAACCTTTTTTCTCCCACATTTTAAAAATCTTATTATTCAAAATGAGCAGAGCTGAATTTTATGTCATCATGGCAACAGGAGATTCGTTATTGATTTAGCAAGCAGTTGTAAAATATACATACATTCAGACAATCCACATAAATTTTCCTGGCAAGTGAAAGTAAGAAGTGACCAGATTTTCTTTTCTTTGAAAAAAGAGAGAAACCATTTTTTTTTCATTTTGAAAGGAGTAAAAAGATCATTAGGAAAGTATACTTCAATATCTTTGTATAAAAACAAGGCTACAAAAGGCTGCTATAAGTTACACAAATAATAGTTGACAACTTCTGTACACTTTTGGAAAAGCATAAATAATGTTTGTGTTTAACAATTTTGCTTACCACCTCACAAGTCAATTTATTAAATTATAGTTTACTGGTACATGCTTCAGAAACAAAGTCATACACCATGCTTTCAGATGACCAAAGTTGAGAAGAATAGTGTAAGGAGATTTTCAATAGTTCTTTTTGAGATATGAACAAACAGACAACACAAACATGTTACCAGCTGTCCCGCTTGAAATCTCAATTCCATTATATAAATAGAAAAATATATTTAAAAAAATAAAATAGGTGAAATACATACACACTTTAAGATATAATAAAAATATGACCATATAATCTCCTAAACAAATATCACCATATAAAACCAATGTTGAATTATAAGAGTTATAATAAAAACCAAATACTCTCGTGGCTAAAGCTTTTTTCCCAGGATAAAAAATAATATTTAAATGAATATTGAATGACTATTTTTTATAAAAATAAATTAAAATTAAATCTATAAAAGTAAGGCAAGTCAAGTCATTGAAATATTTTGTCTTGACAAAAACCTCCAAAGTAAAAATGAAGTTTTAAAGGTTTAAACTTGTAAAAAAAAAAGACCTTTTAAAATTTATGCATTAAAAAAAATGCTAAACAATGTATGACTTGTCATTTGGTTAATACTACAGGGCACCAAATTAATTACAAATAATGACAGAAGGCTATAGCTTATCAGACACTACTCAAATAAGTGTATTCGATGCATCAAAACAACTCCAATAAAGATGTTAAGCCTAATCACAAGTAGAAGTTCTTGTATAGGAACCAGACCATCTAGCTATATATATATATATATATTGAAGATACATAAAGAAGAGGTAGAAATGAAAACCAAAAAATTGGTCTAGTGCAGTGTTTCCTAAACTTTTTCTTTATCGGAACACTATGCACATTCTGTGTTTTTAGTGAATACTTTGCTTATTTTTAAGAGAGAGGCCTACTAATTATTTCAGTAGTTTGTGGAACACATATTCAGGCGTTTATTATCCCACGTAACACAGTATGGAAAACAATGGTCTAGTGAATCATTTCGTTTTAATGCAAGGGCCATGAAAAGATTCTGTAGTCTTGTTTTGTTTAAATTGCAGTTAACCAAAAGAAAACATTTTCTTTATATACTTCAGATGTTTCTTCAGAAATGCAATATTGCAAACCTTCTGCAGGACCTGAATGGACATGGGCAGGGTTCAAACTTAGGAGCATTGTGACAACAGTCCAAATCACATGACCAGACAACCATCAGATGGAGACTACTGGTGTAGATGTCACAAGATAGAACTCAAAGTTAAGCCTTAAAAAAATTAAATCACCAGTGTGATCAGGAATTGTGTGAACAACTTACTGGCCATTATATCAGAGAGCTGCTGGCTGAGGAAATGTATATTATTTGTCTCACATAAACATCAATTGTGATAATAGACAATCATAATAACTAAATTAAAATATATTGTGTAAATAGCATAAGTCAATGAAACATTAGTTGTACCTAAAGCAATGACTTGACAAATATAATTCTTTTGACCATTTCTTTTTGAAGATTAAAACAAAACTACTTTACAGTTTATAAGGAACAAAAGTATCACAAAATACAATATATCAAACTGCTGGTGATTTTATAAACATAAAGGAACACTGTAGGTGATTTGAGAGATCTTTTAAAGACATTCTGTTTGTTTTCTTACAAGAGATTCTACTCACACCGAGAGATTTGTTTGTCTCCCTTTGTCTTCAAAACAAATGTTTATGAAATATAATAAAGTATGATTAAGAATACCAGATTTAAAAAAATGACTGAGTGAGCTGAAATATTTAAAATTGTGTTTGATATGAATGAAATATCAACACGTTCGGGTAAATGCCAACATGGTTTTACAAAACCTGATCAAGTTTTAAAACAAACAAAACAACTAACCAACAATCTCAGATATTCAAACAAATATTCTCAGCTCTAAAAACAACACACACACAGAATTGGTCAAAAATACATTATCAAAATGTAGAAGTACAGATTCCCCATTAGTAATCAGCTATAAAACTATATATACATATAAACCAGAATTCACAAGGATATCAACAGCTTTGAATGACTAACCAAGAATGTGTGAAATGTTTAATTGCCTTTAGTTTTCAAAGTTGATGTTCCCACCATATAAAGCCATGATGAGCATGATTCCATAGCCTGTTAGAACCCCAACATTTTGGAGCAAAAATGTCCTCACTTCCCCAAACTGTTTCCCTTCTGGGGTCTCAGCAGCTGTGTTCATCTCTGGCATCTGTGGGGATAAACACATTCTGATACTAAGAAAACATACTGGCATGTTTCTACTACATACTGGCACTTATCTTTTATATACTGACACTTATCTATTACATACTGACACCTATAACATAGTGGAAATTATCTATAACATACTAGAATTTATTTATAACATACTGGCACTTATCTATAAAATACTAGAACTTATCTATAACATACTGGCAATTATATATTACATAATGGTACTTATTTAGTACTTACTGGCACTTATCTAGTACACAATGGTACTTATCTAATACATATTGGTATTAACCTTTAACATACTGGTACTTACCTACAACATCATGGCACTGACAATAGGATACAGGTACTAATCTATTACAGACCAGTACTTATCTATACTATATTGGCCCTTATTGACAACATACAGGCACTTATCTATAACATACATTATCTATATCAAATCATGAGGTCTCCAATGCATAAAATAATTCTGAGTAAATCTCAATTTAACCTTCCTCTCCCTAATTAACAAATGTAAAGAAAAATAGATGCCTACAAAAAACAATTCAATTGACATAATAAGGTTAGGGCAACAAATATCATTATTATTATCCATATTATTGATTATATGTCTTACCATATCAACTAAAGAGATGTACAAAAACATTCCACCAGCAACAGCAAATATCCACTCATGAGACTGTGTGTTTTCCCCTAACAAAATGCCAATGATGACACCAATGTAACATGTGCAGGCAGAAAGGAAATTGTAGAAAATGGCCTTTTTAAAACGCATGCCAGAGTTGAGCAGCACTGCAAAGTCACCTGTGTAGAAAGATTCTAAACTAATTAGCTTTCCAATTTATTAATATTTAAGCTTTATTTAGAGAAAAACACAAAATAGTTTCAAAATAGTACAAATGAGTTGGATTGCAACAGAAATGATTAAAAAGGTTGAAACAAGACAAATGTGGAGATTTTTAAGTCAATAAATACAAACTAAATAAAGGAAACTGAGAAAAAAATCTTAACTTTACACTGTAATGTTTCTAGAAGTACAAATAAAACAGGGAAAGAAAGTTGTGAGAGGTGAGGCTAACAAGAAAGTTGTGAGAGGTGAGGCTAACAAGAAAGTTGTGAGAGGTGAGGCTAACAAGAAAGTTGTGAGAGGTGAGGCTAACAAGAAAGTTGTGAGAGGTGAGGCTAACAAGAAAGTTATTTATTCCTGAAAAATACATAGAGCTCCGCCCAGAGACAACTTGTGATGAGAAATACAATTTTTGAAATAAAAATGTTCTGTAAGAGTTTAGAATATTGTATAGAATGATTCTGATCCCAATCCATACCTAGTTCATGTGGCAGCTCTTCACACAGCACTGCTACACTGACTCCAACGCCAGTCATGATGCTCTGAGTGAAAGCCGATCCTATAGATAAACCATCTATGAAATTATGTAACGCATCTCCAAAGATTATCATGTACGCCACAGGGGCAATCTCTCCCTCTCCACGGTGACGATGGTGATGGGCATGGTGCTGAGGGGAGTGTCCATTGCTTGGGTGTTTCTCACAGGCGACACTGATTGTGTATGGCTGGCAATGAAAGAAACATTAATACAAAAGAGTGAAACTTAAAAACTTTTTTTTGTTATACTTATGGATAACTTTTAAACATCTTCTTTGAACTCAACTGCTTTTGATAAAAATATTTGAAAATGTTTTCTTACAGCGTCCCCACAACCATCATCTGAAGAGCCTTTGTGATTGTCTCCATTTAAAATGTGAACATCATTCTCATGGCTGTCTGGACTAGCTGCATCACTACATATGGAGTAAGAACTGGAATTGGAATCAGGCTGGGAGTTGCACATTCCTCCAATATTTTCTGGAATGTGAGAGAAATCTTTTTCTGGGATGTTATTGTCGATGGGGATGCGCCTGAAAGAGGTTGTGATGGTATCATGCGTGGCCAACTCATCCCGTTTCTTCTTGAAGTTTGTATTCTGTAATAAGGTGTAAGAGGAGATTTTAAGTTGGTAGTTATGTACATCCAGCTCAAAGTAAAAACCTCTCTAAGCAGAACAGATTGGTATTTATATAATTAATACCTCTCTAAGCAGAACAGATTGGTATATATATATAATTTACTCCTTATAAGATGAAGTTCCTTTCAGAACTAGTGTCTGTGGACAAGGTATTAAGTACACTTGACTAAAAATAAATAAGGTGTTTTGTGGCCAGCAGAATTCCTAACCACTTTTCAGACCTTGTGATCCATGGGGTAAATGATGTAAAGCTCATCTGTTTCTATAGCTGATGTAGCCAGCACTAGAACTAACCCCAACAAATCTTATGTACTTACCACAGCTGGGTAGACTAAAGGTAAATAAAACATTATAATTCCAATATTCAAATACCAATCTTCGAAGGGATTTGAATAAAGACTTTTACTTTCCCTAAATAAAAGCTGCATAGTCAGTGGAGTAAGATGAATCCAACCACTACTGGGGTTCCAATTTGATGCACACAGTTTGGAATTAAGCATTTTATTAGTAAGCCATTATTATAATTCTCCTGCATAAATCTAATCAATAGGGTCAATTTGTTTGAAGCTTGTGTACATTGGTTCAATGAGAAAGTAAATCAAAGGGAATTAAGTCATCACTTGCCTCTCTTCGTGTGTTGATCATCCTCATGATTTTCTCCGTAACATAAAAGAGGTATATCCCACCCATCACAGTGCTGGCTTTCCATATGTAGCCAATATTATCATCATGAACTAGATGAAAAGCCTGGAACAACAGTTCATGTAACATGACAAAATATATTCAAACAGAACAGTTGAAATAGATTAAGATAAGCTAATGGTATTGGTCCAAGCAAACGGACATTCAGTTGTCTACAATTGTCCACTTCAGCATTTCTACTACAACAATAACAACGTAGATGCAAACATGAGAACAGTTTCTAGGACCAAAATTATTGCATCCCTGTGTAGTTCCATTAATCCAAACTCAACTGTATTTGCCTTATTCAATGAAGAAACCAGGGCATTATCTAAAGGATTGAATGAAATGTGTAATCTTTTTTTTAAATTTTAATATTTTATTCATATTTATTTTCTGCAGGAGACTTAATATGACTCTAATGTAAAACATTTTCTCTATAAGAAAATAATATTCATAAGCATCATGCATTACAACAATTAAAACATTTTAAAAATATTTTTTAGAAAGACAATACCTTCATTATTATACTTCAAATATAATAAGCAATTAAAAAAAAACAATAAAAAAAGTTTTGGTTCAATTCGGGTATCGAAACCATGACACCATCATCTGCTGGAACTTATTCATTTTCTGATTCGACCAGAGAGGAAGGTATATTTATGCAATTATTTATTGGTATGTTCATTACATATAGTCTCCATTAGAGTCATTTTTGAGATCAGTGTCCAGAAGTATTGTAAAAGTCTAAATTGTAACGCAACACTCAATGTTAAAGAAGCATTACTTGCCAATTAAAAAAAAACTATATATAACATATTAATTCATGTCAGGGAATTACTACAGATTTGGTATTCTTGTTCTATTCTGATCACTTAAAATGACATATTAAATGGTGTATGTAGCCAATAAATAAAGTGTCAGTGATGAATTACAATTGACAAAGTCTATCATTTCAATTTTTTTTAAATTCTAAGATTAAACCTTGTAAAAACATACTTTCCAGATCAAAATATAAACTTTGCAGGGGGAATCAGACTGGCAGGCATTTAATTTAAATGTAAGTATTTCTATTTGATGTGGAAAAGAAAATATCAAAGCAGCTCCGACATTTAAGTTCATTAAAAACTTCTTTAAAAAAAGTGAGTGAAATGTTACCTCAGGGATGAGAAACAAAAGGCCGCTCCCTGCAAGTGTTCCTACAGCCAAGGCTACCATGAACATCAACAGCAGCTTGTACTTGGCCAGCTTCATGCAGGGCACAATGAGGGCCCCAGTCAACGAGCACAAGTTGATTATAGTCACAAAGAGCATACTGTAACCCCAAGCTAAAAGTGGGAAAACAGTCAAACAAATGATCCAAATATTTAACTAGAAAGTGACACTTTCAATATTAATAAGATTTAGAATCTGTAATGAATTTACTGCACTTTACACATAATTAAAATAGTAAAATGTCATACTATAATTGTGAACTGAATACTGAATTTTTTGTCCTCATTAAACTGGGGGGATAAATTAAATTACAGTTACCAAGCAATGGTCAAGAATTCATATTAATTTTGGAAGATGAACTTGATTTTAAATTAATATTTTATTCTCTAGTATTCATATATATTTAAAATATATATATATATAAATAGAAAAAAATACATAGAAATAAAACAGACTTGGGAGGTTGTTCAATTGAAAATTACCTTACACATAGACATTTTCTCTCAAATAATAAAGAATCAAACATTTTGATTAAGTTTTAATATTATAATAATAATACCATTAATTCCTGAATAAAAAATAAAAATAACAAACTGACCAGACCAAGACTTTATGGCTGGACATTTAGCAGCCACTATAACCACAAGACTATATTATAGATGACACTATTATATTAAGCTCAGAGGCAGGCTTAAAAAAAAACCTATGATTTATCTACATTACGTTAAGGTAATACAACATGGAAATTGTGAACTAGTGATAGTTATTGAATGTAAAAATAATTACAAGCTTCAGTGCTAGGCATAACATGTTTAACCAAATCAGGCGATGAAGGGCTGGAGATGTTCTTTAATTCCTGAGTATGATGATGTCTGCAGGACACCAGTGAGTACAAGAGGGCTGATGAGATGACAGAAACATTGTCTTGGGTCAGTGCTTGGTCAGCATCCAGCTTGTACAAGGTACTGACATCCCTCAGGGACAAACACTGAAATTTCAACTAACATTTAGCTTCAACAAAAAAAAAAAACTGTTTTACAAATAAAATTGAATAATAGGTTGAAGCTCATAAAAGTCCTTAATTGGACCCAAAAAAAATTTAAGCTTTGAAAAATTTATCATTAGAAAACCCTTTCATTCCTTTGAAAACTCCCATGATTGTTGAATAAATGGACATGATAAGTGATTGTTGAATGAATAGACATGGTTTGTGATTGTCAAATGGATGGACATGGTATTGCATTTATTTGTATATTTAATAAAACCTTTTTTTTTAAACATATTGTTGAAAAGTTGTGTAAAAAAACAAAAACAGTTGTGAAAAAATATTTCTTCCAGAAAAAAAATTTAAATTATTATTATAACTAAAGAATTGAAACATTTTAACAAAACTTTGTACGAGATCATTTTAAAACATACACAAAGAATGCAATTGAAAATTCACAACCCTTTCCATTGATTTACTGATCTGTTTTATTTTAGCTACGTAATTAACAATTTATACCATCATTTTCATGCATTTTTAAATGCAATTTTAACTATTGCTCATCTTTAAACTTAGAGAGAAATCAAATCTGCAAAAAATTGTGTAGACTGGTGTGAACAAGTAACAAAGATATTAACAGAAAGTTAAGTTTTCTGGTTCAGTTTGCAGGAAATGTATACACTATTTCAAGCAAAGCAGTGAGTTAGGTTAAATTTAAAAAGCCAATGTCTTGACCTGGTATTTAGACTATGTCAAACTAAAGTGGGAAAAGAAAGAAAAAGGTGAGAAGGCATGATAGAGTTATGGGTAAAGCTTTCTGCCAAATATTTACTTTAGAAACTTAAAATACAAGAAATCATCATACCTGTGTTCGATTTCCAATGCAGCTATTGAAATCTGCAGCTGTTTTAAAACAACTGCTACTGAAAGTGCTCAGGTTGAAGGTTTCATTTGATGGATATATGGAGATGGCAAGTTTGCTGAGAGTTGAGTCCAGATTGACCACAGCCTGTGAAAACAGCCGCTGAAGGTCCTCTGGATCAGTTAGAGACAGGACCATTTGCACAATGCAGAATAAACTCAACAAGATGTTTAGTTCGAAACCCATTTAATAAAGTCACAGACTTTCACAACACTTCCTGAAGGAAAATAAACATATTTCAATCTCTTTATTACTTTGGAAAAAAAAAAGACACCTTCATAAACTATTTTTGAATGATAAATACTTAATAATTTTTACATTGACCCTTAAAAACATTGCAGTAAATAAATCCTTCTCTGTAGATATTTCACTGAAAGATGTCAAAGTATCACAATATTATTCTTTGAAAAGTTCAAGTGTAACAAGTCAACAGTTGCCAAAGCTGGATAAGCTACCATTCTCCCTGGACACACATGACATAACTGGACTAAAATACATGATTGCACTAGTTCCTTATTTAACAGAATAAACAACTTGTACATTTTACAAGAAATTAAAAAACAAAATAAACACAGATATAACAACAACAAAAATCAACAACAACAACAACAAAGTTGATGAATAATATAGCAGCTGACTTAAATAAGGGGAGAGAACTTCTCAGAATGACAGTTTTTGTTTGCATAGGATGAAAGGTCAGTTAGAGAATGTAACTACTGTGCTAGAATGTTTACCCTTTGCAATGTTGATTTTTTTTTTCCAACAAAAAAGTTCCCCTTGCCTTGGAAAAAAGGGGGGACAATTGTGAGATAATAGTGTCACATAAGTTTAGGATTAGTGCCCATCGCCAGTGAAAGTACTTCAATGAACTCTGGCATCTCAACTCATTTTTCAAAATAAACACCAATTCTAATTGCTTGCTACTTGGGTTTTAATTATGTCTGAACAGGTAAGTCAGTGTAAAAACTCAATTAAGTCCAAATTCAAAACACTGACAGAAGGTTAAACTAGATCACACAACAAATAGTGTCACACAGCAGTGGACCACATGTTCTACCATTGTGACAACAAGTAACAATTATACACCCAGTGATTTATAAAATATAGATGAACCCAGGGATTTACATAAATATAGATGAACCCAGGGATTTACATAAATATAGATGAACCCAGGGATCTACATAAATATAGATGAACCCAGGGATCTTAGATGTGCTCATTTGGTTACATTCTGAGCTTTTCTCAGCTTTAAAAAAATGTCATTCTGAAGATTACATGAAATATTTGTGTTACAAAAAATGCTATTCCTCCCTTATCTTCAACACAATGCCATTTTATATTTTGTTCTGGTTCTTATTGAAGAGCCTGATATAAACACAGAATTAGTTTAGATTCAAATGAAAATCAAGAATGATTTAAACACAGAATTAGTTTAGATTCAAATGAAAATCAAGAATGATTTAAACACAGAATTAGTTTAGATTCAAATGAAAATCAAGAATGATTCAAACACAGAATTAGTTTAGATTCTTTTGAAAATCAAGAATGATTCAAACACAGAATTAGTTTAGATTCTTTTGAAAATCAAGAATGATTCAAACACAGAATTAGTTTAGATTCATATGAAAATCAAGAATGATTCAAACACAGAATTAGTTTAGATTCAAATGAAAATCAAGAATGATTCAAACACAGAATTAGTTTAGATTCATATGAAAATCAAGAATGATTCAAACACAGAATTAGTTTAGATTCAAATGAAAATCAAGAATGATTCAAACACAGAATAAGTTTAGATTCATATGAAAACCAAGACTTTATGCATGAAGATTAAAGAAAAGCTAATTCCAAAACAAATCAAACTCTTAATACTTTTTTTTTTCCTTTAATAAAGAAAACAAAAACAAAATGAAGCAACTAACTACTTAGTCTTTCAGTTTTGGGAAGAGATACAATATTAGAAAGTCACATATATATATATATATATATATAATTGATAGTTTTCTTCAATATATAATTGTGATCTGGTCTAGTTTTGTTTATTATGTAGGCTTTGATTTAGTATCATAAGATAGAGTTAGATATGGATTTCTTTTTAGAATTAGTATTGAAATTCTAATTAGGCTATTGACTAAGTAGATAAGTTTGTATTTCATTATATGATGATTTAGCGGGATATTTTATTTACTATAAAAAGAATCCTAAAATAGTTTAACTCTAAACACATCTAGTACACTGTAAAATATCCCAAGAAGGCAGAAGAAAGTACAGTGTAGTTGAATGGTACAAACATTCTTGACCTCATTGAACACACACAAACATTAACAGAATATAATTATCCAAAGCAAGTTGAAAGGAATATCAGCATGGCTCTTTAAATGATTTGAATATTATTGAAGCCCTTGATCAACTTGTATTTCACACACTCACATTTACCAATCATCCAATGGCATTGAGTCTCATCAGCAGGAAAGCAAAGAAACTATAGTCTCAACTTATTACATCCAGAATGCTAGGAATGTTGTGCCTTTAAAAGACATCATTACATCCCATCCCATTAACCAGTGTTGAAAGATTACATCCATTAGAGGACAATTTTTTGTTGTTGATGTTGCTCAACAATCATCACTGGCCAAATGAAACTGTCATAGCGATGAACATTACAATAGAATGGTTCATAGTGTCTTTTTTCTTTATACTAAACATTTCTAGGACACAAAACCTATGTAACTTTGTTACAACACAAAACCTTGCACTATGTAAAGTCTTAAAAAAATGAAATATTTCACTGCTTCTCATTTACTTCTGATTGGCAAATGACACAAATTACCTCAAATAAGGCAACAGAAAGAAGTGCATCCTGGACACACACACACATTTACCTATACAACAACAAAGTGGTTCTCAAAATGTACAAGACACAATCCTCTTCAAACATTCTTTAAAAAAAAAAGCCTGCTTTAAATGCGTGTTCTCTAGATCAAAAAACTTTATTTTGTTTGATAGCAAAAAAGAGAAATAAATCTTACAGCATTGAGAGACATGGATATAAATGACAGATTCTTTCCCATGGATAGGCTTTATTTTTTAAAAAGTTTTTTTTGTATATTTTGTTTTTATTTATTCTCTGTCAATGATTAAAGTGGGAGTTATTTAAAAACAAAACGAAACAATAAAAAACAAACAACCTCCATCAACAAAATGTTATTAAGCAGGAGGAGGAGGACAAACTACTGAGACATCTCCTGCTTACACAACCTCTGAATTACATTAGAATGAGACCAGATAGTAAGAGATAAGCCTTATGTCTTCATTCTGACTTATTTCCCCTGAATACTCATCAATTTGAAACTGACAAGGCTCATAATGTTTAAGACTGCTAGTCCTCCCTGAAGCTATACATTTGGCTTACAAATTATTGACAGGTCTTAGTTTTATGAAGACATAAGATCAAGTAAAGTATACCAAGGTCTGCATCCATCAACTTGGAATAAAAAGGGAAGTCATTTTGTTGTTAGAAATACTACTGAATTTATAAACAGAGATATAAATGCTTTCCTCCACCAATTTGTTTAATATCATTTAATCAGCAAGTAGATTTTTTTTTTCTAAATCAAACCTTTATGTAAAAACAATTTATTATCTATTTATTTCTGTATAATTTATTATCAACAAGCTATACATTTGGCTTACAAATTATTGACAGGTCTTAGTTTTATGAAGACATAAGATCAAGTAAAGTATACCAAGGTCTGCATCCATCAACTTGGAATAAAAAGGGAAGCCATTTTGTTGTTAGAAATACTACTGAATTTATAAACAGAGATATAAATGCTTTCTTCCACCAATTTGTTTAATATCATTTAATCAGCAAGTAGATTTTTTTTTTCTAAATCAAACCTTTATGTAAAAACAATTTATTATCTATTTATTTCTGTATAATTTATTATCAACAAGGAATTGTCTTCAAGTTAGAAGATAAAGAAAGAGTGCAGCTTTTCACATGACTAACCAGACCCAGTTATGTTTTCTATTATAAATCATTTATAAATTGTATGTACAACATGAAGTCTAACTATTTCTCTTGGTTAGTTAAAGCATTATACAGACTGTTCACAAAATCATTAAAGAACTCTGACAAATCTTTAACTGTCTGATCAAATGTTTAAAATAATAACCTACTTCTAAGAAACAATATAGTATTTTTAATATTTCAGAATAGTATCAAGAAAGAAGATAAATAAAGATGGGGCATGGGTGGAAAAGGGCCTGACTTTTAAAATTAGAGGTCTCAGCTTCAAATCTCTGGGATTTTGAAATTTTTTTGGGGTTGCACCTGAGCTCACCCAACTCAGATGGGTACCTGAAATGTGTTGGGACAGCAAATGAGGTGCTGACCACATGACATCATCATTAACTGCAGACAAAGAAACAGACGATCTTTACATCCTCTGCCCAATAGATCACAAGGTCTGAAAGGGGTAGTTTTTACTAATAAATAAAAGCCATTTGTCTATTGTGGAGTATTGAATATAATCAAAGCACTGTTACATATGTAGAATTAGCTAACCTATGGAAAATATCCACCATCATGTGTATCAGTGAATAGATAACAACAAATAACAAGTGAAAGGCAATCATTGAGGCCTAGCAGTTCTCTTGAAAAATTCCTTTGAATTGCTATGAGAAAGTGAAAGTTACAAGTTTCTAAACAAACAGTAGCTGCTGTATGTATAGAAATCATGTCTCTTACAGCAGTGGTCAGCAAACCAGGGTAAATCTCCACCAAAATGGTTAAAAATTAAATTCTTGTGCTTGGTGGGTACAACTGCAATAATGTAAAAGGCATGAAATTAATTTTTTGGTTTCTAAGAAATATACCACGAGGCTTGGGGGTGTAGTGTCTGTAACCAAAACAACACTGTTGTAAAACTGTTGTTCAGATAACTGCATGATGAAAACCAGGGTTTTCATGACTATTTTTTCATGCTTAATTGAGTATATTTTTTTTCCCCAAATATTCTAAACTTTGATCTAGAATTTCTATCTAATAATCAAACAACTTTTTACTTAGAAAACAAAGATTCATATATTTCATTTTTTTAAAAAATAATGTTAAATGTGAAAAGAGTTTCCCAATTACATCAGAGGAGACTTCCCAAAAGCAGCTGCCTATGTCAACAACTAATCTACCTAATCGTTCCTTAATGTTAAATGTCCTTGATCAGCGATGCCCAAAATACGGCCTGTGGGCTGTGCTTCTATCCAGCCCGCCGAAACGTCGGCACAAAAGATAGAAAAAAATGTTCAAAATGTATCTTTACCTAATGGATTACTAACAAGGCATTTAACATTTGTGCATTCATGAAATAGGACTATAGAATCCCTAGGAAAAGTGAACAGATCTTTACTTTTGTAGAAAATGATACGATTGCTAGCCAACATGTTTGTTTTTATGAAGAAAGTGTAGCTGTTTTAAGAAAAAAACAAGAACAACAAAACATAAACAGAACTTTTGCCATTTTTTGAAGTGTAAAGAGAAAACTCAGATATCCGAATAATTCAATGTAAGTACTAGATCCGCGGGTTTTAAATAAAATAGTTTCAAGGTCAATTTCATTCAGTTTTTGTATCTCTTCCACCATGTGGCCAGCGACACTAGTGTTGGAAATTAAAATGGCCAGCAGATTGAGTTAGGCTGGGCATCACCGCCCTTGATGATGAAAATACCAACAAAACAAATGATATGGATCATAGATAAATTAAAGTGTTGCCTAAATCTCATTTATATATATGATGTTACTGTATTCAAATAATACAAACACCATCTCTCCTAAACATAGTCTGACCATAACAACAACTCATTGAAAAAACAAATGGCATGTTGTTCATTGTATTTATTGTTTTGAAACACAACTGATTTTATATACTGGCAATGTGGAAAATTTCTGACCCTCTGGATTATATGACAAAATAGTAAAGATTAAAATAATAATGAAATTGAACTGAATAGAATGTAGACAGTAATGTTTTCCACAACTAAGAAGATAGTATTACCTTCTCTGAGACACTAAACAGACATCCTGATGAGCATCCGAAGTTAACTTTTAGTAACAGAAAATTTAGACGACAAAAAGTTAAACATGAACCACCAAAAAGAAAGCACATTTAATGGTACAAGAAAAGACAAAAATATGATTGAAAGCATTATTAGACAGTGAATCTAATCCATTTAAACTTTGTCTATAAATCAAGCAAAATCAATCGTTACCATAAGATTCAAGATTGGTGTGCTAGATAATTTCAGAAATGTTAAAACTTAGCATGCCTAGGACACAATTCGGGGTGGGGGGTGCTCAACTCTCAGCCGCCCTAGTGCTCACTTTAAAGACACTAAGAAGATTTAACATTTACAAAGAAACATGGCTTGCCTCAGACTGGAGGTAACATTTTAAATAGTTACTTTCTTAGAGGCTCAAACTGAACTTTCAATAGAAGCCATGTTTATCTTTTCTTAGCATCACAAGTTTAAATCTTTTTTTGGGAAGGTGGGGGGGGGGGGGGGGGGTATTTAAACCAGAACACATTTTTACTTCAAATTATTTATTTCAAATGTCCTTCAACCTATTAAGTATTAGCAATACCAACATTACTGCAGCAACATTACACAATCTATGTATACCTAAGCAACATTACACAATCTATGTATACCTAAGCAACATTACACAATCTATGTATACCTAAGCAACATTACACAATCTATGTATACCTAAGCAACATTACACAATCTATGTATATCCATTGGAATCATTGTCTTTAGAGAATAACAAAAAAAAAATAAAAAGAAATAAGATGTTACTATTTGCTGTGATAAGCAAATTAAAAACAACTCCTGAAAACACTGACTCTGAACCCTAACTCCCTTATCTTTAAGTGGAGAAAGTGGGTCAATACCAGCCCACTGACAAGTAGTCAAACTGACCTAATTTGTGAGCCACTCTCATCTCAACAATGTCAGACTCGTTTGTAATTGTCAGCATTTTTAATTTAATTACAAACAATAAAAATCTTATTTTATTTACAAAGTAATGTAAGAAATGTATAGATATAAATAAATAGCTGAAACTAAAACTGATACCGGTATCCAAAGCAAATCAGGCTTAGCAAACATGAAATCATATAACTACCAGCTCTGTGATAAGTTCTTATGAGAGGATACATACAACAAGGTTTAGAACTAGTGTGCATTTATTACTTTTTTTCTTAACAACTCCAGAAGTTTGTTGACATCATTTCTAAACACCTCCAAAAATTCATCTTGCATTCTGCACATTTGTTTTGATAGGAACAATTTATTCTAAGCATCACCAATCTTCATATTTTAGAATTGTTAAGGTAGCAAAGCAGTGTGAATGTTGAGTGGTGTGAATGTGTGTGTCATGTGGCCAGCTCAAGGATCAACCATCTTTACTAGCCCTGACTAATGTCAGGTGCCCATTAGAGTTAGGTGGACTCAGGGATTCCTAAAAAAGTCTCAAAATTCAAAATCGGTCTTCACTGAGATTCAAGCCAGAGACACCACTATTTGGAAGCCAAGCGTTTTACCACTCAGCCATGGACACATAGGGGATAGAAAAAATCTCTGGAAATTATAAAGATATTGAGACAAATTTTCTATTGATTACAAGAAAAACGATACCTTAATTTTAGATTCAAAATATCTTGAGTTTAAAAAAAAACAGGCTGGAGAAAAAATGAATAGAAATTTCTTTAAAATGATAACACCGATTTTTATTGTGTCCATTGTGTTTACAAGCAGCAATCGCATACAATGCTGTATATTCAGTTTTAGCAAGAACTTCAATTATTTACTACCAGATTTGCTTTATTTACAATTCAAAGTTTAATGCTAAGGTGCTACTTTTTAGCATCTGCAATTATTCATTACCAGATTTTATTTATTTACAATTAGAGGTTTAGTGTGGAGGTAAAGGTAGCCTTTCCCCAAAAAATATAATTTTGGGATGGCAACGCTAAACACTGAAATGACCAGAGTCAACCAGAGTCTATAACGGTAAAATTTAACATGATTTAACACATATAGTAGACATTGAAGTGCCTCTTTAGAGAAGCTTTTAAAAGGCCTAAAAAGGGGTATTACAGCCTTTTAGAACTCCAAAAGAATTTTATGATGATGATTGATATATTGATTATAGTCTATACAATATATATATATATGTTAGGCTTACTTTAAAAAAAAATTGCCTTTGATTGGTTGTTTTTGGACAGGACTTTGGCCAAACCCAAGGAGCTCTTGTAGTAAAATTATGACATTCTTGATGTTCAGTACAAATGTGTAGTTAGTGATGCCTAGAAACAAATAAATATAGATCTATACCAAATCTACTCTAGTTACTCTAGTCTAGTTTCTACTACTCTAATGGCTGTAAGTTAAAGTGAAATAGATCTACCTTGGTACTTCTTAAGTCTTATTAGTATATAAATATAACACTCTTTTACTTAATTTAAAGACAGTCTATATGACTAGACTTAGAGGTCTAGATTTTACTAGAGTCTACTATATTTAAGTCTATTATTGTTAATATTAATCTGGACTCTATATATGTAGATTTAGTAATGTTCCATGAATGTACACTAAACAGTGACTAGTCTGTGTATAAGTATTATAAAAGTCTAGTATAATATAGTACCGAAAGTCCACTTAATCCAAAATTGAAATCAGGATATTTTTAGGAATAAAAAAATAAGAAAGAACAGTGAATAAGTGTATTATATACTAAAAATAACAGTACTTTTTAAAAATAGCCAGTGTTATGAACAAAACAGAACAATGTTATATATGGTTCTAGCTTTTTAGTTCTGTACATCCTAGAAACTGTACCTTAAGTTGGTCAACTAGAATACTGTTGTAATAAATTATAAATGACTTCACATTCAAGGAAAATAGTTCCAGGAAGGATATGTTAATGATAGGGTGGTGCAACAGTACGATACTGGTATTTTCAAATCTGATCCAGTAATATAGAAAACTTTTACTACTGTCTAAGAAACATTTCACTCTCTTGTCATGCACTTCTTACACAGAATTTGTTTCAGATAGAGGAAATGTATAATAAACTCAGCTTTCACTATATCCTGTAGCATTTTATGTAATTACACACATTGTATTTCATAAATATGCATATTTTAGTAATAATTTCTCATAATCTGAAATATTCGTTAATCCAAAATGGGTCCAGTCCCATACATACATATCAGGACTCCACTGTAGTATTATAAATAGATTATAACTCTAGATTTAATGGTGAATATTAAAGATTAAAATTTTAGTTAGATATAATTTCTTTGATCTAATTGATAAATTCCCTCAACGTGATCGAGCATACCAACAAGGGGGAAGGGGGGATTTACTTTAAAAAATACAGTTGATGATAACCACCTTACACCTCTTTGAACTCACTCATATAGAATCACGCTGTGAAAACTGGCGCACAGGTTGCTGAGAAAAAAAGAACAACGCTGGCAGAAGAAAAACGCCAGAAAAGAAAAGCAAGGCCCACGACATTAGCTCCAGCGGGAATAACCTGCCCAGTGTGCGTCCGAACATTCCGGGCTCACATAGGTCTCACCAGCCACATGAGGAGGAATAAAACCCCAGTGCATAACCCTCAGCCCCCTGGATGACAAAGTGGTCATCATCGAACCACGATGGACAAACTATATATATAAGAGTCTATACTATGTAACTACTAAGCAGAATTCTATCATTAGTATCATAATCATTCTATTTTTAATAATTTTTATTGTTATTCCTTAAAAATTTAATTAATAATAAATTATATAAATATACTAATATAGCTATCTATATAGATCTATATTATAATAGTCTTGATTTTAGAAATTAATTACAAGAATCCAGATTATATTTTAATAATTTTATAAATATATATATATTAATAAAATATAGATTTAAATTATACTTTTTCTTTACTTTGACTTTTAATTAGTGAATTAGAAAATTTATCTAATCTTATTAAATATAATTAATTTTTATTAAATCTACTTAGTCTACTAAATCTAGTTTTATTCTAGTTAGTACTAGTCTATCTAGTAAAAATAATCTAGTAATACTTATAATACTAGTAATAGTTATAGAAGACTAATACTAGTAATACAGTCTATATTATAATATTATATAATTATTATATAGATCTACTAGTAGTTCTAGTAACTAGGGACTAGTACTTTATCAAGTTAAAATTAACAAGATTACAAAGACAGTTTGTGTGGAAACACAAATTCAAAATCGGCCCCCGAAGTGGTCCACCCAGGCAGGCTTCAATATTTTCAGAAAAAAAAATCCAAATGAAATTATATCAAAGACAAATGAAAGATAAGATTGGAGAAAGAAGGTTGATAGATCTTGTGTAGTGCCCTAACAGTACAGCAGATCAAAGGATAGGTGCAAGTGAATGCAAAGTTAGATGTGAACCTGGCCTAACTAGATCCCCTTTCAGACCTTGTGGTCTATAGAGCAGATGATGTAAAGTTCATCTGTTTTTGTGGCCTACGGTTAACGAGGGTGTCATGTAGCCAGCACAACGACCAACCGCCTTTACTTTTCCCCAACTAATATCAGGTACCCATTAGAGCTGAGTGGACTCAGAGGCGCCTAAGGATTCCGAAGTAGAAAATCCCAGTCTTCACCAGGATTCGAACCTGGGGCCCCCGGTTCGGAAGCCAAGCGCATTACCGCTCAGCTACCGTGCCTCTCCTGGCCTAACTGAAGACTTATAATTTGTTTTGAAAAGGCTCAATCTCTTATTCGAATGCTCAAAAAAAAAAGAAAATATTTTCGCAATAAAAAAAAGTTCACAAAAATGATGTTTACAAGATTACTATTCGTTTTAATTTAGGTCTAATATATAATGCATACTAATTAGCTTTTTCTCTTTAAAAAACTGCTTGCATAACTCTTAATAACTGATTTTAAAAATTAGATTTTTCGCTTTCAGAAAAAAAAAAGTAGCCGTTGCATCAGAACTTTGAATGGTCTAAAATATTGTGATGTCGGATTTTCAATATCTTTTCTAGTTTACGAGATCTAAACGGGACAGACGGACAGACATTTCGCACAAAACTAATAGCGTCTTTTCCCCTTTGGGGGGCCGCTAAAAATATGTAATCTAGACTAGATTCTAGAACTAGACTTAACTAGAGTAGACCTAGACGTCCTAGACACTAACTCACTAAGTTAACTAAGACAGTGACAGTCACTAGACTCTAAAGTAAATGAGTAATTAATTAGATCTAGATTCTAGAACAACTAGAATCACTAGAGCTAATGATTATAATTTATTCTAGATGTCTAGGTCTGTAACTAGATCTAGAATAATCTAGAATCTAGATGATCTAGAACTAGGTCTATGAGTCTGACTGGTGTCTGACTATGTAAGTATGTTGTTTACTTTTTGATACGATAACGGAACTCTCTTTTACGTGACATTTCGTCTTCAGATATTTTATTGTGTATAGGTTTTTAATGAAACATGGTTAAATTAAAATTTAGAAGGCTATAGAGTTATGACCCAAAATATTTTTTACATTCTAAAGATTTAAAGTATCTAAAATATAGTAATATATTTTTATATGGAGACTACATGTTATATTATTAGAGTGACGTCTAGATCTATATCCAAAAGGCATATGGATGGTTGCCTGGACGTGCGGTTTGCGCGATGGACTGTCGTTCGGACTTATCGATGGTCACTGGTTCAAACCCTGCCCGCTCCCATCCCCAGTCGTCCTGCTGGAGGTTTGAAGTGGACTAGGATGAAAATTATCTTCAACTCTGAAGGAACATGAAACATCCGAGACATATGGAAAACATTTTACAACAAACATATTACAATATAGATCTACTTTACAGATTTACCAAGTGCGGACTGGGCGTCAAAATCGGCCCGGTAGGCCTATATTAGCATGATTCGGCCCACAAATTGCAAATATATCATACTAGTCGACCGGCGGCGTAGCATACGTCGCTATTTTGCAGAGCCGGCCTTAGGCCACTGCAACCTATATGCGACCGCAGTGGGCCCCGCGCCTCAAACTATTGAAGATTTACTTGAGGTCAACAATTCTCGTAGATAGTTTTTGAAACAATTTAATTGGTAATTCTTGCTATGGAGCGTGATCTATGTAGGAAGTGTATCGTAGCTTTTATGATATAGGCCTACCGTATGACTTCGCTACACAAAAGGCTCGTAAAGTAATTCTGTAGCCTACGTAGTAAAGAATGAATAAAATGCAAAGACGATCCGAATTTATTTTCTGATACAAACTCTTAATTTTCACTTATTATCCATATCCCTACCCAAACCTGGCCCCATGAAATCTGTTTCGCATTGGGCCCCACAACTGTTGAGTCCGGCCCTACTATTTAGTGACGGGTGAATACAGAGTAGATTACTTTATTTCTACCCTCCCCCTTTTTTTTTCCGTCGCTAAAAATACGTGGGGTAGAAATAAATAAAAGAGTGATCTTTCTTGGTCACAACGGTCCGGTCCTGCTATTTAGTGACGGGTGAATACTACTTGTTCTCCCCCACCCCCTCTTTTTTTCCATGGCGTAGCGTAACTCTAGTTCGTCCGACTTGCAGAAATAAAAGAGTGATCTTTCCTTTACTTCTTGCTTGCGTGTCTAAACTCTTGAGCCATGAAGAGAATTATATATATATAGAATAGATTACGATTTCACTGTAGTTTTTTTTTTTTTTTACAAATTGATATTTTGAGACCTTAAGTCTATTTGCATATATAGGCCTATAGAAATAAAAAAAGTTTGACTACATGCGTTCGGAAATAAACATGATATATTATCTATCTTTAAATAATCTATATATTTTCACTATTTTCGACTAGTCTTAAATTATCTATTACATTATTTTAATATAACGAAAAGTTTAAAACAAAACACTTGATGGCTGCCTGTTCGTGTGTTATGAACTCTGGAGCATCGTATCCGTTGTCCAGGGTTCGAACACTGCCTGCTGTTTTGAAGTTTACAACCAAAAATTTGTACAGGAAGTAACATGAATCGTTCTTGTAACAAATATATGTATCAACATTCAACGAATAAAAAAAAATCTCTCATCAACAAATTACCAGTACTCGCTTACAGATATTTGTAAAATGTTTGTAAAATGTTTTACATAATTCGGATGTTCCTTCAGAGTTGAAGATAGTTTACTTCCTAGTCCAAACCTCCCGCAGGACGACGGGGGATGGGAGCGGGCAGGGTTTGAACCTTCGACCGTCGATAAATCCGAACGACAGTCCAGCGAGCAAACCGCACGACCAGGCAGCCATCTTGTGGACGTCTGTATCACCAGTCTTCAACATGAAATCCTGCAAGTGTTGTGTCATGATGCTTTTCTAGCATATTATTTACATGCAGAAACTTTACTCCACAAGTTAATTACAAATATTAGGCCTACAGCATTAGCACTAACTGAAAAGCCAAGATAATGATTTCAAAATACGCTCCCCCTTAATAAATTGTAGCCTCAATTCATTAACAGCCATTCCTTGCATTCATCTCCATAAAACCATCACCATCGTAGCCATATCGTCCTTGTAGCCCAAGAGTCATCTTTCTATTCATCAATTCGTTACTAAATTGTTAACGTCTGCTCGGGTAAGTCAGCTGCTTCGTGATCGCCTTTAGAGAGACTTAGTAAAACACACGACAAGTTGAAGGGGCACAGGTAGGCCTATCTCTAGGAATCAGAACTTTTAGTCTGCATCTCTGTGTATATGCAGTTAATGTTTATACATTGTCCAACGTGGCAGGATCTCCAGGAGGAGTTGGGAATGTTCCTTCGGAAGTTATCACGAGATTCGGAAACGTTTCTGAATTACTTTTCCGAACTGGCCAGGAAATCAGTCATTTAATGTATCTCTTGACACAGGATTCCAGCATTTTTTTGTTTACCTTTTCCTTTTGATTTTATTTGGTTAAACGCATAACTGTTTAAAGAATAATCTGTGCGATAAGAAATATTTGTACCAATTGATTTTGTTTATGCTATTTTATGCTTTTAGCTTTCTCAATGCGTTATGTTGATCCTATGACTTGGTCTGGAAGGAGGAAAAAGGGGATTCCAGTTGAATGTTACCTTAATCGCCTTTTAAATGTATTTTTAAAAAGTTGTATGACTTGAATTCGAACTCGAGGACTAATTCAACGTATACCACCACATCTGTCAAGTACTATTTCTTTCCCTTGTTCGATACCAAATAAAATGATTACTTACCAATAGTTAATTATTGATTCTTTTTTCTTGTCAGGTACAAGAGATAATTATGCAAATCTCAACTAGATCCGAGATCGGGTGTGGGAGAAATAACATGTACAAACTTTTTACCAGACAAACAGATAGACAGCCAGACAGAGTAAGTTGATAACTTGATATAAGCTTTGTAACAAAGAAACTTCAATTTAAAAAGGTAAGAAAAATGTGCCTCCCATATGCGATCTATATATAAACTTAGAAAATAAATCTCTTGGAAAACATCGTCTTTTCCTGAGAGCTTGATGTTGGTAGTTTAAAGTAAACAGTCTATTTTGATAATCACTCATATGATATAAATAAATAGAGATAAAATACAATTCAGATACATGATACTATAATATTAGTGATGATCAAAATAGACTATCTATATTTATTGTTATAAAGCTTATATCAACTCACCCTGTCTGTCTGTCTGTCTGTCTGTCTGGTCAAAGTTTGAACATGTTTGTTTCTCCCATTTCCCATTCTCATATCAAGTTAAAAATTTGCAAAATTATTCATTAAACCTGAATGAATCAACAACAACAAATTAGTTAATTAATTATTTTGTTTGATATGGAATTAAGGGGAATAAATGCTACTTACTGAAAGATGTGGACAGTAGCGTAGCTAGGGATTTAGGGACCCGGGGGGGGGGGGCCTTGACCATTTAGGGGCCCCCCGCATTTTGACATTCGACATATCATGAGATAATATTTTATGTAAAAAACAAAACATACTTTGACGCTCATTTGGGGTTTCCCCGCAAGTGGGGGCCCGGGGGGAATTTCACATTTCGATCCCCCCTCCCTAGCTACACCACTGGATGAGGTTGTATGTATGAATGGTCAATCCCTTTATTACGTTTTGGCACGTTTTTTTCTCCCACTTCCCATCCTCGGGTCAAGTTGAAATTTTGCAAAACTTTTCATAGTCGTTGATAATACACGAATCAATCCAAAAAAACAAAAAACAAAAACTAATTAATTCCCGGTATCCAATTAGTGCTAATTGTTTCATTTTGTTTTATAGAGCAGAAAGGGAGCTAAATCCTGTAATTTTTAGATAAATGGCAGTAATTAGCGGTTCTTTTCCTTAAATAAGCTTTGTTTATGTAAAGTCTTTTTTTCTTTCTATTTCTTGTTTCTGTTTTGAGTTTAAAATAAAATTATATTATACACTGTGTCATTTTAAATGTATCTTACTGGTGTTTATCTCACTCTCATATCAACGGCACCTCCGAATTCGCATGTCCGATGATTTGGAGAAGATACAACACAAGTTTATCTCACAAAACAAAACAACAGCGCGACAGTTATTTTTTATTTAGTTGGCAGCAATTGAGTTTAGTTTAGTGTCACTGAAATTGTTTAGCTTATTGCGAAAATCTCCAAACCATAATTCTAGGACTGTCTATGTCTAGGATTTACACTTTAAGGAGACAACATGGTAGAGAAAGTTGGTTAAGGCCCTTTCAAGTTAATTTAAACTTTCGCCTATTGTTAAGCGATTGCTAATTAGGCCTAGTATACTGGCAGAAATATAAAAGAAAATGTTAGATCGTGACTGATTTAGTCATTCTAAGATTATATTACATTCCAGTATAAATAGCTTTAAGTCCAAAAGTCATCTTTATCTCTTTCGTAGTCATAAGAAAAAAAAAAGGATTACACCAGTGTTTCCCAAACTTTTGACCTATGTGTACCACTTTAATAATAATTGAGTACCCCCTCGCCACCCCCACCCCCATTTCAATTTATTAACACAACATAATAAATGGGTATTAAAACATCAGCGTAGTTAATGAGGTGCACTGCGTACCCCCTCCAAACAGGGGCGGACTGGGTATCAGAATCGGCCCGGGCATTACCATATAAACCGGCCCACAAATGAATGGCGTCATATCATGGGCGTTTTTCGGTGGAGGGGAATTTTTCTACCCCCCTCTGCAATGTATATGAATGTATTAATCTTCATTACATTCCGACTTTTCATTCTTTCGTGTGTTTTTGTTTAGCCTAGAGTAGGTTCTTCTTTTAATTAGTGGAAAGACAGTACACACCACCAAGAACAGCTAGGCTGTCAGCGCTCCCCCAGCTGGGTCCGAGGCTTCGCCCAAGCATTATTTCCGTTATTTTAAGCTTTAAAAAATGCATATATCTACAGTGCAATTAGTTTGCTACTCTTCCGCAAAAAATTCATAAACCAAATCTGCTATTCACTGCACTTAATAAATGGAGTCCAGCGACTGGTAGAAAATGGTAACTATAGTTTTGCTTTAGTTTTTGTATTGGAGGGGGGGGGGGGATAACCACAAAACTCCTTTTGGCTACGCTTAGGAAATTCGGTGACTGTAGTTTACTTAAGTTGGCTGCACTGGGGCATTAAGTAAAGTTTCCTTTTCAGACTATGAGATCTGAGGCAAGTGATGATTTGAACCCCCCCCCCCTTCCTCCCGGCTACGCCCATAAGTGTAAGCCTAATTCTCTTCAAAATATATATAGTTTGATAACTCATCGAAAACTGGATGTATGCTTGCGTAGGATTAAATAATGTATTTTATATTTTATTTTTTCATTTTATTTTACATGCATGTAGACTGAAAACTATAAACAATAGCAGCCTTAATGAGTTTGAAACTTTTTTGGTATTACTTATAGATTACAGACGTTTCTTCAAAAAATAAGATAGTCACGTCCTGCGCATTGCATGTTGATCTGTGACTTAAAATATGCTAAGTCATTGGTTTTCCTGGCTGACTCAGGCAACCCATTCCATTAAAAGAAGAGAATGCAGAACGGTTAGAGAGGCACTTACAAGTACATTCTCAAAAACGCGAATTGTATATGAATATATCATGACCCTGTATTGAAAATATAAATCTCCTTTCATTAAATATCGGATGTGACAGCGCTATAAGCCTATAAATTATTATAATTATTATAAGAATTTCCAGCAGCACCAGAGTTTCCTCTCCGGGGCGCATTCCTGGGCCTTGGATAAAGGGGTCATGGGTGGCCCATGCGTCATGATCCCTCTCTCGACCTTGCTGATGTGATCCAAAGGAACGCATCGCATTACATTTGGCACCAACTCAGTTGCAGAAGCTGCCGGAGGGAATTTCATAGCTGATACTCCCAACGCCTAAGGGGCTTCACTCCTGATTTCTCCTCGAGGTTGTCTCCTGAAGCCTCAGTACCGCAAGGCAGCGGGGGTTTGAAGTCAGAGTACCCCTCTCCTAGATGAACTGCCTTACTAGGCTGACGAGCTCCATCTGCCCGAAGCTCCCGGTTTTGTGGCGCCAGGTATCCGCCTTCACCCCTTCACCTGTTAGTAAGAGCAGTTTCGCCGGGCTTAATATCTAAGCCACACGAGCAGGCCAGGTGCTGGACTTAGTTGTCAGAGGCTATTTGAGACGCATGCCATTAGGAGTACTTTATAGACAATGGGAGCTTAACCCCATTGACACCCCTGGCCATGACAACCGTTTATGCGTGATACAATCTACCAAACATCATCACTGGTCTTTGGAAACAAAACCAAGAAAAGCGAAGACTGGTTTGAAGCTAGTCTACCAGAAATGGAAACTGCCACTACGAACAAGAGAGCAGCCATGCTAATCTACAAGAAGGATCCCACCCCAAGCAACTTAAAAAGGCTCAGAGCTGCACGTAACAATGCCCAAAGAGTAGCGAGACAATGTGCTAACAAATACTGGCAGGGGCTATGCGAAGATATTCAATCTTGTGCCGACTGTGGTAACATAAGAGGACTATATGAGGGCATGAGAAAAGCCTTTGGACCTCACACCAGCAAGTGTGCTCCACTCAAGTCAAAAGATGGCTCAATCATCAGCGATCGTGCGCTGCAAATGGAACGATGGGTAGAACACTATGCAGAACTCTACCAGATTGAAAACGCCATCTCACCAAATGCTGTTTCCAACTTCCCATCACTTCCAGTTTTGACGGAATTAGACGAAACGCCCTCAGTAAATTAGCTGAGCATTGCCATTGACATGCTTGCACATGGGAAAACACCCGGAGGAGATGGCATTCCTGCTGAAGTAATTCAGGCTGGAAAACATGCCCTAATCAAACCACTCCATCAACTGCTAAGCTTGTGCTGGGAACAAGGAATGGTCCCCCAGGAATTGAAAGACTCCAACATTGTTACAATTTATAAAAATAAAGGCGACCGCTCTGATTGTAACAATTACAGAGGCATCTCACTGCTTAGCATAGTCGGAAAGGCTTTTGATAGAGTGTTACTAAAGCGATTACAGATCCTGGCAGATCGTGTTTATCCAGAGTCGCAGTGTGGCTTTAGGGCAGGAAGATCTACAACAGATATGATTTTCTCTCTGCGGCAGCTACAGGAGAAGAGCAGAGAACAAAAGCAGCCCCTCTTCATAGCTTTTATTGATTTGACCAAGGCCTTTGACCTTGTTAGCAGAAGCGGTCTGTTTGCTGTACTAGAGAGAATCGGCTGTCCAAATAAGTTAAGAAAACTAGTGTCAGCTTTTCACGAAAATATGCAGGGCACCGTTCAGTTTGAAAGTTCTTCCTCCAGGCCATTCTCCATTAAGAGCGGTGTAAAACAAGGATGTGTACTGGCCCCTACACTATTTGGCATCTTCTTCTCAGTCGTACTATCCAGTGCTTTTAAATCCCTGGAAGACGGAATATACATCCATAGCAGATCCGATGGAAGGCTCTTTAACCTGGCACGTCTTAAAGCCAATACGAAAAGGCGTCGTATTTTGATAAAGGAGCTGCTGTTTGCCGATGACGCGGCACTCGTATCTCACTCACAAGGAGGTCTACAGAAGCTAGTGAACGCCTTAGCAGCTGCTTGTCAAGAGTTTAGCCTTACTATAAGTCTCTCCAAGACCGAAATCCTGGCACAAGACGTTGCAGAAATACCTATAATACAAATTGGGAACCACACCCTTTCAGTGGTGCAGGAATTTACCTACTTGGGTTCAACAATTGTCAGTAACCTAGACTTAGACATCGAGCTGACAAAAAGGATAGGAAAAGCTACCACAGCATTGGCAAAACTCTCCAAGCGCGTCTGGGAAAATGGTAAATTGACCACAGCGACCAAAATCCTAGTCTACAACGCCTGTGTTGTGAGCACTCTCCTTTATGGCAGTGAAAGCTGGTCAACATACATGTACCAAGAGCACAGATTGAATAGTTTCCACTTGCGCTGCCTGAGACGCATAATGGGCATCTCTTGGAGGGACCATGTCTCCAATCAGGAAGTTTTGAGACTGGCCAATATGAACAGCATGTATGCTCTCCTGACACAAAGGAGATTACGCTGGCTCGGACATGTCACCCGCATGCCAGATGGTAGAATCCCGAAAGATATCTTATATGCTGAGCTTGTGGAAGGAGTCAGACCCAAGGGCCGCCCAAGACTAACATATAGAGATGTCTGCAAGCGAGACATGAGAGCCTCAGGCATCAGTGAAAGTATGTGGGAAAACATAGCCAAAGACCGGAGTGCATGGAGACAGACTGTGCGTGCTGGGACAACCCTTGCTGAGAACAAAAGAATTGAAGCGGCTTTAATCAAGAGGGAAAAAAAGAAAGCTGCCCTGTCTGCTAGCCCTAAATCAGAGGCATACAAATGTACGAATTGTGGCAAAGTCTGCCGTTCTAAAATTGGCTTGATTAGCCACACCAGATTCTGCCCCGTCTCAAGATTAAGCCAAAACCAGTGACTCACTTGGGCGCATCCATTGCCTTTCGAGACAAAAGGAGCCATATATAAGAATTTCCATCATTAATGACTTCATACTAAGCATAAGTTTGGCATTAATTATAATAGTAAAAAAGATATGATTTAGATCTAGATTTGTCTTTTTTAAATTAAATAATTTGTCTTCTGTCTTCTAAATCTTATGAATCACAGACCGTCCTTCAAAAGAGAAGTTATTCACGTCCGTTGCGTATTCTCGTGTCCTGGAGTGCGTGCTAGAATTGTTCAGTAGTGGGGGCCTAGTGATTATGAGCCTAGTGTTCCGTCCGTCTTTCTTCTACCTGTCTGTCTGTTTTCCAACTGTCTTCTACCTGTCTTTCTTCTACCTGTCTGTCTGTTTTCCAACTGTCTGTCTGTCTTCTACCTGTCTTTCTTCTACCTGTCTGTCTGTTTTCCAACTGTCTGTCTGTCTTCTACCTGTCTTTCTTCTACCTGTCTGTCTGTTTTCCAACTGTCTGTCTGTCTTCTACCTGTCTTTCTTCTACCTGTCTGTCTGTCGTTCTGTTTGTCCTCTACCAATCTGTCTGAGTCTTCTACTGCCTGTGTGTCTTCTACCTGTCTGTCTGGCTGTGTCTTCAACAATCTGTCTTCTACCTGTCTGTCTGCCTTCTGTCTGTCTGCCTTCTACCTGTCTGTCTGTGTCTTCTACCTGTCTGTCTTCTACCTGTCTGTCTTCTACCTGTCTGTCTTCTACCTGTCTGTCTGTCTGGGTCTAAAACTATCTGTCTTCTGCCTGTCTGTCTGTCTGCTACCTGTCTGTCTTCTACCTGTCTGTCTTCTTCCTGTCTGTCTTTTACCTGTCTGTCTTCTTCCTGTCTGTCTTCTTCCTGTCTGTCTTCTTCCTGTCTGTCTTCTACCCGTCTGTCTTCTGCCTGTCTGTTTGTCTGCTACCTGTCTGTCTTCTTCCTGTCTGTCTTCTACCTGTCTGTCTTCTACCTGTCTGTCTTCTTCCTGTATGTCTTCTACCTGTCTTCTACCTGTCTGTCTTCTACCTGTCTGTCTTCTACCTGTCTGTCTTCTACCTGTCTGTCTTCTACCTGTCTGTCAGTTCAAATAACGGGCCTAGGATGTGGTATTGACGCATGCGTGGAACCCTAAGTTGTGGACGTGTTTTGCGTGCATGTGCTATATGGCCTGTCTGAAGCTGGACTCTGTTTGTCTTATGACCGCTACGTCTAAATTGATGCATGTCGTTGTAGTCTATGGGTGGTGAGTGTCAGTGTGGCCCCCTCCCCCTCTACACTTTACATTCATGTTTGGACTCAAATAGATTCACGAGAACCTCCGAGAAAACGTTCATGAAATAAAAATGCTTCAAATTAACATTCACATTTTTTTTCTGCCCAACCCTATTGTTATTCATTTAGTGCGCACTATAGGCCAGGGCAGATATACATATACCATAGACTGGCCAAGGAAACAAAAAAGTTTATTGTTTGTTTTTTAAATTCTTATTGTAAAAGCAAAATACTTTTTTGTCCGTGAGGCTGTAACCGTAGTACAACGAAATCGGAGACTGTCGACTTTCACTGGTGAATGTTAACGTGTACATAGTCGCTTGGTGGCTGTCTACAGTACTCTCTACAGGAATATGAATGTTGGATAAGTTGTCGTACAGAGAGTCATTATGTTAATCCTAGATAGATCTTTGGTGATACATCTGTCACTTTCTGTGCTGCATTAATGAGTAGCCTACAATTATAACAAAGTCTACCAATACAGTATGTAAGTTTTCAAATTAAGCATAAATCTCTATTGATAGATTAGAAAGTGTTGTCAAACTTTTTAAGTGAGTAGAGAAGCCGAACCGAATTAACTTCTATATGTGAATATGTGGATCCTTTCATTGAATATCGGATGGGACAGCGCTGTAAGCCTATACATTATCAATGACTTCATACTAAGCATAAGTTTGCCATTAATTATAATAGTAAAAAAATGATTTAGATCTAGATTTGTCTTTTTAAAATTAAATAATTTTTTTTTGTAAGCCTTAAGTGTAGTATTTTTAGATTGATGTTATTAAAATAAACAAAAAGGAAACTTACTTTTTCTGTACAAATCTCATATTGAGCTGTGAATAAGTTGAGTGGCTTGCAATTTCGTGGCTCTGTGTGTGTGTTAAAGTTGATTCCTATTAAGTAGGGGCCTAGTGTTAAAGAGCTTCTTCTTTTTCCTCGTTCTCATTTTTATGTTGGAACGTTCAGATGACAGACCAATATACGAGATGAACTGCGCGGTGGTTTCCAAATCCGGGAGCTCTCCATATAGTTTTCTTTCTATTGAGGTGTTTTGGGGCCAGTGTATTGTACGGGCCTCATGGTAAAGTGAACAGTTTTGAAGGACATGTTGTCTCAATCCGTGGTGTCCGGTTCTGAGACGTAAGATTAGAGTTTATAATAGGCATCATCTTTCTTGTGATTCGCATGAGAGCGTGTCCATTTCTCATTTATTTTATTTACTTTTAGTTTCTTCATTTCTTCTGGATCGAGTGCAATTTATTTGTGAATTTGTTCTCCCATTCTTGGCGAGTGTGTCAGCCTTCTCATTTCCTTCTAGTTCTATATGTGTTGGTATCTGTTTTATCCGTTAAAGAGCTAATTGTCGCCCCAATTGTTTTTCTGCGTTATATCAATGTTTTCTAACTTAACCTCTCTCATCCCTCTTTTTCGTTAACTGCCAATGGAACGATCAAAAGACGGGGGGGGGGGGGGGAGGCGCTAAAACAAAAGGGAGTGTCATCAAACGTGTATGCCGACCAGCAAAATAATTAGGCAAAACACAACCTCGAAGACATCATAGAAGTGTTGAAGTTAATGCCGCTCGTGCATAGCAAAAAGTACGGTCTAACGTTTTGCAAATGATAATACGTAGGCTACAGTGAAAAGTGTACATTTTTTTTTAAATTCTTGTTGAATTTCAAACAAAATTAAGTGTAATAAATAAATTAAAAAAAAAAGGAAACTTGTTCGGGCATCTGTGTCTCGCTGCTGTATTTTTTTTTAAGTTGTCTGCATTGAAAAAAAAAAAAGATTTTTTCTTTGTTCGCGACCAGACCGGCCCATTTGGTACCGGCCCACCGGGCATTTGCCCGTTTGCCCATATAGCCAGTCCGCCCCTGCCTCCAAAGTCCTCCAGTGCCCCATGGGGTACGCTTACCCGATTTTGGGAAACACTGGATTACACTTTCTATGCCTCTGTCACAACAAAACCGTGTAGTAAAGAAAAAATTACAGTAAGAGTAAGGTCCACTCCGTATATATATTTATAAAGTGTTTTTTTGTGACGGTAGTTAAACGTTAGGCAAACGATCACAGAGTATCGGCACCTATTTTTTTTTTTACCAAAAAAGCAAAATATATATACATAAATACATATATACATGTGTGGGCGTGAGAGAGAGAGAGAGAGAGAGAGAGAGAGAGATACATGTTGTGTGTGCTGTTCATCAGGTGGGCACAAATGAAACACACACACACAACTGTTGCTAAATTGTTTTATGTAAGAAATATTAATGAACGTTTGGCCTACCTGTTGATATTAGCTGCGCATTACCGTACAGGGAGAGTTCAGGTCTTTATATGCTCAAGAAATGTCCTGCACTGTCTGTTCGTCTAAGCGTGTTTAGTAAGTGTTTGTGTGGATGGTGGGGAGGGGATGTGTCGGAGCTACCATTCATTGATCTTAGCCTATATAAGAATTCAAGGCGTTACACTTTGCAATGAGACCTACCCACTGTTTACTAACAGAAGTTCTCAGTTGTTCAAAACAAAGAAGTCCACAGTCTGGTTTATGGAAAACATCTAATCGTAGTTGGCAGCCCGCCCCTGGTTTAAAAGTTCTAGTATCTTGATAAATCCATAATGTGATCTATCACAAGAGTCTTTTAAGGAAAAATAAGGCAATCGATAGTAAAGTTACCATAGTCAAGAATTGAAAAGTAAAAAAGAAAACATCACTAGAGACTATTTCTTCTGCGAGTTTTAATATATTGACAACTAAATAGTCAGAGAGTCATAAGGCCTACATTGGAATTATTGGAAAACTCTTTACTAATTATTATTTCATTCCACCAATATGAATAGACATACAACATTATGTAGTACTTATTCCTGAGTCCACTCAACTCTAATAGGTACCTGACTTTAGTTGGGGAAAAAAAGTAAAGGCGTTTGGCCGTTGTGCTGGCCACATGACACACTCATTAATCGTAGACCTTTACATCATCTATCCTATAGATGTCACAAGGTCTGAAAGGGGAACTTTAAAGACATTTTTGATCTACTTCTTGTCGTTTCAAACCAATAGAAGAAAATCGAAGACGATACAGTGAAATCATTGAGTTGCTTTTCAAGGAACAAAAATCTATTACATTTGATCAAATAAAAATGGCATGTTTCATCTTCTAAAAAAACAAAACATAAAAAAACGCTCCTAGACGTCTTGCATAACACGAATATGATTTGACGGCGATACTAAGGACGTTCGGCGCTCTATGAACCTCGAAAGTCTCTCTCTTGTCTAGGGTCACCTACTTCTTTAATTAAATGGGACCTGCTCTTTAACAAGGTCGAATATTGCGCTCTAGACGTTAGGATAATGTATTGTCAGCATCTCAAACTGAGGGGAAAAGTTTGACGAGGGGCGGGGGCATCCAAGATAAAAGTTTTAGAAACACTGAACTAGGCTACAATATCAAGTGCGTTGTAGTTTCTAGTCTATTGTTTTCACTATTGAAATAGGTCTAGATCTACTTGTTTGCTCTGGACTATTTTTCTTTTGAGTCTGGTTGTGATTGACTTGTTAAGTTCTTAGCTTAAAACTTATTTTTAGCTTTCAGAAATCTCTAGAGCGGAACGATCTTGCCTTCCTTAAAAATTTGGTTTTCTCTATGGGCATGACCGCTATTGGTCAGAACATCTTCATTTTAGTTGGAAACGTACTTGTAGACTGGCTGCTGTAGAGCAATACATGCCAAGCTCTAGTAACTATGGAAGTAGTTCATGACGCCAGGACGCTACTCAGCTGATTGTGGCAACAACAGGCACACATCCATTGAACACCGAGAAGAGAATTCTTCACCCCAAAGGATCTCTTATCGGATAGGTATAATACCCTACATGCAGCAGTGGAGCTTGGCCTACAAGTATAATACCTTACATGCAGCAGTGGAGCTTGGCCTACAAGTATAATACCTTACATGCAGCAGTGGAGCTTGGCTTACAAGTATAATACTCTACATGCAGCAGTGGAGCTTGGCCTACAAGTATAATACCCTACATGCAGCATTGGAGCTTGGCCTACAAGTATAATACCCTACATGCAGCAGTGGAGCTTGACCTACAAGTATAATACCCTACATACAGCAGTGGAGCTTGGCCTACAAGTATAATACCCTACATGCAGCAGTGGAGCTTGGCCTACAAGTATAATACCCTACATGCAGCAATGGAGCTTGGCCTACAAGTATAATATCCTACATGCAGCAGTGGAGCTTGGCCTACAAGTATAATACCCTGCATACAGCAGTAGAGCTTGGCCTACAAGTATAATACCCTACATGCAGCAGTGGAGCTTGACCTACAAGTATAATACCCTACATGCAGCAGTGGAGCTTGGCCTACAAGTATAATACCCTACATACAGCAGTGGAGCTTGGCCTACAAGTACAATACCCTACATGCAGCAGTGGAGCTTGGCCTACAAGTATAATACCCTACATACAGCAGTGGAGCTTGGCCTACCCTTTCAGGAAAAAAACACACCTAGCTCACCCTTTTTTTGTGTATGGAATTTTGAATACTAAAATGATAAAAGTGTCGCAACATTCCATCAGATACTCTTGTAGGTTATCAGGTTATGTTAGAATACATCTAGAATACACCTAGAATACATCTAGAATACATCTAGAATACACCTAGAATACATCTAGAATACATCTAGAATACATCTAGAATATATATAGAATACATCTAGAATACATCTAGAATACATTTAGAATACATATAGAATACATATAGAATACATCTAGAAAGTACGTCCCGTTTGGTACACTGAATAAATCAAGAAGTACGTCTCCCAACGAAAATTAAAAAAAAAAAAAAAGTCAACAGAGAAATGTATGTAAGGATGATTTGTATTTTCTCTACCTAATACCTAAACTAAAGCTGAGATGAAAAAAAAAAAGAAATCCTACCGGGGAGGGGGGAGGGGAAGATTTTATTTCTGATGATAATTTCAGCAGAGTACATTGTACAGAGAGTACAACAGTTTTACTTGTAGCGCAGACTAACACTCTTTGCGTTGTTGTAAGAGTGAACAAGACCTGTAATAAACAACACTCAACTCAACTGAGAACAAAACTTGTCAACAGAGGCGTACTTAGCAAAGTACCTAGCAATGTGCAGCAAGAGGTATCAGGTGGTGAGGGACATCATACTTCCCTCTAGTAAGCATTCAAATGTTTTGGACCCCAGATCTCTATTTATCGGCCTGCGTGTATAAACACCATATCCCATCAAAACGATTTATCCGTCTCGCTGACCTAACCATAGACGGTCCGTAATTTAGAAATCTGGCAATTCATGGGCATCACGAGGAAGGTGAAAAGCATTTTAAATGACAAAATCAAGACAATTTCTTGAGATATTACAAGTTCAGTATGATCCAGTTAATGGGAAAGAGGGGGATACGAACGGAAATTATTTTCTATTGGAGTGTCATTAGTAAAAGTTTGTGAAACACTGAGGTCTGAAATAAAAGCTGTTTTAAAACAAAACAAATAATATGTTCGGACCAGCTGCACTAGGCATCAAACACCACAACTACGCCACTGGTTTTTGTGTCAACACTAAGCAGAGAGTTAGCTGTTGTCATCAACAGTCAACTCAACAGACAGAAAATTTATCAACAAAACTAAATAGAGAGAAAGCTGCTGTTTACAACACTCAGCAGAGTGAAAACTGCTGTCAGCAACATTTACACAGTTTGTTCATTTAATTTAATTCTGGATTGCTTCTTAGTAATTCAAGCACTGCTTCACTCTGCGTGCATTTCCTTGAAAAGTAATATAGAAAATCAACCAGCCAATGTTTCCAGCTTAAAACGCCAATAAATATCCAGCCCATGAAAAAGAAAGCTCGTGACACAGTGAACATCAGATGATGCAAATGAGTGAGAATCATGAACTGTTTGTCTGACATGACACGTCAGGTTCACTTAAACTTTTTTGTTTTGTTTTTTGTTTGGGCTGTTAGGTAATACGCAACAGGTACTAGATCTAGCCAATGGACTTAAGGTGTTTGTTACTATTAGCATTCCTCCGCAAAAGCCAAAGGCTGACTAGGACATTTAGACCTGAACTAATTTATTACTTGTCGCCAAAAAACAGCACCTTTTGTCATTAGAGAATACATTCACGCAGGTAGAGACATTAATTAACATATGGGGAAACTACAGTGATGTATAGTGTCACTGGCTAAGAGTGTTTTCTTGATTAGGCTAAAAGTACCTCAGCATCTAACATGTTGTTAGTCCGTAGCACAACATTCAATGGGTAAGAGCGTGAGCTTAAAGTACTCAACTCTGGTCTTTCACTAACACTACTCACCCACCCCCACACATTAGTTAGTTGTTGGTCAGTTCGTTATTGTTGGTGTAGGCCTGTTAGTTAGTTGATCAGTTTGTTATTGTTGGTGTAGGCCTGTTAGTTAGTTGATCAGTTTGTTATTGTTGGTGTAGGCCTGTTAGTTAGTTGATCAGTTCGTTATTGTTGGTGTAGGCCTGTTAGTTAGTTGTTGATCAGTTTGTTATTGTTGGTGTAGGCCTGTTAGTTAGTTGATCAGTTTGTTATTGTTGGTGTAGGCCTGTTAGTTAGTTGTTGATCAGTTTGTTATTGTTGGTGTAGGCCTGTTACAGTTTTAAGACAGGGCTTACTTTAAAACTTACATCGCTACCCCCCCCCCCCCCCAAATTATAAATCAACAAGACTTATTGTTTTGTTTCGGTATAATGGTGTAGACTTTTGTTTCTGCTATAAATATATTCTTTAAACACAGGTTTCAATAGAAAACGTAACAAGATTTCCATCCCTTTATTCCTCTAAATTAGATTGACTAAAGAATGTCAAAAGTCTGATGGTCTGACATTAAAGTTAATGACAAGATGAAATAAAAAATCGTTTTTGTTTGGTCCTATGGTGCTCTAAATTTCTGAAGTCTATCAGAAAGTTTCGGCTCTCTAAATCTCAACATTTGTAACACATATTCCAAGCACAGTTGTAATAAACACATGGACCGAAAGATTTGCTCACGTTGATTGTTTTAAAAGATAATCTAATATTCAGAAAGTATGTCTAAGTTTTATAATGTTTTGAACACTTGAGTGTTACAAGACTCATAGAAGAAGATTGACTAGGACCTAAACACTACAACTAATAAATGGATGTAAGGCAGAGTGGCTCTACCTAGCAAGGATATTCAAGTTCAAGTTTCTACAAGATGCCCCTCCGCCAACCCCCCCCCCCCCACACACACACACAGAAGAGATTAACGCACAGAACAAATTTATTCACCATAAACACAAAAAAAAAATAAAAAATATAAAGACTGTTATTTAAGGTAAGAAATCCACACTTACAACTATATTTCTCAAGAATGTAGAAGTTATTTCCCTTTTTCAATATCTAATAAATGATTAATTACCAGTAATTAATTGACTAACTGGTTAGTTCTTTAATTAATTCTTGTTTTGTTAGGTACACTAAATAATTGTTTCTAGTTTCAACTTGATTCGAGAATGGGTGTGGGAGAAATAGCGTGTACTATTACTTTAGTGAACAAAAAACCCCATATGGTATAAAACAAAATAGTTAATTATATTTAATTAATTGACTTTTATTTTCTCACTAATGAGTAATTGTGCAAGTTTTAGCTTGATCCGAGAAGAGAAATAACGTGTTCAAAAATTGTACAAGGCAGACAGAGTGAGTGGATATAAGCTTATTTGTTATTTGGGGAGTTTTTTCATTGGGGATATATCGCGGGTTTCACTGAACGAACTAAAGGAAATATTTTCTAAATAAAAGGATTCATGATTTTCATATTCATTTTTATTCAGAACACTAATCCATGCAATTAAAGAACTAAAGTATATGTCCATCGTACATGGCTGAATCATCTTCCCTTTTCAACGAACAAAACATTGTGATTATTTATGCATATCAACTGTGAAACTGGTTTAAATATATTGTGACTCCTATGCAACTACACAAAGGGGCAGGGCTTTTTATTTATTCCGATTCATACAAATATTTGGTATAGGAGTTGAAACATATTAGTTCTCACATGAAGCCCTGCTCTCTTCACCCAAGTCGCGTGACTTTTTCAGCGCTTTATGGATCCCACCATCGGTCCCATCCAAACCCACCTTTGGGGTAGAAGCACTCACTTTGAGAACTAGTGTTGCACAGTCTTACCCCACCTTCTCTCACACCCATCTTTTCTACCTACATTTACAGGATCACATCATAACATTTACACAAGTTAATAAAATCAACACGCCGAGGAGACAACTCAGACACACACACGGGCACATTAAAATCAGCACACCGAGAGGACCACTCAAACACAAACACATACATGCAGACATGTAAAACGAGCCCAGTGTTGTGACGAACACTTTGTATCTTCCAGGATCCTGTTTATCTCGTCTGCCTAATGCTAGTCCTTACAAAACATTTGGTTACAATCTTTTGTATCAGGACTTGTGGGACAAGATCTGAACAGCTTGGGTTTGTTTCAAGTATTCAGTTCTACCAATGTAATGCCAACATACTGGTCTCTGTTAGCTGTGAGGGAACTAAACACTAACAACGGGTGTTGGCCTAGTCACCGAGTTGCAGCGTTTCTCAAACTTTTACTAACCCTAGCACTAAACCTAGTGACCCCCTTCCCCATTGCAACCCCCACCCCATTAAACAGCTAGGAGTCTGGGAGAGCGCAGCAAGCTGCCCCAGCGGGTTCCAGGGCTGAGCCCCGGCGTCATGTATTCTGAGCTTTTAGAGATGATTAGCCTACTCTTGGCGTGTAGACCTTTCTACACATCATAGTAAAATAAAATGCAAGCAAAAGGAGCTTCATTCACCGATAGTAAACAAACACTTCTTAAGTCACGTGCTCCCTCGTCTTTTCTAAATAACTTAACTCCTGATTCGAATCTAACATGGATACCACGTGACCGTACTTTAAGGGTTTTTTAATAAATGGACATCACGTGACCGTTCGCTTTGGTATTCCCACATACTGTATGAGCTGTGCAGGAACCCGTATAGAGACCATTCGATGTATAGAAGGCCTCAACACAGACCTGCAACATCACAACCTGTGGGCAGATTAGACCAATAGCTCGTTGCCAGATCGTACAGACCTGTGACGTGGCAACGAGCTATTGGTCTAAAACGGATTTTTACCTAGGCACCGAGTTACAGCGTTTGTCAAACTTGTACTAGTGAGTAGCGACGCCCCCCCCCCCACCTCATTGCACCCCCACTCCCTTAGCCGGCTAGGGGTCTGGGAGAGCGCTGGAAGCTGCTCCAGAGAGTTCCAAGACGTTAAGAGTTTTCATGCATTCTGTGCTACAGAAATGATTTTTCCTGGCGTGTAGATTTCTTAATACATCCTATATAGTAAAAAAAAAAAGAAAAAAAAAAAAGATTAAAATAAAACGCAGATCAACGGACCTCATTCACCAACAGTAAACAAACAGCCTTTAAATCAAGCGCTTCCCAATCTTTTTTATACAACTTACGACCTAATTCAAATCGAGCAAGGATATCACGTGACAGTATTTTTGGTGTGTTTTATCCATGGACATCACGTGACCGTTCGTTTTGGTGAATGATCTATATTGAAGGCCGCACTGGTCAATATTTAAAAGTGATGAGTAGGAAGATCAAGTACGTATGTCTTGGGCGTGATCGTCTTAAGGTCATCATGCAAAGCCGGACGTCTGGAAGCGGGCCTGTTTTTATCACGCGAAAGTAGTCCACAGAACAATGCATGACACTCACAAGAAATTCGACCGTTCTGACATGATAAATACGAGTAGAGTCGCGCTAATGGAGACGTATTGAAATGACTTCTTAAAATCAAACAAACAGTAGATCTTACTACCAACGGTATAGGTGTACATGTTTAAAAGGGTCCTACATAAAAGATCAAATCTTATGTAAATTGCGAAACATTGATACTGTAAAATGAGAAACGTTACTGTATTGTAATAGTGGACTCAGCCATTTCAGATAAATATGTACATGGCTGAGCACCATTGGCATTGGATGCGCAATAATTGTAAGTATTCATTTTTAAATGTATACCATATACATAAAACTAGAATGTTTATGTTGTGGTTTTGTTTTATTTTTTTTTCTATGATACTCCCCGAAATGTTTTTTCTTTTTAAAGAAAAGGGGATGTTGATATGGTGCGCAAAGGTGCACGCGTTCAATATAATAAAGTATCATTCTCCGCCGTGACACTAATGGTTGTTGTTTGTTTATTGCTGACTGTGAACCTAGATCTTAATTAACAATATACATAAAACTAGAAACCAAAAACCTTTCAATTCTTTGTTCTCCATGAGATAGAATCCACGTATTTGTAGTCTTTTGCGTATGTTTTCTACCTTCTACATCTATATCTGTTCACAAGTTTTCATCATAAAACCAAAGATACTGTTTTTAAAAGAAATATCGCCGTTGTCTTTTCCTTCATTATTTCCCTTAATTGTATAATTTGTCACTTGACTCGGTTGTCTTGACTCAGTTGTCTTGACTCGGTTGTCTTGACTCAGTTGTCTTGACTGAGTTGTCTTGACTTGGTTGTCTTGACTTGGTTGTCTTGACTTGGTTGTCTTGACTCAGTTGTCTTGACTTGGTTGTCTTGACTTGGTTGTCTTGACTCAGTTGTCTTGACTCAGTTGTCTTGACTCGGTTGTCTTGACTCCGTTGTCTTGACTCAGTTGTCTTGACTCAGTTGTCTTGACTTGGTTGTCTTGACTCAGTTGTCTTGACTTGGTTGTCTTGACTTGGTTGTCTTGACTCAAATCTCTACGATGATGAATAGAAAAGGCCCCCCCCCCCCCAACCCAAAAAAAAAAAAAAAGATTCCAAATAAAATAAGAAAAAAAAAAAGATATTTTTAGACCATGTATTTCGCACATTACTTTGGAAAAAGAAACGCACATGTTCTGGTACACAGGAGAAGTTTATTCTCAACTATTGTAAAGTGAAGGAAACATTCAAAACTACAGACAACATGTAGGCTAGTATGTTGTCAAAATAGAATACATGTGCTATAACGTATATGGAGATCTGTTATTTACAAACCAGTATTCAATACTCACATAATGCGACAATCCGAAATTGTGAGTTTAATGAAGAATAAGTCACCTGAATGAGTATTAAACAATTTTTTTTGGTCACTCCTTTATTTCGATTTAGAGAGTCAAACATATATTTTTTTCTCCCAAAGAATCTTTGCTCCTTCTCTCTACATTGCGCTTTTTGGATGATGTATGTTTGATAAATAGAGCATTGTCACAGAAATGTTTTCTAGTTTTAAAAAGACAATTTCTTGGAAAAGAGTTAGAGAGTTTCCTGGAAGTGTTTTCGGAATTTCCTTTTCCACGTCCTCTTCATTGGTTGAAATTGTTCTGCGCTCTTTACGCCTTATCAAGGACATAGATTGTTTTAACACACGATGCGAAGGCTGCTTAGTTAGGCCTACTGATCAGAGGTAACTTTATCAGGGGGATCATAGGTTGCTTTATCACTAATCATACGTTTCTATTATCAGATTGTATCAGGTGGTCAGAGGTTTCTATATCACGTGATCTAAGATAGGAAGAAACAAGAAAAAGTCGAAGTTGATTATATATCGCTATTAAAAATTAGGCTCTCTACTTGGCGTGAGTCCCAGAGTCCGAGCAACTAGATTTGAGTGGATACGGAGTGTTTACTTATGCAAGAACAGCTACGGAAGTCTTCCTGCCCATACCACTAAAATATTTTAAGTTTTGTTTCAAGAAGAGAATATCAAAGAGTAGGTATCTCAGATGACTTCCTAATGCCCAACAACACACTGTAATGTTTAGCTACAATAAAGTTTATATAGATTGAGTCAAAGTTAAAACCGAACGAGATTTGGATGAACCAAAAAAATTAAAATTAGAATCTCAACAAGGTCAGTGTCAGAAATAAGTCTTTGACTGGCATGAATTGCAAATCAGAAAGACTTGTAATTGTCGACAAAAGAACGATTGGAAATAAAAGTATTTGAGATGTGAAACTAGACTCCAGATGGCGGAGCCATAGAATTGGGTTGACTCTGAATGAGAACTTCTATATCTCATTTCATTTCCTCTTCAGCTCTAGATTCGTAATTTATACAATGGATGAAACTGAAAGGGAAGCTACTATGTCTAAAAACAACAACAACAGTAAATATAAAAAACCACAGTTATGTACCTTGCTATATTCCTAAAATCAACTTCTTGTAGTTTTTTTTTTATTTTACTTGCCCCCACAACAGGTAAAGCCGCTATCAGCTTTGCTTAATCTGTCTGTCCGCCAGTCCATCCATCTGTCACGTTTAGATAGAAAAATCTAAAAAGGTATTGGAGTTCTGGTGCAACGGTTACTCCCTATCCCTTTTAAAATCAATTATTCAAGCAGCTTTTATTTTTATTTTTAAATAAAAATACAACACTTGTAAAACAATACATAAATATAAGTGAATTTTTATTACGAAAACAAGCGACAATCAATATATTTATTTGTAACATTTATTCATACAATTTAGTTCATTATGAAAAAAAAACAGGTTGATATATTTTGCCGACAAAGTGCGCATTCTATAGAATGACTAGATCTACGCCAAAAACGTCTCAATGACTCTTAATAAGAAAGATATTTAAAAATAAATTATTTATTAAATAAAAGAAAAAAAAACAGAAGTTTTTAAGCCATTAAAATACACGTGTAGACCTGGACCAAATGTCTAAAGACAATACTGAAAACAGTGTCATTTTTCAAATAATCAAATAATTCTTTAAATCAACAAATAGATATAGTAATAAACAGGAGTAAATATGATTTTGTTTAGTTTCTTACAACTGATCTACAATGAGAATTTAAAAGATGCAGAAACATCCTGTTTATGCATAGTGAGCGGGTCAAGCTGTCTACAGGGAATATCGTTTGTAGAGGATCACGGCATATTTTTGTTTGTCTCATTTTCATTGCAACTATACAAACCAATAGAGGGATGTTCCAATCAGTTGTCTTCATGTCTAGAATGATGTTCCAATCAGTTGTCTTCATGTCTAGAATGATGTTCCAATCAGTTGTCTTCATGTCTAGAATGATGTTCCAATCAGTTGTCTTCATGTCTAGAATGATGTTCCAATCAGTTGTCTTCATGTCTAGAATGATGTTCCAATCAGTTGTCTTCATGTCTAGAATGATGTTCCAATCAGTTGTCTTCATGTCTAGAATGATGTTCCAATCAGTTGTCTTCATGTCTAGAATGATGTTCCAATCAGTTGTCTTCATGTCTAGAATGATGTTCCAATCAGTTGTCTTCATGTCTAGAATGATGTTCCAATCAGTTGTCTTCATGTCTAGAATGATGTTCCAATCAGTTGTCTTCATGTCTAGAATGATGTTCCAATCAGTTGTCTTCATGTCTAGAATGATGTTCCAATCAGTTGTCTTCATGTCTAGAATGATGTTCCAATCAGTTGTCTTCATGTCTAGAATGATGTTCCAATCAGTTGTCTTCATGTCTAGAATGATGTTCCAATCAGTTGTCTTCATGTCTAGAATGATGTTCCAATCAGTTGTCTTCATGTCTAGAATGATGTTCCAATCAGTTGTCTTCATGTCTAGAATGATGTTCCAATCAGTTGTCTTCATGTCTAGAATGATGTTCCAATCAGTTGTCTTCATGTCTAGAATGATGTTCCAATCAGTTGTCTTCATGTCTAGAATGATGTTCCAATCAGTTGTCTTCATGTCTAGAATGATGTTCCAATCAGTTGTCTTCATGTCTAGAATGATGTTCCAATCAGTTGTCTTCATGTCTAGAATGATGTTCCAATCAGTTGTCTTCATGTCTAGAATGATGTTCCAATCAGTTGTCTTCATGTCTAGAATGATGTTCCAATCAGTTGTCTTCATGTCTAGAATGATGTTCCAATCAGTTGTCTTCATGTCTAGAATGATGTTCCAATCAGTTGTCTTCATGTATAGAATGATGTTCCAATCAGTTGTCTTCATGTCTAGAATGATGTTCCAATCAGTTGTCTTCATGTCTAGAATGATGTTCCAATCAGTTGTCTTCATGTCTAGAATGATGTTCCAATCAGTTGTCTTCATGTCTAGAATGATGTTCCAATCAGTTGTCTTCATGTCTAGAATGATGTTCCAATCAGTTGTCTTCATGTATAGAATGATGTTCCTATCAGTTGTCTTCATGTCTAGAATGATGTTCCAATCAGTTGTCTTCATGTCTAGAATGATGTTCCAATCAGTTGTCTTCATGTCTAGAATGATGTTCCTATCAGTTGTCTTCATGTCTAGAATGATGTTCCAATCAGTTGTCTTCATGTCTAGAATGATGTTCCTATCAGTTGTCTTCATGTCTAGAATGATGTTCCTATCAGTTGTCTTCATGAGGAATAAAAAAAGTAATAAAAAAGAAAAAAAAGTTTCATTTACAACATGTTCTGCCTGCTCTGTTTGTTGTTTGTTCTGTTTGTTGTTTGTTCTTTTTTTTGTTCTGTTTGTTCTGTTTGTACGCGTTTTTATTTCATTGTCCAACTCTTCCATGGTCTTAGCTTCTTATAAACTATTATATGTTTTAGAAAAAAAAAACGCTTTGAGACCCTTAGAGGCTTACCAGACACCTTCAAACTCTTAGGAGGACAAAACAGAGACAAAGCCTTACGTAGGCAGACAGAAAAGTTAATCATCAATTTCTCAGAGGAAAAACAAACCAAATAATTTTTTTTATTTTTTATTTTTAGTGTATTAATTAGTTTGATTCAGTCATGTAATTAAATTAGTAATAAATCTAGACTAATCTGTGTAATTAGAAATATTTTTTTTACCAGTTGTTTTTGTTTAGCGCAATTTCATGCTTTTAACTTTCTCATTACGCTATGCTCCTATCTCTTGTCCAAACCAGCTGAAAAGGCAGAGAAAGAACTTGCTATCTGGGTGATCATTTTTAAAAAAATGTAATTCTAAAAAAAAAAGGTAATACCGAATTTGAACTCAGGCATCTCAAGCCAACGCGGTAACCACTCTACTAGCAAAGAGTCTTTGAACATGAAAGATTGTATAATTATCTATTGTTTCTATTTCATGTTTGTGTTCACTAAGCCTCAGACGATAATCTATAAAGGGGACTAAATCAGCTTATATCACCACTTCAGTCAAGTACAATTTCTTTTCCTTGTTTGAGATACCAAACAAAATAATTTATTACCAATAGATATTTAACTAATTGGTTAGTTTTTTAAATTGATTCTTGTGTTGTCAGGTAAAAGAACTAATTGTGCACAATTTCAGCTTGATCCGAGATTGGGCTTCGGAGAATTAACTTTTGACCAGACAGACAGACAGACAGAGTGAGTTGATATAAGCTCAACTCTATGTCCAACATTTTCTTCTTCTTCTTAGTGGGAAAAGTTTTTCACTGGGGAATCGTTATTCTTTTTACAATCCTATGATCATCGTAAAAATTCTTCTTAAAGAGTTAATTTGGTTTGGAGGTCTAGACAGCCGGTGCATGTATTTCTTAAAGAGTTAATTTGGTTTGGGGGTCTAGATAGCCGGTGCATGTATTTCTTAAAGAGTTAATTTGGTCTGGAGGTCTAGACAGCGGGTATTCCCGCATGCATTTCTTAGAGTTAACTAACTAAATAGACGCTCAGGAACATTTTGCGCACCGTCTTCTAAGTCTGGATCTAAAGGCGACTGTCAGACAGGATACAAAATATTAAAGTGTTAAGGGGGAGCAGAGAAATTGAGAGTTACAAAAATTGCTGATACATATTTCGCACTACGTTACCAGCCCACCTAAACAATCTTTATCCCCCCCCCTTTTTTAATTTTTCCAGCTCCAGCTCTCCATGGAAATTCCAAGTTGCATATGACGCAAGGAAACATCTTGTTCTCAGTGCTGCAGCCACTCCAGTGAACAGACCAACAGAGAACTGTCTTGGCTGCACTCACACTAGCCTTCAAAGTACATCAGTCAATAGTTGTACGTTGGTACAGTCTAGAACCGATCAGCTCATTGCAGACATGCCATTTAATCTCTTGAACATTTTAAATGCTTGGAAGATAAGTAAATGAGATTTTATAAACAGGTTTACAGTGGCTATACTTTGTGGATGACAATTTGTGATTACCCCGACAAAATAGCGCGGACAAAATAGCGCAGAAAATATATATTTTAATCATTTTGAAAGAAATACTTTAGATATCGTAAAATCTGAATAGAGCCAATATTTTTGTTTTGTTTTAATGATATCATTATTTTTCAGTCATTTTGCAGGAAACACTTTAGATCTCTTCAAACATAAATATGCAAACAGTAAGCAAAATTTATAATAAGCTAAAATGAATAATTTCAAAATATATTATTTATTTACATTCCAAAAGTGTACTTTGAAATCAGGCAAAGATACTTGTCAGATTTTTATATATATATACACACACACACACAAGCTTTCACAAAGTTCAATTGTAGGAAATGTCACGTAGAAATTCCATCACTGCTTGAACGAGGTCATCACATTTCAAAATCCTATTTTTAACAAGTTATGCATTTTAAATATTGGTGAAAAAGGGGAATGATATAAAATTTAAAGTACTCTCGTTCTCTGTAAATATTGCATACTTTCAGATCTATTAATATTGAAAAGATAGAGACATCAACAAAAATAATGCTCATGACATTAAATTACTAATAATCCGGTACTTTTATGCACATCATATATAAGTCCACGCTATTTTGTCTTGCGTTATATTGTCGGCGCTATTTTGTCGGGTCACCCAATTTGTGTGATGCTTTGACCTCCCTCCACAATTAGTTTGTTAAAGTATTTTATCGTATGAGTTATCAATAGTTGAAGAAATTTCTTTTTATGGCAATTTGAAATTATGATCACCGTCTGTTAAATCTTGTTCTTGCAACTCCTGTTTTCATTCTAATTGGGCTCCAACCTCAGGATTACCTGTTAAAGGCAATGTATCAATGAACGTAGGTAATGTATCAGGTGTCTTGGACAAAGTCTCAGTCAAATTTCTTTGTCCCAGCACCTTCTGTGCTTAGTTTTCACTTGCGACATTTACTTTCGTTGCTTCGTCTTGACTGAGTCGCCTTGTTGGCTAAACCTCTCATTTTATGATGCAAACAGTTCTGGGATCGGTGAAACTTATATGGAACTCTGGCACCATTGATAAGTTCAAATAAATGGGTCACATTTTAACGATTCCCTTCAACATACTTTTTAGATCGTGAATTATTGTATCTATTACAATAAAATGAAACGGCCTACTCTCTTTCTACCCCTCTCTCTTTCTCCACAGAGGTTTCATAGAAAGCTTGCGGTTTTTCGCGAAATGCGGTGTTCAGGCTGCGAATCTGTCAAAATCGCAAGCACTTAAGAGGTAAAAGAAACCTGTGTAGGAAATTTCTACTAATTCGTACGACTAATGTTGAGATCTCTTGATACATTAATCAATCAGTGAGTGGTATTTAAAATATAATATAGATTAATGGTTACAATAAATAAATGGATTATTTCTCACAAAATAAAACAACAACATATTCTTAGAAAGTCCTATTTGCAGAGACATCATGTGTGAAGTTAGTCTAAGAAATACAACAAAGTCATATTGCATAGAACGTAACGAGGCAGCAAGTGCTTGGTGCACAGGGACGTCTTATTGCCCAGTCATTAATAGTGTAGAGACAGCGACGTGGTACTGCACACACTTTATTTGGTGCACAGGGACGTCTTATTGCCCAGTCATTAATAGTTTAGAGACAGCGACGTGGTACTGCACACACTTTATTTGGTGCACAGGGACGTCTTATTGCCCAGTCATTAATAGTGTAGAGACAGCGACGTGGTACTGCACACACTTTATTTGGTGCACAGGGACGTCTTATTGCCCAGTGTAGAGACAGCGACGTGGTACTGCACACACTTTATTTGGTGCACAGGGACGTCTTATTGCCCAGTGTAGAGACAGCGACGTGGTACTGCACACACTTTATTTGGTGCACAGGGACGTCTTATTGCCCAGTCATTAATAGTGTAGAGACAGCGACGTGGTACTGCACACACTTTATTTGGTGCACAGGGACGTCTTATTGCCCAGTCATTAATAGTGTAGAGACAGCGACGTGGTACTGCACACACTTTATTTGGTGCACAGGGACGTCTTATTGCCCAGTCATTAATAGTGTAGAGACAGCGACGTGGTACTGCACACACTTTATTTGGTGCACAGGGACGTCTTATTGCCCAGTCATTAATAGTGTAGAGACAGCGACGTGGTACTGCACACACTTAATTTGGTGCACAGGGACGTCTTATTGCCCAGTGTAGAGACAGCGACGTGGTACTGCACACACTTTATTTGGTGCACAGGGACGTCTTATTGCCCAGTCATTAATAGTGTAGAGACAGCGACGTGGTACTGCACACACTTTATTTGGTGCACAGGGACGTCTTATTGCCCAGTCATTAATAGTGTAGAGACAGCGACGTGGTACTGCACACACTTTATTTGGTGCACAGGGACGTCTTATTGCCCAGTCATTAATAGTGTAGAGACAGCGACGTGGTACTGCACACACTTTATTTGGTGCACAGGGACGTCTTATTGCCCAGTCATTAATAGTGTAGAGACAGCGACGTGGTACTGCACACACTTAATTTGGTGCAGACTGAACAACTTGAAGGACAATGACTTTAGTCTCTTTTTTTTATCTTTTTGTTTGTTTTGTTGCGCATGTCCTAAGAGAACCCAACTAGCCAGCATTCAAAAAAACTCAGTTCTCTTAGCTATTGCCAAGTAGGCTTGCAGTATTATGAACATTCGCTGCTCCTGACTACGTTTAACCGAGCTTAACGTAGGCACATAAACCCAGATATATGCAGGAATTTATTGTTGAGTGGGCGCCCTCCCGCTCCTCTTTCCCCACCCTATTTTTCAGTGAACCCATCCAATCCTATCTTAGAGATAGAGCCCTATACAACACGGGGCAGGGGGAGGTGGGAAATCCAGCCAGCGCGAGCTTCTACTAAATTATATCCATGCTAATTAGTGTCATAACAGTGTCCTGATTTCTATGGTCGAGGTGGCGCGCGAGAGCTCGTGTCAGTGGGTGTTGAAGATATATTTCTAGGTAATGAGGGTGGGGGTTGGATGGAGAAGGCTAGTAGACAGTGGCGTAACTAAGGGGGGGGAGGGGGGGGGAGAATTTTAAAATCCCCCCGGGCCCCCACCAAGGGGGGGCCCCCAGATGGGTGTCCGAAATTTATTTGTAAATAAATAAATTTAATATATTTGATTGACAAATAGTGTCAACGGGTGTCTTTTTTTTTCAACATTTATGGATTAAATTTATCACAAGGACTAAACCTAGATCTAGGTCTTTGACTTTGTTGACATTTTAAAAATATTTTTTCCCACAGAGATCAAAGTTTTTTTTAAAGTTAGTTTTACATTTTAAATTTTGTTTCCACGAATAAAACTGCATGATATACAGCGAATTCCAAGTATCTTGTTACCTTTACTAATAATAGATCTAAATGGCGAGTATTTTATGGCTACACTAATTAACCTTGAAGCAAAATTTACAGAATCGAGTATAACAGATCCAAAAGTTATTCTTAATAATGCTAGAATAGTCCATTATTCGGGTTTGGCGTCTATAATTTCAGAATTAAACTTCACACTCGAGTTATTACCCCTCTATTCATCTTTCCTCAATCCAATTGAAACTCTCTTTTTATTTCCATCTAATCCTTTTGCTTTCGCACAAAACATAAACTAATATCATATAATATTAGCACATCTTTCCTTTTAAAGTTATTATCACACCCTTCTATTTAAAGTTCTTAAGAGTGATATCTACTAGCAGGGCCGGCCCTAGCATTTGCGGGGCCCTATGCGAAACGGATCGCGCGGTGCCTAGTCTGGGTAGGGATGAGCATAATAATATTATTTTTTTTTAATTAGAAAATAGGCATACTTTCGTCTTTGCAATAAATTTTTATCAAATAAAAGCTCGCAATGCCACTTTTTATTTATAGGCACCCCAAAATGTCAATTTCGTCTATTCTTCAGGAGATTTGAATAAATTTAAAAAAAAGTTAAGGACATTATCGTATATTTTGCCTTTTCATGAGATTTCCTGGAGGCCCTGAAAAATCAGGAGGTCGCGAAAACCCTGTTATTTTATTTACGTTATAATGGTTTAATTTAATAATGTCCACTTAGAATTAGCGCGGGTCCTATAAAAGCGCGGGGCCCACTGCGATAGCATAGGATGCAGTTCGTCCACTTCTGGTTGTCTAGACTTGCACAACAAGTTCTCTAGACATTGGTCTATAACTGTCTGTTTCGTTTGTTCCAACAGTTTGCAGTTCATTGTCTCCATCGGTATCATAGTACCCAGAGATGTCTTCATCGAAACTCTTATTAAAAAAGCGTTGATTTCTTCTGTATGTTTTTCCTTTTGTCTTTATGATGTAAGATCTGGGTGCCGAATGTTTTTTTTTATGACAACTGCTTTCTGCCATGTTTCACCTAGACGAACTCTCCGACAGAATAATCTTTAGGTAGTCTTGCTTTTGCATTGTATTTCACTTTGCTTTTCATCTGTCGTTCGTTGAGTAATGTCTCTGCATTTTCAGCTACCGATGGTTTCAATAGTTTGGGATCAGTTGGAATGATTCCCTGAGTCTTCTACTCGTCAGCAGTTGTGATAGTGAATACGGTAGTCCACTTATCGGAGTATTTCTATACTCGAGCATAACGAGATATGGATCTTTCCCACTTTTGTATGCTCTGAATCCTTTTGCTTGCGCAGAAAACATAAACTGCCAACAATGACATAATACCATATAATATTAACACAGAATCTTCTTCATGCAGTGGAAAATTAAGATTGTTTTGCTAATCTTGAATTCTGGTCAAAGCTCTTGCGCCCAATTACTATAGTTCAGAAGAAACTACAAAAAGTCTGGACTGCATATACGGGAAGCTGCTAAAGAAATTAGTACCCTTTCATGCTTTCTGCAAAATGATGAGCAACTGACAAAAACCCAATCCATCCAAAAAGCAAAAGAAGGTAGTGAACACTATGGATTCCCTGTAATCAAAACAACCAGAAGAAAGAAAAGACTTGATGGGAAGTTGAGTTCTAATGTAGGACTGTCAACAGAACTGCAATTTAAACGTGTTGCGACAGAAGTGCTGGACAGATTTCAAAGGCTGGAAAGAAAATGGATACCTTTGAGTTTCTTCTTGAACCAAGACACCTGTTAGATGAAGACCCGCTTATGACAAACTGTGCTACTTTTCCTGTTTGTATGATGAAATAAATGGCAAATCACTTTTTCAATGATGTCATTGATGCACGATCACTTTTCATCAACAAACAGTAATACAATCACCAATAGACATATTGAGGAAACAGGCTTCATATGGTAATTACATGTGCTCAAACTTTGCAACCTCCTCCGAATACTGCTAACTCAGGCCACTTCTATTACGTCATGTGAGAGATCATTCTCAAAGCTCAAGTTCATCAAAAGCTATCTCAGGAGCACAATGACACAAGAAAGGCTTATCATGGCTTTAATGTCAGTGAAGTCACAAATACTAGAAAATATCGATGTAGTTGATGTTATAGATGTTTTTGCTGCACAGAATGCACGACGTGAAGCGATATCAATTTAGATTTGTCACTTGTGCATTATTTAACTAAAACAATGGGATTATTCATTAAAAGAGTCTTGATTACTTTTTGTTAAGTTTACTGATATACTGAACCAATTTAATTTGGGGCTTATATATTTTTGCGTACATTATCCCATGTCATATGTCCAATGTCAAAATGCAAGGGGCCCCCAAAGAGGTCAATCCCCCCGGGCCCCCAAATCCCTAGTTACGCCCCTGCTAGTAGACATGTTATAGATAGACTGGGTTTCGTTGATCTATAGGCTATACCTTTTTTTAAGGTAACGAATAAGTAATCTCCCCCACCCCCCCCATAAAAAAAAAAGACCCCAAAGAAACAAGAAACAAAATGAGTGCATTGGAAAGGAGAGTTGTATATTGGTCTAGCTGAACTTTATAGGAGCAAGGCAATGGCGTACCATTCACGGCGTGAAGTGGTTCACTGATACCAAGCCCACGACTATTAAGAGCCTACAGCTTTTGGCATAGCAACCATGGCGCTTAGAAGTCATTGCACTTAGAGCCATGACTCATGACCAGTTGGAACCCACATGAGCCCTTAGGTATGATACCAAAGTGGAAACAATAATTGGACTGCTATGAATAATTGAACTGCTATGAATAGTTAAAATTGTACATGATTTTCCTCATTTCCCAATAAATTACTTAAAGAAAAACATCAGCTGACAAAAAACATTTTTACAATGCCTCTATTTAAGTCACTACTTCATGGAGGAACCTGGGTCGGTGGGCGGACAACTGATCTCATAAATGGCTCTAACGATTTTCCTAGATATTTAACAGTTGATGTATATCGTTGAGCAAAGAATTACTAGCTCCTCGCCACACAGGGACAACTCTAGTTTGACTGTTATAGTTTTTCAAAGTAAAAGAAATAAATGTAAATTTGGTTTGACTAGACTTTAAAAAAAAAAAAAAAGCATGACGTAGTCAGCCATAGTGTTCCGAAATTATACGATAACAGAGTAAATGTAAAATTGCTTCAATTTTATTGAAAGAATATCTTAGCTTTACTAATAATTTTTTTACGTAAATCTAATATAAATTACCAGGAGATCTAGATCTAGACTAGATCTTATGGATTTTAAATCAGAAGTCTAGTTCTAGATGTCCATTTAATGATAATATTGATAAATAATCGCAAAATTCCCGCTGGCTGAATTGGTAAATACATAATTTCAAATCATATTTCCCAAAAGACGTTTCAGGAATAAAGGTTGGAGTTTTAGCGACTTGATGATTATTGTTACGAATCTCACTATCCAGGCTCTCTGCAAACTGCACCATACACCACCAACCTAAAGAACTTGACAACTCAGGGCTCCAAAGTAACGTAACACTTTAATAGTTGAATAAATAACAGCCAATACTGTACAATTGGCAACACGTACACTGTACAAATATCTCTCCGATAACACCGTACCGCCGTATCAAACTCTTGTACTGGCCTCTCCGTCTCGTTCCGGGCTTGCACTGGGTTCAACAGTTCAGGACTGACTTCACACACTAGGCTCGTTGTGTCGGACTCGATCACAGACCAAGATCAAGACGCCAGCCGTCTCAACTGTTACTTGACAGTACTCCGCACTGAACCGTCGTAATGCTCCGTACAGAACCACACCGCTGAACTGTGCTGTAGTCGACCGGACTGTAGTGAACCGGGCTCTGAACCCCTGCCGTGAACCGTCTTGACTGCGACACCTCCGCTCTTATATAGGGTCCCTACTGGCCTTCTCGAACCGGACAGAACGCCGCTCGACGTTTCTAGGTGGTCAGGTGACTACAACTCTCGTGACGCTGCGATCCTTCCCGAACCGTCCTGTTGACACGACTCGGCTGACAGTCGTACCTCGTCACGGTTGACCGCTCGTCTAGCGCTGGCCTGGGGCGATTTGCGTCGGCTGACTACACACACACCACTACCCCCATTTGTGCCACCACCAGGTTTATAACATTATATACAACTTGATGATTATGTACAATTTGATGATTATGTACAACATGAACAGAGATAAAGGGATTTAATAATTCATCGCTTTTGGTTGTGTTAGTCTCTACACCCTGACTACGTGTTACTGTCAGTCCTGCAAGGGAGGTCAAGCAGAGCTGTCATCAACAATCAAGGAATCACCAACAAACTTGCCAAACATACCAACAACATGAACAAGTCCCTAAGTAGTTTCAATTATCATTTATATTTAAAGGAACGACCATCAAGACAATGATGGTGATCAAGACAATGATGGTGATCAAGACAATGATGGTGATCCAGACAATGATGGTGATCCAGACAATGATGGTGATCCAGACAATGATGGTGCTTCCAGTGTGACATTGTTTCAATGCTTGAGCATTTTGTTCCCTCTGCTAACCGCCACTTAAACTTAGTCTTAGATCATTCCGTCAGCTGTGTTCAAGAAGTTACAGATTTGTTTTAACTTGGTACAAAATGTGAATGAATTCGCTCATAGAATCCCAAGATGTGCGGTTCTTGAATCCAATATAAAGAGGACACTCAAAAATTGTAGTCATCAAGAAATAATACTCTAATAGCTATGAGATTTAATTATTTTGATGTGCTAAAGCACACATTATTTTGTGTTTCCCAAAGTAATCAGAACGCCTGGAAGCTGCAGCACTTATAGGAGAATAAAGAACATCCAACACTATACTCTGCTTAGTGTCGAGTACACAATGGTAAGAGTACTTAAGTTGAGCAGCGAAATCTACATAAAGCTGTGAGTCAACTGGGAAATATTTACAATGAAGTAAGTCATTTGAGACAAGACTTTGAGAGTGTAACAGACAATGCTGCTGAAGAGTGTTGATCCAGTTTTTTTTACTCCACACGATTACGAAACTTGACGATGAGACCATCACTGAGTACTTCTCAAAGAAAATCAAGAGGCAAAGAAGAGTTTCAAAATCAACGTATTATACTAATTACATGACAGATTTCCTTCACAAAACTTGCCAATAGGTTTTAGTTACATATGCCAAGTTTCAAGTGCCTACGACAAAGAGTATTATGATGCCAATATGCTTCTATTATTAACCAGGACCCAGACAAAAAATACGGTATCAAATTCAACGCAATAGATAGGCTACTAGAATTAGTTGGCCAATGAAATGTATTGGGGAGTTATTAACTTTATATCATTATATTGCTAAAGTGAAAAAAAAATAATCTACTGTCTTTGATCTGAAAATTACAGTGTTTAGCTACCTTTCTGCGAAATTAAGTAATTAGTACTAAATGATTAATTAATTGGTTGATGTTTAGATTAATTCGTGTATTGTTATCGGCTACGAATAATTCTGCAAAGTTTCAACTTGATCCGAAAATCTGAAGTGAGAGAAAAAAAGTGTCCAAACGTGTTAAGGGGACTAAATCCATATATATATATCCACATCTCACATTAAGTTGCATTTATTTCCCATATCTCGAAATCAAGCAAAAATAATCTATCACCAACAATTTTTTTTTTGATTGATTCATGTTTTGTTAGGTCAAAATTGTGCAAAGTTTTTACTTGATTAGAGAATGGGAAATAGGGGAGAAAAAAACATGTTCAGAATGTTTACCAGACAGACAGACAGAGTGAGTTGATAAAAGTTTTGTAAAAAAAAAAAACCTGCTCTATTATGAGATCATAATGTCAATATCTCATGCTTAAAGTCATTGTATGAGCCTATGTACCCTTTCTTTTCTCATCCTGTCAGTAGACTACGTCACATTTCCACCGGCAATGATTAGTCTTTGACATTCGTAGTTAGAAACGATAATAGCCCCCCAACAGATTTATTTGCCAAACTTACTGCTCTACGAGGCATGTCTGCCGTTCGTGACACTGAAAAGGATGGGTGCTCCAGGGCGGACGAATGCCATAAACGCCCCGGCAGTAAATCCTCGCAGCATGCAGCGAGATAACATGTCATGGGGGCCCGGTGATCCTCCCCGAAGGCGCTGGGCGGTGTTTCTTTAGGTTGTGTGACTTCATTAAACGAAAAAATATAAAGATTTGCTGGATTGATTGCTGGGGTAGTTTATCCGACTTTGTGGCTGTACTTGAGATGACTCTGTCACAGCAATAGTTCATATAACTAGGCAAGTGAAGAGATAAAAATTAGAAAAACATAAATTTGTAATATTTTATTACCAGTGGCGCACTAGATAGACTGGAAGCTACCTGGCAGAAAGGCCACTCCCAGATTCCCCCAAATACTAGTCTGTTTCAAGCAGTATTACGACACCTATCAATTATCATGACATCTAAAAAATAGCCACAAATGCATAATAGGCTCCCATATAGCAAGGGACTTTTCAATATAGATAAATCCAATTATTGTAGACCTACATAATATCATAAGGCTGAATTCGACATGGAATGTTCACTATTGATACAGGCTTAATCTGTCAAGTATTTTACTCCAGATGTGTGTATTTTTTAGGCACTTAACCAGTGGCGCAGCTATGGTGGGGAGTTGGGGGTGGGGGGGTGGGTGGAGAATTTGAACATTTTTATGGCCTCCAGTTGAAGGTGGCTCCCAAATTAGTGTTCGAAATTTTCTTTTTACATTACATATTACGCCATTTTCTATATGTCATGATGTGGAATGTCAAAAGGCAAAATGCAGGGCCCTAAAGAGGCCAAGCCCTACAAACCCCAAAATCCCTTTCTACGCTACTGCTCTGAACTCTGAATTTGAAGTAGCTTATGAATCCAGATTTTAGATTTTATACGGACGTAGTTACATAAATAAATCTAAACCAATTGAAATCTCTATTATAAGCGCAATGGACCCTGATTGATTCATTCAAATTTTGTGTGTGTGCGTGTAAATCGTACATTTAAAAAAAATTGCAGGATTATACTTTCGGGAGTGGAGAGAAAAGTGATATAGAATTCACAGACCACATTGATTGTGTTAAGGAGGGCAATGTAAAGCGGCCCTCTCCAATTAAACGTAATCTATTCTAGAACACACTGGCCAAAATGAGGGTTGTTGAAATGTGTGAAGTTTTATTAAAAGTGCGACAACTGATCATCTCATACATAGAAATACAGTCTATGGGCATCTTTATAGCATGCTCTGTGCGCTCTGGTCCGATCTCTTTTATTTAGCTTGATTCCCAACACATTTCATCTAAGCTCATTGTGCATGTTTCCAGGTGATGATTAACACATGAACCAAAACAAATTAAAAAAAACAACATGAGGAATATATTTGGCAATTCTATTCTCCTTTATTCGTTGTATGTGTATGTATGTGTGTGTGTGTGTGGAAATCACCTACGCCCCTGAACCCCACCCACCCCTGTTCTCACTCAACTACAGCCTTGAATTAAAACTGTGACATTTGAAATGTGAACGCCACGTCTAGACAGCTATTTATCCCTGGTTCTCATGGCAAGAGAATCTACTGGCTAGAGCCCTTAAATCTTCCCTCTCAGCAATGAAAGCCAGAAGTGAGAAGTGAACAAAGATGTCAAGAGACTTTCATTACATGGGATGTACAACAGAATCTGAAATAGCTTTTTGCTTTGTTTTGATTTCCTTGAGTTTCAAAAAATAAATGTAAGCCATCTTATTACACGACAGAACAAGCAGTGAGTTTTAATTTTGAAGCTAGAACACTTTCAATTGAGAGGTCACTGTGGAATGGTTTCCTAATTTTCGTAAAGTTTCTTAATTTACGGTTTCTATTCAATGTATTTTTATTTTTTTTTTAAGTGGCAGTAACAAGGAAATGCAGTACTGTATGTAAATTGTTTACGTTTGGCTTCCTGTTAGTGCGTTAAGCACGCTGAACTGTCGTTCGGTCGTCTCAATGGTTCTGGGTTCAAACCCTGCCATCCCCCGTCATCCTGCGGAAGGTTTGGGCTAAGATGTAGACAATCTTCAATTCTTAAAGGCACATTCCGAAACACGTCAAACATTTTACAAACATATGAAATTATTCAATTTTCTATATGGTTAGTGCTTATAGAAAACTATTCAAACTATTCATGGATCCTTGGCGTCACACTGGGAGGCACTCTCATATCTTAGATCAAGTTTGTTTTGAAACAACAGTGAGTACCATCAAGACTGGTCATATCTCATAAGGGTGTAGGGTTGGGGGAGACATCAATCCCCCAAAATGGGCATAAAGTTCCCCTTTCAGACCTTGTGGTCTATAAGGCAGATGATTCTGTGGCCTAAGGTTAACGAGGGTGTCATGTGGCCAGCACAATTAATGTCAGATACCCATCAGATACCCATTAGAGCTGGGTTGACTCAAAGTACTCCCAAAATTAAAAATCCCAGTCTTCACCATTCGAACCCGGGACCCCCGGTTCAGAAGCCAAGCACTTTACCGCTCAGCCACCGCGCCTCACCAGACACAAGCTTCTTTAAAAAGAAGTAACGTTGCCATGGTCCACCATTACTAATGGCTCTATGTCTGGGCGTCTGTCTCCCACAGTAGGTTTCTTGTATATACTTTTCTTGACTCTACTACACTGTATCTTCCATACAGAGTTTGAGCTTTTTGTTTCAGGGGGGTAACTCTGGTGTTATTTAGTTAAGGGTTATGTACTATGAATTAAGTCCCTTGGGTACCTTGTACTTCTTATCGTCTTATAAGCTACGGCTGTTCCTTCCAAAAGACAAGATAATTAGGTCTCGATTCACGTGTCAATCTAATCATGCAAGTTAATTAAACACTTAAACTCATATCCTGGCAGATTCTGGCAACCCATTCCATGCTCTAATGGAGCCTTAGTAAGGAAGAAGGAGCAGTTGTAGACTTGTACAAATGTATCCTAGGGTATGGTATAAGACGTGTGTCTGTCTCTTTGTGTTTTTTTTTCTGAATATTTGATTACAATGTGTTGCTCTTTTGTCCTCAAGTGTTTCTAAATGTAGTAATTTCACTAATGATGTTACACTTGTCTAGTATGGATACTTAGGGTATAACTAGACTCAGGCTCTGATCTAGTTTCTTTATATGTTTTCTTTTGAGTTGATAGGTCCTAAATAAAGGACACATCACAGACGTAGACCTAACCATGGAACTACATTACCATACGTACCACATGAATGTATTGCATAACTGTAAACATTACAATATTACTTGAGTGTATACATGCCATTGAACAGAACTATATTACTTGAGTGTATACATGCCATTGAACAGAACTATATTACTTGAGTGTATACATGCCATTGAACAGAACTATATTACATATCTGTAGCATACGTCTGTATTACACATCGGCAGCAAACAGCTGCATTACACATCAGTAACAAACAGCTGTATTATACATCAGTAACAAACAACTGTATTACATATCAATAGCAAACTGCTACATTACACATCGATAACAAACATCTGTATTACAAATCGATAACAAACAGCTGTTTTACACATCAGTAACAAACAGCTGTATTACACATCAGTAACAAACAGCTGTATTACACATCTGTACTACATTTTAATATTGCATAATTAAATGTGTAGTATCTTTTTTTTTTCTGTTGAAGAAGGATTGTCTCTCCCATGAGAAGTTGCAAAGGTAAAATAGTGTCTCTCGAGACATAAAATGCCGCAGACAGAGACAGACAGAATAATGTAGACATGTTTCGCAATTAGTACTCAGCAGGACAACGACATTCATTTAATATACACACAACTTAACAACGTTTAGGTACATATGAAAATGGAGGATTGGGGTGTGTGTGAGGAGTTATTGTTTCCGTCAAAGTCCAATGACGTCGAAGTACTGTAGATGTCTTCTATATATTAACTTACAGACAGTGCACATGTCTTCTATATTAACATGCAGACAGTGCACATGTTTTCTATATTAACATGCAGACAGTGCACATGTTTTCTATATTAACATGTAGACAGTGCACATGTCTTCTATATTAACATGTAGACAGTGCACATGTTTTCTATATTAACATGCAGACAGTGCACATGTCTTCTATATTAACATGTAGACAGTGCACATGTTTTCTATATTAACACGTAGACAGTGCACATGTCTTCTATATTAACATGTAGACAGTGCACATGTTTTCTATATTAACACGTAGACAGTGCACATGTCTTCTATATTAACATGCAGACAGTGCACATGTCTTCTATATTAACATGTAGACAGTGCACATGTCTTCTATATTAACACGTAGACAGTGCACATGTTTTCTATATTAACATGCAGACAGTGCACATGATTTCTATATTAACATGCAGACAGTGCACATGATTTCTATATTAACATGCAGACAGTGCACATGCTTTCTATATTAACATGCAGACAGTGCACATGCTTTCTATATTAACATGCAGACAGTACATTTCATCTCTTTTCACGATAAATTAGAATGTAAACAATGTCAAATTGAGGTTCAATGTCGCTAATTGACTACTAAAAAAATCCGACTTAAAAAATCAGGAAAGCTGAGAAACTGTGAGTACGAAGTGCTAACATAAAATGCAACAAAACTTTAAAAAAAACAACAAAGCTAATCAATACTATCTTTATGTTGTTCAAAGGGTCCTCCAAAATGCTAGGTATTTCTAGTTTTCTGACATAGATGTATAACTTTCTAAGACACGCTATGTTCTCTACAAAGATTTTTGTGTACAAAGCTATAACGAACACACAGAGTCTGGTACAAGTTTGAAACATGCTATTTCTCCCACTCGCAATAAGTTAGAAATTTGTTCAATTAATCATTGTTTCTAACAAAAAAATGTAACAATTAAAAAATTAAACAATGTTAATTAAATAGTTGAAATTAATTGATTTTGAATAAACTCAAAAAGGAAATAAATCTCAAATTATTGAGTCATTTGTTTATAAATGTGGAGTTCTTTCTCTTAAATTTAAATTTTTCATGTTACAATTCCTCTTATAATCTTAAATTCTTAAAGGCTTCTGGAACCTTGACACGGATCTCGAAAACGGCTCAGACGATGTATCTAGAAATTCGATAGCTTATGTAAATCTATGAGAATACAAAACTAGCGTATTGGTCACACAGTAATAATCATCATAAAATTAAATAAGGCTTTTTTTAAAGTCTGCTTTTAGCGGGTGTTCCCGCACTTGACTTAAATGTTTCTTTGTATTCAGAGAAATAGAACACATTGCAAAATACTGTAAATATAATTTTTTATTATTAAATGTAAAAAAAAAAAAAAAAAAGAAATGATAATCGATTTTCGTAGGGAAAAGAAGGAAAATGATATTGTTTCTGTAGCTGGAGAGACTATTGAAATAGTGCAAACCTTTAAATACCTTGGTAGGCCTACTATCCTAGACAATAAACTAAATTTTACTGCAAATACTGATTATATCAGCAAAAAAGGGCAGCAAAGATTACGATTACTAAGAAAATTGTCCTCGTTTAATGTTAGCGAAAAGGCCTTGGCTATGTTTTATCACGCTCACATCTGCAATATTTTAAGTTTCAATATCACTGCCTGGTATGGCAATCTGAGCATTAAAAATAAAAATTAACTTTATAGAATCCTAAATGCTGCTGGTAAAATCATTGGCAAAAAATCAAACCCCATTTGGGCAGTTGTTTGAGACAAACATCTATAAAAAAAGCTAACAAGATCCTCGAAATAAAGAATCACCCTTTGTGTCAGGATTTTGTGATTTTACCATCACAAAAGAGATACAAGTCACCTATGGCAAAGACAAACAAACACAAACACTCTTTTGTTCCCCTGTCAATCAAATCATTAAATAAGAACAATCTGGTATAAACTTTGTCACATGTAAATTATGAATGAGTCTGGTGTGAATGTACACTTTGGTTTCTTATAGTTATAATGTTTTTTGTTTGGTGTAATGCACAAATTGTAAGACAAATTTCCATACGGACATTAAAGTTTATTATTATTATTATTATAAAAAGTTGAATAAATAAAGAAACCATAGACTTATATATATCTAAACTAAAAATCAGAAACAAATTCCTATTCACGATTGATCGATTCATAGACCTATATATATATATATATAAAAGTTTTCACGACATTTTTTTTTTGAGTTTTAAAAGATCTCCATGTCCAGTCTAGATATAATATATATATATAAGTCTATGAAAGAAACATTTTGCGCACTATCTTCAGTAGAAATGAGCTGGACTATAATAGAACAACTTGGTTCTGCAAGCTGGAAACAATGGAAAGTGTAGAAGTAGTATAAACAAGAAAAATATTTGTAAAATAATTTTTGAAAAAAAAACTTTTTCATGTGAAGGTGTTTCAGTTAGTTTGGATCAGTAATGTAATAAAATTTATTAGTCGACCGGCGGCGTAGCATACGCCGCTATTTTGCAGGGAGGGCCTTAGGTCACTGCAACCTTTGCGACCACAGTGGGCCCCACACTTTCATAGGACTCGCACTTTCATAGGACCCGCGCTAATTCTAGGTGTATAAATTATTAAACCATATTATATCTTAAAACAGATTTCACGCGCCCTCCTGTCGATTTACCAGGAGCTCCTGGAAATCTCCTGAAATTACAAAATATCAATTGAAACATTTGGTAATTCTTGCTATTGGGCGTGATCTATGTAGGAAACAGAATTATTATGATATACTGTATGACTTTGCTACACGCAAGGCTCGTAAAGTAATTATGTACATAGTAAAGAATTAATAAAATGCATAGACGAATTTATTTTCTAATACAATCTCTTAAATTTCACTTATTATCCGCTTCCCAACCCAAACTTGGCCCAGTGAAATCCGTTTCGCATAGGACTCCTCAATGGTTAAGTCCGGCCCTGCTATTTAGTGACGGGTGAATATCCATAGCAGATTACTTGCTCTCTTTCCTTTCCATGACTTCTTGGTGACAATGGTTAAGTCCGGTACTGCTATTTAGTGTTTGTAAAATGTCAGTAGACAGGAGTTTAGTACTCATAAAACGTAGGTCCTATGTCTTTTCCGTTGGGCGCCACTTGTTACGACACAGGACTCTTCACAAATAATGAGACACTCTCAGGTTTTAATCTAAAAATACTTTAATATTATCACAAATTATGTAAACATCATATTTTCCAAATCTCTTCATATCCATCCCTTCCGGCTTCCACCTTTTTAATCACACTTCCATTCAATATCCAAATTCGCACCATTTTCATTCACACCATGCAGCACTTAGACCGTAACACATATATAAGAGAGTGATCTTTCCTTTACTGCTGCTTCTCATCCAAGCTCTTGAGGGAAGAGGAGAATTATATATATAGATAATAGATATAGATTAAGAATAAAAAATCCGTGAGATTACAAAATGTCTGTCCGTCTGACCGTCCGTCCCGTTTAGATCTCGTAAACTAGAAAAGATATTGAAAATCCGACATCACAATATTGTTACGTATTTCTGAATCTTCTGGCTAGATGTATTAGTTGGCACACAAATAAAAACACAGCAAAGAACTTGACGATAAACTTTTAGTTTCATATAACTTTAATGACTATTAACTCTAACAATTCGTTACTGTAACATGTAGCGTAGAAGACTGTACAATTTCTGTCAGTTTACAGTTAGCTATACTTCGTTGCAATTCATCTCTTCACTTCGTTGCAATTCATCTCTTCTCAACTTGCATCGAGCCGTATTCCACAGAACAGACCAACGACACACTTCCCAGTGTCGCTCCAAGTCTCCCAAAGCTGAACCAAGTCGTACTCAAGTCTACCGAATCAGAGCCGCACACGTCTTACATCGACTGTATCGACTGTAACGGCTCAAGTCCACTGTAGTTCGCTGTATAGACTTTAACGACAGTAGTTCACTCCATTTAACTCTACCCTAGTTAACTTACAACGAGTCGTACACATCTCTCTTCTACTGTCTCGCACAGTAGACAACAGTACCGACGACTCATTCACGACTGACTTTCACATTAACTCTCTGGCTTATATAGAGTCCCTAATCGCTCATCCAAAGTTGCACAAACACTGCTAGTATCATCTGGAACAACACGTGAGGAAACCTCACATCCTGTCTTTGTTTTTACATGTGGATTCCAGAGAACACCTGCTGCAGTGTCATCTTGCCGGGGTCACAAGTTGTGACCTCTATCTGTCACTGGACATTGCTAGTACCTTCTGAAACAACACGTAAGGACACGTCACATCCTGTCTCTGTTTATACATGTACATTCCAGAGAACACTCACTCCTGTGTTATCTCGTCGGGGTCACACGTTAACCTCTTCCTGTCACTGGTCATTTGTAACAATATTTTAGACCATTCAAAGTTCTGATGCAACGGCTACTTTTTTTTTCTGAAAGCGAAAAATCTAATTTTTAAAATCAGTTATGCAAGCAGTTTTTTAAAGAGAAAAAGCTAATTAGTATGCATTATAAGTTAGACCTAGATTAAAACGAATAGTAATCTTGTAAATTTCATTTTCGTGAATTATTTTTTATTCACACCGTCCACAATTCGAATAAGAGATTGGGCCTTTTCAAAACAATTACATCAATTATAAGACTTCAGTTAGGCCAGGAGAGGCGCGGTAGCTGAGCGGTAAGCGCTTGGCTTCTGAACCGGGGGCCCCGGGTTCGAATCCTGGTGAAGACTGGGATTTTCAACTTCGGAATCCTTTGGCGCCTCTGAGTCCATCCAACGGGTACCTGATATTAGTTGGGGAAAAGTAAAGGCGGTTGGTCGTTGTGCTGGCTACATGACACCCTCGTTAACCGTAGGCCACAAAAACAGATGAACTTTACATCATCTGCCCTATAGACCACAAGGTCTGAAAGGGGAACCAGCTAGGCCAGGTTCACATCTAACTTTGCATTCACTTGCACCTATCCTTTGATCTGCTGTACCGTTGGGGCACTACACAAGATCTGTTAACCTTCTTTCTCCATTCTTATCTCTCATTTGTCTTTGATATAATTTCATTTGGATGTTCTTTCTGAAAATATTGAAGCCTGCCTGGGTGGACCACTTCGGGGGCCGATTTTGAGTTTGTGTTTCCACACAAACTGTCTTTGTAATCTTGTTAGTAATTGTTTTTGTTTAGCACAATTTCATAAATTTTAGCTTTCTCAATACGCTATGATCCTATCACTTGTCTGGACCAGTTTGGAAACTAGTGTGTGGTGGGGGGGGGGGAGAACGGGATATATGGTGTACCTTAATCGCTTTTTAAATGCATTAAAAAAGTTTGAACGACCTGAATTTGAATTCGACGGCTCAACCCTCCTCATTGTGCTAGGGAAATGTTTATAAAAATATAAGGTTTTATAGTTATCAGTTGTTAATTTCAACCTTTATAGCCTGCTCTCTTCAAAGTATAAAGGGGAATAATTTAACTTATACCACCACATCAGTCAAGTACAATTTCTTTCCCTTGTTCAATACCAAACAAAATAATTAATTACCGATAATTAATTTCTTCATATATTTTTTTAAAATTCTTGTGTTGTCAGTTAAAAGAAATAATTGTGTACAACTTGATCTGAGATTGGTCGTGGGAGACAAACTTGTGACCAGGCAAACTTGATATGAGATTGGTCGTGGGAGACAAACTTGTGACCAGGCAAACTTGATCCCAGATTGGTCGTGGGAGACAAACTTGTGACCAGGCAAACTTGATCCGAGATTGGTCGTGGGAGACAAACTTGTGACCAGGCAAACTTGATCCCAGATTGGTCGTGGGAGACAAACTTGTGACCAGGCAAACTTGATCCCAGATTGGTCGTGGGAGACAAACTTGTGACCAGGCAAACTTAATCCCAGATTGGTCGTGGGAGACAAACTTGTGACCAGGCAAACTTGATCCGAGATTGGTCGTGGGAGACAAACTTGTGACCAGGCAAACTTGATCCCAGATTGGTCGTGGGAGACAAACTTGTGACCAGGCAAACTTGATCCGAGATTGGTCGTGGGAGACAAACTTGTGACCAGGCAAACTTGATCCCAGATTGGTCGTGGGAGACAAACTTGTGACCAGGCAAACTTGATCCCAGATTGGTCGTGGGAGACAAACTTGTGACCAGGCAAACTTGATCCCAGATTGGTCGTGGGAGACAAACTTGTGACCAGGCAAACTTGATACCAGATTGGTCGTGGGAGACAAACTTGTGACCAGGCAAACTTGATCCCAGATTGGTCGTGGGAGACAAACTTGTGACCAGGCAAACTTGATCCGAGATTGGTCGTGGGAGACAAACTTGTGACCAGGCAAACTTGATCCCAGATTGGTCGTGGGAGACAAACTTGTGACCAGGCAAACTTGATCCGAGATTGGTCGTGGGAGACAAACTTGTGACCAGGCAAACTTGATCCGAGATTGGTCGTGGGAGACAAACTTGTGACCAGGCAAACTTGATCCGAGATTGGTCGTGGGAGACAAACTTGTGACCAGGCAAACTTGATCCGAGATTGGTCGTGGGAGACAAACTTGTGACCAGGCAAACTTGATCCGAGATTGGTCGTGTGAGACAAACTTGTGACCAGGCAAACTTGATCCCAGATTGGTCGTGGGAGACAAACTTGTGACCAGGCAAACTTGATCCCAGATTGGTCGTGGGAGACAAACTTGTGACCAGGCAAACTTGATCCCAGATTGGTCGTGGGAGACAAACTTGTGACCAGGCAAACTTGATACCAGATTGGTCGTGGGAGACAAACTTGTGACCAGGCAAACTTGATCCCAGATTGGTCGTGGGTAACAAACTTGTGACCAGGCAAACTTGATCCCAGATTGGTCGTGGGAGACAAACTTGTGACCAGGAAAACTTGATCCGAGATTGGTCGTGGGAGACAAACTTGTGACCAGGCAAACTTGATCTGAGATTGGTCGTGGGAGACAAACTTGTGACCAGACAAACTTGATCCCAGATTGGTCGTGGGAGACAAACTTGTGACCAGGCAAACTTGATCCGAGATTGGTCGTGGGAGACAAACTTGTGACCAGGCAAACTTGATCCGAGATTGGTCGTGGGAGACAAACTTGTGACCAGGCAAACTTGATACCAGATTGGTCGTGGGAGACAAACTTGTGACCAGGCAAACTTGATTCCAGATTGGTCGTGGGAGACAAACTTGTGACCAGGCAAACTTGATCCGAGATTGGTCGTGGGAGACAAACTTGTGACCAGGCAAACTTGATCCCAGATTGGTCGTGGGAGACAAACTTGTGACCAGGCAAACTTGATCCGAGATTGGTCGTGGGAGACAAACTTGTGACCAGGCAAACTTGATCCGAGATTGGTCGTGGGAGACAAACTTGTGACCAGGCAAACTTGATCCCAGATTGGTCGTGGGAGACAAACTTGTGACCAGGCAAACTTGATCCGAGATTGGTCGTGGGAGACAAACTTGTGACTAGGCAAACTTGATCCGAGATTGGTCGTGGGAGACAAACTTGTGACCAGGCAAACTTGATCCCAGATTGGTCGTGGGAGACAAACTTGTGACCAGGCAAACTTGATCCGAGATTGGTCGTGGGAGACAAACTTGTGACCAGGCAAACTTGATCCCAGATTGGTCGTGGGAGACAAACTTGTGACCAGGCAAACTTGATCCGAGATTGGTCGTGGGAGACAAACTTGTGACCAGGCAAACTTGATCCCAGATTGGTCGTGGGAGACAAACTTGTGACCAGGCAAACTTGATCCGAGATTGGTCGTGGGAGACAAACTTGTGACCAGGCAAACTTGATCCCAGATTGGTCGTGGGAGACAAACTTGTGACCAGGCAAACTTGATCCCAGATTGGTCGTGGGAGACAAACTTGTGACCAGGCAAACTTGATCCCAGATTGGTCGTGGGAGACAAACTTGTGACCAGGCAAACCTGATCCGAGATTGGTCGTGGGAGACAAACTTGTGACCAGGCAAACTTGATCCGAGATTGGTCGTGGGAGACAAACTTGTGACCAGGCAAACTTGATCCGAGATTGGTCGTGGGAGACAAACTTGTGACCAGGCAAACTTGATCCGAGATTGGTCGTGGGAGACAAACTTGTGACCAGGCAAACTTGATCCGAGATTGGTCGTGGGAGACAAACTTGTGACCAGGCAAACTTGATACCAGATTGGTCGTGGGAGACAAACTTGTGACCAGGCAAACTTGATACCAGATTGGTCGTGGGAGACAAACTTGTGACCAGGCAAACTTGATCCCAGATTGGTCGTGGGAGACAAACTTGTGACCAGGCAAACTTGATCCGAGATTGGTCGTGGGAGACAAACTTGTGACCAGGCAAACTTGATCCGAGATTGGTCGTGGGAGACAAACTTGTGACCAGGCAAACTTGATCCGAGATTGGTCGTGGGAGACAAACTTGTGACCAGGCAAACTTGATCCCAGATTGGTCGTGGGAGACAAACTTGTGACCAGGCAAACTTGATCCGAGATTGGTCGTGGGAGACAAACTTGTGACCAGGCAAACTTGATCCGAGATTGGTCGTGGGAGACAAACTTGTGACCAGGCAAACTTGATCCCAGATTGGTCGTGGGAGACAAACTTGTGACCAGGCAAACTTGATCCGAGATTGGTCGTGGGAGACAAACTTGTGACCAGGCAAACTTGATCCCAGATTGGTCGTGGGAGACAAACTTGTGAACAGGCAAACTTGATCCGAGATTGGTCGTGGGAGACAAACTTGTGACCAGGCAAACTTGATCCCAGATTGGTCGTGGGAGACAAACTTGTGAACAGGCAAACTTGATCCCAGATTGGTCGTGGGAGACAAACTTGTGACCAGGCAAACTTGATCCGAGATTGGTCGTGGGAGACAAACTTGTGACCAGGCAAACTTGATCCGAGATTGGTCGTGGGAGACAAACTTGTGACCAGGCAAACTTGATCCCAGATTGGTCGTGGGAGACAAACTTGTGACCAGGCAAACTTGATCCGAGATTGGTCGTGGGAGACAAACTTGTGACCAGGCAAACTTGATTCCAGATTGGTCGTGGGAGACAAACTTGTGACCAGGCAAACTTGATACCAGATTGGTTGTGGGAGACAAACTTGTGACCAGGCAAACTTGATCCCAGATTGGTCGTGGGAGACAAACTCGTGACCAGGCAAACTTGATCCGAGATTGGTCGTGGGAGACAAACTTGTGACCAGGCAAACTTGATCCGAGATTGGTCGTGGGAGACAAACTTGTGACCAGGCAAACTTGATCCCAGATTGGTCGTGGGAGACAAACTTGTGACCAGGCAAACTTGATCCCAGATTGGTCGTGGGAGACAAACTTGTGACCAGGCAAACTTGATCCCAGATTGGTCGTGGGATACAAACTTGTGACCAGGCAAACTTGATCCGAGATTGGTCGTGGGAGACAAACTTGTGACCAGGCAAACTTGATCCGAGATTGGTCGTGGGAGACAAACTTGTGACCAGGCAAACTTGATCCCAGATTGGTCGTGGGAGACAAACTTGTGACCAGGCAAACTTGATCCGAGATTGGTCGTGGGAGACAAACTTGTGACCAGGCAAACTTGATTCCAGATTGGTCGTGGGAGACAAACTTGTGACCAGGCAAACTTGATACCAGATTGGTTGTGGGAGACAAACTTGTGACCAGGCAAACTTGATCCCAGATTGGTCGTGGGAGACAAACTCGTGACCAGGCAAACTTGATCCGAGATTGGTCGTGGGAGACAAACTTGTGACCAGGCAAACTTGATCCGAGATTGGTCGTGGGAGACAAACTTGTGACCAGGCAAACTTGATCCCAGATTGGTCGTGGGAGACAAACTTGTGACCAGGCAAACTTGATCCCAGATTGGTCGTGGGAGACAAACTTGTGACCAGGCAAACTTGATCCCAGATTGGTCGTGGGATACAAACTTGTGACCAGGCAAACTTGATCCGAGATTGGTCGTGGGAGACAAACTTGTGACCAGGCAAACTTGATCCGAGATTGGTCGTGGGAGACAAACTTGTGACCAGGCAAACTTGATCCCAGATTGGTCGTGGGAGACAAACTCGTGACCAGGCAAACTTGATCCGAGATTGGTCGTGGGAGACAAACTTGTGACCAGGCAAACTTGATCCGAGATTGGTCGTGGGAGACAAACTTGTGACCAGGCAAACTTGATCCCAGATTGGTCGTGGGAGACAAACTTGTGACCAGGCAAACTTGATCCCAGATTGGTCGTGGGAGACAAACTTGTGACCAGGCAAACTTGATCCGAGATTGGTCGTGGGAGACAAACTTGTGACCAGGCAAACTTGATCCCAGATTGGTCGTGGGAGACAAACTTGTGACCAGGCAAACTTGATCCCAGATTGGTCGTGGGAGACAAACTTGTGACCAGGCAAACTTGATCCGAGATTGGTCGTGGGAGACAAACTTGTGACCAGGCAAACTTGATCCCAGATTGGTCGTGGGAGACAAACTTGTGACCAGGCAAACTTGATCCCAGATTGGTCGTGGGAGACAAACTTGTGACCAGGCAAACTTGATCCCAGATTGGTCGTGGGAGACAAACTTGTGACCAGGCAAACTTGATTCCAGATTGGTCGTGGGAGACAAACTTGTGACCAGGCAAACTTGATACCAGATTGGTTGTGGGAGACAAACTTGTGACCAGGCAAACTTGATCCCAGATTGGTCGTGGGAGACAAACTTGTGACCAGGCAAACTTGATCCGAGATTGGTCGTGGGAGACAAACTTGTGACCAGGCAAACTTGATCCGAGATTGGTCGTGGGAGACAAACTTGTGACCAGGCAAACTTGATCCCAGATTGGTCGTGGGAGACAAACTTGTGACCAGGCAAACTTGATCCGAGATTGGTCGTGGGAGACAAACTTGTGACCAGGCAAACTTGATCCCAGATTGGTCGTGGGAGACAAACTTGTGACCAGGCAAACTTGATCCGAGATTGGTCGTGGGAGACAAACTTGTGACCAGGCAAACTTGATCCCAGATTGGTCGTGGGAGACAAACTTGTGACCAGGCAAACTTGATCCGAGATTGGTCGTGGGAGACAAACTTGTGACCAGGCAAACTTGATCCGAGATTGGTCGTGGGAGACAAACTTGTGACCAGGCAAACTTGATCCGAGATTGGTCGTGGGAGACAAACTTGTGACCAGGCAAACTTGATCCGAGATTGGTCGTGGGAGACAAACTTGTGACCAGGCAAACTTGATCCCAGATTGGTCGTGGGAGACAAACTTGTGACCAGGCAAACTTGATCCGAGATTGGTCGTGGGAGACAAACTTGTGACCAGGCAAACTTTATCCCAGATTTGTCGTGGGAGACAAACTTGTGAACAGGCAAACTTGATCCCAGATTGGTCGTGGGAGACAAACTTGTGACCAGGCAAACTTGATCCGAGATTGGTCGTGGGAGACAAACTTGTGACCAGGCAAACTTGATCCGAGATTGGTCGTGGGAGACAAACTTGTGACCAGGCAAACTTGATCCGAGATTGGTCGTGGGAGACAAACTTGTGACCAGGCAAACTTGATACCAGATTGGTCGTGGGAGACAAACTTGTGACCAGGCAAACTTGATACCAGATTGGTCGTGGGAGACAAACTTGTGACCAGGCAAACTTGATCCCAGATTGGTCGTGGGAGACAAACTTGTGACCAGGCAAACTTGATCCGAGATTGGTCGTGGGAGACAAACTTGTGACCAGGCAAACTTGATCCGAGATTGGTCGTGGGAGACAAACTTGTGACCAGGCAAACTTGATCCGAGATTGGTCGTGGGAGACAAACTTGTGACCAGGCAAACTTGATCCCAGATTGGTCGTGGGAGACAAACTTGTGACCAGGCAAACTTGATCCGAGATTGGTCGTGGGAGACAAACTTGTGACCAGGCAAACTTGATCCGAGATTGGTCGTGGGAGACAAACTTGTGACCAGGCAAACTTGATCCCAGATTGGTCGTGGGAGACAAACTTGTGACCAGGCAAACTTGATCCGAGATTGGTCGTGGGAGACAAACTTGTGACCAGGCAAACTTGATCCCAGATTGGTCGTGGGAGACAAACTTGTGAACAGGCAAACTTGATCCGAGATTGGTCGTGGGAGACAAACTTGTGACCAGGCAAACTTGATCCCAGATTGGTCGTGGGAGACAAACTTGTGAACAGGCAAACTTGATCCCAGATTGGTCGTGGGAGACAAACTTGTGACCAGGCAAACTTGATCCGAGATTGGTCGTGGGAGACAAACTTGTGACCAGGCAAACTTGATCCGAGATTGGTCGTGGGAGACAAACTTGTGACCAGGCAAACTTGATCCCAGATTGGTCGTGGGAGACAAACTTGTGACCAGGCAAACTTGATCCGAGATTGGTCGTGGGAGACAAACTTGTGACCAGGCAAACTTGATTCCAGATTGGTCGTGGGAGACAAACTTGTGACCAGGCAAACTTGATACCAGATTGGTTGTGGGAGACAAACTTGTGACCAGGCAAACTTGATCCCAGATTGGTCGTGGGAGACAAACTCGTGACCAGGCAAACTTGATCCGAGATTGGTCGTGGGAGACAAACTTGTGACCAGGCAAACTTGATCCGAGATTGGTCGTGGGAGACAAACTTGTGACCAGGCAAACTTGATCCCAGATTGGTCGTGGGAGACAAACTTGTGACCAGGCAAACTTGATCCCAGATTGGTCGTGGGAGACAAACTTGTGACCAGGCAAACTTGATCCCAGATTGGTCGTGGGATACAAACTTGTGACCAGGCAAACTTGATCCGAGATTGGTCGTGGGAGACAAACTTGTGACCAGGCAAACTTGATCCGAGATTGGTCGTGGGAGACAAACTTGTGACCAGGCAAACTTGATCCCAGATTGGTCGTGGGAGACAAACTTGTGACCAGGCAAACTTGATCCGAGATTGGTCGTGGGAGACAAACTTGTGACCAGGCAAACTTGATTCCAGATTGGTCGTGGGAGACAAACTTGTGACCAGGCAAACTTGATACCAGATTGGTTGTGGGAGACAAACTTGTGACCAGGCAAACTTGATCCCAGATTGGTCGTGGGAGACAAACTCGTGACCAGGCAAACTTGATCCGAGATTGGTCGTGGGAGACAAACTTGTGACCAGGCAAACTTGATCCGAGATTGGTCGTGGGAGACAAACTTGTGACCAGGCAAACTTGATCCCAGATTGGTCGTGGGAGACAAACTTGTGACCAGGCAAACTTGATCCCAGATTGGTCGTGGGAGACAAACTTGTGACCAGGCAAACTTGATCCCAGATTGGTCGTGGGATACAAACTTGTGACCAGGCAAACTTGATCCGAGATTGGTCGTGGGAGACAAACTTGTGACCAGGCAAACTTGATCCGAGATTGGTCGTGGGAGACAAACTTGTGACCAGGCAAACTTGATCCCAGATTGGTCGTGGGAGACAAACTCGTGACCAGGCAAACTTGATCCGAGATTGGTCGTGGGAGACAAACTTGTGACCAGGCAAACTTGATCCGAGATTGGTCGTGGGAGACAAACTTGTGACCAGGCAAACTTGATCCCAGATTGGTCGTGGGAGACAAACTTGTGACCAGGCAAACTTGATCCCAGATTGGTCGTGGGAGACAAACTTGTGACCAGGCAAACTTGATCCGAGATTGGTCGTGGGAGACAAACTTGTGACCAGGCAAACTTGATCCCAGATTGGTCGTGGGAGACAAACTTGTGACCAGGCAAACTTGATCCCAGATTGGTCGTGGGAGACAAACTTGTGACCAGGCAAACTTGATCCGAGATTGGTCGTGGGAGACAAACTTGTGACCAGGCAAACTTGATCCCAGATTGGTCGTGGGAGACAAACTTGTGACCAGGCAAACTTGATCCCAGATTGGTCGTGGGAGACAAACTTGTGACCAGGCAAACTTGATCCCAGATTGGTCGTGGGAGACAAACTTGTGACCAGGCAAACTTGATTCCAGATTGGTCGTGGGAGACAAACTTGTGACCAGGCAAACTTGATACCAGATTGGTTGTGGGAGACAAACTTGTGACCAGGCAAACTTGATCCCAGATTGGTCGTGGGAGACAAACTTGTGACCAGGCAAACTTGATCCGAGATTGGTCGTGGGAGACAAACTTGTGACCAGGCAAACTTGATCCGAGATTGGTCGTGGGAGACAAACTTGTGACCAGGCAAACTTGATCCCAGATTGGTCGTGGGAGACAAACTTGTGACCAGGCAAACTTGATCCGAGATTGGTCGTGGGAGACAAACTTGTGACCAGGCAAACTTGATCCCAGATTGGTCGTGGGAGACAAACTTGTGACCAGGCAAACTTGATCCGAGATTGGTCGTGGGAGACAAACTTGTGACCAGGCAAACTTGATCCCAGATTGGTCGTGGGAGACAAACTTGTGACCAGGCAAACTTGATCCGAGATTGGTCGTGGGAGACAAACTTGTGACCAGGCAAACTTGATCCGAGATTGGTCGTGGGAGACAAACTTGTGACCAGGCAAACTTGATCCGAGATTGGTCGTGGGAGACAAACTTGTGACCAGGCAAACTTGATCCGAGATTGGTCGTGGGAGACAAACTTGTGACCAGGCAAACTTGATCCCAGATTGGTCGTGGGAGACAAACTTGTGACCAGGCAAACTTGATCCGAGATTGGTCGTGGGAGACAAACTTGTGACCAGGCAAACTTTATCCCAGATTTGTCGTGGGAGACAAACTTGTGAACAGGCAAACTTGATCCCAGATTGGTCGTGGGAGACAAACTTGTGACCAGGCAAACTTGATCCGAGATTGGTCGTGGGAGACAAACTTGTGACCAGGCAAACTTGATCCCAGATTGGTCGTGGGAGACAAACTTGTGACCAGGCAAACTTGATCCGAGATTGGTCGTGGGAGACAAACTTGTGACCAGGCAAACTTGATTCCAGATTGGTCGTGGGAGACAAACTTGTGACCAGGCAAACTTGATACCAGATTGGTTGTGGGAGACAAACTTGTGACCAGGCAAACTTGATCCCAGATTGGTCGTGGGAGACAAACTCGTGACCAGGCAAACTTGATCCGAGATTGGTCGTGGGAGACAAACTTGTGACCAGGCAAACTTGATCCGAGATTGGTCGTGGGAGACAAACTTGTGACCAGGCAAACTTGATCCCAGATTGGTCGTGGGAGACAAACTTGTGACCAGGCAAACTTGATCCCAGATTGGTCGTGGGAGACAAACTTGTGACCAGGCAAACTTGATCCCAGATTGGTCGTGGGATACAAACTTGTGACCAGGCAAACTTGATCCGAGATTGGTCGTGGGAGACAAACTTGTGACCAGGCAAACTTGATCCGAGATTGGTCGTGGGAGACAAACTTGTGACCAGGCAAACTTGATCCCAGATTGGTCGTGGGAGACAAACTCGTGACCAGGCAAACTTGAAAAATAAAAAAATACATAAATAAATACATCAAAATAAATAAATAAATATATATTAATAAATAAATGATTCTATCTGTCTGTCTGTCTATCTATCTATCTATATTTACACACACTTTTCCTAGGTAATGGGGCCAAGTGTCACCGGGAGACACAATGGCTTGCTATCCATGCTTGAGAGATTGTCATGATGAGTCTCTACCTAATGAGACATGAAGGGAAGTCTTCACTAAAGGAATTAATGACTTGCTCAGACATACACATTGTAAGTTAAACAAGCAACAGGTCTGGAGGGAATCTTTTTCCTTTTTAAAGTGAGGATTGGACTTTACAGTCAACTTCGAGTCCATAGGAAATGAGAAATGTTCTCATACTCGATCACGAAGGAGGAGCACCCCCCTCCCAAACCATGCATCTTCAACAAATTAATATAGTCGTTGTTTTTTTTTTATACCAGTAGCTCTGATGTATTCTTTTTTTTTATTTCTTTTTTTTAAATACAATTCCTCTTATTAGCTTGTAAACTCGTCAAGGAAACTGGCAGGGGCATGGACACTGGATGAGTATCTCGAAATCGGCTCGAATGATTTTCCTAGAAAATTGACAGTTTAAGAATATCTTTGTAAAAAAAAAATAAAAATTCCTAGCTTATTGGCCACACAGTAAAAACTCTGGTTTGAGTGTTATAATTTTTTAAAATATAAATCATCTGAAAATTAAATTTGTCTATTTAAAACAAGTTTTCGGCGGGTATTCTAGCACTGAGGTCAAATATTTCTCTTTCTCCCTTTCTCCCCCCCCCACCCCTCTCTCTTTCTCTCTCTCTTTCTGTCTTTCTTTCTCTAACGAGTTTCCTGGAGAATTGATTGTTTTGTTTATGCATATTTTCGGGAAAAAAATCCTAGCTAATTGGCCACACAGTAAAAAAACTCTAGTTTGACTGTTATAATTTTTGAAAATATAAATCATCCCAAACTTAGATTTGGCTATTTGAACACGTTTACAGCGGGTATTCCCGCACTCAACTCCAATGTTTCTTTGTGTTCAGCAAAGAGTTGAATTCAATAAATAGACGGACAATGAACATTTCATACACTGTCTACTTGGTTATACAAAGCTCACTGGAAGGACCCTTTGCAATATTGAAACATTTCAAGAAATATATAGAAGGAGAAAGGATAGACCACTATCAGCCTCATAAACGAAGAATTACGTAAAAACAAACTTTTATGCTATTTGTTTTCCACCACTTTTTTCGTGAAATACTTGCCCCCCCCCTTTTTTTTCCCCCTTTGACCATCCCAACAACTCCACTTTCTTCACATAGACACAGGAAATATAAAGATAAGGGCCTAATTAAAATGTTGTTTTTTTTTCAATTAGAACAGAAGTTTTAAAGCTTCAATTACGTCTGTGATAGTCAAAAGAGCTAGAATGATTGGCTGACCTGGACAGAGTGAAGACCTCACGTGAACCACGTCTGCTATAGTGTATCAGTGCGATGCCATTCTTATTATTTTTGGCGGCAAGCCGATGGCTGCACTCACCTGTCACAGATAGTAAAAAAAAAGCATGCCAGGTTTTCTGCTTTGAAAGAAGAAGAGCCAAATAAACCTGTTCTTGTCTAATAATAAATTTCAAACTGAAACTTATTCCTATCCTTCAGACAGCATTGACTTGACGGTTTTGTTTGTTTTAAAATTAGAACTTCAGTAACAAAATGTAAAAATAGAGGCCAGTTTTTTTATGTTTTTTATTTTATTTTTGGTCACATGATTAGCTTATCTTCATCCGGTAACCATCATTGGTTATTATCTAAGTACGAAACTACAAGTCCAACTAGAATTATTGGACAGTATATTTATTAAGTGGGAGCACAGACCTAGATAGATAGATCTAGATAGAAAGTTTTTATTTTAAAAGAAAATTGGGTGGGGGGAGTTGTGAAAGAGAAGTATACAGAAGAAAAAACAAATACGTGAATACAAATCTAATAATGAACAATCTTAAAAACATCGTTGCAAACCTTTAAATGTAACTGTTAGTAAAGTTGTTTCCCTTTCAGGCCTTGCGATCTATGGGGCACATCATATAAAGCTTACCTGTTTCTACGGCCATTAGTTAACGAGAGTGTCATGAGGGCAGTAAAACGACCAACTGCCTTTATTTTTCACAATTAATGCCAGGTGCTCATCAGAGCTGGTGGACTCAGAAGAGTTCTAAAAGTTCTAAAAATCTCAAGCACCTAGTCTACAACGAGGTTTGAATCAGGGACCCCATGGTTCGGAAGCTAAGCGCTGTACCACTATGCCACCAAAATTTTAGGTGTGGTGGGAGTATATCTGGGACATATAGCCAAATGATTTCCCCTGTACAAACACGCCTACAAGGCTCTCTGACTAATTACAATCGCCAGCGAACATTAAACTAGGCTTTAAAGCAAGTAAACATTAGACTCAACCTGTTGTGCCAGCTAACTTTAAACTAGACCTAATTGTTGACAGAACGTAAACTAGACCTGATTGTTGTCATAACGTAAACTAGACCTGATTGTTGTCATAACGTAAACGAGACCTGATTGTTGTCATAACGTAAACTAGACCTAATTGTTGACATAACGTAAACTAGACCTGATTGTTGTCATAACGTAAACTAGACCTAATTGTTGACAGAACATAAACTAGACCTAATTGTTGACAGAACATAAACTAGACCTAATTGTTGAGACAGAACGTAAACTAGACCTAATTGTTGACAGAACATAAACTAGACCTAATTGTTGAGACAGAAAGTAAACTAGACCTAATTGTTGACAGAACATAAACTAGACCTAATTGTTGAGACAGAACGTAAACTAGACCTAATTGTTGGACAGAAACGTAAACTAGACCTTCTTGTTGACAGAAAGTGGACTACACCTAATTGTTGAAAGAACCTAAACTAGACCTAATTGTTGAAACAGAAAGTAAACTAGACCTAATTGTTGAGACAGAACGTAAACTAGAACTTCTTGTTGACAGAAAGTGAACTAGAATTAATTGTTGACAGAAAGTAAACTAGACCTAATTGTTGAGACAGAACGTAAACTAGACCTAATTGTTGACAGAACATAAACTAACCATATCCCTAACCCTAATTTATGACAGTAAGTAAACTAGACCATATTGTTGACAGAATGTAAACTAGACCTAATTGTTGACAGAATGTAAACTAGACCTAATTGTTGGCAGAAACGTAAACTATACCTGATTGTTGACAGAAAGTAAACTAGACCTGATTGTTGACAGAAAGTAAACTAGAATTAATTGTTGAGACAGAACGTAAACTAGACCTAATTGTGGAAAGAACGTAAACTAGACCTAATTGTTGACAGAAAGTAAACTAGACCTAATTGTTGACAGAACGTAAACTAGACCTAATTGTTGACAGAACGTAAACTAGACCTAATTGTTGAGACAGAACGTAAACTAGACCTAATTGTTGACAGAACGTAAACTAGACTTAATTGTTGAGACAGAACGTAAACTAAACCTAATTGTTGACAGAATGTAAACTAGACTTAATTGTTGACAGAATGTAAACTAGACCTAATTGTTGACAGAACGTAAACTAGACCTAATTGTTGACAGAACGTAAACTAGACCTAATTGTTTACAGAACGTAAATTAGACCTAATTGTTGACAGAAAGTAAACTAGACTTAATTGTTGACAGAACGTAAATTAGACCTAATTGTTGACAGAACGTAAACTAGACCTAATTGTTGACAGAACGTAAACTAGACCTAATTGTTGACAGAACGTAAACTAGACCTAATTGTTGACAGAACGTAAACTAGACCTAATTGTTGACAGAACGTAAACTAGACCTAATTGTTGACAGAACGTAAACTAGACCTAATTGTTGACAGAACGTAAACTAGACCTAATTGTTTACATAAACGTAAACTAGACCACTTTTCCCTGCAAATTTTAGATCGGGGACTCTTGTCCACTTAATGGGCTTTATTTGCTTGCAAGCGAAACATAAATACGTATTTACATAGGCCCTAAATACCAATAAAATAAATATTCTTTAGGGTTACTTTATGGCTGCCAGGTCGTGTGGTATACCCACGACGGTCCTGGGTTCGAACCCGCCTCGCCGTCCTGCGGGATGTTTGGTCTAGGATGTAATTATCTTCAAATCTGAAGGAACACCTGAAACGTGTCAAACCAACAAACATATAAACGTCAAGCAAAAGATCAATCGCATATTTCTGTGTCTAGCTGACGAGATCAAATTCTACATTTCAAAGACCTCAATCACCTCGCTAAACTATCCTAAACCCATTGCCTTCAATAAAACCACTATCTAAATAAACAGTGTAACTGCGCATGCGCATTTGGAAAGGAACATTTTCGCCTACTTTGTATATACCGTTTAGTTAAATATTTATTTAAAAAAAAAAACGGAAATGACGTAGTTGACGCACGCGCACACTCCATGAACTGCCAGTCCTCATCAATTCCAATGTTTTTCTTTCGTTGGAAAAAAAAAAAAGGTTTGAAGGTTTTAGACGTTTTAATGTTATGTGATACAGGAGGGGTGGGACGGCAGAGGGGAAGATCGTGAGGGAGTATGAGGTGTAGTAGGGCGCCCGTGTACACCACCGATGTAGTTGAAACACGGGCTTAACGGTAGCCCTCCATCGTAATGAGCTCTTCCATCTGTCCAACGACTTGAGTGGAACCCCATGTTTCTGTTGCTTACATTTCTGCTCGGCCTGCCAAAATACACAGTCTAACTCTCACAATGGAGAGCTAGGATGTCTTTCAATTCCTTTGAAACTCTCTGCTACCTGTAGACCATAGGCACAGTGAACACACAAAAAAAAAATACAATTCAAATTTTTTTTACCTATTTTTTTTTCTTCTTTTTTTTAGAATATAAAGTCTTGAGATCAAAGATTTAAGAAGTGGGGAAGATTTGAAGGTGAAGTATTTTTTGTGTGTTGCTATAGAAGAGTTTTAATTAAATTTGAAATGAATTTCGACCATAAACAATTATATTAAACCGATTTTAAATATCTATCAACGGCGTGAATGGCCTTCTTCCCTATAGCGTAGATTATCAGGGTATTTGAACTAGACCGCTTAGATCTAAAGGCAATAGCTTTTAAGTTGTGTCTTTATGTGGATGAGACAGTCGATACATGTCGCTGGGTGGAAGTGCACTGGAATTGAAAAAAATAATTTGAAAAAAAGATTTTAGGGAATCATTTCACCTATGACCTTGTTCTATCTTATTGAATCTGTTTTGTTCTATCTTATTGAATCTGTTTTGTTCTATCTTATTGAATCTCTTTTGTTCTATCTTATTGAATCTCTTTTGTTCTATCTTATTGAATATGTTTAGTTCTATCTTATTGAATCTGTTTAGTTCTATCTTATTGAATCTCTTTTGTTCTATCTTATTGAATCTCTTTTGTTCTATCTTATTGAATCTCTTTTGTTCTATCTTATTGAATATGTTTAGTTCTATCTTATTGAATCTGTTTAGTTCTATCTTATTGAATTTGTTTAGTTCTATCTTATTGAATCTGTTTAGTTCTATCTTATTGAATCTCTTTTGTTCTATCTTATTGAATCTGTTTTGTTCTATCTTATTGAATATGTTTTGTTCTATCTTATTGAAACTGTTTTGTTCTATCTTATTGAATATGTTTTGTTCTATCTTATTGATTCTGTTTTGTTCTATTTTATTGAAACTCTTTTGTTCTATCTTATTGAATCTGTTTAGTTCTATCTTATTGAATCTCTTTTGTTCTATCTTATTGAATCTGTTTTGTTCTATCTTATTGAATATGTTTTGTTCTATCTTATTGATTCTGTTTTGTTCTATCTTATTGAAACTCTTTTGTTCTATCTTATTGAATCTGTTTTGTTCTATCTTATTGAATCTGTTTTGTTCTATCTTATTGAATATGTTTTGTTCTATCTTATTGATTCTGTTTTGTTCTATTTTATTGAAACTCTTTTGTTCTATCTTATTGAATCTCTTTTGTTCTATCTTATTGAATATGTTTAGTTCTATCTTATTGAATCTGTTTAGTTCTATCTTATTGAATTTGTTTAGTTCTATCTTATTGAATCTGTTTAGTTCTATCTTATTGATTCTGTTTTGTTCTATCTTATTGAATCTCTTTTGTTCTATCTTATTAAATCTCTTTTGTTCTATCTTATTGAATCTCTTTTGTTCTATTTTATTGAATCTATTTTGTTCTATCTTGTGAATCTGTTTTGTTCTATCTTATTGATTCTCTTTTGTTCTATCTTATTGAATCTCTTTTGTTCTATCTTGTGAATCTCTTTTGTTCTATCTTATTGAATATGTTTAGTTCTATCTTATTGAATCTGTTTAGTTCTATCTTATTGAATTTGTTTAGTTCTATCTTATTGAATCTGTTTAGTTCTATCTTATTGATTCTGTTTTGTTCTATCTTATTGAATCTCTTTTGTTCTATCTTATTAAATCTCTTTTGTTCTATCTTATTGAATCTCTTTTGTTCTATTTTATTGAATCTATTTTGTTCTATCTTGTGAATCTGTTTTGTTCTATCTTATTGATTCTCTTTTGTTCTATCTTATTGAATCTCTTTTGTTCTATCTTGTGAATCTCTTTTGTTCTATCTTATTGATTCTGTTTTGTTCTATCTTATTGAATCTGTTTTGTTCTATCTTATTGAATCTCTTTTGTTCTATCTTATTGAATATGTTTAGTTCTATCTTATTGAATCTGTTTTGTTCTATCTTATTGAATCTCTTTTGTTCTATCTTATTAAATCTCTTTTGTTCTATCTTATTGAATCTCTTTTGTTCTATTTTATTGAATCTATTTTGTTCTATCTTGTGAATCTGTTTTGTTCTATCTTATTGATTCTCTTTTGTTCTATCTTATTGAATCTCTTTTGTTCTATCTTGTGAATCTCTTTTGTTCTATCTTATTGATTCTGTTTTGTTCTATCTTATTGAATCTGTTTTGTTCTATCTTATTGAATCTCTTTTGTTCTATCTTATTGAATCTCTTTTGTTCTATCTTATTGAATCTGTTTTGTTCTATCTTAAGGAATCTGTTTTGTTCTGTCTTATTGAATCTGTTTTGTTCTTAAGGATTTTGTATTAGCAGTAGAAAAACGCCTCACCCACCCACCTCTCTTTGAGAAGAGGGAGTCTTGGAGGAGGTATAAAGTCTGAAATTTGGGTTGGACTAAAGGCACACCAAGATTTGGTCCTGTCATAAGGTGACGGATTGAAGAGGGACTCTAGGGATTGGATGCACAACCCTTCTACACCCTCTTGTTGTTGTTTCAGGCAAGAAATAGCTCCAAGGAACTCACCTTACTACTGTGTCTTGATACATGGGCGCCGCCATAGTGGATTCTTAGGTGCGGCGTGCACTTGAATCTTCGACATATGTTGTAATCTGTGGTATTTGGTTAAAAGCCACTACTGTAAATCAGAACTAAATTAGCCTCATGATAATGTCTTGGCTGACAAATTTCTAATCAAAGCGTAAAATAAGTCCATGTTTTGTTTCAAGAATTCTGTCTTGCAATTCAAATATTTATTATAATTCCATTTGTCAGCTTGAAAAGTTTTCATTGGAAGAAACCAAAAAAAAAAAAAAGGTCTTGGATCTCGAAAAAAGTTCTGATGATTTTCCTATATATTTGACAGTCCAACTATTTATTTGAGAAACAAATTACTACCTAGTTGGTCTAATATTCTAGTTTGACTTATAATTTTTCAAAATATGATCTTATGAGTTGGGGGGTGGGGGTATACAAATTTTACTTTTAAAAAAGTTTTTTTCTTCCCAGCTATGGAGTCTTGGCAAGAGCTATTAACTCCCCAGCGGCAAAAACGTGTAATTTTTAGCGGCCCCCCGAAAGGGGAAAAGACGCTACTAGTTTTGTGTGGCCTGTTTAGATCTGGTAAACTAGAAAAGATAGTGAGAATCCGACATCACAATATTTTAGACAATTCAAAGTTCTGATGCAAAGGCTACTTTTTTTCTTTTCTGAAAGCGAAAAATCTAATTTTTAAAATCCTTTATGCAAGCAGTTTTTTCATAAAAATACACCACTTTTACAACTATTCACTATTAATAGTAACAAACACTTGATTCTCTTTATTAGGAGAGACCGCAGGGTACTATATTTATAACACATTTATGCCAACGGTTGTAGATTTTTTGTCAAATGTTTTTTTTATTCGTATTGTTAAGTTATGTAAGTTCTGTTATACTAAGTACTTATATTTAAACACAAAAAATGTATATTATTTTTTTAAAGAGAAAAAATCTATTTAGTATGCATATAAGTCAAAAATAATTTAAAACAACAATTAATAAGTAGTTTTTCACATTATCGCGTGACCTACAATGTGGACGGATGAGAATGAAACACCAATCAAACGAAAAAAAAATATTTTTACGGAAATGTTTTATTCTTGAGGAATAAAAGATTTGCCCCTTTACAAAACAATTAGATCAATTATATATTCATTATAAGGCATCAGTTAGGCCAGGTTCACATCTAACTTCACATTCACTTTCACCTTTCCTTTGGTCTGCTGGACAGCTGGGGCACCACACGACATCTGTTAACTTTTCTTTCTCCATTATTTTCTGTCATTTGTCTTTGATAGAATTTCATTCTGATAATATTGAAACCTGCCTTTTTACCTGCCTGGGTGGACCACTTCGGGGCCCGATTTTCAGTTTGTGTTTCCGCACAAGCTGTCTTTGTAACCTTGTTTTTTCTTCATTCTGAGCTTCAACCATTTTCTGAAGTGTCTACAGCGCAATAAAGGAAAGGTGCTGGTCAAATACTCAATCACTTTATTAGTGAAGACCAGCTACTGTTAGGAAAACATAGAAACCACATCCTATCCTAGCTACGCCCATGGCATTGGGTGACTGTAGTTTGCTTTAATATTTATCATGAGAGTAGCCAGGATTTTTTTCGGGGATGGTTTGGGGAGGGGGATTTTTTTTTCTTCCCCCCTCCGCCATATATTTTTTTTTGTGACAATATGGGTGAAAAATATGACATTTCTTGTATTTTAACGTTTAATTTATTGGCAGTTAAAAGTTAGCCAATCTATCACTGAGTACCGGCACCTATTTCTTTACAAAAAAGCACTGTATATAGGTATCTACAGTGCATTATTCTGCTATAAAAAATTCCAGTTTAAAAACCTAATCTGCTATACTTACTTACTTAGGACTTACATCCTCTCGCGCCGTTTGGCACATTGGGCAGCAAGTTATCCCCACAAAAATCTATCACTGTTCTGAGGTCCTCCCTGTTTCCGCTTTTCTCGTAATGGCCTCCATATCATTGCAACTCTTGGTATGCGTAATTAATTTTGTCAAAGAACATGTCCCGCAAAACTCAATCGACGCTCTGTCACAACCTCACTAAGTGTTTGACTCCCAGTTCGGCATAGGATTTCCTCGATTGAGACCCAATCTCTATAACTGAATCCTAAAATCCGACTCAGCCATCTTTGTTGAGCCACATTTACTCTTTTTTAAATTTCGGCACTTTATTAATGGAGCCCAGAGACTGGTAGAAATGTGTAACTTCTCTTGGCTATGCTCTCGGATTTTGGTGACTGTAGTTTGCTTTAGATTTTATATCGAAAAGGGAAGTTTTATCGTCAAACCATCTGTTGGGGGGTTTCAAACTAAAAAATCTCCAGTTTTTTTTAAACAACTAAAACCCCCCTTAGCTACGCTCACAGAATTTGGTGACAGTAATTTGCTTAAGAATAATATTAAAGAGAGGGTTTTCAACCTCAAAATTATCTGTAGGGGCATTTTAAACTCAAAACCATCTGGAGGGGTTTTAAACTTAAAGCCCTCTGGAGGAGTGCGTTTAAACTCACCCCCCCCCTGGCTACGCTCATAGAATTTTGAGTGTGTAATTTGCTTATTTTTATATTGAGGAGATGGTTTTTACCTTCAAACTCCGCTGGAAGGGGGCTTAAACTAAAACCCCTTTGGATGAGGTTTTAACTTAAAGCCTCTGTAGGGGATTTTTAAAAACAAAACTCCTCTTGGCTACGCTCATAGAATCTGTTGACATGTATGCTTTAGTCTTATATTGAAGAGGGGGTTTTATCGTAAAAAAATTCTGAGGGGGTTTAAACTCAAAACCCATTGGCTATGCTCTTGGAATTTTCGTTTGCATTATTTTTCTGTTTTATATAAGAGGGGGGTTAATTCGCAAACTTCCTGGAAGGGGGATTTTAAACTGAAAACCCCCCTTGGCTGCGCTGGGGCAAGTGATGGTTTAATATTAAAATCTCACCTTAAATAAACAAAATCAAAGTAAAAAATCAGTCACAAAATTCTACCCTCCCCCTTTGCTGTGGGGGGGGGGATTTAATTACGGCCATGATATATATATATATATATATATATATATATATATATATATATATATATATATATATAGATATAGATATATAGATATATAGATGTAGATAGATAGATAGATCTCTAAATACTGAGCTACCCTAACCATGTTCACTGTCAGCATTACCCTCATCTTCATGTTTCCCTATTAGCTGTTTCACTGATTGATTTGTTCGTGTATTTCACAAACAAAATAAGTTGATTACAAAGTTGATATTTTACCCCCCCCCCATCTCTTAACTTTCATATCTCTTAATTGTTTGTATGTTACAGTTCTCTCTCCCCACCCCTTCTCTCTCTCTCTCTCTCTTCTGTCGAACCCATTCCTACTTCATCGTGTCCTGTTACCAGCACGAAGGGAGAGAAGTTAGCGCAGTGCCACTGACTCTCTCCAGACATTTCAAACCAACAGGAGGATTTCACTGTCTCCTGGCTGCTTTAAAATAATATTTTGAACTGAACACCTTGTGGAGTGTAATAGAGTGTTGCTTTGAAATCAGTGGTAAACGAGGACTTCATTTCTAATTCATCTATGAATTTTCGTAAGTACCATAAACAAAACAAAACAAAACAACAACATATAAATTACTTTGTAAAAAAGTACTAACTCATGAATAATCCACACACCGTTGCTATTTAGCCCCTAACAACTAATGAATGTTAGATTTTAAACACAAGATGTTTTTTACCCCCCCCCCCGCCCTCCCCCAAGAATCGGGCTTAAGCTAATGTAAATATGATTATTTTGCTCTTAATTTAAATTGAAGATATTATATTAAATACAATGCTAATGATAGATTTATAAATTTAGTCTTAGAAGATGGAGCGCAATATGTTCCTAAACGTCTATAATTTAAAAAATAATAAGGCCTACTTACGGAAATACCCGCAGACGTAGTCTGTTCAAGATATGGATTTTCTAGTTCTCAAGCAAATTTAAATTATTTCTTTTTCATTCTTTGAAAATTATAACGTTTTTTCCCCCAGTGTGACCAAATAGCTAGTAACTTTTTTCCCAAAGATATATATCCACTATCAAGTTACTAGGAAAATCGTTACAGACTATTTCGACAACCGCGTCCACCCAGCTACCAACTCAGGATTTTTAGCCCAAGACTTTGCAAGCTGAATAGCGGAATTATAAAAATAATATAGAACTCAGAAATCTAAATGTAAATTGTATTAGTTTTATTCTCAACCATTCTCTTTTACAAGGAGTCTGTCAGTTTGCAGATTGCATTGTGTTATGGAAGTCTGTGTTGGACAGCCGGCTGGTCGTTATGCTAGTAGTGGTCTAGAGTTGAGTTTGGGTTTCACTTTTTCTCGTTTCATCGACATTTTACATTTGCCTGAAATACTTCTAGTCACTCTGTAGAATGCGTTCTAGCAACTGATATGTTCACTCATTTATTGTGCTTAAGTTAGGACCAGAAGGTCCTACCAATGTATAGCAATAGATAATAATAATAAGTAGACAATAAAATATATAAAGTCCTTTAAAAAAAAACTTATCCAAGGGAAAGAACTCCATACCTACAACTATATATCTCAATAATGTACAAATTATTTCCTTTATTCAACGTGAAATAAGTAATTAATTACTAATAATTAATTGGCCGATTGGTTATTTTTTAATTGATTCATGTTTTGTTAGGTAAAATAAACAATAATTTAAAGTTTCAACTTGATCCTAGAATGAGTGTGGGATAAATAACGTGTTCAATTATCTAAGGGCACGAAACCCTTGCCGTGACTCTGAATACTGAAAGATTAATTCCCTTGTCGATATCAAAGAAAATAATAAATTACCAGTAATTATTGGCTAATTCGTTAATTTATAAATCATTGATTCATGTTTTGTCTATGCAAATAAATAATTGTTCAAAAAGTCAACTTGATCCGAAAATGGGCGTGGGAGAAATAACGAGTACACACTTTTTACCAGACAGACAGATAGACAAACAGACAGACAGACTAATAGACAGACAGATAGACCGAGTGAGTAGATATAAGCTTTGTACAAACAGGCGTACTTTATGTAGATCATATGGTGGACCAAGACTCTTGCCAAACGGCAGAGAATAGGGTTTTGAACTCGGGACGAGAATAACGAAGGTCAGAGACGAGCAAACGTCAAGGCAGTAGGGTTGGAGTTTTACATTAAATTGAACATTGAAATGTAAAATGCTTTATAAATACTAATAGCTCTGGTTCTCACATCAAGCAATAGATTGGACATTGCACATTGTGTGGCACTATGACACAAGTTGTTTTTTTTCTTATGAATTTTGTCTTCATGAAGCTAATGCCGGTCTATCATTTCTCAATCTTCTTCATTTCTTGTAATGTTCTATGAGTCTTTCTAATGAGGTTCATACAATCATTCCCCTGGAATCTAGATCTAGTTTTGTATTTGACATTTGTACATTTCCTACAGCTTACTTTTACATAAGACGGTGCGCCAAATCTTCATGCACGTCTATGAATGTATCCCACTCAATATTGAATACAATGAAGCATTCGAGTCGAGTACGGGAATTTCCGCTGAAGCCGTGTGACGTAGTGTTTCAAAAAAAATCTTCTCGTTGATGAAATGACGTAAGCCAAATTATAACAGCCAAACCAGATTTTTCTCTGTGTGACTAATTGGTCAGGGATTTTGTTTTCCTAACATAGAAATAAACTGTCAAACATGTAGGAAAATCGTTAAAGCCGTTTTCGGAATAAAAAATTTTTCCCAGCCAAGTTTTTCAAACCATCAAGAGAGTGCAAGCTGATAGTAGGAATTGAATACTAGAACATTTGAACTTTGAACCCGTCACACGACCACATCTTGCATCACGCAGAATAAAATAGATTCATAAAACAAAAGTCACCATCCTACGCAACATCATTAACTACGAAAGTGTTCTTTTTTTTTCTATTGATTTATTTAACCAGGAGAATTGATTCTCAAACAGTTAAACTAATTGACTTCGATGTCATTTCGATGGTCCATTTCAAGATATCATTAGTACCCGCCAACAGGTGTGACATGCTAAGTGCCATGTCCTCGCATACACTCAACGACGGCGCAGCGGGTGTGTGTGTGTGGGGGGGGGTAAGAAGTGAACACACGACAACTTGGGGGACATTCAAGTAACAGCGAGGAGAGGGAATGAATGGGTCACATCTCATTAGTCAGTTACCTCCTCTCTACCAGCACCCCCCCTCACTTCTCCATTGACTTTTCTAGGAACTTTCTCGAATGCTCTAATTTAAACAAAGCTGGCCCCCCGGGGGGTGGGGGACACCCAGGCGAAGGTTTCTTTTAGATGTTTCAGATGTTTGTTTCGAAAAGAATTTCATTCAAACAGTTTCTTAATTCTCTTGTGCAGGGCAGGATTTGAACTAGGTACTATCATGTTGACATTCCGAAAAGCATACCGCTCGACCAGAGAGCTAACCGTAGTATTGAGTATTACTTTTTAACTTCTATAACTTTTCTGAAAAAGCGAAGCAGAGGGAGAAAGAGGTCTAAGGTAAGTAGTATCTGAGCTTGTTGACAATTATATCTCAAGTCAGTCTTTTATAGACCCAAACGTCTGGCTCACACAAAAACACGCACCTCTTGAACTATCAACTAGTTTTTATATCATACGATATAACTATATAAAAATGACTTAAAATGTACTTATATTATAATATATCTACTAGGGTACTAATATAACAACATTAAAGAATATTTTTAAAATGTACACAAATGTGCATTTCGAAATGGACCAACATAAGTACATATAACACTGGGGAACTAGTCCTTAAAACATAAGTACATATAACATTAGGGAACTAGTCCTTAAAACATAAGTACATATAACACTGGGGAACTAGTCCTTAAAACATAAGTACATATAACATTGGGGAACTAGTCCTTAAAACATAAGTACATATAACATTGGGGAACTAGTCCTTAAAACATAAGTACATATAACACTCGGGAACTAGTCCTTAAAACATAAGTACATATAATATTGGGGAACTAGTCCTTAAAACATAAGTACATATAACACTGGGGAACTAGTCCTTAAAACATAAGTACATCTAACACTGGGGAACTAGTCCTTAAAACATAAGTACATATAACATTGGGGAACTAGTCCTTAAAACATAAGTACATATAACATTGGGGAACTAGTCCTTCAAACATAAGTACATATAACACTGGGAAACTAGTCCTTAAAACATAAGTATATATAACATTGGGGAACTAGTCCTTAAAACATAAGTACATCTAACACTAGGGAACTAGTCCTTGAAACATAAGTACATCTAACACTAGGGAACTAGTCCTTAAAACATAAGTAGATCTAACATTGGGGAACTAGTCCTTAAAACATAAGTACATATAACATTGGGGAACTAGTCCTTAAAACATAAGTACATCTAACACTAGGGAACTAGTCCTTAAAACATAAGTACATATAACATTGGGGAACTAGTCCTTAAAACATAAGTACATCTAACACTAGGGAACTAGTCCTTGAAACATAAGTACATCTAACACTAGGGAACTAGTCCTTAAAACATAAGTAGATCTAACACTAGGGAACTAGTCCTTAAAAGATAAGTACATATAACACTGGGGAACTAGTCCTTAAAACATAAGTACATCTAACACTAGGGAACTAGTCCTTAAAACATAAGTACATATAACACTAGGGAACTAGTCCTTAAAACTTAAGTACATCTAACACTAGGGAACTAGTCCTTAAAACATAAGTACATATAACATTGGGGAACTAGTCCTTAAATATAAGTACATCTAACACTAGGGAACTAGTCCTTAAAACATAAGTACATCTAACACTAGGGAACTAGTCCTTAAAACATAAGTACATCTAACACTGGGGAACTAGTCCTTAAAACATAAGTACATCTAACACTAGGGAACTAGTCCTTAAAACATAAGTACATCTAACACTAGGGAACTAGTCCTTAAAACATAAGTACAAATAAGTACATCTAACACTAGGGAACTAGTCCTTAAAACATAAGTACATCTAACACTAGGGAACTAGTCCTTAAAACATAAGTACATCTAACACTAGGGAACTAGTCATTAAAACATAAGTACATCTAACACTAGGGAACTAGTCATTAAAACATAACACCTAATGGTCATGATAATAATGAGCATATAACATTGGGGAAAAGATCTTTCAATCTTGTTGCTTACGTTTGATCCCATCATTAATAACCCTATGTAGCCGACCAAACAATAGCTACGACCAGGTGGCAGACTCAAATATGATATTCTTTATTACGAAGTAGAAATCAATTATGCAGCCTGATGCTGTGCGTGCTTTTGAATGTTAAATATTTGGTGTGACTGGGGCGTACTTTGGTCTCTGACATATCAAACACAAAGTCAAGTTCTAGACACTACTGAGTCACAAAGGACTGACATGTCAAGCACAAAGTCAATTTCTAGACACTACTGAGTCAAAAGGACTGACATGTCAAACACAAAGTCAAGTTCTAGACACTACTGAGTCACAAGGACTGACAAGTCAACCACAAAGTCAAGTTCTAGACACTACTGAGTCACAAAGGAATATTAAATCTTTATCAGGGCAGGCCCGGACTCAGGGTCAAGCAAAGGGATTGCTTCTAGGGCTGAGGGACTTAAGAGACATTTATCTCCTGGTAGTGCGCTTTGTACTATAATCAAGATAGTTCCGAGTTCGAACCCCTCAGAAGGTTTGGGCTAGGACATGATTGTCAGGAGGGTTTCTTTCTCGTTGATTTAGCGGTAAACATAAGTTCCTTGAACTCCCAGGTTCCCCACTAAACATAAGTTCCTTGAACTCCCAGGTTCCCCCACCTCGCCAGTTTAAACAAAAACCAAGAGTAATGGCATTTAGAACTATGCCTTACTGAACATCGAATACATGTCATTCAACTGAACATAAATGGTTCAACATGAACAATATTAACAATAACGAGAAGTTAACTTACATGAGTTAACAACAAGAGTGTACTTTCAACAATTTAATGAATGTATGAATATTATGACATGAAAGATGAATGAAGATCAATAGTATTTACAAGGGCAAAAACAAGCTATACATATTATGCAAATGAAATATAGCACACCTTAAGCTTGGTGCCACAATTAGATCAGGGCTCGCGAAGCCCACACACAAACATTCACAATGCCATAGATGCACAGACCATACCAAACAAATCAGACTGACTCTAACAGAGTCCCAAGCCTGCGTCCCTAAACAAGAAAATACGCATTCCTTGAGACAGCCATTACAATATTATAGTAATAACGATTTCAAAACTACCCCGCGAAGACTAACGCAAACTAAACAAACTAACCCAACACTGGGGAAGTAAACCACAACAGAGAACTCCATCTCAAGGCAAAGACAAGCAGAGCAATGACACCAATATAGCGCGTCCTTAGAAACTAAAGCCCTGACCATTATGGTGCACAAAAGAGAAACATCCCACAAGAAGCAACTCTAGATGCCCACGACAATGATAATCTTCATTTATGTCAGAACGTCCATCCAGTGGAGACCAGCACACATTCAAACAGATGGCAATGAAAAAGCCGACACATATTGGTCATAGATGGAGGAATGACTCAACAATCCAAAGTAGCTCTCTACTCGGAAGAAATGAAAACAACAACAAAAAACAGAGAGTTGAATAAACAAGAGTTGGACCAGCTCTCACACCAAGTTCAAGAAAAAAAGATGCCTATTACAAACTGTCCGGACATGGCCACCATATAATATTTCGTTTCAGCACCGGACACAACAGAATGAAGCCACACGGAAGCTAAAAAAAGGAACTAGTGAGAGTTGCTTCATATGTTTCAAACGTTCTCTCTTCTCATTTGAATGTTCGAGAATTCAGAGGAGCATCTGAGATGAGCAGCGCATGCTACATGCTGCTTTGTGTTAGCTCAGAGAAGAAACATGAACTTTTTAGACTTTGGAATTTTCATCTAAACGTAGAATGTTTTTTTACCATTTGTCCCGGTATTACGTCACTTCCTGTAATGAGTACATTGTTCCTGGGCAAAGCTGTTCGTTTTATCACTGTCTCATGTCACTGCCAGTGTGTCTCGTATTTGTTAACGGTGTCAGTGTCATCTGGCAGCGTAGACGACCGACAACCTACACCATTACACTCCCCTCGCCCCCCTCTGTTTCCCCACACTAACCAGTGAAAGATGGGCCTGATAGTTTTGTCATTGACTGCTAGCTAGACCGTGACATGTCCAATTGTCATGACTAATGACATTAAGACCCGTGACACGACCGTTTCTTTCCTTATCTATTTGACCCATGCCGACACTACACAAGAAAACGATAGAATGTATGTAAGTAAGAGTGTTAAGTAGAAAGAAAGAATGTAAAGTTATAAAGAGAATGTAAAGTAGAAAGAAACAATGTCAAGTAATAAATAGAATGTAAAGTAAGAAAGAAAGAATGTCAAGTAAGAAAGAAAGAATGTCAAGTAAGAAAGAAAGAATGTCAAGTAAGAAAAAAAGAATTTCAAGTAAAAAAGAAAGAATGTCAAGTAAGAAAAAAAGAATTTTAAATAAGAAAAAAAGAATGTCAAGTAAAAAAGAATGTTAAGTAAGAAAGAAAGAATGTCAAGTAAGAAAGAAAGAATGTCAAGTAAGAAAGAAAGAATGTCAAGTAATTCACATACTTTACTCGTCCTATCAATTTTTACTTTATTAGTTTAAATTTTTGTAGTAGTGGATAAAAAACAACAACTCTTTATCGACTAGATTCTAGAGAAACTCTTCCAAAGTTCCAATTATAGTATTATATATATTATTTCTTATAATTAACAACTAATTTTATTAATGAGCATTTTAATTAACATATTTTCTTAATAGCAAGAGAAATCCATATATATATATATATATATATATATTTTTACATTTATTGAGAAAAAATTATTATTTTATTGTATGTTGATTTGCATCTAATAATATTGAGATAATGTAGGCGTGGAGGCTCAATTATTTCATTAAGTTTGAGAAAGAAAAATTGCGAGGCCTTTCAACCTTGAGGCCCCATCAATCTCGAGGCCCGCCGCTAATCTGAGCCTGGCAAGTGCTAACTGCTAAATGGTGCAGCTAGTCTACTAGATTTTATTTTTACGGCTTTCTAACATGTCACAATTTTAAAGCATTGAGAAGAAGAATGTATCACAATATTAGTGACAATAATGACAGTAATAGCCTCTGTGATCTTGATGTAAGTTTACATGTAACATCATGTTTGTGAGTATAACCGAGACACAGGGGCCCCTTATGAGTTTGTGTGTAACATAAACTATCAAAATCACTTTGTTACTTATGTGCATTTTTTTTCCTGTAAAGTTTTTACATTTTTTTTCTCCTAAACATTTTACTAAACTAAATAAAACCATTACTTCCTTCTTGGTTTCCTTTCCATCTGAAATGTGCGGATGTGTAAACAGTGGACACTGAGTCTTCAGAGAGACACTGGCCTGTAACAGTGGACACTGAGTCTTCAGAGAGACACTGGCCTGTAACAGTGGACACTGAGTCTTCAGAGAGACACTGGCCTGTAACAGTGGACACTGAGTCTTCAGAGAGACACTGGCCTCCACTTTCAAAAAAAAAATCAGTTCATGCTGGAGGCCTTGGAGTATTCTGTTCAACGAGCCTCATTGTTAAAGTATTTGGGTCACAGCCTGGTCTACATTGAAATATTGCAGCCTTCTTTCAGACTTTAAGACAAGCCTTATTATTATGATAGAGTGAGAGGGAGAGGGAGGGAGAGAGAGAGAGAGAGAGAGATGGAGGGAGAAGAAGAGCGAAAAAGAGATGAAGTAGGGGAGAATATAAAAGTACAAAAGAGTGAGAAAAGATACTAGGACAAAAAAAGAGAGTGAGTGACAAAAAATGAACGGAAGAGTAGATAGATAGATAGATAGATAGATAGATAGATAGATAGATAGATATAAAGAGAGAGAGAGAGAGAGAGGAGGGTTATTGAATAAATTAAACCCCGAATATTGGACCTTCAGAGGGATAGCTGATAGTTTCCTGGTTAGGTCAGTCGTAATAGTTAACTAGAAACAGTATGTATCGAGACTGTCTCTAACACCGGCTCAGAAGGCAATAACAATAGATCATCAAGTGCCAACATCGTTAAGTCTCCTAGGACAGTAAAGAACTATTGTTCATTTGTTCACAAGACTCGCTTTCTCTTGTAAATTCTTTTAACAAAAATGTCCGCCTCACTTTTTTGTCTCCCCCCCCCCCACACACACATACACACCTATGTAATGTAAAATGCTTAGTTTATCAATGATTTGAACATGTATGAAGGGGCCATGAACAGTGGCATGACAAGCACCAACACCTTGCGCCCCTTAAACCAGCGAGCTGCCTTTGTTCGGGGCTGCCAAATGAAATGCCAAATTTGAACCTAGCTCTGCGTCTCTGTTTTTTTTTTCTCTCTCTTTCCAATTGAGAGTCTTTTCAATAGCCTTTCAACACCCCGAGGGCGCTGTTTCGAAGTAATTCATGGTTTCACACTCTTTCTCTCCCTACCTCTGATCGCCCCCCCCCCCGCGCCACTCGCCCAGCGCCTGTATGTAACCCTACAGTACAACAACTTGTACCCAGTGTCCCACTGTACAGCCTGCAACAAAGTTTCAATGTAGGTGATGAGGTGGGTACAAACAGGTGGCTCGTGGACAATTAATGGAGGTGGGGGGGGGGGGGGAATCCCCACATAGAGAGTGAGATTTAAAACCCAACTATAAGAAATACAGTAGCTCTTGAAATCAAGTAAGCAGGGCGAAAAGTTCAATTGTGATCGCATCAAATGTGCCGGGATATTAGGAAATATCAGGAGATTTAAATTTCACCTCGTGTTCATTAGGACTTGGAAATAAATTGTTTCTACTGTCTAAACCAATGACTTCAATACAAGGTAAGGCCTTCAGTTTTCTAAATAGTTCATTCGTTTTTTTTTAACCAAAACAATGAAACTATCAACCTAGTGCCTGTCTTGAGAAGTGGTGCCATAAATGGTAGGTGCTTGGCTACCTACTAGAATGACATGGATTCGAATCCTCATCATGTTTCGTGTGGTATGTGCCCTTTACTGTTGTATCGGTTGTCCCGGGTTCAAAGCCCGTTTGCTGCCATACCGTACCGTCCTGTGGGAGGTGTGAGGTAAGTTGTAATAATCTTTTCAAATTCTAAAAAAAATCCTGTAATCCTGTAAAATAGTCAAAAGTGTTCCTCGAACTACTAAGCTAAGAAGTAAATTGGACTACAATAGACTTATACAGTTCAAGCTCCATCTCTGCATATTGATTTACTGTTATTATTTATATGACAGCACAAATCACCGAAACGTTCTTTAAACCATTCCTCTTATTGGCTTGCAAACTCTTCCTGGGTTGGTGGACACGGATATCGAAAAAGGCTATAACAATTTCCCTATAAATTTGAGACCTAATTACTTATATCTTTGGGAAAACAATTATTAGCTATTGGCCGCACAGTGAAAACTCTGGTATGACAGTGATACTTTTTCAAAATATAGTTATCATACAATAAAATGTGGCTATTTTTAACACATTTTCAGCGGGGATTCCTGCACTCGACTCAAATGTTTCTTGGTATAAGTAAAGAGTTAAATATATAAACAGACGTCCAAAAACATTGTTGCGCACCGTCTTGTTTAGAAATGAGGAGAGGACTCGAAACACTGGGTGCAAGCTCAGGAGAACAACTCCTTGCGTTAGATTGAAGCCATAGACATCAATAAATAGAGACTGGCCGATTTAAGAGTTTTATGAAAAGAAAATTTGTGACTTGCAATTTTGTGTACTTTATTATACAGCAGTTATGAGCAGTATAAAAGTGAAGTATTCATATCGATTTCACACCTATATATATTGTAAATAAGAAGGCAGTGTAGTTTAGTTTAATCTCTAAGAATGAAGATCATGCAATTTTTCATAATTCGGAAATCCGAATACAAGAGATATACATGTTTTCAAGTTACATGAAGTTACTTCCTTCATGTGTCTATATTTATTAATGTCTATGATTGAAACATTACAGAAATATAGATTAAGATTAAATGAGGAATCGATTACACATTTCTTTTTACTGTTTTTCGTATGCGAATTCGGTAAACAAGCGACTTTTACAAAGTATTTAAATAAGTGAATAAATTATCAATCCTTTTGAACAGTGATTCAAAGAATAATCAACGAGGCATTCTGAATAATATATAAGAAGTTGTAAGTATAAACCATAGTTTAGTTTTAGGAAAAGATTATACTAGTTTTAAGTTTGAATCATAGAACTAGGAATAACATGTTTCCATTATTTAATATTTTATTTCGAATCTAGATCTATCTTGATAGTTTAAACAAGTACTATATATATTTTTATAATCGATTCCTACTTTCTGTTCAAATAAGATCGGATCTTTTCGGATCGGTCTGTATTGGTGGATTCGGTATGGGGCTCGAACCCACGTCATTTATATTATTAGCTAGTTGTGGAAATTTCCAGACTTTCGACCAACTTTTTCATTCCACTCATAAAGAGAGTGTAACCTAATAGTAGGAATTGAGATTTGGTCACTAAGTGTTCTATGAATTCTCTATTCATACAGAAGTAAAAAATATGATCTTTGGTTTTAAAAACCTTGCAAAAATACAATACAAATGTTTTCAAAGATTTAGTTTAGGCGTATTAAAAAGAAACATCTTTGAAACAGCTGAAAGAAATGAACTTTGTTGTAAAAAAAATTATTTCTGCTGAAATTGTGACATATTGTGGTTGAGGTTTCAACTTTGTAATGTTAGATCTTGATTTCAGCAAAAATTAAAAAAAACAAAAAACAGACTGTGTTCTTAAGTTCTTTGTCGAATAGTTCAAACCGAATATTGATGAATGCAAACCTTTTATTAAAGTCTTGATTTTATCTAGATTTTTATTTTGTTGCTTTTCATACATACCGTAAAATACAAACCTCTACATCAATCGATTTCAAATCTGTATTATTCTAGATTTAGTGATATGTTGGACATTACACTGGAACTTGAAGACTTTAGGCTTACAATTAAGACATGTTCTGCTCTTGAAGTGAAATATTAAGGAATAACTTGCTAGCAGGGAGATTTGGACTCATCATGTATTTAGTAAAACGGAAAAGAATTAAATGGCTAATATTTGCTTAGCCATTCAGTCTCCCAACTAAGTAATTCAGTCTCCCAACTTAGTAATTCAGTCTCCCAACTAAGTAATTCAGTCTCCCAACTAAGTAATTCAGTCTCCCAACTTAGTAATTCAGTCTCCCAACTTAGTAATTCAGTCTCCCAACTTATTAATTCAGTCTCCCAACTAAGTAATTCAGTCTCCCAACTTAGTAATTCAGTCTCCCAACTTAGTAATTCCGTCTCCTAACTTAGTCATTCAGTCTTCTTAGTAATTCAGTTTCCCAACTTAGTCATTCAGTCTCCCTGCTTTACACTTTCATATTTAATAAATGTAGGATCTAAACCTTTTTGGATGCCAACTTCTGACTCTCAATGTGTTTTGAACTTGTGAATGTCTGTAATTACTAGTTTTTAAGTCTCCGCTTCGCTCTTCTTGTGCACACCCACACACTACACCGGTAAAACTGTCGTCAACAGATACTCTTGTTCGTGGGGCGGTATTGTCCCACTGAATCCATGGTGGCAGCAAGAGCACCTAAGTTAGAGACACCCTCCGTGCCGCCCCTGCCCATGTCCCGTGATTCAATCACTTAGGTTTTTTTGTTTTTGTCTCCCGTCCCCTCTCTCACTTCCTCCCAGTCTTTGCTTGAACAACCTGCGAAGGAGGCCATCAGGTGGCAGAGAGAGAGATGGATGTAGGGCAGGCGAGTGGGCTGACATGGAAGTGGCGAAGAGACACTTGTCACTGACCTCCGTGCTTCGTGTCACTCGATGTTATACGCAGAGAAAACAGACACTATTACAACATCTGTTACTATTGCCATTACAAGCCAGTAGCGTCGCTAGGTGAGGCACGAGAGGGGCGGCACGTTCCAACCGGCATTTGAGAAGACCAAATAATACACTGATATTGGCGGAATTTCATTCGTTAAAAAACAATATCCCTGTGTTCTATTTCTATTTTTTAGATGATAAATCAATGTAAAGATGTTTGAAATATTACTCTTTGATCTATTACTAGTTTATTATGTATGCAGCCAGATGTGTTTAGAAAATTAATGGAAATATTTCTAGGAGAAAGATAGAAAAAGAAGAGGAAATGATACGGAGAAAAGTGAGGTCGATATAATGGAAACTTATTTAAAAAGAGAAAGTTTGGAAAGTTTTTTTGTTTTTTTAACATATAGAGAAAATATAAAGTTTGTTCTATTTTAGGAGCATATTCCATCCACTACACGATCTACTGCGGGCGTTTTTTTTTTTTGGTCAGATCGCTCCTTGTCATCTCGGCAGCTTCTGACTCACTTTTGACTGACTCTTATGGCCAGACTAGTCCAAGTTGATTGCGGCTTTCCTTCACCCCTTTTCAGGGCATTCGAATTCAGTGTTTAGCTTGCCACATTGGCTTCTGGTTTGTACAAAGTCTGGTCTAACAAGCTCGCCTGGACGAGTGGCTCCTGTTTGATTCTGTCCCTTGGTTTGCACTGGTAATTGTGGACCAGCTGAAGGTAAATGTTGATGTTCCCATGTTACCAACTGAGCAGCACAGACTTAACAATGGAGGTCAACATTCGGATCTCATAATGGAGATGTCATGTTGAGCAGAGCCTCCTAACTGGAAGGCTAATGGAAGCGAACCTTGTTGTTTTGTTCATGTCTTTCCCTATACGTTCGCTTCCATGACCTCGCTGGCCATAGTTAAATGGGAAGCCTTGGAAACCTAGGACCTTAACTGGGGATTACCCTTTATTAAATTAATATGGTATATATATATATATATATATTGCAATCACAGGAGATTTCCAGGAGGCCCTGGAAAATTGGGAGGCCGCGGAAACCCTGACAGACAGACAGACTTATACATAATACGTTATAAAATGGTTTTAATTTAATAAGTTACAACTAAAGTAAGCCAGGGACCAATGATGCGACCGCATAGGTTGCAGTAGTCTATCTCCGACCCTGCGTGTGACATCTATGAGCTAGCCAGGGGGGAGGTTTGGGGTTTAACCTCCCTCCCGTAATGAGATGATCCCCCCCGTAGGGGGGGGATCAGAATTTAGAAACTGATTTTTTGCTTTGATTTTATTTATTTTAAGTGAGATTTTAACACTAAACTATCACTTGCCCCAGTGCAGCCGCAGCCAGGGGGTTTTGAGTTTAAAAACCCCTACCAGGGGGGTTTTTCAGTCAAATCTCCCACTTCTAGAAAACAAAACCAAAAAAAAAAAAAAAAAAAAAAAAAAAAAAAGACTGCAAACGACAATTCCCAAATTCCAAGAGCATAGCAAAGAAAGATTTCGATTTCAAACCCCCCTCCGAAATTTACGATAAAACTATCCTTACATCAGTCACCAGATTCTATGAGCGTAGCCAAGAGGGGTTTTGTTTTAAAACTAAAACTCACCTCCACCGATTTTTTAGTTTAAAACCCCCAAAAAATAATTTTGACGATAAAACTTCCCTTTTCGATATAAAATCTAAATCAAACTATAGTCACCTAATTCCAAAAGCGTAGCCAAGAGAGGTTACAAATTTCTACCAGTGGCTGGGCTCCATTAATAAAGTACAGTGAATAGTCATCTGCCGAAATCGAAAAAGACTAAATGTGGCTCAACAAAGATGGCTAAGACGGATTTTAGGAGTCAGTTATAGAGATCGGGTCTCAATCAAGGAAATCCTATGCTTAGTAAGGTTGTAACAGAGTGTCGCATGAGGTTTGCGGGACATGTTCTCCGACAAAATGAATTACCAGGTGGGAAGAGGCTTCAGACGTTGCCAGTGACAGATTTCTGTGGAAGCAGCTTGCAGTTCAGTGCTTGTGCTAGGCGGCGGGGCTGACAATGGCGGGAAGTCTACAAATTTTCCACTAACTCCAGAAAGAACCTATTCTAGGGTACAATAAACGTCTTCCGAAAGAATGAAGGGTCAGAATGTAATAAAGATTAATTATGTGCACACAAACACGCACGCAAGCACACACACACACATTTTTTTTGCCCGGGGGGGGGGGAGGAGAAAAAATCCCCACCCCCCAAACCACCACCCACCGAAAAAAATCCTGGCTACGCCCATACTGTCATCACTATCCAAGGATACATGTCTCTAATCACTATCCAAGGAAACATATCATATCATATTCTAGAAGACTGCTCACTTTCGTATTTGATTATCATGTATACAAACTTAGAATCTTGCTCATTGGTATTTGTATGTGTGTACGTGTGTGTGAGAGTATTTGACAGACAGAGAGAGAGAGAGAGAGAGAGAGAGAGAGAGAGAGAGAGATAGAGAGAGGGGAGCCAAAATTGAAGAAAAAAAATGGGGTGGAAGAGATGAGAGTGAATGAATAAAAAAAATTGAAATGAAAAAAAAAGACTACAAAAGAAAGGTGTGAGTGATAGAGCTATACATTGTATGTGTGTGAGTGAGAGAGAGAGAGAGAGACAGAGAGAGAGAGAGACAGAGAGAGAGAGAGAGCGAGCACTAGGACAAGTTCTTGACACTGCCAACAAGTACGTCACTTCCTCAACTGTTTAAAATTTGAGACACCATGTCCTCCATGTCCTCCATGTCACGCATGGCAAATGTACACAAATTAGGATCAGAATCAACTTTTCAGTTCCCACTTTATAGCACGTCACACGGACGCACCGATGCAACATTAACATCTGTACTCGCTAACGTTTTGTTTGTTTCGCTGTCTCCGTCCAGTGTTTGTAAATGTATTACGGACGTCAGGGACAAACTCGCCAGAATCTGGTCAAGAGAAATCCACCTCTAGATGGAAGATCTGTAGAACATCAGCATTCCAAGTGGCAGCCTTACTTTTTGGGTTACTTTTTGGGTTACATTAATTCTACATAAATAACAAACTCTTCTCTTTATTTAAAGAAAGCTGAGATCCGAGAAGTTTCTATAGCAGGGGTCTGCAACACGGGGTACTCGGGAGGCATGTCGCCCGCCGAGCCTTGACAGAAAGAAAATATTACACTTCTTTTTAAAATAATGTTTTTAATTAAAAAAAAAGCAACAAATATAATGACTAGTAATATGTGCTTCTGCCTAACCCAAGGAACGCCTTATTATTATCATTATAATTATTAATGAGGAATTTCTACTAATATTCAAAAAGAGAACTAATTGTACACTTATAAAATATTACAATATTTCAACAAAATGAAAATATTTGAATAGTTCGGATGTTCCTTCTAAGCTGAAGATAAACTACTTCCTAGCCCAAGACGACGGAGGATGGAAGCGGTCAGAGTTCGAACCATGGAGACGACCGACAGGCATGCACGCATACCGCACGACCAGGCAGACAGACATATCTAAAATGTCAAGATCTAAACAAAAGCCTTTCAAGTCCTAAATCTCAAAACCATCCTATTGTCAATTGTCTAAAACCATAATTCATATTTGCTAATAAGTCAAAGGATCTTTGGACGCCTTTGAGTCCAACCAACTTAAATGGGTAGCTGACACCAGTTTGGGAAAAGTAAAGGCGGATGGTCGTTGTGCTGGCCACATGACACCCTCATTAACCGTGGGTCAATGAAACAGATGACCTTTACATCATTTGCCCTATAGATAGCAAGGTCTGAAAGGGAAACTTTACTAATAAGTCTAAAATTTCATTCTAGAAAATGTCTGAAGAAAATGTCTAAAAGAAGGATACAAAACAAATATATGTCCAAAAGCCACAATGAAAAATAGAATAAAGTTAGATCTAAAAGAACATCCAAAAGCCACAATGAAAAATAGAACAAAGTCAGATCTAAAAGAACACCCAAAAGCCACAATGAAAAATAGAATAAAGTCAGATCTAAAAGAACATCCAAAAGCCATCAAGAAAAATAGAATAAAGTCAGATCTAAAAGAACACCCAAAAGCCACAATGAAAAATAGAATAAAGTCAGATCTAAAAGAACATCCAAAAGCCACAATGAAAAATAGAACAAAGTCAGATCTAAAAGAACATCCAAAAGCCATCAAGAAAAATAGAATAAAGTCAGATCTAAAAGAGCATCCAAAAGCCATAATGAAAAAAAAAGTCTAAAAGCCATTATAAAAGATTCTTTGAAAAAAATCAATTCTCTTTCTTTTCTCAGGTAAATTCCAATCTAGAAAAACATTCTGCCTTCCTCCTGAAGTAGTCTACCCCTGTGGCTGGAGTAGTCTACCCCTGTGGCTGGAGTAGTCTACCCCTGTGAGAAACATTCTAGAATTTCCTTGGATTAGGTTGAACACACACACACACACACACATGTTATTTTAAACTGGATGTTTGGAGGATGTAGACGAGGTCACAGTGACACGGCTGCAGGCTGTGTTCTTCTGGACCTCTCAGTTCTACGCTGTTGTTTCAGCGTGTCACTGAAACCAGAGCAATGCCACGTTCTGTCGAGTTCTTTAGTTCCACGTTCTGTCGAGTTCTTTAGTTCGTTTCTTTCTTGATTCACCTTTTGTAAAGCTAGACCGTCCCCCCTTCCCCATTCCCCTCATAGATCTCTTTACATCTTTCTTAGTATATAAAGAAGTAACAGTAGACAGCAATACTACTAAGGACGAGACTCAAAAGGTGTTACCATCTATCTATAAGGTAGAACTAGATTCAAAAGGTATTATCATTTCTCTACACGTCGGGACAAGACTCAAAAGGTCTAACCATTTATCTGAAAGGTAGAAGTAGCCAGGGAAATACTGCATGCCTCACTAATCTTCGGACTCGAAGACAAGTCTTATTATTATTAGAAGTAGTCTTTAAAAAGTCTCAACATCTATAACTTCTGTAAGCTACTACTACCAACATTTGAAGTTTCATCAAAGTCTGTCGCGTTTCTTCTTCACTCAGCCATCCAGTCAGTCAGTCAGTCGGTCCGTCAGCCATCATAGAGAACAAAATTCTAAAATAAATCTTAAGAAATCTATTTTTTTTTTAAAAAGATAAACATGTTACTTTTAAAAATCTTATTCACTTAGCTAGAATTTAGATACACTTACACAAATAGTAGCCGATTTAAAATATATATATATATTGTTACAAATGAACAGTGATAGGTAGAGGTCAACGTATGACCCCGGCGAGATGACACAGCAGCTAGTGTTCCCTGGAATCTACATGTACAAACAAAGACAGGATGTGACGTGTCCACACGTGTTGTTCCAGGGGACGAACAGATCTAAGTAGGGGGACAGTTACTAATGAACAGTGACAGATAAAGGTCACTACGTGTGACCCCGACTTGATGACACTGCATGTGTGTGTTTTCTGGAATCTACGTGTATAAATAAAGACAGGATGTGACGTTTCCTCACGTGTTATTTCAAAGGATACTAGCCGTGTTTGTGCAACTTTGGACAAGCGATTAGGGACTCTATATAAGCCAGAGAGTTAATGTGAAAGTCAGTCGTATGGAGTCGTGAGTGAGCCGTTACAGTCGATACAGACTATGTAAGACGTGTGCGGCTCTGTGGAAGAGAAATGTGTACGACTCGATGCAAGTTAACTAGGGTAGAGTTAACTGGAGTGGACTACTGTCGTTAAAGTCTATACAGCAAACTACAGTGGACGTGAGCCGTTACAGTCGATACAGTCGATGTAAGACTTGTGCGGCTCTGATTCGGTAGACTTGAGTACGACTTGGTTCAGCTTTGGGAGACCTGGAGCGACACTGGGAAGTGTGTCGTTGGTCTGTTACGACTTGGTTCAGTTTTGGAGACCTGGAGCGACACTGGGAAGTGTGTCGTTGGTCTGTTCTGTGGAATACGGCTCGATGGAAGTTGAGAAGAGACGAATTGCAACGAAGTGAAGAGATGAATTACAACGAAGTATAGCTAACTGTAAACTGACAGATATTGTACAGTCTTCTACGCTACATGTTACAGTAACGAATTGTTAGAGTTAATAGTCATTAAAGTTATATGAAGCTGAAAGTTTAGTCGTCAAGTTCTTTACAGTGTTTTTATTTGTGTGCCTACTAGTACATTTAGCCAGAAGATTCAGAAATACGTAACAATTGGTGTCAGAAGTGGGATCTTTCTGGCTAGAATGTGTTCCATCAAACTTCTTATTGAACTTGACATGAAAGAACTTAGACAAGAGCTTCGAGAAAGAGGTCTACAGCTTAACGGAAATAAGGAAACGCTAATAGCACGTCTCAGACAAGCCCTGTTGGAGGAAGATGAGAATCCGGACAGTTGTCAATTAGAAATCAAACCTAATACGATGGAGCTCCTGAGAACTTTGCAATACAAAATGAACTCGGTGAAAGAGAGCATTAAGAAGATAGAATCAGAAATCAACACCAGATTTTCTTCATTTAACCAGTTGACCAAAGCCATGAATGAGAATGAACAAATAGCTACCACGCCCAACAAGACAGAAGAACAAACAGATACGATAAAAGATCAAACGAGAATCATGATGAACGAGCTACTAAACACTCAGCAGTATCAGATTGAGTCGACAGATGAAAGAGCTACACCATTGACGAACAGCGAACAATTGTCCAACCAAGGATGTGGCGATACAGACAATTACGATAGGGATGCTGGTGATGGTTGTGCTATCTGTGACTGTGATAGCAAACCAAACGAATGTGGCCCACAAGAAATGAAAAGAGACGGTAGCTGTTACTATTTCAAAGAAAAGCAGAATGAGACCGCTGAAGAAACAATAGAAGAGACCTATAGTTTGACCGAAGCTTTAGCTACAGATAAACTTGATATGAGTACCTCAACTAACCAGACAGATCAAGACAACGTTGGGTCTGCGTCCAAGCCTGTTGCTGTGGGCCTTAAAGACTTCTGTCTATCTGCCAGTGTCTACGAGAGGAACTCGAAACTTGATTACTGCAACAATGCGTTTGACCAGAACTGTACGTACGAAACTTTGCAAGAAGACTGTGAATGCCAAGAAACACACAAAGAAGCTCTAGACTTGACAGAAGCTTGTCCAGCTGTCAAGATCAGCACGAGAAGCCCTGGTGATAGTCAAGGAATGACAATAGAAACTGATGCTGAAGTTGATGGACCTTTGCACGTTGAATGTTATCAATCTGCCCCACAGTCGAGTCCTCCAGACTCGGATGAAGGTGATGACGTGTTTGACAACTTGCCTTCAAGTGGACTTGCAGCTCATTCGCAAAGCACCCATCGAAGAATAATGTTGAAGCAACTTGTTAGATCAACAGTCTTGATGACTACAGCTATGAAATACAATGCCTTCTTATGTGCTAAGTCGCTGCCATCAGCATTGATCGACAGGAAAGCAAGACAACGACAACGACATCAACGCAACCAAAGAAATATCAAATTGAGGAGGCGGAGAAAGCGACATATGCAGAGTGCAACGTGGATGGCTCCAACAAGATCAAGATACAAACCCACCCCTTCTCCCACTGATAGACCCCCACCTGCATTTATGAAACTCCATAGCCCAGGTTGTTAGAAAACAAGCCCACCACTTCTCCCACTGATAGACCCCCACCTGCACTGATGAAACTCCACAGCCTATGTTTTTAGAAAGATTCTGTCCGGAACCATCAGACCAAAGAAGAAAGCCTTACGAATCAGTTGAAAGTGTGAAGCCACTAATGAATAATCTAAGAACATTCCTCATGAGAATAGGTTGATGAAGTATAACAGAGGTTTTAGAAGAACGCTAATTAAGTCAGAAGCCAGAAGGACAGAAAAGAAGTAGTTTAAGATGTCAGAACTGTAGTGAGTAACCATCTGTGATAGAACTGTACAAGAAGATCAACCCAACATCGTACAAACCCAAGTCAGTTGCTGTTGTTTAAAAGAAGAGCATGTGAATATTGCTGTACTGTGATGAACCTAGTTATCTCTGAAGAAGCTCTGTAAAAAGATGCTTGAAAATGTAAAACTCAGCCAGTGAAGCACGAACTCGTTAGAATGCTGATGAATTTTCTCGACAAGAGTGCCCAATGTCGTCATCTGAAGGTCGATGTTTCCATACCAAGATTGATGAAAACATTTGTGAGGAACTGCTGAAAAATGAGGATTTGGCTCCCATTCTTCTATGGTAAGAAGATGGACAACTGCCAGATTGAAAGAACATCTCTGAGAAGGGGGCAACCACCAAAGCTTCCTACTTGATCGTCGATCGATTTCATCAGTATCGTGATGAAGTAGAATCTGTTCGGGACGAACAGATCTAAGAAGGGGGCAGTGTTACAAATGAACAGTGATAGGTAGAGGTCAACGTATGACCCCGGCGAGATGACACAGCAGCTAGTGTTCCCTGGAATCTACATGTACAAACAAAGACAGGATGTGACGTGTCCACACGTGTTGTTCCAGGGGACGAACAGATCTAAGTAGGGGGACAGTTACTAATGAACAGTGACAGATAAAGGTCACTACGTGTGACCCCGACTTGATGACACTGCATGTGTGTGTTTTCTGGAATCTACGTGTATAAATAAAGACAGGATGTGACGTTTCCTCACGTGTTATTTCAAAGGATACTAGCCGTGTTTGTGCAACTTTGGACAAGCGATTAGGGACTCTATATAAGCCAGAGAGTTAATGTGAAAGTCAGTCGTATGGAGTCGTGAGTGAGCCGTTACAGTCGATACAGACTATGTAAGACGTGTGCGGCTCTGTGGAAGAGAAATGTGTACGACTCGATGCAAGTTAACTAGGGTAGAGTTAACTGGAGTGGACTACTGTCGTTAAAGTCTATACAGCAAACTACAGTGGACGTGAGCCGTTACAGTCGATACAGTCGATGTAAGACTTGTGCGGCTCTGATTCGGTAGACTTGAGTACGACTTGGTTCAGCTTTGGGAGACCTGGAGCGACACTGGGAAGTGTGTCGTTGGTCTGTTACGACTTGGTTCAGTTTTGGAGACCTGGAGCGACACTGGGAAGTGTGTCGTTGGTCTGTTCTGTGGAATACGGCTCGATGGAAGTTGAGAAGAGACGAATTGCAACGAAGTGAAGAGATGAATTACAACGAAGTATAGCTAACTGTAAACTGACAGATATTGTACAGTCTTCTACGCTACATGTTACAGTAACGAATTGTTAGAGTTAATAGTCATTAAAGTTATATGAAGCTGAAAGTTTAGTCGTCAAGTTCTTTACAGTGTTTTTATTTGTGTGCCTACTAGTACATTTAGCCAGAAGATTCAGAAATACGTAACAATATATATACACTTACACAAATATTAGCCGATTTAAAATATATATATATATATACACTTACACAAATATTAGCCGATTTAAAATATATATATATATATATACACTTACACAAATAGTAGCCGATTTAAAAAATATATATATATATACACTTACACAAATATTAGCCGATTTAAAATATATATATATATATACACTTACACAAATATTAGCCGATTTAAAATATATATATATATATATATACACTTACACAAATATTAGCCGATTTAAAATATATATATATATATATACACTTACACAAATATTAGCCGATTTAAAATATATATATATATATATACACTTACACAAATATTAGCCGATTTAAAATATATATATATATATACACTTACACAAATATTAGCCGATTTAAAATATATATATATATATACACTTACACAAATATTAGCCGATTTAAAATATATATATATATATATACACTTACACAAATATTAGCCGATTTAAAATATATATATATATATATATATACACTTACACAAATATTAGCCGATTTAAAATAGATATATATATATATACACTTACACAAATATTAGCCGATTTAAAATATATATATATATATATACACTTACACAAATATTAGCCGATTTAAAATAGATATATATATATATACACTTACACAAATATTAGCCGATTTAAAATAGATATATATATAAATATTTGAGTAGCTTTCTTACCTGGCCATGGAGCTTCTATTTGATCCTAAAACCGCACATACAAATCTTGTCCATCAACTAAGGCACGCTTCTTCACTTAGTTCTCACCCGCTCAATTTCAGTTTTTTGAACCAAGTAAGCTAAAAATAAACTTTGACATCAAAGTAATGAGAATCCAGATATTTCTAGAAGTATTCTGAGATCGCAGACTATTACAACAAAAATTCGGGGGTCAGTTGTATCTCTGTGGATTTCTTCTTTAAACCAATTTATAATGCGTTTTCCTAATTGAACTAGCGTGTGTGTTTATGTATTAAACGGTTCAGGTTTGTGATATTGAAATATTCAATGCTCTCAAATGTTGTGTTGACATAAAATAGTCTCAGTAGATTTAAGTTTGAGATCATCAGTTGGTTTAAATCACACAATAATAGCGCCACACTCTGTTGCCACTGATAGCACTGTACGTACAAACTATCTATCTATCTATCTATCTATTTATCTATCTATCTATCTATACATGGGCGTAGCCAGGATTTTTTTTTGGGGGGGGGGGGTTTGGGGGGGATTTGCTGATAGCTCCCCCAGCGCGCCAAGCAGTATTTCTGGTATTGAAAGCCAACTAAATGCATATTCTGAGTTACCTACAGTGCATTATTTTGCTATTAAAAAGTTTTATTTAAAAAACCCAATGTGTTATTCTTACTGACTTAGACCCTCCCGCGCCGTTCGGCGCATTTGCTGGCAAGCTGTTTCCACAAAAATCTGTCACTGGTAATGTCTGAAGCCTCCTCCAACCTGCTCTATGGGCCCTCCATGAAAGTGTGGCGCCAAGTTGTACTAGGATGTCATCGCAACTCTTATTATGCGTAATTCATTTTGTCGGAGAACATGTCCCGCAAACCTCATGCGACGCTCTGTCACAGCCTTACTAAGGGGTCGACTCCCATTTCGGCATAGGATTTCCTTGATTTAGACCCGATCTCTATAACTGACTCCTAAAATCTGTCAGCCATCTTTGTAGAGCCAAATTTAGTTCATTTCAATTTCATTGCACTTTATTAATGGAGCCCAGCCACTGGTAGACATGTGTAACTTCTGTTGACTACGATCTTGGAATTAGGTGACTATTTTGCTTTAGATGTTATATCGAAAAGGGAGGTTTTATCGTCAAAATCATCTGTTGGGGGGTTTTAAACTAAAATATATCTGGAGTTGTTGTTTTGTTTTTTAATTCATAACCACATTTATCTATGGTCATATAATTTGGTGACTGTAGTTTGCTTTAGAAATAATATTGAAGAGAGAGGCTTTCAACCTTAAAACGCTCTGTAAATCTGTATGGGGATTCAAAACTATCTTAAGGGGTTTTAAACTTTTAAAAAAGCCATCTGTAGGAGAAGGGTTGAAACTCAAAACTCCCCATTGCTTTGGCTACGCTCAAAGAATTTTTTGTTTTATTTTGAAGAGGTATTTTAGCTTCAAAACCCAGCTGAAGAGGGGTTTCAACTCAAAACCCCTTTGGATACGCTCATACAATTTTGAGTGTGTTATTTGCTTTTTTTTTGTATTGAAGAGGGGTTTATCGTAAATTTTAGAGAGAGGTTTAAAAATCAAAATCTTCCTTAGATATGCTCTTAGAATTTTGGGATTGTCGTTTGCATTTTTTTTTTGTTTTATACAAGAAAGGGATTTAAATGCAAAACCCCCTGGTAGGGGGTTTTAAACTCAAAACCCTTTGGTAGTGGGTATCAAACTCAAAACCCCCTGAAAGGGGTTTTTAAACTTAAAACCTTCTGGTAGGGGTTTTTAAACTCAAAACCCCTGGTAGGGGTTTTAAACTCAAAACCCTCTGGGGGGGATTTCATTTCGGGGGGGGGGGGGGGTTGAACCCCAACCCCCCCCCTGGCTACGCCCATGTATCTATCTATATATATATTATATATATATATATATATATGCATATCTATCTATCTATCTATCTATCTATCTATCTATCTACCTATCTATCTATCTATCTATCTATCTATCTATCTATCTATCTATCTATCTATCTATCTATCTATCTATCTATTTATCTGTCTGTCTATCTATCTATCTGTGAGTCATGGTGACTTATTGATGATGGCCAGTCGATGTTTTAAGCATGTTCTCTGAGTGCTATTAGTTTACTTTAGCACTAACTTGAGACAGTTGAACTTGTGACAGTTTAACCTGAGACAAATCTATCATTTTACAAATTTTCTCACATCCTTTCCCCTCCCCTTTCAATTGTGCTGCTTGTGGGCGTGGCCTACCCGCCAGCAGCTTCACCATGACAATGACATTGGCAGAGTCCAAGTGACATGTCAGTAAAGGTAGGCTAGGTAGTTAATCAGATTAAATTGTGGACTTGTGTATACAGTGTTAAGAAATGTATATATACTCTTTAGAAATGTGTATATTCTCTTCAGAAATGTATAAACAGAATCAAGAAATGTGTATAGGCACTTTAGAAATAGGTTTACACACTTAAGAAATCTCTATTTACAAAAAATAGTCTACAAAATTTACGTGATAGATGCAGAGCTTATATATATGTATATATAGGCAGAGCAAACCGTGCGCCCGGGCATTATTGGCACCTCCCTCATTTTCCATGAACATCACATAGAAATATAGGCTGCGTGTGACGCCCCCTTTAGGGTGGCGCCCGGGGCATCGTGCCCCATTCTTCTCCCCCACCCACTACGCCTCTGTATATGGATCTCTATAATTTATCACAGGTCTAACATTGCTGTAGTATTTAGTTGTCCATTTATGTCGATTTAGATTTATTTTATTCACTTTACTATCTTACCATTAAATAATTTCAATGCCCATCTATATCTGTCAATCAATGAATCAATCAATGAATGAATCAATCAATCAACCTGGAAGTACTGATGGCACTATTGTATCTCTAAGGGTTATAAATAACGAGGAAAATAAGTTTAATGGTTCTAAAATTGGTCACTAATCTCATGCATGAGTTTCAATTTTAAACTGATAAATTGCATTGAAGACACAGCATTCATATGAATAGGCCTATAGTACCAACAGTTTCCTGTGAAATTTTTGTCATTTCAAATTTGTGTAAGTGGAGTTTCTGAATCTGTCGTATCCAACACTCCACTAATAGGTTTGTTAATCGAGCGAGGCTAGTTAAACTGGTAATAATTTTAATTAATTATTTAAAGGCCAATATGTAAATATCTAGAGGCTAAATATGAGAGGTAATTCAAAGTTATAACTATTGGCAAGGGGAGGAAGGGGAGGCTGTGCCCCATCATAACCCCTAAATAGCGTTTTGTTATGTTATATCTGCATTATGTTTGTAACACGAGATCAAATGAACAATCAGTGTCTAGCTTTTTAAATCAAGATTATGACATGTGGATATAGACAGAAATTCCTCAATTTACATCTATGAGTTATTTTCAAGAATTTAAGTCCTGTACTCCAGCGACATATAAATAGATATGAGAATTAACTTAAACATAATAAACTTTGAAATACCTCTATTTCTGTAATTAAACACGAAAATTAGCAACAGTAAACATTTATAGTGTCCCAAAGGGAATTGACATAATAATAATGTATAATAAACAACCCATACACTAACAACGCTCTCAATATATAATATTGAATCTCAGGTCAACAGAAAATCCTTTAGGCTACATTCCATCGCTTCCACTGTCTACGTAGGCCCACGATGGCACTATATTTGAATATGGGTTCTCCAAATTTCTAGAAAATAATAAAACAATTATTATTGTTAATATTGTTATTCAAATCTAATTATAACCAAGAGAACATAGTTTTTTTTTCCTCTAGTAGAAATATATGACGAAACAAGGACGATCTCTTCTTCAAATCTCTATCGTCTGTCTAAAAGAGTTTAATAGACTATCCCTATATGCACTGCTACCTTCTGCTGATTATTGAATTGGAGTGATGTCCCCTTATGTCTAAAAAAAAGAAAGATGTATCATTCGACATGCATGTACATGTCTAGGAGTTTTAATGTCTAGGAGTTTTTCGACATTTACTTTGAGATTCCTTCGATAAAGTTGTTCACGAGACGTTGATGAATGATGTGATCCTTTTTAAGCAGCTGGATGTTCTAGAACATTCTTTTGATCAGCACTTGAAACAAAATATTCAATGAAATGTTCAATTTCTAAGATGAAAAGAATGTAAGAAAAAGAAATTTAAAGAAAGTGAACAATTTTAGGGTGAAGATCAAAGACACCATACATTTCCACCTCTTAAAAAAAAAATATTTAAAAATGCCTATCAAACGTTCCTAATTATTAGGGTGAATTTAGTTTTTCAGAGGGAGCTCAGTTTTGTATTTTCTCTTGTTAATTTGTTTGTTTAGAAATTAATTCTGGGTCTATTTTGTCTTCTCAATTAAATATGAAGTGGAACTTTTGAAATATATACGGGTTTATACCGAAACCGAAAAAAAAGTCACATTGAATGAATACTAAATCTATTTTTTTTTTAAGATTCAACTTTTTGAGATCCCAGAAATTCTCTTGGATCACTTTCATTTATTTTTCTTTTTTTTTCCTCACTAGAAAGACCATCACTGCAACTTTTCCGCTACTAGGAGGGAAGAGAATCCAGCTGACTTGCTGTTGGTGACTGACTTCTTTACGGCACCTGGTCTGTAACGCCAACACACACGCACACACACACGCGCAGTCTACCTGGACAGGTAAGCAAGAGAGGAAAATAAAAAGACGTGGGAGTGGGCCAGTGATAATACACCCACTGCAACAGGCAACGGTGGAGAGAGGGCCGCGCTTCCTGTGCAACCACGTCTGGTCTACGCCGATGCCGGATGGACCATTGGATCAAGACCCAGTAGAGCCGGCTCCTAACGAGTTTTACATTCCACGAGATATAAGAACAATAAGCAGTGAGGCGTCGAGTTCTTGTCTCGGAGTAAAGTGAGACTTGGAGTTCTTGTCTCGGAGTAAAGTGAGACTTGGAGTTCTTGTCTCGGAGTAAAGTGAGACTGAGAGAGAAACAGGAGAGATACGTAAGCCAGTAGAGAGAACAACAAGTGACATTTTAACGTGTTTACAAGTTGAAGGATACAATGTAAAGAACGTATTGTACTCTATAGTGTTCAGACCCATGATACATAACAGGGGCTAGGTGTTTGTGTACAATGACGCGATTCCCTAAGAGCGTGTTTTGATCAATCGCTAAAAACAGAAAAGCAAGAAAAGAAAAAAAAAAATGTCTTCAAGAAGTTTGCTGTCCATTTTGCTGTCCAGAAACTTCTGCCTGGTCATCTCGTTGACCGTCTGTTCGCTCCTGGAGGTGATCTCGGCCAGGGCCCAGAACTTCAACGAGGACAACTACAACTACTATTACAACTACAACAACAATGCAGGGGAGTATCTCAGCGACTGGAATCAAAACGAGTGGGGCAAGATGAGCGGCCGGAGCCTGTCGTCCAAGTGTGTGGACATCCCCAGCAACTTGACCCTTTGCCACGGCATCGGCTACACCCGCATGCTGCTGCCTAACATTCTGGATCACGACTCCCTGAACGAGGTGACCCAGCAGGCCGCCTCCTGGGTGCCTCTGGTCAACATCAACTGTCACCCGGATGCTAAGGTGTTTCTATGTTCATTGTTCTCACCCGTGTGTCTGGAAAGACTCATTTATCCTTGCAGGTAAGTTGGTTTTTAAATGTTATTAAGTGTATTAATTAGATACTGTCACCATGTTATTCTGGATGGCCGTTTGGATGACATCGGGTTCATATTATAATGCTTTAAGTAGGTAATATCAGGATGCATTCTTTTACGTTCGTACCTCTCTCATAATTGCAGACACAAATAATACGTTTAATATATATATACATATATTCATAATAACACATAGGAAATATGACACACAATCCGTGAATAATCAGTAATAATCTTTTATAGAAATACTTGACAATGGTACTAACTTATTGACTGGTATAAATCTCATAACTTTCTTTAGTGACTACATTCAATGACTACTCCTGTACTCTGACTGTTCTTACTGACTTCTCTTACTGACCGCTCTTAAGTAACTTCTTAGGTCAAGGTTAAAAGTGTTCACCTACCTAAACATAATTCATGACCTGCACTCAGAATATCAAACTAGGGTATCTACTGTGTGGCATCAACTTTGAGCGGGGGGCGGGGACAGATACATTGTCAGCTTTTAGAAGCATATACCCTAACCCAATACCCTAACCCAATACCCTAACCCTATACCCTAACCCTATACCCTAACCCAATACCCTAACCCTATACCCTAACCCAATACTCTCTGGTGCCCGTTAAGTCAACAATCAAGGTACAAGTAAAGTAACCCTTTCAGCCCTCGCGACCCATGGGGGATGCCGTCTGGCTAGCACAACGATCAATTACTTTACATCACGGGCATCCTAAAAATTTAGAAATTAAAAATCTCAGTCTTCACATGGATTCGAACCAGAGACCCCATCGGTTCGGCAGCTAAGGGAGTTACCACTCACCGCAACGCCCTATCCCAAAGGTTTAGTGTGCAGCCTTGAAATTCTTTAACTATTAACTTTCTGGAGCTAGAGTCGGAAGTTTTCTTTTCTTCATACGAAATATCCAAGATATTAGAAGCAATCTTCATAGCTGTAAAGGATTCTATGTTTGGCTTCTTTTTCATGCAATCTTGAGGAGTATTTCTACATGTGTTTTACAACTCACACACGAACACACACCCACACACACCAATTGAACAAAATTTCTTTTAAGATTAAAAAATAAAAACTTCCCCTTTTTAAATGTTAGAACAAAGAGACTTTAAAAACACCTGCCGCCTCATCGGTCTCTTTCTAAGCATGTGTTTCTAATCTTCACTATCAATATCATGTTCTATTCTAATCTTCACTATCAATATCATGTTCTATTCTAATCTTCACTATCAATATCATGTTCTATTCTAATCTTCACTATCAATATCATGTTCTATTCTAATCTTCACTATCAATATCATGTTCTATTCCAGGGGTGGGCAACCTTTTTGTATCGAGGGCCGCATAAAAAAAAAATCGGAATGGCGGGCCGCACATATATATATATAACTTAGAAAGATACGCTAGCTAACACGTTTCTTTCTTTTTTTTCCCACACTCCACGTTGAAAAAATACACAAAAAATAGCAATGTTTGAAACCAATTTTACGATTTAAAAAAAAAACAACTGCTGTTCTCTTTTTAAATCACAATATCCTCACAAATATACAGTTGTACTTAATGTGCAATTTTTTATTTTTTACACTTGCATAATGTTACGGAACTGTTAAACTATATTACTGCCCTTGTGACTGCTGTCAAATTACAGTCAGTCAACATTGACCAGTGATTATACTTATTTATTTTCCACAAAAAAAAAAAAAAAAAAAACTTGCTCACTGAATGAGACAATTTACCTTCCGGAAGTTAAATATCTTGTGGAGTATCATCAGAGAATGCTGGCCATGTCATTTAATGGTGTATACAAAATCAAGAGGCCTGAACAAGACTCTGGCCCCAGAGCCCTCCAAAGACTATTCGGAGAACTGCCTGATCTGGAAGCCAATGTGCGGTTCATCTCAGATATAGGATTACTGATCTGAACCCTCCAACATGTAAAATGAGAACGAAGAAGAGCAAGAAGAACAGATGTATTGTGTACCCAAATAGTATGAACAGCAGCAAAGTTTTTTTTTTTAAGTGTGGAAATACAGCTTCTGGCATCAATAAGACTCCCGTCTAAGTAAGTACTGACTGGAACTTCTCTTTGCTTTGAGCTATATCATCTGGAGCTGAATCAGCTTCTGCGCTTAAGGTGAGCTGATGGTATTGAACAAGGTTCTTGACGTCTTAAAATTTGCTTTTACAAATTGCACAATTATGGAATCTAGTGTTGTACTTTTAATCATTCCACTAGAAATAGTTTCACCTTTCAGCAAAGGAAAATGACACAAATTATTTTCTTTTGCTTGCATGTAAAAATGGGAAAACTTGTTTGAAAAGATTTAACACACATTTACATTTCACATGCAAGCAATCAATTGCATTAGAGCTCATAAAACATATCAAATCTTTTTTCCACTCTTCATTAGAAATATTGGTAACAAAGCCAGAGTCAATGTCCTTCAAGTAACAACAATTTCTATCTTAAGAATTTATATTCTTCTCATTTGCCTTGCCCATGCTAAGCTAGCGGATACATATAATTTATTTCGTTCATAAATCGGAACTAGGAACTATCCGTAGTTACGATCTTTAGCTCTATTAAGCTTTTTTACTATGTTCTATTAGCGATTGTAATGTTGAAATTTTATGCAGCTTTGTGCAAACTTTCCTGTTTAGAGTTTATGGTTGGGATATTTTTTATTAAATAAAAAACACTATTTTTCACAGTCAAAGATCGAGCTCCATCAGTTGTTACACTTGCCATCTTGTTCCAAGTCTACCCAACACTCAGAGATTGTGTCTTGAATAGAGTGTATTGATGTATAGCCAATAAGCATAATCTTCGTTTACTTGAAACTTTTAATAATGAGACAGGGCAAAACTGATTTCTGTAGGTGTCGGCGGGCCGCATAAAACACTCCGGCGGGCCGCATGTGGCCCGCGGGCCGTAATTTGCCCACCCCTGTTCTATTCTAATCATCACTATCAATATCATGTTCTATTCTAATCTTCACTATCAATATCATGTTCTATTCTAATCTTCACTATCAATATCATGTTATATTCTAATCTTCACTATCAATATCATGTTCTATTCTAATCTTCACTATCAATATCATGTTCTATTCTAATCTTCACTATCAATATCATGTTCTATTCTAATCTTCACTATCAATATCATGTTCTATTCTAATCTTCACTATCAATATCATGTTCTATTCTAATCTTCACTATCAATATCATGTTCTATTCTAATCTTCACTATCAATATCATGTTCTATTCTAATCTTCACTATCAATATCATGTTCTATTCTAATCTTCACTATCAATATCATGTTCTATTCTAATCTTCACTATCAATATCATGTTCTATTCTAATCTTCACTATCAATATCATGTTCTATTCTAATCTTCACTATCAATATCATGTTCTATTCTAATCTTCACTATCAATATCATGTTATATTCTAATCTTCACTATCAATATCATGTTCTATTCTAATCTTCACTATCAATATCATGTTCTATTCTAATCTTCACTATCAATATCATGTTCTATTCTAATCTTCACTATCAATATCATGTTCTATTCTAATCTTCACTATCAATATCATGTTCTATTCTAATCTTCACTATCAATATCATGTTCTATTCTAATCTTCACTATCAATATCATGTTCTATTCTAATCTTCACTATCAATATCATGTTCTATTCTAATCTTCACTATCAATATCATGTTCTATTCTAATCTTCACTATCAATATCATGTTCTATTCTAATCTTCACTATCAATATCATGTTCTATTCTAATCTTCACTATCAATATCATGTTCTATTCTAATCTTCACTATCAATATCATGTTCTATTCTAATCTTCACTATCAATATCATGTTCTATTCTAATCTTCACTATCAATATCATGTTCTATTCTAATCTTCACTATCAATATCATGTTCTATTCTAATCTTCACTATCAATATCATGTTCTATTCTAATCTTCACTATCAATATCATGTTCTATTCTAATCTTCACTATCAATATCATGTTCTATTCTAATCTTCACTATCAATATCATGTTCTATTCTAATCTTCACTATCAATATCATGTTCTATTCTAATCTTCACTATCAATATCATGTTCTATTCTAATCTTCACTATCAATATCATGTTCTATTCTAATCTTCACTATCAATATCATGTTCTATTCTAATCTTCACTATCAATATCATGTTCTATTCTAATCTTCACTATCAATATCATGTTCTATTCTAATCTTCACTATCAATATCATGTTCTATTCTAATTTGTTGAAGAGAGTAAATAGAATTGTAAATCATTGACTTTCTTCTGTCCCTCTTGAACTTTGCACTTTAAATGATTGAAAAAAACTCTTACATTGAGCTGAACATCTAGTGCCGTGTGCATAAGGCTCAGGGTTACGTGTAAAAATAGCATACACGAAATAGAGTTGTCTTACCTTAATAACGAGTTGTATTATTATCAACTAAATTTTCAACTGTAGGCAAATAACTCAACTTTTGTTTCTCATTCAAAGAGAATCGAATTCGCTGAATGTAATTCATTGGCTTCAGTCGAATACGTCTCTGAATGAGCGTCTTTGTTTGGTATTTTGGTATAGGTCACGAGCCCAAACTATCACGTGATTTGACGTTCACCATGGCGACTTATTGGTTTGATGAGTCATCTTATTATGTAGAATAAATGAAAATCAAATGAACTAATTTGAAAATCCCAACCTGATGGTCGAGGGGTATGCGCGTCGGATGTTGTTATGATGGTTACGAGTTTGAGCCCTGCCTGCTGCCATCCCTGGCGACCTGCAGAAAGTTTGAGCTTGGACGTATACATATTCATTTCTGAAGGAAACGTCTGAAACTTATAAGACAAGCTAACAAGTAGTTGAAACATCGATTGTTTAGGCAACATAATATAGAAGCGACAGAATAAAGAAACAACAAAATATTGAGAAAATATAAACTAGGGTAAAAGAGATATTACAGAAGCAACAAAATATATTGTCGACAGAAACGTATTATATAAGCGACAGAATATAGAAGTTACAAATTATATAAGCCACATAATATAGAAGCTAGAAGATAGGCGACTATAGAAGCTATACAAATATATAAACGACAGAATTTAGAAGCAACAAAAATCTAAAGGTGACAGAATATAGAAGCTAAATAATATATAGACTACAGAAACTAGCAAATATATGGGCGACAGAATATAGTGAAAATAAATGTAATATAGAAGCAAGAAACAATTTGTTTGTTGAACTTTTTGACCATCAAAAAAGTTACTACATAGAAGACCGGGGGTAGAGTTTATGATTATCTTGGGCGGAGGTGTCCAAGAGTTTGATTGGCTGATAACATGAGGGAAGTGTAGACGAGAGGCCAAACACCTCTTGGCTAAGGCTTGTTTAATTATAGTCCACATCGTAATTTCCATAAGTTTTACAAATGTATAGTTTTATTATAGTTTTAAATTAGGTTGTGTGCAATATGTTTAATAAGGAATATAAAGCAAAGCACAGATAGAAATCTGTCCTAAAGACTCTACCTTTGAAATCTTCCGAATTAAAAGTATAGCCTACATGTGCGAATTACGTAAATGACCATTAGAGTACTTATATTGTCAAAACAATTGCTATTTAGAAGACCGAGGGTAGCCTATAGTTTATGATGAGCTTGGGCCGGAGATGTCCAAGAGGAGCATCCTAAAAATTTAGAAATTAAAAATCTCAGCCTTCACCGGGATTCGAACCAGAGACCCCCTCGGTTGGGTAGTTAAGGGATTTACCACTCACCGCAACGCCCTATCCCAAAGGTTTAGTGTGCAACCTTGAAATTCTTCGACTATTAACTTTCTGGAGCTAGAGTCGGAAGTTTTCTTTTCTTCATAAGAAAAATCAAAGGTATGTTTTTTTCCTAATGGAGGATTTCATACATGGATTTGAATCCATAACTAGCAATCATTTTTAGTGTATACGGTGTACACCAAGCTGTTGATTGGCCAAGTATTTTAAGAAACTACATTATAATGTGTGTGTGTGCATTTTCAGCACTGTAGAATCAAATGTCCAAGCTCTTTCGCTTTTCAGCACTGTAGAATCAAATGTCCAAGGTCTTTCGCTTTTCAGCACTGTAGAATCAAATGTCCAAGGTCTTTCGCTTTTCAGCACTGTAGAATCAAATGTCCAAGGTCTTTCGCTTTTCAGCACTGTAGAATCAAATGTCCAAGCTCTTTTGCTTTTCAGCACTGTAGAATCAAATGTCCAAGCTCTTTCGCTTTTCAGCACTGTAGAATCAAATGTCCAAGGTCTTTCGCTTTTCAGCACTGTAGAATCAAATGTCCAAGCTCTTTCGCTTTTCAGCACTGTAGAATCAAATGTCCAAGGTCTTTCGCTTTTCAGCACTGTAGAATCAAATGTCCAAGCTCTTTCGGGGAGAATGTTTCCATGCTGTCTTTCAAAAGCAATTAAACAAAAAACAAAAATTAAAAAAAAGAAAGAAAGAGGCTTGAGTCTGAATTCGAGCCTCAATGATGGAAGGCCGAACGTTTACCACTGAGCTATTCAAGTACTTACAAAAATAGAAGGTTGTATGGTCTCTTATTAGTTAATTTTTTTTCAGCTAAGTGGAAGTGGTAGAAATTACATGTAAAAGATTTCATATATACAAGAGTCAGTAAATAGTAGCATTGTAAAAATTCAAGGAAGATTACTCTGTTTCAAATTGATACCGAAAATTCTCCGATAAATATCTTTCTTTTTAATGCGTCTGGCGTACTGAAAGCGGAAGGATTGATACAATTTGTATTTTGAAAACATGTAATAATTCTTGTGCCTTGAGCACTGCATAATCAAATTTCTGAGCACTCCCATTTGTAGTGCAGAGCAATGTAGTTGGCAACAAAAATCTTTTAATGTAACGTCCTTGACATTGTAGAATTATTTTTCTAAATGTTCTTTTTATTTTCATACTCTTTTTTTTTTAGTTTCATTGCATCGCCTACGCATTTCACCACATCGCTTTATTTTGATATCTTACTGTATTTATTTAAGTCGTGTCTTTTGAGTGTTAATCGGATCTTAAAATTAAATTATTAACAACGAGCTGACGAGTGTGATTAATGTATGCAAATCCACTGGTGGTCTCTCTAATATAGACAGAGAAATAAATGATTCCAGTTCTATACACATAACTCAGGGTCGCTACTTCTCTAGTTCTTCTCAAACTGATAGCAACAAATTATTATGGACTATAAACATGTCTTGTGTCAAGCCAAAAATTCAAGGTCAGCCATGTCGCATTCATATATATGCAGGGGGGGGGGGGGTAGAAAAAAAGTGTATGGGTGGAAATGTGTTGCCCCCACATAATCCTCCCTTGTTTACCCCTAGACGGAATGTATATTTTGAACTATTAAAAGTGTCATCGGGACTTCGGTCTGATTGAAACTAAAGTCAATGTAAACAGTTTTAATTTTGCCTTTTTTTTAGACCCCCCCCCCTACTAAAAGGGAATAGCCGCTATTAGTTTTGTGTTCTGTCTGTCCGCCATCCGTCCCTTTAAGATCTCGTAAACTAGAACAAAAATATTGAAAATTCAACATCATGATATTTAAGATCTTTTAAAATTCTAATGCAACGACTACTTTTTGCTTTTCTGTGAATGAAAATTTTATTTTTTTAAATTGACTATGCAAGCAGTTTTTTTTTCATACAAATACACTATTTTTACAACTATTCACTATTAATAGTAACAATACGAGAAACTATTTAGAAAGGGAGATTTCCGTCTAGCATTTTTTGAAACACATTTATGCAAACGGTTTAAGATTTTTTGTCAAAGTTTTTTAAAAAAAATCTATTTCTAAATTAAGTCATTTCTGGCATACTAACAACCTATCTTTACAAAAACAAATTTTACTTTAAAAAAAAACGAAAAAAAAAAAAACGAGAGACTTGGGCCTTTACAAACAATTAGATCAATAACATCAGTTATGCCAGGTTCACATCGAACTACATCGGCAGTTCTCAACCTTTTAGTCTCGGCGACCCTTTTTTACCATCCTCCACTCTGCCACGACCCCCCCCCCCCACCCGCACACACACACAGCAATAGAAGAGAAGACAATAACAATCCATTTTTTTCGATGGTCTTAGGCGACCCCTGGCAAATCGTCAATCGACCCCCAAAGGGGTCGCGACCCACAGGTTGAGAACCCCTGAACTACATCTTCATAAAAATAGCATGAATAAATCTCCGTATCCTATGGTATCAAGTCGTTAGTCGATCTGACAATACAACAGTCTCGGCAACACTTTGGACAAGCCAAGGTCTTTTCTTTGGCATCGACGGAAATGAAGAGTTGTAAGTGTTGATAGTTTGTAGTTCAATAGTTTCTGATGTTCTTTCTGAAAATAGTGAAACCTGCCTTTTTACCTGCCTGAGAGGAACATGACTGAGTTTTTAAGTAGAGTTCCTCATGGTCATGTGGCCAGCACATTTAAATTTCCCCAACTAATGTCAGGTACCCATTAGAGCTGGGCTCAGAGGCGCCCGAAGTTCCCAAAATTAAAAATCCCAGTCTTCAAAAGGATTCGAACCTCGGATCCCGGTTCTGAAGCTAAGCGCTTTACCGCTCAGCCACACAAACTGTCTATGTAATCTTCTTTTTTTCAAAAGACTATTTTTAGGGCGATATTAATGTTAGTATCATTTCAACCTTACAGAGAGATTTCGTCACCACAATGATGTGTGGTTGTGTGTGTATTGGTGTTTGAGAGGATATATATATATAGGTGTGTATGTGTAAAGTTGTGTGTATACGTGTATATAAAAATATATAGGTGTGTGTTATCTCTCTCTCTCTCTCTCAATATATATGTGTGTTTGTGTGTGTGTATTGGTGTGTATGTGTAAATATTGTGTATGTAGGGCAGATTTAGAACTTAGATTTGCATCTTGTTATAACGTTGCGAACACATTTAATGAGAGACGCTCTAGCACGAGCCCAGTTTTTATTGTGGGATGACGGTTTAGAGTGTCATGTTCTATTTAGTGTACATCGGACATTAGTTAGCAGAGGACATTAGTTAGCATAGGACATTAGTTAGCAGAGGACATTAGTTAGCAGAGGACATTAGTTAGCAGAGGACATTAGTAAGCATAGGACATTAGTTAGCAGAGGACATTAGTTAGCAGAGGACATTAGTTAGCATAGGACATTAGTTAGCATAGGACATTGGTTAGCATAGGACATTAGTTAGCATAATTATTTTTAATACAAGGATTAATTTCGTAAGAAAAAAAATTATCAAGAAACTTTTTAGCTTCAACTATTTGGTCTTGTAAGAGAGACTCCATTTTGTGATGTACAGTTTTAGTTTGAAAATAGTGAGAAGAAGAATGCTAAATTTAAAAAAAAAATGATGGTCCACTCAAACTCTTGACCTGTAAGGTTTCAGTTGGAAATATGGTGGGAAACAAAAACACGATGAAGTTTGCTGGGAAGTGACCAGGGGGAGGGTGGGGACGTTCTTTTTAAATGCTACAGGTCCAGGTCTAAAGGAGTAACTTAAATTCACAGCTTACACTAGACCACATTACACGAGATGACATTACACGAGATGACATTACACGAGATGACATTACACGAGATGACATTACACGAAATGACATTACACGAGATGACATTACACGAAACGACATTACACGAAACGACATTACACGAGATGACATTACACGAAACGACATTACACGAGATGACATTACACGAAACGACATTACACGAGATGACATTACACGAAACGACATTACACGAGATGACATTACACGAAACGACATTACACGAGATGACATTACACGAAACGACATTACACGAAACGACATTACACGAGATGACATTACACGAAACGACATTACACGAGATGACATTACACGAAACGACATTACACGAAACGACATTACACGAGATGACATTACACGAAACGACATTACACGAAACGACATTACACGAAACGACATTACATGAGATGACATTACACGAGATGACATTACACGAGATGACATTACACGAGATGACATTACACGATATGACATTACACGAAACGACATTACACGAAACGACATTACACGAGATGACATTACACGAGACATTACACGATTATAATTTCTACAGTTTACAAAAGATAAACCTGAAAATGAATTGACTACTTTTTCAATTTCCTCTATTAGTTCAGTCAGTCAGTAGAGTAAAAAAAACAAAAAACAGTTTCAAGATGAAACTTCGCATATAGTCGTATGGCTTGTTCGTTAAATTCTAAACTTACTAAAGCGTTGTGCTGATAATGCGAATGTCGTGGGTTCGATCCCCTTACAGGCCAATATATTTTTATCTATATTGAAAAAACAAAAAAAAAAATATGAATCTTGAGTTTACTATATTATTGTAACATTAAGTAGGAATAGATTGTTAAATGATAGCATTTCCATTGCCGTACGTACTTCTCAACGAATTGCCTTCATAAATACTCTCTTAATAATAAGTACTTTCAACTTTTCAATTGTTCTATTGCAATAATGACGTCCATTATTTGTTGTTATAATCCTCGTTCAGTGTTTACATTTGTATTGATCACAATAGATTCAGTGTTTACATTTGTATTGATCACAATAGATTCAGTGTTTACATTTGTATTGATCACAATAGATTCAGTGTTTACATTTGTATTGATCACAATAGATTCAGTGTTTACATTTGTATTGATCAGAATAGATTCAGTGTTTACATTTGTATTGATCAGAATAGATTCAGTGTTTACATTTGTGTTAATGTTTGGACAGTAGATACAACCTTTTGATTCCATTGTTTGGACAGTAGATACAACCTATTGATTCCAATGTTTGGACAGTAGATACAACCTATTGATTCCATTGTTTGGACATTAGATACAACCTATTGATTCCAATGTTTGGACAGTAGATACAACCTATTGATTCCAATGTTTGGACAGTAGATACAACCTATTGATTCCAATGTTTGGACAGTAGATACAACCTATTGATTCCAATGATTGGACAGTAGATACAACCTATTGATTCCAATGTTTGGACAGTAGATACAACCTATTGATTCCAATGTTTGGACAGTAGATACAACCTATTAATTCCAATGTTTGGACAGTAGATACAACCTATTGATTTCATTGTTTGGACAGTAGATACAACCTATTGATACCATTGTTTGGACAGTAGATACAACCTTTTGATTCCATTGTTTGGACAGTAGATACAACCTATTGATTCCAATGTTTGGACAGTAGATACAACCTATTAATTCCATTGTTTGGACAGTAGATACAACCTATTGATTCCAACGTTTGGACAGTAGATACAACCTATTGATTCCAATGTTTGGACAGTAGTTACAACCTATTGATTCCAATGTTTGGACAGGTGATACAACCTATTTATTCCAATGTTTGGACAGTAGATACAACCTATTGATTCCAATGTTTGGACAGTAGATACAACCTATTGATTCCAATGTTTGGACAGTAGATACAACCCTTTAATTCCAATGTTTGGACAGTAAATACAACCTATTAATTCCAATGTTTGGACAGTAGATACAACCCTTTAATTCCAATGTTTGGACAGTAAATACAACCTATTAATTCCAATGTTTGGACAGTAGATACAACCTATTGATTCCAATGTTTGGACAGTAGATACAACCTATTGATTCCAACGTTTGGACAGTAGATACAACCTATTGATTCCAATGTTTGGACAGTAGTTACAACCTATTGATTCCAATGTTTGGACAGGTGATACAACCCATTGATTCCAATGTTTGGACAGTAGATACAACCTATTGATTCCAATGTTTGGACAGTAGATACAACCTATTGATTCCAATGTTTGGACAGTAGATACAACCTATTGATTCCATTGTTTGGACAGTAGAGACAAACTTTGATATTGTCACTTTTGTTAGCGAGTTCTAAAAATGTTCGAGTTGCTAAGTAGAACAAATAAAATGGCGGCCGACAATTGAATAAGAAATCAAATGAAAACATAAAACTGAGGAAATTACGTTCAAACTTTGTTTTGTGTGTGTGTGTGTGTGTGTGTGTGTGTGTGTGTGTGTGTGTGTGTGTGTGTGTGTGTGTGTGTGTGTGGGTGTGTGTGTGGGTGTGTGGGTGTGTGGGTGTGTGGGTGTGTGGGTGTGGGTGTGGGTGTGGGTGCGTGCGTGCGTGTGTATGTGCGTGTGTGTGTGTGTGTGCGTGTGTGTGTGTGTGCGTGTGTGTGTACTAGTGTCTGGGTGATGTGACCTAATTACCCAACCAGAAACCTCGAGTTTGAATTTCTGTTGTTGATTGGATTTTTATGATGTTTATAATCGTAGACAGTTCTTGCTTATCATGTGCCTGTAGGTCTTACTTATGTTTTCATGTTAATTAATAGGTGAAGGTTGATCTGACTACGTTTTTATATTTTCTACCAGACGTGAGCCAAAAGCTGATGATGGACGCTGCGTGACAGTAATTTTTTTTTTTGGTAAGGGGATAGGGGCATGGGGGGGAGGCAGTTATATGCTTTAAGTATTAATCAGTCAAGATCAAAGTCACTTGAAGTCACCGTTGCTCTACAGCCCCCAGGAAGTGCACATATTCAAGTTTTAGAGCGGCCCGTGATTTTTGTTTTAGAAATGTATATGACCCAATGACCGAAAAGGGTTGCGCATCTTCTTCTTCTTCTCTTCTTATATAATACAGACATTACTTTAAAAAACAGAAGATGATTACCGCGTCACTTCATGTACCCATTAAAAGGAAGGGGGAGTCAGAGGCGCCCAAGTCCACACCAAGATTGGAACCCGAGCCGCGCGGTTTGGAGGCTTTTTTTTTAGACTTTGTTATATCCAGTGCAGCCCAGGAATACCTAATGTTGCAGTCTATTGCAGTCTGTGTCTGTCAAGTGAGATATATTTCGTCGGGTCTTCCTCAACTTCAAACCATCGCTCTGATTGTACGACTAGATCAAAGTACAAGTAAAGTTTCAGACCTTGCAGGGCAGATGTATATTTTTTGTTGGTCAAAGGGGGAGGGGGGGTTAACTAGCCAGCAAAACGACCAACCAACTTTACCTTTCCTAATTAAAGTCAGGTACCCATTAGAGCTGGGTGGAGTCAAAGGCGTCCTGAAAATCCCGAAATTAAAAATCGCAGTCTTCACCGAGATTCGAACCCAGGACCACAGGATGGTAATCCAAGTGCTTAACCACTCAGCCACCGCGCTCCCTTGTCCGACTAGATTATTCCTTTTTCTGACATTCATACGTGACTTAAGGATTCAAATTGACTTTAAAACTTACATTGTGTGTGTGTGTGTGTGAGTGTGCGTGTTGTGCATATACGTGGCTACTAAAAACAACTGACTTACCCCCCCCCCTCAAAAACTGTGTAGAATAGATCATACTTTTAAAAAATCCATTGCTATTTAAAACACACAATCATACAAGCGAAATGTAAAAAAAAAATATTTTGCAGTGAAAAGTTTTAAATGACTTTTTTATATTTTAAAAAAAAAAATTTAGACAAAACTCAAAACTGAGCGTTGCCGAAATAAACCCAGATCTCTCAACCGAGATAAACCCAGATAAACTCTGAGCGTTCAGACTACCATGGAAGACAATCCGTTTCATAAGAACCAGGTGAAGCATCTACGAGGCCGCTGCCAAGTAGGAAACGGTTGTTTAGATGGTTGTAAAAATAATTATTTGATCCCTCCACCGTTTCGGCTTAACTCCTCTCCCCCACCCCCCCGGTCCTTTTCCACCCCATTCCTTCGGACTAAAGTAGCGCAGTTATCTCCCCTCTCCCCGGAAGAACCATTCCTCCTATCCCATAATGACGTCATTGCCTAGTTGAAGGGAGACGACCCATATCACGTCTGCTGAAATCCAGAGACATGTGACTTTGTTGGACGATTGATGCGTATGTTGAGGGGAGGAGGGGGCTTGCGTGTTGTGGGTAAAAATGCCCCCCGCCCCCAAATCTACTAGTATATAAGTATTCCACAGTTGGTATAATTTTTTGCTATATTCAAATTAACTATATTTCAATAGAGCAATAGGAAGTCGTACCACTAATTCTGTTTTTAAACGAAAATTATTGCTATATTTGTATATATAGTATAGCCTTCGTATGTAGGCCTGGTTCTCACTACACGATTTGAATAAAGGGGAAACTTTACATTTTGGAGAAATTTATTGACGCTTAGTAAAAGTTACTTCACTTAGGACTAAAGAGTAAAAGTAAGTTTAGTTCCTCTTTTAGAGCTTGCGATCTATTGGGCAGATGATGTAAAGATCATCAGTTTCTGTGGCCCACGGTTATCGAGGCTGTCATGTGGCCAGCACAACGCCCAACAGCCTTTACTTTTCCCCAACTAATGTCAGGGACCCATTAGAGCTGGGTGGACTCCCTAAATTCAAAATCCTAGTCTTCACCAGGATTCGAACCAGGAATCGTCGGTTCGAAAGCCGAGCACCTTACCACTCAGCCACCGCTCATCCTTAGGATTAAGAGCAGATGGAAATATATCCCTTTATTTTTTTTTTAAACAAATGTAAAAAAAAAACAACAAGGTTACAAAGACAGTTTGTGTGGAAACACCAACTAAAAATCGGCCCCCGAAGTGGTCCACCCAGGCAGGTTTCAATATTTTCAGAAAGAACATCCGAATGAAATTATATCAAAGACAAATGAGAGATAAGAATGGAGAAAGAAGGTTGACAGATCTTGTGTAGTGCCCCAACGGTCCAGCAGATCAAAGGATAGATGCAGGTGAATGCAAAGTTAGATGTGAACCTGGCCTAACTAGTTCCCCTTTCAGACCTTGTGGTCTATAGGGCAGATGATGTAAAGTTCATCTATTTTTGTGGCCTACGGTTAACGAGGGTGTCATGTAGCCAGCACAATGACCAACCGCCTTTTCTTTTCCCATACTAATGCCAGGTACCCATTAGAGCTGGGTGGACTCAGAGGCGCCCAAGGATTCCAGTCTTGACCAGGATTCGAACCCGGGACCCCGGTTCGGACGTTAAGAGCTTTACCGCTCAACTACAGCGCCTCTCCTGGCCTAACTGTAGTCTTATAATTGATGCAATTGTTTTTGAAAAGGCTTGTTCAAATCCTGAATAAAAAAAAAAAAAAAAAAAAAAAAAAATTCCGCTGTAATAAAATTTTTAAGAAAATGCTTTTTACAAGATTATTATTCGTTTTAATTTAGGTCTAACTTATAATGCATACTAATTAGCTTTTTCTCTTTAAAAAACTGCTTGCATAAGTGATTTAAAAAATTAGATTTTTCGATTTCAGAAAAGAAAAAAGTAGCCGTTGCATCAGAACTTTGAATGGTCTAAAATATTGTGATGTCGGATTTTCACTATCTTTTCTAGTTTACGAGATCTAAACGGGACGGACGGACAGACGGACAGACATTTCACACATAACTAATAGCGTCTTTTCCCCTTTCGGGGGCCGCTTCCTCTTCTTCTTCTTCTAGCCAGCTTTATTGCTGCTGAGCTGTGAGCTCTTTTGCAGACTGTGCCAAGGAAAAAAAGTGTGCTGTTTTCTTCAGTTGTTCAGCACTGCCGTACAGGGTGTTGGTTATGTTGGGCCGCTAAAAAACAACACATTGCGCTATCGATTTATATTGATTTATATTGATTTAAATCGATTTATATTGATGGACTATTAGGGCACCCCGGGTGTTCTAATGACCGGTTTCCACCATTCCATTCTGCTCTCTTCCCTCGTCAGAGCATCACACGATGAAATGCCATTCCATGATGTTGTATTCCCATCATTCCCTTTGCCTTAAACTTCTTTTTCCTGGTACTGTTTCTTGTAGGAAGGTTTCTACAAGTCTTGTGAGCCTTGTGACAAGTCAAACCACTTGAGCATCAAAAGTTGTATCCTGTCACGTGCTTCAGATCTGAGCAAGTGACGACTCTCTGACCCGCCATTTTCTTCCATTTCTAGTTTGTTTTTTGTCAGTAAATATTATGTACGCCTATACTGTTTATTTTCTCGTCAGTTTACCTTATTCATCTATAACAAGCTAGCTCCTTGGTCGATTGCCAAAAAAAAATAAAAAATTTAAAATTAAATATGATAAAAATGCTATAAAATAATTTTATCAGTTTCCTTCCCTCCTTCCCAGCATTCATTTCTGTGACGTCTGCTTCTTGTCTATATTCCCGCCTCTCCCGCTGCTGGATGTTCCCTGTGAAACACTCGGCTGTTGCCAAATTGTTTCGTTCTACAAATAGACCAGGTTTTTCTCTAACGAGCTTTCATCTCTTGCTTCGAAAAACAGCACAAAAAAAAACCTCCTCATATTTTATATTCGTCATTCTGCGCCTCGAAAATTGACATTGATTATGCATTAGATTAGGGGAGTTGTCTAGATTTATGGAGTCTAGATTGAACACTTTTATTGCAACATTTGCAGGAGAAATTCACTTCGAGGTAGATTTTTGCGAGACTACAGATTCTACACATTATTAAAGCGATGAAAAAACAGTGCAAGTTGGCAGCAGAGTTTACATTATTGTTTCCAACTTTGAATCTGATATGTATAATGTATGTAACATTTCCAGGAGATGAACTACATTGTATTATTTCTTGGGGATTTTAAAAGTTGTTTCGCAATTATACCACGTTAGAACAGAACGGGCGCTACCGGAGGTCAAGCAAGACCTATCTTCAAAAGTCTCGAGTTTTTGCGTTTTTTTTGTTTTTTTTTTCAAGACGCGGAGTCGCTCACCAGAACTAAACGGAAACCGCTCCAAAGAAGGGGCAAATCACCAAAAGTCTCAAGTAGAATTGAGGTCTCTGACAAGATGGGTGGGGGTCTATCACAAAATGGGATTCTTTCACAAGACTGAGGTGTCTCACAAGATGGGTGGGGGTCTATCACAAAATGGGATTCTTTCACAAGACTGAGGTGTCTCACAAGATGGGTGGGGGTCTATCACAAAATGGGATTCTTTCACAAGAAGAGGTGTCTCACAAGATGGGGTTTCATGCATGAGATAGAAAACCAAAAAGACGTATAGAACTATTTGTATAATTAACAAACTTCTAATGGACGCACAATCTAATAATAGGAAAGCTACGCATTCTTCTAGCGCCGTTCCGTACCTCCAAAGTATGTTTTGATTTTAATCTCCCGGCCTCTCGCTAAAACTTGTCTTACTTATAGATTAGTATTGGAAGTTTGAGAAAGTTGAACTACACATCTTTATGCTATTGTATTCCTATGCTATGCGTACGTAGACCTCAATTTGGGGCTTGTGTTAGTTTATTTCATGTGCATTCACTTTCAGATACAATCCCATAATTCTCTTGGCCTTACTTCTTTTCATTATCCACTTGAGCCAAGTGGAAAGGGGGGGGGGATCACTCTAACACGACTAGCTCGCCAACTCATCCTCTGTCTTACTGTGTCTGTCTTACTGTGTCTGTCTTATCTTCAAAACAATTTGGACACAAAGTCTAGATCTACCTGCAGTTTCATAATTCAGGAATATCCCCCCCTTCCCCTGAACACTGACCTTTTTTTTTTTAAAGAACGATATTCAGTGAAAAGAAATGGTTTCTCTTGTAACACACACAAACATTTGTTATTGTATCTGTACAATTATTTACGTGTAAAACGCACACACACACACACAAAGCCTCGGTATGGTTCAAGGAAGAATATAGAAACCATTTTCTTAATAAGGCTAGTCTTCGAGTCCGAAGATTAGTGAGAAATGCAGCATTTCCCGTGGCTGTGCAGTCCCAGCTGTGACCTACATATTTTGTAACATCCAGGGCAAGCATAACCATTGTCCGCAGGTGGTCGATTTAGATTTTCTTTTTCTTTAGATTTTAATTAATATAAGCCTTTTAAATACTGAATCTACTACAAGTCCTAAGGGTCATTGTTTTGTCTTTAGGACAAATGCTTTGTAACTCTTCTACACTGTTTGAAGTCGAGAATCAACCTACGGACATCAACACATTTCATATAGGCATTATCCATAACGTAGCGAAAGGTGAAACTAGACAAGGGAGTGTGCTGCTTCAACTAGACAAGAGAGTGTGCTGCTTCAACTAGACAAGGGAGTGTGCTGCTTCAACTAGACAAGGGAGTGTGCTGCTTCAACTAGACAAGGGAGTGTGCTGCTTCAACTAGACAAGGGAGTGTGCTGCTTCAACTAGACAAGAGAGTGTGCTGCTTCAACTAGACAAGAGAGTGTGCTGCTTCAACTAGACAAGGGAGTGTGCTGCTTCAACTAGACAAGGGAGTGTGCTGCTTCAACTAGACAAGAGAGTGTGCTGCTTCAACTAGACAAGAGAGTGTGCTGCTTCAACTAGACAAGGGAGTGTGCTGCTTCAACTAGACAAGGGAGTGTGCTGCTTCAACTAGACAAGGGAGTGTGCTGCTTCAACTAGACAAGGGAGTGTGCTGCTTCAACTAGACAAGGGAGTGTGCTGCTTCAACTAGACAAGGGAGTGTGCTGCTTCAACTAGACAAGGGAGTGTGCTGCTTCAACTAGACAAGGGAGTGTGCTGCTTCAACTAGACAAGGGAGTGTGCTGCTTCAACTAGACAAGGGAGTGTGCTGCTTCAACTAGACAAGGGAGTGTGCTGCTTCAACTAGACAAGGGAGTGTGCTGCTTCAACTAGACAAGGGAGTGTGCTGCTTCAACTAGACAAGGGAGTGTGCTGCTTCAACTAGACAAGGGAGTGTGCTGCTTCAACTAGACAAGGGAGTGTGCTGCTTCAACTAGACAAGGGAGTGTGCTGCTCCCACGAGAATGAAATAGAGGAATAAATACATTTTCAAAATGTGTGTATAGGGGAAACTCATGTGTCATCGACTAGTGACTAGTATATCTAGGGTTCTTCCATCAAAGATGCCTTCATTTCATAATGGGCATACGCTGGCATGACTATCTTACAAAAGTAAATGTTCTGCTGGGGACCAGTGTTGACAATATAGAAGCACTACTTACCGTTCGACAGCTGCGCTATTTAGGACACCCATCCCATATGGGGGATGGCCACAGGCCACTTTTTTTTTCGGCGAGCGGTTTAAAGAAGAGTTCGTATAAGAGGTGCCCCCGGAATATCTCAGCAGTCGCCATTCGCCCTCACTTGCATAGAGAAAAGTATCTGGGAGCAGTTGGCCTCTGAAAGAGACAGTTGGAGAGCACTCAGTGGGCACACATTTTAGGTCCAAACAACAATCCCTTGCTTTATATACAGGTTCAGACGACGAAAGGAAAACTTAAAAAATAGAACTGGGGCGGACATTTGTCTTCATGCAGGTCGCAACTACGTTTGTGTGATCAGGTGAAACTCTGAAAACATTCTTAATCTTCAAAATTGAAGACAACGCCTCTGGCTTAAAGAAAATAAAACGCTACTATCATGGGTGTATTTCTCATAGCATTCATTTGTTTTCTCACTAGTCTAATCCTATTCCTAAAGGTCAGCACGACATGTCGGAGTCTAGAAACAATCCCTTCAACCCGCGATAAACACAGCCCTTGGTTCGTCTTCCGTGTTACCTCACGGCCACATTCTCATTGTCTCGTCTTCCCAACATCCTTCCTTCCAACATTGTGGGTTTTTTTTATCTTCAGCTCAATACAAACTTTTTTTTTTAGTTTGTGGTCCTTCTGACATCCTGCTTCCACTCTCTGACATCCTGCTTCCACTCTCTGACATCCTGCTTCCACTCTCTGACATCCTGATAGTGGCTTCCATTCTCTGACATCCTGCTACTGGCTTCCACTCTTCCACATGTTTTCTTGGGAAGTTCTTTCAGAAAGTAATGATTTTATAGACACATCTAGGTGATTAGACTTTTAGTGACTTTTTAAAATACCACACCCAGTAATTTCCACCAAGTGTCTATTTACAACAAGCTGCTAATGCCACTCTGAATTATTCGATGCAACATTGGTGGAAGAGGATAGAGAGTGTATCATACCAGTCGACAAGAAGAAAAATATTTAAAATATTAACAAAAAAAATAAAATTTAAAAATACATTTTTTTAAAAAGACAATACCTCCATTATTACATCTTAAAATATAATAAGAAAAAAAATTATTACATTTGGTTCCAAGCGAGTATCGAACACGTGATTTTGACACAGTCAGATGGCTGATTATATGTATTTATCTATTCTGCCAGCGGGAATTCATGCGTTTAGAAATTATTTTTTTATATTATCATTATATGGCCTTCTAGATCAAATACTAGACTTCGACTTCTGATTTAGAACTCTTTAGATCCAGCCTAGATTTAGATCACCTTCTGGTACTAGAATATAGATGTAAAATATAGTAGATTTACTTTAAAAAATATTAGTAAAAAAAATTGAAAGCAAATCTAAGCTCATCCTATTATCGTACAATTTCGGAACACTATGGCTGACTACGCCATGTTTTTTCTTCTTTCTTAGTGTGGTCACTCCAAATGTACATTTGTCTTTATTACTTTGAACAATTTTAATAGTGAAACTAGAACACCCCCCCCCCCCCCCATGGAACCTGTGATGCGGAACCTGTGATGCGGTCTCGTTTATAGATTTCAAATATATGAACTAGAAATAGTTTTTGCCATACGAGACAGTGTATGATCTAATGAAGTTCTCAAAACTACGAATCATATAAACGCTTAGTTCCTGTTTTGTGAAGACTTGAGTGAAACTTTAAGAACATTTTTTTCAAACATCTCGCTTCTATTGAAATGGCATCACAATTCTTTTGAATCCATCACGTACACAGTTACGTAATAAAGGAATAGAAACTTGTTGGCCTCAGATTCAAGGATGTAGACCTACTTTCACTCTGCTGCACAGTAACTCGCACTAGAAGAATGAGCCAGACATTGGTTTGATCTGGCTGTCAAAACATGAGCAAATAAAGTTGTTTCTTGTAGCCAAAATTAACTACGCCAATCAACGTTCAAACCTTCTGAAACAAATAGTTCAACAAGCTAATCGGAGGATGTTGTGAAGGATGTCAAATGTATGAACAGTTGTTTTTTTATATATACTTGCCTCCGTGGATGGATTTTTATGCTGTCAATCTTTCTTTCATGCTCAGAATTAAGCAAACAAACAAAAAGAAATGAACAGCGTATTGGAAATTTTATTTCCCCAAAGACTGTTTTAAGATTTTACTATTTGCAAACATCAAAATAGTATGATGTAAACTTGCTACTTATGATCACCCGAAAGCAGTATTCTTTTAGTTTTAATACTAAGTAGGCTATGCGAATTATGCATACAATTGTAAACTACTATTTTCAAAACAAGCTGACAATGCAGTTCTTATGCCTAAGTTATTTTCTTCATATCTACTATACTGGACATTTGGACATTTAAATTCTCTGTTGTCGTCATCGTATTTTATCAAGATAAACAGAAAACAATGCTTTGTACTAGATCTAGAACAACAACAAGAATAAATCTGTGTGATTAATACTATTTTTACCCATCGTTTGTGTTTAGCTTCCTCAATGCGCTATGATCCTAATCACTGGGAACTTATCTACAGACAAATCCTAAGTTAAACAATGGAGGCTTTTCTCTACTGAAAGAAAACAAATGGGGGACAACCCTTGGGCATTTTAAGGTTTAAAGCTATTGTCAAGTTTTGTTAAACAACGCAGCACAAAAAAAAAACAACAGAGTCTTTTGATTTGATTTGCATACGTAATGTACATGTTAAGATTAGACCAAAAAAGATTAATTATAATTTCGAGTCATAAGTGACTCATGAGTCAATTCGTTTTGATTAACATCTGCCATTTGCATTGCGTGGGTATCTCTGGTTTGTAATACGGACACCCAAAGTCTAAGATATAACACAGAGAGACAAAGTAGTAAAAAATTTAAAAAAGCCAAAAAGAACAAAACAACAATAAAATAGGAGGTTCGATACGATAGTTAACAGACAGTGGCCCATGCCAGTTATGTCAGCACAAAGTGAACGATGAAATTCGGTGGGCCAGGCGGGCCATGTCAGCACAAAGTCAACGATGTGATTTCCAATGGCGCTGATAGGTTTAGTTGCAGACGATACTAGATCTACTTCAAATCGCGACACACGCCACCTGGTGATAAATTACGATCATGATTTTTAGAGTTATGATACAGGCTGGTGAGAGTCTATGATACAGGCTGGTGAGTGTCTATGATAAAGGCTGGTGAGTGTCTATGATACAGGCTGGTGAGTGTCTATGATACAGGCTGGTGAGTGTCTATGATACAGGCTGACTAGTGTCTATGATACAGGCTGGTGAGTGTCTATGATACAGGCTGGCGAGTGTCTATGATACAGGCTGGCGAGTGTCTATGATACAGGCTGGCGAGTGTCTATGATACAGGTTGACGAGTGTCTATGATACAGGTTGACGAGTGTCTATGATACAGGCTGGTGAGTGTCTATAATACAGGCTGGTGAGTGTCTATGATACAGGCTGGTGAGTGTCTATGATACAGGCTGGTGAGTGTCTAAGATACAGGCTGGCTAGTGTCTATGATACAGGCTGGCTAGTGTCTATGATACAGGCTGGTGAGTGTCTATGATACAGGCTGGCTAGTGTCTATGATACAGGCTGGTGAGTGTCTATGAGTGTCTATGATACAGGCTGGCTAGTGTCTATGATACAGGCTGGTGAGTGTCTATGATACAGGCTGGTGAGTGTCTATGATACAGGCTAGCTAATGTCTATGATACAGGCTGGTGAGTGTCTATGAGTGTCTATGATACAGGCTGGTGAGTGTCTATGATACAAGCTGGTGAGTGTCTATGATACAGGCTGGTGAGTGTCTATGAGTGTCTATGATACAAGCTGGTGAGTGTCTATGATACAAGCTTGTGAGTGTCTATGATACAAGCTGGTGAGTGTCTATGATACAAGCTGGTGAGTGTCTGCTGCATGTGGGCCTTTTTTAAAAAAAACCTTACGAAATCCATTCTGTTATTTGATATTCTGAGTAGCGCATTTCTAAAATAATTTAAAAAGTTACCAATCATATACTTTTTTTTTTTAATTATATCAAAATTCAATTTAATTAACCAAAAGTCCGCTAGAAAATTGTAGATAGTTGTCTTGAATTAACTTGAAAGTTTTCCACGTTCTGCTTTGACGGGCTAGCCCAAATATCCAGGAAGACAACAGGGGCTGACAGCTGGTAGATTCGACCTCTGGACGCGTGACAACAATTCGTTGCGCATTCTACATTGCCAGGCAGCCATCTGCTTTATTTTCGAAACTAAATTCTCTAAATACTATTGGTTTAGTTCATAAAGTCAACATTATATCTAAATACTATTGGTTTAGTTCATAAAGTCAACATTATATCTAAATACTATTGGTTTAGTTCATAAAGTCAACATTATATCTAAATACTATTGGTTTAGTTCATAAAGTAAACATTATATCTAAATACTATTGGTTTAGTTCATAAAGTAAACATTATATCAATGAATCATTCCTTCAGCATCAACAACATACATCCAGGATCAAAGTCTGAGGTATCAACACTTATCAACTTCATCAACTTCTTGGTGCTTCTACCATGAGATCTAGTCCACGGATTTTGTTTTCACAACACACTCATTGCCTCCCTTGACTGTCTAGGAACATTGTGTTCATATTTCCAGCAGTTATTGCATCATTTCCACATTGCCCTTATCTTATCTTATACAATACAGACGTTACTTCAAAAAAGAAGATTACGTCCTACGCGTCATGCATTTAGTCATGCACGTTAACCAATGACTTAAATTCTGTCAAGTCACTGGTTTTCCTGGCTAGCTCAAGCAACCCATTCCATGCTCTAATAGCACTAGGGAAGAAGGAGTATTTGTACAAATTTGTCTTAGCATATGGAACGAGGAATGTGCCTTTATCTTTGTGTCTTTCAGAGTATTTTATTAGATCTTGTTTTTGTATTTAAAGATTATGTCTAAGTGTTTTATGTATAATTGCTACTTTACTTTTGAGTCTTCTCTCCTGAAGGCTTTCTAAATTTAGTGATTTTACTAAAGGTGTTATTCTAGTCAAATGCTCTATTTTGTGTCTGTTCCAGTTTCTTAATGTTTTCTTGTGTTCAGGATGCATATTCTATTATTGGCCTAACCAAGGTTAAATAACATTTTAGTTTTCTGTTCTTATTTGGTTAATAGAAATTTCTTTTAATAAACCCTAATGCTTTTTTAAAAATAGTTTCATCAATATGTGGATTCCGTGACAGTTTTGTCATTTATTATTACTCCTAGGTATTTTGCATTTTTAGTCTGTGTTCCTGGTTTACCGTGTGATGTTTGACAAATTTATTCTTTCCCATTCGACCACAAACATCGAAACAGAGCATAGAACTTTTCATGTAGATTAAAATTTGAATAGATTGTAATTTATATATCAAAATCACCATTCGATAAACATGGGAGACCGTCATTCAAGCTGTCAGATTTCTCACTCAAAGTCATTGCTCGTGTATGTCCTCGCGTTCTTGAAATCAATCGCACCGCTCTGCACAAGTTGAATCAAAGAAATGTGCACCAGGAGGGTGGAGCTTGGGGAGAGATACAAGAAAGAAAACACACAATAATTGTGTCCTGCTCCTTTACTAACGTATGAATGTCTATATATAATACATTTTATTTAAGCAGTCCTCTTTGTACTATTTGTAAACTGACCAACTGATCCTCAATGTACTGTTTGTAAACTGACTGACTGTCCCTCACTGTATTATTTGTAAACTGACCATCTAGCTGACTGTTCTTCCCTGTAGTATTTGTTAACTGACCAATTGACCGACTGTTTCTCCCGCTCTATTTGCAAACTGACCGACTGTTTATCCCTATATTCATTTGCAAACTGACCGTTTGTCCATGTACTATTTGTAAACTGACCGTTTGTTCGTATACTACTGTAAAGTGACCAAGCGTTCCTCGTCTTCTGCAGGTCCCTCTGTGAAGGAGTACAGGCCAACTGTGTTGGTAATATGAAGGCGTTTGGCTTCGACTGGCCGGATATGTTGAAGTGTGACAAGTTCCCATTGGATAATGATATGTGCATCAAACTGATTCATGATAAGAAACGTGAGTACTGGGGCAACATCTGGGCATTGTAGCTTTTAAATCATGGGGCAACATCTGGGCATTGTAGCTTTTAAATCATAGGGCAACATCTGGGCATTGTAGCTTTTAAATCATAGGGCAACATCTGGGCATTGTGGCTTTTAAATCATAGGGCAATATTTGGGCAGTGTAGCTTTTAAATCATAGGGCAACATCTGGACATTGTAGCTTTTAAATCATAGGGCAACATCTGGGCATTGTAGCATTTAAATCATAGGGCACACATTTGGGCACAGTAACTTTATAAGGGGGCAACATCGGTGCAGAGTAGCTTTAAATTCCTTTTGCAACATCTGGGCATACTAGCTTTAGAATTATATAGTACCATTTAGGTAAAGTTGCTTTATAATCATGGAGACACATCTGGGGAAAGTAGCTTGTGGAAACATAGAGCGACATCTGGGCAAAATAGATTCAGAATCGTGGGTCAACATCTGGACATAATAACTTTATAAGGAGGTAACATCTGGACATAATGGCTTTATAAGGAGGTAACATCTGGACATAATGGCTTTTTATGGATGTAACATCTGGGCATAATGGCTTTTTATGGATGTAACATCTGGACATAATAGCTTTATAAGGAGATAACATCTGGACATAATAGCTTTATAAGGAGGTAACATCTGGACATAGCTTTATAAGGAGGTAACATCTAGACATAATAGCTTTATAAGGAGGTAACATCTGGACTTAGCTTTATAAGGAGGTAACATCTGGACATAATAGCTTTATAAGGAGGTAACATCTGGACATAATGGCTTTATAAGGAGGTAACATCTGGACATAGCTTTATAAGGAGGTAACATCTAGACATAATAGCTTTATAAGGAGGTAACATCTGGACTTAGCTTTATAAGGAGGTAACATCTGGACATAATAGCTTTATAAGGAGGTAACATCTGGACATAATGGCTTTATAAGGAGGTAACATCTGGACATAATGTCTTTTTATGGATGTAACATCTGGGCATAATGGCTTTATAAGGAGGTAACATCTGGACATAATGGCTTTTTATGGATGTAACATCTGGGCATAATGGCTTTTTATGGATGTAACATCTGGACATAATAGCTTTATAAGGAGGTAACATCTGGACATAATAGGTTTATAAGGAGGTAACATCTGGACATAGCTTTATAAGGAGGTAACATCTGGACATAATAGCTTTATAAGGAGGTAACATCTGGACATAATGGCTTTATAAGGAGGTAACATCTGGACATATTGGCTTTATAAGGAGGTAACGAATCTTGCCTTGAGTCCACCTGATATTAATTGTGGAAAGTTATGGCGGTTGGTCGTTGTGCATGACATCCTCGTTACCCGTGAGCCATAGAAACATATTACCTTCACGTCCTTTGCCCTATAGATCTCAAGCTCTGAATGTGTAAGATCAGGGCAAACAACTCTGTGGGATTTAAAACATCATATCATTAACCAGAAGCTATTGTCGGTCAAAGCACTGACTAAACGCCTTGGTCTGTGCCTAACACCATTACCTGTGTGGGAGATAGTACCTTTGAGATAAATCATTGTCTGTCTCATCTTGAAGTAAACAATATTGAATGTCTGACAGGGTGTTGTTTTTTAAACTATTCACTATAGTTTGCCGGAAGTCTGTCTGGTGACAGCAAACATTGAAAAACTAAGATACTATTCTATTCAGATAAGCACTCAAAAACGAAGTCAAATGAATGGGGGTGAGCTTCCACTTGAGGGGGGTCCCCAAATGAATGGGGGTGAGCTTCCACTTGAGAGGGGTCCCCAAATGAGTGTTTTTTTTTACATTAAAAATTTAATATTAAGCAAAATGCTGGGGCCCTCAAAGAGGTCAAGCCCACCGGGCTCCCAAACGATGGAAAATTCCTAGCTACGCCCTTGAGCATCAGGCCCCAATTAGCATCAGACCCCCAAATAGCCATCACTAGCGACGCCTCTATAAACAGAGAAAGAGACTGGAAGTTAAATACATTTGCAATAGTGATCATGTAACCAAACAACACTGGTCTGTCTTAGAGAAGATCAGGTCTCATGTTGAACTAAATGCACATTTTGGTAAGCAGGGACTTCTTGTCTCTCCCATTTGTCTCAACTCGCTATACCTTTTTTTTTAAACATCACTCCGTCTGTCTGTCTGTCTGTCTGTCTGTCTGGTCCCAATCTTTCTCCCACTTCTCATTCTCGGATCAAGTTGAAACTTTTGATGACAACACATGAATCAATAAAAAAAAAAAACAATTAGTTCATCAATTAACTATCATTAATTAATATTGTTTTATATGGAAAATTTAAGACATAACGGGAGATAGGCCTGGCAATAATGAGAGATATGGCAGCGAATGGGACTTGACATGCCAGACATTAGACACGAAAACGTCGCAAGACCAGGAGAGTAACTTTCACATTGGTATACAGTAATGATTGATTCAATAGAATTCATGCAACTTCACTAAATATAAGGCAGGTTTTATAATCTTCTCTCGACGGATCCATTTTGTTCTTCCCCTTATATTAATTTAATTTATTAAGCGTGTGCGTTGATAACAATACATTAAAGAAAGTTTAACGTTTCAACGAATGAAACAAACCAACAATGACTATAAGTCAACCAATACAAATGTTGGGTGAGTAAAAAAGTTAAATGTGACTTTGGTCACTTAGCTCAGAACCTCTTTAAAGTACGATCAAAAGAATTATTTTTAATAAATTCACATTTATGGAACATTTACATACACAAAAAAGGGTCGTAATCAGGCTACATTATGTATAGTGTGAATAATTGATTGTTTGAATCGCTTTTTTAACAGACTTAAATTGTAACCAGGAAAACGTATAAGTGATTAATGGCACTACAAATGTTTTCTGGGGGATTGACCCCCATACATTAGTTCGTCACATTTATCTTGGACATTATGTTGGTTGATTTGAAACACTCATATCAATATCATCTTGTATTCAACTTGAACTCTTTTTAAAACGTAATAACAAAATTTGAAAACTTCTTTATCAGTTTAATTCTAATTAATTTTAGAGAAACTTTTGATCAGAAAATGTGTTGCATTCAGAACAATCTGCTCTTAAAAAGACCATCTTGCCTTTATTAGTTTTAAACAGGAGCACCTGACAGCAAATAGTTTCTGGAAAAGACAGCGAGTTACATATTGGAAGCCAAAAGGAAAGGTATTGCCGAAGTCTGGCAGAGATGGCGATAAGAGAACTTAAACTGACCCCCCCCCCCCCCCCAGTAGACGACGTGTTTTTCTGCGTTAAATGTGGCAAACTATGAAACTCACACGTATGAAATACTGTGCATATTCTTAATTTTAAGACTCGTAGACAATGTTTATTCAGTGACGAAATATGCCGTCTTGCCAGGTTGTTCTATCCACCACAATACACACATTCTACATACACATTTTTTTTTGGTTCACATTGTGCAAGAGTAAAAAAAAAAAAAAAAACTGATAAAGGAATAATAAAATTCTAGACAAACGTAGACATGGCAAGCTACACAAGGGAGAGAATGAAGTGGAGCTAACTGGGCTTGCAGACAATTAGCAGGAATTATAGCTCTTGTCAGACCTGCCAAAGACTCCAATGTAACCAAAGAGTGAAGAACCCCAAGGGCGTTTTGGGTAGAACGCCAAGATTTGAGGATGAACTCTGAAGTTAACTTGTCTTTACGTAATTTAATGTACATTTCATATGGATGGAATTCATCATCATCATCCTCACTCCTTTGAGTTCCTCGTGGAACATAGGGCCACAGCTAAAACACGCCACTCTCCACGGTCTCTTGCTAGCTTTTTGATGGCTTCCCAGCTCTTTCAGGTCCTCTCGGCTTCACCTAGTACACTGCGTCGCCATGTTCTTTTTGGTCTTCCTCTACGTCTTGTTCCCTGGGAGTTCCACTCTAAGACCTGCCTAGCTCTGTTATTTATATTTTTTCTAAGGGTGTGACCAATCCATCTCCACTTCCTCTCTAAGATCTGTACCTCTTATATTTTTCAGTCTACTCATCTCCCACAGTTTGGTGTTTTCTATTTTGTCATGCCAGTGTATTTTTAGGATATTTCTCAGGCATCTGTTGATGAATCTGTACTTTTTTAAAATTCTTATTTTAGTCTTGTTTGAGATGTGCGGAGATTTCCAGGTTGGTTTTAGCTGTGTAAATGTCTGACGCGCTAGATTTATACGGCGTTTAATATCTTCATCTGCTCCACCTGATACACTGACTACACTCACAAGGTATAAAATTATCTACTTGATCTATGGTCTCAGAGTCCACTTCAATGTCTCCAATTTGTTTATTGTTTACTTTAAGTACTTTTGTGTTTTTTTGGTGGTTTATTTTGAGGCCTACTCTTCACTTAAAGCTGTAACCTTTTCTTGCATATCCTCTAGTCTGTGTGATAATTAGGCTATGTCATCGGCGAATTCCAGATCTTCCAGCTATTGGATTCCTTTCCCTGAATTTGAGTAGGCTTCTTTTGTGACCCAATCCAATACTAGAAGGAACAGGAGTGGTGAAAGAAGACATCCCTGTTTGACTCCTGTTGTGACTGGAAATTCCTCTGAAAGCTTGCCACAGTAGCAGGTGAAACCATCATAAAGGTTTATAATTATTGTTATTATTTTATTTAGGATATCGAAATCTCTCAGTACATCTCAGATAGATTCTCTGCGGATGGAATTGATTGTGTTTAAATGTATATATGTGCATCTTTTATGCCGTAAGCAATTCTGATAATTATTTTCTCTTATTTAAATTGTAATAATAACTTTAAAAAATAAAACATAGTTTATCAACACTTATTGATTTTGTACGGAAGTACACCGAACGGATTACTGCCCTTGTATCAAGATCTCTAAGAACTACTGAGTAGGAACTTTCTGTACAACAACCAAACTTGTAGTAAGTATTTGTGACCAGATCTGACCAAGTGATACCATACTGTAATTATTTTGTATGTCTGCTTTTCTTTTAATTGAACTACATAAATAAAGCTCTTTAAGTATTTCTGATTTAGCATTTTTTTTTTTTACATTTTAATGGAATTGAAAATTTGAAGGATATGTTCATTTCAAAAATTTTTCAATTTCAATATATATCCATTCGAAATTATCTCCTTTTGAAAATATGTCCATTCGAAATTATCTCCTTTTGAAAATATGTCCATTTGAAAATATGCCCATTTGAATATATGTCCATTTGAAAATATGTCCATTTGAAAATATGTTTATTGAAAGATATGTCCATTTGAAAATATGTCATTTTTTTATAAGTCCATATGATGGAAAATGTCCATTGCTAGAACGTGTTTACGTTCGTTGGAAAAAAAAAGTTCATTTGAAGAACTGTTCTTTTCTAAAGAGAGTAGAAAGTATCCATTTCAAAACTATTTTAAGGAAACCAAAATTCCTCTACGTTCTCAGTTTCCAATAGGAGAACTCCGCCAGCCCTGTTTGTTTCTGAGATGAAAGTAATATTGAGAAGTAGTTTCCAGATCATTTAGTTCTCTCTCTATAATTTGTTTGTTTTGAAATGAATTGTGGGGCCAGTATCTCAACCTAGCTTCTTGTTTGGTTTGTGTATGCTGCTTCTAAGAGCATGATGAACATTCTCACGTGACACTCCAAGGGGGCGTGTCTGACTGGTTGTGAACTTCCGGAACGACATTCTCCAAGAACGAGACAAAGTAAAAGAAAACTACGACATTGTATTTGAATTTAAAATTTACATACATTTCTTTTAAATTTACAAGTGATGACCATACTTCCTACTCATCCACAATTAGGGGACGTGTCTCACTGGGTCGACCGCCCTTTCTATCACTAGACTGGCGTTTCCGCCGCTGAAAAGTTTTCTTTTCTCGAGCTTTGCATGTACAGCAGCATGACTTGATTAGTCCTGGCTGCATTGCAGTAATACCGGCAATTACATTGCAATCATTCTACCTTGCAGCATTCCAGAGACATTCTTCAGAAACTCGGCCAAGTATTACTGTATTCTTTCAAGTGCATTCGGCATAAATAGAACCCTATGTTTATCTTCTTACTGTAATGTTGCAGAACTCAAAAAAAAAAAAGTTATCTGGGTATTTCAAACTAAACTGCTCATTAGACTTTACCGACCGGGGGGGGGGGGGGATGGTCGAGCGTTAAAGCATTAGAAATTATTGTTTAATATTTGACTAATAATTGTTAACAAAAAACAATGTTTAAGATGAAATTCAGTATAAGATATCTACAAAAAAAATGTCCATGATAAGAATTCTTTCCTTTAGCTTACACAGTCTTCATGGGTTCTGAGATAATCCTGGACACTGGACTGGTACTTCCACAGTCTTCATGGGTTCTGAGATAAACCTGGACACTGGACTGGTACTTCCACGGTCTTCATGGGTTCTGAGATAAACCTGGACACCGGACTGGTACTTCCACAGTCTTCATGGGTTCTAACTGAGATAAACCTGGATACTGGACTGGTACTTCCAAATCTCGTCTCATAACGTTCATTCTATTCGCCATAGGCTAGCTATAATCTTAACAGTTTGCGCATCTTCTTATATAGAAATCATTAAACGCTAGACTATTATTAGAAGAACCTGATTATGTAAAGCTCAGTGGTAAGACTCCTTATTGACGTATTACAACAAATAAATAGAAGGAATACTAACAGACCAGCATCAGATTTATAAAGTAGGAACTGATTTTGAAACCAAAAAAACTTTTACTTGAGTTTTTAATAAACAAATGAAATGAAAGTCTATCTTGTGCTTGTAACCAAAACGGACGTAATTTTTGTTTATAACGGTACTGAACAGTAATACTGAAAGTTGAACTATCACATCGCTCATCGGCTCCTGACATCAGTAGTGGACACTTAAAACAATAGCTCTTCGAGCTCTCGGCGTGTTGGCTGCTTGAATAAAACCATTCTTTCTTGAAGAGGTCCAAGTCAATGCCTATGTAAGACATCGCTATTTCCGATACATCCGGCACTCCGGGCGCATGGACTAGAATACATGGCCGAAGGCCGAGCACACCGGGAACCCCCTCCATTTTCCTATGTTGTACCAAGCTAACCGTGCAGGACTCGCCATTATTGTAACAGTCCCTTGAGGAACGGCGCATGGATTATCGACAGGGACGTGGAAGCTCTATTTCAACTCTGCACCGTGCAATGGGAAAGCTCTCGCATTCCCTTGGACACTCCCACAGGAGTTTTGTTTTGCTATTCATTTAGCCTAATCACTTCCTCAAGTCATTGTTTCCAGCCGAGTGCCACGTTGAGACTGACTAGCGTGCCTGGGAGTGTTCAGGCCTACTAGGACTTGTTCTCTATACAACTCACTTGTTGTCCTAGACAAGGAGCACAGGTCAAGTTGGGACTAGCCGATACTAAAGTGTAAGAAACATTCGAGGCTTGATCGTCATTAGATCATCAGTACGTCCTGGAACTGGTTTTTCTCATGTAGATCTCATCAACAGAACTATGATACGTCATATTTAGGAGACATTTCACCTTTCTGCAAAAGAACGCTTCGATTCGATCTTGTTGTAGACGCTTCTTGCGAAAACAGTATGACCCCACTTACAAGTTGAAATGGCGTCAGCTTAATCAATTATATAATTCATTTTTTTTTTACAATACCTCTATTCAAGTCGTAACTTCATGGAAACAAAAACCTGAAAGGTGGACACGGATCTAAAAAAAAAAAAAAAATCCGGCTCAAATGATTTTCCTAGAAATGTTACAGTTGGTATTTAATTTTGGAAAAAGCTCGTTTGCCACACTGGGTAAACTTTGGTTTGACCGTTTTTAATTTGTCTAAGTTAAAAAAAAAAAAGAAAAATGTGTCTAGAGAACGAGAGAATATTTATCTTGAACGGACTTCGCACGTCTTCGGGTGTTTCCGCATGTAGTCACTAATCCTTCAAGAGTTGAATCAATTCATGTTCAGTAACAAAGTTCACAACGACTTCTAACACTAGATCTAAAGGTCTAGCATTGGAGTATTCTAAAGTCTATACATTGGCTAAACCAGGATTCTTTCTCGGGCAGGGAGGGGACATGGAGAGGGGTACAAAATGTTCTTTATTAAAATCTTACATTCATTAGTTGTTAAGAGAATAATGTCTCTATAAGTTGTATAAAGTAAGAGGTGGTTTTTTTTTTTAAAGTATTTTGTAATTTTTCTCTTGTTTCAACTCTTTAAAAGTTGTATTTTACTTCATAAATACTCAAATTAATGCAACTACAATACAACTACAATGCAACTACAATGCAACTACAATACAACTACAATACAATTACAATGCAACAACAATACAACTACAATGCAACTACAATGCAACTACAATACAACTACAATACAACTACAATGCAACTACAATACAACTACAATACAACTACAATACAACTACATTGCAACTACAATACAACTACAATGCAACCACAATACAACTACAATACAACTAAAATACAACTACAATATAACTACAATGCAACTACAATACAACTACAATGCAACTACAATACAACTACAGTACAACTACAATACAACTACAGTACAACTACAACAGATTTTGAAAAGACTGCTTTTTTGCCTTCTTGATAAAAAGAGATGTCTGTGTATGTTGGGGGGGGGGGGGGGGGTGCGCCTTACTATTTGTGAAACGCTGGTCTAAAATTTTTGCGCTATTAAAAAGTAGGACACTGAATTTTAAAAAATCGATGCATTGATTGTATGTCTGGATCGAGCCGTTTAAAGGATCATAAACCGATACATTAACAAAGACTCGCAAATGGTCACTCAGACACACACAAGCCTATTTAACTCTCCATTCAAATGAGTTGACATATCTCTCGATTGTAAAAAAGCAATGATTATTTTCATTTCAGAGAAAAAAAAACAGTTAATTTCCCTAACCTTGGAGATTGCAGGCATTGCCAGGCACCAAGGTTAAGCTATTCCCAAAATGTAGAATCATTCAACACAAAGGGACGAAAATCTTTTTGCAATGCAGTTTCTGTAAGGGAAAAAAAACTAGAGTAGAAGCCCTTGACAGACGTTAATTGGTGTTGGTTGACGAGAGAATAGTTCGGCCAATGCCAACACAAAAGGGAGAATAACGAACTTATATGCAACACTTTAGCCCCGCCCCCCAGGGATTATAGACCTAATGTATGTCTGACATCTGGTTCTACTTTGTTAGAAACAAGTTGTCCTAAACGACCGTAAGTCTGCTGTGGAAAGGGGAGGGGGGAGGGGCGATTTGAGTTGGAAGCGTGACATTGACGGATGGTTGGATGTCTGTTAGTAACTGTCCCACAATGCATTGTCGGACGCGAGATATAATTGAATAAGATGTCAAGACTCAACAATTCAAGACGTCTGCATATTTTGTGAACTGATTACGTCCCTTCTTCTCTCCTCCGACCTCCTCCCGCTTCTCTTAAGGCATAGAAAGTGCAAGGTGATATAGGCTACTTTTGTTTTCCGATGCCCATATTTCCGATGCCGACTGAGTTCTTCTCGAGTTGGTTGCCTCTTGTTACTTTGTGTCGAATCTTGTTCTTTTTCAACAATTTAATTTTGTTTGTTTTTTTACCACGCTTCTATCAACTCACTTCGTCCTTTTGTCTGGTTCAAACTGTATACACATGATTTACTCCACTTCCCAATCTCGGATAAGGTTTAAACCATAGACTATATATAAATACGGACTGGAAAAAGGAAATAACTTCATGTAATTTGAAAACATGTATATCTATTGTTGTCGGATTTCCGAATTCTGAAAAGTTGCACGATCTTCAGTCTTAGAGATTAAACAAAACTACACTGCTGTATAATAAAGTACACACAATCGCATGTCACAAATTTTCGTTTCATAAAACTCTTTTATCGGCCAGTCTATATTTATTTATGCCTATGGTTGAAACAATTTCCACATTTATTAATTGCCCCTAACAAAATGTGAATCAATCGAAAAATAGTCCATTTATTTTAATAATTAGTCACAATTAATTAATTTCGTTTTATATAGAGACAATACTAGCTCAGGGGAGATAGGCCTTGTGTAGAGAATCAGGTCGTCGCCTAAAAATTGTAAAATAAACAATAGATAACTATAAGCCCTTCTACTTTATAAGCCCTTCCCTGGCTCGGTGGTAGTGTAACGACAGGTCTTAAGCCCTGGAGCTCAAACTCAAGTTGAACAACTTTATTTTTAGTTTAAATTTAAAAGGCCATCACGGAAACTTTCTCCCAGATGACCCCCTTCTTCCATTCCCCTCCCCCATCAGGTGGCCCACACGTGATTGGACCACAGCGCACTGAACAGAAATTGCGCTAAACAAAAAATCAATCTATAAAAATATTTCCAAGAGCACAAATGCATTATAGTTAGTCTAGACCTATAGCATCTTTTTTGTATCCTGTACATGCGATGGCATCTTGGTCAACACAGTACATGTGTTACAAGCGTCAATGCACACACACACGCTCAATAACAAATAAGGATTGAAACACACAATTAAAATCAGTATTAATACTCTACCACATCTCGCCTCTACGATAGTGCTGTCAATGGGCATGCTCGGTTATTGGTTTGAAGCTCCAAAAAGTTAATGCTGTAGGACTTTCCATAGCAGAGATTTACTGTAATTGCTTTAGAGACGTTATACTATATACGACTTCAAATATTGTTATAAAATTGGTGCGTGTGTTTGAAAAAAAAACAACACTTTGCATATTTAATTTTCTACACATACAGACAAAAACAATTGTTGCACCTATTTTGAGCATGAATCAGGCGATGTGAAACACGATTTTCTATAGCGTTCTTAGTAGTTGTGCTCTTAAACTAACAGACGAACAGACAGACGAACAGACTGACTGTCCCACGGAAATTACAAAAACATAATGACTAAACCAATGGAAAGGAAAAATGTTTCCTACCTTTGAATGAGAAAATCAAATCTCAAAGGATGTTTCCCGAATGTTTGGTTTCCAAATGCTTGAACGAAGACATCAATTTTGACATCTACTCCAGGGATGACAACCTGATACATTCGGGAAATATTCGCTCTGAGTATATTACGTTTTGTGATGACGTTATCATGACCAGCAAGTCCATTGGGGGTATCCGATTATCTCCATGCATCGATACTGCATGCCAGCTTATCGATCCTATACCGGTTCAAAACTTCAGAACACAAACACACATTTACACAGCTACAAATACACAGATCCAAACCATCTATACCATACAATATTGTAAGTTTTTTTTTTGTTCTGTACATGAAACACTTTCTTGGTTCTAGAAATGAAACACTTTCTTGTTCTAAAAATGAAACACTTTCTTTTGTTCTATACACGAAACACTTTCTTGGTTCTAGAAATGAAACACTTTCTTGTTCTAAAAATGAAACACTTTCTTGTTCTAAAAATGAAACACTTTCTTGTTCTAAAAATGAAACACTTTCTTGGTTCTAGAAATGAAACACTTTCTTTTGTTCTAGAAATGAAACACTTTCTTTTGTTCTATACATAAAAATTTTTCTTTTGTTCGATACACGAAACACTTTCTTTTGTTCTATACATGAAACACTTTTTTGTTCTAGAAATGAAACACTTTCTTTTGTTCTATACATGAAACACTTTCTTTGTTCTAGAAATGAAACACTTTCTTTGTTCTAGAAATGAAACACTTTCTTTTGTTCTAGAAATGAAACACTTTCTTTTGTTCTATACAATAAACACTTTCTTTTGTTCTATACATGAAACACTTTCTTTAGTTCTATACATGAAACACTTTCTTTGTTCTAGAAATGAAACACTTTCTTTGTTCTAGAAATGAAACACTTTCTTTGTTCTAGAAATGAAACACTTTCTTTGTTCTAGAAATGAAACACTTTCTTTTGTTCTAGAAATGAAACACTTTCTTTTGTTCTATACATGAAACACTTTATTTTGTTTTAAACATTTAACATTTTTTTTTGTTCTAGAAATGAAACACTTTCTTTGTTCTAGAAATGAAACACTTTCTTTGTTCTAGAAATGAAACACTTTCTTTGTTCTAGAAATGAAACACTTTCTTTGTTCTAGAAATGAAACACTTTCTTTTGTTCTAGAAATGAAACACTTTCTTTTGTTCTATACATGAAACACTTTCTTTTGTTCTAAACATGTAACATTTTTTTTGTTCTAGAAATGAAACACTTTCTTTGTTCTAGAAATGAAACACTTTCTTTTGTTCTAGAAATGAAACACTTTCTTTGTTCTAGAAATGAAACACTTTCTTTGTTCTAGAAATGAAACACTTTCTTTGTTCTAGAAATGAAACACTTTCTTTGTTCTAGAAATGAAACACTTTCTTTGTTCTAGAAATGAAACACTTTCTTTGTTCTAGAAATGAAACACTTTCTTTGTTCTAGAAATGAAACACTTTCTTTTGAAAAGTCATTAGAACTACTAAGGGAACAAATCTGCCACTGAACAAAAAATCATTTTAAAAAATTCTTATCTCATGAAAATTGAAAACTTAGATTTTAAAACCCCCCAAAAAACAGTATTATCGTTTCACTTACCCTCTAACCTTTAAAAACCTAGAGTTGCTCTGAATCACTATTCCTAACTTAGATGGTAATCTATGCTTAAATCTAAAAGAAAGCAAGAAATTCACTCTCCTGCTGTTCTTATTGTATTATTGACGATGTCGGGATGGGAGACCAACAGATGTGAAGTTTTGACATTTTCAATGAAACGTTATAATCAGAAGGAGGCTTTCAACAAATGGACTTGAAACAATAAAAGCTTTGAACCTATTTGTCCCAGTCAAAAACCAGGCTAACATTGTTAAATGCTAAGATCGAGAGTCACCTGACATGACCAAACAGCCTTTCAAAATCTCCACGACTGCACAGCGCCTGGCGGAAGACAGAGAGGATGACCTGGGAGACTATGGATAAATAACACTAGTTCTTTTACTAGACCCGTTAAGAATATTTCGCAGTACACCATACAAACATCGTTACTGAAATGTATTATTGCTAAATTTTATTGCTAAAAAGTGTTACTGTTGAGTTGGGATATTGCAGAGTGGTGCTATTGCTTAAAGTGTTTTTTCTGACTTATTCTAATTCTTAGATTTTCGACTAATGTGTGTGCTACTCGAGTTGGTTTTATTTTCTTCAAATTTTTTGTGTGCAGTCATTGTGCAGTCCTTGTACAGTCATTGTGCAGTCATTGGGTAGTACTTGTACAGTCATTGTGTAGTCATTGTACAGTCATTGTGTAGTCATTGTGCAGTCATTGTGTAGTCATTGTGCAGTCATTGTGTAGTCATTGTGCCGTCATTGTGCAGTCATTGTGCAGTCATTGTGCAGTCATTGTGTAGTCATTGTACAGTCATTGTGTAGTCATTGTACAGTCATTGTGTAGTCAATGTACAGTCATTGTGTAGTAATTGTGTAGTCGTTGTGTAGTCATTGTGAAGTCTACAGAGATGTTAGAATTCATTTAGAATGGGGGGGGGGGGAGGTGGTGGCGGTGGTATAAATATATTTAAAAAAGCATGTTATAATTGTGTGCAGCTTTCAGCACTGCAGTATCAGATGTCTAAGTTAAACACAGCTACTGTTCAATGTAGCCTCCTTCACATCTGTTGTTCAATGTAGCCTCCTTCACATCTGTTGTTCAATGTAGCCTCCTTCATATCTGTTGTTCAATGTAGCCTCCTTCACATCTGTTGTTCAATGTAGCCTCCTTCACATCTGTTGTTCAATGTAGCCTCCTTCACATCTGTTGTTCAATGTAGCCTCCTTCACATCTGTTGTTCAATGTAGCCTCCTTCACATCTGTTGTTCAATGTAGCCTCCTTCACATCTGTTGTTCAATGTAGCCTCCTTCACATCTGTTGTTCAATGTAGCCTCCTTCACATCTGTTGTTCAATGTAGCCTCCTTCACATCTGTTGTTCAATGTAGCCTCCTTCATATCTGTTGTTCAATGTAGCCTCCTTCACATCTGTTGTTCTGTCTCTAGTTCCCCCCCCCCTAATAACATTTCGTTTTCTTATTTTTCTCTTATCGCCCCCCCCCCCCCCCGCCAAAACAGAAAAAAAACAATGTTTCCATATCGCTTGCTCTTAATTTTCTCTTATTGTATTTGATTGCTTAAAGAACAGGATCTGAATAGCCACTATATAAACAAAGATCACATTACTCTGATTAACTTAAGATTAAGAATGAAAATTCACTATATATATGCCTTGGGCTGAAAAATCTTTTCAATGCCTCTATTCAAGTCACATTTTTCGGAGTGGGCAAAACATTCTGGGTGAGCAAAGGGTGGGCGGACGCGATTCACGAAAACAGCTCTAACGATTTCTAGTTGGTCACACTGGTAAAATTCTAGTTTGAACGTTATAATTTTTTTAAAGTATAAAAAGAAATTAATCTAAATTTGGCTAGAGGACTAGAACATATTTATATTGATCAGACAGAACATCTTCAGGTAGTGCCGCGTGTAGACTCTATTGTAACACACGTTTCGATGCTGAGGAGTGTGGCTATTCATTCAAGAGTTTCATAAATTAATGTTCAGGAATAGTTTGGGCACCGTCTTGTAAGTCTAGAGGTAAAGACCTATCATTGGAGCATTATAAATTGTAGTAGTTTGATATATTCACTTAACCAGGATTGTTTCGCAGTGGGAGGAGCGGAATAAAAAGTGTTGTTTTTTTTTAAATCTAACATTGATTAGTTATTAAATTGCTCTATAAGTTTGATAAAGAAGGTAATATGTTTTTTTTTTTCATGTTAAACAGAATTTTATTATTGGCAGACCTCTGAAAATGTCTCAATTTATTTTTGCTTTGTTCAAAATAGTTTGTTTTTTTTATTTTCCTTCAACAGTTCCATAGAAATAAAATACGACTCCCCCCATTTCAACTCCCCCGACTCCCTCACCCCGAAAACCAATTGTTATCTGTTCATGGAATGGGTCTACTAGATATGTCATGGAATGGGTCAACTAGATATGTCATGGAATGGGTCTACTAGATATGTCATGGAATGGGTCTACTAGATATGTCATGGAATGGGTCAACTAGATATGTCATGGAATGGGTCAACTAGATATGTCATGGAATGGGTCAACTAGATATGTCATGGAATGGGTCAACTAGATATGTCATGGAATGGGTCAACTAGATATGTCATGGAATGGGTCAACTAGATATGTCATGGAATGGGTCAACTAGATATGTCATGGAATGGGTCAACTAGATATGTCATGGAATGGGTCAACTAGATATGTCATGGAATGGGTCTACTAGATATGTCATGGAATGGGTCTACTAGATATGTCATGGAATGGGTCTACTAGATATGTCATGGAATAGGTCTGCTAGATATGTCATGGAATGGGTCTACTAGATATGTCATGGAATGGGTCTACTAGATATGTCATGGAATGGGTCAACTAGATATGTCATGGAATGGGTCTACTAGATATGTCATGGAATGGGTCTACTAGATATGTCATGGAATGGGTCAACTAGATATGTCATGGAATGGGTCTACTGGATATGTCATGGAATGGGTCTACTAGATATGTCATACCCTTTGAGAGAACTTTCTTTCAGACAAGATCCTCTCAGTTTCCCCCACTTTCACATTGAACTTGGGCACGCCACTGTAAGATTCTGGGAGAATGATCTTAAGTCTTAAAACCGTCTCCTGACAAGGCCGACCACAGCGTCATCTCAAGGGCGGACAACTTGTGTCATTTATGCTCAGGTATAAAAATTCTTCTGGCTTCCTTCTCCTCCAGTTTCTGACAGATGTTGCGCACTTACCAGCATCTACCAGCACAATCTCAGTCTCGCCTTTAAACCCCTCACCCCTACCCCACTTCTGATCCACCTGTTTTCTTTCCAGTTACCTCCACCTGCCGCCACCATCACATACCTGTAAAATACAATACCAGTGATTCCCAGTCTGTTTTTTTTTTTATAGCAGTTTGAGCAACTGGCTACCTCCCCTTGTTGACGCGAGACTCTTAAGGTTTAACTTTTGATTCCAGTCGAGTGTTGTCAGTTGTTTTTTTTTTAACAAATTAAAAGCCAAAAAAAAAAAAAAAAATACTTAAAAAAACAACAAAGCTTATACTGAGTGTAGTTTATCATTTACTTTAGTTATGTCATTCAATTTGTAATAGATCTAGACTAACAATAATAAATCTGTGTCATTAGAAATATGATTTATATTTTAGCGCTATTTCAATGCTTTTAGCTTTCTCAATACGCTATGATCCTAGCACTTATCTGGACCAGTTGGGGAAAATGGGGGGGGGGGGGGGGGGGGGGGTTAGAGGAAGAATGAAATATCTGGGTGAATTTAGTCGTAATCGTTTTATTAAATCGCATTAATTTTTTTTAAAAAAGTGAACGACCTGACTTCGAACTCATGACTCAAACCTCCTGAAGCCGACATTCTAACCACTCTGATAGTGATGCGCAAATGAAAGAAGATTGTATAGTTATCTATTGTTTCTTTAAAATTTATTTTAAAGCGGCGACCTATAGAGCGGAATAATTCAGCTTATTCCACCACCTCAGTCGAGTACAATTTCTTTCCTTTGCTCAAGATACCAAACAAAATAATTAATTACCACTTGTTAATTAACTAATTGGTTATTTTGTTTTATTGATTCTTGTGTTGTCAGGTAAACGAAATAATTTCGCAAAATTTAAACTTGATCCGACATTGGGTGTGGGAGAAATAACGTGTACACACTTTTTACCAGACACAGTGAGTTGATGTAAGCTGTGTAATATAAAAATATTTCCATGACACACACACACACACACACACTTATGATTTGCACTGTAATAATAGGCACGAACTAGTGGAGTCATGAGCTAATTTGTAATGGAGTTCCCATTAAAACGAATGGAGAAGGCTCCTTTAGGATCTAACATTACAGCTGGGAGGAGGGAAGGCCTGGCAATAGGCTGCATCATTCAGAGCTTCAGAAAGGCATCTATCATTAAATAACTATGGTGAGGCCCCTTCAGCCTCGAGGCTCTTGTGAGGCAGCAAATATTGCACTCGTTTGGTACGTAACAAAAATTTTAAATAAATTAAAACCTTTTCCAGCATTTCCCCTCAATGCCCTAGTGCACGTTGAAATCAATGTTGAGCCTGTAAACGTGTTAATCCACTTAAAAGCCGGCAGACGAAAGAAAAACAAATTGTTTCAATCAAAGATCTCCCATTAACGGCGTCTTATGTTTGCATTTTAATTAAGCCTGTCTGGGGTTTCTAGACATTTTAAAAAAAAATCAGCTTTCTAAAAATAGATGCAAGGTGAAGGATGAGCTCAAAGGTCGATAGGATGTAGGTAAACACTTTATTAGAACAAATGAGCAGACGCGAACCAAGCACGAAACTGACAAAATCTATATATGTCAGTGTAAGGATCCTGATTCATTCATTCATTCATCCAACCAGCATTCACCTATCACCAATACGAAAATTTAGCCTGTTATTACTTGCCTAGGGATTAGAACTAATAAAGAAATACTCACGATTTTTAAAGCACTATTTAAACTCTTTTTAGGCATACATTTCAATAGCGCTCCTTAAAGAAGCTGATTACTTTTTGAAAGAGTGATTACTTTGCTCTCAGTAAATAATGAATGATAGATTTAAAAAAAGGAAAAAATTTTTTACCCCGCCCCAATCCTCCCCACCCCGTAAAAAAATCCTGGCTTAGCGTATGTATAAATCTTCTCACAGAGTGTATAACATTCTAGTTTGATATCATAGATCCAGACACGGCAACATTAAAAGACAGTGGTCTAGACAAAAATACTAAATCTAGATATATGGTATAGAAGATTCTAGTTTGGTGGTAGGCCTATAGATCCAGACACGGCAACATTAAAAGACAGTGGTCTAGACAAAAATACTAAATCTAGATATATGGTATAGAACAGTGATGCCCAACCTAATTCGACAGGCGGGCCATTTTCGTTTCCGACACTTGTGTCGCGAGCCACATGACCGAAAAGGTACAAAAAAAAAATACGAAATGAAATTGACCTGAAACAATTTTATTGGATCTCTTTAATGGATATTTGAAGTTGATCTTTGTTTTTAGGTGTCGGAAAATGAATTCACGTCTCTACTTCAAATGTGAATATCAATTATCATTGTAGCTATTTTCCACCATCTCATTTTCTTGTCTCCATTTGGTAAATATTCCCATCGATCCTACAATCTCTAGGCGTAGTTTAACAATCTTTTATTCGCGGCTCAAAGCAAGAATGTCGTCATATTTGTTTATATAGCCGTTCATAGGTTTACTCTTTTTAAACAACCGCACTTTCTTTACAAATAAAATATTTAGGATTATTATCATTATTATCATGGCGGGCCGGATAGAACCACGTCGCGGGCCGGATCTGGCCCGCGGGCCGTATTTTGGGCATCACTGGTATAGAAGATTCTAGTTTGGTGATAGGTCTATAGATCCAGACACGGCAACATTAAAAGACAGTGGTCTAGACAAAAATACTAAATCTAGATATATGGTATAGAAGATTCTAGCTTGGTGATAGGCCTATAGATCCAGAACTGAATGTCTAGTTATTTATTTAACTATTTAATAAATACCCACTTACACACACACACTTAGGTTTATGTGATAAATGATTTGAATGGACGAGGGTATTCTATGGCAAACACAATGACCAAGCAATCAGGATTACTAAAGCTAGTCAAATCTAGTACCTAACGGTAATAGTGTATCTTATGCCATTCAAATGCGATCGTCTTCTTAATGTGATTCTATAGATCTAGATTCAAGATCTCGTGTAGATCTATAAAGTAAATTTAAATCTAGATTCAAGATCTCGTGTAGATCTATAAAGTAAATTTAAATCTAGATTCAAGATCTCGTGTAGATCTATAAAGTAAATTTAAATCTAGATTCAAGATCTCGTGTAGATCTATAATGTAAATTTAAATCTAGATTCAAGATCTCGTGTAGATCTATAAAGTAAATTTAAATCTAGATTCAAGATCTCGTGTAGATCTATAAAGTAAATTTAAATCTAGATTCATGATCTCGTGTAGATCTATAAAGTAAATTTAAATCTAGATTCAAGATCTCGTGTAGATCTATAAAGTAAATTTAAATCTAGAATTCTAGATCTTGTGTAAGTCTAAAAGATCTAGATGTAGCAGTAGAAGATGGATTGATAAATACAGATAGAATTGTAATGGAATAAAACAATGTAGACAATTAGAACATAAAGTTTAATAACAATTGAAACGTAATTCTTCAATTATTAGATCTATATGTAAACAACAAAGATTGAATAATTTAAATAAAAACGTCTTGGAGACGTGATCACACCAACTCTCTCTTGTCTTTTGTTTTTGTTTTTTTGTTTACCCCTAGAAAGTATCCTGGTTAAGCGAAGGTCTAGATCAGTGATTCCCAAAGTGGTCCATATAGACCCCCAGGGGTCTACGAAGACTTCCAAGGGGTCTACGAAAGGGAAAACATACATTGGGGGTCTATGAGATGTCCACGGGGGTCTATGATAATAGATTTCTTTTAAGCAGGTCGTGACTTTAATTTTAACTTCAAATTATTGTAATTCTTTCATACACTAATATATGATGTGTACCCGAGTTAATCCTTTAAATATTTATCCTGCTTTTCAAACGAAATATTTTTGTATCTAATTTAATACTTATTTAACTAGCTTCATTTTGTCTACATGCAACCAATGTTTAAAAAAAATTGTAGACTGTACAGCGCTGATTATTTAAAATTGATATTTATTCCTTCCTTGTAATACTAGCGGTTGCCATAAGTGCCTTTTTATACCGATTTGAAATCAATTATGCTGGCGAATCATTTGAGACAATGCCTGCACCCTGACAAAATAGATAAAGATTTGAAAGACGTTCAAACACTCAAAGATCAGAATAGACCCACAAAATCTCTCTTCTACATCATATAGAGAAGATAATAGTTTGTGAGCGTCTTACAAAATCTCTTTACATATAGCGAAATACGGAAAACACTATAGGTAAAACATTGATTTTACCCGCCGTTGTAGTTTTAAATAACTGTTTTACACAAACCTACATCTGATATTAATAAACGAATTTCTTTAAGCAACAATACAGTTCGAGGTCACATCTGTGGCATGAGTTATAAAATTAAAAGCTTCTTTTGTAATTCTTTCCAAACGACATATATACAGTTCTGGATCAGCGGCGAACAGGCTCTGTGTGTTGCAAACTGCCTAAAGGTCGCCGGCTCCTTAGTTTTAACAGGGTTGACCCACGAAACCTTTCCCATGTTCGGGTATAGCTGCAAGGCAGCACAGTTTGAATTCAGCTTTCTTTCTGCTAGGTATGCTGCAAGCCAAGGCTAATGAGCCCTTCCTGCCCAAAGTTGACTGGTTTAGGTTCTCACTAGGTACTCACCTTCACCCCTTCTCCTGTTAGTGAAAACAGTTCTGCGCACCCAATATTTGAGCCACACGTGAAAGATCAAGACATACAAGAGAAACTGCTCTTTGCGAAAACTTTTACAATGATACATAAGGCTAATTAATTAATTGATTGATTACTATTTAATGTTTGAGGACTACTTCATACAACAACAAATTCCTACATGAAACATAATATCCTAGCTACGGATAATAGATGTGCAAAAAAAAAAAAATAAAAAAAAATGAAAAATAAAAAATTCCAATGTGTTTGGTGATTCCAGTAATAAATATAAATTGTTATTTTAATTAGATTAAATTTGAATTTTGTCAATAAAAAAAAATAGACAGATCTCTATAACCCTATTTGTAGCTTTAAATTATTTTTTCACTCTTTAACTCACTGCAGTTAGAAATTTGTTTTAAAAATGTTTTGATGAATTTGCAAAAATTCAATACAAGTTAAGTAGGGGGTCTACCGAAAGCCAGAAAACATGCAAAGGGGTCTACGAGACAAAAAAGTTTGGGAACCACTGGTCTAGATCTACAACACGAAATAATAGTCCAATAATAGACTTGTAGATCTAGACTTAGAAGACAATGCGCACAATTTTCATGAACATTCATTTATTCAACTTTTGAACCAATAATACCTAACATACGGAAATGACCCAACGCAATAGTCCTTTCAAGAACGTGATAGTCCTTTCAAGAACGTGATAGTCCTTTCAAGAACGCAATAGTCCTTTCAAGAACGCAATAGTCCTTTCAAGAACGCAATAGTCCTTTCAAGAACGCAATAGTCCTTTCAAGAACGTGATAGTCCTTTCAAGAACGCAATAGTCCTTTCAAGAACGCAATAGTCCTTTCAAGAACGTGATAGTCCTTTCAAGAACGTGATAGTCCTTTCAAGAACGTGATAGTCCTTTCAAGAACGCGATAGTCCTTTCAAGAACGTGATAGTCCTTTCAAGAACGTGATAGTCCTTTCAAGAACGTGATAGTCCTTTCAAGAACGCAATAGTCCTTTCAAGAACGTGATAGTCCTTTCAAGAACGTGATAGTCCTTTCAAGAACGCAATAGTCCTTTCAAGAACGTGATAGTCCTTTCAAGAACGCAATAGTCCTTTCAAGAACGTGATAGTCCTTTCAAGAACGCAATAGTCCTTTCAAGAACGCGATAGTCCTTTCAAGAACGTGATAGTCCTTTCAAGAACGCAATAGTCCTTTCAAGAACGCGATAGTCCTTTCAAGAACGCGATAGTCCTTTCAAGAACGCGATAGTCCTTTCAAGAACGTGATAGTCCTTTCAAGAACGCAATAGTCCTTTCAAGAACGCAATAGTCCTATCAAGAACGCAATAGTCCTTTCAAGAAAGTGATAGTCCTATCAAGAACGTGATAGTCCTTTCAAGAACGTGATAGTCCTTTCAAGAAAGTGATAGTCCTATCAAGAACGTGATAGTCCTATCAAGAACGTGATAGTCCTTTCAAGAACGCAATAGTCCTTTCAAGAACGTGATAGTCCTTTCAAGAACGCAATAGTCCTTTCAAGAACGTGATAGTCCTTTCAAGAACGTGATAGTCCTTTCAAGAACGCAATAGTCCTTTCAAGAACGTGATAGTCCTTTCAAGAACGCAATAGTCCTTTCAAGAACGTGATAGTCCTTTCAAGAACGCAATAGTCCTTTCAAGAACGCGATAGTCCTTTCAAGAACGTGATAGTCCTTTCAAGAACGCAATAGTCCTTTCAAGAACGCGATAGTCCTTTCAAGAACGCGATAGTCCTTTCAAGAACGCGATAGTCCTTTCAAGAACGTGATAGTCCTTTCAAGAACGCAATAGTCCTTTCAAGAACGCAATAGTCCTATCAAGAACGCAATAGTCCTTTCAAGAAAGTGATAGTCCTATCAAGAACGTGATAGTCCTTTCAAGAACGTGATAGTCCTTTCAAGAAAGTGATAGTCCTATCAAGAACGTGATAGTCCTATCAAGAACGTGATAGTCCTTTCAAGAACGCAATAGTCCTTTCAAGAAAGTGATAGTCCTATCAAGAACGTGATAGTCCTTTCAAGAACGTGATAGTCCTTTCAAGAACGCAATAGTCCTTTCAAGAACGCGATAGTCCTTTCAAGAACGTGATAGTCCTTTCAAGAACGCGATAGTCCTTTCAAGAACGCGATAGTCCTTTCAAGAACGCGATAGTCCTATAGTCCTTTCAAGAACGTGATAGTCCTTTCAAGAACGCGATAGTCCTTTCAAGAACGTGATAGTCCTTTCAAGAACGCGATAGTCCTTTCAAGAACGTGATAGTCCTTTCAAGAACGCGATAGTCCTTTCAAGAACGCGATAGTCATTTCAAGAACGCGATAGTCCTTTCAAGAACGTGATAGTCCTTTCAAGAACGCGATAGTCCTTTCAAGAACGTGATAGTCCTTTCAAGAACGTGATAGTCCTTTTAAGAACGTGATAGTCCTCTCAAAGCCAACGAGTTAGTAATCAACTGATAAATTTATAGAAAAATCATTAGAGCTGTTTTTGAGATCCGTGTCCAGGTTCCACCATGATGTTATAACTTCAATTTAGGTACAGGAAAAATAACAACTAGCTAAATATGGATTTTTGTCCAATTCATTACATAATCAATCTTACATTCACAGGCATGTAATAAATTCTTTCGACCGTGAGTCTTATATTCAGCCATTCGGATTTCCTCTAAACAGCCCCACTGGGCCCTATATATCCTGCCATCTAACTTAGGTTTCATTCGGTTATTTAACTCCTCCCTTGGAATGGGGAGAATTTCTCGGAAATATGTGTGCAGAGTTCTCTCTCCTTTTCTCAGTACCACGTCTATTGACTTATCTCCCACTGGGAATATCTGTAACGGAGTTGTTCTCAAATGGAGGCGCACGTAACCCGGAGGTGTTATCGGAGGCTTGTGGTTAGTTGTTTCCCCTGGCAATTCTGCCACGACTAGGATTATCTCACCTTACTATTTACTGAAGTGAAAAAACAAGTCGCGTGCTCTACACACACAAACACATATATATATATATTGCTAAGTATGCCAATACTAATATCATGTCAAGTCAATGCTTACTCTGATATACCTTATGCTTGGGGGAGGGGGCGGCAACAGAAATATGTAGGGAAGAGATGCCTGGCAGCTTAGGTAAAAAATATAAATGAAATTATAGCAAATTTGAAATGTGCTTTAAGACATATTCTAATAAGCATTTTTCTTAAAGTTGCTTGATCAGATCATGGGACTAGACTAAAGGAACGGCGACTTCGAGTTTTTTTTTTTAACAAAAGCCGTATAGTCCCATGATCAGACTTACTTACTTACATAGGCGCATTGGGCAGCAAGTTGTCTTCATAAAGACCTGTCGTTGGCAATGTCTGAAGCCTCCTCCCACCTGGTGTCCACTGTTCTGAGGTCCTCCATGAAGGTGTGTCGCCAAGTAATACGAAGACGTCCCTGTTTGCGCTTTCCTCGTATTGGCCTCCATGTCATCGCAACTCTTGGTATACGTAGTTCATTTTGTCGTAGAACAAGTACCGCAAACCTCATGACGCTCTGTCACAACCTCACTAAGTGTTCGACTCCCAGTTTGACAAAGGATTTCCTTTGTTGAGACCCGATCTGTGTAACTGACTCCCTAAATCCGTCTCAGCCATTTTTGTTGAGCCACATTTAGCCTTTTCTCAATTTTGACAGATGACTTCCATGTCTCACATGCATATGTTGCAGTTGGGATGATAATTGTGTTGAGAAGGTGTATTTTTGATCAGAGTGCGAGAATGGTGCGAATGTAGAATGGTGCGAATGTAGAATGGTGCGAATGTAGAATGGTGCGAATGTTAGAATTGCGTGGTGTGATTATAGAATTGTGTAAATGCAGAATGATGCGAATGCGTGCCTTGAATAAAGCTAGAAACTCAAGTCAATTGAATCCACAGACATATACTTAGACTGGACATGGAAATCTCTAACACTACACAAAAATGTGAAAAACTTCGTAAAAGCTGAAACAAGGCGTTGTTTTGTAAAGTAGTTTTAAGAAGTAAAGTTTTTTTTTCAACCCTAACCTATGTAACATGTAATTTAATGTTTAGATCTAGATCTAGTAATTGAACATCGAAAATAAGAGTACTCTCGTCTCATAATTGTTATTTTGCAATTTTTAGATACATAAGGTAAAAAGACCTTCTTATCTTACATAATACACACGTTATTTCAAAAAAGAAGATGATTACGTCGTACGCGTCATGCATCTAGTCATGCATGTAACCAATGACTTAAATTCTGCCAAGTCACTGGTCTTCCTGGCTGGCTCGGGCAACAATTTCCACGCTCTAACAGCACCAGGGAAGAAGGAGTATTTGTACAAATTTGTCCTAGAATATAGAACGAGGAATGTGCCTTTATCTTTGAGTCTTTCTGAGTATTTTATTAGATTTTGTTTTCGTATTTGAAGATTATGGTTCAGTGTTTTATGTATAATTGCTACTTTACTTTTAAGTCTTCTCTCCTGAAGGCTCTCTAAATCTAGGTAATCAATCTATTTAAATGTACAAAAGATGATTAAAATCAAAAGACTTGAATTATTTTGATCTAGGATTTTCGAAAATGATCTCAATGGAAACTAACTGGAAATGGCTTTGATTTGGGTGAATATATAGTTCTGTGATCCCATTCTATTTAAAATTCGCAAATTGGTATAGCATTATTTCTAAACTTTGAAAACTAAAGATTATTACTTTTCTACAATCGTGTCGACTTGAAAAACATTTACGTACATAACCATCTCTCTCTCTCTCTCTCTCGCTCTCTCTCACTCTCTCTCTCTCTCTCTCTCTCTCTCTCTCGCTCTCTCTCACTCTCTCTCTCTCTCTCTCTCACTCTCTCTCTCTCTCTCACTCTCTCTCTCTCTCGCTCTCTCTCTCTCTCACTCTCACTCTCTCTCTCTCACTCTCTCTCTCTCTCTCACTCTCTCTCTCGCTCTCTCTCTCTCACTCTCTCTCTCTCTCTCGCTCTCTCTCTCTCTCGCTCTCTCTCTCTCTCTCTCTCTCTCTCTCTCTCAATATATATATATTTCCATGTTCCTATCTAGTTATAATATTTATATAGGTCTGTGATTGAATCATTATTTTCAAGCTAAAATTTCGCAAGTAGTAGTAAGGGTAGGTAACTAATTTGATAGATCGTCGCGCTAGTCACGCAAATGTTGTGGGTTCGAACCATTTTGTTTCGTATATTATTTAAACATCAAGAAGGAATTGATTTTTTAAAAATTATATGCGATGTTGTTTTCCCCGATTATAATGATATAAGATATACGATATAAGATGTAAGATATGAGATATAAGATATAAGATATGAGATAATGGACACTCTCCTGTAACATCTGTACACAGTTGTCCTAGATCAGGTGAAGCACACGGGTAAAGAGGCAAGAGCAGCCCTCAACAAACAAACAAACAAACACGGGTAAAGAGGCAAGAGCAGCCCTCAACAAACAAACAAACAAACAAACACGGGTAAAGAGGCAAGAGCAGCCCTCAACAAACAAACAAACAAACACGGGTAAAGAGGCAAGAGCAGCCCTCAACAAACAAACACGGGTAAAGAGGCAAGAGCAGCCCTCAACAAACAAACAAACAAATATGGGTAAAGAGGCAAGAGCAGCCCTCAACAAACAAACAAACACGGGTAAAGAGGCAAGACATTCAGTAGACAAATACATTCAATAAAGAAATACATTCAATAGAGAAATACGTTCAATAAAGAAATACATTCAATAGAGAAATACATTCCATAGAGAAATACATTCAATAGAGAAATACATTCAATAGAGAAATACATTCAATAGAGAAATACATTCAATAAAGAAATACATTCAATAGAGAAATACATTCAATATATAAATACATTCAATAGAGAAATACATTCAATAAAGAAATACATTCAATAAAGAAATACATTCAATCACCATCATCATCATCAAACTCCATTAGAGTGAGGGCTTGAGAGGCTCAAATCCTCTCTTGCAAAAGCCCTGGACAGAAACCCTGCTGTCTTGCGTAGTGCATGAATGTCACCATACAGGTGGAGAATTTTGGGTTTCCCAGACCTGTCGAGACGGAGATCAGCAAGTCTGGGGCAGTCAAACAGAATATGAGGCACGGTTTCCTCTTCTTCCCCGCAGCGTGGGCACCGTGAATCGAAATTTGGCCATAGCCGCGAGAAATATGAGCCAACAGGACAGTGGCCTGTCCTGCACTGTGCTATAATAGCTTGCTCAGGCCTGGACAGCCTCCACCACGGGGAAGTGCGGTCAGGGCGCCTCATTCGCTCCCAGACTCCACGGGCTTTTTGGGACTTGTCCCAGCACTCAAACCACTTTTCCATTTCTGTGTTTTGTATTATAGCCAGGGCTTGATGAAAGCTTACAGCCTGATCAGTGGGTGGAATTTGCCCTCCCTGGTGGGCCAAAGAGTCTGCGATTGTGTTGCCAGTCACACCTATGTGACTCGGTACCCACTGCATTATTACAGGGGTGCCATAGCGTTGTTTGATGTTATGTGAAGCCATGATGACAGTGTTTATATTGGGGGGCCATGGTCCGGGGCTTTGCAAAGCATGTAGTACAGATTTTGAGTCAGTGACCACAACAATCTGTGTTGCCCTCAAATGTCCCTCGCTAGTTGAGAGTCAATGACTTTTAAGGCTTCACAGACTGCCATGGTCTCCGCATCAAAACTGCAAACACTACCACATGGTCCAAAGATTTTGACTGTGTGAGAGCCAAGAAAGTCGATGTAGGCTCCATAGCCTGCTCTTCCAGAATCTATTGATGCCGATCCATCAGTGTATGCAAAAATAGCACTGGGCTTGACGGTATTAATGGTCCCCAGAGCTAGGATTTGAAGGTCGTTAGATGAACGGCTTTGCTTAGTGGCATTAGGGTCTACTAATTTCAAGCGTATGTCTGGGGTTGTTGGGCGACACCAAGGGGGGAGGGGATGAAAGCGTTGAATGTTTTGTCGGTTGGTGGAGAGGCCAGCTTCATCAGATAGTCTAGTGGCATGATGCATAAAAGACTGCATCTGGATACGTCTTCTGCATCTCCAACCATCCACTAGTTTTCTAGCTGGGAGGTATTCATCCAGCCTTTTATACCGCTCATAGCAGGTCAGTACTGACCTTTCCCTCCTAAGGGTTAGTGGAGCTATATTAGCCATTATTTCAGCCGCATTCACTGGACTTGTCCTAAAGGTTCCACAGACAAATCTTAGTGCTTGGGACTGTATTTTATCAAGTTGTTCAAGAGCAGTCCTAGAGCCATAAATTTGCACAGGTAGGCTGTAGTCTATCTGTGATCGGACTTCTCCTAAATACAGGGATCGGAGCATGTCTGCTCGGGCTCCCCACTTCGTGGATGCCAGCTTCCGCACAATGCAAAGTTTCCCTGAGGCCTTTCTTACAACATCCTGGATGTGCTCACACATTTTTAGTTTGCGATCTAAAGTTACACCAAGGTACTTGGGTAGCTTTTCCATGCTGAGAGCCACTCCGTTGAGGGAGAGCTGGAAAGGTTGCCCGAGAATGCCAGTCCCGAGCGTGAACAGAGAATAGTCCGTCTTGGAGGTGTTTATTTCTAGCCTCCATTTTTGTGTGTATGAGCAGAGCGTATGGAGGTCTTCTTGTAGCACTTTTTGTATAGAGGTTGCGCTCCTTCCGGATTTCCAAAGGACAATATCATCTTCATATAGCAGCTTTTGGCATTTTAGCTGAGCCGGTAGGTCATTTATGAAGGCCGTGAAAAGGGCGCATGACAGGACGGAGCCCTGGGGGAGGCCGTGCTCGAGGGTCATTTCCCCTGAGACTTCTCCGTACATCCTTGTTCTTATTGTACGCTCTTGTAGGAAGTCTCTAATCCAGTAATATATCCGTCCCCGCACCCCCACGGCTCTTATCTTATGAAGCAAACCAGGCCGCCATACTTTATCATATGCCTGTTTTAAGTCAATGAAGACTGCGTATGTGCTTTCGGTCCTTTGGAATCCATCTGCTACGCTCTGCACAAAGATGTTGACTTGGTCTATAGCGGACATTCCAGCCCTGAAACCAGCCTGTTCTGGAGCTATAAGACGGACACTCTCAAGGTACCAAACCAGACGCTCATTTACCATTTTTTCAGCCATCTTTCCCACACAAGATGTGAGTGAGATGGGCCTGTAGCCCTCAGCAGTGGAAGCATCTTTTCCCTTTTTTTGGTATAGGAATAATGGTGGCACGTTTCCAGGCCCTGGGCAGATGACCATCTGCCCAGGTTCTCTTTACGAATGCCAAGAGCACGGCCCTTCCTTTCCCCCCTACATGTTTAAGCATTTCGGGGGTAATACCATCCGGCCCGGGAGCCTTTTTAAGCTGGCATTTCCTTATGGCAGCATTAAGCTCGCCTATCGAGAATGGGGAGTTCATCGTTCCCTCAGCACTGTGGTCTGTGGTTCCTTTCGGTCTTTTTTTTTCATCAGCTTTGCGAGCTTTATCAATGGCTTTGGACATTAGGGACTTCTTGGCAGCCTTGTTGATCTTGGCAAAATATTTGTTCAACAAGGTGTCAATTTTCTTTTTCGATGAAATGGTTACCCCACTGGGTGAAGATAATGGGGTTGCTGTTTTCGTACGCCCAGCATTTTCGAGATTTCTCAGAAGACTCCAAGCCTTAGAGCTGTCCCTTAGGTTTAACCTTGCACGGGTGTTGGTCCAACGTTCTCGTTTTTCCCTGTTAACAGACGTTTTGACTAGTAGGCTGAGTCTGTTGTATTTCTGCCTGAGTGTTGGATTGTTTGGGTTCTTTTGGACCTTTTTGTATGCCCTTCTCCGAGCCATAACAAGTTTGTTGATTTCAGCCGTCCAAAAGTTTTTGAATTTTTTACAAGGGTAAGTTCGAGGAATAAACTTTTTAGCCATGCCCAGGATAGCTGTTGTTATTTGACGGTACACAAGGTCGACAGAGCTAGACTCTACATGGATTTTTTCAAGGGCATTGTCGACAGCTGTCTCGTATCCTTTCCAATTAGCCTTACTATAGCACCACTTTCGTGGTTCTTTTGTGGTCTTGGTGTTCATTTTAGAAAGAGTGGCAGTCAGTAATATTGGAAGGTGGTCACTACCAATATCGCCTAGTACTTGATAAGTTATGACAGATTCCAAGTTAGCAGAGACTAAAGAAAGATCTGGTCGTGATAGTGAAACATTGCTAGCATGCAGAAGAGTAGGAGGAGAGTGTTTATTTTGCAAAAGAAAAAGGTTAGTAGAATTGCACAGGTCATGAACTTTTTTACCAGACTGATCAGTGTCATCATAGCCCCAGGAAGGTGAATGGGCATTTAGATCTCCAGCTATGATAGTGTCTACAGTTATTGTTTCTCTGACATCTAAAGCCAGTAAAGAAATACATTCAATAAAGAAATACATTCAATAAAGAAATACATTCAATAAAGAAATACATTCAATAAAGAAATACATTCAATAAAGAAATACATTCAATAAAGAAATACATTCAAAAGAGAAATTCATTCAATAAAGAAATACATTCAATAGAGAAATACATTCAATAAAGAAATACATTCAATAGAGAAATACATTCAATAAAGAAATACATTCAATAAAGAAATACATTCAATAAAGAAATACATTCAATAAAGAAATACATTCAAAAGAGAAATTCATTCAATAAAGAAATACATTCAATAGAGAAATACATTCAATAAAGAAATACATTCAATAGAGAAATACATTCAATAAAGAAATACATTCAATAAAGAAATACATTCAATAAAGAAATACATTCAAAAGAGAAATTCATTCAATAAAGAAATACATTCAATAAAGAAATACATTCAATAAAGAAATACATTCAATAGAGAAATACATTCAATAAAGAAATACATTCAATAAAGAAATACATTCAATAAAGAAATACATTCAATAAAGAAATACATTCAATAAAGAAATACATTCAATAGAGAAATACATTCAATAAAGAAATACATTCAATAGAGAAATACATTCAATAAAGAAATACATTCAATAGAGAAATGCATTCAATAAAGAAATACATTCAATAAAGAAATACATTCAATAAAGAAATACATTCAATAAAGAAATACATTCAATAAAGAAATACATTCAATAAAGAAATACATTCAATAGAGAAATACATTCAATAAAGAAATACATTCAATAGAGAAATACATTCAATAAAGAAATACATTCAGTAAAGAAATACATTCAATAAAGAAATACATTCAATAAAGAAATACATTCAATAAAGAAATACATTCAATAGAGAAATACATTCAATAAAGAAATACATTCAATAGAGAAATACATTCAATAAAGAAATACATTCAATAAAGAAATACATTCAATAAAGAAATACATTCAATAAAGAAATACATTCAATAAAGAAATACATTCAATAGAGAAATACATTCAATAAAGAAATACATTCAATAGAGAAATACATTCAATAAAGAAATACATTCAATAGAGAAATGCATTCAATAAAGAAATACATTCAATAAAGAAATACATTCAATAAAGAAATACATTCAATAGAGAAATACATTCAATAAAGAAATACATTCAATAGAGAAATACATTCAATAGAGAAATACATTCAGTAAAGAAATACATTCAATAAAGAAATACATTCAATAAAGAAATACATTCAATAAAGAAATACATTCAATAGAGAAATACATTCAATAAAGAAATACATTCAATAGAGAAATACATTCAATAAAGAAATACATTCAATAGAGAAATGCATTCAATAAAGAAATACATTCAATAAAGAAATACATTCAATAAAGAAATACATTCAATAAAGAAATACATTCAATAAAGAAATACATTCAATAAAGAAATACATTCAATAGAGAAATACATTCAATAAAGAAATACATTCAATAGAGAAATACATTCAATAAAGAAATACATTCAATAGAGAAATACATTCAATAAAGAAATACATTCAGTAAAGAAATACATTCAATAACGAAATACATTCAATAGAGAAATACATTCAATAAAGAAATACATTCAATAAAGAAATACAAACTATTTATTGACAGTAAAGGTAGCAAATCAGAATAAGAACACTTCACTGAAGGGAAATAACTTTACCGCACCAAAGGAAAGTAATTCAGTATATCAAAGGGAAATAATTAAAAATAACTAAAAGGAAATAATTTCAACATACTAAAAAGGGAAGTAGACATTAATTCGAACTACAAGCGTGAAGCACTTATTTCTTAGCCATAGCATATTTTATGTGTACATCTGTGTTTCACGCTTGTTGGTGGTATGCGCTCCGGATAGTGGTCTCGATTGTCCCGGGTTTGAACCCTGCCCACTGCCATCCTAGCCCGTCTTAAAGGAGGTTCGATCTAAGACGTAATAATCTTTATTCCTGAAGATTACTTAAAAATAAAAAATGTACACATTTCTAACTTGTGTGATACAAACTATTTGGCGGCCCTGTATGGCCAACATGTGTGGCCATGCATTATTTGGCGGCCCTGTATGGCCAACATGTGTGGCCATGCATTATTTGGCGGCCCTGTATGGCCAACATGTGTGGCCATGCAATTCCTATATCTATGACCTTACCCTTGGCCTTTCAGCCTTGAATGTAGAACAGTGTTATTAGTGTCAGCCAACTCGTCCGTCGTTGACCGAGAGTACGCTTATTGTGTCTGTCCCTCCCCTCTCACCCCCCACCCCCTAGTGCGGGCACGACACCGCTGCCTTGGAAAAGACGCCCGTGTCTGGCGGCAGGTACGGAGCTCGGCCTTGAAGAGGTTCCCAAGTGGTGGACAAAAAGGTTTCTATCAACAAACGACACCTGAACCCCCCCCCCCCCTCTTTCTTTTGGATGTCCTTCCTCGGGACGCTGTACTTTACTGTTAACACCTTCGACTTATCTCCCTTTGATTTCATTGCCTGACAGAAAGGAAGTAACAAGATAGAGAGATTTGGAAAGGGGCAGAGAATTCAGCTAATTTTTGCTTTAGTACCAGCCGACACAAAATAGGATTGTGAAAACAAGTGCTACTCTAACTATCACAAATATTAATCATAATAAAAATAAGATAATTGTTACAATAGAGGCGATGTGGTTGAGTGGTAAGGCGCTTCGCTTCCGTACCGGAGCGTCCCGCGTTCTAATCCTGTTGAAGACTGGGATTTTTAGTTTCGGGATATTTACGGCGCCTCTGAGTCCACCCAGCTCTAATGAATATCTGACATTAGTTGGGGAAAAGTAAAGGCGGTTGATCGTTGTGCTGGCCACATGACACCCTCGCTAACAATTGGCTCAAGAAACAGATGACCTTTACTCTCATCTGCCCTACAGGCCGCATGGTCTGAAAGGGGAACTTGACTTTTCTACTTTAATATTTAGAATCTCATCAGAAACTTTGACATTTAAAAAACGAAAGGAAAACCAACAGCCATTTGAGTGTTACCCATCACCACAGTTGTCCACAAAATGGCATGAATACTTACAAGTCAGAAATACATTTCTGTTATACGCAAACCTATCAACATATATTTATCTTCCAAAACTGTGCCTAGACTAGAGTACGTTACAGTTGCCAATCATTTAAAGATTTAATGCAATTGTAAAAAGAGAAATCATGACAAGACCAATTTGTTGAATGCTATTGTTACTGTTTGTACTTCTAGTCCTGTCCAGGAAGATCAGTTGCCAGATAGAAGTGTCTTGGTAATGTACATACTTGGGTCGTGTCAATAGCGACGTCTTCTGTAAAGAGGCTGTCACCTCTCGTGTCACAGTTCTGGAGTTTTAGGTCAATGACGACACGAACCTTTACACCGAGGTCAACGGTGTCATAAAGTCATCGAGGTTCAGAATCATTTAAGAAAAAAACATTTTTCGAAATGTTAAAAAATTTTGTTTAAGGATTTCTATAATGTACCGGTGCCCTGTATCTATCTATCTATCTATCTATCTATTTATCTATCTATCTATCTATCTATCTATCTATCTATCTATCTATCTATCTATCTATCTATCTATCTATCTATCTATCTATCCATCTATCTATCTATCTATTTATCTACCTATTTATCTATTTATCAATCTATTTATCAATCTATCTATCTATCTATCTATTAATCTATCTATCTATCTATCTATCTATCTATCTATCTATCTATCTATCTATCTATCTATCTATCTATCTATCTATCTATCTATCTATCTATCTATCTATCTATCTATCTATCTATGTATTTATTAATTATTTTTAGACACATTAATTATCCTGTATAAAACACCAAAACAAAATGTATAAACACAGATTAGTAACGTAAAGCACGAGGCCACATTGCCTCAAGCTAGGACACACAATACTTGCTAGCACACACAATACTTGCCAGGACACACTAGATAGGACACACAAAAAAACTTGCTAGGACACACTAACTAGGGCACACATTACTTGCTAGGACACACAATACTTGCTAGGATACATCATACTTGCTAGGACACACAATACTTGCTAGACACATTACTTGCTAGGACACACAATACTTGCTAGGATACATCATACTTGCTAGGACACACAATACTTGCTAGGCTAGGACACACAATACTTGCTAGGACACACAATACTTGCTAGGATATATCATACTTGCTAGGACACACAATACTTGCTAGGACACACAATACTTGCTAGGACACACAATACTTGCTAGGACACGCTAACTAGGGCACACATTACTTGCTAGGACACACATTACATGCTAGGACACACTAGCTAGGACACACATTACTTGCTATGACACACTAGCTAGAACACACATTACTTGCTATGACACACTAGTTGGGACACACAATACATTCAAGGACAAGCATTTAAAAAAATCTTTCTCCCTAACGCCATTTGAACAAGGCGTATTACCCAACTGTAGGCTATAACACTGATGTGTACACAAATGTGGTGCTGCACAATATGTAGGCCTACACAAACTTTGTCATGTGTACTATGTAGTCATGACGTGTATAACAAAGATCTATCCTAAATCCTATTTTATGTTCAAAAATATACCCAAGAAAACTCATATTTTCATTGTCATTGAAAACCCATGCGTTATTAGCGCTACGCTCTATCTATGTAACTATCTAGCAATACTTCTATGAATTTGAAATGAATTTGTATTTTTAGCGGCCCCCGAAAGGGGAAAAGACGCTATTAGTTTTGTGCGAAATGTCTGTCCGTCTGTCCGTCCGTCCCGTTTAGATCTTGTAAACTAGAAAAGAAATTGAAAATCCGACATCACAATATTTTAGACCATTCAAAGTTCTGATGCAACGGCTACTTTTTTTTTTCTGAAAGCGAAAAATCTAATTTTTAAAATCAGTTATGCAAGCAGTTTTTTAAAGAGAAAAGGCTAATTAGTATGCATTATAAGTTAGACTTAATTTAAAATGAATAGTAATCTTATAAACTTCATTTTTATGAAAAAATTTTTTATTGCGGAAATTTTTTTGTTTTTTTTTTGAGGATTTGAACAAGAGATTGAGCCTTTTCAAAACAATTAGATCAATCATAAGACATCAGTTAGGCCAAGGGAGGCGCGTGGCTGAGCGGTAAAGCGCTTGGCTTCCGAACTGGGGGTCCGGGTTCAAATCCTGGTGAAGACTGGGATTTTCAACTTTGGAATCTTTGGGCGCCTCTGAGTCCACTCAGCTCTAATGGGTACCTGACATTAGTTGGGGAAAAGTATAGGCGGTTGGTCGTTTTGCTGGCTACATGACACCCTCGCTAATCGTAGGCCACAAAAACAGATGAACTTTACATAATCTGTCCTATAGACCACAAGGTCTAAAAGGGGAACTAGTTAGGCCAGGTTCACATCTAACTTTACATTCACTTTCACCTATCCTTTGATCTGCGGGACCGTTGGGGCACTACACAAGATCTGTTAACCTTCTTTCTCCATTCTTATCTCTCATTTGTATTTGATATAATTTCATTTGCATGTTCTTTCTGAAAATATTGAAGCCTGCCTGGATGGACCTTTTCGGGGGCCGATTTTGAGTTTGTGTTTCCACACAAACTGTCTTTTGTAACCTTGTTTTACTTAAGTTTTTCATGTGTGTCTTCTAACCGACTTCTTCCAGCTTCTATCTTCCACTGATAAAGAAAATGTAGGCCTACGTTGTTATAAGGAATAGAAAAAATAAAGTCATGTTTCTGCTTTCCTGGTCACTGAATGGTATCGTAAAATAAGGTAGCATGGGATGACCATGAGACTGGACACTGTCCAGACAACAGTAGATTTTCCCACCCCCTCCCTCCGACTGTCACACTAGATGACATTCTTTCCTAACAGGTCAACGCCATATGTCAACAACTGATGTGGGAAAAAAAAACGCGATTCGGAGTTGACACTCATTAAATTTGGCTAACTCAAACAACTTCAACCTGCTGCCAAAACTGGCATTTTTTGTTCCCTCAACGAGTACCGTATTGAGTGTCTGAAGATGCACCCGATGTTACCTTTCAAAAATAACAACTCCTCACTCTGTCGGGAAAATAAAAGATACAACAAAAATACATTTCTACATCAGACTTTTTAATTCTTTAAATCGATATACAAGTGTTTTATGGACATTCCTCTTCTATATGCTCTTCCAGGAAACAAAAACAGGGGAAGCTCTTTTGTAAGAGGGAGTTGATTATTTTGCATAATTATATAATATGTATGCTAACGGTTTTATTATTTGCCAAAATAATATATTAAAATATATATGAATAATTTAAGTGTATTCTGTTGTCTGAGCTAGCAATAAGTTACGGTATAAGCTTATTTTTATTGTTTTGTTTTCAAAAAGAGAATTATATAAACATAATCAACATACAAAATTGTAAGCATTTTTAAAACAAAATACAATAGCAAATAGCGCAGTACATAATATACATATTTCCCTGGCAAAATATCCATTTATTAATTTATCAAGGGGAGAAAATGTGTATTGTATCATTGTAGTTATCAATTCATGTTTAAATACTAACCAAGAAAAATGACATTAATACCAAATGTTTAAAAAAAATTAAAATATTAGTAAGCGACGTCTAACTTAGACTCTTTAAAATGTAAATGGCTTTTGTGTGAGGAGTCTGCGACATTTTGTAGCAAAAATTTCGAAACTTCGTTGAAGACATTCTTCTCGACTTTCTTGTGTGATTCTCCTGACTTTCTTGTGTGATTCTCCTGACGTTTGTACATCGTAATGTTGACGACTTAGTTGAAATACAAACGTCCTCGCAGTCGGAAGATAAAAAAGTATGTATAAATATGCACAATCATTAAACATTTATTATAACAAGATTTTATAGGCAGTTACTCCACAACTGGTATACAACTTTATGTCTGACTTAGGTATGTAAAAAAAAAACAACGACTCTATACTATTTTTTGAACACCTCTGCTTGATTAAGTAATTTGAATATATCAAATAAAAAAAAATTTGACAAAAAAAATCTGCCTTGGATTCCTATCTCAAAAAGAACATTTTAGAAGAATTTTGAAAGATTTCAAATATTTAAAAATATCTCAATATCGTTTTTATGTGATAGAGAACAAAGACAGTTTATGTGGAGACACAAACTCAAAATCAGCCCCCGAAAAGTGGTCCACCCAGGCAGGTAAAAAGGCAGGTTTCAATATTTTAAGAAAGAACATTAGAATGAAATTATTTCAAAGACAAATGACAGATAAGAATGGAGAAAGAAGGTTGACGGATCTTGTGTGGTGCCCCAGCGGTCCACAGACCAAAGGATAGGTGAAAGTGAATGTGAAGTTAGATGTGAACATGGCCTAACTAATGTCTTATAATGAATATGTAATTGCTCTGGTTGTTTTGTAAAGGGTCAATCTCTTATTCCTCAAGAAAAAAAACATTTCCGTAAAAAAAAAATATAAAAAAAATAAATCCTTTAGTTCAGCATGCTATCGTCGTTATGAGACACTGCCGTCACAATGCAGGTCACGAGATAATATGAAAAACTACTTATTAATTGTTGTTTTAAATTATATCCAACTTATAAGCATACTAAATAGATTTTTCTCTTCAAAAAAAAGTAAACATTTTTTTTGTGTGTAAATGTAGTAGTTAGTATAAAAGAACTTACTAAGTTAGCAATAAAAATGTAAAAAAAATTTCTTTTGACAAAAAAATTAAAATCGTTTGCATAAATGTGTTTAAAATATGGTAGATTGAGATTCCCCCTACTAAGAAGCCTCCCGTGTTTGTTACAATTAATAGTGAATAGTTGTAAAAGTGGTGTATTTTTTATGAAAAAAAACTGCTTGCATAAGTGATTTAAAAAATTAGATATTCGGTTTAAGAAAAGAAAAAAGTAGCCGTTGCATCAGAACTTTGAATGGTCTAAAATATTATGATGTCGGATTTTCACTATCTTTTCTAGTTTACCAAATCTAAACGGGACGGACGGACAGACATTCCACACAAAACTAATAGCGTCTTTTCCCTTTTCGTGGGCCGCTAATAAGCACAAAAATTATTTCGTTGGCCTAAAGATAACTTTTTTTTTTAATAAAACAAACTCCTACATTCTAACTTTATAACTATGTCTTAATTTTTTGTTCAGTTTTATTGAATTATTGCTTTTCAAGCAAAACTTAAAAAAAAAAAATATTACTAACGAGACCAAAAACAAAAATCGTCTGAATAGTAATCCAATATTATCTCACAGCGAGACACAATTATTATAATATAAAAGAACCAGAATGGGTTTGGATAAAAATTTTAAAAAGAGGGGGGGGGGAGTAGATAAGCAATTAAATATCAAGAGACTTTCTTAAATTTGTAATATATTTATTGTGTTGGTTTGTAATTACTACTATCATGTCTTAACATCGTTTCTTAGCAAATGCTATGACAAGCTGACATGTGTTCCGAGGTCCGATGTGTGACCAGTGTCACTAGGGCTGCCACTAAGGCTGACAACTGAGAAATCAAACTTGAGCGGGGGGGGGGGGGGGGGCGAATAGGCGGGACTCCAAGAGTACGCCAAAAACATAGGGGAGGGGGTGTGGAGCGGCGTGGAGGTTGAGATTGACACGGGAAGAATATATGCATTGTGTTTTCCTTGTGTCTCTTTCATGACTCGCTCTCTCCAAAACTCAGAGGCTGCTCAGACTTTTGATGGCAGGCGACCAGAGTCCATGTTTTATAATGCCTACATTTACCCGGATTGTAATTCTCCGTACCTACACACACACACACACTTACACACGCAAGCAAACACAGCCACTCACTCTCACCTTCACACGCACACTGTCACTTACAATCGCTCACTCTCTCACACATACGCACATTCTTACACTCACTCACGCACACTAATTCAATTACACACACTAACACAGACTCTCACACACACTGACACATTCACACTCACACACATACACACACTTACACACTCTCTCTCTCTCACCACGGTTACGGAAATGGCTGCCTGTCATCTGACTGGCGTTCGGTGGTCTCGATGGTCCCGGGTTCAAACCCTGCCCACTGTAATCCCCTGTCGTCCTGATGGAGGTTTGGGCTAGGATGTAATTCTCTTCTAATATACATTGTTCATAGACAGGCGTAGACACGTTGTTGAAAAGGTCCAATGTTCAAAACAAAAAAAGCATCAGAAAGGAGTTAGATCGAAGTGAAGCATTATGGGCAGGCAGTCCAACGAGTTTGTCTCCTGACCAAGAAGCACGCAGCTTGCATGTCCAACATTCACTGTTCAAATTTAATTTATCCTTTTTTTTTTAAATTCAAGAACGTAACTTTTTGATTTATTAATTTGCAGATCTATTAAACATACTTGCTTTACACCATATTGTCTTCCTCTCTCTCTCTCTCTCTATCTATCTCTTTCATCCATACAGAAACACACACATCCAATAATAACGTCTGCTACTGCCGGTGTTCATGAGTCCAATTCCTGTCCGATGTAATAGCTTACGTTGTTAACTGAAGTCTACAATTTGACTCTCTTCCACAGCTGACAACAACTGCTCGGCTTGCAAGCATCCGCTCACACACGAAGCCATGATTGCTGATTTCTGTCGGCTTGAAGTAGGTAAGTGTGCTCACTTTGTTGAAAATACCCATCAGACCTTGCCATCTATGGGGCAGATGATGAAAGGTTATCTGTTTCTGTTAACGAGGATGTCATGTGGCCAGCACAGCGACCAAATGCGATTATTTTCGCAACGAGTGTAAAGAAGACAAAATTAAAAATCCCAGCCTTCAAAAAGATTAGAACTCAAACACCACACAAGATCGGTCAACCTTCTTTCACTATTCTTCTTTGTCATTTGCCTTTCGTAGAATTTCATTCTGATATTCTTTCTGAAAATATAGAAACCTGCCTTTTTACCTGCCTGGGTGGACCACTTCGGGTCTGATTTTGAGTTTGTGTTTCCACACAAAACTGTCATTGTAACCTTGTGTCTTTAACAGGAATACAATGTATTCTTCCCAAAACTATCTAAACCTTACCAACGAGAATTTCCTTTTTGATTAGGCTGAAATGCTCCTTAACTTGTGTCATTACCAGAAAACAAACATTCTTTTTTTGGGATCCCCCAATTCCAGAAAATATCAAAGTATCTAGAATCTAGAACGTCTGCTGTTTATAGTGTAAGAACCACTGGACGCCACAAGTACATGTAATGCTCCACCATGAACTTTTTTTCCCCTCTACTACCAAACGGAATTTTGAAAATTCAAAAACTTCATAATATTTAAAAACTTTTTAAAAATAAAAGTTTAAATCTCACGGATGTGAATTTAACAAGCTAAATTTCAAACCAAAATCTATTCTTATCTTAAGACCAACATAGGTGAAAGCACCTGGCCACCGTGGCATGCCAAGCACCCATGTGCCATAACTCATGATATCAATCTTCATTTGGGTTATCTCCCTTGCAGAGTTTAGTCTGTTGGGATGTAAGGCGATGTCCCACTGTCTGGCCAGAGGGCGCCATTAAATCGTGGACTCATACCTTTTCATACCACTTGTTTATTCCCATTCCAAATGTATAGCCAAATACTTGTCTATTTAGGTCCAATGGAAGTTTGGTCGTAGATCTATAGGCTATTTCTTTTCAAGTCAAAACTCAAAACAGTGATTTAAGCATAAGTGATATTCGTGAACATAATATACATTTTGTTGACGTTGCACTCAGTGTTTCTCAAACTTTATATAGTGATGCCCCCTTTCCCGGATCAAAATCTACTCCTTTCTTAGCGAGCTAATGGATCTAGGTGAGTGCTGTAAGCTACCCGAGCGCGATCCCTGCAGAGCCTCCATTGTTTTCCTGTACCCTGAGCTTCAGTAATTCACTCTCCTGGCTTCATTAGGGAGAATGTAGGTAAATTTAAAAATCTGGCCAACTCTTCTCAGCCTGAACGTGACACTCTGGTGGAAACGTTCGTTAGAAGAGACGAATAACCAACAGGGAAGTAAAACAGAACCCCCGTTGGGGTTTCAAGGAACCGAGTTCCTTGCACTGGTGGGGATGGAAGAGAGCCTCAACAATCAACCCTGTCACAATCTACACACCCGATTGAGGGGCCTTTGTAAGGCGGACGACGCAAGGCTGATGTGGTACAAAATACGGGTGTTCCCCGTAGCGCTTACTCTCGATTATGAGGATTTTGAGCTTCGGGAAACACTGGACACCAGACAGTTCTTTAGAGACGCTGAATTCAGTTATAGATCTGCAAAGTCTGTAAAGTCTACATTGGAAAAGTATATAGAACTAGTTACGGGGTAAGGGAAGATGGTTTTGTAGCCTTAGTGACGACTTGCCAGTTTGACTTTATGTTTTGTAGCCTTAGTGACGACTTGCCAGTTTGACTTTATTTCCAGTTGTCATCAATTTTAAGAGAAAAAAAATATGTTCATTTAATTCACTTAAATCCAAAAGTTCAAAAAGTACATTGATATGCTTTTTTTTTTCACCTAACAATCTTGCAAGCCTTTATCCTATTGATATTTTATAAGATCAGTTATAAATATTAATGATCAGAGTTGATTGTAGTAAAGTAGGTATTCTGGATACATGAGGCTTCTGTAGACTATTCAAACAGAGTTTATTGTAGTAAAGTCAGTATTCTGGATACATGAGGCTTCTGCAGACTATTCAAACAGAGTTGATTGTAGTAAAGTCAGTATTCTGGATACATGAGGCTTCTGTAGACTATTCAAACAGAGTTTATTGTAGTAAAGTCAGTATTCTGGATACATGAGGCTTCTGCAGACTATTCAAACAGAGTTGATTGTAGTAAAGTCAGTATTCTGGATACATGAGGCTTCTGTAGACTATTCAAACAGAGTTGATTGTAGTAAAGTCAGTATTCTGGATACATGAGGCTTCTGTAGACTATTCAAACAGAGTTGATTGTAGTAAAGTAGGTATTCTGGATACATGAGGCTTCTGTAGACTATTCAAACAGAGTTGATTGTAGTAAAGTCAGTATTCTGGATACATGAGGCTTCTGTAGACTATTCAAACAGAGTTGATTGTAGTAAAGTCAGTATTCTGGATACATGAGGCTTCTGCAGACAATTCAAACAGAGTTGAGTGTAGTAAAGTCAGTATTCTGGATACATGAGGCTTCTGTAGACTATTCAAACATAGTTGATTGTAGTAAAGTCAGTATTCTGGATACATGAGGCTTCTGCAGACAATTCAAACAGAGTTGATTGTAGTAAAGTCAGTATTCTGGATACATGAGGCTTCTGCAGACTATTCAAACAGAGTTGATTGTAGTAAAGTCAGTATTCTGGATACATGAGGCTTCTGCAGACTATTCAAACAGAGTTGATTGTAGTAAAGTCAGTATTCTGGATACATGAGGCTTCTGCAGACTATTCAAACAGAGTTGATTGTAGTAAAGTCAGTATTCTGGATACATGAGGCTTCTGCAGACAATTCAAACAGAGTTAGTTGTAGTAAAGTCAGTATTCTGGATACATGAGGCTTCTGTAGACTATTCAAACAGAGTTGATTGTAGTAAAGTCAGTATTCTGGATACATGAGGCTTCTGTAGACTATTCAAACAGAGTTGATTGTAGTAAAGTCAGTATTCTGGATACATGAGGCTTCTGTAGACTATTCAAACAGAGTTGATTGTAGTAAAGTCAGTATTCTGGATACATGAGGCTTCTGCAGACTATTCAAACAGAGTTGATTGTAGTAAAGTCAGTATTCTGGATACATGAGGCTTCTGCAGACAATTCAAACAGAGTTAGTTGTAGTAAAGTCAGTATTCTGGATACATGAGGCTTCTGTAGACTATTCAAACAGAGTTGATTGTAGTAAAGTCAGTATTCTGGATACATGAGGCTTCTGTAGACTATTCAAACAGAGTTGATTGTAGTAAAGTCAGTATTCTGGATACATGAGGCTTCTGCAGACTATTCAAACAGAGTTGATTGTAGTAAAGTCAGTATTCTGGATACATGAGGCTTCTGCAGACAATTCAAACAGAGTTGAGTGTAGTAAAGTCAGTATTCTGGATACATGAGGCTTCTGTAGACTATTCAAACAGAGTTGATTGTAGTAAAGTCAGTATTCTGGATACATGAGGCTTCTGCAGACAATTCAAACAGAGTTGATTGTAGTAAAGTCAGTATTCTGGATACATGAGGCTTCTGCAGACTATTCAAACAGAGTTGATTGTAGTAAAGTCAGTATTCTGGATACATGAGGCTTCTGCAGACAATTCAAACAGAGTTAGTTGTAGTAAAGTCAGTATTCTGGATACATGAGGCTTCTGCAGACTATTCAAACAGAGTTGATTGTAGTAAAGTCAGTATTCTGGATACATGAGGCTTCTGCAGACAATTCAAACAGAGTTGATTGTAGTAAAGTCAGTATTATGGATACATGAGGCTTCTGCAGACTATTCAAACAGAGTTGATTGTAGTAAAGTCAGTATTCTGGATACATGAGGCTTCTGCAGACAATTCAAACAGAGTTGATTGTAGTAAAGTCAGTATTCTGGATACACGAGGCTTCTGCAGACAATTCAAACAGAGTTGATTGTAGTAAAGTCAGTATTATGGATACATGAGGCTTCTGCAGACAATTCAAACAGATTAGAAAGAAATGGCTCACGGGATGTTTCCTTCTTCTTTTAATAGTGTCTGTGTGTGTGTGTCATGAACCTAGAAATATTTGTATATAAGTGTGTGTCTGTGTGTGTGTCTTGGACCTAGATATGTTTGCATATAAGTGTGTGTGTGTGTCATGAACCTAGATATGTTTGCTAATAATATGTGTGTGTGTGTGTGTGATGGACCTAGATATGTTTGCATATAAGTGTGTGTGTGTGTGTGTGTCTTGGACCTAGATATGTTTGCATATAAGTGTGTGTGTGTGTCATGAACCTAGATATGTTTGCTAATAATATGTGTGTGTGTGTGTGTGTGATGGACCTAGATATGTTTGCATATAAGTGTGTGTGTGTGTGTGTGATGGACCTAGATATGTTTGCATATAAGTGTGTGTGTGTGTGATGGACCTCGATATGTTTGCATATAAATGTGTGTGTGTGTGTGTCTGTGATGGACTTAGATATGTTTGCATATAAGTGTGTGTGTGTGTGATGGACCTCGATATGTTTGCATATAAATGTGTGTGTGTGTGTGTGTCTGTGATGGACTTAGATATGTTTGCATATAAGTGTGTGTGTGTGTAATGAACCTAGATATGTTTGCTAATAATAAGTGTGTGTGTGTGATGGACCTAGATATGTTTGCATATAAGTGTGTGTGTGTGTGATGGACCTAGATATGTTTGCATATAATTGTGTGTGTGTGTGATGGACCTAGATATGTTAGCATATAAGTGTGTGTGTGTGTGTGATGGACCTAGATATGTTTGCATATAAGTGTGTGTGTGTGTGATGGACCTAGATATGTTTGCTAATAATAAGTGTGTGTGTATGTGTGTGTGATGGACCTAGATATGTTTGCATATAAGTGTGTGTGTGTGTGATGGACCTAGATATGTTTGCATATAAGTGTGTGTGTGTGTGTGATGGACCTAGATATGTTTGCATATAAGTGTGTGTGTGTGTGAGTGAAGGACTTAGATATCTAAGTTTGTAGATAATTGTGTGGTTTGAGACAAAGACAGTCAAAAAAGAAATGGAAAGAAGCCTGGTGAAGACACTGAGCACACAGATCAACTAATTAACAAAACGTAATGGCGGGGCTTCTAGTGGATCAGAACCTCAGGCCAGAAGCCATGCAAATAAACAGAATGCATTTTTTACGTTTAATTATTTACACATTTTATTGTTCTAATTTATATTATGCACGATTTTTGTGGAAATAGAAAGTACAGATGTATACAATCTCGTTAATGTTAATGCACCTTTTGTTCCTTCTTTGTTTCTCTCTTTTTTTTCACCTTTCTCTCACTCTCACTCTCTCTCTCTCTCTCTCTCTCACTCTATCCCTTCTATCTATTTTTATCCTCTTAGCAATGATCTAATCGTCTTTCTTAAAAATGTGGGAAAATTCTGGACTAAGATTTAATTAGCTTCAAATCTGAAGGAGGCGCATCCGAAACGTGTCAAAATTTTCTAAATGAAACCCTCGGACATGCTGTTAGACCTTTAAAACGTGTTCTGATACATTCAGATATACATAGGTGGGTGATCTGAAAAGTCTCCGACCTAACACTAGAATGAGGTTTAGTGTTTCTTCAAATCAATAGAAAGAAATCTTCTTTCAGATCTATACGCTTCCCCCAGAGGTATTCCACTTCACCAACTATCGAACCTCTAACGATCCATATGGTTGGTCTATATAGCGTCTTTTCTAAAGCAATGGTTGTGTTTGGTGGACAGAGCTCTGTATCCAATGTTTGTGTCAGGTGGACAGAGCTCTGTATCCAATGGTTGTGTCAGGTGGACAGAGCTCTGTATCCAATGGTTGTGTTTGGGGGAAAGAGCTCTGTATCCAATGGTTGTGTCAGGTGGACAGAGCTCTGTATCCAATGGTTGTGTTTGGTGGACAGAGCTCTGTATCCAATGGTTGTGTTTGGTGGACAGAGCTCTGTATCCAAAGGTTGTGTTTGGTGGACAGAGCTCTGTATCCAATGGTTGTGTCAGGTGGACAGAGCTCTGTATCCAATGGTTGTGTCAGGTGGACAGAGCTCTGTATCCAATGGTTGTGTCAGGTGGACAGAGCTCTGTATCCAATGGTTGTGTCAGGTGGACAGAGCTCTGTATCCAATGGTTGTGTCAGGTGGACAGAGCTCTGTATCCAATGGTTGTGTCAGGTGGACAGAGCTCTGTATCCAATGGTTGTGTTTGGTGGACAGAGCTCTGTATCCAATGGTTGTGTCAGGTGGACAGAGCTCTGTATCCAATGGTTGTGTCAGGTGGACAGAGCTCTGTATCCAATGGTTGTGTTTGGGGGACAGAGCTCTGTATCCAATGGTTGTGTCAGGTGGACAGAGCTCTGTATCCAATGGTTGTGTTTGGTGGACAGAGCTCTGTATCCAATGGTTGTGTTTGGTGGACAGAGCTCTGTATCCAAAGGTTGTGTTTGGTGGACAGAGCTCTGTATCCAATGGTTGTGTCAGGTGGACAGAGCTCTGTATCCAATGGTTGTGTCAGGTGGACAGAGCTCTGTATCCAATGGTTGTGTCAGGTGGACAGAGCTCTGTATCCAATGGTTGTGTTTGGTGGACAGAGCTCTGTATCCAATGGTTGTGTCAGGTGGACAGAGCTCTGTATCCAATGGTTGTGTCAGGTGGACAGAGCTCTGTATCCAATGGTTGTGTTTGGTGGACAGAGCTCTGTATCCAATGGTTGTGTCAGGTGGACAGAGCTCTGTATCCAATGGTTGTGTTTGGTGGACAGAGCTCTGTATCCAATGGTTGTGTTTGGTGGACAGAGCTCTGTATCCAATGGTTGTGTCTGGTGGACAGAGCTCTGTATCCAATGGTTGTGTTTGGTGGACAGAGCTCTGTATCCAATGGTTGTGTTTGGTGGACAGAGCTCTGTATCCAATGGTTGTGTTTGGTGGACAGAGCTCTGTATCCAAAGGTTGTGTTTGGTGGACAGAGCTCTGTATCCAAAGGTTGTGTTTGGTGGACAGAGCTCTGTATCCAATGGTTGTGTTTGGTGGACAGAGCTCTGTATCCAAAGGTTGTGTTTGGTGGACAGAGCTCTGTATCCAATGGTTGTGTTTGGTGGACAGAGCTCTGTCTCCAATGGTTGTGTTTGGTGGAGTTGAAGGTATTTGAATTAAAGACGTAGAAACTGCCAGAAATGAGTTTTTGTTTCTTTTTTCACAATTTTCGATTCATATTTTTAAATCACCGAACTCTCCACTCCAAGTTTAGACATCGAATACTATTACAATATTGTGAAACCAGCTAAACATACAGCATACACACAAAAAAACCGCACATAATAATTTGTCCTACTCTAAATTCATGGCCATACTTTCGATACTACAGGGTGATTGATAGAAAAGTGGAAAATGTGTAAAACAGCTATTTATTTGTAACAAGGATAATTTTTATAAGTTTTTAAAGGTATATGTTTTATTAAACTCATAGATTGTCAACATGTCGTCAGTGCACTTCAGAGCAGTGTCTTAACCTGGAAATCCCAAGCTCGTGGAGCGTCGTGAAGGGTAACTTGTCACGTCCACTATTCAGAAGCTCTGTTAACAGCAAGCCCCAAGCGCGTTAAGCCATGACTTTTAACTCTGGGCATTTGGAGCTTGTTCTTCAGGATCTCATCTGAGACTCAAATTTCCCGCTTTTCTAGCGACCACCCTGTATACGACCAGCCTGTATAATTTTAATTAAAAAAAAAATACTTTCAACAGCTGATAATTCTTTTCCCTTGTTTTCATCCTCAGCCATGCGGGTACAGATCAAAGAGTTCCGTAATGTGAACGGAAACAAGGAACTCATCCTGAAAAACAAAAGGACATTCTTCAAGGGAGAGAAGCTCTTCAAAAACGCGCGCCAGCTGACGGCGGTGATCGAAGGCGGGGCCAGCTGCACGTGCCAGACCATCAACTCCACAACGGAGCGCTACATGTTGATGGGCATCAAGAGAGACGACAAGATCATCGTCAAGTTCGGGATGCTCTGGAACAAGAAGGACAAAGAGTTCAAAAAAGGGTTCAAGGCCATCCACAAGGGCAACACGTGCGAGGGCATCTTCCGGGAAATGGTTGTGAACGGGGAAACGAAACCTCCTAGCGGCACCGGAACCACACAGGGCGCTAAGGACACCGGGAAGAAACCAAGCAAAAACAAAAAGGGCGGGAAAAACCAGAAACCTCCGAAAAAAGGAAAACAGAACACCAAAAAGAATAAAAAGGGAAACAAGGAGAAAGAGAACGATAAGGAGAAGATGAAAGACAAAAAAGGAAAGAAAGGAAAGGATAAGGTCAAGACAACCTCGGGAAACACCGCCAACCGAAGAGACACTATGTCCAAAACAGAGCTGGAAGATCGGGCGTTGAGTAATTTCATGAAGGTGGCCAACTGACTACCTGGCCAATCCATTGACGATCTCACGTTTGATCTGATGGGCTCACCCTAAAACCTGCTTCAGAAGTTTCGAAACAATTCTATGAATAGACAAATCTCAACAGTTCTAGAAAGAGAGAGCATTCGTTTAATTAAAAAAAAAAAGGTGAAGAAACGAACTTTGGAGAAATCTGTCAAACGTGTGAATTCAAACAAATATTATGATCAGGAGCTAGCGGAGATGTGCCAGAATGACTTTTTTTTTTGGCAATGCCAAATAATTTTCCAAATAATCAAAATAAAATATTGGCCAGTAATTTCTGCTTCTAAAACTGCAGTGATTCCATTGCTGCAGATGTTTTATTTACTCAGTTCCATTTAATCCCCTAAGAAAGAAAGGCATTTAGTTGAGGTCTTATTTGGCACAAGTCTTGTTGCTTGAGCACAGGCTGAAGAGGAAATCTTCCAGGAATTAAACGGGATGAGAAAAGGTCATCTGAGTCGACATACCTTTGTCTCAGTAGTGACCATGTGAAGACATTGTCCACGCCTATATTATGACCTTGGGAAGGTATTGCCCACGTCACGGAAATGACCTTGTGAGGATATTTTCCAAGTCACTGTAAAAACTCATAGCAGCGACCTTGGAAGATATTGCCAAGTTAATATAAGGAAGTTTTGAAAGTATTGACCACGTTACTATACTGGCCGATAATGAATGCCAAATGACCTTCAATGACCTGATCATGATAATAATTGCACTTGATCAAGCTCGTCAATGGATTTGTTCATTCTGAACTGACAAAATATGTTCAACCTCATTTTATTTTCTTTGTGTTAGACAGAGCGATAAATCAAAAAAACGGTTTATCAGCGAAGAAAACATTTAGTTTGATATCATGGGAACTGAAGAAAGATTGGCTTCTGCCAGACATTTTCACAGACATTCGATCAGACGTCGTGATGACGTGTCTTCGACGTCATGACTGAAAGGCCTGGTGACGTCCTGACGACGGCCAGTGTTGCTGATGATACATTTTGTTAACTCATAATTTATTGCTGTTTCTATTTTGTTTGTTTAGCATTTAGACATGAGTATTTATGTTCTTTGTGTTGTGTCTAATGCTACGAGATGTACTGCTATTATGTCTTATTATGTTAGGATCTAAACTATAACAATTTACTGATAAATACAATAACTGAAACGGTAACAATAAAAGGCTTGCGTCTGATCCAGGCCAACGTTCCTTGTCTTTTCAAGAGTTACCAAACAGTCTCAACGAAGATGCTTTCATGTCTTACAATACTGCAACATATTGAAGAACCCCTCTCTCTTTCTCTCTCTCCTTATACTTATAATTTGTGTGTGTGTTTTTTTTTTTCTTAAATTCTTTTTCGGATTCGGGGTGATTGACTGAAGCCCGAAGAAAATGGTTGGTCTTTACATTTATTTGTATACTTCCAAGTTTTGAGATTTCTCAGACTAGAATAGAATGCGCCTCAACTTGCTGCAGGTCACAGCAAACGAGTTTCTTGGTAGCTTCCTTTTTTTTTAAATGATTATTTTTTGTGTAGTCTAAATTGCTCTAGATGTCTATTTTGTGATTCGCTGTGTTTACTAATCAAATTGTAATTATTTATAAACTTGTATATATTGTTCAGAAGAAGCCTCCTAGCAATGTTAAACCTGTGTATCCATTGAATATGTACAAGGACAAACTGTATTTAAAACGTTTGTGGTGTTTTGATACTTCGCACGATCGCATTCCCGAAGTTTGTGCTAGGGAATGTAGGCCTGTAAAACTGCTTTTGTTTCACGAGTTGACTAGCTATCGATTCCTTTTTGGAAAGCATACAAGTAAAGCGAGGGGATAAGACTTTCAAATACAATTTTAAACATAAACGTATACACCTATTTATGATCATCTGTCCAATGTTTAACCATGTTTACCTAGCCGTAAGAGAAACAGAGTACACAGATGGATATCTAGTGATTACTTTCTAATTTGAACACAATTCTGTCTTTTGTTTCACGCTGCAATAAGGTGTTTACTATCAGCTCCACGTCTCGCTACATCTCTTTTACAACGTATGGATTGCTGTCAACAAGTTTGAAAGTTTGACTCGAAACAAATTTGTTTGTAAAGACGACTGAGTCTTTATGGTGTACACCTAGAGGAACATGTGATGAGTTCAAGAGGAACATGTGATGAGTTCAAGAGGAACATGTGATGAGTTCAGCCATTCGTTTGGCGAATGATAATACTAGAGCTGGACAAATAATTTGACCAGGCATAATTTGACCAGGCATAATTCTCAGCGCTTAGATGTGTATTTCATTGACAAGTTTTGTTTTTTTTTGTTATTGTTATTCCGTTGTTTTTAATGCTGTTTTTTTTTTGTTAACCCGTGCGATTGACTTGATCTTTTCGACAACACCTGGGCTGCTCTACATTTGATGACCGCCTGGTGGAAGGGTTATACGCTCTGGATTGTCATCTCGATGGGTCCGGGTTCGAATCCTGCCTGCCGCAATCCCCGTCTTCCTCTGGGAGGTTTGGGCTAGAATGTAATCTTCAATTCTGAAGGAACACCTGTAACATGTTTAAAAAATTGACTTGATTGTTTCGACAATTCCTACATTGACTTGATTTTTCTACAATACCTGCACAGTTCTAGAATTGATTTAATGTTTTCAACAAAACCTGCTTTGCTCGACTCTGTAATGTGTTTGTGATTTGATTTCTTAACTCTCCTATTTTCTTAAAACCCAATGTTTTGTTTGTTCCTATATTCTCATTTATTCCTACTGTTAAGTAATGTTCTAATTCTGTTGTTTGTGTTCTTCATTGTTACAATGTTTTATTCTTTGTTCACTGACTAAATATTTGTAAATAAAAGTGTATAGTCTCGTAATGTTTCCTTAGCCTCGCTTTAGGTTCTTCATATAGTTCGGATTGTTGGGGGGGGGGGGGGGGGCGTATAGCAATAGGCCCCAATAGTTCAGCATTTAATCCTAGAGAAATACATTAGTAATGTCTTATTTGTTTCACTTTATCAGAAAGTAATCATATTTTTGATTAATATTCAGTAATAACAAAATGATGGCTTTCTTTGGATCAAGACTTACGAAAAAAAAAAAAAAACATAAGCACTGACCTATAGAATGCTATACATAAATCATACGTGTACAATGATAGTATAGATGTGTAGATTTGTATAGGTCTTGGTAACCGTATATGTAGGCTATATGTATTTTTGATAGGTCTTCATAGTGACATGTATGTATTAGATCTGTAGAGCTCTTTATTCTCATAGGTATGGATTTGATTCAAAGTAGATCTTTCTTGATCTTTATGTCATATTTAATGTACACGGTGAGGCCGAAAGTTGGATAAATAGGCCTATCACTTTCTGACGGAATTTCTTGAATGGAAATACAACTATTGAACATGCTGATTTTTTGTTTGCTGGCTAGTAAAGAGTCAAAGTAAAGACAATAAGAAGAGAATGACTAAATAGTCTCTCACATACACCGGACACATTAAAGACAAACACTGTAGATAATACATACTTTACATATTTGTAAAGACAAACACTGTAGATAATACATACTTTACATATTTGTAAAGACAAACACTGTAGATAATACATACTTTACATATTTGTAAAGACAATGCAGACACAAAGCACCAAAAGGTTTTTAAACTAATTATGCATATTGTACATACTATATACACGGTACACACACTGCATATGATAAACTCACTTCACAGACACAACACACACTCCGAAGGGCTACACATTAGACCTAACTTCAAAAGCTGCACATATACTACACACACACAGCCTTTGGTACACAAATTGCAAATTCAACACACATATTACAAAAGGTAGAAGACATTTCACATTTCGGCATACACTACACACACTGCACGTTGTAGGCCTAATGGCATACACACTGCATACTAAACACACCTAATTTTTTATGGAACGATCGATCTAAATTTTCTCTACAGTAAAATATTTTTGGAAGGTGTTTAGAAAGAACAAAAGGTTCTGGTCTAATGCTAAGCGCAGAAGTGACCAAATTACACACCCAGATCTAGGAAACATATATACCTAGATCTTCAGAGTGTATCTATAGCTGTTGCTAAATATTCCAACCAGATTTAGAGGAACAAAAAGGAAGAAGAATAGCTTGCTGACTGCTTCTCTCGTCTGCTGTGATAACGTGGGGGAAATTTTTTCGTCTTTTATTATTATTATTTCTTTTTTTTTTTTTTTTGCCCGTGCATTATTTTCAAGATAAGGAAGACATGTTGAATGGATATACCTGGATCTCCTTGAGGTGGCTGCTGTAGCGGTCTAGACGCTAGATTTGGAAGGATATTTTTAGAAAGCTGTCGAAATATTGGATTGTAAGGAAGAAAAACTTAAACTAATCGGCCTGGGGTTACCCACACACACACACACACACACACAAACACACCAACCACCACCAGCAAAAAAAAAAATATGAGAAAGGTGCTATAGAGAAAGAAAAGAAAAAAAAAGGGGGGGGGGTGGGAATCGAGTAGTGAGTTAATATTTTTAAAAAGGCTTGGACCTGCTTTGGTGTTATCATTAAGCGATTCAGGCAGTGGTTATTTTTTTTTACGTCATATGTCTGGGTTGAACTGGGGATAGAAGTTCCATTACAACTGTGTTCATTGGATTAAATTTCTGTTACTTCTGTTCGTAGTAGCTTCTGTCATTGGGAGCAAAAGGCGAAAGAAATCAACGATGTTTACATATTTAAAAAATAAACGAATGCTTGCTGTTTAGATTTGTAGAGATATGTAGCGAAAAGAAAGTGAAAGGGCTTTGTTGGAATAGTACAGATTTAGAAGAGATATGTAGCGAAAAGAAAGTGAAAGGGCTTTGTTGGAATAGTACAGATTTAGAAGAGATATGTAGCGAAAAGAAAGTGAAAGGGCTTTGTTGGAATAGTACAGATTTAGAAGAGATATGTGGCGAAAAGAAAGCGAAAGGGCTTTATTGGAATAGTACAGATTTAGAAGAGATATGTGGCGAAAAGAAAGCGAAAGGGCTTTGTTGGAATAGTACAGATTTAGAAGAGATATGTAGCGAAAAGAAAGTGAAAGGGCTTTGTTGGAATAGTACAGATTTAGAAGAGATATGTGGCGAAAAGAAAGTGAAAGGGCTTTATTGGAATAGTACAGATTTAGAAGAGATATCGTTAAAGGTAGATTATTTACTAAACAAAGTCGAATAGAAAAGTAAAACTCATGATGTATTTTTTGAAAAGAGTTCATAGATCAATGTCTCCCATTCTCGTTTGTTTGTATCTAAAATTGTTTTGGAGATTTGGTCAGAAATTCAATATGTTGTGAAATCAGTCAATAAAACATATCTAGTTCTACTGTTGTAACATTGTCTTGTTTATTTCCTTTTAAACAAAATAAGAAAAAAATTAGAATTGAAACTAGAGAACACAAGCGCAAGATTAGAGAGAGAGAATGAAAAGAAGAGAGACAGAAAGAAAGAGATAGAGAAAAATAGAGGAGAGAAAGAGTGAGATAAAGAGATTGAGAGTGAAAGAAAGACAGACAAGAAGGAGAGAGAGAGAGGGAGGCCGCGAGATCTTCTAGTTATGATGATCTTATCAAATCAAATGTATTACAAATGCATCTCATCGAACGTCTGCAAGCAAAAAAAAACCAACAAAACAACTCTCACTAGGCCATCTAACAACAGCTTACATTAAGGCATCAATGAGAATAACTGAACAAAAAAATGGCACTTCCATTGCACAAAGATAACAGAAAATTGTCCACATCAACGCGGCAAACTATTAAAATAATTGCAGACTTTCATGTGAGCCTAACTAGATTGACAAGTAGCCTAGTTTGTGCAATATTGCTGCTATTAAAAAAAATATTATTTGAAAAATAATAATAACAATAATAATGCTGATGATCAATAAATAGGGGAGATAAATCCTGGTTGTCTTTGTGCAAAAAGCATTACGTATGTTATCTTACTTTGATTATTCTCTTGCTTGACAACACTATTTCACGAATTAGAATTATATGATTGCAGTGTCTGATGGAATGCAATTCTGACAAGAGTAAAGCATCAAAATGTGAGCATTCTGCCAGTACTATAAACCTCAAATCATTGCTCACATTTACATCCGAATTTTAAATGTATGCCATATGTAGATTAATTCTTAATAGATAGCCAAAGTCACGATGAAGGTAGATGTTCATTTGTTGTTGTTGTTGTTGTGTGTGATCGAATATTTCATTTATTCTTTGACTGTCTTGATAATCTTACATTTTCTTATAAATAAGTAATGCATTTTATCTCATCTTTTTTTTTTTATAAATTGCAACTATTCTTAGGGCTTAATTACTTATATATAACTATATATTTTAAAATAATTTTAACTTTGTATTTGGCCTAATAAGATGCGTTGATTATACACACCATTTGATAATTCGATGCATATAATAAAAAAGCTTGTCTTTGAGACCATAGATGAATGCAGTCCTAGCTGTGACCTACATGTTTTGCCACATCCAGCGCAGACATAACAAACAATAAGTACTGTGCACATTTCCGTAATGTATTTCTACAGTAGACTTAAATTGAACATGAGAAAAACGATCTTTTCGAGTGGAATAATTCTAATCGTTGACTTTTGAAGTATTCTCAGTTCTGTCCAATAGTCTACATAATATAAATAGATGTTGACCTAGTTTACATAATATAAATAGATGTTGACCTAATTTGTTTGTTCTTACTTGAAATTTAAAGTCACTCATTTTTTTTATTTTATTTTTAAATATTAAAAAAAAACTAAAAACTTTAAATCTCAAAATTCAGGAAACAAACTAATTACTTTTCTTCTTCCCTCTCAATTTAAACCTAACATCTTGCTCAAAACTAAACCTCTTTCAAACCAACTGTTCAATTGTTACTGCAGTAGAATTTTTTTTTATTCAAATCCAAAAATAAACTTTTTAAAATCTGACTCACTTTCATTTTTTTTTTTTCATTCTTTCAACCCAAAGAAGAATTCAAACACCATTTCACAATCAACTTAAATCCTACTGCTAGTGAATGGAATAAACCAACAGACAAAATATTACAAAAATACTTTTAAAAAAAAACAACAAGGGCATTTCCTCAAACTTTTTCTATAATTCCTGCATTTAAAACTAGATCAAGGACTGTCTTTAAAACATTTAAGAAAACTCTAGATCTGTCATGGATAGCTGTCTTTTATACAAATAGCTGCTAGCAAAAGTGGACATCTGAAAACAAGCTCCATGACAGAACCAAAGCACCACCAGTTACCGCTGTCTTTACAGATTCAAATCCACTCTTCAAGTAGTGACTAGCAACACCTCATCTACTCCAACAGAATTGATAACACCAATCATGATAACCCATCATATAACAGCAAAATTTAATATAACAGTCACATTGCAATGGATCCCTGGGCACAAAGGCATTACCTCACTCTCAAGTCAATATTAGCCAACAATAAAAAAAAAAGGAGTGGCTCAACCAGAGGGCATAAGAAAGCACTGGCAGAGCAAGGTACAAAGAAATGACTACAAATGACCACACCAGACAAACTGAATAGCAATTTCTTCCCATGCAAAGTGCAACCTACTATTCCAACTAAGAACAGGACACACACCTTTAAATGATCACCTTAACAGAATATATCTCACTTACCCCTCTGTAGACACTGCACCCACCCTTATGAAACTGTTAATTATATTCTATTTGAATTTTAATCCACCTTAGGCAGACCCTACCGCCACTACAGCCCTACTAACACACTGTCGCTGAACAAATGAAAAAAGCAGCACGCTTTTTTTTTTTGTTTGACACAGACTGCATAAGAGCCTACAGCTCAGCAGCAAAAAGATGGCTAAAAGAAGAAGAATTGAGTAAAGGGATAACACCATTCAGTCACTGCTATATCTTTCCATGTTGTAAGGTTAATTTCCCCTTAACTCAGTACTTTTTCTATATAAAACAAAAATAATGTGTTACAACTAATTGATTATATTATTTGTTAATAACAACTCCTATTATAAGCTATCCCGACATGAACAATCTATATTTTTTTTTCACATCAGAACCAGACACAAAAGAACGAGACAACACAAGTTAAAAAAACCTGAAAAATGGGACCAGTAAAATTTATCCTTGTGGAGTGTCACTGGAGAATTCCTAGTCCTTCAAAACTGCATTCCATTGAGAGGCCAAAACAAGACACTGGCCTCAAAATATCAGCATTGATGAAAAACAAGTAAAATATAAAAAATACTTTAAAAAAAAAACAATTGGTGTGAAAGAAATAACGTGTACATTTATCTAAAGGGACAAAATCTGACATTTAAACATATTGCTTAATACTGAAGGATTAATTGCCCTTGTTGATATGAAAAAAAAAAATTATCAATAATTAATTCACTAATTTGATATACCAATTATAATTGCAAAGTCAGGTCTGAAAAGGGAAACTTTGGTTTAAAAGTTGGTTAATTTGTAAATTGATTCATGTTTTGTTATGTACAATAAATAATGGTGGAAAGTTTCAACTTGATTCGAGAATGGGTGTGAGAGAAATAATATGTAAAATTATCTAAGAAGACAAAGCCCGACAAATTAAGCCATATTGCTAGACACTGAAGGATTAATTTCTCATGTTATGAGGCGGGATGTCTGAGTGGTAAAGTGCTTAGCTTTCAAACCGGGGTCCTGGGTTTGAATCTTGGTAAAGACTGGAATTTTATTTCAGGATCTTTGAGCTCCTCCCAGCTCTAACAGGTACATGACATGAGTTAGGGTAAAGTAAAGGCAGATGGTCATTGTGCTGGCCACATGACACCCTCATTAACTGTGGGACACAGAAACAGATGACCTTTACATCATCTGCCCTATAGATTGCAAGGTCAGTCTGATCCAATCTAATAAGAGAGAATGCATAAGAAAAAGAAAAATGCAGATGCACAGTATCTCACTAGTAGCAACACTAAGGATAAATAAGGATAACTGCAATAGTGCCTCTTTCATTTTCCAAGAAGTCAAATATGTTATCTTTATTGTCAAACTGGTTAATTAGATAAAAGTATAAAAAATTCCTTTTGAGACCTAATCATCTTCAGAACCAGTTTGTGTAGACAATGGTTTCATAGGATACCATGATTTTAAATCACTTGGATAGGATTCAATTTTGTCAAGTGCGCTTATAGCATCCATGTTCTATTATGACTAAGCACATAACTAGAAACTATCACCAGAAGATATCAGTTTCATCAAACTTAAATCTATACACCATACAAACATCAAAGGTAAAAGATTTTGAAAAGTCTGCATATGTACAAATAAAGACAAATAATTTGGCAAGTGTTTATAAATCATTTTTAATAAAAAAAAACATTTTCTTATCTTAAGGTTTTAAAGTTATTGTATATTTAGAATATATTTTGGCTATCACAGTATCAATGTTGTATCACACACACACAAGTTATAGAGATAACAATGGAAACAGGAGTATTTTTAGCAGTGTCAAATCAGCCATCAAAAGAGATTTCATAGTGCTAAAAACGTGTTGTTTAATTTTGGCAAATCTCATTTCATTTTAAATTGAAATGTTTGGTTGGGATCAACAAACTCACCAAAATATTTGGCTGGTAAATCACGGTGAGGTCTATCTTGTACTGCTACTTCTTTGAGGGCAAGATTTCTCTTGGTGCTTCTGGCTGAGTCTGGTTTGAGACCCACTTTGTTGCCTCCAAGTTTCCTGCAATATAAAAAAAAATTGTTTTAGTAAATATGTAACTCAAATTATTTGTAGGTGTCAGAAGCATATAATTTGTAGGTGTCATCAACACATAATTTGTAGGTGTCAGTAGCATGTAATTTGTAGGTGTCAGTAGCATGTCATTTGTAGTTGTCAGTAGCATGTAGGGTGAGACTGAATGCATTTTTTTTTTGCTACTGATGTATAAAAAAAATATGTTCCTGCATTTACATATTCTCAGAGTATGAATATTGAACAGTATGTACATTATATGGTCTGAATGTTTTAAAAGTTTTGTATGACATAAGAAGTTTTGTGAGTTGATAGATGGTTTCTTGGAGTAAAGAAGACAATAACTTTTTCTATGCTTTGGATATTTAACTAAAATTTTTTATTCTATTTAATTCTATTTATTAAAGTTTAGCAGTAAAGCACTTGGATTCCAAACCGGGAGGTCCCAGGTTCAAAGACTGGGATTTGAGGATGCCCCTGAGACCACCCAGCTCTAATGGGTACCTGACTTTAGTTAGCGAAAGTAAAGGCAGTTTGTTGTTGTGCTTGTTAACCCTTGGCCATAGCATATTCTGGCCTATAGATCACAAGATCTGCAATGGGAAATTTACTTACCAGTACTTTACTTAGATCATTATAAGTTTTGTTAGTGAATTATTATAAAATAATATAATTATTATAAAAATCAGTGTCTACCAAGCAGTGGTTCTCTCAACTCTTCTATATGGATCTGAGACATGGGTATTATACAGGAACCAACTAAAACTACTTGAATGCTTTCACCAAAGATGCTTGCGCTCCATCATGGACATATGGTGGCAAGACCGCACTACAAACAGTGATGTCCTTGCGAATGCTGGTATGAACAGTATAGAATGGCTTCTTATGGTCTGACAGTTATGCTGGGTAGGGCATGTATCACGTATGGGGGACAAACCTATGCCAAAGCAGTCTTTTTTGGTGAGCTGAAAGGTGGTCGATGTATCAGAGGTGCCCCACAGCTTATGCGCCAACTTGCTTTAACTGACATAAAAGAGGACATCCATCTGGTTGCAGGCAGCTTCAGAAGGAAACAGCTGGAGGAATCTTACAAATACACATTTGAGACCAAAAGAAAATCTGCTGCCGAAGACAGACATAGATGGTGAAAAGAAAATCTAAATTGACCACTGGCAGACAATGGTTATGCCTGCGCTGGAGTGGAAAAACTTGCAAGTCACAGCTGGGGCTGCATAGCTACTGGAAATACTACATTCCTCATTTATCTTCTGACTCAACGACAAGCCTTATTATCATTATTAATCTAAACTGTTATACATTCTTTCTCCTGAATACCTTGTTTTTCATGTGTGCTCTCGTGGCCCAAGATTGGTGACATATTTTCAAGTTAGCTCAAGTAATTGTTGTGAAAATTGTCCAAATACTCCTGTTGAACTGTATGTAGGTTCTTACAGAAGGCTGAAGTCCTAAGACGTTCTTAGAAAATAATTTCAGTGAGATACTTACACATTATATTTAGGCAAAGGGGATGCATACGCTTTATTCCTAATAGCCATGATGGACTTCTCAACATCAGTTGGAGGGTGTTTCCTGTCATAGTCTTCCTTCTGACATTTCTGTAGGCACAGTGGGCACATTACCACATTGGCAACTAAAATATTGTAATGGCAAAAACTAAACACAAGTAACAAGTATAACATCTATCAATAACTCCAAAATATTTTATGTATTCACGGCAATTGAAAAGTTTTGTGACCCCATAATTTACAATAAAAGTACAATGTTTTGTTTACTTTTAAGTATATTATATTAATAAACATTGCACTATTCTAGAATATTATTTTGGTTGTGAAAAGGAATACCTGCTTTAGCCATAAGCAGTGGGTGGCCAGATTTTTTGGCAGTATCTAAAGGTGTGTCTCCTTTGGCATTAAGAAGATCTAAATTGGCATCATGCTGAGCACAACAGTTGAAGCAGTCTGCTTTGCCTTCTTGTGCAGCACAGTGGGCAGGAGTATTCCCATCATCTGTGACAAAAAAAAAAGCAGTTGATCTGCTGAGCAATAAAAGTTATCATAATAGGTATGGCATCTTTTCATTAGAAGTATTAGAAGTCTATATTGATTCAAAGGTAAATTCAAGTCTGTGTATTTGTTACTGGTGATTAGGGAAGGGGACAGAAGGAATAAGAAAAACAAAAACTCCACCATTTTTTGTCTACAGGTCCTAACCTCAAGATTGCCAGTGACTGAAAATAAATTCCTGGTGTGAAATATTGTGGGTGTAAGGGTTTCACCTCTAAGTTGCTTCTACATATGTCCATTTCCTGTGGTTAAATAGAACAGTTGGGTGGAAGGGATTAAATGGATGTCAGGTAAAGGTGGGATTAACATCAGAGATGGAGAGAAAGCAAATAATAACGGATGTTTTTGCATTGATGTAGATGTACAAAGAATTAAATAGAATTATAATATATTTTTTTTTTACTTCTTGTCAACATATTTATTGTTTTTCTGCTCAATATGTTTTTCAAGAAGCTCACACTATTTCTGAGTCAATACAAATATTCATCCAATCAAGAGCTCTCTCACATAATTGTTGTTTTTTTTAACTACATTCTGCTGCTATTTCATTATTTACAAATTATAGAATATCAGTGAATGTCATCTGCAAAAAGAGATTTTTAGGCTTCTTTCTAAAGTTAACTCCCAAAGGGTCAATTTTTAAATAAAAAAAGTTAATTCCAATATTCAGGATAAAAGCAGTAAGTGTTCTCTAGATGCTATCTTTAGAATGTTTCCTAACTTTACATGAGGTAAGGCTATAATAAAAAATTACAGACACACTTGCTATAGATGAAAAACTGATTAAAGGAGATGTTTTAATTGTTTGTAAAATGTTTTACATGTTTCGGATGTTCCTTCAGAGTTGAAGATAGTTTACTTCCTAGTCCAAACCTCCCGCAGGACGACGGGGGATGGGAGCGGGCAGGGTTTGAACCCTCGACTGTCGATAAATCCGAACGACAGTCCAGCACGCAAACCGCACGACCAGGCAGCCATCCTAATTATTTAGTTGTATATACCTAAATCTAACATCTTTACCTATTTTAGCTTTTAAAAAAAGCATTATTCTTAATTTAACTCTTAAAACTACATATTTAAATTTTTAATAATAATAATAATAATAATAAAATAAAAAATTTTAAACAATGCTTATGTTAAAATGCACTAAAAAGTAGAATACAATATAAATGTTGTTAAAAAAAAAGTGTTGGGTGTGAATTTCACTTTAACTCATACTAAACACACCCAACTCTTATTTTTTTTACAACATTTATATTAATTTCTACTTTTTAGTGCATTTTAATATAAGCATTTTTTACTTTTTATTATTTTCATCTTTTTAGTCTTTTCAATTTTTACAATCATTTTCGAGCCACTGATTTATTTAAGTGATCAAGTCTAAGATTAAACTATTTAATTTCATAGTAATTTTGTAGAAGGCAACATTCTCTTGCAAACAGTACCATAACTGTATAATGTGTTTAATGCCTTTCTAGATGATCAACATTATGCTGATTAATTTCAGCTGCTTCAATATTCTAGTAGTAGGCCCCTAGGCTCTCCACATAAAACTACATAAGTCAGTGTATTTTTTTGTTAATGGAATCAATTTGTGAAGACGGTAAGTAAGACAATGTTAACAATTTATTAATTTTATTTTATTAATTGATGAATACACATACAGTATTTGATATAATTTTAACATTAACATTTAATTATTCTATAACTAATTTAACTTTCAATTTTTATGATCTAATTTTCTACAAAAGACTTATCTCTCCTTGGCTAAGAAATATTATTTTCTACAAAAGACTTATCTCTCCTTGGCTAAGAAATATTATTTTCTACAAAAGACTTATCTCTCCTTGGCTAAGAAATATTATTTTCTACAAAAGACTTATCTCTCCTTGGCTAAGAAATATTATTTTCTACAAAAGGTATCTCCCTTAGCTTACTGTTGTTTTTTTTTCTATATATTAGATATAAAAACTAAATTAATTAAAACTAATTGATAAACTAACTGGTTGATTTTTATATTGATGCATGTGTTGTCATGGATCATGATATTTTATGCCAAATTTGATGTGTACAAGTGATTAAAAAATCTATTGCAAAAATCCAGATGTACAAGAAAGATACACAACGAGCTAGTATAAGTGTTGTAACAAAGATATTTTATCTACTGCACTGCCTTGGGGGAGCTACCACCTTCTACCAAGCGCGTCCCCAGGTGGCGGATAGGGGAAAGACCCTTAGATATAAGGGTTAGCTATGAATAGCAAATAAACAGCAGCGGACCAACTGGTTTGCAGTCATGGAGGATGAGGTGAAGTATTCCAGTTGTTAGAATATTTACTAAAAACATCTCAGAAATCCAGGGAAATGATTGCAAAAAGCGAGTATAGGGCGCTCTAACTCTAAACCCGGGTAGATGAAACCCGTTAGCTAGGGATAGCAGTTCATCTAGGAGAGAAAACTCCGAAAATAAACACCTGCTGCCTTGCAGATGATTTTGGATGATCAAAGGCTATGGGAGCACACCCAGAAAGAAAAGCAGGCTGAAGTCGGAGTCAATGGGCCTCCTGGCGCATAACACATTGACACGCAACCTCATCTATGTTGGAGTTCAGTAACGATTCTAATGGATGTGGCGTCCTGCCTGTGGAATCCCACCGCGCAGGTAGGGGGCCAGGCTCTCCGCCTCCAAGGAGCCCAAACAAGCGAGCTGGTGGTTCTTCTATCTCTGCCTGTGGAGCCAGGAGCAGGGACAAGAAAGTAAATACTACTGGCCAACACTCCACGACCAAATCTTACAATGGAACGCAGAGGGCATCCAAAAGAAAAAAGAAGCTCTAAAAATATTTCTGCATGAGAAAGAAATTGATGTAGCTTGCATCCAAGAAACTCATTTGAACAGTAATCTTCGTTTCTCCATTAGAGGCTACACCTGCATCAGACAAGATAGAGAAATCAGACCCAAAGGAGGAATCCTCACCCTCATTAAAAATGACATCCCTACCACAACATAACTATGCCCAACTCCTCAGAATCAGAAATAATGGGAACTAAGCTAATTCTCCCAGATGGAAATATTAATCTATTTAACTGCTACTTCCCACCAGACAAGGAAATAGAGATTGACCACATACAAATACCTGACCAAGAAGACTGTCTAATCTTAGGAGATATGAATAGTCACTCTCAGAGCTGGGGATACCCAGACCTAAATGCCAGGGGAGAAGAAATTGAAGAATGGCAAGCAGAGAACAGACTTATCTTGCTAAATAAACCTGAGGACAAAGCAACCTTTTTTTCAAGAGCCTGGCTAACATCAACCACTCCAGATCTAGCCTTTGCAACAGACAACTTATCCAAAAAGTGCACCAGAGAAGTTGCAGACCAGCTAGCCACCAGTGACCACAGACCCATATTGATCAGTATCGATACCGTCTTCAAAATATCAGAAAACTCCACCATCCCCAGATGGAACTACAAAAAAGCCAACTGGCACATATTCTCAAAGCTCACAGACCTATACACAACTTCAATAAACTGCAAATCAAATCAGGTTAATAAGTCATTCTCAGCTTTCTCCAAAGCAATCCTCCTAGCAGCTAAGGAATCAATTCCTAGAGGAGCAGACATGCCTACCCCCAAGACCCAGAATGTGGAACACTCAGGTTGAAAATGTGGAATTTTGAGCCCCAATGTGGAACATAAACGCGTTTGTTAGCAATACTGTACGCAATATAAATAAAACTTCAATTATATTACTTTAAAAACAACAATAGCATGCTTCTTATAAATTAGATGTAAATAGTATAATTAAAAGTAAGAAAACCTTTAATTCATAATTATGTCCTTTGTTTGAAATCAATAGTTCTAACTCCTAAATGATGAATTCTAACTAAAATGTATTCTAATGACCTAGACTCAAATGTTACTAATATCTATTTTTATTTGTTACTACTAGATATAAATCTACTGACTAGATTATTCTAGATCTACTTGATTATCTATCCTTTTCTAGGGCTCTACTCTAATCACTCTAATAACCCTAGATGTTGTCTCTAGTTCTAGATCTAACTAAAATAATTTAAGAGTCTACTAGTGACTTACCTAGTCTAGACCTACATCTAATAAGTCCTAATAAGTCTAAGAACACAGATTATAAAAATAATATTATAGATTATAGATCTAAATATTAATGTCTAGTCAGTCTAGATCTATACTAATCTATAGACTTATTCAACTTATTGAGAACTAGATCTAAATAAATAGTAAATTTATTACATAATAAACTAGAATCTAATCTATCACCTTCTAAGTCTATTTCTAGACAGATCTCTAGAGATTTAGCAGAAGTGCTAGTCCTACTTTTACTTTTAGATCTAGAAACTAAACTAATAATTAATTTAGACTATAAGATGTAATAATACTAATAAGTAGAATAGTAGATCTAACTGTAGCCTTATTTAGGCCTTAGCCTTACTGTGTCTAATAAAATTAATTACATTTAGGTCTAGATCTAGTATCATCTAGAACTAGATCTTTAATAACGTATTTTTAAAAAAAAATCCTTTTCTAGATTAATTAGGACTTAGAAACCTAAGAAACCAGTTGAGTTAGTGTTAGTTACTGTTAGAATAGTGACAATACTCTGATTATACTAATTATAGACTCCAATAGTGGCAATACGGCAAATGCAATTCCAATTGCCAATAGTCTAGAGATAGAGTAGTCTAGAGTCTAGATCTAGATCTATCATCTAGTCTAGACTAGTAGTAAGAAAAGAAACCAACAACAATTGTTTGGGTTGACTTAGAAAAAGCATTTGACAAAGTCTGGGAACAAGGTCTCTAGCTCAAGCTAATCCAGCATCACATATCCCACAGAATGTACAACTGGATAAAGGAATACCTAAATAATAGAAAAGCCTTAGTTTGCATGCAAGGACAAAGAAGCCACACAGTGGGTATAAACAATGGCGTCCCCCAAGGAGGAGTCTTATCCCCAACACTTTTCCTAATATTCATAAACGATCTAAATCAAAACCTACCAAAAAAAGTTAAAAGCAGCATGTATGCAGATGACCTTGCCTTAATTAGCAAAGAAGAATATGTAGGAACATCGAAATTTCGATTACAAGATGCTCTTGATAAACTCAATAATTGGTCCAAAGACTGGGGCATGTCCATTAACACAAAAAAGACAACATATACCATATTCTCACTGTCAACAAAACAACAAACAATAAAATTAACATTAGATAAGGAAGCTTTATAAAAAAATGACAGCCCTACTTATCTTGGAGTCACCTATGACCCGAGACTAACCTGGAAAAAACAAATAGATAAAACACAGAGTAAAGGCATCCAGAGACTATCCCTCTTGAAAAAATTAGCTGGCACAGATTGGGGAGCTAATCACAACATCCTGAAAAAGACCTTTACCAGTTATGTAAGACCTGTACTAGAATATGGTGCCACAGCATGGGGCTCAGCAGTCCAAACCAACCTAAGAAAAATAGACAAGGTTCAAAATATTGGTCTAAGGATAATGACAGGAGCAATCAAAACAACACCCATAAGAGCTATGGAGGAAACCGCTGCCCTGATCTCTCTGGATGAAAGAAGAGAAATAAAAATCCATTCCCAATTCACTAAATTGGAAACCTTGGAGAGGCACCCACTCAGAACAAAAATCCACAAAACTGGCACAAAAAACCGTCTCAAAAGGACCAATTTCATACAGGAATCTCTAAACCTAAAAAAGAAACACCAACTTGAAAAAATTACTCTGGAATCCTCGATACACTATAATGAATCTCCACCCTGGGACGAAAGCCCTCTTCCTACTATAAGGGACCATATTGAAAACATAAAAAGAAAATCTGATTACAGACCAACAGAGCTCAAGGAAATAGTGAACTGTTTTCTTCATACCAATTACCCTAGCAATCAGTGGATCAGAGTTTACACGGATGGCTCATCCCATAAAGCCACCACAAATGGAGGAGCTGGAATACTTATCGAATGGCCAGATGGAGAAAAACTAGAAAAATCCATTGCAACTGGAGAGCTCTCTGACAGTCAGAGAGCAGAAAGGGAAGCACTAGCACTAGCTGCTACCATGCTAGCAAATCATCCAAGTTCCCCTCACAGTCAGATTGTCTTTCTAACAGACGCGAAAACAACCCTCCAAAGCTTGCAAAACTCTGATTCCCCTTATATTAAAAACCTCAGAACAGCACTTACAAATCTCAACAACAACAGCAAAAAAAACTGTTATTCAATGGATACCAGCTCACACACAACTAGCAGGAAATGAGAAGGCTGACACACTCGCCAAGAGTGGGAGAACAAACTCACAAGTAAACTCTGCACTCTATCCAGAAGAAATTATTAAGTAGTTTTTCACATTATCTTCTTCTTCTTCTAGCCAGCCTCATTGTTACGAGCTGTGAGCTCTTTTGCTGACTGTGTCAAGGAAAAAAAAAGTGTGCTGTTTTCTTCAGTTGTTCAGCATTGCCGTACAGGGTGTTGGTTATGTTGGGCTGTAGTGGAAGTAGGGTCTGCCTAAGGTGGATTAGGAAGGGGCATTCAAAGAGGATATGGTTTACGGTTTCATAACTATCTAACATGACCTTAGGGTGAGGTAGTTTACAGGTCTATCTGGTTGTTCCATAGATGAACCTGCCTTTGATAGTTTATCGCCAAGAGTGGGAGAACTAACTCACAAATAAACTCTGCACTCTATCCAGAAGAAATGAATTGTAGATAAAATAAATGAGAAATGGACGAGCTCCCATCCAAATCACAAGAAAGATGACGCTTACTATAAGCTATCCCGACAAGACCAATGTCTAATCTTTCAACTCAGGAACGGACACAACAGAATGCGACAACACATGTTCCGGAAGCTCAAAATTGGAACCAGTGAAATCTGCCCATGTGGAGTATCACCAGAAAATGCCCACCACGTCCTCCAAAACTGCTCTCTCTACCAAGAGGCCCGTATAAGACATTGGCCCCAAATCACCCCAATAGAAAGAAAACTATATGGAGAGCTCCCTGATTTGGAAACCACTGCGCAGTTCATCTCATGTATTGGTCTAGTCATATGAACACTCCAACATAACAATGAGAACGATGAAGAAGAAGAAGAAGAAATCTACTGCACTGCATTGTAATATTTTTTTTACCACTGTAAATACTAAATATTGTTTTTTTCAAAACAGGCAACATTAAATCTTTGATAGTCAAACTGCAAATCACCAACTGACTATTTTATTTTTATTTTATTTTTTGTGCAGCTGGTTATTTATGTTTCATTCATGTTAGAAATGATTCTTTTACTCATTAAAATTGTTTCTATCAAATCAAAAATTGAAAGCATACACTACATCTCATGGATCACTAAATGATTAACTTGAACTGATCTCACTTGGCTTACATAGTAAGTTTGATTTTTACAATATAAAAAAAGGGAAAACATAAAGTTGCAAACAAAAATAAATCTATTACACAATTTCATTTCAAAATAAAGCAAGTTGGCTTACTGTCTTGTAAATTGACCTCTGCTCTGTTATCAAGTAGCCAGTGTAGTACATTGAATGCTCCATGACATGAAGCCTAGACAGAAGACCAAAAATTTTTTTTTTTCCTGGTACCTATTAAGCCAATTTGAAATATATTTTGCTAAGAGTTCTTAGTCACTATCTCATATTGCTATTATTATAATAGACAGGGGCAGATAATGAAAAGACAACAACAGCATTACATGTTCCAAAATATGCAGGTCACAACTTGGTTTGTTAAGTCATTTGAAATGCTGCACTTATCTTTCATCTTGGGAATTGACTAAACATAAACTCAATGCCTTTATTTTTTTTTTGCTTTTGTATTGTGTATCTTACATGGTCCTTTATCATGCTCTGTGCACTCTAGTCCAATCTTATCTTCTTCTTATCTTATATAATACAGACGTTACATCAAAAAAGAAGAAGATCGGCATATCCTATGCGTCATACATTTAGTCATGCGTATTAACCAATCTAAGGACGTTTGGGTGGAAGGAGTATCTGGGAGAAGGTTCCATATTGCCAGGTGCTCAGTAAAAACACTAAACTCACATCAAATAAAAAATACCTAGTCTTCTTCATGATTCCTATTCGAGCCCTCTCCAGTTTTAATTTTAATGTTTTAGTCTCCAAAAATCTACAAACTTGCTACTGTACAGTCATGTAAAACATATTTTTGTGTTTTTTTCATCATGCTAGATAATGGCAATGTCTTTGAAGATTAAGGATGAGTGCAGTGTTTCACATGACAACGCAAGTTGTGACTTGCGACATATTTTTCCACATCTCATGCAAAATAATTGCCTTATTGTCTTCTGTGCCTGTCTTCAATAAGGGCTTTTCTTTGGGTCTCAAATGGTGTCCTGCAGCCTTTGTGAGAGCTCAGCAACTGTCTCATTCAGAGGCCAGCCAGTGAGGGCAAAATGGAGCCTGAATTGATCCTTATAGCTTACAGTAGGCAGATCATCTTTGGCATGCACAATGCTAGATACTACAACTATTATGAAAACCCTAAATGAATCTGAAAAGTCAAACCATGAAGAGGCAAAGAAGAGAGGAATAGGGGTAAATGGGTTAGCTTAAAACAACATAACAAAAGGCACAGAAAGAAATCCCTATACATAATTGAATTATCCTGGAAAACCAATGTCTTCATAAAGTTTAAGTACCATCTAATATGACATGCCTCTAATAATCAAGCTTACAAATGTCATCTAAACAAAATATAATACAGGTAGGCCTATTGTCATAAGAGCTAAAAAAAAAAATTGAAAGAAAGAAAAAAGTGAACCAATTTGTTTTTTTTTATGTCTGGTTTTAAAGTATCTGCTCAAAACTTAATAATCATCAAGTAATATAGTATTTTGTTACTTACAATATGAGTGCTAGCTTTGCCTGTTCTTTGTTTTGCATCAATACTTGTCCCTTGTTTAATAAGAAACTTTAAACAGTTCAACTTATCAAATTTGGCAGCCATGTGAGCTGGGAGGTAAGATGACTTGTCTTCAAGCGTTGTGTCACAGTCCGTAGCAACAAGAAATTTCACTGCTTCTAGCCCTGAAGAAAACAGGTAAATATAAATAAGAGGAAGTTCACAAAATATTTCATAGATGAGTCCTTGGCCCTTGACTTACTCAGAAGACGAGTTGCACTCAAAAATAATTATAAAAAAAATTCTTGTCTCTCTGGGCTTGTCTATAAACTATTATTGAGAGCTTTTTTTTTAAACATAGAAATAAACCAACAAGCCTAAACTCCATCCTTCAATAATTTATCCATTGATTCTTTTGATTTAAGGATCAACACAATCAAACTCTTCAAGGATGAGTGTGTACCAAACTTTAATTTCAACAGTTTTAAGGGCCGACCTTGCTGTCAAACTGTGACCGTGACATGAATAAAACAAATTCTTTTAAGAGAGGGTGGTGAAGAAGGGAAATAATCAATGAAATTACTTAGACATGTCAGTGATTGTATTTATTTCCCTCTAATAACATGGTTACAAAAATAGTTTATGTTGAAACACAAATTCAGAATCAGATTCCAAAGAGGTCCACTCAGACAGGTAAAATGGCAGCTTTCAATATTTTCAACAAGAATATCAGAAGCTATGAACTAAAAACTATCACCAACCACAATCCTTTCTCCGCCAATACAAAAAGATGATATAAAGTTTCTATGAGTAGATTGCAAGACTTATATAAGTAGATTATGTAAAGCTTCTTCAAGTAAATAATCATAAAACTTCTATAAGTAGATGATGTGAAGCTTCTTCAAGTAAATAAACATAAAACTTCTATAAGTAGATGATGTAAAACTTGTATAAGTAGATGATGTAGCTTCGATATTATAAGTAGATTATAATCGTTAAGCTTTTATAAGTAGAAAATGTAAAGCTAATTTGCTTCTGAAGGTTTTCAAAGGCCAGCACAATGACTTATCAACTTCTCTTTATTGATGTCTGGTAGTCTAGTACCCTTAGTAATAAATAGGATCATGGTCACCCTAATATTCAGTTTATAAATTACAGCTTTTACCAGGATTTTAACTCAAGACATTCACTTTGGAAGTAAAGTGTTTTACCATCCACCTTCCCTGAAGTGAAATGTTTTCTCTAAAATGTTAAAACCAGAAAAAGCCATTAATAAACTCTATTAACAAACAAGTTAGAACTTTGTAATATTAAATTATAATCTGTTGTATTTAAAATTCAAATAGGTTGAGTTTCTCTTCAAAAAGACAGTTATTATTATTATTATAGCTTTTATATAGCACTACTTTCATGCTTTAGCATGCGCAGAGCGCTTTGGTCCAATCCCATTTGTGGACCAGTGGAGGGGAGGGGGTATCTAGGAGTTGGTTTTCCATGCTGCCTTTAGGCACTCAGTAAACGCAACTCTGCCCAAGTCAGGTGTTGATCCTCGAGCCCCCTTCTAGGTAGCCAAGACAAGCCAAGTTCAAGCGCACTTAGCCTCTCGACCACGCTTCCCACAGACTAATCGTATCACAATAAAGGTTTTAAAATGACAGCTTATTTTTAAACAGGATAATTTTTTTACCTCCAAACTGGGCAGCATAATGAAGAGGAGTTTTGCCAGAGAAACATTGACTGTCGAAATCAACTCCACTGTCAAACAGCAGCTGCAAAATTCCAACAAAATTTCTAGAGGCAGCCAAGTGTACTGGCTGTCTCCCTTTCTTGTCTACAATTGTTAAGCAGGCCCCTTCATGAGAGAGAAACATAGAATCATATGGACTATTATAGACCCTCTACATTGCACAAACTTTTACTTTTGGTTTTTCTATTACAATTTTTTTTTTCCCCAAGGACTTGAAAAACTTAAGATGATGCTTAGCAACATGTCATTAAATATTAATGACAACTAACGAATTTGATTTCTGCTAATGCTAATTAAGAATTATATATTAGAAAAGATTATTTTAAAAAGTTGGATAGATTGGAAACATTTGAATTAAAGTAAGGTGGAATAAGAGAAACATTAAAAATACTTTTTTAAAAGACAACACCTGCCTTCCTGATTTTACTAGAGGTATTGATAAAAAAAAAAAGAGGAACACAATTTTGGTATAAATTACAGGTTCCTAATTTAGTATGCTACTATTCCTAACTTAGTATCCTTCAATTCCACAATACTATCCTAACTATTCTCAACTTACAATCCTCCTACAATTCCTCTCTTACTTTCCTACAATTTCTAACTTGATATCATACACATCCTAACCAATCCAACAGATTCCTCATGTAGGCTAACCAACGATTTCTGACTTTTTATCCAACTTACTATTCCTAACAGATTCCTTTTCTCTTCCCAACCTCATCAATTCCTTGCCAATAATGCATCAATACAAACCTTTTTGAATAAGTAGTTTTAGAACTTGTGTTTCTCCATTAAAAGCAGCCAAATGTACAGCTGCCTGGCCACTGTTGTCTTGGATATTCAAATCACTATCTGTCATGTATTCTGTAAGCAGCTGTGCAGCTTCTAAATGTCCATTAATACAGGCATCATGTAATGGTATCCTTCCTACTCCACTGACTAGACAAGGATTAGCTCCATTCTTCATGTACAAAAAATTAATTAAAAGCTTTATAATAAAAAACTATATATATATATATGCAGGGGGGGTTTGTCACGGTATGCACCGGTACGGTGTACCGGCACCTTTTTGAAAAAAATTATTACTTTTCTTGTATTTTAACATATATTATTAATTTTTAGTAGTTAAAAGTTAGGCAATCAACTACTGAGTACCGGCTTCTATTTTTTTTTTTACAAAAAAAGCACTGTTTAACATATATATATATATATATATATATTAATGTTAATACCTTCAACATTATGTTTCAATGCTAATTTTTCTCTAGGGTAACTTTTACAAAGGCAAAGTCCTTTGTTTATTCTAAGGAGCTAGCTTGGGTCCTGATAGTGTTGTGGGCTAGTGTTGAGCCTTTGAGAATGTCCATAAGGCAGCAGATAGTCATAGTCCTATCTGAAGGTTCCTCAATGTATGTGAACATTACGGGTTTGATCCCACCATATAATATATGTAGTGCAGACCCACAATCGTGGACCCACTATATGACGCAGCCAGATGCGTACATCACTGGGAATTTTCATATTCATAGTCCATGGTGATCATGCAGTGTGTAATGACAGCTTCTACAGCCAGCCATTGGGACACTGATGAAAACTCTCTCATGAAATTGCATGGCAGTTTTATTGTACTAGGTTGATGGATCTCTTTTGAATTCACCCTTGGGACTTGGATATCATTATTGAGATGAGGCTACCAAACTCCCGAAGTAATCCAAAAGGTACCAGTTTTGATTCTGGTAAGTAGCCTATCCGCACTTCACCAAATGTTCATTTTCACAAAGGTAACAAATTAAGGCCAAGTACAGTAGAATCATCTGAGTCTCAATCAATGCAGGCTAGTGTTGAGCCAGTGTTGCAATGAGAGATAGCTGACTTTTGGTGCAGTGCAAACACTGCAAGGCCATAATAGATGTGCTATACTGTACAACTATAGTATTATTGAGGTGTGACATATTTACTATTGTGTAATAAAATGTTTTTGCATCTACTACCTATTTAACTAATGTATGCTGTGTATATGATGTCATAATGTAATTTCATTGTAATTAGTAATTAATTGTTTTCCTCCAATTTTTTAGTAATTTCACATGTGTGAACATCTGAATGAAAATAATTTGTCAGAAGCCATGAAACAAACATGCTAACGCAATAAAACAGACCCCCATCAAATCAACCCAGACAATAATCAAGCAGTTAATCAACAAATTCAATGGCAGTTATATTTTCTGTTCAATGCTTTATATAATAAATTAAAGGGTTGAAGAATGATACCTTTAATAACTCTGCAGCAACAGATGTTTGTCCATAAGTTGAAGCCAAAGAGAGAGCACTGTGCCCTAATCCCTCACGTACAGCAGCAATATCAGGAGTGATGTGTAGCTCATCAAGTAATTTACACACTGTCTCAGTGTCACCCTGCTCTGTTGCTGTCATGAATATTTCTTGCACTGTAGAATCAAAATGTAAGTTTAAAAATGACAAGTTATGATTGAATAAATAGGGCTAAATAGGCCTATAAGTTTGGAAAGATGAATCATATGAATGCATATTGAATCTACATTACATGATTGTCATGATCGAAGCTTTTAAAAAGTTTAAAAAAAAATATATAGATTCTAATTTCTAATTACTTCAATTAGGATTACCGCTTAAGCCGCACTTTAGGCTTAGGTTAGCTAGTTTAATATAAAAATTCTTTTCAATTTATTGAAATTAATTATAGATAATAATAATATTATTTATTATAAAATTGAAATTATTGGTACAAAAGATAATTTTCTCAATTTCAAAATACATATCCTATTGTAATGAATAGAAGTTAAAAGAGTTCCAATACATTTATCTCAGATTTACCATTGTTTTCTTTTTGTGGAATTTCGTTAATAATATTAGATCTAGAAATGCTTTTACTTACTTTTGGCGCTTGGGGTAGTTTTTTGGCGAAAAATTGGCAACGCCATGTTGTTTATATGAGTAACTAAGTTTTAAAAAAAATGTTTCGTAAAAATATTCGAAACAAATAGACCTGGCCTAGATCTACAGCACAGACCTATATATAATATAACTTTCACCTACATTACACCCATTGACTGGCCGATAGTTCCATGATCGGCCGATAAAAGAGTTTTATGAAACGAAAATTTGTGACTTGCAATTTTGTGTACTTTGTTATACAGCACAAACATTTATGAGCAGTGTAGTTTTGTTTAATCTCTAAGACTGAAGATCATGCAACTTTTCAGAATTCGGAAATCCGACGACAATAGTTATAAATGTTTTCAAGTTACATGAAATTATTTCCTTTTTCCAGTCTATATTTATTTATGTCTATGATTACACCCATAAAAAGAATTCTTTTAAATACAATCACTGGCACTGGACCGTAACCTCCGTGACCCAACTGATTTTCTTCGGCTTCTATTGATTCAATATAGATTTTATAAGCCCTGCTGCTTTTGGTCGGACCCTTTTTTTTTGTTATCATTCTGGCGTCGAAACGCTCTCTTACCCAACCCAAGCCTAGAGTTCTAGATTATATTAATTTGTTTGTTTATCTCCACTCTCAACACATACAATAATATAATATAAACATACATTTAATTTATTTTTAGATACATTTTTACACACAAAAACACGTAGGCCTATTCAGCAAATGTCAGCTTCATATGAGAATAATTATCTTGTATTTTTTCATATGAGAATATATATTGTTATAACCCTGCAATGCACACCGTCATCCAAGATAGAGCAGAAGGTGCACACTATTAGTGACTAGTAGGAATGTTGTTGACATTAGAGAAGAGGGGACGATTTCCGCTCAAGTCTAGATCCGAAATGAAGAAGCTCAAGGCAGATGTCATATGTGTTTGTCATGTCTCTGTGTAAATAAACATCTATATCTCGTTGAGTTGCCTCCCTACAGTTTTTACATTGGCGTCAGAAGTGGGATTATAGGCAACTCGAATCAACAAGAGGTAGGGTTCGATCTCAATGGCATGCTTGAAACAACTAGACAAACTCTTAGTTAAAGAGCTAAGGCAGGAACTTCGGTACAGACGCTTGAAGCTTGGTGGTAGCAAGGAGGCGCTTACAGCTGGTCTCCGACAAGCCCTGATCGATGAAGAAGAAGATCTGGAGACCTACCTATTTGAAATTGAGACAGAGATTGTTGAGCTCATTGGCAAGATACAGTAAGATATTGATGCAATGTGTGAACAAATTAACAGGATGGGGAACAAGGTAGTAGAAAGTGTATTGCAAGTGAAAGGACAAACAGATCAATTTGATAAAATGGTGTCTCAACCGAAAAAAACAATAGACTCGTTGGTGAAGGAGCAGTTGCCTGTAGACTCGTTGGTGAAGAAGTTGCATGGCCAGGACTGTGGCTGCACAAACAGTGGTGACAAAGACGCTGGGGATTGGAGCGTTGTCTGTGGCTGTGTTGTGGGCAAGCCATGTGGGTGTGACTTTCAAGATGAGAAGTGTGACAACGATTGCTGCGACAATCTCAACGGGATGTACCGAATTGAAAGGAAAGAAATAAATGAGGAAACTGAAGTTTGTTATGTCCTGAAGCGTTTGTTCCTGTTGTACCTGTTACCAGTACCTTAATGAGCCGGACAGATCAAGACAACGTCGGATCTGCGTCCGAGCCTGTTGCTGTGGACCTTAAAGACCTCTGCCTATCTGCCGGTGCTTTCGTGGGAAATTCGAGGCTCGACAATTGCATCCAGAGGCTAAGTATTAACTGTACGTGCGGCGCATCACACAGTGAATTTAGATGCCAAGAAAACCACCAACAAAGTATTTGTACTTCTGCCATCATCAACGACATTGTCATAGACGAATGTCAGTCAATCCAGGTTAAATCTGAGCTGGCAAGAGGAAGACATCCGAAACTTGAAGAGACCTATCTCCTGGACGTGAGACTGTTAGCTGAGGATAACCCCGGTGCATTGAACTTCGTTTATATACATGTGAACCTGAACCTCCCTTGAGAGCCGTCTGAAAACAGTGCTTGACACTATCTCTTTGTGTGTCAAACGGCCACGTCATCGTCTCAAGAACAGCCTGGTCAACTGGAGAAAGAGAAAACGGCACCGGAGGAAAACAATGCGGATGACTTCGTGGGAAACACGTTCCCTGCGTATGTGGCTCCCACTGATAGACCTCCACCTGAACTGTCAACCATCCACTGCACTGTTTCTTTTCGGGACGAAAAGCGCTAAGAAGGGGGCAATGTTCTAACCCTGCCATGCACACAGTCATCCAAGATAGTACAGAAGGTGCGCACTATTGGTGACTAGTAGGAAGGTTGTTGACATTAGAGAAGAGGGGACGATTTCCGCTCAAGTCTAGATCCGAAATGAAGATGCTGTGCTCAAGGCAGGTGTCCTATGTGTTTGTCATGTCTCCGTGTAAATATTAGTAAATAAACATCTATATCGCGTTGAGTTGCCTCCCTTAAGTTATTACAATATTTTGTATTTTTTTATATGTTGGCTTTAAAAAAACATATTGGGTCTATAATTTGCGAATAGAAAATTGTTATCGGTAAATTTAACCTTATAGTGCGGTTTCAATCGTGAAACGTGATTAAAATGTTGTTTATGATATGTTTTACATGTTTCGGATTTTCCTTCAGAGTTCAAGATAGTTTACTTCCTAGTCAAAACCTCCCGCAGGACGACGGGGGATGGGAGTGGGCAGGGTTAGAACCCGGAACCATCGATAAATCCAAACGACAGTCCAGCGCGCAAACCGCACGACCAGGCACACAGAAAGTAGTGCATGACTGGTAGGCTAAAACATTTTTCCCCACACCCATTCTCGGGTCAAGTAAGCATAAAAAAGACACGAATCAATAAAAATTAACCAGTAGTCAATTGATTACTGGTAATTAATTATTATGTTTAACATCGATTAAGGGAATAACTTCAAGATTATTTAAATATAGATAAATGCGAAGTTCTTTCCCTTAGATAATTTTTTAAAAATCAGATAGTTTCAAAATTTTGCAATTAACTTTATTCAGCACGATTTAGCGTCTTTAGTCCTAGCTTGCTTTGAGGTATGAGTAACTTGTGTAGCATGCGGACTTTGCGCCCCCTCCCCTGTGACATGAAATATATATGACACACTAAAAATCTCATGCCTGGTTTATATTCAATTCTTACTATCCCAATTCTAGAAAGAGCCATGATTCAAGGGGAAAAAAAAAAAGATCTATACACAAGGAATCGACAAAGAACCTGAAGGCTTAGTCTTCGTGCTGACAACTCCAATAACGGCGTGACGTAATCGGCTATTGGGTTCAAAAACTGCAGTCTAAGCTAATTATAACGTTTCAGGTCAAAGGTGATTCTAAGCTGGTGCAGTCGAACTTAGTCAACCTTGACCTCAGACTTGAAATGCCTATCATGCATTCACAAAATGATCGCCGTTAGATATTATTTGTCAGAAAAATAAGATCTAGATTTAGAGTTAAATTTCGTATTTTATATCATTTTCATTGCAATTATATTAGAGTCTACATTAAATTTAGATCTATGTCTACATTAGATCTACTTAAAGTGAAAAAAATAGTCGCATAGTAATAATACAAACTAAAGAAAAAAAAAAAGATCTCGAAATTTGAAGTTTATAAAAAGGTTGACATCACCTGATATCAACAAAACCATGGCGGCCCTCATAGACGCCGTCAATCGGTTGTTAGCCTCAGGAGAACATAAGCATATATTGTCTGTCATAAAGGGCTTTCGAAATGGAGCTGTGTAAGTAAAATTGAGTATCAAAATAACGTCTAGATTTGATATAGGTAGTCAATCTAAATATCATTTTTTTCCTAAGTTTAGCCATACCGGCGTATCATAATCATGGTGGACAGATGGTGACGGTCACGGTGAGGTGCGTTGAGTCTTGAGTTCTGAGTCTCACTCATAATCATTGTGACTGTGACTCATGGATATGAGTCTGTAACTCTGTAAGTGTAAAGTGTAAGTCTGTTGAGTCTCGATAATCGACGATGAGAGTCAATTATATATCTAGACTAAATCTACATCTTGTCCCTATCCTATAACTACCAACTAGTGTCCACTAGTGACTAGTGGCACTAGTCTCAGACTGAGACTCTGGCGCATCAGTACTGCCACTAGACTCAGTGTTACTTTCAGTGACTTTCACTGCCCAGGCCCAGGTGAGTTTTCAATACTAAAATAAACATAACTATTAACTGTAAAAGACTGACAACAGCTTTGACTTTGACTAAGATTAATTGGGAGCAGGTTTAAATTCATGGTATCACACAGAAGAAACTAAGACTTCGAGAGGGTTTCTCAGCTTCTGAAGATGTCATCTTATTCTCATTCATTTATTTTATACCAATAGATCTAGATCTATATTATTATTATTATATATTAGTCTATAATTTTAAGCATACTATATTACTATATGTACTCCTATATATATAGACTTATTCTTATTATAATATTATTAATCTTCGGAGTCAAGATATTACCATTAATGAATTGATTATATATAATATATATATATTATATAGTATTTATAGTTCTCTTCTAGGTAGACGTAGATTTGAAGATTAAAACAAACTAGATTAGTACTAGTCTATATTTATATACTGTAATTAGTGTAATTAATTATTTTTTTATTATTGTTTTTTTTTTCCCCTCAATAGATATGGAGCTAAGATTCGCTTTCCACATGCACTTGTGATGACATTCCTATTCAGAAATGGCAGGTATAATGATTTATTTTCTTTAACTAGACTATAAAGTAAAGAAAAAAGTAAGTTTTCCCTTTCATAAAAGCACATTTCAAATTACTAACAGAAACTGATGCAAAAAGTTTTGAAAAAATCCCTGGCCAACCAATTCAATATTCAGAGTATTTTGGTCTAACATGAAGACCTACATAACAGTGTTTACTTTCAAAATTTAATATTTGGTTGGTATTTAGAGAAAGGATGTAACAGACCTGCCTACCGTTACACAAAATGCTTTTCGTTACGCGAAATCTCACAAAAATGACCGCCAGTATGCAAATACAGATTTAACCCGCCACGTTACGCATTTAGTATTTAGCGGTCATGGAGGTCTCGCTAAGCCGTCCTATGGGGGGGGGGGGGGGGGCGGACAGAAAAGGTGGTGTGAACACATTGTGCCCAGATGTATACCTTGATTGGTTCTTGATAGCAATAAGATCTACATTTAGTCTAGAAAGGAAGAATGGGAGAGTGGTGGAGTGGCTGTTTGGTACCGTCAGTTAGCTGCTACACCAACGTGACTAAGTTCATTAGTAGAAATTGGAGCTTAAAAAAGTCGAATGCAAAAACAAGAATCCCTGATTCCCGTATTACATTTATTTTAATAAAAAAGATATTGAAGCGCTATCGATTCAAATCCCCTTGCAGATCTAGATTACTTATTATACAGGGATAGATCTAGAGTCTAGACTACAACCCTATAGACTACTATAGAGTCTAGCTAGACATTACGTTTCCATTCTCTACATTCTAGATCTAATCTAGTATAATCTAGATGGATAATGTCTAAATCTAGATTCTTAGATCAAAATTGAAGGTTGGCCTACGAAAGTTTGGAGTAGGCCTACGTTTGTAGTGGATCCACGGGATTGGTAGGGCCTAACACTCTTGAGTCCAGATCTAGATATCATCTCACGTAGATCTAGATTTAGATTTAATGATGACATCTAAAAAATCTATTCTAAAGCTTCTAAATCTAGACAATCTATTTAGAAGATGTAGATTTAGATCTAAATAATTAAAAAGTAAGTCTAGATTTAGAATTTATATAATTTAGGCTAAGATTATGGTCTTTATACATAGATCTATCTAGATTAGTTCTACTTGTCTTTTCTGGTATCTAGAGTCTAGACTTAGAAAATTATATAAATTAATGTATTAGTTAGGTAGATTTAGATTCTAGATCTAGTCTTTAGAGCTCTGCAACTACTAGATTAATAGATTAGATCTAGATTCTAAATTTATTAGTGGCAGTTTTCATACAGATTTGATGGCCTGTATTAATTAAAAAGGAAATTGTCTTCTTTAATATATAGGTAGATCTAAATATAATTTTATTTTGCTTTTAAAATACATATATGTGTGTGAGTGTGTGTAAGTGTATATATGTGTGTGTGTATATATATATATGTATTTGACTAAATAGTTGATCGTTTAAGTGTTGTAAACACATTCTGGTGCCAAAATACACATTTGGACTTTTTTAGGTAGGCATGTAACTTTACATAGAGGACCCCTTTAATGGCAGCTCGCTGTCTATCTCTGGCAGGCAGTGCAGCTCTGTTGGTAGTAGTATAAAGCAATAGTTCATGTTAGATGTAGTTATCTATATGTCTGTGGCATTTTACGTCTCGAGAGATGATCTTTTCCCTTTGCAACTTCTTGTGTGACTACAGAGGCCAATCCTTGATAAACAGCTGATATCGCAGGTTGGGCATATATAATCACCAGGCATCATTGCATTTTCACCCTTCTTTCTGCTTCTGTTGTGTATGACATCTGCAATCCGTGACCCTTCCTTTATGCTCTCTCTCCATGTGGATCTATCCAGTGCTACCTCTTCCCAGCTGCTAGTGTCGATTTCGAAGAGCTTCATGTCGCGTTTGCATACATCTGTATATCTATATGTAGACTCTAGATAAAATGATATAATAGAATGTGTAGGCTATAATAATATTAATATTTTAATAATGTTTAATTTAGCTAAAATAATTTTTTTTTAATAATGTTGAATTTAAATGTTGTGGGGTTTTTTGTTTTTCTTTTATATATTTTTTTTTTCTGTTGAACAAAGGTATGGTGTTAGGGTCATAGATGTAGACATTTTGTTATTATTGTTCTGTAACAAAAAGTGTGGTGAATTCTCTTAATATATATATATATATATTATATTTTTAGAAATGCATGCCATTTTTTTGTTCTTTCTGTGCTTTTGAAAAGGTTTAAAATAAACATAATTTTACTTGGCTGTTTTAAAAATATATTTTATTTTGCCATTACTTTATTTTTTTCTTGAGAGATACTTTATATAGATCTAAATTGTTATCTACATTTTTGTTTACAACAGCATAAAAGAGGCTTTTTTTGGGGTCAAATTTTGTATTGAATTTTTAAAATTAAATGAATAAAACACCATGGGTTTTGTTATATGTGCCGAGTTGACAAGCCAATTAACCTAGAGAAAGTCAAGCTTTAGAAAGAAAGCTGCCTTACCTGATAGAAAACTTTTTTCCTTTATGCATCTTGCATCAAAAGACTTTTACATCTTTTTTTATCAACACTGTTAATCATTGGACACATTCAGGCAAAGAACAATTTGGCAGTTTTTCCTCAGCACATTGTGGTTATGAAGAAACTCTCATGTAGTTCTTACATCACACATAATATTGACAACCTCACTGATAAGCATTATGCTAATCAAAACTTCATGACAATTACAACTAACAAAGATCCACATTGAGAGGCAGGTATTATCATTAGCTAATTGTATCAAGGAGGTAAAAGAAAAAAAAATTATGTCATGAAACTGTATGTAGAGAAAATGAAGATTGAAAAGTCACAGTTGTTTTTGTTTCTCACAAATCAGAAATACAAAAAAAAGTCTTCTTTTTTTTTTAAGTTAAAGTGATTTAATGTTAACTGTTGGATAGTTCAATACCAAATGTCCTCACTAAAATGTGAAAGTCTCTTTTAACCAGCTATTGATAACTATTCATCAAAAAGGAACAAACTGTACATGGAAAAATAAATGTCTTAGTCATGATTCAATAGACGTTGATATTATTTTCAATAATATCAATAGAAGAAAGACCTTTAAAAGTTTTTGTAATGTTGTAAAAAAAATGTTTGTAAAATACGTATTCAAAATTTCCGTAAGGATCAATAAAGCAGTCTTAGTCTTAGTCTTAGTCTTAAACAAAGAAAAGTCAGTTTATTCATCAATCTTTAGCCACAGCAACAAAACAGCAAAAAGAAACTACATTCTACAAATAGACTCACAACCAATAAATAAAGAAGAAAGTCCATAATATCTTGGTGTAAAATTAGACCAAAGACTGTCTCTAAACACGTCAGATTTAAAAGAAAAGGCATCACAAAGATTAAACATAATAAAACAACTAGCAGGGACATCGTGGGGAGCTGAAAAGAAAACCTTAAGGCAGTTAATACATTGGATACATCAGATCTGTATTGGATAACTGTCTCTCCATACAAGTAGCCATCAACAAAACCTATCAATCATCATTAGACACAATCCAAAACCAAGCCTTGCGTCTAATTAGTGGAGGTATGAGAACTACTCCCACAGCAGCCTGTGAAATAGACTCCAATATTGAACCTCTTAAGTTAAGGCGCAACAGAGCAGCATTAGAAGCTATTGAGAGATACAGAAGGTTGGAGGACGATCATCCTAATAAATTATTAACACAGAGAAATAGGAAAAACAACCCAAAAAAAGCAAAAAACTCTGAACCAACTTACTGATGAACTAGCCCTAAAACACCACCTACCCAATAACAGAGAAAAAAATTACCAGATTTTCAAACATAATGCCCAGACTAAACTACAAACAACCAACCATTAAAACACATTTACTAAATAACACCTTAACAAAAGAATCAAATCCACTGGACCTCAAAGTTGGCATGCTCAATACAATTGAAAGCTATCTCAAAACAGCAATCCATATATATACCAACGGATCTGCCTTCAAAGCCACCATCAATGCCTTCCTGGTTTTCCCTAAAAATAAACACTTTGAAATAAGTGCACCCTGTGGCAATTACTGCTCAAACTTTCAAGCCGAAATTGAGGCAATTACCATAGCACTACAGACAGTGGAAAACAAATATGAAGGCGTGCTATCACCATCAGATATTGTTGTCTTTACAGACTCCCAATCCACTCTGCAAGCACTTAACAGCAGCACCTCAAACAGCCCAAGAGAGTTGACAACACTAATTGTGATAATCCATCAGATGATATCAAAATTAAATATCAATATCACACAACAGTGTATCCCTGGACACATTGGCATCATGGGAAATGAAAAGGCAGATAAACTATCTTCTTCTTCTTCTTCATCATTCTCATTGTTATGTTGAAGTGTTCATATGACTAGACCAATACATGAGATGAACTGCGCAGTGGTTTCCAAATCAGGGAGCTCTCCATATAGTTTTCTTTCTATTGGGGTGATGTGGGGCCAATGTCTTATACAGGCCTTTTGGTAAAGAGAGCAGTTTTGGAGGATGTGGTCAGCATTTTCTGGTGATACTCCACATGGGCAGATTTCACTGGTTCCAATTTTGAGCTTCCAGTACATGTGTTGTCGCATTCTGTTGTGTCCGTTCCTGAGTCGAAAGATTAGACATTGGTCTTGTCAGGATAGCTTATAGTAAGCGTTATCATTCTTGTGATTTGGATGGGAGCTCGTCCATTTCTCATTTATTTTATCTACAATTAATTTCTTCATTTCTTCTGGATAGAGTGCAGAGTTTATTTGTGAGTTAGTTCTCCCACTCTTGGCAATAAACTATCAAAGGCAGTTTCATCTATGACCTGTAAACTACCTCACCCTAAGGTCATGTTAGATAGTTATGAAACCGTAAACCATATCCTCTTTGAATGCCCCTTCCTAATCCACCTTAGGCAGACCCTACTTCCACTACAGCCCAACATAACCAACACCCTGTACGGCAATGCTGAACAACTGAAGAAAACAGCACACTTTTTTTTCCTTGACACAGTCAGCAAAAGAGTTCACAGCTCGTAACAATGAAGCTGGCTAGGGTTAGAAGAAGAAGAAGATAATGTGAAAAACTGCTTATTAATTGTTGTTTTAAATTATGTTCCACTTATATGCATACTAAATAGATTCTTTATTTGTAAAAATAAAAGTAAACATTTTTTTTAGTAAATGTAGTAGTTAGTTTGACAGAACTTACATAACATAGCAATTTAATTGTAAAAAAAAATTAAAAAAATTTGACAAAAAAATCTAAAACCGTTTGCATAAATGTGTTAAAAATATGGTAAATAGTCAACTCCCTTACTAAATAGCCTCCTGTGTTTGTTACTATAAATAGTGAATAGCTGTAAAAATGGTGTATTTTTGTGAAGAAACTGTTTGCATAGTTGATTTTAATAATTAAATCTCTTTCAGAAATTAAATAATAATTTATTAATATATGTTGCATCATTTGAATGGTCTAAAATATTATGACGTCAGATTTTCCATATCTTTTCTAGTGTACCAGATCTAAATGGGGCAGACGGACAGACAGACCACACAAAACTAATAGCGTCTATTCCCCTGTTAGGGACTGCTAAGAAACAAGGCCTTTATTTCTAATAGTCTTGTAGAACTTGCATTTGTGTGAACAAACTCAGAGCTCAGTAATCATAACCAGGAAATCATTGCGTGGAGGTTTATAGTTTTCCGATAATACTGAATTGAGCCATAGATGGTTTTTCCAGTCATATGTGAATTATTATTTATTCGGGTTCAAAACACAACCAAATAAAAAAAAGAATTGCAAAGAAATAGCATAAACAATATGTGATTTTTAAAGAAGAGAAAAAAAATGCAGTTAAATAACGGATTTGTTTCATCACAAGATATTCATTTGACATAAATAAATGGCATTTATGCAAGCAAATAGTATTTATGCCTACTCACCAACCTTTACTGCAGCGAAAAAGGACAAGGCAGATGCCAGTTGGAGCTCATAATGGCTAATGGCCAAATTGTTTGGGTCCTTGTTGTATTGGCAAGATAAATGGCAATAGGCTTTTGTGAATAACAAACATGTGCCATTAGGAATACCATTAAACCTCATGATGGGGTCTATTCTGACCATTCATTATTGTCACGCTTAAGGTTGTAGACTGGACACAAGAATAGGACATCACAAGTTCAGATAATCATCAGTGCAGGTCCATGTGCATCAGTTAAGTGAGGTGACAAAAAGATGGGATAATGAAAGGCCAAGGCTGAAGATGGTGTGGGAGTACGCTTATACAGTTTTGGGGATAAAATTATGAAAGATAATTGAAGTTTTGGGGGTCAATTGCATTCAGGGTCAGTTAACAGTTAGGACTCAGAGAGTGAGAGCTAGATGTGGCTTGTTTAAAGTAAGTATGGTAGATGGTTAGTTTATTTGATTATTACTAATATTACAGTACCGGTATCCAGTATCTGAATCATTTACTGTGTATATATTTATTGTTTCAAGTTTAAAAGAATTAAACTCTACACTGTGTCATTTTATTGTATCTTACGAGTGTGATTTATATAAACAGCACCTCCAAATCCATTTGTCATGAAGTGAGAAGATATACAACACAAGTCTATCTCTTCAAACAATGCTGTGACAGCTAACAATAAGAACCTCAGATTACCTCTTAAGAAGCTTATAATTCAGGCCAATCAAAAACTAAGCTGATCAAGAAAAATTTGAACTATTTGGGAAGCTTCTAAACAGATCAATAATAAATGATAAAGTAAACATCTCAACCAGATGGGAGAAACCTAGCTTTTAATACTTTTGGACCTCAAGAATGCAAAAATAATTGACTGGTTTGAGGCAAATCTTACACAACTTGAACCATAGCCCTTGATTCAAAATTGCTAATCAAGAAAAAAATTGCACTTTAAATAATTCTGGAGGGATACCTGCAACAAAATTTTAAAAAGTCTGTCCTTAGGCAATAGCAAATCTCTATATGATGTCATAAAAAAGGCCTAGACCTACCCTTTTATCCAAATCAATAAAAAAAATTACAGATCAAACCAAGCAGCTAGAATGATGGAAGAAGATCTATTGTATGGCAAGCATAGGATAGATCCATTTGGAGGCAAGTGTAAAGAAGAAGTCCTGATTTGCAGAAGTGAGGAAAAGTCAGTGTATGATAATTACAAATGCCTAACCCCTAACCATGAATGTTTATCAAGAATCTGCCTCTTTAGTCACATGAAAAGTTGCAAAGGATTTTTGCTTTTGTTCTTCTGAATCCACCCAGCTCTAATGGGTACCTGACATTAGTTGCAGAAAAGTAAAGGCAGTTGGTCATTGTGCTGGCTACATTTAGCCTTATTTTTATTTAGGACTTCCATATACCTAAACTGCTATTGGGATTACATTTACAAGGCATTTGTAATTTTTCCCTTATATTTTTACCAGCCCCCTAATGTTTTGTGTAGTCTGTTTTTCTGTCTGCCTGATTAGATCAAAGAAACTAGAAAAGATATTAAAAATTCCGACATCATGATGTTTTAGTACTTTAAAATTAAGTGTATTCTCTTGTATAAAATACTTACATTAAAAAAAAACACCTGTTTACTTGTGTTTTAAAAATGAAAAAAAATGTGTAGTATGGTATGTATATAAGTCAAATTTAATTTAAAACATCATTTAATAAGCAGTGTTTCGTATTATGCACTGCAGTGCAATTTATTACATTACAAACAATTTAACCACAAGTTTCTTCCTCGTGATCTTGAGTGAGAGATTGGCCCTTTAGAAAACAATCAGATAATCATTCAATAACATCAGATAATCCATGTTCACATTGAACCTTATCTTCTCTATCATCAGTTCATTGAATGCATAGGGATATTACCAAAGTAATTATAATAAAATTAATTTATACTCATATATGCTATCACGACCCGATTCTCCCCCTCTCGTCACTACCTCATTTTACTATATATGTATTTATCAGTATTATTACATTGGCTCTTTTCGTCTAGTGATGATTCTCACTCTTGGTGTGTGTAATTACTTTGTCTGCATAATTATTAGAGTACTTTGAATCTATATAAATTTAACTAATGGCAACAATGTCACAACATCAATGACCACATAATGAATACTCATAAACTCAAACTTTTTAATTAAAACTAATATTTAATATTCTAATTAGGGCATCGATGACCACTTTAAAATCATGTAATAAATGTAATGATTGATTGATAAATGAATTGATAATTGCAAATATAGATTATGATTAACATAAATAAAATAATAAGACAAGTGGCTTCAGTACTATATACTAATAAAACTAGTGTGTATTGGTTGACATAATAAACAATAGAGACATAATCAACAACACAGCAATTAGTTACCCATGCCAATAAGACCACCATGGCTACTCCCTTCTCCATGTAATTGACCCAGCGCCGCAGACTGCATTAGAGTTCAGTACCGCTGTCCATGTCATCTGATGCCAATCACTGCATGTCGCTCATTGTCTTGCTGACTGGTCTTCGCAACATCTATTCAGTCCCTCAACACTTAGACTGTCACATACTCAAGACTGCTACCCAGACTGCCATCTATCGCCTTGGACTCTGACTGACATTGACTCTAACTCTGACTTTAACTGCGACTGTCACTCAGACTATGACTGTGACTGTCACTCTAAATAAACAAATAACCAAGATATCGCTAACAACTAGCTAAAGCGAAATTCTATTTATTCATAATAGACTAACATCTAATGCTAGATATATAACTAATAAAAACATTCGTTCTTACCCTGGTCCCTTAGCCTAGGCGACTTGTTTGTAACCCTAACACTACATGGTGCTGTGTCCCGATTGCCCCAAAACTCGACTCTATATAGGCGGAGACCCTAACCCATGGCTAAACTAATGCTACTAAATCTTCTGCATCTGTCTTTACAAAATAATTAACATTGTTCACACACACACATCTGTGACATATGCATATTTAGTGGTGTCATGCCATCAGTCAGCCTTAGAATAAAAGAATATCGTCTAAACTTTCTATACTTATACTATACTATTTACTTTGTCGGAGATAATGTGGTTATTGATAGTTTGTAGTTCATAGCTTCTGATATTCTTGCTGAGAATATTGAAACCTGCCTGTGAGTTCCCACACAAACTATCTTTATAACCTGGTTGTTGTTTTTTTTATTATTTTTCTATTTAGAATTATAATAATTGGATTGTTATTGTTTTATTGGTTGCATTATTAAATGAATATATTGATTAGCTATTGTTATTTTTAAATAATCATATTTGTATCTGTTTTTTTTTTTTTTTTTTCAGTCTTAAGGACAAAATCTTAGCAATCTTTGAAGCCACTTACACACATTCAAGGAATCTGGCATTATTTGTTTTTGCTTTTAAAGGTTTAACCTCCACACTGTCATGGGGTGAGTCCAAGTCCCATCAGCTTCATGCATTTCTCTCAGCTTTTTGTGCTGGCTTTGTTATTTTTGGCAAATACAACAAGGTGAATGAACAGGTAAGTGTTTATCCTGCTCTCAGTATAACTTATATAAAAAACGTGCATGAAAAACTAAACCTGGATCAGTCATATTTTCAACGTAAATAAGGTTGTAATATCAAGATTGTTAAGACTTGCTCCACATAAATTGTACCTTCCCAATAGAATATGATGGTTAAAGTAATGGTGCACGATTTTCCATTTGTTTAAATAGTATTCATTGTTTTTTATTAGTAAAAGAGTTTGGCCTCCTATTTATTACTGAAAAACTAGGGAAAATATATGTTAATAAATAGCACTTATAAATTATATTTTTAAAATCATGCAGTATATGGTGACTGACCATTTCATCCCCAATTAAATATTTTTTTCTTATTCATTGTTTAATTGTGCTGTTAAGGCTTTGACTTAAAGCCCTCATTTCATCTAATATATAAATAGGATTATGTAGAATGCTTTTTTTATATTTTTTGACATGTTATTAATGCATTTATTGTGTTTCCCCTTCAACTTTACATTCTTAGTGAGATTATATTGTAAGTCTGGGTGTTTACTTACCTATAGGGCTTCTATTGGATGGGGAGGATGTAATATTATAATATTATCCTGCGCATGATGTAATGATGAAAGGCCAAGGTGTGGTAGAAGTAGTGGAAATCATTTAAGAGATGAGAACGATTAGAATGCTTATGATCATGTTGCTGATAACTCCTGATGACCATCTTTCACTTTACTTTATTTTTCAATCGCTCTTTCTTGAAAATGGGCCTTGAAATAAAGTTTTATTTTTTTCTAATAAAGGCTGACTTCACCCATCCTCAGAATATCATGTCGTTTTATTTTGTTTTTAGTTTTAGTCTTATTTCTTTAAACATTAAAGTTGTAAATTGTGCTATATTATCAAAGAGACTTGCAAAACATTGTTAAGTAATATGAATTGATGGATAATCTTCTGTACTTACAATCAATAGCCTATCTATCTTATTTTACTTATCTATCTTATCTTACCTATCTATCTTATCTTACCTATCTTTTCTTACCTATCTATCTTATGTGGTGCACAGACAAAATAGCGCAGAAAAAATATATTTCTGTCATTTTGACAGAAATACTATAGATATCGTAAATTTTTTTTGTTTTTGTTTTAAAGTTATAATTATTTTTCAGTTATTTTGCAGGAAACACTTTAGATATCTTCAAACATAAATATGCAAACAGTAAGCAAAAATTATTATAAACTAAAATGAACAATTTCAAAATATAGAATTTATTTACATTCAAAAAGTGTACTTTGAAAACAGGCAAAGATACTTCAGATTTATACACACACACACAAACTTTCAAAAAGTTAAATTGTAGGAAATGTCATGTAGAAATTCCATCACTGCTTGAACGGGGTCATCACATTTCAAAATCCTATTTTTAGCAAGTTATGCATTTTAAACATTGGTGAAAAGGGAGAATGATATAAAATTTAACTCTTTCTCTCCTAATTAATGATACCATCGTTGATTTGACCCCATTAAATAAAATAAATTTTTGGTTTTATAAAACTTATTTGTGTTATATGAATAGAGCATGCATTCTCCTATACCAAAAAGTAACGTTTTCTAATTACAAACAAAAATGTTATTGAAGTGTAATCATAACAGGGTAGAATGTACAAATGTGAAGAATGAACAAGTCAGCCAGAACATAGAAAATAATTACGGAGATAAAGAGTTAAAGTACTCTCATTCTGTGCAAACATAGCATACTTTCAGATCTATTCATATTGAAAAAGATAGAAACATCAACAAAAATAAGCAGCACATTAAATTACTAATAATCTGGGACTTCTATACACATCATATACCGTATAAGTCTGCTCTATTTTGTCTTGCGTTTTGTCTGGAAATTTCACGCTATTTTGTCTGTGCTATTTTGTCGGGTCACCATCTTATGTAGATGAACACAAACACTTTTTTTTTAACATGACTTCTATATTTATACATGTTTAATTTGTATAGTTTTAAATGGCAATTAATTTTATTCTTATCTTATGTGTCACACTTTTTGTCATGTAAATAAAAATGAATAGGCTACCGGTATATTAAATAATTGCTTATTTCATGATTTGTACAATGACTATTTGTTTCATGATCAGATGATGAAGAGAACAGGGGGTGAAATGACTGGGAATCATAATAATATTAATATTTCTTTTTGAGACCATGCAGTCTATAGGGCAGATGGTATAAAGGTCATCTGTTTCTGTGGGCCACAGTTGATGAGGGTGTCATGTGGCCAGCATATCAATCAACTACCTTTACTTTTCCCCTACTAATGTTAGGTACCAGTACCCTTTAGAGTTGGGTGGACTCAAAGGCATCCTAAAGATTGTGAAATTAAAAATCCCAATCTTCACCAGGATTTGAACCTGGGACCTTCCAGTTCAGAAGCCAAGCACTTTACCACTCAGCATTTAATCTTCAGCATAACTCATTAGGCCAGTGTGAATTTGAATATATTAATCATTAAAAGTGACATGGCTATTGGTATTTAAAAAATATATAAAAAGATATTTGTAACTCAGAAGTTTACATTCCTATTTTAATTATTTTTTTTTACAAAATAATTTTTTTTCTGAAATATGATTTTTATTATATTATGTGCAAGAATGACTAGTATTAGAGTGTAAGATTTCATGAACATATTTCAAGCTGACATGGTTAATCATGGTGTATTTACTCTTTACAGATCAACCTGTACCTTATGTCTCGAGTGATCTACGGCCTGGCCAAACTTTTTGTACAGAAGAAAATTGTCCCTGAGCCCAAAACCAATGTATTCCCTTGGTTTGCTGCTATTATGTGGGGTTTGACTCTCTGGCTTTTTGAATATCAACAAACTTGTCTGCAGCCGTCCTTGGTCGCATCCATGACCTATATATATAAAGACAGTGAGAAGTGGACAAGTCTTCGAGATTTTTTACTGTATAATGAGTAGATCTTGTGTGATATTATTTAATTATTGAAAGATGTTTTGTAATATTCTATGACTGCCACTTATAAATAGAAACTTCTTGTTGATGTAAAGAGAAACACAGAAAATATTTGAAGGTTTTCTTTGGTCAAGGTTGCATCCTAATTCAACTTTTGAGTCTCTTTATAAATAGTACTTTATAATGGCCTTATTAGTACATTTGAATATCTTTTTTTAAAAAAATTGCTTTGTATTTTGTTTAGGGGTGCACCGGATAGTACTTTTTGATATCCGGCCGGAGCCGGATATGACCGGATAGTAAAATTTGATATTCGGCCGGGGCCGGAGCCGGATACCTAAGTGTCTTGTTAATAGCTTGTGTTGCTGAACATTTTACGAAACTGTTAAATAACATACCTATATTGGTTGTTTTTTTTTTTCCTTTTATATACCGTATTGTTTTAAACTCTGTTACTGATTGATTTATTCAAGCTTAACAGTATTTCTAAAGATCGGTATAGCATGAGTGTGTCTGTGTGTATGTACGATGCCACCAACTGTAAAGGATGTGTGTAGGAAGGTCAATGTAAATAATGTTAGTATATATTTAACTAGTTACTAATGTAAATCTCTCATAAGTAAATTGCAATCTGCCTTGTATAGTGGTCGGATGTATGTGTTCATGAATTTAAGACCAACAACCTGGTCAGATATACCTAGTGAGGTTACACATGTAGTCCTAGTGTAGTGTGTATAGTTGTTTGTGTTAACCATCAAGCATTGTTTTTTCCTTGAGCATACGCACGCAATAGAGTTGGGTGTCAGTCAAAAAAGATAACACATTGGCATGGTCAGTCAAGCATGTAGATAAATTATACCCGTCCACTAGTTAGAGGTCAAGGTTTTTTTTTTTACGCTCCAGCATATTGTTTCTTTGTTTGCTAGATCTAACTGCGGTATTATTATTCAATTTATTTTATGCGATTTTAAAATGTACTGTAAGGTTTTCCGTTATTTATTAAGCCAAAAGAATTAAATAATGAAATTAGCTTTCTTTCTAAAGGTTTTAATACAAGGCAAAAAAAATACACACACGCAAACATGCACATCTTTGTTTTATTTTATTGTGCAAAGAACGTACGTAAGAAACATTAAATGCAAAGAACGTATGTTAGAAACAGCTTCCTTAATTATTACTTATTAATTATTTTATTCGTGGTTTCAGTAACTGTTACAAAAGGGAACGATAGTAAGCCTATGGATGTCAGGTGTGTAAAAGTCGTCCTAGCCTGATACACAGTGGCTAAGTACGCATCTTAAGTAAAAAAAATTAGTAGGGAGTTAATTGACTGTCACAAATTATAAAGAATATTGATATCAAATCAAGACACTTAACTGCAGGAGTAATATTCAAGTCAAGACGTTAGAAAAATATTTATCGACAGTGTAATATCCTTTGTTAGCACGTTGTGTTTTTTTCATTCTGGCTTAAAAAAATGATCAATGTCTATCAATACATTGGGTGTCAAGGACCAAAGAAATAAAGAGTAGGGGGTGTTTATCTCTCCATTTCAAGATATAGCTCTGGTCGTGTCTTCTACAAAATAATTAGTTACTGGCTTACTGGGCTATATAATCTCGCGGTTTGTGTTCTGTGTAGCTAAAGGTCACTCGTTTAGGTGCGTGTGATCTTTAGTCCAGCTTACTAATTAAGATTTATGTTCAAGTAACTCGGCACACTTGAAAAGGTGTGGCCTCTAGCCCAACCACGTGATTAAGATTTTTCTCCAAATAAGCAAACTCTTTGTCCGGATACCTGTGTAGATGTTAGGCTTGAAGTCCAGTCCACTCCCCCCCCCCCCAATTAAGATTAGCTATTAAGTAAACAAACATAGTTCCCTTGTGTGACCTCTAGAGAGTGCTTACGTCCATCGTATCTTACTTGTGGTCACCTGTCAATCAATGAACTCAATGGGATGGACTAAACAAATAAAAGGGGGAGGGTGTTGTTCATCTGGAAATATACCTGGTTACCTTAGAGGTGTGGCTCTTGTAGTCCAGCCCCCCCCCCCCCCCCCCCCTAATAAAGATTAACTACTAAATAAACAAACTCAGTTTCCTCGAAAGGTGTGACCTCTAGAGAGTGTCAATACGCTGACATTAAACTTACGTCCATCGTATTGAACTTGTGGTCACCTACCTATAAAAAAAACTCAATGTGATGGACTAAACAAATAAAAGGGGTGGGAGTTGTTCATCTCTACCTCTGGAGATATACCCGCACAGCTAGACAGACGTCTGGTCAGCATGACGTAGTCAAGGAATGTAGCATTTTAACATGTTAACTAACCTACTCAAAGGTCGAGACAAATTGAAAAAAGTGCCAGCCATTGCTGCTCTGTATGTAAAGTGCATTTATGATGTAAAGTTTCATTTCTATTTATAATAAGTTATTAACACGCCTTGTCTTTATAATAAACGATGTTTGGTGCATTATTCATAATGGCTCTATTTTTAAGCACATTATTTTGTTTTAATATAAACATTAATACATTCTACAACAGACATTAATGGAACGAGGTCCACTTTATGCATATTAAATAGGTGTATTTTTTACTATCCGGTTTACTATCCGGTAGTGATATCCGACCGGAGCCGAATAGACCCGGATAGTAAAAAACGCCGGATATTCGGCAGAAGCCGGAGCCGGAGCGACTATCCGGTGCACCCCTAATTTTGTTTGTTTATATATTCTGAATAAAAAAACATTTTTTTACAACTTTTTTGTTTAGTTATTTATCTTTGAGACACAACTTTTTAAAACTGGAAATAGCTTTTGGGTTAATGAGAATACCTGTAATGATTTAATATTTGCTAACTTTTCAGACCCAACTGTTTATTTTTCTAATTGGTTCTAATGCATCTCAGAGAAAAGTCAATGTATAAGACATTATTATTATTATAGCTTTTATATTGCGCTACTTTCATGCTTTTAGCATGCTCAGAGCGCTTTTGGTCCAATCTCATTTGTGGACCAGTGGGGGGGGGGGGGGGGGGGGGGGGAGGGGGGAGGGGATATCTAGGAGTTGGTTTTCCGTGCTGCCTTTAGGCGCTCAGTAAACACAACTCTGCCCGAGTCGGGTGTCGAACCTCGAGCCCCCTTCTAGGTAGCCAAGACAAGCCAAGTTCAAGCGCACTTAGCCTTTCGACCACGCTTCCCATTGATAGTATTAGTGATTACAATTCTAAAATAAATACGGTACACCTCTTCCCAGCTTATTCTTTTATAATCACAATCAAAATTATTTTTTTAATAGATGTTCTTGGACAGAATTTTCTGGTTGTATTGGGCATTCAAACTTCAAAAATATCTCTTGTCATTGCAGAGTCTGCGTACAGATAAATTCATGTTATTGTTAATAGATTTTATTTTTACTGGATTTGTTTATATTACCTGTACTGTTATATTTGAAAACAAACAAAACTTTTTTTTTACCTTTTTTTCATTATCATGTTTTCATCAAGAATTTTTTAATTCATTCTAACAGTTCATCAGTTTTTATAAGTGCTCTTGTCCATATTTATATGTTCATTGTTTTTTTGTTTGTTCATTGTAGTTGTACACTAGTTTAACTTGCATTTTAAAGTTCATTTTGATAATTACAGAGATCATAGTAGTTTTGCTAAGTACTTGTCTATTTTACCAATTTTGTTTTATAATGTTTTAATTTTTTTAATGTATAAGAGCTTTAGTTTTACAATCATTACTTGATATTTTAATGTTGTTTTAATAATTTGCATTGTAACTATAAGCTAGACTAAATATACATCTCTCAGAGCATTGACTCCTTAACATTTTGCTTTTTTTTTTTTTACTTATGAAATATTCCTGTTTAAATTTGTAAATTTTACATTTTACCTTAGCAGAAATTACTGAGTCTTTCATAAATTTTGACTTGTACTTTGTTCACTGATAAAAAAATAATTTTAAATATAAAAAAGAAATATCTGGACTAGGTGCTTTTGATTATTTATTAACTAAATTTTAGAAGTTTTTAAAAAGATTTGAATACATTACTGTTGCCTGATAGTTGGATAACTTGTGTTATATGTATATAGACCAGTAATACATACTTATAGTCAATGGCATGGCCGTTAGGTGTATCCATAAGCCTTCATAGCAGTGGTGTCAGGTTAACATCTCTTTGGATTTTTAGTAGGCCCTTTATTTTTATACTAGACATCTGTGAAAAACTCACAAACTCAAATCCAGTTTTTGACAATCAGCTTTGCTTAACTAATTTTTGTTCCATGTAACCCTATCAGAATTTTTATTTTCTTATTTTTGATTAGTATAATTTGAACTTTAGGATTTTTAAAATGACCTTGATGAGTACTGGCATGTGTCAAGTGTCAAGGAAGTGAAGGCAGTTGATAGTTCAACTGGCCACATGACATCCTTGTTAATCTTCTGCCAAAAAAATCAGATGGGCTTTAAATCATCTGTCCCTTAGATCTTGAGTTTTTAAATTCATAGCTAATGTCTTCTAGTCAAATGCAAGTTATAGGGTTGTAATTTCTTTGTTGCTAGAATGATTAAAATCAGGACAAATGTGCGAAGTCTTTGTTAGGAACAGCCTATCACCATCTGGTCTATAAAAAGGCAAATGATATGTATCGGAAGACCGATTTCAAGGTACCCAAAATGTCCATCTTAGCATAATTTTATTATGTGTAATTATTCTATAGTTATCTCTGTGTTGATATGTGTGTTTATATCTGAAGTTTCAAGTCAGTCTCCTTGATAGCCATGCTATTTATCTACTTATTCAGGCATCATCTTTTTTTATATTAATCTCAGTTTTTAACATTAGATAATGCAAGGAATACTTTACAGTAACAAAAAAAATATTTTTTTGTATTCATTTTTAAAGAAATTCTATAAATAAAAAAACGTGTGATTGCAGTCCTAAAACTTTCATTCTCATTATTATATCTATATATCTATAACTTGTTCTATTCTGCTTTATATTATTCACATTGTTGTTGTTTTGTTTTTTTTACTTGTACATTCTCAAACTGTTAAATTGTTTAAGATGCTGAGAAACAATAAGATTTGTGAACAAACTTTAAATTAGAACTTCATAATCTGATGATTGTGTCAGGATTTGTCCATAACTTTAGTGTTCCAACTTCTTTTTTTTTTTTTTTTTTTTTGGTTTTATATTGTTTTATAATATAAGGTTTGTATTTGAGTATGAAGATTTATGAGAAGTTCAGTATTTCACGTTGCTACACAGCCCCAGCTTCGACCTACATATTTTGCAACACCCAGAGCAGACATAACCATTGTCTGTCGGTGGTTGATTAGATTCTCTTTTCACTGTCTACATCTGTCCTTGATTGTGTATTTTCTTTTGCTCTACTTTAATCTAAAGAGTAATAGAGTTTAATGGAAAATACATATTTTCCTGATTGTCAAAGTTTTCTTAAGTTTAATTTAAATAACTTAGTTGAACATACATATAACTAGAATATGTGTGCAATATTATTTTTATTTTCAAGAACATCTATTAAATTTCATCTTATGTTTGTAAATTATTTCAGAGACTCATTTAAAAATTATGTTGTTCACTTATATATATATATATTATGTCTGAAAATCTGGATTAACATTGGAAACATTGTTGAAATAAATTTTTGTCCAACTTTGTATCTACACTTGTTTGATTTGAAGCACTAGTTTTAAAAGTGTCCCTTGTTATGAATGAGATGTTAGGTTTATAGTGCTTTTCATTGACTCCTCAGATTTACTAGATGTACATAATCCTTACTGTTGACAGAAAGTACTAAATATTTTCTCACTATGTGTGTGTTTGTTGATGCATGCCTAAGATATGAAATGAACTTATTTATTTATTATTGATTCAGTGCTTGTGTGTGTTTGTGTGTTGATATATAGCATATTGTGCTTTCTCCTCTCTTTTTATATGCTTGTATGTGTATGTGTAGAGATTCACTAATTGAAGGTATGTTGGTTCAAAAACTATCATTTTAATTTTTAGGACAATTTTTAAACATAATTTACAGACTATCAAGTTTTTTATGTGGCAGGCGATGAAATAAGGTTCATATCCTCTTGGGCTCACAAGCTCTATTGATAGCTCCACTACAGAGGAGCAGCTAGCATAAATGTTCCAGAGGCTACATGTAGTAATGTAATAAATAAAATGTACCTGGTACTCAGAATATGCTACAAAATAACACTAGAATGTATTAGATTCACTTTTAACAGTTTCGTTTGAGACAAAAAAATTGATAATCGTGGGGAAAAAAATCCAGATCATTGTAAAAGCTTATAATTTAGAGAGCTTAAAGAATAATTATTATTAAAAAGGATGCCTGGCATCATTAGAAATATACTGTTTGAAACAAGAAGCTGTGGAAAAATATACACAACCAATAATGTGGTCTGCATAAAGCATTTGATTCAACAAAATCTTCGACTGCACAATCATGTTGCAAATTGAGCACTTCATAATGACTGAAATGTTGAAACGTATTGTTGAGTAGCCTATCTAAAACTTGTATCTCAGTTTGACAAACTATTAGCTAATCATTTTTGAAATGTCATGGAAACGCCAAGAACTATTCCTACCCATTACCGGTACCACAATCCTAAAAGAATTTATTCAGCTTTTGGGATCCACGGTGGAAAATCAGCTAATAAGTGACATTAAAAGCAATATTTTTGGGGCTTTAATTGACTCGACTTCTCTTCTCGTTTACCCATAGTAGATGTTGCAAGCCCATAAGTTGGATGATATTGTTTTTACCAATAGAATTTGTTTTTATCGTTTTGGATATTTATTAAAATACATAGTTAACATATTTCTTCAATTTAAGAATAAAAATTTCGATCAAATTAACTAACTTCATTAATAAATTATGAAAAGCTGCTCTGCTTTCTGGTTACATACCTGGCATTTAACACACAAAAGGCAAAATAAAGCATAATTTTTAGACTTTAATTATAGTAAAAAAAACTGTTAAATTGAGTAGAAGTCTTGGACGCTGTAAGCTCCCTCATCGGGCCAAGCTTTTTTCCTGCATTAAGCGTCTGAGGTTATTTGGTGAGTAACGCTCTAGTTTTCCTAGTAGAAATAAAGCACATATCAAATAAAGTGCAATGAGGAGTAAGAGGGGCTGAAAGAATGAAATACAAAGGAGGTGTTGGGAGGACATCAAAGAATGGGCTGGCCTGTCTGCGGAAGAGACTCTAAATCATGGCTAAAGACAGAGCGGAAAGGAGAACAGTTGTCATCATACTCCATTAGAGTGAGGGCTGGAGGGGCTCAAATCTTCTCTTGTAAAAGCCAAGGACAGAAACCCTGCTGTTTTGCGTAGTGCATAGATGTCACCTTACAGAGCGAGAATTTGTTTTTATCCAGACCTGTCTAGACGGAGATCAGCAAGTCTGGGGCAGTTGAAAGGAATATAAGACACGGTTTCTTTTTCTTCCCTGTAGCGAGGGCACTGTGAGTTGAAGTTTGGCACAGTGGCTTATCCTGCAGTTTTAGAACTTGCTCAGTCCTGGGAAGTCTTCACCAGGGGTAGCGCGGCCGGGACGCCTCATGTGCTCCTATACCCCGCGGGCTTTTTGTGACTTTTTCCAGCACTCGAACCACAGCCTGCTCGGTAGGTGGTGTTAATAGCACTCCCTGGTGGGCCAAGGAGTAATAATGATGTTGCTCAGTACCCGCTGCATTATTCCAGGGGTGCCACAGATTTGGTTATATTGTGTGAAACCATGATGACAGTGTCGATATTTAGAGGAATTTGCAAAGACCTTCCTACAGGGAGCAGTACCAGGAAAAAGAAGAATAGGAAAACAGAGAAAGCGATGAGAAGACAACATAATAGAATGGACGGGCCTGCCATTGAAAGAGGTTCTATCCAAGGCAAAAGACAGAGAGGAATGGAGAAAGACGGTCGATAAATCTTGTGTGATGCCCAACGGTCCAACATACTAGGGATAGGTGAAGGTGAATAATCAAATATGGGTGTATAACTATAGTGGAAATACAACAGATTTTTTGTCCCTGAAAAAAAAAAAAAGACCAACTTTCACGCCCTGTCTCACAAATTTCCTGGGGGGGGGGGGGGGCATAATCGATGGCCTAAAACTTTTATTTTATTGCACACTGTCATAGGGGTTACTGGAAGGCGGTGGCCCGGCATGCTGCACCTTTAGGTGGACGGCCTCCCCCTTCCAACACTTAAATCTCTCACATGTGGCTCCAAGCGCCATGCCCTGGAAAACCGCTTCAGCTGGCGGACTAAACCATGTGAGGGGGTGGTGATAACATGGCACCACTGGGCGAAAGGGTTCTAGACTAATGTCACCGGGCAGGCCGGAAGAGTCCCTTGATGGACTACAACGGTCACATGTTCAGGACCAAGGCGAATCACCTAATTGGAGGTAATCGGCTGTGGTCAAGCATAGAGAGGGATGGGCCCCGCCATGCAAGTATCTAGCCCTCGTTACACTAAATGAGATCCATGACCGTAAATATATCCATACCGGCCCGGCCGTCGCCCGAGTTACCAAGGGCCGCGCTTACCGTCACAGACCAGGAAAGAGGTGAAAATTATATTACTGTAATACTGGTCCATGCCAAAAATACACTGTCATAACAATTTCATTCATAATGCCCGGGCCTACATAGGCCTATATTGTTCGTTGAATCCTACTGGTAGTTTATAAGAAAAATTGTAAAGGAATTGTATATGTAGCCTATAACAAGTATATGCAATAATGTTTGTAAATTAAAAATAAAACTTTTTTAAGTTGCTAATATTAAGTCTATTAAAGAAGGAGGCAGCATTGGCCAATACTATTACACGGGGGATGTTCAAGGTACATGTAGCGCACATATGTCTTAAGATCATCTTCATGTTCAGTAAGAGGCCTTGCCGCGAAATTTTTAGTTTTTGTCCCACGAAGGTCGTCAACATAAAGATGTTAAACACTTGAGATAAATTTGACCATTCAGACTAGAGAATTTCGACCATTCTGACCATTCAAAAAGAACCAGGCCAGTAGAGACGTTTTGACATGTTTTCTTTAAAAAAAATTTAATTGATATTTTTTCAGACGCCTCTCACAAAAACGGTAAACATTTTGAAAGATCCTTTTTAGTAGAAGATACGAAGTCTTTATCTTGCAATATTTTAACTTTTTAAACATTGATAAAGTCATTTCACTGGGTTAATATTCATAATTTGATTGATAACTACAATGAACAGACAAATTTTTAATTATACCCCTGTAAAATAATTTGAATTGCTTCACTCTCTCCTTATTGGTCATGGCGTCGCGCCCACCCCCCGGTCACCTGTTTCTGTGGTTAACGAGGGTGTCATGTGGCCAGCACAACGACCAACCGCCTTTACTTTTCCCCAACTAATGTCAGGTACCCATGAGAGCTGGGTGGTCTCAGAGGCGCCCAAGGATCCCGAAATAAAAATCCCAGTCTTCACCAGGATTCGAAACCGGGACCCCGGCTCAGAAGCCAAGCGCTTTACCGCTCAGCCACCGCGCCTCCACGGCTAATTAATACTAAAATTTAAAATAACTACAATGCAAATACAAACAATGTTTGTTCTTTAAAAAAACAAAAACTGCCTTTGCGTCGCCCTTATTATCACGTAACCTTTTGGAAATTTTTACCAAAGAAAAGAAAATATATACAATAAGGATTTAAATAAAATATATAGATCTAAATTAGTACCGTAGATATGTCTAGTCATATTTGGGTATATATGTTGAGATTTAGGCCTATTTATTTTTGAATCAGCTAGTTTTTGCCGATATTCAATTTTTCCATTTTGTCTTTTATTTTCTAGTTTTGGCAATATTCAATTTTTCCATTTGGGTGTCACCCGCATCCCTCGCACCCCTAGTGACGCCACTGGGCCCTACATATGTCTGGATTGCCTCAGAATGAACAGTAATTCAGACAGGCTGGTGAATGGGAACGTTTTGGGGTCCAGAGCTCATCTTTTTACTCAAATCATGCCCAAATCTAGACTACAGACGGGCAGGTAACTCTAAGTATTTTGTCACCTGGCCATTTTTTAGCTTGCCAATTTGGCATATATTGATCTGGATCAAGCTAAGAAAGATCATGGCGGCATGTATGAATTCTGCTATTCAGTCGCTAATCCTACGTTTACATGAAATAAATGCAGTTAAATTTGGAGATTTTAAGTTGAAAAGTGGGATACAATCACCTGTTTATTTTGACCTCAGAGTCATAATATCCTACCCAGATGTTATGGTAATGACCCATTATATAGTAGCTAAATTAGATCTATTGTATATTAGACTAAGTCTATAAGTGTCACTAAGGGAGACTATACTGACTTAATAAATCAAATAAGAACAAAAATTAAAATGTTATTTAACCTTTGTTAGGCCAATAATAGAATATGCATCCTCTGTTTGGGACCCCTCAATGCAAGAAAAACTTAAGAAACTGGAACAGACACATTATATAGCAGTGATATTAAAATATTTATCCTAATTTCAAGTTCAGGAATTTATTTTTTGGTAATGCCATTAATACTAATGCACTAATGGTATTAATTTGTTTAAAGTCGAGTTACTTGTAAAAAGGGAAATGATCAACAATTTTAACATAGAAGTACTTTATCACACTTAAAACTTAATAATAATAGACTGTAACTTTGAAACCTTTTAAAAGTGCTTAAGCCTTAACTTTAAGACTGAGTGTTAAGAGAAAAATCTAGAAACTAGATCTTAAGTTCTTAACTGAATACAATTTTCAACAAAAATGCTTCTAAAGTTAAAGCTTGATTATCTGTAACTGTAGATACTTATTAAATTTTATTTTAAATCCTAGATCTGGATAGAAGTCCTATAATTTAAGAAATAATATTTTCGATGGTCTTTGATGACACCTGGCTAAATGTCAATCGAACCTGCAGGTTGAAAACCCCTGATCTAGATTCTGTCTAGATTATTGTAGATCTACTTATGATCTTTACTATTCAAGAATAAAAACAATGGCATTTAATTAGAATTTAGAACTATAATATATATACATACTTATTATAACATTTATGTTTATTCTAGATTCTACTATAGTACTAGATCTCTACTAGATTCTATCTAATATATATTTCCTTTTTTTAATCGAAATACAGGTAAATGTTGCTAATCTTTTGTGGGAAAAAGTAGCACATTGCAACTACCAATCTGTATGTGGCGTCCCATACACAGCACTCCCATTTGCTACTGTGAGTATTCAAATTTTTAACAAGAGTTGGGCTGTAGCTAACACTCCCCTCGCCATTTATGACCTAGACCTACTGTTGTAGCTTCATCATTTTAGATGTTACAAAAATAAGCTGGAGATAATTTTCCTTTGTTATATGTGCTTGATTTTAAGAAAAAAAAAGAAACTCCCCTAGTCTATGCTTTAGAGTTTAGAGCCAAGATGTATCATTTGACTTGCCACATTAAATTTTGTATTTTTTTAATATAGTTTTATTTGTTATTTAACATTCAACTTTTAAAAAAATTTTTAGATCATATCAGCAGAGCGCCATGTCCCAATGCTTATTCGCAGAAAAGAAGCCAAAAGTTATGGCACAAAAAAACTAATAGAAGGCAAATATGAGGATGGTGATATTTGTCTTATTATAGAGGATGTTGTTTCCAGTGGATTAAGTATCATGGAGACTGCTGAGGTAATTTAGCATGTTATCTTTCCTATTTTATTTGTGTATGATTAAATGTTTTGAAAATTTCTATTAATGTTTGTTTGTTTTTTTGCCTCTTTTTTTCCCCCCTCTTTTGGAAGGCCTTAAGCAATGAAGGTGTGATTGTTAAAGATGCAGTAGTGTTATTAAACAGGGAGCAAGGTGGCTATGAAAAACTCAAAAAGGCTGGCATAGAACTGCATAGGTATATTTTAATCTCTAAAGTATTATTTCTATTTAAAAAAAAAATTATATGTTTACTTAAAGACTTGTATTTCCTTACTCTTAAATTCTATGACTTGTAGTTTTCCACTCAATTTTGGGTTCTTCAAATTTCTTTAGCAAAGTATTTTAATTTGTAAAAATAGTAATTTCATTTCATTGCAATTAACGTCTAGTTTGTAAATCAACAGAGAGAGATTGCTTCAGACCACAGGTTGAAAACTGCTGGCTTTTACATCTTCTATTGTTTCTATAATTTTTTGAATACACTTGTATTTACTATGACTCAAAGAACACTCATTTATTTATGTATTGCTGATAGACTGACTAATGTAACCTTTGTTTATTAACAGTGTATTCACCATCACTGATGTGCTCACTGTCCTGAAAGATGCTGACAAAATGTCTGCCGAGACAGTTGATAGGGTTACAAATTATATCACCCAAAACAGATTCAACCCTGGTCAAGCTATTCAGAATGAAGCTAACCCTAAAGTAAATATTGGTTTTAAATGATTAATACTATTCTTTTAATGTCTGGCTTGATAGTTGTCTAGGAGGTAATTTCTTAGAGCATAGATGAATAGTCTGTAAATTCTATCTATATTGGAATTACCAGCATGTTATAAAGTTTTGAAATGTTAACACCACATCCATAGTTACTTTTTTTTTCTTTAAAATTAGATATTGTAAGCAATGAGTTTTAGTTCTTTAAATTCTTGTATGATACTCATGCTTAAACACTAAGCCAATTAAAACCGCTTTTACTGACAATTGAAAGTGGACATCTTCCAACCAGAGTGTTGTGATGATGAGTTCAACAGTCTAGTTGGACAAAAATCTCAAAACTTAAACTGCTTTGTGGTTATACGCCTAAATAAGGTATGCTGTAAGCAATGGGGCTATCAACTGAATTGGTATCAAATGTATTACCTTTTAAAGATGTGAGGGGGCCTGTTATATATGATTTCTTTATCTACTGCATAACTGCCCATGACATGTGTCCTGAAAAGGAATCCTTTGGACACATTACTTGTCTTTCAAAACTCAAGGCCTTAAAAATAGCATAACATTTTAAACTTTGACCTAAAAAAAAGTGTATCAGGTGGCTATTTAATAAGGCTGAAAGCTTCTTATTTAATTTAATTATGTAAATATACTATAGCTGATCCAACACCAATTAGATTTAGTTGACAATAATTAGTTTATGTGTAGGCAAGTTTTATAAAACACTATTTGCTTTCTAACCTAGTTTGACACAGACTGCAATAGCTCAACATCCCAATGTCTCAAATAATTCTATAAAACGATTGAGCCCAAATGATTGAGTTCTCATAAAATGTAATATTTGGCCTTTTTCAGTGAGTTAATGCTGTTCAGCAAGATTTAGTATGAATATAAAAAGCAGTACCAGTATATGTAATCACATCATGAAGAAGATTTATTTAGCTATCTAATTTACCAGGGTATTAGAGATAACAAAGTTTCATGACCCTAATTGGAAATAAATTCAAAATGTACATATGTTAAGACCTCTGCGCGGTGTTGATTCTTGACAATCTGTCTAGTGTAGATCTGACTGTAGGTAACGCTGAACTCAACACTTCAGTAACACCGGCGAAAGGCCGAAACAATCAAATATGTAGTCGACGCTGATATGTTGTTCTACAAATATGTTTAATACTCAAAAAGGGAATCGTCCGATGTCAATAATGTCGTACTCAAGTCTACTACTATACAATAAGCGTCCTCCTTCTAGCGTCGTTTAGAGCGTTCTTATTTTTTAAAAGATCTGTCACGTCACTTGTCGCTAATTAAAACTTTACCCTATTCCCGAAACAAATAACTAATTCCTAGCTACTTCCTAATCATGTCATAACAACTCCTCCGCATACGGGCACAATGCGGAAACATTCCGAAAGAAGTATTACGAAAACACTCCATCCAGCCAAGTTGATCCGCAAACAACCATCAACTCAGAGAAAGACTTCTTCACTAAATGGCTCGGATTCGAGAATGTAGAGAACACCTACGAGGGGTTGAAGAACTTTATTCTGATTGACAATTTTATCAACAAGTGTGACCCTCAGTTACAGTCCTTTGTAAAAGAAAGAAACCCTAAGGTAATTGAAGACTTGGTAGAAATTATTAGGATCTTTAAGAATGCTTACCCAAACAACCCACTTTCAGTTAGCGACCACAAAAAAGTTATTGACCTGGTAAATTATGTAAAGAGAAATGATGGTAATGATAGGGATTATGGTAGGAGAAATGATAGGTCCAGGGAACATGGGAACAATGGTCGGGATAGTTATGAGGGCTTAAATGATAGACCTTGGGAAAATGAAAACAATGGCAGGGAAAGTTATGATAGGAGAATAGATAGACCTAAAGCGGGTGATAGAAACCTTAGGGATGTTACATGTTTTAACTGTCAGGAAAAGGGACACATGGCATACCAGTGTAGGAAACATAGAGGGAATGGAGCTGGCAATGGGAATACACAGGATAATAGTGGCACTAGGGATAGGAGAGGTAATCAAGGAAACCGTAGACAAGAGAGGGATAATCGGCCACCAGATAGGGTTAATTTTGTAAGGAGCATCCAAGACAGGGATCGTGATAGTGGACATAGTGAACCAGATGAAGAAATTAATTACGTTGATTGTGGGGAAGATAGATTTAAACTATATCCAGGCATGATAAATAATAAACAGGTAAATGTGATCCGGGACACAGCTAGCAGTACACTCGCAGTTCGAGGGGGATTAGTGAAATCTAAGGATTATTTAGGCTATACCAAATCAGTCAGGTTGGCAGACGGCGCAGTTAAGAGATTCGAAGCATGCAAAGTGTTCCTTCGATCTCCATTATACACAGGGTATTGCGAAGGTGTAGCCATGCCGAGGTTATCTAGAGATGTTTTACTTGGAAATGTAGCAGGTGTCAGCGCCGCTTCTGACAAACAGGTTAGAAGTTGGAAAAGCAGGGATGGCAACATGAGGCGAAATAAACCTAGAAATGACAGAATTTGTTTTAACTGCCATAAACATGGGCACATCGCTAAAGACTGTTGGAGTAGGGCAGAACAGTCTGAGCAGAAGATTGCGAGTTCGGATAGGAGGCGCAGGTCTATATCCGATAGTGATGGTAGAAGAGATGACTATGGTAGCGGTAATCGCAAGTCATACAGAGGTAGAAGGCCACAAGCGGGCTATAGTGGTGTAAGAAGAGATGTTAACTCCAGTTGGAGAGAACAAATGTATGAGTCGTGTAGATAGCCTGTGAAACATAGCACTATGAGACCGTAGTGTGTAAATAAGTTGGATTTTATTTAAATTGTTTATTCTTAATTAATTGACATAACTAGTAGTCATAACTAGACATGTATTAGGTTGTGTTAAGGTATCTTTGAATATGATATTTATGTTATAATGTATATGCGATTGCGTTATTATTAGATTAGCTCATGTTGGTTATTGATTTCGGGTAGTATGTATGAATTGTATGTAAGTTTGTATGAATAGAAAAGGCATTTATAAGGCGACGATGTAGTTACATCAAGGAAAAGTAAGTTTATAATTTATTCTTTGTATTTGATCATGATCATACATCAATAAAGAGTTAGGTCGTGTGGGGACAAGTAAGTGGAGAGAGGAAATAAAATACACTTGTAAATGCCCGAAAGAACGTTAGGTGTATAGTGGGAGAACGAGTATTGATAAATGTCAATTTGTCATATTAGGTAAATTGTCTGTCCTGACGTGTGAGGGAAAGCGGTGTAACCTCCGGAACCTGATGTGATGATGTATAGATAGACACACCTATAGTGTCAGCGCAAACGAACTATGTCTGCGGTCACCTATGGCACATCACATTGGACAGTATCAGTTAGTGACACTTGAGGGAAATATGTGTTCAGAGGAACTTGATTGTGGACACAGAAAGAGAAGTTGAAATCGCAATCAAGACTCAAGTTGTGTTGTCTTTTATGTTTCCCTACATTTTGGCCCTTGCACATTGTAAGACTAAGACAGTAGATTAAAAATTTGACAGGCAATTTTTTTTAGCGGGAGGGGGAGGAGTTAATATGACATGATTAGGAAGTAGTTAGGAATTAGTTATTTGTTGTTAAGACCTCTGCGCGGTGTTGATTCTTGACAATCTGTCTAGTGTAGATCTGACTGTAGGTAACGCTGAACTCAACACTTCAGTAACACCGGCGAAAGGCCGAAACAATCAAATATGTAGTCGACGCTGATATGTTGTTCTACAAATATGTTTAATACTCAAAAAGGGAATCGTCCGATGTCAATAATGTCGTACTCAAGTCTACTACTATACAATAAGCGTCCTCCTTCTAGCGTCGTTTAGAGCGTTCTTATTTTTTAAAAGATCTGTCACGTCACTTGTCGCTAATTAAAACTTTACCCTATTCCCGAAACAAATAACTAATTCCTAGCTACTTCCTAATCATGTCATAACACATAACATTATTTTTAACAGTTACAAAATCTGTACTGGTATATATATATATATATATATATATATATATATATATATATATATATATAAACATGTTTACATGCAAATGTGTTACCCTTATATTAATAAAGGTATGATTTGTTGATATTTAGACCTTAGCCTATGGTGAAAGAGCAGTATTGTGTTCTAATCCTGTCACTCAGCGTCTCTTCAAAGTAATGGAGGAAAAGAGAACCAATCTAGCACTCTCTGCTGATGTTACAGACTGCAAGCAGTTGTTACAGGTTTATTTACTTTGCATTTTCTAAAATGTATGAATATTGTAATGTGCTTTGTATGTTAATTAGCGTTCTGATTTATGATTTGATATGTTTCAGCTTGTTGATAAAACTGGTCCTTATATTTGTATGGTGAAAACACATGTTGATATTCTGGAAGATTTTAGTGAAGATTTTATTGCTCAACTCAAACAATTGGCAGACAAACACAACTTTGTCATATTTGAAGATAGGTAAGTCTTTGCTTAAATTCAGAGTACTATGCTATGACTTAGCTAATATTTATTAAGGGCTCATCTTTACTTATGTTTCTCATTATTTAAAGCTCGTACTTTCCATTTTCAAATTCATCAGAGAAATCTAAAACGAAGTGCGATTACTTTAAAAAAAATACAGATGTAGGCAATAAAGGAAATCATGTTTATTTAAGGCTGCATATATCACAAAAGTTTTTCTCAGTCTTTTTTAGTAAATGGTTTATTAACTCATTGACTGCGGTGTTTTTTTTTTTCCAAAAAATGCTACTTTTTTTTTAAAACAAGAAAATGTTCCAAACATGGCTAAAACAAAAATGTATTGTTTAAGTACCAATGATGCTATAGTAACATATTTGGTATCAAAGTAAAGGTAAATGAATGGAGAATGTGAAAATGTAAACATCTTTATAGTTAAATATAAGATACAAATTATAATCTAAATAATATGATATAAATAAATTAAATACGCTAAATTTAGACCTACCTGGATCTAATCTATATATCTAGATCAAATTCTTCATTATTAGTACTTATTTGTGATAAATTTTAGAATAATTATAAAGTTTCTTCAATAGTCAACATTGTGGGTGTGTCTTGGACTAGCGTAGTCATGGCAACGTTTTTTTACATTGTAAAAATAAAAAAAGTAATAAATAAATGTCTAAATAAAACCAAAAGCTTATAATTTCTATGTAAACAAAGGATGAAGAACTCTTTTATAAAGTAAAAATAGTTCCACTGTTGTTAGTTGAAAATTTTAATTTAAAAATGCAACGAAACAAAGGTAGGGTAAGAACGTCTATGGGATAGACTTTCCGTGCGTTTAGGGGCAGACAGACCGTCTATGGGATAGACACTCCGCACTCATTGATTTAATTGTCATTTAATTGACTTTTAAAGAACAATTAGTAGACTTTGCAATAATTTTAAACCATATAAAATTGTTATTCGAAATTTTCAAAAATTTAAAACTGTTTATTTTAATATGTTTTATTAATGGTTTATATGGTTTGTGCATACAAAAAAACAATAAATTTCAATAAGTTTTTTAGATCTGACCAACAGACTGGTCACACAAAACTAATTGCATCTTTTCCCCTTTCCAGAATATCAAAAAGTATTCTTTTGCAACTATAAAAATCACAATGAAGACAATTGTGAAATTAGATTTTCAATACCACATTTAATTGTTTTAGACAGACAGTACAAAAATCCCCACAATATATTGGCTTTTCTCTTTAAGGACTGCTAAAAACAACAAAATAGACTGATATAATAACATAAATAAGGTTACAAAGACAGTTTGTGTGGAAACACAAACTCAAAAGCAGTGAAGTGGTCCACCCAGACAGGAAAAAAGGCAGGTTTCAATTTTTTCAGAAGAATATCATAATGAAATTCTATCAAAGGCAAATGACAAAGAAGAATGGAGAAAGAAGGTTGATAAATCCTGTGTGGTGCACCAAAGGTCCGGCAGACCAAGGGATAGATGAAGTGAATGTGAAGTTAGAAGTGAACCTGTCCTAAGTGATGTCTTTTAATGAGTATCTAATTGATCTAACTGTTTTGTACACGGTTGATATCTTATATAACGATAATATGAAAAACTACTTATTAATTGTTGTTTTAAATTATGTCCAACTTATTAGCATAGTAAATAGATTTTTTTCTCTTTAAAAAAAAAGTTAACATTTATTTTGTAACTGTAGTATTTAATATGACAGAAATTACATAACTTAGCAATGCAATTGTAAAAAAAATATATATTTTATGACCAAAAATCTAAAACCATTTGCATAAATGTGTAAAAAAAATTGTAAATAGACATCTCCCTTACTAAAAAGCCTCCAGTGTTTGCTACTATTAATAGTGAATAGTAGTAAAAATGATGTATTTTTATAAAAATAAGTGCTTGCATTATTCATCAAAAAAATTAGATTTTTCGCTTTCAGAAAAGAAAAAAGTAGCCGTTGCATCAGAACTTTGAATGATCTAAAATATCATGATGTCCTATTGTCATTTTTTTTTTCTAGTTTCTGAGATCTAAACGGGACGGACAAACAGGCCACACAATACTAATAGCATCTTTTCCCCTTTCGGGGGCCTCTAAAAGTATATTTATATTAATATTAAAACATGACGTAGTCTCACCCAGGATCAGTTTTTATAGCTTGTTTATACATTGAAATACATACTTTATTTGAAATATATGTTTTGATAAAAGAACGAAGCTAATAAATTAACCAGAGCATGTGTGTACTTGTTAAAAGTTTTAAAAAGCATAAACTCTCATTTTAGAAAGTTTGCTGATATAGGTAACACCGTAGTCCATCAGTATACTAGAGGGCTGTATCACATCAGTGAATGGGCTCATATCATCAATGCTCATTTGTTGCCTGGACCTGGCATTGTGCAGGGATTGAAACAGGTAAGGAAACTTGTGCTTGATGTTTCTTTCAATCATTATGAACAAATGTAATGTTTCTTAATGAACATATTGGCAGTTTGATGAACAAATGTAATGTTTCTTAATGAACATATTGGCAGTTTGATGAACAAATGAAGTCAGTTTCATTTCATGTAGAATTTTATGTACAAGGAAAATAGAGAAGTGGCTGAGAAGCCAAGTTGAGTTGTGAACTAACATTTTAAGACATAGGAGTTAACCTGTGATTATATAGTGCCCCAAGTGAAATGTTTGTTTAAGAATACATTTTTCAAGTATTTTTGTTTATTTAACTCACTAGTGATAAGATAATGACCCATGGGTCTTTGTTAGTCAACTTAACACCTCTTCCATTACTACTGACTAAATCTCAGAGAAATGTCTAAATTCTGTTGCAGTTAAGTATTCAGTTTTACTTTATAGCGATAGCTGCCTGTTTGTGTGGTATGCACTTTGGACTGTCATCCTGCAGGAGGTTTTGGTTAGGATGTAGTAATTGTTTTTTTTACTGAGGAACATCTGAAACTTGCAAGACAAACAGAATCCTTTTTATACATCTAACCAATTGTCACACCTAGGATCTAACTACAGCATGGATATAGTACATAACAAACAGATGTATACAATTACTACTGTACTTTTTACAAGTTTTACTGTCTCAAAGTCAATAATTTATATTTTTAAAAAAAGTTTGAAATTATTAATGTTTCTACCTTGAGTTAATAGATTTTTTTTTCTTGAAATTAGGCAGGTCTTTCTAAAGGCAGAGGCTGCCTTCTTATTGCTGAAATGAGTTCTGTAGGAAACTTGGCAACAGGGGAATATACTGAAGGTAAGTCTTGTTTCAGTTGTTTTTTTCTTCAACAGAACTTGTCAACATCTTAGAAATGTTTTACAGTAGAATTAATTTAACACATTTCTAACACAAATATTGTCCTCCTAAAATCAAAGATGCCATTGTAGCAATCAGCAATAAGGATATAACAAAAGACTAAGGAGAAAATCTTCACAATAAAAAAAAAAATCAACTAGCAAATCAATGCCCAATTTGGATTCAGAATACTCTATAAGTTTTTTATGCATTTGGTTTCTTCTAGCCAGCTTTTTGCTGCTGAGCTGAAGAATCTTTTGCAGTCTTACAGAGTGTTAGTTATGTTGGGCTGAAGTGGTAGTAAGGTCTGCTTAAGGTGGATTCAAATGTGGCATTCAAAGAGGATATGATTCTCACATGGAGTTGTTTGTTTTTTAACATGGACACAGTTAATCTAAAACTTTTCTTTACTTTGGTAATTTCAGACTTTAATAAATGAGTGTCATTCTAGCTAAAATTAACATACTTGTAGATTCAATTTAAAAAAAAAAAAATGTCACGGTTTGAGGGGCTTCATGCATTGAAGGCTTAGCCATTACTTAAAAACTTTATTTTTGCATCTTATCTTATCTTATATAATGCAGATCTTTTTGTTACTTCAAAAAAGAAGATGATTACTATCTGATAGTACTTAATCCTATGAATCCAATACTTTAACTTCTGTTCAAAAGTTTTGATTGCACAGATGTCAAAAACAGTTACTAGTGAAGGTAGGGTAAAAGAAGCAAAATATTTTTTGCTTGAATGTACTAGAAACTGTAGTTCAACAAATGTCTGTTATCTTAAGATTTTGCCATAAACAAACCATTACAATAATAGAAGACATAAGCAGAGAACATGTAACTAGCACAATACAAGGAGAGCTTTAAACACTCTTTATGTCCAAGGAAACGACAATGGTGCAAAAGGGTAGGGGGTTAATAGTGGGTTTAAAGCTTGTATATTGTGGATTAATCGTAGTTCAAAAAGTATTCCAAAAGATAATAAGCGTTCAACCTTTTGAATCATATGCAGAATTACAAAACCTGATCCCTTATTTACCCATTAAATATGTTAAGCAGCTACTCTAATACATAAACAAAAACTAAAGGAAATTTACCCATACATTTTACAGTGTTGTTTGAAGTTTGTTAAAAAAATAACAGTAATCACAGCCTCTGCTGAAAAGTCAAATTGAAAACAAAGAAATACAATGGGTCAGAAAAGAATTAAACTTGGCAGTTTTATCAATAAAGCAGATATAACCTCTAGCCCTATAAGATAAATTACAACACTATAATATAGGAATTCAGTTAAGCCTAAAGAAGGAAATTTCTGTTTATTTAATTCTTTTTTGTTCCCAAATGGCATTGCAATATAAATTTGACAGGTTTGTGTCCATTATCTTATGGTATTTAACATATACAGTATATATATACATGCTTTTGTTACAAGAAAAACTCGCAAAATATACTTCACCCACATGACCCACATAAATTGAGACCTTTTGCCACCATTCATCACAACATCATTTGTGTAAACATTTCATAAACAATAGCAATCTGCAAAAAGGATGGATGATGAAGAAAAATTCACAAAATCAAAGGATCAAAATATTTCAATTATATCCAATTAACTGAAATTAATATTTCATTTTTTTTTTATTTTTTTTTTTTTTTGTAGTTATTTTCCACTTGTTAGATCTTTTTTTTATTTAAGCCACTAGTTTATGATTTTTCATTTACAGCAATATTTTTATTAAAAAATTTTTTTTAGCTTGTGTGAAAGTTGCACAAGAAAATAAAGATTTCATCATTGGCTTTATTTCATTGAGAAGTTTATCAGCTGATCCAGAACTGATTCACATGACCCCAGGTATCTAATGACATTTAGATCTTTATTCATGTTCTTTCTCTTTTAGTTTGACATTATCAGCATCATTGTTGTTTTTTTAGGTTTCAAAAGTCTATTTAAGGTTTTCTTTCTTTTTCAGGTGTCCAGTTAGAAGAAGCTCATGATAATCTAGGACAACAGTATTTGACCCCTTCAGAAGTGATTACAAAGCGGGGCACTGACATTATCATTGTAGGTCGTGGAATTTATCAAGCCAAGGACCCAGCAGTGGCTGCAAGGCAGTACCAGTTGGCAGGATACGATGCTTACATTGCTAGATTGACCGATACTTTGACATCATGAGTTTTGTAGTATATAGGATTTCAAATGTTACAAATGGATGGTCAAAATATGATTTGTGTAAATTAACATTGACTTGAAATTGATTTCACTTCAGATATTATGACTGCTAGAGTTTCTAACTACTTAATAACTAATTGGCTTCCGGAATGCAGCCTGTAAATGTTAGTCCTGATTCATTAGCACAACATAAAGTATTTTCATTTTTAGGTTTCCAAATAAGTAATTGTGAATTTTCACTCAATATTTTCTAAATTGAAAACTGAAATCATCAAACTATTTAGTTTAACACCCAACATTTCATCCGGGTCATTAGAGCAAGCTGTATTTTATGCCATATTATACTATTGAATAGGATGTCATGACAAAAAGGCAGAAATGAATGTTAGTATCAAGATCTAATTATCACTTAAATATTGGAAACAAAAAATGTTTAGTACATTTCAAATAGAAAAGAAAATTTGAACATTAAAATGAAGAAAAAAAACAACACATTTAGCACATTAACCAAACAACCAATCAAAAACTCAGGACATATGAAGTCTCCAGTTAATATTTCTTTTTTGTTATAGTTCTAGTCTCTTAAATGTTTCACTATAAATATGTACTTAGTGCAAACAATTCATGAACATATCATTCTCTAAATATTTCATGTTTTTTTTTTCTTTCTGAAAATGTAAAACATATTTTACTGCTATCTCACATTTATTGTATTTTGTAGCCATTTAAATTCTGAAATGTTTAAATTGTAAAGGTTTAAATTGTAAAGGTTTAAAATAAAACTTTATAGTTGTGTTGTTTGTTTTTTTAAGTCATTTAATTTGTGAAAATTATGTTTGTCTTTCTAAATTGAAATGTAATATAAATTTGTTTCACTACTTTTTGTGCAAAACTATTAATAATTTCATATTATTACAAGGAAACAATTTGACATTTTTATTAAACCATTTTCACAAATTGATAAGCTTAACTTACACAGGTCAAAAATATTATTTTAAAAACTTTCTCTTGATCAGTCTACTGGCCAAGACACTCTTATGAAATCTGTTGTCATTTTTTACAATACCTTTTGTCAAGTCACTCCTTCATGGAGGAACTTGGGTGAGTGGGCAGACAGTTGATCTCAAATACAGCTCTAACGATTTTCCTAGAAATATAACAGTTGATGTATATCGCTGAGAAAAGAATTACTAGCTCGTTGGCCGCACAGGGAAAACTAGTTTGACCGATATAATTTTTCAAAATATAAATAAATAAATGTAAATTTGGCTAGAGACTAAATCTAGGTCTAGATCCTATATCGGTAATGAAAGTACTAGTGTGTTAAGGAATTCTATATATATAGCCCTTCCTTCGTGGTCGAAGATGAGCACATTTTTCATTTCCTATGGACTCGAAGATGGCTGTACAGTCCAATCCTCGCTTTTAAAAGCCGGCCGCATACGTGGCATGGGTGGGTTAGGTCAGTTGCAGATAGGCCTGCTTCTTCTCTCATCTTTTTGTTGGTTCGGCGCTCTTTCTCCCTGGCTATTCTTGCTTAACATCTTGAGACTCCGAGAGTCACAGCTTCACGCCATGAGGAGCAATCGAGAGCTTGTGCTTCCAAGCCGTGAATGTCGATGGATTTCTTCTGCTTTTTTGTTATACCATGACTCCTTCATGAGTCTCAGGTTCCGCTGGATCTCTCCTTTGGCATTAGTGTAGCGTTCTCTGATTTTGGGGGCAATCTGGATTACACAGAAAGGCCTTAAAGCAATGTTGCTTGTGTGTTAAAAGCTGTTCAATTTGCACATTGTTTTCGTCAAACCAATCTTGGTGCTTGCGTTTTGGCTGACCGAGGACGCTTCTAGCCAGAGAGTACACAGAATCCTTTAGTTTATTCCAGCTGTTTTCCACATCCATGTTCATGTGCAGGTTTTTAATTTCACTGTCTAGTTCGTTGATGAGCTCTTGCTTGATGTCTGGGTCAGTGAGCTTACCAACATCTAGGCGCTTTGCATTCTTGGGCCGTCTAGGTGGTTTGATGCATATTTTTTATGTCAGATACGATTAGGCGATGATCAGTCCAACAGTCAGCTCCGCATAATGCTTTGGTGACTTTGACGTCTTGTCTATCAGACTGTCTGACAATGATGAAGTATATTTCTTGTCTATCAGACTGTCTGACAATGATGAAGTCTATTTGATGCCAGTGCTTGGACCTGGGATGCATCCATGATGTCTTTTTTTCTGTGAGGTAGCTGGAAAAAAAGTATTTGCTATTGTCAGCTTGTGGGCTGTGCACAATCCTAGTAACAATGCACCATTGCTATTGCAGTGACCAATTCCTTGTCTGCCCAGAACATTACTCATGTTTTCCAGTCAGAGCCTACCCTGGCATTGAAGTCGCTCAGCATTATGAGTTTGTCTGTTTTGGGCGTTTTGATTATTGCAGAGTTCAGATCCGAGTAGAAGTTTTCCTTGATGTTGTCTTGGTTGGACAAAGTTGGGGCATAGGCACTTATTAGAGTTGCATGTCGCCTTGAGGTCAGGGGTAGGCGTAATGTCATTAGACGGTCATTTATGCCTTTTGGTAATCCTGCTAACTTGTTGACTTATTTGGATTTCACCGCGAAGAGACCACCAGCTTCACGCCTTTCCTCGCTATTTTTTGCCGATCCAGAAGAACGTGTAGTCTGCGCCAATTTCTGTAAACTGTCCTTCTTCTGCAGTCGCGTTTCACTCAGGGCAACAATATCTACATTGTATCTGGCTAGTTCTCTTGCAATATCTACATTGTATCTGGCTAGTTCTCTTGCAATATCTACATTGTATCTGGCTAGTTCTCTTGCAATATCTACATTGTATCTGACTAGTTCTCTTGCAATATCTACATTGTATCTGGCTAGTTCTCTTGCAATATCTACATTGTATTTGACTAGTTCTCTTGCAATATCTACATTGTATCTGGCTAGTTCTCTTGCAATATCTACATTGTATCTGGCTAGTTCTCTTGCAATATCTACATTGTATCTGGCTAGTTCTCTTGCAATATCTACATTGTATCTGGCTAGTTCTCTTGCAATATCTACATTGTATCTGGCTAGTTCTCTTGCAATATCTACATTGTATCTGGCTAGTTCTCTTGCAATATCTACATTGTATCTGGCTAGTTCTCTTGCAATATCTACATTGTATCTGGCTAGTTCTCTTGCAATATCTACATTGTATCTGACTAGTTCTCTTGCAATATCTACATTGTATCTGGCTAGTTCTCTTGCAATATCTACATTGTATCTGGCTAGTTCTCTTGCAATATCTACATTGTATCTGGCTAGTTCTCTTGCAATATCTACATTGTATCTGGCTAGTTCTCTTGCAATATCTACATTGTATCTGACTAGTTCTCTTGCAATATCTACATTGTATCTGACTAGTTCTCTTGCAATATCTACATTGTATTTGACTAGTTCTCTTGCAATATCTACATTGTATCTGACTAGTTCTCTTGCAATATCTACATTGTATCTGACTAGTTCTCTTGCAATATCTACATTGTATTTGACTAGTTCTCTTGCAATATCTACATTGTATCTGACTAGTTCTCTTGCAATATCTACATTGTATTTGACTAGTTCTCTTGCAATATCTACATTGTATCTGACTAGTTCTCTTGCAATATCTACATTGTATTTGACTAGTTCTCTTGCAATATCTACATTGTATCTGACTAGTTCTCTTGCAATATCTACATTGTATTTGACTAGTTCTCTTGCAATATCTACATTGTATCTGACTAGTTCTCTTGCAATATCTACATTGTATTTGACTAGTTCTCTTGCAATATCTACATTGTATCTGACTAGTTCTCTTGCAATATCTACATTGTATCTGACTAGTTCTCTTGCAATATCTACATTGTATCTGACTAGTTCTCTTGCAATATCTACATTGTATTTGACTAGTTCTCTTGCAATATCTACATTGTATTTGACTAGTTCTCTTGCAATATCTACATTGTATCTGACTAGTTCTCTTGCAATATCTACATTGTATCTGACTAGTTCTCTTGCAATATCTACATTGTATCTGGCTAGTTCTCTTGCAATATCTACATTGTATCTGACTAGTTCTCTTGCAATATCTACATTGTATCTGGCTAGTTCTCTTGCAATATCTACATTGTATCTGGCTAGTTCTCTTGCAATATCTACATTGTATCTGGCTAGTTCTCTTGCAATATCTACATTGTATCTGGCTAGTTCTCTTGCAATATCTACATTGTATCTGGCTAGTTCTCTTGCAATATCTACATTGTATCTGGCTAGTTCTCTTGCAATATCTACATTGTATTTGACTAGTTCTCTTGCAATATCTACATTGTATCTGACTAGTTCTCTTGCAATATCTACATTGTATCTGGCTAGTTCTCTTGCAATATCTACATTGTATTTGACTAGTTCTCTTGCAATATCTACATTGTATCTGACTAGTTCTCTTGCAATATCTACATTGTATCTGGCTAGTTCTCTTGCAATATCTACATTGTATCTGGCTAGTTCTCTTGCAATATCTACATTGTATCTGGCTAGTTCTCTTGCAATATCTACATTGTATCTGACTAGTTCTCTTGCAATATCTACATTGTATCTGGCTAGTTCTCTTGCAATATCTACATTGTATTTGACTAGTTCTCTTGCAATATCTACATTGTATCTGGCTAGTTCTCTTGCAATATCTACATTGTATCTGGCTAGTTCTCTTGCAATATCTACATTGTATCTGACTAGTTCTCTTGCAATATCTACATTGTATCTGGCTAGTTCTCTTGCAATATCTACATTGTATTTGACTAGTTCTCTTGCAATATCTACATTGTATCTGGCTAGTTCTCTTGCAATATCTACATTGTATCTGGCTAGTTCTCTTGCAATATCTACATTGTATCTGGCTAGTTCTCTTGCAATATCTACATTGTATCTGGCTAGTTCTCTTGCAATATCTACATTGTATTTGACTAGTTCTCTTGCAATATCTACATTGTATCTGGCTAGTTCTCTTGCAATATCTACATTGTATCTGGCTAGTTCTCTTGCAATATCTACATTGTATCTGGCTAGTTCTCTTGCAATATCTACATTGTATTTGACTAGTTCTTGTGCCACAAGGGCAGTACGACGTTCAGGACGGTTTGATCCAGCACGGTCAAGGAGAGTCCGGACATTCCAGGCGCCGAGTGTAAGTTCATGTGTTTTGATTTGTTTTTTCTTGAGGTTTGTGTTTGATTTGTTTCTCCCGCATTAGTGGGATCCCCGCCAGTCGCGGGAGACTGGCCAGGGTCATGGGGGACAGGTAATGTTTAGGGCACCTTTTCTAGCCCCTTCCTCGTGCTAGGAGGTAAGCAGTGCTATCCTAAAAAGGGCTGCTTAGACGCTCAGACGTCTGCCGAGTTCCAGTGCTGTCCCAGTCACTGGCAAGCGACCACACGGTCTGGGCCGCCTATGTGTAGGTTTGTAGCTATGGCTGCCAGTGTATTCACAAATGCCACTTCGCCACTTTCCTATCGCCACAGGACTTTTTGATTGATGAACATGGAGATGAGAATGTGGCTTGCACGATGAAAATTTATTAAAGTGAGGGAGATTTGCGCTGCATCAGCCTCACTCTCTCGCCCCTTGCCAGCTGAATCCAGTGGCAGAACAGAGTCCAGACAACTATAGCTGGTTTGGGGTGCAGTGGATGACCACAGTGCTCCAGAACGTTCCACGGCGTTTGCTAGATGACACCTGATGGCCCTGGTAGTCGAATTCGACTTGAGCGCCATGCAGCCGCAACTAGACTTCACAAAACTAACGTGAAAAAACTATTTATTGTTTTTCCGTGCGGTCCGTGCATCCCAATAGGATTTTTTAAAAAATGCATTTATTTTTTATTCATTCAAATTGCTCAAGTTGTTTGTTTTTTTCAAACATTAAAGTGAACCTTTTTTTTTGTATTTCTTTACTTGTCACATGATCATGAAAGGCACAATGCAAACTGTACAAAACCTTAAATAAGTTATTATACCCTAAAATGTAGTTAGAAAAAAAATGAAGATGTTAAGAGTTTTCACTCTCTCTATTTTAAACCCTGTCTTAAACAGACTACGGTATCTACATAGACATCAATATATATATATATATATATATGTCTATGGGTATCTATCAATTCTAGTCTTTCAAATTCCCACACACAATTTGTAGTCAACACATTTATTTATTGACAGCTTTGTTGTTTGAAAAGCAAAACTATTTTAGTGGTGGTGATTTTGTGTTTGTTTCTAAATTCAGAAAAATATAATGTAATTAAATCTTTTAAAAAGTGGGTGCATTTATTCTAGACCATTCTAACCTAATAAAGACGGTTTGACTCTATAATGACATTGACAAAGGCGTAGATCTTCAAGGCTGCTCAAAAGAAACCTAAATGATGCTAAATGATACACTGACATATTTCATCCAATACATTATAACTAAAAGCTAGTTAGCGGCCCCCGAAAAGACGCTATTAGTTTTGTGTGAAATGTCTGCCCGTCAGTCCCGTTTAGATCTCGTAAACTAGGAAAGACAGTGAAAATCCGACATCACAATATTTTAGACCATTCAAAGTTCTGATGCAACGGCTACTTTTTTCTTTTCTTAAACATAATGTCATATATATGCACGGAAAAGTTTTTTTTTTTTTTGAGGATTCAAATAAGAGATTGAGCCTTATCAAAACAATTAGATAAATTATAAGACATCAGTTAGGCCAAGGGAGGCGCGGTGGCTGAGCCGTAAAGCGCTTGGCTTCTGAACCGGGGGTCCCGGGTTCGAATCCTGGGGAAGACTGGGATTTTCATCTTCGTAATCCTTGGGCGCCCCTGAGTCCACCCAGCTCTAATGGGTACCTGACATTAGTTGGCGAAAGGCAAAGGCGGTTGGTCGTGGTGCTGGCTATATGCCACCCTCGTTAACAGTAGGCCACAAAAGCAGATGAACTTTACATTATCTGCCCTATAGACCACAAGGTCCGAAAGGGGAACTAGTTATGCCAGGTTCACAGCTAACTTAAGATTCACTTTCACGTATCCTTTGATCTGCTGGACCGTTGGGGCACTACACAAGATCTGTCAATCTTCATTTTCCATTCTTATCTGTCATTTGTCTTTGATATAATTTCATTCGGATGTTCTTTCTGAAAATATTGAAGCCTGCCTGGGTGGACCACTTCGGGTGCCGATTTTGAGTTTGTGTTTCCACACAAACTGTCTTTGTAACCTTGTTTTTAAAGTTAACTTTGTCTTTTTATGCGTAAGGCGTTGTCGTCCTTTGGGCGCGCAGATGCCATAGTAACCTTTATCAAGGGGCATGTGACATCCTGACAAAAAATTGGGAAAAAGAAAGGAAGGGGGGGGGGGATGGCGAAGCCATTTATCTTAAGTCGTATTTTCGTGCAGTTATAAATCCATGTTTGAATATTAAGTAAAATGACATTATTACCAAACGTTGCACTTTCTTCATTTTACATGTCTGAGGGTTCATATCAGTAATCTTATATCTGAGATGAACTGTGCAGCGGTTTCCAGGTCAGGCAGTTCTCCGTATAGTTTTGTTCTATAGGAAGGTTTTGGGGCCAGAGTCTTGTTCGGGCCTTTTGAAATAGTATGCAGCTTTGAAGAACATGGTCAGCATTCTTTGGTGATGTTCCACAAGGACTTTTAGCTTCCAGAACACATGTTGCCTCATTCTGTTATGTCCGGTTCTGAGTCGAAAAATGAGATTTGTGATGTGAGCTGTTACAATTCTCATTTCTCTATTATTTTCATCATTTTTTCTGGGTAGAGAAGGATTTTCATTTGTTTGTTCGTTCTTCCATCTTTGGCCTGTATGTCTACTTTTTCATGCCTTCTAATTCAATGTGTGCCAGAATCCAATGAAGAACAGTTTCCTGGCTATTGATGTTAAGGTTTACAAGAGCTGTCCTGAGTTGTTTTATAGGGAAGTATCCGAGTTTTTCAGGCTTTGAAGGACTGTTTTGGCATCGGTCAGTAAGACAATTTGGCTGTTTGGTGTACATGGGTAGTTTATTAGTGTGGTAGCTGCTAGTTCCAGTGCTTGCCTTTCTGCTCTATGGCTGTCTGAGAGATCGCCAGTTGCAATTGACTTTTCTAGTCTTTCTCCATTTGGGCCATTCAATTGGTATGCCAGCTCCTCAGTTTGTGTTGTATTTTTTGGGGAGGATTCATCTGCGTAGACTCTGACCCATTGGTTGTTGGGGTAATGAGCTTTTAGAAAAGAGTTCACTAATTCCTTGAGCTCTGTTTGGTTGTGATCGGATACTTTTGTTACGCTTTCGATGCTGTCTCTTATAGGAAGGAGGGAACTCTGGTCCCAGGGAAGAAAAGCATTATGCTGCTTTGTTGACTCAATAGTGATATTTCCTTAGTGGTATTTCTTTTTAAGGTTCTATGATTCCTGAACAAAATGAGTTCTTTTTAGCCGTTTTTGGGTGCCAGTCTTGTGGATTTTGGATTTGAGTGGGTGTCTGTATAAGGATTCTATTTTCGTGAATTGGGACAGGATTTGTTTTTCTCTTCTTTCATCCAAAGAGACCAGGGCAGTCATTCCCTCCCTAGCTCTAATGGATGTTGTTTGTATAAGCCCTGTCCTAAACCTAAGGCCTATGTGTTGCTCAAATGAACAGGGATGAAACGTTTCATCATCGTATACCGTTCTCGCGAGAGGTGTCTGCAGCACTATCGACTCATAACAATTCAACGCAGATGATATAGGCCTATCTTACGTAACAACTTGACAACGATCACGTCTATTACAGACGCATTAACTTAGGCTACATATATCGGTATCTCGTATGTCCTTCACATAATAGTAATTGGCCAGTGCTGCATAATCCTTTATTAGTCTTAATTTTACCTGCGACTTTTTTTTTTATATCATGATGAATAGTGCCTTCTTGATGTCGGGAGAATCTCAGTAAGAAAACATTGCAATATCAGCCCGTCCACCCCCCCCCCTCTTTTTTGTTTTTACAAAGCTTATATCAACGCACTCGTGTGTCTGTCTGGTAGGCCTACAAATTTTGAACATGTTTCTACCACACACACATTCTCGGATCAGGTTGAAAAGTAAAGTTCCCAATTCAGACCTTGCTAGGACAAATTTGTACAAATACTCCTTCCCTAGTGCTATTAGAGCATGGAATGGGTTGCTTGAGCTAGCCAGGAAAACCAGTGACTTGGCAGAATTTAAGTCATTGGTTAATATGCATGACTAAATGCATGACGGGTAGGACGTGATCATCTTCTTTTTTTTTTTTTTTGAAGTAACGTCTGTATTATATAAGATAAGATTGTGATCTATAGGGCAGATGACCATAATATGTGGCATGTGGCCAGCACACAAAACAACTGCCTTTACTTTCCCCAACTAATGTCGGGTACCCATCAGAGGCACCCAAAGATCCCGAAATTAAAATTCCCAGGATTCGAACTAGGAACCTGGTTCGTAAGCCTAGCTCATTACCGCTCAGCCACTGTGCCTCCGGGTCAGGTTGAAACTTAACACAATCATTTCTTACAACTAACAAAGCAAGAATAAATGAAAACAAAAAATAGTCAATTTAATTACTGGAAATTAGACCTAACTTTTTTGTTTGATACCAAAAAGGGAAATAAATCCTTCAGTAGGTATGGCCAAAATGATCCTTAAAAATATTTAACTTAGAAAAATTATCTTTGAGAGAAATTATATTTTGTTTCTTTTAATTTGATTTGACATGTGACGTCATTCAAGCGACATAATTCTCAAAATAATAATTGTTATTCACAATGAAACGAAAGTACCAAAAATAAATATAAACTTTATGTTGCGTGTTACAAAGTTCGACCGGTTAGCAATTCATGCATATTAGAATAAGTTGGTTTTTTTTTTTTTAATTTATTAACCCAAAGAAATTGTACATAGACTCTAAATCTAGAATTGGTATTTATTTAAGTTTAGATTATAGATATCTATTAGCTGGATTTAAATAAGACAAACAATGGTTCAATCAGAATGGAATTGTAGCTGTAGCCTGGTTTGCACTCAACTCACAGCAGTGCAGTCTGCAGTAACAATTTTCCACTTGTGCATTTAATATGAAATCATGATCATGATGATGTGACGAGTGAACAATAAACCGTAACGCGTGCAAATAAGGATTTCTACTTCTAGACTAGATGAACTAGAATCTAGATCTATTCTAGTAAGTTCTTATTGTTTGATAACATTAAATTTATTTATTTAAATTTAAACATTATCTGCGTAAATCTGCTAAAATTGTTACGTTACTCATGGCTAAAAGTATAATATTAATAATAAAATCTATAGATCTAGATCTACGATCTAGACCTAGATCTTTCTTTACTATCTTATCTAGATTCTAGATCTAGTCTGTATCAGTATATGTCTATAGACTATAATCTATATCTATAGTCATAGTGTCATAGTTACACTATGTTATGTGACTATAGAGTCTAGATCTAGTAAGTGACTTAGATTTAGATCTAGATCTAGATTTGTATTCAAGTATTGTCATTTGAGTTTGACTCAGTCTCAATAGACTAGTACTAGAGTTTACTAGAGTGAGTATACCTAACTAATCTAGCTAGTGAAATCTAGTGTCAGTGTAAGTCAGCACAGTATAAGTTATAAGTAACACTCATAACACTGTAAATGTAATTTAGAAATTTAGATCTAGAATCTAGAACCTATTGTAAATTCAAAATTGTAAGCATCCATATAGATTCCATATCTAGATTCTAGAATCTAGATATCTATAAAAAATATTTTCCTTGTATATAATAGTTATTATATACTATATATACCCATGACTTTTGACTAAATTTAGACACATAGATTAGAGATCTAGAATTAAATTGATTAAATTTAGATCTAGATAAGATTTATATTCTCTAAAGTTAATTAAAGTACACTACAATAACTATCATATTTAAATGTATATTAGCATACACTAATCACTATATTTATGTTCTCCGTTTGAATTTGAGTATGTCTATCTCTCTATTTTTTTTTTTTACTGGTCTAGATACTTATAATACTTATAAAATAGACTAGCTACATCATCTTATAGAGATTATTCTAGATATCTTATTCTAGATATCTAGAATTTAGATCTACAACATAAAATTTACATTTTATTTATAAATCATCATCCTTGATCTAGTTATATCAAATATATCCCTCGGCTTTGGCTTTGTAGGCTATCTAGATCTAGTCACTCTAAAGAATATTATATATATATATATATAGCTATATCTAGTTAGGCTCTGTAGATCTGATCTAGTCTAGCATTTAAAAAAAATAAACCTATCTCCATTTTTTTTCTGTTTTAATGAAGAAAAGTTAACTATCTATCTAGATTTAGAACATTTAAAGGCAATGCCTCTGTGTCAGGTATGACAGTGCGATATTACTCATGAGTATGTGTACAAGTATTTAGCACAATTTTGCACAATTTTATGACTAGACCAACTTATTTTGCACACAACCCACAGCTGACTAACACTTGACAATGCAAAAACAATCTTTAGCAGTTCATGGTGATGTGTGAAAATACAAATATTTAGAATCTCAAAGTCAGTTCTAGTCTAGTAAATTCTCATTGTATTTTTACATATATTGATCTAGACCTATGTTAAATTTATCTAGAAATTAAGCTCTAATTGTAAGTATATAGATTTACTGAATTCTATTATCTACTAAGACTAGAATCTAGCATTTAACATTTATTTCATGAACCCAAGATATAGACTTATCTACAGTGATCTAGCAGTTATTATTTGGTTGACAAATTTTATGGTTATTGATATAAACATCTGGATGCTAGGAAAGATTTCTATAATATTAACATTTCCTGCATTATAAAAATCAGCAAACTATATTTTGATTTTTAAAAGGTTGTTATGGTATATAAGAATCTGTGGTAGAGGCTTCAATTGTTTGCATGATGAGCTTACATTGACAACAAAAATCTCCCCCAGCTCCACCCCAAAGATCTTTCTGGTCATGTGATACCTGAACTAGACATCTAGATGTAATTTAACATTTAGTAAGTCTGGATCAGACATTAAACTCTTTATACTCTGAAGACATTCACTACACTTTAAAATCCTCCATAGTTACACTGGCTTGTATTCAATATATGTAGGCTAAATTACAACATTTTTTGTGTTCATACTAGGTCCTGACCTATGACCAATACTTGCCAATTGTGTGTAGTGTAGCTATAGATAAGAAGTAAGTAGGCTTAGTGACAGTCTGTTGACTGGAAATGAAAGATTTCTAAGCATTAGGACCAAATGTGTATATTCTTGTTTTTTGATTGCTAAAAACTGATCTGAACATTTTAAGAATGAAGTGGGTAACATCTTTATCTTAGATTGACACTTAGGAAGAAGTTAAATCATAACAGCATTAAATACAAAATACAGGCAAAAATGATTTTAAAATATATATATATATATATATATATATATATATATATATATATATATATATATATATATATATATATATATATATATATATGTGTGTGTGTGTGTGTTGAGTGCACCAAAAAAAGGAAAAGAAATTTTATAAAATAAAAATCTGGAGCTCTGGATGTACAAACTGAATCGCTAGTACATAGTGAATCGCTAGGACAAACTGAACTGGTCCATTCCAAACTTAATGCTCTAGACTTCTATACTATTTATTTTCCCTTTTTTTTTAAATAAAAATAAATTTGTGTTTAAAAAATATATTTCTAATGTATTTTTTAAATTTGATATTGTTAAGTCGTTTATTGAATTGTGGAATTCGGAAGAAAGCAATTCGTTCTCTTCATTTTCGTCTATGATAAAATACTAACGAAGGAAATAAAACTCAAGCTCTTTATATTGCAATCACAATTCAGTCTGATCTCAAAATAAAATGAGCGACTCTTTAGGTCCATACTTAGCACCACAGTCCTGACCGAACTCATCAAACTAACACTATATCTACTAGTCTATATCTATTCTTAGTGTGGTCTTTTTTGGTAGCAGTTGACACGAGTGTAATAGAAGAGCCCAGTAAACCGATGACCCCGATACTTAGGGTCAGGTCAACTGTAGACCTGTTGCACTAAGCCTTCGTGTGCTGGGTGTGTGCTGATAAATGATTATAGTCTCTTTCGCCAGTTTCTATCAGTGAAGCTAGTTGTGGTCGAGTGACATGTTCGAATGTAGTGTGGACTTAATGCTTGTACCATTTCATAGGCAGGAAAACAAATAGGACATATTACAGCTAGCGGGCTCAAAGGTGTGACCTAATTTTGTAGAATACTGGTAGGTAACAATAGACTTAGCGTGAGTTACGTATTTCTTTGATATCGACATATACATACATGGGTTATTAATAAGATATAATATTTAGAGTCTATGCATTTTTTTGCCTGTTTTTGTTTCTACTGAACATTTTGATATTCTAAAAACAACAACATAGATCTAGATCTAGTGCTCTTTTTGAAGTTCGGGATTTCCCGAGAAAGAAAAGCCTGAAAAGGCATTTTTAAATACGGGTGGCAGACACACACAAATACATAGCCTACATACATGCACTGCAATACACTGACACACACAACTAAATTAGTTTCTGTCCAAGTCCACACGTTAAATAAATCCACTTTCACGGTAATACCTGCGTCCATTTCAATTTTGGCATTGTTACTAAACTTCAGTGAATCTTACAAATGAAGTTAAAACGAATGTAAATCCTGAATCTAAACTAAACCTCGTTACTAAACCTTGAAACTACACAACATAGAGAAAATGTTCAATTCTAAACTATTGAAATGTCTCTACCCCCACGCCATTTACAGTTAGTTTTATCATTTTTATTGATGCTTTCAGCTGAAATGATAGATATCAGTCTAGCTCAGAGTGAAACCTATTAAGATGTAATCAGAAACTGGTATCCAAGAGCATGTTTAAAAAAAACAAAAACAAAACTAGAAATCGTCTGGACATTAAACCCATAATGAATGATAATGTTTTGGTCTAACCCTACTCGAACTTCGTCATAGGACGGTCCCAGGCCCGACTGAAACAGCAGGGGAGTTGAAACAGCAGGGAAGTTGAAACAGCAGGGGAGTTGAAACAGCAGGGAAGTTGAAACAGCAGGGAAGTTGAAACAGCAGGGGAGTTGAAACAGCAGGGGAGTTGAAACAGCAGGGAAGTTGAAACAGCAGGGAAGTTGAAACAGCAGGGAAGTTGAAACAGCAGGGAAGTTGAAACAGCAGGGGAGTTGAAACAGCAGGGAAGTTGAAACAGCAGGGAAGTTGAAACAGCAGGGAAGTTGAAACAGCAGGGAAGTTGGGCGTAGAGCTAGCTACCCTACCCTGTGGAAAAAACACTTGCTACAGAAACACCAAACAGTAAATCGACATAAGTCACGGACTTGGGAGTGTATGTCCAACTGAAAGGTTTATGACACTGGTCAGTGAAATCTAGAGTCATCTGGACCATCGTCTCTATCAGAACCATCACCGCCATTGGTACATGGAACGTTCGAGCCATGTATGAGATTGGGAAGACAGCCGAGATGAAAAGGTACAACCTCCGCCATCTTAAGAATCAGCGAGTCCAGATGGACTGGTTCCGGACGACCAATTTCGGGTGAACTCCTTTTTTTATTCTCAGGACATGAGCAGGAGCCTAAACACACTCAAGGAGTACCCCTGGTGCTGTCTAAGCGTACTCAGAGAGCACTTAATGGAGGGGAAGCGCATGTACCATGAGGATCGACTTAGATATTATCCAATGCTTCGCCCGAACGAACAGTGAAGAGAAAAAGAAAGAAGCTTTTTTACAACAGACTGACTACCATCCTATATGGTAGACCTAAAAAGAACGTCATCATCATAATGGGCGACTTCAACTTTAAGGTTGTCAATGACAACAGAGGATATGAGGAGATCATGGGAAAGCAGGGACTAGGTGAGAGGAAAGAAAATGGAGAGAGATTCGCCAACATGTGTGCCACAAGCAACTTGGTGATTGGAGGAACTGTCTTCCCACACAAAGGAATGCAAAAGGCAACTTGGGTATCACCAGACCTGTCAACAGAGAACTAAATAAACCACGTCTGTATTGTGAAGAAGTTCCAGTCGCTCTCTTCAGGATGCAAGAGTCAGACAGGAGCAGATGTTGTTTCAGATCATCTTCTTTTTGTACAATACTATTTTTTTGAAAGACTGCGCAAAACAGGAAGAGTTCAAGGTCACCCTATCAACCGTTTAAGTTCCAGCTCATAGAAGAGATGCTAAAAGAGGAGACATTAGAACAGAAGTGGCAGAAAGTGAAAGAAACAGTGACCTCCACATCCAAAGTCATAGTCATACACCCATAGAGGAGATTTCTGCAGAAAAACTCCTCAGAGGATAAAGGAAAGAAGAGCGAAGAAATCACCTTAAAACAAGAGCAGCCTAAGCAAAAAATAAAATTATGTGGAAGCAGACAGAAATGTCAAACAGGTGGAACCACTTTGAAGCACTGGCAAAAGAAGCAGAAGAAGAAGCCCTTCAGAACAGCACTAAAGACCTGAACTCGGTCATCAAAAAAATAGAATTTGCCAAGCCATAGAGATTAGTATAGTGTCAGGGTGGAGAAGTGATAGCAGATGAAGAAGGACAAAAGAAGAGCTGGATAGAGCACTTCCAGAAGCTACTGCAGGGCATCTTAGTTGAAGCAATAAAAGCAGACATTGATACCAGTGTGAATCTATTATACCCTCGCTTCTGTAAGATATGGGAACAAGAAGTGCCACCAGAGTGGGGCTACCTCAAAAAAAAACTCCACAAGAAAGGTGACTTTAGTTCCTAATCCAACTACCGAGGGTATAGAATAACGCTGCTGTCCATTCCGCGAAAGGTGTTTACCCGAATTGTGCTGAACTGAATGAAAGATGCTGTAGATCAATCTCTCTATGACCGACAAGTGGACACTAGAGACGATCTTGACTTCGCAGATGAATTGCCAACAACAGTTGCAGGAAAAGATAAGCGACGTTGCGGTTGCGGACAATTCAGCTCGAATGTGTCTTACCATAAACAGAGATGATAAAGGTGTTCAAGTCGCCCAACAACTCACCCATTACAGTCCAAGGCGAGGCTCTGGAAGAGGTGGAAAACTTCACCTATCTTGGCAGTCCTAAACAACCATGGAGGAATAGATGCAGATGTCAGAACCGGCATTGCTAAAGGTCGAGGAGGCTTCCGTCAGCTGAAGAACCCTGGGGATCTAGGGAAATAAGCACCACCACCAAGATCAGTGCTACAGTATGGAGCAGAGACTTAGAGAACCACCATCACCACCATGAAAAAAAAATCCAGGCATTCATCAATACCTGCCTGAGGAAGATTCTTCTGTTCCGTTGGCCGGACAAGATCTCTAATAAGGAACTGTAGCAAAGAACAAACCAGAAGCCGATTGAAGTAGATATCCTTCAGAGACGCTGGAGATGGATAGGTCACACCATCCGTAAGCCTGCATCCTACATTACAAGGCAAGCCCTCACCTGAGACATCCTTGGAAAGATGAAGAGGGGACGGCTCTTTTGAGCTGTCTTTTGATGCGTGGGCATGGATTACTTAAAGGGGATAAGGAATGTGCATATTATGTTTGCAAAACATACTGATGTTAGCAATATGTCTGATGTAAGCCAAGTGTTATGATTATGTCTGAGTGTATGACGTATGAGTATGGATGTGAGTAACAACGCGGATTACAGATCTATATGTATGCAATTTACATTGTACGAGAATAATCCTGTAGTTGCATACCTATTTTACGTTGTTCTTATAGGTGTGTACAAAATGTTTGAATCATTCGAGACTATCCGCTATATACTGTAGGAGCTTACTTTTTACAGCTATTAAGATCTATCTGTGCATCTCAGGGTTTCTTTTGGAGATCTGTGCAACATTTTATAGCTAGTTTTCTCTTTTTTGTTTATCGGCCTCCGAAAGGGGAATAGACGCTATTAGTTTTGTGTGGTCTGTCCGTCCGTCCGTCCCGTTTAGATCTCTTAACTAGAAAAGATATTGAAAATACGATTTCATGATATTTTAGACCTTTCAAAGTTTTGATGATACGGCAACTTTTTTTTCCGTTTCTGAAAGCAAAAAAAAATAAAAAAAATTAACTTTTAAAATCAACTATGCAAGAAGTTTTTTTTTTTTTAAATACACCATTTTTACAACTATTCACTATTAATAGTAACAAACACGGGAGGCTATCTAGTAAGGGAGATGGCCTATTACCATATTTTTAACACATTTATGCAAACGGTTGTAGATTTTTTTAGAAAATTTTTTTTTATAAATGTATTGTTAAGTAAGTTCTGTCATACTAACTACTACATTTACAAAAAGTTTCTTATTTTTTTTTAAAGAGAAAAAATCTATTTAATATGCATATAAGTGAAACAAAATTAATAAATAAGTTTTTCATATCGCTTGAACTGCATCGCCGCGCTATAGGTACAGATGGAACGACGAAAGGATTTTTAAAAAATTTTCTTACGGTTATGTTGTTTTTTTTCCTTTATGCTTTGAATAAGAGATTGACCCGTTACAAAACAATTAGATCAATTAGATAATCATTATATGACATCAGGCCAGGTTCGCATTAAACTTCACCTTCACTTTCACCTATCCCTTGGTCTGCTGGACTGTTGGGGCACCATGTAAGATCGTTCAACCTTCTTTCTCCATTCTTCTCTGTCATTTGCCTTTGATAGAATTTCATTCTGATATTATTTCTGATGATATTGAAACCTGCCTTTTTACCTGCCTGGGTGGACCCCTTCGGGGGCCGATTTTGAGTTTGTGTTTCCACACAAAACTGTCTTTGTAACCTTATACGTAATCTCTAACTACAACAGACCACCTCGCTTTGTGGATTTGTTACTAGTGACCGAATGTGCACTATAGCAAGACAGACAACTGTTTGATGTTGACTGAGATGATAAACTGACTTTTTTTGGGGGGGGGGGGGGGGGGGAAGAGTTGCTATATAATATACAGTCGAATCTGGTTAATCTGAAAAGCCGCTCATTTGGGCCAAATCCTAAAGCATCGAAACAGATCCTATTATGTAGTCGACTCCGGAAAATCGAACCAGCAGGTATTTAGGACCCAAAGCAATCCCATCAGAGTGGTCAGAGTTTCGGGATGTAAAGTAAGCAAGGTGAATTGGATACGACTGTCTACAAGCCTTTTGGAGTATTAAAATTTATTTTCTAATGTAAGACACAAATATATATTGAACATTAAAATGATTCAGTTTATGATACATCTTATGGGATTGGGCCCAGAAACATTAAACATTTATGTCAACCTACATCCCCCCGCACCCCCCCCCCCCCCCCATTTGTTTTCAAATCAAAATGTTTGTCAGTCGCATCAAGTATTAATGAGTTCGTATTGTTTGGAAATATAGATTTATTGCAATGACTTATGTTTAATTGATTTTTCCAGTTCATCTCTCGTGTTATGTCATTCAACAAAATCCTTTTTGGGGCACATTTTTCTTTGTTCAAGAGACCTTTGTAGCCCTTGTACTATTCACTCTTAGCCTATTTATCCGTAATACAATGCATATCTGATTAGGACAAAGTCATCGAGTATGTACTATCGTAATGGGGTGGGGGTGGGGCAAAGTCAACATTGTGTATCATCTTAAACTGCTTACTTAAGCAAGAGTCAGCGTGGATCCATGGAAAGCGATTGGTCACTAGTCTGGTGACCTATGGGTAACTTGCCTGTGTTGAATCGAGTTCCTTAGGACCCGTTAAGTCCACTAGTGTTACCTCATAGGTCCAGGCTGTGCGCTTACTTTACAGAGCCCTCCCCCTTTTCACTTCCCTCTTGGCAGCTCGATCTGGCAAGATGTGGGTTACTTTTAGACATTATACGTTAGATGTATAGATCTACTGTGTGTTTGACCTTAGTGTATGTAAGATCAGTTGTAAACAGCGAACACGCTGGTTGTGTTGGAAACAGTAAACAACTGAACAAGACACGGAGTAGTGGCAGTGTGGCACCTCGTTTTGGACATGAATACCAGCGCATTATGTTTGAAAGCCATTTCTTTAGCCTCGATCTAAGCCATACACACAGTCCTAGGCAAAACATATTACGACACCATGACATATGTACATTAGATAAAAAAAAATACCATACATTGACTGTACATAATATCAAAATATCAACATGATATACCTAAGCAAAACATGTCAACATATTTATATATACATATATGTGTGTGTGTGAATATATATATATATATATATATATATATATACACACATTGGTAGTACATAATAGCAAATTGCAGTGCAAAGGTCATACTTTTTTTATACCAATATAACATTTAGGTTAATCATTTTATCAATGTGACCTACAAAGGCAATACATGATATCAATGTGACATATATGCTATACATTTTATCAATGTGACATATATATACTATACATTTTATCAATGTGACATATATATGCTATACATTTTATCAATGTGACATATATATGCTGTACATTTTATCAATGTGACATATATATGCTATACATTTTATCAATGTGACATATATTTGTAATACATCATAACAATATATCAATGTGTTCTATATAGGGAATGTGTTATGTATAGGGAATGTGTTATGTATAGGGAATGCATTCTACTAATGCTATAGGCAAGGAACGGGATGACAGATAAGTTCTGAGTTGTTGGGTGTCCAGTTGAGGTATAGACACATTTTCTTGTGTGTGTGTCTTAGTGTTCTAGGCCTCAAATGTAGTCCTTAAAACAGGATGCCTGATGCAAAACTGCTTATCACTTAGCGTTTCCAGCTTCTATCAGCCTTTAGTTTTCTTTCAATGTATCGGTTTATTTACTACAAGCTTTTTATGTTGTTTTTTTCCTGCATACAACTCTTTCTTGTATTTCTTTGAAGTTTATTTCAGTACAGTACCAATTGAAATTTAAAAAACAAACAAACAAACAAAAACAAACAAACATTGGCAGCAAGCAGTGTTAAAGTAACGTTAAACTGTTTCATGTTGAAAGCCCTTTTCGATATTCTAATATGCATCCGTCATCTCGCCAACTCCACTAGGGGGAAATCAGGTATTATCCTAGAACTTAAGTAAAAAAAATAAAAATACAAGACTTTTTGATTTCATTCATTCAGGCTGCTTGGGTTTATTTAGAGTTGAAATGTGGACAGATTTAGTTGGATAGTGAAGTTGCTGGTAAGAGTTTTCTCTTTGATCAGCATTTCATTAAACTCAATTTTTTGTTGAGTCTCTCTGTGATCTTGTGTAGTTTTTGAGATCTTGTACTATCGCAGTCATATTATATATAGTCTGACTGATGCATGTATATAGAGAGCGAGAGTCTACGATGTGTTTCAAATAACTTCCCCTTAAGATTTTATGGTCCTTTGTGTTTGTTTAGTGAATACGATTTCGGCGCGTGTTTGTTTTGGGACTGCTCTAAGTTACACTCCTTGAGAACCATTGCCCTGTGTTCATACTGTGCAGCGCAGTGCGGCTTGCTTCATCGTGGGATGACTGAGGATGATGTCAGTAAGAGAACCAGCGGACATCTCGGTCGCCATGCTGTGTGTGTGTGCATTTCGTTTTTCTGAAGTGACTTGGTCCGTGACCTCCGTGACCTATGTCGAAGGAGCCGCTTGGTCCTTTCGACTCCTAGTGGATCATAGGGCCGCAACAGTACATTGCCATCAGACTCTGTTCCGGGCAATCTCCCTCAGTTGGGTCTTTGTCCATCCTGCCATCGGACTCTGTTCCGGGCAATCTCCCTCAGTTGGGTCTATGTCCATCCTGCCATCAGACTCTGTTCCGGGCAATCTCCCTCAGTTGGGTCTTTGTCCATCCTGCCATCGGACTCTGTTCCGGGCAATCTCCCTCAGTTGGGTCTATGTCCATCCTGCCATCGGACTCTGTTCCGGACAATCTCCCTCCGTTGGGTCTATGTCCATCCTGCCATCGGACTCTGTTCCGGGCAATCTCCCTCAGTTGGGTCTATGTCCATCCTGCCATCAGACTCTGTTCCGGGCAATCTCCCTCAGTTGGGTCTATGTCCATCCTGCCATCTTTGCTTCTTGTTCTACTGATCTCTTCCAGTCTTTCTCTTCGCTGTTTGAGTCCCACAAATAAAAAGATTCTTCTGTACTTGCGCATCCTCCCTTAAGACGGACAGGGCTTCCAACCCGGGCCCATCACGAAGACAGTCAAGTGCGCAGATATATTTATGCGTTTTTTAATGACTTAACGGAGTTTTATCTAACTGCTGCGTGTACGTTATTTTTTGAAAACTAATTTATACTTCAACTTTTTTTTCTTAATTTTTTAATTAAATCGTTGTTAATGTATATAAGGTCTATATTATATTTTTATGTATAACTTCCGAGCTGGCGACCCTTGGTTCAGCAGCAAAGTTTTTCAGCTGTCTTCCAAGATTTCGATTTTTTGTCCTTCTGGTGACCATTCGGTTGTGTGCAATAAAATATGGGAGGTCACCTCGCCCCCTTCATATTTAGATAAAGAAGAAAGAGAACTATATGAACGATAAACACACACACACACACAGCCTTGTTGAGAGTTCATGCACAAGTGTTTTAGAAAAAGGTCAACAAAGAAATGAGTGTCATTTGACGTCGTTGCGTGCTTGTGTGTGACGTAATCAAAGTCTAGCACTTGACTATCTAGCTAGCACTGACCCAGTCGTCTGTCATCAGTCACTAAAAGCTGTTACAAATTACCTTTATTTACTGGGCGTGTAGACCGTGTCTCCAAAGTCTCGTGTCCCAGTCAAGTTCTTGTCTCGTGCTTGTCATTTGTGTGTTCAACATGTTTCACTTGCAGCTCTGGCAGTGGCGTAGCAAGGTACCCGAGGGCCCGGGTTCAAGAATATGTGGGTGCCCCCCCTTACCAATAAGCCAAATTTATTGTGTGACCTAAAATATCGAGTAGTTTGCGTTTGATTCAGTTCTGACTCCGTTGCAGTAATAGTTACTTAAAACTCAATAGTTGTACAACCTCTAACAGTATTAAACGACTCAAACAAATGTTTCATTCCGAAAACACTGCTATGTTTCAAACTGTTAAACATGGATGAAAACTAGAATCTTGTAGTAGCTAAGACCAGGAACATGGTGGCATCCTATAACCCTTTGACCTTGAACTCAGCATTAACAACTGAAACATGGTGGCATCCTATAACCCTTTGCCCTTGAACTCAGCATTAACGACTGAAACATGGTGGCATCCTATAACCCTTTGCCCTTGAACTCAGCATTAACAACTGAAACAAGGTGGCATCCTATAACCCTTTGCCCTTGAACTCAGCATTAACGACTGAAACATGGTGGCATCCTATAACCCTTTGCCCTTGAACTCAGCATTAACGACTGAAACCTGGTGACTATTTCGTTTGTCTGCTCAAAAAATGTGTCATGTAGAGAACAGCGATAGTTCGGTCAAATGTGGATTTCGAAAGTTTTCTCTGCATCTTGGTCGAACTACTTCAGAATCGTCATTTTTACAGTGTCCAAGTCACCTCTCAAATAACTTACTTGATTATAGAATCTAGTTCTTCTCCAGTAGACGCATTGCTTGATGTAGAGATTGCTGCTCATTTCCCAATATTTTTGACACAACTTTGATTGCGCTTACATTTTGTACTGGGCGATTTGCAGAATAATAGTAACCCTTATCGAAATGTTTTAAATTTTCCCTAAGTGTGCAGCTTCCAGCAGTTCTTTTTTCTCTGGGGGAATATAGCATATTTAGTACATTAATCTGAATCTCATTGCTGTTACTGCATCATTCCTTGATGACATTGTAAGGCGCTGTGAGCATAAAACACATGCGTAATTTTTTTTTTATTAAGCCATAGAAAGCTGCAACTTATTGAACACAGCTGGCGGAATAATTCAAGATCAAGTTTAAGCTGTGATTAGCGCATTGAACATAGTACTCAAGCGGCTGCTTTGTTGAAGCAATGCCTGATCGCAATGTCCACTCCTATTAGAAGCACCATCATAACCTTGGTCTTCTTTTTATTTGATGGAATGTGGTGATATATTTCATTACTTGGGGTATTTGTGGAACCAATTCTGCATACATCCGGTTGTCACAAATATGAAAACCTATCAACTGTTTTTATGAATGTACAGAGAAAGAATCTATGCTACCACCAACGCACACAGTGTGAGTAGGGCTAGCCGCCATTACAATAAACTCGAGGAAAGCAGTTCCTTTCATTAAAGACGTTTAAGCCGCTGGTACACAGACTCGAGCTGAAAACACAGGTTCACGTTTTGAAATGAATATAAAGTTGGGTATAACTTTTAGAATATTTGAAGATGTTTTCTAAATCAGCTTTTACAAAAAGTTCATTTTTTTTCCTTCTTAGTTATCATCCCTTAGGGGCGCCTAGGCTTCATGTAAGTCCCGATTGGTCGTTAGTCATTGGTCCAAGCTAATGAATCCCTTTGCGCCTTTGTTAATATGCCACAAGCTATGGGCTCCTATTGGTCTTGGGCCCGGGTTCAATATTGAACCCCTTCGCGCCATGGATGCTACGCCACTGAGCTCTGGTTCCAATTCAAATGCCTTGAAATTTCGACTCATTTATTTTTCTAGTATTGAAATGATGCCGTTTGTTTCTTAGGAGAGTGAGAGAGACTGTGGGGAGGGGAGGGTCACTGGCGAAGTGTAGGACTGAGGCTATCTATCGTTTGAGGCTATCTATCATAGGCTACTGATACAGTGAAGCTATCCACTGCTAGCAACGTAATAGTTATACGTTAAACAACCAACCCTTGACCTTTATCTAGTTCGAACTGACCTATGAGTCAACTAAAACTCGGCAGATTTGTGTCTACTTGAGCTCAACAGATTTGAAAATGAAATTGTTGGCAGTCAAATTATTCCCTAGACGTTGCAATGTTTGAAAATAACGGAGGATCTGTATATATTATTTAATGAAACTCTAGACTACATCATCTTCTGATGGGAATCACTTTATGATATTTCTCCAGCCTCTAAAGTCTTGTGAATCACATTACTATTCGCTAAAGGATATGGATCTACCATTGAATATTGTAGTCGATCTAGTCTGTATATGGTACATATGGGATATATATCTACCATTGAATATTGTAGTCGATCTAGTCTGTATATGGTACATATGGGATATATATCTACCATTGAATATTGTAGTCGATCTAGTCTGTATATGGTACATATGGGATATATATCTACCATTGAATATTGTAGTCGATCTAGTCTGTACATGGTACATATGGGATATATATCTACCATTGAATATTGTAGTCGATCTAGTCTGTACATGGTACATATGGGATATATATCTACCATTGAATATTGTAGTCGATCTAGTCTGTACATGGTACATATGGGATATATATCTACCATTGAATATTGTAGTCGATCTAGTCTGTACATGGTACATATGGGATATATATCTACCATTGAATATTGTAGTCGATCTAGTCTGTATATGGTACATATGGGATATATATCTACCATTGAATATTGTAGTCGATCTAGTCTGTATATGGTACATATGGGATATATATCTACCATTGAATATTGTAGTCGATCTAGTCTGTATATGGTACATATGGGATATATATCTACCATTGAATATTGTAGTCGATCTAGTCTGTACATGGTACATATGGGATATATATCTACCATTGAATATTGTAGTCGATCTAGTCTGTATATGGTACATAGGATATCCTTCTACTGGGTTATATATTCAAGTCTGCCTGGTTTGTTTGACATTGTGTATATTTAAGAATATACAATGTATTGAATACGTAGAATGTCAGAGCCCATTAACATATTTGACTAGCTCCTGTTTAAAAGGAACTGTATATGAAAGTCTTTCCTGTATGGGCATTCTTTTAGGTGTTGGCAGTAAGTAAATTAGATTTCCCCTCTGCCCCCAAAACCAGTAAGGAAAAGGAAACACGCTTGTTAGAGTACCTCTGGAAGCACTAGATAAACTCTTTGGTCACAGGAGACTAGATCTTCTTGAAACTGTCAGGTAGAGTTGAGCCTTCGGGACTAGATCTTCTTGAAACTGTCAGGTAGAGTTGAGCCTTCGGGACTAGATCTTCTTGAAACTGTCAGGTAGAGTTGAGCCTTCGGGACTAGATCTTCTTGAAACTGTCAGGTAGAGTTGAGCCTTCGGGACTAGATCTTCTTGAAACTGTCAGGTAGAGTTGAGCCTTCGGGACTAGATCTTCTTGAAACTGTCAGGTAGAGTTGAGCCTTCGGGACTAGATCTTCTTGAAACTGTCAGGTAGAGTTGAGCCTTCGGGACTAGATCTTCTTGAAACTGTCAGGTAGAGTTGAGCCTTCGGGACTAGATCTTCTTGAAACTGTCAGGTAGAGTTGAGCCTTCGGGACTAGATCTTCTTGAAACTGTCAGGTAGAGTTGAGCCTTCGGGACTAGATCTTCTTGAAACTGTCAGGTAGAGTTGAGCCTTCGGGACTAGATCTTCTTGAAACTGTCAGGTAGAGTTGAGCCTTCGGGACTAGATCTTCTTGAAACTGTCAGGTAGAGTTGAGCCTTCGGGACTAGATCTTCTTGAAACTGTCAGGTAGAGTTGAGCCTTCGGGACTAGATCTTCTTGAAACTGTCAGGTAGAGTTGAGCCTTCGGGACTAGATCTTCTTGAAACTGTCAGGTAGAGTTGAGCCTTCGGGACTAGATCTTCTTGAAACTGTCAGGTAGAGTTGAGCCTTCGGGACTAGATCTTCTTGAAACTGTCAGGTAGAGTTGAGCCTTCGGGACTAGATCTAACTTTTTGTCTGGTCACAGGAGACTTGGTCAACTACGCCTGCGGCATGATGACGTCAGAGGCTCGTGCCAAGGCTGTGTCAAGTAGCTTATTTGCGCATTAAGACGATATGTATATGTTTGTGCGTCTTCTGATCTGGAAAATACGTTTTGACCATATTTGAAGCTTTTGGAAAAAAGAAAGTCATTCTTACTTCTGCTCCTCATTAGGTCATTAGGTCAAGCTGTTGATTTTGGCGCGACAGTATTTAATATTTTGGAATTGATCCAATCTGTTAGAGATAGTTGGAATCCCGACCTATTGTACATGCAAGAGAGATAACTAAAAAAACAAACAAATCACACATTGACACAATTCACAGATAAGATGAACACGTTGGTGTCACATTCTCTTGTCTCTATTTGTTTTTATGGAGTCTAAAAATAGACAGTAGGCTACATGTAGTTCACGTGTACATGTAGAACTTTCTAACTGAAGGTCTACAACTTTGGGTTGTTGTTGTTTGGAGTGGCTAAGTGTATGAAGTATTCTTTAGATATCAATGCTTTATAGGTGTACACAGTGCTAGTTTCTTTATTACATTATGTAACATAAATTTTGATTGCTTGTGTTTGCACAATGTCCAAACACTCGACCAGCACTCTTTAAATCTGTCTACTTCATGGCTCTGCTTAGCACATACGCACTAAACCCATGGCTCTGCTTAGCTTATACGCACTAAACCCATGGCTCTGCTTAGCACGCACACACTAAACCCATGGCTCTGCTCTTAAACTTTGAATTAAAACTATTAATGAAATAAAATGATAGTTTAGACAGACTGATGCACACTTCTCTCTTCTAGGCAGTCTCTCTGGTATGTGTGACATGAACACAATTATATAGGTTATGCTACTCTCACTAATGGTTGCTTTGTTTGTCATCCTGATTTATTGTCTGCTAATGATATCATTGTCTCATTAGGAAATTCCTTTTTTTACATTTCAGATCTATAAAGGTCATTGTGAAATGTCTTAGAATGTTTCTGTAGGATCAGATCTTCCCCAAGTTACAAGAGTTGTTTAACTAAGAGACATATTTGAATGTGAGTTTTGTCAGCCTTCTATTGTCTTAGTTTCCAAGGACTGTGTGCTGTTGATTAAGTCCTCTTGCTTACTGTCACCACTTGTTTGTGGAGAGAAATATTGTCTGACTTGTGAGTTCAGAGGTGCCTGCATTTAAACATTCTGAAGAAACACATTGAAGAATATATTTTCCTTGAGTTTATTTCTTTCAAACTCAGTTCAGTAAAACAATAGTTCCATTATAATTCACATACTTAGTGGGGAAACTAATATCTATACATTTCCAATCATGTGTTTTTTATTATATAAATCCTTTACTTTTGTTTACAAATGTGTACCATCTTCTACCCAGATTAATACAATTTGTTTTTGGAAACTTGTAAGCTAAGGTCATGCAGCAGTCATAACCAAATCAAGAACAAAAGACCTTGAGGACTCAATGGAACTCAAATTCATTACTAATAGTTTACAGAAATGTTAATAGGCCAGCATATACACTTTTATTTTTCAAAATGAATGTGAAGTTAAAGAAGGTGGATTCACAAACATACTAACTGGAAATGTCTCCAGGACTTGAACCCAATACTTTCAGCTTTTGTTAAGCTACCCCCAACTATTTTTTTAAGCCTGTTTTAAATTCATGCTTCAGTGTAGTTCATTAAGTTGGACTGTTGATATTGTTAGCAGAGTAATCATTAACTAAACCTGTGTGTTACTTGTGTTTGTAATCATGCTAGTATTTTGTAATCATGTTTGTATTCATATTGTAGTTTTTGGTCGTGACCCGTCTGGTACTGTTTTATTGCCTGTGTTACATATCAGTCATGTTTTATTGGAAAAAAGCATTTTTTTGTAAGGTAATGAGTTGATTCAGTGTATTTCAATGAATATAGTTGACGCTGTTGAAAATAGAAACAAAAAAATGTCATAATTATAACTTTATTTTATTCTGCTTTTTCCAGAAGAAAGTTTCACCAGACCAGAATCAAGATGGGACGCTATTCTGGAAAGACGTGCCGCCTGAGCACAATGCTTATAATGACAGCCTCTTTCTTCTTAGTGGAAATAATTGTCGGCTATCTGACCAACTCCATTGCTCTGGTGGCTGACTCTTTCCACATGTTATCAGATGTTGTGGCTCTCATTGTGGGCTTTGCTTCTGTCAGGGTGAGTGTAATGAAAGGAGCAAGCTTACAATAACTTTTTTTTTGTTTGAGATATTAAAAATGGTAGAAGAACACGTAATAGGCAAGTTCCAATTATAATATTTTATGAAATTTGCAGCATAAAATGTAGTTTTATTAAGATATGTACTAGTATTAGATATAGTTCTATTATTATATGTATTATTAGATATAGTTGTATTAATATATGTAATATTTGATATCATCATCATCATCATCATCAAGAGATCGTGGAGAGTGGCATGTTTTTGTCGAGGCCCTATGTTCCATGAGGAACTCATAGGAGTGATGATGAATATTTGATATAATTCTGTTAATATATGTATTATTGAATTTATTACTGTTAATAAATTTTGCAGTATTTTTATTGAAATATTCAATTACATGTATTCCTATTATATTATGCAGTTCCATATAACTGATCATAAACTATTTCCATTTCTTATTTTACAGAGGAACTATATTTTTGTAGGAAACAAAATAAAAGCACAAAATTAATGCACTATTTGGCATTCATTTCAAATTTAATTTATTCATAAGTAAAACAAAACCCACAAAAAATTTGTGACACACTAAAATATCTTAAAGCATTAATTATATTATAAGAAACTCATTTTTTTAATGCTGAATATTATCTTAAGCACTCAGAAGTCTAGAAGGCAAACCTGAAGGAAAAAAAAAACTAGTTTAACCATGTCATGGATGTCAGCATAGAATATATTTTGAATGTAAAAGTAAAGTACCCCTTGCAGACCTTGTGATAGGGTAAAAATATAATGTAAAGGTTATCTGTTTTATTGTAAAAAAAAAAAAATGAGGGTGTTATATGGTGGGTCAGTATATGATCAACCACTTTTACTTTCAGGTACCCATTACAGTTGGGTAAACTCAGGAGGGTCCTAAAATCAGAAAAATAAAAATCCCAGTCTTCACAGAGATTCGAACCCAAAACCCCTTGGTTCAGAAGCCATGCACTTTACCAGTCAGCCACCATGCCCCTAGAATACCATTTTTAGTTTTAATGCCAGGGATGTAACTTAACTTTCATTTATGTAAATCCCATTGCAGATTTCTAAGTGGCCTTCCAAGAGAAACACTTATGGCTGGGTCAGAGCAGAGATTCTGGGTGCCCTTGTGAATGCAGTGTTCCTCCTAGCACTTTGTTTCTCTATTACTGTTGAGGCTCTGAAGAGATTGGTTCAGGTGGAAACGGTGGACAATCCCAAACTTCTGTTAATAGTAGGAGCAGCTGGATTAGGAATTAATTTGATTGGACTTGTTCTCTTTGGAGGTAATGTTGAATGTGAATTGAATCTCAAGAAACAATGTGTCAATCACAAATCAGAAAAATATTTATGTTAGTGGGAAGAAAAAAAAGAAACCAAAATCTGTCTAAATAATATGTTAGTTCAAATACCAGCTTTATATTTGCTTGGTTTTCCAGGGTTTCGATATGAAGATTATTACAGGAAGGCAGGGGATTGGCTTGGGCTGGTTGAACTCGGGACCACCGAGATGACACGAGCACATACCACATGATCAGGCAGCCAGTTGATGGTTGATGAATTATTGTTGTCTCTCTTTTAATATTCATCTCACACAACATTAATAACTTTCTAAAGGAGAAAAAAAGACATGGTCTCAAGGATGAAAAGAAATTCACTTTGAATAATTTATAATATATATATATATATAATCTAAATTCTATTCCCTTTAGTTATTATATGCCATCTAAATATTATTCCCTCTATTCAATATATTCCCTTTTTTCTTTTTAGTTAATTATATTGTACACATTCCTTTCATTGAATCCATTCCATCTGTGCGGATGATAGTTTAACTAAACCTTTCACCTAGGATCATATTTTATGCCACATCATCTGAAGCTGATAAGTTAACTGTGGAGAAGAATTGGACTAGACTTGTTATGGTTTGAAACAAATCAATTAGCAGTCAATTAAGTAAAACATTCTTACAAATTTTGTGACACTATTTTCTCTGATGTTCCGATGTTCTTAACCAGTCCTACTTGAGATGCAGAATGTGAAACTAGTGCCATTTCTTACTCAGTAGCAGCTTATTATGATGATCACATCTAGTAAGGTCTAAATAGGAGAGAATTTCTCTCAAAACTAAACAGGAAACTTCAAACATATTTTGAAAATGTTGAGCATACTTTATCAGAAAGAGAGGTTACCTCTTTGTTTTAAACTGAAAGGAGCACAACTTATTAAAGAGTTTAAGAGTTATTTAGCATATTTTAATAATGAGTGTATTTAGAACCCTCAACCTTTATTAACCTGAGGGACAAATACAAATAAATATTCAACATGCTTGCCACTGGTTGCATTGCAGAGAAAAATTGGCATCTATTTTTAACAGTTTCTTAGACTTCATTATGATGTGTTGGCATAAGTTTCCAAGCAGTAAATAGCACTGCCTCACAGGCTGGATATGGCATTAATGACTTAAAGAATTTTAGTTTATTATTTTAAATTAAATATTTGCACATTCAAATGTATCAATTGATGTGTACATTTCTTTATTTTTAAAGGTCATGGTCACTCTCATGGTGGTGGTTCCCATGGTCACTCTCATGGTGGACATGGTCATGGGCATGGCCATGGCCACAGTCATGGTGGGGACAGACACACCCCTGATGGAGAAGCCTACAAAGCTGTGCCTAATGGAGCACCTGTGGAAAATGAAGCATTGGTTCAAAAGGACAGCATTCTTGTCTCTGATACTTCAGACAAGGAAATATACACTTCAGTGGATCCCAATATAACTATAGAAATGAAAAAGCCAAAGTTAGGTAATGAAATGGTTTTAATGTCACAATGTCTCTTCTTTTTTTTTTTTTTTTTTATTCACAGTAACCACTATTTCAAGTCTTCCAAACTTATTATAGTTAATTACAGCTAAGTGTTTGATTAATTATATATTATTTGTGTCCTTTTATGTTCTGCAGAAAATTCACAAAATCATTCAATTTATATTGTTTAGAAATTAAGAAGTAAGGACTGTTAATTTAATGCATGTTCCAAATACTGAGAGTATTAAGTGATATCATTTATAATGCCATTTATATAATTACCAAACAATTTCATACTATTTTTAAAAAAATTAGTTTTTACTATAATTATTTAAAAATGATATTTTTGTAGTTTCAATGTAGTTAATAGTCTGTAATGCACTAGAAGTTTAAGTTCAGTGCTGAGGCCTACTGTAACAATTGGCCTCAGTTAAGTGGTGATACATTCTTGATTGTCTTTCTGTGATTGCTATTTTATAATTTACCTGCTCTAGTTTTTAGTGTTCAAGTTTTTGTTTCTCTTTAAGAATGGTAAGCAAAGTTGGCAAATGTAAGCCTAAAACATGATCTCTACCTGAAAAATGGGACATGGTTAAGAGGGATGACAGTGGTGAAGCTTCCACTGCCTTTTTTTTTTTTAATTTATGGCATGGTTTAGGAAAAATACAGAGAAAATCCTTTGGAGACCACATCAAGAGAAAAACACTTAAATCAAGCAAATATCCCAAAGTTGAGGAATTTTGTAGATCAATAAATTCTATTGTTTTGTTTTGGACATTGAAAGTTTATGAGAATGTCTTATTACATTACAACATAAATATTTTATTCATGACATGTAAAGCTAAATTCTTTGGAGTACAGCTAACTTATGGTATTGTGATGTTTTCAATAATCCGACACCACCTTGGTCCCATAATCTTTGAACCACCAAAGGTCAACTGTATAGAAAGTAATCTTAATATAAAACTAATATATTTTGAGGTCTTTTTTATCTGATTAAGCGTGTTGGTTAATAAATTTTGAATAGAATATAGTAAATAGGATATAATATTATATAATGAGTACATTTCACTGTAAATGCGGCATGGCTTTCAATCTTGACCAATCTCCATCATTTTGTACTAAACATTTTATTACTGCAGTTCTCATTCAAACTCTTAATGACTGCTTGCATTAACTTCTTCTCTATCTGTCTACACCAGCATCGTCCAACCAGCTGAACATGCGTGGTGTATTTCTCCATGTGTTGGGGGATGCTCTAGGCTCTGTGGTGGTCATTGTCTCGGCCCTGGTCATCTGGTTTGCTGAAGGGGACTGGAGATTTTATGTGGATCCTTCTATGAGGTCAGACTTTTGGTTTTATCTTATAATCAAGATCATTTCAATACCTTCTAAACTTATTGTTAGGTGTTGTTGTGTTGAAGATGTGCTTCATTTGAGGTATTAAGACAAAATCATTCATTTTATTTTTAAATGCTGTTGGTTCAATATTTATCACTTTCATTGCATTGACATATGTGTTGTAAGATTAATGATTATTTGTCTTTCCCTGTTTAGCATTATGATGGTGATCATTATTTTGAGTACAACTATCCCATTATGTAAGTTATACATTACATACATTAGAATATTTGTATGTAATTTATACATACATTAGAGTATTTTTGTGTAATGTATACCTACATTAGAGTATTTTCCAAATAGTTATAACAACCTTAACATACTTAATGTTAGAAGAAAGATAGAAAATATTGGAACAAATAGATTATGTCAAGGTCACACTAAGGTCCTCTGTTTTACTGCAGACAATGGCTAATGTTAATCTTAGTTTTATCTTACTTTAAAGTCAGCTTAATCTAATCTTGTTTCTTTTCAGTGAAAGAATCTGCTTTCATTCTGCTGCAGACAGTTCCATCTCATGTCAATGTGGAGAATATCATTGAGGAACTGGAGCAGGTCAGTTGCTCTTACAATTAGGTCTTTAGTATTACTACAAACAAAAATCTGATGATGTGAGGGCAATGAAATACTTAAACTCTTGAAGTATTTCATCGCCCTCACTTGAGTATTAATCCTTGGGCCTTCATCAGATTTGTGTAAGTGCTAATATTTTTTGGAGATAAAAAAACTACTACAATAAAAAGAGTGATAATGTAACAAAAATAAATCCTTAACATGAAAATAAGTTATGAATTTATCATCATAAAATATTGAAAGTGTGGCAACTATGAGTAATTAATTTTACATTATCTTCTCTGCAACCAGAAATCTTTTTGATTACTGTATTTATGGCTCATCATCCCTATTTGATTAATAATTTGAGAATTATTGATTATTAGTTTGAGAATTATTGATTTATAGTTTGAGAATTATTAATTAATAGTCATAGGATGATTTATTAATAATTTAAAAATCATTTTTAAATAGTTTGAACATTATTGTTAGATTTTTTTAGAATTATTGATTTTAATTATAATTATATTATAATTGATTATTAATAAATAGTTTTCTAATTCTTCAATTTAAATGTTTATGAACCACTGTTGCTGAAAAAAAAAAGTAGTAGTGACATTCTGTTTTTCTACTTTCATTCATAATATTTATGTTTTACCTTCCAAACCATGGTTCTCCTGTAATCCCAGAGAAGACTGGAATTTTTTTGTAATTTGAGGTATTATTCACATCATTGCAAATGTATTTCTTAAGGTTGCATGATTTGTGGAAAACATCAGGTCATTTTGCTGACCACATATAGCTCTTGTTAGCTATAGCTATCGCTATGGTGTCTTCTCTTTTGAAGTAACAACTGTAATTTATAAGATAAGATTGTTAAAGGTATTCTATACAGAGACCACTGGATCTCCTTTGGAAACTTTACTTTTTTACAATAATTTTATAGTTCAATGCAATGAAAGCCAGTTTCAATTTGTTTGTTTATCTTTGTTATTGAACTTAGAATTGAAAGATGCATGGTTTTCATTCAGAGTCTTACTTTTTTTTTCAACTTCTCATTGTTAGGATCTTATCTTTTATTACACTTTCTTATGTTCTCTCCCTTAGATGGATGGTATTTATGGTGTCCACGAGTGTCATATATGGCAACTAGCAGGAAATCGTATTGTGGCCTCGGCCCACATACGTTGTCATGGCATAGAGGAATATATGACACTTGCAGCTCAAATCAAAGCTCTATTCCACAAGGCTGGGATTCATTCAACAACAATTCAGCCAGAGTTTATTGATGTAAGTTCTTCATAGTGTAGACCAGCGTTTGTCTACAATCCATGTCACCCTGACTTACAGGCCATGATGAAGTTATTGACATTTTAATTATTTGTTGTGATGCTTCAAGTTGGTTGGAATTTTGTCCACTTTTTTTTTTTTAATATTACCTTTATTTAAGTCAGTTCATCATGGAGGAATCTAGGTGGGTGGGTAGACAGCTGATCTCAAAAACAGCTCTAACGATTTCCCTAGAAATGTAACAGTTGATGTATAGCGTTGAGAAAAGAATTACTAGCTAGTTGGCTACACTGGGAACAATTCTATTTTGACCATTATAATTTTTCATTGTAAAAATAAATAAATGTAAATTTGACTAGAGACTACATCTAGGTCTAGATCCTACATCGGTTTTGAAAGGACTATTGCGTTCTTGAAAGAACTATCACGTTCTGGAATTTCCAGATGTAAGGCTTTATTGATTTAAGAGTTTAATAAATTAATGTTCATTGTGCATTGTCTTCTAAGTCTAGATCTAAATGCTTATCATTGGACTATTAAAATGTGTACTAGATCTATACATTCACTAACCAGGATTCTTTCTTGGGGAGAAGGGGAAGAGGGGTGGGGTGTTAAAAAAAAATGTTTTAAAATCTAACATTCATTCATTTTGAAGAGAAAAACAATCGCTCAGTAAGTTGCATAAAGGAGATATGTTTTTCTTCTATATTACCCCTGTCAAATATTTTAGCATTCTTTAAAGAAATAATGGGCAGCCTATAGCAATATTGCTAATTTACTTAAAAGCTTTGCCTGATTTATCCATTATTGGGGATCTCAATTATATAATTTTATAAAACAAAAAAAAATATTTTCCATTGTAGGGACCTCTGTACAATCTTATTGACTGTTTTATTATCAGCATTTCTTTGTGTGAATTATTGTGTTATCTTTAATTTATTGACCTTTATAATTCATTGTGATTTACCTCAGGAATTTAAATATATTTGTATATGACTTTGAGTCATAGATCATCTGCCTTAATTTTAGTATTGCTATCTCTGTGATTAGTAACCCTATGCAAGATCCTATAGTTGTTTTTTTTTTTCATTTATTGTTTACCACATCCTATGTGGTATAAATAGTTCTTTCATTATTTAAAATATGTTGATCACTAACTTTTGTTCTTTTTATATTATAATGATATTCTTTTATCTGTTATATTTTTTTAAATGGTTTTTTTTTGGGGTTGTTTATTTTACATTGTTTATCATTGCTTACTGCTAAGACTAATTAATTGTTTGTTAGATGCTTTTTGCTAGCGCTAATTAATTGTTTGTTAGATGCTTTTTGCTAGCGCTAATTAATTGTTGGTTAGGTGCTAGTTTGAAAAAGAGCAAAACAACTCTCCATGTTGAACACATTAACATTTCAAACTACTTTTGTGTTTTGTTAATATGGACAACATTGACTTTTGTGCAATACTTTAGCAAGACCATTTTCTTTTCTAATATGTAGTGGGCTTTTTGAGAATAACAATTTTATGCTGTCTGGTTAAAAAGAAAAAAAGTCTTCTAAAAAAAATAACCCAAACTGAGTTTACTAATCAGCATTGTTCTTTTGTCTGTGTTGTTCTGCTAGTAAATGGAACATTGATTTCTATCAATTAAAAAAAGTCATCCTATGATTGACTGTTTTAAATTAGAGAATTTACATTTAACTCATTTTTGTTCTTAATTGTTGAATCAATCTATTTATTCCATCCATTTCTTATATTCTCAAATAGAATGAAAATGGCAGAAGATGAAAAACTTAAACCAAATATTTAGCTTATTCTATTCAGTTTTCTATTTTTAATTAGTTTAAATTGTATAAATACAACTACAATTTTAAACAAATATATATCCATAACTGTTTCAAAAGAGTCAATGATATTTATATATATAATTTTTTAAAAATGTGTTCAAAGTTCAACCTTTCCATGTGAATGTATCACTAACCATTCAACTGCTTGCACTATTTTCTAAAACCTCTATTTAATTAGACTAAAAAAAGATGTTGGTACTTGAAGAAGTTTGATAACAGAATCATTTAACATTATTATGGACATTTTTTTAAATTATTATTTTTATCTTTCTAGTGACCAACATTTCTTATAAAATGTTTTGTATTATATAATCCTGAATTTTGAAAAAGCCTTTATCCTGAATTTAAAAAAAATATTTATCCTGAATTTAAAAAAAACTTTTATCCTGAATTGTGGCAAGCCTTTGTGTTTGTTTTAATATCCAATCCTGTTGTTGTAAGTACTAACACTATAAATCCTAAATATATTTTGACAGTATCAAGAAACACAGTTGGAGCATCAGCCTTGTGCATTGCTCTGTAATGCAAATGGTGAAGCTTGTAAACCTGATACCTGTTGTGGGGATCGTAGAAACCGACTAAACAAGCGGAGCTCAATGTCTAATCTTGACACTGTGGAGGTTGGTGATGGCCAAAAGCGGTCAGTAGCTGGCTCCAATACCAACAACTCCAACAGATTTAACTCCAAGGTCCCATTCTCCAGCCACCGTAGCCTGGACATGAAGTTCAGCCCTGATGGTGATGAGGTTGTCCTGGAAATGTCTGGCATACGCAGCTCTGCGGAGGGTGACAACACTCTGCAGGACGGACCATCTCCACAAGATGACAACATGGTCAAGAGCATGGACTCTTCCAACAGCAGAGTTTTACTATCTGACCAGAGTCAGTTGACATGATCTTTTTGGCTTACATAATTCATCTTGTGTGTTTGATGATTTGTTTACTATTGAATTGAAACTTTGTGGATGGAGCAGCTTCATATTGTACACAGCAATTGTACAGCACATCAATGTTGGCAATACATAAGACAGTTATGTAAGTGCAAAATAAAATGAATCTTTATACATTGATACACAGATCTATATGTAGAATGTAAATTATAAGTATCATTTTGATGAATATGTAAGTATTACTTATATCCATTTCTATTTATAAATGAAGTCAAGTATTAAATAGACCATAAAAGTCAAGGCTATGGTCATAAAAGGCTTATGTTTAAATATGAGTCACATAGGCTGTGAAAGGGAAATGGAAGGAAGATGCTGTATGAATAAAATAGAACATACATTACTGAGAGAGCATATTTAGACTCAGTTGCATTTCCTTTGTTCTAATGTATTGAAGCTACCCAAATTTGGGTGTGAACCATCTTACACAGATTCAGTTGTCTTAAGTCAAATTTTAGCTCGTAACCTTTTAAGGAAAGGTGCCATAGTGATAGAGCAGACATATTACTGTGATGGATGGCTTTCAATGATATTGTTCCAGTTGAACTGATTGTAAATATGTGTTGCCTATTGTAGACTATAATCCTGGAATAGAAAATAGACATTGTTGAGAATGATAGCCAACTTGGAAATTATTTCAAAGAAGACTTATTAATAATGCATTTAGGTTCAGATTGGGGTGTACGAATTAATGAATTTGACTGTTGAAGTGCTTTCAAATAGCTTGCGTTCCCTTGATTTTTTTTCTCCCTCTAACCATGCCAAGTTTGTCCTCTCAAAATTGCAAAATCCATTTTTTTTAGCTGTAATCCCTCCTAATTATAAATATGGAAACCTATGTTATTTAACGTTCAGTCTTGAGGCCAGAGACTTTGACCTTTACTATAGAGCTGTAAATCTTTTTGAAGCCATCTTTGTCTATATCAGATCTGTCAATGATAAGAATTGAATTGTGTTATGCGATGCCTATGAAATGACTTGATCAAAGCTAACAAATGAATTCTAAATGACTTGTGTTCTATTTCAAAATGTTTTGATTACTCTAAGTGAAGCTCTTTGTTTTTAATATACCATGAGAACATTTTCATAGTTTTAGTTCATTCATTTTCTTAAATCTTTTTTTTTAACCCCATACTATTATTTTTTAAGTTTAAAAAAAAATCTTTTTTAACTTTATTTATTTACATCTTTTATACATTTATATTTTTTATTCTCACGACTTTGAAACTGACAAACTTTAGAGCATCCATTGTATTCTGCGTTGTGTTAAAAGGTTATTTAATAGTCTGTGAAACACATTCCAGCTGAATGCTTTGAACATCTAGATCAAATTGAATTGTATGGTTTGTACTTTGAACTGAGGTTGTAACTGCACTCTAGTTGTTTTTATCACAACTTATTCAATGAACATAAAATGTTTATTTTTGACAATTAAACTTTGGATCTAACACTATATCTACACATTCACAGAGTTTTGTTTCTTGCTTTTTAGTTAGTAGTTTTTTCTTTTATTACTGTTGCAAAATTTTCAAAATCTGAAATGGCATCTGGCATCAGTTTCTTAACTGTTTGCTTTTATTATACTTATATATGAATCTATTTAGATCTATATCTATGAATTGTCATTCTGTGTAAAGAATGTATGCCATGCCAGATATCTTTGGGTTGGGAAATGTGTTGAGTTGGTGTTTCCATGTTGACACTGTTTGCACATTGTACTGCAATATTGGCGTTCATCACATGTATTGCTAGAGACTTGTCTTGTTTTTCTGTCACTGATAAATTTACACAATTGGCAGTTGTATTTTGAAAATGAATGTTCGTATTGTAACTTAAATCATTATTAGAAAGATTTTAATGTCAAAAAAAAAATTTAGGAAAACGAAACATTTTTTAACTATAAATTTGTGTCCAATATAAAAATCTTGTAGTAGTCACATTTTATTTGTGGCTTTTATCTTACAAAAACAAAGAATAAAATTATATTTTAAGTTTATTTATTAATATTATTAATTTTCTTGTTGGTTTTTCTGTATGCATTATGTCAGTTTCCGCAAGTGGCTATGCACACCATTATCTAACCAATGCTTCCATTTGCATGTGTTTCAAATAGTCTCTGACAACCAGTCCAACCCTGGTCTTCATGTGTTTCAAATAGTCTCTGACAACCAGTCCAACCCTGGTCTTCATGTGTTTCAAATAGTCTCTGACAACCAGTCCAACCCTGGTCTTCATGTGTTTCAAATAGTCTCTGACAACCAGTGCAACCCTGGTCTTCATGTGTTTCAAATAGTCTCTGACAACCAGTCCAACCCTGGTGTTGTGTTTCAAATAGTCTCTGACAACCAGTCCAACCCTGTTCTTCATGTGTTTCAAATAGTCTCTGACAACCAGTCCAACCCTGGTCTTCATGTGTTTCAAATAGTCTCTGACAACCAGTCCAACCCTGGTCTTCATGTGTTTCAAATAGTCTCTGACAACCAGTCCAACCCTGGTCTTCATGTGTTTCAAATAGTCTCTGACAACCAGTCCAACCCTGGTCTTCATGTGTTTCAAATAGTCTCTGACAACCAGTCCAACCCTGGTCTTCATGTGTTTCAAATAGTCTCTGACAACCAGTCCAACCCTGGTCTTCATGTGTTTCAAATAGTCTCTGACAACCAGTCCAACCCTGGTCTTGTGTTTCAAATAGTCTCTGACAACCAGTCCAACCCTGGTCTTGTGTTTCAAATAGTCTCTGACAACCAGTCCAACTCTGGTCTTGTGTTTCAAATAGTCTCTGACAACCAGTCCAACCCTGGTCTTGTGTTTCAAATAGTCTCTGACAACCAGTCCAACCCTGGTCTTCATGTGTTTCAAATAGTCTCTGACAACCAGTCCAACCCTGGTCTTGTGTTTCAAATAGTCTCTGACAACCAGTCCAACCCTGGTCTTGTGTTTCAAATAGTCTCTGACAACCAGTCCAACTCTGGTCTTGTGTTTCAAATAGTCTCTGACAACCAGTCCAACCCTAGTCTTCATGTGTTTCAAATAGTCTCTGACAACCAGTCCAACCCTGGTCTTCATGTGTTTCAAATAGTCTCTGACAACCATTTCAACCCTGGTCTTCATGTGTTTCAAATAGTCTCTGACAACCAGTCCAACTCTGGTCTTGTGTTTCAAATAGTCTCTGACAACCAGTCCAACCCTGGTCTTCTTGTGTTTCAAATAGTCTCTGACAACCAGTCCAACCCTGGTCTTGTGTTTCAAATAGTCTCTGACAACCATTTCAACCCTGGTCTTCATGTGTTTCAAATAGTCTCTGACAACCAGTCCAACCCTGGTCTTCATGTGTTTCAAATAGTCTCTGACAACCAGTCCAACTCTGGTCTTGTGTTTCAAATAGTCTCTGACAACCAGTCCAACCCTGGTCTTCTTGTGTTTCAAATAGTCTCTGACAACCAGTCCAACCCTGGTCTTGTGTTTCAAATAGTCTCTGACAACCAGTCCAACCCTGGTCTTCATGTGTTTCAAATAGTCTCTGACAACCAGTCCAACCCTGGTCTTGTGTTTCAAATAGTCTCTGACAACCAGTCCAACCCTGGTCTTCATGTGTTTCAAATAGTCTCTGACAACCAGTCCAACCCTGGTCTTCATGTGTTTCAAATAGTCTCTGACAACCAGTCCAACCCTGGTCTTCATGTGTTTCAAATAGTCTCTGACAACCAGTCCAACCCTGGTCTTGTGTTTCAAATAGTCTCTGACAACCATTTCAACCCTGGTCTTGTGTTTCAAATAGTCTCTGACAACCATTTCAACCCTGGTCTTCATGTGTTTCAAATAGTCTCTGACAACCAGTCCAACCCTGGTCTTCATGTGTTTCAAATAGTCTCTGACAACCATTTCAACCCTGGTCTTCATGTGTTTCAAATAGTCTCTGACAACCAGTCCAACTCTGGTCTTGTGTTTCAAATAGTCTCTGACAACCAGTCCAACCCTGGTCTTCTTGTGTTTCAAATAGTCTCTGACAACCAGTCCAACCCTGGTCTTGTGTTTCAAATAGTCTCTGACAACCAGTCCAACCCTGGTCTTCATGTGTTTCAAATAGTCTCTGACAACCAGTCCAACCCTGGTCTTCATGTGTTTCAAATAGTCTCTGACAACCAGTCCAACCCTGGTCTTCATGTGTTTCAAATAGTCTCTGACAACCAGTCCAACCCTGGTCTTCATGTGTTTCAAATAGTCTCTGACAACCAGTCCAACCCTGGTCTTGTGTTTCAAATAGTCTCTGACAACCAGTCCAACCCTGGTCTTCATGTGTTTCAAATAGTCTCTGACAACCAGTGCAACCCTGGTCTTCATGTGTTTCAAATAGTCTCTGACAACCAGTCCAACCCTGGTCTTCTTGTGTTTCAAATAGTCTCTGACAACCAGTCCAACCCTGGTCTTGTGTTTCAAATAGTCTCTGACAACCATTTCAACCCTGGTCTTCATTTGTTTCAAATAGTCTCTGACAACCAGTCCAACCCTGGTCTTCATGTGTTTCAAATAGTCTCTGACAACCATTTCAACCCTGGTCTTCATGTGTTTCAAATAGTCTCTGACAACCAGTCCAACTCTGGTCTTGTGTTTCAAATAGTCTCTGACAACCAGTCCAACCCTGGTCTTCACGTGTGGTTCAGATATTGAGACCACAGAACTGTTGTGTGGGCAACATCGTTCCATCTATAAACAATGCCCAGGCTTTCATCTCGCTTGTTCTGTGAGATGAACCCTAGTCGTTAGGACTGAAGGAGGCCAACAATTATGTGCCAAAGTTGCCTGTGAAAGTTGCCCCATTAATTGTTTGATATTTAACAATTTCAGCATTAGTTACTTTCTGATTTCAAACATTTAAAATCTTACCAAAACATACATTTAGGAACTTTAAAAATTTTGTCATAGGAATAGATGCCTTGTAAAACCAGTCTGTCTGGATGAATTGAAGGTGGCTGTTTGGTGTCCTCGCTATGGTTATGAGTTTGAACCACAACCCATCTGCAGGTTGACCAGACTTGTTTATGTCAGATTTTTTTTAGAACAGCAGAAGATAAATGTATAAAGTTATGAAAGTAAGGGGTGGTAACCACAGACCTAGAACTATAATATGAGGTAGCCCAGCAATTGTCCTACTGTTGATGTAACCTGGTAGCTCTTACTGTGGAGGTAACTGGTTAACTCTCCTATTGTGGAGGTAACCCAACAAGTCTTCTACTATTGAGGTAACCCAGTAACTCTCCTTATTTAGAACTCTGTGGCATTGGTACTGGTACAACTTTTCAGACATAATATAATAAGAAGTGGTTTATTGTTGCATTCATGTTGCATTCGCCTTAAATATAATGTTTGTCTCAGAGATTAGGGAATAGTGCATTTTTTCCATATGACTGTCTAGACACTGATGTGACCTACATATTTTGCCACATAACATGACAGATCAAGTGTCTGAAGGGGTCAACCACTCGCATCTATCATTGGCAGTAGCTTCCCTTGGGTTCTAGGTAACTATAATGCAATAACTTTTCCTGCTGTTCTATATTTATTGTTTACTTCGGGGGGGGGGGGGGATGGAAACTTGTAACTGTTGTTTTTTTTGCCAAGAAGACTTTTTAACTTTAAAATCCCTCTACAGTGGGTTTTGAAGTTAAAACCCCCCTCTTCAATATAAAAAAAAAAAAATAAAGCAAACGACAGTCACCCTTACCAAATTCCATGATTGTAGACATGGGGGGCTTGGACTTTAACCCCCCCCCCCCTCCCTTTCAGAGTTTTTTTGACGTTCAAAACCTCCTCATAAAACTAAAGCAAATAACAATCCTCAAATTCTATTAGGGTTTTTAAGTTTTAACCCCCCCCCCCTTTTTTTCCATCGGGTTTTGAGGTTAAAAACCCCCTCTTCGATAAAAAAAAATTATTGGTAAAGCAAACTAGTCACCAAATTCTATGAGCGTAACCAAGGGGGTTTTGAGTTAAAAAAACCCTCCTCTTCTGCGCTTGTCTTCAAGATCCTTCTTAGGCTCTCAAATGTGTGCCTATGTAATAGAAATCATTCTTTTTGTCCAATTATCATTTCAAAAGTTTAAATATTTAAATAATAAAATCAAAATGTTTGACGGGAATTTTTCGTAATGTTATTCCCAACCCACTTGCCAAGGGAAAGAACTCAAGCTGCCTGAAACATACATGAACCTTAATTGCATTTTTGTGTCTTCACTCTCTCTACGCCTTCTTCTGTTACATATATTATAGTGTATCTGCAGAAGAAAAGTTTAGTCTATGCTCAAAAACACTATCATTAAAAATATAATTCTAGATTCATGTTTTAGGCCGATCTAGCGGTCAAAAGCACTGTCCATACACAATAAAATTCGTATTTTTTAATACAATTTTTGAAATCAGTTCTTTTAGTTGGCACAGAGACAGGAGAGGGACCAATAGGAATACAGGCCCCAGTTGCTGCAGGCATTCACCAACAAAATATTGAAGCGAATTCTCTAGCTACAGCCTGTGGGAAACGTCCCAGCAAACACCAAAGGAGCAAAGTAGGCCTACTGTTGGGGCCTTATGTTCGGTTGGAAGCCTAAAAGGATGAAATAAGTTATTAGTAAATACTACTCGAAACCTAGTAGTAGGGATACGGTCCGGCAAAAGGAGGGCATGCCCTCATTTTTTTGTAAAAGCTTAAGTTACTCTGTCCATCTGTCTGTCAGGTACATATCTTGTTTACGTTATTTCTCCCACTTCCCATTATCGGATCAAGATGAAACTTTGCAGAATTATTCATTGTCGATGACAAAACATGAATCAATGGTAAACAAGATTCGGCCCCCATCAAAGTCATCAATGGACTAGGAATATTTAAGCCACAGTCTTGTTTTGATCGTTTAAATTAATGAAATTCTAAAAAATCATTTGCCGTTTTTTTTTTCAAAGCAAATAGGACAACACTTCGTCTTTGATAAGACTCTTCTAACTCTTCTGGAATAAGATCTGAGCTAGCCAGGAAAACCAGTGACTTGGCAGAATTTAAGTCATTGGTTAATATGCATGACTAAATGCATGACGCGTAGGACGTAATCATCTTCTTTTGAAGTAACGTCTGTATTATATAAGATAAGGTACGATCCAACTGATCACCTAAAAAGTAGAGTAGGAATACAAATGATCACCTAAAAACAGAATGGAAACCTCCCAGATAGAATCTAGACTAGACCTAGAATCTAATAATAGGCAGCATTTACAGACCACCGAATTCTAGTTTAGAATACATGCAGGAACTATGTAATCAGATTACTACACTTAAAGAGACAAATAAAAATGCAGTTTTTTGGATTATGGGTGATTTCAACCTACCTGATATAAATTGGAAAACACTAACCATAGATAAACACCAAAACCTTAAGGACATAAATGAGCTTTTCATAGAAACTTTACACAACCTAAGTTTAGATCAAATCATTAAAAAGCCAACTAGATTAAACAACACATTAGATCTTTTCTTAACCAACAGACCTGGATTAGTAGTTGATTATGATATTATCCCTGGTCTATCAGACCATGAGATCATAAAAATACACAGTCAGATAAAAGCAGTAGCCAATACAAAACCCAAAAGAAAAATCTTACTCTGGAATAAATGTAACCTAACACAACTACACCAAGCTGCATTAAACTTTCAACAAACATTCTTATTAGAAAAAGACATTAACCAACCAGTCGATGACCTCTGGAATTTCATTAAAAACCATCTTAAAAGCATTATAGAAAATCATATACCAACTAAATACACATCAAACAATATAAATAAATGCTGGTTTAATAATAGACTAAAGAAGCTTTGTAAACAGAAGGAAAACCTATATAGAAAATTTAAAGAAACTAATGCAGAAAGAGTTTACAAAAAGTATATAAAAATTAAACACTTAACCCAAAAAGTAAGCAGACAGCTGCAGAGTGAATACATAAACAATGTAATATCTAAAGATAACAAAAAAAACCTATGGTCATACATTAAGTCTAAGAAAATGGAAACAACAGGCGTAGCGCCATTAAAAGATGAACATAACATAATACATAATGACAATGAAACTAAAGCAAACATTCTAAACAAATACTTTGCATCAGCATTCTCAGCCCCAGGAGACAAAGACATATTACTGAATTTGAACCAAGTAGACAACATAGAAGATATAGTAGTACAAGAAAATGGAATTCAAAAACTATTAGCCAACACCAAACCAAATAAAGCTTCTGGACCTGATGGTATTCCAGCTAGATTACTCAAAGAACTAAGTAATGAGCTAGCCCCAGTGTTCAAAATACTCTTTCAGGCTTCACTTAACCAGGGCAGAGTACCAAAGGACTGGAAAGAAGCTAATGTCACCCCCCCTATATAAAAAAGGAGAAAAATCTGACCCAGGAAACTACAGACCAGTATCACTTACCAGCATCACATGTAAAATCCTAGAACACATAATATGTAGCAACATCATAAACCACTTAGACAAACATAATGTCCTCACACCATACCAACATGGCTTTAGGAAATATAGATCATGTGAAACACAACTAATAGGACTAATTGATGATTTTTCAAAAGGTTTAGATAATAGTGAACAAATAGATGCTATCTTACTAGATTTTTCTAAGGCTTTTGACAAAGTTCACCACCATAGTTTGCTTAAAAAATTAAAATATTTCGGTATTAATGGTCCACTGCATCAGTGGATTAAAGACTTTCTGATAGGGAGAGAACAAACTGTAATAGTAAATGGTTCTAAATCAACACCGATAACAGTAAACTCAGGTGTACCTCAAGGAACAGTCTTGGGTCCACTACTATTTTTAATTTACATAAATGATTTACCAAATTGCATTACTTCAGGAACAAAAGTCAGATTATTTGCAGACGATTGCATAATATATAGAACAATAAAAACAACACAAGACACAGATATTTTACAAAGAGAATTAGATGAATTACAGAAATGGGAATCAAATTGGAGCATGTCTTTCCACCCAGAAAAATGTCAGTTGTTAAGAGTAACAAAAAAACTAAAACAAATTAATTCCACTTATCTTATTCATGGCAAACCAGTAACACAGACTAAAAACGCAAAATACCTAGGTGTTATAATAAATGAAAAACTGTCATGGAATCCACATATTGATGAAACTACAAAAAAATCAAACAAAGCATTAGGATTTATTAAAAGAAATTTCTATAAATCAAATAAGAAAATAAAACTAAAATGTTATTTAACCTTGGTTAGGCCAATAATAGAATATGCATCCTCTGTTTGGGACCCCTCAACTCAAGAAAACATTAAGAAACTAGAACAGACACAAAATAGAGCAGTGCGATTCATAACAAACGAATATTCACATTTGACTAGAGTAACACCTTTAGTAAAATCACTAAATTTAGAAAGCCTTCAGGACAGAAGGCTCAAAAGTAAAGTAGCAATAATACATAAAACACTGAACCATAATCTTCAAATACAAAAACAAAATTTAATAAAATACTCTGAAAGACACAAAGATAAAGGCACATTCCTCGTCCCATATGCTAGGACAGCTAGCCAGGAAAACCAGTGACTTGGCAGAATTTAAGTCATTGGTTAATATGCATGACTAAATGTATGACGCGTAGGACGTAATCATCTTCTTTTTTGAAGTAACGTCTGTATTATATAAGATAAGATATATAATCTAGATCTAGAATAGAATTTGTATGACTTTAGGCTAAATCTTAAAATTACTAGACCTAGAGTTAGGCCAATATCATAATCAGGATTAGATGTAGATCTAGTTGGCCTACTACTGGATTATAATGCACTGGCTATGCTGTTCTCATCACATTCACTGTGATACTACTGTTTACATAATAAATAAATCTGCACCCCTAAACTGTAAGAAGATAAACAATTTCCTTAATAATTTAAAGATGTACATTTTGTTCAAATTGTTAAATACGTTTAACTCTAAATCTAGAACTACATCTGGCCTCTATTGATTGTAATTTAGATTGTTGTAAAGTGTATCATGAAGATATGTCAAAACTACGCGCTATAAAAGTTATTCGTTTTTTTTTTTTTAACTTTCAACTAAAACGAAGTTCGTATTAAAATTATTTTTAAAAACAACATTTGAATCAGTATTCTACTACATGAGTTAGTTAATAAATAGAAAATATATTTTATAATGATCCATTGAGACTTTTTCCATTGTGACCTTAGATGCAATTTTTTTGTACCAATGCGCGAATCTATGAATGAAGCTTGATTTATTAATGAAGAAGTCTGTGGCCTTTTTAAAAGACTTACATTCCCTGAAGTTTTTCATTTAAGGTGTATTTCTGTGAAAATTCTGCTTTCATAGATAATTTACAAAATTAGATGGTTCACTTTCAGAAAAGAAAAAAGTAGCCGTTGCATCAGAACTTTGAATGATCTAAAATATCATGATATCCGATTTTCATTTTCTGTTCTTGTTTTTGAGATATAAACGGGACGGACGGACTGACAGACAGGCCACACAAAACTAATTACGTCTTTGTCTTTTCTCCTTTCGGGGGTCGCTAAAAATGACCAATTATTTTATCATGGAGTCGTGCGGTATGAGCGCTGGATTGTCGTCTGGACGTCTCGATGGTCCCGAGCTCATCCCCTGCCAGCTGCCATCCCCACGTCACTCTGCCGGAAGTTTGGACTTCGATATAGATTATCTTTAACTCTTAAAGGAACATCCAACATGTTACAAGCATTTTACCTTTTACATTACTGTTTAAAACAACCATTGAGCCATAGGACGGAATTCTCGAGCTGTTCAAAGATTATTTCATGTATACACAAAAACACATTGCCATTCATACTTACAAATTTATATGTATGTATAAGTTTCATCTTCTCTTATTCCTTAGTCTGTTGGATGTTGGGGCACCATACAAAAACTGTCAACCGTCTTTCTCCATTCCAGTCCCTTGCCTTGGATATAATTTCATTCACTGACAGGCCTTTCCATTCTTTGATGGCTTCTCGTCGCTTCCACTGTATAAGTATATTCCTTTCTAACCTTGGATAGGTCAATAATAGAATATGCATCCTCTGTTTGGGACTCCCTCAACTCAAGAAAACATTAAGAAACTGGAACAGACACAAAATAGAGCAGTGAGATTCATAACAAAAGAATATTCACATTTGACTAGAGTAACACCTTTAGTAAAATCACTAAATTTAGAAAGCCTTCAGGATAGAAGACTTAAAAGTAAAGTAGCAATTATACATAAACACTGAACCATAATCTTCAAATACAAAAACAAAACTTCATAAAATATTCAGACACAAAGATACAGACGCATTGTCTGTACTATATATTGGGACAAATGTGTACAAATGTTCCTTATTCCCTAGTGCTTATAGAGCATTGAACGGGTTGCCTAAGTCAACCAGGAAAACCAATGACTAGGTACACGCGTAGGACGTAAATATTTTCTTTTTGGAAATAAAGTCTGTATTTTAGGCCTATAAGATAAGAAGATAAGATATTATCTAGACTTTAAAAAAAAAAATAGGTACTAACTTATTTGGTGATACGGTAAATATTGCTAATGGGGGATAATCTTGACCGCCTTTCTTTTATTAATTCGGTTGTCTTTCCTGACCACATCTTTGATCACAAAAGTGCTTTTAGATTGAAGCTTACAATATGTTAAACCAGTGATGCCCAATCTCATTCCATCTGCGGGCCATTTTATATTCCGACACTCGTGTCGCGGGTCACATGACCGATAAGGTTAAAAAAAAAAAAAAAAAAAACGAAATGAAATTGATTTCAAACTAATTTTATGAGAAAACCGTGGATCTAATGGGATTTTAATTTTTTTCACGCGTTGGAAAATGAGTTACTCTACTTAAAATACGAGCAACATTGTAGTAAGACTTACCACCGACTCATTTTCTTGTCTTTTTTTATTAAATATATACCGCCATATGTATTTCATAATACTGTTCATATGCTGTTTTATTTTTCCTAACTGCCCCACTTTCTTTATAAAACAAAGATATCGGCTTATTTTCATGTTCCACAAAAATTTGAAGATCCGTTCAACTTTTCCTGGTACATTTGACATTAAAGGGTTAAAGGTCGTGGTACCAATCCATTAGAAAACAAAAAGTCCCTAACTTGAGTAAAGCTACATTTTCAACGTTTTCTTCTTTTTTTTTGGGGGGGGGGGGGGGGGGAGGGAGTTTTCTACACTTTGTTTCGGCGGACCGGATGAAACCACGTCGCGGGCCGCATCTGGCCCGTACTCTGGGAACCACTGTGTTAAAGTTGTTTGTTGTTTTTACATGTTTCGGATGTTCCTTCAAAGTGGAAGATAATTTACTTCCTAGTCCAAACCTCCCGCAAGATGACGGGGGATGGGAGCGGGCAGGGTTTGAACCCGGGACCATCGATAAATCTGAACGACAGTCCAGCGCGCAAATCGCACGACCAGACAGCCATTGTAAAGAGTATAACCACAAGTTTGAAGATTATTTTGAAGAAAGATCTACATAGAAATTTAATTGAACGTAAACTAATTAATCATTTTTTGTCATATTTAAATGGAATAGAGATTTACGTGAAGACTTAGTCATTGAAATGTAAAACTTTATGTGTTTCAAATGAAAGCTTCTTTGGATCTTATAAAATACAGACGTTACTTTAAAAAAGAATATGGTTACGTCCTAAGCGAGTCCTTAGGTCAATCTAGTCATGTATGTTAATCAATGTCTTAAACTCTGCAAAGTCGCTGGTTTTCCTGGCTGATTTAGGCCGAACATTGCATGCGCTAGGGAAGGAGTAGTAGAACACATTTATCTTAGCACATGGGACAAGAACTGTACCTTTATCGTTTGGTCTTTCTGGGTATGCTATTAGGTTTTGTTTTGTGTTTGAAGATTAGGGTTCAGTGTTTTATGTATAACTGCTAATTAACTTTTTAGACTTCTGACTTTTGATTTTTATTATCATTATTATGCAAATAAAAAAAAAGGAGTAACCTATTTAGTTACTGTTGATTTATAGTCTTGGATTTAGCCATAAACAACATATACTGTAGCTTAGGGCCCCCACTTGCTTCGGTCCCTACCCCCAAAAAATGGTTCCAGAGATATTCTTTCTCATTTTTAAGAAAGCAAAGGAAAAATTGCCGTTTTTTTTTTTTTTACGCATGTCCCCATCAAAAACTAAAGGCCTTAGCAAGTGTAAATCCGGCTCAATTTATTTTTTTTTTCAGCTGAGTATTGATTGGAAGCAAAGCCGTATGCGAAACGGATTGCGCGTGCCCAATCTGAGTAGGGATAAAGATAATAAGTGAAAATTAAGATTTTGTATTAGAAAATAAATTCGTCTTTGCACTACTTCTATGATTTACACTTGTTATGTACGCACTACTCTATTGTTTTCTATTTATTAAAAAACTGTAATTTTGTTCCAAACGTTTGTGTTACGTGCGCATGTTAGTGTCAATGTGGAACGGTGCGGATGTGTGTTGAAAGAGGAGGGGATCCGGAGATGGAGGAATGTAAAATCAAAGTTATTGTTGACACATTATTAATTGTAACTCAAGATTCAAGTCATCCTAATCTACCATATTTGAGTTTGTTATTGTATCATTAAAAGTCTCATCGGTACGTAACAGTTTTATGTAACACACAAAACTAATACAAACCTTTTCACTACCAACGACAGAGTGTGTCTATGGTAAGGGCTTTAAACAATTTTGGAATTAAAGAATGACTTTTCCCAAATAGACAGGAAAGAAGAAATGAGAGATCAACTTCTTCTCATCCCCCCTCTCTCTCTCTCTTTCACTCTCACTGAAGGTGTCTGTAAACGTATTGAATCACAGAAGTGACCAGGTCCATACCGGAAACTGTATATTCTTGCGGAATCCTTCATTAGTGTACCGTGGAAGGACCAACAGGAAATATGTTCCTTTTAGTGGTGTATATTGTGGAATAGCGAGCCTTATTCATATCCTCGCCAAGTGCAATGAACTCGGTACTACGGAAACAGATAATGAGATTATGATTCAAGATTTATTGTCCTGTTCGTCTAGTTAAGCCCTCTTCGTGAGTGTTCCAAAAAACAAGCAAACAAACAAACAAACATTTAAAAAATACATTTAAAACAAAACAAAAAAAAAAGACAATACCTCTAGGTCTAGGACTACACTATTTTATTTACACTTTAACTTTCCTCGAAATGTTTACTGCAATGACTTGAATATAAGCCTGCGGCGCCCATGCACAAAATTATAGGCACACCTATGTTTATTCTCTCTCTCTCTTTTCTCATTTTGGCAGTATGTTTAGTTGTTTTTTTAAACGAGTACCGATCCTTGCCTTACGTAAATAGTAAATCTAAGTTATTCTACATACACAAATGTTTGCTACTAAATTTAGCTTCAATATCTATTTCATCAAGTTTTATGCCATCATAGGTGTGTAAGATGCCAGATCTCCTTTCAGGAGTTGAATAAAACGAAATCATCAGGCAACTATACTGACATTCCGGGCATAGCATGTAACATAAAACATCTCAACACCAGATGCAGAAGTTTGTGCTTTCTATTCAACTCCAAGTGGCAACAAGGATGCACTCAATAATAAAAAAAAAAATAAGGGTGGGTTGGACTTCCTGTGGTTCATGTAGGTCGCGCGACTTGAAGCAGACGGCAAGGGGAGTGAATGAAACCACCCGTGTAGCTCTCGGACGGTGGGGGGAAAAAGTGTGGGAATGTTTCGAATGCTAGAAATCGTTAATTCAATGTTATGAGAGCAGACGGCACTACTCATCATTGTCGAATTGCGTCACGTGGCTTGCTAATTGTGTTTTAAATTCATTCATAATTTTCTCATTGACTGCAGACTACACTGACCCGCACAAATTTGCGCAGCGGAGACGATCGATTAGTTGGTCTTGCTTATTCAGCTTTCACCGGCATGGACATCACACGTCGGTCTCACTGTGCCGCTATTTCGTGTGAAATAGATCTAGGGCTAGTTTAGACCTAGATTCCAGATATATATAGATCTAGATCTAAGTGTTTATATATTTCTTTTTTTGGATTGTTGTGTATGGGTGTGTCAGTGTTTGTGTGCTATGGATTATTTGCCAATGCCAATGGTAAGTCTTACACACACACACACACACACCAGTCGCTAGTTCAAATGTAATCATTTACGTTAATAAAAAATAGATCTATATGTTTATACATTATACACCCCACATAGAATGATAAATATAGATCTACATCTAGGTTTCTTATTAGATATCTAGATCTACATGTCTAGTTAGATTAGAGTTAGATATACATACTCAAGAACTCAGGTCTATTTTTTTTTATAAAGTGTGTACACTCCAGTCAAGAAGATTACCTAGAAAAGATTAAAATCTACTTGATCTAGATCTTTAACCCATGATCTAGACACTCCAGTCAAGAAGATTACCTAGAAAAGATTAAAATCTACTTGATCTAGATCTTTAACCCATGATCTAGATCTGCAAACGATCATCAGTGTTTAAGAATGGCTTCATGTAGGCCTAGATCTCTCGTTCTTTGAAAGATTTCTTTTCAGCTCCCATAATCCATACGTAGAGACTAGATCTGTTTATTGGGTGGCTAACGTAGAGGGCCCTAGAATATTGCCCCAGAGACTGAGAGGGGAATAAAGGGCTTCTAGTGGGCCAAATATTCAGAGACAGAGAGAGCAATAAGGGACTTCTTGTAGGCCTAAGTCTAAATATCCCATAACGTCTTTGACCAAATACCTTAACTGTTTACTCATTGCGGGCAAGATTGTTCTGACTTCTGTACGTCTGCATCGGTGATATTCTGGACCAGGTTACTTCCCCTCCTGTCAGTCAGGAAAACAGGGGCAGTTTGTAATTATTAGATCTATTTGACGGATGTAATATAAACTAAATGTGGACTAGTCCTAAACGTAATACATTGTTCAGACCAAGTCTACTCTAAACACTGTTACTTTTTTATTGTCCAACTATCACCACCGGGCCACGCCACCGGTACGGCCAATCACTATGACCTCTAATCAATAGCTCTCAACACTCATTTCAATTAGCATGTTGGCCTAACTAGTGACCTGCAGCGGGCGGTCATGGATAGCTAACTAGATTAACTTTTAATCATTAATCGCATAAAGTAATTGAGCGATTGATTGACAGAGAATATTACAAATAAGGAACTTAAAGGAATAGTTTTTATAAGTAAAATAACGGGTCTTAGTAAGAATGTGTGTGTGTGTGTGTGTGTCAGTAAGTACATTTACCTTTATACAAAGGGGTCATGAAAAAGAGGAGAGATTAAATAATTGAACTAATTAATGACTTCATTTCAAAGTACAGTCAACATCACAAAGTCAACAGTGTCTTGAAGTTAGTGATCATACATGTCTTGAAGTTAGTGATCATACATGTCTTGAAGTTAGTGATCATACATGTCTTGAAGTTAGTGATCATACATGTCTTGAAGTTAGTGATCATACATGTCTTGAAGTTAGTGATCATACATGTCTTGAAGTTAGTGATCATACATGTCTTGAAGTTAGTGATCATACATGTCTTGAAGTTAGTGATCATACATGTCTTGAAGCTAGTGATCATACATGTCTTGAAGTTAGTGATCATACATATCTTGAAGTTAGTGATCATACATGTCTTGAAGCTAGTGATCATACATGTCTTGAAGCTAATGATCATACATGTCTTGAAGTTAGTGATCATACATGTCTTGAAGTTAGTGATCATACATGTCTTGAAGTTAGTGATCATACATGTCTTGAAGTTAGTGATCATACATGTCTTGAAGTTAGTGATCATACATGTCTTGAAGTTAGTGATAATACATGTCTTGAAGTTAATGATCATACATGTCTTGAAGTTAGTGATCATACATGTCTTGAAGTTAGTGATCATACATGTCTTGAAGCTAGTGATCATACATGTCTTGAAGTTGGTGATCATACATGTCTTGAAGCTAGTGATCATACATGTCTTGAAGCTAGTGATCATACATGTCTTGAAGTTAGTGATCATACATGTCTTGAAGTTAGTGATCATACATGTCTTGAAGTTAGTGATCATACATGTCTTGAAGTTAGTGATCATACATGTCTTGAAGTTAATGATCATACATGTCTTGAAGCTAGTGATCATACATGTCTTGAAGTTAGTGATCATACATGTCTTGAAGCTAGTGATCATACATGTCTTGAAGTTCTGTGCAGTTGTGAAATATTCAACGTTTTTTATAATGAAATTGAGTAGGTCTATTTGAACATCCCAGAGCTGAGAAGTAGGTCTATTTAGACATCCCAGAGTTGAGAAGTAGGTCTATTTAGACATCCCAGAGCTGAGAAGTAGGTCTTTTTAGACATCCCAGAGCTGAGAAGTAAGTCTATTTAGAAATCCCAGAGCTGAGAAGTAGGTCTACTTGGACTTCCCAGGGCTGAGAAGTAGGTCTATTTGGACATCCCACAGCTGAGAAGTAAGTCTATTTGGACATCCCACAGCTGAGAACTTGATGATCATTGTGTCGGCCGGGAATCTTCTGTTGACTAAATGTATTCAAACATTAATCCAGAGATTCTCACTTCCACCCCCTCCCCCCTTTCCGTTGAACAGAATTACTGTCGACGTGTAGTCCATTCCTATAGTAGTAGCAGTGATATGTCTGCTGGTTGTACAGGGGACACAGCCAGACGACTCCAGGGCTGTGGATCAATATGTCATTTGACTTCTTTATTCTTTTGTCAATGTAGACAATAGTCCAAAGCAAATTATTTGTGTGTTGTGTGTGTGTGTGTGTGTTTCTAGAACAAACTCAATGTTCAAATGTTGGTTTACTTTCTCTTGGGTAGTTTTTTTTTTTTTATATTCTTTTTTTTTTTTAAAGTATATCATCCTCTGCGATACATGTATTATAGAGCTGGGAGAGAGAGAGAGAGAGAGAGAGAGAGATTAAATAATCACAAGTTTGATTGTTTTCCATGACTAAAAATAATCCTCTTTGTGTAATCATTAGAATCCCGTGGGCGTGCCACAACAATAATGAAAAAGAAATGAATGTCCCATTGAATAAAACACCATTTAATCTGGCGCTGTCCTAATGGCTTATTTAAATCTTGTTATGTTATCTTCATACATCAGACACATATCATGTTACAGCCTGGGTAGTGGCCCAAATTGTTCTGTGAGGCGCCTTTTAATCCAGCATTCACGAATCCTGCTCATCGGCCTGAACTCTGAGCAGCTGATGTAAGCGCCCTAAGCTGGTCGATTTAATTACTTACAAGTCCACAGTCACGAAAAATGGGTCATTTTGTTTTTTTAAACGCTGTTGAGGACAACGGCTAAACTTACAGTCTTATCAGGTTTTTTGTTGTCTAGTAAAACTCGGACAGTAAGCAAAGGGCCAGAGATTGATCGTGTGTGACTTCTGCTATCAGGCAGTTTACCATATCAGCAACTCCTAGAAGAAATATGGCACAATTGAAGTGTGCAGAAGATCGCTTTACATCCCCTCCCACCACGTCGCCCCCCCCCCCCTCCTGCCACGTCCTGAATGTTTATCGAGTCAAGCCCTGTGTCCTGCAGTCTTGTCACCGATATTTAAAAAAAAAGCCGCTACGTCACTTCGTGTCGTCTGCTCAGAGCTGCTGTGTTTACCTGCAAGGGCCCTAACACTCGGCAATACTGTTTAACATTGTTAGCTTCGACCTTCACGTGTTAAACACAAAACAGTACATCTATTACTTGTTCCGTTAAAAACAACTGTGGTTTATGTTTTTAAGCTTTTTATGGATTATAGCGACCTCTGTACGGTGATAAGGTAATTGATTATGTCATGTGAGTAAGGATTACAAACTAGCAAACAGATTTACTTGCAACACGAGTTTTGTTTTTCGCAATCTTTTGGAAAGGTCAAGGTTATTAGTTGACGTAGAAATTTAATTTAGTTACAACACCCATATAAAAATACATTTTGAGACAATTGTAAAGGAACTAGATCTAGAATTAGTATACATTTTTATCTACAGTCTAGTGTAGATACCATCGTAACCGTTGTAATGACGGTTGACATAAGATTGAGACTTTTGGCCCATTTTTTTTTTTAGATATCTATGCCCATTGCGTGTTCGTAGCCTATGTTTTGTGTGTGTGTGTTGTTTTCGTATGTCACCGGTCACACAAGAATGCATTGCAAAGCCCAAACCCAAAGCTTCTTCAGAAACACACCAACTTCCATTGACTTGCAGCAGACGATAACTTTTTTATCATGCATTTCGTCTTCCGGCAAACTTTGACCTGAATTAACATATTATTTCAGCTCCTACCTATATTTAGTTCTATAAGTCTAAACTCTATGATTAGTATATGTATTAACTACACACTTTCTGTCTATTGAACACGTAAAACATGTTACATATTGAATCTAACATAAATGTAACATGCACTGCAAGACACGGAGATTGTATTTTTGGCTGAGTCAGCTTCTTTTATTGATTTTTTTATTTAACTGATAGTTTTTTTAGCTGGAAAACAAAAGGGTGGGGGTTATACTGCAATTAATTGAAGGAATGCCTCTAATAAGACATAGATCTAGAATCTAGAGTCTAGAGCTATGTAGGTACATTCTAGAATTCACATGGAGATAAAGTACCTGGACCAGTTGGGAAAAGGGGGAAGGGACCTGTAAGACCTAGATCTAAATTCGAACTTGAGGGCTCAACCCAACATAACAACCGCTGTGCTAGCCAATCGCTTTTGAAAATATAATTTTGTAATACTTATCTATTGTTAGCTTTTAATTCAACGTTTACCACCACATCGCGATTTCTTTCTCTTGTTCGATAACAAACAAAATAATTAATTACCAATAGTTCATTAACTAATTTTTTTTTTTTTTTTACTGCTTCTCGTGTTGTCTGGTAAGAGAAATAGTTGTGGCCTAATTTCAACTTGATCCGAGAATGGGTGTGTGAGAAAAAACGTGAACAATCTTTTGACCAGACAGTCAGAGCTGATATAAGCTTAGAAAAAAATTAAGTTTCCGCGATGTATTTCATAAATGTATGGCTGGAGATCATTTTTTATTTAGAAAGTTATGAAGGAATTTCTCCTCCCCATACCCCCCGCTTTTAAATGTATTTTTTTATATGTACGAGTGTTAACGCAGTGTCAATCGTACTCAAGACTTTGTCAATCTTCATACTGTTTGCATCTGGTTTGAGGGAGAAAAACAAACCCTGGATTTTTGGAGGGGTTACAGTTTGTGTTATTTGTAATGTTGTTGTTGGGAATTTAGAATTCTGATGGTTTCTTGACAACTTAACACAAATGATTTAATGTATACATCGCTGTTAACACACATATTATACCAGCTCTATGCGATTGATAAAACCACATGAAATAGAGGGGAAAAAAAGGCTAATTGGGCCTAGTAGGTTCGAACAACTTTGCATGTATTGTATGTGTGTGTGTGTGGGGGGGGGAGAAAGACCATTTAATGTATGATTGTGTTTATCAATGGATGTAAATGACATGCTTGTAAATGACAGTAACGAAACTTCAATTTTGCATTAACGTTCGTAAAACAATTCTATTGATGCCATAACTCTCCCTAATTTGGCTTTTAATTCTTTAGTTTATTCTATGATGAGCCGGATATAAATGTAAAAAGCTGGCAACAATTAAATTCGGGGCGAAGCAGGACGTTTTGGCGCAGCCGTTTTGGTGATGGGGACGTATTGGCGCGACATGTTTTGACCACATTGTTTATGTTTATTGTATTATTTCTTTCCATAAGACTGAGACATACCTGTGTTTTGTGTGTGTGTTTGTGTGTAACGTAGTTGTCATGTACAGAACAAGAGATATTTGTGTCCATTAGTTTTGTATTTAAGTTTGTTTTGTAATTATTGTTAAAATTTCATTATAACATTCTTGTGTATTTTAATATTGTCCAAAACAAAACAAAACAATTTATGCAAAGTTAAGTGGAAACGAAAATGATTAGTTTAATCTGTAATACTTTACACTAAAAAAAATGATGAATGAGATTATATGCGTTTCGCACACCTGACGAATGGGGGGGGGGGGCATACGATTATATCATGGTCCCAGGTAGTAGTTTGACCTATCATACTTTGTACATTTTATATGTGTTTGAATGTTCCCTCAGAATTAAGCTTTGTAGCATGCAAATAAAAATCTCCCAAAGGATAGAGGAGGATTGAACCCGAGACTTTCGAGGCCACATATCTAGAGACAATACCACACGACCAGGCAGCCATCCATGTTCATTAATCAGTGTGATATTCATTGCATGTAGATGCGTGTTAGTGTTTCATATCATTGCCTTAAATAGTTTTTGCCTTGTACATGTTTGTTTATTAAGGGGCATTGCTTTAATAGTCAGGATATCTTGCACCAAAACGTCACATTCAGGGACATCCAACAAGATTTTAGAGTTTTTGGCTTCACACTTGTGGCGAGTTAGCCAGGTTTTAGGTGGTACACATGCTCTAATAAACTTTATTATACTTTTTACATATACGTTTGTGTGTCTCTTAAACCGGAACAAGATCTGATAGAAATAAAGAAAAATATTGTTTTTTTTTCCTTTTTGTAGGAAGGAGAGAAAGAGCGACAGAGAGAAACAAAGAGAGAGAGAGAAACAAAGTTAAAGAGAGAGAGAAACAAAGTTAAAGAGAGAGAGAGAGAGAGAAACAAAGTTAAAGAGAGAGAGAGAGAGAAACAAAGTTAAAGAGAGAGAGAGAGAGAGAGAAACAAAGTTAAAGAGAGAGAGAGAGAAAGAAACAAAGTTAAAGAGAGAGAGAGAGAAACAAAGTTAAAGAGAGAGAGAGAAACAAAGTTAAAGAGAGAGAGAGAGAGAGAGAAACAAAGTTAAAGAGAGAGAGAGAGAGAGAGAAACAAAGTTAAAGAGAGAGAGAGAGAAACAAAGTTAAAGAGAGAGAGAGAGAGAGAAACAAAGTTAAAGAGAGAGAGAGAGAGAAACAAAGTTAAAGAGAGAGAGAGAGAGAAACAAAGTTAAAGAGAGAGAGAGAGAGAGAGAAACAAAGTTAAAGAGAGAGAGAGAGAAACAAAGTTAAAGAGAGAGAGAGAGAGAAACAAAGTTAAAGAGAGAGAGAGAGAGAAACAAAGTTAAAGAGAGAGAGAAACAAAGTTAAAGAGAGAGAGAGAGAGAGAAACAAAGTTAAAGAGAGAGAGAGAGAAACAAAGTTAAAGAGAGAGAGAGAGAGAGAGAGAGAAACAAAGTTAAAGAGAGAGAGAGAGAGAAACAAAGTTAAAGAGAGAGAGAGAGAGAAACAAAGTTAAAGAGAGAGAGAGAGAAACAAAGTTAAAGAGAGAGAGAGAGAAACAAAGTTAAAGAGAGAGAGAGAGAGAAACAAAGTTAAAGAGAGAGAGAGAGAAACAAAGTTAAAGAGAGAGAGAGAGAGAAACAAAGTTAAAGAGAGAGAGAGAGAAACAAAGTTAAAGAGAGAGAGAGAGAGAGAGAAACAAAGTTAAAGAGAGAGAGAGAGAAACAAAGTTAAAGAGAGAGAGAGAGAAAAACAAAGTTAAAGAGAGAGAGAGAGAGAAACAAAGTTAAAGAGAGAGAGAGAGAAACAAAGTTAAAGAGAGAGAGAGAGAAACAAAGTTAAAGAGAGAGAGAGAGAGAAACAAAGTTAAAGAGAGAGAGAGAAACAAAGTTAAAGAGAGAGAGAGAGAGAGAAACAAAGTTAAAGAGAGAGAGAGAGAGAAACAAAGTTAAAGAGAGAGAGAGAGAAACAAAGTTAAAGAGAGAGAGAGAGAGAGAAACAAAGTTAAAGAGAGAGAGAGAAACAAAGTTAAAGAGAGAAAAAGCGACAGAGAGAAACAAAGAGAGAGAGAGAGAAACAAAGTTAAAGAGAGAGAGAGAGAGAGAAACAAAGTTAAAGAGAGAGAGAGAGAAACAAAGTTAAAGAGAGAGAGAGAGAAACAATGTTAAAGAGAGAGAGAGAGAGAGAAACAAAGTTAAAGAGAGAGAGAGAGCGAGAGAAACAAAGTTAAAGAGAGAGAGAGAGAGAAACAAAGTTAAAGAGAGAGAGAGAGAGCGAGAGAAACAAAGTTAAAGAGAGAGAGAGAGAGCGAGAGAAACAAAGTTAAAGAGAGAGAGAGAGAGAGAAACAAAGTTAAAGAGAGAGAGAGAGAGAGAAACAAAGTTAAAGAGAGAGAGAGCGAGAGAAACAAAGTTAAAGAGAGAGAGAGAGAAACAAAGTTAAAGAGAGAGAGAGAGAGAGAGAGAGAAACAAAGTTAAAAAGAGAGAGAGAGAGAGAGAGAGAAACAAAGTTAAAGAGAGAGAGAGAAACAAAGTTAAAGAGAGAGAGAGCGAGAGAGAGAGAAACAAAGTTAAAGAGAGAGAGAAACAAAGTTAAAGAGAGAGAGAGAGAAACAAAGTTAAAGAGAGAGAGAGAGAGAGAGAAACAAAGTTAAAGAGAGAGAGAGAGAGAAACAAAGTTAAAGAGAGAGAGAGAAACAAAGTTAAAGAGAGAGAGAGAAACAAAGTTAAAGAGAGAGAGAGAGAAACAAAGTTAAAGAGAGAGAGAGAAACAAAGTTAAAGAGAGAGAGAGAGAGAAACAAAGTTAAAGAAAAAGAGAGAGAGAGAGAGAAACAAAGTTAAAGAGAGAGAGAGAGAGAGAAACAAAGTTAAAGAGAGAGAGAGAGAAACAAAATTAAAGAAAGAGAGAGAGAGAGAGAGAAACAAAGTTAAAGAGAGAGAGAGAGAGAAACAAAGTTAAAGAGAGAGAGAGAGAGAAACAAAGTTAAAAAGAGAGAGAGAGAGAAACAAAGTTAAAGAGAGAGAGAGAGAAACAAAGTTAAAGAGAGAGAGAGAAACAAAGTTAAAGAGAGAGAGAGAGAAACAAAGTTAAAGAGAGAGAGAGAGAAACAAAGTTAAAGAGAGAGAGAGAGAAACAAAGTTAAAGAGAGAGAGAGAGAAACAAAGTTAAAGAGAGAGCGAGAGAAACAAAGTTAAAGAGAGAGAGAGAGAGAGAGAGAGAAACAAAGTTAAAGAGAGAGAGAGAGAGCGAGAGAAACAAAGTTAAAGAGAGAGAGAGAGAGAGAAAAAAGTTAAAGAGAGAGAGAGAGAGAGAAACAAAGTTAAAGAGAGAGAGAGAGAGAAACAAAGTTAAAGAGAGAGAGAGAGAGAAACAAAGTTAAAGAGAGAGAGAGAGAGAAACAAAGTTAAAGAGAGAGAGAAACAAAGTTAAAGAGAGAGAGAGAGAGAAACAAAGTTAAAGAGAGAGAGAGAGAAACAAAGTTAAAGAGAGAGAGAGAGAAACAAAGTTAAAGAGAGAGAGAGAGAGAAACAAAGTTAAAGAGAGAGAGAGAGAGAGAAACAAAGTTAAAGAGAGAGAGAGAGAGAGAAACAAAGTTAAAGAGAGAGAGAGAGAGAAACAAAGTTAAAGAGAGAGAGAGAGAAACAAAGTTAGAGAGAGAGAGAGAGAGAAACAAAGTTAAAGAGAGAGAGAGAGAGAGAGTTAAGTCTAAAATTCAACAATGTTTCTACCAGTAATTATTATTATTTTGGATACAGCGACCAGTATTTTTCTAGTTGTGCGGTTTAAAAACAAAAAGGGCCAGGAAGGACAGAGATCAAATCTAAACTTATGACTTGCCAGTTTTCTTTTTCGTGTTTGTCCAGGGATTTAGTTCAATTCTTTATCACCTAGTCAGACAAACAAATCTGGGCAAAGATCAAATTTGATACAAATTGTCGTTTGTTTATCTGGAATTCGCAAATCAGTGATTCTCGCACTGGGATACTAGATAGCGTCCTGTTCACTTCCCCGCGGGTAATGTGATCGGTGCTGATAACAGAACTGTTAGAACCTGATCCTTTCATTTCTGTTGACTTGCTTCATAATTGGCTTTATCTGTGTGCGTGTGTGTTTATATAGGCCTATGTGCGAGAGAGAGAGAGAGAGAGAGAGAGAGAGAGATATTGATTCTTGTACCACTTGATAAATGGCATGAATGCATATTTGGGCCGTTGGCCGGTACTAATGACCTCAGGTCACGTCTGTTCTACCGTGAGCTTCCTTGTTCCTTATAACAGATAACAAAGATCTCATTGATGTCTTGAGTCACTTTCCCTCACACATCTTTTATAAACCCACATGGCGTCATGTCTGGTGTACACTAAAAGTGTAGCTACCATTTCTCCTTTATATGGCAACGAGGAAGTCGTTCTAGGTCGAAACACTAGACTACCATTAATCACGATGTCATGATAAAGACATGTCGATTGTTATTCAAACTTACACTAGGACATTTTCAGACTAGTTTGTCCCAACAATACTTCAGATGCAAACAATGTGTCAGTCCCTAATGGTTAATGTAGTTCAACAGGAGGGGGAACAAACTGGTTCCAAAAGACTATTATTACATATATAAGTTACTATTACCCATTTTTACTTGTATTTACAGGTTGTGGTCGGTAGTTTACATTCCCATAGGGTACACGTGGACAATACAACGGGCCAATTCTGGACAATTTTGCTAGATGTGCGCTGAAAACAAAAGTCTAGACTCTAGTAAACTTATTACTGCCCTTTTTTTTTCGTTTTTTTTTTTTTAAACCATGAACTTAGACATTCTTAATAGTCATGACCAAATGTTGTGCTGCCAATTTGGAGATTTTCACGTTAAACTAAACATGGACTCGAAACTGAACTTTCATGTTGCCAACTGAAGAATTGAGTTATAGGCCTAATTTGAAACACTATCTCAATGCCTGGGAGTTGTTCTTCATATGACTTCTATTTAGTTGCACATTTGTTTTAAAGATAAGTTTAAAGTCATAGAGTGACCCTCGACCTCACTATTGAAATGTGTACTATCAAAAGGAAGAGCTTCAATGTTTGATTCTGTAGCTTTAAAAATGTGCACACAAAAAACTATCACATACTTTTACAAAACAAAACATATCAGCAGTTTCTTTAGTTTGTACCCATGATGCACCAAATAGTTTTGCTTTTTGTATCTTTTTTTTTTTTTTTAGCCATGTATGAAAATTTCCAATATTCTTGTAACAATTAGGCCACAGGCTTTACTTTCGGGGAAGGTCAGACGCTTAACAGCAGAGGAGTGCAGATGTGCATGAATGTCGGGGGATTAATTTTCTATGTAGCTCCCCCCCCCCCCCCAAACATTGTTAAGCTTCGGATCCTTCTAACATCTTTCTCCGCTGAGAAGAAACAAAAAATCGTGGCCCCAAATAGTTTAGTGATAACACTCGGGACTACAACTTTTACCGCGCTTCATATATTGACTCATACGAAAGGCAATATTTTTAGGCCTTCCCAAACTGTGTTCCACGTAACCTTAGTGTTCCACGAGGCCTGGTTAGGTAGGTGGTCCACAAACTACTGGAATAATTTAACTATTAAGCCATCCGTGAATTGAACTCTCTTTAAATAAAAGGAAAGTGTTCCAGTAAATACACAGATTGTGCGAAGTGTTCCAGTAAATACACAGATTGTGCGAAGTGTTCCAGTAAATACACAGATTGTGCGAAGTGTTCCGTTAAGGAAAAAGTGTTTGAAACACTGATTTGTTACATTGCATTATTGACGCACAGCCCACAGCGCCATCTAACGAAATGTTGTGTAGTATATTGCCTTTAGAGATGCACATCATGGCACTTCCCTATACTTGGGCTTAGGGTAGCCTTTTCACAACCTTCGCATCACCTTACTGGGATGCCCCCAGAGTATGGTCCTAAGGGTGCATTGAGCTCACTTACTCACCTAATTCCTTGATACATTTAAGTCGGTTAAACTGATTATATTACAAAGATTTACTGCCCATATTATAAAGAAGTAGATTATTTAGCTTCCAACCCATATCATATAGAAGTAGATCTACTGTCTACAAATCCATATCATAAAGAAAAATATCTGCTTTCTACAAATCCATATTATAAAGAAGTAGATTTACTATCATTTTGAAGCCAAGTGAAATTCAAAGTTTGTGTAAGTGACATTGAATAAAAGTGTGCAGTAGTCATGGTAATGACCTCTTTCTTAACGCATCAGATTACTGAGGCGTAACAAGTGCAGCGTCAGCACTATTTATCTCCCCTCTCCCCCAGCCTCCATATTGCAAGGCTTTCTTTTAACATGTATCTGTGACTTATTCTGGTTCTGGTTCATTGCATCCTAACAGATGAACTTCTTAGGATTTTGGCTCTCAATGTTGTTGTTTTTTTGTTGTTGTTTTTTTTTTGTGTGTTTTTTTAACGTTACTATGGCTTCACGTTTGTTGAGCTCTGAGTGTGGCGGTACATAGTCATCTAGCGGTACATAGTCATCTAGCCACCCCGCACAGATTTTAACTAAAACAACAAACAAAAATATGTGGAAGCCTTTTTTTTTTAGTTAGTAAATCCAGAATCAGTTTGAACGTACATTAAATCCTTGTAATGTCGCAATCCGCATCTGTAGGGCTCGACACCTGTAGCTACCTGAAATGTTAGTACAAGTTCTAACGGATACACCATTGGGTGTGCATGCGTCGCTTGGCTTGGCCTCACACGGTGCGTGAAATTCTTGGTGTCTCCCCCCCCCCCTTCTACAGTATCCCCTTGCATCAATTCACAATGTACTAAACTATACAGAATTACAAAGTAAAGTTTTCAAATTGAAGTAAGTTTGTGCGTACGGCCACTATTCTCACTTGATGAAAAGCTCATTGCAGCCCTAATCCTGTCAGTTAACAGACATTACAATACAAATATGACATCATTATAATTATCCATTATAAAAAAAAAAAAGAATCGATATATATTTTTCTTAAAATATTACAAATTGATATTGATTGATTAATATTGATCTTCTGAGCATTATCAGCGCAAGAACATGCTCTGCCATTATACCATTGTCTTTTAATCAATTTAATAACACACTTTACTAATATATAGTCATATATATATATATATGGCAATGAAGTTAAATAAATAAAAATAACGTTGCGGTTTGAAGTGAAAGTTATGAAAAGTCTCAAGACTTATTTGTAATACGTCTTACTTTTAAATAAGCGCATCACACAGAGTGAAACAAGAAAAACATTTTAAAATATATTTTTTTTAAAATCCAAAATCTCCATTATTAAGCTTCAAATATAATAATACAAAAATAGAAATAATTTTTGTTTCGGTTCAATTCGGGTATCGAACCAGTGACACTGTCATCTGATAGGAACTAACGCATTTTTTATTCGGCCAGAGAGGATGGCATACTTATGCAATTATTTATTAGTATGTTCATTATATGGATCTAAAACTAGACCTAAAATTCTGATTTAGAACTCTTTAAGATCTAGTCTAAATCTAGAATCTAGATGTAATCTATATTAGATTAATGTAAAAATATAAGCGACGCTTATAAACCTGAAAAAAACCCAACACGGTTACAAAGACAATTTGTGTGGAAACACAAACTCAAAATCGGCCCCCGAAGTAGTCTACCTATTAGAGTCTTCACCAGGATTCGAACACGGGACTTCTGGTTCCAATTTAAGTGCTTTACCACTCAGCCACAGCATGTCCATATATTCATTTAGCGTACACTTATATTTTTTAAAATAATAATTACCTATTAACCTTATCCATACATTCAAAATTAATAACAAGTTACATGTGATAAAGAGAAACTAAAAAAAATATTTATTCTTCTTACAAAATTAAATATATTGGCAACACGAAAAAAAAAGTGACCTATTTTAGTTAGGTAGTGAGCTAGCAAGCAATGACTTGATAGACTTGGAGTAGGTCTACTTGGACCAGACATTCCCCTCGCTAAATAGAAATTAATATCTCCATTGTCATTTGTCATACAAACTAGACATAGATCTAGCTAGATCTAGACCAAGTTTTAGATCTAAATCTAGATTCAAGATCTAAGTCTAGGTCTAGAACTAGATATAAGTCTAGATCTAGAAATAGATCTAAATCTAAGTCTAGTCTATAATTAGATTTTATTAGATCTAAGTCTAGATCTAGATCTTCTAGATCTAGAACTAGATATAGAATCTTGATATAGAATCTACTGTATCTAGACTTGAACTCGTATGAATTTACACGTTTAATCTTACAATTAATAGACCTAGGCCAATGTTATGATCATGAATAATAGGCCGGGTAATGCCATGTTACTAATGTCAGCCAATGGTGTACTATGCTGTTCCTATCCGATTGATTTCTTAATGTGATACTATTGTTTACACCAGTGATGCCCAACCTAATTCGACCTGCGGGCCATTTAATTTTCCAACACTCGTCTCGCGGGCCACATGACCGAAAAGTTACAAAATTAAATGAACTGTTCTAAAACTTCTTTACAAGAACCCCCTAGATTTAGTAATACATTCGTGTGATATTTGACGATTATAATTTTTTAAGCGTGAGAAAATAGCTTCATTTCTCTACTTAAAATGTTAGTAACAGTGTGGGTGCCATTAAAACCGATACATTTTCTTGTTTCTTTTTGGGGAATATTCCCATCAATCCTCCAATCTCTATTAGTAGTTAATCAATCTTTTAATCGTAGTTCAAACCAAGGATGTCGCCATATTTACTTTATAATGTCGATGTGTATGCTGTTGTATTTTTTTAAACAGTCACACTTTCTTTATAAAATAAAGATGTTGGCTTATTGTCATGTTTATAAAAAGTAAAGATCCGGCCAACATTTCCTTGTAGATTCTACATTCAGAGTTCATAAACGCACAAATGTTAAAGGTCATGGTACCAATCCATTCAGAGAGCCCTAAAGTAGTTGAAGATACATTTTTCAACCTTATTTTTTTTTGGAAGGGGGATTTTCTTCACTTTGTGCCGACGTTTCGGCGGGCCGGATGGGACCACGTCGCAGGCCGGATGTGGCCCGCGGGCCGTATTTTGGGCATCACTGGTTTACATAATAAATAAATCTGCACCCCTAAGCTTTTGTTCAAATTATTAATACATTTATTATAAATATATCTAGATCTTGGCTTTATTTAGTCTTATTTAGACTGTCAAGTGTAGGCCCCTTTAATGAGGATATGTCAAAACTGCGCGCTATAAAAGTAGTTTGTTATTTTTGAAACTTATAACTAAAATGAAGTTCGTATCAAAATTCTTTTTTTTTAAACCAACATTTGAATCAGTATTCTATTCAATGAGTTAGTTAATAAATGAAAAATATATTTTATTATTTATATAATTTTTTAAATTAGATGGTTCACTTTCGGAAAAGAAAAAAAGTAGCCGTTGCATCAGAACTTTGAATGATCTAAAATATCACGATGTCCGATTTTCATTTTCACTTCTAGTTTCTGAGATCTAAACGGGACGGACGGATAGATGGACGGACAGACAAGCCACACAAAACTAATAGCGTCTTTTCCCCTTTCGAGGGCCGCTAAAAATGAAGCAACTTTAAATTTACTCAGTTCTCGCATATTTACGGTAATAATAGCCATGTTGGCTATAGACCTAGATATAGTCTCCAGCCAAGTTTACATTTATTTATTTTTTACTTTAAAAAACTATAGCGGTCAAACGAGAGTTTTTCCCGTGTGGCCGACGAGCTAGTAATTCTTTTCTAAGCAACATACATCAACTGTTCAATTTCTAGGAAAATCGTTACAGCCTTTTTTGAGATCAGCTGTCCGCCCACCCACCCAGGTTCCATGAAGGAGTGACTTGATTAGAGATATTGTAAAAAAATAAATAATAAAATTCGTTTTTTTTAACACTCAAAACTCGCTGGCTGCCCCCGTGGGTTTGTCGTACTTTTATATTGCGTTTCACACAATCACAGAGATATATGACTCAAAGTTGCTGATTAACTATAGCTGGATTTAGAGAATTAATGAAACAGCAAGTTCTGAAAGGGAAAAAGAGTGTGTATATCTATGACTTGTCGTCAATATGCACTATGTGCTGTTTTTTTTTTTTGGGGGGGGGGGGGGAGATGAACCAAAAACATTAGATTGTGGAAATATGAAGATTTATTATTGAAAGGTTTTTTAAAGTGGAGATTGGAGTTCTAAAGAGAAATGTCAATAATAAAACTAGCAGCAGGCAGTAAATGTTCAGTTGGTGTCACGTGATTAAGCCAGCCTATTTGTAGAACATGTTAAGTGACGTTGATATACCTGATTTTTTTCCCCTTTGCTGTTTGTTATGTTGAAACATAAGTAAATACAATCTGTGGGATGTTAGGTGCGTGCAAGTTAAAGAAAAGAGAGAGCGATAGATACAGAAGAGAGAAAGGGAGAGTGGAAAGGGATAGAGGGAGCTAAGGGGGACGAGGAAGTAGATAAGTGAGGGTATAGAGAAAAAAAGATGTGATAGGAAGATTATTTAAGAGAAAGAGAGGGTTGAGAAATAAGAGGGTATGGATAGAGTATGAAAACAATCCTAAACAAGCAAAATTAAAAAAAATGCTATTAAAAAACAACAACAAAGCTTATATTAAAGTGTATCAATCAGTTTGTATCAGTCATGTAATTACATTTGTAATAGATCTAGACTGTGCGATTAGATTATTTTTTTACCAGTTGTTTTTTTTGTAGCGCAATTTCATGCTTTTAGCGTTCTCAATACGCTATGATCCTATCATTTTTCTGGACCAGTTGGAAAAGAAGAGAAAAAAAAACGGGGTATCTGGGTGGTCGCTTTTAAATGTATTTAACAAAAGGAAAGACCTGTATTTGAACTTATGGGCTAAAGCCTACGCGGTAACCACTCTGCTAAAGATGAGTCTATGAACATCGGAGATTGTCTAGTTATCTATTGTTTCTATTTCATGTTTGTGTTCACTAAGACGGCAGCCTAATCTAAAGGGGACTAATTCAGCTTATACCACCACTTCAGTCATGTACTATTTCTTTCCATTGTTTGAGATACCTAAGAAAGTAATTTATTACTAATAGTTAATTAGCTAATTGATTATTTTTTTATTCTTGTGTTGTCAGGTAAAAGAAATAATTGCCCGAAATTTCAGCTTGATCCGAGATTGGGTGTCGGAAAAAAACGTGTACAAACTTTTGTCCAGACAGACACACAGACAGACGGAGTGAGTTGATATAAGCTTTTGAAGAAAGAAGTTACACTAACGCGATAAAGAAAGTGAAATAGAAAAAAAATAGAATTTGATTTTATATGTGTGCGTGTGTGTGAATGTTAAGAGACGTGTTGGACCCAATGTTGTATGTCTGTATGTCACATTTGCGTCTTGTTGATACGTTCCCACATCAAATTAACATTAGTATGTGCTTGCTAGCATGGATAGAATCAAATATCCATTCCGTGGCCTCGTGTTTGAGGACACTATCGCTGACTGAACTTCACACAGCAGTTAATAGTATTGTTATTTATTCATTTATTTTGCATGTACAGTCTGCGCCAGTTTTAGGGAGGGATTCTTTCTATTTATCTAATATATAGAGCAGAAAGTAAGGCATATGTATGAATGTATGTCTTGAATAAAAATCAAAACCCTTTTAGCAATGTTGATACAACTTGGCATAAAAGTTCCTTAGATCATGGCAGAGACTGTAGTGTATGTTGAATGTCCCTACCACAAACGGGAGAGGTGGAGGGGGCTAAAAATAGACAAAATTTACCTAATTGTATTTCTATTAAAGAACGAAACTTTTTGAAAAATCGGGTAAACCCGTTTTCATAGTAATTTACATTGTATATGAATATGTCGGCTGAACGGGTAAACCCATTTTCATACTCTACTTTTATTTTCGTGGCAAAATAAAAAAAAAATTGAAGGAAACATTCTCCAAAGTTGACATAGAGCTAAATTCAATCCAGTAGATCATTAATACCCAAAATTAAGGCCCGCGTGCCACAGGTCATATTCGGCTAGTTTCTACTAAAAATAAGTTTTAATATTTTTATGTGTGATCTAATGAGCTTCTTTAGAAAGACACAAAGATGAATGTACATTCCATATTCCATAGATAGGACAAAATCATATAAGTACTCATTCTTCCTAACTGTTTTTAGAGCATGGGGTGTGTTGCCTGAATCGGCAAGAAAACCAATGACTTAATAGAGTTTAATATCTATTTAACATATATATGTGCATCCTACATTGAAACGTAAAAGGTGTAATGGAGGAACCTATGTCATTTGTTAGAGAAAGGAGATAACTCTATGTCAATAAAAAGAATTGGTCGACTTAACTGCCCATGTCTTGTTGACCACGTCTTTTTTTTTTTCTGCTTTACACGTTTCGGATGTTGTTTTTTTCTAGATTGCAGCCCGGAGCTCTCACGGGACGACCGGGGGGGGGGGGGGGTTGCAGGATTCGAATTAGGTACCATCGAGACCACAGTCCAGAGCGTATAGCACATGACCAAGTGGACATCCTTTGAGGCCTTGGAGGCGATTTTGATCGACTAGTTATAGATTGTCTCGATTCAAACTGCGTCAACCTAGATTTATTTATTAACGCGATTATTGTTTAAAATAAAGACTATAGCTTTAGTTGCTTTAGCACTATGAGCTCCAAATTGACAAAATCTTGTTGCCAACTACGAAACGAGCCGTGAACTCATTCATTGGAAAAACCGAAGTAGAGTTTAAAAACCCTTTCGTTTTTTGTTTTTTTGTTGTTTTTTTCAGTTTCAGATTTTGACTGATTGCCATGTATCATTGTGCAGGAAGCCACACAATGCTAAACAATGTGTTGATGTGCAATTATGTGTGATTAATTAACTGTGTGTTTGTATACGTCTCATTAACAAGATATATAATGACTTCAGTGGATCTCAACTCAGACAAATCTGGAACTTGTATTGTGGTAGGGGCACGCTATTTTCTTAGTTTTATAACGTCAAATAATATTTTATTGTAAAATTTATAAACATTTACAATACCGGTACTCAAAAAGAGACAAACCCTGAAGACAACAAGACAGACTTATTTCAACAAATAAATTGTGGTGTTGACAGTTTTGTAAGTTGACTCGTTCATTTGCCGGTGATGTGTAGGATATTTGGCCTACTTTGTTTGTTTCAGAATGAATGGTTGACAGGCTTGACACAAGTCATCTGTTATTCCCACATACCGGTCAGCTTTATTCCATGTCTGCTAATTTCACACAGGCACGCCATAGCTATTGATCAAATACTGGTGCACATATTTAAGCCAAGGCCAGCAGTAATTCTTACTAATCTTTATAGTGTAATAACTAACTTAATAAGCTTTATTCAAAGTTTTATTACCAAATAAAAATAAGGGTAGTATCGATATTACATTTGGCCTAGAAAATGGCGGGAAAATAAAACATATGCAGATTGAATTTCTGCAATGAAATCTATTTTATAATTTTTTTTCAACGTCTCGAAATGATTAGATACCGAAATGGAACATGACAGTATTTGGTGTGCTCTCAAGACACAATTAAACATCTACTTTCCTTAAAATTCGTTGTACTTTATATCGGGCTGCTTAAGCTGTGACCACTTCTGGTTTGGGTGTTTATTGATTTTTGACCTTTTTCATTCACTTTTCTTTCTCCACACAAAATGACTTGGCTGGATTGTCTCCCCTGTACATTTTCCGATCTATTTGTTAAAGCTACTTTAGTGTTGAAGTGCAGAGGATTTAATGTTCATTTGTTGCTGCACACAACACACGACCGGGCCAGCCATCCAGGAATCATTGGTGCATTCAAACATCTCTTAGAATCCCCTGGGCCTAGATTACAATTGTCGACATTTGGTCTAATCGATATAAAGTAGCGGTGAGCAGAACATTGTATGTGTGTGATACTTAAGACAAAATAGTTTCATTTGAATGTTGTAGAATTTGTTCTGGACATTTTCAAGATCAACAATGTCAAGGACTCTAAATTGAACTTGAATGTTGCAAATGAAATAGTACAGCAAATTTAGCTACAAACGGAGGAGCTCAGAGAGTTTGATACTGCAGTGTTTTAGAAAGTAAACAAAACTTCGCTTTTCAAGACTTCCTTTGTTCTGGACACCGGATGCACCAACAAGCTGGCTATGTATGGTGTTTCCGCCTTGGGCGATAGACTCTAATAATAGTGTGGCTAAATTTAATACGTTTTTTTTAACATCTTGTTTTAATAATGGCATAGTTAATAGGAATAGCCGTTATTAGTTTTGTGTGGTCTGTCTGTCCGTCCGTCCGTCACGTTTAGATCTTAAAAACTATTTAAGATATTGAATAACAATGCAATAGTATCGGCAACACTTTTCGAAACCTACATTTCTTTTCTTTTTGTATTGGCGGAGATAGTGTTGTGGTTATTAATGGTTTGTATTTCAACAAACTTTCTGATATTCGTGTTGAAAATATCGAAACCTGTCCCTTTTACATGCCTGAAAGGACCGATATTGGGTTTGTGTTTCCACATAAACTCTTTGTGACCTTGTTTATTTTAAAAACTATTTTGTGTTCATTGTAAGTTGAGCGAAAGTCTCCTTCGCGCCTACTACTTCAGCCAGGATACAGGTGAGATGGGGACATCAGATTTCCGTAGCGCATTTAGTGTTTGACATGTAAATGTGACAGACGAACAGACTGAGATGTAAATGTGACAGGTGAACAGACTGAGATGTAAATGTGACAGACGAACAGACTGAGATGTAAATGTGACAGGTGAACAGACTGAGATGTAAATGTGACAGACGAACAGACAGAGATGTAAATGTGACAGACGAACAGACTGAGATGTAAATGTGACAGGTGAACAGACTGAGATGTAAATGTGACAGGTGAACAGACTGAGATGTAAATGTGACAGGTGAACAGACTGAGATGTAAATGTGACAGGTGAACAGACTGAGATGTAAATGTGACAGACGAACAGACTGAGATGTAAATGTGACAGACGAACAGACTGAGATGTAAATGTGACAGGCGAACAGACTGAATATAAATGTGACAGGCGAACAGACTGAGATGTAAATGTGACAGACGAACAGACTGAGATGTAAATGTGACAGACGAACAGACTGAGATGTAAATGTGACAGACGAACAGACTGCAATGTTCAACATTAAAGATCATGTTTTTAGTTTGTAGCAACTCAAAGATCACATTCCTGTCCCCCCCCCCCCCCAACTGACTTCACGTGCTGTAGCTTCTCACCTTCTGCATATCTCACCTGTTTCTTGTTTTGAAAGATTGAAAAGAAGGGGGGGGGGATTTATGTGTTTAACAAGGTTATTAAGGGCATATAGAAGAGGTTAGCATTTAATGCAGAAGTATGCAATACATCTATTTATTAGTATTGGACGCTATTTCATCCTCCAGCAATTTGATCTCTTTTGATTGGTACAAACTCGGAAATCATGACACAACTAACAGGATCGTGTTCACTGGTTGATGGAATGCCATTCAAGACATCCAAGTTTTACGCATTATAGAACAATATTAGAATAAACATGCCTGGTCTGGTCCGTTTATTGTATTTCTTTACAGTCGTTCGCCCCTGCAGTAGTAAATCGTTGTTATTTTTGCTCAGAAAATGATGGCTATTATTAATGCGTTTTGCGTGATCCGTTTTTTTTTAACCAGCCGTTAACTCGAGTCCACCCATATAGTCCACCAATAGTCTTACAACTCGAGTCCACCCATATAGTCCACCAATAGTCTCACAACTCGAGTCCACCCATATAGTCCACCAATAGTCTCACAACTCGAGTCCACCCATATAGTCCACCAATAGTCTTACAACTCGAGTCCACCCATATAGTCCACCAATAGTCTTACAACTCGAGTCCACCTATATAGTCCACCAATAGTCTCACAACTCGAGTCCACCTATATAGTCCACCAATAGTCTTACAACTCGAGTCCACCCATATAGTCCACCAATAGTCTCACAACTCGAGTCCACCCATATAGTCCACCTATAGTCTTACAACTCGAGTCCACCCATATAGTCCACCAATAGTCTTACAACTCGAGTCCACCCATATAGTCCACCAATAGTCTTACAACTCGAGTCCACCCATATAGTCCACCAATAGTCTCACAACTCGAGTCCACCCATATAGTCCACCTATAGTCTTACAACTCGAGTCCACCCATATAGTCCACCAATAGTCTCACAACTCGAGTCCACCTATATAGTCCACCAATAGTCTTACAACTCGAGTCCACCCATATAGTCCACCAATAGTCTTACAACTCGAGTCCACCCATATAGTCCACCAATAGTCTTACAACTCGAGTCCACCCATATAGTCCACCAATAGTCTTACAACTCGAGTCCACCTATATAGTCCACCAATAGTCTCACAACTCGAGTCCACCCATATAGTCCACCAATAGTCTTACAACTCGAGTCCACCTATAAAGTAAAACCAAGTCGACTTTTAAATCGAGTCCTCACCTAGCATCCACCTAGGATTCACGTATCCACTCAGAGGTCCACTACTGAGAACCACCTTTATCAGCTTACACGTACATTACTAATGTGTGTCGAAATGATCCACAAGAGTGGTTGTGTTGTTTTGTACGCAACAGCCCTGGTAGGTTCGTGTCTGTAGAGAATGAGCTACAGCCATGGTAGGTTCGTATCTGTAGAGAATGAGCTACAGCCATGGTAGGCTCGTATCTGTAGAGAATGAGCTACAGCCATGGTAGTATGATGGTAGGTTCGCACCTGCAGAGAGTGAGCTACATCCATGGTAGTATGATGGTAGGTTCGCACCTGCAGAGAGTGAGCTACATCCATGGTAGTATGATGGTAGGTTCGCACCTGCAGAGAGTGAGCTACAGCCATGGTGGGTTTGTATCTTTAGAGAGTGAGCTACAGTCATGGTAGGATCGTATTTGCAGAGAATGAGCTACAGCCATAGTAGGTTCATATGTGCAGAGAATGAGCTACAGCCATGGTAGGTTCATATTTGCAGAGAATGAGCTACAGCCATAGTAGGTTCATATGTGCAGAGAATGAGCTACAGCCATAGTAGGTTCATATGTGCAGAGAATGAGCTACAGCCATGGTAGATTCATATTTGCAGAGAATGAGCTACAGTCATGGTAGGATCGTATTTGCAGAGAATGAGCTACAGCCATAGTAGGTTCATATGTGCAGAGAATGAGCTACAGCCATGGTAGGTTCATATTTGCAGAGAATGAGCTACAGCCATAGTAGGTTCATATGTGCAGAGAATGAGCTACAGCCATGGTAGGTTCATATTTGCAGAGAATGAGCTACAGCCATAGTAGGTTCATATGTGCAGAGAATGAGCTACAGCCATGGTAGGTTCATATGTGCAGAGAATGAGCTACAGCCATAGTAGGTTCATATGTGCAGAGAATGAGCTACAGTCATGGTAGGATCGTATTTGCAGAGAATGAGCTACAGCCATAGTAGGTTCATATGTGCAGAGAATGAGCTACAGCCATGGTAGGTTCATATTTGCAGAGAATGAGCTACAGCCATAGTAGGTTCATATGTGCAGAGAATGAGCTACAGCCATGGTAGGTTCATATTTGCAGAGAATGAGCTACAGCCATAGTAGGTTCATATGTGCAGAGAATGAGCTACAGCCATGGTAGGTTCATATGTGCAGAGAATGAGCTACAGCCATAGTAGGTTCATATGTGCAGAGAATGAGCTACAGCCATGGTAGGTTCATATTTGCAGAGAATGAGCTACATCCATGGTAGGTTCGTATCTGCACAGAATGAGCTACAGCCATGGTAGGTTCATATGTGCAGAGAATGAGCTACATCCATGGTAGGTTCATATTTGCAGAGAATGAGCTACAGCCATAGTAGGTTCATATGTGCAGAGAATGAGCTACAGCCATGGTAGGTTCATATTTGCAGAGAATGAGCTACAGCCATAGTAGGTTCATATGTGCAGAGAATGAGCTACAGCCATAGTAGGTTCATATGTGCAGAGAATGAGCTACAGCCATGGTAGGTTCGCACCTGCAGAGAGTGAGCTACAGCCATGGTAGGTTTGTATCTGCAGAGAATGAGCTACAGCCATGGTAGGTTTGTATCTGCAGAGAATGAGCTACAGCCATGGTAGGTTCGCAAATGAGACTACCAGGTGTATGTGCTGAGATGGGAAGTAAGGCGGAGAGTGGGTGGGCCACAAAATACCGACACAATGGTCGAAGTTTAACGACAAACCCCACACCCCATCCTTATCTTCGCCCCTGCTTTAATGTATAAAGTACGTGTGTCTGATCCATGGTGTCATACCGCTAAGCATGCACCACGCCCCGTCGAAACAATGCGTGACCAAAAGAAGAAGACTTAGGTCCTGACCTTTAACCCACCATAGGTCCACCTTATCGTCTGGCGAGGAATGTAGTTTTTTTTTATGCAAGCTTATGAGAAAATCTCACGGACTCAGAGAAACAAAAAGGTAATATTTTCAGTCAGGGTCATTATCAGGGGCGGCACATCAGAAAAAGAGTGGGGTGAAGCGGGAATTAATGTTTTATATCAATATATTGTAGATTAGTAAATCCTTAATTTAGCTATTAATACACTTGGGTTACTTTTCATACAGACACTTTTTCACCTTCAGCAACTCATCCTGTTTACCATTCAGAAGCCCCCCCCCCCTTTTCACTACTTGAGGTTCCACCCAACACCAGACGCGTGCACTTGCAGACATGTACAATAACTTCAGTTTCTTTGGATGGGAGTGAGAAGCGGCTGTGGGAAAGGGAATGTGCCATTTAGTTGAGGAAAATATTTTCTATTTTCTACCTTGCTCTGCAAACTTATCTTTACTTTTAATCACTACCGCCGCCCCGCGCCCCCCTTCCACCCCATGCTGTTTTCAAGGGAAATAATAATACATGTCCGACAGTCAGGATAAAGGGGAGAGAATGCGTGTGAGGTAAGGAGGAATTAGTTGAAGGTCGCCAAGGCTTAATTTTGTAGTCGGTCTAAGTCAAAAGAAACATGCAGACACCAACATTCACCTAGAACTCAGCCATGTCAGAGATTAGTAGCATCGGGTTGCTTCCCTTCGTACAAATATTTACCTGGCATTTAAGATTGACGGATGAACGTGTTTGTTGTAGTATCAGACAGCCAGAGAGACAATAAGAGAAGGGGAGACAGCCTGAGAGACAATAAGAGTAGGGGAGACAGAGAGACAATAAGAGAAGGGGAGACAGCCTGAGAGACAATAAGAGAAGGGGAGACAGCCTGAGAGACAATAAGAGAAGGGGAGACAGCCTGAGAGACTATAAGAGAAGGGGAGACAGCCAGAGAGACAATAAGAGAAGGGGAGACAGCCTGAGAGACAATAAGAGAAGGGGAGACAGCCTGAGAGACAATAAGAGAAGGGGAGACAGCCTGAGAGACAATAAGAGAAGGGGAGACAGCCAGAGAGACAATAAGAGAAGGGGAGACAGCCTGAAAGACAATAAGAGAAGGGGAGACAGCCAGAGAGACAATAAGAGAAGGGGAGACAGCCAGAAAGACAATAAGAGAAGGGGAGACAGCCTGAGAGACAATAAGAGAAGGGGAGACAGCCTGAGAGACAATAAGAGAAGGGGAGACAGCCTGAGAGACAATAAGAGAAGGGGAGACAGAGAGACAATAAGAGAAGGGGAGACAGCCTGACAGACAATAAGAGAAGGGGAGACAGCCAGAGAGACAAGAAGAGAAGGGGAGACAGCCAGAGAGACAATAAGAGAAGGAGAGACAGACAGAGAGAAGAAAATGATAAATGATTAGACGGACAAATGGATTAATAGATAGAAGGATGATTATGTGGAAAAAAGGGAGACAACGGTCACAAGTCTGTCTGGTCTTCCTTCCTCTGGTCTACCTCCCTCTGGTCTATCTCCCTCTGGTCTACCTCCCTCTGGTCTACCTCCCTCTGGTCTATCTCCCTCTGGTCTATCTCCCTCTGGTCTACCTCCCTCTGGTCTATCTCCCTCTGGTCTACCTCCCTCTGGTCTACCTCCCTCTGGTCTACCTTCCTCTGGTCTACCTCCCTCTGGTCTATCTCCCTCTGGTCTACCTCCCTCTGGTCTACCTCCCTCTCGTATACCTCCCTCTCGTCTACCTCCCTCTTGTCTACCTCCCTCTCTTTCCTTGTTTTCTTGTTAATGATGGGCGTGGTCTAATTTAATGCACGTGTAGAGATCTCTAAAGTTATAGACATCTATGTAACATGTAATTAAAACGTTCCTGTGTATCACATAAACATTACAAGGCGACTGCAAATGTAGAGTGTTTCAAATTTAACACACATCGTAAAGTCAAGTCTATTTGTCAAATGATATTAATGCGGTCAACAGTTTGGGTTAAAATTGGCGTTACTTACCAAAAGGTATTTCAGCATTATAAAATATCTGCCCCCCCCCCCCCCCATTTTCCATCCCGAAAAGATAAAACTAAAGCCATAATAAACAACATGCAACATCCATCTCAAACACAATAAGAATTTTTTTTTTTTTTTTTAAAGTTGATAGATTCGCAAAATTTTTGAAACAAAATACCATTCAGCAGTTTAAGGTGCTAATATTATTATTAATTTTTTGTTTGATTATCTTAACTTATTATATTTTTTTAAACTACTGCTTATTGGAGTTGGAGGACAATTGTCTGTCAAAGTAATTATTTTATCTTTAAAAGTGTTTGAAAATTTGCAACAAACATGAAGCCATATCTAGGCAAGCTGATGGAGTCTTCATTTCTTGTTACTGAATCTCTCTTCTGTTGACACTAAAAATATTTCTGCGTGATTTAATTAACTGCATTTATTAGTGTGCACAAAAATATAGATCCTTTTTCCTTTCTTTTATCAGCTTATTGGGTGTGCCGTCTCTGAGCTGTAAAGCAGTGGTTCTAGGGTTCGAATCTTTGTGGAGCTTGAGGAATTTCGGGATTCGTGTACTTGATGACATTTCCGAAGGAAAGAAAATGTTGATAGTTGAGCTGGCTCATCCCCTTGCTAAACGTTGTCTATGTGGTACTTGGAAACATTCACTTTGTGAAATGCTGAGTTTTAAATGGAATTTTTCTTTCTCTACTGACTGGTATCTGGGTCTTTCGTTGATAAAAGTAGTATAATGATATATGTGACCATGGCAAAGATGCAGGAACTCAATTACTGTATAACTTTCCTACTGGCCAAGGTTTTAGGACCGCCGAGAAAAAAAGGATGTATTATCTGATGCCACCGCCATGATCACCCCGCGCTCCGCGCTACAACCATTTCCCATTTAGGGGATGGTGTCTTAATCCGTGGAGTGTTATGGTATGTCAGGCTCTGAATTACGTAGAATGTGGGCGTAACATTGGCCAGTTCCTCTACACCCTGCAGTCACTAGATTAGTGCATGCGAGATCTTGCTTCCTGCAACTTATCCTTAAAATTTGTTGTTCAAGAAAGCTGTAAGTTATTTGATTTAGGTTTAATGTTTAACGTTGATGACTTATTAGTATGGATATATATTATGTATATGTACTATGCCGATGGATCTTGATTGAAAGTTTTGTATATTCTTTATTTGATTTAATATTGATTAGATTGCACTTAGTCCTACCAATTCATGTCTCGTGTATTTCAAGCAATGTGCTGTAAACGTCTAGTCTAGAGAGGCACACACACACAAACACTACACCAATAAAAATAATCGACTTGTATTTCTTTGAGAAATAAAAATATGAAAGTGAACAGCAAGTTTATTGGAAGGTAAATGTTTCTCAGACTTTGTGAGAATGAGAGACGTTGTGACAATGAATACGCGTTTATGTGGCAGTGAGTGTGTGTTCTCAAGGAAGTATGAATTTCATTACGTTGGATTATAAAATTAATAAAAAAAATATCGGTGAAATGTCAGACGCAAATGCCAACTCCTTTTTTTTTTATCCTTTTCAACCTTCTTGAAATTCACCACGTTTGGCGGCTCGCTAGATGTCGAGCTACAGGAAACACTTGAAAAGAACCTTTCTTTGATAGCAGTTCATTGATAACAAACTCTACTTAGAGGTGCTTTGAACAAAAAAATGGAAAAAGTTCCTTACCAACTTCAAGTTAATGACATCCTTGCAAATAGTACTCGTCACTTCCAAATGGTGCAAGATAGTTTAGTTTCCATAAAAAGATAAACAGATCTAAATGGCGTCCAGCTGAGTAGAGAATGACAAAAGTGTTGACTTAATTCTGTTAAAATTAACTCAATTAACCCAAATGTTGGAACTTCAAGGAAACGAGTTCCTTTTTGTTCACTTTGGAAATAGTTCTTTTATTTTGCGCTTTCTTTAAAATGTATCTCGCTTGCTTGCAATATTCATTATTTTTTCAAGAGGCAAAAATGTCACACCTGTGTTGTCGAAACGGGAAAAGGTGCAAAAAAAAAATAAATAAATAATGCAAGCACGCAAAATAAAAAGAAACCTCTTGTTCTATTAGGAAAATGCCTTGTTAAAGTCAGTTAAACAAGGAATAAGGTCACTAACATTGGGGATAGAAGGCACAATATAAATGATTAATTACATTGTATTAAAGCAAACTTTAATCATCAACATCTGTCCCTTGACTTTCAACTTAGGGGTGCTGTGAAAGCTCGCGTAACAAATCCCTTCTGAGCTTAAAAAAACAAATAATCAAGGCACCCTGCATGCGCGTTCAAGATTTATATTTTCCCGTGTAAATGATGTTATATTTCATGACTTGTCTACTTTGAAAGTGTGTTTTTATTTTGGTTGAATACGTAGCTGCATATTTTATTCACTTGTTCTTTTCACTATGCGTGGTCTCTTCACTATTTAGATCTACAGCACGGTGAAGACTGGTTTCACTGACGCTTTTCATTTTGAAAATGTGAACGAATTAGTCTGACCAACAATACCAACACAACAGTGATTCTAAATGCGGAGCTATGACCCACCCGTTGCTACGCCACTGCGCGTTATGATTCTATCCGACGAAACTCAGTTAAAGTTGCAGTCATTTTATTGCCGTATAAAAAGAAACGCGTAACAGGTTTCAGCGTAGGACTCGTTTGATTCACTCTTTTTATGTGGACAGAATAATGATTGCCACCCACTGTGTTGGAGTTACAAGTTTCTTGTAGACCTAGCACTAGGAGTTAAGATATAGCAATGTCTTCACCAAACCAACTCTACTCTCTCTCTCTCTTTCTGTCTCTCTCATTCTCTCTCCCTCGCTCTCTCGGATATACTTACTGTGATTGAGAGGACTTTTACAGTATTGAATACTGGCAATCAACATAATCATGCGCTGTTACTTTGTTTAAAATAGTGGCTTATGCTAGACTCTATCATCTCCTCATTACTATTATTATTATTTTGTTATAGACTTTGATCTTGTACTATCACACTTATTTTATTTTTAACTCAAGGATACAAAGAAAAAAAAAAGAAAAGCTTTAAAATTAATGGAGTCAACGCTATTCTCTGCTATTTGTATGACCAATATGTTTACTCTTTGAAATAGCTATTGCTAACGTTTAAGCATAATTTTAGCGGGTTTTTTTTTTTTTTTTTTTTTGTCAATAGAATACAATCGTAAGGGTAGCCTGTTAACTATATCTGGAAATAGTGAATAGTATTGTTTGGATAGTTTTTTTTTAATTTTAAATAGTTTCTATAAGTTAGGTTTATTTCCCAATTATTTCACTCCTCTACCAGGCAGTTATACAAGTTCTAGCAGACCGTCATCTCCACATTTCTATGTCACACACATACACACCCACACCTACCCACACAGTATCGTCTTTATCAGCCCAGTTCTCACTTAAGAGAATGACTCTTTTATTGTCTCCTGCGCTGCCGCCTGCCGCTGTGTTTGTCAACCGGAAATAATGTCGTACGCATTAGGACTGGCCAGACAGTTTTGACATTCCAATTTGCCAGTCGTGTTTGGTTTTTAAATATTATTTCGTCTTGTGCTGGGAAATTTCATCAAAATCATTTAGGATCTAGACTCTGGTAAAAAAAAAAAAAAACCTACTGAAGTAAGTGTTCCATTAGTTTTCTTTGATAACTGTTTAGCTTTTATTGAGATGTATTTATGTAGGCCTAAATTTTAAATACTTGATGCAATGAGACTAGGTCTGTTGTAAAACACATCTGTATCTTTAAACATGAACATTAGCTAAAAGCCAGAGGTTAAATCTTCTTTAGAAGTTAAAGACATTTTGTTTTAACGTTCAACAAACAAATCGATTTCATGTCAGACATTTTTTTTTGTTTATATAATCATCTAAACGGACAAGAAAATGACGCTACTATTTTTATTACCAAGCTTCTATCAATTCACTCTGTCTGTCTGTCTGGTCAAAAGTGTGTACGCGTTGTTTCTCCCACACCCAATCTCGGATCAATTGGAAACTTCGCGCAATTATTGTTTTTCATTGACATAGACAGAACATCAAACAAAAAGTAACAAATTAGACAATTAATTAGTGGAGATTCATTGTTTTTTCTAATAGCAACTATGGAAACTAATCCTTCAGTATTCACAGATGTTGTTAAATTTGTTGTGTTTGGTCCCCTAAAATAATTGTTAACGCTGTTTCTCCCTCACACCTTCTCCGATCAAGTTGATACTTTAAACATTTATTTATTGTACCCAAAAAAAAAACAACAAAAAACAAAACATGAATCAATAAACAAAAATACTTAATTAGTCATTTAATTATTGGTAATAAATTATTTTGTTTAATATCGAATAAGGGGAAATAACGTTTACATTATTGGTAGATATAGTTTTAAGGACGGAGTTCTTCCCATTTAGATAAACTTTGTTGTTGTTTTGTAAAAGGATTTGTTCTATTTTGTTTGTTTCTCTGTACAGCTTTACATCAACACTTTGTTCTGAAAACAAATCGTGAATAGATCCGATTAAAATTTCGAAATAAACTTCGTCTTAAGAATGTTTCAAGTTGAAGTCATAGTTTTGCAGACGAACATCAAACGTTAATTGGCGCGATGTCGTGTCTACGTCTTATCCTACAGGCCTTTCAAACTAAATGGAAGTGAAGAAAATAAGATTTAAAAAAAAATAAATTTTAATCGTACCTCATGAAAAAAAAAACAGACAAATTACAGAAACACTTTTTAATGCACTGCATCGTCGAGAGAAAGTTTCCTAATGGGATTCTCTTACTTTAAATAGAGTTGTACGATACTTCATGTTGGATCAAACGGACATGTTTTTGTTGTTTGTTTGCTTCGGAGATTGCGTTGTGTTTCTTCCCAAGTCTCTTACATTGCAGAGGTTACGTCAGTTCGCACATATCTGACAAGAGTCGCATGCACCATAATATAAACTAGAGGTAGTGTAAACACAGAACAGAGACTTGTTGCCCTAACATTCACCAACGCCCGAATGTTTCTGTCTATAATCTTTGAATCTTGTGCACTTCTAGTAGGATAACGACTTCTAGGAACTTTATTGTGGCGACATTTAAGTCTTCTAAAAAAACAAACTTGGCTTTTCATGCACCGAAAAAAAAAAGACAAAAAAATGCATATTTCAATTGAAAACCAAGTCATGGCTCTGTGTGTTATACACAGCGGACCTCGGTGGCCCTCTTCATGCTATCCTGTAGAAAGTGCTAGAATATGACGTCATCAATTCTTACGTAATGTCAGAGATATGCTTAAAAACAACTTATGAAAAAAAAAGAAATTAACCCTTAAGTACGAAACGATTTTCCCCAGCGGGTTTTTTTTTCTTGTCGTTTCAGTCCCCAGTGTTTCTCAAATTTTGACCTGTGAAGCTCCACTAGTCGAACACATTTCGTGCACTCTCCAAAGAAATGTGAGGGGAGGTGCAAACAGCGCATGTACGTGTGGTGATCGTCTGTTATCTTAAGTAAGACTTCTGCAACATACAGTTTATTTTATCCATCAAAAGTCTGGATGATGCAAGACAGCGAGCAACAGTTGAACCTTTCTGACTTGAAAAATTCGAGTAAAATAAAAACAATACCAACAATTTTGATTCGATCTTCTTTCAGACGCCTCTTGAGAAAACGGTATATATTCTACAAGGTCATACTTATACAATGAAACGACCTTTCTTATTTAAATTGTTTAAATTTTTGAAACTATGGAAATAATGTCAACTTTACCTTATTAACATCTTAGAGTTCATTTGTAACTACAATTTGTAATGCTTGTACTTGAACATAAACTGAATGCCTTCGAGATCCCCCCTTCCCTAATCAGTAAAAAAAAAGGTGGTGTCCCACAGTTTGAGAAACGCCACTCTATTCTAATCAATATTTAGAGTGCTTCTTCTTTTTTTTTTTTTCGTTATTCCCTTCCTTTTTTTTTGCAAAGCATAAATTAACCGTCTCCGTCTGTCTGTCTGTCTGTCTGTCTGTCAGTATTCTTTTACACTTTTTTCTTCCACTTCCAATTCTTGGATCACTTTAACACTTGGCACAATTATTCATTGCCGACTACCATGAATAAAAAAAAACACAACAAACCAATTATTTAATTAATTAGTGATAATTAATCAATTGTTTTCTATAAAAACGAAAATAAATCTTGTAGTATTGAGAGAAATGACAGTTATTGAGCGTTTCTTTCTCTTATACAAGCTATATTTTTATATTTTGCTGTTTTGTTGTTGTTGTTGTTTTGACAGAGTTTTCAGCATCGCTATAAGTCCAAAATCTATATCACCTTTTAAAAACCTACAACCAAGTATTGTCACTCAGGTCTTGAACCAAACTTCTCAAAAATGTTGTGTGTGTGTGTGTGCGGTGTATGTTTATCTGCGCGTGCAAGAAGGTGCGTGTATTCCTGTTGATCAAGCGTGATGCGGCCAGACAGACGAATGTCTTTTGTTTATTTCTACAGACAAACTTGATGCTCATGTCTGCTAGAACACGTCACGTGTTTTGTTTAAGCGGAAGTGACGTTATTTGTTGACAGTCTCGAGCTTCCATTAGCTCTTCAGCTGAAGAGCTCCCCGTGCCCGATTAGCAAACCACTAACCAATTTGGTTTTTTATCAGTTTAGATCTAGGTAGGTGGCGCTACCGAATAGAGAGGTTCACGTTTGGCATTCTTGGTAGAGAGTTATTGGAACAAGTATTTCAAAACTATGTGGTCATAGAAACATCACATGATTGGATTCCCTTTTTATGGACTTTCTAATGGGAACTGACATGGGAACTGACATAGGAACTGACATCTTCCTGCTTTAGTTCTTTTCTCTTGTATCTCTTGTCAACATTTTTGTAGCACAACTTTCAACATCATGTTGTGTTCTGCAGCGTATTTCTCAGCTAAAGACAAAGTTACTCTTAGTTAAGAGAAGGGAATGTTTCCCATTGGTTACTTTCTCCAGTCATCCCTCCCTCCCGTTTTTTTCTCTTTGGGCTATTGGCTGCTAATCACAGCTCTCAAACAGCTCTCAAACAGCTCTCAAACAGGTCTCAAACAGGTCTCAAACAGCTCTCAAACAGCTCTCAAACAGCTCTCAAACAGCTCTCAAACAGCTCTCAAACAGCTCTCAAACAGCTTTCAAACAGCTCTCAAACAGCTCTCTTGTTTTGGCGCGAGATTTTCAAACTATTTTCATTGGCATCCTTGTTGTTTTATTTATTTTGTTTTTTTATTGGGGGAGGGGGGACGTCAGACAACTTTTCACTTTCCAACAGGTGTCAGTGAATGCAGTTTCTAATGCATAGACCTCCCGCTTTGCAGCCTAGTAGCTGAGATCATAAGTCTTGAGGAGCAGACGTGAACACAAAAACTCTCCTTAAAATAAACACGGATTGTAATAAACTGACCTTGAAATAAATTCGTCTTGAAAGAAACTAACCTTGAAATGGCGCAGTAAGAAACTAAGAAGATAAAAAAAAATGTGATAAATATCAATGAAGATATCGGTGTACTCGATACAAGAAATGTGATAAATATCAATGAAGATCTCGGTGTACTCGATAAAAGAAATGTGATAAATATCAATGAAGATCTCGGTGTACTCGATAAAAGAAACTCTCAAGTTTCGAAAATCCTTGAAACAAAGCAAAACAAACAAAATAAAAAAATATTTAAAAAAAACTTGCTAATGACCAAAAAAATGGTTTATTTTAAATAATTAAAATACAATAAAATAGACATTAGTAAAATTTGTGAACATTTGACCTTATTTTTTTCCGCCTCACGCCTGCTAAAACTTCGCATAATTATCTCAAATATGTTTTTAAATGCCATCCCTACTGTTCAATTAGAATTATTTCTACTAGTATCCTTTGTTAATGAGGTTAGAACCATTGTTTCAAGTATTTGGGCTAAGTCTAAAGAGAACTACGTCATGGCTAAGAAGGTAAATTATAGAGAGAGTTGCCTGTTGGGTGCCAACTTTTTCGGTGTCTTCTACTGTGGCAAGCAAAACAAAACAAAATATAATTTTGAGTGAAAGTTGTACAAAGATGTGAAGATTTTAAAATATCGAAAAAGTCTCGCAAAGAGTACGTGATAGTAAAAAAAAAAAAAAAAAGGAGTTGAGAACCGCTGTGTCTGTTAAGTTCCCACCTACGTTCTATCACCAATGAACAAACGATAGAAAACACTAGAAGAAATCTCGTCAGTTGGAAAAAAAATGGAACGCTGAACTTTAAAAAAAAAAAAAGTTTATTTATAGCCAAGATTTCTCAAAGGATGACATCAGTCTCCCACCCCCGCCTCTACTCACGCAGTCTAAGCTCCCTTATTTACGCTCCTACTCACGCAGTCTAGGCTCCCTTATTTACGCTCCTACTCACGCAGTCTAAGTCCCTTATTTACGCTCCTACTCACGCAGTCTAAGCTCCCTTATTTACGCTCCTACTCACGCAGTCTAAGCTCCCTTATTCACGCTCCTACTCACGCAGTCTAAGCTCCCTTATTTACGCTCCTACTCACGCAGTCTAGGCTTCCTTATTTACGCTCCTACTCACGCAGTCTAAGCTCCCTTATTCACGCTCCTACTCACGCAGTCTAGGCTTCCTTATTTACGCTCCTACTCACGCAGTCTAAGCTCCCTTATTCACGCTCCTACTCACGCAGTCTAGGCTCCCTTATTTACGCTCCTACTCACGCAGTCTAGGCTCCCTTATTCACGCTCCTACTCACGCAGTCTAGGCTCCCTTATTCACGCTCCTACTCACGCAGTCTAGGCTCCCTTATTTACGCTCCTACTCACGCAGTCTAGGCTCACATATTCACGCTCCTACTCACGCAGTCTAGGCTCCCTTATTCACGCTCCTACTCACGCAGTCTAGGCTCACATATTCACGCTCCTACTCACGCAGTCTAGGCTCCCTTATTTACGCTCCTACTCACGCAGTCTAGGCTCCCTTATTTACGCTCCTACTCACGCAGTCTAGGCTCCCTTATTCACGCTCCTACTCACGCAGTCTAGGCTCCCTTATTCACGCTCCTACTCACGCAGTCTAGGCTCCCTTATTTACGCTCCTACTCACGCAGTCTAGGCTCACATATTCACGCTCCTACTCACGCAGTCTAGGCTCCCTTATTCACGCTCCTACTCACGCAGTCTAGGCTCCCTTGTTCACGCTCCTACTCACGCAGTCTAGGCTCCCTTATTTACGCTCCTACTCACGCAGTCTAGGCTCCCTTATTTACGCTCCTACTCACGCAGTCTAGGCTCCCTTATTCACGCTCCTACTCACGCAGTCTAGGCTCCCTTATTCACGCTCCTACTCACGCAGTCTAGGCTCCCTAATTTACGCTCCTACTCACGCAGTCTAGGCTCACATATTCACGCTCCTACTCACGCAGTCTAGGCTCCCTTATTCACGCTCCTACTCACGCAGTCTAGGCTCACATATTCACGCTCCTACTCACGCAGTCTAGGCTCCCTTATTCACGCTCCTACTCACGCAGTCTAGGCTCCCTTATTCACGCTCCTACTCACGCAGTCTAGGCTCCCTTATTTACGCTCCTACTCACGCAGTCTAGGCTCACATATTCACGCTCCTACTCACGCAGTCTAGGCTCCCTTATTCACGCTCCTACTCACGCAGTCTAGGCTCACATATTCACGCTCCTACTCACGCAGTCTAGGCTCCCTTATTTACGCTCCTACTCACGCAGTCTAGGCTCACATATTCACGCTCCTACTCACGCAGTCTAGGCTCCCTTATTCACGCTCCTACTCACGCAGTCTAGGCTCCCTTATTCACGCTCCTACTCACGCAGTCTAGGCTCCCTTATTTACGCTCCTACTCACGCAGTCTAGGCTCACATATTCACGCTCCTACTCACGCAGTCTAGGCTCCCTTATTCACGCTCCTACTCACGCAGTCTAGGCTCACATATTCACGCTCCTACTCACGCAGTCTAGGCTCCCTTATTTACGCTCCTACTCACGCAGTCTAGGCTCCCTTATTTACGCTCCTACTCACGCAGTCTAGGCTCCCTTATTCACGCTCCTACTCACGCAGTCTAGGCTCCCTTATTTACGCTCCTACTCACGCAGTCTAGGCTCCCTTATTTACGCTCCTACTCACGCAGTCTAGGCTCACATATTCACGCTCCTACTCACGCAGTCTAGGCTCCCTTATTTACGCTCCTACTCACGCAGTCTAGGCTCCCTTATTCACGCTCCTACTCACGCAGTCTAGGCTCCCTTATTCACGCTCCTACTCACGCAGTCTAGGCTCACATATTCACGCTCCTACTCACGCAGTCTAGGCTCCCTTATTTACGCTCCTACTCACGCAGTCTAGGCTCCCTTATTCACGCTCCTACTCACGCAGTCTAGGCTCCCTTATTCACGCTCCTACTCACGCAGTCTAGGCTCCCTTATTTACGCTCCTACTCACGCAGTCTAAGCTCCCTTATTCACGCTCCTACTCACGCAGTCTAAGCTCCCTTATTCACGCTCCTACTCACGCAGTCTAAGCTCCCTTATTCACGCTCCTACTCACGCAGTCTAGGCTCCCTTATTCACGCTCCTACTCACGCAGTCTAGGCTCCCTTATTCACGCTCCTACTCACGCAGTCTAAGCTCCCTTATTCACGCTCCTACTCACGCAGTCTAGGCTCCCTTATTTACGCTCCTACTCACGCAGTCTAGGCTCCCTTATTTACGCTCCTACTCACGCAGTCTAGGCTCCCTTATTTACGCTCCTACTCACGCAGTCTAGGCTCCCTTATTTACGCTCCTACTCACGCAGTCTAGGCTCCCTTATTTACGCTCCTACTCACGCAGTCTAGGCTCCCTTATTCACGCTCCTACTCACGCAGTCTAGGCTCCCTTATTTACGCTCCTACTCACGCAGTCTAGGCTCCCTTATCCCCGCGGATATGAAAACAGAATACTGAAGGTAGTTGTTTTACAATCTCAGATACTCGAACATTTGGCAGACTGCGCCAAGGTAACACTTTGATGCTGGATTTATGCATCCACTCCTTGGTGCACTTCCTCTTTCTTTCATCTGATGTTCGACCTCTTTGCTCTCTCACTCTTATTTGTTTCCTTTCTCTCGTTCTTTCGTCCTCCCCCCCCCCCATGTTTTGTCTCTCTTTTTCTCCTCCCTTTTCTTCACTCTCCTTCTCCCCTAATCCCTCTCCCACTTTCTCCCTCTACTCGTCGTTTCTTTCATCCTCCTCTGTGTTTCTCCATCTCATCTTCTCTCTCTTCCTCTCTGTCCCGCTCTTCCTCTCTATGACCACACTATTCGTTCGTTAGTTATATCGTGCTCTTGTATACTTTGTATTCGTTTCCTCTTCCCCCCCCCCTCTTTTTTTTTCTCTCTCCCTAACTCACATAGTGTCACCCAGATACTTTGACCTTCAATCAATTTCACCTTGAACTTCCACATTGATATTTGTTATTGTAGAAAGATGGAAGCGCTCCAACAGCTTGTGTTTTAAAAAAAAAAAAAAAAAAGTAATAGCAGGGAATTCGCTTGGCGGTTTTGTGGTGCAGTTATTTTGAGTTACCTCGACTTGGTCGTACCTTCCCCCTCTCCCCCCCCCCCTCCCCCGGACGTGACTAACACCTGTTTCACGGTGTCACCGGAAGTGCTGACATGTGTGCGTCCACAACTTGACTGAAAGAACTTAGACACCTGGTGTCAAGTCTACGAAATCGCTGACGTCTGCGTCACTTCTGCCGTCCGGAGTTTCTCCCCCTTCACTTTCTCTAACATGCCCCTTTCTATTCAATACAGACTTTTTTTTTCAGCGTATGAAATTATTAAAACAAATGTTCTGCAGACATAGAAAAAGAAAGTCTACTTCCACAAGCATCTTTGGCTGTAGAGTCGATACCAACATAAAAAAAAACGATTCCGATTCTTGGACACAACTTGCGATAGTTATAGTCTTGTTTGCTGATCGATGATTCGGTTGCATGATACCCCCCCCCCCTCCCAAACAAATAAATATCAATTGGTTTTGTTGTAGTAAAGTTGTTGTGAAATCACTCCTCATGAGCCACACACACCAATGTTGTCAGGCAAACAATTTGCTTTATCTCAACAGTTGTAGCTACGTGAAGAATGTCTCTCTCTCTAGTCCCTTCCATTGTCTACTTCATTAGCTCTTCTTTTTTTTTCTTTTTTATGTGCCCCTTCCTTTCTCACTCTACCTGTTGTTTTTTCTCTCTCCTTCTCTCTCTCTGTCTCCATTCTTTCCTCCTTCTCCTCCCTCCCTCTCTATCATCACCCTCCCTCCCTCTCTATCACCACCCCTCCCTCCCTCCCTCTCTATCACCACCCCTCCCTCCCTCCTATCACCACCCCTCCCTCTCTCTCTATCACCACCCTCCCTCCCTCTCTATCACCACCCTCCCTCCCTCTCTATCACCACTCCTCCCTCTCTCTCTCTATCACCACCCTCCCTCCCTCTCTATCACCACCCTCCCTCCCTCTCTATCACCACCCTCTCTCTCTCTATCACCACCCTCCCTCCCTCGCGATCACCACCCTCTCTCTCTATCACCACCCCTCCCTCTCTATCACCACCTCTTCCTTTCTTCACCTCCCCTCCCTCTCTATATATCACCACCCCCTCCCTCCCTCTCTCTCTCAAACGACAATGGACATGTACGTTGAAAGCCTATTTTGAAGAACGTGATAAAGTCGGGCCAGAACTCTCCACAAACACAACACCACACAGTAACAACGTGAGAACCTCTGCTATAAAACTTAGTCATTGATTCTTTGTCAGACGATGACTAACTAGTCAAGTATATACGCTACCCGTGACACAACCTAGTCTTATCGTTTTCAAAACATAGATGTCCATCTAGGAGCCAGAAACACACACGCCGGTGCTATAAATAGCTCCTACTTCAGTTATATTTAGAAATCGGAAATTCAAGTACTTGTTAGTTACCATGTCAAGCTTTCCGTAGGCTTACCTTTTTTTTATTTTTAAATACTTTTTTATTGTTCATATTGGAGATGGATTTAAACACACGGATGTGTGAATGTTTTAAATTGCGCTCAAACGTTCATTAACATTTGTGAATAGATTGTATCCTGTTGGCTCATACCTTTTTTTTTCCATTTACAGTAAAGTGCATAATTGACAATACGGATTTGAACAGAATGGAACTAAAGCTGTAGTGGATTTAATAGATATGACCTTTAACCTGTGAATCGTCTAGACCTGTTTGGATTATTATGTGATATTGGTGAAGTGCAAATCTTTGTTTCTTGGTGATCAGACAGATTACAAATGTGTTCAAATGTGCTACTTGGAGTGATGGTATATCTCGTGACCCTCACGCTACAAGGTAGGTCCAAAATTTTCGTGCTTCCTCCAGTCTGTGCTTTGCTTTGTAGACAGGTGTCTTGTCATCGATGTGTTTTGTACGAGGTCTCATGTTAATGTTTGTGTCGTAAATGTCATGTGTGTGTCTTGTAATGTAAACAAAAAAAAATATTCCTCTGCCTTACACTAGCAGAGAGGCTCCTCTACGTACGTGTTAAACCTGGGTACAAGTATTGTTAGTAACTCTTTCGTCCGTATTGTCTTTAATGAATATTATGCAGGGCGGATTATATTCAATACAACCGTGGCCACCACTAGATTACAGTGGGCCTGTTCAGACGCACGTACTTCACATATTTAAGGCCACCTCTGGTCTTGTATCGCGTGTGTCTTGGCTTGTGTTTTAAGTATCCTGATTACATTGTGTCTTGACCTGTGCTTAATATCTTGATTTCATTGTGTCATGACCTGTGCTTTGAGTATCCTGATTGTATTGTGTCTTGACCTGTGCTTTGAGTATCCTGATTGTATTGTGTCTTGACCTGTGTGTGTGCTTTCGAATTCGGTCACAACGTGATTTCTCATTCTTGATGGATTATTATTGTCCTGACATGGATTATTATTGTCTTAGCATGCATTTTTATGGCCTTGACATGGATTATTGTCTTGATGACCACATTATCTCGCTTAACTAGCCATTCGTGTGTCCTGACGTTATGCTGACACGACCCGGTCTTGGCATGGTGTATGTGTCTTGAAATATTGTGTGTTTTGAAATAAATATGTGTCCTGTGTCTTGAGAGTTCTACGATTTGGCATATTTCATGCGTTTTGAGCTTGGTATGCACTTTTATATGTTTGTGTGTGTGTGTCCGTCCTTGACAAGCTCTTCCCATTTCTTATCTCGCTGCTTGTTGTCCAGGTCAGTGTTTCTCAGCAGCCTGTGGGTAGATCATGTGCCAGGCTTTAATTAGTCAATTAACCTTATATCTTGTAGACATCTCGGGGTGTGTAGTAGACTTTTATTATTGCCAGGTCGTTCTGTCTCTAGCTTATTCTCTCTCTCTCTCTCTCTCTCTCTTCATATCTTTGTATAGGATTTGTCTGTTTAATTGTTTAATTACACAGGGCTAATGCTTTGATTGCTAGCAGCAACACATTTTCGTGTTTATTGTTTGTATTTGTTCCTTTAGGATCTACTTTTATTCACTGCCATCTGTTTTAGTTTTATTGTTTGTATTTGTTCCTTTAGGATCTACTTTTATTCACTGCCATCTGTTTTAGTTTTATTGTTTGTATTTGTTCCTTTAGGATCTACTTTTATTCACTGCCATCTGTTTTAGTTTTAGTTGTTGTATTTGTTCCTTTAGGATCTACTTTTATTCACTGCCATCTGTTTTAGTTTTATTGTTTGTATTTGTTCCTTTAGGATCTACTTTTATTCACCGCGATCTGTTTTAGTTTTATTGTTTGTATTTGTTCCTTTAGGATCTACTTTTATTCACTGCCATCTGTTTTAGTTTTATTGTTTGTATTTGTTCCTTTAGGATCTACTTTTATTCACTGCCATCTGTTTTAGTTTTATTGTTTGTATTTGTTCCTTTAGGATCTACTTTTATTCACTGCCATCTGTTTTAGTTTTAGTTGTTGTATTTGTTCCTTTAGGATCTACTTTTATTCACTGCCATCTGTTTTAGTTTTATTGTTTGTATTTGTTCCTTTAGGATCTACTTTTATTCACTGCCATCTGTTTTAGTTTTAGTTGTTGTATTTGTTCCTTTAGGATCTACTTTTATTCACTGCCATCTGTTTTAGTTTTATTGTTTGTATTTGTTCCTTTAGGATCTACTTTTATTCACTGCCATCTGTTTTAGTTTTATTGTTTGTATTTGTTCCTTTAGGATCTACTTTTATTCACTGCCATCTGTTTTAGTTTTAGTTGTTGTATTTGTTCCTTTAGGATCTACTTTTATTCACTGCCATCTGTTTTAGTTTTATTGTTTGTATTTGTTCCTTTAGGATCTACTTTTATTCACCGCGATCTGTTTTAGTTTTATTGTTTGTATTTGTTCCTTTAGGATCTACTTTTATTCACTGCCATCTGTTTTAGTTTTATTGTTTGTATTTGTTCCTTTAGGATCTACTTTTATTCACCGCGATCTGTTTTAGTTTTATTGTTTGTATTTGTTCCTTTAGGATCTACTTTTATTCACTGCCATCTGTTTTAGTTTTATTGTTTGTATTTGTTCCTTTAGGATCTACTTTTATTCACTGCCATCTGTTTTAGTTTTATTGTTTGTATTTGTTCCTTTAGGATCTACTTTTATTCACAGCCATCTGTTTTAGTTTTATTGTTTGTATTTGTTCCTTTAGGATCTACTTTTATTCACTGCCATCTGTTTTAGTTTTATTGTTTGTATTTGTTCCTTTAGGATCTACTTTTATTCACTGCCATCTGTTTTAGTTTTATTGTTTGTATTTGTTCCTTTAGGATCTACTTTTATTCACTGCCATCTGTTTTAGTTTTAGTTGTTGTATTTGTTCCTTTAGGATCTACTTTTATTCACCGCGATCTGTTTTAGTTTTATTGTTTGTATTTGTTCCTTTAGGATCTACTTTTATTCACTGCCATCTGTTTTAGTTTTATTGTTTGTATTTGTTCCTTTAGGATCTACTTTTATTCACTGCCATCTGTTTTAGTTTTATTGTTTGTATTTGTTCCTTTAGGATCTACTTTTATTCACTGCCATCTGTTTTAGTTTTATTGTTTGTATTTGTTCCTTTAGGATCTACTTTTATTCACTGCCATCTGTTTTAGTTTTATTGTTTGTATTTGTTCCTTTAGGATCTACTTTTATTCACTGCCATCTGTTTTAGTTTTAGTTGTTTGTATTTGTTCCTTTAGGATCTACTTTTATTCACTGCCATCTGTTTTAGTTTTATTGTTTGTATTTGTTCCTTTAGGATCTACTTTTATTCACTGCCATCTGTTTTAGTTTTATTGTTTGTATTTGTTCCTTTAGGATCTACTTTTATTCACTGCCATCTGTTTTAGTTTTATTGTTTGTATTTGTTCCTTTAGGATCTACTTTTATTCACTGCCATCTGTTTTAGTTTTATTGTTTGTATTTGTTCCTTTAGGATCTACTTTTATTCACTGCCATCTGTTTTAGTTTTAGTTGTTGACATCTCTTCTTTCCCATGAAAATACCAGCAAAGATCAATTTTTTCTAAATTTTTGTTGAGTACTGTTTTATCTGCAAGTCTCGCAATTATCCGTTTGCTAACTTGACCAGGAACTTCATTTGTCTGACCTGGTCATTCAGGCTCCTACCAGTTACCTTCTCTGCTCTTATCTTGTAGATTACATTACAGACTTTACTTCAAAAAAAAAAGATAATTACGTCCTGTGAGTTTCATGTGTCAATCTAGTTATGTAAATCAGTGACTTAAAATCTGCTAAGTCACTGGTTTTCATGGCTGATTCAGGTAACCCATTCCTATCTCTAATGGCACTAGGGAAGAGGGAGCACTTGCACGAATTTGTCCTAGCATAAAGAATAAGAATTGTGCCTATATCTTTGTGTCTTTCTGAGTACTTTATTAGGTTTTGTTTTTTTTGTCTATTTTTAAATTATGATTCAGTGTTTTATGTATTATTGTTACTTTACTTTTATTCTTCTGTCCTGGAGCGTATCTAAATTTAGTGATTTTACTAAAGGTGTTACTCTAATCAAATTGGAATATTCATTGGTTATAAATCTCACTGCTTTAATTTGTATTTGTTCTAGTTTCTTGTGGGATCCCAAACAGAGGATACATATTCTATTATTGGCCTATCCAAGGTTAAATAGCACTTTAGTTTTATGTTCCTATTTGATTTGTAGAAATAATAAACCCTAATGTGCCCAACGGTCCAACAGACAAAGGGATAGGTAAAGGTAAAGGTCAATGTTTTGTTTGATTTTTTAAATAATTTTATCAATAATGGGATTCCATGATAACTTTTCATTTATGAATACACCTGGATAATTTGACTTTTAGTCTGTGTGACTGGTGCACCGTGAAGAAAATAAGTAGTTTTATATTTTTTTTAAACTTTTTTTTAGTTACTCTTAATAACTGGCATTTTTCTGGGTGAAAAGACATGCTCCAAATTGATTCCCATTTCAGTAAATCTTCTAATTCTCTTTGTAAATCCGTATCTGGTGTTAATTAGTATGCTTTCATCTGCTCTCTGTAAGTGTCATGAACATCTTGAATACAATTCTTTAATCTATTAACTAGAAACACGCAACAAAAAGAGAGTTTAAGCCTACTCGAGTTCAATTGTTGCGGTAAATTTAGTAAGTGGGTTTGTTGGTGAGTAGGAAAAACGCCGAGAAATAAACAAAACAAAACAAAAAAGTTGACTAGTGTTTGCATTAATTTTCTGATCATATTTACAAACATTTATTGTGTGATTATTTTGTTTTGTCGGCAGTTAGAGACGTTTCCTTATAACTATGTATTGTTTTGTTATTCTACGACATATTGAGATCATTGAGTTACTTGATAGTATTTCATTGTCAATGATACTTAACATTCCCTCACAGATCTCTTACGAATGTGTGTTGGTCGATGGGTAAAATGATATTAAAGTCACCAATAATAAAATGCCGACCTGTAGAAAACATGCACTGAGTGACACATTTGTCCATCATCATCATCTCTCTCTCTCTCTCTCTCACACACACACACACACTTGTAGTAAGTGAGCCAAATAGGAAGGCGGGAGATAACGCTCACACGTCTGCTGAGTGAGCTTATGTCACGTGACCACGACACTCGCCACCTCCATTCTGTGGACGCGTGGTCCCCTGTACCGGTGTACCCCCCCCCCCACCCGTTTGGATTGTTTCAAATAACCAAGAAATGAAGATAAGACGCACACGAGAACTCAGTTTCTTCTTACTTTTCAGCACTCGACAATCGTCTCGTTATTTTAAATCTCCATCTTTTAAAATCCAGTGCTTTTGTTTTTTTTGCCTGAGAACATTGTCCAGGAAATAGTCCGAGAAATTTGATCTCAATAACTGGCGGATGGATACAATGCTATGTTCTCCGTCACCACAGATGTATTCATACGTTCTTCTACCACTGGTACAAGCTACATTCAATACATTCTAATCTTCAACGTACAGCGGAGAACCCCCCACCACACCCAAGTATACTCTACCGACGGTTTGGGATCACTTTAAAAACAAACTTTTGGGTAACAATATGAATAACAACAATAACAACAACTGTGTGAGTTTATATAGGCTTTGTAAAAAATAAATCCTGTTGGGATAAAGAGAGACGGGGTCAGAATGTTTCCCAAATGTCTAAATCAAAATTAGTTTTTAGTTTGAAAAACATTTAAGTTCAAAATTTGGACTCTTATTCTTGATCAAACACGTACATATATATATATATATATTTTGTAGAGTTTTTTTAAAATCAGTTTTACAGTGAAGGCTGTAGGTCAAAGTAAAGAAGAGAAAAAAAACACGAGACGTTGTTCTGTACACAAAACACATACCCTAGACACACACACACACATACATCAGTTTACATGAACACATACTTTGTGTCTCTTCTTTTTCATTGCATCCAGTGGGCGTCATCGATCGCTCGTACTTTGTGGTTTAATGTCTTCAGTGTTGATATTAGAAACAGTTCCATTCTCCTTTTTTTTTTTTATCGGCCTCCGACAGGGGAATAGACGCTATTAGTTTTGTGTGGTCTGTGTCCGTCCGTCCGTCCCGTTTAGATCTCCTAAACTAGAAAAGATATTGAAAATCCGACGTCATGATATTTTAGACCTTTGAATGTTCTGATGCAGCGGCTACTTTTTTTTCTTTTTTGAATGCAAAAAAAAATTAATTATTTAGTAAGGGAGATGACTATTTACCATATTTTAACACATTTACGCAAACATTTGTAGAATTTTTGTCAAAAAAAATCTTTTTGCTAAAGGAAGTAACGTCTGTCGTTCTAACTACTACATTTACCAAAAAAATTTTTATTTAAATTTTAATAGAAAAAAAATGTATTTAATATGCATATAAGTGGAACATAATTTAAAACAACACATAATAAGTAGATTTTCATATTATCGCGTGAACTGCAGTCTCACACACAATTATATAAAACGCTGAACTAAAGAACTTTATTTTTTTTTTTATACGGAAATGTTTTTTTTCTTCAGGCTTTGAATAAGAGATTGACCCTTTACAAAACAAATAGATTCAATTAGATAATCATTGTATGACACCAGTTAGGCCAGGTTCACATCTAACTTCACATTCACTTTCACTTATACCTTGGTCTGCTGGACCATTGGGGCACCACGCAAGATCTGTCAACCTTCTTTCTCCTTTTCTCTGCCATTTGCTTTTGATAGAATTTCATTCTGATATTCTTTCTGTTTTTTTTACCTGCCTAGTTGGACCACTTCGGGGCCCGTTTTGAGTTTGTGTTTACACACAAACTGTCTTTGTAACCATGTTTTTTAAAGGCGTTAAACACATCTTATTTTAGTATGTTTTGTCGGCATTATTTCCTCTCGGTGTAGAAGAGAGAACGAGATAGATGGATGGATGGATGGACGGACGGACGGACGGACGGATAGATAGATAAAGAGAGTGAGAGAGAGAGCCATGTAGAGAAATCGTCTGAATGTGTACCAAGAATGATAAGATCAATAGATTTAATGGACATTTGACATTAATGCCAAGCACGTGGGGAGTGATCCGACCAGTCTCTAAAGTACAACTTGCGGGATTGTTTCTGATGTATTATCTGAGTGCGTAGAGGAAGCATTGGTCATCAGGTCAGTAGTTTCATCCTCCCCGATCTCTCCCTCTCTCTCACACACACCCACACACTCCCTGACCGCAGTATTAGCCGTCTATGTAACAGACTCCCCCCAGAAGACTTCACAAAACTGCCGCTCCACGAAATACAATCTTTTAAATCACTTCAGTGGGACATAGGAGATATGGACCAAATCTTATTAATCACTTCAGTGGGACATAGGAGATATGGACCAAATCTTATTAATCACTTCAGTGTGACATAGGAGATATGGACCAAATCTTTAAATCATTTCAGTGGGACATAGGAGATATGGACCAAATCTTTAAATCACTTCAGTGGGACATAGGAGATATGGACCAAATCTTATTAATCATTTCAGTGGGACATAGGAGAAATGGACCAAATCTTTAAATCACTTCAGTGGGACATAGGGGATATGGACCAAATCTTATTAATCACTTCAGTGGGACATAGGAGATATGGACCAAATCTTATTAATCACTTCAGTGGGACATAGGAGATATGGACCAAATCTTTAAATCACTTCAGTGGGACATAGGAGATATGGACCAAATCTTTAAATCACTTCAGTGGGACATAGGAGAAATGGACCAAATCTTTTAAATCACTTCTGTGGGACATAGGAGAAATGGACCAAATCTTTTAAATCATTTCAGTGGGACATACGAGATATGGACCAAATCTTATTAATCACTTCAGTGGGACATAGGAGATATGGACCAAATCTTTAAATTACTTCAGTGGGACATAGGAGATATGGACCAAATCTTATTAATCACTTCAGTGTGACATAGGAGATATGGACCAAATCTTTAAATCATTTCAGTGGGACATAGGAGATATGGACCAAATCTTTAAATCACTTCAGTGGGACATAGGAGATATGGACCAAATCTTATTAATCATTTCAGTGGGACATAGGAGATATGGACCAAATCTTTAAATCACTTCAGTGGGACATAGGAGAAATGGACCAAATCTTTTAAATCACTTCTGTGCGACATAGGAGAAATGGACCAAATCTTTAAATCACTTCAGTGGGACATAGGGGATATGGACCAAATCTTTAAATTACTTCAGTGGGACATAGGAGATATGGACCAAATCTTATTAATCACTTCAGTGGGACATAGGAGATATGGACCAAATCTTTAAATCATTTCAGTGGGACATAGGAGATATGGACCAAATCTTTAAATCACTTCTGTGGGACATAGGAGATATGGACCAAATCTTTAAATCATTTCAGTGGGACATAGGAGATATGGACCAAATCTTTAAATCACTTCAGTGGGACATAGGAGATATGGACCAAATCTTTAAATCATTTCAGTGGGACATAGGAGATATGGACCAAATCTTTTAAATCACAACAGAGTGTTTTGGTTTTGATTGCTTCTTGGTGCTGTGTTGTGATCTATCTATCTATCTATCTATCTATCTATCTATCTATCTATCTATCTATCTATCTATCTATCTATCTATCTGTTTGTCTGTCTGTCTGTCAGTCAGTGTGTATTGCCACACCCTAACACGTGTTTGAACACCAAATCATATTGATCATTCAATTTGTTCACTTCTGAAATTCCCTACTGACACAGACTTCAGTGACTCTCGTATCATTTAGTCTAGAGCTCAGATCCCGTCCGGACTTCATACTGCCCCTGTACTCTTTCTTTCACGTAAACAAATCTGACCATTATTGTATGCACATTAGCAATCACACACACACACTTTCATCAGTAGCCATTTAGATCTGTATTTCTGTATGTGAAAGTTTTATTTAAATCTGTATTTCTGTATGTGAAAGTTTCATTTATATCTGTATTTCTGTATGTGAAATTTTTATTTAGATCTGTATTTCTGTATGTGAAAGTTTTATTTAGATCTGTATTTCTGTATGTGAAATTTTTATTTAGATCTGTATTTCTGTATGTGAAAGTTTCATTTAGATCTGTATTTCTGTATGTAAAAGTTTCATTCAGATCTGTATTTCTGTATGTGAAAGTTTCATTTAGATCTGTATTTCTGTTTGTGAAAGTTTCATTTAGATCTGTATGTGAAAGTTTCATTTAGATCTGTATTTCTGTATGTGAAAGTTTCATTTAGATCTGTATTTCTGTATGTGAAAGTTTCATTTAGATCTGTATTTTTGTATGTGAAAGTTTCATTTAGATCTGTATTTCTGTATGTGAAAGCGTGACTGTGTAAACGCTTTAATGATTCTCCTTTAGTCTCCTGTTTGATTGAATGTTTTCTGGCCTCCGTTATCTGATTGTTTGTTCAACTCGGATACAGTCACATGACAAGATTTGATTGGCCGTAGTTTCAATTTAAAACGTCTTTGATTGGTCTCTTAAAATAGAGCTAATTATGACATACGCGTTTACTAATGCTTCTGTTATTGTAATCAGGAGCTCTCTTGTGTGGGAGTTATAATAAGCCTTTCTCGTCGTCTCTTTTCTTTAAAGATAAGCTTTACAAATAGAAACTGTTTATCTAAAAGTTCAAGTTTGACAGAGAGTACACCCTGATGAATTGTACAGAAAGTGATTCGTTATCTTACACAAATATACAAACTGACCCAGACAAGATTAATGGAATACAGCCAGGAACAGCTTATATATATATATATATATATATATATATATATATATATATATATATATATATATATATATATATATATATATATATATATATATAATCATTTCAAGTCAATCTCATAGGCAATTGATTTTACTTGGAAATATTTTTCCTCTAAATTGTTCTTTTGGCAAATATTTCTTAGTCTATCACTCTATGTTTAATATTGTTTTTAAAATTATTATTTCTTTGTTATTGATAAAGAAATAATCTCACATCTGGTTTGAACTAGTTCTGGTCGTAAGTTGACGGCTGGCGACATAAAGTATTTGTCACTCAAAAGTAAGATCTTCATTATCTAAAACAAAACCAAAACTCTAACCGACTCTATTCAGTATTCCCTGTATGACAGCAGCTTACTGGAAGTTATCTACTATATGTTATAACGCTAGAACATTGTACACAGATTTGAAGCATTTTACCATTATCAGATTTTGTTGGGTTCCTTTCCAATTATTTTGTTATAAACTTAGCAACAGGAAAAGTTCACCTTTCTGAAGAGTTGAATGTTTATCATATAGCTTACATCTTACACTACCAAGCAGCAAAGGTGGTAACCCTGCTGGACTTGTAACGACTTTGTATCACTGTAACAGACAGCCTTGTAGCTTAAATCCCAAGGGGGTGTAACTCTAACCCACTTCTGCTGTGCGAAATGTAAAATACAAAGTGAAGGCCAACAAAAACATTGACTATAACAGTACCGCGGGCCACCACCTCGAGAACTCTGAACTAATAAGATAAAGTCATGTGTTAGTGTGTGTGTATCAGTGTATATACGTGCACGAAAGTGAGGAGTTACCTATTCTTGTCTAAGTCTTCAATGCCTGTTTTATCCATGGAGTGGCACTCCCTGGTGTGAAGAGATGTTTTGTCGATGTGGATCAAAGTGTTACATCTCTCTCCTTAGCAATTTAGGATAAACATGGTGCAATACAAAAGTTCAGAATACGAGGGATACCATTGGAATATGGAATAATAGAGTTTTATTCAGTATTACATTATAACAAGTGCAAGCCATATGCTTCTATTTTGTATTGTTACACTGATAGCTTTAATTAAAAAGCGCATTTCTCCGGCTGACAGGTAAATGTAAATGTCTACCTGTGCAGATAGGTCACATCGCTGTTTATGTTTGTTTACTTGCTTGTCATTTCTTGACAGCAGAGACTGACACACACGCTCGTTCATACATACATCCACACACAAAGAAAAAATAATATTCTTGAGCAATTTTCTTCAGTAGATGAAACAGAAAAAAGAAAAGGGCGCGGAATGATACATTTTTAACAGGATGCCCACTAGTCTTATGAGAAACATTTGTTGTTTGCGTATTGATGCTGAGATTGAGATGATTATGACAATGTTAATGAGCTAAAAGATAAATACCTTGATAAGTTCTTGCATACAAAAAGCAGAAGAAATGTTTACAAATCTAAATCTAATATTTTGTGTTGCTGAATACTTGCGCTTGCTGCACTTCAAAGAGTTTTAAGACTGTAAAATAATTATATTCAAAGTGTTCTAAACTGTAAAAAAGGTACAACTTACAAGAGCTTATATTCTGGGTGTTCCAAAAGACCTTAGGTGAATCACGTAACAGTAGTGCCTGACCTAAAAATGCTGATATTCAGAGAGTGCTAAAATCTAAATGTGCTGAAATTTAAAGAGATTTAAAATTAGCTGTTATTTTAAAGGTGCTAAAATATAAAAGGTACTGAAAGTGAAAAAGTGCTAAGACTTTAATGTGCTGATATCCAAATTGTGTTAGGACTTGAAAGGTGCGGATGTTTAAAGGGTGCTGACAATCAAAATATAATTACGATGGTTCAGAAATGAATGTATAATCCCCTCCACAAATTTCCATTGTGTAACACATTGACCTGTTGGGGGCGCGGTGGGTGAGTGGTTAAGCGCTGGGCTTCTGGGTTCGAATCTCGGTGAAGACTGTTTTTTTTTAATTTGGGGATCTTCAGGACGCCCCTGAGCCGACCCAACTCTAATGGGTACTTGAAACAGAAACAGATTCTTCGACCCAACTCTAATGGGTACCTGAAACAGAAACAGATTCTGCCCTGAAAGGGGAACTAACTTTACTATCACGTTGAACTGGGACAAAAGAAAACAGTTCACTGCAGCCAAAAGAAGAAAACAGTTCTCTGCAGCCAAAAGAAGAAAACAGTTCTCTGCAGCCAAAAGAAGAAAACAGTTCACTGCAGCCAAAAGAAGAAAACAGTTCACTGCAGCCAAAAGAAGAAAACAGTTCACTGCAGCCAAAAGAAGAAAACAGTTATCTGCAGCCAAAAGAAGAAAACAGTTCACTGCAGCCAAAAGAAGAAAATAGTTCACTGCAGCCAAAAGAAGAAAACAGTTCTCTGCAGCCAAAAGAAGAAAACAGTTCACTGCAGCCAAAAGAAGAAAACAGTTCACTGCAGCCAAAAGAAGAAAACAGTTCTCTGCAGCCAAAAGAAGAAAACAGTTCTCTGCAGCCAAAAGAAGAAAACAGTTCTCTGCAGCCAAAAGAAGAAAACAGTTCACTGCAGCCAAAAGAAGAAAACAGTTCACTGCAGCCAAAAGAAGAAAACAGTTCTCTGCATCCAAAAGAAGAAAACAGTTCACTGCAGCCAAAAAAAGAAAACAGTTCACTGCAGCCAAAAGAAGAAAACAGTTCACTGCAGCCAAAAGAAGAAAACAGTTCACTGCAGCCAAAAGAAGAAAACAGTTCACTGCAGCCAAAAGAAGAAAACAGTTCACTGCAGCCAAAAGAAGAAAACAGTTCTCTGCAGCCAAAAGAAGAAAACAGTTCACAGCAGCCAAAAGAAGAAAATAGTTCACTGCAGCCAAAAGAAGAAAACAGTTCTCTGCAGCCAAAAGAAGAAAACAGTTCACTGCAGCCAAAAGAAGAAAACAGTTCTCTGCAGCCAAAAGAAGAAAACAGTTCTCTGCAGCCAAAAGAAGAAAACAGTTCACTGCAGCCAAAAGAAGAAAATAGTTCACTGCAGCCAAAAGAAGAAAACAGTTCTCTGCAGCCAAAAGAAGAAAACAGTTCTCTGCAGCCAAAAGAAGAAAACAGTTCACTGCAGCCAAAAGAAGAAAACAGTTCACAGCAGCCAAAAGAAGAAAACAGTTCACTGCAGCCAAAAGAAGAAAACAGTTCTCTGCATCCAAAAGAAGAAAACAGTTCACTGCAGCCAAAAGAAGAAAACAGTTCACTGCAGCCAAAAGAAGAAAACAGTTCACTGCAGCCAAAAGAAGAAAACAGTTCACTGCAGCCAAAAGAAGAAAACAGTTCACTGCAGCCAAAAGAAGAAAACAGTTCACTGCAGCCAAAAGAAGAAAACAGTTCACTGCAGCCAAAAGAAGAAAACAGTTCACTGCATCCAAAAGAAGAAAACAGGAAGAAGAGCTATCTCTGGAACTCTGCACGTGTGGTCTGCTAACAAATAATGAGACGAGCTGCAAGACCTTGACGTGGCTAGAAATGTATGGCTAATTATCACAGCTTCTTGTGTGTGTGTGTGTGTTTACACATGCAGTATACTTAAGTGTGTGTGTGTATGTGTAAATAACTTATACACTTATAAATATAGATCTATGTATCAAAATTAGTTTTATTATTTTTGAATAGATCCTGATATTTACAGAAATGTTTCTATGATACTTGCCGCAGTGCGAAATGTTTGATCATTGATTAGCTGTGCCATTGAGAATAAGTGATGAAATTTTAATAATTGAGATTGAACAAAGTCTGTATAAGTTTTTTTTTTTTTTAATTTGAGGCCTCAACTGGGTTTAACAACCACTCAATTGAGTTTGTACGTGGACATTAAGACTCAGGAATTCGCTAAACCAATAGACCGTGATCATTTACATGATTCATTGAGCCTAACAGCCAAATTAGATGGGGATTAGTCACACAGGAGATACCGAAGAAAGAAAACCCCACTACGTTTGAGGTTCAGTCACGCGTGACACTTCCCATGTCCAATAACAATTAAAATTCAAGATCATTATCGACGATTTGTTTCTTATTTGTACATGCCAGTGATTCTCAGCTTTTGTGAGTCACAGTCCCTCTGCGTAGAATTAAACGTGACCCGCGAGTTTAAAACGTTTTTAGAAGACTTAAAGCTTTGATGACACTCAGGGACGCTGCCATATTGATAAATGCTGGTACAGAAAGTTGCACAGGTTTCACATCTAGCCTACACGTTTTAGAACCACTGAAGACTAAGTGATCAATGAGGTCATTAAAGTGCAGGACAGATGTAATGAATTCATCTCTTGAGCAAAAGGAAAATTCTCCAGGTTCAATGACCTTAACAAGCCAACAAAGAAAAGAAAAGCAACAAGAATTTACGTTCTAAAAACCCAAGATTAAATCAAATAACAAGCTTCAAGTTTAAAAAAACGAATTAATTTGTGAATTGTGATGGTTATAAAAATCAGTGCTCTATAACTTACAAAAGAATGTTATTAGTGCGTTGTTGTCACTTTATTTTCATAATGTGTGTGATTCATTTTATAATTTTGTCCTTTGTCTAAAACTCTGTATGTTTGTCAGGCTTTTAAGGGAGGCAATTTCTACGAACTAAAAAAAAAAGAAACTCTTTTACTGTCAAAACTTATTATTTAAGTCATTATAAAAATATATCTAGATATTTATATGCCAGGTAGCATTACGTGTTATAGGCTGAAATGAGTCATGCTGTGCACAAAATGTAATTTAACTTATATATTAAAAAAAAAGTAATTGCAAATTTTTCAAACGAAAATAAAAATCTAGAAAATATCCAGCCTCTCTGCTTAGAAAAAATGAAAAACTATATCACATATTCTTCCAAAGTTGAATCGTACATGTATTTCATTGTAATTTCTATTTAATGTATAAACCTTGTGTCTACATGTGTTTCTGTTCAAGTCTTTCTGTTCATCCCTTTCAATGCGGGCAATAAAGTGTACTTGTGTCTTTCTTGTACGTCTACTGGGCACGTTCATTGGCCGGTGCCTTGAGTCTCACAGTTCTGTATTACTGACCTCACACCCCCACACACACCCCCCCACACACACACACCCACACCTTATTTCTTGAGCTTCATTAGTAGGGACCCAAGCTCTCGCATTGTTAAGGGTAAATCTCTAGCAAGAGATTTAGTTCACAAACTACCTAACCATTGACACAATGTGTTTATCTGGCCAGCATGTGACTAACTCACAGAAGAAATCAAAACTCGTTGGAATAGGAATCTCTTCCTCGTTGTTCAATAGCCTCCTACTCGTTTTTTTCCCCCCTTCAAACTACAGCCACTTGTGTCGAGTGGTTTTATCCAGACCGAAACTTAGCGTGGCCTCCTTATTTCGAGTATCATTGACAACCATTTTCGGGAGCTTGTTTTTTTTTTTTGTTTTCTTCTGTTTCACATTGTTATGGTCTGGACAGATCGATATTAGGCTATAGGTTTCTTTTTCTCTCTGATTTGTTTTCTTTTTCTTCTTCTCCCCCTTCCCTTTTTTTTCTCTCTCTCTTCATTTCATAAAATGGAAGTTTATGTTTTTTTTTTTAAGTTTCAACTCTTTGAACAATTTTTTCTTTTATTTCTTTTCAATGCCACCTTACCACCAGCCATGGAGTTGCGATGTGTTTTGATTAGCATGTAAATGAGTAGAACAAAACTCTGATAAACACACACATACTCTTACAAATTTCACTACATTGTAGTCCTAATAATAGTGTCGTATATTTCATACTTTAAAAAAACAAACCAATTAACGCGTTTGAAAAGATCGCGAGAGCCACGCGGGTGTAATCCCCTCCCTCCTCTCTAGTGTTTTATTTTGGGATTGGTTTTTATATATTTAAGCCTTCGAAACCCTTCCATTTTCGACATCGTCTGCTGAGCTGTTTTGAAAATATTGAACTGGAAAATAGCTGCCGAGACAAAATAAACGAGCCGTTGAAAAAGTTTGAAAGAAGTCCAGACCAATATAATTTTGTTTCATTGAGTTTGTTGAACTGTTGGATGTTTGGCTCAGTTTGTATAGATATATTTATATATTATCCTAAAGGTTCTCAAAATACAGCTCCAATTTTTTTTGTACACCGCGTTTATTATCATTACTTTCAGTTTTTATATCGAAATAAATTTTTTAAAGAATTTTTTTTAAAGAAGCCTTAACAAGCTGATAAAATGTATAATAAAGAAAATTTCTCTTGACACGAAAACTATCACACATTAATTTACAAATTCACAACAAAAAAAAAATTCCACTAGGGTGTTGTTTTTTTTTTTGGGGGGGGGGGGCGGGGGGGGGTTCTTCTTTGCAATTGTTCACGGAGTCAGCTTACAAGACGTCGTTGAATTCCCAGGGTAAAAAAAAAAACTCTACCAATGTAGCCTTAATCTTCACTCCAATGGTGTGATACGTTAACATTTAGTTTAGTTTGTAATTATTAAACGAGCCTCAAAGTTTTGTGAAAATTAAGACTTAAAAGAAATGCTTGGTGTCTATAAAGTAAAAAAAAAATGACATTATGATCATACCCAATGTAGAATAAATATATATTCGCATTATAAGAGAATCGCCATTACAATTAATCCTACAATTACTTTTTTTTTGATAATATCCGATCTATAAATAGTTAGATCTTCATTTCCTTCCATTTAGTTTCTCTCCCCTTGTCTTGTCGCAATCAAACAGAAATAAAACTTTTACAGTCAGACATGGGACGTCACTCGTAAAACTCTTGCTTCAGACAAGATACGTGAGTACCTGTCAAAAGAAATTACCTACCTTGAGGTGTCTGTTTCTTGACTGCTCACATTTTGGAGGGAAACCGGAGCCATGTCTTTTCTAAACATATTCTTTTAGGCAGTTGTTTTTTTTTTGTTTTTAATTCCTCTCCAGTAAACGACCAAGATTTTACATTGACTGGAGATCTAAAATTCATCTTGTGTTTTTAATTCCAAACCATATATCGAAACTTCAAACTCATGTCAGATAACTCATGCAACCTTTTTCTATCGTGTGCTGAATTCCTGAAATCGGGGAGTTTTCTGCGGTGTTCAGCTGAACTCGGACGATCATAGGGTGGATAGGTCAGAACCTAGTTCATTGCCCTAAACATCTTCCATCTTTAGATCATTTAAATGTGTGCGTGTGTGTGTAAAAGTGAAACCACGCCCACGCTTTTGGGCTTATTTTTTTTCCCGCGCTGTGTAAAGCATCGGTGCTAATCGTCTCCCTTGAGGTATTTGCTTTTAGGAGTCTCGTTTTAACCCAACTCACGCGAGAGTGTTAGGCACACAAATAAAGAAATGAACATCTTTTACTTCTTCGTTCTAATAATCTGCCTTAATATATGCACAGTTCAAAGGTTATATTGACGATTACATTTTCCCGATGTAAGAAGTCCGTGTATAACATAAAGTCTTGTGAGTACAGATCTACGTGATCTGAACTCATTCCAAAGTGAAGACAAAATGGCGGGCATAATTCCGAGTGTGAACCATTTTGATTTCAGGGTCTGGAACGTAGTAAGAGAAACAATATGACGTAGAGTTGATGCCTGGTGGGTTAAACAAGATGTTACTGTCACGTTGTGTTAAAATGTTTCTGTTACGTCGTGTTTACCAAGATGTTACTGTCACGTTGTGTTAAAATGTTTCTGTTACGTCGTGTTTACCAAGATGTTACTGTCACGTTGTGTTAAAATGTTTCTGTTACGTCGTGTTTACCAAGATGTTACTGTTACGCAAAACAAACAATATTACTGTCTCATTTTTTTTAAAAATACCAGCATTCCATTGTCACGTTTTTAAATTCAAGGATGTTATTGTCACGGTGTGTGAAGACGATTTTACTGTCACCTTCACATAGTAACAGGGAAAAGAAATTGAATGAAATAAATCAATGAACAAAGATTTGATCAGGGCAGGCTATTTGTTTTGTTGCTGTTATTTTTGTGTTTATTCTTTTGTTTTGTTTTTCTTGATATTTTGTTTCTTTGTTTTATTTCCTTTTGTTTCGATGTTTTTATATGCCACCTACACCTGCTACACGGAGATAGGCTACTTGATTATTTACCATCTACTGACAAATTGTTCCTGTTATAAGAAACAAAAATCCATCGTCAATTCGTTTTACTGTTTTTTTTCTAAAGCAGACACATACACACACACATGTATCTAAATAAAAAGAAAACAGATGTCCAGATCTTTCTTGCATCCATGGCCTATGTGTTTCTCTTTGTGATACTGAGCGCCACCTTCGTGTGGGACAAGCCGACAAGGGAAGCGACTAACACACTTTTTAGATTTACCAACAGAAATAAAAATAAATAAAAATCGAAGCCACCGGAAATCAACATCACGTTTGGTATCCTGACCAAGTTGTTGCGGACACATCAACCCTTTTCTTTCTTTCTTTCTTTCTTTCTTTCTTTCTTTCTTTCTTTGTTGATTTCCACCCACACACACACCTTTTTTTTTCAGCCTCCATTTTTTTTTTCTGAAATGACTTTTTCTGAACAACCTGACAACAAACATTTTGTTTCCAGGCCACCCAGCAGACGACACAACATCACTTCTAAATCTAATACAAAGAAAAAGTCGAACAAGATTTTCTTGACATCTAGTTAGCACATAATAACGCCAGGGTGTCCTTTTTCTTCAACTTTAGTTGAGATGAATCAATTGTATATATAAATGTCACAATTTTGAGTGGTTCTGGTCTGTTGTAGGCCACACGAACCAAAAACAACAACAACCTATCAGGAAATCTTGTCACTGCACACTTATGACCTCCGTGGACTCTTACTGTGTCATTTTGTATTTGATATGAAAAAAAAATCGCATAAAGATTGCTGTTTGCAATCGCACACGATTATATTATAGAACGCAGGCCCTCTACCTGTAGGTCCTGTCTTTCATTTAAAGTCATGTCGACCTCTCCAGAAGTATGCAGCCATCTACCTTCACTGATACATAAATATAGAAATCTTTAAATACTAGATGTCGTTGTTTTGTCCACCAGACATTACGAAGTTCAAGAGAGCCTCTTCCATCCATCCTCTATGCAGATATTTTGATTAGTAATGTCTGAATCTTGTGTGGCCAAATTGACAAATTGACAAATCTTTCATCCACCATTTACACATCTTTCATCCATCACTCACATCTTTCATCCATAATTCACACATCTTTCACGCTTCACCAATCTCTCTCCTTGCATCATTCACATCCACTCTATCGTGTTTCCAATCATCTTCTAAAAAGCTGCCCATCTCTTATCCCACTATTCTCTGGCTATAAATAGAGTGATAAACGAAGCCAGCTACTTATAGGTAATTAAGTACAACTTACCTGGCAACACTTCCTCGCCACCTGCTCAGTCACCCCATCAATAGTATAAGCCTAATCAAACGTGCAGACTCCTCTTGGCTCGCCTTTACTAAGTGAGATGCTTGACAAGGAGGCCAGTCAGAATTCCATGCCAAGTATTCAAGTTATATACATCAACGCTTGCAACAAAATATGCACTTTCGCAAAACTTTTCTCCAGAATTGTTTTTGTAGGAGAGATAATTTAAATTTAGAGCGGGGGAAACTCTAATAGATCATGACATAAGAATATTTGCACAAAGTTGCTTTAACGCTGTTTATTTTGATGAAGTGATAAGATATATCGTCCATCAAGTTGCCGCCCCTTGAAGTCCACACTTTCTTTCAGACGTTTTTCATGGACGAATTTTATACATTGATTAATGCAAATGTTGCTACACTATATATATATACACATGTGTATACACATACGTTATATACGCACATATATACGCATATATACGCGCATATATATACACACATATACGCATATATATACACATATATACGCATATATAAACACATATATACGCATATATATACACATATATACGCATATATATACAGATATAGTATATATACACATATATACGTATATATATACACATATATACGCATATATATATACAGATATAGTATATATACACATATATACGCATATATATACGCATATATATACACATATATACGCATATATATACAGATATAGTATATATACACATATATACGCATATATATACACATATATACGCATATATATACACATATACGCATATATATATATATATATATATATATATATATATACATATATATATATTCCTAAATATATATATATAGAGAGAGAGAGCCAGGGGGAATCAGTTACCGTCTGTATCCTTACTTCATACTCTTGCCTCTATTGATCGCTTTTTTTTTTTTTTACAATTCTTTTCATATTTCCAACATGGCCACTACTTAGACATGGGAATGCCCAAAAAGAGAAAGTTGATGCCTCTGCGATCAATGTTTCATTTCCAGCAGGGACAACTCCTTCAACACTTCCAGTGTCCGGTGTCCACACCAACCAGCAGTACACTCCCCGCGCTTATGTCCCTTTCTTACGTTTCCTAGTTCCAAATCTTTGTTCAAACATCCTCAGAGTTTCTTATCTCCCCTTCACGACAACGCCTTGATCCTAGATCGCGGGTCTTTTTACATTGCTATATCTCAGTGTTTCCCAAACTTTTGACTTATGTGTACCCCCTTTAATAATTTTTCATAATGCTGAGTACCCTTCACCCCCACACCACCCCACTTTAATGTATGAACAGGACACAATAAATGGGTATTTTAACAAATCAGCAACGCGTACCCCCTCCAACGTCTTTCCGTACCCCTGGGGGCACGCGTACCCCACTTTGGGAATCATTGCAATATCTAGATATCCGAATCATAAGCGCTGGGTTTCTTTGGAATTATAGTTAGAAGTTTTTTTAAAAGTGTGGCAACTTCTTTACAAACAAGTAAAATATAAATAACAAAAAAACAAACAACAAATGAATGAATGACCCATGTTACAATGACTAGGGCCTATATGCTGACATGTCCTGACGACGTAGAGTCTGTTGAAGAGAAATAGCTTCTAGTCCTCTTGCCACATTGAAATCAATTTAAGTTTCTACTTTTAAACATGATAAAGGTCGAACGAGTGTGTGACCAACCCGCTAGTAAGACATTTTCACAATGAGATACAGCAACTGTCAAATTGCTAGGACATTGGTTAGAGCTGTTTTCGAGAACAGTGTCCACCCACACAGGTTTTGCCCATTCCGAATGTGCGGCCTAAATAGAGGTATTATAAACAAAAAATAGTTATATATATATATATATATATAATGCTATTCCTCCTCTTGCCAAATTTAAATTAGTTTTTGGTCGGGACAGCTTCGTCTGCCTCGAATAAATCTCAAAAACTAAAAGATTGCTAACTAAAATCTTATTTAACTATCGCCTTCATCCTTCAATGTCTACATTTAGTCTTTATTATTTAAAAGCTACAACTGTCGTGTTTTTTTTTTAAATTAATTTTGTACATTGGATGCACACACATGTACACCATAATTAAAACACGATTAAAACAGAAAGTTTATGGTGTTCAGTAGCTGTACGAGACAGATACTGTATATTTCGCATTAAAGGTTACATAAGAAATCCACAGATAAGTTGTCTCCTACAAAGAATAATTGACAGTGGGACTGTTATTGCTTCACTAGTAACACTCACAAGTAAGCTGTCAGACCAAATGATGTGACTTAAATGGGAAAACATTTAAAAAAAAAAAGAGACAATGTTATGCTCTTTGAAGTCAGATGTGGCACCACCAGTATTACTGGCCCATTACTTCACTCCGTCTCTCTCTGTCTCTTCTCCTCTCTCTCTCTCTCTCTCTCTCTCTGTCTCTCTTCCTCTCTCTCTCTCTTCTCTCTGTGGCAAAGTGCTGACTTAAGCAATCAGATCTGAGCTCACTCCAATCGATCACACCCGTGCTGTATCTTACCGCTCTGTGACTGTCTTGTCTGACCTGATGTGGCGGGGATAACTGGTCTTTGTCTGGGTCACACTTTGGACAAATTCTGGACACGAGAAAATATAAGTGGTCTTGGGTAACTTTTGTAATTTTGTTAAGGGTATATTTGGGAAAGTGGACTCTGGGGAGGGGGGTGTTAATTTGTTTTCTTTCATACAACAAATGGTTTATTTCTTAAATGTATTTTAATTATATATAGAAATAAAAGTGACTACGAACATTTATTACATGTTAAGAAAATAGCCAACCATGCCATTGAGTTAATATTTGAACTGATTTCAATCCGTTTAATACACAACAAATCTTGATGCAACTATTTGGCATACACACATTGTTTCAAAAGAAATCTCAACAGTTGAAGCTGTGAGAGAAAAACGGGGACTACCAAAAACTGAATTTACTGGAGCGCTTTACACTATTGACACGTAGTGTCATGCATTTCTTAAGGAGGGGATATTCTATTCTATACACCAAGGTTTTATTGCACATTACATACAAATATTTCGCTCACAATGACCATAGAGCTTTCCCTGAGTCGTGGCTTGTAGGGCAGTACAGTTCTGAATTTTCTGAAGCTTAGTGATCATGTATGTATCCACCTTTCCATCGCTTGACGGAGCTCAATGCAGAGAATGAAAGCCTAGGATAGCTTCTTAACTAAGTACTTGGACTTGCTAGACAATTGCAATTGCAGAAGTGACTTAGAAAAGTGTCCAATTCAAACTTCCGAATTTAGACTATTGAGTGCTGAATTTGATAAAATCACTTTTTATTTCCCCGTCTGTTTTTTGTTGGCGTAGAAGTTAAGACTAAGATTCTCCCTTCGTGTACACTTGACTTTCGAAACTTAAAGGTAAATAGTTTGAAGGGCCTGTGTGTGTGTGTCTGTCCTCTATGTAAGTCAACTGTGTCTGTCCTCAATGTAGGTCAACTGTGTCTGTCCTCTATGTAAGTCAACTGTGTCTGTCCTCTATGTAAGTCAACTGTGTCTGTCCTCTATGTAAGTCAACTGTGTCTGTCCTCTATGTAGGTCAATTGTGTCTGTCCTCTATGTAAGTCAACTGTGTCTGTCCTCTATGTAGGTCAACTGTGTCTGTCCTGTATGTAGGTCCCTTTTGTTTGCCCCTCCTCGTGTCTGTCCTCTGTGTCTGTGGCTAAAGGTCTAGCCTGGGTGTGTTGGGGGTCAGCATGTGCCCATTATGAGCTGGATCAATCAGTCCAGGACCAACATTCAACAGTAGAACTGCCCGTGTATTCACCAAAATTCGAGCCTAGGGCCGAGGGCTGAGTAATGAAAGACATTTTCACTCACACATGCATAGGTCTATATACTGTTTACTTGGAGGTCATCGAGCTACACTTTGAAATTATGGAATGGTGAAGACTTGAAACTGTAGGTGTTAGTATCCAAAAAAAACCTATATCGTCTGCCTACACGAACCCCATCCCCGAGACAGCAAGACAATTGACTTGAACTCTGAAGTGCATTGCGAAAATGGCGACTTTGAGCAGACGACAAACTGCCTTGTTGTACTACACTAATGAGCTGTTGCCATCTTAGGATTTTTTGGCGCCACGGTTGGGATTTTTTTTTTATTCTGGCGGCTTGACTCGTACAAATGGTTGGCTTTACGTTGGCGGAGCGTGGGCCACTTAATGTATTGTTGTTCTCTGTCCACTGGAGACTTCAAGTGGCAAGCAGCGAGAACAAGAAACTATAAATAGTCACACACACACAGATCTACTTAAAGTGTACTATAGAGAAAGAAAGATACAGAATGTCTAGATTATAATCTCCACTGATCTACTTGTAGAGAAAGAGAGATACAGAAATGTCTAGATTAAAATCTCCACTGATCTACTTGTAGAGAAAGAGAGATACAGAAATGTCTAGATTAAAATCTCCATTGATCTACTTGTAGAGAAAGAGAGATACAGAAATGTCTAGATTAAAATCTCCATTGATCTACTTGTAGAGAAAGAGAGATACAGAAATGTCTAGATTAAAATCTCCACGGATCTACTTGTAGAGAAAGAGAGATACAGAATGTGTCTATATTATAATCTCCACTAATCTACTTACACAGAAATGAACACAGGTAATTGTTTACCATTTCATTGAAGTAAACAAAACAACTTACAAACTGAAAACCTGTTCAGGGAATATTTAAACTTGTTCAGGGAATATTTAAACCTGTTCAGGGAATATTTAAACCTGTTCAGGGAATATTTAAACCTGATACAAAAAATTGCATACTTCGAAACAGAGACCCTTTTTAAGTAGCCAAGCAGTGGACGCAAGTCTGGCCAACATCTTTCCTTTTCCTGCCAACCTCCCAAGTTAAAGATGCACCTAGATAAATGTCTCTTCTGTTCTGAACTACTTAAGGTCGAGTAAGGAATCTCTCTTTGAATTGCTTTCTTTGCCTTTCTAAACTCTTGAATAATTGACAAAGACTTCTTCTGTTTTGACTTAGAATCTTTTTAAATTCAGTCTCTACAAAAGGCATTCATAAACCTTTGGTTTCTAAAAAAGAAACACATGTCAAGAGTCAGCACAAGTCAAGAGTCAGCAGGGGTGAAGAACAAAATGCTGATTACTGAATCACATACTCTAAAATGTGTTAAAATGAATTGTGTTTGACATAAACAAAACATTGTCCGTACAAGTGTATATACTTTCCCATATCTATCAATGTAACCGGCCACTTCTGCGCCGATGGGCCTAGATTTCACAACGATGAAATCTGGTTCAGGAAATCCAACACCATACGTTAAGAGCTTTGAACTAACTGCTGTCTGCCAATTGTGTTTCCTTGACCCATTATGCTCCTTGCCCCGAGAAGGAAATTACGACGGAAAATGTCCACCTCTGTCCGATGCAATGTCGACAAAACGTTTGACACTTCAGTTTGATGACGTCATGTTGTCATGAATTGCTTTTTTTTTTTTAAATTGATTAATCATGTCTCTTTACGCGCGCCCTGATCACTGATTTGACATTGCCCTGTTCATTAATTTGCCATTGCCATATTCACTGATTATTATTGCCCTGTTCACTGATTATTATTGCCCTGTTCACTGATTATTATTGCCATGTTGACTAATTATTATTGCCTTATTATTGCCCTGTTCACTGATTATTATTGCCATGTTGATTGATTATTATTGCCATGTATACTGATTATTATTGCCATGTTCACTGATTATTATTGCTCTGTTCACTGATTATTATTGCCCTGTTCACTGATTATTATTGCCCTGTTCTTCACTTTTGACTCACCCACGCATTGACACTGCATCGTGGTTCAAGAGCTGGGTATTTTTGTACTGGTTAGATGAAAGTATTTTTAATGCGACCTTTTTTAATACATCTAAATTTATTTTATTTTTTAATTTCAATAGACTAGGCGCCGTTTCCGAAATGTAGACGTATTCATTCCAGAGTAGTGTGCCCTTGCCCGCAACAGGATTGGATGGGAAACTGCAGGTGTAGATTTGAGGGTCATAGTCAATCTGCTTACATTTGATAAACATTAAGTCACTACAAACATCATCGACCTGGAACCCGCTGAGGGAGCTCACAGCGCCCCCTAGCTAGAAAGGGCGGGGTGTCTGCTGCTTTTCCACTAAGTAAAGGAAGAGTCTATTCTAGGGTAGAAAAAACGTCCGAAAGAATGAAGGGTCAGAATGTAATGAAGATTCATTACGTAAACACAGACACTCACATATATATATATCTGTGGCTCCCAGCCCCCCCCCCCCCAGAAAAAAATCCTGGCTACGCCCATGATTGTAATGGAGCATAGAACTTCGATTTAAAAAATAAGCTACATTGCTAGCTCTCCAACGCATGCTCAGTTCGTGACGTAAACACGAGAAAGCCTGGCGCGATAACCTTTAAGGCTTTATTTATCCAGATATTCAGCCAGTGTTTAAAAAGTCATTATTATTTGATCTGTCAAGTTTAGGAGTGAATTTACAAGAAAATTGAGTGAATGTTTCAATTATCTCCCCTATCCTGTATCTAGATAGATTTGTACACATCTTCTCTCATTCAGTCGTCAATTAAAAAAAAAAAAAAGTATTTATCATAGAAGTTTTCTCACCTATTTTTAATAGCTAACGAAATTCCTTGTTTTATAGACATTGTGCGAAAAGGTTCTGGTGTTCTGTATATATTTGGAGGATTTTTTTCTAATTTTTAGCGGCTCCCGAAAGGAAAAAGAGGCTAATAGTTTTGTGTGGAATGTTTGTCCGTCCGTCTGTCCGTCCGTCCCGTTTAGATCTCGTAAACTAGAAAAGATAGTGAAAATTCGACATCATAATATTTTAGACCATTCAAAGTTCTGATGCAACGGCTACTTTTTTCTTTTCTGAAAGCGAAAAATCTAATTTTTTAAATCACTTATGCAAGCAGTTTTTTCATTTAAAAAATACACCATTTTTACAACTATTCACTATTATAGTAACAAACACGGGAGGCTCCTTAGTAGGAGAGACGAAATGTACCATATTTTTGTCAATTTTTTTTTTTTTTTTTACATTTGTATTACTAAGTTAAGTAAGTTCTGTCATACTAACTACTACATTTACACAAAAAATGTTACTTTTTTTTTGAAAGAGGAAACATCTATTTATTATACATATAATTTGGACATAATTAAAAACAACAATTAATAAGTAGTTTTTCATATTATCGCGTGAAATGCAACAGGTACAGCATGCAATAGAACACTGAACTAATTGAAATTGTTTTTTGTTTTTTTACGGAAATGTTTTTTCTTGAGGAATATGAGATTGTCCCTTTACAAAACAATTAGAGCAATTATATATTCATTATAAGACATTAGTTAGGCGAGGTTCACATCTAACTTCACATTCATTTTCACCTATCCTTTGGTCTGTGGACCGCTGGGGCACCACACAAGATCTGTCAACCTACTTTCTCCATTCTTCTGTCATTCGATAGAATTTCATTCTGATGCCCTTTCTGAAAATATTGAAACCTGCCTTTTTACCTGCCTGGGTGGACCACTTCGGGTCCGATTTTGAGTTTGTGTCTCCACACAAACTGTCTTTGTAACCTTGTTTATCATTGTAGGTTTACATTTTATTTTTTTTGTTTTGCATACCAAATGCTGCGAAAGTTTCGTCTATGCGAATAACCAAGTCAGCTAGTTGGCACACCATTTATGTCGCCCGTAAAGCGAAAGTTAGTCATTCTTCTTCCTCCAATGCTTAAATTTTATTACGAATTATGACAACTAAGCTTTCAAAGAGTATTGGAGTCGAAAAACTGATAAATGTCAGTAGTTTTAAATACTTCGGAGCTATAGTTTCAGATGAAGGAAATAAAGCTGACAAATGTCAGTAGTTTTAAATACTTCGGAGCTATAGTTTCAGATGAAGGAAATAAAGCTGACAAATGTCAGTAGTTTTAAATACTTCGGAGCTATAGTTTCAGATGAAGGAAATAAAGCTGACAAATGTCAGTAGTTTTAAATACTTCGGAGCTATAGTTTCAGATGAAGGAAATAAAGCTGACAAATGTCAGTAGTTTTAAATACTTCGGAGCTATAGTTTCAGATGAAGGAACTAAACCTGAACTACAGACCAGAATGCTCCTTCTTCCCTAGTGCTATTAGAAAATGGAATGGGTTGCCTGAGCCAGCCAGGAAAACCAATGACTTCGCAGAATTTGAGTTATTGGTTAACATGCAAGACGCATAGGACGTAATCATCATCTTTTTTTTTTAAGTAACGTCTGTATTGTATAAGATAAGACTTTGCTTTGGGATACCTATCTGTCGAATAAATTGCTAACTGATGTCTTTAGCACCAAACATGAAATAAAAAAGTAAACAACATATACAAAATACTTTTAAACACAAAGCTTATATAAGGGAAACACCAATACATTTATAGCCATATCTCTCAATACAATAAGATTTATTTCCCTCAATCAATACCGAACTAAATTAATTAATTAATGTCAAATAAATAATTGACTAATTGGTTAGTTTGTCGAATGATTCAGGTCTTGTTAGGTACAACAAATAAAAACAAATAATAGTGTAAAGTTTCAACTTAATCCTGGGCCGGATTTAAGTATGTGAAGGCCCCGGGGCAGAAATTTTGTGGAGGACCCCACACTTTTTTGAAAAATGTAATAAAATATACTTATTAATAATTTTTTTTAAAAATATCTAAAAGCATGTCATGTTATAAAAGAGAGTACTTGTAAATTTAATTTAAACAATTTAGTTTTCAATTTTTGTTTTTTAAATATTTTTTTAAAATTTAATAATAAAGTTTTTAAAGTATTGTCAGTAAAAATTATGAAAAAAAAAATGCTTAAAAAAATCGTAAAGTTGCTGACCGTCGAAATATAGATTTTTTTTTCTCTAGTGACCCCATTCTTGTGAAGTCCCCTGCTCATTACCCCTCCCCCTTAAATCCGGCCCTAACTATTTGGCACAGACAGACAGAGTGAGTTGATATAGGCTTTGTGCAAACACACTCACACACAAGATCGTCTCAGAGTTCTGCCAGACTTCATGCAGTTAAAAACACACGTCGTCATAAGGAAGCTTTGAAAACTTTTTTTTTTATAATTTTAAATTGAATTTCTGAACGAATGACCAAGTGACAGATTCTTTCTTTTTATGATTGTCTCTCATTAGCTGCATATAGATACACCCATAAGTTGTCATTCTTGACAAACACAAACCCATACAGTCAATAAACAAGGGAAAGATGCCGTGGCATTCAAACTTGGCCTCTTTTCTCATCATTTGAACGGCCCATTGATGAAGTGTAGCTGACCTTTAACACCTGTGCATCAGAAGTGTTGCCAACTTTGGTGCGGTACAGTTCTCACGCGATACCAATCAATTGACTGGTTTTTATTTTGTAACGAAATGCTTTTAACCTAAGTTCCACTATAGGACACAGATATCAGGTCACGTGGTTGACATAGATCTTCCATGTTTTCTTGTCGGTCATGACTTTGAAGAAACTAACGAGGCGTGGGTCGTTAACACTAGGGAGTATGCACTTTGAAGATGTCCTTGAAATTCTAGGGGGCACGAAAGTGTGGCGAAGGCTTGTTTTTTTAATGCTTGACATTGTTTTGTTCTCTCACTCTCTCTCTCTCTCTCTATCTATCTATCTCTCTCTTTTTCTCTCTCTCTCTCTTTCTCTCTCTCTCTCTCTCTTTCCACTAGTTAAGTGTATGTTTCCATGTATATTGAAATGATTACATTCCCGACATTTTATTTGCAGATATTTATTGTCCGCGAGCCCATTCCTTACTGTTTCTTTCAGTGACTTTAATTTGTGACTGTAATGAAACGTCATGAAATTGTACTATGTCCTGTGATTGTAATGAAACGTCCTGTGATTGTATTGAAACTGTGACTGTAATGAAACGTCCTGTGATTGTAATGAAACGTCCTGTGATTGTATTGAAACGTCCTGTGATTGTATTGAAACGTCCTGTGATTGTATTGAAACGTCCTGTGATTGTATTGAAACTGTGATCGTCATAGCATTTTTCTTTTTTTTTTGTTACTATTTTAGAATGTACGCAGAAATAAAAAATGAAAGGCAACATCTAGTTAGTTAAAAGCGAGACATCTTACTCTAGGGTGAAAACAAAAAGGGTGTGAAGTTACTTGAAGAGGGTAACCTGTGGATACCATAGTTACTAGATCTGGTTTGTTAGAGTTTCATGTTTCGAATATCTGGCCACATTATGAAATGATAACTACTTCTTGGCATACATGTAACAAACAGTGGGTGAAAGTACTAGAAATCAGAGGAAGACATTGAGTTTCACTTCCGTTGCATCAGCCAAAAGATAAACAGTATTTTTTGTTAACACCGGAAATAGATCTAGAGTCTTGGTTTCTTTTCAAGCTGAAAGGGAACGTCGGGAAGAAAAGTGTCAAGTAATTTAGCTAGCAAGCAGAATTCTGGAGAGAGAGAGAGGGAGGGAAAAAAGTGTTTTATTTACGACTCGTGGAGAGTTTGTATATTTGTCTGTCTGTCTGAGATAAAAGGTTTATACTATAAGGATAGGGAACTTTAAGGGTCGCAGTGACATGTTCAGTTGAGGGAGAGACAGAGAAAGGAGAGACAGATAGATAGATGAATATAGAAACAACAAATATTGATGTCAATGTTAATGCAGATACGTCTGTAATGATTTATTGCACCGTAATGGCCATGTTACACATTCATTAAGTTTACACCTAGTCTTGTGTGTTTCACGTTTTCTGAACTGATGTGTTGAGGCTATTTTGTTGTGTACGAAATCTAGTGTGTATCTAGTTTAGTTTAAGTCTAGTCTAGTTTGACTATTGCATACGTGCCTATCTTTGTGAGTAGGATTTCTCTTGTCTAGTAGTTAAGACTTGTGACAAAAATCAAAGTGAATGATCACCCCTTAAAGTGCAGCCATAGACATATATATGAGTGCAGCCCTTTCTCCAAAATAACTTTTTTTTATTTCAAAACATGGAAAGACACAAAATATTAGATCTAACTGCAAGGAAAGAAAATATTTTCCGAAACAAACCTTTTGAACCTGATTACATTCCCTTTTACCCGCTAACATCTAGCAGAAGTGTGAATCATTTTGAACGTTGAGTTATCTCCCTTGTAAATAGCAATGAGAAATGAAAAAATGTGAATTAGGAAAACGATACAAGCTCTTGGGAAGTGTTGAAGATGATACAAGCTCTTAGGAAGTGTTGAAGATGATACAAGCATTTGGGAAGTGAAGATGATTTATTAACTTCTTCAAATGTTTCTGAAATAGAAAAGTTTACATTTGTTTATATTTGTCTACATTTGTTTATATTTGTTTTCATTTCGATAATTTTCCTTAAATTAATTCTCTTTTTTGACAGTGTTTCTGTTCATTTCATATCAACACAAAAATCTATGAAATTGTTCCGTGATCAAAACAAACATGAATTCGAGATTGAAACTTTTAAAACTTGGACTGGATCACAACCAGTTGGTTTCTAGCGAGAAAAAAAAAACACGAATGGAAATTTGTTGGAAGCCTGTTTCTGTCTGAAAGATTCAATCAATATCTTCTTAGGTTGTTCTTAGTGCTTTCCCTTTGTAAGTAATGTGTCGTTTCTCCATGGTTTCTCCTTCTTTATGACTTAGTTTTTTTGTTTCGTAAAGGCAGTAAGGACAAAACAAGAATCTTTTAGAAAACTAAAACAAATTTTAAAAGATTGGTCCATATTGGTTTCCTCAACCTTGACAATCAAAACATAGCAAAATTCATCAAATTATTTCTTTCACATGAAGATTAAATTGTCTATTTCATACAATTTAAAAAATTCGAAACCTTTTATTATCAAATTAAAAAGGGATAGACTTACTAATGTGTTCAAAGAGGACCATTTTATACACACACACACACATTAAAAGAAGCAAGGTATCCGTCAACAATAATAGAAATAATGATAGTTTGTATATAGCGCTACTTCCATGCTCAGCTAGGGTCCAATCTCAGTTGTGAGACCAGTACTGCCAGTAGGGAGAGTGGGTTTTCCGTGCTGCCTTTAGGTGCTCAGTACACACTACTCTGCTCGTGTCGGGTGTCGAACCTCGAGCCCTCTTCATAGGTAGCAAGCCAAGTTCAAGCGTACTTAGCTTCTCTGCCACGCATCCCACCAATAACACCTAAAATACAAAAAATAAATATAATAGTAATGAAAAAGATTATAATATAAATAAATAATCATATATCCTCGGACAGTTGCCTCTAGACTCGTTATTAAAAGAGCAGTTGCCTGTTCTAGACTGTGGATGCACAGACAGCACTGACGAAGACGCCGTCTGTGACTGTGTTGTGGGCAAGTCTTGCTAGTGTAACATTCAAGACGAGAAACGTGACAACGGTTGCTGCCACGGTGTCAACGAGAATTACCGAATCAAAAGGAAAGAGACAAATGAAGCTACTGGAGAATTATGTCACGTGCCTGAAGTATTTGTGAATGATTTACCTGATAGAAGTACCTTATTCAACCAGACACAGGAAGACATCGTTGGGTCTGCCTCCAAGCTTCATACTTTGGACCTTAAAAAGACCTCTGTCTATCTGTCAGTAACTTTGACAAGAACTCAAAACCGTGAAAGACCGTTTTTTGATTCGTTGCCTTGGATGTCGCAGGATGAAATTCTGAAAACGGGCCCCAACAAAGGCCGAGACAGAGAGTTGCCCCCCTTAAGTTTATTGCAACATACTTTCGCATTTTTTTAGCACTGCAGAATTGAATTTCTAAATGTTTTAAAGCCGTTTCTAATTTCTATTTAGTTGGCAGTTTTGAAGTTCAATGTAGCATCTCCAAGTATAAGTGTGAACATCTCCAAGTATAAGTGTGAACATCTCCAAGTATAAGTGTGAACATCTCCAAGTATAAGTGTGAACATCTCCAAGTATATTTGTGAACATCTCCAAGTATAAGTGAACATCTCCAAGTATAAGTGTGAACATCTCCAAGTATAAGTGTGAACATCTCCAAGTATAAGTGAACATCTCCAAGTATAAGTGTGAACATCTCCAAGTATAAGTGTGAACATCTCCAAGTATAAGTGTGAACATCTCCAAGTATAAGTGAACATCTCTAAGTATACGTGAACATCTCCAAGTATAAGTGGGAACATCTTCAGGTATAAATGTGAACAAGAGGTATAAGAGGAAACAAAAACAACCTTCTTTTTTTTTTTCATCTTATTTCTAAGACATTGCGGCTTATGATTTTAGCCACGTTTGAACCCAATTATCATTGCTTTGACAAGATCTTGAGAAATACATCAACACCGCCAGGGCTGGCGCCTGTGTTACTAGATACACTGTTCCAGGAATACAGCATAGCCTACATCCTGTTTCCTGAAGTTGCCTTAATGTCATCAAAGACTTGTCTAGTATCTAGATCTACATGACATTTAAAAATGATTATGATTGTGTTTACTAGAATTATTACCTTGGTGGGAACAGTATTTTTTTTTTACTGATCTCTTTAAAAGTCCATATCATGGAAATATATCTCTGCCCATTGTGCTGAAAACTCATTCATACTATGTTCTTACATCTCAGTCACACATTTCTCTGCCCATTTTCTGGAAATTCATTCATTTTATGTTCTTACATCTCAGTCACACATTTCTCTGCCCATTGCGCTGGAAACTCATTCATTTTATGTTCTTACATCTCAGTCACACATTTCTCTGCCCATTGTGCTGGAAACTCATTCATTTTATGTTCTTACATCTCAGTCACACATTTCTCTGCCCATTTTCTGGAAATTCATTCATTTTATGTTCTTACATCTCAGTCACACATTTCTCTGCCCATTGCGCTGGAAACTCATTCATTTTATGTTCTTACATCTCAGTCACACATTTCTCTGCCCATTGTGCTGGAAACTCATTCATTTTATGTTCTTACATCTCATTCACACATTTCTCTGCCCATTGCGCTGGAAACTCATTCATTTTATGTTCTTACATCTCAGTCACACATTTCTCTGCCCATTGCGCTGGAAACTCATTCATATTATGTTCTTACATCTCATTCACACATTTCTCTGCCCATTGCGCTGGAAACTCATTCATTTTATGTTCTTACATCTCAGTCACACATTTCTCTGCCCATTGCGCTGGAAACTCATTCATATTATGTTCTTACACTTCACTCATACATTTAGCTGCGGTGTTACGTAAGTGTACCTGCCGGAGGTTGGAAAACACAAGTGCACATGCCAGGAGGTGGGGAGATGGCACTGGGGTGAAGGACATAGGGGCGTGAATTGATGAGGACACCTGGCGGGCACGGAGACCTTTCTAGCACTGCTGCTGTAAACTACCGATGCTTTGTTTGTTTCATCCTGTAGCCGAGACTTAGACGTCGAGAGTTAATGTCTCAGTGGGAGCAAGAGAGAGAGAGAGAGAATTAAAAAAGCAAAATAAAAAAAGGCCAGAGCGTATGTGTATGTATGCTAGTGTTTAGTTCTGAGTAGAAAAGATGTGTACAATGTTATGATTGCTACATTTCTCAACCAGCGTCGTCTCCTCCTCCGTCACTTGCCCTCGTACACACTGCCCTTCTTTTCTTTGTTTACATGGTCACATCTCGTACACACTGCCCTTCTTTTCTTTGTTTACATGGTCACATCTCGTACACACTGCCCTTCTTTTCTTTGTTTACATGGTCACATCTCGTACACACTGCCCTTCTTTTCTTTGTTTACATGGTCACATCTCGTACACACTGCCCTTCTTTTCTTTGTTTACATGGTCACATCTCGTACACACTGCCCTTCTTTTCTTTGTTTACATGGTCACATCTCGTACACACTGCCCTTCTTTTCTTTGTTTACATGGTCACATCTCGTACACACTGCCCTTCTTTTCTTTGTTTACATGGTCACATCTCGTACACACTGCCCTTCTTTTCTTTGTTTACATGGTCACATCTCGTACACACTGCCCTTCTTTTCTTTGTTTACATGGTCACATAATTTACATTCTGAGATTTTCGCCTTTTTAAGATTTTAAGTCTGTTGGGCGTATAAAGCAGAGAGACAGAGAGTGAGAGAAAGAGAGAGACAGAGAGAGAGAGACAGAGACTTTGTTGATTTACATGTTTCGGATGTTCTTAAAAGGGTTCACTTTCGGAAAAGAAAAAAAGTAACCGTTGCATCAGAACTTTGAATGATCTTAAGTATCATGATGTCCGATTTTCATTTTCTCTTCTAGTTTCTGAGATCTAAACGGGACGGACAGGCCACACAAAACTAATAGCTATTTCTCCCCTTTCGGGGGCCGCTAAAAATCAATTCCGCTAAATTTTGATTTTGTAAAACGCGCACAAGATACACACATCTTGCCTTTATTGGCCGCAGACTTCCCAAAATGCCTCTACCATAGAACGAAAAAAAAAGGGGGTTGGGGTAGATAAATGAACTTGAACTACTGTGTGCGCTACACACAGAATGAAACCAATCAGGTACACATCTCATATACAATCAGGATATTTGGAAAGTGACCCACCAAACCCTGACAACACTAATGAAATCTAAATCCCCTGTCCTGTAAACTATTAGGGCATATTTCCACGGGGGAGGGGGAGTACTTTTTTAAGGGAGAACCCGAGAACATAATTTAATTGAGTCTGGCGACACATTTCATACACCACCAAGTTTTTACTTTAGTGGTCTGTTTATCTGCACACGTTTTATTTTAAAGCTCACACATATACCACACATCAAATTGTCCGTCTGTTAAAAAGTTCGTACACGTTATTTCTCCCACACACTCATTCTGGGATCAAGTTGAAACTGGACGCAATTATTCATTGGCGTAGGCATAGGCAAGACATGATTCAATAAAAAGAAAATTAACCGATTAGTCAATTAACTACTGTTAATTAATTATTTTGTTTGATACCAACTAGGTAAATTAATCCTTCAGTTTTCACAGAGGCGCTTGGCTTCCGAACCGGGGACCGGGGTTCGAATCCTGGTGAAGACTGGGATTTTTAATTTCGGGAGCCTCTGAAACCACCCAGCTCTAATGAGTACCTGACATTAGTTGGGGAAAAGTAAAGTCGATTGGTCGTTATGCTGGCCACATGACACCCTCGTTAACCGTAGACCACAGAAACAGATGACCTTTACATCATCTGCCCCATAGACCACAAGGTCTGAAAGGGGAACTTTTGTGTTTCACAGATATGGCTAAATATGTGTGGTTTGGTTCCCTTCTAGAATTGTTCACATTATCTCTCCTACAGCCATTCATGGATCAAGTTGAAATCTTAAACAATGACTTATTTTAGCTAACAGAACATGAATCATTTGTAAAAATAATCAATTAGTCAATTAATTATTGGTAATTGATTTATTTTCTTTGATGTTGAACTTCTGCATTAATGAGATATATGGTTTTTAATTGTGGAGTTCTTCCCCTTAGTTTTTTTTTTTTGAATTTGCTTGTTTATGAACGGAAAAATAATTTTAGGGAGGATATTTACAAATGAAGTCATTGCTCGACCGGCCACTTTCACTCGTCAGTGGCCCCCTTTTGAAACACTTTGAACGACCCTCATTTGAAGTGTGCAACAACAACAAAAAGAATGTTTCACACTTCAGCGCGTGACGGACAGTCCTTTGAGGAAGGTGAAGCTCTCAGTCCAAAAACTCGGTTTTATATCGGGCCCTGTGACATGTTTTGTGAGAAGCCCTCTTCCCTTCTGTTCAACTATTACAGACATGCATTCAATCAACTTCTCGCCGGCTAATGGCCAGTCTCAAACCTCAATACAGCTTCTTTGTAGACCTCGATGAAAACAGGGGTTCTCAATCTAGCACCTGTCATGTGAACAATGGTCTACTTTTGCCATCATTCTTAGGAAAGAATTGTTCTAACATGTGTGTGTCGGTAAGAGGACAAACCGGGCAACAACAACACACCATGTTTTCCTTGACATTAGATGTAGCCACGAAATCTTTTACATTGAATGTAGCCACGAAATTCTTTAAACTAAATGGAGCCACAAAATACTTTCCATTAAATGTAGCCACGAAATTCTTTACACTAAATGGAGCTATGAAATCCTTTGTACAAAATTTAGCTATAAAATTCGTTTCACTTAAACGTAGATATAAAATTCTTTTCGCTTAATGTAACCATGTAGGATACTTTTCACTAAATGTCTACATTTCACCATTGATGTGTGTTTAGTTTTTTATTCTTTTCCACACAACGGTTTCTTGACAAAGAAATGGCCACAAAAAATGATAGTTTCCAATGACTTCCTAACTTACTTAACTACCTGTAGTGTCTGAAAACATAATGAAATATAATGGAGTTCATACTTTTACATTCACCTTACAGATATCAAAATGTCGGTCTTTCTTTTTCAAAGGGAATAAAAAATGCTTTTTACGACTGAAATATAAATTGTCGATTTCTGCGTAGGCCTACTACTAAAAGAATATATCAGAACATGTAGGCCTACTTCTAGATGTATATACCAGAACATGTAGGCCTACTTCTAGATATAGATATATCAGTACATGTAGACCTACTTCTAGATGTAGGCCTATATATCAGAACATGTAGACCTACTTCTAGATGTAGGCCTATATATCAGAACATGTAGGCCTACTTCTAGAAGTATATATCAGAACATGTAGGCCTACTTCTAGAGGTATATATCAGAACATGTAGGTCTACTTCTAGAGGTATATATCAGAACATGTAGGCCTACTTCTAGAGGTATATATCAGAACATGTAGGTCTACTTCTAGAGGTATATATCAGAACATGTAGGTCTACTTCTAGAGGTATATATCAGAACATGTAGGCCACTTCTAGAGGTATATATCAGAACATGTAGGCCTACTTCTAGAGGTATATATCAGAACATGTAGGCCTACTTCTAGAAGTATATATCAGAACATGTAGGTCTACTTCTAGAGGTATATATCAGAACATGTAGGTCTACTTCTAGAGGTATATATCAGAACATGTAGGTCTACTTCTAGAGGTATATATCAGAACATGTAGGTCTACTTCTAGAGGTATATATCAGAACATGTAGGCCTACTTCTATTGATTATATAAAACCTTCTAATTCATACCCTTAGACTCGGTTCATATCAGAAAAAAAAAAGACTATTGGGTACAACTTTCCTCGTCTGTGACCTTTTACGGGTCTAGGGATCTCGTGGTCAATGTCCGAGCTAATCGAATGGCCATTTGGTCAATTAGGTAGATTAAATTCTGTAGGTCGTGAGGCTTGTGGCAGCGTCAACTGAATTAATGGTCTAGTTAGAATCCATCACCTTACCGGCAGGCATGTGTTGTTTTTACATAGAGAAAATCCAAAATGTTCATGAATAAGTTACATCCTTTTTACAACGTATGTCCAAGTCTACTCCCAAATAATAAAAAATCAGTGACAAATCTACATTTTTTGTTTTTCAAGCACTGTCTTTATTTTGACGTATCCTTTTTGACTATGTTTACATACCCCCCCCCCTCTCTCTCTCTCTCTCTCTCTCTGCTTACCTATATCTTTATTTTCTCTTTTGTTTTCTGTCTGTCTCTCTGTCTGTCTCTCTGTCTGTCTCTTCCTCACGTCCAAGGCTTAGATTGTGGAGCTGCCGAAGACACGACATTTCATGTCTATTATAGCTTCAATGTAAGAAAAAGAAAAAGTAAAGTTCCCCATTCAGACCTTGTGGTCTATAGGGCAGATCATGTAAAGGTCATCTGTTACTGTGGCTGCGGTTTTACGACGTTGTCATGTGGCCAGCACAACGACCAACCGCCTTTAAACGACCAACTAATGTCAGGTACCCATTAGAGCTGAGTGGACTCAGAGGCGCCCAAGATCCCGTAATTAAAAATCCCGAAAGGGGATTTGACGCTATTAGTTTTGTGTGGTCTGACTGTCCGTCCGTCACGTTTAGATGGCAAAAATTAGAAAAGATTTTGAAAATTCGACATCATGATATTTTAGACCTTTCAAAGTTCTGATGCAACAGCTTTTTTTTCTTTTCTGAAAGCGAAACATTTAATTTTTAAAACTTAATATGCAAGCAGTTTTGTCATAAAAATACACCATTTATACAACTATTTACTATTTATTAGTAAAAACAAAACAAAACCGGAAGACCGTGTCTATTATAAGAAATGATCTCCTTATATAATTTTTAAACATTTGTGCAAAAGGTTTTGTGTTTATCTAAAATAAGGTAATACAAATATTTGTATAACGAAATTAAGTTGTTTTTTTTATTAGTATACAAGCTACTTCAATTTTAAATAGAAATATAACTTTTGTTTTAAAAGAAAAAGAATGCATTTAGTATGTATAAAAGTCGAAGTTAATTATAAACAATAAATAAGCAGTGCTTCATTGATACAAAAGTAATGCAGTATAGAACACGCTACATGTACTTGCACATTGGAGGCCTTGAATGAGAGATTGTACCTTTACAAAACCAGCAAATGATAAGTTATTGTAATGTATAAGATAAGATAATAACATTGTTCTCCGTACCCTTTGGTATCATGTCAGTCGTATTGGCAACATATTCGATATTTTCACGTCTCTCCTTTTTGTATTGGCGGGGACAGGCTTGTTGATAGTTTGTAGTTCATAGTTTAAGACCTTCGGCTTGTTGATAGTTTGTATTCCTAGTTTAAGACCTTCGGCTTGTTGATAGTTTGTAGTTCCTAGTTTATGATATTCGGCTTGTTGATAGTTTGTAGTTCCTAGTTTAAGACCTTCGGCTTGTTGATAGTTTGTAGTTCCTAGTTTAAGATCTTTGGCTTGTTGATAGTTTGTAGTTCCTAGTTTAAGATCTTTGGCTTGTTGAAAGTTTGTAGTTCCTAGTTTAAGACCTTCGGCTTGTTGATAGTTTGTATTCCTAGTTTAAGACCTTCGGCTTGTTGATAGTTTGTAGTTCCTATTTTAAGACCTTCGGCTTGTTGATAGTTTGTAGTTCCTAGTTTAAGACCTTCGGCTTGTTGATAGTTTGTAGTTCCTAGTTTAAGACCTTCGGCTTGTTGATAGTTTGTAGTGCCTAGTTTAAGACCTTCGGCTTGTTGATAGTTTGTAGTTCCTAGTTTAAGATCTTTGGCTTGTTGAAAGTTTGTAGTTCCTAGTTTAAGACCTTCGGCTTGTTGATAGTTTGTAGTTCCTAGTTTAAGACCTTCGGCTTGTTGATAGTTTGTAGTTCCTAGTTTAAGACCTTCAGCTTGTTGATAGTTTGTAGTTCCTAGTTTAAGACCTTCGGCTTGTTGATAGTTTGTAGTTCCTAGTTTATGATATTCGGCTTGTTGATAGTTTGTAGTTCCTAGTTTAAGACCTTCAGCTTGTTGATAGTTTGTAGTTCCTAGTTTATGATATTCGGCTTGTTGATAGTTTGTAGTTCCTAGTTTATGATATTCGGCTTGTTGATAGTTTGTAGTTCCTAGTTTATGATATTCGGCTTGTTGATAGTTTGTAGTTCCTAGTTTAAGACCTTCGGCTTGTTGATAGTTTGTAGTTCCTAGTTTATGATATTTGGCTTGTTGATAGTTTGTAGTTCCTAGTTTAAGACCTTCGGCTTGTTGATAGTTTGTAGTTCCTAGTTTAAGACCTTCAGCTTGTTGATAGTTTGTAGTTCCTAGTTTAAGACCTTCGGCTTGTTGATAGTTTGTAGTTCCTAGTTTATGATATTCGGCTTGTTGATAGTTTGTAGTTCCTAGTTTAAGACCTTCGGCTTGTTGATAGTTTGTAGTTCCTAGTTTATGATATTCGGCTTGTTAATAGTTTGTAGTTCCTAGTTTAAGACCTTCGGCTTGTTGATAGTTTGTAGTTCCTAGTTTAAGACCTTCGGCTTGTTGATAGTTTGTAGTTCCTAGTTTAAGACCTTCGGCTTGTTGATAGTTTGTAGTTCCTAGTTTATGATATTCGGCTTGTTGATAGTTTGTAGTTCCTAGTTTAAGACCTTCGGCTTGTTGATAGTTTGTAGTTCCTAGTTTAAGACCTTCGGCTTGTTGATAGTTTGTAGTTCCTAGTTTAAGATATTCGGCTTGTTGATAGTTTGTAGTTCCTAGTTTATGATATTCGGCTTGTTGATAGTTTGTAGTTCCTAGTTTAAGACCTTCGGCTTGTTGATAGTTTGTAGTTCCTAGTTTAAGACCTTCGGCTTGTTGATAGTTTGTAGTTCCTAGTTTAAGATATTCGGCTTGTTGATAGTTTGTAGTTCCTAGTTTAAGACCTTCGGCTTGTTGATAGTTTGTAGTTCATAGTTTATGATATTCGGCTTGTTGATAGTTTGTAGTTCCTAGTTTAAGACCTTCGGCTTGTTGATAGTTTGTAGTTCATAGTTTATGATATTCGGCTTGTTGATAGTTTGTAGTTCCTAGTTTATGATATTCGGCTTGTTGATAGTTTGTAGTTCCTAGTTTAAGACCTTCGGCTTGTTGATAGTTTGTAGTTCCTAGTTTATGATATTCGTGCCTTTTTAGTTCACTGAGTGAACCACTTCGAAGGCCGAGTTTGATTTTGTGTTTTCACTAAACTGTCTTGGTAAACTTGTTTTTTTTTTCTGTGCCTGACAGATTGGTATTTCTAAATGAATTTTGTCTTATTATTGTCCTGTTTCAGGGCGTGCCACTGACACTGACAGTAATTGTATCCTTGAGATGCAGAAACAATGTAAAACTCACAACGAGGCGTTGACGGAAGCAGAAAATGACCACGAAAATCTTTGTTTGTAAGTATAAATGTTTGTTTGTAAGTATAAATGTTTGTATGTTTGTATAAATGTTGTTTTTTAAGTATATAATATGTTTGCTAGTGGAAATATCTGTAAGTAAAAATGATTTAAGTAGAAATGTTAGTTTGTAAATATATGCAGTGATGTGGCTATCGTGTATGTAGTTGTTTCAAAGAGACAAACATATAGTCTCTATGTGCATTTTTTTAAACATATGAAAGACTAGCTGACTCCCATGAACTTGTTGGTAGACCTATATGTTTATTTGAAGACTAAGACTAAGACTGCTTTATTGATCCTTGTGGAAATTTGTTGTGATTACAAGGACTCGTTCCTCATATAATGACAACACAACAGAAACATTCACATAATAGAACAGACACAACATAAAGAGTTCATTCAGCGACTAATTACAGATATCTTGGTCCTTTTCATGTTTCCTGATCAACGAGTGGCGTTGATACAGTCTGACCGAATAAGGTACGATCGAGTTTTTGTTTGGTCGGAACACTTTTGTTCATCCTACAATGGAACGTCCCCCAATAAGAACGCGTCCCGACATTTTGTGTTTGCGTGTACTCCATACCCCTTTTGACTCTTGAATTCTAAAGTCCATTTTTTAAATCCTGCATTCGAATGGCCCACATTCCGCCCATTTAGACTCTGCACTCATACACACTTCTTTGGCCCATCAGTTGTGGTCTCTAAAAAAAAAATCCATGCAAATTACTTTTTGCTGTTTTGCCTTTCTGTTATCTCGATTTTGTTTAAAACCAAATCAACGATTGAGTCGACAGTTTCCTTTCCAAGCCTGTCCCTTTTCGTAAACCATTTCTACAACACCTGTGAAGTGGCTACTTTTAATGACCTTCCCCCCCCCCCCCCCCCCCCGGATTTCTCTCTCACTTCCTGCAGCTTATGAATATTCATGACCTCGGCTACATTGACATGTCATTTCGACACGTGCCACTTGGCATGCCATTCCAGATTTAACCCCTCTATGTGGCACCTGTGATTCATTCAGTGTTGCTTTATGGACATCATCAAGGTCAGCGCCCCACACCATCCTCCCCACCGCCGTTCCTCTCTATGCAGGCTGCCCCCCCCCCACCTACCCACCTCCACTGCGAGATCAAATATTGGTTGATTGATTTCATCCCTTCCGCGACCTCGTTCAAAGATGACAGGAATCAAATATTTATCTTGCTTCGTTAGAGGAGTGGCTGAAACCATTGAGGGAGCCGCAGCCCTTGGTCAGTCTGACCGGTGTGACTAATGGATCGACAGGTGAAGGTTTTACAGCACTATAACAGTGGTCAGTGACCAGTCGAGGTCACATGGGGTCATTGGGTGTTGTTGCTAATCTGGCCTGCGTCAAACGTCTTCCTACTCTTATCAATATCACAAACACAGACCTATATATGTGTATTCTACCTAGACTGGAAAACGAAAAGTAATTCTTATCCGATAATGAGCAGATCACAGACCTATATATATATATAGATTGTTATGAACGTAGCTCTTTTTTTCAAGCTCTAAGGGAAGTCGCCCCGAATCTAGGAAAATCAATCTTTTCTGTCTTAGATAAGTAATGATCTTCAGTTTTCTAAGTTTAAAAATAATGTAATACCATTTTGCGGATCTTTACTAGAATGGGATATTAATCACATAACTATATAGGTCTACATCATAGACTTATATATTAGATATTAGATCTATATCTAGACTGGAAACCGGAAATAAATTCTTATCCGCGATTGATAGATTCACAGACCTATACATATATAGATTTTTATGTACGTAAACTCTTTTTTTCAGGCTCTAACGGGAGTCGCCCCAATCGATCTTTTCTGTCTTAGAAAAGTAATGATCTTTAGTTTTCAAAGTTTAGAAATAATGCAAAATCATTTCTCGGATATTCACGCAAATATATTTCCTGTTTGTTTCCATTGAGATAATGTTTCAAAAATCCTAGATGGAAATAATTCATGTTGATTTAAATCATCTTATGTACATTTAAATAGATTGATTACCTAGATCATTCTAGATTATGTATCTAAAAATTGCAAAATAATATTTATGAGACAAGAGTACTCTTATTTTTTATGTTCAATTATTAGATCTAGATCTAAAAATTAAAATACACTATAAGATATGTTACATAGGTTAGGGTTGAAAAAAAACTTGACTTCTTTTAACTTCTTTACAAAACAACGCCTTGATCCAACTTTCTACAAAATTTTCACGACATTTTTTGTAGTGTTAAAAAATCTCCATGTACAGTCTATGGTCTATCTATATATTCACGCAAATCTATGAAATAAAGCCATTTCGTGTTAGTTTCCATTGAGATAATGTTTCGAAAATCCTAGATCTAGATCTAGGTCGTAATAATTGAAGTCTGTTGATGTTAATCATCTTATGATTTTAAATTGTACATTTAAATAGATTGATTACCTAAATCTTTCTAGATCTAGATTATGTATCTACAAATTGCTAAATAGGAGACGAGCGTACTCTAGGTTGGGGTTGAAAAAAACAACTGTACTTATTTTAACAACTTTTTTTTTTGTGAAGTTTCTCACGACATTTTTGTCTAGTATAAAGAGATCTCCATGTCCAGTCTAGATATACTATGTTTAGGTCTGTGGTCACAAACTGAATTTGAGTATATGCTGATGTCGCAAACGGAATTAAGTATTGGTTGATGTCGCAAACTAAATTTATGTAATTTTTAAAGTTGCAAAACTGAATGTAAGTAGGCTATTACTTCGGCACCTTCGATGTGAGGTCACAGAGATCACGATTAGTTGGATGCCTGTTCGCGTGGTATGTGCTCTGAACTGTCGTCTAGATGTTCCCGGGCTCAATTCCTGCCCGCCGCCATCCCTCGCCGTTCTGTGGTGAGCCTAGCCAAGAGCGATTCCTTGAGCGTAGCCATGGGAGGTGTGTATTACCCCCCCCCTTTTTCTGGCCAATAACATCTTAAAGTTCTAAAGGAAAACTACAGTCACCAAATCCCGTAGGCAAGTGTTTAAAAGCAAAACTACTACAGTCACTAAATTACACAAGAGTAGTTAAATGAGGTTTTAGTTACCCCCCCCACACACACACATTTTTCTTTTTTTTTAAAACAAAAAACTGAAGGATAACTAGTAACTAAATTCCACAATCGTAGCCTTGGGTGTTTAAGTGTTAGATTCTAAAGCCACTACATTCTATGGGCGTAGCCAAGAGATGTTTGAGGTTAAAACGTCCTCCAATAAAAAAAAAAAAAAAAAACTAAAGTCAACTAAGTTCATGAGCGTAGCCAAGAATATATATGTGTGTGTTGTTTGTGTGCGTGGGTGCGTGTGCAAAGGAGAAAAATTCAGCCCTCCTCACGAAATAAATCCTGGTTACGCCCATGGTATACTCACTGCACTGATGTACAAGACATCGCTTCATCTCGCTACTTACAAGACCAACAAACCTTCTGAATAGTTCAATTCAAAGATATACTTTTGCTTCAAGATAATTATTCCCAGATCTGGGATCAAAGTTCATCCAAGTCATTGGTTTTACTAGTGCCCAAAACAATGGATGTATTTAATAGGGATTTGATCTCCTCTGGATACAGGTGGCCGCGCTGTGAACTGGGGCCAGAGGGAAACGATTTGAAAAAGTTCTTCCTGGCCACCGACCTGTTGACATCTGTGTTCGTTTTGCTGGTCAGTTCAATATGGCGGCGGCGTTCACGTCTGCTTTCCTGCCATAGATCTGGAGTAAATGTGACCTTACCCCGGATGTTGTCATTCTCATTGTTTCTAAAGAGATGGTTACAATGAATTCATTTCTAATGTATCACGTGTGCGTATGGCTGACATGGGAGGGTCCGAAACTTGTAGTTTGGAAAAGGGGGGGGGGCATATGGAGCCTGATAATATAGGTCCGTGCAGTCTAATTACAATTTTACTTGTCCCTGTTTTCCCCCCTAACAAACAAATGTATTCATTCAATCGGGCTATGTAATTAGCAATAATAATTGTATAATAATTTATTAATGATAATTAAAGAATTTAAGCTATAACCACCCCATCCTCCCCACACTTACAATACATTGTTCGACTGTCACACTAGTCGATGTGGTGCCAGTTGGAGTGAGAGGCTATGAACGTGAAAACGTAGCTGGCTACTGTTTCAATAGTTTCAAAAGAAATGATTCGCTTATTCATTGAAACTGCTGCTATATTTTTAAAAAGTGCGATCGTTCTCCCCTCCTTTGATCTGCCCATGATATTCGCCTAGAAGGAGGAACGAAATCATATCCTACAGTTTGATGTTGGTCTAGTTTTTATACTATTGAAAGTCTGGTTTCACCAGATGTATCGCCTCCCTTCCTGCTCCGTGTAGATGCACTGGTAGTCTTCTGAAAGCCTGCTTTTTACAAACGTTACGTCACACTGTGTCTGTCTAGTCAAAAGTTTGAACGCATTGTTTCTCCCACACTCGGATCAAGTTGAATCTCAACATAATCAACTCTTTAGTATTTGTCATCTCTTCTTCTGCGTTCTCATTTTCATATTGTAGGGTAGAAGAAGAAATGGCAAAGATTGTAAACCCTGTTTACATTTGGTCCTGCGAACTCTTTAGCTTGTGGAAATTAGACAACATAAAAACTATCAACAGAGAGCTTTGAAACATTTGTTGATTTTGACTGTACATTCGATCTAAATAGATCTAGACTTCTTGATTGGATATTAAAACAGGATAGACCTATTTATATGGATCTACTTGAAAAATTAGATTCTAATTTAAAGTTGTTTTAAAGATTTAAATAGTTATGAGTTACGCCTATAGTAAACCTTCTCAGTATTCATTACAAAGCTTATATCAACTCACTTTGTCTGTCTGTCTGGTAAAAAGTGTGTACACGTTATTTCTCCCACACCCATTGTCGAATCAAGCTGAAACTTTGCACAATTATTCATTGACATAGACAAGACATGTATCAATAATTTAAAAAAAGTAACAATTAGAAAATTAATTACTGGTAGCTTATTATTTTATTTAATAGAAACAAGGGAAACTTATCCTTCAGTATTCACAGATATGGCTAAATGTGTTGGATGTAGTCCCCGTGTTCACGCTAGTTCTCCCATCACGTCTTCTCCCATCACGTCTTCTCCGATCAAGTTGAAACAATGATTTGTTGTACCTAAAGAGAACATGAATCAATAAACAAACAAAAAAAAACAAAAAAAAAAAACTCAATTAATTGTTTGGTAATTATTTATTTTGTTTGATATCCAATAAGGGAAATAACTTGAACATTATTGGTGGATATAGTTTTAAGGTCGGAGCTATTCCCCTTTAGATAACTTTTTTTTTATTATGCTTGTTTTTATTGAATAGTCTATAGATCTATTTCTTGTATTGTGAAACACTAGAACTAGAAAATCACAGTGTACATCTGTTTGATCCCATCTCCAGACACTTCTATGCTTCTCTGAGGTGTGTCGCTACTGTGTCGCCAGGATGTATTGATACTGCCATGCACACACTGCAGCACTACACACACTCACCTTGGCATTGTGAGCTGAGTCAGGAGTTGGTGAGTGTTTTTAGAAGCAATCTTAAGATTCTTAAGACAGTTCAAGGGTTAGGGCCTTACTATTTAAAGTATGTTCAAACACCTAACATGAGCTTAATGTAGACAAGATTGTTCTGGAGTTAGATGTAAATGTAATGAATTGTAATGTAAGTAAAGTTGTACATAACAAACTTAGCATTAGGTTGTACTTAACAAATCTAGCATTATGTTGTATATAACAAACGTAGCATTAGGTTCTACTTAACAAACGTAACATTAGGTTGTACTTAACAAATCTAGCATTAGGTTGTACTTAACAAATCTAGCATTATGTTGTATATAACAAACGTAGCATTAGGTTGTACTTAACAAACGTAGCATTAGGTTGTACTTAACAAACGTAACATTAGGTTGTACTTAACAAACGTAACATTAGGTTGTACTTAACAAACCTTGCATTAGGTTGTACTTAACAAACGTAGCATTAGGTTGTACTTAACAAACGTAACATTAGGTTGTACTTAACAAACGTAACATTAGGTTGTACTTAACAAACCTTGCATTAGGTTGTACTTAACAAACGTAGCATTAGGTTGTACTTAACAAACCTTGCATTAGGTTGTACTTAACAAACGTAACATTAGGTTGTACTTAACAAACGTAACATTAGGTTGTACTTAACAAACCTTGCATTAGGTTGTACTTAACAAACGTAACATTAGGTTGTACTTAACAAACGTAACATTAGGTTGTACTTAACTTAAGTCTTTCACAAACTTTATATGCTTATAAAATGTGGAGGTGACAAGTTCAGCCTGCTCTAAATAGTGTGTGTGTGTGTGGGGGGGGGGGGGTCGCTATTACTTATGTAAAAGGATTAATCATTGAGCTGGTCCTATGGCTGCTTAATAATTGTTAGCTACCGAAACAGTTGAAGGTCTCTGCCCTCTGAACTTTTACATTTTACATGGAACTTGACTATTGAATGTAGAGCTCTAGCTTGTTCTTGGTTTGTTGAAAGGCCTTTGAAAGAACTCTTTTGTTTCTCTCTAACTCTGTATGTGTACTTCCACTTCCCCAGGCTTTAGAACTTCAAAGTTTAGCCAGCAACTTCTACAAGAGTCATACAACAACGACCAGCCCTCCAGAAACATCAACGATCAATGGCTCTGCTGTAACATTAACCACGGCTATCAAAAGATCAACAGTTAGATTGGATTCCAAATCAACAGAAGTCCACGCCAACAATGCCAGTCAACAGGAGCACAAGTCACGCAGTAAGTATCTGCAGGTGTTGATCACTTAGTGGCACTGTAGACTTAAGCACCTTAGGTATTAATATATAGTCAGTGTAATCATGTTATGTACATATGTACATGCACATGCATTTCAGGTGCATGGTTATGATTTTTAATTACATGTTAATTATCTTATTTTCTGGTAATCATACTTTGTATAGGGTAATGCTATGTATAGGGTAATCATGTTATTTATGTGATGATTATGTTATGTTGGGTCAACAGGATAATACCATCATTAGGAAAGTGTCTGATAATGTACATTAAAACAAGTCTTTGTAAAAAAAAAAATTATATATTTTTTTTACTTGATAATTTTACAGCCAAGAATTGTTTTGTAAATTTTAGACATTTCTTCATATATGAAGATTAGTACATCTTAGCCTCCTGTAGAATAGCAAGTGTTGGCAGAAGACTGGGTTTGAACCTGGAACCTTCAGATCATGACAGTCTAGAGCATATACAACATGACTAGCCCACCATTAGTCATTAGTTAAGATAACAACCAAATAAATGTTAGAAAATATGTCAATGTGATATGAACTCTTCCTTGTAAAGGGCTTAATACTGATAGTGGCTGTTAGTTAATAGTTAGAAACTGAAGCATTTATGTCAATATTCAGTGGTTTAGAATAATTCATTTGTTTGGATATTTTATTAACAGCGTGAACATCAACTTATCACAACAGAGTCCATGTACCTTCTTGTTTCAGTTTCAATTCTTATTACCAGTGATTTAGTCAGAGATTTAAAAAAAAAACATTCCCTCAGAACTTGTCTTAACAAATGGGTTGGTCTGAAGGTTAGGCTCAGGGTTAGAGCTTGCATGTGAGAGGTCTATCCTAGCTGAAATCAGACACAAACATACACACAAAAAACAACATTGAAAACATTTTGGGTGATTGATTTACACTTTGGCTTTAGCTTGACTTTAAGAACTTATTTTATAGTTTTTGGGGGTTTTTTTGTCTATACATTTTTTTTTAATATGTGAACAAGTGAGATTGTTGATATTATACACATACCATTGCCAACATCAAGTCACTGAACTATACAACTAGGACAAATATTTTGGTCAATTCTAATTTGAGAATCTTTTGTTGCTTTGTTTTGTTTCACATGTTTTGGGTGTTCCTTCAGATATGAAAATAATGACATCCTGGCCCTAACAGCAGTGTATGCTTCAGAATAGATGTGTGAATACATTTTATTTAAAAGAAAATAGCTTTTTTTTTATTTATTGTAATTTTTTTCTATTATTGCCCATAAGTTCTTATCTCTTTGTGCTTATTTCTAAGTTCTTACCATTTCATTTTTAATCATTCATTTTAAACCAAAACATCCTTTTTTCCCCCTCCAGATTCAGCGGTTACTTGGAAAGTCACTGACCTGTACATATTGACTGCAATTGGCTATATGTTATATAGCATGTTCCAGAAGAGTGCTTTGTCTTGACCAAAACAGTCGTCATGACTCCTGTGTTCAAATGGGAGGGTCTTAATTAAAAGGGACCTAATCAATGCGACATCATTCCATCCTACCAAGTTCAGTAGCCTTGTTGTATTGATACATTAATTCAGCTGCTTAATGTAATCTGCTTAATTGAATTCATTCTGTGAATGTTGACATTCTGTTGATTCATTCTGTGTGCAGTCAGTTATGTCAACTGCTAAAAGATTTGCTCTTGAAATACATAAAGAGATCATGTATAGTCATTTATTTTAATGCATTTTCTATCCAGTTGTAATCATTTTAGTTCTTAGACCTATTCCATCAAGAAATTATTTTTATATCTTATTTCACAAGTAGCCATCTTATTTTGTTTTCTGTAATGGTTTAATTTGAAATCAAATCACCTGGACCTTATTTCATCTTCTCTTAGAAAACACATTCCTTTTATGTTTTTTTTATCTAATAACCTCTAAATTTTTAGAATTTTTTATTCTATTTTTTTTTTCACATTTTAAAATATAATTTTTGTTGGGATGGGCTGTATCTGGGGATATTATTGAATTTATGATAGGTTATACAAAATTAGATAAATTTCTATTTTAGTGTACTAATAAATCAAATTTAAAAATGACTAAAGAATAGATCTGCAAGTATTATGTTATCAATTTAAAAAAAAAAGTTTTTTTAAAATGTATTAAAAAAAATAAATCTCTTATTGGTGGTTATGTATCTTAATCTTTAAAAGTTTTTTCACTATTGTCTTGTATTGTTTCATTTCATTCTGCTGACAACTCTGATCTATACCTTTAACTAAAGATGGATAGCTGTCTGATCAGGTGGTATGCACTCTGGATTGTCATTTTGATTGTCCCGAGTCTGAACCCTGCCTGCCCCAATCCCCTGACATCCTAATGGAATTTCAGATTAGGGTGTAATAATCTTCAATTCTAAAGGAATATCAGGAATGTAAAACATGCATAGCATTAAAAAGAGAATTTTTGTAATTTTTCAATGTAGACCTTCAATTAATTTGATAGAAAGCTTTTTTTTTATTGTTTGGTTCAAATGAGTTGGAATTGCTTAAAATAATCCATTAAAACCAATTTCCTTAGTTGTGAGAGGGCTTAAAATCCATCCCATCTTGTTAAATAATTGTCTCGTCTGCCAGTTCCAGAAGGGAAACAACAGAGAAAATCCTTGTTATCTTAAATCAACATGATTCCAGTATTAGTTTACCCCAGCATTCAAGCTGTCCCACCCAGTTCTGCACTTAGAAAGTCATCCAAATAAACTTGAAGTCTCTCCCATGAGATTGTCTACTCTAGATTTCTACTCTCTGACCTCCTTCTTGCCACTTCTGGAGATTAACCATTTCAAAAACAATTTCTTTTCATTAACGAAAAAATTTTTTTTAACAATATGTACATTCCAAAGTTTTTTCAAACAGTGTCCAGTAAATGGCCATTATGTTGTGAATGTGATGTCATTATTCAAGGGTTTATTTCATGTGATTCAACACTATAGAACAAAATATTACTCTACCATGTATTTATTCAAACTATTAGAACACATGTTCTGTTGTAATGCAATGTTGCTGTTGTTGTTTTTTTGGTTAATTTATTGCAATCAGTCATACAGATCTGCACCTGTTTCTTACTATATTTATTTTCTTTTGATTCTTTTTTAATTCATGTTTTGCAGGTGCCATTTTGTTCTGTTGAAATTCAAAAGCTACAAATTTGACTTTGTTCTTAAATAAAACATGAATTGATTGAACTGTGTACATAGAATCAATGAACAGAAATCAAAATTTGTTTTATATTCATATATTTAATTTCTTATAACCATTTTTTTTAATTCTTTCTTTTAAAGGTTGTGAGGGTATAGATATACATAAATAGAATTCATTATTATAAATTAACAGAATATATTTTATATTTTAATTTGTTATTAATTGTGTGTATTTTCTTTTTTAATTAAAATAGTAGCTTATTTTACTCTTAACATTTTTCAATTTAAAGAAATTTTATAATTTAAAAAAATATATTATTAATTTAAAATTCATACATCTGAATTCAAAATACAAATATTAATAAGATCTGTTTATAATGTGTTTCATGATTTGATTTGCTTCTACTTTCTGCATTCTATATTTATTTCATCTATTTTTTTTTTTTTAAATACAATTTAACTTAATCAAATAATTTTAAAATTATTTATTTATTTTGTTGATTTCCGCACAAATTTTGTAATATTACTTAATGTGAATAACATTTGTACAATTTATATGATTTTAACAGAGTAGACTATAAATTCAATTTAATGTCTTTGTCAAATTTACCATATCTACATAATTGTACAAAAATGTCTGGGTTTTTATTTTTATTTAAATGCCAATTATCTGCCCTTACTTTCTTCCTATGCTTCCCCTTTGTTGACATATTTTATACAAATTATGGATTATTAAATAAAATCTTTTGAATATATGACATTGTCCTATTCATAATTTGTTTGCTTTATAGCTTCACATGTTGGGGAAAATGGAAGTAAGTTAACTCTAGATAGACACTATTCACTTTTGGTTTAGTACATATTATGTCCATACGGTGGCAAGACTGCACTAAAAACAGCAATGTCCTTGCGAACGCCAGTATGGACAATATAGGGGCATCTTATGGTCCGACAGTTACGCTGGGCAGGGAACATATCCCGTATGGGAGACAAATGTATGCCAAAAGCAGTCTTTTTTGGTGAGCTAAAAATTGGTCAAGGTAACAGAAGTGCCCCAAGGAAATGCTTCAAAGACCAGCTTAGGCATTAACTTCCTTGGCTGACATAGAAGAGAGCACCTGGTTGCATGTGGCCTCAGAACGAGACAGCTGGAGGTCACTCACGAAGGCCGCGGGATACATTTGAGACCAAAAGAAAATCCGCTGCCATGGACAGACGCATACGACAAAAAGAAAATCTTAATCAAACACCTGCGAACAATGGTTATGCTTGCCCTGATGTGGCTAAATATGTAGGTCACAGCTTAGGCTGCATAGCCATGGGAGATACTGCATTCCTCATTAATCTTCGGACTTGAAGACAAGCCTTATTAGTAGTTGCTATGAAAGTAACATTTCCTGAGACTTCCATGTTGTGTTGCACTCCATCAAGGCCTGTTCAGTTTATAAAAGATAACTTAGCCCTCACACTTGGTAGACTTAAATACCAAGAAAAAAGAAAGTTGACAGTAAAATTGTCTATTAATGAAATGAAAAGATGAAGCTGAGCTATATAGGCATTTTGCATTAAAAGAAACTACATCCAATAAATAGTGGCATTTTACGTCTCGAGAGACGATCTTTTCCCTTTGCAACTTCTTGTGTGACTAAAGAGGCCAATCCTTGATACACAGGTTGGGCATATATAATCACCAGGCGCCGTTGCATTTTCACCCTTCTTTCTGCTTCTGTTGTGTCTGACATCTGCAATCTGTGACCCTTCCTTTATGCTCTCTCTGTGGATCTGTCCAGTGCCACCTCTTCCCAGTTGCCAGTGTCGATTTTGAAGAGCTTCATGTCGCGTTTGCATAGTGTAGAACTTCATATAAATAAAGAAAAGAAAATAGCATTAGGGCAGTGCTACTCACATTTTCTTTGTCAACAGTTAAGTGACTACAAAGATTGAACTCTGCAATCCCATATAAAATTGATAACATTATAAAACCTATGCCATTATAGTTATAGTATAATATTCATAAAAGCATTTATCAATTAATTTCAATATTTAATGAATTTGTAAATTTCAAGTTTTGGCTGAGTTGTAAAGTGCTTGGCTTCCTAAACATGGTGTCTTGGATTCAAATCTTGGTAAAGGATGGGATTTTGAATGTCTGGATTTTTTACCCAACTCTAATGGATACCTGATGTAGTTGAAGAAAGTAAAGGCAGTTGGTTGTTGTGCTGCCCACATGACACCCTTGTTAATGTTAGACAAAGAAACAGAACTTTACATCATCTGCCCTAAAGATCACAAGGTTTGAAATGAAGTACTTAATATCAAGTTTTCTATGAACCATTATTTAAAAGTTTTTTTTAAAACATGTTCAATGTCTCACCAGTTGCGAGTTAAATGCTATAAAATGATATAGTCATTAGGACATCAGAAAACAACAGTTGAGCAAGTTTAGGTAACAGTCCAATGCATGTCTTACTAGCAATGTCCCCCACCCCTCCAGTTTCACTTAGCTCCCAGCAATGTCCTAACAGTTTCATTTAGCTCCCAGCAATGTCCTAACAGCTTCACTTAGCTCCCAGCAATGTCTAAACAGTTTCACTTAGCTCCCAGTAATGTCCAAACAGCTTCACTTAGCTCCCAGCAATGTCCAAACAGTTTCACTTAGCTCCCAGCAATGTCCAAACAGCTTCACTTAGCTCCCAGCAATGTCCAAACAGCTTCACTTAGCTCCCAGCAATGTCCAAACAGCTTCACTTAGCTCCCAGCAATGTCCAAACAGCTTCACTTAGCTCCCAGCAATGTCCCCCAACCCCTCCAGTTTCACTTAGCTCCCAGCAATGTCCAAACAGCTTCACTTAGCTCCCAGCAATGTCCAAACAGCTTCACTTAGCTCCCAGCAATGTCCTAACAGCTTCACTTAGCTCCCAGCAATGTCCTAACAGCTTCACTTAGCTCCCAGCAATGTCCAAACAGCTTCACTTAGCTCCCAGCAATGTCCTAACAGCTTCACTTAGCTCCCAGCAATGTCCTAACAGCTTCACCTTGAGATGTGACACAGTAACTCAGTTTTCTGAATATCTTAATTAGACAAAGAAATGTTGGTCATACAGTGCACAATAAGACATTCACTTCTGACAAAACTTGGCAAAGTTAATGATAAAAAGTTTATTTATATTGGTAAGTAGACAAGTACTCATGGCTAAAAATAGAATATGTATATTTATATATAATTCTTCAATATCTTTTTTTATATTTCAATTTTACAATGTTAAAAAAAAAAATATTTGATTGGTAAATCGCATTATTAATTAAAAGACACAAAATAAAAATATTCAAATATTCTTAAAATTTTGTGATCATATACTGTTCCAATTAAAAGATGAGTAATTTCCTATTACTCTGTGGTCATTCAATTGTCCATTCATGCTAAATGAATTCAAAGTTGAACAGCAGAATATTCAAATGTTTGATGTGAATATTAAAATAAAAGAGAATCAATTCTCAATGTAATATCACACAAACTTATTCACACACAAAAAGTTTTAGTTCAAAGCAAGAACTATAAAAAAAAAAAAAAATAAAAAAAAAAAAATTAAAATTGTTCTTTGAATAGCAAAGAAATACATGCAATGGTATATTGATGTACACAGTTCTTTAGTCACATGCACTTTGTAACAACAGTCATCTCGTAGAAACACTGACTATTTATAATCTAACATTTGACTCAAATCATTACCGGTAGTTGAAGATGTTTTAGTTCCTTATAAAAAAAGTAAAGGGAAACAACTGATATTTCTGAAATGGGATTTCGTTATCTACACATATCTATAAGTTATTTCCCTTACCTTTGTTATGTCTGCGACAAAAAAAAAATGTGGACTAACTAAGAATGCTAAAAAAAATATTTCTAGATCTATATATTTTACACAACCACTAAAAAGAAAGATACAAGTGTTTTGAGATCCAAATGTAACAATTGCTTGAACTCTACAAGAAACTAGAAACTAGTAACACTAGAGGAATCTTTTGTTTTATAAAGTATCAGAATAGATCCTTCTTGGGCAATACCACCAGACACACACATATACTAAGTAGATAAGGTTGAAAAAAGAGTTTGAGAACTATTGCTCATAGGATACTTAATAGCTTAGTGGTCAGAACAGAGACTGGACACAAGATCTAATAATAATATACAATCTCTTCTTGCACTCACTCTAGGGGGAGAGCATTCCTGATTGTCCTAGAAAAAAATATGTGTGATTGGCACTGACTATGTGAAGTCTATGTTTTGCAAGACATCAACATAAATAGATCTCTATGGTCTGGCTCTTTTACTAGGATCTGGTGATTTCAAAAATCTTCCAGAAATACACAAAGAGAGCTAAAACAAAACAAAAAATGTAACTAATCAAAATGAAAAGCATTTCTGAGGAAATTAAAGAAAAAAAGTATTAATTGGCAGATTCAAATGCAAGACCTCTATCATCTAATATTTTAACAAATCCAAAGTTGGACTGTTGTTTTTTTTTTCAATCATTCTAAAAACTCGGCAACCTCATCATCTAAAATGGAGAGATTTGTTTAATATTTGAAATTTTCCAGCTAAAACTTTTCTTTCCAAGAGATGGTAGTGAACAAAGAGTTCTGGCCAGGACAAATGCTATATTTCTATCTGAGAAATCAAACCAAAAATGTAAAAACATGTTTAGCTTGAAGTAGTGATGTCTAAAAATACTGGCAATGATACTATCTCTTTGTCATCCACCCTGGGCTCTCTCTTTGTTCTGCACTGAACAATGAGACACACACACACACACATACTGGAACAACACTGGTGGAGCCAGGCAACTTGGAAATAAAATATTGATTTTTCCTTGGTCAGGTAATTCAACTGCTTGGTCAACGCCCAATTGTAAGACCTTTCATTGGCTAATGGCTTTATCAAGGAGAGAGAGGAAAAAAACTTAATGAAGAAAACAAACAATAGAAAATGTGGGGATAAAATGACACTACAGCTTGTTGATATATTATTGATTGGAGACTGGAGTTGAATGAGACATGGGAGTGGACGAGTTGAACAAAGACATGTGACTTGTTGAACTGATTCACTCACACACACAATTGTATAGGTTAGGCTTCTTTTTTTCTTTAATATTGCTTTCCAAAAGAAATATTTTATTGTTTAGAGTTGAGACAAATATTTACATAAATATTTCATATCAGAAACTCTGGTCATTTTATTCTTTTTCCTTGAAAATTTTAGAAATTATTTGGCAGCAGTTTAACTTTTTTATTTTGTTAAAAAAAAATAGTGACAACTAGAAGTTCGAAGAACAATGGACAAAGTATTGGTCCTGATGGGGGAATGGAGAGACATTACTATCAGATCAAGTTGAATAAATCATGCACAAGTGTATACAATCAGAGAAATGTTCATGAACAGAAAAACAATATAAAAGGTTAAGGCCTGAGGGCTTATGTTTTTTTTTTTTGTTTTAACATCTAACACACACAGTACAAGCTCATATCAGAAGTTGTAAGCTTAGAAAAAAAAAATCAAAGATTGTACAAATCTATAAAAGAACAGGAACTGTAAAAAGTTCCAAGACAAAAATGTTTATTGTTGAGAAAGACTTTGAAACAAAGAGAGTAATATGCCTATGTTTTAAAACACATTAGAAAAAAATATATTTTCACAAACTAAAAAATAAATCTACCAACATTTAGTACTAGTGCATAAGTACTCAGATACAAAAATACATTTTTTCAGGTAACAGAGACCAAAAGAAATTATTTCATTAATCACTTTTACTTTGTAAAAAATAATAACAATAAAATAAAATTTTCTATTAGGACAGTAGGTCTACATGTTGCCAAATATTATTAGCTTTATTACTACTATTAGCTCTTGGTTTGATATGGAAGAAAAAAGTTTTGGTTTGTATTTTCTATAAATCTGGCAAATGTCTTGACACAGCCAATAATAAAACCAATTGTGACTATTCTACATAGAATTGATTTCTTACTATTTCTATAGTCTGTTCAATGATTGCAGATGGAAAACAAGCTCTTAGTTTTTTGTTTAGAAACAAATAAAAGAGAGAACCAGAGGCCAGACACTATGTTGACAGATCCAATGTGCAGACAGTAAAGTGGTTGTTGATTAAAGTGAGAAAAGTCAGGAACTGGATTATCTCCCACACCTGTGGACTCACTGGTCCCATTCTTTAGTCTTGTCCCCTCAGAATTCTTGAACTCCACAACACAATTGTTTTTTAACACAAACATTTCATTTTGACTAAGCCAATTGTTCATCCTTCTCACATCACAAATTGCAGACAGTTAGTGTCAATAGCACAGCACTACAATCAGACTACTAGAACAAGTAAGGCACAGGTGTTCAACTTGGAGACACTTTACAATCATCAGACACTGAGGAAAACATTCAAGCTACTCAGAAGAGATTTTCATTGATTGAAGTATATAATGATGTCAGGCTCAGAACATGCTTTCAAAATAAACTTTGCACTAGGTAAAACCTGTCTCCTGGGATGTCACCTGACATCTTCAACGGGACCATTTGAACATACATCAACTATTGAGCAGAGTACAACTGTTCAGAAAGATCTTGTGAAAAATGAAGCAATAAGCATCACTTGCCACAGATCAATACTTTTTTTTACTCAGATTCAAACAATTCATACAAACAAATTGTTGATTAAAATTGAGTAATGATTCAAGATACTGACAAGTTTGAGAACCCTAACCTATATAAGTTTGTCCAAACTACACAAAAGCAATGAAAGAGGACAATGGCAGCATTGTGTCCTCTAATTTATTTGTATTATATAAGATAAGATAAGATTGGTTGTGTCCATTACAAGAACTCACACATCACGCTGGTTAGTCTAAATAAGTATCAAATATTTAGCAAAAAACCTGATAAATCCTAATAAATGACATCTGTTAATTCCAAAATTCAGATTCGATAAGTCAACTGATATTTTATTGATATCATAAGTACACTCCTTGAAGCCAATTAGGATGATCAGCATTCAATAACATTTATTCAACAACAACTAATGTACTTAAACAATGTCAACATTCACACCAAAGCTCATAAACACAAATGTATTACAAATTATTTTACTAAATCAAAAAATAAAAGACATCCATAAAAGTCACCAAACAAGTCTGAAATCACTTTCTGAATGTCATTTGAAATATTGTTTATATACAAAAAATCCTTTCAATGTATATAGATGTACACATGAATAATAATAACATTTTAAAAAAAGAATCTTTCATCGTATGTATAAATAGTAAATAGATGTAAAACTGAAACAGGTGAAGAAGAAAGTCTTTGAGGAACTACCTGAGAACAAGATATAAAGAGAGAATCTTTCAAGATTTGTTTCTTGGCATGAACAACAATAACCAAAGCACTTAGCAGTGGCATGCAGAAGGGTCAAGGTTCAGGGTCCTAAGGCTTCTAGGAAGGTGTACTGGATGCCCTTTCAATATGATAGGACCAAGGCTTTTATAGACACAAATACAAAATGCTTACTTTGGATGCACTGTTGTATTGAAGATTGTCAGATATGGTGGGAGGTATTAGCTATATCCAGTGGGGACTGAAGCACAGAAATGTTGATAGGTTTTTTTTTGGTCGAAAGTTCTAGGATCAGTTTTGTGTCTGTACTTTTGAGCACTGCAGACTGCAAGTTTCTAAAAGTAGCTCAATTTTCTTTGTATTTATTTGACAACATTGAAGTTAATTGAGTGCTCTTGATATTGTTTAGTTTACAGGGGAATCCTTACTACCTATGAAAGCATAAATACATTCGGGACTTTGAATGCAATGGGTTCACTGTTGCATGTATGTAATTCAATTCAAATGGTAACTCTTCAAATAGCAACATTTCTTTTCAAAGACCTTTGTTTCTGTACAAATCTGATCTGTGGGCGAGGGAGAGGAAGCTGACCCTGAGATGTTCTGCATGCCATTGACACTGAGAGCATAATATATCAATAGTGTAGATGTAATCTAGACATAATTTGTAGTATATAGATCATGATACACATGTCACATGTATGAGCAGGCTTTTTTAATGTTCAAATTCACAATAAAATCTTTTCAAACAAAACTCCATCAAAAATAAAAAGCAACAAGAAGCGGTTTATAAAAAAAAAAACAAGATTAAAAAATTAGTCTGTGAATATAAATACTTGTTTAAATATTAGCAGCTGACATAGGTCAATATAGTGTAAGGCTATTAAATAAAGGGAGATATGGTGTGAACCCGTTCATCTATTAAAAAAAACAGCGCATGAAGGATTTATGTCATAAAAAAAACAAGTTTATGAAACAAAAATAACATTGGAAACAAAAACAACAGAAAAGTAAAATCACAATTTTCTTTTTGTTAAGTTAAACAAATAAAATAAAACAAAAATTATTAAACATCTTTGTCAACAAATTGCTTAGTTCTGGGTTTGGAAGTACTTTGTCATAGAAATGAACTGGACAGTCTCTGATATCAACATTCAACTTTGTTGGTCAATGGAATTAAAAACTAACACAGAGGTATAGATAAAATATAGAATTGCTTTGTAAGCAAAGAAGCAAAACAAAAAATATTTCAAAATAAATTATTACTTAAAAATCACTAAAAACATTCAGGCAGTAATTGTGGTTTAGTACTTTTAAAATACTAAAAGGATCAATAAAATGAAACAAAATAGATTTCTATCATTTGCATCATTTTGGGGAATTAGGAAAACAGCACAAGTCAAAATGTTCTTATCAAATTGAAATAAGTTTCCAGATGAAATCTGTTTTCAATAAGACTTGTGTTTAAAGACTTGCCAACTTTGTGACATACTTTTTAGTAGCAGCTGTGAGAGTGTGAAGAGTGAATCACTCAGTGAAAAGACTTGATTGGCCACATTAATTTCTTTGACTCTTAAAGCTATTTGTTCACTTTAGGTAATATCAAGTTTTATACATTTTTTAAATTTTTTTTTTTTATCTTTCTCTTTTTAATTGTAGGTGATAATTTATTTTAAATTTATTATTATTAGCTGTTTGGACAAAACATCTTCTTGAGGTTTTAGACTGCGCACGGTTTCTATTACATAGTAACAAATATTTTCTCCTGATTCTGCATAACTGTTTTGATATCCAGTTGGACTTTTTGTAACTTCTATACCTGTAAAGATGTACATGTCCATCACTGGATAACAGCTCAGCAGAATGATCACTAGCAGATGAAGGCCACAGATTGGGAGATGTGAAGGCAGTGGTAGAGTTCAGTGGTGTGAAAGGTGGGCAGGAGGATGATGAACAAGAGGATGGTTCAGGGGGTAGTGCCATGTTTGCATCAGATAAATCCAATTCATTCATTACATGAGGAAAGTGGATCTCAACTGGGCTAATGTCAATGTCATCTGAGAGTCTATGTGAGCTAGACATAAACTCTTCCACTTCCTTGCACTGAGGAACACAAGACAATTCATTCACCTGCTGAAACATTTCTTGGTCTTTAAGATTGTTCTGGAATGGTTTCTGGCTGCCTTTAATGTTTGAAATATAGTTGACAAACATTTTTGTTTCAGTTTTATTGCTTCTAGATCTTTTCTTTGAACACTCTGCAATATTGATGACCTGTCTGGAGTCTCTTCTGATCTGTTGACTTTTGTCCTTGCAGGGAGATGGAATGCTATCTTTTCTTCCCTCTGGACACTTCATTGCTTCTTTAGGGCCATGGCTGATGCTTGAAAAAAAATCATCAAGCTTACCAATATCCTTATAAATATTTAGGTTAAATTCTTTATCATCAAAGTAATCTCCCTTTCCTGCATTGTAGTTAGAGGACAATGTTGGCAGTAAAGAGAATAAATGTTTGAAAGGATTTTGGCTAGGGAAGATCTGAGCATGGTAAATCTGTGGTTCAGTTGCGGTTCGAAAAGTGGAATAGAAACCCCCTGGATACATATGAGCATGTGGGTGCATTGGGTACGCTGTCGGTCCAAAGCCAGCTTGATTTGGAGCAAACTGACCCAAACTGGTGAAACTGGGAATGCTGGAGGGGGTGATGTGTGGAGCAGTGGGGTAGAATGGTGTATTTATGGGTGACCGCATACTGCTGTGATTGGCATGATTAGCTGTGGCATGAGTCAGATCCTGAGAGAAACCAGCCATGCTGTGGTGGAAGCTGTGTTGCTGAGAACTGTAGCGGGATGAGGCGGAGTCAGGCAGGCCAAGGCGGCAGGAGGACGGAGTAAAGGATGATGGGAAAGGTGTAGAGTGCTGTTGAAAGCCATAAGCAGCAGCTGCTGCAGGGTGGTTTGGCAGGGCTGGTGGTGCCCATGTATGTGGTCTAGGTAACCCATAGGGCATAGAGCTCCACGTGTCCATTGGTGAAAAGTATGGGTCCCTGGGAGGTAAGGTTTTGTTACTTTGGTGATGGCTATGGTGGCTGCTCATGGAGTTCAAAGGTGACACAGCAGCTGCTGCAGCTGCAGCCAAATTCATATCACTGTTGTGGTTCATGCTGGCAGCACCCTGATCCAGCTTACAGTGAGCTGCATTCAAACATGCTGCACCAGGGCCAGCCGAATACCTTGACATGTCTCCCAGGCTACCCTTAGAAGGGTCAAGAACAGAATGATGGTGGCCCATTGTGTCAAACAATGAGCTACGATGTTGATGTTCAATCATTCTGTGCCTCAATGGGTCCAACATGCTGTTATTCATGGCAGACAGTGCAGCAAATGGTGACTGGTTCAGCCTGCAAGAACTTAACTCAGATTGGTGAGATGAAGAGACAGAAGGGACAGATGCTGGTGATGACAGGGCTGATGCTGGGGCAGAGGTTGTATTGCTGCTGTTGCTTACATTCTGAGGAGCTGCGCTGCTACTGTTACTAGAGTTTGTCACAATGGTGGGAGCCTGTGTACTCGAAGGCTTGCGGGGTGGTGTGGGTGCAGACTTCTGTGAAGCAGCAATGGGTGTTTCCTGGCGAAACCTTGGCACCGGCTTGCGAAGATAAACACATTTCCTGTAGATACAAGCCTGTTTCAAAACATCCTTTCTCATGCAGTATTGACACTTGTTGCAGTTTTCTTTCACCTACAAAGTAAAACATTATAAAGCTTAAAATTTAAAATGAAGTCAAGGTACTAATCTATCTATCTATCTATTATAAAGCTTAAAATTTAAAATGAAGTCAAGGTACTAATCTATCTATCTATCTATGTAATTTAAGTCTAAATCTAATCTAATCTAATCTAATCTAAATCTAATCTTATCTTATTTTATATAATACAGACGTTACTTTAAAAAAGAAGATGATTACGTCCTACGTGTTATGCATTTAGTCATGCATATTAACCAATGACTTAAATTCTGCCAAGTCACTGGTCTTCCTGGCTAGCTCAGGCACTAGGGAAGAAGGAGTATTGGTACAAATTTGTCCTAATCTAATCTAGAATGGGAGATCAAAATGGATTAATAACCAAAATACTTTTATGTTTGGCTTACTTTCACATCTAAATGCCAGTTATGGCCAGAATGTAATTTGTTTTTCTTCAAATACCGGTACAACATGAGCAGACTTGACATAAAGCTAAATTATTGTTTCAATATATATATAAACATTGTGTGGGTCTGTTTCCTACTTCCCTCGTGTAGAGTTCTAATGATAACGTGTTTGGGCAGCTAGCCATTGAAATGTAATGCAGGTGTTTCCATTAGACAGTGAAAGAGCATGGCTTTACTTTAAGGGGCTAAGGACTTCCTCATCCCTAGTTTTTAATTTATCATTGAAAGTAATTTTAGACCAATAGAAGCACGGGAATAGCCAGTTTACAAATAAAATACAGTTAGCCTCTTCATAGTAACAGTCTATTCTCAAGCCTAGCTTTATAAAAGTCTATCATAAAACATACACTTTGGATCTGTTATGGGCTGTATAAATGAAAATCTAACAAACTGAAAGAATTCGTTTCTTTTCAATACTTGGCTAACAGAAGGAAACAAATTGTCTCATCTATCAGTTAAATAAAAACTAACCAAAAAAAAAATGACTGTAGGCTACCAGTGTTACCAGTCAGTGTGTAGGTAGCATAAAAGTATTTGTGTCAAATGTCAGAAATGACAGAGTTCATCTTGTCTTCATAGTGCTTTATAGTCGACTAACGCTAGACTAACTACACATAATCTTGCCTTCTAGTTGACTGAACATTCAGGTCAAGCTAGGTGTGACAGGTAGTTAGACTCTAGTAGTGTAACCTTCCTTACAAAGATACCTATCTAACTTAATGCTAATTCTATGGCACTGACCAGAGGATATTATGGACTATATGTTGGCTTAGGAAAAGAAAAAGACAAAACAATTACATGACTTTTTGATAGGTAAAAATTCGTACAAGTGGCTCCTACTTTCCTAGTGCCATTACAGCATGGAATGGATTGCTTGAATCAGCCAGGAAAACCTACGACTTAGCAGAGTTTAAGTCTCTAATTGTCATGCATGACTAGATAAACAGATGGATAGAATAGAGTAGAAATGTAATTGTTTTCTCTTTTGAAGTATTATCTGTAATTTATAAGATAAAATAAAATTGTGAACGACCTACTTAGACCAAGATTCTTTGGATCTGGATCGCTAAAGGGCCTAATCTTTAGAATTCAAATATCTGATAGACATAATCACAAATATTTGAAGCTAGTGAGTCATCTTCTGATGAGCATTAAATAGGCTAACAACAAACGCACATACAGAAAGAGCGAGAGAGAGAGAGAGTGAGAGAGAAGAGAGGATATACAAATTAAATTTGTCAATTTAGAAAAAAAAAGTATTTGAGATGACACAAAAAAAAATTCGCCACTGATCTAGAAATTTTTCATTAGAACAAATCTAGTTATTGAATGGACTATGCAGGCAATGATTCTTTGCAAATATATAGTCCATAATATCCTCTGGTGAGTGCCATATAATTAAGAAAACATTAAGAAACTGGAACAGACACAAAATAGAGTAGTGAGATTCATAACAAACGAATATTCACATTTGACTAGAGTAACACCTTTAGTAAAATCACTCAATTTAGAAAGCTTTCAGGACAGAAGTCTCAAAAACTCTGAACCATAATCTTTAAATACAAAAACAAAATCTAATAAAATACTCAGAAAGACAGAAAGATAAAGGCACATTCCTCGTCCCATATGCTAGGACAAATGTGTACTATTGCTCCTTCTTTCCTAATTCCTAGTGCTATTAGAGCATGGAATGGGTTGCCTGAGTCAGCCAGGAAAACCAGTGACTTAGCAGAATTTAGCTCATTGGTTAATATGCATGAATAAATGCATGACTAAATGAATGACGCGTAGGACGTAATCATCTTCTGTTTTGTAGTAACGTCTGTATTATATAAGATAAGATAAGATAAGATAAAGATATGAATGTCTTCACTTCCGAGGATTCTTGATCAGTGAGTGGTTCACATAGCCACGTAAACCCAGCTGCAACCTGCTGCTTGTATAATTTGTTTTTGAAGGGGGGGGGCCTCAATGTGGGCCTCGATAGTCTCGGGTTCGGACCCTTCCCGCCTCCTGTTGGGGTGCAGGTCTAGGATGTAATAATCCTGAAATCTGAAGGAACTTTCGGCTGAAGTTTCGAAGGGCCGGATAGTGTATTATACAGAGGAAAATACTCTTGATCAAAGTTTGAAACCTTTATCAGTAGAAAACAAATGGTGAGCATAGGGCAATGAAAGAGGTGAGGTACCAGAAGTCAATTTGGGGTCAACTGCATTATGTGTGTTAATTATTTTGGATACTACCAGGCTGGTAATTGTCAAAATAGTTTCATTTTTATTCTTGTTAATAGATGCATGTTTTCTTCTACCGTAGTACAGTTGATTCATGATAGTCCGACAGTTACTAGGACAGCGTCGGATGACCGAAAACGTTGGGTTACCAGCTGTACTTCAAGGAATGTAACTGTACAAATCAAGAACATTCTAAGTCCATGATATTCTCTTAGACTTACTGTGGTAGAACATAAATAATAGACGCATTGATCTAAAAAAAAATGTAGAACAAATTTGATTTAAGCTTTCACCTACTGTACAGTGGCGTAGCTAGGGTAAGGGGGGGGGATTTGAAAATCTAATAAGTGTTTTTTACATTTAAAAATAAATATTACGCAAAATGCAGGGGCCCCCATAGTGGTCAAGCCTCCCGGGCCCCCAAATGATGGATAATTCTTATCTACGCCCCTGCTACTGCACTAAATTACAATTTAAGTCTATCGACATTCTATCAATATACGATTTAAGCGACGCGTAGGATTACTGAATATGTTATCTTTAGACCATCAAGAGTCGACTGTATATTATATGGAAAATGTGAGTTGAGAACAAAGTATGTTTCCTTAATACACTAAGTAGCCAGTTCATATATTGTTTTGGTTCAAATCGGTAATCAACCTTGAACATCATTTTTGACCATTCGACTCATCACCACAGATTGATGCCAGGTTTGGTCAAAATATAGCAGAGACATCTCTGGTGACCAGTAAGAAACATAAAGTCCCATGAGCGCACGAACCTCAACATGTCATGCACAGCTGATCCGAGTCACTACTTATTGATTCCAGCGTGTAAGAGCTCCCCTCTAGTGTGTGTGTGTGTGTGTGTGTTTCTGTTCAAGCGAGTCAGCGTAAGTATGAATGTGTGCGCGGAAAGTTATGTATGACTGAGTGTGTCCACGCGTGTGAGTGTATATGTGACTGTGTGTATGTGTGTAGTTTATTAGGCTGCGTCTGTACCCCCCCCCCGAGTTTTTGTTATTACCACAGAAATATTATTATATCAAGCTTTTAAATCCAACTGACCAACGCCCATTCTGACACCCCACTGCACGTACACAACACACAGCTCCCCCCCCCCCCCCTTTATCAAACATTTGTTAATGCCTGAATTACTTCCCCTTCACAAGTACAGGCAGCGGTACCTGGATAGTAGTAGAGCCATAGGAATCTAACTAGCAGCCAAAGCTTGGGTATCTTGTCCCAGTATGGCTTCATCCTATGGCAGGCTATCAAATCAAACAGACCATCCCGTAGTCTCTGTTCTGTATACAAACTGCTAGGCTCCAGTATCACAGGAATAGCGGCTATCAATATAATACTCGGTGGGATAGTTTTATTTATGTCGGTGGGATAGTTTTATTTATGTCAGTGGGATAGCTTTATTAATGTCAATGAAATAGTTTTATTTATGTCAGGGATAGTTTTATTTCTCAGTGGGATAGTTTTATTTATGTCAGGAATAGTTTTATTTATGTCAGTGGAATAGTTTTATTTATGTCAGTGGAATAGTTGTATTTATGTCAGTGGAATAAAAGTTGTATTTATGTCAGTGGAATAAAAGTTTTATTTATGTCAGTGGAATAATAGTTTTATTTATGTCAGTGGAATAAAAGTTGTATTTATGTCAGTGGAATAAAAGTTGTATTTATGTCAGTGGAATAAAATTTGTATTTATGTCAGTGGGATAAAAGTTTTATGTTAGTGGTAAACGTTCAATATCGACCTATGTAAAAAAAAAAAAATACTCCCATAACTTCAAATGACCAATCGACTGACCTTTTTTAAAACAGGAGTGACTAAAAGAATTTGATAAAAAATGCATTAGGAAATATGGCGCTGAAAAATAAAGCCAACTTGAATTCCAATACGACAGACAAAGTCAAGTCGTTAAAGTTGTAGGATCTATGTCCGTCCTATTTGGTGAATAAATGTATCTATTTGTTCTAGTCTGTGTGTTTATTGTGGACGATAAGACAGTATTAAAACAACAACCACGTGACCTCTATTCTGTTTCTACAGATAAATAAACAAATGTAGTTTAATAAACACAGTAATTACATAAGTAAACAGAAACATTGTCATAGTTGAGTTGAGTAGACATAAAAGGTTCATTTTATTACGTCACATCCTGTCAGGTAGCCTAGGTTTCACAAGACAACAATTAGCAATGACGTTATGTATCACAATCTCCTTATTAAAAAAAATTGTGTGATAATAGAAACTGTGTCGTTTAGAGAGTAGGACAAATTCAAACTGGTTTGCAATCATCAAACTCAATTTACAATTACCTGGCAAGGACCGCACTGTCCACATCTGCGGCGCCTTTTGAGGCGAAACTTGCCTCCGCCGTCTCCCTGTCCATCCCACGCCATCCCGGGAGGTGTGACGCCATCGTGAGGATATCCATCCTCGATGACGTAATCGTCGCCATTCTGCGAGTTGACGTGCAGGGGTAAGTTGTACTCAGCCGTCATCCTGAGTAAAGTTGGCAGCACATTCTGGCGTCTGCAACAATAACATAAGAAGTTAGTAGCCTCCAGAGGCGTAGCGATCATACCTGGCGTCGGGTGCATGATATTTTTTGCCCCCCCCCCCCACATCGTAATATAATAGATTGTGCTCAGTAATAAGAATATAATAAAAATAACATTAGAATGTATTACCTAACTAAATAGCTACACTATAGATAGCACTTCTGCTATTAAAAAAAAGGACACAATAAAGACTTTTTGTATTTTGTCATTTTCTTTTTTTTCTAAAGCCAACTAGCTGAACTGTTTGTATTCTGGCGCTCCATTTGGTTTCAGATTCACTTTGAACAGTTTTGTTGAGCGAACCATTTGATTAGCTTTGAGTTCTGTTTTCGCTATGAGAACAAATATCGCATTAGGTTAGGTATATAGATATTGCTTTTACCAACAGAATCCCTTTCGAGATTTATCGAAACATATGCTAAAATGCATCCTAAATTTTACAAAATACGTTATAATGTCGATATTGTTGTGGTTGCCTCACGAATGTTATTTCAAAGATCGAACACGTATTTACGTATTTATAACTAATTTATTTTTTGTTTTAGTCCTTTGAAAAGTTAATAGACCGGCCTTGCAACCCGCCAACAGTTGTCCGGGAGTCGTGCCTTTGAGAAACACTGCTGTAAATCACAGAATTGGATTTATAATAATGCTGCCCTGATGACAGACGACATACCTGGCGTCATTTGCAGTTTCTGTAAGTCAAGCATTATTCCATGATTGTAACATTTTTCAAAATAATAGAAAACATAGGTCTCTTTTCAACATCAAACAGATGGTCTATAAATAGATGGTCTATAAACAGATGGTCTATAATGCACTATTTCCCAGAGTAAGAAGATCCCAGGTTTAAAACAGTGTTTCACAAAGTTTTATTAGTGGCGACCCCCCCCCCCGCCCATTACGTTCCGCGCTAAGGACACGATGCCCCCCCCCCCTTTTACTACGCCTCTACTAAAAGAAATTGATAGTAACCTCCCTTTGATTAGGATTCTACTATGAATGTAATATACGTACATTTTTTTTTTTAATTAGGTCATTTCTATTTGAATCAAATGGACAGTAAATCCGAGCTAGATGGGGCAATACAACTGGACTCGAGCTAGATGGGGCAATACAACTGGACACGAGCTAGATGGGGCAATACAACTGGACTCGAGCTAGATGGGGCAATACAACTGGACTTGAGCTTGCTGGGGCAATACAACTAGACCCGAGCTAGCTGGGGCAATAGAACTAGACTCGAGCTAGCTGGGGCAATACAACTGGACTCGAGCTAGCTGGGGCAATACATCTAAACTCGGGCTAGCTGGGGCAATACAACTAGACTGTACTAGTAGCATGACAAGAGGAGGTAGCTGGGGGAATACAACTGGACTCGAGCTAGCTGGGGCAATACAACTGGACTCGAGCTAGCTGGGGCAATACAACTAGACTCGAGCTAGCTGGGGCAATACAACTAGACTCGAGCTAGCTGGGGCAATACAACTGGACTCGAGCTAGCTGGGGCAATACAACTAGACTCGAGCTAGCTGGGGCAATACAACTAGACTCGAGCTAGCTGGGGCAATACAACTAAACTCGAGCTAGCTGGGGCAATACAACTGGACTCGAGCTAGCTGGGGCAATACAACTAAACTCGAGCTAGCTGGGGCAATACAACTAGACTCGAGCTAGCTGGGGCAATACAACTAAACTCGAGCTAGCTGGGACAATACAACTAGACTCGAGCTAGCTGGGGCAATACAACTAGACTCGAGCTAGCTGGGGCAATACAACTAAACTCGGGCTAGCTGGGGCAATACAACTAGACTGTACTAGTGGCATGACAAGAGGAGGTACAAGGCAAGACAATGACGTCATCCATGGGTCAGTAATAGCGGCTAACGGATGCTAGAATACATTACAGCTAAATCAGAAGATGGGGAGGGAAAGAGACAGACTCGTTGACCGCTGACCGCTTGATGGGAGGAATGTAGGAGTAAAATCGATCATAAACTGACCGCATGGCATTACTGACTGTTCTTTGTTGACTTTGTCTCAATATGTAACGAGACGTCGCTGTGTGTCTGGAAATTTGGGAGTGGGATCAGAGAGAGAGAGAGAGAGAGAGAGAGAAGATTTTGTTCTACCACCCGACTTTAAATATTTTAGTTTGTTATTTTTATAGATCGGTGTTGATTATAGATTCCTCTTTTATCTTTCATACTCTCACTGTCTCTCTCTCTCTTTTTCACCCCCCTCTCTCTCTCTTTCTCTCTGTTTATCTCTCTCTCTCTCTCCCATGCTCCTTCACAATACGCATCTTTTCTATCACACACTCCTTTGTATCTTCTTTTCAAATTTCTCTCTTACACACATTTTGCCTCTATAACTTTCTTCACTTTTTTTTCTGGGACCGTTCCCTGAAGGAAGGTCTTTGCGGGAAGACCTTGTAATATGGCCATAAAATTTTAGTTTGCGTTTGTTGTTGTTTTTTTTACACTAGTTAGCAGGTCATCGTGGGGTCCAATCGTTCTAGTAACTCTGTCTCTAATCTCTTCGTTTGTGATGTGGTCTTTCAATGTGATACCTAGGAAACTTCTGTAGCAACTCAATTCCATTGCTAGGATCCTCCTCTCTGGTTAGGCAGCGTCCAAAACTCACAAGCATATAATAATGTGGTCATGAGAAGGGAGCGCATCAGTCTGATTTTGGTGTCAATGACAATGCATGGAACAGTACCAGGAAAAAGAAGAGGCATACAGAGAAAGAGATGGGAAGACAACATAAAAGAATGGACGGGCCTGCCATGGAAAGAGGTTCTATCCAAGGCAAAAGACAGAGAAGAATGGAAAAAGACAGTCGACAGATCTTGTGTGGTGCCCCAACAGACTAAGAAATAGTTGCAGGTGAACTTCCTTCCCTTCGTTGCAATACTTTTACAATTTAGTTTTGAAAAAAAAAGTTTTTTAAAACATAACACACGTGTAGATCAAGTCCGAGCACTCTAGAGATACATAACACACGTGTAGATCAAGACCAGAGCACTCTAGAGATACATAACACACGTGTAGATCAAGACCAGAGCACTCTAGAGATACATAACACACGTGTAGATCAAGACCAGAGCACTCTAGAGATACATAACACACGTGTAGATCAAGACCAGAGCACTCTAGAGATACATAACACACGTGTAGATCAAGACCAGAGCACTCTAGAGATACATAACACACGTGTAGATCAAGACCAGAGCACTCTAGAGATACATAACACACGTGTAGATCAAGACCAGAGCACTCTAGAGATACATAACACACGTGTAGATCAAGACCAGAGCACTCTAGAGATACATAACACACGTGTAGATCAAGACCAGAGCACTCTAGAGATACATAACACACGTGTAGATCAAGACCAGAGCACTCTAGAGATACATAACACACGTGTAGATCAAGACCAGAGCACTCTAGAGATACATAACACACGTGTAGATCAAGACCAGAGCACTCTAGAGATACATAACACACGTGTAGATCAAGACCAGAGCACTCTAGAGATACATAACACACGTGTAGATCAAGACCAGAGCACTCTAGAGATACATAACACACGTGTAGATCAAGACCAGAGCACTCTAGAGATACATAACACACGTGTAGATCAAGACCAGAGCACTCTAGAGATACATAACACACGTGTAGATCAAGACCAGAGCACTCTAGAGATACATAACACACGTGTAGATCAAGACCAGAGCACTCTAGAGATACATAACACACGTGTAGATCAAGACCAGAGCACTCTAGAGATACATAACACACGTGTAGATCAAGACCAGAGCACTCTAGAGATACATAACACACGTGTAGATCAAGACCAGAGCACTCTAGAGATACATAACACACGTGTAGATCAAGACCAGAGCACTCTAGAGATACATAACACACGTGTAGATCAAGACCAGAGCACTCTAGAGATACATAACACACGTGTAGATCAAGACCAGAGCACTCTAGAGATACATAACACACGTGTAGATCAAGACCAGAGCACTCTAGAGATACATAACACACGTGTAGATCAAGACCAGAGCACTCTAGAGATACATAACACACGTGTAGATCAAGACCAGAGCACTCTAGAGATACATAACACACGTGTAGATCAAGACCAGAGCACTCTAGAGATACATAACACACGTGTAGATCAAGACCAGAGCACTCTAGAGATACATAACACACGTGTAGATCAAGACCAGAGCACTCTAGAGATACATAACACACGTGTAGATCAAGACCAGAGCACTCTAGAGATACATAACACACGTGTAGATCAAGACCAGAGCACTCTAGAGATACATAACACACGTGTAGATCAAGACCAGAGCACTCTAGAGATACATAACACACGTGTAGATCAAGACCAGAGCACTCTAGAGATACATAACACACGTGTAGATCAAGACCAGAGCACTCTAGAGATACATAACACACGTGTAGATCAAGACCAGAGCACTCTAGAGATACATAACACACGTGTAGATCAAGACCAGAGCACTCTAGAGATACATAACACACGTGTAGATCAAGACCAGAGCACTCTAGAGATACATAACACACGTGTAGATCAAGACCAGAGCACTCTAGAGATACATAACACACGTGTAGATCAAGACCAGAGCACTCTAGAGATACATAACACACGTGTAGATCAAGACCAGAGCACTCTAGAGATACATAACACACGTGTAGATCAAGACCAGAGCACTCTAGAGATACATAACACACGTGTAGATCAAGACCAGAGCACTCTAGAGATACATAACACACGTGTAGATCAAGACCAGAGCACTCTAGAGATACATAACACACGTGTAGATCAAGACCAGAGCACTCTAGAGATACATAACACACGTGTAGATCAAGACCAGAGCACTCTAGAGATACATAACACACGTGTAGATCAAGACCAGAGCACTCTAGAGATACATAACACACGTGTAGATCAAGACCAGAGCACTCTAGAGATACATAACACACGTGTAGATCAAGACCAGAGCACTCTAGAGATACATAACACACGTGTAGATCAAGACCAGAGCACTCTAGAGATACATAACACACGTGTAGATCAAGACCAGAGCACTCTAGAGATACATAACACACGTGTAGATCAAGACCAGAGCACTCTAGAGATACATAACACACGTGTAGATCAAGACCAGAGCACTCTAGAGATACATAACACACGTGTAGATCAAGACCAGAGCACTCTAGAGATACATAACACACGTGTAGATCAAGACCAGAGCACTCTAGAGATACATAACACACGTGTAGATCAAGACCAGAGCACTCTAGAGATACATAACACACGTGTAGATCAAGACCAGAGCACTCTAGAGATACATAACACACGTGTAGATCAAGACCAGAGCACTCTAGAGATACATAACACACGTGTAGATCAAGACCAGAGCACTCTAGAGATACATAACACACGTGTAGATCAAGACCAGAGCACTCTAGAGATACATAACACACGTGTAGATCAAGACCAGAGCACTCTAGAGATACATAACACACGTGTAGATCAAGACCAGAGCACTCTAGAGATACATAACACACGTGTAGATCAAGACCAGAGCACTCTAGAGATACATAACACACGTGTAGATCAAGACCAGAGCACTCTAGAGATACATAACACACGTGTAGATCAAGACCAGAGCACTCTAGAGATACATAACACACGTGTAGATCAAGACCAGAGCACTCTAGAGATACATAACACACGTGTAGATCAAGACCAGAGCACTCTAGAGATACATAACACACGTGTAGATCAAGACCAGAGCACTCTAGAGATACATAACACACGTGTAGATCAAGACCAGAGCACTCTAGAGATACATAACACACGTGTAGATCAAGACCAGAGCACTCTAGAGATACATAGCACACGTGTAGATCAAGACCAGAGCACTCTAGAGATACAAATATACTCCCTTCCCCCCCCCCCACCCTAGCTCAGTGCTCAATTAACACAGGACCTAAGGTTCTACGTCTCAGGAGATGATGCTGTTGGATCTAAGACATGACCTAAGGTTTCTACCCCCGGTGGTCTGTATCAGGAGATGATGCTATTAGATCTAACAGAGGACTTAAGGTTTCTACCCCCAGTAGTCTGTCTCAGGAGATGATGCTGTTGGATCTAAGACATGACCTAAGGTTTCTACCCCCAGTGGTCTGTCTCAGGAGATGATGCTATTAGGTCTAACAGAGGACCTAAGGTTTCTACCCCCAGTGGTCTGTATCAGGAGATGATGCTGTTGGATCTAAGACATGACCTAAGGTTTCTACCCCCAGTGGTCTGTCTCAGGAGATGATGCTATTAGGTCTAACAGAGGACCTAAGGTTTCTACCCCCAGTGGTCTGTATCAGGAGATGATGCTGTTGGATCTAAGACATGACCTAAGGTTTCTACCCCTGGTGGTCTGTATCAGGAGATGATGCTATTAGATCTAACAGAGGACCTAAGGTTTCTACCCCCAGTAGTCTGTCTCAGGAGATGATGCTATTAGATCTACTCGTTTTGAAATGAATGGACGGTCTTTGAAAGATGAGGGAAACATTTACTGTCATAAATTGAAAAGGTCAAGGCACCGAAAAAAAGGTCAAACATCACCATATCAAGGTCAAAGCCACACATTTTAAGGTCACTGCTACATCTGCTTGAGTAAACACAATTCTGACGGCTAGGTATTTATGTGTCAATACTACCCCCCCCCTCATTTTTTTGTTCCATTTAACTTCTTTCAGATTTCGCTACAGCCTGAGCTCTAAGTCAATCGACAAGCATCTAATGGAGAGAAAATATACATTCAGATGTTACAGGCCCTCGAAAGTAGAAAAGCTGCCATTAGTTTTAAGAAGTCTGTCTTTACATCCGTTTAGTAGTCAAAAACTAAAAGCTCTATTGAAAATCAAATTTCACCATATTCTATAGATTAAAAATAAGTGTAATGGCTACTATTGGTCTTTAGAAAGACATCCAGTTTGTGTTGTTGTTTTTTTAATACAAATAAATAATGTTTAAATAAGATTTAAAGTTATATGTGGTTTTTAAAAAGTATTATAAATATAGATAATACTTAATTAAGTATTCTTTTAGGCATCAGAAACGTATAGGTTACAGAGAGTGTACTTTTGTTACAATCACGAATGATATTCATAACAATGCTTTGTATGTACTCTACTCTACAGCGTTTTCCTTCAAATGAAAAAAAAACACAAAAAAACAAGCAAAATATTTGTTTAAAATACTTTAAAAAAAACACAAAGCTAATCTAAAGGGAAGAACCGCCAAATAACCTCCAAATAACCTCTTTTCCCCACATCAAACAAAAATAATTAACTACCACTAATTGATTATTAACTAATTGGTCATTTGTTTTTGTATTTATGTAATGTCATCGACTATGAATAATTTTGCAAAATTCCAACTTCATCCGATAATGGGAAGTGGGAGAAAAAAACGTGTTCAAAATGTGTACCAGACAAAACAAACCATCAGTGCATTATGTTCACGTGTACTACATGTTTGTATAAAAGAAGATAGTTTGTAGTTCACAATATTTTGTATATCAACACCTGAATGTTTCCTTGTGATGTTTTGTTAACCCAGAGGTTTCGATTAGTTCTCTATGTTAATAATTACATCTACTGTCACTAGTGACATATTCATCAGTCGAACACTAAAAGCGCTACTGTCACTAGTGACATATTCATCAGTCGAACACTAAAAGCGCTACTGTCACTAGTGACATATTCATCAGTCGAACACTAAAAGCGCTACTGTCACTAGTGACATATTCATCAGTCGAACACTAAAAGCGCTACTGTCACTAGTGACATATTCATCAGTCGAACACTAAAAGCGCTACTGTCACTAGTGACATATTCATCAGTCGAACACTAAAAGCGCTACTGTCAATGTAATTTCTTCCTCATGTTTCCGTGCTCAAAAAATATCAAAAGTTGCCCTTTTACCTGCATTGCTGAGCAAAATATAAAAAGAGTTTGGTTGAAAACATAAACTCCCTTTTGTTAACTTCTTTTTATTGTTATGTAACACGTGTTGAGACCATGTCATTTTGGTCTCTATTATGTAGACTACAGTGATTGAAGGAGTCCATTTGATGATACAATCATTGCCTGAGAGAAAAAAAAAATGAGAGCGGTTAAAATGAAAGGATTGGGGGGGGGGGGGGGGTGGCGGATGTCTATGTTTTACGCTCATGTTCAGTTCAACATTTGGCAAAATTTTGTGGGAGTCGAACCCAAGAGTCAACATTGAGAAAGGATTACCCAGAGTACACTGGTGCTCAATCAGATATTCATTTTCATGCATGGATTTCTTTTTTTTTCTTTTGTGTGTGTGTGGGGGGGTGTACATAACTACACGGTGTAAGAGCAGACACACACACACACACAAGAGAGGCAGGCAAAAAAAATTTAAGTAAATGTTAAGACTACATCATTATGGAAAGCACGGCCTTACATAGGGATATATCCTCCTAAATAATGTCCTGCCGTTTGGCAATAACCTCCTAGAGATGGTCTCTCATTGGAAAATAATCTTCTTAACATGGTTTCCCAAAAAAAAATGGACAGGAGAGAGAGTGAGAGAAAGGTGGGGGGGGGCTATTAACTCTGAAAGTCTGTGTACATATTTTGGTAAAACTAGAAATAACATGTACAAAACAAAACAAAACAAAACAAAAACTTACTCTAACTGTACAGAAAACTTTTCATGCAACTAAATCAACAGGTCATAATGCACATTGCATAGTCCTAAACTGACAGTCTTCTAAAATGTATCACTACACGTTTCAGACGAACACCTAGAGGCAGTGGCGTGATGGTGCTTTTGGATGTACGGGCAGAACGTCACACACACGTGTTTGTTTGTTTGTTTCATTGGACTAGGAAGGGCGAATACGTGTTTCAAAAATAACATAAAATAAACATAACCCCTTAAACACACACACACTATCATTGTATTCATCGTTTAAAAAATCTTTTTTTTTCTTTATTTATTTACTAAGTGATATTGATCAATGAAGACGATACGTGAAAGGAGAGGGGGGGGAGGGTTAATAATTGATGTGTACAATGACAGACACAAGTAATAACAATTTAAAGAAAATTAATTGGGTAAACAGCTATTGAGGAAATACTTATTAGTAAACTCACTTCCACCAACATCAGAAGTTGACTTACTACCTGGTTAGTTTTCAAAATAAGCCCAATGGTCATTCTTCAAAATAAATCCAATGGTCATTCTTCAAAATAAGCCCAATGGTCATTCTTCAAAACAAGCCCATTGGTCATTAGTCAAAATAAGCCCATTGGTCATTCTTCAAAATAAGCCCAATGGTCATTCTTCAAAATAAGCCCATTGGTCATTCTTCAAAAACTGCACTTTTCCAAAATGCAACTTTAAAAAAAAAAATTACTGCCTCGAATTTCTCTCACAATTTAGTATCGACATGTCCCAACCCTTCTAATTTAATTCTATTTGACTTTATTAAGGAGAAAGAGCTTCTGACGCTCAGAAATGTAGAAAAACACAGGTGTAAGCCTGTCGCACGCCATTCGACGCATAAGGCTGCAAGCTTTCTCCACGGAAATCAGTCTAAAGCGACTTTCACAGCCACTTATCAGGTGCCCACGAAATTCAGGACTTCTACAAAGGTGTGACGCCAGGTTAGACGTGGACGGCCATGTTTTTTATTTCATCTTTTCGGCTTTCATGTTAAGTCTGACTTAAGTTAACGTGTTTCGTCTTGTCTCATGATATGTCTCACAAATGTCAATTGACGTTCAGTCGCCTCTTCCCTTAGACAGCGAATGCCTGTGTGCGAAAAGATTTCTCTATTGGTAAAATTATCTCTGGAGGATTCGTAGGATCCTTTCTCAGCCATCACTACTCAGCCTCTTTTCAACCTTCCTCGCCTCGAAGCGTAGATGGCCGATAGGCCGTACTTATTGAAAGACGGCTCCTGCTTTCCAATCCGACATGCAACACCATGATATATATCTCCATTGCTTGAGATAACATACTGCCTAAATAGGTTAATTTTACTATTTGTTCTAGATCTGTATGACCAATGTTGATCGGGAACTGGATAACCTGCACCCTATATGTATAACTTTGAGGGCGTTTTTATCGGTCATCTCGTGTATTGTGTATACAATTGTATTTCAAAGTAATGCTATGACTTCTGCATAATCCAACTCGGTTTGATTTACTCCATGGGAACCCGAATGCAGCCTGTTTAATGACATCGTCGATGGCAACAAGAAAGAGAAATGGGGATAAGATACACCCTAATCCGTATCGATGCTGAAGTATTCCACCGTCTGTTGTGAGACAACAGCTTAATTTGCTTTAGACATATTGCTGAATCTGGACAAATCGTTGCAAGATGCCTTACTCTCTTGCTATTTTCCAGAGTGATTCCGATGAACGCTATCAAACTTTTTTTTTTTTTAAATCCACAAAACTGAATTTTTGATCTTTGTTGGTATTCTAGGCTTTTTTTGTGTGTGTTTTTGATAACGTTGGCGGGACATAAACCAGTTCAGTGCTTAATTTGCCTTTTTGGAAGCAGCTGGGAAACACTAGTATAATTTAAGACCTTTTCCTTAAGGAGCTCTTAAATAATCTCTAGTAAAAAATATGTTCAACTCAAGGTTCCTCAATTGTATGATATTACATTTTTAATTTATACAATAACATTCGATAAAATGGGAAAAACAACATTTTAAAATAGAATAGAAAACCATTTTTCGAGTATAAACAATTTACAGTTTTATTGTTCAAAATAAAGAAAGTTGTGTTGTTTTTGAGGGGAAGATTATTTTTTCCTGGGAGGAGGGGTGACACCCCGAGCTTACCGCACCGGGTGACACCGACCCTAGTGACGCCACTGGTTCACTTCAGCTTGAGATGTACTTTGTGCCTTGATAAAACTGTCGCGGCCTATTCATAGGATTAAGACTCATGCCTAACGTTCAATACAATAAAACAAAAAAATCAATATTATAAGATTCGAACTGTTCATTTGAAACGCCTAGCTAAGACTGGACTAAAGCAAGCTGTCTCGGTTCATTAAATGCGAGGTAATTAACCCATTACATTCAGAAGCATAGCGTACATTATGAAACAGGCTCTAAACCTTAAACTCAATTCCGCCCTCGCCTTTCACGAGCCAAGCGATAAAAAGCAAAGTCTTGTAAGTACTTAGTACGCTGCTAAGTGTTTTGAAGGTGAATGGAGAAGGAGACAGCTGCGAGGGTTAAAATGATGTGGGAGTGATGCTTATTTGTAATCAAGGTGTAACAACTGCACAGCTGAACATCGCATTGTCTCGATGAGTGTTAGTTTTATCAACCATTATTCTGTTAATTAACTCTATTATAGTCATTAGTATTGTCCCTTATGTTATATGATCATCGCAGTAGTCAATATTTGACAAAGTAATAGCCACTATATTACTTAGTCGAAATACTTGCAATTATATGGCATAGTCCGAGTACCAGCAGCTATTTAATATTAAACAACTTTTCTTGTTAGCTAAATTTTCAGAACACTAACTTTCAAGGAATTATTGCTTTGATTTATTAGCGGCCCCCGAAAGGGGAAAAGACGCTATTAGTTTTGTGCGAAATTTCTGTCCGTCTGTCCGTCCGTCCCGTTTAGATCTCGTAAACTAGAAAAGATATTGAAAATCCGACTTCACAATATTTTAGACCATTCAAAGTTATGATGCAACGGCTACTTTTTATTTCCCTGAAAGCGAAAATTCTAATTTTTAAAATCAATTATGCAAGCAGTTTTTTAAAGAGAAAAAGCTAATTAGTATGCATTATATGTTAGACCTAATTTAAAACGAATAGTAATCTTATAAACTTCATTTTTGTGAACATTTTTTCTATATAGCGGAAATTTTTTTTTTTTTTTTGAGGATTGGAATATGAGATTGAGCATTTTCAAAACAATTACCTTATTTATTCCGAACAGAGGGTCCCGGGTTCGAATCCTGGTGAAAACTGGGATTTTCAACTTCTGAGTCTACCCAGCTCTAATGGGTACCTGACATTAGTTGGGGAAAAGTAAAGGCGGTTGGTCGTTGTGATGGCTACATGACACCCTCGTTAACCGTAGGCCACAAAAAAACAGATGAACTTTACATCATCTGCCCTATAGACCACAAACTAGTTAGGCCAGGTTGACATCTAACTTTACATTCACTTTCACCTGTCCTTTGATCTGCGGGACGGTTGGGGCACTATACAAGATCTGTTAACCTTCTTTCTCCATTCTTATCTCTCATTTGTCTTTGATATAATTTCATTCGGATGTTATTTCTGAAAATATTGAAGCCTACCTGGGTGGACCACTGGTCGTGCGGTTTGCGCGCTGGACTGTCGTTCGGATTTATCGACGGTCAAAGGTTCAAACCCTGCCTGCTCCCATCCCCCGTCGTCCTGCGGGAGGTTTGGACTAGGAAGTAAACTATCTTCAACTCTGAAGGATTATCCAAATTATGTAAAACATTTTACTTCGGGGGCCGATTTTGAGTTTGTGTTTCCACACAAACTGTCTTTTGTAACCTTGTTTTGTTTTAACTTTACCAACATATTTCTGGTGTAAATTTTACATTGTCGAGTGTCTTTGCAATTCAATTTTAATTATTTTGTTTTTATGTGGGCTTTACACAATTTAATTCCGGCACCTTTTGTTTTAATAGATGAGACTGCCCATTTGTTTAGTGAAGACTTACTGCCCATTTGTTTAGTGAAGACTTACTGCCCATTTGTTTAGTGAAGACTTACTGCCCATTTGTTTAGTGAAGACTTACTGCCCATTTGTTTAGTGAAGACTTACTGCCCATTTGTTTAGTGAAGACTTACTGCCCATTTGTTTAGTGAAGACTTACTGCCCATTTGTTTAGTGAAGACTTACTGCCCATTTGTTTAGTGAAGACTTACTGCCCATTTGTTTAGTGAAGGCTACTGCCCATCTGTTTAATGAAGACCACTGCCCATCGCTGTCAGGTAAGATTGAATATTTAGAAAACTAATCTACATCTAGTCATGTGTGTATACTGGCATCAAGTACTGACCACTCAAATGGCCAGGCCATCTGGTCAGCCATCATTGATCCAATAAACTCTTTCATTTTAAGCGCATGTGACTGACTATCAGCTGATAGTGCTAGCCAAAGGTCAGTTTATAACATTGAGGTCATACTAACGACGCACGCACAGATAAACCAAACAGACTTTTACATCAGATCATACACACACACAATAAGTGCACACGCCCAAACGCAACCACACGCGCACAATCATAAGCACACACGTAAATGCCGTTCTTTCTCTATTTCTACATTGGAATATGTGGTCAAAAGGTCCAGTACAGCTAGTTGCTCAAGAACGGTAACTATGGTGACCAGAACATTGAAAGCTGTGCATCAAATGTCTCAATGAGAACAAAACATATCTTACATTTAATATTTCACTCAATGGTATATTAAATAGATGCAAGAAAAAGTCTCACGTAGAGATCTCTGGACAAAACGCAACCTGACCTACAGTAAGCTTAGGGCTAAACTAAGTTTGGACTAGGATTCTGAGGCTTAAACCTAACTTGGCCTAAACTAAGCATGGTTTATATGTTACCTGGTCTAAGATTCTTATGCTTAACTTAACCTAAATGTAGCTTGACCTAACAACTAGATTCACTCAAAACTTCATTTAGCCTAAACGTAACTGGTTTCAACGTAAATAATGGTCAATTTTAATTCTATTCTTCGCATTCATTTGACGCCATATTTGTGAAGACATTTCTGAAGACATATTTCTGAAGACTTATTCATTATAACGGGCCAACAACATTGCCGCCAAAAGTGCAGAGCTCGCTCTCCACCCAAAACATTTTTTCTCTACCAAAAGTTGAAAGAGTTGTCTTCCCAACATTTTACAAAACCTTTAGAGATCTATATAAGTGTGTAAACTAAAACACATAGAGGAGGGGGTGTGTAACGGGGGATGGTCATATATTGTCACATTGTGTGAACAACATCTAGAGGACATATCCAACCGTGTAGGTCTGCCTCAACTATGTACTACAGAGAGGGGAAGGGGGGAGGGTAATAAATTTTCAGAACTGGAAGGGGGCAACGAGTGGAGGGTACACTGCAATTTTCAGAGTTTTTCAAAAGCACTCTATCAATTTTGTAGCCCTCGCCTTTATTTGATAAATTCCTACCTTGGCATGGAGTGTATGCTTTTCAGCCTCGGGACCCCATTCACAGAGCGAGCGGACAGGCGAGGGCTGTACCGAAAACCATATTGCTGGCGTTATTCATACATCCCCCCTTTGTACTAGCGCAAATAATAGGGGGTGGGGTGGTGAATGGGAGGGGACGAGGTGAATGGAGGTGGTAGCGAGTGGTGTATTAATACCTTTAGCCTCTCCCTAGTCATTTCATGTTCACTCCTTGCTGTAGAATATGAAGAGAGAGAGAGAGAGAGAGAGAGAGAGAGAGAGAGGAAGTTTTACAGCTACTATGGTAACAGGTCTTCAAAGTAGTTCCACTTTATCAACGCCGCCTTCATTGCTGCAGATAGAGAGACGAGATACATGGGAGAATAAAGTAAGATGGAGAGATAGTAATAGTAAAGAGAGATATAGAAAGTAAATATATATGAAGAGATAGTATATGTATGAAGAGATAGTATATGTATGAAGAGATAGTATATGTATGAAGAGATAGTATATATATGAAGAGATAGTATATATATGAAGAGATAGTATATGTATGAAGAGATAGTATATGTATGAAGAGATAGTATATGTATGAAGAGATAGTATATGTATGAAGAGATAGTATATGTATGAAGAGATAGTATATGTATGAAGAGATAGTATAAGTATGAAGAGATAGTATATGTATGAAGAGAAGGAGAGGAAGAGAGAGAGAGAGAGAGAAAGTATATGTACGGACAGGGTGTAAATGTAATTAAAAATTAAATATTGGAGCAAAAAGGAAGTAATTTTGTTTTTTGTTATTAAGCAAACAAGTTGTTTAATTAAACAAGTATGTCGACTAAAATGCGAATAAAAAAATCTTTTTTTCAATTTGCGTTTCGAGCTGTGCTGAGTTGTTCATGACCCAAGGCAAGTAATAAAAGATGAAATGTGCATCTAGTTTTTCGTCCAGCCCAAGTGGGAGACTTAGTGATGAGTCGTGAATGAATGCTTCCACTAGCTAGGGCAAGAGATGCAGAGACAAATGTTTTATAGACCCGAAACCTGTGTATTTATTCCCCCCAAGCAAGCAACCCACCAAGTGGCCCATCCATTACAAAGTATAAGGGACGAGTGTCCTAACAGACTGACTCAGCTGACCATGCTGTTGACCTGGTACTAAATGTAAACCAGAGATAGGAACGAAAGTATTTACACACACACAAACAACCACACACACACACTCTACACATTTTAAAAACTTATCTAGATAGGACTTGAAGCACCATTTATTTTTAGTTGATACTTTCACGTGTATTAAAAACACTTCCAAAAATCAAATATAGTAGAATACATACGTATGTTTGAAAACAGTACGATCATACAGAGACACACATACGTATGTTTGAAAACAGTACGATCATACAGAGACACACATACGTATGTTTGAAAACAGTACGATCATACAGAGACACACATACGTATGTTTGAAAACAGTACGATCATACAGAGACACACATACGTATGTTTGAAAACAGTACGATCATACAGAGACACACATACGTATGTTTGAAAACAGTACGATCATACAGAGACACACATACGTATGTTTGAAAACAGTACGATCATACAGAGACACACATACGTATGTTTGAAAACAGTACGATCATACAGAGACACACATACGTATGTTTGAAAACAGTACGATCATACAGAGACACACATACGTATGTTTGAAAACAGTACGATCATACAGAGACACACATACGTATGTTTGAAAACAGTACGATCATACAGAGACACACATACGTATGTTTGAAAACAGTACGATCATACAGAGACACACATACGTATGTTTGAAAACAGTACGATCATACAGAGACACACATACGTATGTTTGAAAACAGTACGATCATACAGAGACACACATACGTATGTTTGAAAACAGTACGATCATACAGAGACACACATACGTATGTTTGAAAACAGTACGATCATACAGAGACACACATACGTATGTTTGAAAACAGTACGATCATACAGAGACACACATACGTATGTTTGAAAACAGTACGATCATACAGAGACACACATACGTATGTTTGAAAACAGTACGATCATACAGAGACACACACGGGGAGGGGGGGTACTAATGTTTGAATACAGTATGTTCATATAGTGACACGCATACATATGTTTGAATACAGAATGTTCATATAGTGACACGCATACATATGTTTGAATACAGAATGTTCATATAGTGACACGCATACATATGTTTGAATACAGAATGTTCATATAGTGACACGCATACATATGTTTGAATACAGTATGTTCATATAGTGACACGCATACATATGTTTGAATACAGTATGTTCATATAGTGACACGCATACATATGTTTGAATACAGAATGTTCATATAGTGACACGCATACATATGTTTGAATACAGAATGTTCATATAGTGACACGCATACATATGTTTGAATACAGAATGTTCATATAGTGACACGCATACATATGTTTGAATACAGTATGTTCATATAGTGACACGCATACATATGTTTGAATACAGAATGTTCATATAGTGACACGCATACATATGTTTGAATACAGTATGTTCATATAGTGACACGCATACATATGTTTGAATACAGAATGTTCATATAGTGACACGCATACATATGTTTGAATACAGAATGTTCATATAGTGACACGCATACATATGTTTGAATACAGAATGTTCATATAGTGACACGCATGCATATGTTTGAATACAGTATGTTCATATAGTGACACGCATACATATGTTTGAATACAGAATGTTCATATAGTGACACGCATACATATGTTTGAATACAGTATGTTCATATAGTGACACGCATACATATGTTTGAATACAGTATGTTCATATAGTGACACGCATACATATGTTTGAATACAGAATGTTCATATAGTGACACGCATACATATGTTTGAATACAGAATGTTCATATAGTGACACGCATGCATATGTTTGAATACAGTATGTTCATATAGTGACACGCATACATATGTTTGAATACAGAATGTTCATATAGTGACACGCATACATATGTTTGAATACAGTATGTTCATATAGTGACACGCATACATATGTTTGAATACAGTATGTTCATATAGTGACACGCATACATATGTTTGAATACAGAATGTTCATATAGTGACACGCATGCATATGTTTGAATACAGTATGTTCATATAGTGACACGCATACATATGTTTGAATACAGAATGTTCATATAGTGACACGCATACATATGTTTGAATACAGTATGTTCATATAGTGACACGCATACATATGTTTGAATACAGTATGTTCATATAGTGACACGCATACATATGTTTGAATACAGTATGTTCATATAGTCACACGCATACATGTTTGAATACAGTATGTTCATATAGTGAACATATGCAACTAATATCACCTAATGTTACAATTGTTAGGAGTAAAAGAACATACTTAAAATCCCGAAGTTAAAAAAACCGCAGCTGCCGGGATTTGAAACGTTAGTAAAGTCCCCCTTTCAGACCTTCTGACACAACGACCAACCGCCTTTACTTTTCCCTACTAGTCAGGTACCCATTAGAGTTGGGTGGACTCAGGGGTGTCCTCAAAGTCCCGAAATTCAAAATCCCACTCTTCACCGAGATACGAACGCAGGATCCCAGGTTCGGAAGCAGCAACACCACGCCGAGATTTGAGCTCGTGACCATTCAGTTTGGAAGCCAAGCTTTACCCCTCGGCCACCGTGCCTCTCCCACTTTTCCAGTAAATCAAAGAGATTTGATGTGTATCAAGATAGCGAGACTCAAAGCGCGATCTAAAACTGAAGTGCCTTGACTCTTTATCTCGCACCATAACTGGCCGCACCAAGGAGTAGACTTGAACTCAATGCCTTCAGTATCGCCTGGTCCTAGAGAAGTACCGTGTCGTCCCTTTCAGAATGTTCCGCATAGATAAGCAGAATTAACACACACACACACACACACACACCTGAACACACTGGAAGGTGAACCGTTCCTTTTATATACCTGGCTACTATCTACTTGTCATTGATGACATGTTATGTCACTTCATGTGTACAGATGTCATCTGTACATGTCATCCTGTAGTAACTTCGCATTTAATCAAATCATTTTCTTGTTGCTATAATCCACTATCATACAATTTAAGGCGGGGGGGGGGGTCTCTAATAGACGCGTTGGGTTTTTGTTTGTCTACGATTTGAGACCCGTGTCTAGAGTGAGGAGGCAGACGACTAAAGGAGGACTGATCTTCCACACAGCTGTCAGGTCTAGTACAGGAGAATATTGCCAGCAGACACCAACAGAGACATTAGTCCATGGGCTATATATAGAAACACTTCAAGTTAAAAGATTAAAAAGTGACAGGGAAAGAAAAGCTCCAAAACAAAATCAATCAATCACACAGATAAAACATTTGGCTATCCCACAAGCTGGGATAAATTCATACAAGTCCCCGTACCTCCTTTTTCTGCTGCCATCCGAGGATAGGATGGGCATGTATGAAATAGTGAAGAAAAAAAAAACAGCATTATTTTCACTAATTTGAAAGTAACTAGATATAATGTTTTTGTTTTCATTGTGCGTTTCTTTTTTTTTTTTTCTATTCCAACTTTTATCTCACACTTGTGTCATAGTCAAAAAGTATTTAAACACACACACATAAAGATTCGAATAATTTATTTTGATTACTTTAAATTCTCCCAACGAACTGAAATTTCGCACATCAAAAACTTTAATAAAATGCTGCATGAAAACTTCAGAAAGATCATATTATTAGCGGCCACCGAAAGGGGAACAGCGGTTATTAGTTTTGTATAGTCTGTGTGTTTGTCCGTCCGTCTGTCCATCCGTCCCAAGTAGATTACCAAAAATTAGAAAATATATTGAAATTCGATATCGTGCTCGAAAAGCTTTTAATGAAAAATTGTTAAATATTTTGTCCATCTATTAACTAACTAATTAGTACAAAGAATACACATTTAAATTTGTTTGTTTAAACATTCCCTTTAGGTGTAAGTCCATAACAGGAATTTTATTTTTATCGCGCAGTGTCCTGACCTGTCATTTCGCACCTGATGTCGACATCTAGATTTAATGAACAATTCGAAAACAATTTTTAAATTATTAAACAATAAACAGTTTGATCCTTATCAACATGTAATAATTTTATGTTTAACTGTATCAGAGACCCGATATGGTGTTGTTTTTTTGTTATCAATTAGATCTAGACTATTTAGGTCTACATTTAGATAGACTAGAGCATAGATTCTCTCTGTACTTACATATTTATAATATTTAGGCGTATGAATCATGAATTTAACTTTTTTACTCTAGATAAGTTTCAAATTAAAATTAGATTTATAAAGATAAATAGGCTATAAGTTAGTATTTGCTAATCATGAAACTGTAAAGATAATTGAACTGTCTAGTACGTTAGGTAGTTTGATAAAAAGAAAATCATCATTAGACTCATTAGCGCTACAAGAGGGTGCAAGAAGGCGAGAGTTTGAATCCTGATCAGAGTTCCATTTTTATTAATTTATATTTCTTTTTTTTTAATTTACTTTTGTAAAGGCAGCACGGACACCTTCTCCCAGATACCCCCTCCTCCACTGGTCAACAATTGGACCATAGCGCATTGAACACGCTATAAGAATGAAAGTTGTGCTATATAAAAGCAATATTAATATATATATATTATTACTATTTTCAGTTGCAAAATTTATCATTTTACGACTAGATGTAGCGGAGATATTCATTTTTTAAGTTCCAAAATTTAGTACAGAGTGGTTCGTGCAGAGGCGTGTCCTCCGTGTTCAAAGGCTGCTATGGTTATACCGAAAAAGTCTCAATCTGTTGTTTTGTTGATGCTGTTTTTTTTTTTTTTTTTTTGCGGCCGCCGTAAGTTGAAAAGCCGTTATTAGTTTTGTGTCATCTGTCCGCCACGTTTCAAAATAATATGCAAAGTTGATTTTTCCTTTTGGCAGTAAATAAATAAGTAAAAAATTACCGAATAAGTTATTGGTTTATTTAAAGTCCTGCTCAATATTAGTAGACTGGGCTAGGCTTCAAATGTTCTTTTTACGTAAGTTCTTTGATCTTTAAATTCTCCAACGACACCCCACCATGGTAGAAGACATGACACCGTTGTAACGCTCACACTTTGAGCCCTCAGGCCCGAGTTTCTCTCCCTCCATATTTGTAGCTCCACGATTACCTGCCCCTACACTTGTACACTGCATTATACATGGCGAGTCTGAACGGGACTCCAATCCCGATGGAATGATCCCGGAAAGGGAGGCCGAGTGTGGGGGGGGGGGGGGATATCGACACACATTATTGATTTGGGGGGGGGGGGGGTTACTGGTTGACTGTAACGGTGTGGACCGTGGCTATTGTTGCGTGTTACGTACTAAACAAACTGCCACCATTGAACTGGAAGGCCGGAGGGATGAAGAAACGAACGGGGTAAGTTAGAGCTGGAGTAACGTACGGGTACGGGGGGGGGGGGGGGGGGAATACAAAAACTGACCTGATCAATGAGGTAAGAGCCAACTGGACATTGTGAAACAAATGGTGCGGTCAGTTAGGAGCCAGATGACTGACGAAGAAGAATCAACATTTTATATTCTCATATCACAAGTAAAGATAGTCCATACTTATGTTAAAGACAATCCATAACTTCAATGACTGTGAAGTGTAACTCCAAAAAGACTAAACAGGAAAGTGAGACATGGCGACAGAGCATTTAGAATTGAAACAAGAAAAGCATTCATGAAGTAACCCAACAAAATAGACGTATCTAGAACAAGTGTGAAAATAGTCGATCTAGGCCTATACAAACAATTGTTTAGCACTCAAGTCCTTACATTTCTGACATTAGTTGTGGAAAGTAAAGGAGGTTGGTCGTTGTGCTGGCCACGTGACACCCTCGATAACTTTCGGCCAACAAAAAAAGGCCTGAAAGTGGAAAAGAGTAATTCACTTGAGTTGACTTTGAAGTAAAAAAAAAAAAAAAAAGGACAACAGCTAACCCCCCCCCCCCCCCAAAAAAAAAATATTCTACCAAACTGCATCTAACTACGAGAAACACGTCACAGAAAGGATACTGCTAGCTATTTCTATGTGATGTCACTAATGTGTGTGTGCTGCGTCATCAGAATGGGGCTTTGTTAACAAGACACGACATTCATATTTTCATTGACAAACCAAAGACAGTTGTTTGTTGAAGTTTTTCTTAAATCTATTCAACGCAAGAGTCTAAAAATAAAACGACAATCTAAGAAGCGTGTCCTTGTGATCAAAAACATTCTTTGATTTTACTGGCTTCTGCGATACTCTGTGTGTGTGTGTGTTCCTTTCTCGTAAGTTTCGGCTGATAACACGCCCTATTAATTTATCGCCTATTAATTCATGGAAGATATTTATGGTAACTTGATAAAAGACCCGGTTCAACTGTCCCCACTGGTATTGTTAGATCCAAATCATGAGCCGAATGGAAAAAAAAAAGGGGGGGGGGGGTAATCCTTTCCGCCTTAACGCTAAAACTGAATTGAAATTGAAGAAAATACAAGTAGATCGATCTACATCGAAATGTTCATCCCGTCAGCGAGCCAGCGAAGAACTTCAAGAGATAGGACGTTGTGCCTTGGTCAGAAGAAACAGCCATACTATAGATGAACACATAGCCAGTAGAACGAAGTATTGATAAAAATTGACCGCAAATGTAAACAATAATAAATCTATATTCCCTGAGGTGAAAACTTTATGGACTTTATCTGATTTAAACACAAATATGATTTCCAAATCTGATTTTGTTTTGAAAAACATTGTCATTTAAATCGGGATGGCGAAGAAAACTGAAAACAAAATGTCAGTTTCCTTGTTGCTGGATGTTCAAGTGATGTTATGGTGATGTCTTTTATAACACACACAGTTAACAACTAGAATGTACATCAATTCATTACTTGAATTTCAAAACGTTCCACCATTGATCTACCATAATGAAAAAGTGACTAAAACGGCGATTGCCAATTGAGCTTCTAAAAAGTACTTCTCCAAACAAGAACAGATTTTATCAGAGAAATAACTACACAAACAAACACTTGATGACGTAATAAACGTAAAAAAAAAGGGGGGGCACATACAATTTCTCCACCACTGCCAGGACGCTCGTTTGAAGGTTTCACTCCTGGTCTGTTCAAGAGTCAAGCTACTAAGGAGAAAGGTAATTCAGGGGCGTGACCCTGCCCACCACTCCTCACCTCACTGGTCATTAAGCGTTTGAAGTAAAAATGTACAAACCTTATCGAGTTCTATATCTGTACGAGTCAGAGGAAATGGAAGGAGAGACAGAGAGAGAGAGAGAGAGAGAAGGGGGCGGTCTACTATCTCTTCATCAGAACATTGAAACTACACGAAAGCCTTATCACTCTACTTCCATGGAATCCAGCCCTAACATAAAACTTCTGCCATTTATTAGAAGTGTGTAACAAGTCATTAAAATGGTCCACATATTTTTTTGTATAGTCCCCCCCCCCCCGCGTCTCCTCGCTATTTTTTTTTCAGAAAGATATTAATTCTCCCCCTCCCTCCTTCAGGTTTACTAGTGTGTTCACTGGTGGTGGGGAGGGGGGTGAGGACATCAGGTGGGGAGTAGAGGAGGAGCGATTCATGAAAACTGTATTCTGTAGCCCAGGGAAAAAAAAGCTAACAGAGGGTATGAATAGAATAAAAAGTGTGGGGGGGGGGGAGCATGAAGGGTGCGCGAGATCCATGAAGCGGTGAACGAGAGAAGAATAGAAGCTTGAGGAACGTGAGGAGAAGCGAGGGCAGGAACAAGCAATGAGGAGAAGTGAAACCTGAATCCAGCCAGGAGTAGTCGCTATTCACTAGTCCCGCCTGTTATCATAGGTTAGGTTTTTTTTATCTCCCCCCCCCCCCACTAAACGTATGCAGGATTCCGTATTTACATTTCAACAAAATATTCAACAAGTTCCAGCCAGACTTTATTTTTGCCCAATGCCTTTTTTTTCCTTAACCTTTGAATTATATTAAAAAATCTGGCCAGCCGTTGGTGTACTTGTTGAATGATAGTTGCCAGTTTGAGCAAGCCGCCCCAGATATAAAAACACCTCTCTTTACAATTTCTTCTTGGTTTTTATGAATACCGGTATATAAACCCCAGGCCCCTCCCCTCAAATATAGTTTAGTACACTTATTAAAATGAAGCATTTTTTTTAATGTTCCTTTTTTTTTTTTTGTATGAAGGGAAAACCGTAAAAAGGTTTCAGAATTATTTAAAATTCGTTTCCAGATTTTTTTTTACAAAACTTCGGTGAAAATTTCCAGCACCCCCCCTTTTCCCCTCCCAGCATTGCATACTTCACAAACACAAAAAAAAAATCTAATTAAATCTTTTGACAGTCTTTAAAAAAGATGTGGACAAAAAAGAACGTGTTTAAATATTTGAGTTTTATATTTCATTCCCCTGAGTGTCACCTTCAGGCAGCCGACTGAATACATGCCTGCTGTTTAATGAAATTCAAACAACACAGAGATGTCTGTAGTCCTTTTTTTTTTTTCACCTCCTAACGCTTACATTTATATGTTCAATTACTAAATTTTAGGTTTGCCCTATTTGCATGTATTAAAATGTGCCATGTCAAGATGCTCGAAAATTTTTAACGCTTTAAAAATTATCAATGAAAGTTTGAATCTTGAGAATTTAAAAATTAAATCCTTTTCAAGACTGTGCGTGAGTGCGGTGTGTGAGTGCGGTGTGTCATTAATGAACAGATGCTACATGTGGTCATCTCAAAGCGACCAATGGACACGAACTATTTTAAATATTTTTCATTACAGACTAATTACCGAACTACATCTCTTTATTATTACACATAGGCGTTTATATAACATACATGTAGGCCTTTATATAACATGCACGTAGGCCTTTATATAACATGCACGTAGGCCTTTATATAACATACACGTAGGCCTTTATATAACATACACGTAGGTCTTTATATAACATTCATGTAGGCCTTTATATATCATACAAGTAGGCCTTTATATAACATGCAAGTATGCCTTTATATAATATACAAGTAGGCCTTTATATAACATACACGTAGGCCTTTATATAACATGCAAGTATGCCTTTATATAATATACAAGTAGGCCTTTATATATCATACAAGTAGGCCTTTATATAACATGCAAGTATGCCTTTATATAATATACAAGTAGGCCTTTATATAACATACACGTAGGCCTTTATATAACATGCAAGTATGCCTTTATATAATATACAAGTAGGCCTTTATATAACATACACGTAGGCCTTTATATAACATGCAAGTATGCCTTTATATAATATACAAGTAAGCCTTTATATAACATACACGTAGGCCTTTACATAACATACACATATGTCTTTATATAGTATACACGTAAGCCTTTATATAACATACACGTAGGCCTTTACATAACATACACATATGTCTTTATATAGTATACACGTAGGCCTTTATATATCATACAAGTAGGCCTTTATATATCATACAAGTATGCCTTTATATACCATACAAGTAGGCCTTTATATACCATACAAGTAGGCCTTTAAATAAAATGCATGTAGGCCTTTATATAACATACATGTAGGCCTGTAATACACACGTGGGCCTATAACAAAAAGGTAGGCATATACCAACCACATAGACCTACACAATACACGAAGGGCTATAGTATAGCATGTAAGCATGTAAACACACGTATGCCTATAACATAGATTAATTACTATTAACATAAAAGAAGGCATATATCATAAGCCTACACGCAGGCCTATAAACCACATGTATGTCTATAGCATACACGTAAACCTATAACATCATGATGACCTATAACATATATGTAGGCCATTTATATACATATAGGCCTATAATATACATGTAGCCCTATAACACACGTATACATATATATAGGTAGGTCTAAAACATATATGTGGGACTATGAAATACATGTAGGCATATAATACTTATAGGTCATATACATAAGTATAGGCCTATAACATACTCGTAAGCATTTGTCACACATGTAAGACATATAACATACACTAAAGTCTATGACACCATATTAGTGAGACTTATAAACGCGTACATCTATCATCTATGACATACACGTAGACCTCTAGCTTACACGTAAGCTTTCCACAATCCAGTCGCCCATAAATGCGGCTGTTAGATCCTTATAGAAACATTGTTTTGATTATTTGTCATCTAAATAACAAGAGTTGTGAACTCGTGCCGTTCAGTTCGTCCCACACATCACAAGACCCAGTCCATCTTCAAAGATGATTTCAGCAAAAAAAATCTAATGGATGTTACGGGGACAATACTTCATACTCCACTGGTCATATCAAACAACTCCACTGGTCATATCAAACACCTCCACTGGTCATATCAAACAACTCCACTGGTCATATCAAACACCTCCACTGGTCACATCAAACAACTCCACTGGTCATATCAAACACCTCCACTGGTCATATCAAACACCTCCACTGGTCACATCAAACACCTCCACTGGTCACATCAAACACCTCCACTGGTCATATCAAACACCTCCACTGGTCATATCAAACAACTCCATATATCAAACAAATCCAGTGGTCATATCAAACACCTCCACTGGTCATATCAAACACCTCCACTGGTCATATCAAACAACTCCACTGGTCATATCAAACACCTCCACTGGTCATATCAAATAACTCCACTGGTCATATCAAACACCTCCACTGATCATATCAAACAACTCCACTGGTCATATCAAACAAATCCACTGGTCATATCAAACAACTCCACTGGTCATATCAAACAACGAGCAGGAGTGTGATTATGTGTGCCTGTGTGTGTGAGAAAGAAAGAAGGTTTTTTAAAGATACCAAGGACAAAAAAAAAGTTGCTGGGGGGGGGGGGGTACGAGCCTGAAAAGTGATGGGAACAGCTGGAGTAGAGAAAACAGTTTTTTTTAATTAAAAATTAATAATTGTATGACATATATAAGAGAGAGAGAGAGAGAGAGAGAGAGAGAGACTTCTCCGTTAAGTTCTCAGGTAATCGTTAAGGACCCAGGTAATCGCCCTTTGAAAGCGCCGGGTACCCGGGCAGAGCAATTTAAACCCGAACCCTAATCTTCACACGTCCGTGGTGACAGCGTAGTTGTCACAGAATGGCGGCAGGTCTGTGGTGACAGTTGAACGTTAAAATGACACATAACACACCACGTGACACACTGCACACCAACAGCTCACGAAATAGTCGCGAGATGACGTGCCAAAGAAAAGAGAACTCTGGGAAGACAGGATCTTTAACTTTAGCAAGCAAAGCGGAAGTGAACCGGTGTCTAAGAATTGAGAGTGAACCGGTGTCTAAGAATTGTAAGTGAACCAGTGTCTAAGAATTGTAAGTGAACCAGTGTCTAAGAATTGTAAGTGAACCAGTGTCTAAGAATTGGAAGTGAACCGGTGTCTAAGAATTGAACGTGAACCAATGTCTAAGAATTGTAAGTGAACCAGTGTCTAAGAATTGGAAGTGAACCAATGACTAAGAATTGGAAGTGAACCGGTGTCTAAGAATTGTAAGTGAACCAGTGTCTAAGAATTGAGAGTGAACCAGTATCTAAGGATTGTAAGTGAACCAGTGTCTAAGAATTGTAAGGGAACCAGTGTCTAAGAATTGTAAGTGAACCAGTGTCTAAGAATTGTAAGTGAACCAGTGTCTAAGAATTGTAAGTGAACCGGTGTCTAAGAATTGTAAGTGAACTGGTGTCTAAGAATTGGAAGTGAACTGGTGTCTAAGAATTGTAAGTGAACCAGTGTCTAAGAATTGTAAGTGAACCAGTGTCTAAGAATTGTAAGTGAACCAGTGTCTAAGAATTGTAAGTGAACCGGTGTCTAAGAATTGTAAGTGAACCAGTGTCTAAGAATTGTAAGTGAACCAGTGTCTAAGAATTGTAAGTGAACCGGTGTCTAAGAATTGTGAGTGAACGGCAATTAATTAAGTTGACCACTATCTAAATAAAAACAAACTTATAAGTGATTTTTTTTAAAATTTGAAATAGGAACACGTTTCATTATTTCAAATTAATGTATCATTAGAATCAGCCATACACGAAGTATTAGAATCAGCCATACACGAAGTATTAGAATCAGCCATACACGAAGTATTAGAATCAGCCATACACGAAGTATTAGAATCAGCCATACACGAAGTATTAGAATCAGCCATAAAAAAATCCAAAATTCTCATTGAAAAACAACAAAGTATACGACAAATTCATTTTCATTGCTACCTATTTAAAGTTTTTAAAAAAAATTGCATGCTTCTTATTTGTTCAGAATTCGGAGAACTCCCGACACTAGTCATAGTCTGAATCCCAAAGAAAAGACATGCGCAGAAGACGAAAAGAAAACTGAAATAGACATCCCGGTGGACAACAGCTTAGTCTGCATTAGTGGCTGGCAAAATAGGCAGGTCACAACTGGGTCTGCGTGGTCATGAGAAACACTGCATTCATCCTTGATCTTCGAAATTGAAGACTGTCATTATTTTTCATTTGTTCAAATTGTAAAGTGCAATCCATTTTCCTTAAATTATTCATATAATCTATTTGCCATATAATCTGATTGAAGCTGCCCCCCTCCACATGGTGATTGAAGCTGCCCCCCTCCCCATGGTGATTGAAGCCCCCCTCCACATGGTGATTGAAGCTGCCCCCCTCCCCATGGTGATTGAAGCTGCCCCCCTCCCCATGGTGATTGAAGCCCCCCTCCCCATGGTGATTGAAGCTGCCCCCCTCCACATGGTGATTGAAGCCCCCCCCCCCCTTTCTGATTTGACAAAAGTCTGTACTACTCCTCCTCAATGTCCCAGTCATTTCAAATGTTGCATATCGTCACAAGTTAACGAGAAAGACTTTAATTACTGCGCCTGGGAGATAACAACAGGGTTGGTGTTGGGTGGACACTGATCATTGGGTCAGTTAGGGTACTGATCATTGGGTCAGTTAGTGTACTGAAATGATTCAACCAACCGTACAGCTATTGTAGTGTCTCAAATTCTAAGTGGACAATGGTGTGTGTGTGTGTGGGCAGGGGTTGTGAAGGAAAGACCGAAACCAAGGAATCAGGGTATAGCTGGGGTGGAATTAACTTGGAATGGTTTAACACATACACGTGATTTAAAACTGTAGCAACTTGAGGCTACAGTACAACATAAGGCTATAGTACTGCACTGAGGCTATAGTACTGCACTGAGGCTATAGCTTACGACGCATATATAGGTAAAACCGGCCAGCACAGGCAGTTAAAAATGTCTTTTCAATTTAAACAGTCAATTTTTATTCCATAGACACTCATTTAAAAACAACAACATCCCATATGTCTACCCCATGGATTCAGCTCAACACTAGAACAGATACTAGACACACCCGTTGAATTACAGTATTAGTATACAATAGGTACTTTAGTAAACTTCAGTTTGACCTTGAGGGATAAATGTTCAATGTCACATTTTTTTTTACTTAATTTAAAAAAAAAACAATAACAAACAAACAAAAAAGGTTAAAGAGATCTCTTGTTGGCGATCAACATTTAGAGTTTGGGCCCTTGACGCCGCCTCGGCTGTTGAAGTCAACACATTCCACTCTTCCTATCTCGACGCCTCTGGGAATGGCAGTTATTTCGTTTCATCGCGAGTCTCGAGTGTCAATCGTGGAGCACTACACAGTGGTAGCCGAGCCGAACGGAGATCGCAGTCAGTTGATCGGCTGCTCGTAGCGCGGCGGGAGAAGCAAAGCACCTGGGGACAAGCGATCGACAAGGGGTAGCCGAGCGAGGCTTGCGAACATCGTCACGCTAAGTGACCCCAATTTTTATTTTATGTAATATATTCGTTTCCTACGTAAACCAGATCATGCTCAATGAAGCGGTTTATAAAACCCACTCCAATAATTGAATAAATACATTCATAGATCTAGTGTAGCTCTAGATTAGATTTATAAAAAAAATGAAAATAAAAATCTGACATACCTTTTTTATAGGTCAAAATCAGCTGGTCAGAATAGTAGAACAGGTTAGGTCAATCACTGGTGGTAGGTATCCTCGCTATTCCGCCATATTTGCTTATGAATCTTAAACGTAGAGGATATCAATAACAAGGTGGATTAACGAGCGACACGGGAGGGCGGTACAGTGTACTGGTTCTTCGAAACAAAAAATTATCACCTACGGTCACAAAATTACGGTAAACGGTTGCGCAGTGCCGACATCAGCCTTGAACTTATCAAGTTTCGCCCCGGGCACAAGTTATCGATTACTTCTTGCTCCCGTTGTATTTCATATCCGCTAGATGGCGTTATGACGGGCACTTGTTGGCCCGTATCATTGATGAAAGCTACGGCGATGCCCCACCCCTTTTCACAAGTCGGAAACCTCGCGAGGGCTGCCCGATCTGTTTACGCTCGCCGCTCGCTGGAGTAGTGTTTTTTTTTTTCCGCTTCTCCCGGCCCGTGTATGAAATGCCGTGAGGGAGACGGCAAAAATGGCTCAATTTTACACACGAGAAGCTTAGCTTGTAATCACAAGAACCTAACCCCCTGGCGAGGAGATCGCGAGGGGCGGAAGGGTCAGGAGAAACACGAATGTCGGCGTTGAAGCACGCACGGGAGATTACTGCTGATTTTAGCCGACGGCTGCAAGGAAGTTTTTTTTTTCTCTCTCTCTTCGTCGTTCCCCGTTGAGCTCGGCGTACACGAGAGGGGGGGGGGAGGTCCGTTCGCCGTCGATAGTGATTACCGTAGCCCCGGCCCGCGACGCAGGAGGTGATAATCGTCTGGGATTAAAAGCTCGGCAAATTGATACCGATTCTAATTCGATTGTAGTCTCTTTAAATCCTGGACTGTGATCAGTTTCCTTTTCATTCTCTCAGAAGAGGCCATGTTAAACAAACGATAGCTTGGTGACTTCTTCATAGGCGGAGCTTTTTGGAAGGAGCTCATTCCGCCCATGGCTCATTCAAGAGAGTTTATTTGTGCCAATGGAATACAAACGCTGGTGATAAGTAGTGTGACGTCATTATCAGCACATTAACCAATGACTAGGAACGTTTCATCACTATATAAGCGTCATTCAAAGTTCCGATAGGAAAACTAGGAGCAAATTCAACAAGGTTACAAAGACAGTTTGTGTGGAAACAAACTCAAAATCGGCCCCCAAAGTGGTCCACCCAGGCAGGCTTCAATATTTTCAGAAAGAACATCCGAATGAAATTATATCAACGACAAATGAGAGATAAGAATGGAGAAAGAACGTTGACAGATCTTGTGTAGTGCCCCAACGGTCCAGCAGATAAAAGGATAGGTGAAAGTGATTGCAAAGTTAGATGTGAACTTGGCCTAACTAGTTCCCCTTTCAGACCTTGTGGTCTATAGGGCAGATGATGTAAAGTTCATCTGTTTTTTGTGGCCTACGGTTAACGACCAACCGCCTTTACTTTTCCCCAATGTCAGGTACCCATTAGAGCTGGGTGCCCAAAGATTTCGAAGTTGAAAATCCCAGTCTTCATCTGGATTCGAACCCTGGACCCCCGAATCGGAAGCCAAGCGTTTTACGGCTCAACTACCGCGACAACAACAAATGTAAGAACTTTCTGACGTTTTTCTTTGGGTTCCCCCCCCCCCAACCTATTCACATTTCTCCATATCACTTCCCTTCCTTTATCAATCTTAATGTATTCGGTTTGTTAAAGAACATACACTAGATCTTCAAGCTCAAAATGTACTCCAGAACATGTTACTGTCATTGATATTAATTGTTGAAAATCTCCCAGTGAGGATAGAAGTAGGGGGGGGGAGAGTAAGAGAAAGTACGAGGATGAAGGGGGAGGTAGTTCTTTCTGTTCAATTTGGTTGTAAAGCTTTTAATAACTCCGCCTGTAGGTCCGGCTGTCTCTGGATTTGTTTTACACGGTTTTCTCCCTTTTTTACTCTCGGATCAAGCTCAAACTTTACACTATTACTCGTTGTCAATGACAACACAAAGAATTTTTTATTTAAGTTAATTAATTAGTGGTAAATAAATATAGCAGCATTGAGAGAAATGGCAGTAGTTGAGCAGCAAGCTTTGTTTAAAAAAAAAATTATTTCGTTTATTATTACATGAGAAATACAACATATTGTAGCCATGGGGGAGGGGGGATCGGAATTTAGTGACTGATTTTTTGCTTCGATTTTGTTTATTTTAGGTGAGATTTTAATACTAAACCATCACTTGCCCCAGCACAGCCAAGGGGTTTTGAGTTTAAATCCCCCTCTTCTATAAAACAAAACAAAAATGCAAACGACGATCCTCAAATTCCAAGAACACATCTAAGGAAGATTTTTATTTTGCAACCCCCTCCAAAATTTACGATAACCCCCTCTTCAATATAAAAAAAAGCAAATAACGCACTCAAAATGCTATGAGCGTAGCCAAATGGGTTTTGAGTTTAAACACCCATCAGCGGGGTTTGAAACTAAAAAATACCTCTTTAGTATTAAAAAAAAAAGCGAATTACACTCTAAAATCTATGAGCGTAGCCAAAGAGGTTTTGTGTTCGTTTTAACCCCCCCCCCCCGCCATCGGGGTTTGAAGCGAAAATACCTCTTCAATATAAAACAAGATTACAAAGAGAGTTTGTGTTATCACACAAACTAGGAGGCGCCCCCCGTCGGGTCACTGTCGGATCCACCTATTCGCAAGGACTATTCAAGTCGTGATTTATTTTGATTGTCAAAAATCAAAATGTTTCAAAGATTTATTTGCCGTTGTAAAAAAAATATTGTTTTCTGTCTTACATGTTTCAGATGTTCTTTCAAAATTAAAGATAATTAACTTCCTTGTCCAAACCTCCCGCTTTACGATGGCAGCGAGCTGGGTATGAACCCGGGACCGTCGAGATAATCAGCCCAGCATGCTAACCGCACGACCAGGCAATGCTGTTAACTTAATAACAAACTGGTTACAAACTAATAGCCTATTATTGATATTAATATTACACATTACGGCATGACATCTACCGGATATGTACAATATGTCAGACGAGCGATCTTAGATAATCTTTCAGCATTGGAGAAAGAAAAGAATAGATATCTTGCTTGTAGGCCTACTTCGATGTCTCAGCACAGTTACCAACACTGACCAACAGAGCTTTTGGTATTTTCATTTAAATGGAACTAGAATGAGAATGCAGATCTACCTAAACTAAACTTCTGATTTAGTACTCTTAAGATCTATATCTACTATATCTAGATCTAAATAATAAATTTGGAATAATTTAGATGTTATTAGATTTACGAAAATAAAAAGCCTAGATAATCTATCAATAGACTGAATAATACATTAAATTTAAAACAGTAGATTAGTTTTGGTATATTAGGCTATAGCATTGCAATACTGATCTAGACGTTTGGAAATCAAAATCTACACTTTAAGTCTAGAAATTGAAATTTTATATCTTGATCTAGTCTATATCATTTTAAACTAGACCTAGAATGATTTTAATTATAATATAAATATATATCTAGTTTTAAAAAATCTAGATATAGGCCTACTGAAAAAAATCTAGATATACTGTAAAAAATCTAGATCTAGTTAAAAAAATCTAGATAAAATCTTAATCTAGCTATTATGTCTTTTTGAAATACGAGTCAGATAACATTACTATATCGAGTTGATTTAGCATTTTATTTAAAGAATTAATTCCATATGACGTCAAAGGGAAAAAAGACCACTACGTCACATGGCCAATGTAGACTAAAAAATGCCTCCATCAATACGAACCAGTTATCGAGTGTTCATAGACATTGGTGCACCGAGTGAGTTCTTTTAGCATTTAATTTAAAGAATTAATTCCATATGACGTCAAAGGAAAAAAATCCACTACGTCACACGGCCTAGTTAGACTAAAAAATGCCTTCATCAATACGAGCCAGTTATCGAGGGTTCATAGACATTGGTGTACCGAGTTTTTTTAGCATTAGATTTAAAGAATCCATTCATATGACGTCAAAGGAAAAAAAATCCATTTACGTCACAAAAAAATGTCTTTATTAACACGAGATAGTTAACGACATACATTAGTGCAATGAGTTTTAATAAAATTTATTTAAAGAAGATTAAAGCCGCATTTTTTTGTGCGTTTTATCTGTCAGTCCGTCATGTTAATATAAAGAACAACAACTAAAAGCTATTGAAAATTTGATTAACTATAATTTTCGTTTCGAAACATCCCAATAGTTTTAAGTATGAACGCAATAGATTTAGGTATATATAATAGATTGTACCGGACGTTTGTATAAATAGAGAATTCCAGATAAATATAATACCGTTAATTAAGTTTTTGGGATGGTCTTGTATAAAAATTAGATGTGGAGAGATTTTCATTCCATACTTTGGTGTTTGGAAGTTGTTTTCCTTAAAAATCGGAACATAATATTAACGATAATTAGATTTTGTAACGTTTTAGCTAGAAAATTAAATGCACTGTAAGAGAGAAGTGAGATTTTACATATAAATAGAGTTAAAATATTTTTCATTAGAAAATCCGGAACTACATTTTTTCGTAAATGCGAAGATTATTTGTTTTATTAATTAGAAGAGAGATTTCAAACAGTTATTTGGCGTTAGTAGATTTTTCATATAAAATTCGGAAATTTTTCGCGACGATTTGTAAGAAAATGTAAGTAATGTAGGTCGATTTCTTTTCAAAACAAAATCCGGAACATTCTTTATCGATTAAAAAAAAACTTTTGTTATGTTTCAGCAAGAAAAGTAAATGTAAAATAAGTCTAAAAAGTGATTTTCAATAATCGTTTCTAGCAAATTACTTCCTTTTTTTCTTTCAAATCCTGAACAACCTATCTTCTTCTATACTATAAAGTAGAATGTGAGGTGTATGTATGTGACTTATAGATGTGAGCTGGCGATCCTAGATCTAATTTTTTATCTATTTTTATCTTTATTTTAATTTGTAATTTATATAGGCCATGGCTATGATGTTTGTAATTTAGTGTCTTTTTAGTTTATATAGCTCAGTGCTGAGTATTTTTTAGTTTTCGCTATTTATAACTTTCTGCTAGTTTTAGTCTTTTTCTGTTATTTGTGTTTTACTCGTAGAGGAAAAGTAGTTTTTAAAATAGTTAACTAGCCTTAAAGCTGTGGATCTTCTTTCCTATTTTTTGTCCCTGGTTAGTTCTGCTTATTTTTGTCTTTGACATTAGTGTTGGATTGGTTGTTATTTTTTAATTTCAGTTTATGTGCTGGTCTGTAAACGGTATAGAGCCCCCATATGAGTTTAGAATAGAAATAACTTTTCATCTTCCTTTTTTGTATTTTTGTAAAATTAAATTTTAAGATTCTCTTTTTAATGCTGTTTAATTTGGTATATAATGTTGTGTAGTCCTTGTCAGTAGTAATTTGCTAGATTTTATTATAGCGTACGGCTAGGTACAAATTAGGGAAATCAGCAGTCCAGTTTAGTTTTAGGTAATTAGCGTGACGTCATGCTCTCGATATGTTCGCGCTGACCAGTTATAGCTAGCTCCGGAACCACGTTGAGCTCTCTTTTGTCTTGACCAGTGGTCAGTGCTGACAGTAGTGCCTGTGTAAAGTTTATTGTGTGTAGTGTGATTTCAGCTGGGACCGCCTGTAAGTTTGAAATGTTTTTATTTTTACTTTGTTTAGTTTGTATTTATATTAATAGTTCTTACATCTATTGCTATAGTCTAGATGTAGACTGATTAGTGTAGTGGCATCACTGGCTAGTTAATTAGCCATGATTACCTCTGATGGAACCGGAAGTTCCGTAGACTTGGGTAGCGTCACCCCCTTTTACCCATCCTTAATGATCCCCTTATTGTTTTTCTATTGTTTGTCCATGTGTAAATATTTTATGTTCCCTAAGTATTTTTATTACTACAATATTGTTAGGATAATGGCTTTAGCAAGTTGGCAGGTTCCTAATTTTAATTTTTTAATCTAAATAATGGCTGCGTCCTGAGCATCGCTGTCATGGCGGCTTTGTTAAGTTTGTTGAGCCTAGACTTAGATTTATGTTATTGTTGTCTAGCCCAACTGGTGTTGTGGCATAGACATTAACTTTTACTCATGTATTGCTTTCATTAGCTACAGGCTGGTGGTGAATATTACCTTATGTCTGTATTATTTTGTATGTGTTAGTTTAGATCTAATTCATTATTATTTTGTTATTATGTCTTATGTTTTATGTATTTGTAATTGCAGGCTATAATTCCTGCCTGTCTGCCAACTGTTTGCCGCAGTTATTACTGTCGTTACTGCCTTACTGTCATTATTTCTCCTGCCAACTGTTTGCAGTTATTACTGTACTGCCTAACTGTGCGGTAGTACTGTCGTTATTTCTACTGCCTTACTGTCGTTATTTCTACTGTTGTTTACTGCCGCTAGTAGCTTACTGTTTAGTGTTAAGGTAATTTAGGTTATTTGAGTGGTTTATTGTTTTGTAGTGGGTATATTTGTTTTATTACTGTTTTTTTGTGTCAATGTAAATAAAGTGTATATAAGTTTTGTTTTATAAATTTCAGTTTGTTATTTTATTTTTAGTTAGCTAGTTTAGTTTGGTTTAGTTTAATTGTGCTGTCTGGTTGCTTAGGCGACTCTAGCCCCTTGATCGCAGACCGAGGTGCACAGATTGGGCCCACCCAGTAGAGCTACCACTTGCCTACTGTAAAAATATTGAATAAATGTTGAGCAGCAGATAATAAAAAGGGCCTCACTCAGTAGCGCCACCCTGACCTGCTCACATGGGTACCTGACATTAGTTGGGGAAAAGTAAAGGTGGTTGGTCGTTGTGCTGGCTACATGACACTCTCTTTAACCGTAGGCCACAAAAACAGATGAACTTTACATCATATGCCCTATAGACCACAAGGTCTGAAAGGGGAACTAGTTAGGCCAGGTTCACATCTAACTTTACATTCACTTTCACCTATCCTTTGATCTGCGGGACCGTTGGGGCACTACACAAGATCTGTTACCATTCTTTCTCCATTCTTATCTCTCATTTGTCTTTGATATAATTTCATTCGGATGTTCTTTCTGAAAATATTGAAGCCTGCCTGGGTGGACCACTTCGGGGGCCGATTTTGAGTTTGTGTTTCCACACAAACTGTCTTTTGTAACCTTGTTGGTATTTAAGTTTGTTATGTAATTATTGTTAAATCTCTAACATTACACAACACCAGGCTGCCATCCATACTTCACAGTATGCATGCATGAAATAGTCAAAATTATTAAGTTAGTAAGGGAGGGTAGAACCGGGGTCGGCAAACTGCGGCTCGCGAGCCACATGCGGCTCTTTGGGTGTGAAGCTGCGGCTCTTTAGTTCCATACGCAAATATTATTTATTTTATCAAAACATTTTTTTTAATAGTTCTGAATCTGTTGTCAGTCCGTCAGAAGCTCTCTAATGACGCCATCGTCGGATGTTTCTATGTAGCTTTCAAGTCGCTTTCGACACTAGATGAATTGGCAACTTCACCACGTGCTTTGGCTGTGACGTAAAGTTTGTTGTTTCAAGTAAATGAGTTGGAAGCAATTATCTTCTCAAAGTTAGAAGCAATCTACAAGTAATGCTAATCTGGCAGGCTTTGCGGTACCACACGAAATTGCACAAAAAGGCAAACCATTTACAGATGGTGAGTATATCAAAGACTGCTTCCTACGTGCATCTGAAGAACTGTTTCGTGATTTCAAGAACAAACCAGAAATCTTGATAAAAAATCAAAGATTTGCCACTATGTACAAAAACACAGCAAGATAGAATATTTAAAATGTCTTCAAATGTAACATATTTACAGTTGTAAGATATTCAGCTTTCTTTTGTCCTATCACTTGCTAATCTTGCTACATAAAGACACGGCACAAGTTGCCCATTTTGTTAGGTATATGTCTTCCCAAGGTCCAAAAGAAGAACTTCAAGGATTGCAACCTCTCACGTAACGCAACAAAAAATGGACAGCTTTAAAAGAAATCCCGCGAGTTGATTCGGCGCATGGAATACTCTTCCAGATTGCTACAGTGAGGGAAGAAGTTGACATTTGGAGTGCTGACTATCTTCGGATCGACATATTCGTGCGTGTTTTTTTTTTCATGAATATAACTAAAAGCAAAGTAAGAAGCCAACTAACAATTGAAAATTTAGAGTCGTGTTTGAAACTAAAAACAACAACTTTTGAGCCAAATGTATCCAAACTTTCTAAAACCATGCAAAGCCAACGCTCCCATTGAATTTGATTGCTCAATTGTTTGTTATTGAAGTTCAAGTTAGCGTTTAAGTAAATGTTTAACTGTTTTAGTTGTTACCGAAATAAAAAAATTATTATGTAATAATGCTATATATATATATATATATTATCTAATTTGTTGTGAAAAAACACTACTTATAAATAATAAACTTTTTCATAAAAAAAAAATGTGCGATTACTATTTATTGTTGCAAGAAAAACTTTGTGGCTCTTTAAAAATTTAAAATTTTGCAAATTGTAATTTTTGGCTCTTTTGACTCAAAAGGTTGCCGACCCCTGGGGTAGAATATATATATATTCTGTTTGTCTCGGTAAAATAGTGAAAAATTCTGTTTGTTATAAATTTTTAAACACATTTTTAAGCGAAAAATATTAGTAGCTTTCGTACATTATATATGTGATTTGAGTAATTATTTTTATATCTGCTCCTAAAACCTTTTTTTATGTGAGCTCTAACAAGTCCATGAATCAATGTGACTTATTATTTACTACATGTAAATGTGTGTTTATGTTTCCCATCATATTCTTTAATAAACATTTTGGCTTGTGTATGTGTGTTTATTAAGAGGCACACTTTTATTTCATTTTTTTTTTTTTGTTTAAGGTATTAGATCTACATTAAAAAATATTTTTTTTTAAATGTAACGATGATAGACAAAAAATTGATGCAATTATTTGTTTACATTAACATTGGAGTGAAATGTGCCCAGAAGAGAGGGGGCGGGATAGGTGTCACGGGTAATGACCAGTCCCAAGGAGATGATCGCCAGACGCATAAAACCAACGACCAGTGCTCGGTGCTGGTCTTATCTTCATTTGTTTAACTCTACCTGCATCAATGCGAGATGTGTCACCCAAATCATCCCTACCCAATTTCTCAAAATATATCTTTTCAAAGTATCTTGGTGTCGTGAATTTGTTTCTATCTATTGTCGCCCATAGTGTTTGTTTAGATTTGTGACACTTAGCTAGTTCGTATATTACACTGATGTAAAAAAAAAATGTCATCCAGTGCGATTAGCAGAACTCACATATAAATAAAGGGGAGGGGTTACCATGCCATTACCATTCAGGAATCTGACTTTTAATAGGCCCATATTCATAAAATAAGCAAAACCTTTATAATAAAAAAAAAAAAAAAAAACAATTCGCTGCACGGTGTTAGAATTCATACTATACATACAATATTATGATAGAGTGAAATAAACATTGTTATAAAAGCTACGTGCTTATTAAATTATCGTCAAATTATATCTCGCGCCAAAACGGCTCGCGCCAAAACGTCTCGCGACAAAACGGCGGGGCCAAAACGGCGTCGTCAAAACGGCGCCTCCAAAACGTCACGATCCGCCTTAGAATTTGCATTTTGTTGGCTTTCAATACCGGAAATAGTGCTTGCCGGCGTTCCCCCAGACCCCCTTGCTGGCATGGGCGGGGAGTCTACAATTTTTCCACTAACCCCAGGAAAAACATTCTAGGTAACAATAAACGTCTTTCGAAAGAATGTAATAAAGATTATTTATGTACATACACCATGATCGTAGCCGGGGGGGGGGGTTGGGGTTCAACACCCCCCCCCCCCGAAATGAATTCAGTGACTGATTTTTTGCTTTCATTTTGTTTATTTTAGGTGAGATTTTAAGACTAAATCATCACTTACCACAGCATAGCCGAAGGGGTTTTGAGTTGAAAACAATATCCAGGGGGTTTTGAGTTTAAAAACCCCTACTATAGGGTTTTGAGTAAAACCCTATCAGGGGGTTTTAAGATAAAAATCCCTCTACCAGGGGGTTTTGGGTTTAAAACCCCCTACCAGGGGTTTTGAGTTTAAAACCCCCTACCAGGGGTTTTGCAGTTAAATCCCCCTCTTCTATCAACAAAACTATAAAAAATGCAAAACGACAATCCACAAATTCCAAGAAAACAGCTAAGGAAGATTTTGACTTTAAAACAGCCTCCAAAAATTACGATAAACCCCCTCTCAATATAAAAAAAAGCAAATTACACACTCAAAATTCTAAGAGCGTAGCCAAAGGTGTTTTGAGTTTAACCCCCACCCCCTCCAGTTGGGGTTTGAAGCTAAAAAGTACCTCTTCAATATAAAAAAAGCAAATTACACACTATAAAATCTATGAGCGTAGCCATAGCGGTTTTGAGTTTAAAACCCACTGCCAGTGGGGTTTGAAGCTGAAAAATACCTCTTCAATATTTAAAAAAAAAAAAAAAAAAGCAAATTACGCACTCAAAATGCTATGAGCGTAGCCAAAGGGGGGTTTGAGTTTAAATCCCCATTCAGAGGATTTAGATGCTAAAAAATACCTCTTCAATATAAAAGAAGCAAATTACAAACTAAAATTCTTTGAGCGTAGCTAAGCTAATGAGAGGTTTTGAGTTTAAATCCCCTCCTCCAGATGGCTTTTTTATTAAAATTTAAAACCCTTTCAGTTGGTTTTGAGTTTAAAATTCCCCTACAGAGCGTTTTAAGTTGAAAACCTATCTCTTCAATATTATTTTAAAGCAAACTACAGTCACCAAATTCTATGACCGTAGCTAAATGGGGTTTTGAATTAAAAAAAAAAAAAAAAAACTCCATCCAGAGATTTTTTATTTTAAAACCCCTCAACAGATGATTTTGACGATAAAACTTTACTTTTCAATATAAAATCTAAACCGAAATACAGGCATGTAATTCCAAGAGCGTAGTCAAGAGAGGTTACACATTTTTACCAGTGGCTGGGCTCCATTAATAAAGTGTGAATAGTCATCTGCCGAAATTGAAAAACACTAAATGTGGCTCAACAAAGATGGCTAAGACAGATTTTAGGAGTCAGTTATAGAGATCGGGTCTAAATCAAAGAAATCATATGCCGAACTGGGAGTCGAACCCTTAGTAAGGTTGTGACAGAGCGTCGCATGAGGTTTTGCGGGACATGTTCTCCGACAAAATGAATTACGCATAAGAGTTGCGGAAACAGCTTGCCGGAAAATGTGCCGAACGGCGCGAGAGGGTCTAAGTCAGTAAGAACAGCACATTTTTTTTTTTAATAAAACTTTTTAATAGCAAGATAATGCACTGTAGATACCTCAGAATATGCATTTTGTTGGCTTTCAATACCAGAAATAGTGCTCGGCCGCGGGGCTTCGCCCCGCGCTGGGGGAGCACTGCGAGCTCCCCCAGACCCCCTTGCTAGCAAGGGCGGGGAGTCTACAAGATTTCCACACATCAGTTCCCCCCACTTCACGCAGCTGATGTATCCAAAGGAACGGCAGTGCCGATACAGTTTGGGGTCAGCGGCGTCGCAGGTTCTAACAGGGTGTTGCACTGAGTGCTGCAAACGGCCTTAGGGTCGCCATCTCCTGATTTTTCCTCAGGGTTGACACCCGAAGCCTTTCCCATGATTGGGTATAGCTGCAAGGCAACAGAGGTTTGAATTCAGAGTTTTCCTTCTCCTAGGTGGGTAGCCAGCCATGGCTAACAAGCCCCATCCTGCCCGAAGCTTACTGGTTAAGGCGCCAGTTACTCGCCTTTGCCCTTTCTCCTGGTTGTGAGAATAGTTCCGCCGGACTCAATATCTGAGCCACACGTGAGGCCAGGAGTTGGATTGGTTGTCAAAGGCTATATTGGTTCCGCAAGGTTGTCATTGCCGAAAGTGGTAATGGAAGTAAGCACTCCACTACCTATAAAATGCTTCCTATTGGCATGCGTCACAAACACACACATACTTTTTTCATCGGGGGGGGGGGGGGAGAAAAAAAAATCCTGGCTACGCCCATGAAAGGCACGTATATCCGAAATTGCTCTTAGTGCATGATTCATAGTTGTACTTCAGGGGTACAACAACGATGCGAATATGAATGGAGGAAAATGGTATGGTCTACAACAAAGGAAATTAAATCAAAGAGCAATTTTAGAACACAGTGACCAACTCAGTCTTAATGGACATTTTTGTTTCTTTTAAAAAAATGGGGGGGGGGCAGCATTTTTTAAGTTCACACGCAGGCAGCTATAACACACCACACATTCTTCTCTGTCATTTGCCTTTGATAGAATTTCATTTTGATATTTTTTTCTGAAAATATTGAAACCTGCCGTTTTACCTTCCTGGGTGGACCACTTCGGGGGCCGATTTTGTAACCTTGTTTTCTAGTGACATTGTGGTAGGCTACTGAGTTGCTGAACAGAGAGTCTCGAGTTCCAGTCCCGATTTTCATGAGACCAACTTTGGAAGTTCTCCAGTAAGAAACTTTACGTTGAAAAAAAACTGAGATGGTTTTTGTTTGGCTAGCAACAAACTACCCTCGTAGACCACAGGCCATAGATTCAGATGAACTCGACTTCTCGTTCACATGGCCCTATGGAAGGGTTGTAAGATTTGTTTGTTTTGTTTGTAAAATGTTTTACTTATTTCGGATGTTCCTTCAGAGTTGAAGACAATTACTTCCTAGTCCAAACCTCCCGCAGGACGACGGGGGATGGGAACGGGCAGGGTTTGAACCCGGGACCATCGATAAGTCCGAACGACAATCCAGCGCGCTTACTTTTGGGGATATCACAACTGATACGAATCTCAAAATGGTAGCGGGGGTTGTTCAAGATATAGATGGAGCTTGCCTTGCTTTTGACCTATCTTGTTATATAGGTTAGAGTTACAACTGTTTTCAGCGAACTGTTAACTTTCTCATTCAACCAAAGGCGACCGTTTTAGTGACACTATTGGTCTGTCAGTCACACACACACACACACACAAAACTCTCTGCATCCATCAAAAGGCTGAAGGCACACATACTATGTTGACCTGTTGTCATGGTAACTACATTTAGTGTTTATGTTGGAGGGTTGGGAAAGGCATCATGAGGTCGATGGTTTAATTATTCACACTTTAGGTTTCTCTAAATACTTTTGCGTGGAGAAAACAATGGCGGACGTCAGCTCAGGGGCGCTATGGTAGTGTGGGAGGTGTGTGCTTCTAGATCTGAGATAAGACCTCATTGTTTCTTCATTCAGTCCCTCCACTCTTTTGTTCTCCACAACATTCAGTTTAGTTGACTTGATATATATATATATATATATATATATATATATATATATATATATATATATATATATATATATATATATATATATATATCGCAGTGGGACCCGCACTTTCATGTATAAATTATTAAATTACACCGTTATAACTTATTTTTAATAACAGGGGTTCCTAGGCCTCCTGATTTTCCAGGGCCTCTTGGAAATCTGAAATAATTAAAATCTCCTGAAAAAAATCATCATATTTTTTTTTATTGCTGTCAGGTAAAAAAGAAATAATTGTGCAAAATGTCAGCTTGATCCGAGATTGGGAGAAATAACGTGCACAAACTTTTGACCAGACAGACAGACAGAATGAGTTGATAGAAGCATTGTAAAAAGTGATATACAATTTACAGGCAAGACGTGTGTGTTTGGGGGGTTTATATTATTATGTTTGTTTTAGTAAAAATAAAAAAAGGAAGGGTGTCCATCGCAAAATTAACAATATATAGCCTGGGAACAGATCAACGTGCGTAGCCGGTGGATAATGCGTATCATGGGCGTAGTCAGGAAGGGGGGTTCAAACCCCCCCCCCCCCCGCAGAAGACGGACTTTATTGACTGATTTTTTTCTTTGATTTTGTTTACTTTAGGTGAGATTTTAATACTAAACCATCACTTGCCCCAGCGCAGCCAAGGGAGTTTTGAAATTAAAACCCTTACCAGTTTTGCAGTAAAATTCCCCTCTTCTATAAAACAAAAAAAAAATAATGCAAACGACAATCCCCAAATTCCAAGAGCATAGCAAAGGAAGATTTTGATTTTAAAACCCCCTCCGAAATTTACTGTAAAATCCCTTCTTCAATATAAAAGCAAATTACACACTGAAAATGCTATGAGTGTAGCCAAAGGGGGTTTTGAGTTTAACCCCCCCCCCCTCCTGTGGGGTTTGAAGCTAAAAAAAATACCTCATCAATATAAAAAAAAGCAAATTACACACTCAAAAATCTTTGTGAGTAACCAAATGGAGAGCTCTCTGATAGCCACAGAGCAGAAAGGGAAGCACTAGCTGCTACCATGCTAGCAAATCATCCAAGTTCCCTACACAGTCAGATTGTCTTTCTAACCGATGCGAAAACAACCCTCCAAAGCTTGCAAAACTCTGATTCCCCTTATATTAAAAACCTCAGAACAACACTTACAAAGCTCAACAACAACAGCAAAAAAAAACAACTGTTATTCAATGGATACCAGCTCATATACAACTAGCAGGAAATGAGAAGGCTGACACACTCGCCAAGAGTGGGAGAACTAACTCACAATTAAACATTGCACTCTATCCAGAAGAATTGAAGAAATTTATCGTAAATAAAATAAATGAGAAATGGACGAGCTCTCATCCAAATCACAAGAAAGATGACGCTTACTATAAGCTATCCCGACAAGACCAACATCTAATCTTTCGACTCAGGACCGGACACAATGATTGATTTGATTTTTGATTTGAGGCACATCGGCACAATTTAGGCCATGTCGTGCCTGCATTCCCTTAAGGTCTACTCTCTCTCTAAACAACAAGGGCCAGATTCTATACAGTCATATCATTAAAATCAAGGTCTATTCACAGTTAAAATAGTAAAGGTAGTAAAAATTTAAATATTTGGTAAAAATCTAATGTAAATAGTGCATGTTCACAAATTCATAAATCACATCTTCGTAGATAGCCCCACTTCCCTTATAAAGCCCAGTACCTTCCCAGGGTCGACATTATCAAATAGTGTTTTTAAATTAGTGGCTCTAAAATATTTCGCCCTGACATCCTGGTATCTGGGGCAATCAACGAGGATATGTTCCACGGTGAGGCGAGAGTCACAGTACTCACAAAGTGGGGTCTCCTCTCTCTTCAGTACAAAAGAGTGCGTGATGTAGGTGTGGCCAATCCTAAGTCTGGACATGGTCGTGCTACCACGCCTTGTCAGACCCTTAGATGTGGGCCGCCACCTGACATCCGCCACAATCTGCCAGAGTTTACTGTGAGTCTCAGCCTCCCATTGGTTCTGCCACTCTCGATAGGTGGCAGAGGCAATACTTTGTCTCAGGTCCGAGTAGGGAATTTGAGTTCCTGACACCGCATGATTTAGGGCTCTCTTTGCTTCTCTGTCTGCGGCTTCGTTTCCCTCAATGCCAACATGGGAGGGGACCCAGATGAAGGTGACATCCCTACGGTCGGCTATTATTTGGTCCAACAGCTTCAGGCTCTTATGTACCAATGGGATGTCAGTCTTCATCCGCCCCAAAGCTTGCAATGCAGATTTGGAGTCGGAGCACATTATAAATTTCCTCCTTTCTGATGCTTTAACGGCCATTAGTGCAAGCGATATTGCATGCAATTCGGCCGTAAAGATGGAGCAACCATCGGGGAGTCTACGGGAGATTGTTTTGTTCCGAAAGGAGCAGGCACACGCGACCTTTCCATCCATTTTGGATCCGTCTGTGTAAATGGTGCCACAATCTCCGTAGCTCTCCTGCAGTTCCCTAAAGTGGACTTGTAGTATGCTTGGGTCTGTATTTTCTTTTTTGAAATTAAGGAGGGATAAATTTAATTTGGGTTTATTCATTAGCCAAGGAGGATTCTGAGGGGTTTCTATTTTAGAGATTTGGTCAATGGGTGGGGTTAAATTTTGGATGGGTTCTCTCATTCGAAGGCCCAACGGCTGTATGACGTTAGGCCTTCGATTGTATAATTCTACCTCTGTGGGGTTAAATCTGGAGTCGAAAGCAGGGTTCGTGGGGTTGGATTTTAGCTTGACTATATACTGCATTGCAAGCTTTTTCATTCTTATATCCATGGGGAGTTCTCCAGCCTCCACATGGAGACTTGGGATAGGTGATGTACGAAACGCGCCGAGACAGAGACGCAGGGCAGCATTTTGTATTGGTTCCAGTATTTTTAGGTACGACTTCCTTGCTGCTCCATATATTATGGATCCGTAGTCTAGCTTGGATCGAATTAGACTCCGATAAAGCAGCAGCAAGGTATCTCTGTCAGCTCCCCAGTCCGTAAGTATGTTTAATGACTTTTGGCATTTCTTCTTAAGTTCCTTCATGTGGGGGAGAAAATTAAATTTGGAATCTAAAGTGAGGCCTAAAAATTTTGTAGTTTTCACGACAGGGATATTCTTTTTGTGTATAAATAGTTCAGGGTCTGGGTGTAGTCCCCTTAGATTACAAAAATGCATACTAACTGTTTTTGGAGTCTGAAAATTTGAAACCATTATCGTTTGCCCAACCCTGAATTTTGTTTAAACATAACTGTAATTTTCTTTCTAAGGTGTTCATGTTTTTCCCATAAGTAAAAATGACAAAGTCATCAACATACAAAGAGCACTCTATGCCAGGGGACAGCGCATTTATGATGCTATTTATTTTAATGTTGAACAGGGTGACTGGCAGAATGCTGCCCTGGGGTACACCCATTTCCTGGTCATGAGTGTCAGAAGCGGAGTTGCCCACTCGAACCTGAAATTTTCGATCTTTCAGGAATTCCTCCACAAAACGGGGGAGGTGTCCCTTAAGCCCCATAAGCGCCAGGTCACGTAGAATGCCATGTTTCCAGGTTGTGTCATAGGCCTTTTCTATATCGAAGAATACAGCTACTAGATGTTCTCTTCTGAGTAATGCATTTCTAATATAAGCTTCCAGCCTTACCAGGTGGTCAGTTGTTGTCCGCCCCTGCCGGAATCCGCACTGGTAGTTTGAGATCACTTTATTCCTTTCCAGGTACCAGACCAGCCTACTGTTAATCATTCTTTCCATGGTTTTGCAGATGCAGCTTGTTAGTGCTATTGGTCGATAGTTAGCTGGGTCAGAGCCGTCTCTTCCCGGTTTAGGTATCGGTATAACTGTGGCTTTCCTCCAGCTGTTTGGGAAAGCGCCTGTTTGCCACACACAGTTATAGACCCCTAGCAGGACTGCCAATGAGGGTTCGGGAAGGTGCTTGAGGAACTGGTAATGGATTTCGTCTTCTCCAGGTGCTGTGTCATGTGACTTGTCCAGCGATTCCCTCAGTTCCTCAAGCGAGAACGGTTTGTTGTAGTCTTCATTGTTCTCTGACCTGAAATCAATGGGGTGTCTTTCCTCCCTGGTTTTGACTTTTTGGAACTCTAGCGTGTAGTGTGCAGTGGATGATTTTTCTGCTATTGAGGATGCAAGGTAGTCAGCTATTTCTCTGGGGGACGTGACAGTTCGTCCTTGGTTTTTCAAATGCCTTATTGCATTTGATTCTTTCCCTTTGATTCGCCTTACTGCCTTCCAAACCGCTCTAGCAGAAGTTTTGGCATCCAGACTGCCGACAAAACTTCTCCAGGAATTCCTTTTGGCTGACCGTATGGTTTGTCTAGCCTTTGCTCTAGCTATCCTGAATAGCTTTATGTTTTCCTGGGAAGGATTCTTTATAAATGCAGCCAGTCGTTTTTTCCTATCGCCAATAGCACTTTTGCAAGCTGTATCAAACCATGGTTTGCTAGGCCGTTTTGGATTTGCAGAGGTTAGGGGTACATCTTTCCTGGCTATACTTAGTAGCTTGCTAGCAAAGGTATCAGCTGGGTTCTGTTCATCGAGGATATTTTCTGTGATATCCTCGGAGCATCTTTTTTGGAATTGTTCCCAATCGGCCTTATTCAGTTTCCACCGCTGAGGTCGTCCCAATGAAGGGAGATTGTTAGTAATGATGATTGGGAAGTGATCACTTCCCCGTAGATCATTGCTAACTGACCATTTAAAGTCGTCCAGAAGTCCGGGGACGCATACGGTGAGGTCAATGGATGTGAGTGATCCAGTTCCTGGGTGCAAGTAGGTCGGTGATGCATCATTAAGTATGCATAAATCATGTTGGAGGAAGATATCCTCCAGCATACGACCTCTTGTGTCGGTATTGTTGGATCCCCATATCGTGTTATGGGCGTTGAAATCCCCAAGGATTAAATAAGGCCGGGGGAGTTGTTTCAATAGGTCCTCCATGTCTGTTGGGTTTAATGGAGTGCCAGGTGGTAGATACAGGCTGCAGCAAGTGATAACCTTGTGAAGGGTTATCCTAGCTGCTACGGCCTGTAGTGTGGTCTGTAGTTCTACCCTCTCATGGGGGATGCTATCCTTCACAAGGATACAGACTCCACCTGATGCTCTCTCTGCATCCTCAACATTCTTGCTATAAGCACGGTAGCTTCGGAAGCTGATGCAATCTTTCAGAAATGTTTCCTGTAAGCAGACAGCTACAGGAGTCTCAGAGTCCATCAGTAGCTGCATTTCCTCGTAATTGGCCTTGAGGCCTCTACAATTCCACTGTACAATTCTGGAATCCATGGCTTATTCTAGATGACCTACTTGGAGCTATTTGGCCTTGGGACGCCCCCGGAGGGGTTTCCCTTTATTCCAGTGACCTTGGTATTTTTATTCTTGGGTTTGGATGGAGAGGAGGACAACCCCCTTTTGGGGGAAGTCTTTCTCTCTGGAGAGGGGAGATCCCTCTGGTTAGAGCGGAGGTCATTTCCTCCTCTCTCGCCTCGGGCATCCTCTCCGCTTTGATTTCTCCCCTTAGGGAGTTGGTCAACCTCTAATTCGGTAGAGGTTGGGGTGTCTGGCTGGGTTCTCTGAGGAGAACCTGTGTCAGACATGATGTCTCCGGGTTCTCCCGGAGTATTGGTTTTGACATGCTGCTCAGTCTCCATGCTCTCATCAGCGAGCACAGAGAACCTGTTCTTTAGCATGACAAGAGGGCTTTCTTGTTTCTTCAGAGGTGTGTTCTTTGGCGGTGTTTTCTTCTGAGTTGGAGGAGGAGGAGGGGGGGGTGGGGTCAATGTGTCCGTCTGTGTGGCTATGGATCTTCCTATCTTAGCAACAGCCTGGGCGTAGGTCTTTGTCAAGCCGAATTGGCCCTTGGGTAGGGCCAGTACAGCCGATTTCGCCTGGCTGAAGGTACATCCATTTCTTGCCTTGTACTCCTGCACGGCAACCTCCTGTTTCCACACAGGGCAGTCCTTGGAGTAGGCTGAGTGGCCAGCTTGACAGTTTGGGCACTTGAACTGGGCTGTGCAGCCCTTGTCCTCATGACCCTCTCCAGCACATCTGGCACACACAGTGTTCCTCTTGCAGACTGCCGCGCCGTGTCCATAATCCTGGCACTTGAAGCACCTCATGGGGTTAGGTATGTAGGGCCTCACTGGAACTCTTAGGTATCCTGCCTTCACATACTCTGGCGGTGTCCTAGTTCCGAATGTGAGGATAATAGTGGCGGTTTTGACCTCCTCACCCTCCCTGCGCCTGGTAATGCGCCGGGCATGGGTGACTCCTTCAATGCCCTCCACTATTTCCTTCTCGGAACATTCCAGTAGGTCCCTAGAGCTGATTACACCTCTGCTGGTGTTCAGACTCTTGTGTGGCATGACTTCCACTTGGAGATCACAGAGTCTTCTGCATTTTAAAAGCCCATCAGAGTGTGTCTTGCCATCTACTTCTACAAGAAGTTCCATTGATTTGTGTAGCTTAGACACACTCTTGGGCTCTCCCACTACTGACTTGAGTCCCTTATAGATAAGGAAAGGGCTCAGCTTTGTCAGACTTTTCCCCTCCTCTGTGCACCTGACCACCAAAAATGATGGCCAGGTAGTACAGCTTTTTGTGGTCTCCTCCTTTTTTGCCTCAATACGGCGTCTCTTGCCCAGACTTCAATCTGGGGCAAGTAGTTTATTGGGTTTTTTTTTGTCCATATATATTCTTGTTAATTCGGCACCTGTGCTCCCCACCCGCCATCGAGTCCAACAAGGGGACGGGCCATTCGGAAGTCCAGAATGAGCCCGCCAGGGCTACACAGGTGCTATACTCAGTCAGCTGCTGCATCGGACATGTGTCCGATACAGCAGCTCCCTGATTGACCCTCCAGCCACCGCCCTCCAGCATAGGTCGACGACCATGCTGATAGCTCGGCATGACCAGCCGGTTGACCCAGAGCGGGCCATCTGGGCCTCAGGTCTAGGGGAACTTGGAGCCAAAGTATTGTGTTGTGGTGGTTTATCCTCAGATAGCCACCACTCAAACACCAGGATCTCTTTATCCCCCCTTACCGTCGCAGTCCACGGCAAACGGACTGGTCTAGGACGTAGTGAGAATTTAAAGTTAAGGAGACAGTGTGATGATCAATGAAGGCAGACTTAGGAAAAGAGGAGGCAGACACAATGATAGAAAAGAAGTAGGGCACTTTTGAGCTCCAAAAGTGCTAAGGAAAGAGGAGCGCAGTTTAACGTCATGTCTCGGGACGGAGGACCGGACACAACAGAATGCGACAACAGATGTACCGGAAGCTAAAAATTGGAACCAATGAAATCTGCCCATGTGGAGTATCACCAGAGAATGCCGACCACGTCCTCCAAAACTGCTCTCTTTACCAAGAGGCCCGGCTTGAAGCAAAAAAAATACCTCTTCTATATAAAAAAAAAGCAAATTAAACACTCAAAAGCTATGAGCGTAGCCAAAGAGGGTTTTGAGTTTAAACCCCCCTTCATCGGGGTTTGATGCTAAAAAATACCTCTTCAATATAAAAAAAAATGTAAATTACACACTAAAATTCTTTGAGCTTAGCCAAGCCAAAGGGGGGTTTTGAGTTTAAACCCCCCTCCTCCAGAAGGCTTTTTTTTTTTACTGTAAAACTACTCCAGATGGTTTTGAGTTTAAAATCCCCAACAGAGAGTTTTGAGGTTGAAAAACCCCTCTTCAATATTATTCTAAAGCAAAGTACACTCACCAAATTCTATGAGAGTAGCTAAATGGGGTTTTGAATTCGTTAGTTTAAAACCCCGCAACAGATGATTTTGACGATAAAACTTCCCTATTCGATATAAAATCTAAAGCAAACTACAATCACCTAATTTCAAGAGCGTATTCAAGAGAGGTTACACATTTCTACCAGTGGCTTGGCTCCATTAATAAAGTGCAGTGAATAGTCATCTGCCGAAATTGAAAAACACTAAATGTGGCTCAACAAAGATGGCTAAGATGGATTTTAGGACTCAGTTATAGAGATCAGGTCTCAATCAAGGAAATGTTATGCCGAAGTTTTTTTGGTAAGGTTGTGACACAGCGTCGCAAGAGGTTTGCGGGACATGTATTCCGACAAAATGAATTACGCATAATAAGAGTTGCAATGACATGGAGGCCATTACGAGGAAATAGCAAACAGGAACATCCTAGTACAACTTCACGCCACACTTTCATAGAGGTCCTCAGAGCAGGTGGGAAGAGGCTTCAGACATTGCCAGTGACAGATTTTTGTGGAAACAGCTTGCCGCCCAATGAGCCGAACGGCGCGGGAGGATCTAAGTCAGTAAAAATAGCACAGGTTTTGAAATACAACTTCTTAATAGCGAAATAATGCATTGTAGATACCTCAGAATATGCATTTTTTAGGCTTTCAATACCGGAAATAGTGCTTGGGGGCGGGGCTTCGACCCGCGCTGGGGGAGCTCACAGCGCTCCCCCAGACCCCATTACTAGCAAGCACGGGGAGTCTACAAATTTTCCACTAACTCCAGGAAGAACCACTTCTAGGGTATAATAAACATCTTCCGAAAGCATGGAATGAAGAGTCAGAATATAATAAAGATTAATTATATAGACACACACAAACATATAAAATATTATATATATATATATATATATATATATATATATATATAGCGGGAGGGGGGGGGAGAAAAAAAACCTCCCCTTCCCCCCGAAAAAATCCTGGCAACGCACATGATGCTTATACATATATATATATATAACACAGGGAGCAACAGAATTGATCATACTACAAGGGGAAACAGAATTGATCATACTACAAGGGGAAACAGAATTGATCATACTACAAGGGGAAACAGAATTGATCATACTACAAGGGACAACAGAATTGATCATACAAGAGGAAACAGAATTGATCATACTACAAGGGGAAACAGAATTGATCATACTACAAGGGACAACAGAATTGATCATACTACAAGGGGAAACAGAATTGATCATACTACAAGGGGAAACAGAATTGATCATACTACAAGGGGAAACAGAATTGATCATACTACAAGGGGAAACAGAATTGATCATACTACAAGGGGAAACAGAATTGATCATACTACAAGGGGAAACAGAATTGATCATACTACAAGGGGAAACAGAATTGATCATACTACAAGGGGAAACAGAATTGATCATACTACAAGGGACAACAGAATTGATCATACAAGAGGAAACAGAATTGATCATACTACAAGGGGAAACAGAATTGATCATACTACAAGGGGAAACAGAATTGATCATACTACAAGGGGAAACAGAATTGATCATACTACAAGGGGAAACAGAATTGATCATACTACAAGGGGAAACAGAATTGATCATACTACAAGGGGAAACAGAATTGATCATACTACAAGGGGAAACAGAATTGATCATACTACAAGGGGAAACAGAATTGATCATACTACAAGGGGAAACAGAATTGATCATACTACAAGGGGAAACAGAATTGATCATACTACAAGGGGAAACAGAATTGATCATACTACAAGGGACAACAGAATTGATCATACAAGAGGAAACAGAATTGATCATACTACAAGGGGAAACATATTGATCATACTACAAGAGGAAACAGAATTGATCATACTACAAGGGACAACAGAATTGATCATACTACAAGGGACAACAGAATTGATCATACAAGAGGAAACAGAATTGATCATACTACAAGGGGAAACAGAATTGATTATACTACAAGGGGAAACAGAATTGATCATACTACAAGGGGAAACAGAATTGATCATACTACAAGGGACAACAGAATTGATCATACTACAAGGGGAAACAGAATTGATCATACTACAAGGGACAACAGAATTGATCATACTAAAAGGGACAAAAGAATTGATCATACAAGGGGAAACAGAATTGATCATACAAGGGGAAACAGAATTGATCATACTACAAAGGGGAAACAGAATTGATCATACTACAAGGGGAAACAGAATTGATCATACTACAAGGGGAAACATAATTGATCATACTACAAGAGGCAATACAATCGATTCTAATACAAAGGGCAACAGAATAGTCAATAAATGGTAGTATATACTTAGCTGTGGGTGATTGAAGACAAATAATACAAATGTGTTAATTTCTATGTACCGTATTGAAAATCATTTGTTTTGCAATGAACAACTTGTGACATACTATGTGTAAAATGTACACTCCGAATTTCTTAAAATGTTTGATATTTCTTTTTTTTTTTTTCATTTATTTTGACTTTTCCAATTGTCAATGTGTCAAAACACAAACCAACAATAAAATATAATAATAGCAACACACACACAAATAACACTGAACAAATCCAAATTCTAAAGGCAAAAATTTCTTTTTTAATGGGAGATAATAAATAAATAACATCCTTGGGTTAATAGAACCATGTTGTCTCTCTTGAACATTAGCATTCATTTAATTAGTTACAAATTGCTTCGTTAAAGCTAAAAAAAAATTATTAGTTTATTTGCATAAATATAAAATGTTTGTGCCAAGCAATGTTTGGAATCACACACATAAAAATGTCTACCTTATATATAACTGACATCCATTGAAGTGTTACAGTGTGCACACATATCCTGATAGTGTATCTCAGTGACAAACTACAGGCACTGACAGTATAGTTGGTCAAATACAAATCTGTCATCCAAATGTTTGATATTCAGGGAGACCTTATCTCTCACTCTCTCTCTCTCATTATTTACATTATACTTACATTATAGTTTTTAATCTGTCAATCTACCAATCTATTTGGAATCTGTAAAATTGTTTACTATATTAATAAATGATTCTTTACACATTTGTTGTGAAGAAGAAATTTAGTTTGTTTTCCATGAATGTATCTACACCTATTCGCATAGCAGAGCTTCTTGCACTACACATTCTGGAGCCAGTTTGAGCAAAGTTTTTATTTGGGTTCACATACCAAATCTAAACAATGAAATTTCCATCCAATAAAAAAAAAGGTTTTGAAATATGCAAAAATGGAAAACAAAATTCAAATAAGTATTTTTTTTTCAACTGTCTAAATTGTAATTGATAATTTCTGATTTACTGTTGAATAAAAATCACACAAACATATGAATAAAAAGTTAAAAGTGACATAAATATAAATTTTGTTATTAAAACAAACCACAAGGAGAAAAAAAAAAGCCAACTAGACAAAAAAAAAAAAAAAGACAATCCCTTCTGAAGTGGTGATTGAAATATTGAGAAATAAACAGTCAGGGGATTAAAGTGGCTATGTAATAGTATGTATACATTTTTTGTCAGGGGTGCTAGGGTTAAAGAAGAAGTGGGGGAGGATGATTCAAGGAAATAGAAATGTTTAAAGTATGAAAGTCTTAAGTTTCCTCAAATTAATATCAAAAGCTTTATTCAGCCTACCACAATGATATTATTGGATGTTCCATTTTGTATTACCATCAGAACAGTTGTTTTTTTCCTATGAAACATTAACTAGTAGCTAACTCTCAAAGAGTTCAGATGTCAGGTTACTCATTATGATTTGTAACAAGAAAAAAAAAAGTGATACAAATTTGACACTAAAAATCTTTGATTCATTCATTTGGACTTCTGAGTGGAAGATTTATAAAACCCATTGACTCCTACTTTAGACAATGTATCTAAGATAATTAAAAGAAGGTTTATGATTCAGTAATCAACCTTCACAATCTCTCCTAGTCTATTTTTATCCTCCATTCTTTCCCCTTCATGCACACACCAAGTTACAAGATCAAAATAAAAGAAATATTTCAAACTTTTTTTCAATGTTAAAATAATTTCATTGTTTTATTATCGTTCATTTCTTTTTCTTACGTATTTTGTGCTGAATATTTTTCTGATTCAATAAAAAGGAAAAAGAAGTGACTCCCATTGAAGTGAAAGCAGACATTGATGAAGGAAATTAAAAGACATAATACAGGGTCATGAGGAAACAAGAAGTCAATCTATTAGTTTGGTGAAGTCTATACAACAAAGATTTTCTCTAAAGAACTTGATAGTCTAGTGATCATACTTAATGAAAACTATAAATGACTAGCTGGATATGACCCGCGGCCTGCGGACCTTAGTTTGCCTATTACTAATCTAGTTGATTGGATTTAGATACGTGAAAATGGGTTTTGTTCTGGAATATTTTAATAGGGATAAATTTAGGTATTTAGCTATTTTTAGGGCCCCTTGGTTTTGGGAGGGATATTAAACCTATGCTACGTCTCTGCTCTGGTCTAAGGAACAATCCTGCCAAGTTTGATCAAGATTCGTCAAATGGTTTTGATTTCTATACGGTACATGCATACATACATACATACTCCTTACATTGTGCTTTGTATATTAGATATGGTCTGCTTTGACTAAATTGCATGGGAAAACAACTCTCTAGAAGACTTTATAATTTGCAAGAGTTATCTCTGGTGTAGATTTTAGAGAATGATGGAGCAGAAATAATAGCAGGGGAAACCAATCAGGAATCCTAACTATATAAAGTTCAAATACATTCATATAGTGGCCATCTCAATGAGAAGCTACCTTTTTTTCGCTCTAATTTCCCAGTCATTTCATGATATGTGTGATAGTCAAACATGAGATGTGTGATAGTTAAAACAGGAGATGTGTGATAGTCAAACAGGAGATGTGTGATAGTCAAACAGGAGATGTGTGATAGTCAAACAGGAGATGTGTGATCTTCTGGACAAAATAAAAGTCCACAAAAAAAAAGTGATCTCATACAGGCCTTTCTCAGGTGTTCTAGGGTTAAAGTACAAGCAGGGGAGTGTGAGTAAAGAAATAGAAAAAAAGCCATTGAAATTTTAAAAGTATGAAAGTCTCAAGTTCCCTCAAATTAATATTAAAAACTTTTTAATTCAGCCTTGGAAAAAAAAGTGTAAAAAAAAAATTAACAACCAACTAAACAAACAATCCAGAAGTTCTGTCACAATGAACCAGAAGTTCTGTCACAATGAACTTAATACAAAATAAAAATGTGTATGTGTGTGAGCTGCAACTATGAAAATAGGAAAAAATAATAATAAAAAACATCCCAGTTGTGAAACAATTTATAAAAAAGCACTAATTTTTTTTTGTTAATTCACAGAATATTCAATGAGTGGAAACTCATGGAAGTAAAGAAAATCTTTTCAAATCACAACTTTGATTAAAACTGATATATGAAACAAAACAAATCTGATATTAAAAAAATAAAAAATAATGAAAAATTAAGACAGATAAAAAAAAAGTTATTTTTGTGTGTTGTATTTTTTAACTCCTAGATTAAAATGAAATAGAAACATGAGTAAAGGACAGAAGTGATGGTAGACACATTCGTAGATGTCTAAGATCAATGTCATTTAGTAAGACATTCCAAGCATCAAAATAGAAAACAAAAACTTAAATGAGTGCTGCCATTTTTACTGCTAAATGGTGATAGATTACACTTTTTTGACTCCATTCACTCAACTGTGCATGGGGAGATAGCCAAGGAATAGCAGTTTACTAAGTCTGGTCAGTCATGATTTTATTTCAAATTGTGGCCATAGTCACAATCAAGGGAGATTATTTAATGGTCCAATGATTAAATCAATGAAGAAGTTTTGAATAAAAAATAAATTTTATTGTAAATTTTGTTTCTTTTTATTTAAAACATTGAGTTCAAATTTCAGGATGATGGGTACATTTACAAACAAATATAAGGCCAAGTGTCAGACATTTAGGAAAAACGCAGAAAACAATAACAGCATTAGTCCAGTTTGAAGTCTTTTTAAATTCACTTAGCAAGATTTTGCTCTCAACCAATAATCTATAATCGTATGGAACATCTGGGTTTTTCAAGAGAATGAGATCTTGGTTTTAAAATTTGTAAATGTAGCACTTCTTTAAACTATCAGGCCTAAACAGAATTGAACTCACACGAATAGTAATATTTTTTAAACTGTTCATCTTTGCACTTTAACCCACACAGTGGCAGAAGACATCAATAGCAGCACTAAAGTGTTAGTAAGTACACTTACTGAATGAGATATATAATCTTTAGAATGATTCAACAAGATGATGTAGACACCCCCCCCCCCATTTTCCAACTCATATCTCAGGATAAAAAACTAGACCCCCCCCCTCCACCCAACATGTCAATTCTTTTTGACCGTCATGCTCTCACAGTTCATCAGGTCCTTTTAAGTTTCTCTATGTACACAACATTGAAGAAGAAGAAAAAAAAAAAAAACTCTTCATTTTTTTGTTTATGTACAGTACAATGAACAATAAATCCTAACCATTTCAAACATTGAATAAATATAATGAAAGACCATCAGAGTTGACATAATTTTGACCTTTGACCAGCGGTCAAGCCAGGGTAGAAGTCACACACTTTTTTTTCCAAAGATAAATGTATGTACAGCCTAATGTAGACATAATAAATTCAATTCTGACGCATATTATATACAACATGTATATCACTTCCCATGGAGCAAAGGGGAGATTAACCAGCCCCGGAAACAACCAAACTGAACATTTTAACACAATAGTTCATTCTAAAAACAAACAAAACTTTGGACAAGCATTCTGTAAGTTCAATTTCAAAACTTTCCTAAGACAAACATTCCATATGGTCAGTTTAAAATACATGAAAAAGTTAAATATTTGAGGAGTTATTGGATATAACTAGTTTAAAAACAGAATTTAGACAAGCACTCTGAATGGTCAGTTTGAATGCCAAACTCACAAAACAAGTTATTAAAATATGTTAGATGAAAGAAACAGTCTTCATCACATACAGGATTTAAAAATAAATCAATCAAAGCAAACTAAGTGATATACAGTCGTTACGCTATCACAATGTGAGTAAAAATATAATACAGAGTAATAGAACAAATAGATTATAAAGACATTTTAAAAATAAGATGGCCGGATCATATCTATCATTCAGCAGACAAATTTCGTACTTAAAAATGCGCACATGGCTAATTCAAAAAAGGTTAAAAGTTAAACAATAAAAAGAAAAGTTCTATGTTTTGTCTAGGGCAAGAAGTCAGCATGCATTGTCCAGTTATCTGTTCTGCTTAACCATTCTAGAGACACACAACTGCTGAAGTGGGGCAGTCCAGGAGGAAATTCGAATCATTACAACACGGACATAAATTTAAACATTTTAGACAATTACTTTGCCCCTACCCCCCCCCCCCCCCCAATTCCCAGGTTTTCAGTCTCAGGGCTGGTGACAGGTTGGTGAAGTAGGTTGATAGTATGTGTCACTTTTACATTCACCACACTTTCAAAGAGAAGCGAGCTTGACAGCAACTGGACATTGCAAGACTCTCAAGCAGTGAATGAAATCAGAGAAAGAAGATGGTACTGGACAAAGTCTGTGTGACAACACAAAACAGATTTAGAGAGGATAAAAAAAAAAAAAAAAGTAACAAGTATGGGATACTAGTACTAGACTCTACAGACTTTAATAAATACACTAGACTGTTTAACATAAGACTTGATATGGTGTTTCTTTCATTCTTCCCAGTTCTCCAGAACAATCAGGACAACAACAATACTGCTTTTATTGACAGTGAAGATGGTGAAACTTGAACTGTGATGTCATGATGTGTAGGCAAACATCCAGCAGGACTTCAAACATTGACAGGAAGCAGAAGTTTTTAGAATATGTCTCTGCCACCAGCAGATGAGATTAATCAGCAGTCTCTTATGTCTAGCACTGGGATGGACAATAAAAATGACAAATTCACAGTCAGGGAAGGCTAACCGGTCAGTGGGTGTAAATCCACTCTGACCTTCTCATTACAACTCAGCATGCCTATAGTTGGGTAGAAACCACCTTTGGGTACAATCACTTCTCTATGGCCTACAACTTTGCCATTTCTTGTGAAAAAAACCTGGTCAGAAGAAATATTTGAAATAGTTATAAGAATTAGTAAAAAAAATATTTTTTAAAAATCTTTTTTCTTTTAATTTGTTAACTATGCAGTAGATATCTACAAAATAAAAAAAAAATATATATTTATGTTTATTAGTTAACATTTCTTATTTGTTGTCAACTAAATTTGCACAAATCATACACAAACAAATAATATGCTATGCTAATTTTTTTTACAATAGACCAGCTTCAAGTAAGTGAAGGCCCTTGGGAAGGATTTTCAAAGTCTTTAATAAAAGCACTTAATTAATATAACTAAGTATAATCATTTCATTATAGTTAAAACAAAAAATTAAGTCTCATATTTGTAGTCCCTTTCCACTTCTTCATCACTTCTTTATTAGATTCAATTTGCTCAATTCAAGCTTGACACAACAGTTTGTCATTATTATTGGCAAGTAAAATATCTCATTAAAAAGATCAGTACAGTATCTCCATAGATGGAAATGTGTCCAAACAATTGTAGAGACAATGGCACTTGGTTGTTTGAGTAACTTGTTCTGTTAGATACAGCCTCAAGAAAACTACGAACAAGATTTCCCAGGCATCATTCTCAACAGAAACCAAGTTGCTTTTGCTGCTTCCATTTCATACAAACCCAAAAGTAGCCAAAAAATGAAACCATGTTTTCCTATGTATTTAACTGACGATTTAGTGAGCTCATAAACTGATGGCTGGAAATGTTTTAAACACTTAGAGTGAGGATGTAGCTTCTTTAGATCTGTCAAACACTCAATGTCATTGTAGTGACGATTGTTGGCACCCTTTATTGACAAGTTAAAGAACCTTCAATGTATCTTTTCTGCCTTAAACCTAATAGCACAACAGTTGTGAATATGTTAACATTTTCAACAGTCTTAGCTCTAAATACAACTTGCAAGTCTGATGAACATTTTATTAAAGCTTTTTTTTATTTACATAACAAAATTCACTGTGTCCAAAGTTGAGATTAACTACATGATTTCATTAAAAATTCAGCCATCCTCGACATTTCACAAAATTTAAGACTTTGGTTTTAATACTTTTAACATCAATTTTTTATGTTAAATTTACAGGTGAATTCTTATAAATGTCTTGTTTTTAGGAAACTGATTTTAATATTGACCTTTTTAAACACAAAAACATTTAAAAAATTGGTTGCCAATGGTGTCAGCAGCCAATCTTGGCAAGTCTTTACCTTAAAACATTCCCAGTTTCTGTCCTACACATAACTATTTTGATTCTAGATAATAGTTTGCTAAATATAATTAGTCCCAGCTTAACGATGGGGGTGAAGGACCAGAAAATCTGTGGTTAAGCATGCTTCATCATTAAGCGTGACCCTAAATTTGGGCTAGGTATTAGGGTATTAATTATTTTGTAATACTAGAGAATGTAGTAACTTTTTTTATGGATACAGTACTGTATACACTTGAAATTACATTTAGTATTTTTCCCAAAATCACCAGCAGTTTCTCCATTTTATGAATCATGCCCTTGTCATCCCTGGTGATGCCAGCCTTATATGTGACAGTACTCTTCACTTCCTTCACTTTTTGTTGACATGGTTGATTGAGCAAGCAACTAGTTAGCAATGGCTAAGACTTTCCTTCTAACAAAGTTCTTGTGCATACATACAGCGAGAGAAAGAGCTATCGTGTTGCCAAGAGGAGCTGTCTCAGCACACCACTGTGCTGCCACTACTTTATACACCATGCAAAATTTTAAAATATCAGAATTAAACAGGATGGTTATTAGTTATTTAGGTAAGCATGTCGTAACTTTAAGTCATCATTAAACAGACCCGTCATTAAGTGAGGACTCACTATATCCTTAACTACAACCATTGTTTCATTACAATGGCAATGATGCATAAGAGTGTTTAAAATTTGTTTTTATTCCCCCCCCCCCTTTGTTTTTGCTAATTGAGCAAATTCTTTCAATAAGATATCTCCCTTTTGGATGAAATGTTTAAAGAAGAATTCCTTACAGTAACTTTGGCTCCCTTTCCTTTCTGTTGTCTTTTCTTGGGTGGCCTGAAGAATGGATCATCTTCATCAGAGTCTCCCAGTCCAAGTAGGTCTTCCAGCTGACCATCGCCTTCCTCATCATCATCACAGTCATCCTCATTTTGTCCCACACTATCCTCCTCCTCATCCTCCTCATTAATCTGTGACTCAGCGTCATGGTCATAGTCAGGAGGGAAGTAGATGCCACAACCCATAGTGTCACCTAGAGATGTGAGAGTTACAGAGAAAAATTCTTTAAACTAAAAGCATATCAGAAAAAATGTATATTACAAAAATATTACTATGTTCAACGGAATAACCAAATGTTAAAATGATGAAATATGTAAGCATTATATAAAATAGCTTAACAGTATAGGGAAAAATAATAAAGCAGAAGACATTTTACAAAACCTAAAACAACAAAAGCTAAATGCTAAAATTGTGCACTATATGATAAAAAAGCTCATAAAATACAGATGCAAGTTGAATAAAATAAGTCTCTGAACTCACCCATAGAACATTTAGGACCAAAATGAACTCCAAGACCAGAACCATGAAATAATTTACCATCATCTACAGACACACACACACAATGATTAAGACTCAAAATAAAAAAGTAAATACTTTAAAAAAATATATATATCCTAACTTTAGTATTTAAAAAAAATAGAATTCTGCATTTACTCCAATGCTAGTTGTGTCTGTGCTGGGATAAAGTATACATCTTCTTAGGAATTATGGAAATAAAGCTTCAAGATTTAGTAAGTCTGCAGCTAAAAAAAAGGTCACAATCATTCATGAATTCTGTTAAATCAAAGACTTGTGAACTTAGAGCTTCCTGTTAGAAAACTCTGAAGATAGCCTCTGTGGTCCTGTGTCTAGAGTGTAGGATGAAATACAGGTCAAGAGCAAGTAACTTTGATGAAGTGAGATAAAACAAGTAATGGACAATCAAGATGGATTCCACACTTCCCTGCACCAGAACTTTGAACATCTACCTCAGCAAGTGAGAACATTGGGCAGATAACTCTGCAAGGTCTGCCACAGACAGAAAATAAAGAGAGAACCAAAACAAGGAATAGACTGGCAAGAGCATGGACAAATAAAGGAATTCATGAACATTGACTGCAGATCTTTCAGGAGAAAAAGAAAAGCCTGCTAATGAAGGCTTGAACTGTTTAGCTAAAGGTGAATATACCAATCATGGCTTGAACTGTTTTAGGACTATTTAGCTATACTGTGACTAAACCAACATAAGAATACAAATCATTATCAAGCAATTATTTCATTTACAATGTGAGTTTTAAATTCTTAAAATGGGGAGGGCAATATGAAGGCCATCATAATCTTTTTGTCTGCACCTCTGACTACACCCTCAGTAAATTGATTAAACTTTGAGAAGGTTTAGGTACCAAATAATTTGGGAGAGGGGGTTCTAATCTACCTACATTTGCAAGGCAAAGGCCTAAATAAAACTAATAAAATAAATCAAAAAGTTTCATTTTTAAATTAGGTTTCATTTGAAAAAAAAAGTTTGCCATATGGATGTAAAAAATAGAGGATTAACACTTGCCACTAGTCTCAAAGTTAACAATTGATAATATGTGGTATGAGATTTTAAAAATATATAATTTATCTGCTATTTCTAAAACATTAGCCCCCATCATAGCAACTCTTTTTAAGGCAAACCAACTAATATATTTCTATTAGCAACCTTAAAGAGAACTCCCCATGAATCTTTAAGGTAACTCCCCTGTAAGTGTGCTAAAATTATGTTGTGTAAATGGTAAGTTGAAGCTCAGCAAGTTCTTTCCTGTTCATCAGTTGTGCTCAAGCTTAAGTTGTTTTGATGCTTCTACAGACATCACAGGGCATTTTTTTTTTTTTTTTGTGAAATTCTGATACATTTTAAAATTATTATTAGTTGTTGTTTTTTTTAAATAAATAATTTAAAAAATCTGGACCAGTTTCACAAACTCACCATAAATTTTGTGATACAAAGCTCTCTATATCAATGATATATAGCCCTCCACAGATGCTTAGGCATTATAATTTTACTGACATTTTTTTTTAATTTAAAGTGTAACATTATTGTTATTAAACACTATTAGCACTCACCTGCATGATAGGCTATAGATCCATTGTTCCAGCCAGGATGTCTTCTCATTGGATAATTCTAAACACAAGGTGAACAGAAAGTAACAAGAGTTTTAGTTGTAGTGCTAAATTCATGCTTCAATCACGTTTTAGTTCATTATTGTAATACAGCAGCAAAGGGAGACAATGATTTGAACAAATGTTTTAGTGTAAGAATATTTTAGGATAAATAATATTATAGTAGGCCTTTATAATCTTTTACTTTAAAATATTTACTTTAGAATTGAAGCCATTAAAAAATCTTAATGAATTGACTAATTAGTTCTTGTCAACAATCCCCAGCTATCTTAGAATCCATCAGCTTCAAGCCATATGAAAGAATTTACTTATATTTACAAAATTTACTTTCTAGATAACGATAATACATAAACATAAAGAGTAAATAGAAAAACAAGCATTCTTTTTGCCAAAACTTACACGCTTACCTGTTACATTAATGTACTCTAGTTTACATACATAAGATCAACACTTTTATTTAAAAAACTAGGGGTCTAGCCATTAACAGTACAGTTTAATCTTAATAGTCTGACAGTAACAGGACGGGAGTTATGTCAGATTACAGAAAATGACAGATTACCAAAAGTTAGCTGTTCTTCAAAGAATTTAACCGTATATATCAAGAACAAGAAACGAAAAATAACAAGATTACAAAGAGAGTTTGTGTTATCACACAAACTCTGAGGCAGACCCCGTCGGAGTCGGATCCCCCTATTCGCAATTGATTGTCAAAAGTAATAATGTTTCAAAGATTCATTTGCCATTGTAAAAAATGTTTCGGATGTTCCTTCAAAGTTAAAGATAACTTACTTCCTTGTCCAAACCTCCCGATGGACGACTGGGGATGGCAGCGAGCAGGGTATGAACATAATATTAACGATAATTAGATTTTACAACATTTTAGCTAGAAAATTAAATGTAATGTAAGACAGCAGTGCGATTTTACATAAATTAGAATGTTTTTCATAAAAATCCGGAAACACTGATTTCGGAAAATGAGAAGAAGATTATTTGTTTCATTTATTAGAAGAGGAATTTCAAACAGTTAATGGCGTTAGTAGATTTTTCATATAAAATTCGGAACAATTTTGGCGACGATTTGTAAGAAAATTAAAGTAAAGAAGATCGATTTCTATTTCAAAATAAAATCTGGAACATTCTTAACCGATTAAAAACAAAAAATTAAATGTAAAATAATCGTTTCTCGTAAATTACTTTCTTATTTTAAAATCCTGAACAACCTATTGTCAATATTTTTGAAAAAAAAAGTCTTTTGACATAAATTTATTTTAAGATGAAAATAAGGAACAATTTGATATCGATAATTAAACTATAGTTTATGAAATATAAGTCAGTTTAGAGATTTCATTTAGCATTTATATGCTATTTACTTTAAAAAACCGGAACAAAATATTATATTGATCATGTGTTTTTGCAACGTTTAAGCACAGAATTTAAATGTAATATATAAGTTAGAAGAGCAAATTAACATTGATTTGCTTTTCACAAAAACATCTGGAACAATCTATTATAGATACTTAAAACTATTGCAATGTTTTCGAAAGGTTAAATCAGATTTTCAATAGCTTTAAGTGTTGTTTTTTTTTATAAATGTGACAGACAGACCAACCAATAGAAAAAACGCACAAAAATAAGCGGCTCTTATTCTGATGGGGGCATTAAAGAAAAAATTGATAAAATCTGATTATTTAAAAATTTTGAGGAAACTAGGTTAGTAATAAGTTTTGCAGCGGCTGTCACACTACTGTATGAAATTCGCTGCATAAAAGTCCATTTAAAAAAATGCGTGATATTTACATACAAAGTGCATTCTTAGCGTTTATAAACAAACATAAATGTTTTCTTTTAATTTTAGCAGCTAGTTGACTAGAAAAAACACAGTTAACTAATATTTATATTTGTTGTGAACATTTTATAAATGTATTTGACTTGGTGATACTGAAAATACACAAAAAATAGTCTTTCTTTGTTAACATAATGTAACATTATCTCCCTTACATTTATGTATTATTTTAGAATTGGTGTATTTTTATGAAAAAATCGCTTGCATAATTAATTTTATAAATTAAGTGGTTTGCTTTTAGAAAACCAAAAGTAGCCGTTGCACCTAAACTTTGCAAGCTGCATCGCATGGTGAAATAATATTTTTCATTTATCTTCTAGATTTTGAGATCTGAGTGTAACAGACGGACATTTTCCACAAACCTAATAGCTGCTTTTCCCCTTACAGGAGCCACTAAATATGTATTGATCTAAAAAATACAAAACATTAGATTTCAGCATTGACATACTGTACTAAACCTTAATTTAAACTTACCTACCTTCTAAAAATAAATGTACTACAGTATATATTAATTATATGAATTTACTTCAGCGCCACATCAGATTACTGAATGATTTGGATTATTAAGTGTCAAGCTATCAAGAGTCAACTGTACATACAACTGTATGGAAAGTAACTGACCTGTTTGGCAAGTCCTATTGCCACATAACATTTGTCCCCAGGGTCAACAATCTCAAATTCAAAATAGTGGTTTGTTGTGTTCAGTGGGTATTTGGCCTGAGCAAGACCTACATCACGTATTGTCCTCCCTCGTCCAGTATATTCCAATGTCTACGAGTGAATAAATTGAAAATTATAAAATTTTTTTTTTTGGAAACCAAAAATTTTAATAAAAATATATTTCAAAACAAAAATATGCATCACATGAATAAAAAAATTAGTAAAGATATTCATTACAACAGTTTTGATTTATTATTAAGGGTCATTGGCTTTGTCAATATTTTTTTACTTTGACTTGAAACTTGGTACATTTATGTAGAAAAAGGTGATCACTGTCTACATAAAGAAAAGCTTTCAGACAAGAAGTCCAGGTATTAAAACCAGCCCTGAAGTCAAGGTATAATAACCACCCCTATAAGTGTAAATACAGAAAACTAAAATCAGAAAATGGGGAATAATACAGTTTTAAAAATTAATTTTCTTTAATTAAGTTTTTTTTCTTTTTCTTAAATTGGTGGGGATTACAAAATGGAAATGACTTTAAAATAAGTTAATTAGTTGATATTAGCACATACAAATGATTTCGAGAGACTATGTCTTTACTGTAAAGAAGAACAGTAGTGAGATAATGATAAGCAAGCGGACTGGGGTGGCTTCTTTCAGACTTGAAATTTGTATTATTTCATATAATTTCATCTCTTGATGCAACACACACACTTTGAGATTCCTCTAGTCATTCACTTAAGTGACACAATATCAACATTAAGTAGATTGAAGATTAATGCCATCAAACTCAGCAATAGAATGTAAATCAAACAATGCAAAAGATTGTAAAAAAAACTCACTTAAGTTAATTGCCTAAGTTTAATACTTTGTCTTGTGTGACAATATAATGCGATTAAAAGTAACTAATAAATGAACGGTGAACTACAATGAAATTATAACAAATGAGATTTATAGCCAACACATGATATTTCACTCTTTCTTTTATAGTCTTTTATAAAGAACTTTATATAGAAACTAACATGATTCTTGACCTTTCCCTCAGAATATTCTTTGAATTTTTCTGTTGTCCAGTGTATTTACACAAATGGTCAAGTTCTTAACGCTTGGCTGGATGTCCAGATTATTATTTTTTTTCAGACCTACTCAACCAGTTTACTGGACCTGATGTGCAGTCATGTGTGACATGTACTGCTCATATTGTGTGTTTCAAGATGATCAAAGAATTATGCACACTTCTATTGATAAGAAGGTCTCTAAGTTCAAATCCTGGTGGAAAAAATGGGGTTTTCAAAGAGATCTTAGAATATAGATAGTTGCAGGGTTTACTTCTAGCTCAAAGTGGGCACCTGGCCTCATCAATATAAAATAAGTAAGTTGTACTCTACACAACACCCAGCAGCCATAGCTTCAGAAAATAGTGATCCTAAAATAACCTGTTCAGACTTAGAACAATGACTCAATAAAACCAGTGACTTGATCAACATCTTACAGTTCCATTAAGTCTGACATCTTCTAGTCGAACCCAGTCCTCCTCTCCACAGTCTACAACCATTTGTGTCACGTCATCAGGATTCCACTGTGCATCTAGCCTGAGAATAACTTCTTCCCCCTCTGATTGCATACTGACAGCAGGAAAAAGCTGATATGGTTTTAGAGGTAATTCAAAGCTCTTTATCTGCGATTGGAAAAGAAAAATGTTTTCTTTTAAATATTAGGTTGACTCAAAAGTATATGGACTTAAAAAAAAACAATTTTGCTACTAGCCATGCAGGGAAGCATCATTTAAAGATTTATTATAGCTAAAGAAATTCAACATTACATGAACATGCAGCTTGCTTTTTGACTACACAAAATGCAAACAAAGAGTCAGTAGCCAGCAAAATTAGAAAAAAATAGAAAAATATAAAAAATACTTTAAAAAAAACATTATTAAGTGTAATTATATTATTTATAATTATATTTATATATTTATATTAAGTATCAATTAATTTGGATCAGTCATTCAATTAAATTTGTAGTAGAGCTAGACTAGAAAAAATAAATCTGTGCGATGAGAAACATTTTTACCAATTGTTTTTGTTTAGCGTCGTTTCATGCTTTTATCTTTTTCAGTGCACTATGATCCTATCACTGGACCAGTTGGGAAAGGAGGGGAAGAGAAAGAATGTTACTGTGATCACTTTTTCAATGCAGTTTATAAAAAAAAAAAGGTTGTATGGCTTGAATTTGAAGTTGAGGGCTCAATCCTCCTCAAGCCAGTACATTACCTAATGTGCCAGTGAAGTGCTTATGAAAATAGAACGTTTTATAGTTATACATTGTTAGTTTCAAACTTTTAAGCAATGACCGAATTCTCTACACAAAGCATAAAGGAACTAATTTAACTTATACCATCACATCTGTCAAATACAATTACTTTCCCTTGTTTGATTAAAAAAAAAAATTACCAATAATAATTGGTTAATTCTTTTTATTGATTCTTGTTTCTTGTTTTGTCAGGTACAAGAAATAATTGTGCTAAATTTCAACTTAATACAAGATTGGGTGTGGGAGGGATAACATGTACAAACTTTTTATTTAAAAAAAACTGTTGCTAAATACAGTACAGATGTTTATGCATTAAAATTCTGACCTCTTGTCCATTGCGTGCAAAGAATATTCTAGAGCTGTGCCTGTCACCCCCAGCAGGATCATCCACAGGGCGTACACCCACACCCATTCTGTCTCCCATCCCACATACTGGGCCATACTGGCTGGTATCAGAATTGCCACGTCCATAATTAATAAAAAACCTGTAACAAAAAAGAGACAATTCTAAAATGTCATTAAAAACTTAACTGCATAATATATTTTAATAACAGGAGGGATGAATAGGAAAATGAGTTTGTTTTGATTAATTATTCACAGCAAATGAGGATAAAAGGGATTACAAAGAGGGGAAAGGGGAGGTAATCTAATGACTTTACAAAGTTTGCAAAGGGTGATGTGGTGTAGACAGAAAGCCTGATCATATAGATTCAAATTTATTTTCAAACGTTTAAAAATTTATTATTTTCTAAACTACTTTTATAGTGCAATCTTTTATGAAAAAAAACAACAAGCTGAATAGTATTCTCTGTTTTGTAGACGTGAGTGTGAGTGAGGGTTATCTGAAAGGATTTCTAAGCTGCCTTTTGGCGCTCAGCAAATACAGCTTGAGTAAGGCTTTGAACTTGAGCCAAACAGTTTAAGCCACCTAGCCAAAGACCATTCGTTATAGAAGGCCTCAACACTGAACTGCAGATTCACAACCTGTGGGCAGATTAGACCAACAGCTGTGGGCAGATTAGACCAACAGCTGTGGGCAGATTAGACCAACAGCTGTGGGCAGATTAGACCAACAGCTGTGGGCAGATTAGACCAACAGCTGTGGGCAGATTAGACCAACAGCTGTGGGCAGATTAGACCAACAGCTGTGGGCAGATTAGACCAACAGCTCATTGCCACGTTGTCCTGACCGGTGACTTGGCAATGAACTATTGGTCTAGAATGCCCACAAGTTGTGATGTTGCAGATCAGTGTTCACAGCCTTCTATAATGAATAGTCTCTCTTAGCCACACATCTCTAAAATTAGGGGAAAAAATTGGAAACATAGAAGATTTAAAACTAAAAGGAAAGGAGGTAGTTAAGGTTTCAGTGAAATAAAAAGTAATTTGTAGTTTGTATACACTTCCTTCTGGTCAAAACTAACTGGTAGGGAAAGTAGGTAAATAAATAGGCAAACAAACAAACAATACATGCCATGTAATATTCCAGTTATTTTTATTTATAGAGCTTTAACTTTGCTTTGTAAACTATGTCCAAGTGAAACAAACTGCATGAAAAGAATTGAAAAGAATTTACCTGCCATTCTCTGCCATATAGCCTACAGAATTGGCTTCAACTCCAGGAGGAGAACTGAGACAGGCAACGTCAGAAACAAGGCCAATATCTAGAATAAAAATCAGGAGAAAAATAAATGAAATTACACCAAAAGTCGTTTGCACTACTTACATACATTAAAAACACAATCTTAATGGTAATAGAGAAAATACATTATATCTGTGACTCAATCCAATTAACATCTACCATAGTTTCATTTGAAATAAATAATGGGAATAAAAAAAAAAGGTTGACATGTTTTATTTTACCCAAGAATTCCCCTTTTAAAACTTTATAATGCTCAAGACTATTTTAAAATGGAGTTAAAAAATTAAGTACATATTGTAATAAACCAACTCTATGTAAGGAGATGCATTGAGTGGTTGTGAAGATTGTGTCTAAGGGTTGGATCGCTGGCAAGTAATTCTAATCCCTAGTCCAGTTATTTCCCGACAGGTACACAGAAACATCTATTAACACTAGCATACTCTTCAAGTAGACTCAACTTGATCAGATAGTTAATCAATTTATTAAACTACTGAACATATGTACATGAAATTCAAGAATGTCAATTAGATAGTCCTACACTGCACAGACTACATATCTCAGATAGTTCTACACTGCACAACTCAGACTACATATCTCAGATCGTCCTACACTGTACAACTCAGACTACCTATCTCAGATCGTCCTACACTGCAAAACTCAGACTACCTATCTCAGATAGTCCTACACTACACAATTCAGACTACCTATCTCAGATAGTCCTACACTGGGCTACACTGCACAAGCTACCTATCTCAGATAGTCCTTCACTACACAATTCAGACTACCTATCTCAGATAGTCCTACACTGGGCTACACTGCAAAGACTACCTATCTCAGATAGTCCTACACTGCAAAGATTACCTATCTCAGATAGTCCTACACTACACAATTCAGACTACCTATCTCAGATAGTCCTACACTGGGCTACACTGCAAAGACTACCTATCTCAGATAGTCCTACACTACACAATTCAGACTACCTATCTCAGATAGTCCTACACTGCACAAGCTACCTATCTCAGATAGTCCTACACTGCACAAGCTACCTATCTCAGATAGTCCTACACTGCAAAGACTACCTATCTCAGATAGTCCTACACTGCAAAGACTACCTATCTCAGATAGTCCTACACTGCAAAGACTACCTATCTCAGATAGTCCTACACTGCAAAGACTACCTATCTCAGATAGTCCTACACTGCAAAGACTACCTATCTCAGATGTGCTCTAGCACAAAGAAAACTTTCTTTCTCAAAAACTTCTCTCCCTCTCTGCATTCTAACTTCACATAATCAAAATTCATTCTCCTACTTCCATTCATGTGCACCTGTTGACCAGAATCGCACTCCCTCGTGATAACCATAAATAGATTGTCTAAGTACATTTATTCTTTCTCAGCTTACTCTAAATGACAGTGATTCTGTTGGATTCTCTCATTTCAAAGTAACTTGTGGTCACAAATGTTATAAAATAAAATACACTTAAAAAATAATTTTTACTGAGCTCCGAACCAAGGGGGGCTCAAAATCGAATCTTGGTGAACACTCAGATTTTGAATTTCAGAATTTTAAGGATGACCCTCAGTCCACCAAACTCTAATGGGTACCTGACACTAGTTGGGGAAAATAAAGGCAGTTGGTCATTGTGCTGGCCACAAGATACCCTCATGAGCCATTGACCATAGGAACAGATGACCTTTACATCATCAGCCCTATGGATTGCAAGGTCTGAAAGGGGAACTTGCCTTTGCTTACTTCTATTGAATATGAGATATAGAACCCAATGGAAGTGTGAAGATCAATACTAGAACAAGATTGGTTTAAACTGGAGTTTTTATATATCTCAAAGTGTAGACACACACACAGACACACACTATAGTGGCGATTTGTAGCAGTGGGACACAATACATATTCACAAATACATTTCAATACAGTGGACACATAAATATCAAATAAATACTTACATATGGAACTTGTTTCCCCAACATCCAAAACTTCTATTTCAAAGTAGTTACTGTAATAATCAATACTGTGTCCAGCAATGTATACACCAGGCAAATCGTCTGATTCACTGTTATAACTAGTTTTTAAAGAACACAATTTTTGCAACAAATATTAGATGTAAACAAGAAACTTGAATCATATATTTTTTTCTATGCATAACAAAAAACATCATGAAGAAAAAGTGCCATTACCTTAATACATCATCTTCAATTTTAATTCGTTGAAATTTTGGCTCATAACGAGCAATACCTTGCCCCACGACGCGAGCTGGATGAGGACCTTGATAACGATAAATTCTTCCTCTTCCCCTGTTGTTAATTAACTGGTCAAAGCCAAGCTCTTGTTGGAAATGTTGCATTGGGGCAAATGGCACTCTGTCTCGCTGCTGATGTAAGACTGCACGAATTCTAACAATCTCATCCATGTTGTCTTGAATTCAACATGCGTCATCAGTTATGAGATCTGAAATGACTTTTAAAAAAAACATAAAATTAAAAATGTATAATAATAAATAATTGTAAAAGCCATTCATTACTATTAAGTCAACTTCCTGACAAGTAACTGGAAAACATTTCTTGAACAAATAACCAGCAAAAACACTGACAAAAAAATTATAGTGCATTTATAAGTAAAAGCATGGTGAAAGGACCCTTGAATTTTTTATGGATAAATATTTATACACATGTTTTGTTTCATTTCACACATAGAAGGAAGATAGCTTTGAGGAAACTTCAGAGTAGGGGTGCACCGGATAGTACTTTTTGATATCCGACCGGGGCCGGATATGACCGGATAGTAAAATTTGATATTCAGCCGGGGTCGGAGCCGGAGCCGGATACCTAAGTGTCTTGTAAATATCTTGTATTGCTGAACATTTTACGAAACTGTTAAATAACATAGCTATATTGGTTGTTTTGTTTTTTTTCTTTTATATACCTTATTGTTTTAAACTCTGTTACTGATTGATTTATTCAAACTTAACAGTATTTCTAAAAATCTGTATAGCATGAGTGTGTCTGTGTGTATGTACGATGCCACCAACTGTAAAGGATGTGTGTAGGAAGGTCAATGTAAATAATGTTAGTATATATTTAACTAGTTACTAATGTAAATCTCATAAGTAAAGTACAATCTGCCTTGTATAGTGGTTGGTTGTGTGTGTTCATGAATTTCAGACCAACAACCTGGTCAGATATACCTAGTGAGCCTACACATGTAGTCCTAGTGTAGTGTGTATAGTTGTTTGTGTTAACCATCAAACATTGTTTTTTACTTGAGCATACGCACGCAATAGAGTTGGGTGTAAGTCAAAAAAAGATAACACATTGGCATGGTCAGTCAAGCATATAGATAAATTATACCCGTCCACTAGTTAGAGGTCAAGGGTTGTTGTTGTTTTTTTACGCTCCAGCATATTGTTTCTTTGTTTGCTAGATCTAACTGCGGTACTATTATTCAATTTATTTTATGCGATTTTAAAATGTACTGTAAGGTTTTCCGTTATTTAGTAAGTCAAAAGAATTCAACAATGAAATTAGTTTTCTTTCTAAAGATTTTAATACAAGGCAAAAAAATACACACACGCAAACATGCACATTTTTGTTTTATTGTATTGTGCAAAGAACGTACGTAAGAAACATTAAATGCAAAGAACGCATGTTAGAAACATCTTCCTTAATTAATACTTATTAATTATTTTATTCGTGGTTTCAGTAACTGTTACAAAAGGTAACCATAGTAAGCCTATGGATGTCTGGTGTGTAAAAGTCGTCCTAGCCTGATACACAGTGGCTAAGTACGCGTCTTAAGTAAAAGAAAATTAGTAATAACAAGGAGTTAATTGACTGTCACTAATTATTAAGAATATTGTTATCAAATCAAGACACTTAACTGCAGGAGTAATATTCAAGTTAACACGTTAGAAAAACTATTTAACCATAATATTTATTGACAGTGTAATATCCTTTGTTAGCACGTTGTGTTTTTTCATTCTGGCTTAAAAATGGTCAATGTCTATCAATAAATTGGGTGTCAAGGACCAAAGAAATAAAATAAAGAGTAGGGGGTGTTTAGCTCTCCATTTAAAGATAGCCCTGGTAGTGTCTTCTACAAAATAATTAGTTACTGGCTTACTGGGCTATATAATCTCGCGGTTTGTGTTCTGTGTAGCTAAAGGTCACTCGTTTAGATGCGTTTGATCTTTAGTCCAGCTTACTAATTGAGATTTATGTTCAAGAAACTCGGCACACTTGAAAAGGTGTGGCTTCTAGCCCAACCACGTGATTAAGATTTTTCTCCAAATAAGCAAACTCTTTGTCCAGAAAACCGTGTAGATGTTTGGCTTGAAGTCCAGTCCAGCCCCCCCCCCCCAATTAGGATTAATTACTAAGTAAACAAACATAGTTCCCTCGTGTGACCTCTAGAGAGTGCTTACGTCCAGGTCACCTGTCAATCAATGAACTCATTGTGATGAACGAAACAAATAAAAGGGGGAGGGAGTTGTTCATCTGGAAATATACATAGTTACCTTAGAGGTGTGGCTCTTGTAGTCCAGCCCCCCCCCCCCCTAATAAAGATTAACTACTAAGTAAACAAACTTAGTTCCCTCGAAAGGTGTGACCTCAAGAGAGTGTCAATACGCTGACATTAAACCTACGTCCATCGTATTTAACTTGTGGTCGCCTACCTATAAAAAAAAACTCAATGTGATGGACTAAACAAATAAAAGGGGTGGGAGTTGTTCATCTGTACCTCTGGAGATATACCCGCACAGCTAGACAGACGTCTGGTCAGCATGACGTAGTCAAGGAATGTAGCATTTTAACATGTTAACTAACCTACTCAAAGGTCAAGACAAATTGAAAAAAAAAGTGCCAGCCATTGCTGCTCTGTATGTAAAGCGCATTTATGATGTAAAGTTTCATTTCTATTTATATTAAGTTATTAACACGCCTTGTCTTTATAATAAACGATGTTTGGTGGATATTCATAATGGCTCTATTTTTAAGCACATTATTTTGTTTTAATATAAACATTAATACATTCTACAACAGACATTAATGGAACGAGGTCCACTTTATGCATATTAAATAGGTGTATTTTTTACTATCCGGTTTACTATCCGGTAGTGATATCCGACCGGAGCCGAATAGCACCGGATAGTAAAAAACGCCAGATATTCGTCAGAAGCCGGAGCGACTATCCGGTGCACCCCTACTTCAGAGTGAATTGCTAGAAAGATTTAAACACTTGAGTGCAATTGTCAAAGATTGATACATTTTAACATACCTTTAATGTGGACTATGAACTTATGAAACCAGACCTGCAAAGTGGGTTTATTGAAATCCAATGACATGTTTTCAAGATTAAAGATCTGGCATATTTTATCTTATATAATACAGACGTTACTTCAAAAAAGAAGATGATTAAGTCTTACGTGTCATGCATTTAGTCATGCATATTAACCAATGACTTAAATTCTGCTAAGTCACTGGTTCTCCTGACTTGCTCAGGCAACCCATTCCATACTCTAATAGCACTAGGGAAGAAGGAGTATTTGTACAAATTTGTCCAAGCATATGGATTGAGGAATGTGCCTATATGTTTGTGTCTTTTTGAGTGTTTTATTAGATTTTGTTTTTGTACTTGAAGATGACATGACTTGTCTAAATCTTATTTACCAAATTTGATATTTCTTGGTTACTTTAATGAGTGATGAAGTTGCATAGAAATAGAATTGGATTCTAGTTTTAGAGTCTGCACTAGAATATCTATAATATCTAGACATTACTAATTAGAAATATTCTTTATACAGATTCAGATAATATAATATATATCAAGATCGAAGTTAGTGTCCAAGAACTCCAAATGAAAATGCACTAGATTATCTAGTAATGTTCTCAATTAAAATGGTTTAGTGTGCCAAGTATGCTAAAGATGGTAGTTATAGGCAGGAGTATGTATAACAGCTATAGATCCAATGATCTTGTTATTGTGTTTATAAATACATCTAGACTAGTGATGGTCAGTCTTTCTCACCCTATGGGTCAAATAACTTGCCAACACTCTTGTCGCAGGTATCATAACCCAAAAATAAAAATGAAATAGAAGAGCAGACAGCTTTTATTAGAAACTTGTTGTATCCAAGATTATTTCAACAGTACTTTGTTTGATTTCTGGTCAACAACTTCTAACACTAACTAAGTTTTGAAAGTTTACACTTTCAGATCTGTTGTGGCACTCAACACATTGACCGCATTTATATCTCGGAAAAGACTATTTCAATTTTCAAGTGGAAAACGACAAAGTTTTCAATAAAACTATCAAAAAAGGCCACCAGAATTTAAAACACTCTTGATTTGGAGAAAGACAGATTTATCTGTTGTCCTTCCTAGCTGCTGATTTATGCAATTTTACTTAAAAAACAGTAAATATTATTATATATCTATTTATACTATAATACTAGTCTAAAGATCTAGATTGATAATATAGAACATATACTCTACTTATATAGATCTAGTACATTTATTACAGATATTTTGGGGAGTGAAAGTGAAACACTAGTCAATGATGTTGATTCCTCCAGTCCGCCTCTAGATCTCTGTTGAACGTCCATGTTTAATTTGTCTCTCAGATTTCTTACTGTGCCACTGACTTGGAACAGAAGGGAAAGCCAAGCCAAGGAATCATGTGAGCTAGAATTGATAAATCAAGAGATAGAAAGCGAGAAAAACTAGGGGAGACAACAAGATGAGAGTTGAGCTGACATCAGTTTCTGAGAAGATGTAATAGCTGCAAATATCGATCAAGAAGGAGATGCCAGAAAGTGGTAACACTAATAATGCCTGAAATATCGATCAAGAAGGAGATGCCAGAAAGTGGTAACTCAAAAGTCATTAAATGAAAGACAAGGAGCAAAATCAGATTTTGAAATTTAAGTATTGATCGACTTTAAAAAAAAAATAAATGCAGGTCAAAGGCCACCATGTCCAAACATTTATCAAATGCGTGACTGTCCTACATAAGTCATGACACCTGGTCACTTTAATATAAATCATAATAAATCTGTACTAGGTCTTTATAATAATCTAATCTAATCTAAGTCTTGACTTCTACATAAATTTTTTAATTTTAGAGTCTAGTGTCTAGAGCTAGAGTCTTAGAATAGATTCCAGACTCTTGTCTAGAACTATTTTTATCCAGATATAATAAACATTTGTAATTATGATTGTTATAGTCTTATAGATCTAATTATCTATCTAATTATTAATAATAATACACTACAGATAATACCGAAGACTGAGTAGATGTAGATCTACCTTAGACTATATACCTAGAAGATGATTTATAATATAATAATCATAAAAATTATGTATGTAGGATATATAATATATATGTATAATAGATCTAAATACTTACTTTTATACCAGACTCTAGAATACTCTAGATCTAAACAAGATATAGAACTGGGTTTACTTTTAAATTAAGTCACAATGAATCTGAGATGCCCTGGTTCTGGATCGTTTTATTTGTAACTTGGAATCCAGTTGGAAAGTAACACTACACAGAAGACACAGTGCACACTGTCTGAAAGTCTAGAAGATAATTTAGATCTAGAATTTTAGTCTAGATTATAATAATGTAAATCCAATCTAGATCTACTCTAAGATTCTAAGAGTAAGTTTAGAATTAGATCTAGAACTATACTGTACTAATCTATAGTATATATAGAATATAATATAATATACTTTAGATCTAGACTCTAAATTTAAGTCTAAGATTCTTAGAAATTATACTATTTACTATAGTTAACTATAGTCAGTAGATCTATAGACAGTCAATAGTCCAGATTGAGATTCAGAAATTCAGATATAGATTTATCTACTACTACTTGACATGATTGATATAGAGTCTAGATCTAGTTATAGATAAAGATAGAATAGTAGATCTAGATCTATTCTAGTAACCTAGTTGAAATAGAATCTAGGTCTAGATCTAATTACTAGATCTAGATCTATACTATAGTCAATAATACTAATACTATTTATTATTTAGTAAAGACTATTTCAAAAATATTCTAAATTATTTCTAGAGTCTATATTATAGATCTAGATATAATCATATATTATTAGACCTATAACTATATCTAGATCTATTGATCATCTATATTAGATTCTATATTAATCTATATACTATCAAGTATCATCATATCTAAAATTCTAGTTACTAACTATTAACTACTAAACTAGATCTAGATCTATACTTAATACTAGTAACTAGAGTATAAGTATACAGGTATAGTATTATAGTCTAGATCTAGAATGACTAGATTATCATTTTTTATTATCCATTATTGGCATTATCATTTATGATTATGATGAACACTAGTCACTATTATTTTATTGACAGTGAATAACAATGACTACAGAGTCAGAGATTATGATTATCATTTCTGTTTGTCGAATTAGAAGACTGCGACCGGTTTAAGAAAATGTAGAAAACCAAGCTAACGCTGTAACTGCGATAAAGATATTCTTTTTTTGAAGTAACGTCTGTAACTGTATCCTATAAATTATAATAATAATATCAAGAAAACAGCATCATTAGATCTAACTGGATCTTTCTGTTTTTATTTTTTTTTTTACCTGTTGTAAAGTATTTCTAAAAACTGAAAATGTAACTAAAAATAAACTTCCGTTTATAAAAGACGTAGTTATCTTTCTTTGCTAAATTTAGCAAAAAGAAGAACGCAATTTCAAACCGAAATTAATTTTAATTTAGAACTAGATGCTTGAGTTCTAAAACTAATTCTAAGTCTATTAGTTTGTTGTTGTTTTTTATATCCAAATCTAATAATAATCAGGCTTATCTGCATCTTCGGAAGCCATGTTTGCTCTTCTCTGAGCCTCTCGTCTACAGACTGTTGAAGCTGTCTCAACAGAACAATGCTGAAAACTTTGCCCGGGACAGAGTAGAGGGTAATACCCCTCCAGTTGTTCATTGTTGCAATCTTTCAAGTTGCCTTTTTTTTTTAAAGGAAGCTTTACAACCAGTCCTCAGGGACTTTAGAAGTTTGCCAACAGAGATTTAAGAGATCAGTCATTGTGTCAACAATTCACTGTCCCCCGTGTTTTAGCATTTCTGTTAACACCATGTCTATCCCTGGTGCTTTGTTGTTCCTTAGGGGTGCAATAGCCATGGTAACCTCCTCTGTTGTAGCCTATAAATCTGTACCCATCTTGCATCCTGTTCTTCTTTCGTTATCAAAGTTTTGTCTTGCTTGTCTTTTACTGGTGCTCCATGTCCACTCTTTGTCCATTGAGATCTCGGACGATACGATGGAGAGTCTTTGTGTCATTTCTGCATGCAGCTGCTTGTGCCTCCTGGCCCTTCTGTTTAATCCAGTCTCGTTTATCCCCCGACTTCTGTTTAGTTTCAGATCTGCTTCCCTGTAGGCTTCTTCCGCTTTCATCATCAATCAGATGCATTATTGTTAGTTGCCCTTTATTGCTTTATGGCCCAAGACCTTTTTAGTATGCTTCAGTCATTGTAGAAAAGATTAATGACACCAGCTGTTTTCAAAGAATGTACTTCTGTTTCAGCACTGCTTAATGTAGATTTGGCTGATACAAAAAATCTAAATTAAAACTAAAGCCAGCGCTAGGGATGTTTTAAATTTCCAGATGGAAAGCAGAAAGTTTCTGCTGACAATAGTTCTCAAACTCTTTGAAAAATCTCCATTGAAGGATGCTATTGGCCAGAGTTTAAAATGGCAAAAGACAAAAAGCTTTGCAAGATTTTGATAGCTCCATAAATGATTTATATGCCACTTTGAGCATCTTGGTTCTGCTTGGCCGTATCAGTGCAGATGATTGTGAGAGCATTGAATCTGAATTTACACTATGGCACAATTCTGTTTTAACCACAAGTTCTGCTGCATTCCAGTTCTTCAGTGTCACCTCTGATAGACTGAATAATTTCTTTAGCTAGCTTGTGAACACTGAATTTTCTAAACTCTGGGCAGTGATGACAGGAATTTTGTATACCATGAGTATGGTAATTCAATTTAATTATTAAACCTAAATTACACCAACTTTGACTATTGTTATATAATATTTTGGCGCGAATCTTATGTCCTGGAATTATAAAATTTCTCATGGAAAAGTCTTGAAATTTCATATTGACTTTCGTGCAGAAACCCTGCTTTCCTTTTTTAGTCTTCTGTTCTGAAGTGTCTCTAAATTGGGTGATTTTACTAATGCTGTTACTCTAGTCAAATGTGAATATTCGTTTGTTATAAATTTCGTGGCTTAATCCGTATGCCCTAGTTCATTCAAATTTTCTTGAACTGAGGTTCCACGAGAGGGTTTCTGAACTAGCAGGTAAAAGTGTAATTGGTGGTATGAAGCCTTAGCATTGTACAATTTTCCTTTAAAAAATAAGTTTATAAAATTTAGGCAAACAGATCTATAACTAAAAGTGTGTTATTTTTCTTTTTAATATAGAAGCATTATTGTATTATTTCATTTCTTAAAACTATTTAGAAAGAATCGTATTATTTCATTTTCTACAAACTATATTGGTCGAATTACTGTAGTATTTCATTTTCTACAAACTATATTGGTCGAATTACTGTAGTATTTCATTTTCTACAAACTATATTGGTCGAATTACTGTAGTATTTCATTTTCTACAAACTATATTGGTCGAATTACTTACTGTAATATTTCATTTTCTACAAACTATATTGGTCGAATTACTTACTGTAATATTTCATTTTCTACAAACTATATTGGTCGAATTACTTACTGTAATATTTCATTTTCTACAAACTATATTGGTCGAATTACTGTAGTATTTCATTTTCTACAAACTATATTGGTCGAATTACTGTAGTATTTCACTTTCTACAAACTATATTGGTCGATTTACTGTAGTATTTCACTTTCTACAAACTATATTGTCGAATTACTGTAGTATTTCATTTTCTACAAACTATATTGGTCGAATTACTGTAGTATTTCACTTTCTACAAACTATATTGGTCGATTTACTGTAGTATTTCACTTTCTACAAACTATATTGTCGAATTACTGTAGTATTTCATTTTCTACAAACTATATTGGTCGAATTACTGTAGTATTTCACTTTCTACAAACTATATTGGTCGATTTACTGTAGTATTTCATTTTCTACAAACTATATTGATCGAATTACTGTAGTATTTCATTTTCTACAAACTATATTGGTCGAATTACTGTAGTATTTCATTTTCTACAAACTATATTGGTCGAATTACTGTAGTATTTCACTTTCTACAAACTATATTGGTCGATTTACTGTAGTATTTCATTTTCTACAAACTATATTGGTCGAATTACTGTAGTATTTCATTTTCTACAAACTATATTGGTCGAATTACTGTAGTATTTCATTTTCTACAAACTATATTGGTCGAATTACTGTAGTATTTCATTTTCTACAAACTATATTGGTCGAATTAGTGTAGTATTTAATTTCTTATTTGGATTATGAAACTCAGCTCATGAAGTCTATGCTAAAGTAAGCTAAGTAAAAATACCCTTTCAGACCTTTATGATCTCTGGCAGCAGTGGATGTAAAGATTATTTTTGTGTCCCACAAACATATTTTAGGTACCTATTGGAGCTGGGTGGACTTATGGGCGCCTTTAAAATCCTGAAGTTCAAAATCTTCACTGGGATTTGAACTTGAGAGCCCTCAGTTTGGAAATCTTATCTTACATAATACAGACGTTACTTCAAAAAATAAGATGATTACGTCCTACGTGTCATGCATTCAGTCATGCATATTAACCAATGACTTAAATTCTGCCAAGTCACTGGTTTTCCTGGCTAGCTCAGGCAACCCATTCCATGCTCTAATAGCACTAGGGAAGAAGGAGTATTTGTACAAATTTGTCCTAGCATATGGAACGAGGAATGTGCCTTTATCTTTGTGTCTTTCTGAGTATTTTATTAAATTTTGTTTTTATATTTGAAGATTATGGTTCTGTGTTTTATGTATAATTGCTACTTTACTTTTAAGTCTTCTATCCTGAAGGTGTTACTCTAGTCAAATGTGAATATTCATTTGTTATGAATCTCACTGCTCTATTTTGAAGTGAAGTGCTTTACCACTTGGCCACCACAAGTATTATATACACACTTTTAATAAATTAAAAAATAATTAAATGCTTAAAATTTGTAATAAATTATCAAAAATCAACATCAAATCTTAATATAATAGTAAATTTTATTTGTCATCAAAATAGAGAGAAAGTTAAAAATAGAGAGAGAGAGAGAGTTAAAAAAAAATGAATACCAATAATAATAATATAAAAAAAAAAGACAAAAGAGCATACTTTTTTAACAAAATCAAGCAACAGTGTGTCAAGTGCTCTGATTGGCTGGTTAGATACACATGAGGAGGGAGAGACATGGGAAATCAAATATCTGCACAATTTTAATGTTCAGCTCATATACACATCAATGTCCAAATATAAAACAAACAAAAACTAAAAGGAAATCTCCATGATATCATTTGAACAAGAAACAAAACAAATGTATCAGGCAAGTTAGAAAATATAGATCTATATATAGAGAGACGTATCTATTCACAAATGTTGAGTTTTTCTTTGAAGTAGATGAAGAGCAGAGACACACACCAACAAATCAGTGATACAAAAAATACAGACACTCCATTATGAAACTACTAGTATATACTTCTAACAAAACATGATGGTATATATGTATATAGTGTTATGTATAAATGTACAAATATTACATTCGCTGTCAAAGTCTTCCTAGACACCTCTGCATTCCATTCATTGGAACATAATAAAAAAAAAAAAAGGGGAGCTATACAGGAAGATGGGGAACACCATCAAATCTCACAAAGTTCAACTATAACAATGTTATAGCTGTTCATTGAGTGTGTGTGTGTGAGTTGTTTTTTTCACATGCAAAATATAAAAGTATGATTTAAAAAAAAACTTTCATATATCAACATTGCACACAGATAAAAAAAAATTCTATATAGAAGCTACATTTAGCCAACACTGGGACAGAGCGGCTTGTGGCTATGACATGTTGCTATATATAACAAAAGACCAAAAAAATGTGGTTTTAAAATGCAATGGAAACAAACTTTGGCAAGGTTTAGTTGATATGTTCTTTTGTATATGCAGGGTGGTCAATGTATGGCATGATTTAGAATGAGGACATGCTGCACCCAGGCATGAAGAGGATTCATCTAGTAGTAACACATTTTAATTTCCCATCTGACTTGGATGACCATTATGACAGCATTTCCTATTTCACAGAATTCTAGAGAGACTACATTTGTCCATTATTTTCAAAAAATATGTATGTATATATATATATATATACACACACAAGTAAATTTCATACAAATTCTAAAATAGAAACTCTAATGCTAAGCAATTGCAACAGATTGGGGATTCATCTACTGGCTGAAACTATTCTCTAGCACAGCTTTATACCTTCTTGAGACCATACTAGTACAGCATTGTATTTGTTTTCCAAATACTAGAGCAACACTAGACAAACAGGACATGAGAATATTATGCCAGGTAGAAACATATTCTTGTACGATGGTTTGAGTAGTAAGTATATTACCCTGTCTCAAAGGGAAGCAACAGTTTTATTACAATGACATGGTAAATATCTATGAAGGAAAACAAAAGTAGTACTTTTTTTCTTCCTTACTCTGATCTATAGATCAAATAAAGCAAAGGATTGTGTCTACTGAATGACCAGCCAGTGCCACAATGAACAAGTAATGCTGTTATTAATGGTTCTTCTAGAAATACACTTTCTTTTCATCACCACTATTAAAGCGCACCCCTTGTCTTCCATGGATGTCTTCTGAGACAGAAGGAGAGACATATATATTACACTTAATAAATACTTCATAAGCATTGTCTTTATTAATTTTAGGGAATAATCTCTAACTATTTAATTTATAAAATGTAATAATTTTTCAAGCTCCCACAAAATACAAGTTTTCCTCATTATGCTAAAGCTTATTTTTTTTGTTAACAAAATATGTTAAAGGACAAACACAAACAAAACACAACTAACCATTGGATGGCTGCCTGGTCGTGCGGTTTGCGCGCTGGACTGTCGTTTGGATTTATCGATGGTCGAGGGTTCAAATCCTTGCCCGCTCCCATCCCCCGTCGTCCTGCGGGAGGTTTGGACTAGGATGTAAACTATCTTCAACTCTGAAGGAACATCCGAAACATGTAAAACATTTTACAAACAAATTGATGAACAGTGTAACAGACTGTGCTACAGAGAGGGACCAAGTTTTCTACAATGGAAATATCACATAGGTCCAGCTAGACATGTACACAAAGGTGAAAACTGTAGTATATATACAATGGATATGTCCATGGATTACATATAGTGGCTTGACATAACATATAATTGTCAGTGGATTATATTAAAGGCTAAGAGAACAGAAAAAACAAACATTTCTAAAAACAAGGTGGTCTAGAATAGCAACAAGTTTTCAAGGCAGAGACTAACATCTTTAGTCACCTTCACATAATACAAACTTTAGATTAGATTTTATATTAACTACTTACCTCTTTCAGTGCGAATTATTTTGATCAAAACAATGGAGTTTTCCTAAACTAACAAAAATCTTTATGGTGGTTAGAGTTACTAAAACTATCAGTAACTTTTTCACGTTATAATATAACTTAAACATTTGATTTTATTTTACAAGAAAATTGGTCTCCACCAGCAGCGCTAGTGAAGTTACTCCTTGAGAGTAACCCCGCACTGAAAAAGTTAAGAGGTCATCTCTAGGTGTAGATTCTATATTAACTACTTTAAGAGGCCTCTCAAGGGTATGGTATAATATTAATTCATTAATAAGAAAAGCAATTTTAGCCTTTAAAAAAGGTTTTATTGATGGAGATATTTGACTTTGCGCCACTATCAGATCAGTTCTAGCAGAGAGTTACAGCCTGATCTATAACACTCATGTTACTAATGCATTAGAGATCAAACCATACAACAACCATGCAGTAATTATAATGTGCATTCTTCAATACATTCTGTTAATATGCATGTCATTACAAGCTGTAGTGCAAGTTCTTTAAATGGAACGCATTTCAAATGAGTTTCTCTTGCACATTAGTGTCATTGCTTGTTGCAAGAACTTTTAACTATTCAATAAAATAAAAATACAGATGTCAGGAATTAATGAAACAAACATCTTGCATACATTAATTTATTCATTCATTGAAGACAAAATCTATTGTTATGCACAGCAAAATGAACCAGAGATTTTGGTGATCTTTGAAATATATGTTAAATTGTTTTACCCCTAACTAAATGAATCTATACAAGCATCACACCTCACAATACAAGGTATAAAGAAATAATCTGATATGTGGCCATGATATTTGAACAAAACAGAAATGTATACAAGTTGGGAAAACACTTTGTTTTATTTAGAGTCAAATTATGAACATGTCATTTTATAGACAGCCTTCTGTACAAACAAATAACAAAAGTAAATCAGGATCACCATAAACAGAAATGAATGATCGTTGCAGTTGAGTTCGATTATTTATGTTAAGTGTTGTTTTTGTAAAGTTCATTAAGAAACACCAAATACTTCACCAAATAACAAACATCCATTCACATGTCAAGATGTGGAGACTGCTATTTCTATGTTTGTAAAGCTACTAGTTTTTGCATTATAAACACACAGGTTTAAACAGATACACCTGATGCCATTTTGTCGGATCTTTCACTTAATTTTAAAAACATTCTAAGTTTCATGTTAAGAGAATTTTTTTTCCTAAGGTCCTTTGCATTACTGGCTGGCTCAACAGTGAGACAGACCTTCAGCCAGGTGTTGATTTAATTTTCAAATATTTACTACCTAGAAGGACGAATCCTAGAGGATAAGCTATTCAAGTCTTCCTAAAGAAACTGTATGTCAAAATGATACATTCAAGGCATAGAGCACTACTGTCAGCTAAAAGTATGAGCATGTTGAGCAAATCCTGAACTTTGACCTCTGAAGGAAGCATACAAAAACAAAAATTAGGAGATATATAAAACTTGATAAAAAAGTGACAAGAACAAAATGTCAATGTGTACAGCAAATATTTCATTGATCTATAGAATTGATAGGAATATAGAGATGTATGTACAAGTGTAAAGCTAGACCACTGGATCAAACAAGTCAACACCTCATCAGCACACAGATGACTCTAAACTCAGATTACACCTAACATCAACAGAATAGTAAAAAGAATGAAGGTTGCGTTGTATGGAATAACATAAAAAGTCACCCAGCAGTAGCAGTAGAGGCTCACAAAAAAATATTTGTAAATGAGATCTGATGTGTGGTTTTAATAAGAATAAAAAAAAAAAACAGAACTGCAAGATTGTACAAGGAACAATTGGTTTAAGCTGATACAGTCAAAAGAAATTAATTATATGAACAATTTACTTTAAATAAAAATAATTACGATCATTCTTCATTCGTATAAACTTATCTCTACCTACTAGTTTTAATCAAGTCTTTGACCAAAGTAGACATGAGAACTAACTACCTACAAGTTTAAACTAAGTCTTTGACCAAAGTAAGTGGAAATGAGAACAAACTACCTATATGTTTAAATTAAGTCTTTGACCAAAGTGGACATGAGAACAAATTAACCATCAGACTTGGAAAAAGATGAAATACCAACGATAATTCAGCAAGCAGTTGTTTTTTTATTTGGTAGCGGAAGTAGGGGGAGTGAGGGCAGCAATGGGAGGGGGGGGGAGTAGGTAAGCAGGGTTAGGGAACTAGCCAAAATTAAAATCCTTTCTACCAGCAGTTTACAAAAACAAAACAATAAACATGTTTGCTAAAAAGGGAAGAACTTAGTATATCTGAAAACATCAGCTTCGAGTAAGTAAAGTGAATGAAACCATAATAAAAAACACATGATCAGCAATTGTCCAGCGTAGGGTACTCACTGAATGGAAATATCTAAGGCACAATTTCAATTAGAATACAAAAATTAGCTATTGGCTTAAAAACTTCAAAACAAACTAAACAGATAAATGACCTCGAGTCTGCTTAGTCACTGGACAAGCGAGAGAGTAATTGATTCAGAAACCAGGTACAATATAATGAGGTCAGTGCTTCGGCAAAACCAACTATTAAAGGAGATCAAATGATAATGTTGTAAGATCTTATATGCTGGATCACATTTTTCAATATTATATATGACAACAGAGATGACCCTTCATCAGCTGATATCTTGTAATGATCAAAAACTTTAAAAAAATAAACTAGCAATACGCCTCATTTGGCCCACTATAGCAGTCTTAAATCTTTATAAAATAAAAACTAATTGCAACTTATAGACTAAAAGAGTTATTTAAGAGTGGAAATAATCTTATTCACAGTAACATGTATAAATCTTTTCTATACACTTAAAAAAAAAAACAACCCAGGCTGAAATTCTCTGGAATGTTGTCAAGCCTTATCTAATGGAAGCTACTACAGATCATTCTAACGTTAAACACTGACTGCCATGTTTTAAATAAAATAAGGAAAGAAATGTGTTTGTTCTTTCAAAAGAATCAATAGAGAATAATTTAGAGATGCATCTCATCCAGTCATACTTATCCTGAAAACTTGTTGTTGTTCTAACATACTTGATTTGAATATTTGTTTTAAACCTCTGGACATTTGTACATTTAAAGTAAGGCTATAGCTCTCTAGGTGTCCAGTGTCAAACTACAACATTATTGAAAAGCTGTCCTACAGGACTTACTACAGTAAGTAGGATTTAATTCCTCTTTAATGTTAACTCCCTTACACAATTTCATTGGAGAAATGTTTGAAATATACAACTCTTGAGTTGATTAAAATCAGTTGCACTTTGAAAGAGAATGTCAATCATTGAAGTTTTGAGTGCAAGTGAATGAAAAGTTTAGAAGCACTGATTACAGTATATTATGAAAAAAGAAAAAGCTTTTTTTTCCTCCTTATTTAGGCTGGTTTTTCTAGTTGGGAATTCTACAAAAGAATTCTAGGCAGTTATGAAAAAAAATATCTTGATACTGCTATCTATGGTACAGATGACTGTACACATAAGTTTGGTACTAAATGGACATCCTCATTGATGTGGTTTTCAATAGATGGTGAATAGTATGATATACACATTCATTGTGTAATTTGACAATATCTAGTAACAACAGACTTCCAGTTATTTTTACCTAGAACTAAGAATAATGTAAACAAGCCTTTAAGTTTAACAAATAAAAATAAAGGTAAATTAGCAGAAATAGTTGACAACTGAGTTGACCTCATGAAAGACAATATATAACATTTTGTTGATGTGGTCAAGATTTTAACCTACAGAGACTATTCATGTACATGCTATTATGTCAGTGTCCATTATGTTGTGGTATTGCTTTGCTCAGGTCATAACATGTTAAACACTTGTGTTCTTCTCCTGGTAACACACTTGTGGTAACTTGAACACTTGTGTTATTCTGTCCATTCTTGATAATTTCACTTCTTGTGTTTTCAGATTCAAAACACCTGCATTGACCATGCTAGACAATTTGGATTGTGTTATTTGGTCAGTGTGTAAACACATTCAAGTAGGCTGAAAGTTTTATTTAAGTAGTTTATTTATGTCTCAACTTGGTCCTGGCATCATTCCGTATGGCTGGCCTCCACCACCCATCATGCCAGGCATCATTTGCCGCGGGTGACCCCTAGGTGGGCCCTGTGAGTAATAGTCCTGTTGATACCCTGGATACTGCATTCCACCATACTGTCCTGGTCCAAGAGGCATTCCCCCCATTCCTGGTGAGGGCATCCTCATTCCACCCATCCCAGGGTGTCGGGGCATGCCAACAGGGGCCATGCCTGGTCCATGCATGTGGCCCATATGTCCATGTGGAGGCATAGAGCCAGACATTGGGTTGTGCGGTGAGGGGACAGACATGGGATTATGTGGAGATGGCCCTTGCATTGGACCGTGCGGTGATGGGCCTGGCATTGAGCCAGACATTGGGCCATGGGCCATCGGAGGCCCTTGCATGTGATGAGGGGAGGAGCCTGGCATTCCTCCAGGTGGCATGGGACCATGTATAGAACTACCAGGCATTGGGCCATGTGTCATAAGCGGTGAAGGGCCACCTGAGGGCATAGGTCCATGTGGAGATGAAGATGGTATTTGGCTATTACCTTGCATCATCATTGCAGCATGTGCCTGGGCCTGTGCCTGAGCTTGTTCTATGGAGGGCCCATTATTAATATAACCACCCATTCCAGGAATCGGCGAAACACATTCTAAGCTGCCTGGTCCCATCCCAGGTGGCATAGACCTTATAGCGCCAGGGGAGTGGCCAGGCCGCATGCTGCTTATGCTCATCATAGGATCAGGGCCACCCATCATTGAGCCCACCATATGTCCATTGTTATCCATGGGTCCCATTCCCATGGAATGCCCCATGCCATGAGACATATTCATTTGGGATGGTGGCATGCTGGGTCCGGTGTTCTGCATGGCTTGAAGGTCAGGTATGCTTGAGCTCCTCATCATAGAGGCAGATTGATGCATAGCAATGGTTGCTTGATTAGCGAATTCAGGTCCCATGGCTACAGCTGCAGAGAGGGCACTGGACATTGGAGGGCCACCTCTGAGACCCGTTGGTGAAGAGTTAGGGTAGTACTGTAAAGTTGATGAAGGATTCTTCCCATCCATGTTGTGAAGTGGGGATGGGAACCGAGGCATGCTATAGTCTATCTCAGTCCTTTGCTTTGTTCCTGATGCTTGGGATGTAGGTGGGTTGGCTGGAAGATACTGGATCGTGTTATGGCCCTTTTGCTGTATCTGAACGCTGGAGTTTGAACTCGATGTTATAGGGAAGGACGGTGATGTTACACCACTCAGTGAAGGTGGGCCTGACCCACTCAGCTGAGTATGTGAGAGGGGAGGGCTGGTAAACTGGCTACCTTTGGACAGTGTGGGAGGTGTTGGGGGCATACTGGAAGATGAGTTTGGTCTATGAGGAGGTATGGATGGGTTCATGGTCGCAGACATGGGAGTGGAGGGCAGTGCGGGCCCAGGACCCATACCTGGACTAGGTCCACCAGGTAAAGGTGTCATTGAAGACATCATGCTCTGAGACTGAGTCATGTGGTGAGACATTCCAGGCCTTGACCCTCCTCCCATCATTCCAGATCCTGGGCCCATTTGGGGCCCCATGCCTCCATGTTGCATGCTGCATGGGGGCATGTTCATATGAGGGGACTCAGCATTCATACACTGCATCTGCATATTTACATAATTGTTCATTGAAGGGTGATTAGGAGGGACATTCACTTGAGAGATAGACATGTTCTGGGCTATGTATGTATTGTTCACACTAGGGGCACTTGGCGCTTGGCTGTTAACCCCAGAGTTTGGATTGGGGACGGCAGATGAGGATGATGTAGATGAAGATGTGGTTGCTGCAGATGTGGATAGGGAGCCGCTGCTGGAGCTGTTCGAACTGCTGTTGCTGCCACCACTGCTGCTGGTCATTTGGCCCTGCACTTGTATGCTGTGGAATGGCCCTCCCTGCATCATGTTCTGCTGCATCTGATTGGACAGGTTTTCCACCCCTTTGGCCAGGTTGGCTAAGCTAGCTGATGTGATGTTAGACATGGCAGATGAAGCCTTGGAGTTGGGAGTGTGTGGTGCACTGCCAACTCCGTTGCTGATAGATGGGGGATCAAAGTGAGATAGTCTTATGTTGGCACCAGCATTGGTTGTGGTGGAGGAGTGAGGAGTTGACGGCCCTTGAGGAAGATGATGAGGTGAGGGTCCTGCTGTGGAAACAGCTGGTGAGTTAGCCATGTTGCTAGAAGTCTGACTGGAGTTAGAGTGTGGTCCTTTATTAGAACCTGGACCACTATGTAAGGGAGAGTTTGCATGGCTATTGTAATGACCACCAGGAGTTGTAGTCCCAAGTGAGCCACTGCCTAGTGCAGGTCCTATAGAGTTCGACTCATCTCCTCCACTGCCAGCTACAAAGGCAGAGTTCAGCTGTTTAGTAATAGTTAATTCTTGCCCTTCAAACTGGCTCAGGTGATAATGGATTTTAGTGGGGGATGGAGTCTGCTGGAGGTTTCCTTTGGCGTAAGAATCGTCCATGTCATCACCACGTTTGCGTTTCTGAGCTTGTGCATAGCTAGGAGGTGGTTTGCTGTTGTTGCTACCTGATGATGCAGTCACTGGAGGAACAACTCCACCCATTGTCTCAGGATTGAACTGTTCTGGGTTACCTGCCCTGTGGAGAATTACTTGGCTGGAGCTTTTCATGCCTGGCATCATGCCGTTGGGTCCCATCATGTGCGCTTGCCTCATGGGTCCATGATGCCGGGGCCCGCCTGGTCCCGGAGGGCCAGGCCCCATCACGGGTGGCATTCCACCAGGCATAGTTGGGTCAAATCCTGGATCCATGGGCCCCTGGGGTGGCATGCCGTGAGGGGGATACCCATGCATTCCAGGCATGGGCTCCATACCCATGTGAGGCGGCCGGCACATATCAGGTGGCCCTCCATACATGCCCATTCCATCAGGGTCCATTCCAGGACCCATCGGGCCATGAGGCCCATGGGGTGGCATAGGCATCCTCATACCGTTCATATTGGGAGATGCTGGGCCCATGCCCCCATGTTTCTGTGATATAGATGAATAATAAGATGGAGGTGGCCCAGGCTCCATAAGAGGACCTCTATTAGCTGCCATGTGTTGCATCCGATGTTGCTTCTCCATGTAATACTCTCTCTGTATTTGATACCAGTCATGCTGAGCCTGATACTATGGACAGAAAAACAATCATGGAATTAATATAAATTTACAGAATCATCTGATCTAGAGTAAAAGCATTCTAGAGCATTTTTTGTCCGACAAATATTGAAACAGAATCAAGACGTTGCAAAAATTGTTATATAATGATAATTTACAAAAGCTTGACATGAACAAATTAGAAAAATCTTTTGAATAAAAGTGATACTTAGATTTTTTGAAACTATATTTTCTCTTCCAGCTGCACTAAAATATAAATTTCTATGTAGATAGGAATAATTCTATTTTTCAATTAATTATGTTAAAGCACAAGTGTTACACAAACAAGTCTACCATGCTAAATAGATAAAGAAAATATGCAACAAATCCAAATTTACTTCACTGATAAATCAGATAATTTATCTTCAGATATTTAATGTAATTTCTTTTGCTTATAGTTTTAGCGATGAAGAAAAACTAGTTACAAAATATTTTGCAAAGTTACATGTGATTACAGATTATTCAAACAAATGTTCAATTAAGAAAAATACATTCTAAAAAGTGATTAGAAAAACCTTGAAAGCCTATACAATAGTTTCCTAAATTTACGCAATATATTTCTTTTTCCCTAGCTAATCCACATGTAAATAAAAGCAATGTATTTTACAGAAATGACTACCAATGTATAACAATATTTTGATAATATACAAACCTGCTCCTTTCCATTCATGCCAGGTACCATTCCAGGTGGACCTCGAGGTCCATAGGGTGGCATACCCTGCTGTGCCATCATATGTTGATGCTGAGGGGACATCATGCCATGAGGGTGCATCATGCCTCCTTGTGACATCATAGCCTGCTGCTGAGACATCATGGCCTGCTGCTGCGGCGACATCATTCCAGGGCCGCCTGGGTACATGGATGGCCCACATGGTTGACCATCAGGGCCCATGGGTGGCTGATTCCCGTCATGCTGCCCATTTACACCCATCAGCATCTGATGAATTTTGGTGAGCTGGGCCAGGCCCTTAGATCTGTGCTGCCTTTGTTCCAGGGTCAGGTTCTCATCTGGCACCTGGCTAGAAGATATGTTTGGGTTGAGGTGGCCAGCCATCATTAGCTCATTCTCCATGTCCATTAAACTACCTGGTCCATATCCACCAGGACCCATGGGTCCATGACTATGAGGGTGGGGGCCACCACAACCTTGGCCAGGCCACCCTCCCATCATCCGTGGACCCGGGCCACCAGGTTGGTAAGGCCCATTTGGCATCATCCCTCCGGGGCCCATCATGCCTGGGTCATCCATGCCAGGCCCCTGCGGCATCTGTGGTCCCCAGTTAGGTTGCATAGGGTTGTGCATGCGCATCATACCAGGACCTGGCTGCCCTTTCATACCCCCTCCCATCATGTTGGGTGGCATGCCTTGTCGAAAATTATTTCCCTTAAGTGGATTTTTCTGAAAAAAAAAAATTTAAAGAAAAATGTATAATTAGAAAAGGGTATGTTTAAATGTAATTAAAACGTTTTTTTTTTTTTTTAGAATTTATTTAATTTAATTTTTGCAACAAAATAGTCCAACATTGATTTATTTATGTTATTTATAATGGATACTTTAAATAAAACACATTTCAATCTCAGGTTTTGGTGAAGCTGTTAAGCTATTTTTAATGATTTTTTTACCAGCACAAGGAAATGCTAGGAAACTAAGAATGGACTGGTAACAATGATAAGCAAAGATTGTACAAATGAACAGATCCAGCAATTTAGGGTCACAATGACCTAAAACTTTCTCTGGCTAAGGCTGGGTAACCATTAGGAGATGGTTGAGGCTGAACTCAAGGATCAACCTTACAATGCCATGTGTAAAAATTGTGCTTCCTCCAACAATGCAGCCACAAAACCACTTGGATACTCTGTCCCATAACACTAAAGATAACACTACAGATAACTTACAGCTAAAAATGCTTTTGTATTTGGATGATCCATGTGATACTGTATAATACTTTTACATTGGCCAAGCCGGACGCTCTCCGCTGCCTGGTTGGCCAACTGTGTGGAGAAGACAAAGATCTCGCTTTGCTGTTGCATGAATGGAGGCTCAAAGGAGCCCATCATTCCATGCTGTGAAGGCATCATGGTGGCCGGAGTCGTGCCACCCGATGAAGGGTGCTGGGGTGTTGGGGGCTGGGGCGATGCCTTCTGACTATCAGGACCAACTGAACCTGGCTTTCCATTTTCTTTCTTGCCTGATGGATAAAATAATGCAGAAATGTTAGACACAAAATTTTCAGTATGACTAAGATACCAATTAGTTTTTATACACACCTTTAAAATAATTTATTAGGAAAAGAAGTAGATCTAAATGTACAATCCTACTTGAAGCCTTAGGCATAAAAGTAATGTCACTGACATGAGTAACATAATCATAGATTAAGCTATTAACCAGAGTAACATCATGTGATAGTTTTCTGATGTGTGAGTTTTAAAGCTGAATACACAGAAGCAGTTTAAGAATAAACTCATTTAAAAATTGCTTACACAATAAGGAAAGCCCAGCCCAATGTGTTCACAATGGGTTCAGATAAAGTGAGAGTGATCCATGCTGAGCATCCAGCCAATATAATGTGACACATGGAAAAGTACAGTAAAGCCAATCACAAAAGTGAAAAGACACCTGCTTATTAGAAGTTCCTAAAATAAATGTGTGTGTGTGTGCTATGGAAATGTGTGTCTACAGAGGGGTCCAGAGAAGGGCCTTGGAAAGGATGGAGAGAGAGAAAACAAACCCTATGGAGAGAATATGCTTTGTTCCCACTTACTGCTGTCAGATTTCTTCTCCACTTTGATCCTTTTGTTATTGTTGTCCTCTGTCTTGACAGCCATTGTGCTCTCTGAAAGAGACATGTTTTTCAACAATTTCAAAGTTCAACATTATCATTCCCTGACCCTGGGTCACTGAGAGTTCACTCTCCATATTGGTACACCACACTGGCTAGAGAACTATTGGGGTGGTTTGGGAGGGTGGGGCTAAAAGACATCCACATGGTTCAGTGGACAATTACTAAGTACACAGGTTGTTTTTTTTTTATTCTCCTTGACCAGCCAGTGAGACAACTGAAAGCTGCCAATGGTGACACTTCTCCCCCCCCCCCATATTTTTTGTATTGATTGTATGCTAATAACTTACAAATATAGCAACACAATTATTGTATGGAAAGTTGAATTATAATTCTAATCCTTTTCACCCTGTATTTTTAATAACCTGCATAGTGAATTTCTTCACTCTGAATTATGAATTAATTTTTCTTAACATTGTATTCCAAATAATTTTCCTAATTCAAAGTGAAGGAAAAATTATTTTATTATTCTATTACAGTCTTCACTGAGAGTCGAACCAAGGACCCAGGTTCTGAAGCCAATCAGATCATGTAAAGATCAATGTGTAGAAGCAGACAGTTTTTAATAAGGATGCCAGGGAAAAAAAAAGCTTTATTTAGTTCCTATTGGGTGCACACAATAAATCTTAGGAATCTGAAGTTGAAAATTGACTGGGGATTTGAACTAAAGCCAATCAATTTAACAGTACTTCTCCAGCAGTAGAACAGTGATCATGTGACACTAGTGTGTGTGTGTGTGTGGGGGTCACTGGACAGCCTGCTCTGGACACTGCAGATTTGAACTTAAGTCAATCAATTTAGCAGTCAAGTGTCAAGCCCTCTTGCCTTCTTGTGAGTTTTAACCAAAAATAAATTAATTGAAGTTGAAAAGTCAGAAAATTGAACTTTGGATATATTGTGTTCTGCTCAAACCAGCTAAACATAGACAAACTTAGCACATTAAACAAATGGTTAAACATATTTCAATGTTCAATTGTACATATATATTACCAGAATCTCCATTTGGTATTTTCCTTGAAGGTGGCCGGGAGTCACTGGACTTTCTACCATCTTCTTCCTTAATCTCAGCCTTGACATCCACCCCATCCAAGCTGGTCAACCCGCCAGGCATGGCAGAGTCCTGGACAGGGCCATTGATGCCAGGGTTGATGCCCGGGTCGCGCAGCATCTTGGTAGAGTCCACCCTTTCCTTCATCCTTGTCCAGCAGCAGCACAGCGATCACGTGACACTAGTGGGGGGTCGCTGGTCAGCCTGCTCTGGACACTGTAGGCTGGCTAGGCCTACAGCAGTATGGCAAACCACACATATTTTACATCAGGGCACAAAACACTTTTTTTTAAAATATAAAAATGAATATAATCCACAAATTTGAATAAATCCACAAATACGAAGCTGAGAATCTCTTAAGATCAAATTTACTATCCACTAGATACTAAAGTCCCACATGAATCTTTGCCTCATAACACTTGAATGACTTCATTAGCCAAGATTAATTCTCCATTAAACTTCACTTGACAACATAGATCCAAATTTTATTCTGAACAAAGATTTTCAAATCCAAATGTTACAAATCTCTCCCTGGTTTAATCTTTTTTTCTTTCCTTTTTTTTTTCAAATTGTATACATAAGCCTCTCTATGTATATTTTTTAAATCCATCCGTTAAAGCCTTCTCCCTGCTTTATGACTTAAATATAGAAAACACAGAATTGATCATCGCCTAGTGTAAAAAAAAAAAAGTTATTGTTTCTTTTTTTTTTTTTTTAAATCAAACATGTGGATGGGGGGGAAGAGATCAATAACTAAACATCAGCTGCTAAATTTGCTAAACCTCCAGGAGGTTGGCTTAATTCAGACTGTAAACTGTGGACATCTGTTGTGTAAGTAACACAAGGTAATGTGCTTTATGACTGGTCTGTGTTGCATGCACAGATTGTGAAGTCCTTCTTTTCTCTATGTCCTTAACTAGAGAGAGAGAGAGAGACATGTATGAACACAGAGAGACAGACTGGGGACTTCTTCAAAGTCTTCATGTGTCCAGAAAGTGGGAGATTTTCTTCCAACAAGGAGTGGCAGGTTGCTTTCCAATTTGGATCAAGAGAAATTCTGAAACAAAAAAAAAGTAAAAGAAATTAAAAAGAAAATTATATATATATGTACATAATATAAGAGAGAGAGAGAGAGATAATGCACAAACAAAAAAAATATTTTAAAACAATTACTTCACATCAAAACCAAATTCATGCAATAAGTTTCTACAAATGAATTAAAACTTTTGTTGTCAAGCTAAGCAAATCCCAGAAATCTTGTCTTCTTTAAATACAAATCCTTGTTTCATGAAATCCTAAATCTCACTCCTAGATAAGTGAAACTGTCAACAGTGAAACTCATGTAAACAATGGAATGTACAACAGAAATGTCCACGCAATTGAATTTCAAGGGCTCAAACTCAAACTGTGACTGTATGCTAATGAAGTTTGGATGAAAATAAAAAACAATTGATTCAGACAGATCTATCTTATTCATTTAGATCAAACCATAACCCCTTAAGTCTCGTGTGGAGATTAAAATGGTTATCTCCCATAGAGCGCTTTGCAGGAAGTCAGAAGATCCACTAAAGTTTTGGTTAACTTACCAGAAGGAGAACTTTACAAATTATTATTTTCTTTAGGGCTGCATGCAGTCTTAACAGTCCAATCATAAAGAAAATATTTATACGAAAGTTAATTCCATCAAGAAAAAATCGAACAGGACACCAATGGAAAAACCTATCCTTGGACATGGACAACAGCTTGCAGCAGTCTAAACATCGAAGAAAACTAACAGGCTAGAAATGGAATGAGCTGGTAAGTTGGCCAAAACTATTTATGGACGACAGAGCTGTAGGGATAATCGCATTAGTATGACCTGTGGCTACTTCGATGCCATAAAATCTCTCTCACACGTACGTTGCATTAATCAAAAAGTATTTATTTAATACTAAATATAACGCGTTACTCACACAGGCCTATGACATGGCCTATGCCCTTTTCGCTCACATATGACATTAGCCAGGCCTTCGTGAGGCCCTTTTCACTCAACATAGGACAAGAGCTAGGCCCTTTTCATTCACATGATATGAACTAGGCCCCATTCGTTCACATATGACATGAGATGTTCGCTCACACATAGGCTATGTTAACATCAACTCATCAAGACAAAAAAAAATGTAGACGACAGCAAAAAAGTTGGCGGGTCCAGACATCGTATCCATCAACCGTTTATATAGTTTATTCTTTTCAATGAAAATGTCAGTCTCTTAACATTTCAACAAAACGAATGCCCGAATTGATTTTCCCTCATTTATCTGTGACTATTTTCTTATTGCCTCGTGCCAAAAGGATTCAAGTGTCACAGCAACTATTGAACTTTATCTCCCTTACACGCAACATGTCATCTAGCCTTCAGAGTGCAGTCTACAAGTATTTTGAAATGAGCAATTTCTTAGGAAGCTTTCTCTTAGGTCCTGCACAAGACTAAAAAGTTTGATGCCTAAACACGATTAGATTAGCAGAAATGGCTCTACAAATGTGTGCACAAGGTTCTTCCTGCATAGCTAGAGGTTTAGATGTAGACTACATCGTTGATGAGGCCAACTGTTGACAAGGGTGTTATTAACCACCACCCAACAAATACACGTCAAAGCTCTCAAACGTCAAGTACACAAGTACAAAGACTCCAGCCCAAGACCTTAAGGTTGATAGCAAAGAGTATTTTAGCAATTTCCAGAGAACGAGATTTGACAGCAGCAATCTTGCCACGGTTTGTTCATAGTCGCGATGTTCCTAGCACAAGAAAATATTAGAAATGTCAGTGACAATAAGAAAAGGAATGCCTGATTAGACTGCACATTGTACTGTACGGTTTTGTCGCTACCGAAACATAAATAAATACACACAAATAACAATCATTTCAGTCTCAATCGGAAAATTGGACATTGGAAACTAGTTGGAACATATCTCGTCTAAGACGTCTTATGTTGGGCAAGCATTTAGAACAATTGCAATGTACTGAGATAAAAGTTGCATTCAATGGTATCTCGCCCAACCTTCTTTTAGGCCGACATTTCGTTTCTGTGGCGTCCCGGCCGATATAATCGGCCGACTTTAGACTGCTGATTTTCTATTCCAATCCACGTTTTAAAGTGACCATTTTTAAACTTCAGATCTATTAGACATTCTTCTTCCTGTCAGATCCAAAAATAGCCCATTTCCCCATCTGTTTTTGTGTTTACATGCTGATTATTCACCGGCGAATTTTTCTTGCAATGTCCGATGCTAGCCCGGGTCCATGAGATGTCAGAAAACATAAAGTTTCAAATACTTTTAGTTGTTCTTTTTTAATATTACAATTAGATTTAGATCTAGGAATAATGAGAATATTTTATATATTAGATCTAGATCTATTCATGAAGTGGCCGATGATTTATGTCCGTAGATCTAAAGTCTAGATCTAGACTAGAGACCGGACTGGATCTGCACCTAGACCTAGTCAAAATTTAGTGAAATTTAAGACATTTTAAGAATTGAAGCATATTAATGATAATATTGACTTCTTTATGCATTAAGTATTCTATTTCTTCAATCTTTAAATGCTTTTAACTTAACTGAACCAAAAAAAAAACGATTTTTATCTATTTTTTTCCTTCACTGTTACTTGTATTAAAAGGGTAACCAATTCACTAAAAAAAAATTTTTCAAATCTAATGGTCCATTTTTAACAAAATTATATATATTTATAAAGGAAAATGAATGGGCTATCCAATTACATCAAAACTTTTGTTATAGCTCTAAAAATGTTTCTCACAGAGGTCAGCAAACAAGCTTTTTTGTTGATAAAAAAATCAATCATACTTAATTAGTTCAGGGTCAAGGTCAATTGATCAAATTCAGGTGTTCAGTATATGATCTCTAGTGTTCGCTGTCCAATTACCTTTCAGAATATATATAAAACATGGATATCAACCTTCTTTTTATGGCCTTTTAAGACCATTTTCTAACATGCATAAAAAATGCTAAAACTCCCCGAACGCCACAGAAAGTTTCTTAAGACGCTTCGTGGGCTAGCAACGCCTTTTTAACATACATTCTAAGCATTCACACACATTCTACGCAACTTTGTAAGGGACAGGCATGCCATGCTTATATGACCTTTACTCTGGTTTTCAATGTGAAAATAAAATGAACAACTATGCACCGATTTAGACGACCAATTTAAAAAAATATATTAATTTAAAATTCGTTAACCGACGCTCTCCTTTGAATACAGACTGTAAAAGATTACGAACAGAGAAGAGAAATACCCCCCCCCCCTTTTTACTCTGCATTTCTCAGTTTCCAACCCAACTCGTTTAACCCTAAACACACTACCTGCGGTCTTTTTCATATCACCTCCTCGAAAAGATTCGAACGCCTTCCTTTTCGTTATATATACAATTTTCGTACGTTATTTTTTTTAATAGTTTGAAGGATAAACAAGATACCTACTCAAGACTGTTAGCGTCAAGAACATTGTAGGTGGTAATATAAACGTGCAGAATTGTATTGAAGTAGCTGTATAAGTTGAAGCATCAGAGCTGATGACGTATGAACAAGAGATGTCTCCAACCGAGACCAATCGTCACAGAAGGCCTTAACACTGACCTGCAACGTCTCAACCTGTAGGCAACGAGCTACTGGTCACCACTGCCCACAGGTTATGACGTCGCAGGCTAGTATTCAGGTCTACTATAACAACTGATCTCGCCCCAACCCAACCACGAGAAGCGAATGGAAAAAATAAGAATGGCGCATATAATGACCTAAGTACTTTGGGTACTATTGAGATCGAGGGGCGTGCACATAATGACCTAAACCTAAGTACTTTGGGTAGTATTGAGAGCGCGGGGCGTGCATATTACTTACAAACGACGGTGAAGATATCAATAGATTTGACAACTAGTTCCTAATGTTCCTCCCAATATGATAAACAAATGATTCTAACAGCCAGCTTACGCCCTGCTTCATTTTGTATCCAATAAACTGATTCTAACATGATACACGTGTACCGAGGGTTGAGAAAGAAAGTGTCGATATCCAGGGACATGGATCAATATGCCATAAAACTGTCCACATTAGGGACAACTTGTTTCGATTCACAGGAATCAACAGTGTGTTTTGACAATATGTCGACTCGTTAATATTTACAATTATTCTACACGACATATAGCCTTGTAGAGTAGTTCACATTCTAGAGGATTAAACGAAGAGCACAATTTACTTCAAGCACACACATTAACAGACTTTCTAGGGCACATTCTGGTAAAGTTGCACACATTAGGGCACATACTGGTAAGCGTGCACATATTAGGTGCACACTAATAAGAGTGCACACAGTAGAGCACACCCTAGTAAACTTGCACACTAGTAAGAGTGCACACAGTAGGGCACACTCTAGTAAACTTGCAAATATTAGGTCACATACTGAGAAACTTGCACACATTATGGCACAATCTGGTAAGCGTGCACTCAAAAGAGCAGATTCATATTATCTTAAGAGCAACGTGGGCAATAGCTTAACAATAAATAAATCTAGTGTGAATAAAAAACAACAACAGAGAAACACACACACACACACATAGCAATTAAATCTTTAAAAAACACCACCACCCAGATGAAATATAAGCCTAAAAACTATCCACCTCAAATCTGTGATCAATATTTTCACGTCGTCTTTATGACAGTGAGAAGGCAACAGGGCCCATAAATGAAACAATCTTATAAGAAGCCACACCAACCTTATCGATCTCCACGGGGGACCAAATATGTCACAACCTAAATTTGTGCACAGTTATCCAAATACAACAGGATGGGAGCAGACCTACCAGGGCGAGCTATTTGGGTCACACAGAAGTAAAGAAAGTCCCCCAGCTGTAATTCGTTGTATGTATGTTGTTGTTTTTTTAATTTTAACCTCATGAAATCAATACAATGTACCCCGACCTCTCTCTCTTTCACTAAGAGAGACAGAGAGAGATAATAACTGACACGAATGTGCCCAAAACGTTTTATATCTTGCTCGTTTCATATAGCACTTATCATTAGACTAGTTGCTAGGTGGACACTTGATTGTACCAATGCTTGGTTTATTATAAAGAAAGGGCTAGGGGTTGGATTATACAGCAGGATTAATAAATTTATGAACATCCGCCTAGCGTTTCAATACAAATGTCTATTTAGAAAATAAGTCACATAACTCCTCTCGGGCTACAACGGAATTGCCCCACCCCAAGACAACAAGACGATGTAAATGACACATGGCCTGGTGACAACAAAGTATCTATCCCATAATTCCGTAGGAACGAGGTCACCTGAGTATTGTATTAGTTTCTACCTCTCCAATCACGTTCACTCATCTTGAACAGCGGGAGGCCCAAACGCCCCCCTCCCCTCAAAATAGGTCTAGAAGATTTGCCCCTCCCTTCACCTAATAAGATATACCAGTGATGCCCAACTTATTGCCTCCTAAGGCAAATTTTAAGCCCATTTACAGTTCTGACATACGAGCCGCATCACAATGTTCTGTCCAAATGGAGCCTGAGCTTGTAGGGCTTCAAAATGTGAAGGCGCGGTCCTATTGCCCCCTTCACATTTTGAAGGACCGCGGTAAGGGGGCAATAGGACCGCGGTGACTGATCAATGTAAGTAAACTGTTTGAATGCTGGTAGTGTCGCACAACAAGCTCGCTACTCAAATGTAGAACTACTTACAAACAACTCCTAAGTGCTGGAGATGCATTTCCATTACAAGATGATAAGTTGATGCCTACTTAACAATGCTAGAAGATGTTGAATCTAACAAAACAATGCTAGAAGATGTAGAATCCTACAAAACATTGCTAGAAGATGACATGCTGATTCCTTCAAAACAATGCTAGAAGATAGACATGTTGATTCCTACTTAACAATGCTAGAAGATAGACATGTTGAATCTAACAAAACAACGCTAAAAGATATTGAATACTACAAAACAATGCTTGAAGATATTGAATCCTACAAAACTATGCCTCTGGCCTCTAATAAAAGATTCATAATAGTCAAATAGACAATCGCAACCAGATCCACAAGCACCGAGGTACAAATAATTCATAGGGTGATCTCCAAGTCCAGAGCAACCATTGGAAGAATACAATTCATCGTTTGGTATTTAAGATTTGAATGACTTACCAATGTATTGAATGATTAGCACATTATGAGCAGTGTTCTTATTGCAGTACACTAAAACGGTTTATCCTTTCCTAAATACACGTGTAAGATAATCTCAATTCACATTTTCATTCAGGAGCTTACAAATACATGGTCAATATGAACCAATCCCCAAGACATGCGCATACTAGTCTTGCCCATGTTACAAATCTGCTTCGCTTTCCACCGTTAAGTAACCGTGGTCCTCGTTATATGTAACGTCAATCTGGAACATCTATCTGGAGTCTAGATCTAGTCCTAGCTAAAGACATCTATCTGGAGTCTAGATCTAGTCCTAGCTAAAGACATCTATCTGGAGTCTAGATCTAGTCCTAGCTAAAGACATTGGAGTCTAGATCTAATCCTAGCTAAAGACATCTATCTGGAGTCTAGATCTAATCCTAGCTAAAGACATCTATCTGGAGTCTAGATCTAGTCCTAGCTAAAGACATCTATCTGGAGTCTAGATCTAATCCTAGCTAAAGACATCTATCTGGAGTCTAGATCTAGTCCTAGCTAAAGACATCTATCTGGAGTCTAGATCTAATCCTAGCTAAAGACATCTATCTGGAGTCTAGATCTAGTCCTAGCTAAAGAAATCTATCTGGAGTCTAGATCTAGTCCTAGCTAAAGACATCTATCTGGAGTCTAGATCTAGTCCTAGCTAAAGACATCTATCTGGAGTCTAGATCTAGTCCTAGCTAAAGACATCTATCTGGAGTCTAGATCTAGCTAAAGACACCTACCCATGATAAACTGGGTTGGATATCTATTCAATCAGCCATTCCAACATTAATCAACGATGTTATTTATCTATGCCTCGAGATCAGCAAAAAAAAAAAGGGGGGGGAGATATAATTCCATTCTTCATATCACCTGCAGGACGTGTCCTACCTAAGACATTTAGATCTCAATATAGTATTGAAGACTTTAACTATGGAAGGAACCGGAAGTCTGCATGTGTGAATGTCCCTGAGTTTGGGGGATGGGACAGTTAATCCGACAAAACGAGCTGGTCTCTGCATAGTAACTAACACAGTAAATAGGAAGATGCACCGCGCCAGTTGATTGTATCCAATGAGGCGGGAAGTTCTCCATAGACTCATTCATGGCAGGCTCAAGATTTGCTCTTCCACACCATCATAGCCTAGGGGGGGGGGGAATGGAGATGAGGGGGAGGGGAGAGAACCGAAGTTAACACAAGAATACGAAACTGTATTTTTCCACTGAATAAAGCTAAAAATTAAAGAGGTGAAAGTTGATATGCCAATACTTTGTGTCCATTTTAAGCATACCTATATATTCTTCCTAAAATGCTAGACTATATCCCCCAATCTTCCACCCCTCCCTTTTTTTAATTCCCCGTTAAATCTCACAACTTCTGAGAGACGATTCCACCATGATAAAGGGGAGAGCACTGCGAAAACAAGTTGAATCAATATTGCTGCCAACTGGGAGTCGTCACTTAGCTCGCTAGAGTTAGTTCCCCTGTGACCTGATTTCCCGAAATGCAGAGAGCATAAAAGAAAAAAAAAGAGAAAGAGAAAAGCGAGGGAGGAAAGAGAGGAGAACTGAAGGAGGCAGGAGTGAGTTTCTCTGAAAACAGAGTTGTGAAGGAAGAGAGGATGCTAGAATGAGATGAAACAAAAATAAAATGGATCTGAAACAGCTGACACAGAGGCCGAACGAGGGCCAGTCAGTGTGTATTGGTGTGTATGTGTACCAACAGTGAATGTGTGAGGAAGCTCGGGATAGAAGCCGTGGGAAAACAAAGTCACGTGGTCTCGTCGCGTATTTTTTGCTTTAATTCGTGGGATTAGTAGCCTTATTAACGAACCTGCACAATGATGAGTAAAAATGATATTTAGCGATATATCCATTTGTAGCATCAGTTACGGGCGATACATACATTCGTCTCCGCATTATGGGCCTGGCTTCCACAAAATTTATGCAAATGCTAAAGAGCGATGTTTAAATTAACTCTCTACAGCTTGCCATAATTTGCATAATTTAAAAACAAAATTTTTATATATACGAAACTGTTTATATATACACCCTTTGGTTAAAATTAAAAACAGTTGTAAACCTGGTGTAAATTCGTCTTTTATTCACTGTAAATTGATATATATATATATATATATATATATTTGCATTCTAGATCTATATACCGTACACAAATGTAAACACATTTGAGAAAAATGTAAACACATTTGAGAAAAAGGGAGACATGTATTAACAATGTTAAGGCCTACAGCCAGATCTCTTGTATTTTAATGTTTTCAAAGTTCTCCAACTACATAAGGCGAGTTTTGATTGGCTAGTTCTACATAAAAGTAACGGAAAGAGAAATAGCAAATCGCCAGCAATGAAATGCCCGCCATGTCTAGTCTGTATTTTGTTCGTCTCGAGACCAAGTAAATGTCAAATTGAGTTCCGCAATCCGGAACATTTTATGGCGATTGTTTTTTTTTTTTTTTTTTTTGGCGGGAGGTACCTAGGACTACGTGGCCTAGGGCGGTGGCTTACGTAGCCTACGTTTCTGTGTAGCCCCGAGAAGCGATTTAATTTTATCTATCTATCTATCTATCTAATCTAATCCAATCCAATCTATTAACCAATCAATCAATATATCTGTCTATCTCTCAATAGCTTTATTAATCTTGAGGAAATGTGTCTTATATTTTGTGAATTGTTACTTTCATTCTTTGTTGTATTTGACCACAGCATATATATATATATATATATATATATATATATATATATATATATATACTATTACATACCTTAACATGCCCATTGAGAATAAGGTATTCTATTATATACCTGCACAAACCAACTGAGAATGCAGTATTCTAAGATATTACAAGTGTCCACCGATTAAAGATATTTATCCCAAATGTGCACATGGTGACGTCACGTGTCCACTGTGAATGAATCGATTATATGCACACATCATTGAGCGTAAAGTAATACTTTGGACTTCACTAAACAAAAAGTGAAAACCACTTCCCTCGGGTTCAGGATGTTGAAAGTATCGTCACATTTCATCCTAACGAGTAAGCCATATAAATAACTTTCTATAGGTCTGGGTTTTGTGGTAGTGTGGGGGGGGGGGGGGAAGGCGAATTAATACTAATCTAGTATAACTATTCTACTGACCTATTCCTCCAAACTGACAAATAGTCTTCATCCTTCACACACACACCCTGGCCTTTTATTCCTTTTTTTTTTTGGGGGGGGGGGGACATAGAAATCCTCAAGACACGCACAGCTTCATGGGACCGTAGGACAAAGACAGTAGATCTACGCTTTCTTTTTCATTTCATAAGGAAAGTGCGTAAAGAAAGAAAGAAAGAAAGGGAGAAAGAGAAAGAAAGAGAGAGAAAAAAAAGAAAGAGAAAGAGAGAGAGAGAAAGAAAGAAAGAGAAAGAGAGAAAGAAAGAAAGAGAGAGAAAGAGAAAGAAAGAAAGAGAAAGAAAGAAAGAGAGAGAGAGAGAGAGAGAAAGAGAGAGAAAGAAAGAGAGATAAAGAGAGAGAGAGAGAGAGGGGGGGCAAGGTACTGGGGTGGGGGGAGGTAAGGGAGATAGAGACGAAACAACTTTTCTATGCGATCAAGTGATGCTTAAAATAGTTCAACTTAAGGTAAGGCCTAACAGATAGGATCAGGAGAGAGAGAGAGAGATGAAAGTGTATGTGTGTAAGAGAGTGTTTAGAAAGGGAGAGAAAACAATGGTTACACCAAGTAGTAATATCAGCACGCTGTCTTCCAAGAAAATAGCTTTTTTTTTTCATCGCCACATTTTGTTACATCCAAGTAAACCCAGCATAAGCATGCAAGAAAACCCAACCTTTAGTACACGTAAACACGAGCCATTACATATAAGTAAACCCAGCCTTTACATTCAATAAAACCCAAGGCTTAAATGCGCGTAAACAAGGGGCCCATACATACAAGTAAACCCGGTATTTAAATACAAACAAATCCAGCACTTAGAAGTAAAACCGATCCCTGGGCTTAAATTTAAGTATACCTAGTCCTTACAAGAAAACTCTTTCCATATACGTAAACCCAGATAAAACGGACTACTCGAGTACAAGAACACAGTGCAGGATAGCAGCAGATCATAAAACTGACGAGTTAGACAAGGCAAAGTTTGAGTAATTTTATTTTTTTTTAGTAAGACAATAATGTACGACATTAAGTAATTTGTTTGTATTTTTACAATTCATCTATTGAAAGCAGAACTTCAAGGAATCTGAAACGTACATGGACGCTGATTTAAAAATCGGCTTTAATAATTTTCCAAGAAATTTAACAGTTGCTACATAATTGCTGAGAAAAGCTCGTTGGCCACATGGGGAAAACTCTAGATTGACCGTTATGATTTTTCAAAGTAAAAAAATAAATAATAATAATAATAATTAATTTGGTTATAGAGCTAGACCTAGATCTAGATCCAACATCGGTGTTGAAAGAACTAACGCGTTCTTGAAAGGACTATTGCTTCCATTTAATAAATGAATGTTCAGGAAAATTTAGCGCATCGTCTAGATTTAAAGGCATATGATCGGAATTATTCAATAAAATAAATACAAAACATGACACAGTCAGGGTGACCCGTCAAAATAGCGCTGACAAAATAGAGCCGACAAAATAGAGCTGACAAAATAGCGCAAAATTTCCCGACAAAATAGCGCGGAGTTATATATGATGTATGAAAGTACCGGATTATTAGTAATTTAATGTCCTGGGCATCAGTTTTGTTGATGTCTCTATCTTTTTCAATATGAATAGATCTGAAAGTAGGCTATATTTGCAGAGAACCAGAGTACTTTAAATTTTATATCATTCCCCTTTTTCACCGTTGATTAAAATGCATAAATGCAAAAAAAAGGGTTTTGAAATGTGGTGACCCGACAAAATGGGATAGGAAAATACGAATGTGTGTTATACTATAATCAGAGATCTGCGGCATCTTTCTTTGATCAAAACAGGGCGCCTTTTGCCGTGACATTGGCAAACTTAGGTGTGTCAGGATTAGTTAAGATGGCGATCACATTTCTGATCTCGCCAAACGTTTTTTTGTGCGCTATTTTGCTATTTTTCCGGGGTACTTCATAGTCAGCCGTAGTGTACTGATAACTGAGTTGTTTATTACATTTAAGTTGCTTAAAGTTTATTGAAAGATTATCTAAGCATTGCTTATATTTTTACGTAAATCTAGATTAGATCTGCATCTAGATTATAGATCAAGATTAGACCTTAAGACTCCTAAATCAGAAGTTTAGATGTAGTTCTTGATCTCAATGTCCATATAATGAAAGTATCAATAAAGAATAGCCCAAGTTAGCATTGCCAGCTGACCTAGTGGGCAGCATCGTTCGTTCTAGCAGCTAACATTTTTAAAATTTAAGTTGTATTATGGAGGTATTGTCTTTTTTTAAAATGCAATTTTAATGTTGTTCTTGTTTCTTCTGCCAGAAAGTATATATATATATATATATTCAATCCTACTTTTTTTAAAAATAAAATTGTAAACTAAAACATTGTATTTGTCATTGAACAACAGAGACACAAAATTAAGATAACGAGCCATACTCGGCTATCCGAAGTTTTAGCTTGAAACAAAGGATTCAATATTTTTTTTTATTGTAAAGAAAACTTAAGCTAATAGGAATGTATTATTCCGATATACTTAAAGCACATACTAGTATTGAGTCAGCCACTGAAACTAATGTAAACAATGAAACAGGAAGTGACTAAATTTTAATGTCCACTAAGACTTCGGGGGAAAATCCTTTAATGAGAATTCGTTCATATCAATAACTGGAGGATGTGGAAATCTGGGCTAGAAATATCCCTAACCAAGAAATCACAAGTGTTGTAATTTTTTTTTTTATGTCTTGAATGTGAAGAAAGTAGATAAAAAACAAAAAGATTTAGCTCATTGTACTGAACTGCACGAGACGTCCTCACTATTCAGAGACAGTACTTGGTTTGGAGATTTTCATACATGGCGGAACAACTATAAATAATACGATGTATTTGGTCTATCCGGTGTTGATAAGCTATGTTTGTAAGAAGTAGACAATAATTTGAGTGCACTTTTTAGCCCAAATGAATTCCAGTAGGAAGGAAGCTTTTAGACTTTGACTCTAGGAAATAAAACTTATTTTAACATAAATGGGCAACTAATTAAGGAAACTTGATCCGAATATCATCTGTCACACATTGAGATAAAGCTTACATCTTTTTGAATTGATTGGCAATAGTGAAGTTCATTTGGTATCCATGACATTAGTTAGTTTAGCGTGAAAATCTCCACATAATGCATCGACGAAATTCTTATCGCAGAGCACACACAAGCAACAGCGAAGCTTTTAAGGAACTTGGCGGATGCACAGGTCAAGCATAATTTTAATCTTAAGTACAGTTACCATTCATGTCCAAACCTAAGGGCCAGATAATATTCGTACACGCGGGTCACAACTTGTCTTATAGAACCGAGGTTCTTGGACTTGAAACGTAATGCAAGCAGATGTTTCAAAGGGCGGAAATGATCCGCGAGCCGTAGTTTGGGCATCACTCAAGGCTTGTAAGTTCATTGTACCGTGTGGGCTGCATAATAAATTAGGATTAAAAGAGAGAAAGAAAGAGGGACAGAGAGAGAAATGCGCCAGTATTTTGTCTTGTTTTGGTCAGTAAGCATGACGCGAGTGGTTAAGTCACAAGGTCAAGACGTGGTCAAGATGTGAGTAAATGCAGGGAATGACTCACATGCTACGCGTAGCCCCCCCCCCTCTTACCTCTTCTGCGGTATAACTTTAACGGCAGGATGAAAAAAAAAATACCGAGACCTAACGAATGTCATCAGCATGGCAGAAACAGTTGTAGTGTGTGTGTGTGGGTGTTGGTCTATATGTCAACACATGAATCTCATGTATGTGAGTACCATAGAATGTGTGTGTGTGTGAAATCGAGGGGTGGAGGACCTTGTCTGTATGTGTGACAGTATGGAAATGGCGCTAGTGAATGTTCGGGGAAGGGCAGGGGCGTGGCGAGTGAGCCAGACTTCTTTTTTTAAAGGGGAGAGAAAAGCGACAAACGCTGAGACAATAAAACGGGCCAGAAGGGGTGGGGAGGGTCGAGTCGACCCAATTTAAGTGTTTTGTGAGCGATGTGCCTGGATCTCTCCGCAAATCCCTGCCATGAATCATTCAAAGGAAGCAAATAAAGGGCCATCTGTAAGTTAGTGTTAACTAGGCGCCGCGGTGATAACGTCTCACAGAGACGTCGCCGGAGTCCACATCGACTTTTTTTTTTGGGTTAAATCCCCAGCATCATTTGTGGACCATTTATCTCCAGCATCAACACTCAAGGCCTATCTGACACTTAATGGGATGCACTTCGTCAAGAAAGCTTAACCAGCGGCAGGGCCCAGAACTCTATTGTGCATCACTCTCAAATTAACGCACATGTATAGATATTCTAGTTCACTGCGCAACCCCTGCTGTAAGATAGGGTGGTCCAGTGGAAGAACGAGAGGTCTCAGATTGTCACAGGATTGAATCCTGAAAAGGCTGATGTGATTATAGTACATTGTTAAATATCTATAAATAAAAGCTAACTTAAGCAAGTAAAGAAAGTGAGTTACTGTAGTGTATCATGGGAAGGCAACAAAGTGATGTAATACCTTGTAGAACGGGTTAAATACTTGGTAGTCAGTTCAATGACTGTAACACGAATATTTCAATTTATTAGTACGTATTTGAGAGGGAGAGAGAGAGGAGAGAGAGAGAGAGAGAGAGAGAGAGAGAGAGAGAGAGAGAGAGAGAGAGATGAGATGAGATTAAGGACAGGGGTACAAGAGAAAATAAATGTGAATGGATAATTAATAGAATAAAGGAGAGAGAGAGAAAGAGAAAAGAAGAAGCGAGAAAGTTAGGGAGAGCCTGACGAGAGATTTAGTTTAGAAAAAACGAAAATGTAAGAACTTGGAAGGTATGAAGATCATCAATAAAGGCGATGTGATAGAGAGAGAGAGAGAGAGAGAGAGTGTGTGAGAGAGAGAGAGAGAGAGAGAGAGAGAAAGAGAGAGAGAGGCGATAACAAATGATTACTATGGAATCTATAATTAGACTTTCCAACTCTACCTAACCACTAAAATCAAACTACAAGTCCCTAAGTTTCTAACGTGTCAGACTGACAAAGTCTAGTCACAACCAGGTCTCACCACGCAGTCTGCCAGTCCACCATTGAACCCCCTACGCATGCTAGGAACAATAGCAAATAAACACAAACAAAATCACATGGGGGGAGGAGGGGCAATGAAACAACAACAGCTAAGTATCAGATGTCGTGGCTCTTGTGATGCTGTTATTAAATAATGAACACATTCTGACAAGTTAAATCAACAGACCTAACACGCCACCCACAGTGGGCGAGTTTGTCAAATTATACAAAATGGCTAACAAGATAAAGAGTGGCCACTGCTAAAATGAATCATGCACTGTCCAGTACTGGTCATGTATAAAATAAGGGCGATTAATGTGATGTTTTGTAATATAAGCAAGTTAAGTAAAACAAAAAATACTTTAAAAAACAACCCCAAAAAACTCGCTTCTAACGAGAGACATAGTACCATTATTTATTTTTGAATCAATCCGAACTGTACACAACAACGTAAGTTACTCTCCTGGTCTTGCGACTTGTACGCGTCTGCTACTTGACATGTTGACCAGAGTTCCATTCACACTTGGAAAGGGGGGGGGGGCACCGTTCACTCGCTATCCTATTTCTACAGACGTACTTCACGATAGATTAGTGCATTATCTATGTAAAACAAAATTATTTAAAGAAGACTAATTGGTTAATGTTTTTAAATTGATTCATGTGTTGTCATGGACAATGAATAATAGTGGAACGTTTCGAACTTGTCAAAGAATTTTCGTTCGGGTGGGGGGGGGTGAGGGCATAGATGTAGCACCGTGTCAAGGGCCAAATCACAGTAACAAATTTAACCTAGGCACTGTTGATAGAATTTTCAGGGGCCAGAAAGCAAAGTGTCATTGGCCAAATATGACTCGCGGGCCGTAGTTTGGACATCACTGCTGTAAAGAATACAAGTAGAGCAGAACCCAAAATCAAAGTAGTGGAAGCAACAACTGAGCAGAACCCAAAATCAAAGTACTGGAAGCAACAACTGAGCAATACCCAAAATCAAGGTGGTTTTTTTTTTAAATTGATTAATGAATCGCCTATGAATAATTAACTATGCAGTCACATCTCAATGAATAGCATTTATTTCCCTTTTTCGATACCAAACCAAATAGTTAATAATTAATTAACTAATTGGCTTAATTTTGTTTTGTTTTGTACAACAAATAATTGTGTAAAGTCTCAACTTGAATAGGTGTGGGAGAAAAAGCGTGTACACAAAAATTGGATCAGAGAGACATGAGTTGAAACAAGCTTTGTAAATAGAGATGGAGCCTGCACTTGATTTCAACAAGGTGATTTCACTAGAAAATGATGGTTCAAACGCACCCTCCCCCCTTTTATTTTTCAAACACACTACCAAGAAATGAAAGAATCTAACCAGAATAGAAGGGGGACATTCACAGCACATAGGATAGGAGCACATTCCTGGGTTTTGAGACACACACGAAACTATGGCAGCACCAGACTTATCTTAATATTTGATCCAACAGGGTCTCCCTGTAGTGACTGTGACATTAGCAGCTGTGGGTGGCCAAATGTCACGGGTTAAGACATCCTCCCAGCGTGTCACGGTGTACCAATCACTTAGTCAATGCACTGTACATTTGTTACCAGACATAGTTATCCCGACCCCCGCACCTACACGAATGTTGATCTACATACAATCATTGGATGTCTCCGTTCAAGCAGCTCTCGTGTATCGCTTGATCACAACTTCATTGTTGTTGCCTTCTAATGTTGTATAAGCAACAAAATTGAAGCCTTTTCGCCTGGACACGACCACAGAGAAGTGTTGTGGACGGTCGTTTGACTTGTAGCACCAAACTGCTGGTAGACAACGAAACCGCTGTAGGCGTATTATAAAATGGCTTAACTGATCAAACTTGAAATGACTTGAGTACCTTCTTTTGTGAACCAATGAAATATAAATGTATGAAAATATAAACAAAATCAACTTGAGATTAAAAGACAACACGTCATTTCACTCTGGCAATCTCAAGTCGTCTGTCCTACCTAAGACCGCTGACGACAATGCCGCTTATATTGCATCATTCACACTGCTAGCTAACCTCTTCCCACCTTCACCATAAAAAGAAAAAACACACACACACTCCATAGCAAGCAAGCATAATGGATTTATCGGTTTCCGAATCAAAAAGTGCAGCACAGCGACCAAACGCTTTCGCCTACAAAACTTAACTTAGCAGTTGCAAGTACGCCAAGTCCCCAGACACGCGGTTTCTAAAGGTTGAAAAATCTCCTAGGTAAAAATTTTCCTACTTGTAGAGTATATGGCTAGTTTACCCGTATATTTTTTACCATTCATTTAAATCTACTTAGATCCAGCGATTTCTCTAGTTTCAAAACATCGGCTCACTTAGCACCAAATGTCGTGGCTAAGCTTGATGTATAAGTTGTTACTAATTATAAACCTCCGCGAAAGTTCGAGTGTGAACCACGTTACGTCTGATCAAATACCAGCATCGCCTAGAAAGACCTGAACTCAGCCAATGAATAACTCACCTGTTAATCCTTTTTTTTTTCCAGTTCTGATTAATCAAAATAGGCAAATATCCAATGAATGTATCCAAGGCGCTAAGCATGGAGCGGTCCAGTGGCTTAAGTTATCCTATAGTGTTTTTATCATCAGATATTTCTGTAAGACAAAACAAACAAAAAAAAAACAAGATTAAAGACAACGTTGAAAGTTATGACTTGAAGTATCCAAATGACAAGTTGGGTATCCATGGGGAAACTAAACGGTGAAGAGACGAGAGATCTCTAACAGAACCTTGGTTATTACAAGGAGTTGATGCGAAAACATTCGATTGATCACACAACATCCTACTTCCTTAAATGCTACTGCACCAATATATTCCTCAGTGCTACTTTATCGTATATATTCTTCAGTGCTACTTTATCGTATATATTCTTCAGTGCTACTTTATCGTATATATTCTTCAGTGCTACTTTATCGTATATATTCCTCAGTGATACTTTACTTTATCGTATATATTCTTCAGTGCTACTATATCGTATATATTCTTCAGTGCTACTTTATCGTATATATTCTTCAGTGCTACTTTATCGTATATATTCCTCAGTGCTACTTTATCGTATATATTCTTCAGTGCTACTTTATCGTATATATTCCTCAGTGCTACTTTATCGTATATATTCCTCAGTGCTACTTTATCGTATATATTCTTCAGTGCTACTTTATCGTATATATTCTTCAGTGCTACTTTATCGTATATATTCTTCAGTGCTACTTTATCGTATATATTCCTCAGTGCTACTTTATCGTATATATTCTTCAGTGCTACTTTATCGTATATATTCCTCAGTGCTACTTTATCGAATATATTCTTCAGCGCTACTTTATCGAATATATTCTTCAGTGCTACCATATCAGTACATTCTCCAGTGCTACTGCTTCGGTATAAATTTCAGTATTACTACATCCGCATATTCCCCACGCTACTATTCAGTGTTATTATAGCAGTAGGTCTATATTCTATACAACATTAGTATTTATTTCTGCAGCATCTAAGTCTCTTTAAATTAATTGCATTATTTGAGAATTAACCTCCAGCGCCAGCTGGCGACCAATGATTTGCTACTTAGATCTAGGTGGCTATTAAACAAAATGTTGAAATGACTCTAGCAAAACATGTTTCATGTGCAGGGGTTCTCAACAAAGTGATCCGCGGTCACAGAACCTTGACGAGGGAGCAAGGGGAAAAGAAATTCAAAAAACAACAAAAAAAACTACTTTGGAAAAAAAAAAAGGTAGAAACCACAAGAAGTCCATATCTAAGTATCTGACCAAAGTTCATCCCTAAGTATAGCTGTGAAGTAGCGGAACGTAAAGTCACACATAAGTCAACTCTGCAAGGATCTCTATCTGCAGTAAGCAACGGAGTCAACAAAAAAAGCTAACTGTGACATTCATACTTTCCCACCTTGACTACTGCATGCAATGCCGTGCTAGAAGGTATACCCGATGACAAAATCGCCAAGCTGCAGAATTCAGAACAACGCTACACGTATAGGTCTAGGAAACCAAGACGTGATTCTGCTGCTGCGCTCTTGCGTACACTCCACTGGCTTCCTGTGAATACAAGACTCGACAACAAGGTGGCCCCCACTTTGTCATCAGTGTATCTACAACAAAGAAATGCCCTTGTACCTTAGCGAACTCACCACTCCTAGTGTCCCTCATAGAGCCATGTCACGATTCTACAGTTACTGTTTGCGAGCTTTTTCAGTGCATGGACCAAAGGTTTGGAAATCACTTCCCATTGATTTAGACAGACAACATGCTTCACTACCTTAAGAGGAACATTAAGACTTATCTTTTCAAACCTTTTTTAGATTAGTTTGTCATTTTAACTTTTGTTTTATTTTTGTTATATTTTCATAGCGCCTTGAGCATACATCAAGTTTGTTAAATTTAATGGAGTTCATTCAACAGTTTTTAACTAATAACATTGAGTCACGTGCTTCCTTATCTCTTATATACAACTTACGACCTAATCCGAATAAACAATGGTTATCACGTGACATTTTTCCCCCGTTGTTTCATCAATGGTCATCACGTGAGCGTTCATCTTGGTGAATGAGGTATATTATTAACGTCGATGCATCAATCAAATCATTTGACCGACTTGTTCACTATGTCCACGAGTTCAAGTTTTGTTTCATGCACTTTTTTTTTTTGGCCTGTAACTGAGTTTGGAAATGATCAGACACCGCAAACAGAACATTTGGGCATCGCGATTAGTGAGTTGAGAAACACTGTCAAAATGGATGACAGTTCTATACTTTTTGTTTTGTTTTGTTTTTGTAAAGAGAATCACTGAGTGGACAAACACAGTACGAGACAACGTGTACCAGAACAAGGTGTTCACCCGAAATCAATACAAACAATAGCACCTCCATTAGAGCACATGTCAACATAAGTCTCTCCGGAGTTTGGTAACGAGTCTAAATAACAGGCGACATTGGAAGTAAAATAACACTGAACTACCTCCCCACCCCCCTCCCACCCTTGTCGTACATTAAAAGACTGGACAAAATATGTCAGCATGTATCAGGGCAAATAAAAGGAGATTTCAGTTTGTATTCAAAACTATGACTACCAAAATATGTCAGCATGATAAGCCAAACAAAAAAGAAAATGTACATCTGAGCCCGGGGCATGCGTGAAATATAAATACGTAACAGTACAATTTAAAAAAAAAAAATACTTAAAAAACAACAACAAAGTTTATATTGAGTGAAATTGCATTAATTATTTTGAATCAATCCTATAATTATTTTTGAATAGACCTAAATCATAGACTATCAATAATACATTTGTGCGATTGGTAATATTTTAATCAATTATTTTTGTTTAGTACTATTTATTTCTATGCTTTTAGCATGCTCAGTGCGCTAAGTCAAATCACTTTTGTGGACCAGTTGGGGAAAAAAGGAGGGGGGGGGGGGAGGGGTGACGAACTATCTGGGAGAAGGTTTCCGAGCTGCTTTTTCAAAAGCAATTTTTAAAATAAGTTGCTCAAGTCTGAATCAGGGGTGCCACCCATGAGACCAAGTAAACCCTGAAACCCGAATTTCCAAATTTTACAAACCCTGAAATCATAAACCCCAAACTTTACCAACCCTGAAACGTACCGCGTATACAATTTAAGCACCAAAATTTTACGAAAGAAGAACAGTACTAAATTACTACCTAGATCTATATCATAATATGCCCCCCATGTTTGAAATATGTAATTAGTAAGCCTATCATTATAATAAATAGAGTTTGTGTGTATTTATTGATAAAGTTTGTAATACAAGTTAAGAGGATTTAGTACAATTTTATATTAACAATGTTTGTACACCCCCCTCCCCCAAACACACAGTTATTTTAAATGATGTTTCTCTCTTAACATTTTTTCCCTCATTATTCATTTGAAGCAGCCTACTTTAATCAACATTGATAAAACTGATTCGATCAATGTACATGCATGGACCTGTAAATCTATTGCAACAAGATAAAAATGATTTTTAAATTTAGTCCAGATCTACTCCAAAATGAACATTTAGATTTAGTTTCTAATATTTAAATGTAGACCTAGATGGCTAGAATGTGCTGGACTGCTTATAGATAATTATAATTTATTTGTATAAATCTATTGACCAATCGATCTATTTTTTCTAGCCTCTAAGTCTTCAGGCGAACGCAAACTTACTAATTTAATTCTTCAATCATTGATTCTAGTTCTGATCTAAAAATGATGTAAATATCCTAAATCTAGATCCTACTTCTAGAATACTCTAGACCAATATAGCTCTAGACTAGTCTAGACATAGGCTAAGGCTCTATGTCTATATGGAACCTATACAAATATTAAAATATAAAACACGGAAAGAAAAAAAAAAATTTCTCACTCGTTAATTTTTTTTTCTTTCTATTTCTAGATCTAGAACTAGCCGCTAGGTACGCGAGTAGATCTAGACTATATCTATACTAAATACAAGACTTTACAGTCTAGATCAGATCTAGATTGATCATAGAAATAGATCTGACTCCAAATCGAGCCGATTTGAGGCACAAATCGAGCCGATTTGAGGCACAAATCGAGCCGATTTGAGGCGCGTTCCGTAGATCTAAAAATTCTCTATAGATCGAGAATGTTTACACTTTTTTGTCACTTAAAAAAAAAACTGTACCGGTAAATAAAGCTTAGTGCGCATGCAAAGTGAAAGTCTCGCGAATCGCGAGATATGTGACTGGTAGAATTTGTTTAAAAATGGCGGCTCGCGCGATCGGAACTAGCAAACTAAAATTAACGGGGGAAAATGTCCAGAAATTTCGAAAAAATCTAAATCAACTAAAACCCTGGATTTTAACAAAATTGTAGAAGGCAAACCCGGAGGGGGGAAAATCGGACCCCCTCAAAACCCGGATTTCCGGGTTATTCCGGAAAAGTGGCACCCCTGGTCTGAATTCGAACTCGAGGCCTCGAGCCTCCACGCTGAAATGACTACGTGCTAGCCAAGTACTTATATAAGGTTTTATAGTTATCTATTGTTAGTTTCAATGTTTTGCCAACGACCCAATTCTTTAAACAAGGCTAATCTCCCATTGCTTAGTATTGTCTCTTTATATAAACAAAATGGATTAATTACGACTGTTTGATTGAAGACTTTGTCAATGTTTTGATTGATCCACGTATTGTCATCGACAATCAATAATCGTGCACATTTGAAACTTGATCCGACAATGGGAAAGTGGGAGTACTAACGTGTACAAGATTCCATCCAGACAGACGGCAATGAGTTTATATATAGATCTAAGTTGTACAAATGGAAACGATTTGCTAGGTGAACAAAAGACACTCAAACGTATATTGTGTTCCAATGTACAACAACAGGATAACTCAGAAATGAGCAGACGACATCTAACATCCAATTACAAATTTACAAAACTCCTCAAGCGAAGAGTTTCTATAGTTAAAAAAAATAAAAAAATTCGGCTGTTTCTAATGGCAGCTCGAGTATTGATTTCTTTCTTGTCATCCTAGCCCTCTTTTTTTTTTTAATTTTATTTTAGGAAAAAAAAACTTTTTTCAATGTCTGTGTGTGTTTATGGGTGTGTATAGATGAGTGTTTGTGTGTGTGTGTCTGGATGAGTATAGATGAGGGACTGTGTGTGTCTGGATGAGTATAGATGAGGGTTTGTGTGTGTCTGTGTGTGTGGTCAGTGTGGTGATTTCAAATTGGATTTTCCAGCGAGCTTCTCCCATACTGCCAACAAATATGAGCAGGATAGACTTTTTTCCCCCATAAAGCAGCGAAAAATAATAATAATATTTTTTAAGTCATCGCCTTATAATATAATTTACATTTCCACAATCCAAAAGAAAAGAAATGGAGATGACGAGCTCTGTACGCTCCAATCATTGAGATCTTTTGAATGTGTGTTACATATTTGTCTGCAGTTTCAAGTTGGCCAAGTTTTTCTTTGTGATTGGCTGGTCCGTGAACCAGAGACAGGCGTAGATGTCGAACACAACCAAGCAGTGAGGGGAAACAGCATTGTCCAGCAAGGACCTGGTCAGATTGATATCAATGAAAAGAAAGTAACGAATTAAAAGAGATGTGAAAACATATTAAGATTTTGTAAAGGAAACGATGCCTATGCCCTACTTGACCAGGTCCAATAAATCAACTGATAATATTTAACTCTTTCTCTCCGTAATTATTTTCCTCGTTTCGATAGCATTATTCATTTTGCTCATTTCTATTTCACTATCCTGTTAAGATTAAACTTCAATACGTTTTGTGTTTGTTTTCAGAAAATGTTAGATTTTTGGTATTGAATTATAGGAGAATGCATGCTCTTTTTACACAACACAAATTAAAGTTTATAAATCCAAAATCAATTTAGTTTAATGGGGGTCGAATCAACGTTGGCATCGTCGATTAAGAGAGAAAGAGTTAAAAGAATCTCAAGCTGGCATCGCGATGGGAAAAAAAATGAAATTCTGAGTCCTACTGCAAAGTTATCCTCGCAGCACCCAGTACTTTTGAGATGAATATAATACTAAGCAGTGATGCGTGACAACAGATACATCTGACCAATGACTGAGCAGAGTTTAAGTCACTGAGTAACATGCACGACAAGGTTGACTCATGAAATGCGGAGGACGTAATTATCTTTTCTTTTCAAGTAACGTCTGGAATCTATAAGATAAGACGTTTATGACTGTTGCCAACTGTGGAACCATCTTTAAAAATTGTTCGAAAGCCAGGTTCTCTCGATACGTATTTAAGAAACATACCACCTACAGATTCGATCTTCTTCTTTGTTCTCATTGTTATGTTGGAGCGTTCAGATGACTAGACCAATATATGATTTGAACTGCGCAGTTGTTTCCTAATCATGGAGCTCTCCATATAGTTTTCTTTCTATTGGGGTGTTTTGGGGCCAGTGTTTTGTACGGGTCACTTGGTAAAGAGAGCAGTTTTGGAGGACAAGGTCGGCATTCTCTGGTGACACTCCACATGGGCAGATTTCACTGGTTCCAATTTTGAGCTTCCAACATCTAATCTTTCGACTCAGGACCGAACACAACAGAATGCGACAACATATGTACCAGATTCGATCAATTTTCTACATTACAAGTTTATTGTTGTGCTTCATCAATTAATATCAAATTTTGCAAACCAAAAGGAACTAAAAATCACAAACTGTAACAAGGGCAATAGAAACATTTAAATATTTAGGAAGCATGATACATTCCAACAATGACCTAATGTCAGAAGTAAAGGAATGACTAGCGACAGGCAAAATACTAAAAGCAAAGTTATATCTAAAAAGACAAAGAAAACCATTTGCAAAAGCATCATCAGACCTGTAGTTATATATGCAAGCAAAACCTGGACGCTGACAAAAAAAAACCCAGAAAATCTGCTAAATACTTGGGAAAGAAAAATCCTCATATAAATGTATGGTGCCATACATGAGGAAACCGAATGGAGGATTCGCACCAACCAAGAAATATACCAGCTCTATGAAGACCCCTACATAGTGAAGGAAACAAAAGGAACAGATTACATTGCGCAGGTCACCTGGAAAGAATGCCAGAGAACAGAGGAGCAAAGATTGTACGCCAACAAAAGCCAAAATGCAGGCGCCCCAAGGCAGACCACGAGCACGGTGGCTTGATTTACAACAGCTAAAAGTACAGGCATGGAAATGTAAAGCACAGGATAGATCAGAAAGGAGAGATGTGCTAAAGCAGGCCAGGGCCCCCCTCCATGAGCTGTAGCGCCACCGGAATGGATGGATGAATGTAACAAGGGCAACAACCAAGTTTTCATTTAGTTAAGAGCAGATGAGAGGAAATGGAAAACAAAGGCCAGTCGTCAAATATAAAGGACAATAAACAAATATGGCTTATTAATGAAAAGAAAAGAAAGTAAACATAGATCACCATGGCAACGAAACCAACAAAGTGAAACAAGAGTGGCTAATAAACAAGTTTTAAAAAAAATAATAATAAAAGTGCGGAATGTCATTGTAGGGAATTGGGGGGGGGGGGCACAAAGGGAGAGAAGCGAGGAGACATTAACTTCCTGAAGATATTCGATTGCTGAACTGGGGAAGGGGGACAAGGAGGAAATCGATCACATGCAATAAAAAAAAAAGTCGGATTATGTCCAGGCCGCAAACATGGCGGCAAACTTCAATACTCTAAGTATAGTAACAAACAAGGGAAGACAACCAATAACGCTTACACCAAAAAAAATTCTCTTGAGACAAGGTCAATCTGACACGGACAGTGAACAAAACGGACTGTACTCTGAATTATTCACTAACATACATTGAAACCCAGGGCTGGTTGGTTTGTTTTATATAATTTTCTTTCATAGTTGATAATATCCTAGCCCAAACCTCCAGCAGGACGACGGGGTATGGCTTTCGGTAAGTTTTGAACCCGGGACCATCATTATCAAATTTTATTTGAGTGAGGGCTTGAGAGGTTCAAATCCTCTCTTGCTAAAGCCCCTGACAGAAACCCAGCTGTTTTGTGTAGTGCATGCTTGTCACCATACAGGTCGAGAATTAGTTTTCATCCAGACCTGTCGAGACGAGATCAGCAAGTCTGGGGCAGTCACTCTTTCCTTTTCTTCCCCGCATCGGGGGCACCGTGAGTCGAAGTTTGGCCATAGCCGTGAGAAATATGAGGCAACAGGACAGTGGCCTGTCCTACACTGTGCTATAATAGCCCACCGAGACGACATTTCAAAGCCCATACCACACGACCAGGCAACCAGCCAGTCTCTGAATGCATTGAAACCCAGGACCACGACATACATTTAAATCCAAAGTCGCCAACTACATTTGAACCCAGGGTCACAACATGCACTTTAACCCATGTCACGGTTGGCATTTAGACACAGGGCCATGGCATGCATATAAACCCATGGTTGAAGCAAGCACTTTCACCCAGAGTTATGGCTTGCATTTAAACCCAGGTTCATGGAATGAACTTACTATTGAATAAGTTTCAGCAATACCTACCAAAGAAAATTTTTAAAAAATGTCTACCGCTTGAAATCACTGGTGCAGTTGAATGGTCTCAACATTTTAGTACCGGCATTCATTTTTTATTTAAATGCGGTATCGATCATGAATGAATAACAGAAAATTATAGTATCGATATCGATAATCAATTTCCATTTATAATAATGGTATCGGTATCGATCATCAATGTATTTCTAAATATAGAGAGAGATAGTATCTTCACAGTTCAGTTGTATGACCTAGAGAAGATGAAACAATCATATCACCAGTTTTATCCTTACACTCAATCTCCCTAAGGGGAGTGAAGACGATTAATACAGCCTCTGTGAAGGACTGGTTTCTATTTCTTTAGGTATGAACCACTAGCAAACAAAGTGAGTGCTAATAGAAACTTTCACCTTGTAACCCCCCCCCCCAAAAAAAAAAAAAAAAAAGATTAAATGATTGTGATGGAAGATTTCAAGTGCTTAGTACTAAAAGTTGTCGACTTGTAGCACCAAACTGCTGATAGACAACGAAACCGCTGTAGGCCTAATAGATCTTAACTTATAAAACTTGAAAGAATTGGAATCACTTCTTTGGTGAACCAAACTAAATAGAACTTTGATTGCAATAGAAACACATTCTACTTGTCATGAAATGAACTATAGTAGAGTTTAGTGAGAATACAAAATATTCAAACAAAATCTCACTAAAAAAAAACAACACTTCTTTTCAGTCTGACGTTCTGGAGTCGTCTGTCTTACCTAAGACCGCTGACGACAATGCCACCATGCCACATACACACACACTCCATAGCACAGCCAAACAATACAGTGGCTCTTTGCTCGCTTGATATGGTCCCTATGTCCCGAGTTCGAACCCCGCCCGCTGCTATCCCTTGCCCTCTTGCAGGATGGGGCTATAACGTAATCATGCCTGAAGGAACGCCCGCCACATTTAAAAGAATGTCCTTGTTAACCAGTGGACTAATGAAGAGGTGCCCAAATGATGAGGCTTTGTGGACTGAGCATCAACACACATCAAACTCACAGCAGCTATAGTGTTGTTACATACACGGAAACAAAACAAGCCAAATATAAAATCCCTTTACGCAATGTGAACCATTCGAACAATGAAGTCCGTAAGTGTACTGACTGAAATCAATACATATCTGTACCGTAATTATCTACAATCGCGTTAACAACCCAAAGCTTTTTCTACGGGCAGGATAGCAAGAGTAGGGAGAGAGAGAGAGAGAGAGAGAGAGAGAGAGAGAGAGGAGGAGGCTAACTTGTGCACCAGGATCAAACCCAGCACGAGACGCCAGTGGACCGAATCGATCAGGTCCCCTAGATTTGGAGTACAATACACCTCCCAGATCGCGCTACGGACGCAGATATTGATTTGTGTTTTTTAGAAACAATTTATTGATTCCAACGTTATGAACGTCAGAGTGAGCCATTGACCAAGAGGAAAGGGCGGGTAAGCCAGCTGAACAGTTCTAGACATGGAATCGTAAGGAGTTGTCTATCCATCGCTACGACACAAAAGACCTCTATCTGTTCGCTATGTGGCTATGTCGGTCATATGGAATGCACCGTGACTCCAGGAGGCACCAAAGCATCTTCCGGGTCTAGATCTACCCTCAATAAGCCGCCGACATTCACTCGGTGGAACTAATTTTAAGGATATTTATGTTTAATTTATGGTTGCTTTACTTTACCTAAAATAAATCTTTAATTTTCATCACTTCTTCTACGATGCTACCAAACTTTCTTTGCAGTCACTCCTGCATCTTTTTTCTTACACTATCGTCTGATTTCTTCGTGAATGTTTTTGGACCCTTGATGTCATCAATTTCTGGACATTTGCTGTCATCATTTCATGGACCTTTGCTGTCACCTTTTCTGAACCTCTGCTGTCATCATTTTATTGGACCTTTGCTGTCATCATTTTATTGGACCTTTGCTGTCATCATTTTTTTGGACCCCTGCTGTCATCATTTTCTGGACCCCTTGCTGTCACCATTTTATGGATCTTCGCTGCAGCCTATTCCGCGAACATACTGAAAATCCTGGATTATGACTTTGATAAAAATGTCTTTTTTTTTAATGAAATTTTCCTTGTACATTTATTAATTTAGAATGATGTTTTGTGTGTTTTCTTGAAAAAAAAAAAAAAAAAAAAAAAAAAAAAAGAAGCCCAATAAAGAGGCCAAGAGCCCAAAAAAGAGGCAACGCCCAAAAAAAAAAAAAAAAAAAAATATCGTCTGATTTCTTATGTGCTCTATAGGTAAATCTCACTCACATAGAGCCATTCAACTGTACATACAAGCATGTTCTCATTCTGTTCATCAAGTCTCACTAGCATAGTTATTCTGTTCATTCTCACTAGTATAAAGTCATTCTGTTTAAGTCTCACTAACATAGTTATTCTGTTCATTCTCACTAGTATAAAGTCATTCTGTTTAAGTCTCACTAGTATAAAGTCATTCTGTTTAAGTCTCACTAGTATAAAGTCATTCTGTTTAAGTCTCACTAGTATAAAGTCATTTTGTTTAAGTCTCACTAGTATAAAGTCATTCTGTTTAAGTCTCACTAGTATAAAGTCATTCTGTTTAAGTCTCACTAGTATAAAGTCATTCTGTTTAAGTCTCACTAGTATAAAGTCATTCTGTTTAAGTCTCACTAGTATAAAGTCATTCTGTTTAAGTCTCACTAGTATAAAGTCATTCTGTTTAAGTCTATAAGAGAACGAGCCGGGGATCTGAACGACTAGAAATCTTGTTCTATTGACTATGCTTAGTGTATTAATGTCTCTCAGCCGTAGTGTGTAGGGCACCTCCCCCCTTCCCTCCTGAAAAAAAAACGCGCTGAAAGAAAGCTGCCAACTTGAAATTAAAAACGGCAGCACCGAGAGAGAGAGAGAGAGAGAAAGGGGGAGGTGGGGGGTGTAAAAAAAGATTTGCCGGTTAGAAGTACGTTTAAGAGATTGTTTCTTACAATAAAATGGAGAAGGAAAGAAAATAAAAAGGGAGCCAAGCGTTGATAGCCCCCCCCCCCACCCGGGGCGTAAGATCTCTGTGCTTTGGGATCACAACCCCTTATTATTTGTGTTCAAGTCAGCAATGTTCAGCTTCTAAAGATGTCACGCTTGGCCGGTACACAAGCCACTCTGGCCTTTCAGGGGTTGTCGTTCTTTCTTTGTCAGGCCACGCAAATATTTGCCTTCATATATTAATCGAGCTGGTTAGTTAATGCGGCAAAGCATAAGAGAAGGGGCCGAAAGACAACATTACACACAGCAGGAGACTGCATTATAATGGAATGCTAATATAATTTAGAATAGAGCTGGTATTCTTAGGGCGGTCTATTAGGCAAGCTGTCCACCTGAATGCGACATAAGGCATATATAATGACAAGTTCATGTGTGTATGACGTCAATTCTACGCGTCGATCACGTGGCAATGAAGTTATTATCAAGAGTTTTGTGAATATATGTCCAAAGATATCATCCTTATGATCATGATCAGTGAGGGCTTGAGTCTAATCTTCTTTTTGAAAAGCCCCCAACAAATACCATGTAGTTTCGCGCAAAGCACGCATGTCACCATACAGATCAAGGGCATTAAGTTTCACAGAAATGTCAAAACTAAATTCAGCTAATCTATAATCTATATCTTTCGGAAAATGATCTAATATCTACGAGTTGACCAGGCATAAATGACAGAATCATTACAAGTGGCGCACTTGAATATAAAGATAAAGTCTTTGAATTGTCTACGAAAAACTGACATTGTCTACGGGCACGCCCACGTGAACACGGCATCTACTGATCACATTGAAACTCGGCGAGTAGTTTTTTACCTCCTGAGTCCTCGAACAATCTGAAGGGAAAAGTGTCGCGAGGGCGCACACGGAAGTGTCCTCGAGGTCCCATCGAAACCACTCTTTGCCCACTTGAAGAGTCTTACGGGGCGAGCTCGAGAAGAAGGGTAGGGGTGCCGCAGTCTATGATAACCCAAACTCTAAGGCGGCGATGACGCCAATAAATCAGCTTATTGGAGACCCATGCCGTGGCTTTGATGGGCTCCGCGACGATTCCAATGGGCAATTTTACATGAATAGAGCACAAGAGATCTGATTGTTGGTGACAGACATGGCGCTTGGGTCCAAACAGTCGAGTGATTGTTTCATGACAATGACAGAAAAGAGGATGTCAAAAAGGTGTCTCGAAAATCGTGAATGTGGTAAACATAACAGTTGGCATGACATAAATAAGGTCGTGTCAGGTAACCCTTGAGCCAGAGAACGTCGAACCAGTAGAACTGAAAGCAACTCGGCCCAAGAATTCACTTCATGTACACATGTAATGAAAAATAATAAAAAGAAAATAATAATTACGAAGCTCATATTAAAAGTAATAAAAAAAAAACTAATTAAAAACTAATGTAGAAAACATGTGTTGTTTTGTTTTTCTAGTTCTCACAGACACATTTAGCCATCAAACCTTGGTAGTGTACAAAGTGTCGGGTGGGTTGAGTTCTCACAGACACATTTAGCCATCAAACCTTGGTAGTGTACAAAGTGTCGGGTGGGTTGAGTTCTCACAGACACATTTAGCCATCAAACCTTGGTAGTGTACAAAGTGTCGGGTGGGTTGAGTTCTCACAAACACATTTAGCCATCAAACCTTGGTAGTGTACAAAGTGTCGGGTGGGTTGAGTTCTCACAGACACATTTAGCCATCAAACCTTGGTAGTGTACAAAGTGTCGGGTGGGTTGAGTTCTCACAGACACATTTAGCCATCAAACCTTGGTAGTGTACAAAGTGTCGGGTGGGTTGAGTTCTCACAGACACATTTAGCCATCAAACCTTGGTAGTGTACAAAGTGTCGGGTGGGTTGAGTTCTCACAGACACATTTAGCCATCAAACCTTGGTAGTGTACAAAGTGTCGGGTGGGTTGAGTTCTCACAGACACATTTAGCCATCAAACCTTGGTAGTGTACAAAGTGTCGGGTGGGTTGAGTTCTCACAGACACATTTAGCCATCAAACCTTGGTAGTGTACAAAGTGTCGGGTGGGTTGAGTTCTCACAGACACATTTAGCCATCAAACCTTGGTAGTGTACAAAGTGTCGGGTGGGTTGAGTTCTCACAAACACATTTAGCCATCAAACCTTGGTAGTGTACAAAGTGTCGGGTGGGTTGAGTTCTCACAGACACATTTAGCCATCAAACCTTGGTAGTGTACAAAGTGTCGGGTGGGTTGAGTTCTCACAGACACATTTAGCCATCAAACCTTGGTAGTGTACAAAGTGTCGGGTGGGTTGAGTTCTCACAGACACATTTAGCCATCAAACCTTGGTAGTGTACAAAGTGTCGGGTGGGTTGAGTTCTCACAGACACATTTAGCCATCAAACCTTGGTAGTGTACAAAGTGTCGGGTGGGTTGAGTTCTCACAGACACATTTAGCCATCAAACCTTGGTAGTGTACAAAGTGTCGGGTGGGTTGAGTTCTCACAGACACATTTAGCCATCAAACCTTGGTAGTGTACAAAGTGTCGGGTGGGTTGAGTTCTCACAGACACATTTAGCCATCAAAGCTTGGTAGTGTACAAAGTGTCGGGTGGGTTGAGTTCTCACAGACACATTTAGCCATCAAACCTTGGTAGTGTACAAAGTGTCGGGTGGGTTGAGTACGAGTTGTAAAAAACAATGTTCCGAAATCGGGTGGCCTTGTGGCTTAAAATGATCAATTTAAAATGTCTCAACTTAAAGATGTCTTATAGTAGTCAAAACATGGAGAGAGTTCAATGTGACGTGGCAACTAGCTATTGGTCTAAACTGCCCGTAAGTTGCGACGTCGCAGGGACGTGTTCAGGCTTTCTCTAACGATTAGTCTCGATTCAATGCATTCACTTCGCCAGAAGAGCTTAATTCTTTATGGCCACTGCCTTCAAGATGTATCTGTAACCTCAACTATTGCCCAGCCCCTCTCAAACTGCCAATTTTAAAAAATGAACTTGTCAGTAGAGTTGTTTTAGTGTGTCATCTAAAATTGACAGGTACTTTTTTGAAATGCACTCTTCATCCCAGATCTGCAGTCAGCCCTTGAGATAAATCCAATTGAACTAACTTATCTAATCAACCATCTAGTAACGCGATGAGCCGTAGCCTTAACCAGCGAACCATGTCCAAATCCAATGTCTACAAATTATATAGATCTCTATACTTCTGTGTCATCTAGACCAGTGACATACGAAATGTGACAACGTGTTCAACTGATTAGAGCCGCCCCCCCCCCCCCCCCCGATGATTTGTGCACGACATGTACGTGCTTTAACTTTTCTGTTGAATTCATTTCTATTTTAGAATGAACTATTTCCGTTAACTGTGTAGTACAAGAATGTGTTTTCTCAGACTGATGAGTGAACTCATTGGCTAATCTTTCAGTCATGTCAGTTCTACCAACAGACTCTGGCTCATGTGTCTACGACAACGTCATAAAGAGGAGCGTACATGTACATGTCAACAGTTACTAGTCTTTAAAACTCAAATTTGATGGTCGCCATCTCCTTGTCTTACTAAGTATACGAAGTCCATCAGGACAGAAGACTAAACACTGAACCGGTCTGATCCATAGCTTAAACAATACAGAAACACAACCTAATCAAATACTTAGAAAGATAGAAAGATAAAGGCACATTTCTAATTCCATAAGCTAGGACAAGTCCGTACAAGTACTCCTTCTTCCCAAGTGCCAGAGTCAGTCCAACGCCTTAGCAGAGTTTAAGTCTTCAACATGCATAACTAGATTGACACATGGATAGGCGTGGGTGTAATTATCTTCTCTTTTGAATGAACGCCTTTAATGCTTTAGATTAGATTAGGTGGTTGTCTTACCTTAAAAAACAAAAACAAAAAAAACTTGATATTCAGGTGTTTGACATAAGATTTCGTCTGTTTTGTTTTTTTGTTGTGTTGCTATTGACTGCTCTCTTTCCTTCATAGCCAGACAACTCGCCTACTCACTGCATTAGGCCAAGAAGCTCAACCTTGAGATCATGTTTGCTAAAATTCTTCCAGGGAAAACTTGGCTGCAACTAAGTGTTGGCCACCATGTGTACACCTACAATTGCACAACTATCAATATTCATTTCGGGGAACATAGACTTGAATTAGCACGAACTCTCCAGCAGTTCTTGAAACAGGGACTTTCATTCAGGCACCAAACACAGCCGTCACACCCTTAGTCATTTGAACTGAGTTTACAGCCTTCCAAACACAGCCGTCACATCCTTAGTCATTTGACCTGAGTTTACAGACTTTCAAACACAGCCGTCATATCCTTAGTCATTTGAACTGAGTTTACAGACTTTCAAACACAAGGAAATCTATCAAAAGTATCAAAAAACTCAAAAGCGATGGTATTTAAAAGCTCCCAAACTAAATGCTCTAAATCTGCATAAAGCCCAAAACATAAAGCCCAAAACAACATTGTCGCTCCAACTCAAGTGGACTGCACGGATCGATGCCATCATCAACACAGCATTTACCCGACAATAAATGTCAAACATCTTCAAGCAACCGGGTCCCAGCTTGAAACTTTTGAGCAGCCGAGTCCAATATAAGACGGACAAACGATGACACCGTATGGACATTTGTTAGAATCCCTCTCACCCCAAAAGTTACTTCAATTGAAGAATTTTGTAAACGGATCGGACAATACCGTGGCATGTTTTATTTTCTCAGAGTACTTAGAGAATTAAAAAAAAAAAGTGGCTAAGATACTTGTGGGCGGAGTACGAGGGGCGACTGCCGGTTATCGATTGAAGGAGTGTGTAGTTGATTTAGATTCAATCTTCTCACAATAACCCTATATCGTCATCAAAACATTGGTGATGAATGTCATACTGCCAAACAAATCAATACGTTGCTGTACGATATAAGATGTGCGTTCTATTTCCTTGTTCAATAGTTGTTCAAAATGTTTCCACTAGGTTCTATTTGATGCATGCTGCTACTGGTGCTCTCCTCCTACAACCACTATGGTTCATCTCCTACAGCACTTGTTATGTAGGGCCCTAGACTGGAGCTGAGGATCCTTCACGCGTGTAATTGTTTGAAGAAAGCAAGCTAACCAGGGCTGTGATATGCGCGTTTCAAAATACGTCTACAAATGTCCAGGAGGAATGGAGACGTCCAAGATCAAAGGTTTACAAAATAGTCTGATCTGAGGATGTGCCTATCCTGTTACAACCTGATCCTGAGTAGTTCATATTTTTTTTAATAAGTGAAAACTTTTTTCTAAGGGACCGGAGTGGCGCCCTTCCTCAGTCCCACAAAGACTTTATTTCCCTCAAACGCTGTGTTTTCCCTTTACATCCCTTCCCACACATTTCACGCTTTCAAGCCCGCACAGGCTTTAGTCAAGGCAAGGCCGTCGTTATCTCTTATATTTCATCAGAAACCTTTAGTACAGCCTTGTTAACACTTAGATCTAGTACAATACCTTGCGATCTATAGGGCAGGTGATGTAAAGTTCATCTGTTTTTGTGGCCCACAGTTTACGAAGGTGTCATGTGACCAGCACAACGACCAACTTTGACTTTTCCACAACTAATGTCAGGCACCCATTAGAGCTGAGTGAACACAAAAGCGCCCTAAAGACCCCGTAATTAAAAATTCCAGTCTTTACCAGGATTCGATTAGGAACCCCTTGGTTAAGAAGGCAAGTGCTTTCCAACTCAGCCACGACACCTCCCGGTAGAGTTATTACTTCAACAGTAACTAGTAGTTTGAAAAGACCATTGTGTAGAGAAACACAGAGAGACCTACAAATTATAAAGTGACAATGCGGAGTACACTACCGCAATTCTTATATAAAAATATATTGACTACCCAAGGAGCATCGACTAAGAAAAGGGGTGCAGTTGGAGGAATCTATTTGCTTTCTAGCCGCTGAACTGTGCCCTTATTTTGAACAAAGTCAAAATAAAGAGAAAGGGGGGGGGGGGCAAAACTGTGTGTGAGAAACAGAGAGAGAGAGAGAGAGATGAACTTTTACGCTTTACGGGACAAGGAGAGTGAAAAAAAAAAGTTTCAGAAAGGTAAAAATAGAATGAAGGGAGAGATCCAACGAGGCTTCGAGACAATCGCGAGAGAGAGACCGGAAACCTGATTCATAGAGTAACTATGCGTCGTGATTCTTTTCTAGGGGTTCAACCGTTTGAGATTCACTGGTAGCCTAAGCAGGCACTACACGGGTCGCAAAACAAAGGTCAAACATTCCAATCAAAACCAGAGATAAACTAGAAGTCTGGGCTCAAGAGAAAGAAAAGCTAAGGTGTGTGGTGGGGGGGGGGGGGCACTGAACACAAAAAAAATTCATCTATGACGGTAGAAAATTAAATTTAAAAAATATATTTACTCCAATAAATAATTGGCTAATTAAACGAACGTACACTGTGTTTGTGATGTCATGTTTGTGATGTGAGTGAAAGAAAAACAAGAGTACTGATAGTTCAAAGAGATTTTTTTACAAATTATTTTAAACATTTTCCTTTTCTCACCACTTTTCTACCCAAGTGTGACCCTAAACTGATCTCAGCCAAACCCATTCCTTTTCCAAACAATGATTTGGGTGCCAACAGCAAACAAACTTTAAAGAAAAAAAATAACGTTCTCCCCCTTGAACACAGCCCACCAACCGTCTCTCTCTCTCTCTCCTCTCTCTCTCTAAACTGTTCGCTAATCAAGGGATTTCTAGAACTGTCTCAATTGTACAAACCATGTGAAACAAACATGTAGTATTTATTTCCTTTCAGCTCTTTAACAATCTCGTCTAGATAGTCAAGTAGAAGTAGAGTTCCCCTTTCAGACCTTGCGATCTATAGGGCAGTTGATGTAACAGCCATCTGTTTCATTTCGTCTGCGGTTAACAAGCAGGGTGTCATGTGGCCAGCACAACGACCAACCGCCTTTACTTTCCACAATTAAAGTCAGGTACCCATTACAGCTGGGTGGACTCAGAGGCGCCAGAGGATCCCGAATTTAAAAATCTCAGTCTTCACCAGGATTCGAACCCGGGACCCCGGTAAGAAAGGCAATGCCCATTAAGCCACCCACATCGGCTACATGTATACAGAATACAAATACTAGAAGAACTCATCAAAGAATGGTATCCTGACAATTTATAAGATTTTTACAAGTGCCAATGGTTGGTCACTAGATTGTAGCTCCCAACAGCTACTATAACGAAGTCGATGTAGGTGTATTAAATTGCAATGAACTATCTTTTAAAACACTGAACACTTTTCTTTCTTACACCAAAACTCAATATAACTTGTATCAATTATTTATACGGATTCAGCTTCAGATATAGATCTGGTAGTAACACAATGAATTGATATTTCAACAAAATCTCTCTACTGTCTTACACCTCTGATTTGTCTCCCCCTTACTATCAAACTCGTAACTTGGCATTCACGTGAATGATGACAGACCAGCTCATGGTTGCACCATTCTGCATCATCAAAAAAACGAACGTTCTCTTTGCTCGTCGTTACCATGGAAAGTTTAGATCGTCGACATATACAAATCATTGCCAAGTACGGGAACCCTAACATATTGTCAAACTTGCACACGTCAGAACAGATTAACAAAATAACAAAACGGTTTAATCGCGCTGCTCCGCCATTCAATACGATTAAAAATACCCTCGACCTTGAGCTTAAAATACAAGACTAGTAAAAATCATTTTAAAAAAAAGTGACCGTTATTCACGTTAGTAAACTAAAGGCCATTACAGTGTGGTCCACGAGAGCATTTCAGAGACTTGAACAATGTCCTCGTCTTGCGTCAACTCAGGGGAAGTGTTTACTTGCATGTGGGCCAGAAAATAAAATGAACACAGCGTGGACCTCTCCCAGACAACACAGAGTGGACCTCTCCCAGACAACACAGAGTGGACATGTCCCAGACAACACAGAGTGGACATGTCCCAGACAACACAGAGTGGACATGTCCCAGACAACACAGAGTGGACCTCTCCCAGACAACACAGAGTGGACCTCTCCCAGACAACACAGAGTGGACATGTTTCAGACAACACAGAGTGGACATGTCTCAGACAACATAACATAGACATGTTTCAGACAACACAGAGTGGACATGTCTCAGACAACATAACGTAGACATGTCTCAGACAACACAGAGTGGACATGTCCCAGACAACATAACGTAGACAGGTTTCAGGCAACATAGTGTGGACATGTCCCAGACAGCATAACGTAGACATGTTTCAGACAACATAACGTAGACATGTTTCAGACAACATAACGTAGACATGTTTCAAACAACATAACGTAGACATGTCCCAGACAGCATAACGTAGACATGTTTCAGACAACATAACGTAGACATGTCCCAGACAACATAACGTAGACATGTTTCAGACAACATAACGTAGACATGTTTCAGACAACATAACGTAGACATGTTTCAGACAACATAACGTAGACATGTTTCAGACAACATAACGTAGACATGTTTCAGACAACATAACGTAGACATGTCCCAGACAGCATAGAGTGTACATGTCCCAGACAGCATAACGTAGACATGTTTCAGACAACATAACGTAGACATGTTTCAGACAACATAACGTAGACATGTTTCAGACAACATAGAGTGGACATGTTTCAGACAACATAACGTGGACATGTTTCAGACAACATAACGTAGACATGTTTCAGACAACATAACGTAGACATGTTTCAGACAACATAACCTAGACATGTTTCAGACAACATAACGTAGACATGTTTCAGACAACATAACGTAGACATGTTTCAGACAACATAACGTAGACATGTTTCAGACAACATAACGTAGACATGTTTCAGACAACATAACGTAGACATGTTTCAGACAACATAGAGTGTACATGTCCCAGACAGCATAACGTAGACAGGTTTCAGGCAACATGAGTGGACATGTCCCAGACAACATAACGTAGACAGGTTTCAGACAACATAGAGTGGACATGTCCCAGACAGCATAACGTAGACATGTCCCAAAAAAGTCCGCCTGCTCCCTCTATCATGTACAGCAGTGCACAACGACGACTTTGACAATACAACAACCTTAAACAATTGCCAGCGAAATGAGAAAACCTAAAGAACATTAACCTTTAGGAAGAATCATACACAGCTTTATATGCATACACATCCTAACTAACCCTGTAATAAACTTTCATCAGCTACATTTTAGCGGTCTCTAAAGGGGAAGCAGTTTCCATATCCGTCTATCTGCCCGCCCGTGTAACTTTCTGTGTAACTTACTGTAGTGATACGACACCGGGGTCTGTGTAACTTATTACTTCGTTTTTCTTTGAATATATGTAAAAATATCAGACCATGTGACAACTACCAATCGGATGTAAAACAATGGTTAAAAAAAACTTTTTGCATTCATTATCTAGGTTTACCACATGCATACTAAACAAGACATTGTCTAGTTATGACTCTGAATGCTCAGGTAACTGAGAATGGACAAGGTGAACTCGTCAGTGCCTGTATTCTAGTCAACAAACTCTCCTAGTAACCAAACATAAGACAAAACGTCATGATGTCTAGTTTGGAACACAAATTCCTTCCAGACGATCTTTTTTTTTATCTGCCGCTTCTCTCCCTTGGCTAGGTAACAAGATATGTATGCAACGTGAGCGGTGATTCGTTGCCATGGTGATGATTTAGCAGAAAATAACATTTCTTTTGTCTCGCGCTAAATTCTGAACTGGATGAAGAAACATTAAGATGAGTTCAATTATTCATAGCGGGATGGTGGAATTGAGGGCGACACTGTGATAACCTAACTGAAGGAAACACACACTCTGATACACACACACACACACTAATACTAGCACAACGACCAACCACTTGTACCTTCTTCAACATGTCATATATCTATTAAAGTTGGGCGGACTCAGTGGCACCCTAAAAATCCTTAAATTAAAAAAAAATATCCCAGTCTTCATCGGGATTCGAATTCCAGGCCCTCACCAGGCCCCCGACATGTCAAAAGTATCAGCAATTTTCTCTCTTTCATGTATGTATATTGTGTGTGAAGACAATAAAATGTAGCACTATTTTTTGTTGTTGGATATCACGAATCGCGACCCCTGAAAGGTTAGTTCTATATTCAATGTAGACTTTCTAAAACTCTCTACAATGCTAGTCGCTTCGTCTTCCAAACTGGATCAAATACACACACACACACACACACACATAGAGTTCAATGCTAATTACTATCGTCCGAAAGAAAGACATCAAACGAAGATCACTCAATCAGATTAGAGCAATGCTCGTGGTACGAGTGTCAGCAGTAATCCCGCACGAGATCACTGGCTAATCCTTGCGTCAAACGAGACCCTTCGGGCCTGGTGTTTGTCGCTAAGAGGAGGACACAGGACTAGCAAAGCATGTCACAGGAGTTTCCTACCTGATCATACGACAACGGGACATGGTGCAGTGTGTACAACTCAGCGTTATCTTGTGGAGTACTTAAAGAGCATGGAATGTGTTGAGGCAAGGCCAACGTAAAGACTACAGAACAAGGGAGAGGGGTGGGAAACATCAACATAAGGAAGTGTAGAGAGAGGTGAACTTATGGAAGAAGATGGAGAGAGGTGAACTTATGGAAGAAGATGGAGAGAGGTGAACTTATGGAAGAAGATGGAGAGAGGTGAACTTATGGAAGAAGATGGAGAGAGGTGAACTTATGGAAGAAGATGGAGAGAGGTGAACTTAGGGATGAAGATGGAGAGAGGTGAACTTATGGATGAATATTGAGAGAGGTGAACTTAGGGATGAAGATGGAGAGAGGTAAACTTAGGGAAGAAGATGGAGAGAGGGTTCTTACATCACTGTTTCTATCCATCCCTTTGTTTCTTACATCACTGTTTCTATCCATCCCTTTGTTTCTCACATCACTGTTTCTATCCATCCCTTTGTTTCTATCCATCCCTTTGTTTCTTACATCACTGTTTCTATCCATCCCTTTGTTTCTTACATCACTGTTTCTATCCATCCCTTTGTTTCTTACATCACTGTTTCTATCCATCCCTTTGTTTCTTACATCACTGTTTCTATCCATCCCTTTGTTTCTTACATCACTGTTTCTATCCATCCCTTTGTTTCTTACATCACTGTTTCTCTCCACCCCTTGGCTTCTTACATTACTGTTTCTATCCATCCCTTTGTTTCTATCCATCCATTTGTTTCTTACTTAACTGTTTCTATCCATCCATTTGTTTCTTACATCACTGTTTCTATCCATCCCTTTGTTTCTCACATCACTGTTTCTATCCATCCCTTTGTTTCTATCCATCCCTTTGTTTCTATCCATCCCTTTGTTTCTTACATCACTGTTTCTATCCATCCCTTTGTTTCTATCCATCCCTTTGTTTCTATCCATCCCTTTGTTTCTTACATCACTGTTTCTCTCCACCCCTTGGTTTCTTACTTAACTGTTTCTATCCATCCCTTTGTTTCTTACATCACTGTTTCTATCCATCCCTTTGTTTCTATCCATCCCTTTGTTTCTATCCATCCCTTTGTTTCTTACATCACTGTTTCTCTCCACCCCTTGGTTTCTTACTTAACTGTTTCTATCCATCCCTTTGTTTCTATCCATCCATTTTTTTCTTACTTAACTGTTTCTATCCATCCCTTTGTTTCTATCTATCCATTTGTTTCTATCCATCCATTTGTTTCTTACTTAACTGTTTCTATCCATCCATTTGTTTCTTACTTAACTGTTTCTATCCATCCATTTGTTTCTTACTTAACTGTTTCTATCCATCCCTTTGTTTCTATCCATCCCTTTGTTTCTGTACATTCGTTTTTTTACTACGTGAACAAAGCAACTAGACCAGAAAAGAAACTCAAGCTGTGGATGAAACTACATTCATATATAGGTTACTAGCATAATGTATGCCCTAAATGTGGCCTATAATTAGGGTCACGGTCAAACGGAGAGAATTAATGTCGCGGATTTAATTCTACACCCTTCCTTACTTTGAACCAAAACGCAGACACATACAAAATATATAACAACATTCGCACTCGCGCACACACACACTTTCAGGGTAAATAACAAGAGCTGCATTTTCACTGACATGTCGAGTTATTTTTATTTTGGCTTATAAAGAAAAACAAAATCTTGAACCATGTTCAATTATAGCAGCATAGTTCGTCTTCCACCACTGTTATATCTTAAAAGTACCACATCATAGCAGCACAGTTCATCTTCCACAACTGTTATATCTCAAAAGTACCACACCATAGCAGCACAGTTCATTCGTCTTCCACCACTGTTATAGATCAAAAGTACCACATCATAGCAGCATAGTTCATCTTCCACCACTGTTATATCTTAAAAGTACCACATCATAGCAGCATAGTTCATCTTCCACCACTGTTATTTCTTAAAAGTACCACATCATAGCAGCATAGTTCATCTTCCACCACTGTTATATCTTAAAAGTACCACATCATAGCAGCATAGTTCATCTTCCACCACTGTTATATCTTAAAAGTACCACATCATAGCAGCACAGTTCATCTTCCACCACTGTTATATCTTAAAAGTACCACATCATAGCAGCACAGTTCATCTTCCACCACTGTTATATCTTTAAAGTACCACATTATAGCAGCATAGTTCGTCTTCCACCACTGTTATATCTTAAAAGTACCACATCATAGCAGCATAGTTCATATTCCACCACTGTTATATCTTTAAAGTACCACATTATAGCAGCATAGTTCGTCTTCCACCACTGTTATATCTTAAAAGTTCCACATCATAGCAGCATAGTTCATATTCCACCACTGTTATATCTTAAAAGTACCACACCATAGCAGCACAGTTCGTCTTCCACCACTGTTATATCTTAAAAGTACCACATCATAGCAGCATAGTTCGTCTTCCACCACTGTTATATCTTAAAAGTACCACACCATAGCAGCATAGTTCGTCTTCCACCACTGTTATATCTTAAAAGTACCACATCATAGCAGCATAGTTCGTCTTCCACAAATGTTATATCATAAAAGTACCACACCATAGCAGCACAGTTCATCTTCCACCACTGTTATATCTTAAAAGTACCACACCATAGCAGCACAGTTCATCTTCCACCACTGTTATATCTTAAAAGTACCACACCATAGCAGCACAGTTCATCTTCCACCACTGTTATATCTTAAAAGTACCACACCATAGCAGCACAGTTCGTCTTCCACCATTGTTATAGATCAAAAGTACCACCCGATTTGGGCCAATATGAAACACGAAACAAAAGCTATTGCTAACTCTGTGGGTGTCAGATACAACGCAGCACACACGTGTACACACAAACACACACATATATACCATCAGTTAAATCTCTGCATACTGTAGCTCTCATTCTAGTCTATTACCTTAACAATGACAGACAAAAGGTTTTATGTTGTTTGTACATGTTTCGCCCATCACAGAATGTCTCTTTCTAACATATAGCGACCCCCCCCTCCAACACGTAGAATATAGATGAATAAAAAATAATTAGGTACGATAGCCAAAGTTATGTTATTATTTTAAATGTGCCCCCCCCCCTTTTTTTTTTAAAGAAACAAACCAAACAAGCTGAAAAGGTCCATAACTTAGACTTTGACTACAAATAGAATTTCCCGGAGTCGGGGAAGGTCACTATCACTATTTCCCGCGTGCCCTGCTAGTTAATAGCGTGGTTCATTCACGCTTCATGATTTGTTTTGTACACTCACAGCTGCAAGAGAAATGTCCCCAAGGATAATATAGATAGTATTCTTATTACCAGTCTGTCTACAATCGTGTTTACAGAAATGCGGCCCATTGTCATGTGTCTGTCCAGTCTTGATCTACATCACATGTTTCTAGAGATGCGACCCATTGTCATGTGTCTGTCCAGTCTTGATCTACATCACATGTTTCTAGAGATGCGGCCCATTGTCATGTGTCTGTCTTGTCATGTGTTTGTCCAGTCTTGATCTACATCACATGTTTCTAGAGATGCGGCCCATTGTCATGTGTCTGTCTTGTCATGTGTCTGTCCAGTCTTGATCTACATCACATGTTTCTAGAGATGCGACCCATTGTCATGTGTCTGTCTTGTCATGTGTCTGTCCAGTCTTGATCTACATCACATGTTTCTAGAGATGCGGCCCATTGTCATGTGTCTGTCTTGTCATGTGTCTGTCCAGTCTTGATCTACATCACATGTTTCTAGAGATGCGGCCCATTGTCATGTGTCTGTCCAGTCTTGATCTACATCACATGTTACTAGAGATGCGGCCCATTGTCATGTGTCGGTCCAGTCTTGATCTACATCACATGTTTCTAGAGATGCGGCCCATTGTCATGTGTCTGTCTTGTCATGTGTCTGTCCAGTCTTGATCTACATCACATGTTTCTAGAGATGCGACCCATTGTCATGTGTCTGTCTTGTCATGTGTCTGTCCAGTCTTGATCTACATCACATGTTTCTAGAGATGCGGCCCAATTTCATGTGTCTGTCTTGTCATGTGTCTGTCCAGTCTTGATCTACATCACATGTTTCTAGAGATGCGACCCATTGTCATGTGTCTGTCCAGTCTTGATCTACATCACATGTTTCTAGAGATGCGGCCCATTGTCATGTGTCTGTCTTGTCATGTGTCTGTCCAGTCTTGATCTACATCACATGTTTCTAGAGATGCGACCCATTGTCATGTGTCTGTCTTGTCATGTGTCTGTCCAGTCTTGATCTACATCACATGTTTCTAGAGATGCGGCCCATTGTCATGTGTCTGTCTTGTCATGTGTCTGTCCAGTCTTGATCTACATCACATGTTTCTAGAGATGCGACCCATTGTCATATGTCTGTCTTGTCATGTGTATGTCCAGTCTTGATCTACATCACATGTTTCTAGAGATGCGACCCATTGTCATGTGTCTGTCTTGTCATGTGTCTGTCCAGTCTTGATCTACATCACATGTTTCTAGAGATGCGGCCCATTGTCATGTGTCTGTCTTGTCATGTGTCTGTCCAGTCTTGATCTACATCACATGTTTCTAGAGATGCGACCCATTGTCATGTGTCTGTCTTGTCATGTGTCTGTCCAGTCTTGATCTACATCACATGTTTCTAGAGATGCGGCCCATTGTCATGTGTCTGTCTTGTCATGTGTCTGTCCAGTCTTGATCTACATCACATGTTTCTAGAGATGCGACCCATTGTCATGTGTCTGTCCAGTCTTGATCTACATCACATGTTTCTAGAGATGCGGCCCATTGTCATGTGTCTGTCCAGTCTTGATCTACATCACATGTTTCTAGAGATGCGGCCCATTGTCATGTGTCTGTCTTGTCATGTGTTTGTCCAGTCTTGATCTACATCACATGTTTGTAGAGATGCGCCCATTGTCATGTGTTTGTCCAGTCTTGATCTACATCAACTGCAGCAATCAAGTGTGTACGGTCTATGAATGCAGTTTAAAGCCCTCACCCGTCCCCCCATCCCTTTCTGTCGCTTTTTTCCCCCCTCCCCAAATTATCTTCCTTAAATTCTGAACAGACAATAAGGACGTGGCCTTCACCTTTACTTTATCTAGAAAACTATGACTTGAATTATTTGAGATGAAGGGAGACAATACTCTAAGAAACAGAAATGAGGAGAGATTGTGAAAATAAAGAAAAAAGGAAAGGGGGGGGGAGGCCGTTGTTACAGGTAAATCTAACTGGGGTGACTCAATCTGACATTTGAGCAGACAGAACATAAAAGCTGGTTTTCATAGAGCACTACACACACATCTCACAAGGTGTGTTAGGTATGTGTGCTGCGTGTACAGGAGTGGAGGGGGGTCCCAATGTTCACACAAAGCCAATGAACCGAAGTTGGCAATCCAAGGCATGTAGATGCTACGTGAAGAAGTAGTAGCCACCAAACCCCCCCCCCCCCCAGACCAACGACTGCTAGTACTTCTTTCACCTTCAGCAAGAGATTCCCCCCCCCCCTTTTTTCCAACAACTAACCAAGTGTGTTCCTCAGAGAGAGAGAGAGAGAGAGCTTCTCTTTGTCAGCGCCGCAGTTTAAATAGCCGCTCTGAGGTACTGAAAGAAAAAGTGGTGTGTGTGTGTGTGCTTGTGGGGGAGAGGCCAGAAAAGGGTAGCGTGGTAGCGAATCTCACTGATAACTGAAGGAGCGAGCCTATGGACCTGCCCCCCCCCCCTTGCATTATAAAGCCTTTCAAGTGGCGCCCATCAAAGAATTTTATTTTTTATTTAACTCTTGAAAACATGCTTCAGCCTCTAGCACCAGAGAACAATTTGAGACATGTTTCACTAGCAAATCAAAGAAGTGAGAAGGATCATACGTCTAGGGTCAAAATAAGACTTGATATATAAAGTCTTAATGCTTAGGGGGAGAAGTTACAGTTCTTGAATAAGAAACTATCCATTACAAGGAACAGCTTGAAGTCTTCCACTGTGCAAATCTAAGGATTCTAACAGGAAATGTAAACATGATAAACGCAACAATAGTTGATTCAAGTTACAGAAACATTACAACAAACTTCAAAACTAATGAAAAGTTAAATACATTAGCATAAATTCAATGCACTGAAGTATTGGTAAATAATCCTAGGTCCTAGCGCCTTTATCTCTGTAATGCAGCAAAGTGTAAAACTTGAACAAATGAAATGCCAACTACTACAAGATCTGGAGGTCTCCAAAGAAAAATGTAAATGTAGTTTGAGATGCAAGACTAATGTTAAAACACACACGATAATGGTTGCATTATATATTCATTGGCTTAGCCTTTTGTAGCCTAAATAGTTGTTAGTTTTATTCAAGTAACAAGGAGACTTTTAAAAAACAGACTCGCAGTAATTGGCGAAGACGGTAGCTCTACTCTAGTCTAGGAAATGAATAAACCCATTATTATTCATAGTAATCATAGTCATCAGAATGTATATATATATAATGATATAAATATATAAATATATATATATAATATTTTGTTGGACATTACGGTTTGCAATGCCTCAACTTCAAAGTGTCCTAACTTTAATCCAGCGGCTTTTAATTAACAAAAAGTGAAATAGATCTAATTGTGTGGCATATAAATGTAATTGATGGGTTAATCCATTCATAGTCAATAGTTCGTTCAATTCAATATCATGGCGATGTCTTGAAACTAAAGAATCTAGAACTAGACTAGATCTTAAGACTTAACCTATCCTTATCAAGGCTCTGATAAACTCTGATTGGAATTGAATGTTTTATTTGTGTTGCATTGATGCTAAACAATGCTACCTACCTAATGTAGATGTATCATTGGAACACTGGATGCTGCCACCAGAGATCTAAGTACAAATACTTGGCAACACTTTCCAATCCTGACAATGTTATGAATCTCAGAATAAGAAACAAGTTTGATAATCCGTGTGCACTAATCCCACTCTAGTTTGATAATCTAGGAAATACTTCAATATAGGCAAGGCTTTCCGTAATCTTAAAATCCAAAGCGAAATCACACACACTAGTTCCAATATCCGTTTCTACTCAGGAGTTACATCCTAGACCTAGTATACACACACACGCAATGTATATCCCAGAATATATGCAAATAGTAGGCACAAAACATTTCCTCTTTAATAAAGTCAGGAGCAGCCCCCACAACAGTAAAAGAATGCCCCTCTCGCCTTGGCCCGATCTGAGAAAAGCCCTCGAAGTCTCCTCGCCAGCGGCGAAAAAAAAAATCCCGAGTCCTATTTACACGCGGAGCTACAAAGATAATTTCTCACTAAACATTACTGGGCCAAAACTTCCACAACCGCCCGACTTCAACCATAGGGAGAAGGGGAGACGCGAGAGAAGCGCAAAGAGGAAAGAGAGAGAGAAGAGGGAGGGGGGTGAGGGGGAAGCCGGACCGTATTTTAATCAATAAACGCAACCTGTCTGGCGGACGCTGTACAGCGGCAGAGGGATGGCCAAGTTGGTCGCTTTGCCTTGACTAATAGTAATATGTTAGTGGCGTTAGAAACTGAGCGTTGTTGAGGGGAAACAACGAGGAGGCTGGGATCTAAACGATTGGAATGGTTTATTAATGCCTGATATTAGATCTAGACGTCCTTTTATTTGGACTTCTTAGAAGGTGCAGTAGTGTATGGGTATATGTATTATCAAGCGTGGTGTATGGGTATATGTATTTTCAAGCGTGGTGTATGGGTATACGTATTTTCAAGCGTGGTGTATGGGTATATGTATTTTCAAGCGTGGTGTATGGGTATACGTATTTTCAAGCGTGGTGTATGGGTATACGTATTTTCAAGCGTGGTGTATGAGTATACGTATTTTCAAGCGTGGTGTATGGGTATATGTATTTTCAAGCGTTGTGTTTGGGTATATGTATTATCAAGCGTGGTGTATGGTATATGTATTATCAAGCGTGGTGTATGGGTATATGTATTATCAAGCGTGGTGTATGGGTGTGTATATATATATATTCAAGCGTGGTGTATGGGTATATATATTTTCAAGCGTGGTGTATGGGTATATATATATATTTTCAAGCGTGGTGTATGGGTATATAATATATATATTTTCAAGCGTGGCATATGGGTATATATATATATATATATTGTATTATCATTGATAGTTGTGTAATTTTTTTATAGACTAGTATTAGTTTTGTGTGGACTGTCTGTCTGTCCGTCCGTCCGTCCCGTTTAGATCTCGTAAACTAGAAAATATATTGAAAATCCGACATCATATTTTAGATCATTCAAAGTTCTGATGCAACGACTACTTTTTTCTTTTCTGAAAGTGAAAATTTTTATTTTTAAAATCAACTATGCAAGCAGTTTTTTTCATAAAATTACATCATTTTTACTACTAATCACTATTAATAGTAACAAACACGGGAGTCTGTTTAGTAAGGGAGATTATATTTACCTGATTTTTAACACATTCATGCAAACAATTTTAGATTTTTTGTCACTTTTTTTTTTTACAATTGTTTTGCTAAGTTAAGTACGTTCAGTCTCACTAACTACTACATTTACAAAAAGAAATGTTTAATTTTATTTTTGAAGAAAATAATATATTTAATATGCATATAAGTGGAACATAATTTAAAACAACAATTAATAAGTAGTTTTTCATATTATCGCGTGAACAGCAATGCACCCGTACGAATAAACAATACTGAACTAAAGGAAGGAGAGAATTATTATTATTTTTTTTTTTACGGAAATTTTTTCTTGAGGCTTTGAATAAGAGATTAACCCTTTACAGAACAATTAGATCAATTAGATAATTATTATATGACATTAGCTAGGCCAGGTTCATATCGAATTTCTCCTTCACTTTCACCTATCCCATGGTCTGCTGGACCGTTGGAGCACCACACAAGATCTGTTAACCGTCTTTCTCCATTCTTCTGTGTCATTCGCCTTTGATATAATTTTATTCTGATATTCTTTAAGAAAATATTTAAACTTGTCTTTTTAACGGCCTCGATGGACCACTTCGGGGGCCAATATTGAGTTTATGTTCCCACACAAACTGTCTTTGTAACCTTGTTTGAGTTCAATTTGCTTCTGTCATGAAATATCAAATCAAATACGGTGGACCCAGTGGCGTTGTAAGATTAAAGTCTTTCCCCCCTCCCTCCTCCCCAACCAAAAAAAAAAACAAATAGAAGGAAAACTAAAAGATTCCTCCAGTATGTACCAATGTATCAGTTCATATGCAACCTTAAACAATTCATAACACACAATCCAGTAACGCCCTCTTACAAATGAAGTGTCATAACACACAATTCAGTAACGACTTCTTACAAGAAAGTGTCATGACTCATAATCCAGTAACGACCTCTTACAATAAAAATAAAGTGTCACGACACACAATTTAGTAACGACTTCATACTATAAAAATGTGTCATGACACAAATTCAGTAACGACTTCATACTATAAAAAAGTGTCATGACACAAATTCAGTAACGACTTCATACTATAAAAATGTGTCATGACACACAATTCAGTAACGACTTCTTACAATTCAAAAGTGTCAAGACACAAATTCAGTGACTTCTTAAAATAAAACAGTGTCATGACACATACATTTTCCAGTAACGACTTCTTCCAATAAAACAGTGTCATGACACACAATTCAGTAACGACTTCGGACAAGAAAGTGTCATGACACACAATTCAGCGACATCTTACAACAAAACAGTGTCATGACACACAATTCAGTAACGACTTCTGACAAGAAAGTGTCATGACACACAATTCAGTAACAATAAAATAGTGTCATGACACACTGTGCTTATACTTTTACTTAGAAGACATAAATGATGGACCTGATTCATCAACAGTAAACAAACATCCCTTAAAGTCAATTGCTTGCCATCTTTTCTATACGACTGACGACCTCATTCGAACCAAACAAGGATATCACGTGACCGTATTTTTTGTGTTTTATCTATGGACGACAAGTGACTTCGTTTTGATGAAGGAGGCCCATTGTTCCTGTTGGATCGAGCGCAATGAAACCCTTTACGCCATGGAAGCTACTGCTACCAAGTGGGCTTTGGGATTGAAACAGGAATCGGCCACTATCAATCTCATAATGTAATAAACATTCAAGTGATGTAAACTAAACCTTCACTTTAAATACCCAGCTTCTTTGATACATGTCTTTTTTGTTTTGTGGTAAGCAGTTTACCAATGTCACGTGGCTAGCACAATACCCCCAAACCCTTTCCTATCAACAACACACATTCTGGGACGTACAGGCTCCACACCCGATCTGCCCAGAACATGTCCCTCCTCCTTAAATTCCACAGATAAAACAATGTGTATAGAGATTTAACACCCCCCCCCCCCGTGCTTGGGTGAAAAAGGAAAGAAAACACACACACTTCTTGAACCGGCCGGTGTTCAAAATGTAAGTTATGTAAATGCACCTATAATAATATAGCCTAACCTTCAGTGGAGAGAGACAGACACACAATCTTAGAACGGGGCAGATCCTCGTACTGTACGGTAGCGACTAGACAAGCCAAATCTTTCTTTTTACCGTTTAACTACACGTACGCCCCCCCCCCCTTTTTTTTTTTCTGTGTTTATTCGGGGATAGACGGTAGGCCTAACAAAACAAAACCGAAAAAAAAAAGGTGTTAGATTGTGGGGTAGGGATGTCTGAGGAGGAGAAAGAAAATGGCGTGAAGAAGAAGAAGGGAGGAGGGCGCAAGGGAAGGGTCGAGGTCGGGCGATGCACGTTTAGAAAAGTAAACTGCTGATCTTGGACTGATGGGTCGGCTGATTAATTCCTCCCTTAGCTAGCACAAACTGTCAGTTGCTGTATGGTGTTGGGGAGTCATTCTGGTACCCGTTGGGGAGTCGTTTTGGTTTTATCCCCACTTGAGCTTTTAATGTAGTAGTCTTGTAGTGACACTGAAATTCCAGTCTGTGTGGGTTGGGGGGGGGGCGATTTATAATAAAGGTATTACTGTTGTTGTTTTAAGGATTCCTACAATCGTACCGAGAGAGAGAGAGAGAGGGTGTAACTTATCACAGTGGATGGACTGATGCTGAGAGAGAAATGATTTCACTTATTTAAAAAAAAGAAAGTTATTGACCTTTGACTTGACGGATACAAAACAAAAAAGTAGCAGATAGTTTTAAGAGCTATACAATGAGGAATTTTCACAGACAAACAAGGGGTTGGGGAGGGCGTGACATGTTGGGATTGAAATCAAATGTAAAGAGTCTTAAGTTGTCAGTCGACATATTCCATAGATCTAAGTGGAGACGGGGGTACTCGGTGAGTGACCGGTATCACATCGATAGAACCGAGAGGTCACGGGTTCGTATCTTGGTGAAGATCGGGATTTTTAGGAAACCCGAGTCCATCGAATAGTTGGGCAAAGTAAAGGCGGTCGGTCGTTGTGCTGACCACATGACACCCTCGTTAACCGCCGGCCATAGCATCAGATGACCTTTGCCTCAACTGCTGTGTAGGTAGCAAGTTCTGTAGGGGGTACGTCAAATGTAGAGCAAAGTACTCACGACATCGCACTGCATTAAGCTTTAGGTGAACTAAAGTTACTGGTCATCTGAAAGGTTAATAGATCTAAACAGTACCAGCTTTGACCTACATGATACTGAATGAAAGAACAGGCCAACGAATGGGACAAATCCTTAGATTACATTTCATATCATGATAATATGATAAGGATTCATACATAATATTATTTCTGCACATTCCTAAGGCATGTTTTTTTTTAAAAGAAGAAATTATGTTAAATTTTGATCAAAATAGTTAAATTGATTCATCAAAACGTGACCATTAAACTGTGATCGCCATTCGCCACATGAATGCTGACCCATGAGATCAATTAGTAACATTGCTAATGGGTTTATTCCTATCATTTCCTAATTGTAAGAATTTTGTAGTGAGTCCAAAAGCTAGTCTGTGCTGGGTGAGTGGAACTGAGTCGAAAAGCTAGTTTGAGCTGGGCGAGTGGAAGTGAGTCCAAAAGCTAGTTTGAGCTGGGCGAGTGGAAGTGAGTCCAAGAGCTAGTTTGAGCTGGGCGAGTGGAAGTGAGTCGAAAAGCTAGTTTGAGCTGGACGAGTGGAAGTGAGTCCAAAAGCTAGTTTGAGCTGGGCGAGTGGAAGTGAGTCCAAGAGCTAGTTTGAGCTGGGCGAGTGGAAGTGAGTCCAAGAGCTAGTCTGTGCTGGGCGAGTGGAAGTGAGTCCAAGAGCTAGTTTGAGCTGGGCGAGTGGAAGTGAGTCCAAGAGCTAGTTTGAGCTGGGCGAGTGGAAGTGAGTCCAAAAGCAAGTGAGCTGGGAGAGTGGAAGTGAGTCCAAAAGCTAGTCTGTGATGGGCGAGTGGAAGTGAGTCCAACAGCTAGTGAGCTGGGCCAGTGGAAGTGAGTCCAACAGCTAGTGAGCTGGGCGAGTGGAAGTGAGTCCAACAGCTAGTGAGCTGGGCGAGTGGAAGTGAGTCCAAAAGCTAGTCTGTGCTGGGCGAGTGGAAGTGAGTCCAAAAGCTAGTCTGTGCTGGGCGAGTGGAAGTGAGTCCAAAAGCTAGTGAGCTGGGAGAGTGGAAGTGAGTGCAAAAGCTAGTAAGCTGGGCGAGTGGAAGTGAGTCCAAAAGCTAGTGAGCTGGGCGAGTGGAAGTGAGTCCAAAAGCTAGTCTGTGCTGGGAGAGTGGAAGTGAGTCCAAAAGCTAGTGAGCTGGGAGAGTGGAAGTGAGTCCAAAAGCTAGTGAGCTGGGAGAGTGGAAGTGAGTCCAAAAGCTAGTAAGCTGGGAGAGTGGAAGTGAGTCCAAAAGCTAGTCTGTGCTGGGCGAGTGGAAGTGAGTCCAAAAGCTAGTCTGTGCTGGGCGAGTGGAAGTGAGTCCAAAAGCTAGTCTGTGCTGGGCGAGTGGAAGTGAGTCCAAAAGCTAGTCTGTGCTGGGTGAGAGGAAGTGAGTCCAAAAGCTAGTCTGTGCTGGGTGAGTGGAAGTGAGTCCAAAAGCTAGTCTGTGCTGGGTGAGTGGAAGTGAGTCCAAAAGCTAGTCTGTGCTGGGTGAGAGGAAGTGAGTCCAAAAGCTAGTGAGCTGGGAGAGTGGAAGTGAGTCGAAAAGCTAGTGAGCTGGGAGAGTGGAAGTGAGTCCAAAAGCTAATGAGCTGGGAGAGTGGAAGTGAGTCCAAAAGCTAGTTAGCTGGGAGAGTGGAAGTGAGTCCAAGAGCTAGTTTGAGCTGGGCGAGTGGAAGTGAGTCCAAAAGCTAGTCTAGCTGGGCGAGTGGAAGTGAGTCCAAGAGCTAGTCTGTGCTGGGCGAGTGGAAGTGAGTCCAAGAGCTAGTTTGAGCTGGGCGAGTGGAAGTGAGTCCAAGAGCTAGTTTGAGCTGGGCGAGTGGAAGTGAGTCCAAGAGCTAGTCTGTGCTGGGCGAGTGGAAGTGAGTCCAAAAGCTAGTTTGAGTTGGGCGAGTGGAAGTGAGTCCAAAAGCTAGTCTGCGCTGGGTGAGAGGAAGTGAGTCCAAAAGCTAGTTTGAGCTGGGCGAGTGGAAGTGAGTCCATGAGCTAGTTTGAGCTGGGCGAGTGGAAGTGAGTCCAAGAGCTAGTCTGTGCTGGGCGAGTGGAAGTGAGTCCAAAAGCTAGTCTGCGCTGGGTGAGTGGAAGTGAGTCCAAATGCTAGTATGTGCTGGGCGAGTGGAAGTGAGTCCAAAAGCTAGTCTGTGCTGGGCGAGTGGAAGTGAGTCCAAAAGCTAGTCTGTGCTGGGAGAGTGGAAGTGAGTCCAAAAGCTAGTGAGCTGGGAGAGTGGAAGTGAGTCCAAAAGCTAGTGAGCTGGGAGAGTGGAAGTGAGTCCAAAAGCTAGTAAGCTGGGAGAGTGGAAGTGAGTCCAAAAGCTAGTCTGTGCTGGGCGAGTGGAAGTGAGTCCAAAAGCTAGTCTGTGCTGGGCGAGTGGAAGTGAGTCCAAAAGCTAGTCTGTGCTGGGCGAGTGGAAGTGAGTCCAAAAGCTAGTCTGTGCTGGGTGAGAGGAAGTGAGTCCAAAAGCTAGTCTGTGCTGGGTGAGTGGAAGTGAGTCCAAAAGCTAGTCTGTGCTGGGTGAGTGGAAGTGAGTCCAAAAGCTAGTCTGTGCTGGGTGAGAGGAAGTGAGTCCAAAAGCTAGTGAGCTGGGAGAGTGGAAGTGAGTCGAAAAGCTAGTGAGCTGGGAGAGTGGAAGTGAGTCCAAAAGCTAATGAGCTGGGAGAGTGGAAGTGAGTCCAAAAGCTAGTGAGCTGGGAGAGTGGAAGTGAGTCCAAGAGCTAGTTTGAGCTGGGCGAGTGGAAGTGAGTCCAAGAGCTAGTCTGTGCTGGGCGAGTGGAAGTGAGTCCAAAAGCTAGTCTAGCTGGGCGAGTGGAAGTGAGTCCAAGAGCTAGTCTGTGCTGGGCGAGTGGAAGTGAGTCCAAAAGCTAGTCTAGCTGGGCGAGTGGAAGTGAGTCCAAGAGCTAGTCTGTGCTGGGCGAGTGGAAGTGAGTCCAAGAGCTAGTTTGAGCTGGGCGAGTGGAAGTGAGTCCAAGAGCTAGTTTGAGCTGGGCGAGTGGAAGTGAGTCCAAGAGCTAGTCTGTGCTGGGCGAGTGGAAGTGAGTCCAAAAGCTAGTTTGAGTTGGGCGAGTGGAAGTGAGTCCAAAAGCTAGTCTGCGCTGGGTGAGAGGAAGTGAGTCCAAAAGCTAGTCTGCGCTGGGCGAGTGGAAGTGAGTCCAAAAGCTAGTCTGTGCTGGGCGAGTGGAAGTGAGTCCAAAAGCTAGTCTGTGCTGGGTGAGAGGAAGTGAGTCCAAAAGCTAGTCTGTGCTGGGTGAGAGGAAGTGAGTCCAAAAGCTAGTCTGTGCTGGGTGAGAGGAAGTGAGTCCAAAAGCTAGTCTGTGCTGGGTGAGTGGAAGTAAGTCCAAAAGCTAGTCTGTGCTGGGCGAGTGGAAGTGAGTCCAAAAGCTAGTCTGTGCTGGGTGAGAGGAAGTGAGTCCAAAAGCTAGTCTGTGCTGGGTGAGTGGAAGTGAGTCCAAAAGCTAGTCTGTGCTGGGTGAGAGGAAGTGAGTCCAAAAGCTAGTCTGTGCTGGGTGAGTGGAAGTGAGTCCAAAAGCTAGTCTGTGCTGGGTGAGAGGAAGTGAGTCCAAAAGCTAGTCTGTGCTGGGTGAGAGGAAGTGAGTCCAAAAGCTAGTCTGTGCTGGGTGAGAGGAAGTGAGTCCAAAAGGTAGTCTGTGCTGGGTGAGTGGAAGTGAGTCCAAAAGCTAGTCTGTGCTGGGTGAGTGGAAGTAAGTCCAAAAGCTAGTCTGTGCTGGGTGAGAGGAAGTGAGTCCAAAAGCTAGTTTGAGTTGGGCGAGTGGAAGTGAGTCCAAAAGCTAGTCTGCGCTGGGCGAGTGGAAGTGAGTCCAAAAGCTAGTCTGTGCTGGGTGAGAGGAAGTGAGTCCAAAAGCTAGTCTGCGCTGGGCGAGTGGAAGTGAGTCCAAAAGCTAGTCTGTGCTGGGTGAGAGGAAGTGAGTCCAAAAGCTAGTCTGTGCTGGGTGAGTGGAAGTGAGTCCAAAAGCTAGTTTGAGTTGGGTGAGTGGAAGTGAGTCCAAAAGCTAGTCTGCGCTGGGCGAGTGGAAGTGAGTCCAAAAGCTAGTCTTCGCTGGGTGAGTGGAAGTGAGTCCAAAAGCTAGTCTGTGCTGTGTGAGAGGAAGTGAGTCCAAAAGCTAGTCTGTGCTGGGAGAGTGGAAGTGAGTCCAAAAGCTAGTGAGCTGGGAGAGTGGAAGTGAGTCCAAAAGCTAGTGAGCTGGGAGAGTGGAAGTGAGTCCAAAAGCTAGTAAGCTGGGAGAGTGGAAGTGAGTCCAAAAGCTAGTCTGTGCTGGGCGAGTGGAAGTGAGTCCAAAAGCTAGTCTGTGCTGGGCGAGTGGAAGTGAGTCCAAAAGCTAGTCTGTGCTGGGCGAGTGGAAGTGAGTCCAAAAGCTAGTCTGTGCTGGGTGAGAGGAAGTGAGTCCAAAAGCTAGTCTGTGCTGGGTGAGTGGAAGTGAGTCCAAAAGCTAGTCTGTGCTGGGTGAGTGGAAGTGAGTCCAAAAGCTAGTCTGTGCTGGGTGAGAGGAAGTGAGTCCAAAAGCTAGTGAGCTGGGAGAGTGGAAGTGAGTCGAAAAGCTAGTGAGCTGGGAGAGTGGAAGTGAGTCCAAAAGCTAATGAGCTGGGAGAGTGGAAGTGAGTCCAAAAGCTAGTGAGCTGGGAGAGTGGAAGTGAGTCCAAGAGCTAGTTTGAGCTGGGCGAGTGGAAGTGAGTCCAAGAGCTAGTCTGTGCTGGGCGAGTGGAAGTGAGTCCAAAAGCTAGTCTAGCTGGGCGAGTGGAAGTGAGTCCAAGAGCTAGTCTGTGCTGGGCGAGTGGAAGTGAGTCCAAGAGCTAGTTTGAGCTGGGCGAGTGGAAGTGAGTCCAAGAGCTAGTTTGAGCTGGGCGAGTGGAAGTGAGTCCAAGAGCTAGTCTGTGCTGGGCGAGTGGAAGTGAGTCCAAAAGCTAGTTTGAGTTGGGCGAGTGGAAGTGAGTCCAAAAGCTAGTCTGCGCTGGGTGAGAGGAAGTGAGTCCAAAAGCTAGTCTGCGCTGGGCGAGTGGAAGTGAGTCCAAAAGCTAGTCTGTGCTGGGCGAGTGGAAGTGAGTCCAAAAGCTAGTCTGTGCTGGGTGAGAGGAAGTGAGTCCAAAAGCTAGTCTGTGCTGGGTGAGAGGAAGTGAGTCCAAAAGCTAGTCTGTGCTGGGTGAGAGGAAGTGAGTCCAAAAGCTAGTCTGTGCTGGGCGAGTGGAAGTGAGTCCAAAAGCTAGTCTGTGCTGGGTGAGAGGAAGTGAGTCCAAAAGCTAGTCTGTGCTGGGTGAGTGGAAGTGAGTCCAAAAGCTAGTCTGTGCTGGGTGAGAGGAAGTGAGTCCAAAAGCTAGTCTGTGCTGGGTGAGTGGAAGTGAGTCCAAAAGCTAGTCTGTGCTGGGTGAGAGGAAGTGAGTCCAAAAGCTAGTCTGTGCTGGGTGAGAGGAAGTGAGTCCAAAAGCTAGTCTGTGCTGGGTGAGAGGAAGTGAGTCCAAAAGGTAGTCTGTGCTGGGTGAGTGGAAGTGAGTCCAAAAGCTAGTCTGTGCTGGGTGAGTGGAAGTAAGTCCAAAAGCTAGTCTGTGCTGGGTGAGAGGAAGTGAGTCCAAAAGCTAGTTTGAGTTGGGCGAGTGGAAGTGAGTCCAAAAGCTAGTCTGCGCTGGGCGAGTGGAAGTGAGTCCAAAAGCTAGTCTGTGCTGGGTGAGAGGAAGTGAGTCCAAAAGCTAGTCTGCGCTGGGCGAGTGGAAGTGAGTCCAAAAGCTAGTCTGTGCTGGGTGAGAGGAAGTGAGTCCAAAAGCTAGTCTGTGCTGGGTGAGTGGAAGTGAGTCCAAAAGCTAGTTTGAGTTGGGTGAGTGGAAGTGAGTCCAAAAGCTAGTCTGCGCTGGGCGAGTGGAAGTGAGTCCAAAAGCTAGTCTTCGCTGGGTGAGTGGAAGTGAGTCCAAAAGCTAGTCTGTGCTGTGTGAGAGGAAGTGAGTCCAAAAGCTAGTCTGTGCTGGGTGAGTGGAAGTAAGTCCAAAAGCTAGTCTGTGCTGGGTGAGAGGAAGTGAGTCCAAAAGCTAGTTTGAGTTGGGCGAGTGGAAGTGAGTCCAAAAGCTAGTCTGCGCTGGGCGAGTGGAAGTGAGTCCAAAAGCTAGTCTGTGCTGGGTGAGAGGAAGTGAGTCCAAAAGCTAGTCTGCGCTGGGCGAGTGGAAGTGAGTCCAAAAGCTAGTCTGTGCTGGGTGAGAGGAAGTGAGTCCAAAAGCTAGTCTGCGCTGGGTGAGTGGAAGTGAGTCCAAAAGCTAGTTTGAGTTGGGTGAGTGGAAGTGAGTCCAAAAGCTAGTCTGCGCTGGGCGAGTGGAAGTGAGTCCAAAAGCTAGTCTTCGCTGGGTGAGTGGAAGTGAGTCCAAAAGCTAGTCTGTGCTGGGTGAGAGGAAGTGAGTCCAAAAGCTAGTCTGTGCTGGGCGAGTGGAAGTGAGTCCAAAAGCTAGTCTGTGCTGGGTGAGAGGAAGTGAGTCCAAAAGCTAGTCTGTGCTGGGTGAGTGGAAGTGAGTCCAAAAGCTAGTCTGTGCTGGGTGAGAGGAAGTGAGTCCAAAAGCTAGTCTGTGCTGGGTAAGAGGAAGTGAGTGCAAAAGGTAGTCTGTGCTGGGTGAGAGGAAGTGAGTCCAAAAGCTAGTCTGCGCTGGGTGAGTGGAAGTGAGTCCAAAAGCTAGTCTGCGCTGGGCGAGTGGAAGTGAGTCCAAAAGCTAGTCTTCGCTGGGTGAGTGGAAGTGAGTCCAAAAGCTAGTCTGTGCTGGGTGAGAGGAAGTGAGTCCAAAAGCTAGTCTGTGCTGGGCGAGTGGAAGTGAGTCCAAAAGCTAGTCTGCGCTGGGTGAGTGGAGGTGAGTCCAAAAGCTAGTCTGTGCTGGGTGAGTGGAAGTGAGTCCAAAAGCTAGTCTGCGCTGGGTGAGTGGAAGTGAGTCCAAATGCTAGTCTGTGCTGGGCGAGTGGAAGTGAGTCCATAAGCTAGTCTGTGCTGGGCGAGTGGAAGTGAGTCCAAAAGCTAGTCTGTGCTGGGTGAGAGGAAGTGAGTCCAAAAGCTAGTCTGTGCTGGGTGAGAGGAAGTGAGTCCAAAAGCTAGTCTGTGCTGGGTGAGAGGAAGTGAGTCCAAAAGCTAGTCTGTGCTGGGCGAGTGGAAGTGAGTCCAAAAGCTAGTCTGTGCTGGGTGAGAGGAAGTGAGTCCAAAAGCTAGTCTGTGCTGGGTGAATGGAAGTGAGTCCAAAAGCTAGTCTGTGCTGGGTGAGAGGAAGTGAGTCCAAAAGCTAGTCTGTGCTGGGTGAGTGGAAGTGAGTCCAAAAGCTAGTCTGTGCTGGGTGAGAGGAAGTGAGTCCAAAAGCTAGTCTGTGCTGGGTGAGAGGAAGTGAGTCCAAAAGCTAGTCTGTGCTGGGTGAGAGGAAGTGAGTCCAAAAGGTAGTCTGTGCTGGGTGAGAGGAAGTGAGTCCAAAAGCTAGTCTGTGCTGGGTGAGAGGAAGTGAGTCCAAAAGCTAGTCTGTGCTGGGTGAGAGGAAGTGAGTCCAAAAGCTAGTCTGTGCTGGGTGAGTGGAAGTGAGTCCAAAAGCTAGTCTGTGCTGGGTGAGAGGAAGTGAGTCCAAAAGCTAGTCTGTGCTGGGTGAGTGGAAGTGAGTCCAAAAGCTAGTCTGTGCTGGGCGAGTGGAAGTGAGTCCAAAAGCTAGTCTGTGCTGGGCGAGTGGAAGTGAGTCCAAAAGCTAGTCTGTGCTGGGCGAGTGGAAGTGAGTCCAAAAGCTAGTCTGTGCTGGGCGAGTGGAAGTGAGTCCAAAAGCTAGTCTGTGCTGGGTGAGAGGAAGTGAGTCCAAAAGCTAGTCTGTGCTGGGTGAGTGGAAGTGAGTCCAAAAGCTAGTCTGTGCTGGGTGAGTGGAAGTAAGTCCAAAAGCTAGTCTGTGCTGGGTGAGAGGAAGTGAGTCCAAAAGCTAGTTTGAGTTGGGCGAGTGGAAGTGAGTCCAAAAGCTAGTCTGCGCTGGGCGAGTGGAAGTGAGTCCAAAAGCTAGTCTGTGCTGGGTGAGAGGAAGTGAGTCCAAAAGCTAGTCTGCGCTGGGCGAGTGGAAGTGAGTCCAAAAGCTAGTCTGTGCTGGGTGAGAGGAAGTGAGTCCAAAAGCTAGTCTGTGCTGGGTGAGTGGAAGTGAGTCCAAAAGCTAGTTTGAGTTGGGTGAGTGGAAGTGAGTCCAAAAGCTAGTCTGCGCTGGGCGAGTGGAAGTGAGTCCAAAAGCTAGTCTGTGCTGGGTGAGAGGAAGTGAGTCCAAAAGCTAGTCTGCGCTGGGCGAGTGGAAGTGAGTCCAAAAGCTAGTCTGCGCTGGGTGAGTGGAAGTGAGTCCAAAAGCTAGTCTGCGCTGGGCGAGTGGAAGTGAGTCCAAAAGCTAGTCTGCGCTGGGTGAGTGGAAGTGAGTCCAAAAGCTAGTCTGCGCTGGGTGAGTGGAAGTGAGTCTAAAAGCTAGTATGTGCTGGGCGAGTGGAAGTGAGTCCAAAAGCTAGTCTGTGCTGGGCGAGTGGAAGTGAGTCCAAAAGCTAGTCTGCGCTGGGTGAGTGGAAGTGAGTCCAAAAGCTAGTCTGTGCTGGGCGAGTGGAAGTGAGTCCAAAAGCTATTCTGTGCTGGGCGAGTGGAAGTGAGTCCAAAAGCTAGTCTGTGCTGGGTGAGAGGAAGCTGGAATCTTTGGAAATGTTGCTATTGAGACTGCAATCATGAGTTCCCAACACGGGTGTTTAGATCTACTACTAGCATTGCATATAGATATTATCATCTGCCCCATAGATCGCAAGGACTGAAATAAAGACCTTCAAAAAAGGTGATCAAATCGTTGAAGGAATTTAAACAGTTTGTTAGCTACAATCAAACTAGTCATGGCAACCAATTTTTTAAAAAAATTGACACAAGAAATTAATGCGTACTCTAGCCTAAGACTAATAAAAATGTATTGTCCAATAAGCATATTTACACAAATCTGCTTAAAGATTAATTGCCCCATCCCTGGATTTAAACTTAGACCATTAAAAATGCTACCAACGAAATGTGTGTGAATCTCATCTGGGTTTAAACCTAAATTACCCTACATGTTACAGACTTAAAAGTATTTTCGCATTTAAGCTTTAAACGTCAACTACGGAAAAGGTTACCTATATCATTTGTTCTCGCTCTATAGATTTTAAGTAGAGATGGGAAACGAACCGAACCCGAACCGAACGAACCGAACTCGAACCTCACTTATGACCGAACCGAACCGAACCCGAACTTTGAAACTGCTTGGTTCGAACCGAACCGAACGAACCCTTCTTATCTTAACCGAACTAATTTTACAATTTGTACATCCTTTTTTTTTAATTTTTGGTTTAAAAAAAAAAATAAAAAAATACTTAAATATTTTATTTAAATTCTAATGATTCCATTATACTTTGAAAACTTGGGAGGGGGGGGGGTATTTTGAAAACTTTAAAAAGAAAAAAAAAAGCGGCGCGTTGGGGTTCCCATGGGTTTTTCCGTATGTGCCGAATCCCTCCTGGCCTTGAATTTTCGCGGGCTGTTTGCAATATTGGTTTTGAGTTGAATAGGCGCCTTCTAATTAGATCTAGATCTAGACTCTAGTTCCTAGTAAGTACAAAGTCAACATTAAAATATTGTCACTTTTATTTGAGATGGCTGTTAGTTGAGAGTAGAATATTTTTTGCTGATTATAGAGTGTAGATATGAATCTACAATAAGTTCATTTGTGTTCTAGTTTAAAATAAATTTTAATTATCTTCTATTAAGTGATTTATTTTTACAAAATTGTGAAGTTTTCCATATTGGAATATTATCAGTGGCGTAGCAAGGGTGAGGGAGGAGGGGAGGAAATGGAAAATCTCCCCGGGCCCCCACTTGAGGGGGGCCTCAAATGAGTGTTTTTTTACAATATTCAATATTACGCAAAATGCAGGGGCCCCCAAAGAGGTCCAGCCCCTCCCGGGCTCCCAAATGATGAAAAATTCCTAGCAACGCCCCTGAATATTTATACTATTATTTTGTTTTGCATTATTGATCATCAGTATTTTTAATGCAGCGTTTCTCAAACTTTGGGTCCTCCCCCGTGGGTGGGGATGGCGAGTACCTTGAATTGGGGGATGGGGAGACGCAACTTCCTGACAAAAAGGGGTGTCATAGAGTGTGTGTGTGGTGTCTGGTGGTGATAAGAAGAGGTTAATCGACTGATTTGTGTTTATGCATTGAGTATGATGAAATTAGCGTAATGCAAATGTGAAACGGCAGACAATCTTGAGACCTAGATTTCGTTTAAATATCAGTACATTTCATTAATATTACATCTCTATCAAAAGTTAAATATGTGAATATTGTAATAACAAATAGGCTATATTGAGTTGTTCACATAAGAACTTTATTTTAAAGTTTATTAAGTTTATATGTTATTATAAGGCTTGTCTTCGAGTCCGAAGATTAGTGAGGAATGCAGTTTTTCCCATGGCTGCGCAGTCCCAGATGTGACCTATATATTTTTGCAACATCCAGGGCAAGCATAACCACTGTCCGCAGGTGGTCCATTTAGTTTTTCTTTTCGCGTCTGCGTTTGTCCTCGGCAGCGGATTTTCTTTTGGTCTCAAATGTGTATCCCGCGGCCTTCGGGAGTGAACTCCAACTGACTCGTTCTGAGGCCGCATGTGACCAGGTGCTCTCTTCTATGTCAGCTAAGCAAAGTTGACGCCTAAGCTGGTCTTTGAAGCGTTTCCGTGGGGCGCCTCTGTTATGGCGGCCACCTTTTAGCTCACAAAAAAAAAAGACTGTCTTTGGCATACGTTCGTCTCCCATACGGGATACGTGCCCTGCCCAGCGTAACTGCCGGACAATAAGAAGTCCCTCTATACTATCCTTACCGGTAAAAATATAAAACGCGTTTATTGGTTCAATTGTACTAGCTGTTTGTAAGCGACAAACCAACGACCAACTAACAAGGAGAGGGAGCGTCGAAAAAAAAGTTTTATTTTCAGTTTAACTTATCTGAATATTAGTATAATTACATGTTTAAAAATTAAAATATATTATGTAGTAGATGTCATTTTATCTTCTAATAAGACCTTGTCAACTGTAGACTGCTTTTTGCGAGGCGCGTATGCACAATATGGGTCAAAACGTTTTGAAGAAAACATTTTACAACATCTCCGCTATTGAGATTCTTCTGCATTTTTATCTCAGAATAGTCGAATTTCTTCCGTATATTGCAATTTATTATAGTGACGACTTATGTGTGAAAAAAAAATCCTCGATAGAGACGTCTTTACACGAAGAATATTTGTTTTTTTATGATGAATAGTGCGTTCTGAAAGAAAGCACATCGATATTAGCCTTTAAAAAAAAATCTCTTCTTACTAAGAGAAAAAGGTTAGAATACGCTTAGCGCCGAGTCATGCCCAGAATTAAACCACTTGCCGACTTGAGCAAAAACCTGCCGCATCTTCAATTCTATCTCCATTAAGAAATTTTTACAATGCTTAAAATGTATGTAGGCAACATTATTTTGGAAAAAGTATTGCCCATAGGCCTATTATATGTTGCAAAGTATTTGTTTTATGTAAAAATTAAACTTAAAGTGTTTTATCTGATAAATTGTATTAAACCTTATAACTTAATTTTGCTATTACATAATTTTATAACATCGAACCGAGCCGAACCCGAACTTTAGACCTGACCCGAACTATACTCGTCATCGAACCGAACCGAACTCGAACTTAAATCTGACCGAACCGAACCGAACCCGAACTTTAAAAGTTGGGTTCGATTCCCATCTCTAATTTTAAGTCTCGCCACTAGCTGCGTTTAAACTTCAGAATATTAAAAGTGTTGCCAACTATGTCTAGTTATCCCCCCTCCCCTGTGCACTGGAAAGTTCATTATAAACGTGTATGCCATTCAGAGGAGTTAGTGTGTGTGTCTCTCGGGGCCATAGTTTTGGAGCCTTAGGGGACCCGTGCTGCTGTGTGCACGGTGGGGCGGGAAAGCGGTTCAATGCTGTACGAGGGCTCAGTTTGTTCTTCCCCGCCCCCCTTTCTCCCATTGTATCCAGGGGCAATGGTGTGAAGCACAGAAAGCAGCTCTTTTAACTGACAAATAAATACCTTCTAACGGCTGTCAGGCAGTTCATATGTAGGCCTTGAACACAGGGGAAGAAGAAAGACGAGAGATGGGGGTGGGGCAGGAGAGAGGGGTACTGAAAGAGAGGGTGAAAACGGGGCGCCAGGAAGCAGTGCACGCTAATTATAAAAAGGTTTACGCCAAAATCTCAATTCAAGAGTGAAATAGAGCATGCAGAAGTAAACTGTAGCTAGACGAGAGAAGGTGTGATTCAATGTCTACTTTAGCACATAGTGATTAAACCAGCATATGTTTTAAAGACATTTAGAGACACAGTTCAAGTGATCAAACCAGCATATGTTTTAAAGACATTTAGAGACACAGTTCAAGTGATCAAACCAGCATATGTTTTAAAGACATTTAGAGACACAGTTCAAGTGATCAAACCAGCATATGTTTTAAAGACATTTAGAGACACAGTTCAAGTGATCAAACCAGCATATGTTTTAAAGACATTTAGAGACAGTTCAAGTGATCAAACCAGCATATGTTTTAAAGACATTTAGAGACACAGTTCAAGTGATCAAACCAGCATATGTTTTAAAGACATTTAGAGACACAGTTCAAGTGATCAAACCAGCATATGTTTTAAAGACATTTAGAGACACAGTTCAAGTGATCAAACCAGCATGTTTAAAGACATTTAGAGACACATACATTTCAAGTGGTCAAACCAGCATATGTTTTAAAGACATTTAGAGACACAGTTCAAGTGATCAAACCAGCATATGTTTTAAAGACATTTAGAGACACAGTTCAAGTGATCAAACCAGCATATGTTTTAAAGACATTTAGAGACACAGTTCAAGTGATCAAACCAGCATATGTTTTAAAGACATTTAGAGACACAGTTCAAGTGATCAAACCAGCATATGTTTTAAAGACATTTAGAGACACAGTTCAAGTGATCAAACCAGCATATGTTTTAAAGACATTTAGAGACACAGTTCAAGTGATCAAACCAGCATGTTTTAAAGACATTTAGAGACATATACAATTCAAGTGATCAAACCAGCATAGGTTATAAAGACATTTAGAGACACAGTTCAAGTGATCAAACCAGCATATGTTTTAAAGACATTTAGAGACACAGTTCAAGTGATCAAACCAGCATATGTTTTAAAGACATTTAGAGACACAGTTCAAGTGATCAAACCAGCATATGTTTTAAAGACATTTAGAGACACAGTTCAAGTGATCAAACCAGCATATGATTTAAAGACATTTAGAGGCACAGTTCAAGTGATCAAACCAGCATGTTTTAAAGACATTTAGAGACATATACAATTCAAGTGATCAAACCAGCATAGGTTATAAAGACATTTAGAGACACATACATTTCAAATGATCAAACATCTATATGTTAAAACCATTTTTATAGATGCATTTTCTTTTCATGGGATCCAACCTTGGTATGATAAAATCATGTTTTTGTTAAACCAATAAATATTTTAATTGATCGAATCATTTCATGCCAGAGCATGTTGTAGACAACTTATAGAAACAAACACCTGCAATGATTAGCCAATTATTTTACTAAATTCTCTATCAATCATGTTAAAAACATATTTATAGAAGCATTTATTTCATGCAATCTAAAGAAAATATTTTATTGCCATATTTCAATACTCAAACAATAGCTAAAACTTGTTGCTATCCTCTATTGATATGTCTATCATTGTTAACTACTTTAACAAGTCACGTCACATCCGTGGGATTCATTTAAAAACATTCGAACCCAGGGCCTTAGATGCAACCACACTCCCGGGTCTCTTGTAGTAAATGGAGATGGTGTGATCTATATTGATCTAGATCTTTGCTTCAACTATTGGAAAGAAGTCCTAGGGTAGCCTTGTTTTCATTAGTTTAATTCACTACCTGACAGATCAACTGTTTCTAGAAACCACAATAAACTGAAATGTCTTCTCTCTCACTGATACTAATGTCATTTCTATAAAACGCATTGCCACATTCAAACAAAAGCGGTGGCTATGTAACGCACATTTGGTTTTTTTTTTATTTGCACGTGTGTGGGTGTGTAGAGGGGAAGACTGTAGTATTGCTGTGGACTCGGCTGTTTTAAATCCCAAGCAATAAGGGTTGACTGGTCATGGCGATCTGACCTGGTGACAATAATGAGGCGACTTAAGCCCTGACCACAGGTGGTCTGCTCCAGACAGACGGTTTGTTGCATAATAGGTACTGCACTGATCGATTCAAATGTTCATTTAATTCAGTGGTCCCCAAGCTTAATTCATAATAGGTACTGAACAGATCGATTCAAATGTTCATTTAATTCAGTGGTCCCCAAACTTAACTCAGCTGTCCCCAAACTGTTTATTAGCGGCTTTCTAAATCAAAGCAAGATTTTCAATACGTTTTTTAAAATGAAAACAAAGGGGAAAAAAGTATATATATATATAATGCAACCAACAGACTTCCCAGCGAGGTAGATTAGAATTGCTGGGACTAAACCTTAAGACAAAGTCTAGAACAGTGATGCCCAAAATACGGACCGCGGGTCAGATCCGTCCCGCGACGTGGTTCCATCCGTCTCGCCGAAACGTCGGCATAAGTGTAGAAATCCTCTTCTTCCAAAAGAAAAACTAAAAAAAAAAAAGGGTGAGAATGTATATTTACCTACGTTAAGGCCCTCACATTTTCTATAATGGTTTGGTAATATGGCATTTAACAATTTAACAATAGTGTTTTTATGAAATGGGACTGTGAATTTAGAATCTATGAACAGATCTATAATTTTTTTTTCGGGATAATAAGCCAGCATATTTGATTTGTAAAGAATGTGTGGCGGTTTTTGAAACACATAACGATTTTATAAAACAAATATGACGTCATTCTTGATTTGAGCAGCTAATAAAAAATTGTTCAACTACGTCTAGAGATTGGAGGACTGATGGGAATATTTACCAAAAAAGAGACAAGAAAATGAGTCGGTGGTAAAGGTAGCTACAATGCTGCTCACATTTTAAGAAGAGACATGAATCCATTCGAGAAAAAATAAATCTGTCAATATCTCATTAATAAATGTAATACTAGATCCACGGGTTTCTAATCAAATAGTTTCAAGTCAATTTCTTTTCGTTTTTTGTAGGCCTACCACTGGCCTAGACTCTAGACTATACGTATGACGAACTAATGATTTGAATTGTTCGATATTGTCATAAACTAAAATGTTACCTAAGAAACCAAACAACCAAGTCAGTATGTAATATTCATTTCTTCCTGGGCCTGTGATATCCAGTTTTTTGGTGGATTACTTTCAGAAGTAGAAACATTTGAATCAGATCATTGCAAACAATCTAGATCTACTTGGACCTAACTGCCACCAATCAACCTGTGCATGTTGCTCTCAATGTAGATCTACTTAGACCTAACTGCCACCCATCAACCTGTGCATGTTGCTCTCAATGTAGATCTACTTGGACCTAACTGCCAACCATCAACCTGTGCATGTTTGCTCTCAATGTAGATCTACTTGGACCTAACTGCCACCCATCAACCTGTGCATGTTGCTCTCAATCTAGATCTACTTGGACCTAACTGCCACCCATCAACCTGTGGTGCATGTTGCTCTCAATGTAGATCCACTTGGACCTAACTGCCACCCATCAACCTGTGCATGTTGCTCTCAATGTAGATCTACTTGGACCTAACTGCCACCCATCAACCTGTGGTGCATGTTGCTCTCAATGTAGATCTACTTGGACCTAACTGCCACCCATCAACCTGTGGTGCATGTTGCTCTCAATGTAGATCTACTTGGACCTAACTGCCACCCATCAACCTGTGGTGCATGTTGCTCTCAATGTAGATCTACTTTTACCTAACTGCCACCCATCAACCTGTGGTGCATGTTGCTCTCAATGTAGATCTACTTGGACCTAACTGCCACCCATCAACCTGTGCATGTTGCTCTCAATGTAGATCTACTTGGACATAACTGCCACCCATCAACCTGTGGTGCATGTTGCTCTCAATCTAGATCTACTTTGACCTAACTGCCACCCATCAACATGTGCATGTTGCTCTCAATGTAGATCTACTTGGACATAACTGCCACCCATCAACCTGTGCATATTGCTCTCAATGTAGATCTACTTGGACCTAACTGCCACCCATCAACCTGTGGTGCATGTTGCTCTCAATGTAGATCTACTTGGACCTAACTGCCACCCATCAACCTGTGCATGTTGCTCTCAATGTAGATCTACTTGGACCTAACTGCCACCCATCAACCTGTTGTGCATGTTGCTCTCAATGTAGATCTACTTGGACCTAACTGCCACCCATCAACCTGTGCATGTTGCTCTCAATGTAGATCTACTTGGACCTAACTGCCACCCATCAACCTGTGGTGCATGTTGCTCTCAATGTAGATCTACTTGGACCTAACTGCCACCCATCAACCTGTGCATGTTGGTCTCAATGTAGATCTACTTGGACCTAACTGACACCCATCAACCTGTGGTGCATGTTGCTCTCAATGTAGATCTACTTGGACCTAACTGCCACCCATCAACCTGTGCATGTTGCTCTCAATGTAGATCTACTTGGACCTAACTGCCACCCATCAACCTGTGCATGTTGCTCTCAATGTAGATCTACTTGGACCTAACTGCCACCCATCAACCTGTGCATGTTGCTCTCAATGTAGATCTACTTGGACCTAACTGCCACCCATCAACCTGTGGTGCATGTTGCTCTCAATGTAGATCTACTTGGACCTAACTGCCACCCATCAACCTGTGCATGTTGGTCTCAATGTAGATCTACTTGGACCTAACTGACACCCATCAACCTGTGGTGCATGTTGCTCTCAATGTAGATCTACTTGGACCTAACTGCCACCCATCAACCTGTGGTGCATGTTGCTCTCAATGTAGATCTACTTGGACCTAACTGCCACCCATCAACTTGTGCATGTTGCTCTCAATGTAGATCTACTTGGACCTAACTGCCACCCATCAACCTGTGGTGCATGTTGCTCTCAATGTAGATCTACTTTTACCTAACTGCCACCCATCAACCTGTGGTGCATGTTGCTCTCAATGTAGATCTACTTTGACCTAACTGCCACCCATCAACCTGTGGTGCATGTTGCTCTTAATGTAGATCTACTTGGACCTAACTGCCACCCATCAACCTGTGCATGTTGCTCTCAATGTAGATCTACTTGGACCTAACTGCCACCCATCAACCTGTGGTGCATGTTGCTCTCAATGTAGATCTACTTGGACCTAACTGCCACCCATCAACCTGTGCATGTTGCTCTCAATGTAGATCTACTTGGACCTAACTGCCACCCATCAACCTGTGGTGCATGTTGCTCTTAATGTAGATCTACTTGGACCTAACTGCCACCCATCAACCTGTGCATATTGCTCTCAATGTAGATCTACTTGGACCTAACTGCCACCCATCAACCTGTGGTGCATGTTGCTCTCAATGTAGATCTACTTGGACCTAACTGCCACCCATCAACCTGTGCATGTTGCTCTCAATGTAGATCTACTTGGACATAACTGCCACCCATCAACCTGTGGTGCATGTTGCTCTCAATCTAGATCTACTTTGACCTAACTGCCACCCATCAACATGTGCATGTTGCTCTCAATGTAGATCTACTTGGACCTAACTGCCACCCATCAACCTGTGCATGTTGCTCTCAATGTAGATCTACTTGGACCTAACTGCCACCCATCAACCTGTGGTGCATGTTGCTCTTAATGTAGATCTACTTGGACCTAACTGCCACCCATCAACCTGTGGTGCATGTTGCTCTTAATGTAGATCTACTTGGACCTAACTGCCACCCATCAACCTGTGCATATTGATCTCAATGTAGATCTACTTGGACCTAACTGCCACCCATCAACCTGTGGTGCATGTTGCTCTTAATGTAGATCTACTTGGACCTAACTGCCACCCATCAACCTGTGCATATTGCTCTCAATGTAGATCTACTTGGACCTAACTGCCACCCATCAACCTGTGGTGCATGTTGCTCTCAATGTAGATCTACTTAGACCTAACTGCCACCCATCAACCTGTGCATGTTGCTCTCAATGTAGATCTACTTGGACCTAACTGCCAACCATCAACCTGTGCATGTTGCTCTCAATGTAGATCTACTTGGACCTAACTGCCACCCATCAACCTGTGCATGTTGCTCTCAATCTAGATCTACTTGGACCTAACTGCCACCCATCAACCTGTGGTGCATGTTGCTCTCAATGTAGATCCACTTGGACCTAACTGCCACCCATCAACCTGTGCATGTTGCTCTCAATGTAGATCTACTTGGACCTAACTGCCACCCATCAACCTGTGGTGCATGTTGCTCTCAATGTAGATCTACTTGGACCTAACTGCCACCCATCAACCTGTGGTGCATGTTGCTCTCAATGTAGATCTACTTGGACCTAACTGCCACCCATCAACCTGTGCATGTTGCTCTCAATGTAGATCTACTTGGACCTAACTGCCACCCATCAACCTGTGCATGTTGCTCTCAATCTAGATCTACTTGGACCTAACTGCCACCCATCAACCTGTGGTGCATGTTGCTCTCAATGTAGATCTACTTGGACCTAACTGCCACCCATCAACCTGTGCATATTGCTCTCAATGTAGATCTACTTGGACCTAACTGCCACCAATCAACCTGTGCATGTTGCTCTCAATGTCGATCTACTTGGACCTAACTGCCACCCATCAACCTGTGCATGTTGCTCTCAATGTAGATCTACTTGGACCTAACTGCCACCCATCAACCTGTGCATGTTGCTCTCAGCTGTAGATCTACTTGGACCTAACTGCCACCCATCAACCTGTGGTGCATGTTGCTCTCAGCTGTAAATGACTGGGTCTCGCTTCACTAATGACACTCCCCCCCCCTCCACACCCCCGAACATTGGATTGGCCTAACTTAATTCTCCCAGCATTTATCTATCCCCCCACGAAGACCGAGTGGCTCCGATCACTTCCGAGGAAGAAAGCGCACAGCTGAGACAAAGACAAAATCAATTAAAGAGAGCAGTGCAAGAGGAGGGGCCAAACGTTCAGCGGAGGAAGATGAGCGGCTGTATGAGAGAGAGGGCGACGTGCATGTGACGTAATCATCAGCTCTCTTAGTGACATCTTTGGTCTGCCTTATTAACTACCAAAAAAAAAAAAGTAGCGTTGACAACATTCAAGATTGCGGAATGTTCCTCGAGTCCGGATCATAAGATGATATCGGGGAACATTGTGCCCCAAAACTCAGCCCAAGTTAATGAACGAGACGATGGGACATAACAATGAGTTATTTGGGTGTGACAATACCACGTCATAATACTGACCACGAGGTATATGGGTTTTGCAACACCTCGTCATATGGGAGGTATATGTGTGACCATACAACATCATAACACTGACCACGGATCATAATGAGTGTCACAACACCACATCAAAACACTGACAACTAGGTATATGGGTGTGACAAATTTTTCATCATACAGACTACGAGCAGGGCCGGTGCTACAGATTGCGGGGCCCTATGTGAAACGGATAGCACGGGGCCTAGTCTGCGTAAGGATAAGGATAAAAAGTGAAAATTAAGAATTTTTGTTAAAAAATAAATTCGTCATTGCATTTTATTCATACTTTACTAAGTGCAAAATCACGGTCAAATTTAACTACGAGTCATCTACAATAAAAGGTAGCTTTCCAACAAAATGCCAATAAATATTCAGATCTGCCTTTTAGATTTACTATCGACTAGCAAAATATCACTTTTGATTTTGATTTTTTAAAGAGGTCGAGATAGATTTAGATCTATATGTACATGCCACTGACTATTACAGTAACTATTGGAACTTCCTGTTTTGGTTTAAATTCGCCTTACTATTTTTATGAAATAAAAGTTGACAATGCCTTTTTTTTTTTAACGCAATTAGGATTGGCGTTTTCCATATTTAATGATATTTAATGACAACCCAAAATGACAATTTTGTCTATTTTTCAGGACATTTTTATGAGTTTTCAGGATAATTTAATAATTTCAAGAGATTTTCATGACTTTTTTTTTAGTATACTTTGCAATTTCATGAGATTTCCAGGAGCTCCTGGATAATCAGGAGGCCACGAAACCCTGTTTTAAGTTATAATGGTTTAATTTAATAATTTACAACTATTGTTTGCGCGGGGCCTATGAAAGTGTGGGGCCCACTGCGGCCGCATAAGTTGCAATGTCCTAAGGCCGGCCCGGACTACGAGGTATATAGGTGTGACAATGCCACATCACAACACTGATCACGAGGTATATAGGTGTGACAATGACACATCACAACAGTGATCACGAGGTATATGGGTATGACAATGACACATCACAACAGTGATCACGAGGTATATGGGTGTGACAATGACACATCACAACAGTGATCACGAGGTATATGGGTGTGACAATGACACATCACAACACTGATCACGAGGTATATGGGTGTGATAATACCATTGTATAACACCATACAACAAGAGGAGACTGGAAGTGGAGTACAAGTTTCTAGTTAGGCTGCAGTCTGACCGTCAAGTTAGTGTTACAAGTAAGGAGAATACATTCGTAATGGATGTCTAAAGTACTTGGAACTTATGCAGTGATATGAGAGAGAGAGAGAGAGAGAGAGAGAGAGAGGAATGGGTTCACTAAATAGTGAAACAAGAACTGATGTTCTATGAATTAGATCTACAGAGGAATGGGTTCACTAAATAGTGAAACAAGAACTGATGTTCTATGAATTAGATCTACAGAGGAATGGGTTCACTAAATAGTGAAACAAGAACTGATGTTCTATGGACGTTGATTATATGGATGAGCTGCGTCTGTTATCTCCATCTTCAAAGAGGTCATAAATTCCCCCCACCCCAAAATATAGTGATGAGGGGTTCGTTTATTGTACAAAAAAATATCAAACAATCAGAACTGCATTCTGTCCCACTTAATACACGTAAAACACGGCGTCTTTTAACTACTAATTCTGAACAGAGTCATTGTGTTTAGTAACTAGTCATTCTGAACAAAGTCATTGTGTTTAGTAGCTAGTCATTTTGAACAGAGTCATTGTGTTTAGTAACTAGTCATTTTGAACAGAGTCATTGTGTTTAGTAGCTAGTCATTCTGAAAAAAGTCATTGTGTTTAGTAACTAGTCATTCTGAACAAAGTCATTGTGTTTAGTAGCTAGTCATTTTGAACAGAGTCATTGTGTTTAGTAGCTAGTCATTCTGAACAAAGTCATTGTGTTTAGTAGCTAGTCATTCTGAACAAAGTCATTGTGTTTAGTAGCTAGTCATTCTGAACAAAGTCATTGTGTTTAGTAGCTAGTCATTCTGAACAAAGTCATTGTGTTTAGTAACTAGTCATTCTGAACAAAGTCATTGTGTTTACTAGCTAGTCATTTTGAACAGTCATTGTGTTTAGTAGCTAGTCATTCTGAACAAAGTCATTGTGTTTAGTAGCTAGTCATTCTGAACAAAGTCATTGTGTTTAGTAGCTAGTCATTTTGAACAGAGTCATTGTGTTTAGTAGCTAGTCATTTTGAACAGAGTCATTGTGTTTAGTAGCTAGTCATTTTGAACAGAGTCATTGTGTTTAGTAACTAGTCATTCTGAACAAAGTCATTGTGTTTAGTAGCTAGTCATTTTGAACAGAGTCATTGTGTTTAGTAACTAGTCATTTTGAACAGAGTCATTGTGTTTAGTAGCTAGTCATTTTGAACAGAGTCATTGTGTTTAGTAACTAGTCATTCTGAACAAAGTCATTGTGTTTAGTAACTAGTCATTCTGAACAGAGTCATTGTGTTTAGTAGCTAGTCATTTTGAACAGAGTCATTGTGTTTAGTAACTAGTCATTCTGAACAAAGTCATTGTGTTTACTAGCTAGTCATTTTGAACAGAGTCATTGTGTTTAGTAGCTAGTCATTCTGAACAAAGTCATTGTGTTTAGTAACTAGTCATTCTGAACAAAGTCATTGTGTTTACTAGCTAGTCATTTTGAACAGTCATTGTGTTTAGTAGCTAGTCATTCTGAACAAAGTCATTGTGTTTAGTAGCTAGTCATTCTGAACAAAGTCATTGTGTTTAGTAGCTAGTCATTTTGAACAGAGTCATTGTGTTTAGTAGCTAGTCATTTTGAACAGAGTCATTGTGTTTAGTAGCTAGTCATTTTGAACAGAGTCATTGTGTTTAGTAGCTAGTCATTCTGAACAAAGTCATTGTGTTTAGTAACTAGTCATTCTGAACAGAGTCATTGTGTTTAGTAGCTAGTCATTTTGAACAGAGTCATTGTGTTTAGTAACTAGTCATTTTGAACAGAGTCATTGTGTTTAGTAGCTAGTCATTCTGAAAAAAGTCATTGTGTTTAGTAACTAGTCATTCTGAACAAAGTCATTGTGTTTAGTAGCTAGTCATTTTGAACAGAGTCATTGTGTTTAGTAGCTAGTCATTCTGAACAAAGTCATTGTGTTTAGTAGCTAGTCATTCTGAACAAAGTCATTGTGTTTAGTAGCTAGTCATTCTGAACAAAGTCATTGTGTTTAGTAGCTAGTCATTCTGAACAAAGTCATTGTGTTTAGTAGCAAGTCATTCTGAACAAAGTCATTGTGTTTAGTAGCTAGTCATTTTGAACAGAGTCATTGTGTTTAGTAACTAGTCATTCTGAACAAAGTCATTGTGTTTAGTAACTAGTCATTCTGAACAGAGTCATTGTGTTTAGTAGCTAGTCATTTTGAACAGAGTCATTGTGTTTAGTAACTAGTCATTCTGAACAAAGTCAAGTCATTGTGTTTAGTAACTAGTCATTCTGAACAAAGTCAAGTCATTGTGTTTACTAGCTAGTCATTTTGAACAGAGTCATTGTGTTTAGTAGCTAGTCATTCTGAACAAAGTCATTGTGTTTAGTAACTAGTCATTCTGAACAAAGTCATTGTGTTTACTAGCTAGTCATTTTGAACAGTCATTGTGTTTAGTAGCTAGTCATTCTGAACAAAGTCATTGTGTTTAGTAGCTAGTCATTCTGAACAAAGTTCATTGTGTTTAGTAGCTAGTCATTTTGAACAGAGTCATTGTGTTTAGTAGCTAGTCATTTTGAACAGAGTCATTGTGTTTAGTAGCTAGTCATTTTGAACAGAGTCATTGTGTTTAGTAGCTAGTCATTCTGAACAAAGTCATTGTGTTTAGTAACTAGTCATTCTGAACAGAGTCATTGTGTTTAGTAGCTAGTCATTTTGAACAGAGTCATTGTGTTTAGTAGCTAGTCATTCTGAACAAAGTCATTGTGTTTAGTAACTAGTCATTCTGAACATTGTGCTTAGAAAACATCAATAATAATGAGGACAACAATAACACATTCACACAAATTACAAGACCAACACTAAACACACACACACACACTACATCGGCATAACTCTTATTAAGTGTACTTCGAGTGGTTCTCACTTTTAATCAGAGAATTTATTGTCATAAGACAACACACACACTTCTGCATCGACATGTGCATCGATATGTGCCCCTAAATGTATCTATAGAGGTTCTCACTTTTGATCAGGGATTTCCCAGACATAATATATGCCCCACACACACACACTGTATCTATATATTGCACCTAAATGTACGTACCTTTAGTGGTTCTTACCTATTGATCAGAGATTTTCTAGGCATAATATAACACACACACACACACGCTGTATCGACATAGTGCCCCTACCACCTTGAGTGGTTCTCACTTTATGATCAGAGATTTTCTACCACACACTCACACACACCAATACTGTATCGACACAGTGCCCCTAAATGTACCTCGAGTGGTTCTCACTTTATGATTTTCTTGTCATACTAGACGCTGGACAATTGGACTCTCTATCTCTCTATCAAACTGGTCGATACTATTTTCTTTTCCAAGCTGAACCGACGAGCCTGTTGTCCGCGCTCCCATCCAGTAATGGAGAGACCAAAAAGTTATTTTAGAACAAGTAGAAAACAATAGGGAAGGCTAGACTTCAATTGTCTCCCATTCATCTGAAACCAGTCACTTTCCATTAGCCAATGGACTCGTGTTTTAGACAAGACATTGGAGTGGACAATGCTACATAATGGCAATCAATTCTAAGCCGGGTGGTAACAGAGACCTCATGTCGGTGGTGTCTGTCTGGACTGATAGTTCAGAACTCGTTTAATCCCCGATTTCCAACCCCAACGCTAACTGGATGGTGGCTGGTCTAATAGTCATGCTACAGGATGTTGCTAAATGAAAACTTAGATTTTAAATCAACATGCGCATTGGCTCTTGGTGTCTCTAGGACATGTTTTACAAGCACTTGATTTGTACAACTCAAGAGAAAACTCTTTTAGACCTTATTGAGTCTACCGAAAAAATTTACAAAAAACTAGGATCCCGAAATTGAAGAAACAATAACCCTGCTCAAATCTGTGACGATCTGAACAATCCACGCATGACGTCCGAAACTGAAGATCCAAAAAGGACTGAGCCATCAACGTATCAAGCCCCAAGAGCATTGAATTCAACTAGAGCTTTAGTCTTTCTCTCTCTCTCTCTCACACACATATATATATATATATATATTGCAATAAGTTACTGGAGGCAACTCAAAGAGGCAAGGATATTTATTCACACACAGGGCACTACAAGCACACAGAACAACGTCTTTATCTAGCACAGTCTTTTCACTTCGGCTCTAGACTTGGGCGGAACTCGTTCTATTCTTCCTAATGTCGACATCCTTTTTCAGTCTAGTCTCTAACAGTGCTCACCTTCTGCACTAGCTTAGATGGCGGTGTGCATGGCTGGGTTATAACACTATATATATATATATATATATATATATATATATATATATATATATATATATATATATATATATATATATATATATATATATACTTGTATTATATGTGAAAAGGAAAAGAAGGGACTAGCAATGGGATTTCAAAACAAACTCTTCCTAAGTCTTGTAAGTTTGGAGTCGCCCTTTGTTTCTTAAATGTGTGCAGACACAGGGCCGAGTCCAAGAGAGACACCGGGGAAAATGTGGTTTTAACACGCGTGAACATTAGCACAAGCTGAAAGCAAGACGAATGTCCAAGTAACAGTTATATATTGCACTTTGTATGATAAAAAAAAGGGGGGGGGCGTGGTGGCCAAACCGAGGGGCCCCGGGTTCGAAGTTTCTGTGAAGACTGAATTTTTTTTGTATTTCGGATGTGAAGAGGGCCACTGTGTCCACCCAACTGTAGTGGGTCCTTAACATTAGTTGGAAAAAATAAAGCGGTAGATCTTTGTGTTGGCCACATGACACCCTCGTTAACCTTCGGCCATAGAAACAGATGGGTTATCTTCTGTCCTATTGATCTCAAGGTCTGAAATGGGTACTTTTTTTACTTAACTACTTTGTATACAGCCCCATACCCCCATTTATCATTACCACCACCGTTTAACAAGTGTAGTTGTTGTTTTTAATTTTTATTCACTTCCGTGGCTTGAAATATAAGGATAGAATAAGGACAGTTTACATTTACATTGAAATAAAACAAAATCCTCCCCCCTCCCTTTTTATAACCTTTGTGTATGCCCCAACACAACCGTCACTTCTTCAAACTACAAGTCTTCCACCAAGTACTTCAATGCGATGTAAACAGTTCAACCACACCTCAAACTCTTTGGGGGCGATTTTCTGTCTAAGACTCCAGGCGATTTTTTTGTTTACCAATGAAGAGAAGACATATTGTAATACTCTGCTGAACATGATGAGATATGCATTTCTTCACGCACACACATACATACTTATTATTTCCTCAGTTCACTAAGAAATTTAGATGAGATCCAGAATGCAGGGAGGAGCATCAGAACGAGGCAGCGTCAGGAGGAGGCGAAGAGCCACAAGTCACACATGGGCGATAAGCTAAAACAAACGAAGCCTGTGTAACCAGAGTGGGCTTGCTGCTCTATCTAGGCAAACATCGGGTTTACCCCGGCCAGAGATCATCTTGCAGGCAGCAGGTAAAGGCAGCCACGGGGAGTTACACACACTGTCATGCTGTCGACAGGTACGACCCCTCTTACCCTCTCAATTAAAAAAAAAAGATCTCTTCACTTTTGAGATCCCAACAAAACAAGAGATTTTACGAGCTTCACATTGAATGTGGTGTGGTGTACAGTGTCTGGTTGTTACTGGTGCTGTTGTTGTTGCGATGTCTTGATATCTTGAATCCATCATTTACGCAAGTTCTTGATAAATATTTAAATAAGTTAATAAATGTTAATAAATAACTTACTATACACAAACACACACACGCACAGTAAGTCAAACATAATGAGTTGACTAAAGAATGTGGCCATGGTGTGGGGAGTAGGTTTTATCCCATTCTGCTAGAACTAATAACATTGAATGAAACACAAATGGGTTATAGAACAAAAACAGAAGAGAAAGATGTTCCAACTGAACGTCTGAAGATGAGTACCAATAGAAGAGAGATAACATAGAATGATCTAGCAAAATGCACCAGTAACATTTAGCAACGTTTGGAGTTTTTAAAGGGCAAAGGCCAAGACGTTACACATGAGGGGGAGGGGGTGGAAATGGGCCCGGAGTTTCTTCCCCAACATTTACACAGACACAAAAGTGGCATAGTAAACAGAAAGAACTATTATTATTATTGTTTTTATTATAAAACTCGTTTTCAGATATAAAGTCTTTATTCCCTTTAATCTCCCAAGAGGAAACCGGGATTTGTTTCAGCAATTATTTATATTTTCTAATTTATTTATTGAGACATCAAGATCCACTCACTTTACACCCCCTCACCAATCACACCCCTCCCCTTTTTTTAGCTCCGAGGTCACTACATGGACAAGGTTATTAAATAGCGAAAGCCCTTTGTATTGGGTAGTGACCCTAACGTACCAGTAATGCTTCCATCTACACGAGCCCATCAAGTCATACACATAGTTCCTGTTAGAGAGAAAACAACAACTCGGAGTTGACGTGCCAGGCAAACAGGGAGGGAGAACCTGGATGGCGCCCACATGTGTTCAGCTTTGCCCTTTTCCTCCGGGGACCTAGAGACGACCCCAAGAACTGGGCTTGGTCAAAAAGCATGTGGTCAACACCTGAGGACAAGACTCATGATCCCAACAAATGGTCCGGGATCCAGGAAATGAGGGGAAGAGATTTCTTCAGGAATAAAAAAAAAAGGGGGGGGGAGGAATGCAGGTGAGGAAAAAAAAGGATAAATGTTGAACACTTTGCTTTTCAATTAACTTATAACCATTCAATTAAAACATCATGAATTTAGTGGATTCAGCCGGGACCATTATACCATTTCAGTTGGAAATAATAAGGGGGAAAATGAATACATAGGCCAGTGATATGTTCAAAATTACATTAAAAAAATAAACTAAATGGGAAAAAATAATACTTCCGAAATGCAGGAGATAAAATGTGCTTTTTTTAACACTATTATGAAGGTCTACACTGGACATTGAAACGCAGGCTAACAATCCTACTTCCATTCCCCCTACACAATCTCAAAGCCCGCCAAGTTTCTCTTTACTCCTTAACCCTTTGCCTCTCAAAGCCCGCCAGGTTTCTCTTTACTCCTGAACCCTTTGCCTCTCAAAGCCCGCCAAGTTTCTCTTTACTCCTGAACCCTTTGCCTCTCAAAGCCTGTCAAGTTTCTCTTTACTCCTTAACCCTTTGCCTCTCAAAGCCCGCCAGGTTTCTCTTTACTCCTGAACCCTTTGCCTCTCAAAGCCCGCCAAGTTTCTCTTTACTCCTTAACCCTTTGCCTCTCAAAGCCCGCCAAGTTTCTCTTTACTCCTGAACCCTTTGCCTCTCAAAGCCCGCCAAGTTTCTTTGTACTCCTTAACCCTTTGCCTCTCAAAGCCTGCCAAGTTTCTCTTTACTCCTGAACCCTTTGCCTCTCAAAGCCCACCAAGTTTCTCTTTACTCCTGAACCCTTTGCCTCTCAAAGCCCGCCAGGTTTCTCTTTACTCCTGAACCCTTTGCCTCTCAAAGCCCGCCAAGTTTCTCTTTACTCCTGAACCCTTTGCCTCTCAAAGCCCGCCAAGTTTCTCTTTACTCCTTAACCCTTTGCCTCTCAAAGCCCGCCAAGTTCCTATTTACCCCTTAACCCTTTGCCTCTCAAAGCCCACCAAGTTTCTCTTTACTCCTGAACCCTTGCCTCTCAAAGCCCGCCAAGTTTCTCTTTACTCCTTACCCTTTGCCTCTCAAAGCCCGCCAAGTTTCTCTTTACTCCTGAACCCTTTGCCTCTCAAAGCCCGCCATTTTTCCCTTTACTCCTGAACCCTTTGCCTCTCAAAGCCCGCCAAGTTTCTCTTTACTCCTTAACCCTTTGCCTCTCAACGCCCGCCAAGGTTCTCTTACTCTTTAACCCTTTACCTCTTTCCCAGATGCGTTTTCAGGAGCAGAAGTTAGAAGCACACTGGTGATAACTGACTTTTCCGCGTAGAGCTAGAAGCGTGTTCAGGATTGTCTGTTTCGTTCTTTGCACTTCCATACAGAATGAAGACATGTCACTTATTTCAACACTAGGTCCAATAGAATAAATGTCCTTACCTTGTACATGCACGCTTTAATCTGTCCAGCAATAAATAGCTGGCTGATCAGATGAGGCGATGAATGAATCTGTCCTGGTGAATCACGATCAATTCAAACTAAAGGGAAAAGTCCAGATCTATTTCCTTCTCATTTTTCTAGCGACAGATCGATGTGAGACGTGAGCACAATGTTGTGCACACATACAGCAGCAGTTTGGACATCCAAGACATCCAGTAGCTTGCACCAGTCAGTCACCTACAAGCAGAAACAAAAAGATAATTCTATTAGAAGTGCACAGTCGTGTAACAGCAAGGTTTGTAAACAATGTAGACATTGGACACGCCTAAGGCTGACAGAGACAGCACTAACCAGCATTTGTGAACATAACGACACCGACTTCAATTGTAGTCAAAGAATAAGTCATGTTCACCTCGCGCTTTCAGTGACCGTCCTCTATTTATGGACAAAAGCTCTACTAATTGTACCAACATAAAAGGGGAGGGGAACTATATATATATATTGGCTATAGAAAATAATTTTCAAGAAAATTTGGAATCTGAATCATTAGGTCAAGATTAGATCCACTCCATAAGATTCCTTTTCTTGTAGGGCCAAGAAAAAAAATGTGTGTGTGTGTAAAGGATAGGGTCATGGGTTGGAAGTGACCACAGGTCAGAGGACACACGAACCGTGCGAACAAGGAAAACAGTTTGGGCTTGAGACCTATTATCTGCAGTCATTAGAAGCCTGATATTTACTAGCATTCATCTTTTCTCTTTGACTACAGTGATTCTCGTTCTAATGTAGCTACAGATCCCAGTGGTGCTTAAAGAAAAGGCATGGCATGGGGACTTGCAAGGTTTGTAAGTAATATGGATTTGTTATACTGTATCTTGAACGTTAGGACAATACACAGATTAGCTTTATCCGAAGACAAAAATATAGGTACTATGTGCGAGTTCTTTTATTTTATTGTTAAACAGCAAAGAAAAAACTCGTAACATCTTCAGCTTTGATTATGACCAGTCCTAGAGATTGGGGATTCCCCGATCCACAGAACGCCTCCCATCATCCCCTGTGCTAAAGTACACCATCTAATGAGGTAGTAGACCACGTGAGTCCATGTTACTTCAGCTGTCGTTCTTACAAGGGTTCACACCGTAAGCTGCTGGCCATACGGCGCCTCTCAAGTGGGGGCCGGCCCCTGACCACCTACGTGGCGCGTACAAAATATCACCCAGGGCGAGATGACCCACGGCAGCGTGGACTGATAGCCATCGGTCAGTAGTCAGTACAATACTTGAATACCAGGGTCAGGCATTGGACTTACAATAACGTCACAGAGGTCAGCTGTCAGGCGAAAGATAAGTTTCCTAACTTTTATTGGGCTACCAAATCCAATGGGTTATCGACTACTAACTAGAATCCAGATCTTGATGTGTATTTTAAAACAATGACTACTTCTGTCACTCTCAGTAGGTCTTTAAATACTATTTAAATGTCACCAGATGTTGAAATAAATAGCTAAACAAGAATATTGTTTTGAAATACTTTAAAAAATAAAAGCTTACGTAAAGTGTAATTGTATCAATTAGTTTGGATCAGTCATGTAATTAAATTTGTAATAGATCTAGGGTTAGTCCTAGACCAACAACAATAAATCTGTGCGATTAGAAATATTTGGACCAATCGTTTTTCTTTTGACGCTCTTTCGTGCTTTTACCTTTCTCGATACGCTATGGTCCTATCACTGAACTGGACCAGTTGGGAAAATTGGGAGGGGCGGGATATCTGTGTGAATTTTACCGTAATCGCTTTTTAAAGAGGCGGCCCCCGTGGGAGACGGATCCCTGGCGGATCCAAATATTCGCTGGTCAACGGAGGATGGCATCGAGCAGGGTATGAAACCGAGACCGTAGAGATAATCAGTCCTGCGCTCTAACCGCACGACCAGGCATTGCTCTTATTCTAATGACAAACTGGTTACAAACTAATAGCCTATTATTGATAATATACCTACACATTACGGAATGATAACTACCGGATATGTACAATATGTCAGAAGAGCGATTTTAGATAATCTTTTGGTATTGAGCATTTTCATTTAATTGGAATTAGAATGAGGATGTAGATCTACCTAAATTAAACTTCTAATTTAGCACTCTACTATATATAGATCTAAAATATATATTTGGAATAATGTAGATGTAATTTAGATAAGATTTATATAAAAAAAACACTAGATAATCAATTAATAGACTAATTGCAATATTAAATTTTAAATAGTAGATTAGTTTTAGTATTTTATAACATTGCAATATTGACATATTGACAATCTAGACTTTAGAAATAAAAATCTACACTTTAAGTCTAGAAATTAAAATTATAGATCTTGATCTAGTCTAAATCATGGCTGTCTGGTAGTGCGGTTTGTGCACTGGACTGTCGTATGGATTCATCGATGGTCCCAGGTTCAAACCCTGCCCGCTCCCATCCCCCGTCGTCCTGCGGGAGGTTTGCAGTACAACTCTGAAGGAACATCCGAAACTTGTAAAACAACAAACATTCTAACTAGACCAAGAAATTCTAGATCAAGATTCTACAATGATTTTAATTAGAACTTAAATCTAAATCTAGTTTTAAAAATCTAGCTCTAGAGTAAGAAAAAAATAATCTAGATTAGATCTAAATCTAGCTATTATGTCTTTTTTAAATGTGAGTCACATTACGAGGTTTAATAAGCATTACTATACCGAGTTGTTTTAGCATTTCATTTAAAGAATTTATTCCATATGACGTCAAAGGAAAAAAATCTACTATGTCACACGGCCTAGTTAGACTAGAAAATGTCTTCTATACGAGCAGCTTGTTGAGGGTTCATGACATTGGTGCACCGAGTGAGTTCTTTTAGCATTTCATTTAAAGAATTAACTCCATATGACGTCAATGAAAAAAAATCCACTACGTCACACGGTCTAGTTAGACTAAAAAATGTCTTCTATACGAGCAGCTTCTCGAGGGTTCATAGACATTGGTGCACCGAGTGAGTTCTTTTAGCATTTCATTTGATGGGCTAGTTAGACTAAGTATGTATATATATATATATATACATATATCGCTTTTTTTTTTGTTTTGTCTGTCAGTCTGTCTGTCCGTCATGTTAATAGCGAGAAAAAAAAAAGACTAAAAGCTATTGAAAATCTAATTAAAATTTAATTTCCCTTCCGAAACATCGCATTAGTTTTTTTAGTTTCTATAATAGATTGTTCCGGATGTTTACATATTTATAGTGAGAGAAAATAAGAATTCCATATTAATCAAATAACGTTAATTAAATTTGTGGGATGGTATGTTATGAAAATTAGATGTACCATAGTTGACCAGAAAAAACACCTTTAACTATTATTTATATTTGTTGTAAACATTTCCTGTACATTTTATAAATATATTTGACTTAGTGATACTGAAAATTCACATCGGTTTGCTATGTTTGTTAGCATATTCTAACATTGCCTCCCTTACATTTACGTTATTGTTTTAGAATTGGTGTATTTTTATGAAAAAATCGCTTGCATAATTAATTTTATAAATTAAACGGTTTGCTTTTAGAAAACCAAAAGTAGCCGTTGCAACTAAACTTTTCAAGCCGCATTTAATGGTGAAATAATATTTTTCATATCTCTTCTAGTTTTCGAGATCTGAGTGTGACAGACGGACAGACTGACAGACGGACATTTTGCACAAACCTAATAGCGGCTTTTTCCCCTTACGGGGGTCGCTAAAAAAAGACTGAATTCGAACTCATGGCTCACGCCTCCTCAAGCCGAAATTCTAACCACTCTGCTACGGAGGTGCCCCTGATTATAGAAGATTATACAGTTATGTATTGTTTGTTTCAAACTTACTTTAAAGCGGCGACCCATACAGAGGATTAATTCAGCTTATACCAACACTTTGTTCGAAATACCAAACAAAATAATTACCAATAATTAATCAGCTAATTGGTAATTTTTTTAATATTCTCGTGTTATCAGGTAAAAGAAATAATTGTGCAAAATTTCAGCTTAATCCAAGATTGTGTGTCGAACAAATAATATGTACATACCTTTTACCAGACAGACAGAGTGAGTTGATATTAGTTTTGTAAATATATATATATATATATATATATATATATATATATATATATATATATATATATATATATATATATATATATATATATATATATATATATAATCATTAAAATAAATTGAAAAAAAAATGTCATTATTCTGGCATTACTTTCTCCTAACACAAAGCCAGTGATTGTAGGAACTGCTCTTCCATTTAGTCAACAAATGTTTAACGTCTTAATGGCTAAAATGCTGAGGTAAAGGTGCTAACAAAAGACGTCAGAGAAAGTGTTAATAAATCTGCAAAATTAAAAGATATATTTACATGTTGCGTTATTCTGTCCAGTGACGAGTAAGCGCAGGCCTGCGAGCCATATCCACGACCAGTGACGCCCAAACTCATGCCCGCGAGCCATATCCACGACCAGTGACGCCCAAACTCATGCCCGCGAGCCATATCCACGACCAGTGACGCCCAAACTCATGCCCGCGAGCCATATCCACGACCATTGACGCCCAAACTCATGCCCTCGAGCCATATCCACGATCTGTGACGCCCAAACTCATGCCCGCGAGTCATATCCACGACCAGTGACGCCCAAACCCATGCCCGCGAGCCATATCCACGACCAGTGACGCCAAAACTCTTGCCATATCCACGACCAGTGACGCCTAAACTCATGCCCGCGAGCCATATCCACGACCAGTGATGCCCAAACTCATGCCCGCGAGCCATATCAACGACCAGTGACGCCCAAACTCATGCCCGCGAGCCATATCCACGATCAGTGACGCCCAAACTCATGCCCGCGAGCGATATCCACGTCCAGTGACGCCCAAACTCTCGCCATATCCACGACCAGTGACGCCCAAACTCATGCCCGCGAGCCATATCCACGACCAGTGACGCCCAAACTCATGCCCGCGAGCCATATCCACGACCAGTGACGCCCAAACTCATGCCCGCGAGCCATATCCGCGAGCCATATCCACGACCATTGACGCCCAAACTCATGCCCTCGAGCCATATCCACGATCTGTGACGCCCAAACTCATGCCCGCGAGTCATATCCACGACCAGTGACGCCCAAACCCATGCCCGCGAGCCATATCCACGACCAGTGACGCCCAAACTCTTGCCATATCCACGACCAGTGATGCCTAAACTCATGCCCGCGAGCCATATCCACGACCAGTGATGCCCAAACTCATGCCCGCGAGCCATATCAACGACCAGTGACGCCCAAACTCATGCCCGCGAGCCATATCCACGATCAGTGACGCCCAAACTCATGCCCGCGAGCGATATCCACGACCAGTGACGCCCAAACTCTTGCCATATCCACGACCAGTGACGCCCAAACTCATGCCCGCGAGCCATATCCACGACCATTGACGCCCAAACTCATGCCCTCGAGCCATATCCACGATCTGTGACGCCCAAACTCATGCCCGCGAGTCATATCCACGACCAGTGACGCCCAAACCCATGCCCGCGAGCCATATCCACGACCAGTGACGCCCAAACTCTTGCCATATCCAAGACCAGTGATGCCCAAACTCATGCCCGCGAGCCATATCAACGACCAGTGACGCCCAAACTCATGCCCGCGAGCGATATCCACGACCAGTGACGCCCAAACTCATGCCCGCGAGCCATATCCACGACCAGTGACGCCCAAACTCATGCACGCGAGCAATATACACGACTAGTGACGCGGAGAAAAACTTCTGCCCAAAAGGAAGCTGGAAGAATCGATTCCACTAAACTGGACAATTACGTTGAGGCAATGCGGGCAGTAACGTGTTTGAAAGTTATATGGCTTCCAGGTCGATAAAGTTTAGCTACCCCAATACTAATCAAACAAGCAAACTGTACGTCCAATGGAATCTACACATACATCCTACAGAGTTTCTCTGTTACTTGACAATGTCACAAATCTGAAGCAAGTCAGTTACTTGACAATGTCACAAATCTGAAGCAAGTCAGTTACTTGACAATGTCACAAATCTGAAGTAAGTCAGTTACTTGACAATGTCACAAATCTGAAGCAAGTCAGTTACTTGACAATGTCACAAATCTGAAGCAAGTCAGTTACTTGACAATGTCACAAATCTGAAGCAAGTCAGTTACTTGACAATGTCACAAATCTGAAGTAAGTCAGTTACTTGACAATGTCACAAATCTGAAGTAAGTCAGTTACTTGACAATGTCACTAATCTGAAGCTAGTCAGTTACTTGACAATGTCACTAATCTGAAGTAAGTCAGTTACTTGACAATGTCACTAATCTGAAGTAAGTCAGTTACTTGACAATGTCACTAATCTGAAGCAAGTCAGTTACTTGACAATGTCACTAATCTGAAGTAAGTCAGTTACTTGACAATGTCACTAATCTGAAGCAAATCAGTTACTTGACAATGTCACTAATCTGAAGTAACTCTTCGTCTTCTCAACCATTCCAATAGAGCATCTCAACAACATCATCTCCATATCAGATTTCAGTCATATAGCATGACGTCAGGTCCATCTGTCCTACATTTTTTTTTGTTCGAGCGATGGTCCTCTGCTTAGCAGCAGATATCTTTGAGTTGCCTCAATAAGCTGTCGGCTCATCGTCGGCGCCAGTCAGGTAGATAACTCAGGAGTTTTTTTCCATTCATGACCACTCCGTGGACTTGTAGAAGAGTCGGAAGTAAGTGTACATTCAATTTCTAACCTTTTCCTTCTGGGTTTCTGTCCATCTGTTTTCTTCATTTGACTCTCAGTCTCGTGAACTGGACGTTAACATGAACTCCTGTACTGCCTACACAGCCCTGGACTCCGCTGTCATCCACTTCATTCACAGGAGGTACAGAGGTGTGGCTAGTTTTGTTGGCTGACTTGTCCATTAGTTTTCTTGACATGTCATTCTTTCCTACATTCATTTTAAATATATCTATCTAATAACTATGAATTATATATGTTTAAGGAAAACGGTTCTTTAGAGCCAGCTCCATATGGTGTTTACATTGGGAATAAGATCAATCCATGTTCAGATCAAAGTGCGGGACACGCTGAAGGGCGAAACTTTTCTTCCATTTCAGTTCATGTATATGTCAGTGACTATCAGTAAATCAGAAAACATTTGATATGGGGTGTCTATAAATAGCATTCAAAGGCTACACGTTAAAGTCATCTTCCTAGAGGATTACGTCACGCCAAATCTTCCGAAATTCAACACCAACTACTCTGAAGCGATTATGCTTAAGTGTTGAATAAGTCTTTGATACACAATAACTGGTTGGCATTGGATAAACGAGGCAAAAAGAGGGGAGGGGGGTAAAATTTAGTAATTTGTACAACACGAGCGCGCACAACTAAGTTTTAAGCACTGTCGTTTCAAGGACACTCGGGTGACATGAAACGGTCGAATGGTCAACGCTGGGTGTCTGTCCACCTGGGGTGTCGGGTCGATCAGTTGAAAAGGAACAAAAGGTGAGGTTAGAGGTGGGGGAGGCTACAAAAAAAAAAGAGTGTGGCGGGAGAGGCAAATAAAACGCCCCCCTCTCTAGGCGTCCATAAAAGAAGTAACCACTAAAGACAAAGCTGGAAAGAAAAAAATTCGGGCAATGGTGGGAGGCGAAATTTTAAGCACACTTTTTTTTTCTTTCCGTGACAGAAGACGATTGGTTAGTTGAGAAACATGTGTGTAACACCTCTTGACTCAACTGATCTGATCTCTACAGGACAATGAACGTGTAGCTTGACCACCAGCACGGGGACTTTAATACAATCGTATTACTTACCTCGCCCAACACTGAAATGCGATGTCCTGGGACAGCAGAAAGTACTTCCACTCCTGAACTAGGCCGAAAACATCCAAAGTAATAGCCACACTCTTTCTATACACATTGGTGGTGTGACATGCACTTCGGAGTGTCCTCACGATAGTCCCCGGTTTGAACCTGCAGTCCAGCAGGAGGTTTGGCCTAGAGAACGTAATCTTCATTGCGGAAGAAACGCTCTAAACCTATAGAACAGCGATGCCCAAACCACGACCTGCAATCCGGCCCCTCAACACTTCTGCCCACAGCGCATAGTGAAGACACAATTCTTTTTTTTTATTATAGACATAGACAAGACTTCCGCAGCATTTGGTATGCAAAATCAATGCAGGAACATGAAAAACATTTTTAAAATACTTTAAAAAAAAAAAAAAAGCTTATACGAAGTGTAATTGTATCAATTACTTTGGATATAATTTAATTTGTAATAGATCTGGAACTAGAACAATAAATCTTGTGCGATTAATACTATTTGTTATAAATGTTTTTTGTTTAACGTTACTTCATGGTTTTAGCTTTCTCACTACGCTATGCATCACTTACTTGGGGGAAAATGGGGGGAGGGGTGAAGAAAAGGATATCTGGGTGAATTTTCCAGTAACTAGTTTTTAAAAGCATTTACACAAAAAAAAAAAAAACTGAACAACCTGAAATCGAACTCGTCGCTCACGCCTTCTCGGTCCGACGTGCTAACCACTCTGCTAGTGACGCACTTATGACTAGAGAAGATTGTATAGTTCTTTATGGTTTGTTTCAATTTAGTGCAGCGACCTACAGAGGAAACTAATTCAGCTTATATCAACACTTCAATCAATTACAATTTCTTTAAATTGTTCGAGATACCAAACAAAATAATTATTGGTGTTAATTGAATATTTTTTTTTTATTGATTCTTGTGTTGTCAGATAAACGAAATAATTGTAATAATCAGTAATGGCGGAGAAAAGATGACAAGTGTCAGAAGCGTTAAATACCTTGGCGCTATCGTCGCAGATGAGGAAACTAAACCTGAACCTGGCCAGAATTGCTTTAGTCTAAAGTAGCACTTGAAAAACTCAAAAAAAAAAATCTGGAAAGAAAAAGGCATAGCCATCAGCAAAATCAGACTGATGCGCTCCCTGGTCATGGCAACATTCTTATATGCTTGCGAAACGTGGACGCTGACTGCAGATCTAGAGAAGAGGATCCTAGTAATGGAATTGAGATGCTACCGGAATATTCTAGGCATCACTTACAAAGACCGCGTCACAGATGAAAAGATTAAAAAAATGATTAACACAGCAATTGGACCTCACGATGACATGCTAACTAGTGTAAAAAACAAAATAAAAACGCAAGCTTAAACTCTATGGCCACATCACGAGGTCTTCAGGGCTCGCAAAGACCTTCCTTCGGGGAACAGTATCAGGAAAAAGAAGAAGAGGGAGACAGAGAAATCGTTGGGAAGACAACATAATTAAAAGAATGGACAGGCCTGTCTCTGAATAAAATTCTATCTAAGAGAGGAATGGGGGAAAAAGGCTAACGGATCTTGTGTGGTGCCTCCACGGTACAACAGACTAATGGATAGGTGAAGGTGATTATTAAATAAGCAAAAGTGAATCTCAATTTAGCGTCCTTGACATTGTTTAGTTTTATTGTGAACCCCCCCCCCCCCAATATTAATCAACAACATGATGTATAGTTTGACAATCGGAATGCTAGGACGACAGGGCTTACTCTCATGGCCATGACTGACACAGAACAAGCAAAGTAACAGAGTTGACAATCACCAAATATCTGGAGTTATTTCATGTTCCACTAAGGACGACCACCTTCAGTGACGCAGAAAACCGTTTCCCCCTAAACCCTGTGTCTAGCTTAGAAATAACAAAACTTGCATACCGCGCACGCACGCACGTTGACGCAGACGACTTTTTTTTCCCTTCCGCGGCAAACTTGCAATGACCTTAGCTGAAAGAAAGGAGGGTGTCAAGTTACCCGGACGCGGTTCACTGACTTCACATAAATCAGAAGGGGGAAAAAGGCTAGAACACTGGTTCTCATTTTGTTTTAAATTCTTGAAGCCTTAAATCAACTCAGATTTTAACAAAACTGTTTTCATTTTTAAAAATAAAAATTACTTTTTATCAAACTTTGAAAACAATGTCAAATATTAATATCGGTACGAGGGAACTAAACAAGTAAGCTTCAGATGTCAACGGCGCGCAGTTTGGGAAGCACTGCGCAAGGATAAAAAAAAAAGGGGGGGGGGGTCATCAGGACTGCCAGTTGAGACTATTCTCTGATATGGTACATTCACTGGTAGCTCTGGCATTTTTGAACAGTGAAATCATAAAGCTATTTAGTCAAATGTGACAAGAGGGGGGAGAAAGGTAGGGCTGATCTTTTGCTACCAGATTTTCTTACAATGGTCACACAACACGAGTCGTTCGTCTCCTCAAGAAAAGAAAATGGTCGCAAATCTCCAGTTCATCAACCCAACTCGTTGAAAAACATTAACTTTGAAAGCAGCTTGTGAGAAATAGATCAATCATTAAGTGAACAGGTTAAGGGCTGGAATGGCGTTCTTCATGAAGCTAGCGACAGACATACGTGTACTGGGTCAATTCACAAGTCGTGCCGTTACAGAAACTTATTATAGAAAGATTAGAATATGGCTAGTACAGGATAACCTTCTTTAGCAATTTCCTGGAATATGTTGAAAACAGATCCTTTTCAACAAACAACATTACAATGAGAGTTTACATTTTCACATAAACTCAGAAGAGGCCCACAGAGAGATACACCCATCTGTTCAGTAAACAATGGAAATAAAAAGCGCAGGTTTCAATATTTTCAGCACGAATATCCGAAACTATTTAATACAACCTACCTCCCGTGATACATAAACGTAAGACGTATGCAGGACACAAGTGTTGCCGAAGTGATTGTATTGCTTAGTCGTCTGACGTGATTATTATTGACATTGTTAATATTCATAAGTATCTAATGAACTGATTGTTTATGACGATATGGTTCAGTCTGAGCCTGGCCTAATATGTAAGTTTTAAGATCCGTACAATAGCATAGATTTATATAGTATTCATTACAAACGGTGCTTTTTAAACAGATTGTATTCGAATAAACTTTCTCCCTCATAAGGATTTAAAAAAAAAAAAAACGCTCGCAGATAATAGGTTTACTGAATTATAAACTGTTTGGATAGAGTGTAAATCTATTGTGTCAGTGGCGTAGCAAGGGTGGGTGGTCAAATTTGAAAATCCCCTCGGCCCCGACAAGAGAGGGAGGGCCTCCCAAATGTGTCCAATTTTATTTTACATTATATATTAAGCCTATGCCATGTTATCTTGATAGTCGTATCATATACCACACCCCCAAATAGTCGGTCTTGAGTTACATCATGAAATATTATGTGTAAATTCAAGAAAACCAAAGGTGGAATGCCATTTCCAAAATCTTTGATTAAACTGTTCGCACTAGACATTATGTTAAGAAGCTATGATCTAGCTATTTAAGCGGGTCATTTCATGTCAGTCGGTAATGTTTTCAGACACGCATCAGACTCAATTTAATGGACAGACGAGATCAGCTGTTAGTGAGCCAAACGCGCGCGAGGGTGTCAGGTATCAAGTAGAACTCAGTCCCAGGCATCAAATGGAAAACGAACTCGAACTGCGCATTCAAACTTGGACACAATTGTTTGTTTTGTATCACAGAGTCAAATGAATAGATGAACAAAAACAAAATTATTTTGTTTTCACCAATTCCTCCGTTATAATTATAATAGTGATCTTGACTCTTCACTTTTTATTTAGTTATTATGGCAAGAGGCTTGGACGGATTTAAGGAAGGGTAGGAGGGGTTACTGCCTACTGGACCCACACGAAAGGGGCCCCGACAACAGAGAAAAACATCCACATTTCGAGGGTCGGCAATTTTTTTTTTAAATCCGTTTTTTTCCCCACATTTTTACCGGACACACTGTCGTGGTTACTGAGTCCGCTCATAGTATGCTCGTGATACACAAATGTAGCTCCTGCATAAAGCCTAAAAATAATTTGTTACTAAAATATGCATTTTAAATAACTTCTTTTTTAAACGAAGAAATATTAAATTAAATGTATTTGTACTCTCTTGTATAATATGGCGTCAATTTGTACATATACGTTTTTTTTATTAACAAGTGTATTTTTATTCAAGCTTTTGAAATAAGTGTGGGCCTCCGCATACTTAAATCCGGCACTGTTCTAAGGAGTCTTTTTTTCAATGAGCTCTAGATAATCAAGTTCTTCTATTAACAGTCCAGCGTTTAATGATGGTCTACATAAGAAGGAGCATAAAATGTTCGAGTACGTCTAATGTATTGATTCAAGTCTTTATTCTTTGTAAGCATTTGAGTCGATGGCGGGAATTCCCGCTGAGCCTCGCCCAAGAAGTAAGCCACATTTGATCAGATGTTTCTATTGGGAACAATTACAACTGTCGAACTTGAGATTTTTTCAGTGTGGCCAATTAGGTATTTGTTTCTCCTTCCCAAAGATACACATAAACTCATTTCATGAAAATCTTTAGAGCCGTTTTCGAAATATCCCTCCAATGTCCAGGCTCCACCCAGTTTGAACCCATGAATATTTTGGAAGCTAATGGGAAGCATTGTAAATATCCCACCAGAAACACACGATTCAGCCTGTCACTAAGGAGTCATCTATAAACGTAAACATTTTAAAAAGGATAAGTAGCTGAATAAAAGGTAAAAGCAAAGGTCCACCTTTAAAACCTTGCGATCTATGGAGCACGATGCTGTCAAGCTCATGTGTTTCTATAAACAACGTTAGCGAGGGTGTCATGGGGCCAGCAGAACGAACAATCGTCATACGTCCCTAACGTATGTCAATGACCCATTAGAGTTGGATACCTACACAAAGACAATAAATTAGTGACAATGAAAAGTATTGCACTGCTAGATCTATAGAGTTTTCAGTTCAGTTGGAATCACCCGTGCCAAAACAAAAACAAAAAAAGCACGCGACATACCTTAAACAAGAGACATAACCGTTAAAACTAGCTCACTGTATAAAACATCTGAACTTTGAAAGAGTTATCCCCCCATTCAACAGCTATCAAAGTATTTTTCCTAAGTAGCACTAAACAACAGTGGGCCAGGATACTTGACCAATGCTGTCCAGACGCTACTCCGTGGACGTGAAGAAACCTTGTCGGTAAATGAATATGGCATTGAAACTGTCACTCCAAGGGAAGTAATTGCTTATTATAAAAATACCGGCCCTTTGCTACACCAACGACTTACGGTAATAGCACTCGCAGCCAAGTGTTCCAGTGGCCTATAACAGTATACATTCGCTTCAATGTATATCCATCCTCATCTAAGTGCATGTCAGGAAGTCATTTCAACCAGTGTACGACAGTGGATCCCAAGTTCTACACTTAGGGCCTTGGGGGAGAAGAACAAAGTATGAAATCTGTGCTACCAAAAAGGGAAAAACCGACATTGGTTGCGTGTCCGTCTCAAAAGCGCAATTGACAATTCGATTCAAACATACCTTTGTATGCACATATTGGTACACATTTTGACAATACCTCTATTCAAGTAATAACTGAACGCTGATCTTAAAAACGGCTCTAACGATTTTTAAAGAGAAATTTATCAGTTGATGTATATCGCTGAGAAAAGAATGACTAGCTCGTTGGCCACACGGGGGAAAACTCTAGTTTGACCGTTATCATTTTTTTTCAAGTTAAAAAAGGATTTGATTTGATTTGTTGATTTGAGGCACATCGGCACAATTTAGGCCATGTCGTGCCTGCAGTCCCTCAAGGACCACTCTCTCTCTAAACAACAAGGGCCAGATTCTATACAGTCATATAATTAAAATCAAGGTCTATTCACAGTTAAAATAGTAAGGGTAGTAAAAATTTAAATATTTGGTAAAAATCTAATGTAAATAGTGCATGTTCACAAATTCAGAAATCAGATCTTCGTAGATAGCCCCACTTCCCGAATAAAGCTCAGTACCTTCCCAGGGTCGACATTATTAAATAGTGTTTTTAGATTAGTGGCTCTAAAATATTTCGCCCTGACATCCTGGTATCTGGGGCAATCAACGAGGATATGTTCCACGGTGAGGCGAGAGTCACAGTACTCGCAAAGTGGGGGCTCCTCTCTCTTCAGTACAAAAGAGTGCGTGATGTAGGTGTGGCCAATCCTAAGTTTGGACATGGTTGTGCTACCACGCCTTGTCAGACCCTTAGATGTGGGCCGCCACCTGACATCCGCCACAATCTGCCTGAGTTTACTGTGAGTCTCAGCCTCCCATCGGTTCTGCCACTCTCGATAGGTGGCAGAGGCAATACTTTGTCTCAGGTCCGAGTAGGGAATTTGGGTTCCTGACACCGCATGATTTAGGGCTCTCTTTGCTTCTCTGTCTGCGGCTTCGTTTCCCTCAATGCCAACATGGGAGGGGACCCAGATGAAGGTGACATCCCTGCGGTCGGCTGTTATTTGGTCCAACAGCTTCAGGCTCTTATGTACCAATGGGATGTCAGTCTTCATCCGCCCCAAAGCTTGCAATGCAGATTTGGAGTCGGAGCAGATTATAAATTTACTCCTTTCTGATGCTTTTACGGCCATAAGTGCAAGCAATATTGCGTGCAATTCGGCCGTAAAGATGGAGCAGCCATCGGGGAGTCTACGGGAGATTGTTTTGTTCCGAAAGGAGCAGGCACACGCGACCTTTCCCTCCATTTTGGATCCGTCTGTGTAGATGGTGCCACAATCTCCGTAGCTCTCCTGCAGTTCCCTAAAGTGGACTTGTAGTATGCTTGGGTCTGTATTTTCTTATTTGAAATTAAGGAGGGATAAATTTAAAATTTAAAAAAGGAAATAAATTTAAATTTGGCTAGCGATCTAGATCTAGGTCTATATCCAACAAACGTTTTGAAAGAACTATCGCGTTATTGAAATGACTTTCGCTTTCAGTATTTCTGACTGAAGAGTTTAATAAATTAATATTCAGAAACATTTTTCACATCGTCTTTTAAGTCTAGATCTAAATGCTTATCATTGGAATATTATACAGTGTACATTCGCTTAAGCAGGATTCTTTCTCGGGGAGAAGGGGGCGGGTACAAAAAAATTGCATTGTTTTTAAATCTAACATTCCTACATTTTTAAGAGAAAAACAATAAATTGCAGAGAAGGAGGTATTGTCAATTTTAAAAAGTATTTTAAATGTTTTTCTTGTTAAAAAAACACGATTTTACAGGCAGTGATTAGTTATATTAAATAGTAGTCCACGAGCAGAATGTGTTTCCAAATTCGTCATTCTTTGTACCTCATAACTCATCCTAGTGATATGATTGTAGTTATTGACGTTTAATACTCATCATTTCTCATATCAACACATGAAGATATACCGTGACTGATCCCAAACCTTTTGGCCAGACAGAGCGACTTGATACAAGCTTTGTAAAAAAAAAAAAAAATAAATAAACCGTAAAAATAATGGAGAGAAGGCTAAAAAGTCTAAATTAAAATTTTAAAAAAATTAATGCTCTTAGAATTTGTTCACACTTGTATTTCTGAACTTTGAGTTCGCTGGCCATCCCAAACGAATCCACTCCACTTTGGACAGAAGAAGAGCTTAATCATATAAGCGGATTATGGGAGGATTATCTCTCGAACTTAGAAGTTATTTTAACCACTTATATGGTCAGGATCTCAGAGACCTTGGTTCTATTCTTGGCACAAGTATTATTTCAGAATCTCAAAGATCTTGGTTCTGTTCTTGGCACAATTATTATTTCAGGATCTCAAAGATCTTGGTTCTATTATTGGCACAAGTATTTCAGGATCTCAAAGATCTTGGTTCTGTTCTTGGCACAAGTATTTCAGGATCTCAAAGATCTTGGTTCTGTTCTTGGTACAAGTATTATTTCAGAATCTCAAAGATCTTGGTTCTGTTCTTGGCACAAGTATTTCAGGATCTCAAAGATCTTGGTTCTGTTCTTGGTACAAGTATTATTTCAGGATCTCAAAGATCTTGGTTCTGTTCTTGGTAAAAGTATTATTTCAGGATCTCAAAGATCTTGGTTCTATTCTTGGCACAAGTATTATTTCAGAATCTCAAAGATCTTGGTTCTGTTCTTGGTACAAGTATTATTTCAGGATCTCAAAGATCTTGGTTCTGTTCTTGGTAAAAGTATTATTTCAGGATCTCAAAGATCTTGGTTCTATTCTTGGCACAAGTATTATTTCAGAATCTCAAAGATCTTGGTTCTGTTCTTGGCAGAAGTATAAATTCACACTGAGACAGTAGTCAAGGTAAAATTAAAATTAAGAAGACTTAGCTAAAATTGTGAAGTATCATTTCAGACCTTACGATCTATAGGGTAAATGATGAAAAGGTCATCTGTTTCTACATTTAAGGGTTAACAAGGAGGTCATGTGGCCAGCACAATGACCAACCACCCTATTTCCCAAACTAATGTAGCCCGGGTTACACTACCCAACCGCAACGTTGCGCCCAAATGGAAACAGTCGCTAGGGGAGACAACTAGACTAAACGAGACCAATCGTTATATTTAGTTCTTAATATCTAATTCAAATCTATCATTTGAAAGTGATCGTGCTCATCTTACAATGTCTTGATCTAAGGGCATAACGGTAGATTAAGTCTGGCATTAATGACAGTAGATACGGAGGATTCTCTCCTAGACTCGGCCTCCGGCCTCGCCGGGTAGAGTGAGCACCGGCGTGTCTCAAGGAACTGTGATTCTTGCGTTAGTTATTATCTCCACTAAAGACCCAAATGAACATCTCATGGTATTATTGCAACTCAAAGGACGTAAAGCAGAGACAGGCAAATGTTGTAACAGTTGTAGGCTTAAAAAAAAATAAAGATCTAATTCCTTTTGAAAAAATTTTCACAATTTCAACAAAGTGAATCGCATAGAGTTTATCGCTTTGGTTAAAACGAGCAATAGAAAAACGAATACTTTTAAAAAACAAACCTTATCTAAGGGAAAGAACCGCTAATTACTGCCTTTTAGTGAAAATTACAGGGTTTAGCTCCCTTTCTGCTATATAAAACAAAATTAATTAATTAATACAAAAAGATTCACTAAATTGGTAAAATTTTGTATGAATAATTATGCAAAATTTCAACTTTGACCGAGAATGGGAAATAGAAGATAAACATGTCAAAACGCAAAAGGGGGGATTAAATCCATACATACATCTACATTTCTCATTAAGAAGCATTTATTCCCCTTATTTAGATCTCGAGCAAGATAGTTAATCAGCAATAACTAATTAATTATTTAATTAATCGGTTATTTTATTTATTGATTCATGTCTTGTCAGGTTTAATGAATAATTGGGCAAAGTTTTAACTTGATCCGAGAATGGGAAATGGGAGGGGGAAAAAATTGAAACTTTTGACTAGATAGAAGCTTTGTAAAAAAAAAAAAAAAAAAAAAACATTTATCACGAGACAAGTAAAAGGAAACTCTATTTCGTATTTGTATGTTGGGGACTTTTTCCCATTTGGAAAAATTTTTTTAGCTTTTTTTTTTTACCGAGGATTTTTAAAGAGAAGATCTAATTTACTTTACAAAGTTTACTTACTTATTGAAATATTGTTGAAAAAATAATTCTAATATTGACATTTAGCTATCTTAGAACAACACTGTTAATTATGGAGGAATTTTTTCTCTGCAGGTCCAAAAGACTTCAGAAACAACAAAATGACTTTAACCTTCTTTTTTTCTCTTAAAGAACGATCTGTAGATCCAACCGTTGTATTCCATAGTCGATTTTACATGTCATCTATATTAAATGTCATCTATTTTACATGTCATCTAGACCAAGGAAAAGTGGAAACTTTTTTTTAAATGTTAGAAGTAATTACATTTGAAAACAAATTGTCACTTTGTGCCAAAGATTTCAAACAGAAACTCTAATTATCTTTCCTACCGATCGAAATTTGTCTATCAAATAATTGTAACATTGAAATGTGCTATCTAAGAACGTCATTGTAAATATGGAGGAAGTTGTTCTCAGCACACCCAAAAACTTGAGAAGCCGCAAAGCGACGTTAGTCTTCGTTTTTAAAAATCTGACTGTCGCGCTCACAGAAATCATTCGCCTATTAATATTGATACTTTGAAATTCAATTGTTGGATTTAAAAAAAAAGAATTGTGGAGTTCAAAATTCAATTTTAGCCAATTCAGCGCTTATGGATCAAACTGAACGTGTATTAATATTACAACACCAATGGTCTGACTTGATCTAGAGAGGGAAGGTATTTGCATTTTTTTTTTAAAACAAGAAAAATTGATGTAAGGAAGCAGACCCGAACTTGGGGTGTCGGAGCATGTCGGAGCAATTATTAAGAATTGAAAAGGATCCGTTGGGTCCCGCCCTTGCAGATAGATGTCGCAAAGCGATTTCCTCAATTCTGTCAGAAGAGCGCTAAGCTTAGTTCTACAGTAACACCAAATGACTGTGGTACTTAACAAGTTGGGTAAACAAAAAAATAGCTATTAAGATTTGAGCTTGGTCCTGGTTCAAACTTGCCTGGTGTGAGCAGAGCACGGGCTAATAGACTCGGGCTACATCTTTCTCATTTTGTCTATGTAACCTAGACAGTCAGAGAGAGAGAGAGAGAGAGAGAGAGAGAGAGAGAGAGAGAGAGAGAGTGTTTCTTTTGATAATTTTAACTGAAAACAAAAAGTAACTTTATTCATCTAAATTTCAGTTCATTATTATTTAGAGAGAGGGGAAGATTTCAAGGATTAAAACTGTAAAAAAAAACATTTCACTTCACCAAGTGCTATTAGGCCGCGTGTTTAGCCCCAAGCTACGATAGGTATCTCTAGTCTGTAGACACTTGTTCTGAAGGAAACCAATCGTGCAATTAAATAATATCTCCGCCCGAGTGTACCATCTGATATAAAGCTTCACATGGCCTAGAAACTTAACGGGTATTAGGGCTCAGTGAGGCTGATACATTTGTTTCTATACGGGAGTACAGATAGTGCATTGGGAGTACAGACAACGTTCTAGTCGCTTAAGGTTCAACACTTCAAACATATCTTCGGGCGTGGCGCCGAAATTGTTTAAGAAAGACTCCCGCAAATATGAAAGTGTCGAAGCAGCGTAATAATCCGGAAATATCATTCTGAGGTTCCTTCTAAAATTAGTTACTTCAACAAGATATTGACAAAAATTGTGCATCCACTTTAGGTATACAAAAGTTGTGTGTCCCCCTAACTTTTTATTTAAGGTATACAATGCTTTAAAAAAAAAGAAAAAACAACTTGACAATTATACCAATTAGATTAGAACTTATAACATTGTTAACACCTACATAAATAAATTACTGCTTTTATATAGCGCTACTTTCATGCTTATAGCATGCTCAGAGCGCTATGGCCCAATCTCTGGGGAGCGGGTGTCTGGGAGAAGATTTTTGTGCTGCCTTTAGGCGCTCAGTAACTCTGCCCGAGTCGGGTGTCGAACCTCAAGCCCCCTTCATAGGTTGCCAAGCCAAGTTCAAGCGTACTTAGCCTCTCGACCACGCTTCCCACACCTAGTAAAATCTTTCTAGTCCCCCAACCCATATCACTCTAAATGAAAGAATTGACTTTAAAAAACCCGTAAGCAAAGTGTTCTGAATGATAATGACAGTTTTGAAAATATTTTAACCTAAGCCTGAGCAATCAGTCAAACCAATACATAAGCGATAGTAAATACAATAAATATTTAAGCAGATTTGACAAGTCAATGAATATTTCTTTAAACAGACTGGGAGTTACGCAGTGATCCGTTCACATATTTTAAACAACAACATTCGATGCATCTGATTTTCTGTGACCAAAAAAAAAAAAAGCAAACACTTATGTATATATAGTTAAGTATTTAACGTTAGAACATTCGTACAATAACTATGTGAAAAACCAATGCATATTCACGAAGCAGTTCAGGCTAACAAAAGGACTCATGTGTTCCTTGACCAAATGAACACAATTTACAGGAGTTGTGATACATTTGATTTGAAATGGGCGCTCTCCTTCAGGCTGCACAGGCCCATTGTGATTCCCGGAGCTTGTTCCTCAACACCGACAAACACTTGGGGAGAAAATGTCCCCGCTTTAAACAGCGGGCAAAGTTTATTTTATGGACCATAGCCAAGGGATTAACCCCTTCGTCTCAACACCCCCACCCTCAACTCGGCTCAGATAACCCTGTTTCTCTGGCGCAGTGATTCTCAACATTGCCAGCGCGATGATCCAGGAAGAATTCCGACCACAGGCGCACTGACTCATTAAGGCAGGGAAACCAGATTCAGTTCAAAAATTTAAAAAAAATTTGAAATAACAATACACTTCGCTTCTCTGTCCTGTTGTCTTAGTTTGGATCAGTGACAGTGACCAAGGGTTCTCGGACTAGCAAAGGCCCAAGAGACCCCAAGATGTTGAGAACTCTTGCCCAAGGAATCAATACGAAGTGCAGGTTAGCTCAACAGAGCATACGCTTCAAGTGAATACACACACACACATATCGAGTCGAACACAAACACTAAGATGGTGTATTACCCCCGTGGTTCTGAATGACAGATTCAAACAAGGCAGCGAAGTAATATTTGAGAGAGGGAAAAAAAAAAAGAAAAATACAAGGTAAGCCTACGGGGAATGAAAACAGAGAAAAAAAAAGGGGGGGGGGGGAATGGGGGGGGGGGGAGAAGAATGTATTAGATAAGAAAATGCAGCCGGTAGAGTTGACAACAGTCCGTGATATGTGCAGTAGCTAGACACGTTGCCAACTCCGTGATTCTTTATGTGCACAAAGGCGCAAGCTTGGGTTGTGCTCCTTGGTCAAATAAAATAGTCGATCTTTGTGTGTTCCCTACACAGGCAATAAGCCGCGTCTACAAGAACAACTTGCTCATTTTAAACCAACAAAACAACTTTTTTGTACAACAGAGTTAGGTCGGGCGAGCTATATTGTGTGACATTATCTTTCCCATTCCTGTTCACGAGATTTTATTTACGAAATCATGAGCTACCGGTCCTAGATCTAGGTATTCTCTGGCATTGCCTGCAGAGAGATTTTTTTCTAGAGTCACAAAATCACATGCAGTGCCATCAATAGCTATCCATAGTACTGATACTTTAATACATGAATCTTTAGTAATGATACTTTAGTGCATTAATCTTTAGTACTGACACTTTAGTACATCAATCTTTAATACTGACACTTTATTACATCAATCTTTAGTATTGATACTTTAGTACATCAATCATTAGTACTGATACTTTAGTACATCAATCTTTAATACTGATACTTTAGTACATCAATCATTAGTACTGATACTTTACTACACCAATCGTTAGTACTGATACTTTAGTACATCAATCTTTAGTACTGATACTTGAGTACATCAATCTTTAGTACTGATACTTTAGTACATCAATCATTAGTACTGATACTTTAGTACATCAATCTTTAGTACTAATACTTTAGTATATCAATCTTTAGTACTGATACTTCAGTACAACAATCTTTAATATTGATACTTTAGTCCACCAATCGTTAGTACTGGTACTTCAATTCATCAATCTTTAGTACTGATATATCATTTCAATGTCCAATAATTTGAATATGTTTGTAAGAGAAATAATGTTAAAATGTAAATGATTCCAATAAAGTCGACACCAGTAGTTACAATACCAGAGATTAAGAACAACCCCTTTCCCCAATCATCCCACAATGGATGTGGAGAACCCTCCCCACCAAAACAACAAAAATGTTCTTGAAAAAAAAAAAGGGTTTCAGATAAAGTCAAGTTTTTTTTGGGTGAGAAGTTTTAAATGAGAAGAGAGGGTGCTGCTGACAAATGAAGCCCGCCCCCCCCCATCCACCCACACACAAAAGGAAAAGACAAAAGTAAACTAAAACTTCAATTGTATGTTTGATATATCACCTAAATATATTTCGATAATAAAATGTAATAGGATCGAGTCGTTTTCATATCTACTTAACGGTAAATTGTGACAAATGTATGCCCACACTTTGACCTCTCTCACACAGACAGGAAATATTACCAAGCTCTTCTACTCCAAAAGTTTAAACTCCAGACCCATCTACATAGGCACAAGTGCATTCATAAATCTTAACGCTGTCAATTGTACAAAAGTCTATTGGTGTTCAAAACATACAGTCCCGGAACAACAGACTCAGACATTGGAGCACAATGGAGAAATCTGCCCAGGGTTGACTTTAATGAAGCTCAGGGAGAGACGGCCTACAGAGAGTGGGGAGGGCTGTCTGGCTTGGAGAGTCTATACACTGATTGAAAAGAGATTTATTGATAGTGGGAATTAAAGCGTAAAAAAAAAAAAAAAAAGTCGTGTGAAATTAATGTTTTTAAAGTTAATAGAAGATCTTTACATTTATTCTCTTGACACATTACACTAGTATGAGTATGAAAAAACGTGAGTTTTGACAAGTTTATGACTTTAAAGTCGATCTAGTTCTACGGGTAGTTAAAGTTATCAGATGTTTGCAATATCTCGAGGCCCTAACTGAAAGAGGACAAGACGTAATATACAAGGAACAATGCTTGGAACTGGCACTTCAACATGAGGATTGCACCGAGCTCTTGCTGGGAGTATAGACCATGATGACATTAAACTCTCGCTGTGAGTAAAGACCAATATGACATTAAACTCTCGCTGGGAGTATAGACCATGATGACATTAAACTCTTGCTGGGAGTATAGACCATGATGACATTAAACTCTTGCTGGGAGTATAGACCATGATGACATTAAACTCTTGCTGGGAGTATAGACCATGATGACATTAAACTCTTGCTGGGAGTATAGACCATGATGACATTAAACTCTTGCTGTGAGTATAGACCATGATGGCATTAAACTCTCGCTGTGAGTAAAGACCAATATGACATTAAACTCTCGCTGTGAGTATAACATTGAGACCATGATGGCATTAAACTCTCGCTGTGAGTATAACATTGAGACCATGATGACATTATACTCTCGCTGTGAGTAAAGACCAATATGACATTAAACTCTCGCTGTGAGCATAAAATTGAGACCGTGATGACATTAAACTATTGCAGTGTGTATAGCATTGAGGCCATGATGACACCAAGAACTTGCTAGTCACAGCAACTGATCCAGTCAACTGCAAAGTCTTTTAAGTGTAAACTTCAAATAGTCAAGCAAAATGGATCATTTTCTTCAGGGAATAATATTTGTTTACAAATGTGTCAATTTTAAAACTTAGAACAGACGAGGGAATGAACTTTAAAAAGTGTTATACAATTTAAATGGACCTCGTTAACCAAAAAGAACGGTCACGTGATGTCCACGGATAAAACAAAGAAAATTAAGGTCACGTGATATCCATGATTGATTCAAATTAGGTCGTAAGTTGTGTAGAATAGATAGAGAAGCACATGACCCTGACTCATGAGTATTTGTTTACGATTGGTGAATCCATCGATGATGCCTGAATTATTATTGAAAAAAAAAGTCGCCTCCTGGGCAACTGGGCAATAAAAAAAAAAACGTCTATAATAATTGGGCTATAAGCACGTCATTTTTAAACTGGAACACAAACTATTTTTAAGCGAAAAGAATTCAATCCTAGTGTAAGAGAGTGTACAAATTAAGCACAGGCAGATTTACACAACCCTCGCACTCAACCCTCGCTAAATGTGTCAAGTCAAATTGCCCTTTCAGACCTTGCGATCTATAGGGCAGATAATGTTAAGGTCATCTGTTTCTTTGGCCAACGGTTAATGAACAGGGTCTCCTGTGGTCAGCTAAACGACCAACCGTACCTATTAAAGCTGGGTGGACTCAGGGGCGCCCTAAAAATCCCGACATTCAAAATCACAGTCTTCAATGAGATTCGAACCAGGGCCCCAGGTTTGGAAGCCAAGCGCTTAACCACTCAGCCAGCGCGCCCCCTCCGCTAAATGTGTAATCTCGAGAAATAGTCGCGCTCAATCAGCCTGCACTATCTTACACACACAGACATTTGAAGAGAACAATAATGTACAAATGTAATAATGTACTGTTCTTGCGCTATCAAAGGCTGCACAATATCCTTTCAAATAGGCAAAAAGCATGTTTAAATCTAAATATTATAATCGCCACCAATAAAATGACTAGATTTTAAAAGGATTCCAAACTAACTTAGAGCTATTTCCATGAGCAACAAACCAAAGCGTACCCGCAATCCAAACAAAACACTTGACACTATTTACCTTTTACATTGGAAAAAAACGATTGAGGTCGTAGAATGCAGAGTAATTCACACACAAACGAAACCAGTCACAACATAATGGCGGCGCAAGAGTCGACTCTCCCAAAGGAAGCAACAGAGTGGCAGAGACCAACAATCCGTGTCGTGAAAGGTACAAATAAATAATAAGAGAAAAAAAAAGCAGGAACATAAACACCTCAATAGAGTTGCGGATATTTCTGGGGAGTTGTCCAAGTCACTCCATTCCCCCTTTGTCTGAGCGGGGCGTCTCTCTGTTTTAATAATGCTCGAGTACAACTCTAAAAATCGTTGACACTTTCAACTGTACTGTAAATCTTTCTGATAAGACAGTGATCCCCTCCCAGACTGGTGCGATTCAAGTCGCTTCTTTGCCGTGGCTCTAACTGGGAATACCTCGTGGTGACTTCATGAAAACATTTGGGAATCCCTGTGATAAGAGAAAACCCACGTGGCGGCTGAAGGCAAGTTTTGAAGAAATCAAAGAGCACAGGGTGGCGTAATCCACTGGCAATCGTCTGCTACAGAATGTATTAGATCTAGGTCTTGCATTTGTGCAACACTGATAGGATTCAACAATGTTTCACATATGCACACATAGTTACTACCAAATGAACCCGCACATTGACTGCTATGCTCTCTCCGATTAATATCTAACAAGCTAGTAATACACATTTAAATAAAAACAAAAACACCAACAAAACAGAACAAAGTAATCGAACACGTTTTTTGCATTAACTTTACAACCCCAGACGTACGAGTATACATTTACACTGGACAAGGTGTATGGCTTATCAATTGCCTATTTTCAGAAAGTCGAAAGGAGAAGCCTAACTGTGTGTTGGTGTTTGCTCTATTCCAGAAAAATAAAGTAGAATGTAAAAGTTTGTATTAATGTCCTTTATAGACATCAATAACGTCTGACCAATCTTAATGTAACTTGGCATGAACGTGCCTTAGATAATAGCGGTGATCTTAGGAGATGTCAAGTTGCCTTACAGCAAGAGAGCTTACTAGATTTAGGCAAATGAGGCATTTGACATAGATTTTAACTATTATAACAACATAGATGTCTTGTATTATATAACAAAACAAAAACAGAACAAAAAAGCCCGAGCAAAGACGGGTAAAAAACCATAGCTAGTTACATATAAAGTAACTTCCTGCTAGATCTACATATCTAGATTTAAATCTAGACTCTATGGTGTCTATAACTACATTACAAATGATTTTTTTAAATGTTAGAAAGTGTATACCTTGATATTTGTAGTGATTCGCGACAAGCAACAATGAACGCGTGAGAGTACTCTCTAATCTCGAATAAAATCTACAATGTTAAGACGTCAGCCATATTTGACAAAATTTGTCCCGGAGTCATTAAAAAAAAAATGATTGCAAAGAATATATTGCTCCTTGATGTTCGGCGCCAAATCTGGGGAATGTGGAAATTGTGTTTTAAAAATGAAGAACACAAGTTTTCTTTCGAGATTAGCAAATTCACAAAATGCTAAACGATCATGTTGGATTTTTCTTTTCCTTATCGGTATTGATAGTGTACTAAAATGTGAGAATAGAAATCATCTCACTGGCCTGTCTCTATATTTCTGTCTCAGTGCATACAACCAAACAATCTAGGCACAATTAAATCACACCACAAAGGGAATTAGGGGGCGCGGTAACTGATCGGTAAAGTGCTTGACTTTAGAACCGGGGTTCGAATCCTGGTGAAGACCGGGATTTTTAATTTCTGGAGCTTCGGGCGCCTCTGAGTCCACCCAGCTCTAATGGGTACCTGACATTGGTTGGGGAAAAGTAAGGCGGGTGGTCGTTATGCTGGCCACACGACACCCTCGTTAATCGTAGCTCACAGAAACAGATGACCTTTACCTTTACATTATCTGCCCTATAAACCACAAGGTCTGAAAGGGGAACTTTACTTTACAAATGTGCTTTACAAAGGGAATTAATTGTAATGTAGAGAAAAAATAAAGCAACGAGCAGACCACAAACTTTCGGTGAGAAAACAAACTCTGCACTTCTGTAATGTGAAGACGAAACATCAAGTTCACATCCCATCATTAATGAGCAAAGAGATTAACTTGAACCAATCCTAGAACTAACACTTTTACCAGGCCTAAAATGAACGAACAGGTTACACCTAGGACATTGAACGATTGATTCAAGTCCACAATTAGAAAACAGGAGTCAACAATTGAATAAATTACTATTATTTTGCTTTCCTCTATGACAGTGAATGCGAAATGCGTGGCGTCTGGGTTGATCTTTATAGCGCTTACTGTGGGAGGGGGGGGGGGGCAGTCTGTTACGCCGTCCTCCTTTAAGCTTGTCAAAGAAGATTGCCTTCGGCATGCGGTCGTCTCCCAGGTGAGATAGGCGTCCACACGGGTCTCCAGCATAGTTATTAGTAATGTAGTAATGCAGTCTTGCCAGCGCATGTTCATCAGGGTGCATCTTTGATGGGAGCGTTTTAGGAGCCTTAAATGCCTTCGATAGAAAACCCAGATCTCGGAGCCATACAAATGTGTCAGCAGATGGCCTCTGAAAGTGACAGTTGGAGAGCCTTAACAAAGGTTGCGGGACATACATTTGAGATCCAAAGGAAAGCCCTCATTGAAGACAGGCACAGAAGACAAAAAGAAAACTCAAATAGACCGCTGGCGGACAACGGTTTTGTCTGCACGAGGTGCGGAAAAAATATGCAGGCCGCAAATGGGTTTGCGTAGTTATGTGAAACAATGCAATCGAAAACATTGCCTTTATAATTTGGACAAAAAGCACAAAAAGGAGTTAATTAAAGAAAAAACAAATGCAAACGAATATGCAAATAAAGTAGTAATAAATACTAACATATTGATTGGTCTAGATCAGTGGTCTTCAACCTTTTTTGGCCTACCGCCCCCTTTTCGAATTTTTTCTTTAAAAAAAATCCGCCAGCGCCCCCCTCTAAGAAAAACTGTTATAAAGAACCGTGAGAAGCAAATTTGAACAAAATATCATCTATCTATTAATTGTTATGCTGTCAATAACACTTATCCCGCTTGGGAGACGACCGCATGCCAAAGGCGATTGTTGTGAACTCCTTGGCCTATGACTGACGAGCTTTGAGGAGGACTGAGTTACAGAGGTGTCCCCCTCCCCGGTGAACGCTATAAAGATTTATTCATTTCGCTCTCACTGGCATAGAGGAAAGTACCTGGCAGCATTCTCTGGCAGCAGATAGCCTCTGAGAGAAACAGTTCGAGAGCTCTTACAAAAACTGCGGGACAAACATTTGATACTCAAAGAAAAGCCATTATTGAAGACAGGCGCAAAAGGCGGAAAGAAAACTTAAATAGAACACCAGCATACAAAGGCTTTGTCTGCATAAATTTCGGGAAAATATGTAGGTCGCAGTTGGGTTTGCGTAGTTATGTGAAACTCTGGACTAAGCAGTAATCTTCGAAATTAAAGGCAAAAAAAAAAGCAGCCAATATTATCATTATGCAAAAACTTATGTCAAATAATTTGCAGAGATTACACACAAAAATTAATTGTAAAGACTTTCTTTCAAATCCTAAGAATAGTCTCCGTTTAAATTTTTGACTATTAGGGCCTACTGTTTTTAGGTTTAATTGTAAATATATTTATTTTTTTAATATAAATATTATTATTGCTGAATTCACTACAAAATGAAATTAAGCTAACCTTGTGCTTCCTGCAGTCTGACAATATTAGAAATTTCAAGCTTTAAGTTAGCCAAGGCAAGGCGAAGGTCTTCTCTAGTCGCTACATCCTGTCTATTTCTTTGCTTATTCATTAACTTTGTTACGTACTAAATCTAGGTTAACCATGTAGGTTTACTGAAAAGCTTAAACATAATTCCTATTTCGACCACAGTTTTGGAATTTTACTGAAACATTTAAATTCAGCCACATCTCTGTTGTGCCTCAGGGACGTAGCTAGGAATTTCCATTGTTTGGAGGGCCAGGGGGCTTGACATCTTTGGGGGCCGCTGCATTTTGCGTAATATTTAATTTAATTAATTAAAAAAGCACTAATTTGACCCCCCCTCTTAAATGGGGGCCCGGTGGATCTTCAAATTTCCCCCCTCCCCCCCCCCACCCTAGCTAAGCCACTGTGAGCCTCCTATGTTTACATTCTTTTTACTGAAGACATAGTTTTGTCATTTTTTCATGCAACTCGATTTGAACGTCAGTAACAGATGTTTAATAATTGTCATTTATATATATATATACTTTTAATTTTAGAAGCGAATCTTAATTTCTTCATAGAGCATTGTTATGTGAATTGCATAGATATCGGTGTCCTTGGGCAGTAATTCATTTGTCCACAAACAAGTTATGTGAGAGTGTAAAACTCTTTGAAATAGATTTAATTCCTCGATAAAAGAGAAAATGATATGATCAATGACAGTCAATTTCTTTCCTAGCAGTCGGAGGTTCGTTTCATTCACTTGTGTTAGATGCCTAGCATGGAAAACATTTTTTTAGCCTGCTTTAAGTCATCGCCAACTGTTGAATCTTCCTGTTTCTCAAAAAAAATAATTATTCAAGAGCTTAAAAAAACGAGCCATAACAATTAACAAACCCCTTTCGAAATCCAGCGAACTTCAGTTTACAACAAGAGTCTAACACCTTTTTCATCATTTGTTTTTACAGTTTTATAATTAAATTCAAATAGAAATGAAATTGCGGGCTAAACTTTTCTTGTGTATCATAACTCACAATGTGAATAGTAAATAGATTTGTTCTTTATTCTATATTACCTATAAAGTCATTGTAGCGTCCAACCACTGATGGTTTCCTATGTGTCCTCAGAAGCTACATAACTAGACAATTTTGAAATAATATTTCATCTCTAACAGAAAAAAAAGTATTTTTGTGTTACATATGTTTTAAAATAAATTTAGTTTTAATCAATTTTTCAACAATATTATAAGAATTTTCAAAAAGCTATGCATTTTTCTAAGAGGCCACTAAAGCATATCCTGCTTTGGCGTTTTTTGTTTTTAATATTGTTTTAATTGTAGATTTTTATAATTGTTCGTGAATATTCTTAAATTATATCTGGATATCGCTATATGTTCGTGAAGCCGACTTGGTTTCATAACCTCATCTGAAAATGCGATCAAAGTAGAACATTTTTTTTCTAGTGGAAATTCACTAAATCTCAAGGAAATATGACATGACATACCAGTGAGTTTTCGTAACAACATTTTATCAATGTTTTTTGTTTTTAAAAAGTTAAATTATTCTATTAAATGTTACCTGTATTGTTTTTTTTTTTTGCAATTAACATTTACATATCAATATATTGACATATGTAGATAAAATAAACTCTAATCTAAAAGGCGTATTACCTACTTTGTTTATCAAATCTTAAACGTTTATACGCGCCAGATCCAAGGACAATAAATACTCTCCAATCACAGTAAAAGAGTAAGAATTTTAAAATTAAAAATGGGATTCCCGAACTCCTTTTCTAACGCTGTTTCTGTTCTTAAATTAGAAGCAAGTTATTTATAATTTGTCTATATTTAGTTTCCCAGCTTAAATGTTGTAGAATTTTTAAATTTATTTTGTTTCAGAGCACCTTAAATTTCTTCTTTCCGCCTTTATGTCCAGCGCCCCCTTACCGCCCCATTTTGTGATCAGCGCCCCCCTACCACCCCTTTGGCTCTCAGCGCCCCCCAAAATCTCGAAAACGCCCCCTAGGGGGCGATATCGCCCCCGTTGAAGACCACTGGTCTAGATTCTAAATCTAGTCGTTCTGTGCCGAATAAATATATAAAATCAGCTTCGTCTATCATCTCGACTATAGTGTAAACATATATACACAATAAGTGGTAAGCCAAAATACAGTCTTGGACTTAGCGCATTTTCTCAACTTTTGTTTTTACAAAGCTTATAGTAACTTTTTTTAAAACTCTCTTTGTCTAGTGCAATGTTTGTACACGTTATTTCTCCCAGGCCCATTCTCGGATCAAGTTAAAAACACGAATCAGTCCAATAATTAACCAGGTAGTTATTAACCATTGGTTATTTATCATTTTCTTTAGTATTGAAAATGGGAACTAAATGCTGGATGTGGATGTCTACGTGGAGTTATTTGTGCACCCTTTTACCTCCCACTTCCCATCCTCGGATCAAGTTGAAATTTGACATGAAATTATTCATAGAGGACGAAAAAGAAAAAATCTATTTTAAAAAATGAAACACTTTTTTATTTATTTATTTTATATAGAAAAAGGAGTTTATTCCTGCCACACTGGGATATATGGCAGTGAGTTTGCAGTTCTTCCCTTAAACAACCCCCCCCCCTTTTAAATATTTTGCTTGTGTTTTCATCTGTAGTCTTTCCTTTTTGAATGAGGAGCAAAGGTTGTTGTTTTTGTGTTTTTTTAACGTTCTACCTTTGCTAGTAACCAATTAAATTCTCTTTTCCAGAAACGTCTGTATTTCATAAGTGTTAGTACTGCTGAACACTAATGGTACTATTCTAATCCATCTCTCTAAGATTAGTCGGTGATAATCAACATGTACACGAGCTTCACTCAGTATCTCACAGAGACCGGAGAAGAACAAACAAAATAATCTGTTGCTTTTCGAGTCCCCTGATGATTTCAACGAGCGTTTATTCTTTTTACTGCTTAGCTGTAGGATCTGTATGTGTCAAGGAAAAATTGCCTGCTGTTCAGCACTGCCATACTGGGTTTTTATAACCAGACCCCAAAGATCTTTGAAAGATACGTTAATGCAACTATTCAAACAAAACCAGCCACGGATGATGCTGCATACGAGTTTGGTGACTATTTAGATCTAGATCCAAACACACGTACGTGTAATTCCCCTTCTTTTTATTTCTCTCTGGTAGATTATACAAATAATGTGCAAAGGAATAACCCCAGACTTAGCACTTTTGTTGCTGCACCAATCACCTTACCCCTCCCCCCTCCCCCCACACGGCAAACTAATACATCAACAGTAGGAATCACTGTAATTAGATCCACTTGGAAACAGAAGAGAGAACAAAAATATCTCCAAATGTCAAGGGAGAGAATCAAACATTCCATTATAAATCCACGAAGATCCACCCTGCTCCTTGGTAATCCCCCTTTCCTCCAAAACAAAAGTTGTTGTTTTTTGTGTTGTTTTTTTAAGGCGACACCGAGAGAGGTTCTCAAAGAATGACGGCGTGGTCACAAGACCGCAAGTGTCATTGTCTCCTTGCACGCTGTGCTGATCTAGAAGAAAATGAGAGAAACCCTGAAGATAAAACTAGGCAGGTCTAAAGTTATGGTATGAGAATAGATACTGACACCTTAGAAGTTATACTATCCACACAAACACCTACAAATTCACGCCACTCCACACTTTGTAAGTCTTTTTCATCTAAAGCCGACAGGCAGAAAAGTGCAGACCAAAATAATTGCGGGACCTTTGGAAACCGAAAACAAAACAATACTTGCACAAAATAATGAGCGCGGGGTCGGGCACCACTAGTCGCTGCCCCGGACACTCAATGACAGCCCTTGTTGACTTTTTAGGTTTTATAACGTAAATATATCTTTTTTGCTTCAAAAAACAAAACAAAAACAAATTCAAATGCATTTTTTATTAGGTGGGAGGGAGAGATTCCCTTGTCCTTTTTTTTTTATAAACATGCTCGATGTCAATACACTTAATACATTCTATTGTTTAAATTAACCAATTAACGTACACTACTATTGAATTGATCTATTAGTGTACACTACTATTAAATTGATCTATTAGTGTACACTACTATTAAATTGATCTATTAGTGTACACTACTATTCAATTGATCTATTAGTGTACACTACTATTCAATTGATCTATTAGTGTACACTACTATTAAATTGATCTATTAGTGTACACTACTATTCAATTGATCTATTAGTGTACACTACTATTAAATTGATCTATTAGTGTACACTACTATTCAATTGATCTATTAGTGTACACTACTATTAAATTGATCTATTAGTGTACACTACTATTCAATTGAAGGTCAGATGTGGCAGTCCTGACTGAGAGTGAGAAGAAAATTCCAAAGGAAAGTTTGCTCTAGCAGACTCGTAAAACATGAGCCAAAGAGCTGGCAGTGCGCTCCTGACCTTGATGTAAACTGCTCACTGTATCAATGCCGTCAAAACGACTTCACCTCCGTCAGGCTTTAACAACCACATTAGAATTCAAGAAAAAAAAATGTTTAGAGCTTCAACTGGCGAGAGCTATGAGAGGTGCAGATAGCACTGCAGTGATCACAAATCCCTATTAATATTAATAAGTTTTTAGGTCCGAAATATATGTAAGAGTGCATATTTCATATACTACGTAGACCCAGCTGTGACCTATATATTTTGTCAATCTTACGTAGACCCATACGCTGCTGACCAGATGGAACCGTCCAAAATAAAGCAATCGGCATGAAAATCTTGGTAAGTGGTCAATTAATGAATCTCTTTTCTGATGGCATACATTACTAAAGAAACTAATGTGCGTGACTGGATTTGACATTGTGTTCCAAGTTTAGTTCATTTTTTCAGCAGATGTGTTCGTGTATCTTATGTACGAACCTGTACCCTATTTGGGGTCAACGAGAACACGCTCAATGTGATACGTCTCCGTGACTCGATTCACAAGAAGTCCTATAGCATTTGATTTTTTTTTTTTTTTTTTTGATTTGAGGCACATCGGCACAATTTAGGCCATGTCGTGCCTGCAGTCCCTTAAGGACTACTCTCTCTCTAAACAACAAGGGCCAGATTCTATACAGTCATATAATTAAAATCAAGGTCTATTCACAGTTAAAATAGTAAAGGTAGTAAAAATTTAAATATTTGGTAAAAATCTAATGTAAATAGTGCATGTTCACAAATTCAGAAATCACATCTTCGTAGATAGCCCCACTTCCCGAATAAAGCCCAGTACCTTCCCAGGGTCGACATTATTAAATAGTGTTTTTAGATTAGTGGCTCTAAAATATTTCGCCCTGACATCCTGGTATCTGGGGCAATCAACGAGGACATGTTCCACGGTGAGGCGAGAGTCACAGTACTCGCAAAGTGGGGGCTCCTCTCTCTTCAGTACAAAAGAGTGCGTGATGTAGGTGTGGCCAATCCTAAGTCTGGACATGGTTGTGCTACCACGCCTTGTCAGACCCTTAGATGTGGGCCGCCACCTGACATCCGCCACAATCTGCCTGAGTTTACTGTGAGTCTCAGCCTCCCATCGGTTCTGCCACTCTCGATAGGTGGCAGAGGCAATACTTTGTCTCAGGTCCGAGTAGGGAATTTGGGTTCCTGACACCGCATGATTTAGGGCTCTCTTTGCTTCTCTGTCTGCGGCTTCGTTTCCCTCAATGCCAACATGGGAGGGGACCCAGATGAAGGTGACATCCCTACGGTCGGCTGTTATTAGGTCCAACAGCTTCAGGCTCTTATGTACCAATGGGATGTCAGTCTTCATCCGCCCCAAAGCTTGCAATGCAGATTTGGAGTCGGAGCAGATTATAAATTTACTCCTTTCTGATGCTTTTACGGCCATAAGTGCAAGCAATATTGCGTGCAATTCGGCCGTAAAGATGGAGCAGCCATCGGGGAGTCTACGGGAGATTGTTTTGTTCCGAAAGGAGCAGGCACACGCGACCTTTCCCTCCATTTTGGATCCGTCTGTGTAGATGGTGCCACAATCTCCGTAGCTCTCCTGCAGTTCCCTAAAGTGGACTTGTAGTATGCTTGGGTCTGTATTTTCTTTTTTGAAATTAAGGAGGGATAAATTTAATTTGGGTTTATTCATTAGCCAAGGATGATTCTGAGGGGTTTCTATTTTAGAGATTTGGTCAATGGGTGGGGTTAAATTTTGGATGGGTTCTCTCATTCGAAGGCCCAACGGCCTATGACGTTAGGCCTTCGATTGTATAATTCTACCTCTGTGGGGTTAAATATGGAGTCAAAAGCAGGGATCGTGGGGTTGGATTTTAGCTTGACTATATACTGCATTGCAAGCTTTTTCATTCTTATATCCATGGGGAGTTCTCCAGCCTCCACATGGAGACTTGGGATAGGTGATGTACGAAACGCGCCGAGACAGAGACGCAGGGCAGCATTTTGTATTGGTTCCAGTATTTTTAGGTACGGCTTCCTTCCTGCTCCATATATTATGGATCCGTAGTCTAGCTTGGATCGAATTAGACTCCGATAGAGCAGCAGCAAGGTATCTCTGTCAGCTCCCCGGTCCGTATGGCTGAGTACTCTTAGTATGTTTAATGACTTTTGGCATTTCTTCTTAAGTTCCTTAATGTGGGGGAGAAAATTAAATTTGGAATCTAAGGTGAGGCCTAAAAATTTTGTAGTTTTCACGACAGGGATCTTCTTTTTGTGTATAAATAGTTCAGGGTCTGGGTGGAGTCCCCTTAGATTACAAAAATGCATACTAACTGTTTTGGAGTCTGAGAATTTGAAACCATTATAGTTTGCCCAACCCTGAATTTTGTTTAAACATAACTGTAATTTTCTTTCTAAGGTGTTCATGTTTTTCCCATAAGTAAGAATGACAAAGTCATCAACATACAAAGAGCACTCTATGCCAGGGGACAGCGCATTTATGATGCTATTTATTTTAATGTTGAACAGGGTGACTGACAGAATGCTGCCCTGGGATACACCCATTTCCTGGTCATGAGTGTCAGAAGCGGAGTTGCCCACTCGAACCTGAAATTTTCGGTCTTTCAGAAATTCCTCCACAAAACGGGGGAGGTGTCCCTTAAGCCCCATAAGCGCCAGGTCACGTAGAATGCCATGTTTCCAGGTTGTGTCATAGGCCTTTTCTATATCGAAGAATACAGCTACTAGATGTTCTCTTCTGAGTAATGCATTTCTAATATAAGCTTCCAGCCTTACCAGGTGGTCAGTTGTTGTCCGCCCCTGCCGGAATCCGCACTGGTAGTTTGAGATCACTTTATTCCTTTCCAGGTACCAGACCAGCCTACTGTTAATCATTCTTTCCATGGTTTTGCAGATGCAGCTTGTTAGTGCTATTGGTCGATAGTTAGCTGGGTCAGAGCCGTCTCTTCCCGGTTTAGGTATCGGTATAACTGTGGCTTTCCTCCAGCTGTTTGGGAAAGCGCCTGTTTGCCACACACAGTTATAGACCCCTAGCAGGACTGCCAATGAGGGTTCGGGAAGGTGCTTGAGGAACTGGTAATGGATTTCGTCTTCTCCAGGCGCTGTGTCATGTGACTTGTCCAGCGATTCCCTCAGTTCCTCAAGCGAGAACGGTTTGTTGTAGTCTTCATTGTTCTCTGACCTGAAATCAATGGGGTGTCTTTCCTCCCTGGTTTTGACTTTTTGGAACTCTGGCGTATAGTGTGCAGTGGATGATTTTTCTGCTATTGAGGATGCAAGGCAGTCAGCTATTTCTCTGGGGGACGTGACAGTTCGTCCTTGGTTTTTCAAATGCCCTATTGCATTTGATTCTTTCCCTTTGATTCGCCTTACTGCCTTCCAAACCGCTCTAGCAGAAGTTTTGGCATCCAGACTGCCGACAAAACTTCTCCAGGAATTCCTTTTGGCTGACCGTATGGTTTGTCTAGCCTTTGCTCTAGCTATCCTGAATAGCTTTAGGTTTTCCTGGGAAGGATTCTTTATAAATGCAGCCAGTCGTTTTTTCCTATCACCAATAGCACTTTTGCAAGCTGTATCAAACCATGGTTTGCTAGGCCGTTTTGGATTTGCAGAGGTTAGGGGTACAACTTTCCTGGCTATACTTAGTAGCTTGCTAGCAAAGGTATCAGCTGGGTTCTGTTCATGGAGGATATTTTCTGTGATATCCTCAGAGCATCTTTTTTGGAATTGTTCCCAATCGGCTTTATTCAGTTTCCACCGCTGAGGTCGTCCCAATGAAGGGAGATTGTTAGTAATGATGATTGGGAAGTGATCACTTCCCCGTAGATCATTGCTAACTGACCATTTAAAATCGTCCAGAAGTCCGGGGACGCATACGGTGAGGTCAATGCATGTGAATGATCCAGTTCCTGGGTGCAAGTAGGTCGGTGATGCATCATTAAGTATGCATAAATCATGTTGGAGGAAGATATCCTCCAGCATACGACCTCTTGTGTCGGTATTGTTGGATCCCCACATGGTGTTATGGGCATTGAAATCCCCAAGGATTAAATAAGATTGTGATTTGTGATTTGTGATTTGAGGCACATCGGCACAATTTAGGCCATGTCGTGCCTGCAGTCCCTTAAGGACTACTCTCTCTCTAAACAACAGGGCCAGATTCTATACAGTCATATCATTAAAATCAAGGTCTATTCACAGTTAAAATAGTCAAGGTAGTAAAAATTTAAATATTTGGTAAAAATCTAATGTAAATAGTGCATGTTCAAAAATTCATAGATCAGATCTTCGTAGATAGCCCCACTTCCCGGATAAAGCCCAGTACCTTCCCAGGGTCGACTTTATCAAATAGTGTATTTAAATTAGTGACTCTAAAATATTTTGCTCTGACATCCTGGTATCTGGGGCAATCAACGAGGATATGTTCCACGGTGAGGCGAGAGTCACAGTACTCACAGAGTGGGGGCTCCTCTTTCTTCAGTACAAAAGAGTGCGTGATGTAGGTGTGGCCAATCCTAAGTCTGGACATGGTCGTGCTACCACGCCTTGTCAGACCTTTAGATGTGGGCCGCCACCTGACATCCGCCACAATCTGCCTGAGTTTACTGTGAGTCTCAGCCTCCCATCGGTTCTGCCACTCTCGATAGGTGGCAGAGGCAATACTTTGTCTCAGGTCCGAGTAGGGAATTTGGGTTCCTGACACCGCATGATTTAGGGCTCTCTTTGCTTCTCTGTCTGCGGCTTCGTTTCCCTCAATGCCAACATGGGAGGGGACCCAGATGAAGGTGACATCCCTACGGTCGGCTGTTATTTGGTCCAACAGCTTCAGGCTCTTATGTACCAATGGGATGTCAGTCTTCATCCGCCCCAAAGCTTGCAATGCAGATTTGGAGTCGGAGCAGATTATAAATTTCCTCCTTTCTGATGCTTTTACGGCCATAAGTGCAAGCAATATTGCGTGCAATTCGGCCGTAAAGATGGAGCAGCCATCGGGGAGTCTACGGGAGATTGTTTTGTTCCGAAAGGAGCAGGCACACGCGACCTTTCCCTCCATTTTGGATCCGTCTGTGTAGATGGTGCCACAATCTCTGTAGCTCTCCTGCAGTTCCCTAAAGTGGACTTGTAGTATGCTTGGGTCTGTATTTTCTTTTTTGAAATTGAGGAGGGATAAATTTAATTTGGGTTTATTCATTAGCCAAGGAGGGTTCTGAGGGGTTTCTATTTTAGAGATTTGGTCAATGGGTGGGGTTAAATTTTGGATGGGTTCTCTCATTCGAAGGCCCAACGGCTGTATGACGTTAGGCCTTCGATTGTATAATTCTACCTCTGTGGGGTTAAATATGGAGTCAAAAGCAGGGTTCGTGGGGTTGGATTTTAGCTTGACTATATATTGCATTGCAAGCTTTTTCATTCTTATATCCATGGGGAATTCTCCAGCCTCCACATGGAGACTTGGGATAGGTGATGTACGAAACGCGCCGAGACAGAGACGCAGGGCAGCATTTTGTATTGGTTTGGTTTGGTTTGTGATTTGAGGCACATCGGCACAATTTAGGCCATGTCGTGCCTGCAGTCCCTTAAGGACTACTCTCTCTCTAAACAACAGGGCCAGATACTATACAGTCATATCATTAAAATCAAGGTCTATTCACAGTTAAAATAGTCAAGGTAGTAAAAATTTAAATATTTGGTAAAAATCTAATGTAAATAGTGCATGTTCAAAAATTCATAGATCAGATCTTCGTAGATAGCCCCACTTCCCGGATAAAGCCCAGTACCTTCCCAGGGTCGACATTATCAAATAGTGTATTTAAATTAGTGACTCTAAAATATTTCGCTCTGACATCCTGGTATCTGGGGCAATCAACGAGGATATGTTCCACGGTGAGGCGAGAGTCACAGTACTCACAGAGTGGGGGCTCCTCTTTCTTCAGTACAAAAGAGTGCGTGATGTAGGTGTGGCCAATCCTAAGTCTGGACATGGTCGTGCTACCACGCCTTGTCAGACCCTTAGATGTGGGCCGCCACCTGACATCCGCCACAATCTGCCTGAGTTTACTGTGAGTCTCAGCCTCCCATCGGTTCTGCCACTCTCGATAGGTGGCAGAGGCAATACTTTGTCTCAGGTCCGAGTAGGGAATTTGGGTTCCTGACACCGCATGATTTAGGGCTCTCTTTGCTTCTCTGTCTGCGGCTTCGTTTCCCTCAATGCCAACATGGGAGGGGACCCAGATGAAGGTGACATCCCTACGGTCGGCTGTTATTTGGTCCAACAGCTTCAGGCTCTTATGTACCAATGGGATGTCAGTCTTCATCCGCCCCAAAGCTTGCAATGCAGATTTGGAGTCGGAGCAGATTATAAATTTCCTCCTTTCTGATGCTTTTACGGCCATAAGTGCAAGCAATATTGCGTGCAATTCGGCCGTAAAGATGGAGCAGCCATCGGGGAGTCTACGGGAGATTGTTTTGTTCCGAAAGGAGCAGGCACACGCGACCTTTCCCTCCATTTTGGATCCGTCTGTGTAGATGGTGCCACAATCTCTGTAGCTCTCCTGCAGTTCCCTAAAGTGGACTTGTAGTATGCTTGGGTCTGTATTTTCTTTTTTGAAATTGAGGAGGGATAAATTTAATTTGGGTTTATTCATTAGCCAAGGAGGGTTCTGAGGGGTTTCTATTTTAGAGATTTGGTCAATGGGTGGGGTTAAATTTTGGATGGGTTCTCTCATTCGAAGGCCCAACGGCTGTATGACGTTAGGCCTTCGATTGTATAATTCTACCTCTGTGGGGTTAAATATGGAGTCAAAAGCAGGGTTCGTGGGGTTGGATTTTAGCTTGACTATATACTGCATTGCAAGCTTTTTCATTCTTATATCCATGGGGAGTTCTCCAGCCTCCACATGGAGACTTGGGATAGGTGATGTACGAAACGCGCCGAGACAGAGACGCAGGGCAGCATTTTGTATTGGTTCCAGTATTTTTAGGTACGACTTCCTTGCTGCTCCATATATTATGGATCCGTAGTCTAGCTTGGATCGAATTAGACTCCGATAGAGCAGCAGCAAGGTATCTCTGTCAGCTCCCCAGTCCGTATGGCTGAGTACTCTTAGTATGTTTAATGACTTTTGGCATTTCTTCTTAAGTTCCTTAATGTGGGGGAGAAAATTAAATTTGGAATCTAAGGTGAGGCCTAAAAATTTTGTAGTTTTCACGACAGGGATCTTCTTTTTGTGTATAAATAGTTCAGGGTCTGGGTGGAGTCCCCTTAGATTACAAAAATGCATACTAACTGTTTTGGAGTCTGAGAATTTGAAACCATTATAGTTTGCCCAACCCTGAATTTTGTTTAAACATAACTGTAATTTCCTTTCTAAGGTGTTCATGTTTTTCCCATAGGTAAGAATGACAAAGTCATCGACATACAAAGAGCACTCTATGCCAGGGGACAGCGCATTTATGATGCTATTTATTTTAATGTTGTACAGGGTGACTGACAGAATGCTGCCCTGGGGTACACCCATTTCCTGGTCATGAGTGTCAGAAGCGGAGTTGCCCACTCGGACCTGAAATTTTCGATCTTTCAGGAATTCCTCCACAAAACGGGGGAGGTGTCCCTTAAGCCCCATAAGCGCCAGGTCACGTAGAATGCCATGTTTCCAGGTTGTGTCATAGGCCTTTTCTATATCGAAGAATACAGCTACTAGATGTTCTCTTCTGAGTAATGCATTTCTAATATAAGCTTCCAGCCTTACCAGGTGGTCAGTTGTTGTCCGCCCCTGCCGGAATCCGCACTGGTAGTTTGAGATCACTTTATTCCTTTCCAGGTACCAGACCAGCCTACTGTTAATCATTCTTTCCATGGTTTTGCAGATGCAGCTTGTTAGTGCTATTGGTCGATAGTTAGCTGGGTCAGAGCCGTCTCTTCCCGGTTTAGGTATCGGTATAACTGTGGCTTTCCTCCAGCTGTTTGGGAAAGCGCCTGTTTGCCACACACAGTTATAGACCCCTAGTAGGACTGCCAATGAGGGTTCGGGAAGGTGCTTGAGGAACTGGTAATGGATTTCGTCTTCTCCAGGCGCTGTGTCGTGTGACTTGTCCAGCGATTCCCTCAGTTCCTCAAGCGAGAACGGTTTGTTGTAGTCTTCATTGTTCTCTGACCTGAAATCAATGGGGTGTCTTTCCTCCCTGGTTTTGACTTTTTGGAACTCTGGCGTGTAGTGTGCAGTGGATGATTTTTCTGCTATTGAGGATGCAAGGCAGTCAGCTATTTCTCTGGGGGACGTGACAGTTCGTCCTTGGTTTTTCAAATGCCCTATTGCATTTGATTCTTTCCCTTTGATTCGCCTTACTGCCTTCCAAACCGCTCTAGCAGAAGTTTTGGCATCCAGACTGCCGACAAAACTTCTCCAGGAATTCCTTTTGGCTGACCGTATGGTTTGTCTAGCCTTTGCTCTAGCTATCCTGAATAGCTTTAGGTTTTCCTGGGAAGGATTCTTTATAAATGCAGCCAGTCGTTTTTTCCTATCACCAATAGCACTTTTGCAAGCTGTATCAAACCATGGTTTGCTAGGCCGTTTTGGATTTGCAGAGGTTAGGGGTACAACTTTCCTGGCTATACTTAGTAGCTTGCTAGCAAAGGTATCAGCTGGGTTCTGTTCATGGAGGATATTTTCTGTGATATCCTCAGAGCATCTTTTTTGGAATTGTTCCCAATCGGCCTTATTCAGTTTCCACCGCTGAGGTCGTCCCAATGAAGGGAGATTGTTAGTAATGATGATTGGGAAGTGATCACTTCCCCGTAGATCATTGCTAACTGACCATTTAAAATCGTCCAGAAGTCCGGGGACGCATACGGTGAGGTCAATGCATGTGAATGATCCAGTTCCTGGGTGCAAGTAGGTCGGTGATGCATCATTAAGTATGCATAAATCATGTTGGAGGAAGATATCCTCCAGCATACGACCTCTTGTGTCGGTATTGTTGGATCCCCACATGGTGTTATGGGCATTGAAATCCCCAAGGATTAAATAAGGCCGGGGGAGTTGTTTCAATAGGTCCTCCATGTCTGTTCGGTTTAATGGAGCGCCTGGTGGTAGATACAGGCTGCAGCAAGTGATAACCTTGTGAAGGGTTATCCTAGCTGCTACGGCCTGTAGTGTGGTCTGTAGTTCTACCCTCTCATGGGGGATGCTATCCTTCACAAGGATACAGACTCCACCTGATGCTCTCTCTGCATCCTCAACATTCTTGGTGTAAGCACGGTAGCTTCGGAAGCTGATGCAATCTTTCAGAAATGTTTCCTGTAAGCAGACAGCTACAGGAGTCTCAGAGTCCATCAGTAGCTGCATTTCCTCGTAATTGGCCTTGAGGCCTCTACAATTCCACTGTACAATTCTGGAATCCATGGCTTATTCTAGATGACCTACTTGGAGCTATTTGGCCTTGGGAGGCCCCCGGAGGGGTTTCCCTTTATTCCAGTGACCTTGGTATTTTTATTCTTGGGTTTGGATGGAGAGGAGGACAACCCCCTTTTGGGGGAAGTCTTTCTCTCTGGAGAGGGGAGATCCCTCTGGTTAGAGCGGAGGTTATTTCTTCCTCTCTCACCTCGGGCATCCTCTCCGCTTTGATTTCTCCCCTTAGGGAGTTGGTCAACCTCTAACTCGGTAGAGGTTGGGGTGTCTGGCTGGGTTCTCTGAGGAGAACCTGTGTCAGACATGATGTCTCCGGGTTCTCCCGGAGTATTGGTTTTGACATGCTGCTCAGTCTCCATGCTCTCATCAGCGAGCACAGAGAACCTGTTCTTTAGCATGACAACAGGGCTTTCTTGTTTCTTCAGAGGTGTGTTCTTTGGCGGTGTTTTCTTCTGAGTTGGGGGAGGAGGAGGGGGTGGTGGGGTCAATGTGTCCGTCTGTGTGGCTATGGATCTTCCTATCTTAGCAACAGCCTGGGCGTAGGTCTTTGTCAAGCCGAATTGGCCCTTGGGTAGGGCCAGTACAGCCGATTTCGCCTGGCTAAAGGTACATCCGTTTCTTGCCTTGTACTCCTGCACGGCAACCTCCTGTTTCCACACAGGGCAGTCCTTGGAGTAGGCTGAGTGGCCAGCTTGACAGTTTGGGCATTTGAACTGGGCTGTGCAGCCCTTGTCCTCATGACCCTCTCCAGCACATCTGGCACACACAGTGTTCCTCTTGCAGACTGCCGCGCCGTGTCCATAACCCTGGCACTTGAAGCACCTCATGGGGTTAGGTATGTAGGGCCTCACTGGAACTCGTAGGTATCCTGCCTTCACATACTCTGGCGGTGTCCTAGTTCCGAATGTGAGGATAATAGTGGCGGTTTTGACCTCCTCACCCTCCCTGCGCCTGGTAATGCGCCGGGCATGGGTGAGTCCTTCAATGCCCTCCACTATTTCCTTCTCGGAACATTCCAGTAGGTCCCTAGAGCTGATTACACCTCTGCTGGTGTTCAGACTCTTGTGTGGCATGACTTCCACTTGGAGATCACAGAGTCTTCTGCATCTTAAAAGCCCATCAGAGTGTGTCTTGCTGTCTACTTCTACAAGGAGTTCCATTGTTTTGTGTAGCTTAGACACACTCTTGGGCTCTCCCACTACTGACTTGAGTCCCTTATAGATAATAAAAGGGCTCAACTTGGTCAGGCTTTTTCCCTCCTCTGTGCATCTAACCACCAGAAATGATGGCCAGGTGGCACAGCTTTTTGGGACCTCCTCTTTTTTATCGTCAATTCGTCGTTTCTTGCCCAGACATAGGTCTGGGGCAAGTATTTTTGTGTGTGTTTTTTTGTCCATATATATTTTGGTTAATTCGGCACCTGTGCTCCCCACCCGCCATCGAGTCCAACAAGGGGACGGGCCATTCGGATGTCCAGAATGAGCCCGCCAGGGCTACACAGGTGCTATACTCAGTCAGCTGCTACATCGGACATGTGTCCGATACAGCAGCTCCCTGATTGACCCTCCAGCCACCGCCCTCCAGCATAGGTCGACGACCTATGCTGGTAGCTCGGCATGACCAGCCGGTTGACCCAGAGCGGGCCATCTGGGTCTCAGGTCTAGGGGAACTTGGAGCCAAAGTATTGTGTTGTTGTGGTTTATCCTCAGATAGCCACCACTCAAACACCAGGATCTCTTTATCCCCCCTTACCCGTCGCAGTCCACGGCAAACAGACTGGTCTAGGACGTAGTGAGAATTTAAAGTTAAGGAGACAGTGTGATGATCAATGAAGGCAGACTTAGGAAAAGAGGAGGCAGACACAATGATAGAAAAGAAGTAGGGCACTTTTGAGCTCCAAAAGTGCTAAGGAAAGAGGAGCGCAGTTTAACGTCATGTCTCGGGACGGCCTATAGCATTTGAACAGTTGTTTCTTCTCCTGAACTCGTACAACGACTATGGTTCATCTCGTACAACGACTATGGTTCATCTCGTACAACGACTATGGTTCATCTCGTACAACGACTATGGTTCATCTCGTACAACGACTATGGTTCATCTCGTACAACGACTATGGTTCATCTCGTACAATACTTTATCGTATGACAGCCCTATTCTGGACAGAAATTCCCGTCCACATAAAACGAAGGTTGAGGTGGTATTTGCTTTGGCGGTAGAGAACCACCAATTTTTCGTTTGGCACGCTTTTCTTCCAGAGCTGAAGCCGGTGCTTTTTCGCCGACCATAGCTTTCTTTGTAACCATCTCTCCATATCTAAGGCTATGTCTTCCTATTCATCAGGAGTCTGGGAGCGCCCTGACCACACGTACCCGTGGCGGAGGTTGTCCAGACCTGAGCAAGCTATTATAGCACAGTGCAGGACAGGCCACTGTCCTGTTAGTTCATGTTTCTCACGGCTATGGTCAAACTTTGACTCACGGTGCCCCCGCTGCGGGGAAGAAGAGGAAACCGTGTCTCATTTTCTTTTTGACTTGCTGATCTCCGTTTTGACAGGTCAGGGAAACCACAAATTACCTGAGAAAACTACCTATGATAACACCTCTGAGCCTCAAATGGAACACCAGCAAAAAAGCATGAAAATTCATTCTCTAGACCAACTTTAAATCCGGCCCTAAAGGTGACAATAAAATCAGGACGGCCTGAAACAGACACCACCCACCTTTGTTTGTACTCCCCCCCCCTCCTATATGAGTAACAGCGAAACAGAGAGAGAGAAAAAAAAAAGGTTAAATTCCTTGCACATCTAGTCCAGCCGTGTCGCCTCATTCTTATGTATTCAACAACTAGAATCTATGCCCCCCCCCCCTCCGCCAAAAGAAAAAAAAACTTTTCTCAAAGCACCCGTCTCACGCTTTAACAAGCGCCATTTACACTTACACTTGGTTATACCCGTAAACGTCCTTGTACATGTAGGCTGTAGTGTACATTCATTGTACACATAGGATAATCGGGGTCAAAGAAATAAAACGCATGCATAGATATTGAAGATTTACTTGACTTTAAAAAACAAGAAATAAAGAGAGAGAGGAAGTGTAAAGACAGATTCATATTTCAGGTCTACAGGCTCTACGCTATGCGCTGATTGCAAGGAAGAGTTGAATCTTATCTTTTAATCATTGAACAGACTTTCCTTCAAATACAAACTTGTGCACAACTCTTATCATTTTACTATCAACTGCTGCAGGACTAGAGAAAATGGCGCCTGTTAAGAAACTTTAGGATTGCCTTTTATTATATAGAAATTAAAAGATTTACCGCATCGAGGCGTGAACAGTCAACAACAACACTAGTTAACAAATAAGGCTATTGCGAGTAGTTCACAAATAAGGCTATTGCGAGTTGTTTTTTTCGTGTGTTTGTAGCTGATGACGGCCTCATGGCCTTAACGCCTTGTGTTTTTACTTTGGTCGTACACCGTTTCCTTTAATACTATGTTTATTGTATGTTCTAATGTCCCGTATATGTTCCGACATTTAACTCTTTAAAAAAAAAACATAAAAAAAATCATCTCTAAAGTTACTACATTTATATACACCGGTAACAAAGAAGATGTACGCTGTCAATGAGTCCGACATATGTATTCTATGACATGGTGTGCGTATCTCCAAGTATGCAGTCACTTCAGGAGGAATGGCATACATCTACCATCTGATTGGGACTTAATTGCACATGGTTTTTAATGCTCCAGTTGAACTGAAGCGGCTCCTGGCATCAGACTAGATTTACTTCTCAAACAGGAGCACACGATCACTTTCCACGGGTGGATCTAGCCTTGCACTTTGGACGGTAAGAACGATGTCTGATTGTTTTGTTCACTTAATTTCTTGTAAGTTAGGTGGGGGGGGGGGGGAGTTTAAATAAACCAAGAAAGGGAGAAATCTTTCCAAGTTAAGTGTATAGCTTCACGAGAGAGCCATGCATGCTATTCTTTTGGTGACAATGTATTTTGGTCAATGCTAAAAGTTAAAGGAAGGAATTCACCCAACTTGTATCAAACATGGCGTGAGAGATAAGTCACGTATCTCCCCCCCCCCCCTTTCCCCTGTTCAATCTCTAAATCTCTGTAGACTGAAACAAACACCGCCAACACCCCCCTTACACACACACACAGAGGTCTTTGAAACCCATAACTTGTTCCATGGCAATCTGTTGTTGAATCTGTCCCTACCTCTTGTCACATTCACAGCCCAGAGCTGTCACATTCTCAGGATTTAATGGGGCAAATGGTGCAAGAACGGAACACATATTTCAAAGGGGGGACAAAAAAGTCAAAGTGAACTATGGGTAGTTTGTCGCATGCTTCGTTGACAAATGTTTAGGACAGTTTAGTTAGAATCATCATCCATATCCAGAGAGAGTCCAAGTTACTGTAGTGTTCATGTTGTTGTTGGTTTTCATGTCACGTTTTGGTTCCGTGTTAATCTACTTTCTTAGAAGAAATCATTATACACCGAAAGACCTCGAGCCTGCGATGAATATTTTTTAAAGTGGCAATCGGCTTGCGCAGGTCAATACCACTTCAAATAATAGCAGACTGTCAGACAGGCCGAGAGAAAATAGACACGACGACAAGTAGTCAGGGACTACAGACTACTAACAATAGACATAATGGCAAGTAGTCAGGGACTACAGACTACTAACAATAGACATGATGGCAAGTAGTCAGGGACTACAGACTACTAACAATAGACATGACGACCAGTAGAGTCAGGGACTACAGACTACTAACAATAGACATGACGACGAGTAGAGTCAGGGACTACAGACTACTAACAATAGACATGACGACCAGTAGAGTCAGGGACTACAGACTACTAACAATAGACATGACGACGAGTAGAGTCAGGGACTACAAACTACTAACAATAGACATGACGACAAGTAGTCAGGGACTACAGACTACTAACAATAGACATGACGACAAGTAGTCAGGGACTACAGACTACTAACAATAGACATAATGGCAAGTAGTCAGGGACTACAGACTACTAACAATAGACATGATGGCAAGTAGTCAGGGACTACAGACTACTAACAATAGACATGACGACCAGTAGAGTCAGGGACTACAGACTACTAACAATAGACATGACGACGAGTAGAGTCAGGGACTACAGACTACTAACAATAGACATGACGACCAGTAGAGTCAGGGACTACAGACTACTAACAATAGACATGACGACGAGTAGAGTCAGGGACTACAAACTACTAACAATAGACATGACGACAAGTAGTCAGGGACTACAGACTACTAACAATAGACATGACGACAAGTAGTCAGGGACTACAGACTACTAACAATAGACATGACGACAAGTAGTCAGGGACTACAGACTACTAACAATAGACATGACGACAAGTAGTCAGGGACTACAGACAACTAACAATAGACATGACGACAAGTAGTCAGGGACTACAGACTACTAACAATAGACATGACGACAAGTACACAGGGACTACAGACTACTAACAATAGACATGAAGACGAGTAGAGTCAGGGACTACAGACTACTAACAATAGACATGACGACAAGTAGTCAGGGACTACAGACTACTAACAATGACGACGAGTCAGGTACTAATAATAAGGCTTGTCTTCGAGTCCGAAGATTAATGAGGAATACAGTATTTACTATTTATCGTGGCTATGCATCCCCAGCTGTGACCCACATATTTTGCCACATCCTGCACGGCATAACCATTGTCCGCCGGAGGTCGATTTCGAGAAGGAGGACTACAGACTACTAACAACAGACACAGACAGGCAGATACTAAGACGTGCATGCGACCCGAAATGTCACACCTGAAGTCCACGTGTGACAGCTCTGCTAATAAAATATTATATAAAACCACCTATCACTCTGAGAAGTAAAGCGATTGGATTAAGAACGGAATGTCACAAGTTGGAATTCTGGCTTCAGACGTTTTCTTTTTAAAGAAGTCATGCGCCGAGACAGAAATTAAAAGTTAATTATAAGTAACATAAACATGAACTTGACGTCACCCGACACACATAAACATGAACTTGACGTCATCCTACACACAGAAACCATAAATTGACGTCATCAGGCAGACAGAAAGGGTAGCATGGCGTCATCCGGCAGACAGAAAGGATAAGATAACGCCATACGGCAGACAGAAAGGATAAGATAACGCCATACGGCAGACAGAAAGGATAAGATAACGCCATACGGCAGACAGAAAGGATAAGATAACGCCATCCGGCAGACAGAAAGGATAAGATAACGTCATCCAGAAGACAGAAAGGATAAGATAACGTCATCCGGCAGACAGAAAAGATAAGATAACGCCATCCGGCAGACAGAAAGGATAAGATAACGTCATCCGGCAGACAGAAAGGATAAGATAACGCCATCCGGTAGACAGAAAGGATAAGATAACGTCATCCGGCAGACAGAAAGGATAAGATAACGTCATCCGGCAGACAGAAAGGATAAGATAACGACATCCGGCAGACAGAAAGGATAAGATAACGTCATCCGGCAGACAGAAAGGATAAGATAACGTCATCCGGCAGACAGAAAGGATGAGATAACGCCATCCGGCAGACAGAAAGGATAAGATAACGCCATCCGGCAGACAGAAAGGATAAGATAACGTCATCCGGCAGACAGAAAGGATAAGATAACGTCATCCGGCAGACAGAAAGGATAAGATAACGCCATCCGGCAGACAGAAAGGATAAGATAACGCCATCCGGCAGACAGAAAGGATAAGATAACGTCATCCGGCAGACAGAAAGGATAAGATAACGCCAACCGGCAGACAGAAAGGATAAGATAACGCCATCCGGCAGACAGAAAGGATAAGATAACGCCATCCGGCAGACAGAAAGGATAAGATAACGTCATCCGGCAGACAGAAAGGATAAGATAACGTCATCCGGCAGACAGAAAGGATAAGATAACGTCATCCGGCAGACAGAAAGGATAAGATAACGCCATACGGCAGGCATAAAGGATAAGATAACATCATCCGGCAGACAGAAAGGATAAGATAACGCCAGACGGCAGATTTTTGATTTTTTGATTTTTGATTTGAGGCACATCGGCACAATTTAGGCCATGTCGTGCCTGCAGTCCCTTAAGGACTACTCTCTCTCTAAACAACAAGGGCCAGATTCTATACAGTCATATAATTAAAATCAAGGTCTATTCACAGTTAAAATAGTAAAGGTAGTAAAAATTTAAATATTTGGTAAAAATCCAATGTAAATAGTGCATGTTCACAAATTCAGAAATCACATCTTCGTAGATAGCCCCACTTCCCGAATAAAGCCCAGTACCTTCCCAGGGTCGACATTATTAAATAGTGTTTTTAGATTAGTGGCTCTAAAATATTTTGCCCTGACATCCTGGTATCTGGGGCAATCAACGAGGATATGTTCCACGGTGAGGCGAGAGTCACAGTACTCGCAAAGTGGGGGCTCCTCTCTCTTCAGTACAAAAGAGTGCGTGATGTAGGTGTGGCCAATCCTAAGTCTGGACATGGTTGTGCTACCACGCCTTGTCAGACCCTTAGATGTGGGCCGCCACCTGACATCCGCCACAATCTGCCTGAGTTTACTGTGAGTCTCAGCCTCCCATCGGTTCTGCCACTCTCGATAGGTGGCAGAGGCAATACTTTGTCTCAGGTCCGAGTAGGGAATTTGGGTTCCTGACACCGCATGATTTAGGGCTCTCTTTGCTTCTCTGTCTGCGGCTTCGTTTCCCTCAATGCCAACATGGGAGGGGACCCAGATGAAGGTGACATGCCTACGGTCGGCTGTTATTTGGTCCAACAGCTTCAGGCTCTTATGTACCAATGGGATGTCAGTCTTCATCCGCCCCAAAGCTTGCAATGCAGATTTGGAGTCGGAGCAGATTATAAATTTACTCCTTTCTGATGCTTTTACGGCCATAAGTGCAAGCAATATTGCGTGCAATTCGGCCGTAAAGATGGAGCAGCCATCGGGGAGTCTACGGGAGATTGTTTTGTTCCGAAAGGAGCAGGCACACGCGACCTTTCCCTCCATTTTGGATCCGTCTGTGTAGATGGTGCCACAATCTCCGTAGCTCTCCTGCAGTTCCCTAAAGTGGACTTGTAGTATGCTTGGGTCTGTATTTTCTTTTTTGAAACTAAGGAGGGATAAATTTAATTTGGGTTTATTCATTAGCCAAGGAGGATTCTGAGGGGTTTCTATTTTAGAGATTTGGTCATTGGGTGGGGTTAAATTTTGGATGGGTTCTCTCATTCGAAGGCCCAACGGCTGTATGACGTTAGGCCTTCGATTGTATAATTCTACCTCTGTGGGGTTAAATATGGAGTCAAAAGCAGGGTTCGTGGGGTTGGATTTTAGCTTGACTATATACTGCATTGCAAGCTTTTTCATTCTTATATCCATGGGGAGTTCTCCAGCCTCCACATGGAGACTTGGGATAGGTGATGTACGAAACGCGCCGAGACAGAGACGCAGGGCAGCATTTTGTATTGGTTCCAGTATTTTTAGGTACGACTTCCTTGCTGCTCCATATATTATGGATCCGTAGTCTAGCTTGGATCGAATTAGACTCCGATAGAGCAGCAGCAAGGTATCTCTGTCAGCTCCCCAGTCCGTATGGCTGAGTACTCTTAGTATGTTTAATGACTTTTGGCATTTCTTCTTAAGTTCCTTAATGTGGGGGAGAAAATTAAATTTGGAATCTAAGGTGAGGCCTAAAAATTTTGTAGTTTTCACGACAGGGATCTTCTTTTTGTGTATAAATAGTTCAGGGTCTGGGTGGAGTCCCCTTAGATTACAAAAATGCATACTAACTGTTTTGGAGTCTGAGAATTTGAAACCATTATAGTTTGCCCAACCCTGAATTTTGTTTAAACATAACTGTAATTTTCTTTCTAAGGTGTTCATGTTTTTCCCATAAGTAAGAATGACAAAGTCATCAACATACAAAGAGCACTCTATGCCAGGGGACAGCGCATTTATGATGCTATTTATTTTAATGTTGAACAGGGTGACTGACAGAATGCTGCCCTGGGATACACCCATTTCCTGGTCATGAGTGTCAGAAGCGGAGTTGCCCACTCGAACCTGAAATTTTCGGTCTTTCAGAAATTCCTCCACAAAACGGGGGAGGTGTCCCTTAAGCCCCATAAGCGCCAGGTCACGTAGAATGCCATGTTTCCAGGTTGTGTCATAGGCCTTTTCTATATCGAAGAATACAGCTACTAGATGTTCTCTTCTGAGTAATGCATTTCTAATATAAGCTTCCAGCCTTACCAGGTGGTCAGTTGTTGTCCGCCCCTGCCGGAATCCGCACTGGTAGTTTGAGATCACTTTATTCCTTTCCAGGTACCAGACCAGCCTACTGTTAATCATTCTTTCCATGGTTTTGCAGATGCAGCTTGTTAGTGCTATTGGTCGATAGTTAGCTGGGTCAGAGCCGTCTCTTCCCGGTTTAGGTATCGGTATAACTGTGGCTTTCCTCCAGCTGTTTGGGAAAGCGCCTGTTTGCCACACACAGTTATAGACCCCTAGCAGGACTGCCAATGAGGGTTCGGGAAGGTGCTTGAGGAACTGGTAATGGATTTCGTCTTCTCCAGGCGCTGTGTCATGTGACTTGTCCAGCGATTCCCTCAGTTCCTCAAGCGAGAACGGTTTGTTGTAGTCTTCATTGTTCTCTGACCTGAAATCAATGGGGTGTCTTTCCTCCCTGGTTTTGACTTTTTGGAACTCTGGCGTATAGTGTGCAGTGGATGATTTTTCTGCTATTTAGGATGCAAGGCAGTCAGCTATTTCTCTGGGGGACGTGACAGTTCGTCCTTGGTTTTTCAAATGCCCTATTGCATTTGATTCTTTCCCTTTGATTCGCCTTACTGCCTTCCAAACCGCTCTAGCAGAAGTTTTGGCATCCAGACTGCCGACAAAACTTCTCCAGGAATTCCTTTTGGCTGACCGTATGGTTTGTCTAGCCTTTGCTCTAGCTATCCTGAATAGCTTTAGGTTTTCCTGGGAAGGATTCTTTATAAATGCAGCCAGTCGTTTTTTCCTATCACCAATAGCACTTTTGCAAGCTGTATCAAACCATGGTTTGCTAGGCCGTTTTGGATTTGCAGAGGTTAGGGGTACAACTTTCCTGGCTATACTTAGTAGCTTGCTAGCAAAGGTATCAGCTGGGTTCTGTTCATGGAGGATATTTTCTGTGATATCCTCAGAGCATCTTTTTTGGAATTGTTCCCAATCGGCCTTATTCAGTTTCCACCGCTGAGGTCGTCCCAATGAAGGGAGATTGTTAGTAATGATGATTGGGAAGTGATCACTTCCCCGTAGATCATTGCTAACTGACCATTTAAAATCGTCCAGAAGTCCGGGGACGCATACGGTGAGGTCAATGCATGTGAATGATCCAGTTCCTGGGTGCAAGTAGGTCGGTGATGCATCATTAAGTATGCATAAATCATGTTGGAGGAAGATATCCTCCAGCATACGACCTCTTGTGTCGGTATTGTTGGATCCCCACATGGTGTTATGGGCATTGAAATCCCCAAGGATTAAATAAGGCCGGGGGAGTTGTTTCAATAGGTCCTCCATGTCTGTTCGGTTTAATGGAGCGCCTGGTGGTAGATACAGGCTGCAGCAAGTGATAACCTTGTGAAGGGTTATCCTAGCTGCTACGGCCTGTAGTGTGGTCTGTAGTTCTACCCTCTCATGGGGGATGCTATCCTTCACAAGGATACAGACTCCACCTGATGCTCTCTCTGCATCCTCAACATTCTTGGTGTAAGCACGGTAGCTTCGGAAGCTGATGCAATCTTTCAGAAATGTTTCCTGTAAGCAGACAGCTACAGGAGTCTCAGAGTCCATCAGTAGCTGCATTTCCTCGTAATTGGCCTTGAGGCCTCTACAATTCCACTGTACAATTCTGGAATCCATGGCTTATTCTAGATGACCTACTTGGAGCTATTTGGCCTTGGGAGGCCCCCGGAGGGGTTTCCCTTTATTCCAGTGACCTTGGTATTTTTATTCTTGGGTTTGGATGGAGAGGAGGACAACCCCCTTTTGGGGGAAGTCTTTCTCTCTGGAGAGGGGAGATCCCTCTGGTTAGAGCGGAGGTTATTTCATCCTCTCTCACCTCGGACATCCTCTCCGCTTTGATTTCTCCCCTTAGGGAGTTGGTCAACCTCTAACTCGGTAGAGGTTGGGGTGTCTGGCTGGGTTCTCTGAGGAGAACCTGTGTCAGACATGATGTCTCCGGGTTCTCCCGGAGTATTGGTTTTGACATGCTGCTCAGTCTCCATGCTCTCATCAGCGAGCACAGAGAACCTGTTCTTTAGCATGACAACAGGGCTTTCTTGTTTCTTCAGAGGTGTGTTCTTTGGCGGTGTTTTCTTCTGAGTTGGGGGAGGAGGAGGGGGTGGTGGGGTCAATGTGTCCGTCTGTGTGGCTATGGATCTTCCTTTCTTAGCAACAGCCTGGGCGTAGGTCTTTGTCAAGCCGAATTGGCCCTTGGGTAGGGCCAGTACAGCCGATTTCGCCTGGCTAAAGGTACATCCGTTTCTTGCCTTGTACTCCTGCACGGCAACCTCCTGTTTCCACACAGGGCAGTCCTTGGAGTAGGCTGAGTGGCCAGCTTGACAGTTTGGGCATTTGAACTGGGCTGTGCAGCCCTTGTCCTCATGACCCTCTCCAGCACATCTGGCACACACAGTGTTCCTCTTGCAGACTGCCGCGCCGTGTCCATAACCCTGGCACTTGAAGCACCTCATGGGGTTAGGTATGTAGGGCCTCACTGGAACTCGTAGGTATCCTGCCTTCACATACTCTGGCGGTGTCCTAGTTCCGAATGTGAGGATAATAGTGGCGGTTTTGACCTCCTCACCCTCCCTGCGCCTGGTAATGCGCCGGGCATGGGTGAGTCCTTCAATGCCCTCCACTATTTCCTTCTCGGAACATTCCAGTAGGTCCCTAGAGCTGATTACACCTCTGCTGGTGTTCAGACTCTTGTGTGGCATGACTTCCACTTGGAGATCACAGAGTCTTCTGCATCTTAAAAGCCCATCAGAGTGTGTCTTGCTGTCTACTTCTACAAGGAGTTCCATTGTTTTGTGTAGCTTAGACACACTCTTGGGCTCTCCCACTACTGACTTGAGTCCCTTATAGATAATAAAAGGGCTCAACTTGGTCAGGCTTTTTCCCTCCTCTGTGCATCTAACCACCAGAAATGATGGCCAGGTGGCACAGCTTTTTGGGACCTCCTCTTTTTTATCGTCAATTCGACGTTTCTTGCCCAGACATAGGTCTGGGGCAAGTAGTTTTGTGTGTGTTTTTTTGTCCATATATATTTTGGTTAATTCGGCACCTGTGCTCCCCACCCGCCATCGAGTCCAACAAGGGGACGGGCCATTCGGATGTCCAGAATGAGCCCGCCAGGGCTACACAGGTGCTATACTCAGTCAGCTGCTACATCGGACATGTGTCCGATACAGCAGCTCCCTGATTGACCCTCCAGCCACCGCCCTCCAGCATAGGTCGACGACCTATGCTGGTAGCTCGGCATGACCAGCCGGTTGACCCAGAGCGGGCCATCTGGGTCTCAGGTCTAGGGGAACTTGGAGCCAAAGTATTGTGTTGTTGTGGTTTATCCTCAGATAGCCACCACTCAAACACCAGGATCTCTTTATCCCCCCTTACCCGTCGCAGTCCACGGCAAACGGACTGGTCTAGGACGTAGTGAGAATTTAAAGTTAAGGAGACAGTGTGATGATCAATGAAGGCAGACTTAGGAAAAGAGGAGGCAGACACAATGATAGAAAAGAAGTAGGGCACTTTTGAGCTCCAAAAGTGCTAAGGAAAGAGGAGCGCAGTTTAACGTCATGTCTCGGGACGAGAATGTACAGAGACTGGGAGGGACTAAGCCGCAGCTACTTTGAAGCGTAACATTACTTCAACAAGCTACAACAGACTTAGAAGCGTAACATTACTTAAACAAGCTATAACAGACTTCGAGGCGTAACATTACTTAAACAAGCTACAACAGTGTGCAGAAAGTAATTAAAGACTTTGTAAGCCCATTTTACGCCAAAGTTAGAAATAGATCCGTGGACCTGGTCTGATGGAGAAGTGAAAATCCCAAGCCTTTTTTTTTAACACCGGATTCCAGATCATAGCAAGAAATATGACACACAATAACGGCCGATGTTGCCGCAGTGAAAATCAATTAAATGAGAAATTTTGTTAGGCCTGTGTAAATATGAGCAAGCCGCTTCATTTCCCACTCCCTACAGGAGGACACTCTCACACAGACACACACACAGAACGGATTGGCTCAAGAGACTCGACCACTGAATGCCAGTCTAGAAAAAAAAAAACAAATAATAAAGCAAAGAGAAAAAAAAAATGTTCAAGTTCGGTGGACTTTCAAAAGAGAAAGCAAGTGCGAGGGCGGTCTCTTGTTACTTAGATGTAGACAATAATGAGGACATTGGCGTCGCTGAGTTCTCTAAAGGCCCAGACAGTTGGAGCCAATTACCGGCCCCCCGTGTAGCCCGCAGTGGTAATGGTACACTATAAATGATGGACGCATTCTTAATGACAACAGACGATTACGCTAAGGCTTTCTTTCTTCTACTCATTTTAAAAGGCGCTGCCGGTCGAAACAACGAACTTCAATCTCGACAAGATGAATCGCTTCAATTCAAAGCTACGCACACCTTACCTGCGATGTGAAAATGACAAATAAATTGTAAGTCTCCAGAGCACCATTCTTGGAGCGCACAAAACAATTTCTAGGCCACTTCAACTAAAAGAGGCGACACATATATATTACATATTTAGAGAGAGAGTCAGAGAGAGACAGAAATAGGGGACAAAATGTAAAATGCAGTGGCGTAGTTGGGATAGAGGGAGAGAAATTGAAAATCCCCACAGGCCCCCCCACTTGAGGGGGGGGGGACCCCAAATGAGTGTTCAACATTTTTTTTTAATTTAATATTAAATATTACGCCATTTTCTCATGTCATAATGCAGAATGTCAAAATGCAGGGGCCCCTAAAGATTCCAAGCCCCCTGGACCCAAAATCCCCTGCTACGCCAATGGTTTAATGAGAAAATGGTGAATTTGTTAACCAACAATATTATAAAAAGAAACCCTACCCATTAAGTAATGTAATAAATGCGCGTGTATTATACAATGTTTATTTAATAAAAAAAAGTTACATTTAATTATGTAAAAAATGAAAAAAAAATGCCTTTTCAGAAGTTTTATTTTAAATAAACAATGTAGTACCGGTATTCATATGAAATATTATAAACAAAAGGTTCGCTTTCAGAAGACAGCAAATTTGCGGTAGCATCTATTCTGAGTACGCTGCAAAATAAGGTGGAAAGACTTTCAAAAGCGTTCTTACGTTTTAGAGAACCAAACGCCACAGGCGGACGGACAACTCCAAACTTTTAGCAGCCGCTATAGACAGAACGAGAGTCTGTAGCATGTGTCAAGAAATGACTTCTATCCAATTATTTATTAAAACGATTCGTGCCAAGTCCAAGAGTAAAACTGTTTTATGTTGCAAACAGTTTAAATCCACCAGCTCAGCATTTCCGAATTGAAGTCTCTCAGAAGCAGACTAGAGTCAAAGCTTCCCACTTCCTTGCTCCCAAACAAACTCTACAGTCCGGCTAAAACCAGTTAATGCATCACAGCGACAGTCTGTTTTCCGCTTTTATTGACTTTATTCTAATGGATACTAATTGTACATTTAAAAATAACATTAATGAATGACTAAACAGTGTCAGTGGCTCATGTCCAGCAATGCGAGAACCACATTGACATGAAACATTAGACTTACTTATGAGGACAACTTTAGATGACAGTGACCAAATATTTGCGATTGTATTTTATCAAGTAACTAACAAAGCGGGGAGAAATCGTACAGGAGAAAAGAAATGTTGCAATATAGTTTTAAACTTCTTCTCAAAGATTTTTTTTAAAAGGGGGGAGGGGGGCCGACCTGAATTTGAACTCATGACTCACACTTCATCAAGCCAACATGATAGCCATTCTGCTAGTGAGGTGCTTATGACTACAGAAGATTGTATAGTTATGTATTGTTTGTTTAAAACTTACTTTAAAACGGCGACAAGTAAAAAGGATTAATTCAGCTTATATCACCACATCTGTCAAGTACAATTTCTTTCCCTTGTTCGAGATACCAAACAAAATGATTATTAACCAATATTTAATTAACTAATTGGTTAATTTTTAAAAATTGATTTTCGTATTGTCAGGTAAAAGAAATCATTGTGCAAAATTTCAGCTTAATCCGAGATAGGGTGTCAGATAAATTACTTACTTAGACTTAGGTCCTCCCGCGCCGTCCGGCGCATTGGGCAGCAAGCTGTCTCCATAAATACCTGTCGTTGGCAATGTCTGAAGCCTCCTCCCACCTGGTATCCACTGTTCTGAGGTCCGCCATGAAGGTGTGGCGCCAAGTAATACGAGAACGTCCCTGTTTGCTCTTTCCTCGTGTTGGCCTCCTTGTCATCGCAACTCTTGGTATACATAGTTCATTTTGTCGTAGAACATGTCCCGCAAACCTCATGACGCTCTGTCACAACCTCACTAAGTTTGACAAAGGATTTCCTTGTTTGAGACCCGATCTGTGTAACTGATCCCAAAATCCGTCTCAGCCATTTTTGTTCAGCCACATTTAGCCTTTTCTCGATTTTGACAGATGACTTCCATGTCTCACATGCATATATTGCAGTTGGGATGACAATTGTGTTGAGAAGGTGTATTTTTGTCTCGAACCCAAATGCTTGACTTGTCCAAATAGGCTGCAGCCTTTGGAAAATGCTCCCTGCCTTTCCTATTCGGCACGCTACATCATGGTAGGCATCCCCATCATTTGTTATGATGCTGCCAAGGTATGTCAACTTGTCCAGCTCTTCAAGCTTTGACTCACCAAGTCTGACGGGGGCACCCTTTGCCTTATATCCCACTCGCAAAAGTTTGGTCTTATCTAAGTTTATGCGGAGGCCAATTTTGGGTGCTTCTCTATCTAGGCTCTCCATCATTTCTTGTATGCATTTATTTGTGGCCCCGAGTAGTGCAACGTCATCAGCAAAGTCCAAGTCCGTTTTTCGATTTTGTTCACGCCATGGAATACCAAAGGCAGTCTAGTTCATTGCTCTCCTCATTATGTAGTCGATGGCTAGGAGGAAAAGGAAGAGAGATAAGATGCACCCCTGTCTAGATGCTGAAAAACTCGGTTGTTCCTTCTGTTTTAATGCAGCAACTAGACCGACTTTATAGGTGTCGTAGGATCTGGACGAATTTTTCTGGGATGCCATATAAATAACGTGTTCAAACTTTTTACCAGACAGAATTAGTTGATATAAGCTTTGTAAAAAAAAAAAACTGCGATAAGGGTTAAAATATTTTTTTCTTCTTGAAAAATATCATTGCTTATGCCTTTACGTTCATATTTTCTATTCTCAAGAGCAAAAAGAAAGGAAAATGAGCGAGACAACGCAATGTTGGTTGTGTGAACATGTTAGAAAATAGTCTCCACGCCTTTGTGGATTAAAAACAACAATATGAGGCAATAAACTGGAGCCAGAGGTAAGGACTTGTTCAAGGGTTGAATGGAAAGTTCATGATGAAATGTTCACGTCAATCAATATAAAAATGAAAAGTTTCAACACTAAAAGTAAAATGGTGAGACTAGGATCAGCCACTCGACACTTCCATAAGACGACAAGGAAATAACGGGAAAAACTCATGCTAACAAATGCACGCCTTCTTCACCCTACGTGGGGCGGAGGGGCGAGATCTCAGTATCAAAAGATGCTCAAGTGTAGAAAGAAAAAAAAAAGGGGGTCACGATGGGGAGCGGTTCAGTTTATGAATGTTATATAAAGGGAAGGGAGCTCATCGATCCAGCTGGGTCCACTGAAGGGAATGGCACTTTTCTTCTTTTCTCTCTCCCAGTGATATGGGCAGTTTGAACAGGGACAACACAGAACTGGCAGAATCAATGCTTTTCATGATTGCATTCCTCGGACTCCTTGGGACACTGAACATCCTCGAGTTGTATGTACACTCAGCCTTAAGGGGTTTTTTTTTGAAGCCAATACTAGTTGATATCAATGCAATGCACTCGTTTCTTTTTCGGAAGGACTTGGTCTCAAACTTTGTACAAAAGTTGTATACGTACACTTGGAGTATCGCATTTGTTCCAGCGCTACAAAGTCCAATGTTTTCTTGTAATCACTGCATAAATCTCTTTGACGTTTTATGAATGGGAGCATTGATCACGTGAGGAGAGACTGTGCTCACAAAACTACTTACTGTTACCAACATAAACTTTGTGTCTGTAGATATACTGTGCATGTAACTGACGAGCACAGTTGCGGCTAATTGTGGTGTTTTTAAAAAAAAAAAACTTCTCAAAACATAAGCGTCATTGACATTTAAATTTCACCATCTCCCCCATAGTCGTGCTTGCTATTACCTTACATAGGGGTTGGAAACAAAAAGTGGAAGCTGGAAATACAAAGTGTAGTCCTTTAGTTCAAGCTAATATTTCGCACATAGAAATATCGTTGTGTAGCAGAGATGATCTGCTATATGTGTCTAGAAACTATACAATTGTATTGCTTTACTTTCTTTTCTAAGGACAAAGGCAGTGATATTAGATCCTTAGAACTGTAAGTCATTTCTCCCGGCATCTTGAACGTCCTCGCTAGTATCAAGCAACCTTCAGGCCAGCTATGCTGTACACCCAGATCTACACGTGCTACATGGGCCGACTGCTTCAACTGAAACTAGGCAGTGCTTGCAAACAAAATGGGGGAGAGAAGGGACCGCCACGTTACCGTAACAATAAAGGTGGGAGGAGTGGGGTAATAAGACAAGATCGTCAAGGGAAAAAAAAAGATAAACAATGTATGAAGGTAGCGCGCACACATACACACAAGTATATTATGCTCATTGTTCACATGTACCTGCCTAGATCTGGGTGAGTATGGTATGTATGTATCCATATAGAAAACAAAAACGTGAGTCGTTAAGCCTCGCACAGGAAATGTCACATTGGTCCAAAAACAATTCTTGTAGATTTAAGTGTCTAACTTGTTGTTGTTTTTTTCTTTGTAAACGTAAAGTCAAATAAGATGAGAAAACATTAGGGACCGACACAATCTGAAGACGCATTCAAACGTTACATAGCAACAGATTGTTAACATGTTAACTTCTCTATTTCGTAACGGCAACAAGAGTTTGTCGCGGCTAACTCTAAATGAATCTTTAGTCCGTTGGCCATGTTTGACATCATGGACGTAAACATGGCGGCAGAAAATAAAAGCAGTACATCGTGAAGTCATCCAGACTACAAGAAGACGTTGTTGAGGATCAACTAACATTGCTGGACATTTTTAGCCTCAATATCAACCCTGATAATAGCCTTCGGTAAAGTCTAGTAGGCAATCGGTGCCCAAGGCGCCATTATCCCGTTGACAGCTAGAAAGGATTTTATTCAATGGCCAGGCATGAACATGGAGCTCTTCACCGCAAGTCCTGTCTGAAGGTTCAACAATGGTAGCGACCAATACTGCGTTGGGTCCTACCATGTAGATCTACATAGCGCGACGCGCTCCGGAAAGGGCCCACTCGCTCTAAGTCCAAGGTAACCCGAGACCTGGATCTTCACCTGTTATTCGCCTATCTAGTTCCACTGCTAGACGTCTCCACTGCTAGGCGCCAGAGCAACGTGTCAACTCTCCAAATCTGATTTTAATTCTAAATAATGCCCCGACAAGGTTTTAAAATGGACATAGTATTGGAGGCGAAAAGCTGACAAGTGTCAATAGTTTGACTTGTAACGAAACAAGCCTCAGGCGTCTCAGATGAGGGAACCAAACCTGAACTACTGGTCAGAATATAGACAGTCCACAGCAGCACTTGCAAAACTCAAAACAATCTGGAAAGACAAAAGCATAACCCTCGACACTAAAACCAGGCTGATGCGATCCCTGGTCACTGCCACATTCGTATATGCTTGCGATACTTGCGAATCTTACACGCTGACTGCAGATCTAGAGAAGAGGATCGTAACAATGGAAATGAGATACTACAGAAAGATCCTAGATGCCCCTTACAAGGACACAAATGAAGAGATTAGAAACACGATTAGCACGGCAACTGGACACCATGATGGCCTGCTAACTACAGTAAAAAGAAGAAAAAATTAAACTCTATAGCCTCATGGCTCGCAAAGACCTTTCTTCAGGGAACAGTACCAGGAAAAAGAAGAGAAAGCCAAAAAAAAAAAAAAAAAAAAGCGATGCGAAGACAACATAAAAGAATTGACAGGCCTGTCATTGAAAGTGATTTTTATCCAAGGCAAAAAACAGAGGGTAATGGAGAAAGACGGTCAAGAGATCGTGTGTGGTGCCCAAACGGTCACAAACTAAAGGATAGGTGAAGGTGAATGCGTATCTTAAATGTTTCCACTTACATCCGGATATCTAAATCAAACAGTACTTCTCAAACAACTTGCACTGTGGTGAGACGTGACTTAACAAAACAAAAGTTTTCACGTGCCAAAAATAAAAGAAAAAAAAAAAAAAGATAAAAAAAGGGGAGAGAAAGAAGGTCGCAAGCATTAAGATCTCTGATAGCTTGCCTGGTGAGTTTGGCCCAGGATTACACAGACGTGGTATTTAACAGAGGTCGGTGCCGTCTCTAACTCAAGTGGTAGGAAATAGATAAATAAGACGAGAGCCATACATTTTAACTCTTTGAAACAAGAAAATATATATATATATATTATGAAAAAAGAAAGAGTTCCTATGCCGACAGCTAAGGTGGTAGGAGTTAAAAAGGAGAAAAAAAAATGACAAAACGGGGTGATTGAAAGAATGGGGGGCAAGGGGGTGGGAGGATTTAGATAATATTCAGTGTTTTGTTGAGGCATTCCTCCCGGTGTACAGAGGATGTAGACACAGATAACAGGGCGTGCGTTCTGATAACTTGACAATATAAAGCCCCTCCAAGATAGAGTATTTATTCGCCTCTCACAAACACGAAAAGATTATGTTAAAACACACACACGCACTTTTAGTGAGGTGTACGCATGAAAGAGAGAGTCATCACATGTTCTAAACTTCCAGTGAGGTGTCTGCAAGAAAGAGCCAGCACAAGTTCCAAACTTCTAGTGATGTGTATGCAAGAAAGAGCCAGCACTTGTTCTAAACTTCCAGTGAGGTGTATGCAAGAAAGAGCCAGCACAAGTTCCAAACTTCTAGTGATGTGTATGCAAGAAAGAGCCAGCACATGTTCTAAACTTCCAATGAGGTTTATGCAAAAAGTCAACACATTTTCTTAACTTCTAGTGAGGTTGTGCGATAAAGAGAGAGTCAGCACATGTTCTGAATGTGTTTTTATGTGTTGGTATTTGGTATCAACTTCACGTCTGTTTAGGTTTTTAAAGTCACGTGATACGAGTCTCTCCTCGCGAAACATTTCCTAAATAGACGCATACACAAAAACAGTCAAAATAATAATACATAGAGTAGATTTACGTTGATCAGATTAAAAGGTAACACCGGAGATTTTCACACTTGACAAAGAGAATCTATTCTTCTTTTGAAAAACAACACTCTAATGGGCTCAGGTCAGCAATAGTATCCCTAAGACTCCTCACTCGAAGAAGAAGCACATAGGCCTACCCCAACCACGAAAGAATCTCATGTGCAATAGCCAGCCTTTCGAATCTCCAAATAAACTTGGACATCATATGTCTTATAGCACAGTACAAAGTAAACGATGAGCACTATTTGATCGGCTTTGGAAACGATACGACGTAGATCTACTTCGACTGTGATCAATAATCACCGTCCTCTTGCTTCCATTGCACAACAAGAACACAATTAGACATTGTTCATTTCAAATAATAATAATACATGCAATTACGTCAAACCAAACAAATGAAGTGATTTAGCAATGTTGTCAGGTAAACTTTACACTGGCAGCTTTGATTTCAACCTTAAAGTCTGCAGTTCTCAAATAGATCTAGATCTATCATCTATAGTATTCTATACTCTGCAGACTCAGGTCAGCAACACCAAACCATACTGCAATGTCTGCTCTTAAATTCGTTTCAACGTAATGTAACTGGGGAAAGACAAGCGGGGCGTGCACAAAAGTAAAATTAACAATTTGCAACAGACGATATAACTAGAAAATTCAAAATAGTTAAAGAATTTCTAAGTTGACAATAAAAGGAAAGGACAAAAATTCTTTGCCAAAATCTACAAAATATAATAAACATTGTTTACTTTCTACTAATAATACTCTGAACATAAAATACATACTTTGATATATGAATCCTTTTAGTGTAAATGTGCTAATAAACTATAAAATATACAAGATTACAGGCTATATTATTCAATTTTAAAAAGTTTATTATGATAAAGACAGTAAAGATTTTCTCCAATGGAGCTGAGAGAAACAAACATGAAGGACCAACCCACAAGCTATCCCATGGTAACCTGATGGCTGACCAGAAGCAGTGGAGAGGTTTGATTGCAATCATCATTAAAGCATCAGCACAATCAAGTAATGTTAACCATGAACCCAGAATGTGTTGTTGTTTTTTTCTTGGGGAAGGGGGGGGGGGTTAAATTATTGAACCTACAACTACAGACTCAATAATGTGGTTTGTCTAAGGAAATAAATACTAACCAACATCCAAACCTCTTCAACTATTTGATCTCTACAGAAATTAGAGTAGGCGATTTGTTAATTATTAAAGTGGGGTGGACATATGGTGATATGGGGTATCCAAAGCAAGCAAACCTTGTTCTTTACCAGGATTCAAACACAAGATATTTATATGGTTTGGAACCCACATTCTTTATCATTCGGATCTATTATCTACACTATCAGTGATTATCTATGACTAGTATGACTAGAATTAGATCTATATCAGTACAAGACTAGACTCTTAGATTGAGATTTTAGATGCCTATAGATCTAATTTAAGAATATATATATATATTGTCACTAGAATTGGAATGTCTAGATCTTTCTTATCTTATAAAATGCAGATGTTACATCAATCTAGATTTCTAGACCAGAATTAGAATAGTAGTAGGCTAGGCTATTATTTTTTTGTGACTGTTCTAGATCTAGACTAGATCTATATTCCATATCTATATACCATCATACCGGCAAGAACAGTACATACTGGCAAGAACAGTACAGACTTAGTACAGAGTAACATACAGTTTACAGACTAGTCCAACTAGTGACTAGTCTACACACAGTACAGTCTCAGTCTGACTACTGAGTCTACTAAGACAGTCTATATACTGACTGCTGACTCTACTATCTCTAGAATCTAGATCTATATCTACAGTCAGTCTAGAATCTACTAGAATTCTAGATCACACATAATAGATGTACTCATGTAATAGTCTATATATACTATAATATAGACATTATGGAGAGAACACTGTCAAAACCTTTACACAAAAATCCACCAACGACTTTTCTATCTCAGAAAGCTAAGAAAATTAAACATCGACAAAACAATAATTAAACTTTTCTATACAGCAACCATCAGCAGTCTAATTAACTTTACCATCACCTGCTGGTATGGTAATACTTCACTGGCACAAAGACTTATACAATGCTTTTTTAATTAGTCTAGATTTAGTCTATCACTTGAACACAGCTACCATCTCTTGAAGAGCTTTTTCATGAAAGATGCCTTTCCAAAATACGATTCTTAAAGACATCCTGCACCCATTAAACCTCTGTTACATAAGATCTGAATGAAGTGGTCGTCTCCTTTCCATTAGGACTAAAACTGAAAGATTTAAAAACTCCTTTATATCACACTTTCGGTCAGAGTGTTACAAGATCATCTGTCATCACCGAGAAGTACATAGAAGTCAAATTCATAAAGCGCTGGTTGTGAAAGTGTTTCGTGTGTAAATGTTGTTCGAATTTTTCATCTCGCTATATTGTTATTGGACACTGAGGTTGTCAATTGTAGTCAAACTGAATTTCCATTTGATTGGATCAATAAAAATTATTTTATCTTATAGTTAGATCTAATATAGAATCTAGTTCACTATAAATAAATTATAAACTAGACTCTATATATCTAGACTCTATTAACTCTAGACCTAGACTAGAATCTACAACTAGATTCTTAATTCTAAATTATAGATATACTTATTTTATAAGTCTTATAGATCTAGACAGATTCTGATAGAGTATCATAGAGTCTGTATAGATCTAGAATCTAGTACTAGATGAGTAGAATTATAATATATAGATCTAGTCAATCTAGATCTAATTATTATAAGAAATTCTTAAATAATGATTATTTTATATTTATAATATAGATATATAATATATATTTTATAATTATTATATAGATCTATAGTCACTTCTAGTAAATCTAGTATTATAAGTAATATAAGTATGATTCTAGTAGATTAGATCTAGATCTATATAGTAAATAGTTACTAGAACTAAACTTAACTAGACTAATTGATTCTAGACTCTAGATCTAGATTATTCTAGATCTATACTAGATTACTAGATTGACTAGATCTATATATTAATATATTTAATATATTACTTAGACTCGATCTAGATTAGATCTAGTAAACTAGTTCTAGATAATATAGAGTCTAGACTACTACTAGAGTCTAGAATAGATCTAGATCTAGATTCTAGTATTTTTTTAGTACTCTACTAGATCTAGAGTCTAGATTCTTATTTAACTCTGGAGTCTAGACAGTAGACTGAGTAGACAAGTCTTAGACTTAGTCTAGAGTCTAGATTACTCTAGATCTAGAATAAAATTATAAAATTAAATAATTAATTTAAAAAAATAAGAAATTTTAATATTTATTCAATTTATTGACTTATGTCATTTAATTCACTTATTGACTTATGAATTGACTTAAGACATTATTATTAATCTAGATTTTTAGACTTTAGACTAGACTAAAGAGAAAGTCAGTAAATTGAGTAAAGTAACATTTTTTATTTTAAAAAGATTTTCAACTTACCTAGATAGCGTATCATTGTAATTTCCGCATTTTTCTGGCGTATTTATTAACAGCCTTTTAGATTATGGAATTATTTAGTGACTAGATCTTTAAATTATTGCATTCATTGAATCTAGTAGGCTTATTCAGTTATTGTAGATAAGAAAGATAACGCAGTTATTACCTCCATGTTTTGAGAAGACACGCTGACCTCTCAGCCGTGACCCCTGTCGATTCCAATTGGCTGCACTTGGCGCGAAATAAAGTTTGTTTAGATCAGTGGGTCTGAATCAAAGAATGTCTTTGGTCTAAAAAAAAAAAAAAGGCTAAATTAAGGAAAGACAATTCAATAAATATTTTGTACATGGTTTATCATCAAAAGTTAATCCCCATTTTATTTTACCGTAAAATCTAAATAAGAGGAATATTTTTTAAAAAAATGATACAAGCTTATAACTATGGAATATTAAAATACTCAATTATCAGACGACAGACCTATCTAATTCTATAGGACCAAATTATAAATCTTTCTATAGTTGTTAATGTCCTGGTGGTTGTATTGAAAATAATAAAAGAGAAGCCTCAGTTAAATAAAACGACAAAATCAAATTATCTTCTTTGTTGTTGTTTTTTTTTTTAACATTTTAAATTAATACATTAATCATGGATCACGTTTGTATAAAAAAATAATAATGTAAATTCTTTGTTCTTTTTTTTTTTTAATTATAGACTATATGTTTATTTCAAGTAGGCCTATTATGTTGAAGTTTGCTTACGCAGCATCTATGATTTGAGTTGTCATCCTTTAAAACAAGCGGTATTAGCAGCGTACGAGCGACTCAAGATTACCCATATCCATTCTAGTCAATTAGTGGAGAGAGAAAAAAATAGAATCAAAATGAGATCATTGTTACATATTGCGGCCAATTTGTCTAAAGAAAGCTGGGCTATCCATTGACAGGTACCGGTACCTATAAAGCGGATTAGTACTTGCCCTCCGTGGAGGAGAAAGCCAACCCAACAGATAGGCTAAATCTGACCCTTAAAGGGCAGGACGAAGCCACCAAGAGGCATTTAACACCAGCCATTCTCAAAAAGATGGCATCAGTTACCTTCTTACCCATCAGATGCCATTTTCTGTTAGACCAATGGGTCAGTGTTGAGGGACCCCGATAGATCCATTGGCGCTGAACTGACAGGGATAACTTCGGGCATTCGAGACTATTAGAGACCGCATGTCTAACAAAGAAATTAGCGTGATCACTGTTGTTCTGGTAAAGGACTCTCGGCGTCTCTCGCTCTAGTCTCTTACCCATGGGTAGCGGTGGGGAAGGGTCAGTCGTAAGAAGAGGCTGTCGGCGCCGCAGATACATTTTGCCGATTTATTGGAGCTGTCGTTTTTTATGCATTGGGTGCCCTCACATTGCGGGGCGATGGGGCGGCAGACATCCTCGCAAGAGAGGGCGCGTTGGGAGCTACGTATCTCGAATGACCAAGCACGTTTCTACAGGCTGCGGCAGAAATCCATTTTTGAAAAGTGGTTAAGGTCCAACAGAGCCCGTGGTGTCTGGAAGTATATGCGTCACCCAAATCGCGACGATCCGTGGTGGCGCAATCATTGCGCAGTGTAGGATGGAACACTGTCCTAATGAGCCATACTTTGCCCGCTTCCGTCCGAACTATGACTACCGATTCCGTCACCGTGGAGAGAGCGTAAAAACAGTGTCGCAAATTTTATACGAGTGTCCCCAGTTCCGGAAGCTAAGGGGGGACCTGTCTGGACAGTCACTCGACCTCGTATGGGGATTGCGAGGTATTACGCCGTATGGCCCAGATTCTTGCAAGAGTATTACCACAAGACTAGTCCTTCCTGCTCTGTTCCCAATCAGAGTTCATCTCAGGTCATCAAATTCACGGACGAAAAGTGTGTGTTTTGGAGGGGGTAGCGTTATAAAGCGGGCCGTGCCAATTAGATGGAACAGAAACTAAAAAGGCAAAAACGATTAAAGAGAGAAAAGTGAATATAGAATTCACAGGCCAGAGGTGTGCGTGTGTGTGTTTGGGAGGGGGTAATATTAATATACTGTTATACGTAAGAAAAATTTGGAGTCCATGGCAAAATTAACAATATATATCCTGGGAACAAATCAACGGGTGTAGCAGGTGGATAATGCTAGTATAGTTATAAATGAGTCAATTCGGACAACATTTTGAGGGGACCCCATTTATCGGGGCCCTAATCTATAGCTTCTGTTTTATATAGGTAAATGCCGCACTGCTTTTCATTCATATAGCTACTAGCTGGATATGACTCGTAGCCTGCGGGCCTTAGTTAGGGTATTACTGGTGTAGTGGACTGGATTTAGGTCTATGTCAAACATGGCGAATTCACATTGTTTTTAAAGTATTTTCCACGAAAATAAAAGTAGTGTGTGTCAATGGGTGTGCCCGTTTAGTCTTTTAACCGACATATTTAATTTAATATTAAATTATGTGAAAACGGGTTTACGAGATTTGTTTAAAAAATTTCGTTTTTTAAAAGAGATAAATTTTGGTATTTTTTGTTAGTTTCAACAAAACATTTGGCCTACATTACATTACATACACACATACATACATAGATACATACAATAAATTACATAATAAATACATACATACATACATACATATACATACATACATACGTCATACATACACACACACACACACACATACATACATACATACATACAGCACGTAGTATCTAAGCCCGGCGAAACTGCTCTTACTAACAGGTGAAGGGATGAAGGCGGATGCCTGGCGCCACAAAACCAGGAGCTTCGGGCAGATATAGCTCGTCAGCCTAGTAAGGCAGTTCATTTAGGAGAGGGGTACTCTGACTTCAAACCCCCGCTGCCTTGCAGTAATAAGGCTTCAGGAGACAACCTCGAGGAAAAATCAGGAGTGCAGCCCCTTAGGCGTTGGGAGTATCAGCTTCTGCAACTGAGTTGGTGCCAAATGTAACGCGACGCGTTCCTTGGATCACATCAGCAAGGTCGAGAGAGAGAGGGACCATGACGCATGGGCCACCTATGACCCCTTTATCTAAGGCCCAGGAATGCGCCCCGGAGAGGAAACTCTGGTGCTGCTGCAAAGCGGCTAAAACAACAAGGGAGTGTCAGGGGGGGGGGTATGGCGAGAATGAATGTTACTTTGATATTTTGATATGTTAGATATACCTCTTTGTTATGTGAATAGTCTTGCACGTGTTATGAACGTCTTCCTTGAATGTAAGAGAGAGTGTGTTAAGTTAGGGAGGTCTTGTTCCCGGTTCAGGAAGGTTAGATAGTTGCTTCCTGGACTGGTGCTTATATATATATATATATATATATATATAATTCTCTTCTTCCCTCAAGAGTTTGGACGAGAAGCAAAAAGTAAAGGAAAGATCACTCTCTTATTTCTGCGGATAGTCACCCCACGAAAACAAACACTAAATAGCAGCGCCGGACTTAACCATTGTGACCAAGAAGTCATGGAAAAAGAACAAGTAATCTACTATGTATATTCACCCGTCACTAAATAGCAGGGCCGGGCTTAAGCATTGTGGTGCCCTATGCCAAGTTTGGGTAGGGAAGCGGACAATAAGTGAAATTTAAGAGTTTATATTAGAAAATAAATTCGTCTATGCATTTTATTCATTCTTTACTACGTACAGAATTACTTTACGAGCCTTGCGTGTAGCAAAGTGATGCAGTATATCAAAATAATTCTGTTTTCTACATAGATCCTGCTCAATAGCAAGAATTACCAAATGTTTCAATCTATCTTTGAGAATTGTTCACCTCAAGTAGTTCTTCATTAACTTGAGGCGCGAGAAGCTTCTTTCGCCTGATTACACAATTACGGCTAATGCACAATGCCGTTTTTATTTATTGCGTGTACGATTGGCGTTTTCAATATTGAATGACACCCCAAAATGACATTTTTTTAAATATATTTCCGTATATTTTAAGGAATTTTTCGAATATTTTGCAATTTCGGGAGATTTCCAGGAGCTACTGGTAAATCGACAGGAGGGCACGGGAAATCTGTTTTAAGTTATAAAATGGTTTAATTTAATCATTTATACACCTTGAATTAGTGCGGGTCTTATGAAAGTGCGGGTCCTATGAAAGTGCGGATCCTTTGAAAGTGCGGGCCCACTGCGGTCGCATAGGTTGCAGTGGCCTAAGACCGGCCATGCAAAATAGCGTCGTATGCTACGCCGCCGGTCGACTAGTATAGGCCTATGTATTATTTCATGAAAGTTGATGAACTGGTGTTTGTATTATTTCTTGAGTGCTTTATTTGATATTAAAGAGTTTTGTTATTCATTGACAGATGGAGTTAAGTTGAAGTATATTGAGTATTAATTGTTCTTATTTGTGAGTAATTTGTAATTGAGTATTTAAGTAACCCCTAGGAGCCTAAGGAGCCAAGTCGAGCCAAACTAAGAAATGAACCCTGATTAGGGAACTGCTGTTCGCCGATGATGCCGCACTCATATCTCATTGACAAGAAGGATTGCAGAGGCTTGTGAATGCTCTGGCAGCTGCTTGTTGTGACAGGTCTACGCGTGTGACGTGTGTTTGGCTTGTTTAATGTCTAGGGGATGATTATTTTTGAAGTTATAACACACCGACCCATCAGCATACAAATCGGAAGCAGGCACGCAACGAGACAAGCAATGAAAGAGAGATACAAAGTTAAAATTTGAAGAATATTTATTTACATAAATATTTACATAGAAAAATAAAAAGGGGGGATGGTTTGCATCTATCTCTAATCTATACTATATTTAATCATCACTCTTGCACTTAATAAGAGAGTATGTCACTTTTGTCCTCTGACTAAGCTAGTTGTCCTGCTTGGGTCGCAGCTGGCGGTGTCCTGGCTTGAGGTTCTGCAGCTGGAGGTGCTCTAGCGGGTAGATGGACGCCGGTGATTCAGTTCTTGTGGAGTCTCAATCCAAAGTCCTGATATCTGTAGTGGGCACAGTAGGGCGGGTGGCCGGCTACCGTGGGCACACGTGTACTGCGGGCAGAGCTGATCTGCCGTGGGCAGCGTAGTTAGCGGGATAAGTCCAGTGAGTTGCGGAGATCTGGCGGAGCTATGACGTCTCGCACAGACACGTGGTCTGTCGAATAGGCAGGCGAGTAGAACCGATAGCGCCAAGTAGTAGAGCCAAATAGGCAGGTAGGCCAATAGGCAGGTAAATAGTAGAGCCGAATAGGCAATTGAGTAGGTTGACGAGTGGCTGTCAAACAATGCCGAATAAATAGGCAGACACCTGAGAGAGGCTGCGGATAAACAAAGACAAGCTAGGACATGTTTCTCATGCATCTTATCGATGCCCTCGACTGAGGTGCATTCGTCAGATTGGTGAAATTGCTTTAGAGCACAATGTTGAGATGATGACAAATGGGATCTGAAAATAGATGGCTGATAATGGTAATATAAAAATTACATAGTAAGGGAGATAAATATCTCAACGGAACATCATAAGTTGGAAGAAAAAAAGAAAGGGGGGGGGGAGAAATGGATGGTGGTCAGCGACCATGACGTTTTATCTACATATGGCCATCGGCCATGAACAATGGAGTGCGCTTGACCGTAGAGAGTGTCCGTTCAAGGGGCGCAACTCTCGTTAGAGTAAAATGAATAAATGAGGAGATAATTGATAAATCTTCTCTAGGCGCAGTATTAGTGCGCTAGTAAAATTATCAAGGCGGTCAGCCGAGATAAAGGGAATAAAATAAGATGTACAAATATATACATGGTTGCGTCAACGATCAATTGAGCAACGTAGCATTAATAGATTAATGCAATACATAAATATACACATATGCCATGTTTATGTTTTCTACTTACGACAGTGAGAAATACACTATGCACAAATTAAATATAAAAGAAATAAGTAAAATGCACATGATAATATCCAGTGAGAAATATACACAAAGTAATTAAGATGGAACTGTGATTAAATTCGGCTTACCACCAGGTATTCCTCTAAGAGTAAGAGTGAATGAAATAGTCCAGACTCGACTGGTCAGCGAGAATGAGAAGTGAGAGAGTGCCTGTCCCGCCTTATTCTATCTTATAAAGGTCCGGAAGAGATGGGCGGAAACAGGAAATGCGATAGACTAAAGAGTATCTCTCTTACGTGGGTTAAGTCCGACGAAGATTGCAGATTGGAAGGGTCAAGAAGCGTGGTGACACGAATAATCTCCTTGATCAAAGAGAGATGTGGGTGGGGTAGAAGAAATCATAAAGCGTGTTCCATCAAAGGTGGCTTCGACTTGAAAGTCGGACATCCGGCGCCTAAGACCGAAGTATGTGACTGTTTGTTTGATCTTTCCCCGGTCAAGGGGAGATAAGCGAGAAGTAATGGCCTACTTGTCGCCAAGGTGGTGGACTAAGTCTAGCGAGAAGAGGAAAAGGGTTGGTAGGGAAATAGGGACTAAAAATGAGAAATAATTAAAATAAAATAAATGAATAATAAATAATAATAATTAATGCTGTGATAAATTTGAGTGACTCTGACAGCAAGCTTTTGACTTGTCACACTTCTCAAGTCTTACAATAAGCCTCTCCAAGACTGAAATCCTGGCACAAGATGTCGCAGAAATACTAGTGATACATATTGGAAATCACACACTTACGCCGACTTACGGTGGTGCAGGAATTTACATATTTTGGAAAAAACAATAGCCAGCAACCTAGATTTAGACACTGAGCTGACAAAAAGAATAGGAAAAGCTTCTGCAGCAATTGCAAAACTATCAAAGCGTGTGTGGGAAAATACCAAATTACTACGGCAATAAAAATCCTGGTCTGCAATGCCTGCGTTCTGGGCACACTTCTTTGTGGTATGAGAGCTGGGCAACTTACATGCGTCAAGAACACAGATTAAATAGCTTCCACCTACGCTGCCTGTGACGCATAATGTGCATCTCCTGGAGGGATCGTGTCACCAACCAGGCCAACATGCACAGCATCTACGCTCTCCTTCAACAGAGAAGACTATGCTGGCTCGGTCATGCCACTCGCATGCCAGATGGAAGAATCCCTAAAGACATCCAATTCGCTGAGTTTGCAGAGAGAGTCAAACCCAAGGGCCGCCCAAGACTAATCTACAGAGATTCTGCAAGCGAGACATGAGAGTCACGGGCATCGACCAAAGCATGTGGAAGGAGATAGCCCAAGACCGGACAGTATGGAGTCAGACTGTACGTGCTGGTACGAACTACTACGAACGTCGCCGAATGCAAGAGAAACGAAGCAGCAACGCCAAGAGAAAGAAAAAGAAATATGTCCTGTCAGTTAACCCTATGACAGATGAATATACATGACGAACTGTAGCAAACTCTGCCGCTCCAGAACTGGCCACATTCTGCTGATTTCTTACTTTGATTCTGTTAATTTTAGGTGAGATTTTAATACTAAACTATCATTTGCCCCAGCGCAGCCATGGGGATTTTGAGTTTAAAGCCCCCTACCAGGGGGTTTCGCAGTCCAATCCCCCACTTATATAAAACAAAAACAAAAAGAAAAGAATGCAAACGACAATTCCCAAAATCCAAGAGCATAGCAAAACCCCCTCCGAAATTTACGATAAAACTCCTTCTTCAATATAAGACTATCCATACACCAGTCACCAGATTCTTTGTGCGTAGCCAAGAGGTGTTTTGTGTTTAAACCTCCCCTCCAGCGGGGTTTAGCGCTAAAAACATCCTTTTCAATATAAAAAAGCAAATTACATACTTAAAATTATATGAGCGTAGCCAAAGGGGTTTTAAGTTTAAAGCCCTCTTCAGCGGGATTTGAAGCTAAAAAAATAGCTCTTCAATATAAAAAAAGCAAATTACACACTCAAGTTTTAGATATAAAAATTTTCTTTTATGTTGACATATATAAGACATGCACGCACGCACACACACACACCCACACACATTTAAATATTTTTGCCGGGGGGGGGGGGAAGAGGAGAAAAAAATCCCCCCAAACCCCCTCCCCGCAAAAAAAATCCTGGCTACGCCCATGCTCCTTACATTCTACTTTATATATTATATATATGTTCAATATAGACAACACTGAGAATACTGCTTCGTTAAAAAAAAATCATTGCCAGGATCTTTACTGGTTACAATAAAAATTAACAAGAAAAACATTTTTAAAAAATTCTTTGAAAAAAAAAGAAGCTTACATGTAATGTAATTGTATCAATTTACTTTGCGATAGAAATATTTTTACAAATTGATTTTGTTTAGCTTTTAGCTTTCTCAAATGTGCAATGATCCTATCACTTGTCTTGACCAGTTGTGAAAAAGGGGGTGGGGGAGAGGGATTATTTACATGATAGTTTTTTTTTATGCTCTGTTTGGCATATTCTTCTCCTGTCTACTGCATTATGCGTACAACGACATCAACGAAGGTGTATTTCTCCATACAAGATTCTCTGAAAAACTATTTCATGTATCAAGGCTGCGGGCAAAACCAAGGTTAGGAAGATAGGCCTACTTATCAGGGAACTCCTGTATGCTGATGATGCAGCTATTGTGGCTGATTCTGATATTCAGCTTCAGTCCCTGGTTGTCAAACGATCTGCTGCTTGCCAGAAGTTCGGCTTAAATATTAGTCAAAGCAAGACTAAGATACTAGTTCAGAACACAAATACTGCACCTCAAGTAAACATTAATGGCCAACCACTAGAAATTGTTGATCACTTTTGCTATCTTGGCTCCATCATATCCAACAATGCTGTACTGGATAAAGACATTAACAACAGGATAGCCAAAGCAATGGGTACCATGTCACGGTTGCAGAAAAGAGTGTGGGACAACATATTGCTGACTAACAATACTAAAGACTTAGTCTACCGACCGGTGTGAATGTGATGAGCACTTTGCTATACGGAAGTGAAACATGGTCAACCTACACATGGCAGGAAAAAAGCTGAATGTCTTCCACCTCCGATGCCTAAGGCGGATTTTTAAAATAAGGTGGCAAGATAAAATAACCAATGAGGAAGTACTACGAAGAGCAGGCTGCCAAGACATCCGCTCTGTTATCAGCAGTAGACGCCTTGGCTGGCTTGGCTACGTTCCTAGAATGCCAGTAGGTCGACTTCCACAAGACATTCTGTATGGCGTTCTAATAGAAGGCAGAAGAGCCGCTGGTTGCCCACTTTTACGGTATACGGATGTATGCAAACGCGACATGAAGCTCTTCAAAATCGACACTAGCAGCTGGGGAAAAGTGGCACTGGATAGATCTACATGGAGAGAGATCATAAAGGAAGGGTCTCGGATTGCAGATGTCATACACAACAGAAGCAGAAAGAAGGGTGAAAATGCAACAGCGCCTGGTGATTACATATGCCCTCTTAAGTCACACAAGAAGTTGCAAAGGGAAAAGATCGTCTCTCGAGAAGTAAAATGCCACAGAAAACAAAGTTTTTTAAATGCATAAAAAATTTTCACTTAGGTTTCAAGATTCCTCAAGTGGACTAATTCAACTTATACCATCACATCTGTCAAGTACGATTTCTTTCCCTTGTTCAATATAGCAAACAAAATAAATAATTGCCAATAGTTGATTAACTAATTGGTTTGGCTAATTTTTTGTTGATTCTTGTGTTGTCGGGTAAAAGAAATAATTGTGCGTAATTTCAGCTTAATCCGAGATTGGGTGTGGGAGAAATAACGTGTTCGAACTTATACCAGACAGACAGAGTGACTTGATACATGTACAATAGATCTACGGATAGCACGGTATGTTAAACTTATTAGACTACTATTTATCGATATTTACTGAAATTGAGACGACCCCGATAGCTTGATCACGCAATAAATAATTTTTTTTTTTATAAACAGGTAGGCCTAAACTAAAACACTAAAAATAAGGAATCATTTTTACGGTAATATGTTTTTGCATGAATTTAAAGTAAAAATGTAGGAGGTTTACAGTAATTTATTTTAGTGTAAGAACGAGAAAAAAAAAAGGAAGCCAATTTCTAAACGACGCCATCTTGAAGATTAAGCAGTGCATGGCGGTACTGAACAGGGATTTTTGGGTAAGTTTTCCCAGTGTTCACTGTTATTCGGGCACAGTTCCTGGGTGCTATCATCTGAGAATTAGTCGCAGATGTGTAAACTCACTATTGTTGTCAACAAATACAATTTATGACTCCATGTTAATCATATCGTTAGATCTTGACTCCGTAGTCTATCAAGTCTATGACCCTCATTTGAAATGTAACAATCTCAGCAAAAACTGAAGACAGGGAATGAACACAAAAGCAATGCCAATGCCCTTCTCCATGTGTGCCATGTCCATTCATATTCTTATGATAATCATAATGATTCGATTTTTTAAATATTTTTTTTTTATATCTCTCAACTCTAGTGTCTAGTGATATCTAGATTCTACGTCTCTATATCTACTCTGTAGACCCTAGTTACAAGATATCTATATATTATATAGATTCGAGACATATTATAAAGATCTACAATCTACTTGATCTAGCTATCAGCCCAGCTATAAATACTATTTAATATTTTATACTATAGAAGTATAAGTTAGATCTAGATGATATGATATAGAATCGATCTATTATTAGTATTATATATAGTAAATAGTATATACATATCTAATTTAATATTACAATATTATAGTAATAGATCTACTAAAGAGTAGAATTTCAAGAATTAGATCTAGATCTAGATGTCTAGATTTTAATTATTTATTTTTATAGATTAGATAGATCTATGAATTCTATAGTTATACTAGACTAGTCCTGGTCTACTTAGATTTTGATCTAGACTCGGAGATGTTCCAGATATGAACCTTATCCAATGTGTGAATGTAAATATATGTAACAATCTAGATTCAAGTTCTAGAACTAGACTGGATATCTTGGTCATGAACACAAGTCAAGTCATGGCTGATGTGAGAATTGCAAAAAAATAAAATGAACATTTAATCAAATATTTTTGTATTTCTTCTTTTTTATTTAATTGACAAACTTGTATTTATAGTCAATGTAGACTAGAATGACTAGATTCTTGACTATAGGCTTACTTAATAAATTCTAAATTTTATCTAGAAAAGATCTGATCTAAAAATAAAAAGACTATTAGATACATTAGTAATCATTTCTAAAACAAAGCAAAAGTAACATTAAAAACAAATTTCTTACCTTTTTTCAAATGAAATCAGATAAATCCAAAAGTAAATCCTGTTCATCCCATTTTGCATACTTCATGGAATTCACAAATGCACATATGGGTATACCTGGTACTCTTTATAAAAATGAATTTCAACAACATTTTGCTAACAAAGCATCCACAAACAGATCTTTGTATTACTGGTACAGAAAAAAAAAAAACGCACAGCTCTATCAAATTATAATAGACCTTCATATTAATTTTTCTAGAATTAAAACTATTATAATTTTACATTATGAAATCAAATTTAAATTACTTATTCCTAGGTATTTTAGTATCCAAGTTGAATAAAAATGTATGTTATTTGCTTTTATATATATATATATATATATATATATATAAATAATGGAAAAGCTATTTTCCTGCTACTAAAAAAAGAAAAGTACTGGTAACTACTTTAAATGCTTCTTGCTTGGTTAAACAAATCTTACCTTTTTTCAAATGAAATCAGATAAATCCAAAAGTAAATCCTGTTCATCCCATTTTGCATACTTCATGGAATTCACAAATGCACATATGGGTATACCTGGTACTCTTTATAAAAATGAATTTCAACAACATTTTGCTAACAAAGCATCCACAAACAGATCTTTGTATTACTGGTACAGAAAAAAAAAAAACGCACAGCTCTATCAAATTATAATAGACCTTCATATTAATTTTTCTAGAATTAAAACTATTATAATTTTACATTATGAAATCAAATTTAAATTACTTATTCCTAGGTATTTTAGTATCCAAGTTGAATAAAAATGTATGTTATTTGCTTTTATATATATATATATATATATATATATATAAATAATGGAAAAGCTATTTTCCTGCTACTAAAAAAAGAAAAGTACTGGTAACTACTTTAAATGCTTCTTGCTTGGTTAAACAAATCTTACCTTTTTTCAAATGAAATCAGATAAATCCAAAAGTAAATCCTGTTCATCCCATTTTGCATACTTCATGGAATTCACAAATGCACATATGGGTATACCTGGTACTCTTTATAAAAATGAATTTCAACAACATTTTGCTAACAAAGCATCCACAAACAGATCTTTGTATTACTGGTACAGAAAAAAAAAAAACGCACAGCTCTATCTAATTATAATAGACCTTCATATTAATTTTTCTAGAATTAAAACTATTATAATTTTACATTATGAAATCAAATTTAAATTACTTATTCCTAGGTATTTTAGTATCCAAGTTGAATAAAAATGTATGTTATTTGCTTTTATATATATATATATATATATATATAAATAATGGAAAAGCTATTTTCCTGCTACTAAAAAAAGAAAAGTACTGGTAACTACTTTAAATGCTTCTTGCTTGGTTAAAAAAATGTTTAAAGAAAAACAATCTGGATGTATTAACAAGCTCTTGTTCTTGAAGCAATTTAAAACATTTAGGGAAGAAAGAAAGTGATTCGAAATTTCAAAGCATTCATTAGTATCCTTGTTCTGGCAGAAAAGATGTTTCCAAATTGATAATAACTATTGTTTAAGATGTAATACAGAAACAGTTAACAAAGTCAAATTCTATGGCATTTTACGTCTCAAAAGATAATCTTATCCCTTTGCAACTTCTTGTGTGACTAAAGAGGCCAATCCTTGTTACACAGCTGCAGTCGCAGGTTGGGCATATGTAATCACCAGGTGCTGTTGCATTTTCGCCCTTCTTTCTGCTACTGTTGTGTATTGCATCTGCAACTCGAGACTCCCTCTTTATGCTCTCTCTCCATGTGAATCTTTCCAGTGCCACTTTTTCCCAGCTGCTAGTGTCGATTTTGAAGACTTCCACACACAGTTAAAGTCAAATAAGGGGTGCCAAAATGGGTATAATAAAACCTACAACAAATTTATTTAATATATTTCATTAAGTTTTATATTGCTCACTTATATGCAAATATGAATTCCATAAACGATTGGGAGATAAGAAGGGGGTCGCTGACAGACATTGGTATGCAGACACCTGAAACTTGGGTATGCTGCTGAAAAGAGATGATAAGCATTCTTCTTGAATCAACTAGAAATTCAGGCAAACAAATTAAACTTAATTCTTTTGTCAGGAATAAAACGATTCTTAACCGAATAGTGCTTTTTTCCATTTTGAAAAATACCAGGACTTTGCTTAACAAGAGGGAAGTAACTCTTAATTAAAAAAAAAAAAATTCAAAATATAAAACAAAACAATAATTATTAAACAGCTTTAAAATTTTAATTTAAAAAATATGTCTAGTTTCAAATAATATTATACATGTTTAATGCCTTTAAAAACAAAGCAAAGTTATAAAATTTTCATGGGTGGGGGCTTATACACTGGGGCTAGTGGCCTGTTAAGTTTTTAAAAAAAATATTGTAATAAAATAACTAAACTAAACATATCCAGTTTTTTACTTTCAAAAACAGAATATTCACGTTCTCATTCTGAATGAAACATGATGAGCTCTATTTTAAGTAAAAAAATAGCATCCTAAAACATCCTATTGCAATAGGCATCAGTGGGTTAAATTTATCTGTTTTTTTTAAATAAAAATTAAGGCTAAGAATATATTATACTTCAACCAAGTTATCATAGTGGTACTAAATTCATATATCTTACAGCGTAATAAAGTTTTAGATATAAAAATTTTCTTTTATGTTGACATATATAAGACATGTTCTTGGTTACATTTTAAATGTTAACTATTTGATCCATTTTTATTTAACAGTATAGCAGGAAAAAATGCACTCATTCTAAACATATATATTGTAATGTATCTTTAGGACAACGGCTAAAATGTCAATCAGTCAGGTACGCTGGATACATGCATTTGATTAACTTATTATTAGTCATTTTATTTTGGAACCTTTGAATATTGCATATTCAATCTGAAAGAGTTGAATACAGAATGAAATTTAGATTTGCTTAGTTTTGAAGTTTGTATTAATTATTATTTGAAATGTCTGAAATTTGAAAGAGGCAGCAATTATTATGGAGGTTTTTTTTTTATTTAAAAAAAATATACAAAAAAACACTTTCAGCACAATCCCTTCTGAGCCTTGATAAAAGGGAGATAACTCCTGCAAAATAAGGTAGTATGTAAAAATATATATATATATATTGTTAATAAAGATTTTGAAACCATAAAAAAATGTTAAAGATTCACAGTCCTACTTTTAGAGCATTCTTATCACTTTCATTATTGAAAATATCTGAACCATACAAATTGCCTACATTATCTTTTGCATATAAATGGCCAGCATAATATTTGCCAGCTTTATCTCTGTTCACTAGGACAAACAATGACCTTACAATTAACAACAATTAGCACATATCTGATTTCTCTGTTAAAAGCATTTAAAAATGTTTCTTTCATTTGTATATTTTGCGAGCTTAAGGTTAACACTACTAAGCAACCCAAAATAGCATTACAGCCAATGAAATCAAATACAAGCAGTACATGTTTAGAAGTATTTGTGCTGAAATCGAAAAGCTAATCACTGACACTGTAATAAATTCATTGTATCTAAGAGCTTTCTTGATAAGTCTCTGTGAAGAAAATTTAGCTAAGATGGGCATAAGCAGATGATGACAATGTTTAGATTAGAAATTTGTTGTGAATACAAGGACTCATGTCTCATATAAAGAAAACACAACAGAAACATACACATAAATAGAACAGACAACATAAAAAGTTCATTGAGCATCTTGATCCTTTTCATGCTTCCTGATCGAGTGGCATTGATATAGTAACCAAGTAAGGAATGAAAGTTTTTGTACCGCTCAGTTCTAGTCTTGATTGACAGAAGTGACCCACTTCATGACAATTTGACATAGTTATGATAGAGCGGGTGGCTGTTGTCTTCCAAGATAATGATAGAGACTTACACATATATCCTATATAAAACATCATTTAGAAGCATATAGTTTTAAAAAATGTTAAATTTGCACTGAAGCAGATTGTTAATGCTGATAATGAGAATCCATCACACTTGAATGTCTTATAGCTTTTGACCACCAGGCTTTAGATCTATAAGCAGTGCCCAGTCAAGCATGAAATTGGTGAGGGTTCATTTAGAAGTTCACTCAATTCTTTTGACTAATAGCACTGTCACTTGCCTGGGGGTACATGCATAATAATAATCTTGTATTTCTGATAAAATATACTGTAATCATGCCTGGCCATGTGGTATGCACACTGGACTGTCATTCAATTGTCTCGATTGTTCTGGGTTCATATCCTGCCTGCTGCCATCCCCTGTTGTCCTGCAGGAGGTTTGAACTAGAAAGTAGATTATCTTCAACTTTGAAGGAACATCTGAAACGTAATACATTTTCAAACAGATCAGCGCCCTGAATTATTTTTCATGACATTCTTTGCTGCCAAGGCCTAACCAACATAGCCTCAGTGAGTGTCCATTAAGAGCTTAATGTCCCTATTATGTCCCTTGACCAAAGGAAAGGATTATACCCAAAGGCTAGGAATGAGAGATCCTATCCATTGTCTGGAGGTTCCCTTCAACTGTATGATCATTTAGTCTTATCCATTGTTGTGAGATACAGCTCCTTGAGCCATCGCCAGGGTTCCCAGCAACAGCCAGATTTTTATCATAATTAGGGATAGAGGTCTTAAGATTAATTGTTTTTAAAAAAATTCTTAAAAATTAAATACTCTTAGTTGGCAACACCACTAAATAATAGGCTACAAAATGGCAATGCGACAGTTATCTTGAAGTTACTAAGACGTTTTATTGACATCATTTAAAACACAAAGGTTCCTTATTTTGAAAGATTTAATCTATTAAAATACTATTTATATTTTTAAATGTAAAGATACTAAAAATTATTTTTGTTAATTTTTAATGTTCAATTGGCACGGAATGCTGTCCTACATGATTACCAGACATAACTGTACCTCACATTCTAACCAAATGAGAAAAAAAAACATACTGGTATGTTCATTGTGGGCAGGTATAAAGTTAGAATATTTATTTAGATGATAATGTAGATTTGTACCAAGATAGCTGTTTATAGGACAGAAAGTATTGTTGAACAGTTTTACGAAAATAACTCAGAGAATTGTAAGAGAGATAGATTGGATGTTACCAACTAGACTACATTAGGCCTAGTGAAGTGTATACTTTGTTATTAATGATATAAAGTCTGAGTATTCTTTACATTTAATAATCAAGTTATTTTCTTTGAAATGTTCATATGTGTGACCATGGAATCATCTCATTAAACTAACTAATAATACCTATTTAAAAAAGTATTTATTACCTTTCAAGGCTTATATCAACTCACTCTGTCTGGCTGGTAAAAAGTGTGTACATGTTATTTCTCTCACACCCTTTCTCAGATCAAGCTGAAACTTTTCACAATTATTTATTGACATACTCAAAAAATGAATCAATAAAAAAACATTAAACAACTAATTACAGTACTGGTAATTTATTATTTTGTTTAATAGCAGCGAGGGAAACTAATGCTTCAGAATTCACAGATGGCTAAATTTATTAGGTCTAGGGCCCTTAAATAATTGCTAACGCTATTTCTCCCTCAGGCATTCATTGATCAAGTTGATACTTTAAACAATTATTTATTGTACCTAACAAACCATGAATCAATAAACAAAAATACTCAATTAGTCAATTGATTATTTTATTTGATATGGAATAAGGGCAATAACTTGTACATTGTTGGTAGATGTAGTTTTTAAGGACAGTTCTTCCCCTTTATATAAGCTTTGTTTTTTAAAAGAGGATTTTTATATTTTGCTTGTTTTCTATATTGAAATATTTGTTTGTATAAAATTTTTGTTTGTTGCACGCAAGATTGTTAAGTGTTAGAAAGTGTGTGTCATCCCTATGGACAATGTTCTGGATGGACTTGGGGAGTCTAACTCTCTCTCACCTCTTTCATCTAATGTCCATGACCATGATGAGGACTTTGCAGGTCTTGGAGATCATGCAGGTGTAAGTACTGTACCTTACAAAGTTGTGTTTAATGTCATAAAATAAGTACTGAATCCTAGAGTGGTGTTTTGAGGACGTAGCTTAAGTGTGTGTGGATCTTTTGTTTTGCTCTTGCTTAAAGAAATTTGTTCCAAGAAGTAGAATTGTGGTTTTGTGATTGCTAGGTTAAATAGAGCAAAAATTATACAATGCTGCAGCTCAAATGTAAGTTTGAACATCAAAAACTAATTTCACCATCCATACTTACAATTAAATAGCTTTGCCTTCTGCGTATATGTGCATAGATTGTCACATGACAAAGTTATTTTATTTAAAGAAGAAACAAGTAACCTTTAGTACCCATACAGTTTATTTAAGTTTCAATCTCACAAACATTTTTTTTTATTGGTAATACCAGTAATCAATTAATTAAAATCAGTAATGAATTAATTACCGGTACTTAAACTGACAATAAAAATTGAACTGAATGGAAATGTAATTTTAGGTAATGGATATTCATTTCTATGAAACTCAATAAAGTTTTCAAACATTGGTACTTTGCTTACATGAACATCCTTTGGACCAACAGGATGTGCAATTCTGGTGACGTTATACAAATACTGTACAATAAAAGGCTTGACTCTCATTTTAATGAAGAGGTTATGCTATTCAGGGGTTGGGCGTTTATGTTGAACCATTTTTCTACTGCTGAATTCCCAATTCTATGACTTATCATCTATCATACCTTTGCTATTTAACCTATTTTAGACTCGTACAATTACATCCTGTTACTTTTTATTGTTTTTTTCTCCTCTGGTTTTCAGGGAGAAATCGAAGACTCCAACATAAATTCTGATGGAAATGACAGTCTTGGTCATTCTGGAGCAGAAGATGATGATGATGATCATGTCAACATTGTCACCTCATCCATTACTGGTGATGATGATGACCCCATTGGACTTGGTGTGTCTGGGGGCCATGAGGATATACACCCAGATGTCGAGGGCTTGGATGGTGCTGAGGCTGAAGACATGGTAAATTCCAGAGGATCGGAAGAAGACTCTTCCCAGGTTAACTTAGCTAAACAATTTAAACTGCCACAAAAAGTGGTGCATTCAAGAATAACACTAAACTAATCTGGACTGAACTGATTGACTGTACTCAAGTCAAGTATCTCTGTATTTATACTTTAACTTAGATATGTATGCATCTAGACTCGTGAATCATCCTGACTCATAAAAAAATTAAACTTTAATTATCCTCAGTGAATTGTTTAGCTTTCTTGGTAATGACCTGAGATTTGGAACATGACATCAGCGCTTGCCATTCTTTAATTTTAAATAGCTTCTTGCTATGTTAACAATAATGAATAAACACATGTTTAGATGACACTGATACTTAATTATTTTTAAAAAATTATTTTGTTTTTCTTTTATAATAAATATTTTTAGCTACCATAATTTATAAATTGTAATTTTAAAAAAAATATTATACCCAATTTCTTATAGGCTACATTGGATGAAAATAGTGTATTACATACTGAAGCACATTTGGTTCAAGCGAGTGAACAAGATGGTATTTTGATAACGTCAGATGCTGATGGTAATCTTTCTGTTCCAGTATCAGCTGACCAAGTCATTAGGCTGCTAATGCAAGCATCCGATGTAAGTAGTTCGTCCCTTCTAACTTTTTTGTTTTCAACATATTATCATGTTATAATGACTGGATATGTTAAATTATTTGTTAATTTTATTGTCAATTCTATTATGATAATTTTATTCACTGTGACAGGGCAATGTGGTCACAGCTAATGCTTCAATGGAGGCAATCAAGTTCACAATGTCTAATGTGATTAGCTCAGAAACAGGAGAAATCACTCAAACCTCCTTAACCTTAGCAGATGGAACAACTCTTATTGAAAATGTTAAGGCTGAAATGGGTAAGAGTAATGTAACACTTTCTTGTTCTGTACTGTAATATATGTTTTGGTGTTGTACCACTGCCACAAAATAGATATGCAAGACATTTATGTCATATCTAAAAACTTGAATAATCACAAATTGTGCCATTAGAGGCTTTTAAATATCACTGATTATGCTAAAATGTATGTAATATTTAGAAATCACAGATTAAACCAACATGTAAAATTAATCAGTCAATTAATCCTGGATTATGCCATAATTCACAAAAACAAATAGTATCACTTTCAGACCTTAAGATCTTTAGGGCAAATGATGTAAAGGTTATCAGTTTCTATGGCCGAAGGTCAACGAGGGTGCCATGTGGCCAGCACAATTATCAATCACTTTACTTTTCCCAACTAATATCAGGTATCCATTGGAGTTGAGTTGACTCAGGGTGTCCTAAAAGTCCAGAAATTAACAAATCCAGTCTTCACCAAGATTCTAACCCAAGACCCATCGGTTCAGAAGCCAAGCACTTTACCACTCAGCCACCGCACCCCATACAAACTTAAATAATCATAGATTATGCCAAGAAGTGTACAAGCTGATTAACTCTTGGAAGGAGAATAGATAAACACTAGTTCTCTACTGCTATAGGCTGGTATTTATCAAAATTAAGTTTTAATCCGGACTTTCTAGTTTTTTGATGATGATACCCATTCAAATACATAGGAAGTATGATAAACTCTAAAAATAACCTTTTGACAGAAATAAAGAAACGATTAGCAGCAGGCAACAGGGCATTCTAAACCACCCAGCACATACTTTAAAGAAAAATACTGTCAAGAAAAAACAAAGGAAACTATATTTTAAAAAAGTCATAAGATCAGTAGCTATGTATGCAAGATAAATGAACAACAGAAAATCAGCTTAATACTTTGGAAAGGAAAATCCTTAAAAAAAATTTATGGTGCTATACAAGATGAAACTGGATGGAGGGCATGCACTAACCGAGGGCATGCACTAACCAGGAAATATACCAGTTATATGAAGACAGAATAGTGACAGAAATAAAAAAAAGAACAGCTTATGTTGTGAAGGTCACCCTAAAAGAATGTCAGAGAACAAAGGAGCTAAAATAGTAAGCTGGCAAAAACCTAAGACAGGCACCCGAGACCATGATTACGATGGCCTGATGATGCAGAGACAGATCTACAACCGCTAAGAATTCTGGCTTGGAGATGAAAAGCACCGGAAAGATGTGTTGAAGCAGGTCAGGACCCTCCATACGCTGTAGTGCCACTGGGATGGATGGATGGATAGATAATGATAGCTGAACTCAGTTTATTTTGGAAATTTCTAATGTGTCAGTAATGGAGAGCAAAGTAATAGCAATGTTAAGGTAGCTTAGGGCTAGCTGTCTTGAAATCAGTTTTTAGTAGATAGGAGTGCTTAGTTAAAAATAAAATTTAATGTTATGAATTGTATTACACCTTATTGGATTATTATTATTTATCTAATACCATTAAAAATGTACTGTAAGCTAAAGTTTATATACTGAAAGTTTTATATTAAAAAAAAAAAATAAACAAAGGAAATTTTTAAACTAAGACAAAAAGAATAAAACCAAACATGGACGTTGCCACGATTTTTTTTTTCAGAAAGGGTTGGGGGGGGGGGGAGATTTTTTTTTCTTTCCTCCCTTTTATGTATGTGTGTATATAATTAGTTTTTATTACAGTCCGACCCTTCATTCTTTCTGACGTTTTTTATACCCTAAAATAGGTTCTTCCTGGAATTAGTGGAAAGATAATAAACAGCCTACTCTTGCTAGCTCACAGCGCTTCCCCAGTGGGGACAGAGCCCTGTTGCCAAGCATTATTTCCGGTATTTAAAACCAACAAAAATGCATATTCTGAAGTGTCTACAGTTCAAAAACCAAATCTCAAAACTCCCTTAGCTATGCTCATAGATTTTGGTGACTGTAGTTAATTGCTTTAGTTAATTTTGAAGAGGGAGTTTTTAACCTCTAAATCTCTGTAGGCTTTTTTAACCTCAAAACATGCTGGGGGGGGGGGGGGGGTAAGCTTAGAACCATCTTGAGGGCTTTTTGCTTGAAAGCCCTCTGGAGGGGGTTTTTAAACTCATAGAATCTGGTGATTGTTGTTTTCTTGAGTCTTATATTGAAAAGGGGGTTTTTAACGTTAAAAAACTCTGGAGGGGGGGGGGGAGGGCTTCAAACTAAAAAAAAACAACTTGGAATTTGGTGATTGTCGTTTGCTTTATTTTTTGTTTTTTAGACAATGGGAGTTAACCTCTAAACCCCCTGGAGGGGGTTTTAAACTCAAACCCTCCCCCTTGGCTGCACTGGGGCAAGTTATGGTTTAACATTAAAAACTCACCTACATTAAACAAAATTAATGCAAAAAAACAGTCACAAATTTCCTAACCCTAACCCCTTCTGACTATGCCATTGAAACAGAATAATTCCTAATTATAGTGCAGTAAATTAACCAAATTTGGGATTGGTTATTCTTGTAGTATATGGTTTGTCTAAGTTTGATGTAGAATGAGTGCCATATCTTTGGTTTATTATGTTTAATACAATAATTATCTGTAAGTACACACAAGACAAACTAAGAGAAATTTGAGTTTATTTTTTAATGTATTCTTTACATTGATTGCTACTGTACTTCTGTCTTCCTCAAGACCATCTCAGTTCTCTCCCATTTTAGTGAATGTTTCCAACTATGACATAAGATAATCATGAGGGTTCCAAATCCCAGGGATGTGTGGTGGAACTTAATCCAGTAAGACTTTTTATTGTCATTCAGTGAAGATTTGGAAAATGTATTTTGTGAGGTTCTGTTACCCTTTGAAAAGCTATAGGCTAATGCTATCCTCCCAATTTTTTTCCACCTTTCTGGCACTGTGTTTTGTTAGCATGATTTAAATGTACCTTTAGATCTACTTTATCTGCTCTGGCCTTTGGTTTTAATCATGTTTAGATATAGGATTTTAAAATAAAATGTGGAGTTTTAAAGTTGCATGGTAGAGCATGACATCATTTATCTTTATTTTTATGTACTATATTCTAAGGTAAGGTGTGCCAAACCTTTGTGAAATTAACTAAAAACCAAACTAAAAAGATTTCAGGTTCTTAAGTGTATTAGTAGTCATGAGTTCATGCCTTGTGAAAATTGTGCTGAGTAAATCAACCATTTAAAAGAGTTTGTCATTAGTCTGTGGTATAAGTTGTGCTTTCACTTATTCTTAATAAAACTATTCAGTGTAAAAACTGTTAATGTCTCTTATGTTGCAGTCACTGATGAGGAGGAGGCACAAGTTTTGCCAAAGTTTGAGGAGGGACAAACAATCAAACTGGACGATGGATCTACTGCAGTTTTAAGGGCCACACCAAAAGAAATCTGTAAGCTGATAAAATGTGTTTAATATCTAATTGATAAGGTACATTAGTATTTCTTATTTGAAATGCTGTCTTCAATAGATCTACCTTTACACTTTGGTCATATATAGTGCTTAATTTTTTTTTGTTGTAACTAGGGTATGTGGTATTGAAATATGCTTCTAGCCAGCTAATTATTGAAAGCTACTAGCTTGCTGGTGGGCATAGGGGTCCAAACCAAGGGGTCTCTGGTTCAAATCTCGGTGTAAACACTGGGCTTTTGAATTATGATGCCCCAGATATGTACGTGACATTTGTTAAGGAAAGTAAAAGAGGTTGGTCACATGACACCCTTGTAAACTGTGTGCCATAGAAACAAATGAGCTTAACCGCATTGGCCCTATGGATTGCCAGGTCGGAATGGAGTGCTTTGCAGTATTTTTTACAAGCCATTTATTAATGTAAGATGTTTGTACCTGACCCAAAATTTAACTTATTTTTTACAAACCTCTATTTAACTCCTACATTTGTTGAAACTTCTGGATAGGTGGGTGAAATCTACATGGACACGGATCTTGAAAATGGCTCTATTTTCCTTGAAATTTGACAGTTGCTGTATATCATTAGGAAAATAATTACTAGCTTGATGGCCACACTGGGAAAACTCCTAGTTTGACTGTTATGATTTTTTTAATTAACTGAATTCGAACACTCGCTGTTTTTGTTAATTACATCTTTATTTTGATATTTCATATGAAACTAGCGTGCTATATAATGTGCTTGTCCATTTTCCAATGATTCTAACCCAATTTCCTTCCATTTAGCTATCTTTTTATGTAAGAAAAAAGAATTTCAAATTTGTTAGTCAGGTTGTTGTTTTTTCCTATGTTACCTGGATGACTTTACCTCTTTTTAGGGTTGAGACTATATTTTTTGATTGGCTAAGTCTATGCTAATGAGCCCAGCAATATTTATTTTGTTTTTGGAGCTGATTTATTTGATTCATAAGCCAAGTTGTTTGATTCCATACAAAAAAAAATTAATAGGGTGTTTGAATTAAATTATGATTTTTTTACCAAAATTTATTTCAAACAGCCAGTTTTGGACATCAATGTTAATGATCTTATATTATATTTGTTTTTTTGTTGTTGTTTTTTTATAGAGAATAAATGGGCAAATGTTTGGAGTGAGCTTGGTATATTGAATGAAGTTAAATGCCTAGATCTAGACCTACTAGATAGATCTAGATTTATAGAGAGAGAATATAGAGGATTCAGCTATTTAGGCAAGAATGGCTATACCTGTACTATACTATACTGTACTAACCTGTACTATACTACAAAAGATCATCCGTATTCGAAATTTATTAAATTAATAAACAAAAAACACAAACATTCAACACACATCTAATCATGCAAACATAAAATGTCTAAAAGTCTGTGTAGAAGTCACTATCCCTGTGACCTAATTTTGGTAGAATAAGTGTGTTCATATTTTTATTTTTTGTGTTCGTATTTATGCATAATTTGAAAACATCTTAATGATTTCATGTGAGGAGCTATGCCTGGGGATCTTAAAATTTAGTTAATGTTAATATAGATTTAAAATCTGAGTTTATTGATGCCTAAATATAGAGACTGTCTGAAATAAATTATGATGTCCGGAATCAAATAATGTGGGTCAAATTAGTCTGAATTAAATGAAAACACACGGCCTCTTTGACCTTAAATATAATAACAAATATAGGTTAGGGGATACAAATACAAATAGTCATCTTTATTCTTCTTAAACTAAAGAAGATTTTGATACTTCATTTTCTATGTCGAACCATTGTCAAATAATGCGTTGTCAAAGTGAAACTTTGAAATTTTGGCCTATAGGTGTCCGAATAGCATAAACTACTCTATATGTCTTCTGTTATTTCTGCATTCCTTAAATAAATTAATGATCAAAAAATTTTACTTACGTCTTCTTCGTCTAGATCTAAAGGCCTATCATTGGAATATTATATAAGGTCTAGTAGATCTATACATTTGCTTAACAAGGATTCTTTCTTGGGGGAATGGGGTGGGGTAAAAAATGTTTTATTATTTTTTATCTAACATACATTACTTATTAAGAGAACAAAAAAACGCTGTACAAGTTGTATTGTATTTTTTGAAAAAGAGTATTTAGCACACTCCATTTATATATTAGAAAAGTGTTGAATTCATTACCTTTATATTTAATATAATTTTAAGATAAATGTGTTAAAGTGGATCAAAACAATATGTCTTTCTGCTATCTCTACTATATAATATGTCAACAAGTAGTCATCTCTAATTACTTTATGAAATGTGTTTACAGTAGCTGGAGGTTTACAAGCTATCCAACTGGAGGATGGGTCAACAGCATTTATAACTAGGACCAATCCAGAGACTTTGTTTGCTGCCACCTCAGAGCTAGAGGAGAGAAATTTAAACATGGCAATAGCTAATCAGGTGATTCAATTAGTTCATTATAGGTTCAATTACCTGTTTTATGGTCTGTAGTAGGAATTTAAAGGGAAACTCCTATGTTTTTTTATATAATATGTGTTTTGATTTACAGATAATGAATATATTATTCTTTTTTTTTTATTTGCAATAATAACTTAGTAAAATTATTAGACACTGACCAAAACTATTGAATATTGAAGCTGCTACAATTTTTAAATTATTTTTTTACACTCCTCAGACACTGATCATTAAACCAGTGGAGAAAGCAGTTATGTTAGGAGACAAGGCTTACAAATGTATATATGAAGATTGTGGGCGTCTCTACACCACACTCCACCATTTAAAAGTAATTTTACTGATTGTTATTATTCATTGTCTATTATTTCTAAGTAAGTTGATAAGTAGATTTCCACCTCACTTGATATCTGGCATCAGATGAGAAGTGTGCTGACTACACATTTGATATTATTTAGATGTGGTTGATTTTGTAGATATTGGTTTTGAGATTTGGTGCTAAGGATTGACATAAGTTTTGGCCTGGTTTTAGGATTAGTTTTTGGATTTTTAGTTAGGTTTATATTGATAGTACATTGAGATCTAATCACATATCATAGACATTCTTGTTGTAGCCAGCTTGTTTGATGCTGAGCTTTAGTTCTTAACTGGTATGCAGTTCATGCCCTAAGAAAGCAGCATGATCTATTCATAAAGATGAATGCACAGTGTTCAGATAAAGTATTTAACCATAGATTTTGACTTTAAGAGTTGTATCTTGGGACCACACATAAGCCAATCAAAAAAGGAGTGTCAGTGGTTCACAATAATTTTGCAGTGGTTGATCATGCATGGTGTGTATACAATATGACAATGTTTTTTGTGATTTTAGTTTGAATGAGAGCTGGACCATCTTTGTTTAATGTTAGTGATTTTCTACAACTCTTCTGGATAAAATAAAATATCTGACTGCTTGCTTCTTCACCCATTTTTAGTGTACTGGGTTTCTTGTCCCTAGATTTCTTTGTGCACTGTAGAACCTTGGGTTATGGATAGAACACTAAGAGGCATGCTTTACATGATCATATGGGTGGAAGATGTTTTCTTGCTTGGTTTATTCTATTTAATTTTGTGAGCATCATATTCTTAGTTGAAATATCATATGTTACGGGTTCCAACCATGATACAGGTAGTTAATTTTCTGGTGACTTTGAGGTGTTTTTTTTTTTTATTTTTTTTTTTTTCTAAATTTTTGAGGGGAGATACTTTTTTACTTGAAGATAAAATACAATAACATCTTGTATTTAAAATGCAGGTCCATGAAAGGTCACACACTGGAGATCGTCCATTCCAGTGTGAATCGCCCAACTGTGGTAAAAGTTTTGCCACTGGCTATGGTCTCAAGTCACACAATAGGGTGCATACAGGCGAGAAGCCATATCCATGTCCACATACAGATAAAGGATGTGAAAAAGCTTTTAAAACATCTGGAGATCTACAGAAACATGTGCGAACACATACTGGTAAAACTCCTTAAACCTTTTCATTACTTTCAAAACTTTAATAAAATTGACTTCAATAAATATTTTGTAAAGTAATTTTTTATACATACTTTTTATATAAAGTAATATAATACCTATAATAATTCTTAAAGGTGTAATTTATTTTTTTTAATAGGAGAGCGTCCATTTAAATGTCCTTTTGAAGGTTGTACACAGTCATTTACCACATCAAATATCCGTAAAGTTCATATCAGAACGCATACAGGAGAGAGACCATACATTTGTGATGCAGAGGGGTGTAACAGAGCTTTTGCTTCTGCCACAAATTATAAAAATCATATCCGTATACACACAGGTACTTTTAAATTCTCATCCCATCATAAGTTAGTTTGTTCGCGGCCATTGTACGAATAGTTGATTAACCATCCATGTTATACCATCACACTTTTTTTTCTTTCACTTTATTTTATAACAAATTTTATAAAATATATCCATTATATATTTAACACCTAAGGATGCGCTGTTCTAAAACACACACAAAAAAAGTATATTTATGGTGTTAAATTTCATTTAGTGTTAGTTCAACTATTTTTATTTGATAATAGTTTTGACATCTTTGAACTCACATTTAGCAGACATTCAAAATCAAGCCCAACAGTGTTTGTCAATATTTTTTTGTCTACTGTCCTTTTAGTAGACTTTTCATGAACCTTTATTTCATTAATGTAAACACACACATTTTTTTTCTTTATAAATCTTGTTTGTCAAAACCAAAATATTTTTTATGACTCGCTTCAAGTTTCTGTCACAATCTATAATTGATATGGATGAATGTACTTAGTACATAGGATGGAGTGGATGTAGATGTATCTTAAGCTTGTTCTCTCTTCATGTATTTAGTACATAGAAAGGAGTGGATGTAGATGTATCTTAAGCTTGTTGTCTTTTCTCTCTTCATGCACTCTTACATTGCAGGTGAGAAGCCCTATGTGTGTACATTTCTAGGGTGTGGTAAGAGGTTCACAGAGTACAGTAGTTTGTACAAGCATCATGTTGTACACACGCACAACAAACCTTACACATGTCACTGTGGGAAAACTTATAGACAGATCAGTACACTGGCCATGCACAAAAGAACAGCTCATGGGGAAGATTCAGGAACTATCCTTGTGACATCACCTGAAAATGGTTGGTTATGACATCTCTTTTTGGTATCCTTTTGTGAAATGAATTTAACCTTAATCTTTATAAAGGAATGGAAGTACATTTTGCACCAAAAACATTATTGAGAAATAAACATTTTGATTTGCCTAGTCTATTAGCCCTTGCCTTAAATATTTTCATTAACTAAACTCAATTTTTAAATGAACAGGCAAGATAGTATCTTTGAAAATAATGACACGAAATCATAAAAATGATTCCTTTTAACCAGAAATAAATCTTTAGTTTAAATTCACTTATCAGTTGCCTGCCCCATCTTTCTTCTCTATACCGGTACTATCTTCCTGGAGGTACTTGAAAAAAAAGTTCTTTCTTGACTGCTTTATTTAATGAACTGGAATTTCTTGAGCTATTTTAAAATGTTGTGTTTTTTTTTTTTTTTTTGTAAGAATTAGCAATCTTGTGAATAGTTGCGTTTAAGTCATAACTACCTTTGTAGAGTTGGAGAGAACATACATTTGTCTGTGATGCTCATGGGTGTTATTTGGCCCCTTCAGCCTACAGTGTATTTATGTAGACCCAGAGTCACTGTTCCAACATTAATTGAGTGATATAGTCTATGACACTTTTTTGGAAATTTAAAGTTCAGAATCACTGATGTGGCCACTTAGCAATGATCTGTTTATTTGAGCTCTAATTGTATGAGAACTATTTTGTCTTCACCTCATTAGGCATTGTAAATATTATTAATATTTAAGTAATTGTTATTACCGGTAATTGTAATTCTGAAATACATCATATATATTTATAATTTGTTTACTTAGATCAATTGTCTTATTTTATTCAATTTCAGATTCGGAGGAACCTCCATCAAAGAAACGATTAATCAAAACAGAAATTGCAGAAGAAGGGGAGACAAATCAGAATCTCATTGTCAGTACAGGGGAAGGAACACAGGTATAACAATTAAAATTTTCTGAAATTCCTAACATACTTTTGCACATTACATTACTGTACCGTATTCATTGGACTTGTCCACAAATTTTTGAGAAAAATCCCTTTTATGAACCTTTGACCTGGAAAAACTTTATCCCGTGGCCAGGATGACGGATTACTTGTTCACAGACCCTTTTGTCTAAAGGCCCACATCAACTAGATGATAATTTAATCACATCTGTTTGTTCTTGGGTCACAGTCTCTTGAACCAATGCAATTAGGATCCTCCATCCCATTTGAGGCCAGAGTCCAAGCCCACATGGGTACAAACTTCATATTCCTTTACTTTGAAAATTCTGTTAAGGAACCATCACCGCCCATATGTTCCGTGCTGGGGGAACGGTGTGACGGATCGGACAGGGTTAGCAAGCCTTTCTTCCATCCTCCACACATGCATGTATTGGCGCTGGAGCATATGTATGGTAGCCTACTTAAGACTGGAGGCACTGTGGCTGAGCAGTGAAGCGCTTGGCGAGGTCCCGGATTCGAATCCTGGTGAAGACTGGGATTTTTAACTTTGGGATATTTGGGCGCATCTGAGTCCACCCAGCTCTAATGGGTACCTGACATTAATTGGGGAAAAGTAAAGGCGGTTGGTCGTTGTGATGGCCACATGACACCCTCATTAACCGTAGGCCACAGAAACAGATGACCTTTAGATCATCTTCCCCCATAGATCGTAAGGTCTGAAGAGGGAACTTTACTTTACTCTTTTACTACTGGAGACTATGTTCGCTTTTATTGTTAGCCTGTGTGTCCTGTAACGGATGCATGTGTAAGTCAGATGTAGCTGAAGTATTTCTAAAGATGATTATTTAGACTAAGTGCGTGCGTACCTTGTTTGATGTATTTCAACCGCAAGTTTTCGGAAAATCTTGCACACAGTCACAAGTATAGATAAGGTACTAACAGGAACACAGACTCAATGACCAAGTTGACTCAGAGTGAACTTCAAACAAACGTTTATTACAGAATGGGCCACAGTCTAGTCTGTCACTATAAAACGATGTTATCCCCTCAAGAGTCTAGCAGTAATTGATTTCTAAAAGTCAATCTTAACCTCTAACCCCAAAGTCTATGTCGTCATTCTAAAATATCCGTTCACTGTCAGTACATTAAAGTGCGCCACCCAACTAACTAAACTAGCTATCTAACAGTCCTTCACTGGGTAGAGGTTTTCACAGAGGGGCCACGCTGAGAGGATGGGAGCTGGAATTGGGCTAGAACTTGTGTTCAATTCCTAACATACATTTCTACTTTATTCATTGGACTAGGTCTATTTTTTTATGCTGTTTATTTATTAGTACAAGTTCTTACATTTGTTTTGATTTAGTTACCCCTCTTTGTTTAGGATATTTTTAAAAATGTTCATAACCTTGATAAATTATCTATAACATGAATCTAAATATCATTATAATGCCTCATGTACCTCACTTTTGTTTATATCCTGACCATATTGTCTCATTACATGTCATTGTACATCCAGCTCTGTCAATTTTTACTCATTTAAAATTTACTAACTTGACTGTTGAATCAAAAAAAAAAGAAAAGTAAAAAACTTGCAGTTTTCAACATTTATAATGCATATTTAGGTACCCAGTTGACTTAATGTCATAATATAATAATTATGCAATAATTGGTATTATAGTTATTAAAATGAGCTAATGTAATCATTGTAGGCATCAGCTGCTTGCATCTTTGGATGTCACTAATGTCCATTTAATGTGGCTTGATATCCACATAGACAAAGGCATTAAAATCAGACTGATGCTCTCTCTGGTCTTGACCACATTTTTTATGTTTGTGAATCTTGGACGCTGACTGCAGAACTAGAGAGGAGGATCCTAGCAATGGAATTGAGATGCTAGGGTATCACATACAAAGAACTCATCACAAGCAAAGAGATTAAAGATAGGATTAGTACAGCGATTAGACCCCATGATGACCTACTAATCACTGTTAAAAATTATAAACTCAAACTCTTTGGCCATATTAAAAAGATCCTTGGGGCTTGCGAAGACCTTTCTTTAGGGAACAGTACCAGGAAAAAGAAGAAGGAAGGAATGGAGAAAGATGGTCAACAAATCTTGTGTGGTGCCCTATTGGTCCAACAGACTAACAAATAGGTGAAGGTGAAAGATGTCCACACCAGGGGGTTGAAATAAGTAGATTCCAACTTACATTTTAAATTTCAACCAAAATTTTAAAAATATCCATATGAACATATAAGTAGTTATTTATTGTATGCTTTTTTTTACATAATTATTATATGTTTATGAAAAGAATGATTAACATTTTTTTTCTTGATCAGATGATGTTATTAACCCCTGGTGTGAATACGTCAGAAGCTGCTACCTTTGTAACAGCAGATGGCAACCAAACAGTAGCCAGCCTGCTTACCCTTCAGGCCCCAGGCAGTATTATTTTACAGGACCTTCAACAGGCAGGACTAGCTGGTCTTACGGGTCTTTCTCTAGGTGAGAATGGTCACCAAGTATTTGTAGTCACCGACCCAGCACAGTTGGAACACATTCAGGTAATGCCAGTCACATTGTCCTTAATTTATTAACGCTTTTTGAAGCTACTAAATGAAATGTGTTTTTAGTCTTGACATTTTTTCACTATTTGGCATTTCACTTTCTGCTACCTACCCAGCCATCAATTCTAGGAAACCTCAAGTTCATAGATTAGTTAACATGACTGACCTCTGCTCTCCTATTTGTGTGTATGATTCGTTTCCTTTATAAGAAAATGAGATTGGGCTCACAGACCTGCCTACCGTTACGCAAAATGCGTATTCGTTACGCAAAATCTCCCAAAAATGACAGTCAGTACGCAAATACGCATTGAACCCGTCGTGTTACGCATTTCGTATCCTTTTTTTTTTCCCTCTCTTGACTAGCTTACGAGCGGTCACGGAGGTCACGCTAAGCCGTCCTGTTGGGGGGGGGGGGACAGAAAAGGTGGGGGAACACATTGTGTCCAGATCTATTCGTTGATTGGTTCTTAAAAGCAATTAGATTTAGTCTAGAAATGAAGAACGCGAGAGTGAGGGAGTGGCGGGTTGGTACCGTCAGTTAGCTGATACACCAACCTGACTTTTTTTTTGTAACTTCATTAGTATAGTCATGACAAGCGTCAACACTTTGCCGATGACAGATCTACATTCACCTACAGAAGATGTTTTTACAAACGTTCTTGTAAGATTAAAAAAAAAGCTTGGTATAAACTACACAAAACACACACACACACATATATATATATAGAGAGAGAGAGGCCTATATATAGGATAATATGCATATTAGTTGAAACATTGTTATTTTCATAAACTTCAGCTATTTTTTAACGTTATGTATTTCATATTCCGGTTATTGTGTTGGATACATGATGTATTATTATGTTATTAAAAGTTCTATCATTTTTAAGAAATTCACAAAATGTTACATTAAAGTTTCAAAAATGCGTCGACGAAATAGATCTAGATCTATTTTATTACTTAGAAACCAAATTTAACAATGAAAGGGCGGGGTAAGACACATTTGGCCTGTGTAACTGTAAGAGTAGATCTAGATTTATCCTTGACTATCAGATGTGTTATTTGTTCGCTAAACAACTGAAGCCTATTACGCACAAGGAAAACACATGGCAGTCTTTTTATCTTTTATAACAACTAGTCGACATATCGACTACACACTAGCCCTAGAGCTATCTGACCAATACACACTGGTCTGCTGTCCAACTTTTAGTGTTCTACTCAAGTTCAAGCTTGTTTACTTTTGGGCAAAGAGGAAAGGGGGTGGAGATGAAAGTGTTACTTTTTTTTCTAGGACTGGTTACCCGAACGCTAAGAACTGTAAGTGTAGTCATTCATTGTAGATCAAGAAATCTTGATCTCAGTATGGCAGATTATAGGCCAACGCTTCGGTACCTTGTATAATCAAAGGTTTAACTATTTGTTTTAGTTGAAACTATTAAAAAATGTATCTCTAGATTCTCCTGTTATTAACAAATTATAGTTCAGCGCTAATGAGTAAATTGAAACCACTAAATATTGACTTAAAACGCTTCAGATTCCTACTAACTACTAACTAACTAGTAGAAAGAGGAGCTTGTTATTTTTTTTATCTAGGAAGAGTAAAATTCCAGATTATCATTACAATATATCATTTTCTGTTGCATTTTTTCCATTATTAACATTGTTAGGGTGGAAACACAAACATAGGCAATATCTAGCAGTCTTTACATCTCTAATTAGAATATGCCTACGATTTATGGAAATAATGCTGATGCTGAGTATACTTATTTTTATTTTCTCTAGCAACTGGCTGCTCAACATTTGGAAAGTCTAAACCAATCATCAGAAACTCTGGCCACACTACAAACCACAGAACAGTCTCCAGGGTTGGAAGGACAAATTGCTGAAAATAATGAGCTAGCTGTTGTTTCTCTTTCGCAGTAACACTGTTCTAATGGAGGCTTGATTGGCCAATGAAATGAAAGTGTTTTCCTATAGATTTGTTTTGTATCAAAATGAATGAAGGAACTTACACCTACTAGAATCTAGTATTGTCCCTGCATTACTTTCAAAGTATGCAATCAGTGACTATCAGGTTTAAAAGGTTCTACTTTGATAACAATGAAATGGTTTAATTACTACTTATTAAATTCTAAACCATGATCGTACAGAAATATTAAGGGACCAAAAAAACAAAAGATTTTTGTCTCTTTAATATGATTTCTTGAGTAGAACCATTTATTTTACCCTTTTACTGAATAGACTATGCTGGGAAGATTGTTGTTCAGATGAAACAGAATTCAAAATGACAATCTGTACCTGACCTCTACATTTATGTTACATATTTATTTGATCAAGACTTGATGAACAAATGACTGACAAATTTTGTGTGTTTGTTAATGATGTTGCAAAGACTTTTCAGCCTGACTTGTAGTTGTACATTGGTGATCAGGTGGCCATTTCATATTGATGTTCAGTAAAACTGTATGTCTTTTTGTTTTAGATTTGTTCATGAAGAAAAATGCTGGTATTGACTTGTTTCAACTAAATCACTTAGTTGTTGGATAGTGTTTGCTACAAAAGGATTTTTTTTTTGACATGTTATTTATTTATTCTAAGAATCATGTTATGTAATGTATACATTAAGAATGATACTTGATTCAATGTACATTGAAATAAACAACAAGACTGAGATACCATCCATAATGAAGTTGTGTCCCTAGAATGTCTTCATGTGAACAGGAAGAGAACTTTCCACCCATTAAACCAGTGCTTGTGTTGGCAATTCATGGGACATTTATCATATGTTGAAGAATCTGTTTGGGTAAAGTAGAATCTTCATTAACTAAAATGTAGTTTAATTAAAAGTATAACAAGAGTTGTGGTCCTTAAAAAGATATAACTCATAGTGATCTAATTTTGTGGCCCAGTGTAGAATCAATTGGAGTCCCATAATCATTTTTATGAAGTCCGAACACAGAAATGGCTCATAGCCTCTAGTCTTAGCTTTGCCTATTAAATTGTATAAGTCTGGATATGTATATAAACACTAGGTGGTATTCTAATGATTTGTTCAAGTGTACTGACTCATTGTTAGTCCATTGTGCTAGTATTATTTCAGTCAGCACAATGAACAATAATTCAATAAATTTTATTTTTTACATTTTTACTTTGTTTCAAGACACTTCATTCCAATCTCAATGCAATCACTACTACACAGAGTAGCAGTACATTCATATTGTGTCTCAATGCACTCCAATGTGTTTCCAATAAAACTATTTCAGTAAGAGTTTCTTCTAAGGACATCTCTAGGGTTGAAGCACTCTTGTGTTCTGAGCTGTTAGAATAACACAGAAAAAGACGACATTCAAAACGATGTGCAAGAATTTGGATTCATTCAAGAAAACTGACAAGTTTGGCTGAAACCAGAAAAACATTTTTAAAAATAATTTGAAAAAAAAAAAGCTGACAACTATGTTTTGTTTCATCAATTAGTTTGGGTCAGTCATGTAATTAAATGTGTAGGCAAGATCTAGACAAGTGATGCCCAACCTAATTCCCCCAGCGGGCCATTTTAATTTCCGACACTCATGTCACGGGCCACATGAGCCAAAAGGTAGAAAAAATAAATGAAATGGACAAGAAATTATTTTATTACAAATTCGTGGATCTAATACATTAATTAATGAGATATTTGAAGTTTATCTTTTTTTTTTCACGCGTCAGAAAATGGCTTCATTTGTCTACTGAGCAATATCGTAGTTAGCGTTACAACCGACTCATTTTCTTGTCGCTTTTTGGTCAATAGTCTCATCGATCCTCTACCATTTAGGCTTTAAAAGATTTAACAATCTTTTATTCGCTGCTCAAACCAAGAATGCTTTCAAATTCTTTTTAACATGCATTTATATGTTGTCCTTTTTTTTAAACATCCACATTTTCTTTACAAATCAAATATGTTATCTTAATATCCACACAAAAAAAAAAAGTAAAATGCGGTAGATTCTACATTTCATAAACGCACAGACCAATCCATCCAAGAAAATGTGAGAGCCCTAACGTAGGCTAATCATTTTTCGACCTTTTTTTTGGAGGGGAGATTTTCTACGCTTTGTGTCGACTTTTCGGCGGGCCGCATATGGCCCGCAGGCCGTATTTTGGGCATCACTGATCTAGACTAACAATTATAAATCTGTACGTGCTTCCTCACAGGGACTATGGGGTCAAAGTATTATTCAAAAGAAAAACTATTCTTGAGTTCAATTTCTGATTTGCATTTATGATAAATAGGTACCGGTATAACTACAGTAGCAGAAATTGACTCGAGAGTAAAAAAAGAACCCAGAAATGAAGAGAAACAAAAGACTGTCTATGTTATGGTTAGTATAGTTCCATGGTTAGTATAACAAAGTCACCATGGTAACAACAGTCTGAAGCTTGAACTGAGCTGTTGAAAGGAAGATGATCATAACATAAGTAGGTCAACTATCTGATCACTATAAGCTTGTCTTTGTTTTGTAAGCAGTGGACTCCATAGCACTGCGATGTGAGGGGGAAAAGAAATGGCTGATGTCGAGGACTGTGGTACGTTTTAACAGTTCGAGATTGTGTACAAGAGAAGTGGCTGATGTCGAGGACTCGGGTACGTTTTAACAGTTCGAGATTGTGTACAAGAGAAGTGGCTGATGTCGAGGACTCGGGTACGTTTTAACAGTTCGAGATTGTGTACAAGAGAAGTGGCTGAAAGTAGGAGGAATCCGAAAGAGCTAAAGTTTCTTTGGCAGCATTTGTGCCGCCCTAGCAGAGACGATCCATAGTGGAGGCTAAAAAGGTCGGAAGCTACAACATTGCCCAGTGCGGAACGGACACTACACAATAAGTGCATATTTGCCAAATTCGGACAAACTTTGATGCCCGTTGACGACACTGTGGTGACTCAGGATGAGTCACTAGACATGTATGGGAGCTCTGAGGAACTAAAATATGCCTAACAGCAGTTTTTCGATAGAATACTCGGGAGAACTAAGCCTTCTTGTACCGTTGCTGTGATAGTAGTTACCGCCCAACTATAGTATAAAGTATAGAAATAAGTTTTAACAGCTTCCACACAGTAGGCCTATGAACTAGAACGAACAATCGAAAGGAAATGTTTGTTCCAATCCGCCATTCATAAGAACCTCCACCTGCCTATATCGCTGTGTCATTGTGATTATATTATTAGGTTATGATTTTTAGCGGATTCCGTAAGGGGAAAATCCGCTATTAGGTTTGTGCAAAATTTCCGTCTGTCCGTCGGCCACACTCAGATCTAGAAAACTAGAAGAGATATGAAAAATATTATTTTACCATGCGATGCGGCTTGAAAAGTTTAGGCTAGGTGCAACGGCTACTTTTTGTTTTCTAAAAGCAAACTGTTTAATTTATAAAATTAATTATGCAAGCGATTTTTTCAAAAAAATACACCAATTCTAAAACAATTACGTAAATGTAAGGGAGGCAATGTTACAATATGCTAACAAAGATGAACAATTTCTGTGTATTTTCAGTATCACAAAGTCAAATATATTTATAAAATGTACAAGAAATGTTTACAACAAATATAAATAATTGTTATAGGTGTTTTTTTCTGGTCAACTAGCTGCTAAATTTATGTATGTTTATAAAGGCTAAATAATAATGCACTCTGTATGTAAATATCACGCACATTTTTTTAAATGGACTTTTTATGCAGCGACTTTCGTGCAGTAGCGTAACGTCGCAACATGCGAAGGTACAATACTAATTCCTTAAAAATTTCTAAATAAGTAGATTTTATTATTATTTTTTTTAGTGCCCAATCAGAATAAAAGCCTCTTATTTTTGTGCATTTTGTCTGTTGGTTGGTCTGTCCGTCACGTTTAGATTTTAAAAAAAGAACACTAAAAGCAATTGAAAATCTGATTTAATGTTCCTTTAGAAACATCTCTATAGTTTTAACTATCTATAACAGATTGTTCCGGATGGTTTTGTGAAAAAAAATCAATGTCAACGAATGTCTGTTTGTCTTCTAATTTATATTATATTTAATTTCCATGCTTAAAGGTTGCAAAACACTTGATCTATCATAAGTTGTTCCAGTTTTTTTTATATTAATAGCATATAAATGCTAAATGAAAATCTCCATACGGGCTAATGTTTCATTAACTATAAAGTTGTTCCTGAAATTGTTATATAAAAAATAAATTATGTGAAATGATTGTTTGAAATTGCATCCTTGACTTCCATTACACTTATATTCTTTGACAATACGTTACTATAGTTTAATTATCGATATCAAATTGTGCCGTATTTTCAACTTAAAACAAATGTATGTCTAATGACTTTTCTTTTCCAAAAGTATCGACAATAGGTTGTTCAGGATTTTAAAATAAGAAAGTAATTTACTAGAAACGATGATTGAAAATCACTTTTAGTGGCTCCATAAGGGGAAAAGCCGCTATTAGGTTTGTTAGACTTATTTTACATTTAACTTTCTTGCTGAAACATAGAAAATGTTTTTGAATCGTTAAAGAATGTTCCGGATTTAGTTTTGAAAAAGAAATCAACCTACATTAATATTACAAATCACCAAAATTAGAAGAAGAAGAGAAAAAAAAAGAGAACGAAGAAGAAGAAGTCGCCAAAATTGTTCTGAATTTTATTAGAAAAATCCACTAACGCCAAATAACTGTTCGAGGCAAATGAGTAGTGTTTCTCAAACTTTTACCGTTGGCGCCCCCACCCGCTAAACTTTAAGTCTTTTTTTCAAATATAGTGTATAATTTTATATAGTATATAATTTTAAACTGTTTTATATAACCGAAAAAAGTTATTTCTATAGATAGTATTAGAGGGCATCAGGTTCCCTATCCATCCAGCAAGGTGGTCTGTTGAAGTGCAGTTAGCTTAATCGTTTTTTATCGTTCTCAGCTTGTGTCGTCTTCAACGTATTTTTCTTCCCGTAGTAAGAGGAGCTCATGTCAGTGTTAAATTATAACGGTGTAGGACGATCAGATAATGATCGCAATATTTATACTAGTTAAAAAATAGTTGCTCAAATTAAGCCCAATAAAGAAGAAGGCAGAATTAGCCACTACTATTATACGAGAGATAATTCGAGGTAAATATAGCGCACGTATGTCTTAACATTATCTTGGTTCAGTAAGAAGCCGTGTCGCAAACTTGTCGTTTTTGTTACATAAGCGTCAACATAACGATGTTAAACACTTCAGAGAATGTGGACCATTCTGACCAATCAAAAATAATCACGCCAGCAGAGACGTTTTGAAATAACTTATTCAAAAAGTTTTTAATTTATATTTTTGCAGAAGCTTCACACAAAAAACGGTATAAATAGATCCTTATTAGTAGATGATACGAAGTCTTTATCACACTATTTTTAACTTTTTAAACATTGATAATGTCATTTCACTGGGTTTATGTATTTTTTCTTTAAAAAAGCCCTTTGAATCGATCTTACTGCTAACGTAGAAAAGTTCTAATTGGACGATACGACGATGGCAAATAATTAATAATTTAATTTTTCTTAAAATTTGGTAATAATATCGCTTTCAGCTAATTAATACTAAAATATAAAATGACTATGCAAATGCAACCAATGTTTGTTTAAAAAAAAAGACTGTCTTTGCATCCCCCTTGTTATCTCTGAACTTTTTGGACTTTTGTACCGAAGAAGACAAAATATGTACAATAGGGCCTAACATAAAATATATAGATTTAGATTAGTACATGTGACAAGTCAAAAACTCGCTGTCAGAGTCACTCAAATTTATCACAGCATTAATTATTATTTATCTTTATTTATTTATTTTATTTTAATTATTTCCCCACCCTACCCCCAAATTCTTCACCCGCACCACCTTTTCCGCTCCAGGCTAGACTTAGTTGACCACATTGGAGATAGCTAGGCCACGTCTTTCGATTTATCTTCCCTTGACCGGGGCAAAGATACACACAGACTCTTTGATTTTATCGGCAGGATGTCTGACAGCCGCAGTGGACACCACCTTGTGTGGAATGCAAGTCACTCCTCCCCCCCTTTTCTCCTACGTCTCTCTTTGATCTAGGAGATTACTCGAGTCAAAGCGCCTCTCGACGTACCAATGTGCGACTCCCATCTCAAGTCTAATTCACCCACGTGTAAGATAATTCTAAGCCTAGGACATTTCCTGTTTCCGCCCGCATTTTCCAGGCCTATATAAAGTAGATCCAAATCAAATCAGACCCTCTTATTTCTCTATCGCTGAGCAATCGAGTCTGGACTACTTCATTTATTCTTACTCCTAGAGGAATACCTGGTGGTAAGCCGAACTTAATCACAAGTTCCATCTTTATTACTTTGTGAATATTCCTCATTGGATACTATCATGTGTATTTTAGTATTTCATTTATATTTAATTAGTGCATTGTGTATTTCTCACTGGCGTAAGTAGAAAACATAAACATGTCCTATGTATTTATTTATGTATTGCATTAATCTATTAATGCTACGTTGCTCAATTGATCGTTGATGCAACCATGTATATATTTGTACATCTTATTTTATTTCCTTTATCTCGGCTGATCGCCTTGATGATTTTACTATCGCACTAATACTGCACTTAGAAAGGAGATATGAGTTATCTCCCCTGTATTGAGTTATCTCCCCTGTAGTCATTTTACTCTAGCGAGAGTTGCGCCGCTTGAACGGACACCCTCTCCATTCAAGCGCGCTCCATTGTTCTCGACCGACGGTCGTATGTAAACAAACCGTCTTGGTCGCTGACCACCGCCCATTTCACCCCCCCCCCTCTTTCTCTATCCACCTGTGTTGTTTATTTGAGATTATTATTTCCACTTCTATGTACATTTTTATATTATTATTTCCCCTTTTATGTACATTTCTATATTGCTACTATCAGCCACCTGTTTTCCAAATCCCATTTGTCATCATCTCCCCATTGTGCTTTAAAGCAATGTTACCAATCTGACGAATGCACCTCAGTCGAGGGCATCGATAAGATGTATGAGAGACATGTCCTAACTTGTCTTAATTTATCCGCAGCCTCCCTAAGGTGTCTGCCTATTTAGGTGCTTAGTGCTATTCAGCACTGTATTTGCTATCGAGAATCACCTACTGCCTATTTATGTGCTTAATGCTATTCAGCACTGCACTTGCTTACTGAGATCTACTCACCTATTCATCGGATCACTTGTCACTTGCTATCACTAGCGGATCCAGAACTTTGGAGTGGGGGGGGGGGGCGATTTTTTTCCAAACCCTAACCCTAACGCCCAGTAAACCCTAACCCTACGCATAAACGTGCATACAGCACACACACGCACACACATATATATGTATATATATATATATATATATGGCTCCTTTTGTCTCGAAAGGCAATGGGTGCGCCCAAATGAGTCACTGGTTTTGGCTTAATCTTGAGACGGGGCAGAATCTGGTGTGGCTAATCAAGCCAATTCTAGAACGGCAGACTTTGCCACAATTCGTACATGTGTATGCCTCTGATTTAGGGCTAGCAGACAGGGCAGCTTTCTTTTTATCCCTCTTGATTAAAGCCGCTTCAATTCTTTTGTTCTCAGCAAGGGTTGTCCCAGCACGCACAGTCTGTCTCCATGCACTCCGGTCTTTGGCTATGTTTTCCCACATACTTTCCCTGATGCCTGAGGCTCTCATGTCTCGCTTGCAGACATCTCTATATGTTAGTCTTGGGCGGCCCTTGGGTCTGACTCCTTCCACAAGCTCAGCATATAAGATATCTTTCGGGATTCTGCCATCTGGCATGCGGGTGACATGTCCGAGCCAGCGTAATCTTCTTTGTGTCAGGAGAGCATACATGCTGTTCATATTGGCCAATCTTAAAACTTCCTGATTGGAGACATGGTCCCTCCAAGAGATGCCCATTATGCGTCTCAGGCAGCGCAAGTGGAAACTATTCAATCTGTGCTCTTGGTACATGTATGTTGACCAGCTCTCACTGCCATAAAGGAGAGTGCTCACAACACAGGCGTTGTAGACTAGGATTTTGGTCGCTGTGGTCAATTTACCAATTTGACCAGACGCGCTTGGAGAGTTTTGCCAATGCTGTGGTAGCTTTTCCTATCCTTTTTGTCAGCTCGATGTCTAAGTCTAGGTTACTGACAATTGTTGAACCCAAGTAGGTAAATTCCTGCACCACTGAAAGGGTGTGGTTCCCAATTTGTATTATAGGTATTTCTGCGACGTCTTGTGCCAGGATTTCGGTCTTGGAGAGACTTATAGTAAGGCTAAACTCTTGACAAGCAGCTGCTAAGGCGTTCACTAGCTTCTGTAGACCTCCTTGTGAGTGAGATACGAGTGCCGCGTCATCGGCAAACAGCAGCTCCCTTATCAAGATACGACGCCTTTTCGTTTTGGCTTTAAGACGTGCCAGGTTAAAGAGCCTTCCATCGGATCTGCTATGGATGTATATTCCGTCTTCCAGGGATTTAAAAGCACTGGATAGTACGACTGAGAAGAAGATGCCAAATAGTGTAGGGGCCAGTACACATCCTTGTTTGACACCGCTCTTAATGGAGAATGGCCTGGAGGAAGAACTTTCAAACTGAACGGTGCCCTGCATATTTTCGTGAAAAGCTGACACTAGTTTTCTTAACTTATTTGGGCAGCCGATTCTCTCTAGTACAGCAAACAGACCGCTTCTGCTAACAAGGTCAAAGGCCTTGGTCAAATCAATAAATGCTATGAAGAGGGGCTGCTTTTGTTCTCTGCTCTTCTCCTGTAGCTGCCGAAGAGAGAAAATCATATCTGTTGTAGATCTACCTGCCCTAAAGCCACACTGCGACTCTGGATAAACACGATCTGCCAGGATCTGTAATCGCTTTAGTAATACTCTAGCAAAAGCCTTTCCGACTATGCTAAGCAGTGAGATGCCTCTGTAATTGTTACAATCAGAGCGGTCGCCTTTATTTTTATAAATTGTAACAATGTTGGAGTCTTTCAATTCCTGGGGGACCATTCCTTGTTCCCAGCACAAGCTTAGCAGTTCATGGAGTGGTTTGATTAGGGCATGTTTTCCAGCCTGAATTACTTCAGCAGGAATGCCATCTCCTCCGGGTGTTTTCCCATGTGCAAGCATGTCAATGGCAATGCTCAGCTCCTTTACTGAGGGCGTTTCGTCTAATTCCGTCAAAACTGGAAGTGATGGGAAGTTGGAAACAGCATTTGGTGAGATGGCGTTTTCAATCTGGTAGAGTTCTGCATAGTGTTCAACCCATCGTTCCATTTGCAGCGCACGATCGCTGATGATTGAGCCATCTTTTGACTTGAGCGGAGCACACTTGCTGGTGTGAGGTCCAAAGGCTTTTCTCATGCCCTCATATAGTCCTCTTATGTTACCACAGTCGGCACAAGATTGAATATCTTCGCATAGCTCCTGCCAGTATTTGTTAGCACATTGTCTCGCTACTCTTTGGGCATTGTTACGTGCAGCTCTGAGCCTTTTTAAGTTGCTTGGGGTGGGATCCTTCTTGTAGATTAGCATGGCTGCTCTCTTGTTCGTAGTGGCAGTTTTCATTTCTGGTAGACTAGCTTCAAACCAGTCTTCGCTTTTCTTGGTTTTGTTTCCAAAGACCAGTGATGATGTTTGGTAGATTGTATCACGCATAAACGTCCAGCTTTTTTCTACCTCAGTCACAGAGAAGTTTTTAAAAGCTTCCTCTAATTTGTTCTCAAATTCGGTGCAAAGATCAGGATTTTTTGTGCTAGTAGTATTCAGGCGTGATTTTCTTTTTCCCTGTGATGTGTGGATCTTAGTTGGCAGCAGTTGGTTTCAAAGGTTGTCATGGCCAGGGGTGTCAATGGGGTTAAGCTCCCATTGTCTATAAAATACTACTAATGGCATGCGTCTCAAATAGCCTCTGACAACTAAGTCCAGCACCTGGCCTGCTCGTGTGGCTTAGATATTAAGCCCGGCGAAATATATATATATATATATATATATATATATATATATATATATATATATATATGAGAATAAAAAAGGGAGCATTTCTCAACCTTCGGCGAAAAACAAAACAACTGGGGCAGCGCTATAAGGTTCTCTGGTGAAGTTCGGGGCGAAGCCATAAGCGTTTTCTTGCTTTTTTCACTGCAGAAACGCATTCTCCTGACAAGTACAGCTCATTCTTCACAATGTAGTTCGGGGCGAAGCCCCGACGCCAAAAGCGTTTTCTTGCTTTTTTCACTGCAGAAACGCATTCTCCTGACAAGTACAGCTCATTATTCATCAATGGAGTTCGGGGCGAAGCCCCTACGCCAAAAGCGTTTTCTTGCATTCTTCATTGCAGAAACGCATTCTCCTGACATCTACAACTCATTACCCATAAATGAAGTTCGGGGCGAAGCCCCGACGCCAAAAGCGTTTTCTTGCATTCTTCACTGTAGAAACGCATTCTCCTGACCTGAAGCTCATTATTCATACTATTAAAAAACGACCTTTCGAATAATGTTGTACTTGAAAAATATTCTAATTTGAATTTATAGACCCATAATACATTGCAAATAAAACCGATTTATTCCTTGAAAAGATAGGATACCCCACGTATTTAGATTTTTGCTTTGAGGATCGCCGCCGAAAAAAAACTTATTCGATAAATAGTATTAAGAAAACTCTAGAATAAATTGTGAGTTCTAGTCCCAAATTTATTTAGCTAGAAAAATATCAGATTGAGTAAAGGTTGGGAAAAGGCGACTATGAAAACGTTATTTGAGTTTAGAACTCATCTCAATCATGACTCTTATACTGAAAAATTTCGTTTGAATTCTAACTTTCTTAAAATACTTATGATAACTTCATGTGAAATTACAAAAACTCTGTCTGGAAATGGGAATGGCGGTAGAGTGAAAACGATTAATCCTCGCTCCTTTACTAATTTCTGCTAAAGATTGCATTTGGCATTAAAGAATAGGTATGGGGCGACTCGATATAAGAATTTAATTTATAGTATATATAATATATATTAGTGACAGATTTTTTTTAATTTTGTAATTTCTTAACTATAATACAAAAAGAAAAAGTATTGATTTGTCCGATGGGGGAAATGCGATTGCATGTATCGCCCCTCCCACCTGGTACAACCCTTTTTCATTTAAATTTACTAATGATACAATTTGAGATTAGAGTGTGGTACGACATATTTACAATGGGTCACATATCAATACGTAGTTTATATTATATAGATATTCAACTAATTTTATTCACAACCTATGATTCTCCACAAAAATAGGACCGCCACCCCCCAGCACTCAGAGGCTAGAGTGGGGAGGGCAGTACATGCAATCGCCCCCCCCCCTCACCCCACCGAATCGGCCAAAATACCAGAAAGGGAGCGACATAATATAAAATTTATATATTAATTCAACTAATTTTGTTCACAAACTATGATTTCTCAATAAAAACGGACCGCCCCCCCCCCCACTCAAAGGGTTTAGGTGGGAAGGGCAGAAGAGGTATTCGTCCCCTCCCCCCACCAATCGGCAAACAGGGAACGACATAATATAAAGATCTGTTAAAATATCAATAAGAAGTTAAAAGGATATAGATATTTAATTGATTTTGTTAGCAGGCTGTGATTTCTACCAATAAATTGGACCGCCCCCCCACTCGAAAGTTAAGGGGGGGGGGCGGGATTGATACCATCGCTCCCTCCCGACCTCACCAAATCGGCCAACATACTAGAGGGGGGGGCGAAATAATCTAAAAATAGGTTGAAATATAAATAATTAGTATATATTTTTAACATAAGTAATAAATTCGTATACAAATTGTGTGCCCCCTACAGATATCAGAGCTTTGGACTGAAACTCCACAAGAACTGAATCACCGGCGTCCCTCTACCCGCTAGAGCGCCACCTCCAGCTGCAGAACCTCAAGCCAGGACACAGCCAGCTGCGACATCAACAGGACAACCAGCTAAGTCAGAGGACAAAGTGACATACTCTCTTATTAGGTGCAAGAGTGATGATTAAACATAGTTTTCACTAGAGACAGATGCAAACCCTCCCCCTTTTTATTATTATCTGTAAATATTTATGTAAATAAATATTCTTCATTTTAAGTTTGTATCTTTCTTTCATTGTTTGTCTCGTTGCGTGCCTGCTCCCGATTCTTATGCTGGTAGGTTGGTGTGTGATAGCTTTAAAAATAATCATCCCCTGGACATTAAACGCGCCAAACACACGTCACACTTCCCCACCTGTCACAGTACAGTAGAAATGCCTATGCATATCTGGGAATATATCTAGAGATTTATATTTTTTTTTAGTTTTTTGCCTGCCAAAATTTTTTCCATTTTTTTTTTCCATTCGGGTGTCACCCCCCCCTCTTATGAGTGTCACCTTCCTATGAGTGTCAGCCCCCTTATGAGTGTCACCCCGAACCCCCTAGTGACGCCACTGACTGTTACTCTAATCAAGTGTGAATGGATGTTTGTTATTAATTTCATGGATATATTTTGTGTCTGTTCTAGTTATCTTATCTTATGTAATACAGACGTTACTTCAAAAAAGAAGATGGTTACGTCCTACGCGTCATGCATTTAGTCATGCATATTAACCAATGACCTAAATTTTGCCAAGTCACTGGTTTTCCTGGCTAGCTCAGGCAACCAATTCCATGCTCTAATAGCACTAGGGAGAAGGAGCATTTGTACAAATGTGTCCTAGCATGTGGAACGAGGAATGTGCCTTTTATCTTTGTGTCTTTCTAGTTACAAAGCTTATATCAACTGTCTGTCAAAAGACTTGTTACCTACACGTTATTTCACCCATAAAAATTCTCGGATCAAGTTTAAATTTTCTCATACCTGACAAAACAAGATCAATAAAAAACAAGGTTACTTACAAAGACAGTTTTTGTGGAAACACAAACTCAATATCGGCCCCGGAAGTGGTCCACCCAGGCAGGTATCAATATTTTCAGAAAGAACATCAGAATTAAACTCTATCAAAGACATATGACAGAGAATAATGGAAAAAAGAAGTTTGGCAGATCTTGTGTGGTGCCCCAGCGGTCCAGCAGACCAAAAGATAGGTGAATGTGAATGTGAAGTTAAATGCGAACCTGGCCAAACTGATGTCTTATAATTGTTAATTGTTTTGTAAAGGGTCAATCTATTATTTAAATCCTCAAAAAAAAAAAAAAAAAACATTTCGTAAAAATAAAATTCTTTTATTTGAGTGTTCTCAGAGTACTCTTCAGCACTGTAGTTCACGCAATAATATGAAAACCTACTTTTTAATTGTTGTTTTAAATTATGTCCAACTTATATGCATACTAAATAGATTTCTTTTTCTCTTTAAAAAAAGTAAACATTATTTTGGGGTAAATGTTTGTAGCTGGTAGGACAAAACTTACATAACGTAGCAATACAAATGTAAAAAAAAATATTTTTATTAAACAAAAAGTCTAAAACCATTTGCATAAATGTGTTAAAATATGGTTATCAGTAGTCTCCCCTAATAAAGAGCCTCACATGTCAGTTACTATTAATAGTAAATAGTTGTAAAAGTGGTGTATTTTTATGAAAAAACTGCTTGCATAAGTGATTTAAAAAATTAGATTTTTCGCTTTGCCCTATAGACCACAAGGTCTGAAAGGGGAATTAAAAAAAAATGTTAACTAACTTTTTTAAAAATTGATTTCTTTTTTCAGGTTTTGTGTATAATTGCTACTTTACTTTTTGAGTCTTCTCTCCTGAAGGCTTTCTAAATTGAGTGATTTTACTAAAGGTGTTACTCTATCTAGTCAAATGTGAATTATTCGTTTGTTATGAATTTCACTGCTCTAATTTGTGTCTGTTCTAGTTTCTTAATGTTTTCTTGAGTTGTGGGGTATCAAACAGAGGATGCATATTCTATTCTAACCAAGGTTAAATAACATTTTAGTTGATAATAATTTAGTGCAAAATTCTTAGTTGATCCCGAGATTGGGTGTGTGTCCGGCAAAAGGTAACATTTCATATAATTAACATAGATCTAAATCCAAGCCAGTAGATCAGTAGTACCCGCGCAGGTCGCGGGTCATATCCGGCTAATCGACTAATGATTTATCTCTCTCAATGTGTTCCAGATCTAGGTTTTTCTGAGTAACGAACGCTAGATGTAGATCTACATCCTCACTACATGTAATCATAGCATGTAAAAATCTCGATCTAGATTTTTGTAATTGCTGGACGAGTTGATCAAACACTAGATCTAGGTTTATAGTAATCACTGATTGCGAACTAATTGGCGCAATTTTTCCTCTCAAGCTTGTTTGGGGAAAAAAATGAACTCACCACCAGTCACCAGCCATTGGTAATGATGATTTTTTGATTAAAATTAAATAATTGTTAATATCAATTTAATCTATATACTTAATAATATACATTATTATAGATTCTTAGCATTTTAGATAGAATTCAAATAGATTTGATTAGTTTAATAATTTAATTAGTTAACTTTAATATTAATATTGACAATATTTTATTGTGAAACTAAAAAAAAAAAAAAAAATTTTTGTGTTATTTTAATTAGAGTAAAGTGCGAAGTTCGAGCGCATTAAGCCCGCTGGCAGCAATTTTCAAGTTTGGATTTTTATAGCACCGTAACGGTCTGACCTATGAAAAAACTGATGCTATCTCTGAATTCCTCGTCCATTTGTCTATAAAAATAGATCTTATTTAAAATGTATCACTAGGACTAGGTTTAGTTAAAATTAAATATGAGGTCAAAGAGGAGTAGGGTGGGTATCGCCAAGCGTACTTTTCCTCGATCGTATATCTCCCCCTAGTTAGTAAGCTCGAGCAGGTCAAAGAAAATATATCTTAAACATGCTTTAATCTTTAATTTTCAATACGAAGTTAGGTACTTCGATAAAAATTTCAAAATGATCACAATGCAATGGAACCTATTTAGTTAGATAGAGCTTGAGAAATGCTTTCCAATGATACAAATTTTATATTGCTGAGTTAATTGTGAGGGAAGTTATTAAATTTTTAGTGGCCAAAAATTAGCCTTTGTAAATAAACAAAAAATCTGTGACCGAAACAACTGACAGTTGAACTTAAATTAACTGTATTATAAAAAGTCTTAAAGATATGGGGTTGAAACTTCACACTCTTTTACATTAACCAGTATTCTGTTAAAATAAATTAAAAAAATAAGACCAAGCAATAAAATCTTTGAAAAAAAGTTAATTAATATATAAAAAAAGCCTTCGACAAAAAATAAAAATATATGTGATTTTGTCATCAAATGAGCCCAAAAATCACAAATAAAACAAATCAGAGATCTGTATTGTGTTTTATTTTGTTTAATTATAATTCTACTGTATTTAAATAGCTATTTATATGCATCAGATAGATAATTCTTATAAATTATAAATGAAAATAGCACTGCGCAGAAAAATATTTCCTAAAATTTAATGACTATAAGTTTCATAAACTTCATAAAAAAACAGTTTTAACCATTTTGTAGAGCACTGGCAATTAATCATTTTAAAATGCCTTAATTTAAATGCTTTAAAAATTAGATTGTAAATGAAAAATTTCTTGCTTCGGACAATAAAATAAAAAAGAAACCTTGCGATTTTTTTAGAAGTTATTAAAAGATTTTTACTTGAATTTTTGTGCAATAATAGCTCATCATTTTAAAAATATAATGTACTCATTTATTAACTATTAATTTACATGTATATTAATAGAAAAAAACAACACACAGAAAATAAAATTAATTATTAGTTCATTGAGCTAAAAATATGAAAAAAAAATTTAATATTTAATATTATTTTTTAAAGTAATTAAACTTTTACTTTAAAATATGCAGATTACAAAGTCATTATAATAAAGACACATTCCCTCTCCATAATCCATAGATTATCTAGCATTCAAACACTATAAAAGTTAAACAAAATGAAAAATTCCTATGTGTGCTTCTAAAAAATAGCTCGTGATAGACAGAAATTGACCATTTCCAGTAAATCACAGTGTTGGTTGTTACTAAAAATAGATTTTAACCATCAACTTTGAAAATTAATATCTAAAGAGTGCGCCAAGCTACAAAGTTCAAATTTAGCACACTTATATATATTAACATGCTAAATTCAATAGAATTAGTGAGATTGTTGTAACCATAAACACTTTTATTTTATTTAAAAAATAAAATTTTACCCTTCTTTGTCTTTGTTAATTTCAATATCAAATATCTTTAAAGTGCGCCAAGAGAATTTAATGAAATTTGAAATATACACATTTCATAATATGATAAATTATTGTAGCAAACAGCATTGTTGTAACTTTTATAGGAAAAAAGTTGTAAAAATGTCAACTTTCACATAAACTTTTGTTAAGAAAAATTTAACAGATTGGCTTCAAAAGCAAATAAAAATGATCTCTGATATCTTATGTTTACAAAAAGTAATCATAATTAGTCCTCAAATCAAATACAATATGCTGAAACTTTGATGGAAATGACCACCCCTAAAAAAAGGGTAAAATGTGCTGACACACTTTTCAGCCATTTTTTAGGAGAGAAAAAAATGGATCTAGGTCAGTTTATCGAAGTACCTAACGAAGTCATTTTCTTTTTACTCTAGCGCAAGAACATCATTCATTACCACCTTTCCCACTCTCCACAACTTCTTTAACGTCTGGTCACTGACGTCAACCAAGGTCATCAGACAGTGTTACCTGTAGAGCAGTAAAAAGCCTCTTTTGGGAGAATGATTTAGAAGGGGAGGGAGTGAAGGAGGATTAATAGGTGACCTCATACTCTTTCCCACTCAGAGCGTATCTACGATTCAACCATGCTCAGTGGACTTGGGGGAAAAGAGGGGGGGGGGTCCATTCAGAGCAATTGATGTAACAGGCTTGAAACCAGCTCTCCTCCAGACACATAATTATATTGTCTTCAATTCTCTCTCATGATTTAGTTCTTGCTAGTGGTCATTTTAAAAATGTATAATATCACTATCTTAAAGCTTCTGGCACTATTGGTATAAATTAGAGATATTAAAAACAAAATAAAAAAAAACAACAAATTTTTATAAAAATATGTACATATTTATTTACATAAGATTTTTTTTTATTTTTTAAATTTTATTTATAGAAATATAAAATATAACTACCAGTATTTACAATAAATTAATAAATAAACTATTTACAAAGATGATGAACACATTTATATATAACAGATTTTAAAATACACAAAAGAAATGTACAGATTAATTTAAAACATTTATGTTACATCTAAAGTCTTTATATACATTTCATAATACGTATATACATTATGTACATTAAAGTTTTATACATAGCAGAATGTAGGGAACCTCTAAATTCAATGTAACTCTGCAAGACCGGGGCAACACCAGCTGCACACAAATTTAAAAGTTCTCAACTCTTTAGCTGTCAAATCTTTGGCATTATGAGTGCAGATAGTGTGCCACCAAGAGTCACAAGTGTCACAGACAATCTAGAGGTCCCCACGGTCCCTTGTACCACACCCCAAGCAGTTGTCATTCTTGAAATAGCCCACGTCGTCGACCATCACATTACCCTCCTTTACCAATTCTATCTCCATATCTTTTCTTGTCAATGGATCCTCATTTTCGTCTATACCACAGTCTTTTCCTTCAGTTGTTCCTCTGACCTGCTTTGATTGTTTCACTTGTCTTTTTCTTGGCTCCTTTGTTTTTTTTCTTTCTTTTGTGATTTTCTTTTGCTCAGTCAATTTTCTTTTCTCTTTCTTTTCTTCTTCATTTTTCTTGTTTTTTTCCTCTTCTCGTTTCTTTTTCTTTTCCTCTCTTTTTAATTTGTTTTGTGTTTTCTTTTTTTCTATTTCTTCTTTATCATCGATTCTCCTTTTTAATACATTTCTAAATTCATCGCCGCTGATTATCCATGGTAATGTTGGTGTGGTCTTTGATTTTTTCTTACTACCTTTCACAAAAGAAGGTAGTTTGAATATATTGTCATAAGATATTGTGGCTTTGGGTGGCGTGGATTTGGGCGGCGTAACTTTAGTTTGAGCATTGGTTTCTCTAAAGGCATGCGCAACAGCGCGAATCAGAGCGGTAAATTTGTCAAATTTTGTTTCATGATACGAATCTGGAAAACTATGGTTTTGTGGGTCTTCAAGTCTGGTGAAAAACATAGACAACTCACATTTTGTCATTGCATCAAATATGAAATGTGAATGTTCTTTCAAAGCATTTATTTGCTGAGTATTGAATTCCAGAGGGCTGGAGATAGGGCTTTCTGGCGGAGCTTCATTAGTCGAAATATGGCAAATGACTGGTGATGTACATGGTGAGTCGGATGACTCTTTACTAACTGGGTAGGCTATAGGTGGCACTGGTGTTAGAGACACCTGTCTGAACAATACATGTACTGTCTATAGGCGTTCCTTTTGGGTCTGGAAATATTAAGGGTGTGAGTGCTAGAGAGATGTCTAGAGGCAATAGAGATGTGTTAGCATCAGTATGAGATGGCGATAAATGGAATTCTTTCTGGGAGGAAGGTGAGCAGTCAAGTGAGTCGGGTGAAGCTGATTCTTGAAATGAAAAGGCTTCGACATCGATGGAAGGTACTGGTACAGACATTTCTGCCTCGACTGGGGATGAAGGTTCATAAGCTGTTGTTTGAATGGCATTTTCTTCATGCAAATAAACTTTACTAGGCAAAAGTTTTGTGGAACTTATTACTTTGCCTGGGTTAAAGGGACAAATTCCGGCAGCTCTGAAACTGTTGGATGCTAACACTGGAGTAGTAACACTGTCCCACAGTGGCTTAAATACTCCAGCAAAAGTTTCTAAGTTGACACCCTCCCCAACATTTGAAACATGTTTTTTAACTGCAATTTTCCACGCAGATTTGATGGCTCCAAAAAATGCCTGGTCAAGGGGCTGACATATGTGGCTGGCATGTGGGAGCAAGCAGTATAATATTATTTTGTTTTCAGAACAAATAACTGATGTCTCAAGAAGGGATGTGTGACTTGGGTGGCCATCGACAAGGAGTATGATAGGTTTTGGGAGATTATTTGTAGATGGGATAAAGATGTCCCTGAGCCAACTGTAAAAAATGGCAGAAGTTACCCAACCGTTGTCGGACACTTGGAGTAAGGCATCTGGAAATTTTTCTAGCAAATTTTTCTGAGGGATCCTCTTGTAAGGATAAATTAACATTGATGGAATGTACTGCCCCGCTGCACTGCAGCATGCGAGAACGGATACTTGTGATTTGGTGTTGGATGTGATACTATACACATTTTTGGTTCCTTTGCTTGCCACAATCTGACGGGTCTTAGTGTTGAATGCGAATCCCGTCTCATCAGCGTTGAATATACGCCCAGGGCTGGTGAATATTGTGGGGTCAGTGGCCTCTATGGTCTGTTGAAACTTGTTGAACCATAACTCCACTGCCCCTGGTGATACAAGAGCTCTGTCTTTACCTAGTGGCATGGTTGATCGTATGGAAAGTTCTGGATGCCTGGCAAGGAAACCATATAGCCATTGACGGTGCGGAAGTGGTACATGATCTTCACTATCAGTCTTACCATTATTTTTTCTGGCTCGTATCATGGACCTCACAGTCTCCCGAACCTCTACACCTGTTTTTCCAAAACCTAAGCTAGCCATCTGAATCAGCCATTCGGTGAGTTTCTTTTCTTCTTCTTTCGTTAGCAGAGTAATTTGTGGCACGAGAGGTTGCTTTCCGTGAAGCTTGTCGTGGAGGGTGGTCGCAGGTATTCAGAATGTTTTAGAAGCCTGTCTCAAAGTCATTTTCTTTGCTTTCAATTCATCAATGGCAGTTTTCAAAATCTTTACGTCGTAATCATACCTGACAACTCTTTTTCCTTTTTTGCTTCCGTTAGACATTTTCATGGTAGCCGATGGGTCAAGTGTATTCAATTTAGAAATCTAAAAAAAAAACAAAAACATCTAGATGTAGTAGATCTACATAACTAGAAAATTACATTTAAATATTAATTTAATCTGCACTTTTAAATTAGAAATATTAATCCTGATAATCTACAAAACACCCGTACATTATTACAAACAGATAAGAAATATGTTGCTCGAGCTTACTAACACGCTATAGTTTTGCAATAAAGCTCGAAAAACCCTAATAAATAACTTCACACTCAATGCACAACATATTTTTTTTTTCAAAAGTGTTTCCCGATATGTCTGTATGCCAAATATAGAATTCTCTTTAATTTGATGTGTCATCAGATTTAAAAATAGCCCTAAGCCCATGACCCCTCCCATTGTTTACCGTATGATAAAAAAAAAATAATTCCATACCTCTCAAGTTTGTCTTGACGATGAACTTTGCCTTGTCAAGGAAAAGGAAGCAAAACGTAGCAGACGTGAAAAAAAAAAGGCGCATGCGCAGTAGCAATAAAGTAGTAATTCGGTAAACATTCCAGTAAAAAAGTTATAGCAATAAAAAGTGAACTGTTCGAACCTCTTGTCAAATCGGGACTGCTCGAACTTCGCACTTTACTCTAGATCTATTTCATAATTTGCGAGCTTTGGCTTTGGTTAAGCCAGTTATTGGTTAAGGACAGTTAAGGTTTATCATACTAAACTGACTAATCGTAGTCTTAAGTCACTTAAGCAGTGGCGTACCGATGGTGCCAGGCGTCCGGGGCGGCATAGCCTGTTGGCGCCCCCCCCCCCCCATTAGTATGCGTAATCTATAGATCTAGACTAGTAAAGGATGGTTGTCGGACACCCGGGTTTCGTCTCGCATATCGGACACCTCGATGTATTATTATTAAATCTTCTTTATTTGAATGTTTACTACCCAACTTCCGCATAAATATTGCGCATGGACTATTTTGTCACACTTCCGACACGTACAGCTCCCTTTTATATTGAGAGAAAGTAATTTTATCTGGGGTCAAAGTAGACTACTGTAAAACTTAGCTTTTTTTCTCCCAAGGGGAAGAACGAGATAGGGTCTGGAGCTAAGACGATTTTTAAGCCCCTAGATGCATTACCCAATTAAAACCCAGATATAATGCTTCTAAATAGGCACTAGAAACAGATAAATTGTACAACCCAGACTCTCCTTTCCCACTTAAACATGTAAATAGGGGGTGGCCAACAAGTTTTACCTTTCTGAATAAGAAAACGAATCGTCATATGACGCTAGTCATCAAAGGGAAATAACTTGACACAGTACTTATGGGGAAATAAACAAATTGTTATTGTTTTTTTTTTAAACATTTACAAGAATAATTTTGTTGTTTGTTAAAATAATATAGTACAAAATGTATATTTAAGTTATGTATGTGTTCTTGTGTGTGTTTGTTACATGTTTCACAAAAAAAAAATTCGTAACATATTTATAAAAAAAAAAAAAAAAAAAGTGGTGTATGCAAAACATATAACCATTTATTTTAAACCATTTAATATGCAACAAATATGTACAAATGTTATAGCACTTAAGTGCACATATACATACAATAATAAATTGGCATCAATGGGCAGCTGAAAAAAAAAGTCACAATAGCAATATCATTGTAGACCTCGAGCCTACAATTATTGATCGACCAGGTGCGCTAAATGGCCATTGTGTGAAACATCAACATTCTAAGAGATTGTCAAAATCAAAAGAGAGTATACTACATGAAGTCTTCCCCCCCCCCCCTTTTCCCTTTTTTCCACGTCTCTTAAGCATACCATTACACGCTCTAAAAAAAAAAAAAAAAAAAAAGCAGGTGAGAGAGCAGGAGACTAGCAATTATCTGACTGGTACCATAAAGGCTAAGGTGAGACAGGCACGCACTGCGCTAGTGGAGCTGTGCTACGGGGAAAAAAAAAGTGCCCCGTAGGTAGACTAGAGAGAATACTCCTCCTCTTCTCACCCCCAACAGAGGCGATTTTTTCCCCTAGCGCGACCAGCTAGGCTAGGCCCAAAGTAGTGGCCGTGGTGTGACGTCAGTTACAAGCCGAGAATGAAAGCGTGGAGCGTGGGAAAAGTGATAATATGGCTTGTGTCGTTGCGCTAATGTACAGAATAATAAAATTAAGGATGAAATGTCTTAATAATAACATGTTTAATATATAGAAGACATCTATTTCCTTTGAAGTGTCCGATAAATCTCCAAACCGGCCAACAACTTTTACAGAGACAAAAATCATGACGAAAACTTTTACGCATCAGAAAACCCAACCTACCCCTCTTCACATCAGATCTAATTTTAACTATGCGTAGTGATACATTACAAAATAGCTATTTTTATAGACAAAAGGATGACGAATTCATTGACACCATCAGTTTATTCATAGGTTAGACCATTACGGAGTTATGAATTTTGAAACTTAAAAATGGTCGGAGAATGGCTTAGCGTGTCCGACAACCATCCTTTACTCTATTTGCATTAAAACAATCACCAATCAATAAATTAAATTTTTTTATTGTAAACAAAGTTAATGAACAATCTGAAGCAACATTAGCCATTTCTTATAGAAATACTTTTCGTGATCTTGCACTAGCAAAGTTGTCAATGACATCATCAAAATTAATTGTTTCGACCAGCTCCTTTTCTATGCTTAGCAATGCCAAGTCTGACAGACGCTCCTGACCCATTGAACTCTCAAATAAGTTAAAATGATTTTTAGTTTACTAAAATAACGCTCACAGCTAGCAACTGACACAGAGATTGTCAGCATAATTTGCAAAGCAATTCGCAAGTTTGGAAATATGTCATTGCCATATGAAATAATAAATGAAAGTAATTCTAATGGGCTGCTTGGGGTAGCATCTGCAGTCACTGATTTCTACGAACAGTTCAGTTCCATCGATATCAGTTTTATAAAAGTCAGCCAGCGTAGCACAGTGCTGTTGAATATCATTAGAGGTATCATTAGCAAACAATTTGCTGATGTTGAATAGAAATCCAAACTTTTCATCTAACGTCTTCAGACGACCAAATCGTGTTGTCATCTCCTGGATTAGTCTATCAATAACTGATTTCATAATGCGAGTTATTTCTTCAACCGCAGCGAGTCCTGCATCACCAGCATTTTCTCCAGGCATCTGTTTTCGACGTTTAATTCTTCCTTCTATCCTAATTCCCAATTTTTCACACAGAACTTTAGCTGCATTGACTGCAGTGATGCAAACATCTTCTCGAATGCTACTTAGCCGTTGCTGCAGTCCTTCTAAATCCAGTGCTGCGTCATGGAAATTCATTGATGGATCTTGCAGTTGTTTTTGAATCCGGTCAATTTTTGACAAAACTGCATGCCAGAAATCAAGTAGAGTGATGAAATTGAAATTCATCACATTTCATACAGGTTTTCTAACAGCTGTAAAAATCCATCAAACTGTTCGTGGATTGCATTCACCGCATCTTGTCTTGCACTCCAGCGTGTTGAACATTCTCTCTTCAATGTAATTCCAAGCAATTCTTTTATTTTCTCCCATCGAACATTTGAAGCACTGAAAAAAACTTAAATTTTCTCAACTGTACCAAAAAATGTAACAACAACTGGATCCTGTTTTGCAGCATGTAATCCAGCTAAATTCAAGCTATGGTTGTTACAATTAACAAACGATGCTTGAGGATTTCGAATGGCAATTCTTTGTTGGAGTCCGGACAGTTCTCCTGCCATCACAGCTGCGTTATCATAACACTGAGATCGACAGTCAGCTATAGGAAGGTTGTCTGCTTGCAACTGTTCAACAATAACATTTTCTAGTGTTGCTGCATCTTTTGCATGAAGCTGAATAAAACCAAGAAAAGATTCTTTGATGGTCACTTTTTTGGTTTTGAAATTAACATCAACAAACCTAATAACTTCTGATAACTGTTCCCGGTGTGCTAGATCAGGTGTTGAATCTAGCATTAGTCCATAATATTTGTTTCATCGAATATCACAGAGTATCTGCTTTCTGACAGTAGATGCAAGAAGACTGATAAATTCATTTTGAATTCTTGGTGACATGAAACTGAACCCGGAACATTTTTAGAATGCTGTAGATGACTTGATAATAATGGATCAAACTGAGCAATTAGCTTCATTGTGGCCAGGAAATTTCCTATATTGTAACATTCGGTATCATCTTCAGCAAGACTTTCACAGTGACCACGTAAAGCCAAATTTTGGCTAGCTAGAAATTTTATGCAAGCCAGAATTCGTTTCAGCACTTCACGCCATTTCTGCTTTTCATTTTGAATTTGTTTCTCAACTTCCATATCAATCAACATACCTTGTGAAATCCGATGTTCCAATTCCTTCCATTTAGTAAAAGATATTCGATGACTTGGACTGTTTTCGTGATCCCTCAGTCTCTCTGTGTGTCGCCAATTACAAAATCCAGAAGATAACTCAAATGACGATCTTGAGTTACTGCTTGTTGAAGTGAATAATACACAACAGAAACAGTACACTGACTTTTTAGAAGGGGAATAAAGCAAAAAAGATCTTCCTCTCCATTGGGAAGACTACGTTTAAACCATGTTAAAGTCATTGAACGGCCTGCACTTACTGCAAAATAATAATCCTTGTTCTGAAATACTTCTGGCCCACGAGAAATCAACTCCATACGAAGATTGTCTGCTACGTTTGATAAGCCCTTAATGGAATCAAAATCAATGTAACCAAAATCATGTGAATCAAGGAGCATACGCTGTTTACTATCACTAGTGGCTTCAGCAGTTTGAGTAGATGAATTTGACGGCTGCAATTATATCGCAGAGGTCATCAGAGAGTCATCCAGTTGATAGCAACTTGGTGGATCATTTACTGCCTCTTGTCCAACATTATCAATATCAGATTCTTCTTTGTCGTCAACTTCTGCATGAATAAGCCAGATAAATTAGCATCCGCTTCTTGTTCTCGTTTTCTTTTGCGTTGTTGAGCTCCGCTTAATTTCTTGCTTGACATGGTTAAATTTGTCAAATATTTATGAGAGTAGATCTAGACAGATCTATAATTAAGAGAGCCAAGTCTAGTAGATCTGATGATCTAGATAAGATTATTGGATAGGCACTTCATTAAACATAAAAATTTAGATGGTAGTGTCACAACGTGAGTTGTGGTGCCGGGGATTTCACTTGAATTAAAATAGTTGAATTAATGACGATCTAGTATTCACAATAAAAGATTCTTTGTTAAAACACAACTCTGGAACTTTATTTAAATATAAAACGTAAGTACAGCTTATGTACAAGTTACAGATCAACAAGCACAAAAAATATTACAAAGGCTTTAAATCAGAGCTCTTAGAAAACGCGACTGTCTACTAGGAAATTCTTTCATCGACTCCTTTCTTTCTACTCTCGTCAATTCTCTGGCGCTAAAATGTCTTTATTTATTTTCAAATCAACCAATAGATTTGCAACATCGTAATTACGTCTCGGGTAAAACCTGAAGTGCTGTCAAGGATCTAGATTTGTGGGGTAATTCCTGAGGCTCAGTCAAGGGTTTATATTTCTATTTACACATAAGCTTTTAAATGTGAAATATACAAATAAATCTATAATGGCATCTGTGACATATTACCCCCCCCCCTCCATTTAGCATTTGTATGGTAATAGAAATGCTCATATGTATTAAAAATATTTAAATATACACAAGATACATGAAATTATAGAAAAATGGTTGAGGTAACATATATAAAGTCAACTTGAAGATGACATTTAAAAAAAAATGTAAATGCAGTGTCAGGTATATGAGAACAAAATTATTGATGACTTAGAACACCTGTTTCACTATTCAAGTGGTTATGAAAATGAGACAATATCAAAAGTTGTACAAAGCATAATACTTGAATAGATTAAAATCTTGAATTGAATGAGTTACTTCTCTTCATGGTGCTTCATGATAAAATTAAAATATGACAATACAAAACTGATATACTACACCTGTGGAAGAAAAATATATACACAATTATGTAAAGAATTAAATACATCTGGAAAGTGTGTCAGCGAAAACATTCTCACGTCCAGGAATTGTCTTGACCTCAAATTGGTAGTCTGTGAGTTGTAGACTCCAACGAGTTAAACGACTGTTCGCTAACTTCTTTGAGTTCAGAAATGCTAGTGGTGCATGATCAGTTAGGAGTGTGAAATGAGCACCTAGTAGATATCTGGAGAACTTGGCTATGGCCCATACAATGGCTAGACATTCACGTTCGATGGTTGAGTATCTGGTTTCAGCTGGTGACAACTTCCTGCTGATGAAAAATACTGGGTGCAAAGTCTCTTGGCATTTCTGTGAAGTGTCTTGGTATTTCTGCATTAGGCATGCACCTATAGCTGAAGATGAAGCATCTGTGGCGAGGTAAAATTGCTTCTCTGGATTCGGAAGTTTGAGAATAGTGTCTCTTGAGAATTCAGCTTTAATGTTCTCAATAGTGGTATGTAACTTTGTAGACCATGGAATCTTCGTTGGCTGTCCTTTCTTAGTGAGTTCAATCAATGGAGCTATGAGTGCTGTGTAACCTGGTATGAAATGTCTGTAGAAATTACACAGACCCAAAATACTTCTCACTTGCTTTTTACTGGTGGGGACTTTGATGTCTAGTATGCGTTGAATAATGTTCTCTTGTGGTCTCAGCGAATTGTAGCTGACTCTATAACCCAGGAAGGATATTTCTGACATGGCTAGTTCTACCTTACTAGGCTTTATGGTAAAACCATGTTGTTTCAGTATGCTGAAAACTTCTTGTAGTCCTTTGATATGTTCGTTCCATGTCTTATGGAATATGCAAATGTCATCTATATATGACACTGTGTCAGAGCGATTGCCTAGTATGCTGTGAATGGCTCTATTAAAGGTGCTGCTGGCGTTGACTAGACCAAATGGCATGAAGTTGAAATGGAATAGCCCATAAGCTGTGGTGAATGCCGTAAACTGTTTGCATTCTTGTCTGACTGGTATTTGGTAATAACCTCTGGACAGGTCTATTTTGGTGAAGAACTTTGCCTCTGAAAATTTGGTCATAAGATCTTCAGGATTTGGCATAGGATATGAGTCGAGTTGGGTTATTTTATTCAGCTGTCTGAAGTCGACACACATTCTTGGAGTTGTCGTTTGCTTCCGTTTGACAAGAACTATTGGTGCGGCATATGGAGAGTTGGAATGTTCAATGATTCCTTGCTCTAATAGTTGGTTAATTTCTTGTTTAAGAAAGTCTCTGTAGTGTACTGGTAATGGGTAAGGTCTTGCTTTTGTAGGCTTGGAATCAGTAAGTATTATATTGTGTTCCGTAATTGACGTTTTGCCTGGAACATCTGTAAATATGTCTGAATTTTCTTTGAGAATGGTAGTCAGTTCTTTCTGCTTTTGCGGTGTCATTGAATTGAGTTTGATGTCTTGCCAAAATTCAGTTTCTTGCCTTTGTTTTTCAGCTTCTTGCCTTTGTTTTTCAGATTCTTGCTTTTGTTTTTCAGATTCTTGCTCTTGATATTCTTTCTCTTCTTGGCGTTCTGCCCACAGGTCTGGCTTAGGAATTTGCTTCTCTTTTGCTAATTCCATCAATTCAAGGAGTCGTTGTGTTCTAGAACCGGAAGCCATATTTAATTTTTTTGTTAGTTTCTTGTATTGGAGCAAAGTGTACAATATCTGGATTTTGGCTTTATCTCAGATATAATAATAATATAGTGACAAAGTTCTTGAAGCCTCAATTTGCTAATAATGCTTGACAGTAAAATTGTATTTCACTGGAGTCGTAAGCTTCGATATATAGATCTATTGAGCCGAGTACTTTTTTTTACTGGTTTAACAGTTGGTTAAATCTGGTCTTCTGTTTACTTTGTGCCAGACAAATGATTATTTACTGGTCTTCTTTATAATGACTATAATGCCAGTTATTTGCTTTACTGGTCTTTTATATTGCCAGTTATTATGTATATTGGTCTTATTCCTTTTGCCAATTACATATAATAATAGATTTCGTGAGTTAGACGTAACTCTAACGAAAATCTTTATAAAAGAATTATCGATAACCAACTGACCTGTTAAACACAGAAATTCTGTCCTTCGTTAAATAAGAATGAAGTTCCTTTGAAGAGTTTAGAAATTGGTCCTAGATCTTGAATACATTTCGTTAGAAGTTGTCCATAAACTTGTATTAGTCGGAGTGCCAGATGTCACAACGTGAGTGGTGGTGCCGGGGATTTCAATTGAATTAAAATAGTTGAATAAATGACGATCTAGTATTCACAATAAAAGATTCTTTGTTAAAACACAACTCTGGAACTTTATTTAAATATAAAACGTAAGTACAGCTTATGTACAAGTTACAGATCAACAAGCACAAAAAATATTACAAAGGCTTTAAATCAGAGCTCTTAGAAAACGCGACTGTCTACTAGGAAATTCTTTCATCGACTCCTTTCTTTCTACTCTCGTCAATTCTCTGGCGCTAAAATGTCTTTATTTATTTTCAAATCAACCAATAGATTTGCAACATCGTAATTACGTCTCGGGTAAAACCTGAAGCGCTGTCAAGGATCTAGATTTGTGGGGTAATTCCTGAGGCTCAGTCAAGGGTTTATATTTCTATTTACACATAAGCTTTTAAATGTGAAATATACAAATAAATCTATAATGGCATCTGTGACATATTACCCCCCCCCCTCCATTTAGCATTTGTATGGTAATAGAAATGCTCATATGTATTAAAAATATTTAAATATACACAAGATACATGAAATTATAGAAAAATGGTTGAGGTAACATATATAAAGTCAACTTGAAGATGACATTAAAAAAAAAATGTAAATGCAGTGTCAGGTATATGAGAACAAAATTATTCATGACTTAGAACACCTGTTTCACTATTCAAGTGGTTATGAAAATGAGACAATATCAAAAGTTGTACAAAGCATAATACTTGAATAGATTAAATCTTGAATTGAATGAGTTACTTCTCTTCATGGTGCTTCATGATAAAATTAAAATATGACAATACAAAACTGATATACTACACCTGTGGAAGAAAAATATATACACAATTATGTAAAGAATTAAATACATCTGGAAAGTGTGTCAGCGAAAACATTCTCACGTCCAGGAATTGTCTTGACCTCAAATTGGTAGTCTGTGAGTTGTAGACTCCAACGAGTTAAACGACTGTTCGCTAACTTCTTTGAGTTCAGAAATGCTAGTGGTGCATGATCAGTTAGGAGTGTGAAATGAGCACCTAGTAGATATCTGGAGAACTTGGCTATGGCCCATACAATGGCTAGACATTCACGTTCGATGGTTGAGTATCTGGTTTCAGCTGGTGACAACTTCCTGCTGATGAAAAATACTGGGTGCAAAGTCTCTTGGCATTTCTGTGAAGTGTCTTGGTATTTCTGCATTAGGCATGCACCTATAGCTGAAGATGAAGCATCTGTGGCGAGGTAAAATTGCTTCTCTGGATTCGGAAGTTTGAGAATAGTGTCTCTTGAGAATTCAGCTTTAATGTTCTCAATAGTGGTATGTAACTTTGTAGACCATGGAATCTTCGTTGGCTGTCCTTTCTTAGTGAGTTCAATCAATGGAGCTATGAGTGCTGTGTAACCTGGTATGAAATGTCTGTAGAAATTACACAGACCCAAAATACTTCTCACTTGCTTTTTACTGGTGGGGACTTTGATGTCTAGTATGCGTTGAATAATGTTCTCTTGTGGTCTCAGCGAATTGTAGCTGACTCTATAACCCAGGAAGGATATTTCTGACATGGCTAGTTCTACCTTACTAGGCTTTATGGTAAAACCATGTTGTTTCAGTATGCTGAAAACTTCTTGTAGTCCTTTGATATGTTCGTTCCATGTCTTATGGAATATGCAAATGTCATCTATATATGACACTGTGTCAGAGCGATTGCCTAGTATGCTGTGAATGGCTCTATTAAAGGTGCTGCTGGCGTTGACTAGACCAAATGGCATGAAGTTGAAATGGAATAGCCCATAAGCTGTGGTGAATGCCGTAAACTGTTTGCATTCTTGTCTGACTGGTATTTGGTAATAACCTCTGGACAGGTCTATTTTGGTGAAGAACTTTGCCTCTGAAAATTTGGTCATAAGATCTTCAGGATTTGGCATAGGATATGAGTCGAGTTGGGTTATTTTATTCAGCTGTCTGAAGTCGACACACATTCTTGGAGTTGTCGTTTGCTTCCGTTTGACAAGAACTATTGGTGCGGCATATGGAGAGTTGGAATGTTCAATGATTCCTTGCTCTAATAGTTGGTTAATTTCTTGTTTAAGAAAGTCTCTGTAGTGTACTGGTAATGGGTAAGGTCTTGCTTTTGTAGGCTTGGAATCAGTAAGTATTATATTGTGTTCCGTAATTGACGTTTTGCCTGGAACATCTGTAAATATGTCTGAATTTTCTTTGAGAATGGTAGTCAGTTCTTTCTGCTTTTGCGGTGTCATTGAATTGAGTTTGATGTCTTGCCAAAATTCAGTTTCTTGCCTTTGTTTTTCAGCTTCTTGCCTTTGTTTTTCAGATTCTTGCTTTTGTTTTTCAGATTCTTGCTCTTGATATTCTTTCTCTTCTTGGCGTTCTGCCCACAGGTCTGGCTTAGGAATTTGCTTCTCTTTTGCTAATTCCATCAATTCAAGGAGTCGTTGTGTTCTAGAACCGGAAGCCATATTTAATTTTTTTGTTAGTTTCTTGTATTGGAGCAAAGTGTACAATATCTGGATTTTGGCTTTATCTCAGATATAATAATAATATAGTGACAAAGTTCTTGAAGCCTCAATTTGCTAATAATGCTTGACAGTAAAATTGTATTTCACTGGAGTCGTAAGCTTCGATATATAGATCTATTGAGCCGAGTACTTTTTTTTACTGGTTTAACAGTTGGTTAAATCTGGTCTTCTGTTTACTTTGTGCCAGACAAATGATTATTTACTGGTCTTCTTTATAATGACTATAATGCCAGTTATTTGCTTTACTGGTCTTTTATATTGCCAGTTATTATGTATATTGGTCTTATTCCTTTTGCCAATTACATATAATAATAGATTTCGTGAGTTAGACGTAACTCTAACGAAAATCTTTATAAAAGAATTATCGATAACCAACTGACCTGTTAAACACAGAAATTCTGTCCTTCGTTAAATAAGAATGAAGTTCCTTTGAAGAGTTTAGAAATTGGTCCTAGATCTTGAATACATTTCGTTAGAAGTTGTCCATAAACTTGTATTAGTCGGAGTGCCAGATGTCACAACGTGAGTGGTGGTGCCGGGGATTTCAATTGAATTAAAATAGTTGAATAAATGACGATCTAGTATTCACAATAAAAGATTCTTTGTTAAAACACAACTCTGGAACTTTATTTAAATATAAAACGTAAGTACAGCTTATGTACAAGTTACAGATCAACAAGCACAAAAAATATTACAAAGGCTTTAAATCAGAGCTCTTAGAAAACGCGACTGTCTACTAGGAAATTCTTTCATCGACTCCTTTCTTTCTACTCTCGTCAATTCTCTGGCGCTAAAATGTCTTTATTTATTTTCAAATCAACCAATAGATTTGCAACATCGTAATTACGTCTCGGGTAAAACCTGAAGCGCTGTCAAGGATCTAGATTTGTGGGGTAATTCCTGAGGCTCAGTCAAGGGTTTATATTTCTATTTACACATAAGCTTTTAAATGTGAAATATACAAATAAATCTATAATGGCATCTGTGACATATTACCCCCCCCCCCCTCCATTTAGCATTTGTATGGTAATAGAAATGCTCATATGTATTAAAAATATTTAAATATACACAAGATACATGAAATTATAGAAAAATGGTTGAGGTAACATATATAAAGTCAACTTGAAGATGACATTAAAAAAAAAATGTAAATGCAGTGTCAGGTATATGAGAACAAAATTATTCATGACTTAGAACACCTGTTTCACTATTCAAGTGGTTATGAAAATGAGACAATATCAAAAGTTGTACAAAGCATAATACTTGAATAGATTAAATCTTGAATTGAATGAGTTACTTCTCTTCATGGTGCTTCATGATAAAATTAAAATATGACAATACAAAACTGATATACTACACCTGTGGAAGAAAAATATATACACAATTATGTAAAGAATTAAATACATCTGGAAAGTGTGTCAGCGAAAACATTCTCACGTCCAGGAATTGTCTTGACCTCAAATTGGTAGTCTGTGAGTTGTAGACTCCAACGAGTTAAACGACTGTTCGCTAACTTCTTTGAGTTCAGAAATGCTAGTGGTGCATGATCAGTTAGGAGTGTGAAATGAGCACCTAGTAGATATCTGGAGAACTTGGCTATGGCCCATACAATGGCTAGACATTCACGTTCGATGGTTGAGTATCTGGTTTCAGCTGGTGACAACTTCCTGCTGATGAAAAATACTGGGTGCAAAGTCTCTTGGCATTTCTGTGAAGTGTCTTGGTATTTCTGCATTAGGCATGCACCTATAGCTGAAGATGAAGCATCTGTGGCGAGGTAAAATTGCTTCTCTGGATTCGGAAGTTTGAGAATAGTGTCTCTTGAGAATTCAGCTTTAATGTTCTCAATAGTGGTATGTAACTTTGTAGACCATGGAATCTTCGTTGGCTGTCCTTTCTTAGTGAGTTCAATCAATGGAGCTATGAGTGCTGTGTAACCTGGTATGAAATGTCTGTAGAAATTACACAGACCCAAAATACTTCTCACTTGCTTTTTACTGGTGGGGACTTTGATGTCTAGTATGCGTTGAATAATGTTCTCTTGTGGTCTCAGCGAATTGTAGCTGACTCTATAACCCAGGAAGGATATTTCTGACATGGCTAGTTCTACCTTACTAGGCTTTATGGTAAAACCATGTTGTTTCAGTATGCTGAAAACTTCTTGTAGTCCTTTGATATGTTCGTTCCATGTCTTATGGAATATGCAAATGTCATCTATATATGACACTGTGTCAGAGCGATTGCCTAGTATGCTGTGAATGGCTCTATTAAAGGTGCTGCTGGCGTTGACTAGACCAAATGGCATGAAGTTGAAATGGAATAGCCCATAAGCTGTGGTGAATGCCGTAAACTGTTTGCATTCTTGTCTGACTGGTATTTGGTAATAACCTCTGGACAGGTCTATTTTGGTGAAGAACTTTGCCTCTGAAAATTTGGTCATAAGATCTTCAGGATTTGGCATAGGATATGAGTCGAGTTGGGTTATTTTATTCAGCTGTCTGAAGTCGACACACATTCTTGGAGTTGTCGTTTGCTTCCGTTTGACAAGAACTATTGGTGCGGCATATGGAGAGTTGGAATGTTCAATGATTCCTTGCTCTAATAGTTGGTTAATTTCTTGTTTAAGAAAGTCTCTGTAGTGTACTGGTAATGGGTAAGGTCTTGCTTTTGTAGGCTTGGAATCAGTAAGTATTATATTGTGTTCCGTAATTGACGTTTTGCCTGGAACATCTGTAAATATGTCTGAATTTTCTTTGAGAATGGTAGTCAGTTCTTTCTGCTTTTGCGGTGTCATTGAATTGAGTTTGATGTCTTGCCAAAATTCAGTTTCTTGCCTTTGTTTTTCAGCTTCTTGCCTTTGTTTTTCAGATTCTTGCTTTTGTTTTTCAGATTCTTGCTCTTGATATTCTTTCTCTTCTTGGCGTTCTGCCCACAGGTCTGGCTTAGGAATTTGCTTCTCTTTTGCTAATTCCATCAATTCAAGGAGTCGTTGTGTTCTAGAACCGGAAGCCATATTTAATTTTTTTGTTAGTTTCTTGTATTGGAGCAAAGTGTACAATATCTGGATTTTGGCTTTATCTCAGATATAATAATAATATAGTGACAAAGTTCTTGAAGCCTCAATTTGCTAATAATGCTTGACAGTAAAATTGTATTTCACTGGAGTCGTAAGCTTCGATATATAGATCTATTGAGCCGAGTACTTTTTTTTACTGGTTTAACAGTTGGTTAAATCTGGTCTTCTGTTTACTTTGTGCCAGACAAATGATTATTTACTGGTCTTCTTTATAATGACTATAATGCCAGTTATTTGCTTTACTGGTCTTTTATATTGCCAGTTATTATGTATATTGGTCTTATTCCTTTTGCCAATTACATATAATAATAGATTTCGTGAGTTAGACGTAACTCTAACGAAAATCTTTATAAAAGAATTATCGATAACCAACTGACCTGTTAAACACAGAAATTCTGTCCTTCGTTAAATAAGAATGAAGTTCCTTTGAAGAGTTTAGAAATTGGTCCTAGATCTTGAATACATTTCGTTAGAAGTTGTCCATAAACTTGTATTAGTCGGAGTGCCAGATGTCACAACGTGAGTGGTGGTGCCGGGGATTTCAATTGAATTAAAATAGTTGAATAAATGACGATCTAGTATTCACAATAAAAGATTCTTTGTTAAAACACAACTCTGGAACTTTATTTAAATATAAAACGTAAGTACAGCTTATGTACAAGTTACAGATCAACAAGCACAAAAAATATTACAAAGGCTTTAAATCAGAGCTCTTAGAAAACGCGACTGTCTACTAGGAAATTCTTTCATCGACTCCTTTCTTTCTACTCTCGTCAATTCTCTGGACTGCGCTCCTCTTTCCTTAGCACTTTTGGAGCTCAAAAGTGCCCTACTTCTTTTCTATCATTGTGTCTGCCTCCTCTTTTCCTAAGTCTGCCTTCATTGATCATCACACTGTCTCCTTAACTTTAAATTCTCACTACGTCCTAGACCAGTCCGTTTGCCGTGGACTGCGACGGGTAAGGGGGGATAAAGAGATCCTGGTGTTTGAGTGGTGGCTATCTGAGGATAAACCACAACAACACAATACTTTGGCTCCAAGTTCCCCTAGACCTGAGACCCAGATGGCCCGCTCTGGGTCAACCGGCTGGTCATGCCGAGCTACCAGCATAGGTCGTCGACCTATGCTGGAGGGCGGTGGCTGGAGGGTCAATCAGGGAGCTGCTGTATCGGACACATGTCTGATGTAGCAGCTGACTGAGTATAGCACCTGTGTAGCCCTGGCGGGCTCATTCTGGACATCCGAATGGCCCGTCCCCTTGTTGGACTCGATGGCGGGTGGGGAGCACAGGTGCCGAATTAACCAAAATATATATGGACAAAAAAACACACACAAAAATACTTGCCCCAGACCTATGTCTGGGCAAGAAACGACGAATTGACGATAAAAAAGAGGAGGTCCCAAAAAGCTGTGCCACCTGGCCATCATTTCTGGTGGTTAGATGCACAGAGGAGGGAAAAAGCCTGACCAAGTTGAGCCCTTTTATTATCTATAAGGGACTCAAGTCAGTAGTGGGAGAGCCCATGAGTGTGTCTAAGCTACACAAAACAATGGAACTCCTTGTAGAAGTAGACAGCAAGACACACTCTGATGGGCTTTTAAGATGCAGAAGACTCTGTGATCTCCAAGTGGAAGTCATGCCACACAAGAGTCTGAACACCAGCAGAGGTGTAATCAGCTCTAGGGACCTACTGGAATGTTCCGAGAAGGAAATAGTGGAGGGCATTGAAGGAGTCACCCATGCCCGGCGCATTACCAGGCGCAGGGAGGGTGAGGAGGTCAAAACCGCCACTATTATCCTCACATTCGGAACTAGGACACCGCCAGAGTATGTGAAGGCAGGATACCTACGAGTTCCAGTGAGGCCCTACATACCTAACCCCATGAGGTGCTTCAAGTGCCAGGGTTATGGACACGGCGCGGCAGTCTGCAAGAGGAACACTGTGTGTGCCAGATGTGCTGGAGAGGGTCATGAGGACAAGGGCTGCACAGCCCAGTTCAAATGCCCAAACTGTCAAGCTGGCCACTCAGCCTACTCCAAGGACTGCCCTGTGTGGAAACAGGAGGTTGCCGTGCAGGAGTACAAGGCAAGAAACGGATGTACCTTTAGCCAGGCAAAATCGGCTGTACTGGCCCTACCCAAGGGCCAATTCGGCTTGACAAAGACCTACGCCCAGGCTGTTGCTAAGAAAGGAAGATCCATAGCCACACAGACGGACACATTGACCCCACCACCCCCTCCTCCTCCCCCAACTCAGAAGAAAACACCGCCAAAGAACACACCTCTGAAGAAACAAGAAAGCCCTGTTGTCATGCTAAAGAACAGGTTCTCTGTGCTCGCTGATGAGAGCATGGAGACTGAGCAGCATGTCAAAACCAATACTCCGGGAGAACCCGGAGACATCATGTCTGACACAGGTTCTCCTCAGAGAACCCAGCCAGACACCCCAACCTCTACCGAGTTAGAGGTTGACCAACTCCCTAAGGGGAGAAATCAAAGCGGAGAGGATGCCCGAGGTGAGAGAGGAAGAAATAACCTCCGCTCTAACCAGAGGGATCTCCCCTCTCCAGAGAGAAAGACTTCCCCCAAAAGGGGGTTGTCCTCCTCTCCATCCAAACCCAAGAATAAAAATACCAAGGTCACTGGAATAAAGGGAAACCCCTCCGGGGGCCTCCCAAGGCCAAATAGCTCCAAGTAGGTCATCTAGAATAAGCCATGGATTCCAGAATTGTACAGTGGAATTGTAGAGGCCTCAAGGCCAATTACGAGGAAATGCAGCTACTGATGGACTCTGAGACTCCTGTAGCTGTCTGCTTACAGGAAACATTTCTGAAAGATTGCATCAGCTTCCGAAGCTACCGTGCTTACACCAAGAATGTTGAGGATGCAGAGAGAGCATCAGGTGGAGTCTGTATCCTTGTGAAGGATAGCATCCCCCATGAGAGGGTAGAACTACAGACCACACTACAGGCCGTAGCAGCTAGGATAACCCTTCACAAGGTTATCACTTGCTGCAGCCTGTATCTACCACCAGGCGCTCCATTAAACCGAACAGACATGGAGGACCTATTGAAACAACTCCCCCGGCCCTATTTAATCCTTGGGGATTTCAATGCCCATAACACCATGTGGGGATCCAACAATACCGACACAAGAGGTCGTATGCTGGAGGATATCTTCCTCCAACATGATTTATGCATACTTAATGATGCATCACCGACCTACTTGCACCCAGGAACTGGATCATTCACATGCATTGACCTCACCGTATGCGTCCCCGGACTTCTGGACGATTTTAAATGGTCAGTTAGCAATGATCTACGGGGAAGTGATCACTTCCCAATCATCATTACTAACAATCTCCCTTCATTGGGACGACCTCAGCGGTGGAAACTGAATAAGGCCGATTGGGAACAATTCCAAAAAAGATGCTCTGAGGATATCACAGAAAATATCCTCCATGAACAGAACCCAGCTGATACCTTTGCTAGCAAGCTACTAAGTATAGCCAGGAAAGTTGTACCCCTAACCTCTGCAAATCCAAAACGGCCTAGCAAACCATGGTTTGATACAGCTTGCAAAAGTGCTATTGGTGATAGGAAAAAACGACTGGCTGCATTTATAAAGAATCCTTCCCAGGAAAACCTAAAGCTATTCAGGATAGCTAGAGCAAAGGCTAGACAAACCATACGGTCAGCCAAAAGGAATTCCTGGAGAAGTTTTGTCGGCAGTCTGGATGCCAAAACTTCTGCTAGAGCGGTTTGGAAGGCAGTAAGGCGAATCAAAGGGAAAGAATCAAATGCAATAGGGCATTTGAAAAACCAAGGACGAACTGTCACGTCCCCCAGAGAAATAGCTGACTGCCTTGCATCCTCAATAGCAGAAAAATCATCCACTGCACACTACACGCCAGAGTTCCAAAAAGTCAAAACCAGGGAGGAAAGACACCCCATTGATTTCAGGTCAGAGAACAATGAAGACTACAACAAACCGTTCTCGCTTGAGGAACTGAGGGAATCGCTGGACAAGTCACATGACACAGCACCTGGAGAAGACGAAATCCATTACCAGTTCCTCAAGCACCTTCCCGAACCCTCATTGGCAGTCCTGCTAGGGGTCTATAACTGTGTGTGGCAAACAGGCGCTTTCCCAAACAGCTGGAGGAAAGCCACAGTTATACCGATACCTAAACCGGGAAGAGACGGCTCTGACCCAGCTAACTATCGACCAATAGCACTAACAGGCTGCATCTGCAAAACCATGGAAAGAATGATTAACAGTAGGCTGGTCTGGTACCTGGAAAGGAATAAAGTGATCTCAAACTACCAGTGCGGATTCCGGCAGGGGCGGACAACAACTGACCACCTGGTAAGGCTGGAAGCTTATATTAGAAATGCATTACTCAGAAGAGAACATCTAGTAGCTGTATTCTTCGATATAGAAAAGGCCTATGACACAACCTGGAAACATGGCATTCTACGTGACCTGGCGCTTATGGGGCTTAAGGGACACCTCCCCCGTTTTGTGGAGGAATTTCTGAAAGACCGAAAATTTCAGGTTCGAGTGGGCAACTCCGCTTCTGACACTCATGACCAGGAAATGGGTGTACCCCAGGGCAGCATTCTGTCAGTCACCCTGTTCAACATTAAAATAAATAGCATCATAAATGCGCTGTCCCCTGGCATAGAGTGCTCTTTGTATGTTGATGACTTTGTCATTCTTACTTATGGGAAAAACATGAACACCTTAGAAAGAAAATTACAGTTATGTTTAAACAAAATTCAGGGTTGGGCAAACTATAACGGTTTCAAATTCTCAGACTCCAAAACAGTCAGTATGCATTTTTGTAATCTAAGGGGACTCCACCCAGACCCTGAACTATTTATACACAAAAAGAAGATCCCTGTCGTGAAAACTACAAAATTTTTAGGCCTCACCTTAGATTCCAAATTTAATTTTCTCCCCCACATTAAGGAACTTAAGAAGAAATGCCAAAAGTCATTAAACATACTAAGAGTACTCAGCCATACGGACTGGGGAGCTGACAGAGATACCTTGCTGCTGCTCTATCGGAGTCTAATTCGATCCAAGCTAGACTACGGATCCATAATATATGGAGCAGCAAGGAAGTCATACCTAAAAATACTGGAACCAATACAAAATGCTGCCCTGCGTCTCTGTCTCGGCGCGTTTCGTACATCACCTATCCCAAGTCTCCATGTGGAGGCTGGAGAACTCCCCATGGATATAAGAATGAAAAAGCTTGCAATGCAGTATATAGTCAAGCTAAAATCCAACCCCACGAACCCTGCTTTTGACTCCATATTTAACCCCACAGAGGTAGAATTATACAATCGAAGGCCTAACGTCATACAGCCGTTGGGCCTTCGAATGAGAGAACCCATTCAAAATTTAACCCCACCCATTGACCAAATCTCTAAAATAGAAACCCCTCAGAATCCTCCTTGGCTAATGAATAAACCCAAATTAAATTTATCCCTCCTTAATTCCAAAAAAGAAAATACAGACCCAAGCATACTACAAGTCCACTTTAGGGAACTGCAGGAGAGCTACGGAGATTGTGGCACCATCTACACAGACGGATCCAAAATGGAGGGAAAGGTCGCGTGTGCCTGCTCCTTTCGGAACAAAACAATCTCCCGTAGACTCCCCGATGGCTGCTCCATCTTTACGGCCGAATTGCACGCAATATTGCTTGCACTTATGGCCGTAAAAGCATCAGAAAGGAGGAAATTTATAATCTGCTCCGACTCCAAATCTGCATTGCAAGCTTTGGGGCGGATGAAGACTGACATCCCATTGGTACATAAGAGCCTGAAGCTGTTGGACCAAATAACAGCCGACCGTAGGGATGTCACCTTCATCTGGGTCCCCTCCCATGTTGGCATTGAGGGAAACGAAGCCGCAGACAGAGAAGCAAAGAGAGCCCTAAATCATGCGGTGTCAGGAACCCAAATTCCCTACTCGGACCTGAGACAAAGTATTTCCTCTGCCACCTATCGAGAGTGGCAGAACCGATGGGAGGCTGAGACTCACAGTAAACTCAGGCAGATTGTGGCGGATGTCAGGTGGCGGCCCACATCTAAGGGTCTGACAAGGCGTGGTAGCACGACCATGTCCAGACTTAGGATTGGCCACACCTACATCACGCACTCTTTTGTACTGAAGAAAGAGGAGCCCCCACTCTGTGAGTACTGTGACTCTCGCCTCACCGTGGAACATATCCTCGTTGATTGCCCCAGATACCAGGATGTCAGAGCGAAATATTTTAGAGTCACTAATTTAAATACACTATTTGATAATGTCGACCCTGGGAAGGTACTGGGCTTTATCCGGGAAGTGGGGCTATCTACGAAGATCTGATCTATGAATTTTTGAACATGCACTATTTACATTAGATTTTTACCAAATATTTAAATTTTTACTACCTTGACTATTTTAACTGTGAATAGACCTTGATTTTAATGATATGACTGTATAGAATCTGGCCCTGTTGTTTAGAGAGAGAGTAGTCCTTAAGGGACTGCAGGCACGACATGGCCTAAATTGTGCCGATGTGCCTCAAATCACAAACCAAACCAAACCATCAATTCTCTGGCGCTAAAATGTCTTTATTTATTTTCAAATCAACCAATAGATTTGCAACATCGTAATTACGTCTCGGGTAAAACCTGAAGCGCTGTCAAGGATCTAGATTTGTGGGGTAATTCCTGAGGCTCAGTCAAGGGTTTATATTTCTATTTACACATAAGCTTTTAAATGTGAAATATACAAATAAATCTATAATGGCATCTGTGACATATTACCCCCCCCCCTCCATTTAGCATTTGTATGGTAATAGAAATGCTCATATGTATTAAAAATATTTAAATATACACAAGATACATGAAATTATAGAAAAATGGTTGAGGTAACATATATAAAGTCAACTTGAAGATGACATTAAAAAAAAAATGTAAATGCAGTGTCAGGTATATGAGAACAAAATTATTGATGACTTAGAACACCTGTTTCACTATTCAAGTGGTTATGAAAATGAGACAATATCAAAAGTTGTACAAAGCATAATACTTGAATAGATTAAATCTTGAATTGAATGAGTTACTTCTCTTCATGGTGCTTCATGATAAAATTAAAATATGACAATACAAAACTGATATACTACACCTGTGGAAGAAAAATATATACACAATTATGTAAAGAATTAAATACATCTGGAAAGTGTGTCAGCGAAAACATTCTCACGTCCAGGAATTGTCTTGACCTCAAATTGGTAGTCTGTGAGTTGTAGACTCCAACGAGTTAAACGACTGTTCGCTAACTTCTTTGAGTTCAGAAATGCTAGTGGTGCATGATCAGTTAGGAGTGTGAAATGAGCACCTAGTAGATATCTGGAGAACTTGGCTATGGCCCATACAATGGCTAGACATTCACGTTCGATGGTTGAGTATCTGGTTTCAGCTGGTGACAACTTCCTGCTGATGAAAAATACTGGGTGCAAAGTCTCTTGGCATTTCTGTGAAGTGTCTTGGTATTTCTGCATTAGGCATGCACCTATAGCTGAAGATGAAGCATCTGTGGCGAGGTAAAATTGCTTCTCTGGATTCGGAAGTTTGAGAATAGTGTCTCTTGAGAATTCAGCTTTAATGTTCTCAATAGTGGTATGTAACTTTGTAGACCATGGAATCTTCGTTGGCTGTCCTTTCTTAGTGAGTTCAATCAATGGAGCTATGAGTGCTGTGTAACCTGGTATGAAATGTCTGTAGAAATTACACAGACCCAAAATACTTCTCACTTGCTTTTTACTGGTGGGGACTTTGATGTCTAGTATGCGTTGAATAATGTTCTCTTGTGGTCTCAGCGAATTGTAGCTGACTCTATAACCCAGGAAGGATATTTCTGACATGGCTAGTTCTACCTTACTAGGCTTTATGGTAAAACCATGTTGTTTCAGTATGCTGAAAACTTCTTGTAGTCCTTTGATATGTTCGTTCCATGTCTTATGGAATATGCAAATGTCATCTATATATGACACTGTGTCAGAGCGATTGCCTAGTATGCTGTGAATGGCTCTATTAAAGGTGCTGCTGGCGTTGACTAGACCAAATGGCATGAAGTTGAAATGGAATAGCCCATAAGCTGTGGTGAATGCCGTAAACTGTTTGCATTCTTGTCTGACTGGTATTTGGTAATAACCTCTGGACAGGTCTATTTTGGTGAAGAACTTTGCCTCTGAAAATTTGGTCATAAGATCTTCAGGATTTGGCATAGGATATGAGTCGAGTTGGGTTATTTTATTCAGCTGTCTGAAGTCGACACACATTCTTGGAGTTGTCGTTTGCTTCCGTTTGACAAGAACTATTGGTGCGGCATATGGAGAGTTGGAATGTTCAATGATTCCTTGCTCTAATAGTTGGTTAATTTCTTGTTTAAGAAAGTCTCTGTAGTGTACTGGTAATGGGTAAGGTCTTGCTTTTGTAGGCTTGGAATCAGTAAGTATTATATTGTGTTCCGTAATTGACGTTTTGCCTGGAACATCTGTAAATATGTCTGAATTTTCTTTGAGAATGGTAGTCAGTTCTTTCTGCTTTTGCGGTGTCATTGAATTGAGTTTGATGTCTTGCCAAAATTCAGTTTCTTGCCTTTGTTTTTCAGCTTCTTGCCTTTGTTTTTCAGATTCTTGCTTTTGTTTTTCAGATTCTTGCTCTTGATATTCTTTCTCTTCTTGGCGTTCTGCCCACAGGTCTGGCTTAGGAATTTGCTTCTCTTTTGCTAATTCCATCAATTCAAGGAGTCGTTGTGTTCTAGAACCGGAAGCCATATTTAATTTTTTTGTTAGTTTCTTGTATTGGAGCAAAGTGTACAATATCTGGATTTTGGCTTTATCTCAGATATAATAATAATATAGTGACAAAGTTCTTGAAGCCTCAATTTGCTAATAATGCTTGACAGTAAAATTGTATTTCACTGGAGTCGTAAGCTTCGATATATAGATCTATTGAGCCGAGTACTTTTTTTTACTGGTTTAACAGTTGGTTAAATCTGGTCTTCTGTTTACTTTGTGCCAGACAAATGATTATTTACTGGTCTTCTTTATAATGACTATAATGCCAGTTATTTGCTTTACTGGTCTTTTATATTGCCAGTTATTATGTATATTGGTCTTATTCCTTTTGCCAATTACATATAATAATAGATTTCGTGAGTTAGACGTAACTCTAACGAAAATCTTTATAAAAGAATTATCGATAACCAACTGACCTGTTAAACACAGAAATTCTGTCCTTCGTTAAATAAGAATGAAGTTCCTTTGAAGAGTTTAGAAATTGGTCCTAGATCTTGAATACATTTCGTTAGAAGTTGTCCATAAACTTGTATTAGTCGGAGTGCCAGATGTCACAACGTGAGTGGTGGTGCCGGGGATTTCAATTGAATTAAAATAGTTGAATAAATGACGATCTAGTATTCACAATAAAAGATTCTTTGTTAAAACACAACTCTGGAACTTTATTTAAATATAAAACGTAAGTACAGCTTATGTACAAGTTACAGATCAACAAGCACAAAAAATATTACAAAGGCTTTAAATCAGAGCTCTTAGAAAACGCGACTGTCTACTAGGAAATTCTTTCATCGACTCCTTTCTTTCTACTCTCGTCAATTCTCTGGACTGCGCTCCTCTTTCCTTAGCACTTTTGGAGCTCAAAAGTGCCCTACTTCTTTTCTATCATTGTGTCTGCCTCCTCTTTTCCTAAGTCTGCCTTCATTGATCATCACACTGTCTCCTTAACTTTAAATTCTCACTACGTCCTAGACCAGTCCGTTTGCCGTGGACTGCGACGGGTAAGGGGGGATAAAGAGATCCTGGTGTTTGAGTGGTGGCTATCTGAGGATAAACCACAACAACACAATACTTTGGCTCCAAGTTCCCCTAGACCTGAGACCCAGATGGCCCGCTCTGGGTCAACCGGCTGGTCATGCCGAGCTACCAGCATAGGTCGTCGACCTATGCTGGAGGGCGGTGGCTGGAGGGTCAATCAGGGAGCTGCTGTATCGGACACATGTCTGATGTAGCAGCTGACTGAGTATAGCACCTGTGTAGCCCTGGCGGGCTCATTCTGGACATCCGAATGGCCCGTCCCCTTGTTGGACTCGATGGCGGGTGGGGAGCACAGGTGCCGAATTAACCAAAATATATATGGACAAAAAAACACACACAAAAATACTTGCCCCAGACCTATGTCTGGGCAAGAAACGACGAATTGACGATAAAAAAGAGGAGGTCCCAAAAAGCTGTGCCACCTGGCCATCATTTCTGGTGGTTAGATGCACAGAGGAGGGAAAAAGCCTGACCAAGTTGAGCCCTTTTATTATCTATAAGGGACTCAAGTCAGTAGTGGGAGAGCCCATGAGTGTGTCTAAGCTACACAAAACAATGGAACTCCTTGTAGAAGTAGACAGCAAGACACACTCTGATGGGCTTTTAAGATGCAGAAGACTCTGTGATCTCCAAGTGGAAGTCATGCCACACAAGAGTCTGAACACCAGCAGAGGTGTAATCAGCTCTAGGGACCTACTGGAATGTTCCGAGAAGGAAATAGTGGAGGGCATTGAAGGAGTCACCCATGCCCGGCGCATTACCAGGCGCAGGGAGGGTGAGGAGGTCAAAACCGCCACTATTATCCTCACATTCGGAACTAGGACACCGCCAGAGTATGTGAAGGCAGGATACCTACGAGTTCCAGTGAGGCCCTACATACCTAACCCCATGAGGTGCTTCAAGTGCCAGGGTTATGGACACGGCGCGGCAGTCTGCAAGAGGAACACTGTGTGTGCCAGATGTGCTGGAGAGGGTCATGAGGACAAGGGCTGCACAGCCCAGTTCAAATGCCCAAACTGTCAAGCTGGCCACTCAGCCTACTCCAAGGACTGCCCTGTGTGGAAACAGGAGGTTGCCGTGCAGGAGTACAAGGCAAGAAACGGATGTACCTTTAGCCAGGCAAAATCGGCTGTACTGGCCCTACCCAAGGGCCAATTCGGCTTGACAAAGACCTACGCCCAGGCTGTTGCTAAGAAAGGAAGATCCATAGCCACACAGACGGACACATTGACCCCACCACCCCCTCCTCCTCCCCCAACTCAGAAGAAAACACCGCCAAAGAACACACCTCTGAAGAAACAAGAAAGCCCTGTTGTCATGCTAAAGAACAGGTTCTCTGTGCTCGCTGATGAGAGCATGGAGACTGAGCAGCATGTCAAAACCAATACTCCGGGAGAACCCGGAGACATCATGTCTGACACAGGTTCTCCTCAGAGAACCCAGCCAGACACCCCAACCTCTACCGAGTTAGAGGTTGACCAACTCCCTAAGGGGAGAAATCAAAGCGGAGAGGATGCCCGAGGTGAGAGAGGAAGAAATAACCTCCGCTCTAACCAGAGGGATCTCCCCTCTCCAGAGAGAAAGACTTCCCCCAAAAGGGGGTTGTCCTCCTCTCCATCCAAACCCAAGAATAAAAATACCAAGGTCACTGGAATAAAGGGAAACCCCTCCGGGGGCCTCCCAAGGCCAAATAGCTCCAAGTAGGTCATCTAGAATAAGCCATGGATTCCAGAATTGTACAGTGGAATTGTAGAGGCCTCAAGGCCAATTACGAGGAAATGCAGCTACTGATGGACTCTGAGACTCCTGTAGCTGTCTGCTTACAGGAAACATTTCTGAAAGATTGCATCAGCTTCCGAAGCTACCGTGCTTACACCAAGAATGTTGAGGATGCAGAGAGAGCATCAGGTGGAGTCTGTATCCTTGTGAAGGATAGCATCCCCCATGAGAGGGTAGAACTACAGACCACACTACAGGCCGTAGCAGCTAGGATAACCCTTCACAAGGTTATCACTTGCTGCAGCCTGTATCTACCACCAGGCGCTCCATTAAACCGAACAGACATGGAGGACCTATTGAAACAACTCCCCCGGCCCTATTTAATCCTTGGGGATTTCAATGCCCATAACACCATGTGGGGATCCAACAATACCGACACAAGAGGTCGTATGCTGGAGGATATCTTCCTCCAACATGATTTATGCATACTTAATGATGCATCACCGACCTACTTGCACCCAGGAACTGGATCATTCACATGCATTGACCTCACCGTATGCGTCCCCGGACTTCTGGACGATTTTAAATGGTCAGTTAGCAATGATCTACGGGGAAGTGATCACTTCCCAATCATCATTACTAACAATCTCCCTTCATTGGGACGACCTCAGCGGTGGAAACTGAATAAGGCCGATTGGGAACAATTCCAAAAAAGATGCTCTGAGGATATCACAGAAAATATCCTCCATGAACAGAACCCAGCTGATACCTTTGCTAGCAAGCTACTAAGTATAGCCAGGAAAGTTGTACCCCTAACCTCTGCAAATCCAAAACGGCCTAGCAAACCATGGTTTGATACAGCTTGCAAAAGTGCTATTGGTGATAGGAAAAAACGACTGGCTGCATTTATAAAAAATCCTTCCCAGGAAAACCTAAAGCTATTCAGGATAGCTAGAGCAAAGGCTAGACAAACCATACGGTCAGCCAAAAGGAATTCCTGGAGAAGTTTTGTCGGCAGTCTGGATGCCAAAACTTCTGCTAGAGCGGTTTGGAAGGCAGTAAGGCGAATCAAAGGGAAAGAATCAAATGCAATAGGGCATTTGAAAAACCAAGGACGAACTGTCACGTCCCCCAGAGAAATAGCTGACTGCCTTGCATCCTCAATAGCAGAAAAATCATCCACTGCACACTACACGCCAGAGTTCCAAAAAGTCAAAACCAGGGAGGAAAGACACCCCATTGATTTCAGGTCAGAGAACAATGAAGACTACAACAAACCGTTCTCGCTTGAGGAACTGAGGGAATCGCTGGACAAGTCACATGACACAGCACCTGGAGAAGACGAAATCCATTACCAGTTCCTCAAGCACCTTCCCGAACCCTCATTGGCAGTCCTGCTAGGGGTCTATAACTGTGTGTGGCAAACAGGCGCTTTCCCAAACAGCTGGAGGAAAGCCACAGTTATACCGATACCTAAACCGGGAAGAGACGGCTCTGACCCAGCTAACTATCGACCAATAGCACTAACAGGCTGCATCTGCAAAACCATGGAAAGAATGATTAACAGTAGGCTGGTCTGGTACCTGGAAAGGAATAAAGTGATCTCAAACTACCAGTGCGGATTCCGGCAGGGGCGGACAACAACTGACCACCTGGTAAGGCTGGAAGCTTATATTAGAAATGCATTACTCAGAAGAGAACATCTAGTAGCTGTATTCTTCGATATAGAAAAGGCCTATGACACAACCTGGAAACATGGCATTCTACGTGACCTGGCGCTTATGGGGCTTAAGGGACACCTCCCCCGTTTTGTGGAGGAATTTCTGAAAGACCGAAAATTTCAGGTTCGAGTGGGCAACTCCGCTTCTGACACTCATGACCAGGAAATGGGTGTACCCCAGGGCAGCATTCTGTCAGTCACCCTGTTCAACATTAAAATAAATAGCATCATAAATGCGCTGTCCCCTGGCATAGAGTGCTCTTTGTATGTTGATGACTTTGTCATTCTTACTTATGGGAAAAACATGAACACCTTAGAAAGAAAATTACAGTTATGTTTAAACAAAATTCAGGGTTGGGCAAACTATAACGGTTTCAAATTCTCAGACTCCAAAACAGTCAGTATGCATTTTTGTAATCTAAGGGGACTCCACCCAGACCCTGAACTATTTATACACAAAAAGAAGATCCCTGTCGTGAAAACTACAAAATTTTTAGGCCTCACCTTAGATTCCAAATTTAATTTTCTCCCCCACATTAAGGAACTTAAGAAGAAATGCCAAAAGTCATTAAACATACTAAGAGTACTCAGCCATACGGACTGGGGAGCTGACAGAGATACCTTGCTGCTGCTCTATCGGAGTCTAATTCGATCCAAGCTAGACTACGGATCCATAATATATGGAGCAGCAAGGAAGTCATACCTAAAAATACTGGAACCAATACAAAATGCTGCCCTGCGTCTCTGTCTCGGCGCGTTTCGTACATCACCTATCCCAAGTCTCCATGTGGAGGCTGGAGAACTCCCCATGGATATAAGAATGAAAAAGCTTGCAATGCAGTATATAGTCAAGCTAAAATCCAACCCCACGAACCCTGCTTTTGACTCCATATTTAACCCCACAGAGGTAGAATTATACAATCGAAGGCCTAACGTCATACAGCCGTTGGGCCTTCGAATGAGAGAACCCATTCAAAATTTAACCCCACCCATTGACCAAATCTCTAAAATAGAAACCCCTCAGAATCCTCCTTGGCTAATGAATAAACCCAAATTAAATTTATCCCTCCTTAATTCCAAAAAAGAAAATACAGACCCAAGCATACTACAAGTCCACTTTAGGGAACTGCAGGAGAGCTACGGAGATTGTGGCACCATCTACACAGACGGATCCAAAATGGAGGGAAAGGTCGCGTGTGCCTGCTCCTTTCGGAACAAAACAATCTCCCGTAGACTCCCCGATGGCTGCTCCATCTTTACGGCCGAATTGCACGCAATATTGCTTGCACTTATGGCCGTAAAAGCATCAGAAAGGAGGAAATTTATAATCTGCTCCGACTCCAAATCTGCATTGCAAGCTTTGGGGCGGATGAAGACTGACATCCCATTGGTACATAAGAGCCTGAAGCTGTTGGACCAAATAACAGCCGACCGTAGGGATGTCACCTTCATCTGGGTCCCCTCCCATGTTGGCATTGAGGGAAACGAAGCCGCAGACAGAGAAGCAAAGAGAGCCCTAAATCATGCGGTGTCAGGAACCCAAATTCCCTACTCGGACCTGAGACAAAGTATTTCCTCTGCCACCTATCGAGAGTGGCAGAACCGATGGGAGGCTGAGACTCACAGTAAACTCAGGCAGATTGTGGCGGATGTCAGGTGGCGGCCCACATCTAAGGGTCTGACAAGGCGTGGTAGCACGACCATGTCCAGACTTAGGATTGGCCACACCTACATCACGCACTCTTTTGTACTGAAGAAAGAGGAGCCCCCACTCTGTGAGTACTGTGACTCTCGCCTCACCGTGGAACATATCCTCGTTGATTGCCCCAGATACCAGGATGTCAGAGCGAAATATTTTAGAGTCACTAATTTAAATACACTATTTGATAATGTCGACCCTGGGAAGGTACTGGGCTTTATCCGGGAAGTGGGGCTATCTACGAAGATCTGATCTATGAATTTTTGAACATGCACTATTTACATTAGATTTTTACCAAATATTTAAATTTTTACTACCTTGACTATTTTAACTGTGAATAGACCTTGATTTTAATGATATGACTGTATAGAATCTGGCCCTGTTGTTTAGAGAGAGAGTAGTCCTTAAGGGACTGCAGGCACGACATGGCCTAAATTGTGCCGATGTGCCTCAAATCACAAACCAAACCAAACCATCAATTCTCTGGCGCTAAAATGTCTTTATTTATTTTCAAATCAACCAATAGATTTGCAACATCGTAATTACGTCTCGGGTAAAACCTGAAGCGCTGTCAAGGATCTAGATTTGTGGGGTAATTCCTGAGGCTCAGTCAAGGGTTTATATTTCTATTTACACATAAGCTTTTAAATGTGAAATATACAAATAAATCTATAATGGCATCTGTGACATATTACCCCCCCCCCCTCCATTTAGCATTTGTATGGTAATAGAAATGCTCATATGTATTAAAAATATTTAAATATACACAAGATACATGAAATTATAGAAAAATGGTTGAGGTAACATATATAAAGTCAACTTGAAGATGACATAAAAAAAAAAATGTAAATGCAGTGTCAGGTATATGAGAACAAAATTATTGATGACTTAGAACACCTGTTTCACTATTCAAGTGGTTATGAAAATGAGACAATATCAAAAGTTGTACAAAGCATAATACTTGAATAGATTAAATCTTGAATTGAATGAGTTACTTCTCTTCATGGTGCTTCATGATAAAATTAAAATATGACAATACAAAACTGATATACTACACCTGTGGAAGAAAAATATATACACAATTATGTAAAGAATTAAATACATCTGGAAAGTGTGTCAGCGAAAACATTCTCACGTCCAGGAATTGTCTTGACCTCAAATTGGTAGTCTGTGAGTTGTAGACTCCAACGAGTTAAACGACTGTTCGCTAACTTCTTTGAGTTCAGAAATGCTAGTGGTGCATGATCAGTTAGGAGTGTGAAATGAGCACCTAGTAGATATCTGGAGAACTTGGCTATGGCCCATACAATGGCTAGACATTCACGTTCGATGGTTGAGTATCTGGTTTCAGCTGGTGACAACTTCCTGCTGATGAAAAATACTGGGTGCAAAGTCTCTTGGCATTTCTGTGAAGTGTCTTGGTATTTCTGCATTAGGCATGCACCTATAGCTGAAGATGAAGCATCTGTGGCGAGGTAAAATTGCTTCTCTGGATTCGGAAGTTTGAGAATAGTGTCTCTTGAGAATTCAGCTTTAATGTTCTCAATAGTGGTATGTAACTTTGTAGACCATGGAATCTTCGTTGGCTGTCCTTTCTTAGTGAGTTCAATCAATGGAGCTATGAGTGCTGTGTAACCTGGTATGAAATGTCTGTAGAAATTACACAGACCCAAAATACTTCTCACTTGCTTTTTACTGGTGGGGACTTTGATGTCTAGTATGCGTTGAATAATGTTCTCTTGTGGTCTCAGCGAATTGTAGCTGACTCTATAACCCAGGAAGGATATTTCTGACATGGCTAGTTCTACCTTACTAGGCTTTATGGTAAAACCATGTTGTTTCAGTATGCTGAAAACTTCTTGTAGTCCTTTGATATGTTCGTTCCATGTCTTATGGAATATGCAAATGTCATCTATATATGACACTGTGTCAGAGCGATTGCCTAGTATGCTGTGAATGGCTCTATTAAAGGTGCTGCTGGCGTTGACTAGACCAAATGGCATGAAGTTGAAATGGAATAGCCCATAAGCTGTGGTGAATGCCGTAAACTGTTTGCATTCTTGTCTGACTGGTATTTGGTAATAACCTCTGGACAGGTCTATTTTGGTGAAGAACTTTGCCTCTGAAAATTTGGTCATAAGATCTTCAGGATTTGGCATAGGATATGAGTCGAGTTGGGTTATTTTATTCAGCTGTCTGAAGTCGACACACATTCTTGGAGTTGTCGTTTGCTTCCGTTTGACAAGAACTATTGGTGCGGCATATGGAGAGTTGGAATGTTCAATGATTCCTTGCTCTAATAGTTGGTTAATTTCTTGTTTAAGAAAGTCTCTGTAGTGTACTGGTAATGGGTAAGGTCTTGCTTTTGTAGGCTTGGAATCAGTAAGTATTATATTGTGTTCCGTAATTGACGTTTTGCCTGGAACATCTGTAAATATGTCTGAATTTTCTTTGAGAATGGTAGTCAGTTCTTTCTGCTTTTGCGGTGTCATTGAATTGAGTTTGATGTCTTGCCAAAATTCAGTTTCTTGCCTTTGTTTTTCAGCTTCTTGCCTTTGTTTTTCAGATTCTTGCTTTTGTTTTTCAGATTCTTGCTCTTGATATTCTTTCTCTTCTTGGCGTTCTGCCCACAGGTCTGGCTTAGGAATTTGCTTCTCTTTTGCTAATTCCATCAATTCAAGGAGTCGTTGTGTTCTAGAACCGGAAGCCATATTTAATTTTTTTGTTAGTTTCTTGTATTGGAGCAAAGTGTACAATATCTGGATTTTGGCTTTATCTCAGATATAATAATAATATAGTGACAAAGTTCTTGAAGCCTCAATTTGCTAATAATGCTTGACAGTAAAATTGTATTTCACTGGAGTCGTAAGCTTCGATATATAGATCTATTGAGCCGAGTACTTTTTTTTACTGGTTTAACAGTTGGTTAAATCTGGTCTTCTGTTTACTTTGTGCCAGACAAATGATTATTTACTGGTCTTCTTTATAATGACTATAATGCCAGTTATTTGCTTTACTGGTCTTTTATATTGCCAGTTATTATGTATATTGGTCTTATTCCTTTTGCCAATTACATATAATAATAGATTTCGTGAGTTAGACGTAACTCTAACGAAAATCTTTATAAAAGAATTATCGATAACCAACTGACCTGTTAAACACAGAAATTCTGTCCTTCGTTAAATAAGAATGAAGTTCCTTTGAAGAGTTTAGAAATTGGTCCTAGATCTTGAATACATTTCGTTAGAAGTTGTCCATAAACTTGTATTAGTCGGAGTGCCAGATGTCACAACGTGAGTGGTGGTGCCGGGGATTTCAATTGAATTAAAATAGTTGAATAAATGACGATCTAGTATTCACAATAAAAGATTCTTTGTTAAAACACAACTCTGGAACTTTATTTAAATATAAAACGTAAGTACAGCTTATGTACAAGTTACAGATCAACAAGCACAAAAAATATTACAAAGGCTTTAAATCAGAGCTCTTAGAAAACGCGACTGTCTACTAGGAAATTCTTTCATCGACTCCTTTCTTTCTACCGTCCCGAGACATGACGTTAAACTGCGCTCCTCTTTCCTTAGCACTTTTGGAGCTCAAAAGTGCCCTACTTCTTTTCTATCATTGTGTCTGCCTCCTCTTTTCCTAAGTCTGCCTTCATTGATCATCACACTGTCTCCTTAACTTTAAATTCTCACTACGTCCTAGACCAGTCCGTTTGCCGTGGACTGCGACGGGTAAGGGGGGATAAAGAGATCCTGGTGTTTGAGTGGTGGCTATCTGAGGATAAACCACAACAACACAATACTTTGGCTCCAAGTTCCCCTAGACCTGAGACCCAGATGGCCCGCTCTGGGTCAACCGGCTGGTCATGCCGAGCTACCAGCATAGGTCGTCGACCTATGCTGGAGGGCGGTGGCTGGAGGGTCAATCAGGGAGCTGCTGTATCGGACACATGTCTGATGTAGCAGCTGACTGAGTATAGCACCTGTGTAGCCCTGGCGGGCTCATTCTGGACATCCGAATGGCCCGTCCCCTTGTTGGACTCGATGGCGGGTGGGGAGCACAGGTGCCGAATTAACCAAAATATATATGGACAAAAAAACACACACAAAAATACTTGCCCCAGACCTATGTCTGGGCAAGAAACGACGAATTGACGATAAAAAAGAGGAGGTCCCAAAAAGCTGTGCCACCTGGCCATCATTTCTGGTGGTTAGATGCACAGAGGAGGGAAAAAGCCTGACCAAGTTGAGCCCTTTTATTATCTATAAGGGACTCAAGTCAGTAGTGGGAGAGCCCATGAGTGTGTCTAAGCTACACAAAACAATGGAACTCCTTGTAGAAGTAGACAGCAAGACACACTCTGATGGGCTTTTAAGATGCAGAAGACTCTGTGATCTCCAAGTGGAAGTCATGCCACACAAGAGTCTGAACACCAGCAGAGGTGTAATCAGCTCTAGGGACCTACTGGAATGTTCCGAGAAGGAAATAGTGGAGGGCATTGAAGGAGTCACCCATGCCCGGCGCATTACCAGGCGCAGGGAGGGTGAGGAGGTCAAAACCGCCACTATTATCCTCACATTCGGAACTAGGACACCGCCAGAGTATGTGAAGGCAGGATACCTACGAGTTCCAGTGAGGCCCTACATACCTAACCCCATGAGGTGCTTCAAGTGCCAGGGTTATGGACACGGCGCGGCAGTCTGCAAGAGGAACACTGTGTGTGCCAGATGTGCTGGAGAGGGTCATGAGGACAAGGGCTGCACAGCCCAGTTCAAATGCCCAAACTGTCAAGCTGGCCACTCAGCCTACTCCAAGGACTGCCCTGTGTGGAAACAGGAGGTTGCCGTGCAGGAGTACAAGGCAAGAAACGGATGTACCTTTAGCCAGGCAAAATCGGCTGTACTGGCCCTACCCAAGGGCCAATTCGGCTTGACAAAGACCTACGCCCAGGCTGTTGCTAAGAAAGGAAGATCCATAGCCACACAGACGGACACATTGACCCCACCACCCCCTCCTCCTCCCCCAACTCAGAAGAAAACACCGCCAAAGAACACACCTCTGAAGAAACAAGAAAGCCCTGTTGTCATGCTAAAGAACAGGTTCTCTGTGCTCGCTGATGAGAGCATGGAGACTGAGCAGCATGTCAAAACCAATACTCCGGGAGAACCCGGAGACATCATGTCTGACACAGGTTCTCCTCAGAGAACCCAGCCAGACACCCCAACCTCTACCGAGTTAGAGGTTGACCAACTCCCTAAGGGGAGAAATCAAAGCGGAGAGGATGCCCGAGGTGAGAGAGGAAGAAATAACCTCCGCTCTAACCAGAGGGATCTCCCCTCTCCAGAGAGAAAGACTTCCCCCAAAAGGGGGTTGTCCTCCTCTCCATCCAAACCCAAGAATAAAAATACCAAGGTCACTGGAATAAAGGGAAACCCCTCCGGGGGCCTCCCAAGGCCAAATAGCTCCAAGTAGGTCATCTAGAATAAGCCATGGATTCCAGAATTGTACAGTGGAATTGTAGAGGCCTCAAGGCCAATTACGAGGAAATGCAGCTACTGATGGACTCTGAGACTCCTGTAGCTGTCTGCTTACAGGAAACATTTCTGAAAGATTGCATCAGCTTCCGAAGCTACCGTGCTTACACCAAGAATGTTGAGGATGCAGAGAGAGCATCAGGTGGAGTCTGTATCCTTGTGAAGAATAGCATCCCCCATGAGAGGGTAGAACTACAGACCACACTACAGGCCGTAGCAGCTAGGATAACCCTTCACAAGGTTATCACTTGCTGCAGCCTGTATCTACCACCAGGCGCTCCATTAAACCGAACAGACATGGAGGACCTATTGAAACAACTCCCCCGGCCTTATTTAATCCTTGGGGATTTCAATGCCCATAACACCATGTGGGGATCCAACAATACCGACACAAGAGGTCGTATGCTGGAGGATATCTTCCTCCAACATGATTTATGCATACTTAATGATGCATCACCGACCTACTTGCACCCAGGAACTGGATCATTCACATGCATTGACCTCACCGTATGCGTCCCCGGACTTCTGGACGATTTTAAATGGTCAGTTAGCAATGATCTACGGGGAAGTGATCACTTCCCAATCATCATTACTAACAATCTCCCTTCATTGGGACGACCTCAGCGGTGGAAACTGAATAAGGCCGATTGGGAACAATTCCAAAAAAGATGCTCTGAGGATATCACAGAAAATATCCTCCATGAACAGAACCCAGCTGATACCTTTGCTAGCAAGCTACTAAGTATAGCCAGGAAAGTTGTACCCCTAACCTCTGCAAATCCAAAACGGCCTAGCAAACCATGGTTTGATACAGCTTGCAAAAGTGCTATTGGTGATAGGAAAAAACGACTGGCTGCATTTATAAAGAATCCTTCCCAGGAAAACCTAAAGCTATTCAGGATAGCTAGAGCAAAGGCTAGACAAACCATACGGTCAGCCAAAAGGAATTCCTGGAGAAGTTTTGTCGGCAGTCTGGATGCCAAAACTTCTGCTAGAGCGGTTTGGAAGGCAGTAAGGCGAATCAAAGGGAAAGAATCAAATGCAATAGGGCATTTGAAAAACCAAGGACGAACTGTCACGTCCCCCAGAGAAATAGCTGACTGCCTTGCATCCTCAATAGCAGAAAAATCATCCACTGCACACTACACGCCAGAGTTCCAAAAAGTCAAAACCAGGGAGGAAAGACACCCCATTGATTTCAGGTCAGAGAACAATGAAGACTACAACAAACCGTTCTCGCTTGAGGAACTGAGGGAATCGCTGGACAAGTCACATGACACAGCACCTGGAGAAGACGAAATCCATTACCAGTTCCTCAAGCACCTTCCCGAACCCTCATTGGCAGTCCTGCTAGGGGTCTATAACTGTGTGTGGCAAACAGGCGCTTTCCCAAACAGCTGGAGGAAAGCCACAGTTATACCGATACCTAAACCGGGAAGAGACGGCTCTGACCCAGCTAACTATCGACCAATAGCACTAACAAGCTGCATCTGCAAAACCATGGAAAGAATGATTAACAGTAGGCTGGTCTGGTACCTGGAAAGGAATAAAGTGATCTCAAACTACCAGTGCGGATTCCGGCAGGGGCGGACAACAACTGACCACCTGGTAAGGCTGGAAGCTTATATTAGAAATGCATTACTCAGAAGAGAACATCTAGTAGCTGTATTCTTCGATATAGAAAAGGCCTATGACACAACCTGGAAACATGGCATTCTACGTGACCTGGCGCTTATGGGGCTTAAGGGACACCTCCCCCGTTTTGTGGAGGAATTTCTGAAAGACCGAAAATTTCAGGTTCGAGTGGGCAACTCCGCTTCTGACACTCATGACCAGGAAATGGGTGTACCCCAGGGCAGCATTCTGTCAGTCACCCTGTTCAACATTAAAATAAATAGCATCATAAATGCGCTGTCCCCTGGCATAGAGTGCTCTTTGTATGTTGATGACTTTGTCATTCTTACTTATGGGAAAAACATGAACACCTTAGAAAGAAAATTACAGTTATGTTTAAACAAAATTCAGGGTTGGGCAAACTATAACGGTTTCAAATTCTCAGACTCCAAAACAGTCAGTATGCATTTTTGTAATCTAAGGGGACTCCACCCAGACCCTGAACTATTTATACACAAAAAGAAGATCCCTGTCGTGAAAACTACAAAATTTTTAGGCCTCACCTTAGATTCCAAATTTAATTTTCTCCCCCACATTAAGGAACTTAAGAAGAAATGCCAAAAGTCATTAAACATACTAAGAGTACTCAGCCATACGGACTGGGGAGCTGACAGAGATACCTTGCTGCTGCTCTATCGGAGTCTAATTCGATCCAAGCTAGACTACGGATCCATAATATATGGAGCAGCAAGGAAGTCATACCTAAAAATACTGGAACCAATACAAAATGCTGCCCTGCGTCTCTGTCTCGGCGCGTTTCGTACATCACCTATCCCAAGTCTCCATGTGGAGGCTGGAGAACTCCCCATGGATATAAGAATGAAAAAGCTTGCAATGCAGTATATAGTCAAGCTAAAATCCAACCCCACGAACCCTGCTTTTGACTCCATATTTAACCCCACAGAGGTAGAATTATACAATCGAAGGCCTAACGTCATACAGCCGTTGGGCCTTCGAATGAGAGAACCCATTCAAAATTTAACCCCACCCATTGACCAAATCTCTAAAATAGAAACCCCTCAGAATCCTCCTTGGCTAATGAATAAACCCAAATTAAATTTATCCCTCCTTAATTCCAAAAAAGAAAATACAGACCCAAGCATACTACAAGTCCACTTTAGGGAACTGCAGGAGAGCTACGGAGATTGTGGCACCATCTACACAGACGGATCCAAAATGGAGGGAAAGGTCGCGTGTGCCTGCTCCTTTCGGAACAAAACAATCTCCCGTAGACTCCCCGATGGCTGCTCCATCTTTACGGCCGAATTGCACGCAATATTGCTTGCACTTATGGCCGTAAAAGCATCAGAAAGGAGGAAATTTATAATCTGCTCCGACTCCAAATCTGCATTGCAAGCTTTGGGGCGGATGAAGACTGACATCCCATTGGTACATAAGAGCCTGAAGCTGTTGGACCAAATAACAGCCGACCGTAGGGATGTCACCTTCATCTGGGTCCCCTCCCATGTTGGCATTGAGGGAAACGAAGCCGCAGACAGAGAAGCAAAGAGAGCCCTAAATCATGCGGTGTCAGGAACCCAAATTCCCTACTCGGACCTGAGACAAAGTATTTCCTCTGCCACCTATCGAGAGTGGCAGAACCGATGGGAGGCTGAGACTCACAGTAAACTCAGGCAGATTGTGGCGGATGTCAGGTGGCGGCCCACATCTAAGGGTCTGACAAGGCGTGGTAGCACGACCATGTCCAGACTTAGGATTGGCCACACCTACATCACGCACTCTTTTGTACTGAAGAAAGAGGAGCCCCCACTCTGTGAGTACTGTGACTCTCGCCTCACCGTGGAACATATCCTCGTTGATTGCCCCAGATACCAGGATGTCAGAGCGAAATATTTTAGAGTCACTAATTTAAATACACTATTTGATAATGTCGACCCTGGGAAGGTACTGGGCTTTATCCGGGAAGTGGGGCTATCTACGAAGATCTGATCTATGAATTTTTGAACATGCACTATTTACATTAGATTTTTACCAAATATTTAAATTTTTACTACCTTGACTATTTTAACTGTGAATAGACCTTGATTTTAATGATATGACTGTATAGAATCTGGCCCTGTTGTTTAGAGAGAGAGTAGTCCTTAAGGGACTGCAGGCACGACATGGCCTAAATTGTGCCGATGTGCCTCAAATCACAAATCACAATCACTCCTTTCTTTCTACTCTCGTCAATTCTCTGGCGCTAAAATGTCTTTATTTATTTTCAAATCAACCAATAGATTTGCAACATCGTAATTACGTCTCGGGTAAAACCTGAAGCGCTGTCAAGGATCTAGATTTGTGGGGTAATTCCTGAGGCTCAGTCAAGGGTTTATATTTCTATTTACACATAAGCTTTTAAATGTGAAATATACAAATAAATCTATAATGGCATCTGTGACATATTACCCCCCCCCCCTCCATTTAGCATTTGTATGGTAATAGAAATGCTCATATGTATTAAAAATATTTAAATATACACAAGATACATGAAATTATAGAAAAATGGTTGAGGTAACATATATAAAGTCAACTTGAAGATGACATTAAAAAAAAAATGTAAATGCAGTGTCAGGTATATGAGAACAAAATTATTGATGACTTAGAACACCTGTTTCACTATTCAAGTGGTTATGAAAATGAGACAATATCAAAAGTTGTACAAAGCATAATACTTGAATAGATTAAATCTTGAATTGAATGAGTTACTTCTCTTCATGGTGCTTCATGATAAAATTAAAATATGACAATACAAAACTGATATACTACACCTGTGGAAGAAAAATATATACACAATTATGTAAAGAATTAAATACATCTGGAAAGTGTGTCAGCGAAAACATTCTCACGTCCAGGAATTGTCTTGACCTCAAATTGGTAGTCTGTGAGTTGTAGACTCCAACGAGTTAAACGACTGTTCGCTAACTTCTTTGAGTTCAGAAATGCTAGTGGTGCATGATCAGTTAGGAGTGTGAAATGAGCACCTAGTAGATATCTGGAGAACTTGGCTATGGCCCATACAATGGCTAGACATTCACGTTCGATGGTTGAGTATCTGGTTTCAGCTGGTGACAACTTCCTGCTGATGAAAAATACTGGGTGCAAAGTCTCTTGGCATTTCTGTGAAGTGTCTTGGTATTTCTGCATTAGGCATGCACCTATAGCTGAAGATGAAGCATCTGTGGCGAGGTAAAATTGCTTCTCTGGATTCGGAAGTTTGAGAATAGTGTCTCTTGAGAATTCAGCTTTAATGTTCTCAATAGTGGTATGTAACTTTGTAGACCATGGAATCTTCGTTGGCTGTCCTTTCTTAGTGAGTTCAATCAATGGAGCTATGAGTGCTGTGTAACCTGGTATGAAATGTCTGTAGAAATTACACAGACCCAAAATACTTCTCACTTGCTTTTTACTGGTGGGGACTTTGATGTCTAGTATGCGTTGAATAATGTTCTCTTGTGGTCTCAGCGAATTGTAGCTGACTCTATAACCCAGGACCGTCCCGAGACATGACGTTAAACTGCGCTCCTCTTTCCTTAGCACTTTTGGAGCTCAAAAGTGCCCTACTTCTTTTCTATCATTGTGTCTGCCTCCTCTTTTCCTAAGTCTGCCTTCATTGATCATCACACTGTCTCCTTAACTTTAAATTCTCACTACGTCCTAGACCAGTCCGTTTGCCGTGGACTGCGACGGGTAAGGGGGGATAAAGAGATCCTGGTGTTTGAGTGGTGGCTATCTGAGGATAAACCACAACAACACAATACTTTGGCTCCAAGTTCCCCTAGACCTGAGACCCAGATGGCCCGCTCTGGGTCAACCGGCTGGTCATGCCGAGCTACCAGCATAGGTCGTCGACCTATGCTGGAGGGCGGTGGCTGGAGGGTCAATCAGGGAGCTGCTGTATCGGACACATGTCTGATGTAGCAGCTGACTGAGTATAGCACCTGTGTAGCCCTGGCGGGCTCATTCTGGACATCCGAATGGCCCGTCCCCTTGTTGGACTCGATGGCGGGTGGGGAGCACAGGTGCCGAATTAACCAAAATATATATGGACAAAAAAACACACACAAAAATACTTGCCCCAGACCTATGTCTGGGCAAGAAACGACGAATTGACGATAAAAAAGAGGAGGTCCCAAAAAGCTGTGCCACCTGGCCATCATTTCTGGTGGTTAGATGCACAGAGGAGGGAAAAAGCCTGACCAAGTTGAGCCCTTTTATTATCTATAAGGGACTCAAGTCAGTAGTGGGAGAGCCCAAGAGTGTGTCTAAGCTACACAAAACAATGGAACTCCTTGTAGAAGTAGACAGCAAGACACACTCTGATGGGCTTTTAAGATGCAGAAGACTCTGTGATCTCCAAGTGGAAGTCATGCCACACAAGAGTCTGAACACCAGCAGAGGTGTAATCAGCTCTAGGGACCTACTGGAATGTTCCGAGAAGGAAATAGTGGAGGGCATTGAAGGAGTCACCCATGCCCGGCGCATTACCAGGCGCAGGGAGGGTGAGGAGGTCAAAACCGCCACTATTATCCTCACATTCGGAACTAGGACACCGCCAGAGTATGTGAAGGCAGGATACCTACGAGTTCCAGTGAGGCCCTACATACCTAACCCCATGAGGTGCTTCAAGTGCCAGGGTTATGGACACGGCGCGGCAGTCTGCAAGAGGAACACTGTGTGTGCCAGATGTGCTGGAGAGGGTCATGAGGACAAGGGCTGCACAGCCCAGTTCAAATGCCCAAACTGTCAAGCTGGCCACTCAGCCTACTCCAAGGACTGCCCTGTGTGGAAACAGGAGGTTGCCGTGCAGGAGTACAAGGCAAGAAACGGATGTACCTTTAGCCAGGCGAAATCGGCTGTACTGGCCCTACCCAAGGGCCAATTCGGCTTGACAAAGACCTACGCCCAGGCTGTTGCTAAGAAAGGAAGATCCATAGCCACACAGACGGACACATTGACCCCACCACCCCCTCCTCCTCCCCCAACTCAGAAGAAAACACCGCCAAAGAACACACCTCTGAAGAAACAAGAAAGCCCTGTTGTCATGCTAAAGAACAGGTTCTCTGTGCTCGCTGATGAGAGCATGGAGACTGAGCAGCATGTCAAAACCAATACTCCGGGAGAACCCGGAGACATCATGTCTGACACAGGTTCTCCTCAGAGAACCCAGCCAGACACCCCAACCTCTACCGAGTTAGAGGTTGACCAACTCCCTAAGGGGAGAAATCAAAGCGGAGAGGATGCCCGAGGTGAGAGAGGAAGAAATAACCTCCGCTCTAACCAGAGGGATCTCCCCTCTCCAGAGAGAAAGACTTCCCCCAAAAGGGGGTTGTCCTCCTCTCCATCCAAACCCAAGAATAAAAATACCAAGGTCACTGGAATAAAGGGAAACCCCTCCGGGGGCCTCCCAAGGCCAAATAGCTCCAAGTAGGTCATCTAGAATAAGCCATGGATTCCAGAATTGTACAGTGGAATTGTAGAGGCCTCAAGGCCAATTACGAGGAAATGCAGCTACTGATGGACTCTGAGACTCCTGTAGCTGTCTGCTTACAGGAAACATTTCTGAAAGATTGCATCAGCTTCCGAAGCTACCGTGCTTACACCAAGAATGTTGAGGATGCAGAGAGAGCATCAGGTGGAGTCTGTATCCTTGTGAAGGATAGCATCCCCCATGAGAGGGTAGAACTACAGACCACACTACAGGCCGTAGCAGCTAGGATAACCCTTCACAAGGTTATCACTTGCTGCAGCCTGTATCTACCACCAGGCGCTCCATTAAACCGAACAGACATGGAGGACCTATTGAAACAACTCCCCCGGCCCTATTTAATCCTTGGGGATTTCAATGCCCATAACACCATGTGGGGATCCAACAATACCGACACAAGAGGTCGTATGCTGGAGGATATCTTCCTCCAACATGATTTATGCATACTTAATGATGCATCACCGACCTACTTGCACCCAGGAACTGGATCATTCACATGCATTGACCTCACCGTATGCGTCCCCGGACTTCTGGACGATTTTAAATGGTCAGTTAGCAATGATCTACGGGGAAGTGATCACTTCCCAATCATCATTACTAACAATCTCCCTTCATTGGGACGACCTCAGCGGTGGAAACTGAATAAGGCCGATTGGGAACAATTCCAAAAAAGATGCTCTGAGGATATCACAGAAAATATCCTCCATGAACAGAACCCAGCTGATACCTTTGCTAGCAAGCTACTAAGTATAGCCAGGAAAGTTGTACCCCTAACCTCTGCAAATCCAAAACGGCCTAGCAAACCATGGTTTGATACAGCTTGCAAAAGTGATATTGGTGATAGGAAAAAACGACTGGCTGCATTTATAAAGAATCCTTCCCAGGAAAACCTAAAGCTATTCAGGATAGCTAGAGCAAAGGCTAGACAAACCATACGGTCAGCCAAAAGGAATTCCTGGAGAAGTTTTGTCGGCAGTCTGGATGCCAAAACTTCTGCTAGAGCGGGTTGGAAGGCAGTAAGGCGAATCAAAGGGAAAGAATCAAATGCAATAGGGCATTTGAAAAACCAAGGACGAACTGTCACGTCCCCCAGAGAAATAGCTGACTGCCTTGCATCCTCAATAGCAGAAAAATCATCCACTGCACACTACACGCCAGAGTTTCAAAAAGTCAAAACCAGGGAGGAAAGACACCCCATTGATTTCAGGTCAGAGAACAATGAAGACTACAACAAACCGTTCTCGCTTGAGGAACTGAGGGAATCGCTGGACAAGTCACATGACACAGCGCCTGGAGAAGACGAAATCCATTACCAGTTCCTCAAGCACCTTCCCAAACCCTCATTGGCAGTCCTGCTAGGGGTCTATAACTGTGTGTGGCAAACAGGCGCTTTCCCAAACAGCTGGAGGAAAGCCACAGTTATACCGATACCTAAACCGGGAAGAGACGGCTCTGACCCAGCTAACTATCGACCAATAGCACTAACAAGCTGCATCTGCAAAACCATGGAAAGAATGATTAACAGTAGGCTGGTCTGGTACCTGGAAAGGAATAAAGTGATCTCAAACTACCAGTGCGGATTCCGGCAGGGGCGGACAACAACTGACCACCTGGTAAGGCTGGAAGCTTATATTAGAAATGCATTACTCAGAAGAGAACATCTAGTAGCTGTATTCTTCGATATAGAAAAGGCCTATGACACAACCTGGAAACATGGCATTCTACGTGACCTGGCGCTTATGGGGCTCAAGGGACACCTCCCCCGTTTTGTGGAGGAATTTCTGAAAGACCGAAAATTTCAGGTTCGAGTGGGCAACTCCGCTTCTGACACTCATGACCAGGAAATGGGTGTACCCCAGGGCAGCATTCTGTCAGTCACCCTGTTCAACATTAAAATAAATAGCATCATAAATGCGCTGTCCCCTGGCATAGAGTGCTCTTTGTATGTTGATGACTTTGTCATTCTTACTTATGGGAAAAACATGAACACCTTAGAAAGAAAATTACAGTTATGTTTAAACAAAATTCAGGGTTGGGCAAACTATAATGGTTTCAAATTCTCAGACTCCAAAACAGTTAGTATGCATTTTTGTAATCTAAGGGGACTCCACCCAGACCCTGAACTATTTATACACAAAAAGAAGATCCCTGTCGTGAAAACTACAAAATTTTTAGGCCTCACCTTAGATTCCAAATTTAATTTTCTCCCCCACATTAAGGAACTTAAGAAGAAATGCCAAAAGTCATTAAACATACTAAGAGTACTCAGCCATACGGACTGGGGAGCTGACAGAGATACCTTGCTGCTGCTCTATCGGAGTCTAATTCGATCCAAGCTAGACTACGGATCCATAATATATGGAGCAGCAAGGAAGTCATACCTAAAAATACTGGAACCAATACAAAATGCTGCCCTGCGTCTCTGTCTCGGCGCGTTTCGTACATCACCTATCCCAAGTCTCCATGTGGAGGCTGGAGAACTCCCCATGGATATAAGAATGAAAAAGCTTGCAATGCAGTATATAGTCAAGCTAAAATCCAACCCCACGAACCCTGCTTTTGACTCCATATTTAACCCCACAGAGGTAGAATTATACAATCGAAGGCCTAACGTCATACAGCCGTTGGGCCTTCGAATGAGAGAACCCATTCAAAATTTAACCCCACCCATTGACCAAATCTCTAAAATAGAAACCCCTCAGAATCCTCCTTGGCTAATGAATAAACCCAAATTAAATTTATCCCTCCTTAATTTCAAAAAAGAAAATACAGACCCAAGCATACTACAAGTCCACTTTAGGGAACTGCAGGAGAGCTACGGAGATTGTGGCACCATCTACACAGACGGATCCAAAATGGAGGGAAAGGTCGCGTGTGCCTGCTCCTTTCGGAACAAAACAATCTCCCGTAGACTCCCCGATGGCTGCTCCATCTTTACGGCCGAATTGCACGCAATATTGCTTGCACTTATGGCCGTAAAAGCATCAGAAAGGAGGAAATTTATAATCTGCTCCGACTCCAAATCTGCATTGCAAGCTTTGGGGCGGATGAAGACTGACATCCCATTGGTACATAAGAGCCTGAAGCTGTTGGACCAAATAACAGCCGACCGCAGGGATGTCACCTTCATCTGGGTCCCCTCCCATGTTGGCATTGAGGGAAACGAAGCCGCAGACAGAGAAGCAAAGAGAGCCCTAAATCATGCGGTGTCAGGAACCCAAATTCCCTACTCGGACCTGAGACAAAGTATTGCCTCTGCCACCTATCGAGAGTGGCAGAACCGATGGGAGGCTGAGACTCACAGTAAACTCAGGCAGATTGTGGCGGATGTCAGGTGGCGGCCCACATCTAAGGGTCTGACAAGGCGTGGTAGCACAACCATGTCCAGACTTAGGATTGGCCACACCTACATCACGCACTCTTTTGTACTGAAGAGAGAGGAGCCCCCACTTTGCGAGTACTGTGACTCTCGCCTCACCGTGGAACATATCCTCGTTGATTGCCCCAGATACCAGGATGTCAGGGCGAAATATTTTAGAACCACTAATCTAAAAACACTATTTAATAATGTCGACCCTGGGAAGGTACTGGGCTTTATTCGGGAAGTGGGGCTATCTACGAAGATGTGATTTCTGAATTTGTGAACATGCACTATTTACATTAGATTTTTACCAAATATTTAAATTTTTACTACCTTTACTATTTTAACTGTGAATAGACCTTGATTTTAATTATATGACTGTATAGAATCTGACCCTTGTTGTTTAGAGAGAGAATAGCCCTTAAGGGACTGCAGGCACGACATGGCCTAAATTGTGCCGATGTGCCTCAAATCACAAATCACAAACCGTTCTCGCTTGAGGAACTGAGGGAATCGCTGGACAAGTCACATGACACAGCACCTGGAGAAGACGAAATCCATTACCAGTTCCTCAAGCACCTTCCCGAACCCTCATTGGCAGTCCTGCTAGGGGTCTATAACTGTGTGTGGCAAACAGGCGCTTTCCCAAACAGCTGGAGGAAAGCCACAGTTATACCGATACCTAAACCGGGAAGAGACGGCTCTGACCCAGCTAACTATCGACCAATAGCACTAACAAGCTGCATCTGCAAAACCATGGAAAGAATGATTAACAGTAGGCTGGTCTGGTACCTGGAAAGGAATAAAGTGATCTCAAACTACCAGTGCGGATTCCGGCAGGGGCGGACAACAACTGACCACCTGGTAAGGCTGGAAGCTTATATTAGAAATGCATTACTCAGAAGAGAACATCTAGTAGCTGTATTCTTCGATATAGAAAAGGCCTATGACACAACCTGGAAACATGGCATTCTACGTGACCTGGCGCTTATGGGGCTTAAGGGACACCTCCCCCGTTTTGTGGAGGAATTTCTGAAAGACCGAAAATTTCAGGTTCGAGTGGGCAACTCCGCTTCTGACACTCATGACCAGGAAATGGGTGTACCCCAGGGCAGCATTCTGTCAGTCACCCTGTTCAACATTAAAATAAATAGCATCATAAATGCGCTGTCCCCTGGCATAGAGTGCTCTTTGTATGTTGATGACTTTGTCATTCTTACTTATGGGAAAAACATGAACACCTTAGAAAGAAAATTACAGTTATGTTTAAACAAAATTCAGGGTTGGGCAAACTATAATGGTTTCAAATTCTCAGACTCCAAAACAGTTAGTATGCATTTTTGTAATCTAAGGGGACTCCACCCAGACCCTGAACTATTTATACACAAAAAGAAGATCCCTGTCGTGAAAACTACAAAATTTTTAGGCCTCACCTTAGATTCCAAATTTAATTTTCTCCCCCACATTAAGGAACTTAAGAAGAAATGCCAAAAGTCATTAAACATACTAAGAGTACTCAGCCATACGGACTGGGGAGCTGACAGAGATACCTTGCTGCTGCTCTATCGGAGTCTAATTCGATCCAAGCTAGACTACGGATCCATAATATATGGAGCAGCAAGGAAGTCATACCTAAAAATACTGGAACCAATACAAAATGCTGCCCTGCGTCTCTGTCTCGGCGCGTTTCGTACATCACCTATCCCAAGTCTCCATGTGGAGGCTGGAGAACTCCCCATGGATATAAGAATGAAAAAGCTTGCAATGCAGTATATAGTCAAGCTAAAATCCAACCCCACGAACCCTGCTTTTGACTCCATATTTAACCCCACAGAGGTAGAATTATACAATCGAAGGCCTAACGTCATACAGCCGTTGGGCCTTCGAATGAGAGAACCCATTCAAAATTTAACCCCACCCATTGACCAAATCTCTAAAATAGAAACCCCTCAGAATCCTCCTTGGCTAATGAATAAACCCAAATTAAATTTATCCCTCCTTAATTCCAAAAAAGAAAATACAGACCCAAGCATACTACAAGTCCACTTTAGGGAACTGCAGGAGAGCTACGGAGATTGTGGCACCATCTACACAGACGGATCCAAAATGGAGGGAAAGGTCGCGTGTGCCTGCTCCTTTCGGAACAAAACAATCTCCCGTAGACTCCCCGATGGCTGCTCCATCTTTACGGCCGAATTGCACGCAATATTGCTTGCACTTATGGCCGTAAAAGCATCAGAAAGGAGGAAATTTATAATCTGCTCCGACTCCAAATCTGCATTGCAAGCTTTGGGGCGGATGAAGACTGACATCCCATTGGTACATAAGAGCCTGAAGCTGTTGGACCAAATAACAGCCGACCGTAGGGATGTCACCTTCATCTGGGTCCCCTCCCATGTTGGCATTGAGGGAAACGAAGCCGCAGACAGAGAAGCAAAGAGAGCCCTAAATCATGCGGTGTCAGGAACCCAAATTCCCTACTCGGACCTGAGACAAAGTATTGCCTCTGCCACCTATCGAGAGTGGCAGAACCGATGGGAGGCTGAGACTCACAGTAAACTCAGGCAGATTGTGGCGGATGTCAGGTGGCGGCCCACATCTAAGGGTCTGACAAGGCGTGGTAGCACGACCATGTCCAGACTTAGGATTGGCCACACCTACATCACGCACTCTTTTGTACTGAAGAAAGAGGAGCCCCCACTCTGTGAGTACTGTGACTCTCGCCTCACCGTGGAACATATCCTCGTTGATTGCCCCAGATACCAGGATGTCAGAGCGAAATATTTTAGAGTCACTAATTTAAATACACTATTTGATAATGTCGACCCTGGGAAGGTACTGGGCTTTATCCGGGAAGTGGGGCTATCTACGAAGATCTGATCTATGAATTTTTGAACATGCACTATTTACATTAGATTTTTACCAAATATTTAAATTTTTACTACCTTGACTATTTTAACTGTGAATAGACCTTGATTTTAATGATATGACTGTATAGAATCTGGCCCTGTTGTTTAGAGAGAGAGTAGTCCTTAAGGGACTGCAGGCACGACATGGCCTAAATTGTGCCGATGTGCCTCAAATCACAAACCAAACCAAACCATCAATTCTCTGGCGCTAAAATGTCTTTATTTATTTTCAAATCAACCAATAGATTTGCAACATCGTAATTACGTCTCGGGTAAAACCTGAAGCGCTGTCAAGGATCTAGATTTGTGGGGTAATTCCTGAGGCTCAGTCAAGGGTTTATATTTCTATTTACACATAAGCTTTTAAATGTGAAATATACAAATAAATCTATAATGGCATCTGTGACATATTACCCCCCCCCCTCCATTTAGCATTTGTATGGTAATAGAAATGCTCATATGTATTAAAAATATTTAAATATACACAAGATACATGAAATTATAGAAAAATGGTTGAGGTAACATATATAAAGTCAACTTGAAGATGACATTAAAAAAAAAATGTAAATGCAGTGTCAGGTATATGAGAACAAAATTATTGATGACTTAGAACACCTGTTTCACTATTCAAGTGGTTATGAAAATGAGACAATATCAAAAGTTGTACAAAGCATAATACTTGAATAGATTAAATCTTGAATTGAATGAGTTACTTCTCTTCATGGTGCTTCATGATAAAATTAAAATATGACAATACAAAACTGATATACTACACCTGTGGAAGAAAAATATATACACAATTATGTAAAGAATTAAATACATCTGGAAAGTGTGTCAGCGAAAACATTCTCACGTCCAGGAATTGTCTTGACCTCAAATTGGTAGTCTGTGAGTTGTAGACTCCAACGAGTTAAACGACTGTTCGCTAACTTCTTTGAGTTCAGAAATGCTAGTGGTGCATGATCAGTTAGGAGTGTGAAATGAGCACCTAGTAGATATCTGGAGAACTTGGCTATGGCCCATACAATGGCTAGACATTCACGTTCGATGGTTGAGTATCTGGTTTCAGCTGGTGACAACTTCCTGCTGATGAAAAATACTGGGTGCAAAGTCTCTTGGCATTTCTGTGAAGTGTCTTGGTATTTCTGCATTAGGCATGCACCTATAGCTGAAGATGAAGCATCTGTGGCGAGGTAAAATTGCTTCTCTGGATTCGGAAGTTTGAGAATAGTGTCTCTTGAGAATTCAGCTTTAATGTTCTCAATAGTGGTATGTAACTTTGTAGACCATGGAATCTTCGTTGGCTGTCCTTTCTTAGTGAGTTCAATCAATGGAGCTATGAGTGCTGTGTAACCTGGTATGAAATGTCTGTAGAAATTACACAGACCCAAAATACTTCTCACTTGCTTTTTACTGGTGGGGACTTTGATGTCTAGTATGCGTTGAATAATGTTCTCTTGTGGTCTCAGCGAATTGTAGCTGACTCTATAACCCAGGAAGGATATTTCTGACATGGCTAGTTCTACCTTACTAGGCTTTATGGTAAAACCATGTTGTTTCAGTATGCTGAAAACTTCTTGTAGTCCTTTGATATGTTCGTTCCATGTCTTATGGAATATGCAAATGTCATCTATATATGACACTGTGTCAGAGCGATTGCCTAGTATGCTGTGAATGGCTCTATTAAAGGTGCTGCTGGCGTTGACTAGACCAAATGGCATGAAGTTGAAATGGAATAGCCCATAAGCTGTGGTGAATGCCGTAAACTGTTTGCATTCTTGTCTGACTGGTATTTGGTAATAACCTCTGGACAGGTCTATTTTGGTGAAGAACTTTGCCTCTGAAAATTTGGTCATAAGATCTTCAGGATTTGGCATAGGATATGAGTCGAGTTGGGTTATTTTATTCAGCTGTCTGAAGTCGACACACATTCTTGGAGTTGTCGTTTGCTTCCGTTTGACAAGAACTATTGGTGCGGCATATGGAGAGTTGGAATGTTCAATGATTCCTTGCTCTAATAGTTGGTTAATTTCTTGTTTAAGAAAGTCTCTGTAGTGTACTGGTAATGGGTAAGGTCTTGCTTTTGTAGGCTTGGAATCAGTAAGTATTATATTGTGTTCCGTAATTGACGTTTTGCCTGGAACATCTGTAAATATGTCTGAATTTTCTTTGAGAATGGTAGTCAGTTCTTTCTGCTTTTGCGGTGTCATTGAATTGAGTTTGATGTCTTGCCAAAATTCAGTTTCTTGCCTTTGTTTTTCAGCTTCTTGCCTTTGTTTTTCAGATTCTTGCTTTTGTTTTTCAGATTCTTGCTCTTGATATTCTTTCTCTTCTTGGCGTTCTGCCCACAGGTCTGGCTTAGGAATTTGCTTCTCTTTTGCTAATTCCATCAATTCAAGGAGTCGTTGTGTTCTAGAACCGGAAGCCATATTTAATTTTTTTGTTAGTTTCTTGTATTGGAGCAAAGTGTACAATATCTGGATTTTGGCTTTATCTCAGATATAATAATAATATAGTGACAAAGTTCTTGAAGCCTCAATTTGCTAATAATGCTTGACAGTAAAATTGTATTTCACTGGAGTCGTAAGCTTCGATATATAGATCTATTGAGCCGAGTACTTTTTTTTACTGGTTTAACAGTTGGTTAAATCTGGTCTTCTGTTTACTTTGTGCCAGACAAATGATTATTTACTGGTCTTCTTTATAATGACTATAATGCCAGTTATTTGCTTTACTGGTCTTTTATATTGCCAGTTATTATGTATATTGGTCTTATTCCTTTTGCCAATTACATATAATAATAGATTTCGTGAGTTAGACGTAACTCTAACGAAAATCTTTATAAAAGAATTATCGATAACCAACTGACCTGTTAAACACAGAAATTCTGTCCTTCGTTAAATAAGAATGAAGTTCCTTTGAAGAGTTTAGAAATTGGTCCTAGATCTTGAATACATTTCGTTAGAAGTTGTCCATAAACTTGTATTAGTCGGAGTGCCAGATGTCACAACGTGAGTGGTGGTGCCGGGGATTTCAATTGAATTAAAATAGTTGAATAAATGACGATCTAGTATTCACAATAAAAGATTCTTTGTTAAAACACAACTCTGGAACTTTATTTAAATATAAAACGTAAGTACAGCTTATGTACAAGTTACAGATCAACAAGCACAAAAAATATTACAAAGGCTTTAAATCAGAGCTCTTAGAAAACGCGACTGTCTACTAGGAAATTCTTTCATCGACTCCTTTCTTTCTACTCTCGTCAATTCTCTGGACTGCGCTCCTCTTTCCTTAGCACTTTTGGAGCTCAAAAGTGCCCTACTTCTTTTCTATCATTGTGTCTGCCTCCTCTTTTCCTAAGTCTGCCTTCATTGATCATCACACTGTCTCCTTAACTTTAAATTCTCACTACGTCCTAGACCAGTCCGTTTGCCGTGGACTGCGACGGGTAAGGGGGGATAAAGAGATCCTGGTGTTTGAGTGGTGGCTATCTGAGGATAAACCACAACAACACAATACTTTGGCTCCAAGTTCCCCTAGACCTGAGACCCAGATGGCCCGCTCTGGGTCAACCGGCTGGTCATGCCGAGCTACCAGCATAGGTCGTCGACCTATGCTGGAGGGCGGTGGCTGGAGGGTCAATCAGGGAGCTGCTGTATCGGACACATGTCTGATGTAGCAGCTGACTGAGTATAGCACCTGTGTAGCCCTGGCGGGCTCATTCTGGACATCCGAATGGCCCGTCCCCTTGTTGGACTCGATGGCGGGTGGGGAGCACAGGTGCCGAATTAACCAAAATATATATGGACAAAAAAACACACACAAAAATACTTGCCCCAGACCTATGTCTGGGCAAGAAACGACGAATTGACGATAAAAAAGAGGAGGTCCCAAAAAGCTGTGCCACCTGGCCATCATTTCTGGTGGTTAGATGCACAGAGGAGGGAAAAAGCCTGACCAAGTTGAGCCCTTTTATTATCTATAAGGGACTCAAGTCAGTAGTGGGAGAGCCCAAGAGTGTGTCTAAGCTACACAAAACAATGGAACTCCTTGTAGAAGTAGACAGCAAGACACACTCTGATGGGCTTTTAAGATGCAGAAGACTCTGTGATCTCCAAGTGGAAGTCATGCCACACAAGAGTCTGAACACCAGCAGAGGTGTAATCAGCTCTAGGGACCTACTGGAATGTTCCGAGAAGGAAATAGTGGAGGGCATTGAAGGAGTCACCCATGCCCGGCGCATTACCAGGCGCAGGGAGGGTGAGGAGGTCAAAACCGCCACTATTATCCTCACATTCGGAACTAGGACACCGCCAGAGTATGTGAAGGCAGGATACCTACGAGTTCCAGTGAGGCCCTACATACCTAACCCCATGAGGTGCTTCAAGTGCCAGGGTTATGGACACGGCGCGGCAGTCTGCAAGAGGAACACTGTGTGTGCCAGATGTGCTGGAGAGGGTCATGAGGACAAGGGCTGCACAGCCCAGTTCAAATGCCCAAACTGTCAAGCTGGCCACTCAGCCTACTCCAAGGACTGCCCTGTGTGGAAACAGGAGGTTGCCGTGCAGGAGTACAAGGCAAGAAACGGATGTACCTTTAGCCAGGCGAAATCGGCTGTACTGGCCCTACCCAAGGGCCAATTCGGCTTGACAAAGACCTACGCCCAGGCTGTTGCTAAGAAAGGAAGATCCATAGCCACACAGACGGACACATTGACCCCACCACCCCCTCCTCCTCCCCCAACTCAGAAGAAAACACCGCCAAAGAACACACCTCTGAAGAAACAAGAAAGCCCTGTTGTCATGCTAAAGAACAGGTTCTCTGTGCTCGCTGATGAGAGCATGGAGACTGAGCAGCATGTCAAAACCAATACTCCGGGAGAACCCGGAGACATCATGTCTGACACAGGTTCTCCTCAGAGAACCCAGCCAGACACCCCAACCTCTACCGAGTTAGAGGTTGACCAACTCCCTAAGGGGAGAAATCAAAGCGGAGAGGATGCCCGAGGTGAGAGAGGAAGAAATAACCTCCGCTCTAACCAGAGGGATCTCCCCTCTCCAGAGAGAAAGACTTCCCCCAAAAGGGGGTTGTCCTCCTCTCCATCCAAACCCAAGAATAAAAATACCAAGGTCACTGGAATAAAGGGAAACCCCTCCGGGGGCCTCCCAAGGCCAAATAGCTCCAAGTAGGTCATCTAGAATAAGCCATGGATTCCAGAATTGTACAGTGGAATTGTAGAGGCCTCAAGGCCAATTACGAGGAAATGCAGCTACTGATGGACTCTGAGACTCCTGTAGCTGTCTGCTTACAGGAAACATTTCTGAAAGATTGCATCAGCTTCCGAAGCTACCGTGCTTACACCAAGAATGTTGAGGATGCAGAGAGAGCATCAGGTGGAGTCTGTATCCTTGTGAAGGATAGCATCCCCCATGAGAGGGTAGAACTACAGACCACACTACAGGCCGTAGCAGCTAGGATAACCCTTCACAAGGTTATCACTTGCTGCAGCCTGTATCTACCACCAGGCGCTCCATTAAACCGAACAGACATGGAGGACCTATTGAAACAACTCCCCCGGCCCTATTTAATCCTTGGGGATTTCAATGCCCATAACACCATGTGGGGATCCAACAATACCGACACAAGAGGTCGTATGCTGGAGGATATCTTCCTCCAACATGATTTATGCATACTTAATGATGCATCACCGACCTACTTGCACCCAGGAACTGGATCATTCACATGCATTGACCTCACCGTATGCGTCCCCGGACTTCTGGACGATTTTAAATGGTCAGTTAGCAATGATCTACGGGGAAGTGATCACTTCCCAATCATCATTACTAACAATCTCCCTTCATTGGGACGACCTCAGCGGTGGAAACTGAATAAGGCCGATTGGGAACAATTCCAAAAAAGATGCTCTGAGGATATCACAGAAAATATCCTCCATGAACAGAACCCAGCTGATACCTTTGCTAGCAAGCTACTAAGTATAGCCAGGAAAGTTGTACCCCTAACCTCTGCAAATCCAAAACGGCCTAGCAAACCATGGTTTGATACAGCTTGCAAAAGTGATATTGGTGATAGGAAAAAACGACTGGCTGCATTTATAAAGAATCCTTCCCAGGAAAACCTAAAGCTATTCAGGATAGCTAGAGCAAAGGCTAGACAAACCATACGGTCAGCCAAAAGGAATTCCTGGAGAAGTTTTGTCGGCAGTCTGGATGCCAAAACTTCTGCTAGAGCGGGTTGGAAGGCAGTAAGGCGAATCAAAGGGAAAGAATCAAATGCAATAGGGCATTTGAAAAACCAAGGACGAACTGTCACGTCCCCCAGAGAAATAGCTGACTGCCTTGCATCCTCAATAGCAGAAAAATCATCCACTGCACACTACACGCCAGAGTTTCAAAAAGTCAAAACCAGGGAGGAAAGACACCCCATTGATTTCAGGTCAGAGAACAATGAAGACTACAACAAACCGTTCTCGCTTGAGGAACTGAGGGAATCGCTGGACAAGTCACATGACACAGCGCCTGGAGAAGACGAAATCCATTACCAGTTCCTCAAGCACCTTCCCAAACCCTCATTGGCAGTCCTGCTAGGGGTCTATAACTGTGTGTGGCAAACAGGCGCTTTCCCAAACAGCTGGAGGAAAGCCACAGTTATACCGATACCTAAACCGGGAAGAGACGGCTCTGACCCAGCTAACTATCGACCAATAGCACTAACAAGCTGCATCTGCAAAACCATGGAAAGAATGATTAACAGTAGGCTGGTCTGGTACCTGGAAAGGAATAAAGTGATCTCAAACTACCAGTGCGGATTCCGGCAGGGGCGGACAACAACTGACCACCTGGTAAGGCTGGAAGCTTATATTAGAAATGCATTACTCAGAAGAGAACATCTAGTAGCTGTATTCTTCGATATAGAAAAGGCCTATGACACAACCTGGAAACATGGCATTCTACGTGACCTGGCGCTTATGGGGCTCAAGGGACACCTCCCCCGTTTTGTGGAGGAATTTCTGAAAGACCGAAAATTTCAGGTTCGAGTGGGCAACTCCGCTTCTGACACTCATGACCAGGAAATGGGTGTACCCCAGGGCAGCATTCTGTCAGTCACCCTGTTCAACATTAAAATAAATAGCATCATAAATGCGCTGTCCCCTGGCATAGAGTGCTCTTTGTATGTTGATGACTTTGTCATTCTTACTTATGGGAAAAACATGAACACCTTAGAAAGAAAATTACAGTTATGTTTAAACAAAATTCAGGGTTGGGCAAACTATAATGGTTTCAAATTCTCAGACTCCAAAACAGTTAGTATGCATTTTTGTAATCTAAGGGGACTCCACCCAGACCCTGAACTATTTATACACAAAAAGAAGATCCCTGTCGTGAAAACTACAAAATTTTTAGGCCTCACCTTAGATTCCAAATTTAATTTTCTCCCCCACATTAAGGAACTTAAGAAGAAATGCCAAAAGTCATTAAACATACTAAGAGTACTCAGCCATACGGACTGGGGAGCTGACAGAGATACCTTGCTGCTGCTCTATCGGAGTCTAATTCGATCCAAGCTAGACTACGGATCCATAATATATGGAGCAGCAAGGAAGTCATACCTAAAAATACTGGAACCAATACAAAATGCTGCCCTGCGTCTCTGTCTCGGCGCGTTTCGTACATCACCTATCCCAAGTCTCCATGTGGAGGCTGGAGAACTCCCCATGGATATAAGAATGAAAAAGCTTGCAATGCAGTATATAGTCAAGCTAAAATCCAACCCCACGAACCCTGCTTTTGACTCCATATTTAACCCCACAGAGGTAGAATTATACAATCGAAGGCCTAACGTCATACAGCCGTTGGGCCTTCGAATGAGAGAACCCATTCAAAATTTAACCCCACCCATTGACCAAATCTCTAAAATAGAAACCCCTCAGAATCCTCCTTGGCTAATGAATAAACCCAAATTAAATTTATCCCTCCTTAATTTCAAAAAAGAAAATACAGACCCAAGCATACTACAAGTCCACTTTAGGGAACTGCAGGAGAGCTACGGAGATTGTGGCACCATCTACACAGACGGATCCAAAATGGAGGGAAAGGTCGCGTGTGCCTGCTCCTTTCGGAACAAAACAATCTCCCGTAGACTCCCCGATGGCTGCTCCATCTTTACGGCCGAATTGCACGCAATATTGCTTGCACTTATGGCCGTAAAAGCATCAGAAAGGAGGAAATTTATAATCTGCTCCGACTCCAAATCTGCATTGCAAGCTTTGGGGCGGATGAAGACTGACATCCCATTGGTACATAAGAGCCTGAAGCTGTTGGACCAAATAACAGCCGACCGCAGGGATGTCACCTTCATCTGGGTCCCCTCCCATGTTGGCATTGAGGGAAACGAAGCCGCAGACAGAGAAGCAAAGAGAGCCCTAAATCATGCGGTGTCAGGAACCCAAATTCCCTACTCGGACCTGAGACAAAGTATTGCCTCTGCCACCTATCGAGAGTGGCAGAACCGATGGGAGGCTGAGACTCACAGTAAACTCAGGCAGATTGTGGCGGATGTCAGGTGGCGGCCCACATCTAAGGGTCTGACAAGGCGTGGTAGCACAACCATGTCCAGACTTAGGATTGGCCACACCTACATCACGCACTCTTTTGTACTGAAGAGAGAGGAGCCCCCACTTTGCGAGTACTGTGACTCTCGCCTCACCGTGGAACATATCCTCGTTGATTGCCCCAGATACCAGGATGTCAGGGCGAAATATTTTAGAACCACTAATCTAAAAACACTATTTAATAATGTCGACCCTGGGAAGGTACTGGGCTTTATTCGGGAAGTGGGGCTATCTACGAAGATGTGATTTCTGAATTTGTGAACATGCACTATTTACATTAGATTTTTACCAAATATTTAAATTTTTACTACCTTTACTATTTTAACTGTGAATAGACCTTGATTTTAATTATATGACTGTATAGAATCTGACCCTTGTTGTTTAGAGAGAGAATAGCCCTTAAGGGACTGCAGGCACGACATGGCCTAAATTGTGCCGATGTGCCTCAAATCACAAATCACAAACCGTTCTCGCTTGAGGAACTGAGGGAATCGCTGGACAAGTCACATGACACAGCACCTGGAGAAGACGAAATCCATTACCAGTTCCTCAAGCACCTTCCCGAACCCTCATTGGCAGTCCTGCTAGGGGTCTATAACTGTGTGTGGCAAACAGGCGCTTTCCCAAACAGCTGGAGGAAAGCCACAGTTATACCGATACCTAAACCGGGAAGAGACGGCTCTGACCCAGCTAACTATCGACCAATAGCACTAACAAGCTGCATCTGCAAAACCATGGAAAGAATGATTAACAGTAGGCTGGTCTGGTACCTGGAAAGGAATAAAGTGATCTCAAACTACCAGTGCGGATTCCGGCAGGGGCGGACAACAACTGACCACCTGGTAAGGCTGGAAGCTTATATTAGAAATGCATTACTCAGAAGAGAACATCTAGTAGCTGTATTCTTCGATATAGAAAAGGCCTATGACACAACCTGGAAACATGGCATTCTACGTGACCTGGCGCTTATGGGGCTTAAGGGACACCTCCCCCGTTTTGTGGAGGAATTTCTGAAAGACCGAAAATTTCAGGTTCGAGTGGGCAACTCCGCTTCTGACACTCATGACCAGGAAATGGGTGTACCCCAGGGCAGCATTCTGTCAGTCACCCTGTTCAACATTAAAATAAATAGCATCATAAATGCGCTGTCCCCTGGCATAGAGTGCTCTTTGTATGTTGATGACTTTGTCATTCTTACTTATGGGAAAAACATGAACACCTTAGAAAGAAAATTACAGTTATGTTTAAACAAAATTCAGGGTTGGGCAAACTATAATGGTTTCAAATTCTCAGACTCCAAAACAGTTAGTATGCATTTTTGTAATCTAAGGGGACTCCACCCAGACCCTGAACTATTTATACACAAAAAGAAGATCCCTGTCGTGAAAACTACAAAATTTTTAGGCCTCACCTTAGATTCCAAATTTAATTTTCTCCCCCACATTAAGGAACTTAAGAAGAAATGCCAAAAGTCATTAAACATACTAAGAGTACTCAGCCATACGGACTGGGGAGCTGACAGAGATACCTTGCTGCTGCTCTATCGGAGTCTAATTCGATCCAAGCTAGACTACGGATCCATAATATATGGAGCAGCAAGGAAGTCATACCTAAAAATACTGGAACCAATACAAAATGCTGCCCTGCGTCTCTGTCTCGGCGCGTTTCGTACATCACCTATCCCAAGTCTCCATGTGGAGGCTGGAGAACTCCCCATGGATATAAGAATGAAAAAGCTTGCAATGCAGTATATAGTCAAGCTAAAATCCAACCCCACGAACCCTGCTTTTGACTCCATATTTAACCCCACAGAGGTAGAATTATACAATCGAAGGCCTAACGTCATACAGCCGTTGGGCCTTCGAATGAGAGAACCCATTCAAAATTTAACCCCACCCATTGACCAAATCTCTAAAATAGAAACCCCTCAGAATCCTCCTTGGCTAATGAATAAACCCAAATTAAATTTATCCCTCCTTAATTTCAAAAAAGAAAATACAGACCCAAGCATACTACAAGTCCACTTTAGGGAACTGCAGGAGAGCTACGGAGATTGTGGCACCATCTACACAGACGGATCCAAAATGGAGGGAAAGGTCGCGTGTGCCTGCTCCTTTCGGAACAAAACAATCTCCCGTAGACTCCCCGATGGCTGCTCCATCTTTACGGCCGAATTGCACGCAATATTGCTTGCACTTATGGCCGTAAAAGCATCAGAAAGGAGGAAATTTATAATCTGCTCCGACTCCAAATCTGCATTGCAAGCTTTGGGGCGGATGAAGACTGACATCCCATTGGTACATAAGAGCCTGAAGCTGTTGGACCAAATAACAGCCGACCGCAGGGATGTCACCTTCATCTGGGTCCCCTCCCATGTTGGCATTGAGGGAAACGAAGCCGCAGACAGAGAAGCAAAGAGAGCCCTAAATCATGCGGTGTCAGGAACCCAAATTCCCTACTCGGACCTGAGACAAAGTATTGCCTCTGCCACCTATCGAGAGTGGCAGAACCGATGGGAGGCTGAGACTCACAGTAAACTCAGGCAGATTGTGGCGGATGTCAGGTGGCGGCCCACATCTAAGGGTCTGACAAGGCGTGGTAGCACAACCATGTCCAGACTTAGGATTGGCCACACCTACATCACGCACTCTTTTGTACTGAAGAGAGAGGAGCCCCCACTTTGCGAGTACTGTGACTCTCGCCTCACCGTGGAACATATCCTCGTTGATTGCCCCAGATACCAGGATGTCAGGGCGAAATATTTTAGAACCACTAATCTAAAAACACTATTTAATAATGTCGACCCTGGGAAGGTACTGGGCTTTATTCGGGAAGTGGGGCTATCTACGAAGATGTGATTTCTGAATTTGTGAACATGCACTATTTACATTAGATTTTTACCAAATATTTAAATTTTTACTACCTTTACTATTTTAACTGTGAATAGACCTTGATTTTAATTATATGACTGTATAGAATCTGACCCTTGTTGTTTAGAGAGAGAATAGCCCTTAAGGGACTGCAGGCACGACATGGCCTAAATTGTGCCGATGTGCCTCAAATCACAAATCACAAACCGTTCTCGCTTGAGGAACTGAGGGAATCGCTGGACAAGTCACATGACACAGCACCTGGAGAAGACGAAATCCATTACCAGTTCCTCAAGCACCTTCCCGAACCCTCATTGGCAGTCCTGCTAGGGGTCTATAACTGTGTGTGGCAAACAGGCGCTTTCCCAAACAGCTGGAGGAAAGCCACAGTTATACCGATACCTAAACCGGGAAGAGACGGCTCTGACCCAGCTAACTATCGACCAATAGCACTAACAAGCTGCATCTGCAAAACCATGGAAAGAATGATTAACAGTAGGCTGGTCTGGTACCTGGAAAGGAATAAAGTGATCTCAAACTACCAGTGCGGATTCCGGCAGGGGCGGACAACAACTGACCACCTGGTAAGGCTGGAAGCTTATATTAGAAATGCATTACTCAGAAGAGAACATCTAGTAGCTGTATTCTTCGATATAGAAAAGGCCTATGACACAACCTGGAAACATGGCATTCTACGTGACCTGGCGCTTATGGGGCTTAAGGGACACCTCCCCCGTTTTGTGGAGGAATTTCTGAAAGACCGAAAATTTCAGGTTCGAGTGGGCAACTCCGCTTCTGACACTCATGACCAGGAAATGGGTGTACCCCAGGGCAGCATTCTGTCAGTCACCCTGTTCAACATTAAAATAAATAGCATCATAAATGCGCTGTCCCCTGGCATAGAGTGCTCTTTGTATGTTGATGACTTTGTCATTCTTACTTATGGGAAAAACATGAACACCTTAGAAAGAAAATTACAGTTATGTTTAAACAAAATTCAGGGTTGGGCAAACTATAATGGTTTCAAATTCTCAGACTCCAAAACAGTTAGTATGCATTTTTGTAATCTAAGGGGACTCCACCCAGACCCTGAACTATTTATACACAAAAAGAAGATCCCTGTCGTGAAAACTACAAAATTTTTAGGCCTCACCTTAGATTCCAAATTTAATTTTCTCCCCCACATTAAGGAACTTAAGAAGAAATGCCAAAAGTCATTAAACATACTAAGAGTACTCAGCCATACGGACTGGGGAGCTGACAGAGATACCTTGCTGCTGCTCTATCGGAGTCTAATTCGATCCAAGCTAGACTACGGATCCATAATATATGGAGCAGCAAGGAAGTCATACCTAAAAATACTGGAACCAATACAAAATGCTGCCCTGCGTCTCTGTCTCGGCGCGTTTCGTACATCACCTATCCCAAGTCTCCATGTGGAGGCTGGAGAACTCCCCATGGATATAAGAATGAAAAAGCTTGCAATGCAGTATATAGTCAAGCTAAAATCCAACCCCACGAACCCTGCTTTTGACTCCATATTTAACCCCACAGAGGTAGAATTATACAATCGAAGGCCTAACGTCATACAGCCGTTGGGCCTTCGAATGAGAGAACCCATTCAAAATTTAACCCCACCCATTGACCAAATCTCTAAAATAGAAACCCCTCAGAATCCTCCTTGGCTAATGAATAAACCCAAATTAAATTTATCCCTCCTTAATTCCAAAAAAGAAAATACAGACCCAAGCATACTACAAGTCCACTTTAGGGAACTGCAGGAGAGCTACGGAGATTGTGGCACCATCTACACAGACGGATCCAAAATGGAGGGAAAGGTCGCGTGTGCCTGCTCCTTTCGGAACAAAACAATCTCCCGTAGACTCCCCGATGGCTGCTCCATCTTTACGGCCGAATTGCACGCAATATTGCTTGCACTTATGGCCGTAAAAGCATCAGAAAGGAGGAAATTTATAATCTGCTCCGACTCCAAATCTGCATTGCAAGCTTTGGGGCGGATGAAGACTGACATCCCATTGGTACATAAGAGCCTGAAGCTGTTGGACCAAATAACAGCCGACCGTAGGGATGTCACCTTCATCTGGGTCCCCTCCCATGTTGGCATTGAGGGAAACGAAGCCGCAGACAGAGAAGCAAAGAGAGCCCTAAATCATGCGGTGTCAGGAACCCAAATTCCCTACTCGGACCTGAGACAAAGTATTGCCTCTGCCACCTATCGAGAGTGGCAGAACCGATGGGAGGCTGAGACTCACAGTAAACTCAGGCAGATTGTGGCGGATGTCAGGTGGCGGCCCACATCTAAGGGTCTGACAAGGCGTGGTAGCACGACCATGTCCAGACTTAGGATTGGCCACACCTACATCACGCACTCTTTTGTACTGAAGAAAGAGGAGCCCCCACTCTGTGAGTACTGTGACTCTCGCCTCACCGTGGAACATATCCTCGTTGATTGCCCCAGATACCAGGATGTCAGAGCGAAATATTTTAGAGTCACTAATTTAAATACACTATTTGATAATGTCGACCCTGGGAAGGTACTGGGCTTTATCCGGGAAGTGGGGCTATCTACGAAGATCTGATCTATGAATTTTTGAACATGCACTATTTACATTAGATTTTTACCAAATATTTAAATTTTTACTACCTTGACTATTTTAACTGTGAATAGACCTTGATTTTAATGATATGACTGTATAGAATCTGGCCCTGTTGTTTAGAGAGAGAGTAGTCCTTAAGGGACTGCAGGCACGACATGGCCTAAATTGTGCCGATGTGCCTCAAATCACAAACCAAACCAAACCATCAATTCTCTGGCGCTAAAATGTCTTTATTTATTTTCAAATCAACCAATAGATTTGCAACATCGTAATTACGTCTCGGGTAAAACCTGAAGCGCTGTCAAGGATCTAGATTTGTGGGGTAATTCCTGAGGCTCAGTCAAGGGTTTATATTTCTATTTACACATAAGCTTTTAAATGTGAAATATACAAATAAATCTATAATGGCATCTGTGACATATTACCCCCCCCCCTCCATTTAGCATTTGTATGGTAATAGAAATGCTCATATGTATTAAAAATATTTAAATATACACAAGATACATGAAATTATAGAAAAATGGTTGAGGTAACATATATAAAGTCAACTTGAAGATGACATTAAAAAAAAAATGTAAATGCAGTGTCAGGTATATGAGAACAAAATTATTGATGACTTAGAACACCTGTTTCACTATTCAAGTGGTTATGAAAATGAGACAATATCAAAAGTTGTACAAAGCATAATACTTGAATAGATTAAATCTTGAATTGAATGAGTTACTTCTCTTCATGGTGCTTCATGATAAAATTAAAATATGACAATACAAAACTGATATACTACACCTGTGGAAGAAAAATATATACACAATTATGTAAAGAATTAAATACATCTGGAAAGTGTGTCAGCGAAAACATTCTCACGTCCAGGAATTGTCTTGACCTCAAATTGGTAGTCTGTGAGTTGTAGACTCCAACGAGTTAAACGACTGTTCGCTAACTTCTTTGAGTTCAGAAATGCTAGTGGTGCATGATCAGTTAGGAGTGTGAAATGAGCACCTAGTAGATATCTGGAGAACTTGGCTATGGCCCATACAATGGCTAGACATTCACGTTCGATGGTTGAGTATCTGGTTTCAGCTGGTGACAACTTCCTGCTGATGAAAAATACTGGGTGCAAAGTCTCTTGGCATTTCTGTGAAGTGTCTTGGTATTTCTGCATTAGGCATGCACCTATAGCTGAAGATGAAGCATCTGTGGCGAGGTAAAATTGCTTCTCTGGATTCGGAAGTTTGAGAATAGTGTCTCTTGAGAATTCAGCTTTAATGTTCTCAATAGTGGTATGTAACTTTGTAGACCATGGAATCTTCGTTGGCTGTCCTTTCTTAGTGAGTTCAATCAATGGAGCTATGAGTGCTGTGTAACCTGGTATGAAATGTCTGTAGAAATTACACAGACCCAAAATACTTCTCACTTGCTTTTTACTGGTGGGGACTTTGATGTCTAGTATGCGTTGAATAATGTTCTCTTGTGGTCTCAGCGAATTGTAGCTGACTCTATAACCCAGGAAGGATATTTCTGACATGGCTAGTTCTACCTTACTAGGCTTTATGGTAAAACCATGTTGTTTCAGTATGCTGAAAACTTCTTGTAGTCCTTTGATATGTTCGTTCCATGTCTTATGGAATATGCAAATGTCATCTATATATGACACTGTGTCAGAGCGATTGCCTAGTATGCTGTGAATGGCTCTATTAAAGGTGCTGCTGGCGTTGACTAGACCAAATGGCATGAAGTTGAAATGGAATAGCCCATAAGCTGTGGTGAATGCCGTAAACTGTTTGCATTCTTGTCTGACTGGTATTTGGTAATAACCTCTGGACAGGTCTATTTTGGTGAAGAACTTTGCCTCTGAAAATTTGGTCATAAGATCTTCAGGATTTGGCATAGGATATGAGTCGAGTTGGGTTATTTTATTCAGCTGTCTGAAGTCGACACACATTCTTGGAGTTGTCGTTTGCTTCCGTTTGACAAGAACTATTGGTGCGGCATATGGAGAGTTGGAATGTTCAATGATTCCTTGCTCTAATAGTTGGTTAATTTCTTGTTTAAGAAAGTCTCTGTAGTGTACTGGTAATGGGTAAGGTCTTGCTTTTGTAGGCTTGGAATCAGTAAGTATTATATTGTGTTCCGTAATTGACGTTTTGCCTGGAACATCTGTAAATATGTCTGAATTTTCTTTGAGAATGGTAGTCAGTTCTTTCTGCTTTTGCGGTGTCATTGAATTGAGTTTGATGTCTTGCCAAAATTCAGTTTCTTGCCTTTGTTTTTCAGCTTCTTGCCTTTGTTTTTCAGATTCTTGCTTTTGTTTTTCAGATTCTTGCTCTTGATATTCTTTCTCTTCTTGGCGTTCTGCCCACAGGTCTGGCTTAGGAATTTGCTTCTCTTTTGCTAATTCCATCAATTCAAGGAGTCGTTGTGTTCTAGAACCGGAAGCCATATTTAATTTTTTTGTTAGTTTCTTGTATTGGAGCAAAGTGTACAATATCTGGATTTTGGCTTTATCTCAGATATAATAATAATATAGTGACAAAGTTCTTGAAGCCTCAATTTGCTAATAATGCTTGACAGTAAAATTGTATTTCACTGGAGTCGTAAGCTTCGATATATAGATCTATTGAGCCGAGTACTTTTTTTTACTGGTTTAACAGTTGGTTAAATCTGGTCTTCTGTTTACTTTGTGCCAGACAAATGATTATTTACTGGTCTTCTTTATAATGACTATAATGCCAGTTATTTGCTTTACTGGTCTTTTATATTGCCAGTTATTATGTATATTGGTCTTATTCCTTTTGCCAATTACATATAATAATAGATTTCGTGAGTTAGACGTAACTCTAACGAAAATCTTTATAAAAGAATTATCGATAACCAACTGACCTGTTAAACACAGAAATTCTGTCCTTCGTTAAATAAGAATGAAGTTCCTTTGAAGAGTTTAGAAATTGGTCCTAGATCTTGAATACATTTCGTTAGAAGTTGTCCATAAACTTGTATTAGTCGGAGTGCCAGATGTCACAACGTGAGTGGTGGTGCCGGGGATTTCAATTGAATTAAAATAGTTGAATAAATGACGATCTAGTATTCACAATAAAAGATTCTTTGTTAAAACACAACTCTGGAACTTTATTTAAATATAAAACGTAAGTACAGCTTATGTACAAGTTACAGATCAACAAGCACAAAAAATATTACAAAGGCTTTAAATCAGAGCTCTTAGAAAACGCGACTGTCTACTAGGAAATTCTTTCATCGACTCCTTTCTTTCTACTCTCGTCAATTCTCTGGACTGCGCTCCTCTTTCCTTAGCACTTTTGGAGCTCAAAAGTGCCCTACTTCTTTTCTATCATTGTGTCTGCCTCCTCTTTTCCTAAGTCTGCCTTCATTGATCATCACACTGTCTCCTTAACTTTAAATTCTCACTACGTCCTAGACCAGTCCGTTTGCCGTGGACTGCGACGGGTAAGGGGGGATAAAGAGATCCTGGTGTTTGAGTGGTGGCTATCTGAGGATAAACCACAACAACACAATACTTTGGCTCCAAGTTCCCCTAGACCTGAGACCCAGATGGCCCGCTCTGGGTCAACCGGCTGGTCATGCCGAGCTACCAGCATAGGTCGTCGACCTATGCTGGAGGGCGGTGGCTGGAGGGTCAATCAGGGAGCTGCTGTATCGGACACATGTCTGATGTAGCAGCTGACTGAGTATAGCACCTGTGTAGCCCTGGCGGGCTCATTCTGGACATCCGAATGGCCCGTCCCCTTGTTGGACTCGATGGCGGGTGGGGAGCACAGGTGCCGAATTAACCAAAATATATATGGACAAAAAAACACACACAAAAATACTTGCCCCAGACCTATGTCTGGGCAAGAAACGACGAATTGACGATAAAAAAGAGGAGGTCCCAAAAAGCTGTGCCACCTGGCCATCATTTCTGGTGGTTAGATGCACAGAGGAGGGAAAAAGCCTGACCAAGTTGAGCCCTTTTATTATCTATAAGGGACTCAAGTCAGTAGTGGGAGAGCCCAAGAGTGTGTCTAAGCTACACAAAACAATGGAACTCCTTGTAGAAGTAGACAGCAAGACACACTCTGATGGGCTTTTAAGATGCAGAAGACTCTGTGATCTCCAAGTGGAAGTCATGCCACACAAGAGTCTGAACACCAGCAGAGGTGTAATCAGCTCTAGGGACCTACTGGAATGTTCCGAGAAGGAAATAGTGGAGGGCATTGAAGGAGTCACCCATGCCCGGCGCATTACCAGGCGCAGGGAGGGTGAGGAGGTCAAAACCGCCACTATTATCCTCACATTCGGAACTAGGACACCGCCAGAGTATGTGAAGGCAGGATACCTACGAGTTCCAGTGAGGCCCTACATACCTAACCCCATGAGGTGCTTCAAGTGCCAGGGTTATGGACACGGCGCGGCAGTCTGCAAGAGGAACACTGTGTGTGCCAGATGTGCTGGAGAGGGTCATGAGGACAAGGGCTGCACAGCCCAGTTCAAATGCCCAAACTGTCAAGCTGGCCACTCAGCCTACTCCAAGGACTGCCCTGTGTGGAAACAGGAGGTTGCCGTGCAGGAGTACAAGGCAAGAAACGGATGTACCTTTAGCCAGGCGAAATCGGCTGTACTGGCCCTACCCAAGGGCCAATTCGGCTTGACAAAGACCTACGCCCAGGCTGTTGCTAAGAAAGGAAGATCCATAGCCACACAGACGGACACATTGACCCCACCACCCCCTCCTCCTCCCCCAACTCAGAAGAAAACACCGCCAAAGAACACACCTCTGAAGAAACAAGAAAGCCCTGTTGTCATGCTAAAGAACAGGTTCTCTGTGCTCGCTGATGAGAGCATGGAGACTGAGCAGCATGTCAAAACCAATACTCCGGGAGAACCCGGAGACATCATGTCTGACACAGGTTCTCCTCAGAGAACCCAGCCAGACACCCCAACCTCTACCGAGTTAGAGGTTGACCAACTCCCTAAGGGGAGAAATCAAAGCGGAGAGGATGCCCGAGGTGAGAGAGGAAGAAATAACCTCCGCTCTAACCAGAGGGATCTCCCCTCTCCAGAGAGAAAGACTTCCCCCAAAAGGGGGTTGTCCTCCTCTCCATCCAAACCCAAGAATAAAAATACCAAGGTCACTGGAATAAAGGGAAACCCCTCCGGGGGCCTCCCAAGGCCAAATAGCTCCAAGTAGGTCATCTAGAATAAGCCATGGATTCCAGAATTGTACAGTGGAATTGTAGAGGCCTCAAGGCCAATTACGAGGAAATGCAGCTACTGATGGACTCTGAGACTCCTGTAGCTGTCTGCTTACAGGAAACATTTCTGAAAGATTGCATCAGCTTCCGAAGCTACCGTGCTTACACCAAGAATGTTGAGGATGCAGAGAGAGCATCAGGTGGAGTCTGTATCCTTGTGAAGGATAGCATCCCCCATGAGAGGGTAGAACTACAGACCACACTACAGGCCGTAGCAGCTAGGATAACCCTTCACAAGGTTATCACTTGCTGCAGCCTGTATCTACCACCAGGCGCTCCATTAAACCGAACAGACATGGAGGACCTATTGAAACAACTCCCCCGGCCTTATTTAATCCTTGGGGATTTCAATGCCCATAACACCATGTGGGGATCCAACAATACCGACACAAGAGGTCGTATGCTGGAGGATATCTTCCTCCAACATGATTTATGCATACTTAATGATGCATCACCGACCTACTTGCACCCAGGAACTGGATCATTCACATGCATTGACCTCACCGTATGCGTCCCCGGACTTCTGGACGATTTTAAATGGTCAGTTAGCAATGATCTACGGGGAAGTGATCACTTCCAATCATCATTACTAACAATCTCCCTTCATTGGGACGACCTCAGCGGTGGAAACTGAATAAGGCCGATTGGGAACATTCAAAAAGATGCTCTGAGGATATCACAGAAAATATCCTCCATGAACAGAACCCAGCTGATACCTTTGCTAGCAAGCTACTAAGTATAGCCAGGAAAGTTGTACCCCTAACCTCTGCAAATCCAAAACGGCCTAGCAAACCATGGTTTGATACAGCTTGCAAAAGTGCTATTGGTGATAGGAAAAAACGACTGGCTGCATTTATAAAGAATCCTTCCCAGGAAAACCTAAAGCTATTCAGGATAGCTAGAGCAAAGGCTAGACAAACCATACGGTCAGCCAAAGGAATTCCTGGAGAAGTTTTGTCGGCAGTCTGGATGCCAAAACTTCTGCTAGAGCGGTTTTGGAAGGCAGTAAGGCGAATCAAAGGGAAAGAATCAAATGCAATAGGGCATTTGAAAAACCAAGGACGAACTGTCACGTCCCCCAGAGAAATAGCTGACTGCCTTGCATCCTCAATAGCAGAAAAATCATCCACTGCACACTACACGCCAGAGTTCCAAAAAGTCAAAACCAGGGAGGAAAGACACCCATTGATTTCAGGTCAGAGAACAATGAAGACTACAACAAACCGTTCTCGCTTGAGGAACTGAGGGAATCGCTGGACAAGTCACATGACACAGCACCTGGAGAAGACGAAATCCATTACCAGTTCCTCAAGCACCTTCCCGAACCCTCATTGGCAGTCCTGCTAGGGGTCTATAACTGTGTGTGGCAAACAGGCGCTTTCCCAAACAGCTGGAGGAAAGCCACAGTTATACCGATACCTAACAGGGAAGAGACGGCTCTGACCCAGCTAACTATCGACCAATAGCACTAACAAGCTGCATCTGCAAAACCATGGAAAGAATGATTAACAGTAGGCTGGTCTGGTACCTGGAAAGGAATAAAGTGATCTCAAACTACCAGTGCGGATTCCGGCAGGGGCGGACAACAACTGACCACCTGGTAAGGCTGGAAGCTTATATTAGAAATGCATTACTCAGAAGAGAACATCTAGTAGCTGTATTCTTCGATATAGAAAAGGCCTATGACACAACCTGGAAACATGGCATTCTACGTGACCTGGCGCTTATGGGGCTTAAGGGACACCTCCCCCGTTTTGTGGAGGAATTTCTGAAAGACCGAAAATTTCAGGTTCGAGTGGGCAACTCCGCTTCTGACACTCATGACCAGGAAATGGGTGTACCCCAGGGCAGCATTCTGTCAGTCACCCTGTTCAACATTAAAATAAATAGCATCATAAATGCGCTGTCCCCTGGTATAGAGTGCTCTTTGTATGTTGATGACTTTGTCATTCTTACTTATGGGAAAAACATGAACACCTTAGAAAGAAAATTACAGTTATGTTTAAACAAAATTCAGGGTTGGGCAAACTATAATGGTTTCAAATTCTCAGACTCCAAAACAGTTAGTATGCATTTTTGTAATCTAAGGGGACTCCACCCAGACCCTGAACTATTTATACACAAAAAGAAGATCCCTGTCGTGAAAACTACAAAATTTTTAGGCCTCACCTTAGATTCCAAATTTAATTTTCTCCCCCACATTAAGGAACTTAAGAAGAAATGCCAAAAGTCATTAAACATACTAAGAGTACTCAGCCATACGGACTGGGGAGCTGACAGAGATACCTTGCTGCTGCTCTATCGGAGTCTAATTCGATCCAAGCTAGACTACGGATCCATAATATATGGAGCAGCAAGGAAGTCATACCTAAAAATACTGGAACCAATACAAAATGCTGCCCTGCGTCTCTGTCTCGGCGCGTTTCGTACATCACCTATCCCAAGTCTCCATGTGGAGGCTGGAGAACTCCCCATGGATATAAGAATGAAAAAGCTTGCAATGCAGTATATAGTCAAGCTAAAATCCAACCCCACGAACCCTGCTTTTGACTCCATATTTAACCCCACAGAGGTAGAATTATACAATCGAAGGCCTAACGTCATACAGCCGTTGGGCCTTCGAATGAGAGAACCCATTCAAAATTTAACCCCACCCATTGACCAAATCTCTAAAATAGAAACCCCTCAGAATCCTCCTTGGCTAATGAATAAACCCAAATTAAATTTATCCCTCCTTAATTCCAAAAAAGAAAATACAGACCCAAGCATACTACAAGTCCACTTTAGGGAACTGCAGGAGAGCTACGGAGATTGTGGCACCATCTACACAGACGGATCCAAAATGGAGGGAAAGGTCGCGTGTGCCTGCTCCTTTCGGAACAAAACAATCTCCCGTAGACTCCCCGATGGCTGCTCCATCTTTACGGCCGAATTGCACGCAATATTGCTTGCACTTATGGCCGTAAAAGCATCAGAAAGGAGGAAATTTATAATCTGCTCCGACTCCAAATCTGCATTGCAAGCTTTGGGGCGGATGAAGACTGACATCCCATTGGTACATAAGAGCCTGAAGCTGTTGGACCAAATAACAGCCGACCGTAGGGATGTCACCTTCATCTGGGTCCCCTCCCATGTTGGCATTGAGGGAAACGAAGCCGCAGACAGAGAAGCAAAGAGAGCCCTAAATCATGCGGTGTCAGGAACCCAAATTCCCTACTCGGACCTGAGACAAAGTATTGCCTCTGCCACCTATCGAGAGTGGCAGAACCGATGGGAGGCTGAGACTCACAGTAAACTCAGGCAGATTGTGGCGGATGTCAGGTGGCGGCCCACATCTAAGGGTCTGACAAGGCGTGGTAGCACGACCATGTCCAGACTTAGGATTGGCCACACCTACATCACGCACTCTTTTGTACTGAAGAAAGAGGAGCCCCCACTCTGTGAGTACTGTGACTCTCGCCTCACCGTGGAACATATCCTCGTTGATTGCCCCAGATACCAGGATGTCAGAGCGAAATATTTTAGAGTCACTAATTTAAATACACTATTTGATAATGTCGACCCTGGGAAGGTACTGGGCTTTATCCGGGAAGTGGGGCTATCTACGAAGATCTGATCTATGAATTTTTGAACATGCACTATTTACATTAGATTTTTACCAAATATTTAAATTTTTACTACCTTGACTATTTTAACTGTGAATAGACCTTGATTTTAATGATATGACTGTATAGAATCTGGCCCTGTTGTTTAGAGAGAGAGTAGTCCTTAAGGGACTGCAGGCACGACATGGCCTAAATTGTGCCGATGTGCCTCAAATCACAAATCACAAATCACATTGGTAGTCTACTCTCCCTGTTCTGACATGCTTAGTGGACATGGATGATGGGGGGGGGGGGGGGGTTTACATAGGTCAAGCACCCCATCTTAACAAGCATGCTCAGTGGCTACAAGCAGTACAACTGAGGTCACACATTGGCAACATTGGTAGTCTACTCCTCCCTCTCTAGTGTTCTGGCATGCTTAGTGGACATGGGGGGGGGGTACATGGGTAAATTGTCTTCATGTAACTGTTCTGACACCATATTATATACAATCAATTGTTAGTCCACTCCCCCCCCCCTCTCTCTCTTTTTTTTTGTAAAGCACCTTCATTCTTCTAGCATGCTCAATAAACGTGAAGGGAAGGGGGCCTAGGGGGAGGATTTCAGATCTCCATTCTTGGCTTGTAAATGATGTCACACCAAGGTCCCTAGACACTCTGTTTTACCTGTAGCTGGCCACACTACAAAGATCAGTGCATGCAAAGGCATAACACCATAACACCTTGACTATATATACAGAATTAAAAACAAAATTAAGAAAACAAACAAGTTTTTTTTTAAGAAAGATATATAGAACATTTTATATACCTTTTTAAAATAAATATACACACTGCTATTGATTACAGAAAAATAAGAATATTAATAAACGATAAAGATCTACACATTTTTGAACAAAATGTTTACATTTTTAAACAAAAGATGGTCTATTTATAGATTGAATTTATATCTTTGTATACATTTTATACATATTAATTCATTATCAAACTAAAATTTTAATATATAGCAGCATGTAAGGAACCTCTAAATTCACTGTTACAACGCAAGACCGGGGCCACAACAGCTGCACACAAATTTAAAGTTTTTCAGCTGTGCTTTAGTCAAGTTTTGTTTTGCATTATATGTGCTGGCAGTGTGCCACCAAGTCACATGAGTCACAGAGAATCTAGGGGTCCCTTTGGTCGTAGGTACCACAGCCTAAATAGGCAGATCACTGAGCGACAAATCATTTTGTAAGATCATCAGGTACCAGTATTTTAAAAGCATTTGCAACAGCGCAAATTAAACCTTCAAATACTGACGATCAGGAAATATTCGATTTTGTGGGTCTGCTAATTTAATATCACTAACTCAGATTTTGTCATCTCATCAAAGATGATAAGTTGAATGTTGTTTCAATGCATTGATTTGTTGAACATTCAATTCTAGAGGGTTGGATGGTAATCTAGATTAGTTATAAAAGTTGTCAACTGCTCCATCTAACAAGCATGCTCAGTGCCTACAAGCAGTACAACCGAGGTAACACATTGGCAACATTGGTAGTCTACTCCTCCCTCTCCAGTGTTCTGGCATGCTTAGTGGACATGAGGGAGGGGTTCCATAGGTAAAGTGCCCCATCTAACTAGCTCAGAGCATGTAACTGGCCTGACACCAGATAGGATCAATAGTTAGTCCACTCCTCCCTCTGTCTTTTTTTTTTTTTTTACTTTTATAGTGTCTTTACTCTTCTAGCATGCTCAGTGGACTTAAAGGGATGGGACCTGGGGGGAGGTGTCCACAGATCTTTATTCTAGGCTTGTAACAGATGTCACACCAAGGTGGTTAGACACTAGTTTTACCTGTAGCTTGTTACACTAAGTGAAGATTTAAAAAATTCCTCAGTTAATCTAATTGGCATCTTACAACTTTTATAACTAATCTAGATTACTTTAATCTAGTCTACATCCAGATTATCTTAAACTACATTACATTAGTTTGCACTTTTATCAATAGAAAAAGTTATGTTGTCTGTATAGCTTGACAGACTAACATCCGTCATGAACAACAGACACCCCCCCCCCCCCTTAAAAAAAATTCAGGCTCAATTTATAACATATTTCCTCATCTATTTAGAAGCCAAAAGTAGAAGTCTCATTGAGATGATGCGTCATCAAATTAAAAATAGCCTTAAGCCCATAACCCTTCCCCTTGTTATCCAGAGGGAAAAATTTTTTTTTTTCGTATGTCTGCTTTGACATGAAGATGAACTTTGCCATCTCAAGGAAAAGGAAGCACCACGTGTCGGAAATGAGAAAATGGTGGCTGATCAGTAGCAATATAGCAATTCCGGTATAAACATTAAAATAAAGAAGTTATGTTTATAACAAGTGGTTTGTCTGGTTAGCCTTACGAAATGTCGCTGTCTGTTGACCCTGTTTTACTCTATAATTTATTGAGAAATATATATAAAACTATTTATGGTCTTCAAATTCTTATAATTAAACACATTTTCCCCAACATTGTCATTGATTAATTGACAGTTAGGCTTATCCTACATTTGGATCTTCATTATTTGAGCTGTATAGTCTATGTGTCACTAGGTTACATGTAGTTTACATGTACCTGGTAGTTTATATACCCAACCTTCCATTCACTTGTCCTTAATGCTTTTCAGAAAAGTATTATTAAAAGGCTTTTTTTTTTCTACTTACATGTTTATATTTACAATCTATTTACATTATATTTAGGTACTTTGATAAAAATTTCAAACTCAATATATTGTAATAAAACTAATATAGTTAGATAGAACTTTTTAAACTGAGTTTATTGATACCTCTTTTATGTTTCTAAGTTAATTAGAACAGAAGTAATCTAGCAATTTTAGTGGCAAAAATTTTTGCCTATATTTAAAACAAAAACTTTGTGACTGAAAAAGGAAAATTTTGCATTAAAAATGCTGTAACTTTATAACTATTCTGTTATTTGCATGAAATTTTCACCAGAATTGCATAATTATGTCCTGATATTTATTTTAATTTCAAACAAGGGATAGACTTTGACAAAATTTTCTTATGCATTTTTAAAGTAAGGTTACTTGTAAGAAAGAAACGATTGACAAAGTAGTACTTTTTCACATTTAAAAGACAGTAACTTTTGAACCGTAAGAGATAATGGAATACAATTTTAAACAGAGATGCTTGATTATCTGTTGATATTTATTTTTCTTTGAAATTATAGATAGAAGTAAAAAAAAAATATTTTACATTTCAAGACAAGGCACCACGTGTAAAAAAAATGACAGAAAAAATACTCTTATTTTTTTCTGTTAAAAAGGCTGTAATTTTTTTAACTTTCAGAGATATATGAATAAAATTTAAATTTTAATAAAGATATATATAGATCTACTATAAGTGTGTACGACAATCATGTCACACCGCAGCCACATCTCCTTAAGTTATGCCCATCGCCAATGATGTTCTCTGCGGAGAAAATAAATTAGTTCTCAGTCTAAGTCATGATTGAAGCTTGATTTAACACCATATCAGCACTAATAACTTTAATTTTAAAAGAATATTTATTGGACTTGATCCTGTATAAAAATCTATGTAATGTCTCTGTTTGTATAAGTATCTAGCCAAAAAATCTTATCTAGAGGACAACATTTTTAGTAGTCGCAGTACCTCCCATCATACAAAAGTTATAAATATCACCCTTCACCTTTATAACAGTTCCTTGACTAAGAAGATATTCGATGTTACCAAACTTCAGTTCATAACCAGCCGCCGCAGTAGACAAGTCAATAAAATAGAAATCTGCTATGAACTTCTTGAGCTATGTGATGTTGCCAGGCGTAAAAGTTAGCATATCATCCAATACAACTACACCACTGCTGCTCCCTGCCTCTGCATCATCAGTGCATCTATCATGTCACCACACTCACCACCTAGTGGCACACTACTACCAATTAAGCCCATGATGACGTTTTCTGTGAAAATAAAAAAAAATTATTTATTGTCTTTAGTTTGATTTTCAATTATCATATTCATAATTTAACAAAATTTATTAGATTTAGATTTATTTTAGAAAAGTTATTTTCAAACATTTTCCTAGCTTTTGATCTAGCATATTTTATACTAATAATATACTTTTAAATAGACCTACACCTAGTATTCTAAAAATAAAAATCAGTCTCTTTAGAAGATGGGTCCTGCTTTGCTAATCCAGTCTGATCTTAATTATATTTAATTTTTATGAATCCAGTCTTTTTGGACCTAGATCTATTTTAAATCTAATTCCACTGCTAAAAATATATATCTACAATTTAAATTAAATAGATCAAAGATTCAAAGGTTCATCATTTAAGCCTTTTACTGATTGTCTGCAACCTGTATGCCACCAACTATCGCATATATTGCACTGTACCTTAAGGCCATCCCCTTCTCTTGATTGGCATCCCAAGCTAAAGTCTTCGGTCTGAATGCTAGCATTTTCCAATTCGTCATCGTTGTCATCAATCATTTCTGCCTCCATCTGTCTCCAAACTATGGGGTCATCGTTGCTGTCACTAGATGTATTTTGTGGCACACTTGTCAATTTTTAAAGTTGTTTTGCCTCTATTTTCTTTCTTGCCTGCTCTTCTTTTTTCTCTGCATCTCTTGTTTGTTTAATTCTCTTTGCACCTTTTTCTGAACAAGTTCATCTTCTTTCTTCTTTTTATTTTCCTCACGTTTCAACTTGTTTGCTAGGTTTTTCTTATTTCTCCATCATTTTTCTTTTTAAAGACATCCTGAACTCCTCCCCACTCTCTAGGCTAGGTGAGGTTGACATGGTTCCCCTTCCCTTCCCTTGAAAGAAGGCATTTTGAAGATATCTTCTTCTGTCTAGACATTAAAGCCTTGCTCATAACTTGCACCCTCTCCTCAAAAACCTTTCTCTTCCTAGCCTGCTTAACTGCAAATTTTATCAATCTGCCCTTCTCCTTAATAGCTTTTGTCAGCAACCAGTCCATTGTTTTGTTGGCTTGGCACTTAACCTTAGCATCAACAAAACCTATAGAAGCATTAGGGGCCCTCTTACTATGAATATTATGTAAAAGGGCAGATGGCGTTTGTTGCATCATAACTTCTGTCGGGTTAGCCAGTTTCCCTATTAGATAGTCATCTAACTGCCTTTCTAGAACCATAACAAAACATGAAGCTAAGATAGATACTGTCCTAAAGAACCATTCTCCAGGCTGAAGCTGCACATCCCTTAGCACAACAAGCACATCATCGAGTAAGGGGTGTCCAAAAACATCAAACTCCAGGGTGAGGATCGAAGCAGGATTTAGTTGAAGCTCCTTCAATGTAGTGAGGCATTGTCTCACTAAAGGCGTCTGTAACAACACTGAAAATTTCTCATATTAACCTTATAATTACTAATTTAAAAAAGCAGCTAGAAATATGAAATAAAAAAATCTTTACTGTTTCCAAATGGCTCAGTTCTCTCAAACCACTGGACTTGTTATAAAATAGTTTCATCCAAGGACCTTATATGTATAATATAAAGGTATATGTAAATCTATGTATTTTTAAAAATTATATATTTAATTTTATCATTACTTAGACAAGCTCAAAGAATTATAAACAAATGTGTAACATTCTACCTAAGACTCTTATCTGCACCATTACATCTGGGTTGGTCAAATCTTTCTCTATTGCCTCTCTTAGTTTCATGTACTTGCAGAACTTTTCTAAATAGACTGCCACGGAATCTTTTATCTTGTAGATTAATCCCAGCAAGTAGAAATAAAATGTGCAATCTATTTCCAACATATCGAAGAATGTAAGTTTTTTAAAGAACTTCCCTCAGCGGATATGCCTGAAAGCCTTCGGGGTCTCTTGAGTTCTCCTTGTAGCTGTGAACAATATTTAGTGTATGAGTTTAAAAAAATTCTGAACTGTGATTATATTTAAGGCTAGATGATTTCTTTTGATTAAAAGTAATTTATGGTCTACATAGTTACCTTAACTTTGACAGGGCCTTCTTGTCCATACAATGAGGTACTGACACTCCAATCGATATTCAACTTTTTTAGCTCTTTCCGGGTTTCAGAAGCCATTCCATCTTAAGCAGTGGTTCCCAAAGTTTTTTTAGCTCGTAGACACCTTGCAATGTTTTCCGATATTCGGTAGACCCCCTGCTTAGCTAATATTGCAATTCACTGATTCATGAACTTCATATGTATTTTTCACTAATTTCTAACCTTGTAATGTGAAGACTGAAAACAATAATAAATATCCCATCAAGTAAATTAACAGTTAATCTCACAGAATGAAGCCTATGAAACAAGTCTGTTAAATCCGATTTCCTCTCGATTAAATTTCATTTTAAAATGAGATCTTTAACATCCAAGAACTCCTATAGTGTCAAAAAGAAAAAAATCTTCCTATCTAACAAAAGCTTTTTGACAACCATTGAACTAAGTGTGAAGAAGCAACGGATATTGTTATCGTCATTTTCTGAACACATTTGAGCAAGAATTTTTGTATTAAAGTTGCTCTGGTAACTGCAGTGCTAACAAATTAAAGATATTCATGCAATCCACCACTCAGATCTTAAGTTTTCAATGGATTACTCACTGTATTATTAACAATCCAGGTAGGCTTACACTATATCAACAGTAGGACTCAACCATGAAAGGTGCTCCATTCGTTGCTATTGATATTATATTTGATTGCTTTCTCTTTAAAGTAGCCCTTGAAAAATCAAATATTGAAACGCGGTTATCCGTTTTCACAAAAAGAAGTTTTTCTTGGATTTATGAGCATATGCAAATAAAAATGGTTCAATAGGGTTTATTTGTCCACTTGCATAAAGAAATAAGTCATTTGCAAATAATTACATAAGAAGCCTTCAATGTTACTATTCATTTATTTCATCAATTGGCCTTTTAACTGTTTTATTGCTTAGTTGAATTCTTTAATAATACGAGATGAAGGTTTGTGTACAAAATAGTTTTTAAAACTTCAGCTGCTGGCAAAATCATTCTTTTTTTCCCTTTTTGTTTGATGTTTTCCAAATTTCACAAGAAGTAAAAGATACTTTAAGATTTTGGTCTTTTCTCAACTTTATCATTGACTGTTTAAAAGTATTTCAAATCTTAATACATTATCACGGTGGCATCGTCTCAAAGGACTCTCCAGCTTAGAGTGGTTTTATAGTGTCATTGCATAAACTTTGTTACATAAAATACTCAGAGGCAATATAAGTTCAACAAATAAAAAAAAAAATTGCACTACAGTACCGGTGCTGTCTACATTTTATATTTAGATTCTGCATTACTAAATATTAGTTATCTGTAGACTAAAATAAGTAATTTACACGAGGCATTAAAATGTAGGGGAAAGGGGGGTAAAACGTACCCCCTAAGGGAGAAAATTCATAAAAAAAAAAGTTTGGCAAAAAGAATGTTTAAGTTTTATGTCATAGCTTTACAACAACACATACTACAAATGTACAAAGACTGAGTTATTTATATTAAAATAGAAAAAAACACAAAAAAAAAAAAAAGAGTACTATTTACCCTCCCAAGAGTCTAAATAGTACCAGCATGGAGGGTAATAAGTACCAACTATATATATACATAACAATGCAGAAAGATTCACAAACATAACTCATAAGTATCAGCATTTTCACAACCTGCACATGCAATATGCACCCAAGAAGCACATATTAAACATTGTATCATATCTTCTTTAAGGTTTTCTTCGCATATAAAACAATACCAATTTTGACTTTTCTCACTCTCATTCTGACCAAACTGAATAGAAATTTTACTTTTTTTTTTCTTTTGTGTTGCAGGAATAATTTGAGTTTGTTGTTTTTTACTTTTTTTTGCAATTGCAGCATCCACAAGAATTTTTTTATAGGGACTGGAAGTTAAAATTTCAGATTGAAAAGATTTTTTTTTCTGTTTAACATGGGGTTTTTCTTTTACTAGGATAGGAGAGATTGCAGTTACAGGGATGTATTTAGACTTTGATTGCCGAGAAGGAATTAAGCAATCATAATGGCCTACATCATCTCCAATATTTGTAAATCGAATAACTACTGCAGGGGAGGAAGGAAAATCATTCATGCCATATTTTAAAACAACATTACTAGTTGCATTCATAATGACAATTGGCTTTCTGAGCAGCTTCGTAGTTGCTATTATCTCTAGCTCGCCAACCATAGTATTTGGTCTAGAAATACTATCTAGCCTTTCAAAAATATTGTCAAATTTTGCATGTGGCATGTCAGCACACAATGTTGCTGCATCAAGGTCAGTATAATGCTCAATGTTTTTACAAATATAGTCAACAACTTGTGCTCTAAGAGAGTCTGCCAATGCCTTTTCTTGTATTTTAACTTGCAGGCTACATACAACTCCACTTGAATCTCTGTCAGTTAGCTGGAGATGTTCATGTAATGAAATGCAAATGCTTCTAAAAAAGCATCTGCCGTCAGGCTCTGTTGGAATTGCATTGTACGCAGATATAGAAAGTTCTAGGTGAGAATAATTTTAATTTATGGAGCTTTGAGTAGTTGCACCAAATCGTGGTTCATTTGATGAAGTGAGTGGGGATGTTGCAACTATTGTTGAGGAGTCTGATGATGACTGCACTAACAACTGATCATGTTGGGAATTTGAGGTTGAAGGGATGGGTTCTACAGGAATATTTATAACTGAGCAAATGGAGGTTTCAAAATCACTTTCAGTGAATATATGTCGATTGCAAGGCCATATGCCACATTTCAAAAAACCATTAGCAAAATTTGCGACCGAAGCTGCTCTTGGGTATGCTCTACCTAAGATGGTAGCCACCTGAAATACAGTAATTCCTCTACCTGGATGATTAAAAAGCCACTTATCTGACTCTTGTACATAACAGCTTTGCAGAGGCTTAAAAAACGAGACATCCAAAGGTTGAAGCTTATGTGTAGTATGAGGGGGCAAGCTGAGCATAATAACACAAGAGTTACTTGCAGCAGTGATGGCTTGCAAATTTTTGCTGTGAGAGGTATGTCCATCCAAGATAAGAAGAACAGGCTTTTCTTTTGATGGTTTTACACTGTTTATAAAATGATCCATCCATTCTGAAAAGCTATCTGCAGTCATCCAGCCACTTTCATTGCATACAGCGATTGTTCCTGGAGGAGCACCATCTAAAAGTTCGCCCTTCATCCGTTTTCGCTTGTAGACAAGCATAGGTGGAATAGCATTTCCTGCTGCATTAGCGCAAAATATTGCTGTGGTGGTAAGACCTCTTTCTGCACTGGTCAACTTCCCCACCTGATGCCTTCCTGTCAAGCTCACCACTTTTTGCTGTTTTTTCTGGACAGTTGAGAGCGCTGTTTCATCGGTATTGAAGATCCTAAGAGCATCTAATTTATTTTCTGTAATGATGCTTTCAAGTTTGTCAAAAAATCTGTTAACTGCTATCTTGTTAAAACCGGTACTACGCGCAAGAGATGTTGCTTCAGGTTGTCGCAAGCTCAGATTGTGACGTTTCTTAAAATCTCTAAACCAGTCTTTTCCTGCCATTCCTTCTGTTTTATTAAATCTGTGAGACAAGCCATTTTTTTCTGCTATTTGGTATGCAAGACATCTTATATCGTTTCTGGTCAGGCCGAACAGCATTCCTTCCAGTTGATTGATGTGACTGACAAGTTTATTCTCAAGCTCTGCTGGGAGAACTGTCATTCTACCTCTTTGTACTACATTCCCAATCGCAAACTTGTTTTTTCCATCTAAGTGTCTTTTTAGAGTTGTTTAGGTATACCGTAAAGTCTAGACACTTCATTGAGACCATATTTATTCCTCAATGCCTCTAAGGCTTTCTGAAGATCCTCCGGGGACCAGGTTGAAGCTCTGCCCCTGGGTAAAAAAAATAATGAATGTAAATGATTATTAAATAGATTGCTATAGTCTATATGGTATTTTATTTATTTTTTTTAAATGTAGATCTACTTATAGTTAAGGGCTAGATTATGTTTAGTCTAAAATTTAGATATAGCCTTAATTTTATTAAATCTAAATCTACTAGATTTAGTACCTTAATTATCTTTTTTTAGTCTAGACTCTATAGTCTATAGTTATAAAGAAAGTTATTGTTACATAGACATAGAGTAGAGTATAGAGGATGATAGAATATGATTCTAGAACTAGATTATATTATAAATCTAGATCTAGATAGTAGAAAGATCTTTAGCAATTACTAGATCTAGATTCTAGCTTTAAAACATAAAATAAGAAAGTTATTCGATCTACATCTAGATATTATGTCGAGATCAACTGTGGGGCTAAATAGTACCGAATGTCGGATAATTAGTACTTCCGGTACTTTTTACCCTCCTGGCGCCGGTACGATTTACCTCAAGGGGTCAGCCCACATAACGGTTTATCATATTAACGTCTTAAAATAACTGATGTACTGAGGCATTATTTTCAAGAGGAAAGGTTGGTTAACAATGCAATAGCTTTTGGAACATGATAGGTTGCCTCATTAGATAATTATACGATTTCTAACATGTGCAAAAAAGGTAAAAATGAATAAAACCTTACCGTTTTGGTGTCTTTTGATTAAGCTCCATAAAATTAACATGAATGATGACGCTATAGTTGTAGGTCAATATGCCAGGTTTTTTATTTTTAAAGACCATTTCTAAATATGAAAATTTTCGGTGGTACGAATTAAACAGTGGTACGTTTTACCCCCCTTTCCCCTACAATGATTTCCTGTTGGAATAATAGAATTCAAAATTAGAGGACTAACTATGATAAGTTATAGATTATTGTTAATTTCATTGATGTGAAATCAAAATTAAAATCACAACCTTCTCAAATGAGATCCACTCTCGTGGAATCCTAATTCTTTTTGTCACTTTCTTAGACCCCTGCGGGTCTATATAGACCACTTTGGGAATCACTGATCTAAAGGGTGCTTCCTATCAACCATTTTTTCCAGCTTGTCAGACACACACTTATTCGCCTTGGGTCTGTCAAAGAATTGAATAAAGTGTAAAGTACATGTTGCTGTATTCCATGGTAGGTAGAGCACTGACAACCAATATCATGTATGGCATTTAGGATTTGCTCTAGATAATCCTCTGTTGTTCCGCCAGGAATTCCAAAAGTTTGCAGAGTCAGGTTCTGATGCTTTGAGGAAATATGTCAGGAATTAATTTGCTGACCATCAAGTGGTGTCGAGTCCCATGAGAGTGTAAACTAATTTTCTTTGAACATTAGCTCACCAACTTGAATGTCAGAGAGGATTTCTATGTCTAATGCCATATTAGATATAGTCTTCAATACATGGTAGAGCTGTAAAAGAGAGTCCTGTTAGTTCATTGACAAATTTAATTAATGAACACATTTTCTCAAAAAGAACCTGATGTAAAATACAACTATATATACATTTCCTAGTGGAAGGGTCAAACATTTTAGTTTTTTTAGGCACTCAACGTCTTTTTCTACATGCTCTAGTCTGGTGGTATCCAACTCAAACTCTTTTCTTTGTTCTTCTAACATTTTTAACTTAGCCGCCATTCTGTTCACTTTACCCTTAACATTTTTAAACTCCTTCCTAAGCAATGCATTTTTTTCTTTATAATGAGATTTGTTTACAAGAAATATGTTTGGTTTAAACTTTTTGCCACTCTTAGTTCTACTTTCAATCTTTGATTTTCTTGTCTCAATTTCCGTATCACCTCATATTTCCTCTTTTTCATCCTATTTACAACTTAACTTTATAAAGACCAGAAAGAGATTTGAAACTTACCTTCATCTTCTTCAACTTACTATCCAGTACATTATACTTATCTATCCATTCTTGTCTTGTCTCACATCGTTCACAATCATTCCGTAGCTTCTGAACAGGAGCCGAGATCTCTTGAACCTGGTCTACATCTTCCAGCACATCTTCTGTTTCAGGGCATCTGTTGCTTCTTTCTTGATCTTGGCACTTGTACAGGACATTCCAAAAGGTCTTGAATCCACATCCAGTTGGAGCTCAACTGCCTTTTCCAGGAATTTATCTGCTTTATCATATATTTCAGATTCTGTAATACTGTCAGCTGCTTTGATGTCTAAGTGCTATCCGTCTTCTGCAAATGTTGGTCAATCTGTGTATCAGTTACATTCAAATTGGCCTCATTCCATTGGTACAAAAAAAGTTCATACCCATTCCTTACATTTCCCTTTTCAGCATCATTGGCAAATGTAGATATGAAACTATCCAAATCAGGTGATGAAGTCATTTCCAAAGGCAAAGAGCTTAACAAGATATAAATAAAAATGCTTGACTTAGTAAGAACTCAAAACTATTAAACTAATTTTATTATGACATATAATGTTTTTTAATATGAAATGTCTAAATCTAGATTTTAGACTCCTACTCATGTCTACTGAGCCGTCTGAGACATGAGAAGACAAGATTTTAATTTTAAGGAGTAAAAAAAAAGAAAAATCTAGGCCTGATTAGTCAAGAAAAGTAGACATTAAAATAGCCAAAATAACAGTAATTATCTTTAAATGATTTTGAAAAATCTATATAGATCTGTGTTTAATTATCAAGATTATGAAGATATCTGAGAATGTTATTTAAAACAAAAAAATTGAATTATTTTAATTAAAAAACGATTTAATTACTGTTTCCGGTTGGCTCGAAAATAGTAATGGCTACTTTCATTTTGATAGCAATTTTGGCATTCATACCACAAGAGTACCGGTAGAAAATGCATATTATCCTTCCGTCCCGAGACATGACGTTAAACTGCGCTCCTCTTTCCTTAGCACTTTTGGAGCTCAAAAGTGCCCTACTTCTTTTCTATCATTGTGTCTGCCTCCTCTTTTCCTAAGTCTGCCTTCATTGATCATCACACTGTCTCCTTAACTTTAAATTCTCACTACGTCCTAGACCAGTCCGTTTGCCGTGGACTGCGACGGGTAAGGGGGGATAAAGAGATCCTGGTGTTTGAGTGGTGGCTATCTGAGGATAAACCACAACAACACAATACTTTGGCTCCAAGTTCCCCTAGACCTGAGACCCAGATGGCCCGCTCTGGGTCAACCGGCTGGTCATGCCGAGCTACCAGCATAGGTCGTCGACCTATGCTGGAGGGCGGTGGCTGGAGGGTCAATCAGGGAGCTGCTGTATCGGACACATGTCTGATGTAGCAGCTGACTGAGTATAGCACCTGTGTAGCCCTGGCGGGCTCATTCTGGACATCCGAATGGCCCGTCCCCTTGTTGGACTCGATGGCGGGTGGGGAGCACAGGTGCCGAATTAACCAAAATATATATGGACAAAAAAACACACACAAAAATACTTGCCCCAGACCTATGTCTGGGCAAGAAACGACGAATTGACGATAAAAAAGAGGAGGTCCCAAAAAGCTGTGCCACCTGGCCATCATTTCTGGTGGTTAGATGCACAGAGGAGGGAAAAAGCCTGACCAAGTTGAGCCCTTTTATTATCTATAAGGGACTCAAGTCAGTAGTGGGAGAGCCCATGAGTGTGTCTAAGCTACACAAAACAATGGAACTCCTTGTAGAAGTAGACAGCAAGACACACTCTGATGGGCTTTTAAGATGCAGAAGACTCTGTGATCTCCAAGTGGAAGTCATGCCACACAAGAGTCTGAACACCAGCAGAGGTGTAATCAGCTCTAGGGACCTACTGGAATGTTCCGAGAAGGAAATAGTGGAGGGCATTGAAGGAGTCACCCATGCCCGGCGCATTACCAGGCGCAGGGAGGGTGAGGAGGTCAAAACCGCCACTATTATCCTCACATTCGGAACTAGGACACCGCCAGAGTATGTGAAGGCAGGATACCTACGAGTTCCAGTGAGGCCCTACATACCTAACCCCATGAGGTGCTTCAAGTGCCAGGGTTATGGACACGGCGCGGCAGTCTGCAAGAGGAACACTGTGTGTGCCAGATGTGCTGGAGAGGGTCATGAGGACAAGGGCTGCACAGCCCAGTTCAAATGCCCAAACTGTCAAGCTGGCCACTCAGCCTACTCCAAGGACTGCCCTGTGTGGAAACAGGAGGTTGCCGTGCAGGAGTACAAGGCAAGAAACGGATGTACCTTTAGCCAGGCAAAATCGGCTGTACTGGCCCTACCCAAGGGCCAATTCGGCTTGACAAAGACCTACGCCCAGGCTGTTGCTAAGAAAGGAAGATCCATAGCCACACAGACGGACACATTGACCCCACCACCCCCTCCTCCTCCCCCAACTCAGAAGAAAACACCGCCAAAGAACACACCTCTGAAGAAACAAGAAAGCCCTGTTGTCATGCTAAAGAACAGGTTCTCTGTGCTCGCTGATGAGAGCATGGAGACTGAGCAGCATGTCAAAACCAATACTCCGGGAGAACCCGGAGACATCATGTCTGACACAGGTTCTCCTCAGAGAACCCAGCCAGACACCCCAACCTCTACCGAGTTAGAGGTTGACCAACTCCCTAAGGGGAGAAATCAAAGCGGAGAGGATGCCCGAGGTGAGAGAGGAAGAAATAACCTCCGCTCTAACCAGAGGGATCTCCCCTCTCCAGAGAGAAAGACTTCCCCCAAAAGGGGGTTGTCCTCCTCTCCATCCAAACCCAAGAATAAAAATACCAAGGTCACTGGAATAAAGGGAAACCCCTCCGGGGGCCTCCCAAGGCCAAATAGCTCCAAGTAGGTCATCTAGAATAAGCCATGGATTCCAGAATTGTACAGTGGAATTGTAGAGGCCTCAAGGCCAATTACGAGGAAATGCAGCTACTGATGGACTCTGAGACTCCTGTAGCTGTCTGCTTACAGGAAACATTTCTGAAAGATTGCATCAGCTTCCGAAGCTACCGTGCTTACACCAAGAATGTTGAGGATGCAGAGAGAGCATCAGGTGGAGTCTGTATCCTTGTGAAGGATAGCATCCCCCATGAGAGGGTAGAACTACAGACCACACTACAGGCCGTAGCAGCTAGGATAACCCTTCACAAGGTTATCACTTGCTGCAGCCTGTATCTACCACCAGGCGCTCCATTAAACCGAACAGACATGGAGGACCTATTGAAACAACTCCCCCGGCCCTATTTAATCCTTGGGGATTTCAATGCCCATAACACCATGTGGGGATCCAACAATACCGACACAAGAGGTCGTATGCTGGAGGATATCTTCCTCCAACATGATTTATGCATACTTAATGATGCATCACCGACCTACTTGCACCCAGGAACTGGATCATTCACATGCATTGACCTCACCGTATGCGTCCCCGGACTTCTGGACGATTTTAAATGGTCAGTTAGCAATGATCTACGGGGAAGTGATCACTTCCCAATCATCATTACTAACAATCTCCCTTCATTGGGACGACCTCAGCGGTGGAAACTGAATAAGGCCGATTGGGAACAATTCCAAAAAAGATGCTCTGAGGATATCACAGAAAATATCCTCCATGAACAGAACCCAGCTGATACCTTTGCTAGCAAGCTACTAAGTATAGCCAGGAAAGTTGTACCCCTAACCTCTGCAAATCCAAAACGGCCTAGCAAACCATGGTTTGATACAGCTTGCAAAAGTGCTATTGGTGATAGGAAAAAACGACTGGCTGCATTTATAAAGAATCCTTCCCAGGAAAACCTAAAGCTATTCAGGATAGCTAGAGCAAAGGCTAGACAAACCATACGGTCAGCCAAAAGGAATTCCTGGAGAAGTTTTGTCGGCAGTCTGGATGCCAAAACTTCTGCTAGAGCGGTTTGGAAGGCAGTAAGGCGAATCAAAGGGAAAGAATCAAATGCAATAGGGCATTTGAAAAACCAAGGACGAACTGTCACGTCCCCCAGAGAAATAGCTGACTGCCTTGCATCCTCAATAGCAGAAAAATCATCCACTGCACACTACACGCCAGAGTTCCAAAAAGTCAAAACCAGGGAGGAAAGACACCCCATTGATTTCAGGTCAGAGAACAATGAAGACTACAACAAACCGTTCTCGCTTGAGGAACTGAGGGAATCGCTGGACAAGTCACATGACACAGCACCTGGAGAAGACGAAATCCATTACCAGTTCCTCAAGCACCTTCCCGAACCCTCATTGGCAGTCCTGCTAGGGGTCTATAACTGTGTGTGGCAAACAGGCGCTTTCCCAAACAGCTGGAGGAAAGCCACAGTTATACCGATACCTAAACCGGGAAGAGACGGCTCTGACCCAGCTAACTATCGACCAATAGCACTAACAAGCTGCATCTGCAAAACCATGGAAAGAATGATTAACAGTAGGCTGGTCTGGTACCTGGAAAGGAATAAAGTGATCTCAAACTACCAGTGCGGATTCCGGCAGGGGCGGACAACAACTGACCACCTGGTAAGGCTGGAAGCTTATATTAGAAATGCATTACTCAGAAGAGAACATCTAGTAGCTGTATTCTTCGATATAGAAAAGGCCTATGACACAACCTGGAAACATGGCATTCTACGTGACCTGGCGCTTATGGGGCTTAAGGGACACCTCCCCCGTTTTGTGGAGGAATTTCTGAAAGACCGAAAATTTCAGGTTCGAGTGGGCAACTCCGCTTCTGACACTCATGACCAGGAAATGGGTGTACCCCAGGGCAGCATTCTGTCAGTCACCCTGTTCAACATTAAAATAAATAGCATCATAAATGCGCTGTCCCCTGGCATAGAGTGCTCTTTGTATGTTGATGACTTTGTCATTCTTACTTATGGGAAAAACATGAACACCTTAGAAAGAAAATTACAGTTATGTTTAAACAAAATTCAGGGTTGGGCAAACTATAATGGTTTCAAATTCTCAGACTCCAAAACAGTTAGTATGCATTTTTGTAATCTAAGGGGACTCCACCCAGACCCTGAACTATTTATACACAAAAAGAAGATCCCTGTCGTGAAAACTACAAAATTTTTAGGCCTCACCTTAGATTCCAAATTTAATTTTCTCCCCCACATTAAGGAACTTAAGAAGAAATGCCAAAAGTCATTAAACATACTAAGAGTACTCAGCCATACGGACTGGGGAGCTGACAGAGATACCTTGCTGCTGCTCTATCGGAGTCTAATTCGATCCAAGCTAGACTACGGATCCATAATATATGGAGCAGCAAGGAAGTCATACCTAAAAATACTGGAACCAATACAAAATGCTGCCCTGCGTCTCTGTCTCGGCGCGTTTCGTACATCACCTATCCCAAGTCTCCATGTGGAGGCTGGAGAACTCCCCATGGATATAAGAATGAAAAAGCTTGCAATGCAGTATATAGTCAAGCTAAAATCCAACCCCACGAACCCTGCTTTTGACTCCATATTTAACCCCACAGAGGTAGAATTATACAATCGAAGGCCTAACGTCATACAGCCGTTGGGCCTTCGAATGAGAGAACCCATTCAAAATTTAACCCCACCCATTGACCAAATCTCTAAAATAGAAACCCCTCAGAATCCTCCTTGGCTAATGAATAAACCCAAATTAAATTTATCCCTCCTTAATTCCAAAAAAGAAAATACAGACCCAAGCATACTACAAGTCCACTTTAGGGAACTGCAGGAGAGCTACGGAGATTGTGGCACCATCTACACAGACGGATCCAAAATGGAGGGAAAGGTCGCGTGTGCCTGCTCCTTTCGGAACAAAACAATCTCCCGTAGACTCCCCGATGGCTGCTCCATCTTTACGGCCGAATTGCACGCAATATTGCTTGCACTTATGGCCGTAAAAGCATCAGAAAGGAGGAAATTTATAATCTGCTCCGACTCCAAATCTGCATTGCAAGCTTTGGGGCGGATGAAGACTGACATCCCATTGGTACATAAGAGCCTGAAGCTGTTGGACCAAATAACAGCCGACCGTAGGGATGTCACCTTCATCTGGGTCCCCTCCCATGTTGGCATTGAGGGAAACGAAGCCGCAGACAGAGAAGCAAAGAGAGCCCTAAATCATGCGGTGTCAGGAACCCAAATTCCCTACTCGGACCTGAGACAAAGTATTGCCTCTGCCACCTATCGAGAGTGGCAGAACCGATGGGAGGCTGAGACTCACAGTAAACTCAGGCAGATTGTGGCGGATGTCAGGTGGCGGCCCACATCTAAGGGTCTGACAAGGCGTGGTAGCACGACCATGTCCAGACTTAGGATTGGCCACACCTACATCACGCACTCTTTTGTACTGAAGAAAGAGGAGCCCCCACTCTGTGAGTACTGTGACTCTCGCCTCACCGTGGAACATATCCTCGTTGATTGCCCCAGATACCAGGATGTCAGAGCGAAATATTTTAGAGTCACTAATTTAAATACACTATTTGATAATGTCGACCCTGGGAAGGTACTGGGCTTTATCCGGGAAGTGGGGCTATCTACGAAGATCTGATCTATGAATTTTTGAACATGCACTATTTACATTAGATTTTTACCAAATATTTAAATTTTTACTACCTTGACTATTTTAACTGTGAATAGACCTTGATTTTAATGATATGACTGTATAGAATCTGGCCCTGTTGTTTAGAGAGAGAGTAGTCCTTAAGGGACTGCAGGCACGACATGGCCTAAATTGTGCCGATGTGCCTCAAATCACAAACCAAACCAAACCATCAATTCTCTGGCGCTAAAATGTCTTTATTTATTTTCAAATCAACCAATAGATTTGCAACATCGTAATTACGTCTCGGGTAAAACCTGAAGCGCTGTCAAGGATCTAGATTTGTGGGGTAATTCCTGAGGCTCAGTCAAGGGTTTATATTTCTATTTACACATAAGCTTTTAAATGTGAAATATACAAATAAATCTATAATGGCATCTGTGACATATTACCCCCCCCCCTCCATTTAGCATTTGTATGGTAATAGAAATGCTCATATGTATTAAAAATATTTAAATATACACAAGATACATGAAATTATAGAAAAATGGTTGAGGTAACATATATAAAGTCAACTTGAAGATGACATTAAAAAAAAAATGTAAATGCAGTGTCAGGTATATGAGAACAAAATTATTGATGACTTAGAACACCTGTTTCACTATTCAAGTGGTTATGAAAATGAGACAATATCAAAAGTTGTACAAAGCATAATACTTGAATAGATTAAATCTTGAATTGAATGAGTTACTTCTCTTCATGGTGCTTCATGATAAAATTAAAATATGACAATACAAAACTGATATACTACACCTGTGGAAGAAAAATATATACACAATTATGTAAAGAATTAAATACATCTGGAAAGTGTGTCAGCGAAAACATTCTCACGTCCAGGAATTGTCTTGACCTCAAATTGGTAGTCTGTGAGTTGTAGACTCCAACGAGTTAAACGACTGTTCGCTAACTTCTTTGAGTTCAGAAATGCTAGTGGTGCATGATCAGTTAGGAGTGTGAAATGAGCACCTAGTAGATATCTGGAGAACTTGGCTATGGCCCATACAATGGCTAGACATTCACGTTCGATGGTTGAGTATCTGGTTTCAGCTGGTGACAACTTCCTGCTGATGAAAAATACTGGGTGCAAAGTCTCTTGGCATTTCTGTGAAGTGTCTTGGTATTTCTGCATTAGGCATGCACCTATAGCTGAAGATGAAGCATCTGTGGCGAGGTAAAATTGCTTCTCTGGATTCGGAAGTTTGAGAATAGTGTCTCTTGAGAATTCAGCTTTAATGTTCTCAATAGTGGTATGTAACTTTGTAGACCATGGAATCTTCGTTGGCTGTCCTTTCTTAGTGAGTTCAATCAATGGAGCTATGAGTGCTGTGTAACCTGGTATGAAATGTCTGTAGAAATTACACAGACCCAAAATACTTCTCACTTGCTTTTTACTGGTGGGGACTTTGATGTCTAGTATGCGTTGAATAATGTTCTCTTGTGGTCTCAGCGAATTGTAGCTGACTCTATAACCCAGGACCGTCCCGAGACATGACGTTAAACTGCGCTCCTCTTTCCTTAGCACTTTTGGAGCTCAAAAGTGCCCTACTTCTTTTCTATCATTGTGTCTGCCTCCTCTTTTCCTAAGTCTGCCTTCATTGATCATCACACTGTCTCCTTAACTTTAAATTCTCACTACGTCCTAGACCAGTCCGTTTGCCGTGGACTGCGACGGGTAAGGGGGGATAAAGAGATCCTGGTGTTTGAGTGGTGGCTATCTGAGGATAAACCACAACAACACAATACTTTGGCTCCAAGTTCCCCTAGACCTGAGACCCAGATGGCCCGCTCTGGGTCAACCGGCTGGTCATGCCGAGCTACCAGCATAGGTCGTCGACCTATGCTGGAGGGCGGTGGCTGGAGGGTCAATCAGGGAGCTGCTGTATCGGACACATGTCTGATGTAGCAGCTGACTGAGTATAGCACCTGTGTAGCCCTGGCGGGCTCATTCTGGACATCCGAATGGCCCGTCCCCTTGTTGGACTCGATGGCGGGTGGGGAGCACAGGTGCCGAATTAACCAAAATATATATGGACAAAAAAACACACACAAAAATACTTGCCCCAGACCTATGTCTGGGCAAGAAACGACGAATTGACGATAAAAAAGAGGAGGTCCCAAAAAGCTGTGCCACCTGGCCATCATTTCTGGTGGTTAGATGCACAGAGGAGGGAAAAAGCCTGACCAAGTTGAGCCCTTTTATTATCTATAAGGGACTCAAGTCAGTAGTGGGAGAGCCCAAGAGTGTGTCTAAGCTACACAAAACAATGGAACTCCTTGTAGAAGTAGACAGCAAGACACACTCTGATGGGCTTTTAAGATGCAGAAGACTCTGTGATCTCCAAGTGGAAGTCATGCCACACAAGAGTCTGAACACCAGCAGAGGTGTAATCAGCTCTAGGGACCTACTGGAATGTTCCGAGAAGGAAATAGTGGAGGGCATTGAAGGAGTCACCCATGCCCGGCGCATTACCAGGCGCAGGGAGGGTGAGGAGGTCAAAACCGCCACTATTATCCTCACATTCGGAACTAGGACACCGCCAGAGTATGTGAAGGCAGGATACCTACGAGTTCCAGTGAGGCCCTACATACCTAACCCCATGAGGTGCTTCAAGTGCCAGGGTTATGGACACGGCGCGGCAGTCTGCAAGAGGAACACTGTGTGTGCCAGATGTGCTGGAGAGGGTCATGAGGACAAGGGCTGCACAGCCCAGTTCAAATGCCCAAACTGTCAAGCTGGCCACTCAGCCTACTCCAAGGACTGCCCTGTGTGGAAACAGGAGGTTGCCGTGCAGGAGTACAAGGCAAGAAACGGATGTACCTTTAGCCAGGCGAAATCGGCTGTACTGGCCCTACCCAAGGGCCAATTCGGCTTGACAAAGACCTACGCCCAGGCTGTTGCTAAGAAAGGAAGATCCATAGCCACACAGACGGACACATTGACCCCACCACCCCCTCCTCCTCCCCCAACTCAGAAGAAAACACCGCCAAAGAACACACCTCTGAAGAAACAAGAAAGCCCTGTTGTCATGCTAAAGAACAGGTTCTCTGTGCTCGCTGATGAGAGCATGGAGACTGAGCAGCATGTCAAAACCAATACTCCGGGAGAACCCGGAGACATCATGTCTGACACAGGTTCTCCTCAGAGAACCCAGCCAGACACCCCAACCTCTACCGAGTTAGAGGTTGACCAACTCCCTAAGGGGAGAAATCAAAGCGGAGAGGATGCCCGAGGTGAGAGAGGAAGAAATAACCTCCGCTCTAACCAGAGGGATCTCCCCTCTCCAGAGAGAAAGACTTCCCCCAAAAGGGGGTTGTCCTCCTCTCCATCCAAACCCAAGAATAAAAATACCAAGGTCACTGGAATAAAGGGAAACCCCTCCGGGGGCCTCCCAAGGCCAAATAGCTCCAAGTAGGTCATCTAGAATAAGCCATGGATTCCAGAATTGTACAGTGGAATTGTAGAGGCCTCAAGGCCAATTACGAGGAAATGCAGCTACTGATGGACTCTGAGACTCCTGTAGCTGTCTGCTTACAGGAAACATTTCTGAAAGATTGCATCAGCTTCCGAAGCTACCGTGCTTACACCAAGAATGTTGAGGATGCAGAGAGAGCATCAGGTGGAGTCTGTATCCTTGTGAAGGATAGCATCCCCCATGAGAGGGTAGAACTACAGACCACACTACAGGCCGTAGCAGCTAGGATAACCCTTCACAAGGTTATCACTTGCTGCAGCCTGTATCTACCACCAGGCGCTCCATTAAACCGAACAGACATGGAGGACCTATTGAAACAACTCCCCCGGCCCTATTTAATCCTTGGGGATTTCAATGCCCATAACACCATGTGGGGATCCAACAATACCGACACAAGAGGTCGTATGCTGGAGGATATCTTCCTCCAACATGATTTATGCATACTTAATGATGCATCACCGACCTACTTGCACCCAGGAACTGGATCATTCACATGCATTGACCTCACCGTATGCGTCCCCGGACTTCTGGACGATTTTAAATGGTCAGTTAGCAATGATCTACGGGGAAGTGATCACTTCCCAATCATCATTACTAACAATCTCCCTTCATTGGGACGACCTCAGCGGTGGAAACTGAATAAGGCCGATTGGGAACAATTCCAAAAAAGATGCTCTGAGGATATCACAGAAAATATCCTCCATGAACAGAACCCAGCTGATACCTTTGCTAGCAAGCTACTAAGTATAGCCAGGAAAGTTGTACCCCTAACCTCTGCAAATCCAAAACGGCCTAGCAAACCATGGTTTGATACAGCTTGCAAAAGTGATATTGGTGATAGGAAAAAACGACTGGCTGCATTTATAAAGAATCCTTCCCAGGAAAACCTAAAGCTATTCAGGATAGCTAGAGCAAAGGCTAGACAAACCATACGGTCAGCCAAAAGGAATTCCTGGAGAAGTTTTGTCGGCAGTCTGGATGCCAAAACTTCTGCTAGAGCGGGTTGGAAGGCAGTAAGGCGAATCAAAGGGAAAGAATCAAATGCAATAGGGCATTTGAAAAACCAAGGACGAACTGTCACGTCCCCCAGAGAAATAGCTGACTGCCTTGCATCCTCAATAGCAGAAAAATCATCCACTGCACACTACACGCCAGAGTTTCAAAAAGTCAAAACCAGGGAGGAAAGACACCCCATTGATTTCAGGTCAGAGAACAATGAAGACTACAACAAACCGTTCTCGCTTGAGGAACTGAGGGAATCGCTGGACAAGTCACATGACACAGCGCCTGGAGAAGACGAAATCCATTACCAGTTCCTCAAGCACCTTCCCAAACCCTCATTGGCAGTCCTGCTAGGGGTCTATAACTGTGTGTGGCAAACAGGCGCTTTCCCAAACAGCTGGAGGAAAGCCACAGTTATACCGATACCTAAACCGGGAAGAGACGGCTCTGACCCAGCTAACTATCGACCAATAGCACTAACAAGCTGCATCTGCAAAACCATGGAAAGAATGATTAACAGTAGGCTGGTCTGGTACCTGGAAAGGAATAAAGTGATCTCAAACTACCAGTGCGGATTCCGGCAGGGGCGGACAACAACTGACCACCTGGTAAGGCTGGAAGCTTATATTAGAAATGCATTACTCAGAAGAGAACATCTAGTAGCTGTATTCTTCGATATAGAAAAGGCCTATGACACAACCTGGAAACATGGCATTCTACGTGACCTGGCGCTTATGGGGCTCAAGGGACACCTCCCCCGTTTTGTGGAGGAATTTCTGAAAGACCGAAAATTTCAGGTTCGAGTGGGCAACTCCGCTTCTGACACTCATGACCAGGAAATGGGTGTACCCCAGGGCAGCATTCTGTCAGTCACCCTGTTCAACATTAAAATAAATAGCATCATAAATGCGCTGTCCCCTGGCATAGAGTGCTCTTTGTATGTTGATGACTTTGTCATTCTTACTTATGGGAAAAACATGAACACCTTAGAAAGAAAATTACAGTTATGTTTAAACAAAATTCAGGGTTGGGCAAACTATAATGGTTTCAAATTCTCAGACTCCAAAACAGTTAGTATGCATTTTTGTAATCTAAGGGGACTCCACCCAGACCCTGAACTATTTATACACAAAAAGAAGATCCCTGTCGTGAAAACTACAAAATTTTTAGGCCTCACCTTAGATTCCAAATTTAATTTTCTCCCCCACATTAAGGAACTTAAGAAGAAATGCCAAAAGTCATTAAACATACTAAGAGTACTCAGCCATACGGACTGGGGAGCTGACAGAGATACCTTGCTGCTGCTCTATCGGAGTCTAATTCGATCCAAGCTAGACTACGGATCCATAATATATGGAGCAGCAAGGAAGTCATACCTAAAAATACTGGAACCAATACAAAATGCTGCCCTGCGTCTCTGTCTCGGCGCGTTTCGTACATCACCTATCCCAAGTCTCCATGTGGAGGCTGGAGAACTCCCCATGGATATAAGAATGAAAAAGCTTGCAATGCAGTATATAGTCAAGCTAAAATCCAACCCCACGAACCCTGCTTTTGACTCCATATTTAACCCCACAGAGGTAGAATTATACAATCGAAGGCCTAACGTCATACAGCCGTTGGGCCTTCGAATGAGAGAACCCATTCAAAATTTAACCCCACCCATTGACCAAATCTCTAAAATAGAAACCCCTCAGAATCCTCCTTGGCTAATGAATAAACCCAAATTAAATTTATCCCTCCTTAATTTCAAAAAAGAAAATACAGACCCAAGCATACTACAAGTCCACTTTAGGGAACTGCAGGAGAGCTACGGAGATTGTGGCACCATCTACACAGACGGATCCAAAATGGAGGGAAAGGTCGCGTGTGCCTGCTCCTTTCGGAACAAAACAATCTCCCGTAGACTCCCCGATGGCTGCTCCATCTTTACGGCCGAATTGCACGCAATATTGCTTGCACTTATGGCCGTAAAAGCATCAGAAAGGAGGAAATTTATAATCTGCTCCGACTCCAAATCTGCATTGCAAGCTTTGGGGCGGATGAAGACTGACATCCCATTGGTACATAAGAGCCTGAAGCTGTTGGACCAAATAACAGCCGACCGCAGGGATGTCACCTTCATCTGGGTCCCCTCCCATGTTGGCATTGAGGGAAACGAAGCCGCAGACAGAGAAGCAAAGAGAGCCCTAAATCATGCGGTGTCAGGAACCCAAATTCCCTACTCGGACCTGAGACAAAGTATTGCCTCTGCCACCTATCGAGAGTGGCAGAACCGATGGGAGGCTGAGACTCACAGTAAACTCAGGCAGATTGTGGCGGATGTCAGGTGGCGGCCCACATCTAAGGGTCTGACAAGGCGTGGTAGCACAACCATGTCCAGACTTAGGATTGGCCACACCTACATCACGCACTCTTTTGTACTGAAGAGAGAGGAGCCCCCACTTTGCGAGTACTGTGACTCTCGCCTCACCGTGGAACATATCCTCGTTGATTGCCCCAGATACCAGGATGTCAGGGCGAAATATTTTAGAACCACTAATCTAAAAACACTATTTAATAATGTCGACCCTGGGAAGGTACTGGGCTTTATTCGGGAAGTGGGGCTATCTACGAAGATGTGATTTCTGAATTTGTGAACATGCACTATTTACATTAGATTTTTACCAAATATTTAAATTTTTACTACCTTTACTATTTTAACTGTGAATAGACCTTGATTTTAATTATATGACTGTATAGAATCTGACCCTTGTTGTTTAGAGAGAGAATAGCCCTTAAGGGACTGCAGGCACGACATGGCCTAAATTGTGCCGATGTGCCTCAAATCACAAATCACAAACCGTTCTCGCTTGAGGAACTGAGGGAATCGCTGGACAAGTCACATGACACAGCACCTGGAGAAGACGAAATCCATTACCAGTTCCTCAAGCACCTTCCCGAACCCTCATTGGCAGTCCTGCTAGGGGTCTATAACTGTGTGTGGCAAACAGGCGCTTTCCCAAACAGCTGGAGGAAAGCCACAGTTATACCGATACCTAAACCGGGAAGAGACGGCTCTGACCCAGCTAACTATCGACCAATAGCACTAACAAGCTGCATCTGCAAAACCATGGAAAGAATGATTAACAGTAGGCTGGTCTGGTACCTGGAAAGGAATAAAGTGATCTCAAACTACCAGTGCGGATTCCGGCAGGGGCGGACAACAACTGACCACCTGGTAAGGCTGGAAGCTTATATTAGAAATGCATTACTCAGAAGAGAACATCTAGTAGCTGTATTCTTCGATATAGAAAAGGCCTATGACACAACCTGGAAACATGGCATTCTACGTGACCTGGCGCTTATGGGGCTTAAGGGACACCTCCCCCGTTTTGTGGAGGAATTTCTGAAAGACCGAAAATTTCAGGTTCGAGTGGGCAACTCCGCTTCTGACACTCATGACCAGGAAATGGGTGTACCCCAGGGCAGCATTCTGTCAGTCACCCTGTTCAACATTAAAATAAATAGCATCATAAATGCGCTGTCCCCTGGCATAGAGTGCTCTTTGTATGTTGATGACTTTGTCATTCTTACTTATGGGAAAAACATGAACACCTTAGAAAGAAAATTACAGTTATGTTTAAACAAAATTCAGGGTTGGGCAAACTATAATGGTTTCAAATTCTCAGACTCCAAAACAGTTAGTATGCATTTTTGTAATCTAAGGGGACTCCACCCAGACCCTGAACTATTTATACACAAAAAGAAGATCCCTGTCGTGAAAACTACAAAATTTTTAGGCCTCACCTTAGATTCCAAATTTAATTTTCTCCCCCACATTAAGGAACTTAAGAAGAAATGCCAAAAGTCATTAAACATACTAAGAGTACTCAGCCATACGGACTGGGGAGCTGACAGAGATACCTTGCTGCTGCTCTATCGGAGTCTAATTCGATCCAAGCTAGACTACGGATCCATAATATATGGAGCAGCAAGGAAGTCATACCTAAAAATACTGGAACCAATACAAAATGCTGCCCTGCGTCTCTGTCTCGGCGCGTTTCGTACATCACCTATCCCAAGTCTCCATGTGGAGGCTGGAGAACTCCCCATGGATATAAGAATGAAAAAGCTTGCAATGCAGTATATAGTCAAGCTAAAATCCAACCCCACGAACCCTGCTTTTGACTCCATATTTAACCCCACAGAGGTAGAATTATACAATCGAAGGCCTAACGTCATACAGCCGTTGGGCCTTCGAATGAGAGAACCCATTCAAAATTTAACCCCACCCATTGACCAAATCTCTAAAATAGAAACCCCTCAGAATCCTCCTTGGCTAATGAATAAACCCAAATTAAATTTATCCCTCCTTAATTCCAAAAAAGAAAATACAGACCCAAGCATACTACAAGTCCACTTTAGGGAACTGCAGGAGAGCTACGGAGATTGTGGCACCATCTACACAGACGGATCCAAAATGGAGGGAAAGGTCGCGTGTGCCTGCTCCTTTCGGAACAAAACAATCTCCCGTAGACTCCCCGATGGCTGCTCCATCTTTACGGCCGAATTGCACGCAATATTGCTTGCACTTATGGCCGTAAAAGCATCAGAAAGGAGGAAATTTATAATCTGCTCCGACTCCAAATCTGCATTGCAAGCTTTGGGGCGGATGAAGACTGACATCCCATTGGTACATAAGAGCCTGAAGCTGTTGGACCAAATAACAGCCGACCGTAGGGATGTCACCTTCATCTGGGTCCCCTCCCATGTTGGCATTGAGGGAAACGAAGCCGCAGACAGAGAAGCAAAGAGAGCCCTAAATCATGCGGTGTCAGGAACCCAAATTCCCTACTCGGACCTGAGACAAAGTATTGCCTCTGCCACCTATCGAGAGTGGCAGAACCGATGGGAGGCTGAGACTCACAGTAAACTCAGGCAGATTGTGGCGGATGTCAGGTGGCGGCCCACATCTAAGGGTCTGACAAGGCGTGGTAGCACGACCATGTCCAGACTTAGGATTGGCCACACCTACATCACGCACTCTTTTGTACTGAAGAAAGAGGAGCCCCCACTCTGTGAGTACTGTGACTCTCGCCTCACCGTGGAACATATCCTCGTTGATTGCCCCAGATACCAGGATGTCAGAGCGAAATATTTTAGAGTCACTAATTTAAATACACTATTTGATAATGTCGACCCTGGGAAGGTACTGGGCTTTATCCGGGAAGTGGGGCTATCTACGAAGATCTGATCTATGAATTTTTGAACATGCACTATTTACATTAGATTTTTACCAAATATTTAAATTTTTACTACCTTGACTATTTTAACTGTGAATAGACCTTGATTTTAATGATATGACTGTATAGAATCTGGCCCTGTTGTTTAGAGAGAGAGTAGTCCTTAAGGGACTGCAGGCACGACATGGCCTAAATTGTGCCGATGTGCCTCAAATCACAAACCAAACCAAACCATCAATTCTCTGGCGCTAAAATGTCTTTATTTATTTTCAAATCAACCAATAGATTTGCAACATCGTAATTACGTCTCGGGTAAAACCTGAAGCGCTGTCAAGGATCTAGATTTGTGGGGTAATTCCTGAGGCTCAGTCAAGGGTTTATATTTCTATTTACACATAAGCTTTTAAATGTGAAATATACAAATAAATCTATAATGGCATCTGTGACATATTACCCCCCCCCCTCCATTTAGCATTTGTATGGTAATAGAAATGCTCATATGTATTAAAAATATTTAAATATACACAAGATACATGAAATTATAGAAAAATGGTTGAGGTAACATATATAAAGTCAACTTGAAGATGACATTAAAAAAAAAATGTAAATGCAGTGTCAGGTATATGAGAACAAAATTATTGATGACTTAGAACACCTGTTTCACTATTCAAGTGGTTATGAAAATGAGACAATATCAAAAGTTGTACAAAGCATAATACTTGAATAGATTAAATCTTGAATTGAATGAGTTACTTCTCTTCATGGTGCTTCATGATAAAATTAAAATATGACAATACAAAACTGATATACTACACCTGTGGAAGAAAAATATATACACAATTATGTAAAGAATTAAATACATCTGGAAAGTGTGTCAGCGAAAACATTCTCACGTCCAGGAATTGTCTTGACCTCAAATTGGTAGTCTGTGAGTTGTAGACTCCAACGAGTTAAACGACTGTTCGCTAACTTCTTTGAGTTCAGAAATGCTAGTGGTGCATGATCAGTTAGGAGTGTGAAATGAGCACCTAGTAGATATCTGGAGAACTTGGCTATGGCCCATACAATGGCTAGACATTCACGTTCGATGGTTGAGTATCTGGTTTCAGCTGGTGACAACTTCCTGCTGATGAAAAATACTGGGTGCAAAGTCTCTTGGCATTTCTGTGAAGTGTCTTGGTATTTCTGCATTAGGCATGCACCTATAGCTGAAGATGAAGCATCTGTGGCGAGGTAAAATTGCTTCTCTGGATTCGGAAGTTTGAGAATAGTGTCTCTTGAGAATTCAGCTTTAATGTTCTCAATAGTGGTATGTAACTTTGTAGACCATGGAATCTTCGTTGGCTGTCCTTTCTTAGTGAGTTCAATCAATGGAGCTATGAGTGCTGTGTAACCTGGTATGAAATGTCTGTAGAAATTACACAGACCCAAAATACTTCTCACTTGCTTTTTACTGGTGGGGACTTTGATGTCTAGTATGCGTTGAATAATGTTCTCTTGTGGTCTCAGCGAATTGTAGCTGACTCTATAACCCAGGAAGGATATTTCTGACATGGCTAGTTCTACCTTACTAGGCTTTATGGTAAAACCATGTTGTTTCAGTATGCTGAAAACTTCTTGTAGTCCTTTGATATGTTCGTTCCATGTCTTATGGAATATGCAAATGTCATCTATATATGACACTGTGTCAGAGCGATTGCCTAGTATGCTGTGAATGGCTCTATTAAAGGTGCTGCTGGCGTTGACTAGACCAAATGGCATGAAGTTGAAATGGAATAGCCCATAAGCTGTGGTGAATGCCGTAAACTGTTTGCATTCTTGTCTGACTGGTATTTGGTAATAACCTCTGGACAGGTCTATTTTGGTGAAGAACTTTGCCTCTGAAAATTTGGTCATAAGATCTTCAGGATTTGGCATAGGATATGAGTCGAGTTGGGTTATTTTATTCAGCTGTCTGAAGTCGACACACATTCTTGGAGTTGTCGTTTGCTTCCGTTTGACAAGAACTATTGGTGCGGCATATGGAGAGTTGGAATGTTCAATGATTCCTTGCTCTAATAGTTGGTTAATTTCTTGTTTAAGAAAGTCTCTGTAGTGTACTGGTAATGGGTAAGGTCTTGCTTTTGTAGGCTTGGAATCAGTAAGTATTATATTGTGTTCCGTAATTGACGTTTTGCCTGGAACATCTGTAAATATGTCTGAATTTTCTTTGAGAATGGTAGTCAGTTCTTTCTGCTTTTGCGGTGTCATTGAATTGAGTTTGATGTCTTGCCAAAATTCAGTTTCTTGCCTTTGTTTTTCAGCTTCTTGCCTTTGTTTTTCAGATTCTTGCTTTTGTTTTTCAGATTCTTGCTCTTGATATTCTTTCTCTTCTTGGCGTTCTGCCCACAGGTCTGGCTTAGGAATTTGCTTCTCTTTTGCTAATTCCATCAATTCAAGGAGTCGTTGTGTTCTAGAACCGGAAGCCATATTTAATTTTTTTGTTAGTTTCTTGTATTGGAGCAAAGTGTACAATATCTGGATTTTGGCTTTATCTCAGATATAATAATAATATAGTGACAAAGTTCTTGAAGCCTCAATTTGCTAATAATGCTTGACAGTAAAATTGTATTTCACTGGAGTCGTAAGCTTCGATATATAGATCTATTGAGCCGAGTACTTTTTTTTACTGGTTTAACAGTTGGTTAAATCTGGTCTTCTGTTTACTTTGTGCCAGACAAATGATTATTTACTGGTCTTCTTTATAATGACTATAATGCCAGTTATTTGCTTTACTGGTCTTTTATATTGCCAGTTATTATGTATATTGGTCTTATTCCTTTTGCCAATTACATATAATAATAGATTTCGTGAGTTAGACGTAACTCTAACGAAAATCTTTATAAAAGAATTATCGATAACCAACTGACCTGTTAAACACAGAAATTCTGTCCTTCGTTAAATAAGAATGAAGTTCCTTTGAAGAGTTTAGAAATTGGTCCTAGATCTTGAATACATTTCGTTAGAAGTTGTCCATAAACTTGTATTAGTCGGAGTGCCAGATGTCACAACGTGAGTGGTGGTGCCGGGGATTTCAATTGAATTAAAATAGTTGAATAAATGACGATCTAGTATTCACAATAAAAGATTCTTTGTTAAAACACAACTCTGGAACTTTATTTAAATATAAAACGTAAGTACAGCTTATGTACAAGTTACAGATCAACAAGCACAAAAAATATTACAAAGGCTTTAAATCAGAGCTCTTAGAAAACGCGACTGTCTACTAGGAAATTCTTTCATCGACTCCTTTCTTTCTACTCTCGTCAATTCTCTGGACTGCGCTCCTCTTTCCTTAGCACTTTTGGAGCTCAAAAGTGCCCTACTTCTTTTCTATCATTGTGTCTGCCTCCTCTTTTCCTAAGTCTGCCTTCATTGATCATCACACTGTCTCCTTAACTTTAAATTCTCACTACGTCCTAGACCAGTCCGTTTGCCGTGGACTGCGACGGGTAAGGGGGGATAAAGAGATCCTGGTGTTTGAGTGGTGGCTATCTGAGGATAAACCACAACAACACAATACTTTGGCTCCAAGTTCCCCTAGACCTGAGACCCAGATGGCCCGCTCTGGGTCAACCGGCTGGTCATGCCGAGCTACCAGCATAGGTCGTCGACCTATGCTGGAGGGCGGTGGCTGGAGGGTCAATCAGGGAGCTGCTGTATCGGACACATGTCTGATGTAGCAGCTGACTGAGTATAGCACCTGTGTAGCCCTGGCGGGCTCATTCTGGACATCCGAATGGCCCGTCCCCTTGTTGGACTCGATGGCGGGTGGGGAGCACAGGTGCCGAATTAACCAAAATATATATGGACAAAAAAACACACACAAAAATACTTGCCCCAGACCTATGTCTGGGCAAGAAACGACGAATTGACGATAAAAAAGAGGAGGTCCCAAAAAGCTGTGCCACCTGGCCATCATTTCTGGTGGTTAGATGCACAGAGGAGGGAAAAAGCCTGACCAAGTTGAGCCCTTTTATTATCTATAAGGGACTCAAGTCAGTAGTGGGAGAGCCCAAGAGTGTGTCTAAGCTACACAAAACAATGGAACTCCTTGTAGAAGTAGACAGCAAGACACACTCTGATGGGCTTTTAAGATGCAGAAGACTCTGTGATCTCCAAGTGGAAGTCATGCCACACAAGAGTCTGAACACCAGCAGAGGTGTAATCAGCTCTAGGGACCTACTGGAATGTTCCGAGAAGGAAATAGTGGAGGGCATTGAAGGAGTCACCCATGCCCGGCGCATTACCAGGCGCAGGGAGGGTGAGGAGGTCAAAACCGCCACTATTATCCTCACATTCGGAACTAGGACACCGCCAGAGTATGTGAAGGCAGGATACCTACGAGTTCCAGTGAGGCCCTACATACCTAACCCCATGAGGTGCTTCAAGTGCCAGGGTTATGGACACGGCGCGGCAGTCTGCAAGAGGAACACTGTGTGTGCCAGATGTGCTGGAGAGGGTCATGAGGACAAGGGCTGCACAGCCCAGTTCAAATGCCCAAACTGTCAAGCTGGCCACTCAGCCTACTCCAAGGACTGCCCTGTGTGGAAACAGGAGGTTGCCGTGCAGGAGTACAAGGCAAGAAACGGATGTACCTTTAGCCAGGCGAAATCGGCTGTACTGGCCCTACCCAAGGGCCAATTCGGCTTGACAAAGACCTACGCCCAGGCTGTTGCTAAGAAAGGAAGATCCATAGCCACACAGACGGACACATTGACCCCACCACCCCCTCCTCCTCCCCCAACTCAGAAGAAAACACCGCCAAAGAACACACCTCTGAAGAAACAAGAAAGCCCTGTTGTCATGCTAAAGAACAGGTTCTCTGTGCTCGCTGATGAGAGCATGGAGACTGAGCAGCATGTCAAAACCAATACTCCGGGAGAACCCGGAGACATCATGTCTGACACAGGTTCTCCTCAGAGAACCCAGCCAGACACCCCAACCTCTACCGAGTTAGAGGTTGACCAACTCCCTAAGGGGAGAAATCAAAGCGGAGAGGATGCCCGAGGTGAGAGAGGAAGAAATAACCTCCGCTCTAACCAGAGGGATCTCCCCTCTCCAGAGAGAAAGACTTCCCCCAAAAGGGGGTTGTCCTCCTCTCCATCCAAACCCAAGAATAAAAATACCAAGGTCACTGGAATAAAGGGAAACCCCTCCGGGGGCCTCCCAAGGCCAAATAGCTCCAAGTAGGTCATCTAGAATAAGCCATGGATTCCAGAATTGTACAGTGGAATTGTAGAGGCCTCAAGGCCAATTACGAGGAAATGCAGCTACTGATGGACTCTGAGACTCCTGTAGCTGTCTGCTTACAGGAAACATTTCTGAAAGATTGCATCAGCTTCCGAAGCTACCGTGCTTACACCAAGAATGTTGAGGATGCAGAGAGAGCATCAGGTGGAGTCTGTATCCTTGTGAAGGATAGCATCCCCCATGAGAGGGTAGAACTACAGACCACACTACAGGCCGTAGCAGCTAGGATAACCCTTCACAAGGTTATCACTTGCTGCAGCCTGTATCTACCACCAGGCGCTCCATTAAACCGAACAGACATGGAGGACCTATTGAAACAACTCCCCCGGCCCTATTTAATCCTTGGGGATTTCAATGCCCATAACACCATGTGGGGATCCAACAATACCGACACAAGAGGTCGTATGCTGGAGGATATCTTCCTCCAACATGATTTATGCATACTTAATGATGCATCACCGACCTACTTGCACCCAGGAACTGGATCATTCACATGCATTGACCTCACCGTATGCGTCCCCGGACTTCTGGACGATTTTAAATGGTCAGTTAGCAATGATCTACGGGGAAGTGATCACTTCCCAATCATCATTACTAACAATCTCCCTTCATTGGGACGACCTCAGCGGTGGAAACTGAATAAGGCCGATTGGGAACAATTCCAAAAAAGATGCTCTGAGGATATCACAGAAAATATCCTCCATGAACAGAACCCAGCTGATACCTTTGCTAGCAAGCTACTAAGTATAGCCAGGAAAGTTGTACCCCTAACCTCTGCAAATCCAAAACGGCCTAGCAAACCATGGTTTGATACAGCTTGCAAAAGTGATATTGGTGATAGGAAAAAACGACTGGCTGCATTTATAAAGAATCCTTCCCAGGAAAACCTAAAGCTATTCAGGATAGCTAGAGCAAAGGCTAGACAAACCATACGGTCAGCCAAAAGGAATTCCTGGAGAAGTTTTGTCGGCAGTCTGGATGCCAAAACTTCTGCTAGAGCGGGTTGGAAGGCAGTAAGGCGAATCAAAGGGAAAGAATCAAATGCAATAGGGCATTTGAAAAACCAAGGACGAACTGTCACGTCCCCCAGAGAAATAGCTGACTGCCTTGCATCCTCAATAGCAGAAAAATCATCCACTGCACACTACACGCCAGAGTTTCAAAAAGTCAAAACCAGGGAGGAAAGACACCCCATTGATTTCAGGTCAGAGAACAATGAAGACTACAACAAACCGTTCTCGCTTGAGGAACTGAGGGAATCGCTGGACAAGTCACATGACACAGCGCCTGGAGAAGACGAAATCCATTACCAGTTCCTCAAGCACCTTCCCAAACCCTCATTGGCAGTCCTGCTAGGGGTCTATAACTGTGTGTGGCAAACAGGCGCTTTCCCAAACAGCTGGAGGAAAGCCACAGTTATACCGATACCTAAACCGGGAAGAGACGGCTCTGACCCAGCTAACTATCGACCAATAGCACTAACAAGCTGCATCTGCAAAACCATGGAAAGAATGATTAACAGTAGGCTGGTCTGGTACCTGGAAAGGAATAAAGTGATCTCAAACTACCAGTGCGGATTCCGGCAGGGGCGGACAACAACTGACCACCTGGTAAGGCTGGAAGCTTATATTAGAAATGCATTACTCAGAAGAGAACATCTAGTAGCTGTATTCTTCGATATAGAAAAGGCCTATGACACAACCTGGAAACATGGCATTCTACGTGACCTGGCGCTTATGGGGCTCAAGGGACACCTCCCCCGTTTTGTGGAGGAATTTCTGAAAGACCGAAAATTTCAGGTTCGAGTGGGCAACTCCGCTTCTGACACTCATGACCAGGAAATGGGTGTACCCCAGGGCAGCATTCTGTCAGTCACCCTGTTCAACATTAAAATAAATAGCATCATAAATGCGCTGTCCCCTGGCATAGAGTGCTCTTTGTATGTTGATGACTTTGTCATTCTTACTTATGGGAAAAACATGAACACCTTAGAAAGAAAATTACAGTTATGTTTAAACAAAATTCAGGGTTGGGCAAACTATAATGGTTTCAAATTCTCAGACTCCAAAACAGTTAGTATGCATTTTTGTAATCTAAGGGGACTCCACCCAGACCCTGAACTATTTATACACAAAAAGAAGATCCCTGTCGTGAAAACTACAAAATTTTTAGGCCTCACCTTAGATTCCAAATTTAATTTTCTCCCCCACATTAAGGAACTTAAGAAGAAATGCCAAAAGTCATTAAACATACTAAGAGTACTCAGCCATACGGACTGGGGAGCTGACAGAGATACCTTGCTGCTGCTCTATCGGAGTCTAATTCGATCCAAGCTAGACTACGGATCCATAATATATGGAGCAGCAAGGAAGTCATACCTAAAAATACTGGAACCAATACAAAATGCTGCCCTGCGTCTCTGTCTCGGCGCGTTTCGTACATCACCTATCCCAAGTCTCCATGTGGAGGCTGGAGAACTCCCCATGGATATAAGAATGAAAAAGCTTGCAATGCAGTATATAGTCAAGCTAAAATCCAACCCCACGAACCCTGCTTTTGACTCCATATTTAACCCCACAGAGGTAGAATTATACAATCGAAGGCCTAACGTCATACAGCCGTTGGGCCTTCGAATGAGAGAACCCATTCAAAATTTAACCCCACCCATTGACCAAATCTCTAAAATAGAAACCCCTCAGAATCCTCCTTGGCTAATGAATAAACCCAAATTAAATTTATCCCTCCTTAATTTCAAAAAAGAAAATACAGACCCAAGCATACTACAAGTCCACTTTAGGGAACTGCAGGAGAGCTACGGAGATTGTGGCACCATCTACACAGACGGATCCAAAATGGAGGGAAAGGTCGCGTGTGCCTGCTCCTTTCGGAACAAAACAATCTCCCGTAGACTCCCCGATGGCTGCTCCATCTTTACGGCCGAATTGCACGCAATATTGCTTGCACTTATGGCCGTAAAAGCATCAGAAAGGAGGAAATTTATAATCTGCTCCGACTCCAAATCTGCATTGCAAGCTTTGGGGCGGATGAAGACTGACATCCCATTGGTACATAAGAGCCTGAAGCTGTTGGACCAAATAACAGCCGACCGCAGGGATGTCACCTTCATCTGGGTCCCCTCCCATGTTGGCATTGAGGGAAACGAAGCCGCAGACAGAGAAGCAAAGAGAGCCCTAAATCATGCGGTGTCAGGAACCCAAATTCCCTACTCGGACCTGAGACAAAGTATTGCCTCTGCCACCTATCGAGAGTGGCAGAACCGATGGGAGGCTGAGACTCACAGTAAACTCAGGCAGATTGTGGCGGATGTCAGGTGGCGGCCCACATCTAAGGGTCTGACAAGGCGTGGTAGCACAACCATGTCCAGACTTAGGATTGGCCACACCTACATCACGCACTCTTTTGTACTGAAGAGAGAGGAGCCCCCACTTTGCGAGTACTGTGACTCTCGCCTCACCGTGGAACATATCCTCGTTGATTGCCCCAGATACCAGGATGTCAGGGCGAAATATTTTAGAACCACTAATCTAAAAACACTATTTAATAATGTCGACCCTGGGAAGGTACTGGGCTTTATTCGGGAAGTGGGGCTATCTACGAAGATGTGATTTCTGAATTTGTGAACATGCACTATTTACATTAGATTTTTACCAAATATTTAAATTTTTACTACCTTTACTATTTTAACTGTGAATAGACCTTGATTTTAATTATATGACTGTATAGAATCTGACCCTTGTTGTTTAGAGAGAGAATAGCCCTTAAGGGACTGCAGGCACGACATGGCCTAAATTGTGCCGATGTGCCTCAAATCACAAATCACAAACCGTTCTCGCTTGAGGAACTGAGGGAATCGCTGGACAAGTCACATGACACAGCACCTGGAGAAGACGAAATCCATTACCAGTTCCTCAAGCACCTTCCCGAACCCTCATTGGCAGTCCTGCTAGGGGTCTATAACTGTGTGTGGCAAACAGGCGCTTTCCCAAACAGCTGGAGGAAAGCCACAGTTATACCGATACCTAAACCGGGAAGAGACGGCTCTGACCCAGCTAACTATCGACCAATAGCACTAACAAGCTGCATCTGCAAAACCATGGAAAGAATGATTAACAGTAGGCTGGTCTGGTACCTGGAAAGGAATAAAGTGATCTCAAACTACCAGTGCGGATTCCGGCAGGGGCGGACAACAACTGACCACCTGGTAAGGCTGGAAGCTTATATTAGAAATGCATTACTCAGAAGAGAACATCTAGTAGCTGTATTCTTCGATATAGAAAAGGCCTATGACACAACCTGGAAACATGGCATTCTACGTGACCTGGCGCTTATGGGGCTTAAGGGACACCTCCCCCGTTTTGTGGAGGAATTTCTGAAAGACCGAAAATTTCAGGTTCGAGTGGGCAACTCCGCTTCTGACACTCATGACCAGGAAATGGGTGTACCCCAGGGCAGCATTCTGTCAGTCACCCTGTTCAACATTAAAATAAATAGCATCATAAATGCGCTGTCCCCTGGCATAGAGTGCTCTTTGTATGTTGATGACTTTGTCATTCTTACTTATGGGAAAAACATGAACACCTTAGAAAGAAAATTACAGTTATGTTTAAACAAAATTCAGGGTTGGGCAAACTATAATGGTTTCAAATTCTCAGACTCCAAAACAGTTAGTATGCATTTTTGTAATCTAAGGGGACTCCACCCAGACCCTGAACTATTTATACACAAAAAGAAGATCCCTGTCGTGAAAACTACAAAATTTTTAGGCCTCACCTTAGATTCCAAATTTAATTTTCTCCCCCACATTAAGGAACTTAAGAAGAAATGCCAAAAGTCATTAAACATACTAAGAGTACTCAGCCATACGGACTGGGGAGCTGACAGAGATACCTTGCTGCTGCTCTATCGGAGTCTAATTCGATCCAAGCTAGACTACGGATCCATAATATATGGAGCAGCAAGGAAGTCATACCTAAAAATACTGGAACCAATACAAAATGCTGCCCTGCGTCTCTGTCTCGGCGCGTTTCGTACATCACCTATCCCAAGTCTCCATGTGGAGGCTGGAGAACTCCCCATGGATATAAGAATGAAAAAGCTTGCAATGCAGTATATAGTCAAGCTAAAATCCAACCCCACGAACCCTGCTTTTGACTCCATATTTAACCCCACAGAGGTAGAATTATACAATCGAAGGCCTAACGTCATACAGCCGTTGGGCCTTCGAATGAGAGAACCCATTCAAAATTTAACCCCACCCATTGACCAAATCTCTAAAATAGAAACCCCTCAGAATCCTCCTTGGCTAATGAATAAACCCAAATTAAATTTATCCCTCCTTAATTCCAAAAAAGAAAATACAGACCCAAGCATACTACAAGTCCACTTTAGGGAACTGCAGGAGAGCTACGGAGATTGTGGCACCATCTACACAGACGGATCCAAAATGGAGGGAAAGGTCGCGTGTGCCTGCTCCTTTCGGAACAAAACAATCTCCCGTAGACTCCCCGATGGCTGCTCCATCTTTACGGCCGAATTGCACGCAATATTGCTTGCACTTATGGCCGTAAAAGCATCAGAAAGGAGGAAATTTATAATCTGCTCCGACTCCAAATCTGCATTGCAAGCTTTGGGGCGGATGAAGACTGACATCCCATTGGTACATAAGAGCCTGAAGCTGTTGGACCAAATAACAGCCGACCGTAGGGATGTCACCTTCATCTGGGTCCCCTCCCATGTTGGCATTGAGGGAAACGAAGCCGCAGACAGAGAAGCAAAGAGAGCCCTAAATCATGCGGTGTCAGGAACCCAAATTCCCTACTCGGACCTGAGACAAAGTATTGCCTCTGCCACCTATCGAGAGTGGCAGAACCGATGGGAGGCTGAGACTCACAGTAAACTCAGGCAGATTGTGGCGGATGTCAGGTGGCGGCCCACATCTAAGGGTCTGACAAGGCGTGGTAGCACGACCATGTCCAGACTTAGGATTGGCCACACCTACATCACGCACTCTTTTGTACTGAAGAAAGAGGAGCCCCCACTCTGTGAGTACTGTGACTCTCGCCTCACCGTGGAACATATCCTCGTTGATTGCCCCAGATACCAGGATGTCAGAGCGAAATATTTTAGAGTCACTAATTTAAATACACTATTTGATAATGTCGACCCTGGGAAGGTACTGGGCTTTATCCGGGAAGTGGGGCTATCTACGAAGATCTGATCTATGAATTTTTGAACATGCACTATTTACATTAGATTTTTACCAAATATTTAAATTTTTACTACCTTGACTATTTTAACTGTGAATAGACCTTGATTTTAATGATATGACTGTATAGAATCTGGCCCTGTTGTTTAGAGAGAGAGTAGTCCTTAAGGGACTGCAGGCACGACATGGCCTAAATTGTGCCGATGTGCCTCAAATCACAAACCAAACCAAACCATCAATTCTCTGGCGCTAAAATGTCTTTATTTATTTTCAAATCAACCAATAGATTTGCAACATCGTAATTACGTCTCGGGTAAAACCTGAAGCGCTGTCAAGGATCTAGATTTGTGGGGTAATTCCTGAGGCTCAGTCAAGGGTTTATATTTCTATTTACACATAAGCTTTTAAATGTGAAATATACAAATAAATCTATAATGGCATCTGTGACATATTACCCCCCCCCCTCCATTTAGCATTTGTATGGTAATAGAAATGCTCATATGTATTAAAAATATTTAAATATACACAAGATACATGAAATTATAGAAAAATGGTTGAGGTAACATATATAAAGTCAACTTGAAGATGACATTAAAAAAAAAATGTAAATGCAGTGTCAGGTATATGAGAACAAAATTATTGATGACTTAGAACACCTGTTTCACTATTCAAGTGGTTATGAAAATGAGACAATATCAAAAGTTGTACAAAGCATAATACTTGAATAGATTAAATCTTGAATTGAATGAGTTACTTCTCTTCATGGTGCTTCATGATAAAATTAAAATATGACAATACAAAACTGATATACTACACCTGTGGAAGAAAAATATATACACAATTATGTAAAGAATTAAATACATCTGGAAAGTGTGTCAGCGAAAACATTCTCACGTCCAGGAATTGTCTTGACCTCAAATTGGTAGTCTGTGAGTTGTAGACTCCAACGAGTTAAACGACTGTTCGCTAACTTCTTTGAGTTCAGAAATGCTAGTGGTGCATGATCAGTTAGGAGTGTGAAATGAGCACCTAGTAGATATCTGGAGAACTTGGCTATGGCCCATACAATGGCTAGACATTCACGTTCGATGGTTGAGTATCTGGTTTCAGCTGGTGACAACTTCCTGCTGATGAAAAATACTGGGTGCAAAGTCTCTTGGCATTTCTGTGAAGTGTCTTGGTATTTCTGCATTAGGCATGCACCTATAGCTGAAGATGAAGCATCTGTGGCGAGGTAAAATTGCTTCTCTGGATTCGGAAGTTTGAGAATAGTGTCTCTTGAGAATTCAGCTTTAATGTTCTCAATAGTGGTATGTAACTTTGTAGACCATGGAATCTTCGTTGGCTGTCCTTTCTTAGTGAGTTCAATCAATGGAGCTATGAGTGCTGTGTAACCTGGTATGAAATGTCTGTAGAAATTACACAGACCCAAAATACTTCTCACTTGCTTTTTACTGGTGGGGACTTTGATGTCTAGTATGCGTTGAATAATGTTCTCTTGTGGTCTCAGCGAATTGTAGCTGACTCTATAACCCAGGAAGGATATTTCTGACATGGCTAGTTCTACCTTACTAGGCTTTATGGTAAAACCATGTTGTTTCAGTATGCTGAAAACTTCTTGTAGTCCTTTGATATGTTCGTTCCATGTCTTATGGAATATGCAAATGTCATCTATATATGACACTGTGTCAGAGCGATTGCCTAGTATGCTGTGAATGGCTCTATTAAAGGTGCTGCTGGCGTTGACTAGACCAAATGGCATGAAGTTGAAATGGAATAGCCCATAAGCTGTGGTGAATGCCGTAAACTGTTTGCATTCTTGTCTGACTGGTATTTGGTAATAACCTCTGGACAGGTCTATTTTGGTGAAGAACTTTGCCTCTGAAAATTTGGTCATAAGATCTTCAGGATTTGGCATAGGATATGAGTCGAGTTGGGTTATTTTATTCAGCTGTCTGAAGTCGACACACATTCTTGGAGTTGTCGTTTGCTTCCGTTTGACAAGAACTATTGGTGCGGCATATGGAGAGTTGGAATGTTCAATGATTCCTTGCTCTAATAGTTGGTTAATTTCTTGTTTAAGAAAGTCTCTGTAGTGTACTGGTAATGGGTAAGGTCTTGCTTTTGTAGGCTTGGAATCAGTAAGTATTATATTGTGTTCCGTAATTGACGTTTTGCCTGGAACATCTGTAAATATGTCTGAATTTTCTTTGAGAATGGTAGTCAGTTCTTTCTGCTTTTGCGGTGTCATTGAATTGAGTTTGATGTCTTGCCAAAATTCAGTTTCTTGCCTTTGTTTTTCAGCTTCTTGCCTTTGTTTTTCAGATTCTTGCTTTTGTTTTTCAGATTCTTGCTCTTGATATTCTTTCTCTTCTTGGCGTTCTGCCCACAGGTCTGGCTTAGGAATTTGCTTCTCTTTTGCTAATTCCATCAATTCAAGGAGTCGTTGTGTTCTAGAACCGGAAGCCATATTTAATTTTTTTGTTAGTTTCTTGTATTGGAGCAAAGTGTACAATATCTGGATTTTGGCTTTATCTCAGATATAATAATAATATAGTGACAAAGTTCTTGAAGCCTCAATTTGCTAATAATGCTTGACAGTAAAATTGTATTTCACTGGAGTCGTAAGCTTCGATATATAGATCTATTGAGCCGAGTACTTTTTTTTACTGGTTTAACAGTTGGTTAAATCTGGTCTTCTGTTTACTTTGTGCCAGACAAATGATTATTTACTGGTCTTCTTTATAATGACTATAATGCCAGTTATTTGCTTTACTGGTCTTTTATATTGCCAGTTATTATGTATATTGGTCTTATTCCTTTTGCCAATTACATATAATAATAGATTTCGTGAGTTAGACGTAACTCTAACGAAAATCTTTATAAAAGAATTATCGATAACCAACTGACCTGTTAAACACAGAAATTCTGTCCTTCGTTAAATAAGAATGAAGTTCCTTTGAAGAGTTTAGAAATTGGTCCTAGATCTTGAATACATTTCGTTAGAAGTTGTCCATAAACTTGTATTAGTCGGAGTGCCAGATGTCACAACGTGAGTGGTGGTGCCGGGGATTTCAATTGAATTAAAATAGTTGAATAAATGACGATCTAGTATTCACAATAAAAGATTCTTTGTTAAAACACAACTCTGGAACTTTATTTAAATATAAAACGTAAGTACAGCTTATGTACAAGTTACAGATCAACAAGCACAAAAAATATTACAAAGGCTTTAAATCAGAGCTCTTAGAAAACGCGACTGTCTACTAGGAAATTCTTTCATCGACTCCTTTCTTTCTACTCTCGTCAATTCTCTGGACTGCGCTCCTCTTTCCTTAGCACTTTTGGAGCTCAAAAGTGCCCTACTTCTTTTCTATCATTGTGTCTGCCTCCTCTTTTCCTAAGTCTGCCTTCATTGATCATCACACTGTCTCCTTAACTTTAAATTCTCACTACGTCCTAGACCAGTCCGTTTGCCGTGGACTGCGACGGGTAAGGGGGGATAAAGAGATCCTGGTGTTTGAGTGGTGGCTATCTGAGGATAAACCACAACAACACAATACTTTGGCTCCAAGTTCCCCTAGACCTGAGACCCAGATGGCCCGCTCTGGGTCAACCGGCTGGTCATGCCGAGCTACCAGCATAGGTCGTCGACCTATGCTGGAGGGCGGTGGCTGGAGGGTCAATCAGGGAGCTGCTGTATCGGACACATGTCTGATGTAGCAGCTGACTGAGTATAGCACCTGTGTAGCCCTGGCGGGCTCATTCTGGACATCCGAATGGCCCGTCCCCTTGTTGGACTCGATGGCGGGTGGGGAGCACAGGTGCCGAATTAACCAAAATATATATGGACAAAAAAACACACACAAAAATACTTGCCCCAGACCTATGTCTGGGCAAGAAACGACGAATTGACGATAAAAAAGAGGAGGTCCCAAAAAGCTGTGCCACCTGGCCATCATTTCTGGTGGTTAGATGCACAGAGGAGGGAAAAAGCCTGACCAAGTTGAGCCCTTTTATTATCTATAAGGGACTCAAGTCAGTAGTGGGAGAGCCCAAGAGTGTGTCTAAGCTACACAAAACAATGGAACTCCTTGTAGAAGTAGACAGCAAGACACACTCTGATGGGCTTTTAAGATGCAGAAGACTCTGTGATCTCCAAGTGGAAGTCATGCCACACAAGAGTCTGAACACCAGCAGAGGTGTAATCAGCTCTAGGGACCTACTGGAATGTTCCGAGAAGGAAATAGTGGAGGGCATTGAAGGAGTCACCCATGCCCGGCGCATTACCAGGCGCAGGGAGGGTGAGGAGGTCAAAACCGCCACTATTATCCTCACATTCGGAACTAGGACACCGCCAGAGTATGTGAAGGCAGGATACCTACGAGTTCCAGTGAGGCCCTACATACCTAACCCCATGAGGTGCTTCAAGTGCCAGGGTTATGGACACGGCGCGGCAGTCTGCAAGAGGAACACTGTGTGTGCCAGATGTGCTGGAGAGGGTCATGAGGACAAGGGCTGCACAGCCCAGTTCAAATGCCCAAACTGTCAAGCTGGCCACTCAGCCTACTCCAAGGACTGCCCTGTGTGGAAACAGGAGGTTGCCGTGCAGGAGTACAAGGCAAGAAACGGATGTACCTTTAGCCAGGCGAAATCGGCTGTACTGGCCCTACCCAAGGGCCAATTCGGCTTGACAAAGACCTACGCCCAGGCTGTTGCTAAGAAAGGAAGATCCATAGCCACACAGACGGACACATTGACCCCACCACCCCCTCCTCCTCCCCCAACTCAGAAGAAAACACCGCCAAAGAACACACCTCTGAAGAAACAAGAAAGCCCTGTTGTCATGCTAAAGAACAGGTTCTCTGTGCTCGCTGATGAGAGCATGGAGACTGAGCAGCATGTCAAAACCAATACTCCGGGAGAACCCGGAGACATCATGTCTGACACAGGTTCTCCTCAGAGAACCCAGCCAGACACCCCAACCTCTACCGAGTTAGAGGTTGACCAACTCCCTAAGGGGAGAAATCAAAGCGGAGAGGATGCCCGAGGTGAGAGAGGAAGAAATAACCTCCGCTCTAACCAGAGGGATCTCCCCTCTCCAGAGAGAAAGACTTCCCCCAAAAGGGGGTTGTCCTCCTCTCCATCCAAACCCAAGAATAAAAATACCAAGGTCACTGGAATAAAGGGAAACCCCTCCGGGGGCCTCCCAAGGCCAAATAGCTCCAAGTAGGTCATCTAGAATAAGCCATGGATTCCAGAATTGTACAGTGGAATTGTAGAGGCCTCAAGGCCAATTACGAGGAAATGCAGCTACTGATGGACTCTGAGACTCCTGTAGCTGTCTGCTTACAGGAAACATTTCTGAAAGATTGCATCAGCTTCCGAAGCTACCGTGCTTACACCAAGAATGTTGAGGATGCAGAGAGAGCATCAGGTGGAGTCTGTATCCTTGTGAAGGATAGCATCCCCCATGAGAGGGTAGAACTACAGACCACACTACAGGCCGTAGCAGCTAGGATAACCCTTCACAAGGTTATCACTTGCTGCAGCCTGTATCTACCACCAGGCGCTCCATTAAACCGAACAGACATGGAGGACCTATTGAAACAACTCCCCCGGCCTTATTTAATCCTTGGGGATTTCAATGCCCATAACACCATGTGGGGATCCAACAATACCGACACAAGAGGTCGTATGCTGGAGGATATCTTCCTCCAACATGATTTATGCATACTTAATGATGCATCACCGACCTACTTGCACCCAGGAACTGGATCATTCACATGCATTGACCTCACCGTATGCGTCCCCGGACTTCTGGACGATTTTAAATGGTCAGTTAGCAATGATCTACGGGGAAGTGATCACTTCCCAATCATCATTACTAACAATCTCCCTTCATTGGGACGACCTCAGCGGTGGAAACTGAATAAGGCCGATTGGGAACAATTCCAAAAAAGATGCTCTGAGGATATCACAGAAAATATCCTCCATGAACAGAACCCAGCTGATACCTTTGCTAGCAAGCTACTAAGTATAGCCAGGAAAGTTGTACCCCTAACCTCTGCAAATCCAAAACGGCCTAGCAAACCATGGTTTGATACAGCTTGCAAAAGTGCTATTGGTGATAGGAAAAAACGACTGGCTGCATTTATAAAGAATCCTTCCCAGGAAAACCTAAAGCTATTCAGGATAGCTAGAGCAAAGGCTAGACAAACCATACGGTCAGCCAAAAGGAATTCCTGGAGAAGTTTTGTCGGCAGTCTGGATGCCAAAACTTCTGCTAGAGCGGTTTGGAAGGCAGTAAGGCGAATCAAAGGGAAAGAATCAAATGCAATAGGGCATTTGAAAAACCAAGGACGAACTGTCACGTCCCCCAGAGAAATAGCTGACTGCCTTGCATCCTCAATAGCAGAAAAATCATCCACTGCACACTACACGCCAGAGTTCCAAAAAGTCAAAACCAGGGAGGAAAGACACCCCATTGATTTCAGGTCAGAGAACAATGAAGACTACAACAAACCGTTCTCGCTTGAGGAACTGAGGGAATCGCTGGACAAGTCACATGACACAGCACCTGGAGAAGACGAAATCCATTACCAGTTCCTCAAGCACCTTCCCGAACCCTCATTGGCAGTCCTGCTAGGGGTCTATAACTGTGTGTGGCAAACAGGCGCTTTCCCAAACAGCTGGAGGAAAGCCACAGTTATACCGATACCTAAACCGGGAAGAGACGGCTCTGACCCAGCTAACTATCGACCAATAGCACTAACAAGCTGCATCTGCAAAACCATGGAAAGAATGATTAACAGTAGGCTGGTCTGGTACCTGGAAAGGAATAAAGTGATCTCAAACTACCAGTGCGGATTCCGGCAGGGGCGGACAACAACTGACCACCTGGTAAGGCTGGAAGCTTATATTAGAAATGCATTACTCAGAAGAGAACATCTAGTAGCTGTATTCTTCGATATAGAAAAGGCCTATGACACAACCTGGAAACATGGCATTCTACGTGACCTGGCGCTTATGGGGCTTAAGGGACACCTCCCCCGTTTTGTGGAGGAATTTCTGAAAGACCGAAAATTTCAGGTTCGAGTGGGCAACTCCGCTTCTGACACTCATGACCAGGAAATGGGTGTACCCCAGGGCAGCATTCTGTCAGTCACCCTGTTCAACATTAAAATAAATAGCATCATAAATGCGCTGTCCCCTGGCATAGAGTGCTCTTTGTATGTTGATGACTTTGTCATTCTTACTTATGGGAAAAACATGAACACCTTAGAAAGAAAATTACAGTTATGTTTAAACAAAATTCAGGGTTGGGCAAACTATAATGGTTTCAAATTCTCAGACTCCAAAACAGTTAGTATGCATTTTTGTAATCTAAGGGGACTCCACCCAGACCCTGAACTATTTATACACAAAAAGAAGATCCCTGTCGTGAAAACTACAAAATTTTTAGGCCTCACCTTAGATTCCAAATTTAATTTTCTCCCCCACATTAAGGAACTTAAGAAGAAATGCCAAAAGTCATTAAACATACTAAGAGTACTCAGCCATACGGACTGGGGAGCTGACAGAGATACCTTGCTGCTGCTCTATCGGAGTCTAATTCGATCCAAGCTAGACTACGGATCCATAATATATGGAGCAGCAAGGAAGTCATACCTAAAAATACTGGAACCAATACAAAATGCTGCCCTGCGTCTCTGTCTCGGCGCGTTTCGTACATCACCTATCCCAAGTCTCCATGTGGAGGCTGGAGAACTCCCCATGGATATAAGAATGAAAAAGCTTGCAATGCAGTATATAGTCAAGCTAAAATCCAACCCCACGAACCCTGCTTTTGACTCCATATTTAACCCCACAGAGGTAGAATTATACAATCGAAGGCCTAACGTCATACAGCCGTTGGGCCTTCGAATGAGAGAACCCATTCAAAATTTAACCCCACCCATTGACCAAATCTCTAAAATAGAAACCCCTCAGAATCCTCCTTGGCTAATGAATAAACCCAAATTAAATTTATCCCTCCTTAATTCCAAAAAAGAAAATACAGACCCAAGCATACTACAAGTCCACTTTAGGGAACTGCAGGAGAGCTACGGAGATTGTGGCACCATCTACACAGACGGATCCAAAATGGAGGGAAAGGTCGCGTGTGCCTGCTCCTTTCGGAACAAAACAATCTCCCGTAGACTCCCCGATGGCTGCTCCATCTTTACGGCCGAATTGCACGCAATATTGCTTGCACTTATGGCCGTAAAAGCATCAGAAAGGAGGAAATTTATAATCTGCTCCGACTCCAAATCTGCATTGCAAGCTTTGGGGCGGATGAAGACTGACATCCCATTGGTACATAAGAGCCTGAAGCTGTTGGACCAAATAACAGCCGACCGTAGGGATGTCACCTTCATCTGGGTCCCCTCCCATGTTGGCATTGAGGGAAACGAAGCCGCAGACAGAGAAGCAAAGAGAGCCCTAAATCATGCGGTGTCAGGAACCCAAATTCCCTACTCGGACCTGAGACAAAGTATTGCCTCTGCCACCTATCGAGAGTGGCAGAACCGATGGGAGGCTGAGACTCACAGTAAACTCAGGCAGATTGTGGCGGATGTCAGGTGGCGGCCCACATCTAAGGGTCTGACAAGGCGTGGTAGCACGACCATGTCCAGACTTAGGATTGGCCACACCTACATCACGCACTCTTTTGTACTGAAGAAAGAGGAGCCCCCACTCTGTGAGTACTGTGACTCTCGCCTCACCGTGGAACATATCCTCGTTGATTGCCCCAGATACCAGGATGTCAGAGCGAAATATTTTAGAGTCACTAATTTAAATACACTATTTGATAATGTCGACCCTGGGAAGGTACTGGGCTTTATCCGGGAAGTGGGGCTATCTACGAAGATCTGATCTATGAATTTTTGAACATGCACTATTTACATTAGATTTTTACCAAATATTTAAATTTTTACTACCTTGACTATTTTAACTGTGAATAGACCTTGATTTTAATGATATGACTGTATAGAATCTGGCCCTGTTGTTTAGAGAGAGAGTAGTCCTTAAGGGACTGCAGGCACGACATGGCCTAAATTGTGCCGATGTGCCTCAAATCACAAATCACAAATCACATTGGTAGTCTACTCTCCCTGTTCTGACATGCTTAGTGGACATGGATGATGGGGGGGGGGGGGGGTTTACATAGGTCAAGCACCCCATCTTAACAAGCATGCTCAGTGGCTACAAGCAGTACAACTGAGGTCACACATTGGCAACATTGGTAGTCTACTCCTCCCTCTCTAGTGTTCTGGCATGCTTAGTGGACATGGGGGGGGGGGGTACATGGGTAAATTGTCTTCATGTAACTGTTCTGACACCATATTATATACAATCAATTGTTAGTCCACTCCCCCCCCCCTCTCTCTCTTTTTTTTTGTAAAGCACCTTCATTCTTCTAGCATGCTCAATAAACGTGAAGGGAAGGGGGCCTAGGGGGAGGATTTCAGATCTCCATTCTTGGCTTGTAAATGATGTCACACCAAGGTCCCTAGACACTCTGTTTTACCTGTAGCTGGCCACACTACAAAGATCAGTGCATGCAAAGGCATAACACCATAACACCTTGACTATATATACAGAATTAAAAACAAAATTAAGAAAACAAACAAGTTTTTTTTTAAGAAAGATATATAGAACATTTTATATACCTTTTTAAAATAAATATACACACTGCTATTGATTACAGAAAAATAAGAATATTAATAAACGATAAAGATCTACACATTTTTGAACAAAATGTTTACATTTTTAAACAAAAGATGGTCTATTTATAGATTGAATTTATATCTTTGTATACATTTTATACATATTAATTCATTATCAAACTAAAATTTTAATATATAGCAGCATGTAAGGAACCTCTAAATTCACTGTTACAACGCAAGACCGGGGCCACAACAGCTGCACACAAATTTAAAGTTTTTCAGCTGTGCTTTAGTCAAGTTTTGTTTTGCATTATATGTGCTGGCAGTGTGCCACCAAGTCACATGAGTCACAGAGAATCTAGGGGTCCCTTTGGTCGTAGGTACCACAGCCTAAATAGGCAGATCACTGAGCGACAAATCATTTTGTAAGATCATCAGGTACCAGTATTTTAAAAGCATTTGCAACAGCGCAAATTAAACCTTCAAATACTGACGATCAGGAAATATTCGATTTTGTGGGTCTGCTAATTTAATATCACTAACTCAGATTTTGTCATCTCATCAAAGATGATAAGTTGAATGTTGTTTCAATGCATTGATTTGTTGAACATTCAATTCTAGAGGGTTGGATGGTAATCTAGATTAGTTATAAAAGTTGTCAACTGCTCCATCTAACAAGCATGCTCAGTGCCTACAAGCAGTACAACCGAGGTAACACATTGGCAACATTGGTAGTCTACTCCTCCCTCTCCAGTGTTCTGGCATGCTTAGTGGACATGAGGGAGGGGTTCCATAGGTAAAGTGCCCCATCTAACTAGCTCAGAGCATGTAACTGGCCTGACACCAGATAGGATCAATAGTTAGTCCACTCCTCCCTCTGTCTTTTTTTTTTTTTTTACTTTTATAGTGTCTTTACTCTTCTAGCATGCTCAGTGGACTTAAAGGGATGGGACCTGGGGGGAGGTGTCCACAGATCTTTATTCTAGGCTTGTAACAGATGTCACACCAAGGTGGTTAGACACTAGTTTTACCTGTAGCTTGTTACACTAAGTGAAGATTTAAAAAATTCCTCAGTTAATCTAATTGGCATCTTACAACTTTTATAACTAATCTAGATTACTTTAATCTAGTCTACATCCAGATTATCTTAAACTACATTACATTAGTTTGCACTTTTATCAATAGAAAAAGTTATGTTGTCTGTATAGCTTGACAGACTAACATCCGTCATGAACAACAGACACCCCCCCCCCCCTTAAAAAAAATTCAGGCTCAATTTATAACATATTTCCTCATCTATTTAGAAGCCAAAAGTAGAAGTCTCATTGAGATGATGCGTCATCAAATTAAAAATAGCCTTAAGCCCATAACCCTTCCCCTTGTTATCCAGAGGGAAAAATTATTTTTTTTCGTATGTCTGCTTTGACATGAAGATGAACTTTGCCATCTCAAGGAAAAGGAAGCACCACGTGTCGGAAATGAGAAAATGGTGGCTGATCAGTAGCAATATAGCAATTCCGGTATAAACATTAAAATAAAGAAGTTATGTTTATAACAAGTGGTTTGTCTGGTTAGCCTTACGAAATGTCGCTGTCTGTTGACCCTGTTTTACTCTATAATTTATTGAGAAATATATATAAAACTATTTATGGTCTTCAAATTCTTATAATTAAACACATTTTCCCCAACATTGTCATTGATTAATTGACAGTTAGGCTTATCCTACATTTGGATCTTCATTATTTGAGCTGTATAGTCTATGTGTCACTAGGTTACATGTAGTTTACATGTACCTGGTAGTTTATATACCCAACCTTCCATTCACTTGTCCTTAATGCTTTTCAGAAAAGTATTATTAAAAGGCTTTTTTTTTTCTACTTACATGTTTATATTTACAATCTATTTACATTATATTTAGGTACTTTGATAAAAATTTCAAACTCAATATATTGTAATAAAACTAATATAGTTAGATAGAACTTTTTAAACTGAGTTTATTGATACCTCTTTTATGTTTCTAAGTTAATTAGAACAGAAGTAATCTAGCAATTTTAGTGGCAAAAATTTTTGCCTATATTTAAAACAAAAACTTTGTGACTGAAAAAGGAAAATTTTGCATTAAAAATGCTGTAACTTTATAACTATTCTGTTATTTGCATGAAATTTTCACCAGAATTGCATAATTATGTCCTGATATTTATTTTAATTTCAAACAAGGGATAGACTTTGACAAAATTTTCTTATGCATTTTTAAAGTAAGGTTACTTGTAAGAAAGAAACGATTGACAAAGTAGTACTTTTTCACATTTAAAAGACAGTAACTTTTGAACCGTAAGAGATAATGGAATACAATTTTAAACAGAGATGCTTGATTATCTGTTGATATTTATTTTTCTTTGAAATTATAGATAGAAGTAAAAAAAAAATATTTTACATTTCAAGACAAGGCACCACGTGTAAAAAAAATGACAGAAAAAATACTCTTATTTTTTTCTGTTAAAAAGGCTGTAATTTTTTTAACTTTCAGAGATATATGAATAAAATTTAAATTTTAATAAAGATATATATAGATCTACTATAAGTGTGTACGACAATCATGTCACACCGCAGCCACATCTCCTTAAGTTATGCCCATCGCCAATGATGTTCTCTGCGGAGAAAATAAATTAGTTCTCAGTCTAAGTCATGATTGAAGCTTGATTTAACACCATATCAGCACTAATAACTTTAATTTTAAAAGAATATTTATTGGACTTGATCCTGTATAAAAATCTATGTAATGTCTCTGTTTGTATAAGTATCTAGCCAAAAAATCTTATCTAGAGGACAACATTTTTAGTAGTCGCAGTACCTCCCATCATACAAAAGTTATAAATATCACCCTTCACCTTTATAACAGTTCCTTGACTAAGAAGATATTCGATGTTACCAAACTTCAGTTCATAACCAGCCGCCGCAGTAGACAAGTCAATAAAATAGAAATCTGCTATGAACTTCTTGAGCTATGTGATGTTGCCAGGCGTAAAAGTTAGCATATCATCCAATACAACTACACCACTGCTGCTCCCTGCCTCTGCATCATCAGTGCATCTATCATGTCACCACACTCACCACCTAGTGGCACACTACTACCAATTAAGCCCATGATGACGTTTTCTGTGAAAATAAAAAAAAATTATTTATTGTCTTTAGTTTGATTTTCAATTATCATATTCATAATTTAACAAAATTTATTAGATTTAGATTTATTTTAGAAAAGTTATTTTCAAACATTTTCCTAGCTTTTGATCTAGCATATTTTATACTAATAATATACTTTTAAATAGACCTACACCTAGTATTCTAAAAATAAAAATCAGTCTCTTTAGAAGATGGGTCCTGCTTTGCTAATCCAGTCTGATCTTAATTATATTTAATTTTTATGAATCCAGTCTTTTTGGACCTAGATCTATTTTAAATCTAATTCCACTGCTAAAAATATATATCTACAATTTAAATTAAATAGATCAAAGATTCAAAGGTTCATCATTTAAGCCTTTTACTGATTGTCTGCAACCTGTATGCCACCAACTATCGCATATATTGCACTGTACCTTAAGGCCATCCCCTTCTCTTGATTGGCATCCCAAGCTAAAGTCTTCGGTCTGAATGCTAGCATTTTCCAATTCGTCATCGTTGTCATCAATCATTTCTGCCTCCATCTGTCTCCAAACTATGGGGTCATCGTTGCTGTCACTAGATGTATTTTGTGGCACACTTGTCAATTTTTAAAGTTGTTTTGCCTCTATTTTCTTTCTTGCCTGCTCTTCTTTTTTCTCTGCATCTCTTGTTTGTTTAATTCTCTTTGCACCTTTTTCTGAACAAGTTCATCTTCTTTCTTCTTTTTATTTTCCTCACGTTTCAACTTGTTTGCTAGGTTTTTCTTATTTCTCCATCATTTTTCTTTTTAAAGACATCCTGAACTCCTCCCCACTCTCTAGGCTAGGTGAGGTTGACATGGTTCCCCTTCCCTTCCCTTGAAAGAAGGCATTTTGAAGATATCTTCTTCTGTCTAGACATTAAAGCCTTGCTCATAACTTGCACCCTCTCCTCAAAAACCTTTCTCTTCCTAGCCTGCTTAACTGCAAATTTTATCAATCTGCCCTTCTCCTTAATAGCTTTTGTCAGCAACCAGTCCATTGTTTTGTTGGCTTGGCACTTAACCTTAGCATCAACAAAACCTATAGAAGCATTAGGGGCCCTCTTACTATGAATATTATGTAAAAGGGCAGATGGCGTTTGTTGCATCATAACTTCTGTCGGGTTAGCCAGTTTCCCTATTAGATAGTCATCTAACTGCCTTTCTAGAACCATAACAAAACATGAAGCTAAGATAGATACTGTCCTAAAGAACCATTCTCCAGGCTGAAGCTGCACATCCCTTAGCACAACAAGCACATCATCGAGTAAGGGGTGTCCAAAAACATCAAACTCCAGGGTGAGGATCGAAGCAGGATTTAGTTGAAGCTCCTTCAATGTAGTGAGGCATTGTCTCACTAAAGGCGTCTGTAACAACACTGAAAATTTCTCATATTAACCTTATAATTACTAATTTAAAAAAGCAGCTAGAAATATGAAATAAAAAAATCTTTACTGTTTCCAAATGGCTCAGTTCTCTCAAACCACTGGACTTGTTATAAAATAGTTTCATCCAAGGACCTTATATGTATAATATAAAGGTATATGTAAATCTATGTATTTTTAAAAATTATATATTTAATTTTATCATTACTTAGACAAGCTCAAAGAATTATAAACAAATGTGTAACATTCTACCTAAGACTCTTATCTGCACCATTACATCTGGGTTGGTCAAATCTTTCTCTATTGCCTCTCTTAGTTTCATGTACTTGCAGAACTTTTCTAAATAGACTGCCACGGAATCTTTTATCTTGTAGATTAATCCCAGCAAGTAGAAATAAAATGTGCAATCTATTTCCAACATATCGAAGAATGTAAGTTTTTTAAAGAACTTCCCTCAGCGGATATGCCTGAAAGCCTTCGGGGTCTCTTGAGTTCTCCTTGTAGCTGTGAACAATATTTAGTGTATGAGTTTAAAAAAATTCTGAACTGTGATTATATTTAAGGCTAGATGATTTCTTTTGATTAAAAGTAATTTATGGTCTACATAGTTACCTTAACTTTGACAGGGCCTTCTTGTCCATACAATGAGGTACTGACACTCCAATCGATATTCAACTTTTTTAGCTCTTTCCGGGTTTCAGAAGCCATTCCATCTTAAGCAGTGGTTCCCAAAGTTTTTTTAGCTCGTAGACACCTTGCAATGTTTTCCGATATTCGGTAGACCCCCTGCTTAGCTAATATTGCAATTCACTGATTCATGAACTTCATATGTATTTTTCACTAATTTCTAACCTTGTAATGTGAAGACTGAAAACAATAATAAATATCCCATCAAGTAAATTAACAGTTAATCTCACAGAATGAAGCCTATGAAACAAGTCTGTTAAATCCGATTTCCTCTCGATTAAATTTCATTTTAAAATGAGATCTTTAACATCCAAGAACTCCTATAGTGTCAAAAAGAAAAAAATCTTCCTATCTAACAAAAGCTTTTTGACAACCATTGAACTAAGTGTGAAGAAGCAACGGATATTGTTATCGTCATTTTCTGAACACATTTGAGCAAGAATTTTTGTATTAAAGTTGCTCTGGTAACTGCAGTGCTAACAAATTAAAGATATTCATGCAATCCACCACTCAGATCTTAAGTTTTCAATGGATTACTCACTGTATTATTAACAATCCAGGTAGGCTTACACTATATCAACAGTAGGACTCAACCATGAAAGGTGCTCCATTCGTTGCTATTGATATTATATTTGATTGCTTTCTCTTTAAAGTAGCCCTTGAAAAATCAAATATTGAAACGCGGTTATCCGTTTTCACAAAAAGAAGTTTTTCTTGGATTTATGAGCATATGCAAATAAAAATGGTTCAATAGGGTTTATTTGTCCACTTGCATAAAGAAATAAGTCATTTGCAAATAATTACATAAGAAGCCTTCAATGTTACTATTCATTTATTTCATCAATTGGCCTTTTAACTGTTTTATTGCTTAGTTGAATTCTTTAATAATACGAGATGAAGGTTTGTGTACAAAATAGTTTTTAAAACTTCAGCTGCTGGCAAAATCATTCTTTTTTTCCCTTTTTGTTTGATGTTTTCCAAATTTCACAAGAAGTAAAAGATACTTTAAGATTTTGGTCTTTTCTCAACTTTATCATTGACTGTTTAAAAGTATTTCAAATCTTAATACATTATCACGGTGGCATCGTCTCAAAGGACTCTCCAGCTTAGAGTGGTTTTATAGTGTCATTGCATAAACTTTGTTACATAAAATACTCAGAGGCAATATAAGTTCAACAAATAAAAAAAAAAATTGCACTACAGTACCGGTGCTGTCTACATTTTATATTTAGATTCTGCATTACTAAATATTAGTTATCTGTAGACTAAAATAAGTAATTTACACGAGGCATTAAAATGTAGGGGAAAGGGGGGTAAAACGTACCCCCTAAGGGAGAAAATTCATAAAAAAAAAAGTTTGGCAAAAAGAATGTTTAAGTTTTATGTCATAGCTTTACAACAACACATACTACAAATGTACAAAGACTGAGTTATTTATATTAAAATAGAAAAAAACACAAAAAAAAAAAAAAGAGTACTATTTACCCTCCCAAGAGTCTAAATAGTACCAGCATGGAGGGTAATAAGTACCAACTATATATATACATAACAATGCAGAAAGATTCACAAACATAACTCACAAGTATAAGTATCAGCATTTTCACAACCTGCACATGCAATATGCACCCAAGAAGCACATATTAAACATTGTATCATATCTTCTTTAAGGTTTTCTTCGCATATAAAACAATACCAATTTTGACTTTTCTCACTCTCATTCTGACCAAACTGAATAGAAATTTTACTTTTTTTTTTCTTTTGTGTTGCAGGAATAATTTGAGTTTGTTGTTTTTTACTTTTTTTTGCAATTGCAGCATCCACAAGAATTTTTTTATAGGGACTGGAAGTTAAAATTTCAGATTGAAAAGATTTTTTTTTCTGTTTAACATGGGGTTTTTCTTTTACTAGGATAGGAGAGATTGCAGTTACAGGGATGTATTTAGACTTTGATTGCCGAGAAGGAATTAAGCAATCATAATGGCCTACATCATCTCCAATATTTGTAAATCGAATAACTACTGCAGGGGAGGAAGGAAAATCATTCATGCCATATTTTAAAACAACATTACTAGTTGCATTCATAATGACAATTGGCTTTCTGAGCAGCTTCGTAGTTGCTATTATCTCTAGCTCGCCAACCATAGTATTTGGTCTAGAAATACTATCTAGCCTTTCAAAAATATTGTCAAATTTTGCATGTGGCATGTCAGCACACAATGTTGCTGCATCAAGGTCAGTATAATGCTCAATGTTTTTACAAATATAGTCAACAACTTGTGCTCTAAGAGAGTCTGCCAATGCCTTTTCTTGTATTTTAACTTGCAGGCTACATACAACTCCACTTGAATCTCTGTCAGTTAGCTGGAGATGTTCATGTAATGAAATGCAAATGCTTCTAAAAAAGCATCTGCCGTCAGGCTCTGTTGGAATTGCATTGTACGCAGATATAGAAAGTTCTAGGTGAGAATAATTTTAATTTATGGAGCTTTGAGTAGTTGCACCAAATCGTGGTTCATTTGATGAAGTGAGTGGGGATGTTGCAACTATTGTTGAGGAGTCTGATGATGACTGCACTAACAACTGATCATGTTGGGAATTTGAGGTTGAAGGGATGGGTTCTACAGGAATATTTATAACTGAGCAAATGGAGGTTTCAAAATCACTTTCAGTGAATATATGTCGATTGCAAGGCCATATGCCACATTTCAAAAAACCATTAGCAAAATTTGCGACCGAAGCTGCTCTTGGGTATGCTCTACCTAAGATGGTAGCCACCTGAAATACAGTAATTCCTCTACCTGGATGATTAAAAAGCCACTTATCTGACTCTTGTACATAACAGCTTTGCAGAGGCTTAAAAAACGAGACATCCAAAGGTTGAAGCTTATGTGTAGTATGAGGGGGCAAGCTGAGCATAATAACACAAGAGTTACTTGCAGCAGTGATGGCTTGCAAATTTTTGCTGTGAGAGGTATGTCCATCCAAGATAAGAAGAACAGGCTTTTCTTTTGATGGTTTTACACTGTTTATAAAATGATCCATCCATTCTGAAAAGCTATCTGCAGTCATCCAGCCACTTTCATTGCATACAGCGATTGTTCCTGGAGGAGCACCATCTAAAAGTTCGCCCTTCATCCGTTTTCGCTTGTAGACAAGCATAGGTGGAATAGCATTTCCTGCTGCATTAGCGCAAAATATTGCTGTGGTGGTAAGACCTCTTTCTGCACTGGTCAACTTCCCCACCTGATGCCTTCCTGTCAAGCTCACCACTTTTTGCTGTTTTTTCTGGACAGTTGAGAGCGCTGTTTCATCGGTATTGAAGATCCTAAGAGCATCTAATTTATTTTCTGTAATGATGCTTTCAAGTTTGTCAAAAAATCTGTTAACTGCTATCTTGTTAAAACCGGTACTACGCGCAAGAGATGTTGCTTCAGGTTGTCGCAAGCTCAGATTGTGACGTTTCTTAAAATCTCTAAACCAGTCTTTTCCTGCCATTCCTTCTGTTTTATTAAATCTGTGAGACAAGCCATTTTTTTCTGCTATTTGGTATGCAAGACATCTTATATCGTTTCTGGTCAGGCCGAACAGCATTCCTTCCAGTTGATTGATGTGACTGACAAGTTTATTCTCAAGCTCTGCTGGGAGAACTGTCATTCTACCTCTTTGTACTACATTCCCAATCGCAAACTTGTTTTTTCCATCTAAGTGTCTTTTTAGAGTTGTTTAGGTATACCGTAAAGTCTAGACACTTCATTGAGACCATATTTATTCCTCAATGCCTCTAAGGCTTTCTGAAGATCCTCCGGGGACCAGGTTGAAGCTCTGCCCCTGGGTAAAAAAAATAATGAATGTAAATGATTATTAAATAGATTGCTATAGTCTATATGGTATTTTATTTATTTTTTTTAAATGTAGATCTACTTATAGTTAAGGGCTAGATTATGTTTAGTCTAAAATTTAGATATAGCCTTAATTTTATTAAATCTAAATCTACTAGATTTAGTACCTTAATTATCTTTTTTTAGTCTAGACTCTATAGTCTATAGTTATAAAGAAAGTTATTGTTACATAGACATAGAGTAGAGTATAGAGGATGATAGAATATGATTCTAGAACTAGATTATATTATAAATCTAGATCTAGATAGTAGAAAGATCTTTAGCAATTACTAGATCTAGATTCTAGCTTTAAAACATAAAATAAGAAAGTTATTCGATCTACATCTAGATATTATGTCGAGATCAACTGTGGGGCTAAATAGTACCGAATGTCGGATAATTAGTACTTCCGGTACTTTTTACCCTCCTGGCGCCGGTACGATTTACCTCAAGGGGTCAGCCCACATAACGGTTTATCATATTAACGTCTTAAAATAACTGATGTACTGAGGCATTATTTTCAAGAGGAAAGGTTGGTTAACAATGCAATAGCTTTTGGAACATGATAGGTTGCCTCATTAGATAATTATACGATTTCTAACATGTGCAAAAAAGGTAAAAATGAATAAAACCTTACCGTTTTGGTGTCTTTTGATTAAGCTCCATAAAATTAACATGAATGATGACGCTATAGTTGTAGGTCAATATGCCAGGTTTTTTATTTTTAAAGACCATTTCTAAATATGAAAATTTTCGGTGGTACGAATTAAACAGTGGTACGTTTTACCCCCCTTTCCCCTACAATGATTTCCTGTTGGAATAATAGAATTCAAAATTAGAGGACTAACTATGATAAGTTATAGATTATTGTTAATTTCATTGATGTGAAATCAAAATTAAAATCACAACCTTCTCAAATGAGATCCACTCTCGTGGAATCCTAATTCTTTTTGTCACTTTCTTAGACCCCTGCGGGTCTATATAGACCACTTTGGGAATCACTGATCTAAAGGGTGCTTCCTATCAACCATTTTTTCCAGCTTGTCAGACACACACTTATTCGCCTTGGGTCTGTCAAAGAATTGAATAAAGTGTAAAGTACATGTTGCTGTATTCCATGGTAGGTAGAGCACTGACAACCAATATCATGTATGGCATTTAGGATTTGCTCTAGATAATCCTCTGTTGTTCCGCCAGGAATTCCAAAAGTTTGCAGAGTCAGGTTCTGATGCTTTGAGGAAATATGTCAGGAATTAATTTGCTGACCATCAAGTGGTGTCGAGTCCCATGAGAGTGTAAACTAATTTTCTTTGAACATTAGCTCACCAACTTGAATGTCAGAGAGGATTTCTATGTCTAATGCCATATTAGATATAGTCTTCAATACATGGTAGAGCTGTAAAAGAGAGTCCTGTTAGTTCATTGACAAATTTAATTAATGAACACATTTTCTCAAAAAGAACCTGATGTAAAATACAACTATATATACATTTCCTAGTGGAAGGGTCAAACATTTTAGTTTTTTTAGGCACTCAACGTCTTTTTCTACATGCTCTAGTCTGGTGGTATCCAACTCAAACTCTTTTCTTTGTTCTTCTAACATTTTTAACTTAGCCGCCATTCTGTTCACTTTACCCTTAACATTTTTAAACTCCTTCCTAAGCAATGCATTTTTTTCTTTATAATGAGATTTGTTTACAAGAAATATGTTTGGTTTAAACTTTTTGCCACTCTTAGTTCTACTTTCAATCTTTGATTTTCTTGTCTCAATTTCCGTATCACCTCATATTTCCTCTTTTTCATCCTATTTACAACTTAACTTTATAAAGACCAGAAAGAGATTTGAAACTTACCTTCATCTTCTTCAACTTACTATCCAGTACATTATACTTATCTATCCATTCTTGTCTTGTCTCACATCGTTCACAATCATTCCGTAGCTTCTGAACAGGAGCCGAGATCTCTTGAACCTGGTCTACATCTTCCAGCACATCTTCTGTTTCAGGGCATCTGTTGCTTCTTTCTTGATCTTGGCACTTGTACAGGACATTCCAAAAGGTCTTGAATCCACATCCAGTTGGAGCTCAACTGCCTTTTCCAGGAATTTATCTGCTTTATCATATATTTCAGATTCTGTAATACTGTCAGCTGCTTTGATGTCTAAGTGCTATCCGTCTTCTGCAAATGTTGGTCAATCTGTGTATCAGTTACATTCAAATTGGCCTCATTCCATTGGTACAAAAAAAGTTCATACCCATTCCTTACATTTCCCTTTTCAGCATCATTGGCAAATGTAGATATGAAACTATCCAAATCAGGTGATGAAGTCATTTCCAAAGGCAAAGAGCTTAACAAGATATAAATAAAAATGCTTGACTTAGTAAGAACTCAAAACTATTAAACTAATTTTATTATGACATATAATGTTTTTTAATATGAAATGTCTAAATCTAGATTTTAGACTCCTACTCATGTCTACTGAGCCGTCTGAGACATGAGAAGACAAGATTTTAATTTTAAGGAGTAAAAAAAAAGAAAAATCTAGGCCTGATTAGTCAAGAAAAGTAGACATTAAAATAGCCAAAATAACAGTAATTATCTTTAAATGATTTTGAAAAATCTATATAGATCTGTGTTTAATTATCAAGATTATGAAGATATCTGAGAATGTTATTTAAAACAAAAAAATTGAATTATTTTAATTAAAAAACGATTTAATTACTGTTTCCGGTTGGCTCGAAAATAGTAATGGCTACTTTCATTTTGATAGCAATTTTGGCATTCATACCACAAGAGTACCGGTAGAAAATGCATATTATCCTTCCGTCCCGAGACATGACGTTAAACTGCGCTCCTCTTTCCTTAGCACTTTTGGAGCTCAAAAGTGCCCTACTTCTTTTCTATCATTGTGTCTGCCTCCTCTTTTCCTAAGTCTGCCTTCATTGATCATCACACTGTCTCCTTAACTTTAAATTCTCACTACGTCCTAGACCAGTCCGTTTGCCGTGGACTGCGACGGGTAAGGGGGGATAAAGAGATCCTGGTGTTTGAGTGGTGGCTATCTGAGGATAAACCACAACAACACAATACTTTGGCTCCAAGTTCCCCTAGACCTGAGACCCAGATGGCCCGCTCTGGGTCAACCGGCTGGTCATGCCGAGCTACCAGCATAGGTCGTCGACCTATGCTGGAGGGCGGTGGCTGGAGGGTCAATCAGGGAGCTGCTGTATCGGACACATGTCTGATGTAGCAGCTGACTGAGTATAGCACCTGTGTAGCCCTGGCGGGCTCATTCTGGACATCCGAATGGCCCGTCCCCTTGTTGGACTCGATGGCGGGTGGGGAGCACAGGTGCCGAATTAACCAAAATATATATGGACAAAAAAACACACACAAAAATACTTGCCCCAGACCTATGTCTGGGCAAGAAACGACGAATTGACGATAAAAAAGAGGAGGTCCCAAAAAGCTGTGCCACCTGGCCATCATTTCTGGTGGTTAGATGCACAGAGGAGGGAAAAAGCCTGACCAAGTTGAGCCCTTTTATTATCTATAAGGGACTCAAGTCAGTAGTGGGAGAGCCCATGAGTGTGTCTAAGCTACACAAAACAATGGAACTCCTTGTAGAAGTAGACAGCAAGACACACTCTGATGGGCTTTTAAGATGCAGAAGACTCTGTGATCTCCAAGTGGAAGTCATGCCACACAAGAGTCTGAACACCAGCAGAGGTGTAATCAGCTCTAGGGACCTACTGGAATGTTCCGAGAAGGAAATAGTGGAGGGCATTGAAGGAGTCACCCATGCCCGGCGCATTACCAGGCGCAGGGAGGGTGAGGAGGTCAAAACCGCCACTATTATCCTCACATTCGGAACTAGGACACCGCCAGAGTATGTGAAGGCAGGATACCTACGAGTTCCAGTGAGGCCCTACATACCTAACCCCATGAGGTGCTTCAAGTGCCAGGGTTATGGACACGGCGCGGCAGTCTGCAAGAGGAACACTGTGTGTGCCAGATGTGCTGGAGAGGGTCATGAGGACAAGGGCTGCACAGCCCAGTTCAAATGCCCAAACTGTCAAGCTGGCCACTCAGCCTACTCCAAGGACTGCCCTGTGTGGAAACAGGAGGTTGCCGTGCAGGAGTACAAGGCAAGAAACGGATGTACCTTTAGCCAGGCAAAATCGGCTGTACTGGCCCTACCCAAGGGCCAATTCGGCTTGACAAAGACCTACGCCCAGGCTGTTGCTAAGAAAGGAAGATCCATAGCCACACAGACGGACACATTGACCCCACCACCCCCTCCTCCTCCCCCAACTCAGAAGAAAACACCGCCAAAGAACACACCTCTGAAGAAACAAGAAAGCCCTGTTGTCATGCTAAAGAACAGGTTCTCTGTGCTCGCTGATGAGAGCATGGAGACTGAGCAGCATGTCAAAACCAATACTCCGGGAGAACCCGGAGACATCATGTCTGACACAGGTTCTCCTCAGAGAACCCAGCCAGACACCCCAACCTCTACCGAGTTAGAGGTTGACCAACTCCCTAAGGGGAGAAATCAAAGCGGAGAGGATGCCCGAGGTGAGAGAGGAAGAAATAACCTCCGCTCTAACCAGAGGGATCTCCCCTCTCCAGAGAGAAAGACTTCCCCCAAAAGGGGGTTGTCCTCCTCTCCATCCAAACCCAAGAATAAAAATACCAAGGTCACTGGAATAAAGGGAAACCCCTCCGGGGGCCTCCCAAGGCCAAATAGCTCCAAGTAGGTCATCTAGAATAAGCCATGGATTCCAGAATTGTACAGTGGAATTGTAGAGGCCTCAAGGCCAATTACGAGGAAATGCAGCTACTGATGGACTCTGAGACTCCTGTAGCTGTCTGCTTACAGGAAACATTTCTGAAAGATTGCATCAGCTTCCGAAGCTACCGTGCTTACACCAAGAATGTTGAGGATGCAGAGAGAGCATCAGGTGGAGTCTGTATCCTTGTGAAGGATAGCATCCCCCATGAGAGGGTAGAACTACAGACCACACTACAGGCCGTAGCAGCTAGGATAACCCTTCACAAGGTTATCACTTGCTGCAGCCTGTATCTACCACCAGGCGCTCCATTAAACCGAACAGACATGGAGGACCTATTGAAACAACTCCCCCGGCCCTATTTAATCCTTGGGGATTTCAATGCCCATAACACCATGTGGGGATCCAACAATACCGACACAAGAGGTCGTATGCTGGAGGATATCTTCCTCCAACATGATTTATGCATACTTAATGATGCATCACCGACCTACTTGCACCCAGGAACTGGATCATTCACATGCATTGACCTCACCGTATGCGTCCCCGGACTTCTGGACGATTTTAAATGGTCAGTTAGCAATGATCTACGGGGAAGTGATCACTTCCCAATCATCATTACTAACAATCTCCCTTCATTGGGACGACCTCAGCGGTGGAAACTGAATAAGGCCGATTGGGAACAATTCCAAAAAAGATGCTCTGAGGATATCACAGAAAATATCCTCCATGAACAGAACCCAGCTGATACCTTTGCTAGCAAGCTACTAAGTATAGCCAGGAAAGTTGTACCCCTAACCTCTGCAAATCCAAAACGGCCTAGCAAACCATGGTTTGATACAGCTTGCAAAAGTGCTATTGGTGATAGGAAAAAACGACTGGCTGCATTTATAAAGAATCCTTCCCAGGAAAACCTAAAGCTATTCAGGATAGCTAGAGCAAAGGCTAGACAAACCATACGGTCAGCCAAAAGGAATTCCTGGAGAAGTTTTGTCGGCAGTCTGGATGCCAAAACTTCTGCTAGAGCGGTTTGGAAGGCAGTAAGGCGAATCAAAGGGAAAGAATCAAATGCAATAGGGCATTTGAAAAACCAAGGACGAACTGTCACGTCCCCCAGAGAAATAGCTGACTGCCTTGCATCCTCAATAGCAGAAAAATCATCCACTGCACACTACACGCCAGAGTTCCAAAAAGTCAAAACCAGGGAGGAAAGACACCCCATTGATTTCAGGTCAGAGAACAATGAAGACTACAACAAACCGTTCTCGCTTGAGGAACTGAGGGAATCGCTGGACAAGTCACATGACACAGCACCTGGAGAAGACGAAATCCATTACCAGTTCCTCAAGCACCTTCCCGAACCCTCATTGGCAGTCCTGCTAGGGGTCTATAACTGTGTGTGGCAAACAGGCGCTTTCCCAAACAGCTGGAGGAAAGCCACAGTTATACCGATACCTAAACCGGGAAGAGACGGCTCTGACCCAGCTAACTATCGACCAATAGCACTAACAGGCTGCATCTGCAAAACCATGGAAAGAATGATTAACAGTAGGCTGGTCTGGTACCTGGAAAGGAATAAAGTGATCTCAAACTACCAGTGCGGATTCCGGCAGGGGCGGACAACAACTGACCACCTGGTAAGGCTGGAAGCTTATATTAGAAATGCATTACTCAGAAGAGAACATCTAGTAGCTGTATTCTTCGATATAGAAAAGGCCTATGACACAACCTGGAAACATGGCATTCTACGTGACCTGGCGCTTATGGGGCTTAAGGGACACCTCCCCCGTTTTGTGGAGGAATTTCTGAAAGACCGAAAATTTCAGGTTCGAGTGGGCAACTCCGCTTCTGACACTCATGACCAGGAAATGGGTGTACCCCAGGGCAGCATTCTGTCAGTCACCCTGTTCAACATTAAAATAAATAGCATCATAAATGCGCTGTCCCCTGGCATAGAGTGCTCTTTGTATGTTGATGACTTTGTCATTCTTACTTATGGGAAAAACATGAACACCTTAGAAAGAAAATTACAGTTATGTTTAAACAAAATTCAGGGTTGGGCAAACTATAATGGTTTCAAATTCTCAGACTCCAAAACAGTTAGTATGCATTTTTGTAATCTAAGGGGACTCCACCCAGACCCTGAACTATTTATACACAAAAAGAAGATCCCTGTCGTGAAAACTACAAAATTTTTAGGCCTCACCTTAGATTCCAAATTTAATTTTCTCCCCCACATTAAGGAACTTAAGAAGAAATGCCAAAAGTCATTAAACATACTAAGAGTACTCAGCCATACGGACTGGGGAGCTGACAGAGATACCTTGCTGCTGCTCTATCGGAGTCTAATTCGATCCAAGCTAGACTACGGATCCATAATATATGGAGCAGCAAGGAAGTCATACCTAAAAATACTGGAACCAATACAAAATGCTGCCCTGCGTCTCTGTCTCGGCGCGTTTCGTACATCACCTATCCCAAGTCTCCATGTGGAGGCTGGAGAACTCCCCATGGATATAAGAATGAAAAAGCTTGCAATGCAGTATATAGTCAAGCTAAAATCCAACCCCACGAACCCTGCTTTTGACTCCATATTTAACCCCACAGAGGTAGAATTATACAATCGAAGGCCTAACGTCATACAGCCGTTGGGCCTTCGAATGAGAGAACCCATTCAAAATTTAACCCCACCCATTGACCAAATCTCTAAAATAGAAACCCCTCAGAATCCTCCTTGGCTAATGAATAAACCCAAATTAAATTTATCCCTCCTTAATTCCAAAAAAGAAAATACAGACCCAAGCATACTACAAGTCCACTTTAGGGAACTGCAGGAGAGCTACGGAGATTGTGGCACCATCTACACAGACGGATCCAAAATGGAGGGAAAGGTCGCGTGTGCCTGCTCCTTTCGGAACAAAACAATCTCCCGTAGACTCCCCGATGGCTGCTCCATCTTTACGGCCGAATTGCACGCAATATTGCTTGCACTTATGGCCGTAAAAGCATCAGAAAGGAGGAAATTTATAATCTGCTCCGACTCCAAATCTGCATTGCAAGCTTTGGGGCGGATGAAGACTGACATCCCATTGGTACATAAGAGCCTGAAGCTGTTGGACCAAATAACAGCCGACCGTAGGGATGTCACCTTCATCTGGGTCCCCTCCCATGTTGGCATTGAGGGAAACGAAGCCGCAGACAGAGAAGCAAAGAGAGCCCTAAATCATGCGGTGTCAGGAACCCAAATTCCCTACTCGGACCTGAGACAAAGTATTGCCTCTGCCACCTATCGAGAGTGGCAGAACCGATGGGAGGCTGAGACTCACAGTAAACTCAGGCAGATTGTGGCGGATGTCAGGTGGCGGCCCACATCTAAGGGTCTGACAAGGCGTGGTAGCACGACCATGTCCAGACTTAGGATTGGCCACACCTACATCACGCACTCTTTTGTACTGAAGAAAGAGGAGCCCCCACTCTGTGAGTACTGTGACTCTCGCCTCACCGTGGAACATATCCTCGTTGATTGCCCCAGATACCAGGATGTCAGAGCGAAATATTTTAGAGTCACTAATTTAAATACACTATTTGATAATGTCGACCCTGGGAAGGTACTGGGCTTTATCCGGGAAGTGGGGCTATCTACGAAGATCTGATCTATGAATTTTTGAACATGCACTATTTACATTAGATTTTTACCAAATATTTAAATTTTTACTACCTTGACTATTTTAACTGTGAATAGACCTTGATTTTAATGATATGACTGTATAGAATCTGGCCCTGTTGTTTAGAGAGAGAGTAGTCCTTAAGGGACTGCAGGCACGACATGGCCTAAATTGTGCCGATGTGCCTCAAATCACAAACCAAACCATATTATCCTTAATTGATTAGTCTGTAGCTATCAATGCTTCAAATTACTTAGAAGTATGATATAATTACAGAGAAGAAACAAAAAAGTTATCAATATTCAAACTTACCTTATTTTCAACAGGTCCAAGAAAAGTCACTGACAAAACCGCACAGTAAAGTTGGTATCAAAATAATCGTCTTTTCTTTCTGATTCAGATGACGCCCAATTAGTATCGATAACTAAATGAAAAATTTCGATTTAATTAGTATTGTCAAAGCCTTTCTGTGTCAGCTGACAACCTGTGCACTTACTGTGAGAAACATTGAAAAAAGTATATACAGTAGAATCAGATGCACTAATTGAATTGGCAGCCTTGATGCACTAATTAGTAAACAACAGAGGCCTAGATCTAAGTCGGCTAATCAAAGGCCTTGAGTGTAACTGGCTGGAACTGAAGCTAAAGTTTAACAGAATTTTTTAGCGTGTGCATTAAAAATGGTAATTACTTAGGCCCTACAATTTCTGTTGCTATCAAAATGGGTGCAACTAGTGGGTTGTGATGGTTGTTGATGGTGTTATTTCTTTTGTAGCTGCAGGCTCTGTCTCAGGTGGTGTAGGTTCTTGTGTTGCTATTGGTTCAAAAGTCAGAAGATATTGGCCTGTATAAACTAGCAATGTTTTTAAATATTTTGTGAAATCTTTTTTGATATACAGTGTGCTTAAATCGAAATATAAACTCCTTTAAGTGTCCAAACATGTTATGTCTTTAGTTGCAAGCTTTTGGTGTGTTCCATCTAACTTCTTTTCAGAGCCTCTCAATATGTTAAATGTGTGCTTTGGTCTCTGAATTGACAAAATTATAAGAGTGGTTAACTGTTAGATGTCTATATCCTTCACTGTTTAGGCAATCATATGAATGCCAGCAATCACTCATGATGATGGTACCTGGTAAAATTCTCTCTTTAATGGTTTTTAACAGTTTCCTTGGTTCTGTCTTTTACTGGGATAATGAAACACTTGTTTGTATCTCACTTGATACCTCCAAAGACCCACATACCTCACGAAGAAATGGGCACCAATCGAAGCATGTTTTTTCCCCCCAGATATTTAGCTCGATTGCCGTAATAACAATTCTAGGTGGGTTCAGCAGCATCCACATAGAAACTAAGTTGCACACTTTAGTCCGCGTGAATACATGCATTGTCAAACCATGTTCCATAGTTTTGAGAGATTTGAAAACATTGGACAGATACACTTTATTTATTCCTATTTTTAGTAAACGTCCTTTTGTTACAGTAGGAAGTCGAGTCGCATAAAGTCAGTCTTGTCACACTGATCACACTGTCGAGTCTTTTTTAAAACGTCATGGTCATATAAAAATCGTCTCTCTTCATCATTTAAAATATAGTCAAAGCCTTTTTGTGTCAGCTGACAGACAACCTGTGCACTTACTGTGAGAAAAATTAAAACAAGTATCCACAGTGGAATCAGAAGCACAAATGTATAATTGTTTCTTTGTAGCAGCTGCAAGCATTTCTGTAGTTGTGGCCCATGTTGTTTCTTGTTTCATAATTTCCATATGCTGCCGTTAAAAAAAGGATATATGTTAGCTATAAATGCAAGTTCTTTGTCCTTCTCTTATTAATGTAACTTATAATCAAATCTAAAATATTAGTAATAAATGTTACATACTAATTAATTTTTTTTTTTTTTTTTTTTTTTTTTAAAGCAAAAAAATCAATAGCTGCTTACCATGAAGTCACCATCCACAATTGACAAACATCTCAAAATTTTCTTTGATATTTCAATGTTGGTCCTCAGTTAAAAATACTTTTTTGCATCTCACTGGATACCTCCAAAGACCCACATACACCTCTTAAAAAAACGTCCTTTATTGTTCTTACTTCTTCTAAACTCTGCTTCATCTATTTCTACAATATTTCCTTCACCTTCTAGCATTTCAAAATTACTGTAAACATTGTGTTCGCACATTTCCCTTTAAAAAAGGGTGACCAGTCTATGAAGGGTTTCCTTGATAATTTTAGTTCTAGTTGCAGAAAGTCTCCATGAGGACACAGTATAGTTACCTAAAAGGCAACAAATTTACAAACAATATCTTTACTTTTTCAAACCAAGAACCTATGTGTTGAGATATTTTAAAATTTTTGTGTAATAGGGGAGCAGTTTTGTTTAAATAATGATGCATAAATTATCTAAATAGTAGTGTTTATGCTTCTTACCTTTTTCTTAAACATAATTTCCCTGCCCTACCCAAACAAAATTTCATAGTGTGAAACAGATAACAGTTTAATAGTTGCTATGTTATGTTTAACAAAGACTTTCTTGATCTAGCTACTCTAGACCTATCTGTCCGCCAAGAGAGTTGGGGCCAGAGGTAGTGGTAATTAAGTATCTTCGTGGTGTAATTTTACAAAAATTAAGGACGCTTGAAATTCATTAGAAATGTTTAGAATCTAACAGTAGTCTTAATCATTAACAGATAAAAATAAAAGTATTAAGATACTGGTAACCTTCTGACATAAAATGTTTTATTTATTGTCATTTATTGTCATTGCTCTATTATGACACTAAGTCATAATGTTTAATTTTGTAGATATAGATGCATGTTTCATTTTATTCATGCATTTTTTTTATCCATATTTTGCTTGGTTGTTGACTTAATAGATCTCTTTAACTCTTTAAAAAGTTATTAAAAGTTCAATATGCTTCAAAAACATGGCAGCCTGTCTTTCCAATAACAATATACGCTATATAAAATTAAACTTAAATAGTTTCTAAAATATATCTCTTTATCTTCAGAAAAATCAAATTACATTTTCGTAATCGCAATTTTTTCTGCAGATTCTTAAAATAATATAGAAACCTAATTTTGCGTACGTTGTAACGTAACTTAATACCATTATAAGACTAAAAGTAAATAGATCTAGATGCCAATGAGATATAAATTACACATTTTAAAGAATTTTGAAAATCAGATAAGTGGTTCAAATGTTATGAATTGTTTTAGTTCATTTTTCTGACCTCTTTGTCATTTTATTTTAAGAAATTTTGTCCCACTTTTGCTCACTTTTGGTTAAAATCATTTCTTGTGAATAATGTTTAAAACTGATGTTTCTCCATACTTAACAATTTTACTGCTTCATACTGCTCTGTAACAATATTTGTTAAATTTTCAGGAGAAAAACTGTCAATGCTTTCTTTTCTTTGTTGACCTTGATGCTGGATTGACATGAATCTGAACTGCATTGAACATTCTCTCCAAGCCTTCTTTTTCTATAGCCGCATATTTCTTTTCCCTGTCCAATAACTTCCTACTAATATATGCTATTGGGAATTTCCCATCTGGAAATTCTTGTAACAGGACTGCCCCTAGCCCCTGATCGGATGCGTCAGTTCTTACAATCAACTGCCTGTTGAGATCCACTTTAGTTGTCACAGGACGCTAGCAGTGTGCTGGTGCCTGCTTCAACTGGTCATTGTCTAGGGCAATTCTGGAGGCCCGACTGTTGACGCTGGAACGTGTAGGTTATTAATTTTTCGTGGCTTTAGCTGGTCGCGATTTAGGTGTTTGTTTATACAATTAACATATAAAACTAAACACCAGAATTTAGTTAGAAACACAAAGGCGTATAACTTTATTAACATGCAATATAGAATCTTCCAAAAATGTTTAAATACAGGTACATCAATAAAACTGGCGACTAAACTAAGATCTCTAAATGACTGTGAACGTTAGATTTCAATATAGTATTCTAGTACAATATTAGGAAAACACGAAGAAGCGGGAAATGCGACTGTCCGCTCTACAAAACCCACGCCAATTGCCCCTTTGTCCCCAAAATCCCCAGGTCATGTACAATTTCCAGCAATCACTAAAAATCACATCCAGGGCAAAAAAATGAGTTCTGGCCCGTTGATGCTTGTTGAACAAAAAATGCAGTCTCTGTTTGCTGTAGTCCACTCTATGTTGATTATTCTTGGACTTTTCTCTTGTTGTGTACCAGGGTGACATGTTCATTTAAAACAACATTCTGTGTTAGCTGACAAATAAGAACATGCTTTTAGTCTTTAAGAGACAGTTTTCTTGTACCAGGTTTATGGCTGAGGCAAAATAAAATATAGGAGTTGGCTTAACACATTTCAAACAGCCAATAAAACAATTTTTCCACCACCTGATGGTTTTTCTTTCAAAGACACAGTAGTAGGTCACTTACTGGTCTAGCATGACAAAAATGATAACAAGTTAAATCCCATGTAAAAAAATCTACTTGAAAGAAAAAATACATGCTCTTTGCAAATAACAAAGATTAACAGTTATTGACCCATTAAAAAAAAGTTCTACATACTGATGACATCTATGTTAATTGATCTTCAAAGCCTGATTTTAAAAATGTGTTTTATGTTATTTAATGTTCATAAAAATTAAATGTTTCCACTTCTATTCTATTAAATTTGTGTGCATTAGGTTTGCCACCATGCATCCTCTTCTGCTACATTTCAAACTTTTTGTCTTTAGCTTGTTTTTCCTTTTACTTGTTCTTTCTTTTATTCTTTCTCCTCTTCCTTTTTGTTTTTCTCTTTCCATCCATTTACCTAATTATCTATTCTCAATATCTTCTTTTTCTTAGCACTTTCTCTTCATGTTCCTAAGTTCTTCACCACTTATAAGACTTGGCATTGTCTAGATTGGCCACTCACTTTCTCCTCACTTTCCTAAATTCTTCACCACTTATAAGACATGGCATTGTCTAGATTGGCCACTCACTTTCTCCTCACTTTCCTAAGTTCTTCACCACTTATAAGACTTGGCATTGGCCACTCACTTTCTCCTCACTTTCCTAAGTTCTTCACCACTTATAAGACTTGGCATTGTCTAGATTGGCCACTCACTTTCTCCTCACTTTCCTAAATTCTTCACCACTTATAAGACTTGGCATTGGCCACTCACTTTCTCCTCACTTTCCTAAGTTCTTCACCACTTATAAGACTTGGCATTGTCTAGATTGGCCACTCACTTTCTCTTCATTTTCCTAAGTTCTTCACCACTTATAAGACTTGGCATTGTCTAGATTGGCCACTCACTTTCTCTTCATTTTCCTAAATTCTTCACCACTTATAAGACTTGGCATTGTCTAGATTGGCCACTCACTTTCTCCTCACTTTCCTAAATTCTTCACCACTTATAAGACTTGGCATTGTCTAGATTTCTCTTGCCATTCACTTTGCCTTTTATAAAAAGGACAGTTGGAACACTTTGTCACTAGTGATTGTTGCTTGATTGCTGGGATGTCACTTTACTTTGCACATGTCATCCTAGGTGTGCAACAACTTCAGGAATTGTTGGCATCATCATTACAACCTTGGGATTGGTATCCATTTAATTTGGAACAGAACATTTCATAGCTGATGTAGCTCAATCTTGTGCTTTATTATGTCTGTTAGGCCTAATTCCTTAGTGATGACATCTTCGTATTCTACTAGTAGCTGCTTGATTCCTCAAATTCCTTTGGTATTTCTTTAGATACTTCTGTATTTTGTGACACTGCACATATTTCTTTACCTTATTAATTACTTGTGATTACATGCGCATTATTCAAGTCAATCATAGCAACATCATTAGCTAAGAGGCACTGTTATATTTTCTTTATTTATCAATGCTTACAAAGAATAGCTTGAGGGAGTTTTTTTTTCTGCTGGAGCCTCTGACATGTGCTATTTCTGACCACAGAGTCATCAATGCTGTCTCATGCCAACAATGTTACCAGAACATTGTAAACTCTGGGGTTACCCTCCACTCTATGCTTATGGTGTATCTTAAAGGTTTTCTTGACTTTAGCCATGTGGCCCATTCATCTGTCACACCCAGGATGATTGCTTCCACCACAAAGTCTGGTTCACACAAAGGATTTTGAAATATCCTTGATCTTTGTCTTGTTGATTGTGGGAGACCCAGTGGAGAGTGATGTAGACTTTTCTCCCTCCAAAGGACTCATCTCAATTGTAATGTGACTCTCCTCCCCAATGGATTTCTACAAATGAGATTCGGATGTGTTTGGATCCTCTCTTTGTCTATTTCTAAGTAGATTGGTGAGTCGAGAGAGCTCAACTCTAGCTTTCCTTCCTCTTCTCCTTTCCTCTGACTGAGCATTCTCACTTGGATCCTCAGAGAGTTCTTTGCCTTTTGTTTTTTTTTGTTGTTTTTTTGGTGTAGTTGGGGCTGAGTTGTTCCCCATTGTTTTGAGGTTTTTTTTTTTGTCTTTTTTTCTTTCTAGTCCAGGCTCATTGGGCAAGGTCTCACCACTTTATTGATATTGTTGGTTTCTTGGATTTACTGTGATTTTTTTCTCCCCTTGAAGTTGGATTTATTAGGGCATTTGTTTAATCAGTGCCAGCACTGTTGTCTCCTCCCTGGAATGATAACTAGGACTTTGTTTTACATACCATCATCCTCATACTTGAGATTAATGTAATGTGGGACTTCTGTCCCTTTCTTAATTTTGAGCCATGCCGCCCATTCTCGAGTTTTTTCCTGTCTTCACTTCTCTTAGCATTTTGAATTCAGGATATAATTGAATTTGGATGAGGTTCGGGTTTTGAACTATGCTATCGACGTCAAATTCAATATGTATTATAAACAAATTAAAAATGATTCTTAAGGATTACCTTTAAGATAATGGCAAACACTTCTTCTCTGCAGCTTTTCCCTGTTATTTTTCATGTGACTCATCTTGTGGAACTTTGGTTATTGTTGCTGTAAAGCTCTGTTTGGAGAGGTTCACTTTCATATCCTGGGTCCTTTTAATAGATGTCTTTAATAACTGAGGTAGTTATTCCAATCTAGCAAGCTGCTCATTTTTTTTTTGGAGTTTATTGAATACTTGATCTATTATTCTTACACCATTTGTATATCATTATCAAAACTGTAAGTTATCTTTTGGTATTTTTAAAAATCTAATTCTAGCTAATGCAGTATTCTTATTCTATTGAGAGTTATTTCATTTTTAGAAGTATTAAAAATGACTTTAGTCATTCATTTCCTGTGTATTTCTTGACAAGTGAAATTTTTTGGAGCAGGAATCTTTCTTGTCCTTTGTTTCTTTTTCAATTTTCTATATCTTACAATTTTCTTTGTGCCGATGTGCCAAAAACTCAAACTCTTCTTTGTTCAATGAGAAGTTTTAGAATCTTTCCTAAAGTGACTAAAAAGAAAAGGACAATGTTCAATAAGACTCAAAGTCATCTTTTGGCATAGTTTAAAAAGTTGTTCTGGATTAGGGTTAGGATTAGTTTCACTGGATGTTGTTTTGAATTTGGATCAAAAGAATAAAGGAATTAAGAAAAGGTGAGTTTTTTTGTTTCAATTATTTTTTGTTTGTTTTTAGTTTAAGTTTTCATTTCATTGTTAAACAGAAATACAAATAATGCTTTGGAATATACAATATTTAAATTTGTTTTAAATTTGGATTACTTTTCTTTATTTAATCAGTGTTGTGATGAATCAGAAACACTATAATTTGTGTTCTTCTCAAGATTGATTCCTAGAACTTCAGGCAGTTGAATCTCAAAGTCAGAAAAACACCAAAACCACATTATCCACTCAGTCATGTTGGACATTCCCGTAGACTATTTCCTGTGTCCTCTGATAGTGACACAGTTCACTTGGTGATAGTGACACTTGGTGATGATTGCTACTTATCTGTTCAAAGGTAAGATTTGAAGCAGAATATACTTTGGGATTGGAATCTAATATTTTTTTTTTTTAATTCCTCTTATCTCTTTATGGGTAAAGAGTGTCTAGACATGGATCTCAAAAACAGCTTTAACAATTTTCTTAGAAATTTAACAGTATTTGTAATGCCTTTGGGTTAAAAAAAAAAGTACTAGCTAATTGGCCACAATTGGCATATTATAATTTTAAAAATATTATAAGAAAATAATTAAATTTGGTCTTGAGGTCTAGACTATCTATATCTTGAACACACGTATGTCAGCAAGTATTCCTTCATGTATTCAGAGTTAACTAAATAAATAGAAGTTCAGGAATATTTAAAGCACTGTCTTCTAAGTCAGTATCCATAGGTTTATCACCAAATTAGAATCTTCTATACCATATATATAGATCCATTATTCAGACTACTATCTTTTAATGTTGCCTTCATGATAGGATCTGCACTAAACTAGAATTCTATATACTATGAGTAGATTTATACATTGTCATAACCAGGATTTGTGTTGGGGAATAAGGGAGGGGTAAAAATGTTTCCACTTTTTTAAAGTCTTAAGTTATTAAAAGTAAAGTAATGGCTCGTACTAAAAGTCATCGGCTGCATGAAGGAGGTATCGTCCTTTTTTCAACCAAAAAAAAAAGAATTTTTATATCTTACTTGTTAATTAATAGGGGATACTATAAAATACACCTTGCTACCTAGAAATAAATGATTATCGAACCAGTTTATAATTCTCAGAATGGGTATTAAGCTATTGGTCTAATATTTTAAAAAGTTTTCAGTTTGACATGAGGTTAAGTGTCTGGTTTGCTGTTTCTGAACAAAATCTCTTACTAAAAAGAAGCTGATTATCGTTTATTTTCCTAATGTATCTGTATACAAACAAATGTTAAAGGATTTCTAACACATTTAAAATTAGAAAATTGTATACATTGAAATAAAAAAAATATTTTGCATTTTCATTTAAAAATTACCCTTCCCTACCCTTTTTTATTTTTATTTTTTACAAAATAAAGTAGAAATAGCCCCTCACTTGTTTGATCTTAGTCTTGATATAAACTCCTCTAGAGTTTAGAACTCAGTTTGAATTAAATACTGGAATACTGGGGCTATAAGATTTAGCTATATCTTTATAGACTTTCACTTGAAATCAATTAAGGTAGACTGTTTTGGATACTGTTGTAACATTTTTGTGTTTTTTTATTTAATTTAAATTAAATGAAAATGTGAAATTAAAAAGTTGGGATGAATAAACTTGGTATGTTATCATTCTAGAGATTAACACAACAAATAAAGGCAGCAGTAGCTAAATCTAGACTGTAAGGCCCAAAAGAAAGCAACCATCATTGACTCATCAGTCCAAGTAAAACCTGTTGTACACAAAAAGAAAACAGAAGTGTCTGCTAGAGGGAAAATGTCAAAAAAAAGACAACTGGCCTGATTGTTAAAGACAGACTAGGTGCACATGGACAAGCTGTCTTAGCCAAGTAGAGCTCCACTGGCACTGACTCAGGTGATACATAGGAGCTCATACTTTTTTTTTTGTTCCGCTAAATGAAAACTAGCAGAAGATGAATTGGTATTCAAAATATCAAATGAAATGTGTATATTTGTCTTTTCTTTTTTCTTATAAACTGAGAATTCAAAAACTGAAAAAAGTCAAATAATTAAAAAAAAAAAATAAGCTTGATTGATTTATGTGTGTGTTTTTTATTTTTTGATTTTTTTTCCTTTTTTTCTCAGACTCCAAAGCTGCCTATGAAAAAATCAAATGTTGTAAGGAAGATAAAATCTGCTGGGAGGCCAAACTCGACCAAGCACCGGTCCGCAAAGAACAAGTTGACCTCTGCCCGGAAAGGCCACCAAATCACAGATTTAAAAGAAAGAATCATTGTGGTCACTGTCCCTTTCAGCTGGCACCCTTTGCTGAGGCTTGGTTCTGCTCCTTGATGCCACATTGTGTTGCCTCCCTTTGTGTTTTTTTACAATTTGTGTTCGTGTACGGCTGCAGGTAAATATATTCTATTGTTTCTTGTTTTCATTATTATTATTTAGAAGTATTTTGTACCTAGAATACTTTGGTTTTGTCCACATTGATAGACTAGATCATAAGATCTAGAGCTATGAACCGCACACACTTCTTATAAATGTATTTTTTTACTATCAGTATGAGGATATGTTCTATTGGTTTTATTTTTGGTATGTAATAACTTTTTTTCCCTAGTAGTATAATGTCATGGTTCACATCTCCATATTTTTTTATTAAGAGATAATAAGTTTACATTTCTTTAATTTGTCCATCATTGGAGTGTTTGTACTGTATATATTTTCCATGCTAGATCTTTAGATCCATCGAGTTTTGGCTATAATTAAATTGGATTGTCTACATACATTCGGAAATCTCATTTGCCTGTATATTTATGAAGCTTGAATATTATGTAGTTTTCTGTATGTATTTAGAAGGAAAGCTCGCTCTAGAGTTTATTTTAATTTAAAATGGCCTACATTGGAACTTTAGTTCCAATGTGGCTTTGCTGAGCCAAGCTCATCTTGTTTTATGTCTTTATTTTTTATATTTTTCTTTTATGTAACAATGTTTTATGTTTGCCTTTGGCAGGTTTTTTTATCTGGAATAAATGGTGAAATGGGCCTACATGTTGTCTTGGTTATTTGTTCAATTCTGTGCCAAACCCAGCAAACAAAATTATGTATATCAAAGAAATATTCAGAAGGATGATAAAAAAAAAGAAGTAAGTCAAATAGCCAATTAGTTTTGTACATTTTACATTACTTTTACTTTGCTTTAGTTTGTCATTAATCATGTCAGATTTCATTGAACTTTCATTTATCTCAGCTGAAGGCAAAATCCTTAAACCTGGAGCACAACAGTAAGGAGAAAACAAAGCTACACAGTCTCATGAAAGCATCTAGCTCATCAGCAACTTTAGAAGAGTGCTAAAACCATCTGCAAATAAAAACATATGAATCTGAAGAGTCAAGCCATCTGACTGAACTAGATTCATTAGAGGACTTATGGTATTTATTTCATTTAAACTTAGCTCTAAATGTTCAATGTTGTAGTCATTGTCTGTATGGTAAAAAGTTTGTACACATTTCTCCCACAACCAATCTTAGATTAAGCTGAAATTTTGCACAATTATTTCTTTTACCTGACATTACACAGGGTTCGTAGCGCTCCTAAAAACTCCTAAAATCTCCTAAAAAATGAAAAGTCTCCTAAAATCCTAAAATTCTCCTAAAAATAGCCGAAAGTCTCCTAAAATTGTGTCCACTCTCCTAAAATTTTTACCCAATATTTTTTTAAAAATATAATTTTGCTTATTTCTTGCTAAAAATGCGGGGGGAAAACAACAGCGTAACTAGGCATTCTGATCGCATGACCTTACGGGCTGGCTGTGTTAATGAGCTGACCAGTGACGCGTCTACACCGCCTTTTACCCACTTGTGAAGCGCGACCCCGTGATTGAAGATGGCCTTGGTTCAAGCAAGCATTTCACCTGGCAGTATTTTTCTGAAGTCAACGTAGAAATGTTTGTTTCCATTTATTGTTACCACTAAAGACGCGCTAGATCTAGTCTGTAGTGACTATTGTCTATAATTAGAGCAATTACCAGACTAATTTGTAGGCTACACCCCTCCGGGACCTCCCTAACCTAAAATCTTCTTGTTGTAAGTGTAAGACTGACTTCGTGTGGAAAGTCTGTAAATCTTCTAGATCTAGCTAGTATCTAGTACCTGTAATAGTATTTAGATTTAGATCTAAGTTAGATCTAGTGAAGATAATTCGCACCTAACATGAAAACTCCGTGAATTTTTGTCAATTTAATGATATCGATACATCTAATGTCTAGATTAGGGGAAGGTGGGGCTAGTTGTCACAGTTTTCAGATTTTGATATTTTAAACATATTTAGAATTCATTGATTCTCACCAAACTTAACATGCTGTAACTTAAACATTCAGACAACAATTAGAGTAAATGAAATAAACTTTATCTCTTTATTTATCAAAGTTATACAACAAAAAAGTGGCTGGGTTGAGGTTGTGACAATTTGCCCCACACCGGGGTAAGTTGACACAGGCATGGGGTAAAATGTCACACATTTAAAAAATCCCCATATCTTGCTATGTCTAAAAGAAATAGCATATTAAGTCAAGACTTTGTTCTTGTAGTAGTTTCCTTGACTGGCCGTCGTGAAATAATGATATATATGTGAAGGTTCTGACAAGTTTTGGACCTAACAAGAAAAGCTGTAGGTTTTTCTTCAAAATAATGTTTATTTTTTTCTATATAATATTTGTAAAATATCTGTTCACTTCTTCCAGCAATGCACCCACTTCCAACCTATCTAAATAGTAAGACTAGGTAACTTCTTTCCTAAAATAAATGTTGCGCTAGGAGAACATCTTTTCTGTATGTTGATGCTGGCATAACCTTTGTAAACAGCATTATTTAAAGAGAAAGTCGCTTAATACTATTTAGGTATCTATTAGGTATCACCATAAAAAGGAATCAATAAAACAAATAATTATTAATAAACAAATATTAATATTAAAATTTGTTTTCAAAATGCTTAATCTTCATTGGGGCAAGTTGTCACAACTGTGACAAATTACCCCAACCTGTGTGACAACTTGCCCCACAACAATTTTCAGAACATTTATTTTAATAACATTTTATTGGGTCGAGCTTTTTGAAAAAAACTAATTTTAATGTGTAACTAATACACAGAGATATGAAACAGTGTAATGTTAGACAATCATCTCAAAATTATAAGTGTTTTTCAACAAAATTACACAAAAATAAAATTCTACTTTCCGAACAGTCAAAAACAATGAATCGTGATAATTTTAAAATGCGAAAAGGTATCGACTTCATTTTATAACTATTTGTAAATGTTTCGGTAAACATCTCAGCTGTAGTTTCACATTTTTAATAGCGCATCACATTATATCGATATAGTGTTTGTGACAACTTACCCTTGTGACATTTCACCCCACCTACTCTAGAAATATGCTAGATTCTAGATTTACGCTAGATAATTAGCACAAAGAAGTGAAAAGCCCGCAAATTTAGTGACTTAGATCTAGACTGTAGATCTACGGTATATTACTATATCCAGTGAAGATAATTCGCATACTGCCGCGAAAAGTCTGCAAATTTTAGTGACTTAGATCTAGACTCTAGATCTACGGTATATTCAGTGAAGATAATTCGCACACAGCTGCGAACAGTCCGCAAATTTTAGTGACTTATATCTAGACTCTAGATTTACTCTAAATCACTAGAATCCAGTGAAGATAATTCGCACACAGCCGTAAAAAGTCCGCAAAATTTAGTCTAGATCTACTGTAAATTCAGTGAAGATAATTCTCTCACAGCAGTGAAAGTCCGCGCATTTTAAGTGACTTAGATCAAGAGTCTAGATCTACTGTAGATTTAACGAAAATATTTCGCATACAGCTGTGAAAATTCCGTAAAAATTATTTCACTTTAAAAGCCAGGGAAACTATATGGATGGTTGAAAAAGATTCTGCTAGGAAAAAAAAACGCGAATAGGTCCAAAAAAAACAACCCCCCCCCCCCTCCCTTTTCCAATCCAAAAAGCCATTTTTTAGTAAGCAAATGTCAACATTCAAATAGGCCAATATTGCCCTATATATTACTGGCTCTGTTTATGAAAAGGATTTAAGTTAACTAATAGAAGAATAAAACATTACCTCAAATGCACACCATGACTCTAGTATATATAAGATACACATAGGAACTAAAAATGTACATTTCCATCACAGAGAATATACATCATGAATAAGGCCACTCTAAGAATGTTTCTTATTTGTAATGTTTTTAAATAAATCTCTGAAAAAAAAATGGTTGTATGAGGTTTTGGGATGACAGTCAAGTTGTTTGCTAGATTAAAAGATAACTTTCATTACATTTTCTGTGGACATACCACAGCTGATAACATTGTTTCTGTGGCATATTGGCAAGATATTTATTATTTTTAAAATCAAATAACAATAATTGATTTGATAAATGCTTAGTTTTGTGTATGTTTTACTATGTATCACACAAACGGATAGGAAACATACACACACATCATACATTTCATCCTTAAAAAACCTCCTAAAATCTCCTAAAATTTTGTCATGGAAAAGTGCTACTAACCCTGATTACATGAATCAATGAGGTAGTTTCGTATTTCCCCCGAGTCGCGTGGTTGTGTGTATACAACACGCACCGTGCTTAGTTTTAGTTTGTAGTGGGAGTCTGAAGCGTTGTAAGTCAATATTTAGTGGTTTCAATTTACTCATTAGCGCTATACTATAATTTGTTAATAACAGGAGAATCTAGAGATACATTTTTTTAATAGTTTCAACTAAAACAAATAGTTAAACCTTTGATAGAAAGTACCGAAGTGTTGGCCTATAATCTGCCATACTGAGATCAAGATTTCTTGATCTACAATGAATGACTACACTTACAGCTCTTAGCATTCGGGTAACCAGTCCTAGAAAAAAAAAGTAACACTTTCTTTCCCCCCCCCCCCCCCCCCCCCCCTTTCCTCTCTGCCCAAAAGTAAACAAGCTTGAACTTGAGTAGAACACTAAAAGTTGGACAGCAGACCAGTGTGTATTGGTCAGATAGCTCTAGGGCTAGTGTGTAGTCGGTATGTCGACTAGTTGTTATAAAAGATAAAAAGACTGCCATGTGTTTTCCTTGTGCATAATAGGCTTCAGTTGTTTAGCGAACAAATAACACATCTGATAGTCAAGGATTAATCTAGATCTACTATTACAGTTATACAGGCTAAATGTGTCTTACCCCGCCCTTTCATTGTTAAATTTGGTTTCTAAGTAATAAAATGGATCTAGATCTGTTTCGTCGACGCATTTTTGAAACTTTAATGTAACATTTTGTGAATTTCTTAAAAATGATAGAACTTTTAATAACATAATAATACATCATGTATCCAAGACAAAAAAATAATTCGTAATGTTATCGATGTGCATAATGTATTAACAATTAGCGGAATATGAAATACATAACGTTAAAAAATAGCTGAAGTTTATGAAAATAACAATGTTTCAACTAATATGCATATTATCTCATATATAGGCCTATATATATAAATAAATAAATAAATATATATATATATGTGTGTGTGTGTGTGTTTTGTGTAGTTTATACCAAGCCTTTTTTTTAATCTTACTAGAACGTTTGTAAAAACATCTTCTTCTGTATGTGAATGTATCATCAGCAATGTGTTGACGCTTGTTGTGGACTATAAAGGAAATATCATTGATAATTTAAACTCATCCTTAAACAGTTCTTAGCCCTTTATGAAAACATTCGTATAATTATTTGAACATTCAGGGAGTTCCTTGATGTACTCTGTATATTTTAAAATGTTTGTAAATGTAAAATTTCATAAAATTAGAGGTGCAACAGCAATGGAAATATCGGAAGACAAGGCCATTCTCCTCTTTGTTGTCCAACAATCACGTGACTTTGGTTAAAGTAGGTCAGAAATACAGAACTACCTCATTTAAAAAATTAACCAATTAGTTAATTAAATATTAGTAATTAATTATTTTCTTGAACAAGGGAAAGAAAATGTACTAGACAGGTGTGCTACAAGTTGAATTAGTCTCCTTGAGGACTTAAGTTCTGAGTGAATATTTCTTAATTCATGTTATACCCCCTTCTTCTCTCCCCCTTTCACAACTGGCCCCGACACATGATAGGATCATAGCACATTGAGAAAGCAAAAACAATTGGTAAAAATATTTTCAATCACACAGATTTATCATATGACCGATCCAAACTAATTGATATAATAACACTTAATATAAAGCTTTTTTTTCCTAAAGTATTTTAGGATGTAATTTTTGTTTTTCCTGATCAGATGATGTCATGAACACTCTACCTCTACAGAGCCAAGCAGTACCCTTCTTACATTATAGGCACCAGGCAAATTATTTTTAGAACCTTCAACAACCTGGTCTTTCTCTAGGTGAGAATGGTCACCAAGTATTTGTAGTCATGGACCCAGCTCAGTTGGAACAGATTTAGGTAATGCTGGTCACCTTTCCCATAATTTTTTAACTTTTGGTTTAGCTAAGACAGTGAAATGTGTTTTTATCCTTGACATTCAATCACTTTTTTTTCATACATACATACAAGGCATTTAACTTGATGCTTCCTATCCAGTCATTTCATAGGAAATGAGACTACCTAGGCTATATCACATATAATTTGAAACTGACATCTTTCCCAGAAATAACATTGTTAGGATTCAATGGAGACATAAGCTTATCAGGCAGTTTTCAAATCTTTTTTTAGAACTTAAAAAATACCATTGATTACACTAGTTTATGTTTTCTCTAGCAACTGGCTGTTCAACTTTTGGAAAGTCTAAAGTAATGAACAGACCAGTCTCATGGGTTGGAAGAACAAATAGCTGAAAGTAAAAAAGCAAGGCAATAAATTGATGTTGATGAAAGCTGTATGATCTTTTGCTCTAGATTTATTCATCAGAAAAGTGTTGTGTCAACTGAATCACTTAGTTGTTTGTGTTTTCAACAACATGAACATGTTTTTTTTTATATTTTTAACTTGTTTCGTTGTTTTTTTATTTATTCTAAAAATTATCTAATCAAATGTGTACATAAAGTATGATACTTGATTCAGTGCAACAACAAATTGCACTCAGAAGAATGAACTACTGTGTAGTCATGTGAGGAGATAAGAACTTTGATCCACCCATCAAACCACTGCATTGTAGTTTATTAAAAACTATACCAGGAGCTTTTACTAATTGTGTTTCTGTTCAGTATAGTGTGGAGAGAATGGTAGAGTGATTGTGGGTGGGATAGAGCTTTGTGTTTTGTCTAATGATTAAAATAATTATAAATACAAGCCAGCAGCTGTATGCTGTCAATTAATCAAGTGTGGGAATATCATAAGCTGGCCATCCAACTAGTGGCAGTCCTAAATCAACATGTACAGTATTTCTGTTTTGTAAACTAGGACTTGTTCTTGTTGCCTCATTTTATTTTAATTGCTGACTCATGAGATGGAAATATTATATATTTTTGATGGATCTGTTTACATCTTAGTGTTACTTTGTATTATGTTAGTGATGTCAATGATTTGTTCAAATTGAAAACTGGAGTCAAATGTTCTTTGGTGGATATTCATGTTGATTGCTGTGAATGAGTTTTAAATGGAAAAAAAATATTGATATGAAAGATATGAGCATTTATGTATTCTTTAAATAAGATTAAAGTAATCATACCAATGCTTGCCAGCAGTTATGTGTTGATTGACTATTAGATAGCATGTTTTAACACTTTCCTAAAGAAAATTCTTTTTAGAATAACCAGTAATGAGAAAAGCATCCTGTACTAAAAATAACCTGTTTGGTTAAAGAATACTCTTCATTTACTGAAATGTAGTTACTGTAATTTCCCTAACTCAAATGAGCATCTGACATTAGTTAGGGAAAAGTTAAGGTTGGTCTTTTTGCTTTACACATCTGCCCCAAAGATCATAAGCTCGGAAAGGGGAACTTTTTTTTTTTTTTTTTTTTAAAGATTTATTGAACAAGAGTTCAAGTCCCATTGCTGCCACTCTGTTAATTATTATTGAAGCATCAAAACAACAAATGTAGAATTTGAGCAGTAACATTTAATTTGATATCATCTGACACCATCTTGGGCAGAACTTCTTGTTCACAACAAAGGATCATAACTCAAATATAACAGTATTAACAGTTCCTAAAAAATAAGAACTTTTTGTGATTTTATTTTTTTATGTGCCAAAAACTAAAAAAAAACAACCTATTAGAATTACAGAATCTTTTTTTTAATGAGGTGTAACAGAAATAGTTTGTAACCTTATCTCTACTATAAGCTTGGCTATTAAAATGTCTGATTCTTTTTTAGTGTACTCAGCATTACTATACTCAACTCATGCCCTAGTAGTATTTCATTCAGCACAATGAACAATAATTTTTAAAAAAATTCTACTGAAGTTTCAATACTTTTAATACGGTACCAATTGAAAAGCATTCCCAGATGAGCAATACATTCAAGGTTTGTTTCAATGCACTCAACTGAGTTTCCATTAATAAGAACTAACATGTTGAGAAACAAAGCTCCAATTGTATTTTTCAATACAGTAGACTGCATGTGCAATTAAAAACAACTGATGTGTTATACCCATACTGGAAATGGAAGATAATTGTCTGCATCAGTAAAATGTTACACAAGTGTATGTTAATCTTTTCAATGAGTTCAACCACACTGATATCTATTGCAGATCCTTCATGTACTGGTTCTTTTTAAGCAATAAAAATTAAATATAATTCTTTGGCCTTCTTTCTCTATTATTGATTTTTGCAAGGTTCTTTAATTTTTCCATCAATAATTAGTGATGGGAACTAAACTAACTTTTAAAACTAAAATTTTATCATGAATTTCAAAATGTAGTTAAACTAAAAAAAATTTTCATAACTGTTTTGGGGGAAGGGAGGTGGGGCAGGGTTGAACTAGGACTAGATCTATATAGATATAATCATCCAGCTCTATGCTTTACGGTTCGATCTTATTCTTTTAGCATTGTAGAAATATTTATCCATAGTAAAATCAGTAATAAGGAATATGTTTCTAACATAAATGTTAATGCACAATAAAATAAAAAAAAAGATGTCTAAATAAATATGTGTGCTTGTATTTTTGCCTTGAATTAAAACCTTTAGAAAGAAAAGAATGGCCTAGCTGTCGATTTAGAACTCAATAATAAGTCTTAAGACTATAAAAAGAGAGTACTTGATGTTCCTGCAGTAAAAAAATTGTTTGCTGCTAATGAATTGATTAAAACCACTAAATATTGACCTAACTCACTAATCAAATTCCCTCTATAAACAAAAATTGAACACCTCCACGAGGCTCACAAAAAAATTCGGAGCAACCCCATTCATAATATTGCATAGAAGCTTTTGGCAAAAAACATTTTATAATACTTTGGCTACTTTCAGTTGCAAATATTTACTCCCATAACTTTTACCAGCATCTTACTTTACCTTCTTCAAAAGCAGACTGACTAAATAGTTGTTAACTGCATCATTTTTTCTGATAATCAAAGTTATTGATGTGTGTTTCAACCCTGACCACATGTTGAAAAGTTGTAAAAAGTTTAATTAAACTTTTTAGTTAGTAACTAAAAAAAAAAATATTAAACTACGAATTAAACTAAACTTTGTTTCTAGTTAAACAATTTTTTTTAGTTTCTAACTTTTTAGTTAACTTTTGCCCATCACTATCAATAATCTTAGATTTCATTCTCTATCCTTTCTTTGTGTGTGTTATTTATTACTCTGCTATGCATAGGCCTGTACTTGCAATGATAAAAATTGTGAGATGATATCTTTCAATGAAAACCAAAATGCTTAGTACAAATTGAATAAAGTTTTTTATTAAATTATACAAAGTGTATTTATTCAAAAATATATTTGGCATTAGAGTACAAATTTAGGCTACAAATAAATAGATTGTGCTTCTACTAGAATTCTATGATATGACCCAAACATTTTGGTCATCAATACATTATTATTTAAAGTATTGTTAGACATGGATGGCTGCCTGGTCGTGTGGTTTGCTCGCTGGACTGTTGTTCGGATTTGTCGAGGGTTCAAACCCTGCCCGCTCCCATCCCCCGTCGTCCTGCGGGAGGTTTGGACTAGGAAGTAAACTATCTTCAACTCTGAAGGAACATCCGAATTATGTAAAACAAAACATAATTTGCCTCAAGTCCTTTGCTATTTTTTCATTTATAATGTTAACCCAATAAATGTTTCTCAACCTTTTCCCTATCATCCCCCCCTCCAACTTTTCATGTCTAAGGCTGAGCCCCAGTGCCAAACCATTTCCTGCATTAAGAGCTGCAGAAGTAATTTTAAAGAAGGGCAATGTGAGATTTGAAAAAGTCACATAGTAACCTGAGATGAACTCCATTTGGTAGCAAGGCTGGAAGGATTAGTCCTCCCGTAGAGTCTTGGCAAGAAACTCTGCTGTTAGGCGTAGTGCCTTTAAGATCCCATACAAGTCGAGTGACTCTGCAGACTAACTCTGAGCTGCGGAAACTCTTGCAAGATATGCACCACTGTTTCCACTGACTCTCCACAGTGTCGGCAACGGGCATCAAAATTTGTCTGGAACCAGGCAAAGTAAGCACCAACAGGGCAGTGCCCAATGACTGATTGTTCTGGCCTTTAAAGCCTCCACCATGGAGTGACGCAAATGCTGCCAGACTCCACGGGCTTTGTTGGAGTTATCCCAAGATTTCAACCACTTGTCATGTACACACTCTCGGATTTATGTCGTAGCTTGGTTAAACGTACTTGGGGCCTTGAAAGTGGGCACGGCCAGCGCTCCTTCTCGTGCTAGAGCCGCCTTGTTACCCCGCACACCGCAGTGCGAGGGCACCCACAGCATAAAGTTGACAGCTCCAATAAATAGGTGGATGTTATTTGTAGCGCCTAATGCCTCTTCTACCAAAGGTGACTTTCCCCCTCAAGCCAGCCATGGCTTGGAGGCAGAAGCTATAATCGGTAACCATTACAACAGAAGCCGCAACGGTTTCCTTTTTATGGAGTTTTCCCCCTATATGGCGTAGTGCCATGATTATCGTAGTGAGTTCTGCGTCAAAGCTACATGCAGCAAGGCCGCATGCGCCTGACAGCTTGTCTTGTTCGAGGTCCGGGTAACATACAACACATAGTAACCAGCCTGTTTTGGACATAAAAGGCAACAGAATGATGGTACAGTGCTTAGGAAAAATTTGACTCTTCTGACTTGAAAGTAATATGTAGAAAGTAGTAGAAACACATTGGTGGAAATAGATGAAAATGATCTCAATCTTGGTAAAGACAATATATAACTAGTTTTTCTTCAAAGATAAAAAGAAGTCTATTTATTTAATAAAAGTAAAAATATTTATTTAACTTTTAAATGTTGAAACAATTACCTTTTTACTTGATCAATTTTTAAGAATGTATCTAAAACAATAATAATTCAAATCAAACAACAGAATTTTTATCCCTTAAAAAACCCCACAACTTTCTTGCCACTTTTGGAGGGGGAAGATGCGCTCCACAGGTTGACAAATTAGGCCAACACTATTAAAAAACCTTTTGAATAAAATAAACTTGTGGTGAATAGGTCAGAAGATTCATTGCTAAGAATTTTTTCCCCTTGCTTACTAGATTCTATCCTCAGGGTTACTATTAGTTGAGACTTGATAAGAAACTATTGTACATTTAAATTTCTCTTTTACAATGACAGAATGCACCAATAGAAGTTGACTAGAGTATGTTAAAATAAACCCAGGGATAAAGAGAAGCAAAATACATTTAAACACAGGTCTATATTAATATAACACAATCATTAATAGTAACAAAAACTTAAACAAAACTGTTCTAATATGGTTAAACTTTGCATGGAAGATAATCAAAAGAAGCAAATCTTCATGAGTACAATCTGAGCCTAATGCCACTAATAGCCGTTTTGAGATTTTATGGGAGAGAGTAAACTTAGCTGGACATTCTTCTCACTACATAGACCTGTACAAATTATTGTCCCCAGACACCCAGGAACATAATTTCATGCCTCAGAGATTTTGAAAGAGTGAAGACACATATTGACCCAATAAATATAACAAGGTTCCATTTATCACAACGATGCTTTATCTTTTTTTTTTAGGACAGAAGGCCAGGTAGCACAGCATCACTGACTGGATATGGCACAAAGGTATATCACCGATTGATCAGGTTACATGAACTCAAAGAGCTCAGCCTCTAAGAGGCAGCTACTTTTCCAGGAGCCCCAACCAAACCTGCATTTTACTTTCACCATGGATGGGACATGGTTTAAAATAATATAGATCTAGTTAGCATTAATAACTTATGAAATAAACAAAAAAAAATTTAAAACATGTAAAATAAATTTTATAAGGCAAGAAATGTTTTGTTAAACTTATGAACCCAGTCCTTTGATCCTCTATTTTATAAATGAACAACAAAAAAATGCTTTGGCTTGGCTGTAAAAGATATGGACAGTTTTTTTTTTACCAGTATGGAATGAGGTAAATTAATATCAAGCATGTAGGCCTGCAAATTAAAATTTCTAAAAATCACATGAGCAGGGTTGTGAGCCCTGCCCTAAGAAAATTAATCACCAAATTTAAATAAAAAACACAAAGAAGAAAGAGTCCACTAAATGATTTCTAAAATTAAATGTTTCTAGATTTCTTTTCTTTCCACTTGCTGTTTTCAAAAGAACTAAAACGCAGTATGTTGAGCACTACAAAATGAACTTTATCACTGAATAGCAATATAAAGCAATGCATTGCGTTTGTGTAACTAGCATTTCTTTATATAGTTTTAATATACTATATTACTTTTGTTTATACGATTATATGCATTTAGTATGAATCTGTTTTCTACTACTTATTAAAGATAATTTGTTGAATGTTATGCTATACCAAGTTTGTGTTTGGTAAGACAAAATATATTAAACAGTGAGTAATTTTACAGAACATTTAGTCGAAACTCAAGGCTGTTACTTAAATCATGTCAACCACATAAAACAATAGTATAAATAAATAACTACAAGTATCACTACTAAACTCTCTATTCTCATTGCAACATCAATGAGAGTGAGGTTGTGCTTCCTCAGCAGCTGAGTGGGAGACAAGCCAGGATAAAGCTTTATTTTGAGAGTCGTCTGGGAGTTGAGAAGGCAGCTCTGTGACCCTGAATGGCATGGCATGTGACAGAATATCTTTATTGTAAGCACAGACTTTGAGATGATCTGCCATAGTAAGGTAATTGTCTGTAAACTTCCAGGCACGTATAGGTTCAAAGCTGGTACTGAACAACCAACGCTGTTGAAAGTAGAAGAGAATGATTGACTACAAAATATACAACTTACTTGAAAAATTTGCTTTACTGGTATCTTTGAGAAATGTTGTATATAATGATATGAGAGGTGATAATATAGATATCCTATCTGATTATAGGTTTACAACATGGGCTATTATTTCAACACCAGAAGGGTCTAATAAAGTTAACTTTGAAAGTATGAGAAAAAAAAAATTTGACATGTAAATAATAATTTCATTACAATAGTTTAACTTCATAACATAAACTCATAGTGACTGGTCTTATTAATTTGCACTCAGATAAAGCATAGACCACTGTGGAAACCCCCTCCCCCCAATCTATTAAAAATCCTTGAGGTCATAAATAAAATATTTCTTGAAGAAAAATAATTCCACTGACCTTACTGGCTACCCGCCAAGTGTATCCTGAGCCTTCTGCAAGCTTTTGTCTCTGCCAGTTTAAAAGAACTATTCCATGGTCATTGAGTAGACTACAACATACATCACGTAATAGATGACAAGTCAGCGACAAGTTACATAAACTGAAACTATCTAAATGTTGAGCTGCAATAGAAATAGAAACTATTTCACAATAAATAGAAGAGAAAGATGTGTAAGAATACTTTAGATATTTAAATAAAGATGGAATTCTGGGTACTGGTAATGTAAAGTGACAAAAGGACTTTGAAGAGTCACCAAAAGAGCAAGAAAAACATGCAGACTTCAAACTGTTTTTAATCTTCTATGAGCCTGCTAAGTGCATTCTGGTCCAATCTCTTGTGAGAGGAGATAGAGCTCACAAACACAAATCCTGGTCCAATCTCTTGTGAGAGGAGCAGATAGAGCTCACAAACAGAAATCAAGTCGAATTTCTTGACAGTCTTGTGGACATGTGAGAGGAGGAGATAGAGCTCACAAACAGAAATCTGGTCCAATCTCTTGTGAGAGGAGGAGATAGAGCTCACAAACAGAAATCTGGTCCAATCTCTTGTGAAAGGAGGAGATAGAGCTCACAAACAGAAATCTGGTCCAATCTCTAGTGAGAGGAGATAGAGCTCACAAACAGAAATCTGGTCCAATCTCTTGTGAGAGGAGGAGATAGAGCTCACAAACAGAAATCTGGTCCAATCTCTTGTGAAAGGAGGAGATAGAGCTCACAAACAGAAATCTGGTCCAATCTCTAGTGAGAGGAGGAGATAGAGCTCAGAAACAGAAATCTGGTCCAATCTCTAGTGAGAGGAGGAGATAGAGCTCACAAACAGAAATCTGGTCCAATCTCTAGTGAGAGGAGGAGATAGAGCTCAGAAACAGAAATCAAGTCGAATCTCAGATTTCCTATTCTACATCAAGATTCGAATTTGAGTCCCCTCAGTGTAACTCAGCTAATCAGCTATACATTGACAGGCTGACACCAGTCACACATTGACAGACTGACACCAGTCACACATTGACAGACTGACACCAGTCACACATTGACAGACTGACACCAGTCACACATTGACAGGCTGACACCAGTCACACATTGACAGGCTGACACCAGTCATTTTTTACAGAAACATCTGCATCTAAAGATTTATTGACTATTTTTTCCCAAAATGTTAGAAACAGGAATACATAATTCTCAGATTAATTAAACATGTGCATAAGTTTGAGACTTATAGTTGCTTAGAATTATAATCACAACTTAATTTATCTTAGCCCTAAGCATAATAATAAAGGACAAGGCATATTCAGTTTTGTAACTTAACAATTTACTTATGTTTAAATCAGTTATCTATAAATAAATACAAATGTAATGAAATATCTTTATTCTAATGTATATTGATGAGCCCATCTTTAAAAGGATGACTAGAAAGGTTTTCTATTTACCTATGTGCTGTAAAATTTCAAAAGGTAAACTGGCCAAACTGAGTGAGGTGTGCTGTTCATCTTGCTTATCCTCATTGTCCTCCTCTACATCGTACTGAAACAAAACTTTGGAATCCCAATTCACAGCAGTATAAACAGTTGGTTTCACTCTCATCAAAGAATTGCCATCTCTGTGCTGGCTCTCTGTTGGTGCAGTTTTGCTCTCAGACTTATTCCCTGCATCTTCACTAATTGTGTGGCACAGATTGAACTGATCCGGAGTTAAAAGTTGGAAGTCCTTGTCTACTGAGACCAAGTCATTAATGCTTGGAGTCTTTTTGTTGCATGCACTTTCCTCTTGTATGGTATCTTTCTTAATGGTGGCCTCTTGGCATTCTTTGGATATCTTGCTAGAAATGGCAGAACAATGATTATCTGGAGCAACTTTCCTTGACCTGGTAACTTGCATAGGTTGAACAGTACTTTTGAGACCAAAACTCTCCAGCAATGGAGAATGATGAAGCTGTCTATTGGGTTGAGTGGGTTCCATTCGGTGGAAAGAATATGTGCATCCCAACTGGGCTAGTGGACATCGTTGCTCTAGCCAGCCACTAAAACCTTGATGAATTTCTAAGTGAACATTCTGAAAGAAATTGAAATTCAATAATTAAGTTTCACCACTAAAAACTGAATAAACAATTTTTAGTGAATCAACAATGAAGAAAAAAATTCATTTTCAACTGCATTGTAGAAGAAGAGGATAATTTCTTAAGAAATTTAATTCATTTCCAAATCAACTCCACAATACTAATAAACCTTACTCTAAGACTGCTTTGTTGATCCTTACGGAAATTTGTTGTGATTACAAGGACTCTTTTCTCATATAAAGACAACACAACAGAAAAATACACATAAATACAACAGACAACATAAAGAGTTCATTCAGCGACTACACACAGGTTATCTTGGTGCATTTCATGTTTCCTGATCAATGAGTGGTGGTGATAGAGTCTGACCGAGTGAGGTACGAACAAGTTTTTGTACAGCTCCGTTCTTGTTTTGATTGACAGCAGTCCCCCACTTCACGACGACCTGACGTAGTTCTGATGGAGCGGGTGGCCGTTGTCTTCCAAGATTTTTTCGATTTTTCTTAGGCACTTTTGTTCAAAAAGTTCCTTTAAATGTGGTAATGTTGTGAGTGTAATTTTTTATGATGTTTTCTAGACGTCTCAAAAGTTTAGATGAGGTGTTGCCTTTTGTATAGTCACGAAGTAAAAAGTCTCAAGAATCTTCTTGTTTAGTTTAAAGCTATTGAGTTTGTATAGAAAAAAGAGTCGCTGGGCTATTTTCTTTGTCAGAGTTCCAAGGTGGTCTTCCCATGAAATCTTGTTGTTGATGATAACGCCTAGATATTTATATACCTTTACTTATTCTATAGATGTAGTGTTTATTTGCAGTTCACGTATAGTTTGTTTTTTCTTTCTAAAATGTATTATAAGTTCTTTAGTTTTTGTGACATTCAGTTCTAGAAAGTTGTCGGTGCACCAGTTTGTAAACTCTTCTATCGAGCTTCGTTACTGAGTTTCGTCTCCTGAAATAAGACCGACTATGGCAGTATCATCAGCGAATTTAAAGGGAAACTCCGATGGTTTTGACAATTTTTGATATAATATGTGTTTTGATTTACAGATAATGAATATATGATTCTTTTTTTTTCTTTGCAATAATAACTTAGTAATTGATGTTTTTCTGACGTAATTTTCCTGTGCATCCAAAACAGTCAGACTTTCAGCGGGTTTCTATGTGACGTCACAAATGTGTTTTAATCTATTGACTTATTGTATAACAGGAGACCATACAGCAAAGTTTACATTCTCGTAAAATAAATATATTTTGGTCTATGCAGTTAGATCTAGGATCTTGTAAGCAAAGAAAAAAAACGTATTAAAATTAGATTTACATGCTTGACTAACCACGTCAGTCTGTATTTTCTTGCCAGACCACTCAACACACAACAAACACTATCGCTTGGTTGTCTTGTCATGACCGACTAAACGTAGACTAGCCTTACACTGACCAGTTTGTTCGTATCAGTCAGACACACGATCTATTTACTTCTTGGGACAGAGAGAGGCTTAGATGAAAATGTTACTCTTTTTGTTGAGTTGATTATCCTAATGCTTTTAGATCTATCTATACATATATATAACTGTATCATAGCTCTGGTCTAGGCCGTCACTAAGCTTAACAGCTACTATAAGAATGAAGCGATACGATTGGTCAAATCTAGTTTCTCTTTCAGTATTGTTGATGGAAGTGACGTATGAACTAGCTTAAAACAAAATCTCATAGAACCCCGTTTTTTTTTAGATGTCAAGAATTTACTGACTAATTTATTAAATATAAATGTTTCTAAGCATTTAAATAAAAAATGGTAAAATGTTTACTATTACAACTTTTTACGCAGAATTTAAATATGTCAATAACTCAAATTTGAAAAACCATCGGAGTTTCCCTTTAATGAGTTTAACTGAGTCACAGATGCTTCTTATGTCATTAGTGTAAAGAGTGTACAGTACAGGAGAAAGTACACAACCTTGTGGAGCTCTAGTACATAGTACTCGAGTTGATGATTTGGTGTTGTTGACTTTAACATACTGGGGGTGTTGGGTTAAAAAGTTTAGAACCCATGCTTGTAAGTAAGGGCTTACATTTAACTTACTCAGTTTGTTTATCATTAGATGTGGCTGTATGGTATTGAAAGCCGAGGAGATGGGTATATCGAGATGCTTATAAAGCTGGTCCAAAAGCAATAGAATGGCATCCGCAGTTCCTCTAGCTGCTTTGTATGCAAATTGGTGAGGGTCGAGGCTGTTATTGACTTTTGCTACAAGTTGTTTAAGCATATATTTTTCAAAACATTTCATAACAATAGGTGTTAGTGCTACTGGGCGGAAATCATTTAAGCAATCTATTTTTGGTTTCTTTGGCACTGGTATGATCTCTGAAGTTTTCCAGATGTGTGGAATTACGCACGTTTACAAGTGATTAAAGATGTGACAGTAGATAAAAGAAATTTGCACCGCACATAGCTTGATCAGCTTGCCACTAATTTTGTCTGGTCCAGAAGCTTTTGTTACATCTACTCTTTTAAATAACAAGGTCATTTCATCCTCAGTTACAAAATGGACGTAGGGCTCTTGTTTTCCTTTGGACAGAGTGTTGAAATGTTCTTTGTGTAGATCAACAAAATCTTCTTTATCAAAGCGAGAATAAAAATAATTTAGTTCTTTGACGAATTTCTCATCATCATCCACTGAAATTCGATCTCGTTTTGAGGCGCAGCCTATTATTTTCTTTAATCCTTCCCAGCATTCTTTTGAGTTGTTATTTGCAAAGAAATTCTCAATTTTTTCTTTGTATGTTTTTTTCCCTTCAATTATTGCTTTTCTCCGTTTATTTTTAGCATTTATAAACTCTTCGTTGCTAGCCTTATACTTTGTTTTCTTTTCAGTAATAAGGTGTTTGATTTTTTTGGTCATCCAGGGCTTATTGTTTCCATAAACTTGTATTGTTTTTGTTGGAATTGTTAACTCCTCGCAGAATGATAGATACGAGTTAACAGTTTCTGTTAGTTCGTTTATGTCTGGACAGTTCTCAATAAAGATTTCCCAGTTAGTTTTCTCAATGCATCCTTGTAGTTTTTCTACAGCCTCTTCAGACCACATCTTGACTGTTTTTATAACTCTCTGTAGTTTTAAGAGTAGGTTTGTAATTTGGTATAAGATGGACTAATACATGGTCAGATTCTCCAAGTGGGAACAAACTTTTACATAATACTAAGCAAAAACTAATATCTAATTCCATACCACAATACCAATCCAACTCCTGGAAGTAAACCTCAAACCACACCACCACAATATATCCTAGAAAACTGTCTAGGCCAAATTGAAAGAGATAGGTTATTAAAGTGTCCCCCAAGGAGGAGTCCTATCCCCAACACTTTTCCTAATATTCATAAACGATCTAAATCAAAACCTACCCAAAAAAGTTAAGAGCAGCATGTATGCAGATGACCTTGCCTTAATTAGCACAGAAGAATATGTAGGAACATCGAAATTTCGATTACAAGATGCTCTTGATAAACTCAATAATTGGTCCAAAGACTGGGGCATGTCCATTAACACAAAAAAGACAACATATACCATATTCTCACTGTCAACAAAACAACAAACAATAAAATTAACATTAGATAAGGAAGCTTTAGACAAAAATGACAGCCCTACTTATCTTGGAGTCACCTATGACCCGAGACTAACCTGGAAAAACCAAATAGATAAAACACAGAGTAAAGGCATCCAGAGACTATCCCTCTTGAAAAAATTAGCTGGCACAGATTGGGGAGCTAATCACAACATCCTGAAAAAGACCTATACCAGTTATGTAAGACCTGTACTAGAATATGGTGCCACAGCATGGGGCTCAGCAGCCCAAACCAACCTAAGAAAAATAGACAAGGTTCAAAATATTGGTCTAAGGATAATGACAGGAGCAATCAAAACAACACCCATAAGAGCTATGGAGGAAACCGCTGCCCTGATCTCTCTGGATGAAAGAAGAGAAATAAAAATCCTTTCCCAATTCACTAAATTGGAAACCTTGGAGAGGCACCCACTCAGAACAAAAATCCACAAAACTGGCACAAAAAAACGTCTCAAAAGGACCAATTTCATACAGGAATCTCTAAACCTAAAAAAGAAACACCAACTTGAAAAAATTACTCTGGAATCCTCGATACACTATAATGAATCTCCACCCTGGGACGAAAGCCCTCTTCCTACTATAAGGGACCATATTGAAAACATAAAAAGAAAATCTGATTACAGACCAACAGAGCTCAAGGAAATAGTGAACTGTTTTCTACATACCAATTACCCTAGCAATCAGTGGATCAGAGTTTACACGGATGGCTCATCCCATAAAGCCACCACAAATGGAGGAGCTGGAATACTTATCGAATGGCCAGATGGAGGAAAACTAGAAAAATCCTTTGCAACTGGAGAGCTCTCTGACAGTCACAGAATAGAAAGGGAAGCACTAGCACTAGCTGCTACCATGCTAGCAAATCATCCAAGTTCCCCTCACAGTCAGATTGTCTTTCTAACAGACGCAAAAACAACCCTCCAAAGCCTGCAAAACTCTGATTCCCCTTATATTAAAAACCTCAGAACAGCACTCACAAAGCTCAACCACAACAGCAAAAAAACTGTTATTCAATGGATACCAGCTCACATACAACTAGCAGGAAATGAGAAAGCTGACACACTCGCCGAGAGTGGGAGAACAAACTCACAAGTAAACTCTGCACTCTATCCAGAAGAAATGAAGAAATTAATTGTAGATAAAATAAATGAGAAATGGACGAGCTCCCATCCAAATCACAAGAAAGATGATGCTTACTATAAGCTATCCCGACAAGACCAACGTCTAATCTTTCGACTCAGGACCGACACAACAGAATGCGACAACACATGTTCCGGAAGCTCAAAATTGGAACCAGTGAAATCTGCCCATGTGGAGTATCACCAGAAAATGCCGACCACGTCCTCCAAAACTGCTCTCTCTACCAAGAGGCCCGTATAAGACATTGGCCCCAAATCACCCCAATAGAAAGAAAACTATATGGAGAGCTCCCTGATTTGGAAACCACTGCGCAGTTCATCTCATGTATTGGTCTAGTCATATGAACACTCCAACATAACAATGAGAACGATGAAGAAGAAAAAAGATAAGATTTCAACTTTTAACTTTAAAAAGTAAATTTCACAACATCCTTACAGTTAAAAAAAACAAAAAAAGAATATCTAAAACTATCTGCAAATAGTAATGTAACTTACCTTAAAATGCCACCTGTATTCATCTCGTCTAAAATTCTGAGCACAGATAAACGTATACATACTGGCTGGCTTGGCAACATACTTGTTAATACACTCAAAGCCAATGTTGACACCCAACATTTTGCCCAAATGTATTTCTGGTCCTTCTTCAGGTAGATACCCTAAAAGTTTGTACAGCTGTGTACCCCCAAAGTCCTGCAGGATGGACTTTGATCTCATGCTGGTGTCACTAAAGCGGTCTGAGGATCGGCTGCTCCTCAGTGACCTATCAGCTGACTGTGATGCCCTTGTTGACCTGTCTCCTGAGTCAAATGAAGTAAATTTTTCAATGCACTCCCCATTCTTAATGCTTTCTGGTAAATCTTGCTTATTATCACTTGTGGTGTCTTCATTAATCACCGATTTTACTGACAGGTCTGTCTCAGGAGACCCTCTGCACAGAGCACAAGAAATATCATGACTGTCTCCCCCTTCTGTAACCCCCAAAACTCTTGCTGGTGATGAGTGCATGCCCATGGAAGCTACCTCTAGGGCACTGGCTAAACTGTCTGTTGTCTCTTTGGTTACTTTAAACAGCCTGCTTCTTATACTTTCTTTTAATCCTGGATGAAGCTTAGACAAATCCCAAGGTGCATCAGTCTCATCATCTGAAACAGTCTGGGATGTGTCAGCCGAAGCAGCTGCATCTGAATCAAAGGAAGAGTTGCGGTGTGTAAGAGGGGCTGCAGGATACTTTTGAGTTAGATGATTTCTCAAGGTGCGGCGCAGTTTATGAGGGGCTCGAAGAGAGTCAATCAGCATTCTCTGATCTCGCATAGCGAGGCCAACGTCTAATTGCCCACAATCAAGGTAGGTCTTTACATTTGGAAGAGGAAGGCGCATGCCTTTGTCTTTAGCATGCATTGGCCACCTTAATAAAAAGGAAATGTAATAATAAAACTAATTAGGAACTTATTCATAAAAAATAAAATGCTTGTTTAAAAACTAGCTGTAAAAATCAAAGCATAAGAAAGAATTTTAAATTGTAAACAATAGGAAATTGCTAAAAATTACCTGCTCCATTCTTCAGCACAGCATACAACACTAGCTGGACATACTGGCAAATGACTTGACATCCTTGACCTTTTCAGCACATGTGGACAGCCATACTCTTTGTTGACACATTGGACTCGCTCTTCTGGACATGTAAGTTGGTGCTCTCCTTGCTTACACTCATGGCAGCGCCAGCCACATAGTTCGCATGTCACTATGACACATGCAGTTACATTGTCCGCAAACTGGGTGCAGTTGACTTGACGACAACGAATACAATGACTATGTTGTCCAGGTGCCAGATCATTGCACTCATCAGAATAAAATCTAATCAAGACAAAAAAAAACAATTTGAACAGTAATTTTATTTTAAAATGCTAAATTTTCATTAATTTAAACTGAGAAAAGTCAGATTACGTGACTGAAATGTCAGATTATGTGACCGACTTTCACTTGTTGGATTTAGAAATGCTAGTCCAAGCACACGCAGCTATTTAGTGATGGGTGAACACATCCTGAAAGACACAGTTGTCCATATGGGGTGGGTTTGGGCAAACAACTAAGTGAATGAAAAGAAGGAATTTTGGAGAGAGCAACATACACCTATCCGTGACTGAAAACAGGTTTTGGAAGATACAGGCATATTTTTTTTGAACTTTGTGCTTTAATAATTGTCATAGTAAAGGCTAATCTAACAGGGAATTGTCTGCACGTAAAGGTAAAAGGCAAATTTGAATCTGATTGAGCCAGGGATATCTGGGGAATAAGAACAGTAGGTGAGGTAGCAGTTTCGATAGTTTTACACTCCAGTATGTTGCGGTGAATGCAATCACTAAATAACAGGGATATGAAGAGACATTGAACTGGATTGTAAACTTGATCATAAACACCGGAAGTATTCATGTAGGCAGCATATTGTCGAGCAGAGTGTGGAAAAGGTGTGGCCATAGTTATTCCAGTGTTCGCAAACAAAGCTTACAACCATCTAGTGAAGTTCGAGAGCAAGAATTTTTCCAGAAATATGCATCTGTTAGAAATAAACAGTTACCTCAATTTCGACTACATTGAAAGACTTGTTTACTTCACAAAATATATGTGAAGCTGTGGCCATGGTAAGGAAACAAAGGGCAATACGAAGGGGCAAAATATATATATATATAATATATGTAAAGAGAAAGATTTCTTGTTCTCCCCCCCCCCCTCTTTTTTTTTCTGAGCCTCACTCTCTGTCACCGCGAAAGTTATTTGGGTTAACTCTAATCTACTTGCATAAATAAAAGAGTTATTTTTCTATGACTTTAGTGTTAGGCCATGAAGAGAATTATATAGATTGTTTCAGATCCTAAATCCTATTCCAGTAATACAGGGCAACTGCTTACAATATTTTTTTTATTTAAAAGGTTCATCATTTTAGAACCAAAAATGTCTTGAAACAAATAGCATTTTATTTTTTGTTCAGCAAGAACAACAAATGGCTATTTACTACCAATTATTATTTAAGGGCTGTTACTTTGGGCACCTAAATCTTTTGATGCATGATGTACTGATAGATGAGAATAAAGAAATAGATTTCTAGATCTATCAATCATTTACCGGTATATATCTAGATATTTTAATAAGACTACTTACTTTTTCTTCATTGTAAATCCTGAAACTATCATTCTTTTATTGACTTTTTCTTTTATACTGTTTTGATTTAGCTAGTCAACCTTTTGAATACTGATATAAAAAAAAAAAGATATATGACATAGACATAAAGCTAAAGAGAGTAAAGAAGAGACATACAATATCTAGCAATGTGTCATGGTGTAATCTGCAAGGGACATCAAACTTTCCCCCAGTATGTATTATTTCTTTAAACCCAGGATCCCAATTGATCAGTCTGCATGTAAAAAGACTGATCAGCCTGATTTATCAAGTCTCAAGCACCTTTCCATAATTTGAAAATCTGGCACTCAGTGGGCATCATGAAGGAGGTGAAAAAAAGTACTCAAATATTTGATTAGATTGGCTGAAATCGCTCGCTATCCAAATACAATCTAGTCCTGAGAGAACATAGACATATGTTTCAAACCAAGATTTGTACTAGGCCAACTATCTATGGCATTTTACGTCTCGAGAGACGATCTTTTCCCTTTGCAACTTTTGTGTGACTTAAGAGGCCAATCCTTGATACACAGCTGCAGTTGCAGGTTGGGCATATATATGTATGTGAAGACAAATACAAAATGATTTAATCTTATTGTATTACTAGGTGATCACATTAGAGACAAATTATGCAACTAGTAAAATAAGGGACTCATGAAAATGAATCTGAATGCCTGGGCATAAGGCAAGCCATAAAAAAGCTAAGGGGGTAGTATGGTTGGAATGATGTTGCCCAGTAGTTTCTCCATCCCCATGCAGCTGATGTATCCAAACGAAAGGCAAGCACCAATACAGTGGCATTGCAGGCTCTGCCAGGATTTAGCACTGTATGTAATCTATTATCTACCAGTCTTAAACAGTTACTGCTGAGCATAAAGTTGAGTCAGTTACCAATCCATAGGTGATAGGACCTGCCTATCATCCTATGACAAAGGTTCATCCATAGTGTCCATACATACTCACTTAAGACTTAAGTTAAAGTAAGTAAAGTAATAATTTATATTGTAATAAAGACTTAGATCTAATAAATATAGATCTAAATGTCTTAGTCTTGACTTAAAACACATCATTATTTTACCATGATCGATTTATCAAAATGTATGTCCATGTATGTATGTCCATTATGATTTTAATGATTATGGTAATTTTCATCTTCTGAACAAGTTAACCGCCACTGCCACAATTTTTACGTTCGAATGTTTATAGCTCCCTTATGGTTAGTCCTAGGAATAAACTGGAAACATCTATAAACTCGTCATCCATTTTTCAATAAAATTAGATATATTGTTTTGTTACCGTACGCATAGTTACAATAAAATATGATGTTGAAGAGGTTCAGGTCAATGAGGTCCAGCGCTATTATTAACGAACACCATTCCCCGATTTGTAACTTAACAAGCCCTCTCTGTACACTAACGAACACTTCATGTTATTGTATTTAAAAATAATATTATTATAAGCAATTTTTTAAAATTTTAATATCAATTTCTTTTTACACCAACTCAAGACCGACAGATTAGTGTCACTTTTCCTTCTTTTAATTGCTTCCTTCTCTGCTAACCCCTTAACTTTACAAAGGGCCATATACTGTGACCTACCTAGATCTAGTTGACCCCAAACGTCTAGCCCGTTCACTCCACTCAGTAATTGTGACCTAATTTGGTACCTGATCAATCAATAATTGCCCCTCCTGCTACTTTTTATTTCTGGTACTGTATTGATGATACCATGCTAGGTTGGTCAATCAATAATAAGGGCGCCAAGGAGAGAATAAAAGAGAGAGAGAGAGCAGGATTGTGTTGCTCATAAAAACATTCTTTTTTTTTATTATATCCAACTCTGCCCCTCATTAACACTCTGTTTAGCGATATTCCCTTTCTTTTTGCCCATTCACATCAAACTTGGTTTAACATCTTGACAAAAACAACATTAAGTAAGAAAATGTTAGATTTTTACAAAATAAATCAAAGAAATGTCCATTCCCGGCCTTGAGTTACATCCCCTTGATATGCATTTTCAACATTAAAATAGTGTTCGTTAGTGTCATTGATAGTGATAAAGACCATTGGTTAGTGTCATTGATTGTGACAAATAAATATTATGGAACACCCCATAATTACACAAAGACTATGACGTGTGTGTTTTTAGGAATATTTAGAAGCATTTTAGATAGTTCATGTTTAGCTGATACTTAAATTTTCTAAAAAAATCTCCTTAACCCCGGACGTACACCCCTTCTGTCCTAAAAGGAAAAAAATGGCATTGTCCTACCCAGTACTTTTTTTTGTTAAAAATGGGAGCCGGTACTCAGTGAAGGATTGCCTAACTTTAAACTACCGGGTACTAATAAATTATAATAAACATTAAAATACAAGAAAAGTAATCTTTTTTTCCCCACATTGAAAAAGGTGCTGGTAGGCGTACTGGCACTACTGACTGGTGCATATGCTGATACGGTCACAAAAAAAGCACTGGTACTACCAGTGCTCGTCTTGAACCTGTGTAAATTTAAAACCCTTGTTTTTCAACAGAAACAAAAATAATTGTGTCTGAACTATAAAGTAGTATTACTATATATAATATAGTATATAAAATATAGATCTAATTATAATATAATTTAATAATTATTATTATATTAATTACTTTATTATTTATATCATACTTTAGAGTTTAGAGTTTAGTCTTTATTCATAGTATTCATACTCATAATTGAAAGCATTCAGACCAATTCAGTATTCAGATTCGCTGAATGTTACCGTTTAGAACCTAGTCTTAGATTCAGATTAAAATTCTAGATCTTTATAATTAGATCTAATATAAATTAGATCAAGTCTAGACCACCTAGATCTAGATAATTATAAAGGTCTAATCGTAAACCGTATCTATAAGATCATTGCGGAAGTAGTCTACTGTTTGGTAGAGTTATCTACAGCTTTGTTTTCTTTCCTGTGTAGATCTATATGAACGGATGTGAATCTTTCTACTTTTGGTTTCTGACACCGTCATTGATTCAGTCCGACAGGCATTGTACCTTGACCTCCGTGTCGAAGGTGCCGATTGTACCATATAATAATATATATAGACTATATCACTGGCGGACCCATAATGATAAAATCTACGAATTGATATCTTAACCAAGCTTAATATAATGACGTCCCCATTTTGGTATGTTGGCCGAATTGTTGGGGGCGATAGCATAAATTCCGCCCCCCCCCCCAAACCGATTGGGGAGCGGTCAAATTGTTTTTTTGGCAGAAATCCCAGTTTGGAAACATAATTCATAATAAGACTTGTCTTCGAGTCAGAAGATAAGTGAGGAATGCAGTATTTCCCGTGGCAGCGCAGCCCCAGCTGTGACTTACATATTTTGCCACATCCAGGGCAGCATAACCATTGTTCGTAGGTGGTCGATTTATATATATATATTTTTTTGCCGTCTGCGTTTGTCCTCGGCAACGGATTTTCTTTTGGTCCCAAATGTGTATCCCGCGGCCTTTGTAAGTGACCTCCAGCTGTCTCGTTCTGAGGCCGCATGCAACCTGGTGCTCTCTTCTATGTCAGCCAAAGCAAGTTGGCGCCTAAGCTGGTCTTTGAAACGTTTCCGTGAGGCGCCTCTGTTGCGTCCACCAACTTTTAGCTCACCAAAAAGACTGCCTTTTGTTATACGTTCGTCTCCCATGCGGGTTATGTGCCCTGCCCAGCGCAACTGTAGGATCATAAGAAGTCCTTCTATACTGTCCATAGCGACGTTCGCAAGGACATCGCTGTTTGTAGTGCGGTCTTGACACCGTACGTCCATGATGGAGCGCAAGTATCTTTGGTGAATATAGAAGGATTGAGAGAACCACAGCCTGGTAGACATTGATTTTTGTAGGCAGGCGAGCGATTTATTCCGTCAAACTCTCGCCTGAAGGCTTCTAAAAGCGCTACTGGCCCTGGCCAGATGGTTATCAACTTCCCTTGAAAGTGAGGCGTCATTTGACACTATACTACCCAGATATGTGAAGTGGTCTACCACGTTAACGGGTTGTCCGTTTATGGTGATCTTTGGGGCTGAGTAGGTTTTATTAGGTGACTTCTGGAACATGACTTCTGTTTTCCCGAGGTTTACAGATAAACCGAAAGAGGCGGCAGCGTATGCAAATTTGTTGACCGCGTTCTGGAGCTCATGTTCATTGTGATTAATTAATTGGTAAATTTTTTGACTGATTAATTTATTGCCATCGCCTATTAGGCCTAATAATTATGCAAAATTTTAACTTGATTCGAGAATGGGAAGTGGGAGGGGAATAACTTTATATAAGCTGCCACATCACTGAAAAAAAAAACAATTATCATTTATTTCCCTTATTCAATATCAAACAAAATAATTTTTTGGTTAATTTGTATCGCTTCATGTTTGGGCAGGTACATTAAATAATCATTTCAAGTTGATCCGAGAATGAAAGTGGAAGAAATAATGACCAGACAGAACAGACAGAGGGAGTTTGTGATAGATGTAGCTTTAAAACCAAATGCTAACTTCCTGGCAAACATAAAAACAACATCTCTAAGCTTGCCCTCTTTTTTTAAGTTACAACAGTAAAGAAGATATAGAAAATAGAAGCATTCAATTTGGTTACAACTTATGTCCAAACACCAGACTGAAGCTACGCCCCGAGACATGGCGTTAAACTGCGCTCCTCTGGCACTTTTGGATCTCAAAAGTAACCTACTTTTTTTCATTTTTGCCTTCATTACCCATCACTATCTCCTTACCTCAAAAATCTCCCTATGTCTTAGACCAGTCCGTTTGCCGTGAACTGCGACAGGTAAGGGGGGATAAAGAGATCCTGGTATTTGAGTAGGTGCCTATCCGAGGATAAGTTATTACAATACAGTAATTTGGCTCTAAGTTCCTCTAGACCTGAGGCCCAGATGACCCGCTTTGGGTCAACAGGCTGGTCACGCTGAGCTACCAGCATGGGTCATTGTCATATGCTGGAGGGCGGAGGCTAGAGGGTCAGTCAGGGAGCTGCTGTATCGGACACATGCCCAATGAAGCAACTGATTGAGTATAGCACCTGTGCAACTCTGGCGAGCTCATTCTGGACGTCCGACTGACTCGTACCCTTGTTGGACTTCCTGGCGGGTGGGGAGCATAGGTGCTGAATAGACATAAAAATACATGGAACTAAGCAAAATATAAAAAACTAGTCGACCGGCGGAGTAGCATACGCCGCTATTTTGCAGGGCCGGCCTTAGGCCACTGCAACCTATGCGACCGCAGTGGGCCCGCACTTTCATTGGACCCGGGCCAATTCTAGGTGTATAAATTATTAAATTAAACCATTTTATAACTTAAGACAGATTTCACGCGCTCTCCTGTCGATTTACAAGGATAACCTGGAAATCTTCCGAAATTGCAAAATATACGAAAAAGTCCTTAAAATATACGGAAATATATAGACAAAAGTTGTCATTTTTGGGTGTCACTCAATATGGAAAACACCAATCCAACGCGCGATAAGTAAAAACGGCATTATGCATATGCCGTAATTGTGTAATGTGGTGAAAGAAGCTTCTTACGCCTCAAACTAATGAAGAATTACTTGAGGTCAACAATTCTCAAAGATAGATTGAAACATTTGGGAATTCATGCTGAGCGTGATCTATGTAGGAAACAGAATTATTATGATATACTGTATGACTTTGCTACACGCAAGGCTCGTAAAGTAATTCTGTACGTAGTAAAGAATGAATAGAATGCATAGACGAATTTATTTTCTAATACAAACTCTTAAATTTCACTTATTGTCCGCTTCTCTACCCAAACTTGGCCCTGCGAAATCCGTTTCGCATAGGGCTCCACAATGCTTAAGTCCGACCCTGCTATTTAGTGACGGGTGAATTTACATAGTAGATTACTTGTTCTCTTTCCATGACTTCTTGGTCACAATTGTTAAGTCGGCGCTGCTATTTAGTGTTTGTAAAATGTTTTACATGTTTCGGATATTCCTTCAGAGTTGAAGATAGTTTACTTCTTAGTCCAAACATCCCGCAGGACGAAGGTGGGTGGGAGCGCGCAGGGTTTGACAGTCCAGCGCGCAGCCATCCGTAGCGACGTGTGAATACCCACGTGCTTCCCCCCCCACCCTCTTGTTTTTTTCGTGGGGTGACTATCCGCAGAAATAAGAAAGTGATCTTTCCTTTACTTCTTCTGGTCCAAACTGTTGAGGGAAGAAGAGAATTATATATATAGAAGATAGATCCTTAAAAAAAAAAAAAGCTTATTTAAAGGGTAAGAACTCCGTCCATAAAACTATATCTGCTAATAAAGAACAAGTTATTACCTTTATTCGATATCAAACAAAATAATTAATTGACTAATTGAGTATTTTTTTTATTGATTCATGTTTTATTAGGTACAATAAATAATTGTTTTAAGTATCAACCTGTTCGGAGAATGCGTGAGGGAGGAATAGATTAAATGGGACTAAACCCAACACATTTAGCCATATATGTGAATACTGAATTATTAGTTTCCCTTGTTATTCAACAAAATAATGAATTACCAGTAATTGTCTAATTTGTTACTTTGTTTAAAATTGATTCATGTCTTGTCTATGCCAATGAATAATTGTCTGAAGTTTCATCTTGATCCTAGAATCGGTGTGGGAGAAATAATGTGTACACACTTTTTTACCAGACAGAGTTGATATAAGCTTCGTAAAAACGAACACCCCTAAAAAAAAAAAAAAACTACTTGCCCCAGATGTAGAAGTGGTGGTCAGGTGCACTGAGGAAAAGCCTGACAAAGATGAGCCCTTTTCTCATCTACAAGGCGCTGAGGAAAACCCCTCCAAGGGTCTTCCAAGGCCTAATCAAGTTGGCCATTTTGAATAAGCCATGGATTCCAGGATTGTGCAGTGCAATTTTAGAGGTATCAAGTTTTGAGGAAATGCATCTACTGATGGACTCTGAGACTCCTGTAGCTGTTTGCCTACAGGAAACATTTCTGAAAAACTCAGACAGTATTCGTTTCTGCAGTTACATTACATACAACAGGACTGTTGAAGATTCGGAGAGAGCATCAGGTGTAGTCTGTATCCTTGTGAAGAACAGCATCCCACATAAGAGGGTAGAGCTGCAAACCACACTACAGGCCGTAGCAGCTAGAATGACTCTACACACAAGGTTATCACTTTCTGCAGCTTGTATGTACCTCAAGGCGCTCCATTGAATCTAATAGATTGAGAATCTCATAGAACAGCTCCCTCGGCCCTATATAATCCTTGGAGACTTCAATGTCCATAACACTATGTGAGGATCCATCAATACTTGCACAAGAGGTCGTATGAGGATATCTTCCTCCAACATGATCATCGACTTACTTGCATCCAGGAACGGGATCTGTCGTCTGCATTGACCACACCGTATGCGTCCCTGGACGACTTCAAATAGCCAGAAAGTAATGACCTATGGGGAAGTGACTACAACCCAATCATCATTGCTAACAATCTCCCCTCACTGGAACGACCTCAGCGTTGGAAGCTGAATAAAGCTGATTGGGAACAATTTCAAGAAAGATGCTCCCAGGATATCACAGAAATATTGTTAATGAACAGAATCCAGCTGATATTTTTGCTAGCTAGCTACTTGATATTGCTAGGAAAGTTGTACCCCTTTTGGCGAATCCAAAAACGGCCTAGCAAACCATGGTTTCGTGCAGCTTGCAAAAATGCTATTGGCGATAGGAAAAACGACTGGCTGCATTTATAAAGGATCCTTCCCATGAAAATCTAAAGCCATTCAGGATAGCTAAAGCGAAGGCTAGACAAACCATACAGTGAGCCAAAGGGAATTCTTGGAGAAATTTTGTCGGCAGTCTGGATGCCAATCATTCAGCTTGAACGGGTTGGAAGGCAGTAAGGCGGATCAAAGGGAAAGAATCAAATGCAACAAGACATTTGAAAAACCAAGGACGAACTGTTACATCACCCAGATATATAGCTGACTGCCTTGCATCTTCAATAGCAGATAAATCATACACTGCACACTACACGACAGAATTCCAAAAAATTAAAACCAGGGAGGAAAGACATCCCGTTCTTACATGAAGAGCTGAGGGACTCGTTGAACAAAACAAATGGCACAGTGCACGGAGAAGAAGAAATCCACTATCCGTTCCTCAATCAACAGCATTATAAAGGCTCTGTCCCCAGGCATAGAATGCTCGCTGTATGTTGATAACTTTGTCATTTTTATACATGGCAAAAACATGAATATTATAGAAAGAAAATTACAATTATGCCTAAATAAAATTCAAAATTAAATGAGAATAGCTGAACAATACTTAGCAAGGAAACATTCTAATCTTACTTTCCCATTTCTCTACATTTGTACCAAAAAAAATGCAACTTTATTTACACAAGTATATTCAACTAGGATAAAATGAAAAGCAAAGCTTTGTATTACTTTAATGTAATTAAATAATTCCAAGTTTTAAACTTAAAGGAAATTCTTTTCCTTTTCAAAACATAATCTAGAAAACAGCGAATTGTAGGAGATGTGTAAACAGAGAAATAAATTTTGGACAAAAAGTGGACATTTATTGTCACAAATTAAAAAAAAAGTCACAATAATTAACATTTGGATTACTAAAAGTAGGTCATTAAAAACAAAAGTATTACATAAAAATAAGATGAAAGACAAATTTTTAAAAAATAAAATGTTTCATAATGTAAAACAATGAAAATAAAATTTTCTACGCTATATAAAAAAAGATCTCAATCTCGATAATGAAGTGGTTATTTCTTTTAAAAAATCAACAAACACTTAACCATTTCAAATGAACATTGTAAAGAAAAATGAATACAGTCTAAAAATGTAAGACAAAGACTTAAAACAGTTTCTGTACACTCTGATCTAAACATTCTAAACTACAATCATTTGGAGGTCATTAGTCTCTTGTTTTCTTCCATCTATTTCACCATTGATAATAAACTTATACATAAACTTTGAAATTATTGACTAAACATTTGTTTACATAACTTTAAAAGATTTGTGCAAAGGTTTGAGATTTTGATTTCTGGAAAGGCCGAGACGTAGCCCTGTTGTAGGTGACTTAACTGTGGGTACACTGTTAGAGCATCCTTTACTGGCTAAGGCTGGAGGACCAAAAAAAAAAAAAGAAAGATAAAAACAATTTGAAGCTTACATTTAAATATTTTTTACGAGACTTAACATTCTTTCAGGTAATGTTCACCTGTACTTGTGACCAACAGGTGTATTACATTTTTCTTTGTCACTTTAATTAAAACATAGTAAGGTTTTAGACCTTGTTCTTTCTCCGTGGACACTTTTTCAAAGAAAAGAGTTGTTTCAAACTTATATGATCTTGCAAAGAACACTGCAGGTATGCTGACATATTGGTGTCCAAAGAATCACAATCTCAGAACCCTCTATTGTCTCTGACAAGGATGCTGAGATATTTCCCAATCCCTGAATAACTCATTGTAAACAAAAAGTCATTGTGACTAAATGGTTGAATGCTTGCAACTTCTAATTCAAATTTGGTAATAGCAGAAATTTTTAATATAAGAATTTAGAACAGCCCCCCCCCCCCCTCTAATTTGTTGATTATAATTATGTTGGTCACTGTGTTGGCCAAAGACAAGGTGATATTAACTAGCCAAAAGAATTTTACATTATATATGTATACATTAATAAATCCCAAATATAACCTTTTAAAGTTGTAAGCCAAAAAAAGTATTAGAAAATATACTATTTCAAATTATTTAGCATGCATTTTAAAGGCTTTTTCTACTGAGACTTTTCCCTTTCAAAGAAGGCATATATAACTATAGAACACTACACATCAAACTAAGGACATCATTATCTTCTTTTCTGAAGGAATAACTGTAATTTAACTTCTGTATTAAGTTATACTAATCTATTCTTAAACAACGGTACATTAGTAATTTACCTGGTGGCTTCCAGCTGGAGCTGAGAACGGTTGGTGGGTTGACCAGTTTGACTGCTGGCATACTGGCAAAGGTCTGGGTGTTTTTTCTTCTAGCTGGAGATAAACTGAAGGACTCTGACTTGATCTCAGATGAAACTACTACTGAGCTAGCTGCTATTTTATTAGTCTCAGAACATAGAGTGTTCGTCATAATTTCTATGGGCTTTGACTGTTTTGGTTTTTCTGTGTAAAAAAATAAATAATTAATTGGAATAAATAATAAAACATAAATAATACCTAATCTGGACAGAACATATTTGTGTCACTTAATTGTATCTACAACTTCCCTTTGTGTAAAAAGAAATTGGTCACATCTAAGCTATAACTCATTAGGCTATATATAGCTCTCTTTCAATTTAAAAAAATAAATAAAATGACTATAATATAGTGATACATTTTCTAACATACTTGACTTGGTGGGCGTTACATTTTTTATAGTCTTTGTGGACTTTGACCTTGAAGACTGAGCTTTGGTTTTTGATGCAGTTTTTTTCTTCTTACCAAAGTCTTCATCACTCAAGTCTTCATCATAATCACTTTCCTCATCACTCTCATTTTCAAATTCTTCACTGTCATCTTAAAAACAAACAAACTGTGAGATTATTACAACGAAGAGCCAAGACTAGTGAACAGTAGATGTTTTATGTATTTTGGACATGTCTTCAAAATGAGGATTATTATGTTTTAGCCCTACCTTCCAGCACAATGGGTAGGGTTCAGATTTAGTGACATCATGACACTGCTAAGACCATACCTCACGTTCAGGAAGTCAACTCTAACTGAATCTTGAATTAGACATTTCCAATGTTTAAAAGACACTAATTCCTTGCAATTTATGAAGGCAGATGTTGTAAAGCTCATCTGTTTTTATGGCAGAAGATAAATGAGGGTGTTAAGTGGCCTTCACAATAACCAAATGCTTTACTTCTCATATGTAAGCCAGATACCCATATGAATTGGATGGACTCAAAGGCATCCTAAAAAATCATGAATCAAAAAACAATCTATACTGAGATTCAAACTTACATCCAATTACTTTGCCCCTATTATAACATTGGTAATGAAAATTTAAAAAAAAAAGATATTCCACTATAATCAGAAATTAGTAATAAATAGATAGACTTTCTAATTTTGAAAATATTCACAAACATTTTACACTAAAGTCAAGACCCCTCAACTCAAAAAAATATTAAGAAACTGGAACAGACACAAAATAGAGCAGTGAGATTCATAACTAACGAATATTCAAATTTGACTAGAGTTACACCTTTAGTAAAATCACAAAATTTAACAAGGTTACAAAGACAGTTTGTGTGGAAACACAAACTTAAAATCGGCCCCCGAAGTGGTCCACCCAGGCAGGCTTCAATATTTTCAGAAAGAACATCCAAATGAAATTATATCAAAGACAAATGAGAGATAAGAATGGAGAAAGAAGGTTGACAGATCTTGTGTAGCGCCCCAATGGTGTTGCAGATCAAAGGATAGGTGCAAGTGAATGCAAAGTTAGATGTGAACCTGGCCTAATTAGTTCCCCTTTTAGACCTTATGGTCTATAGGGCAGATGATGTAAAGTTCATCTGTTTTTGTGGTCTACGGTTAACGACCAACGGCCTTTACTTTTCCCCAACTAATGTCAGGTACCCATTAGAGCTGAGTGGACTCAGAGGCGCCCAAGGATTCCGAAGTTGAAAATCCCAGTCTTCACCAATATTCAAACCCGGGACCCTCGGTTTGGAAGCTAAGCTTTACCGAGCCTCTCCCGGTCTTGACATAATATAATTGTTTGGAAAAGGCTGTATCTTTTATTTGAATTCTCAAAAACAGTACATTAAGAAAAAAGTTGAAGAAAATGACGTTTATGAGATTACTATTCGTTTTAAATTAGGTCTAACTTATAATGCATACTAATTAGCTTTTTCTCTTTAAAAAACTGCTTGCATAACTGATTTTAAAAATTAGATTTTTCGCTTTCAGGAAAAAAAAAAGTAGCCATTGCATCAGAACTTTGAATGGTCTAAAATATTGCAATGTGGGATTTTCAATATCTTTTCTAGTTTACGAGATCTAAACGGGACGGACGGACAGACATTTCGCACAAAACTAATAGCGTCTTTTCCCCTTTCGGGGGCCGCTAAAAAGCCTTCAGGAGAGAAGACTCAAAAGTAATGTAGCAATTATACATAAAACACTGAACCATAATCTTCAAATACAAAAATGAAATCTAATAAAATACTCAAAAAGACACAAAGATAAAGGCACATTCCTCGTTCAATATGCTAGGACAAATTTGTACAAACGCTTCTTCTTCCCTAGTGCTATTAGAGCATGGAATGGGTTGCCTGAGCCAGCCATGAAAATCAGTGACTTAGCAGAATTTAAGTCATTGGATAACATGCATGACTAAATGCATGACGCGTAGGACATAATCATCTTCTTTTTTGAAGTAACGTCTGTATTATTTAAGTCAGTGTTTAGGAATAAAAGTTTAATTCACTATTTCATCTCAGGCTCTCAAGCGTACATAACGAATGGCCTTGACCAACAAATAAATGGGTTGAATTAAGTATATTTTTTTGTTTTGTAAACATTTTCATTACCTTCAGATGATACTGGTTTCTTGGTTGCAGCAATGTTTGTTTTTTTAGATTGTCTCTGTGGCAGCTTCTTAGAATTGGACTCTTCTAGGACCTCAATACTTTCATCCATTACAGTTCCAATTAGTTTTGTACTAGAAGAAGGTTGACTTTTAGTGTTTATAAAAGATGATTCATCATGAGTTGATGAAATTTCTGACATAAGATTTTTTTCTAAAATAGTTGAAATTGGATGTAAATTTGTCTCCCTTGTTTTAATGTTATTGGCATTTTTGTGGTCAGAATTCTTATAAGTATGAACAACAGCCACTTCTTCAATCTGTTTGGCATCACAAAGTGACAACTGTAATGCCTTTTGTAACTCCCTTTCATAAACCTTTTCAGACAATGGAGTTCTTCTAAAAAAAAAAAAAAAAAGAGAAACAAAGTTTAATATTTAAAATATGTTAAAATAAAATTGAAAGCAAAAATGTTAGCCTAACAAATATGTAAATTATTTACATTTTTTTGGAAGGATCAGAACTTTTTGTTGCTAATTTCTCAACTTCAGTGGCAAAGTTTTGATCTTTTATTTTAGTATTTTTGTCTGACGTTTTTGTTGCTTTCTGTTTTTTAGGTGGTGGAGGTGTGCTGTTAGCAAAATCATCTGAAATATATCACAAATTAATGTCAACATAAATAAATAAAGTTATTCTGTCTTTCATAGACAAAATAATGTGTATATACTCTTTAAAATGAAAATAATCTCAAAGTGAAAATCTTTGTACATTGGTGGAGGTTTTAATCTTAAGCCATCATATCCGTGGTCTTCTGATTTACAATCAAACTACCAATGAAATAGTAGATACAACATGACAAAGAAAGTTTCAGAGCCATCCCCATGATTGGTCTTTAAAAAAATATAGAACCACTAAAACAGGGCATCATAATACACAATAACTGACATGTATCTAAAGGTAAAACTTTAGAGAACTAAAGGAAATAGCACAGAATCAAAATATGAGAACAAAAATGTTAGTTAATTATAAAATAGGTTATCTATATATGCATTTTTAAAGTAAGTAGTGAATAGATTTATAGTGTGAAAGATTACTGTTAAAAATTTACAATTTGAATTCCTTTATCAATGATACTTTTATTGAAAACATTAGTCAGTTAAATTTTTAAGTAAAGTAGCACTATAAAGAAATGAAAAGATAACACATACCATCTGAGTCACTATCAAAAGAGTAGTCGACAGATTTACGATTCCTATAGAATAAACATAATGAAATTACACAAATGTTAAAAAAAAAGCACTGGTACCAGGGTATATATATGACTTTTCAGAATTTTAACAGCATGATCATTGATAGTGGTTAATTTGGAACTGTGTGGCCAGCACAATGTTTACTTTCTACACTTAGACGAGTAGACAAAATATTTCCCAAATTTTGAAGTCAAAATCTCAAGTACCAAAAGACGTATCCAGATTGCTATAATAAGTTACCACAGCCATGGATATTCACATTATCCCCAGATTCCTCTGGATCCACGACAACACGTTCACTGAAATTGCATTCATTGACTATTCGTTTACATGAAACTTGTTCATGACAAATTATGACTTATTATATTGTCGTCATGTGTTTAATTTGTTTACATTAAAAGTACATACAGGGCTACGTCAGAGAACTAATTGTTGTGAACGCATTGTCTGTGAATGATATGTCGGGAGAATAGAACGAATAGTCATATCCCCTATTCCACCACAGAATTAAAAGTTGATTTATTTTCTCTTCCAATTACATCACTCTCCCACCTCTGATAATAGATAATGCTTAATTCTTTTTACAAAATTAATCATTCACTTGAAAATAAACTAAAAATTAAGAGTATAAAGTGGAGCCTACTTTCAAAATTGAATTAAAAGTAGCCACTGGCACAAAAGGGGAAAACAAATTACAGAAGTCCTTACAACCACTGGGCTGATCTAGTACAGTCTAGAGCAGTGTTTCCTAAGCTTTTGACCTATGTGTACCCCTTTTATAATTTTTGTAAAAGTGAGTATCTCTTGCCTCCCCTTTTATTTATAAACAGAACATAATAAACAAATATTTACAAAAATTACATTATAGTAAATGAGGTGCAATGCATACCCCTTCCAAAGTCTTACCATACCCCTGGGGGTACGCATACTTTGGGAAATACTGGTCTAAACAGTAGCTATGGTGAATATTTAGATCTATATCTAATCAAGATTTAGTTGGTATTAAATTTTCTATAATGTTTTAGGATGTATCTTGAAGCCTTGATAATTTCAAGTTGATATAATTATATGATATATTAATATAAAAAATGTTTTTTTTTGGACCTTCCGGTGGTCTAGAGATTTAGTTCACTTCGCAGTGCATTACTGCTAGGGAGTGTTGTCGTTTACAGGGTCACATGTTCGAACCTAGGTCAGAGTCGCGTGCATGTGAAGTATTCTTTCCGTGTTTAATAGTTTTGTTTTAATGTATAGGCAGTAAGTTGTAATTAGTTGTATTAGGCGCATTTTGTTGTCTAGAATATTGTGTATGCTTACATCATTCTTAGTTCCTCCAGTGGAGACAGCTTTTGTGTTAACTGGTTTTCTGCTTCCCCGTTTTAACGGTACGTAAGTATGTAGTTTATTAAGTAGGCTGATCTTTCGGTACAGGTGCCGCTAATGACAAGTTCTTTGTTGTAGCGGCATCGCTAGAACTAGGTTTTCTTTCGTTTCAGGGTGTTAGGCTTGGGGCTATGGGAGTGTCGCCTTCCTGCCCTTGATGCCGATTGCCGTGTGTTTAGCTAGTGTTGTTTGTGAAGTTGCTTAGTCTTAGTTGGCGAGCAAGGGCCAGCCTGGGCCCCAGCCCAGGAATACCGTACTTGAATTTTTCCATTAAATTCTAAATAATTTGGATAAATGCTAACCTATAATTAGTATAATTAATAATAATTTAATTGCAGATCTACCAAAATCTAGTTATACCTTATTGGACGACGTTCGGTCATTTTAACACTCTCATAATTGATAATACTCCTATCAGACTCTTTTGTCAATGCAAGTTAGTTCATAAAGCCCTCCCATTATTTACTTCCCGTTGTTTTCGTTTTTTTTTTGTGTGCCAGATAAGATCGTTAAAAAATGACATTACATTTCTTCAAAATTCACACAATAATAATAATAATAATCTTTATTATCCATATGGAAATTTGTCTTACAATTTGTGCATTTCACCAAACAAAATATGATAACTATAGAAAACCAAAATATATATTCACTCCAGTCCAGACACAGTCATAATTTACATGTGACAAGTTTATATCAGATCGTTAAATTTTATTTAGTGATTTGACGACAATGTCAATTGAAAATATATAGAATAGTTTAGGGCTGTAGTAAGATCTTGATCTGTTAGATGAATATTCTATAAACATTAATAATATATAATAACTTCTTTTTAAAATTAATAATAACGGGATGTTGACTTTTTGGTATAGTTATAAGTTAACTTTTCCATAGATTTGGTTTGAAGTTGACCAGGATTATTTGTCAATGGGCGAGCACTCGCATTGTTATTGTTGTTTATATTTCTTTTCGTAATATTTAATATTGTACTTTCTCACCAATCCCAGATTCAGATCTAGATTCTAGATCTAGAATAGATCTAAAATCTAGACGTCTAGAGATGGAACTAGAGGCCTAGAATCCAATCTATTTAGGCCTTAAAGCGGTATTAGTTTACCTTATACTTATAGCAAGCTACTTTCACGGAAACAAAATCATGGTAATGTTTAAATGTTACATGCTTACATTTGAGTTACAAAATCATGGTCATGATCATCATGATGTATTCAGTATTGAAATTGAAGTATAAACTATAATTGTATTGTATATAATAAAACATATAGAGAAAGACATCACATAGATCTAGGTCTAGAGAGTTAGAGTAGACTAGTTTTATGGTTTATGGTATGCTATTCGGACACCTACCTATATAATATAGTCATAGACTATAGTGGGCTATCGTAACTTATAGGCTATAGTATACTAATAGTACTAGTTACTACTATTAGTATAGAGTACCAAAGAGTATAGGCCCAAATTTGAAAGTTCAAAGTTTGACTTTGACAGCGCATTATTTGACAATGGTTCGACATAGAAAAGAAAATGAAGTACATCAAAATCTTCTTTAGTTTACTTTAAGGAAAATAAGGATGTCTACTTAGACTTATAAGTTTTAAAGTTATATTTGTACCCCTAACCTATATTTGTTATTATATTTAAATTTAAGGTCTAAGAGGCTGTGTGTTTTCATTTAATTCGGACAAATTTGACCCACATTATTTGATTCTGGACACCATAATTTATTTCAGACAGTCTCTATATTTAGGCATTTGGATTTGGAAACCACTGTGCAGTTCATCTCATGTATTGGTCTAGTCATATGAACACTCCAACATAACAATGAGAATGATGAAGAAGAAGAAGAATCAAATCAATGTCAATACTTTAAAACTTTAAAACTAGATCAGTAGATGATACTAGCTCTACATAGAATAATAGTAATACTAATAAATATACTTTATGAAAGTTTATCTACTAATGATCTATATACCCTACTCCTGCCCTAATACTAGTTAGTAGATCTATGTACTACTACTGACAGCGGCACAGCCATCTGGTTTGCAAAAAAAAACAAAACACAAGCTCTATCAAACCTTTGTATCTTATTTTCAGTCTACATATAAAGCATGTTAAAAAACTATTACATATAACGAATTCCCTATTTTTAAAGCAATATTTTTCTTTTTCCCTGAGTCAACTTATTTTCAATTTGCCTTACTTCATTTCCACTTCCTTTTAGAAGCAGTCTATATATAAAAAAAAAACAACCATTCCTAATAGCCTCAATGAGATAGATCTAGACTAATCTTTTTATTTTTTGAGAGAGAGAGTGCAAATAATGGTATTTTTGTAACACTGTCAAAAAACAAACAACTAATCCTAATAGCATTGAAAAAGATCAATTTAGATCTTTGTCATTTTGCTAAATTCAAAAGTGGTCAAATAAATTATTACAATTAATAAAACTAAATTGATATTTCTTTTTATTTAGAGAACAAAATACCACTAAGACTAAGACTGCTTTATTGATCCTTACGGAAATTTGTTGTGATTACAAGGATTCTAGAGAGAAATGTAGAAATGGGAACAGGAATGTGTTCGAAGGACTGACTTTTTGTTGTTGGAGATAGAGGTGGAGGGAAGAATAAGTCAAAGTGCTACTAAATGGGCCCAAAATATGAGAGCGTGTGAGTGTCTGGGGCGCATTATGAAGTGAGTATTTTCAAATCAAGTCAAAAGTTTGTGGGAGAAATTACGATGTGCAGGTAAACAAATATTTAAAAATTGCTGTTCCAGAGTGAGAAGGAAAGAGAGAGTGGGCTGTGAAATTTCACTGTAACAGTTACACTAGTTTACAGGCTAAAATAAGTATGTTAGGTTGATTGTTAAAACATGACTCATTTATAAAAAAAAAAAGGAATAAGATGTTCAGGAAAAAGAGAGCGGGTCTTGAAATTTCATTGTAACAGTTGCAAGTGTGTACTGCTAGTGTGCATATATAATAGATCAAGATCTGTCGTAATTATTATTTAGAATAGACTTTTAATAGTCTTTTTATAAATTATAATTAAATTATATACTTACTAACTTAGTCTTAGAATTGTTTATTTATTATGACCCTTCTTTGCACAGTGTAGCACACCTTCATCCAAGTTAGGACAGAAGGTGTGCTTCTGCTCGTTCACTGTTAGAGACTAGACTTGGAAGGAATGTTGACATTGTAGAGTTCATCCCAAGTCTAGGAGCTTATGAAGAAGTTGTGCATAAGGCTGACCTTGTCATTATGTGTATGTGATGTCCTGTAAATAAACACCTGTCCTTTTTGAGTTGCCTTCCTTAGATTTATTACATTAGTGTCAAAGTCCATTGCATTTGTAACACTGCTTAATGAGCTAGATTTGAAATGAGTTTAGATGGCAAGGATTGATTGAGATGCATCTAAAAGAATAAGGAAACATCTACTGCAAGCTCTGATTGAGGAAGATGAGGATCCGGCGTCCTGCCAATTTGAAATATACCCTGATGAGCTCCTTGGCCATTTAGACTTCATGGAGGTAAAAATGGGCACAGTAAGAAACAAGATGCAGTAACAAATGGACATGAAGAACAAGATACTGGAATAAATAGGTACCAGTACATTTGGGTCACAAGTGAGTACACTGGAAAGCCGATTAGAGTTGCTGATGAAAGAGCTGTTACCTAATCAAGGTTGCAGCTGTACAAACAGTTATGATGGAGGCGCTGGGGATTGTGGCGCTGTCTGTAATTGTGTTTTTGGTAAGACAAGAAATGTGACTTTCAAAACAAGAAATGTGACAATGATTACTGCAAAGATCCCTACAATGAGTACGGACCTGAAAGGAAAGAGACAGATGAAGAAACAAGAAAAGAAGTTGGTTATGTGACTGAAGGTTTTACTATTGATGTACCTGCCACGAGTACCTAAATGAGCTGGACATATCAAGATGGGTCTGCATCCAAGTCTGTTGCTGTGGACCTTAAAGACCTCTGTCTCTCTTCCAGTATCTATGAGGGAAACTCGAAACGATATATGCACATGGATGTTTAGCAAAAACTGTATGTGTGGCACCTTGAATGGAGAATGCAAATGCCAAGAAACTTAGCAACAAGGTCTGGATTTTAAAAAAATATGAATAATTTAAACTGATTACTTACAGAAAGCATAAAACAACTTTATTTCATAATCAAAATAGCTGCAGTTAATTTTCCCAAAAACAAATTTCTTTTAGTTTTGACATTTTCTTTCACTCCAACATTTAATGTTTAATTTCCTCTTCCTTGTTTTTCATTATACTAGGCAGTTAAATAAACAAAAGCAATTAATACAATCAAATTGATATTTTCATTTCTTTTTTTCTTTTGAGAACAGTATCTTTATGAAGTTTTTAGCATTTGAAGTACTGTTTTATTATGGCTAGATCTAGATCAACATGTATTCTAGGTCTAAAATTTAAGTTCTCACAGGGAGTATGAGGCCCTATTAAAAGTTTCAACAAAAAATGTCTGTTCTTTGGGGAAGGGGGGGAGAGGTAGAGATAAAGGATAATAGATTTCACAGGGTGCAAAAAAAAATGGTTCAACCAAAAAAGCAACATAGAGCTTGTTCTTTCAGAAGCCACGAGGAGAGATTGGCCATTCACCAACCCATTTGTCTGTAGGTCAACCATCATTAGATGATTATTAAATTACATCCATTAAGTCAGACTAACCATGAACCATATCTTCATAGCCACCAATTCATTGAATACTTATGAATATGAACAATGTCATAATAATATTCCCATCAGCCAGCCAACAATAAAATCATGCTGCAACACTTTGGCTCTGCATGTATACATTAAGAGAGGTAGGATTGTGATTGTTGATAGTTTGTAGTTTAGAGCTTGTGATCTTCATGCTAAAAATATTGAAACCTGCCTCTTTAGTTTTTTAGATCAGAATGATATCTTAGATATAACTATGTAGATAAAGTTTATCATAATTTACTGCTTTTGGGAGTATCACTAAATTACTAAATCTATTTTAGTAGACAAGAGACAGTAGAGATCCAGAACCTAAACATTCTGTGGTTCTAGGTGGTAATGCATGCTGCAATTTGATTCCAAGTTTTGTAAATAATCTTTTTTTTTTTTAATTTCATTATCTTGTTTTGTTCTATGTTGTTAAATTATGCAATCATCTGCATATAATCAACTTTTGTTCATGAACTAATCCAATTAGATGTTCATTTAAATGTAAATTAGAAACAGAAGGGGACCTAAGACTATTCATTGCAGGATGTCTGGGTTTCCTGTTATTTGTGTTGATTCAGAGATGTTTATGATTACAATTGTCTCTATATCTATTAGGACATTCAAATACATTTAAATTTACAAAGTTTTTTTTTTTTTTTTTTAAAGAAAGCTAATTTGTAAACCTGTCAAAAGCCTTATAGAAGTCTAATAAAATTTACAAATTTTATTTTGTGCATAAGGGAATAATATTTTAAAGGAGTTTAGAGAAGAACACAAAGGTTACCGGTAATAATAGTTTGAATAATAGATAGGGGTAACTAAGGAGGTATCAACTGTTTCTACAGTAACGTTGCATAGACCTAGATTTAAATATTTATCTCCCTTTAAGATAACATCTGCTACAAGAAAAAATACCTTGTGTTATATTGATTCATATTGAAATATGAACTAAATACTTTTAATGACCATGTGTGCAGATGTCTGGGTGCTCACTTTTTTTTTTAAACTGTGCTTTCATTCTTTATTGCTTTATTGATTTTGGGTAATGTTATAATATAGGCCAGTGTCATTTTTAGAATTGTAGGATTTTTGTACATTTGTTTCCATAATTTAAATAATGTTTAAAGGGTCTTCTGTTTTGGAAAAACAATATAAAAAAAAAAACTGTTTATGTTTTTTTAAATGTCATATATTAAAAATTTTAAATGTTGGAGTATTAACGTAATTTTTCTTTAGTTTGATAGTAATTTAAACATAAATGCTTTAGTGATGAAAATTACAATAAATATGGTTGATCTGAGAGTACTTATGAGACAATGATTGTTTCAATGTCTATTTGGAGTTATTTTGATAGCATGATAGACTTTAGTTTCTTATACATTTTTACAAAGCTTATAACAACTCACTCTGTCTGTTTGTATGGTAAAAAGTTTGTACACATTATTTCTCCAACAACCAATCTCAGATTAAGCTGAAATTTTTGCACAATTATTTGTTTTACCTGACAACCTAAGAATCAATAAAAAAAAATTAACCAATTAGTTAATTAATTAGGTAATTAATTATTTTGTTTAGTACTGGTATCTTGAACTAGGGAAAGAAATCGTACTTGACAAATGTGGTGGTATAAGTTGAATTAGTCTTCCTGAGAACTCTTGAGCCAAGTGAATTTTTTTTTTATGCATTTAAAAAAACGATCTTGTAAACATTCACCAAGATACCCCCTTCTTCCCTCCCCCTTTCACAACTGGTCCAGACAAGTGATAGGATCATAGCGCATTGAGAAAGCTGAAAACTAAAAAAAAAACAATTGATAAAAGTAGTTCTAATCACACAGATGTATTATATCTAGGTCAATCATGCATATAAATGACATGACTGATCCAAACTCATTGATACAACTACACTTTATATAAGCTTTGTTTTGGTTTTTAAAGTATATTTTTTTAATGTTTTTCTTGCCTAGAACACAAACACTTTAATGTAACACTGATGTTTGAGTTATTGACTATGAAGTGTTAACATCATGCCTATGTTTAAATAAAGCAGATGACAGTACATCTGTTGCTGGTAGACTCTTGCTCCTTTGTTTTTCAAATGGGCTAGATATGGACTCTTTTGACTTTCCAATTTGGATTATCCAAAATCAATTGAATTCTGCTTGATAGCATGCATTTTTGAACCATTCAGTTTATAGCTAGAAATATATAGGCTTCAACGTTTTAAGCAAAACAAAATGATCAAAAACCATAAAAAAAAATAGCTTCATCCCGAATCAAAAGTTGCAAAAATGCTCTCTATGCTCACATTATTGAACTTGTTTGAATCCCTTGAAACTACAGTATGTTATGTTATGAACCTAAATTTGTTTTCTTTTGCTTATTCTATAGAGTTCCAAACTCTAAAATCTGGGAGAAGGAAGGCTGGAGTGTCAAATTTTTGCTTCAAATTACTTAATGAAATCACAAGAATGCTTGAGTAAAAAGGGAAATGCTTCTTAACTCACATGATGAGATGTACCTTAACATCTTAACTCTAATCCATCACACACCACAATACAATCTCAGCCTTTCAACATTCATGATGCTTTTAAAATTAGCTGAGATTTTTCTCATTTATCAATGTGTTGCTAAAAAATGCAAAGTTTAGAAATGATTGAATAATAATTGAAAAACTTTATGTTAATTATTGTATTTCTTTTCAATAATGTCATAAAACGTTTTTTTTTTAACTAGTAAGATGATTGAAAAGCATATTATTTCCTTTGGAAGAAATTATTAACATGATTGAAAAGCATTATTTACTTTTTAACAAACAAAAACCTTACAACTAATCACCACAATGTGGGTTAGGATCCTGTGAAGCAATTGACATTTTTAAAAATAAAAACTTTTTTTTTTTCAGTTTACATTTGCATGACTCCCAAAGAAAGCAGAAGTTTTGTGCATAACAAGAATTGCAGATCAGGCTGTGTGTTCACTTAGGCATATTCTGAAATGATTATATCTCTGGCTATGTCAACATCTGGAAGGGAAAATGGCCAACAACAATTGATTGAACAGTGGACTAGGATTTGTTTTATTGTGACTACAATTTGTGGAGGGCATTGGTGATTTAAAATATTCTTGGATTTCATTTTTTTCGAGCAACAGATGTGTTGCTTCCTTTAAAAGAAAGTTTTGGTGTTATTGACCAAAGACTGTTTTCTTAAACTGATAAGGTAAGTATAAGTTTATCATTACAAATAACTACAGGAGAGAATGACAGTCTGCGTAGCAATGGTCTTGGAGCTTTTCTCCAATGCTGTCTGTTGGGGCAATTATCAAAGTGTGGGCAGAATTAACTAACAATTATACAGGTGTGTCTATATAGGACTTTACTCTTTTCAAAAATTGGTTTCATGATTTAAACTGAATTAGAAATAAGCAGAAATCATGATAAAAAGCTGACAAAGATTTTATTTTTTTTAACAATAACTAAGCCATATCTGATCTTCCTTTTACTTTCTGATATTGTACAATGTTTTAAAAAAATGTTTTTGAAGAGGTTTGTAAGTTTTAGCCATAAGGAATTTGTTTTTCTGTACATTATTGCTCATTTTCGTTGTGATCTTTCAAATCCAAGATGTCTAGCACAAAACTATCTTTAGGAAACAAGAGTCATTTACTTCTTAGAGTTGCTTGTGACTGACCTCAAGAGGCTTGATTTATTTGTTGACTGACCTGTGGGTCTGTGACTGATGCTTTATCTTTATACATGTGTGACATCTTTTAGTATACTGATTGCAGTTAACTGATAAGTTTATCTCTTGTTAGTTTAAACTTTGTGTGTGTGTATTTAATGTGTTCTGTTGTTCTATCCATTTTGTTTATTTTTTTGTCCTTTTCCCCTGTTACATCTTTTGTGGATCAGTAACAAAGTTTTCTCTAAGTTGTACATCTGTTAGCGCTCTGTTAGTTGTTGTATATCTCTGGAATCTTGAGACAGTACTATCAGAGAGAAAGAGAGGGCAAGGGATAGATGGGAGGGACAGAGAAGGAGCTGAGTGTGTCTCTGTGCCTGAAACTGGAAGTCAGGAGCAGACATAAATCTTTGGCAGGAAAAACAATTACATTGTTCAACTTACTAGATCCACATCTACGCCTAGGCTAGTATGCATCAAAGTTTAGACCTAAGAATGTATCAATGTGTAGATCTAAGTATACATCAATGTGTAGACCTAAGTATACATCAATGTGTAGACCTAAGTATACATCAATGTGTAGACCTAAGTATACATCAATGTGTAGACCTAAGTATACATCAATGTGTAGACCTAAGGATGCGTCATTGACTTCCTATAATCCAAACAGAGATAGTGTATCAATAAGAATGGAAATATCTTCGAAACCTAGGAGCACAGATGTTCATTTGAAACTAAACTTGTAAATAACATTGAGACAGGGGCAAGTAATTCCCATCCCTAGTAAATCATGCGATTTTGAGTTTGAATCTTTGATCTTTATTAATCTTTGTTTAGCCACGCTTTCTATTCATCTCTAGGCCTACCTTTATTGAATATATTCTCTACTTCAATCTATGCTCTGTATAAATGAATTCTTTGTTTTAGTAGATTATGTATACAAATCTATGCTTTATTTATTCTCTATAGTAGTTTATGTTTTTATACTAACATACATCCATCAATGCTTTACAACTTTATATATCAATCAATTCCCTTACTACAGTGGTCTGTGCTTTATGCCATAAAGTAAAGTTCCCCTTTCAGACCTTGTGGTCTATAGGGCAGATGATGTAAAGGTCATCTGGTTCTGTGGTATACTGTTAAAGAGGGTGTCATGTGGACAGCACAACGATCAACCGCGAGCTGGGTGGTCTCAGAGGCGCCCGAAGATCCCGAAATAAAAAAAACAAAAACAGTCTTCACCAGGACTCGAACCCCGGACCCCGGTTCGGAAGCCAAGCGCTTTATCGCCCAACCACCGCGCCTCCTATGCTTTATACCATGCTCTCTAGGAAAGATTTCTACCATTCCCTCACACACTCACACATTTAACATGACTAGAAGTGTGTGTGTGTGTGCCTACACCCATTCGAATGTAGATCTTTGTAGAGCTACTTGTAAACTTGTGCTGTCCTTAGTTTTTATCTAATTTGTTTCTCTGGTATGTCACACCGTCAAGTCACGTGACATGCTCCTCTTGTGGGACTTTAGTGTCTGGAGAACAGGTTATACAGCTCCTGTTCTATTATGCATAGCTACTATATCCCTGCCTAAAAACATGCCAGATAGAATATTTCCGTCCTTTAGAAATCGTTAACATTTCTTTTTGACCGCATCATACCTACACGCCAGCTGTCATTAGTGGTAGACTTATTTAAAATAAACACAAACATTAGGGTACTGTGTTGTTTTGTGGTTTTATACTATTTATCTGGACTCCTGCGGTGGGACTTTTTTTTTCTTTACAATACCTTACCATCAAGTTGTAGTTGCGTTATACGTAGAAGTGCGTTACCGTGACATCCTTTGTTTGTATAAACATCAGCAAGAAATAGAAGGCTGTTCATTTTTAGTGTCCACAATTCTAATTTCTAAATCTGTTGCTTCATCTGCGATTGATGTTTAGTTTTAGTAGCAATGGATTATGATGTTATTTTATTTAGTTATTGGCAACCATGGACATGTTCTATTACGAGACAACTTCATCGAAAAGATGTAGGTGCTGCTGCAGGTCACACACTGACATTGCACTACACAAGATAGAAACAACAGCAATGTCGGCCTAGTGTCAGGCTGCCCTTGTCAAATCTGAAAATCACTCAAGCGACGATCGCCGCGGGCATCCCCCTGTCTTCTCCCACCCACCCTCCACCCCCAGCTTATGTCTCGATGAGATGAAGATGTCACTTTCTTGTGATTTTTTGATGTCGCGGTGTTAATTTTATGCCACATGTGACATTTAGGATTTGCGCCTTGTTGAAACAATTTATTATTCAGATTTTGTGTCAAGTTGAAAGTAAAAAGTGATGGGGGGTGGGGAGGTTAATCACATTCATTAATCACATTCATTAATCACATTCATTAATCACTTTATACAATAATACGATTGAAAGAGAGTTAAACAAGCGAATTATAAAACATTCTTTAAAAAAAAAACAAAGCCTATCTCAGGGGAAGAACTCCTAACTTATAATTATATCACTCAAGAATGTAGAAGTTAATTCCCTTTTTGATAACAAATAAAATAATTAATTACCAATACCGTAATTAATTGGTTAGTTTTGTAATTGAATCGTGTTTTGTTAGATACAATTAATAATGTTTTAACGTTTCATCTTGATCCGAAAATGAGTGTTGGAGAAATTGAGGGGACGAAACCCGACATATTTAGACATATCTGTGAATACCTAAGGATTAATTTCCCTTGTTGGTATCAACGATATAATTAATAACCAGTAATTAATTGACCAATAGGTTTATTATTTTTTTTATTGGTTCGTGTCTTGTCTACGCCAATGAATAAATGTGCAAAGTTTCAATGTGATCCGAGAACGGGTGTGGGAGAAATGAAGTGGTCAAACTTTGGACCAGACACAGGGAGCTGATAGAAGCTTTGCAAAAACAAAAAAAAGTCTTTAAGCGTCTATTTGGTTTGGTTTTGGATTTTGTGCACATCAGTACAATTCAAGCCATGGCATGCCCATAATCCTTCAAGGGTTTCTTCCCCTATCTAGGTCAAGTGCTACACAACTGAGCTATGAAAACTAAGATCCACTCACAGCTCAAATAATACAAATTTAGAAATCTAATTTAAACAAAAAAAAAGGGGGGGGGGGGCGGGGTAAGGTAGAGATGGAGCAGTCCAATGGACAGAGAACGTTGACGTAAAAGTGTGTTGGCCTTACTTATAGAATAGTTGCTTTCATTTTTTGTGTCGATTTGATTACTTCCGTCTATATATGTGTTTAGAAACCTTTCTTCGACCCCCCCCCCCTCTAACATGTGCTCTTTTTTCATGCCTCGCCCCACCTCGCCGGTACGGAAGTTAGAAGATTTAAAATAGAAGGAGGAATGGGGGGGGGGGGAGACAAAAGAGAATTAACGAGAAGTAGAAAGATGAAAAATGAGAAGAAAGAACTTGTGATAGATATGGAGAGAGAGAGAGAGAGAGAGAGAGTGAACATGTTTTAACTTAAGTAGGCCTTAGGTCAGATGTTGAAAATATGTCTGACACGGGATAAACTCGTCCATTAATGCAAACGTATTTCCAACCAGGCCAAAGGAGTCAGTGAAGTGAGTGGTGGTGTTCATTGAAAGGTAAGCATTTGGAATCAAAACATCGTTCTGTCCCTTATAGCCTTTGTGTTGTAGAGACCTACCTACTGCCATAGAGACCTGATGTTGTAAAGACCTACCTACTGTCATAGACACCTACTGTCGCAGAGTCCTGATGTTGGAGACATTTATTGCTGTAGAGACCTTCTGTTGTAAAGACCTAATGCTGCACAGACTTACTGTTACATAGTCAATCCTATTGTTATATTGTTTAACTGTTGAATTCATTGACATGAACAGGGCTGTTTGGGTGAGTTGATTGATGACATGAACAAGGCTGTTTGGATATATTTTTTTATATCTTATCATGGCTGTTTGAGTTCGTTGATGACACAGGAACAGGGCTGCTTGGGGTGAGTTCGTTGATAACATATAAACAGGGCTGCTTGGGGGAGCTCGTTGATGACACATGAACAGGGCTGTTTGGGTGAGTTAGTTGATAACATATAAACAGGGCTGTTTGGGTGAGTTCGTTGATGACATATGAACAGGGCTGCTTGGGGGATCTCGTTGATGACATAGGAACAGGACTGTTTGGGTGAGTTCGTTGATGGCATATAAACAGGGCTGTTTAGATGACCGTGAGTTCGTTGATGACACAGGAAAAGGGCTGCTTGGGGGAGCTTGGTGATGACATGAACAGGGCTGCTTGGGGGATCTCGTTGATGACACAGGAAAAGGGCTGCTTGGGGCAGCTTGGTGATGAAATATGAACAGCGCTGTTTGGGTGAGTTCGTTGATGACACAGGAAAAGGGCTGCTTGGGGGAGCTCGTTGATGACATATGAACAGGGCTGTTTGGGTGAGTTCGTTGATGACACATGAACAGGGCGGTTAGGGTGATTTCGTTGATGACATTTTGACATGGCATAATACCCCACCTAAGCCTCCATTTCCCCTAGTTTTTTTTTTATCACCACTGTACCTTTAAATGTCTTAATCTGTCCCCGTGTTTACACACACACACACCCACAAATACACACGCGTGCTTCATTCCGACTGCCACCCACCCTTTCTAAGGTGCAAAGAAATGTGTCAGCTACAAGGTATTGGTCTTTGTAAGGCCGCACACACCAGCACTAATGAAGGACATATCTTGTTACAGCCCTTCCCTCCCACCCAGCCACGTCACCATGTTTAGGGCATACCCCTTGTTCTATAAATCAGAAGCAGGCGACACACCCCGCCTTAAGATACCTACTGTAGATCTGGAAACTACAAATAATGACCGAACCTTGATGTGTAGTGTTGTTATGAACTTATGATCAATGTGGGTTTCGGTATTGCAATTGAATGGGCCTCTGCTAGAATCTAGATGTCAGGTAATAGTTAAAAATCGGTATGCTCGTTCGATGGCCTCCCCCCCCCCCCCCCCCGACAGAGCCTCTCAGTCAGGCACTCGAACTTATCATATGAATAATGAATATAAGGATACAGTTGAACTGTTAACACGTTGTGTGAATGCATAATGAATGAATACATGATATTATGTCGAGATATAATACCATTATAATATAATAACAATATTTGCAACAATATGCAGTTTAATAGATAACAGTAAACCCATAGCATTGCGGTACGAAACGCCACTGCGGTACCTACATATCGACCAATACTGACCCAAACTGCATCGAATCTCATCCATGTTTTAGTCACTAGTTCAAACTAGTTCCTAACTGGCCCCCCCCCCCTCAACTGGTTACACGCTGTAAACCACAGCTACACCACGACCAGGGAAAACAAGAGGACAACAACGTACACCCACAAAACGTGGACGAGACACAAAGGTACGCACCAACACTAGAAAACAAAACAAATTTAGTATCAGTGGGAAACGTGGTCGAGATGCCAAATACGCTTGCACTTGATGACTAACTATGAATGGGGCTCGAGGTTCGACACCCGATTCGAGCAGAGTTGTGTTTACTGAGCGTCTAACCTTCTCCCAGATACCCCATCCACCCAGTGGTCCACAAATGAGATTGGACCAAAGCGCTCTGAGCATGCTATAAGCATGAAAGTAGCGCTATATAAAAGTCATAAAATGTATTTATCATTACGCTGATTTGAACCTAGCAGTTGAACGGTGAACCTATAGCCCTGGTGGCCCCTGGGAACTATATTTTGTGAACCGAATGTCAATGAACCAGTTGTTTATGGACCGTAGTAGAACGTAGATCGAGTAGTTTATTCGTAAATATTCTGATATAATGAATAATGCCGGCGTTTGACATTTAAAGACACTCATTTTTTATATAAATATTTTATTTCTGAGAACGTAAATAGATTTCTCCGACCAGGGCAGGTGCTACCAGGCCTCTATTTATCCGCCATATTTAATTGACACTTTTCTCTTAATTATGCATACAAATTATGTACCCTGTTCTGTCATTCTATATGTAACATTTATGTTTATTAGTAGCCTCCAAGGAGGTCACAGTTTATTGCTATTCTGTCCATTACAATGATTCGATCCCTCCCTCCACTGTGACTGAGGTCGGTGAAATGTAAAACCTGTTTGTGAGTGCAGTAAAGTGTGGCAAGAGATTTTTTACCTTCATGTAAGTGTGGTTTTACCTTCATGTAAATTTGGTTTTACCTTCATGTAAGTGTAGTTTTACCTTCATGTAAGTGTAGTTTTACCTTCATGTAAGTGTAGTTTTACCTTCATGTAATTGTGGTTTTACCTTCATGTAAGTGTAGTTTTACCTTCATGTAAGTGTAGTTTTACCTTCATGTAAGTGTAGTTTTACCTTCATGTAAGTGTGGTTTTACCTTCATGTAAGTGTAGTTTTACCTTCATGTAAGTGTGGTTTTACCTTCATGTAAGTGTAGTTTTACCTTCATGTAAGTGTGGTTTTACATTCATGTAAGTGTGGTTTTACCTTCATGTAAGTGTGGTTTTATCTTCATCATCTCAGATGTTCTAGAGCCCTAGAAGTTGAATTGAGCTGTATGGCGCTGGTTTCATGCTACTATGATGCAAGTAAAGATTAACAATAAGTTGCTGTTGTTGTTGTTTTTTTTGTTTTGTTTACAACTTTCAGCCTCGTGTTTGTTACAAAATTCATTTAGTAATCTATGTCCTATTCAAACTAATGGAGAGGTGTATCTATGGCGGATAACTAGAAATAGATGGCTGGTGTATCCCGTGTACAGACCTTTGGAAGTGTTCATCAGCTATGTCATTGAATCATTATTGAGTTTATATAGCGCTGTTAACATACATAATGTAGGCTCGTGGCGCAATGGTAACATAACATACATAATGTAGGCTCGTGGCGCAATGGTAACATAACATACATAATGTAGGCTCGTGGCGCAATGGTAACATAACATACATAATGTAGGCTCGTGGCGCAATGGTAACATAACATACATAATGTAGGCTCGTGGCGCAATGGTAACATAACATACATAATGTAGGCTCGTGGCGCAATGGTAACATAACATACATAATGTAGGCTCGTGGCGCAATGGTAACATAACAAACATAATGTAGGCTCTTGGTGCAATAGTAACATAACAAACATAATGTAGGCTCGTGGCGCAATAGTAACATAACATACATAATGTAGGCTTTTGGCGCAATAGTAACATAACATACATAATGTAGGCTCGTGGCGCAATAGTAACATAACATACATAATGTAGACTCTTGGTGCAATCATAACATACATAATGTAGGCTCGTGGCGCAATAGTAACATAACATACATAATGTAGGCTTGTGGCGCAATGGTAACATAACATACATAATGTAGGCTCGTGGCACAATGGTAACATAACATACATAATGTAGGCTCGTGGCGCAATGGTAACATAACAAACATAATGTAGGCTCTTGGTGCAATGGTAACATAACATACATAATGTAGGCTTGTGGCGCAATGGTAACATAACAAACATAATGTAGGCTCTTGGTGCAATGGTAACATAACAAACATAATGTAGGCTCTTGGTGCAACGGTAACATAACATATATAATGTAGGCTCGTGGCGCAATGGTAACATAACAAACATAATGTAGGCTCTTGGTGCAATGGTAACATAACATACATAATGTAGGCTCGTGGCACAATGGTAACATAACATACATAATGTAGGCTCGTGGCGCAATGGTAACATAACAAACATAATGTAGGCTCTTGGTGCAATGGTAACATAACATACATAATGTAGGCTCGTGGCGCAATGGTAACATAACATACATAATGTAGGCTCGTGGAGCAATAGTAACATAACATACATAATGTAGGCTTGTGGCGCAATAGTAACATAACATACATAATGTAGGCTTGTGGCGCAATAGTAACATAACAAACATAATGTAGGCTTGTGGCGCAATGATAACATAACATACATAATGTAGGCTTGTGGCGCAATGGTAACATAACATACATAATGTAGGCTCGTGGCGCAATAGTAACATAACATACATAATGTAGGCTCTTGGTGCAATGGTAACATAACAAACATAATGTAGGCTCTTGGTGCAATAGTAACATAACAAACATAATGTAGGCTCGTGGCGCAATAGTAACATAACATACATAATGTAGGCTCGTGGTGCAATAGTAACATAACATACATAATGTAGGCTCTTGGTGCAATAGTAACATAACAAACATAATGTAGGCTTGTGGCGCAATAGTAACATAACAAACATAATGTAGGCTTGTGGCGCAATGATAACATAACATACATAATGTAGGCTCGTGGCGCAATGGTAACATAACATACATAATGTAGGCTCGTGGCGCAATGGTAACATAACATACATAATGTAGGCTCGTGGCGCAATGGTAACATAACATACATAATGTAGGCTCGTGGCGCAATGGTAACATAACAAACATAATGTAGGCTCTTGGTGCAATAGTAACATAACAAACATAATGTAGGCTCGTGGCGCAATAGTAACATAACATACATAATGTAGGCTCGTGGTGCAATAGTAACATAACATACATAATGTAGGCTCTTGGTGCAATAGTAACATAACAAACATAATGTAGGCTTGTGGCGCAATAGTAACATAACAAACATAATGTAGGCTTGTGGCGCAATGATAACATAACATACATAATGTAGGCTTGTGGCGCAATGGTAACATAACAAACATAATGTAGACTCTTGGTGCAATGATAACATAACATACATAATGTAGGCTTGTGGCGCAATAGTAACATAACATACATAATGTAGGCTCTTGGCGCAATGGTAACATAACATACATAATGTAGGCTCGTGGCGCAATGGTAACATAACAAACATAATGTAGGCTCTTGGTGCAATGGTAACATAACATACATAATGTAGGCTCGTGGCGCAATGGTAACATTACAAACATAATGTAGGCTCTTGGTGCAATGGTAACATAACATACATAATGTAGGCTCTTGGTGCAATGGTAACATAACATACATAATGTAGGCTCTTGGTGCAACGGTAACATAACATACATAATGTAGGCTCGTGGCGCAATGGTAACATAACATACATAATGTAGGCTCGTGGTGCAATAGTAACATAACATACATAATGTAGGCTCTTGGTGCAATAGTAACATAACAAACATAATGTAGGCTTGTGGCGCAATAGTAACATAACAAACATAATGTAGGCTTGTGGCGCAATGATAACATAACATACATAATGTAGGCTTGTGGCGCAATGGTAACATAACAAACATAATGTAGACTCTTGGTGCAATGATAACATAACATACATAATGTAGGCTTGTGGCGCAATAGTAACATAACATACATAATGTAGGCTCTTGGCGCAATGGTAACATAACATACATAATGTAGGCTCGTGGCGCAATGGTAACATAACAAACATAATGTAGGCTCTTGGTGCAATGGTAACATAACATACATAATGTAGGCTCGTGGCGCAATGGTAACATTACAAACATAATGTAGGCTCTTGGTGCAATGGTAACATAACATACATAATGTAGGCTCTTGGTGCAATGGTAACATAACATACATAATGTAGGCTCTTGGTGCAACGGTAACATAACATACATAATGTAGGCTCGTGGCGCAATGGTAACATAACATACATAATGTAGGCTCGTGGCACAATGGTAACATAACATACATAATGTAGGCTCGTGGCGCAATGGTAACATAACAAACATAATGTAGGTTCTTGGTGCAATGGTAACATAACATACATAATGTAGGCTCGTGGCGCAATGGTAACATAACAAACATAATGTAGGCTCTTGGTGCAATGGTAACATAACAAACATAATGTAGGCTCTTGGTGCAACGGTAACATAACATACATAATGTAGGCTCGTGGCGCAATGGTAACATAACATACATAATGTAGGCTCGTGGCACAATGGTAACATAACATACATAATGTAGGCTCGTGGCGCAATGGTAACATAACAAACATAATGTAGGCTCTTGGTGCAATGGTAACATAACATACATAATGTAGGCTCGTGGCGCAATGGTAACATAACAAACATAATGTAGGCTCTTGGTGCAATGGTAACATAACATACATAATGTAGGCTCTTGGTGCAATGGTAACATAACATACATAATGTAGGCTCTTGGTGCAACGGTAACATAACATACATAATGTAGGCTCGTGGCGCAATGGTAACATAACAAACATAATGTAGGTTCTTGGTGCAATGGTAACATAACATACATAATGTAGGCTCGTGGCGCAATGGTAACATAACAAACATAATGTAGGCTCTTGGTGCAATGGTAACATAACAAACATAATGTAGGCTCTTGGTGCAACGGTAACATAACATACATAATGTAGGCTCGTGGCGCAATGGTAACATAACATACATAATGTAGGCTCGTGGCACAATGGTAACATAACATACATAATGTAGGCTCGTGGCGCAATGGTAACATAACAAACATAATGTAGGTTCTTTATGCAATGGTAACATAACATACATAATGTAGGCTCGTGGCGCAATGGTAACATAACAAACATAATGTAGGCTCTTGGTGCAATGGTAACATAACAAACATAATGTAGGCTCTTGGTGCAACGGTAACATAACATACATAATGTAGGCTCGTGGCGCAATGGTAACATAACATACATAATGTAGGCTCGTGGCACAATGGTAACATAACATACATAATGTAGGCTCGTGGCGCAATGGTAACATAACAAACATAATGTAGGCTCTTGGTGCAATGGTAACATAACATACATAATGTAGGCTCGTTGCACAATGGTAACATAACATACATAATGTAGGCTCGTGGCGCAATGGTAACATAACAAACATAATGTAGGCTCTTGGTGCAATGGTAACATAACATACATAATGTAGGCTCGTGGCGCAATGGTAACATAACAAACATAATGTAGGCTCTTGGTGCAATGGTAACATAACATACATAATGTAGGCTCTTGGTGCAATGGTAACATAACAAACATAATGTAGGCTCTTGGTGCAATGGTAACATAACATACATAATGTAGGCTCTTGGTGCAACGGTAACATAACAAATATAAACACGAGAATTAAAAGGAAAAGCTAATCTAAACAAGTTTTGTACCGACAGGTTCTAATGTTCTTCTTGAATGTAGTGAAACATGTTTGGTTGAGATCAATGGGGAGCGAGTTCCATACCTTTGGTCCATGGAACTCACCAAGGGACATATGGAGTGACCAGTTCGCTAAGTTACAAGGGCATTTCTTCGTTGTAGATATGAGGCTGTGGCGAGTCGATTCAGTGGAAGGCACTAGCTGTCGATCTGCATCGAACTAGATTGTCATTCTGCATCGAAGTAGATGTGTGATTCTCTCTCAGTCATTTTTTTTTCTGCCATGTGCCCTGTAGGTGGATCGTCCTGTGACTTGGCCGTAACATCTTCTCCCCCCCCCCCCTCCCGAGTCTTACTATTTTAACCATCAGGTCATCTCACTGGCGGATCCATGGGGGGCGGTAGTAGCGATATATGGAGAAATCATAGTTAGTAAACAAAATTAGTTGAATATCTATATAATATTGGCTACAAATTGATACTTGAACCTATTTTTATATTATGTCGCATCACACTCTAATCTCAAATTTTATTATTCGTAAATATAAAATGAAAAAGGGTTGTACCAGGTGGTACCCATCGGACAAACCAATACTTTTTCTTTTTGTATTTTAGTTAAGAAATTACTAATTTTTTTCAAAAATCTGTCACTAATATAATTTATATATGCTATAAATTAAATTCTTATATCGAGTCACCTCACCCCTATTCTTTAATGCCAAATGCAATCATGAGCAGCTATTATAAAAAAAGGAGCGAGGATTAATTGTTTTACTCTACCGCCCCCACCCCTTCACAGATGAAAACATGACGTTTTAAAACAGAATAGTCAAATATGGCGACAGAGTTTATGTCATTGCACATGAATTTATCATAATTATTTTAAGAAAGACTTTGTTTTGGAAAATTTAGAATTCATACCTTTTTGTCAGTATAAGAGTAACAATTGAGATGAGTTCTTTTCCTTGTCGCTTTTTCACCACCTTTACTCAATCTGCTATTTTTCTAGTTCAATAAATTTGGGACTATAACTCACAATTTGTGCTTGAATCCTAAAAATGCAGAAAATTTTGAGTAGAATCTAATTGATTCACTTCATTTCTCCTCCCACTTTTTTGTTTAGAGCGTTGAATATAGTTCTGTAACAAACCAAGTTACACACATGCAGCTAGTGAACAAAATGTATCACTTACAAATGAGCGTGTTTAAAAAAATATTATTCTTCGAATGATTTTTTTTTTCGGCGGCGATCCTTAATGCGGCGATCCTTTATCTAAATCTGAGGGGTATCTTATCTTTTCAAGGAACAGATCGGTTGTATTTGCAATGTAGTAAGGGCCTATAAATTGATATTACAATATTTTTAAGTAAAACATTATTCGAAAGGTCCTTTTTTAATTGGATGAATAATGAGATGTGGACGTCAAGAGAATACGTTTCTGCGGCGAAGAATGCGAGAAAACGCTTTTGGCGAACCCCAAAGGCAAAGGCCTCAACATGACTGGGTTTTTTTAAATATTTTTTTATATTTTCGCCGAAGTTTGAGAAACTGCTTTTTTTTTTAAATTCTCATATATATATATATATATCTCCAATGTATTCAAGTCCATGACCCAATGGTCTGTTCAAGAAGCATAGTCTGATCTTGGAGTCTCATGCTTTGAGTTATATCGATATAGTGTTGATTTGATCTATGGTTTACCAAGGCAGTGGTTTTGCATCGAGGTCACACAAAGGTTGATCGGCAGTTCTCTAACACACAAATAGAAGCATAGAAGCAGATGAATTGTACATCATCTGCCACCATAAATTGTAAGGTCTGAAAGGGGTACCTTTAGATATTACTAGCATTCCACACCGGCTACGCCCGTTGATTTTCTCCCAGGCTCTGTATCGTTTATTTAGTCGTGGATCTCTCCCATTTTGTGTTCTTCCTTCTAAGAAAGCTACGACTGTGTAATTATTTATTGTAGGCATCTAGATCGTGGTCTAACTATACATCTTATAGAGAACTCTTAAGGTCTACTTCTAGATCTAGATGTATTCTATATTAGATTTACGTAAAATAAATATAAGCAAAGCTTGGATATTCTGTCAATAAACTGAAAGCAACTTAAAATTTAATAAACATCTCAGTACACTACGGTTGACTATGCCACGTTGTTGTTGTTTTTTTAGCCAAATTTGAATTTCCCAGATAAACATCAACTGTTAATTTAAAAAAAAAAATTGAAGTATTAAAAAAAAAATTTAGATCTAAATTAATATTTGCCTCACATTCACTGTGAGAATTTGTAGGATTTTTACAATACCTCTTTTCAAGTCAGACTTAGTGATAAGTCAGTTGGTAGATCAATCAGAGCTTTTCAAAATAGATTTGAAACGGTAATCCACACCTCCCCTTCTCTTAAGCCACACCTCTCTACTTGTGTAAGACATGACACCGCCCTACTCCCTTATTTTACTCACTAACACATTGAAATTCTGGCCCAAGAGGCGACCTAGATTGAAAGATAAAGATGATTAAAAGATCAAATGGACTACCACCCCCCACCCCCGTGTCGTCTTCTACTTCTTACTGGAAAAAAAAAACCTTAACTCGTATACGCGTGACGTCATGCACTTTATCAGATGGTCAATGATTGCCACGCGGCTATGTATTGAAACAGCGGTTCTAATATCAGTTCTCTCCCTTGAGCTGATACACTCAATGATTTCTCTTGACATCGACGTTGTTTCAATAAAGATGTGTGTGACATTTACTGCTGAAACAGTGGCCTAGTAATGTATAAGTAATTGAGGGAGATTTAGTAAGTGATTGCATGAGCGTAGCCAGGATTTTTTTCGGGGTAAGGGGTTCCCCCCCCCCCCGAAAAAAATGTGTGTGCTTGGGTGTATGTACATAATTAATCCCTTCCTTCTTTCGGAAGACGTTTATTGTAGCCTAGAATAGGTTCTTCCTGGAGTTGGAATATTGTAGACTCCCCGCCATTGCCAGCAAAGGGGTCTGGGGGAGCGCGGGGCGAAGCCAAGCACTATATCCTGTATCAAAAACCAACAAAATGCATATTCTAAGGTATCTACAGTGCATAATCCTGCTATTACTGTCACAACCTTACTAAGGGGTCGACTCCCAGTTCGGCATAGGATTTCCTTGATTGAGACCCGATCTCTATAACTGACTCGTAAAATCCGTCTTAGCCATCTTTGTTGAGACACATTTTGACTTTTTCAATTTCGGCAGATGACTTTTCACTGCACTTTATTAGTGCAGGCCAGCCACTGGTAGAAATGTGTAACCTCTATGGCTACGCGCTTGGAATTAGGTGACTGTAAGTTTGCTGTAGATTTTATATCAAAAAGGTCAAAATCATGTCGAGAAGGGTTGAACTAAAAAATCTGGGGAGGTTTATTTTATTTTTTTTTAAATTCAAAACCCCATTAGAATTTGGTGACTGTAGTTTGCTTTAGAATAAAATTGAAGAGAGAGGTTTTCAACCTCAAAACTTTCTGTATGGGGGTATTTAAACTCAAAACCTTCTGGAGGGGTTTTAAACTTTAAAAAAAAAAAACTCTTCAGGAGAGGGTTTAAACTCAACCCCCCCCCTTGACTTGGCGACGCTCATAGAATTTTGAGTGTGTAATTTTCTTTTTTTATATTGAAGAGGTATTTTTTAGCTTCAAAAGCCGCTGAAGGGATGTTTAAACTCAAAACCCCCTATGGATACGATCATAGCATTTTAAGTGTGTAATTTGCTTTTTTTTTTATATGGAAGAGGTATTTTTTAGCTTCAAATCCCGCTGAAGAGGGGGTTTATCGCTAATTTCAGAGGGGGGTTAATAATCAAAATTTTCGTTAGCTGTGCTCTTGGAAATTGGGGATTTTCGTTTGCATTCTTTTTTTTTCGGTTTTGTTTTATAGAAGAGGGGGATTTGACTGCAAAAGCCCCTGGTAGGGGTTTTAAACTGAAAACCACCTTGGCTTCGCTGGGGCAAGTGAAGGTTTAGTATTAAAATCTCACCTAAAATAAATAGAATCAAAGCAAAAAATCAGTCACTAAATTCCGATCCGCCGGCAGGGGGGGGGGGGGTTGGACCCCCCCCCCTGGCTACGCCCATGAGTGATTGGATTCATGGGGGATTTTGTGACAGATTTTTTTTTTTTGCTTTAACTTGTCAAGGGGGGGTTTGAGTTTAAAATCCCCCTCCAGGTGGTTTGAAAACCACCTCTTCAGTATAAAATTAAAGCAAACTACAGTCACAAAACTCTATGAGGTGTCATCAGGGACGTGACACTTATTACATGATGCGCAATCCTAACTTGCGTTATTTGACAGTGGTCAGAAGGTCATCATGGGGCCCAATAGCCATTGTGATCCTGTTTTGTATTTTTTCTTTATGGATCCTCCAGGTGATAAGTGCTGTCCTGTTGTGTTTATCTATTTATGGATCCTCCAGGTGATAAGTGCTGTCCTGTTGTGTTTATCTATTTATGGATCCTCCAGGTGATAAGTGCTGTCCTGTTGTGTTTATCTATTTATGGATCCTCCAGGTGATAAGTGCTGTCCTGTTGTGTTTATCTATTTATGGATCCTCCAGGTGATAAGTGCTGTCCTGTTGTGTTTATCTATTTATGGATCCTCCAGGTGATAAGTGCTGTCCTGTTGTGTTTATCTATTTATGGATCCTCCAGGTGATAAGTGCTGTCCTGTTGTGTTTATCTATTTATGGATCCTCCAGGTGATAAGTGTTGTCCTGTTGTGTTTATCTATTTATGGATCCTCCAGGTGATAAGTGCTGTCCTGTTGTGTTTATCTATTTATGGATCCTCCAGGTGATAAGTGTTGTCCTGTTGTGTTTATCTATTTATGGATCCTCCAGGTGATAAGTGCTGTCCTGTTATGTTTATCTATTTATGGATCCTCCAGGTGATAAGTGCTGTCCTGTTGTGTTTATCTATTTATGGATCCTCCAGGTGAGTTTTGTGACCCAATCCAATACTAGAAGGAACAGGAGTGAAGATATTCCTGTTTGACTTCTGTTGTGACTGGAAATTCCTCTGACAGCTTGCCACAGTGGGTTACTTGGCAGGTGAAACTATCATAAAGGTTTTTGATTATGGTTACTATTTTATTTGGGATCCCATAATGTCTCATTACAGACCAGATAGATTCTCTGTCGACACTATCAAAAGCTTTTTCAAATTCGACAAATGTTGCATAGAGAGGAGATTGCCATTCGATTGGTGCAAAATGGTCTGATACTAACTAATGCCCATGGGCTGACTTAAACAGCTCTTAACAACTTCCTGATATAACATATTAACTCTACGTAACCTGTTAATTCTACATAACCTGTTAACTCTACGTAACCTGTTAACTCTATGTAACCTGTTAACTCTACGTAACCTGTTAATTCTACGTAACCTGTTAATTCTACATAACCTGTTAACTCTACATAGCCTGTTAATTCTACATAACCTGTTAACTCTACGTAACCTGTTAACTCTACATAACCTGTTAACTCTACGTAACCTGTTAATTCTACATAACCTGTTAACTCTACGTAACCTGTTAACTCTACGTAACCTGTTAACTCTACGTAACCTGTTAATTCTACATAGCCTGTTAATTCTACATAACCTGTTAACTCTACGTAACCTGTTAACTCTACATAACCTGTTAACTCTACGTAACCTGTTAATTCTACATAACCTGTTAATTCTACATAACCTGTTAATTCTACATAACCTGTTAACTCTACGTAACCTGTTAACTCTACATAGCCTGTTAATTCTACATAACCTGTTAACTCTACGTAACCTGTTAACTCTATATAGCCTTTTGAATACTAATGACTTTGATTCTACCGTTCTACATTATCTCCACTACGCCTACAACAACAGTCCCGCAGTAACGTATGATGCTCATTGTTGTCGTTTTGTAAAAGTCCAATCAGTATATAAGTGAACTAGTGTACTTTCATTGTGTGAATTTGTGTCTAGAGAATTGGGCAGAACATTTGTGTCTAGAGAATTGGGCAGAACATTTGTGTCTAGAGAATTGGGCAGAACATTTGTGTCTAGAGAATTGGGCAGAACATTTGTGTCTAGAGAATTGGGCAGAACATTTGTCTTCCCAATGTCAAGAGAAACGTTACAAGACTTGAAGCTTATTTCCTTCCATCTGTTGAGTTTCACATTTGCTACTTGTTCAAGTCGACAAACTTTCCCATTTGTTTACTTGACCTCACTTCAATGTGTAGAATGTGTTTTATATCGATCAACAAACTTGATGTTGACTTGAGGTCTACCTCAAAACTTTCTGTAGTAAGTTAATATACAGCAGCTTCGTTGACCATCAAAAAACAAACCAGAATAAGTTGGCACAATGATTTTTAAAAAGGTCAAATGTCAAAGTTGCTATTGACAACTAATAAACATGCCCACAAGTCTTTCATCTGATTTCTAACAGTGGGTCTCTATTTGCTTGACAGTTTTAGTTCCACGTGTGTGCATTATTGTTTAGACCCTAGAGAGAGACTCATTAATAGCAAAGAAGAAACAAAAAAAAACCTAGCGCGCATTAAAGCGGACACAACTATCGATCCATTCACGGTCAGGTGAGGACAAAAGAGTGCCACTCAAAGTACTGGTGTAGAACTGTAGCGGAATGAAACTTTGTTCTTTTCTATGTATGAAACTTTGAATTCTAGGGGTGGGGAGAGGAGTCCTAATGTATCTGCAAGGCTGCTGCTTTACTAAGATGTCATTAACACTCTGGCTTGAAGCATCAACACTTGTCCTGGTAAATAGCGTTTAGCTGGCACCTAATGCCCAGTTCTGTTTAGACCCGTGGCCGGGGGGGGGGGGAATGCATCGTAAGATATATTGGGCTCTTTTTAAATGTTTCTTTTAAATATATCTTACGCTGACGAGTAACAATGGTGTCACCTAGCCACCTCAACAACTATCCACCATTACTTTGAGGGCGTCCTAAAACTTTCTAAATGCGACTCTTTACCGGGATTCGAACTCAATGCCTCGATTCGGAATCTCAGTTGCTTTTATTCTCAGCCATCAGGCCCATGAGATAAATTGTGTTCTTTAAAAGTTTTGTTGAAAACAAAGTGAGTAGAATATTCTACCAATGCTTATAACGGGTCAGTTTAAAGCTTGGGATATACATTAGACTTTCTCTAAAAGTTTTGCATTAGATCTAGTTCTTCATTTGAAACTTGTCATTGTTCCTCTCTTTAGAGATCCTCTAGGTGATAAGTGCTGTCCTGTTGTGTTTTTCTCGTTATGGATCTTCTAGGTGATAAGCGCTGTCCTGCTGTGTTTTTCTCTTTACGGATCCTCTAGGTGATAAGTGATGTCCTGTTGTGTTTTTCTCTTTACGGATCCTCTAGGTGATACGTGATGTACTGTTGTGTTTTTCTCTTTACGGATCCTCTAGGTCAGGGGTCGGCAACCTTTTGAGTCAAAAGAGCCAAAAATTGCAATTAACCAAATTTTAAAGTTTTTAAAGAGCCACAATTTTTTTTCTTGCCAAAAAAAATAGTACTCACACAATTAAGTTTTTAATTTAACAAAAACGAATATATTAATTATATATACGTGTTTTTCCACACCAAATAAGATAATATATATATGGTTTTATTTGATAATTATTTTTTCCTTCGGTAACAACCAAAGCAGTTAAACATTTACTTACAACACTAACTTGTACTTCAATAACAAACAATTGAGAAAATTCAATGGGAGGTTGGCTTTGCATAGTTTTAGAAAGTTTGGATACATTTGGCTCATAATTTGTTTTTAGTTTCAAACACGAGTCTAAATTTTCGTTTGTTAGTTGACTTCTTACTGTACTTTTATTTATATATGAATATAACACTTGCTAGCACGAGTATGTCGATCCGGAGATAATCAGTACGTCAAATGCCAACTTTACCTCACTGTAGCATTCTGGAAGACTATTCCATGCGTCGAATATAGGCTAAGTGCCTCAACTGGAGACATTTCTTTTAAAGTTGTCACATTTGTACATACATTTCTGAACCAACTTTTCCAACTTGCTTTTTGACTGTAAATTTTCAACTCAACAAAGTTTTACTTTTTAAATCGATCAATTGAATTTCTAGGGATCCAGTATCAATTCCAAAAGGCTCAATGTGGATTTCGTTACGATTTGTGTTGAGAGGATTTATTAGCAATGCTAGAATAGTTTTGTTGAACTACTCAAATCTGTCAAGAAATTCATCTATGATTTTTTTTTATAACTGTGCTGAAGTAATTTGTGTCAATAGTTGCACCATTTGTCGTTCTCTTATTCAGGGTGATTAATGATTTTTTCATTTAGGAATGTATTTATTTAATTCAATCACAAAGCAAACCGCCTCAAGCCATCGCACTTCATTGTAAAGAAGGATGTCGGAATACTGTGTCTCCATCTCGTTAAAGACTTCTTTAAACTTAAACTGAAGATGATAGAGTGCTTTTGATAAGATGATATTTACCATCCTGATTATCAAATTTATAACCTGAACTATTTCGGCCATAAATATTTGGGCGCAAAGCGCTTCTTGGTGTATGTGGAATGTAAGAATTTGGTGGTTTATTTGACTCGAAGAATCGTAGTCGCTCCTTAATTTTTCCTGTCATACTTCTGGCTCCATCAGTTGCTGTTTAAACGATTTTATTTAACTCGATCTTATTGTCTTCAAGGCATTTCTGCACGGCATTTGCTCTATCTTCCCCTCTAGTTTGTCATGAGAGTAGCAATCCTGGAAGATCTTCTTTAGGACCTTAAGAGAAGACATTTACCAGACAAAATGGGCAACTTGTGCCGTGCCTTTTATGCCGCAAGACTAGCAAGTGATAAGGCAGAAGAAAGTTGAATATCTTCCATCTGGAAATATGTTACATTTGAAGATATTTTAGCTATTCTATCTTGTACTGTTTTAGCGGATAGTGGCAAATCTTTCGGATTTTTTTTCCCCAAGGTTTCTGTTTTTTTTTTTTAAACCACGAAACAGTTCTTCAGACGCACTTAGGAAGCAGTCTTTGACATACTCACCATCTGAAAATGGTTTGCCTTTTTGGGCAATTTCAATTGGTACCGCAAAGCTTGCCAGATTAGCATTACTTGTAGATTGCTTCTAACTTTGAAAAGATCATTGGCTTCTAACTCATTTACTTGAAACAACAAACTATACGTCACAGTCAAAGCACGTAGTGAAGATGTCGTTTCGTCTTTCGTCGAAAGCAAATTAAAACCTACATAGAAACACCCAACGACGGCGTCATTTGAGAGCTTCCGACGACTAACGACACTGACGACGCGTGTAATGGGGGGTGTTATAAGGCTGAGAGATAGAATCGGTGCCTATTCTTCGTTTCGATAAAATAAATAATATTTGCGTATGGAACTAAAGAGCCGCAGCTTCACATCCAAAGAGCCGCATGTGGCTCGCGAGCCGCAGGTTGCCGACCCCGGCTCTAGGTGATAAGTGATGTCCTGTTGTGTTTTTCTCTTTACGGATCCTCTAGGTGATAAGTGATGTCATGTTGTGTTTTTCTCTTTACGGATCCTCTAGGTGATAAGTGCTGTCCTGTTGTGTTTTTCTCTTTACGGATCCTCTAGGTGATAAGTGATGTCCTGTTGTGTTTTTCTCGTTATGGATCTTCTAGGTGATAAGTGCTTGTCATTGTTCCTCTCTTTAGAGATCCTCTAGGTGATAAGTGCTGTCCTGTTGTGTTTTTCTCTTTACGGATCCTCTAGGTGATAAGTGATGTCCTGTTGTGTTTTTCTCTTTACGGATCCTCTAGGTGATAAGTGCTGTCCTGTTGTGTTTTTCTCTTTAAGGATCTTCTAGGTGATAAGTGATGTCATGTTGTGTTTTTCTCTTTACGGATCCTCTAGGTGATAAGTGATGTCATGTTGTGTTTTTCTCTTTACGGATCCTCTAGGTGATAAGTGATGTCATGTTGTGTTTTTCTCTTTACGGATCCTCTAGGTGATAAGTGATGTCATGTTGTGTTTTTCTCTTTACGGATCCTCTAGGTGATAAGTGATGTCCTGTTGTGTTTTTCTCTTTAAGGATCCTCTAGGTGATAAGTGATGTCCTGTTGTGTTTTTCTCTTTACGGATCCTCTAGGTGATAAGTGATGTCCTGTTGTGTTTTTCTCTTTACGGGTCCTCTAGGTGATAAGTGATGTCATGTTGTGTTTTTCTCTTTACGGATCCTCTAGGTGATAAGTGATGTCATGTTGTGTTTTTCTCTTTACGGATCCTCTAGGTGATAAGTGATGTCCTGTTGTGTTTTTCTCTTTACGGATCCTCTAGGTGATAAGTGCTGTCCTGTTGTGTTTTTCTCTTTACGGATCCTCTAGGTGATAAGTGATGTCATGTTGTGTTTTTCTCTTTACGGATCCTCTAGGTGATAAGTGATGTCATGTTGTGTTTTTCTCTTTACGGATCCTCTAGGTGATAAGTGATGTCATGTTGTGTTTTTCTCTTTACGGATCCTCTAGGTGATAAGTGATGTCATGTTGTGTTTTTCTCTTTACGGATCCTCTAGGTGATAAGTGATGTCATGTTGTGTTTTTCTCTTTACGGATCCTCTAGGTGATAAGTGATGTTATGTTGTGTTTTTGCTTCGTTGAATCCTCCAGTTCAGTTTGGCTCTATTAAGTCTTCAGTTTGGCTCTATTAAGTGTTTAGTTTGGCTCTATTAAGTGTTCAGTTTGGCTCTATTAAGTGTTTAGTTTGGCCCTATTAAGTGTTTAGTTTGGCTCTATTAAGTGTTTAGTTTGGCTCTATTAAGTGTTTAGTTTGGCTCTATTAAGTGCTCAGTTTGGCTCTATTAAGTGTTTAGTTTGGCTCTATTAAGTCTTCAGTTTGGCTCTATTAAGTCTTCAGTTTGGCTCTATTAAGTCTTCAGTTTGGCTCTATTAAGTCTTCAGTTTGGCTCTATTAAGTGTTCAGTTTGGCTCTATTAAGTGTTCAGTTTGGCTCTATTAAGTGTTCAGTTTGGCTCTATTAAGTGTTCAGTTTGGCTCTATTAAGTGTTCAGTTTGGCTCTATTAAGTGTTCAGTTTGGCTCTATTAAGTGTTCAGTTTGGCTCTATTAAGTGTTCAGTTTGGCTCTATTAAGTCTTCAGTTTGGCTCTATTAAGTCTTCAGTTTGGCTCTATTAAGTGTTCAGTTTGGCTCTATTAAGTGTTTGTTTGGCTCTATTAAGTGCTCAGTTTGGCTCTATTAAGTGTTTAGTTTGGCTCTATTAAGTCTTCAGTTTGGCTCTATTAAGTGTTCAGTTTGGCTCTATTATGTGTTCAGTTTGGCTCTATTAAGTCTTCAGTTTGGCTCTATTAAGTGTTCAGTTTGGCTCTATTAAGTGTTCAGTTTGGCTCTATTAAGTCTTCAGTTTGGCTCTATTAAGTGTTCAGTTTGGCTCTATTAAGTGTTCAGTTTGGCTCTATTAAGTCTTCAGTTTGGCTCTATTAAGTCTTCAGTTTGGCTCTATTAAGTCTTCAGTTTGGCTCTATTAAGTCTTCAGTTTGGCTCTATTAAGTCTTCAGTTTGGCTCTATTAAGTCTTCAGTTTGGCTCTATTAAGTCTTCAGTTTGGCTCTATTAAGTGTTCAGTTTGGCTCTATTAAGTCTTCAGTTTGGCTCTATTAAGTCTTCAGTTTGGCTCTATTAAGTCTTCAGTTTGGCTCTATTAAGTCTTTAGTTTGGCTCTATTAAGTGTTTAGTTTGGCTCTATTAAGTGTTTAGTATATCTTTCTTAGTATCATAATTGACTCAAACCTAGAGACCAACATCTCCACTCGAGGTCCAGACTATGCTATCTTGCAGCCAATTTCTTTAGTCTACAATCTTATCTTATAAATTACAGACGTTTCTTCAAAAATTGAAGATAATTACGTCTTACGCTTTTCATGAGTCCACTCACAATGACTTTGTTGTAGATCTAAAAATGTATTCTCATCAGACATTTACATTTTAAACGTAACTTTCTACAAAGAAACGTTGTCCTCAAAAAATGTTTTCTTTAAAATTACAAATAAAAATATTGCAACTTGAAATTTGAGCTTATATTTCTAAAAGCTAGAACTTAACTACGACGTATTGTTTCTGTCACGCACAAGTTGGGAGACTGATTCTGACGCATTGGCCTAAATTGTGCAGATGTGCCAATAACTCAACAAAAAAAAACAAAAAAAACACTAAATTCTGTGTGTACGTGTTCTGTTGGAGTGTTGACATTTGAGAAGTGAATGTTCTTATATGAATAATGTGTAAGCCAATGGGAAGTATGATTGCAGAATTTGTTGTTTGCTCATGATCTGAACCAACTCAACGAAACGCTTTGAATTTCAGGGGGGGGGGGAGAGAATGGTGTAAACACGATATACAGACGGAAGAGATTCTAACATTTGATTTTACTGTCTGCCAAACACGAATGATTCTCTATCTCTCTAAAACACTTCCTGGACACCGCCTACACCAAAACCAAATGTAGTTCTTTCCGCCGTAGATGTAAGTCTCTAGGAAACAGATCCGATAGAAAATGAAATACTCTATGTTCATTGCCTGTACATGAATTTGATGGTAAGATGTATTTGATGGCTGAATGTATTTGATGGTAAGATGTATTTGATGGCTGAATATATTTGATGGTAAGATGTATTTGATGGCTGAATATATTTGATGGTAAGATGTATTTGATGGCTGAATGTCTTTGATGGCTGAATGTATTTGATGGCTGAATGTATTTGATGGTAAGATGTATTTGATGGCTGAATGTATTTGATGGTAAGATGTATTTGATGGCTGAATGTATTTGATGGTAAGATGTATTTGATGATTGAATCGATGATTGAATGTGTTTAATGTTATCTTTTGCATTGAGATTTAGGACTAGGTAGATAATCGTTTTCCAAGTGATAGTCTTTGTGCTGGCCGTACTTGTAAGCTACTAACTGGTGAACACAACCTAGTCTGTTTCTGAGCGTTTCAGATTGGTCGAAAAAGTCACGTGGTAGGCTCAGTGAAAGAGCAAAAATGTTTTTTGTTTTGTTTGAAATAGATGCACGAACTGCATTTCAACACACAAACTTGATGTAAGCAGACGCGAGTGACCTGTACTTCAATCTATGTCCAAGCAGCAACGATGACTGAATGGTTTATGGTTGTGTGAAGCATAGATTCTCCATTAGTGCAACTCACCCAGTGAAGGGTGCGGGCGGGAGGAGAGGTGTGAGAGCATTGATTAATACATTAACTTAATACATTAGATCATGCTGTTCACTTTGATGGTTCTATAAGCACCTTCGGGGAAACTAAGCCCAACAATTAGTGTAAGGTCGTTGTAGCCCTGGCTCAACCCTCCTCCTGATACGTATTGGTCTCTACTTTATGTGTCTCTAACGCAGTCAGCTGAAATGTGTATCGGCCAGCGTTGTAAAATGTGTGTCTAAGGAACATTATCGTACATTTTCATAAATGAAGGTAAAATGTGTAATAATTGGATGTTTGCTAGATCCGGTGTACAGAATACGGAAGTGTGGAATGTATTTTTAAAAGCAGATAATTATTTTTGGCACTTTGTTTAGCTTGCTAACTCTTCATGGGTGGAGGACAAGGTAGGAGCTGGACACGGAGATCTAACGATTTGCCTAGAAATATGACAGTTTTTGTATATAATTAAATTTTAAAAAAATACTATCTAATTAACACACAGGAAAACTCTGGTTTGACAGTTACAATTTGTCAAAATATCTTCTTAAAATTAAATTTGGCTTACGTCTTTGTATTTTGAGCAGACGTCACGTGAGGTTCTCCGCAAAGAGCTGAACCGCTAACTAGACGTCCAGGGACACCTCACCATCCTGTCCTGTGGACTCTGATAGAAGTCATTGGTCACAATATATACATGTCTTTATAATACTTATACAAGTTAGTAATACACAATATCAATATTATATCTAACTAGATCCAGTATTCTTGTCTAGACTACTGTCTTTTAAAGTCTGGATCTATATAGATTTTCAATTTGCTATACTCTGAGTAGATTTATACATGGGCGTAACCAGAATTTCGAAAAGAAGGGGGGGGGGGAATTAGGCCGGAGTAAAGAATATTCTCTTTTAGAGGCCCCCGAAAGGAAAAATACGCTATTAGTTTTGTCTGTCCGTCCGTCCGACCCGTTTAGATCTCGTAAACTAGAAAAGATAGTGAAAATCCGACATGACAATATTTTAGACTTTAGACCATTCAAAGTTCTGATGCAACGGCTACTTTTTTCTTTTCTGAAAGCGAAAAATCTAATTTTTTAAATCACTTATGCAAGCAGTTTTTTCATAAAAATACACCACTTTTACAACTATTTACTATTAATAGTAACAAACATGGATGGCTCTTTAGTAGGGGAGACGACTATTTACCCTAATTTTAACACATTTATGTAAATGGTTATAGATTTTTTGTCAAAATTTGTTTATAATATATTTGTATTGTTAAGTTATGTAAGTTCTGTTATAATAAGTACTATATTTACACACAATAAAATATTTATTATTTTTTAAAGAGAAAAAATATATTTAGTATGCATATAACAAGTAGTTTTTTATATTATTGCGTGAACTGCCATATGATTTGTTGCGGTAAATAGTTCACCAACTGCAACCGGGAATAACCTCGGAAATGTTTTTAATCTAAATTATGAAAACAGTTTTTCCATAAAACACCATTTTTACAACTATTAAAAGTAACAAACACTGGAGGCGTGAACTGTAGCGCAATTGTACCATCGTGGAACACAAAACTATAGGAATTTTTTAAAAAATTTTTTTTACTGAAAAGTTATTTTCTTGAGGCTTTGAATAAGAGATTGAGCCCTGTGGAACTGTCGTCGCTAGCTGGAGAAGGGATAAAGGCAGGTAAGTGGCACCTAAACCGAAGCTTCGGGCGGGGGGGGGGGTCGTTAGTCTTGGTTGGCTACTCACCTGAATCCAAACTTCTGCTGCCTTGAAGCTATATCCAAACATTGGAAAAGCTTCGGGCGGGGGGGGGGGTCGTTAGTCTTGGTTGGCTACTCACCTGAATCCAAACTTCTGCTGCCTTGAAGCTATATCCAAACATTGGAAAAGCTTCGGGCGGGGGGGGGGGGGGGGTCGTTAGTCTTGGTTGGCTACTCACCTGAATCCAAACTTCTGCTGCCTTGAAGCTATATCCAAACATTGGAAAAGCTTCGGGCGGGGGGGGGGGGGTCGTTAGTCTTGGTTGGCTACTCACCTGAATCCAAACTTCTGCTGCCTTGAAGCTATATCCAAACATTGGAAAAGCTTCGGGAGATGACACTGAGGAAGAATGAGGAGCTGGCGAACTTCAGGCAGCACCTACAGCACAGAGTGCTACAACCTGGCAGAACATGCGACGCTATTGATCCCAAACTGTATGGATATTTGCCTTTGGACACATAAGCTGCGTGGATAGAAGGATACTGCCCAGGCTCTTTTGGGCGTGAATGCCTCTCCTGAATAGGACTTTACAGACACAGGAAACAAGTGCTCTACTAGATGAACCATAGTCACTCTACGTCTGAATGAAGCGAACTACTACAAAAGAGATGTCGTTACAACAGTCACCGGATCCTAAATGGTCAAACGCAAGTTTGCTGTAGTTTATTTAACTATGAAAATCTATTAATTGATGTACGATTATAACATATGTAGTGATTTAATACGATTGTATTCCTAGTCTTTCTTTTTTCTTATGAGATGTTAGTTTTATACAGACAGTAATGCATTAAGATAGCCACATATATCACTGCATTACAGTATCATACAGTGGTTCATTTAGGTTGAAGTCGCGCTGACCTTGTATGTAACGCAGCGAAATCCAGGCTCTGCATTTTTATTTTAAATCATCAAATGTTTACTTACATAATGATAAATCTGTAAGTCAAGTCTAATACTAGTACAATTATAGTTTGATTTCATCTTTTTTTTTTAAGGCTGACTATCTGTTCTTATGTTAGTTTGTACCAAAATGCCTTGAAACAAATAGTATCTCCAAGTGGTAAGCGTTACTTATCGTAATGTACCACTCTACCACTAAACCAGATGGTTGAGATGGAGAACATTCCAGTGACATTTTTAAATCCTGTTCAAATCTGTTTTACTTTTTGAAGGAAAAAAAAGGAAGGTTTTCAGTGTGCTACTAGATCTAAAGACCAGCCTTTGAGGATTGGCTCCGACCTCTGCAACCATCGTGCTCCTTGAGGATACTGCAACAAGGTATTAGGATAGGAAAGCTAGTGCAATGAATTGATAGACATACTTACTCACGACCTTTTACTTCCGGCGGTGAAATTAAAACCACAAAAAAGGAAACAAAAGATATTCTACCTCTCTGGTTTCCACATGTGTGTCTGACCTATATTCCGAAGTACATGGTTTATGAATACATTTCCTAGAATCTAGCACTTGTATGTTCGTATATTTAGATTAACATTCATACAATCTGGTCTTTAAATGGCTTTGAATTGTGATGTCTGTTGTCTGGGCAGTATCACCAGAAAAGTGGGCACGGTAATTTAAAAAATAGGGAGGCAACTCAACAAGTACATCTTTTTTTGTTTGTTTCAAAGTTTGAGGAGAAACAAAACCTTTAAAGGAGATATATAGCAACCATCTCTCTCTCTCTCTCTCTCTCTCTCTCTCTCTCTCTCTGTCTCTCTCTCTCTCTCTGTCTCTCTCTCTGTCTCTCTCTCTGTCTCTCTCTCTCTCTCTCTCTCTGTCTCTCTGTCTCTCTCTCTGTCTCTCTCTCTGTCTCTCTCTCTCTCTCTCTGTCTCTCTCTCTGTCTCTCTCTCTGTCTCTCTCTCTCTGTCTCTCTCTCTGTCTCTCTCTCTCTGTCTCTCTCTCTCTGTCTCTCTCTCTCTCTGTCTCTCTCTGTCTCTCTCTCTGTCTCTCTCTCTCTCTGTCTCTCTCTGTCTCTCTCTCTGTCTCTCTCTATCTCTCTCTGTCTCGCCCTCTTCTTCCTCTATTCCATTTTCTCACTCTTGGACTCTCCATCTTCCTCTTTCCCAAACACACATATACATCGATGTCGAGCTTAGACGACAGTGTGGAAGAGAGGAATGAATACATTAAAACATTAATTCACCAGGTGATCCCAGATTATGCATGTATCTTTATCAGATCCTCGAAGCCAATGGATGTATGCCAGGCTGTGACTTGTGTATAAGTAGTCTACTTGCAGAAGGTAAAATGTTAGAGACACACAGACCATCCATTGCACACATCTTCATTTGAATACCAATGTTTATTTGGAGGAGACTTGGGTTGTATTGTTAAGTTTATTGCTCGCTTTGACTATATTCTACCTGGACTTAGTTCGTGGACGAACAGTTCTACTTGGGCTTGGTTTCTGGATGAACATTTCTAATTGAACTTAGTTCATGTACGAACATTTCTAATTGAACTTAGTTCATGTACGAACATTTCTAGTTGAACTTAGTTCATGTACGAACATTTCTACTTGGACATTAGTTCATTGACGAACATCAGTTCCTGGACGAACATTTCTACTTGGACTTAGTTCCTAGACGACCATTAGTCCCAGACGAACATTAGTTCATGGACGAACATTTCTACTTGGACTTAGTTTCTGGACGAACATTAGTTCGTGGACGAACATTTCTACTTTTGCGCTTTCCGCGTAATGGCCTCCATGTCATTGCAACTTTTATTATGAGTAATTAATTTTGTCGGAGAACATGCCCCGCATACCTCATGCGACGCTCTGTCACACACAACCTTTCTAAGGGGTCGACTTCCAGTTCGGCATAGGACTTTTTTGATTGAGATCCAATTTCTATAACTGACTCCAAAAATCCGTCTTAGCCATTATTGTTGAGCCACATTTAGTCTTTTTCAATTTTGCCAGATGACTATTCACTGCACTTTATTAAAGGAGCCCCATCACTGGTAGAAATATGTAACCTCTCTTGGTTACGCTCTTGGAATTAGGTGACTGTAGTTTGCTTTAGATTTTATATCGAATAGGGAAGTTTTTATCGTCAAAATCATTTGTTCAGGGGTTTTAAACTAAAAAATCTGTGGAGTTCGTTGTTTTTTTTTAAATTCAAAACCTCATTAGCTACGCTCATATAATTTGATACTGTAGTTTGCTTTAGAATAAAATTGAAGAGAGAGGTTTTAAACCTCAAAACTCTCTGTATTGGATATTTAAACTCAAAACCCCCCTTGGCTTGGCTACGCTCATAGAATTTTGAGTGTGCAATTTGCTTTTTTTTATATTGAAGAGGTATTTTTTTTAGCTTCAAAACCCGCTGAAGGGGGGTTTAAACTCAAAACCCCATATGGCTACGCTCATAGAACTTTGTAAGGTTGTGACAGAGCGTCGCACGAGGTTTGCCGGACATGTTCTCCGACAAAATTAATTACGCATAATAAGAGTTGCAATGACATCCTAGTACAGTTTGGCGCCAAACGGGGGGGGGGGGGGGGCGGAAAAAATCCCCCCCCTCCGAAAAAAATCCTGGCTACAACCATGATATATATATATATGTATATATATATATATATATATATATATATATATATATATATAAAATACAAATAAAATAAAATATGTGGATATCCATGATACCATTAAGGACGTAGCGGAGAAAGCCAATCGGTCAGCGATGGTTGTGAATCACAATGACCAACTGACCTTTCTTTTCACCCAAACAAATGTCAAGGTCAATTATCCAATAGAGCTGAGTGGATTTTCTAAATCCTGAATTAATAATCCCTGCCACCGTCATGATAGGACCTCGAGGCTTAATTGGTCACCACTTGCTACCTACCTAGTGATGTCCAATTTAGTTGTTTCATTCATCTTTTCTCATCTAACCTATGGGTTTTATAGCGAAGTGAACTATGGGATGTTTGTGTCACGGTCTCTCTATATACCAAACAACGATTTAACCCAGAACTTCATGTAAACAACCAAGAGTGTTTCTCATCTAACATTTGAAATGTTTGAATGGGTTTCATAGCGAAGTGAGCTGTGGGGTGTCCGTGTGACATTGTTTCCATATCTCGAACAATGATTTAATTCAGAAGTTAAGTTAAAAAATCGAGACTGTCACATCCATTGCATTGATTTATTGAAATGTTTTTTGTATAGAATCCTTGTTTGTGTTTGTAATCTATAGTATGTCTTTATTACGTTCTTCTTACAGACTCTATGATGTCCAAGTTCTAGGCTCGACACAGAGGCGTCTCCATGGAGTCTCTCTCGGCCGTCGTCTTGGACGGCGGTCACGGCTCTCACGCCAGGGTGCCGACTAAGACAATCTCCATGGTGCAGATGTTGCTGCTGAATGCAGTGGTGTGCGGCATTGAGATCGTAGCCTGCGCCGGCTTCACCTACATCCCTCCCATGCTGCTCAAGGCTGGCTACTCTGAGGAGAACGTGGGTTTCCTCCTAGGCATGGGCCCTTTATTCGGGTTTCTCTTGGTCCCCATAATCGGAAGGGCCAGCGATAGGTGCTACAGCCCATTCGGCCGGAGAAGGCCGTTCATCGTCGCCCTGGCCATCATGCTGGTCTTTTCCCTCTACTTAATCCCTTTCGGCGAATATTTTGCCTCCCTGGTGGTGGGCGTGTCAGCCCTGAGCAAGAAAATCGGTTTCATCAGCTTGACCGTGGGAGTGGTGCTGCTGGACTTCACTACCCAGGCCTCACTGACCCCTTGCGAGGCTCTGCTCAACGATGCTTCCAAAGACTCGGAACAGAACGAGAAGATTTTCACTGTCTACTCTCTAATGATCAGCTCTGGTGGGATACTTGGATACGCCTTGACCGCCATAGATTGGACCTCCACTCCACTGGGGGAGTACTTTGGCGGACAGGAAGCCACTATATTTTCAGTGCTTATAATTGTGTTCACATCCATGTTGTCGGCGACTCTTATGGTTGCCAAGGAAGTACCTTTGTCCATGATCCCCGTCGACATCTCCACTATATCATCCACCAATCATCACTCCGTGCCCAAGCAGGTGATCGCCCACGAGAGCGGCTACGAGTCCAGTGGGAACTCTTCAGAAGAAGGGCTGCCCTTCAGTGAGCAGGGCATTTCAAGAGGCTCTAGGGGGCGAGGCTACTCTGAAAGCGTCGACCTGCGCCTCAGGCCGCTCAAGAGGTACTGCAGCCTAGTGACTAGCTACTGCTTCACCAAGAGCAGGTTTCTGAACAATTTAGTGACGTGTCTTCGTTGGCTAGGGAGGCAGCTCCTCCCACAGCAGCTGGTTCAGCTCTTTAAGGTGCCACTGGTGTTGAAGATGTTGGCCTTGGCAGACTACTGTGCTTGGACGGCTATCATGGGCTTCAACATATACTACACTGACTATGTGGGGCAGGTAAGAACTTTGTAGTAAAAAACATTTATTTTTACAAATACCTGTGTGCTAATAGTAACTTGAATTGTATGCAAGTGAGATGATTGAGGCACCAGTGCTGATTCTTTGACAATTTCTTTTCCTGTCTTTCTTCTATTCATTTTGATAGTTGCAGTTTTGGCCTCGCAATGTCAGATTCTATTTTGGTTACACTTTTTAGTTATTCTAAATACTTATGAAGAGAGTTAACTCTGGATGTAACTATGGGCGCTGAGAAACTCGAAACATATTTTCTTGTACCAGTGTTAATTTTACAAAGGCAAACATTAAGAGTGTGGTACATTGAGAGTGTGATACAATGAGGGTGTGGCACATTGAGAGTGTGGTGAATTGCGAGTGTGATACAATGAGGGTGTGGCACATTGAGAGTGTGGTGCATTGCGAGTGTGATACAATGAGGGTGTGGTGCATTGAGAGTGTGATGCATTGAGAGTGTGATGCATTGAGAGTGTGATGCATTGAGAGTGTGATACAATGAGCATGTGGTGCATTGCGAGTGTGGTGCATTGAGAGTGTGATACAATGAGGGTGTGATGCATTGAGAGTGTGATACAATGAGGGTGTGGTGCATTGCGAGTGTGATACAATGAGGATGTGGTGCATTGCGAGTGTGATGCAATGAGGGTGTGGTGCATTGAGAGTGTGATGCATTGAGAGTGTGATACAATGAGGGTGTGATGCATTGCGAGTGTGATACAATGAGGATGTGGTGCATTGCGAGTGTGATACAATGAGGGTGTGGTGCATTGAGAGTGTGATACAATGAGGATGTGGTGCATTGAGAGTGTGATACAATGAGGATGTGGTGCATTGAGAGTGTGATACAATGAGGATGTGGTGCATTGAGAGTGTGATACAATGAGGATGTGGTGCATTGCGAGTGTGATACAATGAGGATGTGGTGCATTGCAAGTGTGATACAATGAGGATGTGGTGCATTGCGAGTGTGATACAATGAGGGTGTGGTGCATTGAGAGTGTGGTGCATTGAGAGTGTGATACAATGAGGATGTGGTGCATTGAGAGTGTGATACAATGATGGTGTGGTGCATTGAGAGTGTGATGCATTGAGAGTGTAATACAATGAGGGTGTGGTGCATTGAGAGTGTGATGCATTGAGAGTGTGATGCATTGAGAGTGTGATACAATGAGGATGTGGTGCATTGCGAGTGTGATACAATGAGGGTGTGGTGCATTGAGAGTGATGCATTGAGAGTGTGATACAATGAGGATGTGGTGCATTGAGAGTGTGATACAATGAGGGTGTGGTGCATTGAGAGTGTGATACAATGAGGGTGTGGTGCATTGAGAGTGTGATACAATGAGAGTGTGGTGCATTGCGAGTGTGATACAATGAGGATGTGGTGCATTGAGAGTGTGGTGCATTGCGAGTGTGATACAATGAGGGTGTGGCACATTGAGAGTGTGGTGAATAGCGAGTGTGGTGCATTGCGAGTGTGATACAATGAGGGTGTGGTGCATTGAGAGTGTGATGCATTGAGAGTGTGATACAATGAGGATGTGGTGCATTGAGAGTGTGGTGCATTGAGAGTGTGATACAATGAGGGTGTGATGCATTGAGAGTGTGGTGCATTGCGAGTGTGATACAATGAGGGTGTGGTGCATTGAGAGTGTGGTGCATTGCGAGTGTGGTGCATTAAGAGTGTGATACAATGAGGGTGTGGTGCATTGAGAGTGTGATGCATTGAGAGTGAGATACAATGAGGGTGTGATGCATTGAGAGTGTGATACAATGAGATGTGATACAATGAGGGTGTGGTGCATTGAGAGTGTGATGCATTGAGAGTGAGATACAGTGAGGGTGTGATACAATGAGGATGTGGTGCATTGAGAGTGTGGTGCATTGAGAGTGTGATACAATGAGCATGTGGTGCATTGAGAGTGTGGTGCATTGAGAGTGTGATACAATGAGGGTGTGATGCATTGAGAGTGTGATACAATGAGGGTGTGGTGCATTGCGAGTGTGATACAATGAGGATGTGGTGCATTGCGAGTGTGATGCAATGAGGGTGTGGTGCATTGAGAGTGTGATGCATTGAGAGTGTGATACAATGAGGGTGTGATGCATTGCGAGTGTGATACAATGAGGATGTGGTGCATTGCGAGTGTGATACAATGAGGGTGTGGTGCATTGAGAGTGTGATACAATGAGGATGTGGTGCATTGAGAGTGTGATACAATGAGGATGTGGTGCATTGAGAGTGTGATACAATGAGGATGTGGTGCATTGAGAGTGTGATACAATGAGGATGTGGTGCATTGCGAATGTGATACAATGAGGATGTGGTGCATTGCAAGTGTGATACAATGAGGATGTGGTGCATTGCGAGTGTGATACAATGAGGGTGTGGTGCATTGAGAGTGTGATACAATGAGGATGTGGTGCATTGAGAGTGTGATACAATGATGGTGTGGTGCATTGAGAGTGTGATGCATTGAGAGTGTAATACAATGAGGGTGTGGTGCATTGAGAGTGTGATGCATTGAGAGTGTGATGCATTGAGAGTGTGATACAATGAGGATGTGGTGCATTGCGAGTGTGATACAATGAGGGTGTGGTGCATTGAGAGTGATGCATTGAGAGTGTGATACAATGAGGATGTGGTGCATTGAGAGTGTGATACAATGAGGGTGTGGTGCATTGAGAGTGTGATACAATGAGAGTGTGGTGCATTGCGAGTGTGATACAATGAGGATGTGGTGCATTGAGAGTGTGGTGCATTGCGAGTGTGATACAATGAGGGTGTGGCACATTGAGAGTGTGGTGAATAGCGAGTGTGGTGCATTGCGAGTGTGATACAATGAGGGTGTGGTGCATTGAGAGTGTGATGCATTGAGAGTGTGATGCATTGAGAGTGTGATACAATGAGGATGTGGTGCATTGAGAGTGTGGTGCATTGAGAGTGTGATACAATGAGGGTGTGATGCATTGAGAGTGTGGTGCATTGCGAGTGTGATACAATGAGGGTGTGGTGCATTGAGAGTGTGGTGCATTGCGAGTGTGGTGCATTAAGAGTGTGATACAATGAGGGTGTGGTGCATTGAGAGTGTGATGCATTGAGAGTGAGATACAATGAGGGTGTGATGCATTGAGAGTGTGATACAATGAGATGTGATGCATTGAGAGAGTGGTGCATTGAGAGTGTGATGCATTGAGAGTGTGATACAATGAGGGTGTGGTGCATTGAGAGTGTGATGCATTGAGAGTGAGATACAGTGAGGGTGTGATACAATGAGGATGTGGTGCATTGAGAGTGTGGTGCATTGAGAGTGTGATACAATGAGGATGTGGTGCATTGAGAGTGTGATGCATTGAGAGTGAGATACAGTGAGGGTGTGATACAATGAGGGTGTGGTGCATTGAGAGTGTGATGCATTGAGAGTGTGATACAATGAGGGTGTGGTGCATTGAGAGTGTGATACAATGAGGGTGTGGTGCATTGCGAGTGTGATACAATGAGGGTGTGGTGCATTGAGAGTGTGATACATTGAGAGTGTGATACAATGAGGGTGTGATGCATTGCGAGTGTGATGCATTGAGAGTGGTGCAATAAGAGTTGGATACAATGAGGGTGTGGTGCATTAAGAGTGTGGTGAAATGCATTTATTGCATCACATTAAGAGATTCATTGTATCAACGTATTCATTTATAATTGACCTCATTCACCATTCGTAAACAAACAACATTTAGCCAGGTGATTATCTCTTCTATACAAATTCAGTAATCCATAAAGGCTGTCACGTGATACGTTTTTTCTATTGTTTTATCAATATTACCACGTGGCTAAATGTTGTTTGTTTACAATTGATGAATGAGGTCAATTGTAAAAAATGAGTTTGAGTTTTGAGTTTAGGCACATCTACACAATTTAGGCCATGTCGTGCCCGTAATCCTTTAAAGATCACTCTCCCTTTACATAACAAGGGCTAAATTCTATACAGTTAAGTCATTAAAAACAAGGTCTATTCACAGTTAAAATAGTGCTTTAAAAAAATGGCAGTTGCTTATCATGAATGTATGCATTATAAAAAAAATTAATAAGGGCTCTTGTTCATTGGCGTAGCCAGGATTTTTTTCCCTTGGGGGGGGGGGGGCAGGTTTCTCCCTCCCTCCCCCACATGTGTGTGTGTTTGCATAAGTAATCTTCATTACATTCTGAGGCTTCATTCTTGCAGGCGTTTTTTGAACCCTTGAGTTAGTGGAAATACAGTAGACACCCCGCCATTTATTTCCGGTATTTAAAACTGTTTAAAAGGGCATATTCTTAGATATATACAGTGCATTATCCTACTAGTCTTCAATTAAAAATTGTAGGTCAAAAAACCAATCTACTATTCACTGCACTAGGAGCCTAGCGACTGGTAGAAAATGATTACTTTAGTTTTGCTTTAGGAGGGGGATGGTAACATGAAAACCCCTGCTCATGGAATTCAGAGATTGTAGTTGGCTTTAGATTTTTTATCCAAATGTTTTATATTGTAGAGGTGGATTTTTAACCTCAAAACCTGCTGGAGGGGGGTTCTACACTCTAAACCCTTTGGAAAAGGTTTTAAACTCAAAACCCCTCTTAGCTATATTCATAGAATTTGGTGATTGTTGTTTGCTTTAATGGTTTATGAAAAGGGGGGGGGGGGTAATGTTGAAGAACTCTGGAGGGAGTTTTAAACTCAAACTCCCCTTTCCTGCTTTGCTCATTGAATTCGGTGACTGTCAGTTGCTTTATTTTTGGTTTTATTGAAGAGAAGGGTTTTAACCTTAAATCCCCATGGAGGGGGAATTTTAAGCTCAAAACCCCGGTTTGGTTGCGCTGTGGCAAATGATGGATTAACATTAAAATCTCACCTACAATAAAAAAAAAAGTTAAAGCAAAACAACAGTCACAAAATTTCACCATGGAGTATGAGGGTGAACCACCAAAACCCACCCCCGCCTCCCTTCCAGCTATGCCCATGCTCTTGTTGAATATACTTTTTTTTTCTCTGTATATTATTGAATTCCTTATGCACACAATTACTGATGTTTTTTTTTCCAAGCCTTTGACAGCTACATCCATGGGTTGTAATTCATAGTGTGGAAATGCCCAAATGTTAATTTATGTCACAGATGTTGGCATTTACATCTAAAGCAGGCTTTTTGTCAATAATTGTAACTGGCCTGTTTGAACCAAGCTATAATAATTGGCCAGATATTGTAATTCTAATGCATTGATCACTATAGCATGTATGTGTTGATATTACCAGGTATTGGCCAGAATTGTGGTATGGAACTTAACACTGTTCTAAGAAGGAACACAACATTGATATAAGATGGCATGGTTCAGTTCTAAGAAAGAATAGAACATTGATATAAGATGGCATGGTTCAGTTCTAAGAAAGAATAGAACATTGATATAAGATGGCATGGTTCAGTTGTAAGAAGGAATAGAACATTGATATAAGATGGCATGGTTCAGTTGTAAGAAGGAATAGAACATTGATATAAGATGGCATGGTTCAGTTCTAAGAAAGAATAGAACATTGATATAAGATGGCATGGTTCAGTTGTAAGAAAGAATATAACATTGATATAAGATTGGCATGGTTCAGTTGTAAGAAGGAATAGAACATTGATATAAGATGGCATGGTTCAGTTGTAAGAAGGAATAGAACATTGATATAAGATGGCATTGTTCAGTTGTAAGAAAGAATATAAATATAACATTGATTAAAGATGACTGTTTTAAGATTAAACATCTAAAAAGTTTTTGTCTTTGTAATTGAATTACTGACTAACCCCCCCCCCCCCAACACCTTTTTTTTTCCTGTTCATCCTGTAAAAGTTTTTCTAATTTAATCTTTGTATTGTATCCATTTTTTTTTTAGTTTTTTTTTCTACGGACATTTGGCTACACAAGTGCAGTTATTGAGTTCAAATATTTCTCTTTCAGTATCTAATAGAGTAGGAAAATATTTTAAAAGATGGGGGAGACTCTGGGAGAGTGGGAAAGACCTGTGGAACTAAATTCACTTGACTGTCAGGAAGAGGACCTGAGCCCTGTGTAGTTAACGTGCTATTTCCTTTATCATAGATAGAAATCATTAACTTACTATTTCAGTTATCATAAATAAATGTCATCAACTTACTATTTGAAAGAAAAAAAACTTTTCATTTTAATGTTTTATATTTTAATTTATTCAAGCTTCTTTAAGCCTTTCTTAATCTGCTCAGTTTTTGTATATAAAGCAAATTCAACTTGTTCACAATTCTTTTTACATATTCTTAGGTTGTATATGGAGGCAACCCAAATGCTCCTCCCATGAGTGTTGAAGGAAGAGCCTATGACGAGGGAGTTCGTGTGGCCAGCTGGGGTCTGCTCCTTCACTGCATCTGCTCTGCTGTTTTCTCTTTCTTCATTGAGCGCCTGACCGAGTCCTATGGCTACAAGACAACCTTCAGCCTGGGCATGGTATCTTTTGTGTTCTCCATGATGGGGATGGTGCTCATACGCCACATCTACTTTGTCAACCTCATGGCTGCTGTGACAGGGTTTGCCTACTCCACAATCACCACCATTCCATTCATGTTGGTCTCAAAGTATCATGCAGATAAAAAGGTAATACCAGCTAGTTTGGTCCAACTGAAATATCATGCAGATAAAAATGTAATACCAGCTAGTTTGGTCTAACTGATGTATCATGTATATAAAAAGGTAATACCAGCTAGTTTGGTCCAACTGAAGTATCATGCAGATAAAAATGTAATACCAGCTAGTTTGGTCCAACTGAAGTATCATGCAGATAAAAATGTAATACCAGCTAGTTTGGTCCAACTGATGTATCATGCAGATAAATAGGTAATACCAGCTAGTTTGGTCTAACTGATGTATCATGTAGATAAAAAGATAATACCAGCTAGTTTTGTCTAACTGAAGTATCATGCAGATAAAAAGGTAATACCAGCTAGTTTGGTCCAACTGATGTATCACGTAGATAAAAAGGTTATACCAGCTAGTTTGGTCCAACTGAAGTATCATGCAGATAAAAAGGTAATACCAGCTAGTTTGGTCCAACTGATGTATCATGTACCAGGTAGATAAAAAGATAATACCAGCTAGTTTGGTCTAACTGATGTATCATGCAGATAAAAAGGTAATACCAGCTAGTTTGGTCTAACTTATGTATCATGCAGATAAAAAGGTAATACCAGCTAGTTTGGTCCAACTGAAGTGTGACAGGTGGGGAAATGTGATGTGTGTTTGGCGCGTTTAATGTCTAGGGGATGATTATTTTTAAAGCTATCACACACCAACCTATCAGCATATAAATCGGGAGCAGACACACAACGGGACAAAGCAATGAAAGATAGATACAAAAGTTAAAAATGAAGAATATTTATTTACATAAATATACATATAAGAATAAGATGGGGGAGGGTTTGCATCTATCTCTAGTATATTCTATGATTAATCATCACTCCTGCACCTAATAAGAGAGTATGTCACTTTGTCCTCTGACTTAGCTGGTTTTCCTATTGATGTCGCAGCTGGCTGTGTCCTGGCTTGAGGTTCTGCAGCTGGAGGTGGCGCTCTAGCGGATAGAGGGACGCCGGTGATATAGTTCTTGTGGAGTCTCAATCCCCAAAATCTAATATCTGTAGTGGGCACAGTAGGGCGGGTGGCCAGCTACCGTGGGCACAAGGATACTGCGGGCAGAGCTGATCTGCCGTGGGCAGCGTAGTTGACAGGATATGTCCAGTGAGTTGCAGAGGGTTGGCGTAGCTATGACGTCTCACACAGACCTGAGTCCATAGGGACGTCGCACCTAATAAGATGACAGGTGGGCTGTCAAATAGGCGGGCAATACCGATAGCGCCAAGTGGTAGAGTTGAGTAGATCTCAGTAGGCAAAGGCAGTGCTGAATAGCACTAAGCACATACATAGGCAGGTAAATAGATCGTTGATCCAATAAATAGGCAGGTAAATAGTTGAGTAGTGTCGAGTAGACACTAAGCGGCAAATAGGCAGTAGGTGAATCTCGATAGCAAATAAATAGGCAAACACCTGTGGGAGGCTGCGGATAAATAAAGACAAGTTAGGACATGTCTCTCATGCATCTTATCGATGCCCTCGACTGAGGTGCATTCGTCAGATTGGTGAAATTGCTTTAGAGCACAATGAGGAGATGATGACAAATGGGATTTGGGAAAATAGATGGCAGATAGTAGCAATATAGAAATGTACATAAAAGGGGAAATAATAATATAAAAATGTACATAGAAGGGGAAATAATAATCTCAAATAAACAACACAGGTGGATAGAGAAAGAAGGGGGGGGGGGGAATGGGCGGAGGTCAGCGACCCAGACGATTTGTTTACATATGACCGTGGGTCGAGAACAATGAAGCGCGCTTGAATGGAGAGGGTGTCCCTTCAAGCGGCGCGACTCTCCTTAGAGTAAAATGGGTACAGGGGAGACAATTCACTACAGGGGAGATAACTCGTATCTCTTTTCTAGACGCAGTATTAGTGCGCTAGTAAAATTATCACGGTTGTCAGCCGAGATAAAGGAAATAGACTAAGATGTACAAATATATACATGGTTGCATCAACGATCAATTGAGCAACGTAGCATTAATAGATTAATGCAATACATAAATAAATACATAGGACATGTTTATGTTTTCTACTTACGCCAGTGAGAAATACACAATGCACTAATTAAATATAAAGGAACTAGGCAAAATACACATGATAAAATCCAATGGAAATATACACAAAGTAATTAGGATGGAACTTGTGATTAAGTTCGGCTTACCACCAGGTATTCCTCTAGGAGAGAGAATGTATGACGTAGTCCAGACTCGATAGCTCAGCTCGAATGAGAATGAAAGAGAGTCTGATTTAAGTTGGTTTACTTTATATAAGCCTGGAAAATGCGGGCGGGCACAGGAAATGTCCTAGGCTTAGCATTATCTTACACGTGGGTGAAGTCCGACAAGAGTCGCACCTTGGAGTATCACGCGGTGTGTTGACTCGAGTAATCTCTTAGATCAAAGAGATACTTAGGAGAAGGGGGGGGGAGGAGTGACTTGCATTCCACACAAGGTGGTGTCCACTGCGGCTGTCAGACATCCTGTCGATAAGATCAAAGTCTGTGCGTATCTTTGCCCCGGTCAAGGGAAGATAACTCGAAAGACGTGGCCTAGCTATCTCCAATGTGGTCAACTAAGTCTAGCCTGGAGCGGAAAAGGTGGCGTGGGTGAAGAATTTAGGGGTAGGATGGGGAGATAATTAAAATAAAATAAATAAATAATGAAAAATAATAATTAATGCTGTGATAAATTAGAGTGACTCTGACAGCGAGTTTTTGACTTGTCACATGAAGTATCATGCAGATAAAAAGGTAATACCAGCTAGTTTGGTCTAACTGATGTATCATGCAGATAAAAAGGTAATACCAGCTAGTTTGGTCCAACTGAAGTATCATGCAGATAAAAAGGTAATACCAGCTAGTTTGGTCTAACTGATGTATCATGCAGATAAAAAGGTAATACCAGCTAGTTTGGTCCAACTGATGTATCATGCAGATAAAAAGGTAATACCAGCTAGTTTGGTCTAACTGATGTATCATGCAGATAAAAAGGTAATACCAGCTAGTTTGGTCCAACTGATGTATCACGTAGATAAAAAGGTCATACCAGCTGATTTGGTCCAACTGAAGTATCATGGAAATAAAAATCTAATACCAGCTAGTTTGGTCCAACTGAAGCATCATGCAGATAAAAAGGTAATACCAGCTAGTTTGGTCCAACTGATGTATCATGTCCGGGTAGATAAAAAGATAATACCAGCTAGTTTGGTCCAACTGATGTATCATGTACCGGGTAGATAAAAAGATAATACCAGCTAGTTTGGTCTAACTGATGTATCATGTAGATAAAAAGATAATACCAGCTAGTTTGGTCTAACTGATGTATCATGTACCGGGTAGATAAAAAGATAATACCAGCTAGTTTGGTCCAACTGATGTATCATGTACCGGGTAGATAAAAAGATAATACCAGCTAGTTTGGTCCAACTGATTTATCATGTACCGGGTAGATAAAAAGATAATACCATCTAGTTTGGTCTAACTGATGTATCATGTAGATAAAAAGATAATACCAGCTAGTTTGGTCTAACTGATGTATTATGTACCAGGTAGATAAAAAGATAATACCAGCTAGTTTGGTCCAACTGATGTATCATGTACCGGGTAGATAAAAAGATAATATCAGCTAGTTTGGTCCAACTGATGTATCATGTACCGGGTAGATAAAAAGATAATATCAACTAGTTTGGTCCAACTGTTATTTTCGTTTTTATCTTTGTACATGAGCAGCATTGCAATGTTGGTCACACAGCATTTATTGGTTATGTTGTTCTTTTAAACTTCCTTCATTTTTTGGTGAGATTATTTTCAGCTCCACAAGTGATCTTCAAACTACTTTTATTCATTCCTCTCAGTTTGTTTTTTTTGACATTCTTATTTTGTCTTCAAGTATTATGTTGTCTTATTCTTTGGATGTTATCTTGCAGGATAAAAATATTAAAGTTTCCCTTTCAGACCTTGCGATTTATAGAGCTGATGATGTAACGGCCATCAGTTTCTTTGTTATGGTTGTTATGCTGGCCGCATGACACCAACTGCCTTTACTTTCCCTAACTAATGTCAAGTACCCATGAGAGTTGCGTATACTCATGCCGGTGCTCAAAATCCCAAAGCTCAAAATCCCAGCATTCACTGAGATTGGAACTCAAGACCCCTCAATTCAGTATCCAAGCGCTTAACCTCTCAGCCATATCCAAGGGCCTAACCTCTCAGCCATAGCCAAGGGCTTAACCTCTCAGCCATATCCAAGGGCTTAACCTCTCAGCCATAGCCAAGGGCTTAACCTCTCAGCCATATCCAAGGGCTTAACCTCTCAGCCATATCCAAGGGCTCTTTTGACATGGCCTTGCAATCTGATATTGCAATTTTCAACAATGACCAAGAGGTCCCCAAGAAGCCCAATAACTTTTCTATCCTATCACAAACTTTTTTGTGATGCAGTCTCTGTGATGTCCAATAACTATCCCACTTTTTATCCAAATCTTTGATTCTGCTGTTAGAGTCCAAGACTCAATGAAGTATGTACAGACTTAGATCTATCTCAAGTTTGTGAATCTCTAATTAAGCTCAACTTTCTTTTCAGGTTTATTTTGCTGACTTACCTCCTGCATTACTGTGTGACACAGAGCGTGGCATTGGTTCAGACATTGCTGTCCTAGACTGGTCCTACTTTTTGTCGCAAGTGATCATGACCGCTGCCATGGGTACCATCGTCCATATCACAGGTACCATTGTGTCCTATATGGTAACTGCTGGGGCAATGGGCATCCTGTCTATTTATTACATCGGTAAAATTATTGAGAATGAGCAGCAGGCCCGGAGGTGTATTACAAGCAAGAGCAATCAGCATATTAGGTTTTTATAAAATGTGTAGGAACCGTGTTATGGATTCTGTTCTATAAGAATATTTTATTTGGACATACATGTTTATACAGCGGGATTTTTAATGTTGGCAACTGTTGTTTTTTTATGGTTTACCTTTTATGTATTTGATGTTTTTGTTTTACAAAACAAATTGCCATAATAATTATTTGTACCCAAATGTGCTTCAATCCATTTTATAATATTTCTTTCTTTGTGGTTTGTACACATGCTTGTGATTCTACTTTTTTTTTTATTATATTGAATATGGACATGAATTGTTTCTTTTTTAATTATTGTCACTTACTTCAGTTACTGTTTTTGCTGTAAGAAGAGAAATATGTTCCACTGCTTAAACCTTAAACAATTTGTGTTAGTTGGTGCTTTTGAATTATCAAATTATTGTTAGAAACTTAAATGCTCAGTTCAATTGTTACATTTTAAAATCTTGTGGAATATCTACGAAATGTACATGTGCTAGATAGTTATTTCTACTTCACACTTAGGTTACTCAATGTATATAGAGTTTGTGGTAGGTCTACATTGTTACTTTGTGAGATAGTCAGTGGTTTAAAAACAAATACACAAAAGATTATTTTAAATTGTGTATCTATTGCAGGGTAAGGGAAGTAACTAGTGGTGTTTATGAAGATCAGTGAGAAACTATGGTTTTGTTGTCCACCACATTGCAAACACAAATTTTGATTTTAAAACTTATTAAGTACAGCATGGCACATGTTTGTGGCACTATCTAATGAAAACTGTATTTGTTGGACATTGTAAAACTTGTTTTGTGTGATCAACATAAAGAAGCACAAACTCATGTAACAGAGGCATAGTTACAATCAATTTTTCAATTTACTATATTCCTGAAAGTGACAATTTAGATCTGCAATAATTTTATATTACCATAGGAAGACCAACAGCAGGATGAAGCTGAGCTCAATTTACAACCTTCCCCCCCCCCCCCTTTCCATTTATTCAAGTAGATTGTTTATATGACATTTTATACACTTTTGTTTAGTACATTAATTAGTCTTTTGTTATCGGTACATCAATTAGTTTTTTGTTATCTGTACATTAATTAGTCTTTTGTTATCAGTACATCAATTAGTTTTTTGTTATCTGTACATTAATTAGTCTTTTGTTGCCGGTACTATTTGCTTTCTCCATTGCCAGTCCTAGCATTTCAACTGATGTCTTCCATGGGTATAACATTTTTGCTTGTAATTATTCTTAGTTTGCATTCATCCAAAGATAGAGCTAAAGCCATTGATTGTTTTTAACTCATCCGTTTAGAAAATGTTGACTTGATATTAAAAACATTTCTACAGATATTTTTATCAGCAATTAATGCACTAAAGAACAAGGTTATTTAGCCATGTGTCTCTGCAAGGAGTAAATTGTGAAATGTTTACCACTAGCTCAGTGTTTCACAAACTTTCAACATATGCGTACCCCTTCAATAAATTTAGTAACTCTGAGTACCACTCGCCCCCCTCCCTCCAAAAAGAATAATTATCAAAAGTAATAAATGAAAAATATTTTTTTTTCTAAAAAAATGTAAATAAATGTTATATTATAAATAACATTAATTTGCATCAATGAGAAGGAGAACCATAGTTAATATGTACCCCATTCAAACTCTTCTTGTACCCCTGGGGGTATGCGTGCCCCACTTTGGAAAACACTGCTCAATGGGACTCTTGACTTGATTCTGGGCTTCAAGGACCAGAATTATTTCTTCTTTTTGTCATGTCATTTACTGCTTATATCAATATTTGTTGATATCAAATTTAGAGAGAAAAGATCAGAAAGATGTCTCTATTTTTGTACAACTATTTATGAAACAAAACACTATACACTTGTATATTTAAATCTATCTATATATAATTTATATATTTATATGATATAGGTGGGGGCTACACTGCCATATATTTCTACTACTGTTCAGACTTGTTTATGGCCTCAGATTTTTATTTTGACAATCGTAAACTGTTTCTAACTTCTTTTTAAAGCCATATCTCTTGTACATATATCGTTTATGTATCCTTTTAATTTCATTTGTCGAATGTGATTGTTTAAATGATACCATACAAAGATTCCATAATTAGATCTATATTTACTCATGAGAGTACAGTTATATTTCCATGGTCAGAGTAGTTTTATATACAGTATTGCTTGGTGTATTTGATGTACACAATCTTTTAAGGAGTCATTTCTTTTTACTGCTTACCTTGTGTTGTAGTGCTAAGCATAGGCCCCAATCCTTATTTTGTGTTATGTTAAAGTTCTTTAGTATAGCTTTAAAATTATTGTATAGTTTTTTCCTTTATACAAGCTCCTTTTCTTGTGTTTTTGTATGTTACATCTTTTTTAACCTATACCTCAAGACTTATCTTGTGTGGTTGTGTTGAAGTTCTTTAGTATTAGGCCCCAAGGCTTATCCTGTGTTGTGTGTTGAATTATTTGGTACATTGCTGATTTGTAATGTGAGTAGAGCATCCATTGAGAGCTTGTTAGAGAAAAAGAGAATTGTTAGGATATTAAGAACTAGTCGACCGGCTGAGTAGCTATTTTGCAGGGCCGGCCTTAGTCCACTGCAACCTATGCGACCGCAGTGGGCCCCGCACTTTCATAGGAACCGCGCTAATTCTAGGTGTATAAATTATTAAATTAAACCATTTTATAACTTATAACAGATTTCCCGCGACCTCCTGTCGATTTACCTGGAAATCTACTGAAATTGCAAAACAAACAAAAAAGTCCAGGAAATATCCGGAAATTATTATAATCTTTTGAAAACCCATACAAATCTCCTGAAATTTATAGACAAAAATAGTCAGTTTGGGGTGTCATTCAATATGGAAAACGCCAATCCTGTAAGATAAAAAAAAACAGCATTGTGCAATACCAGTAATTGTGAAATCTAGTGTAAGAAGCTTCTCGCTAGTCAAACTAATGAAGAATTACTTGAGGTCAACAATTCTCGTAGATAGATTGAAACATTTGGTAATTCTTGCTATTGAGCATGATCTATGTAAGAAACAGAATTTTTATGATATACTGTATGACTTCGCTACACGCAAGGCTCGTAAAGTAATTCTGTACGTAGTAAAGAAAGAATAAAATGCAAAGACGAATTTATTTTCTAATACAAGCTTCTAAATTTCACATATTATCCATATCCCTACCCAAACTTGACCCTGCGAAATCTGTTTCGCATAGGGCCCCAGAATGGTTAAGTCTATTTATTGACGGGTGAATACTACTTGTTCTCCTCCCCCTCTTTTTTTTTTTCGTAGGGTAACTCTACTCCATCCGACTTGCAGAATAAAAGAGTGATCTTTTCTTTACATGGTGCCCAAACTCTTGAGCCATGAAGAGAATTATATATATAGATTGGGAGAGGTGAAAGCTTGGGGAAACAAATGAGAATACTTTTATTGGTATGGTACCGCACTAATTGTCACCTGTTCCACCAACATTATAAGGGAGATAAGCCACAAATGTAAATAAAAAAAATGTTCCATTTTTTTAATTTAAAGGGTTGTTTTTTTTTGTTTTTTTTTAAGAAAGCACTATTTCTGTCCTAAGAAATGATGCTATGCACCAAGTTTGCTTTCTTGCTGAATTACAATGATCCTGCGCTTCAGCTTTTGGAAATTCACTCTTTTGCTGTTTCTTTTTTAGAAATTATTGGGGAAAAATTAACAATTAATGTTATAATTTTAAAAGTTGATACGAATTACAATAAATACAATGAAGTGCACATTTTACTCTCAGAACCAAATACCAGCCTGAGACCCTATGCACATATTTACAGTTGTAATAAACATACAATTGGCAAATTGAGTGCTTGAAAGTGTGGTGTCCCAGCACCTCTACACAGTGGGCTGTTGTTTACACAAATTGAACTTGATGTGTGGGATTATAAAACGTTTTATAGTGTACAAAAACTTACAGAAATAAGAGTTTCTGTTTTAGGGATTCTCAAAGTGGTTGGTTCTGGAACACATTCTCATGATAAAGGACCCTAATATATTTTAGGACATTTTTTTATAGCTTTTACAATTATTTTATATGGTATTTATTGGATTTATCTTATTTGTTATAAATATGCACATCCTTGATTTCATAAGTTACACATAAAGGTCTCTTTTGAAGTTCTTAAAAAGAACAAAATATTTTTTTTTAAACATCCATAGTTTATGAAGCACTGAGGTGGGGACTTAAGTCCTAGCAAGTATTAGTTATATTGAACTTAGGAAACAAATACATTTAATCAGCAAGGGAAAAAGATCAAGCTGACTATACTGGATGTTCTTTTTTAAACCTAAGAAGAAGTTCTGAAAGTGTAAACCTGTTAGAGCATGATGACCTAGCTTCAATTAGTAACTTGTTCAAGTCTAAAAAAAAAAAAAAACCTGCATACCTGCTGACAACTTGTTTTGTGAGTTGTTTTTTGTCTGGTTGTTGCAATCCTTAATTAGTGAAGATCTAATTGTTGATGATAGTCCAGTATACTCTTAAGTAACTTACCAAGTCATTCAATACCATATGCATCCTGACCAATGTGTACTAACTGACCTGTTTATTATTCTTATTGGATGTGTGCCATCAACTGCATAGTTTATTTATTTAAGGGGCATCCCAACCAAAACAAACTGATTTGTGTTGGCAGAGCACCAGCAGCACAGAAACCTTCTCCCAGAGAAGACAGGAGCCCAATGACAATATTAAAGCGTGAAAGATGATTCTAAAGACATGGTCAATTAAAAAGAAAACAAAACGTACTCCCTTAAAAAATAATTTTTAAAATGTTTGTTACACATACAAGAAATTCTTAAGCTTGTTGACAAGCTAGCCTTTTGCTGCTAGTTGAGCATTCTGTTATAGAAAAGTAAAATCCTGAATTGTCCACACTACCATCATATGTACAGTATTGGCTTAACTGATGATATGATGATTTGAGTTATTTCTCAAGAACTATTTTTCAGTTTAATCAGAGTGGCACAGGTTGGAATTAGATTTTTTTATAATTTTAATGGAAGATTTTTTTTTTTTTTGGTTTGTCCTTGGGGAAAGAAAGAGAAGCTAATATTATCTGCTTGTGGTAACACAAGTAATTAAAATTGAAACACTTATTGGAGTCAATTTTTTTATGTAAATCTATTTTAGTCATAAATGTAATTATTATGAAGTAAGATTCTTTTCTAGTGTGTATACAAAAATATGTTCTTAGATCCAGAGAATCAAGTACTTGTGCTGCTTCATTGTCATGAGAATCCTCTGAACTGGACAACTAAGCTTTTAGTTCTTTTTACACTTGTATTACCCCATTTATTAGACAAGCACAAGAAAAAAAATGTGTACCAGCATCAGACATTATAATAGCAACATTTCAGACATGACATATCTTTCCCAGTAGCAGTTTATCAGATTAGTATTGATTAAAAAACAAAACCCTGAAAAAGTTTAGACATGAGCAACAAAAGTGACAGAAATGTAAATGTTACAGAAAGTATGTACTGGTCACATATTTGCATTTAATTGTTACCAGTAACAAACATTCTGAATGTTAAAAAAAAGTGTACCTACTGGACATGACTTTTGTTTTAAAGTGCAAGTGTAATGGTTCTGTTGAATTGAGCACAAAGGATTCAACATTTCTTGAGTCATTTCTATGTAGTCCTTCTCTCTTAGTTTCTTTCTATTTTTAATTACATTCTCAGTGGGTTTAAGTTTTAAGGTCATTCCTTTTGTTTTATAGAGCACAATTATACACCACGTTTGAGTACCCAGTATTTCTATTTTGTGTTGCTATTAGTAGTGATCCACAGTTTGTGAAATGTTTTCAGTGTTAATGTTTTCTAGCAAAACTAACAAATTCATTTAATGAACTGTACTACCAAAAGTAAATTGGCAAATGTTGCAATAACCTAACATCTGAATTCTGTTGTTTTAGACTGTGTATATGCGACTGTTAAACTTCCACAGGATGGAGTGATGTCTCAGGTTATTTCTTACATGCACACCATTTGGTTTGAAACTAAAAGCAAAATAAAACTTGAGATGATTACTCTGTGTTTGTTAACATTTGTCTTAGGTGCAATTAGACTAAATCTTTTAATGATCTGGATCAAGAGAACACTAACCAGTTGTTTTTTTTAATTTAACAGATTTATTAAACAAAATTCACATATATACATGTACATATATATAAAGTTATTTTAATATAGCAAATAAGTTCAAAGATGCAATGTTTTTTATGTTAGCAGATCTTGGCACAGACTGTGTCATAGTGGACCACACAAAAGTCGGTGTAAAGATTTTATTTTTTGAAATGGAGTTGCACTATTTCAAGCCAAGGACTAGAGCATTGTAAATATGGCAATGACTTTGTTTCTCATAGACTTGCATTTTTATGTACATTTTTGTAAAACTACTTTGAGATTCCAATGTATGGGATTCTTAAATGCAATTTCTCTAATTCTACAGATGAATGAGGTAAAAATACAAATCTGAAACAAATGTTTGAAAGACTTACATTATTGTACACATTGAACACTCATCAATAATGGAGAGAAAGTTGGACACAAAAAGTTCTGGATGCAACTATTGCAAACAAAAAAATATTTACAAAAAAAAAAAAAAAAATGCTAAGATTTCATTATATGTAACATTTACAAATGGATCAATGATGGATCAGAAATGAAATGAAGAGATGAAACATTAGTGTACAGGATCTGAAGTTGTTTTTAAAATGAATTCGGAGCTAAAACGTTCAAATCTTTTTTTGTAACTTTGACTTTTTCTCCTTCTGTAGCTTTGGTCAGCCAGGCCCCAAACTGTCTAGTGCGGGCTAGAATACCTAATCCTGAGCCTCCAGAATGGGATGAGTCAATGGTATCTACTGTCAGCTTCTGACTAATTGGTTTGTTAGAATCTTTATTAGAATCTTTATCCATCTGTTTAACAAAGTTGGTGACAGCTTTGCTGTCAGCTGTTTGGCCACTTATATAGGCTGTTAGGGCACCGCTGTGTGAGACTGGGTCAACACTAGACTCTGATGGGCTCAGGCAAAAGCTTTTACTAGTGTTCAAAATTTGCAAAGTGCCAAGACCTGCAAGGTTGGGTGAGGACTGCCTGCGTGGCAAGCCTGATGCCGATGTGGATGATGAATCCTGGGTGAGAAAGTCGTCCTTACTACACGCTGCCCAGTTCCTGTAAAGGTGTTTCTGTGTATTATGGTGCTGAGACAGAAGGACTCTAGAGGAGTCTGACACAGTGGTTCTAAACTTTTCAATGGCCTCTGTGTCAAATGTGTCCTCCACCTCTTCTCCTTGTGGGTTGGAGTAGCGCCTGGTGAAATGTTGATGTTTCTCTAAAGCTGTAGACTGTTGCTGCTGGTGGTGATGTCCTGGGTTGGCTTTACTGCCACTATGTCCAAGAGACTGAAGCACTAACTTTGTATTGTCTGGCAAGTTCAATCTCATCTTATGAGCTAAAAGATGAAGAAAACAAAAGAGTTTATCAATGGGCCTACATACAAATATACGAGCTAGACTAGATTACAATAAATCTCTAAATTGTTGAGACATAGAAAGATGATATGTAGAAATTCTGAAAAATGAAAGAAAAATGTTTAAAATGATTATTTACATCTACATCATTCACTTTGTGAGTTAGCAAACGAGACACACACCATGTAGAGACATCTACTAAGCCAAGAATGTCACAAGGGACAACTACTTTCACTTCAACATTATTGTTGAGATGTCAATGATTCTAAGTTTATAATAGATCAGATATTTGTTTCCTACACTATCACATTAGCCTTCATTAGGCTTGATTTACCGGATTGATGCCAAGAACCACACATTCTATTGAGCTAGGTATTGAGCTAGGTTTTGAATTATACTGCCTCTAACCTGTGGAAGGATTCAGTAATGATTTGAAAGTAGGACTTGCCTCCTATTAAAATAAGACAAAATCGTTTCAATAAGAGATACCGGTATGTACAACTGACAAGTCAAAATGATATTGAATGGCTCCAGACCCATTACAGGGCCCAATTTCTGGATCTAGTCAACAATAAAACCTAGAGGATGAAATGGTTTGTTTCTAACAGATCTACATCCTGATCGATGTGTGTACATACACATGAATGACCTACTTTCTACTACACACTACTTCATACAGAAGTCATGATGAAACCAATAGGCAACTCCTTGGCTAGTAAATAAAATATAATGCCTTAATGGATTTAGCACAATTTAGATCTATGCAACCCATCACTACAGTACAGACGTTATACAATTAAAAGGGACTCCCTTGCCAGTATATTATATATATACTATATAATAATAATAGATTTAGCTAAATTCTGCTAAATTCAGTTGCATCTCTGCAATACTGTAGTCTAACGTAAAGAAACTAGATCTATCAATAAACTACATACTATCATTTTCTATGCCAAATCTAGATCTAGAATTGTATCATACCGACCACCGAATCAATAACTATCAGACATGAGTATAATGATGTATTGATCAGCTCTAGATCTAGTAGATAGAATTAGAATAGAATCTCTGTTGCTCACAAGTGTGACACAATGTACATGCTTACTAATACATTTAAAACACAAGTGTCAGAAAACAAGTTCATACACTCTAGATCGATGGAGCCAGTCTATAATCATGGCCTATGTCTATGTCTACGTCTAATTCCTCAGTTCAAAAGTGTTCATTGCACACAAAAACATCCGAAGATAGAAATACTTATTGGAGTCGATGAGTGGTGTCAATCTGTTCTAGTCATAAATGAACTCACTATGAAGTAAAACATTCAACTACTCACCGATAAACTAGGCTAACACGACACGAAATGTTATCTAATCCTTCAGTTCGAATCAGCTCTGGATCTACGTCTAGTCTTCTAGACCTAGATCTATATTACACGTAACATAAAGTCTAGACTATCTCGTTAGCTGTGAAAATCTCTCAATAAACTCCACGATCGCACTATATCATAGTCATATGCGATAGTCTATGAAGCAGACAGCACACTGAAAGCTCTGAAAAGCAGCAGTGTACACACATCAAGGCAGGCCAGTCGGCAAGCTGGGTTTTATTATCTCTTTTTTACAACTGCCTTTTTTTTTTAATTGATCATAGCCTTGAAGTAGGTCAAAGGTCATGATAACAATTGCATCATCACGTGAAGAATGCGTGGGAGGGCGCTGGCCACCATAGGCTAGGTGGCCACGGTACACAACTTCAACATAAAACCCCACGTGACCAAAAGCCCTGTTTCGCGCTTGCCTGTAAGGCAGGTCAGCAGTGACAAGGAAAGCGAGACAAGGAAAGCGAGACAGAGAAACTTCCTTTGTTTCCCCCTTCCCGTTGACTGGTGTCCACCTTGACTAGCTCAAACTGGTATTAGCCATAGGTCAACTGGTAGATCTATATTTAAAGCGAAGAATGCGCCAGAAGTACTAGGTCAAAGGTCGTGCCAACACCTTTGAAAAAAAACAAAACCACCACTATTGTAAACAATGACTATTCAGCGTCAAAAGTAAACAATTAAATACTAGATCTTGAAAAGTTGGCATTGACAATGTGCTTAAATTAGCCCAAGTGGTAGTAACCAAACAACAAATTAGACAATTACACAACAAACCTGTAGTATCAACGTATGGCTTACTTGACACACATTGGGTTAATTATTTGCTACTAAAGAAAAACATGTCTGACAATCCAATATTGCGACTCCTTTTGATGTGCGTCTACAGTGGTCAAAAAATGTTAATTATAAACAAACGCTGACGTCATTTGAAGGTTTAGACAACTCTAAATTGTACAAGAGTTCCTGTGTCAACAATTTAGATATCTACTTGATTCAACAGTTAAGATCAATAAAGAAAATATTTTTGTGGAAGGAAAGATCTCTTATGAGTTCAAATAAGCATTGGCGATTGTTTAGTACACACAACGGTCACGGCATTGATAGAAAATCCTCAAGTTAAAGATGTCGACCAAATACAAGTCTTCATGACATTAATTTCACTGCTTGCAGCCCGGATGTGTATAAAATAAAGTGACTGAAGCAGAGAATATCAATCAACCGGATTTTTTTGTTTCCAGTCAATACGAGAGAGTTATCTTCTCTTTTGAAGGCACGTCCATACTTGATAAGATACTTTTGAATCTATGGCACACAGACGTAACACACAAGTCCTTCAGAAGGGGGCCCACCAAAGTAGCCATACAGCTCTGATGCAGTCTCGGCTGCGGCAGACAGGTGACGTCAGCAGAAACAAGACAACATTTTGGTGTGGTCACGAAGTAAGCTATGGCGCAAGAATGGCATTAGATAACGAGGTAGCCATGCCACAATATGAACGACAAAAGTAACGGCTATTTATGCAGCGCATTCGTAACAGTAAAAGCAAAAAGCAATGAATAGCGTGCCTAGAGTGCAGTGGAGCACTACAGGCTCAAACCCCACAAGTCCCATGTTGAGTGTTTCCGACCTACAACGACAGAACTTGAGCAGCACGAGAGATACTCAAGGACATAGAGCATGGACTTTATTATGACAACGGACGTGACTTTAGAAATGTCGATTCTTACGTCCTAGCCCAAACAGGCAGCCGGCACGGTTCGAATTCAGGATCATCAGCCCAACGTGTAGGCCATAGGACCACCACTGGCCCAACGTGTAGGCCATAGGACCACCACTGGCCCAAGTGTAGGCCATAGGACCACCACGGGCCCAACGTGTAGACCATAGGACCACCACTGGCCCAACGTGTAGGCCATAGGACCACCACTGGCCCAAGTGTAGGCCATAGGACCACCACTGGCCCAAGTGTAGGCCATAGGACCACCACTGGCCCAAGTGTAGGCCATAGGACCACCACTGGCCCAACGTGTAGACCATAGGACCACCACACTGAAATAAAAAAAGTAAAAAATTTGGAGCCTAATTGTACGCCGCCATTAAAAAAAACCCAACATAAAACAAAAAGGTCTAAAACCTGTCAATCAATTAAAATTGTCCAATACATACAATGAAATGTATCATTGCACAGCAGACAAAAAGCGTAAAAAAAAAAGCAAAGCCAATGACACTAGCTCCAGCTGGAATAACTTGCCCAATATGCAGCCGAACATTCCGGGCTCACACAGGCCTCACCAGCTACATGAGGTGGCACAAAAACCCAGTGCAAAGCTCTCAGCCCCACTGGATGTCAGAAGTGGTCATCATCGAACCACTATGGGCGAACTATATATGACGTAGCTCAAATGTAGGATGATACATGTATGTTACTGAGAAGGAAAATGACGTCAATTTCCTCGATGAGATAAACCTAGGCCTACATTTTCAGTTTTTACCACCAATAGCAATCCACTGACAGACAATTATATGATATAATTATAATGACAAGTTCAATGTATACCTAAGTCCAGCATTACACATCACAAAATAGATTGCTGTTAAAGACATTTTTATTTCAAATAAACATTGAATTGAAGAACGTGTTCACATCTACTCTACTGTAGCACATCAAGTAACTACAGACAATGTTTTCGCTCTTTGATCCGAGTTAGTTTGTACACCATGTACATCTTGTTGACAAAAAAATAGTCACTAACCTTCTTCTACTGTAGCACATCAAGTAAGCACATAGCTCTACAATGTTTGAACTGTGTATCAAAGTGACGAGCCAGTTTGTACACCATGTACACTCTAACAAACCTAGGTCTAAAAACTACATCACCGGGAAATGTTGTTCATTTTGTATAAATAGAATTAAATCTGATTTCAAAATGACACAAGAATTAAATATACACAAGACGCATCATTTGTTTGAACGCCGCTCTAGCGTCTACTTTCCTTCATAATCGGAGGAACCACTTCAGCACTATTCCTGGATCAGCTGATTCCGTTAAGCAGACGACCTTGGCATTGACAGCTCAGTGCTAGATTATTACTTCCATTTATTTTTTCCCATATCACTTGTATAATGTATGTATACATTCTTAAATTGAACAAATATGACTTATGTTTTACATAGTTCTTGCTATGATTACAATTGACGCGGAGCAAGTTATTTTAAAAGATTAGACGAAATGGACAATTTAAAAAACTTACCGATCATGCTATACTTAAATATAGCTGACAGTCTATTACGGATTTCATAAGACAACTCCTCATGCGAACCAATCGATGTCTTCACAGATGCCATTCACTAATTCAACTTAGGTAATGAACCAAACATACAGCACACACTGATGCTTAACCGATGACTGAAGAAGTCTAGACCAAGCAGACGATATAAATGTAAGAGTTTTGATTACCGGCCTTGGATGTCACTACCGAGAGAGGCGGGGCCAAGCATTACGCGGAGCCAACAAAACTCGTTCATCCCAAACGAAATCAACAAGACAACACGATTCGCCTAGTATCTAGGACAATGTCATTCCATTGTTACAGTTACAGGGAAATAGTATAGAATGCTGAGCGTTGGCCAACCAAAGGACTCACATCAGATGTTACATAATCAAATTGAAGGAATGATCTATAGTAATAGACTACCCCCGTATATTATTGTAAGTAAACCAGAGATTTATTGATTGAGAATAGCACGGTATTAAACAAAAAAATGTTTGTGAATTAAGTGTCTGCTCTTATGACGCTAAACTTGAACAAAGGAATGATGGGCTGGGGGGGACATAGACTTGATTGTTATTTACAGAATTAGTGACATACCAATATACTGTTCATCAGACTGGACTAAACTAAATCTAGTGTCCAAATAACAAATGAAATACAAAGTCCACAAAATGTCTACCAGTGACTGAGAGCACCTAGAAGATGTTGACTACATTTCCCTAATATTGCGCTCAGATCTAGATCTAGGTTGGTCTATACATCCTGCTAGAAAAATAGACTGCTTATTTTACTTCGCAGCTGATTTGCTAAAAATAGCACGTTTGGCAAGACACACCTCCAACATCAACCAATGAAATGCTGTTATCACCTTGACGTCAACGAAGGACAAGCGAAGGGAAACAGTGGTAAACAAGTTAGCGTGTTTATAAATCAATGTGCACCTTGGTACGAACGACCTTGGAACCAAGGCTAACCTTTGGATAACAAAACAACTTATCAGTTGTCCAAAAACTAGTTTGGTCGTAAGTAATTTGTAGTTGAAAGTTGATCATTAGTCCTCAAACATTTCAACCATGGAGGCAAAGAATGTACTCCCCCCCCCCCCGGACGAATCTAGGTGGCCTTGACCTAGCACAATGCATTTACCAATCACTACGGACAATATCAGGCCTGCTGTTACACTAATATATGTCATTATGATATCAAATTTGTATGATGTATGCCACTTGAGTGATCTTTGGTATTGAGATACACAAGCAACACAGTGACAGAACTGTTGCAATACTTAGTCAGTTCAATTCTGCTCCAGTGATCAGAAACAGATTTAGATCTTATTACTTCACTTCAACTAATAGGGCAAACACACATAATGCAAAGGCAAATCATTTGTAGGAAAAACATAAATACATTGACAATCATTTGTATAAAGTGGAAGACCATAAAACAAGCCCAATCCTGAGTATTTCAATGGGCTTAAGAAGCTGTACCAGGGACATACATTGATGGTAGCACTGGTTGAAAGAAAAGAAATAAAGGTTTTTGTCTTCATCTCTAGTAATCTAGGGATTGTACTGTAGTAGGCTGGGATGTTAGTTTCTGCACTTAAAAGTTCAAACATACAAGTTTAGGGGTTAGGGTTACATATCCTGTATGTTGTTAAATTAAAGTATCCTGTACCAGTATCTTGTTGAATTTTAGTATTCTGTATGTTGTTAAAGTATCCTGTACCAGTATCTTGTTGAATTTTAGTATTCTGTATGTTTTAAAGTATCCTGTACCAGTATCTTGTTGAATTTTAGTATTCTGTACCGGTATGTTGTTAAATTAAAAGTATCCTTGTATGTTATCTCTTTAATGGCCACAACACTAAAGAAAAAAGTATTTGTATTCTTCTATCTAAAGACTCAAACATTTTTTTTCTAAGCATTACTATATTAAACCTGACACAGCAGATATACACTGACAGCTGAACCAAAAATAAAACAATAAAAGAACAGAATAGATTACATTTAGTTCAAGACAACTAAAAATGACCCCTAATAACATCAGATATACACCATATGTCTCATAGTTCTGCAAGACTCCTAGATTTAATTAAAATTATCGAAAAAAAAATAATTATGATGTGATGGACCATCACAAGTTATAAGAACTGAAATAAACAAAGAAACACAATACTTTGACCAGACACACACACATACAAATCCAAATGGGAAAATATGTCTGATAGATTTATGCTGACTTGCATAATTATTTATCTAAGGTCTTGTTAAAATTCAAATGTCTGTTTGTGATAAGAATTAAGAATAACCTAGAGAGAGAGAGATGTTTAAAATTAAAATTGAGGCCTTAGTAACTAGCATGTTAAATTACAATTGTAATTAATTAAGAAAACTAAGTGACTGATAAAAAAAGAATAGTACTTAACAAAAATCATTTGTAAGCTATGGCATTTTAGATTTGACAGCATACACTTGTATACATGATGTTCTGTAGGGGTTCAGTGTGAACATACAAGTAAATGGTATGGTGTAGAGTACTGAATAAGAAAGTGTAATCATCATTTGGTGCCTTATTTCTTTGTCACAATGTTTCATGTATTGCACTAACACTTGGAAACAATGCAGGGGCAACTGGTAGAAATGTGCTCAGGTGTTCATGTTCACTATTGGGTTTCTGTAAACATAAACTGAGTTGAGTGGCCAGTTACTCACATGACAATGAACAAGGTTACAAACTAAGACAGTGGAAACACAAACTCAAAATCGGCCCCCGAAGTAGTCCACCCAGGCAGGTAAAAAGGCAGGTATCAATATTTTCAGAAAGAATATCAGAATTAAATTCTATCAAAGACAAATGACAGAGAAAGAAGGTTGACAGATCTTGTGTGGTGCCCCAGCGGTCCAGCAGAGCAAAGGTTAGGTGAAAGTGAATGTGAAATTAAATGCAAACCTGGCCTAACTGATGTCTTATAATGAATATCTAATTGATCTAATTGTTTTGTAAAGGGTCAATCTCTTACTCTAATCCTCAAAAAAAAAGAAAAAAACATTTTCGTTAAAAAAAAAAAAAAATTTTCCTTTAGTTAAGTATTCTTTAACTGCAATGTAGAACTACAGTTCACGAGATAATATGAAAACCTACTTATTAATTGTTGTTTTAAATTATGCCCAACTTATGGATACTAAATAGATTTTTTTCTCTTTAAAAAAAAACTATACATTATTTTTGGGTAAACGTAGTAGTTAGTAGGACAGAACTTACATAACGTAGCAATACAAATGTAAAAAAAATAATTTTTTAACAAAAAAGGTTAAAACCATTTGAATAAATATGTTAAAAATATGGTAAATTGTAATCTCCCCTACTAAAGAGCCTTGCATGCTTGTTACTATTAATAGTGAATAGTTGTAAAAGTGGTGTATTTTTATGAAAAAACTGCTTGCATAAGTGATTTAAAAAATTAAATTTTTCGCTTTTAGAAAAGAAAAAAGTAGCCATTGCATCAAAACTTTGAATGGTCTAAAATATTATGATGTCAGATTTTCACTATCTTTTCTAGTTTACCAGATCTAAACGGGAAGGACGAACGGACAGACATTTCACACAAAACTAATAGCAACTTTTCCCCTTTCGGGGGTCACTAAAAATGGTTGTTGGTCTAAAATACAGACAAACTTAGTCAAAAGTGAAACAAAAATGTGAAGGGTTGATAGCTAAACAAGAGACAGGCAACTTTAGCTTCATTATGAGGGTACTAATGGACAAAGCCCTGGTTCACTGACTGGCTCATTCATCATTAACTCTCCAGCTTGGACATGATAAATAAAAAAAAAATGTATGAAATGTTTACCTTACAGTGTACTTAGATTAACTAAGCCTACTGGTATTTCACATTCAAAACTGATCAATATTTGTATTGCTTCTAGGTTTTAATATTAAATGATTGCAATCAAACACTTTCCTGCATCACACTCTTATATTAGCAATTACCCTTGCTTTGTTACATTGAAATGATTGGTATGTGTTGTTGTTTTTAGACCCAAACCAATGATATGAAAAGTCTGTCCCCACTCTTTATTCTTCTCCCTTCTTTACAAGTGCATTTTGTTTTTACCCATAAGTTTTAATTGATAATTCACAATGAAAAGCTTGGAGCATTTAATTTTGCTGCAACCCATTTTTTCAGCATCCAGTGGAATGGCTTGCACTGTTAAGTCTAGCCTTTCAAACATTTTAACGGTTTTACAAAACTGAACCCTTTTTGTCATCCTCCAATCAACAAATATTTGAATGCCCTCCCACCACAAAATGTTTGGACCAGGAATTCTAATATTCTAGGAATTAAATACTTTGCACCTTCCATGGAACAGCCCAAAATGAATTCCGTCTTCACAATTTTAGATCTTCCATCTCACAAATATGCACTTATCTTTGACCCATCAGATGTAGTCAATAAGGATTTAAAATCTTTTAATTTTGCACAAAGATCTCTTTAGACCCTTATTAAGACAACGAAGAATGAAATGAATACAGTGAGCGGGAGTACAGTTAAAGAGAATACACTATATGACATTCCTTTGGTTCATCAGTTATAGATATGTAAACTAAGCAAATAAATCTAAAATCAAAACTACAAAATAACACAAGTTACATTAGAAAACAGTCCACAAGTTATGATGTATGACAAACAGTACAGATCACTTTTAATTATCATCCCTTTCCTTGTTACACTATAGACTTTGTTGTACATGATTGGACAAGAAGCTCTTTGGATTAACTTCCCTACTTTAATTAAGTGCTTATACTGCACACCAAATATGAGTAGCTGGTAAAACAATGAAGACCAGTATAAGCCCCCAAAAGGTAACACAATATTATTCTTTATAGACTGTCCTGCCATTTTTTATGGAGACCATCATTACAAATCTAACAAATGTTTGTTAAAGCTTTCTGGATTGTAATGGTCATAATACAAGTAAGAATATCAAACTACTAATAAGAAAGGAAATGTTTCATGAGTGAAGCTCTTGAATGATAAAACATTTTAAAATTAAAAACCTTTACACCAAATAATAATTTAATTTATAGAGCACTGTTGATAAACATGATGTAGGCTCAAGGCGATGTGACAACATTACAAACATAAAAACCAGAGCTAAAAAGACAAACTGATCTAAAAAAGTTTGAACAGATAGGTCTTAATGTTCTTCTTTAATGTAGTGACGCATATTGTCTACCTGAAATAAATGGGGAGTGAGTTCCATACCTTTGGTCAGTGCACTGAAAAAGCCCGCAAACCGTAACTTTTGAGGGAGAAACGTGGCATCACTAGAAGCATTGAGTCCATGGAGTGCAGTGTTCTCTGAGGGACATATGGAGTGATTAGTTCACTAAGGTACAAGGGCATTTCTTAATTGTAGATGCACTTATGAAAAAGTGTGGCCACCTTGTAGTCAATTCTTGCTTTCACAGGAAGCCAATGAGGTCATACTGTTCAAACAAATAGATAGTAAATAAAAAAAATCACTTACCAGCATCATAAGATATAGATCTTGCTTCCACAGCAGCCTCTTCAAACTTAGCAGCTCTTTGTCGGCTTCTCAGGGTCTCTGGTACTTCAGCAGGGTTACAACTGTCAGGGGCAGTTTCTAAAGGATGATCAAAATCATCCGCTTCTATATAGTGGCTTCCAGTAAATCCGAACACAGTGAACACACTTCGACCACCTTGCCCTGATGCAGGAGGTAGTTCACTATTGGACATGACTCTAGTGAAACAAATGTGACAAACTTTACAAATAGATCTAATTATAATTTTTATAATTTCTTTTATTTATATCTTCCAATGATAACAATGGACCTCATTCACCAATCCTAAACAAACAACATTTAGCCACGTGATAATTTTGATAAAACAATTTAAAAAAACTGTCATGTGACAGCCTGTGTGTATTACGTAATTTGTATAGAAGAAATAAAGAACCACGTGGCTAAATGTTGTTTGTTTACGATTGGTGAAAGAGGTCCATTGTGTTAATTTAAAACTGGCATCTAGATCTAGGTCTATATCTATATATGTATAATATAATCTATAGAGTATTTAAATAGATTTAATCAATTTAGTCTAGTTAAGTAGGACTATAGATGATTATTATTAAATTATTAATAGATCTAGCACTAGATGTAGTCTAGATCATTTGTCAGTAGTCAAAGGTGGGCTTCTGGGTTTGCTAGACCGGAGCCCCATGAATGACACACGCCTTGGACCCCTTATAATCATATTCATAAATCATAATCAAATCATACTGATACTGATAAGGCTGCCTCTGGTAACTCTGTCAATAGTAATAAAATATATTTTTAAATTAATTTTTACTACACTTTTAAACATTTAACATAACACTAAACTGACTAAACTATATATTATATATTCTAGATCTAGACTAGAATAATCTTATCTAGTCTAACACTTGACTTCACTAGCATATGATTATGGTGATTACATGATTATGATTAATACTATTAACAGTGGTAACCCCCCCCCCCCAGGTGGTATGAGTTTACAGTTACAGAGACTAGACTAAGACTGGGAGACGCTCATGTCATTCTAACTCATCATTTATCATAATCTTAGCCTTAGCCCCTTAGCTAGACTAGACTCTTTCTCTATAATAGACCACTAATCCACTATAGATCATAATATCTAGACGTCTAGATTCTATAATTAAATCTAGGAGTAAACTCTAGTTAAGTTACTAGTAGATCTAGGTCTAGAACTGTAGTAGGAGTCATAAGCTCACCTTTAATTTTAATCCGTTTGTTGTAAGTTGTATCTAGATCTAGAATTAGAAATAGATCTAGACTTACATCTGACTACTACGTAAGTTTGCGAGACCCAAGAACGGAAGTAGAAAATAAGATTATGTCACAAGCTAAAAATATATTCATTTGAATAATTTAGTTTAGTTTGATTCTAGATCTAGAAGAGGAGGCTCTTGTAGTTTGAACACCCCATTGAATTCTCCTTTTTGAACGGGTCGCTTTTTTTTTGTTTGTAATTCATTTATTTTGATGTTTGGAGCTAAAAACAACGTTTCGGGACTGCGCATGTCCAATTTTAGATAAGTTCCGGTAATTTTGTTCCGTTTTTCCAAAGCAGGTGGCAGTTATTTAGATTCGTGGTAACCATGTATGTAAAGCTGTTGTTATAACCTCCCCCGGCAATTCATACCCATATAAGGGATGAAGGCTATATCATGAGCCTGTTTGATCGTAGGCTGATGGGCATATCAAAATAAGCTTCCAAACATCTTTAAAAAGACATTCCAATCACATTTATACCATTAGCTGTTAAATAAAATTAAAAAAGGGGGTGTCCAAACAAATAATAATGAATTCAGCTCATTCTCCTTTTTGAACACAGCAAAATCGTATTATGAAATATTATTGGGATTAATAAATCTATGATTTTTTCAATGAATAAACATGACCTAGATAGAGATATCTAGAATATATATAACTTATAAATGAAAGAAAAAGTGTGGGCTGCTAATTTGAAGCCAGAGACCATGCCCACTGCAGGTGATCACGCAAGATAAGCTGGCGGTGAGGAGAGGTATACACTCAGCGAGTAGTGTCACAAACTATCCAACAGGCAGTGGAGGGAAGGGGGAGAGAGTCATGAAAAGAATTATAAGCATCTATGGGAGGGAGGGGATGTTAAGGTTTCACAAAACGAACATCCAAATTATGAAAACAAGAAGAGGGTCCTTGGATGGGAGTTAAAAGAAAGACAGGGAGAAAATACAAGTAGCCTAGTAGAAAATATCATGTTTATTAAATTAAAATAATTAATGTATAGCTCTATAATCTATATAAATTTATTTCTGTCTGTTTCTACACATAGATTATATAGGTATTTAAATAAACAAACTATATATATATATCATATATATATATATATATATATATATATATATATATATATATATATATATATATAGAGAGAGAGAGAGAGAGAGAGAGAGAGAGAGAGAGAGAGTGTATATGAGGAAAAAGACTATAAATACATATTGCAAAAGTGAATCTACTTCTTTTACTACAATCTAAATAATTTTTAAGTAACACAGATATAATTTATTAGCAATTACATAGTGGTGTTCAACACCGGTGCTCACTGTTCAACTAAAGGAGAAAGCCCCAAAACTGCGTTCAAAATAGGAGCATGAGGTGACCCAATTTATTTTAAAATAAAATCTTGACTATGGGTGGTAATACAAAGGAACACAGCTATTTTTATAGTCCTTTAGTTGCAGAATAAGAATCTGCTTTCAGTTTTTTTGTAAATTAAACCTTCACCAAATAAAAAAATAAAATAAAAAATTGACCTAGTTCCCGAAAGTCGGTGTTCAGTTATAAGAATCTACCATATATGTCAGTAGCAGGAAAGATCTTTGCTCGAGTGTTGCTCGACCGACTAACCCACTCTTTAGTGGACGAGGTGTTATCTGAGAGCCAATGTGGCTAGGTAGAGGTACACCTTGATATGATATTTGTTCTGCGACGCGTAGGACGTAATCATCTTCTATTTTGAAGTAACGTCTGTATTATATAAGATAAGAAGACAATTACAAGAAAAATGCAAAGAGCAGCACCTAAACCTATATATATTGTAATAAACCTGGTGGTGGCACAGATGGGGGTAGTCACGGGTAGTGGTATGTGTGTAGACAGCCGACGCAAATCGCCCCAGGCCAGTGCTAGACGAGCGGTCAACCGTGACGAGCTACGACGGTCAGCCAAGAAGGATCTGTGTTGTGAGTAGTGCTCATGAACGTCAAGAGGGATGTAGTCATTCGTGATAACTAGAATGGTCGAGCGATTTTCCGTCCGGTTCTAGAAGGCCAGCAGGGACCCTATATAAAGAGCGGAGAGTCACAGTCAAGACGGTTCACTACAGCCCGGTCGACTACAGCACAGTTCAGTGTGGTTCAGCGGTGCGGTTCTGTGAGGAGTACTGTCAAGTACAGCCAAGACGAACGGCGTCTTGATCTTGGTCTGCGATCGAGTCCGACACAACGAGCCCAGTGTGTGAAGTCAGTCCTGAACTGTTGAACCCAGTGCAAACCCGGAACGAGACGGAGAGGCCAGTGCCAGAATTGATACGTCGTTACGGTGTTGTCAAGATAAATATTTGTACTGCCTGTGTTACTTGTCGCCAAACAATATTGGCTCAGATTTATTTGACTATTAAAGTGTTACGTTACTTTGGACCCTGAGTTGTCAAGTTCCTTAAGTTGGTGGTGTGTGGTGCAGTTTGTAGCAGGGGCGGACTGGGTATCAAAATCGGCCCGGGCATTACCTTATAAACCGGCCCACAAATGGCATGTCATATATTTTCGGTGTAGGGGGAGGATTTTAACCCCCCTACGCGGCAATATATATATATATATATGTATATATATATATATATATATATATATATATATATATATATTAGTGTGTGTATATGTAATTAATCTTCATTACATTCTTATCTTTCATTATTTTAAACGTTTTTTCTACCCTTAAATACTCTCTTTCTATAATTAGTGAAAGGCAGTACACACCGTCAAGGGACAGCTAGGGAGTCTGGGGGAGCGCTGTAAGCTCCCCCAGTGGGGTCCGGGGCGAAGCCCCGGATCCAAGCATTATTTCCGTTATTTTAAGCTTTAAAAAATGCTTATTTTAAGGTATCTGCAGTGCAATTAGCCTGCTACTCTTCCGCTAAAAAGATCAAAAACTAAATCTTCTATTCACTGGAGTTCAGCGACTGGTAGAAAATGGTAAAATGCTTTTAGTTTTGTATTGGAAGGGGGGGGGGGGGGGGAAGGGAAACCACAAACCCCCTTTTGGCTACGTTCATGAAATTTGGTGACTGTAGTTTGCTTAAGTTGGCTGCACTCAGGAAGTAAGTAAAGTTTCCCTTTCAGACAATGAGATCTGAGGCCAGTGATGGTTTGAGCTCCTCCCCTCTCGTCTACGCCCATGTGTTTTATCATAGGTGTAAGCCTAATTCTATTCAAAACATATAAAGTTTGATAACGCATCGAAAACTGAATGTATGCTTTCGTAGGCTTATATAATGTATTCTATTTATACATGTATGTAGTCTGAAAACTATAAACACTACATTAGCAGCCTTAATGAGTTCCAAACTTTTTGGTATTACTTATAGATTACAGACGTTTCTTCAAAAAAATAAAATAATTAGGTACTACGCATTTCACGTGTCAATCTAGTCATGAATGTTGATCTGTGACTTAAAATATGCTAAATCATTGGTTTTCAAGGCTGACTCAGGCAACCCATTCCTTTAAAGTGGTATCACCACAAATACAAAACTAGGGGTCTATCGAGCCGTCATCCTCCCTACATTGCTCTACGCCCCAGAAACATGGATAGTGTACAGTTAACATGCAAAGAAACTGAATCACTTCCACATGACATGTCTGTGAAAAATACTGAATGTCAAATGGCAAGACAAAATACCAGATACTCAAGTCCTTCAAAGAGCGGGTCTGCAAAGCATCCACACAATCCTGATGCAGTCCCAGCTGCGATGGGCAGGACACGTATGCAGAATGAAAGACCACCGCATCCCTAAACGACTATTGTATGGCCAACTAAGCGAAGGAAAGCGCTCGCAAGGTGGTCAAAGAAAGCGCTTCAGGGACACCCTGGGAGACAGAGGCACATGACAGAGCATCATGACGTCGCGCTGTGAAAACCGGCGCACATGTTGCTGAGGAAAAGAGAACAATGCTGGCAGAAGAAAAACGCAAAACGCCAGAGAAGAAAAGTAAGGCCAATGACACTAGCTCCAGCTGGAATAACCTGCCTAGTGTACGGCCAAACATTCCGGGCTCACATAGGTCTCACCAGCCACACGAGGAGACATAAAACCCCAGTGTAAAGCTCTCAGCCCCCTGGATGACAAAGTGGTCATCATCACGATGGAAGAAACTATATATATATATTGTCACAGATTACATTATAGAATTGTGTGTACATTTCACATTTGAAAGTAATATAAGCCCTCGACATGAGACTCGGGATTTACCCCTCAAATTTAGACACTTGACAACACGTCAGGATTTACCCAAGAGACGTGATTAGTATGTTTGAAATCTATTGGTTGATTTAAAATTAAACAAAGACATTTTTGAAAAGAGTTAGCGCCAGAGAATTGGCGGGGTGTAAGAAAGTAACGCAAGTCGATAAAATAATTTCCTTGTAGACAGTCACGTTTCTGAGAGCTGTTTTAAAGCCTTTGTAATATTATGAAGCATTGTTGATCTGTAATTTTGTACATAAGCTGTACTTACGTTGTATTTAAATAAAGTTCCAGAGTTTTGTTTATCAAAGAATCGTTAATTGTGATTCTAGATCGTCATTTATTCAACTATTTTAATTCAAGTAAAATCCCCGGCATAACAACACATCGTAACATCGAGACATCTAAATGTTGTTACATCTGGCACCTGTGTTGTTACATCTGGCACTCTCCGACTAATAAAAGTTTATGGACAACTTTTAACGAAATTTATTCAAGATCTAGGACCAATTTCTAAACTCTTCAAAGGAACTTCATTCTTATTTAACGGAGGACAGAATTTCTGTGTTTAACAGGTCAGTTGGTTATCGATAATTCTTTTATAAAGATTTTCGTTAGAGTTACGTCTAACTCACGAAATCTATTATTATATGTAATTGCCAAAAGGAATAAGACCAATATACATAATAACTGGCAATATAAAAGACCAGTAAAGCAAATAACTGGCAATATAAAAGACCAGTAAAGCAAATAACTGGCAATATAAAAGACCAGTAAAGCAAATAACTGGCATTATAGTCATTATAAAGAAGACCAGTAAATAATCATTTGTGCAGCACAAAGTAAACAGAAGACCAGATTTAACCAACTGTTAAACCAGTAAAAAGTACATCGGCTCAATAGATCTATATATTCAATCATACGACTCCAGTAACTACAAGTCTACTGTCAAGAATTTATTAGCAAATTGAGGCTTCAAGAACTTTGTCACTATATTATTATTATATCTGAGATAAAGCCAAAATCCAGATATTGAACATTTTGCTCCAATACAAGAAACTAACAAAAAATTAAATATGGCTTCCAGTTCTAGAACACAACGATTCTTCGAATTAATAGAATTTGCCAAAGAAAAGCAAATTTCAAAGCCAGACCAGTGGGCAGAGAAACAAGAAAAGAAAGAATATCAAGAGCGAGAATCTGAAAAACGCATGCAATTAGAAGAAAAAAAATTGCAAGACGCTGAAAAACAAAGGCAAGACGCTGAAAAACAAAGGCAAGATTCTGAAAAACGCATGCAATTAGAAGAAAAAAAAATTACAAGACGCCGAGAAACAAAGGCAACATGAAAAAGAAAAAATGGAATTCGAAAAACAAAAGAATGAAAATAAAGAAAGCATTCCAATTCAAGGTCACTCAAATATGTTTGACAAATACAGATTAATGAACAAAATATCGGCTTTCAACGAAAACATTGACAATATGGACTCGTATCTCATAAGATTTGAAGAAATAGCTACAACATCCGGTCTACCTGAAGCACATTGGTCGAGCTCACTCCTCACCCTTTTGACTGGCAAAGCTGTCAACATTTGCTCACAACTGTCCATCAATGAACGCAGCACTTACTCTGATATCAAGGAAGCTCTACTGCGCCAATACGGAGCAACTTCAGCCAACTATAGAAAGAAATTCTATAATGAAAGGCCACAGCAAAATGATGATCCTCAAATTTTTGTAGCTAATATGTCAATGTGGTTTGATAGATGGGTATCCATGGCCAAAATAGAAGAAAGTTACCAAGCTCTTCGTCAACATATTATTATCGACAACATTACCCATGCTCACTCGGAAGATATTCAATCCTACATTATAGAGAGAAATCCTACTGATATCCAGACATTAACCAAGATCATCAGACAATATAGAGCAGCCTATCCAAACAAGTCAGTCAAACCATCTGTTGAAGAAAATTTTGTCTGCTTTGCTCAAGACAAAAATGCAAGATATAAGTCAGATGACAAAATCAAATGCAACAAATGTCATAAACTAGGGCATTTCACGTCTCAATGCCGCAGCAGAACCACAGAATGTTCATATTGCCATAAAAAGGGTCACCAAACTCATGAATGTTGGAAAAAACAGGCAGTCTCCAAAAATCAAAATTTTGATAGACCCACATCACCAACTCAAAGATACAGCAATAGAGAGCAATACAATCTCAACAAAGCACCTGGAAATAATAAACCAGATAACAAACCTCGCTACAGAAGTCATTCACAAGACTCCAGACCACAATATATGCCAAACAGAAGCCCATATAACAGAAGCTATTACAATGAGCATTCAACTATGACAGTCATTGCAAAATCCAATGGTCTCAAATTTTATCCAGGCTTTGTAGGAGACAAGAAGGTGGAAGTTCTTCGTGACACCGGAAGCACGTCCACATTAGTACATGAACGCTTCGTACACGCAAACCGTTTCACAGACAACCACGTCCAAGTCACTGCATTCAACGGAACTGTCAGCAAGTTACCTGAAGCCATCATTTATGTTACTACACCATTCTTCAGTGGTCAAACAAAAGCATTAGTAACACCCAATCTACCAGTGGACCTAATCATTGGAAACATAGAAGGAGTTAAAGAATGCACTCCTCAAGAACTTACTGAATGGACAAATGCCATAGAGCAAGGTCAAAAATGTTTAGCAGTAATGACAAGATCCATGTAGCAGGCCCATTTCCTGAAACCAAGAAAGGAAACAAATACATCTTGGTAGTCATGGACTATTTCAGCAAATGGCCAGAAGCTTATGCCATACCAAATCAAGAAGCTATCACAGTGGCCGAAACACTCGTGGATAACTGGATCAGTCGCTTTGGTGTACCTAATGAGTTGCACTCTGACCAGGGCAGGAACTTCGAGTCCAAAGTTTTCCAGGAGATGTGCAAGACACTTGGCATCGAAAAGACTCACACGACAGCTCTCCATCCGCAATCTGATGGGATGGTGGAGCGATTCAACAGAACCCTAGAACAACATCTGTCTAAGGTTACTGATGACCGACAAGACGACTGGGACACCCATATCCCCATGTTCCTCATGTCATACAGAGGATCCGTTCATAGCACCACAGGATATACCCCAGCGATGATGTTATTTGGTCGTGAGCTTCGTCTACCATGTGACCTGTTATTTGGGATTCCGAGAGATACGCCAGTGTCTTCAACTGAATATGTCACCAATCTCCGAAGACGATTGGAGAATGCTCATGTATTGGCCCGCAGAAACATCAAGACCAACAATGACCTGATGAAAACGAGGTATGACAAACGGGCCAATACGTCGGGGTTCCATGAGAATGATCTAGTGTGGCTCTATAACCCACAGAGACGAAAAGGCAGATCCCCGAAACTCCAAAGAGACTGGGAAGGTCCATACCGTGTCGTAAAAAGAATAAACGACGTGGTCTACCGGATACAGAAAAGTCCACGGTCCAAGCTGAAGGTTGTCCACGTTGACCGACTCCATCAGTACCGTTGTGAAATAGAATCTGTTCGGGACGAACAGATCTAAGAAGGGGGCAGTGTTACGAATGAACAGTGACAGGTAGAGGTCACTATGTGTGACCCCGGCGAGATGACACAGCACCGAGTGTTATCTGGAATCTATGCATGTAAACAAAGACAGGATGGGACGTGCCTCACGTGTTGTTCCAGAGGACGAACAGATTTACGAAGGGGGGCATTGTGACAAATGAACAGTGACAGTTAGAGGTCACTACGTGTGACCTCGGCGAGATGACACTGCAGCAGATATCCTCTGGAATCGACATGTATAAACAACAACAGGATGTGATGTTTCCTCCCATGTTGTTCCAGAGGATACTAGCAGTGTTTTTGCAACAATAGACAAGCGATTAGGGACTCTTTATAAACCAGAGAGTTCATGTGAAAAGAGTCAGTACAGTCGTCGATACTGTTGTCTACTGTGCGAGACAGTAGAAGAGAGTGGACTTGAGCCGTTACAGTCGATACAGTCGATGTAAGACGTATACGCTACATGTTACAGTGACGAATTGTTATAGTTATAATTCAATAAAGTTATATAAAGCTGAAAGTTGAGTCGTCAAGTTCTTTGCAGTGTTTCTTTTATTTGTGTGCCTAGTACATTTAGCCAGAAGATCAGAAATACGTAACAATATATATATATATATATATATATTGTTATAAACCTGGTGGTGGCACAGATGGGGGTAGTGGTGTGTGTGTAGTCAGCCGACGCAAATCGCCCCAGTCCAGCGCAGGACGAGCGGTCAACTGTGACCAGTGACAGTACATGCCAGTTCGGCAACGACCTGTGTGTAAATATTACGCACGCAAGTCACTGCGATTGTGATCATTCTGAGTGGTCAAGAACGTTCCTTCCGATTCTAGAAGGCCAGTAGAGACAGTATATAAGAGCGAGTGTGTCAGAAAGACTGGACTTCACGTTACCTCGCAATGTGACCAGTACGAGGCGAAGTTAGAAACAGTACGGTGTGTGAATTCAGGCGGAGCAAGGCTAGGTTTTTGGACAGTTTGTGTAATATTGTTGCCAACTGTACAGTGTTGTATTGTATTTGAAATTAAATTGCTACTGTTAATTTGGAGCCCTGAGTTGTGAGGTTCTTTAAGTTCGTTGTGTCGTGTGGTGCAGTTTGAAGAGAGCCTGGACAGCGAGATTCGTAACAATATATATATATATATATATATATATATATATATATATATATATATAGGCCTATTAGATAGATAGATAGATAGACAGACAGACAGATAGACAGATAGATAGATAGATAGATATTCTTTTACAAGATAAGAGAAAGCAGAACGGTTAGAGAGGCACTTCTAAATGTGAAAAGCTCTTGCTTCCTCCTAGTACATTCTCAATTGTATATGAATATATTATTTAAAATATAAATGATTCTAAATCTCCTTTCATTAAATATCGTATGTGACAGCGCTATATAAATATAAATTATTTTAATTATTGTAATAATTTTCATTATTAATGACGTCATACTAAGCATAAGCATAAGTTTCCCATTAATCATAGTACCATACCGGTGCCTCTGCCTATAAATTTAGATTTATGTTTTAATTAAATAATTTTTTTTGTAAGCCTTAAGTGGCTTAAGTGTAGTATTTTTAGATCTATGTTATTACAAATAAACAACAAGAAACTTGCTTTTTCTTTTCAAATCGCAGAAAGTAGAGCTTTATACCCATATTGAGCTGTGAATAAGATGGGTGGTATGCAATTTCGCGGCTGTGTGTATGTGTTCAAAGTTAACTTCTATAAACGTTTTGTTAAAGAGCTAATTGTCTCCCTTTTGCCGCATTATATCAATGTTTTCTAGCTTAACCTCTCCCATCCCTCTTTTTCGTTAACTTTCATTGGAACCACCAAAAGACGGGTGAGGGAAGGAGCAAAACAAAAACGGCAGTGCCATCAAAGGCCCATGCCGACCAGCAAAACGATCAGGCCAAACACAGTCTCGAAGACATCAAAGTAGTGTTGAAGCCATGCCGGTCATGCATAGCAGAAAGTACGGTCTAACGTTTTACAAATGATAATACGTGCAGTGTATAGTGTAATTCTTAAAATTTCAAACAAAATTAATTGTAACAATAATTTAAAAAAAAACAAACAAGAAAACTTGTTCGGGCCTTTGTGTCTTGCTGCTGTCACTTTTGTTTTTAAGTTGTCTGCATTGAGTTTTTTTTTCTTTGGTCGCGACCAGACCGGCCCATTTGGCACCGGCCCACCGGGCATTTGCCCGTTTGCCCATATAGCCAGTCCGCCCCTGGTTTGTAGAGAGCCTGGATAGTGAGATTCGTTACACTATATACGCTGCCTTTGTGGATCTCACCAAGGCTTTCGACACGGTCAGTCGCGATGGCTTGTGGAGGATTTTGGCCAGGCCCACCTACGTTCCTATCCATTCTCAAGCAGTTTCACGTGGGACAAAAAGGCCAAATCAGACGCAAGAGATCTAGAAGTTGAAAAGAGTTTGTTTCTTACTATAAATAGGCCTAATCTTAGGGCAGCTAGATCTATCTTAAGCGACCTAATTGAGAATGAGAGCTAGATCTACATAATTTGCTACAAGCAGAACGAACATAACCATTGTCCGTCGTTTATCGATTTAGATTCTCTACGACTGTTCTTGAAAGTGGATTTTTTTTTTGTCGCAAATGTGTATCCCGCGGCCTTTGTTAGTGATCTCCAACTGTCTTTTTCTCGGGGTTCTGAAGCCGTCTGCAGCCAGGTGCTTTCTTCTATGTCAGTTAAAGTAAGTTGGCGCATAAGCTGGTCTTTTAATTTAAGCTTTTCCGTTGAGCACCTCTGTTATGTCGACCACCTTTCAGCTAAAAAAACAAACAAACCTGGCATACGTACGTTCGTACGCCATACGGGATACGTACCCTGCCCATGCAGCGGTCTCGCCACCGTCTGTCCATGAATCATAATGGAGCGCAAGCATCTTTGGTAAAGCGTTCAAAAAGTCTTAGTTGCTTTCTGTAGGGCTATAGTAACAGTGTCTTAGATTTTAGATCCATGTAGGAGGGTTGAGAGGACCACTTCTAGGTAGACCCCTCTCCTCTAAATTTAAATTTGGTAGTCAGGAGGAGGCGTTCAAAAGCACAACTGGCCCTGGCCAAACAGTTATCAGCTTTCCTAGATATGTGAAATGGTCTACCACGTTAACGGGGAGTCCGTTTATTGTGATCTTTGGGGCTTAGAAGGCTTTATTTGGGTGACTTCTGGCAGGTTGACCGCGAACTGGAGGTCATGTTCATTGTGAGCTAGTAGAGCATGGTCACGGAGAAGCTGACCATTTTCTTTGTTCTTGTATGGTACAGAAGACTCCCAAGATCTAACACATTGCCATCTGAGCGAAAATGACGTGGATGCCATCGTGCAGTCGTTTCCTCATTTGACCCAGTATCACACCAAAGAAGAAAGCGAACAGAGTAGGGGCAAATACACAGCCCTGCTTCACGCCATTTTCTATTGGGAAGTGATCAGACAGGTCACCATTCTGTCTAATCTGGCCTTTTTGCAGTGGCGTAGTTAGGGATTAGGTCAGGGGTCGGCAACCTTTTGAGTCGGAAGAGCCAAAAAATATAATTTACACAATTTTAAAGTTTTAAAGAGCCACAACATTTAAGCACAATAAGCACTCACACAACAACAACTATACTTTTTATCCCTTTATAAATAGTGTTTTTGCAACAAATTAGATAATACAAACGTATATAAATGGCATTTATAGATAATTATTTATAAATTTAAAAAACAACTAAAGCAGTTAAACATTTACTTACAATACTAACTTGTACTTCAATAACAAAATTTAGTAAACAAAGTCAATGGGAGCGATGGCTTTGGTTTTAGAAAGTTTGGATACATTTCGGTCATAACTAGTTTTTTAGTTTCAAACACGACTATTCAACTCATCAACTCTCGGCATTCCTTTTAAAGCTGTCCACTTTTGTTGTGTTACGTACAAAAATGTCTGGACCTCCAATTCTTCCAACTTGATTTTCAAGTCTGTACATTTTTTATCCCACAAAACTTTACTTTTTAAATCGATCAATTACATTTCTAGAGATCCAGTATCAATTCTAAATGAATCAATGTGAATTTCGTTACTATTTGAGTTGAGATCGTGTACCAGGAATGCCCTAATAGTTTTGTTGGTTATGAACTGCTCAAATCTGTCAAAAAATTAATCTCAGATTTTTTTTATAACTGTGCTGAAGTAATTCGTGTCAAAAGTTGCACTGATTTTATCGTGATACTACTTTAGACATTGAAAATGAAGTAACCAGCCGCTCTAAATATCTTCTGCAAAAAGATTTTTTTTTCTTCAAACCAAAACAATTCTTCCACCAAAACATCAGCTGGATTTTTACTTTCCTTGCAGTTTTAGATTCAGCTCATTTAATTTCTTTGATATATTCACCATAAAGTAGAATCCTAGCAACCATTTATCGTTCTCTAATTTAGGGAGATTAATGCCTTTGTCATTTAGAAATGTATTTATTTCATTCAAGCACAAAGAAAAACGTTTCAACCTATGGAAATCCCTTGCATTTTATTGGAAAGAATGAAGTCGGAATACTGAGTCTACATTTCGTTTAAGAATTCATTTAACCGATGATGGTGCTTTTGACAAGATGCTGTTAACAATCTTGATTACCAAATTTATGAACTCAACTATTTCGGCCGAAATGTTTGGACACAGCGCTTATTGGTGTATTATTCAGTGAAACGTAAGAATTTTGTGGTGTATTTTGCTCCGAAGAATCGTTGTCGCCACTTTATTTTTTCCTATCATACTTCCGGCTCTATCTGTTACTTTTGAAAATATTTTATTTACATCGAGCTTAATGTATGCAAGAAATTTTTGCACGGCATGCTCTACATCATCTCCTTTAGTTTGCCATGAGAGCAGTAGCAATCCTAGAAGCTCTTCTCTTGGGCCTTTTAGAAGACACATACCTGACAAAATGGGCAACTTGTGCCGTGTCTTTTATGTCGTAAGACTGATGTATAGCAAGTGATAAGAAAGAAGAATGTTGAATTTTCCCACCTGCAAATATGTTACATTTGAAGACAATTGAGCTATTCTATCTTGTACTGTTTTAGTGGGTAGTGGCAAACCTTTCGATTTTTTTTTTCAAGATATCTGGTTCGTTATTGAAATCACGATACAGTTCTTCAGATGCACGTAGGAAGCATTCTTTGACATACTCATCATCTGTAAATGGTTTGCCTTTTTGTGCAATTTCTAGTGGTACCGCAAAGCTCGCCATATTAGCATTACTTGTACATTGCTTCTATCTTTGAGAAGATAATCGCTTCTAACTCATTGACTTAAAACAACAAACTATACGTCTCACCCAAACCGAGTGGTGAAGATACCAATTCGTCTGGCGTAGAAAGCGAATTAAAACCTACATAGGAAAATCCGACGGACTGTCGAAGGTGACGAAGCTTGTGTGGTGAAAAGCGAGTACAAGTGGTTGAGAGATAGAATCAGTGCCTAATCTTCGTTAAACGATTCATAACTTAACAAAAAAAATATTTTCGATAAAATAAATAATATTTGCGCATAAAACTAAAGAGCCGCAGCTTCACATCCAAAGAGCCGCATGTGGCTCGCGAGCCGCAGGTTGCCGACCCCGGGATTAGGTGACACGGGGGGGGGGGGGGGGGGGCTTGACCTTTTTAGGGACCCTTGCATTTTGACATTCGACACCATGACATGAGATAGTGTACGGTACTAAATTAATATATAAATCTAAATTGTTCGCCCCACCCCTATGTGCTTATCGTTCTTAATTGCGGTCCAGGTGTTAAATTAACATACTGTTATAACCCTACTCCCGCGCAGACTCTGATGGTGCGCACCAGCAATGGCGTAGCTAGGGTGTGGGGAGAAAAGGGGAGAATTTGAAAATTCCCCCGGGCTCCCACTTGAGGGGGCCCCCAAATAGGTGCCCGAAATTTTTAAATAAATTAAATATTACGTCACTGCCATGTAATCCTGCTTTTCACGTTGTTATATAAGTCAGCGACCCTGTTGTATGATTCCACACAGAGAATTAACTCTTTCCGTGCGGGGTTACTCTCAATTTGAATGGAGTAACTTCCATAGCTCTGACTAGTGCCAGGAAGTAACTTGGTATATAGGCCAGTTTATTTCATCATCCTTATCATTTAAGAAGAAACATGAAAACAAAGGAGACCATGAACGTGTCAAAGAAAAGTATCACTATTCAGATGATTCATACAAAGATACAGCAGCCGAAGAAGTGAAAATGTCTCTTGATGAGAGAAGTAGACATAGTGCTGAAGAAAAATTTCAGGGGAAAATCTTTTACCACAGTCAGAGAAAACATCTGAAGTAAGTGATACAGATGATGAGTCGAGTGATGGTTTTCCAAAATCACGTTCTCTATAAGTGGAAGAAGCTGTAATTAAGACTTCGGATATATCCAGCCTGAAATTTTAAATGAGGAAATGCGAGCAAAACTCTGTTAAAAGGTAGCTTTTTTTTTCCAAAACAAAGATGAACGGTATTTGTTTCCAGTAGAGTTTACCCAAATTAAATCACGAAGTTTGACATCATGGTTCACTAGAAAGCTTCAAACAAGAGTAATTTTTAAAAAATCAGCAGTATTGGAGAGATATTCTGAAGCGTGTAGCAGCAGCTATTAAATACTAAGCAAAAACAAACAGAAGCTTACGTGGTCACAACGAAAAACTGAATTCCTCCAATCCTGGGAACTTCCTAGCATATTTGAAATTTCTTGCAGAATTTGAAGTTACGAAACACCAGTTTACATAGAATCGAATATGGGAAGACACATTATTTGTCACCAGAAATTCAAAATGAGTTCATAAACTTGTTGTGCAATAAAGTTAGGGAATCAATAGTTGGGAAAGTCAAGCAAGTTTGTTCAGTGGCGTAGCTAGAGTATATGATGCCTGGTGCGGTACCTCATCTTGATGCCCCCCCCAAAAAAAAAAACAAAAAAAAAACTAACTAATTAATAACATTGCAAACCTGTTCAAAATAATATGTATTCATAAATCAAATATTGTTAATTCAAAAAAAAAAATCACTTTTACATAAACATACTACAAATGAATTTTACGAGCTTTCTTGGTGGCAAAAGTATCAATAATTTTATCGAAATCCATTTTTTTTTCCACCAGCTCTTGTTCAATGGACAAAAAGGCCAAATTAGTGAGTCATCGTTGATCGCAAGTAATTCTTGATCAGTTAAGTTTGGAAAAACTTCTCTCGCATGTAGCGACGCTTACCGCAATAGTAAAAAATATGCGAATCATGATGACGATATTCGGGACTGAATCATCAGGCTGATATTTATTTATAAATTTCAAGAGCTCAACAGGTTTTGGAAGTTCGGAGGCTTCTGATGAAACTGTGACAAACCGTTGAAGCCTCTTTCGCTCCAGCAGAAATTTGTTTTTATCAATGTCGCTAGGAGTACTATCGAGATTGATTTCGACCTGAGGATTTAATAGCTGGGAAGGCGACAAAAATTCATATCTATCTGCTACATCATGAAGTTGCTCGAATCGGGTGATTATTTCTTGAACAATCCTGTCCAAGGTAGAATAAATTTCCCTTCGTAGCTCTTCTTTGTGTGTAAGTACAGAGTAGTTTCTTTTCTCACCAGGCATCTTTTTCTTATGGCCAATACGTTTTTGAGGTTGTGTACTGATTCTCAGATCTGAACACACGCTTTCGGCAAAGGTAATTCTGGCTTCAGCGATGTCCTCTCGATTACTACATAAAAATGTCTCTAATGTTTTTAGTTTGAGTGAGCAGTCTCGAATAGACAATCCTTTTTGTTTGAAGGTAGAATTGCGCATCACTAATTTCAGTTAATACAGGAGCCCAAAATCCAAGATAGGTGAGAAAATTAAAAGACTGAACAGCAACGAATAGTGACTTCTAGAATACGTTTTTGGACACCATAGTTTTGACCTTTCATGACCGCAGCATTATCATAGCCTTGACCCCTGCAGTCCATTATGTCTAAGCCATCCGAACGCAGTTTCTCTAGAATCATCTCAGCGATTCAAGCAGCATGCTTGTCCTTTGTGTCGATGAAGTCAATAAAAGACTCACGAACCTGCACCCCGTCATTCTCCATGACAACGTACCGTAAAATTTGGGAAGTTTGATCCAGCTTTAAGATGTCAGGTGTACTGTCAAAAATAATAGAGAAATATTTGGCTTGTTTTACTTGCTGTATGATTTGTTTTTTAGCGTGATCCCTCCAAGCAAGCGATGACTGAATGTGAGCTCTGCTGGTCTCATGTTTTTCTATTTTCGGGGATAACCTCCACCACTCATTGAATCCATCTTTGGATTTAAATGAAGATGATGAAATCTTACAAAACGTGGCCCCTTTACATTTAAGGAGGGAGAGGGCGGTACTTACGGCCTACGAGCGCTACAAAAGGGGCGACTCTAGGCTACCCACCACAATCTTAGTGCAACAGTGGAGAGAGAGGAACCGCATAAAAATGCGATCGTTCCTCCACATTGCGGCCAATTTGTCAAAATCATCTGGGCTCTCCACTGATAGAATTCCTATTAGAAGTATTAATACTTGCCCTCCGTGGAGGAGATTGCCAGCCCCACAAATAAACATGTCCCTTATAGGGCAAGAGGGAGCCACCAAGAGGCGATTAACACCTGCCATACTCCAAAACTTGGCATCAGCTACACTAAAGTCCTACCCATCAGATGCCATTTTCTGCTACACAGATGGGTCGGTAATGAGGCACCCCCAATAGATCTGGGTATGGGGCCCTTATAGACTACACAGACTGGACAGAACCAGAGATGCCAATTTCTCCGTCTGAGCTTAAAAGGATTTGAGGCGCCAGCCAGACTAGTCAGTCTTGAGCACTGTTCATCATTTTGTTTACGTTACAGTATTACAATTATCTAGTTAGTTAAAAAAAAAAAAAACTCGTAGAAAACAAAGGTTAGCTTATTTAAAAATATTGACATTACAATAGAATTATTTCAAAAATTAAACTATTAAGAATCATAAATGAATAAACTAAGACAATTGTTTAGAGCTAGAGTTTAGAAATATATTTGTAAACTCAATATCTAGATTAAACCAATGGACTAAACAATGAAGTAAAAAAAAAGGTTGGCCTATCTTCTTCTTCTTCTTTATATTACAGAGCATTGATCAGTGTACCGTGTGTCCGAAATAAATGTAGTAAATTAGATTCAAACTGTTCTATAGCTTACATTGTATTGAAGAAATAGTCTAGGAGATGAAACAAAATAGCGACATGACTAGTTTATAAATCGTTAGTTCATGTTTAAAATACAGTAGTTTATGTTTGTTCGTGTCCATACAATTAGTCGTTTTTACTGAAAAGCTCAGGGAAATAGGAAATTAATACACACTGGGGGAATTTTGGTGCCCCTCTCCACTTGGTGCCCTGTGCGGCCCGCACATTGGTAGCTACGCCACTGAGTTTGTTACTTTTCTCTGATGCCTGATTCCACCTCAGATGTTTGTCATTGTCACAGATGCCATTATAGATTTATTTGTATATTTCACATTTAAAAGCTTATGTGTAAATAGAAATATAAACCCTTGACTGAGCCTCAGGAATTACCCCACAAATCTAGATCCTTGACAGCGCCTCAGGTTTTACCCGAGACGTAATTACGATGTTGCAAATCTATTGGTTGATTTGAAAATAAATAAAGACATTTTAGCGCCAGAGAATTGACGAGAGTAGAAAGAACGCCAGTCGATGAAAGAATTTCCTAGTAGACAGTCGCGTTTTCTAAGAGCTCTGATTTAAAGCCTTTGTAATGTTATTTGTGCTTGTTGATCTGTAACTTGTACATAAGCTGTACTTATGTTTTATATTTAAATAAAGTTCCAGAGTTGTGTTTTAACAAAGAATCTTTATTGTGAATCCTAGATCGTTATTTATTCAACTATTTTAATTCATGTGAAATCCCCGGCACCACAACACACGTTGTGACAGTCATCAAGAACAGGTATTCCTAATAGTTACTTGTAAGTTGATAATTTCGAAATAAAAGAGTCATTCATTGGTTACTTTGACATTTTGAAACCTGATGGACAACATTATGAAGAACTTGTCCTGAAAACTCTTAAAGACATTGGACTGGACTTTGATCTGTGCAGAGGTCAAACCTATGATAACGCAGCCACATTGAGTGGCCGCCTGTCTCTTAGACATAAATCCAAAGACAACATTTCTGAACTGTGATAATCACTCTCTCAACCTGGCAGCTCTTCATTCTGCTGAGATAGATGCAGCGAAAATACTTGAGTTGAGTTCTGATGTAGGACTGTCAATAGAACTGCAATTCAAACGTGTTGTGACAAAAGTGCTGGGCAGACTTCATATGGAGATGAAGGACAGATTCCAAAGGCTGCAAAACCATGTGGGCACCTTTGGGTTTCTTCTAGAAACAAGACACCTGTTCGGATTCTATGGATGATGACACGCTGATGAAAAAATTTACTTTTTCCTGTTTGATGAAATACAGCAAATCGCTTGTTATGTGATGTCATTGATGCACGAGCACTTTTTATCAACAAACCAGTGCCACACTCACCAATTGACATATTGAGGAAGCTGGCTTCATATGGTAATGATGTGTGCTCAAACCTTCAATTATCCATTCGAATACTGCTAACTCAGGCCACTTCCATTGCGTCTTGTGAGAGATCATTCTCAAAGCTCAAGTTCATCAAAAACTATCTCAGGAGCTCAATGACGCAAGATAGGCTTAACATGGTTTTAATGTCAGTGGAGTCACAAATACTAGACAGTATCGATGTAGATGATGTTATAGATGCCTTTGCTGCACAGAAAGCACGACATGAAGCGATATGAATTGAGATTTGTCACTTGTTCATTATTTCGCCAAGAAACAAAGGTATTATTCATTAAAAGAGTCCTAATGATTAATTTTACTGATATACTGTTTCAATGCCAAAATGCAAGGGGCACCCAAAGAGGTCAATCTCCCCGGGTCCCCAAATCCATAGCTACGCACCAGCACTCCGGTCACACGAGGAATATAAGACATACTGATTCTAGAAGAAGGCATGTTGTAGATCCGGCTGAAGTGATCTGCAGGTTATGGGAGTCTGAGCTGTCTGGGACCAAGAGCCTACCTTCGTGCTACCAGTGAACTGTATTGAGGACCTGGCGCAACACTGGGAAGTGTGTCGGTAGTCTGTACTAGTGTTTAGGTAGAAAAGGACTTGTAGAACTTGAGACTCCCAGTTACTTAATGCTTAAGACAGTGAATTCCATGTCTGCGTAACTTATAGGCCTAATTGTAAATAAATACATCTTCTATTATTACCTCTTTTCGTTAAGAATTCATACGAAATTTTTCAATACCGCACTCCGGTATAAGAGTATTAATTGAGATGAGTTCTGAACCCAAATATTTTTTCCTAGTCGCCTTTTCCCAACCTTTACTGAATCTGATATTTTTCTAGTTAAATAAATTTGGGACTTTAACTCAAAAATTTATACTGGAATCCTAAAAATGCAAAACATTTAGAGTAGAATCTAATTGGTCCACTCAATTTCTCCTCCCACTTCCGAAATTTTGCTTAGAATTATATTTCAATCATTCAATAACAAAACAAAGTTACAAACATGCATATTGAACAACATGTATCACTTAAAAATGAGCTTTTTTTTTATTTTTCGAATTTTTTTTTCTGTGATGATCCTCACACCCTTAATCTAAATCTGTGGGGTATCTTATCTTTTCAAAGAACAAATCGGTTGTATTTGCAATGTAGTAAGGGCCTATAAACTCATATCAGAATATTTTTCAAGTAAAACATTATTCAAAAGGTCTTTTTTTTTAAAAATAGGATCAATAATGAGCTTTAGATTTCAAGAGAATGCGTTTCTGCAGTGAAGAATGCAAGAAAACGCTTTTGGCGTCGGGCTTGGCCCTAACCCCACTGGAAGAGCCTACAGCGCTCCCCCAGACCTCCTAGCTGTCAAGAGAAAGACTTTTTTTTTCACCGAAGGTTGAGAAACACTGTATGCGTGTTTATGCATAGTGTTAGGTTTTGTGAAAAAAATCGCCCCCCCCCCAAAGTTCTGGATCCGCTAGTGTTTATTATGTTTACTATTACTTTATAAGCGAGATCTATACATGTGCTTCGCTGCGTCGATAAATGGGTTAATTTTTATTTTCATTGGAACAATTTTCAAAACTTAATGGACCCCCCCCTTTTTTTTTTTTTAAAATTTATTATTAGTTTCATCAAGTGGTACGCCCCACCCACACTGCTTTTTTAGGTTCCCGGTGTACTCGGCCTTCGACCATGCTTTCTAGTCCATGCCCGGAGTGCCGGATATATCGGAAATAGCAATGGCATTGACTTGGATCTCTTCCAGGCAGAACCGTTGGTTAAGGCAGGCTTACACGCCTACAGCTCAGCTCTATTGACAAATCACACGGCTTGTGTAACATACGACTTATCAAAAGTCAAAAAGCTGAATGCCCTGATGATGATTCGGAATGTTCATTTTAACAATACTCCTAACCAAGTCAGCACTTCATGGAAGGTGGAACCTTGAAAGCTGATTTCAAAATGGCTCTGACAATTTTTTTTTAAAGAAATGTAAGACAATTATGTAAAAAAAAAGAGCATGTCAAAGTTTACCACAGTAAAATGATGGGAGTTGTTTATGATCTAAGCTGTGTATTTATTTTAAATATACGTAAATCTATTACAGATAAAATCTAGATATTGAGTTCTAAATCAGCAGTTTCTAACTAAATCTAAATGTCAATATAATGAAAGTGCCAATAAATAATAAAACAACGACAATTATACAAAGCAGCTGTGTCCTAATGGAGAGATGGTTCATTGAACTGATGGTGCCAAAGTTTTTTTTTTTGTATTTTATTTGACATAAAATGAATTTTAAAAAATACTTTTCTTGTTCTATACAAAATTAGTCCATGTTAGTAGTACCATGTATTAAATTGTGTACCAGTATGTAAAAACATTTTGTTTTTTGTGTTTCATAATATTTAACTTTAATACCAACCAGACAGAAATTTTCTAGACAAAAAAAAAAAAAAAAATAAAAACTTCTTAGTTAAACCATATTTTTTTATTAACTTGTTATCACAATAACAAGTAAAATTAACATATTATCGGTTAGATTTGGCAACTCTCTCCAATTCGTCCTTTTTCTTAATGGCATGAGAGTTTGAAGAGCCCTGAAACAAAAAGGTTTCGTTAGACAAATGTTTACATAACACTAATAGAAAATGCAATATTACAAACTTTATCATGAGTGCTTTGCCAGAGTTATGTCCACCCCCCCCCCATCCACACACCTACTAGTCACTTTTTATTAATAGTTGCTGGCTTTGTACTAAGCCCATTCTGACACTTGAACTTATAAACTTAGTCAACAAATCTGTCCTCCTACAAAAAAATTGTTGCAGTATTAGTCCACATTTCATTAGAGAAGTGACCTGCGAGGTTTAGTTACTATGCTGTTGTTATGAATGTTGGGTTTAGTTGTAGATCAAGTATTTCCTTAGCTTTAAGTAAGCATGGTTTGGCCATGTTTGTCAGGTGAAGGACAATTGCATCCCAAAAGTCATCCTTTATGGACAACTTGAGACTTGTTTAAAGAAAAACTGGTCATCCCAACCTCTTCTATGTGAATAATCAACGGAACGTCAAAGCAGTCTGTATTGATACTGACTACTGGGAAGACACAGCCCTAGACTGCAATGTGTGGAGAGAGGGTGAAAAAGCTATGGACAGCAGGTCTGGAAGAAAAGTGCGCCAAATGAACAATGGCTGGCTCATCTTACACCAAACCAAAAAGCCAACTTAACATGTTATATGTGGATGAGGGTATCTCTCCAAAATAGGGCACCACAGTCAACAAATTATGAATTATAGTCGAATGAAGAAGATCAACAACATTTATTTCAATGGATAATAAAACTTGCATGGTTTAATCTATAACTTCTCAGTCTCAGTTCTTAACAGTTAACATTTTAGATTTAGATTTTTAGAATTTGAGTGGAGCATTAGATCTCAAATCTAGCCATCCACAGCACAGGTACGATTATTTCAATACAGATCAAGATTTGTATCTAAATCTAAGCATCTTATGTGTAGAATTTTTACATTCTTAAAAAATATGCTAAGTGCGCATGGAACATAAAAGTATTGCAGGTCACGAGAAATAAAGGTCAATTATGTTGTAAACAAATGGAAAGAGGAGATAAAATATAAATCTAGATATTTAACAAGCATGGGAACTTTGATAAAAAAAAAAAAAAAGAAGCTCACAGACCTGCCTACCAAAAAAAGTCCAAATGCGTAACACTGATGGTCATAATGCGTATTTTGGCACCAGAATGCGTAACGCGATACATTATTTTGTCATATATATATCTATATTATAAAGTAGAATGTGTGGAGTATGTATGTATGTAACTTATAGACATCAAAACCGCTTGACCAATCTTGATAAAACTAGGCAGGAATGTTCCTTGGGTACCAACTTAGACCTTAGTGAATGTATTGTAGCCCTAAAACAAACGTAAGACCCTCAAAAAAAATAAAGTTGTCCGACTCTATTACAGCTATAGTATTTTATGGATCTAGGCCATGTCTACAATGTTGACATGAGAAAAGATAGAAAGGATTTAGACCTAGATCTAATTTTAAGAAATACACTTTGCGCAGATAGTTTTTTACTTTGACACATGAAAATACAAAAGAAGATCCATTGATTTCATTATATAATAAAATTAATCTTCAATTTTGTGTTTCAAAAGCATTTTTTACATTAATTAGTTCCTTATATCTGTGATTACAGATTTCCTGACGAACATTCTTTCATTAGACAATACCGTAATGAATCGCGTACTAAAAATTAATTCGTTTAATTGTTTACTTTATAATCCCATCCCTAGATCTAAAACTCTAATTCAACTCTATGATGATAAAAATTCTCTTAGCACAGATAGTTTTATACTTTAACACATAAACATATTAATTAAAGTCCATTCATTTCATATTTTGATCAAATAAACATTCAAATTTGGTTTTCTAAAGCTAAAAAGCTGCGAAGCCGAGTTGAGATAGTCCTAGATCTATATTCATTCATGAATCGCGTACTAAAAATTATTTCGTTTAATTGTTCACTTTATAATCCCATCCCTAGATCTAAAACTCTAATCCAACTCTAAGATGATAAAACTTCTCTTCGCACAGATAGTTTTATACTTTAACACATAAATATATTAATTAAAGTCCATTCATTTCATATTTTGATCAGATAAACATTCAAATTTGGTTCTCTAAAGCTACATTCGTTTACGAAAGCTGCGAAGCCGAGTTGAGATAGGCCTAGATCTATATTCATTCATGAATCGCGTACTAAAAATTATTTCGTTTAATTGTTCACTTTATAATCCCATTTATTTAACAAAGCTATCGCTCTTTTCGTTTTTAATAGATAAGAATGTATCGACTTCGGGTAAACCATTTTCGCAAAACTAATTTTATTTTCGTAGCGAAAGAGAAATAACGTGAAAGGATCATTAGCTACGTTTAACATACATCTAAATCCAATCCACTAGATTATTCAAAAGCAAATGTTTTAATTTTAAAAAATGGATTTAAGCCTATTAGCTATTTTGATTTGATAGCTTCATTCACACTATTTTTACATTGACACATTCGCTTTACTTATTACATTATTATTTCGTTTAATTGTTTACAAAACACTCTCAGTGACTATATCGACAGTAATGCGCAAATAAAGACCCGCGGGTCGCGGGTAACATATGTCTAGTATATATATAATATTAGATCTAGATCAATACGACAATAGAGATTGATATCTAGACTAGAATGAATGTAATCTACTCTAGATCTGGGCTTAAGAGTGTTACCGATGCCGTGGATCCGCTACAAACGTAGATCTAGGTCTACTCCAAACTTTCGTAGGCCTACCTTCATCCTTGATCTATTCTATACTAAGAATCTAGTCTAGATCTAGACTAGATGGTAGTAGATGTTATCGATTTAGATCTAGTCAATCTAAATCATACTACAACAGTACAACTAAATTGGATCTAGATTGTAGAGTAATGTAGAGAATCATGACATAACGTAATGACTAGCTAGACTCTAGCTAGATCTATTCCTGTATAACAAGTTATCTAGATTCTAGATCTAGAATCCAGATCTAGATTAGATATCTACAATGTCACTCAATGTGTTTTGAATCGATAGCACTTCGATATTTTTTTCTATACAATGAATACGGGAACATAATTAATTTCCACTAATGAACTTACAAAAAAAAAAGTCACGTTGGTGTATCAGCTGACGGTACCAACCTGGTACCAACCCGCTACTCCCTCACTCTTGCGTTCTTTTCTAGACTAAATCTAATTGCTTTATTAACCAATCAACGTATAGATCTGGACTCAATGTGTTCCCCCACCTTTTCTGTCCCCTCCAACCCCAACAGGGCGGCTTAGCGTGACCGCTCGTAAGCTAGCAAAGAAGGGGGGGGGGGGGGGGGGAGAGAGAGAGAAAAGGATACGAAATGCGTAACGTGACGGTTTAAATGCGTATTTGCGTACTGACTGTCATTTTTGGGAGATTTTGCCTAACGAATACGCATTTTGCGTAACGGTAGGCAGGTCTGAGCTCAGAATGAAAAGCAACAGAAAAGTCACAACCCTGGTGTTCTCATTTACTATACATGTCTTAAGTTTTAAATGTAAAGTACCTTTGCTGCATTAATCAGCTCATCAGCCAAACACTCTGCAATGGTCTTGATATTTCTGAATGAAGCCTCACGAGCTCCTGTGCACAATAACCAGATTGCCTGATTGACACGCCTGAGAGGAGAAACATCAACAGCTTGACGACGAACTGTACCAGCACGACCAATACGAGTGGAATCTTCACGGGGACCACTGTTAATGATGGCATTTACCAGGATCTGCAGTGGGTTCTGTATTAAAGAAAAAATAGTTTAAAATTCAATTTTGCATTCATAACTTTAAGTGATGTACTAAAGTTTTTTTTTTTAATAATATCTATCACAAACATCAATACCTCTCCAGTAAGCAAGTAAATAATTTCAAAGCTGTGTTTGACAATTCTGACAGCCATTAATTTCTTTCCATTGTTACGTCCATGCATCATAAGACTGCAAGCCAAGCGCTCCACAATGGGACACATGGCCTTTCGAAAGCGTTTCACTTGGTATCGGCCAGCAGAGTGGGGCAGGTATTTAGCATATTTCTCTTTGACAGCAATGTAGTCCTAAATGAAAAATTCACAGCTCATTGATATAAGGTTAAGGATGTGCTTAGTATGCCTATATTTTAATTTATGAATATAACAGTTTGCTAATTTTTGAAACCTTAAAGTCAAAATGTAATTTTTTAAAATATTTAGATCTTATAACTTTTACAAGTAATGAGGCAGTTGATACATTGGTGGGTTCAGCAAAAATACACAATTTACTAGTAAGTTAAAGATAATTACATTTATTAAAATAATAGTCTTTTTTTTTCACATTGGTAGTGGTTATGTAAGGGCCTTAATGTGCACATATATTAAAATATGGCTGAAACAACAACTCATATTTAACTCTGGGACAAAGAATTTTTTTCTTATTACTCAACCCTTTAAAAAGAATAAAACATTTGTGATTTTACTTACAGTTAAACTGATGTCACTGACTTGGACATCATCTGTGGACCATTTACCAAAAAGTTTAATTTCTGGCAGTTCTGCTACAGTTACACCTGTAGTTCCAACAGCAGACTCCTCTGCCCAGTTTTCTTCAGTTGCAGCCATGATTAAAATGCTTCACCTAAAATATATAAATATACTATATTTATTTTTAAATATAGAGATTTAGCCCATACACACACACATTCAAATATCTTTAACTCTTTCTCTCTGTAATTATTTTCCATGTTCCGATGGAATTATTCATTTTGCTCACATGTATTTTACTACCCTGTTCCGATTAAACTTTAATAACTTTTTTTGATTGTTATTAGAAAATGTTATACTTGTTATAGGGTTTAAGGAGAATGCAGGCTCATTTCATAATGTTTACCAAACCAAAATAAAAGTTTAAGCCCCCACTCTTTAAAAACGTTATTTTGGTGAAAACATTGAAAATGAAAAAAAAAAATAATAAAATTTTTTTCCATATGGAAACTATTCAAGATTAAATTATAAGCAATAAAATATTTTGGGAGGAAAGAAAACCAGCAATAAAATATTTTGGGAGGAAAGAAAACCAAACAACTTTTTAAGCATCGACGAAAATATTGTCCATTAGGCTGCAGAATGGAGTAAAATCAACGATGATATAGCCAATTAGGAGAGAAAGAGTTAAGTATTCTACACCTCTACTCGGCAACTACAATGGGATGATAAAACCAATACAAGTTTTAAGTATCAAAGCCAGCTTATTTATAATTCAAACATTAAAGTAAAATTCTAATTAGTAACATTTATATATACACATATATGTCAGACATGCCTACCCCCAATACCCAGAATGTGAAACACTCAGGTTGAAAATTTAAACTAGTCATAATTTTGGGCCCCTATGTAGAATATAAACATGTTTACGTTCAGCAGCCATATTGCGCGTAATAAAAATAAAACTTCAATTATTACTAGAGTAACAATGCCAGTTTGCTTCTTGTACATTAGATGTAAATAGTATAATTGAAACTAGTTATAATAATGTCTTTTATTGGAAATCAATAGGTCTATAGGATGATTTCAATTGCTTTTTTTTTTACACAAGATCTAGAGGTTAAAAAAAAACCAACAAATATTGAGTCTAATCTGAAATCATTATAGATCTATACTACAGAAATAGATTATTTTACAGAAATAGATTATTTATTTTAGATTTTAGGTGTAGAATATTCTATGAGTTATAGAATTTATTCTAGATTTAGATCTAATTTTAAATATTTTAATGTTACTATCTACTTTTCTTTTTTACTACGAGATCTAGAATCTATATACATATATTCTCTTCATGGCTCAAGACACGTAAATAAGAAGTAAAGGAAAGATCAATCTTTTATTTCTGCAAGTTGGATGAACTAGAGTTACGCCAGGGAAAAAAAGGGGGTGGTGGAGAACAAGTAGTATTCACACGTCACTAAACAGTAGGGCCGGACCGTTGTGACCAAGAAAGATCACTACCTCACGTAGCGGTGAAAAAAAAAAAAAAGGGGGGGGGGAACAAGTAATCTACTCTGTATTCACCCATCCCTAAAAAGCAAGGCAGTTCACAGTTGTGGGGCCCTATGCGAAACAGATTTCGCTGGGCCAAGTAAATTTAAAAGCTTGTATTAGAAAATAAATTTGTTTTTGCATTTTATTATTCTTTACTACGTATAGAACTACTTTACGAGCCTTGCGTAAAGCTAAGTCATACAGTATATCATAAAAATTCTACTTCCTACATAGATCATGCTCAATAGCAATAATTACCAAATGTTTCAATCTATCTATGAGAATTGTTGACCTCAAGTAATTCATTAGCTTGAGGCGTGAGAAGCTTCTTTCATCAGATTACACAATTACAGCCAATGCATAATGCCATTTTTCAAAAGATTTTTAATAATTTCTGGAGATTTCCATAATTACGCCGCAGGTCGACTAGTCTAGATTATTCTAGATCTACTTGATTATCTAGGGCTCTACTCTAGTTCTAAATCTAATTCTAGAATTAATTAGATCTACTCTAGAAATAGGTCTATCTAGAATCAGTTACAGTCAGCTTAAGTTTAAGGACACAGAATGTAATATTTATATCTATATTATAAAGTAGAATGTGTGGTGTATGTATGTATGTTACTTATAGACATCAAAACCGCTTGACCAATCTTGATAAAACTAGGCAGGAATGTTCCTTGGGTACCAACTTAGACCGTAGTGTATGTATTGTAGCCCTAAAACAAACTTAAGACCCTAAAAAAAAATATAGTTGTCCGACTCTATTACAGCTATAGTATTTTATGGATCTAGGCCATGTCTACAATGTTGACATGAGAAAAGATAGAAAGGATTTAGACCTAGATCTAATTTTAAGAAATACACTTTGCGCAGATAGTTTTTTACTTTGACACATGAAAATACAAAAGAAGATCCTTTGATTTCATTATATAATAAAATTAACCTTCAATTTTGTGTTTCAAAAGCATTTTTTACATAAATTAGTTCCTTATATCTGTGACTACAGATTTCCTGACGAACATTCGTTCATTAGACAATACGTAATGAATCGCGTACTAAATATTAATTCGTTTAATTGTTTACTTTATAATCCTATCCCTAGATCTAAAACTCTAATTCAACTCTAAGATGATAAAACTTCTCTTAACACAGATAGTTTTATACTTTAACACATAAACATATTAATTTAAGTCCATTCATTTCATATTTTGATCAAATAAACATTCAAATTTGGTTTTCTAAAGCTACATTCGTCTACGAAAGCTGCGAAGCCGAGTTGAGATAGGCCTAGATCTATATTCATTCATGAATCACGTACTAAAAATTATTTCGTTTAATTGGTCACTTATATAATCCATTCATTTAACAAAGCTATCGCTCTTTTCGTTTTTAATAGATAAGAATGTATCGGCTTCGGGTAAACCCATGTTCACAAACCTAATTTTATTTTCGTAGTGAAAGAGAAATAACATGAAAGGATCATTAGCTAAGTTTAACATACATCTAAATCCAATCCACTAGATTATTCAAAAGCATTTTTAACATAAATTAGTTCCTGATATCTGTGACTACAGATTTCCTGGCGAACATTCCTTCATTAGACATTACCAAGGCAAATGGTTACACATTAACACATCTCTCTACTGAGACTGAGTCTATTCCTAGGCCTAGGTCTAAAACTCTTATTGAACTCTAAGATGATAAAACGTCTTTTCGCAAAGATAGTTTTATGCTTTAACACATAAACATACTAATTATTGTCCATTCATTTCATATTTTAATCAAATTAACATTCAAATTTGTTTTTTTAAAGCATTTTTACTACATTCGTTCGCTGTTCGCTAAAGCTGCGTAGCCGTGTTGAGATAGGCCTATATTCATTCATGAAAAAAGGTCACGCATGCGCAACACAGAATGAACTCTATAAAAGCCATTTTTTAACTCTAGATTAGTGTAGATTTAGATCTATGTCTACCTAAAGATCTACTTTATACTTTAACACATGAACATACAAAATTAATCTATTCATCTCAAATTGTAATCAAATATATGTAGGCCTACATGCAAATGTTTTAATTTGAAAAAAATGGATTTAAGCCTATTAGTTATTCTGATTTGATCGCTTCATTCACACTATTTTTACATTGACACATTCGCTTTACTTATTACATTATTATTTCGTTTAATTGTTTACAAAACACTCTCAGTGACTATATCGAAAGTAATGCACAAATAAAGACCCGCGGGTAACATATGTCTAGTTATAAATAAGTCTATCTCTAATCTAGATATACGGACTTATTGAGAACTAAATTTTTTATTACCTCTCTGGATCTAATTCTAGTCCTTACTTCTCAGTTTCTGGATTCTTAAGACTAAGTAATAAGTAGATCTATAGCCTTATTTTGGCGCCATAGCCTTACTGTACCTTAATTGATTACATTTAAATCTAGACTAGATTTTAACGCATCGTTAATTCCTTTTTCTTGTCTTAGAAACAGGTTAGAAATAAAAATAAATAATACATCTAGAGATTAGATCTAATCTAGCTAATCTATTCTAGATCCATTGTCAGGAAAATAAAGGATTTTAATGGAGCATTTAGCTTATTAGCGCATACTAGAATAGATTCTAATTCTAAGAAAAGATCTAGTATCTAGACAATTAGATCTTGATTTACGTAGATCTATAGATCTAAATCTAATCTAGTTTAACTCTTTGTAATTCCATGACACACCAGGTCCTGGAAGAGACGAAATGTAAAAAATAAACAGATACCTATATATAATTTATTACGCATTCAGTATTTTCATTTCACATTATTAATAAAGTATGGTCGGACTTGGCAGAACAAAACGTGAATGTGGAACATGTGAGATATTTCATTGATTTTACAGGACGGTTCTGCATAATGCGGGATGGTAGGCATGTCTGATATGCATATGGCATTATTCAGCAATATATAAAAATAAAATATTCAAAGAGACATGGTTCTTAAAGTCAAACATTTCAAAGTGTCCTAAGTACAACTAATTATTTTTAAATTAAAATAATCAAACAGCAAGCAAGTTCTACTTGAGAAAATTTTAGAGCAATTGGTGCTACTTTTTTTCTCTACAAAGCTTATATCAACTCAACTGTCTTGTTTGTTCCTGACTAAATAGGAAAAGAAATTGTTACTGACAGCCGTGGTGAAATAAGTTGAATCACCCCCTACCCCGAGGAGGCTTGAGCATGATTAAGTTCGCATTTAAGTAGTTAAACTTCCACAAGATACCTCCTCCTCCTTTCCCATCTGGCCCAGACAAGTAATAGGATCATAGGCCATTGAGAAAGCTAAAAGTTAAAAGGCATGAAATTGTGCTAAACAATTGTTAAAAATATTTCAAATCACACAGATTTATTATTGTTAGTCTAATCTACAAATACATTAATGATACAATTTGACTTAAAAGTTAATATATGTAGGGATGTTACAATTTTTTTTCCACAAAAATTACTTTAAGAATCTTGTTTGGTATGTTGTAGATTTGAAAGAGCCTTCAAAATTTATATGAATTATCTCTGTATGATTCCTGGTTGAAAGAATTACAATTATTTATGTGTGCTTGTCCTTATCATAGCAAGTCCAATGGGCACGATGTGAGGAGATTTGAATGTGTTGAATAAATATGCTTGCCATTTCTTATATATTAATTATTTTTAAACTAGTCCAAAAACATGTTTCAAAGGAAAGTTTATTGTTATTAAAATATGTGAACTCAAAGCTGCATATTATATACTCATTAGATCTAAATCTACATCTATTTTAAAATGCGTAACTGCAGAAATAAATCAATGTCAGCCATTTTGTCATAATTTCAGTCTAAGTTTTTTTTTAACTGCTATAATAATTCAACCTATCAGAAAATTATTTGATATCACATGATCACCTGACCAATCACTATTATCTTGGCATGTAAACAATATGGCTAAAATTACAATGGATAACAATGGCCTCCAGCATTGGATTCAACTGCTAAATATTAAAAATTAGTACTTATTAATAGCATCCAAAGTGCTTAGAGTTTTTTGAAAAGTAAAACACTGAAATTTAGCCAGAAAAAATGCTCTACAAAGCTGGAGAGTCAAAAGGCGTGGAGGTTTTTAAATTTAAACTATACACGGGGAAATCGAACCTTTATTAAAGTCTAATAAAAAATAACCTACTCCATGTGGGATTGCGTAATTTCGTTTCCCGTCGCCATTCTTATTGGTCAATTAAAATATAACTCTTTTACAAAGAAGTATTGAATTAATAGGTCTTTTGTTTTTTTGTGCGCCTTTGAGGTGAGGTAAAAAAATATCAGGAAAATTTTTGACTAAAAAAGGGGTGTGTCACCAGATATTGTAACATCGCTAGTATATGCTTTATTATTTTGTTTTTTAAAGTATTTTTTATGTCTATGTTTAATTTATGGAGTACGAAAAGATATTGTAAGGATAAAAAATGCATTAGCTATCAACCAGTGATTCAGATAAATTGGCCTGCAAGCACAGCTGGTGTAGATCAAGATATACAAAACTAAGAAAAAACATTTCAAATGATTGTAAAATTATAGATATAGATAGGTACTTCAACATCGCTATTTTTGTACGCCGGAAGTGTGTTTAAATTCTGGTCCTCATGGTTTCGGTCGCGTCCCCGGTTACCGTCGGAAAAGTGCGTAAAACGTCATTATTTTTGAACCGATCTTCTAGATTAGAGTATCATTTTGTCGGGGAGAAAATGGCGATTCTTTTGATACCAAATTTGACGGGATTGGTTTACTAGATCGTTTTTTTTTAAGTTTCCAAAATTAGGGTGTGTTCCAGATATGATTACTTTTTTATTTTTGTTTTGTAATTATTTATATTGGTTAGTAATTTGTAGTATCCATATCTACATAAGAATCACGTGTGATTATAAAGCTATTTTGGATGGCACTCTTGGTATATGAATGCCAAAATGACCACCAAATCGAAAGTAGCCATTTTGCTATCAATTCTACCGGAAGTAGTAATAAAATACTTATAAAATATAATAAAAACGAAGTTTCCTTGTTTATTAATATAGTTAATGAAGCAAAAAAACTCGTATTAATGTAGATCTAGATTTAGTTAGTAATAGATCTAGAGAAGCAACAGATAATGTAGAAAAATCAAATTATTGTTTTAATCATACACTAGAGTGTAGATCTAGGTCTAATACTTAGATTTAGGCTTAGATCTATTTTCTAGAATAGGAACAGAGATGCTTAGATTACTTAGAATGAAATCTAGAATAAGAATTAGATAAGATAGATAGATCTTTAATTGATTTGATATATACTAGTCTAGTCTATACTTAATTGTCTTAATAAACTAATACTAGTTTCTAGATCTAGAATGTTGAGGACTAAATTTAGATCTATTTTTTTATGTGAAATTTAATGGGAGAAAATCTGAGAAATAGCCTAAAAACTAAAACAGCTTTTCAATATATATTATAAATTAGATAATTTAGATGTTTTATTATAAGTTTGTTTAGATTATGTCTGTATATATAATATATATATATATAGACTCAGTATATTTTAAACTTTATAAAAGAGACATTCTGATATCTAATCTTGGCAATTTGACTAATTGTATTGATTTCTATTGCCTCTTGCCTCGCTCCCCCCCCCCCCCCATATCCAAATATTTTGTAATTTTACATCTGCATTTTTTTTTAAATAAAAAAAAAGGTCAATATTTTAAAAATGTTTTTTAAAGATAACTTTTTCATACTCCAGCTGTTTAAAGTCTCCTTTTAATTTTATGATTAAATATTAAGAAATAAAAACAAGTTCTCGTCAATATTTGAAAAAAATCTAGCTGTTCCCATAGTACAATTTTTAAAATAAATGTCACAATTTTGAATTGCTTTTTTTCTTTAAAATTATTATTTATTTTTGTAGCAAATAACATGTTTAAAGTTTCTTGAAAATTTGAAATGGTAATATTAATAAATAAAAAAGTTGTGCTTGAATAAGTCAAATTCCGACCGAATTTGTCGGTTCTATTTTTAGCTTCGTCTGGCTATAAAAGTATACAAAATAGATTTAGATGAAAGATTTGGGGGTTAAAAAATGATATATAGAACATGTAAAGTCTCCTGAAAATTTGAAATAGAAATATTGACAAATAAAAAAGTTGTGCATGAATTAAGTCAAATTTCGACCAAATTTGTCGTCTCTATTTTAAGCTTCGCCCGGCTGTAAAAGTGTAAAAAATAGATTTAGATGAAAGATTTGGGGGTTATAAAATGATATAAAGAACATGTAAAGTCTCCTGAAAATTTGAAATGGAAATATTGACAAATAAAAAAGTTGTGCATTAATTAAGTCAAATTTCAACCAAATTTGTCGTCTCTATTTTCAGCTTCGCCCGGCTGTAAAAGTGTAAAAAATAGATTTAGATGAAAGATTTGGGGGTTATAAAATGATATAAAGAACATGTAAAGTCTCCTGAAAATTTGAAATGGAAATATTGACAAATAAAAAAGTTGTGCATTAATTAAGTCAAATTTCGATTAAATTTGTCGTCTCTATTTTCAGCTTCGCCCGGCTGGAAAAGTATGAAAAATCGGTTTAGATGAAAGATTGGGGTAGTATTACGTTTTAAATAACATACATAAAGTCTTCTGAAAATTTGAACCAAAAATATTGAATAATAAGAAAGATATGCATGCTTTAATAACAAAAAGTCATTTTTCGGGTACCAAAATTTTTTATTGAATACAAAGCCAAAGAAGGAAAAAAAAATAAATACAAAAAAAATCATAACTTTGCTTCTACTTATCATAGAAACATAAATTTGATATTTTTGTAAATGGGACACCAAGCTCTATTTAATGATATCAATTACAAAACAATATGATCAAAACAAATTTTTTTGTTGAAGTGCCTAATATAGACTTAATAGACTAGATCTAGCTAGAATATACTCCGTTTAGAATTTTAAATCTAGATAGAGCATTTTATCTAAATCTAACTTACTTGTGTTGAACTTTTAAGGATAACTGTGTAACAAGACTAACATTAGTGATTAGTAACAAGTAGAATCTAGATTCTAGAGACGAGTAGATCTAACAAGATTAATTCCAAGACTAAGATTAGTAAGATGATTAGCTTTCTTTTTTTCTAGATATAGATACTAGAGACTAGTAGAGTCTATAATATAATTAACATTTAAATTATTTGACAGGCGTCACACTCACGCACTACTAGACTCTCTAGACTCTAGATCTAATCATTACATGACACAGACAATACTGACATGTAAAAAATCATAAAATGTGAACTGAAAAAAAAAGGTAACTTGCTATTTCAAAGTATTTCTAACAACACGAGTTGAAAGCGTATTTTACATTACAGCGTAAAACGTAATTCTTTAGATATCTAAAATATATTTTAATGCTAAAAATATAGAACTACTGTTAAAAAATAATGACTCCTGGAATTAATAGGTCACAAAAATGGTTTTAAAAGCATGTAACTTGCTCAATCGAATAAAGCACAACATTACCTCTTGGATCACGGCTCAAAAAAGGAAACACGCTTGGGGACGAATTTCCGGTTTTGCATGGAGGACCAAATTACTTAAACTCTTCTCACAAAAGAAGATTGTCACTGAAATATATATGTCAGTGTGATGTAACTAGAGTACATATTACATACATCTCTATAAATAAACAAATTATATATATATATATATATATATATATATATATATATATATATATATATATATATATATATATATATATATATATATATGTATCATGGGCGTAGCCAGGGGGGGGGTTGGGGTTCAAACTCCCCTCCAGTGGAGTTTGAAGCTAAAAGGTACCTCTTCAATATAAATAAAAGCAAATTACTCACTCTAAAATCTATGAGTGTAGCCAAAGGGGTTTTGAGTTTAATCCCCCGCTAGGGGGGTTTGAGGATAAAAAATACATCTTCAGTGTAAGAAAAAAAGCAAATTTCCACTCAAAATGCTATGAGCGTTGCCAAAATGGGTTTTGAGTTTAAACCCCCATTCAGAGGGGTTTAATGCTAAAAATACTTCTATATAAAAAAAAAAGCAAATTACACACTAAAATTATTTGAGCGTAGCCAATCCAATCGGGGGTTTTGAGATTAAACCCTTCTTCTATAGATGGTTTTTTTTTAAAGTTTAAAACCCCTCCAGATGGTTTTGAGTTTAAGATCCCCCTACAGAGCATTTTGAGGTGGAAAACCCGCAACAGATGATTTTGACGAAAAAACTTCTCTTTTCGATATAAAATCTAAACCAAACTACAGTCACTTAATTCCAAGAGCGTATTCAAGTGAGGTTACACATTTTTTACCAGTGGCAGGGCTCCATTAATAAAGTGCAGTGAATAGTCATCTGCCGAAATCGAAAAACACTAAATGTAGCTCAACAAAGATGGCTGACAGATTTTAGGAGTCAGTTATAGAGATCGGATCTAAATCAAGGAAATCCTATGCCGAACTGGGAGTCGACCCCTTAGTAAGATTGTGAGAGAGCGATGCATGAGGTTTGCGGGACATGTTCTCCGACAAAATGAATTACGCGTAAGAAGAGTTGCAATGATATCCTAGTACAACTTGACGCTACTCATTCATTGAGGTCCTCATGGAAGGTGGGAAGAGGCTTCAAACATTACCAGTGACAGATTTTTATGGAAACAGCTTGACGTCAAATGCGCCGAACGGCGCGGGAGGGTCTAAGTCAGTAAGAATAGCACATTAGGTTTTTGAAATAAACTTTTTAATAGCAAGAAAATGCAGTATAAATACCCCAGAATATGCATTTTGTTGACTTTCAGTACCAGAAATAGTGCTTGGCGGCGGGCTTTGCGCCGCGCTGGGGGAGCTCCTAGCTAGTAATGGCGGGGAGTCTACAATTTTATGGAAACAGCTTGATGGCAAATGCGCCAAACGACGCGGGAGGGTCTGTCAGTAAGAATAGCACATTAGGTTTTTGAAATAGAACTTTTTAATAGCAGGAAAATGCACTGTAGATACCTCAGAATATGCATTTTGTTGGTTTTCAATATCAGAAATAGTGCTACTTTTGGCGGGGAATCTACAATTTTTCCACTAACTCATGGAAGACGGTATATATATATTAGTGTGTGTCTATATGTAATTAATCTTCATTACATTCTTATCTTTAATTCTTTCAAACGTTTTTTCTACCCTAGAATACTCTCTTCCTATAATTAGTGAAAGGCAGTATACACCGCCAAGGGACAGCTAGGGAGTCTGGGGGAGCGCTGTAAGCTCCCCCAGCGAAGCCCCGGCTCCAAGAAATATTTCCGTTATTTTAAGCTTTAAAAAATGCATATTTTGAGGTATCTACAGTGCAATTAGCCTGCTAATCTTCCGCTAAAAAAAAACAAAAAAACTAAATCTTCTATTCAGTGGAGTCCAGCGACTGGTAGAAAAAGGTATAATGCATTAGTTTTTGTATTGGAAGGGGGGGGGGGGAAACCACATATGCCCCTTTTGGCTACGCTCATAAAATTTGGTGACTGTAGTTTGCTTAAGTTGGCTGCACTGGGGAAGTAAGTAAAGTTTCCCTTTCAGACAATGAGATCTGAGGCCGGTGATAGTTTGAACTCCTCCCCTCTCGTCTACGCCCATGTGTTTTATCATAGGTGTAAGCCTAATTCTATTCAAAATATATAAAGTTTGATAACGCATCGAAAACTGGATGTATGCTTTCGTAGGCTTATATAATGTATTCTATTTATACATGTATGTAGCCTGAAAACTATAAACACTACAATAGCAGCCTTAATGAGTTTCAAACTTTTTGGTATTACTTATAGATTACAGACGTTTCTTCAAAAAAATAAAATAATTAGGTCCTACGCATTTCACGTGTCAATCTAGTCATGCATGTTGATCTGTGACTTAAAATATGCTAAGTCATTGGTTTTCCTGGCTGACTCAGGCAACCCATTCCTTTAAAGTGGTATCACCACAAATACAAAACTAGGGGTCCATCGAGCCGTCGTCCTCCCTACATTGCTCTATGACTCAGAAACATGGATAGTGTACAGTTAACATGCAAAGAAACTGAATCACTACCACGAAATGTCAAATGGCAAGACAAAATACCAGATACTGAAGTTCTTCAAAGAGCGGGTCTGCAAAGCATCCACACAATCCTGATGCAGTCCCAGCTGCGATGGGCATGACACGTATGCAGAATGGAAGACCACCGCATCCATAAACGACTCTTGTATGGCCAACTAAGCGAAGGAAAACGCTCGCAAGGTTGTCAAAGAACACGCTTCAGCGACACCCTGAAAGCTTCTCTGAAGGTGTTCAGCATAGACCCAGCCACCTGGGAGACAGAGCCACATGACAGAGCATCATGACGTCGCGCTGTGAAAACCGGCACACAGGTTGCTGAGAAAAAGAGAACAAAGCTCGCAATAGAAAAACGCCAGAGAAGAAAAGCAAGGCCAATGACACTAGCTCCAGCTGGAATAATCTGCCTAGTGTGCGGCCGAACTTTCCGGGCTCACATAGGTCTCACCAGCCACACGAGGAGACATAAAACCCCAGCGCAAAGCCCTCAGCCCCCTGGATGACAAAGTGGTCATAATCGAACTACGATGGACGAACTATATATATATATATATATATATATATATATATATATATATATATATTCCTTTACAAGATAAGAGAAAGCAGAACGGTTTCAGAGGTAGCCTACTTCTAAATGTGAAAAGCTCTTGCTTCGTCCTATTACATTCTCAAAAACGCGATTTATATATGAATACTAGCCTGACATTACCCGCGGCCTGCGGGCCTAAGTTTTTGTTTACTAATCTAGTGGATTGGATTTAGATGTATGTTAAACTTTGCTAATGATCCTTTCAAGTTTTTTCTCTTTCGCTACGAAAATAAAATTAGGTTTGCGCATTCATATCTATTAAAAACGAAAAGAGCGATAGCTTTGTTAAATGAATGGGATTATAAAGTGAACAATTAAACGAAATAATTTTTAGTACGCGATTCATGAATGAATATAGATCTAGGCCTATCTCAACTTCGCAGCTTTCGTAAACGAATGTAGTCTCTTTAAAATGCTTTAGAAAACCAAATTTGAATGTTTATTTGATCAAAATATGAAATGAATGGACTATAATTAGTATGTTCATGTGTTAAAGTATAAAACTATCTGTGCTAAGAGAATTTTTATCATCATAGAGTTGAATTAGAGTTTTAGATCTAGTGATGGGATTATAAAGTAAACAATTAAATGAATTAATTTTTAGTACGCGATTCATTACGGTATTGTCTAATGAAAGAATGTTCGCCAGGAAATCTATAGTCACAGATATCAGGAACTAATTTATGTAAAAAATGCTTTTGAAACACAAAATTGACGGTTAATTTTATTATATAATGAAATCAAAGGATCTTCTTTTGTATTTTCATGTGTCAAAGTAAAAAACTATCTGCGCAAAGTGTATTTCTTAAAATTAGATCTAGGTCTAAATCCTTTCTATCTTTTCTCATGTCAACATAGTAGACATGGCCTAGATCAGTGATTCCCAAAGTGGTCTATATAGACCCCCAGGGGTCTACGAGGACTTCCAAGGGGTCTACGGAAGTGAAAAAATAAATTGGGGGTCTATGGCCTGTTAATGGGGGTCTACGAAGGCGGATCTCATTGAAGCATGTCCATTCATGAAATTGACTCGTTCACACATGATTTGTACCTTAGTTAATCCTTTGAATTTCAACCCTGTTAGTGGAATGATTTTTTTTTTTATTTAAAGATTTTAATGTATTATTTTAAATACCTTAATCGTGTCTACATGAAAGTAATCATTTACATGGCCGAGTCTATAAAATAAAATGTTGACCCTAAATTGTTGGTTATTAAAAATTTGGCTTCATTCTTTCTTTGTTGAACAACTATTGCATTTGTTCTTTATTTTTATGTAACAAAGTTTGAAGCTATGTCGCTATGAAACCATCGAAGCTGGAACATCGAGAAAAGTCAACATGAAATAAAATAGATTAAGATTTGAAATACTTTTGAAAACTTTTAAATTCAGAATTAAGCCACAGTAGAAAAATGTTGATTAAACATCATAGAAGAGAATAGGTTTGTGAGCGTCTTACAATATATTTACTTAGGCTTATATCAAACTCTAAAAAACTGCACAATAAGCAAAATATTGACTTTGCCAACCATTGAAGAGGTTTTACAATCTGTTTTACACAATCCTATATCTGATATCATTAAAAATTCCTCTAAGCAACAATACGGTTCAAAGGTGTAATGAGTTTTGGACAATGAATGGTTATCGTGTTATTACGATTTACTTTTTTAAAAAGCTGGACTAGTTAACCTTGCCTGATAATTTAGTGGTATTATTATATTTTTGTTATGAATCAAGAAATTCATAAAGAATTGCATTTTGCCTGAAATTTTGATCAATTGCTCCTTCACACTGAAGTACGATAGTTTTCGAAAGGCTTATCTTTGACACTATTTTTTCTGAGTTCTTGGTTGCTAAGATCCTATTTTAAAACACAGACATTAAAAGGGAATCGGACATAGTCTATTTCACAAACTTGTTTCATAATCACAAACTTTCATAAATTGAATGAGGTTAACTTGCAACTTCAATGTGATAACCTAAATTTGATCAACACGAAGGCATAATCTCAGTGTTTCATGTGAGGATTAAATTAATGAAGCATACAATGACAATGATACATTTTCTTACTTTCCAAATTTAAATCAGTCAGACATCATCTAATCGAGAAGATAGAATGTTAACCCGAACTAAATAGAAGCCCAAGATTGACATTTTATTATCAAAGCTGCCCACCAATAGGCGTTTTTTTTTTGTTGTTGTTGTTGCTTAGTTACTTCTTGTAATGCATATTAAATTTTATTTTGCTTTAATTTGCTTTGAATGTCATCAATAAATATATATCGCATAGTAATCAGTGAGAAAAGCACATCTGAAGTTAATGAATTTTCAAAAAAATGCTGGGGGGTCTACCGAAAACTTAAAAACATGGCAAGGGGTCTACGAGACAAAAAAGTTTGGGAACCACTGGCCGAGATCCATAAAATACTATAGCTGTAATAGAGTCGGACAACTTTATTTTTTTTTTGAGAGTCTTAAGTTTGTTTTAGGGCTACAATACATACACTACGGTCTAAGTACCCAAGGAACATTCCTGCCTAGTTTTATCAAGATTGGTCAAGCGGTTTTGATGTCTATAAGTAACATACATACATACATACACCTCACATTCTACTTTATAATATAAGATTATTTAAAATATAAATGATTCTAAATCCCCTTTCATTAAATATCGTATGTGACAGCGCTATATAAATTATTGTAATAACATTCATTATTAATGACTTCATACTAAGCATAAGTTTGCCATTAATCATAACGGTAAAAATATTGATTTCGATCTAGATTTATGTTTTAATTAAATAATTTTTTTTTTTGGAAGCCTTAAGTTTAGTTTTTTAGATCTATGTTATTACAAATAAACAACAAGAAACTTACTTTTTTTCTTTTCAAATCGCAGAAACTAGAACTTTATACGGTTATACCCATATTGATCTATGAATAAGTTGCGTGGTTTGCAATTTCGCGGCTGTGTGTATGTGTTTAAGTTAACTTCTATTAAGTTTTGTTAAAGCGCTAATTGTCTCCACTTTTGCCGCGTTATATCAATGTTTTCTAACTTAACCTCTCCCATCCCTCTTTTTCGTTAACTTTCAAAATGGAACCATCAAAAGACGGGCGAGGAAGGAGCAAAACAAAAATAGGAGTGCCATCAAAGGCCCATGCCGACCAGCAAAATGATCAGGCCAAACACAGTCTTGAAGACATCAAAGTAGTGTTGAAGGCCATGCCGCTCATGCAGAGCAGAAAGTACGGTCCAACGTTTTACAAATGATAACACGTACAGTGTAATTCTTAAATTTTATTCTTGTTGAATTTCATACAAAATTAATTGTAATAATAATTTAAAAAATAAAAGAACAACAACAACAAGAAAACGTGTTCGGGCCTTTAAATTGTGTCTTGCTGCTGTCACATTTTTTTTGAAGTTGTCTGCATTTAATTTTTTTTTCTTTGGTCGCGACCAGACCGGCCCATTTGGTACCGGCCCACCGAGGCATTTGCCCGTTTGCCCATATAGCCAGTCCGCCCCTGCCAGGTGCTCTCTAATATGTCAGCCAAGGAAAGTTGACGCCTAAGCTGGTCTTTGAAGCGTTTTCGTGGGGCGCCTCTGTTACGTCGACCCACTTTAGCTCACCAAAAAAGACTGCCTTTGGCTTACGTTCATCTCCCATACGGGATACGTGCCCTACCCAGCGTAAATGTCGGACCAAAAGAAGTCCCTCTATACTGTCCATACCGGCGTTCGCAAGGATATCGCTGTTTGTAGTTCGGTCTTGCCACCGCATGTCCATGATGGAGCGCAAGCATCTTTGGTGGAAGCGCTCAAGAAATCTTAGATGTTTCCTGTATATCCATGTCTCAGAACCACACAGAAGGGTTGGGAGAACCACCGCCTGGTAGACACTGATTTTTGTAGGCAGGCGGAGCGATTTGTTCCGCCAAACTCTCGCCTGAAGGCGTCCAAAAGCGCTACTGGCCCTGGCCAGACGGTTATCAACTTCCATTGATAGTGGTTCTCTACAACTGTGAATGTTACCAAATAATTCTTTTTGTTCTTAGGATTCGTTATTATTAAGTTAGCAGTGCCCTCTGTTTTTAATTTGGAATTATTCCACATTGTTAATGTTTGAACAGTCTTTTTAATTTGGGTCTTTTTTTTTTTTACATATTTCTTAAATATCATGTTAACATCTGCTCCTGTGTCCAGTTAAAATCTTATTTGTTGACCATTTATCATGAATAGTGCTGTCATTCTGTCCCTATTGATGTTCAACACATTTATTGAGTTTAATTGTTCCTCTTGGTCAAATTTACCATAGCATTATGCATATGTATTTTATTCTTAGTTTTGCACTTAACAGCAAAATGATGTTTACCTTTGCCTCCCCTAAAACTAATACAACACCCCATGGACGTAGCAAAGGGGACTTTTGATTTTTTAAAATTTTAAACCCCGATTTCAGAGGGCATTAAGTATAAAACTTCCCCCAGATGGTTTTGAGTTTAAAACCCCCCTACAGATGAGGTTAAAAACTCTTTCTTTAGTATTATTCTAATGCAAACTAGAATTACCAAAATCTATAAATAACAGGCCTATATACTATTTATTTATTTATTTATATATAAGGCTGGGAAGAGAAAAAAGTATCCTCCACCGACACCATCACCCAAAAAAAAAAAAAAAGCAACATTCTTATCAAATAAACCCACTAAAGCAGTAGTACCAAAGTAGGCCTACCTCAAAACCCTATATAAACTTTCCAAGTATTAATAACGAATCAGCAGACTTATTATAAAGAGAGAAGCCCGACTTAATTGCAGGAACAGAAACTTGGCTACACCCTGAAATTTATAACATGAAATTTTTAGGAAAGGTAGGACTGATAACCACGAAGGAGTTATTTGAACATTAAAAAAAAAACACCGACAGCGTTTTTCCTTCTAAAGAATAGATAACTCTCCTTTCACCACACAATAAGAGTTATTTAATAGAGCTTATTTCCCTTGTCAAACTATTCCACAAAAGAGCCATCTCCCATCTAGTACAATATACTATAGATTGAACATTACATTATTGTCAGTCACCAGGAGACACTCGGAGGCAGCGGGTAGCCCTAATACACGGTGGCGGAGATTCACTAGCGCAGCGATGCCCAACCTAATTCGACTTGCAGGGCCATTTTATGTTCCGACACTCGTGTCGTGGGCCACATGACGGACAAGCTACAACAATGAGTTGAAATAGACCTGAAACTTTTTATTTTTAGATACGTGTGGATCTAGTAATTACATTAATTCATGAGATATTTGAAATTTGTCTTTTAAATATACAAAATATACTTTGGAAAATGGCTTCATTTCTCTATTTAAAATGTGAGCAACTTAGAACTAGTTTTACCAACGACTCATTTTCTTGTCTCTTTTAGCTAAATATTTCCAACTATATTCGCGTCTCAAACCAAGAATGACGTCATACTTGTTTAATAAGCCGTTTATTTCTTGTTGATTTTATTTACAAATGAAATATTTTGGTTAAACATGACTTATTTTCATGTTCCACAAAAAAAAAAAAAAAAGGAAGTAAAGATCCGTTCACTTTTCCTGGTAGATTCTAAATTTAGAGTCCACCTGTAGTTTCTTCGGCTCTTTCATTTCATAAACGTACAAATCCGTAGGTAAGATAGATTTAAAAACCTTTTCTTCACGAAAAAAAAAGAGGGAGGAGGCTCTACCTTTTGTGCCGACGTGTCGGCGGGCCGGATAAAACCACGTCGCAAGCCGGATCTGGCCCGCGGGCCGTATTTTGGGCATCACTGCACTAGCGTATCCAGAACTTTTGAATGGAGGGGAGATTTGTTTTCCAAACCATAACCCTAAGGGCCAGTAAACCCTAACCCTAAATATAAACACAAGCACTGTTTCCGGTATTGAAAGCCTAAACAATGCATATTCTGAGGTATCTACAAAACATTATTCTGCTATTTAAAAGTTTAATTTCAAACCCTGTGCTATTCTTACTGACTTAGATCCTCCCGCGCCGTTCGGCGCATTTGCTGAAAAGCTGTTTCCACAAAAATCTGTCACTGACAATGTCTGAAGCCTCTTCCCACCTGCTCTGAAGACCTCTATGAAAGTGTGGGGTGAAGTTGTATTCGGATGTTCCTATTAGCGATGTCTTGTAATGGCCTCCATGTCATTGCAACTCTTATTATGCGTAATTCATTTTGTCGGAATACATGTCCCGCAAACTTCATGCGACGCTCTGTCACAACCTTACTAAGGGGTCGACTCCCAGTTCGGCATAGCATTTCCTTGAATGAGACCCGATCTCTATAACTGACTCCTAAAATCCGTCTTAGCCATCTTTGTTGAGCCACATTTAGTCTTTTTCAATTTCGGCAGATGACTATCCACTGCACTTAATTAATGGAGTCCAGCCACTAAAGAAATTTGTAACTTCTCTTGGCTACACTCTTGGAATTAGGTGACTGTAGTTTGCTTTAGATTTTATATCGAAAAGGGAAGTTTTACCTATCGTCAAAAACATCAGTTGTGGGGTTTTAAACTAAAAAATCTCTGGAGTTATTGTTTTTTTAAATTCAAAACCCCATTTAGCTACGGTCATAGAATTTGGTAACTGTAGTTTGCTTTAGAATAATATTGAAGATAGAGGTTTTGATGGTTTAGTATTATATAGTATTATAAAATAAACAAAATGAAAGCAAAAAATCAGTCACTAAATTCCGATGCCCATGATATATATATATATATATATATATATAGATAGATAGATAGATAGATAGATAGATAGTAATAAGGCTTGTCTTCAAGTCCGAAGAGTAATGTGGAATGCAGTATTTCCCGTGGTTACGCAGCCCCAGCTGTGACCTACATATTTTGCCACATCCAGGGCAAGCATAACCATTGCGATTTCTTGTAATGGCCTCCATGTCATTGCAACTCTTATTACGCGTAATTCATTTTGTCGGAATACTTGTCCCGCAAACCTCATGCGATGCTCTGTCACAACCTTAACAAGGGGTCGACTCCCAGTTTGGCATAGCATTTCCTTGAATGAGACCCGATCTCTATAACTGACTCCTAAACCCATTTCACTATTCGACTGTTTTAAACGTCATGAATTCGGGGGGGGGGGGGGTTCGGTAGAGTGGAAACGATAATGAAGTAAGAATCCTCTCTCCTTTTTATAATTATTGCTAATGATTGCATTTTGGCATTAAAGAATAGGGGTTGGGGTGACTCGATATAAGAATGTAATTTATGGCATATATAACTTATATTAGGGACAGATTATTTTGTGAAAATTGTGTTATTTTTTAACTATAAAAGAAAAAGTATGGGTTTGCCCGGTGGGGAGGGGATGATTACATCTATCGCCCCTACCACCTGGTACAACCCTCTATCATTTTTTATATTTAAAAATGATTTAATTTGAAATTAGAGTCTAGTGTGACATAATATACAAATGGGTTCAAATATTAATAAATAGCACTATGATTTAATTAGAGTCTGGTGTGACATAATAGACAAATGGGTTTAACTATCAATAAGTAGCACTATGATTTCTGCTTAAAAATTGGACCGGAGTTGGAAGGGCCCTCCCCCCACTCCTCACCACCACAGAAGCGGCCAAGATACAAGAAGGGGAACGACATAATATAAAGATTCTCTGTCATTTGCCTTAGATAGAATTTCATTCTGATATTCTTTCTGAAATTATTGAAACCTGCATTTTTACCTGCCAGTGTGGGCCACTTCGATTTTTGTGTGGCAGTAGATTAGCTTGAGCAAAATGCCTTGTTCCCAGATGTCCAGTGGTGGATTAGCTTGAGTAAAATGCCTTGTTCCCAGATGTCCAGTGGTGGATTAGCTTGAGTAAAATGCCTTGTTCCCAGATGTCCAGTGGTGGATTAGCTTGAGTAAAATGCCTTGTTCCCAGATGTCCAGTGGTGGATTAGCTTGAGTAAAATGCCTTGTTCCCAGATGTCCAGTGGTGGATTAGCTTGAGTAAAAGGCCTTGTTCCCAGATGTCCAGTGGTGGATTAGCTTGAGTAAAATGCCTTGTTCCCAGATGTCCAGTGGTGGATTAGCTTGAGTAAAATGCCTTGTTCCCAGATGTCCAGTGGTGGATTAGCTTGAGTAAAATGCCTTGTTCCCAGATGTCCAGTGGTGGATTAGCTTGAGTAAAATGCCTTGTTCCCAGATGTCCAGTGGTGGATTAGCTTGAGTAAAATGCCTTGTTCCCAAATGTCCAGTGGTGGATTAGCTTGAGCAAAACGCCTTGTTCCCAGATGTCCTGTGGTGGATTATCTTGAGTAAAAGGCCTTGTTCCCAGATGTCCAGTGGTGGATTAGCTTGAGTAGGCCTAAAAGGCCTTGTTCCCAGACTTTGTCAAATGCTGTTCCCGTCAACCCACACAATTGTTGTTGGTTTCTTTTCTTGAAAGACGTCTTCTATTTCTTGTGTGATGAAGGCGATTTGATCTTCTGTACATCTTCCATTTCTAAAGCCAGCCTGGGCTTCAGTAAGTAGATTATTTGACTCAAGTGAGTCTGTTATTCACCACTCTTTCCATAAGTTTGCATGTATAGTAGGTGAAGATTCCCAGTTTATTTCTTTGCTTGACATGCTTTAGTATAGCTAGGGATCATGATGGCTTTTTTTTCTAGATGTTTCCTGGCTTGTTTTGTTTTGAGGATCTTTGGACTTCATTTAGCGCATTATTTTTTAGGTTTGTGATCATTTCCGTGAAGTAAACTGGTTTGTTATCTTTATTTTTTTCCCTTGGATTTCTATGTTTACGTCTTATTTCTACTCTCGTTTATTATTATTATTTGTCCTACACTTAGGAAATATTTGATGAATTCGTTTCCGAACCCCCAACATATAAGCCTAAATGTGAACGAAGAAGTGTGGTATGCGCTCTGGACTGTTAGCCGAACCCTGACCGCCACCACCCATCGCAGTCCTGCGGGAGGTCTGGGCTAAGATAAAATAATCTTTAATTCTGAAGGAACATCTGATACATGTTGAACAAAACAATTCTACAAAATATATAGTGAGTAGCTGTTTTCATTAATGATTTTAGGTTGCTGGAACTCTAGATTTTTTAAATGTTCATGTTGAATTAATGTAAAATAAAAATCAAATGATATACAGTACCCAGAAACAGGATCTAAAAGTCTAGTCTATACGATTGTTTGTTACTCAAAACATGTAATCGTTAGCATGTGATGCGGTGTGCGAAGGGAAAAAAATGAATGACGAAGGTAGAACTTTGGTCTAATTTTTTATCGTGAACTTTTACATCATGAGATTCTTTGATTGGCTAGCTCTGGGGGTGTGATGGGGGTGTGCTTGGGTTAAGCACTGCTTATTTCAACATGAAAAACAGCGTGTGCACATGAAAATGTTATTAAATCAGAAACTTTGTTTTCGCTAATAAAAATCTTTTTTGTTTTGATACGATGTTTACATATTCTATAATTGAGCTCAACTCAAGTGTTGGCTTTATTTAAATGCAAAATAAATAACAAGACTAAAGCTAATCACCCTTTAGTTTATATAAAATAGATTAGTCCACTAACCTACTTGAGATCGTTGGGATTCGCTTCCGATTCGTTCCAAACGAAATACAATTTAGTTTGCAAGCCAAAAAGTTAATTTTACATTTTAGGTCTAGACTCCAGTTATCTAATTTGACAAGTGAAGTAAGAGACTAAAACTGGTACAAATATATATAATCTACTTTTTGGGTAATATTCTGCCTTTCAAACTGTTGACTTTGAATAAGTGCAATTTTAAACAAAATAGTGTAACAAAAAGGCAAGCTCTTTCAGAACCTTTCGATCATTTGATGGATTCAGAACAGAACGTCTATAGAGTCTAGATCTTATAGCTCGAGATCCACTATTTCTTGTTTAGTGTTAGACTATTGGTCTAGTGACTAGTGAGTCGTGTTCTAGATCTATATAGAGACAGATATAAGCATTTTTTCATTCGATTGTCGACATAGTTTTATTCCAGTCTAAACCTTGACTAACTGCGATTCTAACCATATTCATATCATTTGGATTGGATTACTACAGAGTACAAATTATATTATTTATATTCATATTGTGACCTTGAATCAGTGTGAGTATTGTGTCAGTGTGTGAGGATATTGAAATTGTGAAAATTTCTTGACACTAAAACTAAATAGATCTAGATCTAGGTGATTACTAGAGTAGAGTAGACTCAACAAATTTCATACATTTAGAAATTAGAGGATCTAGATTAGATCTAATCGTAATCTTTTTTTACATTTTTTTTTCGCCAATAGTCAACGTTACATAACTAATCTAGTCTGTAGATCTAGACTATTCTAGACGTGTAGAGTGTAGTGTAGTTTTTCATCATTGTCCTAATTATATTTTATAATAATGTAGATCTAGATTATATTATAGGCTTATAACTAATATAATAAATATAACGTATATTTTCTTCTTATTGATTGTTACATCGAAGTCAAGAATTAGAAGTTGCTAGATCTATAGGCTATACTATAGAATAGATCTACTGGCTATATACTATTATATAGAGTCACTATAGACTAGATTAGATGATCTAGGGCTAGGCTTTCGCAAAAAAAAAAAAAAAAAGTTTGATCTAGTCTACATCTAGATATATATCTAGATTGTCTAGATCTAGAATCTAGACCTATATAATATATTAAATATAGAGTCTATAACTATAGACATAGTATAGAATAGGCCTAATCTAGATCTAAAAGGTGAGTCGACGACAGTTACTTAAATTGGTATACCCAACAGTTTTAGAATATTATTATCTAGATCTAGACTAGATTAGTTAGATCTATTTAGAATCTGTTATATTTTACAATATTAGATTAGATACGTCGATAAGTATGTGTAGATAGATCTACTTTATTATTTAATCTAATAGTTACTAGGTCTTACTAGGTTATACATTTATCACTAGATCTAGATTCTAGATCTAGAATAATCTAAATCTAGTAGATTCTAGACTAGATCTATTAATCTATTGAAATCTATTCTGTATCTAAATTTCTAGTCTACATCAGTAGATTCTTGTAGGCCCTGTACTGGGGCTGTAGGCCCTACTTGTAGACTAGATCTAGAATCTAGTTATATACATTATTTATATACCTATAACTATATAGTCTATAATATGTTGTGACGGTACGCACCGGTACGGTGTACCGGCACCTTTTTGAAAAAAATATTACTTTTCTTGTATTTTAACGTATATTATTAACTTTTAGTAGTTAAAAGTTAGGCAATCAACTACTGAGTACCGGCACCTATTTTTTTTTTTTTACACTAGGTCTATATATCTATATACTATATTACTATATATATATATATATATATATATATATATATATATATATATTATATAAGAGAAGTTACTGAGTTACAGTAGAATTAGAAAAATAATAATATTTAACAGATCTAAATTAATCTAGATCTATATAGATCCAGTACTAATTAGATAGGATAGAATCTAAATCTAGGTCAAATCTAGCTAAATTTCGTAATCCGTAAAAAAAAAATAAAAAAAAAATAGGTGCCGGTACTCAGTAGTTGATTGCCTAACTTTATTTTATGAGACATAGATCTAGATTTAGTCCAAATTGTCAACTAGCCAGATTTTATTATAAATATACACTAGATCTAGAAACTTAAAATTATTCTAGATTTAGATTTAAATTATCATTAGAATCTAGATCCAGATTTAAATTAGATAGATCCACCCCTATCTATGTTATCATACATGTTATCAAGTTATTCTAAATTTAGCTAGATTTACATCTGAAGGGATATACTATATGTCTCGAGTACCATTCTGGACTGATTCTAAAATCATGATTTCAGTTATAATCCTAACGCTAACCCATGAGTTCAGCTCGTGCAGATGTTTCCCTGCGGCCCGTAGCATGTAACTTGGAGAGAGGCGAGTGACAAGTTTCCTGGTCCCTTGACATTCTCACTAGCCAGTGATCACAGTTACAGGTGCCTGAGGTGCACTCATTAAATCTAACATGAACCACTTTAAAAAGAAAATGTTGCCTTGGACCTTTAACACTATAAGTATTAAAAAGAGCTTCTATTTTTTTTAAATTAACCCTTTTTGTGGTTTAAAATTACAAGCCAAATCTCAAATATATATATATATAAATTCCATTAATATTTAAACATTACATGATCCTTGTTTGGTCATCTAAGTAATCTACCCCACTCAGCAAGACGATGATGAATGCTTTTCAAATTCAATGAACCCAATAGAAATTGTGTAAACTAGCTGTGTTAAACATTTTTCAAAATGTTATGCCGTTGCATCATACTTGGTTTAGTGCATTTATAAATAGACTACGGAATGGAATTTTCCCCATTGAATGACCTTGAGATAAGCCTGCAAATGAATCTAGATAACATTTTACATTTGTGGTCCACATGCTTATTGTAATCTACTGTAAATATTTTGATTTTTAGATATTCACTTCTAATGTATGTTCTTTTCATTAGACTGCAAGATTTTTGTTTTGTTTTAACCGAATTAAGATCTGCTTATAAAACATGTAATGAAATAAATTTGAGTAAAAACACTTCCTGGAAGGGAATGGAAAGTAAGTGCAGTAGTGCCTTCATACAAATCAATGCTAAAATCTAACTGCTCAGTGATTTAATGTTGATGCATATGAAAGTAAATGGCTTGGTTCCAAGTGTATCTGATGATTCTGGAACCTGACAAGATAGTTTTCTATGTGCTGGTCATATGGCACACTCTTTAAGTTGGCCACAAAAACAAATTTGACTAGATCTAGGTCTCACTGGGTCTAAATTTCAAATGGAAAACTTTATTTTTGTGTAACAACGGATGTGTCCTTAAATATCCTTTGAATGAGCAACTATTTGATGAGTAAACTTTGAAGCACCGGACTGCAGGCATCAAAGTTGTAGTTTCATTGGACTGCAGCCATCAAAGATGTAGTTTCATTATGGCCAGAAAGAAGTGACTTGTCTGTTACAAAGACCAGTATTGTCCATGTTACTAAGAATAATGATGGTTGTATTCAAGTGTATTATATTTATTAGACACATTTTATTTTAGACAAAAAGAAATCAGTATTTAATTAAAAAAAAAATTGAATCCAGACTTTGGGTTACAGCTTTATATTTCTTCAACCAGTCCATGTGTTACATTGTAACTAGTCAGTAGTGAAGATTCTTATTTGTTTGGTTAACAAACTTAGATTTTCTTGCTGCTGCTGCCACTGAATGCGTCAGTGCAAGTACAGCTGTGAACTTGAGAGGGCATCAAAGTAGTTTTTAAATAGTGTTTATTTTAAAACTTGCCCCCCCCCCCCGCTACATGAATCAATCACACACAAGTGACATTATAAAAAGCAACAACAAATTAGAGATTTTGTTTTGAAAGGTCTTGATTAAAGTTATATAATCTTGAGTACAAGTTGACATATTTCTTCTAGGTTGAGTAGATTCTCCATCAACATTTTATTCTATCGCCCTTCAGACTAGGTGGACAACTTAAGCCCTTCCAGTTGTTGTTGAAGTATCTGCTGACATGACTCTATGAAAGTAACAAACACAAATTGAAAGGTTTATATATTCACTTTAACTTTACCACAACAGCCAAAAAAACCCCAACAACAACAATGACCTCATAATGACTTTAGTACAAGTAGTTTAATTCCTCACTCTGTGACGCTCTAATCTGAGACATTTACTTGATTAAAATAATGGGGCTTACCTAAAATACTTAAGCGTGGTATGACAAAAAAAAAAGGACTTCACAAAGTCCTACTGATAAACAGGATACAGCAGTATCTATAATCATTTGTCCTTTGCGGATATCATGTGGTGATGAAACATCTACAACAGGCAATTTCAAGTGCTTAAACTATGCAGTCCACATTCGACCGAACCCACTAACATAAACACGAGACGATTGGGTCCCTTGATGTTTCTATCTTGTTTACGAATAACTAGATATCAATGGGGCATAACTCTACAGATTCTTGGGCCTATATGTAAAAACAAAATATCTCGGTTACTGCGAACCTGCTTTCCCAAACATTTTCTTTGTGTCCACCAAATTGAATGTAACATTTTCATTTGGGTTTCTCACTCCAATAGGAAGAAAGGGAGGGAATAAATCATTCGGCGTAAACTTCGTCCGGTTGTTTTATCACATTACTTATTTTTAAAATTCATTTTTTTTTTTTACTGTGAACTCCTGTCAGGAAGATCACAAGTCATGAAAATCGTATTAAATAGGCTATCGTTACTGCCGATTTCGCCCCTCCCCCCATTCTGGTCAGGGGGTTCCCACGAGTTTGAGCCTATCTCAGATGTTTTTAGGGTCTTAAGTGAGTTATAACAAAAAAAAAAAAAAAAGAACCATGAGTTTGGCTAATTTTAAGCTTCCCCTAGGTATCTTAGTTTGGGAACATTTGGAGATTACGTAACGGCTAAAGGGGGTGGGGGTATACAAATTTGATACAATTTGTTACAAGGGGGAGGGGGGTCTTAAGATTTATTACGTAGCAACAATGTATTTAATTGAAATAATTTTTTAGATCATTTTGTCATTAGAACTCTCGTGTTTATGTTATCACAGCGTCTCCAGTCTACCCTGTGACGCGATTTCTAGATTTCAAATATAACATAGTGGTCCCTTCTTTCTTTCGCGGGTCCGACTTTCACTTTCCACGGTTTTGTGACAGGATGCCAGTGCACGTGTGTTTGTCGTGGAGTATAAGTGTCATCCTTAAGCTATGCCCCTGTCCTGTTCCTGCCCAGTCGGCACCTTCGACATAGGTCACGAGTGGGTCAACCTAGCGGGGGTAACGTGAGGACTGCAGACCCACTCTTGAACGGCCTGTCGGTGTAGTTTGTGAGACATTATCTCCGGACGTTCCCAAACGTGACTAGAGTGCTGCAGATTGATATTGAACAGAGCTATACGAGTTTCTTACTTCCATTACAAGTTTTTTTGTTCAATAACAACTAAAAGTCATCACACACAGGTTTTGTTTTTAAATATTAAAGGAAAAAATACCCCGGTTTTTTTAAACACCACTGGTTTTCTGATGGGTTATTCGGCGGCCACCCGATGTATATGTACACTATTGGGGAAAAAACTGAATACGTCATCGAAGTGCCGATAGAAGAGACTTTTCCCATCATTTCTATAGATACCGTGATGAAAAATGTTATTTGGGAAATTGATTAACAAGTCTATAGTAAAATTCGAATTTTCTTGTTATGTTACGCTACGGGAAAAGGGAGGGGGGGAGAGTTTTCTTACGATGTGTTATAAAGGGGGGGGGGAGGGGTACGTGCTTTTTGATGTTAAGTAATATCCGAACGTACCCTTTGGAGACCATTCATCTAGGTGTTGTAGTTTGGGAACCACTGATCCACATGTCTTTATTTGGGGACCATCGAATCACACCACTAAACACCACTCTATTGATGCCTTCAAAGTAAGCATTGTACTGACTAACAGATCAAACACCGATTCACCCAACGGGTTCCTTCCATCTTATTTTCTTCAACTCTGGAACAAAGGATCATGTAATGTCTACCTTTGAATTAGCCCACACAGTCATAGATTACACATAGCATACTCAGACCGCAATTTTGTCAGCTTTCGTTCTATTCAGTGTCTGTTGGCTTGACACTTGTCTATAATATGTCATGTGGGCTTAATGAACTTAGGCGAAGGCTAATCTCAACTCGTGTAGTTCTACTACTGTAAGTTATTGCCGCCGCGAGTAGAAAATAGTGTATGATGTAACTGTGTTGACACAGCGTCACGCGACCAATCACGCGCTGCAGCGATGTTCTCACTGTGTGCTGTAATCGTTTGGCTGGTGAGTGCAACTATCACTTGATTGCATGGGAATCTGTCGCAATTGGAGTTCATTAACATCTTTAATGAGCTGTGAAGTCAATAATCTTTGTGCCCTTCCATAGCGAGATCTAGCTATATTTTACTTTAATTCACAATTATGCTTTTTTCTTATGCAGTTAGAAGCAATAATCTCTCTCTAGTTTGGGGCAACACGTGACCAATGAAACAGACGGGTCACAAGAATGTGTGTTATGGAGAAAAAGGAGGAGGCGGGGGGGGGGGAACAATCGAACAAATGTTCGTTTCTGTATTCCTAAGGTAGGCTACATTGACCTAGCACACAATGGCGCTGAATACTGTATTATGTCCAACACACATTTCTTTGGGAATTCCTGAACCATATACACAAAGAAAAAAAAAAGGCCGTATTGTGTATTGCTTGCATTTCTTGTTTGAGATCGACTCTTGGGCCTAGTCCTTGACACGCGACAGTTTTGTTTAGAACATTCAATTTAGTAAGCTACCAGGGCTGTTATTTAAAGCACCCCCCCCCCTCGACAAACCAAATTAAAAAATCTCTCACTTTTGTCGCGGCAGCGGACTACCTGGGGTAAACACACAACAATGTGTGTCTTTGCGTTGACCTACTTCCTTCTCTCTGGGTACATTTCTGTCAATGTTGTTACAGCCAATGGTAGGGTTATTTAGTGTACAAGTCCATGACCTCTGAGAACGGGTGGCTACAAGTCAGCGATGTTTATTCTCATGTGTAATTGAATGACGTCAATTGATTTGTAAAGCATCGATCTCATTCCAACTAGTCCATTATTACCTATCTTAACCTTTAACGTCTGCCGTCTTGGTTAGTGTGTTAGGATTCAAACCTAGAGACAATAGAAACATTTGCAACCCAAACTATGTCATTATTAGGGTTACCACACACACGCATACCTGATGATGAACAGACAGGAAGACAAAGTCTTGAGGACCAAAAAAAAAGTTAACTGAGACTGATTTGATGAAACATAAAAGTGGTCAAACTACCTGGTGTCATATTTCTCAACCGAAGCGAATTTTTGCAGACATACCCATGGAACTCTATACACGATATTTTCTTTACATTGCATCTTGTAAGAACAAAGTGTTTTGTTATATAATACAGACATTACTTCAAAAAAAGAATATGATTATGTCGTAAGCGTCATGCATTTAATCATGCATATTAACCAATGGCCTAAATTATGCCAAGCTACTGGTTTTCCTGGCTAGCTCAGGCAACCCATTCCATGCTCTGATAGCACTAGGGAAGAAGGAGCATTTGTACAGATTTTTTCCTAGCATATGGAACGAGGAATGTGCCTTTATCTTTGTGTCTTTCAGAGTAATTTATTAAATTTTGTATTTGAAGATTATGGTTTAGTGTTTTATGTATAATTGCTACTTTACTTTTGAGTCTTCTATCCTGAAGGCTTTCTAAATTAAGTGATTTTACTAAAGGTGTTAGTCAAATGTGAATATTCGTTTGTTATGAATCCTACTGCTCTATTTTGTTTTGTGTCTGTTCCAATTTCTTTTCTTGAGTTGAGGGGTCACACCGAAAATCTAGTGACTCTCTAGTTCTCTTGTCCGCTGTACGGGAAAAAAGGAAAACCATTAAAAAAAAAAACGTTTTGCAGGAATGAAAAGAAACAAGTCTTGAGGAACTTTGTGAAATAGTACTGATTATTATTAATACTCGGTATTAACTTGTATAAGAAGAAAGTCCTCAACAATCTGTCATCTTTCTACGGTTTCCTAGTCAAATGTGTTTAAACTATAAGATCGGAAGGATTGAATTCAGTGGATGGATGATATGTTATTGCGGTAATAAAATCGCGTGAAATCCTGACAATTTCACACTTAGGCCAATGTCAGACGTCTGGTAACCTTACTCGTTGAATTGACCCAAAAACTTTGCAATATACAGCAATAGCTCTTTTAGAAACATGTTTGCACAATTCATGAGCAGTGCAACATTTGTAGAGATTTCATTTGTCTGATTTATACATTACAATGAATGGATCTCAGCAGTATCATAAATGTACAATCTCACCTGTATTATAAAATTACAATATGACCTGAATTATAAAATTACAATGTGACCTGTATCATAAATGTACAATCTGACCTGTTATAAATATACAATCTGACCTCTATTATAAATGTACAATCTGACCTGTGTCCTGCATCGTAAATTATTCATTTCATTGGTTATATCTGTGACCTGCAGCAAGCATTACCTTATTGTATAGCTGATGCTTGCATCATTGTTGGTGTATGTTCCCTAGTTTGACTAAAGCTATCTGACCTGTGCGACAATTGTTTACATAAACGTTGGTGTATGTTCCCTAGATTGACAAAAGCTATCTGACCTATGCGCCATGATCCCTGACAATTGTTTACATAAACATTGGTGCATGTTCCCTAGATTGACAAAAGCTACCTGACCTATGCGCCATGGTCCCTGACAATTGTTTACATAAACATTGGTGCATGTTCCCTAGATTGACAAAAGCTACCTGACCTCTGCGCCATGGTCCCTGACAATTGTTTACTATATTTCAACAGAATGGCTTTACTGCAGCAGTTGACTCGCCAAGTTCACTTCAAGTGCATTCGTTCTCTGTCCTCACTCAGGGTAAGAACTCTCACAATTAAACAACTTTTCTCTCCTACCATTGCAGCTTTTTAATGGAAGCCATTTTTTTTAATTGTTTTTGTTTTTACTTTGTACATTACCATGAGGCCCTATGTTCCATGAGGAACTCAAAGGAGTGATGATGATCTACATTATCATGTGTGTATGTATGTGTGTTTGGTTATGTGTGGTATGCTCTTACTGCTTCATTATCATGTGTGTATGTATGTGTTTGGTTATGTGTGGTATGCTCTTACTGCTTCATTATCATGTGTGCATGTTTGGTTATGTGTGGTATGCTCTTACTGCTTCATTATCATGTGTGCATGTTTGGTTATGTGTGGTATGCTCTTACTGCTTCATTATCATGTGTGTATGTGTTTGGTTATGTGTGGTATGCTCTTACTGCTTCATTATCATGTGTGTATGTATGTGTTTGGTTATGTGTGGTATGCTCTTACTGCTTCATTATCATGTGTGTATGTATGTGTTTGGTTATGTGTGGTATGCTCTTACTGCTTCATTATCATGTGTGCATGTTTGGTTATGTGTGGTATGCTCTTACTGCTTCATTATCATGTGTGCATGTTTGGTTATGTGTGGTATGCGCTTACTGCTTCATTATCATGTGTGCATGTTTGGTTATGTGTGGTATGCTCTCACTGCTTCATGGTTATCATGTGTGTGTGTGTGTTTGGTTATGTTTGGTGTGAGTGAGTGGGATCTCATTTGTATTATAAACAAAACACCTGGTTATATAATACACAGGCTATTATGCAACAAGTGGGGGTGGAGGGGTGTACAATTACTGTCTGCATAAGTTATTTCTATGACGTAGTATGATGGTCTGAGACAAATGTTTCTCAAGAGGTTGTGAACCTACATGAAGGTGTTTAATATAGAACCTAACTGAAAACATTGCCACTGTACGTACAGATAGAGAACTCAACTTGGAATGTTTATCGTTCTAGTCGATAGTCTTATGGACATTGACGCAACTAGTTCGTTTGTTTTTTTCTGTGGTCATCAGTTTGACCCATACAATTTACACAAGCCATGACTTGTGTGGTCAGCACTATAATCCTGGCTTCTCAAATGAATCATATGTTCATACGAGTTTTATGGTCATCATTGTGACCTTTGTCATTCTCCCCCATATGGTGTACGCATTAAAATCACTTAAAGTCATTGGTCATTCACCAAATTCAAATTAACATGATCACATCATGTTTTATATTTTGTTTTTCTAAAGTACCATTTTATTTTCTAGAAATTTGCTTTGTCATAAAACTCTGGGCCAACTTTCTAAGTTCAACTTATTGACCTTTCTTTTTCTTCGTTGCCCTCTAGCATTTGTTAGCTGAGTGGTTCAGTTTTTGCCTGAGTTTGTGTGATAATTCTCTTTGTAATCCTGTTTTTTTTATACTCCTAACCAATCCTAAATAAAATTACAAGATTGTGATCATACGAACGTTGCTATAGAGACACCCAACACAGTCTGTGTGCTATGGTCTTGCACTTAAGTTCTGACAGACAGGAAATCATTTGTAAACAAAAACAACTTCTTCCGTAATCTTTATAGTTTTCTTTTTGTAACCGTCTATTGAGGTCCGGGGCTCAAGTGTTTGTAAGTCCTCTATTCCTCTGCACTGAACATGGTACATAAACAATAAAACAAAAGTTATATATGCTATTGTCCCGCATGTCCATATGTGTTGGTCTCCTTCAGACGTAACAACTATGGTTCATCTCGTAGAAGACATTTTCCTTTGACTGTGGAGCTCTGTTTTGGAGAGACGCTCTCGTCCACATATACCTAGCGCAGGTTAAGATGGCTTTCGCTTTGGTGGTAGGGGAGCCAGCAATTTTTCGTATGGCACGCTTTTCTTCCAGAGCTGAGGCCCATGTTTTTTCATTGTCCATAGTTTTTTTTGTCACCAGCTCTCTCCACGTAGTGCTGTCTAGGTCTATGTCTTCCCAAGGTTCAGTGATGTTCATGTAAATGTAATGTAGAACACAGTTTGGGAAGCACTGCTTTAAGTCAATGTAATGTAGAACACAGTTTGGGAAGCACTGCTTTAAGTCAATGTAATGTAGAACACAGTTTGGGAAGCACTGCTTTAAGTCAATGTAATGTAGAACACAGTTTGGGAAGCACTGCTTTAAGTCAATGTAATGTAGAACACAGTTTGGGAAGCACTGCTTTAAGTCAATGTAATGTAGAACACAGTTTGGGAAGCACTGCTTTAAGTCAATGTAATGTAGAACACAGTTTGGGAAGCACTGCTTAAAGTCAATGTAATGTAGAACACAGTTTGGGAAGCACTGCTTAAAGTCAATGTAATGTAGAACACAGTTTGGGAAGCACTGCTTTAAGTCAATGTAATGTAGAACACAGTTTGGGAAGCACTGCTTTAAGTCAATTTAATGTAGAACACAGTTTGGGAAGCACTGCTTTAAGTCAATGTAATGTAGAACACAGTTTGGGAAGCACTGCTTTAAGTCAATGTAATGTAGAACACAGTTTGGGAAGCACTGCTTAAAGTCAATGTAATGTAGAACACAGTTTGGGAAGCACTGCTTAAAGTCAATGTAATGTAGAACACAGTTTGGGAAGCACTGCTTTAAGTCAATGTAATGTAGAACACAGTTTGGGAAGCACTGCTTAAAGTCAATGTAATGTAGAACACAGTTTGGGAAGCACTGCTTTAAGTCAATGTAATGTAGAACACAGTTTGGGAAGCACTGCTTTAAGTCAATGTAATGTAGAACACAGTTTGGGAAGCACTGCTTTACATGATTAAAAAAAAAGGAAATGCTTGAGTTTATGAGCACAATAAAACTATTGCCGACAATGATGGCGTATTGAGACGGATGTGCTTTTCATAATTCTATATTTGCCAATTGAAATATCTCTTGAGTCTGTCATGCTGCGACAATGTTTGGATTTAGTCGTTCGCAACATGTATCTCCCAATGACAGTTATTGTTGTTGTTTTATTCAAGTAAATAACCTTGAAACATTGTACACAATGTCATGTTTTTTAAACAAAAAATCTATTTCTCTGTTGTTCTTAGAGACGCCTGGAAAATCGCAAGTCAATCCGCAAGGGGGTCGCGATCCACAGACTGAGAACCTAGAGTTACCCCCCACTGGTGTTGCAATCACGCCACTCACCTAGTGTGTAGTGTAGAAAGTGTGACTAGGGGCAATAATAGAATGTTTCCCTTTACCACACTCCCCCAACAGTAGTAGTAAAAGAAAAACTTTAGGACCTAGACTGAAAGTCTTTTCCTTCTTCAGGCCAAGAACTTGTCTAATAAGAGTTTGATTTTTGTTGTCCATTGTGTTGCTTCCTAACTGAATTCTCTGCTCAGACCAATGATACATCTGGCTGCATCCATTGAGACAGAGCCATTCATCTGATTCAAATAATTACGTACAAATTTTTAACGGGGGAAAAAAAAGATCGCTTTATGTTGTGTCAGCTCAAGGATCATTATTTGGAGTCCACTAAATGGTTTCTGAGTTGTTTATATATATTTAGAGCTAAGTGGGTTTTCTGTCCGCTTTAGTCTAGTTATATACTTGTAGTAGTAGAAGAACACTGACTCACGTACATCTATTGGTGAAAGGAGGTAAAGGAGGTCGAGGATTTCATTGACCTAGCTACATTGATGTTCTAAGATGTATGATGTTCTAAAATGTATGATGTTCTAAGATGTATGATTTTATAAGATGTTTGATGTTCTAAGATGTATGATGTTACATTCAAATGGAACACTATCCTGTCTTCCCTTCTCTGGAACATTTTATTTAAAGCCTTGACTTGAATTGGAGCGACCCGTTTAATAACGCCCCCCCCCAACCCATGTACACTTTCTGTCCATTAATTCAAGTGTTACTTCTTCTCCTTCTCCTGCAACAACAGCAACAAAGAAGTCCCACATACAAAATCTCTGGCGTTTTCTTTGGCTTCTCAATTAAATACTGTAATATTAAATTGGCTCTATATTCTCTCCCCCCCCCCCCCCAATATACATACATTTTGTGTCCATTACTTATAGCTCGTAAAAAAAATAGTTTAATAGACGTACATGATGTCTGAGTGTAATAGATGCACATGAGACATTACTGTAATAAACAAGTCTATTAGTTTTATAGATGTACACTATATACATGCTTATAGTCCTGTAATACAATAGCTGTACTACAACTGTAATAAATGTATCATTTACATGATGTGTGTACCTGTACAAAAGTGTAACAGCTCCTTTTGCAATGGTAACTATATTTAACTTAGTGTTTTTAGTGTGTTACCTTCAAAATGAATGAATTCTTTGGCATGTATCATCAACATTCTCTCTGCTACATTATTTCAAAAACTCATTTGTTTTCTAAGGCACAGCAAAAAGACTTAACCTCTTCAAATATTTTTATTTCTAAAATTCTGCATAGTTTTGCTTGTTAGGTTCCATGATCTCTGGTAGTTGGGTGACCCTAAGAATAAGATCAATGCAACTTTACAATTACTTGTCAAAGGCTGTTTTATGACTGAGTAATGATTTGTTGTAGTAATAATTCGACTTAGCTCTGCATATTATACTCCAAGACAACTCTTGACAAATTAAGTCCAAGACAACTCTTGACAAATTAAGTCCAAGACAACTCTTGACAAATTAAGTCCAAGACAGCTCTTGACAAATTAAGTCCAAGACAACTCTTGACAAATTAAGTCCAAGACAACTCTTGACAAATTAAGTCCAAGACAACTCTTGACAAATTAAGTCCAAGACAACTCTTGACAAATTAAGTCCAAGACAGCTCTTGACAAATTAAGTCCAAGACAACTCTTGACAAATTAAGTCCAAGACAACTCTTGACAAATTAAGTCCAAGACAACTCTTGACAAATTAAGTCCAAGACAGCTCTTGACAAATTAAGTCCAAGACAGCTCTTGACAAATTAAGTCCAAGACAGCTCTTGACAAATTAAGTCCAAGACAGCTCTTGACAAATTAAGTCCAAGACAGCTCTTGACAAATTAAGTCCAAGACAACTCTTGACAAATTAAGTCCAAGACAACTCTTGACAAATTAAGTCCAAGACAACTCTTGACAAATTAAGTCCAAGACAACTCTTGACAAATTAAGTCCAAGACAACTCTTGACAAATTAAGTCCAAGACAACTCTTGACAAATTAAGTCCAAGACAACTCTTGACAAATTAAGTCCAAGACAACTCTTGACAAATTAAGTCCAAGACAACTCTTGACAAATTAAGTCCAAGACAACTCTTGACAAATTAAGTCCAAGACAACTCTTGACAAATTAAGTCCAAGACAACTCTTGACAAATTAAGTCCAAGACAGCTCTTGACAAATTAAGTCCAAGACAGCTCTTGACAAATTAAGTCCAAGACAACTCTTGACAAATTAAGTCCAAGACAACTCTTGACAAATTAAGTCCAAGACAGCTCTTGACAAATTAAGTCCAAGACAGCTCTTGACAAATTAAGTCCAAGACAGCTCTTGACAAATTAAGTCCAAGACAGCTCTTGACAAATTAAGTCCAAGACAGCTCTTGACAAATTAAGTCCAAGACAGCTCTTGACAAATTAAGTCCAAGACAGCTCTTGACAAATTAAGTCCAAGACAGCTCTTGACAAATTAAGTCCAAGACAGCTCTTGACAAATTAAGTCCAAGACAGCTCTTGACAAATTAAGTCCAAGACAGCTCTTGACAAATTAAGTCCAAGACAGCTCTTGACAAATTAAGTCCAAGACAGCTCTTGACAAATTAAGTCCAAGACAGCTCTTGACAAATTAAGTCCAAGACAGCTCTTGACAAATTAAGTCCAAGACAGCTCTTGACAAATTAAGTCCAAGACAGCTCTTGACAAATTAAGTCCAAGACAGCTCTTGACAAATTAAGTCCAAGACAGCTCTTGACAAATTAAGTCCAAGACAACTCTTGACAAATTAAGTCCAAGACAACTCTTGACAAATTAAGTCCAAGACAACTCTTGACAAATTAAGTCCAAGACAACTCTTGACAAATTAAGTCCAAGACAACTCTTGACAAATTAAGTCCAAGACAACTCTTGACAAATTAAGTCCAAGACAACTCTTGACAAATTAAGTCCAAGACAACTCTTGACAAATTAAGTCTTGACAAATTAAGTCATGTTAAAAACAAAATCTTCCTGAAAAATGTTCTTCTTTCAGATGTAGAAGAGACTTTATTACACAACAATAAACAATCATGAATGAAAAAACAAAACATGTGTAAAGTTTTGCACCCAGCTAAAACTAAAAACACAAGTCTTCACTTGTGATTACAATTATTTTGCTAAAATACAATGAAGATTTAATGGACTTAATAATTGTTCATAACTTGTCATGGCATGTTCCTTTATGTTGCAAGCAAACTGACTGCTTCCTTTAACTTTCTCTTAACAAATATCGATTGAAGCTGAGTGAATTTTTAAAAAGTCTTTAATATCTTAGTAAAAATAAAATTCCAATTATAACTTGAATAAAATGTCTCCACAGTATGAAGATCTTCAAATCACGCTCACCAGCAGTCCTTCCTCTAAGCCAGATGATAGCAAACTCAAGTTTGGAGCACACACGGCTGACCATATGCTTGAAGTGGATTGGTCAGCTCAGTATGGTTGGGGTGTTCCACAGATCAAGCCAGTGGCTCCACTTCAGATACACCCAGCTGCTAAAGTTCTGCATTATGCAGCAGAGGTAAGTACTAGAGTATTTCTAGTTTTAAATGGTTCTGCTGACTATAAACTTGAATAGAATTTCAATGTGGTTTATCAACTGGATCTTATGATCATTTCAGTAAACTTTTCATATTCTTTTAAGAAAATATTTTGAGATAACTTCAATATAGTAATTAAAAAGCAGTTTTTTTTTGTTTTGTATTTTTTTTTTGTTCTTTATACAATATATTGAATTAAAAATATAAAATTTTGTTTTTATGAGAAACAATTTTAAAACATTCTGCAAATTAAAGTGAGCTTACTTTATCATCAGTAATATAAAAATTGTTTAAAAAAAAACCTTAACATACAAAGCGTATGGTACTACTTTCATTTTCTTCCAACATGCAACTAATGTCAGTACTATCAAAATAACAATAGATAAGGTCTTTTAAAAACTGTAGCACAGTTCAGATTATGTGAAAAGAAATTCAACACTCAGACTTTATAACATAGCATACCCCACTAGTGGATCCAGAACTTTAAAGGGGGGGGGGGGATTTTTTTCCAAACCCTAACCCTAATCATAAATGCGCGTAAAGCATATATATTAGAATTTAAAAAAAAACCAGTGTTTCCCAACCTTTGGGGGGAAAAAAAAAAGCCATGTTGAGGCCTTTCTCTTAACAGCTAGGTTGTCTGAGGGAGCGCTGAAAGCGTTTTCTTGCATTCTTCACTGCAGAAACGCATTCTTCTGACATGCACAGCGCATTATTCATCCTATTAGAAAAGGTCCTTTTGAAACAATTTTTACTTGAAAAATATTCTAATATGAATTTACAGGCTCTTACTACATTGCAAATACAACCGATTTGTTCCTTGAAAAGATAAGATACCCCACATATTTAGATTAGACTTTGAGGATCGCCGCTATGATGTTGCCGAAAAACATATTCGAAAAATAATATTTTTTAAAAAAGCTCATTTGTAAGTGATACATTTTGTTCAATATAGGCATGTTTGTAACTTTGTTTTGTTACTGAACTATAATTCAAAGCTCTAAACAGGAGGAGAAATTAAGTGGGCCAATTAGATTGTACTCTAATTTTTTTGCATTTTTAGGATTCAAGTATACATTGAGAGTTATAGTCTAAAAAAATTTTTATACAATTGAAAAATATCAGTTTGAGTAAAGGTTGGAAAAAGGTGACTAGGAAAATAATATTTTGCATCCAAACTTATCTCTTATAATTAAAAATTTTGTATAAATTCTAAATTTTCCAAAACAAAGTCTTTCTAAAAAAATTTGTGTGCAATTACATAAACTCTGTTGCCATATTTGACTATTTTTTCTACAAAAACATGAAGCACAAATGTTTTAAAACGTCATGTTTTCGTCTGGAAAGGGTAGAGGGGGGTAGAGTGAAAACGTTGATCCTCGCTCCTTTTTATAATATAATTATAATAATAATGATTGCATTTGGCATTAAAGAATGGTGGGGCGAGTTGATATAAGAATTTAATTCAAAGCATATATAAATTGTATTAGTGACATATTTTTTAAATTTTGTGTAATTTCTTAACTAAAATACAAAAGAAAAAAGTATTGGTTTGCCCGATGAGCGGAAGGCGATTGCATGTATCGCCCCTACCACCTGGTACTACCCTTTTTCATTTTATATTTTATTATATTTTATATACTAATGATAAAATTTGAGATCAGTTTGTGTGCGACATAATATACAAATGGTTTAAAACATCAATATGTACCTTATAAAATATAGATATTCAACTAATTTTGTACATAAACTGATTTCTTCATAAAAATAGGACCGCCCCCCTAAGAGGGCTAGAGTGGGGGAGGGCAGTAAAATCAATCCACCTCACCCAATAGCCTAAGATAGTCATTCAACTAATTTTGTTCACAAATTATGATTTCTAAAGAAAAGTAGGACCGCAAACCCCCCCCCCCTCCCCCCCCCCCCCCCCCCCCACACACACTCAAATGGTTTAGGTGGGAAGGGCAGTAGATGTATTCGCCCCCCACCCCACCCAATCCGCTAACAGGGGAACGACATAATATAAAGATCGGATAAAATTTCAATAACAAGTTTTAATTATTTATATATTTAACTGATTCTGTTAACAAACTGTGATTTCTACAAATAAATTTCCCCCCCCCTTGAAAGTTTATGGTTTGGGGGGGGGGCGGGATTGATGCCATTGCCACCTCCCCATCCCACCCAATCGGCCAACATACAAAAGAGGGAGGGGGGGCGAAATAATCTAAAAATAGGTTGAAATATAAATAAATAGCATATATTAATAACATAACTAATAAATTCGTATACAAATATTGTGATTTCGTTACTAAAATTTGTCCTCCCCCCCTCCTTTTTTGGGGAGGGGGCCGGCCGAGAGGATTTTATTCCATCCTTTTTAGGAAACCCATTTCTTATATTGTCAGTTTAGTTTCTAATTTAAGTAACCAGTTTAAAAAAAAAATCTTTCTACAAAAACATGAAGCACAAATGTTTGAAATATCTATAGCTCTTTGAAGGCATGAAGGCTTACAGATGTGTTGATGGCAAAATTCGAATGTTTCGACCCACTGAGAACATGAAGCGTATGGGAAAGACAGCTCAACGTTCAGCCTTACCAGTGAGTTCTTTAATTCACTGTAGTTATCTTTATCCATTTTACTTCCTGATTGACACATTCTTTATGTATTTATCACATAGACAATTAAACAAAGTAATAAGTACTGTAGCTTCCTTGTAACTTATCTTAGAGGTTACAGACACTCTTCAAAAGAGAAGATATTAAGTCCTACACATAACCATTTGTTGAAAAGTAATGAAATATAATTGTTTCATTAAACATGTAAAAACAAAAAGTTTTCTTCTAACATATAAATGTCTCTTTAAAACTTAGTTTATTGTCAAGTTTACTTACCCACATTAGTTTATTGTCAAGTTTACTTACCCACATTATTTTTTTCTTTAGGATTTTGACCAGGCAGAATTTTTGAAATGCATCAAAAAACTAATAAGCATTGACCATGAGTGGGTCCCACAATCCAAGAACTGTTCCTTGTATGTTAGACCTACCTTCATTGGAACTGAGGTACCTAGAACTTAAAAATAGCACATTATATGTGTACATTGTAAGGTCTACAATCAGCTATTTGTGTGGACATATTTCACTTAAAGAATGTTACTTCAAATTTCTTTATAGAATTTAATTATCGAATTTAATAATAATCTCACAAATAGAAAGCATATCCAACCACTATTAACATTAATTTACTTAGATCTAAAAATATTACTGATTTGTATACTAATCCAATGTTGTTTTTTTTAGATAATAAAACTATAATAAGTGCTTTCAATTTGACTAAATTTGTAATCTTTATAGCTTTCCTAGTTTATTTGAGGCTAAACATTTATTTTTATAATTTTTTTCAAAATCTCTTCTCAAAATTCATAAGTGTATTTTTTATGTCATAAGCAATGATTATTATAAAGAGATAAAAACTTAAACTTGGCATCTGCTGCCATGAGCAAACTGTGGAAAATCAGCTTCCAAGTAAAATTAAAACTGTATTCTTCATTACGGTTGTGAAAGTTGGACACTGAATGCTGAGGCTGAAAGAAGAATCCAAGCCTACAGAAAACTGCTGGGTATCAGATATCAGAAAAAAAGAAAACAAATGAGTTTGTACTGTTACAAGTCAACACTCTGACTGGCAAGAAAGGAGGAACTCCTCAATACTGTGAAGAGACGAAAGCCCAGACATGACTCTTTCTTCAAGGTACAGTGGAGGGAGCATGAAGAAAGGGTCATCCAAAGAAAAACTGGCTGGACAATGTAAAAGAATTGACTGGCCTATCTCTGTGCTGTTACAGTATCCATACAATGAAAGTCAAGGGACGGATGATGAATGCTAATTTTTATCTAACATTTCTGGCAAAAGATTCCAATATGTTTACCAAATAGTGTAACCACATTTCTATAGATATTCTAAGAAAAGAGTGTCACCTCTTCCTTTATTTTTCCTTCATTTCTTTTCTACAAAATGATTTTTTCTATTATTACAGTCACTCCTGTCAAATCAATGGTGAAAACTAAAACTTATGAATAGTTTAAAAATAGTTGTACTTCTATAAAATATACATTGAAGTACTTTTGAATTGGCTTAAAGATCAATGAGTGATTTCTTTGTCATTGCTTTTATGAAATTTCTTTTTTCTTTTAGCCTGCCCTAGGAGTGACAGCCTCCAACATGGCCAAGTTATTTGTCATCACAGGTCCAGTTGGACCATACTTTCCTACAGGCTTAAAACCAGTGAGTCTGCTGGCTGACCCAAAGTACGTCAGAGCCTGGCCAGGTGGCTGTGGTGGTTATAAAATGGGAAGGTAATACTATACCTTTGATTTGAGAACATGTTAAACTATTCATGAAATGACAAGAGTGTAGGCATGTCTCAACCAATTGTTTCAAACACCTTTAGATGTCTTGTCTGGGGATCACTTGTACAACTCTATTTGTGTGTGTGTGTATATATATATATATATGTATATATATATATATTGTTACGAATCTCACTATCCAGGCTCTCTGCAAACTGCACCATACACCACCAACTTAAAGAACTTGACAACTCAGGGCTCCAAAGTAACGTAACACTTTAATAGTTGAAGAAATAACAGCCAATACTGTACAATTGGCAGCACGTAACACAAGACTGTACAAATATCTCTCCGATAACAAATATCTCTCCGATAACACCGTTCCGCCGTATCAAGTCTTGCACTGGCCTCTCCGTCTCGTTCCGGGCTTGCACTGGGTTCAACAGTTCGGGACTGACTTCACACACTTGGGCTCGTTGTGTCGGACTCGATCACAGACCAAGATCAAGACGCCGTTCGTCTCAACTGTACTTGACAGTACTCCGCACTGAACCGTCGTAATGCTCCGTACAGAACCACACCGTTGAACTGTGCTGTAGTCGATCGTGTTCTGAACTCCTGTCGTGAACCCGCTTTCTGAACCGTCTTGACTGCGACACCTCCGCTCTTATATAGGGTCCCTACTGGCCTTCTCGAACCGGACAGAACGCCGCTCGACGTTTCTAGGTGGTCAGATGACTACAACTCTCGTGACGCCCCTGAGCTCTGTTCACGTCGGCGATCCTTCCCGAACTCTCTTGTTGACACTCGTCTCGGCCGATCGTCGTAACTCGTCACGGTTGACCGCTCGTCTAGCGCTGGCCTGGGGCGATTTGCGTCGGCTGACTACACTCACACCACTACCCCCATCTGTGCCACCACCAGGTTTATAACAATATATATATGTATATGTATATATATATGTATATATATATGTATATATATGTATATATATATGTATATATATATATATATATATGTATATATATATATATATATGTATGTTTACCAGTAAATATTCTTTTAATGACCCAGATCTGATAGAAGAGTATTTGATGTTGTTTTGTACAGTCAGACTTATGAACTTTGTTTCTTAATGTTTGTTTTTTTAATCAATATGTTGTAAATATTTAAATGCTTATTCTTAAGTATCATATAAGTCTTTAAAATGAGGTATTGTGATTCTGACAAAGAGCAGTTTAGAAATTTAGGACATGCGACTTTGAAGTTTTATAAAGCTGTTGAAACTTTTGAATTCAAGAATTCATTTACTGCCTGCTCATAGGTAATATTGTTTTAAAGTCTAGTTTTTGTTTCTAGAGTAGAATACAAATGTGTTAAACATAAATTTGTTCTTTCTCAATAGCAACTATGCTCCAACTGTGGCTATTCAGAGCCAAGCAGTTAACAAATATGGCTGCCAGCAAGTGTTGTGGCTATATGGGGAAGATCATCAGATGACTGAAGTTGGAACCATGAATCTTTTTGTTTATTGGGTCAATGAACAAGGAGGTATTTAATATAATTGTGAATTTAATTAAATGTTTGCTTACTTATAAAATCAAGGACACTATTCAGTAATATTAACTTGACATTTCACTGTTACAGAGGAGGAACTCATAACACCCCCTTTGGAGACTGGGCTTATTTTACCTGGTGTGACACGCAAATCTCTTTTGGAACTATCACGAGAGTGGGTAAGTTTTATGTTCATACACTGCAGCGTTGTGGCAGATTGGTAAGATACTTGGTACTTATGCTGAGGGTCTTTGGTTTAAAGTTTGCTAAAAGCTTGAGTTTAGGATTTAAGAATGGATTTAAGAATATCTTTTCTCACCCCTGGAAAGTAAAGTCAGTTGGCCACATATTGCTCTCATTAATAATATAAATGCAAGATCACTGGCTAAAGACAACGAACATTGCCAATAGGTGCTTTTTAGACTTGTTGAAGAATTGCTATCTTTTAAAATTTGAACTTAAGTGACCTATCTTCTGTTGAAAAAAAAAAAAAGGGTAAAATATAAAATAATTGATAAAAATGTAATTGTAGGACAAAGCTGAACTAGGATTGTTATTATCTAGACCTGCTGACAGTTGTGGTATCCAATGTATACGTTTTTTTCTTTAATAAAAAAAAATTAACCTCATATAATAATTATTTCATTAATTAATGAATTTAAACCAGTATGTATAGAAAGAAACTAAGTATTCCTTGACTAGATTTGTCTTTACTATAAAATTTAGCTCTTATTCCTTGATGTCAGGTGGGCTTATTCTTCTATATCTAGGTATTGTCTATGTGTATATATAAAATAGAAGCACTAATCTTGTGAGTGGATTTAAACCTAATATGCTAATTTTTTTTTTTTTTTTAATGATACAAGTTTTAGCATTAAAGTTAAACTTGTTTCTCCTTTTTCTAGTAACTTGTTTCATGTTAAATAAAAATAGTTTTGATAAATCATCTTATAAACTGTTCATTAACATAAAACCTTTTAGTTTTATCTAAGCCATAGCCTTTTGTATGATTTTGCCTTTTGAGTCATAATATTTAGACTAATTTAAATTTGAGTTATTTAATTAAAGATAGCATGTACATACTCTTTATTGATCACATTTAAAAAAAAGATGTAAAATTTCAACCACTTATTTATTGGGTAGTTTCACATTTTTGCATGCTCAAGTCTCTGATTCACAGATAGTTACTTTTAGCCATTTCAGCCTTTAAGTTGTATAAAGAAATGTTACCAGAGTACATTGTGAAGACATCATATCTTGCATGAAAATGTTTAGTTTTATCAACATTCTCATCTCTTCATGTATTCGCACTCTCCCTTCACCCCCTAAAAAACTTGTTTATTTTTCAGAATGAATTTAAAGTCTCAGAGCAGACAATGACCATGAAGTCTTTTATAAAAGCTTTGAATGAAGGACGTGTAAGTAACACCATTTGTCCCTTGTGCCAAATATTTGCTAGGAGAAAGTCAACTTTAACATAGGAAGCAATCAAGTGGTGTTGTTTTTTTTTCTTCATATAAAGGTTAAAGAAGTATTTGGTGCTGGCACTGCCTGTGTTGTATGCCCAGTCAGTAAAATCCTCTACCTTGACCAAGAACTGCTGATTAAGACAGACACAGAAAATAGTCTGACACAGAGATTTTTTAGTGAGATCACTGACATACATGTAAGAATATTTTTGTACCCTTGTTAGTTTTTCATGCCCTATTTCAGTATACTGAAAACCAAGGATTTTTACAATTGTTTCTTTTTAAATTTGAAAATGAAGTTTCCAACTCGCTCTAGAAAGTCTGTTTTACTTAGTGACGTTAAATATCTTTTCTTTTTTTTTTTAAGAAATCTGTTCTCTTATTACTTCTGATTGATATAGAATAATTATTAGGCATTGTCTCATAATTATTAGGCATTGTCTCATAATTATTAGGCAATGTCTCTAAGTCCAAATACCCAGACCTAGTTGCAACTTGCACATTTTGTCACATCTGATGCAGACAATTGTCTTCCAGCAGTATTTAAGTTTTCTTTTTACTATCTGTGCCTGTCCTTGTCAAGGCTTTTTCAAAAAGTAAGTGTGACTGAATGTTGACATGCAGATGAAAATAATTCTACTTTGGTTATTATTCAAAACAGCAGTGGTATCTAAAACCCCTTTTGAGTTCATTACCTAAATGTCACAAAACGTTCTTGATAACACCATAATGCTTCTCCCTTTTTTCTGATAAAAAATACATTTGTGATTTTTTAAACATATTAATTTAAGCTTATAAACCTTAATCATAGATTTTAATATTGTATTAACAAGTTGTTTTTTAGCTTCATTCACTTTTGACTTGCATTTTGTTTTTGTACATCATCAAAATATTTTTTTTCCTTTCCCAGTATTATCGTAAACCACACCCTTGGATGGAGGCTATTGACGAGGATGTGGAGGAAACGGTGAGGTCAACATCAAGCGCTTACTGAGAAAGAAAGTTTTGATGTTTGATGACATATATTTAATTTTGACAGGAAAACTCTGTAATCGCCCTGATCAGAGATGAAGGGCTTTGAATTTTACTGAATGATTTCTGTGAGACTCACTGTCCTGTAATTTTGTTTCATTTTTGATCAACAAATCCAGCTAACTGTAACTTGTTTATTCATGGAGAATTTGTTTTGATTAAATACTAATTTGCCCTTTGATTTAAAATGAAACCCTTTTGATATCTTGAATAGTAAAATTTTTCTTTGAATGATTTATCTAACCTCAGTCTGAAAGAGGCAAAGTTTGTTTTTGCTTCCGGAGGTAACAAACATTGTTTTTTTGCTTTTGATATTAATTGATGCAAGCGTATGCATAATGTTAAGTTATTGTGTACAATCATGACAACTGAGTTTTTGTTTTGTTGAAGTATACAGAATCTCATGACAGAATGCCATAGTGTAAGTATATTTGTATATCTTGATAACTTTTTTTTAAACATCTGTGATGATGGCCCTGAAACTGTATGCTGTTAGTAAATAAAGGTGGGATTTTTTTTTTAGCCTATGATGCTGGTGGTAGAATGGATCTAGAGAAAAGTAAAATACAAATTGGGTATTTATAATTGTCTTGCCCTAATTGAATTTCATATTTGTTTTCATAATTTAATAAAACACAAGAATGAAAAAAAAATGTATCCTCATGTTTCCATACCCTTTCATGGGCCATAAATCTCATAGTATTTATTTCCTAATACCTTTTTTTTATTAAAACTTGTAGACATTTCTAAATTCAAATGTCACTTTATTAATGACAGCTATTGTAATTTTAAAAGAAATTTGTTTTTAATTTATATTAATTTAATTTATATTAATTAATTTATATTAAAAACTATTTTTATGTCTAACTGTTCCAAATGATGAATAAGTTATTGAGATCAGAACAACAAGTTGTGGGATCAGTTAATTCTTATTGTTACTATTTGAAACCATTGTGGAGACAACAGCATGATCAGACTTTTTTTTTTTTATGCAATACCATTTCTTCAAATTTCTTTATTTTCTTAAATTGTTTGTTCTTAGCTTGGCTTAGGAAAACAAAATTAATTGATTTCAAATCATTTTGTTTTAATCAAGTAACAATGTATTGTGTTTGGCTTTAATTGTGTTTGGCTTTAATTGTTTTATTAATTAATAATATTCTCTTTCCCGGTACATGTTTAAATAATACCAATGACCATGACTTAATAAGTTGGAACTAACAAACTGCTGTGCCATTTAAAGACAAATCCAATTGAATATTTTTTTCACTACTCTCAGGTTTTATATTTCAATTTATTTTATTCATTATTATTTTGTAAACTTTGTTTTGTTTTAGCTATCTGGCTATTCAAAATTGTACCAACAGAATCTTCTGTATGAAGGTTAAAGGTTAAATTAAAAGGTTATTAATTACAGCAAATATAGACATATGGCTGAAAAGTATTATATATATATATATATGAACATTTACATTTATTTTTAACTGACTCTAAATTACAATGCTAGTAGCAGTCCATTGTTGATAAGATAGAAAAATATCAAAGTTGTTTTGTTTGTACTTCTCCCAGTGATGAAATCATTTACGTCCAACTTGATATTTTTGTTCCAAATGATCTACTTATTGAGAGTAAGGATCTCAGCATATCAACATTGTTTTTGATGATGTGTGGTAGACTCACCTTCTGTTGGCTGTACATATGTGATTGAAACGTTTGGATTCCAGTGCCACATTAAATATAATTTTTGTTTACATTGTCACAGAATTTTTGTTTATAGTGTTGATGTTTCTATACAAGTGAATCTTTTAGTGGCCCTATAAAAATTAAAGCGTGCAATCAAAAACAGAAATTTCTGATTGATTTCAATCATGCTTTTTGTTTTAATCTTCAATTTGGTAACCCATATCTCAGTCCATGCACACTGATATTGATTCACCTTCCCAGGATATTACAGAATGTGGTGTCATGGTCAATGTGTTTTGGGATTTCCCATTTCTTTCCTATGTAGCAACTTAAAATTTAAAAACAAATGTGGTTACCTGTGTTGATGTAACTTAAGTTATGTAATTCTAAGCTAAAATGAGTGCTGTAGACACTTTATAAATTTTTTTTTAAATAGGTGAGATATTGTTAACTTATGGATTGCTCCTGCTGGAAGTTTAGGTCAGCAATTCATTTTGTTTCCAATGAAACATCATCTACTTAGAATTTGTTTTTAGGACTATTAGGACTCAAGCATTTGATTTCAGAAATTTGAAAAATGTGGGCATTTTGGTAAAATTTGAGAACAATTAAAATATATTTCAATTCAAGTGGCACTAATCAGGATGTTTGTTCTTAACTTTTTAAATTTGAACCAAATTAATTTTTGTATAATAAAATTGTTCCAATGACTGATTACTTTGTTTTGGGAAGAAACTCTTATGAGGATTGCTGTGGGAACAGTAAAACTTATCCACTTTGATTGTTAAACAGTATGATTACTTTGATTCAAAATAAAATGTAAATCCAGTCAATTAGACTTTTGACAGTATTAATTTGTTATCTACCTGTAACAAAAAACGCTTTTTAAAAATGTTTTTTTTTTTTAACATTTTGAGACTTAGACTTAACACAATGTTACTAAGTATTCACTTTGTTTCATCGCTTAATAGACCTTCATATTTTGCTTAGGTTTTATATTGGTTCATTGTTTGTTCAATATTGTTACTGTTTGATCAACAAATAAATTGTAAAAGAATTTTTTTTTATTTGCCTTGAAACACAGCTTTGATGTTAGTTGTTCACCTAACTTTTTTTTGTTCTGCAGTTTCACTTCAGGCTTTTAGTTTTTAAATATTTGTTTTGAAACAGTTCCTATGCTCTGTTCACTTGGCACTCACTAGACATCAGTTTACTTGACATCTCTTGACTTTAGGAGTGGCACTATTTCTTCTGTCTAGTTTGGTGTGCTCTCAGACTGTGCCACAAGTATCTACAAAACGAGATGCCATCTCTTAATGCACACTAAAGACAAGTGTGAATGTTTCTTTGGACTAGAGTGCAGGCCCCATGACAGTTTCTTAAGACTAGAGTCTCCCATTTTGCAGGCCCCATGACAGTGTCTTAAGACAGAGTCTCCCATTTTGCAGGCCCCATGACATTGCTTGCTATGATCTATTGCATTGTTTGTACAAAACATTTGGTCACTGTTTTAAAAGAAAGTCACTCTGGAAAAGTGAATAATTTCTCCCCATTTTGTTTCCTACAATAAACAAAACCAACATGTTCTGTCTATGAAATGCAAATATTGCCATAAAAATGTATGATCATTACTCAGTTTGAATATTTGAATTTCTGTTGTTAATGCTGGGATGTTTCCATTAGCACTATAAACCTGAATGCTTTTTATGTTTTAACCAGAAATTTGATACTTAATATATCTTGACCTGTTGAGACAACTTATGATTAGCTTATTATATTCATATAAATATGTACATGATGTAAAAAAAAGTTGTATTGATATAAAGTTATCCACTTAGATCTATATAAAGTTATCCACTGAGATCTATATAAAGTTATCCACTTAGATCTATATAAAGTTATCCATTTAGATCTATCTAAAGTTATCCATTTAGATCTATCTAAAGTTATCCATTTAGATCTATCTAAAGTTATCCATTTAGATCTATCTAAAGTTATCCATTTAGATCTATCTAAAGTTATCCATTTAGATCTATATAAAGTTATCCATTTAGATCTATATAAGTTATCCTTTTAGATCTATATAAAGTTTTCCATTTAGATCTATATAAAGTTATCCATTTAGATCTATATAAAGTTATCCACTTAGATCTATATAAGTTATCCACTTAGATCTAGCAATCTAGATCCAGTTTTGTGACTTGTTCATTAAACAGAATGTACCAATATGTATTTCCTAGTTCTGGGTAACACTAAACTCTGTAGCACATAGTTGATTATTTCACACATTGATTGAAGTCTTATTATCTTGATGTACAGTATTACTAAATAAACTAGTTTGAATAAGATTTTGTTGATTTCTATACCTTTTTGTATGAACTACTTAACATTGTCAAGGTCGCTTCTCTGTTGCCAACCAAATAATAACAAGTAAAATATTCATTTATATAACAAGATTATCAAGAGAGTTTGTGTGAACACAAACTCAGAGGTGGTCCCTATCGAATTCACCAAAAGAAAAAAAGATACTTTCTTTATACATCTTAAAGAGTGATTATTTTTGCTCTTAATAACTATTGAATGTTTTTTTAAAAAAAAAAAAAAGGAACATTCGCTAGAGATAACATTCTTAAATAATGAAGCAAAATTGAAGACACTTTTATTTTCTAGAAAAACGTTTCACAATATTCCATGACTCAATTTTGTTTCTGTCTGTTTGTTGTTTAGTTTCTATACAAACAAAATGTCTAGATCTATATTTTAGCATTGAAACTGTAGGTCTAATATTATCTCCCTTTTGTCATTGTAGACGCAACCCGGTATGTTTCCTTTCAACATGTACTTCATAGCATATTTTTAAAGGTACCTCCTGCTCCTGACTTATCGCCGCCTCTACTTTTTATAGACGCCTCTTAAATACACCACTGCATCTTCTTGGTTTAGTTCAGAAAAATATTTAGGTCTACTTTTTTTTGGTCTTTTAACACTTTTTTTTTTTGGTCCTATTCAGACCAAACGAATGTCTTCAATTTCTGGCCATCAATTTATCTCGGTAGATTTAACTAATGGTCGTCTGGTATCGTATTACTGACTCATTAGCATAAATGTTATTATGCTCTGTTATCTATTAGATGTAGAGAGTGAGCAGTATATGTGTCAGAGAGATCAAATGAAGTCACATTACCTTGACCAAAAGGTTCACTCATTACATGCGTGAGATTCGCAGTGTGTGTGAGCACAGAAATTGTTATCAAGTGAGATTTCAAGATTGTTGAAGAGAGTTTCTTGTGAGTTTGAAGCTAGACATAGTTCGCTTTTTTTTTTTTTTTTTTTTTTATAAATGTACCAGTTCACAATTGTTTTTTACATGACATTTGATGTTGATTTTATTTTTTGAAAGACTTTTTCTTGAACCATTTCATTAAAATTGTAGCTCGTGTCGCTGTAGCGACGTATCAAACGCTGTAGCGACGCAAACGCTGGAGCGACGTATCAAACGCTGTAGGGACGTATCAAACACTGGAGCGACGTATCAAACACTGGAGCGACGTATCAAACACTGTAATATTAACTTGCTACGTGACTTACCGCATTTCAGTTTGGAATTCCCAGAGACTGAAATCTACTCTTACAAGTTACAGATCTTACTTCAAAAAAGATGATTACGTCTTACCTGTGTACCTGTGTCAATCTTTTCATGCATGTTAATCAGTGACTTAAATTCTGTCAAGGCGTTGGTTTTTCTAGCTGATTCATGCAATCTATTCCATGCTCTAATAGTAGGCTACTAGGAAAGGACCATCTGTACAAATTTGTCCTAGCATATGGAATAAGAATTGTAGGCCTACCTTTATCTTTGTGTCTTTCTGAGTATTTTTATTAGGTTTTAGTTTGTATTTGAAGATTATGGTTCAGTGTTTTATGTATAATTGCTTCTTTACTTTTGCGTCTTGAAGCGTTTCTACATTTCTATATTCTGCGTCTGTTTCATTTTCTTTGTTTTCTTGGGGTTGGGGGGCACTTGGCCTAACCAATTTTAACTAAAATTTAAGTTTTATGTTCTTGTTTAATTTGGAAAAATCTCTTTAATAAACCATACTGTATTATTTGATTGCAAAAATAATTTCGTCAATATGAGGATCCCATGATATAAGTGACATAATATAAGTATAAGTATGTTTTTAAAACAAATTGTGTTAATACTTCAGACTGACTTGAAGATGACACAAATCATCTAGTGACTTAAAGATTGAACCTGACGTATTTAGCTGTATCTAGATTGTTTGTTTTACAGTCTACTTAATATGGAAATGTTGGTTTCCATGTAGATTCTACATAACAATCATTCTCAGGAGACTATGGATACGCCCAGTTAGTTTCTCTCTTAAAGCACACGCCTTGGCTTTGAGATATAAGGATACTGAATTGCGGCTGATACTCATGTATCAGGATATCTCGTCTCCATGGTTCGAGTCCAGCCCGCCCCTTGTCGTCCCAAACGAAGTTTTGTCTAAGACTTTGTTCAACAAGTTCAACATTTGGCAGAAACTCAGTTACAGAAGCTACATTCAGGAATACCAACTCGCCCTTTCACTCTTGAGGGTTTGGAGTTCCACTCAACCTGACCAGGCTGATCAGCTCTATCTACACATTTGCCTTTATAATGAACACACTTGTTAATAAGAACAGCAGTTACAAAGCCCCGTTTAAACATATTGTTTTCCCATGTTCGTCTGCAGGCAGATGTCGCTGTACACGCAAGTATTTCGCCAGTCTAGAAATCAGTTCATCCGCCATCTGTCTTCCTTCAGGGTAAAGCGTCAGTCTCGTTCTAAATGTATTCTTTCTAAAGACTATGTACTCATGATATAGAACTTATTTGAATGCCCATGTTGACGTGCAGTAGCCAGTACTTCACGATCTCATTGCAAAAGATGTTTACCGTTTAGCCAGATTGATTCGTATTTAGTAGGACATGTAGCACAATATGTTGACCAGGAAGTTACTTAGAACATATGTGAACCACATATCAGTGCCTCGTCTGGCGCCAGGTTAAGGATGATTAAATAAAAAAAAAACACCATATAATGGTCAAACCAGAGTTTTCACTGTGTGGCCAATCAGCTACTATTGTTTTCCCCAAAGATATACATAAGCTGTCAAACTTCTAGGGAAATTGTTTTCGAAATACCCGTCTAGTGTCCAGGTCCCAGTTTCCACAAATAAAGAGTTAGCAAACTAATAAGAGGAATTTTAAAACGATGAGCGTGAACTTTTAGTGAAACGTTTATTACCCTTTTCCCCGTCTGCTAACCCCCCTCCCCATATAACTGCTGGATCTAGAAAGTGTTCACACGTAAAGATGTTTGCATGTTAATGACTAGAACACGAGACGGGCATGAAAAGGTTACTCGAATAACGGATGACTACATTACGCCGACATAAAATAAATGCTTACACATCAACAATTGAAGACATTAGTTCACTACTGATCCACAGTTCTCCATCTATTCAGCAATTGCACAAGCTGGATCACGCTGACATTTTACTGCACGGTAACATCTTCTCAATCAATCGATAGTAAAAAAAGAAACACACACACTCTGCCATCTATCTAAATTTCATAAATAAACCAAATAGTTTTATGCTTAAAACAAACTCAAACAAAATATAAACAATACTTTAAAAAAAAAAAAGCTTATCTAAGATGAAAACCCCAACATTTACAGACATGCCTCTCAATACTGTAAGAATCATTTACCTTTTTTGATAACAAACAAAATTAATTAATTACATATATTTAATTAACTAATTGATTAATTTAAAAAAAAAATCACAACTCCGAGAAGACGGAGATTTTTAAATCCGGGATTTTTAGGACGCCCCTGAGTCAAACCCAACTTGAATGGGTACGAGTTTAGATGGGAAAAAGTAAAGGCTGTTGGTTGTTGTGCTTGTTAACCGTAGCCATAGAAACAGATGACCTTAACATCATCTGCCCCATAGATCGCGATGTCTGAAACGGAAACTTTACTTCTTTTTACCGCGCATGTCAGTTCATGTGATATTTAAATCATTTAATTATTTATTTTGTAATGTAACACTGTCCTCAAAGTATCATCAAAGTACCATCAAAGTACCATCAAAGTATCATCAAAGTATCATCAAAGTATTGTTACGATCTCACTATCCAGGCTCTCTGCAAACTGCACCATACACCACCAACTTAAAGAACTTGACAACTCAGGGCTCCAAAGTAACGTAACAGTTTAATAGTTGAATAAATAACAGCCAATACTGTACAATTGGCTACACGTACACTGTACAAATATCCCTCCGATAACACCGTACCGCCGTATCAACTCTTGCACTGGCCTCTCCGTCTCGTTCCGAGCTTGCACTGGGTTCAACAGTTCAGGACTGACTTCACACACTAGGCTCGTGGTGTCGGACTCGATCGCAGACCAAGATCAAGACGCCAGTCGTCTCAACTTTACTTGACAGTACTCCGCACTGAACCGTCGTAATGCTCCTTACAGTACCACACCGTTGAGCTGAGCTGTAGTCGACCGTGTTCTGAGCCCTGTCGTGAACCTTCTGTCGTGAACCTTCTGTCGTGAACTTCCTTCCTGAACCGTCTTGACTGCGACACCTCCGCTCTTTATATAGGGTCCCTACTGGCCTTCTAGAACCGGACAGAACGTCGCTCGACCATACTGTGTGTCGGATGACTACAACCCTCGTGACGCTCCTGGGCTCTGTTCACGACGTCGATCCTTCCCGAACCGTCGTGTTGACACTCGTCTCGGCTGACCGTCGTAACTCGTCACGGTTGACGCTCGTCTAGCGCTGGCCTGGGGCGATTTGCGTCGGCTGACTACACTCACACTACTACCCCCATTTGTGCCACCACCAGGTTTATAACAGTATCATCAAAGTATCATTGAAAATGTCTTTCACTTGTGCGTACAACGGACCAACCGAGACCTTTCGTTAGCGAAGGCCTCAACACTGACCTGTGACGTGGCAACGAGCTATTGGTTCCACTGCCCACAGGTTGTGACGTTGCAGGTCAGTGTTTGAGGCCTACTCTAACGTCTAATGTTTCAACAGTATGAAGATTTGCAGGTCACAATGACCAAAACTCCAGCCCTGAAACCAGACGAGAAAATCATCAAATTTGGTTCTCATTTTTCGGACCACATGCTAGAAATCAATTGGTCCGAAGAGAAAGGTTGGGGAGTTCCAAAGATCAAACCAACGACCTCATTTCAGATGCACCCAGCTTCCAAAGTTTTGCAATATGCTTCTCAGGTTAGTTACAATTGACCATAGACTGTCTACATTGGTAGAGTGCAATACATACACACACAAAAAAAAGAGGAAACGGATAATTCTATGGATAGACATTGCAATCGACCCCAAATTATTTTTTTTTAAACTAACGGAGTTCACAAATTCATAATGAGTGTTTAATTGCTCTATTAACTTTGACAATTTGGTCCCCCAGAAAGTTGGGTTCCAATACATTGACTCGTTTGACTCAACACTTTGCATGCCTCATCAGCTTGCTGGTTTTGAATCTTCAATCAATGTAAATTACTAATCCACTTTAATCACTCTACTCATTGTTTCAGTAATTATAAAAGCTTCCCGTAGAACAGTGTTACTCAAAAAGTGAATGTTTGGTGGTGGGGGGGGGGGTCGACGTTCTGACAAATTAGGATGGAAGAGCCTATCAAAATTTTTTTTTCAAGGAAAAAAAACAAGCATGTAGTTATATGTTCTTGGCTGAATCTTAACCAACTAAAATGACCAATATTTAAACATTAAATTAAAATATATTCAGTTAGTGACGTAATTTTTTTGTTTCTTAAAGGCTTTTTAATTTAATTTTTTCTTTGTCGCAAGAGTTGGGGGCCTTTATTTCCAAACGTCCCCGCAGACGTGTCTCCTCAACTTTCTTCTGTCAGAATGGTTCCAATTCTCTTCACATTCCTACATTGTTATGTCGTCGACATTTTGTATGACCAAAAAGAAAAAAGTCTTAACGTCTTACTCAAAATGAAGTTGAACTTTTGTCGATTACTTCCAGTACAGACGTATGTGCGCTATATGTACTTGAAATGTCCCTCTTATAATAGGGCCTAGTACTACCTAGCGCTGCCTCCTTCTTTATTAGACTTCATTTGACCAGTAATCTTTTTTTGTACTAGGATGAATAGTGTGTGTTCTAGACGTATGATTGGCTTTTATACATTTTACTTCAAAAGAGGTTATCGAAGACAAGGTTGAGACAATTTTTATTGCTATATGAAACTAACACACATATACACACACACACACACCAATAAAATATGTTTGAAGAAAAATGAATCCTCCACCTTTGTTTCAGGCTTTTGAAGGTTTGAAAGCCTACAGGTGTGTGGATGGTCAAATTCGATTATTTCGACCTAATGAGAATTGTAGGCGATTAAAGACATCCGCCCAACGCATCGGCTTGCCGGTAAAATATTTTGATCCTTTGAATTTCAAAGATAGAGAATTGTAAATATGCTAATCGGGGCAGCAGGGAAACTTGCAAAAGGCGCAAGACATAAATTAGGCATGGGAGAGATGTATTTTGCGAGGTCCTCTAGTGGCACAAAGTTATGAATATTCTAAAATAATAAACACCAGTTTATTTTCTGATTTTCTATTAATTCCCGGCGATAAAGATAAAGGCACATTCCTCGTTCGATATGCCAGGACAAATGCTCCTTCTTCCCTAGTGCTATTAGAGCATGGAATGGGTTGCCTGAGTTAGCCAGGAAAACCAGTGATTTGGCAGAATTTAGGTCATTGGTTAATATGCATAACTAAATGCATGACGCGTAGGACGTAATCATCTTCTTTTTTGAAGTAATGTCTGTATTATATACGATAAGAAGATTACAGTTGAATGAAAGTCTAGTCTGTGTTATTGTACGATAACAGTTCAATGATAGTCTAGTCTGTGTTATTGTACATCTCGAGAGAAACTAATTTTGACATTTATGGCGATTTTTTGTGGTGTTCACGGTGAAGTCCGCGAGTCTCCTAGGACCGCGAGTCCGCCCACGTCGCCCACGCCTTGCGCCGCCTCTGAATTTCAACCAGAAATTTTTGTAGTTTGTTTTTAACAATGAAAAAAAAAAAATGATTGTGTTTACACAATCATTCTGTAGCAAACATTTTCAAAACATTCAAGGCAATACATTATTAGACTCGGATTTCTATAGGCCACTTAGAACTAGTATCTTTTAAGTAGTCCTACATGTTATTTAGGTTTCCAAATTTAAACTGAACATTGTTGTGACTACTTATAAAATTAATAATATATTTCTATTTTCATTGATTAAATCTTTTCGTAATGAGAAACATTCATTCTGTTTCCAACGATAACTCTTTGATATTTTTTTCAAGGATTTTGATCAGATTGAATTGTTAAGATGTTTGAAGAAATTAATCAGCATTGACCATGAATGGGTGCCCCAATCTATTAATAGTTCACTGTATATACGACCTACATTTATTGGGACAGAGGTGAGTCTGCTCAATGTTCATTAATGATAATAAAATATCAAACTAAAAATAGACGAAGGGAAGAACAAATTATAAATAGTTTTTTTTTTTTATAATTTCTTCAGCCCACTTTAGGAGTTAACAATTCTAGCATGGCCAAATTGTTTGTCATTACAAGTCCTGTTGGATCCTATTTTCCTACTGCCCTAGAGCCTCTGAGTCTACTGGCAGACCCACATTACATCCGAGCTTGGCCCGGTGGATGTGGTAGTTACAAAATTAGCAGGTCAGAGAGAAAGAGCAGCATTTTAGTTTTAAAAAATCATAACATTTTCAATTCAAAAGTGTCATATTTTAAGTTTAGTCATGTTAGTGTTTTAGATTTAAAAAATCAATTCAAAAGTGTCATATTTTAAGTTTAGTCATGTTAGTGATTCAGTTTTAAAAAATCAATGCAAAAGTGTCATATTTTAAGTTTAGTCATGTTAGTGATTCAGTTTTAAAAAATCAATGCAAAAGTGTCATATTTTAAGTTTAGTCATGTTAGTGTTTTAGTTTTAAAAAATCAATTCAAAAGTGTCATATTTTAAGTTTAGTCATGTTAGTGTTTTAGTTTTAAAAAATCAATTCAAAAGTGTCATATTTTAAGTTTAGTCATGTTAGTGTTTTAGTTTTAAAAAATCAATTCAAAAGTGTCATATTTTAAGTTTAGTCATGTTAAAGTTTTAAATTTAAAAAAACAACAACAAATGAATTGCCATTAGAAAGTACATTGAGACATAATTCCTTATTCCATTAAACTTACTTTATTTTTTCACTTCAAATAAAAAATGGGGCTAATATAGAGTCTATGATACTGCCTGTGTGGACTGAAGCTACTTAAGATTGATTCTGGATTATGTTGAACAAATGAACATGTTATTGCATTTCCTCACTTTGTGCAACATGGAAACATCTGACCTAAAAACAAAAAGCTTGAATTTGAAATTATTATCAAATGATAGATTTTTTAAAAATTAAAAAAAAAAGCGAATTGACAGCAGGCAAATATAGCGTACATGCTATAAACATTGTAAACATTTCTTAACCAAAATAAACATAAAACAAAAATAGATCATAATATATATATTTATTTTGGAAATATTGCTAGATTCTACTGTGTAAATCAATGAAATAAGTCTGACTGCCAATGCTTTCAAAATTAATATTTTATTGTTAAAATTGACACAGACAATTTACAGATTATTTGCAACATAGTATAAATAATTAAAACTGTTTTGAGTTTAAAAATTTGAATTTCTTTCCTGACACAGCAACTATGCTCCAACTGTGCCAATTCAGAGTCAAGCCCTCAAGAAATATGGATGTCAGCAAATGTTGTGGCTATTTGGAGATGATCATCAGATGACAGAAGCTGGCACTATGAATCTTTTTATTTACTGGGTCAATGAACAAGGAGGTTTATTTCTCTGAAATAGATAATGATTCCTTAATGCGTTGCATGTGCAATAATATCTACATAAAATGGGATCATGAAACAAAAACTATGTTCAACATTACTTCTGAAATTTTTTTATGGAATGTATGTTTGAACTTTTTTTTAAAGAAAATATTTTCTATTATTACAATAATGAAACAAAATGTTTATTTTTGGACAGAGAAAGAACTTATAACGCCACCTCTCAATTCAGGATTAGTGTTACCTGGCATCACACGCAAATCCATCCTAGAACTCTGTCTTGAATGGGTACATTTTAATATTTTAAAAAATTTGTTCTTGTCTAGCTTTCTGTGATTCACAAAGAACACTAATTTAGGTAATTAAAAATCAATAACAACAAATACTATTTGTACTTAGGAAAAAAAAAGTACAGTATAAAAGCACCCCTTTTAGACCCTGTCATCTATAGGACAGATGATGTTAAGGTTAATTGTTTTATTGGCAGACGGTTAATGGTGTGTCATATGGCCAGCACAATGACTAAACGCATTTACTTTCCCAACCAAAGTTTGGTACCCCATTATAGTTGGGTGAAGTTAGTCTTTGCCAAGATTCGAACCAGGGACTTCTTTACTCAGGTGCCAAGCACTTTACCACTCAGCCACCATGCCCCATTTTTTGTATTTAGACAGAATGAATTGAATGAAATATTTAGATCTACTCATGATAATGCAGATGTAGTTTATTATTGTCTTGATTATGTGTACAGTTATTATTTGTCACAAGTTTATTGTTTATAGAGAAGACTTTCATCCCCCCCCCCCTTTTCAAGGACAGCGATTAAAATTTCTCAATATGTTTGTTCCTGGCCACATTATCAACAACCATCAAGGCCACTTGCACTAAGCTTATACTGCTTCATTATGAACTTGAATTAAGCTTATAGGCCTACTGCTTCATTATGCACTTGAACTAAGCTTATACTGCTTCATTATGAACTTGAATTAAGCTTATAGGCCTACTGCTTCATTATGCACTTGAACTAAGCTTATAGGCCTACTGCTTCATTATGCACTTGAACTAAGCTTATAGGCCTACTGCTTCATTATGCACTTGAACTAAGCTTATAGGCCTACTGCTTCATTATGCACTTGAACTAAGCTTATAGTCCTACTGCTTCATTATGCACTTGAACTAAGCTTATAGGCCTACTGCTTCATTATGCACTTGAACTAAGCTTATAGGCCTACTGCTTCATTATGCACTTGAACTAAGCTTATACTGCTTCATTATGCACTTGAACTAAGCTTATACTGCTTCATTATGCACTTGAACTAAGTTTATAGGCCTACTGCTTCATTATGCACTTGAACTAAGCTTATAGGCCTACTGCTTCATTATGCACTTGAACTAAGCTTATAGGCCTACTGCTTCATTATGCACTTGAACTAAGCTTATAGGCCTACTGCTTCATTATGCACTTGAACTAAGCTTATAGTCCTACTGCTTCATTATGCACTTGAACTAAGCTTATAGTCCTACTGCTTCATTATGCACTTGAACTAAGCTTATAGGCCTACTGCTTCATTATGCACTTGAACTAAGCTTATAGTCCTACTGCTTCATTATGCACTTGAACTAAGCTTATAGGCCTACTGCTTCATTATGAACTTGAACTAAGCTTATACTGCTTCATTATGCACTATTGGTAGAAGTTTTGAGGAGCTTGACAGCATTTTCACCACTAACTGGATATGACCAGTAGGTCATAGTTTGGATTTTACTGTTTTATGTCAACAAATAAAGCTCTACTGACGACAATGGACGACTTTTAATTTTACTGACAGGATATTCTCTATACTTGCCTTGTTGTTGTTTTTTTATTAATATCTTTTTTTTTGTTTTTTTTAAATTATATTTTCAGAAAGAATTTAAAGTTTCTGAGAAATCTATTTCAATGAAAACATTTAGTGAAGCTTTAAAGCTAGGACGTGTAAGTGTGACATAAGATCTTTAAAAATTAATTGCTGCTTAGGAAATTAACAAACAAATAACTGAACAGCTTTTTAATCAGGACTTTCAAATAAATGTTTATGTCTGATTTTTTTCTCAATATTTTTTAAAAATTTTAACTCTATTATTATTATTATATTTATTATTAGGTCCTATATTATATTATATACTATTATATTATATTATATTATATTATATTTTAAAAACTCCTAGGAGTATTCTAGATAAATAGAATTTTTTTTGGTCAAAATAGACAATCCTAGCAGAGCAGATGATTTAAAAAATTGACAATTTGATTCCATTTTACATTCCATACACTAATGTGGCACTTTTAACATCAACGAGTATTAACCAACCCCTATATATTATTCATATCACTTATCAACAGGTTAAAGAAGTATTTGGAGCAGGAACTGCCTGTGTTGTATGTCCAGTCAACAAAATTCTATATCTCGACCAAGAACTTTCACTTAAAATAGACACACACAATAGTCTGACTCAGAGAATTTACAAAGAGCTGATTGATATTCATGTAAGAACTCAGTCCAATATAATCCAGTAATAGCAAATAGTTGCCAATAAAGTTTCTTGCCCCGAGCACACATTTTGATCACTATGTCTCTGTATGGAAGGCACCCACCATGTATACTTCCCCAAACATATGGATTACTTGAATCTCTATATGTCTATATACACAATTTGTCTGGAGGTGTAACTTATTAGTTTAACTTAATCTGCTTTCACATGCTTTCTTTTTGCTTATACTCATATATATATATATATATATATATATATATATATATATATATTAGAACCTAAAAATGTAAAATTTCTTTATTGATCAAAAAGCAAGATGTGATTTAATTAATTTTTGTCATTAAAAAAAAAGCATCAAAGAAAAACAGTTTATAAACAATCACAGAGGTCAAAGTGTCTTTATAAAATATGGAGTTGAATCGCACCATGTTTGTATTACAAGATGTTCCTCTCTCTCTAGTATTATCGCAAGCCACATCATTGGATGGAGGATGTTGATGACGAAGAAGAGAGTATCACAGATCGTGGTTAAGAGACATTGTTCTTAAGAAAGACAGATAGGATTAACCCTGACAGAATGTAACTAGATGCTTTCTCACTTCTTGATGAACTCTTTCCTTAATTTTAATAAATGTATTTTGAGCTAGATATTTAAAAATAGTAAGCTCTTTTCTAGAATTTCAAATTCATTTCGTATGCATGTTTTTAATTAAAAACTTGTTTCATTAAAAACTATTCTTTATGATAAAGCCATTAAAATTTTGTTAACTTTCTTTTATTTTTATTTGCTTTTTTTTCCCCCATTAAAAAATATTAGTGCACACACAAACACACATGCATATATGACATTATATATCTTCAAGCATTTTTCTAGATTACATCTTGAGAATATGAGCATTCCAAAGAAGATTTTTGCTAGCTATCAGAGAGGTGGTATTGCTGCTGGCCCCGTCATCTGAATTTTCATCAATGGACATTATTATGGAAAGACTAAAGTGAATTTTGTTTAACTTAAATGAATCTGTGCTGGCATGACGTAAAATTTTATATAGTAATAATAAAAATAATCATTAAAAAAATGCTCAGTGGACACTTTTATTGGACTGCAATGAACTTTGTTCCTGTCAGTAGGCTGGAAATATTAATAGTTTTAAACAGTTATAATAATGGCAATATGTTGCAAGGGAAGTAACAAATAAATATATGACAATTTAGTAGTTGTCCATCCTACATTATCACCTATACTGTACCCATTTATCTAATGTAGTGTCATCAGTTGACTGGGAATAGGGTTAAAGCCTTTACACAATTGATTGGGAATAGTGTTAAAACCTATTCCCAGTTGGCTGGGAATAGGGGTCGACTATGTTATGTAATAGAAAGTAATACCTCGTTACCTACGAAATTTAAAATGTAGTCTTGGCTTTAAGCTTGTCATTTAGCATTTATGGTGTTAATTTAGGTTGAGGCACCTAATAGTCGAGTGATGCCTCCGCAAAAATACTAGGTAAGCAATGCAGGTTTCAATATCGCGAAACCGTTGCACCAGAACTTTAAAGATTTACATTGCATGTCAATAAACGTTACAAATTACTAGCTATATTTTGGTCATTTTGTCAGATCTTTTTGTTGTTAAATTAAAATTTTTAAAATCATTATTTTAAACAAATATTAAATTTTATTTTTGTTTTAATTTATACATATATTTTTAATTTTTAAAAATATTAATAATGATAAAATAAAAACAAAAGTCTTTTTCTTTTTCAAACGATTTCAATTTTTTATTTGTATTCGGTTAACTCCCTTTACATACACATTTCAAACTGCTAAACGAGGAAATGAAATATGAAGATTTTATATGAAATGAATGAACAAACATGAATTACGACATAGTCTAAATCAGTAATGCCAAAAGTACGGTCCGCAAACCACATCTGGCCCGCAACTTCTGTCCATAGTACTTTTAATAGGCATGTAAAAAAAAAAAAAGTATCATTGGTGCATTTTACAATTAATTATATTCAGGTAGGCCTATAATTCTAAACTTCATACCTACAAAAGGTTGGCTTTGAGTGTAGAAAGCATGTGCTAGCTTGTAAGCCTTGTTGTAAGATCGCAATTTATTAGCATTATTATTATTTGAATGTCTATTTTTTAATCCAATACTGTCCTGCTTTTGAAAAATTAACAAATAAACTCGAATTAGGCTCAATCTTGTGTCATTCTAGCAATCACATTTTTAACAAAAAATAATATTTACAAAGGTTTAATGTATCAATCTTCTGTATGTACTTTTAATGTATGCAAATTAAACACGCGAAGAGAGTATTAACAATATGCTACTATCGTTTGAACTATTCGTAGGTGAACCCTTTGTCGTGGACCATTTGTCGGTGAACGATATGTCGTGTAAACTGTTGTCTGTGAACGATTTGTCGTGGAACCTTTCTAATTGTCACGAGGGGCAGACGAAGTCTAGTCTCACCGCATTCCTTGAGTTAGTTTAGACTAGTTTAGAGAGAGGCAGCTTGACAAGGTGTTTGAGTTTAATGAGTTTTCAGCAAAGGGGAGATAACAAAAGAAAAATTTTGACATTTCTGATTAGCATAAAGGGAGAGTATGCATGATCAAAATTAATGCTGCTAACTTGTATGATATCTTAATCTGAGCTATTCACGTTTAATCACAATCTAATAAAAGCATTAGATATGAGCCACGGGGGAAATGGGGGGGGGGAATTGAAACCCCAATCCATGACATAAAATACGTCAGACATCGACCTTTTTTTTTTTTACCAGTCGCTGGGATCCTCGATCTCGTAAAGCAAGGGGAATGACCATTCCATTCACCAAGGAAAGAAAACGAGTCACCAAATAAACGAGAAAGGGGATTAGACTTGGGGCCATAGTCAAAGACCAAAGCCAAAGTACAGTTTTATTATTCTGTTAATAAACAATGTTCACGACCTTCTACGAAATATAAGTGAAATAAACTCTATCGCGTGTGAGAGTCTGTGAGCCTGGGACTCTGGTATCCCAACAGAACTGTGAGAGTCTGTGAGCCTGGGACTCTGGTATCCCAACAGAACTGTGAGAGTCTGTGAGCCTGGGACTCTGGTATCCCAACAGAACTGTGAGAGTCTGTGAGCCTGGGACTCTGGTATCCCAACAGAACTGTGAGAGTCTGTGAGCCTGGGACTCTGGTATCCCAACAGAACTGTGAGAGTCTGTGAGCCTGGGACTGTGGTATCCCAACAGAACTGTGAGAGTCTGTGAGCCTGGGACTGTGGTATCCCAACAGAACTGTGACAGTCTGTGAGCCTGGGACTCTGGTATCCCAACAGAACTGTGAGAGTCTGTGAGCCTGGGACTCTGGTATCCCAACAGAACTGTGAGAGTCTGTGAGCCTGGGACTCTGGTATCCCAACAGAACTGTGAGAGTCTGTGAGCCTGGGACTCTGGTATCCCAACAGAACTGTGAGAGTCTGTGAGCCTGGGACTGTGGTATCCCAACAGAACTGTGAGAGTCTGTGAGCCTGGGACTCTGGTATCCCAACAGAACTGTGAGAGTCTGTGAGCCTGGGACTCTGGTATCCCAACAGAACTGTGAGAGTCTGTGAGCCTGGGACTCTGGTATCCCAACAGAACTGTGAGAGTCTGTGAGCCTGGGACTCTGGTATCCCAACAGAACTGTGAGAGTCTGTGAGCCTGGGACTGTGGTATCCCAACAGAACTGTGAGAGTCTGTGAGCCTGGGACTCTGGTATCCCAACAGAACTGTTAGAGTCTGTGAGCCTGGGACTCTGGTATCCCAACAGAACTGTGAGAGTCTGTGAGCCTGGGACTCCCAACAGAACATACCTGCTCTACCAACATGGATGTGACAACATAATAACAGGCAGACTGGGACACATCTGAGCATCGTGTCATTAGTTCCTCCATCGAGCCAGCTATGTTTCGCACCCTTTGCCGTTGTCAATTACCTCGAATTTCCTAATGCTTTCATAACTTCTAGTCATGGTAACTGTATTGTAGTGCTCTGGTATTGCGAGCCCACGATTGGTTCTCTAATTGGCATACAAGACTAGATTAACACACGGATTGGCGTAGGCCGTAGATCTAGTGATCTACTCTTTTGAAGGTTCGTAATTCATTCGTAATGTATAAGAGAAATGCATATTTATATATTATACATTTGTGTTCAATATGTCTACGTTCTATAGACCTATACCAGTCTGTGTTTTAAAATTATTGCTTTTAACATATCAAGCTTATAAAAACACTAATATATATATATTTATTAATGTTTATTTATTTTTAACAAAGTTGAATGTTAAATTCATTAACCTACGTAGGAGACTGTGGAGTACAGGTTTCAGTAACAGCTTTGACTTCACTCACTTCACTAGCCTAATCCTTGTGCCAACAGAAGATCTAACGGAGCGTAACATTTGTCTGTCATGTCTAGAATCTAAAATTGTAATATATTTTAAGCTCTTACCAAACGAGTTTCCAAGAAAGAATTTTTTCAAACCATTTCTCTGATCATACTTTTGAAAATAAAAGATTCGTTCAATTAAAAAAACACTCATTTTATTTAGTAACGGATTTTAAAATGTGCAATTCTCTATAAACTGTGTACATTTCTCAAAGTGATACTTTTGTGAGACCATTGCGAAATTGTTCGGTCAAAACGTTGCAAGCTTGGGAGCAAGTGTGACACTTTAGTTTTGTCCACATTTTGTGCGAAGGAAAACTAATAATAAGCTGTAGATTTAATTACAAGACATCGAAGACAATACTTTACTTTAGGACACATTTTCGCTCAAGAGAATTTCAAATGACCTAAAATAACACAACAACAATTTAGATTAAAACAAGACTTCAAAAGGTAAGAAAAAACCTATACATTTATATTTGCTTTTATATGTATGAGAACGAAGAAAAAAAAAACAAGTTGAGAATAAAAAATCAAAGATCTTGAAGTCATTGATCTAGGGCTATCGGACACCTCTACACCCTTAGGAGGAGATAAAAAAAAAAGAGCACAAAACCTTACAAAGGAGGACCCCCCCCCCCCAAAAAAAAAAGGCTAAACTGTAAAAACTAGGAGCACAGTGTATGGGTATTTAAATAAATCAAAAAGGCTATAAAACTACTTAGTGGAACTATAAGTATAACTTTAAGCATCGGCTCAAGGGCGGGTAATGCTCTTTAACAATTCTTCAAATTGTACTTTGTGAGATTAATGCCCCTCGCAGAGTCAGTGTCCATGGCATTGACTATTTCTCTCTTGTGTCCATTGCATATTGAGTCATTATTGACTATTTCTCTCTTGTGTCCACATTTATACCAATATACCTCAATACTATAAGATTTATTTTCCGTTCTCGCTATCAAAAAAAATTAATTAATCGTCATTATTTAATTAGATAATTGTTGTTTTTTAAAACTGATTCATGTTTTGCTATGAACAATGAAACATTGCGCAAAGTTTCAACTATAGACTTATATAGACATTAATAAATATAGACTGAAAAAAGGAAATAACTTCATGTAACTTAAAAACATGTACATCTATTGTTGTCGGATTTCCGAATTCTGAAAAGTTGCATGATCTTCAGTCTTAGAGATTAAACAAAACTATACTGCTCATAAATGCTGTATAATAAAGTACACAAAATTGCAAGTCACAGATTTTCGTTTCATAAAACTCTTTTATCGGCCAGTCTATATTTATTTATGTCTATGGTTTCAACTTGATCTGAGAATTAGAAATGACAGAAATAACGGGTTCAAGACTTGCACTAAAAAGACAGTCACAGACAGAGTGATTTGGGAATAAGTTGAGGATTTAGCTGATATCAGTTTTGCAATAACAGATCTGAGGATCTCTCAATAAAAGATTTCTTTTGAACTGCCTAAAATATGCAAACACTTAGGTTCAAGAAAGTAGGTGGCTGTCAACGAGAAGTCCTCCTTCTGCTATTTTTAAGTTAGTTTGTACTTTAAACAAGAAGATATGAAGAATGACATTCAAAGATGGAGAGGGATAGATGAATGGAGAGGGATAGATGAATGGAGAGGGATAGATGAATGGATACACTGCGTTCCAAGCGATACCAGTTAAACAACAACAGGGAAAGTCGGACGTTTTCACACTTAATGCCATGGCCCCCGGACACAATCTCAAAAAAGAGGACATCCCCTCCTTTTACCGGACTTCTAAAAATCCTACCTCAATATCTTCAACGTTTTTGTATAAAAGTCGAAAAGACAGTCCTGGAACTAATGACAATACGTATGAATAGTTCTAGTCACTTCTAGTTTGTCAAAGTAATGACAATACGTATGAATAGTTCTAGTCACTTCTAGTTTGTCAAAGTAATGACCGTATGAATAGTTCTAGTCACTTCTAGTTTGTCAAAGTAATGACAATACGTATGAATAGTTCTAGTCACTTCTAGTTTGTCAAAGTAATGACAATACGTATGAATAGTTCTAGTCACTTCTAGTTTGTCAAAGTAATGACAATACGTATGAATAGTTCTAGTCACTTCTAGTTTGTCAAAGTAATGACAATACGTATGAATAGTTCTAGTCACTTCTAGTTTGTCAAAGTAATGACAATACGTATGAATAGTTCTAGTCACTTCTAGTTTGTCAAAGTAATGACAATACGTATGAATAGTTCTAGTCACTTCTAGTTTGTCAAAGTAATGACAATACGTATGAATAGTTCTAGTCACTTCTAGTTTGTCAAAGTAATGACAATACGTATGAATAGTTCTAGTCACTTCTAGTTTGTCAAAGTAATGACAATACGTATGAATAGTTCTAGTCACTTCTAGTTTGTCAAACTAATGACAATACGTATGAATAGTTCTAGTCACTTCTAGTTTGTCAAAGTAATGACAATACGTATGAATAGTTCTAGTCACTTCTAGTTTGTCAAAGTAATGACAATACGTATGAATAGTTCTAGTCACTTCTAGTTTGTCAAAGTAATGACAATACGTATGAATAGTTCTAGTCACTTCTAGTTTGTCAAAGTAATGACAATACGTATGAATAGTTCTAGTCACTTCTAGTTTGTCAAAGTAATGACAATACGTATGAATAGTTCTAGTCACTTCTAGTTTGTCAAAGTAATGACAATACGTATGAATAGTTCTAGTCACTTCTAGTTTGTCAAACTAATGACAATACGTATGAATAGTTCTAGTCACTTCTAGTTTGTCAAAGTAATGACAATACGTATGAATAGTTCTAGTCACTTCTAGTTTGTCAAAGTAATGACCGTATGAATAGTTCTAGTCACTTCTAGTTTGTCAAAGTAATGACAATACGTATGAATAGTTCTAGTCACTTCTAGTTTGTCAAAGTAATGACAATACGTATGAATAGTTCTAGTCACTTCTAGTTTGTCAAAGTAATGACAATACGTATGAATAGTTCTAGTCACTTCTAGTTTGTCAAAGTAATGACAATACGTATGAATAGTTCTAGTCACTTCTAGTTTGTCAAAGTAATGACAATACGTATGAATAGTTCTAGTCACTTCTAGTTTGTCAAAGTAATGACCGTATGAATAGTTCTAGTCACTTCTAGTTTGTCAAAGTAATGACAATACGTATGAATAGTTCTAGTCACTTCTAGTTTGTCAAAGTAATGACAATACGTATGAATAGTTCTAGTCACTTCTAGTTTGTCAAAGTAATGACAATACGTATGAATAGTTCTAGTCACTTCTAGTTTGTCAAAGTAATGACAATACGTATGAATAGTTCTAGTCACTTCTAGTTTGTCAAAGTAATGACAATACGTATGAATAGTTCTAGTCACTTCTAGTTTGTCAAAGTAATGACAATACGTATGAATAGTTCTAGTCACTTCTAGTTTGTCAAAGTAATGACAATACGTATGAATAGTTCTAGTCACTTCTAGTTTGTCAAAGTAATGACAATACGTATGAATAGTTCTAGTCACTTCTAGTTTGTCAAAGTAATGACAATACGTATGAATAGTTCTAGTCACTTCTAGTTTGTCAAACTAATGACAATACGTATGAATAGTTCTAGTCACTTCTAGTTTGTCAAAGTAATGACAATACGTATGAATAGTTCTAGTCACTTCTAGTTTGTCAAAGTAATGACAATACGTATGAATAGTTCTAGTCACTTCTAGTTTGTCAAAGTAATGACAATACGTATGAATAGTTCTAGTCACTTCTAGTTTGTCAAAGTAATGACAATACGTATGAATAGTTCTAGTCACTTCTAGTTTGTCAAAGTAATGACAATACGTATGAATAGTTCTAGTCACTTCTAGTTTGTCAAAGTAATGACCAGGTCTCTGAATCATAACCACCGACATTGTTGTACTGTCGTACTAGTAACCACGCCTCTGTCAAATGATTCTCTGCTGACACTTAGACTACCGCTACTTCTGGTACTAAATACTCATACTTAACGTTATTGCTTTAGGTTTTGAAAAGCATTTTAAAATTATCTGTTCTACAGAAATGATCTTCTCCAAGCAAGTAGGGCTACATCGTCATCTACAAATGTGTGTTCGCGCCCTTTCTTCCTTAAGGGTAAGTTTTCTGGGGCTTTTAAGTGGCGTACACTTTGGTTATTCGTGTCTAGGAAACAGGTTTAAGTGGCTGGGTTTTTCAGAGAATATGACCTTTCTTTCATTTTTGTAAAATTAAATTGCTGTTTAGAAAGGGTAGAAAACCTTAGGGTCATAAGTTCAAATTTCGATTTTAAAAAAGATACTTTGTATTTAATAGCTTTAAAGTGCATCCGTCTGTAATGTTTAAATAGCTTATTAATTGTTGTATATGACTTTTGTATGGGAAAGTAAACTCAATCCTAGTTCTGGCTTCAGACGAGACCGCTTCAGACAATCTCAAATACTGTAGACCCTTGAAAAGTGAAAAAAATAGTAAAACGAAGTAAAGGTGCTCCTTTCAGACCCTGCAGCCTATAGATGCAGAAGATGTAAAGCTCGCCTATTTCTATTGACGGCGGTGTCATGTGGCCAGCACAACGACTAACCATATCAAGTATATACCTATGTAAAGATGCCCATTTGAGTTTGGGTGGACTCAGAGACATCCTAAAAATTTTATCCTTCGATTGGAAAGCCAATCGCTTTACCACTAAGCCAACACGGCCCTCTACCTGAGAGGACCACCTTAATGATGGTACCAGGTGACATTTATTACATCTTTCTCGTCACCTGGATCCATAGTAATATTTACTTTGTAAATCAATAATTATTGATCTTGTCCCTATTCTAGTCTTACAAATATAAATACATTTCTAGCAATCGTTCAAGAGTTTAAGGTATATCTCAAAAGATTTTGTAATTCCTTTTTTTTCTGATTTGTAGCTATACATTTCGTTATTTTAATTGCTTACATAATTATGTCAAATGAATGGCTTACTTTCAGTTGCTTACATAATTATTGGCAGTCCTGTATTTGAAATCCATATACTATTAGGTCAGGTAAAAGCCTCTATTTGTGTTTCTAAACAGTTTGGTCAATGGAACATTTCTTGTATCTATTTGGCGTATGGTAATGATCAGACACGCCTGTATTGCTTGGCACACTTATAGAATCGTTTGATAAAGTCACGTGACTTATGAATTCATTCCACCTTATAGACGTCTCACGATCACACATAATCTAGGCTATTATGTCTGTGACGTTTAGGTTTAATCAATGATCGCGTCTGACTGTCTCGTCTTCAACAAATCAAGGAAACATGTTGAAAGAGAAAAAAAATATCGCAATAATTTAATTGTAGGAGTCCAAACATAAGAAATAATATACGTATCCATTTACTTATCATACCAACTCCTTTAAGAGAAATAGTTGGCGATGTTTTTACCTAACAAGGCTTTTTTTTATCAAATCCTTGAATGCACCTGATGAGAATTTGATAAAAAAAATATTTACGAAAAAAAAAAGACTCTTTTGGCCCTTCCCTCTTTAAGATATATGAAATATGTTGAAAATTGACTTTTAAAAAAAATTATGTTTTCTTTTACTGTATAAATATTGTTATAAACCTGGTGGTGGCACAGAGAGGGGTAGTGGTGTGTGTGTAGACAGCCGACGCAAATCGCCCCAGGCCAGCGCTAGACGAGCGGTCAACCGTGACGAGTTACGTCGGTCAGCCGAGACGAGTGTAAACACGACGGTTCGGGAAGGATCGACGTCGTGAACAGAGCTCTGGAGCGTCACGAGAGTTGTAGTTCTGTCCGGTTCGAGAAGGCCAGTAGGGACCCTATATAAGAGAGGAGGTGTCGCAGTCAAGACGGTCGAGAAAAGGGGCTCAATACAGCAAGGTTCAGAAAGGAGGTTCACGACAGGAGTGCAGAACACGGTCGACTACAGCTCAGCTCAACGGTGTGGTACTGTAAGGAGCATTACGACGGTTCAGTGCGGAGTACTTTCATGTACAGTTGAGATGACTGGCGTCTTGATCTTGGTCTGCGATCGAGTCCGACACAACGAGCCTAGTGTGTGAAGTCAGTCCTGAACTGTTGAACCCAGTGCAAGCCCGGAACGAGACGGAGAGGCCAGTGCAAGAGTTGATACTGCGGAACGGTGTTATCGGAGAGATATTTGTACAGTGTACGTGTTGCCAATTGTACAGTATTGGCTGTTATTTATTCAACTATTAAAGTGTTACGTTACTTTGGAGCCCTGAGTTGTCAAGTTCTTTAAGTTGGTGGTGTATGGTGCAGTTTGCAGAGAGCCTGGATAGTGAGATTCGTAATAATATGTTCAGATAACAGTTCTCTCCTTCAAAATGTTCAGATGTCATTTCTCTTCTACAGTATAAAGATCTTCAGATTACGCTCACCAAAACACCCACTCGCACATCAGGTGACGATCATTTGAAATTTGGGGCTCATATTTCTGACCACATGCTTGAAGTTGACTGGACTGCTGAACATGGATGGGATATCCCACAAATCAAACCTGTCAGCCCCCTACACATACACCCAGCAGCCAAAGTTCTGCACTATGCTTCTGAGGTTTGTATAGTCTTTGTAATACGTAAGTAGTAGACAGAAATCTGTTGGCTTCGTTGTGGCATAGAAATATCATTGCCGTTAGACAAATGTACAAATATTAGGGATTTCCTACTATCAGAGTAATCTCCTCTTTCTTTACAATTAGATTTTTAAAATCTAAATTGAATTTCAATGTTGCCAACTTAATCTAAAAAAAAAAGAGCGACAAACGGAAGAGTTTAGAAAATGTGATTCTGTGATGCTAAACAAGTAAAAACAAAAAAAAAACATAGTTTATCAACACGTCCTTTAGTCTATACACCGGATACACCAAAACGCTAGCTATTTATAGTTTTTCATTCGTTGATGAAAATATCTAATTGATAAAAAAAAAAACTCCAATTTCTTCAAACTTTTGACATAAATATGTCAGAAATTAACTTACACTTACATTTATTCACAATTTCAGATTTTTGAGGGCTTGAAGGCCTATAGATGTGTTGATGGCAAGGTCAGGTTGTTTCGACCCAGAGAGCACCTAAGACGTATGTCTGCTACAGCTGAACGTGCTTGCTTACCAGTACGATCTAGTCATGTTTTTGTTTTTCGTCCAAAGAACTTTTTTTCTGGCTAAAGGATGAACTAGAACACTGTTATTTTATTGATAATACTCCATTATTTACTACAATACATGATTTAAAAACAAATAAAATAAATAATCTAATTGAAAATACGTTTCACCAGTTTAATGTGTAAAACTTTAGCAGCTGGATATAAAGGACCACAATATATAACATTCCAGGTTAATAATAAATCGCTAATAAACCTATAACGATACTAGTCAATGAAATCTGTACTCCAGTTATCACAAGAAAAGGTATGTCCCATTACTCCTAAATAACTAGAATCATTCATACTCCCCCTTCCTCCATGTCGTAGAAAATCAAAAACAATCAGTCCACATAAAGTACATACTGTTCCATGGGCGTAGCCAGGGGTTTTGAATTTTAAAAAGCAACAGCTCCAGAGATTTTTTAGTTTAAAACCCCCAACAGATGATTTTGACAATGATTTTGACACTAAAACTTCCTTTTCGATATAAAATCTAAAGAAAACTACAGTCACCTAATTCCAAGAGCGTATTCAAGAGAGGTTACACATTTCTACTAGTGGCGGGGCTCCGTTAATAAAGTGCAGTGAATAGTTATCTGCCGAAATTGAAAAAGACTAAATGTGGCTCAACAAAGATGGCTAAGATAGATTTTAGGAGTCAGTTATAGAGATCGGGTCTAAATCAAGGAAATCCTATGCCGAACTGGGAGTCAACCCCTTAGTAAGATTGTGACAGAGAGTCGCATGAGGTTTGCGGGACATGTTCTCCGACAAAATAAATTACGAATAATAAGAGTTGCGATGACGTCCTAGTACAACTTGGCGCCACACATTCATGGAGGTCCTCAGAGCAGGTGGGAAGAGGCTTCAGACATTACCAGTGACAGATTTCTGTGGAATCAGCTTGACGGCAAATGCGCCAAACGGAGCGGGAGGGTCTAAGTCAGTAAGAATAGCACCTTAGGTTTTTGAAATAAAACTTTTTAATAGCAGAATAATGCACTGTAGATACCTCAGAATATGCATTTTGTTGGCTTTCAATACCAGAAATAGTGGTATGACCGAAAAGTCATAACAGTCAAAATAAACTTTTCACTGTGTGGCCAATTAGCTAGTCATTTTTTCCCCAGACATACACATAAACAAAGTCAAACTTCTAGGAAAATCGTTAGAGCCGTTTTCGAAATACCGTTCCAACACCCACCTTTTACACACAAAGAGTGTGCAAGCTAATAAAAACATTACATTCAGTCTTAACATTCATGCTACTGACCATACATGTTATGACCATACATGTTATGACCATTTATCCTACTGACCATACATGCTACTGACCATACATGTTATGACCATATATCTTACTGACCATACATCCTAATGATCATGCATGCTACTGACCATACATCTTACTGACCATACATCCTACTGACCATAGATGTTAGTGACCATTCATGTTATGACCATACATCTTAGTGACCATATATTCTACTGACCATACATCCTACTGACCATACATGTTATGACCATTCGTGCTACTGACCATACATCCTATTGACCATACATCTTAGTGCCCATACATCCTACTGACCATACATCTTACTGACCTTACACCCTACTGACCATACATGCTACTGACCATACATCTTAGAGACCATACATCCTACTGACCATACATCCTACTGACAGTGGGCATCGAACGATTCATTGATGTATTAAAAGCCTATACTGAAATAGATGAAAACTATCATGAAGCTTTAAATCTCGTTTAACAGTTTTGTTTTGTTTTTCTCTTGAAGGCTTTTGACCAGAGTGAGTTTTTAAAATGTATCCAAAAATTAATCAGCGTTGATCAGGAGTGGGTTCCAGATAGCAAAAACCAATCCCTCTATGTGAGGCCAACACTGATTGGAACAGAGGTAACTTGAACTTGCTTGACAAGTATTAAACAGTAGTATTTCAACAAATTACACATTTGACTAATGCCACTCTGCCTTAACGTTAACAAACCACCTCAACGGCATATATCTAACAGATGGACATTTTTTGTTTAGTTGATAGTTTGTAAACAGTTCAAACTTCCGCTTTCAAAACGTTGCTGTTTAGTCTCAATGGGTCCTGGTTCATGCATTCTGGACTGTCGTCTCCATGGTCCCGGGTTCAAACTGCAGTCCCTTGCCGTCCTGCTCAAGGTTTAAGCCCAGAAGGAACATGTGAAACAAAGTGGCCAGACTTTCAAAAAGTTGAGGCTATTTAAAATTATCATTGATATAGAGGTTTTGTAACTGTGCGGTGACATGATAATGATGATAATAATGAAAACATGTTCTTATTAATCTAAAGTTAATATCAACTCTGTCTGTCTGTCAAATTAGTTAAATAATTACTTACTTTACTTAATCCTGTGCTCTCCCAGGGGAGCATTGGGCCGCAACCACACCTCTCCACCGAACTCGGTTCTGAGCAGCTTTCTTCATCTGCTCCCATGTCATTCCAGTACCCTCAGCTTCACTGATGACTTACCTCTTCCAGGTTTTCTTTGGTCTGCCCACTTTCCTCTTTCCTTGTGGGTTCCACTCAAGTGCCTGCCTTTCAACATTGGTAGCTGGTTTTCGCAGGGTGTATCCTATCCAGCTCCATTTTCGTTTTGTGATAAATAGTTAAATAATTACTGGTTATTAATTATTGTGTTTCATACGAACAAGGGAAATTAATCCTTCAGTATTCACAGATAAGGCTAAATATATAGGGTTTTATCCCTTTAGATAATTGAACACGTTATTTCTTCCAAACCCATTCTCGGATCAAATTTAAGCAAGTATTTATTGTACCTAACAAAATAATGAATCAATTAAAAAATTAACCAATTAGTAAATTAATTATTGATAATTTTTTTTTTGGTTATCGAATATTACATTGTTGATGGATATAGTTGTGCGGAGTTTTTTACCTTAGATATTTTTTTTCTAAATTATTTTTTTCATATTTAGCTTGTTGTTATTTATCCTAATAAGCCAACTTTAGGTGTCTCCGCTTCCAACAAGGCCAAACTTTTTGTTATCACAACTCCAGTTGGCTCATACTTTGCTGGTGGTTTGAAACCATTCAGTCTTTTGGCTGACCCAAAGTACGTCAGAGCCTGGACAGGTGGTTGCGGTGGTTACAAGATGGGAAGGTAATATGTCAAGCATTTTGGCAGTAGTAAAATTTTTAACAAATATTTTGTAAATAGTTTTAAAATGTGTTATGATTTTTTTATGGTAATTATAAACACTATAACATTATAAGGATAGAGACTTAAATTTTTACGTTTTATAATAACATTTTACGTAGTGGTCAATACAAATATACAGGAACATTTTCAAATGACATATCCTTTAGAGTCCATTGGAGATCTTATACATGGCGGTAAACTATAAATTACTAGCTTTTGAGTGTATCCGGTGTAAAAAAAAAAAAATAAATGAAATATTTCTTTTTATATAATTCTCAATATGGGGAAGCATTAGACTCCAACTCAATGACCTACAACTAATTTAAAATCAAACGAGCAACTAAAAATCGGGCAATACAGGAGATTCGATAAAAGATCAACTGCATCACGCATTGGGATATTGCTAAAATTATAGCCCAATGCTCTTGATGGAGTTGGCAACAGTGAAGTTCTTGACATTGTTTAGTTTATCGTGAAAAATCTCCGACATACCAAATGGAATACTTCATCGTCAGTCTTTTGTTTCCTGTGTTCTGTTTGCTTGCAGCAACTATGCTCCAACTGTTGCTGTTCAGAAGAATGCCTTGGAGAAATATGGCTGCCAGCAGGTGTTGTGGTTGTTCGGGGATGATCATCAGATGACTGAAATTGGAACCATGAACCTTTTTATTTACTGGGTCAATGAACAAGGAGGTTAGATGTGTTTGTTTTTTGTTTGTTTTTCCTTGCAAACTTATCCTCTGGAGCTTTACTGCAACATTTCCAATAGTTCTTCAATGAACTAAGACCTACGTTAACCATTGATACACCTAGTGGAGGATTAACGGAGATTTTCATAGATGGCGGAAAAACTAAAAATGGCTGTTTGTTGTTGGTGTATCCGCTGTACAGAAATAAAGTTTGTCAGACCTCTATGGGGCAGACGATGGAAAGGTCATGTGTTTCTGTGGCCCACGGTTAAGGATGGTTTCATGTGGCCAGCACAACGACCAACCACCCTTACTTGTCCCCAACTAATGTCTGGTACCCATTAGAGCTGGGTGGACTTAGAGGCGACCTAAAGTTTCGGAATTAAAATCACAGTCTTCATCAGGATTCGAACCCGGAACCTCCGGTTTGGGAAACCATGCACTTTACCGCTCCTTTGGAGTGTCTAAGGGCCAGTTTTATTGCTCTGACGGGGATGGATTAGAGCCTCAACAACCACGTGACTATTCACAAACCGTTCCTCAAGGAGCCGTTTTATTGTGGACATCCGCACGACTGTGGTGCAGAGAAGGAATGGGGGGAGGGGGGAGGCAGGTTCCTGGTGTGCTTGGCCTCGCCTCTAACCCGAGCGTCTAGAGATACAATCCAACGGTTATAGGGATTTAAAAAATTGGATCTACTTGGATCTCTTCCAGACAGAGCAATTGCTCAGACATGCCGATAGGCCTAAAGAGTCTTGAACACAACAATAAGGACAATCACCGAGAAATAAATGGACTAAATAGTTTGTTTGTTTGCAATTAAAATGTAAATTTTTCTTTTGCCAGAGAAAGAGCTTCTGACACCAAGTCTCGAGTCTGGACTTATCCTTCCAGGCATCACTCGCAAATCTGTCTTGGAACTCTCCCGCCAATGGGTAAATAAAATAAAAGCATTTTCAAAAGTCATGTTGTTTTGGTGATCTTGTTTTTTTGTTTTGTTTTGTTCTTCTAATATTTATGCACCAGACCAACACTTATGTGTACAATTAAAATCTTCACCTTCACTTGTCCCTTATCCTGTTGAACAGTTGGGGCAACACCCATGATCTCTCGAGCGTCTTTCTCCATTCCTTTTGTCTTTGCCTTGAATAGAATCTCTTTCAATGACAGGTCTGACTGTGCAAATCTGGCTAGCATTTAAAACATGCATCCCTTTTAAGACCTGTTTGCTATTGAATCAAAATCATAGTCCAAGATAAAATGTAAAATAAAAAAACAACATTGTTATATGTTGGCTACAAGTACAAAATAATACAAATATAGTCACTGATTTTTTTTTTCGATAGTTTTTAAAAAAATACAATAGTCAACTTTAAACTCTATTTAACAATAAGACAACATTATGACTACAATATTTCAAGTTCTATTTTAATAGCGCTTCTAATGACATTTTTTATTCTACTCAAACTTATTTCATTGTTTAAGTTTATAACAAAGTTATAGTAACGATATAAAAATGTTATAGCTTAGAATTAGATATATGATTTTTGATATTTAAAAAAAAAATAACTCTAGATCTAGACACGCTTCTCAGATAAATTTTTTTTCTTTCAGAAAGAGTTTTATGTCACCGAAGGAAATATTACAATGAAAACTTTCATTAAGGCTTGGAACGACGGACGTGTAAGTTGTTTCTACAGTGAAAATAACTTGACTGTAAATATTGGCATCGCAAATAAGACAAAGATCATTGTTGCCAACTAAACAATAAACTAATTACTTTGTGATACACGTGGAAAAAACACATTTGTTTCTTAAAGTAAAAAAAAAAGTACATGCCACAGACCTATATATATATTATATCTAGCCTGGAAAAACAAACAAATTCTTATCCGCGATTGATCAACTTATAGACCGGTATATAAAGGTTGTTATGTACGTAACTCGTTTTTTTTAAAGCTGTAATGGAAGTCGCCCCAAATCTAGGAAAATCGATCTTTTCAGTCTTAGAAAATTAATTATCTTTAATTTTCAAAGTTTAGAAATAATGCAATACCATTTACTCGGATTTTAATTAGAATGGTCTATTAATTACAGAACATATATTCACGCAAATACATGGAATGAAGCCATTTCCTGCTGGTTTCCATTAAGATAACGTTTTGAAAATCCTAGATCAAAGTAATTCACGATTTTAGTCATCGTATGTACATTTAAATAGATTGATTACCTAGACATCTTTTTAGATTATGTATCTAAAAATTGCAAAATAATAATTGTCAGACGAGAGTGCTCTGTTTTCGATATTCAATTAGATCTAGATCTAAACATTAAATTATGTTATATAGGCTTCTTATAACCTACAAAACAACGCCTTATTTCAGCTTTTTTTTTATTAAAAGATCTCCATGTCCAGTCTAGATATAATATACATGTATATAGGTCTGTGATACATGCTTTCTAAAACATGTCATTTATAACTACTTCCGTTTTCTGTACACCAGATACACCAAAAAGCTAGCTATTTCTAAACTTGCTACAATAATTACACACTCCTTTTATAGACTAGTGATTTCATGAATACACACACACACACACACTATATATATATATATATATGTTGCTTGATTCAATCACTGATAATGAAAGCCTAAAAGAAAGACTTTTGTTTTGTAATTTTAATAGATAATGGAAGTGTTTGGTTCCGGTACTGCGTCCATTGTTCTACCAGTCCAAGAAATTTGTTACCTCGATCAGAAGTTCAATATACCAACAGACACAGACACTAGTCTGACTCAGAGGCTATTTAACGAGATTACAAGCATCCATGTAAGAAATAGAGACTGTAGGCCGGAAGCAATTTTTTAAACTATTTCGGCCAGTTGCCATCCAGGCCTATAAACTTAGCATCCTACGTTTCACGTTGTGAAAATCCTTCTCTACTTTCTGTTCCTCATTGGATATTCATTTCCTACTTTCTTTCCTGATATGATAATCCTTCTCTACATTCTGTTTCTAGTATTATACTCATTACCTTCTTTCTGTTTCTAATATAATAATAATTTCCAACTTTCTTTCCTGGTTTGATAATCCTTCTCTACTTTCTCTTTCTCATATGATAATCATTTTCTTCTTTCTCTTTCTGAAGCGCTTTGTTTCTGTTTCTCCTACACATTTTTATTGTCATATTTTAGCTTGTCTGTTATTTCTAACACTACTTGTGTTTTTAATTCTCTCCCTTTCGTGGAACACAAATAGTACAAGTCAAAGTGCACTTCAGCGTGGTGGTGCCTGTGAATGGGGCTTAAGTGTAGCAGTAGTAGGTGGGCGATAGAACATTTAGATTACAGACGCGTGCTTCTGAATTTGGCGCAAAATTAAAAATGTTTTTCGTTGACCTCCCCAAAAACAAAAAATTATTAACTTAAAACGCGTGTTTTGAAGTTTTATAAATCTCTAGCCAAGCAAAATAAAAAAAAAATAAAAAAAAAAACGTATATAAGGGAGTATGTCAATACACCCCCCCCCCTCCTTTTTTTTTTGCCATTTTTTTTTTACACTTTTTAAAAACAGATTGAATAGTCACTATTTGCACGACTTCCAGACGGTGACAAAAAAATTCTATTTATCACTGAGTCCCCAAAGGCCTGGGGCAGTTACCCCACTCTTCACCCCTAAGGCCGCCTCTGACTCTAATACTGTCTCTATCACAAAATCAATGACTCTAAGACTCCCATTCACAATATTAGTCCGGCAAAAGGAGAAGGTATCCTCATTTTTGGAGCCATGTCCTTTGTCCTGCAGACTTTGGCGTAAATTGTTCAAATGTCCGTCTTTCACTGTGCCCTAACCATAACTTTTAAGACAGTGTCAATATCTATAACTCTAGGATCTATTTCTTCACAATCTTATTCTCTCTGCAGTACTATAGCAAGCCGCACCATTGGATGGAAACACTAGATCCTGAGGAGGAAGAAAAGACTGCTGGATGTGGGTAAAGATTTCTCTTGCCGACTATTTGTAGACAAGAGCGGCAACATGTGGTTGATGCTAACAATAAATACATTATGACATATTTTTGTTACTTTCCTTTGAGTTTCAAAGGTTTTTTTTACAAGGGGGTTTTAAGATAACAATGGATTTGAAACACGGTTTAACTTAACTAACGATACCAACGTTGATTCCACCAGAATGTGGTAAATAATTACGGAGATAAAGAGTTAATGTAAGGCACACATGCAGACGATAATGAGAGTATGAGAGTACATGCTGATCATTTTACTTTACGATATTGACTGACATATATACCTAACAATTAGAAATGATATCAATATGCCAGTTACTATTATTTTAAGATTTCCACTGAAGTCATTGAACTAAATAAAATGACAAAGATAATGTACAGCTCATTGTTGGGTGCGCGGATTGGTGAAATGTCTTTAAACTGAGGACTTCAATTTTCCATTGCATTTTAAATATTGATTTAGAAAGCCTACTAAAAAGAAGGAATCAAATGTAATTATGTCTAAAGAGTAGATTTAAATCACCCACAAAGTTATAGATCTTAAAGAGGCCAATCAATTACTAATGAGAACATACAATTCATTAAAGATATATGTATATGTGTACATTAGATTTTTTTTAAATTATGTGAAATAAAACATGTTTGTAACAGATTTGTGTTTGTGTGTGTGTGTGTGTGAGAGAGAGAGAGAGAGAGAGAGAGAGAGACAGCAGACGTGAAAAATTAGCAGAAGGATATTGAAAAAAAAAGAGAATGGTGTAAGTAAGCGGCTTTTCATTCATTTTTGTCTTCTAGAAGTCTGTTTTTGGGATATGTTTTGGTCTTTCGATAAAGCATTCAACTTTGATGGACTTGGTCGGCATTATCTGCTGGTGCTCCATAAGGAAATGTTTCCAATTTTCAGATTCCGGAAAATGTTTTCTCTTTCAGTGCTCCAGACGACAAAATGACAGAACAATGATTACAGCAGGTACAAGACAAAAAGAGGTTGGGCAGCTCGATTTTGTTAGATTGTCCACCAGCTCTGATGGAATGCAATGTCAAATACTCCAAATTTAGATCCAAGAGAGGTGACAGAACGCCTTAAACTTGACGCGATTCTTTAATCCTTGCACATTGCAAAATATTCTCTGCCTCTTCAAGAAACCTCCTCTGAGTGTAATGGAAATCTGAAATGCGCAATTGAAGTTTGGCTCATGCTATAAAACGTTCACATCAGGGACCTATATATAGGTCTGTGGTTCACATCTTAACAAAAGATGAGTAGCCCATTTCAAAGTGTTCGCACTCCAAGTGAAAGCTAAAAAAGAAAAAAAAAAAAGCGCAACAAATTCATGACGCTACACTGGCAACGTTGTGTCTCGGAGTCTGGCCTTCAAGAGGCCATATTGGTTTGCATTTCGAGGCCAATATGGGACAGAAATAAGCTATTTCCTGTTTAAGGTAGGAATATTCAATGGGATTCTAGAAGCATTTATTGAACAAAATGTTTACTCATTTACTGACTAAAAATATTTATTACAAGGATTTATCTAGATCTAGGCCTACTCTAGATTATTCCGGTCTAATCTATAAATCTTATCTTCTTATCTTATTAGATCTATATGATACAGACGTTACTTCAAAAAAAAGAAGATGATTACGTCCTACGCGTCATTCATTTAATCATGCATATTAATAAACCAATGACATAAATCTAATTCTAAAAGTAAAAGTCTAAAGAGTTCTACAATCTAGTCCAGTATAGATTAAGTAAGATAGCTAAATAGTAGATCTTCTATCGGTGACCGGTCATTTCATCCCCGGTCACTTCATCCCCAGTCACTTCATCCCGGGTCATTTCATCCTTGGTCACTTCATCCCCGGTCATTTCATCCCCAATTACATTTTTTTTCTTATTCTTTGTTTAATTGTGGTGTTTACGATTTGACTTTAAGCCCTCATTTCATCTATCTTATATTTAAATAGGATTATGCATAGCGCTTACATTGGTTGTGGGGGTGTAATGTTACAATATTATCCTGCGCATGACTTAATGATCAAAGGCCAAGATGTGGTGGAAGTTGTGGAAATCTTTTGAGAGATGAGAACGATTAAAATAATTATGACCATGCCGCTGATAATTTATCATCAAAGGCCAAGGTGTGGTGGAACTAGTGGAAATCATTTAAGAGATAGAACTATTAGAATGCTTATGATCATGCCGCTGATAACTCCTGACGACCTTCTTTCAGTTTATTTTATTTTTCAATCGCTCTTTCTTGAAAATGGGCGCGTCATTTTTAGTCTTGCAATAAAGTTTTATTTTTTTCTAATAAAGGCTGACTTCACCCATCCTCAGTATATCATGTCGCCTATATAAGTTCTGCTTTTATTTCTTTTAAACATTACTCTACGAAATTGTGCTATAGGCAAAGAGAATTGCAAAACATTGTTAAGTAATATGAATCGATGGATCGTCTTCAATAGCCTATTTATCTTATCTCACCTGTCTTTATTTACATGACCTCTATATTTATACATGTTAAATGTTTGTAGTTTTAATGGCATTTAATTTTATTCTTAGTAGGCGCGGTGGCTAAGCGGTAAAGCGTTTGGCTTCTGTACCGAGGGCCCGTGTGTTAATATTAGAAGATATTACGTCATTGTTTGTTGTTTATGTTTTATGCGAAAGCAAAGAATCAGACGGAAATAAAAAGTTAGTTATATATGTCTACCTTGATAAAGACAGTCTCGTTATTATCATTATTAATTAGTAACGTCTACAGTAATTTATTATTAATCTGTGACAACAGAACAGGGCCCGGGTTCGAATCCTGGTGAAGGCTGGGATTTTTAATTCCGGGATCTTGGGCGCCTCTGAGCCCACCCAGCTTTAATGGGTACCTGACATTAGTTGAGGAAAAGTAAAGGCGGTTCGTCGTTGTGCTGGCCACGTGACACCCTCGTAAAACCGTGGACCACTGAAACAGATGAACTTTACATCTACCCCTAAAGGGGAACTTTTTTTTTCATAATTTTATTCTTATCTAATGTGTCACACTTTTTGTCGTGTAAATAGAAATGAATATATTAAATAATTGCTTATTTCATGATTTCTACAATGACTATTTGTAAGATGATCAGATGATGAAAAGAACAGGGGATGAAATGACCTGGGGATGAAATGACCAGGGGATGAAATGACCAGGGGATGAAATGACCAGGGGACGAAATGACCAGGGGATGAAATGACCGGGGATGAAATGATCAGATGACGAAAAGAATAGGGGATGAAATGACCAGGGGATGAAATGACCAGGGGATGAAATGACCGGGGATGAAATGACCAGGGGATGAAATGACCAGGGGACGAAATGACCAGGGGATGAAATGATCGGGGATGAAATGATCGGGGATGAAATGACTGGGAATGAAATGACCGGGAACCCTTCTATCTAATCTAGATCTAGATCCCCACTTCCAATCTAGATAGTCTAGTATCAATATAACAGAGAGAGGACGTTTTCGTACGGTTACCAAACGTCAGGCAAAAGGAGGACATCTCCTCTATTGGGCAGGTATTGGCCCAAAGTCGAAAGTGTGACAAAGTTCGACTCTCATTTTGTTGTTTGAACCCACAAAAGGAAGCCTTTGGGTGAATTAATCGTGTGGCCCCAAATGAAATAGAAAAAAAAAACAATTAAGACCGAATGTGACGCCAAATGAAATAGAAAAAAAAAACAATTAAGACCGAATGTGGCCCCAAATGAAATAGAAAAAAAAAACAATTAAGACCGAATGTGGCCCCAAATGAAATAGAAAAACAAATAATTAAGACTGAAAAATACGCATTGAATTATTAATAGTCCTGTACCTAGATCTATTGTAGATCTATATATCTAACTCAACAAATAGGTTCAATTCATAGAGCTCCGATAGCACTAATAGGCCTACGTGCGCTTCATGGACGTTTCATGATCACCAGATTAGAAATAACGTTTCGACATTTCACCAAAAGGAAGAAACAATCCTGACAATGGTCATCTAACATATGTAGTCTAGCAAGTAGATCTAGATCTAAACATTCGCGAATAAATTCATAGTAGAGAATTAGAGCTGGCTAGTAAACATAGAGCCATCGAGTTCTGCTATGACTATGTTTGAGATTTGATGTTTCGCAAATTTGTTTTTCTCGAAAATAATTTTCGTTTCAGTGGTATGCGAGGCCACTACCAATCGGAGGCCCTAGGCGGCAGCCTAGTTTGCTTATGCCTAAACCGGTCCACCCCACAGTCATTCATAAATTGTCATGTAGGCCTAGATCTAGATTATATCTAGACCTAGAATCTAGAGAGTCTGCCTATGAAAATAAGTGATGGATGTGAACAATGTAGCTCTAGATCAAGATTATATCTAGACCTAGAATCTAGAGAATCTGCCTACGAAAATAAGTGATGGATATGAACAATGTAGATCTGGATCTAAAGTTGTTTGACCAGAGCTGCAACCAGAGCTTCACGAGATCTTTGGATTTTTTATTTTTTTACTTCGCTTATACCAACTTACTCCGTCTGTCTGTCTGTCTGGTCAAATCCCCCACTTCCCATTCTCGGATCAGATTGAAACTTTGCACGATTATTCATTTTTGATGACAACACATAAATCAAGTGGTCCTTGATGGACTGCGGGCACGACATGGCCTAAAGTGTGCCGATGTGCCTAAAATCAAAAGCAAAGCAAACATAAATCAACCAAAAAAAAAAAAATTAAGGACATTGCGAAAACTTTTTTTTTAAAAAAAAGGGGTTTTGAAAATGCAGCACGGAAACCTTCTCCCAGATTATTGATTGCATGAGTCAGTTGAAATAATTCATGAAATTTCACTCATCCTAGCTCGTGTTAGCTCATTTTAGCCCATGTTAGCTTCAATGTTGAACACTACAAAAGTTGATTTTTAATTTCAACGTTTTGCAGTTTTTGATTGTACTATATCTTGACAGTTTTAGACATTAAATTGTAGGCCTAGTTTTTAAAGGGGTTTTTTTTTTTTGGTTGCTCATTTTTAAGGCTCTTTCCTTCTTTGGCCACCCTACCCCTACTTTTTTTCATCTGGCTATTGGGGCGGCTGACCCAAGTCCAACTCTTAAAGGTGAGCCCTGAGGTCGTCCGCATAAAACCTAATAATTTGTTCAATGCATGTCCTATTGAATTCACTTTTATAAGCTGGAACTGTTGCTATTTGGATTTAGAGTAGGCCCTACATTTATTCTAGACATATGTTTAAATCTAAATAGGTCTAAGTGTGCTTGAGTAATGAGCAGATTATGAACAACAAGAAAACGACTTTCAGATAGACCTAAAGCTAAATACAAATGAGCAAGTGTTGAAACAAGAAATAGACATATAAGACCTCCATAAATCTCTAGAGAGTCAGTTGCAAGCATTATGTAGTCAACTACAATTAAACAAAATGATTAATCTAGTACTGCCATTACGTATGTAATATCACTAGTATGTAGACACCATTCAGATATACCTAGCATTGCTAATTCGAGCGTAATTTTAAGTATTAACACATGGCGGCCGGATACGGCCTCAAACACAGTATAGAATATTATCATCTATCCATATCTACGTGATTATTTTGATTATTTTCTTGCCTGCGCAGATCAAAATGGCAGTGATCAAAACGCCGGATACTAAAACTTCTGGAGATATCGGTGTGATCGTACTTCAAGCAAAGAATGAAAGTACAGACCTCCCATCTTCTCCGGCACCCAGTTATACAGGTTCCCAGGTGGCCAGTTTATTTGTTTTTTTAACATTTATATATATATATATATATATATATGTATATAGATATAGTCTAAATATAAATTCTACATCAGAACCTAGAATAGTTCAGAGAGAAGGGAGGAAATTGTGGTATATTCACATTTCAGAGTTACTGCCCTTATGCCTACATTTTCCGCTTTTGTGGATTCATCGAGTTTACCTTTGAAGTTTTGAATGCCATTTCGTTTTTTTTTTTCTAATTTTACACCCAAATATTTTAACACAACTGTGTGAAAATTGTTGATACCATGTTGATATAATATAGAATCAGATCTACTCAACTTAATAATACAGATCAGCATACATTTGAAGTTTTAATTGTATGTCTATAAAAGAAAAACATTATGTCCTACAGTCCTACACATATCTACATGTCCTGCATTGCCCCTGTATTGTTCTCTCGCTTGGTTCACAAGCGACATTGTAACTCTGGTGGTCTTACCAATGTTATTTCAGAGTGTTCACATTTGATGTTCTACTTACCATGACGAAATTACAAAGACGGTGTTTTGAATGTTTTTAAAGTAGAAACAAGCTTGTGCAATGTATTATATAAGAATTTCTACCCAACTGTGTATTGTAAACTTAGACTTAAATCCATGCCGTTCGGAGCATTCGGCGGCAAGCTGTCTCCATAATAGTCGGTCTCCAGAAATATCTGCGGCCTTTGCGAGATGTTGTCCACTGCATCGGGCGTTGGACTTCCTGTCAGGTTTTGGTCAACGCGACCATAGGCAATTGGCCGCCCTTGCCATTTCTATAGCAAATGAGGTTTTACAGGGTGAGTCACTATGTCTCCCCCCCCCCCAAACACACACATACTTTTCACATCCGGCTTGAGACTAACAACTAACAAGATAATAAATGTACAAAAACTATTGGGAGTGGGGAGACACTGTTGTTATACATTCTACAAAGAAATTATTATCCTACAATAAATTCTTGGTAACGAACTTTTTTGTATTCATAAATACAATAAATGTCTGAAACGTGAATCGTTATTTAGTCGGACAAAAAATATGTAGACTAACTGTGACATTTAAAATATAGAATGACACATAGACTAGCAGTGACATTTAAAATATAGAATGACACATAGACTAGCAGTGACATTTAAAATATAGAATGACATATAGACTAGCAGTGACATTTAAAATATAGAATGACACATAGACTAGCAGTGACATTTAAAATATAGAATGACACATAGACTAGCAGTGACATTTAAAATATAGAATGACACATAGACTAGCAGTGACATTTAAAATATAGAATGACACCTAGATTAGCAGTGACATTTCAAAAAAAGGAGGACACACATAGAGTGTTATAGAAGAAATGCCTGCAAATTGTACTCCAGAAAGATGCATGAGAACAAGGCTCCAGAAAATAAATAATTGAGACATTGATAGCGGAGCCTTTGTTCAATTATTGCTTGATGGAAGCAGGGAATGATACTGTTGTAACTGTTGTGTTGCTACTTCAGAACACTGCGAACTAGAACTAGTCATTTCCCCGTCCTGTTGTTTCGTGCAAGCATTGCTTCGGTTGGCGTGCCATTTAGTTGTGACTTGAGTTTTCTAAAAGAAGTCAGTTTAGAACAATGGTGATAGTTGTGACTGTATATCCATTTTGGTTTCGTTGGTCCACAGGGGAGCCACTCGCTGCTGTTACCTGCTTGTGGTCACGTGACCAAGGAGGAGGCTAGAACAAAGAAAAGAAAAGCGATCTTACTTGATGCCAATATCCTACGACAGCAGAGGTTTAAAAATATCCTATGGTTGCTTCTGTTCTCTTCACTGTTCGCCCTGGCCGTCTGTGTGGTGATTACCCTAGCCAATAGCTTCCAGGATGGCTTCTTTTTTAAAGGTTTTACCATTTTGACGTAAAAAACTATTTTCATCAAAAACTTATTTTCAGTTGTTACTGTCAAACAAAAATAGATTAAATCTACTGTTTACAAAAAGCTTAGATCAACTCATTAGGTCTGTCTGGTCAAAAGTTTTAATAGGATTTTTGTTTTCTCCCATTTCCCATTCTCGAACACAAGTTTGCACAATTATTCATTGAGACTGACAAGACATAAATCAATAAAAAAAAATTAGCTTATTAAGTATTGGTGCTTAATTATTTTGTTTGTTATCAAAATAAGGGGAATAAATGCTACTTAATGTGATGTGAATGTATATATGAATTTAATCCCATTATTACGTTTGTGACAGGTCTTTTCACCCATTACCCATTCTTGGATCAAGTTGAAATTTTGCATTATTATTCATAGTGGATGACAATACACGAATCAATACAAAAATTACCCAATTAGTTGATTGATTAGTACTAATTAATTAAATATGTTTTATATAGGAGAAAGGGAGGTAAACACTGCCACAACTGGCAGTAATTAGCGGTTCTTTCCATTACATACGCCTTTTTTTTTTAATGTAATCTTTCTCTATTGCTTGTTTGTGTTCATTTTGCGTAGAACAAACTCGCATTGATTTCCAAATGTACAGATTTATGCCCGTGTCAGCTCAGAGGTGTTGGATAAATGCAAGACTATAAGATTTGCTCCATTGACTAGTAGATTAGAGCTTAGGTCTCTGCTCGAATGCAGGGAATAACAGCCATTGCAATTGAACACCAGAAACTAATGTGTCAACAATTCAAAGGGCAATCACCCTATCAGACACACGATCAGATCCTGGGGGGACTAAATGAAATGAGGAATTCCACACACACAATTACTGAAGTATTTTATATAAAGCATCAGGGCAGAAATATATATAACATTCATGACATTTTATTGTCCAAAATAGTTACCGTGTAGTGTTTAATGTATCCCAGGCTCTGGTATTTTTTATTTTCTTTTACCAATCCATTTGGTTGAAACCAGGTATGTCCGATGGAGTGATTTGCACGCCATTTGGAACGTGTGAGGCAAAACGTGCAGAGGACAATAATTCTCCAATAACGCACATTCAGGTGAGCAGTGACTTGACATTTTAAAATATTCAAGTGAGCAGTGACTTGACATTTTAAAACATTCAGGTGAGCAGTGACTTGACATTTTAAAACATTCAGGTGAGCAGTGACTTGACATTTTAAAACATTCAGGTGAGCAGTGACTTGACATTTTAAAACATTCAGGTGAGCAGTGACTTGACATTTTAAAACATTCAGGTGAGCAGTGACTTGACATTTTAAAACATTCAGGTGAGCAGTGACTTGACATTTTAAAACATTCAGGTGAGCAGTGACTTGACATTTTAAAACATTCAGGTGAGCAGTGACTTGACATTTTAAAATATTCAGGTGAGCAGTGACTTGACATTTTAAAACATTCAGGTGAGCAGTGACTTGACGTTTTAAAATATTCAGGTGAGCAGTGACTTGACATTTTAAAATATTAAGGAAAATAATTCTCCAATAACGCACATTCAGGTGAGCAGTGACTTGACATTTTAAAATATTCAGGTGAGCAGTGACTTGACATTTTAAAATATTAAGGAAAATAATTCTCCAATAACGCACATTCAGGTGAGCAGTGACTTGACATTTTAAAACATTCAGGTGAGCAGTGACTTGACATTTTAAAATATTAAGGAAAATAATTCTCCAATAACGCACAGTCAGGTGAGCAGTGACTTGACATTTTAAAACATTCAGGTAAGCAGTGACTTGACATTTTAAAATATTAAGGAAAATAATTCTCCAATAACGCACATTCAGGTGAGCAGTGACTTGACATTTTAAAATACTTAGGTAAATAATTCTCCAATAACGCACATTCAGGTGAGCAATGACTTGACATTTTAAAATATTAAGGAAAATAATTCTCCAATAACGCACATTCAGGTGAGCAATGACTTGACATTTTAAAATATTAAGGAAAATATTTCTCCAATAACGCACATTCAGGTGAGCAGTGACTTGACATTTTAAAATATTTAGGTAAATAATTCTCCAATAACGCACATTCAGGTGAGCAATGACTTGACATTTTAAAATATTAAGGAAAATAATTCTCCAATAACGCACATTCAGGTGAGCAGTGACTTGACATTTTAAAATATTAAGGAAAATAATTCTCCAATAACGCACATTCAGGTGAGCAATGACTTGACATTTTAAAATATTCAGGTGAGCAGTGACTTGACATTTTAAAATATTCAGGTGAGCAGTGACTTGACATTTTAAAATATTAAGGAAAATAATTCTCCAATAACGCACATTCAGGTGAGCAGTGACTTGAAATTTTAAAATATTAAGGAAAATAATTATCTTATAACGCACATTCAGGTGAGCAGTGACTTGACATTTTAAAATATTTAAAAAAAAAAAGAAACTTGAATGTGAAATGTTTAGGGCGAGTTAGCTGAAACAATCGACGAGACTTGAAAACACTTTCAAACATTTTCAAACGTAATTTTATGTTTTACTTTTCGTCCTTCTATAAAGCATCCAACCATCCCAGTGGCGCTGAAGTATTTCTTGTATTCAGATCTCTCTTCGGCTTAGCGACTGTCGTTGTTGTAGATCTACCTCTACTATATGTCCTCTTGTGTTTCAGGCATAGAGGTCTATGTCGTTTGTCCATCAAGAATAGTTCATAGGACTGGCTTGTTAGTTTCGGGCTAGGTTATTTTGATCCCTCCGCTTCCTGCAAGGCAACAGGCTTGATTTTGGTCAACTCCGGGTATATTTTTTCTCCGGTACCCACCATAAATGCTGGGTATTTCTTTATCTTGCACCTGGGGAGGAGCTCGATGGGAGATCAAAAACTTTACACGAGTTATATTAGGTATGGTTTCCACATAAGTAGGCTAGTACGTAAGTCTAACATGATCAAACATGGTAAGAGTTTTAACATTGAACCATTTATTAAATGACATTTGTGTGAATCGTTTGTTGGGGAAACGTGTTTCAAATAAAACATCAACGTTGGCAGGCATGTGATATTAACTATTAAGTGAAGAAACTCTGCCAATTAAGAAATAATAAAAAAAAAACGAGTAGATAAAGATCAATAGTAAAATATAGTCAACCAACTTTACAAACATCTGCATTAAGAGAACAATTTCACAGAACAGTTACAACATTGAGTTCTTGACTTACTCTTTAGCATTGAACTAATTTATGGAAATGTGACTTTTAAAAAATTTTACTTTTCCCCTTCAGAATCCAGATTTTCATGCCGGATACACGCAGCAACAGTGTATTCACCAAAGAGCCTTATGGGAAGGTGGATCTTACAACTCTGAGATTATCCATGACCTCAAGTAATAATTTTTTTTTTTTTTGCTCTACAAATTAATTAGTTTGTAAGAATAGTCTGCCCCTTCTTTGAACTTAAAATATTCTAGTCTCGAGTTTATAGATTGGGCTTACATGTATATGTGTGTGTGCGTGCGTGCGTATGTGTGTACTACATAGGCCTATCATGACCTATATACAAAATGAGGTGACCGGGTTAGACGTAGCTAAGCGGCGGGTGACAACTATTCACTCACAGCTATGAATATCGAGTGAAAGTGGGAGTGGAAATATTATATTTTCTACTTTTTTTTTAGGTAAAATACTTTTTAAACAAACATCAACAAAGGTATTGAATGAATATTAAAAGCAACACTTTTTTTTCTATTCTTGAATTCAAATGTAGGCCCATACAAATAACAGTAACTTGTCGACCGGCGGCGTAGCATACGCCGCTATTTTGCAGGGCCGGCCTTAGGCCACTGCAACCTATGCGTCCGCAGTGTGCCCCGCACTTTCATAGGACCCGCGCTAATTCTAGGTGTGTAAATTAGTAAATTAAACCTTTTTATAACTCATAACAGATTTCCCGCGGCCTCCTGTCGATTTACCAGGAGCTCCTGGAAATCTCCTGAAATTGCATAATATACGAAAAAGTCCTGGAAATATCCGGAAATTATTAAAATCTTAAGAAAACTCATACAAATCTCCTGAAATATATAGACAAAAATTGTCATTTTGGGTTGTCATTCAATATGGAAAACGCCTATCCTACGCGCGATAAAAAAAAAACAACAACTATGCAATACCCCGTAATTGTGGAATCTAGTGAAAGAAGCTTCTCACGCCTCAGACTAATGAAGAATTACTAGAGGTCAACAATTCTCGTAGATAGATTGAAACATTTGGTAATTCTTGCTATTGAGTGTGATCTATGTAGGAAACAGAATTCAAATATGATTACCTGAGCTGCCATTCCAATAATTGTGTCTATTTGAGCAACTGATCAATAACTTTTACCTACTGCTATGAATAAGAGACAGAAAAGAAAAACAAATAATTGGGAGGAGGGGGGTGCTACTTAATTGTTTAAAAAGGTCTAACCTGCTCTCCATGTTTCCTCCACAGGACTAAATGGTCAGCCTTGGTGGACCACAACGAACAAAGATGTTTGTTGTTTGAAATTCATTTGGACGCTATCGTCGGCTGTCCTCAAGAGTACCCATGGTTCTTAGACATGAGAGTGGGCATCCCAGTGTGCCGAACTATCCTGGACAGAATAGCACCCATACGTCGCGTCATGCGACACATCCTTGATGATGATGTTCAAAACTTGACTTACGTCGGCTACATCACGTCAAGGAAGTGCAGCAGGTATAAAACAGCTGTAGTGGACAAAGTCATTGTCCAGTATTTCGACATCAACAACAATCGGATCGCAAGAAGGTCAGTGGAGCATATTTTAAGCAAAGAACAGATGTTTCAAAACGCCGTGGAAGAAAAAAATCAAGCAGATAATGGACAACAGATTGTAAGAGCAACTAGAGCTGCAGAGCAGAAGAGTAACTCTAAAGACATTGCTGGACTAAGGAATACACAAGCTGAAATGAATCGATCCGAAGAAGAATTTCTCAACAGATTCTTAGCCAGCCTTGAAAAAAAACTCTCATTTACAGAGAGTAACCATGTTTCTAGGATCAACAGTGAGAATGAAAGGGGAAAGGTTTGGGGCCAAAGAAGAAAGCGAAATTGGGAAGCAAGGAAAATGAAAGATAAAAGTAGAACTAAGCACTTCAAGAGTTTCGGGCATCGTTCGAATGTAACTCGGGGCAATGCTGATTCACTGAATGAACGTAAACACGAGAATCAGGCAAAAAGCAATGCCGATGAAAGCAAAATAATGAAGTTACCACGTACTAGAAGAGAAACATTAACAGATAAGATCGCCCACACAGAGACATTCAGAGATCCAAGTCATCAAGAGAATGCAGAGAGGTCTGACATAAAACACCTTCTCACAGACTCGAGACACCAAGAGAATGCAGAGAAGTCTGACATAAAACACGTTCTCGCAGACTCGAGACACCAAAAGAATGCAGAGAAGTCTTACATAAAGCACCTTCTCACAGACTCGAGACACCAAGAGAATGTAGAGAAGTCTGACGTAAAACACCTTCGCACTGGCTTGAGACACCAAGAGAATGCAGAGAAGTCTGACGTAAAACACCTTCGCACTGGCTTGAGACACCACTCCTTCAAGGACTTTGCTTACGGCACGATGAATCCCGAGGCCCATGGTCACTGGGAGCTGGTAGTGTCTAGTATCAACGAGGATGGCAAAGCTTTGTTTAGTGAGAAGTTTAAGACCATCCCAGAGAGCTTGGAGAGCGTGAACCAGTACGTGAAACCACTGTTACGAGATGTCATGAACGTTATTCAATCTGTTGTCAAGAGTGACCTGGTCAACAAACCCACACATTGATTTTCTTAGTATCTGATCATATTTTCATATTGAATGTTATAAGTAATAATGAATGCGCTTTCTGTAACAAGAATGTAGGTTAGACACATATGAAGTAAATGACTAGATAAACGTCCTATTTGTATGGTGGAGTCAACTATTATACAGAAGAGTGTGTTTAGTGCACCATTCGGCACATAGCAAAAAAAAAAAAAAAGAACATTTACATCTGTTTAACATATTGTGAAATGAAAATATTCATGTCTGTGTTAAATAGACAACTAATTGCTTGCATTAAAAACTATAGTTTCTTGTGCCCTATTGATTGAGTCATGAATGTGATTTATAATTGAAACGAATGAAAGGTAAATTTTCACTAAAGCTAAAGTTCAAACCCTTTTTTAACCCATGTTGTCTTAGGTAGGACAGGGCCAGCATTAGGTCATTGAAGGCCAAAGGCAGAGTGAATTAGATAACCCCTACTGAAACAGAAAAATAAACGTCACAAAGACAGTTTGTGTGGAAACACAAACTCAAAATCGGCCCCCCGAAGTGGTCCACTCATGAAGGTAAAAAGGCAGGTTTCAACATTATCAGAAAGAATATCAGAATGAAATTCCATCTAAAGCAAATAACAGGAGAAAGAGCATTTGAAAAATAAAATAAAGTGAAAAATGGTCGTCAGGAGTTATCAGCGGCATAAGTATTCTAACCGTTCTCATATCTTAAATGATTTTCACTACTTCCACCACACCTTGGTCTTTGATCATTACATCATGCGCAGGGTAATATTATATCCCCTACCTCCAATAGAAGCGCTATAGCTAATTACACACCCAGATTTACAATACATTATAAGATTTCTCATTAAGAATGTAAAGTGGAATGTGGAAACACTATAAACGCATTAATAACATAAAATAATATAAAATAAAATATCAAAAATCATTCCACATAATCCTATTTATATATTAGATGAAATGAGGGCTTAAAAACCTTAACAGCACTATGAAACAATGAATAAGAAAAAATATTTAATTGGGGGTGAAGTGACCGGGGATGAAATGACCGGTCACCACATATCTATTATATAAAGCAGAATGTTTAGCGTATGTATGTATGAATGTATGTCCCCGTATAGAAATCAAAACCTCTTGATCAATCTTGATGAAACTTGGCAGAAATGTTCCTTGGGTACCAACTTAGACCGTAGTGTATGTATTGTAACCCTAAAACAAACTTAAGACCCTCAAAAAAAAAAAGAAAAAAAGACCAACTCTATTACAGCTATAGTATTTTAAGGATCTAGGCCATGTTTACAATGTTGACATGAGAAAAGATCGAAAGGATTTAGATCTAGATCTAATTTTAAGAACTAAACTTTGCACTTATAGTGTTGTTGTTTTTTGACACATGAAAATACAAAATATAGTCTATCGATTTCATTATTTAATAAAATTAACCTTCAAATTGTGTTTCAAAAGCATTTTTACATTAATTCGTTATTTATATCTGCGAATTTAGATATCCCGATGCACACTCTTTCAATAGACATTACCGAATGGTTACACATTAAGACATCTCTCTACTGAGTCTATTCCTAAGTCTAAAACTTTTATTGAACTCTAAGATGATAAAACTTCTTTTCGCAAAGATAGTTTTATGCTTTAACACATGAACATACTAATTATAGTCCATTCATTTCATATTTTAATCAAATTAACATTCAAATTTGTTTTTCTAAAGCATTTTTAATACATTCGTTCGCTGTTCGCTAAAGCTGCGTAGCCGTGTTGAGATAGGCCCATATTCATTCATGAAAAAAGGGCAAGCATGCGCAGAGCAAAGCCTTCACGCAGCACAGAATGAGCTCTATAAAAGCCAATTTTTAACTCTAGATTAGTCTACCTCAAGATCTACTTTATACTTTGACACATGAACATACAAAATGAAGTCTATTCATTTCAAATTTTAATCAAATATTATATATGTAGACCTACAAGCAAATGTTTTAATTTGAAAAAATGGATAAAGTAGATTAGCTATTTTGATTTGATGGCTTCATTCATACTATTTTTACAATTACACATTCGCTTTATTTATTACATTATTATTTCGTTTAAATGTTTTAAAAACACTCGGTGACTATATCGACAGTAATACGCAAATAAAGACCCGCGGGTCGCGGGTAAAATATGTCTAGTATATATGTCACGGATGAATGTGTGTATGTATGTATAATCTATTTTTACAATCTGCGCGAATGACCGGAAGTGTGTTGTTTGTTAGAGAGAGACCAGCGTGTGTGATATGCAGTAAAGCTGATTAAAGTTTATATGTTTGATCTAGTGGTTTAATTGTTTTATTTCGTTAACTAGAACTGAACCAGGGACACCTAGACGTATCGATACCTAAGTGTGAGCTAGCGTTCCCAGAGCTTTTTTTTAATATATTTTATTTTTATAGGTTAGTGTCAGATTTTATAATTGTACTTCCGCATATTTATATAGGTTAGTGCTGGATAGTATAAAAGTGATGTACTACATGCTGTCTGAAAACAGTTGAATGTACATTTGACCAGTGGTCAGTACCATATCTGTCTGTGTGACAGCTGAAGATCTTTGTGGTCTGTCGTCTAATTATTGTATTATTCTGTACCTGGGACGGCCTGCTATTATTGCTGCTTTTAGCTGCTGCAATTACACTGCTGAATGTAACTGCTGTTTTAAACTGCTTTCAGCTGCTGCCATTACACTGCTGCTTTTAGCTGCTGCTATTCAGAATCACTCTGCTGTAGATCTAGATTTATTTTGTTTCTGTACTAGATCTAGTTTAGTATTGCCTTAGTCAAGGCTTAGTGGCATAGTTATAGTAAATAGTTATAGTCTGTTTCTGTTCTTAGTGAATACTAATAGTAAGGTACTAAGGCTAAGATGATCTTGTTTTGGTTTTAGTTATGAGTTGTTTGTAGTAGTAGGATATTGTAGATCTAGACTAGTTTATTGTAGTGAGTTTGTGTAGATCTAGGTCTAGGGTAGTAGTTGTAGTGATTTAGTTAGCTAGTTGGTTTGGTTAGTTTGTTAGTGTTTGTAGTGGTGTAGATTTAGAGGGTTTTAGTTAGTTGATGGGTTCAGTAGTAGTGGTTAGTCAAGTTAGTGTATATATTATATTTTATTATTGATTCATTTATTTTTATGTAAATAAAGTTTCGTTTTGTTTATTTATCCTTAACTAAAGTTTCGTTTTCTTGCTTTCATTTAGTTTAGGTTAGTATAGTTATTATGTCTGGTTACTTAGGCGACTCTAGCCCCTTGGTCACCATACCGAGGTGCACAGATTGAGCCCACCCAGTAGCGCTAACATCTGCCTACTGTTAAATCATTTAATGTTGAGCAGAGAATAGGTCTCTCCCACTCGCGCCTGCCTGACCTGCTCACATAAGGTAGATTCTATATAATTATAAATACAATAGAAAAGCTGTGACAATATATATATATATATATATATATATATATATATATATATATATATATATTTATTTATTTATTTATTTATTTATAATTAGGGTTGTGTTTGGACAAAATCGTCCTCCCCCCTTTAATAATCCTGGACCCGCTAGTGTTTACAGGTTTACAGTCTAGAAATCTATTTAAAAATTTAAGTAAGAAAACATAGAAACATAGAAATATATTGTAATATCTGTAGGGAGGCAACTCAACGAGATATGGATGTTTATTTACACGGGGACATCACATACACATTGGACATCTGCCTTGAGCACAGCCTCTTCATATCGGCTCACTTGAACGGAAATCGTTCTCTTCTCATAATGTCAACATCCTTTTCTGTCTACTTTCTGGTCGTGCGCCCCTTCTGTACTATCTTGGACCGCGGTGTGTGCATGGCGGGCTTAGAACATTGGTCCCTTCCTAGCACTTTTCGTCCCGAAAAGAAACAGTGCAGTAGAGGTTGGACAGCTCAGGTGGAGGTCGATCTGTGTGAGTCACAGACGGCAGGGAGCGTGAATCCCACGAAGTCATCCGCCCTGTTTTCCTCCGGTGCCGTTTTCTCTTTCTCCAGTTGATCAGGCTGTTCTTGAGACGATGACGTGGACGTTTGATACACAAAGAGATAGTGTCGAGCATTGTTTTCGTCAACACAGCCGCTGATCGAGCACGCTGTTTCAGCAGACCCTCCCGACAGACGCCTCTCAAGGGAGCTGCAGGTTCGCCAGGTTCATATGCAGCCACGTTGCAAACAAAGTCCTATGCGCCGCAGTCATCACCAGCTAACAGTCTCACAACCAGGAGATAAGTCTCTTCGAGTTCAAGTTGCAGAGGTCTTCCTCTTGACAGCTCAGATTTCGCCTGGATTGATGGACATTTGTCTATGCCAATCCGGCGATTAGGGTTTATTACTATAGTAAGATTAAGCTACCCAGTCTAAGGACAAATATTCGCATCATAGAGTCTATATTCATAATTGTAAAAATAAAATCTACCATATATGCACCAAAAAAAAATATTTGTCAAGAAAATTTGTTTGCGATCCTACGCATGAGTTTTGATGTGATATTTGATATTTTTGGGGTTTTTGGCACATTGTTTAGTAGTAGGATATTGTAGATCTAGACTAGTTTATTGTAGTGAGTTTGTGTAGATCTAGGTCTAGGGTAGTAGTTGTAGTGATTTAGTTAGATAGTTGGTTTGGTTAGTTTGTTAGTGTTTGTAGTGGTGTAGATTTAGAGGGTTTTAGTTAGTTGATGGGTTCAGTAGTAGTGGTTAGTCAAGTTAGTGTATATATTATATTTTATTATTGATTCATTTATTTTTATGTAAATAAAGTTTCGTTTTGTTTATTTATCCTTAACTAAAGTTTCGTTATCTTGCTTTCATTTAGTTTAGGTTAGTATAGTTATTACTGTTTGGCGTCCAAACAGTTTTTTTTTCAAACTTAGAGCTCGAAGAGCCTTCGGCTCAGCTCTTGGACATCAACAAGGGAGGTAACGAGATATATTCTCCCGAAACTATTCTAAGGGACTTAATTTTTAAAACCTCAAAGGAAAATCTAGTATTCTTCTATAATGCTTTTCAATTAAATAACATTTATATTTTTAGATGGATATAAATGTATATATTTATATAATAATTATAGTCGAATATAAAAAAGAAATATATTTATCAACATATTATCTGTCAAGGTTTTTTTAAATCAACATTTAAGCAAAGCTTAGATTTGTTACGTTAAATTTTCAAAGACTACCCCTGAATCGCACCATTACTTCATACTTACCTGGCACAGGAGATACAGTGATCAATAAGGCTGTTCTCCCAGGTCGAGGCTTATCCATTGCACTTCGGGTGGGCTGAACCCTGCGATCACCCCAAATGTGGGTGACTCGGGTGCGTAATTTTTGCGTATGGGGGACTGCGTTCGCGCTATCCCCTAATAAAACACTAAATATTCAATTAGATTACGGCTATCATTTCTTATGTTTGATCTAATCAAACAATGTTATGCAAAATTCCCAAATTCCTACGGATTTAACTAAATGCACATTTTGAAATGTTTAAAATTCTAAAATGGAATTACTAAAGGAGACATTGGAAAAAAAAAAGGGCTGTCAGTTGTTTGCCGTGTTGTATATTGAGAAAAAATTCATTACAAACGAAATTTAAAAAACAAAGCTCATATTAAGTGTATCAATTAGATTGGCTCAATCATGTAATTAATTTGGAACAGATCTAGACTAACAATAATCTGTTTAATTTGTTGTTTTTTTTTAATTTGTTTTTGTTTAACGCAATTTTAAACTTTTAGCCTTCTAATATGCTATGATCCTATCACTTGTCTGGACCAGTTAGGGGTATGGGGAGAAAGACCGGAGTCATCTCGGAGATCGCTTTTAAAATGTATTTAAAAAAAAAAGGGAATGACCTGTATTTGAACTTTGATTTCCCTTGTTTGAGATTCCAAAGAAAATTTTTTTTTTATAAAGGAATTCCAAACAAAAATTATTACTAATAGTCAATTTTTTAAATTCATAATTGTCAGATAAAAGAAATAATTGTGTATAATTTCAGCTTGATCAGAGATTGGGTGTTGGAGAAATAATGTGTACAAATTTTAGGCCAGACCAGATAGGGTTGATATAAGCTTTGTAAAAAAAAAGGTTAGATGAGTACCAGCTATTTAGAGGCATCTGTCATTCATAACAAACATTGCAGTGAACTGCATTGTAGACCATTGAGAGATCATTGGTAACTTTGACATTATTCTGGCTTTAAAAGAAAATAAATAAAAGCGACAGATACCGTACAAGAATACTAAACTGTCCAACAGTCACAAATTGTTCTAAATTTTCCTACTTCTTACATCAATGAATTATAAATAATTTATCTTACCATTCTGTACTTCAGTGTTTAATTAAAATTGTACAATTCATCTCACTATTCTCTACTTCAAATGTTTTCTAATCTTTGTTGCAATAACTCTTATTAGCAGGAAACATTTGTTCAGAACTGGCGACCAAATTTTTAATAGTTCTCCTTGATGAGAGAATAGATTTATTCACTGTCGAAATTGTAAATCTATGGCTTATTACATAGTAGCAATAGAAATAGATTAAATAATCTGGCATATGAAAACATCTTTATACATGACACAAGTAAGTGAAACGTAATAAAGACTTGTAGATTAGTGTTACTAATTTGATAATATGGAATTTCAAGATTTCAGTTAAGTTATACATCTACACTATATGTCAGATTTAGACCTAACGGCATGAGTGTCCAACATGATATAGGATAGTCTAGTTCCCCTTTCAGACCTTGTGGTCTATAGGGCAGATGATGTAAAGGTCATCTGTTTCTGTGGCCTATGGTTAACAAGGGTGTCATGTGGCCTGCACAATGACTAACCGCCTTTACTTTACCCAACTAATGTCAGGTACCCATTAGAGCTGGATGGACTCAGAGGTGCCCAAAAATCCTGAAATTAAAAATCCCATCTTCGAACCAGAGACCCCCAGTTTAGAAGCCAAGCACTTTACTGCTCAGCCACTCCAGTCTAATCTATATAATTTACACAAACTTGTTTAGTCTCTGTTAAGAGCCTCATGGGTAAAATCCTCCTCACAATGATGGTACCTCTAAGCATACATTAACTTGATCTCCTTCTTATCTCCCTTGATTTAAAACCCAGCACTGCTTCTTGGACCTTCACAATATTAGATGCATGATTGGGTATTCAGTACTCTTCTGTTATTCTATCATAACAAGCTACTTCAGCAGTAGGCCTAATGTGTGAACACCAGCCTCATAAATGACTGGGTTTTTTTTTTATTGAATGAAAGTTCCAACAAATAAATAGTAGTATAAAATCAACTGAGAGAAAAATATTAAAAAAAAAAAAAAGAAAATATATACACAGTTTATTTAGTACAAATTTGGTTAAGTACATTTGTTCAAAGCATGGAGTAAGTTAAAACAAAATGATCACTAACATTTCATAGCAACACAAAATCAAGACAGTAAAATGAAAACAATCTGGATGTATCAATGTAGCCCATGAGAAAAATTATGATCCTTAATGTTTAGTCAAAATATTTCGATCTCTAATTAAATTTTAAAACAGATTCTTTTAACAAATTTTTCACATTATTTAACTTTGGATTGAAAAAGAATTTACCAAATAAAATTAACTCTACCAGGAAATGAGTAGTATTGTCTAGTTTGAGATGATTAAAAGCTGATATGTTGGATTTCAAAGATTAAAACAAATAATATTTGTATTATAAATGATATATTATAAATTTACGCTAACCTGATTTTACTTTTACAGAATTACAATTTTCTAAAGTAATAGTATGGAAAAGGTGCATTGTAAATAAGATTAAAGTATAAGGCATTTGGCGAGTGGATTAATTTCCAACTTTTTGTTTAGCTGTCTTATATCATTTTTGGAACGAAATATCACTTAAAATTATGGTAATTTTACAAAGGTTGATTTTACCCACTAAAAGTCAAGCAATTAATTCATAAGAAATTAAGTTCTTGCAAAATATAATTTAAAACACTGCGTGTCACTAAAGCTAGTCTGCATTTCTAAATGCACTTTTGGTTGTGTCAGCATCAGTTGAATTTTGTGTGGTTTCTACATCTGGCTCATCAATGTTTTTTTTTTCAGGTGACCCAGGCTCCTGCAATAATTATTTGTAAATCATTAAAGATCAGTTAAGATTTAAAATTAATAAGAACTAAATATTTATACTATTTTTGAAATAATTTAAGACATTTCTGATTAAATATAATATATGTGATAAATAAACTATTCAAAACAAAATTGTCTAGTATGTAACTAGATTCTATGTGACTAGACTTGTATGTGGCAGGATTGTCCCTGTATTTAACAAGACTGTATGTGCTAAGTTTGTCACTACATGTGACTAGACTATGTCATCAGATTGTATGTATAGAATTGTTCACTGTATGTAAGTACATTATCTACTTTATGCTCTAAAACATTTTATTATTTCTCAACCTGGTTATGAAAACATAACAAAGACATGGATGAAAATGGTTGACAGAATCAGCCAGTTGATAAAATATATCAACAATGACCAGTAGTTATTTTTTAAATAAATCTACTAAATAATTAAATAATACAATTATATTTTTTTTAGGCATCCAGATTTTTTTTTTTAATAAGAATTTAACCAAGAAAATTCAGGAACTCTTTTAAGTTCTATTAGTTCTTTTTTTTCCCCAAGTAAAAAAAAAACAAAAAACAACAACATTTGTTTCAAGTATGTGTGTGTATCTATCTTACTGAGGTGAATGTCCAGGGTGGTGGTGCCTGATTACCACAACGCTTTAAAGCAAATTTCCAGACTCCATATCCAGAAAGACCAATTGTAAACCAACTTTTCTCAACACTGTACAAACCTGTAGTTAATATTATTTCATTAGTATTTAAACAACGATGTTTTAAGTCACAGTGAACAATAAAGTGCAGTGGAAGCATGTATGACATGTTAACTGAATCTCAAAATGGTGATCAAAGTCAGTGAGTCAATACCATGTTTTAAAGTAACATTAATGAGCTGACACATTCAAGATTGAGTATTACTAAAATATATAAGTTCAAAGAATTTAAATTGTAACAGATCTATTACACAAATATCTAGAAAAACAACTCTTTATATCACTGAAAATATTAATGTAAAAAGTAATTCTTTGCAAAATAAATATTATTTAATATTAGATTAGAATAACACTTACAAAATGGAGAATCTACAAATTTTTTTTTAATTTACATTTACAACAAATTATTTTGTATTTATGTCAGTGCAAGAGTCCTCTTAAGCCCCAGCAGCATCAAACTAAAAAACTTTCTGAACACAAAGGATGAGACACAGTTTAAGTAAAACTCACCATCATATCGATAACCAGATTCTGGTGCAAAAGGACTGTCTAGCTTGTAACCTCGAATGACACGTACTGGATTTCCTGTTTCAACATTCTTGCTTAAAGCTAAGTTACCCCTGGTAAGTGCCTGATCTTTAGACTGCGGTGCAGTTCGAAGATTCTAAACATTGGGGAAAAAAAATATTTTGTAGGTATTAAGGTCTTTTTAATTGTTTCTGATTTTATCTTATTAAGTAAAGACATTTCTTCAAATAAAGAAGATAATTCTGCCCCACAAGTAATTAATCTAATCTAGTCATGCATGTTAATTAGAGAAACTCTTCTAGGTTTTCCTGGATGATTTAGGCATCACGTTCCATGTATTAATGCAACTAGGAAAGAAAGATAGCTTAAACAGATTTGTTCTAGCATATAAAATTGTGTGTATTTTATTAATTATATTTTATCATTATTGTTTTTGAATTGTTTTATGTTCAGACCTGCCTACCAAAAAAAGTCCAAATGCGTAACGCTGATGGTCAAAATGCGTATTTTGGCACCAGAATGCGTAACACTTACGCGATCCACTATTTTGTCATATATATATATATATATATATATATATATATATATATATATATATATATATAATATATATATATATATATATATATATAATATATATATATATATAATATTAGATCTCGATGTCATGATTAGATCTACAATCTAAATCTAGATCAATACGACAATACAATAGAGATGATATCTAGACTAGATCTGGATCTATGTCTATATAATTTATAATGAATATAATCTACTAATCTACTCTAGATCTGGGCTCAAGTGTTACAGATGCCGTGGATCTATTCCTGTATAACAAGTTATCTAGATTCTAGATCTAGAATCCAGATCTAGATCTAGACTTGATATCTACAATGTCACTCAATGTGTTTTGAATCGATAGCACTTCGATATTTTTTTCTATACAAATGAATACGGGAATCAGGGATTCAACATAATTAATTTCTACTAATGAACTTACAAAAAAAAAAAAAAAGTCACGTTGGTCACCATTTGGATCAGCTGACGGTACCAACCTGGTACCAACCCGCCACTCCCTCACTCTTGCGTTCTTCATTTCTAGACTAAATCTAATTGCTATTAAGAACCAATCAACATATAGATCTGGACACAATGTGTTCCCCCACCTTTTCTGTTACCCCCCCCCTCCAGCCCAACAGGACGGCTTAGCGTGATCTCCGTGACCGCTCGTAAGCTAGTCAAGAGAGGGGGAAAAAAGGATACGAAATGCGTAACGCGACGGCTTAAATGCGTATTTGCGTACTGACTGTCATTTTTGGGAGATTTTGCGTAACGAAATACGCATTTTGCGTAACGGTAGGCAGGTCTGTATGTTGCTTCTTAACAACAATGTTATCAATATTTACCTTAGGATTAGCTTTTGTACCTTTTAAGTCCCTACCACCTGGAAAAAAAAATAATTAAAATATCTTTACACAAATGAACAAAGATACAATAAAGGGAAAATGTCAAATAGAACAAAAGAGGATCAATTATATTTTTTTCAAGAAATATGAGTCTCATTGCACACGTCACCTGAATCTATAATTTCAAGTCTAAAAATTCAAGAAAAGAGCACAAAGTAGCCTAAATTCTTCTATACATTGATAACATCAGAGACAAGGAGTAGCTGAGAGATTGTATTGACACTGACCCTCTAACATCAGAGACAAGGAGTAGCTGAGAGATTGTATCGACACTGACCCTCTAACATCAGAGACAAGGAGTAGCTGAGAGATTGTATCGACACTGACCCTCTAACATCAGAGACAAGGAGTAGCTGAGAGATTGTATCGACACTGACCCTCTAACATCAGAGACAAGGAGTAGCTGAGAGATTGTATCGACACTGACCCTCTCCAGTGTAAGTAAAACATTCTCCCAAGTCAACATCATCTTCATAGCCACCAGACAGAGCAATTGAGTAGGCTCCAAGTTCACCTCCATGAATGCCAGCAACTGTTGGTCTGAAACAAAAAATTTTACTTTGAAATAGATGCTAAAAAATGTCCAGAATGTGCAATAATCAATAAATTGGGGTGTTCTAAATTGAGACAAGAAACTGTATTCTTTAAGGAAGAATGATGACTCCACTCTATTAATAAACTTGTATCAATGAAGCACTGACAGGACAAAATATATCATTTTTACTGTAAGTCTGAAGAATCTGGTTTCTTAACATCATTCAACAAAAGCCTTACAGAACAACATAGTGGGAAGCATGGTCGAGAGACTAAGTGTGACGATTACACTTGCCGGGGATTATATTATCAAACTTGACAATTCAATGAAATGAAGAAAGAAACATCTCTCTTATTTTCTTAAAACTTCTTTAATAATACTTCTTCAACTTTCACATAAAATGACTTCTCAGTTCAATAACAACTTGACTTAATACTTCTTAATTAAAACTTAAAGATACACGAAACTTCACTTAGTATAACTTCAACTTCAGGTAATATAACTTCAGATATTACTTCAACTAATAAAACTTTAATTAAACGGACCCGCTTATATCACTTATAACTAATCAAGGACTAAGCGAGGATCATCGCTCTACAAGAACTACTACTATGCGAGGACCCTGTCTAACTGACCTTCCTCTAATTTATACCTTTCTTAATCGTACATTCCAGAATCCTGGAACCTTCTCCAATAATTATTTTAGTAACTTTGACCTTCTAGAAGCTGACATGTGCTATTTTTTTCCCTTAACCTCTTTCTTTGATTGGATACCTAAAATTAACTTGTTTACGCTGGACACTTGCACTGGTTTGAACTTGCTTCTCGAAACTGGTTGAAATAGGTCACAGACTCGACTGTGACACTAAGTACGTTTGAACTTGGCTTGGCTACCTATGAAGGGGGCTCGAGAGTCAACACCTGACTCAAGCAGAGTTGAGTTTGAGTTGTTGGCACAATTTAGGTTGTGTTTACTGAGCGCCTAATCCCCCACACTGGTCTACAAATGAGATTGGACAATAGCGCTCTTAGCATGCTATAAGCATGAAAGTAGAGCTATATAAAAGCCATAATTAAATTTTTTTTAGCATTACAACCAGAAAACAGATACCAAGATAATATTGATTTTGAAATTTCCCATGAAATTCTCTTTGTATCTAAGACTTTAAGTACATATGTTACAGTTGAAATAATTCTTACTTTCACATGATTGATTGCAAAACAATTTTTTTAATTTGAAAAAGTAGTGACCAGCTTAAAAGCTAGTTACATTAATAAGACAGTTAACTTGATGAAAAATAAACCCAATTCTTCCAATCGTTATACACATAAATAGTCATTTTTTTTCCTAAATATTTTATTCAATAATTGGGGCTGGATTAACCTGTTCAGAAAATTTGGAGGCTTATTTACCTGTGAACACCATCACGACAACATTCCATCCTGGTACTCCACACAGTGCCTACTTCAATGTCTAAATAATAATGAATTAATTAAAAAATATTTTCATTTTGTTCTAGTATGTAAATGCATTGAAGAAAAAAATGTAATAAAAAATATTAAAAGTTAAATAATTCTTTGAAATCATCTGGTTCATATAGCAGGTGATGTTTGCTAATCAAACTAATGACAGTATGGCTGTCTTGTCATATGGTATGCACTCTGGACTATTGTACCTAAGGTCCCTGCCTGCTTCATTCCGTCACCCTGTAGGAGGTTTGGGCTAGGGTGTAATAATATTCAAATCTGAAGGAACACCCGAAACATGTAAAACAAACAAACTGAAATACACACATAGACTTGGTGGAATGTCTGATAGTCCTAACTTCACATCTTCAGTTTTGTAGAAAAAAAAATTGACCTCTTTGCCTTCATAGCATAATGCAACTGAAGCAGGATTCACCAGTTTATATATATATATAGGCAGGATTCACCAGTTTATATATATATATATAGACAATGATGTCTGAAGGCTACTAGTGTCTTAGAGCATGATCATCAAACAATATTTGCATCACTTTCAGCTAAGCTAGATTTATTTTTGCATTAGCATATATCTGATTCTTAAGAACCAAAGAGTAGCCCTTAGAATCTAATGGATAAAGAAATGACCGAAGTGGCCAGGTCAGAATTGAGCCTATTTAAATACTATTTTGCTACTTAGCCATCTGTTCTGAACTACCATAGCGTCTAATTATAGTTGTAATACCTGGGACAGCTCCATGAAAATTTGGCCTATTGGCCTGAACTTTTATTACAGATTTCTTGTCCTCATCTGATTCTACATCCTGATCTAAAGATTGTGAAACTTCACTAACCACCTATAATATACATAAATTAAAATTAACTTTGAAACCATATATTACTTCTTTTATGATTATATTGTATCTGTATTAAAATATGAAATTAAAATATAAATTATCAGTGCATGTACACTCCAAAGGATGACAAATTTTTTTATTTATATAAAATGATATCTCACTTTTCCTTGGAGTCTAGCAGATTTACGTCTTGAGCCATGAATTGAGCCACCCACAAAATTGTCAAAGTCTGAAGAAGCTTTTCTTTTCCTTGATTTCTCAGCAGGTTTAATCAATGTTGGCTGATTGCATCTTTTTATAATGCTTGGTAATGATTTAAACTAGCAGAAAAAAAAACAACATAAAGAATAAAACATATAGATATAGACTGGCACATCACATCATTCTACTTTGGTTTGCAAGAAAAAGGAAACCCACTTATTAGTTATGCTGATTTTACTGAGCTATTCTATAAAGCTCAAAAAAAAAAAAATTAGATTGGAAACTAAAACAAGCTAAATAGCAGATTTATATTAAATCATAGTCACTATGATTTGTTTAAAATACATATATATATTTTTTTTTGAATACAAGAGATCACACTCTTTTTTTTTCTTTGGTATTTTGTTAATCAACTTTTGATGACTAGATAACTAGCCTCTAGATTCTATATCTAGCTTTAGACTAGATATAGATCTAGATTAAGATATTCTGTGGCTTTTTACATCTCTAGAGACCATCTTTTCCCTTTGCAACTTCTCATGTTACTAAAGGGGTCAATTCTTGATACACAGCTGTGGCTACAGGTTGGCCATCTGCAATCACCAGAGGCTATTGCACTTTCACCCTTCTTTCTACTTTTGATATGTATGCCATCTGCAATCTACAACCTTTTTTGTTTATGCTTGCTCTCTGTGTGTATCTATCCAGTTCCTCTTTTTCCAAATTGTTAGTGTCAATGGATTCATGTTGCATTTGCACACATCAGTATGCCTTAAAAGTGGGTGACCAGCAGCTCTCTTGCCTTCTGTTACATGTCCGTACAGAATGTCTTGTGGGAGTTGACTTTATGGCATTCTGAAAACATGACCAAAGCAGCCAAGGCATCTACTGCTGCTGATAACAGTGCGATGTCCTGGAATCCAGCTCTTCACCATTAATTATTTTATCTCACCACCTCATTTTGAAAATCGGCCTTAAGCATTGGAGGTCGAAGATGTTCACTACTATATAGCAAAGTACTCATCACGAATGTCCGGTAGACAACGGCTTTAGTATTGGTAGCAGCAAGATATTGTCTCACTCTCTTTTCTGCAGCCATGAAATGGTGCCCCTTGCCTTGGTTAGGGTTCCAAAGGACTGCCAATGCCTGGGGGTGAAAGTGGGGATAAGCTCCCACTTTCCAAGAAATGCTTTCACGGCTTGCGTCTCTAATTGCCTCTGACAGTCAAATCCAGCTCCTGGCCTTCACGTGTGATTTTCCCAAAAATCCGGCGGAACCTGTTCTTACAAACTGAACGGAGAAGGGATGAAAGGCGGAACACTGGCGCCTCAAAACCAGTTTAGCTTCGTGTTGATGGGGCACGTCAGCCTGAATAATGCAACCCATCTAGGAGAAGGAAAACTCTGACTCCAAACCTCAACTTTGTGGCGATACTCCCCCGTGTGGGTATCAGGGCTTGGAAATGACCAAGTGTAATACTAACCCCACTGCCTTTCCACTTGCATTTCATTTCACTAAGGTGAATAATAGTGGAGCTTCCCCCCCCCTCTAGGTTTTGCTTTTTGATGGAGGTCTGAAATGCACTACCCCAGACAGAGGTCTATGTCTCACTACACTCAACTACTGGATATAAACCCATCACAAAGTTTTTTTTCTGGAACTGATGAATGTGATGGTGTGAAGGGGCCTGGATCCTGGATGTGATGATTCCACAGGGCATACCCAGGGCACAGTCAACCTTAAGCTTTACTACTGCAAAATAGTTACATTTGGAGAGTTCTGTGGATGGCGGAGAATGGACCATTGGCCAACCCCACCTTGTCCCATGGATATTCCAGTTACAGTTTCAGGCCCAGATGCTCTTTTAATTCAGTGTTGGAGCAAGTTGCCAAGACTGAAAACTTCCTTAAAATGCGGGGATTATACTATATATATATATGTATATATAAATTTTTTTTAAAGTCTGAGAAAACACCCAGCCTACACTAAATGTCATTGCCTTGGCTATTGTGTCATTGTTGTATTAATCCAGTAGCACAACATTGGAGATGATGGAGCCAAGATAACAAAATGGTCAACAATTTCCAGTAGTTCAACATTAATGGTCAAGTAAGGTGCAGTGCTTGTGTTCTGAACTAGTATTTTGGTCTTACTTTGACTAGTATTTAAGCCAAACTTCTGGCACGCAGCATATAATTAGTTTGTCAAGCAGGGTCTGAAGATGAGAAGCTGCATTAACAGCCTAGAGGGGGTTCCATAATTAGCACCATCCTACCTTTGGTTTTTGCCCTCAATCTGATATATTGAAGAGTTTTCCAGAGGATCTTATATGTAGAAACACACCTTCCTTGATTTCACTGTAAGTATAATGCAGTAGGCAGGAGAAGAATATGCCAAACAGAGTAGGTGTGAGCTCACATCCCTGCTTGACACCACTGCTGACCTCAAAAGGTGCTAACTGGGCTCCATTGAATTTCACAGTACATTTTGTTTCCTCATGAAAACACACAATGAACTTAAGTAGTTTGAGACGGCATGCTACACTTCTGCTGATCATGTCTGTCTCTCTCTCTGAATTTCTCCTGGAGTGGATATCATGTCAATGAGACTCTGGGTAGACTCAAAAGCTATCACTTGCAGCATAGATAGTGAAACTCTAGCAAATATTTTTTGCCAACTATGCCGAGGAGAGAGTTACTTCTATAATTGTTTAGCAATCACTCCAATCTCCTTTGTTATTATATATATTTTATATATTGTGACTGTATTTGTGTCAACCATATCCTGTGGGAAATGATCCCATGATCCAATTCCCAGCAGTTGCAGAGGAGATTATTAAGTTCTTAGAGCAGGAGTATTAGGTTGGCATTAACTACTTCCATTGGAATGCCATATAACTTCTTGGAGATTTTCTATTTTTCATGCTTTGTATTGCTTTTTTAAGATCACCAGGGAATGTTAGCTTATCTGGGTATTGCAATACTGGAAAATCTGGCGAAGAGGCCAGAGTGACTGTATTCCGTAAGATATTAATAAATCTATACCTCTACTCTAGACTCTAGATGTAGTACTGGACTCTAGAAAGATGGGTGGATTCCTGGTTATGCGGTATACGCACTGGACTGTCGTTTGAACTTGTCGATGGTCTTGGGTTCATACCCTGCCCACTGCCATCCCCCATTGTCCTGCTGGACTGGAGGTTTGAACTAGGAAGTAAATTATATTCAATTCTGACGGAACATCCGAAACATGCAAATTTTAAGTACTTTAGTCTTAACTAGTCTAGTAAAGACACTCTACAGTGTCATCAATGTGATTGATCTAAATCTAGAATAATCTAGATTTATATATTTATTATCTGATTAGTGATTCAATTTTAGATCTAGAGTCTATCTAGAATCTATGTCTACTTTGTAGATAGAATCTAGAAAATATCTAAGAGATAAGATAGCTAGACCTAGAATTAGAATATAATAGATAATAGATCTAGTATTCTAATATCTATAAAGTAATGTCTTTATTATTATAATTATAAGTATTATAAGATAAGATATGAATATGATGATATTATTATATAATAATATTGATCTATATAAATACTATATATTATAATTATTATATATCTAGATCTATATAGATATAGATCTTTGTCTTCTTAATCTACTAGACCAGTGGTTCCCAAACTTTTTTTGTCTTGTAAACCCCTTGCAATGTTTTCTGGTTTTCTGTAGACTCCCTGTTTAACTTGTAAATTTTTTCAAATTCATCAACATTTTTTAAAAACTAATTTCTATCTGTAGTGAGTTGAAAAGTGAAAAAGAAATTTAAAGCTACATACTAAGTTAAAGAGATGTATCTTTTTTTATTGATGAGATTCAAATTTAAACCTATTAAAATAAAAATTAATATGTATTGCTGGAATCACCAGACACACTGGAAATGTCTTTTTGCAGGTTTATCATCCATTGCTATGGATATTATGTTTCAAATAGGAATTTGTGTTCTATGAAGTAGTGCTTCAAACATTAAATATTAATTAATTTGCCTTAAATATCATTGTAAAAGTTTTCCCAGAGAGCAATTTAACGTGTATTTCTTGATTTTTCAAGTGTGGCTCAAATGTCCGCGAAGACAGGAGAAGGGGTGAAGGCAGTAAGCTTCGAGCAAGAAGGGCTTATTAGCCTTGGCTGGCTACCCACCTAGCAGAAGTAAAACTAAATTCAAAACTCTCCTGGCTTGCAACTCAAACATGGGAAAGGTTTTGTGGGTCAATCCTGAGTAAAAATAAGGAGCCAGCGACCCCAATGCAGTTCGCACACATCACTACACCCTGTCAGAGCTTGTGACACTGCTGATCCCAAACTGTATAAATATTTTATATATCATTTGAAAAGAATTACATAAGCTTTTAATTGTATAAATCATGCCATCGACGTGTCCTTGAACTCTAGTGTTGCTTAAAGCAATTCTTTTAATATCAGATGTAGGTTTCTGTAAAACAGTTTTTAAAACTACAATGGCTGGTAAAATCAATGTTTTACCTATATATAGAGCGTTTTCTGCATTTTGTCATAAAAAAGAAAAGGTCCCCTATCAGACCTCTTAATTATGTTAAAATCATCTGTTTCTTTGGCCAACGGTTAACGAGCAGAGTGTCATGTGGGCAGCACAACGACCTTTACTTTTCCTAACTTAAGTCAGGTACCCATTAGAGTTGGGTGGACCGGCACCTTTGACACGGAGGTCATGGGCGGACTTAGGGGAACCCTAAAAATCCTGAAATTCAAAATTCACGGAGATTCGAACCCAGAACCCCAGGTTCAGAAGCCAAGCGCTTAACCACTACCACCCTATTTTGCTATATAAGTAAACAGATATTGTAAGACGCCCACAAACCATTATCTTCTCTATAATATGATGTCGAAGAGATATTTTGTGGGTCTCTTCTGAACATTATCTTTGAATGTTCGAAAGTTTTTCAAATCTTTTTATCAGGGTGACATTGTCTCAGATGATCCTCCAGCGTAATTAGTTTCATATCGTCATAAAAAAGGCAATTGGCATACATGTTTGATAAGGCAGGAATATGAACAATTTTAAATAATCAACGCTATACAGTTTACATTTCTTTTTGCTAAACATTACTAAATTACTTCTAGATAAAGATGTAGACAAAATTAAGTTATTTAAATAATTATTTAAATTAAATACACAACAATTTTTTGTTTGAATAGAAGGAGGATATAGATATATATAATATTTAAAGGATTAACTAAGTCTAAGGCAGTTACTAAGACTAAGGTATAAATTATAATATATTACTATTTTTATTAGTGTGAAGAATTACATTAATGGGATGTAAAAATTAAAGTCATGACCTGCTTAAATGAAATCTATTATCGTAACACCCGTGGAATCTCATAGATCTCAATTTGTTTTTCACTTTCGCAGACCCCCCATGGGGGTCTATATAGACCACTTTGGGAATCACTGTAGGCCTACTAGTAGTCTAGTCTAGTATACTGGACTCTACTTATACAGAAGACATATAATATAAGGTAAAACTTTACATTGCAGGACCCTTTTGAAGGATATTACGCAGGTGGCATGTAAAGTTTTACCTAATATAATATAGACTCAAACTAGACTAGATTATTCATTATAAGTCTAGTTATAATAGTAGATGTCTAGTGACTCTAGTCTATAAATCTAGTCATAGTTAGAGTAGATTGAGTAGATTCTAGAATCTAGATTAACTGAAGTCAGTGAAGTCAAGTGTCTCAAGTTTCAACTAAGTTTAACTAACATTAGATTAGATCTATCTATTCTAGATCTAGTAACTTTTAACTTTACTAAAACATTACTAAAGTAAAGTCTTTAGACTTAGATCTAGAATCTAGATCTAGAGTAGATAGTAACATTACTAACATTGATTGATAGATGATTTTTATCTAGAATCTAGATAAGATAGTAGACTCTAGATTAGTCTAGATCTATCCTATCATCTATTCTATGATAATCTATCACTATCTAAAGTATCTAGATAAAATCTAGATCTATCTAATTTAAATTTTCCATTTTAAACATAATAAATGAATAAATGATAATACATACCGGATCCAATAATCCGAAAGATGCTAAAATTCTTTTATTATCTTCTAGATTCTTTTTTCTTATAGCTTCATAGTCGTGCATTTTTTTAAATATACAAAATATATTCTAATCTAGGTAATATTATAATATAGGCTAGATTAGTATGCGCTATTTTTCCTAGTCTAATATAGATTCTAGATCTAGATCTACTTGTTTACACGATCAAACTACACGTGCCGGTTGTGTACTTGGCAACGAAATTGGTCCTAATTTTTAGGAATTCTCCCGCCAACACCCACCTGAAAGGGCTGACACGGATTTTGATCAGGGGTTCTCAGCCTGTGGATCAAACGAACGACCATTTGTCAAGGGTCGCTTATGATAAATTGGCCAGACGTCACGACTTAGGCATAACTGTCCCTCTTTGAACCGTCTGTCACGCTTTTCATTTAAAAAAAGTCGATCAATGTCACTGTCACGCTTTTATTTTAAAATATTTCTTAATCTTTTGTTTGTAAAATGTTTTACATGTTTTGGATGTTCCTTCAGAGTTGAAGATAGTTTACTTCCTAGTCCAAACCTCCCGCAGGACGACGGGGGATGGGAGCGGGCAGGGTTTGAACCCGGGACCATCGATAAATCCAAACGTCAATCCAGCGCGCAAACCGCACGACCAGGCAGCCATCCTGACTTTTGACTATAATAACTTTAAAAAGTAACGCCTTGAGGCGTTTACGGTTTTCCTCTTAATCTTTATTTTTAATGTTCACTGTTTAGAAGGCCCCTGTGTTAGAGACATGATTAGTGCTTTCAGTTTGTAGCATCCTGCCTTCTCAGAAACTGACGTCAGCTTGTTTTCTTTCGACTTTTGTCGGCTTTCGGCGTGCTGTCGTTCGGCATGTTTCTCGTTGATTCCGTTAATCAATTCCTTCACTTGGCTCTCCTTTCTTGTCTTGTAAGAACGTCTTAAACGAAACGAACTTTGAAGTTCACATAGAAGAGTTACTGTTAATAAACAGGGCAAAATCAACAATTACAGTGGAGAGCAATGCTAGAAATATCGACCACAGATTTCTGACGCATATGTGTATTAAACCAAACATCTGAATGCAGATCGTATTTTTTTTTATTGGAAGCTCATAGTAAGCCTCCATTAAGGTACCTGTCCAACTTTTATATTCCCTTCTGATACATTGATTCGAAGCCACTAAATGTACTTTTGCCTATCATATCTCCTCTCCTTTCTCCCTTTCGTCCCGTCTGGGGCATAGGCCACCAAATCAGCTTCCTCCAGGCGTCTCGGTTCTAGGCGAATCTCTCTGCTTCCAAATCGCGGCGCCATGTGTTAATGGGCCGTACCCTCTTCCTCTTTCCTTGGACGTTCCAGGTTAAGGCTTGCCTTGTTATGTTGGATGCAGGCTTGCGAAGGGTGTGACCTGTCTCTGAAGGATATATATTTCAATTGGCTGCTGTTTTGTTCTTTGCCACAGTTCCTCATTCAAGATCTTGTCTGGCCAGCGAATCGTAAGAATCTTCCTCAGGCACGTATTGACGAATACCTGGATTTTTTTCATGGTGTTGATGGTGGTTCTCTATGTGGTGCTCCACAAAGTAGTAGGCCCCTTTTGGCTTGAAATGGTGTTGAAGAGCCTGATCTAGGTGATAATGCTTATTTCCCTAGATCCCCAGGTGCTCTTCAACTATTGGAACGCTGCTCGAGCTTTACCAATGCGGGTTCTGACATCTGCCTATGTTCCTCCATGGTTATCTAGGACACTGCCGAGATAGGTAAAGCTCTCCATCTCTTCTAGCGCCTCGCCTTGGACTGTAATGGGTGTGTTGTCGACGCCTTATCTTGAACACCTTGCTCTTACCTCTGTTTATGGAAATACCCATTACAGCTGAATTGTCCGCAACGATGCTTATCTTTTTCTGCATCCGCTGTTGTGTGTGAGAGAGAAGAGCCATGTCATCTGCAAAGTCGAGGTCGTCTAGCTGTTTCCACAGTGTCCAATATATACCTTCCGCTTCTGGTATGTTGATGTCTTCATGACCCAATCTATGGCTAGCAGAAACACGAAGGTAGACAGCAAACAGCCTTGTCTAATTCCAGCATGGACTTCAAATGCGTTTGTCAGTTGTCTGCCATGAACGAAAATGGAAAAGATGTGCCAACATGTGTGCCACTAGCAACTTGGTGATTGGATGAACTGTCTTCCCACACAAACCAATACACAAGGCAACTTGGGTATCACCAGACCTGTCAACAGAGAACTAAATAAACCACGTCTGTATTGTAAAGAAGTTCCGTCGCTCTCTTCAGGATGCAAGAGTCAGACAGGAGCAGATGTTGTTTCAGATCATCTTCTGATAGCCCGAGTGAAACTGAAGCAGAGTTGGACAGAAGGGACCAGTCAACACTAAAAATCCCATTGCGCTGAGAGACTACTCAAAACAGGAAGAGTTCAAGGTCACCCTTTGCCTATCCTATAGTTTTCCGTAATAATGAACTCCACTTTGAAATTACTTAAAAATGAATGACCCAAAATACAAATGTGCAAGAACCGACTGTAAAGCAATAGTTAATAAAGGTTTGGACCCTATGCAATTAACAAAGTAAAGAAGCATGTAAGTGATGCCCAGTTGTTGATGCTTCAAGTGACAATAAAGCGAAAATTGTTTCCCCTGATGATACAGCTCCTTGTGTCGCTCTTCGCGGGAAATCTTAAAAAAAAAAAAAGCAAATTTCGTCTGAGAAGACCAGATGTTAGCTTTCGGTGGAGAGACTATTTAAATTATATTCTGCTTTGAAATCATATTTCTTTTCACAAGAGAAGTGTCCCACCATAATCAAAAGCTTCTTTGAAAACCTATGTGCTGAATTCTTGTTGCATTTTGTACAAACTATTCCATGCAGAAGTTCTGTTTATTGAGGGACAGATGGTCAGTGCTCTTGAAGTTTCTTCAATCATTGACGAATTGGTTCAGAAATGCACGAAAAGAAGCACGAAAAAGAAGTACACATGCGACTTACTATTTGGATGACGCGAGTTGGTTAGAAAAAGTGATGTAGCAGCGAGTCGTAAACTTTTACGAAAATTTGCAGAGTGCAAGGTGTTTCAAATACAGAAGCGGCATATTCAACGTTAACGCTTTTGGATGGATCTAGCTTTAAAATGATTTAACTTGGAAAATGCTTCAGGAAGCCTGCAATTAATCAAATTCGTGTGTGTGCATGACTACATTGTGTTTGTGTGTACACTCTGTTGTATTGGAATAACGTCTATAACCAATTACAGAAGACTTAATTTTTTTTTTTCAATAATTCTGCTACTTACAAAATTTTCAAGAAATAACTCATGGTGGATATCTAAATTTAGATTTCTGTAAGTCCAGTAGAATAGTCTGTCCAAGAGTAATTACATTCCCATGAACCAAGTTTGAAATTTGGTCAAGGCTAGAGTCATCAGTCAACACAGAATTTTACTGCATGTCACAAACTTTTTTGCTCTTTCTAATGGCAGTTTATAAAAACAAAATAACAAACAAAAACAAATATGACATTTTTCACTTTGTACAAAGGAGAAATAATTTTATTTTAGAGATGATGTTTTCTTAGACAAAGAGCCTAATGCTGGTATTACAGTAGCTTTAGTGCCAGTGGCCATTGCTGTTAAACTGACAACTCCAGGATTTTGTGAAGTTGATGGGATTTTGGTGACATGGATGATGTTGGTAGGCTGAGCATCCCATTTGGTTTTTCTTTTCTTTTCATCTATAGAATTAAAAAAACAAGAAAATCATAAACAAATACTTTAAAAAAAAAGCTTATATTAAGTGTAACTGTATCAATTAGTTTGGCTCATGGGGAGAAGAATTGGGTATCTTGTGAACATGATCATTTTTTAAATGCATAAAAAAAAATGTTCACTAAAGGTTAATTAAACAGTCCTCAAGGGGACAAACTCAGCTAATACCACCACATGTCAAGTATGATTTCTTTCCCTTGTTCAAAATAACAAACAATATAATTAATTACCAATAGTTAATAAACTAACTGGTTAAATTCTTTTATTGATTCTTGTGTTGTCAGGTAAAAGAAATAATTGTGCAAAATGTCAGCTTAATCCAAGATTGGATATGTGATAAATAACATGTACAAACTTTTTGCCAAACAGAGTGAGCTGATATAAGTCCATTAAAATATGGATTAAACTGGCATATGCCTAACTAAAGAAGCTTTAATACAAAATAAATGTTCTTAAATTAGTGGAAGAGCAACAAGGTACTGGGCACTAGTGTCAAAAAGTATAAATACAAATCACAAGGAAATTTTGCTTAGACACAATGTCAGGATGTGAACAAACCATTTCCTTTAGATCAGGCATGTCAAACTCAGTGTTAAAGTGGTCGCATGCATGCGACCACTTTGCATGCGGCCCGCTTGGCCACCTCAAGAATTATTTAAATTAAGTTTGATTATTTAGCAATTTTCAGGTTAAAAAAAAACAACAAAAACTAAAACGTAACAATCATATCCGTTGAACCTAGTAAGTATTCTTTAAGGATAAGATATTTGAAAACAAATGATTTTTCGAAAATTTATGTTAAATTGAATTAGATGTGGTAATTTCGTTGGGCTTATATTTCAATTTATCTTTTAAGTTTATTTCTGATTTTTTAACTTTTTATTTATTATTAATTTTTAATAATCACATCATAAATAAGCAATATGTTAGACTTACACAAAATTATCAGTGGTTAATATTGCCATTCTATCTATTTCAGTAACTACTTTATATTCAGTTTATTCAGTACTTTCTGCGGTCACATGAAAATTTACACTAGTTTAGTGACAATTTCATTTCTCAGAATAATGGATTTAAATACTGATGAAGAATTAATAACTACAGCAGCAACTGCTCCTAAAAGAAAAATTAAGGACGAAAATAGATTGTTTCAAGAAAGATTGGAGTTAAATTATTTCTGCATGTCGGTATCAAATACGATTTACTGCTTAATATGCAATTACTGCATTCGTGTGCCCAAAGAGTATACCTACAATTTCAAACAACATTACGCTTATGACAAAAAGGCATATAATGCTTACACCGGAAAAATTGAAAAATAGTTTTAAAAGGCAACAAATAGTAGTTGTTAAACTGAAAAAAGAGAGTGAGCATGTAGCTAAAGCCAGCTACATTTTGTCAAAATTAATTGAAAGCTATAGCAAATCATTTAGTGAAGGTGATTATATTAAAGGGTGCATCGTTAAAGCTGCGGAAGTCCAGAAAAAGGTGAAAGCATTCAAAGAAATAACATTAAGTAGGAACTTTGTGGCAGATAGAATAAATGACATGTCAGTCAGCTTGCGTGAACAATTAAAGAACAAAATAGCTGATTTTGAATTCTTTTCATTGGCCCTCGATGATTCAATTGATGTAACGGATATAGCACAGTTGGCTATATTCATAAGGAACTTTCACAGGAATTTTGAGATATATGAGGAACTACTTGAGCTCTGTTCTCTGCATAACACCACAAAAAGCGACTATACATAACACCACAACAAGTGAGGATGTTTTTGAGAAATTACAGGAGGTGATTTTGCAGTACAATTTACCTTTGCTAAAGCTAGCTAGTCTAACAGCAGATGGCGCAAGGTGCGCACCAACCATGATTGGGGTTAGAAATGTTGCTGGTGCAAAGCTGCTTGCCAAAATAAGTGAAGCTGATGCTAATTTTAAATTTGATCATTTTCAGTACATCATTCACCAAGAAGCATTATGCGCAAAGTTATTACAGTTTCTAAGACCAGTTCCAGTCGTTATTGATTTTATTCGTGACCGTAGCTTAAATCATCGCCAGTTTTCAATGTTTCTCGATGACATTGGACACGAATTTGATTGTTTTTCCACTATGAAAGCTACAAAACACCTCACCTTTCAAGATTATCTGATCGAAATTTCTCATCAGCGATGAAAGTGTCAGTGACAAACAAACTTCAACCTGACATTAATAAACTTGTATCCCAGAAAAGATATCAAGCATCAGTACAACGAAAATAATGCATAACCATAGTAATTTTTTATTAATACAGTAGGACTACAAATTTAGCTAACTAAGGGACATGTATTCCACTAATTCTTGCGTATTCTATTGTGTTTTTTCTAATTTACATACAATTAGTAGGCTATGTTTTCCAACTGATTTTTGGCTGCGGCCCTTCAGGCCATAGTATGTTTTTATGCAGCCCATACACCTTAATGAGTTTGACATGCCTGCTTTAGATTAAGAGCAGAAAATTGAGGGTTCTTTGAATATCATCAAAACTCATATTCTATAAAATCGTGTTTTAAATCTGGAAATTCACTAAAAGGGTTTTTGGGCATAAAACAGGCACTGCAGAGTTAGACTGCTTTCATACATAAGAATGGACCAACAATTGGAATCAGAAAAAAAAAATCTCAAATAAGGTAGAAGAAGAAAAATAATGTGACCATTTATTTTTCAGTCTTTATAAGTTCTGTCCATTTGTTAAAAATGTTTAAGATGAAAGTAAGTGGCTCAGTACAACAAAACTGTATTTTTTACACTATTATAAAAAACAAACCAACACATCACTTACCAGGTGGTCCTAAACTTCCATCTGAAGAAACTGGCTTTTTTGTGCCGCTAATGAACTCAATCTAAGGAAGACAATATTAGTTTCTATTAATATCCAGTAGTTAAATTAATTAACAAATATTTTGGTCATGTTTGAGACCATAAAGCACTATACTTTCTCACACCTACTGTGAGACAGAAGTGTACATTTACTCTCCTAATCTCTTCCTCCAAACCATCGACTATGTAATGAGAATAACAATGAGACAAAATGAATACATTGACAGACCTAAGCCTTTACAGTTGACATGGTACTACTTGAGTAAATAAATGTATTCTAAACATGACATAAAGTCTAAAAATCAACTTCAGATAAACCTGGGCAAAATAAAAATTGTATGAGTAGGATACAGGTCAACATGTGGGTCCAATCAAATGTCAATGAAATACAACTACATCAGATAGAAAAGTTAAGCTAACTAGGCTGCATCATTACAAGCATTGGGGATGTCTGTTATGATGTTGCATGCTAATAGGAAGGGCAAGCACCATCTTACAAAGATTATTTGAATAAAAAAAAGATTGGCTTTGAGATTCACCTGTACAGAGTGATATATGATTGCAATAAAAGTGGAAATGATATTATTGATGAATATCATGACATAATTTTGTAGGATGATTGCAGGTATGTATCTGGTAGACTTGTCATTCATAGGCAGCAACAACTACGGGAACTACTTACGTAATGAAAATCAAAAAGACTGCTTGTAGAACATAATAACATGACATCAATCCGGTTTTCATGATGATATTTGATGAACTTCCTGCTTCACTTAAAATACTTTCATATCACTACTTGACTTCACATAAAAATAATTACCCGGTACATTAGCTTAATGACTTCAATTGACCAGTACTGTCCCTTGTCCATCAACATAGCATGCTAAACTGTATTACTGGCCTGTGTCACATGTGTCAGCTGATCATACACAGTTAACCCTATTGTGTCACCGATAGGGTTACAACAATAGAATAAGGCATAATAAGTGAACTATTTTGACTGTGGCAGGAAGACATCTGCTAACAATAGCAGTAATGGTTTAGAGTCACATACAGAAACCATTTCATCAACAGAGAAATCCTGAGCCAAATGGAAAATTGCCTACTTAATGAAGTTGTGACCTAACATCGCTTGAGGTTTACAACGACATGTCCTTAGATGAAATTAAATATGCTGTGTAAAAACAGTGATAGCATGAAGGCTGACATGAGGAAAAAGAAACTAGTAGAGCTGTACTAGTAAAACATGGTGCCGACTGCACTTTCATAGATAAGACCTAAAAGCAAAGGACACCAAATGGAATAAGGCGTAAAAATGAATGGGAATTACACTCTGAAAAATGGGGTAAATAAGTCTAAGCCTAGAGTACTTTCCATTCTTTAGGCAAATGATCAATAGAAACTGAGAAGGCCCTACAGGGTTCAAAATTCTGTGATATATTTAATGTAAACCCTTAACAACTAATTAAAATGAAAAGCTCATCTAATTTTGATGAATACTTAAGAAAGGAAAATCATCAAGAACAATTTGATGTTGTCATACAAGATGTAACCAGATGGAGGACATGCACTAACCAAGAGATATAACAGCTATATAAAAACCCCTCCATAGTCATGGAAATAAAAAAGAACAGATCACATCAGGCAGGTCACCTTGAAAGAAAGTCAGAGAACAGAGGAGCAAAGATAGTGTACAGGCAAAAACAAAAAGATAAAGACAACCCAAAACAGACCACAAATACGATGGCTTGATGAAGTAGAGGCAGATCTACAAAAGCTAAGAGTTGGAGACAAAAGGCACAATGGAATGATATGGAAAAGCACAAAGAATGGAAAGATGTGTTAAAACAGACCAGGGCCCTCCAAGGGCTGTAGCGCCACTGGGATACATGGATGGAGGATGAAGAAAATCAATTTCAGGGTTTTATTGTAATCCTTCAGATTTTTTGATGCATTTGTGGTAGAATATTTTTAAAAAGTTTAGAATAATTTGTTATATATATATATATGTTATAATCCAATGAAAGAGCATTTTGTCTATATGTATATATATGTTATAATCCAATGAAAGAGCATTTTGTCTTATAAAAATAAATAAATAAATATATTAATCATGAATTATTAGACATAGAATGCTCAGGAAATTGTCGACCTAAAGAATGCCATAAATTACCATGGATTTCATTTCTTACCTACATCATTTCATATAATTTGTAAGTGTCATAAACTAGGCAACATTTGTGGTGTTAGTATAGATATTGTAAGTTAGCCACATAATACAATTAATCAACAAGAAAAAAATTAATCTTATATACCGAGAAAGAAAACATAACCTACTAACAACCACTTACTTTAGTTTTCTTTTCTTTCTCTCTTTTTTCAATATCTCTTCGTTGTATTTTATCTGAAGATAAGAAACAAACAAAAAAATATAAAAAATCTGTTTTTTTTAAAATCAAAGCTTATTTAAGGGAAAGAACTCTGCACTTACAAATATGTCTAAATAATGTAGAAGAAGAAAAATAATGTGACCAAACTTTTTATCACACAGAGTGAGTTGATATAAGCTTTGTAAAAACTAAAAATCACAAATCTATTTGAAATGGTAGAGTCTAAATTAATGATGCATACAAAGAGAAAGTGTTATAAAATTAATTTTCTTTTGTATCCTAACATGGAAAAAATATGCAGATGATTAATTTTTATGAACAATATGCAACTGTGGAAGTAGTCTGTTTTCAAAACAATATGTATAAAAAACTTACCTAATTCATCGTAATAAGAGTCTTTTCCCCATATGTGTGGATCGTATATTTCCTGCAAAATATTGTAGAAAGACGTGCCTAATTTTTTTTAGAAGTAAAAATTTCACTTAAGTGAGTATCAGGGACTAAGATCTCAGCATTTAACAAGAAGAAGAATAAGTCCAACTGCTTTCTTCTACTTGTATACAATAGAAAGAAACTAATAACACCTTAACTTATATCTTTTTGAATAGAAGACAGAGCTCTGAGATCATGCTGTGTTATGAGCTCTCTGAACAGGTGAATATTATAAGTGAGGTTGAAAAAATAAGTTAACAACATAAAACTCTGAGCTTGGTGAATGATGAATAGAACATTCCTATATCCCATGAAAAGTAAAATAAATAAAGAAAATTTTTTTTTAAAATGCTGATACCCTCAGCAGATACAACATTTAAGACTACTACTTATCAGCATAATGAAGTGGGTCATGACTACAAGCTTATGCTAGATATGAACAATATCCTTGAGTCAAATAATAAACTGTTAAATAAATGGGGAATGTTAATTCGCAGAAAAATTCTATTGAAAAAGTAAAAACATATTTTACAAGAGAGCTGGAATTTTTTTATGGAGGTTCAAAAATGTATTTACGACTGCTCAGGCTAATGACTACTTGAACAAAAAAAGTGGAACTAGTCATTTTAGCATTTAGTTATCATTTTTATTAGCCAAGGAAGCAAATGACTTTTACTTTCAGTTTTATAAATTAACAAAGTACTGGTACCTACAATCTTTAATAAAATGATATGAAACTTACTGGCGGAAAATTTGTTCCCTTCTCATCAATGTGACAGTAATCTATAAGTTTCTCGTAAATACTGTGTAAGAAAAAAAAATTAACCAGTTAAGTTATATGAAAAATAAAGCTAGTGTTTGTGGATTTCAGACAAAGAGATGACTTAAAAAAAAACAACACTAATCTATTTCTTTATCAGGTTTTACACTTTGTAAAAGTCTAACAACACTTTCCCAGCAGAACAGAATTATCAAGCCAAACAAATGAGTCGTTTTTACCTGGGATTGCGAAAATTCTTTTTGTTTTGTATAGCTCTGTTCAAGTCAAATTCTTGACGGCGCATTCTTTCATACATTTCTTCTATTTTTTTCTGAAAATAGTTTTTACACAGATTAAAAAGATTTATTCAACAAGACTTGTATAATAACATGTGACAGTCCAAAATATAACAAATGTAAACATTATCTTTTTTTTATTAATTTTATTAATAAATTAAAAATTTTACATAAAATTAGTTGTTTTTAGAAGAAGAATAAATGCAATAATAATGTGAATAATGACAATACCTGTAACTGTGCTGAACATTTTCCAGGTGGTTCTGGGGGTATTTTTATATCATCATTTGACATATTTTGAACACTCCGAGAAAGAATGGCTAGAAGATAAGATTTTTATTAAATAATAGAATAACCAAAAAGAAATACATTTTAAAAATATATTTTTTAAAAGATAATATTAAACTTAAAATATAATAAGATTTAAAAAAAAAAAAAAAAAATTTTTTTTGGTTCTATTTGGGTATCAAACATGTGACACCGTCAACAGCTAGAACTTACACATTTTTTAATTTGGCCAGCAAGGAAGGCATACTTATTGTTATGGAGTATGTGTGTGTGTTTATATGGTGATGGTGGGAGGAGGCTAGCAATTGATTGTGAATGATGCAACATAGGTGGCATGGTTGTCACTTGATCTTAGTAAGGGGAGACAACTGTAAATGTGAGAATGAAAGGTCGTGTTATTGTAGTGAATTAGATTTTGTTAAAAGATATTATTACTCGTCTACACTACATTTATTTCATTTCTCCCAATTTGATTTTGTCTATATTATAAATAAAGTTCTATTTAGTTTTGTTCATAAAAAGAAGTTATTCAAGTTTTTTCAAGTTTATTAGTTAAAATATATTAAGCCTACAACGATTTAGTTGTCTACCAGCAGTTTGGTGCTATATGTCAACGACCGGTAAACAACACTGATGCGATTATTTATTGGTGTGTTTATTATATGGACATCTAAATTTAACACTAGACCTTAAGTTCTGATTTAGAACTCTTTAAGATCTAGTCTAGATCTACTTCTAGATCTTGAATCTAGACTTGGATTTACATAAAAATATAAGCAACACTTATAAACTTCAATAAAATTGAAGCAACTTTAAATTTACTCAGTTATGGCTGTTACGTCTTCATATTGGATGAGACTCTTTAGACATGAAAACGACAAATCACAGTTTATAAATACTTTAATCTTTATTAATACTGAAAACACTTTCTTGTTCATATTCCATTTTGATTCTTCCTTCCTTTCAACACGCAATCGCACCATTTCACATTCACACTAAGATGCGCACGTAACACCCCCCCTGTTTAACAAGTTCGATGCACATCGAACGTCCAAAATACAAATCACTGAATATATTATCAGACTATTCCAAGTTAAAAAAATCGGTAACATATAAAACCATAATGTAATAACTAAACAAAATCAAACACAATGTCATGTTAATACCAATACAATCCCAACATGAAATAACAATTATATTCATCACAATAATAACTGTTATTATGAGCAATTGAAACCACTTCTGTTAACATTTATCTATAAGTAATCATATTTCTATCAATACAACTCCCCACTCATAATTGTATGCCTGTACAAAACACCATCATTCCAGTCGTAATCAAATAGTTAACAAACAAAGTCTATCATGCTCCATGCATATTGTAACAACAATATTCAATTCATTACACATATATTTATTCATTGTAGAATAGAACAATAAATAATGTCCATCATTCCTACCTTTTCTAATCATATCTATATAATTCTAACATTATTGACATGCCATCCTTTCCGCTTCCCTCCTTTGCAATGATGTCCCATTGTGATTCTACTACCTAATGATCTAGCTGTACTGTTTTCTAGGCTGCTAATATCCCTCTCTTTTCTCGTATACGCCTCTTCACTATTGTACCTTGAATCCTTAATTCTAATTAACTGTTGACACTGTCTTCTAATATGCCCCCTTCTCCCACAATTAAAGCATAAGATGTATGGATTTGTACGTCTGTATGTGGGCTTATATCGCTTTCCCTGTACCACTGATTGCCTTACTTTACTTTGATTTGGACCCATTCCTATTGCATTGCTTTCTACCTTATCTGTTAATTCTTTCTTCTCGTGCTCTCTGCTACCCATGTCATCTGATGTATGAGATCTTATGTCTTCTTCCACATCCCCATTTCTACCTCGCGTAGTCTTTATCCCATAATATTTCTTCCAATTCTCAATCTCCCTTACTGAACATATTTTCACCCCATGGATATTCCCAATAATTAAATCTATCTCACCCTGATCTACAACACAAGCTTCCACTGTCCCCTTAACATACGGTGTGTCTATACTAACTTTAGCAATCGGTAATTGTACAATATTCCCATTAAACATAACACACTTCCTAGATTCGCCTGTATATTCATGGTCTTCCACTAAATTCTTATTCACTCCAATAATAGTGCTCCCAGTATCCCTGATGGTCTTGGCTGCCTTGTTCCCTACGAATGTCTGAAAAATCTCCAATGTTCCAGTATCAGATGACAATGATAAGCCTTGCTCTATTCTACCTTTCTCCCAGTCCTTTCTTTCCTGTCTGTTTCCTTGATATCTTCCGTTGCGGCTATCATTTTGTCTTTCATATGTACCACTTCTATACTGTCTATCCTGTGTCTCCCTTGTTCTGTGAGAGTTATTCTGTGTCTCACATGTTCTGTTAAAGGCAACTATTTCTTCTATATCACTGCCTCTAGATAATTTCTTCTCGGGATGTGCCACTTTATAAGCCCTTATCAGTCTTACTATGTCTTCTATGGATTTCGGTTTCCTCTCCAACAGAAATATTTTTAATTCCTCCTGACACTCGTACATCACTTTGTCCAGCATGAGAAATGTCTTAAGACTGTCAAAGGTTTTTTCTACCTCAGCGGTTTCTATCCAGTTATCGAAATGGCTGCTCATTTTGTCCAAGAAGGTCTGCGGGTCATCCTCTGGTTCTATCTCACAATTAACAAACTGTTGGCGATAGAAAGCTTCTGTTTTCCCGAAAGTTCTAAGTAGTTGTTCTTTCACAATGCTGTAGTTACCCTGGTTCATACATATTTTTGAAGGCACCTCCGCTGTAAATGATCTCGACAATAAGAATGTCCATTTGTCTTCAGGGTACTCCAGTTCTCTCATTTCTATCTCGAACTTCTTCAAAAAAATGTCTATGTCCATTTTGTCTTCGTTGAATATCAAACCTTTATATTTTGCCAGTTTATTCCCTGTAGAGTCACTCTTTCTTTTATCATTCTCTTTTCCTTGGTCTGTTTTTAACTTTTTCTCTGCTGTCTCTTTTTCAAATGCTAATCTTTCTCTTTCAATGGCGACCAATTCATTTTTCTTTTCCCTTTCAATTGCTACTATCTCCTTATCCTTTTCTCTTTCTCTTTTGTCCTCCTTATCTAATCTCTCCTTTTCTTTTTCTTTTTCTCTTTTGTCCTCCTTATCTAATCTCTCCTTTTCTTTGTCTCTTTCCATCGCTAATCTCTCCTTTTCTTTGTCTCTTTCCATCGCTAATCTCTCCTTTTCTTTTTCCCTTTCTCTTTTGTCCTCCTTATCTAATCTCTCCTTTTCTTTGTCTCTTTCCATCGCTAATCTCTCCCTCTCCATTAACCTTTCTTGTACGTATTTTCTTAGTTCTGCCCCTTCAAGCTCCAACAACCTTCCCTCTTCCTTCAACGCTGCTACCTCAGCCTTGTCCGCCATAGTTGATTACTAATAATATCGAATCGAATGTTCTCCTGTCTCTAGATCTAGACTATACTATCTCTACTGTCTGCTGACAGGAGATCCCCTGTGAATAGAGGGATACGTGGGTTACCTTTGCGTTGGGCGCCACTTGTTACGTCTTCATATTGGATGAGACTCTTTAGACATGAAAACGACAAATCACAGTTTATAAATACTTTAATCTTTATTAATACTGAAAACACTTTCTTGTTCATATTCCTCCATTTTGATTCTTCCTTCCTTTCAACACGCAATCGCACCATTTCACATTCACACTAAGATGCGCACGTAACAATGGCATATAAGGGTAATATGGCTGACTATGCCATAATGGCTATAGACCTAGATATAGTCTCCAGCCAAATTTACATTTATTTACGTTTTACTTAAAAACAATTATAACAGTCAAACTAGATTTTCCCCCATGTGGCCAAAGAGCTAGTAATTCTTGTCTCAGAGATATACATCAACTGTTTTTACCTATTATTTTATTTAGCACAGTTTCATGCTTTTAGCTTTCTCAATATGCTATGATCCTATCACTTGTCTGGACCAGTTGGAAATGGGTGGGGGAGAAAGAACAGAGTAACTGGGTGATCTCTTTTAAAATGTATTAAAAAAAGAAAGAAAGTGAATTCAAACTTGTAGGCTAAAGCCTTCTCAAGCTTATGAACAGGGAAGATTATACAGCTATCTATTATCCTATTTCATGTTTGTGTTCAATAAGCCTCAGGCAACGAACTATAAAGTGTAATATTTCAACTTATACCACCATTTCAGACAAGTATAATTTCTTTCCCTTGTTCTAAATACCAAACAAACAAAAAATTACCAATAGTTAATGAACTAATGGGTTAAATTTTTATATTGATTCTTGTGTTGTCAGGTTAAAAAAATAATTGTGCAAATTTCAGCGTGATCCAAGATTTGGTGTGGGAGAAATAACGTGTACAAACTTTTTACAAGATAGACAGACAGAAAGAGTTGATATAAGCTTTGTTAAAAAAGTATAATTGCAACACTTACATGCATCAGCTGAGTTCAGCTCAGGACTTGCAGATTCATTTGGCTGAAGAAAAAAAAACACGAAATAACACAAGCTTGATAATGCTATATTTTACATTTGAATATCTTTTAACTTTTGCTATAAAACATATTTCAAAATTCAAACTATTTGTATGGAAAATTCTTAACTGTGTATTTTTTAACCAGAATATTTTAGAAAATTATTTTAAAACAATGCACTTTCAAGTTCCACTTACCTCTTGACCTTCTTCATCTTCTGAACTAGAAGAACTTTCGTCAACATCCTCATCTGGGCCATATGAGACTAAACGAGTAGCTGAAATTAAATTTAAGATAATGAGATACTTAAGATTAACTGATTAAGATATCTGTGAAATATAGAACCTTTTTAAGGCATATATCACTCTATAAAGATTCCTTCATAGTTTTCAGAGTTCCCCTTCTTAGTAGTTAAAGCCTAGTCCTAATTAATGGCTGGCTTTTAGTTTTTCCACATTGTTACCCCTTTAAGAGGCAGGTAAATAGATAAAGTGTTACTGGAAAGTTTGTGTAAAGCTGGAACATGTTATTGACCCAATTATTTCAGTCGTCAAACTTGTTAATTAGTGTGGGGGTCTATGAAAGTGAGGGGCCCAATGCGGTCATATAGGTTGCAGTGGCCTTTAGGCCAGCCCTGCTTGTAGCTTTGCACATATATATTTCTTGTTCTAAATTTTATCATTCCCTATTTAATTTCAGAACTATATTGTAGAACTAGAATTTAGTACTATTTTTTTAAAACAATTATGTCTACTTGTTTCAGATCTCAAAGGGGAACTTTACAACTTTTACTTTTGTTTCAGATCTGATGCTTGCTTTAGATTTGCAGCACCTAATGGACTAGATTTGTTAACAGTAATTACTGGCTCTAATGTCACATAGACACCCCATGGAAGTCTGGCATCAATTACAAAGTTATTATTAAAAATAAAAAAAATTAAAAGAATGATATTATACTCATTATCTGTAAATTAAAACACATTATATATCAAAAAATTGTTAAAACGATAGAGTTTTCCTTTAGATATACACTTCAGTTTAAAAAAATTCTGAAAAATAGCTTTGTCATCATATAGATCTAGAGTTATAATTTTACTTCACTTTTAAAGCAACGCCTACCTTTTTTGCCTGGTTTAGTTGATCCTTGGCTTGATGGTGAGTCTGTATTTAGAGATTCCCCCACAATATGTTTCTTTATGTCATCAAGAAAATGTGGTGAATGATGTTTATGATTAGTTTGGTGTTTGTGATGCAATGGATGACCATCTTCGTCATCTGATATAAGTTCTGCTGGACTTATCTCTAGCTCATGTTTAATTTCAATATTAGCATCTAACTCCCTTTCATTTTTTTCTGATGAAGTTAAAGCTTTAACTTCATTATCAACAATGTAATCATTAGTTTCAAGACCAAGTTGTGACTCCACATTAAAATCTTTCTCTATAAGTTCGATACTGTCTGGTTTGACATCATCAAAATTTAACTTTGAACTATTTTTGGAATCCATTTCTTCTTCTTCAGAGTCACCATAATCCATTTGAAGAGATGAAATGACGGAAGCACTGTCATTCCTCATCATTTTTTTTATACTTTTTTGTGTTGAATGTAAATAAAACAATAAAAGAGAAAAGTAGTCTAGAGTAGATTAAATCTAGATTTTAGGGTATACTGATTCTAGAGCTAGAGCCCAAGGCCAAGGCTAGGGCCAAAGCTAGAGGCAGTAGAGGACTAGCTAGATCTATCAAGACCAATCAAGTCTATATATAGTATCTAATAGTCTATACTCACACTTACGACAATGTCTAGTATAGTAACTATAGTTCTATAGAATACTATTTTATGTTTATTTTAATATTATAGATAGAGACAATAGAGTATAGATCTAGTATAGACTATAGACTTTGAATACTATTTTATGTTTATTTATTATTATAGTTATAGATAGAGACAATAGAGTATAGATCTATTCTAGTATAGACTTAGTGAGTCTTAGTCTTAAAATAAAACTATCATCTAATCTATCATTCTATGCCGACTATGACTATATTTATAATTTACCGACTATCAGTATATGATAGACTCTCTCTAAGTCTAAGATTCTAGTCATAGGCGACATAGCATAGATTTGATAGATATTAAATAATAATAATATGATAGATTCAGATAGATCTATTCATCTAACTAAGCTCAATTTTTTTCTTATTAATTTTAAGTAATTTACAACAATTCTTTATTTACACTAACACTGTTAGTTAGTGCTACACTCACTGTGTGTGTGACTGTCACTTCTCTGTGAGTGTGACAGTTTGAGTTGACAGACACTGGTTCAGCGGTTCACTGAGTCTGACTGACAGTGACTGACACACAGTGACACACTGGTGCTGAGACACAATTTGAATTACAGTATTACAGTTGAGTTTAAAATTACAGTCACCAGGTCCAGTGCAGTCAAATCCAAAGCTATAAACTATAATAAGTATAATAGTCTAGATCTAAAATCTAAAGAACTAGAGTCTATTACTTAGACTTAGTCAATTTGAATTTAGATCTATGTATAGATCTAGATTTAGAGTCAGTAGTCTATTATTATTGATTAAATATGGCAGGAAAAGGTAAATCTACATATATCTGTCTATCAGGACGGACACTGAGTGCCCGAAAGTTCCTTTTGTAAACATCTAGTTCTACACTAATCTAAACGCCAAAATAATACAAAATTACTTTTGTATTCTAGCTCTGCCTTCAAAAATAATTTGTTAAAATGTATATATAGATCTATACATCTAGATCTTGATAAAAACTAACTTTAATATATATAGATAGATTAGATCTGATAATATTCATTTGATTTATTTCATACAGATGAGTTTAGAGCTCTAGATCATACAAATACGCTTGAATAGACAGTTTATAGAGCGTTCGGCGTACTCCTGATCGTCACCCATAGAATCTAATAGACAGATCTGGGCCAGACCTAGAATAAAATTAATAAATCTAGGGTAGTCTAGATAGATCTATCTTTTCTAGATCTAGTCTGAAAATGACGGAATCAAAAAGCGATTTATTGGTATGCATTTTTTAAAAATGCATTAAATTTTTTAAAGCAATAGACTAAAACTAAATAGACTAATACTGAGTAAATCTCAGTAAATCAGTAATACTACTAAATAGTAGTCAATAAAATATTTTAATTGAATTAATTGTTTATTTTATTATAGAATCAAGAATGTTAATGTTATTTATAATTATTAGATAATACTAGATCTAGGTAACTAGATCAGCGGTTCTCAACCTTTTGTTCTCGGCGACCCCTTTTTTACAATCTTCCAGTCTGCCGCGAACCCCCCCCCCCCCCCATACACACATAGCAATAGAAGAGTAGACAAAAACAATCCATTTTTTCAATGGTCTTAGGCGACCCCTGACATATCGTCAATCGATCCCCAAGGGGTCCCTTACTTAATATAAGAGCCTCCTCTAAGTGCTATTCGTACACCTATATCTATAGGCCAAAATTTCAAAGTTTGACTTTGACAGCGCATTATTTGACAATGGTTCGAATAGAAAAGAAAATGAAGTATCCATATACATAAATAGGTACTTCAATAAAAATTTCAAAATGATCACAATGCAATGGAACCTATTTAGTTAGATAGAGCTTAAGAAATGCTTTCCAATGATACCAATTTTATATTGCTGAGTTAATTGTGAGGGAAGTTATTAAATTTTTAGTGGCCAAAAATTAGCCTTCTTTAGCCTTTGTAAATAAAAAAAAAATCTGTGACCGAAACAACTGACAGTTGAACTTAAATTAACTGTATTATAAAAAGTCTTAAAGATATGGGGTTGAAACTTCACACTCTTTTACATTAACCAGTATTCTGTTAAAATAAATGTAAAAAAATAAGACCAAGCAATAAAATCTTTGAAAAAAAGTTAATTAATATATAAAAAAGCCTTCGACAAAAAATAAAAATATATATGTGATTTTGTCATCATATGAGCCCAAAAATCACAAATAAAACAAATCAGAGATCTGTATTGTGTTTTATTTTGTTTAATTATAATTCTACTGTATTTAAATAGCTATTTATATGCATCAGATAGATAATTCTTATAAATTATAAATGAAAATAGCACTGCGCAGAAAAATATTTCCTAAAATTTAATGACTATAAGTTTCATAAACTTCATAAAAAAACAGTTTTAACCTTTTTGTAGAGCACTGGCAAGTAATCATTTTAAAATGCCTTAATTTAAATGCTTTAAAAATTAGATTGTAAATGAAAAATTTCTTGCTTTGGACAATAAAATAAAAAAGAAACCTTGTGATTTTTTTAGAAGTTATTAAAAGATTTTTTACTTGAATTTTTGTGCAATAATAGCTCATCCTTTTTAAAATATAATGTACTCATTTATTAACTATTAATTTACATGTATATTAATAGAAAAAAACAACATACAGAAAAAAAAATTAATTATTAGTTTTACTTTAAAAATTTGCAGATTACAAAGTCATTATAATAAAGACACATTCCCTCTCCATAATCTAGCATTCAAACACTATAAAAGTTAATCTAAATGAAAAATTCCTATGTGTGCTCGTGATAGACAGAAATTGACCATTTCCAGTAAATCACAGTGTTGGTTGTTACTAAAAAAATAGATTTTAACCATCAACTTTGAAAATTAATATCTAAAGAGTGCGCCAAGCTACAAAGTTCAAACTTAGCACACATATATATATTATATTAACATGCTAAATTCAATAGAATTAGTGAGATTGTTATAACCATAAACACTTTTATTTTATTTTAAAAAAGAACATTTTACCCTTCTTTGTCTTTGTTAATTTTAATATCAAATATCTTTAAAGTGCGCCAAGAGAATTTAATGAAATTTGAAATGTACACATTTCATAATATGATAAATTATTGTAGCAAACAGCATTGTTGTAACTTTTATAGGAAAAAAGTTGTAAAAATGTTAACTTTCACATAAACTTTTGTTAAGAAAAATTTAACAGATTGGCTTCAAAAGCAAATAAAAATGATCTCTGATATCTTATGTTTACAAAAAGTAATCATAATTAGTCCTCAAATCAAATACAATATGCTAAAACTTTGATGGAAATGACCACCCCTAAAAAAAGGGTCAAATGTGCTGACACACTTTTCAGCCATTTTTTGGGAGAAAAAAAAATGGATCTAGGTCAGTTTTTCAAAGTACCTAACATAAATAAATATAGACTGGCCGATTAAAGAGTTTTATGAAACGAAAATTTGTGACTTGCAATTTTGTGTACTTTATTTTACAGCATTTATGAGCAGTATAAAAGTTAAGGATTCATATCTATTTCAGCCACACACCTATATATATTGTAAATAAGGAGGCAGTGTAGTTTTGTTTAATCTCTAAGAATGAAGATCATGCAATTTTTCATAATTCGGAAATCCGAATACAATATATATACATGTTTTCAAGTTACATGAAGTTACTTCCTTCGGCCAGTCTATATTTATTTATGTCTATGGAAGTATCAAAATCTTCTTTAGTTTAAGGAGAATAAGGATGACTACTTATATTTGTACCCCTAGCCTATATTTGTTATTATATTTAAGGTCAAAGAGGCCATGTGTTCTCATTTAATTCAGACAAATTTGACCCACATTATTTGATTCTTGACACTATAATTTATTTCAGACAGTCTTTATATTTAGGCATCAATAAACTCAGATTTTAATTCTATATTAACATTAACTTAATTTTAAGATCCCCAGGCATAGCCCCTCACATGAAATCATTAAGATGTTTTCAAATTATACATAAATATGAACACAAAAACTAAAAATATGAACACACTTATTCTACCAAAAATAGGTCACTGGGATAGTGACTTCCACACAGACTTTTAGACTTACTTTATGTTTGCATGATTAGATGTGTGTTGAATGTTTGTGTTTTTTGTTTATTAATTTAATAAATTTATAAATACAGATGATTTTTTGTAGTATAGTACAGAATAGGATAGCCATTCTTGTCTGACCAAAACCTGTGACTTTGCAGAATTTAAGTCCTTGGTTAACCTGCATGACTAAATGCATGACGCATAGGACGTAACCATCTTCTTTTTGAAGTAACCAAGGCTAAATAACATTTTTATTAAATGTTCTTATTTTATTTGATTTTATTTGATCTTTTAATAAACCCTAATGCTTTGTTTGATTTTTTAAATAGTTTCATCAATATGGGGATTGCATGACAGTTTTTCCTTTATTATAAACAATCCACTGGCAATTTTTTGGTGAATAAAAATAAGCATCAATAATAGCATGCAGACACAGCAAATAAACAAAACAATAAAATCTTTAATTTTTTTCTTTAGATCTGCATGGTTGCTGAGTGGTAAAGTGCTTGGCTTCTGAACTGAAAGGTCTCAAGTTCAAATCCTGGTTAAGTTGGGAGGTTTGGATTTTAAAGGTTCCTTTAGTCCATCCTATTCTAATGGGTACCATACCTGACATAAGTTGGGTAAAAGTAAAGGTGGTTAGTTGTTGTGCTGATCACATAACACCCTCGTTAATTTTGGCCCACAGAAACAGATGACCTTTATATCATCATCTGCCCTATAGATCCCAAAGTCTGAAAGGGAATCTTTTAATTATTTCGTTACTCTGGCCAACGTCTTGCAAAAACTGCTAAACCATGCCTAAGCTAATTACAAAATCTCATAATGAGGAGCAACCAATACTATTGTATATTTAATGGGTTTGTAGAAATGAACTTCACATTGCAAATAAATACCTTTTTCTTGCAACATTGAGTTGAATAATGAAGAAATAATGAATGTTAACATTTAATTTCAACCACATTATTGACAGTTCTGATCAAAATCAGAATAGAAACTGAAGCTGATGAAACTGTGCAATTACTCATAAAGACAATGGAAGATGGTAGGTCAGATAAGAAAATAACCACACTGAGGCACTATGATGCCCTATTATGGTTTTGCTGAGACTGTATGTAACAGGATTATCGTTCAAGGGGAAAGAGTGATAATCCCAAAAAGTATGAGCATATGACAGCATGTTGGACAAGCAAGAGCCATGATATTTAAAGTGAATGGAAAAGCTGAGGCTGCAGTAAAATTAATCAAAAACATGATGAGAAAGGCAATCAAAACTGGGGGTAGATCAATTCAAAGCTCTACTTGAACTCTGCAACGTGCCCAAACACAGAATAGTGGTTATGTTTGTGTTTAAACAAAATACCCTGATCACTACTACCTCAGAATGAAACATAGGAGATAGAAATATACCCAGAACTGGGACATGTCACAGAAACAAAATCAAGAAACACTATGACAAATGAACCCAAGATCTCCCTGGGCTAACTGATGTAACAGTGACCACCTTATGCTTACCCTGTGTACCCTGCCTAACATAGCTGTCGAACTATAAGTTTTTCCTCTATACTGTCCATACTTGCACTTGTAAGAAAATCATTATTGTAGTGCGATCTTGCCTTTGCTTATCCATGATAAATCGCAGACATCTTTGGTGAAAGCATTTAAGAAGTCTTAGTTGCTTTCTGTATAGTACCCATGTCTCACATTCATATAGAAGGGTTAAGAGAATCACTGCTTGGTAAACACTGATTTTTTGTTGATAGGCAGAGTGATTTATTCAACCACAAGCATCCAAAAGCACTGCTTGCCATATATCCAGATAGCTATCAACTTCTCATGGGTCAGAAACCACTTAGATAAAAAATGATGTCCATACCTACATGTTTTAGGTCATTTGAAACTCAACCAATAGGTTTAAAGTGTAATAGATTATTTTTCAAAGGGCTTAGATAATAATAAGCAAAAAGATGCTGTTTTATTAGATTTCTGAAGCTCAAAATGCAGGAAATAGTTTGGTGTCTTCATGTCTTGATTCTGTTAGGGGAGCTTACAGTGCTCAAGAACGTACTCCCCCCAGACTCTCTAGCTGCAGATTAAGGAATTGGAAATGTAGGAGAGCAAATGTAGCCTACCCTTTTTCAGGGGGAGGGGGAGGTATTTCCAATATTGCTAATTTATGGCGACACAGTCAGTTAATGATAATTTTAGTATCCATTGATTAACATGCGCCTTTGCCTGTTTGAATTTTATGAGTAATGTCCACCTAGTCTAGATATCTAGATCTAGATATATAATAGCTAAAGAAATCCTTAATACCGGTACCGATTTAGATCTATTTAGTAGCATTATTTCATATTTAATTTATACTAAATTCTAAAGAATAGCTAGATCTAGGCCTAAGTATATATATAGGTCTGTGATATTTTTTTTCTTTTTGATTGTTCATAGGGGAGGGGAAGCACGGAAGTGAATGACAAGTACAAATAAAAGTGCAGGACAATTTATTAGACTTAGACATCACATAGTCAAGTCTATATAGAGTCTAGATCTAGAATCTATCTATCTACTGATAAATTCTAGATCTAGTTAATCTAGTTTTTTTTTTTATTGTCTAGATTGGATCTCTAGATTTAGATTAAATCTACAGTTTACAAGTAACAATGCTGTCAGGGTACAGCACTATCGTAAGAACTTTTAAAAAATTGATACTTAAACTAAGTTAAACTTACTTTAAGTTTAATAAAGTAATTTTAAAAAGTCAATAACTGGTGACTTGACTCTTGACATAATCAGATAATGATAAGTCTAAGTCATTAGATCTAGATCTATGTCTTTAAAAAAAAAAAATTAATGACTATAAAAAAAAGTTTGAAGTTAAATTGTTGATTATAGTCCATTATAGACATTATTATTCATATAAATAGTCTATAGAGTCTAGTATAGATCTACTCAGGGCCGCCGCTGCCTATTGTGCAATCTGTGCCGAATGACGAATGTAAGGGGCGGCCAAATCATTATGATTATTCCAAGGTTACCATTATTTTTTTAATTTATAGTTTAATAAAAACAAATTACTCAAATATTTTAATATATTTTAATATTTTATATAAATTCTAATTATCTTTATCCTTTGAAAACTATTTTAAAAAACGTTATACGTAGGCCTCCAAAAGAAATTTTTGAAACTTTTAATGACAAAAAAATGAATCGGCGTTCGAGGGATTCCTAAGGGTTTTTCCATAAGTGCCTAATCATTTCTGACCTTGAATTTTTGCGGGTTGTCTGTAATATTTGTTTCAAATGACGCTTAGAGAAGCAAAGCTTCAAAAACATTTTTTTTCTTTCTTACTACATATAAATACTATTGTTTAGTTGACGTCTATAAGAATATTTTTGGGTCATTATCGATGTAGATCTACATTAAGTTGTAGGCTACTAGATGTTTGGAGCAACAAGCCAACGACCGATTTTAACACATTTACAGGCTGTCTAGTTTGGCATTAATATTGGGTGTGTCCTAGTGTATAATTAATAATAATTAATTAATTTTTTTCCTCTTACTTAATAAATAGAATTTTTCATTTCAGACTGTTCCAGTTTTGGTTGGAGTGGGTGTTGTAGCAGTAACAGCCATACTGGCCAAGATATTTCTCCCAGGATTATTTGGCTCTAAAAAAAAAAGTCCTCCAGTTACCTTGAAAGACCCTACAATAAAATATCCATTAAAGTTGATTGATAAAGAGGTGAGTTTTTAATAAACATCTGAAATATATATATATACTAGTCGACCCACGGTGTAGCATACGCAGTTATTTTGCAGGGTCGGCTTTAGGCCAATGCAACCTATGTGACCACATAGGGCTCCGCACTTTCAAAGGACTCACGCTAATTCTAGGTGTAAATTATTAAATTAGACCATTTTATAACTTATAATAGAATTCCCGCAGCCTTGTGGGGTAACTCTAGTCCGACATGCAGAAATAAAAGAGTGATTTTTCTTTATTTCCTCTTGTCCAAACTGTTGATCCATGAAGAGAATTATATATTATATTATATAGTCAACCCATGGCGTAAGATACACCGCTATTTTGCAGGGTTGGCATTAGGCCACTACAACCTATGCAACCGCAGTGGGCCCTGCACTTTCATAGGACCTGCGCTAGTCCTAGGTGTAAATTATTAACCCTTTCACCACTAAGCAGTTGTCAGAAACTATCTACCCCATCTCTAAGAGAAGGGATATAACTCCGTAGCAGTTATTTAAAAAAATCAATTTTATGACTAAATTCACAGATAAAAACGAATAAAACCTAACAAAAACCTTCTTTTTATAATAGAAAAAATAGACCTAAGGTTAAGCATCATGTTTAAAGTCATAAATAGGCCTGCAGAGCTCAAAAACATTAAAATATCATGTCATATTTAGTTGCCTTCCAATCTCCCATTTGACTAGATCGAACATATTCAATACTGGATCTAGCATCAATTTTTTATTCATTTTCACTACTATCGGTCTCAAATGGCTCTATATCACTTACCCCAATCATTATATCCTTATTCTACAGCTGAAACGTTAATATTTCCATTAAAATCTTATTCTATTAAAGCCTACACAAAGGCCTAAATATGTTCTATTTTGAAGGCTAGCAAAAAAACCCCGTAATTTTCAAAAAATCTTAAAAATTCATTCCAACATGTTGCAGGTACAAAATAAACACCTAAAAATAGCGTCACTATCGCTCTTCTAGGTCAGAGTTAGTAAAGGTATAAATAGTTATTTAAAAACTAGCAGTGCCTGCGTAAACAAAACAACCCAAAATTGGCGATTGCTGGCAACTCTAGTTGTCTACCAGTAGCGGCGACTCTAGTTGTCAAATGGTTATATTAAACCATTTTATAACTTATGACACCTGATTTACCAGGAGCTCCTTGAAATCTCCTGAAATTGCAAAATATTCAAAAAAGTCCTGGAAATCTCCAGAAATTATTAATAAATCTTTTGAAAACTCATACAAATGTCATGAATAATATATAGACAAAAATTGTCATTTTGTGTTGTCATTCAATATGGAAAATGCCAATCATACGCGCGATCAGTAAAAATGGCCTTATATAAATGCAATACCCATAATCTGGTGAAAGAAGCTTCTCACGCCTCAAACTAATAAGAATTACTTGAGGTCAACAATTCTCGAAGATAGATTGAAACATTTGGTAATTCTTGCTATTGACCGTGATCTATTTAGGAAACAGAATTTTTATGATATACTGTATGGCTTCGCTACATAAAGTAAAGTAATTCTGTAGGTAGTTCAGAACGAATAAAATGCAAGGACAAATGTATTTTCTAATACAAATTCTTAATTTTCACTCATTATCCGTATCCCTACCCAAACTTGGCCACGCCTAATCTGTTTCGCATAGAGCCCCACAACGGTTGAGTCCGCCCCTGCTATTTAGTGATGGGTGAATTCTACTTGTCCCCCCCCCTTTTTTTTTTCTTAGGGTAACTCTAATCCGTCCGACTTGCTGAAATAAAAGAGTGATCTTTCCTTTATGTGGTGTCCAAACTCTTGAGCCATGAAGAGAATTATATATATAGATGTAAAGCCATATTTAGCATTTCATATTTATTCAATTGTAGCTTTGTCCAGTGGGTAATTATGCTACATAAACCAAAATGCTATAATCTATTTCCTATGCAGTCGTTTACCCCTGCAGCAGTCTTTGCTATAATCTAGTTTGTTTATTCTCTAGATAATCAGCCATGACACTAGAAGATTTCGCTTTGCCCTTCCTAGTCCTGAACATATTCTTGGGTTACCTGTTGGTAAGTTTTCTTGTTCTTACTTGATAGAGGGAACTTATTTTTCACACAGTAAGTCACTTTTTTTTTTTTACATTTTTATTTGAGTGAAAAAATCCAATATTCTGAGTAACTCTAATAGTGTTGGTCACCTTGTGTAGAGACAAAAATATATTTGTATGAAATGTTCAAGAAAGTCTTTTATAAATAAATCTTATATTAAACTAATTCTGAACAGATATTACTGATAACCCTATGATATTTTGTAGACTGTGAAAACTGTTCACTGCCTTTTGTTGATTGTTTTTTTTTTTTTTTTTTATTGCTCATCTCCATGCTATTACAGTATGCTATGGACCAAATGCTTTTTTTTTTAACATTTGTAGTTAAGAGATTTTTGATGTTCCAAAATACAACATTTATAGCTTCCATTGGAATTTGAAACTAAGGCACATAGTTATTGAACAAAGTGTTCTCTACCACATAACCTTGGTACCCACATTCTAGTACTATTTACTTACACCCTTATAGTAATCTGGGGTTTTAAAGTTACCTAAGAGGTGTTTTTCAGCATTTACTAGACATTTAAAAGCAAATCTGGAAGGGGGATGCTTTATTGAGTCTTGTCTTGTCATGCAGAAGCCAGATTCCTGTAAATTTTTCAAGAAAAGATTTTGAATATTTTTTTTTAAATTATAAAATTGTAGACTTTACTTTGAAAAAGCACATCATTAAAACACCCTACCTTATCCATATCACTAGAAGGGTCACATATTTGACATCATTAGTTAATAGCCAAATTGACATTGTCTATCAACTTTTCATTTTTCAGAGTCTTATAATATTAAAGTATTCTGTGTGTTGCAGGTCAGCACATATATTTGACAGCCAAAATTGATGGTCAGTTAGTTATTCGTCCATACACCCCCGTTTCTAGCGATGATGACAAAGGCTATACAGATCTTGTTGTTAAAGTAATTGTGTTTTTTTCTTTTAATATCTTTTTATTCAAATCATACAACTACAATAATCATATGAAGTTTATTTAGTATTTCAAAGTAAATTTGTTTCTTGAAAATAAAGGCCCAATTAAAAAAAAACAACATTTATTATATTATATATTAACTGATTTGATTACAGGTGTACTTCAAGAATGTCCATCCTAAGTTTCCAGAGGGGGGCAAAATGTCTCAGTATCTTGAAAATATGGACATAGGGGATTACATTGATGTGCGAGGACCTAATGGTTTACTGCAGTATGCGGGAAAAGGTACTAAAGATTTAAACATTGTTGTTTTGTTTTTTTCTTTCTTTAGTACATTATTATTATTATTATTATTATAGTGAGTGAATGTATTGTTTTCTAGCTTAGTTGATCCTTAACATTAACAGGAACATTGAAGATCAGGCCAGACAAGAAAGCAGAGCCTGAGACTAAACAAGCCAAGAAGATTGGAATGATTGCAGGTGGAACAGGTACAATTTTTGCTGATTTAAAAATGTCAACTAACTAACTAACTACAAAGGCTTTCCAGTACTTAACAGAACTGCCTACTAATCGTCCCGAGACATGACGTTAAACTGCGCTCCTCTTTCCTTAACACTTTTGGAGCTCAAAAGTGCCCTACTTCTTTTCTATCATTGTGTCTGCCTCCTCTTTTCCTAAGTCTGCCTTCATTGATCATCACACTGTCTCCTTAACTTTAAACTCTCACTACGTCCTAGACCAGTCCGTTTGCCGTGGACTGCGACGGGTAAGGGGGGATAAAGAGATCCTGGTGTTTGAGTGGTGGCTATCTGAGGATAAACCACAACAACACAATACTTTGGCTCCAAGTTCCCCTAGACCTGAGACCCAGATGGCCCGCTCTGGGTCAACCGGCTGGTCATGCCGAGCTACCAGCATAGGTCGTCGACCTATGCTGGAGGGCGGTGGCTAGAGGGTCAATCAGGGAGCTGCTGTATCGGACACATGTCCGATGTAGCAGCTGACTGAGTATAGCACCTGTGTAGCCCTGGCGGGCTCATTCTGGACATCCGAATGGCCCGTCCCCTTGTTGGACTCGATGGCGGGTGGGGAACACAGGTGCCGAATTAACCAAAATATATATGGACAAAAAAACACACACAAAACTACTTGCCCCAGACCTATGTCTGGGCAAGAAACGTCGAATTGACGATAAAAAAGAGGAGGTCCCAAAAAGCTGTGCCACCTGGCCATCATTTCTGGTGGTTAGATGCACAGAGGAGGGGAAAAAGCCTGACAAAGTTGAGCCCTTTTATTATTTATAAGGGACTCAAGTCAGTAGTGGGAGAGCCCAAGAGTGTGTCTAAGCTACACAAAACAATGGAACTCCTTGTAGAAGTAGACAGCAAGACACACTCTGATGGGCTTTTAAGATGCAGAAGACTCTGTGATCTCCAAGTGGAAGTCATGCCACACAAGAGTCTGAACACCAGCAGAGGTGTAATCAGCTCTAGGGACCTACTGGAATGTTCCGAGAAGGAAATAGTGGAGGGCATTGAAGGAGTCACCCATGCCCGGCGCATTACCAGGCGCAGGGATGGTGAGGAGGTCAAAACCGCCACTATTATCCTCACATTCGGAACTAGGACACCGCCAGAGTATGTGAAGGCAGGATACCTACGAGTTCCAGTGAGGCCCTACATACCTAACCCCATGAGGTGCTTCAAGTGCCAGGGTTATGGACACGGCGCGGCAGTCTGCAAGAGGAACACTGTGTGTGCCAGATGTGCTGGAGAGGGTCATGAGGACAAGGGCTGCACAGCCCAGTTCAAATGCCCAAACTGTCAAGCTGGCCACTCAGCCTACTCCAAGGACTGCCCTGTGTGGAAACAGGAGGTTGCCGTGCAGGAGTACAAGGCAAGAAACGGATGTACCTTTAGCCAGGCGAAATCGGCTGTACTGGCCCTACCCAAGGGCCAATTCGGCTTGACAAAGACCTACGCCCAGGCTGTTGCTAAGAAAGGAAGATCCATAGCCACACAGACGGACACATTGACCCCACCACCCCCTCCTCCTCCCCCAACTCAGAAGAAAACACCGCCAAAGAACACACCTCTGAAGAAACAAGAAAGCCCTGTTGTCATGCTAAAGAACAGGTTCTCTGTGCTCGCTGATGAGAGCATGGAGACTGAGCAGCATGTCAAAACCAATACTCCGGGAGAACCCGGAGACATCATGTCTGACACAGGTTTTCCTCAGAGAACCCAGCCAGACACCCCAACCTCTACCGAGTTAGAGGTTGACCAACTCCCTAAGGGGAGAAATCAAAGCGGAGAGGATGCCCGAGGTGAGAGAGGAGGAAATAACCTCCGCTCTAACCAGAGGGATCTCCCCTCTCCAGAGAGAAAGACTTCCCCCAAAAGGGGGTTGTCCTCCTCTCCATCCAAACCCAAGAATAAAAATACCAAGGTCACTGGAATAAAGGGAAACCCCTCCGGGGGCATCCCAAGGCCAAATAGCTCCAAGTAGGTCATCTAGAATAAGCCATGGATTCCAGAATTGTACAGTGGAATTGTAGAGGCCTCAAGGCCAATTACGAGGAAATGCAGCTACTGATGGACTCTGAGACTCCTGTAGCTGTCTGCTTACAGGAAACATTTCTGAAAGATTGCATCAGCTTCCGAAGCTACCGTGCTTACACCAAGAATGTTGAGGATGCAGAGAGAGCATCAGGTGGAGTCTGTATCCTTGTGAAGGATAGCATCCCCCATGAGAGGGTAGAACTACAGACCACACTACAGGCCGTATCAGCTAGGATAACCCTTCACAAGGTTATCACTTGCTGCAGCCTGTATCTACCACCAGGCGCTCCATTAAACCGAACAGACATGGAGGACCTATTGAAACAACTCCCCCGGCCTTATTTAATCCTTGGGGATTTCAATGCCCATAACACCATGTGGGGATCCAACAATACCGACACATGAGGTCGTATGCTGGAGGATATCTTCCTCCAACATGATTTATGCATACTTAATGATGCATCACCGACCTACTTGCACCCAGGAACTGGATCATTCACATGCATTGACCTCACCGTATGCGTCCCCGGACTTCTGGACGATTTTAAATGGTCAGTTAGCAATGATCTACGGGGAAGTGATCACTTCCCAATCATCATTACTAACAATCTCCCTTCATTGGGACGACCTCAGCGGTGGAAACTGAATAAGGCCGATTGGGAACAATTCCAAAAAAGATGCTCTGAGGATATCACAGAAAATATCCTCCATGAACAGAACCCAGCTGATACCTTTGCTAGCAAGCTACTAAGTATAGCCAGGAAAGTTGTACCCCTAACCTCTGCAAATCCAAAACGGCCTAGCAAACCATGGTTTGATACAGCTTGCAAAAGTGCTATTGGTGATAGGAAAAAACGACTGGCTGCATTTATAAAGAATCCTTCCCAGGAAAACCTAAAGCTATTCAGGATAGCTAGAGCAAAGGCTAGACAAACCATACGGTCAGCCAAAAGGAATTCCTGGAGAAGTTTTGTCGGCAGTCTGGATGCCAAAACTTCTGCTAGAGCGGTTTGGAAGGCAGTAAGGCGAATCAAAGGGAAAGAATCAAATGCAATAGGGCATTTGAAAAACCAAGGACGAACTGTCACGTCCCCCAGAGAAATAGCTGACTGCCTTGCATCCTCAATAGCAGAAAAATCATCCACTGCACACTACACGCCAGAGTTTCAAAAAGTCAAAACCAGGGAGGAAAGACACCCCATTGATTTCAGGTCAGAGAACAATGAAGACTACAACAAACCGTTCTCGCTTGAGGAACTGAGGGAATCGCTGGACAAGTCACATGACACAGCGCCTGGAGAAGACGAAATCCATTACCAGTTCCTCAAGCACCTTCCCGAACCCTCATTGGCAGTCCTGCTAGGGGTCTATAACTGTGTGTGGCAAACAGGCGCTTTCCCAAACAGCTGGAGGAAAGCCACAGTTATACCGATACCTAAACCGGGAAGAGACGGCTCTGACCCAGCTAACTATCGACCAATAGCACTAACAAGCTGCATCTGCAAAACCATGGAAAGAATGATTAACAGTAGGCTGGTCTGGTACCTGGAAAGGAATAAAGTGATCTCAAACTACCAGTGCGGATTCCGGCAGGGGCGGACAACAACTGACCACCTGGTAAGGCTGGAAGCTTATATTAGAAATGCATTACTCAGAAGAGAACATCTAGTAGCTGTATTCTTCGATATAGAAAAGGCCTATGACACAACCTGGAAACATGGCATTCTACGTGACCTGGCGCTTATGGGGCTCAAGGGACACCTCCCCCGTTTTGTGGAGGAATTTCTGAAAGACCGAAAATTTCAGGTTCGAGTGGGCAACTCCGCTTCTGACACTCATGACCAGGAAATGGGTGTACCCCAGGGCAGCATTCTGTCAGTCACCCTGTTCAACATTAAAATAAATAGCATCATAAATGCGCTGTCCCCTGGCATAGAGTGCTCTTTGTATGTTGATGACTTTGTCATTCTTACTTATGGGAAAAACATGAACACCTTAGAAAGAAAATTACAGTTATGTTTAAACAAAATTCAGGGTTGGGCAAACTATAATGGTTTCAAATTCTCAGACTCCAAAACAGTTAGTATGCATTTTTGTAATCTAAGGGGACTCCACCCAGACCCTGAACTATTTATACACAAAAAGAAGATCCCTGTCGTGAAAACTACAAAATTTTTAGGCCTCACCTTAGATTCCAAATTTAATTTTCTCCCCCACATTAAGGAACTTAAGAAGAAATGCCAAAAGTCATTAAACATACTAAGAGTACTCAGCCATACGGACTGGGGAGCTGACAGAGATACCTTGCTGCTGCTCTATCGGAGTCTAATTCGATCCAAGCTAGACTACGGATCCATAATATATGGAGCAGCAAGGAAGTCATACCTAAAAATACTGGAACCAATACAAAATGCTGCCCTGCGTCTCTGTCTCGGCGCGTTTCGTACATCACCTATCCCAAGTCTCCATGTGGAGGCTGGAGAACTCCCCATGGATATAAGAATGAAAAAGCTTGCAATGCAGTATATAGTCAAGCTAAAATCCAACCCCACGAACCCTGCTTTTGACTCCATATTTAACCCCACAGAGGTAGAATTATACAATCGAAGGCCTAACGTCATACAGCCGTTGGGCCTTCGAATGAGAGAACCCATTCAAAATTTAACCCCACCCATTGACCAAATCTCTAAAATAGAAACCCCTCAGAATCCTCCTTGGCTAATGAATAAACCCAAATTAAATTTATCCCTCCTTAATTTCAAAAAAGAAAATACAGACCCAAGCATACTACAAGTCCACTTTAGGGAACTGCAGGAGAGCTACGGAGATTGTGGCACCATCTACACAGACGGATCCAAAATGGAGGGAAAGGTCGCGTGTGCCTGCTCCTTTCGGAACAAAACAATCTCCCGTAGACTCCCCGATGGCTGCTCCATCTTTACGGCCGAATTGCACGCAATATTGCTTGCACTTATGGCCGTAAAAGCATCAGAAAGGAGTAAATTTATAATCTGCTCCGACTCCAAATCTGCATTGCAAGCTTTGGGGCGGATGAAGACTGACATCCCATTGGTACATAAGAGCCTGAAGCTGTTGGACCAAATAACAGCCGACTGCAGGGATGTCACCTTCATCTGGGTCCCCTCCCATGTTGGCATTGAGGGAAACGAAGCCGCAGACAGAGAAGCAAAGAGAGCCCTAAATCATGCGGTGTCAGGAACCCAAATTCCCTACTCGGACCTGAGACAAAGTATTGCCTCTGCCACCTATCGAGAGTGGCAGAACCGATGGGAGGCTGAGACTCACAGTAAACTCAGGCAGATTGTGGCGGATGTCAGGTGGCGGCCCACATCTAAGGGTCTGACAAGGCGTGGTAGCACAACCATGTCCAGACTTAGGATTGGCCACACCTACATCACGCACTCTTTTGTACTGAAGAGAGAGGAGCCCCCACTTTGCGAGTACTGTGACTCTCGCCTCACCGTGGAACATATCCTCGTTGATTGCCCCAGATACCAGGATGTCAGGGCGAAATATTTTAGAACCACTAATCTAAAAACACTATTTAATAATGTCGACCCTGGGAAGGTACTGGGCTTTATTCGGGAAGTGGGGCTATCTACGAAGATGTGATTTCTGAATTTGTGAACATGCACTATTTACATTAGATTTTTACCAAATATTTAAATTTTTACTACGTTTACTATTTTAACTGTGAATAGACCTTGATTTTAATTATATGACTGTATAGAATCTGACCCTTGTTGTTTAGAGAGAGAATAGTCCTTAAGGGACTGCAGGCACGACATGGCCTAAATTGTGCCGATGTGCCTCAAATCACAATCACTGCCTACTAAACATTGCTAGTCTCACTGTCTACTCCTAGACTAGTACAGCTACATTCTCAAAGACTCACATTGTACCCCACTGTCCTTACTACCTTGCTGTCCTGGACTGAACTCTTATTTACACACTGTCTCTCATCCGTGAAGGCTTTCGGTCACATGACCATAACAAGGGTCATATTTGCGTTTACTAGCAGTACTGTCCCTTGACCTATGTGATTTGCCTGAGCACACATTGACCCGTTCAGTCCGCCACTGGAGTTACAATAATATATATGGTCTTTTGTGTACTTTTTAAAAAATCTTGTTTGCAGTACATTTAATATGGTTTTTCATTTTTGCTCAGGTATTACTCCAATGTTGCAACTAGTTAGACAGGTGTTTAAGGATTCAGAAGATAAAACAGACTTATGGCTGCTGTTTGCCAATCAGGTTGGTGTTAAAAGTTGATAAGGTGACTTCATTATGTCAGAACTAAATTAAAAAGGTACAACTGTAACCTCTGGTGAATATTTCAGACTGAAAAGGATATCTTGCTGCGACCAGAATTGGAAGAAATTCAGAATGCTTATCCAAGTAGGTTTCATTTGTGGTACACCTTAGACAGACCTGAAGCAGGTAAGTTTTAATACCTTTTTAATACCTTAATAAATTTATGTTGTGTACATTTCTCTAATATCATTGAGGCTTTGACAACATAATTAATTGTAAAAGGCTGACAGCTAATCAAATATATTTAGGCACTTTGTGATGGAAATGGACCTGCTCAAGTTTCTTTTTACTATTTTTCTAATATTTTAATTCAATTTATTTCATCAAGGCATAACATTTACATTACTTTGTAAAAATACAATTATAACAACACCAGTGATATATATTTTGTTACTATGTGTATTGTTACACACAAATGCTTAAAAGTTTTTGCTCTAAGTAATACAAAAACTTAAAGGTTGAAATGAATTTTAAAAAAAAAAATATTTGTTTAAACCTTCAATGTTTCTACAGGCTGGAAGTATAGTTCTGGTTTCATTAATGAAGAGATGATCAAACAGCACTTACCTCCTCCTGGGCTAGATACTGTTATTTTGATGTGCGGACCTCCTCCAATGATCAATGCTGCCTGCATACCTAATCTAGACAAGCTTGGATACAAGACTGAGTCTAGATTTAGCTACTAGTCTGGAGCGACAGTGACAACACTTTTAATATATTCTGTATTTGTACTAAGCCTTATTATCAAGTATTATTGTAATATGCAGGCATTTTCATTTTTTTTATGGTTAGTTTGATATTTTTAGTAGCATGCTATGTAAAATAACCTTTATGTTATATTTAATATGGTTATTGGGTGTACTTTTTAGAATATGTAACACAGATATTAAGCTACATACATTATTGAATGTCTTGACTGGTCTCACTTAGCCAGTATATCTGGTCAACATTACTTGTTCTCTGGGATTAAACTGATTGCCTCACAGTACAGCTGAGATTCCCTTATCTTGTAGACCTGGAAATGCAAGAGGCTTAGGGTAATATCCTATCTGTGTGTTTAAGAATGAGCTGCTTATAGATGCTCAACCTATAGGGCAGTTTGATGAGTCTCTACTTTTGACTTTGTGTCATCCTCTATAGGTTGTGACTAAAATCTTTTTATGAGGTTGAATATTATTGTGTGCTCTCATTTATTTGTGATGTCACTAGATCTATGTAAACTTGTCTAAAAAAAGTATTATTTGTTCACATTTCACTAAAACGTTTTATAATAAATAATGTGCTAGCTGACTGTATAGATCTATTTTTAAGATTTTTTTCCTTTTAAATCAATTGTTGGTTTGGTTTTTCTGAGCTTTAGTTTGTATCATGTGATGATGTATGCTGCATTAAAAGTGTTAGAATAGTTTTACTTTTGTAATGAACTTCAAGGATCACATTTAAGTTTTCAAATGTTGATAGCATGAAATGATTATTTTTTTTTAATGTCAGTTTTTTTGTATGTTGAGGCAGTTAGAAGATGAAAACTTGAGGAATTCAGTTGGTTTAAATCTTGTCCTGCTTTACATTTGTTATCTTGCTACATTTTCAGTAATAAAAATTTACAATTGAAAAAAACTTATTTTGGAGTTGCTTCAATAAGGAATGCTTTCTATATACTCTTTTGAATGTCTGATAATTTTATTCATAGAATGTGCTCCCCCCCCTCCCATTTTTTTTTCTCCTGCTCTTTTAAAACCAGGTTGAGTGTTCATGTCAAAACACTATTTATAGATGAACCTGTTCTTTTGGTTTAAGGTAATATGACTTAAAAAAACAAACAATCAACAGCTGCATGTTTTTAAACTACCTTAAGGGTCTGCCTATAGAAAATGGAACCAGTAGCGGCCTTAGCGGGTGACCAGTGAGGCGACCGCGCCTGAAAAGGGTCCCGCGATCGAAGATTCCTTTATCACAGTCAGCTTCTAAAACCAGATGAGTTCTCATAAACTAGGACTTGTTACTCAATATCTTTGGAAATCTTTTCATGCATCTATATACTATGTAAGCTCTTAATAAGGGCCGGCCTTAGAGGACTGCAACCTATGCTTCCGCAGTGGGCCCCGCGCTAATTCTAGGTGTAAATTATTAAATTAAACCATTATAACTATATAACTAGGGCGTCCTTGAAATCTCCTGAAATTGCAAAATATACGAAAAAGTCCTGTAAATCTCATGAAATTATTGAAATCTCAAGACTCATAGAAATCTGAAAAATAGACAAATTTGTCATTTTGGGGTACCAATCGTATGCGCGATAAAAAAAAAACACCTGCATTGTCAACTTTCATTTAATAAATATTTATTGCAAAGACGAAAATATTTTCGAATACAAAATCTAAATTTTGACATTATGCTAATCCTTACCCAGACAAGAGAAAGACGGTCGAAAAGTCTTGCCTGGTGCCCCAACGGTCCAACAGACTAAGGGATAGGTAAAGGTAACCCAGACTGGGCCCCGCGCAATCCGTTTCGCACAGGGCCCTCATTTGTAAGGGCCGGCCCTGAATTGAACTATTTGATCCCTGTTACCACCTCCTGTGCATCATGGAATAAGTATTTAGTCAACTTTCCAACTTCCTGTTGGTGTCTTGGAAAGTTTAATAAGCATTAACATAAGGACAACATCTGGAAAGGTCGGTCTAATCAGTGCTTATGTCCTGACACTATATGTTCACTTCAGGTGAAAGTTCTATAAATACCTCAAGGAAGCAATTGTGAATATTCGTCTAAAAGAGCACTTGATATTATCAGGATACCAGTGGCTAGACTGCCTTGAGAGTTTTGGAATCGACAAGAGAAATAAGAATGGCCCTAAGAATGCTCTGCATTACTAACACATACTTCAAGACAAAACCACAGCACTGAGTCTCGTGGAGGCATTCAAGGTCTGGGCACTGGCAACATAACTGCTAATACGTTGCTACCAAAGCGCCGACTGTGATACCAATCCCACATTAATATCATGTAGGATAAGACTGATGCCAACTAGCCTACGATCCACACATCACAGGGAAAAAGATAACCTCGACTGAATACCTCATGCACAGACAATCCTTATCTCCGCATCGAATCAGCAAATGAAAGAAGCTTTTAGAAACTTTTTCAGTCACGGATGCGGAGAAATGTTGGCTGTTTAAACGAGATGTAATGTACTAAACATCATCACAAGTGATGGGCAAAAGTTGACTAAAAAGTTAAAAAACTTTTAGTTTAACAAAAAAAAAAAAATAGTTAAGGCCATTGTTTAACTACAAAAAAAAAAAGTTCAGTTAAAATCGTAGTTTAATTAATTTTTGTAGTTACTAACTAAAAAGTTTAATTAAAATTTGAACTTTTCAACATGTGGTCAGGGTTGAAACGCACTCCCTGTTTTCTGCACATGTGATATCAATAACTTTGATTATCAAAAAAAAAAAAAATGATGCAGTTAACAGTTAAAGTAAGGTCCTGGTAGAAGTTATGGGAGTAAATATTTGCACTTGAAAGTAGCAGTATTATCAAATGACATTTTTTTGTCAAAAACGTCTATGCAGTATTATGAATGAGGTTGTTCCGAATTTTTTTTTTGTGAGCCACGTGGAGGTGTTTAATTTCTGTTTCTAGTGGGAATCTAATTAGTGAGTTAGGTCAATATTTAGTGGTTTTAATCAATTCATTTGCGGCAAACAATATTTTTTTAACTGCAGGAACATCAAGTACACCCTTTTATAATCTAAGACTTATTATTGAGATCTATTAAGTCTAAATCAACAGCTAGGCCTAATAATGGCCTCTATAGATCTAAAAGCATTAGGGTAACCAACTCTAGAAAAAAAATCTTAATCCACTCCCTCTCTGACCATAAAGTAAATAGACTGTGTTCAACTGATTTTAACAACCTGGTCAGCTAGACATACACATGATCACATGTAGGCCTAGTGTACTGTACGTGTGTAGTCGACAAAACTGCAAGACTACCCTGCATTAAGCATTATGCAATACTCAGTGGCGTAGCTACCAATGTGCGGGTGGTGCGGGCCGCACAGGGCACCAAGTGGAGAGGGGCACCAAAATATTAATTAATTTCCTATTTCCGTGAGCTTTTCAGTAAAAACGACTAATTGTATGGACACGAACAAACTTAAACTACTGTATTTTAAACATGAACTAACGATTTGTAAACTAGTCATGTCGCTATTTTGTTTCATCTCCTCGACTATTTCTTCCATACAATGTAAGCTATAGAACAGTTTGAATCTAATTTACTAGATTTATTTCGGACACACGGTACATGTTGTTACTACACTGATCAATGCTCTTAATATAAAGAAGAAGAAGAAGATGATAGGCCAACCTTTTTTTACTTCATTGTTTAGTCCATTGGTTTAATCTAGATATTGAGTTTACAAATATATTTCTAAACTCTAGCTCTAAACAATTGTCTTAGTTTATTCATTTCTTTATGATTCTTTATAGTTTAATTTTGGAAATAATTCTATTGTAATGTCAATATTTTTAAATAAGCTAACATTTGTTTTCTACGAGGTTTTTATGATTAATTAATTGTAATACTGTAACGTAAACAAAATGATGAACAATGCTCAAGACTGACTAGTCTGGCTGGCGCCTCAAAACCCTTTTAAGCTCAGACGGAAAAATCGGCATCTCTGGTTCTGTCCGGTCTGGGTAGACTATAAGGGCCCCATACCCAGATCTATCGGGTTTCCTCATTACCGACCCATCGGTATAACAGAAAATGGCATCTGATGGGTAGGACTTTAGTGTAGCTGATGCCAAGTTTTGGAGTATGGCAGGTGTTAATCGCCTCTTGGTGGCTCCCTCTTGCCCTATAAGGTACATGCTTATTTGTGGGGCCGGCTTCTCCTCCACGGAGGGCAAGTACTAATTATTCTAATTGGGATTATGTCAGTGGAGAGCCCAGCTGATTTTGACAAATTGGCCGCAATGTGGAGGAACGATCGCATTTTATGCGGTTCCTCTCTCTCCACTGTCGCACTAATATTCAGGTGGGTAGCCTAGAGTCGCCCCTTTTATAGCGCTCATAGGCTGTAGGCCCTAAGTACCGCCCTCTCCCTCCTTAAATGTAAAAGGGCCACGTTTGTTAAGATTTCAGCAGCGTTTGTTGGGCTTGTCCGAAAGGTGCCACAAATGAACCTTAGTGCCTGTGATTGTACTCGGTCGAGTGATTCGAGGGCAGTTTTACTAGCATATACTTGAGCTGTACTCAATTTGTGATCTGACTGCCCTTAAGTACAATGTGCGTAGCATGTAAGCTTTGGCAACCCACTTTGTGTTGGCCAGCTTTCTTAGTAACGCTAACTTCTCCGAGGCTTTTCTTTCAACATCATGGATGTGCTGGAGCATTGACAGTTTTCTATACAGGGTTACCCCTAGATATTTGGCGTGTTTTCACGTTGGAGTCGCAACCCACCGAGTTGAAACTCGAATAGAGCCTTAAGAATGTCGAACCCTAGGCTGAACAGGGACCTGGTCGTTTTGGCAACGTTTATCTGAATCTGTCATTTGTCGCAATACGAGGAGATGGTTTGGAGGTCTGCTTGTAATGCCGCCTGTATTTGGTCGGCTTTCTTGCCGGTTGACCAGAGGACAATGTCATCCGCATAAAGCAGTTTCTTTGACCGCAGTGAGGTGCGTTTCTTAAATTTCTTAAGTCTAAAGAAGCATCGAGACAATTTCAAGTCACATTATTGCCAGAGTCCACCGACTATAGGCGAGCTTTTAATGGGTATGAATTAACTGAACAATTAAAAGCAACAAAGCAAGATGAGACGGTTGTCATTGAATCCAGAAAAAAATGATGAGGCCGACATCGTGAAAAGAAGAAAATACTTCAATACCGCAGGTTCTAGAGACTAAAGGACAGCACACAAGCATGTCCTCAAAAATTCATACTGAAGAAGCTGAACCATCAGACAGTGTAAACAATACAGAAATAAACTCTAGACTGAACGACATTGGAGATTGGCTTGATGTCATCACAGATAATATTCGCATACACCTTGTCACTCAAGGTTCTGAAACAGTTCAGGGTATGGACAGTCAATTCAGAGAGGCGTATAGACATCAAGAATCAGCAAAAGGAAAGGCTAGAAAGCTTTCAAATGCTTGATTTTTCCGGCAAATGTCAAACGGCGAGAAAGTTCTTAGAAAGTGGATGTGTTATTCGCCAAAAAAAAAAAAAAGAATCCTTATTTTGCTTCCCCTGCATACTCTTCTCAACATGATCAAGTACCAAATCTTCATTTAAATCCAAAGATGGATTCAATGAGTGGTGGAGGTTATCCCCGAAAATAGAAAAACATGAGACCAGCAGAGCTCACATTCAGTCATCGCTTGCTTGGAGGGAACATGAAGTTTGCCTTAGAGTAGGGAACAATATTGACAACAAGGCCCAAGATTTAATTATACAAGAGACGAAAACCTGGAGAGTTAGTAAAATTACTATCAAAGTACGATCCTCTCTTGAGGGAGCATGTGCTTCGAACTAAGCTTTGTTCCAGACCGAATACATACATGTCTCCACAAATACAAAATGAATTTATTACAATATTGGGGGATCACGCTAAAAAACAAATCATACAGCAAGTAAAACAAGCCAAATATTTCTCTATTATTTTTGACAGTACATCTGACATCTCAAAGCTGGATCAAATTTCCCAAATTTTACGGTATGTTGTCATGGATAATGACGGGGTGCAGGTTCGTGAGTCTTTTGTTGACTTCATCGACACAAAGGACACGTATGCTGCTGGAATCGCTGAGATGATTCTAGAGAAATTGCGTTTGGATGGCTTAGACATAATGGACTGCAGGGGTCAAGGCTATGATAATGCTGCGGTCATGAAAGGTCATTAAGGTCATGAAAGAATTAACAATAATTGATTAATGAATACATATTATTTTGAAAAAAAAAGTAAGGTTTTGCAATGTTATTAATTAGTTAGTTGTTGTTGTTTTTTATTGGGGGGGGGGGCATCGAGATGAGGTACCGCATATACTCTAGCTACGCCACTGGCAATACTAATAGTGTTTGCTTAATGTGGAGAGGTTAAGACAAGAAAATAGCACACTGGCGTGGCTAGTAAAGCATGTTGGTAGATCTATATATCTTTACACTAAAATAGTTATACACCATCCCTGCCCAGAAAGTAAATAGACAGTGTGTGCGACTGATTTTAACAACCTGGCCAGATAGACGTACACGTGTAGTCGTGCAGTCCATAATGACAAGATCACCCAATTTTTTTTCCTTGCGCGTTTAACGGTTATGCAATAGTGCTAGTTGTATTTTTAGTGGTCAGACAAGATAATAGTACATCGGCATGGTTAGTCAAGCATGTATTTTACACTATAAAATAGTAATAGGCCTACAGGTCAAATGTTATTTAAAACTTTAACGATTTCGTTTCTATTTCTTTGGATACTAGATCTAAATTTGAAACTCTAAATCTGTTATTTAATGAGATTTTAAACTTTACCAGTATAAGTAAGATTTTCCGTTATATGATAAGTTAATGAAATTTAAAAAAACAACAACAATTTAAGTACCATTATTTTCTAAAGGTTTTAATTCAAGGCAAAAAATACAAGCACACATATTTATTTAGACATTTTATTTTATTGTGCATTAACATTTATGTCAGAAACATATTCCTTAATACTGATTTTATTATACATAAATATTACTAGAATGTTAAAAGAATAAGATCGAACCGTAGGCATACAGTCGGATGATTATATTGTTATAAACCTGGTGGTGGCACAAACGGGGGTAGTGGTGTGTGTGTAGTCAGCCGACGCAAATCGCCCCAGGCCAGCGCTAGACGAGCGGTCAACCGTGACGAGTTACGACTGTCAGCCGAGACGAGTGGCAACACGGCGGTTCGGGAAGGATCGACGGCGGTCCGGGAAGGATATATATATATATATATTATAGCTTTTATATAGCGCTACTTTCATGCTTATAGCATGCTCAGAGCGCTTTTGGTCCAATCTCATTTGTGGACCGGTGGGGGGGAGGGGGTATCTAGGAGTTGGTTTTCCGTGCTGCCTTTAGGCGCTCAGTAAACACAACTCTGCCCGAGTCGGGTGTCGAACCTCGAGCCCCCTTCTAGGTAGCCAAGCCAAGCCAAGTTCAAGCGCACTTGGCCTCTCGACCACGCTTCCCACCATCGACGTCGTGAACAGAGCTCAGAAGCGTCACGAGAGTTGTAGTCATCTGACCACCTAGAAACGTCGAGCGGCGTTCTGTCCGGTTCGAGAAGGCCAGTAGGGACCCTATATAAGAGCGGAGGTGTCGCAGTCAAGACGGTTCACGGCAGGGGTTCAGAGCCCGGTTCACTACAGTCCGGTCGACTACAGCACAGTTCAGCGGTGTGGTTCTGTACGGAGCATTACGACGGTTCAGTGCGGAGTACTGTCAAGTACAGTTGAGACGACTGGCGTCTTGATCTTCGTCTGTGATCGAGTCCGACACAACGAGCCTAGTGTGTGAAGTCAGTCCTGAACTGTTGAACCCAGTGCAAGCCCGGAACGAGACGGAGAGGCCAGTGCAAGAGTTGATACGGCGGAACGGTGTTATCGGAGAGATATTTGTACGTGTACGTGCTGCCAATTGTACAGCATTGGCTGTTATTTATGGACATTAAACCTTTACGTTATTTTGGAGCCCTGACTTGTCAAGTTCTTTAAGTTGGTGGTGTCTGGTGCAGTTTGCAGAGAGCCTGGATAGTAACAATATCTATATAGGTTTAGTTCAACCCCGTCTCCCCCCCAAAAAAAAAAAGTTTGTTATAGTTTAATTAACTTTCTTTAGTTTAACTATCTTTTGAAATTCATGATAAACTAATAGTTTAACTACTTTTAGTTGAAAACTAGTTTTAGTTTAACTTTTAAAAGTGAGTTTAGTTCCCATTACTATAGGCCTAATCATCACTAGTATTTGGGAACCAAATTAAGAAAAACGAGCATTACTATGAAGCGAGCCTACCAGAAATGGAAAAGGCCAAAAGGAGAGAATTAGGGCCGGATTAAATTTTCAATAGTAATTATGAAATTTTTAGAAAAGATAGGGCTGATAATCATGGAGGAGTTCTTTTAGCAATAAAAAACACTCTTATAGCAGAAGAAATTACCTTACCTAACTCAAAAAATATAGAATCAACATTTTGTAAAATTAATACCACCTCAACATCCCTAATAATAGGCAGCATTTACAGACCACCAAATTCTAGTTTAGAATACATGCAGGAACTATGTAATCAGATTACTACACTTAAAGAGACAAATAAAAATGCAGTTTTTTGGATTATGGGTGATTTCAACCTACCTGATATAAATTGGAAAACACTAACCATAGATAAACACCAAAACCTTAAGGACATAAATGAGCTTTTCATAGAAACTTTACACAACCTAAGTTTAGATCAAATCATTAAAAAGCCAACTAGATTAAACAACACATTAGATCTCTTCTTAACCAACAGACCTGGATTAGTAGTTGATTATGATATTATCCCTGGTCTATCAGACCATGAGATCATAAAAATACACAGTCAGATAAAAGCAGTAGCAAATACAAAACCCAAAAGAAAAATCTTACTCTGGAATAAATGTAACCTAACACAACTACACCAAGCTGCATTAAACTTTCAACAAACATTCTTATTAGAAAAAGACATTAACCAACCAGTCGATGACCTCTGGAATTTCATTAAAAACCATCTTAAAAGCATTATAGAAAACCATATACCAACTAAATACACATCAAACAAAATAAATAAATGCTGGTTTAATAATAGACTAAAGAAGCTTTGTAAACAGAAGGAAAACCTATATAGAAAATTTAAAGAAACTAATGCAGAAAGAGTTTACAAAAAGTATATAAAAATTAAACACTTAACCCAAAAAGTAAGCAGACAGCTGCAGAGTGAATACATAAACAATGTAATATCTAAAGATAACAACAAAAACCTATGGTCATACATTAAGTATAAGAAAATGGAAACAACAGGCGTAGCGCCATTAAAAGATGAACATAACATAATACATAATGATAATGAAACTAAAGCAAACATTCTAAACAAATACTTTGCATCAGCATTCTCAGCCCCAGGAGACAAAGACATATTACTGAATTTGAACCAAGTAGACAACATAGAAGATATAGTAGTACAAGAAAATGGAATTCAAAAACTATTAGCCAACACCAAACCAAATAAAGCTTCTGGACCTGATGGTATTCCAGCTAGATTACTCAAAGAACTAAGTAATGAGCTAGCCCCAGTGTTCAAAATACTCTTTCAGGCTTCACTTAACCAGGGCAGAGTACCAAAGGACTGGAAAGAAGCTAATGTCACCCCCCTATTTAAAAAAGGAGAAAAATCTGACCCAGGAAACTACAGACCAGTATCACTTACCAGCATCACATGTAAAATCCTAGAACACATAATATGTAGCAACATCATAAACCACTTAGACAAACATAATGTCCTCACACCATACCAACATGGCTTTAGGAAATATAGATCATGTGAAACACAACTAATAGGACTAATTGATGATTTTTCAAAAGGTTTAGATAATAGTGAACAAATAGATGCTATCTTACTAGATTTTTCTAAGGCTTTTGACAAAGTTCACCACCATAGTTTGCTTAAAAAATTAAAATATTTCGGCATTAATGGTCCACTGCATCAGTGGATTAAAGACTTTCTGATAGGGAGAGAACAAACTGTAATAATAAATGGCTCTAAATCAACACCGATAACAGTAAACTCAGGTGTACCTCAAGGAACAGTCTTGGGTCCACTACTATTTTTAATTTACATAAATGATTTACCAAATTGCATTAGTTCAGGAACAAAAGTCAGATTATTTGCAGACGATTGCATAATATATAGAACAATAAAAACAACACAAGACACAGATATTTTACAAAGAGAATTAGATGAATTACAGAAATGGGAATCAAATTGGAGCATGTCTTTCCACCCAGAAAAATGTCAGTTGTTAAGAGTAACAAAAAAACTAAAACAAATTAATTCCACTTATCTTATTCATGGCAAACCAGTAACACAGACTAAAAACGCAAAATACCTAGGTGTTATAATAAATGAAAAACTGTCATGGAATCCACATATTGATGAAACTACAAAAAAATCGAACAAAGCATTAGGATTTATTAAAAGAAATTTCTATAAATCAAATAAGAACATAAAACTAAAATGTTATTTAACCTTGGTTAGGCCAATAATAAAATATGCATCCTCCGTTTGGGACCCCTCCACTCAAGAAAACATTAGGAAACTAGAACAGACACAAAATAGAGCAGTGCGATTCATAACAAACGAATATTCACATTTGACTAGAGTAACCCCATTAGTAAAATCACTAAATTTAGAAAGCCTTCAGGACAGGAGGCTCAAAAGTAAAGTAGCAATCATACATAAAACACTGAACCATAATCTTCAAATACAAAAACAAAATTTAATAAAATACTCTGAAAGACACAAAGATAAAGGCACATTCCTCGTCCCATATGCTAGGACAAATTTGTACAAATACTCCTTCTTCCCTAGTGCTATTAAAGCATGGAATGGGTTGCCTGAGCTAGCCAGGAAAACCAGTGACTTGGCAGAATTTAAGTCATTGGTTAATATGCATGACTAAATGCATGACGCGTAGGACGTAATCATCTTCTTTTTTGAAGTAACGTCTGTATTATATAAGATAAGATAAGAATAGGATGAATAATGAGATTTAGATGTCAGGAGAATGCTTTTCTGCAGTGAAGAATGCTAGAAAACGTTTTATTGGCATCGGGGCTCCATTATTAGCAATCGAATGCGTCATTTAGTGAAATGAAAGCTATTAAGCTGCTTTCTCATCCGATTCTCACTTTCCCTAAGGATCGACACTGGATCTATTATACTTTTAGACCTCTGGATCTAGATTATAATTTAAATTATAAAAAAATAATAATAGGTTATGCTGAAGTAGATCTAAGTTTGAAGTTTGATTATATTTGTGTGTGTGTAAATTTTAAAATTGAAAAACAATCCTTAGAAGACCATTTGATTTAAATCTAGATTAGAGATCTATTAGAGATCTAGATTTAGATAGATCTAGTCACATTTGGAATTCGGAAAAACGTTTCGGAGAGTCTTAAAATAGCAACGTCACTCAAGCTTACTATTTTTTTTTACCTGTGTCACCTGGAACGAGATTTGCAAGGACTGTGACGAGACTAGTTTGACTGTGCACCTGTACTGTAGTTTCTTACAATGGCTATCCCGGAAGAAAACAATTAAGATCTTTACACAGAACTAGATTTAGTCCAATGTGTCATAGTTTGGTCATTTTAATTAAAGTATTATGCGAACAAACTTTGACACATTGTTCATTGGATATTCATCACATTTCTATTATTCATTTATTGGCAAAGAATGGTGACACTTTAGAGTTTAGACTTTAACTTTAACTTTAGTTTTATGGCTTTTTGTTTTTTTTTATACTAGAATATAATAGACATAGATCTAGTAATGATAGTTTGTTTAGAGTTTAGAGACTAACCCCCTAAAAATAAAACTTTTAACTATTTTAAGTTTAGAATCTGGATCTAATAATTTTAAATAAAAAAAAAACTAATATAGATCTAGAGTAGTCTAGTCTAGAGTTTAGAAGTCTAGATATCTATAAATATATAGATCTACTATTACTATACTATAGTGTATAGGCCTACACTGTAATCCCCCTGTATATCATTATAATATTATATCTCTAGTTTACTATATTATATATTAATTACTCTAGACTTATTTGGAAATCTAGTCTTAAGTTAAGAAAGCAAAATGAATTATACATTTATTATAATAAATCATTAATTTAAAATACATCATTTAATGTATCATCTAAAATTAGTCAAGTCAAACAAATATAATAATAATTTAATATTAAATAATAAATAATTGTCTGACTAATTCAAGATCTAAATAAAAAATTTCAACAGTAAAATATGATGAAGTGATCAAGTAAAAATTAGAGTCTAGATTTAGACAGTTATTGCCTATCTATTTAAAAAAAGTGATGTGTTTGAAGCTACACCAATGACTATGTGTCACCATGTTATTTTAGCAGTTGTTGGGTGACATTTGGGTTCATAATTATATTGTGACAGAATAATTGTACATTCAGACATCTTTCATAAATAATCAAATAAGTCTTCTTATGGCAGACACAAATGATAATCATATGTTTATTATATAAAATATCTTAATATCACCACATAAGAAATAAAATAAACATAATAATCCAAGTACTCCTTCATGGAAATATATATTTTAAATACAGTAATAACAGTGACTGCCATCAAGTAATTGCCTTATAATAACTTTGCTTTAGTGTCTGCCCATCTTGACTACCTTATATAGTAACTGCTATCAAGTCTGAGTAGCTGAAGGTTAAAAGTATTTGCTCTAAAAAAACATGAGCATTGTGGATCAAACTCAAATAATAAAATACTGTATGGAACCAACTTTGAGATGGTCTAAACAATGTCAAAGACACTAAATTTAACTTCAATGTAGCCTACTAAATCAAAGCTAGACCTGGAAGAGCTTAAAATATTTGATTCTCACATGCTCAAAAATTATCATCTGGCTACAACTAAAAGCTGATCAACACTTCCTTTCTTCTGTACACCAGATGCACCAAAATACAAAACAAATTATAAAACTCCTATTGCTGAATTGAATTAACATTCAAGTTTACTTATTATTTTTTTTGTATGAATTTTAATAAACATTTACAGGTTTTGTCATGATGGAGATGCTACCTCATTGTTGTAAGAAAAATGCAGCCTCATTGTCAAGAGCCAGAGGTCTGCGATTATCTATCTATTTCTATGTTTTGATCTTGTTTTGGACTTTGACATTGATAGGTGGTCAAATCACGCCCCCACCACCAATAGGTGATAAGCCTGTGATATCAGACAACAGAATCTGGTATTTGAACCATATCCCAGAAAGATGCAGGCCTCCTATAATAGACAGATTTAATGGTGGTGGAATTATTAATGATAGCAGGGCCCTTATCAAGGCACACAACCCGCATATCATTAGAGGCAACATTGAGATCACCCCAAGAGGATGTTTGTATATCGAGCCTGGCTGCATTTTGAAATTTGCTCCTGGTATGGGCATGATTGTAAATGGAACTCTGATAGCTAGGGTGAGTAGTTTGGAAAGGAAGTAACTTATTGCACAATTTATTACAAGTAAGAAAAGAGAAAAAAAAATTGAGAAATCCATAGGTTAAGACTTAAAATACAAAAGTTATTAGTTGTTTCATGTTTTATTAAATACTTCACTTATTAATTCTCAGGGTGCCAAATAGTTAATCAAATCCATTTAAATGCTAAAAGGTGAATAGATTTAGACTCTTTTCAAAATAAATTGACTAAATCAGCATTTCAAAATTAGAAAACAGTTCTCTGGAAGTCATCAAACACATCATTCTATTTATTTTACTATTGTATTTATTGACTAATCTGATCTATGTCTCAAGTCTATTTGATAATTACTGGATGAAACAATGGAATGATTGATATCTCCTTTTGCTTCATTTTAATCAGATGACAATTCAAGATATTTATGGTGCATTTTCACTGCCCATTTTGATTGTTGGATTTTATAACATGAACCAATATGATGCCAATAATAAATCAAATTGTTATGTAGCTAATAAGGTCATCATATGATCACCATTAGTACAACTTAAATTCATTTTATTTTTCTTAACAGTTCAATAGATTCACAAATCACCTAAAATCTCATGAAAAAAATACCCTTTACTAAAACTGTGTTTGGGAATTTAGCACTCTATCACCATTGCATTGATTCATTATTTTATCAGTTAAGTAGGACATCAGTCATTTTTAGACATACTATTTATCTAGTTTATATTATTAAACATTTTGTTTATAGGGAAGCTATGATCCTGGAGGTCGTATTACAATGACTAAAGCTGAAGGTGAGGACCTGGGTAAACCCAGTGGTAACTGGCAGGATGATGCAAGACTCAGTATGGGTAATACAACAAGAGATGGGCGGCTTGATCTCAAATTTAAATACAAGTGGAGAGCTGTCTGCACAAACTACAACAAGTAAGTTAATTCACTTTTTCTTTAGATAGTGAATCTTTGCTTGATGCCTGCTTGACAAATGATCTGACTGCATTTTATTTATGTCTTTATATTGGCATAAAAAGCTGTTATATGGCAAGCACAAATACATAGAGATATCAAGTATTCATAAAAGTGGAATAGAAGTACAACTATCATCAAAACCAAAGTAATAATCTTGGCTGCATCAAATCTTGAACAGAATCTTAAGCTCAATAGCATATTTTATTGTTTCTGCTAGTTTACTCATTAATTACCAGTGGAGGTGTTTGTTCTAAAAACAAATAGAACAAAAACTTCAATAACATAGAATACCTACACAAAATTAAGTGTTGTTATATACTTTTCTAACATTCCTTCAGATTATTACATCCTAGCCCAGGTCTCTTGCAGGATGGTAGGTGATAGCTGCCATGAGGGTTTGAACTAGGGTGCATCATGACAGTAGTTTAGAGCATATAGTATATGACCAGACAGCCATTTGATGCACATACTAATAGGATTATTAAATTAAAATTTTTAAAGCATTTGCCTAGTACAATCTTTCATTATCTTGCCATAGATTTTACTTTAACATTTTATAAAAAGGTTTGGAAGCTGCTTACTAATTTAATATCTTATAAATATTTTAGGTAAATTTTAACTGATGCTTTTTTTTTTGCTCAATATATCTATAGCTTTACAGCCATTGATGCCAATGTAACATGCCGGCATCTGGGTTTTTTGAAAGGTAACTTCACATATCATTCATTTGCCCGCAACTTGACTGACTATATCTTGTGGGAGAAACCTGATTGCAAAGGAGGGGAGAATAACTTGTTTGACTGCCCTGGTGCTGTGAATATGCAAATTGGAAGGCACATTTGTGGTAAGTTATGTAGACCTTGATAGACCTATTTTGAAAAGTAGCTTCTGGATATAAATTATGTACTCAATGAACAGTGTACAATTTCAAATTTGGCATTTGCTATTAAATTATTAGTAAAACATGTAATTGTTAATGTTTAAAAAACACTTTGTTTACATACTATAATTACTGGTGTGACTGTTTTAATTACAAATTACATAGCTTGTATTTTCCCTTTCACTTCAATACAATTCATTTTTCTGCTCTCATGAAAGAATGAAATAGCACATGTAATGCTGCTCATTGATTTATTTTTATTCTTCATAGGTAAAATAAAAATTCCTTGAATGTTATCAAGATATTCACAAGTATACCCAATATAAAAACTGTATAAAAATACTCTTAACTGAGAGGAACATTGGTTTTTATAAAATGACTTTATTATAATTAAACTTTGGCTATGTCACCTTTACAATCATGCAGACAACTCCTCTACTTCCGTAATTCATATTCCATTAATCTTTTTCATCAACAACCTTTAACCATAATAATATGATATTAAACCTTTAAACCTAACATATATAACTCTGTCAATATTGTTATGACTTTAACATGCGCACCGCCATCCAAGATAGTGCGCACTATCTGTGACTTAACAAGTCGGATGTTGACATTAGGAGAGAAACGGATTTCAGCCCAAGGAAAGGGCCAATATGGAGAGATTGTGCCTAAGATAGATGTTGTTTGTGTACCTGTGATGTCTTGTCAATAAATATCGATGTGCCTTGTTGAGTTGCCTCACTTCAGTTATTACATTGGTGTCAGAAGTGGGATTATAGGCGACTCAACGAGAGGAGGTAGGATTCTAGAACAATGGCATCTCTGAAACAACTAGACCAACTCTTAGTTAAAGAGCTAAGGCAGGAACTTCGTTACAGACACCTGAAGCTTGGTGGTAACAAGGAAGTGCTTACAGTTCGTCTCCGGCAAGCCCTAATTGATGAAGACGAAGATCCAGAGACCTACCTATTTGAAATTGAACCGGAGATTTAAGAGCTTATTGGCAAGATAAATGAAGGTATTGATGCATTGTGTGAACAAATTAACAGTATGGGGAACAAGGTAGATAAAATGGTGTCTCAAGTAGACTCGTTGGTAAAGGAGCAGTTGCCTGTAGGCTCATTGGTAAAGAAATTGCATGGTCAAGACTGTGGCTGCACAAACAGTGGTGATGGAGACGCTGGGAATTGGAGCGCCGTCTGTGTCTGCAAGTCTTGTGGTTGTGACTTTCAAGATGAGAAACGTGACAACGATTGCTGTGATGATCTCAACGAGATGTACCGAATCGATCGGAAAGAGACAAAGGAAGAAACGGAAGTCTGTTATGTGCATGAAGCGTTTGTTTCTGTTGTACCTGTTACCAGTACCTCAATGAGCCGGACGGAGCAAGACAACGTTGGGTCTGCGTTCAAGCCTGTTGCTATGGACCTTAAAGACCTCTGCCTATCTGTTGGTGCTCACGGGGAAATTCGAAGCTTGACAACTGCATCCAGAGGTTTAGCATGAACTGTACGTGCGGCGCATCACACATAGAATTTAGATGCCAAGAAAACCACCAACAGGGCATATGTACTTCTACCATCATCATCAACATTGGCATAGATGAATGTCAATCAAACCACTCTAAATCTGAGCTGTCAAGAGGAAGACATTTTCCACTTGAACCTGAAGAGACCTATCTTCTGGACGTGAGACTGTTATCTGAGGATGACTGCAGTGCATTGGACTTTGTTTGCAACGTGGCTGCATGTGAACCTGCAGCTCCCTTGAGAGGCGTCTGTTGGGAAAGTCTGCTGAGACAGCGTGTCCGATCAACAGCCGTGCTGAAGAAAACAGTGCTCGACACTATCTCTTTGTGTGTCAAACGGCCACGTCATCGTCATCAACAACAACCTGGTCAACTGGAGAAAGAGAAAGCGGCACTGGAGGAAAACAATGCGGATGGCTTTGTGGGGAACACGCTCCCTGCAGCCTGTGGCTCCCACTGATTGACCTCCACCTGAACTGTCAAACCTCAGCTGCAGTGTTTCTTTTCGGGACGAAAATTGCTAAGACGGGGGCAATGTTATGACTTTGCCATGCGCACCGCCATCCAAGATAGTGCAGAAAGAAGGTGCGCACTATCTGTGACTAAACAAGTCGGATGTTGACATTAGGAGAGAAACGGATTACCGCCCAAGGAAAGGGCCAATATGGAGAGATTGTGCCTAAGATAGATGTTGTTTGTGTACCTGTGATGTCTTGTCAATAAATATCGATGTGCCTTGTTGAGTTGCCTCACTTCAGTTATTACAATATGTTGTAAATAGTGGCTGAGAGATCAAGGGTGCTCAAATTTGAATCTTGACTTGAGCATAGTTGTGTTTGCTTTGCTGAGCCCCTAAAGGCAACACAGAAACCTTCTCCAGGATACTGTCCCCTCGCTAGACCAAAACTTAACTAATAATAACTATATCTATATGTTTCAGTAATGAAATATATATTTGATTGCAACAATAAAAACATTTTATATCTATATTCCATTCACATTTCCATTTACTAATTGTCATTGAAGAGCTTTGGATTAATCATGTGGTTTTCAAATCAGTTAGAGTCACTGACATTTGTTAGTTGTTTTTTTTTTAAGATTCAGATGTTACTTCAGAAATGATGATTAATACATCCTAGCCCAAACCTCCTGCAGGATGGCTAGGGATAGCAAATGGGAGAGTTCGAACTTGTGATGAATGGGATAAAAGTCCCAGTTACATACCACATAACCATGCAGCCATTTCCACAATATATAGTTTTAATTTTAAATTTATTGTATCAAATCAGTTTTTATTGTTTATTTCTTTTCATTTAAACATTTCAGTTTTATGATGTACCAGGAACATTAAGCAATTTAATTATTCCTTTTTTCCTTGATTATTATATACAGTAATAAATATAGACCTATACAAAATTTGCATAAAGTAATTACAAATTTTTTTTTTTAGATGGTCAGGAAGTGATTGGTTTTGAGTGTGAAGGCTTACGTCCAGGATTGGCACTTGATCATTGGAGAAGTATTGAATTTTATAATTCAAGTACAGAGCCACGCTATCAGGTAATAGTTCAATGTACACACAATTATATTAATTCTAGATATTTCATTTATCTAGTAAGTTATATCTTGTCCTTGATGTTGTTAATATTTTTAGATTGTGAAAGAAAATGTTTGTTATCCTTTCTAGATTTGGAAACATATTTTATTCCTACATAACTATTGGAACGAAAGAGTTTTTGTCTAGGCTTGTGTGTTTTCTCTTTGCATGAGTTACTGGAGAAATACATTAGCCATTGTACTGAATTACCAGTAACTCTGATGTGTAAGAACCAAGTTGTAAAATACTTTGACAACTTCATCTCACTCCTACCACTATCTTTAACTTCATACCCTAGTATTAGGTAAACCCACAACTAACTCCTTGAGAACCTGAGAACTCATAGCTAGCTCAGACTCAAACTTGCTTCCTATAAACAAAACAAATAACAATGACCTCCCCTACAGAATTTCATCAGTGAGGCAAGGTGAACAGTAGAACTAGGTTACGTAAATACCTACCTTAAAAAGGAGTAAATAATGCTGGAACACTGAAAGCTATCCATTAAAGTGCCACGACTGAGTAAAGATATATGACCAACAATAGTGGGCAAAGATAAGAAATACTCTAGCTGCGTATGACAATAGCCAATCAATTGTTAAAATCCCAGTAGAGGTTGGGATTTTATACCTGTGCCTACCTTTTTTTTTGTAGAAGAAATAAAGGCAGTTGGCTGTTTTGCCAGCCACATATAAACTGATGGCTTTTTGTACTAAAGATATCTTACCTCAATAGGAACTTCACTAACTTGTCTGTAACTGTTTAAGAAAAAACATTTATTTTCAATTAGAATTAATATTGTAAGAATATTGAAAGTAACTAATTTCTTAACAAATATTGTTTCAGCTCCTAGATAACAAAAGAGTTTACATGAATGAGTCTTTGTCTTTTCTTGAATATCTGGATATCAGCTACACTGGCCTAGACACATTCCATGGGAAAACTTCAGAGCCAAATATTTTTTATCAGAAAGCAGCCATCAGTGCCAGCCCTTATGTTCCCATGATGAACAATATCACAATTCGCTATAGTGCTTATGATGCTTTGAACTTGACTGAGGTTGTCAGCCCTATCCATATAGCCAACTCAACCATCTCTTACAATAGAGGTAAGTTATTTCAATTTAGGATTATCAAATAGAAAATAAAAAAGTATCTGACATTTTCAATACAAATGCTTAATTTCAAAATAATTATTACATTATTACAATTAAGCTTTTGTTTAAAGATAATTTACAAAACAACATTCTCATCTAGAAATTTGCAGTTAAACTTTCCCATTAATGTTAAAAATTATTTATTTATACAAGCTCTAGTGCAAGTTCAGGGAAATGTATAATTTGATGCTAACAAACACTGACCGATCTGGTGCTTATATAGGAATAAGTTAAATTTCAAAAACATCTTTTCTGTCTAAAAGTACAGAGAAATAGCTTTCCCACTTCATTGCTATCAAAATGCTTTTTTCTTTGCACAAAATTAATTTTTTCTTAATACTTAGCATGTATCTTGAGTCTTGTAAGAATATTTTTTTTTTGTAACATTTGTTTATGTGACTCTACACTCTGCTTTTATGTTAAACTGATGTGAACTCATTCTAAAAACATTTCTAGTCTTGATGAAGTAAAAAGTTATTTTATTAGTCTTTTTATTGTAAAAATGTACTTGACTAATCTTATTAAAGTTAAAGCTAATGTTATCAGTGTTATTATTGTGAGAAACATTAGAATACTTCACAAGCTAACAAACTTGACTTGGTTAATCAATCTTTGGTTGTATTTGGACAGGTTATGGCATGTTCATTCAGTCATCTATTGGAAGAACCTTGGTGAACATGACTGAAGTCAACAACAATTGGGGAGATGGCATCAAATTTTACATCAGTAATTTGACTATATTTGATTTTCGCATCAAGTTTCCTCCAGAGAAGTCATTCTGTGCCCAAGTCAACACAGAGGATGTGACCTATCCATTCTTTCAACACATGGACTTGGTACAAGTTGATGGGGGTCAAGCTACTTCTGTTGCTATTGGTGGAAACTGTGAGAGGGTAGGAATAAAAAGTGTACACTTGAATTAAAACATTGAAAAAAAATTGTTTAGGAATGTTCATCATATGCAGTTGACCATTCAGCAGAATATCTCTTTGAATGTTTTCAGAGTTTTTCTACGTCTCCCAACATGAAAATAACAGTTCACTTTATGATCATTGAACGAGATCCTGTAGCTAATGGAACTTTGACATTCATGGAATCCGGCTATCCAAATATTGTATTTAACATTGAAAATGGTTCATTTCCTGAATCATATACATCAAAAACAAACAGAATATCAGTCAGATTTGTGTACAGAATTCCACAGAATAAGATTTGCAAAGTACTTCTGTCTTGTATTAGATTTTTGATGCAATTTACTTCAGATTATGGTAATTATCAACAGTTTACTTATAAAACTTAATTTGTTAATAAAACAAACTTCTAGGTAGACTGATATGTACTACAAACAAATTTGATATAGTTATATATATTTAAAAAAAATGAAATTTTAAGTTTTTGGTATGGAAACATTCTTTATCATGATTAAAATGCTATAAATCTAAATTTGTATCTTTTCTTTTTTTTTTGTCAGATGTTGATGAAGAGTTTCGACTTATTATGTCCAGTGTCCATGATAATATTGGCTATGGTGTCAATATACAAGACATGCGCAGCAAAATTCGCATTAGTAATGAGACCATGATCTACAACAACCACTTTGGGGCTGGTGTATTAGTTTACAAAGGTGCTGGAGAAATCATCATCAATGGCACTCGTATTTCTAATAATGCTGATGCAGGTGTCAATGTGACCTACTCTGGGGGTTATCAGCTTTATAACAACACACAATTCATCAGTAATAAAGGCTATGGTCTCATTACTGAATATTCTCGGATCAATCGCACTCGTTTTGAGTCCAGAAATATTATTGAGATAGTTAGAGCCCAATTCATGTGGAATGAACTCATAGGCTTGAGGATGGGAAACTATTGCAAAGGTGGTGAGATCCTCGTTAATGAGTCCTACTTTGGCTTCAACTATGATGAGGCTTTTGAATATCTCTCATGTAACAGATCCACAATGTTCAAAACCAAACTGAAGATAGCTTTTAACATATTTGACAATAACTTCCGGCATGCTATTCTCATGAGGCCTTTACTGAACACTGATGGCCTTATTACTAACAATACTTTTGTTAACCATACATTGGCAACTATTCGTATTGACAATGGCTATGATTTACTGATAAGTAGGTGGTATAGAGACTTTCCTGTGTCTTTTAACATGTTTGAGAATAATTTCAAAGAAAACACAGGCAGATATGTTGCCAACTTTAGGCTGACACAAAATAGTGCTGTTCAGTATCTGGACTGCAAGTTCAACTATTTCCAGAACAATCGAATCAATGATTCGTTTATGTACCTCAACCCCAGGAGTAGAGCCAATGCTGTCGTTGTAGTGTCATCAACCAATATTAGGCTGAAGAGAAACTACATTGACAACCCTGAATCTGTTAGAGAGCTTGCGACCCATCTGGTTGACCCTTCCATTTCAATCAATGCTGAAGAAAACTATTGGGGAATTGATATTAATGCTCAGGCTGATTATGCCAAAGTATACAAGGGAATTTTTGATCAGGTATATGGAGTTATACATTTCATTACATTGTTTTCTTTATCTGTGTTAGCTTTATGTCATCATCATGTTTTAACATTGGGCTGCTAACAGATTTTAAGCAATTAGTCTAGGCATTATCAAAATTTTATCTATTTATCTATAAACATTATCTATATGATAATCTATTATAGTCATTTATATTAATTAGAAAAGTAAAACTGTTCCTATAAAAGTCTTTGTTTATTCTTACAATGTTACTACTCTTGTGTCCAGGATGAAAGGTTTAATTTAGCAAAAATAGACTTCCATCCATCACTGAGAACATCCAGACTCTATGATGACTTTCTAAGCACCAATGTTCCTGAGTATGTCTGGAAGTTTCAGAGAGGAAACAACATTGGTGGAGTTCTGGAAGACACACAGTTTACTGTACGCTCAGGACAGACATTTTATGTTGATAAGGATATATATGTCATGAAAGATAAGGTGAGCCTTATGGGTAAAATAAAGATCTCATTTTGAAATGTCAGAAAAGGTAAAAATTGAAATGCCTTCTATGTAATAAATTAAATGAATGAAGTATTATAAGAAAAAGCTCTTTATAAGGGGGGAGGGTGGTTTGAATATTTAGAATGTGAAAGCATTCTAGATTTTAATGATGAGTATTACCAGTTAACAGACCTAGGAGAATTAGAAACTGTAACCCACACCTTTACTGAAACCCACTCTTTCACATCCAAATACATTGCTAGTCAGAGCTTAACTCCTGACTTCAGTTTGATTATTTCAAATTCATAAAGTCTCTTAAATTTAAAAAAGTTATAGATATTAATACCAAACTTAAATCTCTTTCCATTTCTGGCTTGTATTTTTTTTCAGAAATTAATTCTGGAACCAAATAGTATTCTTAAATTTGGTCCATCTATTGGAATGGTAGTCCACGGACTACTGAAAGCTGATGGAAAAGTCTTGGGCTCACCAGTGATCTTAGATATTGATGATGACAGCTCTGAGTTTGTTCCCATGGAAAATAGAACTACCAACATTCGATTGGTAGATGGAGAGAATGAATTTGAAGGCAGACTGGAAGTGGAGATAAATGACCAATGGGGAACAGTTTGTAATGATGTGAGCTTTCTACTTGGTTTTATACATTTGTAGTTCATCAAATTTTTTTTTATTTGATTACTTATTTGTTATCACAGTTATCTAAATTTATATTTGAAATTGCACTTTTCCTAAATTTGTATTTAAAATTGCACTGTGAAACAGAAAAACAAAGATGGGCTCCAAAAGTCCTTTGAATTATGCAAAATGTTAACCCAGACCTAATCCTATGATGTTTGTCTTAATATTTAAAGCATTTTACCCTTTAAACACAATTTCTTACATTGGGTTGTAGAGCTGAAAATGTAAAGTGCCAGAGATCTTGTGGAACATGCAGTTTCTAATTAAATATATTAACTTATCATTATATCCAATCAGCTTTAACAAGTATTTGGCAGCTGTTAAATAATGTTAAATAGTCGATTTTAATTTTTTTTATGCAGGGTTGGATAGAAGAAAATTCTTTGTTAGTTTGCCAACAGCTGGGCCTTGCACTGAATCGAGATTATCCACTAGCTCGAGTACAGCGCCGTGCACCTGATAGTACCCCAGTTCTCATGAACTGGGTCTCATGTGATGAGACTGATGTAGACTTCACAAAGTGCCGATCAGTTAATGAAGATGCTCCTACATGCAGCCATGACAAGGATGTTTACATTAAATGCTTTAAACCAACCTGGGCAGGTGTGTATTTCTTTTGAATGTATCAAATACAATTTGTATCTTTTGTTAACAGGAAAGTTATTTAATACTGTTTAAGTGTCTTTTTTTTTAATGAATTTATTTTAAAATAATTTGCTTTTGCTCTATTTGCATTTTAAAAATCTACCTCTGTTTTTAAATTAGATCTAGATTTATTATTTATAGAGCATGTTTTATTTACATTTTTTTTATGAGAACATTTTGTTTCCATTTACCCCTTTTATTTCACTACATGTTTTTAAGAGTTTAAAATTATTTATCTTCAAAATATTCATAAAATGAAGCATGATCAACAACAAAATCTTTTTAGAATAATTGTATTGTGTCAACAATTAGGTACAGTGTCTTTACCGTTTACTTATGTTCCAGGGATCACTTTAGCTGCAGCCTACAGACATGATCAGAACACACCCATGCAGGATGAATCTCAAATTCGTCATGTACAAATTTTCAATGCTGGACTCCTTGACCCAGACACTGGGACCTTGACACCTGCCCTCCGCATTGACTACAACTACTACCAGATATCTCACCTGACTGTGAACAACTCCATGTCTGATGGTGTTTTCATTTCCTATGCCCATCCTTACCTTAATAATTTCATGGAGTATCTAACTTCAATAAACAATGCTGGCAATGGCATAGTAACCAAGTCGCCCAGACTGCTGGTGAGTCTTGAAAGGCTGGGATGCATTTAACATTCATTTCATAATGAAATAATTCACTTTGAAAGGTGTCTAATATTAATCTGATTATTTTACCTTATCTTATAAATTACAAATATTACTTCAAAAGAGATAATTATGTACTACACCTATCCATGTGTCAATCTAGTCATGCATATTAATCAAATCAGTGACTTGAACTTGATATGTAGATTATAATTTCTTCTTTATGTAAAAAAAAGTATCAAACAATTTTAATTAAAAATGTATAAGCAAAAATTTCAGTGAACATAATATAGCTCTATCACTTTTATTCCATGAACTTATTTGTTCAAATGTTTAAAAATGTTTTAAATTATATTAATAATATAATTGTATCATTCACTGGTATAATGTTTACAATCTTCAGATAAAATTTATGTATCATTTGAGTCCTGTGTACTACATTTAGATATGAATGTACATACTATTTGTGTCAGATTTGCTTGAGATTAACAGTAGATTATCTAAGAGACTGGCAGCTCCCAACATTTGTATGTGTGATGTGAGAGATAAACCAACAATTGATGAACATGTAACTAAGCATTTAATGGAATGAATGTACAATGATAATGAAACATAAATTATGAGCATCAATTATTATGCTATTTAGCAATCATAACTTATTAAAGGTTAAAGTATATAACAATACATCTCCACATCCTTCTGGGTCATGCTGACAACTGATCAACAACACATCCATGTCTATGACAACTGTGAATCATAAATTTAATATCAAGAAAGTGATTTGTATCTAGATAGATGTATGGCCTTTTATGTAATTCATAACAATAACATTGTCCTTTTTGTTTCTTTGTTACAGCTAAACCACTCAAGAATTGATAATAACTTGAAAGCTGGGTTTCTCTATGACCCATTCTTTACAGAGTATGATGTGCTCTTGATTAGGAACATGATATATCCCACAAGGCGAATCAGCATGTTTGAAGTACCACAACACATTCTGACACAGGAAGGTCAGATCATGTTTCTAATCTGCTCTCCTGGAAACTCTATAGAAGTGAAGGAATACATTGTGGAAGTTAAAGGCTCAGGCAGTTTCAGTAAACTTACTTTACAGGTAATTAGAGTTACATAGGCTCTATTAAAAAAAAAAGTAGAGGTACCCTTTTAAAACTTGTGATCAATGGGCGCGGTGATGTAATGCTAGTCTGTTTCTTTGAGCCACTAGTAGGGTTAGATGTCAAAACCACAGTTAGGGTTAGATGTCAAAACCACAGTTAGGGTTAGATGTCAGAACCACAGTTAGGGTTTGATGTCATGTGGCCAATAGCTTACTTCCCCAACTTATGTCAAGTACTCAGGGGTGTCCTACAAATCCTGGTGGTGGTGGTAAATTGGTTAAGTGCTTGGTTTTCCAACCAGATTGTCTCAACTTTGAATCCTTATCTTATATCATAACAGACATTACTTCAAAAAAGAAGATAATTATATCCTATGCATTTCGTTTGTCAATCTAATCATGTATGTTAATCAATAACGTAAACTCTGCTAAGTCATTGGTTTTCCTGGCTGAATCAGGCAACCCATTCCATTCTCTAATGGCACTAGGGAAGAAGGAGCACTCGTACGACTTTGTTCTAGCATATAGAATAAGAAATGTGCCTCTATCTTTGTGTCTTTCTGAATATTTCATTAGGTTTTGTTTTTCTATTTGTATATTTTGGTTTAGTGTTTTATGTATTATAGCTACTCCTGGTGAAGACTGGTTGATAGTGGGGGAAGAGACAAAGGCTCTTATTATTTTTTGTATCATTACAAACTCTCAGGGTCTGTATTGTATGAATTATTTCCTCTCATTATTATTTTTTTTACATTTTATGCTGTTTTCTTTTTTCATATTAAAAATGTTAATTCTTTTTTTCTGTATTTTTTTTTCAAATGAAGCTATACATTTGTATTTTAAAACTATTGTCTCATTTATTTAAAAAGAACAAAACAAAATTATTTTTTTGTATGATGAGAAAAATATCTAATTTCCTTTTGTTTGTCAAGTATCATATCCCCCCCCCCACCCGATAAATTATTATTCAGCAGTGATATTGCTGGAAGTAAAGCATAAAAATTTGAAATACATTTGACATTATTACTTCAATCCATGAATGTGTCTTTGGAGCTTACTAAATTGATATAAAGATTTAAGTAACACTGCAGAGAAACATAAAAACAAAGCTTTAAGCTAAAACCACACATGAACTGAATTTCACCCCATTGATCACCATGGTTTTATTTACAGGTGCTAGACTACTTACCCATTGAGGCCGCAGAGAAGGTCATTGTTTACGACTCAGGTCAATCAGCCATTTCTTCCCCCAATACAAGAAGATGGGAAATTGAAAAAGACCTTGTAGATTTTCCCATTCAGTCAGCTGGCAGTATTCTCACCATTCAGCTCAAGTTAAATGGACAGTTGTCTGGAAGACTGGCATTTGCAGTTATCTATAGTGAGTTCTTTCAATGTCTGTGAGACATGTTTTATTAGTTTCACAGTATACTGCCTGCTAATGATTCACTATGTAGAGATCTGAATAATTTCAATTTGTTTAAGTTTATTATACATAAATGTTTGTGCTCTGATTGTATTTTCATGTTTAAATTTAATAATTGTCCTCACATTGTCCTGCTCCAGCAAGCACATACCAAGCACCGCCATGGCTAATTACTGCAGTGACCAACACTTCATTCACTGGCAATGACCAAGGCATAGTGACCAAACATTATAACAGTCCTTCCAATAGGAGACTCGAGTTGTTCCATCGACACAAAGTGGAAGAGATTTATTTTAAAGTAAGATATTTATTTGTTAATACAAAATGAACACTTGCTCTAAATTATTTTTTTAAAAAGCAAAGTGAAAAAATCCCAGCAAATGCAATGACTAACACAACACATTGTGTTGTCATTTATACAACTATTCATCAAGATTAACAAAGCAAGTTAGTGAAGTCCTCTTTAAGACAGAAGTTCTTGAGGCAAAGGAAGTTAGAGCATCTTTCTTTGTCATGTAGTCTAGTCACTTATTGTAGAAAAAAAAAATTATGTATGAAATAGTTTTTAAATTTAATACTGAAAGTGGATTACTAAACTACTTTCTAATATTATAATGTAACTAGCTGACCAGCGGCATAGCATACACTGCTATTTTGCAGGGCCAGCCTTAGGCCACTGCAACCTATGTGACCGCAGTGGGCCCCGCACTTTCATAGGACCCACGCTAATTGTAGGTTTATAAATTATTAAAATTAAACCATTTTATAATTTATAACAGATTTCCAGCGCCTCCTGTTGATTTACCAGGAGCTCCTGAAAATCTCCTGAAATTGCAAAATATACAAAAATGTCCTGGAAATATTTTTATTATTAAAATCTTTAGAAAACCCATACAAATCTCCTGAAATATATAGACAAAAATTGTCACTTTGGGGTGTCATTCAATATGGTAAACGACAATCCTAGTAGCGATAAAATAAATGGCATTATCCCAAAATTTTGGAATCAGGCGAAAGAAGTTTCTTGCGCCTCAAACTAATGAAGAATTACTTGAGGTCAGCAATTCTTATAGATAGATTGAAACATTTGGTAATTCTTGCTTTTGAGCATGATCTATGTAGTAAATAGAATTTTTATGATATACTGCATGACTTCGCTACATGCAAGGCTTTTAAAGTAATTCTGTATGTAGGAAAGAATGAATAAAATGCAAAGGCGAATGTATTTTCTAATATAAACTCTTAATTTTCACTTATAATCTTTATCCCTACCTAAACTTGGCCCCGCGAAATCTGTTTCACATAGAGCCCCACAATGGTTGAGTCCAGCCCTGCTATTTAGTGACAGGTGAATACAGAGTAGATTACTTGTTCTTCTCCACCCCCTCTTTTTTTTATTGTAGGGTAACTCTAGTCTGACTTGCAGAGATAAAAGAGTGATCTTTACTTTAATTCTTGTCCAAACTCTTGAGCCATGAAGAGAATTATATATATAGATGTGTATTTTTCAACATTTTGATGCATATTTTTTAAAACTCCTTCTCAGGATCTTAAAGTACTACAGACTGTTAGACATGCCATGCACATGCCTAGTGTTACCAAGTTTACAGAAGACTACATCCCAACATATGAAGACATGACTAAAGCTGAACGAGTGGCTAAGATCATCTACACTGTGTTCCAATCCATATTCATGAATAACAGTTATGGCATCCTTGCAGAGCACAACCATGTTGATTTTGCCAATAATGTCTGGCAGTGGAAAATTGACCATGTGGTCATGATGGGCACACGCCAGGGTGGAGTAGAAATTGAAGTGCCTCGTGTGAATGATGAGACTGAAAGAGAAATTCATGCTGTGCGATTGGTGGATTCAACTTTCCAGGATAATCGTAACTTTGCTTTTACTGTGGCAGGTTATTTTGCCTTGGTAGATATCAGTAGAAACCTTTTTACAAACAACTATTGCTTGCTGGGATTAGTGTCACTTAAGGGAATGGAAAAAAATTTGACTATTATCAGTAATCAGATACGAACAAATGTTGGTCGCTACATGATAGACATGGATATTTGGAGTCACTCTGAATATTTCACTGAGCTGATAGGACGGATAGATCTAAATGATATTATTGACAACCGATATGAAGGTGTTGAACCTCCAGGGGCAGCTTACAGTCCCAAAACATATGCAGTTGGGGTAAAAGGTGTTCAAACTTTAGGTGGAAATCGTAATATATTTGTTAACAAAAATCTTGGTTATGAGTTTGTGGCTGGTACTTATGCTCTGACATTGAATAAAACAATGGACTTAACACTCAACTACTGGGGAGTCGTTGATCAGCCAAGCATACGCCGGAGGATATTTGATTTTGATGACTGGAACAATTATGTCATTGCTGAATTTTTCCCATATCTCTCTATACCAGATCGTAATTCTACCCCAACAACTGGAATAAGAGAAGAAATATATCTAGATCCTAACCATTTAGGTGGTAGAGTAGAGAAATCACAAGCATTGATGGAAATAGGCAAACCTTACATCGTGAAATCTGATTTAACAATTATGCCTGGAGTAACTCTGACTATTCCTCCTGGTACAGAGCTGCAGTTTCTACCAAATGTAGGAATTCTAGTTCTGGGACGCCTTGTTGCTGATGGACTTGCATATTCAAGGATAAAAATGCGACCCCTTCAGCCAGGAGTAATTGCAACTACTACTCGTAAGAGAAGAGACCTAGATATAGCACCAGTGTGGTCAAACTATGGACGCAGAAAAAGAGACTACAATATAGAACCCACTAAGAGGGTGAAAAGGGCCACAGCTAATCTTCGCCTAAGAGGGGATGGAACTCTATTTAAAAATGCAGGATTTCTGGAGATGTATAATTCTACCACCAAAACTTGGAACATGATGTGTGACAGTCAGTTTAATGAGAAGACTGCTGAGGTGGTCTGCAGAGAGTTGGGAAAAGAGACCATAAATGTCAAGGTCAGATTCACTCACCTCTACGACTATTACATCTATGGAAAGCCACAGTACTTCAGAAAAGAATTTTGGTACAACATTTACAACTGCCGTGGTGATGAAACTTCCCTGAGCCAGTGTATAACGAGGTACAACTACAATATACTCTCCTGTGTTTTTGCTGCCAACTACACATTTGTTACCTGTGGGGATAGAAACTTGGACCAGAAGCTCGACTATTGGGGCAACATCAGGTTTGCCACTCATATTTATGAAGAGCAGCCCTTACAAGCTGATATCGGCTTAGATCGTTCATCCTTGACATATGTTGACATAGAAGGAGCTGGTTATCTTCATGGAGAGAAGGTTGGAGCCATTCAGACCACATACACCACTCCGATATTTTCAAACATCAACATCACAAACTGTGCTGAGAATGGATATGATATCATAGCCCCAAGGCAAGATCTCAATATCCAGTTTCAGAATATATCCAGAAACTTGGGCTATGGAGTCAATGTACTTGTTCTGAATGGAGAATCCAGTACTAGGCAATCATCTTTTCTACCTTTTGGCTTGAACACAATGCCTTATAATGTTTATGGTCTTGTGGACATTTGCAGGCTGGAAAAACAAATCTTTTTAGAAACTAGAATGATTCTCTACTACAAATATGGACAACAGCAGAGAGACTGTGTCAAAATAATAAGGTAAATCAAATTATCAACTTCTTATTTATGTTAGCAGTGGCTGAGTGGAAAAGTGCTTGGCTTCTTAACTGGGGGATCCAGAGTTTGAATTCTGGTGAAGATTGGGAGCTTTAATTTTGGGATCATTAGGGCACCTTTGAGTCCACCCAGCTCTAATGGGTACCTGAAGTTAGTTGGTGTGACAGCCCTCGTGTATGACATGTATGAATGGCTTGTTTAGTGTCTAGGGGATGATTATTTTGAGTTTGCCACACACTGGGCCATCAGAGATAAATCTGGAGCAGGCACGAAACAAAACAAACTATGAAGAAAGAAACAAAATTTTAAAGAATTAATGGATGTTTATTTACATTAAATATACATAGAAGAATAAAAAGGGGGGGGGGGGGGGGTTGCATCTATCTCTTAGCAATAATATATTTAATCATCACTCTTGCACTATATGAGAGTATGTGTCACTTTTGTCCTCCAGACTTATCTGGTTGTCCTATCGATGCAGTAGCTGGCTGTGCTCCTGGGTGGAGGTCTTGCAGCTGGAGGTGGCACTCTAGTGGGTAGAGGGTTGCTGGTGACTCAGTTCTTGTGGAGTATCAATCCAAAGTCCTGTGTTGTGTTGTGGGCACAGTAGGGTGGGTGGCCAGCTACTGTGGGCACAAGTTTGCTGTGGGCAGAGCTGATCTGTCAGGGGCAGCGTTGTTAACAGGATAGGTCCAGTAAGTTGCGATGAGTAGGTGAAGTTATGACGCCTCGCATAGACACGTGGTCTAAGGGAACGTAGTGCCTAATAGGTATGTAGTATCCAGAAGGCAGTAAAGCAGGTTGACAAGTGGACTGTCAAATAGTACAAAATAGGTAGTTGAACAGAGCCAAATACGCAGTTGAATAGAGGGAAGCTGCGGATAAACAAAGACAAGTTAGGACATGTCTCTCATGCATCAGATGCCCTTGACTAAGGTGCATTTGTCAGATTGGTAAAATTGCTTTTGAGTACAATGGGGGAGATGATGACAAATGGAAATGGAAAAATAGATGGCTGATAGTAGCAATATAAAATGTACAAAGCGAGAAATAACCTCAATTAAACATAAGAGAAGGGGGGAATAATGGTCAATGGTCAGCGACCGTGATGCCATTGTTTACACACGGCCGTTGGCCATGAACAATGGAGTGAAATTGAATGAAGAGAGTGTCTGTTCAAGGGGTGCTAAAATGGATAAAGGGGGAGATAATTCATAACTCTTTTCTAAGCGCAGTGCCAATGCATTAGAAAAATCAAGGCGATCAGCAGAGATAAAGGGGATAAAATAATTTGTACAAATATATATACAGGATTGCGTCAATGATCAATTGAGCAACGTAGCAATAATATTGTGGACATAGGTTAATGCAATATATAAATATGTATATATGCAATGGTTATGTTTCTTACTTACGATAGTGAGAAAAACACAATGCACACAATAAACATAAATGAAATACGTAAAATCCACATGATATTATCTAGCAAGAAATATACATATACTAATTAAAATTGAACTGTGATTAAGTTCGGCCTACCAGATATTCCTCTAGAAGTAAGAATAAATGATGTAGTCCAGACTTGACTGTCAGTGAGACGGAGGAAATGACAAAGTGGCTCTATTCCGACTTGGTCTAGCTTATAAAGGTCCTGGAGAGATGAGCGGAAAAGGGATGGGCAAGAGCCTAAGGATAATAATCTTCCACATGGATGAATCTGACCCGAGAATGGAGTTGCACCTAGAAATGTCAAGAGGCGTGTTGACACAGATTATCTCCTTGATCAAAGAGAGACATGGGTAGGGGTGGAGGAAAGAATGAAGGATGCCTAAAAGTGCGGGATTGCTAGGTTTGCCCAGGTGGTGTTGACCGTGATCATCAGATACCTGGCGCCAATGATCAATGCTCGTGATAGACTGTTTATCTTTCCCCAGTTCAAGGGGAGATAAGGTAAAAGTTGTGGCCTTGTTGTTGCCAAGGTGGTGGACTCAGTCTAGCGAGAAGAGGAAAATGTGGGGTTTGGTTGTGAAATCGAGCCTAAGAGTAAGAAATAATTGAGAAAAAAAAAAAAAAAAATTAATGCTGTGATAAAATTGAGTGACTCTGTCAGCAAGCTTTTGACCTGTGACAGTTGGGGAAAAGTTGGTCATTCTTCTGGCCACATGACACCCTCATTAACTGTTGGCCACAGAAGCATCATCTGCCCTATAGATTGCAAGGCCTACTTTGTTATGTTAGTGTTGAAACAATCATTTATCACAATACTTATGAGACACACCTTCAATTTCATATTTTAGTACATTATGTTTTTCTTGCTGAATGCACACAGCACCCGACGTATAAACCAAACATTAAATAATATATGTGAGTAGCTGTGACAAATGTATATTTAAAAAAACATCAACAGATTGTTAGTCAGCCTTTGAAATGCTTTGGTCAATTAAATTTCCATTGAGAGTATACTGTATTAAACTATACTGGTGGATTTTGGTGAACTGTTTGACCTACATGGCTAAGTGGGAGATTTGATGAACCACAAGATTTTTTATTTGCACTTATCTTCTTTGCCTGAGAACTGGATGTTATATGGTCTGAACTCTAAAAACTTTTTTTAATGGACTGCTATTTTCCCTGCATTTGAAGAGACTTTTAGTCATGCCCCACATCTTAAAGGGAAACTCAGATAGTTTTTCAAATTTGAGTTAATGACATATTTAAACTCTGCATAAAAAGTTGTAATAGTAAACATTATATCATTTTTTATTTAAATGCTTAGAAAATTTTATATTTAATAAATTAGTCAGTAAATTCTTGACATCTCAAAAAAAAAATGGGATTCCTTGAGATTTTGTTTTAAGTTATTTCATGCGTCACTTCCCTAAACAATACTGAAAGAGAAACTTGATTTAACCAATCGTATCGCTTCATTCTTACAGTAGCTGTTAGGCTTAGTGACGGCCTAGTCCAGAGCTATGATACAGTTATATATATAAACATGTACCGGTATAGATAGATCCAAAAGCATTAGGATAACCAACTTGAGAAAAAAAAGTAACATTTTCATCTAAGCCTCTCCCTATCCCAAGAAGTAAATAGATCGTGTGTCTGAATGATTCGAACAAGCTGGTCAGTGTAAGGCTAGTCGAGACTATGTGTAGTCGGTCATGACAAGAAAACCAAGCGATAGTGTTTGTTGTGTGTTGAGTGGTCTGGCGAGAAAATACACACTGCCATGATTAGTCAAGCATGTAAATCTACTTTTAATACGCATTTTTCTTTGCTTACAAGATCCTAGATCTAACTGCATAGACAAAGATATATTTCTTTTACGAGAATGTAAACTTTGCTGTATGGCCTCCTGTTATACAATAAGTCAATAGATTAAAACACCTTTGTGACGTCACATAGAAACCCGGTGAAAGTCTGACTGTTTTGGATGCGAAGGAAAATTACGTCGGAAAAACATCAATTACTAAGTTATTATTGCAAATAAAAAAAAAAAGAATATATTCATTATCTGTAAATCAAAACACATATAAAAAATTGTCAAAACCATCGGAGTTTCCCTTTAAGAGAAAGTCCTTATTGCCAAGTGTAGTCTATAACTTCTTCATTAATTATAATGTTTATCTCAAGTACTTTACTAACCTAATTTATTATACAATATTATTATAGATTTTATAGATCTATATCATTTGATGAATTGATTTTAAAATGTTCAGATTTTCTTTCATGTATTTTATATTGTTATGACTTTTAACACCTATTTGTTAAAATATCTTTTAGTTCAAGAAAAAATGTTGGCCTTCGATTTTTGCAAATCAATCTTTTTCAAGAAGATTTTACAAGGAATATGATAGAAATCTTTGATGGTACAGATGTCAGTGAAAGCAGTCGTATAGGAAGAATTTTAGCCAATAGCAGTGATACAGACATTCAAAAGTTGTATTTAACCACAAGCAACACAATGTCTGTCCATGTGCATGCTTCAGTCAGCCATGGAACTTATGGTTTCATTGCAGAAGTTGTTAAGATGCCTCTTGCTGGCTTAACATATCCCAGTAAGTTTCTTTTCATCTCATTAAACATGTAATTAACAGCTGAGACTGGGTTAGTACAGAAATCACTGCACTCTTCTTTATCTCCAGAGACAAGGTCTTAATATTATTGTCAAAATCTGTATTGAAATCTGTAAAATCTCTTTATTTCCATCTAACATTTAACTTGACAGTGCTAACATTTCAATATAATCAAAATTTGATTACTTGAATGTGAATGTAAAGTAAACCCAAATAGTTAAATTTCAATGCTAGGTAAAAGATTTTTAAAGATTTCTGTTACAGATTATTAATCTATTTCTGTGTATTTCTATTTACACTATTTACACAATATTCCCCCAATAATTTTTTTAAATAAATGCCATTAAGTTGTGAATAGTTGCTAGAACAAAAGAATCAATGTAGTTAAAATCACATATCTCATTAACTACTAGAGTTACAATTATATTTGGTTAGTTTGTTGTTTTTTTTTGTTAGAAAAGTTTGTAAAAAAATGATTTGTACTTTTAAGAACTGGAAGACAAAAAGATACTTTTTGCTTGAAGAGAAATGCTGAAAAATCTAGTGTTATCATTATTATTATTGCACAGATATGCCCACTTTAGGCCAGGGTTTCCACTTTACACTTTAGGCCAGTTTACAATTGTAAGAGTTGAAATGTAAATCTCTAAAAACTTTCAAGTGTTTTTTTCATGCCTGTAATCTTGAATCATCATTTTCACTCCAGACAGCGAATTCACACACAAAATTCAGAATGCTGAAATTCGAAAGAATGAAGATGGAGCTATTCAGTACAAAAATGTGGGAGAGACAACTCCGTCTTTGTTCATAGAACATTGCTACATGAGTGAAAATGGCTTCTCAATTCTCAACCTCACATCCCCACCCACTATTGATATCTCACTACAGAGTACAATCACCTTCAGATTTTCACACAATCAGGTACAACAACATTGTTTTTTTTCAATGTTGTCAAAATAAATAAAATAATCAAGTTACAGAAGCAGGCAGAAAATAAATCTATGGTCTTTGGTTTCTTTGAGCATAAGAAAATGGACAGATATAAAAGTTACTACATTAAACATTTTGCTTGGACTTTAACAGTGCTGCTAGTAGGATATCGCCATATAAACAAGCAGAGTACTGTAAAAAAATGGACCGTGATATCCTTTACAACTTGTATTACAATTAATTAAAGAAACAAACTTTTCAACTAAGAGCTATGTTACTTTAGATTTGAGAATGTTTTAGATGATTTGTGTCATTGCCATGTTTGTTTCTAAACTTAAGTCATTTGTTTTTGATTTCTTCATTTATTTTCTTTCCATTTACTGATACATCATCTACTTTCAATTTCACTAAAAAAAAACACATTTCTGTCAATAAAGACTGAGATAAGCATATTTTCAGTTACCTCAAAGAAGTCTTAAGATGTTGCTATGTAACAATTGAAAAGTACAAGAAGAAACTTGTCAAAATGTTTCTAAAATTATGATTTAGTAAAATAATTATAACCAAGTTCTTGATTAACTATTAGTAAGAATTTTATTCCAATGCAATTAATTTTTGTCATTTGCTGCTTTGCATTTATAAAAGATTTGACTTATCATTTTAATAAGCTTTTTGATTTGATACATTTTCAACACTTTGTCTTGTAGATTTCCTACAATTCTGGAGGAATGTATCTCTTTGCTCATACTTCAGCAATCAACTCTGCTTTACGAGGTAACATGACAAACAATATGTTTGCATTTGGCAGAAATGGGGAGGCCCTGAACATATCTGGTCACTACTTCCAGAGACTAATGCTACACCAGAACTACTTTTACAACTACACAGCAGGTAATTTTATTCACCAGATTTCATTTAAATATATCTATCAGTCATTAAAATCACTTGAATTTACAACTAGTCATTCTTCTTGTCAATATTCTAACCATTTTGTTTTGAGTGTGATGACAAAAATTAATTTCCCTTATCTTGTGACCGTCTATAAAGTAAATGAATGAAAGACAACCTGTGCTTTCTTTTTGCTTCAGATTGCCCATGCTTTGTGTCACTAAAACAATGATAAACCAATCTCATTTATTGATGTTAGATAAAAGTGAAAAAGTAGAGAGGTACACAAATCTTACTTACAAGAAACTGAAAGCTCTGTTCTTTAGCCAACATGACAAAAGAATCATGGTTTTATTTGTTTTGTTAGCTTAAATTTGATTACAACGTCTTTCAATTTGATTTCAATGCAATGCCTGTCTGTCTATTCCCAGGCGACTTCAGGGATGTTGTTCACATTAAGAATGTTGTGGTTAATTTGACTCACAATTATATCCTTAAAAATATTGGCCACTATATTCTCCATATTTATAACAAGTAAGATTTTCACTTTTTAACTTCTTCATATGAAAGTCTTAGAGTTCTCTTTTATTTAATAATAAGATATGTTGATCATTGATTCCTTTGTCCCTTTATGAACATAATTATTTTGTGTTTCCTTGCTTAGTGATGACAGTACTGAGAGCCAGCTATATGCTCGCAATGGAATCTATGATAACAATGCTACAGCACTCAGAGAGAGTACCATTAAAATAGGTCAAGGACGACCAAAATTTACATACAACTACTTGGTGAATAACTTGAATGATTTTGAAGTTGAGACTTATCCTAAACCTCAGTGAGTCTTTTTTTTTTTAAATTTCTGAATAAAAAGCTCACCTCCTTCAGTCACAAAGCGATGATGGATTATCTCATATAAATGTGTTGAATGCGTGGCATTAGTTATGGTCAAAATGATGTCACCCCAACAGAAATTCCCCCCTCTCCATGCAGCTGATGTATCAAAGGGAATTGCAAGTGCTGATACATTTTGGGATCAGTGGTGTTGCAGGCTCCTGATTTGTTTTAAAGGTTGATTCCTGAAGCTTTTCCCATGCTTGGCTAAAGCTGCAAGCCATCAGAGGTTTGAATTGAGAGTTTTTCTTCTCTTAGGTGGGTAGCCAGACAAGGCTAACAAATCCCTCCTGCTCAAAACTGACTGGTTTAAGCACCAATTACTCATTTTTGCACCTTCTTCAATTGACAATTCTAGTGACAATATGGAAATTTGATTTCATGTTTATACCTCAGAGAAAACTATAAAGTTTTTAGTCTCTTAAAATTGTTTTCTTTTATATCTAGGCTGGATACTAGAAACATTGATGCCAAAGACAACTGGTGGGGATCTGAACGTCAGGCTTACATCAATGGCAAAATTTTTGATGTATCTGATGACATTAATTTAGTCCAGGTGGATTTTTGGCCAGCAATAATTGACAATAGGTCTATGGTGGAAGGTAAGTAATTTGGTTTGCATGAAATGTCAATATTTTATTGCATTACTTGTATCTTTGTATTACGGGGGTCTCTCTATAACTTGGAGTCTTCATTATAAATAAAGGTTTTTCCCAATATGTTTGCAGCAAACTGTTTACCAGGATGGGTTTATGACAATAAACGCTGTTACAGATATATGGGTGGAGCTGTTCCCTATGATAGAGCCAAAGAGTTTTGCCAGGTAATACATATAATTAAATTCCTCATAAGCTTAGTTTAAAATGTTGAGCTCGGTCTAATAGAGGGAGGTTAATTTTAACATTTGAAATGTCTGATGCACTTTAAATATCGAACTTTAAACCATTTAGATAATGGTTTATAATAAAGTGTGTAGATATGTGTGTTTTTGTTTACTACATTTGCATCAATGAAATAAGTACATTAAGTGCCTGCTAGTTACATTTTTTGTATCAAGAAACAATTGTGTGACTTTAACACTTATTTTTTCTTGTCTTTAGTTGCATGGGGCATTTTTAGCTGAAGCACGAGATAGAGAAGGATTTTTTAATTACTTGATGCGTCTAATGCTAATAGATCAAACCTGGGCGCCTAGAGTGTGGGTCATGTCAGATATTTCTAGAGGTCGATGTGCAGCTTTTGAAAAGACTTACCTGGTCTATGAACAAGACTGTGCTCGACTGTACTACCCTTTTATCTGTGAGACAGGTTGGTGTTTTGATCTATGCATTATGTAGCTATTGTAGCAACTCTCTCTAGACAGGTTCTCTGCAAATACTGCACAACACAAGGTAACACTTCACAAATGCTGAAACGTAGATAACCATACTGCTGTATAAACTCTGTACTGCTGGTCTCTTTGCCTCCTACTGGATTCAACTGTTCAAGACTGACTTCCCACTGGACTCATTGTTCTGGACTGGATCTTGAATCATGAATCCTCTTATGTCATCTTTGCTCTTATATAGGGTCCCCAAAGTTCTTCTCGAAAGTGATAGAACATTGCCAGTTCCTTTGGGGTGATCATATGATTTTATCACACATGAATAGCATGAGTAGTGTTTAGAAAACATATCTTTCCTGAAGCATCGCGCCTCGTCACTGGTCACGGTTGACTGCTAGCCTTCTGCTTGCCTGTGTTATCTCTGTCAGCTGGTTACACACACAAGATTACCATACTGACCACAGTCATAACAATACTTTTACAATCATCTCTAAACAGAAAAACTTGTATTACAGAATCATGGTTCTTTTTTTTTTTTTCATTTAGGCTGGTGTTTTGTTACATCACTCTAGTGTTCATTGACTTTCTGGTCTTGTACTCATTCATTCATGTCTCCATTTGTCTTTGTATTATTTGTGCTTGTCTATTACTTGTCTGTTTAGTATAGTGTCTTTTTAATACTTGTTGTGTCTTTTTACTATTTCTATCTTCTTATTACTTGCATCTAAATTTTTAGTATAATTTCTGTCTTTGCAATTTTTGTTTATTTATTTTTTGCATTATTTGTGTCTTTCTATAACTTGTATCTTTATTGTAGAGAAATTTAACATCACTGAATTTGAGTTTTTTTGGGCATATATAATTGTATTAATCTTTTTGTGTTTACTATTTTTTTTTTATCCATATTAACTCTCAAAGTTTTTCTTTATATCTTTAGATCCACAAGTCACAGCGCCAACAGAACTGATTGATGCTATAAATGCCATGATTATTGGTTTATCAGTTGGCATTGGCAGTGTAATTATCATCATAATCATTATTGTAGTCATTCTTTGGTGTATCAAGTCCAAGCGCCGTGAAAAGGAGAGATTTGAGCGAACTGCATCAATTAGGTCATCAATAAATAATCTCAACAAAATAAATGGCTCACTACGAGGGACAAGGTCCACTCTTACTGTTTTGTCAGAGGGAATGTCCAAGAGGCGTCTTGATGATTTAGATGACAGGTCAGTAGCTACTTCCGTAGCTAAGTACTCCCATAACTCAGCTTCAAGTGATGATATGGCAGAGAGTGTAAGCTCAGGCTTTGAAGCTGTTGTAGTACCACAGCAGCAGCAGCAACAAAGACTTCAACAGCAGAGGTCTCAACAGCAACAGATGCTAAGGGCACAACAGCAGCAACAAAGAGCTCCACAGCAGCAACTACCCCTGAGACCTCCACAGCAGACACAAACCTCAGGTCGTCTTGTTCATAGTCTGCGCCCTGACAGATCCAAACCAATGGGTAGAAATCAGGCTACAGCTGGTCTGGCTGAGACAAACAGGTATAAAAGTGAAAATCGAGCTCAAGATGATCAAAAGGAGTTTGATGAAGAAAGCTCTGATGACTCTGTCAATAAAAATGACTTTGACTCTGATTCTGATAGCACTTTTGATGAGGATGAAGAAGATGAACAAGAGAAAAGGATAGAAGGTAAACATTTGAAATCTGTGTGTATGTAAAATCACAAGTTAAGATCTATTCACATTGGCTAGGGAGATCATATTTTTTGTTCCCTAATATATTAACATTCTAAATTTTGTCAATATTATTTGTTTTTAAAATCAAAGAGAAAGGAATGAAAGAAAATTAAATTGATGTTAATATTATGTGTATTTGTTGTTTTATTCAGTTTATTTGAACTCAAACTTCTAATTACTCTGTAGGTAAATCACAAGGAAGACTTGTTCAAAAACCTATTCCACCTGTGAAGCCAACTTCTGCAAGACTAGCTAGGGAAGACTCAGTGGACAGTGACTCCAGTGCTCAGCAATCCAACAGCAGCCATTCAGTATCCAGCTTCACTGACCCGATTTTAACTCCAACAAAAAATATATTCCCCCCTAGAAGTACATCAAAGGATAATTTAGATTCTAGAGTGCATCAAAGCTTGCCAGAAGCAAGTTATCCAGTGGCAGCACCCCGCCCAAAACCAGCTCCCCCCTCAAGATCAAGAGTGGAAGAAATCAAACAACCACTAGTTTCAGACCATGGGCGTTGGTCCCCAACATCCACAGATTCTCAAGGCTCACAGCAAGGTGCCCACAGGCTTTATTCAAATCAGCCAGGACCACAGCAACCAGATTATGATTCTGTTTATAACAGTAAACCCAATCTATATAAAAACATACAAGGATCATCACAGAGCTCTAGCAGAGGACCTTTGTATGACTCAGTGTATGATGGCACACCATCTAATGGTTCCAAGTCATCTGAAAGATATGAACCTATGGAATACAGGAATGAATATGGTGTGGATCAAGCACCTGACACTGACTACATGCCAAGAAATATGGGGGGTAACACATTTGGCCGCAACCCCTTGGCACCATCCAAAATGCCTAATGATTACAGGGGGGCCTCTGTTTCTGATTCAGTCTCAGCCTCTTTGCCATCAGATGCAAACTTCATGCCAAGGAAAGCAAAACATGCTACAATATCTAGCAGGCTTGAGCCATCTCTCCCTTCTAAATCAGGGAGCAGTGTAGGTCCATCCTTGGATAGATCATACCAGAACCAGAATTTCCCTTGTGGAAGCAGAGACAATTTGAACTCACTACCTCGCCCTCCGCCATACAGTGATACAATGATGAACCCATCTCGATCACAAAGTAGAGACAAGTTGAATCAGAACTATAGAGGTAGCAGAGAAAACCTGGATGAACCCCCACCATATTCTCCAGGTTCTGCTGCAGTGTCTTTGAATTCTGGATCTAGTAATGTTTTGTATCTAAGCAGTGGAGCTCGCCCCAAGAAACACGAATCAGTAGAAACTGAAATTTAGAAATAATAACTTATATTTCCATTCTGGTAAAGCAGCACACACATGTATATATATATATTTATATTTCATTCCTCAATTTTATTAAGTTTTAGTCACAACTTTTAAAACCTTCTCTGTTCACCTTTTAGAACAGCCTAGTTTACTTTATGTATAAATATACACTTCTATCCAGAATGAACTAAGATAATTAGGAAAATAACAAATGTATCAATCATTTCTGTAATATTTGTATGAACAAAAGAATCAGATTTTGCTCAGTCAAAATAATTACTTTCACTATTTTTGTTCAGCTGAAAGTAAATATTGAATTAGTTTTATTATAGTTTGTTTAATGGCACTGTCAGCGCTCACAGCAGAGAAGATTGGTTTAGTTCTAATTTTGTTTCTGTTCATTTAAATTATCTATCATTCTACTATCTTCATATGTTTCACTAGATGTAGATGTTCAAATATAAGAGTATAATGATTATAGTATAAATTAATATTCATTCTGAATTCATGTCTTCTGTGATTCCCTTCATTTTATTGTCAGATTGTTTTTGTATCTCCTAATCAGAGTTTACAGCACTACAATTTATGTTTGGGCTTCTTTCATGTTGTGTGACAAATGATTATCTCATTTTAGTTTGAATTTTATGGTCAAAATATTTCTATCCATTTTTATTGAGTATATTGAACATAAATGATCATAATCCTACAAGATCAGGCAAGCCTCATTGAATTTCACTGGAGCATGGAGACTATTTTGTGACAGAATATATCTCTCAGTGCTGTGCAATGTAGGATTATAATAATAAGTGAAATAAACTAAACTTTGACTGAAGTTTGTCACCCAAAGAAATCCAGCATCAGTTTAAAGGAAAGTAGACTGCTGTACAATTCCTCTGATAGTATATATCTTACCTTCTTGGAAGAGTTAGGTATTTGTTAAAAGATAAATAAAAACTCACTTCTTGTCACATCAATATTTTGTCAAAATAATTGTCAACTATTCTTGAAAAAAATGTAACAATGTGAACTGAAGAAATTCAACTCAAAGTTAAATTAAGTTTAGTATGGTGTAATTTTGGTATATAAATGTCCCCTACTTATAAAGTATTGACCTTTGTTTAAAAAAAAAACTAAAAATTCCATCACTTCAAATCACATTAACATCTTTGTTAAAAAGAAAAAAGTGAGAGCTAATTTTAAAAATAGTTTAACACCATTCATACCACAGGCTAGGCTATCATACCATAGACATCATCCAGGGCCGGTCTTAAGCCACTGCATCCTGTGCGGCCACAATAGGCCCCTCACTTTCATAGGCCCCGCGTGAAATCTGAGTGTAAATTATTAAATTAAACCATTGTAACTTATTATTAAAGGGTTCCTAGAATTCTCCTAAAATTGCAAAATATATGAAAAAGTCACGAAAACCTCCTGAAATTATTAAAATCTTCTGAAAACTCGTGCAAATCTCGTTAAAAAAACAGAAAATAAAATTCAGTTCTAGGTGTCAATCAATATGGAAAATGCCAATCCTTCTCGCGATGAAAAAAACAACGCATTGTCAGCTTTCATTTAATATAAATTTAGTATTAAGACGAATTTTAACCTAAACAAGAAGTTCAACTACATAATTTACTTTAATAGTCACTTGCATATAAATATAGATCTAAATCTATTTTGACCTCTTAAAAACAAAAACTAAAAGTGATATTTTGCAAGTCAATAGTAAATCTAAAAAGCAGATCTGAATGTTTATTGGCTTTTTGTGGGAAAACCACTATCTACTGTAGATGGCTCGTAAAGTTAATTTGACAGTCATTTTGTACTTAGTAAAGTATGAATAAAGATGGCTCGTAAAGTTAATTTGACAGTCATTTTGTACTTAGTAAAGTATGAATAAAGATGGCTCGTAAAGTTAATTTGACAGTCATTTTGTACTTAGTAAAGTATGAATAAAGATGGCTCGTAAAGTTAATTTGACATTCATTTTGTACTTAGTAAAGTATGAATAAAGATGGCTCGTAAAGTTAATTTGACAGTCATTTTGTACTTAGTAAAGTATGAATAAAGATGGCTCGTAAAGTTAATTTGACAGTCATTTTGTACTTAGTAAAGTATGAATAAAATGCAAAGACACTTTTATTTTCTAATACAAAAATCTTAATTTTCACTTATTATCCTTATTCCTACCCAGACTAGGCTCCATGCAATCCGTTTCGCAAATTGCCCAGCAATCTGTAGGACAGGCCCTGACATCATCTAATCATACCATAGACATTATCTAATCATACTTGTCATCCAAACAGTAAAATACCAAGCACTATTTAGAAATGCATAATTTTGTCATTTTGTATGATTTAATTTTTTTTTTGTTATATTGCCCACCCTGTAGTTTCATAGGAAAACATTTTTACTTTGTCTCTAAGCTTTGTATTTGTACATAATGTATTATTGATGACTAAATTTGAGCAAATCTTTTGTTGGTCTTGGACTCAAATTTTGTTGTTTTTTACTTTGTCATTTGTTCACTTGAAGTGACAGTTGGACATGCACTAGAACTGTGTTCTGTCAGACTCAAGCCAATAAAAAATACTATATACAAGACTTGTAGACATGTTCAAACTATGTTTAGTGTACAGTCTAAATCAATAGCATCATTCATCAATTACTTTTAGTATTTGGTATTCTTTTAAAACCTTTGACAGGTTTTGGATTTCTGGCCATTTTTGAAAATGCAAAAATGTATATTTTAGTAGTATGACAGTGACACAATATTTTATTTAGAATTCACTTTCAAAATAAGTATAGTTATTTTTTTTTTTTTTAATTATAAGAGTTTTTGTAGATCTATACATTTTGTTAATGTTTTCATTGTTATGTAATGAATTATGTTTTTACCCATTTGCCTTGTACATATAAAAAAAATGTGAAGTTGATAAAGTGAGAGACCTTGCCTTAGTTTCAGTAACTGAACTCAGGAGTGTTCCATTTTGTTTCCATCTCTTGTGTTAATAAATCAACTGTTACATGTTCAGACAAAACATTCCTATGTAGAGAGAGATATTTAAAAGACATTTATACATATAATATACACTTATAGAGAGATAAGGCATATTTTATGTGATGTTTCTTTTGATAAATAATTTAATGTGTATATGAAATTAAACCTAAATCTAACAAGCTTATTTTGGCAGTTTAACTCTTTTTTTTTTTGTGTTCCTTATTTTCAAAGCAGTAAACTTTTTATTGCTGCCATTTGGATGAAAGTCAGTCCCTATTGTCCTGAACAAAGAAATGGTTTGCATGCCTTTGCTCCAACACTACATGCTGCCAGTGGTTGAAGTTGAAGTCTATAGATATACAGACATAATCATCTTCTTTTTTGAAGTAACGTCTGTATCATATAAGATAAGAAGATACACCTGAAAATATGTGTAAATCTGTTGTGTGAATCAAAAACTACTAGTACATAATTTTATTTATGTAATAGTCATTTCTGTAGATCCAAATTTTAAAATCTATCAGGATTCTGCATTAAATCTTTTGACAGTAATTCTATATTTTCATATCTTATCTTCTTATCTTATATAATACAGATGTTACTTCAAAAAAGAAGATGATTATGTCCTACGCTTCATGCATTCAGTCATGCATAATGCATGACTTGGTTTTCACTACCTAACAAGGATACCCTAAAAGTCAAGGCAGTAAGCCATTACAAATTTCAAGTTACTTCAATTAATGTGTAATGTTGTGGAATAGTCAATAGTTAACTCCCCTTGGGAGACCAAGGACATTTTAAGAAAGAAATTACAAATGATTTTGTCTCCAGTGGTGAGGGAAAGTTCAACTATTAGGTTGAAACATCTATTTACATTTCACAGACTGAACTACACAACAAAATACAGATTAATAAGGCAGTATTGATAAACAGTCATAAAAACAATAACAGTGATTATTTTATATTTGTGGTTTTATTTATTATAAATAAATACAGTTGACTTCTTAAAAACATATTTACCTTACCCAATGTTATAAGCCAAACAAAACATTACTATATACAAAAGTCCAAGACTTGTAGAACCTAATAGACATTGTTTATAGATTCAAAGTTATTAACATTGAATGATTGAGTTAGCACAAGCACTAGCTGACTATACAAAGAACTAGTGTATTTTATTGAATTTAAAAATATTTCCATTGTTCAACCAGATAGTTTGTACATGTATGTAACCCTAGAATGATATAATAAAGACATCTTAACCATTTCAACAAGTCTATAAAACCAAAATCATGTAATTCATTAAACATTGAGTAATTCAAACACATTTGAAGGTTACACAACTTCATTTTGTTATATTTCACACTATCAACAGAATTCTTCAAACTGAAAGCTCATAAATGTTCTATCCCATCATGTCATAGGGTTACCACCTGTACACCTCATTATTTTCACAAGATGGCACCTAGGATCACTTCCTGGAAAGGTTTGGCTTAGTTTCTATCATGTTACAGCATTTATGACATGAAAGAAAGAGCTCAGGCCCAATGAGAAGGAAACATAAAGTACAATATAGAAATATAAACATTTCATTGTAGGAGATCAATGAGTGAACAAATAGTCATTGTGGGACTAGAAAGTGAAGTTTCAAGTAGAATTTAACAAATTGTAAAGACAAATGTGTCAGTTAATTATATACAACATTGCATTTTTATAAATGAAATTTTTCATGGCTGAAGATGTTCCTTTTTACCCTAATAATTTTAGATATAATAAAAAGAAATGAGATACAAAAAAGCTGCATGTTTGTATGAATGTATTTGCTCTTCTTGTTTGTAAAATGTTTTGTTCTTTATGTTATAGAAACACAACAAATGATTAATGTGGGCAATACTTAGTAACATAAACAAGAAATATTTAACATTGGTCATTGTTTTGTTTTTTATGGTTCAAATGTTTCTTCAGATAATTACATCCTAGCTTAGTGGGCAGTTTGAACCCAGGACAAATGAGACAAGAGTCCAGAGTGCATACCACCAGACCAACAACAAACTGCCATGGATATCACAGAATATTATGTGTAGATGTTCAGTGAACACATTTCTTACATTTGTCTTTTTTTAACAGACTGGCCTACAATTTAATGTTGTAATAATTAGCTCAGAAACATCATCAAAATGAGATATAAACAATGCTGAAAATTTGAAATTTAAAAAAGATACAACAGCAATTAAATTTATTGTATACAAATTTCAATCAACCTTTACCTGCAGCAAATAGTCACTTCCCAGCTTGGGCACACAAAGTGAAGGTTGAGCATCTCAGTCATTCTTTTACTTATTTTTAAGTTATTAAGTAAAGAGTGTCTTTTTAGTAGGTCTCTTTACCACATCTGATGCTGTTGTGAAATTGCAGGAGACTCTAAAGAAAAGTCAAGCAGAAATGTTACTTTCCCATTGATTTAGGTCACAATAGGACCAACTTCATTTACAGATTCAGATACCAACAGGCTCAAACCCAAAATTGTGACTTAAAAGCTATGTGCTTCATCCGGTTTCATAAGCCCTAAAGCTAGGATACTAAAATAACAATTGAAACCAAACTATGCTGCCTCTGTTACAAGCCACTGACCAGATTGACCTAAAGAAATAATTTGAGCGGATGCTCTATAGTTCTGATCTGTTTATCACGTTATACTCCCAGACCCATTGTGCTCAATGATGAGAGCATTGTTTATAATAATGTCTGAATGAAGTCTATGCATACATCTGATTACAAGGAAATACTGTTTGTACAATTTCAAATGCTCATATTATGTTATGCATGTTAGTAGCTGCATGCTTTAATTCAAACATAAAAAGACATTTTGAACAAATCAATTGTGTATTGTGTTTTTATAAAAATAAGTATAAGTAATGTAATTATAACAAAACAAATTAATGCAAAAAATCCTTCTTTTATTGACATGGGCACGATATAAACAAGGGAGGCTTTGTTGATTGAACTCATAGTTAATGGTCCATCGTTCAAAACTGAGTATCACATTGAATAAATGAAAATATTTACCACAGAACATGGAAAAATAAAAAATAATTCATTGACACAAAAATTCAAAGAGAAAAGTTATAGAGTTTGAAAATAATTATTTTACCATGACATTAGATACAAGAGCTCTAGCCAGGAAAAAACAAGTCAACATAATTATAAGCAGAGGTTGTTATCTTGATATAATTATAAGCAATGGATGTTATCTTGATATACCGGTAATTATAATCCAAGGATGTTATCTTGCTATATATTTTCTCAATGTCATTAACAATTTACACTAGCAGTCCAAAATAATATCAGTATCACCATGTCAGAAAGCTGGTAAAGGCAGGACTATAAAATGTTTTTTTCTTATCTTTATTTCAATAATGCATATGTTAACGTGTATAACACTGAGAGAGCGTTTTTTTTTAAAGTGCTGCATTGGTTTAGTAATTCCAAGTGATTTTTTAAAATGATTTTTTTTTTAGCATGCATCAAAAAAAATACATAGTTTTTAAGAAGAAATACAATTTAGCATCATGTATTAGAATCACCTTACTCTCAACTGTCAACTTGTTTGAAACAAATGGCACATATTTCAACTGCTTCAATAAAATGACAACATTTAAAAATTAGAGCCTGGCATAACAAGATTTTAGCATGAAATGTAAACCCATCACAACATGAGCATATAATTGTTTAAATGGTGTAAAAGAAAAATAAACCATGTGTAAAAGTCCTTAGGAGAGATGGCAACCAGTGTAGTAAGCTTCAGAAAAAAAGATTGTCAGAATGAAAACCAGAAAGAAACCACAATAATGCCAACATTTAATTATAAATATCTCAATTAAAAAATGAAAAAGAATTCTAAATGGTCAACAAATCAGTTCAAGATTTCTCTGAAGAAGATGTAGCTCTTGCTGTTAGACGCCGGTTTCTGAGAGCAGCTACAGCATCAGTGGTATCATAAATTCTTTCAAAATAGTCCACCAGTGGTGGCTCCGTCAACATGGATGCCAGGAACTGTTCAAAAGAAATGGACCAATCCATATCTGGTTTATTGGTGCCCTTAGGGGAGTTAAGGCCTGGACCAGCAGGCTGGAGACTCAGGGCATTCTCTTTCTCATTCACAGCCTCATCTCCTTTACCCTCCATCTCATCAGAAGCTTTACAGTCTGAGAGGAGAGCACTCTTCTCCCCTTCAGTGCTCACATCCCCAATGTTAGATTTAGCCAGTACTAAATTTGTCTTTGTTTGGCCCTCCAACTTTGGACTATTAGCTTCAGAGTCAGAGAGATTAGATGAGGAGCTAGAGGCATGGAAACGTTTGCCCACCTCCCCTATCTGCAGGAGTAAAGTGCCAACGGTGGCAATGCTGTGATACAGTTGCTGCTCATCTTTTGTATCAGTAAACATATCATACAATGTCCTCAACAGCTGAATGAACTGGATCTGAAATGAAAACAAGTTAGTGGGTTATGTAATGAAGGCAAAGTAGTAAAATCATGTATGGTAAAAAAGCATGTTTGGTAAGACTGAATGTATTATTTGTTGATATTTAGGAATGAAAGAGTTAATTCCTTTGTTTATATATTACCAGGGTATGGATGTGAACAGAATGTTTTGACTTTGTTGTATGAGAAAGGTAGTTTTATCAGTTGATTTATTTGAGTGAAGGAGAACTGATGCTTTGTTTTTTAGCTGTGGCTGTCTTCTTTGGTTTCAAAGTTATGTGGTTGGGATTTTATTTTCTGTATTGTTCTAAGTTTATTTGTGTTTTAGTCTGTTCCAAGTAACATTATCTTACAAGTTTGGTTGATTCTTGGTGTTTCAATAATATCCTACATGTTTAAGATAACATTATTTGATTCTTCATGATGTTATTCCAGCTAAGCTAGTATTGATTAACTTATAATATCACATTCAATTTTGAACTAACACAAGATTTACAAAAGTGACAAAGTGATAGTAAAAAAAAAAAATGTTGATAAGAACTTATTGACCTGGTTTATGCGGGGTAGATTTGCAAACTCTTGTCTTCTGGCTCCACTAGTTAGTTTAGGAATTACTTTAGTTGGAAGATGAACTTTTTTGGAATCTGTTTTAACAAAAATAAAAAGGATTGTGTCAATAAAAAATCTCACTTGTAAAAAAAGATTTTGAACATTTCCTACAAATTAGTCATGAGAGGAGATAAGTGTGCTACCTTTGAAGGATATAAGTTTATCTGGTCGTTTGGCTGGTGTTACATCTTCTGAGTTTTGACACAAGTCAGTCTTCTCCTGTGATGCTAGAGTGACTTCCCCTGACATATCAACTTGTTTGTTTTTATAGGCCTCATTGTTAATTTCAGTTTTGTCAGATTTGTCATCATTCTCTTCTTTCTCTTTGGTTTCTTCTGATTCTTCCTCTTCTTCTACTTCATCATCATCCTCAAGGGATACTTCTAGAGGAACCATTTCAACCATGGGAGTTCTAGGGTCAACACTGGAACTGTCAGGTTTAACTTCAACAGGTCGTGGGGCAAGCAGTGAGCCTTCTGCTGAGTTGTAGGGCAAAGCAGGAAGCTCCAAGTCTACAGTAGACAAATCATGTTTATTTATTAACAGCATGTCTATAAATAGAAAGTGTTATTTGCTTTCAATAACACAATCTTCATTTCTAATGTCCAACTTGAAAGTTAAACTGACCCAACCGCCCATTATGTTAACAAGTTGCTTACCATCGTCAGCTGGTGTGTCTGAGTTACTCACACTGTCATCAAAAAAATCTGCTGCATCCACTGCTGCTTCCACAGAGTCTGAGAGTCAAATAAAAATCAGATACTTAATTTTAACTCATGCTATTACATCAGCTTAGAAGAAACAGTCCAGAAACTCTTACTGGATGAATAAACAATTGGCTTACAATTTTAAGTTGTTTTTTTTAGCTTTTATTTATGATGGCAGTGGTGTGGTGGCTCAGTGGCAAAGTGCTTGGCTTCCAAACCTGGGTTCCAGGTTCAAATCCTGGTGAAGACTGGGATTTTTAATTTTGGGATCTTTGGGCGCCTCTGAGTCCACCAAGCTCTAATGTGTACCTGACATTAGTTGGGGTAAAGTAAAGGCAGTTGGTCATTGGTCATGACACCTTTGTTAACCATGGGCCACAGAAACAGATGACCTTTACATCATGTGATAGATCACAAGGTCTGAAAGGGGAACTTATGATGGCAGCGAGGAACAACTGAAAAGAACAGCTGGCCTTTTTCGATGGCACAGACTGCTAAAAAGCCTACAACAAAAATCTGTCTAGATGAAGTCTATATCCTGACTTTAATTTAATAGAATTGTTTGCTTATTAGTGTGGATTATGTTCAAAACAAATGAAAAAAAAAAACAACACAAAACTGACCAGACTTTGGAGATGCTGGAGAATCATCTAGTGGATCAGTGGGCAAAAGGGCCGGTGGCATGTGTAGAAGATACAGCAGCTTGATTCTCTGAGTGATATCAGATTTACACATGGTGCCCAGGACACTGATGAATTCTTTGAAGTTGATCAAGTTGTCTTTGTTCTCATCCAACAGCTACAGACATGATGAAGAAGTGGACATCAATGTTTAGAGCAGAGTGGTTCAATGGAAAAACATCTTTTATAAGAGACAATATACAAGTCCATGTGCTTCAATGAAATGAAAAATGAAGTCCATAAACCTGAATATTCTAACCAGCTATAATAAACACAAATGATAAAAACCCATATCTAAACTTAACTGACTAGCTAGGCACCAGACTGACTTCCTTTTAACAGACATATTAAACTATTTAAAAAAAATTTTCTTACCACTGTGAACCAAGAAAAAGAAATAGGTCATGGCAGAGCACCAGGACTTGATCTAAAGAAATCTGAATTCTTTCTCTTCACAATGACCATTTGAGCATTGTTTGACCTGACCCTAGTGCACAGATCAATGCTGGCATCATGGGAGATTTAAATTATTTTTTTCGGTGTATTTAATTTCTTACAAAACCTCCAGAATTTCTTTCTTTCAAAGTGTATTTACCAAGAAGGATGTTTTGAAAGAGTGGGAACATAAAAAGGATTTGTTTTCTTTAGATTGATGTACCCGATGGTAGTGATATGAGAAAATGAGCTCTAGACCATCATGTTATGTGTTTTTAAATGTGTTATATATATAAAGACAATACAGTTTTGTGAGAATATGGTCAAATATTTAATTTTACATGTCTAGATCAAGTTTTTATTTTTAATTCTCATTCACCAATTTTGAAAGAAATATTTGGTTTAAAAAACATTTGTTTATGTTATATAGAAAGGGCATACATTCCCTTTTAATTTTATCCACAAATTTAACATTATCTGATTAACAAAAAGTAATACAAGTTTAATCAAAGCACATATTCACAAAAAAATTAATTTCGTCCAAATGTGGAAAATAATTTTGGAGAGAAAGAGTTAATCTGGTTCTTACTGCAGAATGCCTCACTAATCATCAGAGAAAATGACAGCTATCAAAATGTAGGACTATCAAACATTTTTTTAATTAAAGAAATTAATTTAAAAGAAACTAATCCACTAAAAGACTTCAAATGTTTCATTTAGAAGATTAATCTCAGAAATCCTCATAAACACATTTTAAATAAGAATTTATGTATTAGATATATATAATTCTTAACACTAATCAGATCCAGTAGCTTTTTTTTAGCTTTTATTTTGTCTTTATTACTTTTTTTTTTGGTTCTGATGAATACACATATCACTAATACAAATATTACTCTATATTAATCACTTAAGACATTTACCCTGAATGTTCTTAATGCTAATGTTGAGGCATACTGCCCGGTAGCCCATGGAGACAAAGAGAGGAAAAGAGTTTTAAACTGGTCAAAGTCCACTTTGTATTGGTCATAGTAGGGCCTGTTAGGATCATATTTGTCTGGTGAGTCCACCTGCTGTGATGTCCGCCAGTAGCAGGAGGTCAGATACTCTTCCTAAAAAAAAATAAACCAAGCAACGGGTTAACCAACTATATTTCTAAATAGGATAATAACTACACTATATTTTAAAATTGGAAAACAAATTTCTTCTTCCAATCCATTAAAAAAAGGTCCAAACCTTAAATAAAAAATACAAGTCCTCCAGTTCTTTCCCTTCAAACTTTGTGTAGACAGCAACACTGCGAAGAATATTTCTCTTGACATTATCTTCTATTGTCTATAATAGATTGAATACATTTTTTAAACTTTAAATCCTTTACATACAAGAATAATAGTAATTTTTGGTAATGTATACACAGCTAATGCAAACTGAGATAATAGAAGATTCACTGATTAGTAAGCTGGACAAAATTTTGAACTATATGCAAGAATAAAAATGTAATAATCAATATTATTCAATTCTTATCTTCTTATCTTATAAAATACAGACATTATGTCAATAAACTCTGCCAAGTCATTGATTTGATTTTCCTGGTTGACTCAGGCAACCCATACCATGCTCTAATATCACTAGGGAAGAAGGAGTATTTGTATAAATTTGTCCTATCATATAGAACAAGGAATATTCTTTCTAATGCTGGAGAAAAAAGCCCAACCTGGACAACTTTGAGCCTATGTTTAAGTCTTAGTTTGTTGATATCTTGATTGGATATGGACCAAAACTTTTGATAACTCTGCAGTATAATGTCAGCAACATCTACTGCATTCTAGATGAAATAGAAAAATATTATTATAATATCAGAATTTAATTTCAAAGTAAATAAAAACAAGAGAAGGAAACAAAAAAGCAGAGTGTGTCCTAATTATTTACTTCATTAGTCTGTCCAGTGACTCCGGTTGCATTGGATGTGTGCATTATGTTGGGAGTGGTAGAGTTGCTATTGACAATGTTGTCCATAAATTGACACAGTACTGCCATGGCCTCACCATCTTCCCGAGACTCTAACAGCTCTTCACGCTTCATGTCAAGAATGGTCAGAGACACCTGGAAGATCACCTGTAGGAAATATTTGGACATATCTGTCTAATTTGGCTAAATAATGTAAAAAAAAAAAATTACACCCTTTAGTCCAAATGAGCTAAAAAGTTGCAATAGTGTTAAAGATGGGGTTTTATAGCGCTTCTTCCATTCTACAGAATGCTCATTGTGCTATGGTCCAATCTCTTTTGTGGACATGTGGTGGGGGGGGGGGTGAAATTCACAACACAAAAGTTTGAACTCAAGCCCCCCTTAGGTAGCCAAGGAGTTTATGCCACTCAGCTACGCATATCAATTGGGGGTGTAATAATAATAGAGACTATTTCATTAATAAAAGGTACTAGATATTTTCAAACAAGATAATCCTTTCTTTATAAGCATAGATAAGTTAAATAATAATTATATTAATTTTTAAGAATCTCAGAGTGAACAGCTAATAATTATTTATGAGAAAAATGTATTTTCTCTAATCAAAATAGAACAATCTTGCAAGCATAGTAATTTGGAACATTCTCTCTAATATGTAAAGCATAAATTATCCATACAAAAAACAGCAATAACATTGGAGTGCTTACTCTTGCTCCATCATAGAAAAAACAATCCAGAATGTTCACTGCACAATTGAAAGGCATCACACTGAGGACAAAAAATAATCCAAGAATTCTCCCTTGGTTCAATGTTCATCAGCAAGAGATGGAGATAATGAGTACTTAATGACAACTAGAAACAAGATTTAACCAGGCACACACTCTGATTATCTTTAAAATGAATTGATCCATTTCCAGTATTCTATTTTCTTTTAGGCTAAATAAATATTAGAGTTAGTTTTCTAAAGACGTCTATAACTAGTTGTTTTTTTAAAAACATTTCAACAAAAAAATAAAATAGAAAACATCAAAGTGTTGGGGTGTGTTTGGTATGAGCTAAAGGGAAATTCACACCAGACACTTTGATTTTTTCAATTTTATTTTCTACTTTTTAGTGTGTTATTTTTTTTTGTGTAAACCTATTTATCTCAACATTCATTCAAACCATGTTTCTTTTTTTCTTACAACAAAATGTTAATTTTGTTTTTCTAGCTTCTTACTGATTTAGCTCAGATACATTTGAAAAAAAAAGTTTGTAGGTAAAATGTCTTTATTTGTTCCACTTAAAAACACAGCTCATTTTCAATCACTCACCTTGATACTGGTAGGCTTACCTCAAAAATATAGTAAGAAACCAAGCAAGGGAGATCATGCTGAGTAGCCCAAGAGTCTCTAGTTTATTGTGTAGTGATGGAAGATACTCTGAGATAAGGTCCTCAAATACTCCTGAAGAATGTTGTTGTTTTTTATTTGATAATGAATAAGTTTTATTACATATTTAGTACAAGGCAAAACAGGAATTGAGAGACAGGTCTATATTTTCAGCCCTCAAAAAAGTTTACCTTGGTCTATAAGAGCTCCAACAACCTTTGTATTGTAATAATCAGGCAACAATCTTTCACAAATGGCTGTCAACAACCAAAAGGCTTCCTCCTCACTGACATATAAAAGAAGGACGCTAGTCACTATGTTCATAGCTTGACAGTAACCTGACAAAACAGAGGTGATGTCAATATCTTTATAAAATGTACATGCTAAGATTTAACATTAAATTTGTTTACCAATTGATAAATTCTGGGGATTTTATTTTACCTATATTTGGGTTTCTCCAGGCATAAGCAGTGAGGACCCGTCTCAGAGCTCCTATACCCCTATCATTCTGAAATGCTGGATGTTCTGGTAAGGATCTATTAATTCAATGAAGAAAGAGAATAAAATCTTTAGTTAAAAATGTATTAGATATACATAAATTGTAAAAAAAATTAAAAAAAAATTACATAATTCACATCTACTTTTGCAAGTACATTTTGTTATTAAATGTGACATTTGTTATATTACAGTCGAGCTTTAAATTTGTCTCCCTTCCCCCAAAAGTGATTTTCATCTTTTTTTTTAGCGTTTTGACAGGAGGTTATAAAATGCAGTTATTGATTTTATGTTTCCTACTGACCTATGTAAATCTCTCTCAATCTCTTCTGTTGCTATAGATGAATGACCCTTGCTTTGCTTCACAATCTCTGCATAGTAATTTGGGTGTGTGGCCAACTGAAATGTAGACATCAGTTCCTTTTATTTCTTTCTTTAACTTGAATTTATTACTTTAGGTTAATATTTTTGCATTATTTAAAATTATTTCAATACATTTTTACAAATGTATTTACTAGGACAAACATAAATGATATCTTGGAAGTTCCACTGGACCAAGTTGTCTGTGCAGGCCAAGAAAACCAATGACAGTTTCTTTTTTGCATGAACAACTCGAGCAATACAGGAATAAGGTCAACTATCAACAAAACACATATAGGTTGGAGAAGAATAGGGTAATTTTCTATTCTGAAAGAATATTTCTATAATGTTTTATACTCACGTAATTAAAAAAAATGATAATTAATAAAAAACAAATCTCTTTTTTTTACCCCTAAATGTATTAATACCACAATAACTGAGACAGGACTAATGAAACACCTCAACAAGAAATCAGAGGATGTACATAAATCATTGACTATGCAATGTTAAGTTTCAAAATGAATATTTTCTTTTTCTTAAAAAAAAAAACCCACCAACAATGGCAAAATATGTCTCTTAATTGACAAAAAAATGAAACAAAAGTTCACCTCATTGACAGCACCTGAAAACACCATCCACATCTCTCCTCTGTATCTGTCTGGGATTCCCTTCAACACTAACTGGTGTGTGTCATGTGTTCGATACATACACATTCCTCTATGTTAGAAAACGTTTGAAGACTTTTGAGCCAAGTATTGAATTGTTACACAAATAGACCATGTAAGTTAATTAGACAAACCTACAGGAAATGCTGTTTCTTAAAGCCTACCTGCCAAACTCTGCAAAATGAAGGTCCCATAAATGTTCTTTGGCTGCCTCTTTTGCTTCATCTTTGGGCAGCATCTCTTCTGCTTCTTTGATTGAAAATAGACCCATCAGAGCTGGTTGAAATTCCAAATCTACATAGAAATTAAAACATTCTTTAAAAAATCATAATTAAAAAGAACATAAATAGTGCTAAAAAATTAGCTTTTGTTAATCATTCATATATTTTGGGCAACAAAATTACTTTGATACTTTCATAAATAATTAATAAATTATTATACTAAAAAATTCAAACCAATACAGTAATTATTATTCAATATTTTTAAACAATATTTTTTTTTATGTCTCACCTTGATCTTGGTCAGAGTTTTTCTCTTCAGATACACTGGTTGTTCTATAGAAACCAAATGAATAGAAACATATTTAATTTAAGCAACAGCAATACAAAAATAAAATTACCACTGGAATAAAAATATTTTAATACATTAATATCAACAGTACCCATTCCTTTACCTATTCACAATAGGCTGTTTTGATAAGAAGTCAGAGATTTTCTCCAGAATCAAGTTCCTATCATGAAACTCAGAAAATGTAAAGTTGATCTAGGTAAAAAAAATAATTGATAAAATTATCCAAAGAAAAAAAAATTGGACAGTAACAAAACAGAAAAAAAAAATCTTATATCCTGATAAATTGTGAGCTAACTGTAATGTAGAGTGACAAACCTTGTTTTTAGTAGTTATAAATATTGCTTTGTTGATAAGGTTTCCTGAGACAGAATTATCTACCCTTTCAGCCACAGTTATGTCTCGCATTGGAATGATCATTGTGACTAAGTCCTTCACCTTGAAGAAGAAAAATATTTCTAGTGTAATGACCACTTGTAAAGATGCTTTCAAATGGTGAGAGTTTTAGAAGAGGATATTTTGAGTAGGGCAAAAAGCAGTAACATCGGCCAGAAATGTCACAAAATGAAAACAGCAGGAAATTTCTTACAAAGGCTGCAAAATACACATTTGAGAGGGCTGCCACTTATTTTCCCACTAAACCCTAAAACTCAGCTTCTCAATTTTTATAAACCAAAATACACAAAACTTCACAAACACTGAAATTAAGAATGTGAAAGCAAAAATGTTTTTAATTCAACTTTTTACAAGAAACAAGTGAACAATAAAATTGCTTAGTTTAATTTGTATACTTACTAAAAGATTCTTCTTTATTGCTTAAGACAAAGAAAACTATGCACACATTTTTTAAAATCCCAATACATAAATTTGGGGGGGGGGGGGGGGGAGAGGAAATCTTGCAAGTTATGTAATCGGTCAATTTTATTTAAAAATGGTGACTCAAACAGAACAAGCAAACTAAGATTAAAGGGAAACTCCGATGGTTTTTCAAATTTGAGTTATTGACATATTTAAATTCTGCGTAAAAAGTTGTAATAGAAGACATTTTACCATTTTTTATTTAAATGCTTAGAAACATTTATATTTAATAAATTAGTCAGTAAATTCTTGACATCTCAAAAAAAAACGGGGTTCTATGAGATTTTGTTTTACGCTAGTTCATACGTCACTTCCATCAACAATACTGAAAGAGAAACTAGATTTGATCAATCGTATCGCTTCATTCTTACAGTAAATGTTAGGCTTAGTGACGGCCTAGTCCAGAGCTATGATACAGTTATATATATATATATTGTTACAAATCTCACTATCCAGGCTCTCTGCAAACTGCACTATACACCACCAACTTAAAGAACTTGACAACTCAGAGCTCCAAAGTAACGTAACACTTTAATAGTTGAATAAATAACAGCCAATACTGTACAATTGGCACACGTACATTGTACAATTATCTTTCCGATAACACCATATCAACTCTTGCACTGGCCTCTCCGTCTCGTTCCGGGCTTGCACTGGGTTCAACAGTTCAGGACTGATTTCACACACTAGGCTCGTTGTTTCGACTCGATCACAGACCAAGATCAAGACGACATTCGTCTCAACTGTACTTGATAGTACTCTGCACTGAACCGTCGTAATGCTCCGTACAGAACTACACCGCTAAACCACACTGAACTGTGCTGTAGTCGACCGGACTGTAGTGAACCGGGCTCTGAACCCCTGTCATGAACCTTCTCTCATGAACCGTGCTGTATTTAGCCCCTTTTTTCAACCGTCTTGACTGCGACACTCGTCTCGGCTGGCCGTCGTAACTCATCACGTCATCATCGTCTAGCGCTGGCCTGGGGCGATTTGCGTCGGCTGACTACACTCACACCACTACCCCTCTCTGTGCCACCACCAGGTTTATAACAATATATATATATATATATATATATATATATATACACATGTATAGATAGATCTAAAAGCATTAGGATAATCAACTCGAGAAAAAGAGTAACATTTTTCATCTAAGCCTTTCTCTGTCCCAAGAAGTAAATAGATCGTGTGTCTGACTGATTCGAACAAACTGTGTAAGGCTAGTCGAGACTACGTGTAGTCGGTCATGACAAGACAACCAAGCGATAGTGTTTGTTGTGTGGTCTGGCGAGACAATACAGACTGCCAGGGTTAGTCAAGCATGTTAATCTACTTTTAATACGCATTTTTTCTTTGCTTACAAGATCTAGATCTAACTGCATAGATGAAGATATTAAGTTATTAAGTTATTATTGCAAAGAAAAAAAAAAGAATCATATATTCATTATCTGTAAATCAAAACACATATTATATCAAAAATTGTCAAAACCATCAGAGTTTCCCTTTAACAGGGAAAATGCCAAGAAATTTAAACCAAAAACCAGGATTGTTTAAAAATTATATTGGAAAAACCCAGAAAGGGGGGGGGGGATTTAGACTGTGAAACCCTGATTTCCGGGGCATCTTGGAAAAGTGGCATTAATGGACCAAAGAAAATTTACGGTTAAGGACAAATGTAGATATCAATAAGAAATCAAACCAACTACTAGCAGACAACAATTATGTCTGCACTCGATGTGGTACAATCTGTAGATCTGAATTAGGACCACCTGAAATAATGCACTCCTCCTTCATCTACAAACTCAATGCTAAGCATTATTCACAAGAAAGCTGAACACTGATAGGAGCTTCTTTAGTCTCATGACTGCTAGACATTTTGAGATCATTATAAACCATTATTTAATGAATGCTAGTTCTTCCAAAAGAAAACATTTGTCTTTTTACTTTTGTTTTCATAATGTATATGTCAAGATTATAAGCTTTCAAACGTACTCGACTAGCAAAACACATGTAGTTATTGGAGAGATACAGACGTCCCCAAACATGTTGTTTGTTGAATGGTGTCCACAATGTGCACTCCTCATCCCCATCAAGTTTCTCAGTCACAGGAAGTCGAAAAGCAAGCCTGTTATTTGAAGAGTTAATGCATTTGTATTGATTAGAGTAACTAAAAACATTTTTTCAAAGAGAACAATTAAGTAATTGAACATTTTATTTTGAAACTTTGAATAAATAATAAAAGATTATACCTGAATCTCTCACTTCTTGCTTTGGCATCAAGATCTCTTTTTAATAAAGACATTTTCTTTCGCTTTCTGTAAATATTTGTAAAATTGATCATCTCTTTTTGTTTTTTTGTTTCTCATAGAAACTTGTTAAAATTGTTAATATTCAATTAACCTATCACCTTTGTTGTGTTAACTTATATTTGTACTTAATTGTATGTCATTTATCCACACAACAACTGATAATGATAAATTAAAGTTAAATGATTCCATAGTGATGTTTGAAAAAAAAAACTTATATAGAAGAAAATGAAAAGAAATTTTATCTCACTTGGTTGACTTTACTTTGGACACTAGAGATTTGTCTTCTTGAAACCCTGGTTCTTGCATCAACCTAAACAAAATCATGTAATGTAATGATGAACTGTTTGATTTATTAAGAGCTTTCTGAAAATGTTCTGGTTAAGTTGCTAGTAAGTAAGTTCCCTAGCCTCCACACTATTTTGAAGCTAATAAGTAATGAGGATGTAATGTGGTAAGCACAATGACCAACTGTTTTCATGCCAACAAATAATTGGGTGAGCTAAAAAAAATAATTAAAAAAAATCAAGGTTTCCAATCTCAAGATTCTCTGTAAGGTACCAATAACAATACTATGCAACATATTCTAAGTAATGAGATACTAATCTCAAACCAACTTTTGTATTAAATAATAGTACTAAAAGGCATTGTTTTACTTAACTGTTTCATGGCCATGTTGGCTAGCTGCTCCATTAAGTTAAATGTTTCAGTGCTATGAAGTAACATGGAGAAATGATGCTGAAAAAAAATATATTCAGAATGCTGGCACTTAACATCTATCATGCCTTAAAAACCAAAGCTTACATTTACATAGAAGAAGTACATCAATATACATGGAACAAATAGCTAAACATTGTTTTAAAGTTTTAATTCAAATATCACCAACATACAGAATTAAACACCATGGAAAAAAAATACAAAAAAACTTTAGCATACCAACAAGTGAAAACATCAACCAAAGAATAATGACAAAAATAATCTTAATTATTGTTTACAACTAGAATTAAAAATTAACTTACAAATCCATCTCTTGTGGAAACAATGACACTATCTGGAAACAGCATGTTATTACCTATTTCTAGTTTCTGAAAGATAAAGAAACATTCAATTACAAATGAAATAATAAAGTTAAGAGAAGCCATAACCTAATTTCAACAAACATACATTCTAAATAAGTTTAGCCATATTAAAAAAAAATTGTTGTTAAATTTTTTAAAACTCATACAAATCACAAACAACTAATAGGTTGTAAGCTTATTTATACAAAATAATTATTAAAAAAAAAAAAAAAAACTAGTAGTATTTTTGATACAAATGTTTGTTCTACACTTCAGCCTTTACAGGCATCCTAACAGTCATATATGGAAACTCTAAAAATGAATGTCTTACTGTGATGTCAGCCCAGCGCAGTATCAACTTTGCCTCTTTCCCCATCAGAAATGAATAGAAACAAAGATGGTTGACACTAAGGTACATCCAACCTTGACGAGGAATATTTCCTTTCCAGTAGCTGCAAGAGTAATCTGTGGAGTCCAAAGAAACTTTTAGAGGATAAGAAAGCCCTCACTGGTACTTGACTTCTGATAAAGGAGTGATCATACAACATACTGTTGAAGTAGCTTGGAAGAGAAAGGAAACATAATGTTCTCATTGTCTGGCAAAACTTTGGGTCAAGACTTTTAAACTTTTTGTGTAAACAATAATGTTGGCCAATGTGACTGAGTGGTATAAACCACTTATACCTATCAAGGGGGCTTATGTTCGAATCCCAACTCAAGCTGAGTTTCATTAGCTGACCATCTAGAGGCAGCACATAAACTTTCTCCCAGATCCCTCCACAGATCCACAAAAGAGTTTGAACCATAGCACACTTAGCATGTTAAAGCATGAAAGATGTTCTACATATGGAGTGCCCCACCTTGGGCTTGGCCTCTGACCTCGCATGGGTGTGTGGCTTAAGGTACTGTGTCCCATGAATTAACACATGTGATTACATGATTATCTAGTTGATATAGGCCTATAGACAGAGGGGTCGGTGAGAGCCAATCCCTCATCCTAGCCACGGGATAAAATCCTTTTTCAACTCAAAGGTTCATAAAAGGGATGCTGTCATCTCGAACCTTATGGACATCTCAGCAATATAAAAAAAAAATTCCAAACAATATTTGGAGGAAGGGTACAAAATAACTGCAGTATCTATAAAAGGTGTTTATGAATATAAAAAAACAGATTAGGTGAGATATCAGGGTTCATGCAGAGTTTCTTACAGTTCACTTTCAGTCAAGCTACTTTATTATTATGATATGGTACTTATATAATTTACATATGTAGCATTATTTTATGTAATTTTTGTTTTCCATTTCAGTGATCAAGTTAAAAAGCATTAAACTTCAATCAAATTAGCTTCAAAACTGTGTCGCTTCAGTGTCTCATTGAAAAGAACTCATGTATGTGTGTGGGCATTACTTTGAGAGACAATGTAAGAATACAAATATCTCAACTTTGGAAAGCATGGTCGAGAGGCTAAGTATGGTTGATCTTGGCTTGCCTTGGCTACGAATGAAAGGGGCTTGAGGTTCAACACCAGATTCGAGCAGAGTTGTGTTTACTGAGCGCCTAAAGGCAACATGGAAAACTTCTCCCAGATACCCCCTCCACCAAATGAGATTGGACTAGAGCACCCTGAGCATGCTATAAAAATGAAAGTAGCACGATATAAAAGCTATAACTTTCAAAGGGAACTGTCAACATGGCAATCACATAAAAAAAAATTTAAATGCCAAACTACTAATGTTAATTTGTCATTTAGGTTAACTCTTTGAACCATTCACACTTAAACCTAATATCCAAAAAATTATTTTTGAAAAACAGAACAACAACAAAAAATAATTTTAATAATGAACTTACGATTGACCAGCTTTTCTTCTTTGGGCATGTTAAAATATTTTCTGAACTTTTTAGTTGATGTTCTGAGATCTTCAATTTCTTCATCTGATTACAAAAAAAAAATAAAAAAAATGTCAAAAATGAAATGTGAATTATTTTATTTAAAGAAATACTTTTTTTTTCAAAGAGCCTATTTCACAGACATGAAATAGCAATTTTGATTAGCTAAATATCACTGTTTGTTGGTATGTTATGCAAATATAAGGGCCAAAAGTTAGTCTTTTTATTCTGTAACAGTCTTTTGGAATAAATACTAGATGCTATCTTAAGAATAAAAATGTTTTAATTAAGTTATAAGTTATATATTCAAAACATTGATTAACAAGAAAATATTTTCTTTTGTCAAGAAATAGTGTGGAATAAATACTAGATGCTATCTTAAGAATAAAAATGTTTTAATTAAGTTATAAGTTATATATTCAAAACATTGATTAACAAGAAAATATTTTCTTTTGTCAAGAAATAGTGAATTAAATACTGAACCTTCTTTGGTAAGCTCCACATTAGCCAACAAACTCTCAATTTTACACTTGATGAATTCTGTGACATCATCTTCATTGTCAAAGGCAGCTGAACAGGTTAAATAAAATAATCAAGTTACTTTGATGCTATTTAAATATTGTTGACATTTCCCATTAGATTCCAACCAATCAAGTTCAACTTTACTTACCACATGTACCAATCCCATTAGATTCCAACCAATCAAGTTCAACTTTACTTACCACATGTACCAATCCCATTAGATTCCAACCAATCAAGTTCAACTTTACTTACCACATGTACCAATCACATTAGATTCCAACCAATCCCAGTTTTGCAGAATTTCTTTTTTATTATTGGCTTCTGCTATAGCTGTGGAAACAAAAACATCTCAACATTAATAAATTTGTTTCATGACCCAAAAAAAAAATGTGTAAGAATTTTTGCCCATATCCCCCACATACGCCCATTGTCACCCATACCCATCACAATTTACAAAATAAATAAAAACAAAATTGCACAACCTGCACCCTTACATATCCTGCACATGCAAAGCCTGACTTGCTGTCAACTATCTGTAAATAAAATTGATGCTCATCAGACGTCTCTCCCTCAAAACACAATCGTACATCAGTTGTACTGACAAGCAATACATAGAGTGAAATATGAACCAATGGTCATATCTGTAGTATGATGTTTTGACAGAAAGTTATTAACATAGTTATCTGGTGATGGTAGAGAAAGATTTCCCACAGCAGCTGAGCTGGACCCTACGATTGGCCTGATTCTTTGCTGCATTTGTACTATTTGTTTTCTTGAGGTTTATAAAGAGATTTTCATAAAGCTTTCCAATGTACATTTCACAACCACACAGTGAACTATAAAAGGTATAAAGACCCATCAATATATTCATAGTTTCGGGTATGCTATGTTTATGAGTAAAACAAATTTTGTATACCCCGCGCAGCTAACATTCATTTGTAGAGACTTGTATAACCTGTGTGTTATATTTGCTGCAATATGGTATACATATATATGTACATATATAAATGTTTTATTTGATTGAATATACATTGAAAACTTACAATAACTAAGTTCTGAACCTTCCGTCTGGTGGAGTATTCTATATGGAGGTGTCTGTGTTAAAATAATAAAAAAAATTAATTATAAGGATAAAAGAAATTATTTACTTTTTTTCTGTAATTAATAGAAATCAACTAACATTTAAAAAAACTAAGTAAAAAAGCAACACACACACACACCTTGCTGTCCAGGACAGTATCCAGAGTCCCAACCAACAAACCTGTCAAGCCTCCACCTCCATAACCTTTTCGTCGTTGTAGAACAAAGAAAGGATTGGCTCGCTCAGTTGCCCTAAATGAGTCATCAATATGAGATTTGTAATTTTGTTTTTTAAATTCATAAAACTAGTAAATACACCAATTTTTAAACTAGTGTTGTATATTATTTTTATAAATAAAAATGTGTTTTTTTTACTTTATACATATTCAGATATTCTTTAATATCATGCTAAAGCCATAGTTTAGTTAAATTAATAGCCCCTTGCCTAATTGAAACATTTAAATAGCTCCTAAAAAAAGAGGGCATATCTTTATTTTCATTGAATCTACCGTAAATCTAGAGTCTAGACTCTAGATCTAAGTCACTAACTTCGCGGACTTTTCACGGCTGTCACTGCTTCTACAGTCTAGATCTAATTAAGTCACTAAATTGGCGGACTTTTCACAGCTGTGTGCAAATTATCTTCACTGAATCTATCGTAGATCTAGACTCTATAGATTCTAACTCAATCTCTAACCGGGAAAAAAAAAAACGAAAATAGACACCTGGTATCGGGAGGGAAAGAACTCAAGGTCCAGTTTTAAAATTCAAGGTTTTTTCCCCGTTTTTTACGAAATTCAAGGCTTTTTCAAGGCCTTGAATTTAATATGAAATTCAAGGTGTTTTCCAGGTTTCCAAGGTGGCTACGAACCCTGTCTAGTTAGTCTAGTAGACTATTATCATAGTTTAGTTAAATTAATAGCCCATTGGCAAAGTAAAACATTTAAATAGCCACTTAAAAAAAAGGGAATGCCTTTATTTTAACATAGGCATGTCATAAATGTAATCTACATTAGCTATATATATATATATATATATATATATATATATATATGTATGTATGTATATAAAGATCTCTAGTCAGACTTGTAGACTATTATCTGAATTATCATGAATATCTCCAAGCAAGTAGACTCAAACTTGAATCTAGATTTAGATTAGAACTGACATTAAAATTAAAGATCTATTATTCATAATATTCATATTCAATTATGATGATATTCTAGGAAATCTAGTTTTAATCTAGACTTTTAACTTTTACTTTTAGTCAACTTGACTTAGGTTTAAGACATTTAAGTTTAAGGTTAGTCTAGATGACTAGACAGATCTAAATAAAATACTTTAAAATAGTAAATCAACTTTAATCTACTCCACTCTAGTAATCTTGTCTTAGTCAGTAAGTTGATTAACTTTAAGTAGTATCTTATACTCAGACTATAACTTATAGATCTATTAGTATAATTATATTAAGTCAATTAAGTCACTTAATGAGTAAACTCAGTTACTGACTTACAGTTACACTGAGTAGTAGATTTCTACTACTACTACTTACTACTAGTACTCAGTACTAGTCTAGAGTAAGAGTCTAAAGACACAACTTCTTAAATTTATTTAAGACTAGATGTAGGGTCACTAGGTAGATCTAGTTATCATACTATAGTAAATATAGTACTAGATATCTAGTAGTAGTAGGTAACTAGGTTAGTCAAGTTTGTGACTTACCAAAGTGCATTAGCCAAAAGAACTTCTTGAGGTTTTACCCACATTCTGTCTATTTATCCTAATGGTATTAACCGGTTTTTACATTACTGCACACAGAGATTTTCAATTACTTCTATTTCTAACTCTCTACAGAACTCTAGACCCGTTGCATATCCTGGATCAGATGATTGGCATCATAACAAATATATAACTGGAAATTATTCTACTTCCGTCAACATCGCCAGCTGTTTCCGGAAACACAAAATACAAAATATTTGCTTTATTTTTCGCATAGTAGATTTAGAATCTAAATTTTAGAGTTAAGAGTATATAGATTTAGATCTAGGATCTAGTATATATATATATAGTTCTTAGTTACACTTACACTAAATAAAATATCTAGAACCATATAGATCTTACATTGATCTTTATAAACGTGCATAAATGAACTGGTAAAATAATAATAAATAGCATAATAATAATAATAAAATGTTTATAAAATGTTATCCATAATGTTTCGGATGTTCCTCCAGAGTTGAAGATAATTTACTTGCAAGTCCAAACTTCCCGCAGGACGACAGGGGATGGGAGAGTTCAGGGTTTGAACCAGGGACCATCGATAAGTCCGAACAACAGTCCAGAGGCAAACCGCACGACAAGACATCCATATGATAAACTAGGGTAGGCTATATAGGCCTACCAGGGTGACTCGATCAACATCTCCGCTCTGGTTCTGCCTAGCAATTAATCAACTATTTAAATTACTCCATGACACTACAAAAGGTTTTAGGATAGACACTATAAATTTTAAAAAAATTGTGTATCACCTATAATAGGCTACATGGATGATATAAAACTAGGCCTAGATGTATATGCTTAAACCGAGCAAAAGTCACACACCTTAATTAAAACGGTAAAACGCTTCAGTGCCGATATCTCTATGTCTTTTGGCCTGGATAGGTGTGGCATCATAAGCATTAAAAAGGGCAAGGCAACCAACACTAACATTGCATTTGAAGGCATCGAGGAATTGAACTCTGCTACTCTTTATAAATATCTTGGAATAAACCAGAATGCCAAGATAAACCATAAACAAATAGAAGTGGACTTTCTTGGTAAATATAAGCAAAACTGTCTGGCAGTAACCTCACCACAGCAATAAATAGCTGGCCGTCCCAGTACTCCCTTAAACGATCGGTGTTATAAAATGCATTGACACCGACCTACAAGACATTGACAGACTCACGAGAAAAATACTAACCAAATTTCGATGTTTACACTCCAAGTCAACCAGCATACTGCAGCTATACCATGCCCAGGAAAGATGGAGGTCTTGGATTGCAGAACATCTTCAAAGTGTGTAAGATGCACGTTTCAAAAATACGATCCAAACTGCACACCTCCAGCTATGAACTAGTTTCCTTACTACGCAACCCATTTGAACTTAAACAATGCTGGTGTTTATGTTGGCTTGGACGACGCGGGGCATGAGATTCGCCAATGTGAAGAAAAAACACTCCACGGAAAATTTCCGGCTTTATTAGATAGGGACAACATTGACAAGGCTGCATCCTTATCATGGCTCAAAGCAGGTCGCCTCTACCCTGAAACAGAAGGCTTTGTTAAAAGTTAAAACAATATAGGACAGAGTAATACAGACAAAACATTACGGGAAACATATCCTAAAAACTCAATGTTGTTGACAAATGTCGAAAATGTGGAACACATAATGGCATAATGAATTCAGCCTTATAAGAATCTACCAATCTAGGTCGCCATAACCAAGTTGCAAAATTAATACATCAACACTTGGCTTTGACACAGAATTCGATCAATAAGGATACTCCTCCTTATTACAGATACTCGCCACAATAGGTTCTCGAGTCTACTGATCATCCGCTGTACTTTGACATAATCTTCCAGAGCCCTTCTCTGCTAACAGTGTCGAGTGCCTTTGTTAGGTCGACATATATTGAGAACAGGTCAGCATTTGTTCTTGGCATTTTTCCTGGAGCTGCCTTGTTGCAAAGATCATGTCAATGGTTCCACGCTCTTTTCTGAAGCCGCACTGGCCTTCTGGTAATAGACCATGTTCTATGTGTTGCATGAGCCGATTTAGTAGGATGCATGCAAGGATTTTCCCAGCAATAGAGAGAAGAGATATTCCTCTGTGGTTGTCGCAGATTTGGCGGTTTCCTTTTCGCTTGTATAAATGAACAATTGTGGCATCTTTAAAGTCTTGTGGTATAGACTCTTTTTCCCACATTAAGAAGAGCTTATGAAGTCTTTCAATCAGGGTTAATCCACCTTTTTTGTAGACCTCAGCGGGAATGGAGTCAGCTCCTATGGCTTTTCCGCTTGGGAGTTGTTGAACTGCAAGATCGGTTTCTTTTAGCGTAAGGGGGGGGGGCTCATCTATTTTTTCTTTAATTGGTACTTGCTGTAGCCTGTCTATGGCCGCTTCATTTATGATGGAAGGTGTATTGAGAACCTTTTCGAAGTGCTCGGCCCAGCGTTTTAGGATTTCTTCTTTATCTGTTAATAGGATTGTCCCATCAGCATTTAATAGAGGGGATGAGCCTGACTTTGTGGGTCCATAGATTTCGTTTATGGCATGGAAGAAGTTCTTTATGTCGTGCTTGTCAGCAAATTCCTGTATTGTTTCCACTTTCTTTGCAGTATTTGCAGTAAAAGCTTACACTGTTTCAATGGTCTCTCCAGCTACAGAAACAATATCATTTTCCTTCTTTTCCATACGAAAATCGATTATCATTTCTTTGTTGTTGTTGTTTTTTTACATTTTATATTAACCACATTATCTTTACAATATCTTTAATGTGTTCTATTTTTCTGAAATACTCATTTACGTCTGAGATCTCAGAGAGTAGGGCTAGAAGAGCCGCATCATCAGCGAATTTTGTGATGCAACCTCTGCCGCTCCAGAATAGGCTTGATCAGTCACTCCAGATTCTGCCTAACTTGACGAAACCAAAACCAGTGACTCATCTGGGCGCATCCATTGTCTTCCGAGACAGAAGGAGCCATCTATTAAATGTATCTTGTGTTGTCAGGTAAAAGAAATAATTGTGCAACATTTCAGCTTGATCCGAGATTGGATGTGGGAGAAATAACGCATACAAACTTTTTACCAGACAGACAGAGTGAGTTGATACAAACTGTAATAATTTTAAGTAACTTATATTATATAGATATTCAAGTATTTGTGTTCACAAACTATGATTTCTGTATAAAAATTGGAGCACCCCACTTAAAGGGTTGGGGTGGGGAGGGCAGTAGAGGCAATCACCCCCCCCATACACACACCACCGAATTGGCCATCATACCGAAAGGTTAGTTTAAATTTCAATAAGTAACTTATATCATATGTAACTAGTTCTGTTAACTAACTGATTTCTACTCGCATATTTAGGATCGGGGTTAATGCACTCGCCCCCTCCCCACTCCACCAAATCGCCCAACATACTAGAAGGGGGGCATAATTTAAACATTATTTAAAATGTAAATAATTTATTTAAAATATAAATAATTAGTATATATTATTAACATTAGCAAAGAATTCGTATACAAATAGGATGATTTCTTTACTAAAATTTGCGCGTCTCCCTTCGGGGGGTAGGTAGGTCGACTGGGGGGGGGGGTGTTCACACCTACCGCACCTCCAGATCTGCCAGTGGTGGGTGTGTGGAACCTGGGTGGACACGGATATCAAAAACAGGACAACTCTATTTCACACACTTTTTTACGATAGCTCAAAAATGTTTCCTATTTATGGTACCTAGTTTTAAAGTTGAATCTTAATCAATGATAATATCGACCCTTCCTTTTGTGATTTACTGTTTGTTTGAATATTTTTGTAAAAGTTAAATCATATAGGCCTACCCCCAGGGGGCCGCGAGGGTTCTGGCCGCCTGCGTGTAAAAATTTTTAAATGCCGCCCCCTTTCTTTTTTCCGTTAGAAAAAAAAAATTCCATTAAGACTCAGCTGAACACTGTTCCAAAAGTGCCCTTTGATTTAAATCCATTTTTTTGTAGACCATTCCATTTTCTCCTTTCATATTCGCACCGTTGTTGTATCCCTCAAGTACAACTATGAACCATGCACTAGGAACAATTTCGCATATACATGCCTTCAGACATCTGAGATCTCGGTTCCATATAATAAACATCAGAAACTAATCTCGTTCTGACTACTCACTTATGCTGCTGTATTTGCGACGATTATCGGCCTAATTGATGAGCTGCGGCAGGTATATTACAATGAACAGTGTAAATAAGCCTAATTATAACCTATATACAATTTCTCGATAACTTTGATTGCTCAACAGTGTTATGGGATCTGGACATAAATATGTTGTCTTGTTTGTTATTGTACGTTAAAGCACAATCCAAAAAAAAAAAAAAAAAAAGCTCGAAATACAAAAGCCATTGACAGTGGAACTTTTTCAACGTTTTTTTTAAACTTTCTTAATAATTATCACGATTGTATTCTGGAGAGATGTGCATTGTATCCACAATCATCTGATATACTTGGATTTAATGTTGCCTACAAATTTATTCAACAAATGAAGCAACTCAGCGCTGAATATTTTTCTTGAGTTTAAAACTAAGTAAATAATCCTAAGTACAAGTCACTTAATTAAGCAATGACTCGAAATAAAACATAGTAAGGCAGTGTTTCTCACATTCCCGGGTGGCGACTCCCTAGATAACATTTTCGTTCGGGCTCCTTTAGAAGCTGAAGCTCAGAAGAGCGATGTAGGCTTACACAGTGACGCCCGTGAGTATTTTTATTTTTATTTTTTAAAAAACTAATTTAAAAGAAAAGAAATAAGGCCACAATAAGGATTTATGTTTTATTTCTCATTTAGCCCTATATATTAATTGAACACTTTGTATACAAACCAAATTAACGTCATACAATTTCACTAAAACGTTTTTTTTTGTTTTTTTTTTGGAAATAGTGTAGCCTACATAATAAGCGTTCTAAAAAGTTCTTACTGGAGGTAGAATTGAAGATACGGCAGGTTTCCGCTGAAGTCGGCAAGGGGTCTGAACATTGTTTTCGCAGGCCCCCCCCCCCCCATGTTGATCGGGTGTAGCTCAAGACAGCTAGTACAACTGAAGCGATATATTTTTTAATAAATAAACTTTAAATTACTTGTACAGATTCTTTGTGAACAAAACCTCAATATAATTGTTATTATTCACAATTTAACTTGAGATGAAATATAGATCTGATAGTAATGAAATAAACTGATATTTAAACAAAATCTAGCTCACAACAAAAATAAAGTCTTTAGGCCTACTCTTTCATGTCTTAGGTTCGCTAATTTTATCATTGTCACCGCATAGCCACCAATCAATCGCTTAACTTCTTCTTACCGCCTTCGTGCAATGCGGCTACCTCTTCCCCATGGTATGGGGTATCTAGGAGGGTAGCACCTCTAGTGGACAGGCAGTAGTACTCTCTTCTGGGGGTAGCTTGGCTAAATCTTGGTCCCTTTTCGGTACCCAACTCTCACATGTTGCTCCCACTGGCTGTAGAATACGCAGTGGCCACACCCCGGAAACGGCTTTGACTGGCCGGCTAAACCAGGTAGAGGGTATCTATACAAAAGCCATTAACAGTGGAACTTTTTCAACGTTTTTAAACTTTCTTAATAATTATCACGATTGTATTTTGGAGAGATGTGCATTGTATCCACAATCATCTGACATGACACTCAGTACACTGAGGTTTTGTCAAACCTGGAATGTGAAGTCTGGACTTGGCGGCCTGTGCGAAACGTCACAATAACTAGACAAATCGGACAGAAAGGCACAGTGCCGTGGAGCACTCTAGAGCAGGACAAGACACCCAGAAAGTCTCTGGTCATCCACTCACCCAAACTCGTCCCCGGACGTCTTGACCAAATCTTGCTTCTGGAAAAGGATGGGCTTGAGGGCGAGAGAGAGGTCGACGTTTTGCGCGAATCCTCCTCACTTTAGTAAAAAATTTCAGCTCAAGTCAGTCATCCCCCCTATCCCCTCCCCCCAAATAGTTTGAGAACCGGCCTTTGCTCAATGTACCAAATGCCATATTGTTTTAACCCTACTGCAGAGCTAGTGCAAGAGTTTTGGGGTTAAAATGACCATGGGTCTGTTCCGGTGGTTCCCCCTACGGAAATTTCCGTTTATAAATACGTCTCTAATGATATGTTCTGTTTACCTCAACTCTTACGGGGATTACCAAGAAGTTAACGTGTTAATTAATGGCAACTCTTGGCTCGTGTGCTTTTCTTTAAATCAAGATATTCAGGTAATTAAACATATTTAATTAAAATATTTAGTATTAGTTATGTGTCATAACAGCTCAACAAGTAAGAGACTAGTTGCATCTACCTGAGCTTACAAATGACTGAAAATGGCTATCCTCTTGATGAGATACATCAGTGATGTCCATTTTTTTTCGACTTAGATGTCAAATACATTTTGAATATGCTTGTAATGGACCAAATCACAACAAAAAAACAAGATTACAAAGACAGTTTGTGTGGAAACACAAACTCAAAATCGGCCCCCGATGTGGTCCACCCAGGCAGGCTTCAATATTTTCAGAAAGAACATCCAAATGAAATTATATCAAAGACAAATGAGAGATAAGAATGGAGAAAGAAGGTTGACAGATCTTGTGTAGTGCCCCAACGGTCCAGCAGATCAAAGGATAGGTGCAAGTGAATGCAAAGTTAGATGTGAACCTGGCCTAACTAGTTCCCCTTTCAGACCTTGTGGTCTATAGGGCAGATGATGTAAAGTTCATCTGTTTTTGTGGCCTACGGTTAACGAGGGTGTCATGTAGCCAGCACAACGACCAACCGCCTTTACTTTTCCCCAACTAATATCAGGTACTCATTTGAGCTGGGTGGACTCAGAGGCGCCTAAGAATTCCGAAGTTGAAAATCCCATTCTTCACCTGGATTCGAACCCGGATCTAAAAAAAAAAAGAAAAAGAAAACGCAATAAAAAAAAAGTTTACGAAAATGAAGTTTACAAGATTACTATTCGTTTTAATTTAGGTCTAACTTATAATGCATACTAATTAGCTTTTTCTCTTTAAAAAACTGCTTGCATTACTGATTTTAAAAATTAGATTTTTCGCTTTCAGAAAAAAAAAAAAAGTAGCCGTTGCATCAGAACTTTGAATGGTCTAAAATATTGTGATGTCGGATTTTCAATATCTTTTCTAGTTTACGAGATCTAAACGGGACGGACGGACAGACGGTCAGACGGACAGACGGACAGACATTTCGCACAAAAGTAATAGCGTCTTTTCCCCTTTCGGGGGGCCGCTAAAAATCAACGAATCCAGCAGAACCGAACCTCTGCTGCTACATTATGATGCACTGTAAGGCCGGATATGGTTCGCGGAACGTAGTTTGGGCATTACTGTGATAGATCACTTTGCGTATCTAGGCAGCATAGTATCAAATGACGCATCCCTGTCAAGACACTGGCGGATCCAGAACTTTGGAGTGGGGGGGGAGATTTTTTTCCAAACTGGTCCCTAACCCTATGCATAAACGTGCGTACAGCATGTATATATATATATATATATATATATATATATATATATATATATATATATTCGACATATGAGAATAAAATAAGACTGTTTCTCAATCTTCGGCGAAAAAAACAGAAAAAAAAGTCTTTCTCTTGCAAGCTTGGGGGTCTGGGAGAGCGCTGTAAGCTTCTTAAGTGGGGTTCGCCCAAAAGCGTTTTCTTGCATTTTTCTCTGCAGAAACGCATTCTTCTGACATCTACAGCTCATTATTTATCAGTGTGGTTCGGGGCGAAACCCCGACGCCAAAAGCGTTTTATTGCATTTTTCACGTGTGAAACGCATTCTCCTGACATCTACAGCTCATTACTTATTAGTGATGATCGGGGCGAAGCCCCGACGCCAAAAGCGTTTTCTTGCATTTTTCACTGCAGAAACGCATTCTTCTGACATCTACAGCTCATTATTTATCAATGGGGTTCGGGGCGAAGCCCTGACGCCAAAAGCGTTTTCTTGCATTTTTCACTGCAGAAACGCATTCTTCTGACATCTACAGCTCATTATTTATCAATGCGGTTCGGAGCGAAGCCCTGACGCCAAAAGCGTTTTCTTGCATTTTTCACTGCTGAAACGCATTCTCCTGACATCTACAGCTCATTACTTATTTGTGGTGTTCGGGGCGAAGCCCCGACGCCAAAAGCGTCTTCTTGCATTTTTCACTGCAGTAACGCATTCTTCTGACATCTACAGCTCATTATTTATCAGTGGGGTTCGGGGCGAAGCCTCGACGCTAAAAGCGTTTTCTGGCATTCTTCACTGCAGTAACGCATTCTCCTGACCTACAGCTCATTATTCATTCTATTATAAAGTGCCTTTTGAATAATGAGAAAAATATTCTAATATGAATTTATAGTCCCTTAATACATTGCAAATACAACTGATTTGTTCTTTGAAAAGATTAGATACCCCAGATATTTAGATTAAGGTTTTGAAGATCGCCTCCAAAAAAAATAAAAATTCGATTAATAATATTCAATAGAATTCTAGAATAAATTGTGAATTATAGTCCTAAATTTATTTAACTAGAAAAATATGAGATAGAGTAAAGGTTGGAAAAAGTCGACTAGGAAAAGACTATCTGGCTTTTGAACTAATCTCAACCGTGACTGTTATATTGAAAAATTTCGTTTGAACTATAACTTTTCCAAAGCAAAGTCTTTCTTAAAATAGTTATGATAAATTCATGTCAAATTACACAAACTCTGTCTGGAAAGGGGAAGGGCGGTAAAATGAAAACGATTAATTCTCGCTCCTTTTTATAATTTCTGCTATTGCATTAAAGAATAGGGGTTGGGCGACTCGATATAAGAATTTACTTTATAGCATATATAAATTATATTAGTGACAGATTTTTGTAATTTTGTAATTTCTTACTATAATACAAAAAGAAAAAGTATTGATTTGTCCGATGGGGGGAAGGGGATTGCATGTATCGCACTTCCACCTGTTCATATTATATAGATATTTGACTAATTTTGTTCACATACTATGATTTCTCCATAAAAGTAGGACCGCCCCCCCCACTCAAAGGGTTTAGATGGGAAGGGCGGTGGAGGTATTCGCTCTTCCCCTTCCAATCGGCCAACAGGTGAACGAAATTATATAAAGACCGGTTAAAATACCAATAACAAGTTTTAATCATATAGATATTTAATTGATTCGGTTAGCAAGCTGTGATTTCTACAAATAAATTGGACCGCCCCCCCCCACTCGAAAGTTTATGGTGGGGGGGGCGGATTGATGCCATCGCCCCCTCCCGACCCTACCAAATCGGCCAAAATACTAGAAGGGGGGGGCCAAATAATCTAAATATAGGTTGAAATATAAATAATTAGTATATATTATTAACATAAGTAATAAATTCGCATACAAATTGTGTGAATTCTATACTATAATTCGTCCGCCCCCCCTTCGGGGGGGGGGGTGTCGGCCGAGTGGGGGGGGGCGATCGCCCCTACCGCCCCCCCCTGGATCCGCCAGTGTGTCAAGAGAACTAGGTCAGCTTCAGGCTAAAGTTATCGGGGCTGTCCTAGTGCCGAATTATAGTTAAGCGGAGGCCCTGTGTAGGCTCCTGCCCCCTTCAAGCCTCACCATAAATGGACTTCACAATATTAAATTATTTCAAAAACATTTCATAGTTATGAAGAAACAAATAGAGTAGGGGCCTACTTGTACATTTGGGGACTCGGGTTCGAATTCGGTGAAGACTAAGATTTTTAAGACGTCCCTGAGTTCATCCAACTCTAATTGATACCTGACTTAGTTAGGAAATGTAAAGGCAGTTGGTCTTTGTGCTGGCCACATGACACCCTCGTTAACCGTCGACTATAGAAACAGATAACCTTTATATATCATCTGCCCTAAAAATTGCAAGGTCTGGAAGGGGTATTTTACTACTTTTAAATTTAATCTTATTTTCATTATTTAATATGCATTTATATATATATATATATATATATATATATATATATATATATATATATATATATATATATATATATATATATATATATATATATATAGTTGGCGTCTTGTGTCCTCGCGTAAAAGGGTAAAACAACGTGGACACTGTCCATTCAAACCCACCACATATATATATATATATATATATTTGTGCAAACTCATTTTTTAATGTGCCCATATTGTACTGTAGTAAATCCGGCTCAGTGCTGTCCTATAATGAAATGGAGCTGAAAATATTGAAGTTCTTTAAATATTCAAATATTATAACATTTAAAAGCATTCAAATCAAGTGGCGTAGACCACTTTAGAACTGGAGTCTCCTGGCGTCTACAAGTCAACATTTATCCTAGTAAGAAGAGCGCGTGTTGGAATGAGTAGCCTATACTTACTAGTGAGAGACATTCGGGGCAGAAGAGAACGTACAGCTCATCGTTAGGTTACCCTCTAGTTCACCAAGAGTCTTGTAGCGGCCATCTCTTAGTCTTGCAAATGACGTCAAAAAAAAAAAAAAAACGAATGTAGGGCTAGGTCACTCGGAAAAAAAATTACCATTCTAACGTATTTAAAATAAAAGGACAGGTAGACTCTAAAAACGCATTATTGAAGACGCATTGAAATGTCTTCTTAAAAATAAAAGTTTTGAATCAATCATGCTGCAGACGCAGCCACTCACGTCATTGTCTTATGTCAGATGCCCATTGTAACTGGGTAATCTCAGGGACATCCTTACCAAAACAACAACAACAACAACAAACAAAACTGAAATCCAAACGCGAGTCCATTTAGTTCAGAGGTAAAGCGTTCATCACTTCCACCCTTATATCCCCGCACTCCCTTTCTAGAAGAAATAAATTAAACTTCCCACTTGGAGTAGCCTTAGTTTGATATTGGTAAGGATGAGTTTATTTAATTTTAACTTGAAAGCTCTTAAGATCTAAGAATAATATAAAAACAAGGTTACAAAAGACAGTTTGTGTGGAAACACAAACTCAAAATCGGCCCCCGAAGTGGTCCACCCACGCAGGCTTCAATATTTTCAGAAAGAACATCCGAATGAAATTATATCAAAGACAAATGAGAGATAAGAATGGAAAAAAGAAGGTTAACAGATCTTGTGTAGAGCCCCAACGGTCCAGCAGATCAAAGGATAGGTGCAAGTGAATGCAAAGTTAGATGTGAACCTGGCCTAACTAGTCCCCCTTATAGACCTTGTGGTCTATAGGACAGATGATGTAAAGTTCATCTGTTTTTGTGGCCTACGGTTAACGAGGGTGTCATGTAGCCAGCACAACGACCAACCGCCTTTACTTTTCCCCAACTAATGTCAGCTACCCATTAGAGCCGATTGGACTCAGAGGCGCCCAAGGATTCCAAAGTTGAAAATCCCAGTCTTCACCAGGATTCGAGCCCAGGACCCCCGGTTCGGAAGTCAAGCGCTTTACCGCTCAGCCACCGCGTCTCCCATGGCCTAACTGATTTATTACATATTGCACTCTGTTTTGTAAAGTTCAGGAAAATGACCTTTACAAGATTACTATTAGTTTAAAATTAGGTCTAACTTATAATGCATACTAGTTAGCTTTTTCTCTTTAAAAAACTGCTTGCATAACTGATTTAAAAATTAGATTTTTCGCTTTCAGAAAAAAAAAAAGTAGCCGTTGCATCAGAACTTTGAATGGTCTAAATTATTGTGATGTCGGATTTTCAATATCTTTTCTAGTTTACGAGATCTAAACGGGACGGACGGACAGACATTTCACACAAAACTAATAGCGTCTTTTCCCCTTTCGGGGCCGCTAAAAAGACGCAATAATCGTTTTTATTTCATTACAATACCCCTATAGGTACATGTCAGAACTTTTTGGAATCTGAAAACTGGAGGCTGGGCAGAGGGTGGAACCTGGACACTGATCTCAAAAATGACTCCAACGATTTTCCTAGAAATTTAACAGAATATCGATGAGAAAAGAATTACTAGCTCGTTGGCCACATGGGAAAACTCTTGTTTGACTGTTATAATTTTTCAAAGTAAAAAAAAAGAGATACATTTAAGTTGGTCTAGATCCACTGATCCAGCATGGTTTTGAAATGAATTTCCGAATGTAAGGCATTCTTGTATTCATGAGGGGTAGGGGTGAAAAATGTTTCATTGTTTTTTAATCTAACATTTATGTGTTATAAAGAGAAAAACATATCGCTCTATGAGTTGTACAAACGAGGTATGGTCTTTTCAAAATGATTTTCTTATTTTCAAAAGAATGCTATTTATAGAGTGCCACTTAACAATCAAAATAGTAGGCTACCTATTGATTGTGTGTGTTGTCTGTTTTGATTATTGTCCGATGGCAGGGCCGGTCTTAGGTCACTGCAACCTATGCGGTCGCAGTGGGCCCCTGTGACAGGTGGGGAAATGTGATGTGTGTTTGGCGCGTTTTAATGTCTAGGGGATGATTATTTTTAAAGCTATCACACACCAACCTATCAGCATATGAATCGGGAGCAGACACGCAACTAGACAAGCAATGAAAGATAGATACAAAAGTTAAAAATAAAGAATATTTATTTACATAAATATACATATAAGAATAAAAAGGGGGAGGGTTTGCATCTATCTCTAAGTATTACTAGATTTAATCATCACTCTTGCACCTAATAAGAGAATATGTCACTTTGTCCTCTGACTTAGCTGGTTTTTCCTGTTGATGTCGCAGCTGGCTGTGTCCTGGCTTGAGGTTCTGCAGCTGGAGGTGGCGCTCTAGCAGATAGAGGGACGCCGGCGATATAGTTCTTGTGGAGTCTCAGTCCCAAGTTCTAGTATCTGAAGTGGGCACAGTATGGCGGGTGGCCGGATACCGTGGGCACAAGGTTACTGCGGGCAGAGCTGATCTGCCGGGGGCAGTGTAGGTAACAGGATATGTCCAGTGAGTTGCAGAGGGTTGGGGTAGCTATGACGTCTCGCACAGATCTGACTCCATAGGGACGTCGCGCCTAACAGCTTGACAGGTGGGCTGTCGAATAGGCGGGCAATGCCGATAGCGCCAAGTAGTAGAGTTGAGTAGATCTCAGTAGGCAAGTGCAGTGCTGAGTAGCGCTCAGCACAGATGCAGGTAAATAGATAGTTGATCCAATGAATAAATAGGCAGGTAAATAGGCAATAGGTGATAGGCAGACACCTGAGGGAGGCTGCGGATAAATAAAGACAAGTTAGGACATGTCTCTCATGCATCTTATCGATGCCCTCGACTGAGGTGCATTCGTCAGATTGGTAAAATTGCTTTAGAGCATAAAGGGGAGATGATGACAAATGGGATTTGGAATATAGATGGCAGATAGTAGCAATATAAAAATGTACATAAAAGAGAACGTAATAATATAAAAATGTACATAGAAGGGGAAATAATAATCTCGAATAAACAACACAGGTGGATAGAGAAAGAAAAAGGGGGGGGGGGTGAATGGGCGGAGGTCAGCGACCCAGATGGTTTGTTTACATATGACCGTGGGTCAAGAACAATGGAGCGTGCTTGAATGTATCTTCAAGCGGCGCAACTCTCATTAGAGTAAAATGAGTAAAGGGGAGATAATTCATATATCTTCTCTAAACGCAGTATCAGTGCGCTAGTAAAATTATCACGGTTGTCAGCCGAGATAAAGAAAATAAAATAAGGTGTACAAATATATACATGGTTGCATCAATGATCAATTGAGCAACGTAGCATTAATAGATTAATGCAATACTAAAATATATACATAGCACATGTTTATGTTTTCTACTTACACCAGTGAGAAATACACAATGCACTAATTAAATATAAATGAACTAGGCAAAATACACATGATAAAATCCAATGGAAATATACACAGAGTAATTAAGATGGAACTTGTGATTAAGTTCGGCTTACCACCAGGTATTCCTCTAGGAGGGAGAATAAATGATATAGTCCAGACTCGATCGACAGCGATAGAGGAGTGAAAGGGTCTGGCTTGATTTGAATCTACTTATATACAGGCCTGGAGAATGTGGGCGGACACAGGAAATGTCCTAGGCTAAGATTTATCTTACACGTGGGTGGATTTGACTCGAGGTGGGAGCCGCACCTTGGAATATCACGCGGTGTGTTGACCAGGGTAATCTCTTAGATCAAAGAGAGACGTGAGAGTAAGGGGGGGGGGGAGAAGGATTAGCTTGCATTCAAACCAAGGTGGTGTCAACCGCGACCGTCCTTCAGACATCCGGCGGGTAATACAAAAGAGATTGTGTGTTTACCTGTCCCCGATCAAGGGCAGATAAATGAAAGGACGCGCTTTAACTATCTCCAAGGTGGTCAACTAAGTCTAGCCCGGAGCGGAAAAGGTGGCGCGGGTGGAGAATTTGGAGGTGGGATGGGGAAATAATTAAAATAAAATAAATAAATAATGAAAAATAATAATTAATGCTGTGATAATTTAGAGTGACTCTGACAGCGAGTTTTTGACTTGTCACAGCCCCGCACTTTCATAGGCCCCGCGCGTTGCGAATTCTGTGTGTAAATTATTAAATTAAACCATTTTAACTTATTATTAAAGGGTTCCTGGAATTCTCCTGAAATTATAAAATGTAAGAAAAAGTAATGAAAATGTCCTGAGATTATTAAAATCTTCTCAAAACTGATGCAAATCTTAAAACAGACAAAATTGTCATTTCGATGTGTCATTCAATATGGAAAACGCCAATCCTACTCGTGATTAAAAAAAATGGCATTGTCAGTTTTCATTTAATAAAAATGTAATAATAAAGCAAATTTTAACCAAAACAAGAACTTCAAATACTTAATTTACTTCAATAGTCACTGGCATACAAATATAGATCTAAATCTATCTCAACCTCTTAAAAAAAAACAAAAGCGATATTTTGCGAGTCGATAGTAAATATAAAAGGCAGATCTGAATGTTTATCGGCTTTTGTTGAAAAACTACCATCTATTGTAGATGGCTCGTAAAGTTAACTTAACAGTGATTTTGTACTTAGTAAAGTATGAATAAAATGTAAAGACGAATTTATTTTCTAATACAAAATCTTAATTTTCACTTATTATCCTTATCACAACCCAAATTAGGCCCCTCGCAATCCGTTTCGCATAGGGCCCCGCAACCTGTAGGACCGGCCCTGTCCGATGGGCTTGACAAATTATAATATAAACATTTAAATTATCCTTTATATTTGTCATTAGCGTTATTATTTTATGTTTGATTCTGGCAGATAACTTCTATACCGGTATATGTAGCAAAAACATCCAAAATGGAAGAAGTTTTAAAGAAAGACCGTATCACTATCACTGCACGAATCCTGACAAGGAATGATGTCCTTACCAAACGACAAGCCGGCAGAGACAGCATTGACAGGGGCAACAGATACGAGGCTGGAAGCAGCTCGAGCATTGGGCGCATTAGATTCTCATCTATAGACAGAGAATGTGATAAACGTCTACCGTGTACGAGGCCACAACCAGCTGAGAATACGGTGATACATTTGTCAGGTATGGACACTCCTGATGACTCCTGCTGTGTTGTCATGTAGCCTAAAAGAATACAATTAACGAAGTGACAATTTATTGATATTACTAAAACAAGGAAACATACATAAATATGTGTGCAAATTAGATTTTTTTTTTAATGTTAAAAATATTTTCTATTATTTATTTGAAAGAGAGAGAGAGACTTGAATTTGAACTCATTACTCAAGCCGACATTCTAACCACTCTGCTAGTGAGGTGTGTATGAAAATAAAAGATATAATATATAAAGGGGAATAATTCAGCTCATAGCACCACCTCAGTCAAGTACAATATTTTCCCATGTTCGAGATACCAAACAAAATAATGAATTACCAATAGTTAACTATTTTTTTTTATTAAGTTATTGATGCTTGTGCTGTCAGATAAAAGAAATAGTGTGCAAAATTTCAGATTGATCCGAGATTGGGAGTCGGAGAAATAACTTGTACAAACTTTTTAACAGACATACAGAGTTGATATAAGCTTTGTAAAAATTGCAATCTGAACGGCATAACTAACTGTTGTTGTTTTTTAAATTGTTGACCTATATTTTCACTATGTTTACTGTGTAACGCTTAATCCTGAAAGTGGCTTCATTTTTTATTTTATTTGACTGGTTGTAGGTCGTATTGATTACAACAAAAATATTAATTTCAGTATTGCCATTTTAAACATTTGCTTTGTTGTCTAGACTACTTGAATACAAAGCAGTTGGTCGATTATCACAGTACAACTAACTCATAACTGTCAAATTGTTATCATTTAATCGTGTTTAGCATCTTGAAGGTCAAGTGACGTTGCGCGCAACTAAGGCTCCCCACTCCCGATTCAATGGGTCAGACGTCATCTATACATGCTCGTCAAGTCACTCCTTCATGTTGACTAACATACATTTCTTTTGATTTTTCATTTCTGCGTTATCTCTCCACAGTAACTTATAGAAAAGACTTGGTTGAGTCACCGAGACATTATGTTTGTTTACTTAGTTTATTGTCGTCATTTTCCTGTATTATCATTTGCAAATATTTCATACACTTAATAAACTTTTTAATTTTTTAAATTACCTAATAAGATATTGAGTCTTTTTTTTTTCTGTATGATATATAAATTGTATATGTCTGGACTATGACTAATCGTTCACAGAAAATTCATTCATCGACAAATCGTTCACGGAAATTCGTTCACCCGACAAATAGTTCACCAGACATCGTTTCAGCGACAACTGGTTCTCAGACAATTGGCTTACGACAAAATGGTTTACACGACAAATGTCTCCCTGACAAAAAATTCGAAAAATTACCAAAGAAACTCGGCTTAGACTCAATCTTGAGTCGCTCTAGCAATGAATTTTTAAAAAAATAATAGTAACAAAAGTTGTAATGTATAGTGTAACTGTCGTGCGCATCTTGTTTGGTATTTTCTTTTGAGCACCATAAGGTTTTATTAGTTCTGTTCCTAAGGATGCGCTATATTGGTGTCATTGTTCTCTTGTTGTGCCTTGAGATGAGTCTCTTGGTGTGTCTCTTGGTGTTCCTTGAGATTGAGTTATCTGTGTGGTGTTCTTCCCCAGTATTGGGTAAGTTAGTTTATTTTACTATCTTCTAAATGTCGTAGATCTAAAATCGTTTCTCTTATAATCGTGAGAATGGCGGTATCAAAGGAGAGTGTATTTTTCTTATCTAGGGACGCAGGCTTGGGACTCTACTGGAGTCAAGTCTGAGTTGTAGGCGTGGTAGTTGACTATTGCCCGTGGCGTTGGGTTGGCGTTGTGAGCCCTGATCGAATATGGCACTGAGATGAAGGTGTACTATAGTTCCTTTGAATGTAATTTGCAATTGATTTGTAAATGCTATTGATTCATTCGTAATGTATGCCTTATAATATCATATATATCATTAACCCATTAAACCTTTGTTGTTATATGCAATATTGTTATTCACTAGTATACGTTAATATTTGGTTTATTCGTTCCTGGATATTTATTACATAAATTGATTGCTAGACTGTTAGGGGTGCCCAGGCAGACGAGCCAAGGCTAAATTACAACCCCGGCATAAAGTTAATAAACACTGTTCAAGTGGGGAGCCCGGCGAAGTACATCATACCCTAGATGAGCCCGGGGACAAAACCCACCTGACAGTAACATGTGCGTCTTCTGCAATAATCTCCACTTTTTCAACCGAAACACTTTTTAAAATCCTTGAAGGCTCACGATGCATCACGATTGAAGAGATTAGAAATAGGATTAATACAGCAATTGGACCCCACGATGACCAGCAAACAACTGTCAAAAAACAAAAACAAACAAAAAAAAAAAAAATCGCAAACTTAAACTCTATGGCCACATCACTAGGTCCGAAGAGCTCGCGAATACCTTCCTTCAGGGTACAGTAGGCCTACCAGGAAAAAGAAAAAGAGGCAGACAGAAAGCGATGGGAAGACAGGACACGTCTGTCATAGAATGAAATTCTATCCTTGGCAAAAGACAGAGGGATGGAGAAAGACGGTCAACAGACCTTGTGTTGTGCCTCACTGGTTCAAAAGACTAAGGAATAGTGAAGGCGAAGGATCTAAATCTAGAAAGTTAGGCTATCTCTAGACCATTTTAATTCTAGACTTAACTTAGAAAATAGATTTAGATTGATAGTGTTACAGTTACAAGTGCAGTAAAACAATAAGTGTCATTAAAGGTACATTTATTATTTTATAAGCTAGGACAAATTCGTACACATTTTCCTTCTTCTAAGTGCCATTAGAGCATTGAACAGGTTGCCTGATCAGTCAGGAAACAGTCTTTGGAACAATTATGCTTCTAATTTACTTAAATGGCCTACCAAATTGCATTAGCGCAGGAACAAAAGTTATATTTGCAGATGATTATATAAGATATAAAATGCTAAACACACACACACACAAGATACCATGGGCGTAGCCGGGGGGGGGGGTATTGGAATTTAGTGACTGATTTTTTGCTTTGATTTTGTTTAATTTTATGAGAGATTTTAATACTAAACTATTACTTGCCCCAGCGCAGCCAAGGGGGTTTTGAGTTTAGAGACCCCCTACCAGGGGGTTTTGCAGTTAAATCCCCTCTTCTATAAAATAAAACAAAAAAAAATGCAAACGACAATCCCTATATTCCGACAGATAGATAAGGAAGATTTTGATTTTAAAACTCCCTCCGAAATTAACGATAAAACCCTCTCTTTAATATAAGACTATCCATTCATCAGTAATCTACGTTTTTTTTTTGTGTTTAAAACCCCTCACCAGTGGGGTTTGCTGCTAACAAATACCTCTTCAATATAAAAAAAAAATGACACGCACAAAATTCTATGAGCGTAGTCAAAGGGGTTTTGAGTTTACCCCCCCCCCCAATCAGTGGGGTTTGAAGCTAAAAAATAACTCTTCAATATTAAAAAAAAAAAAAGCAAATTACGCATTCAAAATGCTATGATCGTAGCCCAAGGGTTTTTGAGTTTAAATCTCCCTTTAAGCGGGGTTTGAAGAAAATAAAACAATCTCTTCAATATAAAAGAAAGCAAATTGCTAAAAATTCTATGAGCGTAGCCCAAGGGGTTTTGAGTTTAAACCCCCCTTCTGTGGGGTTTGAAGCAAAAAAATACCTCTTCAATATATAAAAAAGAAAGTTACACACTCAAAATGCTATGAGCGTAGCCTCCTTCAGAGGGCTTTTTTAAAAGTTTAAAACCCCTCCTGATGGTTTTGAGTTTTAAATCCCCCTACACAGAGTTTTGAGGTTGAAAACCTCTCTCTTCAATATTATTCTAAAGCAAACTACAGTCACCAGAGATTTTTTAGTTTAAAACCCCCCAATAAATGATTGTGACGATAAAACTTCCCTTTTCGATATAAAATCTAAAGCAAACTACAGTCACTTAATTCCAAGAGCGTAGTCAAGAGAGATTACATATTTCTACCAGTGGCTGGGCTCCATTAATAAAGTGCAGTGACTAGTCATCTGCCGAAATTGAAAAAGACTAAATGTGGCCAAAAAAAAATGGCTAAGACAGATTTTAGGAGTCAGTTATAGAGGTCGGGTTTAAATCAAGAAAATCCTATGCTGAACCTTAGTAAGGTTGTGAAAGAGCGTCGCATGAGGTTTGCGGGACATGTTCTCCGACATAATGAATTACGCATAATAAGAGTTACGATCACATCCTAGTACAACTTAGTGCCACACTTTCATGAAGGTTCTTAGAGCATAGGAGAAGAGGCTTCAGACATTGCCAGTGACAGATTTTTGTGGAAACAGCTTGCCGTAAATGCGCCGAACTGCGCGGGAGGGTCTAAGTCAGTAAGAATAGCACATTAGGTTTTTGAAATAAAACTTTTTAATAGCAGGATAATGCACTGTAGATACCTCAGAATATGCATTATTTTGGCTTTCAATACCGGAAATAGTGCTTGGTGCTCCCCCAGACCCCCTTGCTGGCAAGGGCGGGGAGTCTACAATTTTTCCACTAAATCCAGGAAGAACATATTCTAGGGCACAATAAACGTCTTCCGAAAGAATAAAGGGTAAGAATGTAATAAAGATTAATTATGTACACATAAACACATACATACATATATATTTTTTTTAGAGGGGGGGGGGCGAGGCTCGGGGAGGGGGGAATCCTTCGACCCCCCCCCTCGGAAAAAAATCCTGGCTACGCCCATGTAAGATACTAAATCAAATTGGAGCATGTCTTTCCAGAAAACTGGTAACCAGTTACACAGACTAAAAATTCAAACTATATAGGCCTAGTTGTTATAATAAACGAAAAAGTGTAAAGAAATCGCCCTATTATATAAAAACAAAACTAACAATAAGGATAATTATTAAATGAAGTTTTGTACCAATAAAAAAAGAATCTATAAAACTATAGGCTACAACTAAATACTATTTAACCTTTTGGTTAGGCCAATAATAGAAGATGCATTCGCTGCTTTGGGACCCCTCAGCTCAGGATAACATATTGAAACTACAACAGACACAAAATAGAGCAGTGAGATTTATAACGATTATTCTTTGAATTTATAGACGCTTCAAGATAGAAGACTTAAAAAGTAGCAATAATACATCAACACTGCACCATAATTTACAAATACAAAAGTTTAGAAAAATACTCAGAAAGACACAAAGATAAAACTACATTTCTTGTTCCATGAGCTAAGACAATTTCGTTCAAATGCTCCTTCTTCCCTATAGTGCTATAATATTAGAGCATGGAATGGGTTGCTTGAGGAAAACCAACCGCTTAGCAGAGTAGATTGACACGTAAAACGCGTAGGAAGTAATCATCATCTTTTTTTTGAAGTGACATCTGTACTTTATAAGTTAATATGAGTTTAGGTCTCTAATTAACATGTACGACTAGATTAACTCTTGGTTAAGTGTAGGAAGTAAAATTAGCTTCTCTTCTGTTTTTAAAGAACTTCCGATCCACGTACAACTTGCGCAATGAGAAGCTTATGGTCATCAATAAATACGGCTAGGGCTTTCCGTATACCTTTGACTGTGAGTATGTGCTTATTAAAAGACGTGCAAGAGTGGACGTGTTTAAGTGTGTGTGTGTTGATTGTGAAGAAGTTCGAGTGTGAGAGTGGCTTGCTGTGCTCCTCTTTGCGCTGACCTCGCCTCGAAATTTGATACTTCAGCTACCTGTGTGAGCAGCACACGGACTTTTGCTGCTCGGAAAGTTTCCTCACACAGGTCTTTTTCTAAAAGATGGCGGATTGTTATCAACATGAGCTGGACATTGATGCTCTACCCCCACCAGGTTTCAATGAGTAATTTAGAACATTTTTTGTTATTGAATACCTAATTTTGGCCTACCGTTAAATATTTTGTTAGAAAAGTATTATTTATCAATTTAATTAGGTGTTGACAGTGTTGTTGTTTTTTCATGAGGAGGCCTATTTTGTTACCGTGATCAAAACAAAAAATAATGTAGAAAATAGATATATCACATCGAGTCGCTATAGCGCCTTGTGAAAACTTTGTTAATGACTACAATAAAGGGAAACAATTGTTACGCAATAAATTGTGTATAATTGCAATGTCTAAGTTGTGTCCCTTCTGGTGTCAGGCGTAAAAAAAATTCTTTTTTAAATTCAACATGGCGACTTCACTAGATCCATCATAGTGTTTATAGATAGATAGATCTAAATTTAGATTACATCTAAGAGTCCAGACAAAATCTAAGAGATCTAAAGTCAAAGTAATGAGTAATCGGAAATTGAACTTAATAGAAGTTTGAAGTTTCAAATGTATGATTAATAATAAGTACTAAAGTAGTCTATATCATAAAAAAATTCATGTCAATTAATCTAATAAATTATAAATTCTAATTGATTTAAAAGCCAAAGGTAAATAATAATATTGTTTATTATTATTATTATTTATTCTATTTATTATTTATTAGAATTAGATCTATTCTAGTCAGACTAGTCTAAATCTAATTTAATTAAAATTAACAAAATTAATGTTAATTATATATATAATAATATAAATTATATACTAGATCATAGTAGATCTAACTAATTAATATAAATATTAAATTAAATATTATAGATCTAGAGTCAGTAGTCAGTAGAGTAGTTTATCGTCATGTAGGTTTATTTATGCTGTTCGGACACCTATCTATAGACTGAACTATACTACTATAGACTATAGTATAAAAATAGGCTAAAATTTCAAAGTTTGACTTTGACAGCACATTATTTGACAGTCACAATGGTTCAACATAGAAAAGAAAATCAAGTATCAAAATCTTTTTTAGTTTAAGGAGAATAAGGATGACTACTTATATTTGTACCCCTAACCTATATTTAAGGTCAAAGAGGCCATGTATATGATAATATGTTTTCATTAAAGACTTGTCTAAAGTGGCCATACTTTTCTGACATATTTGTTCAGTAACTTCAGTTTAACATCAGATTCCGTTTTGCAATGAATTTCTTTTATCTCCTGATCACTTCCGTGAAACTTTTCTTTTGCGCTATGAGTTTTCATAAGCATATCATCATCTGGTCTCGATTGCTCTTGACCACGAAATAGTTTATCATCTTTATGCAATTGAGAACCTGACGTAGGACTACAAGTTGTTGTTTGTTGATTTCTCTGCATCAACTCTCTTGGAACTTCATTCTGTTGCTTGACATCATGCACTTCGACGTTTTCTTTTGCTTCAATTAGTTTCAAAGCAATAGATGTCTTCATACCTAAAATTGGGTTTATTTCATTCTTGATCACATACATATCATCTTTGACTTCCACATCGTCGACTTTAAAGTGACTGATGCAACTTCCTTCAGTTCTAATGCTTCATCCCCTAATGCTCGTAGGGTAGTATTTGAGTGCTTTAACTGACTATCAGTTTCTAAAGTGTTTCACGTTGACTTTGATATGACACTAGCTTGTGCCCCTGTGTCAATCTTCATTTTGACTATTTTTCCCATAATATCTTATAACTATAATCTACATCAACCATCCAAACTTTGACATTGTTGTCAGTACCAATTGCCTCAAACCACAACTCATTTACTTGGCTTTCTTGACTTTCATCTTCTAATGCAGTGATGCCCAAAATACGGCCCGCGGGCCGGCGTGGTTTCATCCGGCCCGCCGAAACGTAAGCACAAAGTGTAGAAATTACATTCCCACCCCATTTTTTTTTAAAGGTTGAAAAATGTTATCGTACCTAACTTAGGCCCTGACTTTTCCTCTGATGGCTTGACACCATGACATTTAACATTTGTACATTTACGAAACGGGAAAACAGAGAGTGGAAGAAACTACAAGTGGACTCTGAATGCTTCATCTACCAGGAAAAGTGAACGGATCTTGACTTGTTTGTGGAACATAATAAGACAAGATATTTGTTTTATAAATAAAATTAGCTGTTAAAAAAACAAAACAATAACATAAAAAACGGCATTATAAACAAGTATGGCGGCATTCTTGGTTTGAGCAGAGAATAATAATATTGTTAAACTACGCTTAGACTTAGAGATTGGAGGATTGATAGGAATATTTACCTAAAAGAGAAAAGAAAATGAGTCGTTGGTAAAGCTAGCTAAAATGTTGCTACATTTTAATTAGAGAAGTGAAGCAGCTTTCCGACGAGTTAAAAAAAAAAACAACAGATAAACTTCCACTGTCCCATTAATTAATGTATGTACTAGGTCAACAAGTTTCTCATAAAATTGTTTCAGTTCAATTTCATTTCATTTTTGAACATTTTCGGTCATATGGCCCGTGACAGGAGTGTCGAGACCTAAAATGGCCCGCGGGCCGAATTAGGATGAGCATCACTGTTCTAATGAATTAACAGCCTTGAAGTTTTTGAACGACATTTTGCTGCAAAATTATTTCTCTTTTTACATTTTCGGCAAGTCTGTCCAAATGCTGGGCAATTGCATTTCCCATGAGATCTACCACAATATCTGCAATCTCTAATGACACTTGTTACATGATTCTTTGCCATTTTTTCCTGTGAGCTTTTGACTGGCTTTCTATCTTCTGTCTTCTTTAATTTATAAGCAGCATCTACATGTAGTCCTTTCATATCTATCATTTGGTTCTGGGTATGCTAGTGAGCACGAATTATGCTTGCTGCTTTCTCTAAAGTTAAGTCTACATCTCTCAGAAGTCTCTCTCTCACTTGATCCAACTGTATGCCACATACCAATCGATCTCTGATGAGTTCATCTAGAAGGTTGTCAAACTTGCATTCTTTTGCCAAATTCTTCAAATTAGTATAACATTGTTAAAACGTTTCACCGTCCGATTTCTTGTGAAGAATTTAAATCTGTCGTACACAGTGTTGGACTTAGGCAAAAAAATGATTCTCAAACCTTTCAATTACTTTGTCTACAGTATCATCTTCACAGAAAAGTATTGTAGATGTCTCAAGTGGGTTCACCGATCATGTGTAACAATAAAGCTTTCTTCACTGGCTCGGGCTTCGTATTCTTTTCAGTGGTGACCATAAACAGTTCAAAACTGTCTCCATTTTTTCCATCTTTCAGATAGATCACTATCTGGTGACAACGGTTTAGGAGGTTCGAATAATTCCATTATTCGTATAGATTCTAGATTCTATGTCTAGATGTAGATCTAAAACAAAATGAGCTAACGACATCACTTGAGACAAATAAAATGTACTTTTAGCAATTTAGAAACCAATACCTGTTACCAGCGTTTTAAACCAATCTGACACTAGATCTGACATCAAATCTGACACCAAATCTGTCACAAGATCTGACACCAAATCTGACACCATGTTCTGTTGTCACAGATAAATAAATAACATTAACCTACTGTAGACATTAATTAATAATAATAATAATAACGGAGACTGTTTATCCAAATAGACATAGAAGACTATCTTTTTTATTTCCATCCAATCCTTTTGCTTTCGCACAAAACATAAACAACAAACAATGACTTAATATAATATAATATTACAACAGATAGATCTTTTTAAACTGAGTTTATTGATACCTCATTTATGTTTCTAAGTTAATTAAAGCAGAAGTTATAGCAATTTTAGTGGCGAAATTTTTGACTATATTTTTAAAAAAATTGTGACCGAAAAAGGAAAATTTTGCATTAAAATGCTGTAACTTATTAACTATTTGAGTTATTTGCATGACATTTTCACCAGAACTGCATGATTATGTCATGATATTTATTTTTATTTCAAACAAGGGATAGACTTTGACAAAATTTTCTTATTCATTTTTAAAGTGAGGTTACTTGTAAAAAAGAAACGATCGACAAAGAAGTCCTATTGTTGTGAAAGAAATGGGCACAATTAATCAGATTAAGGATGATTTTGAGAATAAAGCCACATTATACTAGACCACACATTGTCTCAGCCTTATATACTGCTGCAGAGAAACACCTGTTTCCGGTAACCAAAAAAAATCGAGCTATTCCGGAAAATCAAAGTACCTAAACTAGGTATTTAACTTCATTCAATGTACAAGCTCACTCCAAACATTTGCCCATTTATTCTCTATAAAAAAACAACAACAAAAAAACAAATATAATATAAGATCATTAACATTGATGTCCAAAACTGGCTGTTTGAAATAAATTTTGGTAAGAAAATCGTAATTTAATTCAAACACGCTATTAATTTTTTTTTGTATGGAATCAAAAATTTGGCTTATGACTCAAATAAATCAGCTCCAAAAACAGAATAAATATTGCCGGGCTCATTAGCATAGACTTAGCCAATCTAAAAATATAGTCGTAATCCTAGGAAGAGGTAAAGTCAGGGGCGTAACTAGGGATTTGGGGGCCCGGGGGGATTGACCTCTTTGGGGGCCCCTTGCATTTTGACATTCGACAATTGACATGAGATAATGTACGCAAAAATATATAAGCCCAAAATCAAATTGGTTCAGTATATCAGTAAACTTAACAAAAAAATAATCATGAAGACTCTTTTAATGAATAATACCGTTGTTTATTAGTTTAAATACTGCACAAGTGACAAATCTAAATTGATATCGCTTCACATCGTGCATTCTGTGCTGCAAAGTCATCAACTACATCGATACTTTCTAGTATTTGTGACTTCACTGACATTAAAGCCATGATAAGCCTTTCTTGCGTCATTGTGCTCCTGTGATAGTTTTTGATGAACTTGAGCTTTGAGAATGATTTCTAACATGACGTAATGAAAGTGGCCTGAGTTAGCGGTATTCGGAGGAGGTTGCAAAGTTTGAGCACACATAATTCCCATATGAAGCCTTTTTCCTCACTATGTCTATTGGTGATTGTATTACTGGTTTGTTGATGAAAAGTGCTCGTGCATCAATAACATCATTGAAAAAGCCATTTTCCATTTATTTCATCATACAAACAGGAAAAGTAGCACAGTTTGTCATAAGCCTGTCTTCATCTAACAGGTGTCTTGGTTCAAGAAGAAACCCAAAGGTATCCATTTTCTTTCCAGCCTTTGGAATCTGCCCTTCATCTCCATATGAAATCTGTCCGGCACTTCTGTCGCAACATGTTTGAATTGCAGTTCTATTGACAGTCCTACATTAGAACTCAACTTCCCATCAAGTCTTTTCTTTCTTCTGGTTGTTTTGATTATAGGGAATTCATAGTATTCACTACCTTCTTTTGCTTTTTCGATGGATTCGGTTTTTGTCAGTTTCTCATATTTTGCAGAAAGCATGAAAGGGTACTAATTTCTTTAGCAGCTTCCCGTATATGCAGTCCAGACTTTTGTAGTTTCTTCTGAACTATATTAATTGGGCGCAGGAGCTTTGACCAGAATTCAAGATAGGCAAAAAATTCTTAATTTTCCACTGCATGAAGAAGATTCTGTGCTAATATTATATGGTATTACGTCAGTGTTGGTTGTTAATGTTTTGTGCGAAAGCAAAAGGATTCAGAGCATACAAAAGTGGGAAAGATCCATATATCGTTATGCTCGAGTATAGAAATACTCCGATAAGTGGACTGCCGTATTTACCATCACAACTGCTGACGAGTAGAAGACTCAGGGAATCATTCCAACTGATCCCAAACTATTGAAACCATCGGTAGCTGAAAATGCAGACACATTACTCAACAAAGGACAGATGAAAAGCAAAGTGAAATACGATGCAAAAGCTAGACTACCTAAAGATTATTCTGTCGGAGAGTTCGTCTAGGTCAAACATGGCAGAAAGCAGTTGTCATAAAAAAAACAATCAGCACCCAGATCTTACATCATAAAGACAAACGATGGAAAAACATACAGAAGAAATCAACACTTTTTGAATAAGAGTTTCGATGAAGACATCTCTGGGTACTATGATACCGATGAAAACAATGAACTGCAAACTGTTGGAACAAACGAAACAGACAATTATAGACCAACGTCTAGAGAACTTGTTGTGCCAGTCAAGACAACCAAAAGTGGACGAATTGTTAAAGTTCCTAGTAGACAGGGCCGGCCTTAGGCCTCTGCAGCCCCGTGCTTTCAAAGGCCCCGCGCTAATTCTAAGTATTTAATTAAACCATTATAATGTAAATAAATTAACAGGGTTTTCGCGACCTCCTGATTTTCCAGGGCCTCCAGGAAATCTCATGAAAAGGCAAAATATACGATTAAGTCCTGAACTTTTTTTTGAATTTATTCAAATCTCCTGAAGAATAGACCAAATTGACATTTTGGGGATGCCAATAAATAAAAAGTGGCATTGCGAGCTTTCATTTGATAAAAATTTATTGCAAAGACGAAAGTAGGCCTATTTTCTAATTAAAAAAAAATGATTTTGACATTATGCTTATCCCTACCTAGACTAGGCCCCGCACGATCCCTTTCGCATAGGGCCCCGCAAATGCTATGGCCGGCCCTGCTAGTAGATATCACTCTTAAGAACTTTAAAAGGAAGGGTGTGATAATAACTTCAAAAGAAAGGATGTGCTAATATTATATGATAAAAATTACGTCATTGTTTGTTGTTTATGTTTTGTGCGAAAGCAAAAGGATTAGATGGAAATAAAAAGGGAGTTTCCATTGAATGGAGGAAAGATGAATAGAGGGGTTATAACTCAAGTGTGAAGTTTAATTCTGAAATTATAGAGGCCAAACTCGAATAATGGACTGTTTTAGCATTATTAAGAATAACTTTTAGATCTGTTATACTCGATTCTGTAAATTTTGCTTCAAGGTTAATTAGTGTAGCCATAAAATACTCGCCATTTAGATCTATTATTAGTAAAGGTAACAAGATACCTTGAATTCGCTGTATATCATGCAGTTTTATTCGTGGCAACAAAGTTTAAAATGTAAAACTAACTTTAAAAAAAACTTTGATCTCTGTGGGAAAAAATATTTGTAAAGTGTCAACAAAGTCAACGTACTGATAGACCTAGATCTAGGTTTAGTCTTTGTGATAAATTTAATCCATAAATGTTGAAAAAAAAAGACACCCGTTGACACTATTTGTCAATGAAATATATTAATTTATGTATTTACAAATAAATATCGGACACCCATTTGGGGCCCCCCTCCCCCATGTGGGGGCCCGGGGCGGATTTTCAAATTCTCCCCCCCCCCTTAGTTACGCCACTGGGTAAAGTCATCCTGGTAAGTTGGTAACATAGGAAAAAACAACTTGACTTACAAATTTGAAATTCTTTTTTCTTACATAAAAAGATAGCTAAATGGAAGGAAATTGGGTTAGAATCATTGGAAAATGGACAAGCACATTATACAGCGAACTAGTTTCATATTAAATATCAAAATAAAGGTGTAATGACCACAAAAACAGCGAGTGTTCAAATTCATGTAATGTCCGGATTAAATAAACTACTCTAATTATAGTTAGATCTAGATCTAATAATTCTAATTAGATCTAGTTTAAAATTATACTTATAGAGTCCAGACTACTTATTATAGGCTAAGCTCTGCCCCTTAAGTAGTATTGGCTTAACAATGGTGCTAAAGAGCCTGATCTTGTTGGTGGTGCTTATTTTTGTTAGATCCCCAGGGTTCTTCAGCTGATGGAAGGCTACTTGAATTTTACCAATGGGGGTTCTGACATTTGCATCTGTTCCTCCATGGTTGTCTAGAATACTGCCGAGATAGGTGAAGCTTTCCACCTTTTCTATCACCTCGCCTTGGACTGTAATGGGTGTGTTGTTGGACGCCTTTATCTTGAACAACTTGCTCTTCCCTCTGTTTATGGTAAGACCCATTCTTGCTGAATTGTCCACAATAGATGCTTTTCTTTTCCTGCTTCTGCTGTTGTGTGTGAGAAAGAAAAGACAGGTCATCTGCAAAGTTTAGGTCATCTAGCTGTTTCCACAGTGTCCACTGTATACCGTTCCGCTTCTGGTCTTGCTGTCTTCATGACCCAATCTATGGCTAGCAGAAACAAGAAGGGAGAGAGTAAACAGCCTTGTCACACTTCTGTTTGGACTTCAAAGAAAGGCGATCTTAGTTTCAGCTCCAACTATCAAGGGATAACACTCCTGTCTATTCCAGGAAAAGTGTTTAACTGCATTCTGCTAAATGGAATGAAAGATGCTGTAGATCCACATCTCTGTGACCAACAAGCCCAGCTTTCAAAAGGAGAGATCATGCACAGATTAGATAGCGACGCTACGCATAATTTTGAACAGTCCATGTAATGGAACTTCCCTCTATACGTCCGTTTTATAGACTATGAGAAGGCGTTTGACAATGTGGACAGACAGACCTTCTAAAGACTTCTGAGACACTATGGAGTGCCTGAAAAAATTACAAATATCAGGAAGTCATATGAGGGGATGACTTGCAGAATAGTGCATGGCAGACAACTGACAGACGCATTTAAAGATTTTACTAATGGTGTTACTCTAATCTAATTGGAATACAGTGGAACCTCGAGATTTGTGTTTAATTCATTCCAGACCTCTGCTCGTAAGTTGATCTACTCATATCTCGAACGAATTTTCCTTTATAAAATATAAGTAAACGCAATTAATTGGTTCTAACCCTATATAAAGTCCCAAAGTTACCTATGCTGAAAAAGACACATGCTATGAATTAATAAATGTACATGAAACACATTTACATAAACAATAAAATAAATAATGAAATGAGAAATGCAGAAAAGATATGTATAAAATGTTTGTAAAGCAATGGTAAATGTACGGAATATTACCTGGGTGGCTGACAACTGCGGCTGAGGAGGGGAAGGGGGGAGGACGAGTTGCACAGAACTAAGGCTTATTTTCTTGCGACCCATGATGCACAAGAATAATTCAGATTAAAATCACTAAACTCGCTAGCTACAACACTCACACTACCGAGACGAGCCTTTGTTAAGCGCTGTCATATGTGCGAATAGTGGAGATCATGGTATACACACTCTGCTGTTTTTGTCCAAGTAGTGGCTGAGGCAACTTCTCCCCATTTTGCCAGGCTGGCATTTATGGTTCCTATTCCGAGTGAGAACGGAAAGATCTGATTTCGCACAATCATCATCGATAGGTTTTAGCTATTAAGCTCGACTCATTACTCAAATTGTTGCTCGTAAAACAAACAGAAATTTTGCTCTCAACGCTGCTCACATCTTGAATTACTCATATGTAGAGTAGCTCGTATCTTGATATTCCACTGTGTTGATTTGTTATAAATCTCAATGCTCTATTTTGTATTTATTCCAGTTTCTTTGTTTTCTTGAGTTGAGGGATCCCGACAGAGGATGCTTATTCTAATATTGCCCTAACTAAAGTCAAATTGCATTTTAATTTTATGTTCTTGTTTGATTTGTAATAATTTCTTTTAATAAATCCTAATGTTTTGCTTGATTTTTAAAATAATGTCACCAATATGGGGATTCCATGATAATTTTCATTTATTATTACTCCTAGATATTTTGAGTTTTTAGTCTGTGTGACTGGTTTACCATGAATAAGATTTTATAAGGGGTGTTTGTTTTAGTTTTTATGTAACTCTTAATAACTGGCATTTTTCTGGGTGGAAAGACATGCTCCAATTTCATTCCCTTTTTCTGTAATTCTTCTAATTCTTTTTGTAAAATTTCTGTATCTTGTGTTGATTTTATTGTTCTATATATTATGCAATGATTGGCTGCCTGGTCTTGCAGTATGCGCACCAGACTGTCAATGGTTCAGACTTCTCGATGACTAGATGATAGAATGATAGATATTAGAATACCTGTAATCTAGATCTAGATTGTAGATTGAATTCTAGATCTAGTGTCTAATTCTTATCATCTGTCTAGATTTATCTAGAATCATCTAGATCTAGACAAGTGTCCCCATCACTCAGCAGCACTGACTCACTCATGACTGACACTATAATGACTAGATAAGAGCTACATGCTGTTTATAGTATACTGATTGCTTCTCTTTTGACTTGTCATATTATTTTTGATAAAATCACAATAACCTGTTAAAATAGTCTGTTTAATGGCTAACCTAGTTATTTATGTTTTAGAACTTTATTATGTTATAAACATACAATTTTATAACAAGAAGCAATTCTATTTTGAGATTTTCTTGTAAGTATCAATGTATCTTTTATTTGCCCCGAAATATGGTGCTAATATGTATATAAGGATAAAGCCCACTCATTTATTTCCCATTTTAATGACATAATTAGTGTTATAAATAATCATAACTCTTATTCTATTTCATTGACCTTAAAATGATTGTTGAAATCTTAAGTTTCACTTGGTCTGACATTTCCAAGGTCTCAATAGTTCCCTTCCATGTTTATTTTAATTTGGAATGTTTTCAAAGAATCAACAAATGAACCTGTGCCTAGACTGTCTCCGCAATGTTTGTTCCAGTTGTGTTTCTTCAGCCCATGTTTCAACCATACTGTTTTCTCTTAAAAATTTCAAAATAGGAGCTGAGTTGGCATAGTTTTTTTACAAGACCAAACATTTGTACTTTTGTAAAGTGTTTAATTCTTCTTTTGGTAGAATATGTTGTGTAAAAAAATGTACTTACTTTTGAATGCATTCATCACAAAAGTCACTTAGTTGAATCATGCATCGGCGAAAACCAAGTTTTGAAAACTATTATAGGTAGTAGCCTACTATTGTTTTATTGTGAATTTCTGAATCATATTGGTTTTATATTGAAGTTGTGCACTTGAATCACTAATTTTATATAAACTCATATTCCAGTGACTCTAGCTCTCCTCCACCTAAAATGGGAAGAGAAAAGAAAAGTTTTAGTGCAGTCAAGTATATCTTTTTTGGCTTTAATGTTTTTGTTTGGGTAAGTAGATCTAGGCCTACAGTTTTATTATATATATCTATATCATATTTGGCACTAGCTTTTATCCACAAGTTATGCCTGATATTTTAATATTTTTGGTTCACTGAATTATTTATCTAAATTGCTATTTATTCCAACTAGTTTCTGACACCAGCCATTGTTTTCTCAGCCATTTTATATTTGATTTTCTTATTGTAATAAATTCTAATGTTCAGATGTTATAGATAGATGTTACTTTTGAATTATTTGCTTTAAATAAATTGTAATACCTTTATTGTTGTATTATATTTTAGCTTTTGGGATGTGGCATCTTGGCTGTGGCCATTTGGTTGTGGGCATCGAGAGGACCTAGTACAGCTGTCATACCCACATATTCATTCCTGAGTGCTTCCTCTTTGTGCATCATTTCTAGTGTAATCATCCTGATCATTGGTTTCATGGGATGCTGTGGTGCTTTCTTAGAAAACCAATGCCTCTTGATTGGGGTAATTTTCTTTTTTATTTGATATTTTTCAAATTTTTAAAATGTATTTTTATATGCAAACTATTCATTATTACATCTTGTATGTATCTTGGGACAGAAAGTAAGTTTGATCAATTAATGAAAGACAATCATTAATAATTTAACTCTAACTCCCCTGTAAAATACAACCTGGGTTGATAGTTACAATTTATTGCATAAAACCTACATCCCAGGCAGACTACAAATCTAACAAAATCACTCTTTTTTTTTTTAAAGTTTGTTCTAGATGTGATCATTATCACATCATGTCTTAATTTGTAATGATAATCTCATTTGGTTGAAATTTTAGTTAGTTTTTTGTTTTATAAATTTTAGGTGTTCCTTCGGAATTGAAAATCATTACATGTTTGCCCAAACCTCTATCTGGATAGCAGCGGTTGACAACTGGCTGGGTTTGAAATAAGAACCATCCTGATGAAAATCCGAAGTGCATACCACCATTTGAAAACACTTCTTAACCCTTGTGTAGCTTTTGTGTTGGTTACAAAATTATTTGGTCACCCTATCATGCAAAACAAGATATAGCTGCTCAACCACATTTTGTTTATTCTACAGTTAAAAGTTACTTTAATGAAAGTTTTGCTTTTTCAAATATGGTGTTGTTTTTTCAGTACTTTATTCTAGTGTTGCTGGTGTTTGCTTTAGAAATCACTGCTGGTTCATTGGGATTTGTTATGAAAGACAAGGTAGTTGCAAGTCTTTATTATTTGACTATATTGTTTTTAAGCTCCTAATGTATTAACGCAATAACACTTTTTTCTGGTTTGAAGAAGCTACCCTTAAAGTCTAAGTAAGGAGAGGTAACATGAAGTAAGAAGAAATTCTAAGAAAAATATATATAAAAAAAATATATATAAGATAAAAAATTAATAAACAAGTAAAAAAAAAAAGAAAAATATGTTTAACTACTTTCTACCTTTAGAATAAAAAACAAGCTTAAATAATATGTAGGCTTTATTGGCTCTGTTGTTATAAATATTTTCAGAAAGGAAACAATAAAACAGCCATAAACATCCAGTTTTCACAAATAGATAGTCGTCTTGCTCTGGTTCTGAATGAGACATGATGAACTCTTGTTATTTGAAAGTTTAAAACATGCTTCTAACTTCCTATCACAATGTACTGCTTTTGGCGTCTACTGTAAACAGCGCACCTTACTGCAATAGGCACTAAAGGGTTAAATTGTAGATCTAATAAGTACTCACTATTTGCTTGGGATTCCCATTGTAAATTTGAAACCTGGAGTAGGCGTTAAAAGTTAAATTTTTTTTCTTTCAACTTCTAATTTTCATTTATATCTTAAAGTAATTATTTGTATATTTCACATTTTAGATTCGGGATGTGATATATAAAGAGTTGGCTAGCGGAATCAAATATGACTATCGAACAGAGGTACAGTTAAATGATCAGTCCAAAAATAACAGTTTTTATGACAGAGATGCCAGGGGATGGTCTACATCATTGGATACACTTCAGAGAGATGTAAGTCACATGTGGTGGACTCATTTTATTTATAAATGCATCTGGCAACAATGCAAGATAAATAGACTTTTTGGAAGTTAAGTTGGGGGGGGGGGGGTTTAAAGCAAATAAAATATGTATACTGCTTTTGCAAAGTTCATGTTTAAATTCATATTTGTTTGCATTTATATCTAATGTAATATGTGTTTGATATTTCATGTTTAAAAAAAAAAAGCTTTGATTGAATTTTTCATAATGTGTTTTGAATTGATAAATAGTTCCTTATCCATTAAAATGAACTGCAGTGTATTAGTATTTTCAGCACCAGTTTTGAAACTTAAACAATGAAGATACTACAAATACAGCTTGTTAGTTCTTGCTGATCGCACTCTGTATAGGCACTTATATAAATAGAGATTAAAACTATACAATCATTAGTTTTCTTAGTTAATTTCAGGAATCCCTATTTGTGTTTGAAAGGCTCTTAGAAAGAATGGGTCCTACATATTTTAATTATAACATATGAAATAATATGTATAGATTTGTTTTTACTCTGAGTATTTTATTAATGTTGTTTTGGGATTTGTAAACTGATATTATGGTATTAATGTTAACTATGTCTTTTAGTGTCCCTAAATTTGACAATCTTATAGTAATACATTGTAATTTATCACCTGTAGTGTTACTATAAGCCATTTACATTCCAACTGTCATTTTCCTATTGATATTAAAGATGTATTTCTAAATAATTAATAAATATAAAAAAATAACTATTTTAAAAAAACAAAGCTTATATTGAGTGTACTTGTATCAATTAGTTTGGATCAGTCATGTAATTTATGTAATTAAATAACAATAAAAAAAAACATTTATAACAAAAAAAAAAAGGAGTGGAACAACCAGAATTCAAACTCTTGGCTCAAGGCTTCTGTAGCAGACACGGTAACCACAAGGAAGATTGTATAGTTATCTATTATTTCTATAGTCTCGTCCTATTTTTCAGGTTTGTATTTGTGTTCACTAAGACTCAGATAATAATAATAATAATAATAATAATAATAATCTTTATTATCCGTAAGGAAATTTGTCTTACAATTTGTGCATTACACCAAACAAAAAACATTATAACTATAAGAAACCAAAGTGTACATTCACACCAGACTCACTCATAATTTACATGTGACAAAGTTTATACCAGATTGTTCTTATTTAATGATTTGATTGCCAGGGGAACAAAAGAGTGTTTGTGTCTGTTTGTCTTTGCTATCGGTGTCTTGTATCTCTTTTGTGATGGTAAAATCACAAAATCCTGACACAAAGGGTGATTCTTTATTTCGAGGATCTTGTTAGCTTTTTTTGAAATGTTTGTCTCAAACAACTGCCCAAATGGGGTTTGTTTTTTGCCAATGATTTTGCCAGCAGCATTTAGGATTCTATAAAGTTTATTTTTATTTTTAATGCTCAGATTGCCATACCAGGCAGAGATATTGAAACTTAAAATATTGCAGATATGAGCGTGATAAAACATAGCCAAAGCCTTTTCGCTAACATTAAACGAGGACAGTTTTCTTAGTAATCGTAATCTTTGCTGCCCTTTTTTGCTGATATAATCAGTATTTGCAGTAAAATTTAGTTTATTGTCTAGGATAGTACCAAGGTATTTAAAGGTTTGCACAATTTCAATAGTCTCTCCAGCTACAGAAACAATATCATATTCCTTCTTGTCCCTACGAAAGTCGATTATCATTTCTTTGGTTTTTTTTACATTTAATAATAAAAAATTATCTTTACAATATTTTTCAATGTGTTCTATTTCTTTGAAATACTCATTTACGTCTGAGCTCTCTGAGAGCAGGGCAAGAAGAGCCGCATCATCAGCGAATTTTGTGAACGAGCAACAAGAACTGTCGGATTGAAAGTCATTGGTGTACAAAATGAACCACAATGGCGATGTCACAGCCCCCTGGGGCGCCCCTGTGTTAACTATGCGTTCATTAGATATAACATTGTTTACCCTAACCCTCTGAGCTCTCTGGGTCAAAAATTCATTAGCCCATAGTATTATGTATGGACTAATCTGCAACGCTTTCATCTTTTCAATGAGTAAATGAAGTTGTATAGTGTTAAAAGCTGATGAGAAATCAATAAAGAACAATCTTACATAAGTGTTCGGTAAGTCCAGATGTTTGTACACACAGTTTAGAATATTTAGAATGGCATCGTCTACACCTTTACCCTTTTGGTAAGCAAATTGTAAAGGGTCTAACTTATTACAAAGATCATTCAGAAGAAACATTTTAACCAATTTTTCTAAACATTTAGACACAATGGAAGTAAGTGAAACAGGTCTATAGTCATTCATTTCCTTCGGTTTGGAAACCTTTGGCACAGGTACAATTATAGATGACTTCCACACAGGTGGTATCTCATGGTTTAGTAATGAAGTAGAAAAAATATCTTGGAAAGGTTCAGCTAGTTGTTCAGCACATTCTTTTAAGATTCGCCCTTTTATTCCATCAGGCCCACCAGCTTTCCTTGGGTTGACGTTTTTGAAAATGTTACAAACTTGCTCTTTAGTAATCGCTAAATCAGCTTATAACACAGCTTTAGTCAATTACAATTTCTTTCCCTTGTTTGAGATACCAAACAAAATAATTAATTAACTTATTTGTTCATTTTTTTTTATTGACTCTTGTTTGGTCAGGTCAAAGAAATATCTGTGCAAAATTTCAGCTTGATCCAAGTTTGGGTGTGGGAGAAATAATGTGTACAAACTTTTTACCAGAGAGACAGACATAAGCTTTGTTAAAAACCTTCTGTGCTGTAGACTATTAATGAAATAAAATCTTTACTTAGACATGCAGTTATGTCTCATAAAATAACTTGTATTTATTCTTTAGCTTCAGTGCTGTGGCGTTGACAATCACACAGACTGGTACAACATTCAGGCTTGGCCCAATGAGCAGAAAGTTCCAGACTCCTGTTGCATCCATCCATCAATTAATTGTGGGTTTGGTGACCCATCTCTTTGGCACCAAAGGGTGAGTTTAGATTTTAATTATTACACGAGTTTTGTGATAAGATTTGAGCAAAGTTTTTCTCAACTTTTCAAACCAATGTAAATCATTTTTAACATTCAAAATGCATGCTCTTGTTAGTATTAGTATTTTTTTCATTTGTATGAGGCCCTGTGTTTTTATGAATTTTCTTTAGGCCCCATTAGAACATTATACAAATCAGTTTTAGTTTGCTAATTTAAACTTCTAACATTATCTATAGATTGATATTGTACTTTTGAGTCTAAGTATAATTTGATTTTATATTATAAATTTTAATTATAGATTCATTAAATTAAAAAAAAAAAGGACTTTTATGTCTACATTCCTAAAAATAAAAACAAAACTTTTTAAATAGTAGCAGTCATATTTGATTTAATGCCCTTTCCTTTTTATTATTTTGATGTTGTATTATTGTGTCATGGAAACAAATATATTTTTGTATCATTATAATTTAATTCTAAGGGTGACACTACAGTTAAGTTTCACTCTATGAATTTTGATTCTTGTACTGTTTTATCTAATGACTGCTGACTCTTGGACTCTAGGGTTGCCTTGAAGAAGTTGAGTATTGGTTTACCAGAAACATGTACATTCTGGGGGTGACTGGAGTTACCATTGGATCAGTACAAGTACGTTTATTTTCCAATCTAAATTAGTTTATTGTAGACTCTTCGGTTCCTTTACAATCCTGACTCTGTGTTGTGCTTGACTGGGTTAACTGGACAGGTTAACAAAGTAGGTCACAAAAAAATAAAAAATGTGTTATCAGTTGCTAAAGAATTTTCAATTTGAGACTTAAACCAGTTGTTTTGTAAAGAAAAGGTAATGTGGTTTCTGGAAGGGTATTTTGTAAAGAAAGGTAATGTGGTTTCTGGAAGGGTATTTTGTAAAGAAAGGTAATGTGGTTTCTGGAAGGGTATTTTGTAAAGAAAGGTAATGTGGTTTCTGGAAGGGTATTTTGTAAAGAAAGGTAATGTGGTTTCTGGAAGGGTATTTTGTAAAGAAAGGTAATGTGGTTTCTGGAAGGGTATTTTGTAAAGAAAGGTAATGTGGTTTCTGGAAGGGTATTTTGTAAAGAAAGGTAATGTGGTTTCTGGAAGGGTATTTTGTAAAGAAAGGTAATGTGGTTTCTGGAAGGGTATTTTGTAAAGAAAGGTAATGTGGTTTCTGGAAGGGTATTTTGTAAAGAAAGTTAATGTAGTTACTGGAAGTGTATTTTGTAAAATACTATTTAAGAAAGACTGAGATGCATATTGGAGTCATTGTTGGTCATTTCACAGTCAGACAATCTCCAATATTGTCAGTTCATTGTAATAATATTTTAATGATTTATTTTTTGTTTTTATCCCTGATTCATTTCAATGTTAGGATTCTTAAACTCATTCCATGAATTGATTTTGACTTCAATGAACTACATACTATGTTACTTCGTGTATAATTGGGCTGTTGAAATAATACTAATAATACAAATACTGAAATAGTTTCATCTAACACCACACTCAGGGTTTTCACTAAAAAGGATTTGTGACCCAAAGAGCTCTTCCTAAACAAAAGTTAAAGAAAAACTGTTCATGATTTCTCATTGCATTGTACCGCATATGAAGTTAACAGTAAAAACTGCATTCTATTCCAACCATGAGCTAAATACATTGCTGTAAAGCCATTTTCAGACCTAGGAATTACATGTCTTTTATAGCATTCACTGGGTGTCATCTTTTGGGATTGAAGAAAGCTGCATTGATGTGTAGTTCATTGAGCATTTATTTGATTTGATTTTTTGTTACACTTGAAACAATGCAGCTTCATGAAATGTCTCAATGTTCATTGTCTTTCATCCCAGATCCTGATCATGGTAGCAGCAGTAGCACAGTTCTGTTACATTCGTAGCAAAAGGTTTCCCTTATAACCACAAGTGTCTGGATCCAGCAGATGACAGTCTAGTGAAATGTTTACTACCTCCGAGCCAGCATCAGTCACTTCAAGTGAACAGAAACATTGTATAGTTTATACCTACCAGTAGATATTGTACATTTGATGATACATGGCATTAGCAAACAAATCATTATTCTTGTAGTGTATACATTGTACACCAGGCTCTTTGGGCTGTCATTAGATCTGTGTAGTTTAAATGAAGACAAGTAGATATGAATTCCAAGTGGTACAGTACACACCTATCAATACTTCCAGTCATTGTAATAATGCTAATTCATTCAAGCTACACACCAGTTTGCTAAGTGTAAGGACATGAACATGAGCTATTTTTTTTTTCATGGCAAATTTTTAATATGTGTGTATCTTTCAGTTTCTTTAACAGTTTTAAAAGTCCAAACAGAATCTGATTGTTGACTTTTGTGCATATTTTCTTACACTGTTATTTCATTTTATGTTCTAATGATTGTTTATTAATAGTTATGACATTTAACAGAATGCATTTATTTGTGTAAAAAAACTGGGTAAATATGTCTGTCTTTATTTGAAAAACAGAGAACATTAACAGATGCTCTGATAAACCTAAAAGACATTATTTTGACTTGATACTTGCATTTTTGTAGCAGATTTCTATGGGGATCCTTAAATGGAAAATTTAAAATTATGATTGACAATTTTTGAAGGATGATTTTCTGATAATCAAGCTTGAACTTGCTTCCAATTTGAAGTTTCTTTCAGACAAGACCAACAACTAGCTGCTCCATATCTGTCAGGACACATTTCCTAAGTGTGTGTATGACACATCTCCTCAGCGTGTGTCAGTACACTCAGTGTGTGTGTCAGGACCTATGTCTCCTCAGCTATAATGATATTGAATTTGTATGTTTATTGTTTATGTACTTGTTAATAGTTTTATCACATTTAATGTAAAGAAAGAGAAACATGTTTTGTTTTGATCTTCACTTAAACAAATGCGTTTTATTCTCTGTGGATATTTTTTTTTTGTGTCATTTTGTGGTCATTTTCTTGACTTATCTCTGTTTATAATTTTTAAATTGTAAGCTATGTATGTAATGTACATCTGTATACAAATTATTTTTTAAACTCATGGTAATCAATGTAAAAATAATGTCAGAAGCAGATACCTAAAAAAGTGTTATGGTTCACATCACCCTTACTATATCAATAGGTAGTGATAAGGATGTGATGTATAGTGCATAGAGTTAAGGCATATAGTTCCAAATGGAGACACAGTCATGAACAAATTATTGCAGTAGATAAATGAGAAAAACAGAAAAAAAATACTTTAAAAAAAACAAAGCTTATATTAAGCATAGTTGTATCAATTATTCTGGATTAAATTTGTAATCGATCTAGACTAATAATAATAAATGTGTGTGATTACAAATATGTTTACCAATTGTTTTTGTTTAGTCCAATGTCATGCTTTTAGCTTTCTCACTAGGCTATGATCCTATCACTTGATTGGACCAGTTGGAAAAAAAGGGGGGGGGGAGGGAGAAAGAAGGGAGTATCTTGGTGATTGATTTTTAAATGCATTTATAAAAGAAAAAAAAAGGGGATTGACCTGAATTTGAATTTCAGGGCTAAAGCCTTCTAGCCTCATCAAACCAGTACTCTAACCACTGTGCCTGGGAAGTGCTTATGAAAATAGAAAGTTTTATATTTATCTATTGTTAGTTTTAAACTTTTCTCTCTACAAAGTATAAAGGGGACTAATTCAAGTTATACCACCATATCAGTCAAGTACAATTTCTTTCCCTTGTTCAAGTTACCAAACAATATAATTAATTACCAATTGGTTAATTTTTTTTTATTAATTTGTTTTGTCAGGTAATAAATAATTGTGCAAAATTTCAACTTGATCTGAAATTGGCTGTGGGAGAAATAACATGTACTAACTTTTAACCAGACAGTGAGTTGATGTAATCTGTAGCATTCATAACACTCTTCCACCATTCTTAAATCTCTATATCATTGTATCCATAAATAACTAGCACTGAACTACAATATAAAACCACATCAACTGTACATAGAGTTATAAAACTCAAAGACATTACTCCACAAATACTCTTACCAGTACCTCAGATCATGTGGACAGACTTTACTTCACTATGTCTACATATTTCAGTGTCAGTCTAAAATACATTTATTCATGCTACAGATAGGAACTATGCATTGAAGGTTTACAGTAAGGAAGCAAGCTTTTTATTTTTCTAAAATGCATTGTAAATGTGTGTACTATTCAAATTAAGATTGGTATAGAAATGGCATTTATTGATTGTGATATTTTTTTTTAATTGAATAAATATTTTTGTTTTCTTTGTTTATGAGCTTTGTTTATTTATACATGTAGAGAATATGTAATGTATAATCTGTAATATGTGATTCATTAAAAGTGGAGGAAATTTAAGAACCAAATCTATTTTACATTATTTGCCGAATGAAAATAATTTATGTTGAAGTTGGTGTTATCATTTTACAGGTCAATCAATGACTTTATTATAATCAACTTTGTATTAATTTAAAAAAAACTGACTAAAACGTTTTATCTGTGAGACTTCTGACACCAAAACAAAAACTTAATAAAATCAGGCTTGTCTTCAAGTCCAAAGATTTTATAAGATAGCATGACTTTGTGTCAATTAATGTTCTTTTTTTTTTTTTATATACATTTTTTATAACATCTTTTTATTTTTGTTTGACAGTTGAAACTAAACATGAACAAATAAATTAAAGATCAGTGTAGTGTAAATAATGTATTAACATAATACAAAACTTCATTTGAAAGCAGATTGTCAAGAAAACAAAAAACAATTTCATAAACTCTGTACCCATATTTCTAGCAGAATTATCTTTAAAACATGGATGCTTTGATGATGAAACAAAAAAAAAAAATCTAAATGTAACTTTATACGGAACAAAGAAATCTAAAAAGTTATTTTATAAAAAAAGGCGACTAAAAAATTGAAGAAACTAAAATAATTCAATAGAGAGAGGGAAGGGTCTTTTCTAAAGAAATGAAATAATTAGTCCCTCAGTTTAATCCTATGTGCTACCTGTCAATATTTGGAACTATTTATGTGCCAGCCTCACCCGCCCCCTTTCCTTTTGTGTTTCCACTAATAAATTCATCGGACGTAGTAAGTCCGCAACAGGTCAAGGACTTTTGGAACCACTCGCATGGACAAAAAATGGGTTCGACCTCCGCCATGAACCAAATGAAATGAAAATTTAGAGCATGTATTTCTGACACGTTGCTGATGGTTTTATTTATAGAGAGACTTAAATATTTATCTTTAATTGGTTCCGGAAGTGACGTATTCTCATACTTAATATTTGCAGCTGGTAATTGTTCAAGTTTGGTAACTTGGCAGAGTTTAAGTCATTGATGAAAATGCATAACTATATTGACCCAGCAACACGCGTAGGACGCAATCATCTTTTTTTTTTTTTTTTTTTTGAAGTAACTTCTGTATTTCATAAGATACAATAAGAGTGCGCTTGGTGGTCATCTATCACACTGGCGCTTGTGGTCAACTGAATACCAGTTCTTTCTGATATGAGGGATGAAGTGTACTTTTGAATGTCATGACATTGAAAGATCAGTTCTCTCCTAGTGATTGTATTTTTATTTTTAATTAGGCCTATAGCCGTCAAAACATTGCACACAATACTTAGATTATTGATGAATACATAAAAAAAAAACGTCCCTGAAACACCGAAGTTTAGATCTAGGTGGCAATAAGCAAAGAATTCTTTTTACTTCTTTTTCCCCGTGCATATCTATTCAAACATAATGAAACATATTTGATATAAAAGCACGGGTATGTATTATATAATAATAATAATAATAATCGTTATTGTCCGTATGGAAATTTGTCTTATAATTTGTGCATTACACCAAACAAAAAACATTATAACTATAAGAAACCAAAGTGTACATTCACACCAGACTCACTCATAATTTACATGTGACAAAGTTTATATCAGATTGTTCCTATTTAATTATCTATTTCACAGGACCTATTCACATTCAGTAGTCAGTTCTTTAGTTTTCAGAAACATTAAAATCACAGTTCATAGTTCATGTCATATTTACTTTGACATCGACTTTAGCAAGTCTTTAAATCTGACACTCAGGAGTTTTCTTTTGATTAAATGCCATTTAATTTTTAAGTCTGCTTGGATTAAAATTATGAACTAATTGTTAATGTCAGGCATGTCAAACTCATTAATGTGTTTGGGCCACATAAAAATAAAAACTTACTATGACCTGAAGGGCCGCAGCCACAAATCAATTGGAAAACATAGCCTACTAGTTTTATGTAAATTAGAAACAATACAATAGAATATAATAATTAATGGTATACCTGTCCCTTATTTATTATTATTAGTTTGTTTATTAGAAATTGCCATGATTACGCATTATTTTCATTGTCCTGATGCTTGACATCTTTTCTGAGATACAAATTTATTAATGTCAGATTGAAGTTTGTTTGTCACTGACACTTTCCTCACTGTTGACAAATTTCCGAAATTCAATTACCGTTCAGATAAATAACTACAATTTTGTCACAGCCACTTCTATATGCTTCGCTTTCAACAAAGAATCTGAATGCAATTCTATCAGCTCTAGTTGCACATTATCAGTAGCATTTCATGAGCCAATGAAGATGGAGATACAAACAACGAAACTTGGTGCTCGTATGAAACAAAGTCACGAAAGCGGTCATTGAAAGCATCTAATAATGATTCCAGTTGTAGGACACTTTTACCAAATGTTGCAGCTGTATTCAATCTTTTTAGCATCACGTTGAGAAGTGAAAAAGATTTTCTCTTGATATTTGATTTATCCACAGTCGTAACTTTGCTTGAAAGCACTTCACATGATCACACGCAGTTGTGTCAATTTTGTCTTTACTTTGAAGTTTCAAATTCAAGTCTTGCAGGTGACCAATGAGGTCAACTACAAATACCAAATTCTGAACCCATTCGTTAATTCGGAAATGTTCAACAGGTTCACCTTTCATGTTCAGAAAAAATACAATTTCCTCACGCAGTGCAAAAAAATTTCTTCAATACTTTATAACAAGAGAGCCAGTGGACTTCTGTGTAGTAGGGAACACAATCAAATCAGTGTCCACGCCAATGTCATATAGAAACATTAAAAATTAGCGATGGGTTAAGCCACGGTCACGAATAAAATTGATAGCGACTGAAACTGGTCTTAACACATGTTGTAACTGTAATTGCTTTGCACATAATGCTTCTTGGTGAATGATGCACTGAAAATGAGCAAATTTAAGATTGTCACAAATCTCTCTTATTTTTGCAAGCAGCTTTGCACCAACACAATTTCTAACCCCAATCATGGTTGGTGCGCCATCCGTTGCTAGACTAGCTAGCTTTACCAAGGTAAATTGTACTGTAATATCACTTCTTGTAATGTCTCAAAAACATCCTCGCTTGTTGTGGTGTTTTGCATAGAACAGAGCTCCAGTCGTTCCTCATGTATCTCAAAATTCCTGTCACAAGCCTTTATGAATATCACCAACTGTGCTACACCCGTTACATCAGTTGACTCATCGAGAGCCAATGAAAAGAATTAAAAAATCAGCCATTTTGTTCTTTTGTTTACGCCAGCTGACTGACATGTCATTTATTTTATCTGCCGTATGTTCCTAGTTAATGTTATTTCTTTGAATGTTTCACCTTTTCTGGACAAATTACTTCGGCATCTTTAACGATACACTCCTTCATAAAATCCCCTTCACTAAATGATTTGTAACAAATAGGGTTTATAAGTCTATAAGTCTAACTCTAACAGATTGGCTTATTTATAGTGTGATTATTAACAATTAATAATAATTAAAAAGTTAACACTAAACTTAAAAGATAACTTGGAAGATAATTAGAACTTAATAAATAAACGAATTTTTTTTTGCAGTAAATATTTTACCTGAAAAGTAGTGGTGACTGTTAAACGCTTAAAAATTTAACATTATTTTGATAATTCTTGAGGTGGCCAAGCGGGCCGCAAGCAAAGTGGTCGCGAACGCTGTGTTTGACTTGCCTTGTTTTTTGTTCTAATTTTTTAAATTGAGTTTTTTTCTTTGATAACCACTTTCAATTAAGAGATTTGGTAGGATTTTTACTAGCATGTCATAGTTGTTGTTTTTTTTAGTGACTTATGGAATAATGACACATTTGTCCCACATTCTATGATTTTCAATAGTTAAATCTATATAGAAAAAAGTTATTTTTTTTTTAAATTTGTATAAAACAAAGCAAATGTAATATATTCTTTTGATTAAGATTCTTTAAAAAATTCAAATAAAAATCAACACAATAATTCTGAATAAAGGCCTATATGCATAAACAATCGCAACATGAAGTTCTTCAAAATCGACACTAACAGGTGGGGAAAATGAGGCACTGGATAGGTCCACATGGAGAGCGAGGGTCCTGGATTGTAGATGGCATGCACACCAAAAGTAGAAAGAAGGGTAAAAGTACAACAGTGCCTGGTGATTACAGATGCCCAACCTGTGACCGCAGTTGTGTATCAAAAATTGGCTTCTAAAGTAGTTACAAGAGACGTTGCAAAGGGAAAACTCATACGATGGAGACGTAAAATGCCACAGAAAGATTGGGCAAAATGGTATTTTAAGTTGTACATTATCAAATTTGTGAATTTAAAAAAGGCGCTAATATATTATTGTTAAATATGGTTATTGAAAGGCTTCTATAATTGTTCAATATGGTTATTTAAAGGCTCCTACTGATGTTCAGTATGAGTATTGAAAGGCTCCTACTGATGTTCAGTATGGTTATTGAAAAGCTCCTTCAATATAGTCATAAATGCCTCTGCTAATCTTAGTACTAACTAAACATGGCTCAATCTACGGCTAATGCTAGAAACGTACCCGACAGACACACTGAGTTGATCTAAACTTTGTAACAAAAAAAAACTTAAAATTAATTTTTAAAATCTCATTAATACTAAGACAGCTCATTTATTTATTTCGCAATTTTATTAACTCTTAGTTGACTCCAGAGGGTTCCTGAACTCACACGTTTGAGAAGCGTTGTATGACGCTATTTTAGGATTGGTTTTAAAATTACGCTACCAGTGATTGACCGCGTAGTATTAAACTTTATTACACATAATCTTTTGAGATACATCAGGGGAGGAAATCGTATGACATGTTCACCTGAGTTAGGGGCATTGACAGCCAATGCATTAAGAAGGTGTCTTGCCTAATGATCACTTGACCACGCCACCGATGACCAAGTACACATCGAATGCCGTCGCCTCTGATGATCTGACCCCCGGCGTGTTTGATTGATGGACTGAGGTGAATTACAGTGTCAGATCAGTCACTTTCTTGCCCCTTTCTTGACTCATAACTGAACATATTGACACATTCTGCCCTCCCTTTACTATTTGAAACAAAAATATGGCAGGGTGGGTTTAAGACGGAGGGGAGAATCAATCTTTTTTTTTTTATTTTGCCTTGAAGTCACAAACCTGAGATGTAGCTGTTGAGTGGGTAGGTTCTCCCCCCCCCCCCCCATCCAATACAATGGCTGTCAAATCATTCAGGCATATCGAGGGGGGCTTATTTAACACACAGATTGGCCATGAGTTAGTTCATTTCATCAGGCATTCAATATACGTGGTAGTACTTTCTCTTACAGGTTTGTAATCTTCCCGTTCACTTTGGCTGGGGAGAAAATACATTGTTTAGCTTTTCCAAGTCGTCTAAGTAAGAGCTCTTCAAAAGTTAAGGTAAGTTATACCTCGAATTGTAATGACATATCTGTACCATGTTAACACTGATGACAAACTAAACATTCATATCAAACAAATGCCACTTTGACTACAACTTTTTAAAAATGTCCAACTTAAAATAAAAATAAAAGAAAACAAATACATTTTTAATCCTTTACCTAAAAGCCGAGTTATTTGTATATTGATATTTAAAAATGAAAAATAAATAATAGATTGAAATAACCCAGTAACTTTTAAATGGTAATTTGTAATTTTGAAATATTTCTTTTGCCATATATTAAGTCCAAGTTTCCCTTGATGAAAACTATGCTAATGTTAAGAAAAAAAGGCCCACAATAAAATATAGTTGCAGACAAAACAAATGTCTAAAGGCTTCTCACACTGATTCTAGTTTCAGAGTTACAGAAGGCATTATATATTTCTTAAGGTAGACAACATACCTCTGATGCCAGCTACACTTGGCAGCCCATGCAGTTTATTTGACATATTCTGACAGAAAGGTTCTAGTTTATTTTCCAGAGTTCTATGTTTCTTCAATTAGTTCAATGTTCGTGATTCATTAAAGGGCAAGGTTATTGTATTCCGAGGCAGATTTAAGATAGAAGTAGTTAAGAAGTCTTTCTTAACCCTTTGACACTAACTATAATGAAAAATCTTGAGGCCCTAACATGTTTTATGAACTAAAACATTTCTTTAAAAAAAAAACTACAGCAACTTACATACATTTAGATCTTTACTTATGTTTGACTAACATAGATCTAGGGGCGTGATGGCAAAGTAGAACAGCGCTTGGCTATCGAGGGGTCTCGAGTTGGAGTCCCGGTGAAGGCTCGGATATGATTCGGGATTTTAAAGACGCCTTTGAGTCCAGCCACTCTAATGGATATCTGACTTACGTGCTGGCCACCTGCGGATGAAAGCCTCGGCCATAGAAACCGATGAGCTTTGCATCATCTGCCCCCCCCCCATCTATCGCAATGTCTGCAAAGGGGTAATTTTACCTACAAAGATCTATAAGTCAAAACTACGTAGTCACATACAATGTTGCGTTTTTTTCTTAATCTTGGGAGTCCAAGGCAAAGCTATATCTATATTACGTCTAAATTTTAAATTGAACATCTTTCTTAGCATAAATTATTAAAAAGGTTATAACTTGGCACCTGGTACTACTTGATTTGCCGGGCAGCCAGAAACTTTATGCAGGCTTTTTTTTTTCTATTTCACACATACTAACACACAATGGGTTAATATGGCGCATCTTTGCTCTTCAAAAGTTGAAATGGAGTATGTATATGCAGAAGTGAAACTGCCGTGAAAACAGACATAGGCGTGCCACTGACCGCACCCCCTTTTCCACACACAACAAAAAGTTAAGCCAGTCGCAGTAATTAACTTATTGGACATTTTCATTTATGGTTGATACTTATAAATAGCAAGCAATTCGATGTATCCGGTGTAAAGAAACTTGGCAGTGTTGACAAGCTATCTAATTTAAAAGGTATAGATAATTTCTTTGCACTTCTTAGAATTCTAAAATCTAATTTCTTTGCACTTCTTAGAATTCTAAAATCTAATTTCTGAGCTCTTTCGCTTGTAGAACAAACTCATTTTTAGACTTTAGTTGGCACCTGGTAAAGTTCCCCTTTCAGAACTTGCGTTGGCAACAGTAAACTTTTAATATAGCGACCTTGACATTGTTTAGAAATGAAAATGTATCGTGAAAATCACAAAGTAGTTAATGCAATTGTTTGGTATATAAGGTCTATTTATAGATTTACATTATACAAAACATTAATCAGGCGTGTTTCGTTAATGTGTGAACTAGCTTTAAAGTAAGCTGCCTCCTTGTCTATTAAAAGTAATAACGAACTTAAATAAAAAATGAACTGAACTGTTTGATTACACTGCAACAAACTGCACACAAAGGACTCACGTTAAAACAAACAGATGAACGGAGTGCACTGCCTTAGTGTGGCTATCTCTGTTGCGCTGTTTGGGTGCAGCACCGTGCAGAGTTTCTTGGGACACAGGTGGAGAGAGAATCCATTATTTTTACTAGGAGACCATTAGAGACGCTTTTTTTTTTCAAACACAGAAAATCGGTTCTCATCTGGCTTGGTCGTAGCATCGACTAATCACATGTTAAGTCATGAATTATTTAAACTATTGTTTTGAAACAAAAGCATTTCTACAAATCTCTATTCTAAACTTAATATATTTGAACAGGTCAGACATGTCTTAATTTTGACATCCTCAGTCGATGGTATCTGGTCACAACTAAACTGTCTAACTAAATTCACACGACCTGATTTGACATTCAAAATCTTTTGTCAGTGAATCTCAATGGTTAGCGAAATGATTCCTTCGTATTCATTCACTGTACACAACATTTACTATATATATCACTTATATATTTTTATCGTTTCGAAGTGTATTGTCCGTCTCATTTCGTTCCACGCCATAGCTTTATAGCTGAACATTCATTGAAGGTGTTATTTTTGTTATAAAATAGTATAAAGCGGGGAATAAAGAAAAGGAAAAATTTATAAATGTAGACTACAGCAGCCTTCCTCTAGTATTGTTTTTGGAACTACGATCAAGCGTATTTTTTCATTCACAAAGTCATTTTCAGCGCATCATTTGCGCTTTTGAATTTCTTTTGAGAAACACTGAAGTACTTTATCAAATTATCTCCCCTATAGCCAGTCGAACCAGAAAAGATTTCCTCCTCGGCCGAAAATCTCCCGAAAACATATTAAAATGCATAAGATAGGATCAGTTAAAACTTGCAATGCTATAAACAATTAATTATTATCAAGGCGGTAAAACATTGCATTGAATTATTTACTGACTGGGAGGGGTTTCTGTCTACCAAACTATTGATCCTAAACTTTCACAAAATATGCTTTTCCATTTCTACAAATTCTGGATAGCATTTCACAACACTTTAGGGTGTGGCGACATCAAAACAAAGGGGCGCAGAGGGAGTTTTCTTTTTCAAAGATTTATTGTATTCGCTTTGCAGTTAATCATTGATATTTGAATATAGGTATTCGCATAATTATTATTTAAAAAATAACATATTTAGATTACGAGATGTTTTTTTTTTTCTCTTCTATTTTCAATTTCGACTTTTTATGCCGTTTTCGCGATAGGCATCTACATCAGGATAGGCATCTACATCAGGATAGGCATCTACATCAGGATAGGCATAGGCATCTACATCAGGATAGGCATCTACATCAGGATAGGCATCTACATCAGGATAGGCATCTACATCAGGATAGGCATCTACATCAGGATAGGCATCTACATCAGGATCGGCCCAAAACTATCTTTTCAACACGTCTGCACCAACGCAATTCAACCCCTCTTTCAACCCCTCTTTCAACGTCAGAACAGTCGAACTTCTTTATATTTTGCGAGACGAAAACAGGCCCGCTGCAAGACGACTTGCTAAACTCAAAGATGATCTTACAACGATCGCGCCCACGTGTGACTCGAATGTCCTTCACATTCGGGTATCTTTATTGAACTCAATTTGACCTTATCATAAAGCCTCCCCCCCCCACCCCCACCCCCACCCCAATACAAAAATCTAAACAATTACTTTTATCCTAGAAGCTACTTGTCATTTAAAAACAAAACACATTTGAAACATAATCGAAATGGACAGAGAAATTAAATGTATATTTTATTCGTAATATGCAAGGAGGTCGGGAGAGAGAGGGAAGTGCCCCAGGCACTAGCTTCGTAGTTTACATTGTCCCAATTGAATCTTATTTCAATGTTGTCCCTAAGTTATCTCCCTGCATACTATAACTCTTGCTGTACGTCTGAACCACTTCCTCGATCTTGAGCTGGAGGATTCGAGTTGTCGCCCTTCTCTTTCAAGTTATACATTCTTCAAACTTTAATGTTTTAATTTGCATGAATTTATTGTCAAGACTTAATGCCATCAGACTGTTACATTTAATGCTCTCACCGACTCTTTTTTAAATTGAAGCTTAGTACATTTCTGGGCCAAATTTCCCTTTTTAAATTGAAGTACATTCTGGGCCAAATTTCCCTTTTTAAATTGAAGTACATTTCTGGGCCAAATTTCCCTTTTTAAATTGAAGTACATTCTGGGCAAAATTTCAATGTTTAAATTGAAGTACAATTCTGGGCCAAATTGCAATTTTTAAATTGAAGTACGTTTCTGGGCCAAATTTCAAATTTTAAATTGAAGTACATTCTGGGCAAAATTTCAATGTTTAAATTGAAGTACAATTCTGGGCCAAATTTCAATTTTTTAATTGAAGTACATTTCTGGGCCAAATTTTAAGTTTCAAAAGCTTGACTTTGATTCCAACCGGTTGAACGTCGTCATTTTGATTTGGGCTCAATAAAAATCTCTACACTTTAGGTTTATATTTATTAATTTGGGAGATGGGAGGAAAAGGGAGGGGGGGGGCTTGTTAATTGATTGACGATTGCGTGTCCGTGTTCCATGTCCACATATGTGTGAATGTGCTCAACCTTGTATGTGTCCGTGTTCCATGTCCACATATGTGTGAATGTGCTCAATATGGCCGTCAGTTCACAGAAGAAAATATGCAACTACTCCACCTCCCTAGCCTGTTGAGGTAAAACAAGGCTGAGGAAGGGGTGGTGGTGGTGAACGCGTGAGAGGACTTCTTTTGACCTCCAAAGTTTTGACCTGTACAAAATGACAAGCCGGGAGTCATTAATTAATCCACGTGACAACTTCCTTATGTACATCAATGACGTCACGCCCAGAGGTGCTTCACCCCCAAGGCGACATAGGCGGCACACTTTATTTGTCCTTGTGTTGGTCACCCAGTACTTTCCCCCTCTCCAACTTTATTCTAAGATATTGAAGAAATTTAAACTGCCTGAGAGACGGAGTTTGTTTTTTAGCGGCCCCCCGAAAGGGGAAAAGACGCTATTAGTTTTGTGTGGCCTGTCTGTCCGCCCGTCCGTCCGTCCCGTTTAGATCTCGTAAACTAGAAAAGATAGTGATAATCCGACATCATAATATTTTAGACCATTCAAAGATCTTAAGCAACGGCTACTTTTTTCTTTCTAAAAGCGAAAAATCTAATTTTTTAAATCAAGAATGGAAGCAGTTTTTTTTTTCATAAAAATACACCACTTTGACAACTATTCACTATTAATAGTAACAAACACGGGAGGCTATTTAGTAAGGGAGATAACAATTTAACATATTTTTAGCACATTTATGCAAATGGTTTTAGATTTTTTGTCAAAAATTTTTTTTTTTACAGTTGTATTGCTAAGTTAAGTAAGTTCTGTCATGCTAACTACTACATTTATAAAAAAAAATGTTTACTTTTTTTAAAGAGAAAAAGTCTATTTTGTATGCATATGAGTGGAACATAATTTAAAACAATTAATAATAAGTAGTTTTTCATATCTCGTGTACTACAGAGCAATACCGCGGCAATGGAACTCGTAACTAAAGGATTTTTGTTTTTACGGAAATGTTTTTTTTCTTGATTCTTTGATTGACGCTTTCCAAAACAATTAGACCAATTAGATAATCATTAAGTCTAAGAAAATGGAAACAACAGGCATGGCGCCATTAAAAGGAGAAGACAACTTAACACATAATGATAATGAAACTAAAGCTAACATCCTAAACAAATACTTTGCATCAGCATTCTCAGCTCCAGGAGACAAAGACATATTACTTAATTTGAACCAAGTAGACAACATAGGGAGATATAGAAGTACAAGAAAAGGGAATCCAAAAACTATTAGCCAACATCAAACCTAATAAAGCATCTGGACCTGATGGTTTTCCAGCTAGATTACTCAAAGAACTAAGCAATGAGCTAGCACCAGTGTTCAAAATACTTTTTCAGGCATCTCTTAACCAGGGCAGAGTACCAAGGGACTGGAAAGAAGCTAATGTCACCCCTCTATTTAAAAAAGGAGAAAAATCAGACCCAGGAAACTACAGACCAGTATCACTTACCAGCATCACATGTAAAATCCTGGAACTGCATAATATGTAGCAGCATCATAAACCACTTAGACAAATATAATGTCCTTACTCCATACCAACATGGCTTTAGGAAATATAGATCATGTGAAACACAACTAATAGGACTAATTGATGATTTTTCAAAAGGTTTAGATAACACTGAGCAAAAAGATTTTTTTCAAAGTTTTTGAAAAAGTCCACCACCATAGTTTGCTTAAAGAATTAAAATATTTTGGCATTGATGTTCCATTGCATCAGTGGATTAAAGATTTTCTGATAGGGAGAGAACAAACTGTAATAATAAATGGCTCTAAAAACAACACCAATAACAGTACAGTCCACTACTATTTTTAATTTACATATACGATTTACCAAATTGCATTAGTTCAGGAATAAAAGTAAGATTATTTTGCAGACGATAGCATAATATATAGAGCAAAAAAAAAAAAAACAAGACACAGATATTTTACAAAGAGAATTAGATGAATTACAGAAATGGGAATCAAATTGGATCATGTCTTTCCACCCAGAAAAATGTCAGTTATTAAGAGTAACAAAAAAACTAAAACAAATTAATTCCACTTATCTTATTCATGTAAACCAGTAAGACAGACTAAAAACGCAAAATACCTAGGTGTTAAAATAAATGAAAAACTGTCATGGAATCCACATATTGATGAAACTACAAAAACATCTAACAAAGCATTAGGGTTTATTAAAAGAAATTTAAATATGATTACGTCAAAATCAAATAAGAACATAAAACTAAAATGCTATTTAACCTTGGTTAGGCCAATAATAGAATATGCATCCTCTGTTTGGGACCCCTCAACTCAAGAAAACATTAAGAAACTGGAACAGACACAAAATAGAGCAGTGAGATTCATAACAAACTAATATTCACATTTGACTAGAGTAACACCTTTATTAAAATCACTAAATTTAGAAAGCCTTCAGGACAGAAGACTCAAAAGTAAAGTAGCAATTATACATAAAACACTAAACCATAGTCTTGAAATTAGTTGAAATACAAAAACAAAATTTAATAAAATACTCAGAAAGACACAAAGATAAATGTACATTCTTCATCCCATATGCTAGGACAAATTTGTACAAAATCTCTTTCTTCCCTAGTGCTATTAGAGCATGGAATGGGTTGCCTGAGCTAGCCAGGAAAACCAGTGACTTGGCAGAATTTAAGTCATTGGTTAATATGCATGACTGAATGCATGACGCGTAGGACGTAATCATCTTTTTTGAAGTAACGTCTGTATTATATAAGATAAGAAGATAAGACATCAGTTAGGCCAGGTTCACATCCAACATCACATTCACTATCACCTATCCCTTGGTCTGCTGGACCATTGGGGCACCACACAAGATCTGCCGACCTTCTTTCTCCATTCTTCTCTGTCATTTGCCTTTGATAGAATTTCATTATGATATTCTTTCAGAAAATATTGAAACCTGCCCTTTTACCTGGCTGGGTAGATCTCTTAGAGGGTCGATTTTGAGTTTGTGTTTCCACACAAACTGTTTTTGTAACGTTGTTTTTTTTTTTGTTTTTGTTTTGTGTGTGGGCTCTTTAAAAAATACTAAAATTATATTGAAGGTAAAAAATGTCTGGAGAGTGAAGTAGTTGGCTTGGAAATAGGTTTATTTTTATACAAAAACTTGGATTGAAGTTATCACGGCCTCATGTTTCGATCCTATGATTTTATGTACCTTGGAGCTGCACGAGTGCTTGTGAAGAGTTGATCAAGCTCCGTTTACGTTGTTACCATTTTGTTGTTCATTTGTTTGTCTTGGAGGACATTGTTGTCTACTCTGACGTTTACTTTCTGAACCAAAAGGCTACTTTTTTTTTTACAAGCTTATATCAACTCTGTCTGTTTGGTAAAACGTTTGAAAACGTTATTTTTCCCACACCCCAAAATTTGCACAATTATCCATAAATCAATTTTTAAAAATTAAACCAATCAATCAACTAATTACCTATAATTATTTTTTTTATACCGACAAAAGGATAAGTAATTCTTCAGTATTCAGAGATATTGCTAAATAGTTAGGGTTTTGTCCCCTTTGATAATTAAACGTAGGACGTAATCATCTTCTTTTTTGAAGTAACGTCTGTATTATATAAGATAAGATAAGAATTATAACGTTATTTCTCCAATACCCATTCTCGGATCAAGCCGAAACCACAATTATTTATTGTTCTAAAAAAACATGAAACAATTTTTAAAATATCTTATAAGTCAATTAATTATTGGTAATTAATTATTTTGTTTGATATCAAAGAAGGGAAATAACTTCTCCATTATTGAGAAATACAGTTATAAATGCGGAATTTTTTACTTTACATAAGTTTTTCTTTTAAGTTTTTTTTTTGTGTTAAAATCAAAGTTACTTTCTGTATCAAACGGTTATTTTTCAATCTATTACTTTCTGTCCTCAATTGTGTGATACATTGTTAGTTCTGAGAAAAAGTGAAGTCGTAACAAAAGACTACAGTTAATCAGAAGGAAATGGGTTTTGAACGTGGACAACTCGGCCTTTAGCCCATGCGCATGTTACACGATTGGCCAGTCAGCATAGCAGCGAGAAATAATGAATACAAGAGTTGTCTGTAAGCTCTACGAGCTTGCACGTGACCAAATCGTTAGAGAAGGCCTGAACACTGACCTGCAACGTCACAACCTGTGGGTAGTTTAGACCAATAGTTCTTTGCCACGTATAACATATAACTGCAAACGTATTTTAATTATTGTTTACTAAAATATTAACTTTTTTTGGGGTACTAAAACCAAAGCACTATACATACTTTCTTAAGTCATAGGTCAATTTTCATTCAAATTTCTTTCAGTAGGTAAACTTAGATATGCCGATCTGTAATGTATAAAGGTAGTATTTGGAAGTAGTGTGTAGGCCTATATGTAGTGTGTTCTGCACATTTGGCGTTATTCTCATGTTTCGTTTTTCTGTGTGTGTGTGTGTGTGTGTGCACTGTACTATAGCGAGACTTGAGCAGTTGCGTCCCATTGCACCTGAGGACGCCCTATTTTCACGAGCAAGTCTCTGTACCGTGTCACATGTCAGGACAACATGGCGACCTAGTCGCTGAGGCTCAGGTCCCCCTTCCCAAATTTCTCCGTTCTAACGGGGGGAAGGGGATATGAAAGGATCCTAAAGTAGGGGTAAGGGGGGGACACAATGGAGAGAAGGGGGAGAGGTGGAGCCAGGACTATAAAAGCTGCTGCGGAGCCAGAGATGAGCTTGCTATGAGCAGTAAGTTGATGGGGTCCCAGGCGGAGGAAATGTTCCGGGACTACGTCAACTACTTGCTTGTCCCAAGCTACAACGTCAGCAGCCTCATCACCATGGCAACCAGTCTTCAAGTTTATTCCAAGCTCTTCCAAGCGGACATTGCGATTTATTTCCAATTGGTTTAAATAGAAAAAGATACTGAATGATCGGCCAACCAGGTCCTATTCTATCACGCCATTGAAATGCAGTTTGTGGAGGTTGAATAGCAACAATCCAACGACGTAGCCCTCATTTATGACAAGCCAGTATTCCATGCTCGAGGTAAGAGTGTCACTAAACATTAAAACAATGAAAGAATACTTTGCTTTTTCCTCATGTAGTTTTCTTCTCTTCAGTCTATGCACTCTTATTCATTAGCACTGTTCTTTTTGAAAACGTTTAAACGCATTAATGTTAATGAAACATTTATTAGAGCTAAGCAATCGATGCACCCGTTTGCAGTATGTATAAACACTTGACTTATTGAATCCAAATGGTGAACTATTTTGTGGTTAGAGAGTCAGACCATATGGTCGGGCTGTCAGCTAATGGAGTCTAAATTCTACCTCTATCTAAAGTCTCCATCTGAACTCAATTCTACCTAAAAAGATGAAACACATTTATTTACTTTTATTTCTTTTATGTGTGTTTCTTGTAGGATATGGAACACTAATCAGAATGCACTATTCGCTTATGTACTATTGTTCTATTAGAAAGTATGCAACAGTTCAAGTAGATCCTCATGTGCCACGAAGGCTCTAGGTTCAAATCTTCAGTTCTATGTTAACAACTCTCGGTTTCATTCAACCCATTTGTATCTCGCAGTAAGCATGACACAAGAGTGAAAATATCATTGGTAGTTTGAACTCTGTTTTATTTCTGCGGAATATACAAATATTTTATTTCTTACCAAAAAAATAACAACTCATGTGTACATTATACGAAAATTTTTTATAAATACATAGTATCTTCAGAAACAGTTTACCTACAGCTGTCCCTGGAGATACTCAATTCTTTGTGTAACCCAAAGTTCTAGACATTTCCGTTTGTAGTGCATAATAATATCAATATAGAAGAATTATTTATTATAAGCTCGCTCTGTGGACACAACTAAAAAACGCATTTAAAAAAAAAGAGACAACTAACTAGCGAGAAGAAACCAGAAATGATAAAAAAGATCAACTGCTTCTCTTGAGATATTAAGTTGGCAACAGTGATCTGTCAATGAAACGTCCTTGACATTGCTTATCTTATCTCGATCTTTCAAAATCTTTACCAATCTTCCTCTTCATTTTCGTATGCTTTTTTCTTTAGGTTCACTTGTATCGCCACCACATTACTCCATATCTGTTCCAATGTTGGTGTTGAAAGACTATAGACCTGATCGTAACCATCAAAATGCATGTATAAACTAAGAGAGGATAACCGTGTTTAACGTTTGGTAAGAAAAACTTCAATAGAGTAACTTCTTAAATGTCCTCCGTTGATTAACTTTATCACGTGACCAGCACAATGATTAACGCCCAGTTTCTTCCCCCAACGAATGGGAGGGGTACTTATTATACATGTACCTTGGTGGGCCCAATGACGCCATAAAAGCTGTAAACCCCAGTCATCACCGATTTCAACTCGTGACCCCTCAGTTTAAAAATCCAAGCACTTTGCAAGTTAGTCACCACACCATATAAATCATTGACGATGTCAAAAGGACAATGGAGATAAAATGACAACAGTTGATAGGAAGCTAGTTTCAGTAAAAATTTACTTATATGTTGTTGGTCTTCTGTAAGTCATTATAGAGTCATCGCGTTGGGTACTTTTTCATATGGCTGAAGAGGCATAATTTGGAGAGATATTCACATCTACATTGCAATGCAAGTACAGGTGGCTTTTGCTTTGGCTTTCTAAACCAATTTTTTGACTCGCTTTTCAAAGTACTGAACATTGATTTTCTTAGCTTATCTTATATAATACAGACGTTACTTCAAAAAAGATGACGTCCTACGCGTCATGCATTTAGTCATGCATATTAAATTTATTTAACTGACTATCGATATTATTGTATGACCTGCTTATAAAATTTAAAGGACATTTTAATTTTAAACATTTTAAAGTTCCTTATCAATTAGAAGATAGGTGTAATGCTATAAGTCACTCAAATTTTAATCTTATACATACATCTTTAATGAAAAGTGTCCTAACGAGAAGATAATTTATGTTAATTTAGTCATGAGGTACATCATTTATCATTTCTTGGGTCATGTGCATAGCTCCACCTATCTTAGAAGCACGTGACCCAATGACAAGGCTATTAAAATGGTAGATGGTAGAGAGAGAGGGGGGGGGAGGTAGTACACAAGTAGACATAAAGTCTACCTTCTTACAAGTTTAAGTGACGCACAAAGTCGTCTCGCCCTCCCAACCCCCCCCCCCCCTTTTTTTTTAACTTCTAAGCCGAGCCCAGCATGACAACGAGCTTTGAGAAATTGTCTCACGTCTGCTCAATTGTCTGCTGCAATGTATCTTGGTGTGACTCTTTAAGATTTATGCCAGGTTTATTGTTGCCAGGTTTATTATTGTGTGTCTAAAATTTGGACAGTTTCCTGATGCATGGAGTTTCCTTATCTGAACTTTTTCATTTTGTAAATGAATTTTTTTTCCGCCAGACTTTTGTTGTCAGAGTTTAGCAATTGTTCTACTCTAAATTGAACTTGGCCAACGATCTAAACTCAACTGACCTTGACAATGATTTTTATCCCAACTGAGCTAGATAAATGATCTTATCTCAATTGAACTAGGTCAATGATTTTTATCCCAACTGAGCTTGATAAATGATCTTATCTCAATTGAACTAGGTCAATGATCTAATATCAACTAAACGTATCTACTGATTGATCTAATCTCAGCTGAACTTGTCTAATGATCTAATCTCAACTAAACTTATTAATGATCTAATCTCAAGTAAACTTATCTAATGATCTAATCTCAACTAAACTTATCTAATGATTGATCTAATCTCAGCTGAACTTATCTAACGATTGATCTAATCTCAGCTGAACTTATCTAATGATCTAATCTCAACTAAACTTATCTAATGATCTAATCTCAACTGAACTTGTCTAATGATCTAATCTCAACTGAACTTGTCTAATGATCTAATCTCAACTGAACTTGTCTAATGATCTAATCTCAACTGAACGTCTAATGATCTAATCTCAACTAAACTTGTCTAATGATCTAATCTCAACTGAACTTGTCTAATGAGGTAATCTCAACTGAACTTGTCTAATGATCTAATCTCAACTGAACTTGTCTAATGATCTAATCTCAACTAAACTTATCTAATGATCTAATCTCAACTGAACTTGTCTAATGATCTAATCTCAACTGAACTTGTCTAATGATCTAATCTCAACTGAACTTGTCTAATGATCTAATCTCAACTGAACGTCTAATGATCTAATCTCAACTAAACCTATCTAATGATCTAAGCTCAACTGAACTTGTCTAATGATCTAATCTCAACTGAACTTGTCTAATGATCTAATCTCAACTAAACTTGTCTAATGATCTAATCTCAACTGAACTTGTCTAATGATCTAATCTCAACTAAACTTGTCTAATGATCTAATCTCAACTGAACTTGTCTAATGATCTAATCTCAACTAAACTTATCTAATGATATAATCTCAACTAAACTTATCTAATGATATAATCTCAATTGAACTTGGCTAAATGATTTAATCTCACAAGTGCTTAACTAATGATTAAATCTCACAAGTGCTTGGCTAATGATTTAATGTCACAAGTGCTTGGCTAATGATTTAATCTCACATATGCTTGGCTAATGATTTAATGTCACAAGTGCTTGGCTAATGATTTAATCTCACATATGCTTGGCTAATGATTTAATGTCACTAGTGCTTGGCTAATGATTTAATCTCACATATGCTTGGCTAATGATTTAATCTCACATGTGCTTGGCTAATGATCTCATTTCAACTGAGCTTCGCAAATGTCCTAATCTTCTCACTAGAGATTGACAAATATTCTCAACGCCACCACCAATCTTTGACCTTATTGCTTTGACATTTTATTTGTTCATTGATATATTGCGTTCAACTACACTTGAAAAAAGGGGGGAGGGAGCAATGACTTGATCTTGTAACATTGACCTTGGCATGTCGTCATGCTGTGTCCCAGACCAAGACTTGCGTTATCCGGCCTGACAAAAAGTTGAGGTTATGACGTAATCATCTTCATTTTAAGAAGGTCTTTTTACTTAAAAAAGATTCATTTTGTAAGGCCTATACATTTGGTACGGCCTATACATTTTGTGAACTTATACATTTTGTAAGGCCTATATATTTTGTAAACGTATACATTTTGTAAGGCCTATACATTTTGTAAACTTATACATTTTATAATGACTATACATTTTGTAATGACTATATACATTTTGTAAGGCCTATATATTTTGTAAACTTATACATTTTGTAATTAAGGCCTATACATGATAGAAAAGTTCTACACACACCAGTGTAGACTATATATCCTTGTATATTCACATGTAGCCTAGATATACAGGCAATAGTGTTTTCAATCTTGCCCAGATCTGAATAAGGTCAAGGATATTAGGCCTACTTGTATTGGTACGCTTAGGACTAAATCATATGAACTTTTGAAGTAACGTCTGTTATTTATAAGATATATAAAGGTCTATATTGTGCATATCATTTGTTTTAACTACAGTTCTGGTAATAATACATACATGCCAGTGCTTATCATGAGAACATCAGATAGATAGAACTTCTTACATTTGGTTCTATGGTCGTGTGACACGGAGCTAATCTTGTGCATTGCTCTCAGAGCTGTGAATGATCTCAACACTAGGACTAATTAGTTGGAGTTGAAGGCTTTTCTCTAGTTCTCTAATCAAACACATTTATTTTATTCTTAATCTGTTGCTCCAAGATTATTTTCTGTTGCTGTCATGGATCATTAGTTATCCCAGCTAGTGCTGGGTCCAGTCAAAGTCTAGGTCTTTCTTTACCGTTTTCTTTTTTTTATTTCTTCGGAACCCCCCCCCCCATGTTTTTCTATATTTTCCCTTCTTTTTTCTTCTCTTTCTCCATTCCGCTTTCTTTCTTTCTTACTTTCTTTCTTTCCCCTTCTCTTTTTCTCTAAATATTTTTCCTTTCTTTTTTTCTCTCTGCACTCCTTTTTGTTTGTTTATTTGTCGGTTTGTTCAAGTGTTTGTAGACTAAAACATTAACCCTCTGTTCCCGGTAAAGAGACACAGAATGCAGGAAGGAGCGAATCAAGGCATCTGTAGCCGCGGGCGTTGGGGGCCCCACGTAATAAAATTGAGTGGATTTCCCAAGATCCGTGATTGCAGTCATGTCTATGCACATCATAGGTCGTCGTCACACCGTGACCAGAAGTTGAAACCGATGTAAGCTACTGGAACGCTTGAGTCTCTAAGTTTATTTGTGAAGCAGTCTCTAAGTTTATTTGTGTAGCTGTCTCTAAGTTTATTTGTGTAGCAATCTAAGTTTATTTGTGTAGCTGTCTCTAAGTTTATTTGTGAAGTAGTCTCTAAGTTTATTTGTGTAGCTGTCTCTAAGTTTATTTGTGTAGCAATCTAAGTTTATTTGTGTAGCTGTCTCTAAGTTTATTTGTGTAGCTGTCTCTAAGTTTATTTGTGTAGCTGTCTCTAAGTTTATTTGTGAAGCAGTCTCTAAGTTTATTTGTGTAGCTGTCTCTAAGTTTATTTGTGTAGCAATCTAAGTTTATTTGTGTAGCTGTCTCTAAGTGTATTTTGTGTAGCAGAGTCTTAGTTTATCAGTGAAGCAGTCTCTAAGTTTATTTGTGTAGCTATCTCTAAGTTTATTTGTGTAGCTATCTCTAAGTTTATTTGTGTAGCAGTCTAAAATTATTTGTGTAGCAGTCTAAGTTTATTTGTGTAGCAGTCTAAGTTTATTGGTGTAGCTGTCTCTAAGTTTATTTGTGTAGCTGTCTCTAAGTTTATTTGTGTAGCTGTCTCTAAGTTTATTTGTGTAGCAGTCTAGGTTTATTTGTGTAGCTGTCTCTAAGTTTATTTGTGTAGCTGTCTCTAAGTGTATTTTGTGTAGCAGAGTCTTAGTTTATCAGTGAAGCAGTCTCTAAGTTTATTTGTGAAGCAGTCTAAGTTTATTTGTGTTGCAGTCTAGCTTTATTTGTGTAGCTGTCTAGTTTTTTTTATACAAACATCACTAATGTTGATATAACATAACTACCAACATCTAACCCTAACATTGTTATACTAACAAACACAACTTTTCTTTTGTCTTTGCTTCACTAACATTTTTTCAAGGCAGTGCTATCAGTTCTAGAAGAGTTTATTAACCTTAATAAGTGTTTCTTAAACAATGATGACATAGGGGGGGGGGGCTCCAAGTCAATCTTAGTTTATATTTCACAAAGCTTGTATTAATTTATTCTGTCTGTCTGGTCCAAAGTGTATACACTTTATTCCTCCCACAGTCACACCCACAGTCACAGCCACAGTCACACCCACAGTTTAACCCACAGTCACAGCAACAGTCACACCCACAGTCACACCCAATCTCGGATCAAGCTGAAATTTTGCACAATTATTTCTTTTACCTTTCAACACAATAATTAATTAAAAACAACAATTAGTAAATTAGATATTGATAATTAATTATTTTGTTTGGTATCAAACAAGGGAGAGGAATTGTTCTTGACAGATGTAGTGAAAGAAGTTGAATTAGTCCCCTTTAAACTATGTTGAAAGAAATAGGTGGCCGCTTTAAAGTTTAAAACTAACAATAGAAAACTATAAAACCTTCTTACTTCATAAGCACTTACTTCATAAGCACTTTCCTGGCACAGTGGTTAGTATGATGGCTTGTAGTGGCTTAAATAGGCTTCAGCCCTCGAGCTCGAATTCAGGTCGTTCCAGCCTTTTTGTAATAAATGCATTTCAAAAGCGATTTCGGTAGTCTTCACCCAGGTATCGCCTTCTTCCTCTCCCCAGGCCTTTCTCAACTGGTCGATAATTAGTTATTTGTAATTATTTGTAATTATGTCGGTGTCTTATGAACATAACCAAGATAAATTTTGATTCTAACCTGAAGTCTTCAAACCCTTTCATATAAAAAAAAAACCCACTCAAATGGATTAAAGAAAAAACAAACAACCTAATTTTGTCTTTAATAAATATTTTGGAGGCAGTCCCGACTTTAAATAATTGGAGGCCCTAGACGAAGTGCATCTGGTGGTTAGAAATGAAATACAAAAAAATACATCGAAAAAATAAAATAACACAATTGTTTAAAACCTAGTGTACTACAAAATAATAACATAGGGTACACGTTTCGCTATTTCTTCTCTAAAAAAATCGCAACTCCTGTGAGAGGCTCCTACCCATAGGATGTCCTAGGTGGCTGCCTAGTTTGTCTATGCCCAAGGCCGGCCCTGTTGGGGGTTATAATATCGCGTATTAATTAATGCATCGAAAACTGAACGCATGCTGCAAACTTGGGTTTTTGTAGTCCTAAATGAACGTATTGTATTTCTACATCTAGAAACTTAGAGGCAATATGAAATCTCAATCAATTGCGACCTTAATTAGCTTGAATACTTTATTACATGATTTTAAAAAGACGTGATATCATTAAAAGAGTGCACTAGGAAGCAACATGAAACATCAGTCAATGTTGGTGATCCATGATCCATCTGATCTATTGATTACTTTATATAATACACTCCATAATATCGGGAAATTCGTAATTTATGTAGGCCTACAAGCTCTATACACCCAAGTATATTCACTCAAACGCAACTTCTACAGAACAATACAAAATATAAACCCTATTTTCTTTGTAGGGGTACACCGGATAGTTACTCCGGCCGAATATCCGGCCATTTTTCACTATCCGGCCATATTCGGCTCCGACCAAAATATCACTGCAGGATAGTTGGGCGGATAGTAAAAGTACACCTTGTATCTACATTTCTATTAATATGTATAAATTGGACATCGTTCAATTAATGTCTCTTATGGAATTTATTAACGTATATGTTTAAAACAAAATAATGTACTTAATAATATATGAATATTCACCAAACATATTTCATTACAAAGACAAGGCGTGTTAATATAATTAGGAATGAAACTTTACATTACAAATGCACTTTACATACAGAGCAGCAATTGCGGTCACATTTTTAAAACTTTCTCTTGACCTAAATTGGTTACTTGACATGGAGGGTGTGGATGTTTTTTTTTCCTTCTAGAGTTGGTTTCCATAATGCTCTTAGATCAGTATAACTGTAGATCTAAACTTAGATCTCAATAATAGGCCTACAGACTACAATTTAATCTATACTTTTGCACCATCTAAGGTTGAAGCTTAAAAATAGGTGTACTTGCATGTTCCTGCTTTTATTAAAATATCGTTTGCCACAAATGAATCTAAACCACTAAATATTGTCGTAAAACACTTCAGGTTCTAACTATAAGCTAACAGCTCCTAACAAGTCCTAGACGCCTGGACAAGAAATGGTTCGAGATGGCATTTAAAAAACAAGCTTGATGACCAGTTTGTGATAGACCTATTTGTTCATAAATGCTGTTAAACTTTTATTCATCATTCAGTAATAGAGTTTAAAACAATATTGTAAATAAAAGTAATAAGAATAAATTAATATAAATATAGGCATTTTATTTGAAGATTTGCAAAATGTTCAGTAACATGAGCTAAAAGTCATGTAGGTATCCGTCTCCGGCCGAACATCATATCCGACTCCGGCTATATCCGGTGCACCCCTAGTTCTTTGTTAAAGTCACTTATTGTACACATATAGAATTGTAAATCACCAATAGTATAGTTTATGGATATAGGCGGTTCCATTATAATGAGAGTATGTCGTTTAGTACAGCATAACTCAGTAAACTATGTAAAGGTCTTTTTAGGAAGGTAAGACGCCAATCACATTTACGGTACTTATTGCCATTCAAAGTGGTCCATTCGGCGACCCCACCGGCCCATTTGGGTACCGGCCCACCGTACATTTGCCCGAACGCCTAAATAGCCATTCCGACCCTGTTCCTCCTCTAGGTACTGTATACATGCCACAAGAACTTCTAATATAGTGTCTTTCAATGTATTAAAAAAATCCACCGAAAACACTGGAATTCCTCGAAGTTTTTTTTTCTAAATGCGCATTGCACATTTGGTATGTAAATAGAGGATGCACACAAATGGCCTTGCATTCGTCTTCGTATTGTACCCTTCTTTGTACAGTTTTAGTTTTCAGAAGTTCCGTTACCTTCAATAAAAGAAAACCTGTACCTCTGTTTTACAGAAATTGCTTTGTTGAATGTAAAGTAATGAAAACTTCTAGAGCAGACGTTTCTTCCTTTTCAGTGGCTGCAAATTTTACATAGCAAAAAGCACAAAAAGACTTCTGAAGAATTGTTTTAAAAAAATTCTTGATCAACATTGTTGGCTGATCTGTGCTCAGGATGTAGGCCTTCAATCCTGATAATAGATGAAGCATCCAAGCGATTTCCGCAGATAAGTTAAGCCATCTACTTTACCCAAATTAATCTCCACAAATAGAAAAAAATATTTCAGATCCTCCGTGAGCACACCATAAATAGAAAAACAACGAGCTATTGGTCTCCACTGCCCACAGGTTGCTACGTCGCAGGTCAGTTTTGATGCCTTATATGGCGAATGGTCTCAGTACAACACAATGAATAGTGAACACGTATCTTGTAGTGAAGCTTGAGAATTTGTGAATCTTTCAATGTTACTGGAGTGTTAGTATTTAAATCAGAAGAATGAAGTATTCCATTAATCGATTAATACATTATGGAAAAGTCGGACATTATCCCGCCTTTTGCTAATGCCCACTTGAGGGACACGACCTTAAACGTCGGACGTCTGTAACTTTAGCAAGCACTCAATTATTTGTGTACTCTATAGATTATGAAAATAATCTAGGCGTGCCATTTATGCTAGAACTTTGAGACCTAGCTGCTCTTTAGAAAACATTTAAGGCTCCTGAAACGCTCCAATCAAAGATGTCTCCGCTACATAATGGGCATACGGTGGCAGGACTACCTTACAAATCACCATGTTCTGCTGGAGGTCGGCGTGGACAGTATAGAAGCACTACTTACTATTCGGACACTTATCCGCATGTGGGACAGAGGTGCCCCCGAGGGCGCTATAAAGCTCAACTCAGGCGCCATTAAGCACTCACTGGCATAGAATAAAGTAGCTGGCTGCATATGGCCTCTGAAAGAGACAGTTGCAGAGATCTCACGAAGGCCGCGGGACACAAATTTGAGGCCCAGAGGAAAACCCTTGTACGGGACGGGCGCAAATGACGTAAAAATAACTTCAATAGACCCCCGCTGGTCAACGGCTTTGTATGCATTAGATGTGAAAAAATATGTAGGTCGCAACTGGGTCTGCGTAGTCGCGTGAAGTACTGCACTCATTCCCATTCTTCGGCTACGAAGACATTGAAGAAATATTTCCTTTTTCTTGATCTTTAATTGGACAATGTCTCATTGTCATTTGTTTATCGGATTGAAGATTTAAAAATAGTCAAATCTTCCAAAGAGTCTCTTTGTTTATTAACAAAACGAAAAATTAAGATTTAAACAAGACTACAAAGACAGTTTGTGTGGAAACACAAACTCAAAATTGGCCCCCGAAGTGGTCCACCCAGGCAGGAAAAAAGGCAGGTTTCAATATTTCAGAAGAATGTTGGTATTAAATTCTATCAGAAGTGGTTCACCCAGGCAGGTAAAATGGCAGGTTTCAATATTTTCAGAAAGAATATCATAATGAAATTCTATCAAAGGCAAATGACAGAGGAGAATGGAGAAAGAAGGTTGACAGATCCTGTGTGGTGCCCCAAAGGTCCAGCAGACCAAAGGATAGGTGAAAGTGAATGTGAAGTTAGATGTGAACCTGGCCTAACCTATGTCTTATAATGAGTATCTAATTGATCTAATTGTTTTGTAGAGGGTCAAGCTCTTATTCAAAGCCTCAAGAAAAAAACATTTCCGTAAAAAAAAAACTCCTTTAGTGTTGTGCTCCATGGTAGTGTGTGGGGCATTGCAGTTCATGGGATAATATGAAAAACTACTTATTAATTGTTGTTTTAAATTATGTTCAACTTATTTGCATAGTAAATAAATTTTTTTTCTTTAAAAAAAAGTTAACTTTTTTTTTTTGGATAAATGTAGTATTTAGTATGACAGAACTTACACAATTAGCAATACAATTGTAAATAAATATTTTTTGACCAAAAATCTAAAACCATTTGCATAGATGTATTATGGTAAATGACGATCTCCCTTACTAAAAAAGCCTCCAGTGTTTGTTACTATTAATAGTGAATAGTTGTAAAAATGGTGTATTTATAATGAAAAAACTGCGTGCATAATTGATTTAAAAAATTAGATTTTTCGCTTTCAGAAAAGGATAAGTAGCCGTTGCATCAGAACGTTGAATGATCTAAAATATCATGATGTCCGATTTTTATTTTCTCTTCTAGTTCTGACATCTAAACAGGATGGACGGACGGACAGACGGACAGACACGCCACACAAAACTAATAGCGTCTTTTCCCCTTTCGGGGGCCGCTAAAAATCATTCCGTGGCTAATTACCATTACCTACATACACATTTAATTATTTCTTGTACATGTGAAGTGTATCCTAGTAGTATCATTACATTTAAATTATTGTATAGGAATCCGGTCAGAATCTGAAGCTCCAAACAAGCCGATTCTAGAGCAACAAAGATTGTCACAATTCCTGCTTGTGGATACTTCTGTTTTAAAGCTTTTTAATAGGAGAATTTTTTTTCTCTTGGCTAGGGCCGGTGCCTCATTTTGCTCGAGGCGAGATGCGTACCAACACGCACAGTCTGTCTCCATGTTGTCCAAGCTTCCTACCACATGCTTTCTTTAATGCATGTAGTCCTCAGATCTCGTTTGCAGGCATCTATGTGGGTTAAACTTGGGAACATCTTGGGTCTGATTCCCCCACAGCAAGTTCAGGATTATTTTGAAATAAAGTTATTTTCTAAGTGCAGAAAAATACTTTTTTATTTTATCATTTTCAACATAATAACTGTTCCTTTTCAGATCAAGAAACAAGAAAGTGAAAAGGGCTTTCTAGAACTCTACATGTCACTGTGACATTACCATTATGGCCAGTTTCAAAAATTTCTTATTAGAAGCAAAATATCTCCAGCGATACACACTAGTAGGCTCAGGCAACGCAAGAGAAAACTGCTTAATTTATTATGCTCTTGTAAAAGTTGAAAAAAATCTAAATGTTGAGACTTTTAAAATCTCTTTTGTGGAGGCCCCTTTTTTTATGGAAGTCCCCGGGCTGCCCTGCCTTAAATCCGGCCTTGGTCATACTTAAATCTAAGAATTTAGTCAATATTCACTTAGAACTATGAGACTTGGTTGTAGTAACCTTATAAATACTACAGGAAAATATGTCTTTATCTTAGGCTTTATTGTAAAAGAATGACAAAACAGTTCACAGTAACACAGAACACATTACATAGTACACACACAAACTGACCTGGACACCACGACATTTTAACACACCAGTACAGATCAGTTCACAACACACAAGAAACATAAATACACAACATTTGTGCTGTTTTGTGACATTTCAATGTGTATCTACTTAGTTCTGTTTCTCCAACTCTCAGTCTTTCTACTTCTGCCAAGTTTATTCCTGTATTAGATGTAGCTACATACTAGAAATTAACCAACAACATTCATTTTGCTTCATTATATTGTTTGTTTATTTGTTTTAGAAAAATAAATACTTTCGTAAATCTTAAACTGCAGTACAAAATATTGTCACACAAATCTTGAAGTAAAACTAATCAATGATCAAAGTACATTGCACGGTGTACTATCTAATAGACAAAATCGCCCAAGTAAAGTAGCAAGCAATAATAGGGCATACATAAAGAACTAAGGCATGATGAACAAATTCTGAAATCTATCAGAAAGATTCCAATAATAATAAATGATGTATTTATTTGTTGTAGGCTATTTATACACGTGCACATCTTCCACTGGAAGTTTTCGTACATAGAAGCAAGCTGGTTTTAGACAAGGCGCAGCACAACAGAACGACTCCTGAACCTCAGGATATATATAGGCCTACTCTGCGAGAATTGCCTTCAACACCAAGAGTATCTTTGCCTTGTCTTAATTGATTTCAAAAAAGCTTTCGAGAATGGAAAAGTACTATGTAAATAATAAATTACCAATAGTTGATAAATTAATTGGTTAATTTTTAAAAATTGATTTTTGTTTTGTCAGGTAAAAGAAATACAAAACAGGGTGTGGGAGAAATAACGTGTACAAACATTTTACCAGACCGACAGACAGACAGAGAAAGTTGATATATAAGCTTTGTAAAAAAAAACTAATCTAAAATCTCTACAAGCAGGCCACTTGTGTAAAAAAAAAGATGATTAAATATAATTTTTTTTTTTTTTTTTTTGTTGTTGTTGTACACATTTCCTTCATCACCGAGGACTCAATAGCCTACTATTAATAGCACATGTAAAGTAGATCTATATTTATGTTTATTTTCCCTACATCTATATTTTCAAATATTTTTAAAATCTGATATTTTAAAGAATATTTACTCATGAACTTGGTCAAGTGTATAGCTTATTTTAGCCTAACCCTCACTTCTGGAGTGAATATCATTTCAGTGTTAACTAAAACTGTCTCGACATTGTTTAGTTCTATTTATAGAATCAGTAAATGTATTTAAAAACTAGCTCTCATTTCTAGATCTGTAAACAAAACAATTCTTGAAGTAGACGCCAAGACATTAACAACAACAAATTTGATGCAATACAGAGTAGCAGTGAAACTGAAACAAACTCTTAACAAATGTTTGTATTGAAAAACTTCAATGGAAATCAACGAAATCGACAAAAAAAAAAAAAAGATATTAGAAATAAAAATACATTAAATTTCAACCCCAAGCACGAGTGACTTTGTTGTGTTTGTTGATGGACTTTGAGAGAAACTAGAAATTCTTAGTTTTAAAACTAAAGTTAACGTATCTCTGAGCTCAAAAAATCTAAATTATAAAAAATGACACTAGAAGGTCAGGTCGCCCTCACCTTTTAAATCGAAATGTATTCCCGTGATGCATGTAATATAAACCGTCAAACTACAGAAGATACGGAGTTGTGGATACGTTTTAAAGATAACACAAACAACAATTGAAAACAAAAACACAGATACACTGACACATGAAAAAGTTGTAATAAAGAAACAAGTGAATCAATGATATCTAAAAGAATGCTCTCTTTTATTCTCTCTTGAACTGATAACCAAAAAGAGTGTTTTATTTCTTGTCCTCGATAGGACCGATAGCCAAACTATGTTTTATTTATTGTCCTCTATAGGAACGATAACCAAAAGAATGTTTTATTATTTATCTATTTAATTTTCTGCAGTTACTGACATCCTTCAATCCTTCAGCTGTTATGCTAATAAAGACTTGAAGGACACATTCTGATCAACTCCGGCACCAAAAGTTGAAACTCAGGAAACCCAACGTTGTATTGTTAAGGGACTTATGCAAATGAATTTTGACTGCATGATACAATACAAATTGTAACCCAGCAAAACGCGTTCCTGACACAGCACAACATGTGTTTTTAGTACAAAATATGAAGAACATTTTACAACACCTTAGATTAAACATATTATACAGTGTGAATGATGCAGTGCAACCTGTGAATGATGCAGTGCAACCTGTGAATGACACAGTACAGCCTGTGAATGATGCAGTGCAGCCTGTGAATGACACAGTACAACCTGTGAATGATGCAGTGCAGCCTGTGAATGACACAGTACAGACTGTGACTGACGCAATGCAACATCCAGAACAACACATTTCGTGGTCTCGCTGACAGCTAATGGGGGAATAGCAAAACACTAGATCGACACAAAATAAGCTCTTGTGTTCATGACATCTAGATCTCCATGTTAACCAGACACTCCAGAACAAATGGGTCAGACGCTAGGGAGTTGGTTTTGACTCTTGTACAAAACAACTTGTTTTTAAAAAAGTGATCTAGGTGAGATGGAGGTATTCTAACTCACAGGTGAAAAATTTGTTAATCTTTTGTGACTACAGGCGATTTCTCAAATACCGTGAACCGGAGAAATTCGTCTAAAAATGAGTTAAAATGTATTACCTTAATGCACGTAAATATGAAATGAAATAACTAAGAAAATAAGATTAATTTTTAAAAATGTAGCAGTGTATTTTTTGTGCATTTGTATGGGGTTTACATTTTACATTAGCTATTAACCTACATGTGTTACTTCAGAAAAATATTGTCCTCAATGAACCGGGAAAAAAATGGTTTTTCTTTTTTTTCTTTAATTTTTTTTCCTTCCAGTAAATACACGATGCGTGTAAAATAGATCCGAACTTCCTCCATTTTTACCCTCACCGTTAAAACCCCATTCAGTCCCGGACTCTGCAATGATGAGGCATGTGCTCAAAAGAGCACACACACACACACAATTACATTTGCCATACGGACTTCTCTCTAAACGGGATGGGTGCCATACACAGTGTTACTGCTGTCTGTCTCCAAACTGTGGACTTGAAACTTCATAGTCTTTCCATATTGGACCGCGTGGTACAAACGTTTCAAAAGTCTTATTATTTGAACCATTGTCGCGGGACTATACATATGCGACAACTCAAATCTATATGAAAACATTGAAGTTCATGTGTGTGTTCAAATGTGGATTTGTAATATCTTCTCAAAATAGCCAATAGAAGTAGGCCTATGGACAAAAAAAAAGCTCTGTTTGACTACTAGCCATTTCTTTACATAATTGCGAAATACGTTGTGCAGTCAAAGGACGAATTTTAAGGAAGAAAACTATTTTCACGCTTTCATCCAGAACTTTCTATGGATTAGCGGGCATCATCTTGTTGTCAAAATCTCTATGTGTATGCAACAATTTGTGGATATGACATTCAAGGCAACATTTTGAATTCCTGCAACGAGTCCTTTATTAATTCCGACCATAATTTGTGCTCCATCTGCGCTTTTCCAACATCATTTCTTCCAATCAATCTTATTCCCTTGCCTATTTTGTTTTCTAACGTTAAAGATATATTATCTCTGCAATTTAATGACTAAAGGCTGGCAAAATAAAAATTCGTCATGACATTTTTTTTTCGTATCTCCATAGATTTGCAAAAGTTGCATATAAACATCGACTTGAACCAATTGTAATTTAGCCCCTAAAGATTCTCTAGATCACTAGAGATTAACGCTGTCAGGTTTTTTTTAAAGCCTTAGCTCGTTTGCCCGGGCCCCTGACATTCAACAGGCACCTTGGTGCTCACAATAAATAACTCGCTGTCAACAATGTAATAGTTTAATGATATGAATGGAAGTTATAATGACAAACTGATGGAGTAATATCATTGAGTTTAAAATAATATAATATTGTGGATATATGAATTAAACAATCATTCTGCACCTTGCTATCTCACAACGCAACACCTTAGTACGCATAACACTGGCCCACTGCCGATTCTAGTCTCTAGTGTAGACTTGATAATCCCATAACTAAATCCCTGTAGGGACATAAGCAAAGACAAATTGAAAGGACTACTCTAATACGCTAAGGCAGCGAAACAACTGCGAAATGTGGTAAGGCCTTAAATACTCGCCCTAAACAGGGGTACACAGACGAAGGAATTTCTGTAAATCATACGGAATAGAGCATGAAATGTCAAGTCCTCGTTTTCAGAGTTCTAATGGCGAGGCTGAAAGAGCTATTCAGACAGTGAAGAAACTTTGGAAGAAAAGCGAAGACAAATTTCTGTCTCTATTAGACTACAGAACTACTCCACTGAGTAATATTAATTTGTCGCCAGCACAATTACTCATGGGACGCCGACCCAGAAATTTGTTACCTTCGAGCGAGGAAATACTCACACCTAAGACACCAGATCTCAAGGTGGTGAAGAAACACTTTGACTCCGAGAAACAGTCTCAGAAACATTATTATGATAAGAGGAAAGGAGTTAAGAGTCATAATCCACTACAAGACGGAACGGCAGTCAGAATGCAACTTAATTCTAAGTGGAAACCAGGAACAGTAGTTTCGAAACATTCTAAGCCTAGATCCTATAAAAAGTGGAAATCAGGTCTACAGAAGAAACAAGAAACACATCAGAAAGTCGTCTGAGAAAGCAAATAGATTTGATAATAATTATGACTTTCCAGATGCCATCTCAGATCAGCCAAAACCAGTAGATCTAGAGAGTCCAAGATTACAAACTACGCTAGATGTAGATCCACAACTACACACTGCTTCTTCTAACACCTCTTGACCACATAAACCTTACGTAACACGCTCAGGCAGAATAGTTAACAAACCCAACTTTCCGAAGAGACTTGATTTGTGATTGACTGAATTGACTTTTTAGTTGACTAGTTTGTTTGTTATTCTGATAAATAGATTTTCTGAATTAAAGAAGAGAGATGTAACTAGGGGCTGACTGGGTATCAAAATCGGCCCGGGCATCACCATATAAACCGGCCCACAAATGGCATGTCATATATTTTCTGGGGGGGGGTGTATTTTTACCCCACTCCGCAATTATATATATATTAGTGTGTGTGTATATGTAATTAATCTTCATTACATTCTGATCTTTCATTCTTTCAAACGTTTTTTCTAGCCTAGAATACTCTCTTCCTATAGTTAGTGGAAAGACAGTACACACCGCCGAAGGGCAGTTAGGGAGTCCGGGGAGCGCTGCGAGCTCCCCCCAAATGGGGTCCGGGGCGAAGCCCCGGAACCAAGCATTATTTTCGTTATTTTAAGCTTTACAAATGCATATTCTGAGGTATCTACAGTGCAATTAGCCTGCTACTCTTCCGCTTAAAAAATTCAAAAACCAAATCTGCTATTCAAGGGAGTCCAGGGACTGGTAGAAAATGGTAAAATGATTTAGTTTTTGTTTTGGAGGGAGGGGCAAACCACAAAACCCCTTTTGGCTACAATCATGAAATTTGGTGACTGTAGTTTGCTTAAGTTGGCTGCACTGGGGCAGTAAGTAAAGTTTCCCTTTCAGACAATGAGGTCTGAGGCAATAGTTGGTTTGAAGACCCTCCCCTCCCGGCTACGCACGTGTGTTATATTACAGGTGTAAGCATAATTCTCTACAAAATATATAAAGTTTGATAACGCATCGAAAAACTGGATGTATGCATTCGTAGGATTACATAATGTATTCTATTTATACATTTATGTAGTCTGAAAACTATAAACAATACAATAGCAGCTTAATGAGTTTGAAGCTTTTGGGTATTACTTATAGATTACAGACGATTCTTTAAAAAAATAAGATAGTTAAGTACTACGCATTTCATGTGTCAATCTAGTCATGCATATTGATCTGTGACTTAAAATTTGCTAAATCATTGGTTTTTCTGGCTGACTGAGGCAACCTATTCCATTAAAAGATAAGAGAAAGCAGAACGGTTAGAGAGGCACTTACTTAATGTGAAAATCTCTTGCTTCCTCCTAGTACATTCTCAAAAAACGCGATTTCTATCTATATGAATATACCATGACCCATTATTTAAAATATAAATCTCCTTTAATTAAATATCGGATATGACAGCGCTATATAAATTATTGTAATAATTTTCATCATTAATGACTTCATACTAAGTATAAGTTTGCCATTAATTATAATAGTATAAAAATTGATTTAGATGTAGATTTATTTTTTAATTAAATAATTTTTTTTTAAGCCTTAAGTGTAGTATTTTTAATCTATGTTATTAAAAATAATCAAAAAGAAACTAACTTCTTCTTTTCAAATCGCAGAAAGTAGAGCTCTAAATAACCCATATTGAGCTGTGAATAAGTTGGGTAGTTTGCAATTTCGCGGCTGTGTGTACGTGTTAAAGTTAATGTCTATTAAGTATTGTTAAACAGCTAATTGTCGCGTCTATTTTTTATTTATTTTTTTATTTTTTTTGCTGCGTTGTATCAATGTTTTCTATCTTAACCTCTCTCATCCCTCTTTTTGGTTAAATTTCATTGGAACCATTATATGACGGGGGATGGAAGGCCGACCAGCAAAATGATTAGGCCAAACACAACTTTGAAGACATAAAAGCAGTCCATGCCGCTCGTGCATATAAGAAAGTACGGTCTAATGTTTAGCAAACGATAATACGTACAGTGTAGGCTATAGTGGGTTTTTTTTTTAATATTCTTGTTGAATTTCAAACAAAATTAATTGTAATAATAATTAAAACAACAACAACAACAATAAAACGTGTTCGGGCCTTTGTGTCTTGCTGCTGTCACTTTTTTTTAAAGTTGTCTGCATTGAATTTTTTTTTCTGTGGTCGCGACCAGACCGCCCATTTGGTACCGGCCCACCGGGCATTTGCCCGTTTGCCCATATAGCCAGTCCGCCCCTGGATGTAACATATACATTTGCACACTAACACGTCAGTGCAACACCGCTTGTGTTTACGTAATAAATGAAGTTCCTAATATGTCTTCCCTCTGAAACACGAGTTTGTTATTTGTGTATCTTGACTATTGTACAACACCAGCATAACAACAACAAAACCCTCCATAAGCATACAAGCAAGGCAACAAAGAAAGTGCATTCAAAAATTGTGCACCTAATCAACATTGGTGCTAGAATACCATGGCCTGCGCACAGACAGACACTGATCCTGACCTTTTTATACCACATAGATGGAAGTCAAACGTACATTTTAGGACATGTAATAAATGACCTTTCACCCCACATAACAAAGATTTAAAATTCCTTATCGTTGTCGTTTTTAGTGGTACATCAAAAAAACTATAAATCTCTTACAATTAGGTAATCAATTAGTGGGCTTATATTATGAGATTTTGAGGTGTGTATACATAACAAATATTCTTTAAAAAATATTTAACGTTGAATAACATCCCTAATCATTATTTATATTTGTAGAATTTATAATAAATATGTAAAATAATACCGGCTATTTGTCCAAATGAAATAAAGTGGTATTAAAGAATGTGAATAAAAATGTATGTATAATTTTTTGCACTATATTAACTGAACAAAATAAATGGATCAAAGTCAGCTTAGAGCTGCAACGTATACCTCTCCAAACTCTTCCCACACCCCTGGGGCACTCGTATCCCGCTTTGGGAAGCACTGATCTAACGTAAACAAAGCCGTTAGTCCGTTTCATAACGTCCTCAGATGCAGTTGTCCCCCGTCGTCATCATCCCAAACTATGGAGTCGCCTCTCTTGTATGATTATGCTGTCAATAGAGACCTTCCTTCAAAGATCTTCCTTTAGGGAACAGTACCAGGAAAAAGAAGAAGAGGCAGACATAGAAAGCGATGAGATGACAACATAAAAGAATGAACGGGCCTGCCATTAAAAGAGGTTCTAACTAAGGCAAAAGAAAGAGAGGAATGGAGAAAGACGGTAGGTACTTTAAACAGCATACTCTGCCCGATTTCATCCAATTACGACCCCAAATGTCGTCACTGTGGGGAATTCGAGGAAACAGGGTCACCTATCTTGCACGGGAGTCCCCGACTCTGAAAGCTTAAAGTGGTGGTGGGAGGCGTATTTGGAAAGTCGCTCGATCTAAAAAAGGGGCTACTAGGAAAAAAACCCTTTAAGGCAGTGACTCCCAAACATTTCGTCTTGTAGACCCCTTACCATGTTTTCTGTAGACCCCTTACCATGTTTTCTGTAGACCACTTACCATGTTCTCTGTAGACCCCTTACCATGTTCTCTGTAGACCCCTTACCATGTTTTCTGTAGACCACTTACCATGTTCTCTGTAGACCACTTACCATGTCTTCTGTAGACCCCTTACCATGTCTTCTGTAGACCACTTACCATGTCTTCTGTAGACCACTTACCATGTTTTCTGTAGACCACTTACCATGTCTTCTGTAGACCCCTTACCATGTTTTCTGTAGACCCCTTACCATGTTTTCTGTAGACCCCTTACCATGTCTTCTGTAGACCACTTACCATGTTCTCTGTAGACCACTTACCATGTCTTCTGTAGACCACTTACCATGTTTTCTGTAGACCCCTTACCATGTCTTCTGTAGACCCCTTGCCATGTCTTCTGTAGACACCTTACCATGTTTTCTGTAGACATCTTGCCATGTCTTCTGTAGACCCCTTACCATGTTTTCTGTAGACACCTTACCATGTTTTCTGTCGACCCCTTACCATGTTTTCTGTAGACACCTTGCCATGGCTTCTGTAGACCCCTTACCATGTTTTCTGTAGACACCTTACCATGTTTTCTGTAGACACCTTGCCATGTCTTCTGTAGACCCCTTACCATGTTTTCTGTAGACACCTTACCATGTTTTCTGTAGACACCTTGCCATGTTTTCTGGTTTTCGGTAGACCCCCTGCTTAACTTGTTTTGCATTTTTGCAAATTCATTAGCATTTTTTTTTAACTGATTTCTAACTGTAGTGAGTTGAAGAGGGAACAAGTAATTTAAGTTCTAGAGATTTATCTTTTTATGGATAAAATTCAAATTTAACCCAATTAAAATAAAAATTAAATAGATATTACTGGAATCACCAAACACACTGGTATTTTTTTTATGGGTTTATCCTCCGTTGCTAAGGATATTATGTTTCTAATAGAAATTTGTTGTTCTATGATGTAGTCCTTCAAACTTTAAATATTAATTAATTAATTAATTAATTAATTTGCAATAAGTATCATTGTAATAGTTTTCGCAAAGAGCAGCTTCTCGTGTATCTCTTGATCTTTCACGTGTGGCTCAAATATTGGGTCGGCAGAACTGTTTTCACTGACAGCAGAAGGGGTGAAGGCCAGTAACTGGCTCCTAAACCAGTAAGCTTCGAGCAGGAAGGGCTCATTAACCTTGGCTTGTTAACCACCTAGCAAGTAACATTAGTTACACGTAGACAAAAATAGCCATTTTTATAGGTATTGAAATTAAATACAATTTTTTGTTTAAATAGCAGGATAAATATTTCAAGGATTAAATAAGGTACAAATCATATATTAATGTATGAAAAAATTACATTAATGGGATGTAAACATTAAAAGTCACGACCTCCTTAAATGAAATCTATTATCGTAGACCCCCATGGACATCTCATAGACCCCCAATTTATTTTTTCATTTTCGTGGACCCCTTAGAAATTGGGAATCACTGCATAAGGTCTATCTTCTTGCCAGAGTTATGAGTTAATATTAGGTACTCGAAACAATTGAACAGAGTGGAGAAATCTCACCGTCTTGAATGTGTTGAGTCTAAGTGTAGATTTAGTGTCTTGTTTCTAGAACTTAAATTAAGTAGAGGAATATTAGACCAGATGATAATCATTCCCATAAGCAGCAAGAATAGGATGGCTACTTGGTCGAGTGGTATGCGCTTCGGACTGTCCTAATGAAGGTCCCGAGTTCCAAGCCAGCTCGCTGTTATCCAACGCGTTTCCGCTGGAGGTTTTTACTAGGAAGTAATCATCTTCCATTCTAATGGAACCTACAAAACTTGTAAAACAACAAACAGCTTCAGTTGTGATACAAGAGCAGTTGGTCATTGGATTGGTCACAGCAGCTGTTGTTGGTCGGTTGTTGATTTGTAGCTCCAGACAGCTAGTACAAATAAATCAATAGAAATGAATGTAAACAGTGATGTCGAACTAATATAAACATGAACAGACATCTTTTTAAACAAACTTGAATATAACTTTTATAAATATACAAAGATTAAATGTAAAAATAGATGTATCGAGTACCAAGAAATACCTCACTACAAAAACACTTCCTTTCTGTCTCAAGTGTCGCATCAACAACAACACTCTCCTTCAACTAGAGCTCAAGTGACTTCTATTCATTTCAATTAGGACAGATACTGTCGTAGTTTCATCAGTGACATTCACTCCCTTTCCTCGTCGTTACCATGGAGATGCACTCCATAACTGGCTCCCTTTACGTTGTTCATTTTCAGACTTTTGTTTTCCCTTGTTTTAGTGCAACTTGGTTCTTTGTTTTACAACTACATCCTCGCTATCTAGTCACATCATCACTATCTAGTCACATCATCGCTAACTAGTCACATCATCACTATCTAGTCACATCATCACTATCTAGTCACATCATCACTATCTAGTCACATCATCGCTAACTAGTCACATCATCGCTATCTAGTCACATCATCGCTATCTAGTCACATCATCACTATCTAGTCACATCATCACTATCTAGTCACATCCTCGCTATCTAGTCACATCCTCGCTATCTAGTCACATCATCACTATCTAGTCACATCCTCGCTATCTAGTCACATCATCGCTATCTAGTCACATCATCGCTATCTAGTCACATCATCGCTATCTAGTCACATCATCGCTAACTAGTCACATCATCGCTATCTGGTCACATCATCACTATCTAGTCACATCATCGCTATCTAGTCACATCATCACTATCTAGTCACATCATCGCTATCTAGTCACATCCTCGCTAACTAGTCACATCATCGCTATCTAGTCACATCATCGCTATCTAGTCACATCATCACTATCTAGTCACATCATCGCTATCTAGTCACATCATCACTATCTAGTCACATCATCGCTATCTAGTCACATCCTCGCTATCTAGTTACAGCATAGAAGGGATTTAAGAGTTTCAGAATTGAACACCCTAGGGATATAAGGGAAATGAAAACAATAGCCGAGGATCTTTAACTCCCACAGATCTTCCTACAAGGTAGAAAACCAGGAAACAAGAAAAACATAAAAAAATACTTTTTAAAAGAAACAAAGCTTAAATTAAGTGTAATTGTACAAATTAGTTGGATCAGTCATTTGACGTTTGTATGTACGGTGCCCCTAGACTTTATAAATTTGTGCGATTAAAAATATTTTTACCAATTGTTTTTGTTTAGCTTTTAGCTTTCTGAATGAGCTATGATCTTATCACTTGTCTGGACCAGGAGATAGTCATGCAATTCGAGCTCTGCACTGAGGTAACGGATTACATTAACCCAATTCTCAAGCTGAAGTAAAACTTACATTTAAGTAAGTGTGGACTTCTCAGCACTCGATGGTTCGACAAGAATAACATTATTTTAAAATGGAAATGATTAATTTCGAAATGTTAAAATAACGAGAATGACATTAATAGGCTACTCGTTACACATTATGAAAAGGTTTGTAACCAATTTTTAAACATGTTTAGATTGATAACATTTTCGGAAAGGTGACATTAATTACTACCGATAAGTGATGAGAATTTAATCACTCTCTCTCAATCTCGGAAACAATTAATAACGGAGGTAGGTGTCCAACAAACAAAACTGTATGTGACCGGAGGCAGAAAAAAAACCCAGACTTTAAATACGCTGAGATTTAATATGAACTAAAGACCTTAAAATAACTCAAGCTATAACATTTCATTTTGTCTGAGAGGCAAGCACATGTGAGATGTATGAGGACCTTACACGTGTCTACAGCCAGTGGCGTGGCAAGATACTCGTGACCCGGGTTCAATAATGTATTGGTGGGCCCCTCCCTAAATAGGACAAATTTAGTAGATGACAACAACAAAAAAATTCGAGTAGAAAATAATAATGTCACTGCTATAGATCTAGTTAGGACTCCATACAAAAATAGTCTTACAATTCAATGTTTACACAACTTCTTAATGGTATAAACGAACTTATTAAATAATTTTTGATTAATCGAAACTTCGAGAAAGGATATCTCAGGCGAAGTAAGAAATAGCTTGCATGCTGTGACAATGTTTCGAAAACTTGATGATCAGATGTAGCTGTATATGATAAAAAAAAAGCCAAATCTCGTATTGACAAAAGAATGAACAATTTAATTATGGAAAGCTTCTGTCGTCACCTTGATCCATACAGTAAGGCACCATATTTCTATATTTTACACATTGTCATGTCTAGGAAATCTGTCATGTAATTAAGAAACGATGACATCGCTAGTTCGGTAAAATACGTGGATTTGGAAAGTCTTCTCTGCCTCTTGAAGTTCTACTGAATGTGAGTCAGTGGTCGGCTCATCAGTTACCTTGGGCTGAGCTCAATAGGTCTCATCAGTTACCTTGGGCTAAGCTCAATGGGTCTCATCAGTTACCTTGCTAAAGGGTTAGGCTGAGCTCAATGGGTCTAATCAGTTACCTTGCTAAAGGGTTAGGCTGAGCTCAATGGGTCTCATCAGTTACCTTGCTAAAGGGTTAGGCTGAGCTCAATGGGTCTCATCAGTTACCTTGCTAAAGGGTTATGCTGATCTCAATGGGTCTCATCAGTTACCTTGCTAAAGGGTTAGGCTGATCTCAATGGGTCTCATCAGTTACCTTGCTAAAGGGTTAGGCTGAGCTCAATGGGTCTCATCAGTTACCTTGCTAAAGGGTTATGCTGAGCTCCATGGGTCTCATCAGTTACCTTGCTAAAGGGTTAGGCTGAGCTCAATGGGTCTCATCCGTTACCTAGCTAAAGGGTTAGGCTGAGCTCAATGGGTCTCATCAGTTACCTTGCTAAAGGGTTATTCTGATCTCAATGGGTCTCATCACTTACCTTGCTAAAGGGTTAGTCTGAGCTCAATGGGTCTCATCAGTTACCTTGCTAAAGGGTTATTCTGATCTCAATGGGTCTCATCAGTTACCTTGCTAAAGGGTTATGCTGATCTCAATGGGTCTCATCAGATACCTTGCTAAAGGGTTATGCTGATCTCAATGGGTCTCATCAGTTACCTTGCTAAAGGGTTAGGCTGAGCTCAATGGGTCTCATCAGTTACCTTGCTAAAGGGTTAGGCTGAGCTTCATGTGTCTCATCAGTTACCTTGCTAAAGGGTTAGGCTGAGCTCAATGGGTCTCATCCGTTACCTAGCTAAAGGGTTAGGCTGAGCTCAATGGGTCTCATCAGTTACCTTGCTAAAGGGTTAGGCTGAGCTCAATGGGTCTCATCAGTTACCTTGCTAAAGTGTTAGGCTGAGCTCAATGGGTCTCATCAGTTACCTTGCTAAAGGGTTATGCTGAGCTCAATGGGTCTCATCAGTTACCTTGCTAAAGGGTTATGCTGAGCTCAATGGGTCTCATCAGTTACCTTGCTAAAGGGTTAGGCTGAGCTCAATGGGTCTCATCAGTTACCTTGCTAAAGGGTTATGCTGAGCTCAATGAGTCTCATCAGTTACTTTGCTAAAGGGTTAGGCTGAGCTCAATGGTTCTCATCAGTTACCTAGCTAAAGGGTTATGCTGATCTTAATTGTTCTCATCAGTTACCTAGCTAAAGGGTTTTGCTGATCTTAATGGTTCTCATCAGTTACATAGCTAAAGGGTTATGCTGATCTTAATTGTTCTCATCAGTTACCTAGCTAAAGGGTTATGCTGATCTTAATTGTTCTCATCAGTTACATAGCTAAAGGGTTATGCTGATCTTAATTGTTCTCATCAGTTACCTAGCTAAAGGGTTATGCTGATCTTAATGGTTTTCATCAGTTACATAGCTAAAGGGTTATGCTGAGCTCAATGGTTCTCATCAGTTACCTAGCTAAAGGACAATGGTGATCTCTATGGTTCTCATCAGTTACCTTGCTAAAGGGTTATACTAATCTCAATGGTTCTCATCAGTCACCTTGCTAAAGGGTAGGTATATGACCGTTGAACAGACTAAAACAATGGTAGGTGTATGACGGTTGAACAGACTAAAACACTGGTAGGTATATGACTGTTGAATAAACTAAAACACTGGTAGGTATATGACTGTTGAACAGACTAAAACACTGGTAGGTATATGACTGTTGAATAGACTAAAACACTGGTAGGTATATGACTGTTGAACAGACTAAAACACTGGTAGGTATATGACTGTTGAACAGACTAAAACACCGGTAGGTATATGACTGTTGAACAGACTAAAACACTGGTAGGTGTATGACTGTTGAACAGACTAAAACACTGGTAGGTGTATGACTGTTGAACAGACTAAAACACTGGTAGGTATATGACTGTTGAACAGACTAAAACACTGGTAGGTATATGACTGTTGAACAGACTAAAACACTGGTAGGTGTATGACTGTTGAACAGACTAAAACACTGGTAGGTGTATGACTGTTGAACAGACTAAAACACTGTTAGGTATATGACTGTTGAACAGACTAAAACACTGGTAGGTATATGACTGTTGAACAGACTAAAACACTGGTAGGTGTATGACTGTTGAACAGACTAAAACACTGGTAGGTATATGACTGTTGAACAGACTAAAACACTGGTAGGTGTATAATCGTTTTACTTCACGTAGAATTGTTCAGCATAAAAAACTAAAATAATATTGTTATAATTTATTTAATGTGTGACTTGTGACTTTAGTTTCTCGCTATTTTATTATTCAAGTTCAAGAGCTTTGATCTTTTTTGAACATTCAAATGTAACTCCGCCTTTAAGTCATTATACTTTTAGATGTGTTTATAGTCTGGTGGCCTAATAAATCCTAGTAGGTAGACACTATAAAAAGAAATCCTGTTTACCTACGGGATTAACGAAAATGAGGCCAAACTGGCAATTAAGCCAAATTTTTCCAGCTTAAGGACTAAACCAACATGGTGAACTGTCGGACAAGAAGACAGCGGGCATCCATCACTACAGAGCTCGGGATTCCTGCAGCGTTTTCCCGCCCGCAACTGTTGAACGTGTTGCTTGCTGGACATGGCCTGACGTGGCGGGGGCAACGTCTTTAGACCTTGGGCCTGAAGGATGTGGTCTGGTCACATTGTTGCACAGAAAAACTGTTGCCTTGAGGTGGAGAAAGGTGAATGTTTGGTGTGGGGGGTGTGCTTGGTTGGCCAGTGCATAACGCTACAAGTGTTGCCATGTTAAAATATAATGTAATGTCGGTGTATAAAAACGCACATCAGTTTACAGGCCGTACATTTGGTATTTGTTGGTATGTACACATTTGTACATTTTTTTTGGGTGGGGGGATGATATGTATATGAATGTATGCTTTGGTGTTTGGCTAATTAGTAGACTAATGAATTTAAAATACTTTTATTATAAATTACAGACATTCTTTTTAATGTAGAAATACCTACTCCTAAGCGTTTACACATTTTTTTATTCAGAAAAGTGTATTACTGTGTTTGAGAATCATTCTGCATATCTGTTAGGGTGATGTTCAAATTAATCAATATTTTAAGTTTATTTGGAAGTCTTTTTTTTTGGTAGCTTTTTGTTTTATTGAAGCCAATAGATCTAGCTACCCCGTTGTGAAACGAAAATATCATCGCGCCCCCCTCCAATAAAATATGACCCGCGATCAGATTTCTGTCCACAGGTTTAAAACGACCATCTTTGATCCTTAACCAGATTATAAGTGAAATCTAAAGGAGACTGATTTCTTAATCTTTATTTAACCCTCCCTCCTACTCATCAGCAGTGATCCAGGGAGTCTCATATTATTGGATCCAACTCGAGTTTATAAAATTGATCAAGAAATTTGTTTTCTTTAAAAAAGAATAATATCGTTTTAGAATTTAAAAACAATTTTGTTAGTAAAGTTAGTGAAGAAAAGATTGATTTTTTTTGATTTTTTACAAAAATAAATAATCGACATTTTGTTGAGGATGGACAAGTTCAATTCTGCAGGACGCTAGAGTCTGAGATATTTTTATGTTATATATTTATAATATTTTTGAGTATTAATGTCGGGACCAAAAGAGTAGATAAAATGACACAGAAAATACGCCATGTTTATGGAGACGCTAGAAGACATAACAATAGAGAAGCTTAGGGTAGAAGACTCGACGACCATTTTCTCATATTTAAAGGTTTACTAAAGCGATTCTTTTTCTTCTTCTTCTTCTAGCCAGCTTTATTGCTGCTGAGCTGTGAGCTCTTTTGCAGACTGTGCCAAGGAAAAAAAAGTGTGCTGTTTTCTTCAGTTGTTCAGCACTGCCGTACAGGGTGTTGGTTATGTTGGGCTGTAGTGGAAGTAGGGTCTGCCTAAGGTGGATTAGGGAGGGGCATTCAAAGAGGATATGGTTTACGGTTTCAAAGGGGTGGGCGCAATGTCTGCAAAGGGGTAGTTGTGTGGAGTTTATTTTGTTCAGGTGGTAATTTAATAGTGGTGTGTGTCCTGTTCTTAGTTGGAAGATTGTAGATTGTTTTTTGCGGGGGAGGAAGTTAATACTGTCCAGTTTGTTAGGCGTAGTCATTTCTCTGTACATGGCACTGCCTGTGTTTCCTGATGCCCATTGGTTGAGCCACTCCTCTTTGTGATTGTTGACTAACATTGACCTTAGGGTGAGGTAGTTAACAGGTCTATCTGGTTGTTCCATACATGAACCTGCCTTTGATAGCTTATCTGCCTTTTCATTTCCCATGATGCCAATGTGTCCAGGGATCCACTGTAGTGTAAAGCGATTCTTTAAAGAGCGCCCCAAAAGCCTAGCAGCTGTTCGGACTCGCTTGTGTGTTACAAATCTTGATTGGAGCATAACAATACATAGCGAGGTGTTATAGTGGAATAGGGTGATATATGGCGTTCTCATTGTTGGCAAAGACGTTAGATCTGATAACACTCTATTGAACTGAAGTTAGATCTGATGACACTCTATTGAACTGAAGTTAGATCTGATGACACTCTACTGAACTGACGTTAGATCTGATAACGCTCTATTGAACTGAAGTTAGATCTGATGACACTCTATTGAACTTAAGTTAGATCTGATAACGCTCTATTGAACTGACGTTAGATCTGATGACACTCTATTGAACTGAAGTGAACTGAAAACAAAAAACTAAAGCAAAACTATAGTTTCCGTTTGAGTCTTGCTATTGGGTTTTTCTTTCAGTTGCTGGAACCCATTAATAAAGTAAATCTACCAAAATTGAAGCAACATTTTAAAATAAAATGTTTTTCTATCTGTCACTGGGCTCCATTAATAAAGTGCAATGGACTTGCTGAGTTGAAATTTGAGAATTTTTTTTAATAGAAGTAAAGTAAAAAATTATAGTTCCCCTTTCAGAACATGAGATCTATAGGGCAGATAATGTAAAGGTCATTTGTTTCTGTGGCCCATTGTTAACGATGTGGCCAGCACAACGACTAACCACCTTAACTTTTCCCGAATTAATGTCAAGTACCATTAGAGCTGGTTAGGCTCGAGGCGCCCGAAAGATCCCAAAGTTAGAAATCCCAATTTTCACCAGGATTTGAACCCAGGACCAAGAGAAGCAGGACATTCCACAGTAGACATATCAGAATATGCATTTTTTAGCTTCAAATTACAGGAAATAATGCTTGGCGCTGGGGATCCGCCCTCAACCCGCTGGAGAAGCTCAAAGCGCTCCCCCAGAGTCTTTGGCTGGTAAGGCAGGGATGTTTACAGTCGTTCCACAGGCTCCAGAAAAAAACTATTTAAGGGTAGAAAAGACATCCTAAAAATGAAGGGATTGGATTTTTATGAATATTTATTACACACACACACACATATATATATATGTGTGTGTGTGTGTGTGCATGAAGAAAAAATCCCCCCCCCCCGAAAAAAATCCTGGCTATGCCTTACTACCTTATTAGAAATGGCGATTATGAATTAAAATTCTTTAGTTGGCCTTTCATCATAACATTCTATTACTTTTTAAAATGGATCTTTGAAATATTAAGAGAGACAAAGAATGGTAAAAAAAAAGGTAACCTTAGATTTTATTTTACTCAACTAACATTCCAATTTAGTTCTGTCTATTATTCATCTTTCCCCCACCCCACAAACATTACCACATCATATATCTCAGTATAAGGTGAAAGAAGCATCCCATCTTTGCTCATGTAGTTATATAATGCGTGAGAATCTTTAGGGCTTAAAGCAATTGAACTGTTTAAACAAAAAGTCTAGCGAGATGTCTGCTCTACAAATAACTTGTCGGCCCACAGTTACTTCCCTCTTTTACAACTCTGCCCCCCCCCCTTCTCTTTCCCTTCTTCCGTGTCGGCAGACCTAGGTGGCGCTTCACGAGCGTGTCCCGCGGACAGAGGAATATGACAGGTGAGATGGATGATAGCTTTAGTGTCCACATCATACATCCACAACATATGTCATCATGATGGATGAGGCAGGACTGCAAGACCTTTTCCTCTACACCCTGACCCACCACACACACACGCATCAACCACACCACACTCTCCTCCTTTCGCTTACAGATGGACGGGGTTGAACAATTTCTACTGGGTCACATTCACGTGAGCGGTACCGTACCTCAGAGTGAGTTGTTGATGCCCAAGGCTTGGTCATGTCTCAACAGGTAAGAAGGAAGTCACGTGACACTCATTCAAACAACCCTCTACTTGTTGCATTTAGCACGATACAGGCGATTGGGGAAGACACGAAATCATATTTTCAATAACGTTTTTAGTTTCTGTTATTTATACACACACGCACGGGCAGACAGATAACGCAAAAACATAATCTGCATTTCCTTACTTATTCTTGAAACATAAATGGAATTTAAACGATTTATGCTGACACAAATTTTGAATAATAAACATGAGATGTAACATAGAATAATAGCAGCACCAAAGTAATAAACATGAGATGTAACATAGAATAATAGCAGCACCAAAGTAATAAACATGAGATGTAACATAGAATAATAGCAGCACCAAAGTAATAAACATGAGATGTAACATAGAATAATAGCAGCACCAAAGTAATAAACATGAGATGTAACATAGAATAATAGCAGCACCAAAGTAATAAACATGAGATGTAACATAGAATAATAGCAGCACCAAAGTAATAAACATGAGATGTAACATAGAATAATAGCAGCACCAAGGTACCAAAGTTATTCAAAGAAGTTGTATCAAATAGGACGAAACATAGACAAGCCCCAAGGAGGTCTCAAACCACTGACCCTGACACAGCGCCATTGTCTAGCAGCGACTAGATACCATACTAGCATCCACTTTCGCTTTAAAAACTTGAAATGTATTAAGCCAGAGCTCAATTAACATGCCTTCCACCATTTCTCCCTCTCTCTGACTGAAGAGTTTATTTTGTTTTGAATTCGAACCAAATTTTAATATTCCCATCTTCAAGAGGATGTAGTCAACATTTTTCTTGGATCAGCGCTTAAGAAACTTCTTCAGACGTATGGACTAAAGTATCACGTGACCTCCCAAAGATTTGTTCTCTCCCCCAACAAATAGCACGCTCCCATCTAGAGTTGCTGGACTCTAAGACTCCTCAAAGTTTCGTATAAATTAACCCTGTCTGTATCGAGATTCAAACTTGTTTCTTTGGGTTCTGCAATCCAATACTTTACCGCTGAGTCCGCCAGAAGTCTTGTATGTGTGTGTGTATACATCTACTAGAAATACATGAAATCCTCTTGTTCTCAGACAATATTTCCTTGACCCAACTTATGGAGCGATAGGTGGGTCTCATTTTATTACTAAGGAATCTTTGAATAAAACAACAACAACACAATGAAACATGTTTTTATACATCATCTGTTACATTTCTAGGAAAACCGTTAAAGCCGTTATTTGAGATCCGTGTTCAGATTCCACACTCCATCCTCCTTGAAATTGTGACTTGAAAAGAGGCATTGTAAAAATTGTTTAATTAGTAGACCTTTTTTTTTGTTGTTGCCACAACGTTGTGACCAAATATTGACTGCCTGAGACTTGAGTAAGTCCAGAGTTTGGTCTAGTCTTCTTCATCTACTTCTCAGACTTATCTCTATGTTCATTTTCTGCCCTACAGATAGCCTTCTAACTTTCACTTTAACGGGACGCCATTTCTGGATGGCTCATTATAGTCCCAATTATACATTCATGTATTTCTAACGTTGCTAGCGCAGTAACACCCACGGGCTACTATTTAAGGTAAAAAATAATGCAAATTAAATACTGTGGACACCCCCCCTCCTCCCCTCTTCGTGCTACAAGTGACACAAAAACTGACTTTCACTCAGTGCTGGATTTAACTGTAGGCAACATAAGCTTTTACCCTAGAGAGTGGGGGCCCATACAAATTGTACTTAAATGTATTACCGATAATTTTATTTGTACAATTACTCACATATTTCAAATGGTGGGGCAAAACCTCGCTGGGAGGACAGGTTTCTCGAAAACGGTCCTAACGATTTCCTAGAACTTTGACAGTTGGTGTATATCACTTAGAAAAGAAATTCGAGCTCGTTGGCCACACTGGGAAAACTCTTGTTTGACCTTTATAATTTTGTTTCGTATAAAAAAAAAATTAAATTTGGCTAGAGAACTAGAAAATATCGTGAACAGATTAAACGCCCTTGGATATCAACTAGTAAAACATGGCTCAACAATCGGCTGTTAACTAGTAAAAAAATATGGCTCAACAATTGGCTGTCCACTAGTAAAACAAATATGGCTCAACAATTGGCTGTCAACTAGTAAAACAAATATGGCTCAACAATTGGCTGTCAACTAGTAAAACAAACATGGCTCAACAATTGGCTGTCAACTAGTTAAAACATGGTTCAACAATTGGCTGTCAACTAGTTAAAACATGGCTCAACAATTGGCTGTCAACTAGTTAAAACATGGTTCAACAATTGGCTGTCAACTAGTAAAACAAATATGGCTCAACAATTGGCTGTCAACTAGTAAAACTAATATGGCTCAACAATTGGCTGTCAACGAGTTAAGACATGGCTCAACAATCGGCTGTCAACTAGTAAAATTATGGTTCAACAATTGGCTGTCCACTAGTAAAAGAGATCAAATCAAGGGACAGTACTTAAAGACGTTCTAGAGCGAGTTGTGTCAGTCCTAAAGACTACAAAAGAGAGTGAAAGAAGATAAGGGAACAATGGGTTCATCTCACAATGGCATCATTCGAGCTGCAAGCAGTATACATACAGTTGAGAATATCAAAGATCCGGTGTCATATCTTGTATTTCTAAAACAATATGTGATGAATTGATCCAAGTCATTGCACTTGAAGAACTAGACTCACTTTTGGAAGATTGAAGAAAGAAAGTAAATCTGAATGGGCCGGCCTCTTGATATTTTACTAGGAACAAGTGCTGACTAGGTAGAGGGAAGGGTTTTGTCACGCGACCTGGAACAGCCCCACCCCCTTACCATGAAGTGCAGGGACAGATAATGACGGTGCTTTAGTTTATCTGTAGAGTCCACTCCAGACACACATTCACATCGGCTAATATCCACGCCACGTCTCTGTTTCAATTAAGTCCGTAAGCCAGATAATCGCCTTCCCAAACGACTTCTTTATGGGAAGCTGTGTGCCTGGGGTCAACATAAAGACACCCAGGGAGGGGGCGAAATTTTTTATTTTTTTTTACATTAAATATTACGCCGTTATCTCACGTCATGATGTCGAATGTCAAAATGCAGGGGCCCCTAAAGAGGTCAAACCCTCAGGGCCCACAAATCCTTAGCTACGCCACTGGTCTCAAGATACGAGGCAAGGGGAGCGGTCAGCCAGCATTATGAACGCAGAGCTATTTAAAAAGCTGAGAAAAGAAGCAGGCTTATCTGTAGTAGACCCAACTTGCCCATGCCATGTGTGTCGCCGGCTTTTGAAAGCGTGGATTGGACTTAATAGCCATCTTCGCGTTTATGGGAAATGAGAAATGTGCACATCTTCAACCACGAAAGAGGAGCTATATACAATGTTTTATTACATCATGAGATCCCTATTTAACGTTTTCTAACTTTCCTAGAGATGGGTAGCCACACAGGGTAAAGTATGACTAGCCACTCAGTGAAAAGTATGTGTAGCCACACAGGGGAAAGTATGACTAGCCACTCAGTGAAAAGTATGTGTAGCCACACAGGGGAAAGTATGACTAGCCACTCAGTGAAAAGTATGTGTAGCCACACAGGGGAAAGTATGACTAGCCACTCAGTGAAAAGTATGTGTAGCCACACAGGGGAAAGTATGACTAGCCACTCAGTGAAAAGTATGTGTAGCCACACAGGGGAAAGTATGACTAGCCACTCAGTGAAAAGTATGTGTAGCCACACAGGGGAAAGTATGACTAGCCACTCAGTGAAAAGTATGTGTAGCCACACAGGGGAAAGTATGACTAGCCACTCAGTGAAAAGTATGTGTAGCCACACAGGGGAAAGTATGACTAGCCACTCAGTGAAAAGTATGTGTAGCCACACAGGGGAAAGTATGACTAGCCACTCAGTGAAAAGTATGTGTAGCCACACAGGGAAAAGTATGGGTAGCCACACATGTCATTAAACATAGGAAATAAATGCACAACTTGTTAGCGACAATTGTAAACAATGTTGTTTCGAGCTAGTGTAGTTACGACAAGTGGGGTAATTCAGAATGATCTACTACAGTGAAACCAATGCATGACTGTTATAAAGTCTCGGGGATGACACTATTACGTCAAGCAACTTCCTTGTTAGATTTTTTTTTAATTTATAAAAACCCAGAAACGCGTTTTTATTTTTATGGTTATATAAATCCGTTTAACGTGATAGCCAACTTTTTTTTAAACAAAGCTTATATTAACTCTGTCTGTCTGTCTAGTACACATTTTGTACTCGTTTTTTTTCTCCCACTTGCCATTCTCGGATCATGTTAGAATTGTGCACAATTATTCATTGTCGAAGAATTACGTGTATCAATTATTAAAAAAAAGATATCAATTAATCAATTAGTGATAATTACATAGTTTGTTTTTTTTTAATGTAGAAAAAGGGAGTTAAGTCTTGCACTACTGGGAAATATGGCAGTGATTTTGTAGTTCTTCTCCTTAGATATCCTTAAATAAAGTATTTTCATAAAACTTATATCAACTCACAGTGTGTCTGTCTGGTACAAAAGAGTGTGTACACTTTATTTCTCCAACACCCAACCAGGGAACAAGCGGAAAATGTGCACAAATTATTTCTTTTACCTGACAACACAAAAAGCAATCAAAATATTTTGCAATTATTTAATTAGCTATTGGTAATTAATTATTTTGTTTGGTATCTCAAACAAGGGAAAAAAATGTATGAACACAATCATGAAATACGACGTCACGATAGAAACAATAGATACAATCTTCTATGTGCATAAGAACTTCACTAGCAGAGTGGTTTCAATGTCGGCTTTAGGAACCTCGAGCCACGAGTTCGAATTCAGGTCGTTCCCCCTTTTTTTATTTGTTACAAATGCTTTTTACTGTTTGTCTAGATCTATTTCAAATTTAATGACATGACTGATCTAAGCTAATTGATATAACTATGCTTAAGCTTTTTTTTTTTTTTTTTACATTTTTAAAATATTTTCTTGTTTTCTTGTATTAAAGTATTTGTAAAAACTTCACACAAAAAAACTGGATTGAATGTTCAGAAAGGTTTTAATCATGTTCTATATTTATAGCACATGGCTTAATTGTCATGGAATAGGCTTGGTATTCAGGTGAAATTATTCGTTTTTTTCACGATACAAACAGATCACAACAGATTCACTAGTTAGGAGTGACTCAGCGGTGAAGGATCACATTGTCTAAGTAGATCTAGTTTTATCTAGTTTTGAGATGATCTTGCCCTGGATGTTTATTTTACATAATGTGTCATAACAGATCCTCTAACTTAGAGATAACTCTGTACATTGGTGCAGACCAGCGCCCTGGTGAATGTCATAACAGATCCTCTAACCTAGAAATGACTGTACATTGGTGCTGACCAGCGCCCCGATGAATGTCAAAAATGATGCTCTACCTTGGAGATGACTATGAAGTAGTACTCTTCATTGCTGCTGACCAGCATCCAGATGAATCTCATAGTAGATGCTCTTACTTGGCCATGACGCTGTACCGTATTTTCACGCGCATAACTCACACACGCTTATACCCCGCACAAATGACGCTGTACCGTATTTTCACGCGTATAACTCACACACGCTTATACCCCGCACACATGACTCTGTACCGTATTTTCACGCGTATAACTCACACACGCTTATACCCCGCACACATGACGCTGTACCATATTTTCGCGCGTATAACTCACACACGCTTATACCCCGCACACATGACTCTGTACCGTATTTTCAGGCGTATAACTCACACACGCTTAAACCCCGCACACATGACTCTGTACCGTATTTTCGCGCGTATAACTCACACACGCTTATACCCCGCACACATGACTCTGTACCGTATTTTCGCGCGTATAACTCACGCACGCTTAAACCCGCGCACATGACACAATAAATAAAAACAAAGTAATCGTACATTCATCACCCTTATATATCCATCATGTGTAAAGCGTGACTTGTAAACTTGTGAAATAAATTACTGGTAGTTTAAAGATTCTCTGCCGTATCGTTACAATCTGTTTTCTTGAGGTTTATATCTGGATATTCTTCAAGCTTTTCAACGTACATTTCACAAGCATACAGTCAACTCTAGGAGGTATAAAGACCCACCGTATGTCCAGAGTTTCCGTTTTGCTACATTATGAGTAAAATAAATTGTGTTAACCCCCGCACCTTTGTAAACCCGGCACAGCTGCCATTTGCAACACTTGTATAAGCCACGGGTAAAATGCGCGAAAATTCGGTAGTGGTCCTCTACTTTGGTGCTGATCAGCGCCCTGATGAATGTCATAATAGATGCTCTAACTTGGAGATGACTCTGTAGTGGTCCTCTACTTTGGTGCTGATCAGCGCCCTGATGAATGTCATAATAGATGCGCTAACTTGGAGATGACTCTGTAGTGGTCATCTACCTTGGTGCTGACCAGCGCCCTGATGAATGTCATAATAGATGCCCTAACGTCTTGGAGATGACTCTGCAGTGGTCTACCTTGGTGCTGACCAGCGCCCTGATGAATATCAAAAAGATGCTCAGGCATGGAGCAGACGCTACACTGTAGTTGTGTAGTGTGTCATAACAGATCCTCTAGTTTGGAGCTAACTCCGCCCTGAAGGATTTCTCGGATGACATTGTCTTTGTACATGTGGATACGACGGAGACCATACTGGCCAACGTGCACGACACAGGCATGTCCAATCTCACGGACAGTGGTCAGCATGTGGACAGCGCAGCCCATAAGACTCGCCCAGAGTTCAGGTGGGTGGTTCTTTCTAATCAAGTGCTGCAGACACGCCACCATTAAGTCTTGAATTCTCTCCACAGCGCTCGGGTTGTGTAACGTGATTCGATCTGAAAGAAAATTAAAACAATATTAAAGTCTAATAGCTGTCTACCAGAATAAAGATTATGATTTTAGAGTTATTAAGTTATAAAAATTATATTAAGTGAACATGCGCACAATCGGAGCATTCTTATACAAAGTACGTAGTGGAGGATGTGTGAGTACAAAAACTTTTGAACGAAGAGTTAATAAGAAGGAAGGAGAAGATATATAATGACTGAGAGAAAAGGATAAAGAGAGGAGAGTGTGTGTGAGAGTGCGTTTGTGTGAGAGAAAGAGAAGAAGAAAAGAAGAGACTAGGAAAGTAACAATGGTTTTGAAAGTCCTAAATGACATGTAGAAATGTTGGTGCTAGGTAAGTGTTACTACCTGAAGCTGTCAGACAAACTGCCTTCAACAGGACCATCTCATCAGGGAGTAGGTGAGTCTTTTGCAGGACAGCCGACAAGTGAAAGATGAGATCTACATACTCCTCTGTGTACAGCTGAAGTAGGGAGGGGGCCAGGTTTAAATGACAACATGCTCCATGGGGTAACACATATAGATCTAGACGTTAGCTAGTATCATACAAGTTCACATACATGTTCAATTGAATCCTATAAATCACATAGATGTTAAGTTGTATCCTATAATTTCACGTACGTGTTAGGTTGTATCATATAGGTTCACTTAATGTTAGTATGATGTTAGGTTGTTAAACTTAAAACCCTCTGGAGGGGGGGGGGATTTAAACTCAAAACCCTCCTTGGCTACACTCATTGAATTTGGTGACTGCCGTATGCATTATTATTTTTTTTTATAGAAGAGGGTTTTTTAACGTCAAAACACCTGATGGGGATTTTAAACCCAAAATCCCCGTTGCAAAAAATCCTTCAAAAAATTCCACCCCACCTGCGGGGGGGGGGGGGATTTAATTACCGGGGAGGGGGGGTTCAACCCTCAACCCTTGTATAATATGCATTTATGTAGCTTTTTCATTTAGAGCTCTGTGGGCAAGTTTTGACTATATAAAAGATGTTCCTGGGAGGAAAAGTTTGAGAAACTCTGTTCTAGAGCACTGAAGTCTAACGGAGTCTCACTTTTTCCGAAACTATCTAATGTAAGAGAGTCAACTAGTTGTATCCATCTTTGCCTAGTGATAAGTTGAAAAAAGAATTGCCCAGATAAAGTAGGTCTCGGTCATATAGCTCAGAACTTTATAGTCTGCAGACATTGCAAAGTGAATGTAATGTTAATTTTAAAATGACTGTACATTACCATTTTAAGTGCAAGACATTGCAAAGTGAATCTATTGTTAACTTTAAAATGACTGTACATTACCATTTTAAGTTCTTCCTTGTGGTAACAAATACCATTGGGCATTAGAGTTGAGTCTAGTAACGAGTTATAGCCCCTGTAGGCACCCAGTAACCAGAACTCTGTTCTTGAATCTGAGAATAATATCAAAAGTAAGTCTGGAGTAATTTGCAGGCGAAGTGTTCATACCAACACTTTCTAGAAGGGTCGCCCCTAAACCTAGACGGTGACGAAGAACCAGCGACGACTCTCTACGATACTCTTGGTATGAATGCTCCACGTGCAAATCACGGACTTAACCGTTTTTTCTAGACGATAACATGGCCAAATCATGAGTGATTTGCACATAGAGTGTTCACACCAGTACTTTCTCGAAGAGTCGCCTAATGTCCCTCGTTACGAGTCACATGTTTTAGCTAATCACACTCACGGCTAGTTCAATTATAACTTGATTTAAGAAAAATAAAACAACGTATGACTTACTAATAAGGAGGGCAAGCTGGTCATCAATGTCAAGGTCCATAAATCCGGGTATTTTCTTGACAAATTTGACCCAGTTTTTGATCCATCTTTCTACCTGGGCACAGTGAGCAACAGAAACAATTTTTCTGTTGTCGATGTCCATACCTGTACTCCTGTGGAATTATGGCACAGGTAGCAGCATTCTAACACAGGAATAAACTAGCGAATACTAACGAACATGACTGTGACATTATAGATTGAGGTATCTAATCAAAGGGAGCTGCCAACTGTTTTCTTGTAATTTAATGTAACCATATATAAGTATATTTAACATAACTGACGGTCATATGATATTTTGTAAAACCAAATCAGCACCAGCATCTTTCACGGAGCAACACTCACTAGAGTCTTAGGTTCAAAGAGTCCTCAAAGAACTAAGCAACGGGCAAGCACTAGTATTTCAAAGGCTTTTTCATGCATCACTTAATCAAGTACAAAGTACTCGAAAAAGTGTTCTCTCACCTTTTATTTACAAAAGGAGATAAATCTGATCCAGGAAACTACAGACCAGTGTCACTCACTTTTGTTCCTGAACTAATGTATTAAGGTAGGTCATTGTGGTAGGTCATTTATGTATAGCATAAACAGAGGCGGCCCCATAACTTTTCCTTGAGGTACACCTGAGTTCAAAGTTATTGGTGTTGATTTAGAGACATTTATTATTAGAATTTCTTATTCCAGGTGCAAGGATTACAATTCTGCTCCAAGTGTCGGTGTCATTAGAGCATGAAACGGGTTGCCTGAATCAGCCAGGAAAATCACTGACTTAGCAGAGTATACTTCTCAAATTAACATTAGATTAACACATGGGAAACTCTTAGGATGTAATTATCTTTTGTTAAGAAGGAACTTTTGCTATTTATATGATAAGAAGAAAAGATTTTAATATATTGTACCAACCTTAGAATTTCCTCGTATTGTTCTACAGGCAGTGTCCCCAGCTGACCAAAAGTCTCTTGTTTTAAGAGGAAATTCTCCTAGAAATACAATATAAAAAAAGATTCTTATCACTGATATTTTCGAAAATTGAACAAGCAAAATATTTTTAAAAATCCTTTTTTTTTTTTTTTTTTTTTTTGAAAATCTAAGGGAAAGAACTCAGCACTTTCAACTATATATCTCAATAATATAGACGTTTTTCACTTATTCGATATCAAACAAAATAATTAATTACCAATAATTGACTAATTGGTTAATTCTTTAATTGATTTATGTTTTGTTAGGCACAACAAATAATTGTTTAAAGTTATAACTTTATAAAGTTATAGATTAAAAAAAACAACAGAATTTCTTGATTATAAAGTTCAATGCCATGACAATCGAAGTTCTAGTACCGAGATACCAGCTATTTAAACAATCTGTCTTTTCCTAGGAGCGTCGCTAATTGTGTCAAAGATATCTGACATACAAATGATAATGGAACTAGATCCATCTCGTTGTTTTTTTGTCACAATCATCACAAAGAAACGTGTCAGCAGCCACGCGGATCTCTCTTAGTAGTCATAACATTCTTTTCTTCCATCTTCCATACAAAACACTATGAAACATCTGCTGTATCTACCTAGAGACAGTCGTGATTAAAATGTACTGCACACTTGTATAACATGACCAAAGTGTTGACATTACTGACGGATGGAAATATTATTCCAAGAAATGTGTGTATTAAATACTTAATAATACTTAATAATACTTAATTCAGTCATAAAATTAGAATTTATAATTCACGATCAAACAACATTTGACACTTTTCCCGAAGCTGTTGTAACCATTCTATTCTGAATAGTTCAATACAATGCCGGATGTCGTAGTTGGCCAGTAATATATCGATCTATAGAGTTTAGAAAGGAGGTAACCGTTCCTTTGTATGGACCACCAACAGGAAGTAGATTTCTCCCCATTCTGACTTACGCTATGTCTCCTTGTCTTTGCTTCAATGACACTTGAAGGTAATCGTGACGTCACTAAAATAGTTTGGTCATGAAAGTCAACCAGCATCTGGATCAAATGATCTAAATCTGTGTTCGATTGTTCAACCTGCGTGGATGTAGGACTACGTTAATTCATGAATGCTATCTATCTATCTATCTATCTATCTATCTATCTATCTATCTATCTATCGCTTATGTATTTATTTTTCTATTCTTTTGTCTGTATCTCTCCCCCCCTCTCTCTCTCTCTTTATTTATCTGTTCCTCCATATGATGGTCTGTCTACTAGCCAATAGATCTACATTTATCTGTTCCTCCATATGATGGTCTGTCTACTAGCCAATAGATCTACATTTATCTGTTCCTCCATATGATGGTCTGTCTACTAGCCAATAGATCTACATTTATCTGTTCCTCCATATGATGGTCTGTCTACTAGCCAATAGATCTACATTTATCTGTTCCTCCATATGATGGTCTGTCTACTAGCCAGTAGATCTACATTTATCTGTTCCTCCATATGATGGTCTGTCTACTAGCCAATAGATCTACATTTATCTGTTCCTCCATATGATGGTCTGTCTACTAGCCAATAGATCTACATTTATCTGTTCCTCCATATGATGGTCTGTCTACTAGCCAATAGATCTACATTTATCTGTTCCTCCATATGATGGTCTGTCTACTAGCCAATAGATCTACATTTATCTGTTCCTCCATATGATGGTCTGTCTACTAGCCAATAGATATACATTTATCTGTCTGTCCTTATGATGGTCTGTCTACTAGCCAATAGATCTACATTTATCTGTTCCTCCATATGATGGTCTGTCTACTAGCCAATAGATCTACATTTATCTGTTCCTCCATATGATGGTCTGTCTACTAGCCAGTAGATATACATTTATCTGTCTGTCCTTATGATGGTCTGTCTACTAGCCAATAGATCTACATTTATCTTTTCCTCCATATGATGGTCTGTCTACTAGCCAATAGATCTACATTTATCTGTTCCTCCATATGATGGTCTGTCTACTAGCCAGTAGATATACATTTATCTGTCTGTCCTTATGATGGTCTGTCTACTAGCCAATAGATCTACATTTATCTGTTCCTCCATATGATGGTCTGTCTACTAGCCAATAGATCTACATTTATCTGTTCCTCCATATGATGGTCTGTCTACTAGCCAGTAGATATACATTTATCTGTCTGTCCTTATGATGGTCTGTCTACTAGCCAATAGATCTACATTTATCTGTTCCTCCATATGATGGTCTGTCTACTAGCCAATAGATCTACATTTATCTGTTCCTCCATATGATGGTCTGTCTACTAGCCAGTAGATATACATTTATCTGTCTGTCCTTATGATGGTCTGTCTACTAGCCAATAGATCTACATTTATCTGTTCCTCCATATGATGGTCTGTCTACTAGCCAATAGATCTACATTTATCTGTTCCTCCATATGATGGTCTGTCTACTAGCCAGTAGATATACATTTATCTGTCTGTCCTTATGATGGTCTGTCTACTAGCCAATAGATATACATTTATCTGTCTGTCCTTATGATGGTCTGTCTACTAGCCAATAGATCTACATTTATCTGTTCCTCCATATGATGGTCTGTCTACTAGCCAATAGATCTACATTTATCTGTTCCTCCATATGATGGTCTGTCTACTAGCCAGTAGATATACATTTATCTGTCTGTCCTTATGATGGTCTGTCTACTAGCCAATAGATCTACATTTATCTGTTCCTCCATATGATGGTCTGTCTACTAGCCAATAGATCTACATTTATCTGTTCCTCCATATGATGGTCTGTCTACTAGCCAGTAGATATACATTTATCTGTCTGTCCTTATGATGGTCTGTCTACTAGCCAATAGATATACATTTATCTGTCTGTCCTTATGATGGTCTGTCTACTAGCCAATAGATCTACATTTATCTGTTCCTCCATATGATGGTCTGTCTACTAGCCAATAGATCTACATTTATCTGTTCCTCCATATGATGGTCTGTCTACTAGCCAATAGATCTACATTTATCTGTTCCTCCATATGATGGTCTGTCTACTAGCCAATAGATATACATTTATCTGTTCCTCCATATGATGGTCTGTCTACTAGCCAGTAGATATACATTTATCTGTCTGTCCTTATGATGGTCTGTCTACTAGCCAATAGATCTACATTTATCTGTTCCTCCATATGATGGTCTGTCTACTAGCCAATAGATCTACATTTATCTGTTCCTCCATATGATGGTCTGTCTACTAGCCAGTAGATATACATTTATCTGTCTGTCCTTATGATGGTCTGTCTACTAACCAATAGATCTACATTTATCTGTTCCTCCATATGATGGTCTGTCTACTAGCCAATAGATCTACATTTATCTGTTCCTCCATATGATGGTCTGTCTACTAGCCAGTAGATATACATTTATCTGTCTGTCCTTATGATGGTCTGTCTACTAGCCAATAGATATACATTTATCTGTCTGTCCTTATGATGGTCTGTCTACTAGCCAATAGATCTACATTTATCTGTTCCTCCATATGATGGTCTGTCTACTAGCCAATAGATCTACATTTATCTGTTCCTCCATATGATGGTCTGTCTACTAGCCAATAGATCTACATTTATCTGTTCCTCCATATGATGGTCTGTCTACTAGCCAGTAGATCTACATTTATCTGTTCCTCCATATGATGGTCTGTCTACTAGCCAATAGATCTACATTTATCTGTTCCTCCATATGATGGTCTGTCTACTAGCCAATAGATCTACATTTATCTGTTCCTCCATATGATGGTCTGTCTACTAGCCAATAGATCTACATTTATCTGTTCCTCCATATGATGGTCTGTCTACTAGCCAATAGATCTACATTTATCTGTTCCTCCATATGATGGTCTGTCTACTAGCCAATAGATATACATTTATCTGTCTGTCCTTATGATGGTCTGTCTACTAGCCAATAGATCTACATTTATCTGTTCCTCCATATGATGGTCTGTCTACTAGCCAATAGATCTACATTTATCTGTTCCTCCATATGATGGTCTGTCTACTAGCCAGTAGATATACATTTATCTGTCTGTCCTTATGATGGTCTGTCTACTAGCCAATAGATCTACATTTATCTGTTCCTCCATATGATGGTCTGTCTACTAGCCAATAGATCTACATTTATCTGTTCCTCCATATGATGGTCTGTCTACTAGCCAGTAGATATACATTTATCTGTCTGTCCTTATGATGGTCTGTCTACTAGCCAATAGATCTACATTTATCTGTTCCTCCATATGATGGTCTGTCTACTAGCCAATAGATCTACATTTATCTGTTCCTCCATATGATGGTCTGTCTACTAGCCAGTAGATATACATTTATCTGTCTGTCCTTATGATGGTCTGTCTACTAGCCAATAGATCTACATTTATCTGTTCCTCCATATGATGGTCTGTCTACTAGCCAATAGATCTACATTTATCTGTTCCTCCATATGATGGTCTGTCTACTAGCCAGTAGATATACATTTATCTGTCTGTCCTTATGATGGTCTGTCTACTAGCCAATAGATCTACATTTATCTGTTCCTCCATATGATGGTCTGTCTACTAGCCAATAGATCTACATTTATCTGTTCCTCCATATGATGGTCTGTCTACTAGCCAGTAGATATACATTTATCTGTCTGTCCTTATGATGGTCTGTCTACTAGCCAATAGATATACATTTATCTGTCTGTCCTTATGATGGTCTGTCTACTAGCCAATAGATCTACATTTATCTGTTCCTCCATATGATGGTCTGTCTACTAGCCAATAGATCTACATTTATCTGTTCCTCCATATGATGGTCTGTCTACTAGCCAGTAGATATACATTTATCTGTCTGTCCTTATGATGGTCTGTCTACTAGCCAATAGATCTACATTTATCTGTTCCTCCATATGATGGTCTGTCTACTAGCCAATAGATCTACATTTATCTGTTCCTCCATATGATGGTCTGTCTACTAGCCAGTAGATATACATTTATCTGTCTGTCCTTATGATGGTCTGTCTACTAACCAATAGATCTACATTTATCTGTTCCTCCATATGATGGTCTGTCTACTAGCCAATAGATCTACATTTATCTGTTCCTCCATATGATGGTCTGTCTACTAGCCAGTAGATATACATTTATCTGTCTGTCCTTATGATGGTCTGTCTACTAGCCAATAGATATACATTTATCTGTCTGTCCTTATGATGGTCTGTCTACTAGCCAATAGATCTACATTTATCTGTTCCTCCATATGATGGTCTGTCTACTAGCCAATAGATCTACATTTATCTGTTCCTCCATATGATGGTCTGTCTACTAGCCAATAGATCTACATTTATCTGTTCCTCCATATGATGGTCTGTCTACTAGCCAATAGATATACATTTATCTGTTCCTCCATATGATGGTCTGTCTACTAGCCAGTAGATATACATTTATCTGTTCCTCCATATGATGGTCTGTCTACTAGCCAGTAGATATACATTTATCTGTTCCTCCATATGATGGTCTGTCTACTAGCCAATAGATCTACATTTATCTGTTCCTCCATATGATGGTCTGTCTACTAGCCAGTAGATATACATTTATCTGTTCCTCCATATGATGGTCTGTCTACTAGCCAGTAGATATACATTTATCTGTCTGTCCTTATGATGGTCTGTCTACTAGCCAATAGATCTACATTTATCTGTTCCTCCATATGATGGTCTGTCTACTAGCCAGTAGATATACATTTATCTGTCTGTCCTTATGATGGTCTGTCTACTAGCCAATAGATCTACATTTATCTGTTCCTCCATATGATGGTCTGTCTACTAGCCAGTAGATATACATTTATCTGTCTGTCCTTATGATGGTCTGTCTACTAGCCAGTAGATGTACATTTATCTGTCTGTCCATATGATGGTCTGTCTACTAGCCAATAGATCTACATTTATCTGTTCCTCCATATGATGGTCTGTCTACTAGCCAGTAGATATACATTTATCTGTCTGTCCTTATGATGGTCTGTCTACTAGCCAATAGATCTACATTTATCTGTTCCTCCATATGATGGTCTGTCTACTAGCCAGTAGATATACATTTATCTGTCTGTCCTTATGATGGTCTGTCTACTAGCCAATAGATCTACATTTATCTGTTCCTCCATATGATGGTCTGTCTACTAGCCAGTAGATATACATTTATCTGTCTGTCCTTATGATGGTCTGTCTACTAGCCAATAGATCTACATTTATCTGTTCCTCCATATGATGGTCTGTCTACTAGCCAATAGATCTACATTTATCTGTTCCTCCATATGATGGTCTGTCTACTAGCCAATAGATCTACATTTATCTGTTCCTCCATATGATGGTCTGTCTACTAGCCAATAGATCTACATTTATCTGTTCCTCCATATGATGGTCTGTCTACTAGCCAGTAGATCTACATTTATCTGTTCCTCCATATGATGGTCTGTCTACTAGCCAGTAGATATACATTTATCTGTCTGTCCTTATGATGGTCTGTCTACTAGCCAATAGATCTACATTTATCTGTTCCTCCATATGATGGTCTGTCTACTAGCCAGTAGATATACATTTATCTGTCTGTCCTTATGATGGTCTGTCTACTAGCCAATAGATCTACATTTATCTGTTCCTCCATATGATGGTCTGTCTACTAGCCAGTAGATATACATTTATCTGTTCCTCCATATGATGGTCTGTCTACTAGCCAGTAGATATACATTTATCTGTTCCTCCATATGATGGTCTGTCTACTAGCAAATAGATCTACATTTATCTGTTCCTCCATATGATGGTTTGTCTACTAGCCAGTAGATCTACATTTATCTGTTCCTCCATATGATGGTCTGTCTACTAGCCAGTAGATATACATTTATCTGTTCCTCCATATGATGGTCTGTCTACTAGCCAGTAGATATACATTTATCTGTCTGTCCTTATGATGGTCTGTCTACTAGCCAATAGATATACATTTATCTGTTCCTCCATATGATGGTCTGTCTACTAGCCAATAGATCTACATTTATCTGTCTGTCCTTATGATGGTCTGTCTACTAGCCAATAGATCTACATTTATCTGTTCCTCCATATGATGGTCTGTCTACTAGCCAATAGATCTACATTTATCTGTCTGTCCTTATGATGGTCTGTCTACTAGCCAATAGATCTACATTTATCTGTTCCTCCATATGATGGTCTGTCTACTAGCCAATAGATCTACATTTATCTGTTCCTCCATATGATGGTCTGTCTACTAGCCAGTAGATATACATTTATCTGTCTGTCCTTATGATGGTCTGTCTACTAGCCAATAGATCTACATTTATCTGTTCCTCCATATGATGGTCTGTCTACTAGCCAATAGATCTACATTTATCTGTTCCTCCATATGATGGTCTGTCTACTAGCCAGTAGATATACATTTATCTGTCTGTCCTTATGATGGTCTGTCTACTAGCCAATAGATCTACATTTATCTGTTCCTCCATATGATGGTCTGTCTACTAGCCAATAGATCTACATTTATCTGTTCCTCCATATGATGGTCTGTCTACTAGCCAGTAGATATACATTTATCTGTCTGTCCTTATGATGGTCTGTCTACTAGCCAATAGATATACATTTATCTGTCTGTCCTTATGATGGTCTGTCTACTAGCCAATAGATCTACATTTATCTGTTCCTCCATATGATGGTCTGTCTACTAGCCAATAGATCTACATTTATCTGTTCCTCCATATGATGGTCTGTCTACTAGCCAGTAGATATACATTTATCTGTCTGTCCTTATGATGGTCTGTCTACTAGCCAATAGATCTACATTTATCTGTTCCTCCATATGATGGTCTGTCTACTAGCCAATAGATCTACATTTATCTGTTCCTCCATATGATGGTCTGTCTACTAGCCAGTAGATATACATTTATCTGTCTGTCCTTATGATGGTCTGTCTACTAACCAATAGATCTACATTTATCTGTTCCTCCATATGATGGTCTGTCTACTAGCCAATAGATCTACATGTATCTGTTCCTCCATATGATGGTCTGTCTACTAGCCAGTAGATATACATTTATCTGTCTGTCCTTATGATGGTCTGTCTACTAGCCAATAGATATACATTTATCTGTCTGTCCTTATGATGGTCTGTCTACTAGCCAATAGATCTACATTTATCTGTTCCTCCATATGATGGTCTGTCTACTAGCCAATAGATCTACATTTATCTGTTCCTCCATATGATGGTCTGTCTACTAGCCAATAGATCTACATTTATCTGTTCCTCCATATGATGGTCTGTCTACTAGCCAATAGATATACATTTATCTGTTCCTCCATATGATGGTCTGTCTACTAGCCAGTAGATATACATTTATCTGTTCCTCCATATGATGGTCTGTCTACTAGCCAGTAGATATACATTTATCTGTTCCTCCATATGATGGTCTGTCTACTAGCCAATAGATCTACATTTATCTGTTCCTCCATATGATGGTCTGTCTACTAGCCAGTAGATATACATTTATCTGTTCCTCCATATGATGGTCTGTCTACTAGCCAGTAGATATACATTTATCTGTCTGTCCTTATGATGGTCTGTCTACTAGCCAATAGATCTACATTTATCTGTTCCTCCATATGATGGTCTGTCTACTAGCCAGTAGATATACATTTATCTGTCTGTCCTTATGATGGTCTGTCTACTAGCCAATAGATCTACATTTATCTGTTCCTCCATATGATGGTCTGTCTACTAGCCAGTAGATATACATTTATCTGTCTTTCCTTATGATGGTCTGTCTACTAGCCAGTAGATGTACATTTATCTGTCTGTCCATATGATGGTCTGTCTACTAGCCAATAGATCTACATTTATCTGTTCCTCCATATGATGGTCTGTCTACTAGCCAGTAGATATACATTTATCTGTCTGTCCTTATGATGGTCTGTCTACTAGCCAATAGATCTACATTTATCTGTTCCTCCATATGATGGTCTGTCTACTAGCCAGTAGATATACATTTATCTGTCTGTCCTTATGATGGTCTGTCTACTAGCCAATAGATCTACATTTATCTGTTCCTCCATATGATGGTCTGTCTACTAGCCAGTAGATATACATTTATCTGTCTGTCCTTATGATGGTCTGTCTACTAGCCAATAGATCCACATTTATCTGTTCCTCCATATGATGGTCTGTCTACTAGCCAATAGATCTACATTTATCTGTTCCTCCATATGATGGTCTGTCTACTAGCCAATAGATCTACATTTATCTGTTCCTCCATATGATGGTCTGTCTACTAGCCAATAGATCTACATTTATCTGTTCCTCCATATGATGGTCTGTCTACTAGCCAGTAGATCTACATTTATCTGTTCCTCCATATGATGGTCTGTCTACTAGCCAGTAGATATACATTTATCTGTCTGTCCTTATGATGGTCTGTCTACTAGCCAATAGATCTACATTTATCTGTTCCTCCATATGATGGTCTGTCTACTAGCCAGTAGATATACATTTATCTGTCTGTCCTTATGATGGTCTGTCTACTAGCCAATAGATCTACATTTATCTGTTCCTCCATATGATGGTCTGTCTACTAGCCAGTAGATATACATTTATCTGTTCCTCCATATGATGGTCTGTCTACTAGCCAGTAGATATACATTTATCTGTTCCTCCATATGATGGTCTGTCTACTAGCCAATAGATCTACATTTATCTGTTCCTCCATATGATGGTTTGTCTACTAGCCAGTAGATCTACATTTATCTGTTCCTCCATATGATGGTCTGTCTACTAGCCAGTAGATATACATTTATCTGTTCCTCCATATGATGGTCTGTCTACTAGCCAGTAGATATACATTTATCTGTCTGTCCTTATGATGGTCTGTCTACTAGCCAATAGATCTACATTTATCTGTTCCTCCATATGATGGTCTGTCTACTAGCCAGTAGATATACATTTATCTGTCTGTCCTTATGATGGTCTGTCTACTAGCCAATAGATCTACATTTATCTGTTCCTCCATATGATGGTCTGTCTACTAGCCAGTAGATATACATTTATCTGTCTGTCCTTATGATGGTCTGTCTACTAGCCAGTAGATATACATTTATCTGTCTGTCCTTATGATGGTCTGTCTACTAGCCAATAGATCTACATTTATCTGTTCCTCCATATGATGGTCTGTCTACTAGCCAGTAGATATACATTTATCTGTCTGTCCTTATGATGGTCTGTCTACTAGCCAATAGATCTACATTTATCTGTTCCTCCATATGATGGTCTGTCTACTAGCCAGTAGATATACATTTATCTGTCTGTCCTTATGATGGTCTGTCTACTAGCCAATAGATCTACATTTATCTGTTCCTCCATATGATGGTCTGTCTACTAGCCAGTAGATATACATTTATCTGTCTGTCCTTATGATGGTCTGTCTACTAGCCAATAGATCTACATTTATCTGTTCCTCCATATGATGGTCTGTCTACTAGCCAGTAGATATACATTTATCTGTCTGTCCTTATGATGGTCTGTCTACTAGCCAATAGATCTACATTTATCTGTTCCTCCATATGATGGTCTGTCTACTAGCCAGTAGATATACATTTATCTGTCTGTCCTTATGATGGTCTGTCTACTAGCCAATAGATCTACATTTATCTGTTCCTCCATATGATGGTCTGTCTACTAGCCAGTAGATATACATTTATCTGTCTGTCCTTATGATGGTCTGTCTACTAGCCAATAGATCTACATTTATCTGTTCCTCCATATGATGGTCTGTCTACTAGCCAGTAGATATACATTTATCTGTCTGTCCTTATGATGGTCTGTCTACTAGCCAATAGATCTACATTTATCTGTTCCTCCATATGATGGTCTGTCTACTAGCCAGTAGATATACATTTATCTGTCTGTCCTTATGATGGTCTGTCTACTAGCCAATAGATCTACATTTATCTGTTCCTCCATATGATGGTCTGTCTACTAGCCAGTAGATATACATTTATCTCTGTCCTTATGATGGTCTGTCTACTAGCCAATAGATCTACATTTATCTGTTCCTCCATATGATGGTCTGTCTTCTAGCCAGTAGATATACATTTATCTGTCTGTCCTTATGATGGTCTGTCTACTAGCCAATAGATCTACATTTATCTGTTCCTCCATATGATGGTCTGTCTACTAGCCAGTAGATATACATTTATCTGTCTGTCCATATGATGGTCTGTCTACTAGCCAATAGATCTACATTTATCTGTCTGTCAATATGATGGTCTGTCTACTAGCCAATAGATATACATTTATCTGTTCCTCCATATGATGGTCTGTCTACTAGCCAATAGATCTACATTTATCTGTTCCTCCATATGATGGTCTGTCTACTAGCCAATAGATCTACATTTATCTGTTCCTCCATATGATGGTCTGTCTACTAGCCAATAGATCTACATTTATCTGTCTGTCCATATGATGGTCTGTCTACTAGCCAATAGATCTACTTTTATCTGTCTGTCCATATGATGGGCTGTCTACTAGCCAATAGATCTACATTTATCTGTCTGTCAATATGATGGTCTGTCTACTAGCCAATAGATCTACATTTATCTGTTCCTCCATATGATGGTCTGTCTACTAGCCAATAGATCTACATTTATCTGTTCCTCCATATGATGGTCTGTCTACTAGCCAATAGATCTACATTTATCTGTTCCTCGATATGATGGTCTGTCTACTAGCCAATAGATCTACATTTATCTGTCTGTCCATATGATGGTCTGTCTACTAGCCAATAGATCTACTTTTATCTGTCTGTCCATATGATGGGCTGTCTACTAGCCAATAGATCTACATTTATCTGTCTGTCAATATGATGGTCTGTCTACTAGCCAATAGATCTACATTTATCTGTTCATCCATGTGATGGTCTGTCTACTAGCCAGTAGATATACATTTATCTCTGTCCTTATGATGGTCTGTCTACTAGCCAATAGATCTACATTTATCTGTTCCTCCATATGATGGTCTGTCTACTAGCCAGTAGATATACATTTATCTGTCTGTCCTTATGATGGTCTGTCTACTAGCCAATAGATCTACATTTATCTGTTCCTCCATATGATGGTCTGTCTACTAGCCAGTAGATATACATTTATCTGTCTGTCCTTATGATGGTCTGTCTACTAGCCAATAGATCTACATTTATCTGTTCCTCCATATGATGGTCTGTCTACTAGCCAGTAGATATACATTTATCTGTCTGTCCTTATGATGGTCTGTCTACTAGCCAATAGATCTACATTTATCTGTTCCTCCATATAATGGTCTGTCTACTAGCCAATAGATCTACATTTATCTGTTCCTCCATATGATGGTATGTCTACTAGCCAATAGATCTACATTTATCTGTTCCTCCATATGATGGTCTGTCTACTAGCCAGTAGATATACATTTATCTGTCTGTCCTTATGATGGTCTGTCTACTAGCCAATAGATCTACATTTATCTGTTCCTCCATATGATGGTCTGTCTACTAGCCAGTAGATATACATTTATCTGTCTGTCCTTATGATGGTCTGTCTACTAGCCAATAGATCTACATTTATCTGTTCCTCCATATGATGGTCTGTCTACTAGCCAGTAGATATACATTTATCTGTCTGTCCTTATGATGGTCTGTCTACTAGCCAATAGATCTACATTTATCTGTTCCTCCATATGATGGTCTGTCTACTAGCCAGTAGATATACATTTATCTGTCTGTCCTTATGATGGTCTGTCTACTAGCCAATAGATCTACATTTATCTGTTCCTCCATATGATGGTCTGTCTACTAGCCAGTAGATATACATTTATCTGTCTGTCCTTATGATGGTCTGTCTACTAGCCAATAGATCTACATTTATCTGTTCCTCCATATGATGGTCTGTCTACTAGCCAGTAGATATACATTTATCTCTGTCCTTATGATGGTCTGTCTACTAGCCAATAGATCTACATTTATCTGTTCCTCCATATGATGGTCTGTCTACTAGCCAGTAGATATACATTTATCTGTCTGTCCTTATGATGGTCTGTCTACTAGCCAATAGATCTACATTTATCTGTTCCTCCATATGATGGTCTGTCTACTAGCCAGTAGATATACATTTATCTGTCTGTCCATATGATGGTCTGTCTACTAGCCAATAGATCTACATTTATCTGTCTGTCAATATGATGGTCTGTCTACTAGCCAATAGATATACATTTATCTGTTCCTCCATATGATGGTCTGTCTACTAGCCAATAGATCTACATTTATCTGTTCCTCCATATGATGGTCTGTCTACTAGCCAATAGATCTACATTTATCTGTTCCTCCATATGATGGTCTGTCTACTAGCCAATAGATCTACATTTATCTGTCTGTCCATATGATGGTCTGTCTACTAGCCAATAGATCTACTTTTATCTGTCTGTCCATATGATGGGCTGTCTACTAGCCAATAGATCTACATTTATCTGTCTGTCAATATGATGGTCTGTCTACTAGCCAATAGATCTACATTTATCTGTTCCTCCATATGATGGTCTGTCTACTAGCCAATAGATCTACATTTATCTGTTCCTCCATATGATGGTCTGTCTACTAGCCAATAGATCTACATTTATCTGTTCCTCGATATGATGGTCTGTCTACTAGCCAATAGATCTACTTTTATCTGTCTGTCCATATGATGGGCTGTCTACTAGCCAATAGATCTACATTTATCTGTCTGTCAATATGATGGTCTGTCTACTAGCCAATAGATCTACATTTATCTGTTCATCCATGTGATGGTCTGTCTACTAGCCAGTAGATATACATTTATCTCTGTCCTTATGATGGTCTGTCTACTAGCCAATAGATCTACATTTATCTGTTCCTCCATATGATGGTCTGTCTACTAGCCAGTAGATATGCATTTATCTGTCTGTCCTTATGATGGTCTGTCTACTAGCCAATAGATCTACATTTATCTGTTCCTCCATATGATGGTCTGTCTACTAGCCAGTAGATATACATTTATCTGTCTGTCCTTATGATGGTCTGTCTACTAGCCAATAGATCTACATTTATCTGTTCCTCCATATGATGGTCTGTCTACTAGCCAGTAGATATACATTTATCTGTCTGTCCTTATGATGGTCTGTCTACTAGCCAATAGATCTACATTTATCTGTTCCTCCATATAATGGTCTGTCTACTAGCCAATAGATCTACATTTATCTGTTCCTCCATATGATGGGCTGTCTACTAGCCAATAGATCTACATTTATCTGTTCCTCCATATGATGGTCTGTCTACTAGCCAATAGATCTACATTTATCTGTCTGCCCATATGATGGTCTGTCTACTAGCCAATAGATCTACATTTATATGTCTGTCCATATGATGGTCTGTCTACTAGCCAATAGATCTACATTTATCTGTTCCGCCATATGATGGTCTGTCTACTAGCCAATAGATCTACATTTATCTGTCTGTCCTTATGATGGTCTGTCTACTAGCCAATAGATCTACATTTATCTGTTCCTCCATATGATGGTCTGTCTACTAGCCAATAGATCTACATTTATCTGTTCCTCCATATGATGGTCTGTCTACTAGCCAGTAGATATACATTTATCTGTCTGTCCATATGATGGTCTGTCTACTAGCCAATAGATCTACATTTATCTGTCTGTCAATATGATGGTCTGTCTACTAGCCAATAGATCTACATTTATCTGTTCCTCCATATGATGGTCTGTCTACTAGCCAATAGATCTACATTTATCTGTTCCTCCATATGATGGTCTGTCTACTAGCCAATAGATCTACATTTATCTGTTCCTCCATATGATGGTCTGTCTACTAGCCAATAGATCTACATTTATCTGTCTGTCCATATGATGGTCTGTCTACTAGCCAATAGATCTACATTTATCTGTCTGTCCATATGATGGTCTGTCTACTAGCCAATAGATCTACTTTTATCTGTCTGTCCATATGATGGGCTGTCTACTAGCCAATAGATCTACATTTATCTGTCTGTCAATATGATGGTCTGTCTACTAGCCAATAGATCTACATTTATCTGTTCATCCATGTGATGGTCTGTCTACTAGCCAATAGATCTACATTTATCTGTTCCTCCATATGATGGTCTGTCTACTAGCCAATAGATCTACATTTATCTGTTCCTCCATATGATGGTCTGTCTACTAGCCAATAGATCTACATTTATCTGTTCCTCCATATGATGGTCTGTCTACTAGCCAATAGATCTACATTTATCTGTCTGTCCATATGATGGTCTGTCTACTAGCCAATAGATCTACATTTATCTGTCTGTCCATATGATGGTCTGTCTACTAGCCAATAGATCTACTTTTATCTGTCTGTCCATATGATGGGCTGTCTACTAGCCAATAGATCTACATTTATCTGTCTGTCAATATGATGGTCTGTCTACTAGCCAATAGATCTACATTTATCTGTTCATCCATGTGATGGTCTGTCTACTAGCCAATAGATCTACATTTATCTGTTCCTCCATATGATGGTCTGTCTACTAGCCAATAGATCTACATTTATCTGTCTGTTCTTATGATGGTCTCTCTACTAGCCAATAGATCTACATTTATCTGTTCCTCCATATGATGGTCTGTCTACTAGCCAATAGATCTACATTTATCTGTTCCTCCATATGATGGTCTGTCTACTAGCCAATAGATCTACATTTATCTGTCTGTCCTTATGATGGTCTGTCTACTAGCCAATAGATCTACATTTATCTGTCTGTCCATATGATGGTCTGTCTACTAGCCAATAGATCTACATTTATCTGTTCCTCCATATGATGGTCTGTCTACTAGCCAATAGATCTACATTTATCTGTTCCTCCATATGATGGTCTGTCTACTAGCCAATAGATCTACATTTATCTGTTCCTCCATATGATGGTCTGTCTACTAGCCAATAGATCTACATTTATCTGTCTGTCCTTATGATGGTCTGTCTACTAGCCAATAGATCTACATTTATCTGTTCCTCCATATGATGGTCTGTCTACTAGCCAATAGATCTACATTTATCTGTCTGTCCTTATGATGGTCTGTCTACTAGCCAATAGATCTACATTTATCTGTTCCTCCATATGATGGTCTGTCTACTAGCCAATAGATCTACATTTATCTGTCTGTCAATATGATGGTCTGTCTACTAGCCAATAGATCTACATTTATCTGTTCCTAATGTGGTATTAATACTGACTTAGATACTTCGGGCGCTGTTCGGCGCATTGGGCGGCAAGCTGTTTCCACAAAACCTGTCACTGGCAATGTCTAAAGCCTCTTCCCACCTGCTCTGAGGTCCTCCATGAAAGTGTAGCGCCATGTTGTACTAGGATGTCCCTGTTTATGCTTTCCTTGTAATGGCCTCCATGTCATAGGAACTCTTATTATGCGTAATTTGTCGGAGAACATGTCCCGCAAACCTCATGCGACGCTCTGACACAACCTTACTAAGGGGTCGACTCCTAGTTTGGCATAGGATTTTCTTGATTGAGACCCGATCTCAATAAAGACTCCTGAAATCCGTCTTAGCAATCTTTGTAGAGCCACATTTAGTATTTTATGGAGCCCAGCCAATTGTAGAAATTTGTAACCTCTATTGGCTACTCTCTTGGAGTTAGGTGTCTAGTTTTTTTTAGATTTTATATATTATATTATATTGTCAAAATCATGTGTTGGGGGATTTTAAACTAAAAAATCTCTGGAGTTGTTTTTTTTTTAAATTCATAACCCCTTTTTAGCTACGCTCATAGAATTTGGTGACTGTATTTTGCTTTAGAATAATATTGAAAAGAGAGGTTTTCAACCTCAAAACTCTCAGTAGGGGGATTTTAAACCCAAAACCACCTGGAGGGGTTTTAAACTTAAAAAAAAAAGCATCTGGAGGAATGGGTTTAAACTCAAAACCTCACTTGTCTTGACTACGCGCAAAGATTTTTGAGTGTGTAATTTGCTTTTTTTTTTTATATTGAAGAGGTATTTTTTAGCTTCAAACCCTGCTGAAAGGGGGTTTAAGCTAAAAACCCCTTTGGCTACTCTCATAGCATTTGAGTTCGTAATTTGCTTTTTGTTTTTATTGAAGAGGTACTTTTTAGCTTCAAACCCCGCTGAAGGGGGATTTAAACCCAAGATCCCTTTGGCTACGCTCATAGCATTTTGAGTGCGTAATTTGCTGTTTATATTGAAGAGGTATTTTTTGGCTTCAAATCCGCTGAAAAGGGGGGGGGGGGTTAAACTCAAAACCCCTTTGGCTACGCTCTTAGGATTTTGAGTTTGTAATTTGCTTTTTTTTTATTAAAGAGAGAGTTTTATCGTAAATTTCGAATGGGTTTTTTTTTTTAATAAAAATCTTTCTTAGCTGTGCTTTTGGAATTTGGGGATAGTCGTTTGCATTTTTATTATAGAAGAGGGGGATTTAAATGCAAAACCCTTGGTAGAGGGGTTTAAACTCAAAAACCCCTTTGGCTGCGCTGGGGAAAGTGATGATTTAGTATTAAAACCTCACCTAGAATAAACAAAATCGAAGCAAAAAATCAGTCACTAAATTCCACCCCCCTCTGGGGGGAGAGGTCATTGGGGGGGGGGGCTGAACCCTAACCCCCCTTGCTACGCCCATGCTTATGATAGTCTGTCCACTTGGATTTATCTGTCTATCCGTATGATAGTCTCTTTACTAGCCACTAGATCTACTGTACCGGTACCTTAGACTGGGTCTTTGATTGACTTAGTCGCTTGTTATTATCCTTGAAGGCTTGTGATATTTCCTTCTCTTGTAGTCGTTTAACTTCCAGAATGTTCCGTGTGCGCTTCTCGTGAGAGTATCGACCTGTTTTAATGGCTGGAGGAATGACATTCTCACATTAATTACAGCGCAAACCAGAGTTTTACACATTGATTTTAGTCTAATTTCTGGTCCTCACAGGTGTAAGTATTATATGCATAGAATGTTTGGAAGACATGAAATAAGTTTTTTCCCTTTAAGACATCCTCATTTTTTACTTTAGACCTATTGTTTTGAAGTATGACAGAAGAGAGTTTTTACAAAACTTAAATTCACTCTGTCTGTTTATCTGTCTGTTTGGTAAAAAGTTTGAACACGGTATTTCTCCCAAACCCATTCTCGGATCAAGTATAACATTTGCGCAATTATTCACTGACGTAATCAATTCATGAATCAATTAAAAGAATGAACCAATTAGTCCATTAGTTACCGGTTTTTAAATATTTTGTTTGATACCAACAAAGGAAACTAATCCTCCAGTGTTCACAGATATGATTAACTATGTCGGATTTCGTCCCCTTCGAGAAGTGCTTACGTTATTTCTGCCTCATTCTCGGGTCAAGTGGAAAGCCCTCATCCCCCTGGATGACAAAGTGGTCATAATCGAACTACGATGGACGAATTATATATATATATATATTCCTTTAAAAGATAAGAGAAAGCAGAACGGTTAGAGAGGGACTTCTAAATGTGAAAAGCTCTTGCTTCGTCCTAGTACATTCTCAAAAACGAGATTTGTATATCAATATATTATTTAAAATATAAATGATTCTAAATCTCATTTCATTAAATATCGGATGTGACAGCGCTATATAAATTATTGTAATTATTGTAATAATTTTCATCATCAATGACTTCATACTAAGCATAAGTTTGCCGTTAATCACAACGGTATAAAATTGATTTAGATCTAGATTTATGTTTTAATTAAATAATTTTTTTTTGTAAGCCATAAATGTAGTATTTTTAGATCTATGTTATTACAAATAAACAACAAGAAACTTACTTTTTCTTTTCAAATCGCAGAAAGTAGAACTACTGTTTTTGTACAGTAGTTACGCTGAGGTTGTCAATTGTAGTCAAACTGAATTTCCATTACATTGGATCAATAAAAATTATCTTATCTTATCTTATCTTTATACCCATATTGAGCTGTGAATAAGTTGGTTGGTTTGCAATTTCGCGGCTGTGTGTATGTGTTTTGTCTAATTGTTTCCCCTTTTGCCACGTTATATTAATGTTTTCTAACTTATCCTCTCCCATCCCTCTTTTTCGTTAACTTTCATGGAACCATCAAAAGACGGGTGAGGGAAGGAGCAAAACAAAATAGGAGTGCCATCAAAGGCCCATGCCGACCAGCAAAACGATCAGGCCAAACACAGTCTCGAAGACATCAAAGTAGTGTTGAAGACCATGCCGCTCATGCAGAGCAGAAAGTACGGTCTAACGTTTTACAAATGATAATACCTACAATGTAAAGTGTAATTCTTAAAATTATATTCTTGTTGAATTTCAAAACAAAATTAATTGTAAAAATAATAAAAAAAAAAACAACAACAAGAAAACGTGTTCGGGCCTTTGTGTCTTGCTGCTGTCACTTTTTTTTTTAAGTTGTCTGCATTGAATTTTTTTTCTTTGGTCGCGACCAGACCGGCCCATTTGGTACCGGCCCACCGGGCATTTGCCCGTTTGCCCATATAGCCAGTCCGCCCCTGCTGACTACGTAAATTAAAGAAGAGAAAGATGAGACAAAATAGGGGCCGGGGATGGAGGCTGTAGACAAAATAGGGGCCGGGGTGAAGGCTGTAGACAAAATCTGGTAAACAGGGTCTAAATTTGAAAACCATTATTTCATATGCATCTGGTGTCAACGCCAATTCTAGACCTTCCTCGATATCACTTATGCAAATTAACTCTCACTCGAGATAAATTGACAGTTTGAATTGAATCTGTTTGCCAGCGTACCTTTCTTGGACATGCCCACGTGTAGACATTTCTGGTACCTGCAAAAACTGCACAGTATCCGGTTGTAGCCGGTGACGTCACAGGCCTTGTTGTTCTGGCACAGGTAATAGATGGAACGTTGGAGAGAGCGTCGGAAGAAGCCCTGAAATAGAGACGTGGCCCACATTAGTTTTTAATCAGGGCGCGCGGGCTGACTGGTAAATCCCTGAAATAGAGACGTGGCCCACATTAGTGTATTGTCACGGCGCGCGGGCTGACTGGTAAATCCCTGAAATAGAGACGTGGCCCACATTAGAGTATTGTCAGGGCGAGGGGCTGACTGGTAAGGGGCTTGGATGTTAATGGGTACCTGACATTTTTGGGTAAAAGTAAAGGCGGTTGGTCTTTGTGCTGGCCACCTTGGTAATCTTCGGTCACAGAAACAGAAACCTTTTATTATTAATATTAGTATTACGAGGGAAATGAATCCCTAAAATGGAGGCTCATTATTATTTCTGAAGTAACGTATGAAATATATAGGTCAGTGTTTCATCCCCCTAGGCTCCCCCCTCCTCAATATTGTCATTTTTTTGCAAAAAAAAGTAGCGAAGCATAAACTTTAATCTAAATAAATGTATTTACTTACCTGTATATGTGTGGGTCAGGACCGGTCTTAGGCCACTGCAACCTATGCAGCCGCAGTGGGCCCCGCGCTTTCATAGGCCCCGCGCGATGCGAATTCTAGGTGTAAATTATTATATTAAAACATTTTAACTTAATATTAAGGGTTCTTGGAATTCTGAAATAATCAAATATAAGAAAAAGTAATGAAAATCTCCTGAAATTATAAAAATATTTTGAAAACTGATGCAAATCTCATTAAAACAGACAAAATTGTCATTTCGGGGTGTCATTCAATATGGAAAACGCCAATCCTACTCGCGATAAAAAAACAAAACAAAACGGTATTGTCAGCTTTCATTTAATAAAAATGTAATAATAAGCCGAATTTTAACCAAAACAAAAGTTCTAATACTTCATTTACTTTAATAGTCACTGGCATACAAATATAGATGTTTATCTATCTCGACCTCTTAGGAAAAAATAAAGCGATATTTTGCTCGTCGATAGTAAATCTAAAAGGCAGATATGAAAGTTTATCGGCTTTTTTGTTAAAAAACTACTATCTACTGTAGATGGCTCGTAAAGTTCATTTTTGACAGTGATTTTGTATATAGTAAACTATAAATAAAATGCAATGACAAATTTATTTTCTAATACAAAGTCTTAATTTTCACTTATTTATACTTATCTTAACCCAAATTAGGCCCCGCAAATTCCGTTTCGCATAGGGCCCCGCAACCTGTAGGACCGGCCATGGTGTGGGTAAAGAAAATGTGTAAATAAATAATAGTTGTTACCTTACAAGCTTCGCATGTGTTGGCACCATAATGGTAGCCTGAACTGTCGCCGGCGCAGACTTGACAAGGAGGAAGAATTGATGTATTGTTAACTTCCTTCATGTCCAATGAATTATGTCCCTTGCAGCAGACTAACAACCACAAATAAATAAATAACGTAAAGTAAAGCAATAAGACATTGAAATGTTTACAAAAACCATAGACTATATATTACATGGACTGCCAACACTAAGGAAACTAAGCATAAGTTCCATTCACCGAGGCGTCCTTGGTTGCGTGGTAAATTTACTTCCGGTAGAATTTGTTACTATATAAAGAAACTATTCCCGAAGATTTTTATCATCAATTTTACAGCAAATCATAAATGGAAACTTAATTGTCATATACGATGTTACAGAGGTAAGTGTGCACAAATCAATTTGTGACTTAGATCTATGACTATAAAGCTTTGTAACTGATTTTCTTAGCCAATATAGATAATTAGCCAAGCCTGTATTTCGTGTATTCTTGTTTACGACATTAATTGTCTGCTCATAGGTGCTGCCAGTTTGGATTATGTTTATCTTTTTTTTTTCATCACATTTGATAATTATTATCATTATTTTTACAATGTATATTTTAAATGTGATAAGCGATTTACTGAAAGAGTCAATACATTTCTGAGAGTGTCATTTATTAATTTTGTATATAATGGGTGATATAGGCCTAAGTTAAGTCTGTGAATGAGTCAGTCTAAATAAAATAACAATATAGTGAGTCAATAAGCCTACAATCTTACATCTTTACCAACTTTTGTTCAGATCTACAAATATTTTTTTTATTCAATTTGATTTTAATTTCAAGATAATGTGCATTTTTATCTATAGTAATGGAAAATCAACCATAAAAAAAAAATCAACGAGTATGTATGACTAACTGAAAAATCTGCATAAAAATTTCGGCCTTCAAGTTTTTAGTGATTTTTTTAAACTAACTAGAATCCCAAATAACATCCAATTCTTCTAAAAGCTATAAAAAGATCTGATATTGTTTCGAATATATTCGCCCAATAAAATTTTAGAATCATTAGGCTCTACTTCACTAGAAAGTGATTGTACACATTAACATGTAGACTTTCACCCAGATGTAGTGACCTATGGCTATAAACTTTATCTACAAATACGAACTTACACACAACACACTACTATATATATATATATATATATATATATATATATATATATATATATAATATATATAATAGAACACTAAACACTATTTATGTAAATGCCCATTTTTAAGTTTGTAAAATAATAATTTGTTTTTATAAAAAATCTGGCTATGCCTATAGTACTCTTAACAAAATTATGACTAAAAATATTATGAACGTCGAGTCTCTAGATTCAACATCTTTGTGTGTCTGATAAACCCAGAGAATGAAGATATAGAATCTATATAGGCCCCCTATTATATAGAATCTAGCTCTAGTTGACTCTAGACTAGATCTAGGATAATTTCAAGTCTAGATGTTCAGCTTCATCTTACCTTGATCATGATGATTAATTTTTATCTGACTTCCTGACTTGTTAACTTAAACTTCGTCTTACTTAGCCCTTAGGCGCCTTAGCCTTAGCTTCTTCATATGTGAATCATGAATGGAAGTGCTTGGCTCACAGTGTCACAGATCGTTCTTTAAACTATTTGAAGATCGACTTTATCTTTACTAACGACTCTAATCTATATCTAGTTTATATCTATATTTTTTATGATAATAATAGACCTAGACTCTTATACTTATAATAAAGACAAAGTTATAAGATCTAGAATCTGTATCTAGATCTATTCCCATTTGTGATTTATACACTGATTATACACTACAGATTTAATGTTTCTGATGAGCAATACTACTATCTACAGCCATGCCCATTAACATAGGCCCTACTCATGTACTAGATCTAGCTCTTTTGATCACAACTCATATCTTGCCTAGATATAAACAACTGTACTAGATTGGACTAGACATTCTAATCGGTTCTATTTTCGTTTTTCATTATTCTCACATATTCTAGTAGGCAATAGGTACCAAATTGTGCTATTTATTCACTGTAGATCTAGATCTTAACTTTTCTCTTAACTACCAAAGAAGTACACAAAGGATGTTGAAAGGTACCCAAAGGGCTCTAATTGCTATCATTCAATGTGTGGAATCAAGTATTTACCCAGATACTGCCACAATATGCTCTTATTGTTTTCAAAGGAGTTTTCACACAGTGCCAGAAGCTGTATAAATACATTTAACAGTAAGTTTTTAAGTAATTAATCATTTATTTTTAAACGTTATGTAAGTCTATTTTAATTGTAAGAATCCATGTGCTATTTTATTTAAAGCTAACTTTTAGGTGAATATTTACACAATATTGTTGTTATGTTGTAAATAAAACATATTATATTCCCTCCAGCCTGTGCAGGGTATTTCTAAAGTGATAGTTTTCTCATGCAGGCCAATACCACTCTTTTGTTATCTAAGGTGTTTTCCTTCAAATTATACTTTCTTGCATAAGAATTAAATATAATATATTATGCAACAATTCTCAATTAGAAGTACAGATTAACCAGTTATCTTGGTGGAAAAGGATGTCAGATGAGTTGAGAAAATGCTTAAAGAAAGTCTTTACATAATTCTTTGAACTAAGTCACTATAAATATTTTGGAGATTTTTTAAATTTAATTAGAATTTTATTATTGCTCACATTAAAAGCAATTGTTCTTTTCTTTTCCGCAGATGTATATTTCAAGAAGAAATGATGCTTTCTTATTTCTAAGAGTTTATCAATAGGATGAATGCCACAAAACTCACATGTTATGCCAGAAACTCTTCCTACGAAACTTCCAGTAAGTAAAAAAAAAAGTAAAGTTTCCCTTTCAGACCTTGTGATCGATAGGGCAGATGATGTAAAGATCATCTGTTTCTGACCATTCTGTTGCCTACGGTTAACGAGGGTGTCATGTGGCCAGCACAGTGACCAACCGCCATTACTTTCCCCAACTAATGTCAGGTACCCATTAGAGCTGAGTGGACTCAGACTCAAATTAAAAATTCCAGTCTTCACCAGGATTTGAACCCCGGTCTCCGGTTCGGAAGCCAAGCGCTTTACCGCTAAGCCACCAGGCCTCCTTCCAGTAAGTAGGGCAGCTTAAAATTTAATACTTTTATCTTAGTGCAAAAAGAATAAAAGCTGTCTTCAAATTCTCCCTTTAAATTTGCAAAGATATGTTTATAATTTAATGTATGCAGTAAAAAATTATGTTTCAAACACTCAGTACAATATTCAATGACTCTCTTTATTTGGGTTACCTCAGCATGCTTGTGCAGAAAATTTCCTGAATTTTTTTTTAAATCTGTTCCCTTCACTTTCAAGTGCATTTAATCATTCATTAAATTTTCATAATATTACTGAATATAATGTCAAAGATTAAATATTGTTATTATTATACTATTCCTTTTTTTTTGTAATATTTTAGTTTCATAATATGTTCCCATAGCATTTTTTGTGTAAAACCTCTAATATACTTTACTATACTCCTAATATACTCTTTAAGGAAGTGTTTTGTTAGATGTTTTCAGAATTGATTTTATCCATAAAGGACTTGAACATATGGAAGTTTGGTACTATATGAAACTGAGATTGAATTGGTGACTTGTTATGAATTTAATGTATGTTGTTTCTATTCCATCAACAGTACTAGAATTTGTCCAGTGCCTGTGATCCTCTGAGTTAAAGGAGAATGTGCTCCATAATACCTGCTAGTAGCTTGCTGATAGCTGGAAGTTCATGAATACTATGTTGTCCTTGATTTGATGATTCTGAAAACTACCATTTCTTAAGACTTGAGCATTATTTCTATAATTTAAAAAAATCTTTTCAGGAAATATTGTGTTTATAATATTAAGAAAGTGAAGATAATATTGTTCTTTTTTTAAATATTATTGTTATTATTATTATTAAAATAGAAAGCACATCATTACAATATTAACTTGTCAATAAATGTTAGCATTATTCAATTTTTAGTTACATGTTCAGACTATTAAATTTTATTATTTAAATTATAGCAACTTTCTCTTTCAGTCAAGCTTAAGATACATTCCTGTAAAAAGTCTATAATAATAAGTTAATACTTCACAAAAAAAAGTGTTTGAATGGTTTTCATTTGTTTGTACATCAAATATGTATTAATAAAATTATCATTTTTAGATGAAACATTAAATACTGAAGATGACCATTTCAATTTCTGATGTAGGCCTATTCTCATTTCATAAAACAAACAGAATATTATCTGAAATTTCATCCTTTCATGGTAACTGTAACTGGCTTCATAAAAAAATGGATTGATGACTTGGTTGACTATACATTTTTGTATAAATAATGCATCAATGAATGTAGCTTATACTGTTCTTTTCCTCATCTTGAAAAGTGCTGACTGATAATTTGCTGTTGCATTTTGTTTTCATAAGTCAATGACTCATGATACTCTAAATGACAAATATCTTCTACTCATTACAATAGCACATTTCCATGCTGTTTGTCTAAGTGGAAGCAGATAAAATTTGTTCCTCTATTTGCTGCCAAATCTCAAAATTCATGAGCAGCTGAAAAAAAAAAGAAAAGAAATTCAAACTAGTTTAGACATGTTATAAATATATGTTACAAATATATATATATTTGCTAATAAAAAATGTAAGACTACTTTATGTTACAACAATGGACAGCATCTTTAAAGCTGATTTCAATGCAATCACAAGAAATAATTTTTTCTCTACAATTAGGCCTGCTTTAATTTTTTTTTTTTAATGTAAATAAATTTTATGCATAGGATTAAATATAACATGTACTTAAGGAGATTTTTTACCTATTATTTCACAATTACAAGTAATTTAAAGTGATACATGTATTGATAACACAATGTTATTGGAGAAAGTAAAAAAAAATCTCACTTTTAGTAGATCCCTTTCAATTTGAAAGTTAGTGACAATCAAATCAGGTTTTTGGAAGTAGTATGCTCCTTTAATAAAAAAAAACAACAAACGAAAAATGCATTATAAAAAGTTTTCGCTTTAAATAAAATTTCTCTTGGGTGACTTGAGTAGAAAGTAATAGAAATATGAACTTCAATTAGCAATATGCTCACACTAAGCAGAAGTGGGTTTTACTAGTGAAAATTGTCTGTCCAAATAAGCTATTGAAACTACTGTCAGCTTCACATGATAGGAACTGTAAAGTTTGACAGTTCTTCCTCTAAGACTTTTAGGTACCGGTATTATCTATCAAGAGCAGGGTAAAACAAGGATGGGTTTTGGCCATCAACACTATTCGGAATTGTTTCGTCTGTAATCTCATAGCGCCTTGGAAGATGGAGTATATATCCACAGTAGATCGGATGGAAGGCTTCTTAAACTGGCTTGACCAAAACGAGGAGACGACATTAGGGAACTGATGTTTGACGACGATGTGACTCTCACTACCATTCGCAGTCATGATTACAAAGGCTAGTCAATACTTCGACAGCTGCAGGTCAATAGTTCAGTCTTACAATAACTCTCACCAAGACAGAAAAAAGGGCATAAAAAGTCAACATCATCAAACTCCATTTGAGTGAGGGCTTGAGAGGCTCAAATCTTCTCTTGCAAAAGCTCTGGACAGAAACCCTGCTGTATTACGTAGTGCATATATGTCACCATACAGATCGAGAATTTTTGGTTTCTCTGACCTGTTGAGACGGAGATCAGCAAGTCTGGGGCAGTCAAACAGAATATGAGGCACGGGGCACCGGGATTCGAAATTTGGCCATAGCCGTGAGTGGCGTGAGAAACATGAGGCAACAGGACAGTGGCCTGTCCTGCACTGTGTTATAATAACTTGCTATAAAACATCACAGAATGTACTTTTTCTATTTTATCAACGACACCATCTAAATGCCAAACATACTTTTCTTACATTTTTCAACTGGGAGAAAATTTTACATCTAGACTTATTACCTTTACTTTAGGCCTACACATAATATATGACTATTTTAAAACTTTTAAACGAAAGGTCATTTTAGCCTATTATAGTAAGAGCATATAGATCTAAATGTACCGGGTTATCCTTCTGAATAAGTCTTACTATTTGGTTTATATAGCCTATATATATAGGCTATGCTCTCACAAGAACCTCAATTCAATCAATGTTGTAAACAAGAAAATACACGAAATACAGGCTTGTCTAATTAGTCTATATTGGCTAAGAAAATCAGCTATAAAGCTTTACAGTTATAGATCTAAGTCAGAAATTGATTTATGCACACTTACCTCTGTAACTTCTTCTTTAACAATTCAGTTTCCATTCATGATTTGCTGTAAAAGTGGTGGTAAAAATCTTCGGGAATGGTTTCTTTATATAGTAAAAAAAAATCTACCGGAAGTCAATTTACCACGCAACCAAGGACGCCTCCGTGAACGGGACTTGTTTATTGAAGAATATAGGCCTAGTGCGTAGAGTTGGCAGTCCATGTAATATATAGTCTATGCAAAAACTGATAAAGTAAACCACATTTTTGGAAGTTTGTGTTTTCTGTATATCTGTGCATCAATTGTCAAGTTTAGGTCACACAAACTATGTACGTTTCGGTGTATATTTACCAAATGTATAAATCAATATTTAAATGGCAGTTTTTGTAACTACTAGTGTGCTACACCCGGTAATGTAAAGAAAGCTGAAAAAACAATTGCTAAAGAAGTAGATGAAGCATGTCATTTCGCTCGAATTCAGTACAATGGTTCTAAAAATAGTGTCAGAAGTCACTGTCTTGTACGTGATTTATGTGTGTGTGTTTCTATGTAATGTAATGTGTGAATGCAAATGGTTGTTGCCAAAGTGCATCTTGTGCCTTTTTTTTAAAAGGAATTATAGTATGCATACAATATGCTCTTGTTCTAGCACAATGTTTTTATCGGGGTTACACTTAGAACTGGGCGGTATGACCACCTACTCAGGGTTACACTTAGAACTGGGCGGTATGACCACCTACTCAGGGGTACACTTAGAACCGGCGGTATGACCACCTACTCAGGGTTACACTTAGAACCGGGCGGTATGACCACCTACTCAGGGGTACACTTAGAACTGGGCGGTATGACCACCTACTCAGGGGTACACTTAGAACTGGGCGGTATGACCACCTACTCAGGGGTACACTTAGAACCGGGCGGTATGACCACCTACTCAGGGTTACACTTAGAACCGGGCGGTATGACCACCTACTCAGGGTTACACTTAGAACTGGGCGGTATGACCACCTACTCAGGGGTACACTTAGAACCGGGCGGTATGACCACCTACTCAGGGGTACACTTAGAACTGGGCGGTATGACCACCTACTCAGGGGTACACTTAGAACTGGGCGGTATGACCACCTACTCAGGGGTACACTTAGAACCGGGCGGTATGACCACCTACTCAGGGTTACACTTAGAACGGGGCGGTATGACCACCTACTCAGGGGTACACTTAGAACTGGGCGGTATGACCACCTACTCAGGGGTACACTTAGAACTGGGCGGTATGACCACCTACTCAGTGGTACACTTAGAACCGGGCGGTATGACCACCTACTCAGGGGTACACTTAGAACCGGGCGGTATGACCACCTACTCAGGGGTACACTTAGAACTGGGCGGTATGACCACCTACTCAGGGGTACACTTAGAACCGGGCGGTATGACCACCTACTCAGGGGTACACTTAGAACCGGGCGGTATGACCACCTACTCAGGGGTACACTTAGAACTGGGCGGTATGACCACCTACTCAGGGGTACACTTAGAACCGGGCGGTATGACCACCTACTCAGGGGTACACTTAGAACCGGGCGGTATGACCACCTACTCAGGGGTACACTTAGAACCGGGCGGTATGACCACCTAGATTTGCCCAATCCAATGAAACCGTGCAGATATGGCTTGGAGCATGGAATTAAACAAAGATACACCTAGAATCATTAACATAGAGATAGATAGATAGATAGATAGATAGATAGATAGATAGATAGATAGATAGATAGAATTTAATGCTACTCATATTTAAAAGTATTCTTACCTTTCAATTATTCTGTTGCTTTGTTATTACGTAACACTAAGGTTAATCACGTCGTCAATGTAGACAATGACCACAGAGATTAATTTAAAACATAGACATTTGTGTGCATTCAATTTTACTTAATGAAAAAAATTAAACTTCTTTTTTTTTTACTATTTGTCTACGTCATTTGAACACATGTCGATTACGTGTGTACACACTCCAGTTCTGAAGATAGTTACATACACACACACATACACACACACGCAAACACATAACAAACAGCAAACTCTGACCCAGTTGGTATTAGACATAGTCCCTCAAGATAATAATGCTTCTGTGCCGATTAGTATGTGTTATGATAGCACTATTGACATAGATAAAATATTTCAAGCGTGTTTATACTGGAGCTGTACTCAATGACCAGGTAGGTCATTTATGTAAGGCACATTTCTACAAGAATATTCCACGAGCCGAAGCGACCACCTGACCTACCCAATGACGTCGAAAATCTTTTGATCCTCCACGAAGAATTGTAGTCACGCTAGATAGACCTGCACAAACCTACGTTAATCTGAAGGCTGTAGTTTCTACTCACTTCTATCAAAGACACTGACAATGACAGTGCAGCAATTACTCACGATACCCTAGAACGGCTTGGTGTAGTGTGAATGTGGAGTGGTGTGAATGTGGAGTGGTGTGAATGTTGAGTGATGTGAATGTTGAGTGATGTAAATGTAGGGGGGTGAATGTGAAGTGATGTGAATGTTGAGTGTTGTGAATGTTGAGTGGTGTGAATGTTGAGTGGTGTGAATGTTGAGTGATGTGAATGTGAAGTGATGTGAATGTTGAGTGTTGTGAATGTTGAGTGGTGTGAATGTTGAGTGGTGTGAATGTTGAGTGATGTGAATGTGGAGTGATGTGAATGTTGAGTGTTGTGAATGTTGAGTGGTGTCAATGTTAAGTGATGTGAATGTTGAGTGATGTGAATGTTGAGTGATGTGAATGTTGAGTGGTGTGAATGTTGAGTGATGTGAATGTAGGGGGTGAATGTGGAGTGATGTGAATGTTGAGTGATGTGAATGTGGAGTGATGTGAATGTAGGGGGATGAATGTTGAGTGATGTGAATGTTGAGTGATGTGAATGTAGGGGGGTGAATGTAGGGGGGGGGGGTGAATGTTGAGTGATGTGAATGTAGGGGGGTAAATGTGGGGGGGTGAATGTTGAGTGATGTGAATGTTGAGTGATGTGAATGTAGGGGGTGAATGTGGGGGGGGGTGAATGTTGAGTGATGTGAATGTAAGGGGGTGAATGTGGGGGAGGTGAATGTTAAGTGATGTGAATGTAGGGGGGTGAATGTTGAGTGATGTGAATGTTGATTGATGTGAATGTTGAGTGATGTGAATGTTAAGTGATGTGAATGTAGGGGGGTGAATGTTGAGTGATGTGAATGTTGAGTGATGTGAATGTTGAGTGATGTGAATGTTGAGTGATGTGAATGTAGGGGGGTGAATGTGGAGTGATGTGAATGTAGGGGGTGAATGTGGGGGGGGGGTGAATGTTGAGTGATGTGAATGTAGGGGGGTGAATGTGGAGTGGTGTGAATGTGGAGTGGTGTGAATGTTGAGTGATGTGAATGTTGAGTGATGTGAATGTAGGGGGGGGTGAATGTGGAGTGATGTGAATGTTGAGTGTTGTGAATGTTGAGTGGTGTGAATGTTGAGTGGTGTGAATGTTGAGTGATGTGAATGTGGAGTGATGTGAATGTTGAGTGTTGTGAATGTTGAGTGGTGTGAATGTTGAGTGATGTAAATGTTGAGTGATGTGAATGTTGAGTGATGTGAATGTTGAGTGGTGTGAATGTTGAGTGATGTGAATGTAGGTGGTGAATGTGGAGTGATGTGAATGTAGGGGGGTGAATGTGTGTGTGTGGGGGGGTGAATGTTGAGTGATGTGAATGTTGAGTGATGTGAATGTTGAGTGATGTGAATGTAGGGGGGTGAATGTTGAGTGATGTGAATGTTGAGTGATGTGAATGTAGGGGGGTGAATGTGGAGGGGGGGTGAATGTTGAGTGATGTGAATGTAGGGGGGGTGAATGTGTGTGTGGGGGGGGGTGAATGTTGAGTGATGTGAATGTAGGGGGGTGAATGTGGGGGGGGGTGAATGTTGAGTGATGTGAATGTTGAGTGATGTGAATGTAGGGGGTGAATGTGGGGGGTGAATGTTGAGTGATGTGAATGTAAGGGGATGAATGTGGGGGAGGTGAATGTTAAGTGATGTGAATGTTGAGTGATGTGAATGTTGAGTGATGTGAATGTTGAGTGATGTGAATGTAGGGGGGTGAATGTGGGGGGGGGGTGAATGTTGAGTGATGTGAATGTTGAGTGATGTGAATGTAGGGGGTGAATGTGGAGTGATGTGAATGTAGGGGGGTGAATCAGGGGGGTGATTGTGTGGGGGAGGGTGAATGTTGAGTTATGTGAATGTTGAGTGATGTGAATGTAGGGGGGTGAATGTGGGGGGGGGGTGAATGTGGAGTTGTGTGAATGTTGAGTGATGTGAATGTAGGGGGCTGATTGTGGGGGGGGGTGAGAATGTTGAGTGATGTGAATGTAGGGGGGTGAATGGGGGGTGGGTGAATGTTGAGTGATGTGAATGTTGGGGGGTGAATGTGGGGGCGGGGGTGAATGTTGAGTGATGTGAATGTAGGGGGGTGAATGTGGAGTGATGTGAATGTAGGGGGTGAATTTTGGGGTGGGGGTGAATGTTGAGTTATGTGAATGTTGAGTGATGTGAATGTAGGGGGGTGAATGTGGAGTGATGTGAATGTAGGGGGTGAATTTTGGGGTGGGGGTGAATGTTGAGTTATGGGAATGTTGAGTGATGTGAATGTAGGGGGGTGAATGTGGGGGGGGGGGTGAATGTTGAGTGATGTGAATGTTGAGTGATGTGAATGTTGGGGGGTGAATGTGGGGGCGGGGGTGAATGTTGAGTGATGTGAATGTAGGGGGGTGAATGTGGAGTGATGTGAATGTAGGGGGTGAATTTTGGGGTGGGGGTGAATGTTGAGTTATGTGAATGTTGAGTGATGTGAATGTAGGGGGGTGAATGTGGAGTGATGTGAATGTAGGGGGTGAATTTTGGGGTGGGGGTGAATGTTGAGTTATGTGAATGTTGAGTGATGTGAATGTAGGGGGGTGAATGTGGGGGGGGGTGAATGTTGAGTGATGTGAATGTTGAGTGATGTGAATGTAGGGGGGTGAATGTGGGGGGGGGTGAATGTTGAGTGATGTGAATGTAGGGGGGTGAATGTGGGGGGGGGGTGAATGTTAAGTGATGTGAATGTGGGGGGAGTGAATGTGGAGTGATTTGAATGTAGGGGGTGAATGTGGGGGGGTGAATGTGGGGGGGGGGTGAATGTGGAGTGATGTGAATGTAGGGGGTGTGTGAATGTGAAGTGGTGTGAATGTTGGGGTTGTGTGAATGTGGAGTGGTGTGAATGTTGGGGGTGTGAATGTGGAGTTGTGTGAATGTGGAGTGATGTGAATGTTGGGGGTGTGTGTGATGGTAAGACAACATAAAAGAATGGCCGGGCCTGTCTTCTATCCAAGACAAAAGACGGAGGGGAATGCAGAAAGACGGTTGAAAATCTTGTGTGGTGACCCAAAGGTATGTTTGGCCGAGAGGCTAAGTAAGGTTGAACTTAGGGTAACTGATTGAACAGAACTTCCTCATGACTTCCATTGATCTGATTGACATTGCATGACACTGTTCAGGACCGACGTCTTGAGGCATCTGACATTGAAGGACATTCTAATTGCGTGTAGGACCAAAAGTAACACTAAATACTTAGAGAAACTTTTAATTTATTCTACAATCACCATTGCTTTGTAATTGTCCTTAAAGTTATTGGAACTCTAAGCCCAAACTAGGGGGGCGCGGTGGCTCATTGGTTAAGAGCTTGACTTCTGAACCTGGGGTCCTGGGTTCGAATCTCGATGAAAACTGGGATTATCGGGATTTTTAGGGCGCCCCTGAGTACTCTCAGCTCTAATGGGTCTCTGACTTAAGTTGGGGAAATTTAAGGCAGTTGGTTGATATTCTGGCCACATGACACCCTGCTGGTTAACCTTTGGCCAAAAAAAACATGTCTCCCGTATAGATTACAAGGTCTGAAAGGGGATTTTTATTTTTTACTTACTAGGCCCATGCTAGAATGCTGGCTAGTAGCAATGAAATAAAAAGGTGCGATAATATATGCAAGGGAGTTAATAATAGAACTTAACAACGTCGAATGTATTTAAATATCATCTCCCTTGGCAACGTTTTTTTTTTTTCATAACTACACTTGCATAGAGCATATGAGTAAGGTTGCTGTGAAATCGACGCAAAAAAAAAAGCACCACCACCAACACCACCACCAACAACAACAACAACAACAACACTAACAACAACAACAACAACAACACTAACAACAACAACACCACCACCACCACCAACACAAGCACCACCAACATAAGCACCACCACCACCAACACAAGCACCACCAACATAAGCACCACCACCACCACCAACAACAACAACACAAGCACCACCACCACCACCAGTGTTTAGCGATTGAAGACTTTAATTTTAAAAACGTTAAAAAAGAAACAGATGTGAAACTGAGTAAAAAAATATTGAAGACCTAAACATCGGCACAAAAGTAGATAATCCTCCCCCTTTAAAATAGTTGTAAATATATTTTTACCTTCGTTAGGGCCCTCACTTTTTCTGTGATGGATTGATACATGACCTTTAACGAGTGGGCGATTATGACTTTATGAAGTGGAACTCTGATCTACCAGGAAAAGGGAATGGGTCTTTTTTTGTGGAACATGATAATAAGCCAACATATTTGTTTTGTAAAGAGAGTCTGGCTGTTTCAAAAAAAAAAAAAAAAAAACATGTATAGCGACATTGTAAAACAAATATGAAGGCCTTCTTGGTTTGAGCCGCGTCTTAAAAATTGGTTAAACTACGCCAAGAGATTGGAGGACCGATGAGAATATTTACCGAAAAGAGACAAGAAAATAAGTTGGTGGTAAAGTTAGCTAAAATGTTGCTCACATTTTAAGTAGAGAAATGAAACCATTTTAAGACGCGTAAAAAATGATAGACTTTAACTATCCCATTAATTGATGTAAGTACTAGATCTAATAGTTTCAAATAGTTTCAGGTGAATTTTGATTTCATTTTTCGTACCTTTTTTTGTTGATGTGGCCCGCGACACGCGTTTCGAAAGTTAAAACGGCCCGCAGGTCGAATTAGGTTGAGCATCACTGTTTTAAATCATAGACATCATGGGAGTCTGAGAGACTATCAAAGGCGGGGGTAACAACCAGACAGACCTGTCAATTATTTCAAACTCAAGTCAGTGTTAGCCAACAGTGACAAGATGAGTGACTTTACCAATGGCCACCAGAAAACACAGGCAGAGCTATGTACAAAGAAATGACCACGCCTAACAAGCTGGACAGTATTAATTTCTTCCTCCGCAAAGAGCAAGCTACAAATTTTCAACTAAGAACAGGGCATACACCTTTCAATTATTACCTTAACAGAATAAATCACACACACCAACGCTTCTGTAGACACTGCGCCCACCCCCCTTGTGAAACAGTTAATCATACCCCATTTTAATTCGCTTTAGGCAGACCCTACAACCACTACAGCCCAACATAACCAACAGACTGTATTGCAGTTCTGACAACAAAACAACAACAACAACTCGCTATTTTGCACATACTACAAAAGAGCTTGTTCTGTTGTCACAGATAAATAACTAAAATACTGTAGACATTAATTAATAATAAACAATAATAATAACAGAGACTTTGTGTTTATACAAGTAAACATTGAAGATAATCTTTTTTTATTACGTCACTTCCTGTTAATTAATTTCTCACACAACATTCACAACAAACAATGACGTAATATTAACATATTAGCATTTAGCACAGAGCCTGAAGCGAAAAGCTGGCTAGAGCCTTTACATCTAGGAGCGCAGTTTCGTGTCACTTACTAAGCCCAAGTTTACGGTTAGGATCAGGTGTTTATAGTTTTGGTACAACAGTAAAACTGTGGTTGTAATGTATCTTATAGGGCCTACGTTGCCTACGTTTGAACCAGCGCAACTGTCGGAAGATGACTGCATGTCAAGGCGATCTATTTAAGCGACCGTAAACGGCGTAAGAGATGTGACCCCCGGAAGCGCTATAACAATGAGGCGCCATTTCGCCCTCACTGGCGGAGAGGAAAGTGGATGGCATCTGAAAGAGACGCGGGACACACATTAGAAACCAAAAGAAAGGCGCGGGCCGAAGACAGGTGCAGGCAACAAACAATAACAAATTAAGTAGACCCCCGACGACAACGGCTTTGTCTGCATTAGTTGTGTCAAAATATGCAGGTTGCAACTGGTTTTTGCGTGGTTCCGTGAAATACTGCACTCATCCGTAATCTTCGGAATCGAAGACACTTTTAATAATATTTTTTTCTAATTTTTCGAGAGTTTCATTTTCCCTCTGCATTAGTTTCTTGTGTGTGGTTTTACTTCAAATGCAGTCAGCACCTGGCCATGTCCTTTTCCTTTATAGTCTGGTTTACATTTCAGCTGTACGTCTCACTAATGTAATCATCCACCATGTGACTCTCTATGGTGTAAACTAAGCAAGACATCTCGTCACACTCATGGGAGAGGACATTCTTGTTTTTGGAAAGGCTTAAAAAAAGTGTTATCATTTTTATAGGAATTAGTTTAACACGAAAGTTTACTTATATTTTCCTTCATTATATCAACAAAAAAAACAACAACAAAAAAAAACAAAAAAAAAAACTAGCATTACCAACCGGCTACGTTCATTTTGTCAGGATACATCCATTTGTTTTTCTTACTTATTACTTGGACCGGCCCGTAAATTCAAGTTTCACTAGTCTCTCCCGTCAACTTTCCGCCTTAACAAATAGTCCCCTATTCACACTATTTGGCTTTTCAGTTCTAATTTCTATCCAAATGTTTGATAGGCTCTAGGATATCAGTCCTGGGCCCTTTTTGACTTTCTTCATCCTGCAAATCGTAATGCTGACATCATACTTCTTTTCAGCTCTTTAGAGAAATATTCAAATCCCATTTTCACGCCCCCCACCCCCAACAATTTTGGCCCCTTGATTCATAGTTCAAAGTGAATTACAACGGCCCGCTTCTATCGACCTCCCACATACTTCTGCCCTGAGAATTCTACTTTCACTTTTCTCACTTTCCCACGTCACCTCCACGAAACAAAATAATTTGACACCCAAGCGGCTGATTCTTTGGCTTCTCAATTCAATACCTAAGTATTTCATAAGCTCTATGTTACTTTTGGTCGGATACTTTTTTGTTTTTATTCACTGACTCTCTCTTTCTGAATTCTATTATCTTATTTTTCAAACTCCAACTTCAACACACAAATGCCACATAGACAACGACACATAAAGAAATTTTTTTTTTATCATTTGTACCGTTGGTGTAAATGTATCATCCCATTAGCTATCCCTTCGGACTTGGAAGCCGGGCCTGAACTGGAGTTGCGCGGTCCACGGCGAAGCTTGCGGAGCTCGGGGATACTTGGGGTGACAGCGGTGTGGCCCTCGACACCAGAATCAGACTGATGCGCTCCTTGGTCGTGGACACGCTCTTGTATGCTTGCGAATCCTGGACGCTGGCTGCTGAGCCGAAAGGGAAGTTCCCAGTGGTGCTGTGGAGGGATCATGGGTATCGCCTACAGGAACCGTAGAGGAGAGATATGAAACTGGAGCACAATGGTGTCCCACGATGACCTGCTGAGCGCTGTCGTAAAAACAACAAAATTAAGCTTTATGGCCTTGTTAAAAGGTCCTCATGGCTCGTAAAGACATTCTTTCAAGGAACAGAACCAGGAAATAGAGGAAGTGGTGGATGGAGAGAGCGATGGGAAGACGACATCAAAGATTGTACAGGCCCGTCACGGAAGAGCATTGAATTAAGGCTGAGAGGAATGGAGGAAGACAGCTGACAGTTCATGTGTGGTGCCCTAACTGTTCAACAAACAAGTTACTTTAAGACAGAGAGGAATGGAAGAAGACAGTTGACAGTTCATGTGTGGTGCCCTAACTGTTCAACAAACAAGTTACTTTAAGACAGAGAGGAATGGAAGAAGACAGTTGACAGTTCATGTGTGGTGCCCTAACTGTTCAACAAACAAGTTACTTTAAGACAGAGAGGAATGGAAGAAGACAGTCGATAGTTCATCTGTGGTGCCCTAACTGTTCAAGTCACTTTTAGAAGAGGCGTGCATTTTTTTATATCGGAATTTCTAGATTTAAAAAAAAAGTTATAAACAATGTTACTAACACGAATTGATACTGTGACCTCATTCTATTTCTTTCTAGTCAACTTAGTTTTTCATTTCCTAACATTTGAATGGACTCAAGGGGACATCACTTCTCCATGTTAACAAATGAAGTCAAACACTAGATCGAACTGTTCCCACTCGCTGCTTTACAAAACATTAACTAGAGAACTTTCACACTGTAAACATTTTTTTTTTAAAATTCTGCCTGTGTTATGTCCCTTTTTTTAAGTCATAAATCAATCTACGAATGTTTCTAGCGACATTCCTTGCGACGCTTTTATTTACCCAGCAACAAAAATAACAAACACATTCTGTAGTTTCCAACAAGCAACACAACAAAAAATAAATTTTTGTGTTTTTTAGCGACCCCCGAAATGGGGAAAAGATGCTATTAGTTTTGTGTGGCCTGTCTATCCGTTTGTCAATCCGTCCGTTTGTCCGTGCGTCCCGTTTAGATCTCAGAAACAAGAAGAGAAAATGAAAATCGGACATCATGATATTTTAGATCATTCAAAGTTCTGATGCAACGGCTACTTTTTTTTCCGAAAGTAAACCATCTAATTTTTAAAATTATCTATGCAAGAAGATTTTTCAAAAAAATACACCACTTTTAAATGGAAAAATTCAGGTGAGGTAAGTTTTTTAAAATGGTCACAGACTTCTTCATTAATAAATCAAGCATCATTCATAGATTCTCGCACTGGTACAAAAAAATTTACATCTAAGGTCACAATGGAAAAGTATCAATGGATCATTATTAAAAAATTTTCAATTTATTAACTAAGTCATGGAATAGAATACTGATTCAAATGTTGTTTTTAAAAATAATTTTAAAACGAAATTCGTTTTAGTTGAAAGTTAAGAAAAAACGAACTACTTTTATATCGAGTAGTTTTAACATATCTTCAAGATATACTTCACAACAATCTAAATTACAATCCATAGAGGCCAGATGTAGATCTAGATTTAGATTTAAACGTATTAAACAATTTGAACAAAATTTACATCTATAAATTATTAAGGAAATAGTTTATCTTCTTACAGTTAAGAGGTGCAGATGTATTATGTAAACAGTAGAGTATCACATTAAGAAGTGAATGTGATGCGGACAGCATAGTGTATTATTACCCAGTTGTAGGGCTACTAGATTTACTAGATCTAATCCTGATCATAATATTGGCCTAATTCTAGGTCTAGTAATTGTAAGATTATACTTGTCAAGTCATACGAATTCCATGGGCGTAGCCAGGGGGGGGGGTTTGGGGTTCAAACCCCCCCCCCCCCGAAATGAAATCCCCCCCCTTGGGGGGGGGATCGGAATTTAGTGAATGATTTTTTGCTTTGATTTTGTTTATTTTAGGTGAGATTTTAATACTAAACCATCAATTGCCCCAGTACAACCAATGGGGTTTTGAGTTTAAAACCCCTTACCAGGGGGTCTTGAGTTTAAAACCCCCTACCAGGGGGGTTCGATTTTAAAAACCCCTACCAGGGGTTTTGAGTTTAAAACCCCCTACTAGGGGTTTTGAGTTTTAAATCCCCTACTTGGGGTTTTTGCAGTTAACCCCCCCCCTCTTCTATAAAACAAAACAAAACAAAAATGCAAACGAAAATCCCCTAATTCCAAGAGCACAGTTAAGGGAGATTTTGATTTTAAAACCCCCTCCAAAATTTAAGATAAACCCCCTCTTCAATATAAAAAAAAGTTAATTACGCACTCAAAATGTTATGAGCGTAGCTAAATGGGTTTTGACTTAGTTTTTAGTTTAAACCCCACTTCAGCGGCGTTTGAAGGTAAAAAATACCTCTTTAATAATAAAAAAAAAGCAAATTATAGGCTACACTCAAAATGTTTTGAGTGTAGTCAAAGGGGTTTTGAGTTTAAACTCCCCTCCAGTGGAGTTTGAAGCTAAAAAGTACCTCTTCAATATAAATAAAAGCAAATTACTCACACTTAAATCTATGAACGCAGCCTAAGGGGTTTTGAGTTTAAACCCTCCGCCAGGGGGGTTTGAGGCTAAAAAATACATCTTCAGTGTAAGAAAAAAAGCAAATTACGCACTGAAAATGCTATGAGCGTTGCCAAAAGAGGTTTTGAGTTTAAACCCCCATTCAGAGGGGTTTAATGCTAAAAATACCTCTTCAATATAAAAAAAAAAGCAAATTACACACTAAAATTATTTGAGCGTAGCCAATCCAATCGGGGGTTTTGAGTTTAAACCCCTCTTCTACAGATGGCGTTTGTTTAAAGTTTAAAACCCCTCCAGATGGTTTTGAGTTTAAGATCCCCCTACAGAGCATTTTGAGGTGGAAAACCCCCAACAGATGATTTGACGAAAAAACTTCTCTTTTCGATATAAAATCTAAAGCAAACTACAGTCACTTAATTCCAAGAGCGTATTCAAGTGTGGTTACACATTTTTACCAGTGGCAGGGCTCCCTTAATAAACTGCAGTGAATAGTTATCTGCCGAAATTGAAAAACACTAAATGTGGCTCAACAAAGATGGCTAAGACAGATTTTAGGAGTCAGTTATAGAGATCGTGTTTAAATCAAGGAAATCCTATGCCGAACTGGGAGTCGACCCTTTAGTAAGATTGTGAGAGAGCGACGCATGAGGTTTGCGGGACATGTTCTCCGAGAAAATGAATTACGCATAAAAAGAGTTGCAATGATATCCTAGTACAACTTGACGCCACTCATTCATTGAGGTCCTCATGGCAGGTGGGAAGAGGCTTCAGACATTACCTGTGACAGATTTTTATGGAAACAGCTTGACGTCAAATGCTCTGAACGGCGCGGTAGGGTCTAAGTCAATAAGAATAGCACATTAGGTTTTTGAAATAAAACTTTTTAATAGCAGGAAAATGCACTGTAGATACCTCAGAAGATGCATTTTGTTGGCTTTCAATACCAGAAATAGTGCTTGGCGGCGGGGCTTCGCCCCGCGCTAGCGCTCCCCAGACCCCATTGCTAGTAATGGCAGGGAATTTACAATTTTATGGAAACAGCTTGACGGCCAATGCGCCAAACGGCGCGGGAGGGTCTAAGTCAGTAAGAATAGCGCATTAGGTTTTTGAAATAAAACTTTTTAATAGCAGAAAAATACACTGTAGATACCTCAGAATATGCATTTTGTTGGCTTTCAATATCAGAAATAGTGCTTGGCGGCGGGGCTTCGCCCCGCGCTGGGGGAACTCCTAGCGCTCTCCCAGACCCCCTTGCTAGTATTGGCGGGGAATGTACAATTTTTCCACTAACTACAGGAAGAACCTATTCTAGGGCACAATAAACATCTTCCGAAAGAATGAAGGGTCAGAATGCAATAAAGATTATGTACACACACACACACACACATAAATACATATTTTTAAAAATTTCGCGGGGGGGGGGGGGAGTCGGGGGGGGTCCCCCCCCAAACCCCCCCCCCCCCGAAAAAAAATCCTGGCTACGCCCATGACGAATTCTATTATAGATCTACATTTTGGAAGGTGGGGCTAGTTGTCACAATTTTCAAATTTTGATGTTTTAAACATATTTAGAATCATTGGCTCTCACCAAACTTAACATGTTTTAGCTTAAACATTCAGACAGGAACTAGAGCAAATGAAATGAACTTTCTTTTTATTTATCAGAGTTATACAGCAGAAACGTGGTTGGGTTGCGGTTGTGACAATTTGCCCCACACAGGGGTAAGTTGACACAGGGCATGGGGTAAAATGTCACACATTAAAAAATCACCATATCTTGCTATGTCTAAAAGAATTAACATATTTAGTCAAGACTTGGTTCTTGTAGAAGTTTCCATGACTGGCCGTCGTAAAAGAATTATATATATGTGGAGGTTCTGAAATGTTTTGGACCTAACAAGGAAAGCTGTAGGTTTTTCTTCAAAATAGTGTTTATTTTTTTCTATATTATTTGTGTAAACTATCTGTTGACTTCTCTCAGCAATGCATCCACCTCCAACCTATCTAAATAGTAGGACTAGAGAACTTCTTTCTTACTCTAAATGTTGCGCTCGGAGGACAGATATTGTCTGTATGTTGATGATGGCTTAACCTTTGTAAACAGCATTATTTAAGGAGAAAGTCGCTTAAGACTATTTAGGTAGCATCCATAAAAAAGAATCCATAAAACAAATAGTTATTAATAAATAAATATTAATATTAAAATTTGTTTCAAAATGCTTCATCTTCATTGAGGCAAATTGTCACAACTGTGACAACTTGCCCCACAACAATTTTCATAACATTTATTCCAATAACATTTTATTGGGTCGAGCTTTAAGAAAAAAAAATTTCAAATACATAGAGACATGAAACAGTGTAATATTGGGCAATCTCTCAATAGTATAAATGTTCTACGACAAAATTACGCAAAACAAAAATCCACTTTCTTAACAGTGAAAACTAGTGAAGCCTGATCAGTTTGGGCTATGTAGAGACTTAACATTATAACTATTTGTATATGTTTCCGTAAACATCTCAAATGTAGTTTCGCATTTTAGATAGCGATATAGTGTTGGGGAGAGGTATCAGGGAGCAGTAGCGCGAGGGGTGCGGTCGCACCGGGTGAAACCCTTTGGGGATGTCAACCAAGTTGAAAAAATTATATCTAAGCAAAAGCAGACACATTGGAAAAGATAATTATATTAAAATCTCTAGATATATGCCCAAACATGCGTAGACACGTCAAGATAGTGGTTATAGTCTAGATGACCGAGCACAACGTTATACCATTTCTGTCTGAAAGTATAACAAAGGAAACCTGTTCAGGTGAAGTTAAGTCTGTTTCTAATTTTAATTAAATATCATTTTAAAATTTGCAATAACATTAGAATAAATGTCATTAACATTGGGATTTTATACTAGAATTGACACTCATTTTACATTTGAGTAAAAATCAATAAAAGTAGGTTTTCAGCTCACTGTATTTGTTCAACAAAAAGAACTAACTAGCAATAGTGTTTATTGGAACATATTTGAATAAAGTTGATGGGGAAGGGATGACACACTGAGTTACCGCACCAGGTGCCACCGACACTGTCTAGGAGGTTTCCATTCTGTTTTTAGGTGATCAGTTAGATATCTACTCTACTTATTTTATTTTATGAATTTAACGATCAATTAAATATTCTTGGTCCATTGGTGACTTCGATGGGGGCCGCCTCTGAGTTTGTGTGTTTTTTTTTTGTTTTTTTTGCAAAGACAGTTTCTCCTTGATGATGTATTTTGGTAAGAGCGATTAATTCGCTCTCAATAACTTATGTATGATAGATTAAAAAAGAAATTCTTTCGGATTCTGAACATGATTGTGTAGACGCCGACTCCTCCGAGACCATTCGTAATAGAAGGTCTCACCACTGACTTCCGACGTCGCAACCTGTGGGCTGTGGAGACCAATAGCTCGTTGCCACGTTGTATAGGCCTGTGACGTGGCAAAATGTTATTGGTTTAAACTGCCCACAGGTTGTGACGTTGCAGGTCAGTGTTCAGGCCTTCTATTACGATTGTGTCTATTTTTATTTTTTGTAAAGAAAGTTAAAACAACATCAAAACAAACAAAATATAAAATACTTAAAAAAAAAAAGCGTATATACGAGAAAGAACTACACATTTACAAACATATCTATATACTGTAGAACTTATTTCCCTCTTTTGATATGAAACAAATAATTATAATAATTAATGGGCTATGTTGCGCGGATATGTTTCGTTTCTTTGGTTTAAAACTAGATTAGTAAATTGAGAGAAAAGACCTGAAACAAGCGTCTGAAACTAAACATTTACGGTATTTTATTTGAGTCTTTCACCCTAGATCTCTATACTTTTTTAGGACTATCTCATGCAAAGTACACGGAATTTTCCGATACACAATTTCAAACACAAAATAATTGTAGACATTTTTTTTCTGATTTTAAAACTTTTAATGATTTTTTTTAAAGAGGTGTTAATCCATAGGTGTTTTTTCGGGGGGGGGGATTTGGGGGATTTTCTCTTCCTCCTCAGCCCCCCCCCCCCGGCGGGAAAAAACAACATATATGTGTGTGTGTGTATGTATGTATGTGTGTATGTACATAATTAATCTTCATTACATTTTGACCCTTCATTCTTTCGGAATACGATTATTGTACTGTAGAATAGCTTCTTCCTGGAGTTAATGGAAAAATTGTAGACTCTCCAAGCGCGGGGCGGAGTCCCGCCTCCAAGTACTATTTCCGGTATTGAAAGCAACAAAATGCATATTCTGAAGTATCTACAATGCATTATCCTGCTATTAAAAAGTTTTATTTCGAAAACCTAATGTGCTATTCTTACTGACTTAGACTTTCCCGCGCCGTTCGGCGTATATGGCGGCAAGCTGTTTCCACAAAAATGTGTCACTGGCAATGTCTGAAGCCTCTTCCCACCTGCTCTAAGGACCTCCATGAAAGTTTAGCGCCAAGTTGTACTAGGATGTCATCGCAACTCTTATTATGCGTAATTCATTTTGTCGGAGAACATGTCCCGCAAACCTCATGCGACGCTCTATCACAGCCTTACTAAGGGGTCGATCTCTATAACTGACTCCTAAAATCCGTCTTAGCCATCTTTTTAGAGCCACATTTAGTGCTTTTCAATTTCGACAGATGACTATTCACTGCACCAGCCACTGGAAGAAATATGTAACCTCTCTTGAATACGCTCTTGGAATTAGGTGACTGTAGTTTGCCTCTTTTCTTACTGTCCCTCTCTTCTTACTGCCCCTTTGTCCCTCGCTTCTTACTGTCCCTCTCTTCTTACTGCCCCTTTGTCCCTCTCTTCTTACTGTCCCTCTCTTCTTACTGCCCCTTTGTCCCTCTCTTCTTACTGTCCCTCTCTTCTTGCTGTTCCTCTCTTCTTACTGTCCCTCTGTCCCTCTCTTCTTACTGTCCCTCTCTTCTTACTGTCCCTCTCTTCTTACTGTCCCTCTGTTCTTACTGTCAGCCTCTTCTAGCTACATCCTTCTATTTTCTCCACCCCCTTTTCCTCTCCCTCTCATCTAGCTACAAATCTTCTCAGCTAGTTTTCTAGCCAAGTCCGTGTAGATGTACCGCGTGTAGGATTCTGTTCCGGATCGGTGAATTATTAAAATGAACCACGAAGTATCACAACATAGGAAACATCTCTAACTTGTTCCTTTTGTTAACCAAAATCTAATCCTAGATCCCCCCCCTTTTTTAACCCATTCTTCCTCCACCCCCACCCCCATTTGCTGCCTTTTTTTTTCTACCATAATTCAGTTCTGCTTTACGCGTTCTGTCCCATCCCCACCCCTCACCTTGTCCGACTCGACGTTTGACACCGCCAGGCGGAGGTAACCGATCCAATGGCAGCAGACGAGAGGCGACGTCTTGTGGTTCATTCTAAAGACTTGACTGCTACGGAGCGGTGCCTCGTCTCGTGTTGTTGTTGTTTTTTTCTCCCTGTATCGTCAACACAGAAGATTTACGATGACTAGTTACCCTTGCTGAATGGTGCGGGAGAAGTGTTCATTTAGTAATGACTTGTGTAAAGTTGCCGTGGACATAATAGTTCGTCTGTGATGTGAATTCTTTGACATGGTTATAAACTTCCTACAAACTACAGGTAAGTGATTTCTCTAGCAGACTAAGACACTCAGTAGACCTATCAACTTGCAGATCTAGACTCTGTGACTAGATCTATATATAGGCCTACCAGTCTTACAATGTCACAACTCTTTAAATCGAAATCTATATTAAGATCTAGATTCATATCTAGAGAATCTATATAAATCTATATATATATAGAGAGAGATCTATCTACTAGATTCTAGATATTTACGTTAATAGACTTCTGTCTGACTGCATATACTATTGATTATGATCTAGATCTGGATTATATATCTAAATCTAGAATGTACTAATATAGATATCAATGTTGTGACATCAAGTCTGTGGTTGATACGTAGACATAAGCACTTTATTTTTAAAAAAATGTATAGATCTAGATCTGAAACTAAAGTTTATATGTTCCTGAATTCGTACCACATAAACTTTTTAAAGTCAATAAACACTCAACTTCTCAGTCAGTAAACAATCAACTTCTCAAAGTCAATAAACACTCAACTTCTCAAAGTCAGTAAATAATCAACTTCTCAAAGTTAATAAACACTCAACGTCTCAAAGTCAATAAATAGTCAACTCCCCTAAATCAATAAACACTTAACTGCTTAAGTCAATTAACACTCAACTGCTCAATAAGCAGTCAACTTCTCAAAGTCAATAAACACTCAACTGCTCTAAGAAAAGCAATCATTAATTAAAAACCCAATTAGCTGCTTGTTTGTTACTTTGAAATCTAGAATCTCATCAAGATCAAACCTTAGTATATTGAATTGGTTTACATTCTTAGTTGTATGTAACAATAGAGAGACTAGACAAACTTTATTGAAAGTAATGGAGATAAATTCGCTAGAGTTTAATACTATTTATAGATCTTCACTCTGTCACTTAATCTTTTGGACCGTTGGGGGGCACTATACATGATCTGTTGACCGTCTCGACATTCTGTCTTCAGCAAGGATTACAGTCTCTTTCATTGACAGGACAGTCCATTCCTTGATGTTGTCTTCCTATCGTTTCTTTTGTCTGCCTTTCCTTGATTTCCCTGGTACAGTTCCTGTAGGAATGTCTCAGCGAGGCTCGAACTTCCCGTATTATGGCCGTAGATCGAGAGAGAGAGAGAGAGAGAGATAAAATAGAAAGAAATATAGGAGAAAAGGCACCATCTCAGTTAACCCAAAAAAAAAGACTAAAAAAAAAAAAAGAGCTGCTTCTGCATTGTATATAAACTGTTACAAAGGAACGAAGGTGGCAATGTAAACAAAAAAATAGACGTGCTACAGTTATGCCTAGGTCTTCATCTGCACCAAATTTTAGTGTCATTTTTAACATTTGCTTGAAAGGTGTTCCACTTTTACATATGTAAACACCATATAGATACCTGTATATATTTGTATACACCGTATACCAGTACATATTTCTTTACACCGTATAAAGATACCAGTATATATTTGTATACATAATTTAAAGACACCGGAGTATCTCTGTAAACACCCAATATAGATAGCCTACTAATCTTAACAATCTTGATCTGTGTGTATACATCGTATAAAGATACAACTCTATATTTGTAAACACCGTGGAAAGATAGTCGTCTATCTTTGTAGACACCCCATGCACTATGCTATTTATCTGTGTACATGTACATGTGTACATATATACGGGAACATATTTCTGTTTACACCGTATAAAGATACATCTCTTTTTCTATGTACACCATTTCAAGGTTATTGGCCGACTGATAAAACTTTTGAATTCGTCTGCTAGTCTGATCTGTTTTCCCGCGTTTATCCACACACGACTCGTAGAGTAGAATTGATTATTTTGTTGTGTAAGAATCCGTTTATTTCTAGCGTAAACGACTTTTACGGTTCCCCCCTCTCCCAAACACATTTCCCCAGGTGGCGATAGAAAATGAATGTCCAGACAGTACCCTTACAAGACAAGTTAATAACACAGATACACATATGTACATACTGTATGATAGCGCCCTGCACCTGTCAGCTGTATGTTTGCCCGTGGTACGACTCAACAAGTTTATAAAGAGATAATCCCTGCTGAATGTCTGTATGTTAGCAGGAAATGATTGTATGTGCCGTGTGGGCGGACTAGACTATGTACTAGTCATTGTACTGCTACTCCAGGGGACCTCAAACTGTTAATGCTCTCAAGACTCAATACCATTGTTGTTTCGGGCACCGTTTAAAGCATTGTCTCTACACATCTGAATACTTTGGTAGAGGTACACGTAACAGTGGTAGTAGGGGGTCTACACGTGAGGATAGTATAAGGTTCTCTTGCTAAAATCTTAGATCTTTGTGTGTATAATTTGAGAACCGTCGCGTTACGCCTTCAAGTGAAGTAATTGGGGTCCTTAAGTGCAGAGTTGTTGATAGAATAGCTCTTGTTATTGTAGTGTATCTCTGACCATATTTGTGATGAAATCTTCTTAATGGAATTAATGTTTAAATCTCTTGTCATTTTGTCGTAAATGGATTTAAATTGGAGCCCCTTGAGCATTAAAAAGAGGTTGCTTTCTACTGAAAGGCTAAACAAAAAATTAGGGGTTGGGCTTTAGGAAAAATATTCAATAAAGTGTGTGTAGCGTTTACGTTTCCACATCAAAATAAAAAGCTACGCCTCTGATTCTAACATGTATTTATGTGAGGAAAAAAAAGGAAAGTACTTCTTTCAGACATTGCGATCTATAGGGGAGATAACTTAAAGATCGTATGTTTCTTTAGCTGGCTGCTAACGAGGATGTCATGGGGCCAGACCAACTGCCTGAACTTTTCCCCAGCTATTATCAGGTACCCAACCAATATGAGAGGACTCAGGGGCGTCCTAAAAATCATGAAATTCATACTACCAAAATGTTTAACACACAGACACATACACGTACATCGTTTTTGCGATGAAGTAACTTGTAACAAAAAAATTGCAACTAAAGTGACATTCTGTTCAAAGTGTCAACATGTAAATGATAAGACTTAGTAATAGACTTCCAAGATTGAGAATGCAGTATTTTACGTGGCTATGGTTCCTTCGGTGACCCAGGTGGGACCTATATACTGTCACATGTAACTATACACTTAATAATAGCGACTAAGAATCTAATCAAAAAGAGTGAACGCGGTTTTGTTGACGTAGATTGTATGTCACAGCAGATAATTCAGAAGAAGTGAGAAATGAATATCCCGCTTTTAATTCTATAGACGAAAACTGCTTGAGTTGCCAGTATTCAGCTCCTGTCCCTCCTTAATAACCAATAAATGTAAAGATTCTTGAAGAGTGATGAGGGGGGGGGGCAACATTGATTTAAAAAAACAAAAATCCCCAAACCACGAGAGTTTGTTACGACTCCAGGTCTCGCTCTGCTAGAAACAATTCACATAAAACGCACCATCGAAAACGAAGAACACAAGCACCAGCGTTGTAAGTTGAGAGAGAAACGTGTCGTTCTCAGAGCTGAAGAGACCAGTGAAGATAGAGATAGGCTTTCATCAAGATGTTTAAGTTAACAGCTGACTTAACCCGTCAGGCTGTCTGAAAGCTGTTAAAGTAAACATCTGACTTAACCCGTCAGGCTGTCTGAAAGCTGTTAAAGTAAACATCTGACTTAACCCGTCAGGCTGTCTGAAAGCTGTTAAAGTAAACATCTGACTTAACCCGTCAGGCTGTCTGAAAGCTGTTAAAGTAAACATCTGACTTAACCCCCCAGGCTGTCTGAAAGCTGTTAAAGTAAACATCTGACTTAACTCCTCAGTCTGTCTGAAAGCTGTTCAAGTAAAAATCTGACTTAACCCGTCAGGCTGTCTGAAAGCTGTTCAAGTAAACATCTGACTTAACTCCTCAGTCTGTCTGAAAGCTGTTCAAGTAAACATCTGACTTAACCCGTCAGGCTGTCTGAAAGCTGTTCAAGTAAAAATCTGACTTAACCCGTCAGGCTGTCTGAAAGCTGTTCAAGTAAACATCTGACTTAACCCGTCAGTCTGTCTGAAGGCTGTTCAAGTTAACATCTGACTTAACCCGTCAGGCTGTCTGAAGGCTGTTCAAGTTAACATCTGACTGAACCCGTCAGGCTGTCTGAAAGCTGTTCAAGTTAACAGCTGACTTAACCCGTCAGGCTGTTCAAGTTTACAGCCGACTTAACCCACGAGGCTGTCTGAAAGCTGTTCAAGTTAACAGCTGACTTAAGCCGTCAGGCTGAAAGCTGTTCAATTTCAGTAACAACGTTTTAAATTCACACCTTCATCCCCCAAATAAATTAGATTGAGTTTTTGGTTTTACGCAAACTCAAGGCGGCACCCGATGGGTCCACCCATGCATGTAAAAAGGCAAGTAGTGTTATTTTAAGAGTGAATATCAGAGCTATAAAATTGAAAATATCTACAACTACCATTCTACCTCTTTACATACAAAATATTAATTTAAAGTAAGCTTGCCTGCGATCACCTAACAGTCGAGTCTCTGTCTCTTGTCTAAATAAGTCATTGTAAACACTGTATGATAGTCTTTATCTAGACGAAGAACTGAACATACTGATAGCATGCATCATTGTATCCTATTTATGCACTCTCATCCTGGAAGTATCTGAACACGCTGCCTAAGGAATCTTGTTTTAAAAGAGATGTATAATTGTGTGCATAAAGTATGCATTATACTTATTTGAAACAAAAATAAACGTTGTCGGTTAGTCATTAGCAGCTCATACATCAGGAAAACAATACATTACTAATATATCACATACTAGCAGTACACACCGGGCTAAGCACGTCGATTTGTTCTCGGCCTTCCTATTGATAATTATGGCCGGAACACCATCTACTTTTCTATTTTTTAATTGTTATAAACGGGCCATATTTTAACGATCAACCTAACATACTTTTTTTTAAGCCCTTGAACTATTGTATCTGCTGCAATGAAATGTTACAGCCCGCTCTCTATTTCCTTTTCTGTCTGTCTCTTTCCTCTCCCTGAAACCCCCGCTTTGTTTTCTTTTAACCTTCGAATCGTAATTTCTCCGACTTTTGACTTGATTTGGACACACCCGCTTCCTTATGCGGCCCGGACATTTACACGCACTCATACGCCATTTCTTCGGCTTATCAATTCAATCTATATTATATTTCCACCGTGAACTGCCCTCTCCCTTTAATCTTAATGCAAGCAATGTACAGCATACATTCCTTACTACCATCAGTTTCAGGCCTAGAGAAAAAAAACAAAGAATTTTCTTCCAATAAAATGCCACATTCCCGTCCCCCTTTCAACATTTCTCTTGGTCTGAAATGAAATTCTATGAAACACAAATGACAGAGAAGAATGGAGAAATAAGGTTGACGGATCTTGTGTGGTGCCCCAGCGGTCCAGCAGACCAAAGGATAGGTGAAAGTGAATGTGAAGTTAGATGTGAACCTGGCCTAGCTAATATCGTATAATGAATATCTAATTGATCTAATTGTTCTGTAAAGGGTCAATCTCTTATTCAAATCCTCAAGAAAAAAAAACATTTCCGTAAAAAAAAATAATAATTCTTTCAATGAGTATCCTACGGTTATAGTGCAGTGCTGCAGTGCCCGGGATAATATGAAAAATTACGTATTAATTGTTGTTTTAAATTTGTTCCAACTTATATGCATACTAAATAGATTTTTCTCTTTAAAAAAAAGTAAACATTTTTTGTGTAAATGTAGTAGTTAGTATGACAGAACTTACTTAACATAGCAATACAAGTGTGTATAAGGATATATTTTTCGACAAAAAATCTAAGACCATTTGCATAAATGCGTTATAAATGTGGTAAACACGCATTCCCCTTATCTTATCTTATCTTATATAATACAGACGTTACTTCAAAAAAGAAGATGATTACGTCCTACGCGTCATGCATTTAGTCATGCATATTAACCAATGACTTAAATTCTGCCAAGTCACTGGTTTTCCTGGCTAGCTCAGGCAACCCATTCCATGCTCTAATAGCACTAGGGAAGAAGGAGTATTTGTACAAATTTGTCCTAGCATATGGGACGAGGAATGTGCCTTTATCTTTGTGTCTTTCAGAGTATTTTATTAAATTTTGTTTTTGTATTTGAAGATTATGGTTCAGTGTTTTATGTATGATTGCTACTTTACTTTTGAGCCTTCTGTCCTGAAGGCTTTCTAAATTTAGCGATTTTACTTAAGGTATTACTCTAGTTAAATGTGAATATTCGTTTGTTATGAATCTCACTGCTCTATTTTGTGTCTGTTCCAGTTTCTTAATGTTTTCTTGAGTTGATGGGTCCCAAACGGAGGATGCATATTCTATTATTGGCCTAACCAAGGTTAAATAACATTTTAGTTTTATGTTCTTATTTGATTTATAGAAATTTCTTTTAATAAATCCTAATGCTTTGTTCGATTTTTTTGTAGTTTCATCAATATGTGGATTCCATGACAGTTTTTCATTTATTATAACACCTAGGTATTTTGCGTTTTTAGTCTGTGTTACTGGTTTGCCATGAATAAGATAAGTGGAATTTATTTGTTTTAGTTTTTTTGTTACTCTTAACAACTGACATTTTTCTGGGTGGAAAGACATGCTCCAATTTGATTCCCATTTCTGTAATTCATCTAATTCTCTTTGTAAAATATCTGTGTCTTGTGTTGTTTTTATTATTCTATATATTATGCCCTATATATTTTCCCCTTGCTTTAAAACTCCCGTGTTTGTTACTATTAATAGTGAATAGTTGTAAAAGTGGTGTATTTTTATGAAAAAAACTGCTTGCATTCGTGAATTAAAAAATTATATTTTTCACTTTCAGAAAAGAAAAAAGTAGTCTTTGTATCAGAGCTTTGAATGGTCTAAAATATTATGATGTCGGATTTTCACTATCTTTTCTAGTTTACGAGATCTAAACGGGACGGACGGACACACGGACATTCCACACAAAACTAATAGCGTCTTTTCTTGTTTCGGGGGCCGCTAAAAAGTTTTTAAAGAACCTATAGTGAAAATGTGTTGTTGTTGTTTTTTTTATTAGTGTTAGTCGCTTTAGCAGTGTCTTATGTAGGTAAACCAAACGGAGGTACCACTCAACGAAATCCAATAACACCGGCGAAAGGCCGAACAATCAATATAAGCAATGTGTCGCTGATACTGAATGTCGAACAAGAAGCTATATAGTAACGAAGGGAACCATCGAATGTCAGCTAACTCTCTTCGTTCATAATCAGCTTCCTATCGCTGAGGCGTCCTAAAGTAGTTTGTTTACATCGGCTGTTCACGTGATTGTCTTTAAGTCAAAACTTTTTCTTATTTCGGAAACAAATAACCAATTCCTAATTGTGCCATAACATTGGACATTTGTACTGTGAAAACTTATATTAAGACATGATTTGCAGTAAGTATTCCATTGTATACATATTCACTTTTACATACTGCATCTATATACCATACTAAGTAACTCTGAAATATAAATTCATTTTTTTGTTCTAGAAAGAAAAATAAGGGGCGGCATTGTTTTGTTATGCACGCAGGCGGCCACAACTCTCGCGATTGAACAATAACAAACTTTATATATACATATGAGACTGACATGACAAATTAATGAATATTAATAATATATACTCTTTTTTTTAACTTATTGTTTATAAAATGGTGTATTTTTTATGGGAAAAAAACGGTTTCAGTTGCCAACGACATCATGTAACCAGCACAATGACTAACCCCGCCCTCTTCACCTTCCCTTTTTATAGGCAAAAGTTTGTTGCCTATTAGCTTTCAGCATTCTCGTTGACGTCCTCAAATCCTCAAAATAAAATACCAGCCTCCACACGGGATCCAATGCAAGACCTTAGGTTTGAACAGTGATGTAGTACACTTAAGAAAAAGTCTAGAACCGCTGCCCTCCTAAAATGTTGGTGTACTTAACAGCGCCTCAACGGTCCAGAGAGCAAGTTGAGATCATCGTTTTCTAGGACAAAAGTTGAATGTGTGTCTGTAACAACAAATCTACAGTTTAACTTGCGTTACTTTTCCTGGAATTGTAACAAAGACTTGCCTCGTAATCTCCAGCAAAAATTCAAATTGCGTTATGGAAGTGAATGCTGAAATGTATATTTATAACTTTTTCACAAGTGAGGTTCAATGTGTTTCACTCATAAAACGCCTATTTACTCTCCCACTCCCTTAAATAAACTTTTTGCGTATAAAGACTTTAAAGATTTGTTACAAGCGCATCTAAACGGTTGGAAATGCAGCACAGAGAACTAGGACCAACAAAGTTAACCCCAATCGCATCAACATTTAGTCTTCTAAGAGTTTTCCAAATATATACCACTTGATAGACTTGTGGGCGTCCACTTTAAGGGAAGGTCAAGTACCGCAAAGTTTTCTTTTTAGTAGTGTCCCCGGAGAGAGAAAATGAAAGGTGTGGGTGGGGGGAGGGAGGGAAACATTTTTAAGTTTATGCAAATTTCACTTCATGCATGTCGAATGGTTTTCAAGCGTGACATGATGGATGTACCCAGGTCACACTTGACCTTTTAATTGCCTCAGTTCCCAAAAAGTCATCGAGTGAAAAAGGAAAAAAAAAAAACTTTGACAGTAAAGTTTTTTACAAATGCCGATAACCAAAACTTTTAACCGCACTGTTCCCATTCAGTCTTGGTCCCCTTGAAGTCAAAAAGTGACATTGAGATCTAGAAGTATGGATATTGCTTACCGGGAAATTGTCTTCGCAGATTTAGAATGTGTAGCAAAAAAAAAAGTTGTCAAAAAAGTTGCCAATGCATTATAAATAATGAAGTCAGTACTTCACCTGTACTTGGAAATTCCCTATTCCGGTATAAAACAAAACAGATGATCCATTGGTTTGTATTGTAATACGCACGACAGTCTGAGACAATTTACCGGTCGAAATGTTCCTGTCAACATTTTTGTGAAAAGATAATTTTTTTGGGTCTCCATATTTCTATTCAGTCTGGCTGATTTCTTTGGTCAGATAAAAGTCTCTCACTCTGTCTGTATGTCTGGTACTTATCACGTTGAAAATGAGCACAAATAAAAAAATGTGTTAAATAATTAGTGGTAACTAATTAATTTGGTATTATTTTATTGTATTATATTGAGATATATGGCTTTAATTGTGCGGTTTTCCTCTATATAAGCTTTGTTGTTGTTTTTCTCACTTTGCTTGTTTTAACTAGCACATTCCTCCTCAAACATTTACCTGCTTTCTTCGACACATCTTTTGTTTTTGTTCTGCTTAGATGTGTCGCTAGATGTGTCGCTAGATGTGTCGCTAGGTGCATTTTCCCTGCAACCAGATCTTCGTATTTGTCATTAGAGTTGAATCTAAGACTCTTGGAACTCTAAGCCTATCGAATTTGACCTCCTTCTGCCTGTCTGAACAAACTTTTGTCTGGGAAAGATCCTGGCAGGTGTAAATTATTACATCCCTATTACCAATGGCTCGTATGCCAAGAATCTCGAATGATAAAAAGCGATGCCAAAAGCCGAGCACACTGGATTAACTCCCCCAAATTCGTTCTCTGTACCAAATTCGCTATAAAAGGGCCCCTTGGCCAACAGTGTATGGATAGTGAGTGACATGTTTGTTAGGGCTTTCTTCCATCTCCACCAGTGCAATGGATTCTGTCCCTAGGCACCCAAATGGGGGTTCTTTTTGCTTAACTATCTAAACTTGACTGGCGAACAGAAAGACAGAATCAAACAATTTCTCGAGGTGTAATTTTCCTGTTGAAATATAAATAAATTGGAATTTCATTGAGTCTTATATACACTCTATTGTTTAGTTCCTTTATAGAAAGTTAATTTAAGTCGCGGATGACTGATTTTGTGAAGCACCCTCAACTCTTTGAAACTTTACCCCGCGATTTCAACTCATTGTGTTAACAACTTTTTGGCGTGATTCATCCTGTTAAGGCAGTGATGCTCAAAATACGGCCCGCGGGCCGAATCTGACGTAGTTCCATCCGGCCCGCCGAAACGTTGGCTTAAAGTATAGAAAATGAAATGAAATGGGAGAGCCGAAGAAACTACACGTGGACTCTGAATGTAGAATCTACCAGGAAAAGTGAACAGAACTTTACTTTATTGTGAAACATGATAATAAGCCAACATAGTTTTGTTTAAACAACAACATCACATAAACGGCATAATGAAACAAATATGGCGGCATTCTCGGTTTGAGCCGAGAATAAAAGTGTTAAACTACGCATAGAGATTGGAGGATTTATGAGACGTCAAGCTAGCTACAGTGTTGCTCACATTTTAAGTACAGAAATGAAGCCATTTTTGACGCCTAAAAAAAGATAACTTTCAGATATCCCGTTAATTAATGTAAGCACTAGATCAACAGGTTTCTAAAAAAATGTTTTAGGTCAATTTCATTTCGTTTTTGTACCTTTTCGGTCATGTGGCCCGCGACACATGTGTCGGAAATAAAATTGGCCCGCAGGTCAAATCACTGTGTTAAGGCGATAGATGAAAAGGGGGGGGGGTGCCCTATAGTTTGAGGACTGCTACTTTATAGTTTCTATTACCTGCCCATGAATACTTGAATGTTTGTGTCATTTCAGAAAAAGATAAAGGGATAGAACTAAATATCGGGTTATAATATAACCTATTTGAACTGTAATGGTATTGGCGTTTTGTGGACAATAAAACAATCCACAGACGTCGTTTTTTTTTCTCACCTCTATTTACACACACACACGCAGAGACCAAGAGATGCATGCACGTGTCTCAATGAGCCAGGTGTCTCGTACAGCCGACACAAGGACACACAGTGACATAAGAGGGCGGTCCTTGTCAAGGTTACAGGGATCTTGTACCGCGGTATCGCTTGAGACCTCCTAGAGTTTGAACGACAGCGCGGCTCATTGTCGACTCTACTTTATTATTACCATACGGCATTGTTTAGAATGGGATCACTCGCAGCTGAAAATGTGCAGCCACTTTTAGTTGGCAAATTTGTTCTCACCATGTTGTTTTAAAATTGTAGGGGTTTTTAAAAAATTGCAATAGTCTGTCTGTCTGTCTGTCGATCTATCTATCTATCAAACTATTTATTTGTCTTTCTCTTTGACAGTCTATTTGTCTGTCGTTCTTTCTCACTTTCTCTCTCTCCCAGAATTCTATCACATGTCAGTCTATGCTAGTCGTCTCATTTTCACAGCTAAAATGTTTAGTGATAGCTCTGCCATTAAGTCAATGTCTTTAACCAAATGTTCGAAGACACCAAAGAGTCTGTCAATCGAACTAGTATCTACATTTACTTTGTCTCTTTCCTCGTCGATGTCTGATCAGTGTGATTTCCTGGTCACTGGCTCAAATCAAACAAAATGTTTGACCTTACCTGTGTTTGACTTGACATTCAACTGGAGAGTGCGGGTGGAGTTTTGGTGGAGTATTGTCGAATGTATTTCTGTTTGAACTGTCAGCCTTCTCTGAGGAGGAAATGTTGACATTGGTCAAATGTTGTCCTGTCAATTAGCCTCCCTCCCTCCCTCCCTCCCTCCCTCTCACTCCATCGTTCGTCGCCGGAGACCAAAAAAAAAAAAAAGCGATGTATGTTTGAACTGTGAAAGTAAACCCATGTATTTAAAATACATGTATTTCCGTGTGTCAATGAGTATAGTTTAGCGTATTGCTTTTTAGAAAGTCTTAATATTGTGTATTTAGTGTGTTCGCATCGTTCTGAAGTAGTTCTAGTGTAGTAGCATGGCTAAAGAGATGGAGTGGTTGTTGTATTACTGTGGCTAAAGTGATGAGGTGGTTGATGTAGTTTTTCTTTTTAAACTCCTAGTCATATATTGCTAAACATACTTTCCATATCAACGAGTCTGTGTATTGTTTAGGGGGGAAAGAATGATAGCTGCACTATTCTGGGTATTTTTCTAGCTCCAGACTGCAGTACCAGCCCAGTCACCTTTTTTAAAACTATAAAACTGAAGGCGCCAGCTCCACGCTCCAGTTACCGAGTTCAATACAATGATCTATTACTCAACCTGTTTAGCATATACCATATATCATATTTTATGACATTAAGGATGACTGCTCTCAACGACAATCTTCCTTTGATTTGTGTCTTTGTCGTAACAGGGTCATTCTGTGCTACGCGCTGTAATATGCTGAGACAAAGATTTTATGACATCCTTTTTACGACCTGGTATCGAGACTTGTGGCCCAAGTGTTAAAATGTTTCTATTTAAAAAGGCAATCGACACAAGACTTGTGACACTAAAGGAATTGTTACGTCTAATTATTATTTGTGTCGATTCCGTCTCGTTCACATTTTCAATGGACTGAATGCAGTGTGTCATGTTCGTAGGATTGCTGTAGTGCTAATAATGATTAACAAGAAACTAAAGTTGCTCGTTCATAAGTTCTCATCCAGTGTTACTCAAACTACTTACTTTTTAATGCCCTAGAATGTTATTTCAGTTACAGTAAAACAATTACACAAAGGAGGTCAAAGCAGTGCATTTTGAAAATTTCGACCAACTGGGAATGTTAAAACTGAGCAGGAAGTAGAACTTATGGGTAAGACTGGGTTGTAGGAGGAAGGAGGGGGATGGAATTATGTAATTATTATGTAATATTTAATTGTTTCAGCCGATGGCATCAGTGGCGTAGCATCCATGGCGCGAAATGATTCAATGAACTCGGGCCCATGGCCAATAGGCTTTAAAAAAGAAAACAAAATGTGTTGAGTGTAATGATTTAAATTTGTAAAATGTATTTTTTTATCAAGCCATTCATTTATCATGTTTTTAGCGACCCCCATAAGGGGAAAAGCCGCTAAAAGGTTTGTGCAAAGTGTCCGTCTGTCAAACTCAGATCTAGAAAACTAGAAGAGAAATGAAAAATATTTGTTCACCATGCGATGCGGCTTCACAACAAATATAAATATTAGTTAAAGGTGTTTTTTTTCTGGTCAACTAGTTGCTAAAGTAAAAAGAAAACATTTCTGTTTGTTTGTAAAGGCTTAGAATGCACTTTGTATGTAAATATCACGCACATTTTTTAAAATGGACTTTTCATGCAGCGACTTTCGTGCAGTAGCGTAACAAGTAGCGGCAAAACATGGTACTAGTCCGTACAATGCCAACCAATGTTTGTTTGCTCTTCTAAGTTATATTACATTTAATTTTCATGCTTAAACGTTGCAAAAACACATGATCAATAATATATTGTTCCGTTTTTGTTTTATGTAAATAGCATATAAATGCTAAATGAAGCCTCTATACTGACTTTTATTTCTTTAACTATAAAGTTGTTCCGGATATTGTTTTATAAAAAAAATGAATGTCTGAAATCGCATAATTGACTAATATTACACTTCTATTCTTTGTGGTCTACCACAGCGGCCTTGTGGGTATCCGTCAAAATGTGAGACCCCTTGAGGTATGGTGTGTGGGTCGTGAAAAGGTTGTTGGAACTCTCTCACATTCCCGCCAGTACAAATGTACCAAGTTTATGGGCTCCCCAACGCGGTTGTAGTTTTCTTTCTCAGTTGGCTTAATCGTCCCCCCTAACAACCGTTCACCCAGGCGCCATGTTGAGACTAAGAAGCGTTGCCAGGGCTGCCCAGGACCTGTTGAGTATGTTGGTGGTTGGTAGATCTAGTGGAGTGGCGATGTTGTTTGAACAAACTATTGACTTGAAATGGTATTTTCGAGTTCTTAAATACAGCTCACTAACAGGGCAAACAGTATAGAATATGTTAACCAGGTCTGTGAGACAACAAAACTTTATTACAGTAAGAAGGGCACAATCAAAATTCACTACAAGCTGTGTCTGCGTCCTTTTATTATAATATGAATTGTATATATAAATAATATTCACTGTATGATGTATATTGTATACTTTCATTATATATTACAATCTTTATGCAACACTGTGTATATTTATTAAACAATCACAGTATAACAGTTCAATGTGGTGTTGGAAATATGATTTTATTTGAATCAATGATGCACTCACCAAGATGACGAGAGAGTTTTTCTACTTTTTATTTTTTTATTTAATTATACAATAAGTACAATTTACTATTTAAAAAATAATAATACAGTACACAATACAATTGTATGGAGTCAGTAAAACTATTCTGCCTACCTATGAAAATTCTCTCCCTTGACCGGCTATCACCTAATGTACTTCTGTTAATGTCACTGCCCTAATAATTTTGTTCATTTTTTCCCCAGTAAGGATCTGACGATTGCCACTTTGTTAATAACATCAGGACTCAAAATTCATTGGCATAAAAAAGTATTTGAATCAGCGACTAAAGACTGAACAAACGCCAGAACAAGTTTTGCCCCCGTCCTAACTGCTGACGACTGTAACCGATACTCAAAGGGAGAGAAGACTAGGCTTTCATAAAGGAAGACACCGGAGAAATGGCGCCGAATTATCCTCCCTGCTGCGCGCTAAACGCTCTCAGCGAGGACGGGGCCAACTAGAATATCCCGAGGGATCAAACGTAGTTCCCCTGTTGACGTCTGCTACACACAAAAACATTACTCCGACAAGGTTGACCCCCAGTGTTGATACAATGTACTGTGTAAAGTCTGTATGAGGTAAGGCTTATCTCAAGAGTTTGTAGATCCAGAAGATAAAAAGTCCTTGAGGTCATCTCAAAGTAAAAGTAGCTATAGAATCTATCAGAGAGAGAGTAAGCAACAAGAGAGAGGCACTCACTTTGATTTATCACTCAATCAGAGAGAGATAGTAAGCAACAAGTGAGAGGCACTCACTTTGATTTATCACTCATCTATCAGAGAGAGAGTAAGCAACAAGAGAGAGGCACTCACTTTGATTTATCACTCATCTTTGTTGCTTTAAGAATATCCAAGAAACACAACCCCTGTAGTTTGTAGTAATAGCGATGGAGACAGCTCGTGGCTGAAGGGTCATGTCTCAACTGATCCGCCATAAACTTGAAGACTTCTCCTATCTTTGGGTTCCTAAACATTTCCGGCTCACCACCAAAACTGCTTGAGACTAATTACTAATAGAACCAAGCTTCTTCGGCTTAATTATGTACTTCGGGCAAAGGTTTGCAGAGGCCGGTCAGCACCACGACACGGACCGGATATAATCCACGGGCCGTAAGTTGGGCATCACTGATGTGAAACGAAAAACTGGCTTCGTGTTCTTGTAACACTGAATGGCATGTGTGTGTGTGTGTGTTGGGGAAGAAGACAAGACACAAGTCCAAAATGTCCATATTTCCTCTCGAGGTGTGTATGTGTGTGTGTTGGGGGAATGAAGACAAGACACAAGTCCAAAATGTCCATATTTCCTCTCGAGGTGTATATGTGTGTGTGTGTTGGGGGAATGAAGACAAAAGTCCAAAATGTCCATATTTCCTTTCGAGGTGTATATGTGTGTGTGTGTTGGGGGAATGAAGACAAGACACAAGTCCAAAATGTCCATATTTCCTCTCGAGGTGTGTGTGTGTGTGTGTTGGGGGAATGAAGACAAGACACTAGTCAAGTCCAAAATGTCCATATTTCCTCTCGAGATGTGTGTGTGTGTTGGGGGGAATGAAGACAAGACACTAGTCAAGTCCAAAATGTCCATATTTCCTCTCGAGGTGTGTGTGTGTGTGTTGGGGGGATCTCATCAATTGAACTTTTTTTTAGACGATCATTTAATGACATAGTTAAGTCAGGATCAAACTGAATCATAGTACCCAGTTCTTTGAATACTTTGAAAAATTAACAATGCAATAAGAGCAACAACGTAAGCTGGCTAAACAATAAAAATACGTCGACAACATTGTCGCCTTGCACACCTTCATTATGTTTGAAGGGATAATTTGATAATTTGTACATCTAAGCTTTTTAGAATCGTGCTGAAAATATTGCAACATAACCTCTTTACCTGCATTACAAACATATGACACATGAGTGGAGCAACTGGAGGCTGCATCTGAATTTATTTGAAAACGCAAAATCTCTTAATAATTTTGTTAGGCCTTGAATATATAAATATTAACTCTTTTGTTAGATTGCCACCTTAGGCGAATCTCTAACTGTACTTTACAGGGATAAAACATTGAACACATTTTGAAAAACAAAATCATTAGTTTGTGTCTAAACTATTCAGAATGAGAACCTGCAAAACACATGGAGTTGTCCTTCCCCTTTCAAAATATTCATAAAGATAGAAAATAATGGTCTAACTTATATAGGTTTGGTGGCCGGCACTCCCCCGCCCTCTCTATGATCTCGTCACTGACCATGGGCGTAGCCAGGATTTTTTTTCGGGGGGGGGGTTTTGGGCCCCCCCCCCCCCCCCCGCGAAAAAAAAATTATATGTATTACATTCTGACCCTTCATTCTTTCGGAAGACGTTTATTGTGCCCTAGAATAGGTTCTTCCATGAGTTAGTGAAAAAATTGTAGATTCCCCGACATCAGTAGCAAAGGGGTCTGGGGGAGCGCTAGGAGCTCCCCCAGAGCGGGGCGAAGCCCCGCCGCCAATCACTATTTCTGATATTGAAAACCAACAAAATGCATATTCTGAGGTATCTACAGTGCATTTTCCTGCTATTAAAAAGTTCTATTTCAAAAACCTAATGCTGTTTCCATAAAATTGTGGACTCCCCGCCATTACTAGCAAGGGGGTCTGGGGGAGCGCCAGGAGCTCTCCAGCGCGGGGCGAAGCCCCGCCGCCAAGCACTATTTCTGCTATTGAAAGCCAACAAAATGCATATTCTGAGGTATCTACAGTCCATTTTAAAAAGTTTTATTTCAAAAACCTAATGTGCTATTCTTACTGACTTAGACCCTCCACGCCGTTCGGAGCATTTGACGTCAAGCAGTTTCCATAAAAATCTGTCACTGGTAATGTCTGAAGCCTCTTCCCACCTACCATGAGGACCTCCATGAATGAGTGGCGTCAAGTTGTACTAGGATATCATTGCAACTTTTCTTATGCGTAATTCATTTTGTCGGAGAACATATCCCGCAAACCTCATGCGTCGTTCTCTCACAATCTTACTAAGGGGTCGACTCCCAGTTCGGCATAGGATTTCCTTGATTTAGATCCGATCTCTATAACTGACTCCTAAAATCTGTCTTAGCCATCTTTGTTGAGCCACATTTAGTGTTTTTCAATTTCGGCAGATGACTATTCACTGCAGTTTATTAATGGAGCCTTGCCACTGGTAAAAATGTGTAACCTCTCTTGAATACGCTCTTGGAATTAAGTGACTGTAGTTTGCTTTAGATTTTATATCGAAAAGAAAAGTTTTATCGTCAAAATCTTCTGTTGGGGGTTTTCCACCTCAAAATGCTTTGTAGGAGAATCTTAGACTTAAAACCATCTGGAGGGGTTTTAAACTTTAAAAAAAAAAGCCATCTGTAGAAGAAACTCAAAACCCCCGATTGGCTTGGCTACGCTCAAATAATTATAGTGCGTAATATGCTTTTTTTTTATATTGAAGATGTATTTTTAGCATCAAAACCCTCTGAATGGGGGTTTAAACTCAAAACCCCTTTCGGCAAAGCTCATAGCATTTTGAGTGCGTAATTTGCTTTTTTTCTTACACTGAAGATGGCGGGGGGTTTAAACTCAAAACCCCTTTGACTACGCTCATAGATTTTAGAGTGAGTAATTTTCTTTTATTTATATTGAAGAGGTACTTTTTAGCTTCAAACTCCACTGGAGGGGAGTTTAAACTCAAAACCCCATAGACTACACTCATAACATTTTTAGTGTATAATTTGCTTTTTTTTTTATTATTAAAGAGGTATTTTTTACCTGAAGTGGGGTTTAAACTCAAAACTGAGTCAAAACCCATTTAGCTACGCTCATAACATTTTGAGTGCGTAATTAGCTTTTTTTATATTAAAGAGGGGGTTTATCGTAAATTTTAGACGGGTTTTAAAATCAAAATCTTCCTTAACTGTGCTCTTGGAATTAGGGGATTTTCGTTTGCATTTTTTTTGTTTTGTTTTATAGAAGAGGGGGAGTTAACTGCAAAAACCCCAGGTAGGGGGTTTTAAACTCAAAACCCCTGGTAGGGGGTTTTAAACTCAAAACCCCTAGTAGGGGTTTTTAAACTCAAAACCCCTAGAAGGGGTTTTTAAACTCGAACCGCTCTGGTAGGGGTTTTAAACTCGAACCCCCCTGGTAGGGGTTTTTAAACTCGAACCCCCCTGGTAGGGGTTTTTAAACTCGAACCCCCCTGGTAGGGGTTTTTAAACTCGAACCCCCCTGGTAGGGGGTTTTAAACTCAAAAGCCCTTTGGTTGTGCTAGGGCAAGTGATGGTTTAGTATTAAAATCTCACCTAAAATAAACAAAATCAAAGCAAAAAATCAGTCACTAAATTCCGACTCCGATTTCATTTCGGGGGGGGTTTGAACCCCAAGAACCCCCCCCCCCTGGCTACGCCCATGTCACTGACCTTAGGTCCAGGAGTATTAATTAGTTTTGGTCCTCCTCTAAAAGGTCTTGTGCTAGATCGTGTGACAACAACACTTGCTGACATAAAGAAGGGCATGAGTGGTACAGGTGACGAGTCGCACGTACATTGTTGATGGTCCACCAAACACAAATTAATGGAAACATTTCAACCCAATAAGTGTTAAATCTTTCAATACGTAGAGCAGTCACGTCAGTTCCAAATAGCAGACTTGACCCCTGCAGTGCTGCATAACCTCCCTCTCTCTCCCCCCACACCCAGATTTCTTTCAAAGAATTTTTTGTATTATGTTTTGATTTCCTCTTGCGAGTTTTCAATAAGTCAGCCGTAGAGCTGATCAATGTTCTTGGATTGCTGTTTTTTTACTGTCTTCTTGGTGGGGTACCGCCGTTGTTATGGGTATTCCACGTGCGCCTTAATTTTATTAGGACGGAAGAGAAATACATCAAGAAATAGAGCTTGCGATGGAACTCATTCCAGGGCCATGTATTGACGTTCAGAAATGGTTGTAGTCTGTAACAACGAAACTACTGTCATCTCATCATTGTTACATTTTATTCAAAGCTAAAACTGATTCTCCATCAGGAGTTCCGAATAATAGGATCTCTCCAAAACACCCTTATAGACGAAAAACTATATGGAGAGCTGCCAGATCTAGAAGCCACTAAGCATTTTATCTCAGATATCTGAACCCTCCAACATAATAATGAGAACACAGAAGAAGAAGAAAAAAAAAGCGAATACTTTCTCCAACTTCTATTCACTTATATCAATACAGCGTGTATAAGCCTATTTACTGGCTTGGCCTATCTGTTCATCCGCTCCAAGATTTGTTTCACTTTACCCTTGTTTGGAAATTCCAAAATATCCTAAATCAGTTCTTTTAAGATTCGATCATGTTCCTACCTGTCTTGTGCGCTGCCATCTCTACCTTGCTCTGCCTTAAAGGTAAAGCGAAAAACTTGTAATGCTCTCTTTCATATACTCTTGACTCGTGACTCCTAGTAGGCCTGATACTCATGACTCCTAGTAGGCCTGATACTCGTGCTACATTGAAATATTTGATAGGCTCTATCTATTTCTCTAATAATTCTTTACGACCCACAACACGTCAAACTCGTGAATTCTTTCCCCTGACGTTTCAATAGTTGATGTTGTTTTATTTTGGGCCGGAACCGTTTTTAATTTTTTTTCCTTTTTTTTATGCTCGCCCACGCTTACGTTTGTCCCTTTGCATCCAAGTAAACCAGCAGCTCCCCAAATAGTTCTAAATACTGTTATGACTTTGCCATGCGCACCGCCATCCAAGATAGTGCAGAAAGAAGGTGCGCACTATCAGTGACCAGACAAGTCGGATGTTGACATAAGAGACTAACGATTTCCGCCCAAGTCTAGAGCCAATATGGAGATGCTGTACCCAAGGCAGATGTCCTTTGTGTTTGTGATGTCTCCGTGTAAATAAACGTCTATGTCCTCGTTGAGTTGCCTCACTTAAGTTATTAAATTGGTTGTCAGAAGTGGGATTATAGGCAACTCAACGAGAGGAGGTAGGATTTACAATGACAGCTTTGAAACGATTAGACCAACTCTCAGTTAGAGAGCTTAGAAAGGAACTTCGTAACCGATATGAGATAATTGGTGGTACCAAAGAGGTGCTTACAACTCGTCTCCGGCAAGCCTTGATAGATGAAGACGAAGATCCAGATACCTACTTATTTGAAATTGAACCGGAGATTTATGAGCTTATTGGCAAGATGAATGAAGCAATGTGTGAACAAATTAACAGTATGGGGAACAAGGTAGATAAAATGTTGTCTCAGCTGAAAGAAGGAGTTAACTCGTTTGTAAAGGAGCAGTTGCCTGTAGTCTCGTTGGTTAAGAAGTTGCGTGGTCAAGACTGTGGTTGCACAAACAGTGGTGACGGAGACGCTGGGGATTTGAGCGCCGTCTGTGTCTGTGTTGTGGGCAAGTCTTGTGGTTGTGATTTTCAAGACGAGAAACGTGATGGCGATTGCTGTGATGATCTCAACGGGATGTACCGAGTCGAACGGAAGGAGACAAATGAAGTATTTGTTCCTGTTGTACCTCTTACCAGTACCTTAACTGAAGTCTGTTATGTGCCTGAAGCGGATGTTCCTGTTGTACCTGTTACCAGTACCTTAACTGAAGTCTGTTATGTGCCTGAAGCGGATGTTCCTGTTGTACCTGTTACCAGTACCTTAACTGAAGTCTGTTATGTGCCTGAAGCGGATGTTCCTGTTGTACCTGTTACCAGTACCTTAACTGAAGTCTGTTATGTGCCTGAAGCGGATGTTCCTGTTGTACCTGTTACCAGTACCTCAATGAGCCTGACGGAGCAAGACAACGTTGGGTCTGCGTTCAAGCCTGTTGCTATGGACCTTAAAGACCTCTGCCTATCTGTCGGTGCTCACGAGGGAAATTCGAAGCTTGACAACTGCATCCAGAGGTTTAGCATGAACTGTACGTGCGGCGCTTCACACATAGAATTTAGATGCCAAGAAAACCACCAACAGCGCATATGTACTTCTACCATCATCATCGACATTGGCATAGATGAATGTCAATCAAATCACTCTAAATCTGAGCTGTCAAGAGAAAGACATTTTCCACTTGAACCTGAGGAGACCTATCTTCTGGACGTAAGACTGTTGTTTGAGGATGACTTCGGTGCATTGGACTTTGCTTGCAACGTTGCTGCAAGCGAACCTGAAGCTCCCTTGAGAGGCGTCTGTCGGGAAGGTCTGCTGAGACAGCGTGTCCGATCAACGGCTGTGCTGAAGAAAACAGTGCTCGACCCTATCTCTTTGTGTGGCAAACGGCCACGTCATTATCGCAACAACAGCCTGGTCAACTGGAGAAAGAGAAAGCGGCACTGGAAGAAAACAATGCGGATGGCCTCGTGGGGAACACGCTCCCTGCCGCCTGTGGCTCCCACTGATCGACCTCCACCTGAACTGTCAAACCTCAGCTGCAGTGTTTCTTTTCGGGACGAAAAGTGCTAAGACGGGGGCAATGTTATGACTTTGCCATGCGCACCGCCATCCAAGATAGTGCAGAAAGAAGGTGCGCACTATCAGTGACCAGACAAGTCGGATGTTGACATAAGAGACTAACGATTTCCGCCCAAGTCTAGAGCCAATATGGAGATGCTGTACCCAAGGCAGATGTCCTTTGTGTTTGTGATGTCTCCGTGTAAATAAACGTCTATGTCCTCGTTGAGTTGCCTCACTTAAGTTATTACAATACATTCTCTGACTATTCTGGATCTTCTCAGTTTATATCTAGATGTAGACCTAGACCTTAATACATTCCATTTCACACATCACTTAGTAGACAAACACAGGCGTTCATTCAGCTCGTTATGTAAGAAAAACAAAAAGGAAGGAAATATCACTCTGCACTCTTCAACATTTCTATTTCAGCTTTGTGACAACGCAACAGGGCAAATAAACGAACTAAGGATCAGTCTGGAAGACTAGAGTGCTTGTCCATTTGATCGCGAAAACTTAGTTGTTGCACGTCCTAGGCTACTTGGTCAGTAATTGACAGGTTCAATAGTCACTCGTAGTTCGCCACTAAGTTATCTCTGCCCAATGTTTTCCCAAACTGATCCTGAATTGTTGGCCACTTACTTAGTTTTGATTTCCGAGAGTGATTTCAAAATGGAATGTCTTTAAGTTTAGTTTATTTAAGTTAGTCATGCATATGTATATATTCTTAACTAACCTACATGCTTATGGCCCGCAAGAAAACGGGAAATTGACATCAACCAGAGATTCCCTAGCTATGTCTCGTGACAAGGTGCTCTCCGATCAGTCTAACCACACTTCTTAATGAAGTCTTCAAAGTTCAGAGTTCTGTCAGATGATGAGATACGTGACAAGGTGCTGATTTCTCTAACCAGTGCTCAATGAAGCCTCAGTTCCATCATATCGCGCTGATGAAATTCGTGACAAGGTGCTATTCTATCCCTTTGGCCAGTGCTTTTGAAGCCTCAGAGGCGTGTCACAAATTTAGTTGGTCCTTAAGTTGTAAACGTTTGTGCGCCACTGAATCAACTGGTGACGGAGTTATTCAAAGAGGCTCAATGAAACGACGTGCAACACCAAAATGATTAGAACCGCTGACGAATACCTGACCCAACACCAAAATGATTAGAACCGCTGACGAATACCTGACCCAACACCAAAATGATTAGAACCGCTGACGAATACCTGACCCAACACCAAAATGATTAGAACCGCTGACGAATACCTGACCTAATAAAGTGTATTTCGTTTAACTAATTGAACTTGATACTGATCTTAACCTTGACCTTGACACACACAAAATGAGCTGTCTTTGTCCAAATCTTTTTACACTCCACAGGAAGTGATCAATGCTAAGTCAGAGTTGCAGCCCAGTGGGGAACCTTGGTTGCTCTGTACGGTGTTACTCTGCTAGAGATATTTGTTAGGCAATCACTAGTAGACAATGCTAAGTAAGGATTACAAAAACACAGTCAGCCTATTGTGCATTTAACCCACAGAGATCCTCTTATTTTACAGAGTGAATAGGGTGTCAGGTATATCTTGTCTTATAAAGAGTTCTGTGGGAAGGCTGGTAGAGAAAGAAACAAAATGGAAGAAAAAAAAACCCAACATGTTGGTCTAGACAAGATGGTCATAAACTGGGCGTCTCCGAGGTGTTCGCAGGGGGGGGGGGAACTGCAAGCATTCCTCAGCTCTCCCCTCTTCCTGAATGTGTGACTTGAAATGGCTTGGAATGGGGGGGGGGAACACTAAGATGATGACTTTACAGGGTTCACCCAGTTTGAATCGAGTCACGATAGTTGAATTCACCTGGTACTCACAGTCACATTTAATAAGGAGTTTATTTCTTTATATATTCAGGTTAAACAGGTGGTGTAAGCTGTACATGTTTAGCATATGTTAGTTGTAGGATTTTTAGCATATATTAATTGTAGATGTTTAGCGAAAACACATACATGTTCTATAGATTATCGACGGAATAGCGTTGTCACGTAGTGTGAAATGACCTTTGCCCTACACTCAAATCAACAGCAGGTCTTGTATAACAGTTTTTACGACATCCTTGCCAGTTAGCTCTGCTTCTATGTCAGCAATCTATGCGCCCCCAGTGTTTATAATGTAACCTATGAATCAGTCTCCAAACAATAAATAACGCATAGGCCTAAAAGCGACCATCTTGCCATTCAGTTTTAAGTACTATACTGTCCAGCAGTGCACACTATAACATACAAAAACACACTCAAAATTAAGACTTTTTCTGATTTTCGATATTATTTCGATACATAACAATTATCTAATTGACACTTTGTCATTGATCACATTTATTAATATAACTGTTTTATTTACTTATGTTAGATAACTCTGTTTTACTTACTCATGCTAGATAACTCTCACTTACTCATGTTAGATAACTCTCACTTACTCATGTTAGATAACTTTATTCTTCTTTCCTGTCCAGGTGGTTCTGTGAAAATGTCTACTAAAGCAGCACACTATGGCTGAACGACCTCAGCAAGCGGACAAACAGACTGCACAACAACAACACTCCCCACAGCCTTCGGCTTCTCTGACGATAGTCGTGCCCAACGGAAGGCAGAAAGACATGCATCGCATATTGAAACCGTTCTTAAAGAGCGTAGAGTGCCTAGAGACCTACCTGCATATTCAAGAGGCAGACTCCGTGGCACATTTACTTGGGAAGACTTCGAGTCACGTGGTCCCGCACTATTCAGTGCAGGGTGATGAAATGAGCTCCCCATCTCTGGCGGTCATTGTCTTTCTACCAGAGTTCGGACCAAAGTCCGTGGACAATGTCAGGCAAAAGTTCCGCAAATTGCCATGGCGTCACCACCACACGATTCAGCTGCAGAAGGCTGGATCCTCAAACGTCCTGGGGAAGCACGAATTTTACTCCCTGTCGCGCCAGCTTCCCTTGTGGAGTGTCGGCATTTCCCCTCACAACGTCGGCTACGTGAGATTCAATCTCTTTGTTAGGCGGTTCAACGCAATGGTCGAGTTTTACAGGTTAATTACGGGTACAGAAATGGAAAGCAGGAAGCCAGGTTTTAGTATGTTCTCAATCGGGAAGTTTCGACCGTGTGAAAACGCTTCCACGCATCAGACAGTCTGTGAGCTGGTTCTGAAGCACTGTCCTCAGGTCTCGCCCTATCCTCTGAAGGACGCTTTCTTGACTTTTCCAGTTCACAATCTCCAGTCACTTCTCGCCATTCTCCCTTCGCGCCCTCAGATGACGGCTCCCAACAACTACCTCGTACACGACCCCGATGGTAATGCGTTACTTCTGTACGAGTCAGACCTGGCATTACCTCAGCAGACTCTCACTCTACCTTCAGTGGTTCCAAATGTGTGCCAAGGCCTTACCCAGCCTGCTGACAAAGCAAGTGTTCATAGTGACAGTATTGATTCCGGAAGGTACTCCGATTTCGACGCGTACTCCGGCGAGCTGGACCAATGCATGAGCAGGCTTGCAGCGGTCTGTAGGCTTGACGCCAATGAGGGCACCCATTTGACCCCTTTAGAACTTCCGGCGGCTCGACCTTCAGTACAGCTATTAAACAGAGCTTATCAAACCAAATGTGATATTCATCCAACAATGACTTATCAAACCAGGCCTCTACCTGCCTTTACTACGTCACAGCGCCCCATAAAACACGTATCACATGATCTAATTGGATCCGATTCCAAGCTTAAAACTCACTCGAGCGATCATAGATCGAATCCATGTGACCATATCAAAGTCAGCGACCGTTCTAGGGCCACCCCCGAAAGTCAGGCTGATTTAAGCTGGTTGGCTGTGCCAACTGTTGAGGACGCTGCAAGTCTTATTCAGTTTACAGAGCCCGCTTCAGAAACGTGTGTGCCTCGTTCTAAGTTTATTGCTGACCTCAGGGATTACGGATATTTGACTTCAGTTCCGACCAAAACTACAGACGTGAAGTCAATCCATAGGGTCTATGACGCTACGTTTATATAACTTTGGCTAGTGAAGCCAACAATTTGAATGCTCCTAAAAGACTTGTTACAAAAGAAGGCATTTGTCCATTGGCGTGATGTTATTAACCATTGGTGCTTCTATCACTCTTGAAGATGTCCCCATCCTAAGAACTCTCTACTGCAAATGAAACCCATGGCTATTAGTTCACATAATGACACTCCTGATGTACGTTTCCTTGGTGTGTTTTTTAAATTATAAAATGTAACTGTGCATCCCGGTTAGTGTGCTCCGTGTACAATGATTTATATCAATAAGAAACCATTTATACTTTGAATTATTTAAAAGAAAGACATTTTGAAAATTACCATAAATTTAACACATTGAATAAAATGTAAACAAAAAAGATTGCGTTAAATTCAGTTCTACTGCTACACCTTAACAGGAAATTGTGAAAGTGATTTAAAACATTTTTTTAAAGAAAATTAGCTTTAAATGTCAAAATTGCAATGTAGCTATGCGGAGATTTTACTATGGGAACTTGTCTAAAGGGAGATAATTTATCGTTATTGTTATTTGTATTTACGAGTTTACAATGCTGTAACCTATCACAATCCAAGGGAGATCACGTATGTTGTGATTTTCAATTATTTTAGATTCATAAAGGTTGCCCATTATTAGAACCTTTTTTTTTTGTACCGTCAAAACTGTTTCAAATCTAAGAAAATAGAAAGTCTTTCACACTTAGATTTGAATTAAAGATGTTCAAGAATGTCACAAGAGTCTGAGGAGCTGGGGGGGGACATTAGTCGAATGTAAGTAAAGATCCTATGAGCCTGGTTGAGGTGATAGAGCATTGAATGCCAACTACCTAACCAAAAGTAGACAACTTACACACAAGAAATACTTCAAAAGGAAATCACTACTCGTACGTCTAGCTACAAACTGGAAAATAAACTGAAGTAGTCCATCCCACTGGTATCTGCTGCTGACCTCTCACTTTCCTGCCTCCTCCATCTTGTACTTTCTGTCCGTCATTGTCCATCTGCTGCTGACCTCTCACTTTCCTGCCTCCTCCATCTTGTACTTTCTGTCCGTCATTGTCCATCTACTGCTGACTTCTCACTTTCCTGCCTTCTCCATCTTGTACTTTCTGTGCGTCATTGTCCATCTACTGCTGACTTCTCACTTTCCTGCCTCCTCCATCTTGTACTTTCTGTGCGTCATTGTCCATCTACTGCTGACTTCTCACTTTCCTGCCTCCTCCATCTTGTACTTTCTGTCCGTCATTGTCCATCTACTGCTGACCTCTCACTTTCCTGCCTCCTCCATCTTGTACTTTCTGTGCGTCATTGTCCATCTACTGCCTCTTTCTTTCTTTGGAACACACCAACCACATTAGAGTTGAGTCCAATAACCAAGGGATAGTAAAAGTATAGTCTAACACAAATAGTCATTGAACCCAACAAATTATAGTTAAACACAGTCATAGAACCTAATAATCATGCTATGGTTAGACACAAATAGTCATTGAACTTAACCAAGTTATAGTTGGACACAAATAGTCATTGAACCCAACCAAGTTGTAGTTGAACACAATCACAGAACCGAATAACCATGCTATGGTTAAACACAAAGTCACTGAACCCAATAACCACGCTATAGTTAAACACAAACAGTCATTGAACCCACTAACCACGCTATAGTTAAACACAAACAGTCATTGAACCCACTAACCAGGCTATAGTTAAACACAAACAGTCATTGAACCCACTAACCCCGCTATAGTTAAACACAAACAGTCATTGAACCCACTAACCAGGCTATAGTTAAACACAAACAGTCATTGAACCCACTAACCAGGCTATAGTTAAACACAAACAGTCATTGAACCCACTAACCCCGCTATAGTTAAACACAAACAGTCATTGAACCCACTAACCAGGCTATAGTTAAACACAAACAGTCATTGAACCCACTAACCAGGCTATAGTTAAACACAAACAGTCATTGAACCCACTAACCCCGCTATAGTTAAACACCAACAGTCATTGAACCCACTAACCACGCTATAGTTAAACACAAACAGTCATTGAACCCACTAACCAGGCTATAGTTAAACACAAACAGTCATTGAACTCACTAACCAGGCTAGAGTTAAACACAAACAGTCATTGAACTCACTAACCAGGCTATAGTTAAACTTAAACAGTCATTGAACTCACTAACCAGGCTATAGTTAAACACAAACAGTCATTGAACCCACTAACCAGGCTAGAGTTAAACACAAACAGTCATTGAACCAGATTTTGATGGTGTCTGCCTTCGTCCTAGTTCGAAAGGCAACATCTAGTGTCTGCCCCCACCCCCACCCCCTTTCTTCCTAACAAAACACTTTTTTTTTTTGGTAACGATTTGCCACATTAAAGTAATCGGCTAATTGATTATTAAAAATAATTTTTCAAGTCCGAATTCTGGAGCATATCATTCTCTCCTGATTCTAATTTGTAGCATAAGCTTTGTCCTGGTCCCTGATAGCATGAAGACTTGGTAGATCTTAGCGGTGTCACGTTACATCTCGTCAACACTAGATTGTTCAACGATCTACATTTGTTTGTGTGTTTGATATTGTTTCCCTGCATTCAAAGATCGTTTGGACTGCTTCTGATATCTGGCACCCTATCACGTGATATCTTCCAGTTCGTGCAGAGTTAGTGATCCTGTTCTCACATTGACCTGAGTGTCAACATTGAAATGTAGAATCCTGCTGCAACATTTACGATGTCTCTAAATGGACAATGTTTTTATACATCATTATCATCTCATAACATCAAAACAACACTATCTTCTCATAACATCAATACAACACTATCATCTCATAACATCAAAACAACACTATCATCTCATAATATCAATACAACACTATCTTCTCATAACATCAATACAACACTATCATCTCATAACATCAATACAACACTATCATCTCATAACATTAAAACAACACTATCATCTCATAACATTAAAACAACACTATCTTCTCATAACATCAAAACAACACTATCATCTCATAACATCAAAACAACACTATCATCTCATGACATCAAAACAAAACTATCATCTCATAACATCAATACAACACTATCATCTCATAACATCAAAACAACACTATCATCTCATGACATCAAAACAAAACTATCATCTCATAACATCAAAACAACACTATCATCTCATAACATCAATACAACACTATCATCTCATAACATCAAAACAACACTATCATCTCATAACATCAATACAACACTATCATCTCATAACATCAAAACAACACTATCATCTCATAACATCAATACAACACTATCATCTCATAACATCAATACAACACTATCATCTCATAACATCAATACAACACTATCATCTCATAACATCAATACAACACTATCATCTCATAACATCAAAACAACACTATCATCTCATAACATCAAAACAACACTATCATCTCATAACATCAAAACAAAACTATCATCTCATAACATCAAAACAACACTATCATCTCATAACATCAATACAACACTATCATCTCATAACATCAATACAACACTATCATCTCATAACATCAATACAACACTATCATCTCATAACATCAATACAACACTATCATCTCATAACATCAATACAACACTATCTTCTCATAACATCAAAACAACACTATCATCTCATAACATCAAAACAACACTATCATCTCATGACATCAAAACAAAACTATCATCTCATAACATCAATACAACACTATCATCTCATAACATCAAAACAACACTATCATCTCATGACATCAAAACAAAACTATCATCTCATAACATCAATACAACACTATCATCTCATAACATCAATACAACACTATCATCTCATAACATCTATACAACACTATCATCTCATAACATCTATACAACACTATCATCTCATATTTTCAACATTTCTAGCAACAAATTATGTAGGTAATTTTTTAAATTTTATTAATACAAAAATGAAAAGCAATACCTATAAAAATGCCAAAATAAAGTGCCATGGAATAATTTAGCGTTTCTACAATAACTGTTTGTCGTATCGATAACGCTAACGTTAACTCCCGTAGACATTACAGAAATATAAGGGCATACAAATGTAATTATATTGTAAATATTTGTATACTTTGAAAACACTGTACATAACTTTGAATGCCCTGTGCTGCTCTATTTATTTGGGTGTTATTATGTTTTTTTGTCCAATTTTATGCAGTTCTGTACATGTTATTGAGTTTCTTGCCATTTTGTTTTATTTGATGTTTAATTGAATGTGTACAGTGAAAACCAAAGTTTGACTGGTTTACAGTCTTGAGAATCTTAGACTTTATGTCCCACAAGATTTGTTTTATTGAGATGTGTGGAGTATTTATTGGTTGTCAAACTGTCCCTGGGGGTTGTACAAGTTATTGGTTGTCAAACTGTCCCTGGGGGTTGTATAAGTAAGAAATTACACAAATTAATTGACTTGGTGTGAAATAAGTACACAAATTAATTGACTTGGTGTGACTTCAAGGTAAAGGATGAGCCTAACTTATCTCGATAGAATCACCAAGAAGATAAACATTCAAATTTTAGGATTCCAGTTTGCAATGTAAGAATTTATTACAACCAAAGTTATGCATTAGCCCTAAGATAACATTTGTTATAAATTGATATTAACTAACTTTTTAGTGTGCTGACTGATAATTTGTTTAAAGTTGTTCCTAACCTACTTGCTATATGTTGCTATATAGAACTAAAATTGCAAGACAAGTAGCTCATTAATCATTTTCAATGAGCATGTTCAATGATGCACCAATGAAAGTTCTGCTGGTAGGCTACAGATAAAAAAAAAGTCACTAGTCCACATATCAGGCTTGCGTCTCCTTACTAATTAAAGAGCATTATTGCCATAATAGGAATCTAGAGAACTTATCTCTGAGGCTAATTGTTTGTTTTTAATTTAATTTATTTCACTCGCAAAAGTGACATTGTTATTAAAAAGAAGGGCGCTAAGTGATGACTTCCATGCAAACAAAACATCAGACAAAAGTAGTACTCTAAGACGTCTATTAATAGATGGAGCCATACAATCCTTGAAGCAGATTAGTGCTCTAGTATTGAGGCAATACATTTGTTCCTTGGTCTATATTATCTATGTACACACATTTATCAATCTTCAATATTTGTCAACCATTTATACCTATAGTGATCAATACACTGATACTATGTACAATGAAATAAACGTAATATATGCATGACACATTTTGTGGAACCTTTTCACTTATTTGTGTGTGTGTGTGTAGGACACATATTGTGGAACCTTGTCACTTATTTGTGTGTGTGTAGGACACATTTTCTGGAACCTTTTCACTTATTTGTGTGTGTGTAGGACACATTTTGTGGAACCTTTTCACTTATTTGTTCGTGTGTGTAGGACACATATTGTGGAACCTTGTCACTTATTTGTGTGTGTGTGTAGGACACATTTTGTGGAACCTTTTCACTTATTTGTGTGTATGTAGGACACATTTTGTGGAACCTTTTCACTTATTTGTGTCTGTGTCAATGATTCAGAGTTCATAGGCCCAATGGTATTTGTATTTACCTACGATGAGGTCCCTTCGTGTGTCTCACTTAACAACACAGCAATTACAGATTAAAACAATCAGTCTCACTAAACAACATCGCAAGTACAGGCTAAAATAATAAGTCTCACTAAACAGCTCCACATTTGCAGATTAAAATCGTCAGTGCCTCGTGTCAGGAGGAAATAAATTCCACACAGGGAGAAGGATGGAAGGGGTATACTGTTAAATTTCCTATTTTCCCAAAACGAGGCAAGCTTTTCATCGGTCATTGAACCCAAACCATCTGTAACTATTTTGTCCGCACGTGAACCCAAACCATCTGTAACTATTTTGTCCGCACGAGGTGATCACTTAGCAAAGAAGTGCTAACTTGATTGGAGGGGGGGAGTGCATTGAAATAAACGTCTCCATCAACTTCTTTGAACTTGTTCAGTTTCTATGAACCAGCGATTACACAGTAGATACAGATTTTAGATCTTTATACAATGCGGACCACCTGGCCTTATTGAAGAAATGTTTTCTGTCGTCTGTACCCTGCAACCTCCGTCTTCCGTCTCATTTTTGCAAATTTCAAATTGAAATCTTCTGATTGGTTTTTGTGACGAGTCAAATTTATCATATTTTGCAGATTAGATTTTAAAACTGCTGCTCACTACTCCAGAACTAAATTCAGACTTGTATACAAAGTAAAGAAAAAAGTTCCCCTTTCAGACCTTGTAGTCCATGTGGTCAACTGTTAACGGTATACAAAGTGGGTCTAGTTATTTGTCTTTGTATCCAATTGAAAAGCCTACTAGATTGAGTTTAAAAGTTTCTACTCACTACTGTCAAGTAATAATCGTTATGTGGGTATTACATTTTTAATACACTAGTAGACTAGACAAATCTTGCAGTGTTTGAGAAAGGAGAGGAAGCTATAGATATTAGTCACAGCGTTGTGTTAGGGCAGTAAGTACCCAGGGATCAAATCCAAGTCTGTACAGTGAAGACATTGGAAAAGTTTTAAACTATTCCTTCACTGAATCAAGTTCATGTTTATTTGTGAGTGGGTGTGGGGGTGTAAATGATTTGTTTGAAAATATAAGACTTACGCTAACCTTAATTGTTCATTTTAATATGCGGACAACGCCCATTTCTTTTGACGCCCCCCAACTTAAATTTAAATATTTTTGTACTGCTAATATGAGTTACATCTGTATCTGCAACACCATCCCCTAATTAGTACATTAATGCTCAGCCTCTTTCGGCTTAGGGGCCATGTTACTGGCCGCATCATTACAAATACAATTTTAAAGAGTCTTGTTAGCTTAGTTTCTAGGAACCGAATGCACGTGGCTAGGACATCACTCTCGTGGTCAAACAACTGGCCAAAGAAACAGCGGGACTCTTGCTTCACATGCACTTTGAACTTGAAGGACCCGAAAGGGCGATTGTTCTACGTACGTGGAGCTCCCCACAGCTCCTCCCCCGACACCTCCATTGAGCTGCGTCATTGGATGTGGGCTTACACAGAAAATCTGCAAATTAAAAATTACTTTTTAAGGTCTCAATTATTTGGTCAAATTGTTTGGATTTTTCTTTTCCACTTGATTAATTTCACGTTCACTTTATGAAAAGTTTTGGTCGAAGATTTGATTGGCCCGGGCCACATCTTTCTTCTTGGTTGTATCGGCACTGTCAGCTATAAATAGACAACTTTCCTTGATCTAATAATCTTTGGTTCCTGCAGAGTTATTCAAAGTCAGATCGATACACGCCCCCAACATTTATTGAGTTATTTAATGAGAGCAGAATGCTCGGCGGCGCAGGGCGTTTAACAGGTTAAATACGGTGTGGGGGTCCAAAATTTCTGCTGTCTTGGAATGCGCGTTGTTATTGTTGTGTGTGTGTGTGTATGAAGTGAGAGTCAACCAAAAGGGAGAATGTAAAAGAAATATGTCATAAAAAAACGAACCAATTTATCTAGGACTCTGAGACGATGCCGTAGTCAAGACGTCAGCATGTGCGTCAAAATAACAATAATGTAACAATAGTGCTTTTAACTAAAACAAGGTTACAAGTTTGTGTGGAAACATAAACTCAAAAGCGCAGGTTAAAGGGCAGGTATCAATATTTTCAGAAAGAACATCAGAATTAAATTCTATCAAAGACAAATGACAGAGCAGAATGGAGAAAGAAGGTTGACAGATCTTGTGTGGTGCCCCAGCGGTCCAGCAGACCAAAGGATAAGTGAAAGTGAATGTGAAGTTAGATGTGAACGTGGCATAACTGATGTCTTATAATGAATCTAATTGATCTAATTGTTTTGTAAAGGGTCAGTCTCTTATTCAAATCCTTAAAAAAAATAAGAAAAAAAAAATACTTTAGTGTGTTGAGAGTGGTTCTTGTAGCTGCGGTTCACGCGATAATATGAAAAACTACTTATTAATAGTTATTTTAAATTATGTCCAACTTATATGCATACTCAATAGATTTTTCTCACTTCAAAAAAGTGAACATTATTTTGTAGTAAATGTAGTACTTAGTATGGCAGAACTTACATAACATTGCTATGCAAATGTAAAAAAAAGTCTAAAACCATTTGCATATATGTGTTACAAATGGGCTAAATTATGGTCTCCCTTACTAAAGAGTTTCCTGTGTTTGTTACTATTAAAAGTGAATAGTTGTAAAAGTGGTGTATTTTTATGAAAAACGGCTTGCATAAGTGACTTAAAAAATTAGATTTTTCGCTTTTAGAAAAGAAAAAAAAGTAGCCGTTGCATCAGAACTTTGAATGGACTAAAATATTGTGATGTCGGATTTTCACTATCTTTTTTACGTTACGAGATCTAAACGGGACGGACGGACAGACATTTCACATAAAACTAATAGCGTCTTTTCCCCTTTCGGGAGCTGCTAATAAAAACTGTTGTGACGAAAAACAAGGTTACAAAGACAGTTTGTGTGGAAACACAAACTTAAAATCGGCCCCCGAATTGGTCCACCCAGGCAGGCTTCAATATTTTCAGAAAGAACATCCAAATGAAATTATATCAAAGACAAATGAGAGATAAGAATGGAGAAAAAAGGTTGACAGATCTTGTGTAGTGGCCCAACGGTCCAGCAGATCAATGGATAGGTGAATGAGAAGTTAGATGTGAACCTGGCCTAACTAGTTCCCCTTTCGGACCTTGTGGTCTATAGGGCAGATGATGTAAAGTTCATGTTTTTGTGGCCTACGGTTAACGAGGGTGTCATGTAGCTAGCACAACGACCAACCGCCTTTACTTTTCCCCAACTAATGTCAGGTACCCATTAAAGCTGGGTAGACTCAGAGGCGCCCAAGGATTCCGAAGTTGAAAATCATAGTCTTCACCAGGATTCGAACCCGGGACCCTCGGTTCGGAAGCTAAGAGCTTTACCGATCCTCTCCTGGTCTTTACATAATGTAATTATTTTGAAAATGCTTAATCTTATACTTGAATCCTCAAAAGAACTATATTTAAAAAGAAATGTTCAAGAAAATGGAATTTATAAGATTACTATTCGTTCTAAATTAGGTTTAACTTAAAATGCATACTAATTAGCTTTTTCTCTTTAAAAAACTGCTTGCATAACTGATTTTAAAAATTAGATTTTTCGCTTTCAGGAAAAAAAAAGTAGCCGTTGCATCAGAACTTTGAATGGTCTAAAATATTGTGATGTCGGATTTTCAATATCTTTTCTAGTTTACGAGATCTAAACGGGACGGACGGACAGACGGACAGACATTTCGCACAAAACTAATAGCGTCTTTTCCCCTTTCGGGGGCCGCTAAAAATCGAGTTAAAAAAATTTTCTTTCAAAAAAACCCCCAAAAAACAGGCATATTGAACTACACATGTCAATTAGATCTAGATGTTTTCGTTAGGTTTATGTGCGACCTTTGAACTCAAAAATATACATCACATGACAATGTTTCAAAGTCAATCATCGTGACGCAAAAGGTTACAAATAAAATAAAGCAAAATTACAAAGAGAATTTGCGTTATCACACTAACACATAGGCAGCCCTGACGAAGCCACTCATAAATATCACACTAACACATAGGCAGCCCTGACGAAGCCACTCATAAATATCACACTAACACATAGGCAGCCCTGACGAAGCCACTCATAAATATCACACTAACACATAGGCAGCCCTGACGAAGCCACTCATAAATATCACACTAACACATAGGCAGCCCTGACGAAGCCACTCATAAATATCACACTAACACATAGGCAGCCCTGACGAAGCCACTCATAAATATCACACTAACACATAGGCAGCCCTGACGAAGCCACTCATAAATAAGAAATATTCAAGCCATCTTCTAGTTTTCCTTAAAAAATGTGCAGCAATGCAATGACAACAAGCCTAGTCCTAGATCTTTAGAACGTGAACCACAATTAGACTCTAAAAATTAGGCATGGTATGTACTTACAAATTTGTATTATTAAACTTCTAAAATGTACATCGTTAATGGAACTTCTGGACTTTATTTACCTTAAATATAATCCAGAAGAGCGATTTCAAACCATCGTTTAGTGTTAAATTGTTATTCCCTAAAAAAAATAATCTTAACCTAAACTATCCTAAACCACACATCACTGTTCTTCAATCATTTAACCGAGCGAGGATCGAGGGTACTTTTGTTAATGAAATCGTTTCGAATGACGTCTTTGGTTTAAGAAAAATAAAATCTTTCCACTTCCGCCACACGGCTTAGTTTAACTCAAGTTTTTTTTTGTAAACACGAGAGAGTTGTATTGAATCTCGAGGGATAATAAACATTTCTGTACTAGTTCTTATGGCATCAATGTTTTCAAAAGCAACTCGTGAAAATATTATCTAGCAAGGTTCTTATACAAATCAGTTAACCGGGCGAGAAATCGAGGTACTTATTGACAATTATACTTTCTTGATCTTGTGGCAAGGAAATCCATTTTGATATAATTCAGAAAAGAGACTTCAATGAATCTTTTTCGCGTGAATTCTTTTTAACTTAAAAAAAATGTTATATTTTTTTATTTCAAAAAATCAGGAATAACCTATTACCGATAATAATTGTTTTGCTAGTTAGCTAGTCATGGCACTCGTATCACATCTGGATGTTTTGTTTGGCACCGATCCTCGTGTCACATCTGGATGTTTGGTTTGGCACGGATCATCGTGTCACATCTGGATGTTTTGTTTGGCACATATCGGGGAATAGTCATGGCACAAATCCTTGTATCACATCTGGATGTCTGTTTGGCACAGATCATCGTGTCACATCTGGATGTTTTGTTTGGCACAAATCCTCGTGTCACATCTGGATGTTTTGTCATTCTTTACCCGTGTTTATAAACTTAAGATTTAAGCAGAACAAGGTTATCTGTCAGGTTGTCTGTCAGGTTATCTGTCAGGTTATCGGGGAATATTACAAAGCTTAAATATTAACTCACTCCGTCTGTCTGTCTGAGTGGAATCTTTGACACTTTATTTCGACGACTTACCATTCTCAGATCAAGATGAAACTTTTCACAATTATTAATTGTCGATGAAAACACATGAATCAATTTAAAAATAACCAATTAGTTAATCAATTATTCGTATTTAATAATTTTCTTTTATATAGAAAATGTAGTATGTTAAGGGAAGATAAGCCTTGTGCTAATTAGGTCGTTAGCTAAAAACATTTGAACTCTAAAACCTTCTACAGAACTTGAAGAGCTTAGCGGGGGACACTTTGTCTTGACACCTTGGAGGCTAAGTTTGAATGGAGTCTCGAGAAACGTTCTTGTTTTTTTTTTTTTTTTGTTGTTGTTGTTTTTTTAATTACCTTTGAAAAGGCAGCTCGGAATCCTTCTTCTAATTATTCCCCCCCCCCCCAAAGTTATGACATTGGAATGCTTGGACCATAGTGGAATGTGCATGTTATAAGCATGACAGTCGCGCACAAAAGGTAATTTAAATTTATTATTGTTAGTCTGGACCTATTTAAAATTAATTTACATGATTGATTCAAAATAATCGATACAATTCATTTAATATAAGCTTTTTTAAAAATGTATTTTTTTCAGTGAACTTGTAGTACATTACTTCGACTTTGATCTAATCTTGGCACACCTATTTCAAAAGAAATGAAGATGTAATGGGTAAGTAAAATTGTTCACACGGGATTGTCTACCCATTGTTTCAGAAGAGCGAAAGACAACAAAAATCTAATTAAAACCATAGTAATCTATTTCCCATGACAAATAATAGTTTCGTAGATCACATTCACCTTTCTTCGCGTCATGTGACCTGGTGAACGAGACGCGGCGTGACAGTCCATGCTACACAAGGCAATTCAACAGGTGTGGTAACTCTAGCCCAGTCACACCTAGGTGGCACCTGGCTGATTTGTTGCTTTTACGACTGGGAACAGGTCAGATTGATGTCAGCTTTTAATGAAAGAAGAGCATTGTAGAGATGTCTATACCAGATCCAGGTGATAACATTGGCAGTTACAGGGGAAAGTTTTAGTGAGCTTTTTGTTATAATTAAAATAGCTAAATAAGTGGCTAATAATTTAGTGAAAGTATGTCAAAGTATGAGTTATTATGTCAAAGTATGTGTAAGTATGTCACAGTATGTGTAATTATGTCACAGTATGTGTAAGTATAACACAATATGTGTTATTATGTCACAGTATGTGTAAGTATGTCAAAGTATTTGTAATTATGTCCCAGTATGTGTAATTATGTCACAGTATGTGTAATTATGTCACAGCATGTGTAAGTATGTCAAAGAATGTGTAATTATGTCACAGTATGTGTAAGTATGTCAAAGTATGTGTAAGTATGTCAAAGTATGTGTAATTATGTCAAAGAATGTTTAATTATGTCGCAGTATGTGTAAGTTAAAGTATGTGTAATTATGTCAAAGTATGTGTAAGTATGTCACAGTATGTGTTATTATGTCACAGTATATGTAAGCATGTCAAAGAATGTGTAATTATGTCACAGTATGTGTAAGTATGTCAAAGTATGTGTATGTATGTCAAAGTATGTGTAAGTATGTCAAACTATGTGTAAGTATGTCAAAGTATGTGTAAGTATGTCAAAGTATGTGTAAGTATGAGTTAGTAGAATTCCTTATTTCGTCTCCCTGGCTATAACATAATAGAACTATTTACTGTCGTATATTGAGATGTGGTTATAACATAATAGAACTATTTACTGTCGTATGTTGAGATGTGGCTATAACATAATATAACTATTTACTGTTGTGTGTTGAGACGTGGCTATGACATAAGTGAACTATTTACTGTCAGGTGTTCATACTTTGTTATGATATAAGAGAACTATTTATTGCCAGGACCCCAGGCGTGACATAATGGTAATATTTACAGTGATGGATTGAGGCGTACATATCTCATGATATAATTAGTGTCTTGAAGTGTCAGCAAAATGAATTCATTGTGTCCGTCTGTTTATGTCTATTTATATAAACACATTCTTTCATACACAAGTAACAGACCACCTTTTTTTTCATCATGTTAAACTGTCAAAAATATTGTTTCTGTTAATTAGCCAACATACCTATTAATTATTTCTAGACATCTCTAGATAATTGCATATTAATTAGCAGGTTAGAGTCAACAGACTGCTATCGGTACTTTTTTTTCGCTGGCCTTCTTCTAAAGTGTAATATAATCAGATCTAGACCTTTCACTGTGCAGATCACCTACTGTGAAAATACACATATTGAACGAGTACTTTCCCCCTTGTTAGGTCACAGCTATCTGATTGGAGGAGCTTTCTGGGCTGATACATAACGTGATACTGAGACCGTGTAATGTATGAATGTAACAAAACAAAGTTTGGTGTCGGAAATAGAGCTCTCTCAGTCTTTCTATACTTTTTTTTTTTAAAGATAGCCATTTTGTCCTTGGAGATAAGATAATGGCATAGTCTAAGCTTGTATACATAGTCTATATCATTCGAGCTAGTGTTGATCAACTATCTCCAAGACATCAACGAGGGGAATAATAAAGTGAAACTTCAAGTCAGAAGGTGATGCAACAATTTGACAGGTAAAATAAGTAAACGGTGAACAAATTGACAGGTAAAATAAGTAAAGGTAAACAAATTGACAGGTAAAATGAGTAAATGGTGAACAAATTGACAGGTAAAATAAGTAAAGGTAAACAAATTGACAGTTAAAATGAGTAAATGGTAAAAAAAATGTATCAGTGCTCGAGCTGTGCTTCATTATATACAAGTCCATGATTCTCGAACAGAGATGAAAAAGAAAGAAGCAGAAGTAAAGAGAGTCTATTCTGAGATTCTACTCTAATGCTTGACAGAAAAAGTGCAGCAGATGGGACTGAAGAGCTCGAGACTAGACATCTGTTGCATGACTTTTTAACTAGTCATTTTTTTTTTTACAAACCATAGCATATACAAGGGAAAGAAATGCATATTTACAACCATATATCTCAATAGTGTAGAGTTTATTTCCCTTTTCTGTATGACTAAAATAATTAATTACCATTAATTATTAAATTAAAACAAAAGGTTCCCTTTCAGTCCTTGTTATCTATAGGGCAGATGATGTAAAGGTCATCTGTTTCTGTGGCCTACGATTAACGAGGGTGTCATCTGGCCAGCACAACGACCAACCGCCTTTACTTTTCCCCAACTAATGTCAACTACCCATTAGAGCTGGGTGGACCCAGAGGCGCCCGAAGATTCTGAAATTAAAAATCCCAGTCGTCACCAGGATTTGAACCCCGGTTCGGAAGCCAAGCGCTTTACCGTTCAGCTACCGCTCCTCCAATTAATAGATTAATCGGTTACTTTTTTTTTCATGTGTAGTTATCGACAATGTATAATTGTGTAGAGCTACAAATTGATCAGAGACTGGGAAGTGGAAGAACTAATGTGTACAAACTGTGTACCAGACAGAAGACGGAGGGAGTTGGTATAGGATTTGTAATACAAAATCTATCAGCTACTGGTCTGTAACTTCACGTTAAAAAAAAGTATCATCTATTGGACCTGTAACATGACTTTAAAAAAAATAATCATCTATTGGACCTGTAACATGACTTTTTTAAAAAAAAAAAGTATCATCTATTGGATCTGTAACATGACTTTAAAAAAAAAAGTATAATTTAAATGTGTGAACTTTCACATTAGTATCATTAGATCCGTGCATCACAAACCGGCTACCCAACATTACGATCTCGTACACACCCGTGTGATCTGTCATCGATCCTAATTAGCTGTGTTTTTTTTTAAACTTATCCCTTTTTTTTTTCAAAGAGCTGCTGTTGTTGCAATCCATTAGCACCGAGTTTTGACTGCAGTCGTGTTGTTGGAAATTGTTGATTCAAAGGGAAAGACGTTTGAGGAATCAGCGAGTCGAAAAATGATTGCTGAGACAATGGTCGAGGGCTCGTGTTTGTGTCACGTGACATTCTAATAGTTCAAATGCATTAAGAGATTAATGGCGGACATTTTGACTGGTTCATAGGGTTGTTGTTATTGAGAGGAGGCTCTCAGCTTTCTCTTTCTCACTGAGATAACGTTTATATAGGGCTCTAATAATAATAATAATAATAATAATAATAATAATACAAATAATATATGGGAACCTAGGCTTGGAAATTAAGCGTTTATTGAAGTTATCCGAAATAACAATATACCCCATTGTTATATCAAACTACAAGCAAATATAACAAAGAGTTGTTTTTTTTTATTTCAAAATACAAAACAAAACAAACAACGATGAATATTATCAACAAATATAACAGGAGACATGTCAACAAATATAACAGGAGACATGTCAACAAATATAACAGGAGACATGTCAACAAATATTACAGGAGACATGTCAACAAATATAACAGGAGACATGTCAACAAATATTACAGGAGACATGTCAACAAATATTACAGGAGACATGTCAACAAATATAACAGGAGACATGTCAACAAAAATTACAGGAGACATGTCAACTAATATAACAGGAGACATGTCAACAAATATAACAAGAGAAATGTCAACAAATATTACAGGAGACATGTCAACAAATATAACAAGAGAAATGTCAACAAATATTACAGGAGACATGTCAACAAATATAACAAGAGAAATGTCAACAAATATAACAAGAGAAATGTCAACAAATATAACAGGAGACATGTCAACAAATATAACAGGAGACATGTCAACAAATATAACAAGAGAAATGTCAACAAATATTACAGGAGACATGTCAACAAATATAACAGGTGACATGTCAACAAATATAAGAAGAGAAATGTCAACAAATATAAAAGGAGACATGTCAACAAATATAACAGGAGACATGTCAACAAATATAACAGGAGACATGTCAACAAATATAACAAGAGAAATGTCACCAAATATAACAAGAGAAATGTCAACAAATATAACAGGAGACATGTCAACAAATATAACAAGAGAAATGTCAACAAATATAACAAGAGAAATGTCAACAAATATAACAGGAGACATGTCAACAAATATAAAAAGAGAAATGTCAACAAATATAACAGGAGACATGTCAACAAATATAACAAGAGAAATGTCAACAAATATAACAAGAGCAATGTCAACAAATATAACAAGAGACATGTCAACAAATATAACAAGAGAAATGTCAACAAATATAACAGGAGACATGTCAACAAATATAACAGGAGACATGTCAACAAATATAACAAGAGCAATGTCAACAAATATAACAGGAGACATGTCAACAAATATAACAGGAGATATGTCAACAAATATAACAGGAGGCATGTCAACAAATATAACAGGAGACATGTCAACAAATATAACAGGAGACATGTCAACAAATATAACAGGAGACATGTCAACAAATATAACAGGAGACATGTCAACAAATATAACAGGAGGCATGTCAACAACATAACGCCGCCTCTGAGCTCTAGTGCCGACATAACACCGCCTCTGAACTCTAGTGCCGACATAACGCCGCCTCTGAGCTCTAGTGCCGACTAAACGCCGCCTCTGAGCTCTAGTGCCGACATAACACCGCCTCTGAACTCTAGTACCGACATGGCGACAAGTGTTAAGATTAGTTTGAAATAGATTACCTTCGAATCAATCAATTTATTAAAATCTGGAAGGGATACAGCCCTGCTAATCAATACTTGTATTTAATATCTTAAATATGTGTTTTTATGACTTGCTTATTGAATCAATAAACAAAATGGATTGAATCTTTTTTCTCTTCTTCCACCTCGCAACAGTCACAATTCGCTTGAGTTTTGTATTGTTGGAGATTATCTATGTGAAGCATCGGATTTAATAGGAGATAAGTCTCAGTGCAATCTGAACTCTATTTAAAATCTTTTTTTTTTCATTTTATGCAAGAAAACGTCATGTCTAATTGTTTAAAATGCATATATATGAAGCAGGGACTTAAAGAGATTGCCAGGTGCATGTTAGGCATTGTTAGCGAGTCAAAACAATTATTGGTGCAATGAACTAGATCATGAGAACTCAAATTAAAGAATGTTATTTCAAAACTAGTCTTTATGTTTTTAGATACGATCGATCCATCGATTTCAATTTTCAATTTTTTTTTATTCTAAAAAAGTAGCAGAAATTCAGAGTGAATAAATCTATTTTCTATCTCTAAACAGTAGCCTCTAACAAAGTAGCAGAAATTCAGAGTGAATAAATCTATTTTCTATCTCTAAACAGTAGCCTCTAACAAAGTAGCAGAAATTCAGAGTGAATAAATCTATTTTCTATCTCTAAACGGTAGCCTCTAACAAAGTAGCAGAAATTCAGAGTGAATAAATCTATTTTCTATCTCTAAACAGTAGCCTCTAACAAAGTAGCAGAAATTCAGAGTGAATAAATCTATTTTCTATCTCTAAACAGTAGCCTCTAACAAAGTAGCAGAAATTCAGAGTGAATAAATCTATTTTCTGCACTAATCATGGATTAGAAACCATGCTAACTTATAGGCATAATCTTCGAGAATAATTGTGCTTTTACTATAAGTCGACAAGTAAATTATGGGTAAATTATGGTTAAGTAATGGGATCTTGACTTATCTCCACACAGCTGATCCAGTCTACTTTGTATCTCCACACAGCTGATCCAGTCTACTTTGTATCTCCACACAGCTGATCCAGTCTAATTTGTATCTCCACACAGCTGTTCCAGTCTACTTTGTATCTCCACACAGCTGATCCAGTCTACTTTGTATCTCCACACAGCTGATCCAGTCTACTTTGTATCTCCACACAGCTGATCCAGTCTACTTTGTATCTCCACACAGCTGATCCAGTCTACTTTGTATCTCCACACAGCTGTTCCAGTCTACTTTGTAGCTCCACACAACTGATCCAGCCTACCTTGTAGCTCCACACAGCTGATCCACCCTACCTTGTAGCTCCACACAGCTGATCCACCCTACCTTTCAGCTCCATACAGCTGATCAAGCCTACCTTGTAGCTCCATACAGCTGATCCAGTCTACTTTGTATCTCCACACAGCTGTTCCAGTCTACTTTGTAGCTCCACACAGCTGATCCAGTCTACTTTGTAGCTCCACACAGCTGATCCAGCCTACTTTGTAGCTCCACACAGCTGATCCAGCCTACCTTTCAGCTACATACAGCTGATCAAGCCTACCTTGTAGCTCCATACAGCTGATCAAGCCTACCTTGTAGCTCCAGAAAAAGCTGATCCAGCCTACCTTTCAGCTCCATACAGCTGATCAAGCCTACCTTGTAGCTCCATACAGCTGATCCAGTCTACTTTGTAGCTCCATACAGCTGATCCAGCCTACCTTTCAGCTCCATACAGCTGATCAAGCCTACCTTGTAGCTCCATACAGCTGATCCAGCCTACCTTTCAGCTCCATACAGCTGATCAAGCCTACCTTGTAGCTCCATACAGCTGATCCAGCCTACCTTTCAGCTCCATACAGCTGATCAAGCCTACCTTGTAGCTCCATACAGCTGATCCAGCCTACCTTTCAGCTCCATACAGCTGATCAAGCCTACCTTGTAGCTCCATACAGCTGATCCAGCCTACCTTTCAGCTCCATACAGCTGATCAAGCCTACCTTGTAGCTCCATACAGCTGATCCAGCCTACCTTTCAGCTACATACAGCTGATCAAGCCTACCTTGTAGCTCCACACAGCTGATCCAGCCTACCTTGTAGCTCCACACAGCTGATCCACCCTACCTTGTAGCTCCATACAGCTGATCCAGCCTAACTTGTAAAAATGTTTGTTTGTAAAATGTTTTACATGTTTCGGATGTTCCTTCAGAGTTGAAGATAGTTTACTTCCTAGTCCAAACCTCCTGCAGGACGACGGGGGATGGGAGCGGGCAGGGTTTGAACCCTCGACCGGCGATAAATCCGAACGACAGTCCATCCATTGTAGCTCCATACAGCTGATCCAGCCTACCTTGTAGCTCCACACAACTGATCCAGCCTACCTTGTAGCTCCACACAGCTGATCCAGCCTACCTTGTAGCACCACACAGCTGATCCACCCTACCTTGTAGCTCCACACAGCTGATCCACCCTACCTTTCAGCTCCATACAGCTGATCAAGCCTACCTTGTAGCTCCATACAGCTGATCCAGTCTACTTTGTATCTCCACACAGCTGATCCAGTCTACTTTGTATCCACACAGCTGTTCCAGTCTACTTTTGTAGCTCCACACAGCTGATCCAGCCTACCTTGTAGCTCCACACAGCTGATCCACCCTACCTTTCAGCTCCATACAGCTGATCCAGCCTAACTTGTAGCTCCATACAGCTGATCCACCCTACCTTTCAGCTCCATACAGCTGATCAAGCCTACCTTGTAGCTCCATACAGCTGATCCAGTCTACTTTGTATCTCCACACAGCTGATCCAGTCTACTTTGTATCTCCACACAGCTGTTCCAGTCTACTTTGTAGCTCCACACAGCTGATCCAGTCTACTTTGTAGCTCCACACAGCTGATCCACCCTACCTTTCAGCTCCACACAACTGATCCAGCCTACCTTGTAGCTCCACACAGCTGATCCAGCCTACCTTGTATCTCCATACAGCTGATCCATTCTACCTTGTAGCTCCATACAGCTGATGCCACGTTTCTCCCTCTAAAGTTACGTTTGCGGGCTTCAACATCTTCAGTACAATCAAGAAGAGTATTAAGACCTATCAGTTCAAAACATTTTTTAGATTAGTTTGTCACTTTAGTTCTCGAGTATATGTCTATCAACCTTATGCCTTGATCTTTTTAATAAGTTTGTAAACAGCGCTCTATAAATTAAATTATTGTTATCTTATATTATAAAGTAGAATGTGTGGAGTATGTATGTATGTATGTATGTATGTATGTATGTTACTTATAGACATCAAAACCGCTTGACCAATCTTGATAAAACTAGGCAGGAATGTTCCTTGGGTACCAACTTAGACCTTAGTGAATGTATTGTAGCCCTAAAACAAACGTAAGACCCTCAAAAAAAATAAAGTTGTCCGACTCTATTACAGCTATAGTATTTTATGGATCTAGGCCATGTCTACAATGTTGACATGAGAAAAGATAGAAAGGATTTAGACCTAGATCTAATTTTAAGAAATACACTTTGCGCAGATAGTTTTTTTACTTTGACACATGAAAATACAAAAGAAGATCCATTGATTTCATTATATAATAAAATTAACCTTCAATTTTGTGTTTCAAAAGCATTTTTTACATAAATTAGTTCCTGATATCTGTGACTACAGATTTCCTGACGAACATTCTTTCATTAGACAATACCGTAATGAATCGCGTACTAAAAATTATTTCGTTTAATTGTTTACTTTATACTCCCATCCCTAGATCTAAAACTCTAATCCAACTCTCAGATGATAAAACTTCTCTTCGCACAGATAGTTTTATACTTTAACACATAAACATATTAATTAAAGTCCATTCATTTCATATTTTGATCAAATAAACATTCAAATTTGGTTTTCTAAAGCTAAAAAGCTGCGAAGCCGAGTTGAGATAGTCCTAGATCTATATTCATTCATGAATCGCGTACTAAAAATTAATTCGTTTAATTGTTTACTTTATAATCCCATCCCTAGATCTAAAACTCTAATTCAACTCTAAGATGATAAAACTTCTCTTCGCACAGATAGTTTTATACTTTAACACATAAATATATTAATTAAAGTCCATTCATTTCATATTTTGATCAGATAAACATTCAAATTTGGTTTTCTAAAGCTACATTCGTTTACGAAAGCTGCGAAGCCGAGTTGAGATAGGCCTAGATCTATATTCATTCATGAATCGCGTACTAAAAATTATTTCGTTTAATTGTTTACTTTATAATCCCATCCCTAGATCTAAAACTCTAATCCAACTCTAAGATGATAAAACTTCTCTTCGCACAGATAGTTTTATACTTTAACACATAAACATATTAATTAAAGTCCATTCATTTCATATTTTGATCAAATAAACATTCAAATTTGGTTTTCTAAAGCTAAAAAGCTGCGAAGCCGAGTTGAGATAGTCCTAGATCTATATTCATTCATGAATCGCGTACTAAAAATTATTTCGTTTAATTGTTCACTTTATAATCCCATTTATTTAACAAAGCTATCGCTCTTTTCGTTTTTAATAGATAAGAATGTATCGACTTTGGGTAAACCATTTTCGCAAAACTAATTTTATTTTCGTAGCGAAACTGAAATAACGTGAAAGGATCATTAGCTACGTTTAACATACATCTAAATCCAATCCACTAGATTATTCAAAAGCAAATGTTTTAATTTAAAAAAAAATGGATTTAAGCCTATTAGCTATTTTGATTTGATAGCATTATTCACACTATTTTTACATTGACACATTCGCTTTACTTATTACATTATTATTTCGTTTAATTGCTTACAAAACACTCTCAGTGACTATATCGAAAGTAATGCGCAAATAAAGACCCGCGGGTCGCGGGTAACATATGTCTAGTCTATATTATAAAGTAGAATGTGTGGCGTATGTATGTATGTATGTATGTTACTTATAGACATCAAAACCGCTTGACCAATCTTGATAAAACTAGGCAGGAATGTTCCTTGGGTACCAACTTAGACCGTAGTGTATGTATTGTAGCCCTAAAACAAACTTAAGACCCTCAAAAAAAAAAAGTTGTCCGACTCTATTACAGCTATAGTATTTTATGGATCTAGGCCATTTTCTACAATGTTGACATTAGAAAAGATAGAAAGGATTTAGACCTAGATCTAATTTTAAGAAATACACTTTGCGCAGATAGTTTTTTACTTTGACACATGAAAATACAAAAGAAGATCCATTGATTTCATTATAGAATAAAATTAACCTTCAATTTTGTGTTTCAAAAGCATTTTTTACATAAATTAGTTCCTGATATCTGTGACTACAGATTTCCTGACGAACATTCTTTCATTAGACAATACCGTAATGAATCGCGTACTAAAAATTAATTCGTTTAATTGTTTACTTTATAATCCCATCCCTAGATCTAAAACTCTAATTCAACTCTAAGATGATAAAACTTCTCTTCGCACAGATAGTTTTATACTTTAACACATAAACATATTAATTAAAGTCCATTCATTTCATATTTTGATCAAATAAACATTCAAATTTGGTTTTCTAAAGCTAAAAAGCTGCGAAGCCGAGTTGAGATAGTCCTAGATCTATATTCATTCATGAATCGCGTACTAAAAATTATTTCGTTTAATTGTTCACTTTATAATCCCATCCCTAGATCTAAAACTCTAATCCAACTCTAAGATGATAAAACTTCTCTTCGCACAGATAGTTTTATACTTTAACACATAAATATATTAATTAAAGTCCATTCATTTCATATTTTGATCAGATAAACATTCAAATTTGGTTTTCTAAAGCTACATTCGTTTACGAAAGCTGCGAAGCCGAGTTGAGATAGGCCTAGATCTATATTCATTCATGAATCGCGTACTAAAAATTATTTCGTTTAATTGTTCACTTTATAATCCCATTTATTTAACAAAGCTATCGCTCTTTTCGTTTTTAATAGATAAGAATGTATCGACTTCGGGTAAACCATTTTCGCAAAACTAATTTTATTTTCGTAGCGAAAGAGAAATAACGTGAAAGGATCATTAGCTACGTTTAACATACATCTAAATCCAATCCACTAGATTATTCAAAAGCAAATGTTTTAATTTTAAAAAATGGATTTAAGCCTATTAGCTATTTTGATTTGATAGCTTCATTCACACTATTTTTACATTGACACATTCGCTTTACTTATTACATTATTATTTCGTTTAATTGTTTACAAAACACTCTCAGTGACTATATCGACAGTAGTGCGCAAATAAAGACCCGCGGGTCGCGGGTAACATATGTCTAGTTAGAAACTAAAATACAAGATGTTAAAGGATTGAAGAAAGATCCCTGAACCCACGTCAATGTACTGTTCTTCCCATCTAGTTCTGACTCGATCCGCTTCTCCCTTTCATCCGTTGTTTATCTGCTGTTATATCAGGTACATGTGATGGTATCAACACAGTGCATGTGTTACTTCAGCCAACACACACACACACACACAGAGAGAGAGACTCCATAACATTAATATTATTTTTACATTTAAATTTGAACCTAGGCCTTCAATGTTTTATTGACAAAAAGTGTCATTTGATAGTGTGGATACTCCGTTGAAAGTGTAGCAAACAATGAGGTGTCAGACTTTTATTCCTTATTAAATATTTCTGACATTATTGAATTACAGATTAAGCAAAACGCTTGTTGAATTCTTTCGTCTTGGAAGCTAGAAAACACAAATTCTACTGAAGATTTTCATACATCCATTAAAAAAAAACACAATCGTTTTGGTGTATCCGGTGTGTGCACAATGCGGAAGTACAAGCGAAATATTTTAATAACCCAAATAATAATACGTTTTGTGAAATTTTAAGCTAAGCTCTTTCACCTGTAACATAATGCCAATTGTATTCTTTAGTTGTCAACAGAGATCTTTCAATATGGCGTTTGTAGTGGTTTTAGCCAAAAGTTGTTCAAAAAGTCTTTTAATTCTCCTCTTTTCATTTTCTTGGGTTACATTATATCGCCAACACATTTCTTGAGATTGCCTTTTTTTTTTTACAAAGCTTATATCAACTCACTCCGTCTGTCTGGTACAAAATGTTTACATGTTATTTGTCCGACACCCAATCTCGGATCAAGCTGAAATTTCGCGCAATTATTTCTTTTATCTGACAACACAAGAATAATTTTTATTTGTTTTGGAGGTAGGTGCCACATCTCAGTCTCACAATTGATCTCAAACACACATACACACACACACACGTGCCATGCATTCATTTTTCTCCTAAACAGACGTACACACATTCCCTCAACAATCACACACACACAGAGTAGAACTGTGTAAAACAGATGATTAACTGGATGAACTCATTCCTTCCAACATTTCTTTAGGACTGTCAAACAGATATCAATGAATAATGTCAGACACAAATATTTAAAAACGTACGACTTGAACAGAGGGGAAATTTCTCCACAAAAAGTCAAAGGGACACAAATTAGTGACTCGTGCTACATAAATACATGAAATATTGGGCCCGCATAAATCTGTGCATGCCGTCAGACGTCGTTTGAAGCCAGTAGGACATATAAACATGATGTCTGCCGCATGTCACACTCCGTCATCTCATAGTTTCATAGATCTATTTTTTGTTTTGATCTAGAGAAGCCGGGTCTGCTGTGTTTTATGACAGGTCTACGCTTGATGATCCTGTGTGCTCTATAGGAATAATAAAAATGAAACCGATCAAACGGTTGACTTCTCAAAGCTTCTCCGCTACGCAAGAGTTTTGGCGCTCGACTTTCAAGGGTTAAATCAAACTAAACTGCCTCTATATGACCTCTAGCGTACAAAGGAAATCTTTAATGTATGACAAAAGCCAAATAAACTTGTTTGTCGAAATCGGAAACACGGATGAATCATGGAGGTTTATTCATGATGAAATGGGATTCATTCGTTTGACTACTGAATGGTGAAAACAATTCTAGTACTCAAAACAAATATATCTACTAGAAGTGGTGAAAATCTGTTTCAACATAGTGCACTGGTGGTCTGTGTCTGTAGATGACATTTAGACGCGGCTAGTCTGTTTTTTCTTATTTTTCAACTTATTTGCTGTTTCTGATTGGTGTCTTCAGCAAAGTCTGAAAGGCAAGTGCGATTGATTTTGCGTTGACTTTTTGTTCTGAGTTGTATAGAGAGGTATATGAACTTATATTGAAGATACGCCTTAGTAAGCTTGGGATAGTTCTTTACAGTAAAGACGGACACAATGAATGTAGCCATACAAAGCTGGACCTAATTTTCTCTCGTCTGCTCACACGAATATCGATAAACTGTTCAGCTACCGCTGGCTTTTAATGTATCTAGTGCTTTAATGTCATATGGCAATGATATTCCAGTGTATGTGTCACGTGGGCAATGATATTCCAGTGTATGTGTCACGTGGGCAATGATATTCCAGTGTATGTGTCACGTGGGCAATGATATTCCAGTGTATGTGTCACGTGGGCAATGATATTCCAGTGTATGTGTCACGTGGGCAATGATATTCCAGTGTATGTGTCACGTGGGCAATGATATTCCAGGCTCTGTGTCATGTGGGCAATGATATTCCAGGCTCTGTGTCATGTGGGCAATGATATTCCAGGCTCTGTGTCATGTGGGCAATGATATTCCAGGCTCTGTGTCACGTGGGCAATGATATTCCAGTGTATGTGTCACGTGGGCAATGATATTCCAGGCTCTGTGTCATGTGGGCAATGATATTCCAGGCTCTGTGTCATGTGGGCAATGATATTCCAGGCTCTGTGTCATGTGGGCAATGATATTCCAGGCTCTGTGTCATGTGGGCAATGATATTCTAGGCTCTGTGTCATGTGGGCAATGATATTCCAGGCTCTGTGTCATTATATGCAATGATATTTCGGGCTCTGTGTCATGTGGACAATGATATTCCAGGCTCTGTGTCATGTGGGCAATGATATTCCAGGCTCTTTGTCATGTGGGCAATGATATTCCAGGCTCTGTGTCATGTGGGCAATGATATTCCAGGCTCTGTGTCATGTGGGCAATGATATTCCAGGCTTTGTGTTATGTGGGAAATGGTGTTCCACCCTCTGTGTCACGAGGGCAATGATATTCCACGCTCTGTCTCACGTGGGCAATGATATTCCAGGCTCTGTGTCATGTGGGCAATGATATTCCAGTGTATGTGTCACGTTGGCAATGATATTCCAGGCTCTGTGTCATGTGGGGAATGATATTCCAGTGTATGTGTCACGTGGGCAATGATATTCCAGGCTCTGTGTCATGTGGGCAATGATATTCCAGGCTCTGTTTCATGTGGGCAATGATATTCCAGTGTATGTCTCACGTGGGCAATGATATTCCAGGCTCTGTGTAATGTGGGCAATGATATTCAAGGCTCTGTGTCATGTGGGCAATGATATTCCGGGCTCTGTGTCATGTGGGCAATGATATTCCAGGCTCTGTGTCATGTGGGCAATGATATTCCAGGCTCTGTGTCATGTGGGCAATGATATTCCAGGCTCTGTGTCATGTGGGCAATGATATTCCAGGCTCTGTGTCATGTGGGCAATGATATTCCAGTGTATGTCTCACGTGGGCAATGATATTCCAGGCTCTGTGTCATGTGGGCAATGATATTCCAGTGTATGTGTCACGTGGGCAATGATATTCCAGGCTCTGTGTCATGTGGAGAATGATATTCCAGTGTATGTGTCACGTGGGCAATGATATTCCAGGCTCTGTGTCACGTGGGCAATGATATTCCGGGCTCTGTGTCATGTGGGCAATGATATTCCAGGCTCTGTGTCATGTGGGGAATGATATTCCAGGCTCTGTGTCATGTGGGCAATGATATTCCAGGCTTTGTGTTATGTGGGAAATGGTGTTCCACCCTCTGTGTCACGAGGGCAATGATATTCCACGCTCTGTCTCACGTGGGCAATGATATTCCAGGCTCTGTGTCATGTGGGCAATGATATTCCAGTGTATGTGTCACGTTGGCAATGATATTCCAGGCTCTGTGTCATGTGGGGAATGATATTCCAGTGTATGTGTCACGTGGGCAATGATATTCCAGGCTCTGTGTCATGTGGGCAATGATATTCCAGGCTCTGTGTCATGTGGGCAATGATATTCCAGGCTCTTTGTCATGTGGGCAATGATATTCCAGGCTCTGTGTCATGTGGGCAATGATATTCCAGGCTCTGTGTCATGTGGGCAATGATATTCCAGGCTCTGTGTCATGTTGGCAATGATATTCAAGGCTCTGTGTCATGTGGGCAATGATATTCCGGGCTCTGTGTCATGTGGGCAATGATATTCCAGGCTCTGTGTCATGTGGGCAATGATATTCCAGGCTCTGTGTCATGTGGGCAATGATATTCCAGGCTCTGTGTCATGTGGGCAATGATATTCCAGGCTCTGTGTCATGTGGGCAATGATATTCCAGTGTATGTCTCACGTGGGCAATGATATTCCAGGCTCTGTGTCATGTGGGGAATGATATTCCAGTGTATGTGTCACGTGGGCAATGATATTCCAGGCTCTGTGTCATGTGGGGAATGATATTCCAGTGTATGTGTCACGTGGGCAATGATATTCCAGGCTCTGTGTCACGTGGGTAATGATATTCCGGGCTCTGTGTCATGTGGGCAATGATATTACAGGCTCTGTGTCATGTGGGGAATGATATTCCAGGCTCTGTGTCATGTGGGCAATGATATTCCAGGCTTTGTGTTATGTGGGAAATGGTGTTCCACCCTCTGTGTCACGAGGGCAATGATATTCCAGGCTCTGTCTCACGTGGGCAATGATATTCCAGGCTCTGTGTCATGTGGGCAATGATATTCCAGGCTCTGTGTCATGTGGGCAATGATATTCCAGGCTCTGTGTCATGTGGGGAATGATATTCCAGGCTCTGTGTCATGTGGGCAATGATATTCCAGGCTTTGTGTCATGTGGGAAATGGTGTTCCACCCTCTGTGTCACGAGGGCAATGATATTCCAGGCTCTGTCTCACGTGGGCAATGATATTCCAGGCTCTGTGTCACGTGGGAAATGGTGTTCCACCCTCTGTGTTACGTGGGCAAAGATGTCCGCTAAAATTTAGTTACTTTTGGTTTTATCAAATGTCTTATTGTCTGTCCCCTTTATTATGGAGTGTAATAACAAAAGTCCTTTTTTTTTAATCACAAAGCTTATATTAAGCATATGTGTATCAATTAGTTTGGATCAGTCATGTAATTAAATTTGTAATAGATCTAAACTAACAATAAAAAAAGCATTTATAAAAGTAAAAAAAAAGGGAGCGACCTGAATTCGAACTCATGGCTCAAACCTTCTCAGGCGTCATAATTAAGCCAACACGGTAACCATTCTGCTAGTGAAAAGCTTAGGAACATGAAAGATTGTTTAGTTATCTATTGTTTCTATAGTTTCGTCCTATTTTATTAATGCGTTGTTCACTAAGACTCAGAGGACGACCTACAAAGGGGATTAATTCAGCTATTACCACCACTTCAGCCAAGTATGATTTCTTTCTTTTGTTCGAGATAGAAAACAAAATAATTAATTACCAATAATTAATTAACTAATTGATAATTTTTTATTGATTCTTGTGTTGTCAGATAAAAGAAATAATTGTGTTAATTTCAGCTTGATCTGAGATTGGGTTGCGGAAAAATAATGTGGATACCCCCTATTGACCAGACAGACAGAGTTGATATAAGAGTTGTAAAAAGAAGTTGAAGTTTTATTCTTGTTCGTCATAAACAGATCATTACACTACAACGATTTAGTTGGACGATCTGTCTGGAACTGCAACCCAACGACCCTGTATAAATATCGACAACTAATCCTTAATATACAAATTCTCAAGAAACGCTGGAGGTTTGCAACTAAATAACTGTTTAAACTTAAGCTTTTGATACGTGTGCTGGCTATTTGTGTAGTCCTCTCATTTGCATGACAAAGTCAGGCTACTGGTGGAATCCAGCTGGTTTACGTAACTATTTATGACTAGTCTTCATTTTACAGCCCTCTATACATGTTTATATTACACGCTTGCATAGTTTATCACTGGCCCATATATTATGAGGCTACTTGGAGCTTACCGAGTCATAAATCGGGAATATTAGACTACCATTAACTGCAAAGCAAATCATAGCGTCAGTCTTGTATACCCTCTACGGCGCCATCCAATCTTGTCACAAGGAAATCCAATCTGCCAACCCACAAGGCAACTCTAAACCCACGGTGTAACATTCATGTACAATGGAGCACCAGCTTAGGACAATAAGAGTCGCGTTAGAAACCACTTTTTGAATATATCTTTGAAATGTGGGACCAACAGACTCGATCTCAAGCCCTGTAACCAATGAGACAGATTTTGTAAATGTTCCTAAACATATTGTAACAACTGCAAATATATGTCACGTGGGCGCTATGGCAAGATGGCTGACTTGCTGATAATAATAGGGTATTTTCATAAAGGAACAAGCTTTATATTCTAAAAAGTTGTAGCAATGTTTCTTAACTAGTAGCGCAAAGTATTGTTATCATTTAGTTGGTAACGAGTCATATTGTGTAGTGTCAATGACATCATTTATACTGTCAAAAATTATATTCAAAATTTATTCTATGATATCTGCTTGAATTGGATATCTTTGCAAGGATGTTAGTATTACAAGTCTTTTAGTAATATATATAGATCAGGTCTTAATAATAGGTTGATATTATTCTTCAGAAAACGATAAAATACATTTCCTTTAAGATCCATTCATCACTGATAGTTGGCAACTACACATGCTTAATTGATAGTTGGCAACTACTCATGCTTAGTTGATAGTTGGCAACTCCTTATGCTTGGTTGATAGTTGGCAACTCCTTATGCTTGGTTGATAGTTGCCAACTACTCATGCTTAGTTGATAGTTGCCAACTACTCATGCTTAGTTCAAACTGTTTTGACTTCCTTTTAAACGTCCGCCTCCCTTTGAAATCACAAACTATTTTAGGCTCAAGCTGCTAGTTACTTCAAAGCCTATTTTCACAGAAAGCGCTATAAAGATCAAATCAGACGTCATTTTCTCCTCACTGGCATAGATAAAATCAGCTGGCAGCAGTTGGCCTCTGAAAGTGAGAGAAAGCTTTTACGGGGATCGAAGGACACACATTTGAGACCCAAAGAAGAGCCCTAGCCGAATTCAGGCGCAAGTGATAAAAAGAAAACATAGACAACAGATTTGTCAGCCTTAGATGTGGTATAAGATGCAGGTCGCACGGTATTTGTAAGGTCATGTGAAATACTGCTCTTTTTTGGAAATCGAAGACAATAATTTTTTTTTATTTTTTTTTTTGGGGGGGGGGGGACGTTTTATATCAATATATATTTAACAATAGACAAAAGTACAAATAAATAAGAACAATAATGATAGTTTTAGTTTAATTTGTTCTACTTTTTAATATTTTATAAAAACTCTTTCCAAGACAATTTTTCTCTTGTATTTCTAAATAAAAAGAAATTTAAAATCTTAACTCTGGCTTTAGAATGAAAGGTAAACTTTACGAGAAGAGCAAGATTTTTTGTGAACGCTCAAACTTCACAATTCAGAAGATTTGATTTATGAAAATGTGAATTTTTTTTTTTTTGCATGCTTAGCGCTGAAGACAATTTTATGACATCGCTAAGCTATCTTCAAAGAATTTTTTCAATTCTCTGACCTGTGAATAACCTCAACGTCAGTGTTCCGGCTGCAATAAAAACACACAATTTGAGAATCATTGGGACAATCAAATAATAGCTAGATCTTATTACCGCATGCAATTGTGTTACCGAATGATGCGCTACTCGAAATTCTAGACCCATTAATTCAGGTACAATTGGGGGTTTCTTTTACATGTTTTTTTTTTCTTACAATAATGTATGTACATTTTACGGTTGACAAATAAAAAGTTACAACATAAGCTTTGTATAGATTAAACTGCATTCACAGTAGGGCCGGATATAAGTAAGTGAAGTCCCCGGGCAGGTGTATTGTGGAGGCTCTTCCCGGTTTCATTGAGTATAAACGCCCTTTGTTAATAGCATATTGTTCGTCCATTCATGATGACCACTTTCGACATCCAGAGGGACGAGGGCTTTGCTCTGCGGTTTTGTACTCCTCGTGTGGCTAGTCTGGAACTTTCGGTCGCACACTGAGCAGGTTTGTAGGGATTTATATGACTAAGTTGCTTGCGCTGAGGATTCTTGCAACTCGTCGACCCCCATTCTCTCACCGTAAGGCACATCCTTCTTCAGTAGGAATCTTGTGACATGACGACGGGGGACGAATTGGGGCGCCCCATACGCTCCACAGTGTTCCAGCTTTGGGGGTGTTGGAATTATTTTCTGTATTTGGAACTTTAAAAAAATGCATTTTATGAGATCTGGAATATCATTGCCCACGTGACACATACACTGGAATATCATTCCCCACATGACATTTTTCTTACGACAATTGCAGATCAAATATTAAATCACTATTTACTGCACTTTCTTAATGGAACCCAGCGTCTGGAATAAAAACAGATCAATATGTGAAATGGTTAAGTTGGGATGTGAAATGGTTTAGTTGGGGTGTGAAATGGTTTAGTTGGGGTGTGAAATGGTTTAGTTTGGGTGTGAAATGGTTTAGTTGGGGTGTGAAATGGTTTAGTTGGGGTATGGTTGAACCTCAAATGTCTATAGTTTTGTTTTTAAGGTTGTGGCTTGAATTCTTGTAGATTTCCAGTTTACTTTATTGATGGATTCTAGCAACTTATACGAACACAGATCAAAGTGTAAATATTCCTTTTTTTTTTTTGGAGGAGAGGGTAAGGGTGAGGGAGAGGGTAAGGGTGAGGGGGTTGAATCTCTAAATCCCTCATTGCTACACTCATGTGGTAACTAGAGTTTTGCTTTAGTTTTTTTTTTTTTTTTGTGGGTGGGTTGAACCTCGCCCTTCTATTAGAATTCAAAGACAGTATTTTGCTTTAGTTTTTCTCAGACTGTTGTTTAAATTTCTCGCAGATTTACTCTTATAATGGATCCCTTTGACTTTTATCGTCTAGGGTTTGAACCTCACCCCCCTCACTACAATAATGGAATTTAGTCATTGCAGTTTTGCTTTTTTTATATATTTTTTTAATTGATGGGGGGTTTTAACCTCAAAAGAACTCCAGGCTATGTTAATGGGATTTGTGACAGTAACTTTCTTTATTGAAAGGGATTTCTCCCTTGGCCACGCTTATGAAATTTGAAGACTAATTTTGCTTGCGTTTAAAAAAAAACTTGGCTACGTTCATGGAATTTGGTGACAGTAGAATTTCTAGATTGTTTTTTTATGTTCAATTCCTTATAGCTATGCGCTGATGGAATTTGAGATGGATTTCGAACTCGATCTCTCTTGATAGGTAGCTTAATAGCTAATGCCTCCCAGAAACACTACCCACTCAGTACTGTACATCAGTCAGTACTGTACATCATTTAGTACTGTACATCACTCAGTACTGTACACCACTCAGTACTGTACATCACTCAGTACTGTATATCACTCAGTACTGTACACCACAAACATTTTCTCTAAAGTAGGCAAATAGTCGGAAACTTTGATTTCGTATCAACAATTTAATTAGTAAATATTATCTGGCTGATTTAACGCAACACCAAATTACAAAAGCCCACAACTGCACAAGAGTTCATTTCCAAGATTTTATTACATCATCTTTGTATGATGAATTCCCCCCCCCCCACACACACACAATTTTATACTGCTGCTGGCTGCTGCTTCCATTTCACCAAAATCCAAGGATTACAGTGAAGCCAACATTGATCAATTGCTGAAAGATAGTTTTGAAATTAGTCGTTTGGAAACACTGAGTGAGGGTATCCTAACAATTACAGATAATTAAAATATCCCAGTAACCACCAGGATTTCAAACTTTGGACATAGGATATTATTATCATGCGTTCTGCTACTTTATTTTTAAAAATGAGAATAGCTAATTAAGTTGAAAGGAGATGAATGACTAATGTTGACCCTAACATTTTTCATAACCTTGACATGTTCTCCCCAGAGTATAGGTCGAGGTCGTCTTCTGACCCTTAAGAACTGACGTCTCAAAGACGCAACTGCCTGTTGAAGAAGCTTCAACACAAACTCTGTGCCTAAAAAGGAATGTGTCTCGTCATTAATGGTGTATAGTGACAACTTTGTCAGCTAGTTGAAGGGTATCATATGAACAGAGTGTACAGTCACCCTACCACTGGGCTACTCAAGTGACCTTGTAGTCAATGGTACATGAACTCGTGGATCGTGGACCAGCGTCTCTTAGAACTCTATCCGTGGCAATAAAACCAGACTTCTACATATCAAATAGTCAAACTATAGTAGCGACAGGGTCAAAAGTTGAACGGGTTCAGTATTGTGTTTCAAACGATCAGTCTTGAGAGAAAGACAGTCAACAATTTTCGCAAAGGTCTTTTAATAAAAAAATAATATTTTGAATGTTTATATGATACATTTAAAAAGTTATAATTGTATTATTGTTTAAGTTTAATTTTAATTAATTAATTTTCAACACTGTAAAATTGATTAATTGCTCTGTTATCTAGACCATTGAGTGAAATAGTTTGAGATCTGCTACTGACAGCCCTTCACGGTCTGATGTCTAGAGATAGAATGACACCAAGGTAATTCTTAGTGGCGCCAGAGCATACAATATAATATCCACCCTAAACATGCGTATAACTTTAAGGCATGCTAGAGTCATCATTAAAAAAGGGGACCTATATTAAATAAATGACAAATCCTAAATTTGAAATTTGATAACTTAGTTTGACAGTCAACGAATATTTTTGTGTAACATTAAATCATTTGTCTCATAAAACTCCGGGCGGTACAAAATTGCTGAGAATGACTTGGATGAGCTAATTGTCTAGAAAAGAAATAATAAAATTTGTTCCAACGCTTCATCAGTTTTCGGGCACGTTGGCGGACATTCAACCCTGATTGTGTAATACGTCATTATTTGTTGTTGCTTGTGAAAACTACTTGACAGGATGTGACGTAATATTTTTTTTTCTCTGTGCGACGCCACTACCAATCGGAGGCCCTAGTTTGCCTTATGCCCGAATTATACCTTGCTGATGCCACTGACCTATCTCTAGAAGTCAAAGCACCAATCCTAAACTCAACACTTTTGTTGTTTGCTTGTCAGCGGCCCTTGAAAGGGGGAAGGACGCTATTAGTTTTGTGTGAAATGTCTGTCCGTCTGTCCGTCCGTCCCGTTTAGATCTCGTAAACTAGAAAAGATAGTCAAAATCTGACATCACAATATTTTATACCATTCAAAGTTCTGATGCAACGGTTCCTTTTTTTTTCTGAAAGCGAAAAATCTAATTTTTTAAATCACTTATGCAAGCAGTTTTTTAAACAGAAAAAGCTAGTTAGTATGCATTATAAGTTAGACCTAATTTAAAACGAATAGCAATCTTGTAAATTGCATTTTCCTAAACTTTCAATATTATATGCGCACAGCACCTGGTAATAAACATTTGATACATGAAAGCCTAGTAAATAGGATCAAGTGGGGGATAGTTCCTGGGGTGACAGAATTCAAGGACACATTCATAAACTTACACAGCAAACATATCCCACCAAAAGCTAGAGAGATAAATTATAGACTTACCTTTGGGATGACCCCTATGGTTAGAAAACGGGCAAATGACCGTGAATGTAAATTATGCCATCTTGAAAATGCTGATAATGAGAAACATATGTATTTGGAATGTCCATTATTCCTTAAAGTTAAAAGTACTGTAAAGGACTTATTAGAAGCTAACTGTGGCAACTATGTAAATGTTAACTTGTCTATTGTTTTAAACAAGCTGCCAAAACTAAAAAAATAAAATTGTGTATAACTTTGCTTTGATTATTGTTTCCGAATACAGGAATCTTGTTTGGGCTAGCTGGCTCAAAGTTCTACATAATAATAAGGTGCTTGATCCTAATCACTTAGAATTGACATTTAGGAAAATAATGGATTTTAGGGTAGAGAATTTCTAGTTTGATTTTCATATACTTGTACAATACTCAGGCAGTATTCCAGAAATGGGGTGTTGGGGGTCAGGGATATCTGATATTGTGTTGATTGTTCTGGGGTAGAGGATACTTGTATCATTTTTCTGTCTCTAGTGGTTTCAATGGTTAGGTAGTATGTCTTTGATATTAAATAATATTTCTATTACCATTATTATATTTTTAGGTTAATCAATTTTCAATTGTTTATGATTTAATACTTGTGAAATATGAGAACTTACAAATAAAAACCTATTTTAAAAAAAAAAGCCCACAAAAGAGGCCAAAAGGGCCCATAAAAGAGGCAAAAAGGGCCCATAAAAGAGGCACATAAAGCCCAAAAAGAGGCAAAGAAAAGAGCCTAAGGCCCAAGGATTCCTATGATGATAAAGCTAAAATAAAAAGATTGAGCCTTTTCTAAACAATTACATCAATTATAAGACTTCAGTTAGGCCAGGAGAGGCGCGGTAGCTGAGCGGTTAAGCGCTTAGCTTCCGAACCGGGGTCCCGGGTTCGAATCCTGGTGAAGACTGGGATTTTCTACTTCGGAATCATTGGGGGCCTCTGAGTCCACCCAGCTCTAATGGGTACCTGACATTACTTGGGGGAAAGGTAAAGGAGGTTGGTCGTTGTGCTGGCTACATGACACCCTCGTTAACCGTATGCCACAAAAACAGATGAACTTTACATCATCTGCCCTATAGACCACAAGGTCTGAAAGGGGAACTAGTTAGGCCAGGTTCACATCTAACTTTGCATTCACTTGCACCTATCCTTTGATCTGCTGGACCGTTGGGGCACTACACAAGATCTGTCAACCTTCTTTCTCCATTCTTCTCTCTCATTTGTCTTTGATATAATTTCATTCGGATGTTCTTTCTGAAAATATTGAAGCCTGCCTGGGTGGACCACTTAGGGGGCCGATTTTTGAGTTTGTGTTTCCACACAAACTGTCTTTGTAACCATGTTTTTTTTTTGTTTTGTTTTTTTTTCCATGTAGAAACAAATGACCTGTACCATTGGACTGTCGTTAATTTCCACTTAAAAGTTGTAATCGAAATTGTCAACCACTCGACTGGGTAAAGGCTTTGGGCTATTGAAAAATACTTTTGATATGAATGCAATAAACAAAAGTTTATTGATAATAAATCAATCTGTCTAAGTTAAGTGTCGTGTCTCATTACAAACAAGGCGCGAGCGAGTAGCTCTAATCTCTAAACCCATGTTGTCAGGAAATGACAGCATTACCTCAGGCAAAGTCTCGACCGTTTTGGCACAAAGACTATTGAAGATCGTTATCCAGTCGTACTTCACCTATTTGGAAAATGAATCTGTAGGACCTTCCATCCTGTTAGCGTGAGAAGGCGTATGCACCAAAAACATAAAGCTCTTTTAAAGAAGACTCTACGCTTCTAGCGATTACTTTTAAAGAAGACTCTACGCTTCTAGCGAGTACTTTTAAAGAAGACTTTACACTTCTAGCGAGTACTTTTAAAGAAGACTCTACACTTCTAGCGAGTACTTTTAAAGAAGACTTTACGCTTCTAGCGAGTACTTTTATAGAAGACTTTACGCTTCGAGCGAGTACTTTTAAAGAAGACTCTACACTTCTAGCGAGTACTTTTAAAGAAGACTTTACGCTTCTAGCGAGTACTTTTAAAGAAGACTTTACGCTTCTAGCGATTACTTTTAAAGAAGACTCTACGCTTCTAGCGAGTACTTTAAAAAAAAACTCTACGCTTCTTGCGAGTACTTTTAAAGAAGACTTTCTACGCTTCTAGCGTGTACTTTTAAAGAAGACTCTAAGCTTCTAGCGTGTACTTTCTTACGTTGAGGGACGTACCATCGTTCAGTTGATGCTTGTTTGGTTACGCCAACATCTTTCTGAATAGGAATATGAACTTTTGATAAGCCCATTACATATGGACGTGCTCAGTTGCTTCGATAGTATCCCACAATAAACCCGTCCTACTCTTTCTTGATTAAACTTTGATTGGCTTGCGCTTTCTCACTCAGAGAAATATTGTGCTATTGACCAAAGGAGAATGAATTTTAGAAGTTTACAATGTAAGAAAATGCTTGGCCCCCAGCGCGTACTGCACCCCCCCCTTCCCAACCCACCAGCTGTAGCTGGATAAGGGGGAGGGACAAACATGCGGGGGAGGGGGAGGCCACTAGTAGAGTTTCGAGGAAAATTGATTTAGGCCTGCTCTTTTCTTACTAAAAGAAAAAGTGCGTTGTAGACATCAACCTTGAGGTTGAACATGAGAATAAGAGAGATGTTTTCAAACAAATATATATATATATATATATATATATATATATATATATATATATATATATATATATATATATATATATATATATATAAGGTTACAACGATTGGATCTTATTTGTCTACAGTAACTCCTATTTAATTTAAACAGAAATTTTACGCTTATAGCATACAATGCTTTATTTGTTGTCTATAATCTTTCGTTGAACGCCAAAAATGTAATTTGACATCATCGTAATAGTGTAATCTACAGTTTATTTATGAAATATTTTCGGAATTTTAGCTTCTAAAATTGAGAAGGGATGTTTAGCGTATATTTCAATAAATACCCCTCCGCTCCAAAAACAAAAAGATTCTTTAATTAAAATATTTCTGTTGGTAAAAGCAAAAATCTACACTTTATTAAAGAAAAATTATCGGAATTTTTTCACCTAAAATTTAGATTTCAATATTTCAATAAATCCTCAAAAGTATTCTTTGCAAACATTTCTGCTGGTAAAAACAAGTATCTGTATTTAAAGACTTGCAACATTTCTTGTCTCTGAATGACAGAAAATGTCGATACAAAAAAGTTCCTACTATGTATTCGTTGAATGTTACTTGTTAGTTTAAAACAAATTTAACCGTGGATCCCTGAAGAGTAATAAATTTATTTTAAGATTTGTTTTCATGACATTGAAAAGGCTTTGATTGTAGTGGATCGAGCTCTGAGCTACAAGTAAAGATGATAGGCTCTCGACCTTTGAATGGCCTACCATCTTGATGACTTGAAATCCTACATTCTTACCGTTCATGTAGAGCAATGTTTTCTATACACACATATGCCACATGGCGATTCATGTTCATTGCAATACATTTGGGCTCCTATCAAGATGGAATTTTTACAATTCGATTTAAACGAAAATGTTAAACGTGAATCTGAACCACGGAAAATCATTGTCTTTTTTTAGCATCTAAAACAGTTTTGTATTTTGTGTACGCGAACTGACTGTTCGTAATACCTAAGGGCCTATATTCAAAGTATTTGGAGTTATTTGTATTATATTCCTAATATTGAATACATTATAATATCATTATATATATATATATATATATATATTTGCCTCTATTACTATGAGTTGTATCTGGAAACAGAGTGTGCCGTGCACCAGGCGTCAGGTATGCTCGCTACACCTGTGTCAGTGTGTATAAAAAAAAAAGGTCTTGAGACGCTTTTCAAAGCGTGTCACCTGCATGTAAACTAAAACTTTTTCTCCACATAGATTGACAGAGTAGCTGCTTACCACATGGACTAGACTTTAGTTAGAGTCAGTAGTGGGATCCATCTCAATTTCTATGTTATTGACAGGGAAAGAACCGTCCACAATAATGTATGATTGATGGATCTACAATCATCTCTTCTAAATCTTGTAGAGAAACAATCAATCATTGAAGGTTTGAAGATATCGCTAGCTGCCATCAGCAATGTTCCATTGTTAAATGGTGCGTAGTCGGCTATAAACAAGAAATTCTATGGTGTTTTAGCCAAACGTTATAGAGTTGGACTTTGGATCAGATCGCTCTGGGGAGAAAAGGGGGAAAAAACGAAAAAGAAAGAAAAGCAGCACAAAAAAAAAGAGATTTTAGAACAGAAAAAAAAAACAAATGAAACAATTCTGATTAAAGAAAAAATACTAACTAAAACTGCATGCAATGGGGAAAAAAGTTGATAGTTAGGCTTAATTGTTTGGGTCATAACAAACTAAAATATATGACATGATAAGATATGACATGATAAGATATGACATGATAAGATATGACATCACAGTATCCCTCTGGACACTAAATCTATTCATGCTCAACTGTCTTTACAAATTAGATGCGCCCTTTACAAATAGGGCAAGAACATTCCTGTTAGTTATAATCGTATAAATGTGTCACGTGAACCAACAGAATTGAAAAGATGATGAAAGTTCTATTAGCCATTGTTGACATTTCTTATTGAACACTTATTCATGTCACCTATAAGATCACAAAACAAATATATTACCTTAGCTTAGTTACATAAATTATAAATTAGATTTAGTCACTAGTTGTTGCGTTGAGTTCAAATTCCGTTCAAGATTCTACTCAAAGATCCATTCAAAGATCCTAGTCAGGATATCAACCATTTAGCATACTTACAAACAGTTCTATGGCTGTTGGTCGTGTGGTATGTGCTCTAGGCAGTCATCTCAAAGGTTCCGGGTTCGAACCCTGCTAACTGTTAAGCTGCGCCTTTCTGATGGAGGTTTGGTCCAGGCAGAGGCGTAGTGAGGGGGCAAAGGGAACATGATGCCCCGAGCGCTACCCTCACGGGGGTGCCACACACAGAGAGGTGCCTATATATGTTTTTGTTAAATGAGGGAGGGGGCGCCAAAAAAGTACCTAGTTTTGCTCACTACGCCACTGGGTCTAGGAATTAATAATCTTCAATTCTGAAGGTACTTCCGAAAGATGTAAAACAAAGATATCAACAGTTCTTTAAGCACTGACATAAATCATTCGAATCAGATTTATGAATGAATCAACTCTGAAAGCTAAAATCCGGTTTTAATCAACGAGTTAAAGATTAACTGTGACTTAGTTAATTGCAACAATAAAATCGCAGTTGAAAAAGTGCAATTAAAAAGGTTACACTTATAATTCCTTATCATATTCATGATGCCTTTTTTCGTTATTCGGTAGCAAGTGTCACTGACCAATCACGTTCATCGGATTCTCGTCTGCTATTCTCTGTGTAAACTGTTGCAGAAACAATGGAGCCAATTATTTTCGCCTGGCTGGCATTTGACAGCGGAAATCAATTTCACGTTCTAGATGAGGTGATAATGGTGATTTAAAAATGAACTAGGTCACGTGATTTAAAAAAAATAGAGTGTTAAGCGTGCTCGATATATGCACCAACACCGCCTAATCCATGGGCCGCCTCGCATAGGCCTAATAGAGTGTCAAAGTTGTCCTCTGCATAGGCCTAATAGAGTAACAAAGTTGTCCTCTGCATAGGCCTAATAGAGTGTCAAAGTTGTCCTCTGCATAGGCCTAATAGAGTGTCAAAGTTGTCCTCTGCATAGGCATAATAGAGTGTCAAAGTTGTCCTCTGCATAGGCCTAATAGAGTGTCAAAGTTGTCCTCTGCATAGGCCTAATAGAGTGTCAAAGTTGTTCTCTTTCCTTCAGAAAGACGGAAAATACAATGAAGACAGATAATCCTAACAGCACTATTTTTACAAAGCTGTTATCAACGCACCCTGACTGTCTGTCTGGTACATTTTTGTAAACGTTATTTCTCCCACACTCATTCTCTGATCAAGTTGAAACTTATATAATTATTTATTCTTCCTGATATAACATGAATCAATCAAAAAAAAATTAACCAATTAGTCCATTAATTAATGGCAATCAATTATTTTTTTTTATCGAAAAACGGAAATAAATCCTGCAGATATGATTTTAAATATCCGGATTTATTCCTCTTGGATAAGTGTTTTTTTGTGGGTTTTTTTTGTAGTATTTGTACTTTTTCTAAACCCATTGTCTATATTCAGCAACCTGGTAAAACAGTTAAAGTCAAGAGACCTGACAGCCAATTTGACTAATAGACGTGATGGTCAGTAGGCCTATTGCAGAAGGTACTAGATAAGCAAATTTGGTTGAAAGACGTTGTGGTCAGTTGGCCTATTGCAGAAGGTACCATGCTACTACCAAATAGACATTAAGATGGTTAAGAGAGCCACCGACTTTTCCATAGCTCAAAGGCATCGGGGATGTATTCTTAGTAGATACTAGTAATTATCTGTATGTCGTAAATGAGGCAAGTAAATTTTTTGCATTTACGACATTGTCTATTCTCTCCCTTTTTGTGTTCAGGTCTTAAGTTTCTGAAAATCTCGAGTTGGCTGAAGACGAAATCTCTCCTTTTATAAACAAACTATGTAAATTATGCAAAGTATGTAAATTATGCAAAGTATGTAAATTCCAAGATAAGATAAAATATAAGCAGTAGCCCGGCAGTAGGCTCATATGTTGCATAATTCATAAAGACGCGACAATATTTCTTTGCGTTAGATTGACCTATTTAGTCTACTACCACAACTCTGAGTACTGCAGTTGAAAGTAGCACAGCTCACAGATTCACAACGTAAAATGAAATCTGAATGATATGATCATTCAATCACACTGAACCCTATCGCACTGAACCCTATCTCACTGAACCGTATCACACTGAAATATATCACACTGAAATATATCACACTGAACCATATCACACTGAACCATATCACACTGAACCGTATCACACTGAACCCTATCACACTGAACCCTATCACAGTGAACCATATCACACTTAAATATATCACACTGAACCATATCACACTGAACCATATGACACTGAAATATATCACACTGAACCATATCACACTGAACCATATCACACTGAACCATATGACTCTGAAATGTATCACACTGAACCATATCACACTGAACCGTATCACACTGAACCATATCACATTGAACAGTATCACACTGAACCATATCACACTGAACCATATCACACTGAACCGTATCACACTGAACAGTATCACACTGAACCATATCACACTGAACCATATCACATTGAAACATATCACCACTGTCAAACTAGACTTTTCCCCATGAGGTCAATGAACTCTTTATGTTGTCTGTTGTATTTATGTGTATTTTTCTGTTGTGTTGTCTTTATATGAGAAACGAGTCCTTGTAATCACAACAAATTTCCGTAAGGATCAATAAAGCAGTCTTAGTCTTAGTCTTAGTAATTCTTTTCTCAGCGATATACATCAAGTGTTAAATTTCTAGGAAAATCCGTTGTTGTTTTTTTTTAGATCAGCTGTCTAGGTTCCTGGATCCAGGTTCCATCCAGTACTGACCTGAATAAAGGTATTGTAATAATAACTCTACCAAAAACAAAACAATTGCAGACTTTTACTAATCTACTAAGAATATTTTGTATTGTTATAAAAACTTATAGCTTATTTTGAGAGTCAATATAATTAGATACAAATTTAATTTGGTCATTATATGTTGATGTGCATTAGCTACAATGGATATATTCTGGTGTGTGCTTTAGCGTAATGTACAAACCAGTGTAGATATTCATTAAGATTTCTAAAACATGTCATTGTATTCTTTATCTGTTGGGTAAGATATTGCATACCTTGAAGATAAAGTCTTAATGAAATGTTCTGAAGTCTGTGCCTGTTACTCCATGAATGCATACTTCATTATCTATCATACGTACATGCATTGAGCCTGTAATTAACACGGTCTGGCCCAAGACAAAAAACTTTTAATTAAACACGTCTCCAGATTGTCTCATGTGTCTTCTAATTAACACTAGACCAGAACAAGACAGTGCCGTATTTACAGTGGCTGTAAGGCGACCTCATTGTGACAAAAAAAACGAATGACAAACGCTAATCGCCGCATTCACCTGGAGCAGCAGAGATTAACTTGTGAATGCGTTCAGAGACCGTCCAGCGACTACCAGCAGACAAAAGCGCAATCAGAAGAATAGATCAGATGAATCCTGCGGGGATGTCAGCACACAAGCTAGATCGAGTCAAAGAATTATCGCATTGACTCTATTATTCAAAATTTTCAAGCATCTTTTCAAAGTTGTGGGCCTTTGTCACGCAAAGGGACATAATCAGTAAACATAATCATAGACTTGTCTCCGTCAATAACACTTCATGTCAACATATGGTCCAAACAGTTATCTCCCGTTCTTTTCTTTTTTATTATTAACAAAATTTAATTAGCTCCCCTATTTTAAATATGCATCAGTGTCAACCAAAATGTTAAGACAGTTAAGAATTAAAGAAATAGGTTCATTGATTATTCATTACGAATGAGCATAAAGAGTTATTGTGCGTATGTCATTGGAGACCATAATTATCTCATCAAAATGTTATATAAACTTTAATTAGCACATTATACCATTGAAAGCCCATACCATAAACACCGCACACTTAATGTTTGGGGGGCAAATGATTATTTCGTTGCCCGACCTTGGACAATGTGACATGCCACAAATAGATGCAGTTGTGTGACGGATAGACTGAAGTTTATTTGTTTTTGTTGTGAAGGTGTAGTCCACTGCTACTACCAAAAGTGACTGAATAAAGATTACTTCAGCACCATTAAAAAATATGAAATAAAATCAATCAGTCATTTAATTTTATTTTTTTTGCTACTAGTCCAAAGTAATGGGACTAAGCCTAACTGAATACAAATGTTTGAATTTGAATCTTCATGATCTCTCCAAGGAATCGACGTGAATTCCTTGTTTCCAACTTTAGATTAACGACCAAATGTGGATAAAGATGCCAATTCACAGCGTCATTTTAATACTCAGGGAGAATGTCTTTTCAGAAAACATATCTCCATTCTCAGAAGATAACCTTTCTCTTATTTCCTACTTGTTCTCTATGATAATAATAAGACTTTTCTCTTGTTTAATCTAGTGTTCTCGGTAATCCTGAAAGAAAGATTTTTTCTCTTATTAAATATCATTATATTTACTTATTTCAAACGTATTCCTTGCAACTGAGCCTGGCAGACTGAGGACTTCCTCAACAAGTAATTCCGGAATACAAAAGAGCTTCATTATTATGGATTAAATGGGAAGACTAGGAACTGTATACTAATTTTGTTCTATGACGTTATCTAACAAATTATGCTTACTAGTACAGAGTATCCCGGCGAAAACTGGGATTTTTTTATTTCGGGGTCTTTGGGGCGCCTCTGAGTCCACCCAGCTGTGATAGGTACCTGACATTAGTTGGAGAAAAGTAAACTATAAAGGCGGTTGGTCGTTATGCTGGCCACATGACACCCTCGTTAATCGAAGGCCACAGAAACAGATGACCTTTAACTCATCCGCCCTATAGATGTCAAGGTCTGAAAGGGGAATTTTCTAACTTAGAGTAACCAGAACATTAAAAAAGATTAATATCCATTCGGGTTCAATATTTTAAACAGACGATTTTTGGGGGTTCGCAAATGAAACCATTTATTGTCTACAGGTAGACGATTTTTGTTGTTCGTAAGCCGCTTATTTTAGGCAAGAAAACAAAAACTATATAAATTACATATATTTATATCTTATTTTCTGAACTCGCTAAACTTGCATAAGACACCACAAACCACATAGTACATATTGAATATATAAACATTGAATGAATTTTTTCCATTGTAGATAAAGAGAGGAAATGAAGACTAAAAATAGTAAATCTTGAAATAACTTAATGCCCGGATGTGCAGCTTGATTGGGTAGACATTAGACTCACACCTCAGTGGTTTCCAGTGTGCATGACGTTACGTCTGTTCTGGGTTGCAGGGTGCAGTTCTTTCATGTGAATCTTGTTTTCTCAAAGATTAGATTTCTTATGTGTTTTTATTTTTCTTTCCACAGTGACGTGAAGAATACCGGTTATCAGCGACTAATGTGTTTGACCGATATGTTTGCAAACAAATTAGTTGACCTAGCCCCAGTGATGCGTGTCAGTGAGGTGATGATTATATAAACAACACTTATTTAGCGGGAATTTAACCACCCCACCCCCTTTTTTTTTTCGGTATACATGGACGGAGCGGAACATTGCATTAAATAGGAGACATACTGACTGTTTGGTAGCGTACAGGGACAGAACTGGGAGGATACATTTAGATCATTTTCTTTTTTGTTAATAACATAAAAAAAAACATTAGGAAAATGTGACCAGCTTTGGCGTTATGTACAAAGTAAAAACATTGACCTAATTAGTAGACAGTGGCATTTTATTTTCATGAAACCCATGTAGCTCCTGGAAATGTGTTCGAGTGTTTCGTGAACTATGGAACAAGGCAAATTGACGCTACGGCTTTCTCCAACAAGAGCTGCTATTTTTTTTTATTTATACATATTTTTACTTGTGTAAAATACAGAAAGGTTTTAACTTAATACATGTATTAAGAAAAAGACAAGAGTTGAGAAAGACAAGAGTTGAGAAAGACAAAAGAGTTGAGAAAGAAAAGAGTTGAGAAATGCAAAAGAGTTGAGAAAGAAATGAGTTGAGAAAGACAAGAGTTGAGAAAGGCAAAAGAGTAGAGAAAGACAAGAGTTGAGAAATGCAAAAGAGTTGAAAAAGAAAAGAGTTGAGAAAGACAAGAGTTGAGAAAGAAAAGAGTTGAGAAAGAAAAGAGTTGAGAAAGACAAGAGTTGAGAAAGACAAAAGAGTTGAGAAAGAAAAGAGTTGAGAAAGACAAGAGTTGAGAAAGGCAAAAGAGTTGAGAAAGAAAAGAGTTGAGAAAGACATGAGTTGAGAAAGGCAAAAGAGTAGAGAAAGACAAGAGTTGAGAAATGCAAAAGAGTTGAAAAAGAAAAGAGTTGAGAAAGAAAAGAGTTGAGAAAGACAAGAGTTGAGAAAGAAAAGAGTTGAGAAAGACAAGAGTTGAGAAAGGCAAAAGAGTAGAGAAAGACAAGAGTTGAGAAATGCAAAAGAGTTGAAAAAGAAAAGAGTTGAGAAAGAAAAGAGTTGAGAAAGGCAAAAGAGTTGAGAAAGGCAAGAGTTGAGAAAGACAAGAATTCTGAATGTTATTTTAGAAGTTTGGGGTGGGGATCTTGCCTACAAGATAGAAGATCCCTTCACGCGTCATTCCCACACACACTTAAACTATATAACAGCGATTCACAGGGACAACTGTACTATATATATATACTAGCCTGACATTACCCGCGGCCTGTGGGTCTAAGTTTGTGTTTACTAATGTAGTGGATTGGATTTAGATGTATGTTAAAACTTAGCTAATGATCCTTTCACGTTATTTCTCTTTCGTTACGAAAATAAAATTAGTTTTGCAAAAATGGGTTTACCCGAAGATGATACATTCTTATCTATTAATAAAGTGAACAATTAAAAAAATAATTTTTAGTACGCGATTCATGAATGAATATAGATCTAGGCCTTTAACTCGGCTTCGCAGCTTTCGTAAACGAATGTAGCTTTAGAAAACCAAATTTGAATGTTTATTTGATCAAAATATGAAATGAATGGACTTAATTAGTATGTTTATGTGTTAAAGTATAAAACTATCTGTGCGAAGAGAAGTTTTATCATCTTAGAGTTGAATTAGAGTTTTAGATCTAGGGATGGGATTATAAAGTAAACAATTAAACGAATTAATTTTTAGTACACGATTCATTACGGTATTGTCTAATGAAAGAATGTCCGTCAGGAAATCTGTAGTCACAGATATAAGGAAGTAATTTATGTAAAAAATGCTTTTGAAACACAAAATTGAAGGTTAATTTTATTATATAATGAAATCATTGGATCTTCTTTTGTATTTTCATGTGTCAAAGTAAAAAACTATCTGCGCAAAGTGTATTTCTTAAAATTAGATCTAGGTCTAAATCCTTTCGATCTTTTCTATGCCAACATTGTAGACATGGCCTAGATCCATAAAATACTATAGCTGTAATAGAGTCGGACAACTTTATTTTTTTTTTAGGGTCTTAAGTTTGTTTTAGGGCTACGATACATACACTAAGGTCTAAGTTGGTACCCAAGAAACATTCCTGCCAAGTTTTATCAAGTTTGGTCAAGCGGTTTTGATGTCTATAAGTAACATACATATACCTCACATTCTACTTTATAGTATAGATATATATCTATATATCTATATATCTATATATCTATCTATATATATATCTATATATCTATCTATCTATATATATATCTATCTATCTATCTATATATATATATATATATATATATATATATATATATATATATATATATATATATCATGGGCGTACCCAGGATTTTTTTCGGGGGAGGGGGGGTTTGGGGGGAGATTCCCCCCCCCCCCCCAGCCCCTACATCTCCGGCGAAAAAAAAAAGTATTTATGTGTGAGTGTGTACATGATCTTAGTTATATTCTGACCCTTCATTCTTTCGGAAGACGTTTATCATGCCCTAAAATGTTTCTTCCTGGAGTTAGTGGAAAAATTGTAGACTCCCCGCCATTGCCAGCAAGGGTTTTGGGGAGCGCTCGGAGCACAACCAGCGCGGGGCGAAGCCCCGCCGACAAGCACTATTTCTGAATTTGGTAATTGTAGTTTGCTTTAGAATAATATTGAAAAAAATATTGAAAACTTCTTGTAGGGGGATTTTAAACTCAAAACCATCTGGAGGGGTTTTAAACTTTTAAGAAAAGCCATCGGTAGGAGAGGGGTTTAAACTCAAAACCCCCAATTGGCTTGGCTACGCTCAAATAAATTTAGTGTGTAATTTGCTTTTTTTTATAATTAAAGAGGTATTTTTTTAGCATCAAACCCCGCTGAAAGGGGATTTAAATTCAAAACCTCTTTTGGCAACTCTCATAGCATTTTGGGTGCGTAATTTGCTTTTTTTTTTTTACATTGAAGATGTATTTTTTAGCTTCAGATCCCGCTGGCGGGGGCTTTAAAACTCAAAACCCATTTGGCTGCGCTCATAGATTTTAGAGTGTGTAATTTTCTTTTTTTTGTTATATTGAAAAGGGGTTTTGAGTTTAACACCCCCCCCCCCCTTCAGAGGGGTTTGATGCTAAAAAATACCTCTTCAATATAAAAAAAAGCAAATTACATTCTAAAATTATTTGAGCGTAGCCAAGCCAATGGGGGGCTTTGAGTTTACACCCCTCTCCTACAGATGACTTTTTTTTTTAAAGTTTAAAACCCCTCCAGATGGTTTTGAGTTTATAATCCCCCTACAGGGAGTTTAGAGGTGGAAAACTTCTATCTTCATATGTTATTCTAAAGCAAACTACAGTTACCAAATTCTATGAATTATAAAAAAAAACAACTCTAGAGATTTTTTAGTTTAAAACCCCCAACACATTATTTTGACGATAAAACTTCCCTTTTCGATATAAAATCTAAAGCAAACTACAGTCACCTAAGTTCCAAGAGCGTATTCAAGAGAGTTTACACATTTCTACCTGTGGCGGGGCGCCATTAATAAAGTGCAGTAAATAGTCATCTGCCGAAATGGAAAAACACTAAATGTGGCTCAACAAAGATGGCTAAGACAGATTTTAGGAGTCAGTTATAGAGATCGGTTCTAAATCAAGGAAATCCTATGCTGAACTGGGAGTCAACCCATTAGTAAGATTGTGAGAGAGCAGGTGGGAAGAGGCCTCAGACATTACCAGTAACAGATTTTTGTGGAAGCAGCTTGACAGCAAATGCGCCGAATGGCGCGGGGGGGGGGTCTAAGTCAGTAAGAATAGCACATTAGGTTTTTGAAATAAAACTTTTTAATAGCAGGAAAATGCACTGTAGATACCTCAGAATATGCATTTTCTTGGCTTTCAATACCAGAAATAGTGCTTGGCGGCTCCGCCCCGCGCTGGAGGAGCTCCTAGCGCTCCCCCAGACCCCCTCGCTGTCATTGGCGGGGAGTCTACAATTTTCCCACTAACTCCAGGAATAACCTATTCTAGGGAACAATAAACATCTTCCGAAAGAATGATGGGTCAGAATGTAATAAAGACTATGTACACACACACACACATACATACATATAAATATATTTTTTTCGCGGGGAGGGGGTTGCTGGGGGGGAAGAGAAAATCCCCCCCCAACCCTCCCCCCCCCCGAAAAACAATTCTGGCTACGCCCATGATTGTATCGGCTTCGGGTAAACCCATTTTCGTAGCGAAAGAGAAAAAACTTGAAAGGATCATTAGCTAAGTTTAACATACATCTAAATCCAATCCACTACATTAGTAAACACAAACTTAGACCCGCAGGCCGCGGGTAATGCCAGGCTAGTAATAAAATAAAACGTGAAAGAAATGACGTCATTTTTGAAGCAAACTTGAAGTGATAATGGCTTTATATAGGTCAGTGGACTACATTGTATGAATATGAGTGAAAATGAGTTCGACAAAATGACATTTAAAAAAAAAAAAACGTTTAGAGTTAATACGTTCATTATTCGAGTCTGTCTGTCTGTCTGTCCGAATGGGGTACCTTTGGCTTGTAGTACAATTTTTATTACGTAATTGGCAACAGTGACCTTTCAATAAGCGTCATTGATATTGTTAATTGAGTCTTTTTTTTTCAAAATGTCTCAAATTTTCGTCTTTTAACTTTCAGTCTCCTCATCGCTTTCTCTACTTTTCTTTTGATACTGGAGTCTATCAGCCCAGGAATGTAAAGCAGATTTAAAATAGAAATGTAAACAGAGAGAAGATGACTGTGTTCCAAATTGGTCTTGCAATGCCCAACACATTGCACTCTGGACTATGACCTCATGCGTGCACTTAATATTGCCCTTTTAGTACTAGCCCATAAGCAAAACAATGATTGAAATAAATTGTCCTATAATTATTTGCACAGAATAAGGCTCCCACAATGTAAAGCCATCCCACAAAAAGTTGTTTTCATTCAGAAAATGAAACATTTGAAAACCGCGGGACTTCGTAGTAGTTTTGTGAATGGGGCTGTCAGTGAGTTGACAGAAAGCCTACTCTAGTGACACAAGTATTCCAGGCGGCCAGGTTGGCTGTTCAAATAAATACTGATAGGATTTCTAAGTAATGTTGTGAACATTCCCGTTTCACCCCAAGACCGAGGTCAATGGCAATGTTTTCTTTTAGACTTGGTTCCCGTGAAAGACTTCTGAAAATGAAAAGAGACAATTTTAGCCACCAGCTAATATTAATTTAGAAAGGGAAGGAATGTTTCACAAGCAAATCTTTTTAAAAAATGTTCTATTGCTCGGATATTGACGTCAAAAAAGCTCCATAGCTCGGATAGTGACGACAAAAAAAAGTTCCATTGCTTGGATTCTGACGTCAAAAAATGTTCCATTGCTGGAATTGTGACGTCAAAAAAATGTTCCATTGCTGGAATAGTGACGTCAAAAAATGTTCCATTGCTGGAATTGTGACGTCAAAAAAATGTTCCATTGCTGGAATAGTGACGTCAAAAAAATGTTCCATTACTCGGACTGTGACGTCAAAAAATCTTCCATTGCTCGGTCTTGTTACCGTCGTTGATTTGTAGCATTACACTGCTGGTAAAGAACTAAACCGTTGTAGGCCGCGTAATATATCTTTACTAATATATCTTATATGAAAAAATTTAATAACTTCATTTTGTGAACAAACTAAATAGAACTTTATTTATAATACTAGACAGGTATTACCCGCTGCCCGCGGGTCTTAACTTGCGTATTGCTAACATAGTCACTGATATAGTGCATTAGAAACAATTGAAGAAAATAATAATGTTTTAATAAGTAAAGCGGGTTTTAATAAGTAAAGCGGACTTTTGCGAAGAGAAGTTTCGTAACATTTCGGTCTGCGCATGCGTAACCTTTTTAATTAGATGTACGCGAATGAATGAAACTATTAAGGGTAGATCTATATCTCAACACGGCTTCGCAGCTTTAGCGAACGAATGTATTAAAAATGCTTTAGAAAAACAAATTTGAATGTTAATTTGAGTAAAATATGAAATGAATGGACTATAATTAGTATGTTCATGTGTTAAAGCAAAAAACTATCTTTGCGAAGAGAACTTTCATAATCTTAGAGTTGAAGTAGAGTTTTAGACCTATGAATAGAGAGATGTGTAACCTTTCGGTAATGTCTAATGAAAGAATGTACATCAGGAGATCTAAATTGGCAGATATAGAGAACGAATTTATGTAAACATGCTTTTGAGACACAGATTTGAAGGTTATTTTTATTAAATAATGAAATCAATAGACTATATTTTGTATTTTCATGTGTCAAAGTAAAAAACTATAAATGCAAAGTGTAGTTCTTAAAATTAGAACTAGATCTAAATCCTTTCGATCTTTTCTCATGTCAACATTGTAAACAAAGCCTAGATCCATAAAATACTATAGCTGTAATAGAGTTGGTCAACCTTTTTTTTTTTTTGAGCTTCTTAAGTTTGTTTTAGGGCCACAACACATACATTACGGTCTAAGTTAGTACCCAAGGAACATCTCTGCCAAGTTTTATCAAGATTGGTCAAGCGGTTTTTATTTCTATTCATAACATACATACACCTCACATTCTACTTTATAATATAGATAGACAAAGTCAAGGAAATGAGATCAAATAATTGTAGTAGACTTTAGCAATAATATTTCTTAAAATCTAACTCACTACATTAACACAACCTTTCTGACTTACGTTCTGGAGTCGTCTGCCTTAACTAAGACCAAGTGACGACAATGCCACCTATGTTGCATCATTCACAGCCAATCGCCAACCTCTTCCCACTGTAACCATATTAACACACATACACACACATTCCAAGACATTCGGATTGTGACTCCAAAAAAAAAAAAAGTTTCATTGCTCGGATTGTGACGTCAGAAAAGTTCCATTGCTCGGATTGTGACTTCATAAAGTTCCATTGCTCGGATTGTGACGTCAAAAATGTTCCATTGCTCGGATTGTGACTTCAAAAAAGTTCCAGTGCTCGGATCGCCTACTTCTTTTCTCAGGTCCTACGCACATCCGTGTGGTGCGTATTAAATAGAGACTCCAACTCTACGTTCTAACTCATTTGTTGTCTTGCCCCATTCAGAAATCATTTTCTAATGTATGAATTTGTCCTAGCATAATAATAAGAAATTTGCTTTTTTTTTAAATATTTTCTGAGTATTTAGAAGTTATTTTTGTGTATTTGTCATTTAAAGTTTAAAATTTCATGTTATTTAGTCTTTCACTCTCTAAATATGAAACTAATTGATTTTCTCAGGAAATACGCATGAAGATGATTAGTTGTATTTTAAATCTCGTTCTGATAACCCTAAACCAAACCTTAACCCATGAGCACTGCAATGTTAACCTTATAAGTAATCACACAACATAACCTTTTGTCAACAACGTAGTAGGCTCATGGGTTAGTTAAAAAATATGAAATGCAAACTAACGAAACCAAAAAAAAAAAGTTTTCTTTTAAGCATTTAATGATTATGGAAAAAATCCTTGTGTTGAGCGTACGGGTCTCTGTGCTGATGTTTTCCCAAGAGATACAAGTCAACTTACTATCAAGATAAAAACAATGAACTTTCATCTCCCACCAAACAGTACGATACTTCCCTTTAAATGTATACATGTGTTTATGAGCTGACGAGCAGCGTGAGCTCTGGAGGACCCCTCAACGCTAATCCATATAATCCAGAGTTTTACTATCGCGTGGGATTGACACTTAAGTGCTTGGGTACGTTATTCTTGTTGTATAGAACAGTTTCTTGTCAAAACTACTTTCACCTTGCGATCCTTTAATCTCTAGTTCGCTCTACCAAAGGGAGATAAAACACGAGGGCAACCGCGGTGGGAAAAGATTATAAAAGGATTAAATCTTGATGATTAGCACGCGATGTCAGGCCCCATGAAAAAACAAGTACTGATTAATGTCTGTTTTAATGGCGGTGTTTGCTGTATCGATGAAGTAAACTCAGGTCTATATAGTTATATATAGTTAAGTGACAACCTCAGTGATAGGAGGACTCTATTCATTTGCTAGTACAGAAACAATGAACAGTATCCAGATTTAGATCAAGCCACCTTTAGGTGCAAGTTTGTTGTGAAATAGTTTGTTGTCAGTGGAGGTCAACACCCAGGTACTGAGTAGTCTGTTTGGGATATATTTTAGTCAAGTTTGCCACCTGTAAGGTGTGGAGCCATTAGATGCCATACGTGAAGTGTAAGTCTGTTGATACAATACGAGGAGAAACAAATAGGTAATGTTTGGCAGACACAAAAAAAGTAAAAATGTAAAAGGGTTAAGGTCACACTAAAACCTACTTCCAACCAAATCATAGGCATTCAACCCATTGGCACGCAGGCCCCACATGGCGTAGTTTAAACACTTACTTCCAACTCTTTTGTAGAAATTCTTCCATTTCGTACACAAGTACCTAACCCAAACGAAATATTTAAATACCACAGAGATATTGAAATACTTATAAAAAAATTTTGAATGATTAATACGTTGAATAATAATAGAATAATTGTTCAATATTTCAACTTGATCCAAGAATAAGTTGTGGGAAAATCGCATGTTCAAGATTCAACCAAGGTATACAGAGTGAGTTGGTATATACTTTTTATTGTTTTTAACAAGCAGTGTTTGCGATAGGTAATTTTGCAACTCACAATACGGTCTCGGTATAAGGGCGCTGATTAATTGATTAACATTCATGACTAGATTGACACATGAAATGTGTAGGACGTAATTATCTTTTAAAGCAACGTCTGTAATCTACAAGATAAGTTAAGGGTGTAATCTACAAGATAAGATAAGGGTGTTCTTCTTCTTCTTCTTCATCCTTCTCATTGTTATGTTGGAGTGTTCATATGACTAGACCAATACATGAGATGAACTGCGCAGTGGTTTCCAAATCAGGGAGCTCTCCATATAGTTTTCTTTCTATTGGGGTGATTTGGGGCCAATGTCTTATACGGGCCTCTTGGTAAAGAGAGCAGTTTTGGAGGACGTGGTCGGCATTCTCTGGTGATACTCCACATGGGCAGATTTCACTGGCTCCAATTTTGAGCTTCCGGTGCATGTGTTGTCGCATTCTGTTGTGTCCGGTCCTGAGTCGAAAGATTAGACGTTGGTCTTGTCGGGAAAGCTTATAGTAAGCATCATCTTTCTTGTGATTTGGATGAGAGCTCGTCCATTTCTCATTTATTTTGTTTACAATTAATTTCTTCTGGATAGAGTGCAGAGTTTATTTGAGAGTTAGTTCTCCCACTCTTGGCGAGTGTGTCAGCCTTCTCATTTCCTTCTAGTTGTATATGGGCTGGTATCCATTGAATAACAGTTTTTTTTACTGTTGTTGTTGAGCTTTGTAAGTGCTGTTCTGAGGTTTTTAATATAAGAGGAATCAGAGTTTTGCAAGCTTTGGAGGGTTGTTTTTGCATCGGTTAGCAAGACAATCTGACTGTGAGGGGAACTTGGATGATTTGCTAGCATGGTAGTAGCTAGTGCTAGTGCTTCCCTTTCTGCTCTGTGACTGTCAGAGAGCTCTCCAGTTGCAATGGATTTTTCTAGTTTTCCTCCATCTGGCCATTCGATAAGTATTCCAGCTCCTCCATTTGTGGTGGCTTTATGGGATGAGCCATCCGTGTAAACTCTGATTGCTAGGGTAATTGATATGTAGAAAACAGTTCACTATTTCCTTGAGCTCTGTTGGTCTGTAATCAGATTTTCTTTTTATGTTTTCAATATGGTCCCTTATAGTAGGAAGAGGGCTTTCGTCCCAGGGTGGAGATTCGTTATAGTGTGTCGAGGATTCCAGAGTAATTTTTTCAAGTTGGTGTTTCTTTTTTAGGTTTAGAGATTCCTGTATGAAATTGGTCCTTTTGAGACGGTTTTTTGTGCCAGTTTTGTGGATTTTTGTTCTGAGTGGGTGCCTTTCCAAGGTATCCAATTTAGTGAATTGGGAAAGGATTTTTATTTCTCTTCTTTCATCCAGAGAGATCAGGGCAGCGGTTTCCTCCATAGCTCTTATGGGTGTTGTTTTGATTGCTCCTGTCATTATCCTTAAACCAATATTTTGAACCTTGTCTATTTTTCTTAGGTTGGTTTGGGCTGCTGAGCAATCTACAAGGGTGTAATCTACAAGATAAGTTAAGGGTGTAATCTACAAGATAAGTTAAGAGTGTAATCTACAAGATAAGATAAGGGTGTAATCTTCAAGATAAGATAAGGGTGTAATCTATAAGATAAGTTAAGGGTGTAATCTACAAGATAAGATAAGAGTGTAATCTACTAGATAAGGGCATAAGGGTGCTTACATGCAAGCGTGGTGGCTAAGAGGTAAAGCGCTTAGCTTTCGAACCGAATGCTCTCTGGTTCCAATCTCGGTGCAGACTGAGATTTTCAATTTCTGGAATTTGAGGGCACCTTGGGTAAAGTAAAGGTGCTAGGTCATTGTGCTGGCCACATGAGAACGGTCGGCCACAGAAAAAGATGACCTTGACATCATCTGCCCTACAGCTTGCAAGATCTACAAGGAGAACTTGACTTTTGCTACTTGTCCTCTATAAATAGACGTTTCAAATATTTTATTTTCACTTTGATGTTCTATTAGAAAGTGGATCATTTTATTTGTTTGTCGAATGAAAATATTAACAAGTCCGCAGATTTTCCTATTGTTAATTGACTATCGATTTGTTAGAAAGTGGATTATTTTATTTGTTGAAAGACAATATTCAGTCCACAGATTTTTTCATTGCTAATTGATTATCGATCTGTATCCTTAAAGACAGAAAGTTATCCATAAGTAGGCAGATCAAAGAAATTTTGTTGGAATTTTGAAATCAAATTGACCAATTTATTGCTTCCGCGGTTTTCAAAAACTCAGGCGATGAATAATCAACTATGAATCATGGGAGACAAATAATGAAAGACAGAGGCGTAGTTAGGGTGGGGGGAGGGAGGGGGAGAATTTCAAAATTCCCCTCGGGCTTTATGGGGGGCCCCGAAAGAGGTAAAGCCCCCCGGGGCCCCAAAATGATGACACATTCCTAGCTACGCCACAGATGAAAGACCCTGATCAAGGTGTAATTTGTAATGGTTATGCAGATAACGTCATTGACTTTGCGCTTTAGCTCTCAAAACTTATGGGAAACAACACACACACACACACACATACAAACACACACACACACACGTTCCTTGGTAAAAAAAAAAATATTTGCTTTTAAGTATAAAAAGACCCAGAAATAAACAAGCAAAATATAAAAAATATTTTAAAAAATACTAAGCTAAAATAAGAGAAGGAACTGCACATTTAAGGTCATTTCTCAATACTTTAAGATTTATTCCCCTTTTTACATCCAAAAAAAAAAAAAACCTTTGTATTTCATTTTCCTATTTCCCAAAAAAGGCCGCAGTATACATATATTAAGCATTTAAAAAACCACACAAATTCCGTTTGTTTTCCTCTTTCCCTAAGCCTGCTTATTTATTAATATGCCTTACGTCATTTCCACTTCCCTTTAGACAAAACCAAGCTATCTCTATATATATAATTCTCTTCTTCCCTCAAAAGTTTAAACAAGAAGTAAAGGAAACATCACTCTCTTATTTCTGCGGATAGTCCTCGAGAAAACACATGAGTAGTGTTTACACTACGGATAGCTGCCTGAGCTCTGGACTGTCGTTTAAATTTATCAAACCCTGCCCGCTCCCATCTCCCTTTGTTCTGCGGAAGGTATGGACTAGAAAGTAAACTATCTTTAACTCTGACGGAACATTCGAAACATTGTAAAACATTTTACAAACAAACATTTTACAAACAAACATTTTACAAACACAAAACAGCAGCGCCGGACTTAACCATTGTGACTTGCAAGTCATTGAAAGAGATTAAGTAATCTACTATCTATATATATGTAAATATCAGGGCCGTACTTAACCATTGTGGGGCCCTATGCGAAACGGATTTCGCGGGCCAAGTTTGGGTAGGGAAGCGGACAATAAGTGAATTTTAAGAGTTTGTATTAGTTTAATAATTCACACATAGAATTAGTGCGGGTCCTATGAAAGTGTGGGGCCCACTGCTGTCGGATAGGTTGCTGTGGCCTATGGCCGTCCTTGCAAAATAGCGGCGTATGCTATGCTACGCCGCCGGTCGACTAGTAGTACCATTAATAAGATAGATCTAAGAGTTGTTTTTTTTTTCTTTTTTTTTTTCGAGAGAGAGAGCAAGGAATGTTACTGTCAAAAACAATTAAATCCTAATAGCATTGAAAAGGTAAATTTAGATCTATTTTCATTTCGCTACATTCAAATGGGCCCATATAAACGATTACAATTAATAAAACTAAATTGATATTTCTTTTTATTCAGAGAACAAAATACAAAGAGAAATGTAGAAATGGGAGCGGGGAATGTGTACAAAGGACTGACTTTTGGTTGTTGGCGGGAGTGGGAGAGCTGATCAGCAAACGTTTTACTAAAATTAACGAGCCCAAAATATGAGCGCATGTATGTGTCGGGGTCGCATTATGAATCGGGTCTTTCCAAATCAAGTCAAAGTCCATGTGGGAGAATATAGGATGACAGGGTAAAAAAAATGGGGATTCCAGGGAGCGATAGAGAGAGAGAGAGAGAGAGAGAGAGACGGAAAGAAATAGCGGCCGTAAAATTTTATTGTCACAGATACACCAATTCACGAGCTAAAAAAGTCTGTTAGGTTGATCGTTCAAATGTGGCCCGTTTGTCAAAATTTAAATATAGCGTCCTTGACATTGTTAATAACAAAAGTGTAATTAGTCACACATTTACTACGGAACGAGAAACTTAAGACTTTGAAGATCTTCTTGTTGTTTTCTCAGATATAGCAAATGTAAAAAAAAAGGTTCCACTCTTATACTATTGCTAATTAATGATCAATACAAATCCCTTTTTTTAAGTTATAGAGCACATAAATGCTATTCTATACAATTTCAACTAAAAGTGAACTGTATCAATTAGAAAGGATGTTAAAATGTCAGCCTCACTCTTTTATGAATTCTCCACAAAGTAGAAATAAAAATAGAATGATGGCTTAGAAATTAAAGCTCCTCAACGTTCTATGTACAGATCGGTATTCGGTAAGATTGCAATTGTTTAGATTCTTAAAATAATAAAGAGCTTACATTTTCTGTAGGGTGAAGATTTAACTCACAGAATCATCAACAGCCATAGTGTTTTTCTGAAGTACCGAAGGTTCGGTGGTTGAGTGGTAAGGCGCTTGACTTCCAAACCGGGGTCTTGGGTTCGAATTCTGGTGATTATTACTTTCGGGATCTTTAGGGCGCATCTGAGTCCACCCAGCTCTAATGTGTACCTGACATTAGTTGGGGAAAAGTAAAGGCAGTTGGTCGTTGTGCTAGCCACGTGACACCCTCGTTAACCGTGGGCTATAGAAACAGATGACCTTTACATCATCTGCCACATAGTCCTATAAGAAAGGGAACTTGTTTTGAATCGATTGAAATGGTATATTAGAGTAAGTGAACACAAATGGTTTCATTGTCCAGTTGTCACAGTCTTAGTTGACATTGCATGATCTAAAGTTCACGTCATGTTAAGAGTTTAAAAGACACGTGGAATTCCTGTTGTAGAAAACAGGAAATAGAATGAATAAAGTTGACTTTGAGTCAAGTCAAGTCAAGTCAGTAAGGTCTTGCTCCCGGTACAGGAAGGTTGGACGTCTCTTCCTGGACTGGTGTATATATATGTATATAGCATGAAAGTCGATGGACTAATGATTGTTGATTAATAATATTTGAGAGTTGATTTCATAATGTGCTTATTGGATATTAAGATATTATTCGTATTTCAATGGATATCTATAGTTGAAGCTCCAGTGTCACTAGTAGTAATTGTTCTTATTGTTACCCGCTGAGATGCGGACGTGATTTGTGACTGACAGACATGATTGATACTTTTGATACCGCTGTTATGCGGATAGGATTGTTATTATTTCTTGACTTAATGTAGCACTAACAAGGAGTGCAGTATATTATTATTATGTTGTAAATAAACTTTATGTTGTCTGCTGAACGGACTTGAGTCAGTCGTATAGTGTTTGTCTCGTCACGTGTCTAGAGTACTTCAGGAAGTAAGAACCCAGTATTACACCATTCAATCAGTCTCTAATATTCAACGTTCATTTACACCAGTCTATTTATTTATAGCTGTGGAACACAATGTTTTTGTAGTGTATGTACGTGTTTCTGATTTAACCCCCATGAAAAAGGTGCGCAGGATGGTTTGGTTGTGTAGGCTGAATAGATTCTGATAAAATCACGAGATGGTTTGTCGTAGTTCAAGTTGATAAAGACTGGTGTATGAGTTGAAGGAGAGACCAAGAAATGGACGTGAGACAGAAAAGGGACCTAAAAATAGACAAAAAGTACCTAATTGTATCTCTACTAAAGAACTTTCTAACAAATTGGGTAAACCCGTTTTCACAGCATTTTATATTTGATATGAAAATGTCGGCTAAACGGGTGAATCCATTTACACAATTGACTTTTATTTATGTGACAAAATGTTTTTAATAATGTGAATGGAACATTCATCTTGTATGACATAAATTTTTATCCAAACTAGTAGATCAATAATACCCAATCTAAGGCCCTCAGGTCGCGGGTCATATCCGGAAAGTTCATAAATACAGATTCTATTGAGTTGTGTTATATAAGAAGCTTGTTCGTGTTTAATTCAAGTTGTACATTCAGAATGTAATACGCCTGCAGCGGTTTAGTTGTACTAGCTGTTGTGCTAGCTGTTGTAGGATACTAGCTGCTGTACTAGCTGTTGGGACTAGACTAGAAGCCAATGACCGAGAATCAACACACACTAAAAAGAAATATTACATGTAAAAAAAAATATTTGATTATTTTCATATTTTACAAGATTCGGACGATTTAAAACTTTATGGATTTATTTAACATCTTTCAAGTGCCATTGTTAAGTCTGTCTGTTAATTCTATATGTTTGATAAGTGTCTATGCATATTTTAGATAGCTTCGGTGTAAAGTATAGCTTACAATTTAAATGTATACACATCTAGATTGAAAGAAATGAAGAAATATGTAAAACAGAAAAATGTGTGTTAATTCTTCCAAATCTCTGTCTCATATTCACATCAAATACCCGGAACGAAAGGTTGACACAGTTAGGTTCTAGAGGTTCCAAGAATGCCTTCAGAGGACCCTGATCTTATTCGCAAGGCGTCTCAAGGACCGGAATGGTTTGAGCACCAGAAAACAACTATTTGAAGTTCAAATCTGCAGTTAATCGTATTCATATTGTACTCCCTAGATTTGTCAATGGCGTAAAATGTAAAGAACCATTGAACTAACAAGACAGAAGTCTGCTAGGCGTCCCATAGCTCAGATACACTGAATAATGGCTCTCTGGGCACAAGAATCATTGGGATAATCCTTTAGCACAAAGGAGCTTGTCATAGAATCTAGTTACACTCGTAGTCCACCGTGTAGGTAACATATTTAAACAGATACATCATAACTACTTTTATGCAAATAGAAATATTCCCCCCTCAGCCCCTCCCCCACCATTGGTACCCGAACAGAGTTTCGTTTATCCCTTACGATTGTGTAAAGTGTGATATTGAACGCTCTTCATTAATGAGTATAATAGATGTAGGATAAAATGCTACATGATTAGGCTTGTAGATCTACAGTGAGAGAGGAGAGAGAGAGAGTGTGTGTGATTGAAAGTGAGAGAGAGAGAGAGAGAGAAAGAGAGAGATGAGATGAGATGGGCCAGACTTTGAAAAAAAAAAGTTAGGTTGGAAAAATAAATTGACTTAAATAAAATAATGCATTGTGGTCAGAAGTAACGAGGGTCGGATGTGCCCCGTGGTCTGTAGTTTGGGCATCACTGGAGTAAGGTAAACACACACACACATGTGAATAGTAACAAAATATGTTTGAGGGTTGACTAGACTGGAGTAAAGAGTAACATAGAAAATATATCTGCGATCCAACATTTAAACAATCAACATCTAGAGATACTTTCATATACACCAGTGATTCCCAAAGTGGTCTATATAGACCCCCAGGGGTCTACGAAGACTTCCAGGGGGTCTACGTAAGTGAAAAAATAAATTGGGGGTCTATGAGAGGTCCACGGGGGTCTACGATAATAGATTTCATTTAAAGCAGATCATTTTAATTTTTACATTCATTTAATGTAATTATTTTATACAGTAATATATGATTTTTATCTTGGTAAATAATTTAAATATATATCCTGCTAATCAAACCAAAGAATTGTCTCAATACTTATTTAAAAATTTTAATTTTGTCTACATGTAACAAATGTTTAACAAAAAGAAATGTACACTGTCCAGCGTTGATTATTTAAAACTGGGATTCATTCCTTCCTTGTCAAACAAGCGGTTGCCTAAGTGACTTTTTAAAAATAATGATACGAAACCAATTGCTAGAGGATCATCTAAGACAATGTCACCCTGACAAAATAGATAAAGATTTAAAAATTTTCTAGCACTCAAAGCTAAAGTTAAGAATAGACCCACACAATCTCACTTCAACATCATATATATATATATAGAAGATGTTGGTTTGTGAGCGTCTTACAATATCTCTTTACTTATAGCAAAATACGGAAACATAGGTAAAACATTGATTTTACCAGCCGTTGTAGTTGTGAAAACTGTTTTACACACACCTACATCTGATATTATTAAAAGAATTTCTTTAAGCAAAAATACAGTTCAAGGGCACATCGGTGGCATGAGTTATCAAATTAAAAGCTTCTTATGTGATTCTTTGCAAAGGAAATATATACAGTTTGGGATCAGTTTGGGACCAGTGGCGTCACAGGCTCTGATGGGGTGTAGCGCTGTGTGCTGTAAACTGCCTAGGGGTCGCCAGCTCCTTATTTTTCCTCAGGGTTGACCCACGACAGCTTTCCCATGTTTGGGAATAGTTGCAAGGCAGCAGATTTTTAAATTCAGTTTTCCTTCTGCTATGTGGCTAATGAGCTCTTCCTGCTTGAAGCCTACTGGCTAAGGCGGCAGTTACTCGCCTTCGCCCCTTCTCCTTTAGTGAAAACAGTTCGGCGGACACGTGAAAGATACACGAGAAACTCTTTGCGAAAACTTTTACAATGATACTTAAAACAAATTAATTAATTAATATTTATTGTTTGAATGTCTTCTTCATAGAATGTATGAAACATGACATCCATAGGAACAGATGATAAGCCTGGGTAAAAAAATATTTCCAGTGTGTTTGATGATTCCAGCAATACATATTTAATTGGTTAAATTTGAATTTTGTCAATAAAAATGAGTTATTATTTAATACTTTATATGTATTTTTAAATTGCATTTTCACTCTTCAACTCACTAAAATTAGAAATTAGTTTTAAAATAAATTGCAAAAAAAAAAAGCAATATAAGTTAAGCAGGGGGCCTACCGAAAAGCAGAAAACATGGCAAGGGGTCTACGAGACAAAAAAGTTTGGGAACCACTGATATACACCATGTCACTATATACATATAGCCTAGCTATACAGACATAACTTAAAACATTCAAAAGGCGCTGTCCACATTGGGATATGTGATTACAATTAAAGAATGTTCCCTTCTTAACACACCTCGATATTTACAAGCAATACGTAGATTCCGATACGTTGTCTTTGAAACTACTCTGGTGGATTCTGGATTTGAAATGTGGATCAGGCGAAGTCACACACTTATTTATATGAAGCAGATTCGGTCTACTTCTGTCTAGAATATCAAAGGGCTGCCACTCTGATAAACATTGCAGATAGTTTTAACCTCCCTTTTCATAATCAAATGAATCTTTTGTTAAGTCGAGCCCGACCAAGGTCCGTACCCGGGGTAGAGCGAGACCAGTGCTGCCTTGTCTTAAACCTTCTAATCCACTGAGTCAACGGATAACATTGCCAAGTGACGATCTCTTAATCCGGGCATTGCTTCCGATAGAATCTTAACTGCTAATGACTTCAGCTGAACAGATCTCCGGGTTACAAGGGGGATAGATGTAGCGGTCACTCTGAAGCAAATCAAGACGAACTTGTTTCTATTTCAACATAGTAGCATTCAGAACAAAGCAACCGGAAAGACGTACAAATAAGAGGGCGCTTCTCAGCAGACGTGAGCCGGGGGTAATAATTGTAGATTCTTTGTATTCCTGTTGTTTCAATAAGAAACCAGACTCGTTATTCACCATGCTCATAACCTTGCTATGGTGTCATGAAAAAAAATTCACGGCTTTAGAACCACTGGGTCTATTTCAAGCCAGGCTAAAAATACTTATAATCATTAAAATGAACATGCTGGCTGTTCAGAATACTGAAGCTTTATTATGTAATTATTTGAAGCCACACTTACTGAATGCAATGCACTGTTGAAGTGATACATAAGCCTTTATCCAACACAAAGTGAAACGTAGATGAAAATGCTATAGTAATAACTAGAAATATTACATTGTAATGTTTAAAATCACACTAACCTCAGTGGTGTATATTTTAGTAACTATAGACAAGACAAATGATCCCCAGCACGTCATAGTGTCTAGTTCTTCGCAATCCAACCAAAAATTATTAAAATAAGTTCTCTCCCTTCTTTTTAAATGACAAAAAAAATTCACAGAAAATATCAAATAACTTTCAAAATACTAATTTTAAAAAAAAATCGCTATCATAAGTAGAAATATGTGACTTTAGAATACATAGAAAGTCAGTTTGAGACTAGCCAGTTTTTAGAACTATTTCAATTAATTTATCGATGGTCCCGGGTTCAAATCCTGCCCGCTCCCATCCCCCGTAGTCCTGCGGGAGGTTTGGACTAGGAAGTAAACTATCTTCAACTCTGAAGGAACATCCGAAACATATTAAACATTTTACAAGCAAACATCATAGCAAGTTGTTAAAAAGCATTTACAACAAAGGGGACACTATTGCATTTTTAAACAGTTCATCTTTGAATTGAGTTACTTACCTTTATTTTCGTCGTAATTTTTTAGAATATGATAATAATAACAAATATTATAATGATAATAATAATAACAACAATTACCTTTAAGCCTCTATTTGAACTGCTGTTTCTTGATAAACAATAAAAACCAGCATTTATCCTCAAATTCAGAGAATTAATAACACACACATGTATATATATATATAATCTTAATGATTAACTAATTATAGAAATCTCTAAAGACATCCCATTGTAATGGACTCGAAGGGATGGTGACAACGGAACCTCGAGGCTACGAACATTTCTAAAAATATCCTCGATACCTACATCTTCAGAAAATTTCTCAGTATGGGCTCAAAAACTTGTGCATCGAATTTTAACACTTAATGTAAAAGTCTATCATTGGAAGATTTTAGCACTTAATATAAAAGCCTATCATTGGAAGATTTTAGCACTTAATGTAAAAGTCTATCATTGGAAGATTTTAGCACTTAATGTAAAAGTCTATCATTGGAAGATTTTAACACTTAATGTAAAAGCCTATCATTGGAAGATTTTAACACTTAATGTAAAAGTCTATCATTGGAAGTTTTTAGCACTTAATGTAAAAGCCTATCATTGGAAGATTTTAACACTTAATGTAAAAGTCTATCATTGGAAGATTTTAACACTTAATGTAAAAGCCTATCATTGGAAGATTTTAACACTTAATGTAAAAGTCTATCATTGAAAGATTTTAACACTTAATGTAAAAGCCTATCATTGAAAGATTTTAACACTTAATGTAAAAGCCTATCATTGAAAGATTTTAACACTTAATGTAAAAGCCTATCATTGGAAGATTTTAACACTTAATGTAAAAGCCTATCATTGAAAGATTTTAACACTTAATGTAAAAGCCTATCATTGAAAGATTTTAACACTTAATGTAAAAGCCTATCATTGGAAGATTTTAACACTTAATGTAAAAGCCTATCATTGAAAGATTTTAACACTTAATGTAAAAGCCTATCATTGGAAGATTTTTTAACCCGCTTCCCCCCCCCCCCCCAGCACGAGAAAGAATCCTAGTTAAGCGTGTGTCTAGAGCTACTAGACTTATAATCTTTCAATGGTGGGAAAAGAATTACTAGCTTGTTAGCCACACTGAGAAAACTCTGGTTTGACGCTATAATTTTTTTAAGTATAAAAAGAAATTTTTAAAATTTGGATAGAGAATTAGAATATACTAGTCGACCGGCGGCGTAGCATTCGCCGCTATTTTGCAGGGCCGGCCTTAGGTGACCGCAGTGGGCTACGCACTTATGCGACCGCAGTGGGCCCCGCACTTTCATAGGACCCGCGCTAATTCTATGTGTATTAAACCATTGTATAATTCCTGAAATTACAAAATATACGAAAAAGTCCTGAAAATATCCGTAAATTATTACAATCTTTAGAAAACTCAAACAAATCTCCTGAAATATATGGTATATATATCAATATATATATATATAGGCCTATATAGTCTAGATATACCTATCTATCTATCTATTATATATATAATAGATAGATAGATAGGTATATCTAGACTATATGTCTTCGGGTATTTCCGGGTATTACGAATTCATTCAAGAGTTTAATAAATTTGGCATATGTTTAGGAACATTTTGCACATCCTGTTCTAAATCTAGATCTAAATGAACATTATAAAGTCTAGTAGCTCTATACATTTGTTTAAGCAGGATTCAGGAAGGGGGAATAGGGCGGGTTCATAAACATATATGTCTATGGGCGTTTTTTTTTTTAAATCCATTTTAACCACCTAACATTCATTGGTTTTAAATTTTAAAAAATAATCGCCTTACAAGTTGTGTAAAGGAGGTAGGCCCCTATAGTCTTTGATTTTTTTAAAGTATCCTAAAACGTTTTTCTTAAGAGATAAATTCCCTTTTTATTCTGGTAAAGTTTGAATCACAAGATGACAATTTCAAGTATTGACTAGCAGACAAAGGAGATCACGACGACACAATAAGAAGGGTAACTTTGTCATTACTGATTCATCTTCTCCTCAATTATACATGATTATTAGAGGATCTAATTCAAGGCTCCACAACAACTAGCTCGAGAGCGCAATTCGCACAACAAATTGAGCAGAGATAAAAGTATGCAAATTGAGAGTGAGATTATCTAATAATCATTAGAGCACTTAACGACGCTTGGTGGTACCATTTCGTCTGCTAAAATTAAATAGTAGAGTCTATTCAAAACAACACGCTCAACTGAATTACAAACAGTGATGATTTTTGACTGACTTCTGTGATCTAAAATACGGAATGATTTGATGATATAGATGTAAGAACATTCCCTCTGGTATTATTGAAAAGCCAATTATTCCAACAAACCCTCGGGGATTATTGATAATCCAACTATTCCAACAATCCCTCGGGGATTATTGATAAGCCAACTATTCCAACAAGTCGTTATTGTTTTATTGTGACAGACTCTAGTCTAGTTAAACGTACTGTTGGTAGCTGGAACTCACCATGTCAACTAACACAATGTCTTACTCTAGTACCAACTTAACACACCTCAGCTCAAGTGACAACGACCAGACAGATATTGTTACAACCTTCCAATTCCGCTTGGCTAACCTAGTTATCAACTGTGTTCTCATTAACATTATCTGCCTCTTAGGGCTCTACTCCAATCTTTTAAACCTAATCATCCTGTCCCAGCACAGTTTCAAAAGCTCCACCAACATCCTGCTTGTCTCCCTTTCGTCCTGTGATCTGGCCTATGTCATGACGACCATCTTGAGGCGGAGCTCTTGTATTCTCTCTCTACTGGACGAAGCTGCGGCACTCACAATGGAGGCGATCCAGTCCGCCTTTTTTCTATCACTAAACACCGTTTTCAAAAAGATATCGTCTGGACACATTCTTCTCATCTCGTTGGAAAGGTTGGTCGCTGTTTACTCACCGCTTCAAGTTTCCCGCCTGTTTTCGGCAAAAAGCACCGGAAGTTGTCTGATTCTCCTGACTCTCTTCTGGATAAGTTTAGTTTTCCCACTTTTCGTTCCTCTTTTTCGCTTTGATTGGGTTTACGATAGCAACTTGAATCGGACTGTCGGGTTTGTCACATTTTCAGAGTACGTGTTGGAGAATTGGGATGTTTTCAGTATTTTAAACATTGTAAATGACTGGCTTAAAGGTCCAGTTCAGTTCATTGTAATAACGTGGGCCTCAGCGTGCACCTTGATGAGACTTGCAGACTATGATAGGAAGCGTGTCACGATGGGGTCACTGAATCGCCTGCTTGACGTCCGAGTGGCCAAAATGCTTTTGGTGGTGTGCTTGGCATATCTTCTGACGTCTTGCCCGACAATGATATCAACAATTTTGTACTTACTCCGTGAGGACCTAATGTCCAGTTCTGGCGGGCAGTCTAGACTCGCTGACCTAATGGAAATGTTGAATGACCTTCTTGGAACTATTGGATCCTCTATCAATTTTTTCATATACATAAAAATGTCTACCAAATTTAGGGCGACTTATTTGAGCCTGGGTCGAAAAACCTTACGAAATGTAGACATCCCACATTAGAATGTGACAAGACCTACAATTATTTTTTTTATTTGAGTCTAGAATATAATTGCATTGTCTTATAGGCTTATTTTCATTGCAGATTTTTTTTACAATTTGTACTATAAGCTTCAACTTTATGGGTGTAAATGTTTTAAAAAAAAGAAAGAAAGAAAGGTTCAACAATAATAATAAGGATGTTCAGCCTTATCAAAATCTGCCTACCTAGGTTGCCTTAACCAAGTTGCAAAATTAATTCACCAACACTTGACTTGACACATAATTGGATCAATATTAATATACCTTCTTATTATAAATACTCGCCACAAGAGGCTCTCGAGTCTACTGATCACTTATTATTCTGGGATAGGCCTAAAAAACGGTAGATCTGATTTGCTGTTTATTGATAATTAAGAAAAGCCGCTACCATTATTGATAGCACCGTACCACTGTCTCATAATTTAAGAAAAACTGAATGGAAAAAACAACGTAATATGGAAATCTAGGTTTGTATCGAATTTATTTTCTAATAGAAACTCTTAAATTTCACTTATTATCCGCTTCCCTACCCAAACTTGGCCCGCGAAATCCGTTTCGCATAGGGCTCCACAATTGTTATTAAATATAAATATACATAGTAGATTACTTGTTCTCTTTCCATGACTTCTTGGTCACAATGGTTAAGTCCGGCGCTGCTATTTAGTGTTTGTTAAATGTTTGTTTGTTAAATGTTTGTTTGTTAAATGTTTGTTTGTTAAATGTTTGTTTGTCAAATGTTTGTTTGTTAAATGTTTGTTTGTTAAATGTTTTACATGTTTCGGGTGTTCCTTCAGAATCTAAGATAGTTTACTTCCTAGTCCAAACCTCCCGCAGGACGAAGAGGGATGGGAACGGGCTGGGTTTGATAAATCCAAACGACATTCCAGCGCGCAAACCTCCCGCAGGACGAAGAGGGATGGGAACGGGCTGGGTTTGATAAATCCAAACGACAGTCCAGCGCGCAAACCGCGGAAAAAAATACCTGTTCTCCCCCCCCCCCTCTTTTTTACGTGAGGTAGAAATAAATAAAGAGTGACTTTCTTGGTTACAACGGTCCGGCCCTGCTATTTTGTGAAAGCTTGTTCTCCCCCCCCCCCCTTGTTTTTTCCTGGGGGGACTATCCGCAGAATTAAGAGAGTGATCTTTCCTTTACTTCTTGTTTAAACTCTTGAGGGAAGAAGAGAATTATATATATAGATAGATATTTTGCAAAATCCGGAAAATATTGAATATATTGAATATGTCTTTTCTTTTTAGCGGCCCCCGAAAGAAGAAAAGACGCTATTAGGTTTGTGTGAACTGTCTGTCGGTCCGTCTGTCCATCCGACCGTCCCGTTTAGATCTCAGAAACTAGAAGAGAAAATGAAAATCGGGCATCATGATATTTTAGATCATGCAAAGTTCTGATGTAACGGCTACTTTTTTCTTTTCCGAAAGGGAACCATCTAATTTTTATAATTACACATACAAGCAGTTTTTTTCATAAAAATACACTACTTTTACAACTATTCACTATTAATAATTAATAGTAACAAACACGGGAGGCAATCTAGAAGGAGTGATTGACTATGCCCATATTTTTAACCTATTTTTTCAAACGGTTTTAGATTTTTTGTCAAAAATATTTTTGACATTTGTATAGCTAAGTTATGTAAGTTCTGTTATACTAACTACTGCATTTACACACACAAAAAACTTTTTTTAAAAGAGAAAAATTTATTTAGTATGCATACAAGTTGGACATAGTCTAAAACAACAATTAATAGGTCGTTTTTTTCATATTATCGCGTGAACTGCAGCTCCGCATTGCAGAACTGTACACTTAATACAGGATTTTTTTTTTAATTTCTTTTCTTTACGGAAAATTTTTTTTCTTGAGGATTTGAATAAGAGATTGACCCTTTACAAAACAATTAGATCAATTAGATATTCATTAAAAGACGTAAGTTAGGCTAGGTTCACATCAAACTTCACATTCACTTTCACCTATCCTTTGGTCTGCTAGACCGCTGGAGCACCACACAAGATCTGTCAACCTTCTTTCTCCATTCTTCTCTGTCATTTGTCTTTGATCGAATTTCATTGTGATGTTCTTTATGAAAATATTGTAACTTGCCTTTTTACCCGCCTGGGTGGACCACTTCGGGGGCCGATTTTGAGTTTGTGTTTCTACACATACTGTCTTTTTAACCTTGTTTATAACTTCACGGACCTTGTTGTGGGAGCTTAGCCTAGTTAAGCCTACAATGCTGCACCCAGACCCCATATGGCTAAGGGGTGGGCGCTAACGATTTTTTTTTCGCTAAAAAATACCTCTTCAATATGAAAAAAAAAGCAAATTATACACTTAAAATGTTAAAAACAAAGCAAATTATACACTCAAAATGCTATGAGTGTAGTCAAAGGGGTTTTGAGTTTAAACTCCCCTCAAGTGGTGGGGTTTAAATCCCCGGCCAACGGGTTTTGAAGCTAAAAAATACATCTTCAATGTAAAAAAAAAATAAAAAGCAAATTACGCCCTCAAAATGCTATGAGCGTTGCCAAAAGCGGTATTGAGTTTAAACCCCCATTCAGCGGGGTTTGATGCTAAAAAAAATACCTCTTCGATATAAACAAGAAAATTACACACTCAAAATTCTATGAGCGTAGCCAAAGGGGTTTTGAGTTTAAAGCCCTCTCCTCCGGATGGCTTTGAGTTTAAAATGCCCCTACAGAGCGTTTTGAGGTGGAAAAACTTCATCTTCAATATTATTCTAAAGCAGTTACCTAATTCTATGAACGTAGCTAATGGGGTTTTGAATTAAAAAAAAAATAACTCCAGAGATTTTTTAGTTTAAATCCCCTAACAAATGAGTTTGACGATACAACTTCCCTTTTCGATATAAAATCTAAAGCAAACTACAGTCACCTAATTCCAAGAGCGTATTCAAGAGAGGTTACACATTTCTAGCAGTGGCGGGGCTCCATTAATAAAGTGCAGTGAATAGTCATCTGCCGAAATTGAAAAACACTAAATGTGGCTCAATAAAGATGGCTAAGAAAGATTTTAGGAGTCAGTTATAGAGATCAGGTCTAAATCAAGGAAATCCTATGCCGAACTGGGAGTAAGATTGTGACAGAGAGTCGCATGAGGTTTGCGGGACATGTTCTTCAACAAAATGAATTACGCATACTAAAGGTTGCAATGACATCCTAGTACAACTTGGCGCCACACATTCACGGAGGTCCTCAAAGCAGGTGTGAAGAGGCTTCAGACATTACCAGAAACAGATTTTTTGTGGAAACAGCTTAACGGCAAATGCACCGAACGGCGCGGTAGGGTTTAAGTCAGTAAGAAGAGCACATTAGGTTTTTGAAATAAAACTTTTCAATAGCAGGAAAATGCACTGTAGATACCTCAGAATATGCATTTTGTTGGCTTTCAATATCAGAAATAGTGCTTGACCCCGCGCTGGGAGAGCTCCTATCGCTCCCCCAGACTCCTTTGCTAGCAATGGCGGGGAGTCTACAATTTTCCACTAACTCCAGGAAGAACCTATACTAGGGCACAATAAACATCTTCCGAAAGAATGAAGGGTCAGAATGTAATAAAGATTATGTACACACATACATACTATGAAATTTTTTTTTCGCGGTTCTATGAGGAACACGTACATATCTAGTTTAATAACCGAGTTAACTTTTGTCACTTTTCTATAGATCTAGATATAGAACTTTTCTTCTATGTTTGTTTTCGGCTATTGTCGGTAACTGCTCAATGCATAATCTGTTTACCGTTTTGTTGTCTGCTAAAGCTATGAAGTATGACATGATTATGATTTGAAAGAAGAAAATAGTTTAGCGTCTAAAGGTAAAATCTAGACGAGATATATGAAACTAATGATGGTTTATTGTATTAAATATTTGAGTAACACATTAATCTGTCATTATACCTTTTATTGGACAATTTTTTAGATCTACTAAAAAGAGATGTTAAAATTAAAATGTGTTTTTTTGGCATAATTTTTTACTTTGTCTTTTAGTAAAAAGACAGTCACCTATTTTCGACTATAAATACAAATAATAATAATCTTTAAATAATGACTAATGTCCTAATGGGACCGTCGGGAATACAAAATTAAAGAAAAAATCTAGTGGCATTATTTTGATTATAATTATCCGACTTACTTAAAGACTTACATTTGATTTGTATCTATCTTAGTATCTAGATCTAGCTAGTACTACTTCAACTACTTGTACTGTAACTGTAGATCTAGTCTAGGCCTAGGTGTAGGAGTGTAGGTACTTTAAAGTTTAAAGTAGTCTAGGACTAATGATACTAATGTCCTAATGGGACCGTCGGGAATACAAAATTAAAGAAAAAATCTAGTGGCATTATTTTGATTATAATTATTCGACTTACTTAAAGACTTACATTTACATTTGATTTGTATCTCTATCTTAGTATCTAGATCTAGCTAGTACTACTTGTAGATCTAGTCAAGGTGTATGAGTGTAGGTACTTTAAAGTTTAAAGTAGTCTAGGACGACTAGGGCTAGATCTAGATCTAGAATTCATTCACTAGAGTAGAATGTCACTAGATCTAAGTCTAGACATGTAACAATTGTAAGTGTAAGTATTGTATTATGATAATATTGTAAGGAAAGGTAATGAGTAATCATAATGGTAATACTGTACTAATAATAGATCTACATATTCATGATATTGTCATATATTTGATATAATTCTAGATCTATATAATATTATTATATATAGATCTATTATTATATTGCTTTAAACTGTCTGAGTCAGTCAAACTAAAACTAAAGAGACTTTTAAGTCAAAGTGACTAAACTAACGAACAAGGTTGAAGGTTGAGTCTAGAATAGATCTACTCCTAGATTCTACTATTTCTAGATATATCTATGATCAGTAATCAGTCTATCTATGGAAGTTAAGCCACAGTTTAGGATGTTTAATTAATAATAACGAATGATGTCAAATGATGTGTAAATGATCACAACAACAAACACAAATAAATGTAGAAACTTTCAAACATTTGTCTGGCCTTGGATTCGCTTAGATAAGATATTCTGCAAAAACTCAGTCTAGTTCTATCTCTATGTTAACTGGTCCGTCGCCTTCCTGCCATTATTCAGGCAATCCCTGTCATATCAAAATCTAGCATGTCAATACACTTCCCAGACCATTGTTATTCCAGGTTTACTACAAACCCACCTACAGGTGAGACAAAGGACACCTAGCTCTCCTCTTGTTCCAGAATGCCAGATATCTATTGCTTTGGGTGTAAGGAAGGCTTTTCTCTATCTAAACACTTTGTTTTAAACATGTTTCTGATGTCCCTTCAGATTTGTAGATTATTAGATAGATCTTCTTTGTAGCCCAATGCCAAACCTGCCACTGAATGGCGAGGCAGGGCTTAAATACAAGGCCATCAAGACCATCAAACAACAGTCCAGAGTGCATACCACACAACAAGGCAGCTATCGAGTGAAACTTTTCCCCTGAGAATGCTGATGCAAAGTATTTATTTAAAATATTTGCTTTAGTTTTATTTTATCATTACCGGTATGTGTTAAGTTATCATCTCCTTTTAATGGAGCTTCGCCTATTTATATATTCTTAGATTTTATATAGGAACACAGATTTTTATTGTTTTTGTGTCCCTAACTTTCTAGTATATATATCAAATATAAATTAAAAGCTATATATATATAATATAATATAGAATAAATAAATAATATATAGATAGATATTGATATATATTTACATTTAAATTTCCAAGGTAACACTGTTACAAACTTTTTTATTATCACACACACCCCTTTACACTTAAAAGCCTAGATTTCACTATGGTCCATTAAATATTAGTGTACTACATTTTATCATATAATACTTTTCAAACAGAAATAAATTTCTGTATAATAAACACTGGAAAGAAAAATATATACACTTGACTGGAATAAATCCAGAATTTTTAGGAATTGGGGCATATTTCTTTTTTTTTTCAAAAACTCTAACCCTAAGTATATATATATGCAAATATGACAGTAAGCTCTTCAAAATCAACACTAACAGTTGAGAAAAAGTGGCACTGGATCAATCCACATGGATAGCTAGCATAACGGATGGGTCCTGGATTGCAGATACCAGCCTGTGACCGCATCTGTGTATCAAGGATTGGCCTGTTTAGTCACACAAGAAGTTGCAAAGAGATATGATTGTCTCTTGAGATATATATAATATATATTTATAAATGCATACATATATATACCTATCATTGGCCTCCTTCAGTCGTAGAACAACTATGGTTTATCTCAGAGCACACTTCCTCGTGTGGCTGTGGAGCCCTTTTTTGGAGAGACACTCCCGTCCACAGATAGCGCAGATTAAGGTGGCTTTTGCTTCGGTGGTAGAGGAGCTGGCCGTTTTTCGGATTGTATGTTTTTCTTCCTGAGCTGAGACCCATGTACTTTCACTGTCCATAGCTTTCTTGGTCACTGTCTCTCTCCATCTGTTGCAGTCTAGAGCTATGTCTTCCCAATTGTCAGTATTGATGTTCACTGATTTGAGGTCATGATTTATTACATCTATGTAACGGAGGTGGGGGCGACCAGTTTTTCTTGTGCCAGTCGCGAGTTGTCCATATAGGATGACTTTCGGGATGCACTTGTCCTCCATCCGGCGAACATGTCCAAGCCAGCTCAAACCTCTGAGGGCTGTAAAGATGCTGGGAATGCCTGATCACGCAAGGATGTGACATTCAAGATCCTACGGAGACATCTCAAATGGAATGAGTTCAGTTTTCTCTCTTGCTTTGCGTAGGTGGTCCATGATTCACTGCCATACAGCAGTGTACTCATAACGCATGCCTTGTAGACTTCCATTTTGGTCACCGTAGTTAGCTTGTGGTTTTCCCAAACTCTTGGCCTGAGTCTAGCGAAGATTGAGGCACACATATAAATATATGTCAGAAAAAAATTCCTCTTCAGCAGCTGGGGGTCTAGCACTGTAAGCTACATGCTCAAATTGACAGTTCACTATCTATCCTATTAAAAATGGCAGTTCATATTAAGTGAAATAAAATAAAGTGTGCATGACAATCAAGGCACATTTAGCATAAGTAAGTCTTTATTTGGCTTCTTGTAAGATTATCTTCATATTAAGCTAAACCTCTAGTAATAGTCCTGTCTAAACCTTTTGAATAATGCTTTCGCTTGATAAATATTCAAATATGAATTTATAGGCCCTAAGTACATGACAAATACTTGTTTTTTTCTCTAGGAAAAAAGATACCTTCATCTCATGTTATACAAATGCACCAAATTCATTTTTTTTTTAAATTTTGCATATGATTATTAAAAAAAAACTGTCTCTCTAGTTATAATGAAATATTAATTTTTAATATTTGAAAAATATATTAAATGTAAAGAGAATACAGTGTCAACATTCTCATAGTCAAATTTTATGCATTTATTTGTGTTTAAATTTGTTTTAATATATTTTTATTTCATTTTGCTGTCATTGGACGAGTGTAATATTATTTTTTAATCATGTGCATCAATAACTCCCCTACAGATGCCAGGAAGGGTTAAAGTTCGTATATTGGGAGCAAGAGATTTGCCAGTAATGGATAGAGCTAGTGAACTCACTGATGCTTTTGTAGAGGTGTGTTGTAGACAATCATCTTTTAGTTAATCTCTAGAAACAGTTGTTGTTTTTTTTAATAATTAATGAATCATTTGGTAAAGAACTGCAATCCCTTTAAATTGTACAGTCACAAGTTAAACAAAATATTTTTAAAAAATTGAAAGTCGCTTTTCTATATTTTTTAAAGTTTTAAATAATCTCTTGGTAGATCCGTTTTGGTGAAGAAACATTCAAGACTGATGTTTGCAAAAAGTCACTGAATCCACAGTGGAACTCTGAATGGTTTAAGTTTGAGGTTTGTACAACTAATCAATTTTCATTTTGTACTCTGTCTTTTCTGTACTAGTATATATCCAGAGTGCAATGGTTTTATTTGTATACTCAACTGTATGTTGAATAGCGAATTCTGGTCTCAATGTTAGAACACAACTAATGCATAAATAGTTTTGTTTGACAGGTTGATGACGAAGTATTGCAGGATGAACCATTGGATCTCAGGTATTTGTTCACTTCATAAGTCATACAAAATGATGTTAGTATCTGTAGAGAATAAGTGAAGGTGGTTGCTGTAATAGCTATTGATGCGAGTTCTGAGTTGACTAGTCAGGTTTTAATACATATAACATAGCTAGGTGACAAACTAACCCAGCACTTACTGAAATTTTACTTTAATCAGTTTGATAAAATGTTAAATTTTGATAATTGAATTGAATACACAATAATCTTGTAAACCATAGAAATGGATGACTTTATAATAATTAGTTCTTGTACTTTGTTTCAATACTTTCCAGAGGATACATTTATTTATAAATGTGTTTTGTTGTTTTTTTCCAGGATTTTAGATTATGACACTTACAGTGCTCATGATCCCATTGGAAAAGTGTACATAGATTTGAATCCATTGTTGTCAAGAGAAAACTCCAACATCATCAGTGGATGGTTTCCAATTTATGATACAATGCATGGTAAAAAGACTTAAAAGTTCAATCTTTAAAATCCTAATATAATTGACTATGTCTTCATAAATCTAGATTGATATTCTTAAATGCATTTGAACAGTGGAAAAAAATCTTATTTAATTTGTCCCTGTAGGTCTTAGGGGAGAGCTGAATGTGCAAGTTCGTGTTGAGTTGTTTAGTGATTTCAATAAATTTAGACAATCTTCATGTGGAATTCAATTCTTTTGCAGTAGGTTGTTTTTTTTTTTAAATTTTGCTTGAAACTAAACTTCATTATATTAACTCATAAAATGTTTTGAAAGATTGAAAAAGTTAATAGTGTTAGTAATAGAAATAACTCTTCAGGCTGTGAAGTTCCATGTGGCTGGCGTATTCAGAGTATACTGGGCTTTGTTGAAGAGCTTGTGGTGAATGATGACCCCGAATATCAGTGGATAGAGAAGATTCGAACTCCCCGGGCCTCAAATGAAGCCAGACAGAGACTGTTTTCGAAACTTTCAGGTTGATACATTTGTACTTTTACTTTGTTTCAGCATTTAAGCTGCTAAATTGTATTTTGTGAGAGATAGAAGAATATAATTATATTAACTTGTATAAATTTTTTCTAAATGTTCTAAAGGTACACTGCAGAGAAAGTTGGGAGTGAAAGTCATGGAAATGGGTGGCAATGCAGTCTTAGGGTAACAATGAACATTTCTAGAACTAAGAGTTATCTATTAATGACCTTGTTAAATCAAATATGTCAGATATAAAAATTTATAAGTCTTTGATTTTTATTTTTTATTTTTTTTTGAACATGCTAAAATGTTGACCAAATTTGGCTGATTTCTTTTGTCTTTGATACAATCATTACTAATTTTATGAATTTTTATTTTTTGCCCATGTAAAGCTTACAATATTTCTTCATATTGTTATAGATTTTACAGAATTCTTACAAAGACAATGTGATTGAAGATAGAAATTTTATCTAGATAATATGTAAACATTCTTTTTATATTGAATTTATGTTGTAGTCTATCATTGAAACATGAGTTTCTTTGTTTTTCTCAGTTATTTCCAGAACTTTGACCTGGAAGGAGAGTCTGGTGTGGTTGTGAGAGGCATTGGTACAGCTGTGGCTCTTATAAGACTCCATGTTGGACAGTTATCTCCTGCAGTGCCTCTATCATCTTCTGTGTCACCTATCAAAGAGTGAGTAAATATAAGTAGACATTAAAGCCTCCACCCTCAGTTTGTTTTCAAAAGACAGAAGCTGTATTTTATTGATTTGTTAAGAATACAGTTTAGAATCACTAGATCTTACTCTACACTAGGTTCATTGCTGCTCTTTGCTGTCAATAGCAAAAGGTTTCAATTAGGAACATAAAACTGTTTCACCAAGCTTAAATGATTACTTAGTTATTATGTCATTCAGACTTTATTAAGCTTCACAGTTTTGTACCTTGGAGTTTTATTCTCTTGTTGAGCCTTGCAGGCTAAATTAATAATTTACCAAGGGGTTGAAGATTATTTATCACTTCGTCCTTATCTAGTTCTCACAAAGTTGTCATCTGTTCCCATTGTATGCCAGTTGAATCATGAGTACATTAGTTGACATTTAGAGTACACTAAACATGACAATACATTGTTCTTTGAAATTATTTTTGGAAGATTTAGTTTCAATGAGGAAGTCTAGAATGGAGTAAGTTTTTGTACATTAAAAAAATCCACTTAGATATGTGAATTACTTTTTGTGTTTATTTAATTATGAATTAACATTTGAGGATAGTCTTAATTCTAAATATTTTATCATTTTTGGTTAAATACTAGTACACATGCACTTAGTCTACTTCATATAGCTATTGTAATATTCATTTGGCTTCTGTCTGACCTTTGTAAGTTATTACTTGATTAAAATTTCAACAAAAAAAAACAAAAAAACAATTCTTTTCAAGACATTGTAACAAATGAAAAATAAAATCATAATCTTAACCATGAACTGTAGATTTAAGTTATTACCTCCTTATTACCTGTCACTATTTGTGAGCTCACAAAAAAACTTATAGTAAAAGAAAAAGACCATTCCTTGCTGCTTTAGGTGAGTGTTAGAGGTAACAATTTTTTTTTGACTTATTCTCCATTGTTGTAGTAAGTTAAAATTAGCATAATAAAATACTCATCTAGATAATCATGAAATTTAATTAATCTTTACATCATTAACCTCTTACATATATAGCTACGAACAAAAAAAAATTATAATATTATAACTGAGAATAGCAGATAATATCTGTTAGTACTAAGTGTCAGACCAAACAGTTAACTATGATTGATTGTAACGGGAATTTCTCTCTCTCTCTGGCAGCCATAATAAGAGAACAACTCTTTTTTGAAACAAACAAAAATAAAATAAAATTTCATTACTTTCTATAAAAACACATATAAGGAACAAGTTTGTAGCTCAAACAAATGAACTGATCATAATAATTGAGATTCTACACCCACCCCCTCCCTTTTCCCATCTGCCTGACAATTGATAAAATCTCATAACAACCCTTCACATACTCACTTACCTGTAAAAGTGATCTCCAGAACATTCTACCAATTGGATGGACAACAACCCACATATCTTTTTTTTTTCATATTTCACTATTAAGCAAATATTTCACACCAATGAATGCACCAATGATAATATTTGAAAGAGTCACTGAGTTAGGCTTGATTGTACTTGCAACCGTGATGAAACACACTCACAATATCTCTTTTTTTTTCCTCTCGCTGTTGGTGAAGTTTATGGTAAAATTCTCATCATGTGTATATATACAAAAAACCTATATGTGGAAATATGTAAAAATCATTTGAATAGATGAGTGTAGCATTTGTATGTACACATTATATAGCTTGCCAGCTCAGTATCCAAAGTGATTGCTCTATCCCTGTGTTGCTTCAAGCTTTGACCAAATTAAGTCAACATCTGAGCATTATAGTGCACACCATAAAGCAGTCACCTGGTTTAATTACTATGCAATTTATTATGCAACCAAATGATGCCACTTAAAAAATGATCATGAGTCTGTTGTATAATAAATAGTATCATATTTTCACAGTGATCTGTATAAATGTTTTTCATTGAAGCTTTATTAGAAATGTACATATTATGGATAGGCTTGATACTAGAGGGGCTTGGTTAATCATCTTATTGTCTTAGACTCATCTTTTGTACCTTTCATTTTATTGTAGTGTCAGTGTCAAGACTTATCTAGCAATTGTTAAAATACAGTGTCAAGACTTATCTAGCAATTGTTAAAATACAGTGTCAAGACTTATCTAGCAGTAGTTATAATACAGTGTCAAGACTTATCTAGCAATTGTTAAAATACAGTGTCAAGACTTATCTAGCAATTGTTAAAACACAGTGTCAAGACTTATCTAGCAATAGTTTAAATACAAAGTGTCAAAACTTATCTAGCAATAGTTAAAATATGAAGTGTCAAGACTTACCTGGCAATAGTTAAAATACAAAGTGTCAAGACTTATCTAGCAATAGTTTAAATATTGTCATATCATATCATCTAGCAATAGTTGAAATATATCATTGCTTGATCACATGTACTCTATATATTATTTCAAGAAAACATCTGATTAAACGAGGACCATTTAAACTGGAAAAGTTAAGCTCTAGAGAGTAAAAGATGCAACTTTTAAATCTCTTTTATCATTTTATTTAAAAATAACTCTTTTGTTTACACTTAAACATCTTTACTGGTTTGTTTAAAACTTGGCCACTTCTAATCCTTATTCTCCATGTTTGAATTGTAGACTAACAGTTTCACTACTACATCTATTTGTGTTTGTTAACTAACTTTTTTTTTTTAAACTTTCTTGTACATTTTACACTGTTCCCAATAAGTGTTTCAAAATTGAGTTAAGACTAATTACATTTTAGAGTTGAAAGATTAACTAAACTTATAATAGAAGTAATTTTCTGCTAATAAAATCCAAAGAAACATTTATGTTAAAAAGTAGCACATTGAATTTCTTGCCATTTGGTAACGAAAACATTTTAACTACAAAATAAATTATGTTAAGGAAAAAAAAGGCTAAAAGAGATATTGAGGTGATAATTACAACACTTTTCTAAGACAATATATACACATTCCTAACATTTTAAAATCAGTTGAGATGTGTTGCATTTTGACTTTTTGAGGTCATTTATTTTGCATTTTAATTTCTTTCTTCCCTTCCACCCATATTGTTATGTAGCATGCGGAGGCACACGGTGAGCCTGCACCACCAAAACACATTCCATACAAAAATGGATAGACATGCCCCAGTGTGTAGGCAGCTGTCCAGTCCTGGACCCTCACCTTCCACTTCCCCATCCACCATCTCCCCTAAGTCAGGACCATTCTCTCGCCAGTCCTCCTCGTGCTACTCCAGAAGCCCACCGCCTTCCGCTCCACCTTTCATTCATCTGAGTGGTGGCCCAAACCAATCCCTATTCAATTTCCCTTACAGTTCTTCCTTCCCTGAAGAGTTCACCCTGTCCTCTTCCAACACCTTAACGCCGCAATCACACCTATGTGAACTTGGTTCAGTGGATGCATCATCTCCAGCATGCTCAGCATCAACATCACCACCAGTCTCACCACCTGTACACCAGCTGGCACAGAGAAACTCCACATCTCCTGTTAGAATAGGACCTGGGCCAGATGTTAATAGGAGAATGTCAGATTCAGAAATTGGTTCACCACCCAAAGGTAAGAAATGTAGGCCTATGGGTTTGCTTTGAATGAATGAAATATTTGCCACTTCTTAAGAGACTGGGAGATAAAAAAAACAATGGTTAACTACAACATATGTAAACATAAGATTCAATTGCTAACACAAAATGTTTATGAAACTTCAACTTTAGAGGGAAAGAAATCTCCATTCTCATTATTATGTTGAAAGTTCAGGTCCAATATCTGTGAAAAACTGTGCAGTCCAGATCAGATCCATACTGTAGTTCTTCAATAGAGGTTCCAGTAACTCTCAGAGAATGCAGCTATGAAGGACAGGGCCAGCATTCTTTGGTGACACCCCATTAAGACAATTTCACTAGTTCCTATTTTCATCTTCCAAAACATGTGTTGTTTCATTCTGTTGTGTCTAGTTCTTTAGCAAAAAAATGTATGTGTCAGGATAACTTACAATAGGCAGAAAAAAAATGTGATAAGAAAATGAAATGGATTCAAACAATTAGCACACAAATAAAAAACAACAACTTTGTAACTCTTAGGATTTAAAATTAGGTGATTTGAAAAGTTCAATTTTAAATATAAGCACTTTTCTGTTTAATAAAATCATAATATATGCTTTGCACTAAAAATGAATGAATGTATCATGCTGTGTAGTAATTGAGTTAAATAAATCTAAGCTGTACACATTTTCTAACATTTTAAAGCATTGTCCAGTGTAATTCTTTATCCAACTTCTATTCCTTAGGAATTTTGATTTTATTATAAGTAATATTTTAGTTTTATCTCAGACCTTGCAAACTATGGAGCAGATATTTAATGGTCATCTGTTTCTGTGGCACATTGGTAACAAGGGTAACATGTAGGCAGCATAATGACCAACTATGTCCGGTATCCATTAGAGTTAAGTGAACTCAGGGGTGCCCTAAAAATCAAGAAATTCAAAATCCCAGTCGTTACCGAGATTCAAACCCAAGACTCTTTGTTTCAGAAGCCAAGCACTCTACCACTCAGCCATCACACCCCTATCAATAGTTAAGTGGCAAGAAAATATTCAAAGATGAGGGTATCCTAAAAATAAATGTATGATCATAATTATTGTCTTTATCACTCTCCAAATCTTCTCTGCTTTTGTATTGCTTGTTTTTCTCTTATCATGGGACCTAGCATTAAAATAATATTTGCTGCCATGTCTCTAGAGTTGATATAGCTGTTTCTTTTCTCTTCTTTCATGAAAGTTTCTTTCTTTTCAGTCACAAATCTAGCTGGAAACAGTACTAAAATTATGCAGCTTAATTCCAATGCCTTGCCTAACCCTTTGTATTCAAAGACTTCAGTGGTGCAGCAAAGTATAGATTTATTGGTAAGTTCATTCTTATGACTAGACAAGTATTGGAAATGTGAAAATGTTTAAACTAGGTCACATCCAATGAACATGTTAATTATTTACATTTGATTCATTTCAATATGAATCTTTCATTGAATTTACTGATGAAAATTAAAATACAAAGCATTGAAATAATCTGAAGCACAAGAAAGCACAGCTTGCAATTACAAATTTGAAAAAAAATACTTCAAGAAAAAGTTTTCATCTAGTTATCTATGTTCATACTATATTTTGTTTAAAACTTTATTTCTTCTTATGTGTGAATTTGTTATTGACTATTTATAAAGAATAGACAATTGTTTCTGTATCAACAACTTCATGTTTACTAATTGATACAAACAACAGCAACTATTTTGTAATTCCTTCCTCTCAGGAGTACCCATTTTTTACAATGCGAAGTTTTCCAGCCAACTTTATTGTCAACTTGGGTGGTGTTGTCTGTGCCAGGTCAGTGAAACTGTTGGACAAGATTCACAATCCAGGTCAGTCAGGTTATACTATTTATATAACAGTCTTTTCAAACTGCAGTATTTAAAGGATGTAAAAATAATTTCATAGCTGATCCTGTTGTAATAATATTCTAGGTTGGCAAAAGAAAATATATGGTAGAATTAAACATGTCACACATTCTACACATCTAGTGTGCTACTTTCACAAAATATTGCTTCCAGATCTGACTGTATTAACTAATCTTTTTACTCTTGCCATGTGAAGTCTATGTAACAGTGAGGTGTATGTAATATCTTTGTTTTGATCAATCTATTGCTATATTTTCTTCTTCAAGCTCACTTGATCACTTTGAAACTTTGTTGGAGAAAAATTAGGATGTGTGTACATTTAGTTTACATTTAATATCAACAATGTTTTACTCCTAGAAAACCAAGTTACCCTGGTCTTTTTTTTTTGAGCATAATGAAGATGATAGATAAAGAGAATTGTTCATAGTGCATCTCATGACAAATGGAGAAATAGACAACCAAACACTCCAGCAACTTTTCTTACATCTATTGGCTGCCCATATTGACACAAATGTTAATGTGAGAAGAAATGATGGCAATAAATGTCCATGAGAAATTTCTGCTAAGTATTACAAATCCCATGTTGATTACCTTTCAGAGGAAGCTGAGACCAGGGATGCCTGGTGGAGTGAAGTGAGGACTGAGATGAGAGCTCATGCAGCTAAACTAGGCTGTCATGCTGTGCTGGGATACCAGGAACAAACTACTATTTGGTCAGTTGTAGCACGTATACACATCCATCAGTTCAGAGACTTGGCCTGTTAAGAGAAGCAACTTCTGAATTAATTGTTTGTACATTATTTCTATAGAAATAAACATAAAGCTGATTTAGCAGATGCATTTTTTACTATGCTGTGTCATTATTTTTATTTATAAGTAAATTTAGGTTTCAAACAATGTATAGACATATTTGCATTGTAATTATTGTACTCATTTATGTCTTCTAAGTTAAGACAATGTTAATTTGTTACTCTAAAAAAATAAGTAAGCTATTTCTAAAATGTACTTTATTACTTGAAAGTAATCAAATATTAATTAGGAGCTCTGGTCTGTCACATCAGGTTTTTAATTTAAAAGTGGAAATTGCATATGCTGAAGAACTGACATCCAAAAACCTTTGAATTTATATATCATGCCTGGCTGTTGAGAATCAATAACATAATTTTTATGTCAGTGTTAAATCAATGTTGAATGTGGGACTAAATTCTTTAACTTGATTTTTCAGTGAAGAAGTGATTATCTTGTCTGCCATGGGAACTGCAGCAAAGATTAATTTGAACTTTGACATTAGAGGCCCACAGAGTTCTATCCCATTCCCTGTCAGCCCTGTTGCTCAGGTGCAGTCTAGCATTGCACCAGTGGACAAGGCTGCACCTGTAGTATTAGAAAGAGAAAAAGAACGACATCTTTATGTAGATATAGGCCTGGCTAACCAAGCTCAGATCAAAGCATTGGTAGAGAATAGGTAACCATTCTTTTTGTTATTAAAGTCTATTAATTAACCCTAGAGCAGATGAAGAAGAGGTCACTTGTTTCCTTTGAAATCACTTAATGAAGATGTTACTTGTCAGAATAATTACATCCACTTCTTCGGAGAATGTAATTATATAACTTACTTTTCAAATTGTTCATTTCATTACATTTTCTGTCCACAGCCAGGAGGAACCAGTCTCTAAGTGTTCATTGTGTCATATCCCTTATAGCCATGGCAATCTCCCTTTTGACATTCAATTAACAAAATGTGCAATATGCAGGTGAGAAATCTGCAACAATCATATTCTTTAACAGATATATTTCTTTAAATGTTTCATTTCTAATGTAACAATAGTGTAGATATTTTTGGGGGGTTTGTTTAAAAATAATGTTTTTGTGTCATAGAAAAAAGAATGTCCCTGAAGTGTTATTTACTACGATAGACCCACCCACAGCAATGCCAGTTTGGAGTAAAGGTTGTTTAATACAAGCCAGGTAACTGTTTTTAGCAACTTGATGTTTATTAACTAAAGCAGCATTTCTCAAGCTGGGGTGCTTTTGTAGATCCCAACTAGCTAAGGTTTTTGTTTTTACAATAGTTTACAATATTTACTAATATAGTGAGAGTTTTTGTTCAATCAATGTTCTTCTTTATAGTGAAATGACATTGTTCTAAATAAGTTTCTTCTCTTTCTCTTATGCTAGAATCTGCAGACCTAAAAGTAAAAATAAAAACTCTGAACAGACAGCTCGAGATATTAGTGATGTGAGTTTCTTAATTTGTTGTGTTAGGTGCATTTAACTGTACTTTTATCCAACTCAAATTATCTGTAGATAATATTATATTAAACTAAGTTACATTTAAACTGTAGTAATATTTTTTTAATTTTATCAGAACACAAGATTTAGTTTAAAGAATTATTTTTTGAAATTATAGCAGAAAATAAGATTTTATATAAAGTTGCATATAAACTAAAGTAATTTTTAAAAGTTATTTGTGCTCATGTTCTGACAGTCAGTATTAAATATTTTTGTGTTTTTACATGTCGATGTTATACTTATTTGCTTAAATTTTTTTTTTCATTTTAGAGTTTACCATTTTTAGAATATGAAGTTCATAATCAGCTTATCAACAAGTTGAAGGTAAGTCTCCAACATTATTTATAAGTCATTTTATTCATATCTATTCTGTTGTTGAAATTTTCATGGTGGATGAATGTATTAATTTTACCAGATTCGTGGGCTGAATTGTTTGTTTGGACTTCGGATACAGATTTGTTTAGGAGAAAACATGCTGGCAGCTGTTGCAGTGAGTAGTTTAGTTTTATTTAACATGACATTGAGTGCTTTAATATTTCATTTGAAAATGTTCATTTTAATTCAATCTTTTTTTTTTTAAATGTTTTTTTTAAATAGGTCACTGTCATATTTTTTATTACATTTCCTGAAAAACATGTAGTCATATGTTTATCTTAATCATTCAAGACTACTTTTTCTAATATATTCCAATTGACTAGTAGCTCAGCAATAAATACTGTATTGTATTTTTGTACTAGACTGCAACAGGAGCATTTGTTGGTCCTCTTCCTCCTCCTCCAGAACCCAAGATCTCTACAGATGTAAGTACATGCTATCTGGCTATTCTTTAGCACACCTGCTGGGAATAGTTGCCAGAGATAGGACTCAAAGTCTTATTCTTTTCTTCTCCAGGTAGCCACAGCTCAAGAAACTCAGGATATGTTGACATTACAGAAGAGAATCACTAGGACAGTACAACTGCATCGTGAGAGACTTGGAACAGATAAGGTGGTAAGTGGTGACATTAGAATGAAGGATTTAGTGGGATGTTTGGTCTAGAGGCTAAGTACACTTGAACTTGATTTGTATACCTATCAAAAGGGCTCGAGGTTTGACACTCAACTCGAGCAGAGTTGTGTTTACTGAGTATCTAAAGGTTGCACGGAAAACCCTCTCCCATATACCCCCACTGGTCCACAAATGAGATTGGACCATAGTGTTCTGAGCATGCTAAAAAAAACACATGAAAGTTGCACTATATAAAAGCAATAAATTATTTTTATCAATTATATCATTTCAAAAGAGCTGATGAAGTAGAATCAATTGTTTTTTTTTATCTTTCTACAATTTCCCACATTTTTTCTCAGGTTTGTACAAACCTTTACTTTCTCCCACTATTTGCAAGCATATGTCTTGAGATTTAAAACAAGTCCTAAAATATCAAATTTAAACAAGTTGTTAAGATTTATATAGTGCAATAAATGAATGATTGTAGTTATGAAATATATTTTGTATTTCTATTCATTAAGTTACTTCCATCATAATACACTTAAACTTCAAAGGAATATGTTTCTATATTACTAGGAAAGTCAGAGTGAACATAGTCCACATAGTGCCAACACAGATGACCTCACAGATCAGGAAGAAGATAGTGGAAATTTCTTTTTGGAGTCAACTAAAGATAAAAATACATTTATCTTAGTAGTAAGTTGTCAAACAACTAAAAAACTGTTGGAGTTTTATCAAGGCACATTTGTGATTATTTGTGACCTTTGCAGCCCTAACACTTGTGTGTGTTGTATGTTACAGATTGATGACCTGAAAGATGAAGCTGTGGACTTGATACTACATGATGTCATCCCACCAGAAGGTTTTGAAATTTGCAACACACAGATACCGACTGGCATAGCACCAGAACGAATTACTGGTAACTTACAGGTTGGGCCATATGATGTTCTTTTATTGAACAAAAAACTTTCACTTGAGGTCTATGGAGTAACTCTGTTTCAGTGATATATGGGTATGATGTGGCTAGCTCTATGATCAACCAACTTAATGTTACTTTTTTAAACTAACAAGCAATAGAAAAAAATAATACTTTTTAAAATCAACGCTTATCTAAGGGAAAGAACTGCTAATTACTGCCATTTATCTCAAAATTACAGGGTCTAGCTCCCTTTCTGCTATATAAAACAAAATTAATTAATTAGTACTAAATGATTAACTAATTGGTTAAATTTTGTATTGATTCTTGTATTGTCATTAGCTATGAATAATTAAGCAAAATTTCAATGTAAAGTGGGAGAAAAAAGTGTCGAAATGTAATATGGGGATTAAATCCATATGTACATCTACATTTCTCATAAAGTAGCATTTACTCCCCTTATTTTAAATATCAAACACAATAATTCATCACCAACAATAATTAACTAATTGGTTAAAGTTTTTATTGATTGATGACATATTTGAAGCTCAGAAATTCAGAAACCCTGTGCTGTACCACTCTGTCATTATATTTACTAAACCAGCACTTAAACTACCTAGGTGCCAGCACTTAAATGGCCTAGGTGCCAGCACTTAAATCACCTGTGTGCCATTTTAAATGACCTGAATGAAAGCACTTGATAGCCTGTATGTCAGCACTTCAATGGCCTGTGTGTCTGCACCTAAATGATCAGCATGAAAGCACTTCAGTGGCCTGTATGCCAGATCTTTTGTAATTTATTTATAGTATAGTTGTCATACTTTCTATGGCCTCCTTAAGTTGCAAAGTGGCTATGGGTCATCTCATAGAAATGAGATGAATGCCTGGGCATTAGCTATAGTCAGAACAATGTCCCCCACTTAGCATAGTTTACTGGTAAATAAATATTCTGTAACTATTTTCCTACATCTGTAAGATATTGTTTCATGTTCTTGTTCATTTGATGTGTGGTCTATTGCCAGATGTTTACCCAACATGTCTTGGTGCGACTACAACCTACAGCTAATAACAATACAGAGTTCTCTCAAATTTTCAATGTTATCTTGAGGGTAAAGTGTTGGAATTTTTTTTTCAAATCTTTTTTCAGTTGGTCAACTGCTAAATATTTCCGCAAAATCTTAAGAAAAACATTCTTTAAGTAAATCTTTGTTAAATATACTAGACATATTAATATGAAACAAACTTAAATAAGATACTCATCATCTGCCATGGAAGCATTTGTTGTGCATTTTCAAAGCCACAAATTTAAGGAGAAGGACTATGACACAAGAACTGCTTTTTAAATATTATTTGTACAAGGCAAGGTGCAGGTTTTTCCTTTGCAGATTGAGAAAAATAGCAAGACACTTGAGCTAAAATTGTAAAAAGCCATCATTGGTATCTCAATGATGGTTCCTAAAGGTTATTAAATCGAAGAAGAAAAACCACGAATAATTTTTAAAAAAATTTTCTATTAATCTATATATTATTCTAAAAATACTATTTTGAATCTTTCAGAGACTATGTTTTAAGAAAAACCACAAATAATTTTTTTTTTAAATTTTTCTATTAATCTAAAAATACTATTTTGAATCTTTCAGAGACTATGTTTTAAGTTGCGACATTTTAAACCCTGCTGTCTGACAGATATTTGTTTCAATGTGGATCTCCCTGATGAAGATGAAGTGACTGTAAGTTGACAACAGTGTGGTAGCCACTTCTTAGCTTGCACACATTAGCAGAGCACAAAATCTTCATACTGAACTTCTCTTACAGATTGCTGTGACAGGATGTTGTCTGGGACTGCAAGATTCTAGTCAGCCAGCCTCAGCATCTGCTAGTGCAACCAAACTGTTGGCTCGGACTCAGAGTACATCAAGACCAAGTAGAGTGCTGTTTATTATGTACATCATAGTTAGACTTGTCCTGTGTACATTGTAACTCAATGTCCCTTAGTCTTAACTTGCACTGCTGTTTTTTGTTTTTTTTACTTACGTCTGTTACATGTAATTATCAGTTCTTCATAGCAGATGAAGAAATGGAAAACAAAAAAATCTAGTTTCTAACTTAAACTTAATACTAATATCTGAAGATCATAATTTTGACTAAACTTTGACATTTAAACATTATCCATTTCAAATGGAAATAATATCATTGTTATACCCAGCCATTCTTTCATTCTATCCTTGGAAATCTTGAGTTTCTGTGAGACATAACTCTTTCCATTGCTTACTCTAGAAAGTAGTCCTCATAACAAACTGTGCAATCCTAATGGAATGGCCTGAAAAAAACAAAAGAGTTCATATTTGAAAAAAATGACTTTCTGGTTCAGTTGCCATATGGAACTTCACTGTGAAAAATAAAATACTGCTCTAAGTGCTTAAGCTAAAACTAAGGTCATTAGGTATTTTACATCAGGTATTGGCATGAGAGAAATGGCGAGGTATCACTTTGTTGTCAGTGCTAAGCAAGATTTTCAGCAGAATCCTACTAAAGAGAATAAAGGGAGCATGTGATGAACACCTAAGAGAAGAACAGGCCGGATTCAGAAAAGGGAGATGTTGTGCTGACCAAATAGCAACACTCAGAATAATTATAGAACAATGTGTCGAATGTCAAACTCCTCTCTATGCAACATTTGTCGACTTTGAAAAAGCCTTTGGTAGTATCGACAGAGAATCTATCTGGTCTGTAATGAGACATTATGGGATCCCAAATAAAATAGTAACCATAATCAAAAACCTTTATGATAGTTTCACCTACCAAGTAACCCACTGTGGCAAGCTGTCAGGAATTTCCAGTCACAACAGGAGTCAAACAGGGATGTCTTCTTTCACCACTCCTGTTCCTTCTAGTATTGGATTGGGTCACAAAAGAAGCCTACTCAGGGAAAGGAATACAATGGACTCTCACACAAAAGCTGGAATATCTGGAATTCACTGATGACAGCCTTATTATCACACAGACTACAGGATATGCAAGAAAACATCACAGCTTTAAGTGAAGTAGGAAAAAGAGTAGGCCTCAAATAAACCACCAAAAAACAAAAGTACCTAAAGTAAACAACAAACAAATTGGAGACATAGAACTGGATTCTCAGACAATAGACCCAAGTAGAAAATTGTATATACCTTGGAAGTGTAGTCAGTGTATCATGTGGAACAGATGAAGACATTAAACGTCATATAAATCTAGCACGGCAGACATTTACACAGCTAAAACCAACTTGGAAATCTCACATCTCAAACAAGACTAAACTAAGAATCTTTAACTCTAATGTCAAGGCTGTCCTACTGTATGGTTCTGAAACATGGAGAACAACTGAAGCAATAACAAAAAAAGTACAGACCTTCATCAACAGATGCCTGAAAAATGTCCTAAAAATACACTGGTACGACAAAGTAGAAAACACCAAACTGTGGGAGATGAATTGGCAGAAAAATATAGAGGTGCAGATCTTAGGAAGTGGAGATGGATTGGTCACACCCTTAGAAAAGATAATAGCAACAGAGCTAGACAGGCCTTAGAGTGGAACCCCCAAGGGAACAAGACCAAGAGGAAGACCAAAAAAAACATGGCGATGCAGTGTACTAGAAGAAGCCGAGAGGACCGGAAAGAGATGGGAAGTAAAAAAAAACTAGCAAGAGATCGTAAAGAGTAGCGTGTTTTTTTGGAGGCCCTATGTTCCATGAGGAACCCAAAGGAATGATGATGATGAATGATTGGCATGAGAAGATTTGTATCAGGGTGTTAGGAAAGTGAAATTTTTCATTTGAACCAAAGAATGATTTGATTTGACCTTATGATTCTTATTTTTTGTTTTACCTTAGCTTCAGCTGTGCTAGCAGCTCCCAGCCAAACAGATGACATGATGTTTACACTAGATGGTGTGGGTGAGTCTGCAGCACACACACAGCCACCACCTGTAGTACGTCTGGGCAGCACAGCCAGTCAGCTCAGGCGATGTACGCTCTCTTTCTCAATTCTTAGAGTTATTAGCTTTGAGTTTGAACTCTTATACTACATATCAAAAATGTTGTTAAGATATATTCTTATAAAAATATTGTATGAATTCATCTATATCAAATTACAGCATTACGCCAACTTAAAGAAAGTTCCAGACAAAAAATACCTGTAAATATATTTTATATTCTATTGTTATCTAGTATTCTATGATACTTTCCATTTTATGGTACTGTCTAATGGGAACAAAATTTTATTTTTCTTGCATAAATACACTTCACCATTTTCTCTTGCAGCCTCCAATGGGCATTGAGTTAACTCCACTAAATGTTATCTACAATGGTCGTATTGACAAGTACTTAGGCTACTACAACTTTTTCTTTATCAGAGAGAGTACAGCAGTGAAGGAGGTAAATTATTTGGTTGCTCCAATTAGCATCCAGGGAGTTTACAAGAAAGTAGGCTTCTATGATTGGCATTTTAATTTGTGGTATTGTCACTTTTATTTGAAACATTTGTAGAAATAATATTAAAAATATGCATAAACAATTTTGCACAAATTAAGGTAGGTCTATTTTCACATTCTGTACAAGATAGGAGGATCTCTTCATATTTATAAATTTAAAAAACTGCTCCTACATTAGAAATCAACAGTAATTTGAGAATTGTATCACAATAGAAATTAATTAATTAATTAACACAGGTTAGACTAAAGAAAAATTTTAAAATAAACAAAAACTATGTTCCACATTATCAATGAATGTATGATCCAGCAGTGATTTTTTTTTTTTTTTCAAATTGTTATCTAACATACCTGTATGTTTTTCACTCTTTTAGAGTGGAGGTGTTGGAGGTTTCATGCAGAGTTTCATTCTGGAAGTGATGGCCATTGTTAGAGCCCATGTAGCAGCTCTAGGGGGAAATGCTTTACTGGCCTACACTATGACTCATTGTATCTTGGAGAACAACCCCCAGAAAAATCAGGTAATGGTTCATGCAATGCTGATTGCGTTCCATGGTGCCAGTAAGAATGGGAGGGAAAGATCAGTAGAGAAAAAATAAATATCAGAAGAAAGAAGATGAGCTCTTAGGCTCAAGTAGTTCATTGCTAATGTGTTATATCAAAACATAAAATGTGAGCATTGTACTATACACAACAGTTGAATGAAGTAGTTTGAGCTATCAAATAAAGTTATGTCTTTTAATTTTGCTCATTCAAAATAAGAAGACTGACTTATAGTTGGGCTTTTTTTTTTTATTAACTAGTAAAAGAAATGTAGTCCACATCTGACTTCCCTAGCGATTTACATTCTTAGAGTTTCCCACCATTTACACCACTCTTAGACTAATTCTAAATAAGTTGTTAGGTTTTGATCTGTCTTCAACATTAACTCAACCATGGTGACAATAATTTACTCCTAGTGACATGCCAGAGACAATGTCATAATGATGCAAGCCATCAACTGATCTCATTCAGCTCTTTATCAACTGATTTCATTCAGCTCTTCATCAACTGATTTCATTCAGCTCTTCATCAACTGATTTCATTCAGCTCTTCATCAACTGATTTCATTCAGCTCTTCATCAACTGATTTCATTCAGCTCTTCATCAACTGATTTTATTCAGCTCTTTATCAACTGATTTCATTCAGCTCTTTATCAACTGATTTCATTCAGCTCTTCATCAACTGATTTCATTCAGCTCTTTATCAACTGATTTCATTCAGCTCTTCATCAACTGATTTCATTCAGCTCTTTATCAACTGATTTCATTCAGCTCTTCATCAACTGATTTCATTCAGCTCTTTATCAACTGATTTCATTAAGGAAAACTCACTGATCATTTTTTCCATCAATGTTCATATCTGTAAGGTTGCTCTTTATAAGTTAGTCAACAACTAAAGATATAAACATCTAGATCTATAATTTTTTAAAATCCTGCAAGAAATTCAACTATGCCAACCAACTATTTTGTAGGCTACTATCTTAGTAATCATTTTTCTTTATTCAAAACATGTACATTAGGATCCTGAATTAATCTATGCATTTTTCATAAAATACAAACTCTTCAAGTTACAACCATTATAGTTCAGAATTGCATTATTACTATCATGATAATTGAGATAGTCATTTAATGAATACATTACTATTTAATTTCATCTGTGTAGGCTCATTACAACTTGAACTACAACCACCAAAGAATTATCACAAAGTCACTCTGTAATATCAAATCTATTGTTGTTAGTCTTGTTTAGATATGTTTGAATACTCTTTTATGTTCATCAATTGTGTATAATCTTCAAAAGTTGAGCTTGTACTACCTGATGTTTCATTTCTTCCCCTGTAGGGTCAATGTCTAATCAATGTCAGTGGTGACATTGTGTGTGTACTACATGATGGAGAAGAGGGAGTGGACAGTATCATCATGGAGACTCCAGTCTTAATACCAGCAGCAGCTTCATAGTGTTATCTCACAACACCTGGAGGAAGAAACATATCATCTTGGAGTCTCTAGCTCTCACCTTTTCCAACACCCGTAAAATCCAGTGGATCAACCAGTGTCTTACTTTGTTGACTAAACTACTTTTATCAAAACACTCACACACACAAACAAACTTCCAATGTATGATTAAAGTTTCCTGTATTTATAAACATTATTTATTTGTAAAAAAAAAAAAAAAAAAAATTCTGTAAATAGGATACTTGATTTTTTTTGTTTTTTTTTATTTGATTTAACAATAAATTACTAGTTCTTACTAATTTTTTTTTTCCTTTTTTACAATGAAATTTGTGGATTTTATAGTGAATAATTTTTAGAAATAGTTATGTATTTGTTCATAGACCCACTCTCTGGGCCCGTACATGAATATGTCCTATTAAGGAAGCCATCAACATTTGCATACACTAGACAATCAGTTGTACTTCTGGTGATGTAGGAAAATTTGAAGGAAAAATTTGGTGATAGAAAGAATCATGTCTCTTAGTGTCTTAACCATCCCCTCCTCCTCCTGTTTGTTTGTTAAGCTATGCATTTGTATTTGATAAGACGTGTCAAGGAAATGGAACTTTGGCTTCAACCATTTTGAAGTGATCTCATTTGAACTTGTAGCTGTTCATGTTGTTACAAGTTAATCATATTTTTGCATTTCCTGCGAGGCGCGGTGGCTGAGTGGTAAAGCGCTTGGCTTCCAAACCGGGAGTCCCAGGTTCAAATTCTTGTGAAGACTGGGATTTTAAATTTCGGGATCTTTGGGCGCCTCTGAGTCCACCTAGCTCTAATAAGTATCTGACAATAATTGGGGAAAAATAAAGTTGGTAGGTCATTGTGCTGGCCACATGACACCCTCATTAACCGTGAGCCACATAAACAGATGACCTTTACATCATCTGCCCAGTAGAGTGCAAGGTCTGAAAGGGGGAAGTTTACTTTTTGTCCTGGCTGTAGGTTGTATCTGCACATAGAAACCTATTTCTTTGGTTCAATGTACATTTATTACCAGATTTAATTGCTAGGTATTTCTATTACAGCATTGGTGAACTATTACAGGCTGTGATGAAGTCTGTATCTATCTATTGACATATTTTGAGAAAGAGTTCATTCCTCTAGTACAGTTGCTGAAGAAAATGACAATCTTTGTCTTGTAGTTTTAGAGACACAAGATCTCCATGCACTAGGAAATATGTTCACTAAGATGTAGTCTTTAGTCTGTTCACTGTCACTTCATAACTTTGTTATACTGCTGATCACAAAATGTGAACCTCTTCAAAGTATTCTTTTGGCTAAAGCACCCAACTTGTCTCCCTAGCTTTAGATACCTCTGTGGGCTGGGACTAGAACAAAGGGGAAGAGAATGTTGGCTCTGTTGGGAATGTCCATTACACCCAAACCAGTTTAGACAGTGGTCCTTGTGTACTCTAGGTAGATGTCACACTTGATAGAAAAACTCGAGAGATATGTACAGCGTTTCAGTATAAAATATTTATCACTGTCTCTTTTACTCATTCAGTCTATTAAGCTAGTTGCAGACAACTTATGAAATGATGTAGTTGAACCACCCCCCTGTACTAGAGTTCTCACTCAAAGATTGATGGGTCAGAAGAAAAAAATTACTAAAGGGGAGATAATCTTTTGTTTGTGTTGTTCTTCATTTGTACCCATATTTTCTAAATCTCTTCTAATTATAGAGTCAGTCACTTCTTATAGAGTCAGTCACATCTATTTCTAGAGACCGTTATTTCTAATTCTAGACAGTCTTGGTTCAGCTGCTCTTTTTCACTGAGACCTGACAGGCTGAATCTATGGCATGTTTGTGGAAGTTACTTGATCCTCTGGACACAAGACCAGTTTCTCTACTATGTCGTCAGGACACAAGGACAACACTAGTTTCTCTACTATGTCCACTAAGTTGTCTATGCATTTATGCAAAAGTCATTAATCAAGCATTCATTCATTATGGCTTATAGGATTTTTTTAATGGAATAGTTTTGTTATTCTATAAACTTGTTGCTATGATGATTTCTATTATATATATTTTGAAATGAAATAAAAAGGATACATTTTGTGTTTTGTTTCAGTTGATATCATTTGTTAAATAGGTTATAAATAGTCTTTAACTAGACAGAGGTAAGTGAATCTCCAAACAATATTTTCAACAGTGAAACCATTGTATTTTATCCTCCTCCAAATGGGACAGTTGGATATGTCCAATTACAAACTGTTGACTCGCTTATAAGAACCAACTATTATTTAATCAATTAAACTCAACCAAGAATCCACTGAATGGTTAACTACATTTTCGAATTGACACTTAACAAAAATGTTTTGTAAAACTATTGAATACCGTTTCATGGCATTGAAAATAATGTTTGTCTCTTTTGTTAGACACTTAGCATAGCGACGCACTAGAGTTGTCGGACTTTGAATGTAACATTTAGTGACGTCACGGATAGTAGGATTTGGCTTATGTTAAGGTGACTGACAGAGACTCGACTGTGGCCTTTACGTATTGTGTCATTCATCCGCCTGAACTTGGTTCTTTGTTGTGCTAGTGTTTGTATGTTGCATCGAACTCCTCTTCTTCTTTCTAATTGTCCTAAGAGTCGCGTTTATGACCCTTGAAACTCTAAGCCTAAAGAAGCGTGTCTCCAACTACCTGTCTGAAGAGTCTTGAGGAAGATCCAAGCAGATATAAATTATTACATACGATATATTACCAATAGCTCGCATCCCAAGGCTCTCGGATTAGAAACGAGGCCTATGGCTGAGCACATCAGGGAAACTCCCCCATATTCCTTCTCTGTACCGCATCAGCCATGGAGGTGTCCGCCATAAAAAAAAAAACGACCTCTGAGGAACGGTGTGCGGATAGTGACATGTTTGTTTGGGGGCTTTTGTTTTCGTCCCTGCCAGTGCATTGGACTCGGTCCTTGGAACTCCAACGAAGGTTCTTATTGACTTTCCTAATGGCTTAATCGTCTCCTCTAATAACAGTTTCCACGCGAGCACCACGTCTCAAACAGCTCCTGAGTAATTGGTCTAAGTCAGCCATCTATAACCATACCACAAAAGTAGTCCACTTGACTCAATATTTACACACATGTATGGTAAAGGTAGGAAACTGAAACGTGTCTTGTTTGTGTGCAGGGTCTCCTACTACACAGGATTTATTATTTGTACATGCGTGCTAAGTATTTCAATCAACTACATTGAGTGTCGTAACATCTTGTACTGACTTCTCGGTGAAACATTTTGTAAACAAACAATTAAACACCATTTTTTTAAATGTTTGTTAGTAGCAATCATCTTGGCAGGCCAAAACTGTATAGTATTAACATATAGAATAAATATAAATAAATGATAAACATAAATACATTATTAAACAAGTCAGAAGTGCTAGATCAGAAATTTTAGGTTCGTTGGGCAGTACGGCAGAAATGTATATGGTCAAGTGGTTATTACACTTAAAAATTGTTTAGATATGGACAACATATAAGTTTGTTACAACAGACCTTTATCTGGGCCATAAGCTGCAAGGTTTTAATGCAGAAATTTGACTAATAATACAGAGGTTCTAAAACTTTAAAAACCCAGGACCCCTTTATATAGTCAAAAAGTCTCCGTGAACCTGAGTGCAAACAGCTACATAAATGCATGATAAATAAATGACAAATGTAAAACAATTGATGAAGGGATATTTTTGAGTTTATAACTTTTACTTTCTTTATAATTTTTCAAAAAAAAAGGAGGTTGAGGTTGATGAGATTTTATGAGAGTGTATGCGCCCGACTCAACGAGCTTAAATTTCTAGTCGGTTTCTTTGAATTGTGATGAAGTTCATTATGTCAATGAACCCACGCTGTACCCGTAATGCAGGATATACAGTTGGAATATGTTTTTGTAACAGGACTTCATGGGTTTCCCCGTATCCTTGTTCAGACATTGGTCTAAGTTTCTTGTTTGTGGATATTTCAATAAGCTGCTCTTGTATTAGTATGGATTGAGATCTGAGTTTGTCCACGTTTCAATTACCTAGTCGGGACTATGCAAGTAAAGAATGTAGTAGGCCTACGTTATAAACATATTAAACAGTAGTGAGGAGTGAGATGATTAGTATTCAAATTATTTGATTGGATAAAGTAGGTTTGAGCCAAGAAGTTATTTAAATCGTATATACAATTTTCATCTTCCTGCGGATTTCTTTTGGTCTTCTTGCGGACGCCTGATGGTCCGCGGACCACAGTTTGAGAACCACTGAAATAATAGACAAAAGTCTAGTTATATGTATGTGTCAGTGTGTGTGTGTTTTTTTAAAACAGGATCTTTTGAGTGCCACAGTGGAAATCGATCTCTTATTTGGTGTTAGATCAGAAATCAGTCAGATCAGAAATCAGTCCATGAGCATCAGTAAGCCTACATCGAAAATGTATATGGTTAAGTGGTCATGCTGAAAACTCTCTGATCATGGACAACACAGTGCAGTGTGTGAGCTTTAATTTATTAACTTGTCATTAGATGTAGGGTTTTCAGCAGAACTTCAACTGATGGAGCAACCTGCTCTCATGACTGTAGACCTAGTATTGACTTGACTGTAAGTGAGTTGAACTGTGCATGTTTACAAGGTTTGTCACTTTTCAATGTACAGAGTTTGAAACACTGGAACAGTTTTCTGATGTAATTAGCGATGTAAATTAATTAGTGATGTAAATTAATTAGCGATGTAAACTAATTTAGCGATGTAAGGCTAAGTAAATTCATTAGCGATGTACCTAAGTAAATTCATTAGCGACGTATATTAAAAGGCGAAACTTTTGATCCTTGTCTCGAATCGAGTTGAAATTTTTGCACAACTAATCATAGTCAATGACAAAACATGTGTTATGAATCAATCCAAAAAATTAACCAACAAGGTAATTAATTAGTGATAATTAATTGGTTCCAGGTCATTTCATCCCCGATCACTTCTTCCCCAGTCATTTCATCCCCGGTCACTTCATCCCCTGGTCATTTCGTCCTCTGGTCATTTCATCCCGTTTTTTTCATCATCTGACAATTTTATCTAACAAATAGTAATTGTACAATCGTGAAATAAGCAATATTTAATATATTCATTTTTATTGACATGACAAAAAGTGTAACACATTGGATAAGATAAAAATAAATTGCATTAAAACTATAAAAATTTAACATGTATAGGGGTCATTTACAAAAAAGTGTTTTTGTGTTCATCTACATAAGATAGATAGGCGAGATAAGATAGATAGGCGAGATAAGATAGATAGGTAAGATAAGATAGATAGTTATTGATTTGTAAGTAGCCTAAAGAAGACGATCCATCGATTCATATTACTTAACAATGTTTTGTAATTCTATAGCACAATTTACAATTTTAATGTTTAAAAGAAATAAAAACAGAACTTATAGGCTATAGGCGACATGATATCCTGAGGATGGGTGAAGTCAGCCTTTAGTAGAAAAAAAAAATAAAACCTTATTTCAAGGCTAAAATGACGCGCCCATTTTCAAGAACGAGCGATTGAAAAATAAAATAAAGTGAAAGATGGTCGTCACGAGTTATCAGCGGCATGATCCTAATTATTCTAATCGTTCTCATCTCTTAAAAGATTTCCACTATTTCCAGCACACCTTGGCCTTTGATCATTACGTCATGCACAGGATATTATTGTAATATTACATCCCCCACATCCAATAGAAGCGCTATAGCTAAGTACACACCCAGAGTTACAATATATTATAAGATTTACCATCAAGAATGTCAAGTGGAAGGGAAAACATTATAAACGCATTAATAACGTCAAAATGTATCAAAAAGCATTCGACATCATCCTATTAATATATGAGATGAAATGAGGGTTTAAAGTCAAAGCCTTAGCAGCACAATTAAACAATGAATAGGAAAAAAATATTTAATTGGGGATGAAGAGACCAAGGATGAAATGACCGGTCACCAATTAATTACATGTTCATAGATTTATTATATAGTCTGGGTGTGTGTATATTTTCTCCAATATTAACTTGTGGTTCAAACAGCACAAGTTTCTGCAATATTAAAGGTATCGAATGATCTACATATTCTGCACATAGTAAAATGACAGTTACTATAAACTTCTTTGACCAAAGGATAATAATGTATAATGTGAACTCTACGTTTGTTTTGTTTTTTTAATTTGCAAAGTTGTAATGTCAGTTGCTAAACGAGATGTTGCCATTCTCAGTTGTTGATGCATTTAGTCTTAGGTGAGATGAGCGACGAATACAATTTATTCTTCAATATTCCAAATGTTTGTTCACATATGTGTGTGTACGCTGAGGTGCTGGCACTAGAGAACGATCTTTCTGACGACGACCCGGCCCTAACAGCCCCTTCACATGGAACAAAAGGCTTAGCGGAAGTATAAGAGTCAGACTATCTCAAGTTCAAGGGAATAGAAGCTTACATGCAGAAATACCCGAGAATAGGCTGAGTCTGTTCAAGTTAACGATTCTCTAGTTCTCAAGCCAAATTAAAATTCATTTGTTTTGACTTAATTTTGTTTATAACGATGTAAATCGGAGAATCGTTACTAAGTGCTCTAAGAGATGAACAAAAGTCGTTACTAAGTGCTCTAAGAGATGAACAAAAGTCGTTACTAAGTGCTCTAAGGGATGAACAAAAGTCGTTACTAAGTGCTCTAAGGGATGAACAAAAGTCGTTACTAAGTGCTCTAAGGGATGAACAAAAGTCGTTACTAAGTGCTCTAAGGGATGAACAAAAGTCGTTACTAAGTGCTCTAAGGGATGAACAAAAGTCGTTACTAAGTGCTCTAAGAGATGAACAAAAGTCGTTCTACGACTGAAGAAGGCCAGTGACAATTATTCTCATATTCTCATTGCCCAAATAGACATTATGGCCCCGAGTCCTGGTCTAAAAAATACTTTGGTAATTTCTAATACGTATATCTATATTCGGGTCTACCATTGATAGAGGTTTTAAACAAGGCAAAAGACAGGGAGGAATGGAGAAAGACGGTCGACAAATCTTGCTTGGTGCCCCAACAAAGTTATAAACTTCTTTAACCATTTACTTTCTGAGTTAAAAAAAATAACGCTACCAATTTACTAGAACGGAAATATTTCATTGCCTCCCCTTGATACCATCTTTTGTTTTTTTTATTATAATTACCAGTTCAGTCACCCACACTGTGCTATTACGACATTGAATCAGAGCAAGGAAATGCAAATCTCGGCATTGCATAACGGTGGCATAACCTGTTCACAACACTGTTTAGTCGTTCCTATTCCAGAAGACAACAGTAACCTTAATCATGTACTGTAATCATATTTGGCACGGTTAACCCCCCTTGGTAACAATATCTATTTGTGGTAACACCCAAAGGACTCGTTTCACAATGATACTATTTTCGTGATTCGATTTTTTTTTCTTATCGAGTGAATATCATATATTTTTAATTACTACATCCGCTCAAAACACACTTTTATTTTCAGTAGGTAATTGATTATATAAGTCATTACGTGTGTATCAGCTGCTAGATAGAAAGACAAGGTCTGACTCTAAACATAGTCAGATTTGTAACTCAATCTCCTTCCAATCCAACTACGTAGTAAACACCTTGTTTCTTTTTTTACTTACTTGTGTAGGCATTGTATCAGGACTTCTTTTTTAAAGTCTTTTTTTTTATTCCTGGGATTTCCAGTGACTCAGAGACTTTGGTTTCTCTATAGATATTTGAGACTTGAAATAAAAAAAAATAAACTCCCGATATTATCAAAGGAAAAAAAGGAACTTCCAATAGAAACAGATGTACAGGACTTTGTTAATATTGTTTAATTTTAAAATGGAAGGCAACCTAAAACATTAGTTGTTTGTTTCTGTAAGTATCCAGTGGACCGGAAGTGTTGATAAGCTACCTATTTTAATAAGTCTATAGGGAAAGAGATGCGGTCATGATCCATGGTGTATATTAAAAAGGAAAGGCAAGCGATAAGGAGAAATGAAAATATAACTGAAGAGAAAGATTTAAAATGAAGAAATCAAGTGTTGATCTAGAGAGATAAAGAGAAATGCAAAGACGAAAAAAAAAACACTTGCACAAACCTGTAAACAAAACACAAAATCTGTTTAAAAAAAACAACACAATTAATACGCCTAACCGCAACAAAACTGCAACATAACTATAGAAAATGAATTCAATTTTTAATTTTTAGCGGAATCCAAAATGGAAAAGACGCTATTAGTTTTGTGTGGCCTGTCTGTCCGTCCATCCATCTGTCCGTCCAAAATGGAAAAGACGCTATTAGTTTTGTGTGGCCTGTCTGTCCGTCCATCCGTCTGTCCGTCCGTCCCGTTAAGATTTCGTAAACTAGAAAAGATAGTGAAAATCTGATATCACAATATTTTAGGCAATTCAAAGTTCTGATGCAACGGCTACTTTTTTCTTTTCTGTAAGCGAAAAATCTATTTTTTTAAATCACTTATGCAAGAAGTTTTTTTCATAAAATACACTCCATTTACTACTATTCACTATTAATAGTAACAAATACGGGAGGCTCTTTATTATGGGAGATACACATTTACCATATTTTAACACATTTATGTAAACGGTTGTAGATTTTTTTGTCAAAAATTATTTTTTTTACATTTGTATTGTTTAGTTATGTAAGTTCTGTTATACTAAGTACTATATTTACAAACAGAAATGTTTACTATTTTTTTAAAGAGACAAAAATGTATTTTGTATGCATATAAGTTGGATATAATTTAAAACAACAATTAATAAGTAGTTTTTCATATTATCGCCTGAACTGTAGCAGCATACACAGCCTATACAACACCTAACCAAAGGAATTTTTTTTCTTTTTACGGAAATGTTTTTTTTTTCTTGAGGAATAAGAGATTAACCCGTTACAAAATAATTAGATCAATTAGATATTCATTATAAGACATCAATTAGGCCAGGTTCACATTTAACTTCACATTCTCTTTCACCTATCCTTTGGTCTGCTGGACCGCTGGGGCATCACACAAAATCTGTTAACCTTTTTTTTTCCATTCTTCTCTGTCATTTGTCTTTGATAGAATTTCATTCTGATAATATTGAAACCTGCCTTTTTACCTGCCTGGGTAGACCACTTCGGGGGCCGATTTTGAGTTTGTGTTTCAACACAAACTGTCTTTGTAACCTTGTTTTTCTTTTTTTTTTTTTATAGTCTTGAATGTGAGCTTTATATCATCATATTTTGTTTCTGAAGAACTTTATTAGTTGAGCAGATCACTTTTATATATGTCATCTATCCCTAAGTATTTTATTCACTACAGAATCTTAGTGTAACATTTCTTCCAGGAAATGACCCTGTCATCTCATACAACCAGCAGACGTTTCACTTAAACTCAAAACTCTGACACAAGTTCAAATTATTAGTGACGTTCAGTTCAGCTTCAAGTTGCAATTAGAAATCTAAGAACTGCGCTCAATGCGAATGAGGTCAGCTTTGTATCTTCTTATCTTATATATTACAGACGTGACTTCAAAAAAGTAGGTAGGCCTAGTTACGTCCTACACATTTCAATGTGTCAATCTAGTCATGTATGTTCATCAATGACTGAAACTCTGCTAAGTCGTTGGTTTTCCTGGCTACTTTCCCTATAGATACGAAGAACTGACGAAGCACTTCATCCCTGGACACTTATACGGCTAAAATGTAGACCGAAAGGATTTGGATTCTTAGAACAAAACGGAGCAAATCAGCAACACGGTGATCTGTAGTGTTGTAATGGGATGGAATGTTCTATAAGAGTTAGTTCCCTTAGCGGATTAGGAAGTGTGTGTGTGAACGTGATGACAGCGGAAACACATGAGTTAAGTAAGAACTGTAGTAATTATCAAAGCAAAGATCTAGTTTTATTAAAACAATGCCAGAAATTTTGCTAAATCCATCAAAAGAGTTGGATTTGGTAGATGGTAATATTGCCGAAAATTACCGGATATGGCGAAGACAGACCATGAGATAAGAGATTAATTAGCGTCAGGCGCCGACAAGAAACGCAAATGTCACAGCCTGAGAATTGTAACTTAAAAGACAAAGACAGAATGATTAGAGATAAATTAGTTTTTGTCTGCTAATCCACGGCTACAAGAGAAACTATTAATGTGTACAGATTTGACATCAGAAAAAGCTTTAGAAATATGCTACGAACAAACGTCCAATTGTCTCCAGGAAATGAATAGTCTCATTAAGCAAATGGTGTTCTGAAGCTTGAAGAAGCAGATAGCCACAAAGCTCCACAAAGAAAGTGTATCAAAGACTGCAGATTTCGTGGAGGCCAATATGAATTAAACAGACAAAATGTCCAGCTTGGGGCTAATCTTGTTTCATGTGTCAAATGATAAACCACTTTGCAGTGAAATGCAAGTCACAGAAGTTTAACTGCAAGAAGTCGTTTACATCAAGTCAAGAAACCTGTATCAACTTATATCAACTCTAGAACTGCTAGCCGCAGATCTACATCAGATCAACAGATCTGTATTAACTCTAGAACTGGTAGTCGCAGATCTACATCGGATCAACAGACTTCAACTCCCCCAGCATTATTTAGGTATTTAAAATTTTAAAAAGCATATTCTGATATATCTACAGTGCATTATTCTGCTATTTAAATATTTTAGTTCAAAAACCAATTCTGCTATTTACTGCACTTTATTAATAGTATAACAGAACTTATTTAACTTAGCAATACAAATGTAAAAAAAAATACATTTTTTTGACAAAAAATGTAAAACCATTTGCATAACTGCGTTTAAAATAAGGTAAATAGTTGTGTCTCCTACTAAAGAGCCACCCATTTTTGTTACTATTAATAGTAAATAATTGGACAGATTCACATATCTTGGAAGCACACTCTCCAGAAACGGAAAGATCGATAATGAAATCGACCTGCGTATCGCCAAGGCCAGTGCATCCTATGGCAGACGGTCTAAAAAATGTCTGGAACAGACGAGGTATCACCACAAATACAAAGCTAGGGATCTACCTAGCTGTCATCCTCCCTACATTGGTCTATGCCTCAGAAAAGTGGACAGTGTACAGGAAACATGCAAAGAAACTGAACCACTTCCACATGACATGTCTAAGAAAAATACTGAATGTCAAATGGCAAGACAAAATACCAGATACAAAAGTCCTTCGAAGAGCAAAGCATCCACACAATCCTGATGCAGTCCCAGCTGCGATGGGCGTGACACGTCTGCAGAAAGGAAGACCGCCGCACCCCAAAACGACTCCTGTATGGCCAACTAAGCGAAGGAAAGCGCTCGCGAGGTGGTCAAAGAAAGCGCTTCAGGGACACCCTCAAAGCTTCTCCGAAGGCGTTCAGCATAGACCCCGCCACCTGGAAGACAGAGGCACATGACAGAGCATCATGGCGTCGCGCTGTGAAAACTGGCGCACAGGTTGCTGAGGAAAAGAGAACAATGCTAGCAGAAGAAAAACGCCAGAGAAGAAAAGCAAGAATAATGACACTAGCTCCTGCTGGAATAACCTGCCCAGTGTGCAGCCGAACATTCCGGGCTCACAAAGGTCTCACCAGCCATAAGAGGAGGTGCGACACCCCAGTGCAAAACCCTCAGCTCCCTGGATGACAAAGTGGACGAACTATAGTTGTAAAAGTGGTGTATTTTTATGAGAAAAAAAAATGCTTGCATACGTGATTTAAAAAAAAAGAATTTTTCGCTTTCAGAAAACAGTAGCCGCTACATCAGAACTTTGAATGATCTAAAATATCATGATGTCCGAGTTTCATTTTCTCTTCTAATTTCTGATATGTAAACGGGACGGACGACGGACAGACAGGCCACACAAAGCTAATAGCGTCTTTTCCCCTTTCGGGGGCTGCTAAAAATAGTAGTGGACCTAAGACTGTTCCTTGAGGTACACCTGAGTTAAGTGTTATTGGTGTTGATTTAGAGCCATTTATTATTACAGTTTGTTCTCTTACTATCAGAAAATCCTTAATCCACTGATGCAATGATGCCAAAATATTTAAATTTTTTAAGCAAACTATGGTGGTGAACTTTGTCAAAAGCTTTGGAAAAATCTAATAAGATAGCATTTGTTTGCTTACCATTTTCTAAACCTTTTGAATAAGGTTACTGTAGTTTGCTTTCGAATGATATTGAAGAGGGGATTTTAACCTCAAAACTCTCTGTAGGGGGTTTTAAACTCAAAACCATCTGAAGGGGGGTTAAAATTAAAGCACTCTGAAGGGAGGTTTAAACCAAAACCCCCATTGGTTACGTTCATAGAATTGTGTGATTCTAGTTTGCTTTCAAGAGGTGGCTTTTAGCTTCCATTCCCGCTGGAGCGGGGTTTTAAACTGAAAACCATATGGAGGGGTTATTTAAACTAAAAAATCCCTCTTAGCTTCGCTCATAGAATCTGTTGACTTTTGTATGCTTTAGTTTTATATTGAAGAGAGGGTTTGATCGTAAACAAAATTTTGGAGGAGGTTTTAAACTGAAAATCTTTGGATACGCTCATGGAATTTGGTGACTGTCGTTTGCATTATTTTTGTTGTATAGAAGAGGGGGATTTTAACCTCGAAACCTCCTGGAGGGGGATTTAAAACTCAAACTCCCTTGGCTGCGCTGGGGCGAGTGATAGTTTAGCATTACAATTTCATCTTGATAAACAAAATCAAAGCAAAAAATCAATCACGAAATTCCACCCCCTCCCTGGAGGGGGGAGTTTAATTCGAGAGGGGGAGGGTTGAACCTCCCAATGTAGGAGACGGTATCCTAAACAAAGGGAATATAATGCTGTTGAAAAAAAAATTGCGACAGAACTCTGGTTCAGCTGAAAATGGTTCAAAAACAGATCCCAAGAAGGTACCGCCTCAACATGACACTGAATGGAAAGGAGACATAACAAAAACCCAGGAGTCTGAGGCAGGCTTTGATGATGAAGGAGAATCGCTGAAACACTTTTTGAACTACTATCAAACCATTCAGATGAATGCCTTTGCTGACTATGTTGGCACAGATATTATGATATATAAATATATTACTTTTTCAGTTCTACTTGTTTTTGTTTCTAAATCATGAGCTAGAGATGTAATTCTATTGTTTGTAAAACGGAAAGATGTTAATGTGTTATTTTCTAAAATATGTACTCAGATGTATAACGTAATGTTTACAGAAAGAAGGATGTTGATATGTGATAACTGTAATGGACTGTTAGTTCCATGAAAGAGGAGTAGGAATTTTGTGTTTCTGTTCATGAACTAATTGGGTTGAATAAAGTCTGTGTTTGTGTTGAGTAAATCAACCTTGTCGTTTATAATAGTACTTGTATTTAGGAGTATATTAACATATTGATCCAGCAGTACAGTTCAAACATCGAACTCTTTGTAGATCTATTTCGTACAGCACAAAGTACCTTCTCAGTTCAGATTGTTTCAGAGCTGTTTAAAAGATAATTATTTTTTTTTTTGCTACCATTCGCAACCTTTTTGTTTAGTATGGGCTGTGCAATGTTATAAAATATAAATAAAACTAACTTTTAAAATTGTATTCCTGAGTTAGTAAACAAATAATTGGATAAGATAACAAAAGAAAAATTCTATTACCTAGTTTTCCTTGGCGGTCAGATTTCAATTAGAATTCAAATGTCGTCTGCTAGATCTATATTCACTTGTAACATAATCACTTCCGGCAACCTTGGAGCTCTTCTATCGATTGTCTCAACGAATAAAGATGACAATGACCTACCTCCGCCCCAACTTATCCCCATTCCCATATTTTTTTTTCTCTTGGTGATAAAATTTATTTGCTAACTCCTTGCTCGTGTGTGTGTTGTTTTGTGAACGTGAGTGTGTGTGGGCCTTGCTAAAATTAGAAAGCAAAAACTAAGACATTAAGTGTCAAGTATCTGGTTAGGAAAAAATTGAGACGTGTGGGGAAACTAGCCCCTCTCCATCCGCTACCAAATGGCTCAACATCGCTCATAGAATCAACCCACCTCATTTAGCATTCAGTTTTGTAAACATTTGGTGCGTGGGCTTACAATCTTGAATAATCTAGAGTCTAGTCCATGCGTTCCAGCCCCCCCCCCCCAACAGCCCACGTGATGGTAGAAGCCTTCAGGGGAGGCGGTAAGAAAGAGGAAACAATATCGAAAGAATAAAGAGTCGACTAATTAAAATGGAACACCTAAATAATATAGTTGAACGATTACAACGCTTAATTAAAAATGAGCAAATTTTGCACAAACAATGCAATTTTAAATATGTATTTTCTAAAATAATATCAAAGAACTTAAACAATTTGCATCCAGCGTCACAACATTCTCACTTTTATAGAAGGCCATGCAAGTCTGAAAATCTGGCACATTACCTTTTTTATATACAAAGCATATATCCACTCATTCTGTCTGCCTGTCTGGTCAAACGTTTGTACACGCTAATTTTCCCACACCCAATCTCGGATCAAGCTAGAACTTTGCACAATTATTTCTTTTACCTGACAAAGCAAGAATCAATTTTTAAATAATTTAGCAATTAGTTAATTAACTATTGGCAATTAATTATTTTGTTTGGTATCTCAAACAGGAGAATGAAGTAGTACTTGACTAATTAGGTGGAATAAGTTGTAGAAAGAAAAGTTCGAAACTAACAACTATAAACCTTCTATTTTCAAAAGCACTTCCCTGGCATAGTGGTTAGTGTATCAGCTTGAGGAGGTTAAGGAGGCTATAGACCTCAAGTTCAAATTAATGTTGTTCGCCTTTTTTTTATAAATGCATTTAAATAGTGATGACCCAGATAAACCCTCCTTTCTCCACCCCACCCCCATCCCTTCCCAACTGGCAAGTAATAGGATCAAAGCGTAGTGAGAAAGCTAAAAGAATGAAATTGCGCTTAACAAAAACAGTTGGTACAAATATTTCTAATCGCAGACTTTATATTGTTAGTCTAGATCTATAACAAATGTAACGACATGACTCATCCAAACTAATTCATACAACTACGATGAACATCATTTTTTCTTTTCTAAGTATTTAAAAAATGTTTTTCTTGTTGAACGTGGAGACCTTTTGTTTTAACTTGGATAGGTGTTAGTGACGGTCGTTGACTTGTAGCACCAAACTGCTGGTAGACAACTAAACAGCTGTAGGCGTATTATATTTTGACTTTTAAAAACTTGAAAGGACTTAATTAAATGTGTTTTGTTTGTGAACAATACTAAATATAACTTGTATTACAATATAGACAAATTTAATTTGAGATGAAATGAAATAATTGTAGTAGACTTAAGTCATAATATAAAATGGAATTTTGAACAAAAAGTTGAACTCACTACAAAAACAAAACACGTCTTTTCACTCTAGCATTCTGGAGTCGTCTTGCATAACCAACATAGCTTACGACAATGGCGCTTATCTTGCATCATTCACACTGAATAGCTACCAACCAATCGTTAACTTCTTCTCACCATCAACATAGAAACATACGCACACACACAAGAGGCTGAGACACGGACTTTTTTTTAATTTAGAGAGGCTGGGACATTGCCTATCTTTGAACCTGAAGAGGCTGGGACATTGCCTATCTTTGAACTTGGAGAGGCTGGGACATTGCCTATCTTTGAACTTGGAGAGGCTGGGACATTGCCTATCTTGGAACTTGGAGAGATTAGGACATTGCCTTTCTTTGAACTTGAAGAGGCTGGGACATTGCCTTTCTTTGAACTTGAAGAGGCTGGGACATTGCCTATCTTTGAACTTGAAGAGGCTGGGACATTGCCTTTCTTTGAACTTGAAGAGGCTGGGACATTGCCTATCTTGGAACTTGAAGAGGCTGGGACATTGCCTATCTTGGAACTTGAAGAGGCTGGGACATTGCCTATCTTTGAACTTGAAGAGGCTGGGACATTGCCTTTCTTTGAACTTGAAGAGGCTGGGACATTGCCTATCTTGGAACTTGGAGAGGCTGGGACATTGCCTATCTTGGAACTTGGAGAGATTAGGACATTGCCTTTCTTTGAACTTGAAGAGGCTGGGACATTGCCTATCTTTGAACTTGAAGAGGCTGGGACATTGCCTTTCTTTGAACTTGAAGAGGCTGGGACATTGCCTATCTTGGAACTTGAAGAGGCTGGGACATTGCCTATCTTGGAACTTGAAGAGGCTGGGACATTGCCTATCTTTGAACTTGAAGAGGCTGGGACATTGCCTATCTTGGAACTTGGAGAGGCTGGGACCTTACCTATCTTTGAACTTGAAGAGATTAGGACATTGGCTTTCTTTGAACTTGAAGATGCTGGGACATTGCCTATCTTTGAACTTGAAGAGGCTGGGACATTGCCTATCTTTGAACTTGAAGAGGCTGGGACATTGCCTTTCTTTGAACTTGAAGAGGCTGGGACATTGCCTATCTTGGAACTTGGAGAGGCTGGGACATTGCCTATCTTGGAACTTGGAGAGATTAGGACATTGCCTTTCTTTGAACTTGAAGAGGCTGGGACATTGCCTATCTTTGAACTTGAAGAGGCTGGGACATTGCCTTTCTTTGAACTTGAAGAGGCTGGGACATTGCCTATCTTGGAACTTGAAGAGGCTGGGACATTGCCTATCTTGGAACTTGAAGAGGCTGGGACATTGCCTATCTTTGAACTTGAAGAGGCTGGGACATTGCCTATCTTGGAACTTGGAGAGGCTGGGACCTTACCTATCTTTGAACTTGAAGAGATTAGGACATTGGCTTTCTTTGAACTTGAAGATGCTGGGACATTGCCTATCTTTGAACTTGAAGAGGCTGGGACCTTGCCTATCTTTGAACTTGGAGAGGCTGGGACATTGCCTATCTTGAATTTTGGAGAGGCTGGGACATTGCCTATCTTGGAACTTGGAGAGGCTGGGAACTTGCCTATCTTTGAACTTGAAGAGGTTAGGACATTGCCTTTCTTTGAACTTGGAGAGGCTGGGACATTGCCTATCTTTGAACTTGAAGAGGTTAGGACATTGCCTTTCTTTGAACTTGGAGAGGCTAGGACATGGTGACGTTGCTTAGTGTTGAATGCCTCGACGTGATGTCGAGAGGAACGCATTTCTGATGGTCACTCCTTGGGCTTCTATTAGTCAGCATTGTCTCTGGGTATTTTCCACTATTCTAAATCTTAACACTTGCTTTATTTTAATAACAAGTTCTATGTTGCACTTGCTCATTTGTTGCGCTATTTCCTTAGTGTACTTACGTATAGGTTACATAAGCTAAAGAAAAAACAAGAGATATCTCTGATATGCACATCCAGGCGCCCCAATGCACAAATGCTCCGTCCTAACATTGTCTTGTAGCACGAGGCAGGCACGTGGCAGTGTTTTGTTGGGTTTGACTGTCTCCGTACAGGGCAATACCTCCGCATGCTCCAGTTCTATCGTTCTCAAGTCGTACCAATGAAATCGATTCGGAGCACCTTGCACTCGTTAATTGTGTGTTTTATAGTTAGTCTCATCCTCCAAGTAATAGTGTCGACTTCTTGGATAGTGGTTCTCTCGGATCCTATCAATAGAGGCTCCTATCGGACAGTGTTCCGTGCGAATACGTGCCAAAATTGCTTGATTGTCTAGCTGCCACCACTCGTCCTTTCTGTTTGGGTGTTAAGAAACTTACAGACTTCCCGTCCCAGCTATCGTACCATTTGACTTACGCCATTCACAAATCCTTGCTCTTGTACTCTTGTATGTTTGCGGTTCCTCTGTTGGGTTTAGAAGCGCTCAGAATTTTTATTAATTAATGGTATTTTTCAATACTTAAATCTGATTTCCCATGTCCGAAGTTTGCAGGAGATAATTTGTGCAAGTCAAGAAATAAGAGCTTTCATCTCTATGAAATGAAACAGTTTTATTCCTCGAGTAGAAATCATATGAAACACACACTGTAAACACACGCTGTAAACACACAATATTTTAATTACAATAATAGAGCCTCTGAACATGAAGCCTGAAACTTACTTATTTTCCCCAGTGTTTAGATCCTCTCTGAAAAAAAATTAGTCTCTCCAAAATGAAAAAAAAAAAAAAAAAAAAAAAATCTAGAACTCTATATCTTAATTCCTGAGATATTTTTAGTTTTTAATTAAACTGATTGTTGGTTCTAGAAATGTAACATTCTATTTAGTTTTTATACAGTTTAAACAGCCTTGACCTTTATTATCATATTATCACGTGACATTCTGTAATCTTGTCTTTATCTATTAATGTGGTCGGAAACAAGTATGGTAAAAGTAGTACTTTTGATTCAAACTTCAGACAATAATATACTTCTGAATTCACTGACGGATCTGGGAGGGGGGGGGGGTAGGGGCGATCCACTCGGCTGGGGGGTGCGGACAAATTTTAGTAAAGAAATCACAAAATTTCTATACGAATTTATTAGTTATGTTAATAATAATATCAGGTGGCCGAGCCTCGCTCGGTTAAATAATTTCCTAAGGAAGGTTATATACATTTTGGGAATATTTTTGTAATTACGATAATGAACGATCTCGGATAAGGGTTACTAATCTGAAGAGTTGCTTTAGTGTTCTGTTAGTTCTAAATGTAATTGTACATGGCGATTAAATATAAAGTCTCTAAAGTCCTCCTACAGTCTAGATAAACCACAGCTCACGTCCGTCTTATAGTTTTATAATCTATCTTTTGAGTAAAACTATTGTAGGCCTACTATTATTGGCTTGGAAGAAAGTCTTTGCAGTGTAATTTCTTAGATGGTTACGTTCAGACATTTAATTATGGAATTAGTATACATTCATTATGGCTTTAGTACGAAACATCAAGTGACGCAAATCTCTACGTTATAGGGTAAAACAGGCACTTTGTGACAAAGTAAAATAGCGCATTTTTTCTTAATAGACTTAAATCATTGCATTAGTTTTCTAAAGAAACGACTATTATTGGCTTGGAAGAAAGTCTTTGCAGTGTAACTTCTTAGATGGTTACGTTCAGACATTTAATTATGGAATTAGTATATTCATTATGGCTTTAGTACGAAACATCAAGTGACGCAAATCTCTACGTTATAGGGTAAAACAGGCACTTTGTGACAAAGTAAAATAGCGCATTTATTCTTAATAGACTTAAATCATTGCATTAGTTTTCTAAAGAAACGACTATTATTGGCTTGGAAGAAAGTCTTTGCAGTGTAACTTCTTAGATGGTTACGTTCAGACATTTAATTATGGAATTAGTATATTCATTATGGCTTTAGTACGAAACATCAAGTGACGCAAATCTCTACGTTATAGGGTAAAACAGGCACTTTGTGACAAAGTAAAATGGCAAATTTTTTCTTAATAGACTTAAATCATTGCATTAGTTTTCTAAAGAAACTTTTCCGTGGGGCACCTCTGTTACGCCGAACAATATGTTCGTCCCTCATACGGGATACGCGCCCTGCCCAGCCTGACTGTCGGACTATAAGAAGTTCATGCCAGCTTTTGCCATCCATTTATCCCAGTGGTGCTACAGCCCGTGGAGGGATATGGCCTGCTTTTACTACACATCCCTCCATTCAGATCTCTGGTGGGTCTTCCGTCACCAAGCCCTAACCCCAAGCTTTTTACCGAGGTTTATAGTTAAATCAAAAGAGGAGGCAGCGTACGCAAACTCGTTCACTGCTAGCTAGATATCATGTTTAGTGTGAGCAAGAGAAGCTGTGTTATGAACCTTTCCTTTGTTTTGGTACGGGACAGTAGACACCGAAATATGAACACATGGTAAAAATTCACCAACAAAATAATAATAATAATAAGGCTTGTCTTCGAGTCTGAAGATTAATGAGGATTGCAGTATTACCGGTGGCTACGCAGCCCCAGCTGTGACCTACACATTTTGCCACTCCAGTACAAGCATAACCGTTGTCCGCCGGTGGTCGATTTAGATTTTCTTTTCGCGTCTGCGTCTGTCCTCGGCAGCAAATTTTCTTTTTATCTCAAATGTGTATCCTCGGCTTTTGCTTAAGTCCGACAGTTACGCTGGACAGAGCAGTATCCTGTATGGGAGACGAATGTCAGACGAACGCATGCCAAAGGCAGTCTTTTTTTTTTTTTGGTGAGCTAAAAAAGTGGTCGACGTAACACCGAAACGCTTAAAAGACCAGTTTAGGCGCCAACTTGCCTTTTCTGACATAGAAGAGAGCACCTGGTTGCATGCGGCTTCAGAACGAGACAGCTGGAGGTCACCAGCAAAATAGACAACAAAGTAAAAGGTATCTACACCGCTCTACGCAATTAAAGTGTAAACAACTTTTAAAGCACTTAAAACACAATAACTTATCATACATAGGTACATTTAATTTCCTTACTTCTCTTTCATAGTTCCATAATAAATCAATCTACAATAAGATGGTGCGCAAATGTTTAATTAGGTCTATTGATTCTTTAAAACTCGTTCTTGTTTGCAAAGAAATATTTTAGTGTACTGCGGTAAGCCTAGTGACGTAAGCTGCGTTATTCCCGTTCACGTCATGGACAATTTTCATTCATAAAACATTCTAGCCAAAGTTAATTTTTCGATAATGAGGCATTTTCAAACCGATATAACGGTCGACCTCGAGTTTTACCGATGTGGCCAATGAGTTGAGAATTTTTTTCTCACTAATATGCACATACCTTGAAATTTTAAAGAAAATCGTTAGAGCCGTTTTTGAAATAAAATGTATATATATATATATATATATCCTATACTCTTAAGCGAGCAATTCTTGTATGTATGTATGTATGTATGTATATATATTTATATGTATATATATATATATATATAAATTTTATTTCGAAAACGGCTCTAACGATTTTCTTTAAAATTTCAAGGTATGTGCATAATAGTGAGAAAAAAATTCTCAACTCATTGGCCACATCGGGAAAACTCGAGGTCGACCGTTATATCGGTTTGAAAATGCCTCATTATCGAAAAATTAATTTTGGCTGCAATGTTTTATGAATGAAAATTTTCCATGACGTAAACGGGAAAAATGCTGCTTACGTCACTAGGCTTACCGCAGTACACTAAAATATTTCTTTGCAAACAAGAACGAGTTTTAAAGGATCAATAGACCTAATTAAACATTTGCGCACCATCTTACTGTAGATTGATTTATTATAGAACTATGAAAGAAAAGTAATGAAATTAAATGTGCCGATGTATGATTAGTTATTGTGTTTTAAGTGCTTAATAAATTGTTTACTCTTTAATTGCGTAGAGTGGTGTAGATACCTTTTACATTGTTGTTTATTTTGCTGGTGACCTCCTGCTTTCTTGTTCTCTGCTAGACTGCCTTTGGCATACGTTTCGTCTCCCATACAGGATACTGCTCTGTCCAGCGTAACTGTCGGACTTAAAGAATTCCATCTATACAAAGGACGCGGATACACATTTGGGACCAAAAGAAAATCTGCTGCCGAGGACAGACGCAGACGCTAAAAGAAAATCTTAATCGATCACCGCGGACAATGGTTATGCTTGCCCTGGATGTGGCGAAATATGTAGGTCACAGCTGCAATCCTCATTAATTTTCGGACTCGAAGACAAGCCTTATTATTATTATTATTTTGCTGGTGAATTATTACCTGTGTTCATGCTTCGGTATCTACTGTCCTGTACCAAAACAAAGGAAATGGTCATAACACAGCTTCTCTACGCCTTACTTGCTCACACTGAACATGATATCTAGCCAGCGGTCAACGAGTTTGCGTACACTGCAGCCTCTTTTGATTTTATTATAAACCTCGGTAAAAAGCTTGGAGTTAGGGCGTGTTGACGGAAGGCCCAGGAGAGATCTGAATGGAGAGATCTGTAAATCAGGCCGTATCCCTCCACGGGCTGTAGCACCACTGGGATGGATGGATGGATGGATGACAAAAGCCGTTATGAACTTCTTATAGTCCGACAGTCAGGCTGGGCAGGGCACGTATCCCGTATGGGAGACGAACATATTTTTCGGCGTAACAGAGGTGCCCCACGGAAACGTTTCTTTAGAAAACTAATGCAATGATTTAAGTCTATTAAGAAAAAATTTGCCATTTTACTTTGTCACAAAGTGCCTTTTTTACCCTATAACGTAGAGATTTGCGTCACTTGATGTTTCGTACTAAAGCCATAATGAATATATACTAATTCCATAATTAAATGTCTGAACGTAAAAATTTGAGAAGTAACACTGCAAAGACTTTCTTCTAAGCCAATAATAGTAGGCCTACAATAGTTTTACGCAAAAGATGGATTGTAAAACTATAAGACGGATGTGAGCTGTGGTTGGTCTAGACTATAGGAGGACTTAAGAGACTTTATATTTAATCGCCATGTACAATTACATTTAGAACTAACAGAACAACTCTTCAGATTAGTAGTCTTTATCTGATCGTTCATTTTCATAATTACAACAATAGCCCAATAGTTTTACGCGAAAGAAGCAATGTAAAACGTTAAGACGTAAGCTGTGGTTTACTATAGGCCTACTGTTGGGGGACTTTCTATTCTAATCGCCATATACGATTACATTGAGAATTGACAGAACGAAAAAGCAACTCTTCGGATTGATAGTCTTTACCCGATCGTTCATTTTCGTAATTACAAAAATATTCCTAAAATGACTTCGGGGATGTATTCTTCCTTAACAAATTATTCATCCGAGCGAGGCTCGGTCACCTGATATTATATATATATATAAATATATAAATATATATACAAGAATTACTCGCTGAAGAGTATAGGAATATCAGGTGACCGAGCCTCGCTCGGATGAATAATTTGTGAAGGAAGGATATATACCCGAAGTCATTTTGGGAATATTGTTGTAATTACAAAAATGAACGATCGGGTAAAGACTCAATCCGAAGAGTAGCTTTTTCGTTCTGTCAGTTCTCAATGTAATAGTACATGGCGATTTGAATAGAAAGTCCCCCAAACAGTAGGCCTATAGAAAACCACAGCTCACGTCTTAACGTTTTACATAGCTTCTTTCGCGTAAAACTATTGGGCTATTGTTGTAATTACGAAAATGAACGATCAGATAAAGACTACTAATCTGAAGAGTTGCTTTAGTGTTCTGTTAGTTCTAAATGTAATTGCACATGGCGATTAAATATAAAGTCTCTTAAGTCCTCCTATAGTCTAGACCAACCACATCTCACATCCGTCTTATAGTTTTACAATTCATCTTTTGCGTATAACTATTGTAGGCCTACTATTATTGGCTTGGAAGAAAGTCTTTGCAGTGTTACTTCTCAGATGGTTACGTTCAGACATTTAATTATGGAATTAGTATACATTCATTATGGCTTTAGTACGAAACATCAAGTGACGCAAATCTCTACGTTATAGGGTAAAATAGGCACTTTGTGACAAAGTAAAATGGCAAATTTTTTCTTAATAGACTTAAATCATTGCATTAGTTTTCTAAAGAAACGTTTCCGTGGGGCACCTCTGTTACGCCGAAAAAGGCACATTCCTCGTCCCATATGCTAGGACAAATTTGTACAAATACTCCTTCTTTCCTAGTGCTATTAGAGCATGGAATGGGTTGCCTGAGCTAGCCAGGAAAACCAGTGACTTGGCAGAATTTAAGTCATTGGTTAATATGCATGACTAAATGCATGACGCGTAGGACGTAATCATCTTCTTTTTTGAAGTAACGTCTGTATTATATAAGAAAAATATGTTCGTCCCCCATACGGGATACGTGCCCTGCCCAGCCTGACTGTGGGACTATAAGAAGTTCGCAAGTAAGGCGCAGAGAAGCTGTGTTATGACCATTTCCTTTGTTTTGGTACAGGACAGTAGACACCGAAGCATGAACACATGGTAATAATTCACCAGCAAAATAATAATAATAATAAGGCTTGTCTTCGAGTCCGAAAATTAATGAGGATTGCAGCTGTGACCTACATATTTTGCCACATACAGGGCAAGCATAACCATTGTCCGCGGTGATCGATTAAGATTTTCCTTTAGCGTCTGCGTCTGTCCTCGGCAGCAGATTTTATTTTGGTCTCAAATGTGTATCCGCGTCCTTTGTATAGATGGAATTTTTAAGTCCGACAGTTACGCTGGACAGAGCAGTATCCTGTATGGGAGACGAATCTCAGACGAACGTATGCCAAAGGCAGTCTTTTTTGGTGAGCTAAAAAGTGGTCGACGTAACACCGTAACGCTTAAAAGACCAGTTTAGGCGCCAACTTGCCTTAGCTGACATAGAAGATAGCACAGAACGAGACAGCTGGAGGTCACCAGCAAAATAAATAACAATGTAAAAGTTATCTACACCACTTTACGCAATTAAAGAGTAAACAATTTATTAAGCACTTAAAACACAATAACTAATCATACATCGGCACATTTAATTTCATTACTTTTCTTTCATAGTTCTATAATAAATCAATCTACAGTAAGATGGTGCGCAAATGTTTAATTAGGTCTAATGGTTCTTTAAAACTTTTTCTTGTTTGCAAAGAAATATTTTAGTGTACTGCGATAAGCCTAGTGACGTAAGCAGCGTTTTTCCCGTTTACGTCATGGACAATTTTCATTCATAAAACATTCTAGCCAAAATTAATTTTTCGATAATGAGGCATTTTCAAACCGATATAACGGTCGACCTCGAGTTTTCCCGATGTGGCCAATGAGTTGAGAATTTTTTTCTCACTAATATGCACATACCTTGAAATTTTAAAGAAAATCGTTAGAGCCGTTTTTGAAATAAAATTTATATATATATACATACATACAAGAATTACTAGTTTAAGAGTATAGGATATACTAATTATTTAAATTTCAATCTATTTTTAGATTATTTCGCCCCCCTCTTCTAGAATGTTGGCCGATTTGGAGGGGTGGGGAGGTGGCGATGGCATCAAGCCCCCCCCCCCACCACCATCATAAAGTTTTGAGTTGGGGGCGGTCCAATGTATTTGTAGCTGTTAACAGAATCAATTAAATATCTATATAATTAAAACTTGTTATTGATATTTTAACCGATCTTTATATTATGTCGTTCCCCTGTTAGCCGATTTGGTGGTGTGGCGGTGGGCGAATACATCTACTAACCTTACTAGCTAAGCCCTTTGAGTTGGGGGGGGGCGGTCCTACTTTTATTTAGAAATCATAGTTTGCGAACAAAATTAGTTGAATTACTATATAATTTATTTTTATATTATGTCGTTACACTTCTGGTATCTTAGCCGATTCATTGAGGGGGGGGGGGGGGAATCGATAGCTTCTACTGCCCTCCCCACTCTAGCCCTCTGAGTGGGGGGCGGTCCTATTTTTATGGAGAAATCATACTTTGTGAACAAAATTAGCTGAATATCTATATAATATAGGCCGCATATAGATGTTTTAGCCCATTTGTATTGTATTTGATCGCAAATTTTATAAAATAAAAAAGGGTTGTACCAGGTGGGAGGGGCGATACATGCAATCGCCTTCCGCGCATCGGACAAACCAATACTCTTTTCTTTTTGTATTGTAGTTAAGAAATTACAAAATTGAAAAAAAAATTGTCACAAATATAATTTGGCAAAAAAACAAATTCCACTTGGGCAGCTGTTTGAGACAAACATCCATAAAAAGCTAAAAAGATTCTAGAAATAAAAAATCACCCTTTGGGTCAGGATTTTTTTAGTTTACCATCACAAAAGAGATACAAGACACCGATAGCAAAGACAAACAGACACAAACACTCTTTTGTTCACCTGGCAATCAAATCATTAAATAGGAACAATCTGGTATAAACTTTTCATATGTAAATTATGAGTGAGTCTGGTGTGAATGTAATTTTTTTTTTTTTTTCTAGTTACAATGTTTTGCTTGATGTAATGCACAAATTGTAAGACAAATTTCCTTACGGACAATAAAGATTATTATTATAAATTAAACTCTTATATCGAGTCACCCCAACCCCTATTCTTTAATGCCAAATCCAATCATTAGCAGAAATTATAAAAAGGAGAGAGGATTAATCGTTTTCACTCTACCGCCCCTCCCCTTTCCAGACGAAAACATGGCGTTTTAACAGAATAGTCAACTATGGCGACAGAGTTTATGTAATTGCACACAAATCTATCATAGTTATTTTAAGAAAGACTTTGTTTTGGAAAATTTAGAATTCATACACAATTTTTCATTATAAGAGTAACAACTGAGATGAGTTCTGAGCCCAAATATTATTTTCCTAGTCAACTTTTTCCAACCTTTACTCATACTAATATTTTTCTGTTGTATAAATAAATTTGGGACTATAACTCACAATATAAATTTGAATCCTAAAAATGCAAAAACATTTAGAGTAGAATCTAATTGAACCACTCAATTTCTCCTCCCACTTCCAAAATTATTTTTTTTTGTTTAGAGCGTTGAATTATAGTTCTGTAACAAACCAAGTTACAAACAGGCCTATTGAACAAAATGTATAACTTACAAATGAGCGTTTTTTTTTTAATTGTTTTTTTCGCGGGGATCCTCAAAAACTAAATATGTGGGGTGTCTTATCTTTTCGAGGAACAAATCGGTTGTATTTACAATGTATTAGGGGTCTGTAAATTCATATTAGAATATTTTTCAGGTAAAACATTATTCAAAAGGTCCTTTTTTGATAGGATGAATAATGAGCTGTAAATGTCATGAGAATGCGTTTTTGCAGTGAAGAATTCAAGAAAATGCTTTAGGCGTCGGGACTTCGCCCAGAATCCTTAGCTGTCAAGAGAAAGTCCTCAACATGGCTTTTGGTTGAGAAACTCTGCTTTTTTAGCGACTCCCGAAAGGAGAAAAGACGCTATTAGTTTTATGTGGCCTGTCTGTCCGTCTGTCCCTCCGTCCGTCTCGATTAGATCTCAGAAACTAGAAGAGAAAATGAAAATCAGACATCATGATATTTTAGATCATTCAAAGTTCTGGTGCAACGGCTACTTTTTTCTTTTCCGAAAGTAAACCATCTAATTTTTTAAATTGTATATGCAAGCAGATTTTTCAGAAACTTACACCACTTTTAAATGAAAAACTTCAGGGGAGGTAAGTCTTTTAAAAATGTCACAGACTTCTTCATTAATAAATCAAACTTCATTTATAGATTTGCGCATTGGTACAAAAAAATTGCATCTAAGGTCACAATGGAAAAAGTATCAATGTATCATTATAAAATAGATTTTCCATTTATTTACTAACTCATGGAATAGAATACTGATTCAAATGTTGTTTTTAAAAATAATTTTAATACGAAATTCGTTGTAGTTGAAACATGGTTGAAAGTTTAAAAAACAAATGAACTACTTTTATAGCGCGCAGTTTTCAGATATCCTCATTAGGCTATACACTTGACAACAATTTAAATTACAATAAATAGAGGTCAAACATATATCTAGATTTAGATGTAATTGTATTAAACAATCTGAACAAAATTTACATTTATAATCCATTAAGAAAATAGTTTATCTTCTAACAGCTTAGGGGTGCAGATTTATTATGTAAGCAGTAGTATCACATCAAGAAGTGAATCTGACGCGAACAGCACAAGTGCACTACAACCCAGTAGTAGGCATACTAATCCTGATCATAATATAAACCTAGATCTAGCTCTAGTATATCCAGATTCTATTTCTTGATCTAGTCTAGATTAGGCTATAGGTTTAGTTCTGGATCATTATCTAGAGTCTATTTAGTCTAGACCTAAACCTAGTCTAGATCTAGCTTCTAGTCATTCTAGACCTAGTCTAGATTCGAGATCTAGTTTAGATCAAAAGTCTAGATCCAGATCTAAAATAGATCTAGAAATAGTCTGAATTGTAGTTCTATCTAGATCAAGTCTAGATCTAGATCAAGAACTATTCTAGAGATTACGTTACTTCAAAAAAGAAGATGATTACGTCCTACGCCTCATGCATTTAGTCATGCATATTAACCAATGACTTAAATTCTGCCAAGTCACTGGTTTTCCTGGCTAGTTCAGGCAACCCATTCCATGCTCTAATAGCACTAGGGAAGAAGGAGTATTTGTACAAATTTGTCCTAGCATATGGGACGAGGAATGTGCCTTTATCTTTGTGTCTTTCAGAGTATTTTATTAAATTGTGTTTTTGTATTTGAAGATTATGGTTCAGTGTTTTATGTATGATTGCTACTTTACTTTTGAGCCTTCTGTCCTGAAGGCTTTCTAAATTTAGTGATTTTACTAAAGGTGTTACTCTAGTCAAATGTGAATAATCGTTTGTTATGAATCTCACTGCTCTATTTTGTGTCTGTTCCAGTTTCTTAATGTTTTCTTGAGTTGAGGGGTCCCAAACGGAGGATGCATATTCTATTATTGGCCTAACCAAGGTTAAATAACATTTTAGTTTTATGTTCTTATTTGATTTATAGAAATTTCTTTTAATAAATCCTAATGCTTTGTTTGATTTTTTTGTAGTTTCATCAATATGTGGATTCCATGACAGTTTTTCATTTATTATAACACCTAGGTATTTTGCGTTTTTAGTCTGTGTTACTGGTTTGCCATGAATAAGATAAGTGGAATTAATTTGTTTTAGTTTTTTTGTTACTCTTAACAACTGACATTTTTCTGGGTGGAAAGACATGCTCCAATTTGATTCCCATTTCTGTAATTCATCTAATTCTTTTTGTAAAATATCTGTGTCTTGTGTTGTTTTTATTGTTCTATATATTATGCAATCGTCTGCAAATAATCTGACTTTTGTTCCTGAACTAATGCAATTTGGTAAATCATTTATGTAGGCCTAAATTAAAAATAGTAGTGGACCCAAGACTGTTCCTTGAGGTACACCTGAGTTTACTGTTATCGGTGTTGATTTAGAGCCATTTATTATTACAGTTTGTTCTCTCCCTATCAGAAAATCTTTAATCCACTGATGCAGTGGACCATTAACGCCGAAATATTTTAATTTTTTAAGCAAACTATGGTGGTGAACTTTGTCAAAAGCCTTAGAAAAATCTAATAAGATAGCATCTATTTGTTCACTATTATCTAAACCTTTTGAAAAATCATCAATTAGTCCTATTAGTTGTGTTTCACATGATCTATATTTCCTAAAGCCATGTTGGTATCGTGTGAGGACATTATGTTTTTCTAAGTGGTTTATGATGTTGCTACATATTATGTGTTCTAGGATTTTACATGTGATGCTGGTAAGTGATACTGGTCTGTAGTTTCCTGGGTCAGATTTTTCTCCTTTTTTAAATAGGGGGGTGACATTAGCTTCTTTCCAGTCCTTTGGTACTCTGCCCTGGTTACGTGAAGCCTGAAAGAGTATTTTGAACACTGGGGCTAGCTCATTGCTTAGTTCTTTGAGTAATCTAGCTGGAATACCATCAGGTCCAGACGCTTTATTTGGTTTAGTGTTGGCTAATAGTTTTTGAATTCCATTTTCTTGTACTACTATATCTTCTATGTTGTCTACTTGGTTCAAATTCAGTAATATGTCTTTGTCTCCTGGGGCTGAGAATGCTGATGCAAAGTATTTGTTTAGGATGTTTGCTTTAGTTTCATTATCATTATGTATTATGTTATGTTCATCTTTTAATGGCGCTATGCCTGTTGTTTCCATTTTCTTAGACTTAATGTATGACCATAAGTTTTTGTTGTTATCTTTAGATGTCTTTAGAAGTCTAGATGTAGATCTAGATTCTAGATCTAGATTCTATATATATAGGCCTATATATTCTATATTCTGGATCTAGTCTAGACCTATTAAGTAAATAAAAGATTATGATCTGGATTAGTAGGCCTACTGGTGGGTAATAGTGTAATAGTGCTGATCGCATGGGAAACCTGTTCAGTTGTGCAGGCTCATTTTTTTCTTACTAGGCCTCTACGTCTACTCCAATATATTAATCGAAATTGTAGGGAAGATGTAAGTATCTTGGAGCAGTGGCGTTAGTGGGGAAGGGTAATCATGTTTTTTTAAATTATATATATTCTGTACGCGCGTTTAAGATAAGGGTTTACTGGGCATAAGGACTAGGGTTTGGACAAAAAATCGCCCGCCCCCACTCCAAAATTTTGGATCCGCTAGTGCTTCTGATTCAAACTTCAGACAATAACATACTTCTGATTCAAACTTCAGACAATAACATACTTCTGATTCAAACTTCAGACAATAACATACTTCTGATTCAAACTTCAGACAATAACATACTTCTGATTCAAACTTCAGACAATAACATACTTCTGATTCAAACTTCAGGCATTAACATACTTGTTCAACGACCCATTAATGTAAATGTATTTTTATTTTGAAGAAGAAAAATGTATTTATCTTATTTTATTTTATGCAATATAAAGGAAAGATTTTAAAATCAATTGTATTTCTTTTTTTAACAGCTTGTCACAGTTTCGAAATTCGAAGTTGTTTTTTTCCTGATATAAATAGAACTACAAGATCCTTCTTTAGATTCACTGTGAGATAACTTGACCAAAATAGTAATTGTTGCCTTTAAGAGTTTTTTTCTTTAATGGGATAGCATAATTAAAATAGAAATAAAAAATAAATGTTTTTGTACATATAGCCGTACACATCAATGTTTGTACGTTTAAAAGAAATGAAACCAGTTTTTGAATCAAACTTGTTTTGATTGATTTATTTAGAAATTATATAGTCTAGTAAGTTGAACGTCTATACAATTTATAAAAAATTACAATTATAAAACAAAAATATATATTTCTATTACATTTATCGAGAATGATGTCTAATTTTTTACCAGGACAAAAAGTATTTAGTTTTGTGAGTAACAAGAGATGATCAAAACATCAAACTGAAATAAAACGTCGCCAAATAGATTTCAAAATTGTTCATTGTGATATTCCTTCTCGAGTTCAAATCATGAAACTTTTGCTATACATTTTTATCAGAAAGATCTTCTTTTTTAAATACAATTGTATACTATCAGTAATAAATCTGGATTGTGAATTGTGAGGGAAATCAAGGTGGGTGGAAAGAGATTCTTTGGACCTGTCGTGGCTCGGTCGTTTGTAGCTCCATGCAGATAGTACAACTAAACCGATGTAGTCGTTTTATAGTCTTATTAAACTTTCAACACATTTTACCATTCCATGGAGTGAACAAACTTGAATATAATTTTTATTTATAAATATACAGATATTCAACGTGAAATGAGTTTCGCATAGAAACAAATGAAATATTCATGTCAACCTAACGATCTAACACATTGCACACGTCCTTCTGTCTCTTGTCTTGAAAAAAAATCCTTTCAATTATCACCAGGGCCGGATTTAAGTATGTGGGGTCAAGATTTTTGTGGCCCCTACACTCTTTCGAAAGCTTTGATAAAGATCCACTCATGTATAAAAAATACGTGTATCTAAAAGCAAGCTATATTTTAGAAGAAAGAAACAGAGTACTTGTACATTTTAATCTCATTTTCCTTTTTATAAAAATATTTAATATTCATATCTTAGTTTTAAACTGGATATGTTTGAGTTTGTGAAGGGTAAGGCCTTTGGTAGACCCACTGCCCTAAATCCGGAGCTGTGCCGGTATTTACATATTCCGTGCATGCTACAGCTACAAGAGTACACTTCTTAATTACGACCATGGGCGTAGCCGGGGGCGAGGGGTTCGGGGTTCACTCCCCCCACCCCCCGAAATGAAATTTTCCCGAAGGTGGAATTTTGTGAATTTTTTTTTTTTTTTTTTTGCTTTAATTTTTGTTAATTATAGGTGAGCAGCCAAGGGTGTTTTGAGCATAAATACCTCCTTTTGAGGTTAAAACCCCCCAGTTCAATAAAACATAATCAAAATCACCAAAAGGGGGACGGGGAGTTAAGTTAAAAATCCCCATTTAAAGTATCTTTTTACCGGTAAAACTCCCATCATCAATATAAAACTAAAAGAAACAAGTCACCGAATTCTATGAGCGTAGCCAAGAGGGGTTTTCAGTTTAAAACTTCTTCCTGAGGGTTTTGAGTTTAACCCCCCTCCAGCGGGTTTTGAGGTTAAAAAAACCCTTTTCAATATAAGACTAAAGCAAATTACAGTCACCGAATTCTATGAGCGTAGTCAATGGAGGTTTTGAGTTTAAAACCCCCAACAGATGGTTTTCATGATAAAACTTCCCCTTTCGATAAAAAAATCTAAAGCAAACTACAGTCACCAAATTTCATGATCGTAGCCAACAGGGGTTTTGAGGTTAACACCCACCTCCCATGCAACAAAAGGAAAAGCAAAACTACAAATACTAAATTTTATGAGCGTAGCCAAAAGGAGTTTTGACGTTTCCCTTTCCCTCCAATAAAAAAATAAAGCAAAACTAAAGTTACCATTTTCTACCAGTAGCTGGGATCATTTAATAAACTGCAGTGAATAGCCGATTTAATATTGAACTACAATTTTGTAATAGAAGAGTAGAAGGATAATGCACTGGAGATACCTCAGAATATGCTTTGTGTGTGTGTGTGTGTGTGTGGTGGGGGGGGGGTTAAATACCGGAGAAAATGCTTGGCTTGATTAGCTTTTACCTTTCTCAATGCGCTATGATCCTATCACTTGTCTGGACCAGCTGTGAAAAGGGGAGGGAAGAAGGGGGTATATTGGGGAATGTTTCGATGATCTTTTTTTAAAAGCATAAAAAAATGTTCACTCAGGGCTCAAGATTCCTCAAGGGGACTAATTCAACTTATACCATCACATCTGTCAAGTACAATGTCTTTCTCTTGTTTGATACTAACAAAATAATTAATTACCAATAGTTAATTAATTAATTGGCTACTTTTTTTCAATTGATTCTTTAGTTGTCAGGTAAAAGAAATAATTGTGCAAAATTTCAGCTTGATCCGCGATTGGGTGTGGGAGAAATCAAGTGTACACACTTTTTACTAGACAGGCAGAGTCATTGTTCTGTTTATCGTAGAGACACCAAACCAACCAAATCTCCTACAGCCTTGGTTTAGAAATGAGTTTTAGAGATGAAATCACAAACTGGCAACTTGAAACAAGTTTGTAAGTATCATGGGGTAAGAGTAACTAATACACATAATACACATTACATACAGGATCCTAAGCGCTCCGGGCAAACCCATGCAATCTAATGCACTTGGGTCTGATGATGCCAGACAGTCCTTCGAGAAAACCAAAAAAACATTCATTGTTTGTGCTCTAAAATAAATAAATATTTTCAGTAATAGCCTTGGATGACGTGTTAAACACACACACTGTCGCACACACACACACACACATATATATTTATATAGCCTACACTTACACAAAAATACATTCTGTAAACATAAAAAGAACATATTACCTAACAGACATCATCATCGATCCAACAGAAGCCTTTGAAAACTTCCCAAAATGCTATAAGCAGCTGTACAATTAAAGAGAGAAAAATGATCTTTTCTATTTTTAAAAACCGATCAATAGGTTTCGTCTTAATCTGTTTGTAGTTTTCTATGTTAGGAGTTTAAAATTATATCACCAGATTCTATTTCTGTCCACCACGTGGTGTCAGAAGACTGCTTCCGGTGTGAGGCTGTTTACATTGCGTACGTAACGATAAATACATGCTATCGATTCTCGCCCCTCTGACGACAGCAGTGGATCACTTTTCATTTAGATGATGCAGAAGAATGAAGAATCGTATTTATTTATTTTTGTGCTCAGAGTTTGGATCTGAAGAAATAGTAGGCTATCCAATAACAAAGCAGGAGTAAATAAATTAAATGAATTGAGTTCAAGGCAAACAAAGAATAGTTTGGCTTAGATTACACATTTTTTTTTACATTTCAGGAGTTTGTCTTGAATACTTTATTAATTATATTAGGCGACCGGAAACGACAAGCATCATGTTGGCTAGTCTACTAAAGTAATAACTCCCGACTGATAATTTACTGTTTTTCATCTGGACGAGAACTCTAAACCATTAACATTGGAACGACCTGAATACGAACTCGATTACTCAAGTCTGTTTCAGCCTCCTCAAGCTAACATTTAACACAAGCTAACCACTGTGCCAGGGAAGTGCTTATGAAAATAGAAGGTTTTATAGTTATCTTATAAACCTTATATAAAGCGTATTAGTATCAATTAGTTTGGATCAGTCATGTAATGAAATTTGTAATAGATCTTGAATCTAGACTAATAATAATAAATCTGTGCGAGTAGGAATATTTTTACCAATTCTTTTTGTTTAGCGCAATTTCATACTTTTAGCTTTCTCAATACGTTAAGGGGTGGGGGAGAAAGAACGGGGTGAGTGAGAAAGAACGGGGTATCTGGGTGATCGCTTTTTAAATGCATTATTTAAAATATAAATAGTGAACGACCTGAATTCGAACTCATGGGCTTAAGCCTTCTCAGGCTTCTCGAGCCAACACGGTAACCACTCTGCTAGGGAAGAGAGTTTGGAAGGTTGTATAGTTATCTATTGTTTCTATTTCATGTTTGTGTTCACTAAGCCTCAGACGACGGCCTAAACAAGGGGACTAATTCAGCTTATACCACCCCTACAGTCAAGTACAATTTCTTTCCCTTGTTCGAGATACCAAACAAAATAATAAATTAATTAACTAACTGGTATTTTTTTTATTGATTCTTGTCAGGTACAAGAAATAATTGTGCAATATTTTAGCTTAATCCGAGATTGAGTGTGGAAGAAATAATGTGTACAGACTTTTTACCAGACAGACAGAGTGAGTTGATGTAAGCTTTGTAAAAAATGAATAATTTATTTTGACTTCTTTTCATGATCCTATCGAGCTGACCGCACATCTAATTATAGATTTTTTTTAAAAACAAAAATGATTTTTTATTTCGTTCCATCTTCCATACTAAGAATATTTCTGACATTAACTCGGTCTCTGACCTTGCCTTAGTCATTATACGAGTTACTACTAGTCCAGTAGGTGTTTAGCGTAGGTGTTTTAGTGTAGGTGTCTTAGTGTAGGTGTTTTAGTGTAGGTGTTTTAGTGTAGGTGTTTTAGTGTAGGTGTTTTAGTGTAGGTGTTTTAGTGTAGGTGTTTTAGTGTAGGTGTCGTAGTGTAGGTGTTTTAGTGTAGGTGTTTTAGTGTAGGTGTTTTAGTGTAGGTGTTTTAGTGTAGGTGTCGTAGTGTAGGTGTTTTAGTGTAGGTGTTTTAGTGTAGGTGTCGTAGTGTAGGTGTCGTAGTGTAGGTGTTTTAGTGTAGGTGTTTTAGTGTAGGTGTTTTAGTGTAGGTGTCGTAGTGTAGGTGTTTTAGTGTAGGTGTTTTAGTGTAGGTGTTTTAGTGTAGGTGTCGTAGTGTAGGTGTTTTAGTGTAGGTGTTTTAGTGTAGGTGTTTTAGTGTAGGTGTTTTAGTGTAGGTGTCGTAGTGTAGGTGTTTTAGTGTAGGTGTCGTAGTGTAGGTGTTTTAGTGTAGGTGTTTTAGTGTAGGTGTTTTAGTGTAGGTGTTTTAGTGTAGGTGTTTTAGTGTAGGTGTTTTAGTGTAGGTGTCGTAGTGTAGGTGTTTTAGTGTAGGTGTCGTAGTGTAGGTGTTTTAGTGTAGGTGTCGTAGTGTAGGTGTCTTAGTGTAGGTGTTTTAGTGTTAGGGTTTAGTCTTTGTATCTGCGAATTACTGCTTTATAGCCCTGAATGACAAGTTTTGACCTCACTGCGGCTACGAGACTAAGGTCCGGAGGCTAGGTCTTGCTGGAGGGAACTAACATCAACGAAGTCTGGCTGTATTCGACCTTTGACCCACGGAAAAACAAAACATTATTAACAAAGTATGACGTAAAAAAATAGACGTTTGTGTTTGTGTTGGTATATATTTTTTGTGTTACTAAATGAGAGAAGAGTTCTCCTGTACTTGGGTTATATAATTAAGTTTACTTTTTACTTTGAAACAGAGGCGTCTAGGGGGGTAGTGCACACTTGGCTACTCTTGGTTATTACTATTATTCTAAAAATGAACTACTATTCATTCTGTGGCGCTGCCAGGAATGAGATTCAATTAGAGGGAAACTAAATTCATTCTTAGTCCTTTAACAGTGTCCACTGAGAAATTTTCTTATGATGCGGCAAGACTGCCCTCTGACAGGTAACACACATTTTCTTTGTAATGTTTAGGGTCTGAAGATGTCTGCGAGGTCAATTGTTACAACTCTTTCGGCATTTGTTTTTTGTTTTGAAACAGGTAGAGTTGAGCCAATAGGTTTTTGAAACCTTGGGCAAGCAAAAGAGAACAAGACTCGCAGACTATAGACGCGGCCGAAGGCCGAGCACAAGGGGAAACTCCATCATTTTTCTTCTCTATTCCAGGCGTGCGGTGCTCGCCATTATTAAAACGGCCCCATTGAGGAACAGGCCTGGGTTGTTGACAAGTTTGTGGCAGCTTTTTACAATCCCGCACAAGAGAGAGAGAGAAGAGAAGGAAGAGAGAGTGAGAGAAAAGAGAGAAGAGAGAGAGAAGGAACAGGGAGAGAGAGAAGGTTAGAGAGAGACAGAGGAGAAAGAGACATGTATCAAGCCTTATCATATCTTAAATTATTTGAGGGGGGGGGTCTAATGCTCCTTTTTTTTTTGTCTTATGCGTCTTTTTTTTTTGGGGGGGGGCAGGGGGGCTTCATGCATCTTTTTGTTTATTCTGGCCACATACTATTTTGTTTGGTTGGGCAACTACCGGCGTTATTCATTGTTTCAAATTAATGACAGGGGTCGGCATCCTTTTGAGCCGGAAGAGCCAAAAACTACAATTTACAAAACTTCTAAGTTTTTAAAGAGCCACAAAGTTTTTTCTTGCCAACTATAAATAGTTCTCGTATAATGAATTTTTTTTTTAATGAAAATAAAAAGAATTCATATACAACAATATATATATATGCCATTATTAGATAATTTTTTTTATTTCGGTAAAAATTAAAGAAGTTAAGCATTTACTTACAACATAAACTACAATAACAAACAATGAAGAATATGAGATATGATATGTGTACATCCTAGTAAAGAGATAGAAAATTTGGATACGTTTGCCTCATACGGTAACTTGTTTTTAGTTTCAAACACGAATCTTAATATTCAATTGTTAGGTTGCTTCTTACTTTACTCTCAATTCTATTCATGCAAGAGAACGCTTTATCGCACCATAAGTCGATCCAAGATAGTCAGCACTCCAAATGCCAACCTCTTCACCTCACTGTAGCATTCTGGAAGATTAGTCCATTCCTTTTAAAGCTGTCCACTTTTATTGCTTTACGTACATACATTTCTGGACCATTAACACTTCCAACTTGCTTTTCAACTCTGTAAATTTTCCACCCCACAAACCTTTACTTTTTAAATCGATCAATTGCATGTCTAGAGATTTAGTATCAATTACCAATGTATCAGTGTGGATTTCGTTACTTTTTGTGTTTAGATGGTATACTAGGAACGCTCAAATCTATCAAGAAATTTATCTTTGATTTTTTTCATAACTGTGCTGAAGTAATTCGTGTCAAAAGTTGCACTGATTTTATCGCGATACTGCTTTAGACATTCAAAATGAAGTAATTTACCGCTCTGAATATCTTCTGCAAAAAGAATTAATTTTTCTTCAAAACAAACCAATTTTACCTTTCCCTGCAGTTTTAAATTCAGCTCATTTAATTTCTCTGTTATATCAATCATAAAGTAAAATTTTTGCCACTATTTCTCGTTCTCTAATTCGGTGTGATAAATACCTTTCTCATTTAGAAATGTATTTATTTCATTCAAACACAAAGCAAAACGTTTCATCACCTTACCTTTGGAAAGTCATAGCACTTTTTCGGGAAGACGGACGTCGGAATACTGAGTCTTTATTTCGTTTAAGTGGTTGAGTGCTTTTGACAAGATGCTGTTAACAATCTTGATTACCAAATTCATGACCTCATCTATTTAGGTAGGAATCATTTTGGGCACAAAGCGCTTCTTGGTGCATTAGTCAGTAAATCGTAAGAATTTAATTGTTTATTTTGCTACGACAAATCTTTGTTGCCCTTTTATTTGTTTCCTGTTTAACTTCTGGCTCTTTCAGTTGCCATTGAAATGATTTTATTTAAATCGATCTTATTGTCTACAGGGTATGGCATGATATTCTCTCTATCGTCCCCTATACTTTGTCATGAGAGCGGTAGCAAACCTAGAAGTTCTTCTTTTGGACCTTAGGAAGACATATACCTGACAAAAGGGGCAACTTGTACCATGTCTGTATGTCGCAAGACTCATCCATAGCAAATGATAAGACAGAATAAAGTTAAATATCTTCCACCAGCAAAAATTTACATTTGAAGACATTTTAGCTATTCTATCTTGTACTGTTTTAGCGGTTACTGGCAAATGTTTGCTTTTTTTTTTCAAGATCTCTGGTTTATTTTTGAAATCACGAAACAGTTCTTCAGATGCACGTAGGAAGCAGTCTTTGACATGCTCATCATCTTTAAATGGTTTGCCTTTTCGTGCAATTCCTAGTGCTACGCAAAGCTTGCTGGAATATCATTATTTGTAGATTAATTTTAACTATGAGAAGATTATTCTCTTCTAACTCATTTACTTGAAACAACAAACTATACGCCGTGGTTAAGATGCCAATTCGTCTTGCGTCAAAGCGAATTAAAACCTATATAGAAACATCGAACGACGGCGTCATTCCAGAGCTTCCGTCAGACTGATAAAAGTTACGATGCGTGTAATGGGGGAGGTGTGTGGTGAAAAGCAAGTACAAGTGGCTGAAAGATCGAATCCGCGCCTTATCTTCGTTTAAAGATTCAGAACTATTTTAAAAGAATGTGTCAATAAAATAAATAATATTTGCTTATGAAACAAAGAGCCGCAGCTTTACATCCAAAGAGCCGCATGTGGCTCGCGAGCCGCAGGTTGCCGACCCCGAGTCTAGGACATTTGTCCGTTGACCATGTTTCAAAATAGACTGAGTAAGTATCAATGCTTCTCAAATGCTATATAGTGTAATCTTATCAGCAAATGTTGGTTTCTTTCTTATAACTAAATCTCTACAATTTATGACTCTCAACAAGTGAATCGTAAAAATAAACAAGACAAACATTAGACATACTTTTCAAAAAAACAACTTTTTACAATTTGTAGAGCGATTATTTTTCTCTTAACCACTAATGAATGTTACAACTTTTAAAATGAAAATGTTCTCCCCCCCCCCCCCACCTTTTTTTTTCTTTTTAGCCCCGAGAAAGAATCCTGCTTTAGCAAATGTATAGATCTTCTAGACTTTATAAAATTCCAATAATAGGCCTTTAGATTTAGACGTAGAAGATGTGAGAAACGTTTTTTGAAATTGATTGAACTATGAAATATATATTCTAGATGTATGCATAGTTGTATTGATAAGACGAAATCCAATTAAGATAAGATTACGTCTGCATAAGGTGTAACAGTATTCAACACACTTTCACATATATATGGGCACATAGATCTAGATACTTCACACTTCACACATATACAAACAGAATGGATCAGTCTGGAAGGTCATTAACACCAAGACTGCATCATCTTTACGCTGCTAAAAATGTCGCGATAAATTTGTTCCAGAATGTTCTAAACCCAATCACTTCAGTTGTCACACGATCTAGACCTACTTTTTTTTTTCTTTTTATTGTTTGTCTAAAATAAATTCAGCATCAAACCCGATACAGTGTGAAATGTGTGCCTACTTTTAAATGAGTTATGTCCCTTGTGATCTTATTTCAGCTTGGCTCAGGTTATAAATACATCACTTAATTAAAAACAATTCAATTACTACATTATTTCTAGGACTACATAACATTAAATTACCGATATACACATTTTAGGAAACATTACCTTGACCTTGTGAATCTTTAATCTATTCATTTTCCAATGCAATGGATAAATGTACTAATTCATTTCATTGTTCGGTATAGTTTCTTAAAAATTGTATTATCATCACAATTATTATCTTATTTTATATTATGAAGTTAGACTTTGTTGCAATTAGACTAGGCGCGTGATGGTGTTTTTTATGCGTATAAAGCAGTGCGTCGTGGGGAATTGCATATGGAAGTTGGTGTGGCCCCTATCAAGCAACTTAAAACTCTTAAAACAGGTACCCTCCTCCTTTTTACAATTCGGGCTCCTAGATTTCGTTACCTTTTGCATACACATGCTGACTTTTAAATAAGGAAAGAGGGTGACGTCCACAACATTTAAAATAAGCAAAATATAAAATACTAAAAAAAATTATCTAGGGTGGAAAACTCCGCATTTACAGCCATATATCTCAATTCTGTAAGATACATGTTTTGTTAAGAACAATGGATAATTTTTGTATGTTTCAACTTGATCCTTTAAAGGAAAGTGTGAGAGATAACGTGCTCAATATTTGTACCAGACAGACAGACAGAAAGTTTCAATTGATATAAGACTTTTTATAATAGTCTAAATAATTATAAATAGCATGTTTTCAAAAGCAATACCTAAGTCAGTGGCGTAGCTACCAATGTGCGGGTGGTGCGGGCCGCACAGGGCACCAAGTGGAGAGGGGCACCAAAATTCCCCCAGTGTGTATTAATTTCCTATTTCCCTGAGCGTTTCAGTAAAAACGACTAATTGTATGGACACGAACAAACATAAACTACTGTATTTTAAAATATAACGATTTATAAACTAGTCATGTCGCTATTTTGTTTCATCTCCTTGACTATTTCTTCAATACAATGTAAGCTATAGAACAGTTTAAATCTAATTTACTAGATTTATTTCGGACACACGGTACATGTTGTTACTACACTGATCAATGCTCTGTAATACAAAATAGAAGAATAAGATAGGCCATTTTTTTTTTTACTTTATTGTTTAGTCCATTAGTTTAATCTAGATATAGAGTCTAGAGGGTGAAAATCTGTTACATATTGCGCATGCTGTTATTGTGTATGAAATAACTGAACAATTAAAATCAACAAAGAAAGATGAGACTGTTATCATTGAATCCAGAAAAAAATGATGAGACCGACATCCTGAATGATGAAAAAGAATACCGCAGGTTCTAGAGACTAAAGGACAGCACACAAGCATGTCTTTAGTAAACTCCTCAAAAATTCATACTGAAGAAGCTGAACCATCAGACAGTGTAAACAATACAGAATGCAGGATAATAAACTCTAGACTGAACGACATTGGAGATTGGCCTGATGTCATCAAAGATAATATTCGCATACACCTTGCCACTCAAGGATCTGAAACAGTTCAGCGTATGGACAATCAATTCAGAGAGACGTATAGACATCAAGAATCAGCAAAACAAAAGGAAAGGCTAGAAAGCTTCCAAAGGCTTGGTTTTTCCGCAAATGTCAAACGGCGAGAAAGTTCTTAGAAAGTGGATGTGTTATTCGCCAAAAAAAGAATCCTTATTTTGCTTCCCTTGCATACTCTTCTCAACAAGATCAAGTACCAAATCTTCATTTAAATCCAAAGATGGATTCAATGATTGGTGGAGGTTATCCCCGAAAATAGAAAAACATGAGACCAGCAGAGCTCACATTCAGTCATCGCTTGCATGGGGGGAGCTTGAAGTTCACCTGAGAGTAGGGAACAGTATTGACAACAAGGCCCAAGATTTGATTATACAAGAGACGAAAACCTGGAGAGACTACCTGAAGAGAATCTTGGACATCATTCGTTTTCTCTCAAAGCAAAATCTGGAACTTCGTGGGCATGGCGAGCGAGCAGAAGAAGTGTTGGAAGGGCAAAATCAAGGCAATTTCTTGGAGTTAGTAACATTACTATCAAAGTACGATCCACTCTTGAGGGAGCATGTGCTTCGAACTAAGCTTTGTTCCAGACCGAATACATACATGTCTCCACAAATACAAAATGAATGTAATACAATATTGGAGAATCACGTTAAAAACAAATCATACAGGAAGTAAAACAAGCCAAATATTTCTCTATTATTTTTGACAGTACACCTGACATCTCAAAGCTGGATCAAACTTCCGAATTATTTTACGGTACGTTGTCATGGATAATGACGGGGTGCAGGTTCGTGAGTCTTTTATTGACTTCATCGACACAAAGGACAAGCATGCTGCTGAAATCGCTGAGATGATTCTAGAGAAACTGCGTTCGGATGGCTTAGACATAATGGACTGCAGGGGTCAAGGCTATGATAATGCTGCGGTCATGAAAGGTCAAAACTACGGTGTCCAAAAACGTATTCTAGAAGTCAATCCCAAAGCACTATTCATTGCCTGCTCAAACCATTCTCTTAATTTAGCAGGAATTCGAGCTGCTGAAGCTGAAGTCAATTCGGTAACATTTTTTGGTACACTGGACCGTTTACACGCCTTTTTCTCAACTTCAACAGACTCTGGGATATCCTCATCAAAATAACCGGAACTAGCCTTAAACGTTTAGTAGAGACCCGCTGGAGCGCCAGAGGAGAAGCCGTCTAGATGATTAGGGATAAATTTTCTAAAATTATAGAAACTCTGGAGACATTAACTAGCAGAGATGAAAATTCATCGACTAGATCTGAAGCAGGGAGATTATTAGTTGCTATTCAGTCTTTTAATTTTTTCACCTATCTTGAATTTTGGGCTCTTGTATTAACTGAAATTAATGATACGCAAGTCTACCTTCAAAAACAAGGATTGTCTATTCGAGACTTCTCACTCAAACTAAAAATAATTAGAGACATTTTTAAGTAGTAATCGAGTGTCCACCGCTGAAGCCAGCATTACCTTTGCCGAAAGCGTGTGCTCAGAACTGAGAATCAGTACAGAACCTCAAAAACGTATGGGCCATAAGGAAAAGATGCCTGGTGAGAAAAGTGACTACTCTGTACTTACACACAAAGAAGAGCTACGAAGGGAAATTTATTCTACCTTGGACAGGATTGTTCAAGAAATAATCACCCGATTCGAGCAACTTCATAATGAAGCAGATAGATATGAATTTTTGTCGCCTTCCCAGCAATTAAATCCTCAGGTCGAAATCAATCTCGATAGTACTCCTAGCGACATTGATAAAAACGAATTTCTGCTGGAGCCAAAGAGGCTTCAACGGTTTGTCAGAGTTTCATCAGAAGCCTCCTCACTTCCAAAACAAGGACCTGTTGAGCTTTTGAATTTAAAAAAAAAAATATCAGCTAGATGATTCAGTCCCGAATATCGTCATCATGATTCGCATATTTTTTACTATTGCGGTAAGCGTCGCTACATGTGAGAGAAGTTTTTTCAAACTTAAACTGATCAAGAATTACTTGCGATCAACAATGACAAATTTACGACTCACTAATTTGGCCATTTTGTCCATTGAACAAGAGCTGGTGGAAAAAATTGATTTCGATAAAATTATTGATACTTTTGCCAGCAAGAAAGCGCGTAAAACTCACTTGTAGTATGTTTAAGTAAAAAGTGATGTTTTGAATTAACAATATTTGATTAATGAATACATATTATTTAGAACAAAAAAGTAAGGTTTTGCAATGTTATTATTTAGTTATCTTTTTTTTTTTTGGGGGGGGGTGCATCAAGATGAGGTACCGCACCAGGCATCATATACTCTAGCTACGCCACTGACCTAAGTAGTTACACGAACCGGTTCTTTCTCCAAAAATATACCTCCGCTTCGCCCATAATATGTTAGCGTAGGTCCAGTAGGAGGCACAGGGCGAATGTCCTTTGCAATAAGCATCAAATTATGCAAACCAACAACCCCCCCCCCCTCAACTTTAGGTGTGGTGGAGGATTTGATGGTCGAATAAGGAGGGCAAACGCCTCTATCCTCTTTTCTGTATCCACCACTGGACATAGCATATAAATCAACTCAGTCTATCTGATATAATGTTTGTGTACACACTGTTTGATCAAGTTGAAACTTCACACTATTATTCACAGTACCTGACAAAGCACGGATCAATAAAAAAAAAGAATTAACCAATTAATTAATCAATTAATGGTAATTAACTATTTTGCTCGATATCGAAAAATAAAAATAAACCATACAGTATTGAGATATAAGCCTATGTTTATTTTGTTTGGTTGGTGTTTTTTCTTATGTGTACTTCTTTCCCTTAGATAAGATTTGTTTTTGTCAAAAAGTTTATATATATATATATATATATATATATATATATATATATATATGTGTGTGTGTGTATGTGTGTGTGTGTTTGTGTCTGTATGTGTGATTGTGTATATATATATATATGTGTGTGTGTGTGATTGTGTATGTATATATATATGTGTGTGTATGTGTGATTGTGTATATATGTGTGTGTGTGTATATCTCGAGCTGAAGTAGATATTCTCTACGAGTGACGAGTCAGTGCTATGAAGAGGAAGTAGTAAGTGGACCCAGACAGGTGTGTGGGAGGTGGGGAAGCTATAGCTTTACATCACATCAGGGGCAAACAAATGATTTCAAGGATACTGAACATCTAAATACACCCGACAGAATCGTTTTGTTTGTTTTTGTTGTTGGTCCACTAAATGAACAGCACAAGACAGACTAACGTTTCTGTTGATTTTGTTGACTATTTTAGTCCGAAGAAACCATAAAGTTGATGTGTTTAAATATTTTTAGTTCACCCCCCCCCCTCCTTACTTTAAAAAAAAACACTATTTTTCAGACTCTCTTGAGTTACAACCAACCGTGTGAATCTAGATGCTATTAGAATTGGAGGCTTTGAAGAGGACTACAGCACTGACCGATGTATATAAAGAGGAAATATTTTTAGATGCGTTCTTTACTGCATATTTTCTCATTTTAAGATGTAGCCTATATAAATATTTTTTAAATGTCCAGCTTCCATGTTCATCTAGAAGTGTGCATCTAAATGACGGCCAATCTAAGCCTAATATTGTTACAAATAAAAAAAAACCTCAAACAAAAGTTTTTCCTTTGATAGATGTAGTGTTTGATTGGAACCAAACCATAAAGAAGTGAAAGCAATATATTAGTTTCCTGTGAGATTTAAACTAAACTCTAGAGATCGAACCATTAGAAACTCTCTTTACACTTTGGTCATATGTGTCAACATTTTCTCCTAGGTGACTTTTTAAAAACATGATTCAAATAAATTTAAAGCTCATCCTTTATGGTTAATGTCTGCGAGCTTTCATCAATTTTGGGAATTGTATTTTACTTAGATATTTCAAACTGAAGGTCAAAAGTTTTCTTTGAGTTTTTAGCGAATTTAGTTTTTCATTACCTATATATCTAGTATAAACAAGAAAAACATTTAAATTTTAAAAAAAAAATATTTTTTTATCAAAGCAAGTATCGAACCAACTTCATCTTCGTAAACGTACGGCGTTAACTAATCGGCCAGTTGGCAATGCATAATCTATTGTTTATTTATTGATATTATAATTATATGGACATCTAGATCTAACATCTAGATCTAACACTAGACTCTAGAAAGTCTCTAGACCCAGACTTAAGATCTAGTCTTTATCTAGATTCTAGATCTACATCTGAACATTAATTTATTATATTCTTGAATCGATAATGCCTTACATTCGGAAATGTCCTAACGCGATGGTCCTTTCAAAATCGATGTTGAATCTAGACCTAGATTTAGTCTCTAGCCAAATTTACTTTTATTTATTCTTTTACTTTGAAAAATTATAATGGCACAACTAGAGTTTTTCGCATATAGCCGATGAGCTAATGATTCTTTTCTCAGCGATATACATCAACTGTAAAATTTCTAGGAAAATCGTTACAGCTGTTTTTTGAGATCAGCGTCCGCCTACCCAGGTTCCTCCATGAAGGAGTGACTTGAATAGATGATAGAGGTGTTGTAAAAAACATCTATTTGGCTAGTCTTAATATTTTTATGTCAATTGTTGTTATTTTGTGGCATTGTTTTATTTCTTTTTACTTCTGCAATGCATCGCTCAGGTAATTTATGTTAAACGGGAAAACCTCATGTGGTAACATTGGAAATGATTAAACCACATCTTTTTTAATGGATATTTAAATGTTAAAAGTAGTAACTGTTATATAAATTTAAATCGATATTGATATGTATAAAGTAGAATGTGTGGTATATGATGCAATCCCTCAAGACGGATAGGCCAACATACCAGTTTGATCGATCGCCCCTACAGTCCCTCCCCCCTCTGGATCCGCCAGTGTTTGTTTGTTGTTGTTTTTTTTTTTTTGTTTTTAATTTCCATCAACAGGTGTTTGCATATTCTATTCCAAAGAAACCCTTTACTTACTCAAAGCTCCTGAAGATTTATGATTTTTTTCTTCTGCATTCTCAGTTAAGACACTCAAGTGGAAATATCGTTTTCAATTTTCTACGCTCAATGGACAAAAGAGCGATGGACTTTCTTCACTGACTCACTGAGAGGCTACGTATTCACAAGCTACATCCCAAGAAAATGATCATTGAGTTTGACTCTCTGTTTGTACATATCCCTAAGCGACTCCCGCATGGCCAATGAAGGGAAGGAAAGCGCTCACAAGGTGGACAAAGGATACGCTTCAAAGCTTCTCTGGAAACCTTCAGCATTGACCCAGCCACCTGGGAGACAGAGGCACATGACAGAGCATCATGGCGTCGCGCTGTGAAAACTGGCGCACAGATTGCTGAGGACAAAAGAACAACGCTGGCAGAAGAAAAACGCCAAAAAAAAAGGAAGGCCAATTGCAATAGCTCCAGCTGGAATAACCTGCCCAGTGTGCAGCTGAACATTCCGGGCTCACATAGGTCTCGCCAGCCACATGAGGAGGCACAAAACCCCAGTGCAAAGCCCTCAGCTCCCTGGATGACAAAAGTGGTCATCATCGAACCACGATGGGCGAACTATATATGCAGTATGATGGTCTACTCTAGAGAGGCACAATGTTTGAGAAGTTTATAATGTAATAGTTTAGTTGCATAGCTTTTTATTTACCGACATGCTTTATTACATTCGTTGTAAGCCAAGTTTTTTTTTTTAAAGCTGTACTCCTTTGTAAGGATTAGTCTTCCTGTTTGGTCCTCCTCTTGGCGTGAAGGTCACCCTAAACTGGCGAGAAAACTAGAGGCACAAGACAGACATATTTAAATCCCGAAATGCAATGCGCGTGATGGCTTTTTTTTTTAGACTTGATATATTTTAATTATAGAAACAAAGAGAGAAGGTGTGAATGAAGGAAATGAAATGATTTCATTGAAAATTAGTTATGGATATTATTGGATAATCTAATAAGGTGCAAGACTCTAAAAATATCGGAATAGGTTCTCAGCTTTGACACAAAACTGGAAACTCAATATCCTACGTCTAATTGATTTAGACCACCAAAACGTCATCTTGATAATATCAGCGTTAGCTCACATCATTTCCAAAGCTCATAAAGCTCATAAAGTTTTTGCTTTACTGAATTATTGAACAGTGAAAAAAAAAATCTATTTGTTTCCTTCAATAGGATTCTATTTCTGATTACAGTTTTTATCAAGATTCCTTAAATTAATTTTTGAATGCAATTAGATTGTACTTTTTTGTGTGTCTATTATTTGATTGTTTATTTGTGTCTGAATCTATAACAGTGTTTCAGATTCCATATATGTCTTAATGCTAAACTAGGTAACTGTTGACAATGTGCCATCTTTGAACTATCAACGCTCTTTATGTCAAGGACTACTTCTACACTAGGTCCTCAATCGATAAGATGTATGGAGCTTTCTAGATTGTTATTTGATCTAAAGAAGATGTGCATTGGAGTTGTTTCTAAGACAAAACAATAGAAAAGTCAGGGAAATTTTAAATTGTTTTTTAAAGGGGAGTGTGACTTTTACAACTCAAAGCGCAAATACATGCCGTTAAATAAGGTCAGTCAAATATATGCCATTAAATAAGGTCAGTCAAATACGTGCCGTTAAATAAGGTCAGTCAAATACGTGCCGTTAAATAAGGTCAGTCAAATACGTGCCGTTAAATAAGGTCAGTCAAATACGTGCCGTTAAATAAGGTCAGTCAAATACGTGCCGTTAAATAAGGTCAGTCAAATACGTGCCGTTAAATAAGGTCAGTCATAGATATTGTTAAAGGTTGTTTTTTTTAGGTAAACAAATGACAAACTTTAGGTGGAAAGGAAAGGAAGACTTTAGAAAGAATGGTATAATGGGAACATTGCTATTTAGAGTACCAAAGGTTTGAATTCAACGTTATTTGGAGTTGTGTAATATATACATCCATGACATTCAGGTTCGAATTCATAGGGTAAGAAACTTAATATTTAAAACAAATTATATTTCTTAATGTTGATTGTGAAAAAAATGTTTTATATGTGTATGGGTGTGTTTTTTTATGTTTCGTATTTTAATGTGTCACGTGTTTGTGATGGTTTGTAGGTTCATGCGAGTGTGTTTGTAGGCTCATGCGAGTGTGTTTGTAGGTTCATGCGAGTGTGTTTGTAGGCCCAAGCGAATGTGTTTGTAGGTTCATGCGAGTGTGTTTGTAGGTTCATGCGAGTGTGTTTGTAGGCTCATACGATTGTGTTTGTAGGCCCATGCGAATGTGTTTGTAGGTCCATGCGAGTGTGTTTGTAGGCTCATGCGAGTGTGTTTGTAGGCTCATGCGAGTGTGTTTGTAGGTCCATGCGAGTGTGTTTGTAGGTCCATGCGAGTGTATTTGTAGGTCCATGCGAGTGTATTAGTAGGTCTATGTGTCGTGTGAGTTGTTGTGACATAAGTCTACGACTTGGGCTGTTCCATGTACTTCCCTCTGAACTGATTTATACTTTTAGCAAATAATTCAATGAAGTAGATTCGATTCAAACAACTCTTGTATCTTAACTACTGTACCTAGTAGCACCCACCACCAGTTGACGACCCTTGTATCTTAACTACTGAACCTAGTAGCACCACCTCCAGTTGACGACCCTTGTATCTTAACTACTGAACCTAGTAGCACCACCTCCAGTTGACGACCCTTGTATCTTAACTACTGAACCTAGCAGCACCCACCACCAGTTGACGACCCTTGTATCTTAACTACTGAACCTAGTAGCACCACCTCCAGTTGACGACCCTTGTATCTTAACTACTGAACCTAGTAGCACCCACCACCAGTTGACGACCCTTGTATCTTAATTACTAAACCTAGTAGCACCACCTCCAGTTGACGACCCTTGTATCTTAACTACTGAACCTAGTAACACCCACCATCAGTTGTCGACCCTTGTATCTTAACTACTGAACCTAGTAGCACCCACCTCCAGTTGACGACCCTTGTATCTTAACTACTGAACCTAGTAGCACCCACCATCAGTTGACGACCCTTGTATCTTAACTACTGAACCTAGTAGCACCCACCACCAGTTGACGACCCTTGTATCTTAACTACTGAACCTAGTAGCACCCACCATCAGTTGACGACCCTTGTATATTAACTAATGTACCTAGTAGCACCCACCACCTGTTGACGACCCTTGTATCTTAACTACTGAACCTAGTAGCACCCACCACCAGTTGACGACCCTTGTATCTTAACTACTGTACCTAGTAGCACCCACCACCAGTTGACGACCCTTGTATATTAACTACTGAACTTAGTAGCACTACCACCAGTTGACGACCCTTAACCACTGAACCTAGCAGCACCCACCACCTGTTGACGACCCTTGTATATTAACTACTGTACCTAGTAGCACCCACCACCTGTTGACGACCCTTGTATATTAACTACTATACCTAGTAGCACTACCACCAGTTGACGACCCTTGTATCTTAACTACTGTACCTAGTAGCACCCACCTCCAGTTGACGACCCTTGTATCTTAACTACTATACCTAGCAGCACCCACCATCAGTTGACGACCCTTGTATCTTAACTACTGTACCTAGTAGCACTACCACCAGTTGACGACCCTTAACCACTAAACCTAGCAGCACCCACCACCTGTTGACGACCCTTGTATATTAACTACTGTACCTAGTAGCACTACCTCCAGTTGACGACCCTTGTATATTAACTACAGTACCTGGTGGCACCCACCTTTAGTTGACGCCTTTGATATTGACGTGGGCTCTTATGACGTCCGCTCAACAATCGTCTCTTTCCATGAGGTCGACCTCTGTCCTTATAAACTACACAATCCATACCTTGACTCTGTTATGTCATTTCTATTTTCAATCTTCCGAATGGAAGAGCACTTTTTGTAACTAGATACAGATACACATACTAGACATTATCTAGTTAGTCTTCCAACAATTACGATGGGATGGGTGGGCTTATATAATGCTTTCAATGACGTGGTAGAAAAAGGAAACGATCGAAGCCCATGTTGCTATTTTTGTCTATGACCTTTAGGGTTGGTTAAAAAAAGACGTGTTATTGTATCATTCATTCTTTTACTTGACAGTCAATTTTTTAAAAGCTTTATTATATTCAGTATTTCCTTTTAAAAAATCGGTATCGTCATACAAACAATATTTGAGAACGTGAGCTAGTTACAGAAATGGTAAAAGTTTACCAGTTAAATCATAATTTATTATTATTTTCATTCTATACAAGGTGGCGTTTAGGAAAACATGTACATCCATTTTTATATGCATCCAGAAATGCCTAATAGTCAACATCAGTGGTGTTCAATCTTCATAAATATATTTAAAATAGTCAACATCAGTAGTGTTCAATCTTCATAAATATATTTAAAATAGTCAACATCAGTAGTGTTCAATCTTCATAAATATATTTAAAATAGTCAACATCAGTAGTGTTCAATCTTCATAAATATATTTAAAATAGTCAACATCAGTAGTGTTCAACCTTCATAAATATATTAAAATAGTTTACATCAGTAGTGTTCAATCTTCATAAATATATTTAAAATAGTCAACATCAGTGGTGTTCAACCTTCATAAATATATTTAAAATAGTCAACATCAGTGGTGTTCAACCTTCATAAATATATTTAAAATAGTCAACATCAGTGGTGTTCAACCTTCATAAATATATTTAAAATAGTCAACATCAGTGGTGTTCAACCTTCATAAATATATTTAAAATAGTCAACATCAGTGGTGTTCAACCTTCATAAATATATTTAAAATAGTCAACATCAGTGGTGTTCAACCTTCATAAATATATTTAAAATAGTCTACATCAGTGGTCTTCAACCTTCATAAATATATTAAAATAGTTTACATCAGTGGTGTTCAAACTTCATTAATATATTTGAAATAGTCTACATCAGTGGTGTTCAACCTTCATAAATATATTTGAAATAGTCTACCTCGGTGGTGTTCAACCTTCATAAATATATTTGAAATAGTCTATATATATAGTTCGTCCATCGTGGTTCGATGATGACCACTTTGTCATCCAGGGGGCTGAGGGCTTTGCACTGGGGTTTTGTGCCTCCTCATGTGGCTGGTGAGACCTATGAGAGCCCGGAATGTTCGGCCGCACACTGGGCAGGTTATTCCAGCTGGAGCTAATGTCGTTTGCCTTGCTGTTCTTTTCTGGCGTTTTTCTTCTGCCAGCGTTGTTCTTTTTTCCTCAGCAACCTGTGCGCCAGTATTCACAGCGCGACGCCATGATGCTCTGTCATGTGCCACTGTCTCCCAGGTGCCTGGGTCTATGCTGAACGCCTTCAGAGAAGCTTTGAGGGTGTTCCTGAAGCGCTTTCTTTGAAAACCTTGCGAGCGCTTTCCTTCGCTTAGTTGGCCATACAAGAGTCGTTTAGGGATGCGGTGTTCTTCCATTCTGTAGACGTGACCTGCCCATCGCAGCTGGGACTGCATCAGGATTTTGTGGATGCTTTGCAGATACGCTCTTCGAAGGACTTCTGTATCTGGTATTTTGTCTTGCCATTTGCCATTTAGCATTTTTCTCAGACATGTCATATGGAAGTGGTTCAGTTTCTTTGCATTTTTACTGTACACTGTCCATGTTTCTGAGGCATAGATCAATGTAGGGAGGATGACGGCTCTATAGACCCCTAGCTTTGTGTTTGAAATAGTCTACATCAGTGATGTTCAACCTTTTTTAAACCCACCGCCTCCTTTTCGTACATTTGCTCTCGGAAAAACTCCACCAGCGCCCCCTCCCGGACAGGTACTAATAAAGAAACTTGAGAAGACCAATTTAAATAAAATATCATTTATTGATTGATTTACACGCTGTCGTTAACAGATATTTTTATTTTAAAACTATTAGAAAGAAATTACTTAAAATAACTTACAGAGATTACACACACACAAAAGTATAATCATTGTCGTGAATGTTTTATTATTTGTTTAATCATTTGATTTGAAAGAGCTCAACAAACGTGAAAGACAATGCTCTTTGGAAAGCCATAGAACCTATACCTATAGAATAAGAACTTCACATGCTGCTAAGCAAATTGTTTCACAAATCTGTGGAAGGAGGCGTTCTTTTTGTTTTGTTACTATGGTTGGTATTTTATTCACAGTTTGTATGAAGAGATTTAAAGAGGAATGATGTTTTGGTCTAACAAGATGTTGCCTGTGAATCACACAGTGAATTATGAACATTTCTGGATTTTTTTTTATAAACTAATGAAGCCTTTCCTGCTTCCAGCCATTGCCGGTACCCCATCACTTGCATAAGCTACACAATTTTGTAATATTTAATTATATATGTTACCGCAAAGTGCGAAATGCAGGCATTCCAAAGGATGCCTGGCCTTTTTAGACAAAGTACGAAATGATTCAGAAGTCACCCAATAAAACCTACTCAGTCCCAAGGATCACCACAAACGGACAACCCGTTAACGTGGTAGACCACTTCACATATCTGGGTAGTATAGTATCAAATGACGCCTCACTTTCAAGGGAAGTTGATAACCGTCTGGCCAGGGCCAGTAGCGCTTTTGGACGCCTTCAGGCGAGAGTTTGGCGAAACAACTCGCTCCGCCTGCCTACAAAAATGAATGTCTACCAGGCGGTGGTTCTCTCAACCCTTAAATATGGATCTGAGACATGAACACTATACAGAAAACAACAAAGAATTCTTAAGCACTTCCACCAAAGATGCTTGGTGCTCCATCATGGACATAAGGTGGTAAGGCCGCACTACTAACAGCGATGTCCTTGCGAACGCCGGTATTGACAGTATTGAGTATAGAGGAACTTCTTATCTTCCGACAGTTACGCTGGATAGGCGCGTATCCCGTATGGGAGACGAATGTATGTCAAATGCAGTCTTTTTTTGGTGAGCTAAAAGGTGGTCAACGTAACAGAGGCGCCCCACGGAAACGCTTCAAAGACCAGCTTAGGCGCCAACTTTCCTTGGCTGACATAGAAGAGAGCACCTGGTTGCATGCGGCCTCAGAACGAGATAGCTGGAGGTCACTCAGGAAGGCCGCGGGATACACATTTGAGACCAAAAGAAAATCCGCTGCCGAGGACAAACGCAGACGGCGAAAAGAAAATCTAAATCGACCACCTGCGGATAATGCTTATGCTTGCCTTGGATGTGGCAAAATATGTATGTCATAGATGGCGCTGCGCAGCCACGAGAAATACTGCATTCCTTAATAAGCTTCGGACTCGAAGACAAGCCATATTACAAAATGGTTCTCAATTTCCTACTTTACAAGGCATTATATAGATTACTATAGAACGACTTGTTCTGCGTCAAGCAAAGTGAAAAAATTTCTTATTTAGAAAGATATGTAAACATTAAATATAAATGAGTGAAAAAAACACCACCACCACAAATGAGCAACAGGATTTCTTAAGACTAAAAACACACCATAGACCAATGTCTTTATGCTATAGACATACTACAATTTCAATTTTCAACTAATAAGATATTTCATTAAATCAACGAACCGTATTATAAAATAGCAATATACATTATTTAAATAAAAGAATTGGTTAGCTTCATCCAGCTAGACTAAAATGACAAAGAAATATAAAGATGTTCAGCTGGTAAAACTGTCTACATGTAACAGTAAAAAAAAAACACTCACATAAAACTCTAAGAAGCTGCGCATTTTATAAAAATATTATCGTTCTTTTCTTTTTTAATTCAAATATAAAGTTAATAGTTAGTTTAGTTCATTAGTTCTAACTTAAATAAAGAGTCATTTAAAAAATCTGCCACTAAAGCATTTGTGTGCGTTTTTATCGCATTTCCCAACTTTCCTTGGTGTTTCTCGTGTTTCTATAAATTATCTTATACTGAGAGAAAAAAACGCTGTGAGACTACACTGAGACCTACTGAGACCTACTGACTTATAAAACAAGACAAAGTGAACGTTAAAAACTAGGTCAAGGATTTAATATTGTTTTGGTCTTTTGACATCACAAGATTTCACCACAAATGACAGCTGTACTTAATGTGAAGTATTTAACTGTATACTTTCGTGCACAATGTTCCTGAACTGTAGCACTAGCTTACTAGTTGTTATTCTTGTGACTGCTGTCAAATTACAGTCCATCAGCATCGACTTGTTCTAAAACTTGTTTATTTACAAGCAAAAAAAATTGTTCACAGATGCATTTAGTTCCAAATAATATAAAAGTTTAACAATAAAGTTTTGTTTTTTAAGATTCTAACACAGCGAAGAACTGACTGGAACATCTTTCTCAGGTAATAATGTGCTTGGAGTTATGTTATCTGGAGCTGAACCTGCTTCTGAACTAAATGGTGAGCTGAGGGTATTGAAAACTGGTTCAAAGTTTTTGACGTCAAATTCCACAATCAAGAACTCCAAATAAGTCTAGTTACTCTCAAACATTTCACTAGAAATAGTTTCAACTTTTAGCAAAGAAAAATGACATAACCTGTTTTCACTAGCTTGACTGGGGCAAGGGGAAAGTGTGCAATACTTTCTTCATGAGAAATATTAGTTACAAAGTCGCAGTCAATATCCTTCAAGGAACATAGCAATTTGTTCCTTGAGATACCAAATTCCTCTCAATACCTTGCCCATGCTACTGTGGTACCGAACATCGGATTTTTTTTGTTTCCAAATCTTCAAGTACTTCTCGGAACTGCCAGTGGTTAAGACCTCTAGCTCCGATGAGTTTTATCACTTCGATAGTTCAGTCAAAAATGTGTTTGATATTCTATGCAGCTTTGCACATACTTTCCCGTTTAGAATTTATGGTTGGGATATTGTTCTTTAATTTGTTTTTCTCAGTGAAAGCACGGGCTCCATCAGTTGTTCCAAGCCTACCCAACACTTTCAACAGTTCTTCATAACATTGAATAGATACTGGCTTGAGTTTGTATCTTTGACTGAATGTTTCGAAATATAGCCAATAAGAATAATCTTCTTTTACTTTAAACTTTGTAGAATGACATGTAGTGACAATGTTTCTTTCGCCTCTTCATCATAAGTGATAAGAATCAGAAGTTTCAATAATTTCTGTAGATATTTAAAATTATATATTTTAATATAGTATCATTTTTATGTGTAATATGTGGGCACACCTGATTTCTGTAGGTGTCCAGCGAGAAGCATGTGGCCCGCGTTTCGTAATTTGCCCACCCCTGCTCTAGATCTATCTTTTTAAAAGGCTATTAGGGTTGGTTTTGTTTTTTATTTAGACCAAATATAGAATTTGTGTGATTTTTGAAAATGATTTATATATAGACTGCGACCTTTTGGGGAAATTCCGAAAATAAAATAGAAAGTTTTGACAGAAAGCTTGCTGTATTTGCGAATATCGGTGGTCAGGCTATGAATCTGTCAAAACCGGCTCATAGCAAGCGTCTAGGAGGTGAAAGGAACCTGTATAGGACATTTATTTCATGATGATCAGTACGGCAGTTTAAGAGATCTCTTGATCAATGAGTTAGTGGTAACTTATCTATCTATCTATCTATCTATCTATCTATCTATCTATCTATCTATCTATCTATCTATCTACCTGTCAACATCATCATCAGTATCATCTCTTACTCTCTCTCTCACTCTCTCTCTCTCTCTCTCACTCTCTCTCTCTCTCTCTCTCACTCTCTCTCTCACTCTCTCTCTCTCTCTCTCTCTCTCTCTCTCTCTCTCTGTCTCACTCTCTCTCTCTCTAACTCATAAACGACTTCGGAAAGATAGGAAAAAGAAATGAAATTGACCTGAAACTATTTAATTAGAAACCATTGGATCTAGATCTTACATTAATTAATAGGATATTCGAAGGTTATCTTTTTTACGCGTCGGAAAATGGCTTCATCTCTACTTAAAATGTGAGCAACATTGTAGCTAGCCTTAACACCGACTCATTTTCATATCTCTATTTGGTAAAATATTCCCATCGATCCTCCAATCTCTAGACGTAGTTTAATTAACAATCTTTTTATTCACGGCTCCAATCAAGAATGTCTTCGTATTTGTTTAATAATGCCGTTTATCTGTTAATCTTTTTTTTTTAAACAGCCACTCTTTCTTTACAAACCAAATATGTTGGCTTATTCTCATGTTCCACAGAAAAGTAAAGATCCGTTCAACTTTTCCAGGTAGATTCTACATTCAGAATAGCATTTCTTAAACGCACAAATGTTAAATGTAATGGTACCAATCCATCAGAGAAAAACTGAGAGCCGTAACGTAGGTAAAGATACTCTTTTCAACCTTTTTTATCGGCCCCCGAAAGGGAAAAAGACGCTATTAGTTTTGTGTGGTCTGTCTGTCTGTCCGTCCCGTTTAGATCTCGTAAACTAGAAAAGATTTTGAAAATCCTACATCATTATATTTTAGACCGTTCAAAGTTCTGATTCAACGGCTACTTTTTTATTTCTTTTTTGAAAGCGAAAAATTTAATCTTTAAAATCAACTATGCAAGCATTTTTTTTTCATAAAAATATGCCATTTTTACAACTATTTACTATTAATAGTAACAAACACGGGCGGCTATTTAGTAAGGGAGATGACTTTTTTAACACCACACAGGATCTGTCAACCTTCTTTCTCCATTCTTCTCCGTCATTTGCCTTTGATAGAATTTCATCATGATATTCTTTCTGAAAATATTGAAACCTGTCTTTTTACCTGCCTGGGTGGACCACTTCGGCGTTCATTTTAAGTTTGTGTTTCAACAAAAACTGTCTTTGTAACCTTGTTTTTTTTTTTGTGTTGTTTTTTTTTGGGAGGGGATTTTCTCAACTTTGTGCCGATATCTCGGCGGGCCAAATGATACCACGTCGCTGTACGGATTTGGCCCGTGGGTCATGTTTGGGGATCACTAATGTAGGCTATATTAAAAATGAAAAAGCCTGTTTATATTGGCTGATATTATTTCATTTATTATTTCATTCATCAGTTACTTTTTTTTTTCGTATACTTTTCGTAAAAGGAATTTATTCCTATTTATAAAACACACACGCACACATAGCACACTCACACACAGACGTATTGATCAATTAAGTAACACCAACACTTGGATGTGACCCGCATGTAGATTACTTGATAACTGTGCAGGAATGTCTGACTGTGCAGTGAGGGCTTTTCTGAAACCTTCGGCTCTATTAATAGACTCGTCATATCTAGGTCAAGTTCATGACCACTTACGTCACGTAACCTCTGCGCGCTGTAACCCTATGTCACTTCTGCTAACGGGCGCCGTGTGTGTTGTTGTCGTCTAGGTGTGTTCGGAAGTGATCGCACCGTGTGGTAGATTCTAGAGTGTCTTTGATTGTTGTGTGTTTTGACTTCTGCTATGCCGATTGGAAACTTATTAATGATGCAGAACAGTTGAACTTCTTAGTGAAGACCTAAAGCACTGAGAAGAGAAATAAAAAACCCAGACTTCTATCATTCTTTAGATCTAGATCTAGTTTTCTATGACTTACATAGCGTCTAGAGTCTAGAACTCTATAGATCTTGGCATTCTAGGGTGAGAGTCAAGTGGTTACATAACGTGGAGTTACAAAAAAAATACTTGCCACCGTGTCAAGTGTCTAGAACCTACGGTAAGTGCAGACAAAATGCTTAGGTCTACTTTAACTTTAGAAAAGGTGTAGTGTATAAATCATAGGTAGATCTAGAGAACTAAGTTTATTGATCATTTTCCAATAAGTCTAGGTTACTAGGTAGACCTCTGAACAGATTGCAATAAGTTGAACAACCCCCCGTTTCTTCTATTTATATTATAAATGAAAGTATATTTATATACATGTACTAATATAGACTCCTGGGTAGGTTAAATTAATTATACTAGGTCTACTCTACATTAATATAGACTCCTGGGTAGGTTACATTAATTATACTAGGTCTACTCTACATTAATATAGACTCCTGGGTAGGTTACATTAATTATACTAGGTCTACTCTACATTAACCATTGTTCATACATAATGTAACCTAAAACATGTTTTCACTTGTACTTCTGATTATTTTTTGTAAAAGAACTGTCTCGGTGGGTTTTTTTTTTTTTAATATCTTATAATCAATGTATGTAAATATTCTTAAAGCACCAAAAAAAGAGGCGGGGGGGGGGAGATATGGGTGCTACAGTGAGTACATAGATCAAGGAGGGTCAACATAACATGTAACACACAATAAAACTGTAATAAGGTACCAAGATTACTGAGAGAAGAAGGTGAAGCAATTCAAGAATATATGGCGAAACATAAGCCCCGAGAAGGACTTGAACCACCTACCCCGAACGAGACGGATCTTTATAGTAGGCCTCACCACTGACCTGCAGCATCGCAACCTGTGTGCAGCGATCAGGTATCCTATCAGCCTAACATCTAGCCTACCTAAACCATCCGGATTTCCAAAAAATATCTTCTAAGTCTCAAGTTGTATTTATTCTCCTTAAATTGCGTAATAGATTGATGAGATATTGCCTCTTGCTTGCTGTTCAATATGTATAGAGAGCTAGCCGGTATTGTTTTTCTCATAAAAATATACTACTTTAAAAACAATACACTTAAGTATGGTGGTTCATATTATTAAAGGGAAATATTTATCTATTATTTTTTTTTTTTTTATCATTCATTGAAACTATTTTGTCACTTGTCGAAAATGTTATAAAAATATATTTAGTACTTTTTTTGTGTGATTTCTAGTGCATTATATTATCTACTAAAAGTTAACAGAAATTTTGTTTGTTTAAAAGAAAACCATCGAATGTACATTGTATGTATATATCTTAACATATTTTTTTAAACTAGATTTGGTTGGCAGGACATTGTACATTATGTGTAATTGGTCGCAGGCAATTCACATATACAATATATATTTAGAGGGCGGTAGGATTGTGGTTGTTGGTAGCTTTTAGTTCATAGCTTCTGATATTTGTTATGAAAAATGGCAAAATCTGTCTATTTACAATGCCGACCCATCGGAGCTACATCAGAGTTTGTGTGATAACAAAAACAAAGACTCTCTTTGTAATCTTCTTTTTTTTTTAAATAAAATATTCTAGACATTGCTTATCAGAATTAATAGCATTCTATTCTACAAGACTTAGTTTAAAGTCGACAATCTGTACAAAGCAATTCTAAATCTACGTCACATAAACAGGTTCGCTCCTTCTTGGAGGTGAATTCACCAACCTTGATCAGAACTATCGACCTAATTACCCCTAAATAGGAATGAACCATAACGGTGTGGGCCGCACAGCATAGTGAACTATTTAAGTACCATTACCTTGATGTTAATTTTGTCATTTGTGTTATTGTCTGAAGTCCAAGCTACGTTACAGAAAATGTTACATTACGTATGGATGTCAGTGGGTACTACCGGGAATCCTATAGCTTGGATGTTCACCGTGCTACACTGTATAACGAGATGCTATTTACTAAAATCTTAATAAATACAAGGAATCTTTTACTCTGTTACAACTTTTGTACACGTTATTTCTCTCACTACCCATTCTCGATAAGTTGCTTTTTGTTGTTGCTTGTTAACTGCATACATATGCAATAGAATTTTGTTTTGTTTTCTATGTCCCTTCAACAGTTTTTTTTTACTGAGCCCCAGCACTTAATAAGTTTTTCTTTCTTCCTTTTCAAACATTGTAAACTTTTGTGTTCAATTAACAATTAATTCCAAGAAGCAGAAAAAAAAAGGGGGGGGGCTAAGTGTGTAGACAAAACCACCACCATTGTCCCTTTGTATTTTGGACCGATGGTGCACCACTCATGATCTGCTGACCATGTTTCTTTGACAGACCTGTCCATTCCTTGATATTGTCTTCCCATCTCTCATTTTGTCTGCTTCTCCTTCATTACCCTGGAACTTATCTTATCTTATCTTATATAATACAGACGTTACTTCAAAAAAGAAGATGATTACGTCCTACGCCTCATGCATTTAGTCATGCATATTAACCAATGACTTAAATTCTGCCAAGTCACTGGTTTTCCTGGCTAGTTCAGGCAACCCATTCCATGCTCTAATAGCACTAGGGAAGAAGGAGTATTTGTACAAATTTGTCCTAGCATATGGGACGAGGAATGTGCCTTTATCTTTGTGTCTTTCAGAGTATTTTATTAAATTGTGTTTTTGTATTTGAAGATTATGGTTCAGTGTTTTATGTATGATTGCTACTTTACTTTTAAGCCTTCTGTCCTGAAGGCTTTCTAAATTTAGTGATTTTACTAAAGGTGTAATATTCGTTTGTTATGAATCGCAATGCTCTATTTTGTGTCTGTTCTAGTTTCTTAATGTTTTCTTGAGTTGAGGGGTCCCAAACGGAGGATGCATATTCTATTATTGGCCTAACCAAGGTTAAATAACATTTTAGTTTTATGTTCTTATTTGATTTATAGAAATTTCTTTTAATAAATCCTAATGCTTTGTTTGATTTTTTTGTAGTTTCATCAATATGTGGATTCCATGACAGTTTTTCATTTATTATAACACCTAGGTATTTTGCGTTTTTAGTTTGTGTTACTGGTTTGCCATGAATAAGATAAGTGGAATTCATTTGTTTTAGTTTTTTTGTTACTCTTAACAACTGACATTTTTCTGGGTGGAAAGACATGCTCCCCACAGAAAGGTTTTTGCGAGCCCTAGGAATCTTGTGATATGTTCGTAAAGTCTTATCTTGCTTTTTGGATCCGATGGCCATTGTGATCCTGTTTTTCTTTCCTCGTATGGTCTTTCTAGTTGATATATAGAATCCTTTTGTAGCATCTTTATTCCGTGGCAAGACTCCCGACAGACAGTTTTTAAAGCATCTAAACAAAAATTGCATGTCACAGATCCGTTTAATCCAGTATATTCTCAACATTTATCATGTGCATCAACATGCGACACATTTTGAACAGTCCAATGGTTCCCAAACTTATTTGTCTCGTAGACCCCTTGCCATTTTTTTTCTGGTTTACGGTAGACCACCTGCTTAACTTATATTACATTTTTGCAAATTCACCAATTCCATTTTTTTAAAATTATTTCTAACTGAAGTGCGTCGAAGAATGAAAAAGTAACTTAAAGCCACATTTAAAGATCAATTTTTTTTATTGATAAAGTTCTAATTTCAACTAATTAAAAAACAAGTAATACTGGAACGACTAAACACATTGGAAATGTGTGTGTATTTTGCAGGTTCATCAAACATGGCTACGGATATTAGTTTCATAAGGAAATTTGTTGTTCTATGAAGTAGTCCTTCAAACGTTAAATATGAATTAATTTATAATTTTGCCTTAAGTATCATTGTATTTCGCAAAGAGCAGTTTCTCGTGTATTTCTTGATCTTTCACGTCTGGCTCAAATATTGGGTCCGCGGAACTGTTTTCATTAACAGGAGTAGGGGCGAAGGGAGTAACTGGCGCCTAAACGACTAAGCTTTGGGCAGGATGGACTCATTATCCTTCGCTTGCAACCCACCTAGCAGAAGGAAAATTGAATTAAAACCTCTGCTGCCTTGCAGCTAAACCCAAACACGGAGACCCTTAGACAGTTTGCAGCACACAGCCCTACACCCTGTCAGAATCTGTGACCTCTGTATGTGTCATTTGCAAAACTATGACATAAGCATAAGAAGCTTTTAATGTTAAAACTCATACCCATGATCTGCCTCTGAACTGCATTGCTCCTTTAAAAACAGCTTCTCCTTATGGTGTTGAAGAGAGATTTTGTGGTGTCTGTTCTGAACTTTATCTTTGAGAGTTCGAAAGTTTTTCAAAACTTTATCTTTTTATCAGGGTGACATCATCTCAAATGGTCCTCCAGCGTAATTAGTTTCATATCATCATAAAAGTCACTTAGGCAATCGCTTGTTTGACAAGGAAGAAATGAATCCCAGTTTTAAATAAATTTTAAATAATCTTTTTGTTAAAAATCAGTTAAATGTAGACAAAATGAAGCCATTTAAATCAGCATTGAAATTAAATACAACAATTTTTCGTTTGATTAGCAGGATAAATATTTAAAGGATTAACTAAGGTAGAAATAATATATTCGTGTATGAAATAATTACCTGCTTAAATGAAATTCATTTTCGTAGACCCCCGTGGACATCTCATAGACCCCCAATATATGTTAACATTTTCGTAGACCCCTTGGAAGTCTCCGTAGACCCCTAGGGGTCTATATAGACAACTTTGGGAATCACTGATCTAGACCTACATATCACATCAGTACAACTAGTTGAAGGCAGCGGGAAATAAAGTCTCGGGAACGCGTTAACACAGTCAGTGCTGACTGTAGACGTCAAGTGCAATATCACAGCGTCATGGCGATGTCTCGTGCAGAGTGATACTGCCACCCCCAAGGACACTATCATCCTTGTAGTGATACCGCCAACATACTCAAGTCCAGTAACTGATCAGATATTCCTTCAGTGTTCAATAGATATCGATTCTGATTTTATTAGCCCAATTGTGTTGGCGTGTAAATCAAATGTCTCAAACTATTACTACTGACGCGCTCCTACAACACCCCTCCAAAAAAAAAAGATCATGTTTGCGCCGCTCTTTGCTAGATAGGGGGGTCTGGTGTTGTAAGTACTCTCAGCGGGGTTCATGGCAGAGCCCCGCCGCAAAGCATTTTCCTGCTTTAGGAACTTCAGAAATTAATTTGTTCTCTTCTTCGACGCACAATTTCTCCTTGTAAGAAAAGCGTAGCAAAATACTTCTACAGAACGAATGTACAGCAGTTAAAAATGTGGACTTTCTGGTGTAAGAAAGACAGACAGACTGTATAATCGTATTAGCGAAGACTCATTGAAAAGTATTCTAAAGTATTCTTTTCGCGAGACTAATTCGTATTTAGAAGGTGAAGCGAAGTCATTTAATTTTTTTTTTCAAAATGTGACATTGAATTGATAGCTAAAATGAAAATAAATTATATTTTAGTCCTTGAAAATATAAAAAAAAAAAAAAAAAAGCAATCGCACCTCCACCCCCTTATGAGCTTCCCACCGTCTGAGATACGCTGGAATCAACTAAAGTCCGATATCTAGAAATACAAGCGATTCTAATTTAGAAATATATTTCTTTAATTCCTTGGTGGCATAAAGGGAAAGAGAGGGAGGGCCGTGACATTTGAAACTTGACTTGACATCAATTAATATCTCTGGTTATGTTCTTTGTCCTTGTAGAAGAGAAACATCTAGAATCTAGTGGTGAACAAAATGGGAAACGTGTGAATTGTGTCATTCGAAAATTTCTTTTGAACTCCATATGTAATATTTGTACAACTGATCATTTTTAGCGCCCGTCTTCATTTCTAGCGCCTCTTCTATGAACGTCACGATTTGGTGTAAAAAAAAATATTAAATAAAAGCGTATTGGTAATTACATTTCACAATTACCTGTATAAATATTTACCTTTAAATTGGCGAAAAGGCAATTTTTGGTTTTCAGAAAACGAAAGCTGTGGTTTTTTTTTTTTTGCGGTATCCGAATTTCAGCATTCATGGCCGAACAGCAATCTCTCCCTTAGCGAAGTTGTCTTCAGACTAGGAGAGTCACGTTCCTCTAAAGTCTTGGCCAGAACAGTAGCCGAATAGATCTAATAGAACTCGGAGTCTGGTCCTCATGGAAGATTCAAGAACCGCGGACACTATTGGGGATGTGACCGAGGCCATCTCTAGTGACCGATTTGAATAAAAGAAAAAAATAATTGCCGCCAAATGCTTCGAAGGGCCGGAAGGTTTGGGTAAGAGATGCTGCACAAGAGTCACTGTCTCCTGCGTTCTCGTTGAGGACTCAGGAAGTAGATATAAAGTCTTGACATATGTTGAATGAATGTCATTTTAAACAGTTACTGAAGGACTTAGAAAGCAGCCTACAACTATGTATGCATATTACGTATAGACATATTAACATTATGTAAAACAAGATTTAATGGGCTGTTCGTGTTGATACGCAACCTTATACTGAAATGCAGTGTTAATTTGCAACGTAACGCGTGAGTACACCTGAAAACAGTTTCCGCCCTTTTATTATCTTATTCTTCTCATTTGTTCTTTCTTGTTTTCTGATTTAGTTGTTCACTATTCTGCTCAAAAACTAAAAGTAGGCTTAGCGAAGATTAAATATCAAACAGGATCTGGAGTTCTTTTAATTTATCCTTATTATTATGTAGTTTATTTATTATTCCATATGTACCTTGAAAATCTCGAGATCAAAACTGTCTAGAATAGTCTTGACCCGGTATCCGGGTTTCAAACTAATCCGGCCCTCACCTTGCGGTTGTGTCTTCCAGCTGGAGCTAGATTAAGTAACATCACGATATTCTACGACACTTGGGAGGGGGAGGGGGAACCGGTTTTTGTATTGGCCACTAATGGACACACACATCCCTGATAAAGTCGACGGATTACTGCCAGCTTTCTTGTGATAGTAACCTGTTATCGAGTATATAATATCCAGTACAAAAAGGTCTGGCAGAAACTATTGTGGTGCTGTCATCATGTGAACATCAGCTGTTAGAGTTCATGTGTGTTGCACTGACTCTCAAGACGTTTGTTGTTTTCTGATTGCGGTACAGTTAAGGTTTACTTTTCAAAGCGATTTCAGTTTGATTTGGTAAAAGAAAAATTAAAAAATACATTTAAAATAACAAAGCTTTTATAAGGGACACAACTGCATATTTAGAGGCAAAGCTCTTAATACTGTATGATTTATTTTCCCTTTTATATACCAAACAAAATAAATTAATGGATCAATATTTTAAATTGATTCATGTTTTGTTAAGGACAGTAAATAATTGTTTCAACTTGATCCGAGAATGGAATGTGGGAGAATAACGTGTCCACCAGACGGAGTGAGTTCAAGTCAGATTTGTAAAACAAAAGTCAGCCAGTGGTGCCTGTTTCCCACACGGGCGTCAACGGGCGCATCAACATTATCAATAAAACCGACACTTTGCTTCATTGTACACTGCGCCTGAAGGTTCCAGGGTCAGGATGTTGCCCTCGTGCCTTAGTTTGGTCATCACAGGTCTTAGCGAACCACTTGTGCATGCAAAAAAAAAAAATTTTTTAAATCAAACAACATAAATCTGATCCCATTGTCTGTATTGATGACAAAGTTTCAAGCCTCAACGGCTAGACCTACGTAGCACACGTACGTTATAAAACAGTGTAGTTAAACAAAAAACTGTAGTTTATGGGTTTACCCCCATTTTATCTAAGACTCAACATCAATCGACTTTCTATCTTCGAGCATAAAACATGACAGTCTCACGTGTTGACCAAAGTGGTAAATGAATACTGTGGGATAAGCTACAAGGTAAGGTGAATGCATCTTGCTGCAATAGATCTAGATCTAGATCCGGACCAAAGTTTGTGCATTCAAGTTCAGTGTCACTGATCTTGAGTTCAACTGTATGTGTGTTTAGAGCAAGCAATGTCGATCTAGATTTTCAACTGCTTTATCTGCATCTATGTGGATATAGCGATGGTTTTGTTCGATTATACTCAGCCGTAGTTTCACATTGGGCTCACCTTTTGAAACCAGGTGTGTTCAGACTGAAGACAATTTCTTAAATTAGAGAAAAAAAATTCCCGATTTTAGGTAGATCGTAGATCTAGTATGTTCGCGACACATTGAATTATTGATTTATAAAAAAAGCAATGCGTTCATTGGATCAGTTGGAATGTCGCTACTATTGAATGGGCTAATGTAGAAGATTAAAATATATACTCCATAGTCACTATTGACACTTGTGGAGAGTTATATAAGTGGTGTTGTAACCCTATCACTTGAAGATCGAATAACTTTGAATACAGATTGGAAATGTTCATAAAATGGAGGCCAATCCGTTATAATCAAGCTTTTTGGTGTGTCAAACAGTTTTAGGAATTTCATCTGGATTTACAACTTTGTATGTACGAAAGTAAATACTTTTAAAAATTATAGTATTACAAGAATATTTGTTCATTTCATTCTAATTGATGGTTGTTGTTTTTAGTAAATCGAATAACAAAAACGTATTAAAGGTTTAAAAACGGCAATTTTTTTTTAAATGTTATTTTCATAGATGACATAGAGCAAGCTTGTTGGTGTTTCTGGTGTTCAGAATAGCGCAAGTGTTGATCTATTGTGTAGTTTAAAAAGGGTTAGGAGGATATTTGTGGAAAAAAAACACACAAAAAAAACATTTTTTAAAGCTTATAGCACAAATGTTAATTCTATAGCAGACCAAGGGATAGGTGAAAGTGGAGGTGAGGCTTGGTGTGAACCTGGCCTGATGTCATATAATGATTGATCTAATTCTAATTGTTTTGTAAAGCGTCAATCTCTTATTCAAAGTCTTAAGAAAAAACAAACATTTCCGTAAAAAAAAAAAAAAGGATTAAGAGTCCTATGGGTGCAAAGCCACATGGCGGTTAAGGATTGAATAATGTAAAGTAATACCATTACTACCCACTGATACTTGCTACTATTAAAAATTGTTTTAAATTATGTTCCACTTATAAGCTTATTAAATAGATTTTTTCTCTTTAAAAAAAAATTATATTTTTTTTTGTAAATGTAATAGTCAGTATGACAGTTACTTACCTTAGCAATACAATTGTAAAAAAAAAATATTTTTTTTTTTGACAAAAATCTAAAACCGTTTGCATAAATGTGTTATAAATATGGTAAATTTAGTCATCTCCCTTACTAAATAGCTTCCTATGTTTGTTACTAATACAGTTAATAGTTGTAAAAAATGGTTAATTTTTATGAAAAAAAAAACTGCTTGCATAGTTGATTTTAAAAATTAAATTTTTCGCTTTCAGAAAAGAAAAAAGTAGCCGTAGCATCAGAACTTTGAATGGTATAAAATATTATAATGTCGGATTTTCAATATCTTTTCCTGTTTACTGATCTAAACGGGACGGACGGACAGACAGACCATACAAAACTAATAGCCTCATTTCCCCTTTCGGGATCGCTTATAAGGATATTTTAAGCACAAAACATAGGCTCTAGTATAATTCAAATCGGGAAGCGATTTTCCTTTAATTATAAATCAGTTATATATTTGCAGTTTTGGCGAATATAATGTAATGTTAGTAGACTCCCGGTAAAATTTAATACATTAATAGCTTCGTCTTTTATCCATATATTTCAGGCTGTTGTTTTGCCAGTGTTAAAACATGGGGCCGATGAATGGACATTCCAATGGCCTGAAGCTGGACAACTAGAGACAATTTATCCATTTCGTTGACACAAACAAACAAATGGTCATTTGAGACCTTTGTCTTGAGAGTTTTATTTAGTAGCTGGTTATAGAGACTTTCAAACTAAGGAAATTAGTGATTACACTGAAGACTGTCTTGGAAGTTTATATTTTGTAACTGGTTATAGAGACTTTCAAACCAAGAAGACCAGTGATTACACTGAAGACTTGACATTCAAATTACTTCGAACTTTGATAAGGACTATTAACAGATGCTGAAGGATTTATTTCTGGAACGAATTGAACATAAGGGAGGTAAGTTCAAGATTTTGATCATTGCTGCAATAGCTGAATGAACAATGTGTCGCATCCATGGTCGCATCTGAATTGATGTGTAGAAAATTGTTATATCATTATGTGGCAAAGTTTCGTATCTGTATCAATGTGTAGTGAATTGTCGTATCTATGTATAGCAAAGTTTCGTATCTATATCAGTATGAAGCAACGTTTCGTATCTGTATCAATGTGTAGTGAATTGTTGTATCTATGTGTAGCAAAGTTTCGTATCTTTATCAGTATGAAACAAAGTTTAATATCTGTAGCATTGTGAAACTGTCTTGTCCCTATGATTGGGGTTTCCTTAAAGTGACAACTGCATTATAAAACCAGACATCCTGCGTATAATTTTATTATCCCCCTTTACTTGTTTCAGAACTAATGATTTATAATGGCCACGATAAGAATGTTATTCTTCGGCGTTTCTCAATCTTTTGTTTTGAAACTCCTCTCAGACTCTGTTGACAGAGCTTTTCGTTTAGTACCGCTTTCCTTTCACTGTGAACCTACTAGCTTGAACATTTCTCTCACAAGCCTTGACTAAACATTTCATTTACTAATAGAACTTCATTTTCTAATTTTTAATAATTATTCAGAAACACTAAAACTTGTTTTTACTGCTTTAGGAAAAATATTAAAATGACTTGAACGTCCTTCGACTCACACAGACACATACTACATATTGCCTCTCCTCTGGGGCTGTAATACCCATGGTGAGAACTGTCTTTAATAGAAAGTTGCCAGGTTATATGTTGGTTAGGAAAAGGGGGTGTGGGTATTTCATTGACAGGGACCACGGTTTTCTGTTCTAGGTTAATGTTTATCATCCTATTAACAAAAAGCTTTCCTATAGATCGCCAAGTCTGAAATGGTTACTTACGTTTTGAAACATATCTTTTCATGCTTACGATAGTACGTTCGTATAGACACTAAAGCCAGTGTTTTATTTCATTTGGTTATAAACTGAATGTAATAAAAATATGTCTCGGGCGAAAAACTTTGGTACTATTTTATTTGTGTGTGCGTACTACAGAACTCCGGTGCACATGTCCTTAAAGGTGTTTTCCTATCCCAGTGTTATTAGTTTAAGATAGTCACAATGCAATAGTCACTTAGTCCCTATAATATCCAGGTGGATGGGTTTAAGATAGTCACAATGTAATAGTCACTTAGTCCTAATAATATCCAGGTGGATGGGTTTAAGATAGTCACAATGTAATAGTCACTTAGTCCCTATAATATCTAGGTGGATGGGTTTAAGATAGTCACAATGTAATAGTCACTTAGTCCCTATAATATCCAGGTGGATGGGTTTAAGATAGTCACAATGTAATAGTCACTTAGTCCCTATAATATCCAGGTGGATGGGTTGTTTCATCAGCGCATATCCTGTTTCTCCCGCTGTTTATACACTGTGGTCTTACATGGCTGACATTCCTGATTCACCAGGGAATATGGGTCTTAAGAAAAAACTACATTGCTCCTCCTATACAAAATTTGATAAATCTTTTAGAACATCTAGATCTGAATTGTTCTAACAAGCAGTTATCTTTTTTTTTTTGTTACAAAGCTTCTATCAACTCTGTTTGTTTGTCTGGTACAATTTTTGTACACGTTATTTCTCCCACACTCATTCTGGGATCACGTTGAATCTGTACACAATTATTTGTTGTACATAACAAAACACGAATCAATCAAAAAATTAACATATTAGTTAATTAATGATTGGTTATTAAATATTTTGTTTGGTATCGAAAAAGGGAAATAAATGCTTCTTATTGAGAGATGGGACTGTATATGTGGACTGATTTTACATACGGTTTTGTACACTTTTTCCTCTCACTTCCCATTCTCGGATCATAGAAGAAATTTGGCATAATTATTTATAATCGATGACAATACATGAATCAATTAAAAAAAAAAAAAGAATTAGTTAATCATTTAAGGGTAATTAATTATTTTTTTAAATAGAAAATGGGAGCTTATTCATACATTATTGAGATATATGACGATTAGACCCCTATTCGGCCTGCGGGTAATTTTAATTTTCAACTCTCACGTCGCTTGCCATATTATTGAAAAGATATAAAAAATGAAATATACAAGAAACCATTTTTAAGACGGAACTGCAAAATAGCGGCGTATTCCACGCTACCGGTCGACTATCTATATATAATTCTCTTCTTCGCTCAAGAGTTATTTCTGCGGATAGAGTTATCCCACGAACTTTACGAGCCTTGCGTGTAGCGAAGTCATACAATATATCATTAAAATTCTATTTCCTACATAGATCACGCTAAATAGCAAGAATTACCAAATGTTTCAATCTATCTACTAGAATTGTTGAACTAAAGTAATTCTTCATTTGTTTGAGGCGCGATAAGCTTCTTTCACCAGATTCCAAAATTACGGGATAATGCCGTTTTTTTTTTTATCGCGCCTAGGATTGGCATTTTCCTTATTGAATGACACCCCAAAATGACAATTTTTTCTAGATCTATATATTTCAGGAGATTCGTAATGAGTTTTCTAAATATTTAAATAATTTCCGGATATTTCCAGAACTTTTTCGTACATTTTGCAATTTCAGGAGATTTTCAGGAGCTCCTGGTAAATTGACAGGAGGCCGCGGAAAATCTGTTATAAGTTATACATTGGTTTAATTTAATAATTTATAACCTAGAATTAGCGCGGGTCCTATGAAAGTGTGGGGCCTACTGCGGTCGCATAAGTGTGGAGCCCACTGCGGTCATATAAGGCCGGCCCTGCATAATAGCGGCGTATGCTACACCGCCGGTCGACTAGTTTATTTTATTAATCGAAGTTGGATCATTCTTTCTTTACATTGTCATACGAGAAAAGCTTCAAATGCATTCTTTCTTTCAGGACACATTTCTTCCATCACTACTAGCAAACATTCGCCGTCGAAAATGGCTTCATTGCTCTTTATAAAATATAAGCAACTCTGTAGCTTGCTCCTACCGTCGACTTTTCTCTTCTCAGAAAATATTTCCGTGAAACCTCCCATCTTTAGGCATAACATAGCAATCTTTTCTTCGCTCTGAAACAAAAAACAAAAACAAGCGTCATATTTGTTCCTGTCTCTGGTTTCATAATGCTGTTGAATGTTGTGTTCCTCAAAACCAGCCCTACTTTCGTATCGTGTTCAAAAAAAAAGGTAAAGATCTGTCCACGTTTTTTTATTTTTTTTTGTATTTTCTACTTTCAGTGATCCGCTTTTCTTCGCTCTCTCTCTTATTCTATTAACGCAGTAATGCTAAATGGCATTGTAGCATTGGCGTCAATAAAAAAAAAAAACAGCGACTCAAAATGATACAGAAATGATGCCTTGTGTTACACACGATGCTAGGGACAGGCTAGCTCAAGACAGCAGTAAAATTCCAAGATCCAAAAATAATTGCTATCTCGTCTCTGAAGAGGTAATCATTGTTTTCTTATCAGAAACAAATTAATCTGAATAGAGTTCAATAGACTAACAATGGTTAGACTAAAAGAATATTTTTTTTTTCAAGCCCTTTTTTTTTTGGGGGGGGGGGGGGGAGGGGGATTTTCTTTGTGCCGAAGTATCAGCAGGCATTACTGCTCTACAACATGTAGGCTACTACGTGTAAATAAGACTTCTTATTCAACCCCCCCCCCCGAAATGAAATCCCCCCCCCCAACCGCAGGGGGGCGGGGGCATCGGAATTTAGTGACTGATTTTTTGCTTTGATTTTGTTTATTTTAGGTGAGATTTTAATACTAAACTATCACTTGCCCTAGCACAGCAAAGGAGGTTTTGAGTTCAAAACCCCCTACCAGGGGGGTTTTGAGTTTAAAACCCCTTACAGGGGGGTTCGAGTTTAAAAACCCCTACCAGGGGGGTTTGAGTTTAAAACCCCTCCTACCAAGGGTTATTGCAGTTAAATTTCCCTCTTCTATAACACAAAAAAAAAATGCAAACGATAATATCCCAAATTTCACAAGCACAGGTAAGGAAGATATTGATTTTTAAACCGCCTCCAAATTTAAGATAAACCCTCTCTTCAATATAAAAAAAGAAAATTACACACTCAAAATTCTATGACTATGGCTACCAAAGGGGTTTTGAGTTAACCCCATCCCCCTCTTCAGTAGGGTTTGAAGCTAAAAAATAACTCTTCAATACCCGGTATAAAAAAACGCAAAATACGCACTCAAAATTTTATGAGCCTTGCTAAATGGGGTTTGACTCAGTTTTGAGTTTAAACCCCACTTCAGCGGGGTTTGAAGGTAAAAAATACCTCTTCAATATAATAAAAAAAAGAAAATTACAAACTCAGAAATCTATGAGCGTAGCCAAAGGGGTTTTGGGTTTAAACCCTCCGCAAGCGGGGTTTGAAGCTAAAAAATACATCTTCAATGTAAGAAAAAAGCAAATTACGCACTCAAAATGCTATGAGCGTTGCCAAAAGGAGTTTTGAGTTTAAACTCTCCTTCAGAGTGGTTTGATGCTAACAAATACCTCTTCAACATAAAAAAAGCAAATTACACACTAAAATTATTTGAGCGTAGCCAAGACAATTGAGGGTTTTGAGTTTAAATCCCTCTCCTACAGATGGCTTTTTTTAAAGTTTAAAACTCCTCCAGATGGTTTTGAGTTTAAAAACCCCCTACAGAGCGTTTTGAGGTGGAAAACCTCTATCTTCAATATTATTTTAAAGCAAACTACAGTTACTAAATTCTATGACCGTAGCTGAATGGAGTTTTGAATTTTAAAAAAACATAACTCCAGAGATTTTTTAGTATAAAACCCCCAAAAGATGATTTTGACGATAAAACTTCATTTTTCGATATAAAATCTAAAGCAAACTACAGTCAATTAATTCCAAGAGCGTATTAAAGAGAGGTTACACATTTCTACCAATGGCGGGGCTCATTTAATAAAGTGCAGTGAATAGTCATCTGCCGAAATTGAAAAACACTAAATGTGGCTCGACAAAGATGGCTAAGACAGATTTTAGGAGTCAGTTATAGAGATCGGGTGTAAATCAAGGAAATCCTATGCCGAACTGGAAGTCGACCCTTTAGTAAGATTATAACAGAGCGTCGCATGAGGTTTGCGGGACATCTTCTCCGACAAAATGAATTAGGCATAAGAAGAGTACATCCTAGTACAAATTGGAAACAGCTTGACGGCGAATGCGCGGGAGGGTCTAAGTTAGTAAGAATAGCACATTAGGTATTTTAAATAAAACTTTTTAATAGCAGGAAAATGCACTGTAGATACCTCAGAAAATGCATTTTGTTGGCTTTCAATATCAAAAATAGTGCTTGGCGGCGGGGCTCCATCCCGCGCTTGGGGAGCTCCTAGCGCTCCCCCAGACCCCTTTTTGGCAATATCTGGGAGTCTACAATTTTCCCACTAACTCCAGGAGGAACCTATTCTAAGGCACAATAAACGTCTTCCTAAAGAATGAAGGGTCAGAATGTAATAAAGATTATACACACACACACACATACATACATATAAATATATTTTTTGGCCGGGGGGGGGGGAGAAAAAAATCCCGCCAAACCCCCCCCCCCCTCCCCGAAAAAAAATCCTGGCTACGCCCATGTTCTTGACCCAGATCTCTGTACTAGGTGTAAATACGGCGACTTGATCTAGACCTCTGTACTACCTGTAAATACGACATATGGCCTAGATCTCCGTAGCACATGTTCATACGGCTACTTACCTAGATCTCTGTAGTATATATACATACGGTAACGTGACCCAGATCTCTGTAGCACATGTTCATACGGCTACTTACCTAGATCTCTGTAGTATATATACATACGGTAACGTGACCCAGATCTCCGTAGCACATGTTCATACGGCTACTTACCTAGATCTCTATAGTATATATACATACGGTAACGTGACCCAGATCTCTGTAGCACATGTACATACGGCTACTTACCTAGATCTCTGTAGTACATATACATACGGTAACGTGACCCAGATCTCTGTAGCACATGTACATACGACTACTTGACCTACTTGTGAGAACATTGTAAAAGTCAAGACAAGTAGAATCATGTTTTTTGCTCTTGTTTTTTTTTTTCTCTACCTATTTCTATCTTGTCACCTTACGTTGTCATATCGACCTAGGTATTCTGGTGTCATGGCATGCTCTACTTGCAGACAGCCTTGAAGCTAGACAGGTTATGCATATTTAAAACCAGCCCGAAGACAGCTAAATCTTTCTTTCTGCGTATTTCTCTGTCTCTCACTTCGTCTCTCTCTTTCTCGCTCTGTGTCTTTTTCTCTTCATCTCTCTGTTTGTATTATCTCTCTATATGTGTCGCTGTCTCTCTCTCTCTCTCTCTCTGTCTGTCCGTCTCTCTGTCTGTCTGTCCGTCTCTATTCGTCTTTCTCTCTCTCTTGATCTCTCTCTCTCTCTTTTCATATTTCTCTCTGTCTCTCTCTCTGTAATTCTCTCTCCGTCTCTTTTTTCTTCTCTGTCTTTCTCTGTCTCTCTCTTTATCTCTTTCTCCATCTTCTCTCTCTCTCTCTCTGACTGTCTCTGCCTTTCTCTCTCCGTCTCCCTCATCATCATCATCATCATCATCTCTCTCTCTCTCTCCATATCTTCCCACTCTACTCATCCTAACCAACAAGGTTAATGTGTCTCGCGCCACACTTCTTGACCAGGTGAAAAAAAAAATTCATAAAAAACAACAACAACACCTTCATTACTAACGAACAGAGTCAATGGTCCATGGCTGCTGTAAATATACTTTATGAACATTGTTCATTTTTCGCATGGTTAAATTTACGTAGCTAAATGGGACAATCAGTGGGTGCATATCTATGAATTAAATAGTATGACTTTATTAACAATGAAACAGCAAAACACATTTATTTGATTTAGACGCGAACCAGCTAGTGTTCAGTTGATTTAAAAACAATTCCTTTGTACAAGTGTCTTGGTAATGGAAGAAAGACTACGCACGAACATAACAATTAAGTGCTTTTAGAACTGATAAGTTGAAGGTCTTCTTTCTGGAGTGGCACTAACCGCTTGGCTACCTATCCAGAGGGACCGAGTTCGAAACCTGATTTGTGTTTGTTGAACGCTTAGAGGAAGCACACTTTATAACTGTATGCACACTGCAGGACGATTAAACACTTTATACACACTGCATGACAATAAAACACTTTATACACACTGCAGGACGATTAAACACTTTATACACACTGCATGACAATAAAACACGTTGTACACACTACAGGACGATTAAACACTTTATACACACTGCAGGACAATAAAGCACTTTATACAAACTTCATGACATTTGAACACTTTATACACACTGCAGGACAATTAATCACTTTATACACACTGCAGGACGATTAAACACTTTATACACACTGCATGACATTTGAACACTTTATACACACTGCATGACATTTGAACACTTTATACACACTGCAGGACGATTAAACACTTTATACACACTGCATGACATTTGAACACTTTATACACACTGCAGGACGATTAAACACTTTATACACACTGCATGACAATAAAACACTTTATACACACTGCAGGACGATTAAACACTTTATACACACTGCATGACAATAAAGCACTTTATACACACTGCAGGACGATTAAACACTTTAGACACACTACATGACATTTGAACACTTCATACACACTGCAGGACGATTAAACACTTTATACACACTGCAGGACGATTAACACTTTATACACACTGCATGATATTTGAACACTTTATACAAACTGCAGGACGATTAAACACTTTATACACACTGCATGACATTTGAACACTTTATACACACTGCAGGACAATAAAGCACTTTATACACACTGCATGACAATAAAACACTTTATACACACTGCAGGACAATTAATCACTTTATACACACTGCAGGACGATTAAACACTTTATACACACTGCATGACATTTGAACACTTTATACACACTGCATGACATTTGAACACTTTATACACACTGCAGGACGATTAAACACTTTATACACACTGCATGACATTTGAACACTTTATACACACTGCAGGACGATTAAACACTTTATACACACTGCATGACAATAAAACACTTTATGCACACTGCAGGACGATTAAACACTTTATTCACACTGCATGACAATAAAGCACTTTATACACACTGCAGGACGATTAAACACTTTATACACACTGCATGACAATAAAACACGTTGTACACACTGCAGGACGATTAAACACTTTATACACACTGCAGGGCAATAAAGCACTTTATACACACTGCATGACAATAAAACACTTTATACACACTGCAGGACAATTAATCACTTTATACACACTGCAGGACGATTAAACACTTTATACACACTGCATGACATTTGAACACTTTATACACACTGCATGACATTTGAACACTTTATACACACTGCAGGACGATTAAACACTTTATACACACTGCATGACATTTGAACACTTTATACACACTGCAGGACGATTAAACACTTTATACACACTGCAGGACGATTAAACACTTTAGACACACTACATGACATTTGAACACTTCATACACACTGCAGGACGATTAAACACTTTATACACACTGCAGGACGATTAACACTTTATACACACTGCATGATATTTGAACACTTTATACACACTGCAGGACGATTAAACACTTTATACACACTGCATGACATTTGAACACTTTTTACAAACTGCATGACATTTGAACACTTTATACACACTGCAGGACGATTAAACACTTTATACACACTGCAGGACGATTAACACTTTATACAAACTTCATGACATTTGAACACTTTATACACACTGCAGGACGATTAAACACTTTATACACACTGCATGACATTTGAACACTTTTTACAAACTGCATGACATTTGAACACTTTTTACACACTGCAAGACGATTAAACACTTTAGACACTCTGCAGGACCATTAAACACTTTATACAAACATATAGACATTATCACACTTTATACAAACTGCAGTCTGCTGGATACTATCAAACTTTCTTGAAACTCCTGGACAATAACACACTTTATACCCTCTGCAGCACATTAACACGCAGTAAGCACATTGCAGCACTTATGAACACGTCATCGGGGTCAGTGTAATCCAGGGAAATCTCTCTGTAAGGTCTCTCATTCCACCACACACCCTGCTTTCCTGCCCCAAACCACCAGAAGCACTAATTGAACTTAATCTGTTCTTCAATCAGCATACCCGTAGATGTGTTCGTGGTATGCTAATTGAGTCGCCCCCCCCCCACCACCAACCTCCTTTTTTTCTCTCTTTCATCCACACCTCAATAATTCTTCAACTAACCTATTTTGAGACGTCCCTATGTGTGTGTGTGTGATTGGAGCTGGTACACGCGCGTGTTTGTGTACACAGTGTAGTAAGTAGATTGATATAAATCAGATCTGTACTTCCCCCCGCCCCAACTTGGTCAAGTCATTTAATCAATTAACTATGCCTTACTATGCGATAGTTTACATACTGTGTTCCACGAGGTCTGAATAGGTGTTCCACAAACTACTGGAATAGTTCACTAGAAGGCCACCACGGAAATGATTCTCTCTAAATACAAAAATATTGAGTGAGACATTTTTTGCTATATATTCATAATGTGCAAAGTGTTCCGTTTAAGAAAAAAGTTTGAGAAACACTGCGATAGTTTATTGGGCTATGTCAAAAATTCTTGTGCACATTGAACGGTCTTTTTTATAAAGCAAGAGAAAAAAAAAGAGGTGGGGGGGGGGCAAATTATCAATACAATAATTAAGTTGACTTAACACCCATGTTTTTTTTTTATTGTTTCGGCACGCGGAATTTAAGTGCAACAAGGTATTTTTAGTTTGCAAAACTAGGGTTTTTTTTCTCGTGAGGATGAATATATATATGTATATAAAAAATGGGATTCCACCCAGACCTTGGTGACATCATTTCAGGTCAGTATGCTATAATCATTTCGTAACGCCTTTGTAGGGTTTTCATGGCTCCCAGAAATGTTGCCCTTATAAGTCCTCTCGAGCTTCGCTCAGTTTTCCCTTCATCTGGTGGCTCAGCGTTTCTACGAGTTCAATAACATTGTTTGTAGCCAGTGGAAATGGGCAGAACTAGGGGGCTGCTGAAGTATCGCGTGCATCGGCTGGCGACCCGCGGGTCACATTCGCCTTACAATTCCTTTGGTAAAATTGTTTTCTGAATGCGATCACGCTTTAGGCTTATCTAAATCACGTGTAATTTATGAGCTGAAAAGAATACCATATTAAAAAGTTATCACTCTTTTTGTGCGCTTTTTTAATACACGGGATATTGAGTGTTATTCTTGATTAATTTAGGGAACTTGAACATACAGGTGTTAGTGAACCTACTATAGTTTATTTTTCTGCTTTTTAATGTTTTCTTTACCAGGTCTATCAAAGCCTGCAATTCTATCTCAAATTTTTTTCTTTACCTGAAAACAGAGCACAATTCTGAGAATTTAATGAAAAATTTGGCTTATTTATTATGTTGAATTACGGGTATTTCCTTTTTGCTTAAGTAAAAAAAAAATTAATCGATTTTCAAAATTTAGCATTATTATTTTATTTATATTCAAGTTTAAAATTATAACAGAATATATACATAAACCTTAGATAATAATTTGAGCTAAAAAGACATTCATAGTATCTACTTCAGAGCATAACTCATTGATTTATTAACTCATACCATCAGGGCCGGTCCTACACTATGCGGATTGCGCGGGGCCCAGTCTGGGTAGGGATAAGGATAATAAGTGAAATTAAGATTTTGTATTAGAAAATAAATGTGTCTTTGCATTTTATTCATACTTTACTAAGTACAAAATCACTGTCAAATTAACTCTATGAGCCATCTGCAGTAGATAGTAGTTTTCCAAGAAAGACATTCAGGTCTGCTTTTTAGATTTACTATCGACTAGCAAAATATCGCTTTTGTTGTTGTTTTTTTTAAGAGGTCGAGATTTAGATCAATATTTGTATGCCTGTGTGGTATTCGAACTTCTTGTTTTGGTTGAAATTCGACTTATTATTAGGCCTAAATTTCGATTACATGAAAGCCGACAATGCCGTTTTATTTTATCGCGAGTAAGATTGGCGTTGTCCATATTGAATGACACCCCGAAATGACAATTTGTATGTTTTTAAGGAGATTTGCATGAGTTTTCAGAAGATTTTAATAATTTCAGGAGATTTTGCAATATAAGGAGAATTCCAGGAACCCTTTAATAATAAGTTAAAATGGTTTAATTTAATAATTTACACCTTGAATTCGCATCGCGCGGGGCCTATGAAAGTGCGCGGCCCACTGCGGCCGTATAGGTTGCAGTGGCCTAAGACCAGCCCTGCATACCATGCATAGAATAACCTCTAATCACATTTTGAAGTTTCGTCTGTAATATCCAAGATAAGATATCACAAATACTTTATTGGTAAGCTGAATGTTAATATCTGGTTGTAGGGTTAAGCCTGTTTTTAAACTTTGTTGCAACGTCATAAGAAAATTCTGCCTCTTAGTTATGTATGTCTGTCGCCTTTAGAGCCCAAGGAATAGAAGCACTATTGAAAACTCCATTTTTTACCATTCCACGTCTTAGGCTTGAAGTATGCCACTTTTGTCTGAACGTGAAATTTTTTTTTTAATAAATTAAACGAACTGTTTTGTTTTTTTGTAGTTGTTTTTTTTTTTTTGACATAAACTATATTTATATTTAAAAAAAAAACAAGCCTCATTTAATGTATATATTATTGTATTGGCAAAAGGTTTGGGGTTCTGCAATAATAATGTATTTGTGCCAGTTACTGATTTTTTTAGTACGGCTAGCCCCTTTTTGTAAAAATCGAGTACATGAAATGAAGCTATTTCAGAAGCAATCGCTGTCCGTGACATCAAGCTGTTTCAGAAGCAATCGCTGTCCATGACATCAAGCTGTTTCAGAAGCAATCGCTCTCCGTGACATCATGCTGTTTCAGAAGCAATCGCTCTCCGTGACATCAAGCTATTTCAGAAGCAATCGCTCTCCGTGACATCAAGCTGTTTCAGAAGCAATCGCTCTCCGTGACATCAAGCTGTTTCAGAAGCAATCGCTGTCCGTGACATCATGCTGTTCCAGAAGCAATCGCTCTCCGTGACATCATGTTGTTCCAGAAGCAATAGCTGTCCGTGACATCAAGCTATTTCAGAAGCAATCGCTCTCCGTGACATCATGCTGTTCCAGAAGCAATAGCTGTCCGTGACATCATGCTGTTCCAGAAGCAATCGCTGTCCGTGACATCAAGCTATTTCAGAAGCAATCGCTGTCCGTGACATCAAGCTGTTTCAGAAGCAATCGCTGTCCGTGACACCATGCTGTTCCAGAAGCAATCACTGTTCGTGAAATCACGCTGTTCCAGCAGCAATCATTGTCCGTGAAATTCTCACACATAAATGTGGTTCCATTCAGTTGTGACTGCTACTACTGCATTGAAATATAAGCGAAGAAATGATCGACTTTTGTCATAAAATGATGATGTTGTGAACTATTAAATTAGTAATGTCATGTTTATAAGTAGTACAAACATTTCATTGGCAATTTAAAATTTAGTGTTTAGTTGTTCCCCCCGATCGACAAGGTAAAGAATAATAAAAAAAAAGGCCAGGCTGTATTTCATTGAATAGATTAGCCAGAAGCTTGTTGTCTCTTCTCAGTAGCTAGTCTTCATGCTTCTTATAGTTGGCTTGAATGGTACTCGAGACTCTTCAGACGTGGCGTTCCGGTGGAAAGGAGATGATCCTTGAGTCGCTCTCATCGTTCGTACACACCGAACAGTGGCGTAGCAGCCATGGCGCAAAGGGGTTCATTGCGCCCAGGCCCACGACCACTAGGGGTCCAAACGGGATAAAGTAAGGGAATGTGTTGACTATAAGAGTTTAAATGCATCACATTGTTACATTATTTTAATTAAATCATTTCATTTCTCTTACATTATATTTCTGGTGTCCGAGCAAAATAACAATGTAATCTGTTAAAGGAAGATAACTCTTAAATTGTCAGTAAAGCGTTTCATTTAAATCTAACGTGTTAGATTTTTATTTAATAATATTTTTTTAAAATAATAATAGTAATAACAATAACTACGAGTAAGCCTACTCATTGTCAAAGTGTTCTATATGATGAATTTTATTTGCCGTGATTTTGGTTCAAGTGTTATTTATTTTTTAAATATTACAATGCCTATAGACTAATTGAAATACTTGAATTAATTGTATGAGTAAACAGTAGATGTTTAGCAGGTGTTTCTAGCAGTGAAACACGCTTACATCTCGTTAAATGACTATATGTCTTCCAATAATTCTTTGAAGTAACCAACATTAGTGCATGGAAACCAAGCTTGAGACCACAATGGACTTTCTACTCAGTTGGTCGAACATTCATTTCTTGACAAAATTGCTTTAAAAACCATCGTCTCCTAACTAGACGAAGCTGATGTAAAACAGGACTATTGCGCTGTGGGAAGTTCTCAATTTCCCATACCTATGACGACCAATACACATTCAGAATATCTAAAGATTCAGCATGTGACTCGGAGTCCCGAAATGTTACACGGTTGACCAATGACATTGGCCCTTCCAATGATCTGTAGTGACCTAATTTAGTTTAGAGATTATGTTAGCTTTGTAAATAAATATATTGTGCATTGTTTTTACTATTTAGCGACAGTAAAAGTAGTGACGTAGTCAGACAGACGAATGACGTTATAGAATACGGGTACATGATAGGAGAAGACTAGGGCTAGGGCTTGTAGAAAGATGTATAGTGAATAGACCACTAATTAAAACAACTGATCATCCCCATCTGTAAATAAACATCAGTTAAAGTCTTCACAATTTTTATTAAGTATGTTATAGATAGTTGTTGTGTCCCTTGGATGTGTTCAGATTCGCATTAGAATAAGTGAAGTAGCATTAGACAACACACAAAATCCATGCCAGGTCAAGACGGGACAGATCCAAAGCTTGAGGAAATTGTTCTCCTTGACTCCGTGAGGAACAGGTGTACCTTGTGTACTGTCTGGCGTAGAAGTTTGTTTTCATTGACATGTACTCTCTCATTAGATACAGTAGAGCCCAGTTTGGGTTCAGTTACACTCAGCTTATAGAAGGGGGCCCAACTTCGCATTCCTGAATCCGGGCCCACGGGTACCTTGCTACGCCACTGCCACCGAATCGTTCTTTTACGGAAGACAAAAGGGTGGGGGTAACTATTTGCAACATCTCTGCACGGACCTTGCGACTCATTCTTTGTTGCTTCTTTACTAGATTTTCTTGTGGGTGACCCTTGTTATTGTCGGTCGTTGACTTGTAGCACCAAACTACTGGTAGACAACTAAACCGCTATCATATCTTTTATAGGTTAGGGTTATAGACACTGGTAGACAACTAAACCGCTATCATATCTTTTATGGGTTAGGGTTATAGACACTGGTAGACAACTAAACCGCTATTATAACTTTTATGGGTTAGGGTTATAGACACTGGTAGACAACTAAACCGCTATCATATCTTTTATGGGTTAGGGTTATAGACACTGGTAGACAACTAAACCGCTATTATAACTTTTATGGGTTAGGGTTATAGACACAATCAAGTTAATATAACATAGATATACTAGACTTTAGTAATCACATTTATAAAAAAAATCCTACCCCCTACAATTCCACAACCTTTCAGTCTCACGTTCTGGAGTCATCTGTCCTAATTAAGACCGCTGACCTCAAAGCCACCTATCTTGCATCATTCAGAACCAATCGCTAACTTCTTCCTACCGTCACCATAGAAACACGCAAACAGACATTCCATAACAACCTTTTCGCCCCTACATGAAGACTTATTTGCACTTCGGTTTTGAAGACTCATAGACAAGGAAGACGAAACATTGATCTCGAGTTCACTTTTGAAAGTGTAGAATATCTGGAAGTGAAGAATATTTGTTTGTTACAAGTCTGATGTTAGGTTTAGGTTAATCATCGAAATTAACTTTCACGAAATTTGGTCGTTACTTGTCTAGACCTAGTAATTTAACTCGATCATCTAGTGACATGTAGATTTAAAAAAAGAAATGTTTTTGTTAGTTGTTACTTTGTGATCCATTGCGAAGCCTGTCTAGCAAATATTATTGTTATTATGATATACTATACACCAGAACGATTAAGTTTGATTCTTTCCGCCGATTGTCCCCTATCTCCCTGAAAACCTCTTGGGTTACTAGGTAACAAAAATACTTGACATGTCCATCTAAATATCTATCTATATATAATTCTCTTCATGGCTCAAGAGTTTGGACACCACGTAAAGGAAAAATCACTCTTTTATTTCTACAAGTCACACTAGAGTTACCTTACGTAAAAAAAAAGGAGGGGGGGGGGGGGAGAACAAGCTGTATTAAACCGTCACAAAATAGCAGGGTTGGACTTAACCGTTGTGACCAGGAAGTCATGGAAAGATCGCTCTTTTATTTATTTCTACCCCGCGTATTTTTAGCGACGAAAACAAAAAGGGGGGGGGTGGAGAAAACAAGTAATCTACTCTGTATTCACCCGTCACTAATTAGCAGGGCCGGATTTTACCATTGTGGGTCCCTATGCGAAACGGATTTCGCGGGGCCACGTTTGGGTAGGGATATGAATAATAAGTGACAATTAAGAGTTTGTATTAGAAAATAAATTCGTCTTTGCATTTTATTCATTCTTTACTACGTACAGAACCACTTTACGAGCCTTGCTTGTAGCGGAGTCATATAGTATATCATAAAAGTTTTATTTCCTACATAGATCACGCTCAATAGCAAGAGTTACCAAATGTTTCAATCTATCTACGAGTATTGTTGACCTCAAGTAAATCTTCAATAGCTTGAGGCGCGAGAAGCTTCTTTCACCAGATTACACAATTACGGGTAACGCATAACGCCGTTTTTATTTATCGCGCGTAGGATTGGCGCTTTCCATATTGAATGACACCCTAAAAAGACAATTTTTGTCTATATATTTAAGGAGATTTGTATGAGTTTTAAAAAGATTTTTAATAATTTCCAGAGATTTCCAGGACTTTTTTGTATATTTTGCAATTTCAGGAGTTCCTTGTAAATCAGGCAGCCGCGGGAAATCTGTTATAAGTTATAAAATGGTTTAATTTAATAATTTACACCTAGAATTAGCGCGAGTCCTATGAAAGTGCGGGGCCCACTGCGGTCGCATAGGTTGCAGTGGCTTAAGGCCGGCTCTGCAAAATAGCGACGTATACTTCGCCGCCGTCGACTAGGTCTAGTATGAATTAAGTAAATCGTATAACACAAACTTCTTTGAGCTAATGTGTGTGTGAGAGAGAGCAAATGAGTGTGAGCTAATGTGTGTATGCGTAAAGAGTGTGGTCTAATGCGCGTGTGTGTGAGTGCTAACCGAATGAAAGATCGTAGCTTCCCGTGGTTTTGTCGCGTCAGAAATACGACTACATTTGTGAAGCTCGTACACCCCATGCTGTGTGGTGTTCAATTCACAGCAGTCTCTTCATATGCAAAATCATTATCTTAGCATGATCATTGATCAATCACACTGCTGGAAGAAGTTTGACCAACATGTGGGTTACGTCACTCTAAAATATCCTACTGTTATGCGTAACTGACCTAGATCCTATTACTTTGTGTTGCTTAAAAATGACCCCCCCTCCCTCCCCCCACCCCAAAAAAAAAAACACAAAAGAAACCAAACATCGCTCCTCTTGTCTGACCGCATTAATTGTCTTGGACAGTGACCAGTATCTTAGAATTAAATGATGCTGACACTGACCAGCGTCCACCACACCAGTGCTATTAGAAATACTTATCTCCGTACTGTGATACGTCTCTTTCCCCCGCCGTACCTCTCCCACACACTGACATATCCTCAGTCCCCCGTACAATCCCCACTCTCCAGTGCTCACCATTTGTCGTGCCTCGCGGCCTGATCACAGGACATAGCGACAAGGTGGGAGGAGGTGAGTATCGTGACACAGTCTACGGGATGGAGTGAGTGAAAGAGAGAGAGAGAGAGATAGAAGTGTCAGCGCTCAGTTTGTATACTAGATTGTACTTCATCACAGACATCGGCCTCCGTGTATCTTCGGCGTTAGAGTTTTCTAGGGTTTTTTTTTTCCTCTGACCTTCTAATTTGTCAGGAATTCAAGAAATCTTGTGGACGTCTGGCAGCGTGTGAGGTAAGGCTGTTGTGTTGTTGATCAATGGAGGCTGACAACAAGATGTTGACGTTGTAGTAGGGCAGCGTTTCTTGTTGTCTCTGTCACCTTGTACCTACTGACAGTTGACATAACCCCGTCCTTTTCAACATGACAAATGGCCTCTCCTTCTTGTCACCTCAGACATTATCTGCAGAGTTTTGTATTTCAGGTTACAACTGTTTGCCCGTTTCTTGGTTTTTTTAAATAAACGTTTTAAGAAAAAAAAAAGCTTTGTATTTTAAACTATTATTTTCATAGACTATGGTCTTAGATCTAGTAGTCGTCGTCATTGCAATGAAACGTATATGAAATTTGAGAAGACACACAACTTTACTTATTGACTTAGGCGTGTTTAGTTATTATTATTATTGTTATTGATCAATTATATGCATTAGCACGGCCGTCTCGTGGCATGGCCCATTAGGTAAAAAAATAAAAAATAGTTCACTATGAAAAACCTGTCTAGTGCTGCCTTCATCGTAATGTTTGGGTGGCCTTCTTGCAGTTTCGTTGTTTTATTCTATCTTAGATCTAGATCTCTATACGTGGGCTAACTTTGTTCGTAAAAACGTTTGATTGTAAAATGGTTTTACATGCTTCGGATATTCCTTCATAGTTGAAGATAATTTACTTCCTAGTTCAAACTTCCCGCTGGATGGCAGCGGAAAGGGTATGAACCCGGGACCATTGACCGAACGACAGTCCAGAGCGCACACCGCACGACCAGGCAGCCATCCACACGGAATGATGTTCTGTTATTCTTGAAAATTAACTAAGATGTTGTTACACAAATTAATTCATTTCTCACAAGGCAGTGGAAGTCAATTGGTACCCAAACTCAGAAACACAAGTTTCTTCAAATGTTCTTAATGTTAGGCCGATCTAATGTTTAGTGTCACCCAACCATATTATTCTCTTAAGTTTCCTTTACACATTTCCACCTGGAATTGTGCTTTGTAGGATTACATTTGCAATTTTATAAATGGATGACCCACAGTTTCGTTTGAGAAAAGTTTTCCTTTTTAATGAAACAAAATGCTTTTATAAACCCAGTCAGTAAAACGAAGGTAGGAGAAGGGAGGGAAAGGGGGGGGGGTAGTGTTTAAAGAGAAGGCTCTGTTCATGTCTTCATTTCATGTGTGTTGGTAAACTGTTGTAACCATCACGTACTAACTTACAACTGACCCACTCCTACATATGCATTATCCTCTTCTTAACATGATCTTTTCAAAACCCCCAATCAACTGTCCTACAACACGCGTGGTAAAGAGGCATTTTTTATTTACTCACGGTCGCTGGTCACCCCCTCAGTATGTAGAGCCAGTGCACTATTTGTTCTCTAACCAGCTCTTTCTCCGAGACACTTCTTGCTCAAACGGTACTCACTACTAGTCAGGCTGATTGTGTTTTCTACAACTTCCCTTATTGTTCATATCGAAAAAAAAAATTCCTCGCTTCTACTTTAGTTTGACTGTTTGACTAATACGTTAGGGATTTATTATAAATCACCTTACACGATCGCCGGTACTGTTTCATAATTCACTATATTATGATTCATGCTATTTTATTGTATATATTCACCGCCTATATTGTCATGAAACAGTTGACCACAGAAATATTCAGTCAGTATTCACAGTGACCTTGTCAGGGTTATTGCTGACGGTCGTTGACTTGTAGCACCAAATTGATGGTAGACAACTAAACCGCTTAGGCTATATCTTAGCTTATAAAACTTCAAATATAACTTGAATAACTTGTGAACAATACCAGTACTAAATAGAGCTTTTATTATAATAGAGACAAAACCAAGTTGATATGAGATAAACTGAATGTACTCGACTTAAGTAACCAAATCTAACTCACCACAATAACACAACCTTTCAGTCTCACGTTCTGGAGGCGTCTGGCCTCAAAAAACGACAATTCCACCTATCTTGCGTCATTTACAACTAATCGCTAACATCCTCCCACCGTCACCATAGAAACACACAAATACACACACACACACACACAAGTGCCACTCAGTAGTCTTCAAGTCAAGCAAGTTTTCACCTATTGATCAAAGTAAAATACTTGGACAAAATCAAAGGGGGGGGGGGAAAGGTTGCCATGGTGTGGCCAGTTGAAGACATTAAGACACTGTGAACACAGTTTTAGTAAAGACTGTCTTGCAGGTCGTATAGGTAGGGTATAAAGTAAAGCAGAAATATATAAAACACTTAAAGATAAATTACAAATGCCAAGAACTCAACCTAATGAAATGCTCAGCATAACACAAAGATAACGGCTACGACCAATTAATTAAAGTACACTTTCTTAATGGTACCATTTGCCTGGAACGGGTTGCCTGAATCAGCCAGAATCACTAATGGCTTATTAGGGTTTCTGTTGCTAAGTAGTATGCACGACTGGGTTAAAAGATGAATAACTTAATAATCTACTTTTAACGAACCTCTAAACTTAAAGAAGTGAATATGTTTTTTCCCCCTGACAACAAGAGTACTAATACAAATTAAGGATTTCATTCAGTTGTGAAACTGTCAGAAGAGGTGACCAATGACTATCCATGAGGTGAATGATAATGTAATGAAATCCAAGCAATATACAACAATATTGTTGTTATACAGACTTGCAAAGTCTTTACCTTGTGTACGTACACATTTATACTGTATAACACGAGAACCGTCGTAGAAATGAACTCACTTGAACTACAAGTTTTACCTAATACGACACAGAGCATTTGTTCATTAGTTGTGTCATTCCACAAACTGTGCCAGTAAGTTTCATGTCTACACATACTTTGTCATTGAATTTGTTTCCCTTAGAATTGTTGATGTTATTAAATTACTTGATTTTCTGGTAGGTTCGATGACCTTCAGTTGAGAGACCTGTTTAGTGTGAGTTTCACAATCAGAAGTTAGAGCTGATGAATTGATAGAGCTGATGAATTGACACTTCTGATTAATCGATATAGCTGATGAATTGACATTTCCGATGAATTGATAGAGCTGATAAATTGACACTTCTGGTGAATAGATAGAGCTGATAAATTGACACTTCTGGTGAATTGATAGAACCGATGAATTGACACTTCTGATGAATTGATAAATTTGATGTATTGACAGTTCTGATAAATTGAGGAATCTGATGAAGTGAAAGACTAAATGATTAGGTAAAGTCTGATAAATTGATCAATCTGGAAAACTGAGTCTGCTAATAGAATTATCCAAAGACATGAATTGGTACTGAATTCTATTTACACTTTGTTTCCGATTCATCTTCATTCTATATTGGAGATTTTAATACATGGTGGATAAATACTTTTGGTGTATCAGGTGTGCACCATGATGGAAATGTTGGTATGTTTTTTGTATATTTTTTAAAAGGTAGATAATGATTTCTGTGCATTTTTTAGCACTGCAGAATCACAATTTCTAAGCTCTCCTGATGATATCACAAGTACATTATGGAAGAACCATTAGACTTTCCCTCTAAGACTTAAAGCATATCCGGTATTTGAAATGGCCAACTAACTAGCGGTGATAAAGGAGATATGACTCGAAGATCAACTGCTACGCATTGAGATAGTGTTCAAATTGTAATTCTTTTTTGATTGAGTTGGTAACAGTGAAGTTCAATTGAGTGTCCTTGACATTGTTTACTTGGTCGTGAAAATCTCCCCCAAAATTCTTCCCCATTTCGGAAGATCTGTAAGGGTTTCTACTAATTAATGAACTAACCTGCGCTATTTGTGGACGGGAGTGTCTCTCCAAAATAGGGCTCCACAGCCACATGAGGAAGTGTGCTCTGAGATGAATCTTTCAAATAATTTACATATTTAGTTTGCATTGTTACAAAAATATGGCTATGTTGCCTCGGGGCCGACATGCTAACCATTCTGCTAGTGAGGTACTTATGACTATAGAAGATTGTATAGTCATATATTGTTTGTTTCAATTATGAGCGGCAATCTATAAAGGGACTAATTCCGCTTATACTTCAGTCAAGTGTGACACATTCCTTATTGCTTCCTGTGTTGTCAGGTAGAAGAAATAATTGTGCAACATGTCAGATTTATCCTAGATTGGGTGTGGGAGAAATAACGTCCACAAACTTTGTACCAGACAGACAGACAGAGTGAGCTGATATAAGTTTTGTACCAGACAGACAGAGTGAGCTGATATAAGTTTTGTACCAGACAGACAGAGTGAGCTGATATAAGTTTGTACCAGACAGACAGAGTGAGCTGATATAAGTTTTGTACCAGACAGACAGAGTGAGCTGATATAAGCTTTGTACCAGACAGAGTGAGCTGATATAAGCTTTGTAAAAAAGCAAAAACGATGATGATCAAAAACGAAATAAAACTCTAGCAAGATTCCAGTTTGTATTTTTCATATCGTCTTTATGATGTCCAGATTTGGCTGTATGATGTCCAGATTTTGACGTCTGAGTCTTACAACTTCGTGACTGTGTTAGAAAAAGAAACTTGATTGTAGATATTAAATAAATAATTCATTCGTATTTTTTGTTTCCATTACTGAGCACTTGGTCATGTCTGTTCCTCTTCCGATGTCGTGACAGTTCAAGTTTAGGCTTACTTTAGTCAATCTGCATTAGAGCGAGAGAATGCATTAAATGTGGGGTCAGAAACATGTCACCTAGAAAGTGACCCATACGGGACAAGTCGATCCTTTTTCTGATGACTGTAGAGATCCCGTTGAATAATTTAATGCATAAACAAGCAAAATATAAAAAAAAAAAGCTTTTATAAGACTGCAGCAATAAGCTCCTTTTTTTCTAGACAAAATATAATTAATTTATTACCGTTAATTGATTAATTAATTTTATTTTTTTTTTGATTGATTCGTGTATTGTCATCGTCTAGGAATAATTGTGCAAAACTTTAACTTGATCCAAGACTGGGAAGTGGGAGAAACAAAAACGAGTACAAAACATAATAGAGAAGAACTTATTCAAGCCATTCAAAAAGTAGCCTTTTTCCCCTTATTCGACACTAAACAAAATAAGGTAATTATCAATACTTAATTAATTGGTTAATTTTTTAAATTGATTCTTGTTTGTCAGGTACAAAAAATAATTATGCAAAGCTTCAACTTGATCCGAGATTGGGTGCTGGAGAAATAACTGTTCAAACCTTTTAGCAGACAGACAGAGTGAGTTGATATAAGCTTTGCACAAAGGTACGACTTCTTTCCTTTGACAAATCTATAGGAGAACTGTAAGATGTCCGTGTTTGCATTCATAGCTGCAGAATCACATTTTGTTGGCTTCCAATAATTGTATACTATCGTGTCGCTCTGTTGGAAGAGCAGGAACCTATCTCAAGTGTGGGGATTAAAAATACAATTAAATATTCATTCTAATGATGATAGATTTCTTTTGGCGCAATCTGTTTCACTGATTTACTAACTGGATTTTACAATGTCTCTAATTTATTTCGATGTCTAAAATGTATGACATCGTCATCTGATACAGCATGTGATTTAATCTAATCTATAATTTTCGATGACTTTGATGTAAATGATCAATGTCGACATATAGAACAGTAAAAAAAAATGTACACTTGTTTAAAGTAAAAAAAAAATAGAGTGAATGTGAAGGTCAGATAATTTAAATAATAATAGGCTAATCTCGAAATAGTAGAGATTTTAAAGGATGTCAACAGAATGACGTTACTGTGCTGATTTCTTGTATTTCCTTGACAAGGACTGACGAAAATGCCGCGAAGGCGCTACGGGAGACATGTGAAAACATTCCTTGGAGCGGTAGGAGACAAGGGATTCAAACACTGGATCGTTGTTGTAATGGTCCAGGGTGCCAAGGATTTGACTAGCTAGAACATGCTGACATTATGATAGACTCCTAGGATTGTGAGAGTCAGTATTGTCTTGTCATGACGTTCCGGAAGACGCTGTCCGACAGACGAAAGTTGCTTCTAACGGCTGTCACGTGACAAGGGCTGAATTAGTGGAAATGTGAAATTCATACGAAAAAAAAAAAAGATTAAAAAAGATGGAAATACCGTTTAAAATAGCAGGTTGACGTGTGGGGGTGGTGAGGCGGCCCCGCCATACGTGTCACTTGTCTCAAATAAGGAAAAAAAAAGTGGGGGCTGTCAATTTTGTATTCCTCTGCTAAACCATGAGGTAAACAAGATCTATCAGTTGTACTTTAAGAGTATTTTGTTATACCAGAAACGATAGCCACAACCCCATTTAGTTCATTGAATACATTTAATTATAAATTATGTACATATTTATAATCTATTTGTCTATCTAGTTGTCTTTTGGTTTCTTTTTTCTGAAGGTCTCTCTGTTGGTTGGTCCTTCCGATTTACCAACTTTTTTATTGTTTTTTTCTGTATGTTGATAGATCTGATTTTTTGTTAGTAAGCTTCGTCTGTCTCTTTCATTTTGTTGCTTTGAATGCTATAATTAATCTCTATCCCGCCCTTCCGACAAATTCCTGTAGAAATACCTATCTCTCGATAATCACAATAAATAATCTGCTTTTTTATACTTTTATTTTTTAGATCTGTTTTTTTCGTTCAACAATAAATTTCTGTTAGGCGATATGAAGAAATGTGGTGACGACATGATGTAACCTTAAAAAAATGAACTTGGAAGATTGAGAGGGATTCTGAAATAAATAGACAAAATAAACACTGCTCTAAATGTTGTTGTTTTTTTACGTTGTAGAATTACTTTAAAGACAGAAACATAAAAAAAGTTGGTAAAAAGTTAATTCTCTATAACCTACCTGCATTTCATACTGATGTCATCAGTGTGTACAGTTTAGTGATATCAAGAGTGTATATAGTTTAGTGATATCAACAGTGCATATAGTTCAGTGATATCATTAGTGTACATACTTTTTCATTAAGGAGAGGTTTCAAATATTTTTTATATCAATAATTGTAACGATAGAGCGGTCTTGACTTATCCCTCCAACTTATCTTATATGTATAACATCTTGTCAGCACTTCTAGAGTTTACAAACTATTGGAGATACTAAATCCTTCAGATTAGGTAGATTTGTAATTGTTTGTTTTATTAGTTTGAATCATATTTTTATTTTATTTACGGCAACATTCTTGTACACAGAGGGCAATAACAGTTTATGTGCTAATATGTTTATATTGCGTCATTGTTTGTTGTGAATGTTTTGTGAGAAAACAGGATGTGACGTAATAAAAAAGATAGTCTTCTATGTCTACTTGTATAAACACAAAGTCTCTGTTATTATTATTGTTATTATTGATTAATGTCTACAGTATTGTTACGACTTTGGAGTAGGCTAAAGATAGTTAACTCACCGATTGTCAGGTCGCCGATATCCTTCTGGTCGCAGAAGCACAATCTACTACGAACAGTCAATAATCCAAGTAATCGAAATAATTCCACAGTCCTCCTAATCGAAATGTACATACAACTATTCACAAAACCGATTTAAGAAAAACAATCCTCCGTTGAAGAATCCACGATCATAACTCCAGTTACTTTTTTACCTCAACACACTCGCTCAGGTCAGTTTCGCCTCCAAACATAAACAAAATTCAAAAAGTTCTCACGTGGGGAAAAATGGTCAGTCGGGGGGGGGGGAGAACAAGGTTACAACACTGCCCCCTCCCTAGGTCTGTGCGTCCCGAACAGACTCTCCATCATCTCCACAATAACGGTTCAACCGATCTAGGTGCACCACTTTGCATTTGGTTCGAGGGCCCTTCTGGATCCGGTACACAACGTCGTTGATCCTTTTCACAATCCGATATGGGCCTTCCCAGTCTTTCTGTAATTTCGGCGATCTTCCCTTCTTTCTCTTGGGGTTGTATAGCCAGACAAGATCATGTTCTTCAAACCCCGTAGAATTGGCTCTTCTATCGTATCTGGTCTTCATAAGGTCGCTACTGTCTTTTATCCTACTCCTTGCAACTGCATGAACCTCTTCTAGTCTCTTTCGAAGTCCTGTTACATATTCGCTTGCCGTTGTTGGTTGGTCTCCTGGCTGTCCAAATAAGAGGTCCGCTGGCATCCTAAGTTCTCGACCAAACAATAATTTTGGCTGGTGTGTAACCTGTAGTTGCATGAACTGCTCCTCTATAAGACAGAAGGAATAGGGAAATGTAATCATCCCAATCATTTTGCTGTTCTGCTGACATTTTAGCCAGGTGCTGTACCAGCGTACGATTGAAGCGTTCTACCATCCCATCTGATTGAGGGCGTAGTGGTGTGGTTCGCGTCTTCTCGATATTCAGGATTTTACAAATCTCCTGAAACAGATTAGATTCAAAGTTGCGTCCTTGATCTGAATGTAATTCCATTGGGACACCAAACCGACTAATCCAATGTCCTACCAAAATATCGACTATTGTTGTGGTTTCCTGGTTGGGCATCGCGAAAGCTTCTGGCCATTTACTAAAATAGTCCATTATCACGAGAATGTATTTGTTCCCTTTGTTAGTCTCAGGAAAAGGTCCAGCTACGTCCAGTGCGATTCTCTCAAATGGGACACCTACGTTGTACTGTTGCAAGGGTCCTCTAGTTCGACGTTGCGGGCCTTTAGTTGCCGCACACCGGTCACATTTCCTGCACCAATCTTCTACGTCTTCCTTGTAACGACACCAATAAAACCTTTGCCTGACTTTTTCTAACGTTTTGTTAACGCCTAAGTGACCACCTGTGGAGCCGTTGTGCATTTCATGTAGCACTTCTGGGATTCTAATCTTTGGTAAAACTAGTTGTACTCGTGTCGAGGTCCCATCGGTGGACTCCCAAATCCGTTTTAGGACGTCGTTGTCTATCACCAGAGAGTCCCATTGTGCCCAGTAAGCCTTGGTAATCTCTCCCGTACTAGAAATTTGGTGCCAATCAGGGCGTTGTCCAACTTCCTTCCATTGCAAAATTGGGGCAATATCTTTGTCATCCTTTTGTTCTCTGCTTATCGTCTCCTCAGACCAAGATGCTGACGCACTTAGCTCCAACCGCATACAATCCAGGGCATTTGTTTTCCCTTCTACTTTTGTGCAATGCTTGCACTCCTGCTTACAAGGTCGTCGTGATAAAGCGTCAGCATTCGAATGGGCTTGTCCCTTCCTGTGTTGTGTTTCGAAATCATAAGTCTGTAACCTTTCTAACCATCTAGCTACTTGTCCTTCCGGATTCTTGAAGGAAAGTAGCCATTGGAGGGCCGCATGGTCTGTTCTCAACTTAAATCTTTGTCCATACAGATACTTGTGGAAATGTTTAATGGAGTCCACCACAGCTAGCAGCTCACGTCTAGTCACACAATAATTTCGTTCAGCTTTTGACAAACTTCTGCTAAAGTAGGCTACCACTCTCTCGCTACCATTCACTTCCTGTGATAAAACAGCACCGATCCCTGTATTGCTAGCATCCGTGTCAAGTTGAAACACATTACCTGGTAGGGGATAAGACAACATGGGCGATGAGACGAGAGCCTCTTTCAATCTCTCAAAAGCTTCTTGACAATCTGGCGTCCATTGAAATTGCGTCTTCCTCTCAGTCAATTGGTGAAGGGCTCTAGCGATAGTGGAAAAACTGGGTACAAAGCGTCTGTAATAGCTGCAAAGACCCAAGAAGCTTCTGAGCTCATGAAGGTTAGTAGGTGTAGGCCAGTGCTTGACGACTTCCGTTTTTTCTGGGTCTGTGCTTACCCCATCTTTGGATACAATATGTCCCAGATATTTAACTTCCCTCTGAAAGAATGAGCACTTCTTCGGATTTAGTTTCATTCCCGCACTTCGAATACGCTGCATCACTTCCCTCAAGTTATGTATGTGTTCATCAAATGTCTTTCCGAAGACTATAATGTCATCTAGGTAGACCAGGCAAGCATTCCAATTTAAGCCCCGCAAAACTTGTTCCATCAGTCTCTCAAAAGTTGCCGGTGCATTACAGAGCCCGAAAGGCATAACCGTAAACTGCCATAGTCCGTTTCCCGTGGAGAACGCTGTTTTCTGTTTGTCATCAGGGTGTAAACCTACTTGCCAGTAGCCGCTTTTGAGATCTAGGGTTGAAAATATATGAGCTCCAGAAAGAGTGTCTAATGTGTCATCGATACGCGGCAGTGGATAGCTGTCTTTTTGTGTGACGTTATTTAAAGCCCTGTAGTCAACGCAAAAACGCAGAGAGCCATCTTTTTTTTTTGAACCAGAACAACAGGCGAGCACCATGGGCTGTTAGACGGCTCTATAATTCCTTGTTCCTTCATTTGTTCCAACATGTGAGCGGCCTCTTGTTGCTTTGCTAATGGTAATCGCCGTGGTGTTTGCCGGATTGGTCTAGTGTTACCTGTATCTATCCTATGGGTTACCATATTAGTCCGACCACCTTCATTTTCACTGTCGGGCATGATGTCTTTAAACTCTAGCAACAGTTGTTTAGCTTTATTGTACTCTTCTTCTGACAGATTCTCGCCCACATCTCCAAGCATTAGATCAATTCGAGAGTCACATAACGATGCACTAGCTACAGGGGCCACCGCACCACACGTTGCAATAAGCTCCACTGGGCAACAGGTGGCGATAACATTATTCTTTTGTAGGTTGCAAGCTTGAGTGTCAACGTTCATAACGCGAACAGGTCTGTCTCCTGTCTTCTCTGCTAACAACCAATATTCTCCCAACTGGCAACCTTCTGTATGCTTCCTTTGACTGCTCTACGAGGCTTGTGATAGACATGGGATCGTTGCCTTCTATTGTTCCCCATATAATGGCTTCAGACTGTGGGGGTATGATCGTGTCTTCTGTTACCAAGACCCTCTTAATCTGTTCTTCTTCCATGTTGTCCCCCAGCAAGGGAATTTCTAGATTCCCATATTGTACTGTGCCACCCCCAATGTTCAATGTGAATCCAAATAATTGCATAAAGTCTAGTCCCAGAATACACTCATCCATGATATGGGCGACCAAGAATTCGTGACTAAAAGGTTGGTTAGCTATCTCAAAATTTACAAAGGTTTGTCCTAAAATCGGCAACAGTTCACCACTAGCTGTTTTTAGTGAATAGCCACTTGTTTCATGAATCACGTGGTTTTCTACGAGACTAAGGTGAATTATAGATCTTGATGCTCCAGTATCTAAGAGAAATCTGCAGAAACGAACTCCTACTTTCCCTTGTACACTCAAACTTCTATTTTTACCTAACACAGCCACTGGGATGATAAGTCTAGGGCTTCCTGTGAATCTCGCTGCCTGTCTCCGCCCCACGAGACCGGCAGAATCTAGTTTTCCTGGTTCTGAGATTGGGCGGTGGCTGCTTGCTGGTTACCCAATCCATCTCTTCCTCTCAGACGGCCTGCATTTCTTCGAGTACAGTTCCTTTGAATATGGCCAGGGGCATCGCAATTCCAGCAGCGAAAGACCGACCTGTTCTGCCTGGGCATCTGCTGTGACCGCCGGTCCTCTATCGTGTCCACCACCTGTCTGATAATATGCGTGAGGTCCTCCTCCTGCACATGGAGCCCCCGACTGAAATAGGTCGTTTTCGCTGTGCCTTTAGCTGCCTCAAAAGATAAGGCGTATATCAAAGCATCGCTCGCCTCTCGTTTCCCACTCAATCGGATGGCCTTCTTCAATTCGGGGTCATGAACACCATCGATAAACGCGTCTGTGACGAGAACGTCTAAGATCTCTTGGGTCAGGGTCGGATAAGCCAAGCGTGCCAGTCGTTCGATGTCTGCCATCAACTCTTGTAGTGTCTCTCCTGGTTTTTGCTGCCGAGTCTTCAATTGCACCCTATAAACCTCCTTCATGTGTTCGTCCCCGAATCGCAATTCCATAGTTCTAACAAGTGCCTCATAATCTTGCTGGTCGCTTACTATCTGGAGCAATTCAGTGGCCTTTCCTCGTAACGCAAGCATTAATCCAGTGGCTTTTTCTTCGTTTGTTCTCCAGTTGTTCACTTTTGCAGCCGCCTCAAATTGTCTTTTATAAACTGTCCACGAAACCGTACCATCAAAGATAGGTGGCTTGACTTTTCCAGTCGCCTCGCTTGACCCTAAATTTACTTTTGTGCCTTTAACCTTGCCCAGCTCAACTCTGACTGCCTGGACCTCGTCGCTAAGGACTTGAATCTTTTGCTCCATCTGCACTGTGAGCTCCGACTTCACTGCAGCGATTTCATCCCTTAGCTTAATTCTGAATTCCTCCATATCTGTTTTCTGGCTAGTCGCAATTGTTTGCATTGACCCTAGTAGCTCTTTTTTCATTTCACTCAATATTCCGCCGAGATCAGTCTTCACTTCGAACTCGTGAGTGTCCGGGTCGAACCCATCTTCTTTCAAGGCCTCTCTCAGACGGCTAACAAGGGCTTCTTTGTTTCCTGACGCTACGATGTCTCGCCTCTTTAGCTCCTTTCGGATTTCATTAATCTGGAGCTCGTGAAGGCGTTTAGAAGTAGACATTGTAAGTAGAGTGGGCGGGGTCCCACTTGTGACACCAGTTGTTACGACTTTGGAGTAGGCTAAAGATAGTTAACTCACCGATTGTCAGGTCGCCGATATCCTTCTGGTCGCAGAAGCACAATCTACTACGAACAGTCAATAATCCAAGTAATCGAAATAATTCCACAGTCCTCCTAATCGAAATGTACATACAACTATTCACAAAACCGATTTAAGAAAAACAATCCTCCGTTGAAGAATCCACGATCATAACTCCAGTTACTTTTTTACCTCAACACACTCGCTCAGGTCAGTTTCGCCTCCAAACATAAACAAAATTCAAAAAGTTCTCACGTGGGGAAAAATGGTCAGTCGGGGGGGGGGGAGAACAAGGTTACAACAGTATGTTATATATTTATCTGTGACAACAGAACAGTTTATATATTTATTACACTGCAACATACAAACCTAGCCTTAGCTAAAGTAAAAGCAGGCAACATAAAACCTTTGTTAACCCTAGGCCTGGATACAGATGGACTTTAGGACATCTACCCCATGGATTGCTCGGTTCCTGAGTGGAATTGATCTGTTACTAGTGTTAGCAATGAAATCTTTCTTCAGGCTTAATATATCATCCTAATGAATGGTCTACGAGCCCAGTACATGTAGCATTCTTGGTTTCTTCTATCGTGTGACGACGTTTTGTTCGCAGTGTCATATGATCAGTGAGTCTCAAATGGGGTTATAAATGTTCATTATAATGATGACAGACTTCCTTTCGCTCATCTATTTCACTGGAGGCGCGGTGGCTGAGCGGTAAAGCGCTTGGCTTCTGAACCAGGGGTCCCGGGTACGAATCCTGGTGAAGAGGAAGTTAAACACATCACTGAAATTATATAACATCATCGTCTGATACAACATCTGATTTAATCCAAAATTTTCTTCTGTAACCTAACAATATATAGTTCGTCCATCGTGGTTCGATGATGACCACTTTGTCATCCAGGGGGCTGAGGGCTTTGCTATGGGGGGGGGGGGATGACAAGTAACTTGCGCTGGAATTTGGATTAAAGTGAGGAAGATTCGCGCAACACTGCGACCTCACTCTCTCGCCCAAAAGCCCGTCCTTTTCCGGAAGTAAGATTTGGTCAAGACGTCCGGGGACAAGTTTGGGTGCAGTGGATGACCAGAGACTTTCTGTGTGTCTTGTCCTGCTCTTGAGTACTCCACAGCACTGTGCTGGTACTTGCCATTCTGTCCGATTAGTCCAGTTTTGTGACGTTACGCACAGGCCGCCAAGTCCAGACTTCACATGCTAGGTTTGACAGAACCTCAGTGTACTGAGTGCCATGGACACGTCAGATACCCTCTACCTGGTTTAGCCGGCCAGTCAAAGCCGTTTCCGGGGTGTGGCCGCTGCGCATGCTACAGCTTCTGGGAGCCACAGGTGAGAGTTGGGTACCGAGTGGGGACCAAGAGTGAGACAAGCTACCCTCAAAAAGAGGGTACGACTACCTGTCCACTAGAGGTGCTACCCCTCCTAGATACCCCATACACCCCGTGCTGCAACCACGCAATATCAACATATAGGCTGCTGTAACCTAACAATATCATCATATAGACTCTGCTGTAACCTAACAATATCAACCTATAGACCAGTGGTTCCCAAACTTTTTGTCTCGTAGACCCCCTGCCATGTTTTCTGGTTTTCGGTAGACCCCCTACTCAACTTGCAAATTTTTGCAAATTCATCAACATTATTTTTAAACAAATTTCTAACTGTAGTGAGCTGAAGAGTGAAATAGTAATTTAAAACTACACAACTACGGATATAATGTTTTATACACAAATCTGTTTTTCTATTAATTAGTCTTTCTAACATTAAATATTAATTAATTAATTAATGAATATGCCATAAGTATCATTGTAAAAGGTTTCGCAAAGAGCAGTTTCTCGTGTATTTCTTGATCTCTCACGTGTGGCTCAAATATTAAATCTGCGGAACTGTTTTTATTAACAGGAGCGGGGCAAAGGCGAGTAACTGGAGCCTAAACCAGGACTCGTCGGTCAACCTTAAGGAAATATAAGGAGACGGTGACCATTCTGCCATGTATCCCTGGGCCGTCCCCTCTTCTTCTTTCCTTGTGGGTTCCAGGCTAGGGCTGGCCATGTTATGCTGGATGCAGGCTGGCAAAGGGTGTGACCTATTCATCTCCAGCGTCTCTGAAGGATATCTACTTCAATGTTCTTTGCCACAGTTCCTCATTCGAGATCTTGTCTGGCCAGCGGATTGTAAGAATCTTCCGCAGGCAGCTATTGATGAATACCTGGATTTTTTTCATGGTGGTGATGGTGGTTCTCCAGGTCTCTTCTCCATAAAGTAGTATCGCTTAACAATGGTGTTACATAGCCTAATCTTGGTGGTGGTGCTTTTTTCCCTAGATCCCCAGGTGTTCTTCAGCTAATGGAAGGCTGCTCGAGCTTTACCATGGCACCGCGATTTGGAAGCAGATGCCAAGCATATGGGCAAGACGTTGAGACAGTTGGAGAGTCTCGCCCAGAACCGAGATGCCTGGAGAAAGCTGGTTGGTGGGCGGTGGTCTATGCCCAGAAAGGACCACAGGCATAGATGAGATGAGATGAGATAAGATGGTGACCATTAGAAAGTTCGTAGCACACAGCGCTACACCTTGTCTGACCAAACTGTATTTATATCTTTTGCAAAGATTTACATAAGAAGGTTTTAATTTTATAACACATGCCACCGAAGCGACCTTAAACAGTATTGTCGCTTAAAGAAATTCTTTTAATAGTAACAGATATAGGTTTTTGTAAAAAGGTAATAACTATGTTTGACCTTTGCTGTTTTCCGTATTTTGCTATACGTAAAGAAATCTTGTAAGACGCTCACAAACCATTATCTTCTCTATATGATGTCGAACAGAGATTTTGTGGGTCAATTCTGAACTTTGAGTGTTCGAAAGTTGTTCAAATCTTAATTTTTGTCAGGGTGGCATTGTCTCAGATGATCCTCCATCGTAACTGGTGTCATATCGTCATAAAAGAGCCACTTAGGCAACTGCGTGTTTGACAAGGAAGGAATGAATCCCAATTTTAAATAATTAATGCTGTACAGTCTACATTTCTTTTTTTTTTTTTTTAAATACTAGTTACATGTAGACCAAATTAAGCTATTTAAATAAGTATTGAAATTGAACACAAGAATGTTTTGTTTCAATAGCAGGATAAATATTGAAAGGATTAACTCGGGTACAAATCATATATTAGTGTATGAAATAATTACATTAATGGAATGTGAAAATTAAGTTACGACCTGCTTAAATGAAATCTATTACCGTAGACCCCCGTGGACATCTCATAGACCCCCAATTTATTTTTTTACTTTCGTAGACCCCTTGGAGATCTTCGTAGACCCCTGGGGGTCTATATGGACCACTTTGGGAATCACTGCTATAGACTCTGCTGTAACCAAGCAATATCAACATTTAGGCCAGTAAAATGTAATTAGAAAAACAAATGTTTAAATTAACTGATTTTCATATAACTGATTGACAAGTGATCCATTGCTGTATAGCTTGTTAGGAATTTTTTACAGATTGCGAAACATCCATATTACCCATAACATGATTGGTCTGTAAGTCTATATCTAGATTACTTCAGTATTAACTAGAACACAATTTGACTGTATCTCTAAATCTGGGATGTTTCAGTATTAGCCATAACAAGATTTGAGTCTAAATCTGGCATGATTCAATATTCCATCACACAGTTCTCTACTGTCCCCATCCAGTCTGCTTGTCTACTGGTATCTATTATGTGCTTGCGTTTCTTCAAGTATTATCTTCTGACCAAAGCTTTGGCTGTCATATGACGTCTGCTTGTAGTCTGGCTTCCGTGTGATATAACATTGTGTCTGCGTGGGTAAGGACAAGTTGGCGTGAGTCTCACCCGGTGTGTGAGTGGGGCATAATTGTTCTGCCTTGACCTGGATCATATCTCCGAGCTGTCACAGGTATCAGTAGATTTGGATTCATTCCGAGGTTGCAAAGAAAAAAAAATGTCGGGCAGAGTCTTTGCTCCAGAAATTGGTGTCTAAAACAAGACAATGTTTGAACTGGTGAGAGTTGTCTAGGCTGGTCAATAGGGAATGGGTTTCAGTAAGAGGCAATTGATCTAGAGTTCTTCTTATTCCTATGACTAGGAAGATTGTGTGGCTAATAGAACGAGTAGCCACACCTAACAGGCAATTTGTAAGTGGGAAGAAATTGGATCATTCACAAGTACAAATATACAAATATAGTTTTCGGTTGGGCCTTTTAGTATTGTATGTCTTATAGAGTGTTGTGTGTTGAATATGTCTTATAGTGTTAAATATCTTATAGTGCAGAGATTCTCAAACTTGTTTGAGCCGGAGACCCTTTAAATAGTCGAAACATGCCCCTATGTGAAGAAAGCATCTTAAATACATCGTATATAAGCTACAAATGAAGTGTTTATATTGAGGTTATAACTTTTTGTTTTAAAAAGAAATGTAAACAAAATTGGGGGTGGAGGTTGGGGAGATTTTATAAGCATATTTATATCCGAGCACAATGTTTGTAGCAACCGCACATTTCATTGAGCACACATTTCATCGAGCACACATTTCTGTTCATTACTGCAATGAATCCGCGTTGTACTAAAGAAGAAGACAGGAGAGCAGTAAGTTTCTGTACAATGACTCATAATGCAGACTATAAAATTGTTTTTGTAACCAGAATTTGTAGTATCCTTGTTCAGAAATTGTCGATGTGGCTAGTTCAAAAACCCTGCTCCTGTATTAGCATGAATTCATCTGTGATTGGGTTCTGAGTTTGTTCACGCGTTCAAGGGTTCAATAACCAGTCGGGAATATCCAAGTGACAAATGTTTTCAATTGTTTGATTTAGTTTGTCATAGAAAAGTTCATAATAGACAGATTAAACAGTAGTGAGGTGCGAGTTAATTATTATGAAAATTATCCGATTGGATATACTGCCTTTGAGAGAAGTTATTTTTATTGCATATAATTTTTATCTTTCTGCGGACCCCTCTGCTCATCTTGCGGACCTGGGATCCGCGTACCACAGTTTGAGAACCTCTGTTAAAGTGTTATGTATTGAATGTGTCTTATAGCGTTATGTGTTGAATATGTCTTATAGTGTTTTGTGTTGAATATGTCTTATAGTGTTTTGTGTTGAATATGCCTTATAGTGTGATGTATTGAATATGTCTTATAGTGTGATGTGTTGAATATGCCTTATAGTATGTTGTGTGGAATATGTCTTATAGTGTGATGTGTTTAATATGCCTTATAGTATGTTGTGTGGGATATGTCTTATAGTGTGATGTGTTGAATATGTCTTATAGTGTGATGTGTTGAATATGTCTTATAGTATGTTGTGTGGAATATGTCTTATAGTGTGATGTGTTGAATATGTCTTATAGTGTGATGTGTTGAATATGTCTTATAGTATGTTGTGTGGAATATGTCTTATAGTGTGATGTGTTGAATATGTCTTATAGTGTGATGTGTTGAATATGTCTTATAGTGTGATGTGTTGAATATGTCTTATAGTGTGATGTGTTGAATATGCCTTATAGTATGTTGTGTGGAATATGTCTTATAGTGTGATGTGTTGAATATGTCTTATAGTGTGATGTGTTGAATATGTCTTATAGTGTGATGTGTTGAATATGCCTTATAGTGTGTTGTGTGGAATATGTCTTATAGTGTGATGTGTTGAATATGTCTTATAGTGTGATGTGTTGAATATGCCTTATAGCGTGTTGTGTGGAATATGTCTTATAGTGTTATGTATTGAATATGTCTTATAGTGTTATGTATTGAATATGTCTTATAGTGTGATGTGTTGAATATGTCTTATAGCGTTATGTGTGGAATATGTCTTATAGTGTGATGTGTTGAATATGTCTTATAGTGTGATGTGTTGAATATGTCTTATAGTATGTTGTGTGGAATATGTCTTATAGTGTGATGTGTTGAATATGTCTTATAGTGTGATGTGTTGAATATGTCTTATAGTGTGATGTGTTGAATATGTCTTATAGTGAGATATGTGTTGAATATGTCTTATAGTGTTATGTGTTGAATATGTCTTATAGCGTGATGTGTGGAATATGTCTTATAGTGTGATGTGTGGAATAAGTCTTATAGTATGATGTGTGGAATATGTCTTATAGCGTTATGTGTGAAATATGTCTTATAGTGAGATATGTGTTGAATATGTCTTATAGTGTTATGTGTTGAATATGTCTTATAGCGTGATGTGTGGAATATGTCTTATAGTGTGATGTGTTGAATATGTCTTATAGTATGTTGTGTGGAATATGTCTTATAGTGTGATGTGTTGAATATGTCTTATAGTGTGATGTGTTGAATATGTCTTATAGTGTGATGTGTTGAATATGTCTTATAGTGAGATATGTGTTGAATATGTCTTATAGTGTTATGTGTTGAATATGTCTTATAGCGTGATGTGTGGAATATGTCTTATAGTGTGATGTGTGGAATAAGTCTTATAGTATGATGTGTGGAATATGTCTTATAGCGTTATGTGTGAAATATGTCTTATAGTGAGATATGTGTTGAATATGTCTTATAGTGTTATGTGTTGAATATGTCTTATAGCGTGATGTGTGGAATATGTCTTATAGTGTGATGTGTGGAATAAGTCTTATAGTATGATGTGTGGAATATGTCTTATAGCGTTATGTGTGAAATATGTCTTATAGTGTGATGTGTTGAATATGTCTTATAGTGTGATGAGTGGAATATGACTTATAGTGTGATGTGTGGAATATGTCTTATAGTGTGATGTGTGGAATATGTCTTATAGTGTGATGTGTGGAATACTGTGTACGTGTAAGGGCTCGTGCAGCCGTACATGTTGAGCCAAAGTCATTTTGGGTTTTTGTTTTCTCGATATCTTTTGAAAGTATTTTCTGTGAGTGACAAATAAGACTTGCCATGTATATGTTGTGTAGAGTGTAGACCAGACCTCAATGAACTTAGAAAGTAAGGACACAAATAGTTTCTTTGTGTTACATTGGACTTAGGTGTTGAATACGTCTTTCTCCTATATTCATCTGATGACCTAATATCTCATTGTATCATGAAGACTTTTGCTCAAGTCAAGAAATTACAGAATTCCTTTTTACGAAATAAAATAATTTCATCCTTTAAGTAAAAAGAAAAAGATGAAATATACACGAATTCATAAGCAATAATAAACATTATAATCCAAAGTCAATAATACACTCACATTAGTAGGTTTAAATTTATTATCTGAACAGACTTTTTCTTTTTTTAAATAAACTCCTCTCCTCTCTCTATATAGGTTTTCAAACTAAGGTTAGAAGAATGTATTCCTACTGAAAACGAGTCGTTTCCCTTTCATTATTTTTCTGTGTAGAAACTCGAAGTTTCCAGAAGACAGTGTTTACACTTCTCTTGGGACCTTGATATTATTTTTCTTGATAATTCCTAAAAATAGTAGCGCTATTTTGCCACAAAGTCTTATCAATATAAAAATAAATATACGACTGAAGCTAAACTTTAAGCATTGATGTCTGTCACAGTCTCGGTTGAATGTCACAGAGACTCATTGCTTGTATGCAAACTTGATGACGATTGGATGAGTAGACGTGGTCGAAAATTCGATTAAAAAATCCAAACATATAAGAAAGATAGAGTTAATATAAGCGTTGTAAAAACTTGGATCTATTATTCTCTATTGCCACTCTCTTCAAACTAAACATTATTTATGACTGCCACCACATAATTGATAACATGAGATGAGGTTCAAAGTGTCTCTAGGCTGTGTGACATTAATCTACACCCTGATTTTAAAGCAAAATGTCGTTCCATCTCTTTTACAAATTGATAAAATACATTTTTGTTTTAATAATTAATGCTTATCTTCGTCTTAGCATTTTGCCCCCCCCCCCTGATCCACTGGCTTAGATTATTATCATTTTATTTCGTTTCTCATTACAAAGTACACGTTTTGATTATTTCAATAGTAATATTGAACCTGCTGTACGCGTGTTTAACTCTTGACATTCTCCTTCACATATTCAAGCTTCCAACCCGTGAAGAGAAGCAAGATAATAGGAGAAAGTAACATCATTTTGTTTTTTAAATCAATTCCTTTTTTATGAAGCTGATGGTGCCTGGTGATTTCACTCTATTTATTTCTTCCAATGCTTCATTATTGTCTTTCCGATGACCTGTGCACACAATCCAATGTGTCTATTAACAGTCTAGTCCTAGTTACGTCTAGTTCATAGTTTGACAAGTGCACATGGACTGGAACTTATACGTAAGACGGTGCGCTAATGTTTATATGGAACTATTTTTTTCTTGAGCTTTTTAATGAATACAAAGAAACATTTCAGCTAATTTGTAACATTACCATTGAAGCCAAAATTAAATTTTAAGATGATTATATTTTGAAACATTCTAACGAGTTTTCATAGTGTGCCCATTTTTTTTTCTCCCAAAGGTAAACTTAAACTCAAATTTTTTGGACAAATCGTCAGTGCTTTTTCAAGATACCCGTCCAGTTTCCAGCCAGAACCCAAGCTGATTGTACAAACAAAAATGGAAATGGTAACAATATATTCAGATAAATGTACATTTGGTACAAGTCAGCCCACTAAAATAATATTGAGCTGCCCTTGATCAAACAAAAAACAAAACGTGGATGCCCTGGACTCGGAGACGCGATATTGCAGAATGACACTAATTATTTAAAAAAAATGATGTAAATGTACACATTTGGTGTAATCTAGTCTGGACATGTACACATGGTCTATAAAGTGTAACACGGGACCAAACTCCCCTCTTGTTTTTGTACGTAGGTACTTAGCGACTTATAAGACGTTAAAGTCCTCGGTCAATACAGTTTGAAATCTCTTTGTAAGACGCTCGCTCTTGATCAACATTGACATGTCCTGTGTCCCCCTGGACCTCACTTCTCTTTAACTCAATCTCGTCTGCTTATCAATAATGTACGCCGTGATGGAAGGGTGAATGAATGTATGGAGGAGCTTGTCTGTCTCAACACCTCACTCCAGAACACACAATCTCCAGACAAATGCTCACGTAACAAGGTTTTTTTTTTTTTTGTAATGTATTACACAAAAAAAGCAACCTTTATCTGCTGTAGTGTTTAAAAGGTTCTCAACATAAATTCCATGGACCCAACTGAATGGATTACAATGAAATATGCGCGATGTACTTGACCCCCGTCGTTCATTGAAAGAACAAACTTAAAGAAATGAGAAAATGAACAAATTTGAAATTTAAACATATAGTATTGGGAAACAAATATTCCAATTGCACTGACTTACAAACTTAATTACATGACTGATCCAAACTAATTGATACACTTATTATAAGCTTTGTTGTTGTTTTTTTTTTTTTTAAGTATTCCTTTTCTAGTTGCTTGTTTTGAAAATCATTTTAACTTCCTGTGAATCAATGCGAGTTTTGAATATGTCTACGCTGAGATGGAAAACCCGTAACTATTTGTATAAAAAAAAATTATGAATTTTCGTTCATCAACGAGTAACTGAAGATTGTTATTCCAATGTCTGTGTGTGAGTAAATTCATACCCCCCATACTTGGTAGGAGCTGGAGATCTAAACAACCACACACTACACTAGGCTCTATTTCCGAATGTCACAAACACTGGAGTACTTGTAACAAAGTTATCTCAATAATACTTGGCAGTCAGAACAGAGAAATGGAATCATTTACAAATATTGGAGTACTTGTAACAAAGTTATCTCAATAATACGTAGCAGTCAGAACAAAGAATATCTTTATAATATTTAGAAGGCAAAACAGAGAAATGGAATCATTTACAAACATTGGAGTACTTGTAACAAAGAATATCTCCATAATATTTAGAAGGCAAAACAGAGAAATGGAATCATTTACAAACACTGGAGTACTTGTAACAAAGTTATCTCAATAATATTTAGCAGTCAGAACAGAGAAATGGAATTATTGACAGAGTAATAGGCAACACTTTGATGCGTTTCAAACATATTCTTGTTTCTAATTATCCTCACTTCAAATAAAAAAAAAGATAAGGCCTTCTATCAGTTGCATCGAATGAGATTAAAAGAAGACTCTACGGATGTCAGATCAATATCTTGGAATTTCCCATAATTTTCTCCCAGCCAATGCTGACCTATTAAATGTAAGGTCTGATACGTCTGTAGTGTGTTTCCATACCAAGTCTTGTACAGTGTCAATGTCAAGGACGACAAAAACAACTCTCTTCATTTCATTTTATGTTTGTGTACGCTCTGTAACAACTAAACAAATATCTAGCAGAAGTGGAGAGAAAAGATCGAGAATCGAGAAATCTACTTACTAATGGAGACTATGTGGGCTTCTTTCCAGATCATCTCACAGTTGAAAATGTGGACTTCTTTCCAGATCTACTTACTAATGAAGATAATGTGTTCTTCTTTCCAAATCTACTCACTATTGAAGACAGTGTGGACTTATTTGCTGATCATTTCACTGTTGCAAATATGGGCTTCTTTCCAGATCTATTTACTATTTAAGATAATGTGGGCTTCTTTCCAGATCTATTTACCATTGAAGATAATGTGGGCTTATTTGCAGATCTACTCACTATTGAAGACAATGTTGGCTTCTTTCCAGATCTACTCACTATTGAAGACAGTGTGGGCTTCTTTGCTGATCATCTCACTGTTGCAAATGTTGGCTTATTTCCAGATCTACTTACTATTTAAGATAATGTGGGCTTCTTTCCAGATCTACTTACTATTTAAGATAATGTGGTCTTCTTTCCAGAGCTACTTACTTTTGAAGACAATGTGGGCTTCTTTCCAGATCCCAAATCAAAATAAAAGAGAAGTGCCCTTTCTGAGCTTGACATCAATGGTGACGGGTCGAGTGATTGTAATGTTCATTTGTGTCTATGGCTTATTGGCCAACATGATGACCAACCGCCTTTATTTGCCCTACGTATGAAAGGTAACTCAGAAGCTCTCGGTTCAGAGACAAAGCGCTTGACTACTCAACCGCCACATCGCATCTGCCCGTCAGGACTTTTTATTTTATTGTATCCCATTTTAGTGACTCATTATGTTACTCATAGACTTTCAGAAAGGATTGACCAATGCAAGTACAGATGATTCTTTTAGAAACCAAGGGAAAAGGCTTAGGCCGCTGTTTATAATATACATAAACGACTTACCTGATTGCATTAGCTCTGGAACAAAATTTAGATTAGTTGCAGATGATTGCAAAATACTTAGGACAATAAGAACAACTCAAGATAAGGACATGTTAGTATTTACAAAGAGAATTAGATGAATTACACAAGTGAGAGTCCAATGCATTTCCACCCAAATTAATGCCAACTATTAAGACTAAAAATAAAAACTGATACAAAGATGCAATAGTCATAAAACAATAGGCCAATAGGAGAATGGAGAGGGCTGCCTGAATCAGCCAGGAAAACCTGTGACTTAGCAGAGTTCAAGTCTCTAATTAACATGCATGTCTAGATGAACACGTGGATAAGTGTCGGACATATTGGTATTCTTTCTTAAAGGAACGTCTGTTATTTATAAGATAAGTTGTTACTATGTCAGAGAACAGAAGATAAGTTTTCTTCATCAATGTTTTAATGAAAATGTATCAAGTTGCTTGAGAACTGTCTTAATACTGAGCATATTATGTTCAGTCCCTCGAGGAATAGAAGGCAAGCTCTATAGATTATATATCTAATCTATACAGCTAATAGTAAGGAGTATGTTTGGATGGATGTACCGAATAAAAATCAAAACCGTTTGACCAATCTGGATAAAACTGAATGCCTCAATGTTGAGTGGATACTAACAGTAAACCTAAGATATGTCAAGTAGCCTCTACCACAAGCTGAAGATCAAACAAGAAAAAACGTTGCCCGATTCTATGAACGGGATAGACTTAACTCTTTCACTCCGTAATTATTTTCTTCGTTCCGATAGTGTTGTTCATTTTGCTCATTTCTATTTCACTATCCTGGTATGATTAAAGTTCAATAACTTTTTTTGTTATCAGAAAATGTTCTATTTGGTATCAGATTATAGGGGAATGCAGAATCTTTTTAAACAACACAAATTAAAGTTTATAAATCCAAAAATCCTTTTAGTTTTATGGTGGTCAAATCAACGTTCGCATCGTTAATTAGGAGAGAAAGAGTTAATTGGATCTAGGTCGAATATCATTAGCAATAGCCTGTTTAATAGCTTCGTTCATAATAACGCGTGAATGCTCAGCGTAGTGATACAAATGAAATGAGCATGAAGGGTCACAAATAAACACAAAATATGAAAGATGTATTCTTAAGGAACATGTTGGCAATTAATAAAATAACTTGTACAATACAATTTACTTCCCAGTGTGTGTGTGTGTTTTTGTGTGTGTGTTATATTAGAACTACATATTCGCTTTAATTATAAGTCTTAATTTCAGATTTAGTTGAATCATTGACGTCTCAAAATACAATTACATGTAGGTAGACATCTACAAAGGTTTTGTGTTTTTTTAGATGTATATTTTACTTTTTACTTCAAAGTATTTAGTCATTGGCTGCAGAGGCATGTATATTCATTGCATACTATATCTATAATCTATGTTCACTATCTCAACGTATTGAAGCAAGGATATTGACTAGAAAAAGTATGTAAGACCTGCTACACCAAAATAAAAACCTCATTCTTTATGTGTAACTAAAATGTCTGTATTCATTGAAAATCAGCACACACAAATTCCACCCACATAGGGAATGAATACATTGTGGCACCTTTTTCAATGTGGGGAAAAAATGATGACTTTTCTTGTATTTTAACATTTATTAGTAATTTATTAGTTGTTAAAAGTTGGGCAATCCATCAGAGTACCAGCACATATTTTTTTTTTTTTTACAAAAAAAAAAAAAAGCTTTGGTAATAAGTTTGGCCTTCCAAAGTGTAACTCCGGCACTGACAAAATGTTTGACATCACATTTAGATTTTGGTCAAACTCTTTTTTAAAAATGTTTGGACTGTGTTCTCACACGCCGCGTGCCGCGAATCAAACACGAAGATCTAGAGGGATATCTGGTCATTTTTAGCAACAGTAGATATGCAAGTCTATTTGAGATCTAGATTTATAAATCTAGAGCTAGTAGAGACTTAAAAAAATAAACAGCAAGACATTTCAAAAGGTCTCGTTCCGAAGTGAAGAAACTGGGCACGATTGATTACCTGTCCAACATTTAGAAACATGCGTCTGTGTTGATAAATATGTTTCTTGTGTTATAACTATTTCTTCTGTGTTGAATGATGCAAACATGAATTATACATTAGACATAGAAATAGTCTGTATACTATCGTGTTTGAAAAAAAACAAACTTGCCTATATATCTGGCGTGCTAACTGAATGAACTAGGAACATTACTTAATTATAGAAAACTAAAGAATTTTTTAAAAGGATTCTTAGCTTGTAGCAACAAGTCTGATTACATGTTGTTTTCTGGAAAGTAGTTCTCTTGTTTTCTTTGAAAGAGATTCAACGGAATTCTTTTATCTTTTGAATACAAAAATTAATCTCGAAATGAGCTCAAAGTTCTCCAGAGATCTGCGATGCGACGAAACTGGACGCTAAGAAAACACTGCTGGACCAGAGTGACACTCGTGAGCCACTTGGACTGGACTCTCTTTCGTCTCACCGCTGATCTAAACATAACAGTCCATGAAACGTTCATTAAGTGACATTTGAACAATTTTAATTACCACGTGACATTTATAATTTCTGCTTGTCTCTGCATCCGACGCTGTTTTGACAGCGCTGTTTTTGATACAGTTATCAGCATTGCTTTATCACGCCTGGTGAGCCGAGTTATGAGTCATACATATATTGTTAACTCATCACAGTGGTTCAATGTTGGTCAGATCTGGTTACACTGTCCTACACTGCAGTGCTACAAACTGGATTCGTTTGTGGCACACTATAGAGAACTATACAGACTGGCAAACGAGACATTTTGTATTCATTTGCTCAATTTAATACGATAGTGAAGTACACAATGACCGTTCAGGATTCTGTGAGTTGGATCTTCCCTCAACACAAAATGTGTACTCTTCAATGGTTTTACAATTTAACTGCAGCACAGTTCCCACAGCCTTACACCCGAAAAGAGAGCTATCAATTATTTGTAATCTTTTTACTTTTGTTGATTAATTTCAGGGGTAATCATGAAATAATATGTCTGATATCTCAACTTCGCCTGTTCTCGACCTAAATGTTCGTCTCAAACGTACAGGTAAATTGTCAAGAGTTTGCTGTCACACGATCATTTTAAATGTCCCTAGGGGTCAGCACTCCCTCGCATTGGTAAATTCTTTTTAGTACTTGCTCATTGTTAGTAAATCGTTTATATTTTAGCACCATTTTTTTTAATCACCTTCACCTATCCCTTAGTCAGTTGGATCGTTGGGGCACCAGGCAAGATTTGTCGACCGTCTTTCTCCATTCTTCTGTCTTTTGCCTTGCCTTACCCGTTTGTGTGTGTGTAGCAGAACAACCGCAGTCCACTACCATGGCCTTAGTTATTGTGGAAAGTTTTAAGTTTGTTTACTGTTATTTATATTTGAGATCTAATGCAATTATTTATGTTTTTAATATATTTTAATTAGTTGAATTAGATTTATTTTATTATTGGAAGGGGAAATAAGTATTTTTTTTTTGTGTGCTTTAATGTTTATTTTGTTGTCCCGTGACCAGGGGACCTAGGCTACAACGAGGGCGGGGTGACCTGGGAAATTTGGGGGAAAAGAGGCAGTTGGCGCGGCACCTTGGAGATACAAAGCCTTGGCTCTGACCAGATCGCGGGTACGTCATCACTGGTCAGAGGCCAAGATTATGAGTCACCGATGATGCATGTGGACGTAACCACTGTGTTGCTGTGTAGTCCACATGGGAGGGATTTTGCTCTTGAAACGAACGGACAGTTGGCGTGGGTTTTGTAGAGCGGACGGTCGCATTTCCCGCTTCTGCTTGTCTTCCTAATATTGTACGAGAAAACTATAGTGAAATCTAACGTTCATAGTCATAAGAGATCTGAGTTTAGTCGCCAGTTTTGTTGATGTGCCTGTATGTAAACGTTTTATTTGGAAGATTCTATATTGGATGTGAATAAAGTAAAACGCCTACGTTTTTCTAACTATATTCAGGTGTTTAGTTTTATATCTTAATTATATAGACAAACACCAAAATCGCGACAGGGCTTAAGCCACCAAAGTTCCAGCGTCAACAGTCGGGCCTCCAGAATCACCCTAGACCACGACCAGTTAAAGCAGGCGCCAGCACACTGCTAGCGTCTTGTGACAGTAGTAGTAGCTTCAATCAACTAATACATACACCCGACTGAAATAAAATGTAAATATTTAAATGCGTTCGAAGGTCTATAACTCGTAATTTAGATTGTGATTTCAACTCAGATTGAAGTCTGCTTTTCACATTTCCTATTCCATCTGCTAAGACTGTTTGTCAATACTCTGGCTGTAAATAGATCATTTGTGGGTAAATTGTTTTATGTAGCAGGTACTATTTCTTGATTTAAAACAAGGTTACAAAGACAGTTTGTGTGGAAACTCAAAATCGGCCCCCGAAGTGGTCCACCGAGAGTTTTCACCAGGATTTGAACACGGGACTTCCGTTTCCAAGTGCTTTACTCCTGAGCCACAGAATCTCTATATATTCATTTAGCGTACACTTATATTTTTAAAAAAATTATTAACCTTCATGGGCGTAGCCAAGATTTTTTTTCGGGGGGGAGGGATTTTTCTCCCCCCCCCCCCGCGAAAAAAAAAGTATTTATGTGTGTGTGTGTGTATATATATACACATCATCTTTATTAGATTCTGACCCTTCATTCTTTCGGAAGACGTTTATTGTGCCCTAGATTAGGTTCTTCCTGGAGTTAGTGGAAAAATTGTAGATTCCCGCCTTTGCCGGGGTCTGTGGGAGCGCTAAGCGCTCCCCAATCGCGGGGCGGAGCCCCGCCGCCAAGCACTGTTTCTGGTATTGAAAGCCAAAAAATGCATATTCTGAGGTATCTACAGTGCATTTTCCTGCTATTAAAAAAGTTTTGTTCCAAAAACCTAATGTGCTATTCTTACTGACTTAAACCCTCCCGCGCCGTTCGGCGCATTTGCCGTCAAGCTGTTTCCATAAAAAGCTGTCACTGGTAATGTCTGAAGCCTCTTCCCACCTGCTCTGAGGACCTCTATGTGTAGCGCCAAGTTGTATAAGGATGTCATCGCAACTTTTCTTATGCGTAATTTATTTTGTCGGAGAACATGCCCCGCAAACATCATGCAACGCTCTATCAATCTTACTAAGGGGTCGACTCCCACTTCGGCATAGGATTTCCTTGATTTAGACCCGATCTCTATAACTCACTCCTAAAATCTGCCTTAGAAATCTTTGTTGAGCCACATTTAGTGTTTTTCAATTTCGGCAGATGACTATTCACTGCACTTTATTAATGGAGCGCCAACACTGGTAGAAATGTGTAACTGTAGTTTGTTTTAGAATAATATTGAAGATAGAGGTTTTCCACCTCAAAACACTCTGTAGGGGAATTTTAAACTCAAAACCATCTGGAGGGTTTTTAAACTTTAAAAAAAAAGCCATCTTTGCTTTTTTTATATTGAAGAGGTATTTTTTAGCATCAAACCCCTCCAAACCCCCCCCCCCCAGGCTACGCCCATGTTAACCTTATCCATACATTCAAAATTAATAACATAATAAAGATAAACTAAAAAAAGATTTATTCTTCTTCCAAAATTAGATAAATTGGCAACACGAAAAAAATATTTAAAAAAGCTAAATTTGTGTACAAATGACTTGGCAAGAATTTCCCCTCGCAAATAAAAATTAATATCTCCGTTGTCATAAAAACTAAACCTAGATCTAGCTAGATCTAGACCTAGTTCTAGATCTTAATATAGATTCAAGATGTAAGTCTAGAACTAGATCTAAGTCTAGATCTAGAAAAAGATCTAAGTCTAGAACTAGATCTAAGTCTAGATCTAGAAAAAGATCTAAGTCTAGATCTAGATCTGAAATAGATATAGAATCTTGATATAGAATCTACTAGTCTTTATCTAGACTAGAACTCGTATGACTTTAGTTTTATTTAGACTGTCAAGTGTGGGCCCCTATAATGAGGATATGTCAAAACTGCGCGCTATAAAAGTAGTTTGTTATTTTTTAAACTTATAACTAAAACGAAGTTCGTATCAAAATTATTTTTTTTTAAACAAAATTTGAATCAGTATTTTATTCCATGAGTTAATTAATAAATGGAAAATCTAATTTATAATGATCCATTGATACTTTTTCCATTGTGACCTTAGATGCAAATATTTGGTACCAATGCGCGACTCTTTGAATGAAGTTTGATTTATTAATGAAGAAGTCTGTGACCTTTTTAAACGACTTAACTCCCCTGAAGTTTTTAATTTAAAAGTTCTGTTGTTGTTGTTTTTTTTTAATCAGATAGCATAGATAATTTTAAAAATTAGATGGTTCACTTTTGGAAAAGAAAAAGGTACTTTGAATGATCTAATATATCATGATGTCCGATTTTCATTTTCTCTTCTAGTTTCTGAGATCTGAACGGGACGGACGGACAGACAGGCCACACAAAATTAATAGCGTCTTTTCCCCTTTCAGGGGCCGCTAAAAATGATTAATTTTTCAAAGTAAAAAATAAATGAATGTAAATTTGATTTGGCTTGAGAACTATACTTAAATCTAGAGCCAACATCGGTTTTGAAAGGACTGTCGCGATATTATAAAGGATTATCGCTTTCGGGAATTTCCGAATGTAAGGTATTATTGATTCAAGAGTTCAATAAATTAATGTTGAGGGAATTTGTTGTACATTGTCTTCTAAGTGTCGATTTAAAGGCCTATCGTTGGAATTATTAAAAAATAAAAAAAAAAAGAAAGAAAACATGGTATAACCAGCCGTAGCGTAGTGAACCGATTAGTGGCGTAGCTAGCAATGTGCGGGTGGTGCGGGCTGCATGGGCATCAAGTAATGAGGGGCTTTAAACTAAGGATAAACTTTCTCATTAAAAACAAAACATTGTACATATATTTGAAAAAATACAAACTACTGTATTTGAAATGTTAACTACAAATTTAATTATTTTGCTAATTTGTTCATCTCCTGTGTTCTTTCTCCAATTTAATATAAGCTGTAGACCAGATGGTATCAAATGTACTCGATTTATTAAAATCTCTTAGAGCGACGCACTTTTGCATGCCCATTTTCTTCTGGGGCACATGGTACGTGTTGTTACTTGCTCGGTTTAAGCTCTAGATCTAGAAGAATTGTCGTTGTTTATTTTCATTGGACTCCTAGTGCCAGCCCAGACGTGGAGAGATTGTATTCTCTGCTTGAAATGGTTGACGTAGGGATCAAATGGTCCAAAGGTAAAAATCTGATAGTGCTACCTAAAAGAATCTTGGCTATCATTCGTTTTCTCTCAAAGCAGAATCTGGCACTCTATGGGCATCGCAAACAAGTTGAAGAAGAATTGCAAATACAAAATCTATGTAATTTCTGGGAGTTTGTTAAAATACTAGCCAAGTAAGATCCACTCCTAAGAGAACATGTAATCCTAATCAAGATGATTCCAGACCGAGTTTTGTAGGAATTTAGGTTGCTGTATCTGAAATCAATTCAGTTTCATTTTTACGTACACTATACCGTGTACACACTTTTTTTTTATCAACTTCAGCATACCGCTAGGACGTTCTCACCAAAATAACAGGAACTAGCCTTAAGCGCTTGGTTAAAACTCTATGGAGCTCCAGAGGAGAAGCCGTCAAAATGGTTATAGTTAAATTTTCAAAAATTATAGAAACTCTAGAGACAAGTACAGATAAAAAATGTTCTACTAGATCTGAAGCAGGCGGTTTGTTAGTTACTATGCAGCTTACACTTTTCTCACTTTGGGGTTTTGCTCGCTGTGTTCAGTAAAATAATGGACACGTAATTACTCTAGCTACGCCACTGGTACCGATAACTGGTTGTAAACTGAATTGAAAGCTGATTTACGTTTACAATCAAAAACATGGATTGTCATATCGAGACTGCGCACTTCAACGGAAAACATTAAAAAAAAAACATTCTGAACTAAACGTCGGGACGACATCGCTGAAGCCAGTGTTACCTTTGACGACAGCATGTGCACAGATCTGGAGATGAGCAGACCTCAAAGACGTATTGGCCACCAGGAAAAGGATGACAGGCGAAAAAGGTGAAGATTTTGTAGTAACACACAAATAAGAGCTGCGGATGGAATTGTATTCTTCCTTGGACGGGATAATTCAAGAAATCACCCGATATTAGCAATATCATGATGTGATAAGCAAGCATGAATTTTTGTCGCCATACCAACTATTGAACCCTAGATAGAATTAATTGCGATCAAAGATGACAAATTTGCGCCTCAGTAATTTGGTTATTGATGTAAAAAAATAGATTTCGATAAAATTATTGATAATTTTTCGAGCAAGAAAGCACGTAAGATTTATTTGAAATATCTTTTTTTGTTAATTTGATTTTTTTGTTTGTTTGGCGAAGTAGCAATACTTGAACAATGACTACGCATTAGTTCGGGGAAAGAAAAAAAACGACTTTTCTCTGTTTTATTTCGTGTTGTTTTTTTTGGGGGGGGGGGGCATCATCATGAGCTGCCGCACTGGGCATCATATACTCTAGCTACGCCTTTTGTACCGATAACTGGTTGTAAATTGAATTTAAAGCTGATTTACGTTTATGGATTGATTATCTAAGCTTTACTTATACTTTATGTAAATCTAATAGAGATTACGTCTAGGTTGTAGATCTAGAAGTAGATGTAGATCTAGACGAGATCTGAAGAGCTCTTAAGTATAACGAAGGCCCAATAAATAATTGGTTTCTTATAGAATTCCCTCTGACCGAATTGGTAACATTGTTGTGTCAAGCAGCTGACAGTGGTAAGTAAAGTCACGAGTTCAATACCCGGTTTGTACTAAACGTTTTTTTTTTAAATAATTTTTTTTTAATATTGTATTTTAACTTGTATAATGGAGGTATTGTCTTTCTTTTTTAAAAATATTTTTAAAATGTTTTTCTTGGTCTTGATTTAAATCTAACTTTCATTAGTTATTAAGAGCAAAATAATCGCTCTATAAGTTGTATGAAAGAGGTATTGTCTTTTTTTAAGCCCTTTTTTTTCTTTTTAACATTTTTTTTTTGGTTTGATTTCTAATGAGCTTGCATGTTAACCTGAGTCTGTATTCTTCATTTTTCTCACCATTTACTCTATGATTTTGCGGTGGGAAAGGAATTTCAATTAGAACAGCAGGGAATTTTTTTTGTTTTGGTTGAAATAGTTTTTGTGCAAGAGAGAGAGAGAGAGGGAGAAATAGAGAGAGAGACAGAGAGAGAGAGATGTTGAGAACCAAAAAGGGGGGCTACTATTACAAAACGGCGTGTGATCTTTCTGTCTTTATAAATAGCTGTCGTCATACGACTCAGGTTATGTCAGCCTTGACTGAGGTACCCGCAGACATCTCTTATTGCGTCACACTTGATCCATCTGGTCAGAGACTGGAAGTGCTATATTTGGTATCAGTTTCCGTGCGCCCTAGATTTAAAAGGGCGAGGTCCGTTGAATAATATTGATTTTGTAAGCTTTTTTTTTCTTCTCTGTTGACTTAGACATTGACATTATTCATCATCTTAGACATAGGCGTAGTATAAACATTTTAGACATAGGCGTAGTATAAACATTTTAGACATAGGCGTAGTATAAACATTTTAGACATAGGCGTAGTATAAACATTTAGACATAATAATAAGGTTTGTCTTCGAGTCCGAAGATTAATGAGGAATGCAGTATTCCCCGTGGCTACGCAGCCTTAACTGTGACCTACATATTTTGCCACATCCAGGGCAAGCATAACCATTGTCCGCCCGTGGTCGATTAAGATTTTCTTTTCGGCGTCTGCGTCTGTCCTCGGCAGGGAATTTCTTTTGGTCTCGTTCTAAAGCCGCATGCAGCCATGTGCTCTCTTCTATGTCAGCTAAGGCAAGTTGGCACCTTAGCTGGTCTTTAAAGCGTTTCCGTGAGGCACCATTTGTTACGTCGACCACCTTTTAGCTCACCAATAAAGACTACTTTTGGCATACGTTCGCCCCCCATACGGATTACGTGCCCTACCCAGCGTAACTGTCGGACCATAAGAAGTCCTTCTATACTGTCCTTATCGGCGTTCACATTCTAGACATAGGCGTAGTATAAACATTTTAGACATAGGCGTATCATATACATTATAGGCATTGGCGTAGTATAAACATTTTAGACATAGGTGTATCATATATATTATAGACATATGCATAGTATAAACATTTTAGACATAGGCGTATCATATACATTATAGACATATTTCACATAGTCATATAATAAACATTACAGACATATAAATAAAAAAAACAAAGCATTAATCAGCAAAGTCTTAAATGCACAAAATCAAGTTGACCCCCCACCCATCTAATCTTTTTATCTTTTTAGAAGCACTTTAACAATGATTTAATATATTTATCTAACTGTCATGAGCAGTCACTGCATCATTCTCTTAACACAAAGTGCTAGTATTGTTATATAGAATTGTTTTCTTTTGGTATCGGATGTTATCAAACGAACAGTTTCAGTGTTGTTGCTTTTTCTAATGTTTCAAAGCATTGGATGTGTTGCCTATGCAGGACGAACAAAAACCCAGATAAGGGTAGAAAACCCAGCGGTAAAAGAGATGGTATTAGTACACTCTTTCAGTCAATGACAACGTACTTATGTAGCACGAGACCAAGACTTCATCTTGAAAGAAAAAGAAAGAAAAAAAATGTCAATGTATCAAATTAATATCATGTATTATTAGAAGCCGTTAGTTCATTGGGTCTAAATAGTATCATGACACTATCCTGGTCTCTCAGTGAATGGGACACATGCTTATCGCTTGTACGGCCTCAACTTTTTAAACTTAGTTTTACCATCATCCTTAAATTTTAGACTTGAGACCCGAGCCAAAGTCTTGGCAGTTGGGTTTTTTATTTAAATTCTGAGGTTTTTTTTTTTGGTGATTTTGTGTTTGTTTTTTTTTTTTTGTTGTTTTTTTTAGTTGAATATATATGCAGTTCTGTTTTAAATTGAAACGAATGAAGATTTCCCTAGCTCATATTCGACTAATTTTTTCTAAAAAGGTCTTTAAAATAATACCTAAGAAGCAAAGATTGAAGGAATGGTCCGAATACAGAAGCTCAAGTGTTAATGAATCACTCTCTCGTCATATTTAAACTGACATTTACATGTCAGTGGGATCTCAACACGGATTAAACTCCAGAAAATATTTTAGGAAACAATTAAGTTTTAAATGCCAGTCGGCTCCCTTTCTTTTTTTCGAATCGTAACATGGCTTTAAAAAAAAATGTTTCATTTATTCTTGACTAAATCCGTCAGATTTCTGGTTTCCCGGACTGCAAAATAACTGTCCTCTTAAATGAAATTGAAATGTATTGATTGAATAACATTGTCGTCAAGGTATATGTGTTTTTATTTGTAGATGACATAACATTGTCCTCTATAGACAATGTCAGCACGAGACGATCCTGAATATAACTAGTTACGATCAAATCACAATAACTGTGGGTCCCACTAATTTAATTTAATTACTGATCAGTAGGTCTCTCACATGCCAATAAATTCAACTGACCTGTAGGTCACTCACATGCCACACGGCACACCTCAAATATTTCACTATTAATAATTTCATGGTTAATCTCTAGTTAATATATGTGATATCAGTGTCGTAGAATGGAAAGATGTTTACAAAGCTTATATCAACTCACTCACTCTGTCTGTCTGGTAAAAAGTACCTGTAGGTTATGTCTCCGACACTCAATCTTAGATCTAGCTGAAATTTTGAAGTTTTTGGTGGTGGTATAAGCTCCTCTTTATTGGTCGATGCTTTAAAAGTTGTAAATAACAATAGATACATTTTAAAAAATAAACTTATTTTCATAATCATTTCACTGGCACAGTGGGTAGAGTGCCATCTTGGAGAAGCTTAAGTCCTGAGTTGGAATTCAAGTCGTTCCCCCTTTTTTTTTTTAATTTATAAATTCATTAAAAAAGCGATTACGGTAAAATTCACCCAGATACACCCTGCTTTCTCCTCCCACCCCTTTCCCAACTGGTCCAGGCAAGTGACAAGGATCATAGTGTACTGAGAAAGCTAAAAGCATGAAATAGCGCTTAATAAAAATACTTTGTAAAAATATTTCTAATCGCACAGATTTATTATTGTTAGCCTAGATCCAAACTAATTGATACAACTACTCTTTGTATTTTTTTTAAAGTATATATATGTTACTTTTTTCTTTTGTACATACTGTTACTTAAATAAGTAGAACTAACTCCCACACTCAAAATGGGTGTATATGATTTGGAAAAAATACAGTTTGCATCTATAGTTTAAAAAAAAGGTCAATTTTCAGAAGACCAGAAGTAGCCATTGCACACGTCTTAAACTTGATATACGAAATGGTGGGACTGTTTTTTGTTTAAATTGCACTTTTATCTCTCTGTCGGATAGCTATAAAAAAATTAATAACGCCATTGGCCCACAGGAAACGCTAAAAACGGTCAACTATTCAACCCATTGGTATGTGTAGATATTGTTGTACTTTAAATGTGCTTACGTCATGTTGGACGCTATTCAATCAGACAATCCATTAGACGCTACACAATGTTCACGTAAATTGTTGACATACTGATTGATTATGTATTAACACTATATTCTGTTCCAACTTACAGTTAGATAACAAAAATACGAAGAAACAACAACAGCTCCATCGTCCTGGGCTATCATTTACCATTTGAATGTACTAGAAGAGACTCAATGCCCCCCTCGCTTAGGCAGCTCAGTGAATGATGGTAGATACAGAGTAACATCAGGTTAGTTCATTGTCTCATTGTAATGGTGTTGACTTTTGTCTAGGAGGGGGAGAAGAAGAATGAATTGAAAGAGAGAAAGAGCAAAGAAATAGTTTATGTCAGGCAAACACGGTCAGCAATCAACTGGACTCTCGGAAATCATGACACACACAGACACTACTGGACACAAATAGATGGGCCACACACAGACACTAGTGGACACAAATCGATGCGCCAAACACGGACACTAGCGCGAAGCAGGACGTTTTGGCGCAGCCGTTTTGGCGCGATGGTCGTTTTGGCGCAGCCATTTATTGGCGCAGGGGACGGTTCGGTGCGAAGTGTTTTGATCCCATTGTTTATATTCATTGTATATTATTTCTTGAAACAAGACTGAGACATATCTGTGTTTTGTGTGTGTGTTTGTGTCTAACGTATAATTCATGCAAAGAACAAGAGATATTTTTGTCCATAGTTTATGGTCTTTAATTTTGTTTTGTAATTTTTGTTATATCACATTATAAAGTGAGTGTGGGTTTTAATATTGCCCAAATCAAAAGAAAACAATGATAGACAAAAATGGATGCAATTTGAAGTGGAATTATTTATTTAATGTATACCTTCAAATCTTTTCTGCATTTTATATTAAGGATTATAACATCCAACATTGCGGGTTATTGTGGCGGGAAAGGTTTGAACCCGGGACTTTCAAGACCACATATCACAACTTGCGACGCTAAACATATATATATATATGTATATGTACTTACAACTTAGAAAAATACGCTAGCTAACTGTATAATGTCTTTTAATTCATATTCATACTGTAATATACATTCACTTTTCCTTTTTTTTTCTCACACTCCCTATTGAGGAATTACAAGAGTTAGCCATGTCTGAAACCAATTTTACGTTTGTTAATTCTCAATTGTCTTTTTACATCACAACATTTCACCACAAATGTACAGTTGTAATGTGAAGTATTTAACTGTTTACACTCGTGCGAAATGTTGAGGAACTGTGGAACTAGCTTACTAGTTCTTATCCTTGTGACTGCTGTCGAATTACAGTCAGTCAACATAGACATATGATTACACTTGTTTGGTTTCCGCAAAAAAATAGTAATAGTACACATACGAATGTGTTCCCCAAAAATGTGAAAAGCTTAGCAGCAATGTTTTTTTAAACTGTGAAAATACAGCTTGTGGCATCCATAAAACTCCCGCCGAAGTTCTGACTGGAACTTCTCTTTTATGTCATAATTTGCATGGAGCTGTGCCCTCTAGAGCTGAATCAGCTTCTGTGTTAAATGTTGAGCTAAAAACTGCATCTTGGCGTCTTAAAATTTGCTTTTATAAATTCCATAATTAAGGAATCTTAATAAGTCTTGGTATTTTTAACGATTTCGCTAGAAATAGTTTCACCTTTCAGCAAAGGAAAATGACAAAACCTGTTTTCACTTGCTTGTCTTGTTTGAAAAGATTTAACATGCACTTACATTTAATATGCAATCAACCGATTGCAATAGCTGCCATGAAAAGCATGAAATCTGTCTTCCTCTCTTCGCTAAAAATATTGGAGCATCCGAATATTTAGTTTCTAAACATTCAAGTACTTTTTGAAACTGCCTGTGGTTAAGACTCCTAGGTGCGATAACTTTCATCACTATGATATTTTTGATGTTGTCTGATTTATATTTTGTAAATTTTGTGCAGCTTTGTGCAAACTTTCCTGTTTAGAGTTTATGGTTGGGATATTCTTAAAAAAATAACAACTGTTTTTTCTCAGCAAAGATCAAGCTCTATCAGTTGCTACACTTGCCGTCTTGTTCCAAGCATACCTAACACTCAGCACAGTTCATCATAGCATTGAATACATACTGGCCTGAGATTTTGTCTTTGACTGAATGTATTAAAGTTTAGCAGATAAGCATCACCTTCCTTTACTTGAACTTTTTTTTTATAACGAGACAGTTTCAATAATTTATAAAGGTATTATTTTTTAATAATTTTGCATTTTTATATGTATATACTGTGGGCACACCGGGTTACTGAAGATGTCCGCGGGCCGCATAAAACACTCCGGCGGGCCACATGTGGTCTGCGGGCGTAATTTGCCCACCCCTGGTCTAGTTCTATTACATATATCTATTATTTAATCACATGACTAATCCAAACTAATTGATACAATGCTTAATAAAAGCTTTATTTCTTATGTCTCATTACTCTTATTTAATTCTGTGCTCGACTTAACCATTGTTTAACGCCCTATCACTGTGTACTGCCCAATCTCTCATACCTGTGTACTGCCCAACCTCTCATACCTGTGTACTGCCCAATCTCTCATACCTGTGTACTGCACAACCTCTCATACCTGTGTACTGCACAATCTCTCATCCCTATGTACTGCCCAATCTCTCATACCTGTGTACTGCCCAATCTCTCATCCCTATGTACTGCACAATCTCTCATCCCTATGTAATGCCCAATCTCTCATACCAGTGTACTGCCCAATCTCTCATACCTGTGTACTGCCCAATCTCTCATCCCTATGTACTGCCCAATCTCTCATACCTGTGTACTGCCCAATCTCTCATCCCTATGTACTGCCCAATCTCTCATACCTGTGTACTGCCCAATCTCTCATCCCTATGTACTGCCCAATCTCTCATACCTGTGTACTGCCCAATCTCTCATCCCTATGTACTGCACAATCTCTCATACCTGTGTACTGCCCAATCTCTCATCCCTATGTACTGCACAATCTCTCATACCTGTGTACTGCCCAATCTCTCATCCCTGTGTACTGCACAATCTCTCATACCTGTGTACTGCCCAATCCCTGTGTGCTTCCCTATCCCATCTCTGTTTACCGCCATATCCTTGTTAAACGCCCTAACCCCGAACTGCCTTTTTCCTGTGTACTGCCCTATTTCTGTTTACCGCGCTTACCATGCGTAGGCCTACGTCTCCTTACCTGTGTACTGTTCTGTCTCTACGTAGGTATAGGACAGTACACGGGTATAGTGAAGTACATAGAGACAGGACAGTACACGGGTATAGTGAAGTACGAAGAGATAGGACAGTACACGGGTATAGTGAAGTACATAGACAGGACAGTACACGGGTATAGTGAAGTACATAGAGACAGGACAGTACACGGGTATAGTGAAGTACATAGAGACAGGACAGTACACGGGTATAGTGAAGTACGAAGAGACAGGACAGTACACGGGTATAGTGAAGTACGAAGAGACAGGACAGTACACGGGTATAGTGAAGTACGAAGAGACAGGACAGTACACGGGTATAGTGAAGTACGAAGAGACAGGACAGTACACGGGTATAGTGAAGTACGAAGAGACAGGACAGTACACGGGTATAGTGAAGTACGAAGAGACAGGACAGTACACGGGTATAGTGAAGTACGAAGAGACAGGACAGTACACGGGTATAGTGAAGTACATAGAGACAGGACAGTACACGGGTATAGTGTAGTACGAAGAGACAGGACAGTACACGGGTATAGTGAAGTACGAAGAGATAGGACAGTACACGTTTATAGTGAAGTACATAGAGACAGGACAGTACACGAGTATATGTGTCGCTCTACCCTTATAAAAGTACTTTTCTTGCCGTTGGCCATGCCACGCCTGTTCCTTTACATTTGATCTCAATAAAAAGTCAATAAATCTTTGTAGAAAAACAAACTCGAATAGACAATAATGTATCAGTAGTTTGGGTTGTTACATTGTCGATCGGAGTCTAATACCACGGGTTAGATCAAATCAACCAGTAACATTGAAGTAATCAGTAAGATCAAACCATAAAGTAACATTGAATTTATCAGTAAGATCAAATCAACCAGTGATATTGAAGTAATCTGTAAGATCAAACCAACCAGTAATATTGAAGTAATCAGTAAGATCAAACCAAAAAGAAATATTGAAGTAATCAGTAAGATCAAACCAACCAGAAATATTGAAGTAATCAGTAAGCTGAAACCGACGAGCAATTATTGAATTAATCAGTAAGGTTAACCAACCAGTAATATTGATTTAATCAGTAAGATCAATAAACCAGAAATATTGAATAAATCAATAAGATCAAACCAACCAGTAATAGTGAATTAATCAGTTAGATCAAACCAACGAGTAATGTTGAATTATCAGTAAAGATCATATTAACAATTAATATTGAAGTAATCAGTAAGCTGAAACCGACGAGCAATTATTGAATTAATCAGTAAGGTTAAACCAACCAGTAATATTGATTTAATCAGTGATCAAACCAACCAGAAATATTGAATAAATCAATAAGATCAAACCAACCAGAAATATTGAATAAATCAATAATATCAAACCAACCAGTAATAGTGAATAAATCAGTTAGATCAAACCAACCAGTAATGTTGAATTTATCAGTGTGATCATACCAATAAGTAATATTGAAGTAATCAGTAGAATTAAACCCATTAAATCAATCCACCCAGTAAGATCAAACCAACTAGTAACATTGAAGTAATCTTAAACCAAACCAGCCAATAAGATCAAATCACCAATGTAAAAACAAGATATATTTAAAGACGTGTGTATTTTCATTTGGTGATTTCTTATTCCTAAACGCTTACACTTGTTTTAATTGAGATTTATTTTTAGGTTGCAAGACAAGCAAAACTTATAATCAGAAGACTGCAACAAGCTCGAAAATTGGGGTTTGTGAGGGGGGAGGATTTTTTGAGCTGATAGATTTGTTGTAACAAAATCATTATCAAATGAATCCAAAACATGTTTATCTTAATGACAGCGATAGTTTTAAATCAGAAATATTACAATTTTTAGTGACATTAGCCTATACCATTCATGTCCTAAATGATCTCAATCAAATTAGACTTTAAGGCTGATAAGACTTTGCAAGTGTATTTAAGTGTCTCCATCAGTTTAGTGAGCACTCTACGTACTTACGTTACACGTGCATCACTGTTTGTCACTTTTCACACTTCTACACAAGAACAAAAAATCATTTTGTCAGGATACCTCGCCACAGATTGGATGACTTAGCCAGAACCAGAACTTCACTTCTGCTTAGTTGATACTTTATTAGCACGTTGTATGGGGAGAACTAACGCAATATGTATATGTATCTCCTATACTATACAGCAGAAAGTAAAGGTGTATGTATGTATGTCCTGAATAAAAGTCAAAACCGTTTGACCAATCTTGATAAAAACTTAACATAAATGTTCCTTAGATCATGGCGGAGACGGTAGTATCTGTTTAATGTCAATCCCACAACCGGTGGGCCCTAAAAGTACACATACATTTCCTAATTGTATCTCTATTAAAGAACGAAATTTTTTTAAAAATCGGGTAAACCCATTTTGAAAGTATTTTATTTAGAGATGGGAAACGAACCGAACCCGAACCGAACGAACCGAACTCGAACCTCACTTATGACCGAACCGAACCGAACCCGAACTTTGAAACTGCTTGGTACGAACCGAACCGAACGAACCCTCCTTTTCATAACCGAACTAATTTTGCAATTTTTGCATCCCTTTTTTATATTTTGTGTTTAAAAAAAAAATTACTTAAATATTTTATTTAAATTCTAATGATTCCATTATACTTTGAAAACTTGGGAGGGGGTGGTGGTATTTTGAAAAAAAAAAGCGGCGCGCTTTGATTCCCATGGGTTTTTCCGTACGTGCCGACTCTCCCCCTAACCTTGAATTTTCGCGGGCTGTTTGCAATATTGAGTTTTGAGTCGAATAGGCGCCCTCTAATTAGATCTAGATCTAGATTCAAGTTCCTAGTAAGTAGAAAGTTGGCATTAAAATATTGTCACTTTTATTTGAGATGGCTGTTAGTTGAGAGTAGAATATTTTTTGCCGATTAGAGAGTGTAGATATAACTAAGTTCATTTGTGTTCTAGTTTAAAATAAATTTTAATTATCTTCTATTAAGTGATTTATTTTTACAAAATTGTGAAGTATTCTATATTGGAATATTATCAGTGGCGTAGCAAGGGAGGGGGAGGAGGGTGAGAAATGTAAAATCCCCCCGGGCCCCCAAAGAGGTCCAGCCCCTCCCGGGCCCCCAAATGATGAAAAATTCCAATCTACGCCCCTGAATATTTTTTACTATTATTCTGTTTTGCATTATTGATCATCAGTATTTTTAATGCAGCGTTTCAAAAACTTGGGGTCCTCTACCGTGGGTGGGGATGGTTAGTACCTTGAATTGGGGGATGGGGAGACGCAACTTCTTGACAAAAAGGGGTGTCATAGAGTGTGTGTGTGTGTTTTCTGGTGGCGGTAAGAAGAGGTTAAGCGATTGATTGGTGTTTATGCATTAAAGATGTTGAAATGAGCGTAATGCAAATGTGAAACGGCAAACAATCTTGAGACATAAAAGAGTAAAGACGTTGTTTTGTGGTGACCTAGATTTTGTTTAAATATCAGTATATTTCATTAATATTACATCTCTATCTCAAATTAAATATGTGAATATTGTAATAACAGTTAGTGAGTTAGGCTATATTGAGTTGTTCACATAAAAACTTTATTTTAAAGTTTATTAAGTTTATATATTATTATAAGGCTTGTCTTCGAGTCCGAAGATTAGTGAGGAATGCAGTTTTTCCCATGGCTGCGCTTGCCCAGCTGTGACCTACATATTTTTCCACATCCAGGGCAAGCATAACCACTGTTCGCAGGTGGTCAATTTAGTTTTTCTTTTCGCGTCTGCGTTTGTCCTCGGCAGCGGATTTTCTTTTGGTCTCAAATGTGTATCCCGCGGCCTTCGGGAGTGAATTCCAACTGACTCGTTCTAAGGCCGCATGCAACCAGGTGCTCTCTTCTATGTCAGCTAAGCAAAGTTGACGCCTAAGCTGGTCTTTGAAGCGTTTTCGTGGGGCGCCTCTGTAACGTCGACCACCTTTTAGCTCACCAAAATAAAAAGACTGCCTTTGGCATACGTTCGTCTCCCATACGGGATACGTGCCCTGCCCAGCATAACTGTCGGACCATAAGAAGTCCATCTATATTATCCTTACCGGTAAAAATATAAAACGCCTATATTGGTTCAATTGTACTAGCTGTTTGTAAGCGACAAACCAGCAACCAACTAACAAAGAGAGGAGGCATCGAAAGGAGGCATTTTATCTTCTAAAAAGACCTTGTCAACTGTAGACTGCTTTTTGCGAGGCGCGTATGCACAATATGGGTCAAAACGTTTTGAAGAAAACATTTTAAAACATCTCCGCTAGTGTGATTCTTCTGCATTTTTTTTTGTCTCAGAATAGTCGAATTTCTTCCGTATATTGCAATTTATAATAGTGACGACTTATGTGTGAAAAAAAACCCTCGATAGAGACGACTTTACACGAAGAATATTTCTTTAAAAAGATCACGCCCATCATAGAAGTACGTGCGCAATATGTAGGCCTACCTGGAATGTCCCTTGCATAATTCTATTGGCCAGGTCTGCCTCTTTATTATCAGATTTAATATGGCCCTCGACTTTTTTTTTATTATGATGAATAGTGCGTTCTGAAAGAAAGCACATCGATATTAGCCTTTTTAAAAAATTCGCTTAGCGCCGAGTCACGCCCTGAATTAAACCACTTGCCGACTTGAGCGAAAACCTGCCGCATCTTCATTTTTATCTCCATTAAGAAATTTTTACAACGCTTTAAATGTATGTAGGCAACATTATTTTGGCAAAAGTATTGCCCATAGGCCTATTTTATATTGCAAAGTATTTGTTTTATGTAAAAATTCAAATAAAAAAGTTTTAACTAATAAATAGCATTAAACCTTATAACTTAATTTTGCTATTACATAATTTCATAACATCGAACCGAGCCGAACCCGAACTTTAGACCTGACCGAACCGAACCGAACCCGAATTATACTCGTCATCGAACCGAACCGAACTCGAACTTAAATCTGACCGAACCGAACCGAACCCGAACTTTAAAAGTTGGGTTCGATTCCCATCTCTAATTTTATTATATTGGTATAGGAATATGTCGGCTGAACGGCGAAACTCATTTTCATTCTCTGCTTTTGTTTTCATAGCAAAATAAAAAAAATGTGAAGGGAGCATTCTCCAAGTTTGACAAAGATCTAAGTTCAATCCAGTAGATCAGTAATACCAAACTAATATCCGGATAGTATAGTATATAAAGCAATTTATAAGATATATAGGTGTGTGTGTATCTTTATGATAGAAATCAATCTTTTTTGTTTAAACTTCCATCATTGCGGAGGCCGTAGGATACGTTAGAACCCACCGCCACCCATTGGGAGGGTCTTAAATTATCTTAAGTCGTTTTGGGTTTGTCCTGCTTGCTGAAATACAGTTGACAGCGACTTGTATTCCCGCTAGAATTTGTCAACTATTTTATTTCTTCTTTGCCTTATACCTCCAAACAAAAACTTATTAAAAGATGCACTTTTTCCCTGGCGTGGTGTAACAACTGCATGCGATACAGTGGCAATATGCAAAGCACCTCCTAGGATCGTCATCACTAAGGTCGTGGCAAACCCGTGCTTTGTGAAACCCGTGGAGCTAATTGTTGAGTTAATCGTGACGTGGTCAGTAATTGCTCTAAAAGCCAGCTGCCTAGACCCGAGACTCGCTTCCATCCCTGTTGTTGTTCTCTTAATTAATGGAGTGAAGAATTCCATTGCCAGTTGAATTGACGGATCGCACAGGGAAAGTTCTGGTCCTCCCATAGCACACACTATAGAAACTACTAGATCTAGCCCGTCCTTTCTTTGGTTGATTTTTTCCAATGTCATTGTTAAAACTAAACTAATGCCACTGAAAGCCATAGTGTCATTGAATTTGTGATTTCTAAATTTTCATCGGCAAGGATTCGTGCTTTAAATATATTTTGAGAACCATCATTCTAGTGAAATTATTGTATCAAGTAAGTTTTTTTTTTTAATTGTTGTTTGTGTTAAAAATAATAAAAAAATCAATTAACGAAACAATTGTAAAATAATAAAACTGTTTCTCTGATTTCAATGTGCTCAACATAATCCCTGTCTGTCTGCAATAAATTGTCCTCGAGGAAATTAAAGCAACAACATAAATATTGTCAGCAGTATTAGTAATGTAATAGAAATGTTGGAATGACTTTTTTCGCAAAATAAATAATGGATTTTTAAAAAAAGATAAGTATAAAGTAGAAAAAAAAATCCACACCTTTTAATGAAGTAATTGAACACTAAAAGTAATTTGGATAAATCGTGAAACAAACAAAAAAATACAGAAGACTTTCATCTCAAGCGCCATTATGTTTTGTTTTGTTTTTTTGTTTTTTAAGTTTCATTTTTTTTTGTTCAAGTGAAGACAACTCTTTAATGTCTTCTGCTCGACTTCTCACACATACACACTCTCTGTATGTTCTCTCTCTCCCATCCGTCTCTTTGGTTTCTGATCATTTTCTCTCTTTCTCTCCAAAGGTTTGTGCCATTAATGAAAATCAAAGTTTGTTTTTATAAAGATGTTTAGAGCAGAGAGAGGATGGGGGGATGGGATCTGGAATAGGCGTTATTTAATGAGATGAAAATAGATTTATTTCGTTAAATTTGAGATTTTCTAGTGTTATTTTAAAACTTGGAACACAATGTTACGTTTCGCCTTAAAAAAACAACCTCTGATAATGATGGCAAAAGGATTAACATGGCGGCTTTATTTCTTAACGAACATAATTGACGAGATTATCACAAAAACATGCGTTGGACCTTGTTATCTTTTCAAACAGCCTCTGTACATTTCACTTTGTTAAATCAATACAATCTTTTTGTTAACATTAATTGCACTGAATATTTATACTGTGATAAGGTAATGTCAACGGGGACTGCATCTATAGAGATATATAGGCCTGTCTCACTGCATCTATAGACATATATAGGCCTGTCTCACTGCATTTATAGACATATATAGGCCTGTCTCACTGCATCTATAGACATTGTTAAGGCTTCCGCGCGGTGTTGATTCTTTGAAATATAACTAGTGTAGATCTACGTCTGACTGGAAGTAACACTGAACTCCAACTACTTCAGTAACACCGGCGAAAGGCCGAAACAATCAGATATGTAGTCGACGCTGATGTTGTTCTTCAAATATATTTAATAATCAAGAAGGGAATCGTCCGATGTCAGCTATGTCCGTAAATCCGTATATCTATTCTACTGCTCTACAATAAGCGTCTTCTTTGTAGCGTTGCTTAGAGCGTTCTTGTTTTTTAAAGATCTGTCACGTCACTTGTCACTAAGTAAAACTTTCCCCTTATTCCCGAAACAAATAACTAAATCCTAATCATGTCATAACAATATATATAGGCCTGTCTCACTGCATCTATAGACATATATAGGCCTGTCACCGCATCTATAGGCATATATAGGCCTGTCACTGCATCTATAGGCATATATAGGCCTGTCACTGCATATATAGTCATATATAGGCCTGTCTTTGCATATATAGACATATATAGGCCTGTCTCTGCTTCTATAGTCATATATAGGCCTGTTTCTGCATATATAGTCATATATAGGCCTGTCTCTGCTTCTATAGTCATATATAGGCCTGTCTCTGCATATATAGTCATATATAGGCCTGTCTCTGCATATATAGACATATATAGGCCTGTCACTGCATCCATAGTCATATATTGGCCTGTCAGTGCATCCATAGTCATATATTGGCCTGTCAGTGCATCCATAGTCATATATAGGCCTGTCACTGCATCCATAGTCATATATTGGCCTGTCAGTGCATCCATAAACATATATAGGCCTGTGTCTTCATCACACAACTCACGCTATCGCTATGCAATTGTTCTAACAGTTGCCAATGTCTGTCTTTCAGACTAGTGTTGACATTTGAGTAATGGCATAGACAGAACTATAGAGACTGTCAGGCGAGGCCATTTGTAATCACTCATATTAATATCCTAGCGATATCCTTCAGATTTTAAGAATAAAGTTCCCCTTTCAGACCTTGCAATCCATAGAGTAGATGATGTTAAGGTCATGTTTCTTTGGCTTACGGTTAACGAGCAGGATGTCATGTGACCAGCACAACGACCAACCGACTTTACTTTCCCCGACTAAAATCAGGTACCCATTAGAGTTGGTTGGAGTCAGGTGCGCGGCGCGCCCTAAAAATCCTGAAATTAGAAATTCCAATCTTCACCGAGATTCGAACCCAAAACTACCAGGTTCGGAAGCCACCAAGCTCATTGAAGTACAATGCATAAGTTTCTATTGATTCTTGTGTTGTCAGGGACAAGGAATAATTATGTTAAGTTCAACTTGATTCGAGAATGAGAAGTGCTAGACATAATTTGTACAAAAAAATGTGTACCAGACAGAGTTGATAAAAACTTTGTACCAGACAGAGTTGATAAAAACTTTGTACCAGACAGAGTTGATAAAAACTTTGTACCAGACAGAATTGATAAAAACTTTGTACCAGACAGAGTTGATAAAAACTTTGTACCAGACAGACGAGTGAGCTGATAAAAACTTTGTACCAGACAGACGAGTGAGCTGATAAAAACTTGTAGCTATTCTCATATTCCAGACCAGTACAACAAAAGTAAGAAGCTATTCATTCTTTGTGCTCATTTCAAAGCTTATATCAACTCACTATGTCTGTCTGTCTGTCTGTCTGTCTGTCTGGTAAGAAACTTTGAACACGTTATTTGTCCGACACCCAATCTCGGATCAAGCTGAAATTGTGCACAATTATTTCTTTTACCTGATAACACAAGAATCAATAGAAAAGAAATAGCCAATTAGTTAATTAACTATTGGTAATTAAAAATTAAAACAATGTATAACTATACAATAACCTCACTAGCAGAGTGGTAATAACGTCGGCCCGAGAAGGCGTGAGCCAGGAGTTCGAATTCAGGATGGCTGCCTGGTCGTGAGGTTTGCGCGCTGGACTGTCGTTCGGATTTATCGATGGTCGAGGGTTCAAATCCTGCCCGCTCCCATCCCCCGTCGTCCTGCGGGAGGTTTGGACTAGGAAGTAAACTATCTTCAACTCTGAAGGAACATCCGAAACATGTAAAACATTTTACAACATTTTACAAGGTCGTTCCCCTCCCCTTTTTTTTTTTTGTAAATGCTTTTAGAGTATTGAAAAAGCTAATAGCATGAAATAGCGCTAAACAAAAACACTTGGTAAAAATATTATTAATTAATCGCACAGATTTATTGTTGTTGTTGGTCTAGATCTCTGATAAATTTAATTAAATAACTGATCCAAACTAATTTGATACACTTACATTTCGTATTAGATTTGTGTTGTTTGTTTTTAAAGATTTTTTCTCTGTTTTTCTTGTTTTGGTTAATCACTTCCGGGAAAATCGTACGGTTGATATTTCAACATTGCTTCTAATTGTTACACCTAGATTTTATTTCCAATGTTATAGGAACATTACATAATTATCTATTAGAAACCTCTTTTTTTACAAGCTTAATCTATATATGAACTATTAACTTTAAAAAACTTCTCGTTACATATAAACCTTGGCCAGCCTCTCTCCCTCTTCTTTTATATATCGTAATACATGAAACATGATACATGTTGTGTGTATTACGGTCGTGTCTCTTTCACTTTAGTGTGATCAGCATGGCTACGGGGTAGTTCTCATTGCTTCATTGTTGTTTTTCTCTGTTGTTTTTGGATTTTGTCTGCAGTTTGGTTCTGCTAGCAGGAGATGTAATTATTTTGGGGGTTAGATCTACAAGTTGTCTACAAGAGTTATCTTAGTCACTTCGTCGCTACCATTTACATTGACTAGTCATCCTTGTTGAAGTTGTGTTTGTGGGGGTGATGGAGACTGTTTGCATTACATATTTAGTGCATCTTTAGTTGAAGTTGTGTTGGGGGGGGGGGGATGGAGGCTGTTTGCAATACTTGCCTGGCAAATGAAAGATTTCCAGAGTAGAAAAACGTCTTATAACAATGTTGCCCAGACAATGTGTATACAGACAAGGTGTATACAGACAAGGTGTATACAGACAATGTGTATACAGACAATGTGTATACAGACAAGGTGTATACAGACAATGTGTATACAGACAAGGTGTATACAGACAAGGTGTATACAGACAAGGTGTATACAGACAATGTGTATACAGACAATGTGTATACAGACAAGGTGTATACAGATAATGTGTATACAGACAAGGTGTATACAGACAATGTGTATACAGATAATGTGTATACAGACAAGGTGTATACAGACAAGGTGTATACAGACAAGCATGGAAGTTCCCCCTACAGTTCTGTGTTTGGCTACGCAAAGCCCCAATGAAAAAAAAACAACATTGAACTGAAGGTCAAACACATTTGGGGGACAATTTTCCACTCCTCAGCATTTCTGTACTTACTGAAAGTCAGTGACCTGGAGAAGCTTTAATGGCCCTCGAAGGTCATTTTTAGGGAGGAATTTTTCCACTTCTTAACCGCCAGCCTGCCCATTTACTTAGCCAGGGTCAAAATGCTGGGATGTGTGGCATAGTGGCAAAATCCGATTGGCTGCCTGTCGGGCTTGAATTCGAATCCAGGCTGGAGCTTAGTTGTGATTGCTGAGCGCCTAAAGGCAGCACGAACACTTTCTCCAAGCTTCCTCCTCCCGCCACTGGTCCATGTAAGAGATTGGATCATAGCGCCCCGAGCATGATATAGCATGAATGTTACGCTATACAAGAGAACTAAACAAACAAAATATGGAGAAAAAAATCTTTAAAAAAACAATTATTTTTAGTAAAGAGGAAGCACCGTAGAATCTTAATATTTCTAGATAAAATAATTGATTAACTAATTGTTTTTTTTTATTCATATATTGTCTTCGACAATGAATACTTGTGCAAAATTTCAACTTGATCTGAGAATGAGAAGTAGAAACTGTGTCAAAGAATCCAGTTTATAGAAGCTTTATAGAAAGAGGACGTTTTGCAAAAATATAAACTCCATAAGATTTTTAAAGGATGCTTAAGTTTTATTTGAGTTTTCAACCAATAGCAAAGATTCACACTTGGATTTTTACTCTGGTGTGCCTGAAAGTAACTTGATATTATAAATGTATTGATTGGTAATTGAGAGTTCAATCTATTCCAACACCTTCAGGCCAGATTTCATGTTTAGAATAACATGAAGATTACTGTTGTTGTTGTCTTGGCTTAATCGTCTCCAACATTTGCTACTGAATAAAGACATCAACAGCAGGATGGCCAAGGCAATATGCCCCATGTCACGGTTGCAGAAAAGAGTGTGGGACAATACCTTGCTAACTAACAATACCAAAGCCTCAGTCTACTGCACCTATGTGATGACCCCTCTGCTATACGGTAGTGAAACATGGTCAACCTACTCATGACAGGGAAAAAGCTAAATATCTTCCACCTCCGATACTTAAGGTGCATTTTAAAAATAAGGTTGCAAGATAAAATAACCAATAATGAAGTTCTGCGAAGAGTAAGTTGCCAAAACATCCCCCTGTTATCGGCAGCGGAAGCTGGCTGGCTTGGACATGTTCAAGGTCGACTTCCACTAGACATTCTATAATCTATATGGTGATCTATCAGAAAGCCCACTTTTAAGGTATAGGCCTACTGTTGTATTCAACTCAAAAAAAACTAAGGAATGTGCTTGTGTGTGTGTAATGCTAAGGCAAATTCTTCCCTGGTGTAATTAGTGACTTAGAAAACAAACATTTCCTTTCAGATCAGTTAAAACTACAAAACCAAAAAAAAAACATTTTAAAATTCATTTTTTAAAAGACAATACGTCCATTATACAACTTCAAATATAATAATAATAATAATAATAAATATTTGGTTCAAACCGAGTATCGAACCTTTGATTTTGACTTGGTCAGATGCATGAAAGTATCTATCTATCTATCAATTCAGCCAGCTGGAATTCAAACTTTGGTGGTTATGATAATATTATGATAATATGGACATCTAGATCTAATACTAGACCTAGACTTCTGATTTAGAACTATTAAGATCTATTCTAGATCTAGATCTCCATCTAGATCTAGAATCTATATGTTATCTATATTAGATTTACATAAAAATATTAGCAAAGCTTAGGTATTCTTTCAATAAAATCGAAGCAACTTTAAATTTACTGTTATCTTATAAATTTGGAACAATATGGCTGACTACGCCATGTGTAAGTCTAGTCTCCAGCCAAATTTACATTTAATTATTTTTGACTTTATAAAATGATATCGGTCCAACTAGAGCAGATGGTCTCTGAGAGAAACAGTTGGAAAGCTGTCAAGGCCTTGGGACACACATTTAAGGCCCAGAAGAAAGACCTGGTAGAAGACTGGCGCAGAATTACAGGAAAATATACAGGTCGCGACTAGGTCTGCGTAACTATGTTAAACACTGCACTCAGAATTAATTTTCTGAAACGAAGACACTGTGATCGGAAATTATTTTTGTCTGAGATTTGTCTTTATCGTGTAGTTCAATGTGTCCCCAAAACGATCCTTGATTAAAATATTATGTCATTAAAAGCAGTATCTACATAGTTGAAGTCTTTTGACATTTGCTCTGGATGAGGTCGAGTCAAATAAAATTCCTAATTGTATTCTTTAATGCCTTTTATAAGTTAGTTTCTGTGTGGAACCCTAACCCTAAACTCATTATGAAATACTGGTGATAGGTATGACTAGTTCTTGGCTTTACTATAACATTGAAAGAAGGAATTCATTGTAGTGACACATTTAAAGAATTATATTTGTTTGTTTTTACATTTTACATTCGTGTAGACGACGATTTTGTATATTCCTATACTTAATGCAGGTTAATATTAGTTGCAATACATTGTTGATACCGATTCATGATTGAATTTTAAAAAAATGGATTAAACTAATTCAGAAACACCACGGGGAGTATCAGAGTTCTTTTTATCACTTAAAACACTAGAGTATTTTGTAGAAGTCATACTATTGTAGATATTGTTAGATAATAGTCTAAGGTTATTTGTATTATATTATTCATAATTATTAATTGTATTATATTATTATTAATTTAATTATTTATAAGCCTATATTTCTATATGATGTTCATGAAAAAAAGGGGAGGCGGCGCCAATTTAGTACCTTGCCTCGGGCGCCTGTTTCGCTCACTATGCTTCTGGATACAATTACATTTCGTTTTTTTTTATATTTAAAGTATTATTTTATATTTTTCTTGTTTTTGGAAATAATGTTTCGTAGATAATTTTTTTTTATGTTTTGTCTACTAAAAAAGGTTCATTCTGGAGATGCCCCTGGGCCAAGAGTTTTGCTGCGTTCTTAGCTACACAAATTCTTTTTCTTTCTAACGTCCGATACGCCTTTTCTGGTCATTAAACATGTCACATCGGTTTGACTCAAATCAAACATTGACAGCTCGAACCTGGTTTTACTGAAGTCAAACCTAAACATATTGAAGTTCGATTTACTGAAGCTTAACATAAACATGTCAAACGTGGTTTTACTGAAGTTAAACATAATTATTTTTAATAAACCTCATAAGTATAAATGTATTCCAATTAATAAAATGTTTTTCTAGATATGAAGCTCGGTAGATTAGTTAAGTATAAAATATCTTATTTGAAAAGTTTTAATTGTTACATTAATTTTTTTTTCACTATTTTCATGTCTTTTTTTTTCAATTTTATATTTTAAACCTTGTGTAAAAAAACAACTAAAAAAACTACGATGCTCACTATCTAAATGTTATCAGTGTCTAACACAAACAAGATTAACCTTTAAACAAACTATATAGGCACTGACTTTTCAAATCTCTTGCTTAGCAAACGTTACATTTACATTCAATTTTTGCTTCTAGAACTTTCTCTTAGGATCTAAAAAAATGCGCATGGTATTTGTCTATAGTATTATAGCCTTTAAAAACTGCTCACGATATTGGTCTAAATTGAAAGTTTTTGAAGTATGAATTTTTTTTTCTTTGATGCTTTTTCCTCTCTCTCTCTCTCTCTCTCTCTCTCTTCTCACCGGAACTGGTCACGGTATTGAGATTTATATATGTAGATCATGGATGGAGACCTGCGTGCTTGACCTCATATTATCTCGCCGTTGGATGGATCCCCAAATGTTTGATCACATGAAACCTCCCATCAGTTTTAGAGTCTCAAAGACAATGTGTCGGTGTGTCCGTACACTATGACAGATTAGTCACCGTGCCATAACTACATTAAGACTGGCTTACATTTGTGTTAGACGTCCTACCGCTGTGCCACTATGTCAACTGTATATGAATTAATAGGATCAGGCTAGCTTCCCTTTCTGTCCCACCTCCCGTGGTCTCAGATTTCTCATGACATCTCTGCACGCCACCAACTGGTCCCCCTCCTCTGATAGTCTCTAACAGAATCATCTTAAGTTTCACATGAAAGAGAAAGTGGGACAAAGCTAGTGTAGCTGTGTGTATAATTAGATCATTTTCCATTCCTGAGCTTCCATTCTCGGACCTATTGACACGAATACAAGTACATGTAGATAGTATGTACTCACACATATTACTTGTCCGTCAATGACCACTTTGATGGTTTGAGTCAAATCTTTGCGTTCAGGTTTTATTTAGATTACACTGTGTTCCTTATGAATATGTCAAAAGTAAAGTTAGCTTTATGTGAAACATGCAGGTATTTAGACCTGTCTTTATTGTAGAGTTCGAGGCTCTATTTAGATTGAGGCACTTTCTACCATTTTGCATTTCTGATGCTTTATCTGGGGACCTGACCAATGCTGTTTCTAGGATCTGACCAATGCTATTTCTGGGGACATGACCAATGCTAATTCTGGGGACATGACCATTGCTACTTCTGGGGATCTGACCAATGCTATTTCTAGGCACCGACCAATGCTATTTCTGGGGACATGACCAATGCTATTTCTAGGGACCTAACCAATGCTATTTCTAGGCACCGACCAATGCTATTTCTGGGGACATGACCAATGCTGTTTCTAGGATCTGACCAATGCTATTTCTAGGGACCTGACCAATGCTATTTCTGGGGACATGACCAATGCTATTTCTGGGGACATGACCAATGCTATTTCTGGGGATCTGACCAATGCTATTTCTAGGCATCGACCAATGCTATTTCTGGGGATCTGATCAATGCTATTTCTGGGGACATGACCAATGCTATTTCTGGGTACCTGACCAATGCTATTTCTAGGCACTGACCAATGCTATTTCTGGGGATCTGACCAATGCTATTTCTGGGGACATGACCAATGCTATTTCTGGGGACCTGACCAATGCTATTTCTAGGCACCGAGCAATGCTATTTCTGGGGACATGACCAATGCTATTTCTGGGGACCTGACCAATGCTATTTCTGGGGACCTACCATTGCTATTTCTGCGGACCTGACCAATGCTATTTCTAGGCACTGACCAATGCTATTTCTGGGGATCTGACCAATGCTATTTCTAGGCACCGACCAATGCTATTTCTGGGGACATGACCAATGCTATTTCTAGGCACTGACCAATGCTATTTCTGGGGACATGACCAATGCTATTTCTGGGGACATGACCAATGCTATTTCTGGGGACATGACCAATGCTATTTCTAGGCACTGACCAATGCTATTTCTGAGGACATGACCAATGCTATTTCTGGGGATATGACCAATGCTATTTCTAGGCACTGACCAGTGCTATTTCTGGGGATCTGACCAATGCTATTTCTGGGGACATGACCAATGCTATTTCTGGGGACATGACCAATGCTATTTCTGGGGATCTGACCAATGCTATTTCTAGGCATCGACCAATGCTATTTCTGGGGATCTGACCAATGCTATTTCTGGGGACATGACCAATGCTATTTCTGGGGACCTGACCAATGCTATTTCTAGGCACTGACCAATGCTATTTCTGGGGATCTGACCAATGCTATTTCTGGGGACCTACCATTGCTATTTCTGCGGACCTGACCAATGCTATTTCTAGGCACTGACCAATGCTATTTCTGGGGATCTGACCAATGCTATTTCTAGGCACCGACCAATGCTATTTCTGGGGACATGACCAATGCTATTTCTAGGCACTGACCAATGCTATTTCTGGGGACATGACCAATGCTATTTCTGGGGACATGACCAATGCTATTTCTGGGGACATGACCAATGCTATTTCTAGGCACTGACCAATGCTATTTCTGAGGACATGACCAATGCTATTTCTGGGGATATGACCAATGCTATTTCTAGGCACTGACCAGTGCTATTTCTGGGGATCTGACCAATGCTATTTCTGGGGATCTGACCAATGCTATTTCCATTAGTTGTAATGATAGGACTTGGAACAGAACTTATGGCATAATGTCATCACTTCAATTGACGAACTCTCCAATATTTTTCTACTTGGGACAGCACAAAAGACTAGAGGATGAACTAGCTGAAGATGGGTGTACGGGCCTGATACATGAGGAAGTACTTGTTACTAAGTATGTCTGAAGAAATGATGTTCTGACATGCCTGATATCTTAGGAGGTACTTATGACTAAGCTTGGCTGAAGAAATGATGTTATGACTTCAAGGCGTGTGCGGGCCTGATACCAGAGGAAGTACTTATAGCTAAGTACCGGTATGACTGAAGAATTATGACTGAAGAAATGATGTTCTGACTTCAAGCCCTATAAGTGTACGAGCCTGATTTCGGAGAAAGTACTTATGAATAAGTGTGGCTGAAGAAATGATGTTCTGGTTTTTTAAGGAGTTACGGACCAGATACCTGACGAATTACTTATTAGAGAAATAAAAAAAAAAAGCACAGAGTAATAGAAGGAACTGGTCTCTCGATATATTAGGAGGCAATAAACTATATGAAATAAAGGAAGGGCCTTCGATCGGACGTATTACCGGGAACTGGTCTGAAGGAAGGATGGTATCAGAAGTCCGTTTAAACCAATTTACTTGATGTGTGCTGTGATTAGCGGCATAGCCTAATAATAGTTCATTACATACACATTATTGTCATTACGGAAAGCCTTGTTATGACCGGTATATGTCTAATAAAAGTTCGTTGCTGCGATGTGTGTGCTTCACGTTATCCTCGCAGAGCCGAGCAATACAAACTAGTTTTGTCTTTGGAACATTTCATGATATTAAACGTTGACCATTGCGGACGGCTTCTGACCAAGGTGTAGTGGAGACTTTTAGTTGCACAGCAGTGTCAAAGGATTATAATTGGAAATTAGTTAGTGGAAGTAAAAGGTCACATGGTCAGTACTAAATGTTTGGGGACATCTGCCAATAAAAAAGAAATGGAATTTAATATATATACATAATATACTATATATAAGTTGCAAGGTCACTGAATGAGAACTGACAAGTTAAAGGTCCCTCTCTCTCTTCTTTTTTTTTATTCATCCTCCTCATTACGACATTGCCATACGAGAGTATAGCGGAAGGAAAAGTTCCCCCCCCCCCTTTTAACTGACGTGAAGGCTACTGACGTCTGAGTAACAAGGGAAAAGCGATCCGATTAGTTTACAGTCTGTTGACATTAAGCTCCCACTGACACACAGACTTAAGAAATGTGAATACCTTATCAATGACCAAATACATGTAGACATTGTGATATAGACGTCAGTATGGGGCTATCTTTCATAATAATATTACTCAACTCTCCACCCCCCCCAGACTCACTCTGGTGTATACATGTATGGTCATGTAGTGGTTTACAATGTGCTGTCATTGTTACCTTTATCTATGTCATCTAGTTTAACATCTACTCTATTATTGTAATTATAATAAGTCTTGGGTTGGAGTCCGAAGATTAATGAGGAATACAGTATTTCATGTGGACACGCAGCCCCGGTTGCGACCTACATATTTTGCCACAACAACGAAGACTTAACCATTGTCCGCCAGTGGTTGATTTAGATTCTCTTTTCGCCACCTACTTCTGACCTTGGTGGTGGATTTTCTTTTGGTCTCAAATGTGTATCCCGCGGCCTTTGTAATCTCTAGCTGTCTCGCCCTGAAGCCGCCTTGCGGCCAGATGCTCTCCTCAGTTAAAGCAAGTTAGAGTCTAAGCTGGTCTTTAAAACGTTTCTGTGGGGCACCTCTGTTACGTCGACCACATTTCAGCTCACCCAAAAAAAAATATTGTCTTTGGCATAAGTTCGTCTTCCATATGGGAGACGTGCCCTGCCCAGCGTAACTGTCGGACTATAAGAAGTTCCTCTAGAATGTCCATACTATAAGAAGTTCCTCTAGACTGTCCATACTATAAGAAGTTCCTCTAGACTGCCCATACTATAAGAAGTTCCTCTAGACTGTCCATACTATAAGAAGTTCCTCTAGACTGTCCATACTATAAGAAGTTTCTCTAGACTGTCCATACTATAAGAAGTTCCTCTAGACTGTCCATACTATAAGAAGTTCCTCTAGACTGTCCATACTATAAGAAGTTCCTCTAGACTGTCCATACTATAAGAAGTTCCTCTAGACTGTCCATACTATAAGAAGTTCCTCTAGACTGTCCATACTATAAGAAGTTCCTCTAGACTGTCCATACTATAAGAAGTTCCTCTAGACTGTCCATTCTATAAGAAGTTCCTCTAGACTGTCCATACTATAAGAAGTTCCTCTAGACTGTCCATACTATAAGAAGTTCCTCTAGACTGTCCATACTATAAGAAGTTCCTCTAGACTGTCCATACTGGCGTTTGCAAGGACATAGCTTTTTATAGTGCGGACTTGCCTTCGCATGCCTATAGTGTAGCGCAAGCATCTTTGGTGAAAGTGTTCAAGAAGTCTTAGTTACTTTCTGTATAGTACCCATGTCTCAGATCCATATAGAAGTGTTGAGAGAACCACTGCTTCGTAGTCACTCATTTTTGTAGGCAGGCGGAGCGTTTTATTATTGTAACATGTCTAATATTGCTTCTGTCTGTTGTCTTTACTTTTCACTCAAAGATCTGGGTTTATTTTTCAATTATGGAGTTAACTTCAAATAACTCATAGTTGCACAATTTCGCACTAATACTATCCACTAGAAAATATTGAGTAAATAACTTCTTTGGTATATAAATATGATGAATGCACTAAATGGAATATTATTATTATGCAATGCTATTCTACATAAACAATAATACTTTTCACAGTGATTAATTACGTATGTAACTTATCAAAACTCTTAAATCTTCTTTCAAAATATAGGGCCTTGTGTATTTTATATCCCAAATATCTTATTCAAAGGTAGACCTATTGTTTTATTAAAGGACTTGCAGTACACACCGGCTACGCCCTTTGATTTTCCCTGGCCTTCTATTGTTAATTTTGGCCGTAACATGCCCTTCTTTTCTTTGCTTGAATGTTTATAAACGTGCCACATTTCAACCTAACCTATTTTTGTAGCCCATGAATGAGTGTATCTGAAGGAAATTTCTCTCTCCTTCTCTGTCTCCCAGTTTTGTAATCATCAATGTTTTGTTTTACCACCGTTACACCACAATTCTTCCTACCTTCAGTTTCAGGCCTAGAGGCGAAGAATGCACTTTCCGAAGGCCTCAATGGAATGTCATATCCACGTTTCCCCTTTCTACATTTATTTTATTCAACAAACAAAAAGAAATATCAATTTGGTTTTGTTTATTGTAATTATTTATTTCACCCCTTTTGAATGTAGCGAAATGACAAGAGATCCAGATTTATCTTTTCAATGCTATGAGAATTTGTTTTTTGTTTTTGTTTTTACAGTGTTACAAGTACCATTTCTTGCTCTCTATCACTCTCGAAAAAAAAAAGAAAGATAAAGACATTATATATATATATATATATAATTAATTCTATTAGGATTGGTTTTATTTTTATTTAGACCGTGTCTAAGCGTAAGCGGAAATGACGTAAGGCATATTAAAAATAAGTAGACTGAGGAAAAAAAGAAAAGAAATGCTTTAAAAATAGGAAATGTGTGTGATATTTTTTTAATGCTATGTATATAGACTGTAAATATAAAATACAATGGTTTAATAGAAAGCTTGCACCTCTATTCGCAATAGAGGTGGTCATGTTGCGAAGCTGTCAAAACTGGTTCTAAACAAGCGGCTGGGAATTAAAAGGAACCTGTGTACGAAATTTCCTGCTGATCAGTACGACAGCTTAAGAGATCTCTTGATCAATAAGTCAATTACTCGTGACTTAGAAATAGATAGTAGATTGAACATTGTGTGCCCCAATATCTCTAGATCCAAACAACCACCAAGCAATTCTAAATTTCTCTCTTTCCTTGTATGCCATAAATGAGACGGGGGGCTATGTCTACGAAAATGTTATTTAGCCAATCCACCCCAAGTTGTAGTCAAGTTGTACTAGAGTAGGCCAGAAAGGACTTAAGCTATATTAGGGTGGGTCTGTTAGTACTCAAGTTGTATTAGAGTGGATCTGTAGTACACAAGTTGTATCAGAGTGGGTCTGTTAGTACTCAAGTTGTATCAGAGTAGGTCAGGAAGTACTCAAGTTGTATTAGAGTAGGTCAGGAAGTACTCAAGTTGTATTAGAGTAGGCCTGTAAGTACTCAAGTTGTATTAGAGTAGGTCAGGAAGTACTCAAGTTGTATTAGAGTAGGCCTGTAAGTACTCAAGTTGTATTAGAGTAGGTCTGTTAGTACTCAAGTTGTATCAGAGTAGGTCAGGAAGTACTCAAGTTGTATTAGAGTAGGTCAGGAAGTACTCAAGTTGTATTAGAGTAGGTCAGGAAGTACTCAAGTTGTATCAGAGTGGGTCTGTTAGTACTCAAGTTGTATCAGAGTGGGTCTGTTAGTACTCAAGTTGTATCAGAGTAGGTCAGGAAGTACTCAAGTTGTATTAGAGTAGGTCAGGAAGTACTCAAGTTGTATTAGAGTAGGTCAGGAAGTACTCAAGTTGTATTAGAGTAGGTCAGGAAGTACTCAAGTTGTATTAGAGTGGATCTGTAGTACACAAGTTGTATCAGAGTGGGTCTGTTAGTACTCAAGTTGTATCAGAGTAGGTCAGGAAGTACTCAAGTTGTATTAGAGTAGGTCAGGAAGTACTCAAGTTGTATTAGAGTAGGTCAGGAAGTACTCAAGTTGTATTAGAGTAGGTCAGGAAGTACTCAAGTTGTATTAGAGTAGGTCAGGAAGTACTCAAGTTGTATTAGAGTAGGCCTGTAAGTACTCAAGTTGTATTAGAGTAGGTCAGGAAGTACTCAAGTTGTATTAGAGTAGGTCAGGAAGTACTCAAGTTGTATTAGAGTAGGTCAGGAAGTACTCAAGTTGTATTAGAGTAGGTCAGGAAGTACTCAAGTTGTATTAGAGTGGATCTGTAGTACACAAGTTGTATCAGAGTGGGTCTGTAGTACTCAAGTTGTATCAGAGTGGGTCTGTTAGTACTCAAGTTGTATTAGAGTGGGTCTGTTAGTACTCAAGTTGTATTAGAGTGGATCTGTTAGTACTCAAGTTGTATTAGAGTAGGTCAGGAAGTACTCAAGTTGTATTAGAGTGGATCTGTAGTACACAAGTTGTATCAGAGTGGGTCTGTTAGTACTCAAGTTGTATCAGAGTAGGTCAGGAAGTACTCAAGTTGTATTAGAGTAGGTCAGGAAGTACTCAAGTTGTATTAGAGTAGGTCAGGAAGTACTCAAGTTGTATTAGAGTAGGTCAGGAAGTACTCAAGTTGTATTAGAGTAGGCCTGTAAGTACTCAAGTTGTATTAGAGTAGGTCAGGAAGTACTCAAGTTGTATTAGAGTAGGTCAGGAAGTACTCAAGTTGTATTAGAGTAGGTCAGGAAGTACTCAAGTTGTATTAGAGTGGATCTGTAGTACACAAGTTGTATCAGAGTGGGTCTGTAGTACTCAAGTTGTATCAGAGTGGGTCTGTTAGTACTCAAGTTGTATTAGAGTGGGTCTGTTAGTACTCAAGTTGTATTAGAGTGGATCTGTTAGTACTCAAGTTGTATTAGAGTAGGTCAGGAAGTACTCAAGTTGTATTAGAGTGGATCTGTAGTACACAAGTTGTATCAGAGTGGGTCTGTTAGTACTCAAGTTGTATCAGAGTAGGTCAGGAAGTACTCAAGTTGTATTAGAGTAGGTCAGGAAGTACTCAAGTTGTATTAGAGTAGGTCAGGAAGTACTCAAGTTGTATTAGAGTAGGTCAGGAAGTACTCAAGTTGTATTAGAGTAGGCCTGTAAGTACTCAAGTTGTATTAGAGTAGGTCAGGAAGTACTCAAGTTGTATTAGAGTAGGTCAGGAAGTACTCAAGTTGTATTAGAGTAGGTCAGGAAGTACTCAAGTTGTATTAGAGTAGGTCAGGAAGTACTCAAGTTGTATTAGAGTGGATCTGTAGTACACAAGTTGTATCAGAGTGGGTCTGTTAGTACTCAAGTTGTATCAGAGTAGGTCAGGAAGTACTCAAGTTGTATTAGAGTAGGTCAGGAAGTACTCAAGTTGTATTAGAGTAGGTCAGGAAGTACTCAAGTTGTATTAGAGTAGGTCAGGAAGTACTCAAGTTGTATTAGAGTAGGTCAGGAAGTACTCAAGTTGTATTAGAGTAGGTCAGGAAGTACTCAAGTTGTATTAGAGTAGGCCTGTAAGTACTCAAGTTGTATTAGAGTAGGTCAGGAAGTACTCAAGTTGTATTAGAGTAGGTCAGGAAGTACTCAAGTTGTATTAGAGTAGGTCAGGAAGTACTCAAGTTGTATTAGAGTAGGTCAGGAAGTACTCAAGTTGTATTAGAGTGGATCTGTAGTACACAAGTTGTATCAGAGTGGGTCTGTAGTACTCAAGTTGTATTAGAGTAGGTCAGGAAGTACTCAAGTTGTATTAGAGTAGGTCAGGAAGTACTCAAGTTGTATTAGAGTGGATCTGTAGTACACAAGTTGTATCAGAGTGGGTCTGTTAGTACTCAAGTTGTATTAGAGTGGGTCTGTTAGTACTCAAGTTGTATTAGAGTGGATCTGTTAGTACTCAAGTTGTATTAGAGTAGGTCAGGAAGTACTCAAGTTGTATTAGAGTGGATCTGTAGTACACAAGTTGTATCAGAGTGGGTCTGTTAGTACTCAAGTTGTATCAGAGTAGGTCAGGAAGTACTCAAGTTGTATTAGAGTAGGTCAGGAAGTACTCAAGTTGTATTAGAGTAGGTCAGGAAGTACTCAAGTTGTATTAGAGTAGGTCAGGAAGTACTCAAGTTGTATTAGAGTAGGCCTGTAAGTACTCAAGTTGTATTAGAGTAGGTCAGGAAGTACTCAAGTTGTATTAGAGTAGGTCAGGAAGTACTCAAGTTGTATTAGAGTAGGTCAGGAAGTACTCAAGTTGTATTAGAGTAGGTCAGGAAGTACTCAAGTTGTATTAGAGTGGATCTGTAGTACACAAGTTGTATCAGAGTGGGTCTGTAGTACTCAAGTTGTATCAGAGTGGGTCTGTTAGTACTCAAGTTGTATTAGAGTGGGTCTGTTAGTACTCAAGTTGTATTAGAGTGGATCTGTTAGTACTCAAGTTGTATTAGAGTAGGTCAGGAAGTACTCAAGTTGTATTAGAGTGGATCTGTAGTACACAAGTTGTATCAGAGTGGGTCTGTTAGTACTCAAGTTGTATCAGAGTAGGTCAGGAAGTACTCAAGTTGTATTAGAGTAGGTCAGGAAGTACTCAAGTTGTATTAGAGTAGGTCAGGAAGTACTCAAGTTGTATTAGAGTAGGTCAGGAAGTACTCAAGTTGTATTAGAGTAGGCCTGTAAGTACTCAAGTTGTATTAGAGTAGGTCAGGAAGTACTCAAGTTGTATTAGAGTAGGCCTGTAAGTACTCAAGTTGTGATTGTCCTCACGTTCACTTTGATCTGTGTGTGCATGTATGATCGATGTGTGCCGTGAATGTAGAAGTGAAGATAGAATCACTGGATGTTGTTTTGCCATCACAAGTTGTTCTGTCACGATGTAGCTAAATATAGTTGGCCTATCTCTGCTATCTACACCCAGTGGGGAGCGTACAATGACAGTGACCAAAGACTTGCTCCTAGAATTGCTAGCTCGTTCCTCACCACAGGATATCGTAACAAGAGATCTGTAACATTAAAACTTGGTGCAAGGTCCTATCTGATGTGCACAGTTAAATACGGAGAAGCGATGGCGGATATTTAGATTTGTAAATTAAGACCAAAGTTGATAATGGCTTGGCCAAGAGGCCGAAAGCTCAAGTTTCTAGCCCTTAAGAGGCCGAGCAATTTTCGCCCTACATTTGGAAGCATTATCCCCTTTCAGACCTTGTTATCTATGGGTAGGTAAAGGTCAGCTCTTTCCTTGGCCAACGGTTAACGAGCAGGGTGACATGTGATCAACTACTAACCGTCTTTACTCTCCCTAACTAAAGTCAGGTACCCATTAGAGTTGGGTGGACTCAGGGGTGTCTTTAAAATTCCGAAATTAAAAATACCAGTCTTCACCGAGACTCGAACCTGGGACCTCTCGGCTCGGAAGCCAAGCGCTTTACCGCTCAACCATCAGTTAAAATAAACAGATCTAATATTTTTTAACTAAAATTTAATTTTCTTGGCCTTCCGAGTAGCAAAAGCAGAAAACAGTGCATCTGTTTCTAAATTTTAAAATGTTTCTCACTCAATGAACTATACTGAAACAGACACCGAGGCATATGGAGTCAACTTTATTGAAAAGTTATGTGTGTGTCATAAAGCTTCTTAAATTATGGCAGCTTCAAGAATGACCGCTCTATTGAATAAATGATCACAGACAAAGTGAGAAACAGCATGCATGCTATCACAATATTGGAAAAACTTAATAATATAATATACGTGTCTATGATTAAAAAAACAGACATAATATGTTTTTATGAAATATAAAAAAAAACAGACTTTATATGTCTTTACGAAATATTAAAAATCAACATGGTAAACTCCCCAAAATCTTGATACGTCAGAAGCCTTATTTATTTTACACTGTCAGGGTCATTTCACATTCTAGAATATTCTAGATCTTCTCTCATCTACTTGTTGTGTATCTTGTTGTATTTTGTACTCGACAATCAACAGAACATTCATTAGCAACAGGATTTCTTTTTCCTTTGGGGAACACAAAGTAATTTCTCTCAGCATCTTTAGTACATCAAAATCAATGACTACCATTGGGATGTAAGAGCATCATTTCTTGATGAACATTGTGTTGGGCACAAACTTTTTTAGGGTCCTAGAAACTTTAGGCTCTCCCTATGGAATTTAAAAAAAAACAAAAACAACAATCATCTTGATATGCTCTTAGCAAAAACACATAAGCATTTTACCAAGTTATAGAAATCTACAACTTCTTGACCACAGCTGACAGAATCATTTAAGATCAAGTCTAAGTTGTGGTTAGCGCTGTGAACATAGTGTGCAAGCAACTACTTTTGTTGAAGCAATACTTGAAGGCCATTGTACTGTCCACTCATATTGGAAGCACCATCACCATAACCTTGCAGTTTTTGATTTAAAGTTAATGTTGATTTTTCATTACTTGGAATATTTGTTCAATCAATTCTGCAAATTTCTGGTTCTCACAAATATGAAAACAGAAATGACTCCATGACTGCTAATATTTTACGTATTCCGTCATCGGATATCACTTAACGATATCGGAAAACAACTGCCTATTTGATCAAATGTTGATCTAGCTTGAGTGTTGTCAACATTAGTCAAGAATATTGTTACAAATGAACAGGTAGAGGTCAACGTATGACCCCGGCGAGATAACACAGCAGCGGTTGTTCCCTGGAATGTACATGTATCAACAAAGACAGGATGTGACGTGTCCTTACGTGTTATTCCAGAAGGTACTAGCAATGTCCAGTGACAGATAGAGGTCACAACTTGTGACCCCGGCAAGATGACACTGCAGCCGATGTTTTCTGGAATCTACATGTATAAACAAAGACAGGATGTGACGTTTCCCCACGTGTTATTCCAGAGGATACCAGCCGTGTTTGTGCAACTTTGGACAAGCGATTAGGGACTCTATATAAGCCAGAGAGTTAATGTGAAAGTCAGTCGTATGGAGTCGTGAGTGAGCCGTTACAGTCGATACAGACTATGTAAGATGTGTGCGGCTCTGTGGAAGAGAAATGTGTACGACTCGATGCAAGTTAACTAGGGTAGAGTTAACTGGAGTGGACTACTGTCGTTAAAGTCTATACAGCGAACTACAGTGGACTTGAGCCGTTACAGTCGATACAGTCGATGTAAGACGTGTGCGGCTCTGATTCGGTAGACTTGAGTACGACTTGGTTCAGCTTTGGGAGACCTGGAGCGACACTGGGAAGTGTGTCGTTGGTCTGTTCTGTGGAATACGGCTCGAGGAAAGTTGAGAAGAGATGAATTGCAACGAAGTGAAGAGATGAATTGCAACGAAGTATAGCCAGCTAATACATCTAGCCAGAAGATTCAGAAATACGTAACAATTGGTGTCAGAAGTGGGATCTTTCTGGCTAGAATGCGTTCCACCAAACTTCTTATTGAACTTGACATGAAAGAACTTAGACAAGAGCTTCGAGAAAGAGGTCTACAGCTTAACGGAAATAAGGAAACGCTAACAGCACGTCTCAGACAAGCCCTGTTGGAGGAAGATGAGAATCCAGACACTTGCCAATTTGAAATCAAACCTAATACGATGGAGCTCCTGAGAACTTTGCAATACAAAATGAACTCGGTGAAAGAGAGCATTAAGGAGATAGAATCAGAAATCAACACCAGATTTTCTTCATTTAACAAGTTGACCAAAGCCATGAACATAAGAACAAATAAAACATCAAACGAGATTCATGATTAACGAGCTGCTGAACACCCAACATTATCAGATTGAGTCGACAGATGAAAGAGCTACACAATTGATGAACAGCGAACAATTGTCCAACCAAGAATGTGGCGATACAGAAAATTACGATAGGGATGCTGGCGATGGTTGTGCTGTCTGTGACTGTGATAGCAAACCAAACGAATGTGGCCCACAAGAAATGAAAAGAGACGGTAGCTGTTACTATTTCAACGAAAAGCAGAATGAGACCTCTGAAGAAACAATAGAAGAGACCTATAGTTTGACCGAAGCTTTAGCTACAGATAAACCTGATATGAGTACCTCAACCAGCCAAACAGATCAAGACAACGTTGGGTCTGCGTCCAAGCCTGTTGCTGTGGGCCTTAAAGACTTCTGTCTTCTATCTGCAAGTGTCTACGAGAGGAACTCGAAGCTGGATTATTGCACCCTTGCGTTTGACAAGAACTGTACGTACGTAGCTATGCAAGAAGACTGTGAATGCCAAGAAATACACCAACAAGCTCTAGACTTAACAGAAGCTTGTACAGCTATCAAGGTAGGCGTGAGAAGCCCTGGTGATAGTCAAGGAATTACAATAGAAACTGATGCTGAAGTTGATGGACCTTTGCACGTTGAATGTTATCAACCTGCCCCACAGTCGAGTCCTCCAGACTCGGATGAAGGCGATGATGTGTTTGACAACTTACCTTCAAGTGGACTTGCAGCTCATTCGCAAAGCACCCATCGAAGAATAATGCTGAAGCAACTTGTTAGATCAACAGTCTTGATGACTACAGCTATGAAGTGCAATACCTTCCTATGTGTTAAGTGGCTGCCATCAGCATTGATCGACAAGAAAGCAAGACAACGACAACGACATCAACGCAACCAAAGAAATATCAAATTGAGGAGGCGGAGAAAGCGACACATGCAGAGTGCAACGTGGATGGCTCCAACAAGATCAAGATACAAACCTACCCCTTCTCCCACTGATAGACCCCCACCTGCATTTATGAAACTCCATAGCCCATCTTGTTAGAAAACAAGCCCACCACTTCTCCCACTGATAGACTCCCACCTGCACTAATGAAACTCCACAGCCCATGTTTTTAGAAAGATTCTGTCCAGGACCATAAACGAAAGAAGAAAGCCTTACGAATCAGTTGAAAGTGTGAAGCCACTAAATAATAATTTAAGAACATTCCTCGTGAGAATAGGTTGATGAAGTATAACAGAGGTTTTAGAAGAACGCTAATTAAGTCAGAAGCAAGAAGGACAGAAAAGAAGTAGTTTAAGATGTCAGAACTGTAGTGAATAACCATCTGTGACAGAACTGTACAAGAAGATCAACCCAACATCGTACAAACCCAAGTCAGTTGCTGTTGTTTAAAAGAAGAGCATGTGAATATTGCTGTACTGTAATGAACCTGGTCATCTTTGAAGAAGCTCTGGAAAAAGATGCTTGAAAATGTAAAACTCAGCCAGTGAAGCACGAACTCGTTAGAATGCTGATGAATTTTCTTGACAAGAGTGCCCAATGTCGTCATCTGAAGGTCGATGTTTCCATACCAAGATTGATGAAAACATTTGTGAGGACCTGCTGAAAAATGAGGATTTGGCTCCCATTCTTCTATGGAAAGAAGATGGACAACTGCCAGATTGAAAGAACATCTCTGAGAAGGGGGCAACCACCAAAGCTTCCTATTTGATCGTCGATCGATTTCATCAGTATCGTGATGAAGTAGAATCTGTTCGGGACGAACAGATCTAAGAAGGGGGCAGTGTTACAAATGAACAGGTAGAGGTCAACGTATGACCCCGGCGAGATAACACAGCAGCGGTTGTTCCCTGGAATGTACATGTATCAACAAAGACAGGATGTGACGTGTCCTTACGTGTTATTCCAGAAGGTACTAGCAATGTCCAGTGACAGATAGAGGTCACAACTTGTGACCCCGGCAAGATGACACTGCAGCCGATGTTTTCTGGAATCTACATGTATAAACAAAGACAGGATGTGACGTTTCCCCACGTGTTATTCCAGAGGATACCAGCCGTGTTTGTGCAACTTTGGACAAGCGATTAGGGACTCTATATAAGCCAGAGAGTTAATGTGAAAGTCAGTCGTATGGAGTCGTGAGTGAGCCGTTACAGTCGATACAGACTATGTAAGACGTGTGCGGCTCTGTGGAAGAGAAATGTGTACGACTCGATGCAAGTTAACTAGGGTAGAGTTAACTGGAGTGGACTACTGTCGTTAAAGTCTATACAGCGAACTACAGTGGACTTGAGCCGTTACAGTCGATACAGTCGATGTAAGACGTGTGCGGCTCTGATTCGGTAGACTTGAGTACGACTTGGTTCAGCTTTGGGAGACCTGGAGCGACACTGGGAAGTGTGTCGTTGGTCTGTTCTGTGGAATACGGCTCGAGGAAAGTTGAGAAGAGATGAATTGCAACGAAGTGAAGAGATGAATTGCAACGAAGTATAGCCAACTAATACATCTAGCCAGAAGATTCAGAAATACGTAACAATATAAAGGCGCGGATTGGATCTTCTTAATTAAGTTTTTATGTTACTGTTTTGTTCCCAACACATCTTGTTTTGAATCTGTTGGTTGAGGTAAGTGGTTGTGTTTTGGGGGCAGGGGGGTTCGTAAGAGGTTCTTCTAACAATAGATCATACATTGAGATCAAATCTATCACTGCTAAGAAATATGACCATGAAATAAAAGGTTGTTGCATGCTTAAGTTAAGGGGACATCCATAATGCGATGAAAAACTTTCCGACATAAGTTTTCAACTTCTACAAGATGCTCCTTATTTACTTCATCCACCGTTCTCAGTTATTACTGGTGCTAAACAGCTCTTTGTAATTGCGACCAATCTTTGAATACTCCTTTTCATACATTTTCTTGGGAGCGTCCACTGAACAACCAGCATTGCTGACAGTAACAGACATTCAGTATTCGGGAGTAACACAACGATAACAGAGGTAGTATTAAACCGCTGTTGGTTTAATGTAGACAAAGGTGCTGAGACAAAGGTGCTAAAACCCGACCACATGTTTGTTTGTTCTTCGGTATCATCCCCAAGATCTCCTGGGAGCCCAAATTGATCATAAGTCGTGGGCCCAAGCGCAATGAATCCCATGGATGCCACGTTGTTGCTCATATGCCGTGCAGGTGACGTCAGTAACAGATCTCTGGGGTTTTCTTTCATCCCCGCCAGTGCAGTGAACTCGGTTCCATTAAACATCATAACGGGAGTTCTGTTGCGCTTTCCTGTTGGTCAGTTTGACTTCTCCACGTTGAAGTTGAGAGAGTTCTCCAGGGGACAATGTACCTAACTTTTAAAATTAAAAAATGCGAATGAAGTTTTAAAAAAATCGTTTTAACAAAATAATTATTGCTGGTAAATTTATTTTTATAATCCATCTTGTATATTTTCGAGACAACAGAGTGTATATCTTAGTTCGGATGTTTTTCACTTTATTTTACCAGCTCCAGAAAAAAATCCTTTTTTTTCTTTGATATTGATGCGATTCCTGTTCTGCCTGCAACATAATACTCAAAGAGCTTCAAGGACTTTTTTTTAGTGCAAACGGTTGCATAAGTAGTGCAAAGTGTAGTGCTAAAAGTCAGATTAAAGTAGTGCTTCAAGTAGGGCTAAGTGTAATGCTACATACTGGGCTAATTGTAGTGTTACACTTAGAGCCCAGAATAGTACCCGAGTAGAACAATGTAGTTAAACTTTATGTTTCTTTGTTAAACCATTTGAGACTACCGGAATTAGAAAAGCATTAATTGTGATAATTTATATTTATGTAAGTAATTCCATTTTAAGTATTTGAAACACTGAAGCGCAGCGTGGGATCATTGTGATCTCTGGGTACATAAAAATAGATTTAAAATGTTACAGTAGGGCTATACAGTGGGCCACAGCTTTGCTGCAGTAAGATTCCTTGTGCCAATAAATGGATCGTATCTTGTTATATATTATGTTGGACCTCAGTTAAGAAATTAAGCGTATTCTGCAATTTAGTGGGCCGCACTGTATTCAATATAATTGTGTTCTTTTAATCTTTCATGACTTGAAGAGTGAGTTCTGAGTCCTTATTATGTACACATGTTTCACGTCACCTCCAGTTCAATGGGTACATCCAGTCTTTAAACCTATTTCGTGAAAAGAGTCCATAAAAGTACTCAGAGTAGCTGTACCTGCCTTAACATGCTCAGAGCAGTACTCCTTCAAATAAACCTAAGGGAAGAAACTCAACGAAGGCAGACTTTATTCAGTGGACATCACAAAAACATAATAACAAGTTCTGCCTTGATGACAGCTTCTTACTCAAGCTCCTAGACGTAGGCGAAACCACAGACCTATATATATTATACCTAGACTAGACTCACGATCACTTAACACTACACAAAGTTTCATGGTGAAGTGTCAACATCCTTCTCTTACATCTATCCATGACTTGTATCGTGTGATTGTCAAAAGAGCTGAGCTCTTGGCGTGTAAGCCTGCTTGAACCAACCGTTCTGTCTGGAAGAGATGCAAGTCAATGCCTTTGTAAGCCTGCTTGAACCAACCGTTCTGTCTGGAAGAGATGCAAGTCAATGTCTTTGTAAGCCTGCTTGAACCAACCGTTCTGTCTGGAAGAGATGAAAGTCAATGTCTTCGAGCTCTTGGCGTGTAAGCCTGCTTGAACAACCGTTCTGTCTGGAAGAGATGCAAGTCAATGCCTATGTAAGCCTGCTTCAACAACCGTTCTGTCTGGAAGAGATGCAAGTCAATGCCTATGTAAGCCTGCTTGAACAACCGTTCTGTCTGGAAGAGATTCAAGTCAATGCCTATGTAAGCCTGCTTGAACCAACCGTTCTGTCTGGAAGAGATGCAAGTCAATGCCTATGTAAAGCATTGCTATTTCTGATATATCTGGAACTCCGGGCGCATGGACTAGAATGCATGACCCAAGGCCGAGTACACCGGGAACCTCGGACATTTTCCTGTGTTGTACCAAACTAACCGTGCAGGACTCGCCATTAGTGTAACGGTCCCTTGAGGAACGCTGCATGGATTATCGATAGATACGTGGAAGCTCTCTTTCAACTCCGCACCGTGCAATGGGAAAGCTCTCGCATTCCCTTGGACACTCCCACAGGAGTTTTGTTTTGCTATTCATTTAGCCTAATCACTTCCTCTAGCGATCGTTTCCACCCGAGTGCCACGTTGAGGCAGAATAGCGTACTCGGGATGACTTTTATCTAACAGCGCCTTAGTACGCGTAGGGGCAGAGTTATAACAGTACACAGAGTAGCAGTCCCTGAAAGTGCGTAGAGAAACATTCTCTGCATCATGCCTTGCATTATATTCTCCTTACCTAACAGATCTACCTTGGAGATTGTTGACTAAACTGGTACCAGACATGGGACACTCCAACATTAAATGTTTCATAATTTCTAGAAACCGTGCGGAGCGAGGGGGTGGGGCTTTTAGACTAAGACTAAGACTGCTTTATTGATCCTTACGGAAATTTGTTGTGATTACAAGGACTCTTTTCTCATATAAAGACAACACAACAGAAAAATACACATAAATACAACAGACAACATAAAGAGTTCATTCAGCGACTACACACAGGTATCTTGTTGCATTTCATGTTCCCTGATTAATGACTGGCGGTGATAGAGTCTGACCAAGTGAGGTAAGAACGAGTTTTTGTACCGCTCCGTTCTTGTTTTGATTGACAGCAGTCGCCCACTTCGCGACGACCTGACGTAGTTCTGATGGAGCGGATGGCCGTTGTCTTCCAAGATGTTTTCGATTTTTCTTAGGCACTTTTGTTCAAAAAGTTCCTTTAAATGTGGTAATGTTGTAATGTAATTTTTGATGCTTTTTAATGATATTTTCTAGACGTCGCAACAGTTTAGATGAGGCGTTGCCTTGCCAACAAGTTATTCCGTATGTTAGCAGATTTTGTATAGTCGCGCCGTAAAAAGTCTCAAGGATCTTCTTGTTTAGTTTAAAGCTATTGAGTTTGTATAGAAAAAAGAGTCGCTGGGCTGTTTTCTTTGTCAGAGTTCCAAGGTGGTCTTCTCATGAAAGCTTGTTGTTGATGATAACGCCTAGATATTGTTATAACCCTATTGGCGGCGCAAAAGGGTTAACTATAGGCCCAGCTGACACACACGTGAATCACTCAGGTCAGCGGGGCCATGGACAAGGGACAGTACTACGAATACACGATTACACGCAAATATGACCAATGTTATGGTCATGTGATTGAAATCCTGCGTGTACGAGGACACAGTGTGTAGGAAAGCGGCAGTTCAAGACCGGAGAGCGTCGAGACCGGGACTGTTAGTCGGCCATGAAGTCGGTCCTGGTTGAGTCCTCATGTGTTGATGTACAAGTCCAGAAAGAGAGACAGTAGAGTTTTGCACGGTGATGTACAGTGACATTTTAGTTGTTGATGTGTTTGATGCCAATTGTCTAGTATTGGCTGTTATCTACTTATTCACTCATTATTAAAGTACCCGATATTGTGGAGCTCTTGTTGTCAAGCTCTTGATGTGTTGATGTGTTGTGTTGTGTTTAGCAGTGTTTACGGAAGGCCTGATTAGGAGAGAGAGAATCGTAACACTGGTGTCTTGATGTGGGATTTCCTATGGCTTCTGTAAAACTGCTAGATGAACTGAATCTGAAAGAACTGAAACAATAGCTGAAATGGCGAGGACTGAAGTACTACGAAAGGAACAACGAAACTCTTAAAGAACGTCTCCGGCAAGCCCTTGTGGATGAAGAGGAAGATCCATACACGTACCTCTTTGAACTCAAACCCGATGTTGTAGAGCTCTTGATCACCTTTCAAGAGCAGATGTTGGCTGGCTTTCAGAATGTGATCAAGGGTGACTCGCAGAAAGAAACAGGTGAAGAAACAAGAGAAGAGACCGAGACCAATAGTTCAACCAACGCTTTTGCTACAGACGTCCATGACGTGAGTGCCTCCATCAGCCAGATAGAACAAGACAACGTCGTGTCTTTCCCCAAGCTCGTAGCTGAGGACATTAAAGACATCTGTCAATCTGCCAGTGCTGATGAGAGGAACTCAAATCTTGATAACTGCACCCAGATGTTTGGCAAGAACGTTATGTGTCGAGCTCCGCAGGGAGAACGCCAACTCCAAGAAACCCATCGGCAAGGTCTGCACCCAATAGACGTTTGTCCTGCTGACGAGACCATAGTGAGAAGCCCTGATGATGGTCAAGTAAGTGAACTGGAGCCTGATGCTGAAGATGAGAGTCCTTCGCAAGTGGAGTGCTGCCAACTTACTCCACTAGTTTGCCCTCCGGACAAGCCTGAAGATGATGTGTGCCACTATTTCCCCTCCTGTGGACCTGATACCCATTCCCAAAACCCATCTCTTGAAAGCCCTAAGAAACAACGTGATAGGCCAACGATCTTGGTGACCCCAGTCCTGACATCTTATCCCTCCCCATGTGCTGGCTGGCTGCCTTCAGTAGTGAGCGACCGAAGAAGGCGATGGTTGCTGAATCCAAAGTGGATGGCGATGCAACCACGACGTCTGTGCAACCAGGTGAAGGTCAACTGGAGTAGGAGAAAGAGACATACGCAGAATACAAAGCAGATGGCTCCATCGGGATGGCAATATAAGCCCATTGTCGCCCCCACCGATAGACCTCCTCCTGCATCGATTCACCTCCACTGCCTATGTCGTGTGATAGATTTTGTCCGGGACGGACAAATCTGAGAAGGGGGCAGTGTTATAACCCTATTGGCGGCGCAAAAGGGTTAACTATAGGCCCAGCTGACACACACGTGAATCACTCAGGTCAGCGGGGCCATGGACAAGGGACAGTACTACGAATACACGATTTCACGCAAATATGACCAATGTTATGGTCATGTGATTGAAAGCCTGCGAGTACGAGGACACAGTGTGTAGGAAAGCGACAGTTCAAGACCGGAGAGCGTCGAGACCGGGACTGTTAGTCGGCCATGAAGTCGGTCCTGGTTAAGTCCTCATGTGTTGATGTACAAGTCCAGAAAGAGAGACAGTAGAGTTTTGTACGGTGATGTACAGAGTGACATTTTAGTTGTTGATGTGTTTGATGCCAATTGTCTAGTATTGGCTGTTATCTACTTATTCACTCATTATTAAAGTACCCGATATTGTGGAGCTCTTGTTGTCAAGTTCTTGATGTGTTGATGTGTTGTGTTGTGTTTAGCAGTGTTTACGGAAGGCCTGATTAGGAGAGAGAGAATCGTAACAATATTTATATTCCTTTACTTGTTCTATAGAGGTAGTGTTTATTTGCAGTTCACGTATAGTTTGTTTTTTCTTTCTAAAATCTATTATAAGTTCTTTAGTTTTTGTGACATTCAGTTCTAGAAAGTTGTCAGTGCACCAGTTTGTAAACTCTTCTATCGAGCTTCGATACTGAGTTTTGTCTCCTGAAATAAGACCGACTATGGCAGTATCACCAGCGAATTGAATGAGTTTCAATTTTGTTTCAATGAAAGGCTTAGATTGCAATAACTGAAGGGGACGACTTAACGAACACAGATGTTTATCGACATGGGGACATAACACGTATATAATTCAACGTCAGCACAGCATCTTCATCAGCTCTAGACTTGGGAGGAACTTCGTTCTCTTCTTCCTAATGTCAACTTCCTTCTCAGTCTAGTCTCTAATAGTGCACACCTTCTCAGTCTAGTCTCCAATAGTGCACACCTTCTCAGTCTAGTCTCTAATAGTGCGCACCTTCTCAGTCTAGTCTCTAATAGTGCGCACCTTCTCAGTCTAGTCTCTAATAGTGCGCACCTTCTCAGTCTAGTCTCTAATAGTGCACACCTTCTCAGTCTAGTCTCTAATAGTGCACACCTTCTCAGTCTAGTCTCTAATAGTGCGCACCTTCTCAGTCTAGTCTCTAATAGTGCGCACCTTCTCAGTCTAGTCTCTAATAGTGCAAACCTTCTCAGTCTAGTCTCTAATAGTGCAAACCTTCTCAGTCTAGTCTCTAATAGTGCGCACCTTCTCAGTCTAGTCTCTAATAGTGCGCACCTTCTCAGTCTAGTCTCTAATAGTGCGCACCTTCTCAGTCTAGTCTCTAATAGTGCACACCTTCTCAGTCTAGTCTCTAATAGTGCACACCTTCTCAGTCTAGTCTCTAATAGTGCGCACCTTCTGCACTAGCTCGGATGGCGGTGTGCATGGCAAGGTTATAACAATATGAAATGGAATTGTATTTTACCCTTTCTCTGCGAAGTAGGAAGCGACATTGAGCTATATTTAATGGCTATCACTCCAAAGGCTATTTATCTTAGTCTTTGCTTTGTTTGTCCCCGATATCCCCTTGTCTTTACATTCGATAAGATGCTCGCGACTTTGTCGATGATTGCTGGCTTACAGACCATCTGAATTAGTTATATCTTTTGAAGTCAGAAGTCAGCCGATGGATGAATGTAGATGCAAGTAAAACAACAACATCTAAGTAGCTGTAGCTCAAAGTAATCGATGCAGTAGCTCAATGCAGACGTGACCTTAACCTTCGAGCACTTGTGTAACAAGAAGATATTAAACTAACATTCAAGACTTACTTATGCAGAATTGAGACTGTCTGACTGGAGATACAATTATAGAATTGGGTTCTAGATTGTCGGACTGAAGATATAAGAATAAAATAGACTTTTAGACTGTTTAACTGGAGCTACAATGGAAGAATTGACTTTTAGACTGTTTAACTGGAGCTACAATGGAAGAATTGACTTTTAGACTGTTTAACTGGAGCTACAATGGAAGAATTAACATTTAGACTGTTTAACTGGAGCTACAATGGAAGAATTGACTTTTAGACTGTTTAACTGGAGCTACAATGGAAGAATAGACATTTAGACTGTTTAACTGGAGCTACAATGGAAGAATTGACATTTAGACTGTTTGATTGGAGATGCAATTGAAGAATTGAGCTTAAAGACAGTCCGAAAGCACATATTTGCACTAGTAGTCACTGGCTGTTATTGTGCATGTTTGATCAAAGTATTAAAATAAAGGCACGCATAAGCATTTTTTAATGAGCTCGTGATTAAATAGTTGTTTTGTTTCAATCTCTGATATATTTGTACAATGAAACTGACTGACTCATTGATCACGAAATCTCTTAAACTGCTGTACGTAGCCGCATCAAATTTCGTACACATTTACTTCCTAGGTGCTCACTTAGACACAGTTTTACCCCCTAGGTGCTCACTAAGACACAGTTTTACCTGCTAGATGCTCACTAAGACACAGTTTTACCTCCTAGATGCTCACTAAGACACAGTTTTACCTCATAGGTGCTCACTAAGACACAGTTTTACCTGCTAGGTGCTCACTAAGACACAATTTTACCTCCTAGGTGCTCACTAAGACACAGTTTTACCTCCTAGGTGCTCACTAAGACACAATTTGTCATTTCGCTACATTTAATAGGGATGAGATAAACGATTACAATTAATAAAACAATATTGATATTTCTTTTTATTTATTGAACAAAATAGAAAATAAATGTAGAAAGGGGAACTTGAATGTGGCATTCCTTTGGGCCTTAGGAAAATGCTCTTTTTCTAGGCCTGAAACTGATGCTCAGGTTAAAGAAAACAAAATGTGGGTTCCAGAGAGCGAAAACAGAGAGAATAGGGCCGTAAATGTTATCGCAACAGATACACTTATTCACTGGATAAAAAAGTATGTTAGGTTGATCGTTAAAATGTGGCCCGTTTATTACAATTAAAAAAAAAAGAAGCGATGTGTTCCGGACATAATTATCAATATAAAGCCTGGGAACAAATCAACGGGCGTAGCCGGCGTGTACTGTTAGTAAACAATATAAATTACAAAGGAGCGAAAATCATTTGAAACATCTAGCCAAATATTTTCTCTCTTGTAATGCAAGAAGCCACTAAAAATGTGAGTGATAAAAATAACAAAGTTAAAGATGTATCTCTTCGTCCCAGACACAATGAAACGGTACAGTTGGAATGCAATGAAGCCATTTAGCTGGGTGACGTTATTTATGTCTATTATATATATATCAGTTCAGCCTCAAGATGCATGAATATAGACACTGCCCCTAGAAACATTGGAGCACTTCTTTGAACCAGATCTCTTGTATACGTCATTAGCGGTTTTTTTCCCCCACTTCATTTTTGGATCATTCTTTGATTGTTGACTGCTGCTCTTCTGGAATACAAATGTATGCACACTGTTCGTAACTCTAAAGTTTTATCACAGTTATCTTTTCTTTGTTTACACTTTTAGTTGTGAGATCTGCTCTACGTTCTTTAATCAATAAAATGAGAAAATGAAGAGACGAAGACAGGGAGAGATGTGGTGGCGTTATAATTGGACCTAGAGCAAAACGTAAGAAAATGAAAAGAGGAAGATTGGTTGAGATTTGGAAAGAAATAGACACAATAAGACATCTCTAGGACGCCATGTAGAAATAATAAAACAAGAAAACCATGAAATATTTTTAAATAACAAAGCTTATATTAAGTATTATTAAGTATAGTTGTATCAGCTAGTTTGGATCGGTCATGCAATTACATTTGTAATGGATATAGACTAACAACAATAAATCTGTGCGATTAGAAATATTTTTTACCAATTGTATTTGTTTAGCGCAATATCATCCTTTTAGCTTTGTCAATACGCTATGATTGAAGGTTCAAGCTTCCTCAAGGGGACTAATTCTACTTATACCACCACATTTGTCAATTACAAGTTTTCTTCCTTGTTCGATACCGAAAAAAATATTACCAATACTTAATTGACTAATTGGTTAATATTTTTTTTTTATGGATTCTTGTTTTGTCAGGTACAATAAATAATTGTGCAAAATTTCAACTTTATCCGAGATTTGGTTTGGGAGAAATAACGTTTACAAACTTTTTACCACAGTTGATAGAAGCTGTATAATTATTGTGTGTAAAAAGGAAGTGAATTTAGACAAATTAAATGACACAAAACTAATGAGATGGTTTATATCAATCTGTACACCGGATACCCCAAAAGCGATCTATTTATGGATGAGCCTCCATGAATGAGAATCCCAGTGTCAATCAAAATGTTTCTAAAAATGTACTGACTTCATTTGGTGGTTTGAACACGCATATTTGCCGTTTTACGACTGAATGAGGCCGACTAACTTATATCAGACTTAATAAGTGATTGGTCTCAAGTTCAATAAGAGTCTACAAGCTTCATTTGCTGTTTAAAAACAAAATCCATGGTATCGATCATTTCTTGTTCACTTCCTCGCTCATTGAAACAGAAATAAATACTCTCAGAAATTGACTATCACTTTGTAAATTGACTATCACCTCTTAATTCACTATCACCTCTTAATTTCACTATCACCTCTTATTTTGACATAAAGGTATACTGAAAGTAATATTATTTTCAAGAGAAGTAAACTATGAAAGATTCTGAATACACATTCAAAGTGAGATTGCTAACTTGAGCCTTACCACTGCTGCTAATTCTCCTTGTTTGGAGTGATAGTCTCACAGATACACTAAATAAGGTCAAATCTTCTAATGTAATCATTGAATCCGAGATGTATTAAGTTGATCAAATTTCATAAACATGGAAGCAGAATACAAACAAGTATCATAAGAATGTTAGAATATTTCACCGGACTGTTAAGACCTAACTATTGTTACATTAGTATAACAATATTTCTCTTGGGCGGATGTAAGAAATATGTGTATATAAAAGGACATTCTCAATGTACATATATGAGACTCGTCGTAACTCGTGGAATAACTCAATTTACGCATGTGAATTTCTCTATAAATCATGGATTCATTTATATTTACGGAATATATCCATCAGGTACTACTGTACCGACTTTAAGGTGCGCAGAAAAAGAGTTAATCCCATGATTGATAGTGTTGTCCACAAGTTTCAAGTTAGTCCCTTCCACGTCGGAAACAATTTGTCAAAATAGATCGCTCTAGTCACAGTCTCTGTGTGACCTCCCCATCCAGTCCCCCCACACTTTCAGTTGTTGCATGATCTTTTCACATTGATTCTTCTGATCGCTACACGCTAGAAGGATTTAGTTTTTGCGTCTCACATCATTGGGAGAGTTTGAGTTTTCTGTGTCAATAGAATATCCCGAGTGAGCCACGCTTTACCTCTTTGTATCCAAAGAAGTACTGGTAAAATGAAAAGTAGTTTCTAGATCAAGAAAGTTACGGGGAACTAAGACCCTATCTAACTAGGTTACCTCTCTAAATAATCTACATCAGTGTTTCTCAAACTGGGGTCCGCGAGACGACGAAAGGGTCAGCTAAAAGATGAACATTTCATACTATTAAAAATTAAAAGACAGTTAATCTGTTTGGATAACTTGAATAATCAACTCGCCCATTTCTACTTTTTGTTGTGTCTATGACGTGCTATTCTATGACGTGCTATTCTATAACGTGCTATTCTATGACGTGCTATTCTATGACGTGCTATTCTATGACATGCTATTCTATGACGTGCTATTCTATGACGTGCTATTCTATGACGTGCTATTCTATGACGACCTAAATCGAAGATTTGAAGACATTCTTCACTCGAATGTACCCGACTTTGTGTTGAACCCTTTTGCACGTGAACATATTCACAAACGAAAAAACTGTGACCACTATTTCACCAAGGATACCAAAAGTTCTTCATTACGGGTCATTGTAAAGAAGTTCCAGTCTTCGTATTTGGTACAACGTGAGTTCATTGCCTTTCCTTCATGAATCTGATCACAATGAAACGTGTGCTCTTTGAGTCAGGCATCAAGAAAACTTATACAATCTTTGAGTCAGGCATCAAGAAAACTTATACAATCTTTGAGTCAGGCATCAAGAAAACTTATACAATCTTTGAGTCAGGCATCAAGAAAACTTATACAATCTTTGAGTCAGGCATCAAGAAAACTTATACAATCTTTAAGTCAGGCATCAAGAAAACTTATACAATCTTTGAGTCAGGCATCAGGAAAACTTATACAATCTTTGAGTCAAGCATCAGGAAAACTTATACAATCTTTGAGTCAGGCATCAAGAAAACTTATACAATCTTTGAGTCAGGCATCAGGAAAACTTATACAATCTTTGAGTCAGGCATCAAGAAAACTTATACAATCTTTGAGTCAGGCATCAGGAAAACTTATACAATCTTTGAGTCAGGCATCAGGAAAACTTATACAATCTTTGAGTCAGGCATCAAGAAAACTTATACAATCTTTGAGTCAGGCATCAGGAAAACTTATACAATCTTTGAGTCATGCATCAATAAAACATACAATCTTTGAGTCAGGCATCAAGAAAACTTATACAATCTTTGAGTCAGGCATCAAGAAAACTTATACAATCTTTGAGTCAGGCATCAGGAAAACTTATACTGTTCTGTAGTCACAGATTAATAATAAATTACTGTAGACGTTACTAATTAATAATGATAATAACGAGACTGTCTTTATCAAGGTAGGCATATATAACTAACTTTTATTTCCGTCCGATTCTTTGCTTTCGCATAAAACATAAACAACAAACAATGACGTAATATCTTCTAATATTAACACATCCTTCCTTTTGAAGCTATCATCACATCCTTCCTTTTAAAGTTCTTAATACTTATATTTACAAGGAATTTTGACAACTCGACCACTTCTGGTTGTCTTGACCGGCACAGCAAGTTCTCTAGACGTCTGTTTCTTTTGTTCTAACAGTTTGCTGTTCATTGTCTTCGTCGGTGTCATAGTACCCAGAGATGTCTTCTTCGTAGCTCTTGTTTAAAAACCGTTGATTTCGTCTGTATGTTTTCCCATCATTTGTCTTTATGATGTAAGATCTGGGTGATGGATGTTTCTTAATGACGACTGCTTTCTGCCATGTTTGTCCTAGACGAACTCTCACCTTCTCCCCGACAGAGTAGTCTTTAGGTAACCTTGCTTTTGAATCGTATTTCACTTTGCTTTTCCTCTGTCGTTCGTTGAGTAGTGTCTCTGCATTTTCAGCTACCGATGGTTTCAATAGTTTGGGATCAGTTGGAATGATGTCCCTGAGTCTTCTACTCATCAGCAGTTGTGATGGCGAATAAAGCAGTTTGCTTATCGGAGTATTTCTATACTCGAGCATAGCGAGATATGGATCTTTCCCACTTTTGTATGCTTTGTTAAATATCTGCTTTACGATACCAACATACACTTCACTTTGTCCATTTGATTGAGGGTACCTGGGACTTGATGTTGTTATCTTGAAACCCCATTCAGAAGCAAACTCTCTATATTGATAGCTATTGAATGGCATATTGTCGCTCACTATTTCTTCTGGTATGCCATGTCTAGCAAAAATACCTTTCATTGCCCTGATAACACATTCTGCTGTTTTGTTCTCCATTCGTTTTATTTCAGGGTATTTAGAGAAATAGTCCACAACAAGCAAATAGTCATTGTTTCGCCATTCAAACAAATCTGTCGCAACCTTTTTCCATGGTCTGTCTGGTACAGCATATGGTAGCAATTTTTCCTTCACATTATTTCTTTTGAACGTTGCACATGTTGCGCATTTCATTATTGTCGAAAAAATATCTTTGGACAATCCTGGCCAAAACACACTCTGTTTTGCCTCGGATCTAGTTTTCTCAAGACCAAAATGACCTATGTGTAACTTGTCGAGAATTTCATTTCTCATACTTGAAGGAATTATAATTCTGTTCTCATAAAACAATATTCCATTCTCTTCATGAATACTGTCTTTAAATGACCAATACACTTTCACTGTTTCATGAACTTGAGTTTTTATCTTTGGCCAACCTTTTCTGACATAATTCATTACAAGTTTTAATTTAGCATCAGATTCAGTTTTCCTTCTAGTTTCAATAATCTTCTGATCACTTCCCGGAAACTGTGCTGTTGCGCTATAAATTCTCATAACCATGTCATCATTTGAATTTGATTGTTCTTGACCATTGATGTACGCACGCGATAACGTATCAGCTATTTGCATTTTTGAACCTGGAGTGTAAGTTACTGTTAATTGATATCTCAACAGTCTTAACATCATCAACTGAAGTCTTGGTGAAATCTTATGTAAAGGCTTAGTCACAATAGTTTGCAAAGGTTTGTGATCTGATTGTACAGTCACAGTTCTTCCAAAAATATAATGGTGAAAATGTTCAGCTGCAAACACTATAGCTAACATTTCCTTTTCTATTTGTGCATATCTACACTCTGTTTCTGTCAATGATCTTGACGTATACGCAACTGGTTTATCTTCTTGCATTAAACATGCTCCCAACCCTTTAGAAGAAGCGTCACACTGAATAGTAACTGGCTTTTCAGGGTTAAACAATTGCAGAACTGGAGCTTCACTAAGTGTTTTCTTTATTAGTTGGAAAGCATTTTCTTGCTCTGCATTCCACTGCCACAATACATCTTTCTTTAGCAATTCACGCAATGGACTGGTAATTGTTGACATGTTTGGAATGAAACTTGACAGAAAGTTCAACATCCCTAGCAGTCTTTGAATTCCTGTTCGATCTGTTGGTGCTGGCATCTCCATTATTGCTTTGATTTTAGCTGGATCTGGACGAATACCATCTGCTCCAATTTGTCTTCCGAGATAATTAACACCAGAAAGTTTATATTGTATCTTGTTCTTGTTGAACTTTACATTGTTCTTTCTAGCTCTCTCCAGAACATTTTCAAAAATTTGATCATGTTCTTTTTCATCTTTTGCTGCAATCAGCATGTCATCTGACATGATATGTACACATGGTATGTCTCCGAATACTTGATAAGCACGTTTCTGTAATACTTCACTAGCTGAGGATATACCAAAAGGCATTCTCAAGAATCTGTATCTTCCAAACGGAGTATTGAATGTACATAAATAAGAGCTTGGTTCATCCAACTCCACTTGCCAATATGCATCCTTTTGATCAAGTATACTAAACAGTTTTGCTGCTCCCAGTAAACTATTGTTTTGATCAAATGTTGGTATAGTGAAATGTTCTCTCATTATATATTTGTTAAGTTCTCGGGGATCTAAACACAACCTCAAAGAATTATCTTTCTTCTTTGCTATAACCAAGTTATGAACCCATTCTGTTGGTTCATCAACTTCTGTGATCACTCCATCTTGTTGCATTTGTGTGAGTTTTCTTTTCAATTCTTCATAGAGTGATGGTGCAACTCTGCGCGCACATTGAATAACTGGTTTTGCATCTGACGTCAGTTTAATGTGATACTTCATGTCAGAGGTTCGACTTTTATATATATATATATATACTGCTGCTGCTATGCTCTGCTTGTCTCTTGTCTTGTTGTGTTTCTTAACTTGGTTCCTGTGGCTCACTAGGGGTTTCTTGAATATTAAATAATACTTGCTTGGTACTTTCTTGGTTACTCAATTATAATTCAATACTTGCTTAACTCAAATACGAACACTTAATATACATCAACTCTAACTCCTTATATTCATGAATATCGATAATACTTTAATACTTAATAAAGCACACAATTATATCACTCTTATGAAATACACAAAACACCAGTCCATCAACTTATAAATATATAAATGCATAAATACCAGTCCAGGAAGTAAACGTCCAACCTTCCTGGACCGGGAGCAAGACCTTACTGACCTAACACATTCTCTCGCACATTCAACGAAGACTTAATCACTCAGTTCACAACACGTGCAACACTTCGCATTCATAACAAGGGGATATAACAATCATACCAAATATCAAACTAACATTCATTCTCGCCATACCTCTCCCTGACACTTCATTTTGTATGTACCGAGTCCTTCGAATACTTGCTTATATTTTTTCATCAACACTTGTGGAACTTCATTTTGTTGCTTGACATCGTGTACTTCGACATTAGAACAGCTACTTTTTTTACTTTTCTGAAAGCGAAGAATGTAATTGTGCTTCCATCTACCATGTGGCAGGGTCAATGCTGAAGGTTTTCAAAGAAGTTTCGAAGGTGTCTCTGAAGCGTTTTCTATCTCCACCTTGTGATCGCTTCCCATCCTTTAATTTGTACCTAAAGGGATATAATAATATATCATTATTTAGAGTTAGACTACTCTCGGTGTGCAAAGTTAAGACTCTGCTTTGTAAAACATAAGAACTACTTTCAATGTGAAGTCTTGATGAAATAGATTTTAGACCATGAAGTAGCCAAAAAAGTTAATACTTTCCCAGTCTTTGAATGTGGTCTAATGATAAAACACTGCAAGCTAGAGTTACATAATGTGCTCTCATTTTATCTGCAGTCAAATATGTTCATCGAAATGAAGAGCTGATTTTAAGAAGACAGAAAATAAGATGAAATGTTCATTTAGAAGACTAACAGCGGTAATAGCTTTCCATGACGAGATAATATGCTGATGAATCTTCAGTGATTTGAGCTTACAATTTAGAACTTCACCGTCTGTCTACACGTGACACTTGTCGGAAAGATAGGGATCGATGTTTGTTGCATTGCATCATGTCAATATTTAACAGTTTAAGAAAGTTTTTATGTGCAACATCTTCACTCTCAATACAGTGACCATGCGGAATAGTTGTATTTCAAGATACTTCACAGACATGACTTTTACTAAGTGGTAACTACAACTACAACAAATATTTTTGGACTCTGCGAGAACATTAGTCACTACTTCTACTACAACTACTTCTACTACAGCTACTTCTACTACAGCCACTTCTACTACAGCCGCGTCTAATACAACTGCGTCTACTACAGCTATTTCTACTACAGCTACTTCTACTACAGCTACTTCTACTACAGCCACTTCTACTACAGCTACTTCTACTACAGCCACTTCTACTACAGCCGCGTCTATTACAACTGCGTCTACTACAACTACGTCTACTAAAGCTACTTCTACTACAGCTACTTCTACTACAGCTACTTCTACTACAGCCGCGTCTATTACAACTGCGTTTACTACAACTACGTCTACTACAACTACGTCTACTACAGCCACTTCTACTACAGCCACTTCTACTACAGCTACTTCTACTACAGCCACTTCTACTACAGCCGCGTCTATTACAACTGCGTCTACTACAACTACGTCTACTAAAGCTACTTCTACTACAGCTACTTCTACTACAGCTACTTCTACTACAGCCGCGTCTATTACAACTGCGTTTACTACAACTACGTCTACTACAACTACGTCTACTACAGCCACTTCTACTACAACCACGTCTACTACAGCTACTTCTACTACAGCCGCGTCTATTACAACTGCGTCTACTACAACTACTTCTACTACAACTACGTCTACTACAACCACTTCTACTACAACTACGTCTACTACAACCACTTCTACTACAACCACGTCTACTACAGCCACTTCTACTACAACTACGTCTACTACAACCACTTCTACTACAACTACGTCTACTACAACCACTTCTACTACAACTACGTCTATTACAACCACGTCTACTACAACCACGTCTACTACAACCACGTCTACTACAACCACGTCTACTACAGCCACTTCTACTACAACTACGTCTACTACAACTACGTCTATTACAACCACGTCTACTACAACCACGTCTACTACAACTACGTCTATTACAACCACGTCTATAACAACTACGTCTACTAAAACTACGTCTACTACAACCACTTCTACTACAACTACGTCTACTACAACCACGTCTACTACAACTACGTCTACTACAACACGTCTATTAAAACCACGTCTACTACAACTACGTCCACTACAACTACGTCTATTACAACCACGTCTACTACAACTACGTCTATTACAACCACGTCTATAACAACTACGTCTACTACAACTACGTCTACTACAACTACGTCTACTACAACTACGTCCACTACAACTACGTCCACTACAACCACTTCTACTACAACTACGTCTACTACAACCACTTCTACTACAACTACGTCTACTACAACCACTTCTACTACAACTACGTCTACTACAACCACTTCTACTACAACTACGTCTATTACAACCACGTCTGCTACAACCACGTCTACTACAACTACGTCTACTACAACCACTTCTACTACAACTACGTCTTTTACAACCACGTCTACTACAACTACGTCTACTACAACCACGTCTATTACAACCACGTCTACTACAACTACGTCTATTAAAACCACGTCTACTACAACTACGTCTACTACAACCACGTCTACTACAACCACGTCTACTACAACTACGTCTACTACAACCACTTCTACTACAACTACGTCTACTACAACTACGTCTACTACAACTACGTCCACTACAACTACGTCCACTACAACCACTTCTACTACAACTACGTCTACTACAACCACGTCTACTACAACTACGTCTACTACAACCACTTCTACTACAACTACGTCTACTACAACCACGTCTACTACAACTACGTCTATTACAACCACATCTATTACAACCACTTCTATTACAACCACGTCTACTACAACCACTTCTACTACAACTACGTCTACTACAACTACGTCTACTACAACTACGTCTATTACAACCACGTCTACTACAACTACGTCTATTACAACCACGTCTACTACAACTACATCTACTACAACTACGTCTATTACAACCACGTCTATTACAACCACGTCTACTACAACTACGTCTAATACAACTACGTCTACTACAACTACGTCTACTACAACTACGTCTACTACAACCACTTCTACTACAACTACGTCTACTACAACTACGTCTACTACAACTACGTCTACTACAACTACGTCTACTACAGCCACGTCTACTACAACTACGTCTACTACAACCACTTCTACTACAACTACGTCTACTACAACCACTTCTACTACAACTACGTCTACTACAACCACTTCTACTACAACCACTTCTACTACAACTACGTCTACTACAACCACGTCTACTACAGTCACGTCTACTACAACTACGTCTACTACAACCACTTCTACTACAACTACGTCTACTACAACTACGCCTACTACAACTACGTCTACTACAGCCACGTCTACTACAACTACGTCTACTACAACTACGTCTACTACAACCACCTCTACTACAGCCACGTCTATTACAACTACGTCTACTACAACCACTTCTACTACAACTACGTCTACTACAACCACTTCTACTACAACTACGTCTACTACAACCACTTCTACTACAACCACTTCTACTACAACTACGTCTACTACAACTACGTCTACTACAGCCACGTCTACTACAAATACGTCTACTACAACCACTTCTACTACAACTACGTCTACTACAACCACTTCTACTACAACTACGTCTACTACAACCACCTCTACTACAGCCACGTCTATTACAACTACGTCTACTACAACCACTTCTACTACAGCCACGTCTACTACAACTACGTCTACTACAACCACGTCTACTACAACTACGTCAACTACAACCACTTCTACTACAGCCACGTCTACTACAACCACGTCTACTACAACTACGTCTACTACAACCACTTCTACTACAACTACGTCAACTACAACCACTTCTACTACAACTACGTCTATTACAACTACGTCTACTAGAACCACGTCTACTACAGCCACTTCTACTACAACCACGTCTTCTACAACCACGTCTACTACAACTACGTCTATTACAACTACGTCTACTACAACTACGTCTACTACAGTCACGTCCACTACAACCACGTCTACTACAGCCACTTCTACTACAACTACGTCTACTACAGTCACTTCTACTACAACCACGTCTACTACAGCCACTTCTACTACAACCACGTCTACTACAGCCACTTCTACTACAACCACGTCTACTACAGCCACTTCTACTACAACCACGTCTACTACAGAGACTTCTACTACAACCACGTCTACTACAGCCACTTCTACTACAACAACGTCTACTACAGCCACTTCTACTACAACCACGTCTACTACAGCCACTTCTACTACAACTACGTCTACTACAGACACTTCTACTACAACTACGTCTACTACAGTCACTTCTACTACAACCACGTCTACTACAGACACTTCTACTACAACCACGTCTACTACAGCCACTTCTACTACAACTACGTCTACCACAGCCACTTCTACTATAGCTACGTCTACTACAGTCACTTCTACTACAACCACGTCTACTACAGCCACTTCTACTACAACTACGTCTATTACAACCACGTCTACTACAACCACGTCTACTACAGTCACTTTTACTACAACCACGTCTACTACAGCCACTTCTACTACAACTACGTCTACTACAGCCACTTCTTATACAACCACTTTTACTACAGCTACTTATTTAAAGTACTTTCTATTTAGGTTTTGCTCCCGATTTTATTTTAGGTTCGAATCTCAAGACAAACTAGACAACAGTGAGACCGTTTTCGAGACGGACTAGACAACAGTGAGCCAGACTAGAGACACTCGTGAGAAAATTATTGGCGTGTGAGAGACTATAAACTCATAGGAAGAAATGTGCATGTATGTTTTTCATATAGTATATTTCAAGTTCATGACGAGTGTTACAAATGAAATGAGGTTGCTTGTAAGAGTACCCCATGTTACATAGTAATGGGGATTGATTCTAAAAGAGCACCCCACTCAATATAACAAAATTTTGATCAATTAATTTTCCTATTAGCTGGTATAGCTAAAGATATTCAATTAGAATTATAGCTAGACTTAGCTACTTTAGATCAACAGATCAGTGTTAAAAGTGTGCTGGCACGTTCGTCCAGAGGTGTACTGGTCCCTTCTTGTACTGCCTAGGTTATTAGGTATAACCTCCAGGTATACAATTAACTAATGTATGCAACAAAAGACTTTACAAAGTCGCTGGTAAACATATATACAAAGTTTATTTACATGAGTAAAATAAATGTGTAAATACATGGCCATCAACTCACAGGCCGACACAACAAAAAGTAAACAAAAGATACTCAAAAATAATATGGCACATAGCCCTAGTCATATGTTACATTATCGTCACATTCTGGAGATCACACATTTACATGAGTAAAATAAAGGTCACAGGGCTCAGGTAAACAAAACAAAAGGGTCATGATGTACTATAAGCTTCAGGGAAACCTATGAGCTTACAAGCTTCATAGAATCCCACCTATAGACATCCTTTTGGTAAAGCCCATCTGATGATTCAATACAGGTTGAATCCCTCAGAGAAAGGTTACAAAAATATGTAAAGTCCATCTGATGATTCAATACAGGTTGAATCCCTCAGAGAAAGGTTACAAAAATATGTAAAGTCCATCTGATGATTCAATACAGGTTGAATCCCTCAGAGAAAGGTTACAAAAATATGTAAAGTCCATCTGATGATTCAATACAGGTTGAATCCCTCAGAGAAAGGTTACAAAAATATGTAAAGTCCATCTGATGATTCAATACAGGTTGAATCCCTCAGAGAAAGGTTACAAAAATATGTAAAGTCCATCTGATGATTCAATACAGGTTGAATCCCTCAGAGAAAGGTTACAAAAATATGTAAAGTCCATCTGATGATTCAATACAGGTTGAATCCCTCAGAGAAAGGTTACAAAAATATGTAAAGTCCATCTGATGATTCAATACAGGTTGAATCCCTCAGAGAAAGGTTACAAAAATATGTAAAGTCCATCTGATGATTCAATACAGGTTGAATCCCTCAGAGAAAGGTTACAAAAATATGTAAAGTCCATCTGATGATTCAATACAGGTTGAATCCCTCAGAGAAAGGTTACAAAAATATGTAAAGTCCATCTGATGATTCAATACAGGTTGAATCCCTCAGAGAAAGGTTACAAAAATATGTCACGTTTGGGAGTACCCCGGATGCAGAACATCAGGGTAAAAATATACTGCCTGGAAATCATTTGAGGCTATATCTACTAATAAATACATTATATAAAATACAACAATACTAAAGATATACTTAGCCCAAAGATCTCCAGAGCAGGGCACACTTCTCCGAGTACCCCATGACACACGAACACTAACAGAAACAAATACTATTCACAACACAGGTCAAGTGGTCAAGCTGGTAACTCAGGAGCAAGTGGCAACTAATCACAGTTTGCAAGGCCTTTTATAAACTACATAAGGGAAATCACTCCTAACTATACAAGTAACCAAAAATAGTTAGTTCTCCATTATGTCACAACGAGCTTTCCCCATCTAGTTGGGCCTGTGTATAATTTGACCTGCCTAGCAAACCCCTCAAACGTTTATACACAAATTGTAAGTTATGATACTTTTGGAACATAACTAATAACTAGGCACCTTTATCTATCTGTTTAAAACTTTTTTAGATTAACTGTTATTCTAGCTCTCGTGTTTTTGTTTGTAATGTTGTTACAGCGCCTTGAGCCTACATTTTGTTTGTTAACAGCGCTTTATAAATAAAATTATTATTATTATTATTATTATCTCTAGATTTGACCTTTTATTGGACTCATATACGTGAACCATTGCCCTCTTAAAGTTTCCTTTGCCAACATTGTTTATTTAGGGTCGCTATGAATTATTTCTTTAACAAAAATGCAAAATAATGAAAGTCTGTGCAAATCTTGGCAAGAAAAACATAATTAAGATAACTCTGAAATTTCGTAACAATCATACCAGAGACAACAGCATCTCACGTTTCTTTTACAAAAAAAAAAAAAAGAATTAAATCGTTTGGAATGCGTTAATTTTGATTCACTCAATCTGTCTGTCTGTCTGTCTGATCAAATGTTTGAACACGTTATTTCTCCCACGTTCATTCTCGGATGAATTTGAAACTTTGCATAATTATTCATTAGCTTAGACAATATATAACTCGATAACAAATTAAACAATTAGTCAATTAATTACAGATAACTAATAATTTTCTTTGATACCAACAAGGAAAATTAATCCTTCAGTTATCATTGATATGGCTAAATACGTTGTAATTGTATAATTTTTTTTTCTCCCACCGATTACTCGGACCAAGTTGAAACTTGAAATAATTATTGAGTGTACCTAACAAAACGTGAATCCATTTTAAAAAAAAACAAATTCGTAAATGAATTATTGGTAATTAATTCGTTTGTTTGATATGGAAAAAGGGAAGTATTCTTAGTGTACAAATTATTCAGAATTTTAGCTGAAAATGTCAAAAGTTAATTAAAAAGGCATTTTAGTGGTCATCAACATTACTTATTTTTAGTAATAGAAAAAAAAAACCGCTATATCCATGAGACTTCTCGACCTGCAGGCAAAAAAAAATGTTATATAGTAAGAAAATGACGCAGATCCATTTTTTAAAAGTTGTGTATACCTGAGCAGCTATAAAAGAGGAAATGTGCTGTGTGCATGGAGAGGTCATAATTTGTTTTCAAGTTTTCCGAAAGTTTTGTCGGTCAACGCCCAACATTTAAAACTGATTACTTGAACAAATATTGCTCTATTGTTTTAAAATTGTACATAACCTTTCTTGATTGATACGTGCAGGGACCTTGGCAGATTTACATAAAATTTTCTAATTTTGATTCACAACCTAATTTCAATTCTAAAGTAATACATCCATATAGAAATAAATATTCCTAATTTAATAATAGGAAAATTTAGGCTCCCAGAGGTGTTACCATAAGTCTAGCACTGGCTATAGAAGAAAAATGATATGGACAATTGCCTTATTTTGAAACCACTGCGCAGTTCATCTCAGATATTGGTATAGTTTGCAGAACTCTACAACATAATAATGAAAACGCAGAAGAATATGATTTTTAAAAAATAAAAAAACTAAGGTAAATGATATACATGCCCAGGTAAAACATCTCTGTTTAGAGATTTATCTTTGTTTTGTTTCCTCTCTAATATATGCTGACATTGAGTGAACTGGTCATACAACAGAAACGTGATTACACCTCCGCTATCATTGAGTTACCTGCTCTTGAAGTGCTCATCAATATCACTAGGACATCGCTATCAAGAACAACTCCGATGCCTGAAATCGATACTTCCATTCACTGGCAACAAGCTCATGTCTACGGTGTTTAGCATATTGAGTTCCTCGTCCTAACGAGCTACGTCCTCTTGGCTACAACTTTGGTGAAGTGGACTTGTAGCCACCATGTCATTTTTTTGTAATCACCATGCTGCAGTGTTTCTCAAGCTTTTACCTTCGGACGTCCCCTCCCAAGCGAAGAAACGTTCCCGCTCTCTTAGCTAGCTTGGGAATCTTTGGGTCAAGTCTAAAGCACACTATTTATCTTAGTTAGAAAAAGGTGCAGGTCAAAGAAGGAGGTGTGGTACTGACTAAATGCTAGAGACATACGAAGTACATATAGCTAACGTTTTGTCTGTATTGGTTTGTCATAAGAACATCTTCGTGTTACACAAGACGCGTTGTGCTGTCAGGCTAAATAGGGCATTCAGGGCACTTGCATTTCCTACATAAGAACGCAGGACAGAATCGCGCTGGAGAAGACGTAGCGGTACTGAAATGTTTTTGTTTGTTTTTGTTGTTGTTGTTTTTAAATTAACAATTTTCAGTCGATTTTGTTGCGAAAACGGGAATTTCAGGACGCCCCTGAGTCCGCCCAACTCTGATTGGTAGTTGTGCTGGCCACATGACACCCTGCTCGTTAACCGTTGGCCAAAGAAGAGTAAATACACGTGAAAGTCTAAATAAAGGTCACACTCACCCATAGCTCTAGAGACAAACATTTTTTTTTAATTTATTTCATGAATATTGCGGATTCATTTAAAATGAACTTTGACATTTAGAAGGAGATGGTGACCACAATGTAAGTCATGAATACCCCTCCTCCTCCGTCCTATTCATTGATTCCTCCAGACAATTAATTAAGACTTAAGTCCAGTTCCTTACAGTCTAAGCCTTGATAAGACACAAATATTCTAGTAGTATTAAAAGTGCATCTTATCTTATAATTTTCAGACGTTTCTTCAAGTAAGAGGATTATTACGCCCCACACATTTTTTAATATGTTCATTATTAATAAGAGTTTGAATTTCTGTGAGTAAATCCGTTGTAAGATCAGACTTGTTCAAACCGTCTATTTCATGCTAAACCCCATTTGGTAGGAAAGAGGTCTTACGTGTGTTTCTGAATTGTCCTTGTTAAAAAATGTAATGATTTAAACATGTGATAGATGTTTGATAGGTAGCTGCTACATTCTCGTTAAAAGTTACGGAAGGTAATCGCACAACTTCCAAATCTTGTGGTCTGAAACTGTAGCTACATTATTGTTACTTAATTCTGGAGACATCTACACTTGGCGCTGGTACAAGTTTCAATACGTATACCAGTTTAGTAGAATATGTTTTTTAAAACTATTTCAACTTTGTCATTGTCAAATTTGGTTAAGGATTGTATGAGGTTAGTTAACTTTTAAGCTTAATGACACATTGAGTTCATGAATGGATTGTGTCATCACCTACTTGAAATGCCCGAATCCCTCAGAGCATAGGCGATGTGCCTAACCCTAGGAGATTCAAACACAAAGGTCTTTAGCATCACATTAATTTTTTTTTCGCTTCCAGATGTACAAGAATGACTTGACCGTAAGTTGTTTGACGGAATGACCTCACGCACTTGACGTGGTCATCTATCAAGGACTCAAAGCATACAGTTGCATCAATATTTGCATGCTGTGACGTCAGGCGTGAACGTTTCCTTCTTGGCTGCATTACTGGTAAGACCATTCAAACAAGGCTGACGTCTCGACATCTGTAGCACTTCACTCGAAACACTACAAATGTGATTCACTGTGTAAAAAATCACAATTTAGTCGAACACTATTTCAATAGTTTATTAAGTTCCATATAAAAGAATTTATGCAGGCTTACAGTATGTGAAAGATAGTGGGTCTTCCTAAAACAATTCTAGCCCTAACCCTAAAAACGATTCTACTATTGCAGACTCCTTGGCCCACCAGGGAGGGCCAATTCCACCCACTGAACAGGCAGTAAGTTTTCATCATGCTCTGGCTATAATTCAAAAAACAGAAATGGAAAAGTGATTTGAGTGCTGGGACAAGTCCCAAAAAGCCCGTGGAGTCTGGGAGCGCATGAGGCGCCCTGACCGCACTTCCCCGTGGTGGAGGCTGTCCAGGCCTGATCAAGCTATTACAGCACAGTGCAGGACAGGCCATTGTCCTGTTGGCTCATATTTCTCACGGCTATGGCCAAATTTCGATTCACGGTGCCCCCGCTGCGGGGAAGAAGAGGAAATGTGCCTCATATTCTGTTTGACTGCCCCAGACTTGCTGATCTCCGTCTCGACAGGTCTGGGAAACCCAAAATTCTCGACCTGTATGGCGACATTTATGCACTACGCAAGACAGCAGGGTTTCTGTCCAGGGCTTTTGCAAGAGAGGATTTGAGCCTCTCAAGCCCTCACTCTAATGGAGTTTGATGATGATGATGATGAAAACGATTCTATTCTTAAAGGTCTGTTTCGTCGTGTGTGTTAAGTGGACTGTGTGAGTGTTATATGTCAGAGTTAAGTTAAAGATGGTGTGTGTGTATACTATATTATGATCTGTGTGTTGCATGGCTATGTAACTAATGCAAGTGTCTTTCTAACAATTGTTGAGGTTTTATTTTTGTCTTTTTTTTTCTCAAACCAGGATTTCTCGGACTATATTGTGTCAATCTCCGGAGCCGACCCTGCATCAAGGCAGGCCAACAACGGAAACACTGTGGCTCCGCCAGCGACCATATCACCTCCGGCAGCCGCTACAGCACCCTCACCGCTGCCGCACGGGCTGCTGCAGACGTCTGCGGCGAAATTACGGGGAACTATTGCGCCCCACACGTTCACTACCGCCATCTTGCCCCAGCCGCCGTTGCCCATGGCAACAGGGATGGAGCGCAAACGGAAAAACAGCAACACGTCTATAGAGTAAGTAAATAGTATACAGATCACTCCCTCCACTACTAACACGTCTATAGAGTAAGTAGAGTAGACAGGTCACTCCCTCCACCACTAACATGTCTGTAGGGTAAGTAGAGTAGACAGGTCACTCCCTCCACCACTAACACGTCTATAGAGTAAGTAGAGTAGACAGGTCACTCCCTCCACCACTAACACGTCTATAGAGTAAGTAGAGTAGACAGGTCACTCCCTCCACCACTAACACGTCTATAGAGTAAGTAGAGTAGACAGGTCACTCCCTCCACCACTAACACGTCTATAGAGTAAGTAGAGTAGACAGGTCACTCCCTCCACCACTAACACGTCTATAGTGTAAGTAGAGTAGACAGGTCACTCCCTCCACCACTAACACGTCTATAGAGTAAGTAGAGTAGACAGGTCACTCCCTCCACTACTAACACGTCTATAGTGTAAGTAGAGTAGACAGGTCACTCCCTCCACCACTAACACGTCTATAGAGTAAGTAGAGTAGACAGGTCACTCCCTCCACTACTAACACGTCTATAGAGTAAGTAGAGTAGACAGGTCACTCCCTCCACTACTAACATGTCTGTAGAGTAAGTAGAGTAGACAGGTCACTCCCTCCACCACTAACACGTCTGTAGAGTAAGTAGAGTAGACAGGTCACTCCCTCCACCACTAACACGTCTGTAGAGTAAGTAGAGTAGACAGGTCACTCCCTCCAACACTAACATGTCTGTAGAGTAAGTAGAGTAGACAGATCACTCCCTCCACTACTAACATGTCTGTAGAGTAAGTAGAGTAGACAGGTCACTCCCTCCACCACTAACACGTCTATAGAGTAAGTAGAGTAGACAGATCACTCCCTCCACCACTAACATGTCTGTAGAGTAAGTAGAGTAGACAGGTCACTCCCTCCACCACTAATACGTCTATAGAGTAAGTAGAGTAGACAGATCACTCCCTCCACCACTAACATGTCTGTATAGTAAGTAGAGTAGACAGGTCACTCCCTCCACCACTAACACGTCTATAGAGTAAGTAGAGTAGACAGGTCACTCCCTCCACCACTAACATGTCTGTAGAGTAAGTAGAGTAGACAGATCACTCCCTCCACCACTAACATGTCTGTAGAGTAAGTAGAGTAGACAGATCACTCCCTCCACCACTAACATGTCTATAGAGTAAGTAGAGTAGACAGGTCACTCCCTCCACCACTAACACGTCTGTAGAGTAAGTAGAGTAGACAGGTCACTCCATCCACCACTAACACGTCTGTAGAGTAAGTAGAGTAGACAGGTCACTCCCTCCACCACTAACATGTCTGTAGAGTAAGAGTAGACAGGTCACTCCCTCCACCACTAACATGTCTGTAGAGTAAGTAGAGTAGACAGGTCACTCCCTCCACCACTAACATGTCTGTAGAGTAAGTAGAGTAGACAGATCACTCCCTCCACCACTAACATGTCTGTAGAGTAAGTAGAGTAGACAGGTCACTCCCTCCACTACTAACATGTCTATAGAGTAAGTAGAGTAGACAGGTCACTCCCTCCACCACTAACATGTCTGTAGAGTAAGTAGAGTAGACAGATCACTCCCTCCACCACTAACATGTCTGTAGAGTAAGTAGAGTAGACAGATCACTCCCTCCACCACTAACATGTCTGTAGAGTAAGTAGAGTAGACAGGTCACTCCCTCCACCACTAACACGTCTATAGAGTAAGTAGAGTAGACAGATCACTCCCTCCACCACTAACATGTCTGTATAGTAAGTAGAGTAGACAGGTCACTCCCTCCACCACTAACACGTCTATAGAGTAAGTAGAGTAGACAGGTCACTCCCTCCACCACTAACATGTCTGTAGAGTAAGTAGAGTAGACAGGTCACTCCCTCCACCACTAAGCTTGTTACATTTGATTTGGACAAGAATTAATTTTTTTTTTGACATCCTAATTAAGCTAAAGATATTGTATTTGACTGAAGTGGTGGTATAAACTGAATTATTCCCCTTCATATATATAGCAGTGACAAATTTAAATAGAGATAAGCCTAATTGTTTGTGTTTTAACATTTATAGGCCTAATTGTTTGTGTTTTAACATTTATAGGCCTAATTGTTTGTGTTTTAACATTTATAGGCCTAATAATAATAATAATAATAATAATAATAATAATAATAATAATAATAATCTTTATTATCCGTAAGGAAATTTGTCTTACAATTTGTGCATTACACCAAACAAAAAACATTATAACTATAAGAAACCAAAGTGTACATTCACACCAGACTCACTCATAATTTACATGTGACAAAGTTTATACCAGATTGTTCTTATTTAATGATTTGATTGCCAGGGGAACAAAAGAGTGTTTGTGTCTGTTTGTCTTTGCTATCGGTGTCTTGTATCTCTTTTGTGATGGTAAAATCACAAAATCCTGACACAAAGGGTGATTCTTTATTTCGAGGATCTTGTTAGCTTTTTTTGAAATGTTTGTCTCAAACAACTGCCCAAATGGGGTTTGTTTTTTGCCAATGATTTTGCCAGCAGCATTTAGGATTCTATAAAGTTTATTTTTATTTTTAATGCTCAGATTGCCATACCAGGCAGAGATATTGAAACTTAAAATATTGCAGATATGAGCGTGATAAAACATAGCCAAAGCCTTTTCGCTAACATTAAACGAGGACAGTTTTCTTAGTAATCGTAATCTTTGCTGCCCTTTTTTGCTGATATAATCAGTATTTGCAGTAAAATTTAGTTTATTGTCTAGGATAGTACCAAGGTATTTAAAGGTTTGCACAATTTCAATAGTCTCTCCAGCTACAGAAACAATATCATATTCCTTCTTGTCCCTACGAAAGTCGATTATCATTTCTTTGTTTTTTTTTACATTTAATAATAAAAAATTATCTTTACAATATTTTTCAATGTGTTCTATTTCTTTGAAATACTCATTTACGTCTGAGCTCTCTGAGAGCAGGGCAAGAAGAGCCGCATCATCAGCGAATTTTGTGAACGAGCAACAAGAACTGTCGGATTGAAAGTCATTGGTGTACAAAATGAACCACAATGGCGATGTCACAGCCCCCTGGGGCGCCCCTGTGTTAACTATGCGTTCATTAGATATAACATTGTTTACCCTAACCCTCTGAGCTCTCTGGGTCAAAAATTCATTAGCCCATAGTATTATGTATGGACTAATCTGCAACGCTTTCATCTTTTCAATGAGTAAATGAAGTTGTATAGTGTTAAAAGCTGATGAGAAATCAATAAAGAACAGTCTTACATAAGTGTTCGGTAAGTCCAGATGTTTGTACACACAGTTTAGAATATTTAGAATGGCATCGTCTACACCTTTACCCTTTTGGTAAGCAAATTGTAAAGGGTCTAACTTATTAAAAGATCATTCAGAAGAAACATTTTAACCAATTTTTCTAAACATTTAGACACAATGGAAGTAAGTGAAACAGGTCTATAGTCATTCATTTCCTTCGGTTTGGAAACCTTTGGCACAGGTACAATTATAGATGACTTCCACACAGGTGGTATCTCATGGTTTAGTAATGAAGTAGAAAAAATATCTTGGAAAGGTTCAGCTAGTTGTTCAGCACATTCTTTTAAGATTCGCCCTTTTATTCCATCAGGCCCACCAGCTTTCATTGGGTTGACGTTTTTGAAAATGTTACAAACTTGCTCTTTAGTAATCGCTAATTCTAAACAGTTGTTAACATTGACATCCTCAAGGGCTTTGAGTCTTAGATAATTAAAATCTTTCGTGTCGAAGCGACAATAGAAATCATTTAACTCGTTGGCTAATGTTTTTTCGTCTCTTGTAGCCAGATTACTTTTACTTTTGACTTGTGCTCCTGCCATTTTGTTCATGATGCCCCAAGCCTGTCTCATGTCACTTGTATTAATTGAGTCTTCCAGCTTGGTGCGGTAGTTTCTCCTCCCTTCCTCAAGAACGACGTTGAGATTTCGTTGAGCAATTTTCCTTGTCTGTCCATCGCCACTCATAAATGCTCTTTTCTTTTTGATTATTTCCCGTTTTATTTTTGCAGTGACCCATGGTTTATTGTTGGGGTATATCTTGATGCTCTTAGTGCTGACGCACATGTTTTCACAGAATTGGATGTAATTTGTCACTGCGTCGACCCATTCTTCCAGATTTGAAGTGGTCTCTTTAAATAAATTCCAGTCAGTGCAGTCTAGACATCCCTGTAGTTTGAGAATATTGTCTTGAGTCCATTCTTGTACGTTTTTTTGAATGATTTTTCCTTCTTTAAGTTTCGTACGGTAGGTAGGCAGCAGTTGTATTGTTTTGTGGTCCGATGATCCTAGTGGTGGCCTTTCACGAGATGTGAATGCTCCTTTGATGTTACAATAACATAAGTCCAGAGTTCTGTTCTCTCTTGTCGGACATGAGATGTGTTGATAGAAGGTGGGTAGGTCAACCTTCAAGGTGCATTTATTAAAATCACCCAGTATAACTACTGGTGCGTCCGGTGACCTTGTCTGAAACTCATGCACTACGTCAGCGATGATTGCAGCTGCAACTTCCGTCTTGGCTGTAGGCGGAACATAAACCAGGACTATGTAAATAACACCAAAGTCTCGTGGCAAATAAAAAGGTCTCAATGAGAGCGCCAGTAATTCTAGATCCGGACAGCACATTCTCTTTTTAACCGTGTAGTTGGTACAGTATTTGAGGTTGATGTACACACAAAGCCCCCCACCTTTCTTCTTCTTAGACTCAGCCGTTCTGTCAGATCTCACGAAAGAGAAACCATCAATAGCAATCAGGTTGTCGTTGTCATCCTCCTCTAACCATGTCTCAGTAAATGCCAATAGACAACTTTCCCTAAAAACGTTTTAACATTTATAGGCCTAATTGTTTGTTTGTTAACATTTATAGGCCTAATTGTTTGTTTGTTAACATTTATAGGCCTAATTGTTTGTTTGTTAACATTTATAGGCCTACAAGTGGAGGTTTTGCATTCCTTTTGACATCCATGTGGATGAAGATTTTGTTTCATCATTTAGTTTATGTTAATATTAGTTGCAATACATTTTGGAGACCGATTCATAATTAAATTTTAGGGAAAAAAAATGATTTTAAAAATTCAGAAACACCTCGGAGTATCCGAATTTTTTTTTAGTACGAAAAACAGTAGAATATTTTATAGAAGTTAAATTATTGTGGATATTTAATTTAGGTAATATATTCTAAGGCCCCTTTTATTATATTTATATTAAATACATTTTATTTATAAGCCTATATTTCTATGTGATTTTCATGGAAAAGGGATAGGGGCTGCTAAAGTACCATGCCCCGGGCGCACAATTTGCTCACTACGCCACTGGTGCAATCAAGTGTCAAAGTTGACTGTTACGTTCATATCTAGTTACATGTGTCAAAGTTGACTGTCTAGCTGTCTGTTACGTTCATATCTTCAAAAAGAAAAGATCACGTGAAAATTGAATTTCAATAACTTCAACAAGTTGTAGCTATATGTAAAGTAAAGTTCCCGTTTCAGACCTCATGGTCTATAGGGCAGATGATGATCATCTGTTTCTGCGGCCTACTGTTAACGAGGGTGTCATGTGGCCAGCAAAACACAACTAATGTCAGGTACCCATTACAGCTGGGTGGACTCAGAGGCACGAGAAGATCCCGAAATTAAAAATCTCAGTCTTCACCGGGATTCGAACCCCGGTCCCCGGTTTGGAAGCCAAGCGCTTTACCGATCAGCCACCGCGCCTCCGTAGCTATATGTGGCCTTCTGAAAGTGTTGTTGTTTTCAAAGTACGGGTGGGCAGCGGATGAACCACGGGTTATAACAGCATTATTCCACAAAAGAAGGATAAACTTAGATGTTGTTCAATGCTCTCCCATTCGAACAGCAATGAAGAGGAGGAGAAAGTCAACTTTTACAACAGCTGACTACCATCATACATGACAGACAGAAGAGGAACATTCTCATCATAATGGGCGACTTTAAGGTTGGCACAGACAACAAAGGATTTGAGGAGATGCTAGAGATACCGCCAGTTGCAAGAGACCTGCCCTATAAAGTGCATTGCACCCACTAAGCAAGACTTCCGCAGCGCATTTAAGCTGTTGAAGAACCACAAAACTGCAAGACCTGACGTGATCTCGATTGAGGCGCTAAAGACAGACATTGATACTAGTATGAAGCAGCTATCATTTGCAAGATATGGGATAAAGAAATGCTACCAGAGTGGGGGGGGGGGGGGGGTACTTCATCTAACTCCTGTTGAAAGGATACCTTAGTTAGGCTTAGTTCCTGCTTTATTTCTGTGACCAACAAGCCGGCTTTCGAAAGGAGAGATCATGCACAGATCGGACCATTCTGGAACAGAATGGAACTCTCCTCTTTTCTTCAGTTGTATAGACTATGAGAACAGACAGACCCTCTGGACACTACTGAGACACTCTGAAGGGCCTGAAAAAAAAAATTATCAGGAAGTCATATGAGGGGATGGAAGTCATATGAGGGGATGGAAGTCATGTGAGGGGATGGAAGTCATATGAGGGGATGGAAGTCATATGAGGGGATGGAAGTCATAAGAGGGGATGGAAGTCATATGAGGGGATGGAAGTCATATGAGGGGATGGAAGTCATATGAGGGGATGGAAGTCATAAGAGGAGTTGGAAGTCATATGAGGGGATGGAAGTCATATGAGGGGATGGAAGTCATATGAGGGGTTGGAAGTCATAAGAGGAGATGGAAGTCATATGAGGGGATGGAAGTCATAAGAGGAGATGGAAGTCATATGAGGGGATGGAAGTCATAAGAGGAGATGGAAGTCATATGAGGGGATGGAAGTCATAAGAGGAGATGGAAGTCATATGAGGGGATGGAAGTCATATGAGGGGATGGAAGTCATAAGAGGAGATGGAAGTCATATGAGGGGGTGGAAGTCATATGAGGGGATGGAAGTCATATGAGGGGATGGAAGTCATAAGAGGAGATGGAAGTCATATGAGGGGATGGAAGTCATATGAGGGGATGACTTGCAGAATAGTTCGCGACAGACGACTGCCCAGAAGTCCAAGCAGAAGTCATAAGAGGAGATGGAAGTCATATGAGGGGATGGAAGTCATAAGAGGGGATGGAAGTCATATGAGGGGATGGAAGTCATATTAGGGGATGACTTGCAGAATAGTTCGCGACAGACGACTGCCCAGAAGTCCAAGCAGAAGTGAGACAAGGCTGTTTACTTTCTCCTTTCATATTCGTGCTAGCCATAGATTGGGTCTTGAAGACAGAAACAGCGGAACGGTATACAGTGGACACCGTGGAGACAGCTGGACGACCTCGCAGATGACCTTACGTCTTGAAGCAGAGACACGGAGAGCCACCGGTCAGCAACATGAAAACAAAAAGTCTATTGCTGCCTCAGAAAGTTTCTTATATTGGCCAGACAAGATCTCGAATCAGGAACTGTGGCCACGAACAAAGAAGCAGCCCATTGAAGTAGATTTTCTTTCAGAGATTCCGGCCACACCCTCCGCAAGCCTGCATCCCACATTACAAGACAAGCTTTCACCTGGAACCCCGAAGGAAAGAGAAAGAGAGGGCGGCCCAGAAATACATGGCGCTGTGATTAGCAAACAGATAGATGCCAAGCAGATGGGAAAGACATGGGGACATTCGGAGAGATTCGCTCAGAACCGAGACGCCTGGAGGAAGCTGGCTGGTCGCCTATGTCCCAGAGTCATAGATGAGATGATGAAATAGAAATTATTTAAGTATCTTTCATTATTTTTCGAAATGCTTCTAGTCGTGGAACTTGGAGTATTTGTGTTCGATTCTATGTATACATGTCAACTGAGGACCATCCAACAACCGAAAGTAAATATTGAGCGATGACTTTGATTCCATCAACAGTGACATAGTGCACGTGATAGTCTCCAATATTTGTACGTGTTCGCGACTAATTCACATTTGTTAAAGTCGATCTCCCAAATGAGACTTGTATTATATAGTCTACATAAATCTGTCCGGCCAGGGCCGCCTACGAGATTTTGTTGGTCAACTTGTTTATGTTCGAATTCTTCCGTAAATTCTGCCAGCGTCTTAAAAAAAGCCACGTATCATTCCATAAATGGAAGTGACGTCATTTCAGCTGTACATAACTATAACCACATCTGTCTTATCCACAACTTCCTTGTCTTCTGTGTTTCCAGCGCCTTCGAGTCAGACGATGAAGATGATCTGCAGGGGAAGGGAGGTCAGTCAAGCTCGTGTGCAGACATCAGTGACGTAGATGCCAGACATCCTGGGTGAGTACATCTTTGTCTCCTACATATATATAGATGTATTTATCTATAGTCTTTATCTGAAGGAAACACACACACAATTACTTATTCTACATCATTGTTGCGAAATTGTTTGATTGAGGGCAACATATGTCTGCCTAGCAGCTTACCTATAGATAGGACTGTAGATTGTTATCAATCATCCATTGTGGAAAATGTGTAAAGAACTGGTGTAAATTTGTTGTTATGTTCTGTAACTACGAGAAGATTTTTTTGAAGGTAAAGCCTAAATTAAAAAAAAATCAATCAAGATTTGTCTAGATTTGTATCGGTAATATTGTTCAAAATGGCTAACCTAAAAACTTCTTCCTGGATCTCTGAATCATTTGATTCGCGCCACACGACAACAAGAGCACACTCTAATCCTTTTCTGATTGGTTGTGTCTGAAATCTAGATCTAATGATGGAACTCAACTCTAGGATCGAACAATACAATGCTATCATTGCACCGGATATCGTAAAAATAAAAATCCATTCAATGAAAAATGTACTGCTGTTATTTAATGTAGCCTAAGTAGGCGAAATCCGGGGACTATTACAATTGTTTTGTTTTTATGTTGTTGTTTTATTTATTTATTTTTTTTGTTTTTTTTTGTTTTTTGCAAAGCGTCTATTAATTCACTCAGTCTGTCTGCGTGGATTCTTTTACTCAAGTAGAGCATATAATGGTAATAGTAGGAATTGTCGTCTCCTCTCCCAGTGTAGATCTATTTCAAAGTCATTAGTCAATCGTTTCTCAAAGAATGGCGGTTAGTGTAAAAGTTATGTGCCTTCCACCACACCAAAACTTCATATCTCTATCTCATAGTATGTTTTGGAAGGAACATTTTGTTTACTGGTCCTGTTTAGCCTATATGACTGTATTTTTTGTTTCATTTAATGTAACTTCTTCTATAACCGGACTGAAATAAGAAAAATGGTTTGGATTCTTGTCTTGGCTATCGGAAAGAAAATGTGTGTGCTTTGTTTGTAGTGAGTGTTTTGAGCGATACCTTAGCAACAGTTTATCAAAGTTGAACCTGTGTTTGTGGTTGTCGTGAAACGAAATAAAGAAGTTTGAAATCGAATCTCATTTCGAGTAAAATCATATTTTCAAAGTATCTCAATAACATTAGTGTAAAGGCTGGAATACATTTCAAAGTATCTCAACAACATTAGTGTAAAGGCTGGAATACATTTCAAAGTATCTCAACAACATTAGTGTAAAGACTGGAATACATTTCAAAGTATCTCAACAACATTAGTGTAAAGGCTGGAATACATTTCAAAGTATCTCAACAACATTAGTGTAAAGACTGGAATACATTTCAAAGTATCTCAACAACATTAGTGTAAAGACTGGAATACATTTCAAAGTATCTCAACAACATTAGTGTAAAGACTGGAATACATTTCAAAGTATCTCAACAACATTAGTGTAAAGACTGGAATACATTTCAATCCTCCTTAAGCTGATGAACCTAGACGTCTAAATAAATAAGGGCTTACACTCTAAGGTGAGACTGATATCAATCTAAATGTATTACTATTGCATGATGAAGAGGTCAATTATAGATTAGAAAAGAAAAAAAATGGGAATAAACTGAAACTAAAATGATTCTAACAGTTAGACTATGTTGAAACCAGACTAGATTTAAAAGGCGGTTTATTGTATCTGCTATACATCAACTATCTCCCCTTTCCTCTTGTTTCTGATCTTACAGCCAAAATCTTTTTAGCTTTCCGATATGACAGAAAACAAGAGACTCTGGAACTGTCCTCAGAGTGTTCATTTCAACGGTAACCCATCGCTTCATTCGTGCTGAAAGGGTTAAATACTACACCTCCTAACAGCGCACCTGTCTTCTTAGAGATCAACTACGAAACAGCACACATTTTTTTTTTTAATTCTGTTCAACTCTACTAACAACAATAGAGATAACAGCCTTTTTCTTTATGTACGATTAGATAACTAACATTCGTAACGTATGTTCACCTTTGTTAGACAGCCTTTGACCTCCTGTCGATACATATAGCTGGAGGTAGAAAAGAAAATCTTTCTCCTGTGGAGGAGGTTGATTAACTTGAGACATTAAACACCATCACACTACCACCTTGTTTGCTTATGTTTCATCGCCTCTAGCTACAACACATTTCAACAAATATTTTACTGTCGCCAGAAAATGTAGTTTCCTTTATGTTATAAGAATATCAACTTTGATCTAAACATGGAATTATCCAACTACTTTTGAATGATTTTTCTTATCATAATAAAACTCGGTGACGTCCGTATGAGAATTTAATGTATCCACCTGTGACGTGTGTTCTACTTACTGTCCAGAGCTTATCTAATACTTACATCTAACTTAGATTATATAAAATACAACTTGACTTTTACATAGTATTAGATGTACAGGAGAAAACGTTTGACTTAAAACAGAAAATAAGTTGTACGGAATGGAAGTCATCTATAGCAGAATAAATTATTTTTATGGTATACAGAATGTCCTTAATTTTGTAGAAAATTATGGCCTCTATGGATCATCTTGTGGAAATGGGATAAATTCCAGTGCATCAGCTATGTCGTCCAAAGTAGTTCCCCCCCCCTCTCCCCGCAGATGATGTGTTTAAATGAACTGCAAGTGCCGATACAGTTTGGGATCAGCGGCGTCGCAGGCTCTGCCAGGATGTAGCATTGACTGTCTAAGGGTCGCCGGCTCCTGATTGTTCCTCAAGGTTGACTCCCGAAGCCTTTCTCATGTTTGAATATATCTTCAAGGCAGCAGAGGTTTAAAATTCAGCCATGACTTTCCAACTTCTCCTTCCCGAAGCTATAGGCTCAGGTTCCGGTGACTCGCCCTAGTAGAAGCAGTTCTGCTGGACCCAATGTCTTAGCCAAACGTGAAGGTTATGTCTAGCTGTCAGAAACTATTTAAGACGCATGCCATTGGAAGCATTGTTTAGGTAGTGGAGTGCTTATATGCATTACCACTTCAACCGGAACCAAATGCATTTATGCAAATAACTGAAATAAACTGATACCTTATCTGCCGGGGGGGGGGGGGGGCTCTTCTAAATGTAGAATTCAAATGTTAATGTCGTATTCCAGCAATAACAACAAACAAGCAAAATAAAAAATATTTTAAAAAACAAAACAAAGGTTAACTAAGGAGAAGAACCGAAAAATCACTGCCATGTCACTCAATACTGAAACGTTTAAGACTAAGACTGCTTTATTGATCCTTACGGAAATTTGTTGTGATTACAAGGACTCGTTTCTCATATAAAGACAACACAACAGAAAAATACACATAAATACAACAGACAACATAAAGAGTTCATTCAGCGACTACACACAGGTATCTTGGTGCATTTCATGTTCCCAAATCAATGAGTGGCGGTGATAGAGTCTGACCGAGTGAGGTACGAACGAGTTTTTGTACCGCTCCGTTCTTGTTTTGATTGACAGCAGTCGCCCACTTCGCGACGACCTGACGTAGTTCTGATGGAGCGGGTGGCCGTTGTCTTCCATGATTTTTTCGATTTTTCTTAGGCATTTTTGTTCAAAAAGTTCCTTTAAATGTGGTAATGTTGTGAGTGTAATTTTTGATGCTTTTTAAATGATGTTTTCTAGACGTCGCAACAGTTTAGATGAGGCGTTGCCTTCAGTGAAGTCCAGTAGGGCGTCGGCGCCGAAGGCGCCATTATCCCGTTGATGGTTAGAAAGGCTTTTATCCAACCACCAGGCCTGGACATGGGGCTCTTCACCCCTGTCCTGTCTGAGGGCACCCAACGGTAGGCGGCCATATCGGTTGACTGACTGGTAAAACCGGGCCGTGCCGTGTACACAGCGCACCGTCCCCGGTCCTGGCCCACTCGCTATAAGTGGCCGGGAACAGCGCTAACTGCGGGGAGCTTGTCTCATATTCCTATACTGTAACCGCCACTGTTCCGTGCAGGGACCGCCACTCCAGCTAACGGGACACTGATGACGGCCCCCTTGTGGAACGGCGTGGCGGAATTTTTGGACTGGGTTCCGGGCGTTCTTTCCATCCCAACCTCGAGTGAGAGAAAAAAAACAAAAGCTCACCCAAGGAAGCCCGGCCGGGCCTGGTTTGCTACTCGTACTTAGCCTATCTAGTATCCACCCACTAGACGTATCCACCGGAGGGCCACGCTGAGGCGACGGGTAGCGAATTCCTCCGGGATGAGGCGTTGCCAACAAGTTATTCCGTATGTTAGCAGATTTTGTATAGTCGCGCCGTAAAAAGTCTCAAGGATCTTCTTGTTTAGTTAAAGCTATTGAGTTTGTATAGAAAAAAGAGTCGCTGGGGGCTGTTTTCTTTGTCAGAGTTCCAAGGTGGTCTTCCCATGAAGGCTTGTTGTTGATGATAACGCCTAGATATTTATATGCGTTTACTTGTTCTATTAATATTGTTCTTTCAATATTAAAACAAACGAATTATCACTAATTTATTAACTAATTTGGTTAATTTTTGTTGATTGATTCATATATTATCATGGACCAATGAATAATTGCGCAAAATTTCATCCTCTTTTCCCCTGCCGGTGAATACCTTGCAACCCACTGGATAGAATACAATCCTCTTCACTATGTAGATGCAATTATTATTATTATTATTATAGCTTTTATATAGCGCTACTTTCATGCTTATAGCATGCTCAGAGCGCTTTGGTCCAATCTCATTTGTGGACCAGTTGGAGGGGGGTATCTAGGAGTTGGTTTTCCGTGCTGCCTTTGGGCGCTCAGTAAACGCAACTCTGCCCGAGTCGGGTGTCGAACCTCGAGCCCCCTTCTAGGTAGCCAAGTTCAAGCGCACTTAGCCTCTCGACCACGCTTCCACTGCTATGTATACCTTTGATTTGACACTCTCTCCTTAACAGCAATAGCAGACAGAAATATAGGTTCTAGACCGGACAAGACTATAAATATTTCGCTCATGTTGCTATCTATGTTGATTGTGAAAAAAAATGGTTGATAAGAATGCTGTTCATTCACTTTTCAGCAAACACAAAACTTGCAATCTTCAATTGTAGAAATCTAAATACAGCACATTTACATTTTCATCTTCAGTTCAGACTAAATTGACTTTCGTTTACGACTTGAACATCTTCAGATCCAATGTAATGCTATTCACGACAACTTCAACACCTTCCAATTCAATGTGCTTCTGAGTGTATACCTATTTATTTAAACCTAGTCTGAAAAGAAAATGAGTTCATTGTTCTCTGACGTTCGTTGTCGCACGGCACGAAGTCAAAGGATATATAGCAAACATCAAAGGATATATAGCAAACATCAAAGGATATATAGCAAACATCAAAGGATATATAGCAAACATCAAAGGATATATAGCAAACATCAAAGGATATATAGCAAACATCAAAGGATATATAGCAAACATCAAAGGATATTTAGCAAACATCAAAGGATATATAGCAAACATCAAAGGATATATAGCAAACATCAAAGGATATATAGCAAACATCACAGAATAATATTATTTTAGGCTACTCATTTTTAACAATAACAGATATGGATCTGTTTAGTTTTTTTATCTGTTAAGACCTACTTATTTCTTTAGTTATTTATCTGTCTAGTTATTTATCTGTTTAGTTATTTAGAGTGTGTCTAAAACATCTCGTAACTCTTGGACATTACAAAGCTCTACATCATTACATTTTAATTACTCTAAATTGGCGATGAATTTATTTCTAATGTTTGTCCTGAATTTATAAGTTGTGAAACACTTCGTATAGCCGCGAACAAATCAATGTTTCCCAGTTGTAAGTACGTGTGAACAATGTTTCCCAGCTGTCTTGCATGTAGACTCACTTGTTCACACTTATGTGAAAATCAATGAAAACATGAAGAAAGACTTCTCAGAAATCCAGGATAAAAATGAAATTAACAAGCCCGCATACTCTTCGGTAATAATAGCTAACTTTGTTGGCTTTAGTTTTTGAACCACTTCACTCTGCTGCCGTGACCTGACACATGACTGCTGCCGTGACCTGACACATGACTGCTGCCGTGACCTGACACATGACTGCTGCCGTGACCTGACACATGACTGCTGCCGTGACCTGACACATGACTGCTGCCGTGACCTGACACATGACACAGTAGAGTGCTCTTTTGTTTGTAACATAGACTATTTAGATATAGTCTCTGGTTCTAAATCTTGTTCTACTCAATTTTTGTTGAGATCGTGAATACTCTTGTACAAATGTATGACCCCCAACAACCAATGAGTCAGAGTGCAGAGATTTACAGACGGATCAGCCTCCAAACGGTAAAGCTAGTATGCTCATTGAATGGCCTGATGGAGAAAGACTAGAAGTTCATTGTTACAGTCAACCTCTCAGACCCGGAGCAGAAACAATAATTGAACTAGCAGCTTGTACACTTACAAACCACCTACGTATGCCTGGCCAATGCCAAACACTCCTTCAAACCTTTAAAACAACTCAAGACAACACTTATAAACCTCAACAATCATAGCAAAAACAACTGTGGATCCCAGCAAAAATTCAAATAGAAGGGAAAAGTTAAACTACAAATCAAATAGAAGGGAAAAGTTAAACTACAAATCAAATAGAAGGGAAAAGTTAAACTACAAATCAAATAGAAGGGAAAAGTTAAACTACAAATCAAATGGAAGGGAAAAGTTAAACTACAAATCAAATAGTAGGGAAAAGTTAAACTACAAATCAAATACAGGAGAACGAGTATGCTGTGGAAAATTTCTCACTAAAGAGAAGATTTGAAGAAAATATTGGAGAGTAGTGTAAATCAAAATGGACCAGTAGCCACCCTAACATCGGGAAAAAATATGCATATACTGCAAGATATCCCGACCTGATGAACGAATCAGTGTTTCGTCTCCAGACAGAACACAACGAAATGAGACATTCGGGAAGCTGAAAATTGAAAATATACAACTTTGTGTAGTGTAATCAGAAAATGCAGGCCACATCCATCAAAACTGTATCCAAAGGCCTAAACAAATACTGGCCCTAAGACTTTATGAAGCTGATGTTAGTCTACATTTTCTCATTCTATTTATTTCTTGTAAGGCTTCATTATTGCAAGGAGTGTTTCCAGTGAACTTTATGAAGTTTCTACGTAAGACGATGCGCAGAGTGTACATCTATTGTTTTGTTTCAATTCTTTACTGAATACAATGAGAAACATTTGAGTCGAGTGTATTAGATTGAGTCGAGTGTATTAGATTGAGTCGAGTGTATTAGATTGAGTCGAGTGTATTAGATTGAGTCGAGTGTATTAGATAAAAGTGCGGGTGTTTAAAACGTAAGCCAAATTTAATGCCATGATTTTTTTGTATTGAAAAATGACAACTGTCAAACCAGAGTTTGCATTGCGTGGCCCATTAGGTAGTTTTTGTTTTCTTTCTCAAACTCTCACATTTCTTGGAATCATTTGTAACGTTTTCCAAGTGTCCTACTGTTGAAACCATGAAGAGTTTACAAGCTAACAAGAGGAATTATATCTCTAGATAACCCAATTGTCTGTTTTGAAGAGTAGTGTGAAGATATAGGACGTGTTCTCTGAAGCCTCCAATAAGAAGAAAAGAAGAAATAGTCTCCTCTGCAAATAGTCTCCTCTGCAAATAGTCTCCTCTGCTCTTGCTAATTCACTTATGTTTGCTTTAACTCTTCTTTTCAACTTTCTCTATTTTACAGATAGTCTTTTTTACTTTCTTACTGATGATTCAGTTTTACATTTTTACGGATTATCCGTAATTTACGTTGTTTGAAGATTAACTACCTTATTTTTATATTTTAAAAAACTTTACTTAGAGACTTATTCCATCAAGTTTTATAACATTTGAATGAATGAAATACATTGACCCAAAAGTCCCCATCCAAATATTTTTCCTAAATGTTCAATACGTTACTTCAATCAATAGCTACACAATAACTTCAGCTCTGGAAACTGTCAGACACTTTAGGTGATGCGTGATTTAACCATTTAATAAGTGACAAGTCATTGACGTTGCTGGGGATGTCAAGCAATGTGTTCAATGTCAGATTACAACAGTTAAGTACAAGAGTGGCTTAGATTGGGAATAAGTTTAAGTCTTGATACATTTTTGTTTTAACTTTGCGTTTCTTGGACACCTAACGCTGTGCAGGATTATTATGAAGCAATATTTGTGCCCTGAAACAGACATCGTAGATTCCTTATCTGAAACGGTGACAAGACAACGTGGTATCGAGCAGTGTTTCCTAGGGTCTCCTTGCCTTATTACAAGAAATAGCCTGCAGGCTTGCCACATAGTCTGAGAATGTGGTCGACTGTTTCTTCGTCCTCTGCAGTAGCAACATCGTTAATTCTCCCTGACACGCCCATTGTCTCCAGAACTCTCACTACAAACACACGCACGCACACTTCAGTCGAGACCAATCGTTATAGGAGGCCTCAACACTGACCTGGGACGTCACAACCTATGGGAAGTGGAAACCAATAACTCGTTGCCACGTCGAGTAGACCTGTGACGTGGCAACAAGCTATTGGTCTCCAAAGCCCATAGGTTGTGACGTTGCAGGTCAGTGTTCAGGCTTTCTATGACGATCCCTAAACCTGATCACTTTCTAAGAAGGGTCATAAAGGTTTGTGTTATTCTAATTGTAGACCAAATCCATAGCCATTCTTTGGTGTACTTGTAGGATGAGTCCAGTTACCCGCCAGAACCACAGTGAGATAGAAAAACGAAGGCGGGACAAGATGAACACTTACATTACAGAGTTGTCTGCTTTGATCCCAATGTGCAGCGCCATGAACCGGAAGTTAGACAAGCTGACAGTATTACGTATGGCAGTACAGCATATCAGCTCGGTCAAAGGTGAGAGACACAACTACTTACATTTCAGTGCCAGAATTTACGTGATACGTGGATGTGGCCAAATTGTTTTTGTTTCAAACTTATGGAAATTTTGTAAATCTTACATTTGATTCTATCGCTCTCAAAATGGTATACGATTCTAAAGATTTTTTTTTTGTGTACTCTGATTCCCCCGCTTCGATTATCCGGACTCTTGTAGTCGATTCGCTAGTGACCTGTTTGTTCAATATGACTATGAAAACTAGCTGAACATATCAGCTATTTGAATTTAACTTCAGTTATACTAGATCTAGTATAAAACTTTCGAATCATAAGTCCTATTGAAGAGTTTCCTATTCCAAAGTTTCTGTGTGGTCTATATCCCTAACTAAAAATATTAATTTGTCACCTTTGTGTTTAAATTGACAAGAAATGCGAAGGCCTATAGTGTTAGGCACATTATCCTATAAATGAGAAAGATAGTTAAAAGACTTTTTTTTAATGAGTCGGAAAATCTTATAGATTAAAGACGTTCCATCAAAAAGAAGCTAATTGTCTTAACTTATAGGCCTATGATCCAAGTGTTGATTTAGTCGTGCATGTTAATTAAAGACTGCCAAGTCATGGTTTTGTCTGATTTGTGCAACCCATTCCATGTTCTAACAGCACTTGGGAAAAAGACCTTTATTTACGAGTTAGTTCTAGCCTAAAATCAAATGTGCATCTATCTTTGTGTGTTTCAGTTTGATTAGCTTGTCTTTTTACATTTTCATTTAGACCTTAACCTTTTTATAGTCACGACTTTTGTGGCATTACTCATACATGTGTTTTTGGTATTGCTTTCATTGTGGGGAAGGGTAGGAGAAGGGAATGTTTGGGGCACCACCACTGACTCTTTCAAAAACGCATTGGTATATTTAATTATTGTTGTGTTTATATTGACAAGAAATGTGTGTGTGTGTCTAGCAGTTGTGTACTTGTGTCCTACAGGTTCCAGTAAAGTTTGTTCTGCAGCCAGTGAGAAACCATCTTACATTTCCGAAGACGATCTCAAACAACTTACACTGAAAGTAAGACAATTTTTGACACTGTTTTCTAAATGTTAATCTGTCATTAATGTAGACATTAGACATTGTCTTCTAAATGTTTAATCTGTACTTCAATTCATTCATGTTGATATGAAACTGCTTTCTATAAATGTTCATCTGTAATTCATGTACATATGAGACAATACTGTCAATACCATATAGATCAGCGGTTCTCAACCTTTTATGCTAGGCGACCCCTTTTTACAACCCCCCACTCTGTTGCGACCTCTTCCACACACACACACACACACACATGCAGCAATAGAAGAATAGACAATAACAATCCATATTTTCGATGGTCTTAGGCGACCCCTGGTAAATCTTCAATTGACCCCCCAAGGGGGTCGCTATCTACAGGTTTGAGAACCCCTGATATAGATGAATCAGTTTAATGAATTTCTTGTATTTATTGATCTATATATTTAGAACAAATTATAAAGAGGATATTACTTTAGTCTGTGTCGGATGTCTTGTGTTATTTCGTTGCTCCTACATAGTTTCACCAAAAATTCAAAAACTTAAAGTAACTTTTTGTATTCTAAGAAAAAAATGGGCTCAAACTGACCTTGCACCTACAACACCAAATCTTTGTTAGCCTTGAGCATGTGAGTTACACTGGCACTAGGTTCAAATCTCATAAGTCATAAGTTATTTTTGTATTATTTTTTTTCATGAATTAGCATTTCTATTAAAAATACAATGAAAGATTCTTGATAAAAAGCCTAGACCGTGGGTAGAAGCTAATTAAAAACATTATGTTTTGTCTCAGTAAGGAAGTAAGCACAATTTGTTTGGAGAAGCACAACATATAATGCTTTATTAAAAGAAATCATATACAGTAAACATAAGAAATGTGCTACCAATTGAATTATCAAGAACTTCAACAACAACAAAAAAGTCTGATTATAACAAAGTTGACTTTGATGTGTAAAACCTTGTCGCTTTTTAATTTTTAATTAATTTTTTTTTTAAGTACTCACTTCCTGATAACAAAAAAGTCTACACAAGAAACAGTTATATTTATTTTTATTTTTTCTATAGGTGGCTGATGGCTTTCTGTTTGTAGTAGGTTGTGATAGAGGCCGGATACTGTATGTATCTGAGTCAGTGAAAGATATTCTCATGTATTCACAGGTTAGTTAGACCAGACATTTACTTACACACTGACATAGAATAATAGATTCATTTTTAAAGTAGCCAGTCTCTAATTTTTCTTTACCAACTTGAAAACATATTACATTCTATACTTTAAAAAAAAATTTAAACTGTGAGATGAAATTAAATAGACTATCAAAATATACTGAAATTCAGGAGAATGCAGTATTTGACAAGGCTATGCCGAGCCTACATATTTTGCCACATCCAACACAGACAAAGCTGTAATGTGCTATTAAATATTTAAATACAGGAGTAAGTGGACTCTAAACTTTCCTACCCACTTAATTGTCTGAACTTTGCTTCACTTTTTTTTATAGAACTTAGGTGATAATTAGGGAGTAATCAAGCATTCACCAAGTGAATCTAAGTACACAAAGTTTGGGTTTTATGTATATTTGCATTTATCCCTAGAAATCAAAATCTTTTATTTTTTAGTCTGATTTAATAGGTCAAAGCTTGTTTGATATATTACACCCTCGTGACATCAGTAAAGTCAAAGAACAGCTGTCCTCATCAGACCTGACACCAAGAGAACGACTTATTGATGCCAAAAGTAAGATAAACTGATTTATTTTTTTTTTACTGCCTAGTAGGCTACCACTGATAGAGTTTTCTTGTGTTTTGTTTCATTTGTTCACATGGACAAAAATATTTTCATTTCAAAATGCTGTGTCTCTTGATTCTTTGTATTTGATGTTACTTTCATCTGAAAGAGGAGATTGGTCTTTTTTTTTTGTTTGTTTCATTTCATGAATCATTGCATTGTTTAAGTTTCAAATTAGAGATTACAATTTTTAAATAGCCAATATTTATTTTATTTTTATTGGGACTCACAACTTCACTACATTGGTAGAGATTTTTGTTTTCACAATTCTTACTCTGATTTTTTTATTGTAACTATTTAGCTAAAGTATCTTGAAATTCCACTATTCAAAACTATACTGTATGTAGAGCAAGGGAGGGTACTAGGTGGCTGAGAGACAGTGATGCCTAAGGGAACTAACCACTCTACTTGGCTATGATTAAAAGATTGGGTTTCATTGACTTCTTTTATTTCAAAATCAAATTAACAAGAGGCATCAAGTGTTCAGCTATTGGAAACAAAAAAATTGTTGTGTAGTATACATAAATAAAAAAATAACAGAAAATAATTACATATACAACGCGCAATTTTTAAAAAAGTCAGAACTTTTTATTATATAGAGCAACAAAATTACATCTTGTAAAGAGGCAACTTGCACATTACAACTGTATTGAGACCCGAACTAAATGTAACTATTACTGAATAAAAATGTAAATGTAATTGAGTGATCAAATGCTTAACTTTTTAATTTAACATTTCAGCCATGTTACCAGTAAAAACTGATTACCCTCAGAAACCAACACACCTGTGTTCAGGTGCCAGGCGGTCATTTTTCTGCCACATGAAATCTGCTGGTAAAGTTTCTGCTGACCTCCTAGCATCCATCAGAGTCAAGAAAGAGCTGATGGAGACATCCTACCATCGGAAGAGGAAATCAGGTAAGTTAATACTCTTTTTTTTTCAAGTTAATATCCTGAGAATGTTAGAATATTAAACAAATACAATTTTCTACTTCTGAATAGTTTAGAACATTACCAGCTCTCAAGACATTATAGTTATGTGACAATGGCTCCCCCCTTCACTCTTTGCCTCCTTTGATGTTCATTTGGGGATTGGGGCAAAGTGTGAGCAAAGCCAAGCCTCATTGAGCAAAGCTAAGCCTCATTGAGCAAAGCTAAGCCTCGTTGAGCAAAGCCAAGCCTCATTGAGCAAAGCCAAGCCTCATTGAGCAAAGCCAAGCCTCATTGAGCAAAGCCAAGCCTCATCTTCTCTTTTTCATGTCTTTGTCTACACCCTTTCACAAAATGCCTGTAAAAAAACACTCAATGAACTAGAAGTCATTTATCAATATTTACTTCTTATTACTGTGTATTTGTAAATGTGTAAGGCTTTCATTTTAATGTTCATTATTATAGTAAAAACTTGTCTGTAGCTTTGTTTTAAGGAGTTCCAAATTATTAACATTTTATTTGAAAGTACAAGAGTTATCTAAGTCTCTGTTCAGAATTGTCTAAATCTATTGTAAGAATTGTCTAAATCTATAGTAAATAACTTTTAAAACTATGTTTCTTCCAGAAAGAAAGAATTTTAAAGTGATACACTGCACTGGATATCTGAAGTCTTGGAGCAAAGCTAAAATAGGTCTTGATGAGGATACTGAGGCTGACAATGACTGCTCCATATTGAACTGCCTGGTAGCCATTGGTCGTGAGCAGCCGACGTGTAGTCAATACTTGAATGAAGAGAGCAGCAATATAAAGGTCAGGGCCATGGAGTATACATCCAGGCATAATGTGGATGGCAAGTTTACTTATGTGGATGAGAGGTGAGCTGGATATTATCAAAATAAGAACAGACAACAGAACATTGTACTCAGCTTGACCCTTTTATGCATGATTAAAATTCAACTATGATTGATTTTATTTTTAAATATTTGATAAAGTATTTAAATAGTAAGAATAGAAATAATATTCTAGCACTTATTTTTTTTAATTAGTGAACTAATTAAAAAGTTAGTGAATTGGTGCAAAGATTAGTGAACTATTACAGAAGTTAGTGAACTATTACAACAGTTAGTGAACTGATATGAAAGTTAGCAGACTAATACAAAAAGTTAGTGAACTGTACAAAAGTTAGTGAACTGTACAAAAGTTAGTGAACTAATACCAATGTTAGTGAACTAGTAGTAAAGTTAGTGAACTGGTAAAAAATTTTGGTTGCTATGTTGGATATTTTTTATGCTATAAAATCTTCTGTTTTTTGTAAGTATTTATATAGCTCAGTGGCTAACCTGTTGGCCTTTCATCATGGAGGCTCAAGACCCCCAGTTCAAATTCCGACAGCAAATTTTTAAAAATAGTTTTTGTAAAAGCAGTACAGAAACCTCCCAGATGCACCATCCGCAACTGTTCCACTAAAGAGATTGAGCCATAGCGCACTTAGCATTCTATAAGCATGAGAGTTGTGCCTATCAAAAACAATCAATAAAAATATTTCCAATTACATACATTTCTTTTCTCTAGTCAAGATCAATTAAAAATAAATTTTATGATTAATTCAAAATAACTGATGTAATCTTGCTCAATATAAATCTTTGTGTTTTTTTTAAAGTATTTTTTTATATTTTACTTATTTTTTTATTTCTAAGAAATTGGTTTCATTTGATCTAATGATTTAAGAACATGAAATATTATCTAAAAGCTATATTCTATAGTTTCTGTGGTTTTTTTTTGTAAGATCCAATCTACTGTCTTCCACAGGGCGACTGTTATTCTTGGTTACTTACCTCAGGAACTGTTAGGTACCTCAGTGTATGAATATTATCATCAAGATGATATCCCAACCTTAGGTCAAGTTCATAGAAAAGGTACACATTCTTTTTTGTTTAGTTTGTGTTAGACCTGTCCCCAACTGTAGTGTTGTCAGTGTCTATTAGAAAAGGATTTGATGTAACAAGCTTTACAGATTTGTAGTCTTTTGTTTTTTAGTGTTGTTTAAATGTTCTAGATTTTGGTCACAAAATAAATAAGATAGGCCTACATATGTGTATACGTATAGCATGTGTTCATGTTATGCTCTCTGCTATACTACTACTCTGCTGAGTACATACATCTCATTCCCTGCTTGAATGAGTTGTCTTCTCATCTTGAATGAGTTGTCTTCTCATCTTGAATGAGTTGACCTTTGTGCTTGAATGGGTTTTTCTAAATGCTGAAATGAAGTTGTCCCCCATCGTAAAGAAGTTGTCCCCCATTCTTGATTATCTTCCATGCTTAAATAAGTTCTCTTACTATGCTAAATCTGATTCTTGCTTGTGTGTTTCAGTGTTATGTGTTTACAATATTGTTGGTTTGAACAAAATTTTTTTCTTTCAATCAATCAATTTCATGCTCTGGTAAAACCATGTTCTTACACACATTGATTCACTTTTCAGTGTTGACGGCTAAAGATAAAATAGAGACAGATGTTTACAGGTTTAAATTAAAAAGTGGAAAATTCTTACATTTAAAATCTCGGTGCTTTGGCTTCAGGAATCCATGGACAAAGGAAGTGGAATATATTGTCTCAACCAATACAGTTGTACAGTAAGTGATAGAGCTGTCTGAAATAGTGCATTACTCTAGCATTGTAGGACTCCCCAGTCTAAAACCTTATTATTAGTCTAAAAAGTATTCCCGGAAAATAACATACTGTAAGCTATATTGTTTTCATTTTTTTTTAGTGACCTGATTGTTAGATAGTAATTAGATTATTATTATTATTAGATAGTAATTTGGTTAGGATAAATTAAAATTTAGTTTTAGGATATATTAATATTGAGTTAGGAAGAATTAATATTTAGTTAGGATAAATTCATATTTAGTTTTTTTGTGATGAATTAAATATTTAATTAGAGTTAATTAATGTCTGGTTGGGGGAATAAATATCTTGTATGAGTGAATTCATATTTAGTTATAATATCTGGTTAGAGTGAATTATTATTTAGTTTGGATAAATTAATATGGTTGGGGTGAATTAATATTTAGCTCGGATAAATTGGCTAAAGTCCATCTGACTGTGAAATCAGAGGGTTTTTAAAAATTTTAATGCCTGTGTAAGAGACATGCATTTAGCACAATAGAAACTGTGTTGTTATGGGAGTGTCTTTATTTTAGTAGGGTTAGGGTTAGTGTATGATACAAAGGGAGGGCAGTTGTGTTGATAACACAGAACTCTAATCCCAATTCCATCAGCTGAACATAAAGTGGTAATGGCTGGCTGCCTGGTCATGTGGTATGCACTGGACTGTTGTTCAGTCGTCTTGATGGTGCCAGGTTCATCACTTGCCAGCTGGCAATCCTCCATCCTCATGCAGGAGGTTTGAGCTAGGCAGCAGGTTATCTTCAACTCTGAATGAACATGTAAAACATTTTACAAACATTTTAATGAAATAAATTTAGTTGTTTCTCTGAATAATTGATTTATGTACAAAAGTCTTAAAGTTTTTTTTGGATTTTACTTTTACTGGACATTTCAGGCTTCACATCTACTAGTTGGGTATCTGACATTTGTTATGGGAATCCAAGGTAGACCATATGTTATAGTAGACCTCAACACTGACCTGCGACGTTGCAACCTGTGGGTAGTGGAGACCAAATATTCATTGCCACGTTGCACAGACCTGTGACATGGCAACAAACTATTGGTCTTCACTGCCCACAGAATGCAACATTGCAAGTCAGTGTTTAGGCCTTCTATTACAATTGGTCTTGATCTAAGTCAATATGTCATTGTACTGGATAGATAACATCTCTGTCTATCCTAGATCACTTTATCATATTTTAACATCAGAACTCAACATTCTCTGTAAAACAATGCTTATTTTTCTTTTTGTAACTTTCAGAATGCAAGAAGTCACAAGTTCTGGTCAGATATTTGAAACAACTTTAACTTTACCTGAAGATAGCAACGAATTTCAAACATTAGAAATGATAGGTGAGTAACAGAATCTACTGTATGATAATAAGGATAACTGGCTGGTTGTGCTGTATGTGTGCTGACCTGTTGCAGTCGTCTTGATGGTCCCAGGTTCATATCCTGCCCGCTGCCATCCCCCCATCAACCTTAGGATGGTTAGGATGTAGATTATCTCAACTCTGAAGGAACATTTTTACAATATCTTGGGATTTGTAAAAGAAAAAAAAAGAAAATCTTACTTTTATAAACACTGGCTTTTGTGAAAGGTCTTTGGTTAAATTATTAAAACAGGCAAAATTGTAAACCCTAATCTTTATGCCGACATTTTAAATTAAAATATAAGGATTGTCATAAGTGCTTTGTGAGTGTCCAAAAAGAAAATCAGACTAAAGGTCCTTGAGATCCTTGGCAAAGTAAAGTATTTCTCCAGAGGCCAGGAATGAGAGATTGGCTCTTCACCAATCACTGAAACACATCTCTTTTGTGGAATGATGGTTTCTTGAAATGCTGTCTGGTCGCAAGGCCAGAGGCTGAGAGCCACAAGTGAGTTCTTTTTATTCCTACATTATCCTCGGCCTCTTTCAGTCTTAGAACGACTATGGCTCATCTCGCACACTGCTTCTTGTGGCTGTGGAGTCCTATTTTGGAGAGACTCCCGTCCACAAATATTGCAGGTTAAGGTGGCTTTTGCTTCGGTGGTAGAGGAGCTGGCCATTTTTCGCATTGTCCATTTTTCTTCCAGGGCTGAGGCCCATGTTCTTTCACTATCCATAGCTTTCTTGGTCACTGTTTCTCTCCATCTGGTGCGGTCTAAAGCTATGTCTTCCCAATGGTCAGTATTGATGTTCACTGATTTGAGGTCCTGTTTTATTACATCTATGTAATGGAGGTGGTGGCGACCGGTTTTTCTTGAGCCAGTCTCATGTTGTCCATAGAGGATGACTTTCGGGATGCGTTTGTCCTCCATCCGGCGAACATGTCCAAGCCAGCGCAAGCGGCGTTGTCTGAGAGCTGTAAAGATGCTGGAAATACCTGTTCATGCAAGGATCTCAGTATTGCACACTTTTTCTTTCCAAGTGATTTTCAAGATCCTACGGAGACATCGCAAATGGAATGAGTTAAGTTTTCTCTCTTGCTTTGCGTAGGTGGTCCATGATTCACTACCATACAGTAGTGTACTCATAACGCATGCCTTGTAGGCTTTCATTTTGGTCACTGTAGTGAGCTTCTGGTTTTCCCAAAACCTCTTGACCTGAGTCTAGCGAAGGTCGAGGCAGCCTTCCCTATGCATTTTTTTATCTCCTCTTCTAGAGACAGGTCATCTTGAATTGTGAATCCCAGATAGCAGAATTCATTTATGGCATCCAGCTTGTTATCATCTATGAGGATCAAGGGTGGCGATGTAGCAGGTGGTCCCATAACATTTGTTTTCTTTGTGCTAATAGTTAAGTCATACTCCTTACAGGCCTGAGAGAAGCGGGACATTAGTAACTGAAGTTCCTCTTGTGAGTATGCCTCCACCACTGCGTCATCTGTGAAGAGCATATCTCTTATGAGGGTTAATCTGGTTTTAGTTTTGGTCCTCAGTCGAGCAACATTTAGAAGTTTGCCGTCGAATCTTGAATGAAGATATATGCCTTCGGTGGATTTGTCAAACGCGTGGTGGATTAGCATTGAGAAGAGTATTCCAAAGAGGGTTGGAGCCAGGGCACATCCTTGTTTGACTCCGCTGTTTATATTGAAATTTTCGGAGCAGGCGCCATTGAACTGTACTGTACCCATCATATTTTGGTGGAAAGAGACAAAGATGTTTAGTAGCTTGGGTGGACGGCCTATTAACTGTAAGGTTTTAATGAAAACTTACCGGACATAGAAGATGCTAGAAAATGTTTTCAGTTAGCTGGAGAAATGTACAAAAATAAAAACTTATTTCCTTAAACCTTTAGTTTTATTAGCAGGTGTTCTCTGGTTTCTTCCTCACCACTTGCAATGTAATGTGAACAGTGAAAGCCCACTTGTTTTTGTCTTCTTTCAAGGTAACTATTTCTTCAGGTGAACATTTCCACCAGAGTGCCACTCTGAAGCCTGGAGAATACTTTGGGTCTTATGTCCAGCCAACTCTACTATTATATCTGACGTTATTTGTAAGATGTCAAGGAAGCTAATTTTTAGTTACAGAAACAGGGAAACCAGAGAACATCTGCTAATAAAACTGAAGGTTTAAGGGAATAAGTTTTTATTTTTGTACATTTCTCCAGCTAACTGAAAACATTTTCCTTTACGTTTAAATGTTCTTACTGGAATAATGGAAACCTTTAGAAACAAAATAGTTATTTGGCTTTTCTTTTTAATTCTTTCTGTTGAGAAAACAAGACATTGGTCAGCCATTAAGTTTTTGGTAACAATGTCTATTATTTTTTTATGTGGTTTTGTGTCAAAGATATTTCTAAAAGCATCACACATAGCAAAGAAAAATCAATTAATTTCCTTCAGAGTTCCGATCCAGTTGAAGCCCATCAAGTTACATTAGTGTGGCTTTAATCAGTTTATGTGGATGTAATCAGCTGTTCATAATGCATTTCTTTGCAATGTCTGATACTGCAGACATTTTAGCTAATTTTTGGATTCCCTATATTATCTGTTTATGTTGAAATATAAACTAAATAGAATGTAGAATCTTTTGTTTTGCTGTTTTTAGATCCTGCCTCTAGTTCTAAAACAACTGTTGCAAGTATACCAGGAATTTTAGGTGGGACTTTACCTGGTGCTGGCAGGATTGGGAAACAGATTGCTGATGAGTGCATGGAACAGTTGAGGTGAGTTGGTAGCTAATTAGAATAGAGAGTGTAAGATACTACCTACAAGTATTTTGAAGATACTATCTAAAAAGTATTTTATGTACTTGTAAATATCAATAGATTTGAAGTAAAAAATGAGAGAACAACTGCCTGCTACTTCAGGACTTTCAGTTAGGGACAAATGTATTTTCTCAGTGTTTATTAACCTGTGTTCAACACATCACAATGATGCACTAACTGGTTGTTTTCTATGTCTCTCAACCCTACAGATTTCTCAACCCTACCATAGATTTATTAAACAACACAACTCCCCAACAACACAATTAAGAATATTAGTCATAAAACATGATCTATAATTCAGAGATGAATACCTAAATTTGAAAATCACTGGCTTGCATCATTAGAACATTATGCCATAAAAACATTAATTGCAAGTCTTTTCCTATTCTACTTCTATAGGTCTCTTTTTAAGGAACTTAATTTTAATGAATTTATTAAATCTAGATTATAAAACAATGATTGTGCTTAAAATCTCTTGAGCATCATTATGTCAGGATGTTTGGCTGAGTAGCAAAAACCTCTTTGAATTCTGATATAGACCAGGGATTTTGTATTTGATTTGACTCAAGCTGAGCTCTGTTAACTGAGCACATAAAAGCAGCTTGGAAACTCTCTCCATTTACCTGTTTCTTCACATATCCACAGAATAGATTGAACTAAAGCACCATGGGCATGCTTTAGCAGCAGAGAGGCACTACAAAAGCAATAATACTAATGTGTACACTTTCTCTTAACAGTAAGACACCAGTAACGCCAGCTGACAGCAGTAATACAGGGAGCCAACAGCAAGGAACACCAGCAGCAGCCAATAACTCTGGCTTCAAGCTGCCCAGCTCCAACTACACCTCATCCTCCTCTGTGGTGGCCAACACTTCAGGTCTGCACTATGGCAACACTTTAAGTGACACAAGTACTAGCAACAACAACAATAATAACAATGCCTCACAGATACCATCAGGTAAGAGAGCTGTACATATCTACCCTGATTCTGACATACTACTAAAGTCTTATATCAGTACATTCATAGGATTTTATACTAGACATTTATGCCTTGATAAAGGATTTAAGTTTATGTATATATTTATAAAGGAGGCAAGGTGGCCGAGTGGTAAAGCACTTGGCTTCCAAATCAGAGGGACCTGGGTTCAAATCCTGGTGAAGACTTTTGGGTGAATCTGACTCTACCCAACACTAATGGGTACCTGACATTAGTTGGGAAAAGTAAAGGCAGTTGGTCATTGTGCTGGCAACAAGACACCCTCTTAAACTGTGGGCTACAGAAACAGATGACATTTACATCAATCACAATGTCTGAAAGGGTTACTTTATTTTACTTTCTTATATATTATTTTAAAAAGTTATAGAAAGTTTCTACATATGTTCTTGTATTAATCTTGTCTGTCATGTACATTATAATTCAGTTTTTGCATTAAGTGCAGTTAATATCTATTAAAAATTAGCATTTAAAATATATTATATAATTATATTAATTATACCCAAGTTCGTTTGTTAGCCAAATTTTCAGACACACAATAAATACCATCAGTAAATATTTATATTGTCTTGTTACAAATTGATTACTGGTTACTACATTTTAAATCTGAGCTTCCCTCTCTGACTTATTTTTTCCAAAAAGTGAAAGTTTGCTGACTGTCTTATGGGTTGTGTAATCTATCAGAAAGCACACAAGAGTTTCTTCTATATATTTTAATTTTTTTGCCTTTAACCTTGATATTAGGCTATTCCATCTTTTTCCTAAATCCATGGAGCAGTTTGTCTAGGAAGTGGGAAAGTAGAAAAATGGGAAAAAGGGGGGGGGGGTATTTATCAAATGATTGTGTACATTTATAAACATTTTGTGTAGATATAAGTTATAGATGATTTAGTTGGTAGACGTTGTTTCAATCTGATATCTTTCCATTTCAGCCTACATGTCTTCATCTGCTTCTCATTTTGATGCTAAACTAGCCCCACCATCTGGCTCTTCCCATTGGCTGGATGTCAGTCATGTGGAGCACTCAGGCAATGGGATCAGTCACTACCATCATTCTCAATCAGATGACTCCTCAACTGAAGGCTCACTCATTCAGAGTGTCATGCAAGAGCAGACCATGGACAACATTCAGAACCCAGGAAATGACGCCAATGACGAGGCTGCGCTTGCTTTTCTGATGAGCCTGCTAGAGGCAGATGCTGGCTTGGGAGGGCCAGTGGACTTTAATGACCTCCCCTGGCCTTTGTGATATTGTGAATGGCCTGGACACTTCTTATGTTGTATTTTGAAAAGCCTGGAATTTTACTCATGTCATGTTGTGTTTGGCCTGGACTCTTATGTGACTGTGAATAGGCTGGACACTCTTAAAGTAATACTGACAATAGCCTGCGCAGTTGTCATGTTATGAATGGCCTGGACACTTCTTATGTTATCAAATTGTTTTATAAATTTAGTGATACCATTGTTGTTTCTCCATTTGCCTGTGCTCACTTCAGATGGATTTGACTCTTATTATGTTTTCACTGTTGGTAAGTTTATGATTCCTTCCATTACTGTTGATCAGTTGTTATCATACAATGTATTTTTATTGTGAGAGCCTTTTGGAGCTCATATTTTAATTGTAATTACTGAATGGTAGAATAGCATTAAGAATTAATTAGTCAGCACTCACAGTACCAATACTATAGAATTGAAACATTTTACAGTCTTAGATGGTCAGTGTTGACCATCACGTTTCTTTACTTTTATCATTACACTTAAGGCTTATCATTACACTTAGTCTCATCCTGGTGAGCAAGGAAATTATTACATCTCCTGATATCTGTTGAGACACAATTGTTATCAAGACATTGTCATCCTGACATCTGTTGAGACAAGTAACACCATAGTTATCTAGACATTGTCATCCTGACATCTGTTGAGACAAGTAACACCATAGTTATCTAGACATTGTCATCCTGACATCTGTTGAGACAAGTAACACCATAGTTATCTAGACATTGTCATCCTGACATCTGTTGAGACAAGTAACACCATAGTTATCTAGACATTGATTCTTATGACAAGTTGTATGTGCCTGACGTTTGTCCAAGTGCCACTTAGCCCTCATGTCTACACTATGAGCTAGGGAAAACATTTTGAGATGTGTTATTCTCAGCTCTTGCCTTGTGTGTTTCTTGTTATAGTTTTACAACTTGATCTGGGTCTTTGTCTCTTTTGAGCAGACACACAGAGTCAACAGATGCCAATTGATTAAAACACTATCAAGTCACAAAGTGTCAAAGAAAAAATAGTTTCTTACTGTTTAACTGTACCACAACATTAGAAGAGAGAGTCTTGAATGAACTGTCTCATTGAAACCAGTAGTAATAACTAATTCACTTCAGTATCTGTATTGATTTTAGTCATTCAATGACCCAATATTTAAAGTACCTTAAGTTACTAAGCAACACAGCCATATCTAACCTTGTACACATATATACACATACATACACATGCATAAAATAGACATACAAGATTGTGTTTCCTATTGTCTTGTTGAAACCTAAATAATCTTCAATTTCAGGTTGGCTTATTGTGAGCATTCTTTTTTGTGTGTGTGTGTGATGGTATATTAATAACACATATTTTCACTGGTTGTTATATAATTTCTTTCTGTCATTTCTTTAGAATAATGCTACTTACTGGCAATGAGATGGTCTAAGAAGTTAAACTTTCAAACTTTTGTAAGGGATCTGACGAGAGCAGAATAAATTCTAGAGCTCAGCCTTATTGTTATTTATTAAATAAACTTTCTTTCAAAAGTTAAAGTTTTTAAATTTATTAAATTGTTTTCCATTTATTTATATTGCTTACACCCAACAACACCCTTTATATTTACCTACCCAGTTCAACTAGAAATGTTGGCTAGATATTGAAGACTAATGTAGTCTGCCTTTTTTTTTTTTTTTGGTGGAAGGGAGGGGGGGGGGTCTTTTTCTGTCTTGCTGCAGTCATCACTATACATCTAGTGTAGTCTCTTTTATTTTATTTCAAACTTAATTCAGGGATTGATTTTAAACTCAGTTTAGCTTTTTTTAATTTGAATGTGTATTTTTTTTTTCATATTCTTGTTTATTTTTAAAGTTTTCAAGTTTCAGTATACTTGTAGTATAATGTCTACCTCTATTCATCAATATTATCTATTTCTTATGTCTGTTGTGTATAATGCTATTGTTTTTGTTTTATAAATTAACCTTAGATAGACTCCTGTCTCATATGTGCCATGAATATCATCTCAAAAAATTTCATGCAAATTTAATTCACATAGATGTATTGTCTGTATTAAAACATCTCTCAATATTAAGGAAGATTCAGAAAAATTGTAGCTGCATCACAGACAAGAAGTTTGTTAATGGCCTTTAGTTACCCTAGTTGATATCTAGCAATAAACAAAATGTGATCGTAAAGACTCTCTTGACTAACATAGAAGTAGACTTGATTTATATCTATTTAAAATTTAAATCTGTTAGATTTCTTAAAATTATATTTTTAAATACATTAAATTGTATTTTTACCTAAGATTCCTAGACTAGACTGTTTATTTAACTTAATTTAATTGTTATAGGACAATAAGACTAAAACCTAGACTTACAAACTGAATAAAAACTACATAAAAACAGCATAACTTTTATCTAACTAATGTTTAAATCTAATTGAATACACAGGATTTTCATAAATCTTTTTTTTTAAATATGCAAGTCTCAATTCAACTAATTAATAGCCCAATTTATTACTATGTTATTGAACTCAGTATTTTGGAAATCTTTGCAATTTATTACAAATATACAAATATAATTATAATAATAATATGGCATTGTTTTCAATTATCTTATGATTGCAGTATTTCACATGACCATGAAAATCCAGTTGTGACCTGCATATTTTGCACATCAAATTCAGACAAAGCTGTTGTCCACTGGGGGTATATTTAAGTTTTATTTTCATGGTCTGCACCTGTCTTCAGTAATGGATATATTTAGTGTCTCAAACGTGTGTTCTACAACCCTCTTGAGAGCTCTCCACCTTTTGGAGACCTTCTGCTTTCTTACATGCCAGTTATGAAACCCTCTTGAGAGCTCTCCACCTTTTTCAGAGACCTTCTGCTTTCCTACATGCCAGTCATTTTAGGTGATCATCACTTTTGAATATGTTTTTAGTTCATAAATAGGAGCTCACTGGAATAGAGGTCCTAGGCTTGTATGCCTTAAAGACAATACTGCATGGGATATAACTCTTTCAAAACCTCAACAAAAAATCTACTCCAATTGTTTAGAAAGAATGAAACTGAACGAGCTTGAACTAAGCCTGTCACTTGGTACAAATTGTTCTCTTTAGTGTTTCACCCCCATCTGCTTCATCTAATGTTAACATGTACAGAGTCTCTTATAACATATACACTGCAATATAATTAGTGTAGTTATAGTAATATTAAAGGTAGTGTCTCTATCATGGTCACACTATTATATTTTTAAAAACATAAATATGCACATAAATATATAAAAGTTATTTTCCCTTAACCTAAAGACATTAGGACCAGGTCAAACTTTTAGTTTAAAGCTTGTGATACTTCAAAAATGTTAAATGGTTTTTCTTCTGCATAGATCTGTATAGTTTGTTTCTAATGCATGCTCCAACAGACACTTCTTGAAGATATAAAAAGAATTGATTTGCATCATCTAGAGCAGAAGCAAGACTGCATCCAGTAAATCAATAAAGCAAAGTTTAATTCAGGAGCAGTTGGCCAAGGTCACACGTGTCTTTCAAATTTTGTCCAACATTTTTTGCTGATATTGAAAATTTCAAGGTGTCTTCAATGCTACAATGTTTAATTACTATTGATCAGTATAATCTTTGGTTGAATCCATACAAATAGTTGTTTGATAATTGTGATAACTTTGAGAAAGAATCTTGATCTAACAGTAGGGTATAATTGTGTTGTTCACACTTTAAAAAGATGATGTTGATTGAAACTGGTAGCAAACTGTTCTCACTAGAGACATCTGGAGAGAACACAGGGATGCCTAATTGCTACTTTGATTAATTGTCCAGCGCATACAAAAGACAAGACATAGTCCTTACACTAAATTAATAACGTTTCACTTTAGGAGATATTGATTAGTTTGTTCTACCCAAATTTTTATTTAAATACTATTATGTTTTACTACAAAACTGTGACAAAGATGTTCAATTTGGATGAAATATTGTGTTTAGATTGTTTGTAATGTATACTTTTCTTTTTTAGAGAAAATAAAATTAAGCCACAAATTAATCTATAGGATCAAAATTTTGAAAGGTTCATATTTGTTTTGTGTTTTCAAGCATGAGAAAATATAAGCACTTGAGACTTGAGTTCTAGTTATTTTTCACAAGAAAGTCAATAAGAAAGCAAACAAACTTTTCTTGATCTCATTAATATGGGTCAAGAACATTCCTAACATCCACCTAATGTGTCTAACTGGGTTAATATAGGTTTTTAATTACATATTTTTTTTATTAACAATCTTTTAAAAGTTTTTTTTTTAAGACAAAGAAGTGCTTCCTTATAAACTTACTATCTTTCATTTGAACAGAATAAAGTTGTCTTGTCATCATTTTGTTGTTCTACTTGTATGGTGCAGGAGGGAGCTTTATTATCTACACTGTCATCATTCAAAGAAATATTCCAAGAATTGTTTGGGACTCAAAATTATGGTTTTTACTGTCATGTGTATGAATGAAACATGTAATTGACAAACTGTCATGTGCTTCTATTTGTCCTATGTGTGAATGAAACACATAAGTGACAAACTGTTTCTATTTCTTGTTGACTCTAAATAGTTCATGCAATAGTTCGATGTAATGTCCAGCTCAATCTCAAGTGAATTTTGTGCCAAATACATATCCTAGACTCCACATGGTGACCTTGTTCATATTGCATTGGGAGAATATGATTTGAATTGCCTGCATTTTTTTTTTTCATATCTTACAATGACATGAAATTCATTTCAAGGAGGTAATACTTTAAAACAGTGATAGGTTTTTGGTGAAACTTGAAAGCAATACTGTCATGATCAATTGCTTTATTTTATTAAGTGGAAAGATGCTTCAAATAGCTCTGGCTTATGTTTATATTGGAGTTTTTTTGTTGTTATTTTTTCATTACATATTTCTTTGCTTCTTTGTCCAAAGCTTTAATTGTCTTTTTTTTTTCACAATGTTGCTGTTATTAATAGTGCATTATCTAATTACAATAATATTGATACTAGGAAGTCAATAAAGAGTTAATTATATGATCACATTAATATTGATGAGGAAGTCATAGTTATCTGAAAATAAATATTAGAAAAACAACAAAAAAATCTTATTCCTAAATGAAATGTTTTTTTCCTTTTATTTGAACCAATCTCTTGGTCTTGTTGTAATCAATGCCCCTGCTTCTATTACCCTGCTAGACTCTTTTCATTGTGCTAGTTACACAAGTTAAAAACCCTAATTCCCATCACAACATGGTCAGTTGATCTCATTGAATTCTTTGATCTTTTAGTAAAAGTTAGAGTGCTTCTGTGTAACTAGAATAATATAACATGCTCTAGTGATAGCTTTCAGAGACACTGGTGCATTTAGCTGAAACAAAACATGACTGCTCTTATATCCTATACATCTAGAAAAGGGAACTATATTTTAAAGTGGACTAAACCTGATGATGGTCCAATTCATTGTACACTTGTCAACAAAGTTCTAGACTGCCAGGAGATAAAATACAGAAGAGCTCATCCTCTTGTCTAGCTTCATTTCAAATCAAAAAAACTGCTCAATTCATTTTTTTGTTTGTTTCAATGTAGTTTTTGTTTTCCTCTTATTTCTCAGGAACAACTGCCTCATGTCATGTTCTATTACTATTGACTTCAATTTAAAATGTTTCCCCAATTTTTATTTTGCAAAATGTGTTTCAATAAAACTTCTAGCACTGAAAGATTATTTTGACTTTTTTGTTATGTGAAGCATTTATTCAATTGGCCAACTCCAGTAGGAATTCTAAAATAAAGTCTGTTGTTACAGACTGATACCCTGCTATGTTTAGCTCAGTAAATCTTTGGTGTATCACTGATTCTTATGTTTCGCCTATCAAGTAACTGTTCAACAGTCTTAGAATGAATAAGGAAACCCCCTAAGCAGACTATTTAAAACCTTCTTTGTTCTCTCTATAAGTGTTAGACTTGGACACATTTTGATTTTATTTGACAGATTAGCACATTTGTCTTTACTAGTTATTTTTTGTTTTATGGGTTTGTGCATTTGTTAAGTAATGTTCCCTGATCTTGTGATGCTAGTGTAACTTTATCAAATGTGATTATTTTACAGTCTATTATTGCATTCAGGCTTTTTTCTGTATGTTAGCTATTGAGAAATTATTTAAATTTTTGTATCACTTAAAGAATAAACTTCTCTGAATTGTTTTTAATTCCTACATTAAAAATAGTGGAAAAAAAGTTGTTCATTATCAGTTTATACTAATATTTGGTTTCTTTTCACTTCAGAAGTACACTGACAATCCTTGTGTCATGCATTCAAAACATTAATAAAGTTAGGGCTTTTTTTTTTTTTTTGTTAGTTTTTTTTGTTTATTTGCTTGTAAAAACTTTATGATTCCAGAACCAATAAGATTTTTGTGGTTCTCCTATGTCAATAAAAAAAATACAATTGTACTGTTTGATATTTGGCCTTTATAGAAATTATTGTTCACATTATGTTGAATTGACATTCATGGAATTGACATCCAATGCTTACTGGTTGGAAATTATTTACTAACATTACACTGTGGAAAATATATATATATATTCTATATATATGTATGCCTTATCAGTGAGCCTTTGTAACACTCAATTTGTTTTTATGAAAGATATATATTAAACATGTTGATCATTCTTGTGAATAGTGTTGTGTATATTTTATTTAATATTTTCACCATCTGTTCTGGTGTTGACCCAACTGTTCATATTTTGACATCTTAATTATTGAATCATCCAGAAAATAATGGGTTACTATCTTAAGCTCAGATGGAATTTCTTCTTCCATTTTGTATGTCGCTTAACAGAATAGGGAATATGTTAAAGCAGCAACAGGCAAGAAAAAGTGTTCCAGATTCATATAATTCTTTATCTTGCGATTTATCGGGCAGATGATATTAAGGTCATGTTTTTATGGCTGATGGTTAACAAGGGTGTCATTGTGGCTAACAAGACTAGCAGCCTTTACTTTCTCCAACTAGTTTCAGGAACCCATTAGAGTTGGGTGGACTCTGGGGTGATCTGAAAATCCTGAATTTCAAAATCTTGAGTCTTCACTGAGATTTGAACCCAAAACTACTCAGTTCAGAAGCCAAGCACTTAACCATTCAGTCAAAATGAAAAGTCTGCAAGTCTAATAAAAAACACATTCATTTGAAAATGGGCTCAATTATTTTTAACTTCATTTATCAGCTTCATTTATCAGCACAACTTTTTTAGAAAGTAATTTTTCATTTGTAATGTCTTTTAAAGCGAAAACACAAAAAATGCCTAGACTTATCCTCTAGAGTCAAGTAAGAAGTCTTGTCTTAAAGAGTCTTTTAAAATAATGCTTGTAAATGTCCCACTCAAAACAGAACACTTGATGGACTGGTCAGGTCATATCTCCAGCCACGTAAAGGATCTAAACTTACAATGTAAGAAGCCATGCTTGTAGCCCAGGCAAGTTCCAATTATCCAGGTCTAAAACTAACTTTGCTCCATGTTTTTGGGTTAACAGGCTGAAAGAAGATTCCCTTTAATTATTAAGACTTCATTGTAAAAGTTATAAGTGATTTTTGTTCCAGCTAATTAAAAATGTCTACATGCCAGTAATTTTCAGATGTGATCCAGTTGGTTATCATTAAATTTGAGTTATTGGTTCAGAGCTGCAGGACAATGAAATAATTTGAAAATCATAATGACACAAACAATTTCAGAAGTAAATCTGTCACATCAAAAAGAATCCCACTAAATTATATCAAATATAATACAAACAATTCTTCATTCTGCTTGAATTTATTTGCCATTCTTTTCTTTTGAATTTGGTTTAATAATAGAGTAATTAGTAGATTATAAGACTAGAATCTGAAAGAATTTTAATAAATCAAATGCTTTCTTTTATCAATTTGCTCATGCTAATTAAAAGTGTTCCCTAACTAGCACAAAATATCTAGAGTCAAACAAATATTCAAATGAGAGATTATAGCCTTCAGATCTTCAATGTACATAGTTGACTGGACAATGTACATAGTTGACTGGACAATGTACATAGTTGTATGGACAATGTACATAGTTGTATGGACAATGTACATAGTTGACTGGACAATGTCATAGTTTAGAAAGAAAAGTAACTGTGTGTTTGTCACTCTGTTACTTTTAGAGTTCAAATACAAAAAAAAAAAAAAAATTTAATCTTGCAATCATCTTCCTCTTGCAAGAAATTGATGGCTAATGAATCTTCCTCTTGCAAGAAATTGATGGCTAATGAATCTTCCTCTTGCAAGAAATTGATGGCTAATGAATCTTCCTCTTGCAAGAAATTGATGGCTAATGAATCTTCCTCTTGCAAGAAATTGATGACTAATGAATCTTCCTCTAGCAAGAAATAGATGGCTATTGAGAGTCTTTCATAAGGGACTCTCTTTTTTTTTTCTTTTGAATGCATGTATGTATAACCATGTCCATAAATTTAAAAAAAACAAAGGAGTTTGTGTTACACTTAGAACTCTAAAAAGTACAACTGAAAAGACTATTTCATCATGATGTTTATACTTCAGAGTGGAATTTAAAGTCTTCCAAAATTATGTTGTTTTTTTATTTGCATTTAAAATGTATGGACAAGCAAAAAAGAAAAAAAAACACCAAAAGGAATTGCAACTTAATAACTGTTTCAAATAGGTCAAAGTTACAGATTAATGTCTGACTGTTTGAAGCCATAGACTAGATATTTTATTCTTGAACAACATTTGCAGGGTCAATTTTTTTTAAGGGATCTGTTTTTATTTATTGAGTTTGCATATATGTGTACACACTGTTGACCAGGCATGTCAAACTTGTTAAGGTGTATGGGCCGCATAAAAAACTTACTATGGCCTGAGGGGCCGCAGCCAAAAATCAGTTGCAAATCAGCTTACTCGTTTTATGTAAATTAGAAACAATACAATAGAATACATTAATTAATGACATACTTGTCCCTTAGCTAGCTAAATTTATAGTACAATTTAGTAATTAAAAATTACTATGATTGCGCATTTTTTTCTTTATCCTGATGCTTGACATCTTTTTGGGATACACATTTATTAATTTTGAGTGGAAGTTTGTTTGCCACTGACACTATCATGACTGACGACAAATTTTGATCAGATAATCTCGAACGGTGAGGTGATTTTTAGCTTTCATTATAGAAAACAACTGCTTACAGAGATCAGTGCTTGCTAAAATAGCTAGAATTCTGGCTGCAAATTTCCACTATTCAACGTAAATAACTAAATTTTGGCGCAGCCACTTCTTTATACTGAGCTTTCAACAAAGAATCTAACTGCTATTCTATCAGCTCTAGTTGCACATTACTAGCAGCATTTTCAAAAACAAATGAAAATGGAGATAAAAACAACGAAAATTCTTGCTCGTATGAAACGAAGTCATGACAATGGTCACTGAAAGCATTTACTAACGATTCCAGGTGTAAGACATATTTATCAAATGTTGTAGCCGTAATCTTTTTAGTTCCAGACACGTTGCAAAGTGAACAAGATTTTCTCTTCATATTTGGCTTATCCACAGTAGTAATTTTGCTTGAAAGCACTTCACATGATTACACGCAGTTGTGACAATTTAGTCTTTACTTTGAAGTTTCAAATTCAAGTCTTGCAGGTGACCAGTGAGATCAATTGCAAATGCCAAATCCTGAACCCATTCGTCAGTATGGAAATGTTCAACAGGTTCACCTTTCAGGTTCAGAAACAATACAATTTCTTCACGCAGTACAACAAATCTCTTCAATTCTTTATGACAGGAGAGCCAGCAAATTTCGTGTCCAATGTCATTCAGAAACATTGAAAATCGGCGATGATTTAAGCCACGGGCACGAAAAAACTTGATAGTAACTGAAACCAGTCTTATGACATGTTGGAATTCTAATTGCTTTGTGCGTTATGTTTCTTGGTGAATGATGTACTGAAAATGAGCAAATTTAAAATTAGCATTAGTCTCTCTTATTTTTGCAAGTAGCTTTGCATCGAAACCATTTCATAATGGTTAGTGCGCAATCCATTGTTAGACTAGCTAGCTTTACCAAAGGTAAATTGTACTGCAATATCACCTGTTATTTCTCAAAAATATCATCGCTTGATGTGGCCTTATGCATAGAAAAAATAGCTCCTCATGTTTCTAAAAATTCATGTCACAGGCCGTAATGAATATAGCCAATTGTGCTACACCCGTTACATCAAATGAATCATCAAGAGCCAATAAAAATAATTCAAAATCTATTTTGTTCTTTAATTGTTCACCCGAGCTGATTGACATGTCATTTATTATATCTGCAAGTGTTCCTAGTTAACGCTATTTCTTTGAATACTTTCACCTTTTCTGGACAAATTACTTCGGCAGCTTAACGATACACTCCTTCATAAAATCCCTCTCACTAAATGATTTGCTATGGCTTGCAATTAAGTTTAAAAAATGTAGCTGGCAAACTCAATCTCGTTGTTCAGTTTAACAAATACTATTTTTCAAGCAGCTTGTCATCTTTTATTTTCCAGCGTAATAGTTTAACATTATTTTGATAATTTTTTAGGTGGCCAGGCGGGCCGCATGCGGCCCCTGAACGCCGTGTTTGACATGCCTGCTGTTGACCTAAGGGAAGCAATTTATGGAATACATATGTGCATATTTAAGTTTCTGGCTTAACATTAGACCTGCAATGGTCACAAAACCACAGACAAGATCATGCAGCATAAATCTATGAACTTGTATATAACACAAACTCCCTTTGTTACCGTGTTTAAATATACTATCTCATATTTAATTATAAGAATACCTATTAAATCTGTTTGAACTAAACACAATAGCCTGCTAATCATTGAACAAAAACAGATATTGATTCAAATACTACAGTGTTGGGAACATGCTCCACAGAAATTCAAATAAGAAAAATATAAAGCTATTCAGTTCTTAGGTGAATATTATTAAAAGGTCAGAAAGTTTTCCTTGTCTAATGAGCCATTGGTCTCTCTACTTCTTGATTCACAATACAACAATGTGTGGAATGATTCTTCATGGAAATCAAAATTTAAAAATGTAAACCAGAAAAATAAAACAAAACAAAAATCCCCAGCCAAAGTGTAAAATATCACAACCAAAAGTAAAATCATGAGAATAAGTCAACACAATGTGGCACAGAATAAATTAAAGCTACAAAATAGTGTACACACATTGAAACCATATATATACGAATGAACCAATGTGACTACATTTTTAACAAATACTTCAAAGGAAACCAAACATAAAACAATAAATTATTGCACAAAAAATGAGCTTTAGAACAAAAAAAAAGACTTGGATACAGAAAATGAACACATTAGAGCCAATCTGTGTCAATGGGACTATATGCATTCAAAATCTATCATTGTTTTTACTGTTCAGTTTAACTGTATTGTTAATTTATTTTGGCATTTACAACTGACAAAGTTTTTACAACTTCATTTGGAATCATGCTAGCTCTCCAAATGTGATTGAATGTTCACAAAAAGTACATTATTACAGTGTTTCAAGACAACAGAGATACAGAAAAACACCAGAACAAATTGCTTGTCATGATATACATATAACTTTGTCATTTAAAATTTCATTTTAGATTATTAACTAAAGCAAACAAAAAAATATTCTTCTAATTTGGTACATTTAGTTTGGGTAGAAATGAAGGAAAAGTTTTTGTTTTGTTTTTCAATAAAAAAAAATTTTGGTTGGATGTGGTTTTATTAAATGAACTTTTTTGTTATTATTTAGGGCCATATCTAAGAGATTGGGAATTAGCAGACATATCTCATGACTAGAATAAAATGTATAAGGAATAGTTCAAGTATTTCCTTCAGGAATGTTTGTACTAAATGTTTTACACACACAAAAAAGTGATGACAAGATTCACATTAGGTTTGCAAATACTGTGGCAACAATATGACTGCCATTTCAAAATGCTGTATTTATGTCTCTTCAGGCACCTGACATGGTGCTTATTACATTCAACTGACAATATAGAAGATAAGTTTGTATGTTTCTAGCCAGACAATTATGTCAGAGAAATATAACAAAATAAAACAACAATTGATCTCATGATAAAATGTACAGTAATTTAAAAGCATAGTTTTATCATTAAGATGTGAGCTTCAAATATTATGGCTGTTAAGTTTGGACACAGAAAGGATCTGTTACAACAAACAGAGGTGGGGGAGAGGCAAACTTTGAATTGTTCCATCTCATTCATTTGAGTGCTGGTCAAAGTGGTTTTAGGTTGTACTATTCCTCGACCACCAAATTACTCTAAGTCAAATTGCAATCAATGAACTTCATAAAGATTTAACCAAACTTAAAGTGATGTCCTATTTTGACTCAAAGTAATATTTCTTCTGAGACAAATGGCCAAGTTTGATGCCAATGTATACAATAACAACTTTATATCCATAGAATACCAATGACATGAACAGTAAACTATATACAATCAGTGCCCCTACTATTAGGTCACTTACCACCTAACTGATTAGCCAGAAAAGGAAGGTCAATCAAAACAGGAACATAGACATGTATTTGTTTGTATAATACTTTACTTGAAAATAGAAAAAATCCTCAAGTCAGTTAAATTAATTAATATAAGCCTCCAATAAAAACATTCCCTACTATTTGTCTAGGGAAAAAGAAAATAAAAGCAAATCTGCTTTTGGTCTACTGAAAATAAGAAGCTACTCAAGAAACAACAATGAAAAATCTCTGGACTAGTGAACCAGTGATAGACACTGGGCTATTTAACGTTTTCAATGTTAATTTTGTTTTTTTGTTGTTTTTTGTACATATTCAAAATAACATCAGAACTAAATAATGCAAACCCATTTTTTTTTAAATGATCATTAACATCTTCAATGCAAAATATATCAATGAAGCAAATTTTGAAGATTATATCAATGTAGACAAAAAGTTTTGTTGTCATCTTATATTGTTTTAAGATAATGTGAAATGCATTGGAATGACTAGACTTAATGAATGCCTGTGTAAGTAGAGAACTGTCAAGTCACAATCATACAGTCTTGTTGTTCATGACTTTCTGGAACTGTGATTTCATGGGTGAAGGTTAAAATGCATCTTTGATGTTGCTAAATGTTCTAACAGCCAGATCCACTGGTAGGCTGAAGTTGATCACCAATAAACGCTCCAAGGACCTTAAAGCATCTTCAAAACCTATTGTCATGAAAAACATAAAACTTGTCAATAAAAAAAAATTCTCTTTGTTCCTAACAAAATTGTAAAATGTAATGATTCATCTGGCTTTCTTTTTTCTAGCCATAAACAGTCAAAAAGACATGTAAATCTGACTAAACTGATCAAAGATTAGCCAAAGTATTGTAATCTTAACATTAAGAAAGTATGTTATCAAGGAGACCTTAACAAAAAAACAGTAAAGTTCTTTATTTTATTAGTACTTGCATATATATTTTAAAATCCTACAGCCTAAACACACATGAAAAATCTGAAAAAAAAATGTAAATAGATGGTAACAGACCAGTCCTGGCCACATAGCTCCAGTCTTGATAATAAGTATCAATCAATGTTTGTGTTCTAAACAGTAGACGTAGCCAAGTCACTAGCTTTCTCTCACTGGAATAAAAACAAAGCAGAAATAAGAAACATTATGTATTCATGTTACATTAAGGGGGTCATCTACCTTGAAAACTTTTTTTTTTGTTTTTAACATTTTAGGCTTTGTAATGTATTCAAATGATGTATTTGATCATAGGAACACATAATATACCTTTAAAAAATATTTTTTTAATGAAATTAAACTTTTTTTCATCATAAGGGGGGGGTCAAGGGGTCAAATCATGTCATTTCTAAGAATGTGTTTCTGAAATAACCATTAAAGCTACAGGTCTGAAATTTGGTATATTAATAGACACCCTATCTCCTTACAGGATGACAATGAGACATTGTGAAAAATGTATATAGTTTTTTTTTTATAAATTTTTTAATTTTACCCTCTTCTGCGGACAGCATTTTCAGCCATTGTAACCAATCAAAATGTCCTTTACTCTTTTCCTGTAAACATTTTATGACATTTTCTATTGTCATCCTGTGCTAAGACCATATTTAAACAAGCATACCAAATATTATTATAATTGAACTGATAGTTTTTGAGAAAAGTGATTCTTAAGATCACATACCCATGTAAAATAGACATTTTGAGAAAAATCAAAATTAAAGTTTCAATGAGTGAGAAAAACAAGATATGTATGTATATTGTTCAAAAAGATGTTTTATTTAGCTCATGTAACACTTAAGAATAGAAGCAAACACAGAATTTATTAAAATATTGTTAAATTTTATTTTAGATAGCTTCCCCACACCCCCCCCCTCTCCCGGGCGCAAAAAAAAAATTCACCTGAAGACATAATAAGTCCAATTTTTACTTTTCAGACATTAATGTAATCCCCAAAACAACTAAAAATCAAGATAAAGTATCCCTTAATTATAAATACATGCAAATAATAAGTAAATAAATAGTTAAAATATAATTAATATGAATATGGTTGTGGTTTACACAAGAAGTTTTTCAAAGTTAAAAAAAAAATTACCTACACCAGTTCAAATAATTTGGAATCTAGTCTTTCTCAGGTTTCAGGCCTGCATTTTTTTCATAAGCACCTAATGTTATTTGTACTCATACTAGAGGTTTGATAAGAGTACATACAATAATAAATCCAGTAAATAGAATGGCACCAGTATTTGAAAATAAATGCAACTTGTATATTTTAGGTGGCAGAATAATTGTAGAGTCCAGTGCCTTTATAGTAGATAGTCCTTCATTGTAATATGATATGGCTTTTTATATAAAGCCATTGAGCTGATAATGCACATATGTATGCTGTGCAGTATAAATGTTATAGATGGTATGAAATGCTGATATAATGTGACATGGCGAGACTGAAGCTCATTGCATGTGTACAGCTACACTGACAGAAAAACTCTGGTCCTTATTTATGTTGAAACAGTAGCTGATGATAAATTGGTTCACCAGGAACCATGCAGTGCTTGATGATGAATCTTGTAATGAAATAAGTTAGGTAGAACTTTATAATGATGTTAGAGTCTTTGTAGCTGGAGGTGGTGGTCAACGACAGCATCCAACGAGAAAAGAATCCCAGGTTGTTAACATGATATAGATCCAGGTCTATAAAGTGGAAATTATTGCTATATATGTGATAAGCAGCATGTGATGTGGTGTTTGATTATGAAGTACTTCTATGTCATACTGCAGTATTTAGGCAGCTTTCAGACAGGGTAGATGGTTGACGAGGTACTAGTATGTGGTGATGTTTTCTTCCAACAAGAGGAAGGGTCACTGTACACTGCATGTGTTGTTTTGATCTGTTGATATAAAGAAAATGAAAATATAAATTAAATAGCCTATTATGAAAATATTCAAATGATAAATATAGCATTAGTGTTATTTACTCAATATATAATCAAGAACTAAAAAGAATGATAGAAAAAAATGAATGGACAAAACTTTTTTTTCTTACCTACAATTCCCAATGTGTGTAGATCTAATGTCTATAATATAGACTCTATATCCTTGTAACAAATTAGGTAGATCATTACTTCTAATTGTAGTCAGGAGAACCTGAGACTGGAAAAAAAAGGAAAAAGTTATTGTATGTTGCCATTGAAGCCCAGTAAAATTTAGATCTAGAAATCTAGTAAATAAATCTACACTAGCAGGACTCACTCATAACTCATTTATTCACTACTCAGACTATTTATTCTTGAGTCATCAAAGTTATTTTAGATCTAGAATTAGAAAAAGCATCAACTAGATCTAGACTATATTAGATGTATAGATCTACTAGATCTAATATCTATTCTAGAATCTAATCTTCTCTTCTGCAGTGGATACGATCTTACTGCTCATGAAATGGAGATCTAGATCTAGACTAAAGTAGACAAGATAGATGATAGAGATAGACCTATATACTTAGATCTAAAACGAAATCAAGTTTCTAAACCTATTTTATAGAACTAGATCAATCCAAATACTAAGGCATCTAGAATATGAATCTAGATCTATCTAGATCTAGTAGTAGGATAGCCTTAGCCTTAGACTAGCCTAGCCCCAAGCCCAAGTCAAAGTGTAGATCTAGTAACTAAAACTAGATCTAGTACGACCTAAACACTGAATATGTGTTTGTCCGACCCCTAGATCTATGTTTTTATGATAATGCTATATCTAGATCTATAAAAAATATTAGGAAACATGTACTTACCATAAATAATAATGGCAAAGATAGCATACAATATCCAAAAGGGTCTTCTATCGATTCACGGACGCCATCATTGTTGCTGTAAACATCGGAACCACATGGCCGGAAGGAACCAATCAAAATCGTTTATTTCATAAATACACATCATGATCCAATCGGATTTGAATAGAGACACGTGTAGTGGTCTAGTTTGAACTAGTTTCAAGGCTTATGTAATTTTTAGATGAATGAGTCATTGAAATGGACTTGTAGAGCTGACTGTAGGCTTTTCAAAGACACCAAACATGACCCACTTTTATGGCGGGCTACGCGGTAATCAGCATCGTAAAATGGCGATTTTTTCAACATTTAGAGCAAAATTAGCTTACCCCTACCCCTTTCTAACTCATTTTTTACATTAAAATACCTTTATTTTAGTGATTTTAGCTAAACTATATCATTTATAATATGCAACTTTTGAAAATATCGATTTTTTTCATGAAAAATGATTATTTTTGACCCGTTGACCCCTTTAAGGTTTAATTATCTAGCCCTCTAATAGTTTTCTGTTAAGAAGGCAAATCTAGAAACAGTCACTCACTTAAGTGCCAGGCAGATGAAGGCTTTAAGATGAGCATCTTCGCTTCGTTTCAAGGGAGTGTGAGAATTGATAACAGTGTCAATCGCCCCGAGGAAAGTCTGTTTAGCAGTTATTGGTTTGCCGCCAATCATGTCAAGGTGAAAAGATTGAGACAACTTTCTTGCTGGAGACTCATTATATTCACGTCCATGCTGCAACACAAGTTTCAATTCAATGAGCTTCTTTTTACATTCAAATCAAATAAGAAAAGGTGTTAAAGATTTTGTTTACTTAATAATCTTCCTTAATTGGTGTAGTACCTTGCCTACAATGATCTAGTTTTCTTGGCTGAATTTTTTTGGGATGACTTTAATTGAATGCCCTTATATAGTTAAATAAAAAAAAAAGATGATGGCCCAGAAAAGGGAATGAACAGCTACTCACTTTCATTTCATAATATTTGAGAAACAAATCCCAGGCATGCAACATGTGAGTGACTTGGGCAGACCTGCTGGGGAAACAGCCAAATGGAACCAAACTAGTGGACTGACCCATCTCCATAAGGCCATGTTGCATCAAGTCACGCAAAGCCATGGCCAGATCCTTTCTGACACACTGAGTCAGTTCAGGGCTGGACTGGTTCTCTTGCTGGACAAACAGGCAATAAATAAATTATAACAAACAGAAAATATATGTAATAAAAAACAAAAAGTTAATGGATGACATAACTGAGTGTTGACTCTTGCAAACGTAAATTTAGTTATCTCCGACAAAACTGTTAAGTATTTAATTAATACAAGATCATCCTAGAATCTGCCAAAATCTATATAATTAACTTGTCCACATTTTTAACACAACAATGACCAAGAGAATAGACCTATGAGTTCTAAATAGAACTTGTTACTACAAAAGAAATGTATACAACAATGGCTTCAAGACAATGTTATCTCTTTAATACATATTTCCCTATATTTAACTGAATTTTTTGAATGTGTCCCTTCAAATCAAACTATTAACACTAAATGACTTCTAGAGAATTGGTTGCTGGCCTTGTGGTATGTACTAAAGACTTTCTTTACACTGTTACCAACTTTTATACTTACCAATCATCTTGGACAAAACCTGCAAAAGGTTTGTTCCTGGATGCAATAATCCTCATTTCTGAATGAATGCCAGAACCTTACACCATGACAGAAGCTGAACTCAACTAATATACGTTCCCATTCAGCTAAAATTATTTATAGAAGGAAACTTATTAGATAAATATACCTCATCAGAGCCAGACGAGTAGTCCTCACTATCTGTATCTTGTTTAGACTTAGACTTTTGTTCTTCAGCCAATTCTATACACCTGGTGACAGCCATTTCTAGCTTGGCTCTCAGATCCCTAAAATACAAACATTTTATACATGAAACAATGTTCAGCTCATCCAACAGCAAAGACTGATAGAGCACCAGGTTTTCGACCTAGATCAACCTACCCCCAGTGATTCCCTTTGGCAGTTTTCTTCAGCAGGTTTCGTTTGAAGTCTCTGCTACCACAACCAAGTTGACTGATGACGTAGATTTGAAGAATGGTTAAAGCTTTCCGCATCATACTGTTGGCTGACTCATTCAGATGCTAAGAGCCACACACAAAAAAAACAGTGAAAATTAAGACATTTTATTAACGAGAATAAAATAAGTTTAAAAGTATGTTAGTCACTAGAGACTCTTAAGATATTTGATAATTATAGAATAAAACATAAATTTTTTTTTTCATTTGTTAGGTGGGTTTAAAAGAATTCTTAGTAAATCAGAATTTCAGCTTGAGTATTTCAGCAATTAAGTAGTTTTCAACTCAATGACCATGCCCCATAAAGTAATGTATATGAAACATACAAACAAATGAGCTGATAGGAAATTAGAATCATAATTTACTTGAGAGTTGCTTGATTCTTGTTTACGTTCTCTAGAACGACTAGAATCTTGGTGTTTATGTTGTGCCTTTGAGCCAAGAGATTTCTGACCAAGTCCTTCTCTGTTCTATAACAATAAAATAAAGGTGCATGTAAAATTGACATGACAAAAAGCATTTCAAAAATACACTGTGATAAAATAAAGTAGCAAATGAAAACAACTTAATTTGAACTAATGTGTAAATAGTGTAAGCGCAAAGTGTCATTTAAGAACAATGGTAATTGAAACAAATATTCCTTTACTGCTTTGACTTACCTGAGACTCTTCATGTAAAGGGCAGATACAACGCTCTTTACCTAAAGGTCCTGGGCTGGTCGCTTCCCCTATAGGATGTGAGAAGAAATAGTAAAGAATCATTATCAAGTGAACATGTGAATAATTATTTGTTGCAAATACATTGAGAAATTATGCAATGAATGGACTGTCACAATAATAATAATAGAGACAAATGGATAAAATATAGCCAGTTAAGTGGTCTTCACTTTGAAAAAAACATAACAGGCCTACATTCAACCTTCCTCCCCCTTAACTCCAGCCAATGAAAGGCTTGAGCAAAACCTTTTCAAAAGAATTTCTAAAACAACAAGTGTTGAGGTTTTATTCTCTTTGATTCCAAAATTACTCAACAAAATGTAACATCACTAAAGCAATTAAACAGCTAAGGATTTCTACCTTGCAGGAACTCAATAAATCTCTCCAGATCACTTATTTGAGTTTTCAGCTGCTCCACCAACTTCTCCTTCACTTTAGCAGGGTTAACAATCTGTCCTACTGCATGGTCCACAATTTGACGGAGCTCTTCAGTGCTATAAGGACATATAATTTTCAGAAACAATTGATTAGGCATCAATTTCAAACAGTGTTTTTGAGGATTTTTTAAAATCATAGAATAAAAAACTGCTGTAACATTTTCTAGAGAAGCTCTTTACAAACAGTTATCTTTCAGCTGCTCACTTAGAAAAATGTTTTCAGTGTTAAAGCCTTTGATAAAAAAATTTTTTTTCTAATTTCTAAAGAAATAGGTTTCAAGATCCAAGTGTTTACTTTAAATTATCACATTTTTTGACATCCAAGCATTTACCTTAGATTATCAAAGTTTTCAAGATCCAAGTCTAGTTTGTGCTTCAACTCTTCTAGGACGACTTTTTGTTTTTCCATAACTCTACTTGTAGGCAAGGTTTCAGCATCTCCAGTCTAAGGATAGACAATAGATATACAAATATGTCTCCAGTCTAAGGATAGACAATAGATATACAAATATGTCTCCAGTCTAAGGATAGACAATAGATATACAAATATGTCACCAGTCTAAGGATAGACAATAGATATACAAATATGTCTCCAGTCTAAGGATAGACAATAGATATACAAATATGTCTCCAGTCTAAGGATAGACAATAGATATACAAATATGTCACCAGTCTAAGGATAGACAATAGATATAGAAATAATGTAACCAGTCTAAGGATAGACAATAGATATACAAATATGTCACCAGTCTAAGGATAGACAATAGATATACAAATATGTCACCAGTCTAAGGATAGACAATAGATATACAAATATGTCTCCAGTCTAAGGATAGACAATAGATACAAATATTTCTCCAGTCTAAGGATAGACAATAGTGTTGTAAACCTGGTGGTGACACAGATGGGGGTAGTGCTGTGTGTTTTTAGCCTACCCAAATCGCCACAGTCCAGCGCAGGACGAGCGGTCAACTGTGACCAGTGACAGTACATGCCAGTTCGGCAACGACCTATGTGTAAATATTACGCACGCAAGTCACGGCGATTGTGATCATTCTGAGTGGTCAAGAACGTTCCATCCGATTCTAGAAGGCCAGTAGAGACACTATATAACAGCGAGTGTGTTAGAAAGACTTCAATTCACGTTACCTCGCAATGTGACCAGACGAGGCGAAGTTAGAGACAGACAGTGTGTGAAGTCAGGCGGAGCAAGGCTTGGTTTTGGACAGTTATTGTAATGTTGTTGCCAACTGTACAATATTTGTAATGTATTTGAAATTAAACTAAGGATATACAATAGATACAAATATGTCTCCAGTCTAAGGATAGACACTAGAAATACAAATGTCTCCAGTCTAAGGATAGACAATAGATACAAATATGTCACCAGTCTAAGGATAGACAATAGATACAAATATGTCTCCAGTCTAAGGATACACAATAGATACAAATATTTCTCCAGTCTAAAAAAAGACTGACAATCTAGAAAGATGGAGTTAATACAAAGAATACTAACTTCATATGCATAGGTTTCCAGATCTTCCAGTTGAGATTTGAGCTGCTCAATCAACTGTCTTTGTTTTTCTCTTTGTTCACTGATTTTCAGCTCATGTTCTTTCTCACTCTGAAATGGGTATAAAATATACTGTAAAACAAACACTTTGTATACTTAGACAAGCAACATGCACTATAGAGCAAACACTACAAGCACTATAGAGCAAACTTTTACATGCACTGTAGAGCAAACACTGCATGCACAGTAAAGCAAACACTGCATGCACTGTAGAGCAAACACTACAAGCACTGTATAGCAAACACTACAAGCACTGTAGAGCAAACACTACAAGCACTGAATAGCAAACACTACAAGCACTGTAGAGCAAACACTACAAGCACTGTAGAGCAAACACTACATGCACTGTAGAGCAAACACTGCATGCACAGTAAAGCAAACACTGCATGCACTGTAGAGCAAACACTACAAGCACTGTAGAGCAAACACTGCATGCACTGTAGAGCAAACACTACAAGCACTGTAGAGCAAACACTACAAGCACTGTATAGCAAACACTACAAGCACTGTATAGCAAACACTACATGCATAGTAAAGCAAACACTACAAGTACTGTAGAGCAAACACTACATGCACTGTAGAGCAAACACTACAAGCACTGTAGAGCAAACACTACAAGCACTGTATAGCAAACACTACATGCACTGTAGAGCAAACACTGCATGCACAGTAAAGCAAACACTGCATGCACTGTAGAGCAAACACTACAAGCACTGTAGAGCAAACACTACATGCACTGTAGAACAAACACTACATGCACTGTATAGCAAACACTACAAGCACTGTATAGCAAACACTACAAGCACTGTAGAGCAAACACTACATGCACTGTAGAGCAAACACTACAAGCACTGTAGAGCAAACACTACAAGCACTGTAGAGCAAACACTACAAGCACTGTAGAGCAAACACTACATGCACTGTAGAGCAAACACTACAAGCACTGTAGAGCAAACACTACATGCACTGTAGAACAAACACTACATGCACTGTATAGCAAACACTACAAGCACTGTATAGCAAACACTACAAGCACTGTAGAACAAACACTACAAGCACTGTATAGCAAACACTACAAGCACTGTATAGCAAACACTACAAGCACTGTATAGCAAACACTACAAGCACTGTATAGCAAACACTACAAGCACTGTATAGCAAACACTACATGCACTGTAGAGCAAACACTACATGCACTGTAGAGCAAACACTACATGCACTGTAGAGCAAACACTACATGCACTGTAGAGCAAACACTACATGCACTGTAGAGCAAACACTACATGCACAGTAAAGTAAACACTAAAAGCACTGTAGAGCAAACACTACATGCACAGTAAAGTAAACACTAAAAGCACTGTAGAGCAAACACTACAAGCACTGTAGAGCAAACACTACATGCACTGTAGAGCAAACACTACATGCACAGTAAAGCAAAAACTGTAAACTGTAGAATTAAAGAAAGCATCACGCACAGCCAAACAAGCACATAAGATAAATAAAAGAATCATAAACTGTAAAAGAAGTAAAATTTCTTATCACTGTCACTTTGATAATTACCAGGATTTTTTCAATAAGCATAAATGCATGTTAAAAACATAACAAAAAAATGTGGGTCTTAGCATCATTTAAAATTGTATTTCTTTTTAAGGAAGAAAATGTCTGCATGCAGACTATGATCAGAACAAGTAAACTTACAACTTCTTCAAGTATTTGTGCATCCTGGCCTTTACAGCCTCTTACATCTGGGATTCCTTTGAACGCAAACTCTTCTAATTCTTTCAGAAGTTTCTGTAACAGTGTTAATGAAATGAAAGAAAATTACAAACTTACAAATAAAGAATCATCTGATACACATAAGTACCAAAGGATTAAAAAAACATGATATGAATGAATATGACAAGATACAACCTAATCAATCGTAGTGAATTAATTTTTTGTTTAGATATCTTTACATGAGTAAATAAAGAATAAAAACTCCAGAGTGTGCTTGTAAAATATTATAATTAAAGTTAAAAAACTCAAGTCATATAGAAAAACAATATGAAGATTTTAATGAGAATGTGAATAAGAGTTAAAGTCAGTTTAAGATCCATGGTTTAAAGTCAACTATAGACACGTCATTATTTCAATTTTCTTTACTATTTTACCTCAAGTGGTTCACATTGTGAAGTTAGAACTCAGAAACTAAACATCAAGTTGTATGATCACATTGTGAAGTTAGAACTCAGAAGCTAAACATCAAGTTGTATGATCACATTGTGAAGCTAGAACTCAGAAGCTAAACATCTAATTGTGTGATCAAAATTCTGATTTGAGTTAAATATTGAAGAAAGAAACCCTATTTCTCCAATTCTCAATTGTGTGTCAAGAATGTAGAGTAGAATCAAATAAGTCACAAACTTGTTAGAAAATGATTGGTAAAACTCTTGTGCACTCACTTCTTTATCTTCTGGCTGAGCATTCACAATCTGTTTAAGTCGAAACTGAACCTGAGCAAAGTGTGTAGTGAGAGCCAAGAGGGAAGAGTTGAGCTGTTCCTGTTCTTCCTCCAATCTCTGAAGCTCATCCTTGTCATAGGAATGTCTACAACAATACAATACTTTGTAACAGCCATAAATGCAACCAATTAAAACAGGTTAGGCTTCAACTTTAATTTATGTAAAGTGAAAATGTTGTCAAATGTAGATACAAATCTCTGCCTGAATAAAGATTAAATGTAAATCTTCACTTCAGTTTGAAACACAGTATACTAAAAAAAAAGATATTATTTTAAAACCAATACAAAACTTGTTTGAAGTTATCAGAATCCATGTAAGGGATATTTTGGAAAAGTTTTACAAACTATTTTTAAAAAAATGTACAGAGCTTTGAGATTGATTTTTTTTTTCTAATTATACAATTGAATTTAGTTGGTGAGACCAAATCAGGATGAGAATGATTTGGTCCTAATTACTGACAATGTCTGATTCAACAAACACAATTATATGATAGGATTAGTTTCAGTACTATAAGATTTAGTTCAATAAGCATTTGATCTGAATAACCAGTGGTCTGATTAATAGTTAACCAAATGTGATCGAATGTTTCTGAGACACATACTTTGTTGAATGTATTCTTTAGAATGAAATTAGACATTGAATAAAAAATGTAGGATGCCATAGCAACACTACCAGGACATTAGCTGAAATGGACTAAAATCCTTGAAACTTCACAGCCCATCATTAGCTGAGGAAGGTGGAGATTATATAACCCATTGTGGTCATTGCACCTCAAGGATAATAAAGTCAGCAAAAGTTTAAAAGTCAAAGTAGTCATAGACTTCACCTTGCAGTTTATTTAAATCCCCATTGATATTTTTACTTAATAAACAACAATAAAATATTGATTTATATTTATTTTACAAGTTTCAGTAGGAAGAATAAATAAAGTAATGCACCTTGGTTCATAAGGAGATGGGGTGGGGCTAACTGCGGCACCTAGAGGAGCCCATCTCTCAGCAGGTCTGTCACTTCCTCCTTCATCGAAACTATCATAATCCACTTCAGCATCAAGGTCAACAGTATCTTCCAAATTAATCTTTTTACCTGAGGCAATGTGGGAAATCTCTGCCATGATTCTACTTGTTTATATACATAGGTTCTGAAACAGTTTACATATAAAACACTGTTAGGTCCACACATAGCACAGACAAATTACAAAACAAGAACTAACACAAGAAATGACTAGGGTATTGGATGTTGGCATGTGTAGAGCTAATGATTTATTTATAGTTGTCTGCAACAGATGGCACCATAATCAACAATTAGTTTAATTACAAATGGTTTCCTACACAAAGATGAAGCTCACACAAACAGTAGCTTTTACTACACGAAAAAACGAAAAAAGGATTACAAGTATTCAAAATCATAGAAGATATTGTACTGTATGTTGCTGTATGGTTACTTCTGTTTCTTAGAAAAGGTAACAATATTGAATTTTGAAATAGCTATGAAAAATTTTAAAGCATACATATTTTAATTGGGATTAAGACAAGATGATGCTATCACTGTGGAAAACTAGTGTTAAGGTACATCAATAGCTAAGAAAATTAGGAAATAGTTTAATTTAGTTTGTTATAACCTAAAGCCAAAAAGAGTTGATAGAGTTAAACAGGAAAAAGATTAATGAGTAACTCTAGAGACTAAATAGAAAAGAGAAAACAGAAATGAATAGTGTACATTTTGAAAGAACATTTGTCAGCTGTGTGAGCTTACATGTTTCTGAAATGCTCTTCTGTACATTATATCACAACAATATCAATGCTTTTAACCATGATTTCACTTTTCTATAAGCTACTTGTACAGTGCATTTGACTGTGGCAAGATGTGATTTTGTTTTGTTGTCTTCATGTTTTGTTTTAATTTTGGCAACTTTCTTATTTCAAGGAATGTCTAATATGTGTCTTGGTTCAATGAGAATGGCTTAATAAGTTTTTTGTTATGATTTTTATTAGGGCTCTATTAGCCTTGTCTTTGGTCATGCTGAAGAGGTTTTTGGTTCTATTGGGCTGTGGGTTTTCAGTTTCAATAAGTTTTACCCTATTTAGGGAGCCCAACTTGGCCAAGTTCCTTGTCAATTCAGATTTGTGGGTAGAACTTGGCAACCATTAAATTAGTGTTTATGTAGTGTTTGTGTTAAACCAGGATGTCCTTATCATCTGGCAGGCTCAAGTATACATTTATATGTCATAGTGGAGTCGTTTTGTGGTTAATTACCATGTGTATTCTTTTCAAATATGTGTAAAATATACTACAGATTGCATGAAATTGATTGCTGTACTTACAGTACATGTGTTTGATTATTGATTCATATCGTTGTATATACATTGTCAGTATATCCATCCTGCATTAAACTTGTATTCATTGTTAACCAAGCCTGGGCATTATCATTATAAATAAATGTTTGATCTGTCTAGGAACTAAACGTCTATGACTGTTGTAACCACTATTAGGATTGAAAAAAAGGCAACAATAAATTACAGTATCTATGCAAGGACAACTTCAGTTACCTTAGTTTTACAATACTTAATCTAAATTTAATATTGACTGGTTAACTTATTATTAACTAAATAAAAACATTACATTGTAAGATAAGATAAGATTTTTTGTCTCCCAAAAGTGGCTAAAATGTGTCAGCATGGAAGGCTTTTTTTTGGAGGGGTGGTCATTTCCATCAAAGTTTTAGCACATTGAACTTGACTCCAGCATTAATAGTGATTACTTTTTGCAAACATGAGATATTTGAGACAATTTTTTTTTCTTTTGAAGCCAATCTGCCAAATTTTATATAGAAAGTTTTACGAGAAAATTAACATTTTTTCTTGTAGCTTGGTGCACTCTTTAGATAAATAAATGAAAAACTTTCATGGAATCCCCATATTAATGAAATTATTTAAAAAATCAAACAGAGCTTTAGGGTTTATTAAAAGAAATTTCTACAAATCAAATAAGAATCAAATCAACTAAAATGTTATTTAACCTTGGTTAGGCTAATAATAGAATATGCATATATATATATATTCTGTTTGGGACCCTTTAGCTCAAGAAAACATTAAGAAACTAGAACAGATACAAAACAGAGCAGTGAGATTCATAACAAATGAATTTTTACATTTGGTTAGAGATTAGAGTAACACTTTTAGTCAAAGCATTTAATGTAGAGGATAGAAGAATTAAAAGTAAATTAGCAATTATGCATACAACACTGAACCATAATCTTCAAATACAAAACAAAAACCTAATAAAATACTCAGAAACATACAAAGATAAAAGTATACATTTTTGTTCCATATGCCAGAACAAATCTGTACAAATAATCCTTCTTCCCAAGTGCTATTAGAACATGGAATGGGTTGCTGAGTCAGCCAGGAAAACCAATGACTTGGCAGAGTTTAAGTCACTGATTAACCTGCATTACAAGATTGACCTAGGGATATGCATAGGATTTAATCATCTTCTTTTTTTAATTAACGTCTGTATTTTAAAAGATAAGATATTAATTTCAAAGTTGATGCTTAAAATCTATTAATTATTTAGACAAATTGTCAAGATTAGACCTAGAGTGCCTAAAGAATCTATAGAGGTAGACAGAGTAGACTATATACAAGTATATATCGTAGATTCTATATACCCGAACACTGACTTTTGGGAACTAGGTTAGATTTTTATTTTTTTTTATTTTTATCTTCTTCAACTAATGGACAATAAAAAAAAGTTGTGTTCCTATGTATTACTACTCCTCCATAGTTTTATTTTAAAATAAATTGGGTCACTTCATTCCCCTACACAGAGCGCAGTTTTTGTGGTTTCCTTTTCATTGAACACTGATCACCGTCCCCGAACACCACTAAGTAATTGCTAAGGAAATATATCTGTGTTCTTTTAAAATTATTAAGATTGTAGGCATGGTCTCTGGCTTCAAATTAGCAGCCAACACTTTTTCTTTCATTCATAAATTATGTACTCTAGATATCTCAATCTAGGTCATGTTTATTCATTGAACAAATCATAGATTTATAAATCCCAAATGATATTTCTTATTACAATTTTGATGTGTTCGGGAAACAAGAATGAGTTAAATTCATTATTATTCGCAGAACACCACCTTTTTATATTTTCTTTAAAAGCAAACAATATAAATGTGACTGGAATGTCTTTCTGTAGATGAATGGAAGCTTAAAATTAATTTGATATGCCTATCAGCCTAAAATCAAACAGGCTCATAATCTAGCCCTCATCCCTTATATGGATGTGAGTTGCTGGGGAGGTTAAAACAATACATGGTTACAAAGAATCTAAAAAACGAAGCCCTCTGCTTTGGAAAAACAGAACAAAAATACAGGAACTTATCTAAAATTGAACATGTGCAGTGCCAAAACGTCAATTTTTGCTCCAAACATAAATATAAACAAATGAATTACAAACAAGAAAAGCAGTGCCTTCGGGGAATGAGAATTTTATGAGGTGTTATTTAAAACAGCACACTTTTTTTCCTTGGCACAGTCTGCAAAAGAGCTCACAGCTCAGCAGCAATAAAGCTGGCTAGAAGAAGAAGAAGAAGAATGAGGTGTTATTTATATATGTTTATAGACCTACTATAGACTTAGATAAATACTTAACATACTAATTGTATACTATTTTTAATTATTTTAGATTTCAGAGACTGAATGGAAGACGTCGTACTCACTCTTAACGTAACTCTTACTCTTAGACTAGAGTCTACTATGACACTAGACTAGAGTGTGACAGAGTCTATTATAGATCTAGAAAGCTAGATCTGGACTGACAGTCTAGAAGTCTAGATCCAGAGTCTAGATCTAGAATCTAGACATAGAGTCACTTAGACTTGACTCTTGAGTCAAGTTGAGTAGAGTTAGCCTTTCCTTACAAAGTCGACAAAGTGGTTTAAATTTAAGGGGCTGCCTTAAGTCTTAACTAAGACTAAGACTTGTAGAATAAGTTTAAGCCAGTTTTAGTTTAAGCCTTACTTAATATTTAGCCTTAGTCTTAGAGTTACTTCAGTTAGAGTAGTTAAGAGTCACTTAGACTAACTTAAACTTAAGGTAAGTTAAGGCGTCTAACTGCCTTAGGCTTAACTTGCTTAAGTCTTAGTCTTATGTGACTTAAGACTTACTCACTTAGACTTAAGTTTAAACTTTAATTAAAGTTACTCAGGACTCAGACTCAGTGAAAGTGAAGTCAGTGTGAGTGTCAGTATACCTATTTACCTATTACCTACAAGTCAACAAGTAAAGACTAAAAGAGCCAACCTAAGCTAGACTAGATAAAGATCTAGACCTAGACTTAGACTCTAGATCTAGAACTCGAATCTAGATCTAACATACTTACTTTCACTAACGGTACTAGATCTAACATATTTAATTTCTTCTAGATCTAATTGAGTTTATTATCGACATAGATCTAATCACTCTAATCATGATAATGATAATTTAATTTGCTGCAAGTGCAAGTCTGTGACGAAATACCTGCAGTTCCAAATAACAATATACTTCTGCTATTAATATGTAAGCAGTATAATAAATAGAACTAGATCTAATCCAATAATTCTTTACGTGTATATAGCAGTTCTGGCAGAACTTCTGTGTTTTGATTACGATTCTATTGTAATAGTACAGTAGGCGCCAAGTACAACCATGGCGGATGCAAACAAGACTATCGCAGTATTTGAAAATCTCGAATTAAACGTCTTACAAGAAGGTAAAGTTAGATCTATACAAGATATTAACAAGACCTCCTAGATCTATACTAATAATATTTTTTTTAAATAATTACTTTGATAGATTCTTATTACTGGACACCGACTTTCGGGAACTATTCAACTAGTAACTAGTGGGAGTAGTGGAACTAGAAAATCAATGACAGTATAGTCTACATCTAGATCTAAATCTATATAGATCTAGATCTAATTTGAATATAGACCTAGAGACGAGTGACTAGAGTCTAGATCTAGATTATCATTATTATAATTATAGATCTCGATCTAGATTCTAGATCTAGTCTAGATCTAAGATTATCATTATATTTATTATGATTATATCTACTTTATCTAGATCTAGGTCAAATGTTTATTTTATTTTTTTATTTGGTGAAGGTTTAACTTACAAAAAAACTGAAAGCACTGACTGTGACTGAGCAGATTCTTATTGAACTTATTCTTCAAATAGATCTAGATCTAAAGGATAATAAAAATATTTCTGTTCCTTTGTATTACCACCCATAGAGTAATAGAGTCGAGATTTTATTTTAAAATAAATTGGGTCACTTCAAGCTCCTATACCAGTATACCTATACTATAGTTGAGTATAGTGGCTATAGTGCCTATAATAATATAATAGGCTATACTGCTATATAGTAGGCTATAGAGCCATTTTAGGAGAGTCATTAGAGTTCATTAGAGTTAGAGTATTTAGTTTTAGAGGGGTCTAGTATTTTGAAAGCAGTTTTTGGGCTTTCTCCTTCAGTGCTTCACTCAATCACTGGCTTCACTTGAACAATGAGCACTGTCAATCATTGAAATTCTCTTAATTGAACACCACTATTCACTATGATATCATAATAATCATATATTATATATAATCATATTAAATATTAATCATATGTAATTGCTAATAAATTATAGATCTATCTATCTGTGTTACTTAAAAATTATTTAGGTTGTAGTAAAAGAAGTAGATTCACTTTTGCAATATATATGTATTTACAGTCTATTTCCTCATATTCATATTATATTCTCTGTCTCTCTTTCTCTCTCTCTCTCTATATATATATATTATATATATATATGCCAAATAGCCCTGGGCCGATATATCGGCCGCATCGTCTTAAGAAGGTTAATTAAACTGTCTGTCTAAACGGAGTAATTTGTAAACAATACTCTAGTCTAGAATCTAGATATAGATTTAGATGTAGACTATGTAGATCTAAGCCGTTCAAGTCTAAACAGTATTCTAATAAGTTATCTTTGGGGGGAGGGGGGGGGCAACTCAATGATACAGATGATCAGATGCTTATTCACAGGACATCCCTAGCACAAAATAACAATGTTTGTGTCACCACCTCAAAGTTGGTGCCATAGAGTAGAAACCCTAATTCTGTATTGTGTATGTTAATTCCATATTGTGAATCTTATTCACAACCCATGTTGCACTAAGGTGAACACTTTTGACCTTAGGTGAACCAGAGAGTTATAGGCAGTCAGTCCACATAGAGATCTTGTAGCAAGCACTTGTATTGAGTCACTTAATATATAAGCAGTAGAGTTAGATGTTTAAAGTAGTTGGTTATAGAATAGTTACTAAGTTGTGATATTCATATATTACTGTTGGATTAATACTGACCATTCCTGGGTCGAGTTGTATGGTGTATTCACTATGTGGTGTTATATTAAACTTATTGTGTCTGCTACACCCAGCGTCATTTCATTATTCTGTGATTTGTAACAAGAACCCAATGTCACCACCACGCCTACATTGATAACCACAAACACATTAATAATATATAAAACAACCCAGTGACATTATGGTGTCAGAAGTGTCCAAAGTGCAAGTCATTTATTGTCATTTAATGGTGTCAGAAGTGTCAGCAAACAGCATGAAGTTGGCAAGTGAACTATTTAGTAAACACAGGAAAAAGTAACTCTAAAAAATATTTTTTTTACACAAATCATGAAGCCACTCAACGAGCAAGAAAGCTAAGACCTGAATATTATAGACTCTACTATTTTTCTCATTTGGTCGTTCAGCGACACATTCAACATTATAGAGATGACCTAGATCTACATTTATTGAGACCAGCACACAATTTTTCAAGTGAGATTCACGTGATCCAAGAGTGACATTATTCATTATTATTATCTTCAGCTAGTGCCTAGTCTAACAGAAAACAGAGCTGAAATTGAAAGTTAACGGTGCCTACTATTTTAACTTGTGTTACTTGTACTTCAAACTTCAAGATTGAACTTTACATGAATTACAACTAATCCAGAATTTATTAAATTTTTTTGACTACACACTTGGTATCTAGATCTACTACTACATGTCATGTTGACCTGCCATGACACAGTTACCGTTAGTGAGCTATTTTTTTCATCTGTGATGAAATGAACAATTTGAACTGTTCCTGTGTGAGCTGTATTTTCAACTTTTCCAGTTGACTACTGTCCTAAGTGTCATTTATCTGGAAGCCTGATTTATGTGGTTGTACTTTTACACCAGTTGAGATAGCTTTAGGAGCACAGCATTGTTCAAAGTTACTTTAACATCCTAAGCGAAAGAGATCAAACATGATATGCTGAGACAACCTGGATACTACAGCCTGTGTGGGTGAAACTAGACAACCCTGATCTTACAACCGGTGTGGGTGAAAATATAGTACTACAAGTCATTCAAGTCATCGTTTGAAGACAGCTGATATATGGTCAGTCGAAGTAGCTGACATATTCAAGAATCATCTACATCGAGTGCTCGTCATAATTCTAATGACACACTCCTATTGTCGCTGTCTAACAGCACATTTAATAAGAGAGCGCTCTCACTCTTAGACCTCTCTTGTCGTCACTACCTATGGTCATTTTTAGTTATTTTTGTTTTAGCAACTGTATGAGAGTGGATTACCTATCAAGCACATGAATTATTTAGTGGATTACTTATGAACTGTACCATTGTGCTGTGGATTTAACAAGTGGATTACTTATGAACTGTACCATTATGCTGTGGATTTAACAAGTGGATTACTTATGAACTGTACCATTGTGCTGTGGATTTAACAAGTGGATTACTTATGAACTGTACCATTGTGCTGTGGATTTAGCAAGTGGATTACTTATGAACTGTACCGTTGTGCTGCGGATTTAGCAAGTGGATTACGTATGAACTGTACCGTGGACATATTTTAGGTGGAGCATCACCGGAATTTTCTGGACAAGTCAAGCATCAAGTGAATATTTAAGGGAAGTAACTTTAATTACCCTTAGTATTATCAGTATTGATTAGTTCTCTTTGAACTACACCACAATTTTTTTCATTGTTTACATTTGTATTTATATATACACCTGACCTTTAGGGACTAAATTTAATTATCTATCGAGTCTAAGCATTTATATTTTTTTCAAGTAAGCATCCAGGTATTGGTAGGGACTCTTTAGATAAAGTAAATACTTGATCGTATAGCTGTACTAGTCAAGTTTGTATTTCGTCAAGTATCTATCATATTGTTAAACTCTTGTATTGTCTTGTTTACATTTGTTGAATTTTCTTTTTGCGTCATTGTTATTTCTCATTGTAATTCTTTTGTCTACTATTTCTACTATCTTGTAATGTCTCTTTAAAGCAGACTGTTTAGTATCTATAGTGTATTTATGTTTGTCTAATTATTTACTTATTAATATATATATTTATTTTACTTCTTATTTCAACCTATTTTTTATTATCAACACTACACTACACACTTGATACACTATGGGATATACTTTTATTTGAGATTGACAAGATTTATATTGTATATACTCTTCAAACACATTCAACTATTTTGATACTATTGATACATTGATCACTATTTATCAGACTAATAAGGCTCACATGATTGTGAAGTATTTATTGCAAGTGGAGATAAAAAAAAAATACATAATCACATAATTGATCAGTAAAATATTACATTATGAACTAGACAAAGTACCAAGAATAACTTAAGATACCTCATAACCTCAATTGTTTCGCACAAAATATATATCTACTATTACCTGTAGTTACTATTTGAGCAATAATAATTATTTATCGTACAATATTCATTTACAACTACCTAGTGTACACATATCTATTACTAAACTATATTACTAATTTGAATCTTTGAAAATGGCTGAGTATGAAAAACTAATAGAGATAGTGGATAAACTAAAGTTAAAAGAAGATGATAGAGCTGCATTCATTAAAATTGAAATAGATAGAATTAGATTAGAAAAAGACAAGCAACGGGAAGAAAGGCTACATGAAAGAAGACTGAGAGAGAAAGAACAAGAAAACTTAGAGAAAGAAAAAGAACGCCAACATGAAATAAAATTAAAAGAACATGAAGAAAAAATGGCCAAGCTAGCAAAGGAAAACAAAGACAAATCAGAAAATAAAACTTCATCTCATCATCAGTATCATAGCAAATTTAGGAACTTTGACCCAAAAGAAGACACATTGGAAAATTTCATTATTCAATTTGAATACATCTGTCAAACAGCAAATATGAATAGTGCACAAATGGCTCAACAACTTCTAGCTAACCTAAGAGGTGAACCACTAAACATCGACACACTAACTATGGAGCAAAGAAAAGACTACAACACAGTAAAACAAAGACTTATTGAACATTTTGGCAAAACGGAGGAGCACTATCGAAAACTTTTTAGGGAAATAAAACTAGCCAAGAATGCAGATTTAAAAAGAACAATACATGACATGCGCCAGAACATGACAAAGTGGCTACAACTTGCAAACTGTAACTTACATGACCCCAAACAGATCTTAGATTTCTTTCTCATTGAAAATGTGTTAATAAATGTTACGGATGCAGCATTCTCATTCCTGAAGGAGAGAAAAATAAAAAATGAAGCTGAATTGATATCAAACTTAACAACATACAAGGACTCCCACCCAAACATCACCATAGACAAAAGGGAATTGTACAATGTAGCTGCAACAGTGACAGAAAACCATCCAAGATCTACAAATAAATTTAAATATGCCAAAAGCCTACAATGTTTTTTCTGTGGCATATTGGGTCACACCAAAGCAGAGTGCAGAAAGAGAATGGCATCAGAAAAACAGCAATATGTAAATAGAAACCATAAATATGGAAGAGATAACAGAACTTTCCAGAGCTTCAGTCCTAACTATAATAGATCCTATCAACAACAATATAACAGAAGAACATGGCAAAGCTACAGTCCAACTAACACTAGACCACATCAAACAAACAGAAGATGGCAAAACAACAGAATGTCTAGAAGAGATCAATTTCAAGATAGACAACATACTTACCACAATAACAATTACACTAGACAAAATATAGCAGCTGTAGCAACTGAAAGACCAATAGAATATGAAACAGCAGCATATATACAGACAAAATTAGCCAAATTAAAAGTGTATCCTGCCTATGTGGATGGCATTAAGGTATATGCATTACGTGACAGCGGCTGCACCTCAATCATTGTGAAGAAATCACTAGTAAAACCTGAACAGATACTTGAAGACAAGGTCACACTGACTTATGCAAATAAAGACTTATGGGAAGAATGTGAAACAGCATTAGTTTTCATTGAATCACCATGGTTCACTGGTCAATACAAAGCCATAGTAATGAACAACCCAGCTGAAGAACTAATTATAGGGAACATAGAGAATATAGTTGAACTATCAGAAGAAGCCTTAGTAAAATGGGCTAATAGTGTGAATCAAGAAAACATTGAGTTAGCATCAACTACTAATTCACATGATTTCAACAATGTCAGTATACATGAAGCAACTAAACATAATCTGTCAATTACAAATACAAATAAAGTAGATGTAGAATGTCAAACTCATTTGCTAACAGAAGCATCTAAACTAAATAAAGATTGCCAAACAATTAACACACAAACAAATGATAGTGAAATACAAACAGATGAAATACAAATAGATGATAAAGATAAAGCTGAAAAACAAGAAATACAAAATGACATTAACACTAGCTCACCTAAAGTAATAATAACAGAGGAAATATTAGCCTTGACATTTAAAAACAGCAAACAGATAGAAGTATATGATCTAGAAGTCAATTATCAGGATGTTGTATGCATAGTTGATGAAGAATCCACAATCACTTTTGTAGAACCCAATTTAGTAGAAAAAGAAGATTATTTGAATGATATAGCCATTGTAACCTTACCAAACTCTAGAAAGATAGAATGTAAAACTGCCATTGCTGAAATCAAATCACCATTTATAAAAGGGAAAATAAAAGTTGTAATACTTGAAAATACTATCAGTCCAGTAATTATTGGATCTTATCCAAAAGTTAAAGTTCATCAAAAGCCAGTAATACATAAAACAATATGGTTTTATGACCTGTCTGATTCTGATTTTCAGAAAGAAATTTTTCAAATAGTACAAGATATAACTTGTGATTTTGGATATAAAAAAGTTTGGAAACATCCAGAACTTGGAGAGTCAATGTGGGTACAAATAAAAAACTTTGGCCATTACAAAGAGTTATTACATAAAATATACGGAACACCAATTAAGGGACTCACAATTAATATCAGTGTTGTTGACTTAATACATCGCATCTGGTAAACATTGAGCATTATTTTGTGAACATTGAGCATTATTTTGTAAACATTGAGTACTATTTTTAAACATTGAACTAGAAACCATTTTTTGTAAACTCTATTTGTAAACAAACTTTGGAATTTGATTACTACATTGTAACCAACAATTTTTTTCACATTCTTTTGTCAGCAAGAATAACATTTTTGTACTCAACAATGTAAACAAACATTGAATTTTTTTTCCCAACTTATTCAGTACCTAGCTTAATTTTTTTTTCCATACAATGTAAACATTATTTTTTTCTCATTGTATTGAGAACAACTTGGACATTTTTTTCTACAGCTATTGTAAACAAGATTGGAATTATTTTTTTACTATGTCATTTATCACAATTATATAACTTAGTCACATTTTTCAATACTATTGAAACAAGAGATTGATTCATAATGTAACTTATTTATTTAATGTCAATTAGTGTAATGAAATATTGACATACACTTGTATTTTTTTGAAAACATTTTGTCAAACTATTCTTATGGACTATATATTTTTGTAACAATCATTGATGTAAACAAGAAGATTGTTGTACAAACTTTTTGATATTTCAAGTACTGAAAGAAAAACTTGATATTATTCTTTTAAATTGGACTTGCATTTTTTTCACAACAGATTAAAATAAATAAAACTAAACCATTATGATGTTATGCTTGTATATATATGCTTGAACAAATTAATGTAAACTCAAAGATTGTATCACAACTGACACATTTTCTCAGTTGAAGCTTTTTTTTTGACAAAAGAGTTTTTTGAACTTTGTACACAATAATTATTTGATAAACAATGTAACATTAAACTTTTGCCATTACTAGCTACAAATTATTTGAACTGTCATATGGAGAAATACTTAATTGAAACATAAGGTGCATGTAACAAGCACTATGAAGGATACTTATTATTTTGATTTCATGTTGATACTTTTGATCCAATATTTTGATACTTGAATTATACATATTTACTTGTGTAATATTAATGCACAACAATTTTTTATGGAGATGTCAAACCTCATATTGAAGTAAAGAGATACATTGAATTTGTAACAATGATCATTAATCAATTTGATCTTGAATTTTGACACATATATTTTAAATTTTCTATACTTATCACTTACATATTGAGACTTAATTGTAACATTTTCTACATGATTTGTACATATTGTATTATTGGTGTCAAAAACTAGACTTCTAACATTTCTATAGTGTCAAAGATTTTTTATAAATAGATATTGTGAATAGAAACTTGTATTAATTTTTCACATAGTGACATAGTAGATTGTCATTGAAATTTTCGTCACACTTTGCACATATTATTATGAAAAAGACTTGTAAATATTGAACACATTTGAACATTGATGTATATATTAGAACTACATGTAAAGAATTATTTGAGATGTAAAGTATTTGACTCAGAGAATTATTTGAATTGCCTTACAAGAATATGATGGGTTAGAGAATTGTATGAATTTTTTTGATTCAACAAATATCTTGTGTAACACTGTCCTATTATATATTTTATTTGAAGTTTGTAGTTCTATTTGAACTCTGCTATTGTACATTTCATAGACTCCAAGAATTCCAATTGATCCTACTTATGATAATTATGTCGTCAAGCTGAAAAAAATTTCTTCAAAATTTTTTTCAAAAGGGGGGTGATAGGTAATGTCACCACCTCAAAGTTGGTGCCATAGAGTAGAAACCCTAATTCTGTATTGTGTATGTTAATTCCATATTGTGAATCTTATTCACAACCCATGTTGCACTAAGGTGAACACTTTTGACCTTAGGTGAACCAGAGAGTTAAAGGCAGTCAGTCCACATAGAGATCTTGTAGCAAGCACTTGTATTGAGTCACTTAATATATAAGCAGTAGAGTTAGATGTTTAAAGTAGTTGGTTATAGAATAGTTACTAAGTTGTGATATTCGTATATTACTGTTGGATTAATACTGACCATTCCTGGGTCGAGTTGTATGGTGTATTCACTATGTGGTGTTATATTAAACTTATTGTGTCTGCTACACCCAGCGTCATTTCATTATTCTGTGATTTGTAACAAGAACCCAATGTCACCACCACGCCTACATTGATAACCACAGCCACATTCATAACATATAAAATAACACGGTGACAGTTTGCTTTGAGCACAGCTTCTTCATAAGGCCTAGATTTGGGCAGAACTTTGTTATCTTCTTCCTATTGTAAACATCCTTCTCAGTCTAATGTCTAATCTCTAACAGAGTGCACCTTCTACACTAGCTGGATGGTGTTGTGCATTGCCGGGCTATAACAGTATATTAATACAATATTTTCAATATAGATCTAGTGCTGTCTTATTAATCAGGCTCTCTCCAAACTGCACCACATGACACTACCAGCTCAAAGAAATTGTGCAACTCAGGGCTCCAAAATAATGTAACAGAGCTAATACTGTATAATTATTGGCAACATGTAACACTGACTCTATAAATGTTTCACCATTAACAACCGTACAGCTGCATCAACTCTTGTACCAATGTATATAATTCCACTAGCCTCTTCACTTTGTCCCAGACTTGCATTAGGTTCCACTATTCAGGACTGAAGTCACACTCTGGGCTCGTTGTGTTGGACTTTATCGCAGATCAAGATGTTGTCTCATACTTTAAGGCATCTTGACTCTACTCCGAACTGTAGTATTGCACTGTACAGAACCATATGTCTGAACTGAACTAAGCCAAGCCTGACGTAAATTGTCCTGACTGTTGCACCTCTGCTCTTTATATAGGGTGCCCACTGGCCTTCCAGAAACCTATGGAATATCGCGTATATCCATTCTGGTTTATCACATGACAACATTCGACATGACTGGCCTGAGTAGTTATTTCTCAGATTAGATGGCTTAATATCAAGACACTGTTTGTTTCAGATTATGTCAAAACTTGTTGGGATGAAGACTTTGCTGACTTTAGTTCTATACCTGTTGATGTGAAGGAACATCTGGAAGAGAAAGGTTTTTTAACTGATCAGCTGCAAGCAGCTCATGATATGTTAGGAACATGGTTGCAGTTCAACAATGAGAATGATAATGGTGAAGGTACAGTTGTATAACATAAAATGGTTGAGCATATTGTGTCCAGTTGTAATTAGAGAAATGCTTATCAGCCCTTTAAAAAATGATTTCAGTTATCAAATTTATGATAAGAAGTTTCAGATTATTTTTAGTAATCACAATTAAATTATAGTTGGCAGTTTGTGTCCAAGTTGGTTATAAACTAAAGTATAACTATTTTATACCATTTAATATTATATATATATGTGTGTGTGCGTGCGTGCATGTGTGTGTGTGGAGAGAGAGAGAGAGTATATAATTTCTTTATATTTTAAAGCTCCACTTCCAGAATCTTTTTTGTTTTTGCATTAACCTAAAAACTTAAAAAAAAGAAAAGATATTTTGTACAATTAAAGTAAAAAATTACTTTTCATATTATAGCTATACAGATTTTTTGAGGTTTAAAATCAGAAGTTTTGTTTTAGAGAAGAAAAACAATATTACATAAGATATACATGTAGGCCTTTAAAAGCATATTATAAGGCATCCAGATAAGTGTCTCTGATGCAGATCAGCAGATATTGTGTGTGTATATATATATATATATATATATATATATATATATATATATATATACAGCTATTGAAATCAAGGAAAATGTCGAAATTGATACACAATAATTTGTAAAAATTCATTTGGAGTGGTGTGAAAAATAACAAACAAAATATTTTTAGAATCTTTTTTAAACAAAAAGCTTAATTAAATCTAAAGGAAAGAACCACAAAATCCCTGCCATATATCTAAATACTTCAGGAATAATCACTGTTTTCTATATAAAACAGTTTTAATTAATTACTAATTGGTAAATTTTTTTATTGATTGATGTATTGTAGATTATTAATAATTATGCAAAATTTCAACTTTATCTAAGAATGGGAGGTGGGAGAGAAAAAAAAAACTTAAAAAGAAGAATAACACCACATATACAGCCACATTTCTCTCAATAAGTAGCTTTTTTTTTTGTTCAGATGAATAAAAGACTTTATCAATTACTTTTTGCTTTCATGGCGTGTAAGTAGGGAAGGTAAGTAGCACTAAGTAAACAATTCATTATGAATTATTTCTGTTTACAGATTGAGGTATTTAAATTTTATTTTTTTTCCCCAGGTTTCTGGAGCATTCTTATTGAGTGTGACATCTCCCACAAATCTCTTGTTGTTCTCTTGGCCTATCTGTCTCACAATGCTAGCAAGGTAAGTTATTCAAATTTTAATAGAAGGTCTTTAATCGTTACTAGTTTAAAAAAGGGGGGGGGTCCTCATGTATTTCTTAAACTCATATACCTAAATGTTTGATGATAGAAACTACAATTTTCTCTATTGTCCCTTACTTTTCTTTCTTCTATACCTATCAAATTGGGGTTGTAAATATCTTTTTATTCTTTGTTTATTTTATTATTTAATATTTCAACAGCATGTGTATTCTTTTCAAGATACAATCAGGTTCATGTTTTGTAGAGCTTTTGGACTCTGCAATCTGTCTCATATGTTAACATTTAAAAACCATTCTTAATTATATTTTTTTAATGTTTTGGACTATTTTGTGAGTTGAAATGTGAAACTCTTTCCAATTCAAGATATCTGCAAGTTTCAGTGAAAAAGCGACTGGGATTTTGGCATCATCTGTTTACCTTAGACTTATATCTTTACCAGGTAAGTTAATGTTGCATTCATCTTATCTTTATTTTTTTACCCTAACCAATTTATAGCTTATATAGGTTGTCTGTTTCGTATTGTTAATGAACCTGAGTCCCACCACTGTCACCTTCATCAGCCCTCATCTACCCTTGGACAGTAGGAGGAATGTTGGTAACCCATGTGACTAGTGTCACCCTCATCCACCCTCTAAGAGGCTTAGCCTGGAGGTTAGATTTTGGTAACCCATGTGACTAGTGTCACCCTCATCCACCCTCTAAGAGGCTTAGCCTGGAGGTTAGATTTTGGTAACCCATGTGACTAGGGTAAACTACACTCAATTTAAGAGATTAGTATAACCAGCTAATGCATTGAACTTCTTGACAAGGAGAAGTGAAATTGAATCATGAATATTATTGTAAAACAAAATTTTTAACAGAAATATTTGTTTGTAAAACTTAATAAACTTGTTCAAGTGCTGACAACTTCATATTATTTTAAAGTTGAACTGTATTCTTTATATATATATATAAGAGAAGCTTAAAGCTTCTATTTAAAAATTTTCTTTTTTTTTTTTATAGGTAGTGCAGCTTTTAAGATTTACAATCCAGAATTGTTTTTACAAGCTTGTCGTGTACTTACTATACGCAACAGGCCAGGTAAGATCATGGCTAGTGAAAGCAAAATTATGTTTGTGATTTATTTATTTTTATTTTTTTTTTTTTATCAATATTTTATTGATATGGTTGTTTCTGATTGATCTTTTTATTTTTATTTTTTTCCTTAAGATAATGGTGGTGGTGGCAGCAAACGGAAGAAAAAAAGAGATATCCCATCAGGTAACAAGCGTCAGACAAAAAGAAGGAAAGGCACCAAGATACCTTCTGGGGAAGCACTTTTTGAAGAGGATGTAAGTGATTGTGTGTTAATTGTATCTTTTGAAATTAGGATGGAAGATAGTGGTGTGATCTTTTGGGTATTGTGTGAGTATATTATAGTATTGCTAATTTTATAAGCTTTGGTGGGTTTTTTTTAATTGCTAATCAGTATTTTGTTTTTAAAATTATTTTTTTTTTCTGTTTTATTCTTAAGTCTGTTATATGTCAATTCATTTTGAATGACTTTGTCTATGTGTTTATTTGCTCTGAACAGAGTGGTACTATTAGAGATGGCAGTGATGAGGAACAATTTATAGAACTGAGTGAAACTGAAAGAGATCAGATAGATGATTTCAAGAAGTCCTTACTTCAGGTTAGTTAAGGATTTTTTTTTTTTGTCAATTTGAATGCTTTGAATTCTGTTTTAGCTCTAAATTGACTGAAGTTGATTTTTATATTTGAATGTCAAATTCTTAGATTTTTGCATGAACAGAATCCTATGTTTTCAAATCCACAATTACTGTTGGGTGGTTATACTTTGTGTTGTGTATTGTAAACTAATTTGTATTGGACAGACAAGCTCACTTTGAGTATCTGTTGTGTAACCGTATTGTCAATCTAGTTTAGTAAGTCTTTGATAAGAGACCATAAAGTATTTCTAGAATATTTGCATAGAATCTTTTTTTATTATTTTGTTGCAGAATGTAGTCATCATATGTGAAAGATACTCTCTTCGTCAGTCTGAGTCCACAGCCATTCAGTTATTGTCTGTTTTGACTAATATTGTTAAGGAAGATCCCCTTGCCATAGATGAGACTATGGGACAGTGGTAAGTAATGTACAACTATTTATCTGATTCTTTTTTTTCTGTAACATTTTATTTTGTTGACTGTTTATCACATTTTTAACAATGGAAAATCTAGACTTCAACCTAACAATAGTTTCCTCTAGTAGTTTTTTTAATAATTTAGGTCATTAGTAAGAAAGTATAGTATGCCAACTCAAAAATGTAGTGTCAAGCCTGACAAGTAATATAAATACTATTTCTTCTGTAAAAGAATGTAGGGGCATTAAAAAAAAGCATATTTTTTTTTATAAATTGTGTGTGTTTATATGTGATAATAATTGATTCCTGACATGTGTAGCCATTTTTTTTTTTTTAAGGAATGCTAGACACTGCAGTCCTGGAATGTTGGCTTTTAAAGCAATGTATTTGTTGTGTCAACCTTTTCATGGTCACGTGACAACAATAGTCAATGAGGTCAATCTTTATATACGTTACTGCTAGTTGAGAATGTTTTCTTTTATTTATTTTGTTTGGAGAGTTAAATTTTCCAGATGTTTGTTTACATTTTTTTTCCAGATGTTTATTTTTGTAATAGCCCTTAGTTTTAATCCAGTTTAGCAGTTCAGTTCTTTTTGTTTCTTGTTTGTGTTGATTTGTTTTCTTTTCTCTGTCAGTCTTTCAAACAACTTTTAGAACAGATACTTATGATGGAAGATGGGAAGTTGTTTACAGCTTTGGCTCGACCTGTTTTACAGATTAGGCGGCATGCATTGGACTTTGTTGTGTAAGACAGAGAGTTGATTTGAAATGTTTTTGTGTTGTTTTTTTTGCCTTTAAAATGCTATGCAAGACAGAAAGTTGAGTTCAGTTTTGCCTTGGTCTTCGATGGGACATGGGATATTTGATTTGAATGGTTTTCATGCAAGACAGGAAGTTGATTTAAATTATTGTTTTGTCTTAGACATGATGTCTAGCAAGGATTTGGTTTGAATGTTGTTTTGTCTTAGACATGATGTCTAGTAAGGATTTGGTTTGAATGTTGTTTTGTCTTAGACATGATGTCTAGCAAGAATTTGGTTTGAATGTTGTTTTGTCTTAAATTTGTGTTGATTACATTTTTAATTCTGGTCAGAATGTAAACATTGCTTCATCCCTTTTTATCTCCATGGTCTTCCCAACAGATATGTGGTTAAAGAGTTGGGTGAGCGTTCTGTCAATTGTTTGAAAACTTTGTTGCAAACTCTCTGCTTTAAGGTGCCTGACAAGTCAGATTACAGAGCTTATGCTGCTGAAGTAAGTCACACACACGCAGCACTTGTTTGATTGGTATCAAATAATTAGATCCAATGTTAAGGGGTAAACTGTAAATGTTTGTTGATGCTTCAACAGGCTGTGTGTGAACTTGTGGACTATTTGCCTGATATAGAATACGCTAGAATGTTGGAGTGGTTGAAACGTTTGTCTAGATACACTAAGGTGAGACATTTAAAAGCTATTCAACTGAAGTAATGACATAAAATATGTATTAAAATAATTTTCTATTGTAAAGGAAAATCATTAGGCATAGTCATTTTTAAAAGTTTGCTTTTTAATGTACTTCATAGTTTCTTGTCTTTCTCCAGGCTACACAAAGAAGTTTTCTGGTTGATGTCATGTTAACATTGATTGAGAAACCTGAGAGGAGATTATCAGGTATTCATGGAACTCTAGCTATGTCTATATGAACACATTAATTAGAGACTTGTTTACATTTTTTTTTTTTTTTTGAAGATGCTGTTCCATCTGTACTGTCTGGATTTTGCAGCCATAAAAGTATGGTTCTCACACTGTTAAGCAAATGTTCAGATTCCAATGCAAGGTGAGTTCTAACGTGTGTTCATTGCAAAGTGATCAAGCTTATATCAACTCACTCTGTCTGGTACAAATTTTGCAGACGCTGTATCTCTCACTTCCAATTCTTTGGGCAATTATTCATTCTCTAACAAATCAATCAATAAAATTAACAGATTAGTTAATTAAGTTTGTATGCTATATAAAAAGGAAACGAAATAAATTGTACAATATTTAGAGATAGCTGCGTTTTTTTTTTTTTTTTTTTTTTGTTTTTTTTTTTTTTTTTGTTAGTATTTTATTAGTATTTTTGTTATATTTTGCTTATTCTAGTATTCGATCAAGAGCTTTGACTGGCTTCTCTGTGTGCACAAGTTCCAAGTTCAGAGATGTCGTGTCAACCATCAAAGAGGTGATCACTCCTATCGCAAGTAGGCCAACAGCTAAGCATTTTATGCCTACGCCAGTAGCTGTGCTGGCTACAGCTAAAGGTAAATCTTTGTGATTGACTGCTTTCTTTCCTGTAGCATTTATACTCTTGAAACTTTTGGCCAATTGTCCTTGAGCTCTTGATGATATCAGGATGTCTTCACAACCTTCAAACCCTTAAGTGCTCAATAAGGCCAGATAGAATGTCTCCACTAGGTTTTAAACTTGTTGCTTGTATGATGTCCCATTACAGATGTCTGTTGTTCAGACCTGCCTACCGTTACGCAAAATGCGTACTCGTTACGCAAAATCTCCCAAAAATGACAGTCAGTACGCAAATACGCATTTAACCCGTTGCGTTACGCATTTCGTATCCTTTTTTTCCCCCTCTCTTGACTAGCTTACGAGCGGTCACGGAGGTCACGCAAAGCCGTCCTGTTGGGCTGGAAGGGGGGGGGTAACAGAAAAGGTGGGGGAACACATTGTGTCCAGATCTATACGTTGATTGGTTCTTAATAGCAATTAGATTTAGTCTAGAAATGAAGAACGCAAGAGTGAGGGAGTGGCGGGTTGGTACCGTCAGTTAGCTGATACAAACGGTGACCAACGTGACTTTTTTTTTTTTTTTTTTTGTAAGTTCATTAGTAGAAATTAATTATGTTGAATCCCTGATTCCCGTATTCATTTGTATAGAAAAAAATATCGAAGTGCTATCGATTCAAAACACATTGAGTGACATTGTAGATATCAAGTCTAGATCTAGATCTGGATTCTAGATCTAGAATCTAGATAACTTGTTATACAGGAATAGATCCACGGCATCGGTAACACTTCAGCCCAGATCTAGAGTAGATTAGTAGATTATATTCATTATAAATTATATAGACATAGATCCAGAATCCAGATCTAGTCTAGATATTATCTCTATTGTATTGTCGTATTGATCTAGATTTAGATTGTAGATCTAATCATGACATCGAGATCTAATATTATATATATATATATATTATATATATATATATATATTATATATATATATATATATATATATTATATATATATATATATATATATATATATATGACAAAATAGTGGATCGCGTAAGTGTTACGCATTCTGGTGCCAAAATACGCATTTTGACCATCAGCGTTACGCATTTGGACTTTTTTTGGTAGGCAGGTCTGGTTGTTGTTTTTTCTTCATAGAAAACCCAACTACACCTGAAGTGATGAACAACTCAAGTATTGAGAGCAGTCTAGTCCCAGATAACAAGCAAACTGAGAATGGTGATGGTGACAGTGTAGCTCAGAATCAACTTAAAGCTCAGACTCCACAGACTTGTGCACTTCAGCTTATTGAGATAACTCCTGGATTTAATCCATGTAACTGAACCTAACGAGTTTACTTGTGTAACTATTTCATGCCAAATTATATATATATAGATAGATAGATATATCATTAAAAAATTTGGCTGTACTTCCATTAACATTCAAAAGTTTTAAATGTTTAATGAATTATTTATTTTAAAATGGTAAATACATTTAAATCTTAAGCATTCTAAAGTTGAAACAAATTTTGTTTATACAAACATCTAGTGAACACCTTACTGTCTGTCTCTCGCTCTCTCTCATAGCAAGGAAATAAGTTAGTATATATTGTTATATTTGCATGTTTTGAATAGTTGTCCATCCTATTTTAGATCTGCCTGACACAGAAGGTGTAATCTCCATGTTCCATAGACGTATGCATGATTCAAAAGTAGTAGTTAGGAAATGTGCCCTACAAGCCTTGGAAAAGGTGGTTGAGTTGGTTGCTCCATGCTATAGAAAGGAAGTAAGTGTTATTGTATTGTTATGCTTTGCTTTCATATTATTATAATTTTAAAAAAACAATTTCGGGATCTTTGGGCGCCACCACCCAGCTCTAATGGGTACCTGACATTAGTTAGGGGAAAATCTAAGTGGTTGGTTGTTGTGCTGCCCATTGTTAACTGTAGGTCACAGAAACAGATTAGCTTTACATCATCAGCCCTATAAACCACAAGGTCTGAAAGGGGAACTTTTATTTTTAGTCTCAAATATGGGAACCAAACCTGAACTACTGGCCAGAATTGCAGATTCCACAGCAGCCCTTGCAAAATTTTTAAAAATCTGGAAAGCATAGTCTTCGTTACTAAAAGCAAACTTATGTGCTCCTTGGTGATGGCCACATTCTTTTATGCTTGCAAATCTTAAAAGCTGACTGCATATCTTGAGAAGAGGATTCTAGCAATGGAATTGCAGTGCTACAGAAAGATCCTAGGTATCACTTACAAAGACAGCATCACAAATGAAGAATTTGAACAGAATTATATAGCAGTCGGACCCCTTATGACCTGCTTTCTGATGTCAAAAAAACTCTATAGCCATATCACAAGGTCCTCAGGGCTCACAGAGACCTTCCTTTAGGGAAAAGTATCAGGAAAAAGAAGAGGCAGACATGTGGGAAGACAACATAAAAGAATGGACAGGAGTGTAATAGAGTGTAAACAGATCTTGTGTAGTGCCCCAACAGTTCAACAGGCTAAGGGATATGTTAAGGTGAATTCAGCCTAAAAATGAAGGAGAAGAATGAATGACTGCACTAACCTAAACATTTTAACAACTAATGATCCTTAATCTTTGGAATCAAAGACATTGCCATTAGAATGTTTGATCATTTTTCTTTCTCAGGATCTACAAGTGTTACAAGAGAGATGTGCTGATCCAGCCCTGTCAGTCAGAAAACAAGCAGTGCAGTCTTTGTTTGAACTTTTGAAAGCTTTTCCAAAAGATCAAAACATTCAGAAGTGAGTACCTTGACTTGTTCTTTTGTAACACTTATGTATTGTACAGTCTGTAGTATCTACTGTAATTAAATTGATAGATCCCATGTATTATGCAGTCTGTAATATATATAGTTAGAATGATACATCCTTGTATATTTTTTGAAACATATTCTTGAATATTTAATCAGAATTATGTTTCATAATTTCTTTTTCAATAATTTTAGAGCTTGGATATTTGGACTTCTTCCTCAAGTTATGGACAGAGAAACTTCAGTGCAGGAGAAAAGCTTTGAATTTTTGGAAGAAATGATTTTACAGCACTTAAAGCCAGCCAATAGGTAATAGATTAGGAAATGTTCACCTGATCATTTTGCTACAAAAATGCATTCTGTTTTCATTATTTATTAATGTAAGTTGTTTGTTTTTTTTTCCTAGAACACAAGCCTCTACAGGAATAGAGTGGGACTTACTTCGTATTATAGTTGATGAAAGTTGTGAAAAATTACGGTAAATAATTGTCATCATTGAAAAAGAAACTTAGCATTTTTCACTACAATTTAAATTTTACAGTTTCAAAGTTTTGTTTTGTAAATAATTTCTTGCAGAAAGTTTATTATTGAGCTAGGAAAAAAATTTCATCACTGAAAACTATTTTTCAGACGCTATTTGCAGAAAGCTTGCCAGTACTGGGCCAGGACTAAAAAACTGAAGAGCTCGATGATAGATGCATTGCTGAGTCACATTCACGGAGACAATGATAAGGTATCAAATAATTTATCCTTGTGCTTTGTTTTAAAATATGTCTTATTGTGGCTACTATTTCAGTCTATGTCAACACTGATGACTCTTCTTTCCATCCCTGACAGGCTGCCTGGATGTTCTTGGCGGAAATTTCAAAGACACCAGTTAAAATCAATCACAGTTTAGTCATTCAGTACTGGAAGACTGTCACTACTTGTGCAGGTTGGTAAAAAAAAAATTTATTGCAGAGAGATATATTTTTCGTGGTAATATTAATAAAATAATGATTTATATATGTTATGTTTTTAATGCATTCCTTTTTTTTTTCTGTACTTAGATGAAGCATCTTGTGGCAAATGGTTTGATGTTTTGACTGTGTTAGGATCAACAGTAAAATTTATTCCAAACAGTGAACTGCCTGTTATATTTGGTAAATAATTCAGAACATTTTAACTCCATTAGTAAAGATAACATTCAGATTAGGAACTGGTTTATTTGTTATAGCATATTTTTTTTCTTTGACAAAGCTTACTAAAATAAAGAGCACTTGAATGAAAATATCGTACCTCAGATTCTACTCTCCTGAAAATGTCTTCTTCTAGCATCTACTGCCTTTTCACAATGAAACTAAAGAGATGAAGTTTTAGAACTAATTTTGAACAGCACACTATTTTTCCTTGGCACAGTCTGCAAAAGAGCTGACAGCTCAGCAGCAAAAAGCTGGCTCGAAGAAGAACTAATTTATGAAGATGATTATGCTCTACTTGTCTGCTTTTTGTTAGCATTAATTTTTAATACATTTAGGCCACCTTCAAATAAATGAAGCCTTATCTTGTATGGAGAATGACCCATTTTCCAAGGCAATTTTTTTCACTAATCTCAAATAAGAAAAACTTCACCAAAGATAGTCCTCATATGCTTCAAAGACCAGCTTAAACATTTGCTGGCCTAGTGTAAAACATGGTAGCAGTTAGGTTCACAAAGGAAGACCATGGCACATCTTTATCCTATTTATAATCAATGAACTTTTCTTCAGATGAGCTGTAAAAGGTAAGATACAAAAGAAGCTTGACCAGTCACAAATGTCAAATTATTTGACTTTGTAACTTAATGCTATATCTTATCATTTTTTATTTATTATTTATGTCTAATCATTCATACTGCTTTAGCAGCTGATCTGTATTGATACCTCTAGAGTATGTAGAATGAACACTTGGAATGGAACAAAGTTTTATTCTATTCCTTTATATCACCTACAGAGGACATGAAGCAACGACTTAGAGAGTTCACATACCCGCCCGGTATCATTGCTGGTATGGTTCACTGTGTCTCAAAAGTAAGCATGTAACAAGAAAAACTAGTTTCTTAGTGTTTAGTTCTTAGTTTTCAAACCTTGGGTTTAAAGGTATATCTTTAATATGTGAGTATATATGTATATATTGTTTCAGCTCTATGCTTGTCTAGAGATGTCTCGTAGGCTTCCTCAGGCTTGGGGAGAAGACATACTGAGAGACTGTGATCAGTATATGTCACATGTCATTTTAACAGATGATAAAGGTAACCACATTCTTTGTCTGTATTTCATTTCTTCCACATTTGTGTTTAAGCTGTACCTTTGAAATTAAAAGTACAATCAACATAAGCAAAACTTGGGCTGGGGGCATATCAAATTCATATTTAGCTTGTGAGCCTGGAGCTTACCAATTTAAAATTGAGGCATGAAAATGCTTGTAAAATCTAATTAGTACTGTTAAGTACATTTTTATAAGTCTGAAAATTAAACAATAAAGTCCCACCAAGATCATTTGAAAAAGTAACTTTTTATTTTTACTTAAAAAATACATTTGTATGTAAAGCACTTTCTTTCATACACCCACAACTGATCACTGAATTAAAGCCCAATGATTTCAATAAACTATAATAATAATTTCCAAACTTATCCAAATTTTAAAAAAAGCTTCTTTTAGAGATCATTATTTAGTATGCTAAGACTCTTAGCCTATATAAACATAGCAAATGAAATAAAGAGCTAGATACATCAAAGCTAAAATATTAGAATATGGTCTGCTTGTTTTGTTTTGCAAAGTTCTAGATCCTTGTTTCATGCAGACCACATCTTGATCTACATCTAGTAGTTAATGTCTTTAAATAATTGTAACAATGTTACATATATGTAATCAGTTAGGACTACTGTAAATAGTATATACCGGTACTATGAATATTAAGATAAAAGTAATATAAACACTGTTGTGTATTTTGCAAAAAGAGAAGTGCTTAGAAATGAATTGCTACTTTTGAGAACAAATGTTGAGAAATTGTGTCATAAGTTGTGGGAATTATTTTAGCAACTTAAAAATAAGACCCAATGCAACTCTCAATTCTTTTTTTTTTTATGAACTTAATTTAGTCTCATGTTTGTTATATATAGACACAGTGATAGATGAAGAGAAGTTGATCTGTTATATGTTTACATTGGGAGAGGTCTGCCAGAGATGTCCCACCAGAATGCCTAAGAGAGTCACTCTCCTGATTCAGTCCATCATTGCTTCTCCATGTATCAGCGCCATAGGTAGGATTGCCATTTTAACACAATAACTATACTAATGCTCCAACTTTAGTGATAAAGATTTTTATTGGGGGGTAAGGTTTATCTATTTAGTCTTTGGGACTTTGTCATTGAAGTGGTAATGTTCTTAGCTACATAACTAAGAATATTTTATTTTAAACCTTGATGAAGACTTTTTTTAATCAGGATTTTAGAACACTATGCCAGGCTAGGTACAATAATTTAGAAGAAAAAAAAAACACTCAGCCGTTTTTAGTATCATGTTAACTTTTGAGTTTAAAGGGAAGCATTCTCTTTAGTTGTTTTTTTTTTTTTGTCTTCATGCATTGAACCAGTTCATTAGTTCTTAAAATATGGTTTGATTTGTTAAGCAAACAAATAGTAATAACTTTAAAACTTCAATGAAATTCATAGGGAGTATGTATGATGCTGTCCTTCTTTCTGCTATCAGCCCTACACATATGCTGTGATCCACAGGTGAAAGTCAACAACCATCAAATGAAGCCTCTGATGGTAGCCACTCCTCTGATGGTAGTCATGATTTACTCCGTAGCCCCTCAAGCCAGGCTTCTTCACAAGCCTCACAGCCTCTGTCACAATTCAAAGGCTCTAGGATGTCCAACAATCTCAGGGTCCATGCATTTATTACTCTGGGTAAGTGTTGAAAACATTTGGCTGTTATTACCCATGTTTCATTGGCCTACATCATACTTTGTTCAAACTGGTTTAGCATTGAAGCTCTGTTATCATTATGTTGCTAACTCATAGTTGAAAACCAAAAACTACAGTCTAGATATAGAGATGTAGATGTATGCATATATAAAGTCTTAAATTATGAATGTATTTATGTGCTATATATCTTGCTTGCTACTGTTAAGTTAATACAAGTGTTCCAAAGAAAAGTAGAAAATAAATAAACTGTTTAAACTGTTGGATGTGAAATTTAAATGTGTGTTTTAATATATTATAGCATTGCTTAAAAGAATTATTATTTCATATTTATTATTTTAGCCTTTTTAATCTTAAACTTATATAATCATTTTCAATCTCCGATGAACATTGTGCCCAATATTATAATTAATTTATTAGTATTTGTTGAAGGCAAAATCATATGTGAAAATGGTAATTCAGACAATGTTAATTACAATGTTAATGATAATTACAAGGTTTTATTTATAATTGATTAATATACAAACAAGTCTTTGTTATACAGTTTACAATTAAAACTTAATTATTTTATTTTGCTTTAGCTTTCTTTCAAATCCTATCTGCCTTATTCTCTACACAAGGTTTATCTCCCTAGGCTTAGTATGTTTTCTATATAAAAACAAAATTCATTAATTATGACTAATTGTTTTATTTTTTTATTCATGTGTTGTCATTGAGAGAAGGTGCAGTGGCTTAGTGATACAGCACTTGGCTTCCAAACCAGGGTCCCAGTTTCAAATCCTGGTGAAGACTGAAATGTTTAATTTTGGGATCTTTGGGCACCCCTGAGTAAACTCAGCTCTGACACTAGTTGGGGAAAAGTAAAGGCAGTTGGTCATTGTGCTGGCCACATTTGCACCATCTGCCCTAAAGATCTCAAAGTCTGAAAGGGGAACTTACTTTACTGACTATGTTGTCATCGAGCATGAGCTTTAATGCAAAATTTGATGATGATTGGAAGAAGTGGCCAAAAAATCTAAACAACATACAAGAAATATACAATGTGATTAAATATGTGTTGTAAAAAGCATATACTTTTATTCAAGTCAAATGAATTCTTTTCTATTACATGTTTGTCTTTCTCTTGGTATTGATGCCATTTTGTTAGAAGGCTCTTGATTGGCTTTGTCCCTATTAAAATTAAATATGAACACTTAATTAATAATGAGTTATGAGTTTCAACATCTAAAGACTAAAATGATTAATGTTAAGAAAATGTTACAATTACATGTTACTTAGCAAACTTGATTCACTCAACCTGTGGCTATTACAAGTAGCTAAATAGATTGGAAAGTGGCTTATGTCTGGTGTCTCTCTAGGTAAACTTTGCTTGGTGGATGAAACTTTGGCTAAGAAAACCATTGCAGCTTTGGCTAGAGAGCTGGAGGTGTCTGAATGTCCAGCTATTAGAAATAATGTTGTGGTTGTGTTGGGAGACCTCACAATAAGGTACAGCCTGTTGACACTCAATTGTGCTATAGAAAAACAATTTTTTTGAGTTACTTAATGTTATATACTCTTAACACATCTAGATACACTGTAATATATTCTCCACACATCTAGATACACTGTAATATATTCTCCACATATCTAGATACACAACTTTAGTTGATCGCTATGCCACCAACATTGCCTCCTGCTTGAAAGATCCATCAGCCATTGTCAGAAAAAATACCTTGACAATCTTGACTAGACTATTACAGGTAAGCAGGATTTGGTTTTCACTCTTTGCAGTTTCTACCTGTAATGGTTCTCTTTTTTCTTTTAATGTATGGATAGGTTTTTCAGTGAGATAATCAATGTATGTATATGTTTTTCTGTGAGGTTACCAAGGTATGGATAAGTTTTTGTTATTATCGTTGTACTTTCCCCCCACAGGAAGAGTATGTGAAGTGGAAAGGAGTTCTTTTCTTCTATTATATTACCACACTTATTGATGAGAATCAAGAAATCAAAGATTTAGGTAACATTTCATTTTCTATTTACACTAGTGAAATTACTATTTTAAAACTTTCTTGTCTTTCAACATGAACTACAGAGCATCTTTCCTTTTCTTGAAGTTTCAGGACTCATGACTTTATCTTAACACTTTCAAACAGCATTAGTGAACTAATTATTTTTTGTCTAAAATGAACATTGCTAGTGTTAAATTAATTTCTTTTTTTTTTATATTTCAACACCTGAAATAATTTTGATTTCAACTATAGGACTCATTGTGAATACATTTCTATGTATATTTCAGCTGCTTTCTGTCTTGAGCATTTGTTGCTTCAGAAACACCCAAATATGTTCTTCCATCCTTTCATTGAATGTATCTTTCATTTCAACAGTTACCACAATCATCCTGGTAAGTTTTTTCTGCAGAGACTAAATCTCTTTTAAGACACATTTTTTATAAAATCGTAACAAAATATTTGTTTAAGATGAGATACATTTTATTTACCACTGTAATTCCAATAAATTAACAATGTCTTGAATTGTTTTAGTGTACAATAAATTCAAACAGACAGAGGGGGAGAAAAAGAAGTTTAGTCTTGCTGGGGCATCTAATTTCAAGTAAGTTTTTTTAGTGAAAAAAAATTGTTTCTGTACATTGGGTTCAAAATTTCACTCTTGCCATGTCTTTAAAATAGCATCTAGCATAAAAGTTAAAGTCCAATGTTTATGCCACCAGTTCTGAAGGTTCTTTTCTTCTTGTAGGAAGAGAATGCAGCTGTACACATTTATGTTGGAACACATGACTGATGAGCAGAGGTTTAAAATTACTGCCAAGACAAATAAAGAGGCTAGTCAGCATTTTCTTTGTTGTTGAAAAGTTGTTTACTTGTATAGGTACTGGTTATGTTACATGTCATAGTAGTAACATATTGACAAGTTTATTTTCATATATCTTTATATTTTGTTATAATTCCAGATTTTATCAGCTGTTGTAGATAAAGTTATTCCATTAGATGCAGAAGGATCTCAAATATTGATTGATGCTTTGGCCATTTTAAGCAGTAGGGTAAGAGCTTCAATAGTAAAATTGATCATATTGCTTTGAACATTACCAGCAGTTTTAGTTCGTAGGGAAAACTTCTTTTAAAATGTATATTTTTAAACATTAGTCAAGTAGATGTTGAATTTCCAGTAGACTTCATCATTGGATATCTTCTTTTAGTTCACACTTCTCTTGTATCATCGTTTCATCTCCTAGATTTGGTCAAAAATAGTTTGAAGATTTACTGCTTATACAAATGTTGAATAGACATAAAATTAACATTGACAATCAGGAGCCTGCCCACACTTTTTTTCTAGTCACTCTGACAAACCATTTCATCATCTTCTTCCAAAGACTAGCAAAATTGAACAATAGTTTCTTTCACCTTCTTCTCTTAATAACCCCTGTTCCATGTGACTTCTATTATAAGTTAGATATGTTTATTCATTGTAGATTTTGTTTGTTTTGTTTCTATACCTTCAGTCTGCTAAATAGTCTATTTGAGACTTTATTTCATCTCTTCATGTAGTGTCTAATTTAAAAAATAAGACCAACATATAACCATATTACGCAATAGCATTACTTACTAATCTAAGGTTACACATAGTATTAAATCTTTCCAACCCATTCTTGATAAATCAAGCCATTATATTCACACAGTACATCATCTAAAAAATATATATATATAATAAGTTTGGGTAGGGGTAATATTCTACTTTCTTTTTTTATCACAATGTTTTGTTCATATGTTTGAAAGGAAATCAAATTGTCCACGCTACGAGGCAAAGGAAGTGAAGAAACACCAGATGAAACAACCATAGATTTGGCCAAGGTGGTCACTGCTACAGCCAAAAAAGTTCTTATAACTCAAGTGGTCAGGAGAAACGTTATTGAGAATATAGTCCCTGTAGTCATCACACTCAAACATATGGTGGGTTTTCTTCTATTTCTACTTAAGTCAGATTGTTTCTCTTTTTACAAAGCTTATATCAACTCACTCTGTCTATCTTGTATTGGTAATTTTTTTAATTTTTTTTTGGTATCTCAAACAAGGGAAAGAAATTGTACTTGGTTAAAGTGGTGGTATACTTTATAGGTCACCACTTAAAAGTTAATTCGATTTAAAATAAAAATACATAACAATACAATTTTCTATAGTCATAGGCACCTCACTAGCAGTATGGTTATTATGTTGGCTTGAGGAGGCGGAGCCATTACTTTGAACTTATGTTTAAATACGTATAAGCTTTGTTTTTTTTTAAAAGGTATTTTTTATGTTTTACCCGTGCATGTTAAAGTCAGATTTTTTTTTATTTTTTTTTTGTAATTAATGAATTAAATAATCACTTCTTCCTTCTTTGTCCAGCTGGAGAAATGTAGGTCACCTATTTTAAAAAATCTGATGGCATATTTACGCGAGTTGATGAAAGATTATAAAACTGAAATTAAAGGTAATATTACTTTAAAGAATTAGTTTGTATTTATTTATTTTTTCCCTATTATATCTTGTTTTTTTTTTGTTTCAAGAAATGGGTTCTCACCTGGCTAATAGACTAGATCATTTAATCCTACATACATTACACAGTACAGCTATTCGGCTAAATCATTTGGTCATATATTATTCAATGCTATTTTGTGTTTCATATATTTTAATATCTTGAACATTAATTCAGATTTAATTTAAAAAAAAACATTTTTTCTCAATAGTTTCTTAACTTAAACATTACAATTGACTCAATCGTTTGGTCTCGCACAATGACTAAATCATTTCTAGTTTTTATGTCTAATAATGGTCTAAGGATGTGTGTAATGTTTCACATGACTAGGCAAACCCAGTTGGGACCTGCCTAATTCTCCACATCTGATGCAGACACTAATACAAGAGCATAAATAATGAGCTTTTAGTCATTTTTGCTCAATTACTTTCTTAACTTTCAAGTAAAAAGCTTTTTTTTTTGCCTTTTTTTTCTAGACATACTAGCAGCTGATAGACAATTGGCTGAGGAAATTGAATTTGATTTGAGGAACTTTGAGAAAGATTCACAGGTGAGAGAAAATAAATTACTTTGATGTAGGGGTGTTCTGTTAGAATTATTTCTGGAGAGACATTTCTTCTGAATCCATTGTCTTTGAAATACGATCATTCAGCCACTGACAACCATTCAGTGTTTCCTGGCATCATGAGATTTTTCTGAAATAAGTTCATAAAATACTTTATATCAATATACAATTTATCTCTAAACAAACTGTGTTTGTCTGTGTCAAAGTTGACCAGTTAAAGTCAGCTGGAGAGTATGTTTATTGGCATTCATACATGTGTTGTTATCAGGGTTTTTTGTTTGTTTGTTGTTGTTTTTTTTTTTACTTCTCTTGGGCTCATTTTATTTTAATTTTTTTTTGTTTTTTTTGTTTTTGTTTGTTTTCATTTGATACTTTTTTTATTGCTTTTTTTTCCTTGTTCATATAATTAAAATATTTACTGCTTCTTACTGGGGGACTTGGTGGCTGTGTTGTTAGGCATTTGGCTTACAAACCTGGGATCCTAGGTTCAAATCTTGGTAAAGACTGGGATTTAAAATTCAGTATTTTTAGGGCGCCTCTGAGTCTACCCAACTTAAAAGAGTACCTGACTTAAAGTTGGGGAAAATAAAGGCGGTTGGTCGTTGTGCTGGCCACATGACACCCTACTTGTTAACTTTTGGCCAAAGAAACAGATGACCTTAACATCATCTGCCTTATAGGTCTGAAAGGGAAACTTAGCTTTTACTGCACCTTTTACAAAAAAAATCTTTCATTATCTGCTGATTCTTTATATACATACTTAAAACCAGTTATACATATTTCACAACTCCCCCACTAAGGTAGCTGAATGTTTTGTGCTTTTATTGATCTAGACAAACATACTAGAGAATGCACTAGTTCTAAAAAGGGGCTTCAAAATAAAATAGCAAGTATTATTCACTTGTAAAATACATGACTTGGTTATTCCACACATCAAAACAAATGAAGCTTCTCACCATTATGGAAACTTCCATGGATTTACTCATTTTGTGAAATGGAACCAAACTAATACACATTGTTGATAGGGGGATACAAAAACTATTTCCTTGAACAATTAAGACAGTTGAGATGTACTGACTTTCATCTTTTAATTACCTTGGATAAATATTTCCAACTTGTGAAATACTTTGAGCATCATTTTAAACTGACACAGTTAATTTTCAATTCAATATTTGTTGTCAAAGTTTTAACTTTTATTTTTGTGTTAATAGCCTAAAACACCATCAGGAAACACACCACAGTCTAACACACCTGTTGGCAGCAGGGAGTCCAGCAGACCAGCAAGTCCACTTGTCCATGCAAACTTATCAGCCCAACCAGCAGTTCTGAGAGAACACAATGGTACACCTTGTAGATCAGGTCGCTCTAGCCCAATGGAACTGAATCAGTCTAGGTAACAGAATCATTTTTCATTTGGTTTTATATAAATTGGTTTAATAGTCTATGAATAAACTTTGGATGGATATATAGTAAAAGTGGGTATCTTTAATTTAATAATTATATTCTTTTAAAATCAAATGACTGCTAATGTATTTTAATTTCAGGATCTCTGTGGTGACCATGTTGGACGCTGCTAAAAAAGCAATGTCTAGAGTAGACCAATTGAGGCAGTCTGGGAATAACTTTAAGCCACTCAAATCTGCTACTGTAAGCATCATATTTTTTTGCATGGCTTGTGTTGAAAAGTAACATTTTCCTCTTGTTGATGTACTGTCATTAATGATACACATGTTGTTTCCCAGAATGCTAACTCAACTGCTAGTAAAGTGTCCACTAAGTGCAGCAAGTCTATTGTAACTCAGGTATGTAAGGTGCTGTTCAAATGGACACATTTTTCTTTCTGGCACAGGCACTCTCTCAGCTTTATGAGTTAACGTCTCTCTATTTGGTTACTATTCTAATTCCATTTTTGGCTCATGTAATCCACTGTCTGTTTTTAATTTGTTAGTCTCTGAACCTTTTAAAGATTAAAATGATATCATCACTACTGCATGGAGATATTGGACTAGTCATCTGAACCCTCCAACATAATAATAATAAAGAAGAATTCACTGTATTCAAAAATGTCAAATTTATTTTAACAGGTAACCAACCATACAAGTTTATTACTTATTATACTGGTATCTTATTTTCTCAGGACTCAGACTCAGAGAATACTTTAGTCTCACCAACTACAAGGTTTAGTCAACTTAGAGCTATTAGTACACCTTCTAAAGGTAAGCTTCATTGAAATAAATTTTTCATTGGACTTTTAAATAGAACATTTGCTTTACCTAGTGTGCAAACAATACAGTGTGTCCCTGCTTAATGACGGGGTTAAGCGATGGCTAAGACTTTCATTTCATCTTCATACTTCTATATGATCTTTGTTTTTGTGTCTAGGTCAATGATTTTACTTAGCTTCTTAGAAGATGATCTTCCTTTTTTTTTTTCAGTCATGTTGATGGATTGCTTTGATCAAAAAATTGTTTTAAAAAAAACTAACAAAGTTCAAAGTACATTGTGAGAAAGACTGATCGCATTCAAAAATCTCAGCCCAGCTTATCGTACACAACACACCACTGTGCTGCCACTGCTTAGCATACCTTTGGAAAATTTAAAATATTGGTCAGCCAGCCATCGTATCTTTGAAATTTGGTCGTATATTAGAATTAAAAAGAATTGATGGTCATTCATGAAATCTGGCATAACTTCAAGTCGCCGTTAAACACACCCATTGTTAAGTGATGACTCACTGTACTTATTTATACTATTCAAACAGAATTAAAATAACTGACACACATCCTTAAATGGCTAGAGTAATTGATTCTACACTGATGAATGCATTTTATATATCTGAAATGAATCTGAAGACAGTATTTACATATTCTCCTGTTTTAAGTAAATGCAGATTACTTAAAGTTTTTTTTCTTTCTCTGCATATAGATGTCAACAATGTCACCTTTGCCCAAGTTGGAAACATGACCATGATTCCTCCATCCCCAATACCATCAGTGGCTAGTGTCATGAGTGCTGGTAGGTAGTCCTGTCTATCACAGTTTTACTATTATCTTCTTGCCAAGATATTCAGCAGAGCTATAATGAAAATCTGTCCTTATTTAGCAACACATGCAAAATATTCTCTTCCTCAGGAAAGTTATGCTTATCACCTATGATGAAAGTGCAACAAAAAGGCAAAAAGAATATAATTCACATGCCACATCCTGAAGCCAAGTAAGTCAATCAGAGCATTTCACCTCTACTATTCATTTTGAGATCACACAAGTATAACTGATACTTAATGATTATTATTATTACTGTATTGCTTTACAAATGGGGAAATGTTTCTTTTTATAGTTCTCAAAAACAAAAGATAGTCAAAATTGTAGAAGTAATGGAATGCCCAGTTCTGATTGTTCTTAGGTAAAATAAAATAATGTAATAAAAGAATATTTTAAACTTAAAATAACTAGATCTATTCCTTCCTTCTCCAGAGATCCAGAACCAATCAAATGGAATATTAAATCACCAGTAAGTTAAGACCACTCCTATTTTGAACTTAGTCAATGCTCATTTTTTTTTTATTACTTCTTCAAGTGTGGTGGTTCCTTTATTTGTAACTTTTATAAGAAAATATTTTCAATGGGCTATAATTAAACAATACATCCAAATTTAGATATGCTGGCATGAAACTTACGACAAGTGTTACTTATTTTTCATCAATAATATCTACTTTTATATACATGCAATAGTATTTACATTGATTCTTTTATGTTTTAGACTAAACAAGTGACCTCTACTTCTCCTAAAGATGGAACCAGCACTCCCTCCAGAAAGAGTCATGCCAAGTCTGCAGCTGGAATGAGAAGAAGCAATAGAACTCGACAGAAATAACCATTTTGCTTGTATAGGACTTTCTTGTGATATTTTATTTGTATTTAATGTTTGTATCTTTGTAAGAATAATGGTCATTACATTTTTAACTTGATACATTCACTGTATATTTGTTAGGCACCTGAGACAATCAGGTTTATATTATATCAGTGTGTACTTTGCTCTATAGATCTAACTGTAGGGTTAATTAATGGACATTTTTGAGTTACCTCAACTTAAATGGCAGACAGTCTTTTTAATGGTTCTATTACATCTTGGTAAATATTGGACCAAACATTTCTTGCACCCTATAAAATGTTCTCATGTCAGAGAAACAAGACTCAAATTTCTGATTTTTGTTTGAATCATGTTTATTTGCTTTTTTAGGTTTATACAGAATAGTCTCAGTAATTCATTCTTTTCAACATTAAAATTCATGACTATGCACTTATATGAGAAATTAGTTGTTCTATGTGCAACAAATTAAATGCTGCATGACAAGACACTAATTAGTAATAATAAATACAAGTTTTCTGTGTTCCTCTAAAGATTGAATACACATATTTAAAAACATTACTGACAAACTCCTTAATTGTGTTCAAGCATCAATAGAAATTCTTTCTTGTGAACAAAATTGAACTTAAACTTGTGGTTGTCTCTTACTTGATGTGCTGATAAAACAGTAATCAAGCCTACTTGCCTCTTTATAAACTTCTGTGTGCAGTCTTTCATTTTAAATAAAACTGATTTAATAATTTTTATGTTTATACAGTACTTGGTAACAGGTTTAACTTTGTCATTGTAAATTTAATAAGTACCGTTAATAAGGAGTCTGAAGATTAAGGAGGAGTGCAGTATTTCAAGTAGCTATGCAGTCCCAGTTGTGACCTACATATTTTCTCACATCCAGCACAGACAGAACCACTGTCTGCCTGTGGTCATTTTAGGCTCTTTCTGCGTCTACGTCTGTCCTCTGTGGTAGATTTCCTTTGGGTCTCAAATGTTTAATAAATCTCCAGCTCTCTCATGCTCTTTTCTGTCTGTCAGTTAAAGCGAGCTGGCACCAAAGCTAGTCTTGTGTTTTCTTGGAGGGGGGGGCACCTTTGATAAACCAACCACCAAAAAAAAACTTTGGCATATAGATTTCCCCCATACATTATATCGTATGCGCCCAGTATAACTGTGGAACAAACTGGAAATTATTAATCCAAGGAGTGTCTCATTATGTCTCTTTCCTTACTCCTATGAGGTAGTGATACATTTGTATTATATTTTGTCTGTGTCTGTCACTAAACAAACCCAGTCAAATTAAAATCTATGTAAATGTCAACGCCATTTTAAAAAAATACATATAATTATTGCTAATCAAGTCACCAATGCATTGAACTTAAGAAAACAAAATATATGTGATTTAACACTAGTTACATAATTACTTTTCATTTGTTCTAACACAAGGAACAATTATGTATGTAAGCCTTGGTTGAAACACAAGGAACAATTATGTATGTAAGCCTTGGTTGAAACACATGGAACAATTATGTATGTAAGCCTTGGTTGAAACACAAGGAACAATTATGTATGTAAGCCTTGGTTGAAACACATGGAACAATTATGTATGTAAGCCTTGGTTGAAACACAAGGAATAATTATGTATGTAAGCCTTGGTTGAAACACAAGGAACAATTATGTATGTAAGCCTTGGTTGAAACACAAGGAACAATTATGTATGTAAGCCTTGGTTGAAACACATGGAACAATTATGTATGTAAGCCTTGGTTGAAACACAAGGAACAATTATGTATGTAAGCCTTGGTTGAAACACATGGAACAATTATGTATGTAAGCCTTGGTTGAAACACAAGGAACAATTATGTATGTAAGCCTTGGTTGAAACACAAGGAACAATTATGTATGTAAGCCTTGGTTGAAACACATGGAACAATTATGTATGTAAGCCTTGGTTGAAACACATGGAACAATTATGTATGTAAGCCTTGGTTGAAACACATGGAACAATTATGTATGTAAGCCTTGGTTGAAACACAAGGAATAATTATGTATGTAAGCCTTGGTTGAAACACAAGGAACAATTATGTATGTAAGCCTTGGTTGAAACACAAGGAACAATTATGTATGTAAGCCTTGGTTGAAACACAAGGAACAATTATGTATGTAAGCCTTGGTTGAAACACAAGGAACAATTATGTATGTAAGCCTTGGTTGAAACACAAGGAACAATTATGTATGTAAGCCTTGGTTGAAACACAAGGAACAATTATGTATGTAAGCCTTGGTTGAAACACAAGGAACAATTATGTATGTAAGCCTTGGTTGAAACACAAGGAACAATTATGTATGTAAGCCTTGGTTGAAACACAAGGAACAATTATGTATGTAAGCCTTGGTTGAAACACAAGGAACAATTATGTATGTAAGCCTTGGTTGAAACACAAGGAACAATTATGTATGTAAGCCTTGGTTGAAACACATGGAACAATTATGTATGTAAGCCTTGGTTGAAACACAAGGAACAATTATGTATGTAAGCCTTGGTTGAAACACAAGGAACAATTATGTATGTAAGCCTTGGTTGAAACACAAGGAACAATTATGTATGTAAGCCTTGGTTGAAACACAAGGAACAATTATGTATGTAAGCCTTGGTTGAAACACATGGAACAATTATGTATGTAAGCCTTGGTTGAAACACAAGGAACAATTATGTATGTAAGCCTTGGTTGAAACACATGGAACAATTATGTATGTAAGCCTTGGTTGAAACACAAGGAACAATTATGTATGTAAGCCTTGGTTGAAACACAAGGAACAATTATGTATGTAAGCCTTGGTTGAAACACAAGGAACAATTATGTATGTAAGCCTTGGTTGAAACACAAGGAACAATTATGTATGTAAGCCTTGGTTGAAACACAAGGAACAATTATGTATGTAAGCCTTGGTTGAAACACAAGGAACAATTATGTATGTAAGCCTTGGTTGAAACACAAGGAACAATTATGTATGTAAGCCTTGGTTGAAACACAAGGAACAATTATGTATGTAAGCCTTGGTTGAAACACAAGGAACAATTATGTATGTAAGCCTTGGTTGAAACACAAGGAACAATTATGCATGTAAGCCTTGGTTGAAACACAAGGAACAATTATGCATGTAAGCCTTGGTTGAAACACAAGGAACAATTATGCATGTAAGCCTTGGTTGAAAGAAAAAAAAATACTACTACATTCGGTTGTTTGTTTATTTTTTTAAAAAAAGCTTAAAAGTTTAAGCATTGGCAAAAAAATATATTATTCTCAGTACTGTATTATCAAAGAATTACCCACATGGAATGAGCTAGAATGCTAGATAGTACCCAGTACAACTCAACAGTCATAGAGAAGATGGCTGCCTGCTAAGCTCCTGGATGCGGGCTATCTATAATCACTGGCTTTTGCTCAGGGAGATCATGTTATCCGTGTGTCAAATGCAGGAAAATTATAGAGAACAAAGGATGCCTTTGTATATTGCATTCATTGACCCAAGCCTTCGATACACTCTGTAGAGATGGCCTCTTAAAGATAATAGGCTGTCCTACCCAAGCAGCTAAAACGTATTTGTCTCCTTCTACCAAAAGTAGGATGAGTTCTGTGCAGTTCAAAAGCGTCTGCTAATCCACTGATGGCATCTATCTCCATTGTAGATTGGATGGCATACCCCTGAACATTAACAGACTGAAAACTAGAACCACGTGGCTCGTAAGAGATACGCAGATGATGCAAAGGTAAGGGCGCGCACACACAAGATGTGTCACAAATGTCTCACTTCTCTCAGAAACAAACGCTAAGGGGTCAGCACCACCACCCATCCTCATTGATGAAAACAAGATGGATGCCGTATAGGAATTCTGCCACTTGGATCCACACATTCAAGGTGATAAAAAAAACCGCATTGGGAAGGCTCAAAAATCAAGAGTTAGGGGAAACCGGAAGCTCACTACAGTGACCAAAATAGACATGGGGGTAGATTTTCGTGACTGTTTTTTTTTTTTTTTGCGTTAATTTTGTTTATTGTAGGTGAGATTTGCCCCAGCGCAGCCAAAAAAAAGGAGGGGGGGGGGTACTTTAAAATCACGGCGCTCTCTCGGACCCTTAGCTGGCAAGGGCGGGGAAACTACTGTCTTCCACTAACTCAAGGAAGAATCTGAAAGAATGAAGTGTGTAAAAAAAAAAAAAAGATTAGGCCTAATTACGTAGAAAACTCACACATAAGTGGGGAAAGGAAAATAATTATCTCCCCCCACGAAAACAAATACTGACTACGCCCATGAAAATAGACATCAGTTTTGAGCACGCTCACTCATTTAGAAAATTAAATTCATTCCACTAAATATTGCCTTCGAAATGTCTTGAAAATCACATAGCAAGAGAGAGAGGGAGTGCAAAACTTAGATCCTTGCGCTAACGGGTCTTCCCAGCATCTCGCAATCCTCAGCAACGACTTCGGTGACTTGGTCATGTCCACCAGAAGGAAGACAATTGCATCCCGAAAGTCATCCTTTACGGGCAACTCGCGAATGGCTCAAGAAAAACTAGTCGTCCTCCCCTCCGTTATGTGGATGTAATCAAACGGGATATCGAAGCAGCGAATATTCATACTGACTACTGGGAAGAAGGGATCATGTGGACAGCTCTGGAAGAAAAGTGTGCCAAACGAAAAATGGCTGTCTCTTCTACCACCAAAGCGAAAGCCACCGTAACATGTATTGTTACGAATCTCACTATCCAGGCTCTCTGCAAACTGCACCATACACCACCAACTTAAAGAACTTTGACAACTCAGGAATCCAAAGTAACGTAACTGTTTAATAATTGAATAACAGCCAATACTGTACAATTGGCAACAGGTACACTGTACAAATATCTCTCCGATAACATTGTACCGCCGTATCAACTCTTGCACTGGCCTCTCCGTCTCGTTCCGGGCTTTCACTGAGTTCAACAGTTCAGGACTGACTTCACTCACTAGGCTCGTTGTGTCGGACTCATCGCAGACCAAGATCAAGACGCCAGCCGTCTCAACTGTACTTGACAGTACTCCGCACTGAACCGTCGTAATGCTCCGTACAAAACCACACCGCTGAACTGTGCTGTAGTCGACCGGACTGTAGTGGACCTTCTGTCGTGAACCTCCTTTCTGTACCTTGCTGTATTGAGCCCCTTTTCTGAACCGTCTTGACTGTGACACCTCCGCTCTTAGGTAGGGTCCCTACTGGCCTTCTCGAACTGGACAGAACGCCGCTCGATGTTTCTAGGTGGTCAGATTACTACAACTCTCGTGACGCTCCTGAGCTCTGTTCACGACGGCGATCCTTCCCGAACCGTCCTGTTGACACTCGACTCGGCTGACCGTCGTAACTCGTCACGGTTGACCGCTCGTCTAGCGCTGGCCTGGGGCGATTTGCGTCGGCTGATTTCGCACACACCACTACTCCCATTTGTGCCACCACCAGGTTTATAACAATATATATATATATATATAGCCTATATATATATATATATATATATATATATATATATATATATATATATATATATATATATATATATATATATGCGATTAATCTTCATTACATTCTGACCTTTCATTCTTTCAGACGTATTTTTCTACCTTAGAATATGCTCTTAGTTAGTGGAAAGACATCACACACTGGTAAAAACAGATAGGGAGTCTAGGGACGAAGCTTCGGATCCAAGCATTATTTTCGTTACGGTATTTTAAGCTTTAAAAAAAGCATATTCTGAGGTACCTACAGAGCAATTAGCCTGCTACTCTCCCTCTAAAAAAATTCAAAAACCAAATCTAGGCTGCTATTTACTGCACTTAATGGAGTCCATCGACTAGTAGAAAATGGTACCGTAACTATAGTTTTGCTTTAGTTTCTGTTTTGGAGGGGGGGGGGGGGTAACCACAAAACCCCTTTTGGCTACGCTCATGAAATTTGGTGACTTTGGTTTGCTTAATTTGGCTGCACTTGGGTAGTAAGTAAAAGTTTCCCTTTCAGACAAATAGGTATGAGGCAAGAGATGGCTTGATCCCCCCCCCCCAACCGTTACAACCATGTGTCATATTATAGGTGTAAGCCTAATTCGCATCGAAAACTAGATTACGTTATGTATTTTATTTACACATGTATATTTCATGTGTCAATCTATTTATGCATGTTGATCTGTGACTGAAACTATGCTAAGCTAAGTCATTGGTTTTCCTGGCTGACACAGGCAACCCATTCCATTAAAAGATTAGAGAATGCAAAACGGTTAGAGAGGCACTTTCTTAATGTGAAAAGCTCTTATTTCTTCTTATTATTATTATCATGACCCATTATTTAAAATATAAGTATAAATCTCCATTAATTAAATATCGGGTGTGACATTCCTTTATAAATCATTATAATTATTATAAGAATTACTGTCATTAACACCCAATATTATGCGTAAGTTTGCCTTTAATTATAATAGTAATTATAATAGATCATGTGAAACACAACTAATAGGACTAATTGATGATTTTTCAAGTTTAGATAATAGTGAACAAATAGATGCTATCTTACTAGATTTTTCTAAGGTTTTTGACAAAGTTCACCACCATAGTTTGCTTAAAAAATTAAAATATTTCGGCATTAATGGTCCACTGCATCAGTGGATTAAAGATTTTCTGATAGGGAGAGAACAAACTGTAATAATAAATGGCTCTAAATCAACACCGATAACAGTAAACTCAGGTGTACCTCAAGGAACAGTCTTGGGTCCACTACTATTTTTAATTTACATAAATGATTTACCAAATTGCATTACTTCAGGAACAAAAGTCAGATTATTTGCAGACGATTGCATAATATATAGAACAATAAAAACAACACAAGACACAGATATTTTACAAAGAGAATTAGATGAATTACAGAAATGGGAATCAAATTGGAGCATGTCTTTCCACCCAGAAAAATGTCAGTAATCAGTTGTTAAGAGTAACAAAAAAACTAAAACAAATTAATTCCACTTATCTTATTCATGGCAAACCAGTAACACAGACTAAAAACGCAAAATACCTAGGTGTTATAATAAATGAAAAACTGTCATGGAATCCACATATTGATGAAACTACAAAAAAATCAAACAAAGCATTAGGATTTATTAAAAGAAATTTCTATAAATCAAATAAGAACATAAAACTAAAATGTTATTTAACCTTGGTTAGGCCAATAATAGAATATGCATCCTCCGTTTGGGACCCCTCAACTCAAGAAAACATTAAGAAACTGGAACAGACACAAAATAGAGCAGTGAGATTCATAACAAACGAATATTCACATTTGACTAGAGTAACACCTTAAGTAAAATCACTAAATTTAGAAAGCCTTCAGGACAGAAAGCTCAAAAGTAAAGTAGCAATCATACATAAAACACTGAACCATAATCTTCAAATACAAAAACAAAATCTAATAAAATACTCTGAAAGACACAAAGATAAAGGCACATTCCTCGTCCCATATGCTAGGACAAATTTGTACAAATACTCCTTCTTCCCTAGTGCTATTAGAGCATGGAATGGGTTGCCTGAGCTAGCCAGGAAAACCAGTGACTTGGCAGAATTAAAGTCATTGGTTAATATGCATGACTAAATGCATGACGCGTAGGACGTAATCATCTTCTATTTTGAAGTAACGTCTGTATTATATAAGATAAGATAAGTAAAAAATTGATTTAGATCTAGATTTGTTTTTTTTTTAAATTAAATTAAACTAAAAATAATTTTCTTTTTGTATGCCTTAAGTGTAGTATTTTTAGATCTATTATAATTAGAAATTTACAAAAATGAAACATACTTCTTATTTACAAATCGCAGAAAGTAGAACTCTACATATATTGAGCTGTGAATAAGTTGGGTGGTTTGCGATTTCGCGGCTGTGTGTGTTAAAGTTACTTTCTATTAAGTATTGTTAAAGAGCTACTTGTCACCCCCCCCCTTTTTTTTTTGGCTGCGTTATATCAATGTATTCTAACTTAACCTCTCTCATTCCTCTTTTTCGTTAATTGTCAATGGAACCATCAAAAGACGGGGGAGGGAAGGAGCAAAAACAAATGGGAGTGCAATCAAAGTCCATGCCGACCAGCAAAATGATTAAACACAACCTCGAAGACATCAAAGCCGTCTATGCGTGACCTCCGTGATGTCAAAGGTGCCGGTCTATGCCGCTCTTACATAGCAAAAAGTACGGTCTAACGTTTTGCAAATGATAATACGTACAGTGTAAATTTGTTTGATGTTCTTGTTGAATTTCAAACAAAATTAATTGTAATAAAAAAAACACCACCACCATCTGGAGGGGTTTTAAACTTAAAGCCCTCTGGAGGAGGGGGGTTTAAACTCAAAACTCCCCTTGGTTACGTTCATAGAATATTTTGAGTACAAACCCCTTTGTATAGAATACAGTACTAATACTATACACAATTGACCTAGACATAATAGATCTGTGCGGTTAGAAATATTTTTTACCTATATTAGCTTTCTCAGTGTGCTATGATCCTATCACTTGTCTGTATCAGTTGTGATACGTGGAGAGAAGAATGGGGTATCATGGCCAATGTTTACATAATTTTCTTAATGCACAAAAAATGTTCACTTAGAGATCGAGTCCTCAAAGAATATATTCAACTTATACACATCTGTCAAGCATGATTTCTTTCCCTTTTTCCAAACAAAATAATTAATTACCGGTACCAATAGTTAACTTATTGGTTAATTTTTAAAATTAATTCTTGTGTTGTCAGGTAAAATAAATAATTTAGAAAAATTTCAGATTAACCGACTTAGGGTGTGGGAGAACTAAGGTGTAGAAACTTTTTACTAAACAGACAGTTGAAATAAGCTTTATAAAAAGTTATGTAACCATCATTAGTGATCTAGACTTACAATGTACATTGACTTAACTTAATCGAATCATGAAATAGAAACTGATATAAACTCTTCACATTAAGAGTGAGTCTGGTGTGAAATTTTGGTTTTCTATAATTGTTTTGTTTGGTGAAATGCACAAATTGCCTTATGGATAATAAAGATTATTAGTATCTGAAATAGCTCCTGTATATAGTTAGACCGTCATTTGCTTTTCAAATACTGGCGCTTTGATGTACCGGTACCAGGGTAATTGAAAGCTTAAGATAATTGTATTTATCCAATCAAATGGAAATTCAGTTTGACAACCTCAGCGTAACTACTTAAAAACAATATGGATGAAAAATTCGAACAACATTCACTCACGAAACACATGCACAACCAGCGCTTTATGAATTCGCCTTCTATGTACTTCTTGATGACGAAGCTGATCTTGTAACACTATGACCGATAGTGGGATAAAGGAGTTTTTAAATCTGTTTTACTCCTAATGGAAAGGAGACGACCACTTCGTTCAGATCTTATGTAACAGTGGTTTAATGGGTGCAGGTTGTCTATAAGAATCGTGAAGAGATGGTAGCTGTATTTGAGTAATATATGATGCTTTTTTAATTAGTCTAAGTCTTTGTGCCAGTGAAGTATTACCGCACCAGCAGGTGATGGCAAAATTGATTAGACTGCTGATAGTTGCTGTATAGAAAAGTTTAATTGTTGTATAGTCTGTTAAATTTTCTTAGCTTTCTGAGATAGAGTCGTTAATCGAAAGTTTTGTCCCCAGTCAAACAAGGTGATCACTTACATGCATTTTTTTTTTTAAAAAAAAGGAAACAACCAAGCTGACTTTCTACCACTGTGCTAGCGAAGCGCTTATGAAAGTGGAAAGGTTAACTTCAAAGCTTCGACCTAATTCAGCTTTACATCAAATCAGTCAATACAAATTCATTCCCTTGTACAACAAAATAATGTATTACCAATAGTTAATTTTAATAAAATTGATTCTTGTCAGGTAAAAGAAATAATTGTGCAAAATTTATTTTTTTTAAAACCAAAGAATTTTGTTTATGGTACTTCTAGACGTTCACAATGGTTTTTAATAATTTCATTAAAATTGATGTCAGGTAAAGGAAATAATTGTGCAAAGTTTTTTCACTTCTAGACCTACTTTCTACAATTTTTATTCATTGCAAGTTTAATTCAGTGCAATGAAGATGTATTTTTTTTTTATTACCAAACAATAGCTAGTAAAAAATAATACAACATAAAATTTTTGTAGAAATGATAAAAAAACAAACAAACAAGAAAAGTTTGCAGTTTATTGTTAACTATGAAGTAAGCACACAAGCACCACCAACTTCTTTAATTCTTTTCTCTGCAACTTTACTGAAGAACTTTGCCTTGATAATGACAGGTCTTTTGGGAAGATGGCCTTTACCTAATACTTTGTAATAGCCCTGTAAAACAAGCAAGTTTCATTAAACACAATGAAGATGAAGCTGTTTTCTTTTTGGTATCAAAATCAAAACATACAGTACAATATTTTTTTTAGATCATAGCCAAGTGGAGTGCAAAACTGGATTTAAATATAAATGTGCACCAACCAATAAAAATGTGGTGCTATAATGCAAATTTTAAATATCAGTAATCAAAGAGTATTATTTTTTTTAAACCCATTACCCCTTATGCAGTTGTCCAAAACTATCCACTAAATTCACAGAAAAATAAAACTAATAAAAAAAAAAATAAATAAATTTAAATATCATGTCAGATCTAAATTTTAAATGTAGATGAATGATCTATTGGAGCAGATAATGCAAAGGTCTGTTTCTATGGCCCCCAGTTAAAATAAAAATACTAGCTCATACTGTAAAATATAGGCAAAACTACAGCAATACAATGCTGGTATCCTTTTTTTTTAAATTTTATAAATACAGAATAATAATTAACAGTACCGGGTATTTTGCCAAAGCACACTAACACAGGTAAAAGAATTTATATATTGGGAGGTGTGGGGATATGTTATGATTTTTTTTTTCAAAAAAGTAAAAAAGCGCAATGATTGCTAAATCCAAAATAAGTATCAAGAATGTTATTGGACCATTATTCATTCTACATCAACAACATATTGACTCTGCAGACTCTTCCTTCATGTCTCTTGTCTTAGAATCTCGTTCAATTACGTCTGTCCATTCCTTTAGCCTTTATGTTGTCTTCCTATTGCTTTCTTTTTTCTGTTACTGTCCCTGAAAGGAAGTTTTTTAGTTGTTTTTTTTGTGAGCTCTGTGGACCTTGTGATATGGCCATAGTTTTTTCTTTGGTTTAATTTGTGGTTTTGACAGTAGTTGCAGACCATTGTGGAGTCTGATTACTGAACTAACTTGGTCTCTAATATCTTCTCTGCATACTTAAATTGTAAAACCCTCACAGGCCATCCAGAACTTTTGAACTAAGTTCAAAACAATGACACCTCTTTTGTCATTATAGTGATTACATTCAGCATACAAGTGACGAAAGTGAACAAATGCCTTAGAATTACTCACTATTTATTTCTGACTATGCATCAAAAATATATGCAGTCAAAATTTTTGTCTGAAAAGTTTGCACAAGGCATATTGTAAAATCATTGTTTTTTTAATGACACAAATCATTTCACAAAAAGATTATTGCTTAGTGTAATTTCAGTGAGATTGCTAAGTCATTTGAAAAACAAGATGTTTTAGACCCAAGTTGCTGACATGCTCATTGTTAATAATTGTGCAAATTCTTCAACAAGAACATTTAGAATCCACATGACTAGAAGATCAATCACAGATAGGATTTAAGTATTAGCTTTTCTTTTTGGGGAACGCTCATTAGTTAGTAATATATGACCTCCAGTCGCGAAGCGACTATGCCTATGGATCATCTCATGGAAATGAAATGAATGCCTGGGCATCAGTTGTGGTCGGAACTATGCCGCCCACACCAATTCCTCCCACTACACGCAGCTGATGTATCTAAAGGAATGGCAGTGCCAATACAGTTTGGGGTCAGCGGCGTCGCAGGTTCTGCCAGAGTGTAGCACTGGGTACTGCAAACTGCCTTAGAGTCGCCAGCTCCAGATTTTTCCTATAAAATACTCCCTAATGGCATGCGTCTCAAATAGCCTCTGACATCCAGTCCAACTCCTGGCCTTCATGTGCGGCTCAGATATTGAGTCAGGCGAACTGTTCTCACTAACAGAAGAAGGGCAGAGGCGAGAAACTGGTGCCTTAACCAGTAATCTTCTGGCAGGAGGGGCTCGTTAGCCATGGCTGGCTACCCACCTAGGAGAAGGAAAACTCTGAATTCAAACCTGTGTTGCCTTGCAGCTATACCAAATCATGGGAAAGTTAGTAATAATGAAATGACAAAACAACAACGAAAAAAAAACAAACTTACAGCCTGTCCAACATCAATAACTGGAGCTTTTTCAGTAGGGGTATCAAGATATTTAGCTCTGGACTGCTCACTCAAAAGTGACCAAACTTTATCCAAGTTGATAGAAGGGCAGAAGAATTTATTGTTGGTCTTGTGAAAATATCTCATACCAACTTTACCAAAATAACCTGGATGGCTGGGGGAAAAAAAAGCATTGTATTTTATTATGCATAGCCATTAGATATGCACAATGCAGCTTGTAACGTAGTCATATGTACTAACCATTAATAATACAAATTCAAATCCCTCCAAGACATTTAAATCTATAAAAAGCAGGCTATAATTTTAATGAAAAATCATAAAATGACTGGACTAGACTAAACAAGCTGAGATTATAACTTACTATTTATCAAAGTTTATTCTGTGATGATGCTGACCACCAGCATTACCACGACCACCAGGGTGCTTTCTGTGTTTCCCTTTAAGAAATTAAATGATTAAAATAAAATTAGGGTGAGATGCAACAGCACAACCAAAATTTGAAAATAAAGTTAAAAGCAAATTAAGATATATCTAGCAGCACATCATTATCATAAACTAAAGACTAAAGTCAACACAAAACTCAAGACTGTCTATTCTTAACAATCCAATAACAGTGACAGTACAAGTTAAAGTTGTTACTCTGAAATGACTGAAAATCATTATTATTTTAAATAATTATTATGAAATGATTATCTAAAATCTAAATTGAGATCTATAACTAGTCTAGAATGTAAATCCTAACAGTCTACTTACCGACGCGACCATGTCCGTGGCTAACGTGGCCACGAAGCTTTCTTGTTTTCTTATTTTTAGTGGTCTGTTAAAATAGAAAGGACATTCGTAATGTTGGCAATAAAAAAGACTGCTGTTCTACATGATTATAGTCTATTTACTGAATGATGGCACTCGTAGCTTTTAGAATTCGTTATAATTAAAAGATCCACTTTAAATTCAGTAAATATATTCTTAAAATTGACATAAGATACAAAGCTTTTTATTAACATAATAAAATACTGTAGATCTACAGGGAAAACAAGAAGATTTTGATAGATTTTAACATTCACTAGAATTTACCTACCATTTTTCAGCTTATAGTGACCGGAAAAGGAAGTTAGCAAGCGCGATAACTCTGTGTAGTAAACAAACTTTGCTAGCCTAAAGCTCAAGATAGATAACAATGACAATTTCATAGCAAATAACTGCGTAGCCAACTCGGAAGTTAACTCCGAGATCTAGTTATATATATATAGAAAATAATATAAATCTAGATCTAGCTAAATTCTATATAGACTATAGATCTACATAGATTTAGATTTTAGAATATTTAGTTAGACTTATCTTGTTTATTTAGATAGATATCTAGTCTTGATTCCTGGATTAGTGGATACAGTAATAGATCTAGTATTTACTAGTATTTAGTTTTAGTAACTTGACTTGACTAACTAGACTCTAGAGTCTAGACTAGAGGTCTAGTACATCTTGATCTTCTTGTGTAACTGTTATAATATAACCGCATAGACTCTACGTCTCTAGTCTACAAGTTGAAATATTAATAATAGATCTATATTGAATTATATTGCTCAATATTATTTTTCTCACTTACGACACTAATCACAAATTAATCAAATTTCAAGAACAAGTCTTCATTTCATGATATGAATAAAATGATTTAGAATCTAGAATTTAGATCTAAATCTAATCATCTATGATGTCTATCTATGATTATATTATAATTTTTAAAAAATCAGAGAAGAAATTGCTTTTAGGCTTAGTTTTCACTTCAGTTCCACTCATGATTACCCAGTACAAATACTATTACTAGTATTACTAGATGATACAAATCCGCATAGACTCTAGTCTAGACAGTACGCCGTCAGTACTATAACTTACTAATGTCAGTAGAGTAATGTACTATATAAGTAATATAGTATAAGCGACTAGGTAAGTAGATTCTAGACGTCTAGATTGTCACTAGATTCTAGATCTATAATAGATTTATTATTATATTATATTATAATTATATATATTCTAGATTGACTAGATCTAGATTCTAGATACATAATCATTATATTATAATTTATAAATAATGCTTATTTATATTGTATAGATAGATGATCATGATGACATTCTAGAGATTTATATATTTATTATAGAAGTCTATATACTAACTATATCATATATGTATATAGATAAGTAAGTCAAGATAAATCTTATCTAGTCAATAGACAATAGGAATATACTTATATAGTCAATCTAGATATAGACATTACTGAAAGTTATAAAGACTCACTTTTCAAGGCTTCAATTTTGACAAGGTTTGTAATTGTAGATGATAGATCTAGTCAATGTACTCTATAGACATAGATCTAGACCTAGAATACTAGATCTATCTAGAACTTAAATTTAGTTACTAATAACTAAATCTATCTATAATAATAGATAAATAGATCTATCCTGGCAAGCATTTAAAATGATTAATGATATTAAAAAAAAACAAGGAAACTGCAGATGCAGCAATGACAAGTGATGAGCAATAACTTATATTTTACAAATATAATACTACTCTACTACATTTGGATCGTGAACCCACTGACTAGATCTAGTAGAGAAGTGATTTACTTTTAATAGTAGATAGATCCCGATATCTGTCTATATCTACCATCACTAACACCCTTTTCTCTAGTTTTTTTACTGCTTTTTAAAAAGGATTATTAGATTTCAATATATATATATCATGGGATCATCTCTTTGAATAGCGGGCATTTACTTCTTTTACTTGGTAATGTCGGATCATCTTTTATTTGCTTGAATGTTTTCATTCTATTTAGTTGTATTCTTCTGGTATTATTACTAACTGACTTTAAATGTCTATTTTCTTTGATTAGCCAACACATTGTTGGGTTATGTCAGATATCAACAGAGACTCAAGCATTCGTCAACTGCCACCAGGCAAGCTTACCAATATTAAAAAGATCTTTGAAGATGGTACGGAAAAATGCTTCCGTTTATCATTTTGCATAAATTTAAAGTTTTAAAAATATTTCCATTGATTTTAAATCATTAACATTTCATTTCTTCGTCTTAAAAAATTTATTACTAATTGGTCACTTGTAACATTTCATTTAACATTTATACTAATTTGTGTTCTCTTTTATTTTATTTCATTGACTGATAGTGAACAGCATTCAGTGTCAAGAATGAGTCTTAAAATAAACAATATAAATAGCTTTTCTAAAATTCATAGTATTTTTTTTTTTTTACAATAATAATACATTTGTATGAAAATGTTGAATTCTTATTTCTCTTATTATTATCTTGAAGGTGAAAAAGATAAACCAATGGCACCAACTAGGCCTCAAGTACCTCCTGGGTCTCCTGCTCACCAACTGCCAGCCAAGAAATACCCAGCTCCCCCAGCACCTTGTGGTCAAGTGACCAAAAACTCTAATGAGGGCAATGATGAGTTGAAGTTCAGAAAATTAAGTGCTGAATCTGTTCAACCACAGCAGTCAAAGCAAGGAGCCTATCATGGTTCAAAGATATCAGAGAGGATAAGCTCCCTGGAGGCTGCATCATCTTCAAAATACAATGGGGCAAATGAAGCTCCAGGTAGTCCTGGCCATTCAGAAAATATCAAGGTGCAAAGGGCTTTCAGTGATGTAAGTGATCTTTATGCTAAAGTCAACAAGCCTGAAAAAGATTCAAAGGCCACTTTCCAGCCCAGAGTTGAGTTGCAAAGAAAAGAAGCCATACGGAAAAATTCAGAAGAACGGCGAAAGACTGTTGCTACTTTTAGCTGTGATGTGAATCATAATAGTGGAGTTAGTGTGGCTTCAAGAACCAAGTTGTTTGATAGTCCCAAGCCAAATCTCCCTGTTAAACCAGAGGCCATTAAAAGGCAGTTTAGCACTAAGGCAGTTCAGGAACAAGACCAACACAATTCAGATGCAGATGGTGTGTACAACCAACCATGGGACACAGAAAAAAGTCCTGTGGTTGAGGCTCTTAAGAAAAAATATAAGCCTCCTCTATTGTCCAATAAAGTCACAGACAATGCCAAAACTAACCTACCAGCTCAGAAGCCTCCTTTACCCCAACAGCCTCCAAGGCAAACAGATCTAAAAATTCAACGTAAGCAGAGTCAGGAAGCTGTAGCAGAAGTTAATAGAAGTTCTGATCAGTCAAAATGTGTAGATTCCTCTTCAGACACAACAGGAAGTTCAAGAATCACAGCCCCGCCGAAACCTCCTCGTACACATGCTCACGATGATTATCTCAAGGTAAAGATTGCTCAAAGTGAAAATAAACCTTATCCAGAAAGTCAAGATACTAAGGCAGTCAAATTAGAAGTTAGCAGTGGTGCTTTGTCTGTCAAGGACAGAGTATCCAAAATTTGTCAGCAGACTAATTCACCATTGCCCACATCCAGCAAAGACCATGCTGTCCTCATGCGGCAACAGCCTCCATCCAGGCCCCCACCTCCAAGGCTGCGCCCAAATTCTGGTGGTACTCCTACTAAAGAGAACCCTTTTCAATTGAAGCCCAGGCCAGTCACACACTTCACAGCGCCTCAGGATGAAGGTCCAGTTGTCATTCCTTCGTCTCCAGTCTCCCCTTTTCAATCAGCTACATTGTTCTCCAGAAAGGCCAGTCAGTCACGTAAGCCTAGTGATGAGCTTCCACCTGAACCTCTTTCTAGCAAGAGGTTCCCGCTACGGAAGAGCTACAGCTCTGAGAATTTACATTCCAGCCGAAGCAGCTCATTGAATACTGAAGATGATGACGGCTCACAGAAAACTCAAAGTACTTATGAAACGGACTATGAAGCTGTTTTAGACCCAGATGGATATGCTATACCTCACGAGTTTATGAAGATACATGTCCACAGAAAGAGGCAGTTCTCAGAACAAAGCAACCAAATGGTAAGTAGCTGACTGCATTGTTTGTGGTTGATATGTGTGTTGTTTGATCTAGCCTAGGGAATGTTAGTGATCTAATTTGCTGAAGGAGATTACAATTTGAATATAATCAAGCAAGCTTAACATAATGTGTTGGGTAAGTTACTTATAATTTGCTTTAGAAATCAAAACTAGGATCAAATCTTTTTGCAGAAAGTTGATGTAGTACGTGTTGGTTTCAATGATTTGGTGGGACCAAAGGTAGAAGTATTGGGTGCCCATCTGACGCTTCTGATGGAGATAGAGGTTTTTTGAATTGGATTGGAGAAGATCCCTAATTCAGCCCAGCTTTAACATTCTACGATTCCTGGTAAAGTTAAAGAAAGTTTAAGTGGTCACTTAGTCTGCTGGTTCTCTGGTCGTGCGGTTTGCACGCTAGACTGTCGTTCAGATTTATCGATGGTCCCGGGTTCAAACCCTGCCCACTCCCACACCCCGCTGTCCATTTTCTAGAAGAGGAAAGCGTTTTCAAACTTTCGTGTATAACTAGATCTAAATCTCACAGAATTGAGCCAAAACTGGAACATTGGGCTATGAGCTATAAAAGGAAATTTAGCTAAATGAATTCCAAGATTGTAGAATCATTTATTTAACTTAATGTTTTTAAATTACAGAGAAAAAAAACATCTTGCGGAAATTGTGATTATAGACAAAGGCATTATGGTCTACTGTCATTGTCATACTAGTCTATATGAGGAAATGCCATATTATAAAAGGCCGATGTTAAGATATACTAAAATATATATATATAGTTCCGAAATGCCTTTTCTACACAATGGACATCATTCACCAATCGTAAACAAACAACATTTAGCCACGTGATAATATAAAAAAAACAACGAAAAATCCTGTCACATGATAGCCATTGTGTATTACTTAATTTGTATAGTAGAGATAGAGAATCATGTGTTTGTTTACGATTAGTAAATGAGGTCCATTTAGTCTATGTTGAAGATATCTTCAATGCTTGTTGGCCCAAACTTGTTATCTGCTAGACATTTGCCGCTTGTTAAAAATTAAAACAGAGCATATGCTTCATTTTAAAACTGCACATCGTGTCTGTCACTCCAGTTGACATTTTTTTCTTTAGACCGGGATGTTAATTATTCCTGATAAGATTGCTTGTTATATTCTAGATATGCATGAGATATTGTTGTCTATAGGCCTATGCGACTCCTCTCCCTTTTCCCATGTTATAAACGTGATAGTAATGTGTCATTTCCTATTTTCGTATTTTTTTTTTTGGTAAACTTTGTCGACTGCATGCACATGGTCATCTGTGATAAATGATAAATTTGCAATGTTTCTTATAGTCTGTGTGTGGTCCAATGCTTTTAAAAAGAAAATGGTGACTGACGCCTGCTGGTAAATAAATTAGGTCATCATCTTCAAACTCCATTTGAATGAGGGCTTGAGAGGCTCAAATCCTCTCTTTTTAAAGCCCTGGACAGAAACCCTGCTGTTTTGCGTAGTGCATACATGCCACCACACAGGTCGAGAATTTTTTTGTTTCCCAAACCTTTTGAGACGGAGATCAGCAAGTCTGGGGCTGTGAAAAAGAATATGAGACACGGTTTCCTCATCTCACCGCAGCGGGGGCACCGTGAGTTAGGTAGCATAGGGCTGCTTGTTAACTATAGGACTCTCATGCTGATGTGGTTATGGTGGTGGATGTTATTCGACCCTGTCACCCAGCTGTGGTCAAAAACAACACTTATTCGGGTGCTGTGAAAGTAACACGGGTTTTTTTACCCCGGTGTAAACTATTTGACACCCAGTACACCAGTGCAAGTGTGAGTTGAATGGCTGAATATCATCAAGTAATCATTTACGGTTCATGCTAAGGTGAGTATGACCTGTACCGAAATGTCATTTACATTTGTTCCCGTCACGTGACAAAACCGATGACACATTCTCAGCATAGTTGATCAGTACATCTCGCTGATGAAGTGTCTGTTACTTAGTGCGTGGGCAAACTATAGCCCCGTAGCGGCGCCAGAGTAAAAAAAAGAAAAGTAAAGTTCCCCTTTTAGACCTTGCTATCTATGGGGTAGATGATGTTAAGGTCATCTGTTTTCTTTGGCCAACGGTTAACGAGTAGGGTGTCGTGTGGCCATCACAACGACCAACCTCCTTTAGACATACTTTCCCTAACAAAAGTGAGGTACCCATTAGAGCTGGGTGGACTCATGGGCGCCCTAAAAATTCCGAATTTCAAAAGGCCAGACTTCACAGATTCGAACCCAGGACCCCAGGTTCGGGAGCCAAGCGCTTAACCAATTAGTCACCTGCGGCTCGAGAGTAGTGTTTAAATTAAGAAAAAAGCATTTGAAATGAAGATGAAAACATTGTGTGTGTGTGTGAGTAAAGTGTGTGCTGCTTACATCGTTCTGTCTCGCTAATGTAGTTCTCAAAGTGGGAGAGTTCATACAACAACACAAATATCGTTTGATCTTGAACATAGAATCCTCCAATTTTTTATTATTTTTTTGTCTTAAAAAAATGCTACGAAACATTGTCCTAGATGTCGACCAGCATCGCCACAATCCTACTGTTTTGTTATTATAGTCTGTAATCGCAGGGACTGACAGTGTTTTTGTGTTTGCTCTATCCCTCTCTGTTTCCATGTGCACAATATCCCCCACCCATCCCTCACCACCACCCAAGGCCCTACTTGATTGGAACAGCTCTGTGGATATTCCTGGTTTTGTTTAAACTCACGGTTGCACTTAACGATAGCCTCGTTTGTATAGTCAGATAGCTTTTCATATTACCACTACGACGCGCTCACTGCCACCGGCCTCGTTATAAATAATTTGTAACTAGCGAAGGGAAGTGACTCTCTGTAGCTCATTAAGTCGTATAGTCACATGAACCGTTTGGTACAGTGATGATTACCTCCCTTCAATCTATTATCTCTGCTCATCTTTGGGGGAAAGTGTGATAGTAAATGTTACTGTTTTGTCAGACCCGTCTGTTATTGTAACACAGTAATCCACATTGCTGACATGTCGAAAGAATGCGCTAATTAACAGATAGAGGGGATAATTAAATTTATTTTAGGCCAATATATCTATAGGGACGATCTAACATGAATAAAGCCAGCATTTCAACAGACATGAAAGTGTTTGTTAGTAGCTACTAGCCTACTATTACAGCTCTTGATTTCTTTTTTTTTTTTTAAAGCTTATCTTCTTTTCTGTACCCTATTGTTGACGGTGGTTGACTTGTAGCACCAAACTGCTGGTAGACAACTACACCGCTATAGGCGTATTATAGCTTAGCATCAAACTTGAAATAACTTGAATCACTTCTTTGTGCACAAAACTCAAATAACATTCATTACAATTAAAAAAAAAATAACTTGAGATGAAATGAAACAAATGTAGTGTACTTATGAAATAATATGAAAAAGTATTTTAAATAAACGTTAACTCACAACAAAAACACACGTCTGTTCATTGTGGCATTTTGGAGTCGTCTGGTCTACAGCTTACGACAGTGTCGCTTATCTTGCAACATTCACATTGCATTGCCACCAACCGATTGCTAACTACTTCTCACAGTCACCATAGAAGCACTCATATGCACACAGACTCCTTAGCAAAACGGCCTTAACATTAAAGAGACGAATTTTTGTTGCCAAGGTTTCTCTTGTCCATAATTTCTTAAGCTGTATCTCTTTGAAAGATCAGCAGATTTGTTTTCACCTTTTCATCTATAAGAGGTGCGGTGGCAGAGCTGTAAAGCGCTTGCTTTACGTACCGGGGTCCGGGATTCGAATCCTGGGTAAGACTGGAATTTTTAATTTTGGGATCTTCGGCGCCTCCGAGTCCACCCAGCTCTATTGGGTACCTGACATTAGTTGGGAAAAAGTAAAGGTAGTTAGTCGTTGTGCTGGCCACATGACACCCTCGTTAACCATGGGGCACAGAAACTGATGACCTTAACATCATCTGCCCTGAAAGGGGAATTTTACTTTTTTTTTACTTTTCATCTATGATGCTACCCAAGTAGGTGAAGTACTCTACTTTCTCCATGGGACAGCCATCCCAAGTAATGGCTTTTGCATTATGTTTGTCGTATCGTTGTTAATTACCAGACCAGTTTTTAATTCTGATGAAACAACTGTCAACGGAGTTCATTTCTCTTTTATTAGCTGGTGGTATGTTTTAAATTTAAAACTAATCCCAAATCTCTTCAATGATTTAAACCCAGGACTCGGGTTAGGGTATACTTTGAGTATTTTCCTTTCTAAATAAGACTCGCGTCTTGGCACCCTGGTAGGATTGGGAACAGTAAGACCCTTAACATTACACGTACTTCTTGAAATGTGATTAATTTTCTCTACTCAGACTAGATGTAATGGAGGGGGGATAAAAGTCAAGTTTACATCGTGCTAGCTGAGGCTGCTGTCAACTTCTGATGACACTGTTTACACCTTATCTGTAATCTAATACAAAGTGCACCTAGGCCTACTGTATGGGCTAGTAGAGACAGGAAGTAAATTACTACACCACTCGTCTTGTCACATGCCAAGAACAGATTCTATTGTTTTTCTTACTTAGGCCCTGTAGAGCTAAACACTTCCGTTTTTTTGTTTTTTTTATATATTTTTTTACAAAGCTTCCATCAAGTCTGTCTGTCTGGTACACATTTTGTACACGTTAGTTCTCCCACTTTCCAGTCTCGGATCAAGTTAGAACTTTGCTCATTTATTCATTGCCCCTAACAAAACACGACTCAAACGAAAAATTGACGAATTATTTTATAATTGGTAATTATTTAATTTTGTTTTTTTATATGGAATATCTAGTAAAAACGCGCTAAGCTTAAGGGAGATAAGCCTTGCGTAGACAATAAGGTGATAAGAAATGCAAGATCGCTAGAGCCATAATAACATATTTAACTGTTAATGTCAAGATTATATCTAAGAATGTATGCATATTGAAGCAACGTTGTCTTATTTTCACAAATGGTTTCCTTTCTACAAAAACACATTGACTTATAAACAAACATCAATTGCCTTGTAAACTATGAACAACTTACAAGCCAAAAAAAACAACAACAACAACTGAGGAAGTATCAAAACACTAAAACGCATACAGCTGTAATTTAGCACAATTATTCATAGTCGATGACAATTTATAAATCTACCAAAAAAACATGAACCAATTATTTTATCAGAAAGTGTTGAGTATTTAATTTTGTTTTCTATAGACCTTTATTGTTTTATGCAAATACTCACCTATTTAGGCTTACTTTGACATATTTATATGTGTGTGTGTGGGCGTAGAACAGTTATTCCTGAAGTGACTGGAAAAACAGTAGAAGCCCGACTTGCCAGTTAGTGGGTCCGCCAAGCATTATTTCCGGTATTTGAAACTATTAAAAAAATACGTATTCTGTACATTATTAATGATGCCTAGCGATGGTGGAAATTAGTAACTTTATATGTGCTTTAGTTTATTAATTTGAAAAAGGGGGGGGGGAAGATTAACCACAAAAACCCTTTTGGCTACTCTTATGGAATTTAGTGACTGCAACTCATCGAATTTGTAGTTTAATATTGAAGAGGGTTTTTTAATCTCAAAACTCTATGTAAAAAGGAGGGGGGGGCTTAATGCGCGAAAACCCTCGGGGGGGGGGGGGTAAACTCAAAACCTCTTTAGCTACGCTCATGGAATTGGGTCACTGTCGGTTGCTTTTTTTTTTGTTTTATTGAAGAAAAGGGGGGGGGAGTTAACCTCAAAAGGGGGACTCAAAACCACCCTTGGCTGCACTGGGGCAAGTGATGATTTAACATTAAAATATCACCTGCAATAAACAAAATTAAAGATAACACAGTCACAAAATTCCCCCCTCCTCCCTCCCCCTCCCCGGCTACGCCCATGTATTCCATTTAAAAATAAACAACACACACACACACACAAGAGCTTATGACAACATTGTTACAAATTCTGAAAATCCAGATCAATCTCAGATTCATTGGATACTTAGAATAGTAGCTGATAACGAGCTCTCTTTTTTTTTTCCCTCTAGTTCCTTCAGTTTCTTATTTTTTTTTTTTGTATTTGGGTTACTAACAGTAACCCTTGAATAACGTGTCCACGCAGAGTAGAGAACTATGGAGACAGGAAAGAGTGAGTTTTGTTCCTTGCCTATACCTTTGAAGTACCTGCACACACATCTGTTGGTAGCCAAAATGAAAATCACCTTCCCGTTAACAAGTTGAGTATGTCTCGAGTTATTGTTTCTTGACACGCCTGATTCTCAAGTTAAGAGGCACATTTCCCTCACAGACGTAGTAATTTTGTTTGTTATAGTATCTACCATTCTCAAACTAAGCATGGACTACATGCAGTTTGACATTGTCCTACCATCAAAGTGCAAATCAGTGTATTCAAATGTGTCAAATTGAGTTATGCATTATCAGGAACAATCAACAGTTTGTGTGATACAGACATTCTCGCCGTGGGATAATTGCTTCATCTAAAGGTTATTAGTTCACCGAATGAAGAACAGAACTCGAGTTTTGTTATGTTCGATTAGTTTATCTTTCACTGAGTTTGAAAACGCAAAACAATTCCCCTTTTAGAATGATGTGTTCACATTTTAGTTTTACTGCCAAAAGTGATCGGGCACACAACACTTGTGGATGTAAAGCTTTTCATTCTATCTGTATGAGGTCTCTTCACGGTCTAGAAAGGGGAAGTACTCCTGCTACTTTCAAAGCATTTTGTTTGTTTGAAGCCTGCTCAGTTGTATTAGCCGATGTTGGACCCGGTGCCAACAAAACAAAAAACGTGAGACCCTTTCTCTATAGAACGCTGGAACTTGTTTGATCTTATTATGTGTGAAATGTTGAATACAGTTGTAGTTTAGGTCTTCACAATGACTGATAGACAAAAGGCGTGTGTGTGTATATATAAATGTGTATAAGGTAAGACTAAGTAGACTTCAATGTTGTGCCATTGACATCTGACATCTTGGGCTCTGAGTGACATGACATGAATGACAAAGCTTAAGACAAACGTTTCAGATTGTTTGAATGGTGGAGATTTGAGCTTAAACTTGTCAACAAATACATTCGGGAAGGAACTTGTGTCATTTCAATATTTGCTGCGAAAATTGTGTCTTTAGGAAGGTTTGTATTTTTTATGTGCGCACTTGAAAAAACCACGCACACACACACACAATCCTTAACGAAAATATAGGCGATTGCTGTAATAAAACATTTTGTGTGGTAGATTTGTGTTACGTAGAGCAAAAGACACCATACGACCTAAACCTTGACGCGTTGTTTCATCTTCTAAGAAAAAATCGTTTAAAATTTCTTTGGAAGAAGACATTTCTAAACGCAATTCTTCTCGACTTTCTAATGTTAGAACGGTCGAATTTTCCCCACTGTCGTACATCGTTATGTTGACGACTTTTGTGGAAAGATAAAAAAAAAAGAAGCTCCGCGATTAGAGACGTCTTAGTTAACACTGACGTGAAATGATCTTACGACAATCACGTCTATTAAGAAGTCCTCGCGCTATTCGTACCTCGAATGTCTCTCACATAACAGCGCTGGCCAGTGTTGTTCCTTCTTTATTTGATTTAATTTGACGTGCGTCTTTTTAATTTTACATTTTTTGACATGCGCTCTTCTAATTACGAGAAAACAAAAGTAATGTAGACGCCGGGAAAACGAATTTCTGAATTTCCGAACGAAGGAGAACGCGTAGCGCTCCCCTCAGACTCCATTGCTGTCTCTTCAATCCTTTCTCCAGAAAGAAATTCGTGTAGCATTCAAAAGCAAAATGTAAGAATGTTCAGTTGTATTTGGATTTGCAGTCTAGTTAACTGCACATGAATACGTTTTGTAGAAGGCCTGCAAAATATGTTCATCATTGAAGATTAGAGATGAGTACAGTGTTTCACAGGACTAGGCAAACTCAGTTGAAACGTGTTATATTAGACTTAGTCCATAGCTGATGCAGAAGCATGCAGACTTACCGTTGTCTGCAGGGGTTCTATTTAAGTTTTATTTACATCTTCTGCTCCTGTCTTCTAGAAAGGCTTTTCTTTGGGCCTCCAATTTGTGTCCTGCGGCCTTCGTGAGAGCTCTCCAACTGTTTGTTTTGTATTAAGACAATAAATGAAGCCTGAACTGCCAGATCATTATTTACGATGTAATACTATGTAGTTCCATGTCTTCTAATTGACCAGCAACACACTTCACAGTCTCTCAGTCACTTTGGTGAATGGCATAATTGAAATTGTTCTTCCTTTACCTCGTTTTTTTTTTGTCAAAAGTCTTTTCAAACAATATAGGCTCGGGGGGGGGGGGTGCTGTAAGGAAGCTATTTAACTTTAACACCAAAATTATGACTTAAAAAAACACTTTGTTATAATTTAAATGTTGGAAACTAGCAGAAGTGAATAAAAATCAATGAAAAACCAAGCATAAATCAAGTTGGAATACAAAGCAAATTGGGTGGCGTTTTTATTGCTCATAAGTTGCCGTTACAGTGTCTTTACACTATCTAGGCCTGTTCGCAACAATTCAGAGAATCTAGCCTTTAGGTGAATGTTGTTTCTGAGATGCAGTGTACTCATTGAACTATGGTCTATAAGTTTTCACATTTTTAAAAGCATATTTCAAGAAACGGCACAAAACGAGTGACTAAGTTTAGTGATAGCGCCAGTGCCTCCTAAACGTAAGTCTTTAAGGTTTTACATGCGCACGACAAGGATTTATACTTGTGATAATTCTTTGCTAGACTTACTTCGTTATAGGTACCAACGCAGCTTATTTAGACTCTTCATTGTAAGAATATTCATTTGGCTTTATACTAAAGTTTTCATCTGTACAGGTCCCTTAAAGAAATTGTTGAAGGGGGTTTCAGACTTGAATGGTTTAAGTGTTTGGTTTAGTTAAAAGACAGAACACATTTCATAGCAGCTGTTTAAAGTTGTAGTAGATCTGATAGTATCACTAGTACTTCTTGAACCATTAAGTTCATCCTAAATCAAAACATAACTTATCATTGGGATGTCATCACCATAAAACGTACTCATCACACTGTAATGAATGGATCATTTGAATTGCTACGGAGGATGCTAGAGTCTAGTATCATGTTTTTTTTTAAATACAAATCTTAATATCAACTCACTCTGTCTGGTACAATATTTGAACACATTATTTCTCCAAATTCTATTCTCAAACAAATTGAAACTATTATTAATTGTCAATGACAACACATTAATCAATAAAAAAAATTAACCAATTAGTTAATTAACTATTGGTAATTAAGTATTTTGTTTGGTATCAAATAAGGAAAACAATTGGTACTTGACAAGTGTGGCAGCACAAGTTGAATAAGTCCTTTTTATACTTTGTGTAGAGAATTAGGTCGTCCTTTATAATTTGTGTAGAGATTTAGCTACTTGATTATCCTATCAGCCTAAGGAGGCTTAAGCCCTTGAGTTCGAATTCAAGCCATACAACTTTTTTTTTTTTATAAATTGTTTTTAAAAAACTGTCATGTTAACCTTCACTCAGATCTCCCCCCCCCCCCCCTTCCCCGTCTGAGCAAGCTAAAAGCATGAAAGTGCACTAAACAAAAACAATTGGTAAAAAAATTTCTAATTGCACAGATTTGTTATTGTTAATCTAGATCTATTACAAATTTAATTTAATATAAGCTTTTTTTTTTTTTTTTTCAAAGTATTTTTATTTTTGTTATTATTGTTTCTAGATTTAGATAGCTAAATTCTAAAACAACATAATGTGAACTATTGTGTTATGTGAAACAGTCAGAGATGTGTGAAACAGTCAGATGTGTGAAACAGTCAGCTATGTGAAACAGTCAGATATGTGAAACAGCCAGATATGTGACACAGCCAGATATGTGACACAGCTAGATATGTGAAACAGTCTGATATGTGAAACAGTCAGATTTGTGAAGCAGCATAAAAGACAGACATCTTTCATAAGTGATCCTACTGTTTACATTTACTTGCACCAGTCTAACTGATCTGTCAATTTAACTCTTAGCCCAGTAGTTCAAATGAATCAGTCCAATTACTTTACCACTTATATCTATACAAATAAAATGATTATTACTTGAATTAGACAAGAAAACAAAACTGCTTGAATATATTATTTACTCTCTATCAAAAATCTTTAAAAAGGTGGACTTAGCACATTTGATGAAATCTCTGTCTATACAAAGAGCTAGACACATTTTAAAACATGAAATTGATGTCATCAGAGAGCCTGATACTGCCAATAGCATTAATTTCTTAATTTCAACTTTATTCCATGTCTATCAATCCTAGATTCTACCACCAAGGTGAAGTACTTCTGTTTAACCCATACCATAGTGAACTAACTGAAACAAAGAAAAACAACATGGTGCCAACTATTTCATCATCATTCCTTGAGAATCAACATTCTATGTTCCTGGACCATGTGCACACTGTTGTTTCTTCTGTATGTTTTTTCTGTACGTTTAAGCATGTATTGAGAACAGACATTTAACGCCCACAGCTATAATTTACAGTGTGAGCTAGTTATTTAGGGTTAATCTCCACATTACTATGCTCAATGTCTTATCTATATGTAAATAGCTTGCTGAATGACTAGACCAGCTGGGTAGCACACCTTGCATCACCATCAATCTGGAATAAAAGCTTCATTTGGCAAGACCCATTGTGTCTTTAAATTTTAGTCACTTGTCTTGGAAGCAATGTGTCTTGATACATTCACTATTACATATCTGTCTTGGAAGCAAAGTGTCTTGATACATTCACTATTACATATCTATCTTGGAAGCAAAGTGTCTTGATACATTCACTATAACAACTTTAAATATATTTAAATTAAAAAAAATGTATTTCAATTCATAAATTAATTATACATTGTGTAGATCTTCCATGTGTATTACGTAGGCCTCTATAGATCTCTATAAAGATAGTGAATTATAATATATGACATGTAAGTGCTTAGGCGAATGTTTGGAATGTTCCTATAGAATTGAAGATTATTATGTCCTAGCCAAAACCTCCTGCAGGGTGTCAGGGCATGGTAGCAGGTAGGGTTTGAACTCAGTACTATTGAGACAACAGTCCAGAAAACATACACCACAACATGGGACTTAAGATATTGAATTAAATTTGATGAATTGTGTTTTGAATATAATGAGTATCAACAGATACATATAATCTTTTTTAGCGTCCCCCGTAAGGGGAAAAAAACGCTATTAGGTTTGTGCAAAATGTCTGTCTGTCACACTCAGATCTCGAAAACTAGAAGAGATATGAAAAGTTTAGGTGCAACGGCTACTTTTTGTTTTCTAAAAACAAATCGTTTAATTTATCAAATTAATTATGCAAGCGATTTTTTCATAAAAATACACCAATTCTAAAACAATAACGTAAATGTAAAGGAGGCAATGTTACCATATGCTAACAATGGTGAGCGATATATGTGTATTTTCAGTATCACTAAGTCAAATATATTTTTAAAATGTACAAGAAATGTTTACAACAAATATAAGTAATAGTTAAAGGTGTTTTTTCTGGTCAACTAGATGCTAAAATTAAAAGAAAACATTTCTGTTTGTTTATAAAGGCTAATAAATGCACTTTGTATGTAAATATCAGGCACATTTTTTTAAAATGGACTTTTTATGCAGTGACTTTTGTGCAGTAGCGTAACGTCGCAACATGTTGTGGTGCTAAACCAATTCTTTAAACTTTTTTTAAAAATCCGACTTTATTTATTTTTTGTTTAGTGCCCCCATCCGAATAAAAGAAGCTTATTTTTGTGCATTTTGTCTGTTGGTCGGTCTGTCCGTCACGATTAGATAAACAAATAACACTAAAGGCTATTGTAAATCTGATTTAACCTTTAATTTTTCATTCAGGAATATTGCAATAGTTTTAAGTATCTATAATAGATTGTTCCGGATATTTTGTGAAAAACAAATCAATGCCAGCGAATACCAAATAGAAATCGACCTACATTACCTTAATTTTCTTACAAATAGTCACTAAAAATAATCCGAATTTTATATGAAAAATCTAATAACGCTAATAAATGTTTAAAATCCCTCTTCTATTAAATAAAACAAATAATTTTCTCATTTATGAAAATTGGTTGTTCCGGATTTTTTATGAAAAATATTTTAACTCTATTTATGTAAAATCGCACTTCTCTCTTACACTACATTTAACTATCTAGCTAAAACGTTAGAAAGATATAATTATCGTTAATATTATGTTCCGATTTTTAAGGAAAACAACTTCCTAACACAAAAGTATGATTTGAAAATCTCTCCTTAAGGCTATGGTACATCTAATTTTCATAACAAACCATCCCACAAATTTTATTAATGGTATTTGATTAATCTGGAATTCTTATTTTCTCTCACTATAAATTTATAAATATCCGGAACAATCTATTATAGAAACTTAAAACTTATGCGATGTTTCGGAAGGGAAATTAAATTTTAATCAGATTTTCAATAGCTTTTAGTCTTTTTTTTTCTCGCTATTAACATGACTTACAGACAGACTGACAGACAAAACAAAAAAAAGCGTCTTTAATCCTTTTATATATATGTTACATACATATTTAGTCTAACTAGCCCATCAAATGAAATGCTAAAAGAACTCACTCTGTGCACCAATGTCTATGAACCCTCGAGAAGCTGCTCGTATAGAAGACATTTTTTAGTCTAACTAGGACGTGTGACGTAATGGAATTTTTTTCCTTTGACGTCATATGGAGTTAATTCTTTAAATGAAATGCTTAAAGATCTCACTCGGTGCACCAATGTCTATGAACACTCGACAAGCTGCTCGTATACATGACATTTTAAGTCTAACTAGGCCATGTGATGTAGTGGATTTTTTTCCTTTGACGTCATATGGAGTTAATTCTTTAAATGAAATGCTAAAAGAAATATGCACAAATGTCTATGAACCCTCAACAAGCTGCTCGTATAGATGATATTTTTTAGTCTAACTAGGCCGTGTGACGTAGTGGATTTTTTTCCTTTGACATCATATGGAATAAATTCTTAAAATGAAATGCTAAAACAACTCGGTGTTACGTCTTCATATTGGATGAGACTCTTTAGACATGAAAACGACAAATCACAGTTTATAAATACTTTAATCTTTATTAATACTGAAAACACTTTCTTGTTCATATTCCTCCATTTTTGATTCTTCTCTCCTTTCAACACGCAATCGCACCATTTCACATTCACACTAAGATGCGCACGTAACACTCGGTATAGTAATGTTTATTAAACCTCGTAATGTGACTCGCATTTTAAAAAGACATAATAGCTAGATTTAGATCTAATCTAGATTTTTTATACTAGATCTAGATATTTTTACACTAGATCTAGATTTTTTTTTACAGTAGAGCTAGATTTTTAAAACTAGATTTAGATTTAAGTTCTAATTAGAATCATTGTAGAATCTAGATCTAGAATTTCTTGGTCTAGTTTAGAATGTTTGTTGTTTTACATGTTTCGGATGTTCCTTCGGAGTTGTAGTCCAAACCTCCCGCAAGATGACGGGGAATGGAAGCGGGCAAGGTTTGAACCTGAGACCATCGATGAATCCAACCGACAGTCCAGCGCGCAAACCGCACTACCGGACAGCCATGATTTAGACTAGATCAAGATCTATAATTTTAATTTCTAGACTTAAAGAGTAGATTTTTATTTCTAAAGTCTAGATTGTCAATATTGCAATGTTATAAAATACTAAAACTCTTATACTATTTTAAATTTAATATTGCGATTAGTCTATTAATTGATTATTTAGTGTGTTTTTTTTTACATAAATCTTATCTAAATTACATCTACATTATCCCAAATATATATTTTAGATCTAGATCTAGTAGATATAGATATTGAGAGTGCTAAATTAGAAGTTTAATTTAGGTAGATCTACATCCTCATTCTAGTTCCATTTAAATGAAAATGTTCAATACCAAAAGATTATCTAAAATCGCTTTTCTGACATATTGTACATATCCGGTAGTTGTCTTTCCGTAATGTGTAGGTATATTATCAATAATAGGCTATTAGTTTGTAACCTGGTCGTGCGGTTAGAGCGCAGGACTGATTATTTCTACAGTCTCGGTTTCATACCCTGCTCGATGCCATCCTCCGTCGACCAGCGTGAGATTTTACATTTTAAAAAAATTTTTTACAGCGCCAAATGATTCTTTGAAACATTATTACTTTTAGCAATCAAAACAGAATCACGTCTTGAATATTCCTTGCGAATATGCGGATCTGACAGGGATCTGTCTCCCACGGGGGCCACCTCTGAGTTTGTGTTGCCACAATCTTTGTAATCTTGTTTTTTTTATGTTACCAAGTCTCATACTCCTCTTTGATCATGTCTTTCAATTTACTGTAAACTAAAGGATTGTGTACTATTTGTACTTGAACATGTTCTAAAAGTTAGATAAAATCTCAAGTAAAGTCATTGCTGTCATTTGTTTGTTAAGTTAATTGGATTCACAATGAATTGTCTTAACCCATTAGATGCGAGTGGTTGTTAAGCCACTAAACACTAGAATTGCAATTCCATTTAGTATGCACTGTTGTAAAAAAGCTCAGCACTTAAAGGGTTAAAAGACTACTTGAAAAGTCTACGAAGGGAAACACCAACAGGAAGAGATTTAAAAATGTTGTTATCTTTCAAGCCTGCTACAAATGTTAAAGAAGTAGTGTTTTCCCTTTTCACACGTTTGTTTTCATTTATTTCATGGTCGTGTATGTTTCTTCTAAAAACATTATTTGCCAGTATTTTAAGTGCTAAACACTTTATATATATATATATCAACAAAAGATTGTTTTCCTTGTTTTTGTTTTTAATATTGATAATTATAATTATCATGATAATGATTCTTATTCAATAGTATATCCATAGAAAACACTGAACCATAATCTTCAAATGCAAATAATAAAATACTCAGAAAGACACATTTCTTGTTCCATATGTTAGGACAAATTTGTACAAATACTCCATACTCCTAGTGTTATTAGAGCATGGAATGGGTTGCATGAACCAGCCAGGAAAACCAATGACTGGACAGAGTTTAAGTCATTGATTAACATGCATGACTAGATTGACCTAGGGGCACAGTAGAATGTAAGCATCTTATTTTTTGAAGTAACGTTTGTTTTTTGTAAGATAAGGTACATCTCTTAATAAAGTAATATTTACTTAAAAAAAGAGAATATTTAAAATTAATGAGGCTTTTGTAAGTTTTGAATAAAGAAGAATGTATTAAAATCTATGAATTATTGAACTCAATGTTTCACTAAATCATGAGTATTATAAAGTATGTTGAGCTTAGCTTTCTTTAAGATCGACCATTTAAGAAAATCACTTGTCCTTGACCTTAAGAGGAGCTGATAATACAAGTAGATGGAACGGGGAGGGGAGTCTGAAAATTTAAATCAGGGAAAACCTGGCCAAAGTTATCTCTGCAACAATATAATCAAATTTTGCTTATGCATTGACACAGTTCGCTCATTATTTGCAGGACATACAACACACAACCATTTGGGTTCTTGCTTCTGTTGCTTAGTGTTTTGTAGCTAGTTGACAATATTTGCAACATTAACCTCTATGTAACTGGTAGTTTACACAGACCCATATTATTTTTTTCATTTATTTAATCATTTTAGGAATAAATCATTTTTACTAAAAATAGTAACTGTTCTAATAGTATCTATCCATTCCTTAGGACTGCAGCACATTGAGTCTGTCTCAAAAGCCCTTTTTTCAAAATTCTGATCTAAGCAGAGCTTTATGTCTCCATGCTAAGACTCCATGATTTGTTGCTGTTGTTGTTCTGTCTCTACATCGTACACCTGATAATTTTTCAGCTAACAATAAAAATTCTATTTATTCAAAAGGCATTGTTCTCTTTATACTGACAAGAGTATTGTTTACATTTAAAAAATCAAATAAGATTGCATATCTGGAATTATAACTTAACTATCAAGCTTCAGAAGTTTTTCTATCATCTGACAGCATTATTAAACTTCATTTAGAAACTGTCTTGTGCTGATCCAGATCAACTTTCTCCTGTTACCAAATGCTGCTAAAATTCATCCTCTATTTTCATATTGCAGGATGAAAATGTCAGCCCTGCACAATTCTTGACTAAACTTGAAGGATTTGGCAAAAACCCAGAAGCAGAACAAAATGGTCAGTTTGATGAGCCATGGCTGACCAGTGCTCAAGACCAGAATCTGGACAAAGTGACCAAGAGGAAGATGACAATGGTATGTTCATTGTATGAAGAATTACTCTCATGAATTTTAATATAGTTGTAGTTTTCAGAACACAATTTTCTTGCTTAAATGACTTAAGAAAACTGGATAGGAATATTTTGATGATTGTAGGAAGGAACTCAAATGCAAGATACATTATTTATAAACATTTTAAAAATTCAATAAATTATATTGATGTACTTTTGCCTGATAAGCTTACCTGTTACCCTAGCTTTCTTTCCTTAAATACATTAAAAATCTTTATATTCTCCATGGCAAAATTAAGATCTTTAATCCGATCATTAGCAGAGGATTTAAAGAAAATTAGTTGTTTTCTTTTCCACACTATTTGGGTATGATTTTAATTATATTATTTATTATTAATTATTTTACTAAGAAGTTATTACTTTAAGATTAATGCACAAGAAATATATACGAATGCCAATAGAGTGTTAATTTTCTTAGTTTCTTATATAAATGTTCTTTACTTGTTCATTTAATAAGTTAATAGTCATTAAGTATTGTATTTTGTTACCACATTTTTTTAATGATATCTCTCAAAGTTAAGAGGAGAAAACTTATTGCCTTGATCACTTACTTAATCTATTACTGAAAACATGAGTGACTCAGAACCTTCTTTGATTGAAGTCAACTTTCTCTTATCAAACACATCAAATGTATAATTTATTGCTTAATAATACATTTCATTGTGTTTCAGGTAAAGCAGAAAATCAACCAGGCCTATGCTGATGTGACTATAGCATTTCGATGTGCTCCAGAGAAGTCTTCAGACATTGATAGTGAATGGGTTCAAGTAGAGAAAGATGACAGTCCAGGTTAGAGAACGTCTGGTTTATAACCAAAATAATAATAAACATTTCTTCTGGCTTCATCTTCTATTCTGTTATTAGATGTAGTAATGAATACTAAGTGTGTTACTAGTGTGCATTGCTTTTGGACCTTTTTCTCCTGTCTCTAAAAAAGTCTTTTTTTTTTCTGTGCAAGTATTTCAAGGTCCTTTTTTTATTCACGCTTTTGGATCTAATAAAAATATTATTTTAAAGGTAATTATCAACTTTCAAATGTTGAACTTTTGCTAATTTTTCTCTTAAGATTTTTGACTGCAATGAGATTTAGTGATCAATTTTTTATTATTTATTTCATTTAATATTCATTATTCTTTATGTGCGACTTTTTTATTTCACAAAAGATTTACAAAATACCCTTCCCTTTTTTTATTGCCAATTTTCTTATTACATTAACATCAACATATGAACTCTTTCTTTGCGTTATGGATTTAAAATATGTTCAAATGACTTTTTATCTATTCTTAGAGATATGTAAGTAAAATATTGCTGCTATAAACAAAGCACTTTAAGTACCATATCAGTATTATTACTAGCAAAAAGTTTTTTGAGCTGCTTTTATAAATCTTTCTAGAAGCTGAAGTCATTGTAGAGCCAACTGTCTTAAAGAGAAGAATTGAATATTGTGCAACTGTAAGACTAAAAAGTGTAAGTAGTTTGTTGTTAACCTACCAGACATGAATAGATTCTTTTTAGATTGAATAATAATTTGAAGCTCTTACTAAAAAAAAACTTGAGTGTCATTATTTTTTTGCAAATGATAGTAGAATTATATTTCTATAAAGAAGAATTTAAAGTCACTGTTATGATGCGAGTTCTTTTATTGTTGATGATTTACCATTCTAGTTTATTCTTCAGTTACACAAAGACAAGTTTACTTCTGTAGCAGTTTAATGTTTATTTATACATGCACCTGTTTAATTGACAAAAGGGACAGATACAAAACACAATTATCCTTGACCCATAGAAATTCCTATTTTTGCCTCTTACAGTCACCCACCTGTATCATATTAGAACCATAAATATCACTCTTTTTTGTTTTTTTGTTGACATTCACACTTGCACTTCTCAGGTTTCTAGTCCCACAGTCCCAAAGCTTTTTTTTTTTTTACTTAAGTTGCACATGATATATTTAAATTATTTTAATATTTCTTTTCCTGTCCAAAGTCATTTATTTTAACAGAGTGCAATTACTTTTGTTACTTTATAATATAGACTTCTAACAGAAGTGATTATATAATAAGTATAAAAATAGTTTTAAAAACAGTACTTTTGGGGCTATGGTGACCAACTGTTAAGGTGTTTGGGAAACTTTAGTGAGAATCTCAAGCTCATTGAGAATCTCAAGCTCATTTTCATGAAGGCTACAAGTTTTTAATGCTAGATCTTGGGATATTCTTTTGAATACATCCTCATGTGGGAACCAGTACTTGTTTTTTTCCTTGTGGAAATTAAAAGCCTTTGATCATAATGTAAGCCATATGCTTTTTAACTATTGTCTACACAAACAATGAAAGTTTACCCTAGTATCCCAATGGATGTCTGATACTTCTTTTACTTAGATACATTAAGTGTTATAGTGGAATTGAATATTCTGGAATATTAGTTTGTAACCACACTATTATCTGTTTTGGTTCTTTCAGAGTAAAAGTGTGAAAAAGTCAAAAGAATATCTGAGTGCCATCTACCCACAGCTCTTTGAATATTGTCTCATTGTTGGCCTTCAGACTAGCACTGAGAAAGGTTATAAACCTTACATCATACACAAGTTTCCAGAGAATGTAAGGGCCATCAATCACATAGAAATGTGATGATTCTTTTTCTAATTTGTTTTCCTGTAGATGTGTTGTTTTTGTCTCTTTGTTTCTTGCCCATCGACTCATTAACAGTCTTATTGCTTGTAATCAAGTAATGTATTCAAGCTCATCTCAGCTTCTCTCTACTGACGAATTTGAAGTCAATATCTATACAAGCAAAATATTCTACCAATAATGTATCAGTTATTTCCCTTATTTGATATTAAACAAAATAATTAATTACCAATAATCAATTCACTAATAGAGTATTTAAAAAAAAATAGATTCATGTTTTCTTAGGTACAATAAATAATTGTTGAAAGCATCAACTTGAATGGAAAATGCATGAGGGAGAAGTTGCGTAATTTAAGGGGGCTAAACCCAACAAAATGAGCTATATCTGTGAATACTTAAGTATTAGTTTCTCTTGTTGCTATTAAACAAAATAATGAATTACGAGTTATTAAATTGTCTAATTGGTTACTTTTTTTTATTGATTCATGTCTTGTCTATGTCAATGAATAATTGTGCAAAGTTACAGCTTGATTTGAGATTGGGTTTTTGAGAAATAACGTGTACAAATTTTTTACCAGACAGACAGAGTGAGTTGATCTAAGCTTTGTAATAAAAAATGTTTTAAAATAGTTAATAATTGTTGAAGCTTTTAAAAAAACTAGTCTATGCAATAAAAAAAAAAGTATTTCTATTGTTTGTTAAATGCTCTTACTTTTGGTTTAAACAATGACAGTTATTAAAATTGTCTTTAACAAGCAGCGTACATACAAAGTTGGCGCCGCCGGTAATATTTATATTTGCTTACAAGAGGTACAGCCATGTTTATTTTGAATATGATATGTGTTATTACTTGTCTCTTTATTGTTGAAATCTCTTTTATCTCTATATCTATCTCTTTATCTCTTGCACTGAAATACATTCATTATGAATCAATTACTTTCCAGCATGAAAAGCGAAGCAAAAATGACAGTAACAAAAAAAAATTAAATATTTAACTAATTATAGTTATTTTGACTTATGACTTTAAAATCTTTCTAGCCATATAAAAATGTTTACTGGTAGCTAAGTGGTAAGATACACTTCCATATAGACAGCTGTTTCTTATAAATTGTTTTGGATTGGTAGACTTTGGTATATTGTTTTCCAGAAAATACAATCATAATAGAGTAACTTTCCAAGCTGATCTGAAATCAATGCTCTATATACCATTGTATTAAAGTTTTTGGACCTTAGTGTTGCTTCAGTGTACTCTAGCTGCAAAGTTTTTATTTCTCTAAATAGCTAGTGATATTTTTTTTCAACATTCTTTTATACATTCCTTCTAGTTTCTAGATTATGCTGTGGTATGAATAGTTTTCAGTCAATTTAAAGTTTTGATTACTGGTGCTTACTAAACATTTTTTGGGTTATTTAAAGTTATTATTAATTATAGTTCTGGGTAATTGATCTTTTTTAAAGCTGTTTCTTTATGCTGATTTTTAATATATATATATATATATATATATATATATATATATATATATTATTATTATGAATTAGAATGGGTCAAAATTATTTGATAGTTTGTTAATATATTTTTTTATTATTATTATCAGTAGTAATATTATTATTATAACTATATCTTGTATGGTTTTCATGGCATAATACGATTTTCTTTTTACTTAGTTCTAAAATGTTCTTTTTTTTCAATGGACATAATCATTTTTTCATTATTATTGCCTGATTGTTATGATTATTTTCATCTTTAAAGAGTTATTCAATTATGATTTACTCCAAACCTTAGGCATTGATACAAAAAAAAAGAAAAAATTCCTTAAATAAATTTTAAAAAATGTAAAACATTTTCAAATCTGAAAAAAAATAATTTATTTTTTATTTTTAAATTGAGACTTTCAATCTTTTTCTGTTACTTCAAATAAAAGAAAAAGCACTACACCAATGAGTAGCATGGCAAGAAAAGGATTTCTGAGATTTGAATTTATTTCAATCAAATCTCTAGAAAAAATCAATTCATTCTCAATTTTTTTTTCTATACATGCTAAAAAAATTTAATTTATTGGGGATAATTATTAGAAGTAGATTTTTTTTAAAAGCATTTGATAGCAATGTGTCTGAAATATCTTTTAGATGAGCTTTTACCAATTAATTGATTGATTTCTAGACCCAGAACTAGTTATATATATACTAATTAAGATTGTGTGTATATATATTATAATAATTTTAGATTATATAGATACATTAAAATACGGATTGTAAATGGTGTAAATATATTTGCAATTTGTATAGAAGGTGTAAATATAATGAGATAATGACATACATGGTGTAAAAAAATCATAAAGATTCAAGAGTTGTACTTATTTTAAAGCTGAAATTGTACTGTTATGTTTCTAAGTTAAAAGATAAAGATGAATCATAACACAAATTTTCTTATTTTGAAATGAACAAGTTATTATCCACTTTACCAATTAGTCAGTCAAGTTAGCTCTCAGCTGAAAATTATAGTTATAGCTTAATGTCATCATTCAAAATTTACAAAAATGCTCTTCTAAAATAACTATTATTTTTCTATTACAAAATCTTTCTAGAAAAAAATGTCTTTTTTTCTGTGTGCACCTGATAATATTCCTTTATTAACCATCTTTTTATGTTATTGGTACTACAAAAGAATGAATAACTATGAATCAGTAACCTGACTGTGAAGTGTTTTATATGTTTTTTTCATTTCATCCTAGGTGTCCAGCAACCTGTCTGTACCAAGTTTCTGTTTCCCAGATGCAGCTGTTTTTAAAGTAGCCTCTGGCCCAATTTTCAGGTTAAAAGAAAAAAAAACACACATCTAAATTATTTTTTATTTTTATCAATTATTTTTGTATAGCCCAACATTCATGTCATAAGCATGCAGTGCATGCTCTGTTCCAATCTCTTTAGTGGACTGGAGAGGGGAAGGGGGTATCTGGGAGATTGACTTGCTGCCTTTACGCAGTGCATGCTCTGTTCCAATCTCTTTAGAGGACTGGAGAGGGGAAGGGGTATCTGGGAGATTGACTTGCTGCCTTAATGCCCTTAGCAAACACAACTCAGCTCGAGTCGAGATTTGAACTCGAGCCTCCATCATAGGCGGCCAAGTGATGTTCATTTTTATAAGCAAAAGATAACTTTCTAGTTATTTCACATTACTTTAATAAGTTATCCATTTTTTTGTAGCAGTCACTTTTATTATTGTTTCTCCCAAGCAGAGCTATTACTAATGATAAAAAGAGTACAAATTGGGTCAACCTAATTTGGTTCTGCCAAAGCATGACTCAATAATCTATCCACATAAAAAAACAACTGTAACATTTCTTGTTCAAACTTTGTCAGATTCTAACGTGTTCAGTTCACTTTTTCAATTTCCCTAACAGATGTCAGTGGTGGGATTATTAGATGGTACCAATTGATTGGTTGTCAATCAAATCCTTTTTTTTTTTTTTTTTGCTAATTTTTAGTTTGAGTTTCCTAAGTGCTGGACAGATAGCAAGCAATAAAATGAAATGTGGACCCTCACAAATAAAGCATATTAAAAATTTACAAACCATCAACAATAAAACTAAGTGAATTCAGATTGGAATATTTTTAATTCTGAGCAGAAATCCTTGATTTAAAAAATTCAATACTTAACTTCGGAAACAAGTGCTTAAAAATTTGGCCACTGTGTTTCATTTCTCTCTTTAGCACAAACTATGTATTGTACATTTTTCCTGTGACTAATTTTTAGTCACATATCATTTTGTACTGGATTATTTAAACAATAGCCAGTTTCTTTTGTTTCTTATCCTTCCAGTGAGTCTTATTCATTTGTGATGACTTATGAAGATGGCACTCATGTCTATGGATATTGCAGAAGAATGCAGGTGTGTATAGCCATTGGATTTATTCATTTCAAGGAGTTCTTTTAACGATCATAAGGTTTTAATGTCATCATGTTATTTGGTTCATCTACAGCCAAGTGATTCAAGTCTTCCAGAAGTTATCTGTATCATTAGCCCCATTGATGCTTTCAATATGTACAATACAGTGAGTACACATTTCATTCCTAAAGCTACACTTCAAAATTACTATCAGCTTCAGCCTTTAAAGTGTCTTGTCTTAATCATATCATAGTAGTTTACTTAGCTTATATTTGTTTCCCACTCAGCTTCTAACTGAAATAGAACAAAGGCGCAGAATATCGACTGATCTGGCCATTGAGTTGATAGCAGCATCATTTGGTCGACCACTACCCAAACCTGGAAAAGTTTGTCACATTAGAACTTTGGTGAGTCTTGTTGTGGTACTTTATTTGCCACATGCATTTGTGCATATCTAAGTAGCTCACTTCACCTCACAGCATACATTGCTGCTTCTGTCAAGCTAAAAGACTATTTTTAGTAGAACAGCAATATACTCAGAAGTTATACATAATCGAAAATATAGAAGAGGAATAACCCTGTGCTTCCAATTTGATGCATTTTAGCAATGCAAATCTTTTTATATACTGAAATTTGATATACAGTCTGGTACTGTATGGCAATTTAAAAAATTACTGAACATTTAAGAAGTGTTTTAAAAGAAACAGCTTGTAAAGGTTATTAAGGCAATGGGAAATTGTTATTTAGGGGTTTAAAAGTGTTAGGGGATGTCCTGTGGTGCTGATCATTTCCAAAAATAGTGTACTTATATAAAATCAAATACCGCTATTCCACTTTGCAGACTTTTGCGGGCGGTCCCACGAAAGTCAAGGGAACACTGTATATCAGTATAGAAAAAAAGTCATTTTTATTTCACACTGCTAATAATATATCATTATAAATATACTTCAACCTTTTTTTTCTCAGACTGCAATCATTAGAAATGTACCTTCTTGCATATTATACATTGATTGTATTGTAGTAGACCTGATCGTTGCATAAAAAAGCATGAATCTTAACTATCTGAACTTGTAACTGCTTGTGTTAAACTTGGGAAGTCCTATAAATCTTTATGCCATTTCAGTGAATACTTTAATAAAATCCTTTTTTTTTCTGCTATTGTTTTGTATGAATCAATCTCTTCAACAATATATAGAAATGTTTTTAGCAACAAGCAACAATTAATTATGTCTATTCAGCAATTGATATTTCAGTATTAAAGAATCATCTCTCAAAAATTATATTTTGGTGATACTAAATCTATAAATCATTGCAAGATGTAATGAAAATGGATAGTTTATAAGATAAAAGACAATTTTATAACATATTTTAGCAAATTGAAACAACAAAGATCATCACACATGCTCTTTTATAGATATTGATATTGCTAATGGCGGGCCATAGGCATATGACAAATAAGTGGGGTAAATTTTGCACCATAGCTGTTAGTGGTCTAGCAGACTGTTTACAACTTAGACAATTTAAAACATTCACTGCTGCCTGGTTGTGCAGTTTGCGCGCTGGACTGTTGTTCGGATTTATCGACGGTCGAGGGTTCAAACCCTGCCCGCTCCCATCCCCGTCGTCCTGCAGGAGGTTTGGACTAGGAAGTAAACTATCTTCAACTCTGAAGGAACATCCGAAACATGTAAAACATTTTACAAACAACAATGTTGTAAGTAAATGAAACTGAGCAAAGCTGGCCTCCTGTATGCATCGATTTCCCACTAGCTAAATCAGCAGCTGTTACATACTTTGTATATAATAAATTTCTTATACAAATTAGAAAGTGGAAAAACAAAAGATTCTAATTAGTGCATAACACATAAGTTTGCATGACAAACTACATGTATGATATTGCTGTTCTACTGTTATCATTTATTTCTTTTTTCCAACGGCTTTAGGTCACTGAACTATATTTGACGCTTCAGCTTTTATGATTTTATTGTTATGTCTATCATTTCTATGTTTAAAAAATCATTTCAACAACATTAATTAACATTTTAGAATTTAGATCAAATTAAAGATCCAAATTCTTGTGTTCATGCTGCCTTTATTTCAAATAGTTTAAAATGTCAATAAATAATATAGGTCCAAATACATTTTTTAGTGTTTCTTTTCCAGCCTAGATGTTAATGGCTTGTTATAATATCAGTAAAGTTAGAAGCAAAGAATATAAATTAAAACCTATGACTAATGTTTATAATATCTATTTTTTTCAAGCTGACTGAAAGCATTGTTAGGGAAAGTTAACATTTGATTGAAACATTCTGTTATGGTTTAAACTTTGGCTCTCTGGATGTTGGTAATGGTGATACAAATGCCGCATGTATTGTTAACCTTCAGTTTTTTGCATCATCCATTATTTCAGGACAGCTCTGGTGAGATGGAGACAATTTATTTGAATCGAACTTCTGACAATAAACTGGATAATGTAAGATTTTCTTCTCCTTGCTTCCTGCCAAACATTTTGGCTTATCTTTGTTTTAGTTCTTGTTGTTTTAGTGTGGTTGGGGGGGGGGGGGTGTTTTGGAAAATCAATAGCTTTTTTTAAAGTCTTTAGCTGTAGAAATAAAAAAAAATTAAATAATTATTCTATTGTTTTTTTTTTGTTTTTTTTTGTTAGATTTGTACAATTTCTTATCCCACTTAGTTTAAAATCAATGTACAACTATCAAGATCAATAACTTATTTTATGAATATTTGAGAAAAAAATATTTTAAACTACGGTATGTATAATTCTTAAAAAGATCTCAACAAAGAAAAATTTGGAAAAAAAATGTTCTTTTATATAAATATATATGGTGATGATTCTTTAAAAGTTTTCACCTTAACTAAGAATTTAATAAATCTTATGAATAAGTTGTGATTTAATTAATGAAATTTAAAATTTATAATGTGTTGTAGTAATATAAAAAACTAATCTCAATCTGCTAGCTATTGTCAAGATTTATAACACACATGCGAGTCCACACAGCTGCTCATCTTTTCAGACGCTTTTTAAAGAACTGGATAACGCTTTATTAAACCTTTGAAATGTTTATTTACAGGGGAAATGGTCAGGGAGTCTTCTATCCTAAGCTTCTCTATTTTCACTTATTCTAGCGTCTCTGAACATGTATTTCCTGTCTAATTCTATCTTCTCTTTTGGTCCTGAGATTACTACACAAATTGCTATTAAATATGTATCCTAACAGTATAAAATGTACAAATATTGATCTTTAGAAAGCATGATGATGAACTAAAAGACTCTTGTTCTTAAATCTTGTTTGTATCCTAGATTTTGTGGTAGCTCTAGAGAATGCTTTGTAGTTTCTCATTTGACATATTGGGGAAAAAGACTAGACGCAAAATTCGAGCTGTGAGATTTATAACAAAGGAATATTCACATTGACTTGAGTAATGTGATTAGTAAAATTACTTAATTTAGTGAAACTTCAGGACAGAAGAATAAAAAGTAAAGTAGAAATAATACATAAAGAATTAACTATAATTTACAAATACAAAAACACAATCTAGAATGACTAAAAGATAAAAGCATATGCTAGGAAAAATTCGTACAAGTGCTCTTTCTTCCCATATGCCATTTAAAGCATGTAATGGGTTGCCTAATACAGCCAGTAAAAATAATGACTTAGCCAATTTTAAGTCTCTAATTAACATATACTAGATTAACACATGTAATTATCTTCTCTTTTGCAATTTATGATAAGATAAAATGGTAGGAACCCTAACCTCAAATTTTCACTAATCAAATCAAAACATGAATAACTGATTTTTATTTTTTTTTCTTTGTTTTCCAATTTGAAATCACAGGATAAATCGATATTTTTACATTACTTTTATTTATAATCCAGCATTTTCTCTTTTTTGTCCAATTTAAAATTCTAGGATAAATCAATAGTAATTGTCTTACTTTTTATGCTGTAACCTGCAGTATTCTCGATTTCCTGATTCAAAAACAAATCTTTTAAAATATTTTTGGGACTATATGGGAAAAAGTAAATGTTGCACTTTTATAGGAATGGGGGTGCAAGGGAGATTTGAAGAATATGGTCAAGTACCAGTACCTCTGAATTTTCCTGTGTTGTTGCTTGAAGAAATTTCAAAAAGTACTTTGGACTTATATATTACAAAACATGTGTCAAAGTAGTTTCAAATGAAAATTTGTTCTAATATTTTGTTTCCAATTAGGTCAATTATGAAAGCCCTCTACGTTTTTTGGGTACAGACAAGCTGGTCAAAGTTTTTGCTTCTATTTTGATGGAGAGAAGGATCATGTTATGCTCTAGTCATCTGAGGTAAATTATTGTGTAGAAAAAGATTATCATGAGCCAGTTGACAGCCCGATAGGTCTGAATGTACATTGCATTGTGATATCGGCTGAGATGTATTTTTGTTTGCAGTTTATAAATTTTGTTTTACTTCTCTTGACAATTAACTATCACTTTTGTTCCAGTGTCCTGACTCAAACTGTACATGCTTTGGCTGCTTTACTCTACCCATTCCAGTGGCAGCATGTATACATCCCCCTCTTGCCACTTGAAATGTTGGATGTGGTATGTGCTCCTATGCCATACATAATTGGTGTCATGACTGCATTTCTGCCACAAGTTCTGAAAATGGACCTTGAAAAAGTATGCATTTCTCTTCAATTTTATATAAAAATTCAGTACCGGGTACTTAATATAATAAATCTTGGTCAAAAAATGATGACCTTTTTTAGAACACTTTACTTCCAACTAACATAATTACACATACACAACTACTCATCTAAACTTGTTCAATCATTACTCTTACCTGCTTTATTGATCAGGTGTTCATTGTTGACCTCGATAAGAAGGATATTGTTATGAGTGAAGGAGATGAGTCGACACTTTTACCTCATAAAGTTCAAAAAGCCTTAAAAACTGCTATCAATATGTGTAAAATTGATTCTGGTAAAAACTTTTTTTCTAACAACACTTTTACCTCATAAAGTTCAAAAAGCCTTAAAAACTGCTATCAATATGTGTAAAATTGATTTCTGGTAAAAACTTTTACAACTTTAAAAAAAATATAATGGTATCAATTAATTTAGACCTAGAAGAGGATCAATAGATTACATTTTTTTTCAATGTGTAGAAAATCAAAAGCACTTTTAAAATTGAACAAAAGTCTTCAGCTCAGCATTTTTTTTGTTTCTGTATTATTTTTTTTTATTTCTGCAAAGTTTTAGGTAAAATACTTCAATTTATATCAGAATGTTTTTAAAAAATGAACTTGTTTATGTTCAGAGGCCCAGAATGCTCAGTGGCTAATGGTGGCTGAAGCTTTTCTGCGCATGTTCATTGAAACTGTCGGCCATTTCTCCAATCATATACAGACACAACAAGATGGGAACAGAATATTTCAGGTTTCATTTGAATTCACTTTTCACCTTTAGACATTTATTTTAAGCAATGCCAGATTAACTGTCTCATGTTAGGCGTTACATTTGTTCTTTTTTTTTATAACTTTGAACACGTCTGGTAGTCTCTTAAAAAAAGAGTCAGGTGCTAGTCTTTAAAGTATGAGCTAAAATAGATTGTTCCTTTGAGTACTCACAGCTTAAGCACATGTAAAGTGTGTAAGGAACAAGCAGAAATAAACTACATTTATTTTTTATTTACTTAGAACAGCGTTTCCAAAACTGTGTTTAGCGGAACAGTAGGGTTCAGCGGGGCCTGACTGGGGTTCCATGAACTACCGGAATAATAACTGGTTGGCCACCACCTAAATTAATCTTTCTAAAAAATAAGAAAAGTGTTCCACTAAATACTCTGAATATGCGAAGTGTTCCGTTAAGGTGGGCAACACTGACTTACAGTCTCTTCTACCTTATTTGTCTCTTCTACCTTACTTTATTCTATCATTGTTTTTTTATTCATTCAATATTTTTTATGTGTATGTCACTTTATAATTATAGCTTTAATAATAGCATGCTCAGAGCACTATAGTCCAATCTCATTTGTCGACCAGTGGGGGTAGGGGGTATCTGGGAGAAGAATTTCCTGCTGCCTTTAGGATCTCAGTTAACACAACTCTGCTTGAGTCGGTGTCAAACCTTGAGCCCCCTTATAGGTAGCCAAGCCAAGGAAGCACGGTGGCCAAGCGGTAAAGCACTGAACCCAACTCTAATGGGTACCTGACAGTTGGGGAAAAGTAAAGACAGTTGGTCATTGTGCAGGCCACATGATACCCTTGTAAACCGTAGGCCACAGATTCAGATGACCTTTACATCATTTGCCCTATAGACCACAAGGTCTGAAAGGGGAACTTTACTTTTTTTTAAGCCAAACCAAATTCGATCATGCTTCCCACTTTATCCCCTTTGGTAAAATGCTACTTCTTCTCATTTACTTTTTGAGTCAGAAGGAAGTTAATTGTTTGTATGAATATATCTTGGTCTATTAAAGTCATGAGACAGTTGCCAATTTGTATTGGTGTACTATAACAAAGAAGTTAAAATATGAACAAAGAAAACTTGGTTTGTGCAAGCATCTATTTTGGTGATTTTTAATGGTGAAAACAAAGTATGTTTGCACATCAATCTATCATGGTCTCTTGTAACAATCTAATAACTGACTGTGCATTAAAAACTTTATAACACTATTATCTCTACAGAAAGAAGGCTTCATCAATGAAGTTGTGTCCAAGGAGCAACGCCAGTTTCTAGAATGGTTCACTGAGACTCAGATGTTTCAAGTTTTTATTGACAACCATGTAGAACAAACAGATTATGGAACTAGTGGTAATGAAGTTTTACATTTTTTCAGAGAATTCAAAGCTGTCAATTGTGTTGTAATCTAGGATAGAACTCTAAGCTAGTCATTATGTATAGCACTCAAGATCTTAAGAACTCAAGAACTTACTACTGTAAACCTGGTGGTAGTTAACCCACGAAGCGTCGTCGGCCGATAAAATCGGCCGACATTTCGTTTCTGTGGCGTCCCGGCCGATATAATCGGCCGACTTTAGACTGCTGATTTTCTATTCCAATCGACGTTTTAAAGTGACCATTTTTAAACTTCAGATCTATTAGACATTCTTCTTCCTGTCAGATCCAAAAATAGCCCATTTCCCCATCTGTTTTTGTGTTTACATGCTGATTATTCACCGGCAAATTTTTCTTGCAATGTCCGATGCTAGCCCTGGTCCAGGAGATGTTACAAAACATAAAGTTTCAAATACTTTTAGTTGTTCTTTTTTAATATTACAATTAGATTTAGATCTAGGAATAATGAGAATATTTTATATATTAGATCTAGATCTATTCATGAAGTGGCCGATGATTTATGTCCGTAGATCTAAAGTCTAGATCTAGACTAGAGACCGGACTGGATCTGCACCTAGACCTAGTCAAACTTTAGTGAAATTTAAGACATTTTAAGATAGATTGAAGCATATTAATGATAATATTGACTTCTTTATGCATTAAGTATTCTATTTCTTCAATCTTTAAATGCTTTTAACTTAACTGAACAAAAAAAAACGATTTTTATCTATTTTTTTTTTCCTTCACTGTTACTTGCATTAAAAGGGTAACCAAGTCACTAAAAATTTTTTTTTTCAAATCTAATGGTTCATTTTTAACAAAATTATATATATTTATAAAGGAAAATGAATGGGCTATCCAATTACATCAAAACTTTTGTTATAGCTCTAAAAATGTTTCTCACAGAGGTCAGCAAACAAGCTTTTTTGTTTATAAAAAAAATCAATCATATTAATTAGGTCAGGGTCAAGGTCAACTGATCAAATTCAGGTGTTCAATATATGATCTATAGTGTTCGCTGTCCAATTACCTTTCAGAATATATATAAAACATGGATATCAACCTTCTTTTTATGGCATTTTAAGACCATTTTCTAACATGCATAAAAAATGCTAAAACTCCCTGAACGCCACAGAAAGTTTCTTAAGACGCTTCGTGGGTTAAATACATCCATCCCATGGAGGGCCCTGGCCTGCTTTAGCACATCTCTCCATTCTGATCTATCCTGTGCTTTATGTCTCCATTCCTGGACTTTTAGCTGTTGTAGATGTGCCTTTTTGTCATCAAGCCACCATACTTGTGGTCTGCCTTTTGCTTGTGAACAATCTTTGCTCATCTGTTCATTGACATTCTTTCAAGGTGACCTGCCCAATGTAATCTGTTCCTTTTATTTCCATCACTATGGAGGGTTCTTCATGTAGCTGGTATATTTCTTTGTTGGTGCGAATCCTCCATCCAGTTTCCTTAAATTTTTATGAGATTCAGCAGCCCTATATATAAACAGTATATATATATGTATCACTGTTTTTAGGTCCTGTTGTATTACATCCATGTAATGGAGGTGGTCACCACCAGTTGTATTTATATGTATAGTGTTAGGATAAGTTTATATGGTGTAACACATATATTAAGTTCTTTCACACAACGCTATACAAGTTGAACAATCAGTTTCAAAAGTTGAATGAATGAAAACTCAATAAAATTGAATAAAACAAGTTCAAAAATGAAAACATTTCAGTTTAATTCTGTTGGCCATTGTTGATCCAACATTGAAATTTAAAACAAGGTTCAACTTGCATTATTGGCAATGCAACTCTAACTGCCAACTATCTTTCTGATTCACTGTTACACTTGGCCCAACCACTCTTTCCTAAAAGCTCATTGATAGCTTCACATGCATTGATCACACCAGACTATAACCTTGAACTTTTGACAGAACCAAAAATTTAGTGTGCTTAAAACATATTGATCTAGGACTCATATCGATCTAGGACTAATATGAAGAGTCTTGAACTCATTTATATATAACTTATTGCCTTTTTATTGAATTATTTTTTTTTTCATTTCACCTTTTAGCTTTGTTTATGCAAAGACTGGCTGAATACAGAGAATCAAAAGAAGAAAATAGGAGAAAAGGTTTAGGAGCAAAAGTAAAAAATTTTAAGAAGGCTCTCAAAACAAAACTAGCCAGTTAAGCTGAGCAGAACTGAGAATGCAGTTATACTGAACTGAACTGAGAATGCAGTTAAGCTGAGCAGAACTGAGAATGCAGCTAAGCTGAGCAGAACTGAGAATAGAGTTTAATTGAACAGAACTGAGAATGCAGTTAAGCCGAGCAAAACTGAGAATTGAAGATCTCCAGAGAAATCCATTTGTCAAAACTTAACTTCCATATCTTTGTGTAAGTAAGGAGCAAAGCAGTATTTTATGCAGTTCCACTTTGATGTACCTTAACTACAGTGTACAGACTGAATAGAACTTAAGTAGAGATCTATTGCACAATTAGTGCCAAAGTATTAATGACATATCCTTAATGTTCTTTCACCATGTATTTATTGTTTGAAAAATTGATTGATTGACATTAGCCAACTAGTGGATCTGTTGTTTTTAAAAGCTTTAATCTTGTTTTGCATTTTGCTTTGTTTTCTGATTCTAAACAAATATTTATTGTGAATCTCTACAGCCTCATGAGATAACTTTTTAAAATTTTAAAGCTTCTTTTATGTACAAACTTTTTGTGTTTTTATTAACGATGTGTTCACACACAAAATTTGTGTATATAGCTCATCCGTCAGACTTTTTTTGGTTAATATTTGTATTATTATTATATGAAAATAATTCTTGCGTGATGTCCATTGTTATATTTGATAATCTTTGTTTACCATTCCATTGCAATTTATGGCCATAGATCGATTCATCCTTCATTTTCTGACTCTTCCTTTATACACTTTATTTGTACAAAGTCTTATTAAATGTCTCAAATTTTTTTGTCAATTGCTTCTATGATTGACACATTTCTATAAATTTAGCCTACAATTTTCAAGTTAAACTTTACTTTTTTAGGTGATAGCCTGAAGCTTTTAAAGAATAAAGACATTGCTTATTTTACAAGAAAAGGAATTCCATTTAAATAATAAAACATAAAAATAGCCAAAGATGGGCCAAGATTTATTTTCTTCTAATAACAGCAGTGGGAACAAGAACAATTGCCTACCAATAATCATCTGTTCAAATTAACGTCTTTGTTCTGACATGTGTTCATGACAAAGAACAGTTACAACATTCAGTTTTGTCTACATAAAGTAATGGTAGTCACTCCTTGACTGTTAGGCTAAAACCAAACTCACTGTATTGCTATTTTCAAAGAAATTTATCTAAATAATCTACTTTTAATATTTAATAGTGGGGATGCTGCTCTATTGCAACCAAAGTAGTTATATGCTTATTAATATTTGTTTTAAAAATGATTTTTGCATAAAACATTTTTTTAAATACAAATGCACAAAGTTAATTTGATATTGAAAGGGAGTAGAATCTTAATTAGAAAATGAAATGCTTGAGATATCATTGCTCAAAAGAAAGATTCATAAAGGTTTAAAATGAAATAAATTTTAAAATAAGTATAATGTCTCTACATTTCAAACTTTCATTGTGCTTTTTTTGTCCTCTCCATGAGTTTGGGTGCACTGTACTTCCGTACCAATTAAAAAAAGTTTTTAAGTTAAAAGCATAAAATTATTTTATCTTTCACATTTTGTAATTATATTATGTTATAGAATGTGGTTTTTATTTAACTCCACACTATAATGAGGGAGTCAATGCAGTACACCCTGTCAACATGAAGTCTATGAACAGTAACTTGAACACATTCAATTCAAGAATATTGTTTTTTTTTTTAATCATTTAAAAAATTATTTATTTTCAACACTAATTAATATGTTTTGTTGATTTACAAAAAAAGTAGATCACACCATTTTCAAATGCTTCGTCATCAGCCTAAGACTTTCATTTGGTGGTTGATAGTTTCTTTGTGATCTTGTGCTTCAGCTTCAAATGTAGAGTAAAATATTACTACAAATAAACATTTATTTCCATATCTAATGAATGAAAATGCATTTAACACACTACAGATTTCTCTTTCTTGTATGACCAGTAAATAAGCTTTTATACTAGGTGATACTGTAGTTTTTTGTTACTATATCTTTGCTTTCAATGCTGCAGCTAAAGAGTTGAGCTCAGATCACAAGTAGAAAGTAGTACTTACTTTTATACCAGGGTTTACAGACGAATATAATTATATGTTGATGGATATAGTTACATGTGATGCATTCACAACCTTTGTTGTTGTTTTATTGGCTTTACTGATGACTTTGTTGAATGTCGTTGTTTAATTTCTCTCAGTTCAATTCCAGCTTTCTAGTGATCAAAACTAGAACCTCATTTCTTACATGATGACTCTAGCACTAGACTATGTGTCCTGCCAAGTACTTCCTAGTGATCAAATCTAGAACCTCATTTCTTACAGGATGACTCTAGCACTATGTGTTCTGCCAAGTACTTCCTAGTGATCAAAACTAGAACCTTATTTCTCACAGGATGACTCTAGCACTATGTGTCCTGCCAAGTAATTCCTAGTGATCAAAACTAGAACCTCATTTCTTACAGGATGACTCTAGCACTATGTGTCCTGCCAAGTACTAGGTTTTCTGTTGGCATCAAAAACTTTTGTTTATTCTCCAGTTCTTCATTAATTACTTTGTTTTTGCTATTATTATCCTGGGTCAGTATTAACCTATTTTGTTGTTTATTTTTATGTAACATGTACATATTTGTGGTCTTCAACAAAGTGACCATTTTTTTTAACAAAATCTATATTGTAAATGCAAAAAAAGAAAAAAAAAGTGCTATTAGAGTTACTGTCCGACATTTAATGGAAACAAAAGAATTGTTTATCCTTTTGGTTCTGAAAGTTGTTTGATCTTTATAAACTTGATGTGCATTGTGGAGTGTTCCTCCACTTCAAGAAGTCAAAACATTCTAGAAATACTGAGCATTATGAAATTTGTATGATATGAGGCTAAATGAACAAAATAAAATATTTCTGAAGAATTGACTGAGTGGTTTCAAGGACCTTTGTTTCATTTAGTGATCCAAAAATCTCACTTTCCTCTAACAAAAAGTTTGCGATTTTCATTTTTAAAACATTCTCCAAACTGCTTTTTTTACATGGCAAAGTAGGTTTGGAAATTATCAAACACAAACATAGATGTAATTTATTTATTTAATTTTAGGCTACATTTAAGACATTTCTTTTCAATTCTACTTTACATAAAACTACTGTTTGCTATTCATTTACAAATTTTAAAAAAAATTGTTTCAAGCATATAATTTTTTTTTTTTTTTACTTTATTTTTTTTAAAGATACACGTTTAGAATTAATTTACAGTTTTACCTTTTTATTAAAAAGAAAACTATTTTCTGAGTTGATAAAACCAAATTTGATATTACCGTACAAATGACAACTTTTAGTATTGCCAACTGTCACATTCATATTTTACTTTCAATGTGTGTACATACAACTGTTGTAATCAATTGGAACAAAGTATTATTTCTGTAGAGTAAACAAAGAAAATTTAAGTTTGAAAAATATGTTTTGTTCTAGTTTATGTTCATGGTCAAAAGTAAAATTAAAGTTCTCCTTTCAGACCCTATGATCTATGGATCAGATGATGTTAAGGTCATTTGTTTCTTTGGCCAATGGTTTAAGAGCAGGTATTATGTGGCCACCACAATGACCAACCGCCTTTACTTTCCTCATCTAAAGTCAGGTACCCATTAGAATTGGATGGGCTCATGGGCGCCCTAAAATACCTAAACTTTAAAAAAATAAATAAATAAAGGTCTGATAGTATGCGCATTCTAAGGCAGCGCAACTTTACATTTATACTTAGTAATTGTTTCTGTGACGTTTGTGTCTTACATGAGTATCCTTTTCCTTAAAAACTTCTCATGTGACTATAGAGGCCAATCCTTGATACACAACTGCGGTCACAGGCCAGGCATCTGTAATCACCAGATGCTACAGCATTTACACCCTTCTTAGTCATTTTTCTTAATTCCTACAAAGATGAAACAAACTTCTAGAGTGTACTATGACAGTTTCTAAACAGATTAGTTGAAGAAAAAAAGTCAATCTGAGTTAAGTATTAATAGAATCTTTGTTCAATGCTAAGTACGTTCAATGTTAGGTCTGACTATATGTTCAATGTTAGGTAGGATTGAAATGACATTATTTATTTCCTCTGATATATACATTTCAATATGATCATTGCAATGTGATGGAAGAAGTGAAATTCTATTTTTAAATATTTAAATAGCCTGTTAACATTTTATACATTGTTTTGACTTTTTTTCTTTGATTTAATTCATTTTGTTATTTCAACTATTTATTAAATATTTATGAGCTTATCAATTTAAATATATACACATGTTGCTTTGACATGATTCTAAAGAATCAATAAAAACTTGTATCACTCTGCACTAACCTATATGAACATTAGTTCAATCACTATTAGTCAAGCAGTAGACTTGTAAGAAAAGTAGAGAAACTAATTGGGTTAGTTAGATTAGTTCGTTTACAGTTATAAAACTCAAGATTTTGAGACATGTCACTATCATATTTTTCATGATCATTATAAAGCTTATATTAACTCACTCTGTCTGTCTGGTAAAAAGTTTGTACATACCCATTCTCTGATCAAGTTGAAACTTTGCACAATTATTAATTGGCATAGACAAGACATGAATTAATTTTTGAAAATTAACCAATTAGTCAATTAATTATTGGTAATTATTTTGTTTGATACCAACAAGGGAAATGAATTCCTCAGTATTCCCAGATTTGGTCCCCTTATATAATTGTACATGTTCTTTCTCCCACACCAATCTCGGATCAAGTTGAAACTTAAAAACATTTATTGTACTTATCAAAACATGAATTAGTAAAAAATTACCCAATTTGTATTTTAATCATTGGTAATTAATTATTTTGTTTAATATCAAAAAACGTCTGCATTATTGAGAGATATAGTTGTAAGTGCAGAGCTCTTCCCTTTAGAAAAACTTTGTATTTTTAAAAAGGATTTTTATATTTTGCCTTTTTTCACTCTCAAATTATTTTTTGGTTAAATTCAAAAACTAGAGTGGTTACTTTTTTTTTGGTTTATAGAAATGCTCCAATGTTTGAATCTAATATTCTAAGCCTAACTTTCTGACTAGAACTTTTGGTGTTTGTATTTTATGTGTTGAATGAGAAAGTATAGCTGCATCACCTTGGGCTGTTGTCCCTGCTGTCATATGTTGCAAGAGGTTTGGAATAGAATTATACAAATAATCAAGAAATAATAGTGTTTTTTTTTTTTCATTTTAGGTCATTTGTATACATAAAATTGAGGAAAGGCAAACAGGTCTAAATGAAATTATAGGAATAACTTATCTATGAATAACTTATCTATGATAGTTCTGTGTTAGGTATAGCATGTTTTGTTCTAAAATGTTAAAACTCTCAATCTCTGAATTCAAGCTACTATACTTTGGCACAAACTGCAAAAGAGCCTACAGCTCAGCATCAAAAAGCTGGCTAGAAAAAGAAGCTAAAGAATTTCTTAGATTCAGTCTTATCGTTTGTGTGTGTGTGTAGAGAAAGATTCATCAGTGACATGCATGTTGAGGTCAATTTCAATTGAAGATTTCACACGGGCACATAACTAAGTTACAATTCTGATCTATATAACATAGTTAAATTTAGGCTTACTTACAATGAAAGGAAAAGTTTATTTCTTACTATCAGACTTGCAATGGGCTTGATCGGTGCTAGTAGGCCTAGATCTAGATCTATGTACTGAGTACAAAGTTTACTTTTGTGAGTGTGCAGTGTTGAAAAGTACATTTGGAATGTTATGAAATTAAAGTGTGCTTCACCCAAAGCATTTTGTTTGACTTGTGTGTCAAATAACGTCTGCATCAGTGTTTCTTATTCACTATTTCTTTCACTGCTCAATTTTGAATCTCACAGGGAAGAGTTCTCAAGTAGCCACAGCTACCTGTGTAGTTTGAGTAAGAAGATTGTCTAAATGCAACAAAAACTGATGTTGCGACAGGAAGTCACGTGATACTGGTATATAAATAAGTTGGGTGCGCTACTCGAGACTTGATGTTTCTTTTAGAGAATAACCTTGATGTTTCTTTTAGAGAATAACCTTGCTGCAAGGTCGGCATTAGCATAGGCGAACTAGATACCCGCCACTGGCGGATCCGAAAGGGGGGGGGGCGGACGAATTTTAGTATAGAATTCACACGATTTGTATACGAATTTATTACTTATGTTAATAATATATACTAATTATTTATATTTAAAATATGGTGGGGTCGGGAGGGGGCGATGGCATCAATTCCGCCCCCATCCTAAACTTTCGAGTGGGTGGGGCGGTCCAATTTATATGTAGAAATCACAGCTTGCTAACAGTATCAATTGAATATCTATATTATTAAAACTTGTTATTGGTATTTTAACCGATCTTTATATTATGTCGTTCTCCTGTTGGCCGATGGGGTGGGGATCGAATACCTCTACTGCCCTTCCCACCTAAAACCTTTGAGTGGGGGGGGGGGCGGTTCTACTTTTCGGAGAAATCATAGTTTGTGAACAAAATTAGTTGAATTAATATATAAATTTCATATTATGTCGCTCTCCTTCAGGTATTTTTGCCGATTCGGTGGGGTAGGGGGGGGGGCGATTGCATGTACTGCCCTCCCCACTCTAGCCCTCTGAGTGGGGGGGGGGGCGGTCCTATTTTTATGGAGAAATCATTGTATGTGAACAAAATTAGTTGAATATGTATATAATATAAACTACGTGAACCCATTAATATGTATATTATGTCGCACCACACATAAGTAAATATAAATTGAAAAAGGGTTATACCAGGTGGGAGGGGCGATACATGCAATCACCTTCCCCCCATGGGACAAACCAATACTTTTTCTTTTTGTATTATAGTTAAGAAATTACAAAATTTAAAAAATCTGTCACCAATATAATTTATACATGCTATAAAATTAAATTCTTATATCGAGTCGCCCCACCCCTATTCTTTAATGCAAAATGCAATCATTAGCAGAACTTATAAAAAGGAGTGAGGATTAATCATTTTCACTCTATCGCCCCCTACCCTTTCCAGACAGAGTTTATGTAATTTCACATGAATTTATCTTAATTATTTTAAGAAAGACTTTGCTTTGGAAAAAGTTTTAATTCAAACAAAATTTTTCAGTATAAGAGTCACAATTGAGATGAGCTCTAAACCCAGATAATCTTTTCCTAGTCGCCTTTTTCCAACCTTTACTCAATCTGATATTTTTCTAGTTAATTAAGCTTTGCACTATAACTCACACTTTATTCTTGTATTTTATATTGAATATTATTTATCGAATAATTTTTTTCGACGGCGATCCTAAAAGCCTTAATCAAAAGATGTGCGTTATCTTATCTTTTCAAGGAACAAATCGGTTTGATTGGCAATGTATTAATTGCCTAAAAATGTATATTAGAATATTTTTCAACATTATTCGAAACGTCCTTTATAATAGGATAAAAAATGAGCTTTTGGTCAGGAGAATGCGTTTCTTCAGTGAAGAATGCAAGAAAACGCTTTTCGTGATGAATAAACTGATGAATAATGAGCTATAAATGTCAGGAGAATGCTTTTCTGCAATGAAGAATGCAAGAAAACACTTTTTCATCGGGGCTTCGCCCCGAAACCCACTGATAAATGATGATCTGTAGATGTATGGAAAATGTGTTTATGCTGTGAAGAATGCAAGAAAATGCTTTTTGCGTCGGGGCTTCGCCCCGAACCGCTCTGATAAATAATGAGCTGTAGATGTCAGAAGGATGCGTTTCTGCAGTGAAAAATGCAAGAAAACGCTTTTTGCTGATAAATAATGAGCTGTAGATGCAGGGAAAATGTGTTTATGCAGTGAAGAATGCAAGAAAATGCTTTTTGATCGGGGAGATCGCAGCGCTACCCCCTGACCCCATTGCTAACTATATATATATAATAGGCTAATTGGAGTTTACAATTTTTCCACTGACTCGAGGAAGAACCTATTCTCGGGTACAATAAACTTAGGCCTATTCCGAAAGATTGAAGGGTCAAAATGTAATAAAGATTAATTATATAAACACACAAAAACATATATACATAGAATTTTGAGTGTGTAGGCCTACTTTGCTTTTTTTATATTGTTATAAACCTGGTGGTGGCACAAATGGGGGTAGTGGTGTGTGTGTAGTCAGCCGACGCAAATCGCCCCAGGCCAGCGCTAGACGAGCGGTCAACCGTGACGAGCTACGATGGTCAGCCGAGACGAGTGTCAACACGGCGGTTCGGGAAGGATCGACGGCGGTCCGGGAAGGATCGACGTTGTGAACTGAGCTCAGGAGCGTCACGAGAGTTGTAGTCATCTGACCACCTAGAAACGTCGAGCGGCGTTCTGTCCGGTTCGAGAAGGCCAGTAGGGACCCTATATAAAGAGCGAAGGTATCAGAGACGAGTCAGTCACAACTTCCCGATCTACAGTTCGTTACAACGGCTTAGTACCAGTCCGAGGCGAGACAGAGAGACCAGTGCAAGAGTTGATACGGCGGATAGATATTTGTACAGTCTTGTGTTACGTGCTGCCAATTGTACAGTATTGGCTGTTATTTATCGACATTAAACCATTACGTTATTTTGAAGCCCAGAGTTGTCAAGTTCTTTAAGTTGGTGGTGTAAGGTGCAGTTTGCAGAGAGCCTGGATAGAGAGATGCGTAACACTGGTGTCAGAAGTGGGATCTGCAATGGCTACTACGAAAACGCTACACCAACTCCTTGTGAAGGAACTTAGGCAAGAGCTCCGTAATCGAGATCTGAAGACGAGCGGAAATAAAGAAACCTTACAAGCACGCCTTCGAGAAGACATTGTGGAAGAAGGGGAAGATCCGGACACATATCTTTTTGAAGTCGAACCGGATTTGCGAGAAGAGATCGCCAGTAGCAAGAAGGAACAGATGGCAGCGGTTCGTGAGGAGCTAGGAAACACCAATTACAAGATAGACACGATGGACTCGGGAATCAAATCGGAGTTATTGGCAATGAACCAACGCATTCATGCTGTGGAGGAGAGAATCACCAACATTGACGAGCAGATGAATCAGAGGGTCGACGCAGTGGAGAAGGCCATCGACGAAATGAAGATACAAGTCCAACGCAAGCACACTAATGTACCGGAAGCAGATGTGACGTCATTTGTACCTGAAGTCTCCGGAAAAATGAAGCCCCCCGTGTTTGATGGTTCCGTGTCCTGGTCCGTGTACAAGAAGCAATTTGACGCAGCAGCCAAAGTTAACAAATGGAACAGCGAGGAGGAGAAAGCGACAGCCCTTGTGTTATCCCTAAGAGGAAAAGCCTCCGAATTGCTACAGTCTCTACCGAACCAACAAGACTTTGCCGCCCTTGTCCAGGCTATGGAACTCCGATACGGGGATGAACATCTGCAAGAAGTTTATCGTGTGCAACTAAAGACCCGACTACAGCGCCCCGATGAAACACTACAGGAGCTAGAGACAGACATCGAACGCCTCGCACATCTGGCATACCCAACAGCATCACAAGATTTTCTGGGAGTCATTATCACAGACTCATTCATTGATGCGCTTCGAGACCCCGAGTTGAAGAAAGCCACCATAGTTAGTGGTAGACGTAAGGCAAGTGAAGCCCTCGTATACGCTCTCTCATATGAAGCCGCTAGAGACGCATCTGGGAACGCTCATCAAGGCCGAAGGTTGGAAGTCAAAGAGGAAGAATTCGAACAACTTGTTAGAAGGGTGGTGACAGAGGCACTAGATGAACGACGAACAAACCAGATACCAGAAAATCAACCTAGGGTTCCTGTACGATGCTGGAATTGTGGTGAACTCGGTCATATACAAAGAAGCTGCACTAGAAGATTTCCACAAACCGGGACCCATTACAGATCAGAAAGGTATGCACGACCAAGCTCCCGGGGCTACCAGGGAAACTAGCACGCGCCGGCTTCAAGGGGCGGAACCCGGCGGCACAGACAATGAGAGCCCCTGCAACCATCATCCCGGTCGCCGTGCTAGGGCAGAGTAAGAGTCTGAAAATCATCGGAAAAATTGGATGTCAAAACTATCGCTTCCTCCTAGACACTGGTGCCTCACGATCAGTCATCCGGTCAGATAAAGTGGACAGTAGCAAGAAAACGCCAGTTAGGACATACTCGTTGAAAACAGCCAGCGGAGAACTGATGCCCATAAAAGGCCTGATCGACATAACAGTCGAGATTGGGAATCAGTCATTCAAACACGAATTCCTGATTGCTGACGTCACAGATGACTGCATAATAGGGCTCGACTTCATGCTGAAATATGGATTTTCCTTAAATATCGGCGGAGGCACTTTACAATGTGGGGATCTCGAAGTACCCTTGCTTGGCGACGAGAATGAAGAAGATGGCCGAGTCAGAAGGATTAAGTTGGTAGAAAATACAACCTTGCCTGCGAAGTCTGAAATGATCATTTGGGGTAAAATTGAGGACGGCTATCCCACGACAGGAACAGCGCTGGTAGAAAGCTTGGACACCAACCACAACGGGATAGCAGTAGGAAAGACACTAGTCACGATTGGGGAAGACCAAAAGGTACCCATAAGAATTATGAACCTCGCTACAGTAGAGAAACATTTGCGGGAAGGTAGCACCATCGCTGGTTGCCATGCTCTTGAGATGATAAGAAACTGTAGCAGTGAAAACTCCGAAGAAAGACTCGAGTCCAGTGAACCGCAGGTTACTAAACTTCTGACAGAAGTCAAAACGATCTTGTCAAAGGAACAGTTCATCAAAGCAGAACAATTCCTCAGAGAGTTTTCTGACATATTGCCATCTGATGAAATGGACTTTGGGCGGACAAATCTAATCCAGCATCGAATAGACACAGGAAACACTAGACCTATCCGACAGCAACCACGTCGCCTGCCGCTAGCAAAACACCAAGAAGCTATGGACATCATAGAACGAATGAGGCAGCAAGGGGTTGTTGAACCATCCAGCAGTCCATGGTGTTCACCCATCGTCTTGGTAAAGAAGAAAGATGGATCCACGAGATTTTGTGTCGACTATAGATTATTAAATGGCGCCACACACAAGGACAGCTACCCGCTTCCTAGGATTGACGACACATTGGACACACTTGCTGTGTCACAGATCTTTTCCACCCTTGACCTGAAGAGCGGTTACTGGCAAGTGGGACTACACCCCGAGGACAGAGATAAAACGGCCTTCTCTGCTGGTAATGGTCTCTGGCAATTTACCGTGATGCCTTTTGGACTCTGCAACGCCCCAGCCACCTTTGAAAGACTAATGGAGCATGTGTTGAGAGGACTCAACTGGACCACGTGTCTTGTTTACTTAGATGACATTATCGTCATAGGCAGAACCTTCGAGGAACATATCGCAAACCTGAAGGAAGTATTCGAACGAATCAGAAACGCTGGAATGAAATTGAATCCAAAGAAGTGCTCCTTGTTCAGAAGGAGCGTCAAGTACCTTGGGCATATCGTGTCGAATGAAGGAGTCAGCACAGACCCGGATAAAGTTGAAGCTGTAAATGGATGGCCGATCCCCGCTAATATCCAGGAATTAAGAAGCTTTCTTGGACTCTGCACGTACTACAGACGTTTCGTGCCAAACTTCTCTAGCCTCTGTAGCGCCCTCTATCAATTGACCGAACCGAAGCGGCCGTTTATTTGGACAACGGAATGTCAGCAGGTCTTTGAGCGACTTAAAAAGGCTCTTGTTTCATCACCCATTCTGGCCTACCCGATACCAGGCGAGACGTTCATACTTGACACCGATGCGAGCAATACCGGAATAGGTGCTGTCTTATCCCAAAAGGTAGATGGAACTGAGAGGGTTATAGCTTACTTCAGTCGGAGCTCGTCAAAAGCCGAGAGAAACTACTCTGTCACCAGACGTGAGCTACTGGCAGTTGTGGATGCCATACAACATTTCCACAAATACTTATATGGGCAAAAATTCATCCTTAGGACAGACCACGCTGCTCTTCAATGGCTGTTGTCATTTAAAAATCCTGAAGGACAAGTCGCCAGGTGGATTGAACGTTTGCAAACCTATGACTTCGAGACACAGCACCGAAAAGGACAGACTCACCAGAATGCTGACGCGCTGTCTCGACGACCTTGCAGAATGGAATGTAAACACTGCAGCAAGGTTGAAGAAAAGGGAGTTATCATTGATTGCCAACGTCTTGGTGTACAAGCTTCCGGTTCATGGTCCGACGAAAGAATCCGAGAAGACCAGTTAAAAGATGAAGATCTAGCTCCCATTCTGCTTATGAAGGAAGACGGGCAAAGGCCGGAATGGCATCACCTTTCCGATAAGGGAGCTGCCACCAAGGCATATTGGGCGCAATGGGACTCACTGACAATCGAAAATGGAGTTCTCAAGAGAGTCTGGGAAACGGCAGATGGGACATGCAATCGCTTACAGCTATTGTTGCCCAAAGTGAGAGTTGCTGAGGTGCTGCAAGAAATCCATAATAATGCCAGTGGGTCACATTTAGGCGTCAACAAGACCTTTGAAAAAGTACGCCAGCGGTTTTACTGGTTCGGCTACCGAGATGATGTAGAAGAATGGTGCCGAAGGTGCGACACATGTGCAGCAGCAAAAGGCCCACACAGGAGAACGAGGGGACGTATGCAGCAATATAACGTCGGTAATCCATTCGAAAGAATAGCGATCGATGTAGCCGGACCGTTTCCTGAGTCCCAGAGAGGAAACAAGTACGTTCTAGTAGTGATAGATTATTTTACTAAGTGGCCCGAAGCATATGCGATACCAAACCAAGAAGCCACCACCATAGCGGAAACACTTGTGGAGAATTGGATTAGCCGTTTTGGTGCTCCTAGGGAATTACACTCCGATCAAGGCCGAAACTTCGAATCCAAGATATTCCATGAGATGTGCCAGGTACTCGGCATCGAAAAGACACGCACAACTCCTCTTCACCCCCAGTCAGACGGAATGGTGGAACGATTTAACCGAACACTGGAGCAACACCTGTCGAAAGTCGTCGATGAACATCAAGAGGACTGGGACACCTATATCCCAATGTTCCTTATGGCATATAGAGGATCGATTCACAGCACCACCGGTTACACTCCAGCAAAGATGTTGTTCGGCCGAGAGCTGCAACTACCATGTGATTTGCTATTCGGGATCCCGGGAAATGTGCCAGCCTCTTCAACAGACTATGTCGCAAATCTCCGAAAACGGATGGAGAAAACTCACGCTCTTGCCCGCAGGAACATCAAGATCAACAGTGACCAGGTGAAGACAAGGTACGACAAACGGGCCAATGCCGCTGGGTTTCAGGAGAACGATCTGGTGTGGCTTTACAATCCACAAAGACGAAAAGGCAAGTCCCCAAAGCTTCAAAAAGACTGGGAAGGACCCTACAGAGTGATAAAAAGAATCAACGATGTTGTGTATCGAATACAGAAGAGCCCAAGGTCGAAACTGAAGGTCGTCCACATCGACAGACTCAACAAGTACTATGGTGAAGCTGGATCTGCCCGGGACGGACAGATCTAAGGAGGGGGCAGTGTTATAAACCTGGTGGTGGCACAAATGGGGGTAGTGGTGTGTGTGTAGTCAGCCGACGCAAATCGCCCCAGGCCAGCGCTAGACGAGCGGTCAACCGTGACGAGCTACGATGGTCAGCCGAGACGAGTGTCAACACGGCGGTTCGGGAAGGATCGACGGCGGTCCGGGAAGGATCGACGTTGTGAACTGAGCTCAGGAGCGTCACGAGAGTTGTAGTCATCTGACCACCTAGAAACGTCGAGCGGCGTTCTGTCCGGTTCGAGAAGGCCAGTAGGGACCCTATATAAAGAGCGAAGGTATCAGAGACGAGTCAGTCACAACTTCCCGATCTACAGTTCGTTACAACGGCTTAGTACCAGTCCGAGGCGAGACAGAGAGACCAGTGCAAGAGTTGATACGGCGGATAGATATTTGTACAGTCTTGTGTTACGTGCTGCCAATTGTACAGTATTGGCTGTTATTTATCGACATTAAACCATTACGTTATTTTGAAGCCCAGAGTTGTCAAGTTCTTTAAGTTGGTGGTGTAAGGTGCAGTTTGCAGAGAGCCCGGATAGAGAGATACGTAACAATATTGAAGAGGGGGGGTTTGGTAAATTTCGGAGGGGGTTTTAAAATCTAAATCTTCTTTAGCTATGTTCTTGGTATTTGGGGATTGTCTTTTGCATTGTTTGGCTTTATATAAGAGGGGGCCGGGTTTAACTGCAAAACCCCCTGGCGGGGTTGGATCAAGGGATGGTTTAGTATTAAAATCTCACCTAAAATAAACAATATCAGAGCAAAAACTCAGTCTATAAATTCCAACCCCACCCCTTCGCCCAGGTTGTCACTTATTGTGTCATTGCTCAATCTTTTTTTTTCCACGTGGAAATTTAATAGATGCGTGTTTCATTTTATAAATTTTATTCTTTATTAATATCTAGACTTTTTTTCTAATAAAAACTGACTATAGGCATAGCATAAGCTAGACTCGGCAATCTAGTCTCAAGATAGAATCTATCTATACTATTACTAAATCTATTCGATTTTTATATATAGATCTAGACTAGAATTAGATTATAGATCTAAATATAGTTTAATATACTAATGGAAAGATGATATGCGGTGATAGCTAATAGCGTTGCACAAGAAACGAACCTGGGTTTTTCTAAACTCTAATACTTGGTATGTAATAGTAAAACAGCACCTACCTAAATAAATCGTAACTAGAAATCAAAAACCTATATTTATTGTAGTATATATAGGTCTGTGGTTATATATTATATCGTAACTTCTTCTATAGAGAAATGACTTTTGTGCTATTCGCGTCTGACACATATATAATTTTTATGTTCAGCAACAAAGCCCAGGCATTGTTACTAAATCATTGTAACATTTTATTTCGGACAACCACCGAAGTAGCCTAGTAAGCGTTTTTTTTAATTTTCATTTTGTAGTTCTATATTTCTATATTTATAGAGTCTCTAGATCTAGTTCTAAATGTGTGGCCAGTGAGTGTGGGCTATTCAGTTACTGAGTAGCTTAGTGAGTTACCATGTGACATGTGGCATGATGTGGGCATGCCTGGCCTGGGAATGTCTGTGATTAGTCAAATTAGTGTGATACTAATTAAAAATTAAAAGTTAATAAGTTAATTATTAATACTTAAATAGTATATTATATATATAGTTATAGTAGATCTATATACTTAATATACTTATAATAATAATGACTTATTGATTGAATGTACTCAGCATCAGCATGGTCATGCCATGGTCACTATATCTATCACTACTATCATTAGTAATAGTATCATGTTAAAGTATTAAAGTATAACTTCATTTATAAGTATTAAAAAGTCATTTGAGTACTATACAAAAAAAGTATAAGTTAAATAAGTAGTATACTATAAGGCGGAAAACAAATTGACCATTTTTTGACCAATTTCAAATTGGCTATTATTGACATATTGCATATTATATATCAAATTTATTGCCCAAAATCAGAAGCAACAGACAATTATTTAACTTGAAAAAATGAGGTCAAACACACTTACCCCTAATAATGAAAAATCCATCACTCACAGAAGATATGTCCAATAATCCATGAATTTCACAAATTCACAATACTATTACTATTAATATTAATAGAAAAATGTATCACAAAGTAAAGTATATTTATAGAACATTTTAAAAAAGTAAATAAACAAGTGTTTTTTATTTAAGACATTTATGCCTATTAATTGAGCGCCCCCCCCCCCAGTAAAAAAAAAAGTTGCAAATTATACTTTATCATCATCCTGAATAACAAAACCATTTTTATCAGTTTTGACATAATGATGATAATGACTCATAATGATAATATGTATCAATTTTAATGCCCAAGAACAGAGGAATCCAAAAGAAGTAAATTCATTAACATCAGACTAGTATTTAACATAAAAAAATGAGATCAAACACACTTACTAGGTACTTCGATAAAAATTTCAAAATGATCACAATGCAATGGAACCTATTTGTTTAGATAGAGCTTGAGAAATGCTTTCCAATGATACCAATTTTATATTGCTGAGTTAATTGTGAGGGAAGTTATAAATTTTTAGTGGCCAAAAATTAGCCTTCTTTAGCCTTTGTAAAGCAAAAAAAAATCTGTGACCGAAACAAGTGACAGTTGAACTTTAATTAACTGTATTATAAAAAGTCTTAAAGATATGGGGTTGAAACTTCACGCTCTTTTTCATTAACCTGTATTCTGTTAAATCAAATTTAAAAAATAAGACCAAGCAATAAAATCTTTGAAAAAAAAGTGAATTAATATATATAAAAAAAAGCCTTCAACAAAAAATAAAAATATATGTGATTTTGTCATCATATGAGCCTAAAAATCACAAATAAAACAAATCAGAGATCTGTAGTGTGTTTTATTTTGTTAATTATTATTCTACTGTATTTAAATAGCTATTTATATGCATCAGATAGATAATTTTTATAAATTATTTATATAATGAAAATAGCACTGCGCAAAATAATATTTGCTAAAATTTAATCACTATAAGTTTAATAAATTTCATAAAAACAGTTTAAACCTTTTTGTAGAGCAGTGGCAATTAATCATTTTAAAATGCCTGAATTTAAATGCTTTAAAAATTAGATTGTAAATGAAAAATTTCTTGCATCGGACAATAAAATAAAAAAGAAACCTTGCGATTTATTTAGAAGTTATTAAAATATTTTTTACTTAAATTTTTGTGCAGTAATAGCTCATCATTTAAAAAATATAATGTATTCATTTATTAACTATTAATTTACATGTATACCAATAGAAAAAAACAACACAGGGAAAAAAATAATTAATTAATAGTTCGCATAAAATCAATGTTTTACCTATAATATTCTCTGTATTTGGCTATAAGTTAAAGAGATTTGTAAGAAGCTCAAAACCATCATCTTCTCTGTATGATGTCGAAGAGAGATTTTGTATGTTTATTCTGAACTATTTCTTTGAGTGTTCGAAAGTTTTTCAAACATTTATCTTTTTATCAGGGTAATCCTCCAGCTTAATTGGTGTCATATCATCATAAAAAGTCACTTAGGCAACCACTCGTTTAACAAGAAAGGAATGAATCCTAATTTTAAGTAATCAACCCTGTACAATCTACATTTAATTTTGTTAAAAATTAGTTACATGAAGACAAAATTAAGCGATTTAAATAAGTATTGAAAGTCAATAAAACACATTTGAATAACAGGATTTCGTAAGGTACTTGTAAATCATATGTTAGTGTACATAAAATAATTACATTAATATAGATCTACTATAGATACAATGGGATGTGAAATATTAAGTCCGAATGAAATGAAATCCATAATAAAATCATAGACCCAGTGGACATCTCAGAGACCCGCAATTTATTTTTTCACTTTCGTAGACCCCTTGGAAGTCTTCGTAGACCCCTGTGGGTCTATATAGACCACATTGGGAATCACTGGACTATATAATAATATTATAACTGAACCCATTTCCCCCTCCCATTTAATTTTTATGTTTTGTGTACGTCTCCACTGTATCCATTTTAAACTATTTACTAATTTAGAAGCCTTTTTAAGTCCCTTAACCTACTAGATCTATTATGTAATAATAGGCATTGTATTAGATTCTCAAGATTATCTTATAGGTCTCATAAATTTATGAGTGTAGCGCTGTAGCTGTAGTTGCAGCATTTCACATGACCGTCATGACCATGCAGAGCCAGTTGCTACCTGTATATTTTGCCACATACATCTAAATCTATTGCAGACAAAATTTTTGTCTTTGTGTGTGTGGGATAGTCATTCATAAGTCATAAGTTGTCTTTTCATCATTTGCCCATCTTTGACAAGGTCTGACAGCGCCTGATTTGATCTTATAACACATCTGTTACAAGTCCTCCTTTAAGCTATGTTTAGTATGTGGTCATCCATCATACAGGATTATTAAAGAGCCAAGCGCAGCTGTCAGATGATAGTAGTGCTTCTATATGTCCATAACCATTAAAATAAGGACATATGTACACAGTTTTAAAGATACTATTCTATGATAATGATGCATTTTCACAAATATATAAATGACAGTATAGAGAATACAGATATTATAACTCTTTTTTTTTTTCCTTAAGGTGATTTCTCTGTCAGTATTGGCTGCAAAATGGATGTTGAAATGATTGAAATAGAAGGGCCCAGTGAAATTGGAGGTTTCACTGTCTTGGGTGATTTCAGATCCAAAGAAAAGAAAAAGGTAATAAATACAGCTTTACTGAGTTTCTGATTTTAAGCCTCAACACTGATATCTAAAGCTCAAGTATTTATATACATTATTTCAGTAAAATATAAACATTAATTGAAAAGCTTTTCTTAATGTTTCAATCTCTTTGTAACCCTTAACATGGCAAGATTTGAATAGATACAGTAATATTAACCTAAAGCAATTAAATATTAAGCCTTGATCTATTTATATTCTTTCAATTCTTTAGCTAAGTTTACAATATATTTTACATTGCAGATTGAAAGAGTTTTGCCAAATTGGCTTCAGAACTCAATATTGATACAAGAAAAAAATGTCAGATTTTCTGACATTCTTGAACTGGACCGCAGTCTAGTCGAAAGGCTAACAGAAAATGGTTTAGACAAATGTTTTCCGGGTAAGACCTTGCGTTTGAATTGATTGCTTTTCATTTTTACAATAATTTTATTTTGTTGAAAACCCCAATGACATTTGATTGTTAATGTTTAATATTATTACAACATTGCTTTCTGTCTATCTATGTTTTTCATTGTATGTCTCAATACAAACATCCGCACACATATAATATATATATTTATATTATACATTGCATTATAAAAAGATTTCCTTAAATCTCCTGAAATTTGTCATGAAAAAGTGCTACTAACTTTTTTTTTTCCAGTTCAAAGTACAGTAATACCTGAAATTCTTAACCAGTGTCGATATGGAATATCAGGTGATGCTGGGTTTCGGCCTCGGGACCTTTGTATCTCAGCTCCAACGGGGAGTGGAAAAACTTTGACCTACGTTCTGCCAATAATACAGGTAATTTCTTGTCTTCCTATGCGTCTTTCTTACATTACACAAAATTTATTCTTAGCTTTATTTAGCATGACTCTGTGTTAAGTATGGTTGATAGTTTAAGAATTCTTGTGTACAAAAGTGGAACTGAGCTGAGCATGTAGATTGGGGGTTTCAGCAAAAAAATACTTTTATTGCCTATAATAATAATTTGATTTTTAAAGTGCTTTTTACAAACATTATGCAGACTCAAGGTGCTATAATAACATAACATAAATGCGAGAGTTAAAATGGTAGGTTTTTAACTTTTATGTCACTTCTTGAATGTAGTGAAGCATCTTGTTTGTCTGAGACCAATGGGGAACGAGTTCCAAACCTTTGGTCCATGCACTAAAAAAGGCTGCAAACTCTAACTAATGAAGGAGAAACGTGGCATGACAAGAAGCGTAGAGTCCATGGGACATAAAAAGTGATCAGTTCTCTTAGATACATGGGCATTTCTTTACTGTAGATGCCCTGATGACAAAGTGTGGCCACCTTGTAGTAGATTCTTGCATTCACTGGAAGGCAATGGAGTGTAAGAGAACAGTTTTTTTTAGGATTTTTCGTGCAGCATTGTTCTGAATTCACTGCAGCTTTGAGATTTTTTCATCGGGTATACTTGTTAGCAAATCATTGCAGTATTTAAGGCGGCAGGGTATGTGCTACTGCTATCATTATTTTTTTACTCTGTCGTCAAATATGATTGGATATTGTCTAATCTGCGTAGCTGTAGATAGAGTTGATGTATCTGTGGGTCAATCTATAGAGTTGTCTATATTGCATTGTAACATGGCCACTCAGTATCTTTTGGTTACATCAGGCCACTCAGCTTTTGGTTACATCATGCAGAATATATATTCTGCAGCTATTTTTAAGCTTGTTTAAAGTTAAAATATTCATGACATAAAAAAATAAATAAAAAAATGCTCTGCTGTAAACCAATCAACTTACTTATCACTATTGTGGCCTATATTAAATATTTGTTCTAATGTCCAGGCTCTACAGCACCGTGTGGTACCTCATGTCAGAGCCCTTGTTGTCCTACCTGTAAGAGATTTGGCAATCCAGGTTTATAAAGTCTTTAAAAGATTTACTCAAGGAACATCATTAAAGGTAAACATTGACAGGTTATGTTTTAGATTTTCTTTTTAGCCTGCCAGACTATTAAAAGTTGCTCTTCAAGAGACTTGAAATGATGTAAAAATGTGATCTTTCCAAATTGTGGCCTTTGGAAATTATAGTTCATTTATTTAAAATTATTATTTAAAGTTTTGATGACCAAGAATAACTAGACATTTGCTACAATTACAACAATATGATTGCATATTTGTTTACAGCTTCTGGTGACAGACTGCTGAATTTCCACAAGCTTCAAATTGACATTTTTCTCATTTTATCAATGAAAAATTGTGAAAGTTGAAGCCCTGGTGGAGACTTTGGAATCTTATTTTGGGTTTAATGATCTTGTTCTCTCTGCTGTTTGTAGTGTAACTGAGTTGATTTTCTGCGTGCGTCCAGCGTGTCAGAAGGTCATGCTCAGTGTGTGTGTTTCATGTCCAGTGTGTGTGTATAGACTGCATCAGTGTTATGCGAGACGTGCTGGTTTCATTCACTGTTTACTGTAGTCTAATTTTGTCGAATAAAGCCATGTTATTGGTATTCTAGTCGTTATCATTTCATTACACTGTTATATATATATTAGTGACAACTTGATATTTATTCTGGGTTTAAAGATCCTGTTCACTCAGCTCTGTTATATATGTTAGTGATTACTTTCTGGATTTATTAGTGACTTTTTTTTTTTTTTTTTTTCAGGTTGTTCTGCTTTCTGGAAAGAAAGAATTTAGAACAGAGCAATGTTCTTTGGTTTGGAAAAAGTAAGTCTAGTTTGGTTATGATCCTATTTTTTCTGAAGAATATTATCCTTATTTCTTCATTTATACAGGAATATTAAGACTTTTTTTCTTAACTCTACTTAAAATAAAACATTTAAAATAATTTGGTTCTAAAATTTATTTTTTTTAAATCTTTTTTTAGACCACATACACCTTCTTCTCAACAATGGACCAGTTTGGCTGATATTGTGGTAGCCACCAAAGGGAGACTACTTGATCACATTGAAGACACTGAAGGATTTGACCTGACACATTTACGATTCTTGGTAATTTAATGTTTTGTTTTTTCCCCAAAAAAAAAGTTATTTCAGCTACAGATAAAGACTGCATTTATACAGAAAACATGATCTTTATTAGTATCATCTTTCAAAGGTTAAAAAAAACTCTTTTAAATTATTTACAAAACAATAGAAGCAAATCTCTATAATTTAGCACACAGTTACCCATCGTTGAAAAATGTAACTAATAAGTTTATTAGAACAATTTTTTTCCCATTATACTATATTATTGTTGGTTAGGCACACCCAGGGTTTGTAGCGCTCCAAAAATGTCCTAAAAAATGAAAAGTCTACTAAAATTCTCATAAAAATTGCCAGACATTTCCTAAAATTTTTACCCAATATTTTTTTAAATATAATTTTGCTTATTTTTTTGCAAAAAATGGGGGGGGGGGGAACAACAGCGTAACTAGTCATTCTGATCGCATGACCTTACGGGCTGGCTGTGTTAATGAGCTGACCAGTGACGCGTCTACATCGCCTTTCACCCACTTGTGAAGCAACCTCGTGATTGAAGATGGCCTTGGCTCAAGAAAGCATTTCACCTGGCATTATTTTTCAGAGGGCTGAGTAGAAATGGTTGTTTCTTTTCATTGTTACAACTGAAGATGCGCTAGATCTAGTCTTTAGTGACTATTGTTTATAATAAGAGCAATTACCAGTCTAATGTGTAGGCTACACCCCTCCGGGTCTTCCCTCGCCTAAAATCTTCTTGTAACAGTATGAGTGACCTAATCATCTTCTTTTTTGAAGTAATGTCTGTATTATATAAGATAATATATATATATATATATATACATCATACATTTCATCCTTAAAAAAACTAAAATCTCCTAAAATTTTGGTAATGGAAATGGAAAAGTGCTACTAACTTTGACACCTTGTGTTCTTAGTTTGTAAACTTTGTACATTCTAATAGGTTATCGATGAAGCAGACCGTTTAATGAATGATGTTTTCGATGACTGGTTGGATCAAATAGAAAAAGCAGCTTACACGCCCAAGCCTGGGGCCTATTCTCCAAATCCCAGAGGATTTCCTGGACCTTTGACTGTTACAGAGTAAGAAGATATTGAAGATATTTATTTTTTTAAATTTAGAAAAAAAGAAAAATATATTTTTTAATTCAAAATATTAAAAACTTGTTTTGACGATCTACTTCTATATTTGATCTAATCCATCAAATTGACTTTTTTTAAAATCAACTTCTGCCTATCAATTTTCTATTAACAAAAACTACTTACTGATTGTGTGGAAAGAAATTTTTAACATGCATATAACTTTACTTTTACAGCTGTTGGAAGAATGACATGCATGTAAGTACTATTAATGTTTTTTTAGTATTACTTTAGTAATTATGATTTTTGCTGTGCTAACAACTGGATAACATATTGATCAGAGCTATTGTTTTATGTTAACTCAAACATTTGAATAATAAGACTTCCTCAAGATTCGCTGGAAGTGGTAATGGTTATAAACACACCATTACCTATAAAATTATTCCATTGGCATGCATCTCAAACAACCGCTGACATGCAGTCCTTCACTTGTAACTCAGATATTGAGCCTGGCAGATATGTTACCACTGGTGGGAAAAGGAGCAAAAGCTAACAATGTCTGTTTAAACCAGTAAGCTTCAGATAGGAGGGGTTCATTCGCCTCTCAATTAGGAGAAGGAAAAGTTTGAATCTAAACCTCTGCTGCCTTGTGACTGTTCCCAAACATGGGAAAGGTTTCTGAAGACAACCCTGAGGAAAAATCATCAACTGGTGACACTAATGATCTTAGACTGTATTGGATATTTGTCATTCCTCTGGACTGTGTGGAGATGGGGAACTGCTGGGTGTGTGACATCATTCTTTTAACCCACGAAGCGTCTTAAGAAACTTTCTGTGGCGTTCGGGGAGTTTTAGCATTTTTTATGCATGTTAGAAAATGGTATTAAAATGCCATAAAATGAAGGTTGATATCCATGTTTTATATATATTTTGAAAGGTAATTGGACAGCGAACACTATCGATCATATAGTGAACACCTGAATTTAATCAGTTGTCCTTGACCCTGACCTAATTAGTATGATTGATTTTTTTTATCAACAATAAAGCTTGTTTGCTGACCTCTGTGAGAAACATTTTTAGAGCTATAACAAAAGTTTTGATGTAATTGGATAGCCCATTCATTTTCCTTTATAAATATATATAATTTTGTTAAAAATGGACCATTAGATTTGAAAAAAATATTTTTTAGTGAATTGGTTACCCTTTTAATACAAGTAACAGTGAAGGAAAAAAAAATAGATAAAAATCGTTTTTTTTTTTTTCAGTTAAGTTAAAAACATTTCAAAATTGAAGAAATAGAATACTTAATGCATAAAGAAATCAATATTATCATTAATATGCTTCAATCTATCTTAAAATGTCTTAAATTTCACTAAATTTTGACTAGGTCTAGGTATAGATTCAGTCCGGTCTCTAGTCTAGATCTAGACTTTAGATCTACGGACATAAATTCATCGGCCACTTCACCAATAGATATAGATCTAATATGTAAAATATTCTCATTATTCCTAGATCTAAATCTAATTGTAATATTAAAAAAGAACAACTAAAAGTATTTGAAACTTTATGTTTTATAACATCTCATGGATCCGGGCTAGCATCGGATATTGCAAGAAAAATTCACCGGTGAATAATCAGCATATAAACACAAAAACAGATGGGGAAATGTACTATTTTTGGATCTGACAGGAAGAAGAATGTCTGATAGATCTGAAGTTTAAAAATGGTCACTTTAAAACATGGATTTGAATAGAAAATCAGCAATCTAAAGTCGGCCGATTATATCGGCTGACGATGCTTCGTGGGTTAAAGTAACTCTACAACATCCAGTGTTTGCAGTGCCTTCCTCAAAGAAATCAAAATTTTCCTAAAAATTGAGGGGAGTTTCAAATTTCAACCCAATATTTTCAGAAATAATTTTGCTTACTTCTTGTTAGAAATACTTTTGAAAAAGGGGCATCTTAAGGTACTATGATTGTAAGATTGTCTGGCTGTGTTTGTGTTAAATAAGCTTACCAGGCACGTGTACCTTACCTTTCAACTATTCATGTGCTTGAGCAAGAGTTTTACATTTCATTGTTTCAACTGCAGATACGCTTGGTAGATCAAGTGTACAGCCTACACTTAGATCATTATGATAATGACAAATCCAACCCTGATCAGTCTATAACATGTAGACCCCTTCCTCACTCATTTGTTGTACCAATAAGAGTTAACTTAAACTGCAGACCTTTATTTGTGTATTGCCAATTTTAGTGACCTAGTTCTAGTGAAAAAAGGGCTCACATGCTTGTGAAAAGTCAGTGAATTTTGTTTTAGTCTGAGAAGTCCAGAATCCACATTTAAAAAAGGGGGAACACGCAAATGTAAATGTGACAAGAGGGACAATAAGGGTAGCTATTTTTTTTCAATAAGAGTTAGTTCCCTTTAATGCATTATTTAAGTCTCTGTTAATTGTACACAATTGCCACTTTTTCTTGAGTCTTTGATCTGACCAGTATACATTATTTTCAATGTTTATATAATACTTTTGTTGTTGTGCTGTTACTGTGTTACTCAAGAGGAGTGTGCCACTTTTATGGGAATGAGTTTTTCAATAACGAGCTAACTAGACTTTATTTGTTATTAATAAGTTGGTTTGTGTAATATTATATGTCTACTTAGTCTTTTATCCTCTCCTGTATGAATTTTTTTTCTGTAAAAGACAAGCTTTTGTTTTGATACGAGACAGTAGTGTGTCTCATGGATGAAGTCATTTGACATGTTAGGACATGTATTATATTATTGTAAGCCATCATTTTGTTTTTGAGATGAGTCACTATTGTGGCTCTGTGATGTTGGTTCTTTGATTATTTTGAACTGAACCTGCCCTACTATTTTGATTTGTTTCAGAAGTCACTGGTCTTATGACCTAATCATAATTATGATAATACAAGGTCACAGTAAACAAAACAAATATTAGAATAGTTGTTTTAAAATAAACATATAGATAGATATAACAATTACTCCTTTTTTTGACCCACTTATTCAATCCTCACAATTTTTTTTCCATTAGGCTGTTTCCACTCCCTATCTCACCCATTCTTGTCTGTAATGCTTTCAATGTCATTCTAAACTGTTTGAGTGGTTCTATTTATGAGTGATTTTAAGTACACTTTCTAAGAATATAAAATAGTAGTAATACCATTAAATACTCACCATCTCTCTGGAATATAATTTATGGACCAAAAGTATGTGTAGAGGTGGGGGGATAAAGTGGGTCATTTCAATTCAGTGTCACATGCTAGAATAAACAGACCAAATATGTGTGTGTGTGTGGGCTCTATTGGAAGGTAAATAAAAAAAAGAAGAAACCAGCCAAAGTAAAGAAATGAAGCCAGGGAACAAATCAACAGTTTAGTACATATCTGGTTTTCACATAATTGTGAAAAGTCAGTGTATTTTGTTTTATTATGAGAAGTCCAAGAAACCAGAGGAAAAAAAAGGTGACTATGAATGAGCTTTTGTTTTCCTCTCATTATTCAGTACGCAGATGTAAACAAAACAATATAGGAATAGTTGTCTTAACATAAACATATATAACAAGGTAGTATGAGGAGTTTTATCTTGTAAATATACATTTTTTCTAAAAAATACATTTCTTCCTAAAAAAAATATATTTCTTCCTTAAAAAATTACATTTCTTCCTAAAAATTTCATATTTTGTCATGAAAAAGAAGAATACCCAACATAGTAAACACATACATCTTTGCATTCCTTCATTGCAGGGAACATAATTATTTTCCTGTTTCACTAATGTTACCATATTTGCTGTTGCTGATCATCTAGAATTAAGTACATTTGACTGTAAATTTGAATGATTGGCTATAAAATAAATGTTTTCATGTTGTGTGTACCTATTGTTTTTTACTTGTAAGGAATGTACTCATAAAAACAAAAGAATTACTAACTTCTTCAGGAGAGAAAGCATAGGTCCGCAATCACCAAGGAAGATATTAGGGGTGCACTGGATAGTAGCTTTGGCTCTGGACTAATATTCTGCCATTTTTCACTAACCCGTCATACACTGCTTTGTCTGAATATCACTGCGGGATAGTTGACCGGATAGTAAAAAGTACACCTTTAATATATATGAAGTGGACCTCATTCCATTAACTCTTTCTCTCCTAATTGACGATACCATCATTGATTTGACCTCATTAAATTAAATTAATTTGTAATTCTATAAATTTTATTTTGTGCTATATAAAAAGAGCAAGCATTCCCCTTTATTCTAGACCAAATAAAACAATTTCTGATTGCAAACAACAAAGCTATTGAAGCTTTTAAGATGTTATATTCCTTGACTGTACTATATACAGCCAACCTCTACAATACCTTGTTTATGCCGATGACATTGCCATATTGGGTAAAACACTTCTGACATTACTAGAGCTTTGGAGGGATGTTCTGAGGCAGGCCACTGGAATAAATGGATGGATTGTTTTTGGTCATGTTCTCTGCATTTGATGTTTCTTATAATATTTGTATACAATAAATTCTTTTTGTAATTCCTAGGTACAAAAGCTTTTGTTTTCTGCGACACTGTCCCAAAATCCAGAACTGCTTGAGAAGATGAACCTCTATCTCCCATTATTGTTTAGTGTAGTGGCTCCAGAAACAACCACTACAGATGCTCAGAATGGAACACAAAGTTTAGGTAGGATGGCATAAAAAATGCTTTGTAACAGCAGAAACCAAGAATTGGGTAGAGCATTAGTAGGCTTCTTATATATAATATGTGGAAAATAGGGATGTAGGTTTAATTTTATTCAGTAGGGTGTGCTTAATGCTCAGTTATTTTAATTTGCTCTTTTTTTTTTTCTAAAGATACACAAATTGACAAATTTTCTGCTCCAGCGCTTCTTAAGGTAAGTGATCTACCCTTTTAATATTAATAAACATCTTTTATCTGTTCTAGTTTTGAAATAGTGATAATTTGTTTATTTTACCATTTTTATTTCACCAACTCCTATTTGAAATTTCAGGAGAAATTTATTGATGTTAAGAAAGCAGAGAAGCCCTTGATTCTACTTCACTTCTTACTCCACAAAAAGTTGCAGCGAGTTTTGTGCTTCACAAATTCTGTTGAGTCTACCCACAGGTATTGCCAGTTTGTCTAATATAATATTGAATCACCAACAAAAAGAAGCCACTTGATACATGATTGTTTGAAAACTTGGATGTTAGATAATTGACTTGTAAATAATTGAATGATTTTAAATTGAAAGCTTGTCCAGGGGTGCCACTTTTCCGGAATAACCCGGAAATCCGGGTTTTGAGGGGTCCGATTTTCCCCCCCTCCGGGTTTGCCTTCTACAATTTTGTTAAAATCCAGGGTTTTAGTTGATTTAGATTTTTTCGAAATTTCTGGTCATTTTCCCCCGTTAATTTTAGTTTGTTAGTTCCGATCGCGCGAGCCGCCATTTTTTAAACAAAACCGACCAGTCTCATATCTCGCAAGACTTTCACTTTGCATGTGCACTAAGTTTTATGTACCGGTACAGTATTTTTTTTTTTAAGTGTTAAAAAAAGTGAAACATTCTAGATCTATAGAGAATTTCTAGATCTATGGAACGCGCCTCGAATCGGCTCGATTTAGAGTCTAGATCTATTTCTATGATCAATCTAGATCTGATCTAGAGTCAATCTAGACTGTAAAGTCTTGTATTTAGTATAGATTAGTCTAGAATAGTCTAGATTTAGATCTACTCGCGTACCTAGCGGCTAGTCCTAGATCTAGAAATAGAAAGAAACAAAAATTCACGAGTGAGAAATTATATAGACCTATATATTTTTTTCTTTCCGTGTTTTATATTTTAATATTTGTATAGGTTCCATATAGACATAGAGCCTTAGCCTATGTCTAGACTAGTCTAGAGCTATATTGGTCTAGAGTATTGTAGAAGTAGGATCTAGATTTAGGATTTATTTACATCGTTTTTAGATCAGAACTAGAATCAATGATTGAAGAATTAAATAAATAAGTTTGCGTTCGCCTGAAGACTTTTAGAGGCTAGAAAAAATAGATCGATTGGTCAATAGATTTATACAAATAAATTATAATTATGTTTAAGCAGTCCAGCACATGCTAGCCATCTAGGTCTATATTTAAATATTAGAAACTAAATCTAAATGTTCATTTTGGAGTAGATCTGGACTAAATCTCAAAATCAGTTTTATCTTGTTGCAATAGATTTACAGGTCCAAGCATGTACATTGATGGAATCAGTTTTATCAATGATGATTAAATAGGCTGCTTGAAATCAATAATGAGGGAAAAAATGTTAAGAGAGAAACATCATTTAAAATAACTGTGTGTTTGGGGGGGGGGGGGTGTACAACCATTGTTAATATAATATTGTACTAAATCCTCTTAACTTGTATTACAAGCTTTATCAATAAATACACACAAACTCTATTTATTATAATGATAGGCTTACTAATTACATATTTAAAACATGGGGGGCATATTATGATATAGATCTAGGTAGTAATTTAATACTGTTCTTCTTTCGTAAAATTTTGGTGCTTAAATTGTATATGCGGTACGTTTCAGGGTTGGTAAAGTTTGGGGCTTATGATTTCAGGGTTTGTAAAATTTGGAAATTTGGGTTTCAGGGTTTACTTGGTCTCATGGGTGGCACCCCTGAGCTTGTCTTGTAATGCAGTATTTCTGTCTTCCAATTTTACTGGAACATTTTGATTTACATATTTTAATCCATTTTTTTTTTACAATTCTTCTTCTTGGCTTGCAAACTCTTCATGGGTGGAGGGGGTGAGTGGGTGGACAGGTATACTGAAACAACTTATCTTAGAATTTTGACAGTGATGACCATTGGGGAGGAACAGATATCTAATTTAATTTCCATTTACTTTCATTCAACCCTAATATACGTAGCTCATTTGGCACCAAAATGCTCTAACTTAATTTGGCCTAGAGATAAGGTTTGTAAAAACACGGATTCTTGTCATCTTTTTAAGATAATTTGTATTTAACTTGGTAAATAAGACTAAACAAAGCTAAAAACAGTGCTAAAGAAGGTAAAGAGACCAGTCCAAGGGATCTAACTAGTAAATAACAGGGCAATGCTGCTAAGAGTTTCTTCCCCTACTGTAAACAGTTTGAAGAGGGCGATTTGCATTTTTTTTCATAGTGTTTTTCCGTAAATCTAATTCTTTATGTTGAAGAAATGTTGATGATTATATGAGATTCTCAGACTAGTCCCCTGTCTACACGATGGGGGTAACCAGAATTTTTTTTGGTCTTTTAAAAACAAAGTGTTTTTTTGTCTTTTGTCTCAGTTGCTATGACTTATGTGTACAGGTTGTATTTGCTGGCCAAGCAGTGGAAAGATGTCAAAGTGGCTGAAATCTCTTCCAACATCCATAGTTTAAAAAGGGTGAGAATCATCCGTAAATTTGCACGGGGAGACTTGCAGTTGTAAGTTTTATTGCAATTTTTTACATTTATTTTCAATTACTCTTATTTCTGTTAAATAGAAAGTGTAATTGCATAAAATAGGAGGGCTGCCCTTTGACCTGGATTTGAATATGGAGCAATATTTTTGTTATTTCAGAATAATCAGCTCTGATGTCATGACACGTGGAATGGATATTGAGAACGTCCAATATGTCATTTCATATGATGCGCCCCAATATATTGAAACATACATACACAGAGTAGGCAGGACAGCAAGGGCTAATAAACCTGGAACTGCCATCACATTGTTGGAGGGGAAAGAAGTAAGTTGTAACTGGGTACAAAAACGCAGTCAGCACCATAAGATATAGTTTTCATGCATTTAACATGCAAACCCATTTTTTAAAGTTGTTTATTGTTTCACATCTCTATTTTTAAATATTTTTTTTCAAACAGATGTTTCATTTCAAAAAAATGCTGCGCGAATCGGGAAGATGGCACAAGTTAAAACGAATCCTAGTGAATAGAAAACATCTTGAGCCACTAGTACCGCAGTTCACGCAAGCACTGCAATTGTTGCCAGAAATTTTGAAGGTCTGTTTTCAGTATTTTAAAACTAATCATTTATTAGTACAGAATTTGCGTAGAGGCTAAACAATAGATGGGAAGGGCTAATATTTTTATTCATAGATCTTGAAATGAGAAATAATTCAATGTTCTGTCAATCTTTTTTAGATACTTCATTTTTAACATGTACCGGTATTAAGTTTCTTTAAAAGCCTAGGACATTGTAAAATTCATATTTTCAGTCGCTAAAACTTTATGATGGTTTCATTTTTATTTTTAATTTAAATTTTTTAAATACCTCTGCGTCTTTTTGTATAATGTTTCACCAGCAACTTAGGGCAATGTTATGTAACCTTTACCCCCCAAAAAAAAGATATTAGCAGACATTCAAGGCATCAAAAAAGTTCACATGTTCCGCCGTTCCGCATTCACGATTTTTTGTTCCGCCACGTCTGAATTCCAAAACGCACACAAAAAAATCGCAGATTTTTCATTATTTATTAATAATGCGAAATGAAAATACTGAATGCAAAATAAAATAGATATAGGTCTGTGTTTATTGTTTACATTTCATCTCCTCCCGGACCCGGTGTGTCCTAATTTATGAAGATACGGTTGAGATAGATCTGGACATAGATCTAGATCTAGTACTCTAATAAGCCAAATGTTCCATTCAAATCCGTTTCTTTTCCCGACAATGGCTCTACTAGTCTAGACTAGATCTAGATTCTAGACTATTCAATAATTCATTATTCATCTATTCATTGCAATTGACGTATTGTCACTAGATCTATAATACTATATAGATCTAGTATAGTGTATTGTCACTATTCTAACACTAACTCAACTGGTTTCTTAGGTTTCTAAGTAATCTAAGAAAAGGATTTTAAAAAATACGTTATTAAAGACCTAGATCTAGACCTAAATGTAATTAATTAACTTAGACACAGTAAGGCTAAGGCCTAAATAAGGCTATAGTATAGTAAAGTATAGTAGTATAGATTATAGATCTACTTATTAGTATTATTACATAGTCTAAATTAATTATTAGTTTCTAGATCTAAAAGTAGGACTAGCACTAGATCATACTAAATCTAGATCTATATAGAAATAGACTTAGAAGATGATAGATTAGATTCTAGATTTCTATGTATCATTATGTAATAAATTTAGTTCTCAATAAGTCTATACTATAGATCTAGACTATAAGACATTAATATTTAGATCTATAATATTATTATTATAATCTGTGTTCTTAGACTTAGAGGACTTGTAGGAATGTAGGTCTAGACTAGTAAGTCACTAGTAGACTCTTAAATTATTTTAGATCTAGAACTAGAGACAACATCTGGAGTGATTGGAGTAGAGCCCTAGAAAAGGATAGATAATCAAGTAGATCTAGAATAATCTAGATCTAGTCAGTAGATCTAGTAGTAACAAATAAAAATAGTAACATTTGAGTGTAGGTCATAGAATACATTTTAGTTAGAATTCATCATTTAGGAGTTAGAACTATTGATTTCAAACAAAGGACATAATTATGAATTAAAGGTTTTCTTACTTTTAATTATACTATTTACATCTAATGTATAAGAAGCAAACTAGTATTGTTATTAAAGTAATATAATTGAAGTTTAATTTATATTGCGTACAGTATGGCTGACAAACATAAACACGTTCATGTTCCACATTGGGACCCAAAATTCCACATTTTCAACCTGAGTGTTCCACATTCTGGGTCTTGGGGGTAGGCATGTCTGTATTAGATATCAGGCTGATAAAACTTGCACAACTATCATGCGGGGGTTGGGCACTGTTTAGAATTTCTCATTTAAAAGTCAGGCTCACTGTTGTTCACTTTTGTACAAAACTCACTCTCTGTCCGGCACACTGTTTGTACAGGTTATTTCTCCCACACCCAATCAAAGATCAAGTTGAAATTTTGCACAATTATTTCTTGTACCTGAGAAAACAAGACTCAATAAATGAGGTTGTCCCTTAAAAGTTTGAAACTAACAATAGAAAGCTATGAAACCTTCGATTTTCATAGGTACTTCACTGGCACAGTGTTTAGCATATTGGCTTGAGGAGGCCTGAGCCCTCATGATCAATTTCAAATCTTACAATTTTTTTTTATAAAATATATTTAAAAAGCTCTCATGGTAACCTTTACCCAGATACCGCATTCTTTCTTCTCCCAACTGGTGCAGAAAAGTGTTATGATCATAACGCAGCTAAAAGCATGGGATAACGCTAAACAAAAACAATTAGTAAAAAAGTTTTTAATCACACAGATTTATAGTTGTTAGTCTAAATCAGGAGTGGGCATACGGTCCGCAGGCCACATGCGGTCCGCCAGAGACTTTTATGCTGCCTGCGGACAGCTAAAGAAATCAGGTGTGCCCACAGGCTATATATATACAAAATGCAAATATATTTAAAAATAAATAATTCTAAAATCTATATAAATTATTGAAACTTCTGATTCTTATTGCTTATGAGGAAGAGGCTAAAGACACATTGTCTCTACATGTCATTCTAAAAAGTTTAAAGTAAATGAAGATCATTCTTATTCTTTGTAAAAAAAATAGGTACTCTGTGATGGATTGCCCAACTTTTAACTATTAAAATACAAGAAAAGTAATAATATTCTCCCCACATTGAAAAAGGTGACGGTACAGCCTTTGCGTACTGTCACAAAAAAGCACTGCTTATTGGCAATCAAAACACTGAGTCAAAGATACAACTCAGGTCACCATTTATTCAGTGTTATCAAGAATTGTGTTGAAAGTGCAAGGTTGGCCTGGATCAAGATGGCATACCTAACAACTGATGGAGCCCATCCTTGGCTCTAACAATATCCCAACCATAAACTCTAAATGAGGAAAGTTTGCGCAAAGCTGCTTTGGATATCAAAAATATTATTGACCTAATAAATTATATCAGTGATCAAACCTATCAGAGCTAAGGGGCCTCATCAAAGGTAGTTTGTAGAAATACTTAAAGATTTGAAAACAAAACATTCCGATGATCAGAACCACAGTAGTATCCGCTGGCCTAACTTGGGTAAGAAGGTATTGAGAAGAATATGGCATCTTGGTATCTTAAGGAAGAAATTATGTTCATTGAAAGACATTGACTGTGGCTAATAATTCTAATGAAGAGCGGAAACAGACTTCACTTTTTTATTGAGAGTATTGCAGTGGGTTGTTTCCACATGAAATGTATGTGCATGTTAAATCTTTCAAACAAGCTATGCCATTTCTCCAGGCAAGCAATGGAAAAGAGAATTTGACATTTTCCTTTGTTAAAAAGTGAAACTATTTCAAGTAAAATGTCGAAAAGTACTAGACTTATTTGGATTCCTTGATTGTGAATTCAAAAGCAAATTTTAAGACGTTAAGATTACCCTCAGCTCACTATTTAGTGCAAAAGCTGATTCAGCTCCAGAGGACATAACCCCAAGCAAATTACGACCTAAAAGACAATTTCCAGTCAGTTCTTCCGCAGGTGCCAGAAGCTGTATTTCCACATGTAAAAAAAAATTTTGCTACTAAACTTTCACATTAATAGGGTCAACATACATTTGTGAACAGGTGTTTTTTAAAAAAATAAACAAGTGTAAGAACAGGTCGATACTGACTGTAATTTGAAAGCAGTCATGAGAACAACTAGTAAGCTAGTTCCATAAATACGGAACAAGAAGTACGAGTGTAAACAGTTCAATACCTCACATAAAGTAGGGCCTATAAGTTTACATTTATGAAAATTAATTTTTTTTCGTAAAATTAGTTTCAGAAATGGCTCTTGTTTGTAATTCCTCATTTGGGAGTGTAAAAAAATGAAATGTAAATGTATAATACAATATACATGTCAATTTATAAATATTATACACAGTTAGCTAGCATATTTTTCTGATTTGTAATTACATATTTCATATACATATAGCCTATGCTGCCCCCCATTCCCATTTTTTTTTATAAATGCGTCCATCGATGGAAAAAGGTTGCCTACCCCTGGTTCTAGATCTTTTAGATATTTAATTACATGACTGGTCCAAACTAATTAATAAAGTTACACATAATATAAGCTTCGCTTTAAAAAAAATTTTTTTTATATTTTTTCTTGTTTTTTTTTCCAACTCATGAGCACTATTACTGTTTGAAAATCAAAATTAAAATGATCATAGACATTCAAATATTCTCATTTCAGTTTAGTTTTTCACTTTAACTAGGTGTACATATTTGAATCAGTTTTACCTAATGATTCAAATAGAACAAAACTAAAGTATTTTACTTTTGTGTCATAATACATTAGATTGGCCTTCCTTGATTTAAACTAATTACTTTTATGACATTTGATTTTTAATTAATGTCATTCTTATTATTTTAGGAACAAAGGCGACAGAAGAATTTATAGCCACAATGATTCTTGAAGGACACTATCAAACGCTTTCTTAAAGTCTACGAAACTGATCATTAGCCGTTGTTGGTACTCAAGACTTTGTTCTATGAGATTTCGTAGAACAAAGATCTGCTCTGCACATGATCTGCCTCTTCGGAAGCCTGCTTGTTCTTCTATGAGCCTCTCATCTACAGACTGTTGAAGCCATCTCAACAAAAAGTGCTGAAAACTTTGCCAGGGACAGAGAGGAGAGTAATGCCCCTCCAGTTGTTGCAGTCTGCCAAATTGCCCTTATTTGAAAGCTTTACAATCACTCCTTTTTGCCAGTTCTCAGGGACTTTAGAAGTTCGCCAACAGAGATTTAAGAGAACAGTCATTCTGTTAACACTGCACTGCTCCCCATGTTTTAGTATTTCTGCTGCTGTGCTTTGTTGTTCTTTAGCACTGCAATGGCCATGATAACCTCCTCTGCAGTTATTGGGTCTGTCTTGACCTTGAGATCATTGTCCTTGAATGTGTAAGTCAGGTCTGGAGACGGTTGGTTAAGGGTCTCTTTTAAGAGCTCTACTCATCTTGCATCCTGTTCTTCTTTCGTTAGCAAAGTTTTGCCTTGCTTACCTTTTATCATTGCTCCATGTCCACTCTTTGCTCCAGTGAGATCTCGGGCAATACGATGGAGAGTCTTTGTGTCATTTCTGCATGCAGCTGCTTGTGCCTCTTAACCCTTCTGTTCAGTCCAGTCCTGTTTATCTCACCAACAGCTTCTCTTTACTTTCAGATCTGCTTCTTCCGCTAGGCTGCAATCCTGTGTTTCATTTTTCTGGTCTCGTCTATGTTTGGCATCTTTCTTCTCAATGACCAATTTCCATGTTCTGTCTTGTATCCACAATTCCTTGTATGAACTTCGCCTCTTTCCGATGACTTCTTCCGCACACTCAATAGTGGTATCTCTGAAGTTGGCTCACTCTTCTTCAAGGGTCAGTATATCTGCAAGAGCCTTGAAGCGGTTCTTTAGTTTCAATTGGAACTGTGCTGCAATATTTCAGTCTTTGAGCTTGTCTACCTACATTAAATGGGCGGAGTCGTGTGACTTGTTTTGGTTGGTTTTTCATTTTTTCGGGTCTTGTCTATGTTTGGCATCTTTCCTCTCAACGATCAATTTCCATGTTCTGTCTTGTATCCACTGTTCCTTGTATGAACCTCACCTCCTTCCGCGCACTCAATAGTGGTATCTCTGAAGTTGGCCCACTCTTCTTCAAGGGTCAGTATATCTGCAAGAGCCTCGAAGCGGTTCTTTAGTTTCGATTGGAACTGTGCTGCAATATTGCAGTCTTTAAGCTTGTTGACATTAAATAGGCATAGTCGTGTGGCTCGTTTTGGTTGACGTTTCAGTCGGAGCTTACATTTGCCACTGACAAGGTAGTGGTCTGAGCTAATATCCGCTCCTTTGCAGGTCCGCACGTCTAATAGAGATGACCTCCATCGTTTGGAGATGCATTTGTAATCTATCTCGTTGAAGGTTTCTCCATCGGGATGTTTTTTTTGTGTGTATTTGTTTGTGCTTAAAATATGTGTTTCCAATTGAAAGGCTCTTGGATGCACAGAGAGAAATCAAGCGCTCGCCATTATCACTGATGTTTTATGCAGACCCAAATGGTCAATTACGTATTGAAAGCCAGTTTGGTTGGGATTGATTTTGGCGTTAGTCTCCCATCAGTAGAATTAGGTCATGGCTGGGTGTTTCATCAAGTGTGGTTTGAAGTTAATTATAGAAATTATCTTCGATGGTATCTTCTGCATCCTCTGTAGGGGCATATACTTGGATGGTAGTGATTTTGATTTGGTTTGCTTGGAGTCGAGCTGTAATGATGTGGTCGCTGACTGGCTTCCAAGCAATCAAAGACAATATAGATGTAGGTCTACATTTAACATAATAAGCCCACTTGTGTTATCGTTTTTTTTTAATAGCAAACACACATTTCATATGTTTCTGTCACTTACATTATAACTTTCTTAAAATTTGCTGAGAACCATGATGTGTATATTTTGTCTGTTATTGCTTTTTCTACTGCGATGCTTTACCATAAAAATCCCCAATTTTTACCTTGAAAACCTGGAAAATACATTGAAAATCATGATTGAAATTGGCTATGAACCCTGTATAATGCAAGGATGTAGTCTGGAAAGCCTGAATAAAATTGGATTCCAACAAAAAAAAAAAGCTAAATTGAAAACAATGAGTAATTGGCGAAATTCACTCTGAGATTTTCATTATTCTAGATTTTAATGCAGGCTGTATCAGTGGCATGAGTGTTATGTTATATTTAAATTTCATGACACATTAATCTTTCCTAAAATAGTCTTCACTTTTAAATTAATAGTCAATTAAAATGTAGACTCCAACAGTTGTCATCTTTCTTAAATATTGAATAGATACAGTAGATACTAGCTGTATCAGAAGCTAGCTCAGACAATGACTAGACATTCTCATCTTGGTTAAAGTGGTTGATAATTTCCTGCTATAAAAATACTGTCCCTTGATATTCTTGTATTAGAGATCCTTCGATTGCTGCAGATAAACATCTGGAAAGGTTTCTATGCCAGATGTTTAAAGAGGGTGTAATTTTGCCAGCACTAGGACCGTCTTACTCCAAATAATGTTAGGGTGAACTCTGGGTTTTGCTTATAGTCTCATGTCCCTTAGACAATGGTATAGTGTTAGATTAGTCCTTACTTGGTAAATTGGCCTGAATTAAGTGTCATTTATTGTGGTATGATGGTATGAAGCAATTTGGTTGCACAGTTGTTAAATACTTCTGACTTACTTTTCATTTAGGTATTTTATTGTATGTTATATTAAAATCCAATTTATTATTATTAGAAATCATTGTCATAGATTTTTAAAGAATAAATGTACTTTAGTATATACCTGGTAATTATGTAAATATCTGCTGTAAATAAATATGTAAATAATAATGTTGCAATATCTGCTGTAAATAAATATATGTAAATAATAATGATGTATATATGTTGACAAGTTTTCTCTCTTTCTTTTGGTTTGCTCGTTTATTTGTTAATATTATTGCTTTTTGTACAGTTTAATACAAATTGTTGTATAAAATATCGTAGTGTGCTAATATGTTTATATTGAGTCATTGTTTTGTGAAAATTTTGGTGAGAAAGTTCTTAAAAGAATGCAAAATGACAATCTTCAATGTCTACTTATGTTGCCTTGTATCAACACAAAGTCTCATTAATTGTCATTATTAATGTCTTGAGTAGCCTATTTTATTTATTTCTTTTGTGTCAACAGAACAAAAAGGAAATAAAGAATAGTGGGAAATAAAACCTTTGTAAAGAATACTGAGGGTAGTGTGATGACAATTACAATTAAAGAAGAGGTTAAGAACCTAACAGTGACAATGGGTGTCTTAAGATTGAATAAAGGAAGGAGTTCTAGCATTATATAGTAAAAAAAAAAAAGTTTCCCTTTCAGACAATTAATGAACACAAGAGTTTGTGTTGATCTAAGAAGACTAATAATAACAACTAATTTAATTGTGACATTTTTACAGCGCTCTTCAGTTGTGACTTCTTAGAAAATCAAGTTCTGTTATAGTGACTGACCCTGTCACAATCATCTTGAAAATATCTTGACATGGGTTTTATTGAATGTTTCATGTGTCTATTTTGCATGAAAACATTTAGAAATGAGACTTCATGAAACTAAGTAGACTAAAGGAAGCAAGCATCCAGAGACATCTCAGACATCTTGTTCAGACCCCCCCTCAACTCTTTCTGACCTGCTGGCCTGTCCATTAGTGATGATCCCTTCTCTAACTAGGCGGATTGAACCAAGCTCTAGTTCTGTTTTTCACTTTGGCAGATATCAACTGTCTCTCCTTGCTTATCTAAACAGTGTGTTCCCACACCATGCTGAACTGTCACTGGTGCGCACACAAGCACCAACTGATATTAATATACATTTTAACACTAACTAGATAACTATATAAGATAAGAGTTGTTATTCAGGCAGTACAATTTTATTTTCATGTCATAACTCTTGATCAAACAAAACTTGTGTGTGTGTTGTCTCTACAGGTCAACATTTGTCATACACAGCTTGAACAAGTTATACAAGCTCACTTATTTAGGCAGCTATATCTAAAAAGCGACAGAGATGAATGTCAGGATATTGCATGCCAGATAGCGAAAGCAGGCGCAGTAAAAAATCTTGTACACTGTAGACCAGTGGTCTTCAACCGCCCCCTTTTCTTATCTTTTTCTTTTAAAAAATTCGCCAGCACCCCCCTTTAACAAAAACATTGACAGCATAAAAATTAATAAATAAATGACATTTTGTTCAAATTTGCTTTCTCACATTTTTTTTTAGTAACATTTATCCGCATGGGAGTTGACCGCATGCTAAAGGTGAGCTTAGAGGCTGACAGCGTTACAGTGCTATAAAGATCCACTCAGGCGTCATTTCAACCTCAGGAAAGTACCTGGCAGCAGATGACCTCTGAGAGAGAAATTTGGAGAGCTCTTACAAAAGCTGACGGACAAACATTTGAGACTCAAAGAAAAGTCATTATTGAAAACGTTTTTGACTGCAGAAAATTCTGGAAAATATGCAGGTTGCAACTGAGTTTGTGTAGTTATATGAAACACTGCTCTCAGTCGGAATCGAAGACATTGCCATTATTATCATTATACAAAAATTATGTCAAATAATTTGCAGTGATTACACACACAAATTAATCTCATTGTCAGAATAGTCCCCTTTTAAATTATTGAATATATACTGTTTTTAGGTTTAATTGTAAATTTATTTTTAATACCCCGGTATAAACATTATTATTGCTGAATTCACTACAAAATAAATTAAGCTAATGGGAACCTTGTGACTCATGCAGTTTGACAATATTAGAAATTTAAATCCTTAAATTAGTCAAAGTAAGTTGAAGGTCTCCTCTAGTGGCTATATCCAGTAAATTTCTTTGCTTACTCTTAAGTTTGTTACACACTAAATTCAGTTTAACCATGTATGTTGATAGAAAAGCTTTAAAATAATTCCATTTTCGACCAGTTTTGAAATTTTACTGAGACATTTAAATGCAGCCATATCGCTGTTGTGTCTCCTATGTTACCATTCTTTTTACTAAAGACTTTTGTACCTGCAACTCAATTTAAACATCACTTACAGATTGTCATTTATATTTAATTTATATTTATTTATTCTCATCCTAGAAGGGAATTGTCTTTATCTTCATAGAGCATTGTTATGTGAATTGCATGGATATTAAAAGATATTAAAATAGGTTTACAACCTCACATAACTTGTTTGTTGACAAAGTGGATTTAATTTCTTGATAAATGAGAAAATGATTTAATCAATGAAGTCAATTTCTTTCCTTGCAGTCGGAGGTTGGTTTCATTCATTTGCGTTAGATGCCTTCCATGTAAAACATTTTTTTTTAACCTGCTTTAATTATCTCCAACCGTTGAATCTTCCTTTTTTAAAAAATTCCAAAATTGTATTTAAGAGCATAACAAAAGGAGCAATAACAATTCCCTTTCCAAATCCAGCGAACTTTAGTTTATCATTTGTTTCAAAAAACTGTAGAAAGATGAGCTTATTTTTGAATGGGTTTGTATTTTATTCACAATTTTTAGCGGCCCCCGAAAGGGGAATAGACGATATTAGTTTTATGTGGTCTGTCTGTCCGTCCTTTTAAATATTTTGGACCATTCAAAGTTCTGATGCAACGGCTACATTTTTCTTTTCTGAAAACTAAAAATTTTATTTTTAAAATCAACTATGCAAACAGTTTTTTTTCATAAAAATACACCATTTTTACAACTATTCACTATTAATAGTAACAAACACGGGAGGCAATTTAGTAAGGGAGATGCAAACAGTTTTAGATTTTTTGTGAAAAAAAAAATTTCTTTAGGAATGTATTAAATTGCTACGTTAAGTAAGTTCTGTCATACTAACCACTACATTTACAAAAATAATGTTTACTTTTTTAAAAAGAGAAATAAAATGTACCGGTATGTTATATGCATTAAAGTGGATCATAATTTAAAACAACAATTATCAAGTAGTTTTTCCTATTATCGCAAAACTGCAGCATGGAAAGAGTTTGTTTTTGTAGGCTTTGAATAAGACATTGACCTTTTGCAAAACAATTAGATATAATCATTATATGACATCAATTAGGCTAGGTTTAAATCGAATTCCACATTTCCCTTGGTCTAATGGACCTTGGGGCACCACACAAGATCAGTCAACCTTCTTTCTCCATTGTTTTCTATCATTCTCCTTTAATAGAATTTCATTCTTTCTGAAAATATTGAAACATGCCTTTTAGCTGCCTGGGTGGACCACTTTGGGGGCCGATTTTGAGTTTGTTTCCACACAAACTGTCTTTGAAACCTTGTTAATTTTTATATTTACACTGCGGTATAATTATTGTTTTTACGCTGAAATTTGAAAATATACATTTAATATATTATTATATCAAGTTGAAATAAAGGAAGAAAATATTTTAAACTAGTATGCAAACCCAACTGTGACCTAGATATTTTGTAACACTCATCTAGATAAAGCCATTGTCTGCTAGTGTTGAATCTTAAGTATGTGTACAGTCTGGCCTATAATATGTAATTATAATAACAAACAAAAACACCATGAACTTGTAATTCAGTTTTTATTTACAATAAATAAATGAATTGGAAGAAATAGAAATGTGTCAAAAATAAATTGACAGTAGGTTCAAAGATGTTTTAAATAAATAAATAATTACAAATAGAGACTTAATGAGCTGAATTTCATTATGTGCAACAGAAGTGCAAAGCTACATTTATACAGCATATGTAGATGTGTGTAAGTATTACATATGTAAATGTGTAGGAATAATGTAAATGTTAAGCATTTTGCTAATGTTGAAGTTTTATGTACGGTACATGTAAAGGAATAATGTTGATGTGTAAGTATTATGTAAAAAGTATATTAACTGTTAATGTGTAGGAATTATGTAAAATTTTAAAGAATGAAACAATACTTTTAAAGAAAGTGATATATAAATATTTTAAAGAGTGATCCAATGCTTTTAAAGGAAGTGATACATAAATATTTTCAAGAGTGATCCAAAGCTTTTAAAGGAAGTGATATAGAAATAATATTAAGTGTGATTCAAGGCTTTTAAAGGAAGTGATATAGAAATGTTATAAAGAGTGATCAAATGCTTTTGAAGAAAGTGATATAGAAATATTTTAAAGAGTGATCCAATGCTTTTAAAGTGATATAGAAAATGTTTTAAAGAGTGATCCGATGCTTTTAAAGGAAGTGATATAGAAATGTTATAAAGAGTGATCAAATGCTTTTAAAGAAAGTGATATAGAAATATTTTAAAGAGTGATCCAATGCTTTTAAAGTGATATAGAAAATGTTTTAAAGAGTGATCCGATGCTTTTAAAGGAAGTGATATAGAAATGTTATAAAGAGTGATCAAATGCTTTTAAAGAAAGTGATATAGAAATATTTTAAAGAGTGATCCAATGCTTTTAAAGGCAGTGATATAGAAATGTTTTAAAGAGTAATCCGATGCTTTTAAAGGAAGTGATATAGAAGTAATATTAAGTGTGATTTAAGGCTTTTAAAGGAAGTGATATAGAAATATTTTAAAGAGTGATCCGATGCTTTTAAAGGAAGTGATATAGAAATGTTTTAAAGAGTGATCCGATGCTTTTAAAGGAAGTGATATAGAAATGTTATAAAGAGTGATCCAATGCTTTTAAAGAAAGTGATATAGAAATATTTTAAAGAGTGATCCAATGCGATATAGAAAATGTTTTTAAGAGTGATCCAATGCTTTTAAAGAAGTGATATAGAAATGTTTTAAAGAGTGATCCAATGCTTTTAAAGGAAGTGATATAGAAGTATTTTAAAGAGTGACCCGATGCTTTTAAAGGAAGTGATATAGAAATAATATTAAGTGTGATTCAAGGCTTTTAAAGGAAGTGATATAGAAATGTTATAAAGAGTGATCAAATGCTTTTAAAGAAAGTGATATAGAAATATTTTAAAGAGTGATCCAATGCTTTTAAAGTGATATAGAAAATAATTTAAATACTGATCCAATGCTTTTAAAGGAAGTGATATAGAAATGTTATAAAAAGTGATCAAATGCTTTTAAAGAAAGTGATATAGAAATATTATAAAGAGTGATCCAATGCTTTTAAAGTGATATAGAAAATGTTTTAAAGAGTGATCCAATACTTTTAAAGGCATTGATATAGAAATGTTTTTAAGAGTGATCCAATGCTAGAAGTGATATAGAAATGTTTTAAAGAGTGACCCAATGCTTTTAAAGGAAGTGATATAGAAATGTTTTAAAGAGTGATCCGATGCTTTTAAAGGAAGTGATATAGAAATGTTTTAAAGAGTGATCCAATGCTTTTAACGGAAGTGATATAGAAATGTTTTAAAGAGTAATCCGATGCTTTTAAAGGAAGTGATATAGAAATAATATTAAGTGTGATTTAAGGCTTTTAAAGAAGTGATATAGAAATATTTTAAAGAGTGACCCGATGCTTTTAAAGGAAGTGATATAGAAATGTTATAAAGAGTGATCCAATGCTTTTAAAGAAAGTGATATAGAAATATTTTAAAGAGTGATCCAATGCGATATAGAAAATGTTTTAAAGAGTGATCCAATGCTTTTAAAGGAAGTGATATAGAAATGTTTTAAAGAGTGATCCAATGCTTTTAAAGGAAGTGATATAGAAATATTTTAAAGAGTGACCCGATGCTTTTAAAGGAAGTGATATAGAAATGTTTTAAAGAGTGATCCGATGCTTTTAAAGGAAGTGATATAGAAATGTTTTAAAGAGTGATCCAAAGCTTTTAAAGAAAGTGTTATAGAAATATTTTAAAGAGTGATCCAATGCTTTTAAAGTGATATAGAAATGTTTTAAAGAGTGATCCAATGCTTTTAATGGAAGTGATATTAAATATTTTAAAGAGTGACCCGATGCTTTTAAAGGAAGTGATATAGAAATGTTTTAAAGAGTGATCCGATGCTTTTAAAGTGATATAGAAAATGTTTTAAAGTGATCCAATGCTTTTAAAGGAAGCGATATAGAAATGTTTTAAAGAGTGATCCAATGCTTTTAAAGAAAGTGATATAGAAATATTTTAGAGTGATACAATGCTTTTAAAGGACATAGTAATATTCAACATATTTATGTACTAGTATCTTTAAGATACTAATAATGAAAGTATTGATATTATTAGACATAAGAAGCAGTTTTATCTCTTATAAAAAGTGTTTATTCCTCTACTGACTTTATTTAATAAAAGCATTTTAACATTTAAAAAAGAGTATTGAAAGTTTAAGGACCAAAAAGTATTGAATATCTAATGAAAATAAAAGTATAGAATTTTTTTAGAAAAAAAAGACTATATAAATGACAAAATAGATTATTTCATATTAATAGGCCTACATTCTCAATAATTTCTTACCCTATGCTTTTACGTTTAGTGAAATATAATGTAATAATGTAGATAGAAAGCTAATTAAATTAAAAGAGGATAAAAAAAAGTAAATAAAAAAGGTAACCTATTTTTATGAAGAAAATATCTAGGATTCAAAAGCTTGAAGGAATATTTTTTAACTGCTGGTTCAGAGTTCCATCATTATGGGGAATTAACGATAGATCACTGATCCAACACTAGCTATATTTCTATTACTATGGGGAGTTAAAAATAAAACACTGATCCAATTTAACAAACAAAAATATTGAATACATAATAATGTATTAATACAAATAACACAATGAACTTAAGGAAACTAAATGAAATGACTTAATAAATGAAAAAAAAAAAATTCAAATATGCAAAGTTTTAAGGAGTATTTTTAAAATGCTGGCTCAAAGTTCCATCATTATGGAGAGTTAACAATAGAACACTGATCCAATTTAACAAAATAAATATTGGCCAACTAATAAAATTAACTCAATGAACTTAAAGAAACTGAATGAAATAACTTAATAAATGAAAAATAGAATCAAACTATCCATACATGCAAAGTTTTAAGAAGGAGTAATATTAAACTGCTGGCTCAAAGTTCCATCATTTTGCAGATTTAACAATCAATTACTGATCCAACAATAAAATACTACTAAAACTATTCTCAAAAAGCATGAACTAAGTTGAACTTAAAGGACCATAAAAAAAAACACCAACTAATGAAGTTTAAAGATGAGCTAGAGAACACATGTAATAGAAATGAGAAGCTTAAATAAAGGTTTACTCTGGAAAGATTGTTACTAGCACTAACAATAAAGTATGCTAAAGATTCATATTGAATAAAAGAAAACTTTTTTTCTTTTCTAAGAAAATCAAACTTGAAAGCTTACAAGAATTAAAATTATTTAAAACTGACTACACAAGTAGCAGTAATATAATTAATTAGCTATTATACTTTTATATGTGTTTAAAGGAATGTTTTTATATATCCAAAAATACAAGAACTACCAGTAAATGCAAAATTGAAAGAAGTTTTTTAAACTGCTGGTTCAAATTTCCTCCATTTAGGGGTTTTAATGACAGATCATTGATCCAACAACAGACAAAAAAAAAAAAAAAGTAAATAAAAAAAAAGGTAACCTATTTTTATGAAGATCTAAAACTACAAGAGAAACTGATGGAGGTTTTAAAAAAAATGAGGTTAGTAGATGAAAGAGAATGAAAGAAAGAAAGTTATAGTAAAAGAGGATAGAAAAAGAGGCACCTTTAAGCTCCAAAAATACCAGAAAAGAGAAGCAGTGTAATGTCTTTCTAATAGTTGAATTTTGATCTAACCAAAAGATTTACTAGAGAATAAACGAAAGGAGAAAAATGTATAGAAATCTCGTTAGAATTTTTAAGATAATTTTGAATGAGAAGGGTCAAACTTCCATTGCTCTGGCCTGCAACAACAGATATTTGAGCCAATTACTAAATACTACTGAAAATGAACTTACTTGAAAAAAAAAGGAATTTACTTTAAAGCTTTGGCACTATAACAAAGTCTATTAAGGTAAGTAGATAATGTAGAAAAGAAGGTAGCAATAGGATGAGGATAGACATTGAGGCACTTTTGAGCTCCAAAAGTGCCAGAAAAGAGGAGCAGTTTAACGTCTTGACTCAGGACAAGCTTCTTAGGTTTTTATTAAAACTAACCAACAAAAGTTACTTATATATCTGATAAAAAGAAAGCTATTTTCCTAACAAATCAATCAAGAAGGCATTTAAGAATGTTGAAAAAAAACCTGTCTAAACTAGAATATATTTAATTGAATTATTAACATGACGTAAATGTACAGAAAAGATTGTAATAGAATCATTCAAATTACAGAAACTAACCATAAATATAAAGCTTTAAGGAGAGCTTTTAGCTGCTGGCTCAAAGTTCGATCATTACCAGGAATTATTGATAGATCACTGATCCAACTATACATTACAGATATGAATAACCAATAAAGCATTTAAAAAAGAAATTTATCTAATGATGAATAAATTCATAAAATAAATACATCAAAGGTTAAAAGAAAATTTAAACCACTAGCTATATTTCTATTACTATGGGAAGTTAACAATAAAACACTGATCCAATTTAACAAACAAAAATATTGAATACATAATAATGTATTGATACAATTAACACAATGAACTTAAGGAAACTGAATGAAATGACTTAATAAATGAAAAAATAAAATTCAAATATGCAAAGTTTTAAGGAGTATTTTTAAACTGCTGGCTCAAAGTTCCATCATTATGGGGAGTTAACAATAGAACACTGATCCAATTTAACAAAATAAATATTGGCCAACTAATAAAATACTGATAAAATTGACTCAATGAACTTAAAGAAACTGAATGAAATAACTTAATAAATAAAAAAATGGAATCAAACTATCCATACATGCAAAGTTTTAAGAAGGAGTAATATTAAACTGCTGGCTCAAAGTTCCATCATTATGGGGAGTTAACAATAGATTACTGATCCAACAATAAAATACTACTAAAACTATTCTCAAAAAGCATGAACTAAGTTGAACTTAAAGGACCATAAAAAAAAACACCAACTAATGAAGTTTAAAGATGAGCTAGAGAACACATGTAATAGAAATGAGAAGCTTAAATAAAGGTTTACTCTGGAAAGATTGTTACTAGCACTAACAATAAAGTATGCTAAAGATTCATATTGAATAAAAGAAAACTTTTTTTCTTTTCTAAGAAAATCAAACTTGAAAGCTTACAAGAATTAAAATTATTTAAAACTGACTACACAAGTAGCAGTAATATAATTAATTAGCTATTATACTTTTATATGTGTTTAAAGGAATGTTTTTATATATCCAAAAATACAAGAACTACCAGTAAATGCAAAATTGAAAGAAGTTTTTTAAACTGCTGGTTCAAATTTCCTCCATTTAGGGGTTTTAATGACAGATCATTGATCCAACAACAGACAAAAAAAAAAAAAAAGTAAATAAAAAAAAAGGTAACCTATTTTTATGAAGATCTAAAACTACAAGAGAAACTGATGGAGGTTTTAAAAAAAATGAGGTTAGTAGATGAAAGAGAATGAAAGAAAGAAAGTTATAGTAAAAGAGGATAGAAAAAGAGGCACCTTTAAGCTCCAAAAATACCAGAAAAGAGAAGCAGTGTAATGTCTTTCTAATAGTTGAATTTTGATCTAACCAAAAGATTTACTAGAGAATAAACGAAAGGAGAAAAATGTATAGAAATCTCGTTAGAATTTTTAAGATAATTTTGAATGAGAAGGGTCAAACTTCCATTGCTCTGGCCTGCAACAACAGATATTTGAGCCAATTACTAAATACTACTGAAAATGAACTTACTTGAAAAAAAAAGGAATTTACTTTAAAGCTTTGGCACTATAACAAAGTCTATTAAGGTAAGTAGATAATGTAGAAAAGAAGGTAGCAATAGGATGAGGATAGACATTGAGGCACTTTTGAGCTCCAAAAGTGCCAGAAAAGAGGAGCAGTTTAACGTCTTGACTCAGGACAAGCTTCTTAGGTTTTTATTAAAACTAACCAACAAAAGTTACTTATATATCTGATAAAAAGAAAGCTATTTTCCTAACAAATCAATCAAGAAGGCATTTAAGAATGTTGAAAAAAAACCTGTCTAAACTAGAATATATTTAATTGAATTATTAACATGACGTAAATGTACAGAAAAGATTGTAATAGAATCATTCAAATTACAGAAACTAACCATAAATATAAAGCTTTAAGGAGAGCTTTTAGCTGCTGGCTCAAAGTTCGATCATTACCAGGAATTATTGATAGATCACTGATCCAACTATACATTACAGATATGAATAACCAATAAAGCATTTAAAAAAGAAATTTATCTAATGATGAATAAATTCATAAAATAAATACATCAAAGGTTAAAAGAAAATTTAAACCACTAGCTATATTTCTATTACTATGGGAAGTTAACAATAAAACACTGATCCAATTTAACAAACAAAAATATTGAATACATAATAATGTATTGATACAATTAACACAATGAACTTAAGGAAACTGAATGAAATGACTTAATAAATGAAAAAATAAAATTCAAATATGCAAAGTTTTAAGGAGTATTTTTAAACTGCTGGCTCAAAGTTCCATCATTATGGGGAGTTAACAATAGAACACTGATCCAATTTAACAAAATAAATATTGGCCAACTAATAAAATACTGATAAAATTGACTCAATGAACTTAAAGAAACTGAATGAAATAACTTAATAAATAAAAAAATGGAATCAAACTATCCATACATGCAAAGTTTTAAGAAGGAGTAATATTAAACTGCTGGCTCAAAGTTCCATCATTATGGGGAGTTAACAATAGATTACTGATCCAACAACACAATACTACTAAAACTATCATCAAAAAAGCATGAGCTAAGTTTAATAAACCTAAAGGACCATATAAAAAAACAAAACAAAAAAACAAATGAAGTTGAAAGATGCACTGTAGAACACATGTACTAGAAAAGACAACCAGTTGCATAGGTATACTCAGGGAATGTTGTTACTAGCACTAACCAACAAAGAAAGTATGCTTTAGAGTTTGTTAATAAAATGAAACCTATTTTTGTTTTCTAACAGATTCAACATGGAAGCTTATAAGAAATGAAATTACTTATACATTTAAAGTCTATTAGCCAGTTTATCTTATCAATGCTATGTGTGTCATCAATTTAAAAAAAAAAAATATTGTAAATTAAAAGAAAATATCTAGGATTCAAAAGCTTGAAGGAATATTTTTTAACTGCTGGTTCAGAGTTCCATCATTATGGGGAATTAACGATAGATCACTGATCCAACACTAGCTATATTTCTATTACTATGGGGAGTTAAAAATAAAACACTGATCCAATTTAACAAACAAAAATATTGAATACATAATAATGTATTAATACAAATAACACAATGAACTTAAGGAAACTAAATGAAATGACTTAATAAATGAAAAAAAAAAAATTCAAATATGCAAAGTTTTAAGGAGTATTTTTAAAATGCTGGCTCAAAGTTCCATCATTATGGAGAGTTAACAATAGAACACTGATCCAATTTAACAAAATAAATATTGGCCAACTAATAAAATACTGATAAAATTAACTCAATGAACTTAAAGAAACTGAATGAAATAACTTAATAAATAAAAAAATGGAATCAAACTATCCATACATGCAAAGTTTTAAGAAGGAGTAATATTAAACTGCTGGCTCAAAGTTCCATCATTATGGGGAGTTAACAATAGATTACTGATCCAACAACACAATACTACTAAAACTATCATCAAAAAAGCATGAGCTAAGTTTAATAAACCTAAAGGACCATATAAAAAAACAAAACAAAAAAACAAATGAAGTTGAAAGATGCACTGTAGAACACATGTACTAGAAAAGACAACCAGTTGCATAGGTATACTCAGGGAATGTTGTTACTAGCACTAACCAACAAAGAAAGTATGCTTTAGAGTTTGTTAATAAAATGAAACCTATTTTTGTTTTCTAACAGATTCAACATGGAAGCTTATAAGAAATGAAATTACTTATACATTTAAAGTCTATTAGCTAGTTTATCTTATCAATGCTATGTGTGTCATCAATTTAAAAAAAATAAATATTGTAAATTAAAAGAAAATATCTAGGATTCAAAAGCTTGAAGGAATATTTTTTAACTGCTGGTTCAGAGTTCCATCATTATGGGGAATTAACGATAGATCACTGATCCAACACTAGCTATATTTCTATTACTATGGGGAGTTAAAAATAAAACACTGATCCAATTTAACAAACAAAAATATTGAATACATAATAATGTATTAATACAAATAACACAATGAACTTAAGGAAACTAAATGAAATGACTTAATAAATGAAAAAAAAAAAATTCAAATATGCAAAGTTTTAAGGAGTATTTTTAAAATGCTGGCTCAAAGTTCCATCATTATGGAGAGTTAACAATAGAACACTGATCCAATTTAACAAAATAAATATTGGCCAACTAATAAAATACTGATAAAATTAACTCAATGAACTTAAAGAAACTGAATGAAATAACTTAATAAATGAAAAATAGAATCAAACTATCCATACATGCAAAGTTTTAAGAAGGAGTAATATTAAACTGCTGGCTCAAAGTTCCATCATTTTGCAGATTTAACAATCAATTACTGATCCAACAATAAAATACTACTAAAACTATTCTCAAAAAGCATGAACTAAGTTGAACTTAAAGGACCATAAAAAAAAACACCAACTAATGAAGTTTAAAGATGAGCTAGAGAACACATGTAATAGAAATGAGAAGCTTAAATAAAGGTTTACTCTGGAAAGATTGTTACTAGCACTAACAATAAAGTATGCTAAAGATTCATATTGAATAAAAGAAAACTTTTTTTCTTTTCTAAGAAAATCAAACTTGAAAGCTTACAAGAATTAAAATTATTTAAAACTGACTACACAAGTAGCAGTAATATAATTAATTAGCTATTATACTTTTATATGTGTTTAAAGGAATGTTTTTATATATCCAAAAATACAAGAACTACCAGTAAATGCAAAATTGAAAGAAGTTTTTTAAACTGCTGGTTCAAATTTCCTCCATTTAGGGGTTTTAATGACAGATCATTGATCCAACAACAGACAAAAAAAAAAAAAAAGTAAATAAAAAAAAAGGTAACCTATTTTTATGAAGATCTAAAACTACAAGAGAAACTGATGGAGGTTTTAAAAAAAATGAGGTTAGTAGATGAAAGAGAATGAAAGAAAGAAAGTTATAGTAAAAGAGGATAGAAAAAGAGGCACCTTTAAGCTCCAAAAATACCAGAAAAGAGAAGCAGTGTAATGTCTTTCTAATAGTTGAATTTTGATCTAACCAAAAGATTTACTAGAGAATAAACGAAAGGAGAAAAATGTATAGAAATCTCGTTAGAATTTTTAAGATAATTTTGAATGAGAAGGGTCAAACTTCCATTGCTCTGGCCTGCAACAACAGATATTTGAGCCAATTACTAAATACTACTGAAAATGAACTTACTTGAAAAAAAAAGGAATTTACTTTAAAGCTTTGGCACTATAACAAAGTCTATTAAGGTAAGTAGATAATGTAGAAAAGAAGGTAGCAATAGGATGAGGATAGACATTGAGGCACTTTTGAGCTCCAAAAGTGCCAGAAAAGAGGAGCAGTTTAACGTCTTGACTCAGGACAAGCTTCTTAGGTTTTTATTAAAACTAACCAACAAAAGTTACTTATATATCTGATAAAAAGAAAGCTATTTTCCTAACAAATCAATCAAGAAGGCATTTAAGAATGTTGAAAAAAAACCTGTCTAAACTAGAATATATTTAATTGAATTATTAACATGACGTAAATGTACAGAAAAGATTGTAATAGAATCATTCAAATTACAGAAACTAACCATAAATATAAAGCTTTAAGGAGAGCTTTTAGCTGCTGGCTCAAAGTTCGATCATTACCAGGAATTATTGATAGATCACTGATCCAACTATACATTACAGATATGAATAACCAATAAAGCATTTAAAAAAGAAATTTATCTAATGATGAATAAATTCATAAAATAAATACATCAAAGGTTAAAAGAAAATTTAAACCACTAGCTATATTTCTATTACTATAGGAAGTTAAAAATAAAACACTGATCCAATTTAACAAACAAAAATATTGAATACATAATAATGTATTAATACAAATAACACAATGAACTTAAGGAAACTAAATGAAATGACTTAATAAATGAAAAAAAAAAAATTCAAATATGCAAAGTTTTAAGGAGTATTTTTAAAATGCTGGCTCAAAGTTCCATCATTATGGAGAGTTAACAATAGAACACTGATCCAATTTAACAAAATAAATATTGGCCAACTAATAAAATACTGATAAAATTAACTCAATGAACTTAAAGAAACTGAATGAAATAACTTAATAAATAAAAAAATGGAATCAAACTATCCATACATGCAAAGTTTTAAGAAGGAGTAATATTAAACTGCTGGCTCAAAGTTCCATCATTATGGGGAGTTAACAATAGATTACTGATCCAACAACACAATACTACTAAAACTATCATCAAAAAAGCATGAGCTAAGTTTAATAAACCTAAAGGACCATATAAAAAAACAAAACAAAAAAACAAATGAAGTTGAAAGATGCACTGTAGAACACATGTACTAGAAAAGACAACCAGTTGCATAGGTATACTCAGGGAATGTTGTTACTAGCACTAACCAACAAAGAAAGTATGCTTTAGAGTTTGTTAATAAAATGAAACCTATTTTTGTTTTCTAACAGATTCAACATGGAAGCTTATAAGAAATGAAATTACTTATACATTTAAAGTCTATTAGCTAGTTTATCTTATCAATGCTATGTGTGTCATCAATTTAAAAAAAATAAATATTGTAAATTAAAAGAAAATATCTAGGATTCAAAAGCTTGAAGGAATATTTTTTAACTGCTGGTTCAGAGTTCCATCATTATGGGGAATTAACGATAGATCACTGATCCAACACTAGCTATATTTCTATTACTATGGGGAGTTAAAAATAAAACACTGATCCAATTTAACAAACAAAAATATTGAATACATAATAATGTATTAATACAAATAACACAATGAACTTAAGGAAACTAAATGAAATGACTTAATAAATGAAAAAAAAAAAATTCAAATATGCAAAGTTTTAAGGAGTATTTTTAAAATGCTGGCTCAAAGTTCCATCATTATGGAGAGTTAACAATAGAACACTGATCCAATTTAACAAAATAAATATTGGCCAACTAATAAAATACTGATAAAATTAACTCAATGAACTTAAAGAAACTGAATGAAATAACTTAATAAATGAAAAATAGAATCAAACTATCCATACATGCAAAGTTTTAAGAAGGAGTAATATTAAACTGCTGGCTCAAAGTTCCATCATTTTGCAGATTTAACAATCAATTACTGATCCAACAATAAAATACTACTAAAACTATTCTCAAAAAGCATGAACTAAGTTGAACTTAAAGGACCATAAAAAAAAACACCAACTAATGAAGTTTAAAGATGAGCTAGAGAACACATGTAATAGAAATGAGAAGCTTAAATAAAGGTTTACTCTGGAAAGATTGTTACTAGCACTAACAATAAAGTATGCTAAAGATTCATATTGAATAAAAGAAAACTTTTTTTCTTTTCTAAGAAAATCAAACTTGAAAGCTTACAAGAATTAAAATTATTTAAAACTGACTACACAAGTAGCAGTAATATAATTAATTAGCTATTATACTTTTATATGTGTTTAAAGGAATGTTTTTATATATCCAAAAATACAAGAACTACCAGTAAATGCAAAATTGAAAGAAGTTTTTTAAACTGCTGGTTCAAATTTCCTCCATTTAGGGGTTTTAATGACAGATCATTGATCCAACAAGAGACAAAAAAAAAAAAAAAGTAAATAAAAAAAAAGGTAACCTATTTTTATGAAGATCTAAAACTACAAGAGAAACTGATGGAGGTTTTAAAAAAAATGAGGTTAGTAGATGAAAGAGAATGAAAGAAAGAAAGTTATAGTAAAAGAGGATAGAAAAAGAGGCACCTTTAAGCTCCAAAAATACCAGAAAAGAGAAGCAGTGTAATGTCTTTCTAATAGTTGAATTTTGATCTAACCAAAAGATTTACTAGAGAATAAACGAAAGGAGAAAAATGTATAGAAATCTCGTTAGAATTTTAAAGATAATTTTGAATGAGAAGGGTCAAACTTCCATTGCTCTGGCCTGCAACAACAGATATTTGAGCCAATTACTAAATACTACTGAAAATGAACTTACTTGAAAAAAAAGGAATTTACTTTAAAGCTTTGGCACTATAACAAAGTCTATTAAGGTAAGTAGATAATGTAGAAAAGAAGGTAGCAATAGGATGAGGATAGACATTGAGGCACTTTTGAGCTCCAAAAGTGCCAGAAAAGAGGAGCAGTTTAACGTCTTGACTCAGGACAAGCTTCTTAGGTTTTTATTAAAACTAACCAACAAAAGTTACTTATATATCTGATAAAAAGAAAGCTATTTTCCTAACAAATCAATCAAGAAGGCATTTAAGAATGTTGAAAAAAAACCTGTCTAAACTAGAATATATTTAATTGAATTATTAACATGACGTAAATGTACAGAAAAGATTGTAATAGAATCATTCAAATTACAGAAACTAACCATAAATATAAAGCTTTAAGGAGAGCTTTTAGCTGCTGGCTCAAAGTTCGATCATTACCAGGAATTATTGATAGATCACTGATCCAACTATACATTACAGATATGAATAACCAATAAAGCATTTAAAAAAGAAATTTATCTAATGATGAATAAATTCATAAAATAAATACATCAAAGGTTAAAAGAAAATTTAAACCACTAGCTATATTTCTATTACTATAGGAAGTTAAAAATAAAACACTGATCCAATTTAACAAACAAAAATATTGAATACATAATAATGTATTAATACAAATAACACAATGAACTTAAGGAAACTAAATGAAATGACTTAATAAATGAAAAAAAAAAAATTCAAATATGCAAAGTTTTAAGGAGTATTTTTAAAATGCTGGCTCAAAGTTCCATCATTATGGAGAGTTAACAATAGAACACTGATCCAATTTAACAAAATAAATATTGGCCAACTAATAAAATACTGATAAAATTAACTCAATGAACTTAAAGAAACTGAATGAAATAACTTAATAAATAAAAAAATGGAATCAAACTATCCATACATGCAAAGTTTTAAGAAGGAGTAATATTAAACTGCTGGCTCAAAGTTCCATCATTTTGCAGATTTAACAATCAATTACTGATCCAACAATAAAATACTACTAAAACTATTCTCAAAAAGCATGAACTAAGTTGAACTTAAAGGACCATAAAAAAAAAACCAACTAATGAAGTTTAAAGATGAGCTAGAGAACACATGTAATAGAAATGAGAAGCTTAAATAAAGGTTTACTCTGGAAAGATTGTTACTAGCACTAACAATAAAGTATGCTAAAGATTCATATTGAATAAAAGAAAACTTTTTTTCTTTTCTAAGAAAATCAAACTTGAAAGCTTACAAGAATTAAAATTATTTAAAACTGACTACACAAGTAGCAGTAATATAATTAATTAGCTATTATACTTTTATATGTGTTTAAAGGAATGTTTTTATATATCCAAAAATACAAGAACTACCAGTAAATGCAAAATTGAAAGAAGTTTTTTAAACTGCTGGTTCAAATTTCCTCCATTTAGGGGTTTTAATGACAGATCATTGATCCAACAACAGACAAAAAAAAAAAAAAAAGTAAATAAAAAAAAAGGTAACCTATTTTTATGAAGATCTAAAACTACAAGAGAAACTGATGGAGGTTTTAAAAAAAATGAGGTTAGTAGATGAAAGAGAATGAAAGAAAGAAAGTTATAGTAAAAGAGGATAGAAAAAGAGGCACCTTTAAGCTCCAAAAATACCAGAAAAGAGAAGCAGTGTAATGTCTTTCTAATAGTTGAATTTTGATCTAACCAAAAGATTTACTAGAGAATAAACGAAAGGAGAAAAATGTATAGAAATCTCGTTAGAATTTTTAAGATAATTTTGAATGAGAAGGGTCAAACTTCCATTGCTCTGGCCTGCAACAACAGATATTTGAGCCAATTACTAAATACTACTGAACATGAACTTACTTGAAAAAAAAGGAATTTACTTTAAAGCTTTGGCACTATAACAAAGTCTATTAACCCTTAAAGTGCTGAGTTTTTGTACAATGAGTATACTAAAACATGGATTTACAATGCTAGTGTTTAGAGGCTAAAGTACCACACGCGTCTAAAGGGTTAAGGTAAGTAGATAATGTAGAAAAGAAGGTAGCAATAGGATGAGGATAGACATTGAGGCACTTTTGAGCTCCAAAAGTGCCAGAAAAGAGGAGCAGTTTAACGTCTTGACTCAGGACAAGCTTCTTAGGTTTTTATTAAAACTAACCAACAAAAGTTACTTATATATCTGATAAAAAGAAAGCTATTTTCCTAAAAAATCAATCAAGAAGGCATTTAAGAATGTTGAAAAAAAACCTGTCTAAACTAGAATATATTTAATTGAATTATTAACATGACGTAAATGTACAGAAAAGATTGTAATAGAATCATTCAAATTACAGAAACTAACCATAAATATAAAGCTTTAAGGAGAGCTTTTAGCTGCTGGCTCAAAGTTCGATCATTACCAGGAATTATTGATAGATCACTGATCCAACTATACATTACAGATATGAATAACCAATAAAGCATTTAAAAAAGAAATTTATCTAATGATGAATAAATTCATAAAATAAATACATCAAAGGTTAAAAGAAAATTTAAACCACTAGCTATATTTCTATTACTATGGGAAGTTAACAATAAAACACTGATCCAATTTAACAAACAAAAATATTGAATACATAATAATGTATTGATACAATTAACACAATGAACTTAAGGAAACTGAATGAAATGACTTAATAAATGAAAAAATAAAATTCAAATATGCAAAGTTTTAAGGAGTATTTTTAAACTGCTGGCTCAAAGTTCCATCATTATGGGGAGTTAACAATAGAACACTGATCCAATTTAACAAAATAAATATTGGCCAACTAATAAAATACTGATAAAATTGACTCAATGAACTTAAAGAAACTGAATGAAATAACTTAATAAATAAAAAAATGGAATCAAACTATCCATACATGCAAAGTTTTAAGAAGGAGTAATATTAAACTGCTGGCTCAAAGTTCCATCATTATGGGGAGTTAACAATAGATTACTGATCCAACAACACAATACTACTAAAACTATCATCAAAAAAGCATGAGCTAAGTTTAATAAACCTAAAGGACCATATAAAAAAACAAAACAAAAAAACAAATGAAGTTGAAAGATGCACTGTAGAACACATGTACTAGAAAAGACAACCAGTTGCATAGGTATACTCAGGGAATGTTGTTACTAGCACTAACCAACAAAGAAAGTATGCTTTAGAGTTTGTTAATAAAATGAAACCTATTTTTGTTTTCTAACAGATTCAACATGGAAGCTTATAAGAAATGAAATTACTTATACATTTAAAGTCTATTAGCTAGTTTATCTTATCAATGCTATGTGTGTCATCAATTTAAAAAAAAAAAATATTGTAAATTAAAAGAAAATATCTAGGATTCAAAAGCTTGAAGGAATATTTTTTAACTGCTGGTTCAGAGTTCCATCATTATGGGGAATTAACGATAGATCACTGATCCAACACTAGCTATATTTCTATTACTATGGGGAGTTAAAAATAAAACACTGATCCAATTTAACAAACAAAAATATTGAATACATAATAATGTATTAATACAAATAACACAATGAACTTAAGGAAACTAAATGAAATGACTTAATAAATGAAAAAAAAAAAATTCAAATATGCAAAGTTTTAAGGAGTATTTTTAAAATGCTGGCTCAAAGTTCCATCATTATGGAGAGTTAACAATAGAACACTGATCCAATTTAACAAAATAAATATTGGCCAACTAATAAAATACTGATAAAATTAACTCAATGAACTTAAAGAAACTGAATGAAATAACTTAATAAATGAAAAATAGAATCAAACTATCCATACATGCAAAGTTTTAAGAAGGAGTAATATTAAACTGCTGGCTCAAAGTTCCATCATTTTGCAGATTTAACAATCAATTACTGATCCAACAATAAAATACTACTAAAACTATTCTCAAAAAGCATGAACTAAGTTGAACTTAAAGGACCATAAAAAAAAACACCAACTAATGAAGTTTAAAGATGAGCTAGAGAACACATGTAATAGAAATGAGAAGCTTAAATAAAGGTTTACTCTGGAAAGATTGTTACTAGCACTAACAATAAAGTATGCTAAAGATTCATATTGAATAAAAGAAAACTTTTTTTCTTTTCTAAGAAAATCAAACTTGAAAGCTTACAAGAATTAAAATTATTTAAAACTGACTACACAAGTAGCAGTAATATAATTAATTAGCTATTATACTTTTATATGTGTTTAAAGGAATGTTTTTATATATCCAAAAATACAAGAACTACCAGTAAATGCAAAATTGAAAGAAGTTTCTTAAACTGCTGGTTCAAATTTCCTCCATTTAGGGGTTTTAATGACAGATCATTGATCCAACAACAGACAAAAAAAAAAAAAAGTAAATAAAAAAAAAGGTAACCTATTTTTATGAAGATCTAAAACTACAAGAGAAACTGATGGAGGTTTTAAAAAAAATGAGGTTAGTAGATGAAAGAGAATGAAAGAAAGAAAGTTATAGTAAAAGAGGATAGAAAAAGAGGCACCTTTAAGCTCCAAAAATACCAGAAAAGAGAAGCAGTGTAATGTCTTTCTAATAGTTGAATTTTGATCTAACCAAAAGATTTACTAGAGAATAAACGAAAGGAGAAAAATGTATAGAAATCTCGTTAGAATTTTTAAGATAATTTTGAATGAGAAGGGTCAAACTTCCATTGCTCTGGCCTGCAACAACAGATATTTGAGCCAATTACTAAATACTACTGAAAATGAACTTACTTGAAAAAAAAGGAATTTACTTTAAAGCTTTGGCACTATAACAAAGTCTATTAAGGTAAGTAGATAATGTAGAAAAGAAGGTAGCAATAGGATGAGGATAGACATTGAGGCACTTTTGAGCTCCAAAAGTGCCAGAAAAGAGGAGCAGTTTAACGTCTTGACTCAGGACAAGCTTCTTAGGTTTTTATTAAAACTAACCAACAAAAGTTACTTATATATCTGATAAAAAGAAAGCTATTTTCCTAACAAATCAATCAAGAAGGCATTTAAGAATGTTGAAAAAAAACCTGTCTAAACTAGAATATATTTAATTGAATTATTAACATGACGTAAATGTACAGAAAAGATTGTAATAGAATCATTCAAATTACAGAAACTAACCATAAATATAAAGCTTTAAGGAGAGCTTTTAGCTGCTGGCTCAAAGTTCGATCATTACCAGGAATTATTGATAGATCACTGATCCAACTATTCATTACAGATATGAATAACCAATAAAGCATTTAAAAAAGAAATTTATCTAATGATGGATAAATTCATAAAATAAATACATCAAAGGTTAAAAGAAAATTTAAACCACTAGCTATATTTCTATTACTATAGGAAGTTAACAATAAAACACTGATCCAATTTAACAAACAAAAATATTGAATACATAATAATGTATTGATACAATTAACACAATGAACTTAAGGAAACTGAATGAAATGACTTAATAAATGAAAAAATAAAATTCAAATATGCAAAGTTTTAAGGAGTATTTTTAAACTGCTGGCTCAAAGTTCCATCATTATGGGGAGTTAACAATAGAACACTGATCCAATTTAACAAAATAAATATTGGCCAACTAATAAAATACTGATAAAATTGACTCAATGAACTTAAAGAAACTGAATGAAATAACTTAATAAATAAAAAAATGGAATCAAACTATCCATACATGCAAAGTTTTAAGAAGGAGTAATATTAAACTGCTGGCTCAAAGTTCCATCATTATGGGGAGTTAACAATAGATTACTGATCCAACAACACAATACTACTAAAACTATCATCAAAAAAGCATGAGCTAAGTTTAATAAACCTAAAGGACCATATAAAAAAACAAAACAAAAAAACAAATGAAGTTGAAAGATGCACTGTAGAACACATGTACTAGAAAAGACAACCAGTTGCATAGGTATACTCAGGGAATGTTGTTACTAGCACTAACCAACAAAGAAAGTATGCTTTAGAGTTTGTTAATAAAATGAAACCTATTTTTGTTTTCTAACAGATTCAACATGGAAGCTTATAAGAAATGAAATTACTTATACATTTAAAGTCTATTAGCTAGTTTATCTTATCAATGCTATGTGTGTCATCAATTTAAAAAAAAAAAATATTGTAAATTAAAAGAAAATATCTAGGATTCAAAAGCTTGAAGGAATATTTTTTAACTGCTGGTTCAGAGTTCCATCATTATGGGGAATTAACGATAGATCACTGATCCAACACTAGCTATATTTCTATTACTATGGGGAGTTAAAAATAAAACACTGATCCAATTTAACAAACAAAAATATTGAATACATAATAATGTATTAATACAAATAACACAATGAACTTAAGGAAACTAAATGAAATGACTTAATAAATGAAAAAAAAAAAATTCAAATATGCAAAGTTTTAAGGAGTATTTTTAAAATGCTGGCTCAAAGTTCCATCATTATGGAGAGTTAACAATAGAACACTGATCCAATTTAACAAAATAAATATTGGCCAACTAATAAAATACTGATAAAATTAACTCAATGAACTTAAAGAAACTGAATGAAATAACTTAATAAATGAAAAATAGAATCAAACTATCCATACATGCAAAGTTTTAAGAAGGAGTAATATTAAACTGCTGGCTCAAAGTTCCATCATTTTGCAGATTTAACAATCAATTACTGATCCAACAATAAAATACTACTAAAACTATTCTCAAAAAGCATGAACTAAGTTGAACTTAAAGGACCATAAAAAAAAACACCAACTAATGAAGTTTAAAGATGAGCTAGAGAACACATGTAATAGAAATGAGAAGCTTAAATAAAGGTTTACTCTGGAAAGATTGTTACTAGCACTAACAATAAAGTATGCTAAAGATTCATATTGAATAAAAGAAAACTTTTTTTCTTTTCTAAGAAAATCAAACTTGAAAGCTTACAAGAATTAAAATTATTTAAAACTGACTACACAAGTAGCAGTAATATAATTAATTAGCTATTATACTTTTATATGTGTTTAAAGGAATGTTTTTATATATCCAAAAATACAAGAACTACCAGTAAATGCAAAATTGAAAGAAGTTTTTTAAACTGCTGGTTCAAATTTCCTCCATTTAGGGGTTTTAATGACAGATCATTGATCCAACAAGAGACAAAAAAAAAAAAAAAAAGTATATAAAAAAAAAGGTAACCTATTTTTATGAAGATCTAAAACTACAAGTGAAACTGATGGAGGTTTTAAAAAAAATGAGGTTAGTAGATGAAAGAGAATGAAAGAAAGAAAGTTATAGTAAAAGAGGATAGAAAAAGAGGCACCTTTAAGCTCCAAAAATACCAGAAAAGAGAAGCAGTGTAATGTCTTTCTAATAGTTGAATTTTGATCTAACCAAAAGATTTACTAGAGAATAAACGAAAGGAGAAAAATGTATAGAAATCTCGTTAGAATTTTTAAGATAATTTTGAATGAGAAGGGTCAAACTTCCATTGCTCTGGCCTGCAACAACAGATATTTGAGCCAATTACTAAATACTACTGAAAATGAACTTACTTGAAAAAAAAGGAATTTACTTTAAAGCTTTGGCACTATAACAAAGTCTATTAAGGTAAGTAGATAATGTAGAAAAGAAGGTAGCAATAGGATGAGGATAGACATTGAGGCACTTTTGAGCTCCAAAAGTGCCAGAAAAGAGGAGCAGTTTAACGTCTTGACTCAGGACAAGCTTCTTAGGTTTTTATTAAAACTAACCAACAAAAGTTACTTATATATCTGATAAAAAGAAAGCTATTTTCCTAACAAATCAATCAAGAAGGCATTTAAGAATGTTGAAAAAAAACCTGTCTAAACTAGAATATATTTAATTGAATTATTAACATGACGTAAATGTACAGAAAAGATTGTAATAGAATCATTCAAATTACAGAAACTAACCATAAATATAAAGCTTTAAGGAGAGCTTTTAGCTGCTGGCTCAAAGTTCGATCATTACCAGGAATTATTGATAGATCACTGATCCAACTATACATTACAGATATGAATAACCAATAAAGCATTTAAAAAAGAAATTTATCTAATGATGAATAAATTCATAAAATAAATACATCAAAGGTTAAAAGAAAATTTAAACCACTAGCTATATTTCTATTACTATGGGAAGTTAACAATAAAACACTGATCCAATTTAACAAACAAAAATATTGAATACATAATAATGTATTGATACAATTAACACAATGAACTTAAGGAAACTGAATGAAATGACTTAATAAATGAAAAAATAAAATTCAAATATGCAAAGTTTTAAGGAGTATTTTTAAACTGCTGGCTCAAAGTTCCATCATTATGGGGAGTTAACAATAGAACACTGATCCAATTTAACAAAATAAATATTGGCCAACTAATAAAATACTGATAAAATTGACTCAATGAACTTAAAGAAACTGAATGAAATAACTTAATAAATAAAAAAATGGAATCAAACTATCCATACATGCAAAGTTTTAAGAAGGAGTAATATTAAACTGCTGGCTCAAAGTTCCATCATTATGGGGAGTTAACAATAGATTACTGATCCAACAACACAATACTACTAAAACTATCATCAAAAAAGCATGAGCTAAGTTTAATAAACCTAAAGGACCATATAAAAAAACAAAACAAAAAAACAAATGAAGTTGAAAGATGCACTGTAGAACACATGTACTAGAAAAGACAACCAGTTGCATAGGTATACTCAGGGAATGTTGTTACTAGCACTAACCAACAAAGAAAGTATGCTTTAGAGTTTGTTAATAAAATGAAACCTATTTTTGTTTTCTAACAGATTCAACATGGAAGCTTATAAGAAATGAAATTACTTATACATTTAAAGTCTATTAGCTAGTTTATCTTATCAATGCTATGTGTGTCATCAATTTAAAAAAAAAAAATATTGTAAATTAAAAGAAAATATCTAGGATTCAAAAGCTTGAAGGAATATTTTTTAACTGCTGGTTCAGAGTTCCATCATTATGGGGAATTAACGATAGATCACTGATCCAACACTAGCTATATTTCTATTACTATGGGGAGTTAAAAATAAAACACTGATCCAATTTAACAAACAAAAATATTGAATACATAATAATGTATTAATACAAATAACACAATGAACTTAAGGAAACTAAATGAAATGACTTAATAAATGAAAAAAAAAAAATTCAAATATGCAAAGTTTTAAGGAGTATTTTTAAAATGCTGGCTCAAAGTTCCATCATTATGGAGAGTTAACAATAGAACACTGATCCAATTTAACAAAATAAATATTGGCCAACTAATAAAATACTGATAAAATTAACTCAATGAACTTAAAGAAACTGAATGAAATAACTTAATAAATGAAAAATAGAATCAAACTATCCATACATGCAAAGTTTTAAGAAGGAGTAATATTAAACTGCTGGCTCAAAGTTCCATCATTTTGCAGATTTAACAATCAATTACTGATCCAACAATAAAATACTACTAAAACTATTCTCAAAAAGCATGAACTAAGTTGAACTTAAAGGACCATAAAAAAAAACACCAACTAATGAAGTTTAAAGATGAGCTAGAGAACACATGTAATAGAAATGAGAAGCTTAAATAAAGGTTTACTCTGGAAAGATTGTTACTAGCACTAACAATAAAGTATGCTAAAGATTCATATTGAATAAAAGAAAACTTTTTTTCTTTTCTAAGAAAATCAAACTTGAAAGCTTACAAGAATTAAAATTATTTAAAACTGACTACACAAGTAGCAGTAATATAATTAATTAGCTATTATACTTTTATATGTGTTTAAAGGAATGTTTTTATATATCCAAAAATACAAGAACTACCAGTAAATGCAAAATTGAAAGAAGTTTCTTAAACTGCTGGTTCAAATTTCCTCCATTTAGGGGTTTTAATGACAGATCATTGATCCAACAACAGACAAAAAAAAAAAAAAAGTAAATAAAAAAAAAGGTAACCTATTTTTATGAAGATCTAAAACTACAAGAGAAACTGATGGAGGTTTAAAAAAAAATGAGGTTAGTAGATGAAAGAGAATGAAAGAAAGAAAGTTATAGTAAAAGAGGATAGAAAAAGAGGCACCTTTAAGCTCCAAAAATACCAGAAAAGAGAAGCAGTGTAATGTCTTTCTAATAGTTGAATTTTGATCTAACCAAAAGATTTACTAGAGAATAAACGAAAGGAGAAAAATGTATAGAAATCTCGTTAGAATTTTTAAGATAATTTTGAATGAGAAGGGTCAAACTTCCATACTCTGGCCTGCAACAACAGATATTTGAGCCAATTACTAAATACTACTGAAAATGAACTTACTTGAAAAAAAAGGAATTTACTTTAAAGCTTTGGCACTATAACAAAGTCTATTAAGGTAAGTAGATAATGTAGAAAAGAAGGTAGCAATAGGATGAGGATAGACATTGAGGCACTTTTGAGCTCCAAAAGTGCCAGAAAAGAGGAGCAGTTTAACGTCTTGACTCAGGACAAGCTTCTTAGGTTTTTATTAAAACTAACCAACAAAAGTTACTTATATATCTGATAAAAAGAAAGCTATTTTCCTAACAAATCAATCAAGAAGGCATTTAAGAATGTTGAAAAAAAACCTGTCTAAACTAGAATATATTTAATTGAATTATTAACATGACGTAAATGTACAGAAAAGATTGTAATAGAATCATTCAAATTACAGAAACTAACCATAAATATAAAGCTTTAAGGAGAGCTTTTAGCTGCTGGCTCAAAGTTCGATCATTACCAGGAATTATTGATAGATCACTGATCCAACTATACATTACAGATATGAATAACCAATAAAGCATTTAAAAAAGAAATTTATCTAATGATGAATAAATTCATAAAATAAATACATCAAAGGTTAAAAGAAAATTTAAACCACTAGCTATATTTCTATTACTATAGGAAGTTAAAAATAAAACACTGATCCAATTTAACAAACAAAAATATTGAATACATAATAATGTATTAATACAAATAACACAATGAACTTAAGGAAACTAAATGAAATGACTTATTAAATGAAAAAAAAAAAATTCAAATATGCAAAGTTTTAAGGAGTATTTTTAAAATGCTGGCTCAAAGTTCCATCATTATGGAGAGTTAACAATAGAACACTGATCCAATTTAACAAAATAAATATTGGCCAACTAATAAAATACTGATAAAATTAACTCAATGAACTTAAAGAAACTGAATGAAATAACTTAATAAATGAAAAATAGAATCAAACTATCCATACATGCAAAGTTTTAAGAAGGAGTAATATTAAACTGCTGGCTCAAAGTTCCATCATTTTGCAGATTTAACAATCAATTACTGATCCAACAATAAAATACTACTAAAACTATTCTCAAAAAGCATGAACTAAGTTGAACTTAAAGGACCATAAAAAAAAAACACCAACTAATGAAGTTTAAAGATGAGCTAGAGAACACATGTAATAGAAATGAGAAGCTTAAATAAAGGTTTACTCTGGAAAGATTGTTACTAGCACTAACAATAAAGTATGCTAAAGATTCATATTGAATAAAAGAAAACTTTTTTTCTTTTCTAAGAAAATCAAACTTGAAAGCTTACAAGAATTAAAATTATTTAAAACTGACTACACAAGTAGCAGTAATATAATTAATTAGCTATTATACTTTTATATGTGTTTAAAGGAATGTTTTTATATATCCAAAAATACAAGAACTACCAGTAAATGCAAAATTGAAAGAAGTTTTTTAAACTGCTGGTTCAAATTTCCTCCATTTAGGGGTTTTAATGACAGATCATTGATCCAACAAGAGACAAAAAAAAAAAAAAAAAAGTAAATAAAAAAAAAGGTAACCTATTTTTATGAAGATCTAAAACTACAAGTGAAACTGATGGAGGTTTTAAAAAAAATGAGGTTAGTAGATGAAAGAGAATGAAAGAAAGAAAGTTATAGTAAAAGAGGATAGAAAAAGAGGCACCTTTAAGCTCCAAAAATACCAGAAAAGAGAAGCAGTGTAATGTCTTTCTAATAGTTGAATTTTGATCTAACCAAAAGATTTACTAGAGAATAAACGAAAGGAGAAAAATGTATAGAAATCTCGTTAGAATTTTTAAGATAATTTTGAATGAGAAGGGTCAAACTTCCATTGCTCTGGCCTGCAACAACAGATATTTGAGCCAATTACTAAATACTACTGAAAATGAACTTACTTGAAAAAAAAGGAATTTACTTTAAAGCTTTGGCACTATAACAAAGTCTATTAAGGTAAGTAGATAATGTAGAAAAGAAGGTAGCAATAGGATGAGGATAGACATTGAGGCACTTTTGAGCTCCAAAAGTGCCAGAAAAGAGGAGCAGTTTAACGTCTTGACTCAGGACAAGCTTCTTAGGTTTTTATTAAAACTAACCAACAAAAGTTACTTATATATCTGATAAAAAGAAAGCTATTTTCCTAACAAATCAATCAAGAAGGCATTTAAGAATGTTGAAAAAAAACCTGTCTAAACTAGAATATATTTAATTGAATTATTAACATGACGTAAATGTACAGAAAAGATTGTAATAGAATCATTCAAATTACAGAAACTAACCATAAATATAAAGCTTTAAGGAGAGCTTTTAGCTGCTGGCTCAAAGTTCGATCATTACCAGGAATTATTGATAGATCACTGATCCAACTATACATTACAGATATGAATAACCAATAAAGCATTTAAAAAAGAAATTTATCTAATGATGAATAAATTCATAAAATAAATACATCAAAGGTTAAAAGAAAATTTAAACCACTAGCTATATTTCTATTACTATGGGAAGTTAACAATAAAACACTGATCCAATTTAACAAACAAAAATATTGAATACATAATAATGTATTGATACAATTAACACAATGAACTTAAGGAAACTGAATGAAATGACTTAATAAATGAAAAAAAAAAATTCAAATATGCAAAGTTTTAAGGAGTATTTTTAAACTGCTGGCTCAAAGTTCCATCATTATGGGGAGTTAACAATAGAACACTGATCCAATTTAACAAAATAAATATTGGCCAACTAATAAAATACTGATAAAATTGACTCAATGAACTTAAAGAAACTGAATGAAATAACTTAATAAATAAAAAAATGGAATCAAACTATCCATACATGCAAAGTTTTAAGAAGGAGTAATATTAAACTGCTGGCTCAAAGTTCCATCATTATGGGGAGTTAACAATAGATTACTGATCCAACAACACAATACTACTAAAACTATCATCAAAAAAGCATGAGCTAAGTTTAATAAACCTAAAGGACCATATAAAAAAACAAAACAAAAAAACAAATGAAGTTGAAAGATGCACTGTAGAACACATGTACTAGAAAAGACAACCAGTTGCATAGGTATACTCAGGGAATGTTGTTACTAGCACTAACCAACAAAGAAAGTATGCTTTAGAGTTTGTTAATAAAATGAAACCTATTTTTGTTTTCTAACAGATTCAACATGGAAGCTTATAAGAAATGAAATTACTTATACATTTAAAGTCTATTAGCTAGTTTATCTTATCAATGCTATGTGTGTCATCAATTTAAAAAAAAAAAATATTGTAAATTAAAAGAAAATATCTAGGATTCAAAAGCTTGAAGGAATATTTTTTAACTGCTGGTTCAGAGTTCCATCATTATGGGGAATTAACGATAGATCACTGATCCAACACTAGCTATATTTCTATTACTATGGGGAGTTAAAAATAAAACACTGATCCAATTTAACAAACAAAAATATTGAATACATAATAATGTATTAATACAAATAACACAATGAACTTAAGGAAACTAAATGAAATGACTTAATAAATGAAAAAAAAAAAATTCAAATATGCAAAGTTTTAAGGAGTATTTTTAAAATGCTGGCTCAAAGTTCCATCATTATGGAGAGTTAACAATAGAACACTGATCCAATTTAACAAAATAAATATTGGCCAACTAATAAAATACTGATAAAATTAACTCAATGAACTTAAAGAAACTGAATGAAATAACTTAATAAATGAAAAATAGAATCAAACTATCCATACATGCAAAGTTTTAAGAAGGAGTAATATTAAACTGCTGGCTCAAAGTTCCATCATTTTGCAGATTTAACAATCAATTACTGATCCAACAATAAAATACTACTAAAACTATTCTCAAAAAGCATGAACTAAGTTGAACTTAAAGGACCATAAAAAAAAACACCAACTAATGAAGTTTAAAGATGAGCTAGAGAACACATGTAATAGAAATGAGAAGCTTAAATAAAGGTTTACTCTGGAAAGATTGTTACTAGCACTAACAATAAAGTATGCTAAAGATTCATATTGAATAAAAGAAAACTTTTTTTCTTTTCTAAGAAAATCAAACTTGAAAGCTTACAAGAATTAAAATTATTTAAAACTGACTACACAAGTAGCAGTAATATAATTAATTAGCTATTATACTTTTATATGTGTTTAAAGGAATGTTTTTATATATCCAAAAATACAAGAACTACCAGTAAATGCAAAATTGAAAGAAGTTTCTTAAACTGCTGGTTCAAATTTCCTCCATTTAGGGGTTTTAATGACAGATCATTGATCCAACAACAGACAAAAAAAAAAAAAAAGTAAATAAAAAAAAAGGTAACCTATTTTTATGAAGATCTAAAACTACAAGAGAAACTGATGGAGGTTTAAAAAAAAATGAGGTTAGTAGATGAAAGAGAATGAAAGAAAGAAAGTTATAGTAAAAGAGGATAGAAAAAGAGGCACCTTTAAGCTCCAAAAATACCAGAAAAGAGAAGCAGTGTAATGTCTTTCTAATAGTTGAATTTTGATCTAACCAAAAGATTTACTAGAGAATAAACGAAAGGAGAAAAATGTATAGAAATCTCGTTAGAATTTTTAAGATAATTTTGAATGAGAAGGGTCAAACTTCCATACTCTGGCCTGCAACAACAGATATTTGAGCCAATTACTAAATACTACTGAAAATGAACTTACTTGAAAAAAAAGGAATTTACTTTAAAGCTTTGGCACTATAACAAAGTCTATTAAGGTAAGTAGATAATGTAGAAAAGAAGGTAGCAATAGGATGAGGATAGACATTGAGGCACTTTTGAGCTCCAAAAGTGCCAGAAAAGAGGAGCAGTTTAACGTCTTGACTCAGGACAAGCTTCTTAGGTTTTTATTAAAACTAACCAACAAAAGTTACTTATATATCTGATAAAAAGAAAGCTATTTTCCTAACAAATCAATCAAGAAGGCATTTAAGAATGTTGAAAAAAAACCTGTCTAAACTAGAATATATTTAATTGAATTATTAACATGACGTAAATGTACAGAAAAGATTGTAATAGAATCATTCAAATTACAGAAACTAACCATAAATATAAAGCTTTAAGGAGAGCTTTTAGCTGCTGGCTCAAAGTTCGATCATTACCAGGAATTATTGATAGATCACTGATCCAACTATACATTACAGATATGAATAACCAATAAAGCATTTAAAAAAGAAATTTATCTAATGATGAATAAATTCATAAAATAAATACATCAAAGGTTAAAAGAAAATTTAAACCACTAGCTATATTTCTATTACTATAGGAAGTTAAAAATAAAACACTGATCCAATTTAACAAACAAAAATATTGAATACATAATAATGTATTAATACAAATAACACAATGAACTTAAGGAAACTAAATGAAATGACTTATTAAATGAAAAAAAAAAAATTCAAATATGCAAAGTTTTAAGGAGTATTTTTAAAATGCTGGCTCAAAGTTCCATCATTATGGAGAGTTAACAATAGAACACTGATCCAATTTAACAAAATAAATATTGGCCAACTAATAAAATACTGATAAAATTAACTCAATGAACTTAAAGAAACTGAATGAAATAACTTAATAAATGAAAAATAGAATCAAACTATCCATACATGCAAAGTTTTAAGAAGGAGTAATATTAAACTGCTGGCTCAAAGTTCCATCATTATGGGGAGTTAACAATAGATTACTGATCCAACAACACAATACTACTAAAACTATCATCAAAAAAGCATGAGCTAAGTTTAATAAACCTAAAGGACCATATAAAAAAACAAAACAAAAAAACAAATGAAGTTGAAAGATGCACTGTAGAACACATGTACTAGAAAAGACAACCAGTTGCATAGGTATACTCAGGGAATGTTGTTACTAGCACTAACCAACAAAGAAAGTATGCTTTAGAGTTTGTTAATAAAATGAAACCTATTTTTGTTTTCTAACAGATTCAACATGGAAGCTTATAAGAAATGAAATTACTTATACATTTAAAGTCTATTAGCTAGTTTATCTTATCAATGCTATGTGTGTCATCAATTTAAAAAAAAAAAATATTGTAAATTAAAAGAAAATATCTAGGATTCAAAAGCTTGAAGGAATATTTTTTAACTGCTGGTTCAGAGTTCCATCATTATGGGGAATTAACGATAGATCACTGATCCAACACTAGCTATATTTCTATTACTATGGGGAGTTAAAAATAAAACACTGATCCAATTTAACAAACAAAAATATTGAATACATAATAATGTATTAATACAAATAACACAATGAACTTAAGGAAACTAAATGAAATGACTTAATAAATGAAAAAAAAAAAATTCAAATATGCAAAGTTTTAAGGAGTATTTTTAAAATGCTGGCTCAAAGTTCCATCATTATGGAGAGTTAACAATAGAACACTGATCCAATTTAACAAAATAAATATTGGCCAACTAATAAAATACTGATAAAATTAACTCAATGAACTTAAAGAAACTGAATGAAATAACTTAATAAATGAAAAATAGAATCAAACTATCCATACATGCAAAGTTTTAAGAAGGAGTAATATTAAACTGCTGGCTCAAAGTTCCATCATTTTGCAGATTTAACAATCAATTACTGATCCAACAATAAAATACTACTAAAACTATTCTCAAAAAGCATGAACTAAGTTGAACTTAAAGGACCATAAAAAAAAACACCAACTAATGAAGTTTAAAGATGAGCTAGAGAACACATGTAATAGAAATGAGAAGCTTAAATAAAGGTTTACTCTGGAAAGATTGTTACTAGCACTAACAATAAAGTATGCTAAAGATTCATATTGAATAAAAGAAAACTTTTTTTCTTTTCTAAGAAAATCAAACTTGAAAGCTTACAAGAATTAAAATTATTTAAAACTGACTACACAAGTAGCAGTAATATAATTAATTAGCTATTATACTTTTATATGTGTTTAAAGGAATGTTTTTATATATCCAAAAATACAAGAACTACCAGTAAATGCAAAATTGAAAGAAGTTTTTTAAACTGCTGGTTCAAATTTCCTCCATTTAGGGGTTTTAATGACAGATCATTGATCCAACAACAGACAAAAAAAAAAAAAAAAGTAAATAAAAAAAAAGGTAACCTATTTTTATGAAGATCTAAAACTACAAGTGAAACTGATGGAGGTTTTAAAAAAAATGAGGTTAGTAGATGAAAGAGAATGAAAGAAAGAAAGTTATAGTAAAAGAGGATAGAAAAAGAGGCACCTTTAAGCTCCAAAAATACCAGAAAAGAGAAGCAGTGTAATGTCTTTCTAATAGTTGAATTTTGATCTAACCAAAAGATTTACTAGAGAATAAACGAAAGGAGAAAAATGTATAGAAATCTCGTTAGAATTTTTAAGATAATTTTGAATGAGAAGGGTCAAACTTCCATTGCTCTGGCCTGCAACAACAGATATTTGAGCCAATTACTAAATACTACTGAAAATGAACTTACTTGAAAAAAAAGGAATTTACTTTAAAGCTTTGGCACTATAACAAAGTCTATTAAGGTAAGTAGATAATGTAGAAAAGAAGGTAGCAATAGGATGAGGATAGACATTGAGGCACTTTTGAGCTCCAAAAGTGCCAGAAAAGAGGAGCAGTTTAACGTCTTGACTCAGGACAAGCTTCTTAGGTTTTTATTAAAACTAACCAACAAAAGTTACTTATATATCTGATAAAAAGAAAGCTATTTTCCTAACAAATCAATCAAGAAGGCATTTAAGAATGTTGAAAAAAAACCTGTCTAAACTAGAATATATTTAATTGAATTATTAACATGACGTAAATGTACAGAAAAGATTGTAATAGAATCATTCAAATTACAGAAACTAACCATAAATATAAAGCTTTAAGGAGAGCTTTTAGCTGCTGGCTCAAAGTTCGATCATTACCAGGAATTATTGATAGATCACTGATCCAACTATACATTACAGATATGAATAACCAATAAAGCATTTAAAAAAGAAATTTATCTAATGATGAATAAATTCATAAAATAAATACATCAAAGGTTAAAAGAAAATTTAAACCACTAGCTATATTTCTATTACTATAGGAAGTTAAAAATAAAACACTGATCCAATTTAACAAACAAAAATATTGAATACATAATAATGTATTAATACAAATAACACAATGAACTTAAGGAAACTAAATGAAATGACTTATTAAATGAAAAAAAAAAAATTCAAATATGCAAAGTTTTAAGGAGTATTTTTAAAATGCTGGCTCAAAGTTCCATCATTATGGAGAGTTAACAATAGAACACTGATCCAATTTAACAAAATAAATATTGGCCAACTAATAAAATACTGATAAAATTAACTCAATGAACTTAAAGAAACTGAATGAAATAACTTAATAAATGAAAAATAGAATCAAACTATCCATACATGCAAAGTTTTAAGAAGGAGTAATATTAAACTGCTGGCTCAAAGTTCCATCATTTTGCAGATTTAACAATCAATTACTGATCCAACAATAAAATACTACTAAAACTATTCTCAAAAAGCATGAACTAAGTTGAACTTAAAGGACCATAAAAAAAAACACCAACTAATGAAGTTTAAAGATGAGCTAGAGAACACATGTAATAGAAATGAGAAGCTTAAATAAAGGTTTACTCTGGAAAGATTGTTACTAGCACTAACAATAAAGTATGCTAAAGATTCATATTGAATAAAAGAAAACTTTTTTTCTTTTCTAAGAAAATCAAACTTGAAAGCTTACAAGAATTAAAATTATTTAAAACTGACTACACAAGTAGCAGTAATATAATTAATTAGCTATTATACTTTTATATGTGTTTAAAGGAATGTTTTTATATATCCAAAAATACAAGAACTACCAGTAAATGCAAAATTGAAAGAAGTTTTTTAAACTGCTGGTTCAAATTTCCTCCATTTAGGGGTTTTAATGACAGATCATTGATCCAACAAGAGACAAAAAAAAAAAAAAAAAAGTAAATAAAAAAAAAGGTAACCTATTTTTATGAAGATCTAAAACTACAAGTGAAACTGATGGAGGTTTTAAAAAAAATGAGGTTAGTAGATGAAAGAGAATGAAAGAAAGAAAGTTATAGTAAAAGAGGATAGAAAAAGAGGCACCTTTAAGCTCCAAAAATACCAGAAAAGAGAAGCAGTGTAATGTCTTTCTAATAGTTGAATTTTGATCTAACCAAAAGATTTACTAGAGAATAAACGAAAGGAGAAAAATGTATAGAAATCTCGTTAGAATTTTTAAGATAATTTTGAATGAGAAGGGTCAAACTTCCATTGCTCTGGCCTGCAACAACAGATATTTGAGCCAATTACTAAATACTACTGAAAATGAACTTACTTGAAAAAAAAGGAATTTACTTTAAAGCTTTGGCACTATAACAAAGTCTATTAAGGTAAGTAGATAATGTAGAAAAGAAGGTAGCAATAGGATGAGGATAGACATTGAGGCACTTTTGAGCTCCAAAAGTGCCAGAAAAGAGGAGCAGTTTAACGTCTTGACTCAGGACAAGCTTCTTAGGTTTTTATTAAAACTAACCAACAAAAGTTACTTATATATCTGATAAAAAGAAAGCTATTTTCCTAACAAATCAATCAAGAAGGCATTTAAGAATGTTGAAAAAAAACCTGTCTAAACTAGAATATATTTAATTGAATTATTAACATGACGTAAATGTACAGAAAAGATTGTAATAGAATCATTCAAATTACAGAAACTAACCATAAATATAAAGCTTTAAGGAGAGCTTTTAGCTGCTGGCTCAAAGTTCGATCATTACCAGGAATTATTGATAGATCACTGATCCAACTATACATTACAGATATGAATAACCAATAAAGCATTTAAAAAAGAAATTTATCTAATGATGAATAAATTCATAAAATAAATACATCAAAGGTTAAAAGAAAATTTAAACCACTAGCTATATTTCTATTACTATGGGAAGTTAACAATAAAACACTGATCCAATTTAACAAACAAAAATATTGAATACATAATAATGTATTGATACAATTAACACAATGAACTTAAGGAAACTGAATGAAATGACTTAATAAATGAAAAAATAAAATTCAAATATGCAAAGTTTTAAGGAGTATTTTTAAACTGCTGGCTCAAAGTTCCATCATTATGGGGAGTTAACAATAGAACACTGATCCAATTTAACAAAATAAATATTGGCCAACTAATAAAATACTGATAAAATTGACTCAATGAACTTAAAGAAACTGAATGAAATAACTTAATAAATAAAAAAATGGAATCAAACTATCCATACATGCAAAGTTTTAAGAAGGAGTAATATTAAACTGCTGGCTCAAAGTTCCATCATTATGGGGAGTTAACAATAGATTACTGATCCAACAACACAATACTACTAAAACTATCATCAAAAAAGCATGAGCTAAGTTTAATAAACCTAAAGGACCATATAAAAAAACAAAACAAAAAAACAAATGAAGTTGAAAGATGCACTGTAGAACACATGTACTAGAAAAGACAACCAGTTGCATAGGTATACTCAGGGAATGTTGTTACTAGCACTAACCAACAAAGAAAGTATGCTTTAGAGTTTGTTAATAAAATGAAACCTATTTTTGTTTTCTAACAGATTCAACATGGAAGCTTATAAGAAATGAAATTACTTATACATTTAAAGTCTATTAGCTAGTTTATCTTATCAATGCTATGTGTGTCATCAATTTAAAAAAAAAAAATATTGTAAATTAAAAGAAAATATCTAGGATTCAAAAGCTTGAAGGAATATTTTTTAACTGCTGGTTCAGAGTTCCATCATTATGGGGAATTAACGATAGATCACTGATCCAACACTAGCTATATTTCTATTACTATGGGGAGTTAAAAATAAAACACTGATCCAATTTAACAAACAAAAATATTGAATACATAATAATGTATTAATACAAATAACACAATGAACTTAAGGAAACTAAATGAAATGACTTAATAAATGAAAAAAAAAAAATTCAAATATGCAAAGTTTTAAGGAGTATTTTTAAAATGCTGGCTCAAAGTTCCATCATTATGGAGAGTTAACAATAGAACACTGATCCAATTTAACAAAATAAATATTGGCCAACTAATAAAATACTGATAAAATTAACTCAATGAACTTAAAGAAACTGAATGAAATAACTTAATAAATGAAAAATAGAATCAAACTATCCATACATGCAAAGTTTTAAGAAGGAGTAATATTAAACTGCTGGCTCAAAGTTCCATCATTTTGCAGATTTAACAATCAATTACTGATCCAACAATAAAATACTACTAAAACTATTCTCAAAAAGCATGAACTAAGTTGAACTTAAAGGACCATAAAAAAAAACACCAACTAATGAAGTTTAAAGATGAGCTAGAGAACACATGTAATAGAAATGAGAAGCTTAAATAAAGGTTTACTCTGGAAAGATTGTTACTAGCACTAACAATAAAGTATGCTAAAGATTCATATTGAATAAAAGAAAACTTTTTTTCTTTTCTAAGAAAATCAAACTTGAAAGCTTACAAGAATTAAAATTATTTAAAACTGACTACACAAGTAGCAGTAATATAATTAATTAGCTATTATACTTTTATATGTGTTTAAAGGAATGTTTTTATATATCCAAAAATACAAGAACTACCAGTAAATGCAAAATTGAAAGAAGTTTCTTAAACTGCTGGTTCAAATTTCCTCCATTTAGGGGTTTTAATGACAGATCATTGATCCAACAACAGACAAAAAAAAAAAAAAAGTAAATAAAAAAAAAGGTAACCTATTTTTATGAAGATCTAAAACTACAAGAGAAACTGATGGAGGTTTAAAAAAAAATGAGGTTAGTAGATGAAAGAGAATGAAAGAAAGAAAGTTATAGTAAAAGAGGATAGAAAAAGAGGCACCTTTAAGCTCCAAAAATACCAGAAAAGAGAAGCAGTGTAATGTCTTTCTAATAGTTGAATTTTGATCTAACCAAAAGATTTACTAGAGAATAAACGAAAGGAGAAAAATGTATAGAAATCTCGTTAGAATTTTTAAGATAATTTTGAATGAGAAGGGTCAAACTTCCATACTCTGGCCTGCAACAACAGATATTTGAGCCAATTACTAAATACTACTGAAAATGAACTTACTTGAAAAAAAAGGAATTTACTTTAAAGCTTTGGCACTATAACAAAGTCTATTAAGGTAAGTAGATAATGTAGAAAAGAAGGTAGCAATAGGATGAGGATAGACATTGAGGCACTTTTGAGCTCCAAAAGTGCCAGAAAAGAGGAGCAGTTTAACGTCTTGACTCAGGACAAGCTTCTTAGGTTTTTATTAAAACTAACCAACAAAAGTTACTTATATATCTGATAAAAAGAAAGCTATTTTCCTAACAAATCAATCAAGAAGGCATTTAAGAATGTTGAAAAAAAACCTGTCTAAACTAGAATATATTTAATTGAATTATTAACATGACGTAAATGTACAGAAAAGATTGTAATAGAATCATTCAAATTACAGAAACTAACCATAAATATAAAGCTTTAAGGAGAGCTTTTAGCTGCTGGCTCAAAGTTCGATCATTACCAGGAATTATTGATAGATCACTGATCCAACTATACATTACAGATATGAATAACCAATAAAGCATTTAAAAAAGAAATTTATCTAATGATGAATAAATTCATAAAATAAATACATCAAAGGTTAAAAGAAAATTTAAACCACTAGCTATATTTCTATTACTATAGGAAGTTAAAAATAAAACACTGATCCAATTTAACAAACAAAAATATTGAATACATAATAATGTATTAATACAAATAACACAATGAACTTAAGGAAACTAAATGAAATGACTTATTAAATGAAAAAAAAAAAATTCAAATATGCAAAGTTTTAAGGAGTATTTTTAAAATGCTGGCTCAAAGTTCCATCATTATGGAGAGTTAACAATAGAACACTGATCCAATTTAACAAAATAAATATTGGCCAACTAATAAAATACTGATAAAATTAACTCAATGAACTTAAAGAAACTGAATGAAATAACTTAATAAATGAAAAATAGAATCAAACTATCCATACATGCAAAGTTTTAAGAAGGAGTAATATTAAACTGCTGGCTCAAAGTTCCATCATTATGGGGAGTTAACAATAGATTACTGATCCAACAACACAATACTACTAAAACTATCATCAAAAAAGCATGAGCTAAGTTTAATAAACCTAAAGGACCATATAAAAAAACAAAACAAAAAAACAAATGAAGTTGAAAGATGCACTGTAGAACACATGTACTAGAAAAGACAACCAGTTGCATAGGTATACTCAGGGAATGTTGTTACTAGCACTAACCAACAAAGAAAGTATGCTTTAGAGTTTGTTAATAAAATGAAACCTATTTTTGTTTTCTAACAGATTTAACATGGAAGCTTATAAGAAATGAAATTACTTAAAACTGATGACACACATAGCATTGATAATATAAACTAGCTAATAGACTTGAAAAGTATAAAAAAAAAAAGATTGTAAATTAAAAGAAAATATCTAGGATTCAAAAGCTTGAAGGAATATTTTTTAACTGCTGGTTCAGAGTTCCATCATTATGGGGAATTAACGATAGATCACTGATCCAACACTAGCTATATTTCTATTACTATGGGGAGTTAAAAATAAAACACTGATCCAATTTAACAAACAAATATATTGAATACATAATAATGTATTGATGCAATTTACACTATGAACTTAAGGAAACTGAATGAAATGACTTAATAAATGAAAAAAAAAAATCAAATATGCAAAGTTTTAAGGAGTATTTTTAAACTGCTGGCTCAAAGTTCCATCATTATGGGGAGTTAACAATAGAACACTGATCTAATTTAACAAAATAAATATTGGTCAACTAATAAAATACTGATAAAATTAACTCAATGAACTTAAAGAAACTGAATGAAATAACTTAATAAATGAAAAATAGAATCAAACTATCCATACATGCAAAGTTTTAAGAAGGAGTAATATTAAATTGCTGGCTCAAAGTTCCATCATTATGGGGAGTTAACAATAGATTACTGATCCAACAACACAATACTACTAAAACTATCATCAAAAAAGCATGAGCTAAGTTTAATAAACCTAAAGGACCATATAAAAAAACAAAACAAAAAACTAATGAAGTTGAAAGATGCACTGTAGAACACATGTACTAGAAAAGACAACCAGTTGCATAGGTATACTCAGGGAATGTTGTTACTAGCACTAACCAACAAAAAAAGTATGCTTTAGAGTTTGTTAATAAAATGAAACCTATTTTTTGTTTTCTAACAGATTTAATATGGAAGCTTATAAGAAATAAAATTACTTAAAACTGATGACACACATAGCATTGATAATATAAACTAGCTAATAGACTTTAAATGTATAAAAAAAAAAGATTGTAAATTAAAAGAAAATATCTAGGATTCAAAAGATTGAAGGAATATTTTTTAACTGCTGGTTCAGAGTTCCATCATTATGGGGAATTAACGATAGATCACTGATCCAACACTAGCTATATTTCTATTACTATGGGGAGTTAAAAATAAAACACTGATCCAATTTAACAAACAAAAATATTGAATACATGATAATGTATTGATACAATTAACACAATGAACTTAAGGAAACTGAATGAAATGACTTAATAAATGAAAAAAAAAAAATTCAAATATGGAAAGTTTTAAGGAGTATTTTTAAACTGCTGGCTCAAAGTTCCATCATTATGGGGAGTTTACAATAGAACACTGATCCAATTTAACAAAATACATATTGGCCAACTAATAAAATACAGATAAAATTAACTCAATGAACTTAAAGAAACTGAATGAAATAACTTAATAAATGAAAAATAGAATCAAACTATCCATACATGCAAAGTTTTAAGAAGGAGTAATATTAAATTGCTGGCTCAAAGTTCCATCATTATGGGGAGTTAACAATAGATTACTGATCCAACAACACAATACTACTAAAACTATCATCAAAAAAGCATGAGCTAAGTTTAATAAACCTAAAGGACCATATAAAAAAACAAAACAAAAAACTAATGAAGTTGAAAGATGCACTGTAGAACACATGTACTAGAAAAGACAACCAGTTGCATAGGTATACTCAGGAAATGTTGTTACTAGTACTAACCAACAAATAAAGTATGCTTTAGAGTTTGTTAATAAAATGAAACCTATTTTTGTTTTCTAACAGATTTAACATGGAAGCTTATAAGAAATGAAATTACTTAAAACTGATGACACACATAGCATTGATAATATAAACTAGCTAATAGACTTTAAATGTATAAAAAAAAAAGATTGTAAATTAAAAGAAAATATCTAGGATTCAAAAGCTTGAAGGAATATTTTTTAACTGCTGGTTCAGAGTTCCATCATTATGAGGAATTAACGATAGATCACTGATCCAACACTAGCTATATTTCTATTACTATGGGGAGTTAAAAATAAAACACTGATCCAATTTAACAAACAAATATATTGAATACATAATAATGTATTGATGCAATTAACACTATGAACTTAAGGAAACTGAATGAAATGACTTAATAAATGAAAAAAAATAAAAATCAAATATGCAAAGTTTGAAGGAGTATTTTTAAACTGCTGGCTCAAAGTTCCATCATTATGGGGAGTTAACAATAGAACACTGATCCAATTTAACAAAATAAATATTGGCCAACTAATAAAATACTGATAAAATTAACTCAATGAACTTAAAGAAACTGAATGAAATAACTTAATAAATGAAAAATAGAATCAAACTATCCATACATGCAAAGTTTTAAGAAGGAGTAATATTAAATTGCTGGCACAAAGTTCCATCATTATGGGGAGTTAACAATAGATTACTGATCCAACAACACAATACTACTAAAACTATCATCAAAAAAGCATGAGCTAAGTTTAATAAACCTAAAGGACCATATAAAAAAACAAAACAAAAAACTAATGAAGTTGAAAGATGCACTGTAGAACACATGTACTAGAAAAGACAACCAGTTGCATAGGTATACTCAGGGAATGTTGTTACTAGCACTAACCAACAAAAAAAGTATGCTTTAGAGTTTGTTAATAAAATGAAACCTATTTTTTGTTTTCTAACAGATTTAACATGGAAGCTTATAAGAAATGAAATTACTTAAAACTGATGACACACATAGCATTGATAATATAAACTAGCTAATAGACTTTAAATGTATAAAAAAAAAAAGATTGTAAATTAAAAGAAAATATCTAGGATTCAAAAGCTTGAAGGAATATTTTTTAACTGCTGGTTCAGAGTTCCATCATTATGGGGAATTAACGATAGATCACTGATCCAACACTAGCTATATTTCTATTACTATGGGGAGTTAAAAATAAAACACTGATCCAATTTAACAAACAAATATATTGAATACATAATAATGTATTGATGCAATTAACACAATGAACTTAAGGAAACTGAATGAAATGACTTAATAAATGAAAAAAAAAATAATCAAATATGCAAAGTTTTAAGGAGTATTTTTAAACTGCTGGCTCAAAGTTCCATCATTATGGGGAGTTAACAATAGAACACTGATCTAATTTAACAAAATAAATATTGGCCAACTAATAAAATACTGATAAAATTAACTCAATGAACTTAAAGAAACTGAATGAAATAACTTAATAAATGAAAAATAGAATCAAACTATCCATACATGCAAAGTTTTAAGAAGGAGTAATATTAAATTGCTGGCTCAAAGTTCCATCATTATGGGGAGTTAACAATAGATTACTGATCCAACAACACAATACTACTAAAACTATCATCAAAAAAGCATGAGCTAAGTTTAATAAACCTAAAGGACCATATAAAAAAACAAAACAAACAACTAATGAAGTTGAAAGATGCACTGTAGAACACATGTACTAGAAAAGACAACCAGTTGCATAGGTATACTCAGGAAATGTTGTTACTAGCACTAACCAACAAAAAAAGTATGCTTTAGAGTTTGTTAATAAAATGAAACCTATTTTTTGTTTTCTAACAGATTTAATATGGAAGCTTATAAGAAATAAAATTACTTAAAACTGATGACACACATAGCATTGATAATATAAACTAGCTAATAGACTTTAAATGTATAAAAAAAAAAGATTGTAAATTAAAAGAAAATATCTAGGATTCAAAAGATTGAAGGAATATTTTTTAACTGCTGGTTCAGAGTTCCATCATTATGGGGAATTAACGATAGATCACTGATCCAACACTAGCTATATTTCTATTACTATGGGGAGTTAAAAATAAAACACTGATCCAATTTAACAAACAAAAATATTGAATACATGATAATGTATTGATACAATTAACACAATGAACTTAAGGAAACTGAATGAAATGACTTAATAAATGAAAAAAAAAAAATTCAAATATGGAAAGTTTTAAGGAGTATTTTTAAACTGCTGGCTCAAAGTTCCATCATTATGGGGAGTTTACAATAGAACACTGATCCAATTTAACAAAATAAATATTGGCCAACTAATAAAATACTGATAAAATTAACTCAATGAACTTAAAGAAACTGAATGAAATAACTTAATAAATGAAAAATAGAATCAAACTATCCATACATGCAAAGTTTTAAGAAGGAGTAATATTAAATTGCTGGCTCAAAGTTCCATCATTATGGGGAGTTAACAATAGATTACTGATCCAACCACACAATACTACTAAAACTATCATCAAAAAAGCATGAGCTAAGTTTAATAAACCTAAAGGACCATATAAAAAAACAAAACAAAAAACTAATGAAGTTGAAAGATGCACTGTAGAACACATGTACTAGAAAAGACAACCAGTTGCATAGGTATACTCAGGGAATGTTGTTACTAGTACTAACCAACAAAGAAAGTATGCTTTAGAGTTTGTTAATAAAATGAAACCTATTTTTGTTTTCTAACAGATTCAACATGGAAGCTTATAAGAATGAAATTACTTAAAACTGATGACACACATAGCATTGATAATATAAACTAGCTAATAGACTTGAAATGTATAAAAAAAAAAAGATTGTAAATTAAAAGAAAATATCTAGGATTCAAAAGCTTGAAGGAATATTTTTTAACTGCTGGTTCAGAGTTCCATCATTATGGGGAATTAACGATAGATCACTGATCCAACACTAGCTATATTTCTATTACTATGGGAAGTTAACAATAAAACACTGATCCAATTTAACAAACAAAAATATTGAATACATAATAATGTATTGATACAATTAACACAATGAACGTAAGGAAACTGAATGAAATGACTTAATAAATGAAAAAATAAAAATTCAAATATGCAAAGTTTTAAGGAGTATTTTTAAACTGCTGGCTCAAAGTTCCATCATTATGGGGAGTTAACAATAGAACACTGATCCAATTTAACAAAATAAATATTGGCCAACTAATAAAATACTGATAAAATTGACTCAATGAACTTAAAGAAACTGAATGAAATAACTTAATAAATGAAAAATAGAATCAAACTATCCATACATGCAAAGTTTTAAGAAGGAGTAATATTAAACTGCTGGCTCAAAGTTCCATCATTTTGCAGATTTAACAATCAATTACTGATCCAACAATAAAATACTACTAAAACTATTCTCAAAAAGCATGAACTAAGTTGAACTTAAAGGACCATAAAAAAAAACACCAGCTAATGAAGTTTAAAGATGAGCTAGAGAACACATGTAATAGAAATGAGAAGCTTAAATAAAGGTTTACTCTGGAAAGATTGTTACTAGCACTAACTAACAATTAATAGTAAATATTAGTATAAGTATATAAGTAAATAAAAAAGGTAACCTATTTTTATGAAGATCTAAAACTACAAGAGAAACTGATGGAGGTTTTAAAAAAAATGAGGTTAGTAGATGAAAGAGAATGAAAGAAAGAAAGTTATAGTAAAAGAGGATAGAAAAAGAGGCACCTTTAAGCTCCAAAAATACCAGAAAAGAGAAGCAGTGTAATGTCTTTCTAATAGTTGAATTTTGATCTAACCAAAAGATTTACTAGAGAATAAACGAAAGGAGAAAAATGTATAGAAATCTCGTTAGAATTTTTAAGATAATTTTGAATGAGAAGGGTCAAACTTCCATTGCTCTGGCCTGCAACAACAGATATTTGAGCCAATTACTAAATACTACTGAAAATGAACTTACTTGAAAAAAAAGAAATTTACTTTAAAGCTTTGGCACTATAACAAAGTCTATTAAGGTAAGTAGATAATGTAGAAAAGAAGGTAGCAATAGGATGAGGATAGACATTGAGGCACTTTTGAGCTCCAAAAGTGCCAGAAAAGAGGAGCAGTTTAACGTCTTGACTCAGGACAAGCTTCTTAGGTTTTTATTAAAACTAACCAACAAAAGTTACTTCTAATTATATATCTGATAAAAAGAAAGCTATTTTCCTAACAAATCAATCAAGAAGGCATTTAAGAATGTTGAAAAAAAACCTGTCTAAACTAGAATATATTTAATTATTAACATGAAGTAAATGTACAGAAAAGATTGTAATAGAATCATTCAAATTACAGAAACTAACCATAAATATAAAGCTTTAAGGAGAGCTTTTAGCTGCTGGCTCAAAGTTCGATCATTACCAGGAATTATTGATATATCACTGATCCAACTATACATTACAGATATGAATAACCAATAAAGCATTTAAAAAAGAAATTTATCTAATGATGAATAAATTCATAAAATAAATACATCAAAGGTTAAAAGAAAATTTAAACCACTAGCTATATTTCTATTACTATGGGAAGTTAACAATAAAACACTGATCCAATTTAACAAACAAAAATATTGAATACATAATAATGTATTGATACAATTAACACAATGAACGTAAGGAAACTGAATGAAATGACTTAATAAATGAAAAAATAAAAATTCAAATATGCAAAGTTTTAAGGAGTATTTTTAAACTGCTGGCTCAAAGTTCCATCATTATGGGGAGTTAACAATAGAACACTGATCCAATTTAACAAAATAAATATTGGCCAACTAATAAAATACTGATAAAATTGACTCAATGAACTTAAAGAAACTGAATGAAATAACTTAATAAATGAAAAATAGAATCAAACTATCCATACATGCAAAGTTTTAAGAAGGAGTAATATTAAACTGCTGGCTCAAAGTTCCATCATTTTGCAGATTTAACAATCAATTACTGATCCAACAATAAAATACTACTAAAACTATTCTCAAAAAGCATGAACTAAGTTGAACTTAAAGGACCATAAAAAAAAACACCAGCTAATGAAGTTTAAAGATGAGCTAGAGAACACATGTAATAGAAATGAGAAGCTTAAATAAAGGTTTACTCTGGAAAGATTGTTACTAGCACTAACTAACAATTAATAGTAAATATTAGTATAAGTATATAAGTAAATAAAAAAGGTAACCTATTTTTATGAAGATCTAAAACTACAAGAGAAACTGATGGAGGTTTTAAAAAAAATGAGGTTAGTAGATGAAAGAGAATGAAAGAAAGAAAGTTATAGTAAAAGAGGATAGAAAAAGAGGCACCTTTAAGCTCCAAAAGTACCAGAAAAGAGAAGCAGTGTAATGTCTTTCTAATAGTTGAATTTTGATCTAACCAAAAAATTTACTAGAGAATAAACGAAAGGAGAAAAAGTTTAACGTCTTGACTCAGGACAAGATTCTTAGGTTTTTATTAATACTAACTTACAAAGGTTACTCCTAATTATATATCTAATTTTAAAAAAAGCTCTGTTCCAAACAAATCAATCAAGGAGGCATTTAAGAATGTAAAAAAAAAACTGTCTAAACTAGAATATATTTAATTGAATTACTAACATTAAATTAAATGTACAGGAATGATTTTAACAGAAACATTCAAATTACAGAAACTATCCATAAATATAAAGCTTTAAGGAGAGCTTTTAGTTGCTGGTTCAAAGTTCAATCCTTACAAGGAATTAACCATAGATAGCAAATTATGTCGAACTAGAAAGTTTGAAAGATTTCAAAATTAAAGATTAAGGGAGGTAATGGTAACCCACCGATTGAAAGACAAAAAGTATACAGTGAAGAAAATGAATGTTTCTGGGTTTTTTTTCTAAACCAATAGGACTTTAGAAGTTACTAACGTAGCATTGATAAATGTGGTTCAAATAATCCTAAGTACTTATCAAAGGATATAAAAAATATAGCGATAGAAAATGTTTTGGATGAACACACCATTGAGTTGTCATGTTTGTTTTAGAAGTTTCAGAACTTGGCTGAAACATGATGATTATTACATTTTTGCCCAAATCTGCAGGGGATGAAACTCTGAAGCACATACCATCAAGTTATAAGAGAACACTAAAGAAATGGATTGAAATTAACAGTATAATAAAAGTAACAAAAATGTAGAGAATAAATAAAAGTGAACAAATAAATGTAAAAATAAAGAACCACTTGGTACCATGTTACATTTAGAACAACCACCTGGTCTTGGTCTTCTAATTAATGTCTTGCTGAAAAAGATGGTGGTGCTGTGTATGTATATATGTGTGTCTGTTTACCCTAATATATGCAGTGAAGTCTATTTACATAGAAATTTAGCACAAAACTTAAGAAATGCATATTTTAGTAATTATAAAACAATTGAGTAATAAAACATTAGCAAAGACGTTTAATTCATGAAGATAATAGCAATAGAAAAAGCAATTTGTGAAGAGAGAGAGAGAGAACATTAGAAAAGAATTTGCTTACTTTTTGAAGAGTGATATGACAATTGAAAAGGTGTTTAATTTTTGAAGAGTGATACATTTGCATTGGGATTGCTTAATTTATAATGAGATGTATAACATTTGCAAAGAAATCAATTTGCAAAGAGTGAGATAACATTTGCAAAGAAATCAATTTGTGAAGAGTGAGATAACATTTGCAAAGAAATCAATTTGCATTAGGAAAGGTTAATAGTGAAGAAAGATATAATATTTGCAAAAGAATATGTGAAGAGTGATGTCATACATGCAATGAGATTATTTAATTTGTAAAGAATGATATAATATTTGCAAAAAGTTAATTTCTGAAGACTGATAAACATTTGCATAGAGATTGCTTAATTTGTGAAGAAATATAAAGAGATTACTTAATTTGTGATGAGAGATATAAAGAGATTGCTTAATTTGTGAAGAGAGATATAAAAATATTGCTTAATTTGTGAAAAAAAAATTTAAGAGATTCCTTAATTTGTGAAGAGAGATATAAAGAGATGCTAAATTAAATATGAATCTATTATTTTGGTAATAATCAGACCATGCAATTCAGAAAAAAATTCTGTAAATAATGTCATGGTCCGATTGATGCTAAAAAGAATCAGTATTTTGGAAGCATTCATGCTCAATTGACAAGAATTTATAATTTTACAAAGAGAAATTAATGCTATGTTGCCATATGAGAGAAAGGAAATTTAATACTTTTAAATATTGCAATTAGGAAACACTATTCTGGAGAAAGTGTGGTCTAAGCTTTGCAAAGATTAAAGCTTCTATTAAATGAGGCAATAGATAGATCATGTTTTACAAATAATTAATCTCAAGCAAAAGGGAAGTTTACATTTCTTCAGAAATAATCATGCATTATTTGCAATATTGCAATATTGAATTGTGTTGAAATATGTGATCATTATGTAATATAGAAAAATGTAATCTCAAGAAATCTCAAACTTATCTGTTTATTAAAAAAGAAAACTGTATTTGTGTAATATCATGGTCTATTTAACAATAAATTTTTGTTGTGTGATGTGGACCTTAATTTCACAAGACATTTAAAACAAGAGTGAGAATGAACCAAAACAATGTCAAGAAATCATTAAGTTTTAGTGTTGTGGCTAACAAACAATATATCATATTGGTAATGAAGAATAGTACAAATGTGTGGATAAAATAGTTTGAAGTTTCTAAAATAGTTTGAAGTTTCTAATACACAAGTTAAACATTTGAATTTTCTTAACCCTCACCTCTCTTCATTTGAGACTTCTGTCTTGTATTCCTTTTGAGCCTTGATAAAGATAATTGACTTGAGACTTTAATGACTTTTCTACTTGATGATGAAATAAGCCTTGATAAGTAATAAATGACTTGAGAACTTCCAGTCTAGCACTTGATGATGAATGGAGCCATAAAACCAACCAATGTCTTTCTTTATACATTTTTACATTTGATAAAGTGTCAATGAACACAAATTATAAATTTGAAATGTAAAAAAAAAAAAAATTTGAACAAATATTACTTTATTTCATAAAACATGGTAGTTAGTTTCTTTCCCTAAACCCAAATTCTATTAGATTCATTAAGTTATTAAATACAATCAGTAAAAGTCTCATACAGAAAACTTTTTACCAATTTAAGTTACAAGACTTTATGTCTACATTAATCCTCCAACAGAAAAAAACAAAGTCAAATAATTTAAGATAAAAAAATAAAATAATAATGGTTTAAGAATGAATAGATCTTTAATAAAGGAAAAGAAGAAAACTGTCACTTACTGTCTTTTCAGATTATAATCCCTTAATTCAACTTGAGTTTAATAGTACTCTCATATCCATTAAAATATTAGCATACTGGATTCAAGCAAAAAAAAAGAGTAAAATTTGCAGCTGTATACATCTGATCTGATGATCTGACATTATTTCTTAGCTTGCTATCTTCAAAATGATCCTTTCAAAGTACAAGAAAACTGCTCAGTACTCCCTGTCGACAAAATCATAACTTTTGAGTTTAAAAATGCTTTCACAACAGAACTAGTATAGCAACACATGTTTTTGAGTATTATTGTTGGGAAAAATTTCATGTTAACTAGACTTATGGTATTGTATTGGAAAAATAAGTTTTATTAAGTCCATGTTCTTAAACAAGTGTATCTGTCAATAGAATGAAAAATAAAAATTCAGAGTTTAGAGAAAGTGAAGGAGGAGAAGAAAATCTATTGGATTCAGTGTACTAAGTAAAGTAAAAAAAAAAAAAGGTCCCCTTTCAGACATTGTGGTCTATAGGTGTACTAAGTGCTGAGTGCTAAACAACCACAAGGGTTTCAGAAGATTGACTACCCAAGATAATATTTTTTTTTTATAGAATAATGAATTCATGACAACTTGATTGCTGATTAATTTGGAGCTGAAAACTTCTTAGCTAAAAGTAACAGTCAAAATTTCTTTTTTTCATTGATCCCAAATGAAAGAATTGATAGGTCAGTGAATCAGCCAAGGCTTTGTTTAAACAACCCTTTAACTAAAACTAAGGCCATATTACAAATTCTTTGGGGCTTGCAAAGACCTTCCTTCAGTAAACAGAACCAGGAAAAAGAAGATGAGGCAAACAGAGAAAGCCATGAGAAGACACATATAAAAGAATGGCATGCCATTGAAAGAGCTTCTATCCAAGGCAAAAGACGAGAGGAATGGAGAAAGATGGTTGACAAATCTTGTGTGGGATAAGTGAAAGTGATATACAAGAAACATGAAATGTTTTAGAATTTATCTACAATGTCTAGAATTTCTGTTTTCATTATGTTTATCTAGTCTAATCCAAAGTATTATCCTTAGATTCAAAGTTATCAGTAAATCAAAGCCATTAAGTAAAACAGACCTACCTTAAAATCCACTTCTGATGAGGTACAGGTAAACAGAATGGTATTCCTTTTCGATGTGTGGATACAAGTTTTTAGGGGTTTGTGTTATGTTTCTGTCTAAGGATGCATGTGCTGTACAAATTTGTTTTTAGATAAGTACACTCAACAGTCTCTGTGCTTGAGAAAGTCTGGTAACAAAAATTACAAAGCAAAAGTAATAAGTTTACATTAAAAATATACATTGTAAAACATGCTTTATAAAAATACAGATTGTAAAAAGCTTTCTAAAAATATACATTGTAAAATATGCTTTCTAATTTTACATCTTTTGTAATATTAGTGCACCACAGTTAATTTTTTCATCAAGTAAGATGCCAATAAAAGAGTTACATTGGCCTTAGATTGGAATTAACAAGGGACAAGGAGCAGAGAAAGACCAAAAAGAACTTGGCAATGCTGTGTACTGAAGCTGAAAGGGCAGAAGAGAGCTAGGAAGAAATCAAAAGACTAGTAATGTTAATGTCCTGTTCAAATTCTTTGCTTCACACACTTATATTCAAAATGTCCTATTTCTATTTATCAATTCCTAATGTAAATTATTAAAATATATATTTATGGTAATTGTCTTGAGTCGAGAGAAGCACTGACTAAATGGCTCTGCCCAAACAAAAATAAAAAGTAAATTTGTCATTATACACATATTTACACACTGGAGGGATAGTAAAAAAGTAAAGTTTCAGCTTTCAGACCTTGCGATCCATGGGACAGGTGATGTTGAGGTCATCTGTTTCTTTGACCAACGGTTAAAGAGCAGGGTGTTATGTGGCCTATACACAGTTGACTGGGAATAGGGCTAAAGCCTATTCCCAGCTGGTTGGGGAAAGGCAGTAAGGCACTTCGTATTTTATATCAAGATTCAAAGAATAACTTTATCATATGCCATGAACATGGTCACAATGTCAGTGGTAATGACTAATGATAATGATATCATAATGGAATAAATGATAAATTAAATGAGTTTTAAGTATTTTAAGAGTAATTCCTTTAAATCAATTATCAATGCTGCACATCACCACATGCATCATATGATCATTCAATTCATTGACTTAATCATCAAGTTAATCTAAGTTAATTATAGATCTAGATCTACTATCTAGCATACATAATAAATAAATGACGGATTGACATTCACATTGTTAGTTTAATCATTGAATGCAATGAATGTGATTCAATCATCAATGTTATCATATTTTATTATAATACCGTTTTCAGTTACAATAACTTGAATAAGAAGGTAATTGTTTAAACAAGATATAACACACTTTACGAGCCTTAAGATCTAGATTTCGATCAAGATTAAATATCTATAATCTATATCGGAGTCTAGAGAATCTAAATCTAGATTAGAGTCTAATAGATTAAACTCCTAATACTAATACCATTTTTTACATTTTGTTTTAATGATCGTATTTCTCCTCTTTTTAACTTTTGGGATTGATGAGTAGATCTTACTCACATACCTATATATATATACAATGTATAGTACTAAATTGGGATCACTATTGCCAACTAAATTAAAAAAGAAGTGTGCTAAAATGTAAACACTATCTTAATGCGTGGTAGTTGATTTTCGTATTTAATTTTATTATTATCGCTAGTTAGTTGCCCATTTGTTTTAAATAAGTTGTAGGTCATAGAGTGGAAGTCTAACGCTTTTTCCATATTAAAATTATTCAGTGCTATAAAATTATAAACGGAAGAGTTTTAAAAAATTTGATTCGGCATTTGCTAAAAATTGCACAATAATTATCACCTTTTAAAAGCTATCAACACCTATTTTATTGTTTTCCCGGCATGTATGACAATATACTAGAGCTATATAATGTGTACATTTATGTTTGTGATCCATATTATATGTAAATGTAACAACCACAAACTAACAACTAGATCTAGCCTACAGTCTAAACTTTAGTCTAAATCCCAGAGTTGTTTTTCAAAACAATTCATGACTGAGCTCAATGGCCAAAACTTTAGACTTAGGTCTATATAGTTCATAGTTTAAAAAAAACAAACACCCGTGTTAGTGATTTTTACTTCAACTTTAGATTCCCTTAAAGAATATTCACGATCTGCTAAACATCAACACAAGCGTTTCCCCTTCTCGAGCTACTCTTGGTGTTACTTTTGCCAGTATTTTACCCACTTTGGCTAAACCGTAACCTAGTAAAGCAGTGTTTCTATTCTTTCCCTTTGGTTTACCCATTGTGCAGTGATTCTCAAACTATATACTAGTGACGCCCCACCACGACGCTCAAAAAATATACGCTCCCTTTAGGCGCGGTGGCTGAGCGGTAAAGTGCTTGGCTTCCGAACCGGGGACCGCGGTTCGAATCCTGGTGAAGACTGGGATTTTTAATTTCGGGATCTTCGGACGCCTCTGAGTCTACCCAGCTCTAATGGGTACCTGACAGTTAGGGAAAAGTAAAGGCGGTTGGTCGTTGTGCTGGCCACACGACACCCTTGTTAACCGTGGACCACAGAAAAAGATGACCTTTACATCATCTGCCATATAGACCACAATGTCTGAAAGGAAAACTTTTTTTTAGCATTTTATGATGTCTGGAAGGGCGCTGTAAACTCCACCAAGATTTTCCCTGCATTCTGAGTTTTGTTTTCGAAATTCATTCTTCTGGCGTCTATAACGCACAATTTCTCTTGGTAAAAAGAGCGATGTTAGATTAAGAAGGTGTGGAACTGGCCTATACTGAAGTGTGAAAGACCTTTGAGGTAGTAGAACACGCATTTATTATTATTTTTTTTGTAATGTGCTTGATCGCCTTCAGATCATCATTGTTTTCAGAAAAAGTCTGTCGCGAGCCTGTATTGTTTACGCAAAAGACTTATTACAGAGCGATTATTCGTCACTCAATAGAAATTTGACCATTCTGACATAAAGGCGGCATAGATTCTAGAATCGCACCGGCGAAGGCGTATTGACATTTCTTACTAAGACGTTTTTATCACGCTCACATTTGCAATATTTTAAGTTTTAATATCACAGCCTGGTATGGCAATCTGAACATTAAAAAAATATAATAAACTTCATAGAATCAAAAATGCTGCTGGTAAAATCATTGGCAAAAACCAAACCCCATTTGGGCATCTGTTTGAGACAAACATTCATTAAAAAAGTCAAAAAAGATTCTAAAGATAAAAAAAAATCCTTTCAGTCAGGATTTTGTGATTTTACCATCTGTAGCAAAGACAGACACAAAAACTTTTTTGTCCCACTGGCAATCAAATCACTAAATAGAAACTGTCTGATATATACTTTTCGTATGTAAATTATGAGTGAGTCTGGTGTAAATGTGTATTTTGGTTTTCCATAATTATAATGTTTTGTTTGGTGTAATGCACTAATTGTAAGACAAATTTCCTTATAGATGATAAAGATTATTATTATTATTATCTATATACACAATTCTCTTCATGGCTCAACAGTCTGGACACCAAGAAGTAAAGGAAAGATCACTCTTTTATTTTAGCAAGTCAGACTAGATTTACCCCACGTAACTTTAGCGGTGAAAAATAAAGAGCGGGAGTGGGGGGATAACAAGTAATCTACCTTGTATTCACCCGTTACTAAATAGCAGGGCCGGACTTAAACATTGTGGGGCCCTATGCAAAACGGATTTAGCGGGACAGGTTTGGGTAAGGATACGGATAATAAGTGAAAATTAAGAGTTTGTATTAGAACCTAAATTCGTCTTTGCATTTTATTCATTCTTTACTACGCACAGAATTACTTTACGAGCCTTGCGTGTAGCAAGGCAGCAGTACCGTCCTCTGACAGGCAACGAGAATGTTCCTATGATTACTAAGGGTCTTGAAGGTATCTGTGAGGTCAGTTGTTATTATCTCCTCGGTTGATATAACCATGGGGTATATTGTTTCTGTAGCTGGAGAGACTATTGAAATTGTGCAAACCTTTAAATACCTTGGTACTATCCTAGACAATAAACTAAATTTTACTGCAAATACTGATTATATCAGCAAAAAAGGGCGGCAAAGATTACGACTACTAAGAAAACTGTCCTCGTTTAATGTTAGCGAAAAGGCCTTGGCTATGTTTTATCACGCTCACATCTGCAATATTTTAAGTTTCAATATCACTGCCTGGTATGGCAATCTGAGCATTAAAAATAGGAATAAACTTAATAGAATCCTCAATGCTGCTGGCAAAATCATTGGCAAAAAAAACAAACCCCATTTGGGCAGTTGTTTGAGACAAACATCTATAAAAAAAGCTAACAAGATCCTCGAAATAAAGAATCACCCTTTGTGTCAGGATTTTGTGATTTTACCATCACAAAAGAGATACAAGACACCGATAGCAAAGACAAACAGACACAAACACTCTTTTGTTCCCCTGTCAATCAAATCATTAAATAAGAACAATCTAGTATAAACTTTGTCACATGTAAATTATGAGTGAGTCTGGTGTGAATGTACACTTTGGTTTCTTATAGTTATAATGTTTTTGTTTGGTGTAATGCACAAATTGTAAGACAAATTTCCCTACGGATAATAAAGATTATTATTATTATTATTATTAGATAGCTTCCATAAACGCTTAATCTTCAAGCCTAGGTTCCCATATTTTCGTCGTTTTTCCAACTCCGTTTTTCTTAAATTATGAGAAAGTGGTAAGGCGATGTCAATAATGGTAGCGGCTTTTTCTTTTTTATCGATGAGCAGCAGATCAGGATGCTTAAAATCTATTATTATTATTATTATTATGGGCGGAAGATACTTCCATTAATGCTAATGTATTGCAATGCAGATAAAAGAGATTGTTTGTGTACTTGAAAAAAAATTATTCAATTCACCTTGTCGGAATTCCGCGCCCCCCTTGGGTGCAATCCCACGGTTTGACAAATGCGACCCTTATCCTATAATTTTTAAATAGTTTCTTCTTGAAAAAAACAACAACAACAAAAACAAAAAAACAACAAAAAACGATTTGCGCAGTTTAAATGATTGTAATTTAATGCGATGTTACATCAACTATGTGTGTTAACGTCATAAACAAGCTGTTTACGTCATTCATTAGAAAATATAGCCAAAGAGTGCTGCATTTTAGACTAAAGAGCTTGGCAAGTATTTTACTTGCGCACTCCCAGAACTTACTTTCAATCAAAGGCAAAGTAGTAAGTTTAGACATGGTTACTTAATCTAGATTTACATTATAGATTTAATTCTTAATTACTAGATAATCTAAATCTATCTAGTTTCAATTATCAGACTACAGTGCCCCACAGTGGACTACACTATGATCTACTAATGATCTAGCATCTAAATCTATATTATTTAGAAGTCTATAACTCTATTGTTCTAGATCTAGATAGATCTGGATTATCTGTGGCATTTTACGTCTCGAGAGACGATCTTTTCCCTTTGCAACTTCTTGTGGTCTGGATTATATATTAATAATATATTTATAGGCTTATGGCCTGCAGACTAGTGACTAGAGATAGATCTAGGCCTACATTCTAGATACTAGATCTAGATCTATATCATAATATCTTGATTTAAATATCAAGGCGTATACTTTTATATATCTACTCTAGATCCGGGTGATATAGCCATCATAGGTCTAATCTAGATAGATCTAATCTAGATTCTAAACAATTTTAGCCTATTTAGCCTATAAATTACAGACGTTCATTCAAAAGAGAAGATGATTATAGAGTCTAGATCTGGACTAGATACGCCCTACGCTTGTCCGAGTGTTAAACATGTCGCACATGTTAATTAAAGACTTAAAACACTTACAAGTCATTGGTTTTCCTGGCTGATTCAGGCAACCCCTTCCCATGCTCTGACTCTGTTTGAAGTGTTTCCCAAAGTGGGGTTTGTGTACCTCAGCCTGCCTCAGGGGTACGGGAAGAGTTTGAAAGGGGTACGAGTTGCACATAGCTGACTATGCTAATTCTTTTTAAAATAACCATTTAGTTTATAAATTAGAATAAAATATCATAGGCCTACGTTTTAAATCCTTTTTATTATTTTATTATGTAATTTTTTACAAACTTAAATACGGTGCTATTTAACAATTTAAGGCGAATTTCTATTAAGATCAGGAAATGGATAGGGATGTTACAACGACACGCCCACTTTTTCAATGTAAAAACTATGTTTGCATTTTTTAAAGGATATATTTGATGTCTCCGAAGCATGCAAAAGTCATTTTTTGTAGGCCTAAATTACGCCTTACGAAAATTTTAGTAGGGGTACACATAGGTAAAAGTTAGGGAAACACTGCTCTAACTCTAACTAATGGCGCCAGGGCAGAAGGAGCGAATTAATTGGTCCTAGCATATCTCTATGGAATAAGAAATGTAGATTTATCTTTGTCAAATATTTGACACGTTTCGGATTTTCCTTCAGAGCTGAAGATAATCTACTTTCTAGTCCAAACCTTCCGCAGGACGACGCCGGGCATGCATGGCCGGTCTTAGGCCACTGCAACCTATGCGGTCGCAGTTGGCCCCGCGCTTTCATAGGCCCCGTGCTAATTCTAGGAGTAATTATTAAATTGAAAAATATAATCTATACGAAAAATTCCTGGAAATCTCATGAATTTATTAAAATCTCCTGAAAACAAACAAAATTGTCATTTGTGGGTGTCATTCATTGCAGAAAACGCCAATCGTACGCGCGATAAAAGAAAAAGGCATTGTCAGCTTTCATGTAATAAAATGTAATAATCGGGCAAATGTTCCCCATAACCGGAAGTTCCAATACTTTATTTACTTTTATAATCACTGGCATATAAATATGTCATAGGTTGCAAGGTTCGTAAAGTAAAGTTAATTTGATCGCAATTTTGTACTTAGAGGTCTAGTAAAGAATGAATATAATTCAAAGTCGAATTTATTTTCTAATGCTAAATCTTAATTTTCACTTATTATCTTTATTCCCATACACACTAGGCCCCGCGCAATCGGTTTCGCATAGGGCCCCGCAATTGTTAGGACCGGCCCTGCGGGCATGGCCGCTGGTAGGGTATGATTATGAACGACAGTCAAGCGCATACCGCACTATCAGGCAGCCCACAATTAAAATCACTAAATATCCCATTTGCTGAGGACGATAAAATAGGACAATATAACCGGTTCATTACTTAACTAATGCCTAAGACTCTTAGGCATTAGTTAAGTAATGAACCGGTTATATTGTAAGACAACTAGATCTAAGTCATTTTCAAGATCGAAACCGCAGCGGTAAAATTTACCAAAATGATTTTTTATTCGCAATTTTATGTTTATTTTTTCCCCACATATCTAACTTTTAAATCTAATTCTCTAGGTGTAGATAATTGTCAGAGTGACTGAGGGATTATCAAATGTGTTTTTACATCTGTATAAAAGAGCGCGCGTGCGTGTGTGTGTATGGAGAAAATGTAAAGACTGTAGTTAATGATAATGTGTAGCACAATTATAAAACGACTAGATCCAGATCTACAAGTAGGCCTCTATTCTAAATTTAAAAAATTAGAGTCCTAAAAATTGTCCAGCTAATGTAAAGGCCTACTAAAAGTGTGAGTTTGTGTTTTGGCCCTTGGGAAGTTTAGGCCTATAGACGCCTATAATACGGTCTGTTAAGATGGGTTATTCAAAATAAAAATAAGTAAAGAGTAGACTACGTTGCGAATAGTGATGTTATTTCTTCAACCTATTCCACGGGAAGAGCAAAGCTTCAATAAATTATTTATCAGTACTTCTATTATTTACGGGTACAAAATGTGTGCAATGCGAGTGTACTATTCTATGCTAGGGGTAGTAGGAAGGTATGCTTTGTTTTAAACTGCTTTGCCGGCCTTTCATTTAGCGGATAAAAAAAAATCGGTCGGATTAAAAGTTCGAGGTATTATTGTAGGCCTAATACCGTCTGTGTCACTGACTATAAAAAAAGTAAAGTTCCCCTTTCAGACCTTGTGGTCTATAGGGCAGATGATGTAAAGGTAATCTGTTTCTGTGGCCTAAGATTAACAAGGTTTCATGTGGCCAGCGCAAAGACCAACCGCCTTTACCCTTTAGAGCTTGGTAGACTAAGAGGCGCCCGTAAATCCCCAATTAAAAGTCCCAGTTTTCACCAGGATTCCAACCCCTGAATATACAAGGGCCAAAATGTGTATTGTTGGGGTGGGTCGTTTCATTAAACATAGTGTGAGTGTTTGGGGACATTATAATGCACATAGATAAGACAGCTACAACTGATGGGCTTAAGAAGTGTTTGTGTGCATACTCCATAATATGGGTTGCGGGCCGTTCGAATCGATTGAAGAATGAGCGTTGTAATGCGGCCGTTTTATTGATAGATTTTTAAAGTGTTCAAGGCGATATACACATATATAGGTCTACCAACTATTTCAACAGTAGCGTAGCACGGGTACGCCCCTATAGTTATGCGCTTTTAGAATCCAAGGACAGACGTTTCTTTAGAAAATACAATGGCCCAAAAGTGTTGTTGGGGAAGAGCCGTTTTATTTGAAAATGTGTGGGAGGTGGGAGGCATTATATTTAGGCTACAACTGATGGGCCTAAGAAGTGTTTGTGCATACTTTATAATAGGAGGTTGCGGGCCATTCGTTTGAAGGATGAGCGACAAAAAAAAAGACATAAAATTTGAGGGCTAAAAACATTGTGTTGGTTAGAGAGCGTTGTAATGCTGGCCGTTTTATTGAGAGGTTTAAGAGTGTTCCGAGCAAAACAAACATATATACATCAACTATTTAAACCGCAACGTAGCACGGATATCAGCTAGTAGCCTATTAGATCAATAGACCCAAAGTGTAGATATGGATATAATAAATTTCTTAGTACATTCTTTTCTATAGCCTAATAATGATTTTTGTTAAGTGCAAAACAAACAAAAAAAAAAAAAAAAAAATATCCAGAGGCAACCGTAGCAATTCGTGGGGCCTTGGGCGAGTTTCATGTTATTTTGTACGATGGGCTGACAGTGAAAAAGAACAAAAGTTATCTTTAAGGTGAGGAACCTGGGAACATTGCCCCACTCGCCCCCTAATATTTTCCGTTCTCAAAAATCTGTGCATAAAAAAGTAATAATTTCTTTGTATACATTAGCTCTAGATCAGCCATGGACAACTGCATTGATATCTTTCCTGACGAGCTCAGAGCTATGGGGGACTATGACAAAGAAGCAAGCGCCCCTCCAGTATCCAAAGAACACGAGTTTGTTGACAACTTGGTTAAAAATAATCGTGTGGTAGTCTTCAGCAAAAGCCAATGTCCTCACTGTGACGACTCCAAGACACTGCTAAGTAACATGGGGGTCAACTACAAAGCAGTCGAACTTGACCAGTTGCAAGAGGGAAGTCAGGTGCAAAATTTTCTAGGCCAAATTACCAACGCGCGGACGGTGAGTGCGTCTATAAAGCATTTTGATTCAAATTCGTTACATTTGTATGTCGATGATTGTAAAAATTATAAGCTATTTTAATTAACTATGCAAAATTGGAATCTAGACCTTTATTTTTTTTTTAGTCCATTCGACTAATCAGGTCTTAGGTCTAGTCTAAATTTAAAAAAAAGTTTTATAGATTTAAAAATTACTTATAAGTATTAATATATTGTACACGTGTTAATTTGTTAGTGCCTGCACAAAAGTTAAAGTATGGCTACATTCTTTGATTCTAGGATTTACAAACTCACCAAATATCAGGTTGTCACTTGCTCAGGATACAGTTGTAGAGTCGCCTTCCCACTATGTGTTTATTCTATTTGTGTTACACTTTTCGGATTCGGCAGGGAGGTCATTGAAAAGGAAATAATAATCCATTGAATCAACAGACTAATCCACAACACAATAATCCAGTCGATGGATGAAAATCATAGCTTCTATCAATTATTACCTTCCCACTCGAACTAATCTACCTCTGTCATTCTACACATCTCTGAGCGTGTTCATCGACGCACGAGTTTCTCCTAAAAATGTCAAGATTGTCCAACATGCACTGGATCGGTAAAAAGAAGTGGGGGTGAAAAAGTCAGTGATGTCACTAGGGTGGGTGTCACCCAGTGCGGTCCGCTTATGGTGTCACCCCCACCCCCGGCCAAAAATATTTTCTGTTGGTTTGTTCTTTAGTTGAGCCATGACAGTGACGCTACTGGGGCAGTTTGTACAAGAAGTATACAATGCTAATCAGGGGACATCGTACTTAGGCAGACAAGATAAGTTTGTTAGTAGGCTATTTGATGAAGTTCCCTATAGGACTCGAGAACTTTAAGGAAATGTCAGATACATTATAGGGCTCGAACAAGAAAATGTGAATACATTCTATAATAAAGCCTACATTCTAACAGCGAAATAACATTCATTAAAGTGATAGGTAAAAAAAAAAGCCAAAACAAAAACAACAACAAAAACATGTTTTTTTTCGCAATGTCTTTGAATTAGGGTCACGGCGATGTTTTTCCCGACACATTTAAGATCTTTTAGAAACATTGCAATGTCAAAGTGCTATCAAGAGAATCATGACTTCTCATCAAAGCGCTAATGTATGCCATAAAATGCCATGGGAAAGAGGTAACTGTAAAACAAAGCGATATGATCTTACGATGTAGGATCTTACGAGATAGATCTTACGAGATAGGATCTTACGAAATAGGGTCTTACGAGATAGGATCTCTTTATTTCTAAGACTGACAAAGCAGCACTAAAAAGTCTACCTCTACTTCTTTATTATCCTGTTGGATTGATAGTAAACGGCAAAAGCACCTTAAATAGTAATTTGTCTGATTCATTTCGGGACAAATTACAGCTACAATGAAACATAATAGCTACATGTAAGAAACATGACTGTCTTTACATTAGCATTGTATACTTCTCCCTGCCAGGATCAATCTGTTAAGGCCGGCCCTGTCATCAAAGAGACACGAATTCTGGTTACAAAAAAAATAATTCAATTTTACATCCTGCATTATGGGTTATTGTACAGAAGTTGCTGACTGCTTTCCCGTCTTCCTAATGGTAGAACGTGAATTCTGTGTCTTTATGAACATCATCACAAAGAAATCGACTTGAAATTTGTGCTTGTGGAGATTTGCGGATGTACTTACAGACATTGTTTGGGACATAAATACAGTTTGAAAATGTCATCAACCTCATTCAAGTCATTTATTTTTTAAAACTTTTATTTGAAACAAAAGTTAAAATTTCAATAAACATTCATTCAACAAAATGTTGTTTTTTATATTAGTAATTTATATACTATGCATTTATTTAGCTTTCTCACTTAGGGGTCCGTGGTCAAGTGTTGACTATATAAAAGGGGTTCGGGTGTCAAAAGTTTGAGAACCACTGGTCTAGAGCTAGGCTTTTTTTATAACTTCTAGGCTTGTATACGTTGAATTAGTCTAATCTGTTCATTTTGTTTGATCGCAGGTTCCTCGAATATTCATTGATGGCCAATGTGTTGGTGGAAACAGTGACTTGAAAACGTTGAACAGTACTGGCGTTCTTAAAGAACTGTTGAAAGATATGAACTAGTCAACATTGAAGTATGGACCGAAGACTGGTACAGCAAGCACATCACATGCATATTAATACAGATCAAAATAAGAGAAAGACAATAGCATTGAAGTGATACATTTCTACAGCATCAATATAATGTTATCTCTTAAAAGAGAAAGCCTTCACTATAGTGTCCTCTTCTAAGAGAACCCCCTGCAATATACATAATGTCCTAGTCTAGAAACCTATCTCATGTTCTGGTCCAAGAAAATGCTAGCAATACAATGACCTGATTCTAGCGAACACTTGCGGAGCGAAAAGTTTCTCTCAACTGTTTATACACTGAAATATCCGAATGACTTCAAACTGTTGTAGTCAAGATTGACAGCTCACTAGAACAAATGTTATTGGTGCTGAAAAAATGTTGCTTCTATCAAATGGAATACAAATGCAATAAGCTTCCGTGCAATCAATAAATCAACACCCAATTTGTGATCTGTCTGTGGTCTGTAACAAGAAATAAAGCACGAAAACAACGGTAGAACTAAATTTAGTGTTACTCTTTTATTCTGTGTTGAAGTTGAAATAAGTAGTTTGCACATCAAAGTAAGTTCATCAACTTTGTAGGCCTTCTCAAATATTCATATCGGCCGTATAGAGGACAAAATAAATTGTGATAAAAAATCCATAAAAATCATAACCTACAAATGCAAAAGCTTTAAGAATATTAAGAATGACACATCTCTTACTCTATATCAGTGGTTCCCAACCTTTGTTGTTTCGTAGACCCCTTGCCATGGTTTCTGATTTTCGATAGATCCCTGCTTAACTTGTATTGCATTTTACAAATTCATCAACATTTTTAAAAACTTAATTCTAACTGTAGAGTCTAAGAGTGAAAAAGTAATTTAAAGCTACATGTGAAGGTATACAGATGCCATTTTTATTTATAAAATTTAAATTTAAACCAATTTAAAAAAACAAAATGTATATGTTTCTGGAATCATCAAACACACTGGAAATGTTTTCTTTTTTTTTTTTTTGTAGGCTCAACATCCATTGCTACGAATATTATGTTTCATATAGGAATTTGTTGTTATATGAAGTAGTCGTTGAAACATTAAATATTAATTAATTTGCTTTAGGTATTATTGTAAACGTTTTCACAATGAGCAGTTTCTCTTGTATTTCTTGATCTTTCATGTGTGGCTAGAATATTGGGTCCGCAGAACTGTTTTCACTAACAGGATAAGAGGCAAAGGCGAGTAACTGGCGCCAAAACCAGTAAGCTTTGAGCAGGAGGGACTCATTAGTCTTGGCTCTCTACCCACCTAGCAGAAGAATAACTGAATTCATACTTCTGCTGCCATGCAGCTAGACCTAAACATGGGAAAGGTTTCGTGGATCAATCCTGAGGAAAAATTAGGAGCCAGCAACCCCTAGGCAGTTTGCAGCAAACAGCACCTTATCCTGTCAGAGCCTGCTAGACCGCTGATCCCAAACTGTCGTTTGCAAGGATTACATAAGAAGTTTTTAATGTTATAACTTATACTACCGATATGCAAACTTTTATTTTTTTTTATCAGGATGGCATCGTCTCAAATTATCCTCCAGCGTAATTAGTTTCATATCGTCATAAAAAGGCACTTAGGCAACCGCGTGTTTGACAAGGAAGGAATGAATCCCAATTTTAAATAATCAACGGTGTACAATCTATATTTCTTTTTGTTAAACATAACTTACATGTAGACAAATTAAGATATTTAAATAAGTATTGAAATTAAATACAACAATTTACAATTTTTCGCTTGAATAGCAGTATAAATATTTCAAAGATTAACTAAGGTACAAATTATATATTAGTGTAGGAAATAATTACATTAATGGGAGTGAAAATTAAAGTAACAAATGAAATGAAATCCATTATCGTAGACCCCATGGACATCTTATAGACCCCCAATTTTTTTTTTAATTTCGTAGACCACTTGGATCTTCGAAGTCTTCGTAGACTCCTGGGGGTCTATATAGACCACTTTGTGAATGACTGCTCTATATATTAAGTAAAAATCGTATATTTAGGCATAAACCTTAATTGACCAGGAAAATCAATGCCTATAATAAATTTAACACATGCATACATCTTCGATTAGTAATTATCTTTTCTTGCGAAAGAACAACTGCATTGTATATTTCTTTCAAGATTGTTTAATAACTTCAACTAAACTGTTGGCCTCCTTCAGTCATGGAGCGACTTTGGCCTATTGCATAGTAATGAGATAATAGCTGGGCGTATGCCTAAGCTAGAATCTTAACATTGTCGCCTTCACAGCAGTCCCCCCCTCCCTCCAATGTTTGGAGATAGCCGCAAGAAAGCAGAGATTTACATCTAAATAGGCCTGCACTCAAATGTTCTAGTGGATCTTTAAAAATGCCGTGCAATTCGTGTTGACGCACCACTGAGAAAACCAGTCCCCCCCCTTTCAATATACCTCTACAGAAACAGCTAGCGAAACTAACTTCGAATGCAGTCATAACTTTCTTGCACGAATATACATGACGTGCCATACTGACAACATTCCCACACGAATACAAGGTTTTCATCGAATTGTTGAACCATCACAGTTATGACAGCTGTAGTTAATATTTTTTTCCAGTTCACTAGTTGTTGTTTTTTTTAAACTAGGAACACAATGATTTGTCAGCCTTTAAACTGGGAAATGAACTAATAGGGCCTTAGATGTACATGACTGGCCCCTAGTCTCGAATCTAATATTCTATAAGGTTTCACCATACACATGGCTATTTAGAAAAAAAAAAGTTCAAATACAATAAGTTTATTGTCAAATATACTATTAGAGAATTCAATTTTGTGTACAAAATGTGAGACAGCATACAGTTTTGAATGAAAATAGTGTAGAATTAACTTGACTTTTATAATGCCTGACAGACAATATCTAAATGGAAAGTCACCAACAGTATTCAAGTAACATCAACCAATAACTATTTATAACCGTTTGACTTTGTGAGTTTAAATTGCACAATGATTTCATAATCATAAGAGAATCCAAAACAGAACTCTGCTGATAACATCTTTTATCTGCATGAAAGGTGACAAAATATACAGGTCAGACCTTGGTCTGCATAATCAAATGAAATACTAAAATCATCAGGGAAATACTGCATTCATCTGTAATCTTAGGAGTTACAGAGTGCTAAATGTAAAAGAAAAATCAGATGTATCACTCACATTTTCAAATAGCCTACAGTACTGTTCATACGTGATAAATGCAGAAATTATTGTATAGTACTGTTCTGTAAGAAATAAGAAAAGTTGCACAAGACATGTTACACAAAAACACAATTAAGTCCTAGATCAGTTGTAAAAAAAAACTATTTAGTAGTAGTCACAGTGGAAGTTACAAACTTTTCATCATGATTATATACAAACCATTTTTCAAATAAACAATATCAGCAGTTAAAATGTTGGAATACTTTGAAACTTATTACTGATAGAACAAGCCAATGTCATATAACACAAGTTTACAATGATCATTTAATATTTACCATTCATGTAGTCATCAAATTGAGCAATCATTAGATATGAGATTTAAACGAGACTTAGATTCCTGTGTTCATATATATTTATAAATATGTTAAGATAATAGAAATAATTGCACTTGTTGAATTACTATTAACCAATAATACTTGTACAATTATAAGAGACCTTTACAAAAACATTGTTATGACTGACAGACAAGCCTAATACAGAGTGGAACATCTGTGTCAAGCTGGTCATATTTTAACTGATCTCCTGGTGAAAAGATGCTCATGTGCCATCAGTCTTGTATGTTTAAGAATTCAATAACTAAATCATCTAAAGCGAGATTGGAAAAGTCTGATTTTGTCTTATCTGTAACTATATTTTTTATATTGCTTATTGTCTGCACTTAAATCCTTTTTAAGGTTTGGGAAAAAGGAATTTTGTATTTGATAAAGTTTTATCTCAAGGACTAAAAGTGCTACTGAAAATTCAATTTTACTATTGTTTAAATTCTAGGCACAGATTATTATAGGTCCTCTAAAAAGCATATCCTTTTTTTTTAAGTAATGATGCATATTTTATTCACATAAATATAGACCATTTTTAGAAAAGAAAAGGTGGTATATGTTAAACGCACACACACACAAATCTACAATAACCAAACAGAGACAGAATATCAAATGTCACAATACTTTTACCATGCTTAAAATATTTCATATGTACAATGGCTACTTATGGTACTTCCAAAGCAGCCCTTTTGTTTTCCAATTATTCATCAAAAAATGTATGCAAAGTACCATATCCAGAAATCCAAACAGATTATAAAAAAAAGTTGACAACTCTCATATTTTTCTCATACAAAGTCTTCCAATGATTATAATGGTCCATAATTGGTTAAATGACTAATCCTTAATGTAATTTAGATATAAGTTTGTATGCAGTACAATGTTTGAAAAAAATTTACCCACAGGGTCTGTTAATGAGTTTATGTGAAACAAAAACAAATACAATCACCTAGTCTTGCTTTTTTTTTTAAATTGATATTTACCATGAAAGTTTTCAATGAAAATCTTGTGGAAAATCAGAAAATTCTTAGCTCAAAACAACAATGTCTCTCAAAAATCAGTTTTAAAGATTTTTTTTTCAAAATGAAAACATCATAAAGTATAAATATTACATTACAAATCTCTAATTTGAAATGGACAAGTCTGCATGTATTAAAATAAAACATGAATACAAAACAATTCCAAAAAAACTATTAGCATGTTAACAAATGATAAACAAATAAGTCAGGGAAAAAACAATTTTCAGAAATAAATGGAGGAACTTGGTAATACAAAAATGTACATAAATATATATTTGAACTCAACAAGTTAAATATTGACAAAAGTCAACAGTGAACCCTAAAATTAATATCACGAATAATGTAAATATGATTTTATAGAGACAAATATACAATGAGCGATCAAAAAGAAGCAGTAAAGAAAAAAAAAAATTTAAAGAATTAAATTGTGCAGGAGAGGGAGGGAGAATAATGGGAAGCAGCTGAGAACTATAAAAAAAGGGGGTGGGAGGAGACATTATCGTATTAAGAAACTTTGGATCTTGATAAAACCAAGAAATAGAAGTGCATTTTGTGGTAATAAAATATATAACAATGCAAAATTTTCAAACTAAAGAATTTTACTCTGGTCACAGCCTGGAGCTAATTTATCTTTCATATTTCATGCTTTTTTTTGTGATATATTTTAAAAATCTTTTAAGGCATTCAAAACATTCACCGGCTACAACATCTTTTCTTTGCTTTAGAATCAGTTAGCTTCAAGCCTTCCTCTAACTTCTTGTCTTCTTTTTCTTGCAACAAACTAAAAAATACAACCAAACAGGTCACTTTGTCATTAAACGAGAGAAAAGAACATTTGATTATCTTAGTCTATTATAGAGAAAAGCTATTTAAGATATGACAAGACAATTGTATTGGTCCACACAAATGAAAATACAGTTCGACTACAGTTGTCTACCTCAGTATTCTATATGGCTCCTTTTGTCTCAAAAGGCAATGGATGCGCCCAAATGAGTCACTGGTTTTGGCTTAATCTTGAGACGGGGCAGAATCTGGTGTGGCTAATCAAGCCAATTCAGAGCTAGCGGACAGGGCAGCTTTCTTTTTTTCCCCTCTTGATTAAGGCCGCTTCAATTCTTTTGTTCTCAGCAAGGGTTGTCCCAGCACGCACAGTCTGTCTCCATGCACTCCGGTCTTTGGCTATGTTTTCCCACATACTTTCGCTGATGCCTGTGGCTCTCATGTCTCACTTGCAGACATCTCTATATGTTAGTCTTGGGTGGCCCTTGGGTCTGACTCCTTCCACAAGCTCAGCATATAAGATATCTTTCGGGATTCTACCATCTGGCATGCGGGTGACATGTCCGAGCCAGCGTAATCTTCTTTGTGTCAGGAGAGCATACATGCTGTTCATATTGGCCAATCTCAAAACTTCCTGATTGGAGACATGGTCCCTCCAAGAGATGCCCATTATGCATCTCAGGCAGCGCAAGTGGAAACTATTCAATCTGTGTTCTTGGTACATGTATGTTGACCAGCTTTCACTGCCATAAAGGAGAGTGCTCACAACACAGGCGTTGTAGACTAGGATTTTGGTCGCTGTGGTCAATTTACCATTTTCCCAGACGCGCTTGGAGAGTTTTGCCAATGCTGTGGTAGCTTTTTCTATCCTTTTTGTCAGCTCGATGTCTAAGTCTAGGTTACTGACAATTGTTGAACCCAAGTAGGTAAATTCCTGCACCACTGAAAGGGTGTGGTTCCCAATATGTATTATAGGTATTTCTGCGAGGTCTTGTGCCAGGATTTCGGTCTTGGAGAGACTTATAGTAAGGCTAAACTCTTGACAAGCAGCTGCTAAGGCATTCACTAGCTTCTGTAGACCTCCTTGTGAGTAAGATACGAGTGCCACGTCATCGGCAAACAGCAGCTCTCTTATCAAGATACAACGTCTTTTCCTTTTAGCTTTAAGAGCCAGGTTAAAGAGCCTTCCATCGGATCTGCTATGAATATATATTCAGTCTTCCAGGGATTTAAAAGCACTGGTTAGTATGACTGAGAAGAAGATGCCAAATAGTGTAGGGGCCAGCACACATCCTTGTTTTACACCACTCTTAATGGAGAAAGGCCTGGAGGAAGAACTTTCAAACTGAACAGTGCCTTGCATATTTTCGTGAAAAGCTGACACTAGTTTTCTTAACTTATTTGGGCAGCCGATTCTCTCTAGTACAGCAAACAGACCGCTTCTGCGGTCAAAGGCCTTGGTCAAATCAATAAATGCTATGAAGAGGGGCTGCTTTTGTTCTCTGCTCTTCTCCTGTAGCTGCCGCAGAGAGAAAATCATATCTGTTGTAGATCTACCTGCCCTAAAGCCACACTGCGACTCTGGATAAACACGATCTGCCAGGATCTGTAATCGCTTTAGTAATACTCTAGCAAAAGCCTTTCCGACTATGCTAAGCAGTGAGATGCCTCTGTAATTGTTACAATCAGAGCGGTCGCCTATATTTTTATAAATTGTAACTATGTTGGAGTCTTTCAATTCCTGGGGGACCTCAGTATTACTACTATAATAAAACAATATAGATGCAAAGACAGGCAAAATACTTAAACACACACAAAGAAACTAGTCTGATAAGTTATTACTTTGGAAAATTGCAACCCTTCATCTCCCTTGTAAAACTGTCCTAATGGGCAAAAGAGAAACCATAAAAGAAAAAATTGGATGCTTTTTAAAAGTATTTGCTAAAAGAAACTGCACAATTTTTTGTTTCAGTTAGCTATCAAGTTTCAAATAGGTTATTATATCCAAGCAGGTAATAATGTTAAGCTGGATTTCAACTTTAATCCAGCAGTTAGATGTCAACATCTCATGAATGTTGATCTCTTTCTAATACATTAAATTTTTTTGTTATTTTCTAGTGAAATGAAAGTAATTATTACCTTGTAAAAGCATCCATTGCTTCTTTGATATTTATTCCAGACTTGGCACTTGTTTCATAAAACAACATGTCAGTGTGCTATAATAGAGAACATTTTTTAAAAAGAAAGTATGCAAAGAAGGAGCAAGCTAAATAGTTATAGTTGTGGAATGTAATGCAATATTAGAAAAACAAGCCCAGTAAAATGACTGACTTAATAAATATCATATGATATGTGCCTAACAATTTATAATTAATATACAATAATTTGGATATTCACTGTGATTATCAAAGATAGATAGCAATTATTCTGAATAAAAATGAATTAACGTTTTTCTTTTAAAAATTTTATTTCCACATGTGACTAAATTCTTTGTTAGTAACTTTTTTACTTAATATTTCTTGATTTATTTGACAACCTGTGCAGTTACGTTTTATACAACAAACATTGTTTTCTTTATTCAAGTAAAAAAAATAATGTTTTCTAACAAAATGTAAAATGCATAGATCTGTGTATTATAATTGACATACTTCAGCTAAAAGCCTGCCATCTTTTTCTTTCACTGGACGAAATGCATCATCTTCTGCCATATCCAGCTTGTTGCCTAGTAACATAATTACTGTTCCAGGTTCCACTTCTTCCTAGATAAATAAAATACTTGTAATAATAGAAAAAATACTCAGCATTGAAATGAATAGCTTGGTTACCAATAGCAAGTGAAATATAGTCAATGCATCATGTTACCTAAAATAAGATAAAATATTGGAAACCAAGGCCCATTTTTGTTTTGATAAATAGTTCTTTGTTACTACCATCTTAAGTTTCACACAACACAGTTAATAAAACAGCAAAACAGCTAATTTTATTAATAATGTTTAATTGACTATTAAAAAAAATATTTTTTTTAAATGAAGGGATTGATCAAAATTTCTCTAAAAATGTGTTTGCTGTTTGTATGAAAGAGCCAGTTTTACAAGTGAATCTTTTCCTTCCAATTTTTTTTAGCAATTAAATGTCTAATAATTTATTTTTTCCTATGTACAGTCAAATTTTGTTTTCAGCAATTTAAAATGATAATCTAATGCATGAAATAAACTTAAATTCAATATTAAATTGGCTAAGTTGTATAAAAAGCTTTTTCCTTCACTCTGTATGATTGTAGTACTCCTCTTTAGAAAATAATCTTGTTTTAGCTACACAAATGAAGTTTGACTGAACATTGGCAGGATTAGTTGGAATATGTCTTTTCTGAGTAGGTTGCATTCATTGTTTACCCCATGATCACCTATTATCACAGATCTGTCCCTTAATTTTTTGGACCATATGAGCAACACACATGATCTGTTGACTGTTTTATGTAAAGTGGCTGGATTTGTACACTACTACTTAAAATGAAGGAACTAGATGAATCCTTAAAAGTCCTCAAACCAAAACAAGCCCCGGGCCCAGATAAAATATCAAATGACATGCTTCTTCACTTGGGTCCTCAAGCCAAAAGAAAACTGCTACAAATATTCAATGCTAGCTGGAAATCTGGCAGAATTCCAAACATCTGGAAAAAAGCCATGATGATCCCTATACTAAAGCACTGCAAACCAAGAAATAAACTGGATAGCTACCGTCCCATCAGCCTCACTAGCTGTACTTGCAAACTGATGGAAAGAGTGATAAATAGAAGGCTGACATGGATCCTTGAGTCAAATAACCTATTCACTGAAGCCCAGGCTGGCTTTAGAAAAGGCAGATCAACAGATCAAATTGCCTTCATCACACAAGAAATAGAAGACGGCTTTCAAGAAAAGAAACCAACAACAATTGTGTGGGTTGACTTAGAAAAAGCATTTGACAAAGTCTGGGAATAAGGTCTCTTGCTCAAGTTAATCCAGCATCACATATCCCACAGAATGTACAACTGGATAAAGGAATACCGAAATAATAGAAAAGCCTTAGTTTGCATGCAAGGACAAAGAAGCCACACAGTGGGTATAAAAAATGGCGTCCCCCAAGGAGGAGTCCTATCCTCAAGACTTTTCCTAATATTCATAAACGATCTAAATCAAAACCTACCAAGAAAAGTTAAAAAAAGCATGTATGCAGATGACCTTGCCTTAATTAGCACAGAAGAATATGTAGGAACATCGAAATTTCGATTACAAGATGCTCTTGATAAACTCAATAATTGGTCCAAAGACTGGGGCATGTCCATCAACACAAAAAAGACAACATATACCATATTCTCACATTCAACAAAACAACAAACAATAAAATTAACATTAGATAAGGAAGCTTTAGAAAAAAATGACAGCCCTACATATCTTGGAGTCACCTATGACCCGAGACTAACCTGGAGAAACCAAATAGATAAAACACAGAGTAAAGGCATCCAGAGACTATCCCTCTTGAAAAAATTAGCTGGCACAGATTGGGGAGCTAATCACAACATCCTGAAAAAGACATATACCAGTTATGTAAGACCTGTACTAGAATATGGTGCCACAGCATGGGGATCAGCAGCCCAAACCAACCTAAGAAAAATAGACAAGGTTCAAAATATTGGTCTAAGGATAATGACAGGAGCAATCAAAACAACACCCATAAGAGCTATGGAGGAACCGCTGCCCTGATCTCTCTGGATGAAAGAAGAGAAATAAAAAACCTTTCCCAATTCACTAAATTGGAAACCTTGGAGAGGCACCCACTCAGAACAAAAATCCACAAAACTGGCACAAAAAAACTTCTCAAAAGGACCAATTTCATACAGGAATCTCTAAATCTAAAAAAGAAACACCAACTTTAAAAAATTACTCTGGAATCCTCGATACACTATAATGAATCTCCACCCTGGGACGAAAGCCCTCTTCCTACTATAAGGGACCATATTGAAAAAATAAAAAGAAAATCTGATTACAGACCAACAGAGCTCAAGGAAATAGTGAACAGTTTTCTACATACCAATTACCCTAGCTATCACGTTCAATCAATGGTTGTGGTGCTTGAAGTTACAATCTATCAATTGTGGATGTCAGATGTCAAGATCTATGAAGATGCTATAATGGATGTCACGTTGTAGATTATCTTGATCTGTATCACACCATCAATGATTGTGATTGCCGAGGATTCTAAAGTTGTCAGTTGATAAGATGATCATTTAGAAATTACTAGTTGATAGGATGATCATCCAGAAGTTGCCAGTTGATAAGAGGATCATCTAGATCTGGGAGTTACTATTTGAAATACGATCTAAGTATTTTATTGTATTCAATGAAGAAACTTCTCTTCGTCTAAAAACAGTTACTTTAATTCAGAACTTGAAAACGCTATTCACAAATAATTACAATGGTTAAATGTACTTGAATATAATAACTGATCTACACAATAATATAACTGAGTCCTAATACAAAAGGTACATGTTCTCTATTTCACGTTACATACAAGATTGATGTTATCACTAACACGTTCCAAAACAAGACTGGCGCAATTTAGGATCTTCCACGGCTACTAGAGCGTAATCGCGTGATCAACAACTCTACACTGCAAGACCAACCAATAAATGCAGCTCAACATACAACAATTAACATTTCTAAACCAATCATGTTCATTCTGAAACTGAAAGTAAATGCATGCCTGGTTTTCCCAGAGCCAGCTCAAGTCCCATCGACAAGCTAAATATAGACTGTTGCCAAATATAGATACAGTGTACGTGACACTAGCAATCAGTGGATCAGAGTTTACACGGATGGCTCATCCCATACAGCCACCTCAAATGGAGGAGCTGGAATACTTATTGAATGGCCAGATGGAGGAAAACTAGAAAAATCCATTGCAACTGGAGAGCTCTCTGACAGTCACAGAGCAGAAAGGGAAGCACTAGCACTAGCTGCTACCATGCTAGCAAATCATCCAAGTTCCCCTCACAGTCAGATTGTCTTTCTAACAGACGCGAAAACAACCCTCCAAAGCTTGCAAAACTCTGATTCCTCTTATATTAAAAACCTCAGAACAGCACTTACAAAGCTCAACAACAGCAAAAAAATTGTTATTCAATGGATACCAGCTCATATACAACTAGAAGGAAATGAGAAGGCTGACACACTCGCCAAGAGTGGGAGAACAAACTCACAAGTAAACTCTGCACTCTATCCAGAAGAAATGAAGAAATTAATTGTAGATAAAATAAATGAGAAATGGACGAGCTCCCATCCAAATCACAAGAAAGATGACGCTTACTATAAGCTATCCAGACAAGACCAACGTCTAATCTTTGGACTCAGGACCGGACACAACAGAATGCGACAACACATGCACCGGAAGCTCAAAATTGGAACCAGTGAAATCTGCCCATCACCAGAAAATGCCGACCACATCCTCCAAAACTGCTCTCTTTACCAAGAGGCCCATATAAGACATTGGCCCCACATCACCCCAATAGAAAGAAAACTATATGGAGAGCTCACTGATTTTGAAACCACTGCGCAGTTCATCTCATGTATTGGTCTAGTCATATGAACACTCCAACATAACAATGAGAACGATGAAGAAGAAGAAGTACACTACTATTGAGACTTGACTGGGATTGTGCTGTTTATTATTTCTTTATTTATCTAGATTTATATTCATCAAGATGATGAACTTTGATTATTTACATTTATTCCTTAAAGTTGTAAAGTTTTACCATAGTTTTGTGGTTTATCTGTAGGTCTTGACTGTATGCAATACAATAGAAAGCAAATTTATTAAGCATTTCTATCAAAAACCAATTTGATAAGAGCATTAATTTCAATTAATTGTGATTACTTTATAGATCTATATTCAAAAGTTCATCAAATTAGATAGCAACCAAGTTTAGTCCATGCTATCAGCCCAAAGCTACCACTTGAAACAAGTGTGGTTGCATTGATAGAAATTGAACTAGCTCTTGACTAACCTTGACACTTGTCATCCAGTTCCTGACATTGGTAAAGGTGGACTCAGTGGTGACATCATACACAACAATGACACCATCAGCTTTGCGGAAATATGTTTTGGTAAGTGATCTATACCGCTCCTGACCAGCAGTGTCCCAGAGTTGTAGAATAACTATTGTGTCTTTTAGCTCAATGGTTTTCACCTGAAAGTCCACACCTTTAAGAAGTAAACACATTTTTATTATTTTCCTTTTAATACACAATTCATTGCTCAAACTTTTTTCAGAACAAACATTCCTTGAATAGATTGACCAATGGGCACACAGAAAACTTTACTTTTTTTTCTTATGAAGAGAAAGGCAAGAAAATATTAATGTTATATTAAAGATAGAGACCAATAAATGTCCAATTCAGTGATGGTAAAAACATCCAAGGGGAAAAAAAACAACAGCACAAAATGGATTCTGAAATCTCTCTAATGTGTACAGTGTGTTATTACCATTAGCTATAATATTTAAGTTATATTAGAATATAGTATACAAAGAGACATGTTTTGTTCATTAGCGATGAAAAAAATATCTATTATTATATTACCTATTGTAGCTTGGAAGTTGCACTTGAACTCTTGATGACAAAACCTATGTATGATTGTACTTTTACCTACACCAGAATCTCCAATGAATACAACTTTAAAAAGTCTTTGTGGCTTAGGTACAGCTAATTCCATCTATAAAATCATATGAGCTTTAATCAAACACTTTTATTGTGAAATATATATTTAAAAAATTGATTATTAATAGAAAGTGATAATGTTGTCCAGTTACAAAAAGAACATTATTATAATTTTTTTTAAAAATATATCATCAAGAAATTAAAGGAATTTGAAGGAGAAACTAAAGAGAGCTAAATAATTTCTAAAAAATGTTTAAGGGAAAAAGCACATGTATGCATGTTTTTTTTTTAATGAAAATCTTGAAATTCAAAAGATAATGAATTTTATTTTCTTAATTACACTAAGTCAAGTACAAAATGTTTAAAAAGATGTCATTTGAAGGGCGATTCTGATTTACAATAGACTCATCTTGGATCACTGTCTCTTGAGGTTTAAATCATGAAATTTTGTTGGAAAAAGACCTTCTAAGCTAGTAAAAGATATAAAAATTATACTAACATGAAAGGAATCAGCTCCAACTGGCTGTGACCTCTTTAAACTTCGAATTTTAATTCTCTTTCTGTTTAATAAAAGTGTAAAAAAAACAACAACAATAGTTCAAAAATAATAATTACATTAAACAATAATATTAAAAAATAACAACTGAAAAATAAATTACTTTTGTTTTGTTCCCCCTACGTTCCCAGTCTTCTCCCCCCCACTCAGGGAAGGATGATGTTGATCTGTAGAGAGATGAACTTCATCTTCAGGGGCTGAAGTAGCTTCCTCAATCATTGAGGCAGCATCATCTTCATCCTCGTTGATCCCAGGTATAAAGACATTGGCATCATTCAGCTCATCAGCATCAACATCATCCCCACACACTTCTGCCAGGTCGTCCATGTCTAGGTCAACTGAGACCAGCTCGGTTGACCTGCCTGATCCCCTGTAAATAAAAAGAAACATTGAAATCTAAATTTTGTTTAGCCTTTACTGAAAAAATACTTTTTGAAAAGTAAATAAATGATAGATTGTGTTCATTAATAAATATGATCAATCAAAATGCAAACTTCTGTTCTTAATGATAATCTTATCACAGGTAAGATTAAAAGTACTTTGAAATGAAATGAAACATTTTTCAACAATCTTACAAAGATTATGTTAGAATATATTATTATTAAACAATATATATATATATATTTATATCTATGCCTATATCTCTACTAATTAGCTGTACTATAAAAGTTTGACTGAAATGGTTTTGTGTTTAATAGTGCACTTTTCCAAAAGGGAAATAACTAAAGGTATTTTTTAAAATGGTAAAATAGATTTCAATTGATCTTTATTATACTTAAAGAATGTACAACCAAAGAGCTCAGCTCCCTTTATTTCCTTCATTCTTAGCATATTTTACCAACTGCAGCTAAGTAGGAAGTTAAGATGCTTTATTATTTTAGTTCACAAATATGGTATGAATGAGAGTTTGAGTTTTGAGTTTTTTGGCACATCGGCACACTTTAGGCCATGTTGTGCCCGCAATATGAATGTACAAGTAAAATCAAACTGTAGTTAGTATGTAGGCAGATGATGTAAAACATAGTTTCTGTGTCCAAAGCTTTTTTCTCCTCCCAAAAAATTAACACTCTAGGTTTAAGAAGTTTAGCACTTTAACAGTTAGCTACTTTGCCACCAGTTCTCATATAAGCTTAATGATAAGAGATTAACTCAATACTAACCCTGGGAAGTATTTACCCAGAACTGACCCTTGCTTACAAATTTTCTTCCGTGGTTGAGGCTTGTGGTCTGGCTTTGAGCTCTCGACACTTTTAACCTGTTTGAGTTATTTTAAAAAAAAGGTTAAATTGCAATGAATCAAAAACAAAAACTGAGATTTCAAAACTGTCATTAATTTGTGCATATTCAAATGAAAATTAATTTCAATATAAAATTGAGAAAAGTTTATAAAATGGTTTCAAAAGTAAAATAACTTTATGGAATGTCAAAAGATGTATTAAAACAATATTCAGTTTTAGTCATATAGGACTTATAAGCACTAAATAGCTTGTTACTTTTGTCAATAAAAGAAAAATTAAATAAAATAGACTAAGTGTTTTTCTAGGTAAAGTAAATATTCAACTGAAAAGGTCATTCCATATTCAACAAAACAATTGAATTAAAAAAATATTTAGATCTAGATTTGAGCAATAGGGCCTACTTTTTTTATAGTAACAATTTCTTTAAAAATGTCAAAACTACAGCAAATGTTTAAAAAAAGAAAAGGGAGGGGAGATAAAACCTCTTTGAAACATTGAAATATAAGAAAAAGTCACTTAATAATAATTTCAATTTTGGAAATTATTTCCATATGATATGATTTATGACTAATTTAATATTGCATCAGAAAAGTAAAGATGAGAACTTCTATATTAAAGAGCAAGAGAATCAGGAATTTCTCAATTTCTCTCCCAAATAAAAAAAAATGACACTTAAATTGTCCCAAAAGAAAGGAGATGGGAATGTGCACAGAAATCAATTCAAACTAAAATCAATGTGGGTCAAAATTATGAAATAAATTAGGAGCAAGCTCCTACACTCAATTGAATTAAATCTACACTTGTCAAATGGACCTTAAAACACCATTGAAAAATCAGATAAAATTGGCTATTTTCTAATCAAGTCTCTATTTAAAAAAAAATTCTCATAGCAAAGCCCAACTATTGACTTCTAGCTTTAATGTTTAGAGGAGATTGTAGATGTTTAAGAACTGACATCACAAAGAACAATTGCAGCTACAAGGATGTTTGTTATAAGGTTTAAATGGAAAGTTATTAATAAAATCAAACATATGGCTGTATCTTTGCACTTGACTGTATATTGTCTGGGATAGTTGACTGGTTGTTATTCTTAATGGTTGCCAAATTATTTTCTTTTTGGGCTATAATTTTACTAAATGATATGAAATAAATTATGCTCCCAATGTCTTGTTTTTAAAGTATTCTAAAAAAAACTTGTACTTTCTTCCCATTTGTCTTAGACATCTCATTTCAAATATGCTTATTTTTCTTATATTTTTGTTGAACACCTATTTTTGACTTTGATCACATGGCTGTTTCAGTTTATATTCAAGGATGTCTCAAAAGCACAAATATCAAAAAAATTCTTTCTGTATTTTAGCTTCTATCTCTTAAGTCCATCCAACTGGTATATGTTTCATTGCCATAACTATTAAATGGAAAGATCTTTTTTTTTAAAGAGAGAAAATTGACATAATTAATTTTTTAAAAGTATAGGCCTAAGCTATTGAAAGGTACAAAGTACAATCTGAGTAATTTAGAGCCCAAGTAAAAATTAGATCTATATTCCAGGAGTCACATTTACCAGATGCTATCTGCAAACAAGAACCAAACCCAATAATAAACAATAATAAAAAAAAAAGGATTTGATCATGAAATGCATTAATTTTCAATGAAATAGTTTTGACATAAAATGCTGATTAGATGAAACAAACAATAAGATAATTATAAAAATACAATGGAAATTGTATAAGGAGAAAATTGTGGGAACCTAAACCTGACTTAAATATTAAAGTGTCAAAATTATAATTTAAATAGAAGTAGGTTGAATATAGAAAATTTAAAGTTAAATAGTCAAATTACCTGGAACTATTTGTATCACTTGTTGAGACAATAAATAAATATATAAATCCTAAATAACTTTTTTGATATAAAAAAAAGCACAAATTAAAAAGTTTTTGAAATTCAGTAGCCTTGAAAAAGAAAATATAGGCCTCTAAAACAAATTAACAATTAAATAAATCTGAATCACTAACCTTTCAAACAATATATTTAGAGGGAGTGAGCTAGGAGTTTTAGTAAAAGTTTTGACAACTATAAAAAAAAGCAAAAGCTCAGGATAACCCACTAATACTGCATCGCTACAGAATGACTTAATTTAATAATCTACCTCCTCCTCGAATGAAAATCCCACTTCCTGGTCAGGTGCATTATTTTTTTTGTATGGTGAGATAAAGCAAATGCAATATAGTGAACATACAATGGTCACAGAGATAATAAAAGAGCAAAGGATAGTACAAAAGATAGTACAGCATTTATTATTTGAGCTAAGGCTAAAGGAGGATTTTAAAATAACTTTGTGCTATTTATGAATATATCTCATAGTAAAAGAAAGCAATGTGATAAAACATAATTTTTAGAAGCAAAAGTTTAAAAGTAATCTCTGCAATAATTTAAAAAAAACAAGAATTTAAAAACAGTATAGTTAATAGAAAACAAGAATGTTAAATTTCGGTTTGACATTTTTCAAAGTTATTTCAAATTGCAAAGAAATTATGTTAAAATAATATGTTAATTATAACCATCACCATGTTAGTCAAGTAAAAAGTAATACCCGCCTTGCTTCTGTTATCTCTGCTTCATCTTTGTCATCGCGTAATTTTTTGTTCACATCTCTGAATAGAATAGTATGATTACAATTGTTTAAGTAAATATTGAATGCTAAGCCCTCACGTTTAAAACTGTATATGTAAATAATGAATGGTAGACCTCTATGATAAAAACTCTTATGCAATAGTCTGCTGTACTGCTAGATTGTTTTCAGAAGTGTTTTTTTTGTATTAAAGTATTTAAGAGCTTAGCAGGCATTACTTTATTATTTTTGTATCATGATGTACACACATGCATCATATAAAGGTAATATCAAAGCTTAATTAAAGAAACAAAAACTGAATTAAAATATTCAGCAATTGTACAGTTAACTTACAAAATAAAGAATATATATTCTAACAATTTAGAATATCTTAAACAAATTATACAGATATAGAGGAGAACTACAAGTTTAATGTGTATGTTCATTCAATATTCTGTTAGCATCAACAGCTAAACCAATGCAAACAATAAATGTAGAAACACTTTTACATTTTTACAAATCATCTTACCAAATAAAGAAAGCAAATATTTACCTGATGCACAAAAGTTATCTATTGATGCTAGATTAACTAGAGATGTAAATGAAATAAGAGAAGCACTTACTTAAGGAGATCAAGCTGTTTGACTAAACTTTCTCTTTCAATTGCTATCCCCTCAGACAGCATAAGTGCAGCCCTGAACAAAATATAATAATAATTTTTTTTTTCAAAATAGCGCTATTAACAAACCTAATGTAAGCTCAAGCAACTTTGAAAGCACAACAGACATGAACTAAAGTGTTACAATGGCTAAATAATTTACTAGGTTGGTTTTAATTTTCTTCTTGAATGTAGTGAATGTTATAAAAATAAATGGTGATATTACAAAAACAAATATTAAATAGATATCTTCTAGGCTAAAATCTAAAATGATAAGAATATATTTTACCCTTTACAAATAATTAATTTAGCTATATGATAAATCATAAATGAAGAAAACATTTACTATTATTGATGATTAAACAATTTAGAAAGGTATATAGACAACTAAATATACAAATTAGCATGGTGGTCGATAGATCTTTAAGCTTTAACGTTGGGAATATACTCATTTGAAAAGTTCTACAAAGTATTTAATTTAGTTCTGTTAATTATAGCTAAACAGATTATAAAAAGAAAATAAAAAGCTACATAACATTACATACTTTATTATACTTAGACATGCAAAGTAAATTATAATAGTATTTACTATTTAAAAAAAAAAGACTTTCCAAAACTCTTCATTTTCTTTTTATATATTAAAAAGCAGAGCAATATAGTAGATATGCCTGAATATAAGTCATGCCCCAATTTCTGAAAGATAAGGAGCAAAATTATTACTACTAATATGTTCATTAAGCTTTCTACTCAATGTTCATATTATATTTCAGCCATGGATTTTAAATCTAAATCACTGTTTTGTTTTTAATTTTCAAATAAATTAAGGAGAAATATGTCTTAATTGGTAGTCTTATAAGCATCAATAGGCTCATTTAAAAATTAACATGCATAAAACATTATTAAGTGTATTTTTCAAATGCCTAGAGCCAATGTGTGGTAAATAGTTTGGTCCATTTATTTTAAACTGTAGACATTATTAAAGTCAGCATTCAATTAGCAATAAGTCACTTGTCCTGATTTATTGGTAGAAGCAAATACTAATATTAAAATGATAACTTCTAGGGTTAAGAACATTGCTATGGAGATAATTCATACAGGGAAATACTGCTAGGTAAGTGTTGTCAATCTGAGATGAACTTTAACAGATGGTTTTAAAAGCTAAAACATTTTATTAGAAATTCAATTCCACGTCAGCACAGAAAAGTTGTCTACTTATACTTTTATTAAAGACAAGAGTATTCTCTTATTCTTGTTGAGAGGAGAGAAAGTATATTTCTTCTACACTTGATTATAATGAACTCTACATATAAATAAGCATATGTAAAACTTTGCTAAAAAAAAGGTTATTATATTAATATATATATTATATCATATATGGATATAGTGATATTAGGCAAGCCATTTGATAACAATGAATTAGTTTTAGAGCAAACTCAACAGTACAACCAGGGCCGGATTTAAGTATGTGGAGGCCCAGGCAGGATTTTGGTGGAGGCCCCAACACTTTTTTAAAAGCTTTAATAAAGTTCTACTTATGAATAATACCACTTAAATGTAAAAGCATTCCATATTTTAGCAGAAATCAACATAGTACTTTGAAATTTTAATCAAATTTATAAAAAAAAACTTAATATACATATTTTAGTTTAAAAAGTGTATATTTTTAAGTTTGTGGAGGGTAAGGCCCTTGATAGATGCACTGTAGTAAATCTGGAGCTGCATTTACATATACTCTGCTACATTGTTGCCTTTCCTTGCTGATTCAGACAACCAATTCCATTATCTAATTGCACTAGTGAAGAAAGAGCACTTATACAAATTCGTTCTAGAATATCAAATAAAAAATGTGCCTCTATCTTTGTGTCTATGTATTTCATAAGGTTTTGTTTTTCTATTTGAAATTAATAGTAGTTGTGTTTTATAGCTACTTTACTTTTTATTCTTCTGTCCTGAAATGTCTCTATGTTTAGTGATTTTACTAATGGTGTTACTCTAATCAAATTTGAATATTATTTGTTATAAATCTCACTGCTCTGTTTTGTATTTGTTCTAGTTTCTTTATGCTTTCTTGAGTTAAGGGATCCCAAACAGAGTATGCATATTCTAATATTTGCCAAACAAAAGTTAAATAGCATTTTAATATTATGTTCTTGTTTGATTTGTAAAAATTTCTTTCAATAAACCCTAATGTTTTGCTTGATTTTTTTAAAAATTTCATCAATATGGGAATTCCATGATAACTTTTAATTTATTATTACACCTAGATATTATTAGTTTTTAGTCTATGTGACTTTTTTACTATTGTCACAGGATGCTTTATGTTGCCAGTATCTGTCACTGTCTTAGTTCTTCTCTCTGTGACATGCTGGGGATTCTTGTGTAGAACTAGATATTAATATTAGAGCTAAATATCTTAGAGATTCATATTATGAAGATCCTTCAATTCAAAATACAAAACTTTAATTCAGGAACTAGGAATCACTCTCAATCATACAAAATGTACAAATAAAACTGTCTCAAATGAATATCTTCTTCCAAGCTCGTTAACAAATAGATTCAAATAAATATTAATTCTACAACTGATAAAATATATGCAACTTGACTACTTGAGTTTCATCTCCAAACTGATGCTATCAAGACCGCCAAATCCTATCCCATAATTCCTTGGCAAACCCACGCTTCAATCACATGATCAGATGACGTCAGAGGTTTTTCCGTCTTTAGAATTTTCTAGCAGAAAAGGTGAGGCTAAATACTAAGGTTACATCCAAGAAGAATTAAATTTATATTCAGCTAGACTGAAACATGACAACTATGAATAAAGTAAGTAGTTCTCATTTGTTTTAGTTTTCTTGTTACTTTTAATAACTGGCATTTTTTTGGTTGGAAAGACATACTCCAATTTGATTCACATTTCTGTAATTCTTATAATTTTTAAATTTAAATTTCAGTATCTTGTGTTGTGCAATTGTCTGCAAATTATCTGACTTTTGTTCCTGAACAAAAGCAATTTGGTAGATCATTTATGTAAATTATAAACAGTAGTTGGCCTAAAACTGTTCCTTTAGGTACACCTGAGTTTACTAATATTGGTGTTGATTTGGAGCAATTTATTATTACAGTTAGTTCTCTTCCTATTAGAAAATCCTGAATCCATTGATGTAAGTAGTAAGTGTAAAGTTTCCTCTATCAGACCTTGCCGTCTATGGGGCAGATGATGTTAAGGTCATTTGTTTCTATGGCCAACAAGCAGGGTGTCATGTGGAGAGCACAACAACCAACCGCCTTTACTTTCCCCAACTAAAGTCAGGTACCCATTAGAGTTGAGTGGACTCAGGGGCACCCTAAATATCCTGAAATTTAAAATCCCAGTCTTCACAGAGATTCAAACCCAGGATCCCAGGTTCAGAAGCAAAGCACTTAACCCCTCAGCCACTGCACCCCATATCCATTTATGTAATGAACCATTAATGCTAAAGTATTTTAGTTTTTTTAATCATGACAGTGTTGCCAGCTGATGTAAGATTTAAAGTGTTGGTGGTAAAATTCTAAAAAATGTTAGGAAAAAAAAACTTAAAAGTTTCTAACAGGTCAAAATTTGGATATATTTTTATCTTTTTGTGGAGGCTCCTTCTTGTGGAGTCCCCAGGGCAGTAGCCCCGCCTGCCCTCCTTTAAATCCGGCCTTGTGTACAACCATACCCAACTCTATAAATAGATTTTTTGTTTAGTCAGCAAAATTGTCAAAGGTGGGAAAACTATCCATGACCAGTGGCACTCTCACAATATCAATTATACCTTTGACCTTTGGTCAAGCTTGATTTCTCTATTAGATGTGAAGCTTCAAATTGGACTGAAAGGTTTTTATTTTTTTTACTTCCTTCAAGAATATCTTCACATGACCTTTGGTGATAACACAACACATAAACAATGCCAAAAAGTATTTAGAAGAATTGAGCACTTTCAGAAAAAGAAAGGGATCCTTTTAAGGGGCAGACATGAACAACAGTTTAATGGAATAATTATATTTTCATGTTTTTAACAAAATTCTCATTAAAGCAAATTTTTTTTGAAGAAAACTATCTTTAACTTGAAATTTAAATAATTTATGCAAAATCTGTTTTTTATCTTTACAAAATTTCAAAGTACCTTGCTCTTTCTCTTTTTTCATCTTTTTGTTGTAATTGCATCTGTTGTATATAATTCCTTGATTCTTCTAAGTTTTCTTGAGACTGACTCAACATTTCCTCAAGTTCCTCTTTTTCCTGATCAAAAGAAAGACCATGGTTATGTTTTTTTTTTTAAAATAAGGTTTTAATGAAAATAAAATAATTATTTTAATAATTTTTTTTACTGTGTCACTCTTCAGGGTATCATCTTAAATGTCAAATTAAATTAATATTAGGAAAATTGAAAAAAGAAAATGTCTTAACACTGAATCAAAAATGATTTGATTCATATACATCTAGGTCTGTACATTCAAATGTAAAAACATTATGTTTATGCAAATATTGAATGGTGACTACAAGTGTTACATACATACTGCGGTAAGTTTTATAAAATCATTCTATGAACATATAGATTAGTGCTTTATATTACATTATAGTATAAAACTTTTATAAAACATCATGAAAATTAATATTATGTCTGCAAAAAGTGTTTTATTTCGATGAAAATATGTTCTGGTTTAAGTGTAACAAAACTTACCTTCAGAAGTCTTTCATTTTCCAATTTTGTCAATGTTTCCACTTTATTCAGCTTTTGTAATTTATGCTCAAGCTGTTCAATTTAAAAAAATCTCTCATTAGAACCAATAAATTTGTAGGACGCTGGTATAGCGTAAAGTTATTGTAAAATTTCTTAGATGAAAAAGCCCTCCATTTTACTGACTGTCTTAAAATATAAAGATAATAACAAAGAAAAAAAAAGGAAAATGAATTGTAATCTTCTTGAAGCTCTTCAAAATTGACACTAACAGTTGGGAGAAAGAGGCACTGAATAGAGCTTCATGGAGAGCAAGCATAAAGGAAGGGTCATGGATTGCAGATGGCATACACACCAGAAGTCAGAAGTAGATTAAAGGGTGAAATTGCAGCAGTGCCTGGTGATTACAGATGTTCAGCCTGTGATCGCAGCTGTTTATCAAGGATTGACCTCCTTAGTCACAAGAGAAGATGCAAATGGATAAGATCATCTCTCATGACATAAAATGCCAAAGAATCTTCTTGTATTTAATTATTATTTAATTGCCTTTCTTTTCAGACAAGAAAAGATATTCAGATTTATTAAATAAATTTCAAGTAACAAAAATGTACACACATAGCAATCCATAGTTGAAAACAATAAAAAATGCTGCACATGCTAAAAAGGTATATGATTAGAAAGTTTGGCCAAAAGATCTACAAATAGAAATTCTAATGAAAAGATGTTACTGCTAAAACTGTGTTGTACATGTACCTCTTGGTGTTTTGTCAAAATTTCATGTAGTTGTCTCTCTTTCTCCTCCAACTGTTGCTCTAATTCTGTTCTGACCTGTTTTTCTTTGGCCTTTTCCTAAAGTAAATGAAAAAAAAAAGTAATTTTTTGTTTTTGTTTTAACACCAGAGAAATAAAAAAAAATGGTAACCTATACACAGCTATGTCATACTGTTAATAAAAATTAAAAGGAAAAGCAAAGTGTAATCTGATTTATTGACATGTAATATTTTGTTTATTTATAAAAACTATACAAAATTATACCCAATGTTTTTTAAGTTGGTTTATATAAAGGCCTTACTGTCTGTAAGTAAGCAGCATTACATCCTTTTCTTTAAAATTAAACTTTGTGTTAGATAATCAAAACAAAACATTCTCAGGAGAGAGAAAAAAGTAGTAATCATATACTACTTGAAAATTGAAAAGTACCAATGAATTACTACTACTACTACTAATAATAAGGCTTATTACTAATGAATTACTAATGAAATGCTAAATGGAAGAGGATACTTATGAAATCTTAATGAAAGTTGTATGGAATCCTAAATAAAATGTGAAAAGTACTAATGAAATCCTAAATAGAAGGTAAAAAGTAGGCCTACTAAAAGAAATTCTAAATGGAAAATGAAAAGCACTGATAAAATCCTAAACAGAAGGTGAAATGTACCAATAAAATCCAAAATGAAATTTGAAAAGTACAAATGAAGTTTTAAATGAAAGTACTAATGAAATCCTTAACAAAAATGTCAAAAGTACTAATGAAAGCCAAAACAATCTTGCCTCCATCAGAATTCTTTCTCTTTCTTGTTTTATCTGCAGCTCCATTTCTTCATACAGTTTTTTCACTTCTTTCTCATGTTCATTATTTTTGCTTTGAAATAAAGTTATTCTAGGTTAGTTTTAATTTAAAGACATAAGCCCTCCCTCCAATCATTCCCACTTTCACGTTCACGCTCATTTGATTTCAGCCTAACTTTTCACTCAACCGATTCAAAGTCTCTGTGCGATTCTCTCCCCTTAAATGCAGTACAACTTTATGGTCGTCACCAAACTCTCGCTCTATACAGACCATACATAGATATAGATCTACATGGTTGTATATGTCCTACACGATAAATCTATTGAGGAATACCACAGGTCTCATTAGGTCTGTCACAGTTTGATGGATGGCATTCGTAAAGGGGGAAAGGGGAGGCTATACATACTTGACACATTGGCAACAGCGCAAGAAATGACCTGCACGACATGGCCTAAATTGTGCCGATGTGCCTAAACTCAAACTCAATTGTATGCGTGTTACTAGACAAAGAAGCGAGTCTACAGATCTAAGTCATAACGTTAAGAGACTATCGGTCGTGAGAAAATGGGATATACATACACACACTCTCCACCCCGCCACGCATACACACAAACTCATCACGACCTGATCGAAGCGACCTGATCGAAGCGCAAAGAAGCTTGTAGCTAATTAGCTTTTTACTCACAGACCTGAAACAACAAACTATATATATATATTTAGGCTAATACACTAGATCTATAAACTTTCGACTTTCAGTAACCTAGTGATGTCACATTTACAAGTAACTCCAAGAGTACATTGAATTCTGCCTACAACTGTGTTTCCTAAAATTAGTTGACTAATTTATGATTTGACTAATCACTAACACATCCTGGACCTCTTTGACAGGCAAGTAGCTAGACACATTCTCTCTCTCATTCCCATTCAATTTCTCTATGTCAATAGCAGAGTTTAAGTATTCTATTAACACGCATGACTTGATACACATATGGATACGCGTAGATTCTAGGACGTACCGGTAATTGTGTTATTTTTTAAGCAAGCGTGAATGAAATAGAATATATAAGTCTAGTTTACTCGAGATTAACATATGCATATCTGATTAAAAATATAAAACAAAACAACAAAAAAATGAAACTAATACGATATCTACACAATAATACAGATCCACTAATAGATGTAGATTCTAAATCTACCTGTTTAAAAGAAAATCACACTAATCCACAAAAGGAATAGATCTACATATTTGTTAAGAAACAACGGTAGAAGATATGTTAGTTGAAATTCTAACAAGTGTACCTTCCTTGCAAGCCTTTCTATTTCTATATTACTTATCGCCCCAACCCGGTTGTAAGTGCGATCATACACAACGAATATCTACATAAGGCCAATTGTTGAACCTACAGCACATTAAAGGTCGCTGTATTAAGGAACATAATTCAGGGGGTGACCTAGATTCAGCTGAAGTGGCTAGACACTAGTCTCGGATATGGAAAAAAAAAACACTAGGCGATCTGGCTAACGTCTGTATATGAATACACAAGATCTCAATGTGCACTTTATGCAACGGATGGCTCCTACTAGCACCACGTGTGTGTGTGTGTGTGTGTTGGTTTTGTTGAGTGTGTTGGTGATGACATAAGAACTGAGAGAGAGAGAGAGAGAGAGAGAGAGAGAGAGATGGTTAGTTAGAGAGTGAGAATGTGTAAGCCTTTTAAAACCTGCCAGATCCATATTATAATTTAGCTTTATTGGAGTACGTCTTTAGGTTTAAGTCTTAAAGTCTAATAACAAAATTGGAAGGTCACGACAATGACCAGTCATCAGAACTTGTCTTAAACGTAACACAAGCCCAGTCGTCTCAGGGCTCTAAAAGCTTTTCTGTCCCAATCTGTACATCTAAAGAACCGGAGGTCCAGTCTATTGTTAATACCCTAGTCAACTTGCAAGTTTTGAGTAGCAAGTGATTAGTAGACAATTTTATTAGTTTTATTCTCAGACTACTTTAGTAGTTTTATTCACATTACTCATTACCGCAGAGTCGTAGCTAGGGTGGGGGAGGAGGGGGAGAATTTGAAAATCCCCACCAGGGCCCCCACTTGAGGAAGGCCCTCAAATGAGTGTTTTTACATTAAATGTTACATAAACTTACTAAATAAATCGATTCCAGTCCTGAGAGAGTGAGGGTAATCAAGTTTGTGATACACTTAAATTTTATAGTTGAACCACTCTTCCTGTATTGTTCCCTGATAACTACCAAGTTTATGTTTTTCATTTCCACTTTTTCCCTTTAAAAGTAATTTCTTTCCAGTGCTTATCTGACAACGTGTTTGATTAATGCAAGCTATTTGATATAGCTGTCATGTCAAATGTTTGAGGCTATAGTCATAGAATGGTTAATATGAATCAGCAAAAAGTATTGAATAAAACCAGTTCACAGGCAGGCCGAACAATGATATATATTTTATCATTTTTAATTTCAAGAACTATATAATTTATTCTGGTTATAGTAATTCGTACAAATTTATAGCCCATTTAAAAAAAAATTAAACACAATAAAAGAAACACCAGAACTGACAGTAACATTTCATGTTTTGATTGAAATGTTGAGAATCGCTGATGTTGCCAGTACAATGACTTTTATTAAGTTCGTCCACATTGGTTGGATGATGACCAATTTTGTTATCCAGGGGGCTTAGTAATGTTAATATCCTGCAGTAACTGAGTGACACCTATTTATCAAATGTAATACCCAGATAAATTATCTAGACTGTGCCAAGAAACCATTCAATGTACTACCTCAACAGAGCTGCCTCTAGTGACTGAAAGTCCACCTTAGATCTCTTGATGTCACTGGCCACACGCGCAATGAACTCTTCAAAAGTACTGGCCATGTCCGGCTCTTCGTGGTGAAGTTTTTGCCACATCGCTTTGATAATGTCCTCGCTACAAGAAGAGTTTGAAACACAATGACAAACAAGACGTTTATTAACCAGAAACTAATGGGACATTTTGCTCACTTGCCTCCTCACCATCCCATCTCTCTCTCCCTAGGACTCTCTTCCTCTCTCCCTTCATCCACCACCCTTTTACTCTCCCTCTTGCTCTCCCCTCTTTCCCTATACCACTATCTCTCCCTCCACCACCCACTCCCTTTATCTATTTTTCCGTTTCACTCTCCTCCCTCCTCTCCTCTATTCCTCCATTTTGTTCCCTTCCTCTTTCCCACCACCACATCCCTCCCTCTTGCTCATCCCTCTTTCCTTATCCCACTCCCTTTAGCTATCTTTCCGTTTCACTCTCCTCCCTCCTCTCCACCTACCTCTCACTCTCTCTCTCTGTCACTACTTGTTCCACAACAAAGAGTCTACATCAGAATCTAAAGAGGGAACTCTCAATCAAGATGGAGAACTGTTCTCGTGCAATGGTAAAACTTTTCATCCGCTCTTAGTTTATACACAAAACTTTCATTTTAATGTTTTTGTTCTACATTTACATTCAGAACTTCAGGAGAAGATCTTAAAGGAGAGGATCTTAAGTTTAGGAGAGGATCTTAATTTTGGGGAGATTTCTGTTATAATTTTAATGAAGTGTTTTCAGAGATTGGAACGATCCTCTTAATTCTCTCTCTCTCTCGTCTTTTAGTATTTTTTCTGTCACTCTTTAAGCCCTTCACAAATTTCGACGCCATCTTTGTTTCTCCTTCATTCTCTTTGAAAGGTATTCTTTATCATAATAATCACCATTTCTAGCCTTCAAAACCCAGAAGCCAAACTGCCGTCTTAACTGTACGTGATATTATACAAGTTGTCCTACTTTTATAATACATTAATAATATTCGCAAAATCAACTGAGCTGGCATATTTTCTCGATTTTCTTATATGGCGAAACAAATATATAGGCCTAGCTAGCTTATGGTGTATCCAGGTGAGAGAATAAAGCCAGTGTTGTTAAGCTGTTTTTCAAAAGTTATATGGTAATTTTTGTGCAGTTTTTAGCACTGCAGAATCAAATTGTGTAAGCTACTTCATTTGTAGTTGAATATCAATGGGTGGCAACATTGAAATTAAATTTAGCTTTAACATTACTTATTTTATCGTGGAAATTTTACTGTATTGGCTAACAGAAAACACCCACATTCAAATTGTCTATATCTTCTAATTAAAACCCAGTAGATTGTTTATTCTCTACCCAGATCTACCCACTCTTGAAATACATGGACAGCGCCGATGTGATGCAACATTTCTTTAAAATGTTTCTCTTCCAAAGCAGGGTCTGCAACTCCAGCCTCACCCTCGTACAACGTAGTCTCCTTCAGAGAGAAAATAAAAAGAAATTGTCAATGCAAGGGAGACAATCAAAAGATTAATATTTCGTGTAAATTATTAGAGTTTCTTCCCTTTATCTTTTTTTTTTTTCTTCTTCTTGAAACTGTCAGGTAGATTTGGGCCTTCGGCTCTTGGAACATCAGGTCAGCAAAAGTGAACAAGATCTCCCTCTCACCGGCCAGAATATCTACCAAGCGGTGCAATCTACCAAGGTTCTCGTCCCCCAAAATACTCATCAAAACGTTAAACCTATCAATTTTTGTTTGTTTGTTTGTCTTTTCCGCTTTGAGCATGATTACGTTTTCTTCTGTTACACTCTCTTCACGGGTGGATGGTCGGAAGGAAATTCTCGAAAATGGCAGAGAAGTTGATGGAGCATGACGCTAATAACGAAAACGTCGTGGGTTCGATCCCTAAATCGATCCAATCTGTTTTTATTTTAAAATAAAGTAGGAATCGATTGTTTTTGTTTACATTTCTATTCTACTTGTTTTCAATTGTGTGCATGTAACGCTTAAAAGCCGAACTTATGAACTGAGTTTTACTTACCATGTCATGTTTATTCATAATTTGTTAACTTCAAACCATCATTTATGTTTCATTAGTTTAATTACTACTACTAGCTATCTCTACGTTATTTATTAATGTCGTCTTATTGTATAGTTAGAGATACATGCAATTTAAATTAAGGTCTTTGTCTTTGTGAGAAGCCCCGGGCTGTAATTATGTGTTAACCCTAAATATAGAATTATTTGTGAGAACTATTATGGGAATGTAGGCGAGGTCTGGGTGTGGGCGTGTAATCACGTGACCCTGGGTGGCGATGCGGGAATAGATAACTATACTGGTTTGAACGCTCTTTTTTTCCCCATAGAGTGAGGGATGGCAAAGCAGATGTAAGCTTGGTAGACCTGGTCGCTGCTTATTATAGGGTTGGGGTCAATGATTCGAATCCCCGTCTGGGTCTATTTATGTTTCGCCCCATTTTCTTCACCTTCTTCTCTTAATAACATTGGTACCTTGGTGCTGCTATTATTCTATGTCACATGTCATGTTTTTTTTTTATAATTTTTTCAGCGTAACCTTGACAACGAGGAGACAGGGTCCTAGGTGAAATATCAACATAGATTTAGATTTTTAGATCTAGTTCTAGGAAGGCAAAACAATGCTCACCTCATTCTCCTCGTCATAGTGTTCCCGGGAAGCAGACGGTGATCGTATGCCAAGAAAACTTCCTGTAAAAGAAATTGATAATCTCTCTACAAAACAAAGAAAAATTGATTTCGTAAAGTTGATTTCGGACTGAGTCTGTGATTGGGCACTTCAAAATTCAAATCATTTTGCCTAAATAATTTTAATGATATCTCCTTTAACAATGATCAGAAGTATCCAATCACAGAAAGTTACACTCTGTGTTCAGTTTTAGAACATGTAACCGGAGGAACCTAAGTACAGTAACAATAATTCAATTTATAGAGTGCTGTTGATAAAGCATAAGTAAAGTATCCTTTTCAGACAATGCGATCTATAGGGAAACATGGTTCAAACCCCCCCCCCCCCCCGAAATGAAATCCCCCCCTTCGTTTAAAACCCCCTACCAGGGGGGTTCGAGTTTAAAATCACCTACCAGGGGGGTTTGAGTTTAAAACCCCCCTACCAGGGGTTTTCGCAGTTAAATTCCCCTCTTCTATAAAACAAAACAAAAAATGCAAACGACAATCCCCCAAATTTCACGAGCACAGTTAAGAAAGATTTTGATTTTCAAATCCCCTCCAAAATTTACGATACCCCCTCTTCAATATGAAAAAAATAAAATTACTCACTCAAAATTCTATGAGCTTACCCAAAGGGGTTTTGAGTTAACCCCCACCCCCTCTTCAGTAGGGTTTGAAGCTAAAAAATACCTCTTCAATACCCTGTATAAAAAAACGCAAATTACGCTCTCAAAATGTTATTAGAGTAGCTAAATGGGTTTTGACTCAGTTTTGAATTTAAACCCCCCTTCAGCGGGGTTTGAAGCTAAATATACCTCTTCAATATGAAAAAAAAAGCAAATTATGCACTCAAAATATTATGAGCGTAGCTAAATGGATTTTGACACAGTTTTGAGTTTAAACCCCACTTCAGCGGGATTTGAAGGTAAAAATTACCTCTTTAATATTAAAAACAAAGCAAATTATACACTCAACATGTTATGAGTGTATTCAAAGGGGTTTTGAGTTTAAACTCCCCCCCCCCCAGTGGAGTTTGAAGCTAAAAAATGCCTCTTCAATTTAAAAAAAAGAAAATTACACACTAAAATTATTTGAGCATAGCCAAGACAATTGAGGGTTTTGATTTTAAATCCCTCTCCTACAGATGGCTTTTTTTTTTTTAGAGTTTAAAACCCCTCCATATGGTTTTGAGTTTAAAATCCCCCTACAGAGCGTTTTGAGGTGGAAAACATCTATCTTCAATATTATTCTAAAGCAAACTACAGTTACTATATTCTATGACCGTAGCTAAATGGAGTTTTGAATTTAAAAAAAACATAACTCCAGAGATTTTTTAGTTTAAAACCCCCAACAGATGATTTTGACGATAAAATTCCCTTTTCGATATAAAATCTAAAGCAAACTACAGTCACCTAATTCCAACAGCGTATTCAAGAGGTTACACATTTCTACCAATGGCGGGGCTCCATTAATAAATTGCAGTGAAAAGTCATCTGTCGAAATTGAAAAACACTAAATGTGGCTCAACAAAGATGGCTAAGACAGATTTTAGGAGTCAGTTATAGAGATCGGGTCTAAATCAAGGAAATCCTATGCTGAACTGGGAGTCAACCCCTTAGTAAGATTGTGACAGAGCGTCGCATAAGGTTTGTGGGGCATGTTCTCCGACAAAATGAATTACGCATACGAAGAGTTGCGATGACATCCAAGTACAACTTGGCGCCACACATTCATGGAGGTCCTTAGAGCATGTGGAAAGAGGCTTCAGACATTACCAGTGACAGATTTTTGTGGAAACAGCTATACGGCAAATGCGCCGAACGGCGCGGGAGGGTCTAAGTCAGTAAGAATAGCGCATTAGGTTTTTGAAATAGTAGATACCTCAGAATATGCATTTTGTTGGCTTTCAATATCAGATATAGTGCTTGGCGGCGGGGCTCCGCCCCGCGCTAGGGGAGCTCCTATCGCTCCCCCAGACCTCTTGCTGGCAATGGCAGTGAGTCTACAATTTTCCCACTTCAGGATGAACATATTCTAGGGCCCAATAAACGTCTTTCGAAAGAATGTAATAAAGATTATGTACACACACGCACACATACATACATATAAATATATTTTTTCGCGAGGAGGGGGGGTCGGGGGGAAGAAAAAAATCCACCCCCCCCCCCGAAATAAATCCTGGTTACGCCCATGTTAGGGAAGATGATGTAATGATCATCTGTTTTTTTAGCACGCGGTTAATGACCAACCTTTTTACTTTCCCCAACTAATGTCAGGAGCACAGTAGAATTGGGCGCGTCTTAAGAATCCCGAAATTAAAAAATCCCAGAGTCTGCACCAAGATTCGAACATGGGACTCCTAGGTTCGGAAGTGAAAAATCAGGCCCACTGTTGTAGGATAATGGGATTAAAGGAAACAGCATAAAGCATTATGTAGGATAATGGGATTAAAGGAAACAGCATAAAGCATTATGTAGGATAATGGGATTAAAGGAAACAGCATAAACCAGAGGTTTTCAGAGATTTTAGGTCTGGAATGTAATAATCTTCATTTTTAAAGGAATTCTAGATCTGGAATATAATAATCTTTATTCCTGGAGGAATTTTAGGTCTGGAATGTAATAATCATTTTTTTCTGAAGGAACTTTAGGTCTGGAATGTAATAATCTCCATTTCTGAAGGAATTTAAGGTCTGGGATGTGATAATCTACATTTATGAAAGAACGTTGAAACTTATAGGTCAAAGTTTAAAGTCGATCGGAAGCGAGTTCCAAAAAGAAAAAAAGAAGGTAAAAAGTGGGCTCACGACAGCAGCTGACACAAAATAAAAGACAGTGGCAATAATTAAAGCTTTTGACATTTTGTTGAAAATGCAATGTCATTTATTTACAAGTCTGCTAGCATAGAGTGTTAGCCAGTTATTTTTTATTGTTTTTTTTTTTAAATATTTTAAAAGCCTTTTTCATGTCATCTAAGTTCCTTTTAGTTTGCATTTATCTTGAACTTATATTAGTATATAATTACATTTGTGTTAAAATATGTGTTTAATGTTAGGGCCATAAGGGTAGAGAGTTTAGTGCGCTGAGCTAAAATTCTTGGGCTCAAATTCTAGTGGATCTGAGATATTAAATCTGGATTAGAGAAGTTTCCCAGCCATGTCAGGTCTAAGTCTAACCATCTCTAAGTGTTACTTAGAATGTGTTGGTACAGTTCAGCGTTATGTTAGTCACACAACACCATGACAAATAGTGATCAGAAACCAGGCAACATTAGGTGAATTAAATGAATTAAAAAAAAAAAGAAAAATGTCTTTTCCTCTATCTCAAAAGTAGAAGTATGAAGAAAACACATTCATCGCCTCTTTAACTGGACATATATTACACAATTCCTTGAATGTATTAGACTTCTATATACAGGCTGGGCCTTTTCAAAGTAGCTATTTTAAAAAGTGACAGAATGAACAACATCCGAATTAATGGCTGTGTTTTTGAAAACAGATGTGTACAGAAAATGATTTCTTCTTTGAGATCCAGCATCTTTACACATCTATTGATTAGTTATTACCACAAGCGTTACTCTGTTCATAGTGACGTCAGCAAGCTCTTTTTACATTTTTCTTCTACAACCGTGATGCTATCCTCAGCCCATTCCTATGATATTTCCATACGTTTTATTTCGGTAACATGAAGCTGCTTATGTTGTGTCACACATCAGAGTGATGACCTTGACAATGTCTCAAACCTGTGATATCGCTAGACGAAGAACGTTTTCTAAAAAAAAAAAAGTCTGACTTCACCTTGGCACACGTCTACATTATATTTAGTGCCTTTATTTGTAGAAAAAAAAATGATCTTAATATTGGCCCGTTGCACATGACGATCAATGCTATACGATCAATGCTATACTAAGCGCCTATCTAGTGTTAAAATTGTTTTTCTTTATATCTAGATATAATTCTAGTATTAAAACATTACAACTTGAAAAGAAATAGATTTTAGATATAGCGAGATCAATATTATTAAATTATTGACCAACAATGATGGTCCCTTCACCTATATGCATCAAAGTCCTGGACCCTATATTCCCGCCACATCAAAAAGCTCAACTCCTTCCGCCTACGCTGTCTAAAGAAAATTCTACAGTTGTCTTACGTGACAGTACAAAGGTTCCCATTTCGATGAACGGGACATGTAGTCCGCATGCCAGACAATCGCCTTCCCAGACGACTTCTGTACGGGGAGCTGTGTGCAGGAAAGCGCTCCCAGGGGGGTCAATACAAGCGCAACAAAAAGGCACCCTTAAGAGCTCCTTCAAGGAGTGTGATATTGACATTCACGGCTGGGAAGTACTAGCTCTCGATCGCTCCTCATGGCGTGGAAGAGTGGCCAGCGTGAAAGAGCGCCGAACCAACAAAAAGCTGAGAGCAGAAGCAGGCCTATCTGCAATTGACCATACCTACCCATGCCACGTATGCGGCCGGCTTTTTTAAAGCGAGAATTTGATTTTACAGTCATCTTCGAGTTCATAGGATATGAGAATTTGATTTTACAGTCATCTTCGAGTTCATAGGATATGAGAAATTGATTTTACAGTCATCTTCGAGTTCATAGGATATGAGAATGTGATTTTACAGTCATCTTCGAGTTCATAGGATATGAGAAATTGATTTTACAGTCATCTTCGAGTTCATAGGATATGAGAATTTGATTTTACAGTCATCTTCGAGTTCATAGGATATGAGAAATTGATTTTACAGTCATCTTCGAGTTCATAGGATATGAGAATTTGATCATCTACCATCACGAAGGAGGGGCTATATTAACAATTAAATTATTACTTATTATCTAGATCTGCTTTTGAATTATTTTTTTAAAAATAATAACTCAAAAGTATGCTGGGAAGGATTAAAGAAAATAACAGGCTGCGCCTAAAGACGAGAACGACTTTCAGTGGATGATGAGGAGAAATTCGCCAATGAACTAAATGAGTTTTATTCTCGTTTCGATAAAGAAGATTTTGTTGACCCACAGAAAGAAATTTTCAACACTCTGACCAAAGAAAAACAAGAACCTTACGTCAATTTTGTAACTGAAGATGATGTGACCTTATTGTTTAAAAGAGTAAACGTAACAAAAGCTTCTGGACCAGATATAATTAGTGGCAAGCTGATCAAGCGGAACAAATCTCTTTTATCTTCTCTCACATCTTTAACTACTCGTTGCAAACGTACGTAATTCCACACATCTGGAAAACTTCAGAGATCGTACCAGTACCAAAGAAACCAAAAATAGATAGCTTAAATGATTTCCGCCCAGTAGCAGTAACACCTATAGTTATGATATGTTTTGAAAAATATATGCTTAAACAACTTGTAGCAAAAGTCAATAACAGCCTAGAGCCTCACCAATTGGCTTATAAAGCAGCCAGGGGAACTGAGGATGCAATTATATTGTTTTTGGACATGCTTTATAAGCATCTCGATACACCCAAAATCCTCTTCGTAGATTTCTCCTCGGCTTTCAATACCATACAGCCACATCTAATGATAAACAAACTGAGTAACTTAAATGTAAGCCCTTACGTACAAGCTTGGGTTCCAAACGTTTAAACCCAACGTCCTCAGTCAACAACGCCAAATCGTCAACTTGCTCCACAAGGTTGTGTGCTTTCTCCTGTACTGCATATTTCTTCACACTAATGATATAAGAAGCATCTATGACTCAGTTATCAGAAGACGAAACTCAGTATCGAAGCTCGATAGAAGAGTTTACAAACTGGTGCACTGACAACTTTCTAGAACTGAATGTCACAAAAACTAAAGAACTTATTTTGATTTCAGAAACAAAAAACACACGATACACGAACTGCAGATAAACACTACATCTATAGAACAAGTGGAGGCATCTAAATAAATACTACATCTATAGAACAAGTGAAGGCATATAAATAAACACTACATCTATAGAACAAGTGGAGGCATCTAAATAAATACTACATCTATAGAACAAGTGGAGGCATCTAAATAAATACTACATCTATAGAACAAGTGAAAGCATATAAATAAACACTTCATCTATAGAACAAGTGAAGGCATATAAATAAACACTACATCTATAGAACAAGTGAAGGCATATAAATAAAAACTACATCTATAGAACAAGTGAAGGCATATAAATAAACACTACATCTATAGAACAATTGAAGGCATATAAATAAACACTACATCTATAGAACAATTGAAGGCATATAAATAAACACTACATCTATAGAACAAGTGAAGGCATATAAATAATCTAGGCGTTATCATTGATAACAAGATCTCATGGGAAGGGACCACCTTGGAACTCTGATAAAGAAAACAGCCCATAGACATTTTTTTCTATACAAACTCAATAGCTTTAAACTAAATAAGAAGATCCTAGATACTTTTTACGGCGCGACTATACAAAATCTGCTAACATACGGAATAACTTGTTGGCAAGGTAACACTTCATCTAAACTGTTGCGCCGTCTAGAAAACATCATAAAAAGGGCATCAAAAATTACACGCACAACATTGCCACATTTAAAGGAACTTTTTGAACAAAAGTGTCTAAGAAAAATCGAAAAAATCATGAAAGACAACGGCCACCCGCTCCGTCAGAACTACGTCAGGTCGTCGCGAAGTGGGAGACTGCTGTCAATCAAAACAAGAACAGAGCGGTACAAAAACTCGTTCGTTCCTTATTCGGTCAGACTATATCAACGCCACGTTGATCAGGAAACATGAAAAGGACCAAGATACCTGTGTGTAATCGCTGAATGAACTCTTTATGTTGTGTCTGTTCTATTTATGTGTATGTTTCTGTTGTCTTGTCTTTATATGAGAAATGAGTCCTTGTAATCACAGCGAATTTCCATGCCCATGGGGATCAAAAAAACAATCTTAGTCTTAGTCTTTTATTTGCAAAATTTAGGCTACATTTAATTTAAGCATTGTTGAATTACTCTCCCCCATGACGATCTTGGACTTTGTGGTAATTTACACCAATTTGTTGGTCGTTAGACTCTAAAAACCAAATGTTATAATTAGATCTGACTTACCGAATCCCTCCGTGAATTCTTCTAGTGTTAAAAATCCATTTCCATCATTATCCAGTGAGTCAAATACAACTTCTAGTTGGTCGGGAGAAACGGGAAGTTCCGCTCTCAGCCTTTGCATATCTGATTTATTTATAAATCCTTTTTCTTCCTTGTCACATAAACGAAACAGTTCCTAAGTGTACAAATAAAAACAATAACTCCATTTTAAAAGAAATAAAACACACTTAACTCCAAGTACAATTGTTTCATTCATAGATTAGAAGTGTCAGGCAGAATGTTAAATTACTAGAGAGTCTCTAAGATGTTTAAATGTTAAATGACCAGTGTGTTATGTAGATGTCTAATGTTAGATGACCAGTGTGTTATTACATTAATATGTCTAAATGTTAAATGACCAGTGTGTTATGACATGAATATGTCTATATGTTAAATGGCCAGTGTGTTATGTAGATATCTAAATGTTAAATGACCAGTGTGTTATGTCATGAAGATATCTAAATGTTAAACTGAGACATCTGCTAAATGGATAGGCTATAACAGTTGAAACTAAATACAACCTACTCCAGCTTTCTGTGCCATCAACTCCTGCATGCTATCCAACATGTCCTGGTTGGGTTCTGTCATCATGTCAGGCATGTTCTCTGATAGGTCAAGGTTAGGCTCAATCGTGCCATCACCATTCAAAGACTTCTCTAATGAGTCCATCTTGGCTCTATTCCAGGAGAGAAAAAAAAAAGACTGCATTAAACACACGTGACCTAATTAGCTACAGATAGTGCCAGAGTTATAAGTTTTCATTTCAGTTTATTTACTGTTGCATTTGTCACCACAAGCAAAGGGGCATAACTGTAGTCTCGTGTGTTATTGGTCCTAGCTCATAATGTAACGAGACACAATAAACAATCGTCTATTTGTCACCCTATTAGAAAATAATAATAAGGCTTGTCTTCGAGTCCGAAGATTAGTGAGGAATGCAGTATTTTCCGTGGCTGCCTAGCCAGACGGTTATCATCTTCCCTTGAAAGTGAGGCGTCATTTGATAATATATTACCCAGATATGTGAAGTGGTCTACCACGTTAAGGGTCTGTCCGTTTACGGTGATCTTTGGGCTGAGTAGGCTTTATTGGGTGACTTCTGGAACATGACTTCTGTTTTCCCGAGGTTTATAGATAGACCGAAAGAGGCAGCAGCGTATGAAAATTCGTTGACCACGTTCTGGAGATCATGTTCATTGTGAGCTAGCAGGGCGCAATCATCGGTATAGAGAAGCTCCGTTATGACCATCTCCTGTGTTTTTTGTATAGGATAGTAGACGTCGAAGATTGAACACATATTATTATTAGACCAATTATTATATTATTTTTATGTAAGACTCGTGTTTAAGTATAAAATGAAAAGAAAAGTATTAATACACTTTAGTCAACAAAATGAACAAAATATTTAATATTATGTACATTATAATTACAAAGCTTTAATCAACTCACTCTGTCTGTCTGGTAACCAGTTTGTGCACGTTATTTCTCCCACACCCAATCTCGGATGAAGGTGACATTTTGCACAATTATTTTCTTTTATCTGACAAAACAAAAATCAATTAAAAAAACTAACCAATTAGTTAATTAACAATTGGTAATTAATTATTTTGTTTGTTATATCGAGCAAGTGAAAGAAATTGTAATTGACTGAAGCGGTGGTATAAGCTGTTACTTTTGCATCAACTTTCAACAATACACAACCTTTATGTTAATGCTGACTAATGCAACAGTAACGTCTGTACTTTATAAGATAAGATAATAAATCTTGCTCGTGTGTTTCAACTAGCACGCGAAGCCTGGTTATGGTCAAAGTATTTAAGATATCACGTTTTTGTAATATTTATAACTAAAACAACAGCGTTACTATAACAACAGAAACACAACATCGGCGAGTGTACATAATCTTACGTAGCTCTCTTCCCCTGCAAGGAAATGTTTTCCTCTTGGAGTCTCTACTACGTTTTAAATCACATTTGACGTCATTCATCTGTCGCACGTGCACATTCAAAAGTTGGACCGTTGAAAGATGTGGCATCATCTGCACCCACGCAGGCACGACATGGCCTAAATTGTGCCGATGTGCCTAAAATCAAAATCAAATCAAATCTGCACCCACACAAGCAAGATCTCAGGCTTTAAGAACAAAACTATTTCCTATAGAGATCTAGAGGGAGTGAACTCGTTTTAACATCTGTCGTATTGATTCTTGTGTAGTTATTGAACATCTTGACTACACACCGACGCGACTGCCTGACAGATTTAGCAGTTTTACAAGTCAATAGAGTTTAGTAAAAGTAAAAAAAAATTGGAGTTAGTTACATAGACTCCCATAGTGCTAAGTTATTGCAACATCATGTTTCATTAGAACACATCAGCATGGCACACACATACTGAATTATATAACATACATATAGCAAAAAAAAGTAAAGTTCCCCTTTCAGATCTTGCTATCTATAGGGCAGATAATGATAAGATCTTCTGTTTCTATGACCCACAGTTAACGAGGGTGTCATATGGCCAACACAACGACCAACCGCCTTTACTTTTCCCCAGCTAATGTCAGGTACCCATTAGAGCTGGATAAAGGCACAAAGTCTTATAAACCTTTCTTCCCTGGTGCCATTACGACATGGGACATGCTACCTGAATCATCCAGGAGAAACCAATAACTTGGTAGAGAGTATAAGCTTCTTATTAACATGCACGACACTAGATTGGCCCATGGATACGCATATTGTCGGTGCGTAGATTATGGCATTCTAGCACCAATGTGTATTAAGTGCACAATTTGTGAACGCACTTTCTTTTTGTTGCCTTGCTTGTAAGCTGATGGAGTGTTTTTGTTATGCTGGTGTAACGTTTGTTGAGATTCTTCTGTGTTCCCCTGTTTAGGGTGAGTATCTAAGGCATAAATGCGTTTCGCAGTTGTTTTGATGCCATAGTGATAGTATACTAGACTTTTTTAGTTTGTCTTTACTTTGTCTTTACAGGGAGTTAGTTTGGGATTGGAAGTCTACGCTGGTGACTAGAGACAGCAGTGTGTTGTGTTGTGGTTTTCGAACATTAATGTGTACGTTGTGGGACAGCAAGCTGTAGAATTATTATTTAATTAATAGATCCACAGTATTATAATGTTCATCATAACTTAAAGTCCTATCATTAAACATTTACATTGTCAACAGTGAGTCACTTATTTATTGCAAGCACGAAGGTGCCTGGTTGAATGTCAGGGGCCCGGGCAAACGAGCTAAGGCCTTAACATAACCCTGACACATATAAGTAGATATCTTCTATATTGTATAAATGTCTGTAATTTATAAGATAGATAAGAAGTGTCAATTACCAAGGTACAGCACTAGCAATAGGATAACGAAAGGGGAAAAGACGCTATTGGTTTTGTGTGAAATGTCTGTCCGTCCCGTTTAGATCTCGTTAACTAGAAAACATAGTGAAAATCCGACATCATAATATTTTAGTCCATTCAAAGTTCTGATGCAGCGGCTACTTTTTTCTTTTCTAAAAGCGAAAATATCTAATTTTTTTATATCACTTATGCAAACAGTTTTTTCATAAAAATACAACACTTTTACAACTATTCACTATTAATAGTAACACACGAGAGGCTCTTTAGTAGGGGAGAGAACATATTGCCATATTTTGAACACATTTATGCAAATGGTTTTAGGCTTTTTGTTTAAAATATTTTTTTTCTCATTTGTATTGCTACGTTATTTAAGTTCTGTCCTACTAATTACTAGATTTACGCAAAAATAATGTTTTTTAAAGAGAAAAAATCTATTTAAGATGCATATAAGTTGGGCATAATTTAAAACAACAATTAATTAGTAGGTTTTCATATTATCGCGTGAACTGCAACGCGATAGTCCACAACAGTGCTTATAACTTAGAGGATTTGAATAAGAGATTGGCCCTTTTCAAAACAATTAGATCAATTAGATATTCACTATAAGACATCAGTTAGGCCAGGTTCACATCTAGCTTCACATTCACTTTCACAATTACTTTGGTCTGCTGGACCGCTGGGGCACCACATAAGATCTGTTAACCTTCTCTCTCCAGCCTTCTCTGTCATTTGTCTTTGATATAATTTCATTCTGATAATATTGAAACCTGCCTTTTTACCTACCTGGGTGGACCACTTCGGGGGCCGATTTTGAGTTTGTGTTTCCACACAAACTGTCTTTGTAACCTTGTTGTTGTTTTTTTTGCATATATCTATTACTAGTTTAATGTAGCACGAAACTCGGGGGGGGGGGGGGAGAATATTTTATTGCTGGAAAGAAAAAAAAAACACTTGTGATCAAGAGTCTCATTAGTTGGACGAAGTAGCGTCTCTTTGTATTTCAAAAGCAGATATCAAAACTTTGTAATAACAATAAAATAAACTTTCTATGATTGGTCTAGATCTCTGTCTTCTGAAGTTTGAACGTACAATGCTAATGAAAATAAACTTTCTATGATTGGTCTAGATCTCTGTCTTCTGAAGTTTGAACGTACAATGCTAATGAAAATAAACTTTCTATGATTGGTCTAGATCTCTGTCTTCTGAAGTTTGAACGTACAATGCTAATGAAAATCTCAGATGAATAAAAATGCTCAATGTCATTATCCCTCTAGGAAAGTAAAAAAAATATATGTAAACAGTTGGACAATTACATCACATGTCCAGGAGACGGACAGAAAAACTTTACTTACTTTTAACACTTAATTATCACAGCAAATTAATACGACATGAGAACAAAGTCCAGAGGATTGAAGTGTAGGAAATGACCAGCTTGGAGACAAAGACACGTTTTCACTCCTTTAACTACGACAATGAAATCACAACATCCTTCGGACTAGTCGGTTAATGAGCAGCATCTGCAACATGTGTTGCCTTTGAAGGGGCGTCGACGTAGAAAACTTAATCTTACTCACTCCATCGATCCTCCCCCCCTTTCCTCGGCTCGTGCACTCCCCTACCCGCCCCCGATCATACATTCTGCTTATAAACACCCAGTTTGAGGTCACCAGTAAATATGGCATGTTTGATGCATTCACGACAGTTTATATTCGCTTGGACTCACATTTGTTGATTTACTTAGCTATAGGACAGAAGTCGAGGTCGAGGGGGGTTCAGACGCAATCTGAAACCTGTTTTTACAGCCCTCGCGGTCTATTGTGTTTGTACTGTTTGTCCATCAGTCTAACACGCAATAAATCATATATTAAAGAGTTATTAAAAGTGTATTTTATAACCTCCTTCAGTCGCGAAACGACTATCATCTCATAGAAATGAGAGGAATGCCTGGCATAAGCTATGGCCAGAACGATGTCTCCCACACGACTAGTCCTGCCCTCTCAACAAAGCTAATCTATCCAAAGGGACGGCAGATGCCTGGTGTTAGCGGCGTCGCAGGCTCTGCCAGGGTTTAGCACTGTGTGCTGCAAACTGCTTAAGAGTTGCCGCCTAGCCGAATTCTATTTTTTCCTCAGAGTTGACTCTCAAAGCCTTTCCAATGTTTGGGCATAGCTGCAAGGCAGCAGAGGTTTGAATTCAGAGTTTTCCTTCTCCTAGGTGGGTAACTAGCCATGGCTAACGAGATCTTCATGCCCGAAGTTTACTGGTTTAGGCACCAGTTACTCGCCTTAGCCCCTTCTCCTGTCAGTGAAAACAGTTCCGTTGGACTCAATATCTGAGCCACACATCCCCCCGTCGTTCTGTGGGAAATTCGGACTAGAATATAGATTATCTTCCAATTTGAAGGAACATACAAAACATGTCAAACATTTTACAAGAAAAAACTTTTAACAACATTGAATGAAAATTTCCGCTTTTAGACCTTGCGATCTTTGGGTCAGATGATGTAAACGTCATCTGTTTCTATGACCCACGATTAACGAGGGTGTCATGTAGCCAGCACAACGACCTTTACTTTTCCCTAACTAATGTCATGTACCCATTTTAGCTGGGTAGACTCAGAGAAAAATCCCAGTCTTCACCAGGATTCGAACCCAGGACCGAAGTCAGGCGCTTTACAGCTCAACCATCGCGCCTCCAACGACATTGCTTTTGACTCATGCCTATGAAAAAAGGTGTGCGCTATTAGTAGGACTTGAAATTAAAGTCATATAGTGGTTTCAATGCTGCATCCTTAACAGATTGAGAGGCCAGTTACACTCTGAAGTCATTACATTGCTACACTCAACAAGGAGAAATAAATGTTTTCGCAGTTCGATCTCCCACAGATGGCTGCAATATGGCGAAGGAATATCTACCTTGCTTTCGATCGATAATATCCCTCAGTTAATAAGTTATTCCGTTTTATTTACCTGCGTGTTTGTAGTTTGTACCTCTGGCCAAGTTATCACAGTCTTGGAGTACACACGTTGACCTGTGTTTTGTGTACAAAACAAAAGCAACACAGTGTATGTAAGTGTGTCTATGTGTGTGTGTCGGTGTGTAATAAAAAAAACAAAACTAAAACAACTTTGCAGTGGAACGGTATGCAGATAAATCTCCTTTCACTCAAGGGAAACAATTCGCAAAGCAATGAATTCAAAGAAAAAAATGTTTTTTTTTGGTTCGTGCACGCTTATATTTGTGTGTTTATTTATGTGTCTACTCAAAGGTCAGTTGTTGGTCGTCTATGGCTTGTCCAGGCATCTTGCTTGACATTTTCTAACAGACACACTACAACAGAGAAGTTAGTTTGTTGACTGTATGATGTGTAGACAGAGAGAATAGGAGGTGATCAGACTCGCACTTGAAGGCTGACATCCCTTGCAGCGTCTCCCCCCGCACCCTTTTTTTTTTCTTTTTTACACCCGAATTTTTTTTTTCCATAGTTAACAATTAGAAGAAGTGAACGAACATCGAAAAGACCAAAACATTTTTTATTGTCGTATCTGGGTGTATCCGAATAATAGATGTCTCTGGGTGTAGTCACATGATAGACGTCTCTGGGTGTAGTCACATGATAGACGTCTCTGGGTGTAGTCACATGATAGATGTCTCTGGGTGTAGTCACATGATACACGTCTCTGTGTGTAGTCAAGTGATACACGTCTCTGTGTGTAGTCAAGTGATAGACGTCTCTGGGTGTAGTCACATGATAGACGTCTCTGGGTGTAGTCAAATGATAGACGTCTCTGGGTGTAGTCAAGTGATAGACGTCTATGTCTGTAGTCACACGATAGACGTCTCTGGGTGTAGTCAAGTGATAGACGTCTCTGGGTGTAGTCACATGATAGATGTCTCTGGGTGTAGTCAAGTGATAGACGTCTCTGTGTGTAGTCAAGTGATAGACGTCTCTGGGTGTAGTCACATGATAAACGTCTCTGAGTGTAGTTAAATGATAGACGTCTCTGGGTGAAGTCCCATGATAGACGTCCCTGGGTGTAGTCACATGATAGACGTCTCTGGGTGTAGTCAAGTGATAGACGTCTCTGGGTGTAGTCAAGTGATAGACGTCTCTGGGTGTAGTCACATGATAGACGTCTCTGGGTGTAGTCAAGTGATAGACGTCTCTGTCTGTAGTCACCTGATAGAGGTCTCTATCTGTAGTCAAGTGATAGACGTCTCTGTCTGTAGTCACCTGATAGACGTCTCTATCTGTAGTCACATGATAGATGTCTCTGTCTGTAGTCACATGATAGACGTCTCTGGGTGTATTCAAGTGATAGACGTCTCTGGGTGTAGTCACATGATAGACGTCTCTGGGTGTAGTCACATGATAGACGTCTCTGGGGTGTAGTCAAACAAAAGACGTCTCTGTCTGTAGTCACATGATAGACGTCTCTATCTGTAGTCACATGATAGACGTCTCTGTCTGTAGTCACGTGATATACGTCTATGGGTGTAGTAACATGATAGACGTCTCTGGGTGAAGTAAAAAAAATTAGACATCTCTGGGTGTAGTCAAGTGATAGACGTCTCTGTCTGTAGTCACATGATAGACGTCTCTGTCTATAGTCACACGATAGACGTCTCTGGGTGTAGTATAGTGATAGACGTCTCTGTCTGTAGTCACATGATAGACGTCTCTGGGTGTAGTCAAGTGATAGACGTCTCTGGGTGTAGTCAAGTGATAGACGTCTCTGGGTGTAGTAACATGATAGACGTCTCTGGGTGAAGTAAAAAAAAATTAGACATCTCTGGGTGTAGTCAAGTGATAGACGTCTCTGTCTGTAGTCACATGATAGACGTCTCTGTCTATAGTCACATGATAGACGTCTCTGGGTGTAGTATAGTGATAGACGTCTCTGTCTGTAGTCACATGATAGACGTCTCTGTCTGTAGTCACATGATAGACGTCTCTGTCTGTAGTCACATGATAGACGTCTTTGGGTGTAGTCAAGTGATAGACGTCTCTGGGTGTAGTCAAGTGATAGACGTCTCTGGGTGTAGTCAAGTGATAGACGTCTCTGGGTGTAGTCAAGTGATAGACGTCTCTGGGTGTAGTCAAGTGATAGACGTCTCTGGGTGTAGTCAAGTGATAGACGTCTCTGGGTGTAGTCACATGATAGATGTCTCTTGGTGTAGTCACATGATAGACGTCTCTGTGTGTAGTCAAGTGATAGACGTCTCTGGGTGTAGTCACATGATAGACGTCTATAGGTGTAGTAACATGATAGACGTCTCTGGGTGAAGTAAAAAAATAGACGTCTCTGGGTGTAGTCAAGTGATAGAGTCTCTGTCTGTAGTCACATGATAGATGTCTCTTGGTGTAGTCACATGATAGACGTCTCTTTGTGTAGTCAAGTGATAGACGTCTCTGGGTGTAGTCACATGATAGACGTCTCTGTCTGTAGTCACATGATAGACGTCTATAGGTGTAGTAACATAATAGACGTCTCTGGGTGAAGTAAAAAAAATAGACGTCTCTGGGTGTAGTCAAGTGATAGAGTCTCTGTCTATAGTCACATGATAGACGTCTCTGGGTGTAGTATAGTGATAGACGTCTCTGTCTGTAGTCACATGATAGACGTCTCTGTCTGTAGTCACATGATAGACGTCTTTGTGTGTAGTCAAGTGATAGACGTCTCTGGGTGTAGTCAAGTGATAGACGTCTCTGGGTGTAGTCAAGTGATAGACGTCTCTGGGTGTAGTCAAGTGATAGACGTCTTTGTCTGTAGTCACACGATAGACGTCTCTGGGTGTAGTCAAGTGATAGACGTCTCTGGGTGTAGTCACATGATAGATGTCTCTGGGTGTAGTCACATGATAGACGTCTCTGTGTGTAGTCAAGTGATAGACGTCTCTGAGTGTAGTATCATGATAGACGTCTCTGGGTGTAGTCACATGATAGACGTCTCTGGGTGTAGTCACATGATAGACGTCTCTGGGTGTAGTCACATGATAGACGTCTATGGGTGTAGTCACATGATAGACGTCTCTGGGTGAAGTAAAAAAAAAATAGACGTATCTTTGTGTAGTCACATAATAGACGTCTCTGGGTGTTGACAAATCTGTGTGTAGTCGCATAATAGACGTCTCAGGGTGTTGTCAAATCTGTGCGTAGTCACATAATAGACGTCTCTGAGTGTAGTAACATGAAAGACGTCTCTGGGTGAGGTCAATTAATAGACGTATCTGTGTATAGTCACATAATAGACGTCTCGACTCTGGGTGTTGTTAAATCTGTGTGTAGTCACATAATAGACGTCTCGACTCTGAGTGCTGTCAAATCTGTGTGTAGTCACATAATAGACGTCTCTAGGTGTTGTCAAATCTGTGTATAGTCACATAATAGACGTCTCTGGGTGTTGTCAAATCTGTGGATAGTCACATAATAGACGTCTCTGGGTGTAGTCACACTATATACGTCTCTGGGTGAAGTAACATGATAGACGTCTCTGGGTGAAGTCGCGTGATAGACGTCTCTGGGTGTAGTCACATAATAGACGTCTCTGTGTGTAGTCACATGATAGACGTTGCTGGGTGTAGTCACTTAATAGACGTCTCTGGGTGTAGTCACATGATATACGTCTCTGGGTGTAGTCAAGTGATAGACGTTTCTGGGTGTAGTCAATTAATAGACGTCGCTGGGTGTAGTCACATAATAGACGTCTTTTGGTGTAGTCACATAATAGACGTCTTTTGGTGTAGTCACATAATATCCGTCTCAGGGTGTAGTCACATGATAGACGTCTCTGGGTGAATCCACGCGATAGACGTCTCTGGGTGAAGTAACATGATAGACGTCTCTGTGTGTAGTCCCATGATAGACGTCTTTGTGTGTAGTCACATAATAGACGTCTCTGGGTGTAGTCACATGATAGACGCCTCTGGGTGTAGTCAAATAATATCTGTCTCAGGGTGTATTCACACGATAGACATCTCTGGGTGTAGTAACATGATAGACGTCTCTGGGTGTAGTCACATAATAGACATATCTGTGTGTAGTCACATAATAGACGTCTCTGTGTGTAGTCACATGATAGACGTCTCTGTGTGTATTCACATGATGGACGTCTCAGGGCGTAGTCGAATAATAGACGTCTCTGGGTGTAGTCAAATCATAGACGTCTCTGGGTGTAGTCAAATGATAGACGTCTCTGGGTGTAGTCGAATAATAGACGTCTTGGGTGTAGTCAAATAGTCACATGATAGACGTCTCTGTGTGTAGTCACATGATAGACGTCTCTGTGTGTAGTCAAATAAAAGACTTCTCTTGGTGTAGTCACATGATAGACGTCTCTGGGTGTAGTCGAAAAATAGAAGTCTTGGGTGTAGTCAAATAAAAGACGTCTCTGTGTGTAGTTATATAATGAACGTCTCTGTGTGTAGTCACATAATGGACGTCTCTCGGTGTAGTCACATAATAGACGTCTCTGTGTGTAGTCACATAATGGACGTCTGTATATAAAGGAAAGAACTGTACATCTACAGCAGATATGTCTCAATAGTGTAAGATTCATTTCCTTTGCCCTATACCTAACAAAATTAATTAATAACCACTAATAAATTAATTTATCAATTCCTTTTTTTTAGCGGCCCCCGTATGGGGAAAAAGCCGCTATTAGGTTTGTGCAAAATGTCCGTCTGTCTGTCTGTCACACTCAGATCTCGAAAACTAGAAGAAATATGAAAAAATATTATTTCATCATTAAATGCGGCTTGAAAAGTTTAGCGGCAACGGCTACTTTTGGTTTTCTAAAAGCAAACCGTTTAATTTATAAAATTAATTATGCAAGCGATTTTTTCATAAAAATACACCAATTCTAAAACAATTACGTAAATGTAAGGGAGGCAATGTTACAATATGCTTCACTTTTGTGTATTTTCAGTATCACTAAGTCAAATATATTTAAAAAATGTACAGGAAATGTTTACAACAAATATAAATAATAGTTAAAAATGTTTTTTCTGGTCAACTAGCTGCTAAAATTAAAAGAAAACATTTCTGTTTGTTTATAAAGGCTAATAATGCACTTTGTATGTAAATATCACGCACATTTTTTTAAATGGAGTTTTATGCAGCGATTTTCGTGCAGTAGCGTAACGTCGCAACCTCGGCGACCCATAATCAATTCCTTAAACTTTTTTAAAAAATCTGATTTTATTTATTTTTTGTTTAGTGCCCCCATCCGAATAGAAGAAGAATATATTTGTGCGTTTTGTCTGTTGGTCAGTCCGTCACGATCAGATTAATAAACAAAACTAGAGGCTATTGTAAATCTTATTTAACCTTTATTTTTTAATTCAGAAATATTGCAATAGTTTTAAGTATCTATAATAGATTATTCCGGATGTTTTGTGAAAAACAAATCAATGCCAATGAATATTTGTTTGCTCTTCTAACTTATATTAGTTTTTATTTCCATGCTTAAACGTTGCAAGAAACACATGATCTTTAATATATCGTTCCGGTTTTTTAATGTAAATAGCATATAAATGCTAAATAAAAATATCTATACTGATTTATATTGCATTAACTATAAAGTTTTTCCGGATCTTGTTTTATAAAAAATAAATTATGTCAAATGATTGTTTGAAATCGCATAATTGACTAATATTACACTTATATTCTTTGACACTATGTCACTATAGTTTATTTATCAATATCAATTGTTCCGAATTTTAACTTAAAACAAATGTTTGTCAAATAATTTTATTTTTTTCAAAAATATCGACAATAGGTTATTCAGGATTTTAAAATAAGAAAGTAATTTACTAGAAACGATTATTGAAAATCAATTTTTAGACTTATTTTACAGTTAATTTTCTTGCCGAAACATAATAAAAGTTGTTTAATCGGTAAAGAATGTTCCGGATTTTGTTTCGAAAAAGAAATCGACCTACATTACCTTAATTTTCTTACAAATCGTCGCCAAAAATGATCCGAATTTTGTATGAAAAATCTAATAACTCTAATAAATGTTTGAAATCCCTCTTCTAATAAATAAAACAAATAATTTTCTCATTTACGTAAATTGGTTGTTCCGGATTTTTTATGAAAAATAGTTTAACTCTATTTATGTACAATTGCACTTCTCTCCTACACTAGATTTAACTTTCTAACTAAAACGTTAGAAAATCTAATTATCGTTAATATTATGCTCCAATTTTTAAGGAAAACAATAAGACTATGGTACATCTAATTTTCAGAACAGACCATCCCACAAATTTAATTAACGGCATTTGATTTATCTGGAATTCTTATTTTCTCTCACTATAAATATGTAAACATCCGAAACAATCTATTATAGAAACTTAAAACTAATGCGATGTTTCGGAAGGGAAATTAAATTTTAATCAGATTTTCAATAGCTTTTAGGCTTTTTTTCTCTCGCTATTATATAACATAACGGACAGACAGACTGACAGACAAAACAAACAAAAAAGCGTCTTTATTCCTTATATATATATATATATATATATATATGTATATATATATTAAGTCTAACTAGCCCATCAAATGAAATGCTAAAAGAACAAACTCGGTGCACCAATGTCTATAATATAATCCCTCGAGAAGTTTCTCGTATAGATGACATTTTTTAGTCTAACTAGGACGTGTGACGTAATGGAACTTTTTTTTCTTTGACGTCATATGGAGTTAATTCTTTAAATGAAATGCTAAAAGATCTCACTCGGTGCACCAATGTCTATGAACACTCGACAAGCTGCTCGTATAGATGACATTTCTTGTGTCAGTAGTGTGTCAAAACTAATGACCTGTGTATATAATTTATTAAGCAGGAGCATCAACAAATCTTGAACAATAATTGTCTACAGAAAAACTTTATTCTTATCCAAACAATATACATTTACAGTGTATTTAAGTAAATTAATTTATATTTATACAAATCTATATGGCCTAAAGATTATAGCGTATTTTGATGTGTAAATACCAAGTTACATTATTACATGAAAATAGTGTACTCATTTTTAAAATATTCTGGGTAATAAAAATAAAAAACTAATGATACAATAAAATTGAAGCATTAGTCAAAAAAAGAAAAATTTCACTCAAGATCTATGTGAACTCTGCTTGAAAATTAATTAATTAATTAATTTTGAAATTAATTTTTAAAAAAAATTATGGTTCTTTAGTCAATGGAATGATAGCAGCAATTATTTAACAATTTCATGATTATCCATTCATTTCAATATACTTATAACTGAAAAATAATTCATAAGGTTTAGATACAACCATTTGAAATAATGATTATAATTTTTTTTCTTAATTTGCTTAATTCAAATCTAATATAAACAAGATTTCCTCTGTCAAGAAACTTATGAGGGAACAACATGCATGTTCTTCTCAGTAAGTTTTGCAAAGGGAATTAAGAATATTTAATTGATGTTGCTTTTTTTTTGCCAACATTTTAAACCTTTGCACCAGGTTTTAGTTTGAAGGAGAATGCACCATATTTTATATGTTTACTTTTGTTAGATTCTTATTTTAATTTTAAAAAAGTAAAATTTCCCTTACCACTCATCCACTGCACTCCCTCTTGTTTTAATGGGGCTCAGATTAATAGTTTTCAAGTACAATATCAAACAGATTTAAAGAAATACTAAATCCAAACCTGTTGGCTGAATGACAGGATATACATAAATATGTATACAGCTTACAGTATAATATATATATCTTAAATTAAAATTGGTCCAAGACTTTTATTTTGCAACATGATGGGATTTTCCTTTCTGGTGGTGCTATGCAGGAGTCCAAGAATCTCATCTTTTCTCATAACAGAAAGTTATCTAGTTATAAAAATAAATAAAAGGATTTTTTTAAAAATTAAAAAATATGTGTGACATATGTGTTGACCATGCTAAACGTATATATGTTATTAATTATAGTTATATAATTTTGCCATTCTAAAAATAGTCTGTACCTAAAAGGAGCTACTGCGTTAATGTGTAGACATGGCCCTGACCTTAATAGTAATGAATTATTACTATAGGTGAAGGCAGATGTTCAGTTAATTTGATGCACATTGAACTAATCTAAAAGCAACTATAACATATATTATGATTTACATTTTCATGGAAAACTAGTTTTTCAAAAATACAAGTACTTCAGCTTATGAGAAAAGTACATGGGAAAAATTGCAGTACCTTACCTTTAAGAGGTGCAACCAATCATTGACTTTTCAGGAATGCATGCCTTTTTCTTGCATTTCCAAACATAACTGTAATTATACAATTAGGCATATTGGTTAATTTCTTTTGAAATAATATTATTAAATTGAAAACGTTGTATCAAACATACAAATTATCAGACAATTTTGCCTAATTTCATCTAACAGTTTATTGTAAAGGAATGGCCTGCACAACAGCCAAGGTATATTAGGCATTCATGAAAGATGAATGTGCTTAAGAGTGTTATAAATAAAAAAAAAAACAACTTAGAGAAAAATGTTAAATTCCATCCCAGATATTTGGATGTTGCTTGACCATGAAAATCACACAATTCATAAAACATCTATTAGATAACTAAAATAAAAATTGTATAGTAGTACTTACATTAAATATTGAATGGATGCCCAGAGAGTAGAAATAGTATAAGTATGATCCTTGAGCCATTCTGGTACATCATCAGAACTGGTTGCCATGGTTCTACTTGTTAATAACTGAAACATTACAAACATTTTTTTTTATTTATAATTTATCACAGACTAGAATAGAAATGTTGCCAGGAAAAATACCAATGGTTAGAATACACCTGATGCTACTTTTGTAGCCTTATTACTGGTTAAAATGCACCTAAACTTCATTAATTAAATCTGATAAGAAACATATATGTATCACACAAGTCCAAGTTTATCAGAGTGTCAGCAAATAATTAACTAGATATGTGAGTTTTATATTAAAGTACTGAATTTCAGGGGATAGATCCAACTTGACACCACATCATTTATTATTTCATGAACTCATGGGTCTGGGTATGGCATGGAATGGAAACTAATATATATGGGGTGTAGGCAAGGCATGGATTATAAATTGTCTTGTATAGATTAGATTGGGTAAAACTGCCAATCGAAGGTAACTTTTACTGATAGATCTGGATCAATTATAAATTTATGGGACCTAGGCCTGCATAAATTGTATCTTTTATTTATATATTTTATGTACATATATAACTAGTCTAGAATCTATAATTATATCTTAATAATAATTTTTGTAGATAGATGTCATATAATATCTAACATATTAAGTATAGATCAGTAGATTTAGAATTTTAGCTAGTGGAATATTTTTATATCCTAATCTGAACTGGATCTATATATCTAGAATTTAGATCAGTAGATTTAGTATTTTAGGTAGTAAAAACTTTTATACTCTAAATCTAAACTGGATCTAGATCTAATTATTCTAGAAGCTTAGATCTAGAAGACTAGTTGTCAAGATTTGACTACACTATGGCTAATGCACTAGCTTAGTAGGCCTACTAGATAGATCAAGAGACAGAGTACTAATAGACTCGTTGGGCCTCTCAAATCAGCTATAGACTTTAGAGACAATTTAGGAAGGTGAATATCGATCCAATTCAAAGATCTACAATCTACATGTTAGAGTCTAGCTAGAGATGCTAGATCTAGTCTAGAAGGCTTATCAATAAAAAAAAAAAAAAAAATCATTTCTAAAGTTTGTAAAATTATATGTAGATCTAATCTATCTATTTATAATATAATAAAAATCTATGTCTACTTTTTAAATATTTAAAATGATATGGCTGGTGATATTAATTATTTTAATTGAGACATTGACATACTGTCACATACAAAGTAACAAAATAATTAGATTATATACTAACTCATAGACTCATACCATATTGTATTACACCTTCGAGTTTACGTTCCACTACCTTGACTTGACTATATTGACTAAATAAAGGGCACTATGATTATAGATGTAGATTATTATCTATGATGATGATGTTTATCAACTGGTAGATCTATAAGTAGTATCGTCACTTTAAGTATAATCAGTATAACTACTGCATTCGTTTCATTCACTGTCTGTATCAAATATCGTGTGAATGACTGAATGTGATGTGAAAGTGAAGTCTAGATTTAGAATAATTTAGATAGAATTGATAGATTATACTTATATATCTACTATTAAAAAGTATTAACTATACTAACTATAGTGTCTATACTATAGACTATAGTATAGCCAGTATGACTCGTATGAGTATACTCATATACTGTAAAAGTGTATAATAGTAAGTATAGCTATAGACAGACTAGATCATAGATGATCGATAGATCTAGAGAATCTAGACTAGAGTCACTAGATTTGACTAGATCTATAAATATTCATATTGACAATTATTGATCTCATGTATGGTCTAGATCTAGATAAAATAGAGTGGATCTCATGACTGTCTATATTAGATCTATTGATTTTTTTTTTAAACGTTAAATAAATCTAGACCTTAGTCTTTAACTTTAGTCTAGGCCTAGGTGTTGTAGATCTATATTGTTCTAGATATTATACAAGAGATCTAGATCTAGATCAATATAAGTTCGGTTTTTTTAAAATTCGCATTCTAAATTTTAAATACCCAGATTTAAGTATTTATATACCCATATTGGTAGGTCCGAGTTAATCATTTATTAGATCTATTAAAGCATGTCTATATAAAAGATTATTATTTTAAAAATATATTATTATATAAAAGATATAGTTATGAATATTTACTTTAAAAAATTAAAGAAAATGAATTTTTCACTTTTGCCAATTAACACTCTGGCTAGCAAAAAGGATGACTCCTCAATACTGTGAAAAGACGATAACTGCATGAGTTGGTTTGGAATTGTATTTTGTAAGACTAATTTTCAAAACATATCCTTCATGAGAGAGAACGAAAAAAGGTTGTAAAAAAAAAAAGCTGGCTGGACTACGCAAATAATGGACCAGCCTCTCTCTCTTGATATCTTGTTAAGGACATTGGTGACCGGGAAAAGTGGATGGTTTGGTTGCGCGGGACAGATGATAAAAATGACATGTACATAAAAAAAAATCCAGATTTTGTGTAAAATACCCAAATGAGGAAGTACTGGAAACACCTATTTTAATGAAGTGGCCTTAAAAAAAAATCTTTTGTGACGATCCATTATTCAGGGAAATTGTATCTATTTTATCAGATAGTCAGAAAATGGATAAAGTTTTTACAGATCTAATAAAATATAGTGTGGGGAAGTTTTACTCTCAATGAAGGTCAATCCAAGTAGCTCTCGGAGTAAATTTCTTCTTTGGCATCCTCATCGATTTTTCAAATTGGTATGGTGCGCGAAAAAAGATGCGCGACGGCACTCTGATCATAAAATCTCGAAGCTGGTGTTCCATTAGTATAGTTCCATGGTCTAACTAGGCCGTGTGACATAGTGGATTTTTTTCCTTTGACGTCATATGGAATAAATTCTTTTAATGCTAAAACAACTCGGTATAGTAATGTTTATTAAACCTCGTAATGTGACTCGCATTTTAAAGACATAATAGATAGATTTAGATCTAATCTAGATTTTATTACACTAGATCTAGATTTTTTTTTACACTAGAGCTAGATTTTTTACACTAGATCTAGTTTTATTTTTTCTTACACTAGAGTAGATTTTTAAAACTAGATTTAGATTTAAGTTCTAATTAAAATCATTATAGAATCTAGATCTAGAATTTCTTGGTCTAGTTTAGAATGTTTGTTGTTTTACATGGACGACGGGGGATAGGAACGGGCAGGGTTTGAACCATCGATGAATCCAAACGACAGTCCAGCGCGCAAACCGCACTACCAGACAGCCATGATTTAGACTAGATCAAGATCTATAATTTCAATTTCTAGGCTTAAAGTGTAGATTTTTATTTCTAAAGTCTAGATTGTCAATATGTCAATATTGCAATGTTATAAAATACTCATACTAATCTACTATTTAAATATTTCATATTGCAATTAGTCTATTTATTGATTATCTAGTGTTTTTTTTAAATATAAATCTTATCTAAATTACATCTACATTATCCCAAATATATATTTTAGACCTATATCTAGTAGATATAGATATTAAGAGTGCTAAATTAGTAGTTTAATTTAGGTAGATCTTTATCCTCATTCTAGTTCCATTTAAATGAAAATGCTCAATTATCTAAAATCGCTCTTCTGACATAGGCCTACTCCCATTTGAACAGAGTGATACCATTGATAAAATAACTTAATTTTGAGACACTCTAGGACCGAAGACTACAGCGTAAAGTAACAATAATACAAATAACACCACAGCCTAAGCTTACAAATACACTAATATTACATATTAAAATACACGGAGAGACAAGAGATTTCCAAATTTAAATGTTAGAAAAAAATACATGTAAGTAGACCCACTCTCTTTTTTCAGGTGCCTATAGAACAGATTGCCTTAATCAGCCAAGAAAATTAAGGATTTAGTAGAATGTGTCTGTTTTTTTTTTCATTATATTTTTTAAAGAAACATCTATCATCTATTATTTGTAGGATTAGATCAATGCATTCAAATATAAAATAAAAATTATTATTATCGATGTTGAAGGCTACTCTTATTCCTCCTTACCCTCGATCTGTCAATATCATCCTTATCATGCAGCTAACTTTAAAGTAACACCTACACAGATTAACAAACATGCACAGCCCTACTCCTACAGACCTAGACAACAAAAGATGTTTTAGTTTTTTTGTTACTCTTAATAACTGACATTTTTCTGGGTGGAAAGACATGCTCCAATTTGATTCTCATTTCTGTAATTCATCTAATTCTCTTAGTAAAATTTCTGTGTCTTGTGTTTTTTTTTTGTTCTATATATTATGCAATCGTCTGCAAATAATATGACTTTTGTTCCTGAACTAATGCAATTTGGTAAATAATTTATGTAAATTAAAAATAGAAGTGGACCTAAGACTGTTCCTTGAGGTACACATGAGTTTACTGTTATCGGTGTTGATTCAGAGCCATTTATTATTACAGTTTGTTCTCTCCCTATCAGAAAATCTTTAATCCACTGATGCAATGGACCATTAATGCCGAAATATTTTAGTTTTTTAAGCAAACTATAGTGGTGAACTATGTCAAACGCCTTGGATAAATCTAGTAAGATAGCATCTATTTGCTCACTATTATCTAAATCTTTTGAATAATCATCAATTAGTCCTATTAGTTGTGTTTCACATGACCTATATTTCCTAAAGCCATTTTGATATGGAATAAGGACATTATGTTTGTCTAAGTGGTTTATGATGTTGCAACATATTATGTGTTCTAGGATTTTACATGTGATGCTGGTAAGTGATACTGGTCTGAAGTTTTCTGGGTCAGATTTTTCTCCTTTTTTAAATAGGGGGGGTGTCATTAGCTTCTTTCCAGTCCCTTGGTACTCTGCCATGGCTAAGATATGCCTGAAAAAGTATTTTGAACACTGGTGCTAGCTCATTGTTTAGTTCTTTGAGTAATCTAGCTGGAATACCATCAGGTCCAGACGCTTTATTCGGTTTGATGTTGGCTAATAGTTTTTGGATTCCCTTTTCTTGAACTACTATATCTCCTATGTTGTCTACTTGGTTCAAATTAAGTAATATGTCTTTGTCTCCTGGGGTTGAGAATGCTGATGCAAAGTATTTGTTTAGAATGTTAGCTTTAGTTTCATTATCATTATGTGTTAAGTTGTCTTCTCCTTTCAATGGCGCTATGCCCGTTGTTTCCATTTTCTTCGACTTAATGTATGACCATAGCTTTTTGTTGTTATCTTTAGATCTTACATTGTTTATGTATTCACTCTGCAGTTGTCTGCTTACTTTTTGGGTTAGGTGTTTAATTTTTATGTCCTTTATAAAAACTCTTTCTGCCTTAGTTTCTTTAAATTTTCTATATAAGTTTTCCTTCTGTTTACAAAGCTTTTTTAATCTATTATTTTGAACCAGCATTTTAAGTGTGTTATTTTCTTTTTTTTAGAAATATATATTCAAGAGGTATTTTTTTAGCTTCAAACCCCGCTGGAGGGGGTTTAAACTCAAAACCCCTTTAGCTACGACCATAACATTTTGAGTGTGTAATTTGCTTTTATTTTATATATAAGAGGTATTTTTTAGCTTCAAATCCCACTGAATAGGGGTTTAAACTCAAAACCTCTTTGGCTACGCTCATAGATTGTTTTAGTAAGCAATTTGCTTTTTTTTATATTGAAGAGGTATCTTTTAGCTTAAAACCCCACTGAAAGGGGTTTAAACTCAAAAACCCTTTGGCTACGCTCATAGAATTCTGAGTGTGTAATTTGCTTTTTTAGATTGAAGAGGTGGTTTTTATCTTCTAATCCCGCTGGAGGGGGGTTTTAAACACTAAACCCCTCCGGTCTACGCTAATACGAAGCAGGACGTTTTGGCGCCGCCGTTTTGGCCCCGCCGTTTTGGCGCGAAGGTCGTTTTGGCGACGGGACGTTTTGGCGCGAAATACATCATGTAAGTTTTTCGTATTAATTCTTTTAAAAGAATTATTCATATCTATGTTTTGCATGAGTGTTTGTGTTAAGACATATTTTTCACGTACTAAATGTAAATGTGTGTTTGTTTTTCACATCATTTTCTTTAATAAACATTTTGGCTTGTGTATGTGTGTTTATTAAGAGGCACACTTTTATTTTCAAAAAAGTTTTTTAAGATATTACTTTAAAAATTAAAAACAAAATGAAACGATGAAAGACTAAAAATTGATGCAATTATTTGTTTACATTAACATTGGTTTATTTAATAACTGTATGGTATCTCCAGCTATACATACCAAACACTTTCTAATATAAGTAAAAATATAGTATATGTACCATGTTTCTCAAAATACTTTAAATTACGTATACATAGACACCATGGTTATTTGCCTTAGTCGCTGGAATTCAAGGGTTCAAAAAAAAAAAAAGCTACGTGCTTATTAAATTATCGTCAAATGATATCTCGCGCCAAAACGTCCCGTCGCCAAAACGGCTCGCGCCAAAACGTCCCGTCGCCAAAACGGCGGGGCCAAAACGGCGGCGCCAAAACGTCACGTGGTGACTGATGTATAGATAGGGGGTTTTATCGTAAATTTCGGAGGAGGTTTTTAAATCAAAATCTTCCTTAGCTATGCTCATGGAATTTGGAGATTATCGTTTACATTTTTTTTTGGGGGGAGGGGGGGTGTTTTATAGAAGAGGGGGGTTTGACTGCAAAACCCCCTGGTAGGGGGTTTTAAACTCAAAACCCCCTTAGTTGCTCTGGGGACAAGTGATGGTCTAGTAATCTCCCCTAAAATAAATAGAATCAAAGAAAAAATCAGTCACTAAATTCAAATGAAATCTCCCCCCCCCCTTTTACGGGATCTAGGCTATTTCTTGCATTTTGAGCTGCAGAAATCCTTTCAACTGACCTCATAAAAATGTAATAAGGGCGCATGCGCCAAAAAGGGATGGTTAGCTCGAGGCTTAACTGTGAAAGACGTTCGAGGCATGTAGCGCGTACGTCTGTAATAGTCTTGATCGTGGTGAAGATCATCTTAGATCGTACTGAAGATCACCTTTGATTGTAGTGAAGGTAATCTTAGATGATAGTGAAGATCATCTTAGATGGTAGTAAAGATCATCAGATCGTCTGCTGGTCTGCTGTGATCAAGAAAAAAAAAAGACCTCAACAGAACGATGGTCTGACACGAGAGAGACGGAGAGAAACGTCTCCAGCAATAGAGAACGTTTGGAGTCGATCTAGTCACAGACTCCTTTCGGTATGAAGACAAGAAATCTCTTATTGTCATAATTCGATAGTAATTTTTCTTTTAATCATTGGCGTTGATGTTCATTATACTTGATCAATTGTTCATTTAGCGATATACAACGACAATGCAGATGTAAAAAATATTTGTCCATTTTTTACTTTAAAAAATGTGCAGTTGCAGATCAAGATGAATAAACACTAAACACACATTCAAGGCAAATTTAAAGAAAAAAAATATATTAAGAAAGAAAACTAGAACTGTCAGAATGGGAGGAGGTTAAACTAATTGTTAAATGTATGTGTAGTCCATTCTTTTCTAGGGGCTACTTAAATAAAATCAATATTTGTGTTATTAGTTATTTTATATTTTTACTATATGAAAGCCATCCTTCAGGGTACAGTGGATGGAGAAAGGGTCGTTCCAAAGCTGGCTGAATAACGTAAAAGAATGGACCGGCCTCTCTCTTGATATCCTGCTAAGAACAGCTGTGGATCAGGAAAAGTGGAGGAATCTGATTAAGCGAACTGTCACAGCACCCATAAGATGAAAGTCATTAGCCTATCATTTAATAAGTTAACTCTAATCTGATATCAAAGGTGAACAAAGTTTGAGGTCAATGGAGACCATCTTAAGTCGACTACACAACACTTTGGGCATCACAGAAACTGTTGTTTAATAAGTTTGTCAAGTGTTTCGATCTCATGTCTTATAAGTTACAATCTAGTCGTGCATTTTCATTTTAATTTGAAACTTTCACTTCCACTAAGTTGTTGGTTTTCCTGGCTGATTCAGGCAACGCATTAAATGCTCTAAAGGGAAGAAGGAGCTTTTGTTCGAATTAGTCCTACCATATGGATAAGAAATGTGCCTTTATCTTCGGGTCTTTATGAGTATTTTATTAGGTTCTGTTTTTTTGTATATATGTAAGTTATGTTTAAGTATTTTTAGTCTTCTGTCTCTAATTTTATTGATTATATTAATGGTGTAGCTCTAGTCGAATGTGAATATTCGTTGTTATACATATCACATATGTATATTTTGCGTCTTTTTAAGTTTCTTTGTTTTCTAGAGCCGGGAGGGGGGGGGCAAATAAAGAATGCATATTCTAATACTATATATAGTCTTATCAACGTTAAATTGCATTGTGGTTTTATATTATTATTTGTAAAATTCCTCTTATCAGCTTGCAAATTTTTTATGAGAAAAACCTGGAACCTGCATGGACACCGATCTCTTAAACGGCTCTAACGACTTTGATAGAAATGTTATAGTTTAAGTATGTACATATCTGGAAAAAGAAATACTAGCTAATTGACCACTGCAATGACCACACTGGGAAAACTCTGGTAAGGACGTTATGATTTTTCAAAATAAAATAAAATAATCTTTAAAATTAAATTTGGTCTGCAGATCTACACAATCTACATCTTGAACACTATGTGCTCAAGATTATAGATCTATTTTGACCCCTCTGTATAGACTCTATATATGGATAATAATATTTTGGATTTAATTCAAGTCTCACAAAGATATCTGTAGATAAATGTAGGTCAGTTAGAGCTTAGACATAGATAAATGTAGGTCAGTGAGAACTTACTTTGGAACTCTCATTACTGAAGAACTGAAAATTGTCCATGTAGACAATTATGATTATATAGATCATGTTATAATATTCTTCTAGTCTAGATCTCTAGTAACGTTACTAACGGTTAAACACATTTTGGATCAACTTGGCTGTTGGTCTTGATCTATATTTTAAACTGAAATATCGCTAGATCGAAATTCGATCTTGGCATACGGATCTATTAAATCTAGACTCTAGATCTATATATGCTTAACAAATTAGATCTTCTAGTACGCCAAAGCACCAGGTGAGCCTGAGTGAGGTACTACACAGTCACAGTATTGTCAGTATCATAATCATGTATGACTATGAGTAACACACTAAATGACTAACTCAACTAATTGACTAACACAAAATAACATTTGTTACTAAACTAAAACTAGATTAGTATTTTAAAACTAATGTTACTCATCACTGTACAGGTAATAGTGAGTTACAGCAGGTAGACTAGAATTTACTAGAAATATCGGTAATAGTTTAGACTTTAGATACGCAGATACCTTTGCCGACCACCATGTTGTTTGTTAAGCATATTTATCTCCCTTACCTATATTGAACTTTCAATAACTTTTTTTAAAGAGAGTTTTTGTTCTTATGCTGTCAACTTATGATTTTTTAAGTGTATTTACTGAAATGAAGGTCTAAATAAAATGTTATTAATAAATTGATGAACTTGTTGTTTCTTCTTTTTTTCTACTTATGAAATTATTAATTAAAAAATATATGTTAGCAATTAGATCTATAATTAATATATTAACTCACCAAGCAAAGCGAAATATTGATAAAATAAAAAACAAATATGCATGAATTAAATGAAATGAAACACGCATCTATTATAGATATAATACATGTTATGTTTAATTATTATTATTTTTTGAACAAAATTATGCATTATGACTTAGTGATATTTTTAGAGCAATGACAATAAATGATATAGATCTAGTACGGGAAACTTATTACTATAAGAAATAATACTTTTATGTTTATCTGTTGATGATTAAGACTACAGTTAGATCTATACATTTCTAACGAATTTTGAGCGCTCTCTATTTTCGTAAAATCACACCACGAAGAGAAAGAATTTTATGAAGCTGACACAGATCAGTGTCCCTTTCTCTTTCGCCGTGAGGTCTTCTGAGTGGAGTCTACTGTCTACCAGAGATTGTTTGGCGTGTGTTTTATGATCAGATAGGACTAATGTCTGTGTTTATAACTCTTACCACTACCTCTGGCTCCACCTCTCTTGGAGGGAGGACAGGTCGAATGTAACTAGATCACGAACGTCTTTGTTAAACGTTACGTAGCACCTGTTAAACTATCATGTTTCACAATCTGAAATTTACTTTGCGTAGAGTGGGGAACAAAAGCCAATGTATAAAGAAACAGATAAGAAGCATATACACTACTATTTAGATAATTTATGCATCTTTACTTTCATTAAAAAAAAACAACTCCTCACCTATTACACTAAATTTGTTTAAGATGTGTAGTTGTGGGGGGGGGGGGTTAGCGACTCCACCTACCAACCATTCTCTTCACATGGATCCACTAGCGCCCATGTATTACATTCCGTTACGGAGTCCAAAGCAAGTTTTTCTCTCCCGCCGTACCGTACAGGTGGCGATTGTCTCCGTTTATTCTTACGTACCTTTAAACCCTCGCTGCGCCGGCCGTCACACGCGATATTTGTCTTTATGGCAGAACTAGGTGTGATGTAACATCACCTTCCCCTGCTCGGAGCTTCGCCGGCGCCGTGGTCATATTAGGTCATCTACTGCTAGGATCGCTGGTATGCTCATAAAGGGAGAAGGGCAAGGTACGGTGTTTTACTTGGTCAAAATTTATCCTTCTTCGCTTTCTTTGTCGGTTCGTTTCACCGACATGCAGTTCAACTGAGGTCTACGTCGGATGAGACTAAGACTGAAACGTGACGCAACATAACGATGTCACGATCAAAACTCTCTTGGTTGTATCCTATAATGTCGGCCAGCTTGTACAGATAGTTATGTACGACAAAAATTCCCGTGGTAGGATCATATCGTGTTGGCCGGCAGTCTATAAGTAGTTACATCAAGAAGTAGTTACGTATGACAAATACACTCTGATTGTCATAGATTCTAGTCCCCCTCCCCTACTTGGTCCACAGAAGTAGTGACATAGTATTTTTATCTTGAAGTTCTTTCATCTCATTAAAGAGATTTGATAAAGTCTTTGATTTTCATTGCCTCATCCCTATTTGGAGCCATCACAAGGTTACTAACTGTGATGCCATTGTAACATTTCCCGAATCTGTTATAAAAGGAGTTCCCTTCCACTCTTCAGTCCTATCATTACTTTCTCTACCTTGTTGTAGATATTGCTTGTTCTTATATTGTGCATTATTTTTCATTCAATATGATTATAAGTTACCGTACATAATAAGAGAAGGATAAAGAACTTGTACTTATAGCTACCATATTTTTTTTTTAACAGCAGCATATGGAGCTGATGAAAAAAGATACATGGGCCACAACTGCAGAAATGCTTGCAGCTGCTACACTACTGCAAAGAGACACCTATACATTCTCACCAAACCACAACAAAACAAAATACTCATGGCTATTATTAAAACCTTTATTTCATGATGCAAACACATACATACTATCCCACACAGACAGCCATATATGCTGCAACATAACACTATTGCATACAAATGGTAATCACTTTGATGTGGTTGTACCACAAGAGGCCACATGTAACTGTTTTTTGCCAAATCCACTGCTTGGAGTATGATGCTTTAGGCTAAATTTTTAAGTGTTGATTAATATTTCATCTTACAATCTATTCAGATTAGATCTATTTAGCTATTTGATTTTTTCTTGCATGTTTTTAATATCTTAAATAACATTTAATGTCTATTATTTTCATGTATTTAAAGTCAGGGTACCGGTATCTATTTATTTAATTACTTTTATTTTGCCAATAAAAGATATTTTGTTAGGCTTAGAGTTATTTTTTTATTTTTCTATTAATTTTTTTGTCTGTTTTTATTAATTTAACTACATGATTTTAATTTCGATTTTTAGTTATTTTTCAAAGTACAAAAGATTGTTTGCATTTTAAATGAATTTTAATATTAGATCTAGCTAGAAAGAAAGACAAAGCAGCAACAGAAAAAAGTTGGCAAGTAATTCAAGGGAGATAGTCTAGTACTAAGTCTTAAAACCAAAATGGCGTATTTCCAATGACAATATATGGTAATAAGAAATAAAACTTAAAAATATATATTTTAAAAACTATTTATCTCCGAGGAAATCAAATTACATATTTGTAATCTGCATTTTTTTCTGCATATTCTGAAAATATAACAGAAACCTAATTTAGCGTTTCTAGTGTCGTATACTAATACCGAAATATCTAAGTCTAACTAGTAGAACTAAGAAGTCAAGTAGAAAATAGAGAATTAGAGAACAGGGTGATGGCCATTGAAATTGAGGCTTGAGGGTAGTAATGTAGTATGTTATGTAGATCTAGAAATATATTATCTAGTATTCTAGTAGTACTACTGTAACTAGTCACTAGGTCTAGGTCTAGATGATAGATCTATTAATCTAGTAGATATCTAGAGAATCTAGATTAGATCTAAATCTAGAATTTATATAATCTAGAATTCTAGATCTATCAATCTATAGTAATTTCCCTCTTCCTAACAAGTAAAGCACTGCTGCCGCAATTTTTACGTTGGAATTTTTATAGCTATGTAATGGTTAGTCCTAGGAAAAAACTACAAACATCTATAAACTCGTCATTCATTTGTCAATTAAACTAGCTATATTGTTTTGTTACGCTATGCATAGTTGCAGTAAAATATGTCATTATATGATGTTGAAGAGGGTCAGGTCAATGAGGTCCAGTGCTAACATTAACGAACACCATTCCCTGCTCTGTACACTAACGAACACTGTCTATACACTAACGAACACCTCTTAGTTATTGCATTTTAAAATAATATTATCTTCAATTTTTAAATTTTATTAGCAATTTCTTTTTAACCAACTCAAGACTGACAGATTAGTGTCACATTTCCCTCTTTTAATTGCTCCCTTCTCTGCTAATCCCTCAACTTTACAAAGGGACATATACTGTGACCTTCCTAGATCTAGTTGACCCAACAAAAAAAAACAATAACTGCACAACCCCGCACATCTAGCCTGCTCACTCCACTCACTGAATGTGACCTAATTTGGTACCTGATTGTTAAAAAATTGTCCCTCCCACTACTTTTTTTTTTCTGGTACTGTGTTGGTGATACTATGCTAAGTATATAATTAGAGCGACAAGGAGTGGAAAAAAAAAAGAGAGAGAGAGCAGGATTGTGCCACTCATGAAAACATTTAATTTTTTTCATTATTCACATTATACCCAACTCTACCCCTCATCTAAAACATAAGCAAAATTAAGTAAGAAAATGTAAAACCTATCAAAGAAATTTCCATTTCCCAGCCTTGAGTTACATCCCTCTGATATGCATTTTCAACATTAAAATAGGGTTCGTTAGTGTCATTAATTGTGACAAATGAATATCATGAAGAAGCATTTTAGATAGTTCATGTTTAGCTGATACTCAAATTTTCTAAAAAAAAAATCTCCTTCCCTCTGGACTTACCCTCCTTCTGTCCAAGAAGAAAAAAAATGGCATCGTCCTACCAGTGCTCTTTGAACCCGTGTAAAACCCTTGTTTTTTAGAGTAAACAAAACTAAATGTGTCTGAACTATAAAGAAATGGGTATAAATAAAAACACTAGACTAGTTTCGTCACAGCTATCAAAATAGAGGCTCATTTTAATAAAGATTGTGGGGGTGTTCGTTAATGTCAGAAAATAGGGGGTGTTCAGAAGAGGGAAATTAATCTCTATATATATTATTACTCTAGATCTAGTCTAGATGCTAGAAAAATCATGATCGTTTAGTCATTATACTTATACACTTATAGATCTAGATTCTAGACTTGTGTAATAGTGACTCACTGCTAGTGATCATCTTCTTATCTTATATAATACAGACGTTACTTCAAAAAAGAAGATGATTACGTCCTACGCGTCATGCATTTAGTCATGCATATTAACCAATGACTTAAATTCTGCCAAGTCACTGGTTTTCCTGGCTAGCTCAGGCAACCCATTCCATGCTCGAATAGCACTAGGGAAGAAGGAGTATTTGTACAAATTTGTCCTAGCATATGGGACGAGGAATGTGCCTTTATCTTTGTGTCTTTCAGAGTATTTTATTAAATTTTGTTTTTGTATTTGAAGATTATGGTTCAGTGTTTTATGTATTATTGCTACTTTACTTTTGAGCCTTCTGTCCTGAAGGCTTTCTAAATTTAGTGATTTTACTAAAGGTGTTACTCTAGTCAAATGTGAATATTCGTTTGTTATGAATCGCACTGCTCTATTTTGTGTCTGTTCTAGTTTCTTAATGTTTTCTTGAGTTGAGGGGTCCCAAACAGAGGATGCATATTCTATTATTGGCCTAACCAAGGTTAAATAACATTTTAGTTTTATGTTCTTATTTGATTTATAGAAATTTCTTTTAATAAATCCTAATGCTTTGTTTGATTTTTTTGTAGTTTCATCAATATGTGGATTCCATGACAGTTTTTCATTTATTATAACACCTAGGTATTTTGCGTTTTTAGTCTGTGTTACTGGTTTGCCATGAATAAGATAAGTGGAATTAATTTGTTTTAGTTTTTTTGTTACTCTTAACAACTGACATTTTTCTGGGTGGAAAGACATGCTCCAATTTGATTCCCATTTCTGTAATTCATCTAATTCTCTTTGTAAAATATCTGTGTCTTGTGTTGTTTTTATTGTTCTATATATTATGCAATCGTCTGCAAATAATCTGACTTTTGTTCCTGAAGTAATGCAATTTGGTAAATCATTTATGTAAATTAAAAATAGTAGTGGACCCAAGACTGTTCCTTGAGGTACACCTGAGTTTACTGTTATCGGTGTTGATTTAGAGCCATTTATTATTACAGTTTGTTCTCTCCCTATCAGAAAGTCTTTAATCCACTGATACAGTGGACCATTAATGCCGAAATATTTTAATTTTTTAAGCAAACTATGGTGGTGAACTTTGTCAAAAGCCTTAGAAAAATCTAGTAAGATAGCATCTATTTGTTCACTATTATCTAAACCTTTTGAAAAATCATCAATTAGTCCTATTAGTTGTGTTTCACATGATCTATATTTCCTAAAGCCATGTTGGTATGGTGTGAGGACATTATGTTTGTCTAAGTGGTTTATGATGTTGCTACATATTATGTGTTCTAGGATTTTACATGTGATGCTGGTAAGTGATACTGGTCTGTAGTTTCCTGGGTCAGATTTTTCTCCTTTTTTAAATAGGGGGGTGACATTAGCTTCTTTCCAGTCCTTTGGTACTCTGCCCTGGTTAAGTGAAGCCTGAAAGAGTATTTTGAACACTGGGGCTAGCTCATTACTTAGTTCTTTGAGTAATCTAGCTGGAATACCATCAGGTCCAGAAGCTTTATTTGGTTTGGTGTTGGCTAATAGTTTTTGAATTCCATTTTCTTGTACTACTATATCTTCTATGTTGTCTACTTGGTTCAAATTCAGTAATATGTCTTTGTCTCCTGGGGCTGAGAATGCTGATGCAAAGTATTTGTTTAGAATGTTTGCTTTAGTTTCATTATCATTATGTATTATGTTATGTTCATCTTTTAATGGCGCTACGCCTGTTGTTTCCATTTTCTTAGACTTAATGTATGACCATAGGTTTTTGTTGTTGTCTTTAGATATTACATTGTTTATGTATTCACTCTGCAGCTGTCTGCTTACTTTTTGGGTTAAGTGTTTAATTTTTATATACTTTTTGTAAACTCTTTCTGCATTAGTTTCTTTAAATTTTCTATATAGGTTTTCCTTTTTACAAAGCTTCTTTAGTCTATTATTAAACCAGCATTTATTTATTTTGTTTGATGTGTATTTAGTTGGTATTTGATTTTCTATAATGCTTTTAAGATGGTTTTTAATGAAATTCCAGAGGTCATCGACTGGTTGGTTAATGTCTTTTTCTAATAAGAATGTTTGTTGAAAGTTTAATGCAGCTTGGTGTAGTTGTGTTAGGTTACATTTATTCCAGAGTAAGATTTTTCTTTTGGGTTTTGTATTGGCTACTGCTTTTATCTGACTGTGTATTTTTATGATCTCATGGTCTGATAGACCAGGGATAATATCATAATCAACTACTAATCCAGGTCTGTTGGTTAAGAAGAGATCTAATGTGTTGTTTAATCTAGTTGGCTTTTTAATGATTTGATCTAAACTTAGGTTGTGTAAAGTTTCTATGAAAAGCTCATTTATGTCCTTAAGGTTTTGGTAAGGGTTAGGGTTAAATTTTCTATATAGGTTTTCCTTCTGTTTACAAAGCTTCTTTAGTCTATTATTAAACCAGCATTTATTTATTTTGTTTGATGTGTATTTAGCAATCTAGCTAGCCATAGAATGAAAGATCTAAAGATCTATAATTAGTCAATTAGTATAATTTACTATTAATTAGTCTAATTATAGACATTATTAATTTATATCTTCTGCAGTTATTATTATTAATATTATGGATATGATTCAATAATCTAGCTAGATCTATAACACTTGAACTTAGACTAGTTAGACTAAGTCTTACTAGTCTTAGATTGACTTAGATCTAATGCTCTATTTTCTCAACTAGATCTACGTCACAATTTAAGTCGCCTGTTTTAGCAATCAATGACCAACTTGTTAATTTGTTGAACATAAACCTGTCCACTCCTTGATGATTTCTTTCATCCATCTCCTTTCTCTATTTTTCCACTTGAAAAAAAAGTCCTCCATTTGATTTCATACCATTTATTCATTCCATGTAAAACAAGCTAATTTAGCTTCTAAAATGCAGAACAAATTATCAAAATGCAAATTATATTTGTCTATTTAGTAGAACTTAACATTTGTTTTATATATTCTATGGCATTCACAAAAATATCTTTAGTATATAAATGGCCTGGAAATAGATTTTAATAAGTTTCAGAGCTTCACCTGGAAATAGATTTTAATAAGTTTCAGAGCTTCACATACTCATATATACCAGGAAAAAAGATTTGTTGCTCTTTGAAATGCCTTTTTTTCATCATATATAATGCTATTTAGATCAATGATGCAGTTGTCTGAAATCTTCTAACAAGCATGTTTTCTCTAGTAGACCATCACCAGTTTGTTTCCTTTTACTTGTGTCTCTGCTACTTTAGCTTTAAGCCATGATCTTAGTCTTTTTTTTTTACCATTGATTTATACCAAAATTACTATTTGATCATATATGGTCTTTCAATGATTCAGTCATGGTCCTTTCCAGATCTAATAGATTTTGAAAAGGCTTGAAAAAAGGAAATAGCCTTATTGGGCTCCCCTGTCACTCTGAAGCAGTCAATAATCTTTGTTGACTTTTAGTGTACTGGTTGCCATGTTTTATAAATAGGCTTTTGATAATGTGAAATGGTGGATTACACTGTGGTCAAATCTGTCAAATCCTTTTTTAATGTCAAAGCCATTTTTATTTATTTTAGGGAATTTTTTATTTGCTTCTAAAGTGCCCGCAGACTAAAATTTGTTCTGTTGTACTTCTCATTGCCCTGAATCATACCTTTTATTTTGCTAAGATGTTTTCATTTGTGTTTGTAATCTTTGGATTAAGCTTGTTGGCAGAACCTTGCTATGATTGATTAGGTGACTTCTATCCCCTGTAGTCTTCAGCTTCTAACTTACTTAGACTTATGTCCTCCCATGCCGTTCGGTGCATTGGGCGGCAAGCTGTCTCCATAAAGATCTGTCACTGGCAATGTCTGAAGCCTCCTCCCACCTGGTGTCCACTGTTCTGAGGTCCTCCATGAAGGTGTGTTGCCAAGTAATACGAGGACGTCCCTGTTTGCGCTTTCCTCGTTTTGGCTTCCATGTTATTGCAACTCTTGGTGTGCGTAATTCATTTTGACGTAAAACATGTCCCGCAAACCTCATGCGACGCTCAGTCACAACCTCACTAAGTGTTCGACTCCCAGTTCGGCATAGGATTTCCTTGTTTGAGACCCGATCTGTGTAGCTGATTGTCAAAATCTGTCTCAGCCATCTCTGTTAAGTCACATTTAGTCTTTTCTCAATTTTGACAGATGACTTCCACGTCTCACATGCATATGTAGCAGTTGGAATGACAATTGTGTTGAGAAGGTGTATTTTTGTCTCGAGTCCAATGGCTTGGCTAATCCAAATAGGCTGCAGCCTTTGGAAAATGCTCCCTGCCTTTCCTATTCGGCATGCTACATCATGGTAAGCATCTCCATCATTTGTTATGATGCTGCCAAGGTACGTGAACTTGTCCAGCTCTTCAAGCTTTGACTCGCCAAGTCTGGTGGGGACACCCTTTGCCTTATATCCCACTCGCATAATTTTAGTCTTATCCAAGTTTATGCGGATGCCAATTTTGGGTGCCTCTCTGTCTAGGCTCTCCGTCATTTCTTGAATGCATTTATTTGTAGCCCTGAGTAGTGCAACATCATCAGCAAAATCCAAGTCCGTCAATCGGAGTTGTTCATGCCATGGAATACCAAAGGCAGTCTGGTTCATTGCTCTCCTCATTATGTAGTCGATGGCTAGGAGGAAAAGGAAGGGAGATAAGATGCACCCCTGTCTCACACCTGTCTCGATTGTAATTTTAATTCATACAATCAGCTTCTAAAGCTTAGAATAATAATTTTTCCTGTTAAGTTAAAGTTTAGAGCTTTTATCAGCTTTCTCATTGAACATAAAGTTTTTAAGTGCTTAAAGCAATCAAAGATACAGTTACATTGATCTACTTTTAAAAACATATTTGTGGAATATTAAAGTAAAAGCACATCAAAACATTTCAATTTGCACATCATATAATTTTTAATATCTATCTATTGTTTGTTTTCATTGCTAGATTGGTTTTCATCACATTCAAGAAGAAACAAATTCCTTGTGCTTGTAAACAGTTCTCCTTCATCACCTCAAACATGACAGGAACAAAGGAAAGTCCTCCTAAAAAGCCACATCTTTCAAAAAAAATTGGAACTCATAATGGCAAGTTTCATTGTGATGAAGCATTAGCTTGCTTTATGCTAAAACTTTTGGATGATTACAAAGATGCTGAAATTATTAGGTAAATTATTTTGCTTCCTGTACTGACATTATCTATGAATTTTTTCAGAAGAATAGAGCTGTTTTACTCTGAATTTTTTACTTCAGTTGAAAAATACTACTGAAACAGATGACCTTTACATCAACTGTCTTATAGACCATAAGGTCTGAAAGAGGAACTTTACTTTACTTATTGGCAGGCCACAGCTGGTCATTTGATCCAAGCATATGTCGTTCAGATATAAAATAAAATTAAAAATAGATAAATTTTTTTTAGCAGTGTAGAAATCTTTACAGAGGTTTATCATTGTTCCATCTTTGAAGTTCAATTTATTTTCTTTGTTTCTTTCAGAACACGAGATCAGGCCATACTGGATACTTGTGATATTGTGGTTGATGTGGGAGGAACCTATGATCCCAGCAAACATAGATATGATCACCATCAGAGGTACATTAGTCTAGAGCTTTCAATTTCAATCACAATTTAATTCAGGCATTCTCCCATCATTTTTATTTAAAAAATAAAAACAATATTTATTGTCATTTTGACATTGTGCACAATTTATGTGTGTCCAGATACTTTTATTTCCCCAATCTGTTATAGTTTCTTTCCCCAGTCTGTTATATGTTTTATTTCCTTAGTCTGTTATAGTTTTTATTTCCTTAGTCAGTTATAGTTTTTATTTCCTTAGTCTGTTATATTTTTTATTTCCTTAGTCTGTCATAGTTTTTATTTCCTTAGTCTGTCATAGTTTTTATTTCCTTAGTCAGTTATAGTTTTTATTTCCTTAGTCAGTTATATTTTTTATTTCCTTTAGTCAGTTATAGTTTCTTTCCCCAGTCTGTTATAGTTTTTATTTCCTTAGTCAGTTATAGTTTCTTTCCCCAGTCTGTTATAGTTTTTATTTCCTTAGTCAGTTATAGTTTCTTTCCCCAGTCTGTTATAGTTTTTATTTCCTTAGTCAGTTATAGTTTCTTTCCCCAGTCTGTTATAGTTTTTATTTCCTTAGTCTGTTATAGTTTTTATTTCCTTAGTCAGTTATAGTTTCTTTCCCCAGTCTGTTATAGTTTTTATTTCCTTAGCCTGTTATAGTTTTTATTTCCCCAGTCTGGTATAGTTTTTATTTCCCCAGTCTGGTATAGTTTTTATAGTCTCTGTTTCTTGAACTTTATTTTTCCAGTTTTAGTTGTCAATGATCTAATGATTGGTTTGTTAGTAATATAACTGTTTTGTTTGTAACTATTTATGTACAGGACTTTCAATGAGAGTATGAACAGCCTTTATCCTGAAAAGAAATGGGTGACTAAACTCTCCAGCGCTGGGCTGGTGTATTTTCACTTTGGTGCCGACATTATTGCTAAACAGTTGAACCTACCCGCTGATGACCATATCACAAAGGTTATCTTTGATAAAGTATATGAAAATTTCATGGAAGAAATAGATGCCATTGACAATGGAATCAATCAAGCTGAGGGAGAATTAAGGTGAACACATATAGACTGCTATGCTCATTTTGTTTTTTTTACAAGCCACAAAAATGTTTTCTTTATTTAAGATCCTGTTCTTTTCAGAACCTGCATGCGTTTTTTCTTCAGGGGATTTCTAATTTGATTTAAAAAAATTGATTTAGATGTTATGGCATTCAGTTGTATAGATAAAGTACTACAAGAAAAAAAAAGTTCTTTACTCTTATGTTAAACTTAAATATTACTTTATCAAAATGTAATAACATTTATATATATATATACATGTATATATATATATTATAAGGATTCCAATGAGACTTACAATATATTAATTAGTTGTTTTCGTATATTTAGATATATATTCTCAAGATATTTAAAAAAAAACACAAAAAAAAAACTCTTTAACTTTTATATCCTAGGTACCAGATAACAACCAATCTTAGCAGCAGAGTGAACATATTGAATCCAGGTTGGAATGAAAAAGATGTTGATGTCCAAGTAAGTCTATAACCTTAAAACAGCTTGTAAACAATATGTGACACATTAACTACAGAATAGTTTAAATTGAAATATAACAAACTAAGGAAGCCAACTCTTATTCAGTAAGAATTAAATTTTTAAATCACCTAATATCCTAATACTCTGCATACTAAAAATCCACATGAAATATATGAAGTGGTTTATAGAATTAAAGCAAAATCTCTATTTTTTTTAAAACCACCATTAACATATTTTGTACTTTTCTGTTGTCATAGACTCTTCTTGCATTATTCTCAGTCACTGACAAATCTTTTCTTGTGGCTTTTGTTTATGCTTAGATTGGCTTAAGGTCAACTGTTTATCTCATAATGTTTGTATTGATTCAATTTTATTTCATTTCTCAGCTCCAGTTTGAAAAAGCAATGAAATTAGCGGGTGAGGAATTCATGGAAAGAATCACTTACTATCAGAATGGATGGTTGCCTGCACGTGAGTTTGTTGCTGAAGCAGTGAAAAATAGATTTGAGGTAAGGAGGTAACATAGTGTCACTGACCCTCAAAAGTAATTTACTTAGTGATCATTCAGCATATTGTTCTACTTTGTATTTTCTACCTGAAAGCTCTATTTTTATTGTTTATAATTTGGTTGTCCTGATTTCATGTGTTACTTTTAAAAAGCATTTAATCACAGTATAATTTGTGTATTATTTTATTGTACTAATATTCTGAGAAGATCATTAAGTATACATTTATATACTTTTTACATTATTTATATTGTTTTTTTAATGTTAAGGATAATGAACAGAGTGTAACAGTTCTGAGTCAGTATAACTTTTGAGGTGTTAATGTTCTAATGTGAATACTCAGACATCATAACTGATGTAATGTAAATGATGTGTTTTGAAAGGTTGACTCCAGTGGGAGAATCATCTATCTTAAAGAAGGTGGAGTGCCTTGGAAGGACCATCTTTACACGCTTGAAGAGGAACAAAACCTAAGCCCACCTATAGTTTATGTTTTATTTGCTGATCAGAACAATGGCTGGAGGGTGCAGTGTGTCTCTAAAAAACTTGGATCTTTTGAAAACAGGTGTGTATCTTATCTAATCTTATAAAATAATTACCAGTACCAGTCTGAATGTGATGGATCTTTTAAAAACATGTAGGTTCAAGTGTGGCTATTGATCTTTAAAAACATTTACTATAAGGCATCACACTCTGTATCAGAGGGAGATTTTCTAAGTTCACAAACTTTAAACATTTTAACTTTAAAAATTAAAGAATGTATCATTTAGACTTCATTGTAATATCTTAGATTAATTTTTGGGAATTTCAGATCTATGATTATGTTTGGTTAGTTAATCTTTGTACTTCAAATATCTGAGACATTCTCGAGAGTGCTATTTGAGAAAAGACAGTGCTTTAAAACAAAATTGTTATGTTGTAGCGCATTTTTCATGCTATGGTATACCATGTGTGCTATGGACAATCTCTTTTGTGGACCTGGAGGGGGGGGGGGGGAGGGCGGTTCTAGGAAAAGGTTTTAGGCACTCAGCAAAAACAATTCAGCTCATTCTCCATATGAACTCAATCCCCCTTGGTATGTAGCCATGTATATGACACTCAGCCAAACATCCCACAAGTCACTGTATTATCATATGAGATATTTTCAATTCAGTGTTTCTCTGAAATGTACTTAGCTACTTTTCAATTTCAGGTTATCATTGCCTGAAGAATGGCGTGGGCTTAGAGATGAAGAACTGTCAGAGAAGAGTGGCATACCTGGATGTATATTTGTTCATGCTTCAGGATTTATTGGTGGGAATAAAACATTTGAAAGAGTTTTAGAAATGGCCAGAAAAAGTTTAGATTAATTGTAGAACACAAATATTTACTGTTGTCATCTTGTTTATGTCAATACAATTTTATAAGTCAATTACTTTCAACTGTCTTGTTTTAATATTCAATTAGTCTGATTAGTGTATAAAATAAAATGCCATCATTTATAGATGATAATTTACACATATGTAGTAAACCATATTTTATACTTCATAAATATGATTCACCTTTACCTTCACCTATCCTTTAGTCTGTTGGACACTGAAGCACCACGCACGATTTGTCGATTATCTTTCTCCATTTCTCTCCATCTTTTGCCGTGGATAGAATCTCTTTCAATGGCAGACCTGTCCATTCTTTTATGTTGTCTTTCCATCACTTTCTCTGTCTGCCTCTTCTTCTTTTTCCTGGTACTGTTCCCTGAATGAAGATCTTTGGGAGCCCAGAAGACTTTGTAATTGTGTATTATATGAAGTTTAACCACACCTAAATAGTTATAGAAACACTTTGGGTAAAATCTCTTGGGAGTTCCATATTAGATGTGACAAGAAAGTTAATGGCTTACATGTCATGTAACAGAGAGAGCGTGGTAGAAGAAAAACCTGTAAGAGACAATTACCTGTAGGCACCATATACAGCCAACCACAGTAGCCAATGTACATGAGAATGAAAGTTAACATAATTGAAAATTTCATTGTTTCTAAAAGAGCATTACAAGGAAAAAAAATAAAAATTAAAGGATCACATTAACTAAAAATAAATCTTTAGAAATCCTTGAAACATGTCAAAACAAATATAGAAATACTAACAGAAATAAAGTTAAAAACATTAAAAATACTTTTTAAAACGACAAAACCTCCTTTATGCAACTTATTGAGCGATTGTTTTTCTATTAAAAATTAATGAATGTTAATTAAAAAAACAATGGAGCATTTTTTTAACCTGTCCCTTCTCGCTGAAAAAGAATTCTGATTAAGTGAATGTATAGATCTAGTACACTTTTTAATATTCAAATGATAAGCATTTAGATCTAGACTTAGAAGATGATGCACACAATTTTCCTGAACATTAATTTATTAAACTTTGGAATCAAGTCCTTTCAAAAATGTGTTGGCCTTGACCTACATCTAAATCTCTAACCAAATTTAAATTTAATTTTTTACTTGAAAAATGATAAGTCAGACTAGAGTTTTCCCCATGTGGCCAATGAGCTAGTAATTCTTTTCTCATGAATATACATCAACTTTAAAATTCCTAGGAAAATTGTTAGAGCTATTTTTGAGATCAGCTGTTCAGGCAGGTTTCTGGCTGGTTTAAGGTTCCATGAAGTTCTGACTTGAATAGATGTATTGTAAAAACAGCAAGCTGTGAAGCAGATTTAATTAGTCACTACATAATAAACAAGAAACATTGAATAAAATACTTAAAAAAAAAAAAAAGCTTATTTGAAGTGTAATTGTATTAATTAGTTTGGATCAGCCATGTAATTCAATTTGTAATAGATCTAGATCTTTGCGATTAGAAATATTACCAATGGCTTTTAGCTTTCTCAATACACTATGATCCTATCACTTGTCTGGACCTTTTGGGAAAGGATGGGGGGTGCAGAAAGAAGTGGTATTTGAGTAAATGTTACCATGATCTCTTTTAAATGCATTTTATATTTTTTAAAAGTTGCACGACTTGAATTCGAACTTGAGGTCTCAAGCCAAAATACAAATAAAAACTGTACCAGCGAAGTTCTTATAAAAGTAGATTTTATAGTTATCTGTTGTTAGTTTCAAACTTTTATGGGATGACCTAATTCTGTACACAAGGTATTAATGTGACTAATTCAACTATACCACCACAACTGTCAAGTACAATTTCTTTCCCTTGTTCAATACCAAACAAAAATAATAATTGCCAATAATTAATTAACTAAGTGGTTAATTTAAAAAAAAAATTGTTTTGTCAGGCGGACAGAAAAACAAATTTTATATGACTTTTGTAAAAACAAAGTCTAATTTTTCATACATACTATTGAGGACTGGACATTTAGTAGGGATGTCTCAATGCCTACTACAACATAGCTGGCTGAGAAATAAACTATTAGATAATATACAATGCTGTATCTTTTTTTAAAATAGTAATTCTTGAATCTAGAGTAAGAGGTATAATATTACAGGCTTAAATTTTTTAAAATTATTTTTGTCATTAAGTATTGTTTTTTTTTTTATAGTTGTGATTAATAATATGAGTGCATCTAGTGGTCATAGTAACTTATAGTAACTTACATATTGGACTTGAGGTGGTGCAGTTGTTAAGAAATGGAAGCTACCAGAGTAGCAAAGTTTTCAAGTACTCACCAAACTACATTTTGTAAGGTGAGTACATGTGGGTGAGTATTGTGCTAAGTATAGAAAATGCTCTAGAACCAAGGATCACATGAAGGATGTCTTCAGTTTTAATGTTGAGAATAGAGATGCTCAAACACTTAATTAAACTTTTTAAAAGGTCAAATGAAGTCTGACACTTTTGTAAAAAGCCCACATTTGTATATCTAGGCATAAAGTACTTTTTGTATTCATAAACTAGAGTCTCAATGTCAAGCTAATATCAAGCAAGTTTTAACATCACTGTGTTTACTTTCAGTGGAGTCAAATTTCAACTGAAGTCTTTTGTATACCTACAACTATTATGAATGAAAATTCCTACAATTTTAATAATAACAAGAGTCCAATAGGGCCATCCACATCTAACTTGGTATTACACCTTTTAAGAAGACCTAAAAATCTGTAGGCAGTATTTGAGAAGAGGCTTGGACTGATCTTTGTGCGGTGAGCTTGCTGTCCTATGCGTTGAATGGTAAGGTAGGATACAAGTAAAGTAAGTCTGTAATTCAAAGGTTAAGAGGGAGTGCAGTAGTTTAGTTTAGCACTGACCTACATATAAAAAAAAAGGTTTATGCCAGTAAAGATTATAGTTATAATAATAATAAGAAGAAATGACTAGTAAAGTTTAAATGTACCCGTAGTATTAGATTTTCTATTATCCTAAACAGGACAACAAACAAGCACCAGAAAAATAAACAAATTTATTAAATAGCTAATAAACACAATATCTCCTCCTTTCCTGATAATACAGACTTGGATATCATAGCTCAAAATGACCATTTAAAAAAAAATTAAGTTATTCAACATGTACAAACTGTAAAGATAACACATGAAATAATTATTCACCAGTATTATAAACCAAAGTGCATATTTCAAGTAATACACATTGAATGTTGTGCATTTAAGCTGGCAAACTGATTTTTGAGAACACAGCAAAGTTATATTGAAATATTCAAAATATGTACATATTTATACATCACTATGTCCATGAATGGACACATCTAAGTGTTAATGTAACACTTATTTTTCCATATTTTTATGTACGCATTAATTATGATTCTAAAAATACAATTGAAAAAAATGTCTGAGCAATATGATTACAATACCTGAAGAGATACTTAAACAAAAAGATACCAGGTATTTACACATATATAATTAGTAAAACTTTTATCCACAAAGCACATGTTTATGCACACTAACAATTTGACAGCTCATTTTGATTACATGAGCAAACCTTGATATTTTTATGAACATACTCCAAATGTTTGAACTTTGCTTATCCCATGATAAGATATAAAAAAAAATGCTAATCAAAAGAAACAACTTTATTACATCAGGCTACATGATACTATCATAGGACTAAAAAAATGTAAGACTTGAAGATTAAAAAAAAAAAGCTGCAAAAAATAATTCCAAGTGAGCATTTCAAGTAGAGACTAATGAATTACTTGAATAGAAATAAATACATGAGAATTTAAGTATCTTTAAGTCTATTCAATTTGAGACCAAATTTTAACAAACATTAAACTAATTTAGCACCTCAGTTTTAATGATGCGGAAATACTCCAAATGTCTAAGCCAAACTTATCCCATCATTTGATGGTACAAAAATGTTTTTCAAGGGAAACAACTTTAGCATTACATTACAGGCTACGTGATACTATCATAGGACTAAAAAATTTCAGACTTGAAGATTTAAAAAAAAAGCTGCAAAAAACAATTCCAAGTGAGCATTTCAAGTAGAGACTGCTTAATTACTTGAATAGAAATAACTACACGAGAATTTAAGTATCTTTAAGTCAATTCAATTTGAGACCAAATTTTAACAAACATTAAACTAATTTAGCACCTCAGTTCTAATGATGCAGAAATACTCCAAATGTCTAAGCCATACAAAAATGTTTTTCAAGGGAAACAACTTTAGCATTACATTACAGGCTACATGATACTATCATAGGACTAAAAAATTTCAGACTTGAAAATTTAAAAAATAAACATGAAAGTGAGCATTATAAGTAAAGACTAATGAATCACTTGAATAGAAATAAGTACATGAGAATTTAAGTATCTTTAAGTCATATCAATTCAGCAGGCCAGACAGAATTGTGACCAAAGTTGTGAAAAACATTAAAACTCCATCACCACTTAAGTGAAGCATAAGGTGAATGAACCGAAGGTAGTCATGAGTAAGCAACCAAAATAGACCATTTGTAATCAACTGAAGCTAAGAATGAGTAAGCAGTCACAGCAAAAGCAAAAATTGATTGATATCATCAGACCAAATAAGAATCCTAATAAAATTTATATGATTAGTTAGCAAAGATATAACAGCAGAAATAATTACATCCTAGCAAAAAAAACAAAAAAAATCTACTTAACAAAACTGATACAATGGACCAAATAAACTCTTGCAGTAGTTTTTAAATCAAAAATTGTTGGAACAAAACAAGATTTGAATACTAAAATCAATCTACTTTTTACAATAAATTCATTTATTAAAAATGAAAAAGCCATAAAGAATTTCCAACAGCAAAAAAATTCTACTGAACATACAGAGAATAAAAGTTGAGAAAAAAATCTAATTTATGGGCCAGTGTAGAAAGAACTAAAGAAACAAGGTAGACAACTGAACTAGAGACTTACAGACTAAAAGTTATCATATCAAACCAATAAAGTCCTGCCTGGCAATTTATCCAACTTAAATCCCCTTATCAGATAAAAAACCAGGCAAAATTCATTGATCTAATATAAATCCATCTACCCTGTAAATGACTAATTCAGTTAAAAAAAAAAGCTAAAGAAATGGAAACCATTAAGAAAAGGGTAACAAAAGGGATCTAACTTCAAGAAATGAAAGAAAAATTAAAAACTACAGTACAAAAAATATAGAAGCAAGGTAGACAACTGAAGTAAGCCCTAACAAAATAAAACTAAGAGATGACAACCAATTAGAAACAGAAAAAACAAAAAGCACCTGACTAAAAGTCTTTGAATTTAAGCAAAGATATAAGCCACTATATAAGCAAGGTAGACAACTGAACTAAACACAGACCAAATAATCTTAGAAATTAAGCAAACATACATAATCAACTATATAAGCAAGGTAGACAACTGAACTAAACACTCACAGAACAAGAGTTATCACACCACATTAATGAAATCCTGCCTGACAATTTATCTAAAATAAATCCCCATATTAAATAAATATCAGACAAAATCCATTGATGCAATGCAAATCCACCTATTCTGTGAATGCCTAATTCAGAAAAAAAAAAAAAAAAAGACTCAACAAATATAAAACTGAAGCATCCATTTAGACAGAAAGAGATGACTACTGAAAACATAACTGTAAGAACCAAGAAATAAAATATAATGACTAGAGATTCATAAGGTAGGGAAGCACACAGCTAAACTGAAAACTCACAGGCTAATCGTTATTACATCACAATAATGAATTCCTGCCTGGCATTTTATCTAACATAAATCCCCTTATCAGATAAAAATACCAGGCAAAATTCATTATGGTGATATAAATCCATGAATCAAGTTCAGTTATTTCCCTTGAATATTGACTTGCTACTGAAAACATAAAAAAAAACAAAAAAACTTTTCAACAGCGCCAGAACTGTTAAAAGACAACCTCACAACAGATTAGTATAGAGATATATTAAATAAAAATGCATTTTGCACTGAAACCTAAACAATACTCAATAAGAATGGATTCTAAGTTGTTTGACAAATAAAAGCTTCAGAAAAGAAAGGTAAATAAACCTGGGATATTGGAGTTCATAGAGCTTTGTTACATCCCTTGAAAATGCCATAAAAAAAAGATTAAAAGAAATAAATTTTTTTTAAATATGTCAGAACTCTGTTGGACATATACTACATGAATATACAATTGAACTGAAAGTACAGAAATGTATTACAAACTGTTTGATGCTAGTCAATAACATAAAAAAAAAAGTCTAAATAGAAACATAAATAACCACTTCAACACTGAGATTACTACTGGAAACATAACTATACAACCCCCCCCCCCCCCCCCTACCCAAAAAGAACAATATAAGGATCAGTGACACTTAAAAAGTAGGAGGCTAATCTACTGAACTGGACACCCACAGACCAAAATTTATAGCATACCAATAAGATCCTGCCTGACAATATACCAAACTTAAATCCCCCTTGTGAGAATGGTTTCCACTGAAACCACAATTTAAAAAATGTTAATTTTGATTGATGTTAATTTGTTGGCCAAATAAAAGTGTTTCTGAAAACGAAAATAAACCAAGGATTTCAAACAAAGAAACTACCTCACTGTATAATTAAACCCAAAGCTGGAACCAACATTGTAAGTTGACCACTAAAACTTTTAACTTAAGAAACAAAATTTGATGATATGTTTGATGCCATTTTTTTCTAAAGAACAGTGTTACTGCAAAAGGAAACTCAAATTAGCCATTAGTACAAAGACGTATAACCAGCAAGTAGTACATAGCCTGTAAGTAAAAAAAAAGTTTGAATACAAAGCAAGCATCAGCATGAAATGTTCTGTTCAACAATTTATAATTATCTAACAAGTATCATTTATCAAGGACTAGTTTAAGATAATATCAAACAAAATGGTAATTTATGACTAGGTAGAGTAATAAACATATAAGTAATATTTAACAGGGAAGAATACTACCAAAAATATTATACATTATTATATATTTAATACACTAATCTTTTAAATTTTCAAGTCATTCAAAATCTCCAAGTAAGCAGTGCAAACAAAATGTTCCAAGTATACACTTTAAATAACATCAGCATGTCTGTATTTTATGATTAGTAATTATCTCATATGTGTCATTTAACAAAATACAATAAACAAACAAAATACATTATAACAGAGTTATTTTTTCAAATCTCAAGTTATCTAAGTGTATAAGCATTAAATATACAGCCAAAAACAAAATTTGCAGAGCTCAAGATTATATCAAACAATATGGTGGTCTATATTAAAGAATAATATGTTCCATTTAACAAGTGCAAAAAAATAATGAACCTAGCTTTCTACCTATTGTCTATGCTGTGCAAGTGAAGGGCGACCACCAAGAGGCAGTAGAGGTTGTCCATGACCATGTCGATTGTAAGGACTAGAATGCTGAACAATTCTAAAGTTAAAGTACCAAATGACTTTCTCACAAACACTCCAGGCATGCTTCCAGAAAAATAAAACCAATCTAGTAAGGTGAAATGCAGGCAAAGCAAGTATATAGGGCATTGAAATATTTTTGGCCATGCATGTGTATGTCAAGTAACGGTGTGGTACAAACTTCATTTCTGTGTAGATGCGAGCCCTGTAGGGCGCAGTGGGCTCAAGCTTGACATCATAGCTAACGTCTGACAGATAAGCTCCAAGAAATAGATCTATTGTCAAGTTAAAAAACACTTCAGCAAATAGATTCATCTCACAAAAAAAATTATCTGAAAAACAAAGAAAAAAGAAGCTGGTTATGCATCTTACTGGAATGATTCACTTCACAATTATATTATAATATTACTCAAACATGAACTTTGAGCTTAAATGTGATTGACTTCACAAATATGTAATTACGAACATGATTGACTCCACAAATACTGGTATTGAACTTAAATTAATTTATAAAACAAATAAATTACACTTACATCCAGAACTTATTTTAAAATCACTAAAGAGAGCAATGTGAGCAAGTTGTATAATGTTCCTTGATCTCCAATGACACAGGGCTTGAAAAGTTCTTGAAAGATAGTGAACTGCAAATAAAATTAAGAAAGATTACAAAAGAAAATCAGAAAATTTTAATCTAAGCATAAAGGTAAACATGGCATTCTGAGGCATTATTAAAGAATAAAATATTGTGAAGGGGCCAAACAACATTTAGGTATTGTATCCTGAATCCACCAAGCTGTAATGGGTACCTGACATTAGTTGGGGAAATTAATAAGGCAGTTGGTAGTTGTGCTAAACCCAATACACCCTCATTAACTGTCAGCAATAGATTCAGATTATCTTCTGCCCTATAGATCACAAGGTCTGAAAGGGGACTACATCACAGAAAAATGATGCAAACATGCATTAATGAAATCTTGAACATAGCTTAGCTTACATTTGAAATTGCAAATCTTTAAATGCAACTTCTTAATTTTTTTTTCTTCTTGTCATTGTCCTAAGAGTTGAGTCTAAGACTCTTGGTAAAAAAAGTAGCCTATGGAAGCTTGGCTCCATCTGCCTGTCTGAACAAACTTCTGCCTGGGAAAGATCCAAGCAGATGAACATTTTACTTCCCTATTACTGATGGAGTAAACTTGAATACAATTTTTTTTTATAATTTACTGAAATAAATTAACTACCATAATCTGTTAAGAAATCATTTAAAACTATTCACTCTATTGTACCAAAATTGAGCTAATATTCCAACTACTATCCAAGTAAAAGATAGGCTTAAGTCTACTTGCCCTAGTTTTCATAAAGAATTGTTTTCCTTTTCTCAAAACAAAGAAAAATTGGATATAGTCAAGAAACCAATTAATGTTATGAAAAAAATAAATTGGATATAATGTTGTTGAACAGTCCTCCATAATGAATGGGAAAACTAATCAAATAGGGAGAGGAAAGGTGTGCTTTAATTTTCTAAACCCCATCTTTTTTTTTTTTTTTTTCAAATAACAGAAAGATCTAGATATAACTTTTGGCAACGTTTTCTGAATTTTACTATAGTCCTAATAGGCCTATTTATCATCTTTCTGTGATACGCTTTTTTATAGGCAAATCATGAATTGCTTTAAAAAAAAAAGATGATGTATAATGTTTTTTCCATAACTAGAAATATGCTTTGAAAAAAATGTACATTATAAACCCGTTATGGGGTCCTGGTGGCTGAGTGGTATAATCCTAGAGCTTGGATTCTGAACTTAGGAGTCTCTAGTGTAAACTAGGATTTTAAATTTCAGGATTTATGGTGTTGCTTTGAGTCCACCATACTTTATGGGCACCTGAATTAGTTGGGGAAAAGTTAAGGTGGTTGATTGTTGTGCTGGCTACATGGCACCTTACTAACTATTAGCCAGAGAAACAGATGACCTTTACATCATCTGCCCCTTAAGATTACAAGATCTGAACTGCAAAAGGGTACAATTACTTTTTTTTTTTTTTTTTTTGTAATTTTATAAACCCTTTCTGATCATATGATGACTTAGAACTGTCTAAATATAGATGTAGACTATAATATAGTTAACATTAACATAGATATAACCAACCTTGTGAAAATCTAGAGATAGCTACTATAGCGAAATATCCAATCCAAACATTGTTGTCTTACAGAAACAGCTTCCAAGAATTATTTATGGAATAGTATTTAGTTGAATAGTTAACTATTGAAACAGATATAACAAATACAAAATAACTTTCAGAATATGTAAATAACTTAAGATTTCCACGGCGGGGAACACACACAACCATCAAATTCAAAATAGTACACTTAACTGACTTGAACTCAAAAGTGAATTGCTGAGTTACACACTGGACCTTTTTTTTTAAACACATGTGTCATTTTAGTGGAGTTTCAATTCAGAGTCCTGGTATAGAACAATGAATACCCGTTTGGCCTAATTGTGCTCAGTTTCAACGTAATCCAAGAATGGGAAGTGGGAGAAATAACGTGTTCAAAATTTGTACCGGAGAGTTGATATAAGCTTTGTAATAAAATGTTTTAAAAAAACAACAAACAACTAAAAAAGCCCTAAGATTATCTTATCTTACCTAAGGGAAAGAACTGCAATTTTATAGCCTTATTGTACTCATCCTTTTGGAGGCCCAAAGGCAAAGTGAATTTGGTTGCCCCAAAGAAAAAAGCAAAACAAAAAATAATTTGTACACACTTTGCACCAGACAGACGGAGTGAGTTGATATAAGCTTTGTAATAAGAGTACACATGGGGCTACGGATCTCAGTGGCTCCCAAAATCCGCCTAAACCACTTCTGATGAGCCATATGTAGCCTTCTCTGAAATTGTGCAGACGACGTGTGCCACATAACTCCTGCACACGTCTTCGTTTTGATGACGATTGTGTTAATTAAATGGGTGGATTTTTTGTCTCAACACCGATAGCTTGTGGGTTTTTCCAACAGGTTGTAAACTTTGGGTAACGGCCCATAATAGCCTTATGACACTCAATCCTTATACAACTTATTCAAGTTTTCTGTCTTGACATTGGTGTTTATCAACACCACGTGATCGAGCTACTTCTGCAGACTCATATCAAGATCATTTATGAAATGACTTTGTCCAACTGACTCTCAAGCTTCCAACATTTTTTGACCAACTTTTACTGGACTCATATTCAAGGAGTAGACAATAATGCAGAACAAAAATATCGACATTTTCTTGTTATGATTCATGCATCTTTGAGTTCCTTTCCTTTTGAAGAACACAGTCATTTGTAGTAAAATCTGAATGACATTACCTACAATATGTAATCTCATAGCTTCAAGACCAACATTCCTTGACCACAGCCTTTTTGTCCCATAAATTATACTCGCCCAATTGAATTGCAAAACTTCGGAGCAGAAGCGCCGATCTTGAAACGCTGTGAGCACAAAAAAAACAACAAAAAAAAAAAAACACACACACACAGACACACACACTCATACATTTTGCATTAAGTCATAAAAATCTTTAGCGTGTCGAACACCGCTGACTATTTTAGAGTTCTGGTTGAAGTAATGACCGATAGCCATTATTTTATCATGTATCCACTTATGACGAAGACATCATCCTAGCTAGGGGCTTGTAGTTTGTTTCACGACAAATGGTGATTGCTCATTACTAGATGTAGGCCTAGTGCTTTTTTTGTGACTGTACGCACCGGTACGGCGTACCGGCACCTTTTTCAATATGGGGAAAAATTATTACTTTTCTTGTATTTTAACGTTTATTATCTAAATCGACCACCAGCGGACAATGTTATGCTTGCCCTGGATGTGGCAAAATATGTAGGTCACAGCTGGGACTGCGCAGCCACGGGAAATACTGCATTCCTCACTAATCTTCGAACTCGAAGACTTGTCTTATTATTATTATTAATTTATTAGTTGTTAAAAGTTAGGCAATCCATCATTGAGTATTTCACCTATTTTATTATTATTATTTTTTTCTAAATATGCGATCACAACAATGCCAATTTGATTGCAATTTCGTAGTCCGTCAAGGGAGATAATGAAACAATATTAGAAATTGGTGCTATGTTGATCAACTTTGGAACATTGGTTTATGTCTTAAATGCTCTTTAGATGTAGACAAAAGTTAAATTGGATCTTCTTTTGTTTTGGCCCAACAAGTCTATGACCCCCATAGGGCGATATTTAAATGGTTCTTACTTTTTTTTTTTTTGCTTTGTTATTAAACAAGACGCTCTTTAAACACTAGATTTGACTAGATCATATCAAGAAATCAATTATACCAAGGCGTTCATATTGTTTTATTATTTCGTAATCTTATACTTCTGTTAGAAATATAATAGCGCAAGAATTTTAAATTAAATTTTATAAGAATTTAAATAGACTTATATTTCTACTATGAAACCTTTTGCTTTCGATTTTTTTTTAAAGTGCCCTTGTGGGTCCCTTTTGGTTAATTACACCAATGGTAGAGAGAATATTATGAAAGTGAAAACTAAAAAGGCGAAAATAATAATAAAAAAATAAGTACACATTTAAGAGCATTGTGATGCGGTCTTTGTTGGGGACACCAAGAATCCTTTTATCTACAGCATCTTAATTCCATTGCTAGGGTCTCCTCTTTAGTCGCTAGATAAACTAAAGCGAACAGCAGTGACCTAATTGTATGAAGGTAGCCAAGAGGGGTTTTGAGTTTAAAAGAATAAAGAAACAAATTAAAGGATCAGAAAGATCAAATCTTGGGCAATCCCTTGAAAATAATGTACAAACAGAAAGGAAAGAAACACAAAATAGCAAGCAAAAAATCAGATTTGAATAGTCACAACATGATAAAGAAACACATCAAAATGAAAAGAAAAAAATAGACATACATGGACATTTTGCACACCATATAGAAGAAATTAGCTGGACTTTAATTAATAGAAGAATTTTATTGTGCAAGAACAATGGAATGACTTCTTGCAACATTGATGAGTTACAATGACATATCCGGAGATATTAATTATAGACCACCATCCAATTCATAAAGGAGGAATTGATGTTTTAAAAAAGCTGTATGTTACTTTGTTTAAAATATTCAAAGTAGATCAGTTATGTGTTACTGTGTTTGATATCCAGATAAATTGTTACAAATCAAGCTTATTTTGATCATTGAGTAGTCCATTAGAGATGTAAATACCATTTTTACTACTTGCCAATTCTGTCTACATAAAGGGTAACATAAGACAATGTCTTCTACATTGAGTAAAAAATGCATATCTGTTGCATTGATTGTGATGTCTTGTTTTATGGCAGACACTTGTATGAACACTTTGTTCTAAACTGAATTTTTTATGATAATGAAAGGTACAGAGTTTCCATTTACAGAATAAGAAACCTTTTAAAGACCATGATTTCTGTTTTTGATTTCTGCACCATGTTACAATATCATGAAAATGTTGCTAAGCAAGGATATCATACAGAATGAAAGTTTGGGTTGGATAAGTTTTTTAGACCTATGATATGTTATGAATGACAATCAACTCTTAATACCCGGTATCACTAAAAGATTTTTTTTTAGCATTCTTCTTCATACCGTATATAACATATTAAATTTCAGGTTGTGCAGTTAAAGATGAAGGCTGTCAGACTATCCATTAGTTCTGATTAGCAAAGTGGTTGAGTATTGTGCTAAGTATAGAAAATGTTCTAGAACCAAGGATCATATAAAGGATGTCTTCAGTTTTTATGTTGAGAATGGAGATGCTCAAACATTTAATTAAACTTTTTAAAAGGTCAAATGAAGTCTTACACCTTTGTAAAAAGCCCACATTTGTATACCTAGGCATAAAGTATTTTTTGTCTTCATAAACTAGAGTCTCAATGTCAAGCTAATATCTAGCAAGTTTCAACATCACTGTGTTTACTTTCAATGGAACTGAAGTATTTCTGAAGAATTTTGTATACTTGCAATTATTAGGAATGAAAGATTTCCAAAGTTTGAATAAACACAGAGCCATTGTCTTGAGTCTAACAATACCATCCACATCTAACAGACAATCCATAGCTGGGAACAGGCAGTTAATGTTACCTGTGGCTGATCTTTGTACAGAGAGCTAGCTGCCATAAGTGCGGAACTGTGAGGCAGGATCTAAGTCTAAAGTAAGTTTTGAGTCAAAGGTAAGAAAGAGTGCAGTAGTTTAGGTACAAAGACCTAGCACTGGCTGTCACAGTGTTGTGTGAGAGTTATTAATTAGTTTCATAGTTGTTATCAAAGCTCACCGATAGACTTGACAGAGACCAGACAAAGGTTAGGACAATGTCAGTTAGGTGTTTGTCTTGTAGAGAGACTGATATGTGGGTCGGGACAGACACAGACAATAAGTAATGTTAGTTTAGGCGTAGGCTAGATACTCAGCCTATATAGAGTAGAGTTTGGGGCAGTCGGGACACAGCGCCATGTAGTGTTAGCAGGGGCGTGTGTCGTATGCTTGGCGTTTTCTGGTGAACGACACATACAGACATTGGGAGCAAGTCGCCGAGGTTGGCTCGCGATCTTGGCTCCAAGAGGTGTGAGTTGTTTGCCAGGGACAACATGTAGGAACCAATTCTTAGGAAGCAGGGTAAGAAGAAATGTTTTTATTAGTTATATATCCAGCATTAGATATTTGATTATGAATAAATAGAATGGCGCTTTAGCTAGTTGTTAGCGATATTTTGATTATTTGTCTGTTTAGAGTGACAGTCTTAGTAACATTCTGACAGTCTGTAAAAATGTTTGTAAAATGTTTTACATGTTTCGGATGTTCCTTCAGAGTTGATAATTACTTCCTAGTCCAAACCTCCAGCAGGACGACGGGGGATGGGAGCGGGCAGGGTTTGAACCCTGGACCATCGATAAATCTGAACGACAGTCCAGCACGCAAACCGCACGACCAGGCAGCCATCTGGGTAGCAGTCTTAGCATGAGGCAGTCTAAGCGTAGAGACACTGAATAGATGTTAGCGACAGTGGCGTAGTCAGCAAGACAAAGAGCGACATGCAGTAATTGACATCAGATGACATGGACAGCGGTACTGAACTCTGATGCAGTCTGCGGCGTTGGGTCCAGTGCATGGAGGATGGAGTAGCCGTGGTGGTCTGATTGGCATGGGTGATTAATTGCTGTATTGTTTTTCATATCTTTATTGTTTATTATGTTAACAGATATCATAGTTTTATTAGTACATAGTATTGAAGCCACTTGTCTTATGTTATTAATATTATGTTATTCATAATATGTGTTTGTAGTTATCAATTCATTTCATCAATCTATCATTACATTTATTACATTATTTTAAAACGGCCATCGATGCCTATTAAGAATATTAAATATTGGTTTTAATTAGAGAGTTTAACTTTATTATGAGTATTCATTATGTGGTCATTGAGGTGACATTGTTGTCATTAGTTTAATTTATATGCATTCAAAGTAATTACACGCACCAAACGTGAGAATCATTGCTAGATGAAAGAGCCAAGATCATGAAGTGAGTGGGTTCGTGACACTGGCCTACATATGAAAATAAAAGTAAAAAAAAAAAGACTTGTAAATATTCAATGGTATGCAAAGATTTTGTCTTAGCCTAGACAAGACAATGAACAAATAAGCACCAAAAAAAAAAAGAATTTATTAAACAACAATAACATGAAAAAAAATACAAAAAAAAACTCCAACCAATCATAAACACTTTGTAAATAGAGTTGTCTATTTAAAACTATAAATAGGCAACTGTAATACACATCTATGTATATCTATGTACAAAGTCCAAACTTAAATATTCACCAACGTTATAATCTAAAGTACATGTTTTAAGTATTAAGTAACGTTGTGCATAAAAACCATCAAACTAATTTCTATAAATAAATAAAGTTATTTACATGTTTATACATCACTATGTCTAATGGACACATTCTAAGTGTTAATGTAACACTTTTTTCACCAAACACTTGTGAAATCCAATAAAGTTATATAGATGTATTTACAAATCAAGCTTATTTTGATCTCAGAGCTGCTCATTAGAGATTTATGTAAATACAGTTTTTACTACTTGCCAATTCTGTCTACATAAAAGGTAGCACAAGACATGTCTTCTACATTGAGACAAAAATGCAAATCTGTTGCATCACTATGTCCAATGGACATTTTCCAAATGTTAATGTAACACTTTTTTTTTCACCAAACTCTTGTGAAATAAACAATCAAACTTTTATCCTTAGTAAAACATTTCAGAATTTATAATTACTGCTGTAAATATAATTTAAATATAAATGCAAAAAAGAATTACAAATATATATACAAGAAAATAGCAGACAAATGAAATGTTTTATGCACACAAATTATTGTCCTAAAAATATGATTGAAAAAATGCCTGAGCAATCCATATCATTGCAACACTGGAGTCTTAGACACAAATACAAAAGATATTTACATATATATATATAGTTAGTTAAGATTTCATACAAATGAACATATACTTAGGCAAAATAACAATTAGCTCACTACTTGCAAATCGTCTAAGTCTCAACTTAAGTTATCCCATGTTTAATATTAAAGAATTAATGTTTATCAAGGGAAACAACCATAACATGATACTGTCATATGACTAACAAAATATAAGACTTCAAAATTAAAACATAGCTGCCAGAAATAACTCCAAGTAAGCAAGTCATTTGAATGGAAATAACTAACTACATTAGTATTGAGATATGTTTAAGTCCAACAATTTGATATTTGAAACCAAATTTTAAACAGACATTAAACCAATTTAGCACCACTTAGGTGAAACAAAAATAGAATCACAATCATGGTTCAAATGTCAAAGCTTCATAATTTGGTACTTTAAAAATGTTTTTCAAGGGAAACAACTTTTAACATTACCTAAGGCTACATGATACTATCATTTGGCTAGAAATTATAAGACCTAAAATAAATCATGACTGCTAAAAATAACTTTAAACAAGTGAGCATTGTAAGAGAGACATTGATAAGTCATTTGAAATAACTACATGAGATTTTGAGCAAAAAAATAAACAAGAAGGCTAAGCAGATGAAACTAATTTAGCAACAATGTAAATTTTTTGCAACCAAAATGTAACTAGGACTGAGTAAGCAATCAAAACAAAAAGATTCATTGATATCATCAGAAAAGTTTGTGTTAAAAACAAAGCAACAAAAAAACTTAGTTAACTTGGGTATTACTGCAGAAAATCATTTCAATCATTGTGACAAAAAATACATCTACTGAACAAAACAGTTTGAAGTGATGGACCAAATTAACTATTGCAGCACTTTATAAATTAAAAACAGATTGGAACAAAGGACTTATGAACTAACCTAGTTTTCACAATGAATTCATTCAGTCAAAACACAGAAAAATAAATGAACAACCTAATAGCCACAAAGAATGTCCAGCAAAAAAACCCACAAAAGCTGCACACAAAAAAAGGTAGGATATAAATTTAATTTAAGGGCCAGTGTAGAAACAACTATAGAAACAAGCTAGACAATTGAAGTATACACTCACAAAATAAAACTAAAAGAAATGATGACCAATCAGAAACAGAAAAATTAAAAGCTAAGATAGAATAAACTATAGAAGTAAAGCAGAAACTGAACAGGACACTCACTAAAAGTTATTATACCATACCAATAAAATCTTGCCTGGCAATTTATCCAACTTAAATCCCCTTATCAAATAAAAAACCAGGCAAAATCCATTGATCTGATACAAATCCATCTACCCTGTGCATGACTAATTCAGTTTAAAAAAAAACAACTAAAAGAGATAAAAACTAATCAGAAACAGAAAAAAAAAGTATCTAAGTAAAAAGAAAGAGAAAAATTAAAAGCTAAGATTCATTTAAACTATAGAAGTAATGTAGACACCTGAACTACTGAACTAAACACTCACAGACTAAAACATAATTTAAAGGCCTGTGTAGAAACAAATACAGAAAGCAAGTTAGACAATTGAACTTTACACTCACAAAATAAAACTAAAGGAGATGACAACCAATCAGAAATAGAGAAAAATTAAAAGCTAAGATATAATAATATAGAAGTAAGGTACAAACTGAACTTGACACTCACAGACTAAAAGTTATTATACCATACCAATAAAATCCTGCCTGGCAATTTATCCAACTTAAATCCCCTTATCAGATAAAAAACCAGGCAAAATTCATTGATCTGATACAAATCCATCTACCCTGTGAATGACTAATTCAGTTTAAAAAAAAATAAATAAAGAGATGACATGAGAATAAGATAAAAAGCAAAAAAAAAAAAAAGCATCAAAGTAACAAATTGATGAAATCCAAAGCTAAGATATGATAAACTTTATAAACAAAGTATTGAACTAAACACTCACAGACCAAGTGTTATCTTACTACACCAAGGCAATTAAGCAAAGATATAATCAACTACATAAGCAAGGTAGACAACTGAACTAAACACTTACAGACCAAGTGTTATCACACCACATTAATGAAATCCTGCCTGACAATTTACCTAAAATAAATCCCCATATTAAATAAAATATCAGGCAAAATCCATTGATGCAATACAAATCCACCTAATCTGTGAATGCCTAATTCAGACTAAAATTGTTGAAACTCACACACAAACATTAATACTGGAAATATAACTAATTAAAACCAAAAAGTTGGAGGCAAATTACAGAGACCAGTCAACTGAACTGGCACTTACAGATTATACTGAACAAATGAAATCCTGCTGAACCTAAACATTGGATAAAATACCAGACAAAATCTATTTTGATATGAATCCATAGATTCTGTGATTGATGAGCTTGCTTAATTATCCTGAATATTGAGTTGCTACAGAAAACATTTCAAAGAAAAAAAAATTAAACTATGCCAGAGCTGTTGAAACAATCTTACAATTAATTAGTATAAAGATCTACTACACAAGTAGGCCTACACACATTTGCACTGAAACAAAAACATTTCATCTATAATGTTGCTAACTTGTCTGACAGATAAAACAAAAAAGTTTCTGAAAGTAATAATTAACTTAGAATTTTAAGAGTGTTAATAGTGTTCAGTTATTTCCCTTGAAAAAATTTTTTTTGCCAGAAAAAAATTTACAGAAAAAAAAAACACTGTTCCAAATTGTCAGAACTCTGTAATTGTAAATAAAAAAAACAAAACAAAAAAAAAACTCACAACAGACATTATTTTAAGTAACCACTAAATAAACTTAACCAAAAACTGAACTGTTTGATTTTTTTTTCTAATAATTCTATAACAGATTGAAAAGCACCTGTTAAATAAAAAAAACAAAACAAAAAAAAAAAACAAGCACTTTACAAAGCTGAAATACATTTTCTTTTAAAAGATTTCTTTACATTTAAAGTTGCACATCAAGTTTTCTGTAGGAACTAAAAAAAAAATGACATGATATAAAATAAAACATGAATATAGTCTCAGAATTCCTCAAAGATGAAGTGAAGGACGACCGCCGAGAGGCAGAAGTGGTTGGTGAACTGGTCGAAAACTAATGAACCATATCAGTTTTTCCAGAATTCTCCATACATTTCTCCATATGAAACATACGAATCTTGTTAAATAAAAAAGTGGCCAGGCTACAATTAGGGGCATTGAAATGTACTTTGCTCTACAGTTGAAGCTCATGTATCTTCTTGGTATAAATTTCATTTCAGTGAATATCCAAGCCCTCATAGGTGCAACCTTGTCCACTTCTATTACATAGTTTAAGTCAGATGTAAAGGAGCCAAGAAAGAGCTCCATTGAGAAAGTAAAAAAAACTTCCATAAAGAGATTCATCATCTGAAAAAAAAAAAAAAGAAAAAAAAAATGTATACAACATACTTGAATAAAACAATTCACAAATCTAGCGCTTGAAACTGGATAAAATTGAAAAGAGCTGCTTTAAATGTAATTTGTTACACAAAATTTTATATGATTGGCTACCCAAATACAGCATTAATTTGTGATTGAAAAAACTACACTTTGATGACACTGAAATAGTCATTTTTTTGTAAGTAAACTGCAACTTGTGTATCTAAGTTAAGTGCACACAGTTCTTAAAAGAAACTATACAGTGTCTCCAGCTGAATAAAAGTTGTCAGTAATTCAATGATGTTTTTACCTCTTTTGAAACTCATTTTTAGACTTTAAAAGAACTTGAAAGAAAATAATTTTTGTTGCAAACGAGACGGTAGGTGAGTAGGTAGAACATGACTCATTTCAAGAATATAGAACTTAAGCATGATTGACTTCAAGAAAAGATAACTTTAACCTGATCGACTTTAAGAAAACATAACTTTAACCTGATTGACTTCAAAAAAATAATAACTTTAATTAAAACCTGATTGACTTCAAGAAAAAATAACTTTAACCTGATTGACTTCAAGAAAACATAACCTTAACCTGGATGACTTCAAGTAAACAACTTTAATCTGTTTGACTTCAGGAAAACATAACTTTAATCTGATTGACTTCACAAATATATTTATGTGAACAGCTACAAACATTTTGCTAATTGTGGACTCATTTTATTATGATGATTGAAAAGAAAAAAAAGTACCTCAAAAAACCTGCGCTCAATGCAAATATGATTCTTATCTCCTGGGAACTGCAGGACTTGAAGCTTTAACACAAGACAAGAAACTCTGCAAATAGAATTCATAAGGATTACTAAAGATAATTTTTTTTAAACATTGGGCTAAATAATTTCACATATTGCATAAATAAAATTTATACCAGGTTCCTTATAGCACACATGATATAGACTATAGAACATAAAATTCAAATTAGATTACAGAAAAATAATGAATATATAGTTTATTTTAAATTAATCCTAGATTTCTGTTGCATGTAAACTTTGACCTTTTAAAAGTAAGCTTAATTATTCAGATAATCTTTCTTTTTCGTTTTAAGAAGTAGGGAAACAAAAAATAGATTTGTCTAACCATTCTCTAATATGCAAACTGTATTTTACTTTTGCTCCTTGTTTCATTTTCGAAAAAAAAATACGTAAAACTAAATTTGATCAGGGATGTGGTGGCTGAACGGTAAAGTAGGCCTACTAGGCTTCCAACTGATATGGGTAGCGAGTTTGAATCCCAGTGAAGAGTGGGCCTATTGAACCGTGAGTCCATCCAACTCTCATGAGTAGGCCTACCTTACATATGTTGGGGAAGTAGGTTGGCTTTTTGTCTTGACCAAATAACCAACAGCCATATTGAATCAGCTGAGCTGAACATTACCCGCTTCCGTAGCATAATATGAAAGAAGTGCCTTAGATTTTTGTTTATGACACGCATTATGAAAGGGGGAAATAACTGAAAATGGATAGAAACGGTGTCTCCTAATTCTAAATACTTTCTGCAAAAAGCATTTTTTATAGTGTTAAATAGTAGAGATTATCATCATCTGGTCATGTCGTGCTTCAATACAAGAAAACATTCGTACCTATATAATTTTTGTTACCATAGCTGATACTTTAACTTTAGGAAACGTTTTATACACCATTTGAAATATCCAAAATTCAAAACGTTTACTTACTTTTAATTGAAGAACAAACTTTCCAATGTCTAGACGATAAAATACTGGAAATATCCACTTAAATGAATAATAGTCTGCACATTTTACGGTGAATACAATATCCTAATGAAACTTTATAAGCACAAAAAATAGACTGAGGAAAGCAGGCAATTCAACGTATCAACAACTAGATCGACTGGCTAGGTTAACATTAGACCTTCAAAACAATAAGACTAAACTTGACTGATTTGACCTGAGTGAATTGAACTCAAAATTGGGTGAATTGGTAAGCACTGAGTGTTTTTTTTTTTTTAAAGCCAAAAACACAGTTACACACACATGTCATGTCAGTGGAGAGTAAATTAGATCAACGCAAATTAAATAGAAAGTAGACTTCTCTTTACATCAAAACTCTTGATCTACATCGATCTAGTTTCCATCAATTTAGATGTTTGAGCATGAGAACAAAAAGATCTTAATAGGCATATAGGATGTATATTGTTTATTTTTGTTTTACATGTTACGTATGTTATTTCAGAATTGAAGGTTATTACATCATCATCCAAAGTGCCCTCAAGACGGTGGGTAGGACTAATAGCGGCGGACAGGCCCTGTACTCGAGACCATTGAGACGCCAGACAAGGCAGCCATCCTGGTGTAAACCTAGATCTATTTACAATCATATTAAAAAATCACCGGTTATTAATTCCATTATTTTGTAGGCTAATAATGCTGAAGGCATGTGACTGTAAACTATGCGTAAACGAGAGTAACGATTACAAAATATACATTTAGGCTATATCTGCTTAGTACACACATTAGTGAGCGCGGTGGTTGAGTGGTTAAGCGCTTGGCTTCCGAACCTGGGGTCTTGGATTCAAATCTCGAATTTGAATTTTCATATTTTATGGCGCCCCTGAGCCCACCCAACTCTAATGGGTAGGCCTACCGGACTTTAGTTGGGGAATGTAAAGGCGGTTGGTCGTTGTGCTGGCCACATGACACCCTACTCGTTAACCGTTGGCCAAATGAACAGATGATCTTAACATCATCTGCCCTATAGATCGCAAGGTCTGAAAGGGGAACTTTACTTTTTAAACACAAATTAACAAAAATTTAGAAACGAAGTGGAAAATAACCGAAGCAGGACGTTTTGGCGCCGCCGTTTTGGCGCCACCGTTTTGGCCCCGCCGTTTTGGCGCGAAGGTAATTTTGGCGCGAGCCGTTTTGGCGACGGGACGTTTTGGCGCGAAATACATTATGTACGTTTATTGTATTATTTCTTTTAAAAGAATTATTCATATCTATGTTTTGCATGAGTGTTTATGTTAAGACATATTTGTGTGTTTGTTTTTCACATCATTTTCTTTAATAAACATTTTGGCTTGTGTATGTGTGGTTATTAAGAGGCACACTTTTATTGTCAAAAAAGTTTTTTAAGATATTACTTTAAAATTAAAAACAAAATGAAACGATGATAGACTAAAAATTGATGCAATTATTTGTTTAAATTAACATTGGTTTATTTAATAACTGTATGGTATCTCCAACTATACATACCAAACACTTGCTAATATAAGTAAAAATATAATACATGTACCATGTTTCTCAAAATACTTTATGTTAAGTATACATAGACACCATGGTTATTCGCCTAAGTCGCTGGAATTCAAGGGTTCATAAAAAAAAAGCTACGTGCTTATTAAATTATCGTCAAATGATATCTCGCGCCAAAACGTCCCGTCGCCAAAACGGCGGCGCCAAAACGTCACGTACCGAAAATAACTTTCGACCTACACATCATTAGTTAACTTTACAGATCTATTACTTCCTCAAATGATTTGTTTTATAGACACTGCTTTAACATGTAGCGCGTGGGTCCACCCAACTGTTCACAGAGGCCCTAAAAGACTAGATACAAAAAATAATTACAAAAACAAAGTTTATATTAATGTGTAACCGGTATCAATTAGTTTGAATCAGTCGTGTTATTAAATTTGTAATAGATCTATACTAACAACAATAAATCTGTGGGATTAGAAATAAAGAAAAAGAAATACCAAATGTTTTTGTCTAGCGCAATTTCATGCTTTTAGCTTTATCAATACGCTATGATCCTATCACTTGTTTGGACCAGTTGGAAAGGGGTTTGGGGGGGGGGGGAAAGAACAGGGAATCTGGCTGATCGCTTTTTAAATGTCTTTTTTTTTGTTGTAAAGGGAATTCGAACTCTTCGACTAAAAGCCTTCTTAGGCTGCTCAACCTAACGCGGCAAATGCTCTGCCTATGAACATGGAAGATTGTATAGTTATCTATCCAAAGTTTGTATTTCATGTGTGTGTTCACTCAGACGACAAGCTAATATATAGGGGACTAATTCAGCTTATACCACACTTCAGTCAAGTACTATTTTGTCCCTTGTTTGAGATACCAAACAAAATAATTTATTACCAAAAGTTAATTAACTAATCGGCTATTTTTTTTTTTATTTATTGATTCTTGCGTTGTCGGATAAAAGAAATAATTGTGCAAAAGATCCGAGATTTGGGTGTAGAAGACATAACGTGTTGGTCAGACTGACAGACAGACAGATGTAGTTGATAGAAGCTGTGTACTCATTAGATTATTTGGGTGTAGAAGACATAACGTGTTGGTCAGACTGACAGACAGACAGATTGAGTTGATATCAGCTGTGTACTAATTAGATTATTTGGGTGTAGAAGACATAACGTGTTGGTCAGACTGACAGACAGACAGATTGAGTTGATATCAGCTGTGTACTCATTAGATTATTTGGGTGTAGAAGACATAACGTGTTGGTCAGACTGACAGACAGACAGATTGAGTTGATATCAGCTGTGTACTAATTAGATTATTTGGGTTAATAATTATGGTTTGATTATTCTTTACAGCAAATCAAACGCACTGCTTTCAAATGTCTCATAAATGAAACATTGTCTCATTGTTTTCTACTTTGTACAAAAAGTTTTTGCGGCACACCATCAGGTCCTTAATTGTTTGTGACTAGCCCTTGTTTTATAAAGGGAGAGTGATCCTTAAAGGATTACGGGCACGACATGGCCTAAACTCAAAAACTCAAACTCAAAACCCCAAGTAAAAAAAATGGACTGCAGATTCCTTGTTTCGTTGGGGAGCTACATGTAGGGACCTAATCGGTTAAAAATTGAGGCGTCACTGAACGCAAAATTTCTAACAAGGTCATCATAGGTCATTTCTGATGTCCTTTAAAATGTAAAGTAAGCTCCCCTTTCAGACCTAGTGATCTATAGGTCATCTGTTTCCGAGGCCTACGATTAACGAGGGTGTCGTGTGGCCAGCACAACCACCAGGTACCCATTCGAGCTGGGAGGCGCGCTGACTGAACGATAAAGCGCTTGGCTTCTGAACCGGGTGTTCCGGGTTTGAATTCTGGTGTAGGCTGTGATTTTTTTAATATCCGGATCTTTGGGCGTCTCTGAGTCCTCCACTTTTAGGAATGAACTATATTGTCTCTCTCTTTCTTTCTGTCTCACTTTCTATCTCTTTCTGTCTACCCCACTCTCTCTACTTTGAAATCTCTTCATTTGTCTCTACATTTCACTTTTACATCTCACATTCTTTCTTCTTCCCCCTTCTCCCCATTTTTTTTGTTTGGCTTCACTCGTTTTCTTGCTCTAGTTTTTCATCTTCTCCGCATTCCAATTTTGTATCTCTCAATGTAAATGTCCGCACACCTCCATCTCTGCTGCATTTCTTTTTTTTCCCATCTCTCTTTCTCCAGGCCCCGCTACACAACAAATAAATCCTACAGCCGGCACTGTTTCCAGCTCTCTTATCTCTGTCTCTGTGTCCACATCTCTACACAGACACTCTCAAAGTCTCAATATCTTTCTCAAATGCTCTTTATTCTTTGCTTGATCCTCTCGTCCAACATTTCTCTCTTTCTCTCCTTCTTCAATCTTATTATCTCTTTTTACATATGTCTTCATCCTTTCTGAATCTTTGTCTTTTAATCAATATCAATCAAAAATTGATTTCTCCAATTTTTTTTTTCAAAACCTAGATCTCATAGTTTCTAACTTTTCTTATCTGAATGTTTAATATCTTTACGTGATTGCACAAAGTCATTCAAAGCCCTGCTCGCTTGATCTCGTGTGATATCGCTCGTTTTAACACCTTGTCTACTGTCATTCTGGAGCTGTAATAGAAAGGAGTTATTATGTGATATTAATATGAGATATTAATTAGAACAGAATGCGCTTTGGACTGTCGTGACAATAATACCGAGTTCGATATATATAGAGCACTGTCTTGAGATTTCGCAACATATGGGCAGTTAAGGCCAATAGCTCGTTGCGCGTCACAGGTCATGACGTCGAACCTTGCGATTGCTTCATGTGTTGTCATCGACAATAAATAATTCTGCAAAATTTCAACTTGATCCGAGAATGGGAAGTAGGAGAAAAACAAAGTGTAAAAGAATCTACCCAGACAGACAGAGTGTAAAAGAATCCACCCAGACAGACAGAGTGTGATTTAATATTAGCTTTGTAAAATACTTTAGTTAGAACCTTATTTGCCTTGAAACTGTGCTTTAAACTTCTTACTTGAATGTTGAGGATATTAAACGGGGGGTGGGGTGGACTTTATTAGAGATTGACCTAAATCATTGAGTCTGTCAAACGTAAACAAATACAACTAACTAGCACGTTAGGACTCTCCTCGGATTCAGACGTGTGTCTTCAGTATTTCTAAAGGCCTACTTTTTCATAGATGTGTATAGGCCGAGTTCACACTCTCACACGAGCACAAATACTTTAGCCCAATGCTGTTATCTAATGCAGCGTTCCTAAAACTGTGGTCCGTGGACCCCCCAGGCCAGGGGTCCGTGTGACGAAGGAAGGGGTCAGAAGAAAGGTGAAAATTGTACACAATTAAAATAAGTTCTTCGCTAAAAGCCAATTTATCCGATCTGATAGTTTGAATAATAATCATATCACTTCTCACAACTGTTGATATGTTTATAACATACTCTTCTATAATGACCTAAACTAAAGATTTGATAACTTTCTTCACTTGGATATTTTCAACTGGGTAATGAACCCTTTTCCAATGACGCTGGGCTTTGTTACGGCACAATTAGGAATTAGATCTAGTTTTTCTTTCATAGAAAGGGAATATTTTGACTTAGAGATAATGACTGGGCTAGTAAAAACGATAGGATTTTAGGATGAATAACGAAATGTAAAAGGGCTAACGTTGCCGCCTGACCACTTCTGTCGAATAGAATTGGGGAACGAATCCAAACACAACTTTGAAAATACTCAGCGTTAATAAATGTTTATAGACCATGAAAGGAGGCGCTGTTACTGAGCGGTAAAGCTTGGCTTCGGAACCGGGGGTTGCGGGTTCGAATCCTGGTGAAGACTGGGATTTTAAATTTCGAGATCTTTAAGCACGCTCGTTAACTGTAGGCCACAGAAACAGATGATACATGTATCTGTATGTCAAGAGTTACTGTGTGTTTAACCATTCTGTGTATTTGTGTGTGGTGTAACTGAGTTGTTTTTCTGCGTGTGTCCAACGTGTCAGAAGGTCCATGTATGTGTCTTCATAATACTTCTACAGTGTCATGTGAGGCCTGTTTGTATTCGTTGACTGTTTACTGTTTACTGTAGCCTAATATTGTTGAATAAAGCCAAGATAGTGGTTTTCTAGTATTTGTTATTCCATTACACTGTGTGTTTGACCACTCTGCTATAATTAATAAAAATTATGTAAGCCAACACACACACAAAATACACAAATAGAATTAAAACTAAAACACACACACACACACAAAATACATGTTAAAACTAAAACACACACACACACAATACACAACTACGATTAAAACTAAAACACACACACACACAAAATACACAAATACAATTAAAACTAAAACACACACACACACAAAATACACAACTACAATTAAAACTAAAACACACACACACACACAAGCATACAAAATACAATTAAAACTAAAACACACAAAATCATTGACCAGAAAACTTTGTATTAGCATTTTGTTCACGATAAACCAAATAATGTCAAGGACGCTAAAGTGCGCTTCCCAGTTGCCAACTCAATCAAAACGAATCGGGCCATAATTTTAACAAAAGCGCAAAGCGTTGCAGTTAATATTTAATATTCGTATCAAATCTCCTTAACTACTGCTTTCTTTTAAATAAGTTTTTAGTCATACAGCGACGTCTAATGCTTCCTCCATATTGAAATTATTTTGTGTTACAAATGAAAGAGTCTAGAAACTTTGATTCAGCAGCGCTAAAAGTGCATAAAGATGATCAGACGCCATTGAAAAAAAACAAATAGGTTATCAACACGTCCTTTGTATACCGGATAGAACAAAAAGCTAATAAAAAATTATTTTTTTTTCAACCATATGCTACGAAGAGCAGGGTGCCAGAACATCGCTGTGTTACCAGCAGCAAATGCCTTGGCTGGCTGGGCCACGTTCGTAGAATGCCAGTAGGTCGACTTCCAAAAGGCAGGATAGCCGCTGGTCGCCCACTTTTACGGTATACAGATGTATGCAAACGCGCCATGAAGCTCTTAGAAATCGACACTGGCAGCTGGGAAAAATAGAAGCACTGGATAGATCCACATGGAGAGAGAGCATAAAGGAAGGGTTTCGAATAGCAGATGCCATACACAACAGAAGCAGAAAGAAGGGTGAAAATGCAACAGCTCTTGGTGATTACATATGCCCAACCTGTGACCGCAGCTGTGTATCAAGGATTGGCCTCTTTAGTCACACAAGAAGTTTCAAAGGGAAAGATTTTCTCTCGAGACGTAAAATGCCACAGAGAGATGAACATCTTAAATAAATCTATTCCAAACATGAAATAAAAGCATTGAATTTTTTTAATGCATCGAAATCTTTAATTTAAACTTTTTTATTAAAATTAAGTTAAATTATAAAAATAAAAACATTGATAAAATTATCAAAATGTCTTGGTCAGTGCTGTACAACTTTTTTCGGCATGATAGACACATAAATGTCCAATTCTTGTGTCGCGGGACGCCTCACCTAAAAAAAAAATGTTTATTGAAACCGACCCTCTGATGTGTCATAGAGTATTGTGGGCAGAACGTTGGAAGGGCCTCATATCACAAATTCACAGGCCGGATATGACCGAGTCTCAAGACGGATATGACCTTGTTACAGGCCGATAACACAGTCACAGACCGGATATCACCGAGTCACAGACAGGATATGACTCTCAAAGTTTGGACATAACAGCCTGACTATAGATTTTTTTATTTTTTTACTTTGATTATTTATTAAAGTACGTGAAATGGATAAACACGTAAAATATATTAAAGTTTGTTTTTTACTATTCCTCCTTCACGAAGCTGACGACTTCTTTGTGTAAGCGCGATTACTTTGTACTTAATATGGCAACATTAAAAGACAGATTTTTGCTTGATTCTATAGATACAGACATAAAAGACAGTGCGCAAAATGTTTCTGAACATCTATGACGTTCTTTTTTTTTTTTTAAATTCGCTCTTTAATGTAAACACGCGCGAATACCCGCTGACGTTTGTGTGTTCAAGATAAAGATTGACCTCCGGACCATAGTTCATTATAAGGTTATTATGACTCAAAAAATTATAATGGTCAAAGATTTATATAAGCTGTCAAATTTCTATGAAAATCGTTACAGCCCTTTTCGAGAATCGTGTTCACCAAGTTTGTTTGTTTTTGTGCTTCCAACCTTCTATTTTTCCCAATAAAAATGTGCAAGCTGAGAAGAGGAATTGTAAACATTGTATTTAACATTTTGTTGAACACGAGTCTAAGGATCGACTCTCTACACTACCATTAGAGACAACACGTATCACCATGAATGTATTTAACATTTTGTTGAACACGAGTCTAAGGATCGACTCTCTACACTACCATTAGAGACAACACGTATCACCATGAATGTATTTAACATTTTGTTGAACACGAGTCTAAGGATCGACTCTCTACACTACCATTAGAGACAACACGTATCACCATGAATGTATTTAACATTTTGTTGGACACGAGTCTAAGGATCGACTCTCTACACTACCATTAGAGACAACACGTATCACCATGAATGTATTTATGTTTATTGCACCATCTTTGGTGCTAGAGTTGCATTCCTCATGTCGTACATATTACACAACTTGCACATTATTATATTTCACCTTAGACTTCTCACACATTACATATTTAATACACTATATATATTACACATTACATATCATTACGTATCTTACACATTACATATTCTTATACATTACATTATTCATATCTCACATTACACACTTTAGATATCTCACACATTAAATATTTTACACATAACATATCTTGCATAGTAATGAACTCTCAAATTACACGTCTTAACCACTAAACATTAGGCTACATGCCTTACACTTTAATCATCTTACTTATTACTAGTTTTTGTAAAGCATATAGGCACACATTTTCACATCTTACAAATTACACGCGTAACACATTACACATCTTACAGATTACACGCGTAGCACATTACACATATTACAGATTGTCACCATGCATTTATGCAATTTATGTGGTGGGCCGTGAAAAGCAGTTTTGTCTGAATCATCAGTGATCATGCCAAACTGTCAGGTTTCCAATACCTTATCTGAGTCATGGGTAATCACATACATCTTTACGTAGTTCCCCATAACTCTTGTTACGGGCCTTTTTTCTGTCTTGCAAAAGACGTCAACAAAACGATGATAGACTGTCTCTCCGTAGAAATTCGACCGCTTTTGAAATAAAAAAAATATTAGAAAAAAAAAAAACGTTTAAAGAAACGTATAGCAATAAATTCTGCAAATAAACGTCCCAGAATCCGTCATGATATAAGTTTTCCTAGGTTCTAACTGGAAGTTACAAGACATCTAATTTAATAATGAAGTTTTTAAATATTAGAAATAATTTTATTTCTACTTAATGAATACTCAAATATAGATCTTAACTACAGTGCTAATACTACATATTTATCATTCCCTGAAACAAAAAAAAAGACTTCACAGTCTCTCTATTAAGCACGGGGTGACCAATTAGTTGAAAAACCACCGCCTTAAGTGCCCTTTTAAAGTTTCAGAATTTTTATGTCGTAAAACTGTTACCCATAACTTTAAGCTACTAAACTGCTCTTAAAGTTTGTTTTTTTCCATCTCTCTCCAATCATCACAGATCGCAGCCATCATTCAGGTGTTTTAAACCTGTACTATACCATCACTGATCACTATATCTTTTTTTTTTAAATATAATCACCTAAGATACGTCCTCAAGAGCACTGTCCGTCACTTCGCTGATATTTTCCCCAAACTTCTCTTAGCTTGACCTCGTCACAAGATGTGCCCATGATTTTCTGGTCCAGGTACATGCTGCACACGCTCCACTTCAGGTCCAGCTTGTGAGTGAAGTAGTGGTCCAGTGAGAAGAGCTGACATTGAATGACGTGTCGCATGATGCCAGTCAGAAACACGTCTTCTACTGGGAGCATGGGGATGTATGGAGCAGCCTCCACAATCTTTGAAACCACTTCTTGAGATAGAATGTAGGCGCAGCCTGTTAAGATATTTTTTAAAAAGTAAATTATATATAGTACTACAGTTATAGAAAGCTTATATTTAGTATCACTAACATATATAAAAACCCATTTTGTACATTATTTTTTTATTATTATTAATATAGCTTTATATAGCACTTCTTTCATGCTTATAGCATCCTCAGAGCGCTTTGGCCCAATCTCATTTGTGGGCCAGTGGGGGAAGGGGGTATTTGGGAGAATGTTTTCCGTATTGCCTTTAGGCGCTCAGTAAACACAAATCTGCTCGAGTCGGGTGACGAACCTTGAGCCCCCTTTATAGGTAGCCAAGCCAAATTCAAGCGTACTTAGCCTCTTGACCACGCTTCACGCACTACATTATAACAGACATTTATATAGCGGCATAATATCTTATTACAAACAAAAATTATATATAGTATATAATATATACTATATATATATTTATCATGGGCGTAGCCAGAATTTTTTTTCGGGGGGTGGGTGGGTGGGGGGGGGGGGTGATTTTTTTTCTCCCCCCCCCCACCGACCCCCCCCCTCCCCCGCGAAAAAAAATTTGTATGTATTTATGTGTGTGTGTGTGTGTGTGTGTACATAATCTTTATTACATTCTGACCCTTCATTCTTTCGGAAGACGTTTATTGTGCCCTAGAATAGGTTCTTCCATGAGTTAGTGAAAAAATTGTAGATTCCCCGACATTACTAGCAAAGGGGTCTGGGGAAGCGCTAGGAGCTCCCCCAGCGCGGGGCGAAGCCCCGCCGCCAAGCACTATTTCTGATATTGAAAACCAACAAAATGCATATTCTGAGGTATCTACAGTGCATTTTCCTGCTATTAAAAAGTTCTATTTCAAAAAGCTAATGTGCTATTCTTACTGACTTAGACCCTCCCTCGTCGTTCGGCGCATTTGCCATCCAACTGTTTCCATAAAATTGTAGACTCCCCGCCCTTACTAGCAAGGGGGTCTGGGGGAGCGCCAGGAGCTCCCCAGCGCGGGGCGAAGCCTCGCCGCCAAGCACTATTTCTGGTATGGAAAGCGAACAAAATGCATATTCTGAGGTATCTACAGTCCATTTTAATGCTATTAAAAAGTTTTATTTTAAAAACCTAATGTGCTATTCTTACTGACTTAGACCCTCCTACGCCGTTCGGAGAATTTGAGGTCAAGCAGTTTCCATAAAAATCTGTCACTGGTAATGTCTGAAGCCTCTTCCCACCTACCATGAGGACTTCCATGAATGAGTGGCGTCAAGTTGTACTAGGATATCATTGCAACTCTTCTTATGTGTAATTCATTTTGTCGGAGAACATGTCCCGCAAACCTCATGCGTCGTTCTCTTACAATCTTACTAAGGGGTCGACCCCCAGTTCGGCATAGGATTTCCTTGATTTAGATCCGATCTCTATAACTGACTCCTAAAATCTGTCTTAGCCATTTTTGTTGAGCTATATTTAGTGTTTTTCGATTTCGGTAGATGACTATTCATTGCAGTTTATTAATGGAGCCCTGCCACTGGTAAAAATGTGTAACCTCTCTTGAATACGCTCTTGGAATTAAGTGACTTTAGTTTGCTTTAGATTTTATATCGAAAAGAGAAGTTTTATCGTCAAAATCTTCTGTTGGGAGTTTTCCACCTCAAAATGCTCTGTAGGGGGATCTTAGACTCAAAACCATCTGGAGGGGTTTTAAACTTTAAAAAAAAAAAAGCCATCTGTAGAAGAAACTCAAAACCCCCGATTGGCTTGGCTACGCTCAAATAATTTTAGTGTGTAATTTGCTTTTTTTTTATATTGAAGATGTATTTTTAGCACCAAACCCCTCTGAATGGGGGTTTAAACTCAAAACCCCTTTCGGCAACGCTCATAGCATTTTGAGTGCGTAATTTGCTTTTTTTCTTACACTGAAGATGGCGGGGGGTTTAAACTCAAAACCCCTTTGACTACGCTCATAGATTTTAGAGTTAGTAATTTTCTTTTATTTATATTGAAGAGGTACTTTTTAGCTTCAAACTCCACTGGAGGGGAGTTTAAACTCAAAACCCCATAGACTACACTCATAACATTTTTAGTGTATAATTTGCTTTTTTTTTATTATTAAAAAGAGGTAAAACCCATTTATCTACGCTCATAACATTTTGAGTGCGTAATTAGCTTTTTTTTATATTGAAGAGGGGGTTTATCGTAAATTTTAGACGGGGTTTTAAAATCAAAATCTTCCTTAACTGTGCTCTTGGAATTAGGGGATTTTCGTTTGCATTTTTTTTTGTTTTGTTTTATAGAAGAGGGGGAGTTAACTGCAAAAACCCCAGGTAGGGGGTTTAAAACTCAAAACCCCTGGTAGGGGGTTTTAAACTCAAAACCCCTAGTAGGGGTTTTTAAACTCGAATCGCTCTGGTAGGGGTTTTAAACTCGAACCCCCCCTGGTAGGGGTTTTTAAACTCGAACCCCCCCTGGTAGGGGTTTTTAAACTCGAACCCCCCTGGTAGGGGGTTTTAAACTTAAAACCCCTTTGGTTTTGCTAGGGCAAGTGATGGTTTAGTATTAAAATCTCAACTAAAATAACAAAATCAAAGCAAAAAATCAGTCACTAAATTCCAACTCCCCCCCCCAGGGGGGGGATTTTATTTCGGGGGGGGGGGTTTGAACCCCAAGAACCCCCCCCTGGCTACGCCCATGATATTTATACTATTAGATAGAGGTAGAAAAAGTTGATCAAAAAGTGAAAGTCTCAAAACTGGCTGTGAAGATGAGCTTCCGCCAGTAACAAGAATGTCTTGAGTTCGATTTTGACCAATGTTTTATTCCATGACAATCAAATGCAATCAAATCCCTGTTATATATATATATATATATATATATATATATATATATATATATACTAGACATATGTTACCCGCGACCCGCGGGTCTTTATTTGCGCATTACTGTCGATATAGTCACTGAGAGTGAGAGTAAACAATTAAACGAAATAATAATGTAATAAGTAAAGCGAATGTGTCAATGTAAAAATAGTGTGAATGAAGCTATCAAATCAGAATAGCTAATAGGCTTAAATCCATTTTTTTTTTAAAATTAAAACATTTGCTTGTAGGCCTACATATATTTGATTAAAATTTGAGATGAATAGACTAAATTTTGTATGTTCATGTGTATAAAGTATAAAGTAGATCTTGAGGAAGACATAGATTTAAATCTACACTAATCTAGAGCTTTAATAGACTATTGAGTTCATTCTGTGCTGCGCATGCGTGAACTTTTTTTCATGAATGAATAAAGGCCTATCTCAACACGGCTACGCAGCTTTCGCGAACAGCGAACGAATATATTAAAAATGCTTTAGAAAAACAAATTTGAATGTTAATTGATTAAAATATGAAATGAATGGACAATAATTAGTATGTTTATGTGTTAAAGCATAAAACTATCTTTACGAAAAGAAGTTTTATCATCTTAGAGTTCAATAAGAGTTTTAGACCTAGGCCTAGGAATAGACTCAGTAGAGAGATGTGTTAATGTGTAACCATTAGCCTCATTAGGTAATGTCTAATGAAATAATGTTCGCCAGGAAATCTGTAGTCACAGATATCAGGAACTAATTTATGTAAAAAATGCTTTTGAATAATCTAGTGGATTGGATTTATATGTATGTTAAACTTAGCTAATGATCCTTTCACGTTATTTCTCTTTCGCTACGAAAATAAAATTAGGTTTGCGAAAATGGGTTTACCCGAAGTCGATACATTCTTATCTATTAAAAACGAAAAGAGCGATAGCTTTGTTAAATGAATGGGATTATAAAGTGAACAATTAAACGAAATTATATTTAGTACGCGATTCATGAATGAATATAGATCTAGGCCTATCTCAACTCGGTTTCGCAGCTTTCGTAGGCGAATGTAGCTTTAGAAAACCAAATTTGAATGTTTATTTGATCAAAATATGAAATGAATGGACTTTAATTAATATGTTTATGTGTTAAAGTATAAAACTATCTGTGCGAAGAGAAGTTTTATCATCTTAGAGTTGAATTAGAGTTTTAGATCTAGGGATGGGATTATAAAGTAAACAATTAAACGAATTAATTTTTAGTACGCGATTCATTACGGTATTGTCTAATGAAAGAATGTTCGTCAGGAAATCTGTAATCACAGATATAAGGAACTAATTAATGTAAAAAATGCTTTTGAAACACAAAATTGAAGATTAATTTTATTATATAATGAAATCAATGGATCTTCTTTTGTATTTTCATGTGTCAAAGTAAAAAACTATCTGCGCAAAGTGTATTTCTTAAAATTAGATCTAGGTCTAAATCCTTTCTATCTTTTCTTATGTCAACATTGTAGACATGGCCTAGATCCATAAAATACTATAGCTGTAATAGAGTCGGACAACTTTATTTTTTTTGAGGGTCTTACATTTGTTTTAGGGCTACAATACATTCACTAAGGTCTAAGTTGGTACCCAAGGAACATTCCTGCCTAGTTTTATCAAGATTGGTCAAGCGGTTTTGATGTCTATAAGTAACATACATACATACATACATACATACTCCACACATTCTACTTTATAATATATATATATATATATATATATATATAATAATATATATATATATATATATATTTAAAAGTCTGTGGTGCAGAGGCGTAGTGAGGAGGCAATGTGGCACGATGCCCCGGATGCCACCATCAGTTGGATGTCACATGCAGAGAGGCGCCAAAAAGAATATTGTAGATATTTTACTCAATTAATACATTCTAAGGTTATTGGTATAATATTATTATAAAATACTTGTTATTTATAAGCCTATATTTCTATGCGATGTTCATTGAAAATGGGGAGGCAGGGCGCCAATAAAGTACTTTGCCCCAGGCGCACGTTTCGCTCACTACGCCTCTGCTGTAGCGGGGGAATTAGTGATGACCTTTTGTCTAGAATTCCCGAAAATAACTTTCATTTTAGTTTTATACAAATAAAGAATGTACATAATTATCAGAGGAATATTAGACATTCGTTACAACAGCTGTTTATTAGCTTGTGTTGAGAAATTTGTTAATTTTGCAAGTCTTTGACCGCTCGCTCTGTCTGCGATCATATTTGAGAGTTGAACCACAAGCAATCACCAATTCTGCGTCCACTAGATGGGCAAGCATCAGGCCTAAAACAGTTTAATTTAAATGTATCCAAAGTATTAACAGAATCTTCTTAATGGTGCGTTTATGAACATGTAGATGTCGTTTACAGCTCCATTCTCCATTTCGGAAGGATTAAAAGAGTCCTCTTAATGCAAGGATTTCCCTAGATTTTACTCAGCACAATAAAGAAAGGATCCCTTTGAATTTTTAGGCTATTACTCTCCTTCTGGTAGAAATAGTATGTTTCAGTTCAAAGTGAAACATGAATCGTCACTCTACTGTTGGTTTCATGTATTGCTTTGTCATAAAAAAACATGTAGGTAATTCTTCATATTCTTCCAAAATTACTCATAATGCCAGAACAAAGAATCTAGCAAATGATGACGAACTAGATCGGCAATGTTGACAACCTAGTCAACTAACGCTCGTCTAGACTTTGAATCGTCTAGCAACAGCACCATCTTTGTGGCTTGTATTGGATTGACTATTGTGGTATTAGACAATGAAAGTTATTCTTATTTTCTAAAATGCGTTGTAGTCCCTCATTTAGGCTTCTAATATTCTCAGCTGATCCATTCCTATAAGCCAAAACATCCAACTTGGGAGGTGTTGCGTAATTCTCCAGATAGGTCACGTGACATTCTATATGGTCAGGTCTCACATTTCAAACAAATTCGTTTAATTTTTAACCGCTCCTTGAACTTGTCAGCATCCTCCATCAATCGATGCTGAACTCTCGATTGTGATTATAAGTAATTGTTTTGGATACGTCTGATTTTTCTTCTTTCCGTGACAAGAAATGATTTTGACATCAGCTTGACAGCAGTTTGCATTTGATATTTTCTTTCTTTTCGGAGGGAAACCTCTTCAGCAATATCTGAATCTTTCTTGCTCTTGTCTTCCTCAGCAATGATGCCTCTACTGAACTCGGCAGGTTGACGAAGCTGGTCAACGTTTTGGTTGTTAGGGAAGAGGGATGTTTTTAAAATGATCAAAGGGAAGCAAACAAAAAATATCCTATACTCTTAAGCGAGCAATTCTTGTATGTATGTATGTATATATATTTATATATAAATTTTATTTCGAAAACGGCTCTAACGATTTTCTTTAAAATTTCAAGGTACGTGTATATTGATGAGAAAAAAAATCTCAGCTCATCGGCCACATCGGGAAAACTCGAGGTCGACCGTTATATTGGTTTGAAAATGTCTCATTATCGAAAAATTAATTTTGGCTAGAATGTTTTATGAATGAAAATTTTCTATATGACGTCAATGGGAAAAAAACTTGACACCGCTTAGGTCACTCGGCTCACAGCAGTACACTAAGACATTTCTTCGCAAACAAGAAAAAGTTTTAATGATTCAATTGGCGTAATTAAACATTTGCGCACCATCGTATTGTACATTGATCCATTATGAAACTATGGAAGAAAAATAATGAAATTAAATATCTTTATGTATGATTAGTTATTGTGTTTTAAAGGCTTTATAAATTGTTTACACTTTAATTGAGTACACCCGTAGGTAGCTTTTACTTTGTTATTATTTTGCTGGTGAATTATTGCAATGTGTTTAAGCTTCGAAGTCTACTGTCCCATACCAAAACATAGGAAATGGTCATAACACTGCTTATCTATGCCTTATTTGCATAACCAGGGCCGGCCCTAACAATTGCGAAATGTGAAATGGATTGCGTGCGGACAAGTAAGGGTAGGGATAAGGATAATAAGTGAAAATAAAATTTTTTATTAGAAAATAAATTCGTAATTGCATTACATTTTTATTAAATGAAAGCTGTCGATGCAGTTTTTTTTATATCACGCGTAGGACTGGCGTTTACATATTGATTGTCACCCCAAAATGACAATTTTTGTCTTTTTTTAAGGACATTTTTATGAGTTTCAGGAGATTTCCAGGAGCTTCTTGAAAACAATGAGACCACGGGAACCCTATGATAAAGTATAATGGTTTAATTTAATAATTTACACCTAGAATTAGCGCGGGACTTTTGAACCTTCGGGGTGCACTGCGGCTGCATAGGCCTAAGGTTGACCCTGATGATATCCAGCTCGCGGTCAAAAAATTTTCATCATGCTGCTGCTTTTTTTTGGTTAACCTATAAACTCGGTAAAACAGAAGTCATGTTTTAGAAGTCACCCAATAAAACTTAATCAGCCCAAAGATCACCGCGCATAGACATCCCTTAAAGCGGTAGATAACTTCACATTATCTGGGAAGCATAGTATCAAATGACGCATTGCTTAAGAGAGGTTGATATGTGATCAGGGATAGTCGTGCTTTTGGACGCCTCCAAGCGAGAGTGTGGCGAAAAAATCGCTTCGCCTGTCTACAAAAGTCAGTGTCAACCAGTGATTCTCTCAACCCCTCTTTGTGGATCTGAGACATGAGTACTTTATAGAAAGCAACTAAGACTTCTTGAACGACTTCACCTAAGACCGCAATACAAGCAGCGATATTCTTGCAAAATGGTATAAACTTCTTATAATCCGACAGTCACGCTTTGCAGGGCACTTATTCCGTATGGGAGACGAACATATTTTTGGCAATCTTTTTTTTTTTTTTAGTAAACTGAAAGATTTTCGGAGTAACAGAGATGCATCACAATAACGATTCTTTAGAATACTAACGCGATGTTTTTAAGTCTCTTAGAAAAAAATGCGCGATTATACTTTGTTACTAGGTGCACGTTTTACACTATAATTTAGAGATTTTGCATCACTTGATTATTCTTACTAAAGTCATAATAATAAGGCTTGTCTTCAAGTCCGAAGATTAGTAAGGTATGCAGTATTTCCCGTGTCTGCGCAGCCCCAGCTGTGTCCTACATATTCTGAAACATCCAGGGCAAGCATAACCATTGTCCACAGGTAGTCGATTTAGATTTTCTTTTCGCCGTCTGCGTTTGTCTTCGGCAGCAGATTTTCTTTTGGTCTAAAATGTGTATCCCGTGGCCTTCGTGAGTAACCTCCAGCTGTCTCGTTCGGAGGCCGCATACAACCAGGTGCTCTCTTCTATGTCATCCAAAGAAAATTGACGCCTAAGCTGGTCTTTGAATCGTTTCCGTGGGGTGCCTCTGTTACGTCGACCACCTTTTAGCTCACCAAAAAAAGACTGCCTTTGGCATACATTCGTCTCCCATACGGGATACGTGCCCTACCCAGTGCAACTGTCGGACCATAAGAAGCCCCTCTATACTGTCCATACCGGCGTTGGCAAGGACATCGCTATTTGTAGTGCGCTCCATCATGGAGCGCAAGCATCTTTGGTGAAAGCACTCAAGAAGTCTTAGTTGTTTTCTGTAAAGTGTCCATGTCTCAGAGACATAATGAATATATTAATTGCAATATGAAATGTCAGAAAGTAACCATTTTAGAAATTACACTGCAAAGACTTTCTTCCAAGCCTAAAATAGCCCAATAGTTTTACGCGAAAGAAGCAATGTAAAACGTTAAGACGTAAGCTGTGGTTTTCTATAGGCCTACTGTTTGGGGGACTTTCTATTCTAATCACCATGTACATTTACATTGAGAGCTGACAAAACGAAAAAGCAACTCTTCGGATTGATAGTCTTTACCCGATCGTTCATTTTCGTAATTACAACAATATTCCCAAAATGACTTCGGGTATATATCCTTCCTTAACAAATTATTCATCCGAACGAGGCTCGGTCACCTGATATTACCTTAAAAAAAAACAACAACAAAGTTAAAATAAGGAAAAGTACCGCACGATAAACTGCAAGGATTATCTCCCTTTTATGTTAAACAACAATTATAAATTACCACTAATTGTTTAACTACTTGTCTAACTTTTTGGTTGATTCATCTATTGTCTACTAAAAATGATTATGCATAATTTCAGTTTGATCCTAGAATGAAAAGTGGGAGAAAACAAACGTGCAACAGAATCCACCTAGACAGACAGACAAATTAGACTTTGTAAAAAGGACCTACAGTCAAGATTTCACCAATAGCAACCTGAAAGAAAACAACCTTTATAGAAGATAACTTTAAACTTTTAAAAAAAATAATGGTACATATTTATTGAAAAAAAAAGGAAAAAAAAAAGGTTACATGTCAGAAGACAATTATTTTGAGAACAAAACGGACGATAGTCAAAATCTAATGTTCAATAGCACTTTAGGTCTGAAGATCTAAACATGACAGACAAACGGACATCACAAAACAATAAAATCTTAGTACGAAAAGTTGTAGACAAACAAAAATCTCATTTAAAATCCTAAAAAAATTGAATCCTTGAGAATTTTTTTTTAAATAACAAAAGACACTAAGAAGTTTTCATTTTATTTAAAATAAATTTTTCCCAAGATGTTTCAAGTATTAAAATCAGAGAATTATTTCTCTTTAACTGGACACACTTACCAGAGGCGTAGACTGGATAATACGGCCCTGGGAACAGAGATTCACTCACAGCCCAGGCACCTTCCCTTAGGACCACGCTTTTTTCTTTTTTATAGACATAACCTAAAATGGCAAAGTTCAACTTGATCTCCTCTACCAGAAGTGTGTCTACCAGAAGTGGGACGTTGACAAACGTATCCACGTCCACTTTGGCCACAAACCTGACTCCAGGACAAGTGACCTTTACCCAATATAAAGAGGACACGACCTTGAGAGTCAGGTTCCTGTAGGACTCCATCATGTCCAGATAGAGAATGTCTCCATGGGTGGCTGACTCGGCAGATACAGCCTCCTTGTCAATCCTTGTGTCGTTGCTGGTGCCATGCCCAATCACGAAAACCACTTTAACGTCGGCGTTGACAACGCGATTTGGCCATTTTCGCCCCGAGGCCACGCTGGCCCAAGTTTCTCTCACGGCATTCCTGGCGTTGATCTCTGATGGAACGGACATCTGGAGAACAAGAAGATAAGGTGGACTGGAACTGCAGACACGAGGCGTGAGGATAGAGTGCATCACCCAAGAGCTGACCACGCTCTCCCTGGGCTTATTGAAAACTTGGGGCTGCCCTGGCTGACTCGACAAAGGCACCTCAACCAAAGCACCGCTCACATCACGAACTGCTGCGCGATAACACTCAGGGCACCTGTCGTACTTAGATCGAAGTAGCTCGCTCTCTTTTAAAGATGAGTTGGTCATCAGAACTAACTGTGTGCTACTCGTACGTAAGTACTCGGTTGATCTCTCAATGAGCTGTGTGCCACCTGTAGGCAAGTATTCGGTGGGTCTCTGAACAATCTGTGTGTCATTGGGTTTAAGCGTTGAGAATGATTTCTCAGTGAGAAGTAAGGAATTCGCTTGTGAACTTGAGAGATAGATGTTTGACGGAAACAGGAAGAATACAATAGCAATGACAGAAGAGGCGCTTACAAACACTAGGGCCTTGTGGATTCTGTGCATAAACGCCATAGCCTGTAGGAACATAATGCATAAATAAATATAACTAAACATTGAGATATTAATAAACCTAATACATAATAACAAGGACATTTTGGCAAATTAAACTATATTTATACGTCAGATCAGCATTTTATTGATTATTTGATAGATTTACATAATTTACATTTTATAAAAGAATGCCGTCATTCGCTATTAATTGTACTATTTATTCATGCAATCAAGAGTTACCTAACACTAGTTTTAAGTAACGAAAATGAATATGCATTTCTTGGGTAAACATATAATGCAATAACTTTTGCAAACTTTATCTCAACTCACTCTGTCTGTCTGGTCAAAGGCTTGTACACGTTATTTCTCCGACACCCAGTCTAAGGTCAAATTGAAATTTTGCACACGTTATTTCTCCGACACCCAGTCTATGGTCAAATTGAAATTTTGCACACGTTATTTCTCCGACACCCAGTCTATGATCAAATTGAAATTTTGCGCACGTTGTTTCTCCGACAGCCAATCTAAGGTCAAATTGAAATTTTGCACACCTTATTTCTCCGACACCCAATCTCAGATCAAATTGAAATTTTGCACACGTTATTTCTCCGACACCCAATCTCAGATCAAATTGAAGTTGTGCACACTTATTTTTCCGACACCCAAACTCAGATCAAATTGAAGTTGTGCACACTTATTTTTCCGACACCCAAACTCAGATCAAATTGAAATTTTGCACACCTTATTTCTCCGACACCCAATCTCAGATCAAATTGAAATTTTGCACACGTTATTTCTCCGACACCCAATCTCAGATCAAATTGAAGTTGTGCACACTTATTTTTCCGACACCCAAACTCAGATCAAATTGAAATTTTGCACACGTTATTTCTCCGACACCCAATCTCAGATCAAATTGAAGTTGTGCACACTTATTTTTCCGACACCCAAACTCAGATCAAATTGAAGTTGTGCACACTTATTTTCCGACACCCAAACTCAGATCAAATTGAAATTTTGCACACGTTATTTCTCCGACACCCAATCTCAGATCAAATTGAATTTTTGTACACATTATTTCTCCGACACCCAATCTCAGATCAAATTGAAATTTTGCACACTTATTTCTAGTTCCAGAAAAAACAAGAATCAACTAAAAACAAGCAATCTAGTCATGAATGTTAATCAATGATTTAAACTCTGTCAAGTCATTGGTAACCCAATTCTCTAATGGCACTAGAGAAGAAGGAGCACTTGTAGGCCTACGTATAAGAAATGTGCCTCTATCTTTGGTTTGTTTTTCTATTTGTAAGTTATGGTTTAGTGTTTAATGTATTATAGCTAGTTTACTTTTCATTCTTCTGTCCTGGCCATCTCTCTCATTATTGTAAGGCGTATCTCTCGGTAGCTTTGTTTCATTTTCCATTTAAACAAAATTAATTAATTATGACTAAATGATTGATTGATTTTTAAAAAAATGGATTCATGTTTTGTCATCGACAACAGTACTAGTACAAAAGTATCAACTTGATGTAATGTGAAGATTGAGAAATAAACGAGTTTGACTAGTCAGACGGAGAGAGTTAATATTAGCTTGGTAAAATCAACCTACCTTTTAAAACGGAACTCCTCTACATTATATCTTTATACAGGTGAATGTAGGTTTATTAATTCCGCAGGAAGTAGAACTAGAATTTCTTGCCTTCTTTTTTTTTTTTTTTTTTTTGTAATGCTATCGTCCTTAATGTGTACTTGATCTAGACTTCGTCCAGTCGAGGATTCTAAAATTATTTCACCAGTGAGCCACATTCGTATTATGTTTTACGTGTTTCGGATGTCCCTTCAGATTGGAAGATTATTACATGGGGAGGGGTGGTAGAGTTTCAACGCCTGATCCCAGAGATGACAATCCATAAGGCATATCACACGACTAGTCAGCCATCGCAACGTCATACGACGTCAAATCTGAAGTAATAAACAGCCGATATTTTGTATTGATCATAGGTTGACAATTTGGCAAGATGTCCAGTTTGTCCAAGTAGGATTTCTAAGTCAACGTAATTAAGCTGGAAACCAAATTCATTGGCAACTGACCAGATACATTTACATCTCCAGACCAAATCTACTTTCTTTTGAGAAGCATAGAGAAATTGAGAAACAACAACATTGAGAAACATGAAAACAAATTGAGAAACAGAGAAACTCTAGAGAAACAGTTTTGTGGTCGAGTGCTTGGTGACAGCCAGCCACACAACCAACTGCATTGCTGATAAATAAAAATCCTTAGAAAAATATATGGACCAATCCACTGGATAAAAATTGTTGGAGGGCACGCACCAATTCAGGAAATAAATCCATTATATAAAGGCCCATAGATAATGACATAAATAAAATAAACTAATAGAACATATTACTCTGGGCAGGTCACTTTAAAAGAGTGTCAGAGAATAGAAGGCGCCAAAAAAATGGGCAGACAAAATCCTAAAGCAGGTTACCAAAAGGCTGATCTCGAATGGATGGACGGTGTGAAGGCAGATCTACAACAACTAGGACTTGAAGACTAAAAGCTCAGAAAAAATCAAATTGGAAAGGTGTGTTGAAGATCAGATTGGAAAGGTGTGTTGAAGATCAGATTGGAAAGGTGTGTTGAAGATCAGATTGGAGAGGTGTGTTTAAGATCAGATTGGAGAGGTGTGTTTAAGATCAGATTGGAAAGGTGTGTTGAAGATCAGATTGGAAAGGTGTGTTTAAGATCAGATTGGAAAGGTGTGTTGAAGATCAGATTGGAGAGGTGTGTTTAAGATCAGATTGGAAAGGTGTGTTGAAGATCAGATTGGAAAAAGGGTGTGTTGAAGATCAGATTGGAGAGGTGTCTTTAAGATCAGATTGGAAAGGTGTGTTAAAGATCAGATTGGAAAGGTGTGTTAAAGATCAGATTGGAAAGGTGTGTTAAAGATCAGATTGGAAAGGTATGTTAAAGATCAGATTGGAAAAGTGTGTTTAAGTTCAGATTGGAAATGTGTGTTTAAGATCAGATTGGAAAGGTGTGTTTAAGATCAGATTGGAAGGACTGAACACTCACCTGCAATGTCACAACCTGTGGGCAGTGGAATCCAGTGTCTCGTTGCCACGTCACTGCTCTGTACGAGCTATTGGTCTCGACTGCCCACAGGTTTTCACGTCGCAGGTCAGTATAGAGACCTTTTATAACGAATGGTCTCGGTTGAAGTATAAAGGAAACAAAGTGGTAGAGCCACTGGGACAGATCGATGTTGGTGAATATCTGATACACAATATCAATTTGTTTTCGGTTACAACTAGTTTAACGCATATACAATTTATTTCATAGAATAAATCTCTTCTAATGTGTGTCTTCACTGTCTTCTATAAATTGGGAGTGGCTGTTTTTATTCAAACTCGAATATCTTATCTCTAAGTAAAATGTATTTCCTCATTATCTCTAACTCGTCTATTTATCCAATTGGTAACTGTGTAAACACAGCCAGGTGTCGCCAAAAGTAGTTTCTTTTTTTTTAGAATGACATCTTTTGAAACGATCAGTCATTTTCATAATGTTATCTCGCTTGTTTGTATAGGGCAGTGAGTTATATTTTAGGTCGCATTACTACACGAACGTTTAGGTTCAAAATGGAGGACTATCATTTTTGAGTTACGGAGGAAAGTTATTTATTGTTTTTAGTGGATGAGTATCATTCAATCATTCAGTTGAATGATATTCTTCAAACAACAATCAAGGGGGGGGGGTTGAAATAAAAGATTAAGGAATTTAAACATTGACATTTATCAGAAAGTTGACATATGAACGAAGAGGCTTTTCGACTACTCCCTGTTTTCCTTCATGTTCTATAGAGAAAATTAAAACGTCTTTAATGAATAGTTAGATTTATATTTATCAGTAAAATAATTAGAAATTTACTTGAATAATAAGTTCATTGAAAAATAATTCGTTGTAATGGAAATGATCATCAGGAAGAATTAGACTGTATGGAAGTGTTTAACAAGCAAAATAAAAAAAAATACTTTAAATTAAAAAAAACAAAGGGAATATAAGTAATGCTACCAGACGTCCGGCTAAAGGATGCCATGTCCTTTTTTTTTTTGGGTCATGTCCTCCGTCCGCATTTGCCTAAATTGTGACAATATCCGGGTTTTCACGGTTGTCTACTGCAAAAGCATTTTTTCTATTTATTGAATTTAGTCCTTCCTATTTTTATGTAGGCCTAAACAAAGATCAAAACATGTAAAGCTTCCCCCACTAGACAACTGTTTAATGGGTTGATTAGTATAGATCCTCTATAGCATTGTTTCCCAAACTGTAATACAATAAGACCTGACTAGGTGTTCCATGAACCATTGGAGTAATTGACTAGTAGGCCTATAGGAGAAATAATTCCACAGTAAAGGCAGAACAGAAGAATTGATTTCATTAGCTCTTCTCGAAAATGGAAAAATTCTATGACATCACGATAAACTTTGAACTGCTCTTGATTTGACTTTAATTTAAAACAAATATACAAAAATAAAACCATTAAATGATTTCTGGTGTCGAGTATGTCTGAAGAGTACCACAATCTTTGAAAACATACTATCATTATTTTGTTTCCGTTTCTTACAAGGTACAGTAACAGGCTTAACACCTGCTATTGGCTTGTCAATGTCGTGCCTGAAAGCTAAGCAGTTCTGCTATTCAAAGACATAGTATCGTTAATGTGATCAAGCCTAATGCGCTGGCTCGGACATGTTCGCCGGATGGAGGAAAATCGTATCCCGAAAATCATTCTGTAAGGGCAACTTGCGTCTGGCACAAGAAAAACTGGTCGCCCACACCTCCGTTACGTGGATGTGATAAAGCGGGATTTAAAAGCAGTGAACATTGATACTGACCATTGGGATGACATAGCCTTAGACCGCACTAGTTGGAGAGAGAGGGTGACCAAGAAAGCTATGGACAGCGAGAAAACATGGGCCTCAGCTCTTGAAGAAAAGCGTGCCACACGGAAAAAGGCAAGCTCCTCTACCACCAAAAGCGAACGCCACCTTGACCTGCAATATATGTGGACGGGAGTGTCACGAGGGTCTTTCAGGCTAATCTTGGGTATGATTTACATGCCCGGGCTCCCCTCGTGATCAGTTCAAATCAAACAAAGAATAAGAGTATTTAGAACTATGGCTAGCTGAACATCGAATACATGTCGTTCAACGGAACAACCAATTGTTCAACATGAACAATATTAATGATAATGATACGTTAACTTACATGAGCTAACAACAAGAGAAAACGTTCAACAGTTTAATGAATGTATGAATATTATGACATGAATGATGAATAAATATTAATAGTGTGTACAACGGCAACTACAAGTTATACATATTATGCAAATGAACTATAGCACACCTTAATCTCATTGCCACAGTCAATCAGGGCTTACATCCAACGCCATGGACGATAGTCAACTATCATAACACAGCCTACAAATCAGACTCGACTCCTGCAGAGTCCCAAGCCTGCGTCCCCAATACTGGGGCAAGAAAACCACAACAGAGAACTCCATCTCAAGGCAAAACAAGAGAACTCCATCTCAAGGCAAAACAAGAGAACTCCATCTCAAGACAAAACAAGAGAACTCCATCTCAAGGCAAAACAAGAGAACTCCATCTCAAGGCAAAACAAGAGAACTCCATCTCAAGGAAATACAAGAGAACTCCATCTCAAGGCAAAACAAGAGAACACCATCTCAAGGCAATACAAGAGAACACCATCTCAAGGCAATACAAGAGAACTCCATCTCAAGGCAATACAAGAGAACACCATCTCAAGGCAATACAAGAGAACTCCATCTCAAGACAAAACAAGAGAACACCATCTCAAGGTAAAACAAGAGAACTCCATCTCAAGGCAAAACAAGAGAACTCCACCTCAAGGCAAAACAAGAGAACTCCATCTCAAGCCAAAACAAGAGAACTCCATCTCAAGGCAAAACAAGAGAACTCCATCTCAAGGCAATACAAGAGAACACCACCTCAAGGCAATACAAGAGAACTCCATCTCAAGACAAAACAAGAGAACACCATCTCAAGGCAATACAAGAGAACACCATCTCAAGGCAATACAAGAGAACTCCATCTCAAGGCAATACAAGAGAACACCATCTCAAGGCAATACAAGAGAACTCCATCTCAAGGCAATACAAGAGAACTCAATCTCAAGGCAAAACAAGAGAACACCATCTCAAGGCAATACAAGAAAACTCAATCTCAAGGCAAAACAAGAGAACTCCATCACAAGGCAAAACAAGAGAGCAATGACACCAATATAGCGCATCATTAGAAACTAAAACTAAAAAAACTTTATGATGCACAAAAGAAAATACCAAGCAAGATGCGCACGACAGGGAGTGTCTCTCCAAAATAGGGCTCCACAGCCATATAAAAAAGTGTTCGGAGATTAACCATAGTCGTTCTACGATGACAATGAATTTTAATTTAGTTTTATACTTAAAATTAAATAATAATGCTAGATTTAGAATGTCATTTAATTACTTTTAATTACTTTTCTTTTTATATTTAAACAATAGGAAATAATCCAACCTAAAAATAATCAGTGTTCCGAATAGTTCCGATACATTCTCAGAATGTGCGAAGTGTTCCGTTAAAAAAAAGTTTGGGAAACACAATGTGGCATGATAAAATGCACTTGATAGTGGCCTATACCTCATAGCATCAACCAATCAACCAGTCAAAGTTACTTGCTGGCTATTGCCATGTGAGCGTATAATAATAAGAATTTGTATTGAAGATACGTTAGTGGCAGTATTAAATTAAAAAGAAAATGTCAATTATCAGATCGTGATGGGCGTGCAGACAATGCTCAGCATGTTGTTAGTGACTCGTGAAAGTTGATTGTCAACAAGGACAGCAACTGATTTAGAACATCCTGTTGCCAGCAGAAGAACACGCGCTTCTTCTGCAAAAGTCAAAACTTTGTTTCATCTGAAACACTCTTTGAGATCTATGAAGGCTTGTGCTTCAACATTAGCTTATCACATGGTCACTCTTCATCAGTCTTAGTTGTTGATACGTAGCGCAAGTCTTATTCTTTGATACGTAGTGCAAGTCTTATTCTTTGATACGTAGTGCAAGTCTTATTCTTTGATACGTAGCGCAAGTCTTATTCTTTGATACGTAGTGCAAGTCTTATTCTTTGATACGTAGTGCAAGTCTTATTCTTTGATACGTAGTGCAAGTCTAATACGTTGATAATAATGCAAGTCTTATACGTTGATACGTACTGCAAGTCTTAAACAAGTCTTATGCAAGTCTTATACGTTGATACGTACAGCAAGTCTTATACGTTGATACGTACTGCAAGTCTAATACGGAAAATGTTTGAAGATTCATAAGCTGCACTATGCCACAACAAAAACATAATGAATTATAAACAATATCATAGGTTCTCATGCTGTTACAAAAGTACTCCATGAGTTAAGTGACATAAGCTCTCTTGGTGAAGCTATTGATACAAGTAACCGTGGTACGAAGACACTATTCCCAGCAGTGGCACAGTAGTTTGATTATAAAAGAGATAAAAAAGCAACAACAACAAACAAAAAGCTGGAATCCTCTGCCAAAAGATTCAGTAAAAATGTTAATGTTCTCCATAATTGGCACAAACACTTCAGGAAATTCGCTGAATCTCATAATAACTTTCTCGAAGAATCATTTACAACTCCATTTACTCCTGGAGATCATGCCAGACGGCATAAATATACAAACTCATTTCCACAAAGATATAGGCTTGAATGCTCTAATTCATAGATATACATTAGCGCCTTCAACTTCACATGTCTTTTAATAATTAATTTAATGTCTCTAAATGTGATTAGTTTGTGTCTTTAGAACAATGTTGTTATTTGGCATTGACGTACCAGAGAAGCATTAAACAAAATTTGAGGTAACTTGTTGATGAAATAAGACACTTGGACTAAAAGAACGATGTCTATTATGGAGATGGTTTTAGGAAGATGATAGCATAGAGTGCTGTCTTGTAATAACTGTCCCAGTGGTTATTCATGAATTGAATGTACACTTATTTTGACATCATCAACTAGTGCTAACGCTGTAATATAGGCAAGTGACTTGTGAAATAAGTTTTCTATAATATAGGCAAGTGACTTGTGAAATAAGTTTTCTATAATATAGGCAAGTGACTTGTGAAATAAGTTTTCTATAATATAGGCAAGTGACTTGTGAAATAAGTTTTCTATAATATAGGCAAGTGACTTGTGAAATAAGTTTTCTATAATATAGGCAAGTGACTTGTGAAATAAGTTTTCTATAATATTGGCAAGTGACTTGTGAAATAAGTTTTCTATAATATAGGCAAGTGACTTGTGAAATAAGTTTTCTATAATATAGGCAAGTGACTTGTGAAATAAGTTTTCTATAATATAGGCAAGTGACTTGTGAAATAAGTTTTCTATAATATAGGCAAGTGACTTGTGAAATAAGTTTTCTATAATATAGGCAAGTGACTTGTGAAATAAGTTTTCTATAATATTGGCAAGTGACTTGTGAAATAAGTTTTCTATAATATAGGCAAGTGACTTGTGAAATAAGTTTTCTATAATATAGGCAAGTGACTTGTGAAATAAGTTTTCTCCCCGTTTCTGCGTGTAAAGAAAAGGCTGAAAGCAAGATTTCATGCTAAAGACATTTCTATGTTGCGAGAAAGTTTCACGTGACTTCTGGTTCAAATTGTTTCATTTTGACATGATTTGGTTGTTAGTTCAGAATAACCTCAACATCCCACAGGACTGCCGGAAAGGTGGAGAGGGAGGTGAGTGGGTAGAGTTTGAACTATCGAGACGATCTTCAGAGCGCATAACATGAGAACAGACAGCGCCATCTACTGGTAGGCTTTACTCTTTAAGTTCTACCAAAATAATAGTTAAAATAACTTTTTAGATTACGAATGCATTGTAGATTTTTTGTTCGTTTTACAATTTAAGATTTTCGACAGCACCTAAGAGCAATTTTGACCCACTGTCCGCCCCTGAGGCTGACGGTTAGGATGGTTAACGATGGTGTCTTATGACGAGCACAACGATAGACCGCATTTACTTTCCCCGACATCTTAGCTATATTAGAATATAGGCTTTACACTTAGATCTTAACAAGATATTTATGTTTAGGTGAACCACTTCAACAATGGGGCCGTGTTCTTCAATGTATTGTGTAGCGATCAGTTTTAATGATCAATTGGCGCACTAGGTATTGATGTATCACTGGTGCACTAGGTTTTAATACTGGTACACTAGGTATTGATGTATCACTGGTGCACTAGGTTTTAATACTGGTACACTAGGTATTGATGTATCACTTGTGCGCTAGGTATTAATACTGGTACACTAGGTATTGATGTATCACTGGTGCACTAGGTATTAATACTGGTACACTAGGTATTGATGTATTACTGGTGCGCTTGGTATTAATACTGGTACACTAGGTATTGATGTAGCACTGGTGCACTAGGTATTAATACTGGTACACTAGGTATTGATGTATCACTGGTGCACTAGGTATTAATACTGGTACACTAGGTATTGATGTATCACTGGTGCACTAGGTATTAATACTGGTACACTAGGTATTGATATATCACTGGTGCACTAGGTATTAATACTGGTACACTAGGTATTGATGTATCACTGGTGCACTAGGTATTAATACTGGTACACTAGGTATTGATGTATCACTGGTGCACTAGGTATTAATACTGGTACATTAGGTATTGATGTATCACTGGTGCACTAGGTATTAACACTGGTACACTAGGTATTGATGTATCACTGGTGCACTAGGTATTAATACTGGTACACTAGGTATGTTTACTTTATTCCTATACTAACAGTACACACCGGCTACACCCATTGATTTGTTCCCCTCCTTTTTCTTTTTTAATTTTAATAAATGGTCCATATTTTAACGAACAATCTAAAATAGTTTTTAGCCCGTGAATTGGTGTAACTGTTAATATGAAATTTTATGGCCCGCTCTCTTTTCTTCTCTCTCTCTCTCTCTCTCTCTCTCTGTGTCTCTCGCTCTCTGGAATTACCATTTTGTGTTTACCTGCGCATGGTAATATCTCCCACATATGCTTGTGCTTGATTAAGACCCACTTCATAATGCGCCCCCAACACATACACGCTCTCATAGTTTGGGCTCGTTAATTTTAGTCGCATTTTTTCTTATCCCTCCAATCACCCCCCACCCCCGCCAAAAACGTTAGTCTTTCATACACAGTCCCGTTCAATTTTTACATTACTCTTGGTATTTTGTTCTCTAGCTAAAAAGATGCAGTGTGGGACAACATATTAAAGCCCTAGTCTACCGGACCCATGTGTTGAGCACCTTGCTAAACAGAAGTGAAACATGGTCAACCTACTCATGGCAGGAAAAAAGCTGAATGACCTCCACCTCCGATGCCTAAGTCGGATCTTTAAAATAAGATGGCAAGATAAGATAACTAATGAGGAAGTGATACGAAGCGCAGGGGGGGCAGAACATCCGCTCTGTTATCAGCAGCAGACGCCTTGGCTGGCGTGGCCACGTTCGTAGAATGCCAGTAGGTCGACTTTCACAAGACATTCTGTATGGCGATCTAATAGAAGGCAGGAGAGCCGCTGGTCACCCACTTTTACGTTATACGGATGTATGCAAACGCGACCTGAAGCTCTTCAAAATCGACACTAGCAGCTGGAAAGAGGTGGCACTGGATAGATCTACATGGAGAGAGACAGCATAAAGGAAGGGTCACGGATTGCAGATGTCATACACAACAGAAGCAGAAAGAAGGGTGAAAATGCAACGGCGCCTGATGATTACATATGCCCAACCTGCGATCGCAGCTGTGTATCAAGGATTGGCCTCTTTAGTCACACAAAAATTTGCAAAGGGAAAAGATCGTCTCTCGAGACGCAAAATGCCACAGAGCTTAAAAGATATATCATTTTGGTTTTATTAATTGTAATCGTTTATTTGATCCCATTTGGATGTAAGGAAACAACAATAGATCTAAATTTATCTTTTCAAAACTATTAGGATTAGTTGTATATTCTTTTTTTTTTGAAAATGTTACAAAGTACCATTACTTTCTCTCTCTCTCTCTCTCTCTCTCTCTCTCTCTCTTCCTCTCTCTCGAAAAAAAAAAAGAACTCTGGATTTATCTCATTAATGCTTCTAGGATTTTTATATTTTTATATTATATTAATTAAAACCGCTTTCTTATTAGACTGCGGCCTTTTGGGGAAATACCGAAAATAAAATACAAAAGTTGATAGAAAGCTTGCGGCTTTTCACGAATAGCAGATGTCACACTCTGAATCTGTCATAAACCGTTTGAAGTGAGCGTCTAGGCCAGTCTAGGGGGAAAAAGGGACGTGTGAATGAAGTTTCCAGCCGACAGTGTTGGGAGATTTCGTGATGTATTTCGTAAGTATATAAAAGCTAAGACACACTATTTTAAATAGCAATGAAAGGGAGATGAATGTTGTTATAAATGTTATTTTTAGTGCATGTTTATCGCTCTTTAAATGTTCAAAAAAAAAAAATGTTTCGGGACACATCGCTCTCACTATCTAGAAATATCAGGTGACCGAGCCTCGCTCGGATGAATAATTTGTGAAGGAAGGATATATACCCGAAGTCATTTTGGGAATATTGCTGTAATTACGAAAATGAACGATCGGGTAAAGACTATCAATCCGAAGAGTTGCTTTTTCGATCTGTCAGTTCTCAACGTATTTGTACATGGTGATTAGAATAGAAAGTCCCCCCAACAGTAGGCCTATAGAAAACCACAGCTCACGTCTTAACATTTTACATTGCTTCTTTCGCGTAAAACTATTGGGCTATTGTTGTAATTACGAAAATGAACTATTAGATAAAGACTACTAATCTGAAGAGTTGCTTAGTGTTCTGTTAGTTCTAAATGTAATTGCACATGGCGATTAAATATAAAGTCTCTTAAGTCCTCCTATAGTATAGAGCTAGACCAACCACAGCTCACATCCGTCTTATAGTTTTACAATCCATCTATTGTAGGCCTACTATTATTGGCTTGGAAGAAAATCTTTGCAGTGTTACTTCTCAGTTGGTTACGTTCAGACATTTAATTATGGAATTAGTATATATTCATTATGCCTTTAGTACGAAACATCAAGTGACGCAAATCTCTACGTTATAGGGTAAAACAGGCACTTTGTGACAAAATAAAATGGCAATTTTTTTCTTAATAGACTTAAATCATTGCATTAGTTTTCTAAAGAAACGTTTCCGTGGGGCACCTCTGTTACGCCAAACAATATGTTCGTCCCCCATACGGGATACCTGCCCTGCCCAGCCTGACTGTCGGACTATAAGAAGTTCATAACGGCTTTTGTCATCCATCCATCCATCCCAGTGGTGCTACAGCCCGTGGAGGGATATGGCCTGCTTTTACAGATCTCTCCATTCAGATCTCTCATGGGCCTTCCGTCAACACGCCCTAACTCCAAGCTTTTTTACCGAGGTTTATAATTAAATTAAAAGAGGCTGCAGCGTACGCAAACTCGTTGACCGCTAGATGGATATCATGTTAAGTGTGAGCAAGTAAGGCGTAGAGAAGCTGTGTTATGACCATTTCCCTTGTTTTGGTACAGGACAGTAGACACCGAAGCATGAACACATGGTAATAATTCACCAGCAAAATAATAATAATAATAAGGCTTGTCTTCGAGTCCGAAAATTAATGAGGATTGCAGCTGTGACCTACATATTTTGCCACATCCAGGGCAAGCATAACCATTGTCCGCGGTGATCGATTAAGATTTTATTTTAGCGTCTGCGTCTAGTCCTCGGCAGCAGATTTTATTTTGGTCTCAAATGTGTATCCGCGTCCTTTGTATAGATGGAATTCTTTAAGTCCGACAGTTACGCTGGACAGAGCAGTATCCTGTATGGGAGACGAATCTCAGACGAACGTATGCCAAAGGCAGTCTTTTTTGGTGAGCTAAAAAGTGGTCGACGTAACACCGTAACGCTTAAAAGACCAGTTTAGGCGCCAACTTGCCTTAGCTGACATAGAAGATAGCACAGAACGAGACAGCTGGAGGTCACCAGCAAAACAAACAACAATGTAAAAGGTATTTACACCACTCTACGCAATTAAAGAGTAAACAATTTATTAAGCACTTAAAACACAATAACTAATCATACATCGGCACATTTAATTTCATTACTTCTCTTTCATAGTTCAAATAATAAATCAATCTACAGTAAGATGGTGCGCAAATGTTTAATTAGGTCTAATGGTTCTTTAAAACTCGTTATTGTTTGCAAAGAAATAATTTAGTATACTGCGGTAAGCCTAGTGACGTAAGCAGCGTTTTTCCCGTTTACGTCATGGAAATTTTTCATTCATAAAACATTCTAGCCAAAATTAATTTTTCGATAATGAGGCATTTTCAAACCGATATAACGGTCGACCTCGAGTTTTCCCGATGTGGCCAATGAGTTGAGAATTTTTTTCTCACTAATATGCACATACCTTGAAATTTTAAAGAAAATCGTTAGAGCCGTTTTTGAAATAAAATTTATATATATATATATAAATATATATACATACATACAAGAATTGCTCACTAAAGAGTATAGGATAATCTAGATCTAGATCTATATGTCTTTTAAAGAATGTTTGCAATGTTTACAAATAAATACGTTATGCCTCTAAGATAAACAGGAAAAGTAGTAAGAATAATTATAGCTTTCTCTCCGTAGTTATTTTCCACGTGCCGACGGAATTCTTCATTTTGCATTAGTAATTTTTTTGACCATGTTATGATTAAGGTTGAAAAACTTTTTCGTTTGTTATCAGAAAGTGTTTTATTTGGTCTAGAATTAAAGGGGAATGTATTCTCTCTATCTATATAAAACAAAGCAACGTTAATAAAATCAAACATAAATCTAATTTAATGAGTTCAAATCAACGATGGTATCGTCAATTAAGAGAGAAAGAGTTAATATTGTCAGGAATGTTCGGTTGCTGTCCCATACATATTTAGAAGAAAGTAGAAGTATCATTAGCAGCAAAAAGAAATAAATCGCATTGTTTATGAGATACATAGACAAGACTGTAATAACTAGAGTCTATTCTGCAAATACACTACCTCACAATATCATCCAACCCACAGCCACTGCGTGGTCGTGTGGTATGCTTCTTGGACTATCGTCACTACGGTCCCAAGTTCGAAAATAACACTCGCCGTCCAGGAAGAGGTTTGGGGTTAGGTACCTTAATCTACTTCCGCACAACTTGCATAATCTTCTATTGCTTACGCCCACACAATTTCATCTTCTGTTGTTTACTTTCACACAATTTCATCTTCTGTTGTTTACTTTCACACAATTTCATCTTCTATTATTTACTTTCACACAATTACATCTTCTGTTGTTTACTTTCACACAATTTCATCTTCTATTATTTACTTTCACACAATTTCATCTTCTATTATTTACTTTCACACAATTTCATCTTCTGTTGTTTACTTTCACACAATTTCATCTTCTGTTGTTTACTTTCACACAATTTCATCTTCTGTTGTTTACTTTCACACAATTTCATCTTCTGTTGTTTACTTTCACACAATTTCATCTTCTGTTGTTTACTTTCACACAATTTCATCTTCTGTTGTTTACTTTCACACAATTTCATCTTCTGTTGTTTACTTTCACACAATTTCATCTTCTGTTGTTTACTTTCACACAAATTCATCTTCTATTATTTACTTTCACACAATTTCATCTTCTATTGTTTACTTTCACACAAATTCATAATCTTCTATTGTTTACGTGTAGTGGGGAGGACATGATATACCGGTAGGCTAAACTTGACCAAGCACCGGTCAGCAAAGGATCAAGTTGACCTCTGCCCGGGAAGCGGGGATTTGAATTCCTTTTCCTGCTGGCATCCTCCATTGAAACTTGCTGGTGCGCACCTACTCCAATACCACCCTGTGTAATCCTGTTGAGTTCTTCATAGGTCCATTGTGTTCATGTATGGCTGCAGGTTTTTTGTGTACATTAAACACTTGAAATAAGCTTCCTGACTTGCCTCGTCATTTGGTTGTTACATTCTGTGCCAAACCCACCACATACGTCCACACAATTTCATCTTCTATTGTTTACTTTCACACAATTTCATCTTCTGTTGTTTAATTTCACACAATTTCATCTTCTATTGTTTACTTTCACACAATTTAATCTTCTATTGTTTACTTTCAAACACTGTCATCTTCTATTGTTTACTTTCACACAATTTCATCTTCTATTTTTACTTTCACGCACTGTCATCTTCTGTTGTTTACTTTCACACAATTTCATCTTCTATTGTTTACTTTCAAACACTGTCATCTTCTATTGTTTACTTTCAAACACTGTCATCTTCTGTTGTTTAATTTCACACAATTTCATCTTCTATTGTTTACTTTCACACAATTTCATCTTCTATTTATTACTTTCAAACACTGTCATCTTCTGTTGTTTAATTTCACACAATTTCATCTTCTATTGTTTACTTTCAAACACTTTCATCTTCTATTGTTTACTTTCACACACTGTCATCTTCTGTTGTTTAATTTCACACAATTTTCATCTTCTATTGTTTACTTTCACACAATTTCATCTTCTATTGTTTACTTTCAAGCACTGTCATCTTCTGTTGTTTACTTTCACACAATTTCATCTTGTATTGTTTACTTTCACACACTGTCATCTTCTGTTGTTTAATTTCACACAATTTCATCTTCTATTGTTTACTTTCACACAATTTCATCTTCTATTGTTTACTTTCAAACACTGTCATCTTCTATTGTTTACTTTCACACAATTTCATCTACTATTGTTTACTTTCAAACACTGTCATCTTCTATTGTTTACTTTCACACAATTTCATCTTTTATTGTTTACTTTCAAACACTGTCATCTTCTGTTGTTTACTTTCACACAATTTCATCTTCTATTGTTTACTTTCACACAATTTCATCTTCTATTGTTTACTTTCAAACACTGTCATCTTCTGTTGTTTACTTTCACACAATTTCATCTTCTATTGTTTACTTTCACACAATTTCATCTTCTATTGTTTACTTTCAAACACTGTCATCTTCTGTTGTTTACTTTCACACAATTTCATCTTCTGTTGTTTACTTTCACACAATTTCATCTTCTATTGTTTACTTTCACACATTTTCATCTTCTATTGTTTACTTTCAAAAACTGTCATCTTCTGTTGTTTACTTTCACACAATTTCATCTTCTATTGTTTACTTTCACACAATTTCATCTTTTAATGTTTACTTTCAAACACTGTCATCTTCTGTTGTTTACTTTCACACAATTTCATCTTCTATTGTTTACTTTCAAACACTGTCATCTTCTGTTGTTTACTTTCACACAATTTAATCTTCTATTGTTTACTTTCACACAATTTCATCTTCTATTGTTTACTTTCAAACACTGTCATCTTCTGTTGTTTACTTTCACACAATTTCATCTTCTATTGTTTACTTTCACACACTGTCATCTTCTATTGTTTACTTTCACACACTGTCATCTTTTGTTGTTTACTTTCACACAATTTCATCTTCTATTGTTTACTTTCAAACACTGTCATCTTCTATTGTTTACTTTCACACAATTTCATCTTCTATTTTTACTTTCACGCACTGTCATCTTCTGTTGTTTACTTTCACACAATTTCATCTTCTATTGTTTACTTTCAACCACTGTCATCTTCTTTTGTTTACTTTCAAACAATTTCATCTTCTATTATTTACTTTCACACAATTTCATCTTCTATTATTTACTTTCACACAATTTCATCTTCTGTTGTTTACTTTCACACAATTTCATCTTCTGTTGTTTACTTTCACACAATTTCATCTTCTGTTGTTTACTTTCACACAATTCAATCTTCTACTGTTTACTTTCACACATTTTCATCTTCTATTGTTTACTTTCAAAAACTGTCATCTTCTGTTGTTTACTTTCACACAATTTCATCTTCTATTGTTTACTTTCACACAATTTCATCTTTTAATGTTTACTTTCAAACACTGTCATCTTCTGTTGTTTACTTTCACACAATTTCATCTTCTATTGTTTACTTTCACACACTGTCATCTTCTGTTGTTTACTTTCAAACACTGTCATCTTCTATTGTTTACTTTCACACAATTTCATCTTCTATTGTTTACTTTCAAACACTGTCATCTTCTGTTGTTTACTTTCACACAATTTCATCTTCTATTGTTTACTTTCAAGCACTGTCATCTTCTGTTGTTTACTTTCACACAATTTCATCTTGTATTGTTTACTTTCACACACTGTCATCTTCTGTTGTTTAATTTCACACAATTTCATCTTCTATTGTTTACTTTCACACAATTTCATCTTCTATTGTTTACTTTCAAACACTGTCATCTTCTATTGTTTACTTTCACACAATTTCATCTACTATTGTTTACTTTCAAACACTGTCATCTTCTATTGTTTACTTTCACACAATTTCATCTTTTATTGTTTACTTTCAAACACTGTCATCTTCTGTTGTTTACTTTCACACAATTTCATCTTCTATTGTTTACTTTCACACAATTTCATCTTCTATTGTTTACTTTCAAACACTGTCATCTTCTGTTGTTTACTTTCACACAATTTCATCTTCTATTGTTTACTTTCACACAATTTCATCTTCTATTGTTTACTTTCAAACACTGTCATCTTCTGTTGTTTACTTTCACACAATTTCATCTTCTATTGTTTACTTTCACACACTGTCATCTTCTGTTGTTTACTTTCACACAATTTCATCTTCTATTGTTTACTTTCACACACTGTCATCTTCTGTTGTTTACTTTCACACAATTTCATCTTCTGTTGTTTAATTTCACACAATTTCATCTTCTATTGTTTACTTTCACACAATTTCATCTTCTATTGTTTACTTTCACACACTGTCATCTTCTGTTGTTTACTTTCACACAATTTCATCTTCTGTTGTTTACTTTCACACACTGTCATCTTCTATTGTTTACTTTCACACACTGTCATCTTCTATTGTTTACTTTCACACAATTTCATCTTCTGTTGTTTACTTTCACACAATTTCATCTTCTACTGTTTACTTTCACACATTTTCATCTTCTATTGTTTACTTTCAAAAACTGTCATCTTCTGTTGTTTACTTTCACACAATTTCATCTTCTATTGTTTACTTTCACACAATTTCATCTTTTAATGTTTACTTTCAAACACTGTCATCTTCTGTTGTTTACTTTCACACAATTTCATCTTCTATTGTTTACTTTCACACACTGTCATCTTCTGTTGTTTACTTTCAAACACTGTCATCTTCTATTGTTTACTTTCACACAATTTCATCTTCTATTGTTTACTTTCAAACACTGTCATCTTCTGTTGTTTACTTTCACACAATTTCATCTTCTATTGTTTACTTTCACACAATTTCATCTTCTATTGTTTACTTTCAAACACTGTCATCTTCTGTTGTTTACTTTCACACAATTTCATCTTCTATTGTTTACTTTCACACACTGTCATCTTCTATTGTTTACTTTCACACACTGTCATCTTCTGTTGTTTACTTTCACACAATTTCATCTTCTATTGTTTACTTTCACACACTGTCATCTTCTGTTGTTTACTTTCACACAATTTCATCTTCTGTTGTTTACTTTCACACACTGTCATCTTGTATTGTTTACTTTCACACACTGTCATCTTCTATTGTTTACTTTCACACAATTTCATCTTCTATTGTTTACTTTCACACAATTTCATCTTCTATTGTTTACTTTCAAACACTGTCATCTTCTGTTGTTTACTTTCACACAATTTCATCTTCTATTGTTTACTTTCACACAATTTCATCTTCTATTGTTTACTTTCAAACACTGTCATCTTCTGTTGTTTACTTTCACACAATTTCATCTTCTATTGTTTACTTTCACACACTGTCATCTTCTGTTGTTTACTTTCACACAATTTCATCTTCTATTGTTTACTTTCACACACTGTCATCTTCTGTTGTTTACTTTCAAACACAATTTCATCTTCTGTTGTTTAATTTCACACAATTTCATCTTCTATTGTTTACTTTCACACAATTTCATCTTCTATTGTTTACTTTCACACACTGTCATCTTCTGTTGTTTACTTTCACACAATTTCATCTTCTGTTGTTTACTTTCACACACTGTCATCTTCTATTGTTTACTTTCACACACTGTCATCTTCTATTGTTTACTTTCACACAATTTCATCTTCTGTTGTTTACTTTCACACAATTTCATCTTCTGTTGTTTACGTCCACCCAACTGAAGCCTGTATTTGGTTTGATCTCATACTCGTAGTAAGATCCTCTTGGTTTTAAGTAACGCGTCTTGTCTCCTTCCTTTTTTATTTTGCCACACAAAAGTCGTCAACGTAACGAGAACGATGTACAATAGTTGTGAAAATTTCAACCGTTCAGACATAAGAATGTCAAGACGTTTTGTAATGTCACTTTTAAAAAGTTTTGAATCGATATAGCTGCTGACCACTGTCTCGTGAAAACGGTCAAGGACTTTATTTCAAAATATCCAACTTAGAAAATAATGCGGTGTCGATTACTTAAACATTTTTTTTTTAAATATTGGTAATAATGTCATGTTACTGGGTAATATTCAAACATGAATTTATAACTAAAATTAAAATACATTATTGTACCTTGAAAATAAATAGATCGACTTTCGTTCTGTCCTTGTCACGCCATGTCAGGATGTCGTCCACAGTTTAAGAAAAGCTTGTGTACGTAATCTATATTGGCATATGTCTTGACTCAGAATGTCTAAAAAAAACTATCGCCCGGTATCAAATCTTCCCTTCCTGTCAAAGCTTCTGGAGCGCATCGTGTTAGCGCAAATTCTTTCTCATCTTGAACAGTACTGTCTCTGGGAAGAATTTCAATCTGCATATAGGAAGTGCCGAAGCACAGAGACAGCAGTGGTCAGGGTTCTAAACGACTTACTTCACAATTTCGACATAGGCCACATATCAATCCTTCCCATGCTGGACTTGTCCGCAGCCTTTGATACGCTAGACCATGAAATTATGATGGCCAGGTTCTCTGCAACTTTTGGTTTAGCAGGAATCGTCCTAAAGTAGCTTGGATCCTACCTGACGGAACGCACCCAAAGTGTCGTTGTTAACGGGAAAGAATCAACAAGCTTACTCTTGAAGTACGGAGTACCCCAAGGATCAGTTCTAGATCAGTACTGTTCACTATGTATACATATCCACTCAGCGGTGTCATACGGCCAACCGGCATCTTATACCATTTCTTTGCCGATGACTCACAGTTATACGATTCCTCAGTACCCTCAGAGGTGTCGCATCTGGCATAGAAAATCGGTGGTACCGTTGTAAGGGTGAGCGATTGGATGGTTGAGAATAAGCTCAAGATGAACGAATACAAGACAGAAATAATTAAGATTGGCACTCGGAACAATGTCTCAAAAGTCAAGAGCACAGATTCTCTCTTTATCACGAACTGCCAGGTTCCTTATGTCCATGTAGTGCGGAATCTTGGAATTTTCTTCGACTCAATACTATCTTTCGACCCACACATAAGTCAGCTCTGCAAAGGGTCTTTATCTGCAGCTGCGCCGATTAGGCCAGATCCGACCATATTTAACAACGGAGTCAACAAAAACGCTAGCTGTGGCATTCATACTCTCCCGCTTTGATTACTGCAACGCCGTGCTAGCAGGTATACCCGATGACAAAATTGCCAAGTTGCAATGTATACATAACAACGCCGCACGAATAGTCCTTACAAAAAAACAAGACGAGATTCTGCTACTATTCTCTTGCGCACGCTCCATTGGCTTCCTGTGAAAGCGAGAATCGATTACAAGGTCGCCACACTTTGTCATCAGTGTATATATATAACAATGAGATGCCCTTGCACCTTAGAGAACTGATTACTCCATATGTCCACCAGAGAGCCCTGCGCTCAATAAACTCAACTCTTTTAGTGGTGCCACGTTCCTCCCTGAAAAGCTACGGTCTGCGGGCATTTTCAGTGCACGGACCAAAGGTTTGGAACTCACTCCCCATTGATCTCAGAAAGAAAACATGTTACACTACTTTCAAGAAGAACAATAAGACCTATCTGTTTAAAACTTTTTAAGATTAGTTTGTCATTTTAGCTGTCGTGTTAGTGTTTGTAATGTTATTACAGCGCCTTGAGCCTACATTTTGTTTGTTAACAGCGCTTTATAAATAAAATTATTATTATTATTATAAGCCACCAGTAAGCAAATATAAAACTTACAAATACAGTAACAAAGTTATTAAAGGAACAATGCATAGAGACAGTCTAATTTTTGTTTACATGAGTAATTTGTAATTTTGTACTCTTGCTTTATCATCATGAAAGTTCATTGTTTCGACCAGCTCCTCTATGTAGTGCCGGATTTAAGAGTGTAGAGGCCCAGAGCAGGATTTTGTGGAGGCTCCTACAATTTTTCGAAAGCTTTAATAAAAATCCACTTATAAAAATACGTGTATCTAAAAGCATGCTAATTTTTAGAAGAAAGAAATAGATTCTTGTAAATTTAATCTAATTTTCCTTTTAAAAAATATTTAATATGCATATTCGAATTTTAAAAAGTGTAGGCCTATATTTTTTTAGTTTTTGGAGGCTATGGCTCTTGGCAGATACAATGTAGTAAATCCGGGGATATATTTACTTGGAGGGTAATCTCAAAGTCCCACCTCCTTGGTACACCTCTGGCTATAAAATCGAAAGTATAATAGTAAGGTGAAGGTGTTCTTTAACATCAGATTATTATTAAAGCTCTTGAGTTTTGAACCGACTAAGAAAGACTACTCTTGAAACGTGCAGTATATTGGTTTTGTTTAGTTGTCTACCTTTGACTACATTTTTCGCCATCAGGAAAAAAAAGTTGATACATGCCCGAAACCCCTGTCTAATTCTCTAAATCCCTGGAGTGCGTGGAGCGCCTCAAGTTACGAAATCAAGTAACAATGACTTTTCAATGTGTACCATCAGGTCAAGATGCGGTGTGGACATTTCAGTCCGAAAATCAGGTGCTGAGTATTAAATTTACTACTTCATTGAAACAAGATTTCTCCTTTAATTTTTTTATGGTTCATCGTAGCACTTCTGATATTTATGGCCCAACTCTTCAATACCCATAAATGTGCTAACGATACTAATAGCTTACTAGTTAAATGAAAATAGCGCTGTTAACAAACATAAAGACGTTTCAAGAACATAACAAATATAAACACTACATAAAATACAAACTATTTAAATCAGTGTCGAACAGAGAGCTCTTAATACTTGACTCTTCAGTGATTCCCAAACTGTGTTCCAAAGAACCGTAGTGTTCCGCGAGGCTTGAATATGTGTTCCACGAACTACAGAAATAATTAACTAGCAGACCACCACGTGAATTAATCTCTTTAACAAGCAAAATACACAAACACACAAACAACAATACTTTTTTTTTTAAAAAAAAGCTAATACTATCTTATCTTATCTTATATAATACAGACGTTACTTCAAAAAAGAAGATGATTACGTCCTACGCGTCATGCATTTAGTCATGCATATTAACCAATGACTTAAATTCTGCCAAGTCACTGGTTTTCCTGGCTAGCTCAGGCAACCCATTCCATGCTCTAATCTAGCTTTTGTTGACTCAGCTGTCAAATATAGTCAGATCTGACCAAATCTACGCAACTGAAGATAGAGACCTTTGCATAGTAGACTGGGTGCAGTATTTTTTTAAAATAAATTCATTTATCATGCCACTCTGGTGTAAAGACAGAATCAATGGCTGTAAATAATGTTAATTTCAACCAAGTACTACTAGGCCAACAGTCGGGCCTAAATGGGAACGCTTTGATGATGTATTTAATGCCAAACAGGCAACCATGAATACCTTATAGAAATTACAAGTTGAAATAAGTAGGCTAGACTGTCACAATATTCGTGATTAGAAATAGAACATCTAAAACATTGGGAGTCTTTTGCATGTGGTATTGGCGGATAAAAGCTGGTGATAAGAAATGACTAAACTGTATGTCCTTACTATGATTATACGTTAATGGCCTGTATTGTGTGTGTGGGGGGGGGGCTCAGCTGTTTAGTGATACTGTCACACATTTAAGGGAGGTTCTGCAACTATAGGGGAAACAACGATGGATAGTATTCAGAGTGAAGAGTGGCTAATAGAACACAATGAATAGGGGCATCAATCTTGATCTTCGGATCTCTTATTGCACCCAAAGCTCACTGAAAATTTGCAATGAGAGTTGGAATAGATTTGTATTAAATAACCCTTTGTGGTCCCTTGGTTGTTAAAAGATTAAATCTAGTTTGTTCTAAAATTGGCGGCTACTGTTTGAATGTTTTTAAAACCCACCCCTTAACAGTATAACATATGCTACTCCATTGCTTCGTCCATTCTCTGAGCAGATTTTAAAATGTGACTGTGCAACGCAATAATACAACGTTACAACTGTTTTTTTAAGGGTTCTAGGATTGTCAATAGTCTATATTTTATCATTTATTTGTCATAAGTAGCCTACAACTTTGAATTTAGAAATAAATGCGATTTGAAGTAATTTGAACACAAATCTTTTTTTTTTCGTATTGCAATTTTTTAAACCTTTGCTCAATTTCAAATAGGCCTAAATCTATAAAACAAAGGATACTGGACAAATCTAATGACCGTGCTAAGAATCATTCGTATTTTTAACGTGTCAGGACGTGGGTAGGGGATACTCGTGAGTTTTAATCAAATTTTTTATTTTTTTTTAAACCTGGATCCAGCCGTGACCTCTGTGCCGATCCAACACTATTTATAGCTAACACTTCCCCCTTTGTTTTCACTATTAATTATAACTTCGACTTTTCTTAGCCTGTAAATACTGTTTAAAAACAATTTGGTTGTAGTGACAGATAACACAAGCTGAAAATACTTTTTTAGTTGTAGGCATATATTTACGGATCAGGCCCTATTTTAACTATATTATAGGACTCCATTTGGCCATCGTCGAGGTGGGAAGCCAACACAAAATAAAGTTGAGACACACTTTGCCTAAATTGGGTGGGAACATGAAATGCAATTACAATGAAAGACACTCAGCAGTGTACATAGGCCAGGCCACTATTCACGGAAAACCAACTCCTAGATACCCCCCCCCCCCCAACTGGTCCACAAATGAGATTGCACCAAAGCGCTCTGAGCATGCTATAAGCATGAAAGTAGCTCTATATAAAAGCTATAATAATAATGAGTTTCACTAAATGCCCAGACGTCTACGCATTCAGCACGCGGGCCCGTGTCAGAATTGTAAACTAGTTGACCTATACACCGAAAATGGTTGGGGACCACTGAACTAGATCTATTATTATTTCTATTTTTGGACTATAGAGACTACCGTGGAGACTTCTCTTGTCAAAAAAGATGTGTAAAGTTTGAGTAGAAATCACAAAACACGGGTGTTTAGTTTACGTCTACTTAAGTCTTAAAAGTTTGAGAAAGAAATCTATAGATCTAAACTAACAAGTCACTGACAACTACTTTTGAGACCTATAGACGTCTAGATCTTATACTCTTATATTTGTGTTTTATTTTAAAGTTAGTTCTGTTTCTATAGTATAGATGTTACGTATAAATAAAACGGTCTCTGTCCAGACTCAAGTCAAAGTTATTAAGTAGAAAGTCTCTGAAAGTTTTTTAATTTTAAAAAAGAATTCGATCAAATGATCAAGAACTTCACTTGGACCTTGTGCTAGTGTCAATCTTGATCTAAACTTAAACCTATATTATATATCATTCATCAGCTTAGAATGAAAAGGTAAGTCCAAATTATTTTTAATTTAAAAGAAATTCTTTGTTATAGTCATAGATCTAGATTTCTGTGAGGAATTTAAGTTAAATTGTAAGTCTAGAATTCCACCCTACGCTAATGCAGTAATAATGGGTACCTAGCATACGTTGAAGTTAGGATGCTTGGTGGTTGTGGTAGTCACATGAGACAGTCTAGTTACTCTTTAGAATTTAGGATGCTTGGTGGTTGTGGTAGTCACATGAGACAGTCTAGTTACTCTTTAGAATTTAGGATGCTTGGTGGTTGTGGTAGTCACATGAGACAGTCTAGTTACTCTTTAGAATTTAGGATGCTTGGTGGTTGTGGTAGTCACATGAGACAGTCTAGTTACTCTTTAGAATTTAGGATGCTTGGTGGTTGTGGTAGTCACATGAGACAGTCTAGTTACTCTTTAGAATTTAGGATGCTTGGTGGTTGTGGTAGTCACATGAGACAGTCTAGTTACTCTTTAGAATTTAGGATGCTTGGTGGTTGTGGTAGTCACATGAGACAGTCTAGTTACTCTTTAGAATTTAGGATGCTTGGTGGTTGTGGTAATCACATGAGACAGTCTAGTTACTCTTTAGAATTTAGGATGCTTGGTGGTTGTGGTAGTCACATGAGACAATCTAGTTACTCTTTAGAATTTAGGATGCTTGGTGGTTGTGGTAGTCACATGAGACAGTCTAGTTACTCTTTAGAATTCAAGGTCAAAAATGGCATGACTGTGGTCTCAATCATATTGATGATGGTCTCTGGTTCAAGTCCTGTCCACCACCATCACCATTCCTCCACACTCGACTCCTGATCATTGTAGATTCTAGATTTCTGATGTAGATTCTAGATTTGTGGTAGATAATAGGACAATGTGACCTATAATCTTATAATTTCAGAAAACTTATTACAATTTCAAATAAATACAACTTTGAAATATATGTAATTTAATCTAGAGTCTAGAGCTAGAATCTATTTTCTGGTGCTGTACTCACTCTAAGCTAAACTTTTCTAGGAGGGCCTAGTAACAAGATCAAGAACATTTTTTTCTACTCCAAAAATGTACTCCGCTATATAATCTGTCTTAGATCTAAAGACTATAGCCTAGATCTGAGAGTATGAGAATATTTAGTAACACTTCTGACAAACTTTAAGTACTTGTAATAAATATTTCATTAGGCATGCTCTTCCAAAGTAAAACAGTTAATGCTGTGTTACATATAAATGAATGGATCTAGATTTATCAAATCACGTCTACATAAAATCTATGCTGAGAAGAATACTGCAGTCATGAATGATAGTTGCTTAACGTAGGTCTAGAATATATATATATAGTATAGATTTTTGTAACCTTAAGGTTTTTAAGCAGAAATTAGTTTGGTCTTAGTACTTCTGATCAGCACTTTTAAAGATTAGTTTTGCAAAAAAGAGCTTCAAAGCATTTACTACATAGCTTAGTTCACCAGCTTAATTACATTGGCATTACTGGTGCATTACACCCTTAGATGCAAGCTTTCCTTACAGAGAGCTATAATAAACTAATAAACATCTCTTCTATTATAAATGACTCCATGTCAACAACAATAACTGTAGTAACTCATGGTCTTGTGGTATGCTCTCAAATTTCAAATTAGCTATAATTCCTTGCCTGTTTTTATTATTAAACTCATTATTAAAAAAGTCTAGCATAATTTTGATTATGCTAAAACATTGTTAAATCTTCAAATCATGTAATGTTTATTAGTATTATTGAACTTTTTTATTTTATTGACAGATATTATTTTATTGACAGATGAGTGTGTGACTGAACTTAAAAAAAAGAACCTTCGTCCACTTTTAATCATGTTGAAGTTTGCCTAAACAATCAGCATTGATGTTTTGAATGCATCTGTAATATTTAAAAAGGTTGGTTTTAATCTTTTAGAAATTTTTCAGCATGCAGAGATTAAAATGTTAATGAAAAGGGTTTTTCTCAAATTAGATAATATGATTTTAATTTGCAAATACAAGTTGGTGGTTAAACACTTCTGATCTTTGTTTCAGTAATCATTCATCTTGCACTTTATAAAAATAATTTCTTCACCTGTGTATTTTCCCATGTTTTAAAAGATAATTTAGAGGAAAGAGACAGGAGGCATTGTAATAACTTGATGTTGTTAGATCTTTACAAATATTTTCATTTATAATCAAATCACATCTGAAAAGATTTTCATGAGTTTCAAGTCTTAACAATTAAACTTGTCATACATTTAGTACACGTAAAACATCTATTTTGTTATACATTTCAGATTTGTTTGTGTTGCTGACTCATCAAATCCAAGATTCAAATTTTCATCAATACTTGAAAAAAAAAATTGAAGATAGTCATGTGTTCATCATTAAACTCCATGTGAGTAAGGGCTTGAGAAGCTTACATCATTTTGCAAAAGCCCTGAACTAAAATCTTTCTGTTGTATGCAATGCACATTACCATACAAGTTAAAAACGTGTAGCTTTCTGGTGTGTTGACAAGGTTCAAGTTATCATACTTTAAATTTACAAGTTCTTTATCAAGGTTTGATTCATCATTTGCAAGACATGTCTGACACAAAGATATTTCAAGAGAAATTTAAACTTCAAGTTTTTATCTATTTGAAATGTACAAACTTCAAATCTTCACTACTACTGTTACATCCTTATTATAGCCACCAATCTATGAACCTATTATTACTATTTAAAAAATTTATTTTGTCAGCACATTAGTTTTAACACTATAGTTTATGTCCAATGTACTTTCTAAACTATTCTTAGCTAAAATAGATTAGTCACATCAAAGTCGAGATTTTTTTTTAATACTACAAGTTATTCAGTAAATACACAAGCTACGATTTGTATATTATATTGAACTGCATGAATATTGAATAGTTCACAAAGAGTAAAATTCTTTGTAAATATTTACCATTTTTCTAAATTTGTCTTCGATGCTACATTATTTACCTATACAAATCTTAAGTATAATTTTGTTTGAAACTCGTTACAAGTCACGAAGTGATCAAATTCAATTTCACATTCTATCATGTAAAATAATGCAACTCTTTCTGCACAATTTATTTGACCTCACCTTTAGCTACATGACATTTTCAGTATGCTAATTTCTTACAGCATGACTGCTACTTGCATGTGCATTTTTCTTGATAGCCAGTAATTCATATTTTCCATTTCTCTGAACTTTATTTTAGTGCAGTGACATTAATGAAATTGTCAAACGTTTGTGGCCTGGCTTGTGCCAAGTTTTATGCATTCTTTTTCTTGTTAAGCCATTTGCAAGATGTATTACTCTTCTCTACTAAATTCCTGAATTATTCTTGGCATGTGCATTTTTCTTGAAATCCAGTAATTCATATTTTCCATTTCTCTGAACTGTTTTTTTTTAGTGCAGTGACATTAATAAAATTATGTCAAACATTTGTGGGCCTGGCTAGTGCCAAGTTTTATGCATTCTTCTTCTCATTAAGTAAGCCATTTGCAAGATGTATTACTCTTCTCTAATAAATTCCTGAATTATTCTTGGAATGTAAAATAAATCCTCTACAAAATATCATGCAAAATGATTCAACTTGTTTGATAGTGTCATTGTTTAACAGCACTAGATTCAATTTAAATATTGCATAGTGTCCTGAGTATGACGTTAAACTGCTCCTCTTTGTTTGTTACTTTTGGAGCTTAAAAGTTTCTCTTTTTCTTACCTTTCACCAGATAGCCTCTTTTCTAGTGTCTGCCTACTACAATCTGTCATTTTCTTTGAAATTCTAAACCTTATCCATGTGGTCCGAAGAGATTTTAGTCTCACATGGACATTGTACATAAGTGTATATAGTTGACTCTTTTGTCTTTATAACTTGTACTTGTTTGAACTAAATTGTCCTGAGATGAATGTCTTAAGGAACATCTGTACTGATTGTGGTCTAGTTTCCCTATAAGGTTGTATTATTTAAGAAGAGTTAACTTGTATGGTGGATGGTAGTCTCCTGTTGATAAGTTTATATAAGTGGTGTGGCCGGCAGCACTGCTTGTATAGATGAATCCTTAGGGACTTTACTCTCCCTATGCAGTTGATGATTCAAAGATTGTACAGCTGAGTGAACCTGACCCATCTCTCTAGTTACAGTGTAAATATAATGTGTACAGCCTATAAAACTTTCTTTCTATTTATAACATGGACTTATTCTAACATGTAGTTAACTCATTCAAATTGTTGTGAATGAATTCAATATTTGTTTGTGTGTGTATATTTTTGGAAGGGTTTTCTTAAAGTTTGAATTATTTAAATTGTTATATCAAACAATAGTCCTTGATATTTGCTGATACTCTCTATTCATTTTGAATGACATGATTTGCTTTGTGTGCATTTTTATGTCCATAAGCACACTTGTTTTATAGTGTATACAAAGTTTTGTTACAGTTCTGATTTCTTGTATAATATTATAATAGATAATTTTACTATCAGCTGCTATTCATACAATATTCCTTGATAGTTGCTGCTACTATTGACCTTGTTCCTACATAGTAGCATTGTGAGCATTTTGTTAACTACTTTGTCTAGTATCATGCTTAATTTTATTGTAGAACATAACTTGATTTAAGGTGTACCTTGATGTTTAGTTTTGACTTAACTGTTATTCATAAAACAGGTCTTGATATTTAATCTTTTATTTCTTTCATTTGTACTACTTGGTATTTATAGTGTAAATTACAAGGACTAATTGGTCTTTTTATAATTTTGTCTATTTATACAAAAATCATTTTCATGTTAACTAGATTTATGTACTATTTCTAAATCTTTCAACATGCGACAATTAGACCCACTTTATATTGACATCTCAAAGATTTGACACAAAGCATGTTTAGAATAATTAATAATTAGTAGTTGAACACACAAACACACACACACTGCAAACATTCCCACACAAGGACACACACGTTGAGAGCACACCACCACACACACTGACAACATTCCCACACAAGCTACACACAAGGACACACATGTTGAGAGCACCACCACACACACTCACTCTGCATCATCTTTCTTTGCCACATTTAAAAGTTGACACAAAAGACTAAGACCAGGTGATTACTTTGTCTACATGTAAAACTTGACCAAGTGTTCATTGATCAGGAAATATTGTTTATATACTTATATCTTATTTTACTTGTACCCAGGTGTATTGAAGTCATTTCTCTTGAAAGTCATTTCAATATCTTTCTATTGACATTGTCCCCTTCCTATTATACACAAGTTTTCTTATTTTAAGAATTTTGTTTTCAACATTTATCATAAAGATCTGTTCTGAAGTCCTTCCACTGCTCTTCTAAACATTGTTTGCTAGCTACTCTATACCTTGTTCCACTGGCTCCTCTAAACGTGTAAGCTTACTATACAAACTAGTTTTTAATCTAACAATTCCTTGAATGCTTGACTTTTTCATAAACTTTTTTTCGTGACATTTATTCAAAGTCTCAGTTCAGTTGTCTAAATAGAAATTAATTTTTTTCTTGTCCAGTTTCTCTTTCGAATGCTTCCATTGTTATCTCTTATAGTACCAGTATATGAGGAACTGTTACTGTTAGAATTAAAGCCTGAGAAATATCCTGAGACATGATGTTAAACTGCTCCTCTTTTCTGGCACTTTTGGAGCTCAAGAGTTCCTCTTTTTACTTTCCTCCTTTCTACAACCTCTTTCCACTGTCATCCCACTTCACCTTTAATAGTAAGATTCATATTTTTTCAGTAATTTTTGTTGTTGTTGTTGGGTGAGAGATCCATCGTTAGCTGGCCGTAGCGATAGGGTTTCTACCTAGCAATTTATAGTCTTTAAATGAATTTCTTATTTTTTTAATTTTTTTTTATTTATAAAGAAGTCTAAGTAAGATTTGAAACCCATTTCAAGTTTGTGTTCTTGAGAATTTAAAAAAAATTATTCAAAAATTAGATTCTGGCATATTTTTTCCATATTATCTGACAACTATACTTTGTATTATTTATACTATTTACACAAGAAATAACTGAATATTCTTTATTGATTTTTTTTTTTTTATTTGGTTGGAAAGCGTTGAGGCTCTTGGGTGTGTTTGAGAAAATATAATGCAAATAGTATTTAAATCATTGGAAGTTGCCCATATTAACTTTTTACTGCTAGAAAAGTTATTTTATTTTTTTATTTTCAACATGGCCATTTTTGTGGCCATGAATAATATTTAGTTAATTATTTAGTCTGCTTTGTGTGTGCGCAAGCCCTCTCCAGCTAACTCCACATCCATTAAGGATTTTGTTTGCGTTTCTGTTTTGTTAACTTGTTTTTGTGTTTGATTAAAACCCTTATTTGGATCTTTTTATTTTTTTTGTTAGCTGCTGGAACTTATATTTAGTTAGCATTTACCTTAACTTGAAATTCATGTTCAGGATAGGATTTTGGATTAGGTTTTCTGTTGCTAGTTTAGGTGTTTGTGTGTTAGGGTGAGGTTTTATGCTATCTAGATATATTTTCCATATGAAAGTCCCTGGCTAACTATCCATTAGGGCTTGTTTTGTTTTTGTTGTTTTGATTGTCTGTTATGTTTTATAAGTTTGTTTTGATTGTCTGTTATGTTTTATAAGTTTGTTTTTATGTCTTTTTTTTTTTTTTTCTTTTGTTTTTGCGTCTGTAATCCTTACTGGATGGTTTTATTTTTTTTGTTAGCTGCTGGAACTTGTATTTATTCGGCATCAGCCTTGGATCAAAATTATCTCATTTGGTGTCTTAGCAGGTTAGGAAATTAAGTAGGTTAGTTTATTTTTTGGGTTTACAGTTGTGCTGAATGCCGTCTAGATACATTTTCCTTTGAAAGTCACTGGCGCGGTTTGAAACAAACTCGTAAACTTTGAGAGGGTTTGACACTATAAAATATTTTCCTTCAAAATTCTTCCAATTAAAACATTTTCAGCTTCCTTTTACTCCCCTCTACCCCACCATCCCTTTTAAAAACAAAATATTTTATAATCAGAGCAGACAAGATACTTGAGTATTAACTTTTTTAAAAAAATTGTATATTTATTTATATATTTACAATTCTCATTATTTCTTCACACCATTCTTCCCAATATTGCTTGGTGTTAGGAAATAGTGCTTTGTGTAGACTTTTGGGTAGACCTGCAGCATTTCACATGCTAGAAGTATCTATTAGACATTTGCATGTGGAAGTAGGGCACAAAAGAACAGTTTCTCGTGCAGATCAGCAATATGGGTTACATAGTAAGGTAGAAACATTGTTTTGGTGAACAGTATCTAGTAGTAGGCTATTTGTATACAAGTTATATTATCAACTTTATCTTTGAATCAGATTGTAGTCAACTAGAAACACTTTAAGTTCTAATCAAGTTCACAAGCTTGCATTTTTAGTTCTAGCTTTTTTTTTTTTGTAGTTTAATATATGCTGAACAAAAATGGTGGCATTGACATATTAACACTTGTCCTGAGTCAAGATGTTAAACTGTTTCTGGCACTTTTGGAGCTCAAAAGTTCCTCTTTTTACTTTCCTCCTTTCTACAACTAGTTGATCTTTTCCTTTGTCACCTCACCTTGAACCCAATACTATAGTTTCTGAAGTTTTCTGCAGTAAATAAATCATTGATACTAGTTTTTAGCTTTTTTTCCTATGCTTCCTATATAGTGGTTGATTTTGTAAATTTAAAAGTGCTGTTTTGTTGTTGTTAGCTAATTAAATTGACTTTATTCTACAATTATATTTCGCTTGGACTCGTTCTCACATTCTGTTTTCCCCTTACATAATGTGACATCCAGTCCAACTTTTCTTGGACACACTTTCTCATTTTCTCTTCTGTACATTTGCCAGTTTTCATGATCTGTTTTTTTTTTTTCTGTCAATATTTTCATGAGTATTTAAGAATCCAGTAGAGCAGATAATTTTATTTACTAAACTGTATTTCCGTATAGGTTGATAATTCAATCAACTTTGTTGTACATTTTTATTTTATCAATGGACTCTCACATTTTGTTTTCCACTTACAAAATGACACCCAGTTGAATGTTCTGATTCTGTGTAGCAGCAATATTTGCCAGTTTTCAGGGTGCTTTTATTTATTTATTTTTTTCACTTAATTCGAAGTAAAAATACCAGTGGAGCAGATAGTTATTAGCTGGCTGGAATTAAAATTGTCTAAGTTCTACATTTATATTTTTATTGTTGGAAGTCTCACATTCTGCTTTTCCCTTACATAATGTGACACCCAGTCCAACAATTACTGGACACATTTTCTCTAAATGTTCTAACTCAGTGCAACAGCAATATTTGACAGTTTCATGGTGATTTTTTTTCCCTGAATGGTTTTATATGAAAAGTTTTCAAAACACCAGCAGACAAGAAAGTTCTATTCACTAAGATTATTTCCTCATAGGTTAATTTTTTTCTACTTTTATGTTTTGGATGTCTAACATTGTTCCCCTAACATATTGCAGTACCTATCCAACAAACTATTTCTGGACACATTTTCTTTGAATTATTTTTTGGATTCTACTAAGTATTTTCAATGACATATTTGGACATTATGATCATTTGGTTCAGTAAGAATGAAAGTCAAAAGATTTTAAGAGTCTGGTCTTCTTTTTGTGTGGGCTTGTGGGGTGTTAACAAACATTACAAAATATTAAAACATTTTCTTCCAAAATGCATTAATACACTTAAACACATATACAAATGAATAATTAAACTGTTTTGTTTAAACACTTAATGAAATTAATGCTTTTATAACCAACTAGAAAGTATATTTCTAAATATACAATTTATTACTTGACCATAAGTTTAGTTACTTTTAAATTACTGTGGCTACTTAGACTACTAAATATTTTAAAGTGGTGCCTATATGAATATCTATATTCTTAAGATGTATTAATTTTTGTGTGTGTAAATAAACCATTATGTAACATTGTGTGTTTGGTGTTATTTTTTTCTGAAATTTTCGTAAATTTTAAAGTGATTTCATCAAAAACTTGACACTTATATAGTTTTAAAAAAAAAGATTGACATTGTAGTGCAAGTTACTTCAGAACTTGAGTCGCTCTAGATTACATTCGCCTCTAATAACTTCAACAGGGATCTTTTTGTAAATTATTGACAAAAACTTTAGACAATTTGATTTCAAGTTGTCGCTCTACATGTAAAAGTGAAAGACGATAGTATTGATACTTGGTGAGTTTGAACTAGGGTTTACCGTTACTAAAAATAGTATTGGTTATAATAATGTGTAAATGTCCTCTTATGCTCTGTTGTTTATAGCAATATATATTATCTATTAACCGAATTCTGTACTTCATATCTTCTGGCTTAAAAATTAACTCGCTTATAAATGGTATGTAGACAATCTTTTAGCAACGGCCTTCAAACTTTCGAGGCTGTTCAATCATTAGTACTACACAAGATCTGTGACTTTGTTTTCTTGTACATTCCTGTGCAAATAACACTGTGCATAGTGCTAGCGATCAAAGAACGTATTCTCTGATCAACGCACAATGATAGAATGGACAATATAGACAAAATTGCTTTTTTTTCTGACAAAGAGTATTTATCTGAAAATGTCATACTTGGAGTTGCATGTTTGCACCAATGATAAACTACTGCAAATATTGTATGCATGTTTTAAAATCCTTGTTTTGTGGTGTTGATTTTTCGTGTTTTCCATCTAGTATGGTTTTGTACTCTTGAACCTGCTTGTGTCTGGTATCTTGAGGTAATGTAATTGGCATCAAACGATGAGACTCCTCCCCGTCTTGTAGCTAGTATTCGTGTGTGGGGTTGAAAAAAGATATTAAATAACGTTATTTCTTCCACACCCATTCTTGGATCAAGTAGAAACTTTTTAATTTGTTAAAAATCGTTTCCCCAACTCAAAAGCTCAGGATTCCGCCTTTGCCAGTTTTAAGTCGTCTGCTAACAACGCCTCGTTATCAAGTGTCATTCCTTTTTATAATGGGCCCGTCACTGTTGCATTTCACAAAGTCTCTCACTTATGTTACCACACAAGAGAGAGGGGGAGAGAGATAGTCACTACAGTAATCGCTTGCTGGGAAACTGATAAACAAACTACCTGTATGTAAACAATTCCAGTATAATCTATATAGGTTTGGATCTAGATCTAATGAAGTCAGCCATCTAGCATTTCCACCTCATTATTAAATATTTAGAAGGAAGCCGTTTTAAAGGTAGGACCACGTACAGTAGGCCTAAATATTATTTTTCATTTAGATTTACTTATAGATTAGACCAATAAAGATTGTATAATCTGATAAGATAATATGATACTAGTCTATCAGAAGCATGTTGATATCGAAAATTGAAACTAGGGGCATAATAAATCGAGACGATTCAGAATACGCTCGAAATATTTTCCACATTTCTGTTAATAGGCGACTTTTGATATGTCCCTCCACCCTCGTTATTGGAAGACTAATAACAGAAAAAAAAATTGTACATATGGGTGTTTTATTAATTTATATTCATGAATTGATCTACGTTCTTCAAAGTTATATTGGCTAAAATAAAATCTCAAGCACACATTCTTCTAGCTTGTAAGTTGTTTCTTAAAATATGCGCAATTCTGTAAGTAGGTCAATAGTGCTTGGAAACTAAACACGATACAAAGTTCAATATAGAATCTCTTCTTCTATTTATATCTATACGTCATCGAAGAGCACACTTTCAATTTTCAATAAGCGAAAATTATCTATAGACTATCTAAAAGAATACACATGTAAGGTAGCCAGTAAAGAGCACATTTAATAAATGCATTTTGATAAATCTTTCAAAGCAATTCAGAGTCTACCTTTAGTGTGTATCTTGGTGACACGTTCAGATGGTGATGTGTGCCTCCCGATCTTTAGTAGCAGTGTTTTCTTTCTTTGTTGACTTTGACGACCCCATTTTTTGGTTGAGATCCTGGGCTGTTAAAGCCAAGAAATTTAAACGATACATCCTTTACTTCCCCCAGTGGCGTAGCTAAGTGGCGGGAGGGGGTGTCCAAATGTGAAAATCCGTGGGTCCCCCAAATGAGTGTCCGAAATTTGTTTTTACATTTGATTTTATGCAATTATCTCATGTCAAGATGCCGAACGTCAAAATGCAGGGGCCCCTAATGAGGTCAAGCCCTCCCCGGCCCCAAAATCCCTAGCTACGTCACTGCCTCCCCTTTTTTTTCCCTTCTCACCTCACGTTAACACTTCAATCTTAATGTTAATGAGTCTTGGAAAACCGTCACGAAAAGCGTTTTCATTTATTGAAACGTCTGTATATGAATCTTTGAACGAGAGCAGCAGAGACCGTGAGTAACAGACCTATAATTGGAAGTATGAAACAAAATTGGGGCGCCTTAAAAGTTGGAGGTTGGTAATCAGGGCTTTTGGAGGATAGCCAAAAAAAAAAAAAAAAACAATTATGTGATATTTTTGCAATATTGGCTGTTCCACTAGGGCCAAAAATTGTAACACACATCACACACATGTAAATACATATCACACACATGTAAAATACATATCACACACATGTAAAATACATATCATACACATATAAAACACATAGGCCTATCACACACATATAAAACACATATCACACACATATAAAACACATATCACACACCATATAACCAGATAAAATCAATTTTTATTCAGAATAAAAAAGGAAAAAAAAAGTTATCTTTAGAAACTAAATCAATCTCTTCATTGTTTGAAGTAATTTGAAATAGCACGGACCTATATTTTGTCTTTATGTCGGTGATCAATACTCAATAGCCTCGTTTCTATGGTCTAACTGCATGGTCATGGTGAAAGGGTTAGCTTACTTATAATGATAGTCGAACCATGGTCGAACTAAGAACGAAACTATTGGTGAATCTAATAGCGCATTTAGATATATTATAAAACAAATTACTTGTAAAATAAATTAATTTATTTTCTTTCGTTTAAAAAAAAATATTTAAAATGCATATTTTAGCAAAACAAAATGTAATTTTTTTAAAGATTTACGCAATGTATTCGGTTCATAGACATAAATAAATATAGACTGGCCAAAGAAAGTAACTTCTTGTAACTTGAAAACATGTAGGCCTATATCTATTGTATTCGGATTTCCGAATTATGAAAAATTGCATGATCTTTATTCTTAGAGGTTAAACAAAACTACACTGCCTCCTTATTTACAATATATATAGATGTGTGGCTGAAATAGATATGAATACTTAACTTTTATACTGCTCATAAATGCTGTATAATAAAGTACACAAAATTGCTAATCACAAATTTTCGTTTCATAAAACTCTTTAATCGGCCAGTCTATATTTTCTATGTCTATGATTCGGTTATGCATTTTACGGAAATACGAACACGCCATAAGCGGACACTTTTTAACCACGACAATGTTGCCAACTGAAAGTATATTTATATATATATATATAATATATATATAATATATATATATATATATATATATATGCATATTTTTAACAAGTAAAGTTTCTAAGCCGAAAGATTTTGTTTCTTATGTGGAGGCCCTTTTCTTGTGGGGGGTCCCTGGGCTGTAGCCCACGCCTCCGTCCCTTAAATGGCTTCCTGGCCGTGCGGTTTGCGCGCTGGACTGTCGTTCAGATTTATCGATGGTCCCGGGTTCAAACCCTGCCCGCTACCATCCCACGTCGTCCTGCGGGATGTTTGGACAAAGAAGTAATTATCTTCAACTCTGAAAGAACATCCGAAACATGTAAAACAAAGTTTAATTTCATTGAGGTTGACATGGAAGACTAACACTGCACTGCTCACTGGGCACGTTATTGAAGCTGGAGCTGTGATTGGCCTTGAACTATCTCACGTTAAATTAAAGTTACTTTCCATTAGCCTATAACATCTAAGAGATTGTAGAAATATTTTAATGTCTAACATTAGACTGTCAGTGATGTGAAAACAACAACTATACGTAATAGAAAGACTTTCGTTTTGTTTCTTGCTAGAACATGCCCTACGAGTATTTTTGTTTTACCTATAGGCCTTTGTTCTTTTTTTTTTGTCTTTATTATTATTTGTTGGACTATTGGCAAGATCTTTGAGAACATACTGCACATATGCATAAAAGAAATAAAAAAATTCTTGCTCAGATCATAAAGAGGATCACTTCATTGTTTCACCAATAAACCACCAGATGGTGAGTGTTCAGGCCATGATCTTCAAAGAAAGCGGATTTTTCCAACGCACTTGATGCTTATTCAGCAGGATATAAAATGTTTTACTTGGTCCGGCAGGGTAAAATATATGCATGTTTTTCGTATTTCTATACAGTCTTTTACCCCTGCAGCAGTAAATCTTTATAAAATGTTTACTGTTTCACCTAATAAAAGTTCTAGAGGAAAATGGTGGAAAGTTGATCTGAAATTTGTCAAAACAAATGTAGCCATAACACAAAACAGACATGTTTGTATGAACTAAACAAATGTAGCAATAACACACGCACACAAACATGCATGGGTGATCCAAACTAATCCAATGTAGCCATAACAACAACAACAACAAAACTTCTTTGACTCTTAAATGTATGAATCAGTAAAGAAAAACATTTGTAGCCGCAACCCAAAACAAAAGGACGTGTACTGGTGAGTCAAACAATAAGACTTGGACACTGGCTACTAGATCAGTTCTTTGCAACTAGATCAGTTCTTTGCAATCATTCTAACACTTGGACACTGGCAACTAGATCAGTTCTTTGCAATCATTCTAACACTTGGACACAGCACAATGGCTTCCTTGTTACTTTACCTTCTCTTCTTCTACTTACTGTATGGAAGATGTTCAAGAAGAAATCAATACGAGGCAACATTCATTTTAAAATAAAGGTTTAAGCTGGTAACACTGGTGTGTAGTGTGTAGACTAGCTCGAGAGACTTCAATGTTCCTCGTACAACAAACGTAAGAACTATGTTCAGTTAACTTCTAAGTGATCATTTCTAATCAGGGTGGCATTTCTAAGAATGTCAGGGGAAACAACCTTAAGATGTTGAGATCTCTACAAGTAGAGAAAAAAAAAGATCAATGTATAAATGTATTGTTGATTTTCGTGCAAGAGCTCAGCTCAAGCTCCTTGTGGAAGAAATCAAGGAGACAGCAGACGAGGTAACTTGGCACAATCACGTGACTTGAGCACGTGAAGACAAATTAACGGTGACCTTTGCAAAACCAATAATAAACTTGATGTACCGAGTTTAGAAATGTTTCAATTGTGTCGGTAATATTTGTTTTAAAGAATGCAGATATTATTATAAATTTCATAGTGTCGATATTAACTTTCTCGGATATGCATACTTTCTTGAAGCTCCTCCTTCGTGGTCCAAGATGTGCACATTTCTCATTTCCTATGAACACGAAGATGACTGTGAAGTCCAAATCTCACTTTGGTCAGTTACAGATAGTCCCGCGTCTTCGTTCTTTCACGTTGGCCGCTCTCCTTGCTTCGTATATCGTGACTCCGGCACTCAAGCTTCAAATACTTTCTTACACTTTACATCTATCTATCTATCTATCTATCTATCTATCTATCTATCTATCTATCTATCTATCTATCTATCTATCTACCTATATAGCCTACCTACGTACCTACTTACGTACCTATCTAGAGTCACCCTTCGGATTTGACCCACGGGCCGGAGTTGGAGCAACACCCCACCAAGCATTGTAAGTCTGTTGGCTAAAACTTTCTAAATGTCTATGATATGCGTCTTGTATTAGTGTTAAAATTTATTGCAAAAGGTCTTGCTAGCCCAGGGTGTGTAGCATCAAGAAATGGTCGTACCGGATGACACCAGCCCTTGTAAGGCCGCTGAAGTCAGTCATGTGCGACCACAGACGAAATGCGCAAATGGAAATGGGATTTCCTTCTTATCAATCATCAATAGAAATATTATAGGGCCTACCAATGTGGATATGGTTGATGCCACTTGATGGGATATAATGTAAAAAGAAGGCTTAATTGAATTCGTAATTTCAACGCAGGTGAAGTTACCTCAATAGTGAAAGGACTAAATAGACAATGCGGGTCTTTCTTTTAAAAGTACTCTACATATTTATTTTAAATATTTTTTTAATATTATTTATACGCAGTGTATTCGAAGTAGACTAAAGATTTAATATTGATACTAGACACTAAAAGGGGAAATTACTAACATTTTATATTGAATGATCTTTCCAGCCATCTCCTTCGGTTAGGAAAACATTGGATAACGCCTTAATAATTATTACTACCGCCAAAGCGAAAGTCACATCGACCTGTAATATAAGTGGACGGGAGTGTCTCTCCAAAATAGGGCTCCACAGCCATATGAAAAAGGGTTCGAGATGAACCTTAGTCGTTCCACGACTGAAGGAGGCCAATTTTATTCAGTGGCGGGGGGTAGAATGCAGGTAGTAACACTGAAATGGTCGCACATTGGGAATCTTGCTTTTGAAACCAATTCTGAATTCTACCATCTGTGTAGTTTTAAAAACGTAAAATCAAAGAGTCGCTCTAGTATCCTATTAATATCATTAACTTGAAGGCGATCATAGACCAATCAAAGCTCTCCAAGCGTAGCCAGGATTTTTTTTTCGGGGGTGGGATTTTTTTCTAATTTTATTTTAATGATTAGTAGCTGAAATATATTTTGTAGACATGGCAATGACAAACCTAATTTCATGTATCAAATGAGAATGTGTATCTTACCTACATGTATCAAAACAGAATGTGTATCCTACAATCATGTCTCGTATCTGAATGTGTGTGCGCGTGTGTGTGTACATAATGAATCTTTATTAAATTCTGACACTTTATTCTTTCGGAAGACGTTTATTGTACACTAGAATAGGTTCTTCCTGGAGTTAGTGGGGAAAATTTGGACTCCCAACCCTTGCCAGCAAGGGGGTCTGGTGGAGCGCTGTGAGCACTGTTTACGGTATTGAAAGCCAACAAAATGCATATCTACAGTGCATTATCCTGCTATTAAAAAGTTTTATTTCAAAAACCTAATCTGCTATTCTTACTTACTTAGATCCTCAGGCGCCGCTCAGCGCATTGGGCGGCAAGCTGCTTCCACAAAAGTCTGTCACTGGCAATATATGAAGCTTCTTCCCACCTGCTCTGAGGTCCTTCATGAAAGTGTGTCGCCAAGTTGTACTAGGATTTCCCTGTTGGCGCTTTCCTCGTAATGGCCTCTATGTCATCGCAACTCTTATTATGCGTAATTTATTTTGTCGGAGAACATGTCCCGCAAACTTCATGCGACGCTCTGTCACAACCTATCTCCATAACTGACTCCTAAAATCTGTCTTAGCCATCTTTGTTGAGTCACATTTAGTCTTTTTCAATTTCGGCAGATGACTATTCACTGCACTTTCTTAATGGAGCCCAGCCACTGGTAGAAATTTGTAACCTCTCTTGGCTACACTCTTGGAATTAGGTGACTGTATTTTGCTTTAGATTTTATATCGAAAAAAGGAAGTTTTATTGTCAAAATCATCTGTTAGGGAAGGGTTTGAGCCCCCCCCCCCCCCTGGCTACGCACAAGCGGCTAATGCATAATGCCGTTTTTTTTTATCGCATCGCACGTAGGATTGGCGTTTTCCATATTGAATGACATCCCAAAATTACAATTTTTGTCAATATATTTCATGAGATTTGTATGAGTTTTCAATAGATTTTTAATAATTTCCGAGTTTTCCAAGACTTTTTCATATATTTTGCAATTTCATGAGATTTCCAGGAGCTCCTGGTAAATCAGGCGGCCGCGAGAAATCTGATATAAGTTATAAAATAGTTTAATTAAATAATTTACACAGAATTAGCACGGGTCCTATGAAAGTGTGGGGCCCACTGCGGTCGGATAGGTTGCTGTGGCCTATGGCCGGCCCTGCAAAATAGCGGCGTATGCTACGCCGCCGGTCGACTAGTACTTAAGAAATTGTATGTTTACCGATACGAACCATAACTAGGCCTACTTTTCAGTTGTAAGGACTTGGTTAGTATCTATCTCTATCCAAACTATGTGTATCGTCGTGTGTGAGAGAGTAACGCACTATTGTCTGTACATTTCTACTCGGTTAGGGAGACACAGCTGTGTCCTGCTTAAATTGCCATCTGTGGCCTGGGGTCAATCAAAGTTCTCTTTTCTTACTTTGACAATTTTCCTTAATCTCTTATCTATCTATCTATCTATCTATCTATCTATCTATCTATCTATCTATCTATCTATCTATCTATCTATCTATCTATCTATCTATCTATCTATCTGCAATACTTGATAGATCATTATGGCGTCTACAAATATCCCTATGTTTGTTATCTAGAAATTCGTTACTGTAGATCTTGGGGAACAGCCATATACGAAACATAAGTCCTAGAAATAAATGCTTATTTAGACCAGGCAATCAATGGCCAGAATCAGCCAAGAAAACGAATGGCTTTGTGGCGTCTAAATCTCTTAACTAACATGTAGGCCTACGACTAGGTTAAGACATAAGGATACGCGTGGAACTAAGAATCCATTTTCTTTTTTTTCGAAGGAATGTTTCATAGCAAGACATATTTTTGTAAAGCAAGTTTTGACTTCTGATATATATGTTTTTTAGTGCACTTGAATATTTCATTTGCAGTTTATCTACCAGTGAGATTGTAATTAAGGTCAGGTATCTTAATCCAAATCTTGAGTGCAATCTACCAGTGAGCTTGTAAATAAGGTCAGGGGGGATTAAGTCTCGCGCGGGTACGAGTATTATGCAACCTCCAATACTGATATTATTTTTATCGTTTAAATAACTGAGTTTTTTTCTGAGTTTATAATATAGTTTAATATATAGCTAAGAAAACCAATGACTAAGTCTAATAGAGATCTCTTTACCCCCTTTCATTGTGCTCTGAATATTATATTCTAAAAGAAAAGAACCACCTTTTTATCTTGCAAACGATGGGACAGATGTAAAGGTCATATGTTTTTTTGGCCAAAGGTTAACGAGCATGGTGACATGTGGCCAGCACAACGGTCTACCGCCTTTACTTTCACCAATTCAAGTTAGGTACCCACAGGACCGGATTTAGGGCGGTGCAGGCGTCTTCACAAGTTAGGAGCCTCTAAATTTTGACGGGTCAGCAATTTTTTTTTTTTTTTTTTCGCATTTTTACCGACAACATTTTAAATATTACGGTTGATAACAAATTTGTAGGCTGCTACATCTTGTTGCAACTCTAGGGTAGGCACTCAACGAAAAGGCAGGTCGGCAACAGTAAACGATGTATTTATTTTGAATAAGCATCAACAAATAGTAACAGTTACTAGTTAGACTTGGACGTCTGCTATAAAGTCACAGGGAGTAATATGACTTAAGTTCTAAGAGTCCTACTTCATACCAGAACACAGAACAGACCACCGACACACTTCCCAGTGTCGTTCTAGGTCTCACACACAGTTTCCTAGTATCACACAGGACAGCACTCAGCACCTTCGATGAAGTCCAGTAGGGAATCGGCGCCGGAGGCGCCATTATCCCGTTGATGGTTAGAAAGGCTTTTATCCAACCACCAGGCCTGGACATGGGGCTCTTCACCCCTGTCCTGTCTGAGGGCACCCAGCGGTAGACGGCCATATCGATTGACTGGGCCAGACCGGGCCGTGCCGCGTACACAGCGCACCGTCCTCGCTCTCTGCCCACTCGCTATAAGTGGCCGAGAACAGTACTAACTGCGGGGAGCTTGTCTCATATTCCTATTCTGTAACCGTCACAATTCCGTGCGGGAGCCGCCACTCCAGGCTCCTGGTACTGATGACGACCCCCTTTGTGGAACGGCGTGGCGGACTTTTTGGACTGGGTTGCAGGTTACTTGTTCCATCCCCACCCCGAGTGAGATAAAAAAAAAAAAAAAGCTCACCCAGGGAGACCTGCTAGAAGGCCTGGTTCGCTACTCGTTCTTAGCCTGTCCAGATCCACCTCTGTATGTTTCCACCGGAGGGCCACGCTGAGGCGACGGGTAGCTGGAATTTCCTCCGGGCACTCAGCACCAGACTGTTCAGACTCCCATGACTTTTAGCCGGCTCACAACAGTCCTTCCCCTTGTTTACGTTCAACAGTGCGCTAGTGCGCATTTCAAGCACTGGTGCAAGGCAGGGTTACAACAATATTAATTGGTAAAGGTTTACAAAGACGAGCTAGCGTTTAGGCTTGGTAATGAGTATCTTTTATATCCTATACTCTTAAGCGAGCAATTCTTGTATGTATGTATATATATTTATATATATATATATATATATATATATAAATTTTATTTCGAAAACGGCTCTAACGATTTTCTTTAAAATTTCACAGTATGTGCATAATAGTGAGAAAAAAATTCTCAACTCATTGGCCACATCGGGAAAACTCGAGGTCGACCGTTATATCGGTTTGAAAATGGCTCATTATCGAAAAATGTATTTTGGCTAGAATGTTTTATGAATGAAATTTTCTGTATGACGTCAATGGGAAAAAAAACTTGACACCGCTTACGTCACTAGGCTCACAGCAGTACACTAAGTCTTTTCTTCGCAAACAGGAACAAGTTTCAATGATTCAATTGGCGTAATTAAACATTTGCGCACCATCTTATTGTACATTGATCCATTAGGAATTTATGGAAGAAAAATAATGAAATTAAATATCTTAATGTAAGATTAGTTATTGTGTTTTAAAGGCTTTATAAATTGTTTACACTTTAATTGCTTACACCCGTAGGTAGCTTTTACTTTGTTATTATTTTGCTGGTGAATTATTGCAATGTGTTTAAGCTTCGAAGTCTGCTGTCCAATACCAAAACATAGGAAATGGTCATAACACAGCATATCTATTACTTGCTATTACTATTACCTTACTTGCACAATCAGGGCCGGCCCTAACATTTGCGGGGCCATATGTGAAATGTGAGGATTGCGCGCGGACCAGTAAGGGTAGAGATAAAGATAATAAGTGAAAATAAAGATTTTGTATTAGAAAATAAATTCGTATTTGCATTACATTTTTATTAAATGAAAGCTGACGATGCCGTTTTTTTATATCACGCGTAGGACTGGCGTTTACCATATTGATTGACACCCCAAAGTGACAATTTTGTCTTTTTAAGGACATTTTTATGAGTTTCAGGAGATTTCCAGGAGCTCCTTGAAAACAAGGAGACCACGGGAACCCTATTATAAATTATAATGGTTTAATTTAATAATTTACGCATAGAATCAGCGCGGGGCTTTTGAACCTTCGGAGTCCACCACTGTGACAGCATAGGCCTAGGGCTGGCCCTGATGATATCCAGCTCGCGGTCAACGAATTTTCATCACGCTGCTGCCTTTTTTTTTATTTGTTAACCTATAAACCTCGGTAAAACAGAAGTCATGTTCCAAAAGTCACCCAATAAAACCTACTCAGCCCAAAGATCACTGCGCATAGACATCCATTAAAGTGGTAGATAACTTCACATTATCTGGGAAGCATTTTATCAATTGACGCATTGCTTTAAAGAGAGGTTGATATGTGATCATGGATAGTCGTGCTTTTGGACGCCTCCAAGCGAGAGTGTGGCGAAATAAATCGCTCCGCCTGTCTACAAAAATCAGTGTCAACCAGTATTCTCTCAACCCCTCTATGTGGATCTGAGACATGAGTACTTTATAGAAAGCAACTAAGACTTCTTGAACGACTTCACCAAAGACCACAATACAAACAGCGATATTCTTGCAAAATGGTATGAAATTCGAGTCCGAAGATAAGTGAAGAATGCAGTATTTCCCTTTGCTGTGCAGCCCCAACTGTGACCTACATATTTTGCCACATCCAGGGCAAGCATAACCATTGTCAGCAGGTGGCCGATTTAGATTTTCTTTTCGCCATCTCCGTTTGTTCTCGGCAGCAGATTTTCTTTTGGTCTCAAATGTGTATCTCGCGGCCTTCGTGAGAGACCTCCAGCTGTCTCGTTCTGAGGCCGCATGCAACCAGGTGCTCTCTTCTATGTCAGCCAAGGAAAGTTGACGACTAGGCTGGTCTTTGAAGAATTTCCGTGGGGCGCCTCTGTTACGTCGACCACCTTTTAGCTCACAAAAAAAGACTGCCTTTGGCATTCGTTCGTCTCCCATACGGGATACGTGCCCTACCCAGTGCAACTGTCGGACCATAAGAAGTCCCACTATACTGTCCATACCGGCGTTGGCAAGGACATCGCTGTATGTAGTGCTGTCCTGCCACCGTATGTCCATGATGGAGCGCAGGCATCTTTGGTGAAAGCACTCAAGAAGTCTTAGTTTTTTTCTGTAAAGTGTCCATGTCTCAGAGCCATAATAAATATACTAATTGCAGTATTAAATGTCATGAAGTAACCATTTTAGAAGTTATACTGCAAAGACTTTCTTACAAGCCTATAATAGCCCAATAGTTATACATGAAAGAAGCAATGTAAAACGTTAAGACGTGAGCTGTGGTTTTCTATAGGCCTACTATTGGAGGGACTTTCTATTCTAATCGCCATGTACAATTACATTGAGAACTGAAAGAACTAAAAAGCAACTCTTCGGATTGATAGTCTTTACCCGATAGTTCATTTTCGTAATTACAACAATATTCCCAAAATAACTTCGGGTAAATATCCTTCCTTAACAAATTATTCATCCGAGCGAGGCTCGGTCACCTGATATTAAGACTTATGCAAACAAGACAAATCTAAGGAACTCTTTTTACTATCGCATTCTTTAAGATCAGCTACCTTCCCAAACATTGAAATTACACTAAAGATGTAGATCTACTTGGTTTTAAACATAGACTTATATATACTACTCTAGACTGGGCATGGAGATTTTTTAGCACTACAAAAAATGTCGTGAAATTTTTTTAGAAAGTTGGATCAAGGTGTTGTTTTGTTAAGTACTTAAAATAAGTAAAGTTATTGTTTTTTTAAACCCTAACCTACGTAACATATAATTTAATTTTTAGATTTAGATCTAGTAATTGAACATCAAAAATAAGAGTACTCTCGTCTCATGATTATTATTTTGCAATTTTTAGATACATAATCTAGAAAGATCTAGGTAATCAATCTATTTAAATTAACATGAATTATTTCGATCTAGGATTTTTGAAACATTATCTCAACAAACAGGAAAAGGCTTTGTTTCATATATTTGCGTGAATATCCGAGAAATGATTTTGCATTATTTTTAAACTTTGAAAACTAAAGATCATTACTTTTCTAAGACAGAAAAAAATATTAATTGGGGCTACTCCCCTTAGAGCCTGAAAAAAGAGTTTACATAAAAATCTATAGATCTAGATCTATATGTATAGGTCTTTGAATCGATCAGTCGCGGATAAGAATTTATTTCTATGGTCTTGAACTTTTGATGGTCTAGAATAGCACTGGAGAGCTCCTCGTTAAAAAAAAAATTATAAAGGCTCCAAAAGATGATGGGAGAGTAGAAAACCAAGATTTCAGCGAAATTTTTCGCTAAAAAAAATCACAGAAATTTTCATTCGTTTTTAATTTAATTCAATTTGACTTTAAATTACTTTAACATAAGTTACTTATACATTCTTTTGTTAAAATTATTTTATTTGGTGGCAATAATTTTTTGAAAGACTGGACGGAAAAAAAATTCGGAAAATAATTAGGGGCCTCCATTCCTTTGTTGCCCCAGGGCCTCCACGCCTCTAAATCCAGCCCTGGTTTAGAGTTTGGTGACTCAAGGGCACATTAAAATCCAGAAATTAAAAATCCGAGACTTAATCGAGATTCGAACCCTTGATATATTGGTTCGGAAGCCAATCATATTACCGCCACGCCTCCTTGTATATAAGGCCTATATACGGAGGCGTGGCGGTAATGTAATATATATGTGTGTGTGCGCCCCCTCTTTGAAAGTTCTGGATCCGCTATTAGAGCTAAAATGTAAATTGGGGGAAGTGAGGTGAGGATGTTTAAACTGATAATAATTTAATTGTGATGTGAATCTGATTGTGATAGTGTGCTAGAGAGGAATAATGGGCTTATAGTTGCTAACCATAACTAACAGAAATGATAATTAGCCCTAATGCTTAAAATGTAACTAGCCTTGAACAGCATGCGTGACGTGATCACATGTCATGACCACGAAACAGGGAGCTGGATTTCTTAAATTAAAATGTTTGCATAATTAAAAAAAAAAATCCCATTCAAGATCAAATCGACTTGTGATATGAAAATGTTAGTATTTGAAATGCTAGCCCAATAGATTTATCTCACTCGTCTTACTTATCATTAATCATTTATTATTTCTTAAATATTATCAACTTGGCTTTGTGATAAGTCTAAACACCATTTTTGAAATAAAAACATCAATCCATAACTTGTAAAGTAACGTTATTGAACAAGGGATAATGTTGAACAGAAATTGTACAGTAATAATGCTTACAGCGATATCGTCTCCTTTTATTGATGTATTTTTAGCGGCCCCCGAAAGGGGAAAAGACGCTATTAGTTTTGTGCGAAATGTCTGTCCGTCTGTCCCGTTTAGATCTCGTAAATTAGAAAAGATATTGAAAATCCGACATCACAATATTTTAGACCATTCAAAGTTCTGATGCAACGGCTATTTTTTTTTTCTGAAAGCGAAAAATCTAATTTTTAAAATCAGTTATGCAAGCAGTTTTTTAAAGAGAAAAAGCTAATTAGTATGCATTATAAGTTAGACCTAATTTAAGACAAATAGTAATCTTGTAAACTTCATTTTCCTGAATTTTTTTATTGCGGAATTTTTTTTTTTTTTTTTTTTTTTTTGAGGTTTCGAATAACAGATTGAGCCTTTTCAAAACAATTAGATCAATTATAAGACATCAGTTAGGCCAGGGGAGGCGCGGTGGCTGAGCGTTAAATGGCTTCCGAACCGGGTTCGAATCCCGGTGAAGACTGGGATTTTCAACTCTGGAATCCTTAGTGGCCTTTGAGTCCACTCAGCTCTAATGGGTACCTGACACTAGTTCTGGAAAAGCAAAGGCGGTTGGTCGTTGTGCTGGCTACATGACACCCTCGTTAACCGTAGGCCACAAAAACAGGTGAACTTTACATCATCTGCCCTATAGACCACAAGGTCTGAAAGGGGAACTAGTTATAGGCCAGGTTCACATATAACTTTACATTCACTTTCACCTATCCTTTGATCTGCGGGACCGTTGGGGCACTACACAAGATCTGTTAACATTCTTTCTCCATTCTTATCTCTCATTTTTCATTGATATAATTTCATTCGGATGTTCTTTCTGAAAATATTGAAGCCTGCCTGGGATGGACCACTTCGGGGGCCGATTTTGAGTTTGTGTTTCCACACAAACTGTCTTTTGTAACCTTGTTAATTTTTTTTTTTTTTGGTTTGCCTTACTCCTAGACTACATTCTCAAATAGGAAAAAATCCGTCGTAAAAGAATAAGCAGTATTCAGCTAAATTCTTCAATTGTACGAAACATTCCGTTAAAGACAAAGGTTGGGAAACACTGATTCAGGCAAAATACTGACAGGCTGGTAACCCGGGCTCTCTTCCTCCAATAAAAACTAGTGAGGGAATGGAGACTACACATTCTAAATCTAACTAGACGTAATTATAAGTTATAGAGATATTATATACCGGTGCTACTCTAAATTGGAGTCTAGATCTAGAACCCTAGATGAATCAAGATTTAAATAGAATCTATGCTCAGCTAGAACTTTGCTAAGAAAATCTCTTGTATATGAATATAATATATATAATAATATAATATATTTATAGTCCTAATCTAAAGTTGTGAATGATGAGTAGGCTATCTTCCCCATTTTGACAATAGAATCTTTATAGTAGGCTTGGTAGTATTGTAATAGGATCTACATCGTTTGTTAAATTTTAATATTGTAGGCCTATTCTTGGAAATAAGTTTGCTTATAAGGATCTAGATCTCTAGTAGGATGCAATACAAATTAGTTATACTTTTTAAAGTATCATCGGTTAAAGGTCAAAACGACAATCGGAAAATAGCATGATCCATACAGTAACAATCGAAGTCACCGGGCCAAGTCTGACTAATACTATTATATTATATTATAATGTTAGATCTAGAATCTAGTAATAATCTATAATAAATCTCTATAATATAATATATATAGACTAGTCTATATATAGATAGATCTAATACATTAATTTTAGATTTAGTCTAGATATTTAAGATAGATCTATAAATAGATCTAGTTCCATGACCATGTATTTAGATCTACATCTAGATTTAGATTTTAGTTGAAGGAACTTAAGTTAAAGTTTAAGAGTACTTAGGCTTAGGTTAGAGAAGACATTTAGAATCTAAGTGGCGGAGTATTATTTATAGAGATTATACTAGTAACTATAGAATAGATCTAGAAGAAATCTATCTAGAGACATTCTAGAATTGAGAATAGGTCTAGATCTAGTCAATCTAGATTGAATAGATCAGATAGACTTTGTAACACTTACTCTTACACTGTACACTGTCTTAACTTAGTCTTAGAGTTTAGAGTGAACAGTCTTAGACTACTGAGTCTAGAATAGTTACTTAATAAATAGATCTAGAATCTGTACTCTAGTTAGTTAAACTTAAGTTTAGTTATAAGACTTAAGAAGAGTAGTAGATCTATAACTATAGACACTATAGTATAGTCTATACTACAAAGGGGAAATTCATTTAGATCTAGGTATGAGTTATGAGTGTGTGTGATCTAATGTGTGTGAACAACTGGCCAGCAAGTGCTGCCTACTAGTTTTTCATTTTGTTGGATTGGGAGTTGAAGATGTTTTCCATAGAAAGGTTACAAACTATAGCTGTATGACTTGTGTGGTTTGCTTTACACACAACAGCATTATTCCTTTACCATCAGATGTAAAATACCATCTAGTTCTAGAGCTGGTTTGATTTTTCACAGTCCTCAAATCTTAAGTAAACTTTCCAACCTTGATCAGAACTCTTTCATCATCACTTTGATAGCCAGTGGCACCACTTAATAACCACCTGACTAACATCTCATGAGTTAGCTTTTCTAAGATTTCAAAAAAAAAAATGTATTATAAATGTATTATTTAGGCTTTTACTGGTATAACTATTTTTATGTTCCTTTGTTTTTAATTTTCCAGCTTAACAATTCATGTTGATTGAATCAAATTTAAAAACAAAGCTGTTCTTCACACTTAAAGATGATGCAAACTGAGATATTACAGAAACCTTTAAAAGGCTGCCCGAACTTTCCAAGGGAAATAAAACTTAACAATCATAATGATTCCTCATTAATGATTGATGACACAGACACTGGCAATGACACAGATCGTCGGATTAATCCTACTACCAATGGGCCAGTGAGTAAAGATGTCATTACAGATGAAATGGTGCGAAATAAAGCCTTTCGGTGGTGTCAAGACTCCATAGGAGGTGCTTGGCTTCACTTGACTTCAGAGAAAGATCTACAGATTGAACCTGTTGGGTTGGTAGAAGTCTTTGTTTTGATTTTTTGGTTTGTTCTTAATACATATTATAAAAAGAGTGACTGCTTACGGAATACATTCCTTTGACCTTGGAATATAATATGTTTTTAATTACAACCTTTACTTTTTTTTTTATCTATAAAGTATAATTGTAATGAATATGATAACAATATTTTTAATGAAAATTCTTGAGGGCCAGCAATTTTAAAAAATTATTAGCCTGATAGATTAAGAAAATGTCCTGAGTATGTCTCAACAAAATAGTTCATAAATTCATTTTGTGTTCCAGAGGGGGTATGTCCAACTATTTGTACCTTATTACCCTACCTAAAGGCAAGCATAGTTCAAGGGGGGAGCCTGAACAAGTGTTGCTGCGTATCTATGGCCAGATTAGTAAATCAACTTTAGACTTTTTAGTGCACAACTCTGTAGTCTTTGCCTTGCTGGCGGAAAGAAAGTTGGGACCCAAACCTTACGGCATGTATCATGATGGAAGGATTGAAGAGTTTATTAAGGTAACCATTTTAATTTTTAAGCTTAATTTTATAATACAATAAAAACTAAGACAATTTGACTTTTCATAACTTAAATTTTGAGCTTTTGGGATGAGATGTTAACATTGAAATTTGGATATAATATTAAACATTTAAAAAAAAAAAATTGCTTTTATTTAGCGCATCTTACATGCTTATAGCATGCTCAGTGCGCTAAGAATTTCTTTGTGGACCAGTGAAAAAAGAAAAACAACAAACAAACAGACTAGCATTGTATTGTAGATAAATGGGCAATTTTATGAATAACATTAACACATATGTACATAATCATGAGTTTATGTCTCAGGCCAAACCACTGAAACCTGAAGATCTTTGCAAGCCAGAGGTGATGGTCATGGTAGCGGAGAAGCTTGCTCAGTTCCACAGTCTGGATATGCCACTTTGTAAGAAACCAAGATGGTTTAAGAGTCTTGTCAGAGGGTAATTGTTTTTTTCCTTACTTTATTCTTGATGCAAACTTGGGCACAGATAAAAGACAAATCTGTGCCAATCCTTTCTGTTTTAGGTTAGACACCTGAATCTTTTGCTAGGCATGCTTTTTATTTGAACTCAAGAGCCTAATTAGTGACTTCTTTCTTTTCAAATGTCAATAAATCGCTCTTGCAATGAAAACAAATGTTCAGCAGTTTTTCTTTCAATTTTGTTCACTGGAGTTAATTTTACCTTTTGTTTTTCTCCTCAGCTGGATAAGAGATATTCAAAACAATCTTGATTCCAACAGTGTGACAATGTCTCGCCTTCAAGAAAAATGTCCTTTGTTTAACATGGATACAGAATTTAATGAGTTATTGTAAGTTCAAAAAATTACTTAAAATAATAAGAAGTTGTTTTTTTGTGTGTCTTTTTTAAGTGTTGCCATTTAATTTTCTTCACTTGATCAACATATACATATTTAAAACAATTAAAAACAACACAATATTGACTTATAGATTAAGCTAAAAATTAAAAACAAAATATGTCGGCCATTTTTGTTTTCCTAAAGTGAAAATCAATATTTATCTATATATATCTATAAGTCTCCTAAAAAATTTTCTCCTCTCCTAAAATTTTTACCTCATAATTTTTTTTTTTATTTCGTCTTCTTCGTTCTCATTTTTTACGTTGGAGCATTCAGATGACAAGGCCAATACATGAGATGAACTGCGAGGTGGTTTCCAAATCAGGGAGCTCTCCATATAGCTTTCTTTCTATTGGTGTGTTTTGGGGCCTCTTGGTAAATAGAGCAGTTTTGGAGGACATGGTCAACATTCTCTTGTGACACTCCACATGGGCAGATTTCACTGGTTCCAATTTTGAGCTTCCGGTACATATATTGTCTCATTCTGTTGTATCCGATCCTGAGTCGAAAGATTAGATGTTCATCTTGTCGGGATAGCTTATAATAGGCATCATCGTTCTTGTGATTTGGATGAGAGCTTGGATAGAGTGCAAAGTTTAATTGTGAGTTTGTTCTCCCACTCTTGGCGAGTGTGTCAGCCTTCTCATTTCCTTCTAGTTCTATATGTGCTGGTATCCATTGAATTACAGTTTTTTTGCTGTTGTTGAGTTTTGTAAGTGCTGTCCTGAGTTGTTTTATATAGGAGGAATCAGAGTTTTCCAAGCTTTGGAGGGTTGATTCTCATTGGTTAGAAATACAATCTGACTGTGTGGGGTACTTGGATGACTTGCTAGCATAGTAGCAGCTAGTTCTAGTGCGTCCCTTTCTGCTCTGTGGCTGTCAGAGAGCTCTCCAGTTGCAATGGATTTTTCTAGTTTTATTTTATATAATTTTGCTTATTTCTTGCTAAAAATGTTAAAAAGCAACAGTATGTCTAGGCATTCTGATACCATGATTGGCTGGCTGTGTTAATGAACTGATTAGTCATTTGTGTACACCGCCTTTCATCCCTTTGTGTGCTTGAAGGCGGCCTTGGCTTAAGCCAGGATTTTACCTTGCATTATTTTTCTGTAGGCAGCAAAGAAATGGTTGTTCCTCTCATTTTTTCTACCAAAGACGCCCTAGATCTAGTCTGTAGTCTATATTTAGCGCAATTACCAACCTAACATGAAGGCTACACACTCTGGAACCTCCCTCACCTAAAATCCACTTGTAATAGTAAGAATGACTTTGCACATAACCTTCAAAAGTCTGTACATTTTAGTGACTTAGATCTACATCTAACTATTATCTAGATCTAAATCTAACTTAATCTTTATTAGATCTATTGAAGATAATTCACACATAACCTTAAAACTCTGTGAATTTTAGTCAATTTAATTACTTATATTTAAATATAACAAATGCCTAGATTACTCTAGATCTACGCTAAATCTAGAATCTAGTGGTAATAATTCGCACACAGCCATGAAAAGTCAGTGAATCATGCATTCCGTCCTTAAAAAATCTAAAATGAAAAGGAAAATGAAAATATTTATACATATTTATGTTTGAAAAAATTAGCTAACACATTATAGGTTTAGAAACTGACAAGAGAAAAACAATTTAAATAATGATCTGAATTAAAGTTTTCTTACTTCCAGAAAAAATAAATCAAATATGATGGTTATTACTTTAATGATTACATTATTTTTTTTTTTCAGAAAAATGGCCAATGATCTAAATTGTCCAATAGTTTTCTGTCACAATGATTTACAAGGAGGTTAGTAAATGCAAACATTTTGTATGTTTGAGTGTCTGTATATGGTTAAGTTTACTTAAATATCAATTACAGGGAGTATTTGTACACTACTTATCAATGACACATAAAAACTAAATAGGGGATTAACACAATCTCTGGCATATCTTTAAAAATTTCTGATGCCTTTCTAAATTCTATAACAATATCATAATAGTAGACTATTAATATTGGTCTGTTAAGTTTGTTTTTTTGATTCAACTTTTAATTCATTGGTAAATTGAGATTCTTTTTTAGCTATGTCTTAATGGGATTTTAAAAAATGTCGACTCTCTACTTCAAATGTTGTTCTTTCTAGTTTGTTTAATCACATTTCTTCCTAACAGGAAACATTTTACTTGCTGACAAAGCCACTCCTCAAACACCACGAATGACTATTATAGACTGGGAATATGGACACTATAACTATCGGTGGGTGATCGAACCAGAAGATTCTTGTTTGTTTACAATTATCTACATTTGATAAGTAATTATACTTACTTTGAAAGTTTTAGTCTCCAGTGAAGTCAATTTTCCATTGAAGTTAAGTCTAATGTTTAACCTTCACATAAGGAGCCACTAAAGCATTATGTTACTAACAGCTTAATGCCAAACAAGCATAATGGTTTTAAATTCTTGCCTAAGAATTGAACCCTTTAAAAGTGAAGTGTAATGCAGGAGAGAACTGCACTTATTCTGAAGTGATCATGTTTGAAGACATTGTATTATTGCAATGTCATTAAATAATCTACACTAAACAAACAAATCATTTGCTTTGATGTTTTTGATAGCTTTTCTTATGTATGCATTTTTGGATGAAATTATAATTTATACATAAAAACAAAACAAAAAAAAACAGGAAATTAAAATAAAAAAAATATTTTAAAACTTAGATATTGTTTTTTAGCGGCCCGCGAAAGGGAAAAGATGCTTTTAGTTTTGTGTGGCCTGTCTGTCCGTCCATCCATCCGTCTCGTTTAGATCTCGTAAACTAGAAAAGATAGTGAAAATCCGACATCACAATATTTTAGACTATTCAATGTTCTGATGCAACAGCTACTTTTTTCTTTTCTGAAAATGAAAAATCTAATTTTTTAAATCACTTATGCAAGCAGTTTTTTCATAAAAATACACTACTTTTACAACTATTCACTATTAATAGTAACAAACACTTGAGGCTCTTTATTAGGGGAGATAGCTGTTTATCATATTTTAATATATTTATGCAAACGGTTGTAGATTTTTGTCAAAAAATATTTTTTTTTATATTTGTATTGTTAAGTTATGTAAGTTCTATATTTACACACAAAAAAATGTTATTATTTTTTTAAAAAGAAAAAAATCTATTTAGTATGCGTATAAGTCAGACATAATTTAAAACAACAATTAATAAGTAGTTTTTCATATTATCGTGTGAACTGAAGCACAATTACCATAGAACACCTAACCAAAGAAAAAAATTATTATTTTTGGATTTTTAGAAAAAAAATAAAATTCTTTTTAACAGAAATGTTTTATTTTTGAGGAATAAGAGATTGGCCCTTTACAAAACAATTAGATCAATTAGATATTCATTATAAGACATCAGTTAGGCCAGGTTCACATCTAACTTCATATTCACTTTCACCTATCCTTTGGTCTTCTGGACTGCTGGGACACCACACAAGATCTGTTAACCTTTTTTTTTTCTCCATTATTTTCTGTCATTTGTCTTTGATAGAATTTCATTCTGATAATATTGAAACCTGCCTTTTTACCTGCCTGGGTGGACCACTTCGGGGGCCGATTTTCAGTTTGTGTTTCCACACAAACTGTCTTTGTAACCTTGTTAATTTATATTTAAGTTACTGTCAGAATAATCTTTTAGATACTTCTTCTTCTTCTTCATCGTTCTCATTGTTATGTTGGAGTGTTCATATGACTAGACCAATACATGAGATGAACTGCGCTGTGGTTTCCAAATCAGGGAGCTCTCCATATAGTTTTCTTTCTATTGGGGTGATTTGGGGCCAATGTCTTATACTGGCCTCTTGGTAAAGAGAGCATTTTCTGGTGATACTCCACATGGGCAGATTTCACTGGTTCCAATTTTGAGCTTCCGGTACATGTGTTGTCGCATTCTGTTGTGTCCGGTCCTGAGTCGAAAGATTAGACGTTGGTCTTGTCTGGATAGCTTATAGTAAGCATCATCTTTCTTGTGATTTGGATGGGAGCTCGTCCATTTCTCATTTATTTTATCTACAATTAATTTCTTCTTTTCTTCTGGATAGAGTGCAGAGTTTACTTGTGAGTTTGTTCTCCCACTCTTGGCAAGTGTGTCAGCCTTCTCATTTCCTGCTAGTTGTATATGAGCTGGTATCCATTGAATAACAGTTTTTTTTGCTGTTGTTGTTGAGCTTTGTAAGTGCTGTTCTGAGGTTTTTAATATAAGAGGAATCAGAGTTTTCCAAGCTTTGGAGGGTTGTTTTCGCTTCTGTTGAAAGACAATCTGACTGTGAGGGGAACTTGGATGATTTGCTAGCATGGTAGCAGCTAGTGCTAGTGCTTCCCTTTCTGCTCTGTGACTGTCAGAGAGCTCTCCAGTTGCAATGGATTTTTCTAGTTTTCCTCCATCTGGCCATTCGATAAGTATTCCAGCTCCTCCATTTGTGGTGGCTTTATGGGATGAGCCATCCGTGTAAACTCTGATCCACTGATTGCTAGGGTAATTGGTATGTAGAAAACAGTTCACTATTTCCTTGAGCTCTGTTGGTTTGTAATCAGATTTTCTTTTTATTTTTTCAATATGGTCCCTTATAGTAGGAAGAGGGCTTTCGTCCCAGGGTGGAGATTCATTATAGTGTATCGAGGATTCCAGAGTAATTTTTTCAAGTTGGTGTTTATTTTTTAGGTTTAGAGATTCCTGTATGAAATTGGTCCTTTTGAGACGTTTTTTTGTGCCAGTTTTGTGGATTTTTGTTCTGAGTGGGTGCCTCTCCAAGGTTTCCAATTTAGTGAATTGGGAAAGGATTTTTATTTCTCTTCTTTTATCCAGAGAGATCAGGGCAGCGGTTTCCTCCATAGCTCTTATGGGTGTTGTTTTGATTGCTCCTGTCATTATCCTTAGACCAATATTTTGAACCTTGTCTATTTTTCTTAGGTTGGTTTGGGCTGCTGCCCCATGCTGTGGCACCATATTCTAGTACAGGTCTTACATAACTGGTATAGGTCTTTTTCAGGATGTTGTGATTAGCTCCCCAATCTGTGCCAGCTAATTTTTTCAAGAGGGATAGTCTCTGGATGCCTTTACTCTGTGTTTTATCTATTTGGTTTTTTCAGGTTAGTCTCGGGTCATAGGTGACTCCAAGATATGTAGGGCTGTCATTTTTTTCTAAAGCTTCCTTATCTAATGTTAATTTTATTGTTTGTTGTTTTGTTGAATGTGAGAATATGGTATATGTTGTCTTTTTTGTGTTGATGGACATGCCCCAGTCTTTGGAACAATTATTGAGTTTATCAAGAGCATCTTGTAATCGAAATTTTGATGTTCCTACATATTCTTCTGTGCTAATTAAGGCAAGGTCATCTGCATACATGCTGCTTTTAACTTTTTTGGGTAGGTTTTGATTTAGATCGTTTATGAATATTAGGAAAAGTGTTGGGGATAGGACTCTTCCTTGGGGGACGCCATTGTTTATACCCACTGTGTGGCTTCTTTGTCCTTGCATGCAAACTAAGGCTTTTCTATTATTTAGGTATTCCTTTATCCAGTTGTACATTCTGTGGGATATGTGATGCTGGATTAGCTTGAGCTAGAGACCTTGTTCCCAGACTTTGTCAAATGCTTTTTCTAAGTCAACCCAAACAATTGTTGTTGGTTTCTTTTCTTGAAAGCCGTCTTCTATTTCTTGTGTGATGAAGGCAATTTGATCTTCTGTTTCTAAAGCCAGCCTGGGATTCAGTGAGTAGGTTATTTGACTCAAGGATCCATGTCAGCCTTCTATTTATCACTCTTTCCATCAGTTTGCAAGTACAGCTAGTGAGGCTGATGGGACGGTAGCTATCCAGTTTATTTCTTGGTTTGCCGTGCTTTAGTATAGGGATCATAATGGCTTTTTTCCAGATGTTTGGAATTCTGCCAGATTTCCAGCTAGCATTGAATATTTGTAGCAGTTTTCTTTTGGCTTGAGGACCCAAGTGAAGAAGCATGTCATTTGATATTTTGTCTGGGCCTGGGGCTTGTTTTGGTTTGAGGACTTTTAGGGATTCATCTAGTTCCTTCATTTTAAGATTAGTGGTCATTCACAAGGAGTAAGCTGGATTGTTTTCTTTAATTTTATCTTGGATTTCTGAGTTTACATCTTTATTTCTACTTTCATTAATTTGTATTTGTCCTACGCTTTGGAAAAACTTAATGAATTCATTTGCTGCTTCTTGGCCTTTCAGGGGTTTGTTGTCCTTTTCTATTACTATAGGAGTTGTTCTGTTTTCTTCCTGGTTGAGACATTTGGCTATACGCCAGAGTTTGTGGCCATCTCTATCTACGTTTAGTTGTTCTGTTTTTTCATGCCAACTTTTTCTCATGGTGGAAAGGTAATTTTTCCTGAAAACTGCGTTAGCTGCTTTTAGATTTATGTTATTTTCTATACAAGGGTTATTTTATACTGTGTTTCTTGCATTGTGGAGTTGTTGGAGGTGATCAGACCAGTTGGGGATATAATCTTTTCTTGCTCCTCTTGGAATTGATTCCTTATCTGCTAGGAGGATTGCTTTGGAGAAAGCTGAGAATGACTTATTAACCTGATTTGATTTGCAGTTTATTGAAGTTGTGTATAGGTCTGTGAGCTTTGAGAATAGATGCCAGTTGGCTTTTTTGTAGTTCCATTTGGGGATGGTGGAGTTTTCTGATATTTTGAAGGAGGTATCGATACTGATCAATATGGGTCTGTGGTCACTGGTGGCTAGTTGGTCTGCAACTTCTCTGGTGCACTTTTTGGATAAGTTGTCAGTTGCAAAGGCTAGATCTGGAGTGGTTGATGTTAGCCAGGCTCTTGAGAAAAAGGTTGGTTTATCCTCAGGTTTATTAAGCAAGATAAGTCTGTTCTCTGCTTGCCATTCTTCAATTTCTTCTACCTTGGCATTTAGGTCTGGGTATCCCCAGCTCTGAAAGGGACTTCATATCTCCTAAGATTAGACAGTCTTCTTGGTCAGGTATTTGTATGTGGTCAATCTCTTATTTCCTTGTCTGGTGGGAAGTAGCAGTTAAATAGATTAATATTTCCATCTTGGAAAATTAGCTTAGTTCCCATTATTTCTGATTCTGAGGAGTTGGGCATAGTTATATCTGTGGTAGGGATGTCATTTTTAATGAGGGTGAGAATTCCTCCTTTGGGTCTGATTTCTCTATCTTGTCTGATGCAGGTGTAGCATCTAATGGAGAAACGAAGATTACTGTTCAAATGAGTTTCTTGGATGCAAGCTACATCAATTTCTTTCTCATGCAGAAATATTTTTAAAGCTTCTTTTTTCTTTTGGATGCCCTCTGCGTTCCATTGTAAGATTTTAGACTTTTGGTCTTGGAGTGTTGGCCAGTAGTATTTACTTTCTTGTCCCTGCGCTTGGCTCCACAGGCAGAGATAGAAGAACAACCAGCTCGCTTGTGTGGGCTCCTTCGAGGCGGAGAGCCCTGCCCCCTACCTGCGCGGCGGGATTCCACAGGCAGGACACCACATCTATTAGAATCGTTACTGAACTCCAACATAGATGAGGTTGCGTGTCAATGTGTTATGCGCCAGGAGGCCCATTGACTCCGACTTCAGCCTGCTTTTCTTTCTGGGTGTGCTCCCATAGCCTTTGATCATCCAAGATCATCTGCAAGGCAGCAGGTTTGCGCCCTATACTCGCTTTTTGCAATCATTTCCCTGGATTTCTGAGATGTTTTTAGTAAATATTCTAACCACTGGAATACTTCACCTCATCCTCCATGACTGCAAACCAGTTGGTCCGCGGCTGTTTATTTGCTATTCACAGCTAACCCTTATATCTAAGGGTCTTTCCCCTATCCGCCACCTGGGGACGCGCTTGGTAGAAGGTGGTAGCTCCCGCAAGTTTTAGATACTAATTGTCTAAAACTTTTTTGAAATAATTTTTAACTAATTAATTTTAAATATGAATTGTGAAAGAAATATTTTTTCTGTTCAGGGGCTTTGATCTTGGTAATCACTTCAATGAGTGGATGTTTGATTATACTATGACTGACAAGCCTGGATTTTCTTTTGTTTGCTCAAATTTCCCATCCAAAGAGAAACAGGTAAGCTGAGCTATCTTTTATTGAGACATCTTTTATCTGGTGGATTTGCATTATTATTGTCTGTCAATAGAATGGCAACACACTTGAGCTCGTTAAGCTATACACAGAAGTGACACAACATTCAAATCCCTTTTTAAATCTCCACCCATAGAATAACAAATTATGTTTAATATGTTGAAAAAAATTAGACATTACTGTAATAAATTCTTTGTTATAAAAATTGAAAGTTTTTACTGGTAAAATGGAGCTTGACTGACTAAATGACTTCTAACATTGATATTGCTTGGTCTTTTTTTATAGTATTCAACAAGTTTTTTTTTGAAGCCACTTGACCTTGATCTTTTCTTAGAATATTTTTCCTTGTTGGTCGTTTTACATATCTTCATCTGGACTGGTCTAGTACCTATACTGAAGTATTTTTTGTTTTTGACCTATATAAATAAATTGTGTCCTCTTGATTAAAATGCAGTCAATTGTAACATTATCATGACTTTATCCAATCACTTCCTTGAGACTGAAACCAGACACTTTTGAATATAGATACAATATAAGAAGTTAGGACACTGGTTTGTGGTCTGTTCATTGGTTGCCAGATCAATTTTGATGTTGTCTTCACTGACATTATGTCTTTATTCAGTTTTATTTCTTCATTGTGTCTTCACTTTCTTGAATATGTTATACAAGATGAAAAGTTGGTACATGGGTTTGTGATCTGTTTATTAATTGCCAGATCAATTTTGATGGTGTCTTAACTCTACAGAATGTCTTCATTCAGTTTTCACTCTTTAATGTGTCTTCACTCTACATATTGTCTTCATTCAAACTGTTTTCACTCTTCATTGTGTCTTCACTCTACACTGTGTCCTCATTCAAACAGTTTTCACCACACTGTCTTCTTTCTACATTGTTACTTGCTTACTGTCAAGCTGATAATCTCTCTCTTGTTTGAATGTTCAATGATCATTACTTTATTTCCCTTTTAAACAGTTCCAGTTTTTCAAAACATACCTTAAAGCTTCAGGAAAGGAAGAAATCACTCCTACAGACTTGGTGAACATATATATAGAGACCAATACTTTAGCTCTACATTCCCATTTTACTTGGGGAGTATGGGCTATGGTACAGGCTCAGACTTCAAGCATTGACTTTGATTATTCTGTGAGTATTCTGTTTTTTTTTTTAACATTTAATAATTTGGTACAGAGTAAGATAATATGTTTGTACATTCTTAGTTAAGTATTCCAAAAACATTTAGTCTCATTTTGAACATTCTATATGTTTTGGTCAAGTCCTTTAGTTGACCAAATAGTACAATGAAGTACTGAACAAGCTTTAGCTTTTCTCTGAAGTTTCCAGAAAGGTGAAAAACAGTTATGTCTTGCTTGAACAAACATTTATTTTTTGGCCATTTTAGTTTACTTAATTCTTTCAGTGGGGCTTTACTCTCACGGAGTAACCTCACTAGTGCTGGTGAGTGCGACTTTTCTCTCAGCAAGTAACTTGGTATATAATATTTATTTCACTATCTTTTAATGTTTAACTTTTTTAAAAAAAAATGTCCAGAGGTGAGCGTGATTGTTCTTTGTTTTGGTAACTATACCCCCATCCTCTTTGCAGATTTTTGTTCATGTCAGAAAAAAATCAAATAATTCTCACTGAAAGAGTTAAGAATGCTGTAAAACTACCTTGTTTCTAAATTCATTATAATGCAGAGACATTTTGAGTTCCCATAAACAGCTTCCACTATTTCCAACAGCAACAAGTGACATAACTGATTTTCTACAGGCAACTTTTATATGTGCTTTTAAGCATGTATACACATCTCTTCATTGCAACATTTCATTCAGCCATTTAAAAAAAAATTTATACACAGTTGTTTTTAAGAAAATAATTTTAATCTTGCGCACCATATTATATATTATCATTAACACATTTTTTCAAGATATTTTTAGTTATATACATTTTTTTTTGCATTGAATAATGTATGAATCTTTTTGGCTGAATAAATATGAGTGAATTCTACATAGAACTAAGCTTAAAGTCGGTAGAACTAGGCATTAGACTATTTAGATTATATGTCAATTTTTGTAATGCAGATTCCTGGCCCTCCAATAGATTATTCAGTGAGTGATATGCATGTTTTATCACCCTTTTGGTTTCCTCGGCATGACAAAATATTGAAATCTATTAACAAAAAATGTGCCTTTTCTATTACTATCTTTGACCCAACAGTAACTTAGAACTAATGAATTATCTTCTATTCTTGATATTTTTCTTCTAATCAAGTCTTTGCAAATGTAGAACTACTCTTTGTAATAACATTTTCAATAAGTCATGCCTTTTCTTGTATTAATTTTTTGTTTCTAGTTAACTGATCTTTGGTTCTTCTATGGTATTTAATTGGCTCTGAAATGGAATTGGGAAAACTTTAGTTGAAACACTTTGTTTTGATTCAGATATTATCTGGAGAAGTTTGATCTCTGGCATCATTTATTGATAATCACAAATATTGGAATAAGTTTTGTTATTTTGATTAGTTTTGCAATTCTAAGTTACATAAAATAGCACAAAAGCATTTTTGAAAAATTATATACCCTGCACATGAAAGACTAAGCTAGTTTTCACAATCAAAACCAAAAACAGTTTAAGGTGTGAAGGGCTATTTCACTTACAGGACTCCTAACTTGTTGATGCTCTTGACAATGCTTGCAACCAAAAGTCTTCCCATTTCTTGTTTAAAAGCCCTCTTCATTAGCATACAAAAAAATATGCTGATCACGTTTTATTTTACTTTACCATTTTTTTTTCATTTGATTCCACAATTAAAGCCTTTCAAACAATATCCTGACCCAGGAACCATATCACGTAGCGTTTAAATAACTTGACCAAGGAACTATATCTCTTACTGTTAAAATAACTTGACCAAGGAACTATATCTCATACTGTTAAAATAACTTGACAAAGGAACCATATCTCTTAGTGTTCAAACTATTTCTTTTTCTCAACTTTTTTTCTTCTTACTTGTATCTTGTTTATGACAAATCAATCTCTTATTTCTTATACTGGAGATGGTGGTACAATTTCCTGAATTTATCCTTCTAATTTGTTTACCCAGAAAGCTTTAAGTAAAATAAACAACAGACTTAAAAGAAAATATAAAATTTGTTCTAAAGATAGTTTGTAGAGTCCAGTAGTAAAAGGGACATTTCAGTCATATGATCAAAATAAATTTCTTTTTCTTATCACTTATATAATGTTAGAGCTAAATATAGTACAGTTGACATTTGATAGGCCACAATGTATGCTTGAGCTACACATGCGTGTCCCGAACTTGCTCTTCTCATGCTTCTTGCTGTGTTAAGTGGTGATATGTTCTTGATTGTCTTTCTGTGATTACTATGAGACCTGCTTAATTTTTTAGTTTTTGTTACATCTTATAGTTGGCAAGCATAATTATAAAACATTATCTCTTTCTGAAAAATGGGAAATTATTAACAGGGATGACAGTTGTGCCATTTTTTTTATGTATGGCATCGGCGACCTACCATTAATGACTTGAAAAATAGGGAGAAAATAAAACATTTTGTGATATCCAGTGAAGACCACAGCAACAGAAAAATACTTAAATCTAGCAAATATCCCCAAGGACATTTTTTCCATTATTTAGATTAAAAAAATGTTTCATTTTCATCTATTGTTTATTTTATACCAATGAAAGTATAATAGAGTATCTTATTACTGTACATCATAACTATATTTTTTTTTGACATATACAGCGAAATTCTTTAAAGTTCAGTGAACCTTTGGTAATCTGAACTTCTCAATAATCTTCTAACCACAGGACTATCAAGGGTCATTTGTATGTCTTTTGTGAAGACTTTAACTTGAGATTATTTTGTTCCCTTAAATCACTTTTTGTTATTGAGGTTATGTGTATATTAATAAATGATTACTTATTAATAAATGATAATTTTTATAATTTTTGTCGATCTTTTTTTAAGGGTCAGAACTAGTACAGCTTAAAATAAGTCAGCCTAGAACTTAGAAGAATCTACTTTATTTTCTTGAAGGAAAAGGATAGAAGTAATTTTCTTACTTTTTAACTTGTGGTGTGTATTAACACAAGAACTGAGTCTGGAAACTTTAGTACATTACTCCAATACCCTAACTATTTTAATTTTTACTCTAATCAATTCGAATATTGATTTTTTTCTTAATTTATTGCTTATCAGAATCATTTGAGTGCTAATTTCATATTTTGCAATGAATGCAATCTTCAGATTAGCCATTGCATTTTTTTTTTCTTTATAGTTTTATTAGTTATTTAAAAAAAAACAGCACTGATTTTAATTTCATATTGCATAAACAACGTAGATATTACCTTAGTGATTCTTAGCCCATGAAGTGTGGTCCCCAATGCTGGTGCGATGTGCTGACTAAGGGTGCACAAAGGCAGCCATTTTATTCTCATATCAGTTTTAGTGAAGTTAGCTTGCATAGCATGTGAAAACAACATAAAATTAGCAATTAAAAAAAATAAATTTAGATAAAAGTTTTGAACCTTTTTTCTAGGATTTTTGACTTAAAACATTCTTTATGCAGCAAACATTTCACAGTGTTTTTATCAGTGCACCATCTTTTTATTTTCCAAAATGTGATTATAGATCTCATTGACCTTCTATTGATGAAATTTGTTCAGGCCCTCTACTAGAGGCCAGGCTTAACATGAAGATTAAGATACAGTAAATAAACCCATTAAATGTGCTAAGTGTGCCATAAAAGTGTCTCACACTTTTTTTTTTATCAACCTGTGACTATACATTCATGCCATTTGACGCTGCCTCATTCCTTACTTCATCTGCGCTCTTTTTACCATGACGAAGTGTATGCTAAAGATGCCAGAAGAAGGCATTTTTGCAGTTCAGATGGTTGGAAATTGTTATGACTAGCTGAGTCAGGCATCCTAAGTTGAAAATAATGAATTACACTAAGATGTCTAAAGCATAAGATAATTAGCCATTAACAGTTTTTAAACATATGTATAAGCTTTAGAAACATGGGAAACTAGTCTTCAGAAACTAAACTTGTGACCTATCTCATATGTTACAGGTACCTTTAATGTTTCTCTTTACTGACTTCATATTCCTCTCAAAAGCATCTTCTCTTCTTTTTTTTTTAACAACTTTACATTTCTGCTTGTTTGACTTTATATTTGTTAAGTAACACTTTCTTTAGCGTAAAATCAAATTGGATGAGGTAATAGATTAAAAAAAAACATTGTAAAAGTTGAATTAGAACAGTGATGCCCACAATACAGCCTGGGGCCCAAAACGTCTGTATAGAATGGATTTTGACTTTTTGGTGAAACATGATACTAAGCCAACATGTTTGTTTTATAAAGAAAGTGTGGCTGTTTAAAAAAAACAACAACATATGCATGGCATTATGAAACTAATAGGGTGGCATTCTTGATTTGAGCTGCAAATTTATGAGAATATTTACCAAAAAAAGAGACAAAAAATAAACAAGTCGGTGGTCAAGTTCGCTACATGGTTGCTCACATTTTAACTAGAGAAATGACATCATTTTCCAACTTGTTAAAAAAGTGTCCCTTTCAAAGTATCCCATTAATCAATGTAAGTACAAGATCCACAGGTTTCTAATCAAATAGGTTAATTTCATTTTTGTATCTTTTCGTTGATGTGGCCCGCAACACCAGTAATGGAAATTAAAATGGCCCAAAGTACAAGTTGGCATCACTGAATAAGACAAATACTTTGAACTTGAGAGTTAACAGTTGAAAAGCTTGTGTATCAATTTATTTACCTTTCCATCAGTGCAGCTCTTATAGAGAAGACCAGCATGTGTATACCAGACTATGGGCCTACTTCTGCTCTTCTCTGTGTTTGAAAACGCCTTGTATAGGTTGTCTGTACATTTCCAGCATAGCCATGGGTTATTGTTAATATCTTGAGTTTTATTTTAGATTTACTTTTAGGATGAATGGAGTATCTTTTTTACTTGTGGACTCTTTAATTGTTGACTCACTGAATCGTTTTAGTTTGGATTTAGGTTAATTTTAATGTTATAGTTATAAACTTTCTTTATGTTATGTTTATCCAAAGCAATAATCCATCGGATCAAATACATTATCTGACCATGAAACATTTTTTGACTTTTAGATTAAAATACAAATCACATTAGACATATTCCTTAGTGAAAACATAACTTTGTACTAATGCTATATTTACTCTGTTTCTATCTGCTATCTTATGGGAGACTCCTATGGTTTTTCAAATTTGAGTTATTGACATACTTAAATTCTGCTTAAATAAAAAACATTTTATATTTTGTATTTAAATGCTTAGAAACATTTATATTTAATAAATTAGTAAATTCTTGACATCTAAACGAAAAAGTGTTTTTTAGATTTTGTTTTTTAGGCATACAGCACTTCCCTCAACAATACTGAAAGCAAATCTAGATCTAACCAATTGTATCACTTCATTCTTATAGTAACTGTTAGGCTTATTATATATATTTTATATATAAAAGCATTAGGATAACCAACTCAAAAAAACAAAAAAAGTAAAATTTTTATCTAAACCCTCTCCCTGTCCCAAAAAGTAAATAGATCATGTGTCTGACAGGTCAGTGTAAGGCAAGTTTAGGCTATATGTAGTTGGTCATGACAAGACAACCAAACTGATAGTGTTTGTGTGTGTTGAGTGGTCTGGCGAAAAAATACAGACTATCATCTACTCTTAACGCATATTTTTTCTTTGCTTACAAGATCTAGATCTATTTCTTTTACGAGAATGTAAACTTTACTGTATGGTTTTCTGTTATACAGTAAGTCAATAGACTCAATTAATAGGTTTTTGTGACATCACATAGAAACCCTGTGAAAATCTAACCATTTTGGATGTGCAGAAAAATTATGTCAGAAAAACATCACGTACTAAGTTATTTTTGAAAAAAAAAAAAAAAAGAATAATACATTCATTTTCTGTTAATCGAAATATTATATCAAAAAGTATCAGAACCATCAGAGTTTCCCTTTAAGATGCGTCTGCTCATCTTAATGTTTAGAATATGCAATAACAAATAAATAAATATGTACTTGCTTTTTAGAGTCAATTTACTAATTATATATTTTTTTAAAGTCTTACCATTACTAGCAGTCTTTTCAATTTTATTAGCATCCATTCTGTTAAGTCCCCCCCAAAGTGGCATCACTGATTTTTTGTTAACCATGTGCCATCCATATATACATCTCCAAAAGTTTGTCAAATTTGATTTACTTAGAAATATATCACTCATAGTGCTGTAGGAATCACCTATTGTTTAAGTAGCATGTTTTGATTAGAAATGAAAATTAAATAAAATCTTTTTTCTTGTAATTGTTTGATTTGACAGGAATATGCACTGACAAGGTTTGATAGCTACTTCAAATTGAAGAAATGCTTACCGCAGATCATTGCAGAGGCCAACAGCTAAGTGAGCCTAAACTGAGGACTCATTGCTGTGGCCAACAGCTCTGAGGATCCCAACTTGGATTACAGCCAGTCTCTGTCTCACTCTGAATATGCAATACCAGGGCTCAACAATGTGATGTTCAAATTTATCTGATTTAATCTTGGATTCATTATTGGTGGCCATCATTTGTTTAGCACATTCCACTGGTTTAATGCTGTGTTAGGATGTTACCAACACATAGAGTAAAAGAATATATTTATGTTTCATAATATCTACTAACTTTAAAAAAAAAAAATTTGCTTGAAAATGTTTTGCATTTACTACTGCTTGACCATGCTTAAACTAATTAGAAACAAATAATATATGTTTACTAGTTTTATATATTTATTATGTACTACAGATAAAGTTATTGGATGATGACTTTGAACTTGTGATCTCATTCTATTGAAACAGTTTTTCAGTTGTGATTTTTTGTGAATGGTATGTGTAAACTTTGTTATATTAAATCAGAGAGAACAAAAAAAAATATTTTTATACGAGTAATTGAAACATAAACTTAAAAAAAAAAGGAAAATTTAGATCCTTTTTGGTTTTGTTAAATAATCTTTGGTTCTTTTAATATTTTGTATTTGGTTCTTTTCCGAAGTTAAATTGTACCTTGTATTTTTTTTTTTGGGGTTATCTTTTTTTCTCCTAGGTTATTAGTGGCCATAATATATTTAAATAGTGTCAATAGGCTGTTATTTTTGTCAAAGCAAAAAAAAAAGATACTTCAGATATGTGGCATTTATAAAACTATTTTAAAAAATACTTGGCCACTTCATTAAAACTTCTAAGTATTTTATAAAAATGTATTTCAAAACATTATGTACTGCTTAATTGCAATTTGGTTTGCACAATTTTTTTTTTCCTTTATGTGAGGGATTAAGGGCAAATCTAGTTTTGAAACCAGTAGGGTACTAGTTTCTCATATCAAATGTTTTGAGGTATAGATGATGCTTTTTTGTATGAATGCTGTGTTTTGGTGATGGCACTCTCATTAATGGAAATGTAACAAAATGTCTATTTTAACCAATAGTAAATTATCACATCATCTATTGTGCAGATGTTGTTAGCCAAATGTATCTGATCAGGTTAGGACTTTCTGTTGCTATACACAAACCCAACTCTTTGTGCAATACTGAATAGAATCCTGGTTTTCAAATTTATATATATATATTTTATTCACATAGTCATATAAATCTTGAATATATATGTATATATAAATATAATATATATCTTAATTATCATTTCAGGTTGGATTGTCATGCATATTTTGACTTTATCTAGTCTAACATATCATTTTGTTTTTAAAAGTAAAATTGATTGATTCTAATCCTATCAAACATAGATCCTATTGAACTGTAGACTAACTCTTTAAATCGAAGACAGAATTTTGGGGATAACATTTGTTTTGTGTGCCTCCAGTGAGTTATTTTGCTTCCATGTATGTATTGTTTCACATTAGACAAATAGTCTCAGAACAAAACACTTCTCTACAAACTCTAGTTATAATGTTATTATTTTCTAAAGTGCTCACTCTACTATCAGGGATTGTTGTATACGAAGTTTAGATCCATACATGGATTATAGTTATTTTTTTTAAAGATTAATCATTTAATTTGAGGCAAAGTATGGTGATCTTTCTATAGATACATTATATAATTTTCTGATGAAAAAAAAATTCATTACTGGCTATTTTTATGTTTTAAAGATATTCAAAATAATATAGAAGAATAGATGGTGTTTATGAAATATCTTAACCCAGTGGTTCTCAAACTTTTGTGACCTTGGGACCCCTTTATATTGTTTAAAAGTTGCTCACAGACCCCTTAGTGGAAACATTACAAATAAAAGAACATATGTTGAAGGATTGTTAATTGAGATTATAATTGTATTCAATTTTCATCTTTCTGCGGAACCCCTACTGCTATCTCCATGGATCTGTGTCCCACAGTTTGAGAACCACTGTCTTAAACAATGAGCACAGAAATGAACATACAATTAGAACTGACTTAAACCTAGAAATTGAATAAATGTACTGTCAAACAAAAGCTAAAAAATTGTAAAGATTCCTACATTTTAGACTTACAGGACATTATAAGGTTTGAGCATATTAGTGATTTTCTTAAATATAAAGGTCACATAAATGAACAATATTTGTAAAACAATGATTATAAATGTGTTATATTTATTAACTCTTGGTTGAAAAACAATTGCAATTTTCAATGTGACCTGCACAATTGTATGTTTCTGTGTTCAGGTGTACATTTTTTAAACAATATTTTTGTTAAATTTAGTTAAAGGTCAATGTTAGCCAAATCTTATGTTTTGAAAACTTTATCAAACTCATAATAGAGCTGGATCTATTCAGTTTATAAAGACCAAATAAAATCAAATGAAACAGTTGAATGTTAAATTGCATTGTGATTACATTGTTAGTGACCCCCACAGTTTGTAAGGGATGTAACAGTTGATATATTTAAAGGCCTGCATAATATCAATAAATGCAAGGTTTTGAAAACTGCCTGCTGTTTTTTTTTAATTAAGTTTTCTTAAAAGCATTAAATTTGTATTTTGTACAAAAGTAGTGGTTTAGTTGTTCAATATGCCATGCTCTGATTTGTCCTGATGATAAGCCAATCTGTATGGAAAGAATATTAATTTTGGTATAACCTTACCATCTTTATGGGCCAGTGAATATAGGGAGTTCTGTAACTTAAAGAGACCCAGTCTTGGGATTATATTTATTTGGTTTTAGTATCTACCCAGGTAACACCCTAAGAAGTAATTGAACATTTTGTGTTGTAGAAATTCTGTTCTTGAATTGGTGACTTATACTTTCTCTGATGGGGGCATTTCTTAATAGCATAAATTTAGTTCTCTGATAGCACAAGTGTTAGTTCTATGATTTCTTAATGGTACAAGTGTTAGTTCTATGATTTCTTAATGGCACAAGTGTTAGTTCTCTGATTTCTTAATGGCAGTGTTGGTTCTCTGTTTTGAGATACATTTAAGACTTGCCCCTCACTTTATAAATGTTTCTAGCTTTTCTTTTCTTAAAGCTGTTCTTAGGGATAAACCTTTGTCACCTCTATTAATCAGTACTATTAGGGCAGCACAAGCCGAACACAGGCATGAATTTAAAATGATTTTTTTTTTACTGCAGTTGGCTGTTAATTTTTTCTGGACTTGAAATCATATTGGAAGTTGTTCATAATTCTGCCAAATTTTGTAAGCCTTACAAGTAGTTGACCCAAGATTTTATTGTCAATATTGAAGATTTCTTTGCTGTAGTGTTGAATATTTTGACCAAGCTTTGAATCTTGATGCATCAGGATGTATCTACTTTCAGTGTGTTGCATGGTTTTATTCTAGCTTTATGTCTTTTTTTTGTTTTTTTTTTCTGTTTAAATTTTTTTAACAGCTTATGAGGAACACTTTACCATTTTATAAAGACATGATCAAAGTTGAAAATTTATTTTATCTAGATATATTTATTTTATCTAGATATAGTTAAATTCTCTGGTTTCTACAAATGTATATTTTGTATGTCTATTGACCTCTAACTTCTATATACATAAAATTGTGTTCACATTTTATTTTTGTTTGGAGAAAAACTTGAGTTCTATTTCTTCATTTTATGAATAATTACGTGAGTACAAAGGCACATACCAGTACATGTCATTTTTGTTGTTCTGTGTTTAAAGTGAATGGTGCTGTCCAGTGTAGGAAGTTTGTTCTATTTTTGTCTGTTAAAAAAGAAACTCCAAAGTTTCTTTTTAAATGATCCCTTTTTTTGTTAAAATTGTTTAGTTCACTTTTATTTAAAGTTTTTTGTTTAGCAAACAATACATGGAAAAACAAGGGTTAATAGCCACCTGCTTTAAAATGTTGTCATTCTAATGAAGAAGGTCCATGGCACACCACTGTCATTTCTGTATAGAAATAAATAAATATATTTATAAAGTGAAACAAATTGAATTAAACTTGTAGAATTGATGCACTCCACATAGGCAAGTAACAGTATATATTTGTTTTCTTTTCAAAGAGATGTCGGTGAAAAGAAATAATTAGTACTAAGATTGTGATTTTGTTGACAGGTAAGGAAATGAGAATGCAATGTATATGTTGATCAGCAGTTCATCTCTAGCCTTATGTTCTATAGAGATGTTTTACGTATCACTTAAATGTGCAGAACACTAGATTGGTTTCATTCATATTTTGAAGATTTTTATGAAATCATTTTTCTTTGTTCTTATTCTATAAATGTGCCATTGGATGAACTTATTTTGTATGCCATGTACTTGTATCAAGAACCTCTTCATGTCTGCCAAGTCTGTTAGAAATAAAAACTCATACCATGTATTGCCTACATTCACCAGACCTAATCCAGAGTTTCAAAGATGATTGACTCTTTGATACTAATAACCGATTTTTAGTCACATTTGTACTTTTTTTTTTTCATCTTATGAACATTATCACTGTTAATGCCTTACATAGAGCAGTGTCAAATGAAACAAACAAAAAAATCCACTTTCTAAGTTCTCTTGTCCATTCTTTGATAGAACTAAATGGACTGTTGCTAAAAACCATTGTTAAAAGAATTAGTTGAATAGTTGAAACATGAACTTGTACAATTGAATCAATTGTTATTCTACTAAGTTCAGGGAATATAATTTTAACTTGTTTCAGCATTTTAATGTTACTCAAGATTTTTTTTTTGTCCAGAATTTTAATGAAATATGCAATCATTGTTAACATAATTAATGATGTCCCCTAAAAAATGATTTATCTTTTCCTTTTATCTTTTCATGATTTATCTTTTCCTTTTATCTTTTCATAGAGGTAGCTCTAGAGTTTGTTGTAAATGAAAAACAAATAAGGCTAATGAACAAGACATTTTTTTGGTGCTTCACTTTATGAATGGATGTCAACATCGTCCTGAAAATGCATAAAATAAAACTATTTCTGTTCTAAGCATTAAGTAGATTAAGTAGTTATATCTTGACATCCACATTTTAGGTCAAAATTTTGTCTGTGTTCACATGGAAAAGTCCTATGCTTTTTTTTTTTTTTTTTTTGTAAAATATCATGAATATATTAATGTTGCAAATTTCCGATTACAATTGAAATGACCATTAAAAACAGTATTTCTGTTAAGTTCACCACTCTTCTGTCCTATTCATAATGTTTATTGGACTATCAATGATCGTGTAACATGATCAGTAGATGTATGACAAAGTATTGTCTTCTATTCTTTCAATGAGGTCAAATTGTTTCTAGTTGTTGCATTTTGAAATTGTTTGCTTGTCTTTATACTTCATAATGAAGTTATGTTTGTTGTTGCATTCATCAAATTTGCATTTGTTGGCTAATCAGTTCACAATCTTTGTTGTTGTTTTTAAGTGGGGCACATCAGCAGCTTTAGGAACAGCACTAGATGAGGAATTAAAGGAAACAGGAGAATAAAGGTTGTTTTTTTTTCAGCTTTTGTTAGAATTTGAACTACTTACTGTTTTTGTTTCTTTGATACACAAAACTATTTCCCAAGATTTTTGAGTCCCAGACTTTTTTGGTCTTATTTGTTGTTGTTCCAACTTGAAATCCTACACACACAAAAATTGTGTTCTAGTTGCTAAACATGCAACTTCCAACTTTACTGTTCATTGGACTTTTCTTAGCTCAACATCTTCATTAAAATTCTTAACTCAGTGAATGTGTTTGTTCATATTTTCTTGACTTCAACTGTTAGACTCTTAGACTATTGATAATAAAGGTATAGGGCTTCTTCTGTCTCGGAAGACAATGGATGCCCCCAAGTGAGTCATTGGCTTTGGTTTCATCTTGAGACGGGGCAGAATTTGGAAGTGACTGATCAAGCCAATTCTGGAGCGGCAGAGTTTGCCACAGTAATAAAGGTATACTTCTAACATATCGCAATTTTATAATCTAAGACTAGATATACGTCACTAAGATTTAAATATAAAAGTAAACATACATGATGAACGCCAATTACATTAATTTAGGAGTCTTTCAAACGATCATATACTATTTATAGGCTGGTGTGTGTTTCTTGTCTAGGTTTGCACTTTTCACCAACCCAACAATAAAGTCGCGTAGACCTAGAGCACTGATCCACTAATTAGTTTAAGCTCTGGCAATAGTTGCTTATTTCATCTGAAGAAAACAATGAAACTAGAGCAGACACAAAATAGGATTTATAACCAATGGACTATATATCATATTAGACCAGGGGTGGGCAACCTTTTCCTATCAAGGGCCGCATTACACAAATTTTGGGAATGGGGGGCCGCATATATATATATATATATATATAATAATTCACATTTATATTGTGTTATACATTTACATTTAATTTTTTTACACTCCCAGTTGAGGGAGCTAGCGATTTCTGAAAATAATGTTACGATACTTTTTTAAAAATTTGTTATCATCTGCTTACATCTCACAATGTCACCACAATTGAACAGTTGTACTTAATTTGAAGTGTTTAACTGTTTACACTCGTGCATAATGTTCCAGAATTGTGGAACTAGCTTACTAGTTATTCTCGTGACTACGGTCAAATTACAGTCAGTCAGCATCGACCTTTTCCTACGCTTGTTTATTTTTAAACAGAAAACATGTTTGTTAACATATGTATGTGAATCCTAATAAAGTGAAAGTTTAGCAGCAAAGTTTATTAAAGTGTGGAAATACAGCTTCTGGCACTCATAAAACTCCCGTGGAATAATTGAATGGAACTTCTCTTTCAGTTCATAATTTGCTTAAAGGTATGGCCTCTAGAGCTGATTCAGCTTCTTCACTAAATGGTGAGCTGAGGGTATTGAAAACTGATTCAAATTAGCTTTCAAATTAAAAAATCAAAGAATTGAAATAAATCTTGCACTTTTCAACCATTTCACTAGAAATAGTTTCACTTTTTTACAAAAGAAAATGTGAAAACCTGTTTCTTCCTTGAGATTCCATTTCTTCTCACTACCTTGCCCATGCTAAGCTAGCGATACTACTGTGGTACCGAACATCGAAATGTTTTGTTTCCTAATCTTCAAGTACTCATCGAACTGTCAGTGGTTAAGACCCCTGGCAGTGATATGTTGCATTATTGAAAATAGATGACCAATAATATATTGAAATTCAATTCAGCTTTGAGCAAACTTTCCTGTTAAGATATCTTCTATAATTTTATTAAAAACCTGCTTTTCTCTGTTAAAACATGGGCTCCATCAGATGTTGCACTTGCCATCTTGTTCCAAGCTAGCCCAAGACTTTCAACACTGTTCTTCAAAGCATTGAATAAAATAGTGGCCTGTGTTTGAATCTTTAACTGAATTATTCGTAATATTGCAAATAAAAATAATCTTTGTTTACTTTAAGCTTTTTTAGAATGACATGTAAAGACAATATTTCTTTCGCCTCAGAAATTGCAATAATTTATATAGATATTTAAAATTAGCTATTTTTTTTAAATATTTGTATTTTCTTTATGTATAATCTGTGGGCACACCTGATTTCTGTAGGTGTCCGCGGGCCGCATAAAACAGTACGGCGGGCCGCATGTGGCCCGCGGGCCGTAATTTGCCCACCCCTGTATTAGACTAAAGTCACTAGAGTAATACCATTAGTAAAATCACACAAATCGGAGACTCTTCATAAAGACTAAAGATTAAAATAGCAATAAAACCCGAAGCCTTAATTTACTAATACAAACACACAACCTAATAAAAGGCTCAGACACAAAGAAAGAGGAACATTTCTTTTTGCAAGGCTCATATCAACTCACTCTGAGTGTGGGAGAAATAACTTGTACTTTTGGCCAATCTCGGATCAAACTGAAATTTCGCACAATTATTTTTTTTTTACCTGACAACGCAAGAATCAATACAAAAAATTAACAAATTAGTTAATTAACTATGATAATAAATTATTTTGTTTAGTACCGGTATCTCGAATATGAAATTGCACTTGACTGAAGTGGTGGTAAAAGCTAAATTAGTCAATTTATAGGTCGCCGCTATTAAGTTTGAAACAAATAATACAATCTTCTATTTTCATAAGCTCTTCATTAACAGTGTGGTTAGGATGTCGGCTTGAGGAGGCTTGGGCTATGAGTTCGAATTGAGGTCGTTCCTCCATGTTTTTAACAAATGCTTTTAAAAAGCGCTTACGGTAAAAATTACCCAGATATCCCTCTCCCCCCCCCCAACTTGTCCAGGTAAGTGATAGGAATCATAGGATTATAACGTAGTGGGAAAGTCTTAATTCGACAGGCTGTACTAAATGAAGGGGAGACTAATCACAATTTATCAGGGGGCTTAATTTATCTGTGTTGGTAAACTTTGCTGCACCAAACTGGCCTACCCATTCATAATACAAATAGTACGCTTCTAATTCATTTTTCCCGCTTTTTCACACACACACACAACACGTTCAATGTAGATCCACTTTCACTTTTGTCAAGCCACATTCTCAGTAGGGGTAAGCTCTTCCTATTTAACATGATTCCGTGTTTATGCGCCGTAATCGCACCCTCCCCTCCGCGAACGCCCGTGCTGCTGATCCTGTGCCTCGCAAGCGCGTGCGAGTCTAGCGACCCCGAGATCATGGCCTGTCGGTCTAATACTTCCTGTGTGGAACAAAACACCGCGGTGCATGCTCCTGATGTGTCCACTAGCAGAAATACAAACAATTCTTAGAGCCACCGCTCTTGAATGAAAACATAAAAATCCAATCCAATTTAGGCTAAGCATTAGGTAAAATCGAGCTAGTCTTGACACATTCAACAATCGGCAGTCTCGATTTAACAGATCCGGATCAATTGTTTTTATAGTTGATACATTTCGTCCATAAAAATGATGATTTGAAATGCTTGATTTACTTAAAAGTAAACAAAGGGCACACTACCGTTGTAACTTCAAACGTGTGTGTGTGTACAGTTTCTGTGCTTGTTTACATTTCATTGGATAGTTTCTTATGTTTCATCATGCTGGTGATTTTACGTAGACACACAAGGGGTCTTCCAGATTTGGGATTGAAGGCCGTCATTCAAGCGTAAGGTTAGTCTATAGATTTGAAATGTTTTTTAAAGACTTACCTCTCCCAGCTGTGACACCGACAACATTTTAAACCTTAGATTAAATATTATTGACTCGGTTATCAAACTCACCCTCCCAATGTACACATCACCTTTTTTTTTTTCAAATACGGCTCACAATGTAAAGCGGCGTGCTCACGTGTGTGTGAATCACTGTGTAGTGTGTTGAAGAAAGATTGGTGGTTCAGTTAAATTTATCCACTTGAAATTAGATCGTAGATCTAGATCTTGATCTATCACACATGTCCCAAATCACTGTATTCATATCGCGACAATAATGTTCGCATCTTTGTGATAGCCCCCTAAAATGTATATTGTTAGCAAAGCTATTCCGGCTTATAGATCTACTTTTTTGTTTCTGAACTCAACAAGTGCGGAAGTACCACGAAAATTAAAGAGCTTATTAAATATTTACATAACCATGTAACCATAAACATGTAACATGATTGAAACAAGTTAGATCTAGTCTCCAACAGTGTCTAGCTATTCACACACACTGTCAGTAAGTAGGCAAGGGGACGAAGAGGGCTTGCAGTGTGGGTGATGAGTTCGTTGAACTAAATGTGACATACATGTTTACATTAACATTTTAAATGTTTTTTACACATAAAAACATTATAACAAGGATGCAGATGTTTTTTTGTCCCCATTAAAAAAGGTTTTGTTTTGAGATAGGCCTACTGAATTCTAAAGGAAGCTTCATAAAAACACAGACCTAATCAAACTATCAAACAATATTATTGATTACTGCTAAGTCAATGATATCTCTCTCTCCCACACCCTCTCTCTCTCACACACACAACACAAAAGTCACAAAGTGAGACACTCCTAAAAGACACAAACATGTCTCAAGACATTCTTAGTTCATCGATAAAAGTAAAGACGCAATTCGTTTTGTTCTAGCTTTACTATTTCATGGCGCATGTCTAGTAAGGTCAAAGTGCATTTAGACCTTGGATGGAATCAACACTGTCTTGTGAGGAACTTTGTTTCCAAAACAAATCTGCGGCAGCTCATAGAAACCAAGAGAAAAGAAGGCACCTATATGTAATATAAACTATGAAAGCCTTTATCTCTAAATAATATTGAGTTGGCCGAACATAACAACTTTCCAACCCAGTCTAACCTAAACAAGTCTATAAAGACTATTAATGATTTACAATAAAAGATTTAAAATGAGCAACTTTACGAATTCCCAGAATGCTTATCAGACAGTAAAGGATGCACTAGATTCCTTTCTTTTTTAGCGGCCCCCGAAAGAGGAAAAGACGCTATTAGTTTTGTGTGGCCTGTCTGTCCGTCATAAATTTACATCTGTATTGTTAAGTTATGTAAGTTCTGTTATACTAAGTCTATATTTACACACAAACAAAAAATTTAAAAATTTTTAAAGAGAAAAAATCTATTTAGTATGCATACAAGTTGGATATAATTTAAAACTACAATTAATAAGTAGTTTTTCATATTATCGCCTGAACTACAGTGTTCACACTACACTATAGAATACTTAACCAAAGGATTTCTTTTTTCCCGGAAATTTTTTTTTCTTGAGGAATAAGAGATTGTCCCTTTACAAAACAATTAGATTTTAGATCAATTAGATATTCATTATAAGACATCAGTTAGGCCAGGTTCACATCTAACTTAACATTCTCTTTCACCTATCCTGTGGTCTGCTAGACCATACAAGATGTTAACTTTTTTTCTCCATTTTTCTCTGTCATTTGTCTTTGATAGAATTTCATTCTGATAATATTAAAACCTGCCTTTTTACCTGCCTGGGTGGACCACTTCGGAGGCCGATTTTCAGTTTGTGTTTCCACACAAACTCTCTTTGTAACCTTGTTTTTTTTTTTTTTGTCTATTGAATTCCTCAGTGGCGATGAAAATATAGCTTCCATGTTAGCAGAAGTAGATTCTACAATGAACACCCAAAACGAGGCAGAGTCGTCTGATAGCTGACAAGGATATCGAATGTCTTATCTTTTGACATAGCCAAGAAGGAAACGCATGAAAACAAAGACCTGTCCTTGACACAACGTAACATGTTGGTGCGATTGATCGTTGAAGACACTAAGACACGCATATAATCTATAGTGATTGATAGAATATGTTTGACAATGTTTCTACTGTTCAATGTGTAATGCATGCATTGCAGTCCAAGACATAGCCTGCACTGATAGAAACAAAACACGCAATAGTAACACACACAAAGTAAAAAATGGCGGAGAGAGAGAGAGAGAGAAAGAGAGAGAGAGAGAGAGAAGGATGAATCAATACGTGAAGCCAGTTCAATATACTAACATGTCAGAGGTTTCATTAATGACACAAGAAAATATCGAGCGCATGTTATTAGCCAGTGTAAGGAGGACACGGGGGGCGGTGTCGTCTGCTCTACGTGCTAACGCTTGGGAAAAATCAACACACAAAGCAATGTGGCAGTTACTCACTTTTGGAATTTATTGCGCACAAGAGAAATGTTCTTTGACCAGACCACATGGAGTACTTGTGTACCTGTTACTGGGGCGAATGACAGTGAATAATGTTCTTGTATAATGTTGAAGTCCGCTGTTCTGTGATAGGAATAGACTTCCCATCAACCGTGACAAGGGCAGATATTTTTTTTTCTACTCGTCCGGTCACTCCATGGCATGGTGTAATGCAAGTGGATTTGAAAAGTTACTGAACAGGCGATAATTAGCTATAACACCAGCCTCAAATTGCCTCATGTTTGCTATAATAACTCTCAGTAGTTTCCCGTTGGGCAAGTTATTAATTTTTTTTATAGTACCGTATGCCATTTGTCCGAAAGGAAGAATGGTGTCAATAACACTGTTTCGAGAAATCCGTTTTGAACTCTGAATTAGACTAGATCATTTCATGGGATGATTTATTAAAAATCTTTTAATAACTAAATACTGTATAATGATTCATCTAAGGTTATTCTATATATATAGTTGATCTAAATAGTTTGTACTACTTATTACTACTACATAGAACCGTAACATTCATAACATTCATAACATTCGCAGGCCCAGGCTAGATACAACTGATTTTATGGCAGAGATTATACTAACTAAAGGCTAATTCATAACATTCGCAGGCCCAGGCTAGATACAACTGATTTTATGGCAGAGATTATACTAACTAAAGGCTAATTCATAACATTCGCAGGCCCAGGCTAGATACAACCGATTTTATGGCAGAGATTATACTAACTAAAGGCTAATTCATAACATTCGCAGGCCCAGGCTAGATACAACTGATTTTATGGCAGAGATTATACTAACTAAAGGCTAATTCATAACATTCGCAGGCCCAGGCTAGATACAACTGATTTTATGGCAGAGATTATACTAACTAAAGGCTAATTCATAACATTCGCAGGACCAGGCTAGATACAACTGATTTTATGGCAGAGATTATACTAACTAAAGGCTAATTCATAACATTCGCAGGCCCAGGCTAGATACAACTGATTTTATGGCAGAGATTATACTAACTAAAGGCTAATTCATAACATTCGCAGGCCCAGGCTAGATACAACTGATTTTATGGCAGAGATTATACTAACTAAAGGCTAATTCATAACATTCGCAGGCCCAGGCTAGATACAACTGATTTTATGGCAGAGATTATACTAACTAAAGGCTAATTCATAACATTCGCAGGCCCAGGCTAGATACAACTGATTTTATGGCAGAGATTATACTAACTAAAGGCTAATTCATAACATTCGCAGGCCCAGGCTAGATACAACTGATTTTATGGCAGAGATTATACTAACTAAAGGCTAATTCATAACATTCGCAGGCCCAGGCTAGATACAACTGATTTTATGGCAGAGATTATACTAACTAAAGGCTAATTCATAACATTCGCAGGCCCAGGCTAGATAAAACTGATTTTATGGCAGAGATTATACTAACTAAAGGCTAATTCATAACATTCGCAGGCCCAGGCTAGATACAACTGATTTTATGGCAGAGATTATACTAACTAAAGGCTAATTCATAACATTCGCAGGCCCAGGCTAGATACAACTGATTTTATGGCAGAGATTATACTAACTAAAGGCTAATTCATAACATTCGCAGGCCCAGGCTAGATACAACTGATTTTATGGCAGAGATTATACTAACTAAAGGCTAATTCATAACATTCGCAGGCCCAGGCTAGATACAACTGATTTTATGGCAGAGATTATACTAACTAAAGGCTAATTCATAACATTCGCAGGCCCAGGCTAGATACAACTGATTTTATGGCAGAGATTATACTAACTAAAGGCTAATTCATAACATTCGCAGGCCCAGGCTAGATACAACTGATTTTATGGCAGAGATTATACTAACTAAAGGCTAATTCATAACATTCGCAGGCCCAGGCTAGATACAACTGATTTTATGGCAGAGATTATACTAACTAAAGGCTAATTCATAACATTCGCAGGCCCAGGCTAGATACAACTGATTTTATGGCAGAGATTATACTAACTAAAGGCTAATTCATAACATTCGCAGGCCCAGGCTAGATACAACTGATTTTATGGCAGAGATTATACTAACTAAAGGCTAATTCATAACATTCGCAGGCCCAGGCTAGATACAACTGATTTTATGGCAGAGATTATACTAACTAAAGGCTAATTCATAACATTCGCAGGCCCAGGCTAGATACAACTGATTTTATGGCAGAGATTATACTAACTAAAGGCTAATTCATAACATTCGCAGGCCCAGGCTAGATACAACTGATTTTATGGCAGAGATTATACTAACTAAAGGCTAATTCATAACATTCGCAGGCCCAGGCTAGATACAACTGATTTTATGGCAGAGATTATACTAACTAAAGGCTAATTCATAACATTCGCAGGCCCAGGCTAGATACAACTGATTTTATGGCAGAGATTATACTAACTAAAGGCTAATTCATAACATTCGCAGGCCCAGGCTAGATACAACTGATTTTATGGCAGAGATTATACTAACTAAAGGCTAATTCATAACATTCGCAGGCCCAGGCTAGATACAACTGATTTTATGGCAGAGATTATACTAACTAAAGGCTAATTCATAACATTCGCAGGCCCAGGCTAGATACAACTGATTTTATGGCAGAGATTATACTAACTAAAGGCTAATTCATAACATTCGCAGGCCCAGGCTAGATACAACTGATTTTATGGCAGAGATTATACTAACTAAAGGCTAATTCATAACATTCGCAGGCCCAGGCTAGATACAACTGATTTTATGGCAGAGATTATACTAACTAAAGGCTAATTCATAACATTCGCAGGCCCAGGCTAGATACAACTGATTTTATGGCAGAGATTATACTAACTAAAGGCTAATTCATAACATTCGCAGGCCCAGGCTAGATACAACTGATTTTATGGCAGAGATTATACTAACTAAAGGCTAATTCATAACATTCGCAGGCCCAGGCTAGATACAACTGATTTTATGGCAGAGATTATACTAACTAAAGGCTAATTCATAACATTCGCAGGCCCAGGCTAGATACAACTGATTTTATGGCAGAGATTATACTAACTAAAGGCTAATTCATAACATTCGCAGGCCCAGGCTAGATACAACTGATTTTATGGCAGAGATTATACTAACTAAAGGCTAATTCATAACATTCGCAGGCCCAGGCTAGATACAACTGATTTTATGGCAGAGATTATACTAACTAAAGGCTAATTCATAACATTCGCAGGCCCAGGCTAGATACAACTGATTTTATGGCAGAGATTATACTAACTAAAGGCTAATTCATAACATACAATCGATTAAAGCTGCTGTAAAAAAAATACTATTTGAATCCTCCGTCATAAGTTTAATCGATGCTTGATGCATCTTATATATATATATATATATATATATTGCTGTAACTCTGCCTACAGCGAGCCCAAAGAACCTCAACGAAAGGGATAGGTAAAAACAGCAATTTAATAATAGACTAATAGTCGGATAAAAATTACCAATTACACATTCGAATAATAACAACACTTGTTTACATCAGCCATCTTTTGACTCCCACACTTATTTCCTGTCTCTGTCCCGTGTCTCATGGTGCGCAGTCTCACACCTAATGACAACGTGCAATGTAGAGTCATAACAAATATATATATATATATATATATATATATATCTTATCTTATCTTATCCCATATATATAGATAAACTATTCTTGTGATAAAACATACAAAATAGGCTAATTGTTGTTATTTCTGGTCACGGGCGTAGCCAGGATTTTTTTTCGGGGGGGGTTTTGGGGGGGATTTTTTTCTCCCCCCCCCCCCTCCGGACCGCCCCCCCCCCCCCAGCGAAATTTTTTTTATATGTATTTATGTGTGTGTGTGTGTGTGTACATAATCTTTATTGCATTCTGACCCTTCATTCTTTCGGAAGACGTTTATTGTGCCCTAGAATAGGCTCTTCCATGAGTTAGTGGAAAAATTGTAGATTCCCCGCCAATACTAGCAAGGGGGGCTGGGGGAGCGCTAGGAGCACTATTTCTGATATTGAAAGCCAACAAAATGCATATTCTGAGGTATCTACAGTGCATTTTCCTGCTATTAAAAAGTTCTATTTCAAAAACCTAATGTGCTATTCTTACTGACTTAGACCCTCCCTCGCCGTTTGGCGCATTTGCCGTCAAGCTGTTTCCATAAAATTGTAGATTCCCTGCCTTTACTAGTAATGGGGTCTGGGGTCTGGGGAGTGCTAGCGCGGGGCGAAGCCCCGTCGCCAAGCACTATTTCTGGTATTGAAAGCCAACAAAATGCATATTCTGTGGTATCTACAGTGCATTTTCCTGCTATCAAAAAGTTTTATTTCAAAAACCTAATGTGCTATTCGTACTGACTTAGACCCTACCGCGCCGTTCGGAGCATTTGACGTCAAGCTGTTTCCATAAAAATCTGTCACTGGTAATGTCTGAAGCCTCCTCCCACCTGCCATGAGGACCTCAATGAATGAGTGGCGTCAAGTTGTACTAGGATATCATTGCAACTCTTCCTATGCGTAATTTATTTTGTCGGAGAACATGTCCCGCAAACCTCATGCGTCGCTCTCTCACAATCTTACTAAAGGGTCGACTCCCAGTTCGGCATAGGATTTCCTTGATTTAAACCCGATCTCTATAACTGACTACTAAAATCTGTCTTAGCCATCTTTGTTGAGCCACATTTAGTGTTTTTCAATTTCGGCAGATGACTATTCACTACAGTTTATTAAGGGAGCCCTGCCACTGGTAAAAATGTTTAACCACTCTTGAATACGCTCTTGGAATTAAGTGACTGTAGTTTGCTTTAGATTTTATATCGAAAAGAGAAGTTTTATCGTCATCTGTTGGGGGTTTTCCACCTCAAAATGCTCTGTAAGGGGATCTTAAACTCAAAACTATCTGGAGGGGTTTTAAACAAACTCAAAACCCCCGATTGGATTGGCTACGCTCAAATAATTTTAGTGTGTAATTTGCTTTTTTTTTATATTGAAGAGGTATTTTTAGCATTAAACCCCTCTGAATGGGGGTTTAAACTCAAAACCCCTTTTGGCAACGCTCATAGCATTTTGAGTGCGTAATTTGCTTTTTTCTTACACTGAAGATGTATTTTTTAGCCTCAAACCCCCCTGGCGGGGGGTTTAAACTCAAAACCCCTTTGGCTGCGTTCATAGATTTTAGTGTGAGTAATTTGCTTTTATTTATATCAAAACCCATTTGACTACACTCAAAACATTTTGAGTGTATAATTTGCTTTGTTTTTATTATTAAAGAGGTATTTTTTACCTTCAAACCTGCTGAAGTGAAGTCAAAACCCATTTAGCTACGCCCATAACATTTTGAGTGCGTAATTAACTTTTTTTTTATATTGAAGAGGGGGTTTATTGTAAATTTTGGAGGGGGTTTTAAAATCAAAATCTCCCTTAACTGTGCTCTTGGAATTAGGGGATTTTCGTTTGCATTTTTGTTTTGTTTTGTTTTATAGAAGAGGGGGAGTTAACTGCAAAACCCCCAAGTAGGGGGTTTAAAACTCAAAACCCCTAGTAGGGGGTTTTAAACACAAAACCCCTGGTAGGGGTTTTTAAACTCGAACCCCCCTGGTAGGGGGTTTTAAACTCAAAACCCCCTGGTAAGGGGTTTTAAACTCAAAACCCCATTGGTTGTGCTGAGGCAATTGATGGTTTAGTATTAAATCTCACCTAAAATAAACAAAATCAAAGCAAAAAATCATTCACTAAATTCCGATCCCTTGGGGGGGGGGATTTCATTTCGGGGGGGGGGGTTTGAACCCCAAAACCCCCCCCCTGGCTACGCCCATGTTTCTGGTTCTATTGTTTACTCTGATTACGAAAAATATTTTTAAAAGTAAATGGTTGTCTCCGTTGTCATCTTTAAGTAAAACCTTTTCAGATTCAAACTTCTTTTCTTGTTATAGAATTAAAAGCTATGCAAAAGCATGTTGTCCATTTCTAAAGTTAAAATGATTTTTTTATAGTGGATTTAAAGATATTAACGCAAACATAACCTTCACAATGTATATTCCACCCTCGTCCTGGATCGTATAGTTCTGCACTTATTTCACTTGATATAGAAAGAGATAAGGAATAAGTGCAGTGTTTTACATGTCTACACAAACACCGTAAATATAACATATTTTTGTGCCATTACAGATTTTTGTCAGGGGCGTCACCATGGTCTTGTATCTGACTAACACGGGATGGATGAAACGAAATCTCCACAACATTGTCATCATTTCTTTGTTTGGATTACTGAGGATAGCAACAGGACAGCAGACAGATGGTAAGTAGAACATAGAACATAACATTTGACAGTTGATTTAATATGATGAATCCTGGTCTACTCCGATTCTTTTAGTCGAATCTGGACGTTTTGGCGCCGCCGTTTTGGCGAGAAGGTCGTTTTGGCTCCGCCATTTTGGCGCAAGGGATACAATGAGCGTGAAATACATTATGCACGTTCATTGTATTGTTTCTTTAAAAAGAATTATGTATATTTATGTTTTGCATGAGTGTTTGTGTTAAGACATATTTTTCACCTACAGAAGAAGAAATATTTTTGTCCGCTATTTTTGGTATTTAAGTTTTGTTATGTAATTATTGTTAAATTTCTAATATTACACAACACCAGGCTGCCTTCCATACTTCATACTTCCAATTGCGAAATGTTGTCTTTTCCTCTCTTCTACTGGACATTTCCCATTGTTTATATAGACTGCCACAGGTTTTCAGTTAAAAATAGAATAGAATGGTGAAAGTTTTTCTAGTCTGTCAGCGTGCTGGAAAATTGATTAGTGAATGGTCCAAACTACGCGAGCCGGAATTTAATATTAAGGATTATAAATTCGCACCTAGGGATGTTAAGTGTAGTGCTAGAAACAGATTATCGTCTTACGCGTGAGAGAGGAAAGGGTGGAGGAAAGAGTATATACAAGGAGTGAAATGTGTCCAGAAGAGAGGGGGCGAGATAGGTGTCACGGTAGAGTGAAATAAATACGTTATTAATACGCTATAAACACTACGTGCTTATTAAATTATCGTCAAATTATATCTCGCGCCAAAACGTCCCCAGCGCCAAAACGTCTCGCGCCAAAACGGCGGGGCCAAAACGGCGGAGACAAAACGTCACGTACCGTCTTTTAGTATTATGATTCAATGCACACGTTTTTAGTTGTACACAAAGAGCAGGTCAGATGCAGTTTTTGTTTCGTGCATAGTTTGGAAATAGACCAATTCATTTTTTTTACAAAGCTTATATCAACTCACTCTGTCTCTTTGTCCGTCAGTCTGTCAGTCTGGTAAAATGTTTGAACGTTTTTTTTTTCCAATTCCCATTCTCGAATTACTTTAAAACTTTGCCCTATAATTCATTAAACCTGACAAGACATGAATCAATAAAAAAATAATTATTTAATCAATTGGTGGTTGTTGATATTTTGTATGATTTTGAAATAATGGGAATAAATGCTACTTAATGAGAGATGTGGATATATATATGGTTTTAGTCCCCTTACTACATTTTGGCCCCTTTTTTGTTTTCTCCCACTTTCCATTCTCGGATCAAGTTGAAATTCTGCAGAACTATTCCTAGTCGATAACAAGACATCAATCAATAAAATAATTTAGCAATTAGTTAATCATTTAGTACTAATTAATTAATTTTGTTTTATATAGCAGGAATGGAGATAAACCCCGTAATTTTCCATTAAATCTAAGTAATTAGCGGTTCCTTTCTTTAGATAAGCTTTGTATTTTACACATATTCTTTTTTTTCTGTTGTTTATTCTCATTTATCACAACTTTTTGATTGTTCTTTGTTTGTAAATAACTTTTAGATGAAATTGAAATAAATTTTAAAAATGCTTTTTAAAAAACAAAGCTTGCACAATTACTACAATATCTCTAAATACTGCAAGATTTTTCTCCCTTTTTTCTATATAAAACCAAAAATTAGTTAACTTTAATTACTTATCTAATGAGTTCATATTTTACTGGTTCATGCATCGTCATCGACATTGACTACGTGTGCAACGTTCCAACTTGATCCGAGAGTGAGAAGTGGGAAACAATGTGGGAAACAATGTGGGAAATAATGTGGGAAACAATGTGGGAAATAATGTGGGAAACAATGTGGGAAATAATGTGGGAAACAAGGTGGGAAATAATGTGGGAAATAATGTGGAAATAATGTGGGAAACAATGTGGGAAACAATGTGGGAATAATGTGGGAATAATGTGGAAATAATGTGGGAAACAATGTGGGAAACAATGGGTTTAAAACAAATAGGCACCAGGCAGATTGTGTGGTACAAAGTAAGCTTGATGTGGAAATGTGTATTGAAATAAAATTTCCTTGTATTGCACTGTCTCTTCCTAACCCTTCTGACACATTAGGCTCACATCTGTCTTGCCCCCTTCTTTCTTCTTAAAATAAAAACAAACTAACTCCCTACATTCAAGAGTTGTGTACATTCAATCGCTCAGCTTAATGAATGTATGGAATCTTGAAAACAAAGCTGAGTAGCTTCCCTTGTTTCCACCAAACCAGAAAAATAAAAGTGCTAATTGTTGACCGCTTAACATTTTACACACACAGTTTCTTTGCAAACAATTCTTCGTGAATACATTCCGCTAGCCTTGATTTCAGCTCTTGCATGTCCCAAAATTACATATAAGATATAATTCCCTCATTTAAATGTGTAAAGTAAGCAAGGCTAAGACTAAGACTGCTTTATTGTGATTACAAGGACTCTTTTCTCACATTAGAAACATTCAGATAAATAGAACAGACACAGCATAATGTACCATTTTCAGACCTTGTAGCTATTGGGCTGATGATGTAAAGATAGTCTGTGGACCCACGGTTAAATAGGGTGTCACGTGGCCAGCTATCAATCGCCATTGCTTTCCCAAACTAATGTCGGGTTCCCATTAGAGTTAGGTGGAATCATGGACTTCCTACAAATTTATAAATTCAAAATCCCAGTCTTCACTGGGGCTCGAACCCGTGACCCACCTTTACTACTAACACTTTACTACTCATCTATCACGCCTATAAATTAATGGGTATATCACGTGACCTTTATTTATGAGATATCACGTGACCTTTATTTATGAGATATCCCGTGACATTTCAGCCCTTAATGTATTAAATAATTGTAATTCAAGCTTTCTACAAAAAATATACTTTTAATACTGTTCTCGGTTTTGAAAAAGTTTAATTCTAACATTTATTCGGTATTAGCCACTCTCAGCTATTCACTGATTAACGACGGGTTAATGGAACCATTGTTTCTAGCTCAAGTCCAGGTGTGTATGAACAATGTGTTCAACACAAGATGCCGTAGATTAAATGTCAAGTTTCACCAAAACATTCGTAGACAATTAAAACAAAGAAACTATTTGGACTGTATGTTCGTTTAGCAATGTGTCTTTTACCGTATGAGACTAAATGTTTGTTGAAGGCTGTTGTTTTTTTTAAATTGTACATGTTAAATTGTCATTGCAGGGTGTTTATACTATCTGTTTATGAGAAATAGTGAGAAACAGTTTCAAATAGTGAGAAACAGTTTCTTGTTGTTCACATCCTCCTCAACAAACACATAAGAGGCTAGCGCCTAACAAATCTTCCCTTTGTATTTAACGAAAATCTGTTTTAAAACAACAACAGAATATTGATATTAGACAGCTTGATATTGTAGCATTAGCCTGCATCACAAGAATGTTATAATGTTCACCTCCTTGTTTTATTTTCAATCAATATTTTCACAATCGTTTTGTGTGTCCAGTGACCTTTACATAATCCATAACCCTAGTGAAATTTTTTTTTTTTTCAATTACAATATTTGAAAAAAATAAAGTTACTTTGAAAGTGCTTTACTGTCAAAGGTGTTTCTTAACCTTCTCAGTTTTTAGAACCTCTGAAATGAACGATTTCATTCTTAAGCAATCATAACTGAAGTTTTCAGTGTATCAGCCTGGGCTCGACAGACTAATGTTTTCTAATTGGACTGGGCGCCAGGTTTAGACCTGGACACAGCACAGAAGAGAAAGCTCGGACCGCTGTTTGATCTGCGCAAATGAATGGCCGGCGTGTACACAAGGCCACTGGGGAGGCGTCAATATTTAAGGGCCGCTTATCGCCGGCTTGTTGTCCAGTAGTCGGCTGATCTCTGGCCAATTTCCCCTCAGCGACTGCTCAAAAGAAACTTAGCGGGCCGGGCATTGTTTTGCTGGACGTTCTGACATGTCGCTACGAGATGACATCAGTGACGGTATTATGTCATTTCGCAGAAGCTAGCAACTGAATTTTAATTCAAAGTGCATTTGACTGTATTATACATTTTGTTTAGTTCTCAAAGTCATTTATAAAATAAATATTTTAAAAAGTATTCTGCGTTCTTTAAGTCACTCGAAAGTAAAACCAATCTAGGAAACCTAAGCATTCTATAGTGTGTGCAAACTACAAATACAAACCTAAGTGCTGAAACACTAACTGATGCATACATGCTACATATTGAATGGCAGAAATGGGGACCACATTTTCGGACAGTCTTGACCAGGGCACAAATGATGAACAGCATCATTGAACATTACCGCCTAGCTGCAACACAGGACCTGGCGATAAAGCCACTCGACCATCCATAGTCCCATTCAAGAATCATTTCAAACGAGATTGTTTCACAAGCCCCGCACTTACCGTTCGTCCCCTGGTCAGAAGTGTTTATTGTTGCCTTACTTCACCAATATCTCTCGTTCAAAATGTGGTCCCTACTGCTGCCTATTTATACATGTGCATGTATGTAAAATACAGTGATAGACTTTAAAAGCTATGATCCTCGATGTAGCATTCCCAGTGAGCGAATCAGAATTCTCTACAAATCTTCAATTGTAAGAGCTTATCCTCTCCTAACATTCAAGAACAAAAAAATCTGTTCATTTTTTTTTATAACGAATTTCAAGAAGGGCACTCCCACCTGTTCTCTTTATTTTCCAAGAATATACTCTACGAAGAAGTGTTTGCAAAGAAACTGTGTGTAGAAAATGTTAAGCGGTCAACAATTAGCACTTTTATTTTAACATTAAAATGAGTTAAGGCCTTAGGCCATCTAACTGTATGTGACAATATGTAAATATGGAAGTATGTAAAAATAGCCGGATGTAAATAGAGAATTAAGTAAATAAAGCAGAATTTAAATATAGCATATAGTACGTCCATCGTAGTTCAATGCTGACCATTTTTGTCATCCGGGGCTGAGGGCTTTGCACTGGGGTTTAGTGCCTCCTCGTGTGGCTGATGAAACCTATGTGAGCCCGGAATGTTCTGCTATATATGGGCCGCTTTGAATGGCAATGTCTCTTTATGCTTACTGTAAGATTTGGAGGAAGAAAAAATTACAAGTTTGCGCTTCGAGGGCGACATAGATGGCCTGGCTGGGACAGAAGGAGAATTAGCTGACTTGGTGACCCGAAGCTATGGTATGCAGATCAATTCTTATTACCTGATTCTCCACACAAGGCTCTCCTCTTGGCTTTTGAGTTTTTCTATATAAAAACAAAATTAATAAATTAGGACTAATTGATGAACTAATTGGTTAATTTATTTCATCATTCATGTGTTGTCATCTATTATGAACTTGTAGGCAAAAGTGAATAAGTAGAACTGATCCAAAGATCTATTGCAAAGATGTAAACCCCATCAACGGCCTAGAAAGATACAAAGTGAGCTAATATTGGCGTTATAAAAAAAAAAGAAGAAAAGGCAGATAGAGAAAGCGATGGGAAGACAACAGAAAAGAATTATGGGCCTATCAAAGCAAAAGACAGAGAAGAATGGAGAAAGACTGTCAACAGATCATGTGTGGTGCCAAAACGGTCCAACAGAATAATAGATAGATGAAGATGAAAGCTCACCACAATTACATTTGTAGTCTGCCGACATATTTTTAAGATCCACAACCCCATTAGTATTTTTATTGCAAAGTTTATATCAACTCACTCCGTCTGTCTGGTACACATTTTGTATACGTCATTTCTCTCCAATCCCCTTGCCGGATCAAGTTGAAACTTTGCACAACTATTTATCGTACCTAACAAAACATAATTCAGTAGAAAAACAACCAAACTCTATAAGCAGGCCTCTATACTACAGAAACTCTATAAACAGGCCTCTATACTCCAAAACCCCTATAAAAAGGCCTCTATACTCCAGAACCTCCCATAAGCAGGCCTCTATACTCCAGAACCTCTACAAACAGGCCTCTATAAGCAGGCCTCTAAACTCCAGAACCTCTATAAGCAGGTCTCTATACTCGAGAACCTCTATAAGCAGGCCTCTATACTCCAGAACCTCTATAAACAGGCCTCTATACTCCAGAACCTCTATAAACAGGCCTCTATACTCCAGAACCTCTATAAACAGGCCTCTATACTCCAGAACCTCTATAAACAGGCCTCTATAAGCAGGCCTCTATACTCCAGAACATCTAAAAACAGGCCTCTATACTCCAGAACCTCTATAAGCAGGCCTCTATACTTCAGAACCTCTACAAACAGGCCTCTATAAGCAGGCCTCTAAACTCCTGAACATCTATAAGCAGGCTTCTATACTCGAGAACCTCTATAAGCAGGCCTCTATAAGCAGGCCTCTATACACCAGAACATCTAAAAACAGGCCTCTATACTCCAGAACCTCTATAAACAGGCCTCTATACTCCAGAACCTCTATAAGCAGGCCTCTATACTCCATAACCTCTATAAGCAGGCCTCTATACTCCAGAACCTCTAAAAACAGGCCTCTATAAGCAGGCCTCTATACACCAGAACATCTAAAAACAGGCCTCTATACTCCAGAACCTCTATAAGCAGGCCTCTTTAAGAAGGCCTCTATACTCCAGAACCTCTATAAACAGGCCTCTATACTCCAGAACCTCTATAAGCAGGCCTCTATAAGCAGGCCTCTATACACCAGAACATCTAAAAACAGGCCTCTATTCTCCAGAACCTCTATAAACAGGAATCTATACTCCAGAACCTCTATAAACAGGCCTCTATAAGCAGGCCTCTAACACCAGAACCTCTATAAACAGGCCTCTATACTCCAGAACCTCTATAAGCAGGCCTCTATACACCTGAGATGAACTCCTATTGAAAATTCAGAGCAGGAAGGACTAGTCCTCCCGTAGTGCTCTGGCAAGAAACTTAGCCGTCCGGCGTAGTGCCTCATAGCTACCATACAAGTCGAGTGACTGCACAGGCAAGTCCCCCCTTAGCTCGCGGAGCTGGGGACACTCGTACAAGACATGCGACACTGTTTCGACGCTCTCTCCACAGTGACGGCATCGGGAGTCAAAGTTAGTGCGGAACCGGGCAAAATATGCCCCAATAGGACAATGTTCCGTCCTGCACTGCGCAACTATTGACTGCTCTGACCTCCTCAGTCGCCACCATGGATCGTCGCGATCTGGGTGACGCATGCGCTGCCAGACACCACGTGCTCTGTCGGATTCCTCCCAGGACTTTAACCACTTCTCATGAATGAGTGCTCGGATTTGTGCCGTTGCTTGATCCTCTATACACCAGAACATCTAAAAACAGGCCTCTATTCTCCAGAACCTCTATAAACAGGAATCTATACTCCAGAACCTCTATAAACAGGCCTCTATAAGCAGGCCTCTAACACCAGAACCTCTATAAACAGACCTCTATACTCCAGAACCTCTATAAACAGGCCTCTATACTCCAGAACCTCTATAAGCAGGCCTCTATAAGCAGGCCTCTATACACCAGAACATCTAAAAACAGGCCTCTATTCTCCAGAACCTCTATAAACAGGCCTCTATAAGCAGGCCTCTAACACCAGAACCTCTATAAACAGGCCTCTGTACTCCAGAACCTCTATAAGCAGGCCTCTATAAGAAGGCCTATATACTCCAGAACCTCTATAAACAGGCCTCTATACTCCAGAACCTCTATAAGCAGGCCTCTATAAACAGGCCTCTATACACCAGAACATCTAAAAACAGGCCTCTATTCTCCAGAACCTCTATAAACAGGAATCTATACTCCAGAACCTCTATAAACAGGCCTCTATAAGCAGGCCTCTATACTCCAGAACATCTAAAAACAGGCCTCTATACTCCAGAACCTCTATAAGCAGGCCTCTATACTCCAGAACCTCTACAAACAGGCCTCTATACTCCAGAACCTTTATAAACAGGCCTCTATACTCCAGAACCTCTATAAACAGGCCTCTATACTCCAGAACCTCTATAAACAGGCCTCTATACTCCAGAACCTATATAAACAGGCCTCTATACTCCAGAACCTCTATAAACAGGCCTCTATACTCCAGAACCTATATAAACAGGCCTCTATACTCCAGAACCTATATAAACAGGCCTCTGTAAGCAGACCTTTATACTCCAGAACCTCTATAAACAGGCCTCTATACTCCAGAACCTCTATAAACAGGCCTCTATACTCCAGAACCTCTATAAACAGGCCTCTATACTCCAGAACCTCTATGAACAGGCCTCTATACTCCAGAACCTATATAAACAGGCCTCTATACTCCAGAACCTATATAAACAGGCCTCTATACTCCAGAACCTATATAAACAGGCCTCTGTAAGAAGACCTCTATACTCCAGAACCTCTATAAGCAGGCCTCTATACTCCAGAACCTCTATAAGCAGGCCTCTATACTCCAGAACCTATATAAACAGGCCTCTATACTCCAGAACCTCTATAAGCAGGCCTCTATACTCCAGAACCTCTACAAACAGGCCTCTATAAGCAGGCCTCTAAACTCCAGAACCTCTATAAGCAGGTCGCTATACTCGAGAACCTCTATAAGCAGGCCTCTATACTCCAGAACCTCTATAAACAGGCCTCTATACTCCAGAACCTCTATAAACAGGCCTCTATACTCCAGAACCTCTATAAACAGGCCTCTATACTCCAGAACATCTATAAACAGGCCTCTATAAGCAGGCCTCTATACTCCAGAACATCTAAAAACAGGCCTCTATACTCCAGAACCTCTATAAGCAGGCCTCTATACTCCAGAACCTCTACAAACAGGCCTCTATAAGCAGGCCTCTAAACTCCTGAACATCTATAAGCAGGCTTCTATACTCGAGAACCTCTATAAGCAGGCCTCTATAAGCAGGCCTCTATACACCAGAACATCTAAAAACAGGCCTCTATACTCCAGAACCTCTATAAACAGGCCTCTATACTCCAGAACCTCTATAAGCAGGCCTCTATACTCCATAACCTCTATAAGCAGGCCTCTATACTCCAGAACCTCTAAAAACAGGCCTCTATAAGCAGGCCTCTATACTCCATAACCTCTATAAACAGGAATCTATACTCCAGAACCTCTATAAACAGGCCTCTATAAGCAGGCCTCTAACACCAGAACCTCTATAAACAGGCCTCTGTACTCCAGAACCTCTATAAGCAGGCCTCTATACACCAGAACATCTAAAAACAGGCCTCTATTCTCCAGAACCTCTATAAACAGGAATCTATACTCCAGAACCTCTATAAACAGGCCTCTATAAGCAGGCCTCTAACACCAGAACCTCTATAAACAGGCCTCTATACTCCAGAACCTCTATAAACAGGCCTCTATACTCCAGAACCTCTATAAGCAGGCCTCTATAAGCAGGCCTCTATACACCAGAACATCTAAAAACAGGCCTCTATTCTCCAGAACCTCTATAAACAGGAATCTATACTCCAGAACCTCTATAAACAGGCCTCTATAAGCAGGCCTCTAACACCAGAACCTCTATAAACAGGCCTCTGTACTCCAGAACCTCTATAAGCAGGCCTCTATAAGAAGGCCTCTATACTCCAGAACCTCTATAAACAGGCCTCTATACTCCAGAACCTCTATAAGCAGGCCTCTATACACCAGAACATCTAAAAACAGGCCTCTATTCTCCAGAACCTCTATAAACAGGAATCTATACTCCAGAACCTCTATAAACAGGCCTCTATAAGCAGGCCTCTATACTCCAGAACATCTAAAAACAGGCCTCTATACTCCAGAACCTCTATAAGCAGGCCTCTATACTCCAGAACCTCTACAAACAGGCCTCTATACTCCAGAACCTTTATAAACAGGCCTCTATACTCCAGAACCTCTATAAACAGGCCTCTATACTCCAGAACCTCTATAAACAGGCCTCTATACTCCAGAACCTATATAAACAGGCCTCTATACTCCAGAACCTCTATAAACAGGCCTCTATACTCCAGAACCTATATAAACAGGCCTCTATACTCCAGAACCTATATAAACAGGCCTCTGTAAGCAGACCTTTATACTCCAGAACCTCTATAAACAGGCCTCTATACTCCAGAACCTCTATAAACAGGCCTCTATACTCCAGAACCTCTATAAACAGGGGCCTCTATGAACAGGCCTCTATACTCCAGAACCTATATAAACAGGCCTCTATACTCCAGAACCTATATAAACAGGCCTCTGTAAGAAGACCTCTATACTCCAGAACCTCTATAAGCAGGCCTCTATACTCCAGAACCTCTATAAGCAGGCCTCTATACACCAGAACATCTAAAAACAGGCCTCTATTCTCCAGAACCTCTATAAACAGGAATCTATACTCCAGAACCTCTATAAACAGGCCTCTATAAGCAGGCCTCTAACACCAGAACCTCTATAAACAGGCCTCTGTACTCCAGAACCTCTATAAGCAGGCCTCTATAAGAAGGCCTCTATACTCCAGAACCTCTATAAACAGGCCTCTATACTCCAGAACCTCTATAAGGAGGCCTCTATACACCAGAACATCTAAAAACAGGCCTCTATTCTCCAGAACCTCTATAAACAGGAATCTATACTCCAGAACCTCTATAAACAGGCCTCTATAAGCAGGCCTCTATACTCCAGAACATCTAAAAACAGGCCTCTATACTCCAGAACCTCTATAAGCAGGCCTCTATACTCCAGAACCTCTACAAACAGGCCTCTATACTCCAGAACCTTTATAAACAGGCCTCTATACTCCAGAACCTCTATAAACAGGCCTCTATACTCCAGAACCTCTATAAACAGGCCTCTATACTCCAGAACCTATATAAACAGGCCTCTATACTCCAGAACCTCTATAAACAGGCCTCTATACTCCAGAACCTATATAAACAGGCCTCTATACTCCAGAACCTATATAAACAGGCCTCTGTAAGCAGACCTTTATACTCCAGAACCTCTATAAACAGGCCTCTATACTCCAGAACCTCTATAAACAGGCCTCTATACTCCAGAACCTCTATAAACAGGCCTCTATACTCCAGAACCTCTATGAACAGGCCTCTATACTCCAGAACCTATATAAACAGGCCTCTATACTCCAGAACCTATATAAACAGGCCTCTGTAAGAAGACCTCTATACTCCAGAACCTCTATAAGCAGGCCTCTATACTCCAGAACCTCTATAAGCAGGCCTCTATACTCCAGAACCTATATAAACAGGCCTCTATACTCCAGAACCTCTATAAGCAGGCCTCTATACTCCAGAACCTATATAAACAGGCCTCTATACTCCAGAACCTTTATAAGCAGGCCTCTATACTCCAGAACCTCTATAAGCAGGCCTCTATACTCCAGAACCTCTATAAGCAGGCCTCTATTCTCCAGAACCTTTATAAACAGGCCTCTATACTCCAGAACCTCTATAAGCAGGCCTCTATACTCCAGAACCTATATAAACAGGCCTCTATACTCCAGAACCTCTATAAGCAGGCCTCTATACTCCAGAACCTCTATGAACAGGCCTCTATACTCCAGAACCTATATAAACAGGCCTCTATACTCCAGAACCTATATAAACAGGCCTCTATACTCCAGAACCTATATAAACAGGCCTCTGTAAGAAGACCTCTATACTCCAGAACCTCTATAAGCAGGCCTCTATACTCCAGAACCTCTATAAGCAGGCCTCTATACTCCAGAACCTATATAAACAGGCCTCTATACTCCAGAACCTCTATAAGCAGGCCTCTATACTCCAGAACCTCTATAAGCAGGCCTCTATACTCCAGACCCTCTATAAGCAGGCCTCTATACTCCAGAACCTATATAAACAGGCCTCTATACTCCAGAACCTCTATAAGCAGGCCTCTATACTCCAGAACCTCTATAAGCAGGCCTCTATACTCCAGAACCTCTATAAGCAGGCCTCTATTCTCCAGAACCTCTATAAGCAGGTCTCTATACTCCAGAACCTCTATAAGCAGGCCTCTATACTCCAGAACCTATATAAACAGGCCTCTATACTCCAGAACCTCTATAAGTAGGCCTCTATACTCCAGAACCTCTATAAGCAGGCCTCTATTCTCCAGAACCTCTATCAGCAGGCCGGTGTACTTTAACAACAGTATTGGAGACTGGTTTAAAACAAAAGTTGGTGTGAGATAATACAGATTGTGGCAGGGTTCGTTTGATAATGCCAAGGCCGATTTTGACACCCAGTGCACAATTGAGCAGGATATTACAGTTTATAAACATAGGTCTGTTTATACATATAACATGCTTTGATGCTAATAATATAATGTATTCACCCCGAACTATTGTCACATTGTCACATTAGTGCCTTGTTTGATCTTTGGTAGCTGGTTTCCCTTAAAGTAAAGCAAATTTTAGATTAGTTAAACTTTAGATTCCTCCTCCCACTAATTAAAAAAAGAAACTGAACTACTATTTTCTCATCGAGGCGACTGAGAGGTAAATTCTTTAAACTCCATTTGTTGATTAAATCAGGATTTTCAAAGACAGCGTCACAAAAGAAGATATTAGAAACAGGATTAATATAGCTATTGGACCCCTAACTAGGGGGGAAAACGCAGTTTTAAACTCTATAGCCATATCAGAAGATCCTCAGAGCTTGCAAAGACCTTCCTTCAGGGAACAGTACCAGGAAAAAGAAGACGAGGCAGACAGAGAACGCGACAACAGAAAGGAATGGAAAGAATTTATACTAAGGTAAAAGACAGCGGAATGGGGAAAGACGGGCAACATTTCTTGTGTGGTGCCCCAACGGTTCAGCTGTTGAAGTGGCAAGTGAAGGTACAGAGAGAGAGAGAGAGAGAGAGAAAATAATTAAATTTGTGCACTTATTATGAATTTTCTGTTAGTGCTTAAATAAAGAGGAAGACTCTATAGGGTAGATGATGTTAAGGTCATCTGATTCTTTGATCAACGGTTAATGATCAGGGTGTCATGTGACCAGCACAAAAAATAACCGTATTTACTTTTCCCAACTAAAGTCATATACCCATTAGAGTTTGGGTAGACTCAGGGTCGCCCTTTAAATCCCGAAATTCAAAATCCCAGTCTTCAACGAGATTCTACCCCAGGTTCGGAAGCCAAGCAGAAGTGGACAGGAGATCCGCGCTGGTACTAGCAGCAGACGCCTTGGCTGGCTTTGTCACGTTCATAGTCACGTTCCACAAGGTCGACTTCCATAAGACATTCTGTATGGAGATCTAACAGAAGACAGGCGATCCGCTAGTCGTCCACTTTTAAGGTATTCAGATGTATGCAAACGCGACATAAAGCTCTTCAAAATCGACACTTACAGCTGGGAAAACGTGGCACTGGAGAGCGAGCATAAAGGAAGGGTCCCGGATTGCAAGGAGCAGCAGAAAGAAGTGTGGAAGTGCAACAGCGCCTGGTGATTGCAGATGCCCAACCTGTGACCGCAGCTGTTTATCAAGGATTAGCCTCTTTAGTAACACAAGAAGCTGCAAAGGGAAAAGATCGTCTCTCGAGACGTAAAATGCTACAGAGAGTTTGGGTTTGATATTTCTTTCTTCAAATTAGTTGTTTCTCCATTGTTCTCAGTAGGAGCTACTTATATCTTAAGTGACTGAGGGCCTTGCAAGGTATTTTTGAGTCTTCGCGTGTCCTGGTGATAACTGGTCTTGCTACCATGACTGTTTTGTTTCTGTTATGTCTGTTTAGTTCAGCCGCAGCTTATCTGGTGCCTTCAGCTATGATAACCAGCAACATATTTATAAAGGCACTAGAGAGTGCCGTCTCCAAGTCTGCATATTGCATCATTTGACTCGGCCTGAAGATATTCTTTTCGAATACACATTCTATGAAGAGCCACTTTCATCAAGCCCTGGCTATAATACAAAAAACAGAAACGGAAAAGTGGTTTGAGTGCTGGGACAAGTCCCAAAAAGCCCTCTGGAGTCTGGGAGCTCATGATGCGCCCTGACTGCACTTCCCCGTGGTGGAGGCCGTCCAGGCCTGAGCAAGCTATTATAGCACATTGCAGGACAGGCCACTGTCCTGTTGGCTCATATTTCTCGCGGCTATGGCCAAATTTTGATTCACGGTGCCCCCGCTGCGGGGAAGAAGAGGAAACCGTGCCTCATATTCTGTTTGACTGCCCCAGACTTGCTGATCTCCGTCTCGACAGGTCTGGAAATCCCAAAATTCTCGACTTGTATGGCGACATGCACTACGCAAGACAGCAGGGTTTCTGTCCTGGGCTCTTGCAAGAGAGGATTTAAGCCCCTCAAACCCTCTCAAGCCCTCACTATAATGGAGTTGATGATGATGATGAAGAGCCACCATATTTGGGAAATATCTCTCTCGAGATAGTGATAGAAAAAAGTACTAAGCCTAATCATATCTAGTTACTCTTCCTTACACTATAAAATGATAGAAGTTACTAAATTGTTACTAAGTAATCCACCAAAGTTGGTTTACCTCATAGACTATATATAGTCTATGAGTTACCCTTGTAACTTCCGACAGTAATCTAGTGTAATTCTGTTTACACTTTAATGTCAACTCTTTGCAATGCATAAACTTGTCCCATTAAAGAGTCAATCTATTCTCTTTCAATCTACTTTTCCTCTACCTAATATTGTATTCTATTATGTTAAGTTTAAATGAATGAAAAGCATCTCCTAACTATTACACGATCTTTTGGCCACAATAACCTCGAAAAACGGATCAGTTAGGAGTAGGACAACTTATCTACACTTACTACAAAAGAGTCACGTACCGGTATACGAGACATTTACTTTTATGACTTTCTCACTTTTTATATTCTGTTTGTTTAATCTTACACTTATATTGTCCTTATATTTATCTCTTTTTATGGCCCCCTTTTTATGTGCATTTGTATTTCACATTAGCATAATCATACACATTTTTTCACCAAATTACTTGAATTCCATATCTAGTTGTACTTAATTGGCAACACTCAGGTGCTACCAACTTCAAAACAAAATGTCAGGACAAATCGATGATAGAGCTCCCAGTTTCTCCCTCGTATTTGTTTACCACAACCTAGTGTGGCAGTGTGGTCAACAAATCCTGAGCCTTGTTGTCCTGCTGCGAAATGACGCTGCTCCACAAGGGGCACTAACTCGAAAACACAAGCAGCCCTGGCCAATGAATAATCAAACAGTTGCCGCCAATTTTGACTCAGGGAGAAGCTAAACTTGGGAAGGCCTTGACCCTTGTTCACAAGGAACTTCTGTCAGGACCTTGCATATTTAATGAGCTGACATTATTAATTGGGCAGACAGGAAGAAAGAGTTACGGAACTTGATGAAGACGTTGTGTGAATGTTTGCAGCAATAATTTCCTACCCACCACGACCTGTGTTATTTGTTTCAAAAGTGATCTATATTGCATGTATTTTTTACTAGCCGATAGTCAACTTTGAAATAGTTGGTATATGCTCATATGCTGATTATTTTCAATAGAATTGACCTCATGCAGCACTTCTTAACATATGGATTCTAGTATCCCTTTACAAAGAAAATACTTTAAGACTAAAACATTCACTGTTCACATTTCAACCTACAGAAAGCCTTTTCCCCACAGTTTGGAAACAAAAGAAAAAAAAACCTGCCCCAGTTCACCAAAATGGAAGCAGGCTTAAAAGAACTCATTTTATTTAGGAATCTCTGAACTTTAAAAAGAAATAACAATTAGGAAATATAATTATTGAATAAACAAAGCAGTATTATGCTCTTCATCTTAAAATTCCCTCCCTTCTATAAGAGGCAGCATTGAAAACGTAACAAAAAAAAAAATCCGACCCCAACCAAACAGACCTGAAGGAATTACTGAACTCGGGCACTTGAACTAGCATCTACCTCACTAATAAATTAGCCATGTACACTAAACAGCCACATTGTCTTACTGACTTATGCCAGAACAGTCCTTCAAAGCCAGAAAAAAACTCTGATACTTGCAATATGAAGCAACTCAGGACAGCTCTTGTAAACCTTAACATCAATAGCAAGGGAACTGTTCTTCAATGGATTCCAGCACACATTGAATTAGAAGGCAATGAAAAAGCAGACATACTGAAAGAATGAACGAACAAATGAAAATCCTCTCTACCCAGAAGAAATCAATAAAATGATAGAGAGTAGAATAAATGAGAATTGGACCAGCTCACATCCAAATTATACGAAAAAAAAGACGCCTATTATAAGCTATCCCGACATAATAAACGCATAATTTTTTTGACTCAGAACTGGACACAACAGAATGCATACTTTATCAAGAGGCCCAAACAAGACTCTGGACCCAAAACCCTCCTATAGAAAAAAAAAACTATACGGAGAGTTGCCTGATCTGGAAACCACAGTGCGGTTCATCTCAGATCTATGATTACTGATCTGGAAACAACTGTGCGGTTCATCTCAGATCTAGGATTACTGATCTGGAAACAACTGTGCGGTTCATCTCAGATCTAGGATTACTGATTTGGAAACCACAGTGCAGTTCATCTCAGATCTAGGATTACTGATTTGGAAACCACAGTGCGGTTCATCTCAGATCTAGGATTACTGATTTGGAAACCACAGTGCGGTTCATCTCGGAACTAGGATTACTGATTTGGAAACCACAGTGCGGTTCATCTCGGAACTAGGATTACTGATTTGGAAACCACAGTGCGGTTCATCTCTGATCTAGGATTACTGATTTGGAAACCACAGTGCGGTTCATCTCGGAACTAGGATTACTGATTTGGAAACCACAGTGCGGTTCATCTCGGATCTAGGATTACTGATTTGGAAACCACAGTGCGGTTCATCTCAGATCTAGGATTACTGATTTGGAAACCACAGTGCGGTTCATCTCAGATCTAGGATTACTGATTTGGAAACCACAGTGCAGTTCATCTCGGATCTAGGATTACTGATCTGGAAACAACTGTGCGGTTCATCTCAGATCTAGGATTACTGATTTGGAAACCACAGTGCGGTTCATCTCAGATCTAGGATTACTGATTTGGAAACCACAGTGCAGTTCATCTCGGATCTAGGATTACTGATCTGGAAACAACTGTGCGGTTCATCTCAGATCTAGGATTACTGATTTGGAAACCACAGTGCGGTTCATCTCAGATCTAGGATTACTGATCTGGAAACAACTGTGCGGTTCATCTCAGATCTAGGATTACTGATTTGGAAACCACAGTGCGGTTCATCTCGGATCTAGGATTACTGATTTGGAAACCACAGTGCGGTTCATCTCGGAACTAGGATTACTGATTTGGAAACCACAGTGCGGTTCATCTCAGATCTAGAATTACTGATTTGGAAACCACAGTGCGGTTCATCTCGGAACTAGGATTACTGATTTGGAAACCACAGTGCGGTTCATCTCGGATCTCAGATTTCTGATCTGGAAACCACAGTGCAGTTCATCTCAGATCTAGGATTACTGATCTGGAAACCAATGTGCGGTTCATCTCAGATCTAGGATTACTGATCTGGAAACCACAGTGCGGTTCATCTCAGATCTAGGATTACTGATCTGGAAACCACTGTGCGGTTCATCTCAGATCTAGGATTACTGATCTGGAAACCACACTGCGGTTCATCTCGGATCTAGGATTATTGATGTGGAAACCACAGTGCGGTTCATTTCAGATCTAGGATTACTGATTTGGAAACCACAGTGCGGTTCATCTCGGATCTAGGATTACTGATCTGAAGCCTCCATCATGAAAAGTAAGAAGTCCTCATCTCCTAAGTACTAACACTTTTGTTGTAGATCTTTCAGTTGTACCGTAGCTGATAAGAAACAATATATCCCCACAGGTAATAGAGTATTTATGGGGGATAAGAGCATAGACATTATTTATGGCTTGGACATTACCGCTCTTTTTGCTCCCCTCCCCTCTCTTCACAAAGATGTTGGGTCCATAGGAAAGGCAGAGAGAGCTTTATTAGAAAGTTTGAGCCATCTGCTATTATTTAACACTTTCAGTTACAGAGATACCAGCGGTTACCTGCTCCTATTTTTTTTGTATCGTAGTACTGCCTTTCTTCATTTGGGTTTAACCACTAAGAAATGGGTTTTTGAATTCAGCTGTGTTTTTTTTTTGTTGGGCGGTCAACCAGACCTGAAGAATCCCTCATACCGAAAAAAAGACAACATATACACATACGCATTGATACATATTCTTTTGTTCTTTTTTTTTTTAAAACCGTTTCTGTTTATATAACCCAAACACACACACATTAATGTTAGGACCTCGGCTGTAGTTAAAACTTAACTGTTACTTGGCTCTATCAATTTCAATCATATTTGTTTTTAGAAATAATTATTTTGAAAGTAATTGCGGCACAGGAGGCGCGGTGGCTGAGCGGTAAAGCGCTTGGCTTCCGAACCGGGGACCGGGGTTCGAATCCTGGTGGAGACTGGAATTTTTAATTTTGGAATCTTCGGGCGCCACTGAGACCACCCAGCTCTAATGGGTACCTGGCATTCATAAAGTAAAGGCGGTTGGTCGTTGTGCTGGCCACATGACACCCTTGTTAACCGTAGGCCACAGAAACAGATGACCTTTACATCATCTGCCCTATAGACCACAAGGTCTGAAAGGGGAACTTTACTTTACTTTTTTAATTGCGGCACAAGTTTTTATTGTTTAGATTTCCTCTCCTCCAAACTATATCTTAGGTATGATACATTGAAGCAGAGAGTTCGACCTTACAAATATGTGGGGTTTTTTTTAGTTACCATAACTACCATTTTATAACTTTAACTAGGTAATAGTTCAATATAATAAGTACCCTATGATTACAAAGTTGACTTGGGTAATGCGCCTTTACATTGTTTTTGGATTCTTCATAATCTATACATGCAATGGTTTGGTCATTTATTGTTTAAGCTTACATTGCGAATGTAGTATTTGGATTAGGTAAATATTTATATGTATATCTAGTTTCTACGTCTATAAAGTATGTGGTCATACGTTTCGTTGCTTGTTTAGTCTAGCTAGTTTGCGCTTCCCTGTTACCCAATGAGCAGTTAACTAGTTAAAGTGTGTTATGCGGATATGTACCAGACAGAGAAAAGTGATACATCATCAAGTATCATATAGTGTATTGATCAAAACCTATAATGTGTGTGGGGGAGGGAGTGGACAGTAAAAATCGATAGTAAACTTTATAATACGTTGCAGGAGCAGGCTTTAAGATGACCTCAGACGAAATCTGTCACTTTCAGGTAGAATGCTTTGTGTGTTGGGTCATTTGACGGGTGGAAGATCTGACATTTTTTTATGTCCTTCTGCATCTTTTATACGTTTAACACATTTATTGAAGTCTCTTCCTACCCAGCCCCATATTTTGTATAGGTCTAATACAGTCAATGTAGCCCCGTGTATAAAAAATATGGGTCTATGAGTGACTATGTTAGTCAATGTTGTCTCTATGTCTACGTGACAGACTTTGTGTTGTGTTTATGTCACCTGACCCGATTGAACTGACACGAACATGTTAGCGCCATCTGAGCCAAAGAATAGGAACATGTTCTTACAAAATAATAACTAACGATTGCTGACACACTGAGCAGTGGGTCTGACGTCTGGACAACGATTGCTTACATACTGAGCAGTGGGTCTGACGTCTGGACAACGATTGCTGACATACTGAGCAGTGGGTCTGACGTCTGGACAACGATTGCTGACATACTGAGCAGTGGGTCTGACGTCTGGACAACGATTGCTGACATACTGAGCAGTGGGTCTGACGTCTGGACAACGATTGCTGACATACTGAGCAGTGGGTCTGACGTCTGGACAACGATTGCTGACACACTGAGCAGTGGGTCTGACGTCTGGACAACGATTGCTGACATACTGAGCAATGGGTCTGACGTCTGGACAACGATTGCTTACATACTGAGCAGTGGGTCTGACGTCTGGACAACGATTGCTGACATACTGAGCAGTGGGTCTGACGTCTGGACAACGATTGCTGACATACTGAGCAGTGGGTCTGACGTCTGGACAACGATTGCTGACACACTGAGCAGTGGGTCTGACGTCTGGACAACGATTGCTGACACACTGAGCAGTTGGTCTGACGTCTGGACAACGATTGCTGACACACTGAGCAGTGGGTCTGACGTCTGGACAACGATTGCTGACACACTGAGCAGTGGGTCTGACGTCTGGACAACGATTGCTGACACACTGAGCAGTGGGTCTGACGTCTGGACAACGATTGCTGACACACTGAGCAAGTGGGTCTGACGTCTGGACAACGATTGCTGACACACTGAGCAGTGGGCCTGACGTCTGGACAACGATTGACGTCTTACGCTTTGTGACAGGTGGGGAAATGTGATGTGTGTTTGGCGCGTTTTAATGTCTAGGGGATGATTATTTTTAAAGCTATCACACCCCAACCTATCAGCATATGAATCGGGAGCAGACACGCAACTAGACAAGCAATGAACGATAGATACAAAAGTTAAAAATAAAGAATATTTATTTACATAAATATACATATAAGAATAAAAAGGGGGAGGGTTTGCATCTATCTCTAAGTATTACTAGATTTAATCATCACTCTTGCACCTAATAAGAGAATATGTCACTTTGTCCTCTGACTTAGCTGGTTTTTCCTGTTGATGTCGCAGCTGGCTGTGTCCTGGCTTGAGGTTCTGCAGCTGGAGGTGGCGCTCTAGCGGATAGAGGGACGCCGGCGATATAGTTCTTGTGGAGTCTCAGTCCCAAGTTCTAATATCGGAAGTGGGCACAGTAAGGCGGGTGGCCGGATACCGTGGGCACAAGGTTACTGCGGGCAGAGCTGATCTGCCGGGGGCAGTGTAGGTAACAGGATATGTCCAGTGAGTTGCAGAGGGTTGGGGTAGCTATGACGTCTCGCACAGATCTGACTCCATAGGGACGTCGCGCCTAACAGCTTGACAGGTGGGCTGTCGAATAGGCGGGCAATGCCGATAGCGCCAAGTAGTAGAGTTGAGTAGATCTCAGTAGGCAAGTGCAGTGCTGAATAGCACTAAGCACAAATGCAGGTAAATAGATCGTTGATCCAATGAATAAATAGGGAAGTGCAGCGCTGAATAGCACTAAGCACAACTGCAGGTAAATAGATCGTTGATCCAATAACTAGGCAATAGATGATTCTCGATAGCGAATAGCACTAAGCACCTAAATAGGCAGACACCTGAGGGAGGCTGCGGATAAATAAAGACAAGTTAGGACATGTCTCTCATGCATCTTATCGATGCCCTCGACTGAGGTGCATTCGTCAGATTGGTAAAATTGCTTAAGAGCACAGTGGGGAGATGATGACAAATGGGATTTGGAAAATAGATGGCAGATAGTAGCAATATCAAAATGTACATAAAAGGGGAAATAATAACATAAAATGTACATAGAAGGGGAAATAATAATCTCAAATGAACAACACAGGTGGATAGAGAAAGAAAAGGGGGGGGGTTGAATTGGGCGGTGGTCAGCGACCCAGATGATTGTTTACATATGACCGTGGGTCGAGAACAATGGAGCGCGCTTGAATGGTGTGTCCGTTCAAGCGGCGCAACTCTCATTAGAGTAAAATGAGTAAAGGGGAGATAATTCAATACAGGGGAGATAACTCATATCTCCTTTCTAGACGCAGTATCAGTGCGCTAGTAAAATTATCAAGGCGACCAGCCGAGATAAAGGAAATAAAATAAGGTGTACAAATATATACATGGTTGCCTCAACGATCAATTGAGCAACGTAGCATTAATAGATTAATGCAATCCATAAATAAATATATAGGACATGTTTATGTTTTCTACTTACGCCAGTGAGAAATACACAATGCACTAATTAAATATAAATGAACTAAGCAAAATACACATGATAAACTCCAATGGAAATATACACAGAGTAATTAAGATGGAACTTGTGATTAAGTTCGGCTTACCACCAGGTATTCCTCTAGGAGGGAGAATAAATGAAGTAGTCCAGACTCGATAGCTCAGCTCGTATGAGAATGAAAGAGGGTCTGGCCCGATTTAATTTACTTTATATATGCCTGGGAAATGTGGGCGGACACAGGAAATGTCCTAGGCTAAGAATTAGCTTACACGTGGGTGAAGTTCTACAAGAGTCACACCTTGGAGTACCACGCGGTATGTTGACCCGTGTAATCTCTTAGATCAAAGAGAGAGGGGAAGAGTGACCTACATTCCACCCGAAGGGGGGGGGTGTCAATTGCGGCGGACATCCGCGGATAAGACTAAAGAGATTATCTTTCCCCGATCAAGGGCAGATAAATTAAAGGACTGGCCTAGTTTTCTCCAAGGTGGTGGACTAAGTCTAGCCTGGTAGAGAGGAAAAGGTGGGGCGGGTGCAGAAATTGGAGGTAGGATGGGGAAATAATTAAAATAAAATAAATAAATAATGAAAAATAATAATTAATGCTGTGATATAATTGAGTGACTCTGACAGCGAGTTTTTGACTTGTCACACGCTTTCTCAACCCACCGATCTTGACATAGGTCGAGGTGAAATCGATATCATTCGCCCCCCCCCCCCATGTCGTCAGTCAAGGGAATGTTTTAGGCGATGTAGTGCCATGTATTTTTAATCAGGTAATTGACGCCCTCGCCTTGTTCTCTCCATTGTTAGTTACAACTCACCGAGGTCGGAAGTTTATTCGACTCCTGGCATTTAAAAAGAAAAAGTAACTTTCTTTTCAATCGTTTTCTCCCATTAGGTCGCGTTCTTTCTCTCCCTTCCCCCCATTCTTAGTCTCTCTTTCTTTCTATCTTTTTATTTTCGTCTTCACACTTTCCATTCATCTTTATTTGCATTTATACCCCCCCACCCCCACCATTTATACCCCCCCACCCCCACCATTTATACCCCCCCCCCCACCACCACCACCATTTTGTTTCCTCCAAAAATATAATATTTACATTTCTATTTCTTTTTTCGCTGTCTTATAAAGTTGTCGTACTCCCTTTTCATGACTCTTATTATTTTTTTAACCTATATTCACTTTCTCTTATTCACTAAACGTTTCTCTCTCTCTCTCTCTTTCTCTCTGTCGTACATCTTTTTTTTTTTACTTGACTCTATTTTATTCATGGTATTGTACTTTGAAGGATCGTCTTTCCGTGTCCTGGGGGTCTTTTGAATTTGACCGTACTCAGAAGTTTACTTTTTTATTTTTCATTAAAGAAGAAATTATAGGGATTACTCATGGTGCCACTATCGACCTTTAGATGTTTTTCAATACTTTTGGGTTTAGGTGATACCAGAAGCTTTCTGAAGCATCCCGTCTTAGAGATAGGACTTAAAACTCTGTTTTTAGTCTGTAAATCTGTAGTGTTTGTTTTCCTGGAATTGTGTTGTTGGTACAGTTTTTACTTTCAGTCCGATAACACAACACCAAGTGATATTTGAATTTGTGAAGAACTACCAAAAATCCTTTTGCAACGACTGATTTAGGATCAATACTTTATCAATACTTTGATAATCTAACTTGAAATCATAAACCGAATAAACATTTACAACTTCCCAAGTAAACATGCACAATACAAAATCTTTTCAATGACTAATCCACAGATATTAATTCAATATGAAGCTTAAAACGTATTGACCTGTCAACATAATCCTCTCTCATTAATGTATACTTAGAAGTAGAAGACGAATACTCTAGTAACGGAACTCCAAAGTTCCTTTTTGATGACCTTCCGTAGAAACACGAAGCACCCAGAAGCAAATTTACAGAAAAATAAGTTTGTCTACTTTTTTTTGGCAACCGTAACACATTGTGATGTAACAGCTAACAAAACATAAACAGAGATTAGAGGTCAGGCCCTCTCGTGTTAAGATGATACTTTATTGAAAGTGCATAGTAATATTTCATCAGGGTCAAAATACCAGACTTGTCTTGTGAAATGAAAGCTGATTTGTTCATAGTCACAATTTATAGAACAAACACAGGGCCAGTCCATTCGTGTGGATGAAACACAGTTTATATTTAGAGTCATCTTGAGAAATGATGTGGGCAGGATTCCTTGAAACAAAGTCAAACTGTGTTATGACTAAATAAATAGATTATTTACTTTCTGTAACAGCTGACGCCCAGGTGGTCAATAAAGACGTGCTCTTAGCTTGATCGAACCTTCGTCATTCTGACAAACTTGACCGATAATTGATTTGACAAATATATTAAAACCATTCAAAGGTTCTCGATATCTCATTGAAACTGATCAAAATCTGTATCGATAAACATTTAAAAACTAGATTTAAGTTTTATGTCGTTGGTTTTAATTTGAATGAAAGACATGTTTAGGAAAAACTACTCTCCCACTTAAAAAAAAAGCAATTCGTTCAGTCATTATTGTTTTCAGAATAAGGTTTGGAATTATATACATATTAATTATTGTAACAATTTAATTTTAATTTTAAAAAATAATTTTAATCATACGATTGTCTAAATGTTGAGACTCCTTTCCATCAAAGTGTAGACTATATAACTTAAGGTTAAACATTAAGATCAAACATAAGTGACGTATTGTCCAACACTACGAAACGTTTTAATCCACCACACAATGAGCAGACCTCCAGCAAGAGTTAGTTCAGAAGAATGTGCAGTAACACGGTACTGACGTGGTTGATATTTGTAGTTTGGAATTGTAGAGTTATGTCTGATCATCCAAATCCAACACCGTATTACCGAACATACTTATTTAAGTATCGCAACATAACAGAAATCCACTTTGGGAAATACAACTCTTTTATTCCTCAACTTAGAAACACAAAAGTATTGAAGGCACTCAACATATACACAATTCAATGTAATTGACTAGTAGATTCATACAAAGTAGACGCAATAAACTTAGTTGAAAAACTAAACGGCCCCGCTTGATGTCTTACTTTATTGATATACTCTTCCTAATCCTTGTTTCTCTCATTGCTCGAACTAACGAATTATCTAGTTTTAGCACTATGGAAATTAGAATATCTATTATGAGCATTTAGCGTATTTGCTCGAAGCTACATGAAAGCTACAAAACACCTTTCAAGATTCTTCAGGCCATGGTAAGTTTGTATGCGTCCCATACACCTTAATGAGTTTGACATGCCTGATCTAGATTTATCGGAAGCACTTCAGACTTTGCTGAGATGTTTTTGAAACATCATCTAGATTTATAGGAACCACACCAGACTTCGCGAATGCAAAATGGCTATAAGGCCTTAGATTCGTAACAAGTAAAATGTATCATTAAGTCACGTGGTATGTGCATGTTACAAAATACTCCGGACTATTCTGCAAGGAACAGAACCAGGAAGTGAGCCACCAATTTCATCTAGTAATGTGTCAATACTATTGTAACAGTGTATCACAGAGTGTATAGTGTAAAGATACCTTGTAATTTAGTCATAAATTAACACTTCTGTCTGACACGTATTTGATCCATAAGAAAACCCAGTTCTATAATCAGCTCGAAGCTCAATGTTCAGTAACGGTATCAATAGTCTTTATGACCAGATCGCACTTCGACACAACTTTCAATGTTTCCATTGGATTAGAGCCTGTCTGACGATTTGTTTTCTTTTTAATTGATGTAAACAATTCTTCAAAAGCCATTCGGTGATGTACATAATAACGTCTTCTAAACATTGAACTGGTTTCCATTTGCATGGACTAGAGACGAGTCAGTGCAGTAACAGCCGAGTCGTATATATGCCCCAACCACACTTTAACAGAGTCTTTTTTTTTTTACAAAGTTTATGTCAATTCACTCTGTCTGTCTGTCTGTCTGGTAAAACGTTCGTACACCTTATTTCTCCTGCACTCAATTTCTGATAATGTTCAAACTTTGCTTAATTATTTCTTGTACCTGATAAAACAAGAATCAATAATTAACAATCAATAAAAAAAAAGTAAACAATTAGTTGAATAACTATTGGTAATTAATTATTGTTTGTATCGAACAAGGAAAGGAATTGTACTTGGCAGATGTAGTCGTATAAGCTGAATTAGTCTCCGTTATAAGTAATGGCTTAAAAGTTTGAAATATCAAGAGATAACTATAAAATCTTATATTTTCATAAGTACTTCGCTGGCACAGTGGTTAGTATTTTTACCACAGGAGGGTTGAACCATCGTGCTCCAATTCAAGTCATCAGCGTTTTTATTTTTTTCATTAAATGCATTTTAAAAGCGATCATTTTAACATTTACTGAGATACCCCCTTCTTCCCTCCTTTCCCCCCCTCAACTGGTCCTAAAAGTGATTGGATCATAGCGCACTGAGGAAGCTAAAGGCTTGAAAATGCGCTAAACAAAACAATTGGTAAAAATATTTCTAATCGCATATTTATTATTGTTTGGTCTAGATCTATTCCACAATTGATTCACATGACTGATCCTAACTAATTGATATAATTACACTTCGTATGCGCTTTTTTTTTAAGTATTTAAAAAATAATTTTTTTCTTGTTTAATCTTTTGAGTTTGAACAAATCACTCCCTGCTGCACACACACACACACACACATGTTGTTCACTGAGCTCAAGAATGTTCAGAAGTCTGTTCAGAGTGCTAGTTTATCTTTTGGGCACAAAAGTTAATGTCCGAATAAAACGTATTGTTGTAACCCAGCCTTGCACCAGTGCTTGAGGTGCGCACTAGCGCACTAGTGAACGTAAACAGGAAGAGACTAGAACGGAGAGAATAACATTGCATCAGGGATTGTGAAGAGTCTGAATGTTTGGAAACTAAGAAGCCAGCTTTTGGTGCTGCCTGAAGGTTGTAGAAGGGACCTGGAGCGAAGCGGGAAAGGCTGTCGTTGGTCCACATTCGGGTTGCTGTCTAAAGGACTGGTAAATTAGTAGAAAGACTCTGAGGAAGCTGAAGGATGCTATGTGTTTGTCCTAGTGAATAAACACCTGTCTTTATTTCCTGTTACACTGTGTTGAGTTGCATGCCTATTCGTTGAGTGCCTAACCTAGAGTTACAACAGTATATAGTCCTCCATTTCCATAGTTCAGTGTTTGATTGTCCTACGTGGAATGTCGGCTATGTAAACTGATAGCCTCATAACATCATTCAAAGCTGTTCGAAAATATTTACGATTTCTGACAGGTTTATTTTAGAGACATTTAAAATTGTAGTTGGTTACTCAAATATCGCTTGTACACCTTAGCGAAAGATTGAACTTTGATGGGCATGACATTTTTATTTTATCATAAACTAACTTACCGGCTATGACAGATGATGCAATGTAATTGTATACCAGAATGAGACACAAAATTGTAGGAGCTAAATACATCATTTTATTTTCGATAAAGGAAATAACGATAGAGCTAATAATGATAATTAAAGGGATGTTGATAAATATTCTTTATTGATGTCCCCACTTTTTTCTTCATTTGGAAGACTATATTGTAGAGACTCATTGACACTTATATAGTTCGACTTGTATATTCATTGTTAACCAAAATACTAAAGTAAATCAGACATAATATTCCGTAACAACAATCAGGTCATTACATTGGTAATTTGTTGCAATGCCTCTATTCAAGTTAGAACTTCATGGAACCTATGTAGGTGGAACCTGGACACGGAGCTCAAAAAACGGCTCGAACGATTTTCCTAAAAATTTAGCAGTTGATGTATATCGCTGAGAATCAAAATTACTAGCTCGTTGGCCACACGGGGGAAACTTGTTGACTGGTATCATTTTTCAAAGTATTATTGTTATTGTTATATAACAAAAAGTGTAAAATAGATTGACTATACAAGTAACACTGGTATTAGAAACATTTTCATGGACTCTGGACTGTTTTTTTTTTGTTTTTGTTGTTTCTTGTGTGCAAAATACGAGTTAATTTACAACCTATATTCTTTTTTTTATTATTTTTCCCCTAAAAATTTTTTTTTGAATCTGTTTCCAGGAAACACCACGGACAGTTTGAACCCAAGTCTTTCAACAACAACTTTAAGTGAGGAACCAAAACTTTCGGATATTTTAATATCATCTGATGTCCAGGTTGTGTCTAGTGCTGACTCGAATAATGATTATCTTAGTACACAATCTGTGTACTATACAGACACCATAGCGACATCTAGTTTTGAAGTTAGCAAAGACATCATTACGACATTTAATTTAGAATCTAGTATTCAGTCTATTAGCACAGACATCATTGTATCTAATTTAGAATCCAGTAGTCAGCCTAACACAATTAATATAGAATCCAGTATTAAATATATTAGCACAGTCATTATTGCATCTAATTTAGAATCCAGTAGTCAGCCTAACACACTTAGTATAGAATCTAGTATTCAGTCTAACTTAGAATCTACCATTCTATATTTTACCACACAATACATTACGACATTTAACTTACAATCAAGTATTAAAGCTGCTAGCACAGACTTCATTACGACGTCTAGTTTAGATTTAAATGTTCAGCCAATTATTACAGAAACTGTTACCACAACTAATTTCAATTCAAGCATTCAGTCTTTTGACACATACAACTTAACACCATCTAGTTTAGAATCCAGCATGCAAGCTATTAGCGCATCCATTTTTACGACAATTAGTTTAGAAAGTACTATGCAACAAACTAAGACAGATACAATTACAGCATTTAGTTTAGAATCAAATATTCAATCAATCAGCGAAGACATTAGTACAACGTTGAGTTTAGAATCAACTATTCCTTCGGATTCCTGTGTGACATCTAGTATTGAGCCAAGCGAGATAACAACTTCGTCTTCCCCATACAACAGTGACAGCACGTCAACCATTGACCAACTGACCATTGATTCCACTGTGTATCCAACACAATTGACCAGTTCTTTGTTCTATTCACCTTCGACTATCACCAGCGATACTGACCTTTGGTCATCACTCACGAATATACATACATTGGAGTCATTCAATGTGAGTCATTCACTGGACACTTTACCGGCAAATAGCATTTTTAGTTTGGAACCAACACCTCTGACTACTGATGCATCACCGCTCGTCTACGACTCATTCAGTGCACAAATCACTCAGGGATTATCCAGTTCAGGAACCGAAATATTTAGCTCGACCACCGCAGACATCTTATTAACTGAAGCACATTCTGATGTATCATCAACTGTTGAGTCTATGGCATCACTATTTCTGACATCATCTTTCCTCGATGTCACGAGCATTGCAAAGTCTTCCGATCTTATTTCCGGTTCCGCTTTGACAGACGTATCTCTTATGCCTGATTCCAGTGTTGACTTGGAGACTACGATCAGGATCACCTTGTCTGAGATGATGACTGCGTCCATGACTTCTATGCTGGAGATCTCTCCCATAGAGACATACGTGATAGAGAATGACACCAGTGCATTGACACCAGGCATGGATACATCTATATATGCCAGTGACAGTGTCATGTCTCAAAGTATCACCTTGTCGTTAACAGGTAAGACTGTTTTTTTTTAATTTCGTATTTACGTAAATTCTCAAAACTACAAGTTTATCCCTCACAGAAATAAAGATTTGATTCTTTTCTATATTTCAAAACAATTATTACAAAAAAAAAACACAACAACAAACAAATTACAAACAAATAAAAAAAAATGCTATTAATACATGGAATACACAAACAAAACGATAATGTATTGGACAATTTCAATCTTGAACACAAAGAACTAAAAACGTTTGAAACATTTGGGTCCAAGTACTTTTTTTATAGATACGTGTGAAACACTAGATAGTGAAACACTAGATAGTGAAACACTAGATAGTGAAACACTAGATAGTGAAACCCTAGATAGTGAAACCCTAGATAGTGAAACATTAGATAGTGAAACACTAGATAGTGAAACATTAGATAGTGAAACATTCCTAAAGAACCAAATGTCTCTGTAGTCATAGTCATTTATCTCACTATGAAATGAAGTACAGAAATAAATGATATTTTAGTCACTTTTTGTTAACTTATTAGACCCATTAAGAGCTGTGAATATTCTGCTAAATGGCAATCTAAATTTTGTAACTAACAAATAAGAAAGTAAAAATACACTCAATGTCAACCAAACGATATAGTTACAATAAAATAAAGATATAAAGATTTACGTTTGTGGTGGCCTCGCTAGGAACCTAAAGAGTGATGTTCAACATTTGATTTCACTATCACTTGTATCGTACGTGATTGACATAGAGGTCTAGATCATTTTTCAAAGAAGTTTTTAAAGTCTTCTAAGTCAGGGGTGGGCAAATTACGGCACGCGGGCCACATGCGGCCCGCCGTAGTGCCTTATGCGGCCGCCGACACCTACAGAAATCAATTGTGCTTACAGTATATAAAAATGCAAATATTAAAAATATTATCTATAGAAACTATTGAAACTGTCTCATTATAAAAGGTTTTCAGTAAACGAAGATTATACTTATTGGCTATACATCAATACACTCAATTCAAGACACAATCCCTCTGTGTTGGGTAGGCTTGGAACAAGATGGCAAGTGTAACAACTGATGGAGCTCGATCTTTGACTGAGAAAAATAGTTTTTTTAAATTTTTCTGTTTTGTTTTTTAATTAAAAAAAAATATCCCAACCATGAACTCTAAACAGGAAAGTTTGCACAAAGCTGCAAAAAATCAACATTGTTTTGGTACAAAAGACAACAATGAAGCATATTAGAGCAATAGATCATAACGACAGGTAGTTTCAATATATGAAGAAAGTGATCCAATGTATTCGCTAGCGTAGCATGGGCAAGGCAAATGACAAGAATATAATAACTCAAGGAAGAAATTATGTTACTTGTGTCGACATTGACTGTGGCTTTGTCAGCAATATTTCTAATGGAAAGTGGAAGACAGATTTCGTAATTTTTATAATTGATATTGCAATTGGTTGCTTACACATGAAATGTAAATGCATGTTAAATCTTTTCAAACAAGGCTTTCCCATTTCTACAGGCAAGCAAAAGAAAATAGTTTTTGTCTTTTTCTTTGCTGAAAGGTGAAACTATTTTTAGTGAAATGTTTAAAAGTACATCACTTATTACAATTCCTTAATTGTGCAATTTATAAAAGCAAATTTTAAGACGTCAAGAGCTAGTTTTCAATACCATCAGCTCAACCTTTATCGCAAAAGCTGATTCAGCTCCAGAGGACATAACTCAAAGCAAAGAGAAGTTCCAGTCAGTACATCCACGTGAGTCTCATGGGTGCCAGAAGCTGCATTTCCACACTTAAAGAAACCTTGCTGCTGTTCATACTATTTGGGTACACAAATATCTGTTCTTCTTCTTCTTGGTTCTCATTTTACATGTTGCAGGTTTCAGATCAGTAATCCTATTATATCTGAGATGAACCGCGCAGTGGCTTTCAGATCAGGCAGTTCTCCGAATAGTCTTTGGAGAGCCTTGTTCGGGTCTCCTGATTTAGTATGTACCATTGAAGGACATGGACAGCATTCTCTGGTGATGCTTTAAAAGGGCAAGTTTCGCTCGTCCCGACATTTAACTTCCGGAATATATATTGTCTCATTCAGTGAGCAAGAACTTTTGGGTGGAAACTAAACAAGTATAATCACTGGTCAATGTTGACTGACTGTAATTTGACAGCAGTCACAGGGGTAACAACTAAGAAGATAGTTTCACAGTTGCGAAACATTATGCACGTGTGTAAAAAGTATAATAGTGCACATTAAGTACAACTGTATATTTGTGGGGATATTGTGATATAAAAAGACAACAGTCATTAAAAAAATCGTAACATTGGTTTCAAAAATTGCTAACTCTTGTTGAAATTTTTCCATGTGGATTGCGAATATAATAGTGTGTAAATATGAATTAACTACACAGTTAGCTAGCGTATCTTTCTATAATATATATATATATATATATATATATAAATGCGGCCCGCCATTCCCAAACTTTTCTTAATGCGGCCCTCGACACGAAAAGGTTGCCCACCCCTGTTCTAAGTTATTCTTCTGTTTAGCGATGTATTGAAATGTATTATTAAACAGTTTTGTCGTAAGGGCAATTACTCAGTAACGTCTTCTCCAATGTTGTGAACTTCTTACAAAATATCTAAGAAAGAATATTGAAAGCACATAAAAAAAGACAACTACAAACTTTTAATAGGCTTTTCAAATTAATCTATAATTTGTATGTGATATATTAGTGTCTGTATGTGATATACATTCGTGTCTATATGCAATGTAATGTCTGGGTATGACTCCTTTTTATTTTTAGATACATCGACGTTGATCAACCCAGTACCTAAGTCATCAGTCCTCGTGACAGACGATACGGTCAGTCCAGAAGAGACGTGGTCAGAAAGTGTAAGTATAACTGTCAGTCTCTCTGATGTCATGACTGTGAGTACGTCTCTAGTTAGGCCGGACATGGTGCCCAGTTTGTCTGATGCACCAAGCACGGACCTTTCCATTGTGACGAGCATGCCCAACGATATGTCCAGCTCTAGCATGTTTACTGACCCATTTCAGTTGACGTTGGTTTCTAGTTTCAGCACACGTTTACCTATAATCAGCTTATCTACGGAACTTGTTGCCACGTTGGACAGTACAATTTCTTACAGTCCGCCTATTTACCATACCACAACTGAAGGATTAGATACGTCCAGAATAGATATTCTCTTGGTCAGCTCTAGCATGAACTTCATCAGCTCATTAACAGAACTTCCGGTGACAACATCAAACATGGAGGTCTCTTCTTTATTCGGGATATCTACTGAACAGCAAACTTCTTCAGTCCAAACTAGCTCAATGAATGACTTTACTGATGCTTTCAACACGTCGACTGAAAAACTAACTGCAACACTAACGACCTCTATCATCAGCTTCCATTCTGTTTCTAGTCAATTATCAGAAGAACTAATAGTATTGAACAGCCCAAGTGTTGATTTTTCTACTGTTTCCAGTACATACACAGAAACACTAACAGAGGTTAGTTCTTTCGTGGACTTTCCTAGAACATCTCGTATAGCTCTAGAATCATTTTCCCAAACAGAAATGGACGACTCAAACACGGGCTTTTCTGGAGTTTCCAGTACGTTCTCGGCAGAGCTCATGGAATCAATTATATCGAGTTCAGGATTTTCTAGTGCTTACAGTTTTTCTAAAGATGAACGAACAGATTTCGATTTGTTCAGTTCTAGCGCGTATTCCTCCTCAGAAGAGCGTCCTGTGATCACCATTACAAAACTTGTGACAGACTTTATGTCCAACGTGACCATTAGATCACAATCATTAAGCACTTTGCTAAGTGTTGACACTGACAATGAAACAGTCCATCTTGAAGTTACCAGTGACTACGATTTTACCCATGATCTCCACCCAACAACCTTAATTAGTGATGTCCACTTCAGTTCCAGCGTGACCATTTTGGGAGTCGTGGATACATGGTACAGTTCAGTTCTGTCTGTAGGATCAAGTCGTGTGCTAGAACCTACAAGTACTCTGGAATTGGATGTCTCCTCAACATTATCCAGTTCCTATATTCTATTTGAAGATTTATCTAATGCATCGCTCTCTTATACGTCTGCATCACAAAGTTCGTTAACCATGCTTGTCTTAACATCCTTCTCGTATGCTTCTGATGCCATAGCTAACATTACATCCGACATGCGCACAGATGTGCACCCAGGCGATGTCGTACTGTCTTCTTCCAACATTATCATCTCGGACACAGTTTCTCCGACACTAACTGAACACTACCTAACACAAATACTCTCCACGCTGTGGCCTTCGTTTTCAGAGAGTAGTTCTCTCATTGCAGTGTCCTACTATTACAGTAGCGTTTCGGCTATGGAGACGCTGTCTGCGACTTTGGATGTACCAGTTTACTCTTCTGAAAACGTTTCTACAGAAATAAAAGCATCTTGGACAGATGACATTTCAGGGACTAGCCAATTCTTAAGTTTCTCTACTTATATTATACATACTTCCAATCTTATGGACTTTAGTACAAGTTTTCTTACCAGTCGACCAATCTCAATTACATCGGAGTGGTCATTAGAATATTCCGATCCGGTTCCTTCATCAGCTGATGTGACACTATCTGTAATAAATAGCTCACAATCAACAGTGGAAGATACACCAGACAGCTTCCTGGTTTCCCCGGAGATTGTATCCCCTTCAGTTAAAAGTACGGACATGATGTCTGTAGAAACATTGTATACGACTCTTGATTCTTCTCAAGTTTACCAGGACTTGCAAACGCAAGATATTATCACTAGCGGACAAGATTTTTTTACTACATTCAGCCACTCAGAAATTTTTATGAATTTTTCTGATGACAGTAGCTCAAAGTTTGTTCTCAGTAGTATGCCATCTTATACCCCAACTGAAAGTATGTCTTTGAGTAAGTCATTGAGTGAGCTTCAGTCGTTGGAAGAAGTCAGTATTTCTATCTCAACGTTTCTGATGTCTTTGTCACCGGAGTCGTCTTCCAGGACATCGGACTATAGGGAGTCATTGACAACTGCTGCAGTAGAGAGTTCTCCATCGATTGTAACCAACACCTTCTTCCCTTCTTATCTAGCCAGTGACGTGTCAGCAGTCCAAGAATCTTATCCAACTTCAGTGAATCAAACAGAAGAATGGACCATTTACACTGACCTGATTTCATCGGTTGGCCATCTCCCTTCACAAACTTCTTTGAATCCTCTAATTCCACTGACGACTGTTGCTCTTGATCCATCGCTGCCTGGCGAAAACTTGACAGTTGCTGGCACATCAACGCTTTCAGCATCGAATCTGTTTGTCGCGTCCAGGACAGATTTCTCTGATAGCGAGTCGATGGTCGAATCAATTTCGAGCATGACATCCACGGTGCAGGTTGGTTTCTTGTACATCACTAACACCGTAACTGTAACCCTTGTTTCTTTACTATAGAACGTAACATTTACTAACTCCACTTCTTTAGCTTTGATGTACTATTTATGCAACTAACAGCACGTTTAGCCACTAGTATATTACCTCTGTTTTATTGTGCCTGAATTTTCTCACACTGACAGTGTTTTTACAAAGCTTATATCAACTCACTCTGTCTGTCTGTCTGGCCAAAAGTGTGTACACGTTATTTCTCCGACATCCAATCTCGGATCAAGCTGAAATTTTGCAAAATTTATTTCTATTACCTCACAACACACGAATCAATTTAAACAATTAACCAATAGGGTTTGTTGGACTAGTCCGTTTCGTTTCTTTGATTAAAAAGTATTGGGCCGGAAGTCGCTTTTTCCTTATATATCTTTGCATTTTTCAGTTCTCTCTTTAAATTAAAACTGACATTATTATGCTATAATTTTAAGTGTGCCTGCACAAAAATACGGGTAGTTGTGATCAAACCCGATAGAGGCTATAAAAAGAAAAGACCTGAAACTAGCGCGTAAAACTACACATTTACAGTACTTTATTTGATGAGTATTTTACTCAAGATCTGTGTTGTTTTTTTAGGATTAGCTTATTTCAAGTACCCGGCATTTTCCGATACACAATTTCATACACAAAATAATTGTTAAAAAAATTGTAGTGATTTTAAACTTTAAATGATTACTTAAAAAGGTGTTACTCTAATCAATTTTGAATATTATTTTGTTATGAAAGTCACTGTCTATTTTGTGTCTGTTCTAGTTTCTTAAATTTTTTTGTGTAAAGGGGTCGTTTTTCTCCTAATGGGTATACCTGATTTCTCCAAGCAGCCTTTGTAAAATATTGGTCCTAAATAATGCTATGTTCATAAGCGAAAAATCACAAGGCTGCATTATGATAAATGTACGTGTTAGTTCAATATATTTTATATTACTAGGTAACTAAAAATAACTGTATAAATAGACGTAAGTTTCATTTTTTTCTGTTAGACAAAGTCATAATGCAAATTTTTGTTTATATCCTAATTCTAAAAAGGAATAATAATAGAATTATACAGTAAAAATAATCACTAAGTTTTTTTTTAATAGTTTTGAAAGTCTAACTGATAAGATTACAAAGAGAGTTTGTGTTTTTGCAGATGTACACAAGCTACACTATGAGTCAGTCCATCTCTTCTAATTGTTTAGAAATGAGTGTAAAAATGTAGGCTTCGATATTTTTAGCCTGAATTTAAGAAGTTACAAACTTCAAACAACTCTTCCATAAAACTTTGTATTTAAAAAATAAATTTATCCAATGCTCAAAATCCTGCTTGTATACTTAGGCCCTATTTAAATCGATCCGGTATCAATGTATTAAGTAGCAATAACCCAGCAAAAAAAATTAAATGAAAGAAGATTGAGATATACATATATGTTTTTGTGACGGTACGCACCGGTACGGGGTACCGGCACCTTTTTTCAATGTCGGGAAAAATGATTACTTTTCTTGTAATTCAACGTTAATTGTTAATTTATTATTAGTTGAAAGTTAGGCAATCTATCACAGAGTAGGCTGGAGCCTCTTTTTTATTTTTACAAAAAAAAGCACTTTATATACTTTCAGCCGACATGCCGTATTATTAACAACACCTATATGTGAACTTCTCAATCATCTAGTCTTAGACTGTCATTATTTTAGACAAGATTTAAGTAGAGTCTAGACCTTGATCTAGTAGGCCTATTACTACAAAAAAAAAATAAAAAAATCAGTCATTATAAACATCATTCGCAATTTTATTATTAGGTCTAGGCATTGAAAAGTAAATCTATTTATAAGCTATAATAGATCTAAGTCTAAGTACTAACTTATTAAATAAGTCATTATAAGTAGAAGTATTATAATGAATATTGCATAGATCTAGATTGACTAGATTATAGATAGATCTATAGATAGATCTCTAGTCTAGTAGATTAAGTATAGAGTATAGTAAACATATTACAGTATTATTAAATCTATGTCCTATGTCTATATCTAATAATCTAATAATTAAAAAACTTTAGTCTTTATTAATATCTAGACATTTTTTAAAATAAAAACTGACTATAGGCATAGCATAGGCTAGACTCGGCAATCTAGTCTCAAGATAGAATCTATACTATTACTAGCTAATAGCGTTGCACAAGAAACAAACCTGGGTTTTTCTAAACTCTAATACTTGGTATGTAATAGTAAAACAGCACCTACCTAAATAAATCGTGACTAGAAATCAAAAACCTATATTTATTGTAGTATATATAGGTCTGTGGTTATATTTTATATAGCCTTCGTAACTTCTTCTATAGAGAAATGACTTTTGTAATTTCTTTTACTGAAAATTGGGCTATTCGCGTCTGACACAAATATAATTTTTATGTTCAGCAACAAACCCTATTAGTTAATTAACTATTGGTAAAAATATTATTTTTGTTTTGTATCTCAAACAAGGGAAAGAATTAGTAATTGACTGAATTGGTGGTACAGGCTGAATTAGCCCCTTTATAGATTGTCGTCTGAGGCTTAGTGAACACAAACATGAAATAGAAACAATAGATAGCTATACATTCTTCCATGTTCATAGACTCTTCGCTAGTAGAGTGGTTGCTAGTAGAGTTGGCTGAAGCCTTAGAAGGCTCTAGCGGGCTAGCCCATGAGTTCGAATTTAGGTCATTCCCTTTAAAAAAATACATTTAAAAAGCGATCACCCAGATACCCCGCTCTTTCTCCACCCCCCCCCCCACCCCTTTCCAACTGGTCCAGATAAATGATAGGATCATAGCGTATTGAGAAAGCTAAATGCATGAAATAGCGCTTAACAAAAACAATTGGTAAAAAATATTTCTAATCACACAGATTTATTATTACTGGTATAGATCTATTGCAGATATAATTACATGACTGATCCAAACTAATTGATTCACTATATATAAGCTTTGTCTTTAAAAAAGGTATTTTTTTTAAATTTTGTTTTATAAATGCTTTTCTTTGTCTAGATCTGTAACAAATTTAATTACATGACTGATCCAAACTAATTGATACAAGTACGCTTAAGTATTGTATCCTCCTATCTTGATCTAGATGTTTCTAATTTATACTTGTGGGAACCAATTATCTCGCTCTAATCATGTATGATAATTATCTCCCTCTTATTTTTTTTTGGGTGTGTCTGCATTAAATCCCACTGATTGCTTTGTTTTTCAATCATCTCACTTACGTACTTGTGACCTACATAACTTAACAAACGCTCAAACTTTGAATGGTTCGGAATGCATAAGCTCTATTTTGTTTTCCATTAAAATAATGTACTTTTTTTTTACGTGAAGTCAACTAATTACATTTCTGAGTTTTCACCCAACACTTATTTCGATGTTTTGTTCATCAGTCACTGCATACAACACGACCTCATTTTTTTAAAGCGAATTTACAAGTATAAATGTATTATTTTCCAAGCATTAGTTGACTGTATATACATTTTTTTCTTTTGTTATTAACGACGTGAAGTTTTGAAATAATGAAAAGTTACACTGACATTCTATTTTTATAATCTACGTATCGTACATCCAAAGTTTCGGATAGCAACTATTTCTCACAAACCTAGGCAGAAGAAATTTTATTATCCGATTAACTAGATTGCCATGTCCAATTATAACTCGACATGTCTACATCTATGATTGAAATGTGATCTTCAATGCAATGATGAATTGGACCAATCAGCTTATTCTACATTGGACTTTCTTATATTTAATTCTACACTGTCCGTTAATTAATTCTGAAATCGGTTGACTTCCTTTGAAAGTTAGACATTTACCTTTATTGTTAATGCAAACTCATTCGCCAAGAGACTCTGCCCACTAAGATAGACTATTTACACTTCAGAAGTTTAACACAGGATCCGATTTACTCGACACTATTTTCAACCACTGATAGATATCAGGGACAAGCCGATCACACTCATGACAGGACTCATTGATTTCTTAGTTGATAATTTATAGCTCAGCTGTTGAGACTTTGTTTTGTCAAGCTGGGGTTTTATTACAGCCGTGTTCACCAGCACCACGCTAAGGACTACGCCCCACGTTACACCAGTCGTACGCCAGCTTTGATCCTGTGACCGACGGTCATGTGAATCTTACCACGACATGCCAAACTGGCCAACAGGATGCCATATTTATCACCGCCCGTGTCGAGCCTTTGCAAACACCTCGAGGCAGTACGCTAATCCCTGCAGTTTCCGGAGAAAATTGACCAGGTTTTTGGGCATCACTAGAGCATGCACCACCAAACTTAGTCGTGACTTAGGAGGTGTGTTGGAAGAATCGTTACTACACAACAGAAACATTAACAACAATGAGTTTAAAACATTGTAATCACGGATAAAAGAACATCGATTTGTTTCTCAACACATTTTGTAAACAGAATTTTTGTGTTTTCTGTAATTCCCTCTGAAATGAGGGATTTGTATATGACTTAATGATTGTATAGATTCAGAAAGTCGTGCTAAAAATGGGATTACTGAGCTATTCATACCACAAACTGATACAAAAGAACTCTTAGTAACTAAAGTTGTAAAAAAAATGACCAAATCTTATCAATTGAATTTAAAAAAAATTGCTGACCGAGTTTCAATAGAGACTTAACACTAACCGACAGTACATAGAGAGTAGCATCAGTTGAATTGGATACATTGCGACCTTTGCTTTAGATGCCACAATATCTTCTAATACGCCTCAGAGTCTTTCATGCTCTTGTAATCAACAAAGGATAACTTTTTTTTGTACAATCTTTACATTCATTCGATGAACCACCAAGAAGTTCTCATAACGTTATTGATAGGAACAGAGAGAAACACAAATGACTTTTTCCCCCTGCAACAGATCTCAGAAAGTAACGTACATTCAGTGTATATTCATTGTCGACTGGACAACTGCTTGACTCACACTCTAGACTAGAAGCTTCAAACTAGCTTCAGTATTAATATTTCCTTTTACCTACTCCAACAGTCTGAACAAACACATTGGAACCTAAAATGGTGGACAATTTACAAATCTGTCTTCAATTGGTAGCAAAATAATGAATCTGACGGTACAGTTATTAATCGACTTTCAGTTACCAAATACTTTCAGTTAGCCGAATTCTTGTCCACTATCTTATTACTTTATCCATGAGTTCTTTACAAATAATTAAGTCAACTTCGTTTTCTTGTCCACTCAGGTTCCTTTCCTCTGTATCAGAGCTTTTCGAATTTATGCCATTCTCTATATCGGAGTCTACGTCCGTTTCTTTGTTAACTATCACATGTTCTAAGGAAATCTACATGAAGCTTAAAGCCATTGTTCTCTTCAATGACATCCTAACCAAGGCTTTCAGATTCATGTATTAATGTCTTCCTTTGCCTTGAATAGAATTAGCCCACATCGAGTTCTTTTATTTCCTTAAGGTCATACATATATTTACAACATTGTCAGTTCTGATCTATATCAAGTAGACCTACCATCTTTATCAAACAGTTTAGTAACATCAGGTCTATATCAAGTACCATCTATATCAGACACTTAAGTAACATCAAGTCTATATATCTAGTACCATCTGTTTAGTCTCAAATACTTAAATATCAGTTCTATCAAGTACCATCAGTATAGACTCAAAACACTTATATGATATCAGTTCTATCAAGTACCATCTGTATAGACTCAAAACACTTTAATGATATCAGTTCTATCTAGTACATATGTATAGCTTACAACAAACTTAAAAAAAAAAAACTACCTTGACCGAGTCGACAGATCTTGATTTATATCCCTTTTCAGACTTGTTTTCCTGAATTTTAAGTTTAGTTCTTTTTTTTTTTTCTAATGAACATGTGACTTGTATTCTGATAACTCAAGTTTTCTCAAAGTCTGACAAGTTTGTATGTAATCACAGATCTTTACACATTGTTACACAACTCGGTAGAAATACTGACATCTTAAAGCTTGACAAGTTTGTTTGTAATCACGGACCTTTCGACAGTGTTAAACAAGTCGGTAGAAATACTGACATCTCAAAGCATGTTTTCTTTGGCTACTAGGAGCTTTTCTATGCCTCATGTAGCAAGTGACAAATCTTTCTTTCCAGCTTTGGCTTTAGTTTGTAGCTTGCTCAATTCTTTCCTTTTCTTTGACAGCATCGTCACCCACACACCAGAGGCACCTATATTTTCTCTTCACTATATCTCTCGTATAGTTAAAAACTTATTAACTGATGATAACTTTGTCAAATCTTCTCTTCTCACAATGGAATATTTGGAAGAAAACTAACCTAATTACTGATGGATACGAAGTCCATATCTTCTATCATATGCATCCGTTTTAAGAAATAGATATCTGCAATTCTTATTTTCAACTTATCAGCGGTAAGCAGTCTGCTGAATAATTCCAATTCCGTCCTTGATCTTGCCTACCTATGCTTACCTTTTATTTATCTGGTTTGCATCGATTGCCATCATATCCCACAATTCACAGATCAGCTCCTTACATTCAAACACATTCAACCATCAAACGTCTGCTCATAACACCCGCAATCTTGTTTCCTATCTTTTTTCATCTTTCATCATGATATCAAGTGCTTATATGTGGTTGATACACTATATATGCAGCAAAATCCTATTTTTTTAGCACCATGTTTGTAAGTCTAGACACTTGTAGCCCTGTCTTCTGCCTGATAACCTGCTTAATCTGCTTTTATTGTGTAGCACTGGTTGTGAGATTTTAAAGTTTTATATTTGATTTTTACCAAAATAAAATTTCAACATTTCAGTTTTTTTTCTTTTAAAAATTCTGCAACTTAGTTACTTAAAAATTTGAGAAACAAGCTTCCCAATAGTTCAATATTAATTTACCATGAGTTGCAATATGCCTGTTTGCTTGTAAGCATTCACATAAAACTAGACTATTCACATGCATATTATTGACATTTATTAGACTTTTATTGCTAACTTCTAATATCTGTCTTACATGTAATGTTCTCTCTTTCTCTCTCTATCTTTATATATATATATAATATTTATTTATATGCTTTTAAATGCCATGTTTTCTTTTTATTAGTAAACATTGTTTTTCTATTTTTAATTAATACATTTACACTTCATTGATTTTACATGATTAAAAAAAGTGCATTTATCATTTACAATTGTTATTTAACAAATCTCAATGTGTTAACATACAAAATTTTTTCCCCTGAAAATAAAAATGTAGAGTATCAAAAATAAAATTCTCCCTCTCATTTATAAATACTTAAACTACTCTACTCAAATACTTCAACTATGCCACTATAGTCTGTAGTTCAAAGATGCACTGACAGGTAAGGTGTAAGAGTGATTCAACTGTCTCATTTATTCTTGCTTGGCACTCTTTGAACAGTTGCAATAGATACAATATTATTTTTAGAAAAAAACAACAAAAAAACAAAAAATGTTTTCCCCTAACCCTAAATAAGACTTGATAAATTACATTTTTGCTTTTTTGTATGACACATTTGCATTGAAATTCTATTTGGTTTCTAATGTTTATTAGTAGGCCCTTTTAAAGAAAAGGAGATGCTTTGAAATTGTTTTCAATTATCACAATTTTTTCTGGCATTTTTAACAGCTGGGAAATTGACTAATGCAAAACAACAAGTAAAAGAAGATTAGGCTTTTGATTGTTTTCAGGATTCATACTTAGTGGACTAATTGGTGGACTTAGAGGAGTTTTAGTTCCCATAAATGTTTTGACTTGTTTTCAACTTTAACCTTAAAGCCCATATGGTTTTGTATTTTTTTAAAGCGTTTTTGTCCCTTTCTTTTGTTTTCTTTTATCTTCAAGGGGGCACACAAAGTTTTCAAGTTGAGAAATTTCTTTTGGTTTAAATTTAAGGCAATAATTATAGAATAAATTTTGTTATAAGAATAAAAAAATTGTTTTGTTTGATAACAAATTTTATTAATTGTTGTAGCTTGGTATCACATATTTAAATTTTAAAAAAACTCTAATTAGGTTTAGAAGAAGTGAGACATGACTCTTACACTTTCTTGATTTTCTCTGGAAGTTCAAATTACTTTTAACATACATTTTTTTATTCAGTTGATTAAATTATTTTGATCTATTTTTCTCCTTTAAAAAAATATTATTAATTTGTTTATTCTCTCCACTTCTAGTCTTCAAATGTTATTAACATTGAGAGCCATTTGAAACCAAATTTATTTATCTTTGAATTATAATATTTTATTTTTTTATTACATAATCTGAAACTTTCTCTTTTCATTTTTTTTCAGTTCGTTTCCACTATGGCTGAATACAGTTTAACAACCTCTATGGTATCAGTTTTGTCTGTTGAAACTGTTTTAACCTCAATGCAACCACATCAGTCAGAGATAACCTTGTCTTATAATGATACAGACAGCTCCATCATCTCATGGAGTGCTAGTAAAGAGATACCATTGGAATCATCACATTTTCTGGAGTCATCATACATAAGTGATAGGGCATCCTCAAACATAAGTGATTTGACATCATACATAAGTGATATGGCATCCTACACAAGTGATATGACATCATACATAAGTGATAGGGCTTCCTCAAACATAAGTGATATGACATCATCATACATAAGTGATATGACATCATACACAAGTGATATGACATCATACACAAGTGATATGACATCATACACAAGTGATATGACACCATACATAAGTGATTGGGCATCCTCAAACATAAGTGATTGGGCATCCTCAAACATAAGTGATATGACATCATCATACATAAGTGATATGGCATCATACACAAGTGATATGACATCATACATAAGTGATATGACATCATACATAAGTGATATGACATCATCATATATAAGTGATATGACATCAGCATACATAAGTGATATGACATCATACACAACTGATATGACATCATACACAAGTAATATGACATCATACACAAGTGATATCATATCATACATAAGTGATAGGACATCCTCAAACATAAGTGATATGACATCAGCATACATAAGTGATATGACATCGCATACTTTCAATGATTTGTCATCATTAGTCTCATCACCTTTCCCAGAAGGCACAAGCGCTTTCACAGAATACATAACATTCCACATCTCAACTGACACAAGTTCTGTGACAATGTCTGACATCACACTATCTACATCACTGACATCTGATTACTTCAGCTCTTTGAATACTTCATCTGTCTCCTTGTACCCAACTGTTCAGGATTCATCCTATTATACCTTGTCAGAAGTATCTACTAGCAAGTCTTTGTTCCCTGACTTACTGACATCTAGCTTCACTATTCAATCAATTTGGCCTTCTGTCAATTGGACAGACACGTCAGTGGGCAGCATGTCTTCATCCTTAAGTGATATAACACTAACCTTCAGTAACAGTATATCAGTAAGTGGATTTGTTTTGATTTCTACTTAGACCTATTTTGTCTTTTTATGCAAATGTAATTTTTTTTTAGGGGTTTATAGAAAGTTCTATATGTCTCTATTGCAATAGCTTTAATCTTAATGCTAACAAAATCATTCTTAAAAAAAATGAAATTCCCTTCAAGACTTAAGATACCATACATAGGCATGCATGGCTTTTATGTGCTTACGGGGTTAAGCATAGGTCCTCCATGCCATTTGTTGTTTATGGCAGATAGTTCTCTTCACAGTCTCCTCCCAGCTGGTGCCCATGGACTTTTAGTCTTTCAACAAGGTGAGATGCCATGTTAAACATGGATGGCCTTTCTTTGGCTTTCCTCTGTTCAGATTCCAAGCTATGGATAACTTTGGTAAGGGCTTTGATCTTGTCTAAGGATATTTCCTGCAAATCTCAAAGTACTCTTGGTCACCAGTTCACTGAGGGGCAAGTACCAATGTGGGAAAGGATTTCTCTATTGGTGACATGGTCTTGGTAGGTTATTCCTAGGATTCTCATTCTCATCTGAGACACCTCTTTTCAACCTTTTTCAATGACTTCCACCTCTTGTACGTGGCCTTTGGGACAATGATTGTATTGTGGAGGTGGATCTTTGGGTTTTATGTCACCTAAATGTTAACATTGTCTGTTGACTTGAACATTGTTGGCTAGTGGCTAGACATATTGTCTTATTCTAGTGCTCTTAGCAATTTTATTTTTATTTATATTTTATTTGATATCATTTTCTTTTTAGGAATCCTTGAACTGGTCCATTTCTACTGGAGGATTTATTGAACCAACACTGACATATACAGATTCCATTAGTACCACAGAAGTAGTCATTCAGAATAGCTCTTCTTTGCTAATTGTCACCTCAGTTACATCAGAGTTCACATTGTCCCCAACAACTTTGTCCTCTGTTCTGCCCAGCTCATCTATTATACCAACTGTACCCCCAACCACAGGACCAACAGTGCCTAATATAGAGAACAGCAAGAACAAGACAGAATTTTGGGTTGTCACAAGTAAGTCTAGTTTTCATGATGGAGACCATTATAGAATATTACCAACATTTAATTTGTCTGGGTGACCTAAATTATATCTTTATATCTGTAAGTTCATAATGGTATACACATTTTTGAAAAATTTGATTCCTTCCTGTTTCAGTTGCATTTAAAATCCTTTTTTAGCATTTGTAATGGAAGAGTTTGTTTTTTTCAAACTTATGACTTGTTTATGATGCAATGTTAAATACTTATTCTTCTCAAAGACATCCATCATCTAAATTTTGTTATTCATTTGTATGTAGAGAGAGTGTTCAAAAATTTTAAACAAAAGCATTTGTGGTGTTTAAAGGGAGATAACACCTAGAATAAGATAAGAAAAACTGTAAAATGTGTTGCTTTCATTTTAAATGCTATTTTCTAAAAAAGGGGATGAAATTATTATTGAAAAAGTTATATTTATTCTATTACAGGTTCAGTACAAACAACAGTTGTCTAAATATTGGCTTCCCTTGTATTATGTAAATATGGTGGAGCTGCATTGATCCTTGTGTCATTGTTTAGAACCAAATCTCATTTCTTTTGGCTTCACAATCATTTGGACTTCATTGTCAAACATGCTAATTAAAAAAAAAATCAATCTTTGATTACTCATTTCACTATCTTCAAGAATAATCTTTAATGTCTTTTAAAAAATATTTCATGCTGTTTCCCTTGTTTCTTCTACCATCCATAATGCACATCTTATAAAATATAGCCACTATAATAGTGATTAGCCAAAACTGTTTTAGATAAATATATATATACTAATAATCTGCCTCATCTGGAGTTTGTGCATTTGTCTTGCACAATGCAATTGAAAACATTAGCATTTTATGTCAAATGTAAATACCAATTGTGGCACTTGTAAATTGTGCTTCCAGTAAATCAGAAGCACAAGAATTTTTTAGATTTTTTGGGGATGCAATTTTGAAAGAGAATTGAGTTCATGTCCCAGTGCTAAAATACACAATAACTGCAACCGTAGATATGTGGCTGTCTAGTTGTGTTAATCTGAGTTCAAAGTTGCTTCTATTCCCCTGCCATCTTGCTGAAAGTTTGAGCTTGAACAAAATAATGTTCATTTCTGAAGGAAAGTTCAAAATGTAATTAAAACATTCAAAATGGAATGTACTGGTATATCACTAATTTATAAACAAATTTTTTTAGTATTTAAAGATGAAGTAGTATCAATGTTAACAAATGTGATTCTATTCTAAGACGGATTTATTTGTCCTTATTGGAAGTTTGTTGTGATTACAGGGACTCTTTTTTTTGTCCATTAAAAACCCAACTGACACAGCACATAATTCATTGAATTCACTGGATTAGAAAAACATTATCTTATCTTTTCTTATATAATACAAACGTTACTTCAAAAAAGATGATTACTTCCTAAGCGTCATGCATTTAGTCATGCATATTAACCAATGACCTAAATTCTGCTAAGTCATTGTATTGAAATCAAGTATATTTCAAACTGTCTGTGAGCCATGATGTATATTTTTAAACTTTTTTTTTCTGTATCTGAGATATTGTTACAGGTTTCACAAATAAATTAAAATTTAATTTTGTGTATAGAGTTCAAAGTCAGACCAAGTGTTGATATACAGGCTAGAGAATTCAAGAATGGCTTAGAGAAAGGACTGGCCAATGCTTATGCTCTCTCAAAAATAAGAAACGAGGAGAAAATTAATGGCACTTATGTCCCTTTGAAAAAGAGAAAAAGAGCTTCAGTATCAGACATGGATAACACAGTTCAAGTTGAGGTAACTCTTTTTTTTTTTTTTTCACCTCAGAATGATTGCATTTGTATTTATTTACATTGTACATCAAATAAACAAACATATTGAAGTGTAAAGCCAAATACAGTTAATTAAAACATTAATTTGTTCTAAATTAGCTTAACCTTTACAGTTTAGGGACACATATAGTAAACATGTTGTTGCGGCCACTAGTGTGTCTAGCACAACAATGAAATAACTACCTTGGCTAGATTCCCAAACATCCTAAAATACACTGGCACGACATGGCCTAAATTGTGCTAATGTGCCTAAACTCAAACTTAAACCCTAAAATACATATTAATAATTTGCCTAAACCAGTTAGCTTCATGCAGGCGGTGCTTGTTATCATTGGCTTGCTACACATCTAGGAGAAGGAAATCTGAAACCTCTGTTGTCTTGCGAAAGGCTTTAGGAGTCAAGCTTGAAGAAAAATCAGAAGCCGTTACCCATAGGCAGTTTAAAGCACACATTGGTACACCCTGGCAAAACCTGCAACGTCGCTGATCCTCAACTGTATCAACACCTGCCGTTTGTTTGGACATACCAACTGTTTGTAGAGGAAGGAGCTGCTGTGTGGGCAATATTGTTCAGGCCATATCTAATGTCTAGGCTTTTCTATCATTTCTATGAGATCATTTATTGTTACATTGTGACTGAAGAAACCATATAATAAATATTAAGTAAAAGATAATGAAGAATGAAACATAGACCAAGTTTCAACCTGATTCTTAAAATAGCATCCCATAATTCACAAGCATTGAAAACTTGAGACTCCTTTGTTTGTAAGCAGTGTGACTTATCATTCAGATTTTCATTTAGAGCATTCTTTTATTGAAAATATTACATATGTTTATCTTTTTGGTCTGATCAGATTGTCTCCCTTACAAGACCTGACACATTGACAGTTGATGCCACCTATGTTGTCCAGGAAAATGGCCAAATAGTTCCAGCTCAGCAAGTTTCAGACCAACTAAATCTTTTGTCCAGTCAAGAGATGGCTATACAGACAGGTCAAGTGGTTACCCAGACTGCTCAACGTGAGCTATTTTTCATCTTGTATTAAATGTTTTGATAAATTACATTATTTTAACAGGGTTTTTCAAAATGCAAAGTCATTAGCTTTTGTTTTTGTAATCTTCAGTTTCCCACAGGTTATCATTACACTATGTCAAGCTTTTTGTTTCATTTGACTTATTGGGCCTGGTACAAGAGGAAACAAATATACTTGTGTTCCTAGCATTGTGTTGTTACAACATTAAAAATACTTCTTGAAGTAAGATCTGATCAATCTTGAGAGTGGTTTGACTTAAATAAAGCACATTTTAATTACATGTTCTGTCCTTGATTATCACCTTAAATAACTCCCATGTGCTTCCCCTTGAGTAACACACTTGGTAGCTCTCAGTGCTTTGAAATGTACTAAGGTACTAACTGTGTTTTAAGTACATGTAGTTTATATTTTGTTGGGAGATAAATTAACTATTTAATTCTTTGGCTACTTTAATTTTTCTTTTTTTTTTTATTCCTACTATCATCCTACTGATGCACTCTTTAGTCATGATGGCTTTCTTTATGCTTGCGAATCTCTGACTCTGAATGCAGAATCAGAGAGGAATATACTAGCCATGGAATTGAGATGTTACAGAAAGATTCATGGCATCACATACAAAAGTCTCATTACAAACATAGAAATATGAAACAGGATCACTATGGCAATTGGACCTCAGGATGACCTTCTGACCACTGTCCAAAGTACAAGAGTCTATGGCCATATAAAGTTTTTATGTAGGGAACAGTACCAACAAAAGGATGTTAAGGCAGACAGAGGAAGCCATGGGAGAACACTCTGAAGGAATGGATGAGCTTGTCTATATAAATGACTCTAACACTGGAAAAAGATGGAGAGGAAAGGAGAGAGAAGGTTGTCAGATCATATTTGGTGCCCCAACAGTCCTACATACTAAGGGACAGGGTGAAGATGAAGGACTATCATAATTTAAAAGATTAGATTTGATTTAAGTCAGTCATCTATTGTTTTTTTTAATCAATTCATTAGAGATTTTTTTAGGTGTAAATTTGAACCGGATAGGTTACTTATCAGGCTACTTCAACTCAGCTGAATAAATGCAGAAAAAGACCTGGCAGTACACTAATGCATAAACATTGTGTATATTTAGAGATTTTTATAGCTTTTCCCTTGGGCTCAATCATTGAAAATTTTGCTGGAGATGTCATTAAGATTTAAGCTGGAACCATAAAACATTAAATCTGATTATTTCTTTTACCATGGTTCTGTTAATTATTATACCAAAGCGGAATTTGTGAGGCCAAACAGAACAGAGAGTCCCATTCAGAAGGAAGTAGACTTACAAAGGATGGTTCATAAATATATTTTAACTGACTCACTGAAATCAAGGCAAGTGACAAACAATGGTCACTAAAGCATTCTATGTAGGATAACAAGATTAAAAAAAGAAACCAATTTTAAATGTCCAATCACCACTGGACAATATTAAATGTATTTCTGTGTTTGATGTTCACAGCCTACATAACAGCAGCCAGCAGTGAAGACAACACCAAGTGGATTATATTAGGAAGTGTGCTTGGTGGTGTGCTGGTCCTGGCTATTTTCTTCTTCATCTTATGCTGTTGCTGTGGGCGTTGCTGTCAAGCCAAAGGGAAAGACAACCAAGTAGCCATGGAGGCAGTGAAGGTAGTCTACATTTCTTTGGTTATCTCTCTTTGTTCCTCTTGCTGTCAATCAAAACAGTCTGGTAATGTATCCCACTAAAAGAACAACAATAAATAAACAATAGAATTATATGAAACTACATAGACATACATGACATAATTGTATTTAAAATGTGTCCTCCTATGTGTAAACATGATCCTTTTTATCAGACGAAGGCAGCATGTCAGCACAATAGTAGGCCTACAATAGCCACCAACCACATTGTAAAGATCTAAAGTATCTCTTCAAATCTCTTACATATAAGCCTTTTCACTTATTACCATATGAACTGAACATATTTTGTATTGGACCCACATAAGTTAGGGGACTTCTTGCTAAGATTAAACATTTGACTTGAACATTTTAATGACATTTAGAAAACTTTTGTGTCCTTTGTGTTGCCTACTACCTGGGACTAAATGTTTAGAAGACTTTTAATTTTTTTTGAACTAAATAAGCATGACAAATAGGTTACAGTGCGAAGAAAGATTTTTAAAATTCTTCTTTTTATCAATTGTTATGATGGTTTTATGACACTACGCCAATAGTTAAAGGCTATTTCTAGGCCTATAGGCCTACACATTACATATTTATAAATGCAGCACTAGATGCCAAATTTTAATAAGAGCAGATGGTGATTTTCTCTCAATAAAATTGTTGTCACTTTTGCTGCTTTTATATAATAGGTTTTGTGTATTTATCACTAATTCTTTCAGCACTTAGTTTCAAATTCGTATATATATGTCTAGTCCTACTAGACTTTTACAATAGAACAATGCACTAGTCCAGTAGAACACCACTATATCCTGTCTTTACTTTAATCAGTAATTGTATACATAAAAGGGAATTTTTAAGTTCTTAAGGAAGTTCTTTGTGAAGGCATTCAGTAAGTTCTTAGAAATTGTGTTTTCAAATAAGTACTTAGCTTCTCATCAGTGGAAATGTCATTTGGTCATTGTGTGGGCCACATGACCATTTTAACTGCTTGTCACAGTAAAAGATGACTTAAGCTCATGGACATTTTGAAAGGAACAACATATGGGCTTCACATGCTACATTTATATATATAGCTCCTCCTTGTGGTCGAAGATGTGCACATTTCTCATATCCTGTGGACTCGAAGATGACTGTAAAGTCCATACCTCGTTTTAAAAAGCCGGCCGCATACGTGGCATGGGTAGATTTGGTCAGTTGCAAATAGACCTGCTTCTTCTCTCAGCTTTTTGTTGGTTCGGCGACCTTTCACCCTGGCCACTCTTCTTGCTTCAAATCTCGAGACTCCGAGACTAACAGCTTCACCCCATGAGCGATCAAGAGCTAGTGCTTCCCAGCTGTGAAAGTCAATATCGCAATCCTTGAAGGAGCTCTTGAGAGTGTCTATATACCGCTTGTATTGACCTCACCTGGAGCGCTTTCCCGCACACATCTCCCCGTATAGAAGTCGTTTGGGAAGGCGATAGTCTGGCTACATGTCCTGCCCATCGACGTTGGGACCTTTTTACTGTCGCATTGATACTGTTCATGTTGGACAGCTCGATTTCTGTGTCTGGTATGTCTGGCCCTCTTAAAGAATGTCTGGTTCTGTGACAGATTTATTTGGAGGAGGTATCTTTCGCACAGAAAGCATTGGAGTTGGTATACGATACCGATGCAAGTTTATTCAACGCCCAAAGGCTCAAGGCAAGGACCAAGGTAAACTACAACTGCATCAGAGACCTGCTATTCGCAGATGACTGTGCCCTAAATGTTTCAAACGAAGAAGAGCCTGTCCCTCTTCGCCAACGCCTGCATAAACTTTGGCTTCACCATAAATGTAAAAAAGACAGAAGTGCTGCACCAACCTCCTCCAAATAAATCTGTCACAGGCTACAATTAGTCAACATGAATTATGGTGATACAAATCAATGAGTAACACAGGTAAACCAGCACAGCTGCTGATCTGGGGGTATTGGATTTCATGAGTAGCATACGTCTTGTGAAATCTCTGACTGCCATCAACCATTTAGTCTTCTGTTATCTTCAAAAGCTTATGTCACAATCCTAATATCACATAGGCCTAAATGCAAATCAAATATTGAGGGAAGCCAAAAATAAAAAGATTTAGCCCCACTCATAAAATATTTAGGCCCTACATATATTAACTACTGCTTTGAACAGTAAATGTAAATCAATAGTAGCACTAACGAAGTTAATGAACATAGTAGACCACGTAGGGCATTTCTTTGTCTTCATTTATTTTGATTCTATTATCATTACATTTTACTACATTGGCTTCTATTTATCTATTGTCTAATGGCTGTGATGGTTGTCGATTTGGATGGGTCAATACAGTATTACGCTAGCTTCCCGCTCGCCGTTTAGATGGAAGTTTAGAAAATAAAGATGTGGCTTCATCTTCTAGAAAGATCGCAAAATGTTCTAAGACAAAACAAATGCTAGACTAAGGTTATTGGCCTATGTATAGTGTAGTGTATAGTACCATCGCATTGACCAAATATAGTGTATAGTACCATTACATTGACCAAAATAATGTATAGTATCATCATATTGATCAAAAATAGTGTAGGCCTATGTATATAAGTACCAACACATTGACCAAACATAGTGCATAGTAGGCCTACCATTACATTGACCAAACGTAGTGTATAGTACCATGATACTACCATCACATTGACCAAAAATAGTGTTTAGTACCATTACATTGACTAAAAATAGTGTAAAAATAACTCAAATTAGGCTGAGAGGTCTATGGCGTGTTTTGAAAAGATTAGTGTATACTAATTTCAAGACTTAGCTGTATCAGTATAATGTTTATTTCTGAAGGAATATCTTCAACTTACTTTGGTTTTATTGGTTGTACAAAATTAGCCCTGTTAGTTAGGCCTACTAACTTAAGTCATACAGAACAAAACAGAGTACGTATGTCACGGGCGGCTTTACTCTTATGCAGGCCCTAGGGCTGGGCAAGAAAACATTCGGCGGCCAGACCGCCGCCTATGTCAGTTGGAATCTTAATCATAGCAAATAATGTGACCAGCAACTATAGAGGGGCTACACTTGTGCAGGAACACATTTTAAATATACCTATATTTCTAGGGTCGCCCAGGTTGAGTATGTAGACTATTATAAGTACGGTTACATTTCTACCGCGTATTTTGGCCATACTTAAAAGCAGACCAACTGCTTAGTCGGCGCAGAATTTGAACTTAATCCAGATCTTTAGTTGATTTTTTTATTTAAAGTTGACGCCGATCACTACTAACGTAACAAAATCAATGTTCGTACTGCAATCGTCTGGTGTTCTAAAAAAATCGATTAATCGATAATGTTAGAGAGTTTAGACTTGTTGAATGAGAACATTCGTGTGAACATGCTAGACACTCAGACAGTTTTAATTATTTATTATTGAAGATGCCAGAAACGTGACCAGAGTGTTATTCCCAATGTGAAAAATAATTTAATTATTGCTCAAATAAAATTGCGAATTAACATAAGCAGTTACTAAGACGAGTTATGTAAATAAATAAACCTACCGTGTTTACGTTACATTTCGTGTCTTCTGAATTATTGATTCGAATAATAAAAAGAAAAAAAGCTTTAAATCTATGTATAGATCTAAACAAATATACTATAGAGTCTAGATCTAGATCTTATAGAATAAAATAGATCTATAAATATATACTAGATCCTAAAAGTAGGGTTGATTTTAAAATGCGTGATCTAGAATCTATAATATAGATCTGTGTTATATCTAAAATCTAAATTATTCTAATCTTAGATTTTTAAAAATCTTGATCTACATTAGAGTATTAGTCTTATTAGAGTTCATTAGACTTGATTATATTTTTAGAGTTTCAGTTTAGTGTAGTTCTAGATAAGTTATTATAGATCTAAATCTAATTAAAGTAATTATATATCTATTATCTAGATTGATTTCTAGTCAATCACATTTAGTACACTTTTAATTACAATACTTATACTAGCTTGACTAGATTTCTAGATCATATCTAGTCTAGTAGGCCTTGTCTGTAGTCTAGTCAAATCTGTGTTTATATATATTTATATATCTGGGTCTATTTAGATTAGCAAAAGCATATAGAAATCTAGATCTATAGCTAGCTGATAGCTTTTACTTAAATTAGTGAGCCGGCGTGTTGACTGTTGATCTTACCTTTTTCTATATACTATAGTAGAGACTATAAGTCTAAATCTAGATTCTAGATATAGATATCTATGTGCACCTTGTTGCTCTAGAGCTTAGGATAACTTGTTAAATTCTTATGGAGCTAACTATCAGTGTCTGCTAAAAAAAATACTAAGAGTATGTAGAATAAGTTAAGTTAACTTTCACTTGCATCCCAATTAGATAGCTAGATCATGCCTAGAATTGATTCTACATATACATTTTCTACAATTGTGAATGACAATCATTATTAAAAGAACTTGAATAGTTGACAGTTTATATTGGACAAATAATGTCTTGCCGTGGAAATAAAACTGTTCAGGTGAAAGAGCAGTCTGTACCAGCCACTGCACCCTCTACAGCTGCTACCACTACTACCACATCTTCAACCTCAGCCACTAAAGTTAAAGAAACTACTGTCCTAGATAAAGAAACTAAACCATCACTGATGAAGTCATCAGAAGAGAATAAAGAAAATACCAGTTCTAAGAATAAACAGAAATCTGCAGGTCTGTGTGGAGGAAACAGAAATGAAGTCAGGCATGATGTCCTTACACCAGTCCCTCCTACACTAAATGTAGGAACTGTTGGAGGGCAGAAAGGAGTAGAGAATATAACTTCTACTGGTGACACTAGTAACAGTAAAAGGGCAGATGATACACACACACAAAAAGCTAAAGTCTCTGAAGTTTTGACAAAACAATCTAGCCAGACTGACAGAGCTGTAGATTTAAAAGCAAAACAATTGTATGATGGTAAAAAAGTTGAAGAAAGGAACCAGGTTGAAAAAGCAAAACTTGTCAAAACAAAGTCTGGTAAAGGTGGCAGTAAAAATGTTCAAGTCCAAGAAAAAAAAGTCACTTCGATTGAAAACAAACAAATTGTTCTAACCAATGATAAAATTACAAAATCTTTGGCAATTAAAAATGAACAGATCAATGAAAAACTTGTTGAAAAAAAAATGAAAGTAAGTGAACTGGAGACTGAAATAAAAGATACTCATCAGTCACCTTCTAAACAGAGTAGTATAAACTTTAAGAAAATTGATATAGATGGAAACCCTTCTACTTCCATTGTTAGCAGCGATCAAATCATAGAAAATGATAAGATACCAAGAAAAACCAAAGGTGGACTCTGTTGGTCCTCCTCAAGTGTAAATGTCAAAGACAGTGTCTCGCAGAAACGTATGAGTGTAGAGTCACAAAAAACTAATGAAAATACAGTTAAAGTAAATAGAGTTAATGCAGAAAAAAACATAAACACAGGAAAAGAAACTGATTTAAAGAAGAGGAAAGAAAAACAAAAGAAAGTTGTTGAAGAGATAACTGAATTTGAAGAAGATTGTGATTCAGAGAATCAATTGACAGAATCTCTTCATGAATCTTTACCTCTGTCTAGAAAAACTAAAGCGTCTACCAAGAAAAAGGACAGAAAGGCAAGATAGTAAATTTTAGTTTGAAATATTTATGTTGCATTCTAAAAGCAAACAAAAACACTTTTGTTTTACATATAGACATACTGAGGTCTAAGACCTACAATTTTGTCATAAAAAGTTACTAACATTTGATTGATTTTGACATAGTTTCTGATAGTTTGTGTTTTTATTTTTTATTATTATTATATATATTATTCTACTCTCTCACAGTTCAGATTCTTTTTTTTTTTGGTTTCATTTTAAGATTCAACATTTTACCAGAAAGTTGCACATCAATTTGTTATTTTTCGTTTAATAATGTTTCACTTATTTCAGACTTATGTTAGTGATGAGCCTGCTGCTAGAAGAAAGTCTTTTGCATTTGCATCTAAAAAAGGCAAATATTCTGTATCCACTGAGAAGGAAGATGATGATCCACTCTATGCATCTATAAAGCCAAGCATGAAAGCAAACAAGAAAAAGTAAGTCATGATTAAAAATATAGCTAATAGCTAAATATTTTCTTGATTAAACAGACTAGTTGATTTAAATTCATGTTTAGTAAATAGAAAATGTGATGTACGATGTAACTCAGTGTTCATATTAAAAAGTAGTTTTGGCTGTCATTTTGGCTACCCTTTTTTTTTTTCCATCATTCTAATTTAAGAGATGCCAGCAGTATGGTGATATTATTAAAGTGTTATTTTATTATAGTTATAATATATATAAAAATATATTTTTTTTAGGTCTCATCTTTTTGTTTTAAACAATATCATAACTATGTATGTTAATGTGTTTTCTTTTATTTTACTTAGTGCCTGCATGCAGTTAATAATTATCATTTTCAAATTTTTGTACATTAATACACAATACATTAATTATCTTGAATAAATAATCCACAGACTTTAAAATATTTTTAATTTTAATTCTGTGCTTAATTATCTCATGAAAATATTTTGTTTGCTCAGAACACTCCCTTTGTAATGTGTATTATTTACTTACTATATTGAATTTTTATTAATGTAATTTTTTTGTTTAGTTATGTTAACTAAATGATTTACTAATGTTTAGTTAATTAAATTAAAAAATTGTGCATTATTTTTTTTTAAATAGTGGCCTGAATGTTCTATGCTAAAAATGAAGTTGTATGGACTGATTAGTGTAATTAGCTGTTGTATATTTCAGGGCTGTAACACAACCAGCAGAAAACAACCAAGAAGAAACTGATATGGAAGAAAAACCTGGCAAAAAGATACGTCAAAATACACCTCAAAAGAAGAGAAGAAAGAAAGCTTTGGATACAAATGAAGGTAGACCCACATAACTCTTTATTATAGCACTACATTAGTAAAAAAAAGGTTAACATTTAATCCAGTAAGTTGCATAAGCCAGTGCATTATGCCTTTTAAATTATGTAAAAGCTGATAGTCTTCTAGTTATGTTTTTTGTTCAAATAAGATTTAAAGCTTCCTGACGGATGACATTTAGCAGTTTTCTTGACCTGCCTCATTAAACTTACATACATTTAAAATGGCAAGCAAAGACCTGAGCAGAAGCTCTTACAAGAGTTGATTTCACAAGCATTTCATCATGATGAAATTTTGTTTAGCAGGTATTGTCCACAGAATGACTGTCTCTTGCATTTCATGGTCAACTCATTGAAAGACAATGCTTGCAAAGTAGTCAGAGAAAATGATATAAGAACACTTCTACAGCATCTTAGAAAGCACTAGATATTCAGTATTATCTGTAGACTGCAGTCCAAGACACTGCCACCTTAGGACAGTGCCACCTTGTAGATATCAGAATATGGCATTACCAACTTCGAGGCTGCAATTTAGGACAGTTCCACATTGTATACATCAGAATATGGCATTACCATCTGTAAGACAGCATGGAAACCTACTCCCAGATAACCCCTTCCCCCACTGGTCCACAAAAGAGATTGGTCCATAGCACACTGAAAAGAGATTGGTCCATAGCACACTGAAAAGAGATTGGTCCATAGCTCACTGAGCATGTTATAAACATAGAAGTTGCATTATACAAAAGTAACTAAAAAATAAACAAAATTAAAGATACAAATGTTATTTTCAGGATAAAGAACAAAAAATGTCTGCACTATTTCCACTAATTTATAAATAAGTTAATTTTCCACCCCCCATCATTCTTTTTATTTGTTTTGTTTCTCATTTGAAATGAGCCACCCTTTTGACTTGGTTGTCATCCTTTATGTCATGTACATTGCTGACATTGTTTTACAGAGTTACGATCTGTTTATGAAAGTCAAATGGCCAGCCTGCAGACCAAAACATTCTCCAGTGAAGAATATACACTCACCTCCCAACCCACTGTAGAGGTAAGCAACTTTTCAATATGTCTTTAATCTTATTTAAAACCAAAGTAGATTGAGTTCTGTACATATATATAATTTTTTTTTGGTGCTACTTACAAACAGGAAGAAGGTGATCTGCTTGAAAATGCAGAAGAAGAAAGAAAGAAAAACAAACAGAGGCTGAGAGAGAAGAAGAAATCTGAGCAAGGAGCTCTGTCTCACCCTGCCAACTTAACCACCAATGTTTATGAGAGTGCCCAGCGTGAGATTGATAAAGTTTTGGGTCCTAGACTTTCTCATGATAGCGAAGATGGTCATGAGAAAAAGTAAGTCAGACAACTCAAGACACACTCCTTTATTTACTGTTAACTGAACCTTTATTTATCTAATGTATCTAGTGCATTTAAGCTCTACCTAAGATATAAGGAGGCAAATGAATAAGTGAGCAAGGTAAAATATTGATGATGTTTTTCAAGGTAATAACAGATGTGAGATGATGACAATAAACATCTTGACTATCAGGGTTCACTTTCGCTGTCTTCATGTTCCTACAGGGTTCACTATCTTGCCACCAGCACTTAGTCACAGTATGTGCCACTCTCTATGACAAAGGTTCACTATCTGGCCATCAGCACTGAGTCACAGTCTGTGCCACTCTCTATGACAAAAGGTTCACTATCTGACCACCAGCACAGAGTCACAGTCTGTGCCACTCTCTATGACAAAAGGTTCACTATCTGACCACCAACACATAGTCACAGTCTGTGCCACTCTCTATGACAAAGGTTCTCTATCTGACCACCAGCACAGAGTCACAGTCTGTGTTGCTCTCTATCTTCTGATTGTCTTAAGAACCGTAGTCTACATAAACTGACTCACCTTGCTAGACCATCCGCAGGCAATGTTCCCTTCTACAACTATTACCCAATTTGTTTCTCCTTTCACTCAGCCAGAATGAACTGCCTTTCCTTGCTTATCTCAATATCTGTCCATCACCAGTGTTGAATAGTGCATTGGTGTGCACCGTATTGGTCAGTGCAGGAGCAGATTTATAACGTTATATGTATATATATATATATTGAAAACAAATGATATTATTTAAAACAAAAATAAATTGTTCTATAAATATAGACAAGAGAAAAAGAGGAAAAAGAAAGCAAAGAAGGGTAAAGAGGTAAGTCTTTAAACTATGAAATGTATGTAAAGTAACATAAGTCTGTGATCCCTTAGTAATAAATGATTCTAAGTCATTCCCTTAGCCAGAAATGAAGGTTGGCTATGGTTTACACAACTATGTTTGTATTTACTAGTGTGCTCAAATTTAAGATCTAAATTTAAATTTAAGATTTCTACATCAGCTTAGTTCTAATAGCTGTCTGGAGCTACAAACCTACGACCAACAGAAATACAACAGATTTCATTTCAATTGAAAGTAAAAAGAAATAAAAGCAAGGAACCCAAACATTTTTTTTAGAAATCATAAAGAATATAAGAAATTTGAACACAGAAAAAAAAAGATTATTATGATAAATAATTATTTTTTTTTTGCCATTAAATTTTTTTTCACTATTTTTTTCTCAAAATCACACTAGCAACTTTGTTTTCTGTTGTTGCTTTGTGTCACATGAGCTATTCTATGTAATAAATAAACTATTGCTATCAATATCAGTTTTTTTGTCAGCAGTAGTGGTGTAGGCTTTAACACACAATCTACAAAGCACTTGTAGTGCTGTTAAAGTATCTTAGTGATAATCAACCCAATCCATTGTGCACAACTCATTAACACCCTTTCTGAACATCACCAGGGAAAAAACTTGTTCAATACCTTTTCAATTATGGATTAATGTGTACTTCCAGAATGAAGCCTTTGTTCCAGATGAGCCAAAGGGGGAGACATTGGAGGAAGCAAGGGAGAGAATGCATAAACTGCTGGATGATGCTTTCTCTTTGATTTCTCACAGCAAATCAAGTATTAGGTAAGAGTTTCTAAATCTGTCTTTGTTAATAAAATGAAACGGCAATGTTGATGAAGATAAATATAAAACAACAAAGAATTGATAAATAAAGTTTGTATTTTAAATAGCTCTAAGACAATTGAAATTTATTATATTCCATTATTCAAGAATATTGCCAATGAACTGGTGATTAGTTAATATTAACCTATCTCAAAATGTAATAGAAAAAAAAGTTCATTGATTGTAAACAAATTGTTGCTTGTCTTTTGTTGCTGCTAGATCAACAACATCCTCGACCTGGAGAATTCGAAGGTGTCTTGTAGACATTTATTTTGTTTCTCTTTGTGTCACCAATGTGAAGTGATGTCACAATAACAAAACTATACATAAAAACTTTTAGTGTTCTACACCATTCAATTAGCACAAGTAAATGTTCTCACCTTGGTCTCTCACATAGCATGCATTTCATTCAGTTATAAAACTGTATACAACAGTTTTAGCATCTTTCCAGAAATCCCTTTTTTCCCCTTGTCATGTATTTTTTTCCTCTTTTATTTTATATCTCATCACCCTAAACTGTGTAGCTATTATTTTGTTTTGTTTTACTAATACTGATGCCCATTTAATGACAGGTTTTTATCAAACTAGTGTTTTTTTTATTCTTGAAACACACAATGACTTGATATACTTTATTTGTTGTTTCAATGTTGCTTTGGTTATTTAATGAATTCAGAAATATGCATCAAAGGTTATTTTTTAATGATGTGAATCTTTTTTGTGTCTGACATAAATGAACTTAAAAATCTTTTATTTGCATTACATTTCACTTTCTGTTCCCATGGTGATTACTTTCTTGTTATTTCCATAGCAACAAAGTTCAACCAGTTGACAGCAGTGATGCATACAGCAGTTCAACATCAAAATACAACACACCCAGGTCATTACAAATTTTAGCATTGTTCTTTATTATCAGAGTTTTGAGTTCTCACTTGGTTGTACAAATTGCGCCCTGGACTATCTTTCAGACTTATTGATGGTCCTGGGTTCATTATGTATAACATCATTTATGCTTCATTTTAACTATCTGTTGAAAGTGTCCATAAAATGCAAAAAATAACATTTATATCATCTATATATAAACATATAAATTGTCTCCTCTTTAAACTATTTCATTTAAAATTATGTCTTCTGTACTTCACAAAATAAAAAAAGTAGAAAGAGTTTTTTCTTTCTGGGCATGGGAGCAGATATGATGTAATGATGTTATGCATAATGTGACTAAAAAGATAAAGTTCTATTTACTTATAATTGAAAATTGTATTCACAAGTAAAGTAAAAAAATTTCATATCAGTGTAGTAATTGATATCAGATTTTTTTTTATATTAGTCAAGACTTTCATAGTTGTTGTTTTAAACTTCTCATAAAACTAATCACAATATTTATTTGTTATTATTATTTATTTTTTTTTTGCATTTTTTGAAATTTTAAGGGACTTCCTTATCTTTAGAAACATATATGTCAGTGCATTCACAGCTATTTTCAGTTCAGACATTTGTCATTCTTTAGAATATCATGTGAAATTTTATTTTTTAGCAATTTCTATTTTATGTGACTTATAAACACACAGTGAATCCTCAAAACTTTACATTTGAGTATGTGTAGGCCCCTACTTATTCCTTATGAATCTTAACTACTGAGTCCCTAAAAATCTCATGGTTTCAGACATAATTTTTGTGAACATTTCTTATAGTATTGTTATCTTTGATTTGTCACTAACCTAATTGACTAAATGAAAGTATATATTGTTATCTTTGATTTTGTCACTAACCTAATTGACTAAATGAAAGTATCTTTGAGATGTTTTCACTCTTTCTACTTTTCTTTTATCTTATTTATCACCTAATTATCTCATTTTGACAGCTAAGACTTTGTGGTTAGCAGATAGAACTGAGATAATTAGCTAGAAAATAAATATTTAATAGACTTCTGGCTGAGTGGAGAGAACCGTTAGGAAGAGACAGAAGGAATTGATTTCTATTTAACCATCTTTCTCTATGGTTGAGAATAACAGTAAACTAATAGATGTCTGGCTGGGGGATTGAAGGAATCTGTGCTGTATTTCTCCTCTGTCTCAGATTTTAGTTGCTATCTATTCAGTTGTTTTTTATTACAATTTTTTCTTGTTTAATGGACATCCATTCTCAACACCCGTAGAGTCTTTGAAACAGAGTGTGTCCCATAAAACATTTAAGGAAGAATTTAACACATATTAGTTATCTGTATTAAATATGTGTGTAGCATTAAACAGATCTTTTACTATACATGGATGTTAATTAATGATTACGTACTCAATAAATGATGTAATTACATTATTTAAAAACTGACTAAACAGAAGTAAACATTACTCTGTTTCTGTTCCACCAGGCAAGACCATTCAGTGCAAGCAGATCTTGATTCTTCAGCATCTGAAGGTAAACAGTCTTCTTATATCTTACAAAATACAGACATTCTTCAAATAAGAAGAGGATGACAGTTATTGTGAAGTCATAAAAATAATTTACAGCCTGAAGCTCATACCACATGATAAGGCAGCCATTATTTCACACTTGACAAAGTTATAAAATTTTATTGAATAGTTTTAGCATATTTTTTTAAAACCTTTTTTTGTTTTGTCAGTTTTTTTTTGTTTGTACTTATATTTAATGTCATAGTAACCTAAATAATATATTTTTATTTGTATTGTTTTGCTAGCTTAAATCTACTGGTTTATTCAATTTTTTTTTTATTTCTTATTATTATTTTAATATTTGTGATTGAATGTTTGCATTTATTATTAATAACATCTGTCAAATATCATAATGAAATACTGGCTCAAATACATTTTGGTCTACCAAAGAGACACATACTGCTCTGAATTATGAAACTTATTATTACTCTATCATTAAGCAATATATTTCTATATGATTGATATACTTATTGCTCTACCAATGAGACTAATATTGTTTTTAGTAGTGTAAATGAACATTATAACTAAACTGACTTTCATAGCCAATTATTTATTTCTTGTATCAGAAAAGAAACACACTCCTATAAATGTCCAGCGCACACATGAGCCGTATGACAGCAGTGGATTGATTACCTGGAGCCCTTACAGAGCCTCAGATGAAATTGCCACCATTTCCTTACCTAGCACTCAGGTTTGTTAACCCTACCAGCCCTGAGCCCCTGAAACAAACTGTCCCTTATGCTCTCCTACCAGCCCTGAGCCCCTGAAACAAACTGTCCCTTATGCCCTCCTACCAGCCCTGAGCCCCTGAAACAAACTGTCCCTTATGCCCTCCTACCAGCCCTGAGCCCCTGAAACAAACTTTCCCTTATGCCCTCCTACCAGCCCTGAGCCCCTGAAACAAACTGGCCCTTATGCCCTCCTACCAGCCCTGAGCCCCTGAAACAAACTGGCCCTTATGCCCTCCTACCAGCCCTGAGCCCCTGAAACAAACTGGCCCTTATGCCCTCCTACCAGCCCTGAGCCCCTGAAACAAACTGGCCCTTATGCCCTATCTCCTGTGGGTCACGCTTCTCTTTACTTACTTTCTTTGAAACTCTAGATCTAATCAAAAACACATTTTTTTTCTTATCAATCAATCTCTCACAGTATCATTCAGTGAAAGTAAAAACATTATTCTTTATGAAGTTTTTACTTCTAATAGTCTAAAACAACTAAAATATTAATTAACTTTAGGATAAATATAGGCCTAGACCTACCTTATACATGCCTGGTTCATGTTTATTGAAAATTATTTCAATTATTATTTATTGGCACAACCATTTTCATAGCTAAACTTTGGTTAGTGTCATTTTTGATGGTTTCGTTTGTATTAACCATAATTTAGCTTAGAAAAACATTTCAGGTTTCATACCATCATCTAATTTCCTTTCATTGTGTTTTTATCTAATTAGAGACATATTACTTCTGGGACATAATGCAGAGTGGCATGAACAGCTGGGCTACACAACTGTGGGGACATGAGCTTTTCAAAATATGATGGAGACTAGAAGTTTTGTTATATAACATATTTAACTTGAGCTGAGTTATCCTTGATGAAGGCCTATAAGCAGCATAGAAAACTTCTCCCACATACCTACAAAAGAAATGGGGCCTGAGTGCACTGAGCAAGCTATAACAGCATGGAGATGCACTATACAAAAATAATGATGATAATAATAATTGAATAACTTTTAAACAGTTATTTTTTGTGCTGTATTAGCATGCTTGCCCCAAGACACCTGAGTAAATACCACATTGACTAGATGAGGGATTGTCTAAATGAAGTCAAAGTGAGCCAGTATAACTTTGTGCTTCTTGGTTCTAAGCCAAGTCTTAAGATATAAATGTCTAAAGGAGTTTTCATTTAAGTCATCACACCTCTGTTTTATTTTTTTCTAAGTAGTATTTTTTATATAGTAAACATTTTCTTAATTTATAAAGAATATTATATTTAACCTTTTAATTACTGACACATTTATTTTTTGTTTTAGACAAATTTGAGCAGTCAGCCACCTCAGCAAGAAAAACTAACAACATCAACGTTTGTTGAAACTGCTCCATCGAGAAAAAACTCTTATTTAGCTACAGAACCCGGCAAACCAATTGTTATCAAAACAAAGAACTTTGAGGACAGCTTGCCACCACCTGGACCCCAGAAACATAAGGGTTTTAATGGAAACCCTGCGCAGCATAGTTCTGACATAAGAACAAGACAGGAAACATTTCAGAACCCAGTCTATGAAAACACTTTACCATTAAGAACAATGGAGACCTACTCTGAGCCTTACCATGGTTTGGCCTCTTACCAGGACCTGCCTGTATCTCATTTGGCTGGTAAGGTCAGCAATGGAAGACCTCATGTAAGGCAAAGTGCCTGGCAGGAGGAGAGAAGTAAGCTGGCTGATATGGCGCCTCTGTCTTTAAATGCCAGCCCCAGAGACGTTATTGATGTGCGCAGCCACACAGGCCCACAGCATGGGGAGAAGAAACATTTTGATGAAGTAGATGTGATTACAGAGAGCCTACGTCCTGGAGCCTCACCACAGCCTTTGATTAACAGCCTTCGGGATGAGCTTCAAAGCTTGTCCAGTAAGAGACAGACTGGGCCCACTAAACACACAAACCAGTCAGGAGATAGCGAGACAAAAAGGCTCAAAGACTATTTACCAAGCCAGCTAAATACATCTCAAGCAGAGAGTGAGTCCAGTTGGGGCTCAATGCATAGAAACACTAGTAAGGTGTAGAAAGGGCAGACATATCTCTATGTAGGTGACCATGTTTATTGGATGGGTCTTTAAGTTTTAAAAACAAATATATTGTGTAACATCTCTTTACAACTTTTTTTTTGATTAATTAGGCCTATGCTTCTTTATTTTGAAGATTTTTTTTATTTAACTTGATTAATATTTTACATGTTAAAACTTACAGCTTTTATAAATGCTGTTTGTATTGTTATAAACTCAAGTGCCTTAATCATTGTCAATGTGTTTTCAGTTTTACATAATAAATGATCATCTAAATTAGACTTTTTTTTGTCTTTTATAAAAAAACAACTTTATGAAGTATAATTTTTAATTTGAAATTAAGTTTTGTCTGGGATAAAATGTTTTTTAATAAAATAACTTACAATGAATTATTAGGAACAATTCAGAAAATTTTTAGACTAAATCAATTTTTTTTTCTTCTATTTAACTTCTTAAAGCCTTAAAGTGTTTTCACTCCTGTTCATGTTATTCAACTCAACCGTCCATAACATTAAACGTCTGCTATCATTTCAGCAACGACTGCTGTATATTTTATTTAACATATCAATATTTCTATCTACAAAGACTTTATTCAAGATGCAGTGGTGACATGCAATTAGTGTTTCAATGTGAATGCTAGATCTATTATTATTAATTAGCTTAAACTAGAAAGTAGGGAGCTATTTTTTCTGTTGTATCAATTTTCCTGTTCAAGTTTTCAATAAAACCTTTCATTACAAAATAAGCATAATAAGTTTTGAATAAAGGTTTTAATAATAGTAAACAAACAAACAAGAATTTTAGCTCTTATATTAGCTGTAGTTCTAAGTGGAAAAAAGTTCAAAAGAGATATAGCATTAATAGTTTTGGTTTCCCATTGTGTTAAATATCTGGATTTGAATATTTATAATACTGTACAAAAGAAATTGAAAATCACAGTTTATTGACTATTTGTGACTGACTGTTAAAGACTGGAGTACCTGATGGTTTGTTATCTCCTCAATGCTATAAATGTCAATGAGCCTAAAGCTAGAGAGCCAATGTAGTAGATCCATGAAAATAGCCATGTTTTATACAAAGGAAAACCATTTCTTTATTATGTCTATGCTTATATTATATCTTTTATGTTCTCAATATGAGTTTTTGAAAACTGTAAAGGAAATTCTCTAAGTAACTCATTCTTTAAAATACTATGTACTGTTTTAAATAATGTTGATCTTGGCAAAATAATCAGAGACCAGTTTATCTTTGACCAAATGTGTATGTTTTGCCTAAATGTGATTATGTGTCATAATCTAGCAACCATTTTGTTTTGGTCAATCTGGAGACGAAGTGACACACATTTATTATGAAGGAAACGAAACAAAGTGTCTCACTTTTCAGATTAAGTGTCACCTAAATGTTTCACTGTTGTAAAAAAACACAAGAATTCTGATCTAAAGGACTGAGTGATCATTGTACTTCTTCTCATATGTATTCTTCAGTTTGTATGTAACTCAGAACATCCTTTAGTATGAAACAGATTTAGTTACACAAAGCCTCTGTGTTATTAATAATTTTATCTGACCACATTACCCACACTTACATTATTTTGATATATTCTAAGTACTTACATTTTTAATATTTTTTTCTAAAATAAAGTTTGTTTTTAATAATTCTGATATGAAAAGAAAGTATCTTTTAGATTTGGTATATGCACTGCAACTAAAATTTCATTTTGAAATGGGCTTTCATTCACATCTCAGCATTGCCTTGACTATTGTCACATTTCTACTTTTTGACAAACTATGACTATTTCACATTCCATTTAGCATTGAGTTAGAAATATCAGTTATGTACACATTTTTTTCTTAATTGTTTAGTCCAATGTTAATATCAAGCAGTTAGAAACTTAGTCTGATTATTGAAGCTATACATAATGCATCTGATGATCCAGTTCTCAGGATGCAATTCCATTAGAGATCAAAGTTTTTAATCTAATTCACCCATCGCAAATCAGAGGTCTGTAATCAGTGAGTGAAATTACATGCACACTGAGAGTTTGTTGACCACATAAAATCCTTTTTTTTTTTTGCCTAATAAATTGATTAACTTAAGTCACTAATTGCAAAAAAAAAGTGACTTAGCAAGAATTATTTAGCAATACTTTAAGAGAACAAAAACACTTCATTCAAATTTGTTATGTAGTCATTGTAACTAATGTTAAATTTTCATATAACTTTGTCAGCTAAATGTATGGTCATCCAAAATGATGAGGCCTATGTTCTTTGTAGACTTTATGAATGTACACTAGACTCAAACTAGTCTTGTCAATAAATTTTATTCAAAGTACCAATATATTTATATTTTTAATTATATTAAATTTATGCAAATAAAAATTTATTTTGTTTAATTTCTGTTGCAGACTTTTTTTTTCTTGTACATGTATTTTTTTAGTCCATTCTTTCAATAGTTTTTGTCAAGTGCTTTGATTTAGACAGCATTCAATGAGGAAAAAGTTAAAGGATAAAAGAATTTGTGGGTCAAAAAGGAGCAATAGGATTAATAGTAGTAAGACTTTCAATGTCTCATTCTTTGTCCTACACATTGAATCGAAGCAGGACGTTTTAGCGCCGCCGTTTTGGCGCGAAGGTCGTTTTGGCGCCAGCCGTTTTGGCGCGATATACATTATGTACGTTTATTGTATTATTTCTTTTAAAAGAATTATTCATATCTATGTTTTGCATGAGTGTTTGTGTTAAGACATATTTTTCACGTACTAAATGTAAATGTGTGTTTGTGTTTCACATCATTTTCTTTAATAAACATTTTGGCTTGTGTATGTGTGTTTATTAAGAGGCACACTTTTATTTTCAAAAAGTTTTTAAAGATATTAATTTAAAAAAAAAAAAAAAAAAAGAAATAAAAAACAAAATGAAACGATGAAAGACTAAAAATTGATGCAATTATTTGTTTACATTAACATTGGTTTATTTAATGACTGTATGGAATCTCCAGCTATACATACCAAACACTTGCTAATAATAAGTAACAATATAATACATGTACCATGTTTCTCAAAATACTGTAAGTTAAGTATACATAGACACTATGGTTATTTGCCTAAGTCGCTGGAATTCAAGGGTTCATTAAAAAATTGTGTGCAAGTCCCTTGAGGTATTCAATGATGTTCCTCTGTTGATAAGTTTGTACAATTACATTGATTCTCTTGTCTGTGTCAATATACTTTTTTCGTTTAGAAAGAGGCTGGTCTCCCCGGATATATTGTTCATATATAAGGTCTCGGCCTTTCTGGACAGCTCGTATTCCATCAATGAATTTCATATGGTTGGGTGGCTCATTCCAAACTCGGCTTGTAGTCGCCGATGTGCTGCTTCCGCAAAATTGTTTGTTCGATTATCCCCATTTAGTGTTCTCTGATAGACAGACCACATAGGAGGAAACAGAGCACATCGTCGAGTTCTACTGCTGTTTAGACGTCCAATATAAGTGTCCTCAAACCAGTTGATTATCGGAGTAAGATGTAAAGGTAACTCATTTGCAAGAGTTTCAACAGCCATATCCAAGTCCTCGATGGGAACAAATGCTAATGCAACTATCATTCTAGCTGCCAAAGCAAATTCTGGATCATTGTTGTACATTGAAAGAAGATTTTCATCTGTCAATTTCTTTCGCATATTTTTTGTCAGATGAAACAAGCAGCCATGTATTGCACATAACGGATATGTTGACTGTAGAGAGCTGTTTATGATACAAGATGGGATCTCTGTGGAAGAAGCAGCCCTCTTTCTAATTGTTGTTAAAATAGAGGCAGCCTGAAGTTGTGCAGCATCACATCCATGGCTGTGCTGGCCTAGTTGATTTAGAACAAGTTCGTTGTTTACAGCATCTGTGTGTAGACGAGCTCTACATTCATTTTTAAGTTCACAACGCCAGAACTTCTTAGAGTGGTCTGCACTAAACTTATCGAAAACATAGAGATATCCTTCATGCAAAATTTTGTCTTTTCCTCGCTTCGACTGGACTTTTTCCATTGTTTATATAGACTGCCACCAGGTTTTCAGTTAGAAATATAATAGAATGAAATGGCGAAAGTTTTTCTAGTCTGCGTACTGGATAAAATGATTAGTGAATGGTCCAAACTACGCGAGCTTATAAAGACGTAGGGGCGAAGAGATTGAGAGAGAGGGGTAGACTTTGGGCCGCTCTCGGAATTGAAGATTAAGGATTATAAATTCGCACCTAGGGATGTCAAGTGGAGTGCTAGAAACAGATTATCGTCTTACGCGTGAGAGAGGGGAGGGGTGGAGGAAAGAGTATATACAAGGAGTGAAATGTGAGCAGAAGAGAGGGGGCGGGATAGGTGTCACATGTAATGACCATTCCCAAGGAGATGATCGCCAGACGCATGACGCCAACGACCAGTGCTCGGTGCTGGTCTTGTCTTCATTTGTTTAACTCTACCTGCGTCAATGCGAGATGTGTCACCCAAATCACCCCTACCCAATTCCTCAAAATATATCTTTTCAAAGTATCTTAGTGACGTGAATTTGTTTCTATCTATTGTCGCCCATAGTGTTTGTTTACATTTGTGGATTCACGTTAGAGTTTGTACTGACCACATTCCGAGTCTTGATCTTTACTATGTGTGGAGTTATTGTCGTCATTCAGCGTAATAGAGCTTTAGATGTTAACATGGTTTTTGTAATATTACAGTGTGACACTTAGCTAATTCGTATATTACACTAATGTCAAATAAAAAACAAAATATTTTGGAAAGAAATCCAAAAATGTCATCCAATGAGATTAGCAGAACTCACATATAGCATGTCATTACCATTCAGGAATCTGACCTATTATAGGCCTATATTCATGAAATAAGCAAAACCTTTATAATTAAAAAAAAAACAATTCGCTGAACGGTGTTAGAATTCATACTATACATACAATATTATGGTAGAGTGAAATAAACATTATTATAAAAGTTACGTGCTTATTAAATTATCGTCAAATGATATCTCGCGCCTAAACGTCCCGTCGCCAAAACGGCTCGCGCCAAAACGTCCCGTCGCCAAAACGGCGTCGCCAAAACGTCACGTACCGACATTGAATGACATAGATCTAACCAGTAGTAGATTTTAGTGGCTACATTACATTCATCAGACATTGAAATAACATTGCGTAATAAGTTAAACTGAATAATTCTATTGCACTATCATGTATAGATTATATTGAAGACACTCTCGAATGTCTAAGGTGGCTAGAATTTTAAGATGTTTATTGAGGTTAGAAACTTAAGATGTATACGGTGGTTACAATAAATAGCAAGATAACATTGCCCACTTCTGCACATCAGTCTAAGAACTGTTTCAAATGTGATATACTTTCGAATTATGACAACCTTTGTAGCTAATTTATCTACAAGGCATGCATTCTGAGAATGCTACTGTACAGCAGGGAGTCGTGGACTACCTACGCAAGGCAAGAGAGAAAACTGAACTCATTCCACTTGCGTTGCCTCCGAAAGATCTTGAAAATCACATGGCAAGTGAGAGTGTGCAAAACTGAGTTACTTGCGCAAATGGGTCTTCCCAGCATCTTTACATTCCTCAGATAACACCACTAGCGCTGGCTCGGATATGTTTGCCGGATGGAGGATAATCGCATTCCTAAAGTCATTCTCTACGGCAAATCGTGTCTGGCTCAAGAAATACTGGTCGCCCCCAACTCCGTTACATGGATGTAATAAAATGGGACCTCAAAACATTGAATATTGAACATTGATACTGACCATTGGGAAGACATAGACCTAGACCGTACTAAATGGAGAGAAACAGTCACCATTGATACTGACCATTGGGAAGACATAGCCCTAGACCGCACTAGATGGAGAGAAAACAGTGAACATTGTTACTGACCATTGGGTAGACATAAACCTAGACCGTACTAAATGGAGAGAAACAGTCACCATTGATACTGACCATTGGGAAGACATAGCCCTAGACAGCACTAAATGGAGAGAGACGGTGACCAAGAAAGCAAGACTGTGAAAAAACATGGGCCTCAGCTCTGGAATAAAAGCATGCCATATGAAAAATGGCCGGCTCTTCTACTACCAAAGCGAAAGTTATCTTAAATTGCAATATATATGTGAATGGGAGTGTCTCTTCAAAATAGGGCTCCACAGTTTAATGAAAAAGTGTTCGAGATGAACCATAGTTGTTCTCCCTACAACTGATGGAGGCCTGCATCATTTGTAAAGTTGCAATAAATATCTAGAAAAAGTGGCCTACTTTTACGTTGACACACATTGACATCACACAATGTATTCATTATGCTTAATATAGTTGAAAAATCAACACTTTAATTAACAACCAAATTTTCTTTTTTCCAGAGCTAATGGAATCATTTAACCCTTTACACTTTGTTTAATTTTTGAGCTAAATTCATGAGTTGAATTCAATAACTTTATGTTTAGTTTATTAACTTATTAAAAAAATTAATTGTAAATTGATTGAAAAGTAGAAGGTAAAAGTTTTCTTAGAAGGCGATAGCAATTAAATTTAGAATTCAATAGTTACACAAATGGCCTAGACATTTCTTTTGACATATGGCCACAAGGTCCAGCTAAAATATTATTCCAAGAAAAAATTCCTGTCACAATATTGCCGACCACATTCAGAAGGTTTAAACTATAGGACAAAATATTTGTAATAAAACATAAAAGTGAACCTTAAAACGTGACACCTCAAGAAATCAACAGCAAAACAAAATTTGAGGAATTAATATAAAATTTTAATAATACTTTGAACTATGAATTAAGGTTGCCTGCAAATAAGAGAAGAAGAGCATTGTCTGTTATTTATTCTTGGCTTTTAGAGTTGCATAATAATGTTTTAATGTTACCCTAACCCCAAAAAATTAATGCAAAATATTCATGTCAACATTTCTGAAAGAGAGTGAATACTACTTTACAAATTTGATTTTTTTTCCATATATTTGACAAACTTGTAAAAATCTAATCTCTATGGCTAGTATTAATACAAAATAAAATCTTTCCATAAAAATAGAAAGTATTCAATCAAGAGAGGAAAAAATTGGTCACATCATTTACAGAAGTATATGGAATTTTTGTGCTATACCAGATTCATTGCATATTACTATAAAATATATTACTTGGTACATAATTTTTTTTATCAATTATTATTTGTTTATAGAAGTGAAAGGACTAATTTTTTTTTCATTTTTAAAAACAATCAGGAGAAAAAAATATGCCACAAATTTCTTGTAACTTTTTTATAATAAGACAAAATTTACAAATCTAAATATTTCATCCTTGTATAAACTGAAATCACTTTGGAAGTAATACATTCTTTTGGTGAGAAATGAAGTTGGAGCCTTCATTTCCATAGTCCTAAATAAACCTGTCAGTGTAAGTACTTTACAATCTTTTGCCTGTACACATTTACATGGATGGTTTTACACATTTTACAGTTGTCAAGTTTTCAAGCTCAAATGACTTCCTATAAAATTATCATAAGATTAAAGCAAAAAAATTCATATCTACACATTTAATCACTATCCAGTAACATTTGAAGACAAAAAATAAAGCAGCAATCTTAGACATCATTGATTAAATCTGTACACTTTAAGAGATCTTAATACATGGGTTTTACATTTTTGTTTTCAATTACAAAGTTCAAAAGTAAAAACAAAATACGATGATAACTCTAAGACAGACAATAGATATTTACATTGCTAGTAACAAATATCAAAATTTAAAAAATTCTATAATAAAGAAAGGAACCCTCTAAAATTGTCTCACTGCTTATTTCTATGGTTATCCCCTCCACAATCTAAATTAATGTAGTTGCTAATGATTCATTACATTTGTTCTTCTTAATTAAAGGAGGGTCTTCTGCAGTTATAGCTACATTTAATTTCAACATGCTTATAATGAGTATTGATAATTGTACTATCCAAGTATCTTATAAACCAGAAAACTAAATAATTGTTCTTGAACTAAACTTTCAAACAGTTATATAGGTCAGATACATAGATCAGTTACATAGATCAGGATAAGGATTCACATACAAGATTAGGGGTATATACAAAGGAAGGAATTCATACCAGTAATCTGAGCATAGCCAGAGTCATTTCTGTAGCTCACCAGTGAAAAAACTTTTCATAAAGTAAAACACAGATTTCATACTAAACTTGTGATATTAACTTTGATGATTTCTTAAACATAATTGAAGCACAAAAGTTGTAGATGTGTTAAGCATCCACACCATAATTCAAATATGTAATAATACAGATCACATGTGTTTCAATAAGTAACATATCTCTGACAACAGTCATAAGCCAGGATTTTTACAATGTTTTGCCAAAAAAAAAATATTTTGCAAAATATCACTTTTTTTTTTTAAATTCACATTTTACTGTTTAAGTATTCACACAAACACACACAAAATCAAAGTTCTCATAAATAAATGTTTAAATGTGAGCTCATAACAAAATATTCAAAAATGAAATAGGCAAATTTTATTTCCAACATTTTATAAATAATGCTGTCAGACAAAAACCTTTCCCATTAATGATAAATTAGTTAATTAATTAATTATACACACTCAAAGAAAAATCATTACTTAGTACAAAATCATTATACTTTATTTTTACCGAATACAAAATTTAAAAAAAAAATTAAATTTTTCAAAAGTGTCAAAAGATATGTTTTGACTTTTTTTTTTTAACCATGTAATTAGTTTTTGTCAGACACTTCAATAAATATCCATCAAATTATGACAGATAAAAAAATGTAAATATCATAAAAGCATGAAACTGGGGTATTATCTAGATAAAAACAAAGATTGAAATGTAACCCTGTAACAGTGTCATGACATTTAAAAGAAATATCAGTAGACCTATGATAGCTTTGTTTATGAAAGTACAAATGAAATAAAATATTTCAAACTGTTTCAGAATTGTTGATAGATTTTTTGATACAAATATTTTTTTTTTTTAATTTGACATTAACATTTCTAAACAGTTGGACAAGAAATGAAACAATTTTCTCCATTAATTATTGATATAACTCCAACCTGCTTCAGAGTACATGATGAAAAAATATTTGGCAGAGATGGAAATGAATTAACATTCTCAGAGCAACATTACAATGAGCCAGTTATAAGTCAATGTCATGACAGCTTACTGAAACCTGTTACAGTTGTAAGTGAATGCTGGTGCATTTATTCCTCAGAATGTCTGAAGCATTCTGGACTAAAAAAAAATACTTCTGAATCAAAATGTAGCCAGCAGAGTGCCTCGTGGGTAGTCTTGTGTTCATCTGAGCAAAGTGAATGAGATAATAACAAAACATAAACATAACATCATGATAACAATAATAAGTTCTATTTTAAACATAAATTTTTTTTTTTTTTACATGAGAATTACATTACTAATTTCATATTTCACAAGCTAATGTGATTCAGGGAATGGTCAGAGTTTTGCATGGCAGATCATTGATTCTGGAACTCTAAGCTTTTAATGGAGACTACTTGAAACCCCAAAAGATATCCAACCTGAGATATGGCACTAGATCAGAAAGAAAGACTCATAGCCCTATCATAACAGAGCATAGCTTGCATAAGACAAGAGTTAGGATACTGATTCATTTATTTCTTCAAATTTCATTCTTATATGTGTTATAATATCCCTATATCTTTCTTTCTCAATCTATTATTCTGTGTTTTTCTTTTCCTCTTAATATTACAAACATACTTGGTTTATAATGATAATTTTTTAAGAGAAGATCTTATGGGTTTTATTAAAATAAAGTTCTAGGTTTCTATATATTTGATCACCTATTTATAAAAAAAAATTGCTTAGTAAAATAATGTTTATCATCAACCAGAATGATGTAAAAAAATTGTTTAATGCATCACAGTTAATATGGGTTTTATTTTTTAAAAGTTCTAGGTTCCTATATATTTGATCACCCAGTTATAAAAAAAAATTTTTTGGTAAAACAATGTTTATCATCAACCAGACTGACCTAAAAAAATATTGTTTAATGCATCACAGTTAATATTGTCTTATGGCTAAGGCACACACACAAATATAATTATTATTTAAATATATTTTGGCCCTACATTAACACTACCAAAGACAAAAATCTTCACAAGATGAAATAAGATTAATATCTAACACTGAGATCTTACCAGCATGCTGATTGGTCCAAGTAGTGAACTAATGTTATGAGAGAGCTACACCCATTCGTCTCAAGGCTAACATAGCATTAATTGCTTTCTGTTACAAAAAAACAACATAATTAAAGCAATGAAAAAAGTTATCTTTATAGTATTTATGTTGTCTTTATTTGATTTTGCTATATTGGAAGATACATTGCAAAAATAACAAAGATTTCCTCCTATATTAGAATAATAATCAGGTTTGTTTTTTAAATTTTTTTAAAGATGGAGAACAACAATATTTAACAAAAAAAAATAATTCAGAGAGAAAATATAACATGATTGCAATTAGTTATTTTATTTTCAAACTTACCTGCCATTTTCTTCTATATACAAATTTTCTCAGCCTCTTTTTTGACAGAGATCGTTCTAGAAGTTTTCCTTCTCGTTTGACTGACCTCTGAAGAAATCATTGAAATGTAAGTTGATGCTCACAAAATTTGTTACAGTTGTGTACAAGAGTTAATGACCAAAATATTCATACCATAAAAATTATTAACAAAAGGAGATTCTCAAAATGAAAGTGGACCTACCCTCAGCCACTGGTGTTCCAAGCAATCTGATGCTGACATTCGTTTTCTAAGGGAAATATACACAAGTCTTTTGGTGAGAACTTTTCAAATATCCGTCTTACAATACATTAAAAAAAATACATAATTTGTATATTTTGTTTTGTTCCAACCAAAAATAATTTTAAGGGTACAAGTTTTGTACATTCCTCTAGAATAAAAGATTAGATCTAGTAGATTTATCACCTCCTAGCGCCGAATTCCTGCAGGATGGAAGGTGCTCAGGACCATTGGAACATTTGGAAGACAGTGTGAAGCACATACACTGAACCAGGTCGTAATTTCTATGTTTCATTGGGGATAGTGGCCACAATGTTGGGACACAGTTTGGAAAACACTTTCTAAGTGTTTGTAAAATGTTTTACGTTTCGGATGTTCCTTTAGAGTTGAAGATAATTTACTTCCTAGTCCAAACCACCCACAGGACCCACAGGGGGATGGGAGCGGGCAGGGTTTGAACACGGGACCATCAATAAGTCCAAACGACAGTCCAGCGCGCAAACCGCATGACCAGGCAGCCATCCAAAAGCCATCCATAAGCCATCTTTATTTATAAGTATAAAACCAAGCAGACTGAGATCTGAACAACAGATTGTCTTTCTCTCTCTCTTACTCTCTTTCACTTCTCTTTCACACACTTCTTATCTGCCATCTTCAGATCTTTGTTCTATTTAAAGCTAGATCTAGCTACCTTGGTTCCTTCACTAGTAGTTTTGATATAAAGTCTTTAGCTTCACTGGATATACTCTCAAATTCCTCAGCAGTAAAGTCCCATTTAGCCATTGTAACATTGGACAATGTTTCAGACTCAGATTCTCCCATAAAGGGGGATAAACCAGATAATCTGAGAAAACAAAAAAAAAAAAAACAACTTGGAATGAGTAAAAGATCTATCAATCAAAAGGATTATCTATCTATCTACAATGTTGCTCCCCTCCCTCTATTTTTCATCCTTTTGGTCACTTTTTTTTCATGCTAAATTTTAAATACAGTTACTTGCTCTTTGACTTTAAAGATTCGGATTATAGTCTTGAAGCAATAGTACGGTAACACAGAACAAGAAGAGGACACAATATGGATCATTTGGGGGGAGAGGAGGAGAAAGAACATTGTCACCTACTAGAAGGAGAGTGCATGAGAATGAAAAGAGTAAGAGTGGGAGATATATGAAAATAAAATGTTAAAATAAAGAAATGTGTCAAAGACGCTAAATTTGAGAGATAACTGTTGCCATACTTATAGGCCTATCTCAAGAGTAGCAGTTGATCTTCATATGAATTCTGTTTTATTAAAGCAAGATGGACTAGATCTATAGCCGTTGCCTTTTTGTTTCTAGTTCCGCCACTCTAATATAACCTACTTACTACTTCTACAAATTATTTTGTAATACAAACGGAAAAGTTTCGAAATTGAACTGCAGTGCCAAAAAGTGCACCACACAATTCCTTATATAGTTGACCTTCTGCACACCGGATACAGCACAAAATGCCAGCTATTTATAATTATCCGCCATAGATATTCAATTGGGGCCTATAATCTAAAAATAATAATAATCAATCTATCAATAGTTATGTCTTTGCTACCATCAGCCTATCCACCAGTTTACACCCAACATTTCCTTGCAGTTAGTTCTGCCTGTTCACCTGTTTCGACAACCTACCATCAGAATGTAAATCTGACTGACTGACTGACTGATAATAGAGACTGATAAGAGATACTTACAAGACGTAGCATATCACTCCAACGCTCCACATGTCTGTAGATGGATAGATCCTGTCAAAATTGACCACTTCCGGCGCGACAAACTCCGGGGTTCCAAACAAAACTCTGAGATCTTCTTTCGGGTCATATTTGCGAGCCAGGCCGAAGTCAATGATTTTTATTCTGTTGCCTTCTCGTGTAAGACACAAAATATTTTCCGGCTGTGGACAAATAAAAAAAAAAAACTTCTTATATTATAGCAGCTACACAGGTTATAAACAAGTGAGTATCTCACTATTTGTGTATTGTCGATATTAATCTTCGGAATCGAAGACATTGTCATTAATATTAATAGTCAACGCCAACATAAATATATATCATGTTTTATCAGTTCAGACAAGGGATTCACTTGCGTTCTAAGGCTGTCGTGACGGTTCGTGTAGCCAAATCAGCAGTTTTTAGCGGCATATCAAGAGAGAGGCCGATCCATTCTTTCACGTTCTTTTATTGATAATGTAATTTTATACCTAGGATCAAAGCGGTTTTTTTTTATCACCAGAGACTCAAGAAGCAATATATTCTTTATCATTCTTTTTTCCCCCTTGAATTCTTTTATTTGTTCTCTGGAAAAACCCGCGTCCATATTTTTCTCTTCTCCTTCCTTAATTCAATAAAAAACAAATTCGCAAAGACCTACGCCCCCCCCCAACCCTCCCCCTCTCGCGTTTAATTCACTTACGCTGCCGCACCCGATGTTTATAACACATGTGCAACGGACTGAAAACAAAATGATCAGACTTAAAAATGATACTCTCTCTTTCTCTCTCTCTCTCTCTCTTTCTCCTTCTCTCTTTGTCTCAATGCATTAATAATGTATACGTCTATTGTGACGTATTCTAACTTGGCACTCACCCCGTCCTCCCCCCAGACCCAAGTTTGTGTGTTGAGGTACGTATCAAAGAAAACTGGCATCGACAAGCCTTGGATATAGGCTGGATGTTTGCCGATGACAAGATCAACTTTCTGGCTCACTTACTGATACATCTATCCCTCTTTGTTTGACGTACCGCCGATATGAACGATGGCATTTAGCCATTAGCCATTATTGTATACCACGTGGCGCGCAGATAAAGATGTTTTGTTAACATTAGCCATATTGACGCTATACATATTGCTGTCAGAGAATGCTGGGAACTTGCGTTTGTCTCCCTTACTATTACCATTTATCTTCCTTGCCATTAAGGTTGCCTCCCTTTCATTACAATTGTCCTCTTTACGCGTCGTGAACGTAAAATATTTTTTCAAGAACCAATTGACCCGCCAAACAATATATCCAAAGGACTCAATTATATACGAGAGGCGGTTCTTTATAGAGTCCCAATGTACATAAAGAGAGAAAAAAAACTATTACTTAAAATGAATTCCTTGATAAATATAGATTGGATAGAGTTATAATAGGCCTACAGATGATATACAATACAAGCTCATAACATCTACATTGCAGTTTAGTAGCTTTTGTGAAATATGTAAGCGACTAAGTAGGCTATTAGAGAATAGAATGGGTTGTCTGAATCTGCCCGGAAAACCAATGACTTGGCAGAGCTTAAGTCACTGATTAAAATGCATGGCTAGATTAACAGATGAAATGCGTAGGACGTAATTATTTTCTCTTTTGAAGTAACGTCTGTAATCTATAAGATAAGATAGGATAATATCTTTTAAACATGTACTAAGAAATAAGAATCTAAACTTGGGACTATCGGATTCAAATTTAAACAAGGAGAAGATAACTGTGGAAAATGTGATATAGGGAGAAACCAGAGAAAGAGTGTGAGAGAGAAAAAGAGAGATTGATAGATCTACATATATATACACTGAAAGAGTGAGAGAGAGAGAAAGAGAGATTGATAGATCTACATACATACACTGAAAGAATGAGAGAGAGAGAAAGAGAGATTGATAGATCTACATACATACAAAGATACGTCTGTGCATGAGGGGTTATGGATAAGACAAGGCCACTTTTAGACTGCTCCATGGTAGGAAACAAAGCTAGATCTGTACCAAAAAGACAGCGTATGTAAACTTGAGAGAGCTAGATTATGAATCAGGGGCGTCCCCTCTGGACAGTTTTATATAAAAAAAGTTTTAATGTTAAGGACTAAAAATGTATGATGAGGGAATGGGATACACACATTTAAATCCAAACCAACTTTTTCAAATTAGCGACGCAAGAGTAATAGCTATTACTACCACCCCTCCACCCAATATAAATAATAAAGACTAAATTATGGAATGAGGTGTACTTGTTCTATTCAGTTATTCTATGGTATGTACTAATTATAGGTATGACATCTATTACTCGGGTAGTTGTGAACTTGTCTTTGGTCGATTAAACCTATGGGATCAACATGTTAGTAGCACAAGTCACACAAATCAACATAAAGTTAAGTCAACATATAATGCTGACACACAAATCAACATACAATACAAACATTAACATACTAGACACAAACGAATATACAAATCATACAATTTAGCATACAAGACGTACACTAATAAAAATCAACATACAAGACACAATTCAACATACAAGACACAATTCAACATACAAGACACAAATCAACATACAAGACACAATTCAACATACAAGACACAATTCAACATACACGACACAATTCAACATACAAGACACAAATCAACATACAAGACACAATTCAACATACAAGACACAATTCAACATACAAGACACAAATCAACATACAAGACACAATTCAACATACAAGACACAATTCAACATATACGACACAATTCAACATACAAGACACAAATCAACATACAAGACACAATTCAACATACAATACACAATTCAACATACAAGACACAAATCAACATACAAGACACAATTCAACATACAAGACACAATTCAACATACACGACACAATTCAACATACAAGACACAAATCAACATACAAGACACAATTCAACATACAAGACACAATTCAACATACAAGACACAATTCAACATACAAGACACAAATCAACATACAAGACACAATTCAACATACAAGACACAAATCAACATACACGACACAATTCAACATACAAGACACAAATCAACATACACGACACAATTCAACATACAAGACACAATTCAACATACAAGACACAAATCAACATATAAGACACAAATCAACATACAAGACACAAATCAACATACAAGGCACAAATCAACATACAAGACACCATGGCCAGATCTACACACATATTGATGTAATACTCAAAGAATCTGGGACTTCACTTGTAGGTGAGCGCTGTTCTGCGTTCCTCTGAAGATTAACTCACGCACAGATCCTTCTGCAACACATTCAATTCACCTGGATTCAGTTAAGCACGAATTAGGTCAAAGTTCACCCTGCACCTAGGTAGATCTAAGTGGCTGATGTAGACCAAATCTGTTGTGTTTTGGTGCACGCCGAGGTCACCTGCGTTGTATGAACCCGTCCCAGTCGTACGGAGATACGAACAACTTGGCTCACATCACCATGCAGTCACATATCTCATGACCACATATAACCACATGACCACACTTGCAACCCTCACACTATATCGTATAGACACATACCTACCATGGCATTCCTTAAAACGTATGACCACGTGCCTTATATAGCAAAGGAATTTTTAAAAATGTAAAATTTAAATTGTAATAGATCTAGATTATAGACAAGCTATAATAAATCTGTGCAATCAGAATATTTTGACCAATTGTTTTTGTTTAGCGAAATTTCAGTCTTTTAGCTTTCCCAATACTCTTTGATCCTATCAATTGTCTGGATCTGTTGGGAAAAAAGGGGGGGGGGGGGAAAGAAGGGGGTATCTCTGTGAATGGTACACTGACAGTTTTTAAATGTATAAATATACACAGTGATTTTTTTGTGACGGCATGCACTGGTACGGCGTACCGGCACCTTTTTCGATGTGGGGAAAAATTAAAACTTTTCTTGTATTTTAACCTTTATTATTAATTTATTAATTTGTTTAAATTGATTTTTTTTTAAATTGCGCGCAATAAGAATTAAAATATAAAATGTGAAACTGCTTCATAAAGCAATAATTTAAAAAATTGAAGTTGGTTATTATAAAATAAAATTGTTTGAGACATTTAGTATCTTTGCAGTTGTGATTTAGCTTACATCGAGGTGCGAACTGGTAGTAATAAGTTAGGCAATCCATCACTGAGTACAAAAAAGGCTTAACTTAAAAATTTAGACACCATGTAAAATAAAAACTTAACAAGGTTATAAAGACAGTTTGTGTGGAAACAGAAACTCTAAATCTGCCCCCTGAAGCGGTAGGCTCAGGCAAGAATATTAGAAACTGTGAATTACAAACAATCGAAAACTACAATCCTTTGTTATTATTCATATGTATACAATGAACTAATAGATATGAACATATAATATAGTTCAATGCTAACCTGGCCTAACTGATGTTATTTAATGATTATCTAATTGATATAATTGTTTTATAAAGGGTCAATCCCTCATTTAGGGCATTAAGAAGAAAATTCCCCTTTGGTTAAATGTGTGGAAAGGTCTATAGTGTATGATATCATGTTTCGTGTATATAGGCCTAGTATAAAATATTGCTTATTAATTGTTGTTTTAAACAAATTCGAATTTTATGAATACAAAATACATTTTTTTTCTATTTTAATACAAAATAAGTATTTAATTTAAAATGTAAGTAGCTAATATGACAGAAATACTAAATTTAGTAATACATTTTTTAAAAATACCAGAAATGAGATGATAATATGCTGAAATGACTCCTCCCTTACTAAATAGTCTCCCGTATTTTCTACTATTGATAGTGAATAGTTGTGAAAATGGTGTAGTTTTATGAAAAAAACAACCTGAATGCATAGATAATTTAAAAAAACAACAACAAAACTTTTCACTTTTAGATAAGAAAAAAATAGCCGTTGCATCAGAACATTGATAGATCTAAAATTACATGATATCGGATTTTCAATATCTTTTAAAGTCTTTGAGATCTAAACGGTACGGACGGACGGACAGACAGACCACACAAAACAATTAGCGGCTAATCCCCTTTCAGGGGTCACTAAAAAACTAACTAGACTCCATGTAAACTTAAAAACTTAGAGCACAAGATATTCCACAATAGAATTCTAGAATAGAAACTTTAGTTTTGAAAGAGTTTAAGCATGCAGACAAGTCGTCTTTAAGATCCCCCCCCCCCCTGGAGAAAGATGAAGTTGAACTATTAACTGGAGAAAGATAAAGCTGAACTGTTAACTGGAAATTTTTATTTGATTTGAAGACTTAATCTTAACATTCATAACTAACTATGATTCACAGCTAATTTGATAAAAATCTCCTCCAGCCCTCTGCCCTGTACTTAGTTCAAATCATATCATTTATCAATGTGTATCTAAATGTTTGTGCCATGTGTTATATGAGTGTTCGTTATTCTTAGATACACTTCCAAACGATAAATGTAAACAATTTAGAAACGTAGGCTACTAGAAAGCACTTCACGTCAATGCTAGAAAAGTCGGTGACGAAATTTACGTACAAGATCTTCAGCCAACGGAAATACAATAATTTGAAGAGCACCTACAGAAGGCGTCGACATCAGACGTGAGTCATCAAACCACCAGAACCTGCACAGGAACTGGTTATGGAGCTTTCTGGGACACTTCTAGTGAGGAAATGAATCTACTTCTAGGATGAGGAATGTAGCGGTTGTCTGCCTTGCACATACTTGTCTTAGTCTGACTTCATGTTTGTGTTTGAATATTGAACGTCTTCTAAAAGGTCGTGGTATACAATATGTTTCTAGAACGAGGCATTGAACTCGACACTTTATAGTACGCATTTTGATGAGTTCCAATGTTAAAGTTCAAGGTCAGAGGCTGAAAGTTAAAGTAAGAACGAAGAAAATCACAAAAATAAACCAGTTAGTGTGAAGGGGTTAATCTTTAGTCAGCAGTGTAGATTTATCTTTTTAAATAGCTGATGAAGCTCGGACCTTACTTAGGCGTTAAAAGGAGAAGGAACAGATTATTGCGGACTAACTGAGTACTGAGAGTAGGCCTAATGATGAGTTGGCTTTGATCAATCACGATAAATGGACAGGAGTAAATTAATAATTTATAGTAAAAAAAAAAAGAATAAATTTAGAAACAAAAATCAAAACTTACTAAAATGTATACAATAATTCCTGGCTAGGTCTCAGTACACATTTAGTCCAAACAATTGGTAGTGAGAAATCAGAGCATTTGGGTGTAGCTTCGCCTAATAAGTCTTAAACTTTTACAATTATTTTCGACCGCTGATGCATATAAATCACTTCACCTCGTCTAATATTAACCTTTTGTTTTTGTATAAGGAAAAATCATTTGTGAAAATAGAAATGAAGAGAATGTCAATTACCCAATCCAGTACAAAGCTGCTAATTCTCTACAAAAGGTTTATCTCCCTTTAAGTTAGTACATTTAAAAAATATAATAATATTGTGGATTTCTATTGTCATCGCGCATGAGCTAGTATGTAAAGTTTGATGACGATTGGATAAGTAGATGTGGTCGAAAATTCAATTGCAAGATGCAAACATAGCAGAAAGAAACAGAGTGAGTTAATATAAACGTCGTAAAACGTAGACATGACTCGATTGAAAAGAACAAGTTGAAAAGAGTTAATGTGACCCACTTTTTGAAAGGAAAAAAAGAGGAGATGCAAGGGGAAGTAACGATAAGTTTTTTACAAGGAATCATGAACTACTTTCCAGACACATCCGGTGCGCTGACGCCTCTAGACTTTTTTATTTTTATTTTTGACTTACATATAAGACGTTTGTCAATAAGTCTAGAAATTACATTTATTGCCAGATGCACGTCTTATTAGCTATCAACAATTAAAGACGTCTGCCACACCTGAACTAGCTTTGGACGCTGGACATAATCATTTTGTAGGTTCAGATTTTCACCATGATATTTACTCTCTGTACATGTATATTCGTTAATAACGCCAATGACCGCCATCAAATCTCTGCACCTGGCGTTTGGTCCTATCGCCAGTATTTTTCAGCTTTGAGCAGGGCATACCTGGGATGGCCGGATGTTTTCAATATGATGAACTATGGGAAAGCGCAGGTAGAAGAATAGGCAGGCGGGAGAAGTCCCCATTTGCCCTTCTGCCAGAGAAACTTTGGACTTTTTTCTTGAATTGAACTGTGTCATAGGCAGCACTTCTCAGAGTTAGTCACGTTCTTAAATGTACTTTACAAGTGGCCTATAGTCTACTTTAGTCTTGACCTGTACGTTCTGTAGCGATGTTATGTACCATTGCAATTCTGTCTAAGTATCGACTTGAGTTCTGTCACATACATCAGCTACCACAATCAAGTAGCCTACTGAAGTATATCTTCTTTATGATGTCTTATTAAATAGATTAAATGAGTTAGCTTAGCCATGACCTAATGTCTACTTTAATTGCATTACATTTATAGACTACCAAATACGTGTGCAATCGAGCGTGGGATCCTACGCCTACTTCAATTATATACGACGTAAGACTTGGAGGCACCTGAAGAATGTAATTTTTGTCTCCTAAATGAAATGTTTGCCTTAGGATTTAAATGAAGAATAAGAGAGTTATCTACTGATAAATATTTTCATTAGCCATGGAAAAAATCTTTATTAGTCATTAACAAATATTTTGTATAATTTTATTTTTATATTACCTACTCATGTAACAGAATCCCATAGGTCTATTTCGACTAAGTTACAGTATATCCCATTGCACTGTTATTATTGTCCAACCTATAGACCTGATATACAACTTTTCACAGTCATAAAACAAGTGACGACATACTTTAAACCAAAGATTTCATTTGATAATATCTATAACTGTCACTAGCTCAGATTTCAGTCCATAAATCCCAGCCAACAGATCTCACGCTTAAAATGTCAATTACAGATTTCATATTTCACTAATTTCAATTCACAGATATCACTCTACATATCTTACTTCACAAATTAAAACTCAGAAGATAATTTACTCCACAGAACTGCCCCCACCACCAAATTTCTCACTCAACAGATTTAAAACTATAAATAAAACCTTCAGTGTACTCCCCTAAACATTTCCCTGCACAGATTTCTGGCCAGATATTTCATGCCCAGCCGTGTTAAAATTTCTGAATGTATTTACTTCCATTCTATTATCAGTTAATGCAATAAAACAACATGTTTTTCGGTATTCATTCACATTCACATTTATCTCACGCTTACTTGACAGAAAAAAAAGTGTTTAACAAAAGTGACAAATAATTCAGCTTTCATTAAATATAGTTACAGATTTATTACTTAGAGGCTAGTTAATAAAGAATCTAGATGTTCACGACATCTAAATAGTGCCTATGTGCCTAGATCCATTTCCACCACCTAATCCCACAAGACTTCTACAAAACTTTGACCCTAGAAAACTCATTGCATACAATCGAAAGTTCTGTAGTGCCAAAACCTGATACACTGGGGCTCAGTGAAGATACAGATCTCGACACACCCCAAATGTACAGTTAGAGTTAAGCTTTATACCATCCTGACCTGTTTCTAATTTTGCCTAAGGGCCGGGCAGGATTCTATTTGACATGGATTCTAAGATGTATTATGTTCTTCATATGAGCTTTAGTTAAACTGTCTTCTAAATGTGTGCAGGGTGGGGGGGGGGGCTACGCAGTGCACTGTACGGAGATAAAACAAAAGCACTATAAAGCATGTATGCCATAACTTGTTTAGCTTTATAGATCTACTAGACATATACTACCCGCGGCCCGCAGGTCTTAATTTGCGTATCACTGTCGATATAGTCACTGAGAGTGTTTTGTAAACAATTAAATGAAATAATAATGTTATAAGTAAAGCGAATGTGGAATGCGTGAATGTAAAAATAGTATGAATGGAGCTATCAAAATAGCTAATCGACTTAAATCCATTTTTTTCATATAAAAACATTTGCATACAGGCCTACATATATTTGATTAAAATTTGAAATGAATAGACTTAATTGTGTATGTTCATGTGTTAAAGTATAAAGTAGATCTTGAGTTAGAGATAGAGGGTCGGTGACAGAGGGTCGGTGACAGATTTATTACTTAGAGGCGAGTTAATAAAGAATATATAGTTATAATGTTTTTTGTTTGGTGTAATGCACAAATTGTAAGACAAATTTCCATACGGACAATAAAGATTATTATTATTATTATTATGTTAGAAATGAACGAGTAGTCATTCTCTGGCGCTGCCAGGGTCGAGTTTCGCTAAAGAGAAACAAAATTCATCGTAGTCCCTTTAACAGTTTCCACTGAGGAATTTTCTGGTGATGTGGCAGGTCTGCAGCAGTACCGCCCTCTGACAGGCAACGAAGATGTTCCTAGGAATGTAAAGGGGCCTTGAAGGTGTCTGTGAGGTCAGTTGTTATTATCCCCTCGGTTGATATAACAATGGGGTATATTGTTATTTTGGACAATTTCCATAGACGCTTAATCTCCAAGCCTAGGTTCCCATATTTTCTTTGTTTTTCTATCTCAGTTTTTCTTAAATTATGAGACAGTGGTACGGCGATATCGATAATGGTAGCGGTTTTTTCTTTTTTATCGATGAACAGCAGATCCGGGCGATTGAAATCTACCGTTTTGTCGGTCAGAATAGGCCTATCCCAGTACAGCAGATGATCAGTAGACTCGAGAACCTCTTGCGGAGAGTATTTATAATAAGGGGGAGTGTCCTTACCGATCAATTTGTACGTCAAAGCCAGGTGTTGGTGTATTAACTTTGCAACTTGGTTATGGCGACCTAGGTAGGCTGATTCTGATAGGGCTGGACATCCTGCCATAATGTGTTCAATCGACTCGCCCACATTTCCACATTTTCGGCATTTGTCGACAACATTGAGTTTCAGGATATGCTTCTCGTAATTTTTTGTCCTGATTACTCTGTCCTGTATTGCCGTAACAAAGCCTTCTGTTTCAGGGTAGAGATGACCTGCTTTGAGCCATGTTAAGGAAGCAGCCTTGTCGATGTTGTCCCCATGTAATGAAGCCGGAAATTTTCCGTGGAGTGTTTTTTCTTCCCATTGGCGAATCTCATGCCCTACGTCGTCCAAACCGATATTGACATCAGCATTGTGTAGGTTCAGAGGGGTTGCATCGGAGTCGTAGTTCCGTAGGAAGGAAACTAATTTGTTGCTGGAGGCGAGCAGTTTTGATCGTATTTTTAAAACTTGCATCTTACACAATTTGAAGATGTTCTGCAATCCACGACCCCCATCCTTCCTGGGCAGGTATAACCTTATGGTGGAGGACTTGGGGTGTAGGCATCGAAACTTGGTTAATAATTTTCTAGTGAGTCTGTCAATGTCATGTAGGTCGGTGTCAGTCCATTTGATCACACCGAACGTGTAAAGGAGCACAGGGACGGCCCAGCTGTTTATTGCAGTGATGAGATTACTGCCAGACAGTTTGGTGTTGAGGATTTTATTAACTCTTTGCCTATATTTGCCAAGAAAGTCCTCTTTTAATTTCTTATGGTTTATCTTGGCATTCTGGTTTATTCCAAGATATTTATAAATAGAGGCGGAGTTCAATTCCTCGATGCCTTCAAATTCAATGTTGGTGTTCGTTGCCTTGCCCTTTTTAATGCTTATGATACCACACTTATCCAGGCCAAAAGACATGCAGATATCGTCACTAAAGCATTTTACCGTTTTGATTAAGGTGTGTAATTTTTGCTCGGTTTCTGCATATAGCTTTAGATCATCCATGTATAATAAGTGGGACACACATTTTGTACATTTAGTGTCAACCCTAAACCCGTTTGTAGAGTCTTGGAGTAATGTAGATAGAGGATTAATCGCTAGGCAGAACCAGAGTGGAGATAGTGAGTCACCCTGGTATATACCTCTTCTTATGTGCACAGAACCTAGTTTATCACGATTAAGGTGCAGATTTATCTTCCAATTTTCCATACAGACTTTCAATAGTTGTTTTATTCTTGGGTTGATTCTATGAATATCCAGGGTTTTTATTAGCCAATCATGCTTATTATTATTATTATTATTATTATTATTATTATTATTATTATTATTATTATTATATTATCTAGACTTATCTAGAGAAAAATGTTGACTTGGACAGAGTTCGTTCTGTGCGTGCGTGAAGGCTTCGCTCTGCGCATGAGTGACCTTTTTTATTAGATGTACGCGATTCATGAATGGAACTATTAAAATATATCTCAACACGGCTTCGCAGCTTTAGCGAACGAATGTATGAAAAATGCTTTAGAAAAACAAATTTGAATGTTAATTTGATTAAAATATGAAATGAATGGACTACAATTAGTATGTTCATGTGTTAAACTTTAAACTATCTTTGCGAAGAGAAGTTCTATCATCTTAGAGTGGAATTAGAGTTTTAGACCTAGGAATAGAGAGATGTGTAACATTTCGGGTATTGTCTAATGAAAGAATGTTTTCAGAAATTCTAAATTCGCAGAGATAAGGAACGAATTTATGTAAACATGCTTTTGAAACACAAATTTGAAGGTTACTTTTATTAAATAATGAAATCAATAAACTATATTTTGTATTTTTATGTGTCAAAGTAAAAAACTATCTGAGCAAAGTGCAGTTTTTAAAATTAGATCTAGATCTAGATCCTTTCGATGAATAGGCCCTACATGGTAAACATGGCCTAGATCGATGAAATTATAATACTTTCATAGAGTTGGTCAACTTATTTTTTTTAGGGTCTGAAGTTTGTTTTAGGGCTACAATACATACACTACGGTCCCAGTTAGTACCTAAGGAACATTTATGCCAAGTTTAATCAAGATTGGTCAAATGGTTTTGATTTCTGTGCGGGACATACACCCATACATACGCCTTACTTTCTACTTTATAGTATAGATTTGGCCATCAGTTCAGCTATATAGATCTAGTTCACTAGTTGGCGATCAGTTCAGCTATATAGATCTAGTTGGCGATCAGTTCAGCTATATAGATCTATTTGGCGATCAGTTCAGCTATATAGATCTAGTTAGCGACCAGACGATAGATTGAACGCGATAAATTTTGCTACCCCATTAAATTTATAAAGCCTTTAAAGCTTATCAAACAGATTATTAAATATTATGAGATTTTTTATAAGGAACTAAGTGCTGTATCTATTGGAACTTATGAGTGACAATAAAACTATTTCAGCCACGATGGAAATGTAAGGGAGATGAATCCCTGAGGATAGTAGGTGGAAGTAGTTTTGACTTCAGGATCTAGATTCTAGACAGTCAAGATTTTTTTTTCAAAGAACAGACTTCACTTCATGGTAAACATTACAAAAGTAATACGATAGTTCCGCCAGGTCGATTTCAATTCACAGCTCAAAATGAAGTCAAACATCAAATCCATCTTTTTAACTCAACTAAATCTGTCAGCATGTAAACAGGATTTGATTAAAACTTTCACTTCTGCAAGGCATCTGCATTAAACAGCAGGTGTGACAGGTGTGTAGAGCCAGGTGTCACAGGGCGAGGGAGGAGGAGGTCTGACGTCACACAGACATTTATTTTCGTTTCAATAGCTCGCATTTTAGTTTCATGAACTTCCTAGTGTGAGAAACAAAGACATCGTGCTCATAAAACTAAGAGAGAATTAAGGAGAGAAAGGAGAGACAGAGACTAGAGGGAGAATGAGGGAGACATTAAGCGAATAAAAGGAAAAGGAGGAAAAGAGAGAGAGAGAGAGAGACAGAGAATGAGAGAGAGATAGGAAGAAAGAGAAAGAGAGAGTAGAGAGAAAAAGAAAGAGCATTGGCGTTTGGAGAATGAGAAAATAAAGTGATTTAAAAAAAAGATAAGAAGAGAAAGTGAGAGAGAGAGAAGAAGAAGAGAGAGAGAGGCATCAGTAAATTAAAGATGTTCAGATCAAGCGAGTACGTGCAATGGAAACGGTTCAATTATCAACTGTAAATTTAGTCTGATTTTAACGAATTTTAGATTACTAAGGCCAAGCAGCCAATACTTTTGCTTTCTAAATATTTTTCATTTTGTAATTCATTGTTAATTCATCTGTTTCTCGCAGTAAAATTAGTTTAACTTTAACTTTAAACCAATTACCATGGTATGGCTGCAACCATTGCTTAATAGATATTGAAAACATTGAAAATTATTATGATATAGGTCAATTTTATTCAGCCAACTGATCAGAATTAAACCTAGCCAACTAATCCGAATTAAACCTAGCCAACTGATCAGAATAGAACCTAACCAACTGATCAGAATTGAACCTAGCCAACTGATCAGGATTAAACCTAGCGAACTGATTAGATTCGGATGGGACGAGCTAGATCGACTAACCTTCATATCCAAGTGGAGTATGCTCTGAGAGTGCATGAAGGCTACGCCGTCACAGATTTGACGCATGAACATCACGCAGGCTTTCTCTGTCAGGATGAAGTCGTCATTGATGACTCTCTCAAATAGCTCGCCGCCATTTACTCTAGTGAATGCAGAGGAGGTGGCACAGCATGAGGGTGGAAATAGGAAAGAATGGAAAGAAATTGAAAAAGAAATAAAGAGTGTGAGAGAAAGGGATTGCTAGAGATTTTCAGAGAGAGAGAGAGAGAGAGAGAGAAGGAGGATACACAACAGAAATAAGATAAGTGCCCTACTTGTTAACTCATCAAACGCTTTAACTAGCTCCTGGCAGCTTAATACGAAAAGAAAACCATTTCTAGACTGCTATAGTTTAGTTTTGGGGAATTCCCGTTTTTCATTTGCCGTGAAATCAATCCGTTGTGTGATCGTGATACAAACAAAATTGTTACTTTTCGTCTCTTATAGATCAAAATATCTAGAAGTAATATTTTAATAAAGCCACATTTCTACCCATATGAATTTACTTTATATCCAGTAAAAGGTGCCACAGGTCAAAAGTAAATACGCAGCGAGATGTTAGTGTACAGAAAATAGTTGAAGTCGTTTGGCTTTAACTGACATGAACTTGCACTGCTTCAGAAGATAATTGAAAAATGCGATCCCCTAATGCAGTTGTACGGCTGCATACAAACTAGATTGATTATTTCCCCTTTTTACACCAAGTCAAAGTCGCTGAGTTTGGTGTTCCATGTTTCGAATGTGCCTTCAGAACTGAAAATGATGACATCCTGACGTAGCCCAAACCTACAGCAGGGATGGCAGCGGAAAGTGTTTGAGCCTGGCACGATCGAGATGACAGTACTGAGGGTAAGCGCTAATCTTACGACCAGGCAGTTTTTATGATTAGGTAAAAATAGTTATTTTAGAGCTTTTCATTAATCTAAATGCAGACGACTTTCTTTTGAAAGTCTATAGATCCACACCATTCAAATCAACACGGTCGACTTTTTCGTTAACGCATTTCTTTTATTTTAGGATTGGGGGGGGGGTCAAAAAATAATAAAAATAACTCTTCAATAATGTAGTTAACCATTGTGGATGTTTGAACCAAAAAAAAGACTAAACTATTGTGAAAGAAATGTCTAGCATGAAAGAAGCAGATGTTTCTAACAACCAGACACAATGACAGAGTGAAGAGACATGAGGAGGCAAACATAATGAAAAGTAAAGACAAAAGACAAGACACAATGAATAGATACATTCTTAAGTCAGAAAGACAAGACACAATGAATAGATACATTCTTAAGTCAGAAAGACAAGACACAATGAATAGATACATTCTTAAGTCAGAAAGACAGGACACAATGAATAGATATATTCTTAAGTCAGAAAGACAAGACACAATGAATAGATATATTCTTAAGTCAGAAAGACAAGACACAGTGAATAGATACATTCTTAAGTCAGAAAGACAAGACACAATGAAATATAGAGTCAGAAAGACAAGACACAATGAATAGATATATTCTTAAGTCAGAAAGACAAGACACAATGAAATAAAGAGTTAGAAAGTCAAAACACAATGAAATATAGAGTCAGAAAGTCAAAACACAATGAAATATAGAGTCAGAAAATCAAAACACAATGAAATATAGAGTCAGAAAGTCAAAACACAATGAAATAAAGAGTCAGAAAATCAAAACACAATGAAATATAGAGTCAGAAAGTCAAAACACAATGAAATATAGAGTCAGAAAGTCAAAACACAATGAAATATAGAGTCAGAAAGTCAAAACAATGAAATATAGAGTCAGAAAGTCAAAACACAATGAAATATAAAGTCAGAAAGTCAAAATACAATGAAATATAGAGTCAGAAAATCAAAACACAATGAAATATAGAGTCAGAAAGTCAAAACACAATGAAATATAGAGTCAGAAAGTCAAAACACAATGAAATATAGAGTCAGAAAGTCAAAACAAAATGAAATAAAGAGTCAGAAAGACAAGACACAATGAAATAAAGAGTCAGAAAGTCAAAACACAATGAAATATAGAGTCAGAAAGTCAAAACACAATGAAATATAGAGTCAGAAAGTCAAAACAAAATGAAATAAAGAGTCAGAAAGACAAGACACAATGAAATAAAGAGTCAGAAAGTCAAAACACAATGAAATATAGAGTCAGAAAGTCAAAACAATGAAATATAGAGTCAGAAAGTCAAAACACAATGAAATATAAAGTCAGAAAGTCAAAACACAATGAAATATAGAGTCAGAAAGTCAAAACAATGAAATATAGAGTCAGAAAGTCAAAACACAATGAAATATAAAGTCAGAAAGTCAAAATACAATGAAATATAGAGTCAGAAAATCAAAACACAATGAAATATAGAGTCAGAAAGTCAAAACACAATGAAATATAGAGTCAGAAAATCAAAACACAATGAAATATAGAGTCAGAAAGTCAAAATACAATGAAATATAGAGTCAGAAAGTCAAAATACAATGAAATATAGAGTCAGGAAGTATGAAATGAAATATTTAGGAAGACTATAAACTTACAATTCCATGACCAGACAAAAATTCTCCCTGTTCTCAAAGGCGTCGTACAACTGCAGAAGACGTGGGTGCTGGAGGTGCTTCATGATCTCCACCTCGTTCAGAACATCCAGACGGTCCTGGGGGCCGTTGACCTCAATAAATTTCGCAGCTAGCTGTCTCCCGGTACGTCTTTCTCGACAACGTTTGACCTCACCAAATTTACCCCTGGAGGGAGGTGTAGAAATAGATAGAAATAAAAACACATATTTATTAGTATAGCAACAGAAACAACCTTTGACCTCACCAAATTTACCTCTGGGGGTAGGGGGAAGCAGAATAGGAGAAATAAAATCACATATTAATATAGCTCTGGTAACAGCAGACGTAGACACTCAAGGCAGGTAGATTTATTTATCTTGATATTGACACGTAAAAATCATATTGTGTAAACATCTGGAATTACATTTGGTTAAAAAGTCTTTCCTTAAAAACCTGAAAGCCAAACAACTCGTTTTTTTTTTAGACCACGATATTCAACTTTTACTATTTTTTTCTCTTTAATATTGTGTGTATTGACGTGGGAGGGTTGATGGGAGCTCAGCCCCCAGGGTGTTCAATTAGGAAAGAATGTTTAATGTGTTTGAATTATCAAATATTTTGTATGGCCAGATTTAGTTTGCTGATTACAAGAAAGTTCAATAAGCAATTGCAGATGGTTAGAAATATACATTTCGAAAAAAAAAGTTTAAACTACGTCACTAGCAAAATTTCCTTTTTTCCCCATTACTTACTTACTTATCTTTATGATAGACGTTTTAGTTGAGCATAAATTAAAATTAAATTCAAACAAACCATAAACAAGTTTCATATCTAGTATACATTTTAAACGAAATATCACAATGAAGGCTGCACGGTAACCGAAATTTCAACTGGATGCTCACTGAACCTAAACAGTATAAATAAATTCATATAAAAAAATAATTTTTTAAAAATTATGTGAAAATCATTTTCTAAACTATTAATGCACGTTTAATTAATTAACTAGGTGTTGGTTTTTTTTATTGATTCATGTATTGTCCACGCCAATGAATAACTGTGCACATTTTTTACCAGACTTACAAACAGACATATCAACATACAACGTGAGATGATATAAGCCTTTTAATAAGATAAAGATAAAGATAAGATAAAGATGGACAAGGCTGAACGAGAAGGTGGGACAAGGCTGAACGAGCAGGTCAAGTGTCACGGTTCCTAAGACCAATCTGTTTTCCTATTATGGTCCCTCCATTCTATCAAAGTATGTGCCAAGTGTTCTGTATACAATCACTACATGTCCCCACACTCGTCATGCATGTCTTCACTGAAATGTAACAGAACAACTTCTAACTGTGTAACAGAACAACTTCTAACTGTGTAACAGAACAACTTCTAACTGTGTAACAGAACAACTTCTAACTGTGTAACAGAACAACTTCTAACTGTGTAACAGAACAACTTCTAACTGTAGACCAGTCGAAACGAATGTGAACTCACTTTCCGAGGATGGAGTCAACTGTGTACAGATCTGTGACCCACTTATCTTTCTTCACCATCACATCTCTCCTCTCAAAGGGCGCCTCCTCATCTGCTCATAACGAAGAAGAAAAAGTATAGATAGTCGTAGAGAATCATAGAGAGTCATAGAGAATAATTAATACATATATAAAAAAAACTCTTAGGGAGGCTTACTAAATAAATTAAAGTGGCTCTCAAAACAATGATATTTTTTAAAAGTTGGGTACCATAAGAATAGAAATATTGCTATTTAGATCGTATTATTTAAACGGCAATGCCCGTTATTTATGTACAGAGTATTATAGATTTGCAGGCTTTGACTCTTCTTCTTCTTCTTCTAGCCAGCTTTATTGCTGCTGAGCTGTGAGCTCTTTTGCAGACTGTGCCAATGAAAAAAAGTGTGCTGTTTTCTTCAGTTGTTCAGGCTTTGACTCAAAAAGCAATACATTTTAAGGTTTTTAATCAAGGTAGGCCTAAAACTAAGACAGTCTTTATAATACAAAAAAAAAAAAAATCAACAAAGCCATTTTTTTCCCTTTCGCCCCATGGGGAAATTCTGAGCTGGATTGAGCATGGAAAACTCTATATTGAGGGCCAAAAAAAAATAAGTCCCGAAAAGCGATCTTAGGCTGAGAAAGTTCTTGGCTTGCACCTTTAACTAGCAAGGAGATTTACGTTTAGTTAGCAAGAAGTGCTGTAATGCTTAGTTTAGAGTTAGACAAAGGCTCCCTAGGTTTAATGCTTAGTTTAGACAATGGCTCCCTAATCCTCTCAAAACAAATAAAAATAAGAAATTAAAAAGGAAAAAAGTAAATTGGTTGATCATTAGCGAACATTTTTTTTATAGTCATGACGTCACTTCCTGTTACGATCACTAGGCGTGGCCTGTACCCAATACAGACACAAACTTTGCCAGGTTGGTGTAAATAAAAGGGAAACAATTTGATCCTGTGTACCATCACTAGAAGGTGATGATAGGAGGGAATCAACATAGGCGTTGATCTTTTTTTCATCAGAAAGAAAAAATAGAGAAGGGTCTCCCAGAAAAAAAGAATGCTTTACACAAATTGAGTGTTTAGTCTGCGCACAAACAATAAATGATTTGTTCTAAAACTTGGGTCAGCGTGGGTTTTTTTTTCTGAGGTATATTAAAATTATTGAATGAAACAGTTTAGTTTTACAGCGCGGACTTCTAGCTTGTTATGTTTCTAGTTATTTGTGTATGCTCAAAGTAGGGCTCGGGAGACTTCCTTCAAGTATAGTATAAAATATAAAATGACATTGAAGAACAATGAACAGTTATCAACATATAAGCTCAACATCCCGGCTAGGTTAATGTAAAACACAGACCACCCATTGACTACGTTTTGCTTTTCACCCAAGACACTACACAACAAAAAGTGCGTTGAAGGGAAAGACAAGCAAGTATTTTGTTATTTATTTGAAAGATTTCATTCATGTAATACTTGTACACTGTTGGGAGATTATGGGAAGGAATCAAGTTCTCCCACTTTAGTTTATAGTTGGCAAGCTGTTTCAGTCAATCCCCTGTTTTATTCTCCACCTTTCTCCGCTTAACATTGCCATAAAACTAGGCAGTCTTTTGAAGTTTTGTCTTTATCATCCTCTCTTTTGACGTTTTTTTGTCTTTATCTTCCTCTCTTTTGCCGTTTTTTGTCTTTATCGTCATCTCTTTTGACGTTTTTTGTCTTTATCGTCCTCTCTTTTGACGTTTTTTGTCTTTATCGTCCTGTCTTTTGACTTTTTTTGTCTTTAACGTCCTGTCTTTTGACGTTTTATCTTTAACCTCCTGTCTTTTGACGTTTTATCTTTAACCTTCTTTTGACGCTTTGTCTTTGACGTCCTGTCTTTTACCTGTTTTTTTTTTCTTTCATTTCCTGTCTTTTTAAGCTTTGTCATTTGATGTTCTGTGTCTAGAGGACAGCCTTTTGTTTTCTGTTACTGAATCGTCTTTGTATTCCCTCAAGACATGGCATAAGTGACCAATTCAGATCATTTTTGTGATTGTTTTTGATGGTCAGCGTAGAGAAAATTTTTCTTAAATAATGTTTTCTTCGTAAATCGGACGTTTCACATCGGACGTTGTATCAAATAAACAGAGCTCAAACTCAACAGAACAATCTTAAATATCAGAAAAGCTTGATTACAAACAATCCTAGAGTAAGGGTTAAGGGTAAACAAAAAACCTTTTAAAATATTGTATTAATGATTGCAATACAACGTATAGATATTATTATTATTAGATAGTTTTGTTTTTTTTTGCTTTTTTTTTTTTTTTTTACATGTTTTGGATAATTTTCATCTTCGCCAAAACCTCACTCGGCAAGACGTGGGATGACAGCGGGCAGGTTGTGTACCCGACACCATCTATTCTATAGTATTCTATATCATCGAACGAAAGTCCAGAGCGCATACCACGTGACCAGGCAGCTAGATGATTGTACTCTAGTCGTAATCCTATTGCAATTTCTTTTATATTGCCCTTTGCTTCAAATAATTGTACGATATTATTATTATTAAAGTAAAGATTGGTATAACTTTCTTCCTTTTTTTTTATTGAACTTCTATAATTTATAAGATAAGATTATTACATTCCCGTTTCCCGTCTTCCTACTTTTGATTTTTCTAGAATTTATTCAATGATATGGATCTAGAATATGTGTTGTTGTTATTTTGTGAGTATTAAAATGACCGCTAACGTATGGCTTTAAAAAGTCTAAGTGCTTCAAACAGTGTAAAATTGTAAATCTAGGCTAAACCTTTTTAAAATCTGCATCATTTCAATATTGTTTGAATATAAAGTTGGTACGAATCCTCCGTAGAATTAAATTTTCTATAGATCAAAGTCTGAGACCTATACACAGAGCAATAATTTGCTTTAGTTTTCTCTTAGACATTTTCTTACTTAATTTACAACTTCAACAGCACAGTCTTTCCAAAGAAAGTAAGTTAAACTGTTTAGTAGAAGTAAGTTAAACTGTTTAAAAGTAAGTTAAACTGTTTAAAAGTAAGTTAATCTGTTTTTACAGTCTTTCCAAAGAAAGTAAGTTAAACTGTTTAAAAGTAAGTTAAACTGTTTAAAAGTACCAATAACTATCATTGTATGTAACAGTATGTATCAAAATGTTTTGGAAGAAGACAAGAATACAGTACATTAAATGAACCTTCAAAAAGAAACTATAGCAAATAATTTAAAAGCAAAGTTAACAGTAAAAGTCGCAAAATGCTTCAAATGGCTTAATTCTAAATATTCACCACTATCATATCTATACAGTTGTGACGAATGCTTCAATAAAGAGACGCTATCGTATTAATAATATGATATCATTTAAACAGGAATTTGGGCCTACATGGAATTAGAATGTTCAGTGTAGTGTCTGAAGTCTACCAATTTGGAACTTGAGTTATTTTAGTATCGAGCTGTTTACATAAAATGCAGATCTAATTATAATGAAGATGCTGCTGGTACCACCCAATGCAGTACTTACAGTAGTTGGGCTCACTCTCATCGACCTTCACCTTTGTCTTACTCAAGTTCATGGTGTTTTCTGTTTTCATGAGAAACCTGGTGGAATAGAAAGTGTGCACATGAACACACGAATAAATTGACACACACATGTGTTCATATTAATACTAGCATTCATTGGTAGGACTATGTAGTCCGCATTGTCGTCTTGTTGGTCCGGGATTTGAATTCTGCCCGCCCTCCAGCAGGACGTGTGGTCTAGGACGTAGTCATCTTTAATTCCTAGGGAACGTCTGGAAGCTTACAAGTCATTAACAGGTTATGTTGACACGTTACGTTAACACGTTAAGTGGACACGTCATAAATAAAGATACTAATGCATTAAGAGCAGTTATGATGTAAGGACAGCAAGCTAAAGATTTTAAGGACAATGGTAATATAAAAACATCAATCCATAAAGAAGCTTCTATAAATACATTTTAAATTAAAATGTCTCTAAGAATACCTACATGTATACCATCATAAAGAAAGAGTTTTCTATTAAAATATTTTTTTTTTATTTTTAGTATGCAATAATATGAACTTTGTTATCTTTTCCCCCATACTTTCATTAGGAAATTAAAGAATCACTGTTTGTTTCTGAAGACTGTACATATACTGAAAAGGTAATTCAATCACTTTGTTTGAGTATTGTTGTGTGCTATTGTTGGTGCGCATGTGTATGAATATTTCAATGCATTTTTTAAAGTGCTTATAGGAATGTACAATGGAAATATGTTTTATGTAATATTTCATCAACGGACTTTGGACATTCACCTTCCTTCAAGGAACAGTACCAGGAAAAAAAGTAGATGGAGACAGAGAAAGCGATGGGAAAACAAGATAATAGAATGAACAGGCCTGTCATTGAAAGGGATTCTATAAAAGGCAAAGGACAGAGGAATGGAGAAAAACGGTCAACAGATCTTGAGTGGTGCCCCAAAGGTCCAACAGACTAAGAGATAAAGGTAACGGGGATATGATAAATAACTAATACATGTTTTTTGTTGCTGTTTTTTTTTTTTTGCCACGTAAGCAATTTTTCCCCTGAATTTGTAGCTTTTCATATAATGTCTCTATCTATTAAGACAATTATTTTTTTTTTGTTTTATCATCATTTCAAACCTAACCCTTACTTTTAAAACCTGGCGTTTAAAACCTCACTTTTAAAAACTATCTTTTAAATCCTAAATTTTAAAACCTAACTTTCATAATCTTAGTTTCAAAACATTACTATGTCATATATTATAACTTACGAATCAGCCGATCTGATGACATTTTGGAGCAAAAATCAATGTAACACTGTCTGCTGATGTGAACATAAGTGAAAGGTGTGTTTAAGGGCGGAAAGGTGGCTTAAAATGACTCCATTAAGTAATACAATCACAGAGCCATATTATACAACGCTGTCACAGTTTTTGTTTTGTTTTTTGTCTGCCAACATTGAATGTTCTTAGTACAATAGAATTTAGAATTTTTTTTTTTTTAATTTTTTTTTGCCCTTGATGTCATTGCGGATTTATTTTTCAAGCAGTGGCTTAATGCTTAAATCAGTTTACCATTATCAAGATGATTCTCATGATCGTAACTCTTAAGGTTTGGTAACCCACAATGCATAAATACATATACATTTGTAACCAGAAAGCAACGTTCTAATACATGCCTTGTAAGAACTAACAGAATCTACAACTGTATTAACAATGAAAAATCTTTCAATGTGGTATGTGAGTTGTAAGCCGCGTGGCTTAGTGAAAGAGCTGAAGTTTGAATCCCAAATGGCCGATGTAGACAAGAAATGTTTCATTCTAAATGATTCGCGTGCTAGCTGAGCGCCTAAAGAATTTATGCAAATCTACTCCCACCTGAGTACAAAAGTGATTGGACCAAATTGTCCAGAACTTACTAAAGGAACATGGACTGACTATAAGACAAAAGTAATAACAGTAATGAAATGAATATCTTGAGCTAATTGGCATGTGTGTCATAGGTCATGAACTGCTCTCCCAGAGGTCTACATTCCATCATTTTTCAATTTTTATCTGGTCTTGAAGAGTGTTGTAAAATTTGTGATATTTTAGTTGAAAGGTTTTTGTTTTATTTTTGTAGTAAAATAATAAGCTGAATAAAACTGTGATTCCTAAGACGTAGGCTAGGCTCATTTCCTTGTAGTTGTTTACTAAAAAAATACTAATTAAAACATGACTATAACTGAAATTAAGCTGCATAGATAGTCGCTATATCATTCGTAGATGAACTGATGAATATATATTCGCTCAGTAGTGTACAAACTTATTTTTACAGCTTATATCAAATCACTCAGTTTGTCTGTCTGTCTGTCTGGTACAAATTTTGAACACCTTATTTCTCCCACTTCCTTTTCCAGGATCAAGTTGAAATTTTACCTAATTAATTATTGTCCCTAATAAAACACGAATCAATGAAAAAATACCCCCTAATTAATTAATTTGTGGTAATTAATCAAATTAGTTTTTTTAGAAAGGGAAAAATTATTATAATATTAAAGGGCATTGCTGTAAATGTGTGGTTCTTTCTCTTGTACAAGTTTTAAAAAATATGTTTGTTTTTATCAAATCTACCTACAGCTTTGTCAAATCTATCCCACAATTCACTAGGCAGAGAAACTTACTTCGCTTTGTAGTAGACAATGTCAGCGAACGAATGAATGGAGCTGCCCGTAGCACCTTCCTTGTCATTGCTGTCATTGTTGTTGACCTCACGCCCGTCACACTGACCAGTCCCATCGGACTGGACACGCGTGTCTCGCTGCTCGAAATTGTCACACTGAAGGTTTGTATAACACTGCAGGCTTGAATTCGCATTGTCGCAACGTGTGATACAAAGGTCAGATCTGTCGGATTTGTCATCTGATACGCGTGTCCTGGATTGGTCATTCGAAACACGCGTTTTTAACTGATCATTTGAATCACACTTTCCATAGTTGTCACACTGCTGAAGAGCGTTACACTCCTCTGACGAATCACACTGAGAATCACACTGATCCGGCATCTCAATATACTTGTCCTTATCAACCGAAGGCTCAGGAAGATCGCAACGTATCACGGTGTCACGCTCCTCCCGTATCTCGCACCGCTCCAATCTCTCCTCAATCTGGCTTACTCCACTTAGGTTACTGTTGTCCGCCCCGCCATACATGAAGGCCAGTCCGAGGGTGAGGGCGTCAATGGGGGTCAACTTGGAGCCTGAAAGCCCCCGGAAGTAGGGACTCCAGGGTGAATTTTGGCTTAGCAATATAGACTCGAGGACATTGACGAGTTGCCCCTGTCGGTACATAAGGCCACGTCATCCAAACGTGCCCCACTGTGAAGCAGAGAATTGAACCTAATATCTCTGTGCCACGCTTAGATCTACATGTCAGACTAGAGACTAAACTATTAGATTCGTCTTGAACACACTTTGAGACAACACAATCTTATTAAAACCCGTGGACACAAATCAAGCACGAAAAGCCACTGACATTTGTAGACACATTTTACAATATTTAAAAAACAACAACACCTAAACTGAGGTGAACAAACTAAATAAGAAGATGGACTTCTCTATATGATTTTTAAATACAGTTTTGTAAACACGAAATCTAAATATCGGATGCTGTATATCCTACTGTCAATACAGTCAAAGAAATCTTTAAAAATGGTTAACTCTGTAACCATAAAACCATCAAATAACATCTAACATTCAACAATGTCGTTATAAATATTCCAACGAAATATTTTTTTTGTCTTCTGGCAGCATAAAGAAATCGAAAAGAAATTAAAAGGATCCAAGGAAAAGGTGATCGAGCCGCTCGGTTCAAACTCCATAGATCAAATCGTTCTCTCTTCACCTGAGGAAGCTTTCTAATTCTACTGGCACTAGTTACCTCCCTCTCTTCCTATCATCTTTCTTTCTTCCTCCAACCATCTCTTCTTTTCTTCTCTCTCTCTCTCTCTCTCTCTCTCTCTCTCTTAAAATCACCAGACTCTGACCTTTACAGTTGGCCCATATTTGAAATGCTGTGTTCAGGAGCAGACGTACAAGTTGTTGCAGATTTCTCTCCCGCCCCCTTTCCACCATCATGAAAGATTCCATTCCAAAACTTACAATATCAGAAAACTGATACGTGGAATTAACTCATTTTCCATAACTTGTACGATCCCAAGAACCTAGATGGACCTCAAACAGTACCTTGTACGATCCCAAGAACCTAGATGCACCCCAAACAGTACCTTGTACGATCCCAAGAATCTAGATGGACCTCAAACAGTACCTTGTACGATTCCATGGACCTTGAAGGACCCCACTGAACCAAGTATGATCCGACGGATCTAAAATGATCCCCACAGGACCTATCATAATTCCAATAGAAGGATCCCACAGGACCAAGTAAGATCCCAAGGACCCATGCAAGATCTAGCGTAAGCTAAGGACGCCACTGTTATTCTAGACTCTAGACTATATATCCTAAATGCATTTTGACTATTGCCGCAAACAAATGTTGTATTGGTTACATAACCTCCTAATGAACATTTCAATAACATTGTACCAAGAATTATTCATCTTGATGAGAAGCGATTGTTTTGTTAATAAAATGTACATAACTAGGAGCACGAGAAGTGTCTAGAAGTGACCCCGATAACAGTGACCGTTCCAAGAGATGGGGAGGTGGGGGGGTAAAACAGCTACAACACGTTTCATATACACCCAATGTGGATCTGTGGTGGTTTTTTTTTTGTGGGTCTGTGTGGGCTGAGATTGTGTCTGTGTGTGAGCTCTTGTTTGGGTCTGAGAGTGGGTCTGTGTGTGGGTCTGTTATGAGTCCGTGTGTGGGCTTGTGTGTGGGTTTATGTGTGGGTCTGTGTTTGGTCTGTGAGTGGGTCTGTGTTTGGGTCTGTGTGTGGGTCTGTGTGTCTGCATGCTTAATTTCCTTGTTTCTTTTGATTGCCAAAAGAAACACATCCACTGCTTCCAGTCACTTATTTAAAGACAACGCAAGGTAGATAACTTAGCTCAAGCTTACATGCACCAATTCATAATAGGGACTTTTCCTGCTTCGGATTTCGGCTTCAAACTCACGACCTACATTCGGCGGCAGTAACAATTAAAACATGATCACAACGGGGCAGAGGCAAATATTATGTAAGGCAAAGGTTTGCATCCTTACAATCTACCCACCCCCGTGGCCACATTCACCATCACCCCTTTTGCCCTTCAGGTAGGGCGCACGTGCCTAGATTGCAAAGCTTTATGAAATGACATTTGCTCACATCTCGCATCAACCCTCCCCCCCCCCACCTGAATTGTAGGATGTGAGCGGCTATTGCACTGTTCCCAGCACCTTTAAAAAAAAATTTTCTAGGTGAGTGATTCGCGACCTTTCCCTCTGTTGTTGTCTCATTATTATTTGTGTATTATTCGAGAAATATTATTGCCTAGAAATATGACACTTGCTATATATTGTTGGGAGCAGTGGCGTAGCTTGGACGAAGGGAATGTCCTAATTTTTGTACATTAAATATCTAATATTACGCCACTGCCATGTAATCTTGCTATTCACGTGGAGTCAAAAATAATACACAGCATTAATCTAGAATTCTAGATGTTATAGATGACCTTTGCTACACAGAAAGCACTATGTGAGGCCATATGAATTGAGATTTGTCACTCGACAATAAACAATGATATTATTCAATTTAAAAAAGTCTTAATAATTATTTCTTGGTATTAATTTTATTTAACTTTAGCAATTGCATGTAGACACATATTTATTAAGTACATTGTCTCATGTCATGATGTTGAATGTCAAAATGCAAGGGCCCCTTAAAAGGTCAAGCCCATGGGCCCTCAAATACCTAGCTATGCCACTGGTTGGGAAAAGAATTGAAAAGACTACTGGGAAAACTCCTGTTCAACTTTTATAGTTTAAAAAAAAATACGGCGGCTAGAGAACCAGAAAATATTGATCTTGAACGAACTGACCCTACGTCTTCGGTTATTTATTGATCTTGAACGAACTGACCCTACGTCTTCGGTTATTTCCATATGGAGGGTAGGGGCGGGGGGGGGCATTATTCATTCAATGGTTTGATTAATTCATTGTCAGGAAAATTTTAAGTACCTTCTTCTACGTCTAGATGTAGAGGCCTATCAGTAGAATAGTAGAAAGTCTAGTAGATTTATACATTTGTTTCACCAGGATTTTTTCTCGGGGGTGAGGTGGGGTAAAAATATTCTTTTTTTTTTTTTAAATCTAACATTCATGAGTTATTATGAGCACAAATTGCTCTATAAGTTATATAAAGAAGGTATTTTTTAAAAGTATTTTAAAAAGTTTTTCGTGTTAATAGATCTTGACTAACAAGAAGAATTTTTTTTTGACGATTGTAAATATTTGAAACATATTTGAAATTGTTTTTGTTTAGAGCAACTTTCATGCTTATAGAATGTTCTGTGCGCTATGACCCAATCGCTTTTGTGGACCAGTTAGAAGGGGGGAGGAGTGAGATCTGGGAGAAGGTTTCGGTGCTGTTTTTTTTTCAAACGCTATTTTAAAAAAATAAAGTTGCTTATGCCTGAATTGGAACAAGAGTTCACGATCCTTCATGATGGAAGGTCGACTCGCTAGCCACTGAGCTATTCAAGTACTTTTAGAAATAGAAGGTTTTAGTCTTTAAGTTTAAAATGTTTAGCTGGTTTTTTAGTTCTCTACACAAGGCTTATCTCCCCTTAGCTTAGTATATTTGTATAAAGAACAAAATTAATTAATTAGAACTAATTGTGTAGGTAATTTTTTTTTATTGATCCGTGTGTTGTCATCAACAATGAATCGCTGCAAAAAAATTCAACTTGATCCGAGAATGGGAAGTGGGAGAAATAACGTATATAAGACGCCATCCAGACAGACTGAGTTGATATTAAGGTGTTAATAAGGTAAAAGATTTTTAAAAAATAGACTTGTAAGTCTATGAGTCGGTGACCATATTTATTACATTGCACAAATATTTTGTACGTGAGATGTGTGGCTTAAATCTTTTGGTTATCTTTAGGAGGCATGTTCCATACTAGATCATAAAATGTCTTCATTCGAGATTAGACTGGAACTGCGTTATGGTTACTAAACATTTCTTTATTGCACTGAGGCCGATCAACAAAATAACCTCTATTGAAACTCAAATTATTATTTTTCTGAAATAAATTCTCTTACTAATGATCACCTCACCTTAATGCAGACTTCATAAAAAGATGTCGAATAAGCAAGAACCTTCTATCCATATATATATATATATATATTTGGGGGGGGGGGGGTCATGTTTTATGTTTCCATCTGCTGTATATAACGGAATGAAATAAAAGGACCTAACGCCCTCGTGTCTCAGGTGGGTCGTCAGTCTCTTTATGGTGGGCAAAACGTACAGACTCCACCCCACCACCGCGTTGCCGCACACAGCACCAGTGAGTTTGGACAAGAAGACAAAGTTACAAATAAATAAATGAAATCAATACATTTTTACGCTTTCAAGTACGGCCCGGGTTCAAGAAGACAGAAATAAAATCTTCCGATTAACCGGTTGAACGAAAAGAAAACGGCTTTATACATTACAAGTACATCTCCAGACACACGTTCCCAAGTTCAGAAGGTTTGATTTGTGTATATTATGTTTAAATAATTAGCATTGAGGATGTAACTAAAGTCTGAGATGGTCATCAGTGAATGTCCTAGCCCAAGTCTCCTACGGTTATTTGTTAGACAATGAGATGGTCATCAGTGAATGTCCTAGCCCAAGTCTCCTACTGTTATTTGTTAGACAATGAGATGGTCATCAGTGAATGTCCTAGCCCAAGTCTCCTACTGTTATTTGTTAGACAATGAGATGGTCATCAGTGAATGTCCTAGCCCAAGTCTCCTACGGTTATTTGTTAGACAATGAGATGGTCATCAGTAAATGTCCTAGCCAAAGTCTCCTACTGTTATTTGTTAGACTATGTTTACCTCCAAAATTTCCATATGTGTTGCGAGTCTAATTTACTATTCCGGTTTTGTTTGTTATTTGGAAATGTAAAGTTGAAAGTAAAACTAAATGTGTAAAAAACGACTATATATATATAGGTCTGTGAGTTAGCTCCATTCAAAGGTAAACAAAAAAAGAAATAATTTAACACACACTTACTTTTTCCCCATCTTGAGACTGTATGTGGAGTGAGACGAACGATGTTTAAATGTAGACACGGACACACTAGAATGACGGACTTTAAAAAAAAATGACAGGTGGAAATATTTGAATTTTTGAAATTATTTACTTTAGATGTACAAGGTACTTGGGACTTCTTTCTGCTAGCGTAGCTACGTCACGACTTTACGTAAAACCAGATTTGGACGTGGGCTACAAACAAACATTTCTGTCTCTCATCTTTCTCTTGAGATGTCAATTCTTAATCATCCCTAGACAAGATTTGTATGTAAGACTTTATTTAAAAGTAGACGCTCCCATGACATACAAACCATTATATGACTCCATAAGGAGAAGCGGAAAAGCTAAAACCAGTACCGCATTGAGCACTTCCCTATTGGTTCTATTTTATTCCAATACCTACAAAAATGTCAATGTGTTAGACCTGTTTGTCCCGCGAGAAGAGGAGATAAGAAAGGTGACACTAGATGAAAATGATTTACCCTATCAAAATGTAAAATATATCAATTAATTTATGACCTAATTAAAATCATATGCCACTATCTATTGGACATTTTCATACATGGCGGGAAAACTAGAAATAGCCAGCTTGTAGGGGTATCCGGTGTGCAGAAGAAAGGAAGTCTGGAAAAGCGAAGTTTCTGTTTTTGTTTAAACTTCTTTGATTATTTGTTTGCAATTTTTAGCACTATAGTCCAATACATTTTCAGAGCTCTACCGTTTGTAGCTTTTAGTTAGTTGGAAATATTGAAATTTAATTGAGCGTCCTTGACATAGTTAAGTTTCTGGTGAAACTCTACACTACACACAAGAAGCAACTTTTGACCTATTTTATTATATTCAAATTCCTCATATTGTTTCAGTGACGGCAAGTTATATCTTCGTTGAAATAATCATATGTATGCAAGTGTTGTTCGCTTTTATTTGTATCAATAGAAATTGTAATTCATTTAAATTGTAGTGCGTAATAAAAATACACTTTATTAATGTATTATTTGCTTCTGCCACTGATTTACAGATGTTTCATTTAAAAATACTCTATGCTAACTGTGTGGTAATCTACAACTTCAAGGTTAGAACCCACCTACTCACTCAAGGTTTTACACGCTCTGACGCACATCGCATCTTTCGTTGCTTAAGGCACTCGTCCTGCCTTGCTTATCTACCTGTTCCACTTCCAGGTTGACCAGTTCATCAATGATTTCCAGAAGTCTTCCTCATTTTAGGTCGGGCTATTTTTAGCACGGAATTCTGTGATACATAGGGCAGTGCAGATTGGTTGGTAGGTGGTTTTCTTTAACGCGATCCCATCTCTTATTCTCTGTCTCTCTCTTTTTTCTTCTCTCTCTCTTTCTTTCTCTTTCTCTCTCTCTCTGCCAGTAATTGGTAATAGAGACACCTTTAAAATAAGTTACGGGTGAAAAAAAGTGGGCCCCGAACAATCCCGAAACGTCCATCCCCTGTCGTCCTGTGGGAGGCTTGGACTAAGACGTAATAATAATCTTCATGTCTGAAGGAACGTCCGAAACAGAACAAGAGGACGTGTGTGTGAATTACTAGCTCGTTGGCCACAAGGGAAAAATTCTGGTTTGACCGTTATACATTTTTAAATTAAAAAATGAAATAAATTTAACTTTGGCTTTTAAAAAATATGGCGTAATCAGTCGAGGTGTACCGATAACTGAGTTTTTAACTAAATTTAAAGTTGCTTAAAATTTATTGATAGATTATCTAAGGGTTGTTAATATTTTTACGTAAATCTAATATAGATTACGTCTAGATTCTACATCTAGAAGTAGATCTACATTTAGACTATGAACTACATCTAGACTATGATCTAGATTCTAGAGGTCTAAACGTTGAGATATAGTGCTAGATGGCTATACAATTCAAAAATACCAATAAAGATGTTCACAAGTATACAATGCCCGCTAGCCGAATGGTTAGAATCGGTCGTTCAAGGAGCTGATGGTATTCAATGAGTTCGACACCAGACTAGAGCTAACAGATTTTTTTTTAATTTTATTTTTTTTTGTGTAAAATTCTATTTTATTTAAAGTTGTATAATTGAAGTATTGTCTTTGAAAATAAAGGTATTTTTAAATATTTTTCTTGTAGTACTATGTAAATTCCAAATGTCTACTATCAGCAGTCTGAGGAAGTTATTGTAAAGTTATTGTATTTCTCGAACTAAATTTGATGTAAACATCTTCAGACCAAGAGACCTTGACGCGTACATTGCGTGACAGCTTATCTCATTTATAATATATTTACAGTTGTTCAATTTTATGTTAGGTCATTGCATTCTCCCTTTAAGGGCACTGAATTCTCCCTTTAAGGGCATTGAATTCTCCATTTAAGGGCATTGCATTCTCCCTTTAATAGCATTGCATTCTCCCTTTAAGGGCATTGCATTCTCCCTTTAAGGGCATTGCATTCTCCCTTTAAGAGCATTGAATTCTCCCTTTAAGGGCATTGCATTCTCCCTTTAATAGCATTGCATTCTCCCTTTAAGAGCATTGAATTCTCCCTTTAAGGGCATTGCATTCTCCCTTTAAGGGCATTGAATTCTCCCTTTAAGGGCATTGCATTCTCCCTTTAATAGCATTGAATTCTCCCTTTAAGGGCATTGAATTCTCCCTTTAAGGGCACTGAATTCTCCCTTTAAGGGCATTGAATTCTCCCTTTAAGGGCATTGAATTCTCCCTTTAAGGGCATTGAATTCTCCCTTTAAGGGCATTGAATTCTCCCTTTAAGAGCATTGCATTCTCCCTTTAAGGGCATTGCATTCTCCCTTTAAGGGCATTGAATTCTCCCTTTAAGGGCATTACATTCTCCCTTTAAGGGCATTGAATTCTCCCTTTAAGGGCATTGCATTCTCCCTTTAATAGCATTGAATTCTCCCTTTAAGGGCATTGCATTCTCCCTTTAAGGGCACTTAATTCTCCCTTTAAGGGCATTGAATTCTCCCTTTAAGGGCACTGAATTCTCCCTTTAAGGGCATTGAATTCTCCCTTTAAGGGCATTGCATTCTCCCTTTAAGGGCATTGCATTCTCCCTTTAAGGGCATTGCATTCTCCCTTTAAGAGCATTGAATTCTCCCTTTAAGGGCATTGCATTCTCCATTTAAGGGCATTGAATTCTCCCTTTAAGGGCACTGAATTCTTCCTTTAAGGGCATTGAATTCTCCCTTTAAGGGCATTGAATTCTCCATTTAAGGGCATTGCATTCTCCCTTTAAGGGCATTGCATTCTCCCTTTAAGGGCATTGCATTCTCCCTTTAATGGCATTGAATTCTCCCTTTAAGGGCATTGAATTCTCCCTTTAATAGCATTGAATTCTCCTTTTAAGGGCATTGAATTCTCCCTTTAAGGGCATTGCATTCTCCCTTTAATGGCATTGAATTCTCCCTTTAAGAGCATTGAATTCTCCCTTAGAGGATGAGGCCTTGGAGAGCTGCACTATCTGTACTGCCCTCAATCTGGCCCTGATTGTGCATGAAAGAATGTCAGCTATTAGTATGCTGATCCACAACCTACAGGAAAGAGGAAATGTTTAAGTGTACACAAAAGTTGTCCAGTTTTTCTTTTACAATTTCGTTTGTTGTCGTATGGTAAAACTATTTTGTCTTTGTATCCGGACATGGAAGGGGCAAGCACTCGCATCCCCTCACTCTAATGTTTGCACAGTTTGGTTGGTTATATTAACAATAATAAACTATGGCCTGTCAGAATGTGTTTTGGCAAGCCAGCTCCCATGCCACCCCACTGCATACTTTCTTTGCCTGACCAGATGTTCCAGAATTTTCTTTTCTTTTTTAAATATCGCTTGTTAGAGCAGGAAGTAATTGTCGTCACGCACAAACTAGTGGACTAGAGTAATAAGACACCTGAAGGAGAAGAAATGAATTTAGATTTGAGAGAGACCAGCTTGCATCAAGTCGTATGCCACGTTGAAGCTGCAAGAAGCCCGTGGGCCTGGGTTCAGATCCTGATTGTGTCTCTCTCCCAACTAAACGTAGTTATTAAAGGAAGAAAATGAAAAAAAAATCGAATCATACTGAAAGTATTTACAAACGAACCCCTTTTTTTTTATTGGTAAGAGTTTTAGTGTTTACTGTTGTTCCATTCAAATCAGAAAGAAATGATTCTAAGGTACAAAGGAATCAAGGGTCAGAATGTAATGAAGATTAATTACGTACACACAGATACACTATGTTTGGGGGGGGGAGACAAAACGTCACCCCAACACCTCTCCCCAGCTACGCCCATGACATAGATACAAAACGATGTGTGTAAATGTAAGCCTTTGTATCTACTTTACAAGTACTTGTGTCATTACACTCCAGTAACGACTTCTTACAAAGTAATAGCGTCATTGCATTCCTTGGCACTATGACGCAATCAAGTAACGACTTGGTTTAGGTAAAAGTGTCATTACAGTCAATTCAGTCAAAAAAATCATCTCAGATACTTGTTTCATTACAACTGAGAGAACCTCGAAACCCTGAAATGGAAAGGGGCATACAGTGGTGTGGCAGTGTTAAACTGGAAACATGGTTTGTAAAGGTAGACAACTCAATTAAAAACATTGAAACTATTTTTGTGTGCGTGTACTTTCTGGAATGTAAAATGGCACGATTGTAGATAGGAACTGCTTAAACCAAGTGAGAACTTGGCTAACAAGTTGATTAATGTTACGGTAGATGGGGTGAATTCAGCAAAACAGTCTGTGAACATTCTCTTTAAGCGGTGAGGTCCTGTGAGGTCCTGTTGTACATGTTTCCGATGTTACTTTATAATTGAAGATTTCTACATCCTAGACCAAACGGACAGCGAGGGATGGCAGCGGGCGGGCTCAAACCTGGGATCATCAGATCGATAGTCTAAAAGTCTAGAGAACATACCCTAACCCTTAAATACGACAAATACGATGCACACGTTATCTATAATCCATGGGCGTAGCCGGGGGGGGGGGGTTGGACCCGAAATGAAAGATGGAATTTAGTGACTGGTTTTTGCTTTGATTTTGTTTATTTTATGAGAGATTTTAATACTAAACTAATACTTGCCCCAGCGCAGCCAAAGGGGATTTTGAGTTTAAAACCCCCTACCAGAGGTTTGCAGTTAAATTCTCATCTTCTATAAAACAAAAACAAAAAGCAAACGACAATCCCAAAATTCCAAGAGCACAGCTAAGGAAGATTTTGTTTTTAAAACCCGCTCCGAAAATTACGATAAAACCCTCTCTTCAATATAAAAAAAGCAAATTACGCACTCAAAATGCTATGAGAGTAGCCAAAGAGGGTTTTGAGTTTAAACCCCCTTCATCGGGGTTTGATGCTAAAAAAATACCTCTTCTATAAAAAAAAAAGCAAATTACAATATTATTTTAAAGCAAAATACACTCACCAAATTCTATGAGCCTAGCTAAATGGGGTTTTGAATTTGTAATTTTTTTTTAGTTTAAAACCCCCCAACAGATGATTTGGATGACAAAACTTCCCCTTTCGATATTAAATCTAAAGCAAACTACAGTCACTTAATTTCAAGAGGGTAGCCAAGAGAGGTTACACATTTCCACCAGTGGTTGTGCTCCTTTAATAAAGTGCAGTGAATAGCCATCTGCCGAAATTGAAAAATACTAAATATGGCTCGGCTAAGATGGCTAAGATGGATTTTAGGAGTCAGTTATATATATCGGGTCTCAATTAAGGAAATCTTATGCCGAACTGGGAGTTGACCCCTTGGTAAGATTGTGACAGAGCGGCGCATAAGGTTTGCGGGACATGTTCTCAGACAAAATCAATCACGCATAATAAGAGTTGCAATGACATGGAGGCCATTACGGGGAAATCGCAAACAGGGACATACTAGTACAACTAGGAGCCACACTTTCATGCAGGTCCTCGGAGCAGGTGGGAAGAGGCTTCAGACATTGCCAGATTTTTGTGGAAACAGCTTGCCGACCAATGCGCCGAACGGCGCGGGAGGTTCTAAGTCAGTAAGAATAGCACATTAGGTTTTTGAATACAACTTTTTAATAACAGGATAATGCACTGTAGATACCTCAAATTGTGAATTTTTTTTTGCTTTCAGTACCGGAAATAGTGCTTGCAGCGCTCCCCCAGACCCCCTTGTTGGCAAGGGCGAGGGGTCTACAATTTTTCCACTAACTCCAGGAAAAACCTATTCTAGGCTTCAATAAACGTCTTACGAAAGAATGAAGAGTCAGAATGTAATAAAGATTAATATATATACAAACACACAAACATATATATATATATATATATATATATATATATATATATATATATATATATATATATATATATATCTTTGGTGGGGGGAGGGGGAAATCCTGGCTACGCCCATGCTATAACATATTCTATTTAAGCTGCAAGCTAGACTCTACACATAATGGCCAAAGGGAGCAAACAACAATTAACATAACCGTAATTGAAGGTGCATACTCTCCCTTTTTTCTACCCGCTGCACACCCTCAACCCCTCCTTTCGATACTTCCCCTCCACTTTGAAAGTTTCTGGTACCCACCGCTTCACATTTCACTCTCATTAAAAGTCGTTGGTTTAGTCACGCGGCGCGCACAGCTGTGTCCGGATAACACTCTCCACCATTAGCACGTGAGCGAGATAAGTTTTTAGAGGCAGGTCACGAGTACGTGTTAAATGAGGGAGGTGTCCATCGAATGCTACGACTCGTAACCAGACTATGTACTTTAAGATCAATGCGAAAATGTATTTGATCTTTGACGTGTTAAGAAGTATCAAGTATCAAATACATTACACATACAGAATATTGTAAACTAATACCTCAAACTACACGTGCTTTAAAGCTTTCTTTTTTTTTAATTGTAGTTTGTTTCAAAAATTGGCGTTTTAGTTTTAGCTTACACCTACATATTCGTTGACTCAGGAACATGAACAAGTTGACGGTATCTGAATGTTGTAGATTCTAGTAAGCGGAGGTTCTGGCCAGAATGTTTGTTAAGACCTTCTTCAAGCTTCAATACAACTGTACGTAATGTTATTAACAGATCTAAAATCATGCCATAATTGTGAAAAAAAGAGGACCTGCAAATTTAATCACATTGACTTTATTTTCTTTTGTATACCTAGTTTGTTAAGAAAAGTAAATATTTCAAATGTGGAGGTCCCTTTAAACATGAGTCTCAAGGAGGCTACATAATCTTGCAGTGCAGTAAATCTTGCAGTGCAGTAAATCTTGCAGTGCAGTAAATCTGAGCCTAGTTGGGAATGAGTCTTTTTGTGTCTGGTCTCTTTTGTAGTTTTCTACGGAATGTTCGGGTAGTCAGACGTAGCCTTAGTCTTAAACTTGGTCTTGGTATTTTTTTTATCTTAGCCTTAGTATTAGTATCAGCCTGAGTATTATTCTTAGCCTTGGTCTTAAATCACGTGACTTTAATTTAATGTGAAGATTTACAAACAAAGAACAAAGAGAGGTGAGTGTGTTTGTACTTGAAGATGAAATTCCCTTTTCCTTTGTATTTTATTTGTTTCCTACTTATATCTCTTATTTTATCGCTTTCTCTCTTCTTATCTTCCTTTTTTATGAATCAATTCTCTTTGGAACGCTCTGATCTGACGTCATTGGCTAGTAAGACCTAGACTAGATCGTGTGCCGAAGGTAAGAGAATAGGTCAGAACAGTCGCCTTTGACCTTTCTCCTCCAGGACTACTAAAGACCGCCAGGATGCCGGCTGTTTGTTTGATTTTATACAAGGGAGCCTCTCAAAGTATTAATTACATATAAACACAGAGCCAGCCCTCGGGCGGAGCTCAGGATATGCAGGCATTCGTAGCTCTTTTCATTCTTCCACCCCCACCCCTTTTTTGTGTGTGGAATGTACCGTGGACTTCATAGTTCCTCTTTGAAATCAGAACCGTTTGAATTGAGCGCCAAATATAATACAATGTGAAACTATAAGTGACATTTTTTTTTTCATTTCAAGTATTTTTAAGGATATGTTGTCACTGGGCATTTGGCCCACAAACAACTATACGTTACTATTCAACATAGCTTGTACTAGCCCACTGGACTGCTAACCCACGGTCATTGTTTAGTAGCCCCTCCACCCCCCCCCCTCCCGCCAAGAAAACTTTCTTATATTGTATTGAGTCTAAATTTTAAAAGCTGAACATCTGAATAGAAATATATTGTATACAACACATCAAGGTAAATATATTGTAAACAACACATCAAGGTAAATATATTGTAAACAACACATCAAGGTAAATATATTGTAAACAACACATCAAGGTAAATATATTGTAAACAACACATCAAGGTAAATATATTGTAAACAACACATCAAGGTAAATATATTGTATACAACACATCAAGGTAAATATATTGTATACAACACATCAAGGTAAATATATTGTATACAACACATCAAGGTAAATATATTGTATACAACACATCAAGGTAAATATATTGTGTACAACACATCAAGGTAAATATATTGTGTACAACACATCAAGGTAAATATATTGTGTACAACACATCAAGGTAAATATATTGTATACAACACATCAAGGTAAATATATTGTATACAACACATCAAGGTAAATATATTGTATACAACACATCAAGGTAAATATATTGTATACAACACATCAAGGTAAATATATTGTATACAACACATCAAGGTAAATATATTGTATACAACACATCAAGGTAAATATATTGTAAACAACACATCAAGGTAAATATATTGTATACAACACATCAAGGTAAATATATTGTATACAACACATCAAGGTAAATATATTGTATACAACACATCAAGGTAAATATATTGTATACAACACATCAAGGTAAATATATTGTATACAACACATCAAGGTAAATATATTGTATACAACACATCAAGGTAAATATATTGTATATAACACATCAAGGTAAATATATTGTATCAAGGTAAGCTGTGAGACTTTGTAATAATTGCATTTGTTGTCGTTGTAAACTTTCACTTATTCTGAGTTGGCTGTCCGATGTTATTGTAGACATTGACTTATTCTGAGTTGGCTGTCCGATGTTATTGTAGACATTGACTTATTCTGAGTTGGCTGTCCGATGTTATTGTAGACATTGACTTATTCTGAGTTGGCTGTCCGAGGTTATTGTAGACATTGACTTATTCTGAGTTGGCTGTCCGATGTTATTGTAGACATTGACTTATTCTGAGTTGGCTGTCCGATGTTATTGTAGACATTGACTTATTCTGAGTTGGCTGTCCGATGTTATTGTAGACATTGACTTATTCTGAGTTGGCTGTCCGATGTTATTGTAGACATTGACTTATTCTGAGTTGGCTGTCCGAGGTTATTGTAGACATTGACTTATTCTGAGTTGGCTGTCCGATGTTACTGTAGACATTGACTTATTCTGAGTTGGCTGTCCGATGTTATTGTAGATATTGACTTATTCTGAGTTGGCTGTCCGATGTTATTGTAGATATTGACTTATTCTGAGTTGGCTGTCCGATGTTATTGTAGACATTGACTTATTCTGAGTTGGCTGTCCGATGTTATTGTAGACATTGACTTATTCTGAGTTGGCTGTCCGATGTTATTGTAGACATTGACTTATTCTGAGTTGGCTGTCCGATGTTATTGTAGACATTGACTTATTCTGAGTTGGCTGTCCGATGTTATTGTAGACATTGACTTATTCTGAGTTGGCTGTCCGATGTTATTGTAGACATTGACTTATTCTGAGTTGGCTGTCCGATGTTATTGTAGATATTGACTTATTCTGAGTTGGCTGTCCGATGTTATTGTAGATATTGACTTATTCTGAGTTGGCTGTCCGATGTTATTGTAGATTTTGACTTATTCTGAGTTGGCTGTCCGATGTTATTCTAGACATTGACTTATTCTGAGTTGGCTGTCCGATGTTATTGTAGACATTGACTTATTCTGAGTTGGCTGTCCGATGTTATTGTAGATTTTGACTTATTCTGAGTTGGCTGTCCGATGTTATTGTAGACATTGACTTATTCTGAGTTGGCTGTCCGATGTTATTGTAGACATTGACTTATTCTGAGTTGGCTGTCCGATGTTATTGTAGATTTTGACTTATTCTGAGTTGGCTGTCCGATGTTATTGTAGACATTGACTTATTCTGAGTTGGCTGTCCGATGTTATTGTAGACATTGACTTATTCTGAGTTGGCTGTCCGATGTTATTGTAGACATTGACTTATTCTGAGTTGGCTGTCCGATGTTATTGTAGATTTTGACTTATTCTGAGTTGGCTGTCCGATGTTATTGTAGACATTGACTTATTCTGAGTTGGCTGTCCGATGTTATTGTAGACATTGACTTATTCTGAGTTGGCTGTCCGATGTTATTGTAGACATTGACTTATTCTGAGTTGGCTGTCCGATGTTATTGTAGATTTTGACTTATTCTGAGTTGGCTGTCCGATGTTATTGTAGACATTGACTTATTCTGAGTTGGCTGTCCGATGTTATTGTAGACATTGACTTATTCTGAGTTGGCTGTCCGATGTTATTGTAGACATTGACTTATTCTGAATAACTGTTCTAAGTCATTGTAAACGTTTAATAATTCCTAGCATGTACACAATTCAATAGTTAGATTTAACGACATTTTATTTAAACAAAGATTGAATTTACTAATCTACACAATAGTTACATGTAGCCTGTATATATAGTCTGATTAAAGTTGAAATCTCCAAAGCCAAACTCTGGCAGTACATCTGTCTGTGTGAATACTAGCACTCGTATGGCAACAGAACACCATTGTCTGCCTATTTGGTGTATGCGCCTCGGACTGCCGTCACTATCTAGCTCTGCCAGCCCGTCAGAAACATTAGTTGAAATGTGTTTACTTTTAGTTCTGGTAAAGTTTTCAAAACTTCTACAACCAATACATTCTCGCACCAAAGCTTTGCATGCTAATCTGTTTATTATTTTCTTGTACAAGTTTGATGTGAAAATAAAATTCAATGTAGACATTGTTTGTTTCTAGTTTACAGAAAGAAAATAAATAATAGTAAAGGTAGAAGAGAAAATATTAGTTGTAAGCATCTTGCTGAACTAATGCAAATACAGCTTTCGTTATATCCAGTTATTGAACTCTGTTTATCTCCCCTTCCCTGACCGAAGTCTCTTGCTCTCCTCATTTTTCTCCCATGCTTCATAGTAGAGAGTGTTTACCTTCTTCAGCCTCTGTTCATCTGTAATTCTATCCTGTCTCTCTTTCTCTCTCTGATCATGTTTTTTTTTAAACTTGTCTCCCCCCAGCTCTCTCTCATTTATTATCACGTGCTATCTCCGTCTCTCACGTTCTCAACAATCTCTTTTTGTGTGCTCTCTCCTTCATTCTCTCACACTGTTGTCCTCTCACTATCAATGTCTCTCTCTCTCTCTCTCTCTCTCTCTCACTCTATATAATGCTTTTCTTCTGCTCTTCTATGGTATCTTGATTTTTTAGCTCTCTCTCTCTCTCTCACTCTCTCGATATCTCATCTCTCTTTTTCTCTTTATCTCATCGCTCTTTTTCTCTTTATCTCATCGCTCTTTTTCTCTTTATCTCATCTCTCTTTCTCTCATTAACTCATCTCTTTCTTTCTTTCATTATCTCATCTCTCTTTTCCTCTTTATCTCATCTCTCTTTTTCTCTTTATATCATCTCTCTTTCCCTCATTAACTCATCTCTTTCTTTCTTTCATTATCTCATCTCTCTTTCTCTCATTATCTCATCTTTTTTCTCTCACTATCTCATCTCTCTCTTTCTCTATCACTTCTCTTTCTCTCCTTTTCTCATCTCTCTTTTTGTTGCCTTCGATCTCTCACTTTTTCTCCTTTATATCTTGTCCTCGTTCTCACTAAAAGCATTGCACTCATAGTTACCTTGAGTTGTGACACCAAGTCACGTCTTAACATTGCCAAGACTGACACAACGTTAGCCGCCATCATTAAGTCAATCCCAACCTAGACATTCCAGTTCCAGAACTTGATTCGCCCCTGGCGCAAAAAATGTTGTTTTATAGCTTAGCATGCGTGTGTGTGTGTGCATATTTTTGTGCGTGTGTTTGGAGGGTGCATGATGGGATGCCAACTATATTAAAAAGCACATTCCCAATCCAATCAACCACCTTGTTGTGGAAGATGTTATGCGGTGTCTCAGCAGCGAGGTGACTGGAATATTTTCTTAGCCTCACTTCTCAGGTGTTACGACTGAACGACTACGCGCTGCCGGAGCTAGAACGCAGTAGGCCCTGAAATGTTGATGAATCTATTGACTTGACAACGTCATGCACCTTTCGAACAAGATAAGGGGTGATAACTTAAATGTAGCTGCAAACAGCGCGGGATAATTTGTCGTTATTATCTACAGTAGAGCTCTGAGCCAGAGTGTATGTCTGTCCATCTTTCACATATTAACACTTTAAAAACACAACAAATTGTGTAATTACAATTCTTTATAACTGAAGACTAGAGAAGTAACAGAGCTATGACCAAGACAGCACTAGTTACAGTAGTTGGAAGTGTAGTATAATTTGAAGGACTCTTTTTTTTTCAATTAAAAACAATAACAAGATTCCATACAGGAGAATATGATAATGAGCTTATCATCATGAACTAATCATGAGTTAGTCATAAACTTATCATGACCTTATTATTAACGTACGAATGTATTAACAACTTATCGTTACCTTTAATGGACTCATTCTTGTGCAAAACCTTTACACAGTTGATTGCCAACTTTTTCCCAGTAGGACTAAAGATTCTATTAAAAAAAATTGGAAGGGTGGTCATAGTTGGCAGGTATTCTGGGTACAAAGTCTTTTACTGTACAGTACACCTGACCTCCTTATTGACACTTGAATGAAACTATATTTACGTCACACTATTCTATGAGCTAAAAGTTGCAATCATTAACACGAAAAAACAAAAGACATCAAATAATGTTGACTACATGTAACAGAATAGGTCTAGAAAAAGAATATGACCTGTACACAAACATGAGAGAAAGGGTTCAGGGGTTGCCCATTAAATATATAACCTGTACACAAACATGAGAGAAAGGGTTCAGGCCCATTAAATATATAACCTGTACACAAACATGAGAGAAAGGGTTCAGGCCCATTAAATATATAACCTGTACACAAACATGAGAGAAAGGGTTCAGGCCCATTAAATATATAACCTGTACACAAACATGAGAGAAAGACATTTGTATCCCTTTTGTTAACGGTCATTGACTCGTAGCACCAAACTGCTGGTACTCAACTAAACTGCTGTAGGTGTATTATATTTTAGCTTGGAGAACTTGAGATGACTTAAATGACTTCTTTGTGAACAAAACTAAATAGTTTATTACAATATAGACAAATTCAACTTGAGATGAAATTAAATAAGACTTTAGTAATAATATAAAATGGTATTTTAAACAAAACCTAACTCAGTACAAAAACACGTCTTTTCACTCTGGCAATCTGGAGTCGTCTGGCTTACCCAAGACAGCTTGCGACAATGCCGCTTATTTTGCAACATTCACACTGCATACCCACCAACCAATCGCAAACATCTTCTCACTATCACCATAGAAACACACACAAACACACTTCATAACAATACATAGTTAAATTCTCCACATATTTCTGCTATCTATTTGTTGAGTCTATGCCTGCTTCATTTCTATTCTACCAATGTAAACATCTTGATAGTGCTGTGACCGCATGGTAGAAAATGAGCTTCCATTCTCTGACATGAAAATTAGACAGTAACAAATATGTGAAACAATATTCTAACTATTTGTCTGACTCTAAGCCATTTTACATTATCAGTTTGTTTGTTTTTTAAATAAAGCATTGCAGTACTTCCTGTCGGTTCTTTTTGTCCGTGGAACAAGATGATTCAACTTATCCTTAATATGTCTAAGTCTCTTCTATTACGATTTCCATTATTTTCTTTTTCATCAAGAATAGTTACTATTATTTGCTTGCAAGTTATTGAAGCCGGTCCTAGCATGGTTGGATTGAGGCCACTGCTATCACTTAGACGTAAACACTGACATAGGGTACAGTTTGTTTATTTCACTGTATCGTCAAGGTTTTCAACGAAAGTGTTGATTAGGACGCCTTGTTATATGTTCTCTGTCTTTCTTTTTCTTTCTCCCTCTCCACATTTCTTTCTCTAGCTTTTTCTTTCTTTCGTTCTCAGTTTTCTCATCTCTTTATTTGTTTTTCTTGTGTTGCCTTCACTCTTCCTCTAATTTTGCACTCCAAATCTCTCACTTTTCTAACTACCCTCCTTTTCTATCCTCCAGCTCTCGTCTAAAATAAAATGTTTTATTCTTATTGCCATTCTCTCAAAATGTCAGGAACATATTCACTATCAATGTGACCAATTGTACATTTGTGCACATAGTTCAAGTTTTTCGCTATTTTTTCGCTTCCAATCTGGAGCTGCTTAACGTGATTACTTCCTCAGCTTTAAAAGAGAATCATAAACCATGAGATACCACCTGTGTGGAAGTCATCTATAATTGTACCTGTGCCAAAGGTTTCCAAACCGAAGGAAATGAATGACTATAGACCTGTTTCACTTACTTCCATTGTGTCTAAATGTTTAGAAAAATTGGTTAAAATGTTTCTTCTGAATGATCTTTGTAATAAGTTAGACCCTTTACAATTTGCTTACCAAAAGGGTAAAGGTGTAGACGATGCCATCCTAAATATTTTAAACTGTGTCTACAAACATCTGGACTTACCGAACACTTATGTAAGATTGCTCTTTATTGATTTCTCATCAGCTTTTAACACTATACAACTTCATTTACTCATTGAAAAGATGAAAGCGTTGCAGATTAGTCCATACATAATACTATGGGCTAATGAATTTTTGACCCAGAGAGCTCAGAGGGTTAGGGTAAACAATGTTATATCTAATGAACGCATAGTTAACACAGGGGCGCCCCAGGGGGCTGTGACATCGCCATTGTGGTTCATTTTGTACACCAATGATTTTCAATCCGATAGTTGAAAAGGCCTTGGCTATGTTTTATCACGCTCACATCTGCAATATTTTAAGTTTCAATATCACTGCCTGGTATGGCAATCTGAGCATTAAAAATAAAAATAAACTTAATAGAATCCTAAATGCTGCTGGCAAAATCATTGGCAAAAAACAAACCCCATTTGGGCAGTTGTTTGAGACAAACATCTATAAAAAAGCTAACAAGATCCTCGAAATAAAGAATCACCCTTTGTGTCAGGATTTTGTGATTTTACCATCACAAAAGAGATACAAGACACCGATAGCAAAGACAAACAGACACAAACACTCTTTTGTTCCCCTGGCAATCAAATCATTAAATAAGAACAATCTGGTATAAACTTTGTCACATGTAAATTATGAGTGAGTCTGGTGTGAATGTACACTTTGGTTTCTTATAGTTATAATGTTTTTTGTTTGGTGTAATGCACAAATTGTAAGACAAATTTCCTTACGGATAATAAAGATTATTATTATTATTATTATTATTAAAATACAACATTTGAACAACTAAACACACCAACACTTAGACAACTTATAAATTATAAGCTATTTTTTTTTAAATCCATAAAAAATTAAAATATTGACAATTAATATAATAAGTATTATTTATTAATTGAAAGAACTATTCAGTTACGTGCCGTGAATTAAAAATACATTGCATCATATTTCTGTTTGTGTACATTTGCACATCGACGTGGCACTGCAATACCGGCTATTGCTACGTACTAAATAAATGTTTCATATTTGACTTCCCTCACAAACCTTTGCATTGTATTACACAGTTCTATTACACACACCTTCCAAATACCAAGGGAAAATACTTATCATGCCATAATCATAGCCTATAATAATAAGCTTGATTGCTCAGGCAAGATGTACATCATATCAAAGCATGAAGGGGAGATAACCAGTCAACATTCATTTACTCGTTAGGGAAAGTCATGCAACACATAAAACCACTCCCGGATGGCGTGAAGAAAATAATATCTGTAAGTCTTGGGAGGCATTTAGAATCAAGAAATAGAAGGGCTGTAATAATAGAGGTGTGGTGGAATGGTTAAACCCACCCCCTCAAATGAAATTAATTTTGTTTATTTTAGGTGAGGTTTTAATGTTAAACCACTACTTACCCCTACGCAGCCAAGGAGGGTTTTAAGTTTAAAATCCACCTCCAGTGGTGTTTGAGGTTAAAATACCCTCTTCTATTTAAAAAAATGCCACCCCCCCTCCTAAATTTGTAAAAGATAAAACTCCTTCTTCATTATAAGACTAAAGCATACAACAGTCACCAGATTCTATGAGCATAGCCAAGAGGGTTTTTGAGTTTAAAATACCCTCCAGAGGGCTTTAAGTTAAACGCCCTTCAGAGGGTTTTGAGGTAAACCCCCTAACAAAATTTTATGAGCGTATCCAAGTGAGGGGGGAGATTGAGTTTAATCCCTCCACGACCAGAGGGCTTTACGTTTAAACCCCCCTTCAAATTGTTTTAAGTTTAACCCCTCCCCCCTACACAGAGTTTTGAGGTTAAAAACCTCCTCTTCAATATTATTCTAAAGCAAAATACAGTTACCAAATTCTAAAAGGTGTTACACATTTCTAACAGTCGCTGGGCTCCATTATTAAAGTGCAATGAATAGCAGATTTGGCTTTTTAACTAAAATTTGTTAATAGCAAGTTAATGCTCTTTAGGTACCTCAGAATAGGCATTTTTTGTTTTAAATACCGGAAATATTCTCTTAGATCTCAGTTGGTTCGTCTTTTTATCCAGATCTCCAGTTCTTCTCCCCTCCCAACTGGTCCAGACGAAGTGATAGGATCAGAATAGAGTAGTGAGAAAGCTAAAAGCATGAAATGGCGCTAAACAAAAACAATTGGTAAACATGTTATTAATCGATTCATTGTAGTTAGTCTAGATCTATAACATATTTAATTACTTGACTGATCCAAACTAATATTTCGCATAAGCTTATTTTTTTGTTTCAAGTATTTTCTATGTTTTTGTTGTTGTTGATACATAGTCAACAATAGTCGATAATTAAAAACGTATTATTTTCCTTGGGCTTAGTTCAATGCAATTTTAAAGAAACATCATCTTTACATCATCTGCCCTATAGGTCGCAAGGTCTGAAAGTAAGAACTAAAAATTAGTTCGTTGAATGAAATAAAAACACAAGGAAAGGTCTGTTGCTTTTTACCTTGAGTATAGGTACTTTTACTCGGCGGACAGCTAGGGTTGTCAACAAATAAACTATATCAAACCAGCTTACTGGAAATAAATGGGTGAGGTAGAGAAATACAATGAGGTAGAGAAAGACAATGAGGTAGAGAGAAACAAGTCAAGAGTAGAAAGAAGAGAGAAAGTGAGGAAGAAGAACAAGTTAGGGAGAGACAAGAAAGAATAGGTGAGGTAGAGAGAGAGAGTGAGAAGAGAGAGAGAAGGGAGGGAGGGATATAAAGAGAGCCTGGGGTAGAGACAAAAGGCAAGGCAATGGGGAAGAGAAAGGGAGAGACAAAGAGATAAGTGTATGTTTTTTTTCCTTAGAGCACTCTCTTGGGATAAACTAAACTACGAATTAGCATAGAGAAGTCTATTAATAATAAATTGAACTATATTTTGTTGTAATATTTTTCTTGCTATTCTCTCATGTTTACATCGTCAAGCAGTAGCTAATCTTTGAAACAAAAAAATATATTTATTTGTATTTTTTAACTTAAAAAAAGGCCAGTTGCACTCTGTTGTCAATATCCACAGTTACGTCTTGGGAATGTGTGGGAGGTGTACACTACGTCTAGGAGGCTATATTTGTGGCTGCCTAATTAGAACAACATGGCTCTCAATGAATCTCTGCACCGTATGCATCCAACATGTTTCTTCTACTCACTCAACCAGTGTCTTGAGTGTGAGGATTTGGTGTAGAGATTACCAAGTATTTAGTATGCACTAATTAACTGATCACACCCACTGAAGTTGACTGAATGGGTAGACTTAAGAGTGCCCTAGAGATACAGACTAGTGCATTAGTCAAAGAGGACCTGGTTTTAATTAGACATAGAAACATAATATTAATGTTTACAAATGTAAACGTCCTAGAGCACCGCCTATTACGCTTTGATCAAACCTCCTATATGAGTTCTTTGATCAAACCTCCTATATGAGTTCATTGATTAAACCTCCTATATGAGTTCTTTGATCAAACCTCCTATATGAGTTCTTTGATTAAACCTCCTATATAAGTTCTTTGATTAAACATCCTATATGAGTTCTTTGATCAAACCTCCTATATGAGTTCTTTGATTAAACCTCCTATATAAGTTCTTTGATCAAATCTCCTATATGAGTTCTTTGATTAAACCTCCTATATGAGTTCTTTGATTAAACCTCCTATATAAGTTCTTTGATTAAACATCCTATATAAGTTCTTTGATTAAACATCCTATATAAGTTCTTTGATCAAACCTCCTATATGAGTTCTTTGATCAAACCTCCTATATGAGTTCTTTGATTAAACCTCCTATATAAGTTCTTTGATCTAACCTCCTGTATGAGTTCTTTGATCAAACCTCCTATATGAGTTCTTTGATCAAACCTCCTATATGAGTTCTTTGATTAAACCTCCTATATAAGTTCTTTGATCTAACCTCCTGTATGAGTTCTTTGATAAAACCTCCTGTATGAGTTCTTTGATAAAACCTCCTGTATGAGTTCTTAGATCTAACCTCCTTAAACCTCCTGTATAATTTCTTTGATTAAATCTCCTGTTTGAGTTCTTTGATTAAACCTCCTATATAAGTTCTTTGATTAAACCTCCTGTATGAGTTCTTTGATAAAACCTATTGTATGATTACTTTGATCAAACCTCCTGTATGAGTTCTTTGATCAAATCTCCTGTATGAATTCTTTGATCTAATTTTCTGTATGAGTTCTTTGATCTAACCCCCTGTATAAGTTCTTTGATCAAACCTCCTGTATGAGTTCTTTGATTAAACCTCCTATATAAGTTCTTTGATCTAACCTCCTGTATGAGTTCTTTGATAAAACCTCCTGTATGAGTTCTTTGATAAAACCTCCTGTATGAGTTCTTAGATCTAACCTCCTTAAACCTCCTGTATAATTTCTTTGATTAAATCTCCTGTTTGAGTTCTTTGATTAAACCTCCTATATAAGTTCTTTGATTAAACCTCCTGTATGAGTTCTTTGATAAAACCTATTGTATGATTACTTTGATCAAACCTCCTGTATGAGTTCTTTGATCAAATCTCCTGTATGAATTCTTTGATCTAATTTTCTGTATGAGTTCTTTGATCTAACCCCCTGTATAAGTTCTTTGATCAAACCTCCTGTATGAGTTCTTTGATCAAATCTCCTGTATAAGCTCTTTGGTTAAACCTCCTGTATAAGTTCTTTGATTAAAACTCCTGTATGAGTGCCTGGCATAATGACGAGTTAGATCACAGTTCGATATATGCTTGACGACAGGCTGAAGTTCTGACCACTCGACTAGGCCACGGGGAATGAGCAAATTTGTATTCCATCTAAAATCATTCCGCGCCGATCGGCGGATTGAGCATCATGCTGTCTCAATAGAGATCTGTCCCTAACAATATTGTGGAATGTTGGCAGCTTGGGTTCAAATCCAGGTGAAGACTGGGATTTTTTATTTCGGGTTCTTTAGGGCGCTTCTGAGTCTACCAAGCTCTAATGGGTACCTGATCTAAGTCGGGGAAAAGTGAAAGGCGGTTGGTCGTTACTCGTTATACTGGCCACATGACACCCACGTGAACCGTGGGTCACAGAAACAGAAGACCTTGACATCTTTTTTTTTATTTTTTTTTTCCTTCTTTTAAAGGAAACCTCAGAATTTGCGCTATTCAGTTTTAGCTTTATCATCATCTGCCCTATAGATCGCAAAGTCTGAAAGGAAAACTTTACTTTTTTAATGTTCTATTTGTGAAGAAAGAAATGTGCCTTATTTTGGTTTGTTTAATATCCATTGGTTGTTAACAATTGTATTTTGTGACCCGTGTAGTTTATGTGTGACGCTGGTGAGGCCCTCTACGGTACACAGTCTTACCCTGTCTTAGACCCAATCATGTTTGTAATGTTTTATACTATAGTCAGATATCTCGACTATCTAGCGAATTGTATCTGTGATCCTATAGGGGCGTCTCATGCCTAACTTTTGCAAACCTAAGAATAAGGAAATTATTCAAGTTGGCCATCACATCACGCCAATATGTTTGGTTAATCTAAGGCGGCGACTCACCAATTTAATCTAGAGTTAAAAACTGTTCCGCCTTTCTATGTCTAACAGCCATGACATTATAGAACACTCAAGAACTAGTACAGGACAATCGGCCAAAACAAATAATTCGTTTGAGATATGGTACCATTACACTTACTTCATGGAAGAACAGGAGTGCACACAAAACAAGGCTCTCTACGTAACATTGCTTACAATTGGACTACCTGAAAGTGTATTATGTAAATCTGATAAGTATGGAAATATTATTCTGTGTCATAAATTTGCGCGTTTTCCAAGTGTATTTTTTTGGAGCATAAATAAATAGGATAGGGGCCTATATATTTAATTTATTCATTTTAAGTATCAATGTTCTATTATGTTTGCATATTTATTTTTTACAATATCTGAAGTGATTGCTGAAAAATTGGATAATAAATATTGGCACTATTTTGTCATGGGCGTTATTTTTCGGCGTTCTATCGTCTGCTCAGGCTTCACTACTGCACTTTAAAGCAGTATTAGTCATGAAATACCTTTGGTAGTAATGATATACATTTTTCAGTACTGTAATTCATTGTTCTATAATGTAATACAGCGTATATCGTTAAACAGCCTAGCAATACACTTGACAGTTTTGTCCAATGATGTTGATGTGTAGCCACATTAGAAGCATGAATTCCATTAAAAGTCCTAATGCAAATCTAGTCGTATGTACTCTATCCACTGGTTTTCAAAATGTGGTCAGCAGACCCCTAGGTGTCCATAGAAAAATTAAAATTGCATACAATTGAAATAACTTTTTCGCTAACAGCCAGTAGATAGGATACTAGTCAACTCGCCACTCACTACTGGTTACTATGTTTATAACGTACTATGTCTCTAACGTACTATGTCTCTAACGTACTATGTCTCTAACGTACTATGTCTCTAACGTACTATGTCTATAATGAACTATGTCTCTAACGTACTATGTCTCTAACGTACTATGTCTCTAACGTACTATGTCTATAATGAACTATGTCTCTAATGAACTATGTCTCTAACGTACTATGTCTATAATGAACTATGTCTCTAACGAACTATGTCTATAATGAACTATGTCTCTAACGTTCTATGTCTATAATGAACTATGTCTCTAATGAACTATGTCTCTAACGTACTATGTCTATAATGAACTATGTCTCTAACGAACTATGTCTATAATGAACTATGTCTCTAACGTACTATGTCTATAATGAAATATGTCTCTAACGAACTATGTCTCTAACGTACTATGTCTATAATGAACTATGTCTCTAACGTACTATGTCTCTAACGTACTATGTCTATAATGAACTATGTCTCTAACGTACTATGTCTCTAACGTACTATGTCTCTAACGTACTATGTCTCTAACGTACTATGTCTATAATGAACTATGTCTCTAACGTACTATGTCTCTAACGTACTATGTCTCTAACGTACTATGTCTATAATGAACTATGTCTCTAACGTACTATGTCTCTAACGTACTATGTCTATAATGAACTATGTCTCTAATGAACTATGTCTCTAACGTACTATGTCTATAATGAACTATGTCTCTAACGTACTATGTCTATAATGAACTATGTCTCTAACGAACTATGTCTATAATGAACTATGTCTCTAACGTACTATGTCTATAATGAAATATGTCTCTAACGAACTATGTCTCTAACGTACTATGTCTATAATGAACTATGTCTCTAACGTACTATGTCTCTAACGTACTATGTCTATAATGAACTATGTCTCTAACGTACTATGTCTCTAACGTACTATGTCTCTAACGTACTATGTCTCTAACGTACTATGTCTATAATGAACTATGTCTCTAACGTACTATGTCTCTAACGTACTATGTCTCTAACGTACTATGTCTATAATGAACTATGTCTCTAACGTACTATGTCTATAATGAACTATGTCTCTAACGTACTATGTCTCTAACGTACTATGTCTCTAACGTACTATGTCTATAATGAACTATGTCTCTAACGTACTATGTCTCTAACGTACTATGTCTATAATGAACTATGTCTCTAACGTACTATGTCTCTAACGTACTATGTCTCTAACGTACTATGTCTCTAACGTACTATGTCTATAACGTACTATGTCTATAATGAACTATGTCTCTAACGTACTGTCTCTAACGTACTATGTCTATAATGAACTATGTCTCTAACGTACTATGTCTCTAACGTACTATGTCTATAATGAACTATGTCTCTAACGTACTATGTCTCTAACGTACTATGTCTATAATGAACTATGTCTCTAACGTACTATGTCTATAATGAACTATGTCTCTAACGTACTATGTCTCTAACGTACTATGTCTCTAACGTACTATGTCTATAATGAACTATGTCTCTAACGTACTATGTCTCTAACGTACTATGTCTATAATGAACTATGTCTCTAACGTACTATGTCTCTAACGTACTATGTCTATAATGAACTATGTCTCTAACGTACTATGTCTATAATGAACTATGTCTATAATGAACTATGTCTATAATGAACTATGTCCATAATGAACTATGTCTCTAACGTACTATGTCTCTAACGTACTATGTCTATAATGAACTATGTCTCTAACGTACTATGTCTCTAACGAACTATGTCTCTAACGTACTATGTCTCTAACGTACTATGTCTATAATGAACTATGTCTCTAACGTACTATGTCTCTAACGTACTATGTCTATAATGAACTATGTCTCTAACGTACTATGTCTCTAACGTACTATGTCTATAATGAACTATGTCTCTAACGTACTATGTCTATAATGAACTATGTCTCTAACGTACTATGTCTCTAACGTACTATGTCTATAATGAACTATGTCTCTAACGTACTATGTCTCTAACGTACTATGTCTATAATGAACTATGTCTCTAACGTACTATGTCTCTAACGTACTATGTCTCTAACGTACTATGTCTCTAACGTACTATGTCTATAACGTACTATGTCTATAATGAACTATGTCTCTAACGTACTGTCTCTAACGTACTATGTCTATAATGAACTATGTCTCTAACGTACTATGTCTCTAACGTACTATGTCTATAATGAACTATGTCTCTAACGTACTATGTCTCTAACGTACTATGTCTATAATGAACTATGTCTCTAACGTACTATGTCTATAATGAACTATGTCTCTAACGTACTATGTCTCTAACGTACTATGTCTCTAACGTACTATGTCTATAATGAACTATGTCTCTAACGTACTATGTCTCTAACGTACTATGTCTATAATGAACTATGTCTCTAACGTACTATGTCTCTAACGTACTATGTCTATAATGAACTATGTCTCTAACGTACTATGTCTATAATGAACTATGTCTCTAACGTACTATGTCTATAATGAACTATGTCTCTAACGTACTATGTCTATAATGAACTATGTCTATAATGAACTATGTCTATAATGAACTATGTCCATAATGAACTATGTCTCTAACGTACTATGTCTCTAACGTACTATGTCTATAATGAACTATGTCTCTAACGTACTATGTCTCTAACGAACTATGTCTCTAACGTACTATGTCTCTAATGTACTATGTCTATAATGAACTATGTCTCTAACGTACTATGTCTCTAACGTACTATGTCTATAATGAACTATGTCTCTAACGTACTATGTCTCTAATGAACTATGTCTCTAACGTACTATGTCTCTAACGTACTATGTCTATAATGAACTATGTCTCTAACGTACTATGTCTATAATGAACTATGTCTCTAACGTACTATGTCTCTAACGTACTATGTCTATAATGAACTATGTCTCTAACGTACTATGTCTCTAACGTACTATGTCTATAATGAACTATGTCTCTAACGTACTATGTCTATAATGAACTATGTCTCTAACGTACTATGTCTATAATGAACTATGTCTATAATGAACTATGTCTATAATGAACTATGTCCATAATGAACTATGTCTCTAACGTACTATGTCTCTAACGTACTATGTCTATAATGAACTATGTCTCTAACGTACTATGTCTCTAACGAACTATGTCTCTAACGTACTATGTCTCTAATGTACTATGTCTATAATGAACTATGTCTCTAACGTACTATGTCTCTAACGTACTATGTCTATAATGAACTATGTCTCTAACGTACTATGTCTCTAACGTACTATGTCTATAATGAACTATGTCTCTAACGTACTATGTCTATAATGAACTATGTCTCTAACGTACTATGTCTCTAACGTACTATGTCTATAATGAACTATGTCTCTAACGTACTATGTCTCTAACGTACTATGTCTATAATGAACTATGTCTCTAACGTACTATGTCTCTAACGTACTATGTCTATAATGAACTATGTCTCTAACGTACTATGTCTATAATGAACTATGTCTCTAACGTACTATGTCTCTAACGTACTATGTCTCTAACGTACTATGTCTATAATGAACTATGTCTCTAACGTACTATGTCTCTAACGTACTATGTCTATAATGAACTATGTCTCTAACGTACTATGTCTATAATGAACTATGTCTCTAACGTACTATGTCTATAATGAACTATGTCTCTAACGTACTATGTCTATAATGAACTATGTCTCTAACGTACTATGTCTCTAACGTACTATGTCTATAATGAACTATGTCTCTAACGTACTATGTCTATAATGAACTATGTCTCTAACGTACTATGTCTCTAACGTACTATGTCTCTAACGTACTATGTCTATAATGAACTATGTCTCTAACGTACTATGTCTCTAACGTACTATGTCTCTAACGTACTATGTCTATAATGAACTATGTCTTTAACGTACTATGTCTCTAACGTACTATGTCTCTAACGTACTATGTCTATAACGTACTATGTCTATAACGAACTATGTCTCTAACGTACTATGTCTATAACGTACTATGTCTATAACCTACATTCTTCACTCGAATATACCCGAATCGCTATTGAACCCTTTTGAGGGAAGACGACATTCAGATCCCAAACATACGCTCTATGATTAAAGTAGCAGCTATTGAAATATCCACAAATAAGGTTCTTTAAACAAGGATACCACAACATTATGCTTGGTGGCTTGTAGCTAATACGCCATCCAAACAGACAACCTCAATCATTCTCATAAGTTGTATAAGATGTTACAGACAAGACCTTTGATGTAAATAAACGATGACTGCTCTCCAGAGATACAGTACGAAATTCGTTGCTGTCTTAAGATCCACACATTGGAAGACATCTCTTAATGCTTAAGCTCTATATATTGGAGAACACGTTTGTTATATCTCAAGCTTCTAATAAGGTGGACAAAAGTAGCTGAAAATATTCCCACAGGGCAAAGCCTTATGGTTCCTAATCAATGATTGTTCTTGTTTAACTTTCGACTGTTACTCCAAATGTATCCGACCTTGTAGGAATTAAACTGTCCCTCTATATTCTGAATAATTTAATTGGCCTTATTATTTTTATGTGCAGAGAGGATGAGAGAGAGAGAGTGGATGAGAGAGAGAAAGGATGAGAGAGAGTATGAAAGAGAGAGAGAGGAAGAGAGAGAGGGGGGAGACAGAGAGAGAGGATGAGAGAGAGAGAGAGGAAGAGAGAGACTAAGAGAGTATGTAAAAGATAGCAGACAAGCAAACACACAGAATCACAAAATTCATGTTTCTAGTAGACAAAAGATGTGGGAACATTTTCTACGACATTGGAAAACAGACAAAGGTGTTCAGACATTCTCTACCACTTTGGGAAACAGGTAAAAGGTGTTCAGACATTCTCTACCACTTTGGGAAACAGACAAAGGTGTTCAGACATTCTCTACCACTTTGGGAAACAGACAAAGGTGTTCAGACATTCTCTACCACTTTGGGAAACAGACAAAGGTGTTCAGACATTCTCTACCACATTGGAAAACAGACAAAGGTGTTCAGACATTCTCTACCACTTTGGGAAACAGACAAAGGTGTTCAGACATTCTCTACCACTTTGGGAAACAGACAAAGGTGTTCAGACATTCTCTACCACTTTGGGAAACAGACAAAGGTGTTCAGACATTCTCTACCACTTTGGGAAACAGACAAAGGTGTTCAGACATTCTCTACCACATTGGAAAACAGACAAAGGTGTTCAGACATTCTCTACCACTTTGGGAAACAGACAAAGGTGTTCAGACATTCTCTACCACTTTGGGAAACAGACAAAGGTGTTCAGACATTCTCTACCACTTTGGGAAACAGACAAAGGTGTTCAGACATTCTCTACCACTTTGGGAAAAGAAGGAGGCGGATGAGGAGATACATACATTTAAGAAGAAACACATTGTACCAAAGCACTTCTGTATGTAGCCAGGTATTGTGTAATTTCAACATAGCTCATCCAATTAACCCCAAGTGTCTGGACTAATGACCATAAAATGTTTTGGAACCTGGTCACGCTGACCTCCAGAAGAAAAAAAAACCGGTTTTTACCTCCACCTGCTTCAATGCTAAATTCTGCCGAATGCACAAATGTAAAAGAAAAATAAAAAAGGAAAGGAGGCGGGATAACTCTTCGAGTCGTCTGCAATGATTTTGAACCTTTATGTCCTTGTTACTTAATTGAGTGAAGCATTCACGCCAGAACTAATTAGCCCACAGTTTCATTTCACAAGGGCTAGTAATCGTCAGTAAACAGAAAAAACGATAGACAAAAACTGCAATGCTAAAGAGAAATGAATAAAGAGAAAAAGACTTAAAGGCAACACATTGACTCATGTTCCCTCTCATTCTACAAGACAGATGAAACGTATTCATGAAGTCATTAGAAGTCATTAAAGAAACATGTTGTCGTTGAAGAGAATGAATTAAGCATTACGACGTCAAGGGAACTATTGTAGAGAATGTCGTCACACCAAACTGCTGGTGGACACCTAAGCCACTGCTGCAGGTGGTTTCATTGGAAGTTATACAACTGGAAATAACTTCAATAACTTGTTTGAACAAAACTTAATACAACTTTTATTACAATATAGACACATTCAACTTGAGAGGAAATCAATGTAGTAGACTTTAGTCATAATATAAAATGGTATTTTGAACAAAATGTAACTCAAAAAACACAAAACAAAAAAAGCACGTCTTTTGACTCTGGCATTCTGGACGTGGCATACCCAAGCAGTTACCAAAGGGAGAAGGAGGACACATTGGAAACCTTTTATATATTTTATATATAAACACACTTAGGTGTCAGTGAACATACTATAGCATTTGATAATGTAGCCTAGCAGACAGAGACCAATACTACATACATGAACTAAAGTGAATGGCAATACCAAGACAGGATAAACAGTTGAGAGAAAGGTAGAGGGGGAGAGAGAAAGAGAGAGAAAAAGAGGGAGAAATAGAGGGGGGAGAAAAAAGAGAGAGAGAGAAAGCATGTGTATTTTCTCGTTTAATTTCCCTCTAAGAACTTCTATATCGACAGTAATCGTATACATAAATAACGGTCATGTTACCATTATTCTGTTTGTGTGTGTGTGTGTGTGTACATATGTCATAGATAAGGACAGGAAACAAACAAAAACAAACATGTATCCACTAATAAACAACGAGCTTAAATAACAAACAACATCCAACTTATTATGTACTCACCAAAAACTAAAATCAAATCCCAGAACCTAGTGTTTCCTCTAGTCAGTCTAAGTCTACCATTCTCATTCAGTGGTGTAGCTCTAGTCATAGAATAGACCCATGGACACAGCCTCCATAGAAATAAGTCACAAACTTGGTTGAATATTTCCACCGTTCAATCACTACAGCCTAAAGATAAAAATATTACAAACTAAACCGTCATTTTTCAACATTTGACAAACTACACATTCGTTTTTCTAATCGAGTTCAACACACCGCAGTCTGAAATATTTAGAGTCGTTTTTTCCCTATGCTGTTAAACAAATCTAGACTTTGTATTCAATGGATTTAGTCTTGAAAAGAAAACATTCACCAGGAATGTGAAGTAAGTAATACTAGCCAACACAGTTCAAAGATAACATCACGACACATTGATCAATTGTTTGGAGAGAGAGCAATACCAATCCAGCACAGTCGGTATAATCATATATTATCTATAACAAAATGTTGAGTCTAATATTATACAAGTGAGCAGTTCGTGCCTCTTTCCACGACTCACTCAGACACTTTACAGCTAAACTCAAAAAGTCAAAACGTAGAAAGATGTGTATTTCTTTGCCTTGGCCAAGTGGAGCTAGCAGTTAACCTAAATTCCAAAATTAAAGAGAAAAAAAATCTAATAAGAGGTGAACGTCGAGTCGTGTAGGCAGAGAAGTTGTGGCTGGAAATATTGGTGTGGGTGGTGGCTGGAAATGATCTTGGTGTAAATATTGAGTTATTAGTGGGGAAAAACGCGTGCTGGGTGTAAATAATGTTGTGGGTGTAAATAGTAAATTATAAGTGGTAATACTGTTGGTTTCAATGTTATGCTTGCAATTTTGAAGTTTCCCTTTCAGACCTTGTGGTCTATAGGGCAGATGATGTAAAGGTCGTCTGTTTCTGTGGCCTACGGTTAACGAGGGTGTCATGTGGCCAGCACAACGACCAACCGTCTTTAATTTTCTCCAGCTAATGTCAGGTTCCAATTAGATCTGGATGGATTCAGAGACGCCCAAAGCTCCCGAAATTTAAATTCCCAGTCTTCACCAGGATTCAAACCCGGGACCCTGGCTCAGAAGCCAAGCGCCTTACCGCTCAACCAAATCGCCTCCTTGGACATTTTAAAAGTGGACATTAATTAGAGAGAGGGACTAATGAAATCTTTGAAAGCTGTGCTTGATATACATTCATAATTATGTACAAATGCTCCCTTGACTTTCGCGGAGGAGACGTTCTAAGACTGCCCGTGAAGGTCACATTTCCGCGAAGTGGAGACGCGGTCTTTAAATTCATCTAGGTAGTAGGCCTACGTAGACTATTAGTATCGCAGGACATTCTCTACTATTTCAAGACCCCCTTATAATAATTTCCCTTTCCCTTAATAACCTTCACATATTGTTACATTTAAAACACTCCTTCAAAGGTCAGTAAGTTTTTAATTGTGACCTCCAATACTGTACTAGTAACTGTACTGTAGGTTGAATTTCAGTAGAAAACGAATTGTTACATTCAGTAAGTATACTGTGCCTAGAGTCTGCCATAGAAAGAACATTGGACAACAGTTGCTTTGTACGTTATAATTCCCCCCCCCCCCCCCCATCATTTACTGAACAGAAACACCAGGGGGGGGCAGCGGGAAAACCCGTGTTGATGTTAAAAATAAACGCGCAGTATTTTTCCATTAATTTTTTTTTTGAAAACCAATGAAGTGGCCGGGGATGAAGTTACCAAGATAGAATTACCTGGGGATGAAGTGACCGAGGATGAAATGACCGGGAACCGACTTCCCGAAGGGATACTCCAGCAACTTCTTTAAGTTTGAGGAAAGAAGATGACCCAGATCCATACCTGTGTTCCAGAAAGTGAAGGGAAGCAGTTGACCCAGATCCATACCTGTGTTCCTAATAGTGAAGGGAAGCAGATGACCCAGACCCATACCTGTGTTCCTGGTAGTGAAGGGAAGCAGATGACAAGATCCATACCTGTGTTCCTAATAGTGAAGGGAAGCAGTTGACCCAGATCTATACCTGTGCTCCTGGTAGTGAAGGGAAGCAGTTGACCCAGATCCATACCTGTGTTCCTGGTAGTGAAGGGAAGCAGATGACCCAAATCTATACCTGTGTTCCTGGTAGTGAAGGAACGCAGTTGACCCAGATCTATACCTGTGTTCCTGGTAGTGAAGGGAAGCAGTTGACCCAGATTCATACCTTTGTTCCTGGTAGTGAAGGGAAGCAGATGACCAAGATCCATACATGTGTTCCTAATAGTGAAGGGAAGCAGATGACCCAGATCCATACCTGTGTTCCTGGTAGTGAAGGGAAGCAGATGACCAAGATCCATACCTGTGTTCCTAATAGTGAAGGGAAGCAGTTGACCCAGATCTATACCTGTGTTCCTGAAAGTGAAGGGAAGCAGATGACCCAGATCCATACCTTTGTTCCTGGTAGTGAAGGGAAGCAGATGACCAAGATCCATACATGTGTTCCTAATAGTGAAGGGAAGCAGATGACCCAGATCCATACCTGTGTTCCTGGTAGTGAAGGGAAGCAGATGACCAAGATCCATACCTGTGTTCCTAATAGTGAAGGGAAGCAGTTGACCCAGATCTATACCTGTGTTCCTGAAAGTGAAGGGAAGCAGATGACCCAGATCCATACCTTTGTTCCTGGTAGTGAAGGGAAGCAGATGACCAAGATCCATACATGTGTTCCTAATAGTGAAGGGAAGCAGATGACCCAGATCCATACCTGTGTTCCTGGTAGTGAAGGGAAGCAGATGACCAAGATCCATACCTGTGTTCCTAATAGTGAAGGGAAGCAGTTGACCCAGATCTATACCTGTGTTCCTGGTAGTGAAGGGAAGCAGTTGACCCAGATTCATACCTTTGTTCCTGAAAGTGAAGGGAAGCAGATGACCCAGATCCATACCTGTGTTCTTGGTAGTGAAGGGAAGCAGTTGACCCAGAACAATGTGTTCCTAGAACTGAAGGGCGTTGGAGCGGTCTGAATTGAAATGGCTATAAAGTGGGCAGCCTAGTAGAAAAATTAAGCTTACTGGGAAGATGAACAAGGTTTGTTGTTAGCATGAGTTGCCAGGAAACATTGCATTTGGTGGAACTCGCAGTATCGTTGTTTATCTGAACATAGCAGCCATCTTGTTATTTTTTGTTCTTGGACAAACTATGTAGTTAATTGAAAGCACATGGGCTTCTATATGCACATGGAAAGTTCAATGGTTTAAGATTCCTGGTGTATATGATTATATTAAGGACGATATTAGTCTCATAGACTGCTGAAGCAATTAATTGTATTTTTTCATTCATAGATTTTCGGAAAATTTATCTTCCTTTTATATTTTGACACTTTCAAATCGCTCGGTCATGCAACCATCAAGTTGGCACTTCTGAAAGATGGTGTCAAAACAAATATATCCAAATTATTTCAACAAAAATAAAATCATCAAATTAAAGCAAATGTCATGATCTACTAGTAAGTTGTAATGAAATCTAGCTACATCTCTACCAGTGGTGTAACTAGGGTATTTGATGCCCTGTGCGGCAGTTCCTCGTGATGCCCTCTAAAAACAAAAGGTTTTAAAACAGTGAAATGTTTCTAATTTCAAAACAAAGTGCATTCATTATAGAAGCATTGCTATTTCGCAAACAGTCGGGTTTTACAAATAAAGTTAATACAAGTGAATCTCGCGTGCTTTCGTATCGGCAAACTATCGATAATTTTATCGAAATCAATTTTTTTCCCCTAGTCTTGTTCAATAGACGAAATTTTCAAATTTGTGAGTCGTAAATTCGTCATCGTTGATTGTAAGTAGTTCAGCATTAACGTAATTTTGGAAAAGCTTCGCTTGCATGTAGCCACACTTACATCAATAGTAAAAAAATATGCAAATCAAATTGGCAATATTCGGGACTGACTTTTAAAAAAATACTCTAAAGCCTAATAGATTCTTGTTTTCAAGATTGGAGACTTGTGGAGAAACAGCGACAATTACATGAAGCCCCAGACAAAATTCGTTTTTGTCTATGTTGCTGGGAGAACCATCGAGATCTCCATCTGAGGTTTCAATAAAGGCCACTAAAATTCATATTTATCATGACGTTGTTCTTATGAGGTTTTTATTTCATGACCACTACGGTCCAAGGAAGGTATTCCCAGCAGTAGCTCTTTCCTGTGTGGTGATAGAAACTTTTTTTCGCCTGGTAATTTTTTTTCTAGCGGCCAATGCGTTTTTTTGATGCTCTGCATGACAATGTACTATAAACTTTTTATTCCTATTTTAGATGTTAAGTGTACTTTGAATATAATCCAGAAATATTTGCTTTTCAAAATGTATGTATGATTTTGTTTATTCGTTAGCACTTATATTACAATAAATTCGTTCTTATTTTGTTGGGACATTGACATATTCCATCTCTCAGGAATGGAACGTACTTGGTTAGTTATTTCACTCCAGGATATTTCTTTGAGTTTGTACTGCCAATTCTTCTTCAACTCGTTTGCGATGCCCACGGAGTGCCAGATTTATGAGAAAACGCATGATGTTCAAAATTCTCTACAGATAATCTTGAGCCTTGCTGTCATTATTGTTAGCTAGTCACAGACAAACTTCAAGTTCCCTCCAAGCCTGTGATGTGTGACTGAGAGGCTAACCCCGCTTGGTTACGGCCATCTTACATGGGGGCTTCATTTCGAATCCCGACTCTTGCAGGGTTGTGTTTGCTGAGCGGTTGGAACATGTTCTACTAGATAGCCCTTCCTCCCACTGGTCCACAAAAGAGATTGGACCATTACTAATTAGTAATTTAAAAAACACCATTATAAACTTGTCCATAACCAGTCCATTGAAGGCTTTACAAAAAACAAGAGTAAAAGTGCATTGCCTTCAAAGATTTAAACAAATCTGGTCAAAGTACAGTAGTACTTTATTGTTGTTTATAGTAGACACCGAAAACCTTAGAATTAATCCATAAAATTGAATCAATTCTTCTTTAAACAGATAAACTTATTGTAGTGGTTTTACACCTTTGATGACATTTGTGTGTGTGTGTGTAAATATTCGAGATATAATTTACGTTAAGTTCAATTTCTCTAGTACAGTGTAATAAATAAATAAAAACATTGTCTTGAATGACATAAAAATAATTATAAACGTGTTTGCTTATGGGCAGGGGTTAACCAGTTAAAAGAAGTTTTAACAGTTGCCATGCTACACTATATATCAGCACGTGCTATGGATCTATAAAACAGGAAATGACATTTTCCGCTTCGTTCATTTCCTTTGTTGACTCTCAACCCCAGAGTGTTTGATAATTAGGGTTCGTGATACTCTCTACGCATGTGGCGTGAACGTTGAGGCGACAGCGTGAAGATGAAGAGTTTTTGGTTTGAGGCTAATTACTCATGACGAAGTGAAGCTGATAAAAAATCACAACAATTATGTCATTGATGGCCCTGGTGAAACAAGATAATGAGCGATAGCACAACACATAGACATAGATCTAGAGCTTCAAATCAAAGACAAACATGCCAAGAGTGTATATTTGATTTTTTAAAACATTGATGAGCAAATATATATTTGAATAAACTAAATAAACACATTTTTATTTTTATTTTACTTCAAAATTTTTCCAATAATTGTTTCTCACCTGCACAGGTTTATTGTTACTGCTGAAAGTGTCTGCAAGTTAATACGATCGACTATTTCTATGTTTATGTAAGCTAACATCGATTGTTTCCGAGCGACATACTCAATAACAAAACTAGTATTTATCTTTTCTCGAAATTCTGCGCACTGCTAACCAAGCTTTACAATGCACGGAGCATCATTACAAATGATTACTTTTTAAGTGTCCACCATTGTTATTTTGGCTTTTAATTGTATTAAAAATCTGTCTTTAACAATAATAGTGTAGATATGCAATCGTTTTGTAATGAAGTTATAAAATATAGGATTAACTGTTAGACGAGATTTGACAAACTATGACACTCAATGTCATCTTTAGTTTGCAGTTATTTGGTGCCCTGAATGAAGAATAAGCTTTTGTGATTGCTACCAGAGTTGATGTAGCATTTTGTGGGTGCTATCATTGATGAAAGTTAAAGTAGCATGGAGTGGGTTAACTTTACTACAACTTCAGCAGCCACAAGAACAGACACGACAGCTACACTGGCCACCATTGGGGACATCAGCACCGATGTCCACATGGCCATCATGAGCTTTTACTTCTATTTTTTATGGCCGACCCTGATCGGCCTGGGAGTGGTGACCAACTTGATGGCTATCATTGTCTTTGTGGACATGGGTCTGCACGACAGCGTGTCCATCTCCTTCTTGGCGCTGTCCATTGCTGACCTCCTCTACCTACTCTTCTCCTCCGTAGTGGCGGTGACAGCAGCCATCGGCATCCAGCCGTGGCAAAGCGGACTGACCATACACGTATACTTCCTAGGGGGGTACGCTGCCTGGTACGAGGGTCTCTTCATGGAGACCGCTATGGGCATCATCGCCTACATCAGCCTGGCGAGGTGTTGCTGCGTGGCGATCGCCCTCAAGTTCAAGAACACCTTTACTGTGAGGAGAACGCTGGTTATCATCGGCGCCATCCTTTGCTTGGCGGTAGTCACCAGAATCCCCCTTTTGAGAACCACTGGTCTCTACTGGTACACGAACCCTGCCAATAATATTACTCGCCTTTTCGCCTACTTTAACGAAGACTTCAATGCCAAGAAAGAGGTGCATGACATCATCAACAGGACCATCTTCCCGAACGTCTTGCTAATCATTGTCTTTATATGCGCCATCATACTCACCCATACCTTGATCGTAGCAGCTCGAACCAGACGAGAGATGACCGGAAAGGTCACAGTGGCCTCGCATAATCACAAAAAAGAAAAGGCCGATCTCTCGCTCCAAACCAATCAGACGGGCGAGAAAAAGGCTGCAGAGGAATCTCGGGGTCAGACGCTGAGCGGCAAAGAGATTCAAGTGGTCAAGCAGGTTACAGCCGTGGCCGGGTTCCTCTTGCTGGCTGTCTTCGTGCTGTCTGTCAACAGCATAGCCCAGGTCATTGTGCCCGAGTTCATGTCTGGAAGGCGCTACAAGCGGCTGTATAACGTTACGGTGGGCTTCGGTAGCTCGTGCTGCCACCTGAACGCCTGCGTCAACCTGTTCATCTACTTGAGGTTCAATAGAAGGTTCAGGCAGGTTTTCATCAGGCTCTTTACTTGTTCAGGAGCTAAACAAACCTAGCCAACAGGAGGTTGCTTATTTGTATAATAGACGTTCTCTCTTTTTTTAACACTGAATTTAAAACAATCATGTATGTCCGCTGTGCATTTCTTTTCTCGATATGACGCAGCAAAAAGAAGTGAAGTTACAAGTTGTAAGAATGGTTTGGGGGTAGGACATACTATTACAAAAACTAGTATAAACATTCTGCTTTTCGTATGTCTGTATGTCCAATCTATATTATTCTTTTTTTGTTTTCAATGCTTAAAATCACGTGAAAAAAAATGGCTTGGATTATAGACCTATGTGATGTCAATTGACAGGATGTTTGCCTCTGGAAGACGCCGTAGCTCAGAGTAAAGAGAAGTAGCCTTCAAAAACAAAGAGAAGATAAATGTTTGGATATCAAGCTCTTGGGTTAGCGTTCTTTCCGAATGCATTATATTCAACAGCCAAGGCAACAAAGTTTATCTCATGAAATAACCACAAAATTACTAGCATATATCTCAAAACTACATGAATAAGCTCCATTTTTCTATATAAAAATTAATTAATTGCCTCTAATTGATTAATTAATTGGTTAATTTTTTGACTGACTCATATGTTGTCATTTACTATGAACAATTAAGCGAAATTTTAATTTGATCATAGAATGGAAAGTAGAAGAAACAGACATATACATAAATTAATAAGGGGGAAAATTCCACATTTACAGCCACATTTATTTCCCTTGTTCGATACCATTTAAAATAATTAATTACCAATAATTGATTTACTAAATGTGTGTTTTTTTAAATTGATTTATGATTTGTTAGGTACTATGAAATATTTGTTTAAAATTTCAACATGATCCAAGAATGGGTATGGGAGATATAACGTGTACAAAAATTGTGACAGACAGACAAACAGACAGACAGGCTGAGTGAGTTGATATAAGGTTTGTAATTTTAAAAAAGGGGCCTCGCTAAACAAAGACAACTACCGACTTTCCTACGTTTAAAAAGATAGATACAGTGGAGTTCTTCCATTCCCTCCCCCACTGCTATGTGTCTCAAAGTTTCTGTGTTTGTACAGATAACATTATCATGTTGTTATGGAGTGTTTGTGTGTGCTTATATGGTGACGGTGGTAAGAGTTTACCGATTGGTTGTGAATGATGCAACATAGTCGACATTGTCGTCACTTGGTCTAAGGAAAAAAACGACTCCAGAACGTGAGACAGAAAGACTGTGTTATTGTAGTGAGTTGGATTTCCTTTAGGAATATTATTACTAAACGCTACTACAGTTATTTTATGTCATTTCAACTTGGTCTTGTTTATATTACAAATAAAATTATATTTAGTTTTGTTCACAAGGAAGTTATTCAAGTTATTTGAAACTGTATTAGTTAAGATATATTACGCCTACAACGGTTTAGTTGTGTACCAGCAGTTTGGTGCTACAAGTCAACGACCGACAACAACACATGTACACTCAACAGAATGTTAATGTATGCACTACAGCATATTTAGGCTGGAAATATTTAATGTAAAGAGGATGTCGAAATGTACATTCAAGAGGATGCCAATATGTACACTAAAGGTAATGTAAACATGTACACTTAAGTTAATATCAATATGTACACTAAAGATGATGTCAACATGTGCACTTAAGATAATTTCAACATGTACACTAAAGATGATGTCAACATGTGCACTTAAGATAATTTCAACATGTACACTAAAGATGATGTCAACATGTACAATTAAGATAATTTCAACATGTACACTAAAGATGATGTCAACATGTACAATTAAGATAATTTCAACATGTACACTAAAGATGATGTCAACATGTGCACTTAAGATAATGTCATCATGTACACTTAAGATAATGTCAACATATACATGAAATATAAGGTCAATATGTACACTAAAGATAATATTAATATGTAGACTGCCCGTACACTAAAGATAATATTAATATGTAGACTGCCCATCTTTGTTGGAGTAATTGTTACCTATGCATTTAAAAATAAATGTCGCTAATTTTGTATGTTGTTAGGCGACTATTTACTCAAGACTATATTTTGAGTTTGTGCCAATTTATTCATTCTTTTGTGTAGACACTATTTATGATGACATGTGCTTTTCATTAACAATTTATAAACTATTTATTCAGAATAAAATAAAAAGACAGAAAAGTAGAACATCTGTTGTCGTGGATCTTTTGGTCTTTCCATTTGAAATAGTTTGACATTAAGTAAGGCGAGACCACGGAGATTTTTCGCCTTTCAGAAAAGAAAAAAAGTAGCCGTTGCATCAGAACTTTGAATGGACTAAAATATTACGATGTCAAATTTTTACTAGTTTACGAGATCTAAACGGGACGGACGGACGGACAGACATTCCACACAAAACTAATAGCGTCTTTTCCCCTTTCGGGGGCCGCTAAAAATTGCAAGAAAAATAATGGATTGGAGTGTTACAAGTACCCATAGGATGACAAAAATAAATAGCTAGAAAAGAAAAATGGATTGGAATGCTATATATACCAATAGAGGAAGACAAAACTAAATTGCTAGAAAAAAATAATGGATTGGATTGTTGTAATGTCGAAATGTAGAAACTAATAGCAGATCTATATAAAATAAAGCAGTATAGCAGTCTAGTGTACAGACCTAATGAAGTAGCAATCACAAGACGTAATACTTTAATAAACTAGTTTCAATTGCTGGTTCATTCAGACAGCATACAGTGTCATTGATTCATTTATACAGCATACAATGTCATTGGTTCATTCAGACAGCATACAATGTCATTGATTCATTTAGACAACATACAATGTCATTGGTTCATTCAGACAACATAAAATATCATTGGTTCATTCAGACAACATACGATGTCATTGGTTCATTCAGACAACATACGATGTCATTGATTCAATCAGACAACATAAAATATCATTGGTTCATTCAGATAACATACATTGTCATTGATTCATTCAGACAGCATACAATGTCATTGATTCATTTAGACAACATACAATGTCATTGGTTCATTCAGACAACATAAAATATCATTGGTTCATTCAGACAACATACAATGTCATTAATTCATTCAGACAACATACGATGTCATTGATTCAATCAGACAACATAAAATATCATTGGTTCATTCAGACAACATACATTGTCATTGATTCATTCAGACAGCATACAATGTCATTGATTCAATCAGACAACATAAAATATCATTGATTCATTCAGACAACATACAATGTCTATGATTCATTTAGACAACATACAATGTCATTGGTTCATTCAGACAACATAAAATATCATTGGTTCATTCAGATAACATACATTGTCATTGATTCATTCAGACAACATACAATGTCTTTGATTCATTTAGACAACATACAATGTCATTGGTTCATTCAGACAACATAAAATATCTTTGGTTCATTCAGAGAACATACATTGTCATTGATTCATTCAGACAACATACAATGTCATTAATTCATTCAGACAACAAAAAATATCTTTGGTTCATTCAGACAACATACAATGTCATTAATTCATTCAGACAACATACAATGTCATTAATTCATTCAGACAACAAAAAATATCTTTGGTTCATTCAGACAACATACAATGTCATTGGTTCATTCAGACAACATAAAATATCTTTGGTTCATTCAGATAACATACATTGTCATTGATTCATTCAGACAACATACAATGTCTTTTATTCATTTAGACAACATACAATGTCATTGGTTCATTCAGACAACATAAAATATCTTTGGTTCATTCAGAGAACATACATTGTCATTGATTCATTCAGACAACATACAATGTCATTAATTCATTCAGACAACAAAAAATATCTTTGGTTCATTCAGGGAACATACATTGTCATTGATTCATTCAGACAGCATACAATGTCATTAATTCATTCAGACAACATACAATATCCTTGGTTCAATCAGACAACATACGATGTCATTGATTCAATCAGACAACATAAAATAATAAAATATCATTGGTTCATTCAGAGAACATACTATGTCACTGGTTCATTCAGACAGCATACGATGTCTTTGATTCATTCAGACAACATACGATGTCATTGATTCATTCAGACAACATACGATGTCATTGGTTCATTCAGACAACATACGATGTCATTGGTTCATTCAGACAACATACGATGTCATTGATTCATTCAGACAACATACGATGTCATTGATTCATTCAGACAACATACGATGTCATTGGTTCATTCAGACAACATACGATGTCATTGGTTCATTCAGACAACATACGATGTCATTGATTCATTCAGACAACATACGATGTCATTGATTCATTCAGACAGCATACGATGTCATTGATTCATTCAGACAACATACGATGTCATTGATTCATTCAGACAACATACGATGTCATTGATTCATTCAGACAACATACGATGTCATTGATTCATTCAGACAACATACGATGTCATTGGTTCATTCAGACAACATACGATGTCATTGGTTCATTCAGACAACATACGATGTCATTGATTCATTCAGACAACATACGATGTCATTGATTCATTCAGACAGCATACGATGTCATTGATTCATTCAGACAACATACGATGTCATTGATTCATTCAGACAACATACGATGTCATTGATTCATTCAGACAACATACGATGTCATTGATTCATTCAGACAACATACGATGTCTTTGGTTCATTCAGACAACATAAGATGTCATTGATTCATTCAGACAACATACGATGTCTTTGGTTCATTCAGACAACATAAGATGTCATTGGTTCATTCAGACAACATAAGATGTCATTGGTTCATTCAGACAACATACGATGTCATTGATTCATTCAGACAACATACGATGTCTTTGGTTCATTCAGACAACATAAGATGTCATTGGTTCATTCAGACAACATAAGATGTCATTGGTTCATTCAGACAACATACGATGTCATTGGTTCCGAGAAACGTAAATGTACTTGAAAAGAATGGTCTAATTTTGTTGTTGTTGTAAACACTTAAATCCACAATGAATTAACTTTGAAACGCTAATGAATTAATTGTAAACTTCTGACTGTCAGTTAGATATTTTTAAATCTGAGATCACACTTATTTATATGTAATGATACCATTATATTTGATGTGATCACACTAATTTAAATGTAATGATACCATTATATTTGATGTGATCACACTAATTTAAATGTAATGATACCATTATATTTGATGTGATCACACTAATTTAAATGTAATGATACCATTATATTTGGTTGTCTTCTTTTAAATGTACTGATAGCAACAAAATGACTTGATTTGGTTTTTACTCCACTTAACCAAGGAAAGGGCACCCAAGTACCTGGTTAGACTACTGACAGTAGACCCAAGATACGAATGTTATTTATCTACGTACTGTCAGCTAATGAAATTACAATCAAACCAACCAGCTGTTGCATCGCTTTTTTAATTCTTTAAAATTGCGAAACCGAAATCCATAAATACTTTAGTAAGGTCAAGACGCTTCCGTCAGCCTTGCAAGCAGCACTGCATGTCACGGGGGTGTACATTAGTTTTTACTCGTAGGCTGCAGTATGGAAACAAATTTAAAAAAAAGGCAAACCAAACTCAACATGAGCCTCATTAACATTCAAACATTCTGGATGGACTTTTACTCGTTTAGTTACATTTATTCTAACCATTTCCCCAACACAGGTGACCGTTAAACATATATCGCGTGACAAGGTTTCAAATTGCTTCAGTGTGTGAGTGTGTGGCTGTGTGAGTGTTCGTGTATGATATGGATATATTGAGAGACAGTGAGAGACAAATGTATAAAATTGTTAATGTGTAAGATAATTCATTCATTTTTAAAAGCGTATAAAAAAAGAAACACATTTGTTTAGTTTGAGGACAAGTGAAATTTTATTTCGCACTGAGGTCAGTTGAAATATTCATTCGCATTGAGGACAAATAAAATACTTGAGGACAAATAAATACTTGAGGACAAATAAATACTTGAGGACAAATAAATACTTGAGGACAAATAAATACTTGAGGACAAATAAATACTTGAGGACAAATAAATACTTGAGGACAAATAAATACTTGAGGACAAATAAATACTTGAGGACAAATAAATACTTGAGGACAAATAAATACTTGAGGACAAATAAATACTTGAGGACAAATAAATACTCATATAACTTTGAGGACACGCAAAATACTTCTTGTATTTGGGACCACAAGTAGAAATATAGTGGAATGTCGTCCACAGTGGCGAAAGAACTTTGCAATGTCTGCCTCAACTACCCGGATAGAGAAGCGGTCATTTCTTACGACTTGACTATGACAAGGCAGTCCATTACCTTCAGACAACTGTGGCAACTAGCCAGCAGGTAGCTTTGATTTTCAAATTATTAAATATAATATACATATAATACTAGTAAGTAAAAAGTAAAGTTCCTCTTTCAGACATTGCCATCCATGGGGCAGAAGATGTAAATGTCATGTGTTTCTATGGCCGACGGTTAACAAGTGAGTAAAGTGATCAGCTCAATGTAGCAGATAAATAGGGAAAAATTTAATACAATGAATACATTATATTGTCTGAAGGAATAGATCACTAACCTTCTGGAATCATAATACCGTCATAAAAATCATAGTTGTTTGGAAAAAATAGACGGGACTTGTCAATATGACAATTGGAGCCTTACATCCCTCACCTAACGATCCATCCAACATAAACACAGGGGATTATTTTGAAACATGTTGACATAAAAACACTCATTACATTTACAGGCGATTAAATTTCTAGTGAAAAGTAAATTTTACGATGAACTTTGTGAACCTATAACAGAAAATGGCTACAATGGCTTGGAGCTAGAAGTTCTCTGGCTTATGAAAATGTTAGCCCATTTCTCTATGTCTCTAAATTGTATTAATGTCTGTGTCTTTGGATCTGCTTGTTTTGATCTCAACAGGTTTGCTCATGTCCTGAAGTCGGCAGGTGTCCGCCAGGGGGAGTACGTGTTGGTCACCACACCACTGAGCATTGAATTCTGGGTAGCCAGCCTTGGGGTCATCCTCACTGGTGCTGTGCACATCAGTACAGAGAAGTTTTATTCAGGAGGTGAAATTATTACTGAGGTATTCTTAGAAACCTAATAGCAACCTTTGGGACGCTAAACTTAAAGGGGGAGGGGGGAGGCGACGAGCATTCAAGAAGACCGCGAAGGCGGTCTTGATTTTTTAGAGTCAAAATAATCCAATGAAGGGACCCTCATCATGTATGCTTTAGATGTCAAGGGAAACATTTCTACAGCTAAGAAAGCAGGAAATCACTTGGCGTTGGGGCTTACAGCGATCAAAGTTGACTACACTGGAGAATAAGAAAATAATTAATGAATTAAAATCAATGTTTAGTTATTTTAAGAGTTTTGAAACTGCAATGATACCTACATTTTTTTTCTACAATTCCTCTTATCAACTTGCAAATTTGTTTGTTTCGACACTGCCTGGTCAAGGATTTCAAAAACGGCTCTAATGATTTTTCCAGTAATTTGACAGTTTATGTGTATCCATGAGAAAAACTAATTGTTCACACAAGGAAAACTCCTAACCCTAATTTTTCAAAATATAATGATCTATGGACTAACTATTTGGATGATGATTTCGGTTATTGGAACTAGGAATTGTGTTGCATAGTTTTTTTTATTTTTGTTGTAGGTAGTGAACATGTCAAAGGCAAGGTACATAGTTCTATCTGGCGATCAGGGAAGTGAAATGTGGGATATGTTCAAAAATGATGCCAAACCTGTGGCCGGATCTACCTTTGTGACATCTGTCTGTTGTAGGTCAATGCCTACCTTGGAGAAACTGGTGCTCACCAACAAAAGTTCTGGTCAGTGAAGTAATTGTACTGTTCTATAGTTTTAGGTGATCATGGCTCTATTGTTATACATAACTCTATGATAGAGAATTTATTATTGAATCATACAGTCTAATTCGGTTAAACAAACCACCGGTTAATCGGATCAGCCTAAGTATGAAGAAAATCCTATTATGCAATCTAATCCGATTAATTGGAATACACGGTTATAAGGGTAAAAAAAGATCGCGTCTTTGTGTATTTGTAATTGATGGATTTGGATTTGATTGTATCTTATATTTGTTATATGTGTGATCTATTTTTGGCTCTTAACCTTATTATCTTGAGATATTAATCATGAAAATTATGTTCATCACAAGTATGTGCTTTATTTACTAATTACTTGTTTGTGGAAATTGTCACATATGAAGGGATGATTGTAAAATACAAAGATATAAAGGCTACAAATACTTGTTTTACTTATTACTAGAAAGCAAGGGAGCAAATTTCCTTGAAGTGCTGGCCAGCTTATCGGAAGAGTTCTGTAACCCTGACATTCAGCCAGAAGACGGCGCTGCAGTTGTCCTCAGCATTGACAAAGATAAAGCCAATCGCCCCAAAATGTGCGAAATTTCTCATGCAGCTATAGCTGCGTACTCCAAAGTTTTCTGGAAGAAGTTCCCGGATGTATTCAAAAAGTAAGAGCTAGATATGATTACTATTTATAAAGTGACATCTGAAAATAAAGTTGAGACAAATGACAGTGATAGTCTTATAAACTTGAAACTAAATTTAAGTGTAAATAATTCTAAGTTGTCTCATTAATCAGACTTAATTGTCCCTTTTTTTAGCGCCCCCCCCCCGAAAGGGGAAAAGACGCTATTAGTTTTGTGTGGAATGTCTCTCCGTCCGTCCGATCGTTTAGATCGCGTAAACTAGAAAAGATTGTGAAAATCCGACATCACAGTTTAGACCTTTCAAAGTTCTGATGCAACGGCTTCTTTTTTTCTTTTCTGAAAGTGAAAAATTTAATTTTTAAAATCAACTATGCAAGCAGTTTTTGCATACAAATACACCATTTTTACAACTATTCACTATTAATAGTAACAAACACAGGAGGCTATTTAGTAAGGGACATTACCATTTATCATATATTTAACACATTTATGCAAACGGTTCTAAATATAAGTGGAACATAATTTAAAACAACAATTAATAAGTGTTTTTTTATATTATCGCGTGAACTGCGGGGTGATTCGATTCCTGTAAGACACCTAACAAGGGATTTTTAATTTTTTTTTCTCTACGAAATGTTTTTTTAATGAGGCTTGAATAAGAGATTGACTCTATACAAAACAATTAGATCAATAAGATAATCATTATATGAAATCAGTTAGGCCACGTTCACATGTAACTTCACATTTACTTTCACTTATCTCTTGGTCTGCTGGGCCGTTGGGGCACCACACAAGATCTGTCAACCTTCTTTCTCCTTTCTTCTCTGTCATTTGCCTTTAGTAGAATTTCATCCTGCATTTTTATCTGCCTGGTAGGACCACTTCGGGTGCCGATTATGAGTTTATGTTACTACACAAACTGTCTTTGTAACCTTGTTAATGTGTCGAATTCTGACTATTATATAGACTTGGATTTTCACAATGTATGGGAAGAAGAATGTCAGTCTCTATTGTTGTAAAGTAGCAATCTGACCCAGTTTTAAGTCGATATCTTGTGAAGATTTAATGAGGTACTTGACTTAGTTTTTCTATTATAGCCTTCTCAGAGATGATCGAGCAGACAGCTTAGTTCAATAGGTATCTGGACTGTCTCTACATAAGTACTGGAAGTAGTTCAAACTGACTGGGGGAAAGTTAATGAAAAAGACTCTGGTGGTTGTGAATTATTATTTCTGTAGTAAATCGTTGTATGGTAATTCAAGTCTTAAATGGATACCAAACTTCTATTAGTACTTGATACTAGATACTTGATACTTAATGCTTGATACTTGACTTTGTAAGTTTCAGACGTTCTTTCTTAAGAGATTATTATGTATTAGCCCAAATCGCATGCAGGACGGCATGGAATAGCTGCGGGCAGGATTTGAACCTGGAACCATCGTGACCATACCACTCGACCAGGGAGTACGTTCCAAGCTAGTTATGTAAAAAAGCATTGTCCTAATTTATTACTTTTAAAACATCCTCGCAACTGCTACTAAAAAAAGAAAGAAACATAGGCTTAATCTAGAATACATTTTTACTTCATCAAAATAGCTGAGAACAAATAGAGTTTGTTATTCCACGCTTCTCACATCTTGCACCAGATCAAATAGTGGAAGTTGTAAGATTCTGGTGCATTGTATAATGTTTGTGAGCAAAGTTTGTGCAAATTCTTTCGCCTTAAGTGAGCCTCGTTCTCAAAACGAGTTTGGAGAACAGAAGCATAACTCTCTCTCTAGCACGAAAACATAAAAACAAGTTACAATCAGATGAAGATCGAAATCTTTCGGCTTAGAGAATTAACTTATCCAGTCGCTTTTGTGCAGTCTAATCCAGTTAGTTGATTTGGACCACATCGGGACGCGATCGTTTTGAGACTAATAATCAGCTGCTCCTATTAACCTGATTCAACTGTATTTTTTAAAACCATTTTGAAGCAATTAGAACTAAATTATGTTCATAATAAAAACTATGATTTTTTTTTTACACAGCTTATATTAACTCAATTCATCTGTCTGGTAAAATGTTCGCCATTCTCGGATCATGTTGAAAATTCGCATAATCACTCCTAGTCGATGACAATAAACGAAACAATAAAGAAATTAGTTAATCCATTAGTTAAAATTAATTTATTTTGCTTTATATAGAAAAAGGAGAGTTACATCTTGCAGTATTGAGAAATATGGCAGTGGTTTTTCGGTTCTTCATCTAAGACATTTTTTTTTCATTTTATATTTTGCTTATTTGTCTCGTCATAACACTCCATGCTGGATAGAGTGACGGACACATGCTGGATAGAGTGACGGACACATGCTGGATAGAGTGACGAACACATGCTGGATAGAGTGACGAACACATGCGGATAGAGTGACGAACACATGCTGGATGTGTAGGCCAACTACTATGTTTCTTGCTTTAATAACTCCAAGTTATTGAATACTTTTCTTGAGCATTAAATAAAGACTTGATGGTTTGAGAACATGCGGATCCTATTCACTCTTGGTCACTTTCAATGAGAATTAGATGCCATTACTGAGTCACGTATTAAATATTGGCACATGACATCTGTAAACCTAGTTCTTAAGAAGTCCTACCAGCTGCACGCTTTTCCATTTCGTACCAGCTAACCAGCTACGTGAATTTCTTATCTTGTACCAGCTACCTTTATTTGCCTTGGTACATTGTTGCTGCACTTCCTTTCGACACTTTGTCCGGAGTTACACGAGTGCTACCAGACTGCTACCGGACGGAGCCACAAGCCATCTTTGAGGTATGGAGTTTAAAGAGTGTTACTTGTTTTATAAGTTTATGGAACTCTCGTAACAGCATTCGCGTCGACATTAAATTTGATATGTAGGCTCATGTGATATATGTAGAATCAGAAAACATGACAGGAAAGCTCGTATCTATTCACTGTGTGAAAATTAGCTGCACAGTATAATTAATGAGAAAAGTGGAATAAATATAATGTATGCGCACCTGAAATGAATTTATATTGATTTGGATCATTAAAATCAATACCTTTTGTATTTCAAGATTGCAATCTGTTTCTTTCTCTATAATTTAAACACAAATGACCATTAATTATTCAATATTAATTTTGAAACAAAGGTTTATTATCTCCACTCCCACGAATGAACTTATCCTACCTTTCGTGGCAAGCTATTCGGAATAAAAAAACAACAGTTTCTTAAATTCTTTCCCTTTTTCTGATCAGTGAGGCAGTACCAGGTGAACAAACCCCATCGCTAGTGGTTTAAATCCCTAAAACGTTTGATCATTAATTATTATTCACTGATTTTTAAAAAAACTCTACTGTCACAAAATTACAACTTGTCTTATCTTTTTGCCCAGTGAATTCCAGATTCCAGTCACAATTACAAATGTAATTTCCTTTGATGGAATAGTCATGCAACCCCTTTTAAAATATTTACACTAACGTCCCCTCTCCACTACAAAGCCTCTGGCTTTGAGACTGTACACAGAAAGAATAAGCTAAATAATGAGCCAAGTATGAATATAGTTATATAGGGCCCTATCATTGTGAAGTAGGCTTGAATAAAGAAGTACCAAAGTAATTCTCCAGTCTGTAACGTCACAACTCTATTTTTATACCAAGTTGAGTTTAAAAATAAAAGACGCTGAGCAGATGAACTTGATGATAGTACCAGCACAGTTCATTTTGTACGTGATGGAAAGAAGAAAACATCTTCCAGGACCATATGTGGAGTTTGTGTACACAGGCGGTCAACCTTTCACCTCAACAATTGTGAAAAAGTAAGGATGTCTTTAGTTTGTTTTTATTATCATTACATTACGTCAGTGTAATGGAAATGATTTTTTTTTCAAAAGGGAGTTAATTCTAAGAGCTCCAATAAAACTCTGCCCCCCCCCCCAACCTCCCGGCGCCAGTCTAATTCTCGGGAACGTTCGGATATTATGTAATGGCTAAAAAAAAAAAGAAAAAGGTGGGAGGTTACACAATTTGATTTGTTAAAAGGGAGATAGGAATAACTGAAGATTTGTTTCGCAACAAAAAAAAAAGCAGGTTCATGTGCCCTAGACTTTCACGGGTTTGGAAGGGCTATACCACGGGCTTAAAAAATATGGATGGAAAAAATAATCCTTGATTTATTTGAACACCACGAGTAATAGGAGGGGGGGGGACTGAGCACATCATCAAAGCGCCAAAAGAACTCGATACTTTTCCCATCATTTCTATCGATGCAATGGTGAAAAGTGTGATTCGGGGAAGTGGTAATAAAAAAAAGTCTTTTATAAAATTCGAATTTTCTTGTTATGTTACTCTACGGAGAGATGAGGGTTAGAGTCTTGTTACAATTTGTTACAAAGGTGATTGTTGGCATCACGTAAAATACAAACGTTTCCTTGTTTCTGTTCTCAACCTGCGCTCACTCTGACTAGCCACAGGGACTTCAGCAAACTAGCTAGTCAAACCTAACCATCTCTCATCGATTGGGTGCTTAGTGCTGAGATCCTGATTAAACTGCACAAGCCGTAAGGCTTCCGTATGAAATGAGCATGAGAAACGTTGTCCACGTGAAAGTAACTACAAGGAATTAGTTGTATAAGTAGTAAGTACCAGGTTGAATAATTTCTTAAGGAAAGATATATACCCGAAGTCATTTTGGAAATATTTTTGTAATTACTAAAATGAACGAACGGATAAGGACTACCATACAAGAATAGCTCGCTTAAGAGTATAGGATGGCATTATTAATTTATTAGCAAAAGTTGTTGAAAGCGTTGATGTCCTAGGGAAGTAAGACGCGTATATTGTTGTAATTACCTCCCTTTCATTGGCACTGTCCATTTATTTACGTTTGTTTTGTTTGACTGCTATATAGGTGTGAAGGTTTTGCTAAGAAGATGTACATTGGATATGCAGGTTCTGAAATTCTTGGTGCTACTCTTTTAGAAATTCAAGATTTTAATTTATACGATGACTATGATGCTGGGTGTTTATTACCAGATGTACAGGTAAATGGATGGATAGCTTGATATGTTGATAGATAGACAGACAAACAGACAGACAGACAGTTAGATAGATAGATAGATAGATAGATAGATAGATAGATAGATAGATAGATAGATAGATAGGTAGGTAGGTAGGTAGGTAGGTAGATAGATAGATAGATAGATAGATAGATAGATAGATAGATAGATAGATAGATAGATAGATAGATACCTTTACTCCCTACGACCGATTCTTCTCTGACAGATACAAATTGTAGATGATAGTATGAAAGAGGTACCCAGAGGACAGACGGGTCGTGTATTAGTCAAATCACCAACACTTTGTAAAGGCTACGTCGGTGACCCACTGAAAACTAAATCAGCGTTCACACAAGACGGATGGCTATGTATTGACGATCTAGGACAAATCAGGTTAATACTAGATACAGAGCTTGATAATTTAACTTAACATAACTTCTAAAGGTTGTATGGTACTGTAAACAAGGTCTCTAATCTTCATTCTTATGATAAAAGCGCGCCACTACTGGACATTTTTACGATATACTAAACAATGTCAAGGATGCTAAACTGAAATTCACAGTTGGCAATTCAGTAAAAAAACAACAACAACAAGTGAGCAATAAGTGTAACACTATTTCATTGCGTGGCAATTGATCTTCGGGTCATATCTCCTTGATTACCGGGAGTTACTTGCCTTTTTGTTGTATTTTATTATTAATTTTAAGTCATAGATTGAAGTTACTTTGTGCTTTCAGTCTAATGTTTCCTCCAGACTGAAGTTACTTTGTGCTTTCAGTCAAATGTTTCCTCCAGACTGAAGTTACTTTGTGCTTTCAGTCAAATGTTTCCTCCAGACTAAATTTACAATTGGATCTATAGGGCAGATGTAAAGATAATCTGTCTCTATGGCCGACGGTTAACAAGGGTGTTATATGGCAAACAAAACGACAACCCCTGTAACTTTTCTAAACTAATGTCAGACAACCATTTAGAGATAGAGTTAAGGGCGCCCTAAAAATCCCAAAGTAAAAAATCCCAGTCTTCACCGAAATTCGAACTCGGCGGGGGTGGGGGGGGGTGCGGACTGCACGGGATATTGGGTGATGAGGGGTATCAACTTTTCCTCAGTTATATATTAACCTTTTGAACCCGAGATTCCGATGTATAGGTCTCGAGCTCCTTACCATAGACAGTTCACAACTTAAAATGTGTCACATGAAATTAAAAATATGTTCGGTGTTTTAGAGGGTATGAAAAGGAGCTACCTCACTAGGCGTCAAGTACCTTAAGTACGCCACTGCTTGTAAGCCATGTTTCTAATACGAAGCGTCCGCATATCGGGCTGACCTATAGGGCATGTTATTTAGCGCATAGCAGATATACTGATTTTTTATTCATGAATTTTGTACTCAGCATTTAGGGAAACAGAACGTAGCCTTTGTCTTCTTATTTGTTGCTATCGGATAATCTTATTAGTCTATTTTCAAACTACATATGTGTGCAATATTATAAATTTTATTTTATCTGATGTGCTCTTATGTTAAAGATTAATCTTAAATTCGCTTCTTCTTAATTGAATAAAAATACTTCGTACACTTTTCTTACACCTTTCAGAGAAGACGGTCGAATTCTTATTTTTGGCCGCGGTGGTGACGTCATATCAAGAGGTGGGTAGTGCGAGTTTCAACTTTATTTTTATTACTTTTTTTTTCTTTTGATGTGAATGTAGTGAAGTGGATATTTCTTCAGCTCGCATCGGTCACCGATAGCCACTTGAACCTTTTCCCCAAATGGCTGCCGAGTGTCCGCGCATAAAAAGTCGAAAAAAAAACAACTTGTACTGTCCTACGAGTTGTCTTTCTTCATCATTTATTCTGCTGTGCCAAACCCACCACATGAGTTTTTACAGAAAGGATTTTCCGTACCCAACTCTGGCAACCGAGTTTCTAAGTCAATGTCTGACAGTTCTTTGGTACATGATGGCAAGGCGAGAGATGGACAATGAAGTATTAGAAATCCATTGTCCATTTAGCTTATGCTCCAGTATGTAACACCAACATGTCTTATAGAACTCTTGTCTTCACGACAGAAAGTCATATCTCATGTCTTCACGACAAAATGTCATATCTCTTGTCTTCACGACAGAATGTCATATCTCATGTCTTCACGACAGAAAGTCATATCTCTTGTCTTCACGACAGAAAGTCATATCTCATGTCTTCACGACAGAATGTCATATCTCTTTTCACGACAGAAAGTCATATCTCTTGTCTTCTCGAGAGAAAGTCATATCTCTTGTCTTCACGACAGAAAGTCATATCTCATGTCTTCACGACAGAAAGTCATATCTCATGTCTTCACGACAGAAAGTTATATCTCTTGTTTTCACAACAGAATGTCATATCTCTTGTCTTCACGACAGAATGTCATATCTCTTGTCTTCACGACAGAAAGTCATATCTCTAGTCATCTTGAAAGAAAGTCATATCTCTTCACGACAGAATGTCATATCTCTTGTCTTCACGACAGAAAGTCATATCTCTAGTCATCTTGAAAGAAAGTCATATCTCTTCACGACAGAAAGTTATATCTCTTGTCTTCACGACAGAATGTCATATCTCTTGTTTTCACGACTGAAAGTCATATCTCTTGTCTTCGACACAGAAACAGTCACATCTCTTGTCTTCAAGAAAGAAAGAGTCACATATCTTGTCTTTACATTAGAAAGAGTCATATCTCTTGTAGTTACCTTAGAAAGAGTCATATCTCTTGTATTTACCTTAGAAAGAGTCATATCTCTTGTAGTTACCTTAGAAAGAGTCATATCATAACGAGAGAGCAAGCTAAAAGTAGGAATTGAAAAAAAAAAAAATTACTGATGACTGTCAGGGTTGTGTTAAGGCCTTAGCTCGTTTGCCCGGGCCCCTGACATTCAACCAGGCACCTTCGTGCTTGCAATAAATAAGTGACTCACTGTTGACAATGTAAATGTTTAATGATATGAATTTAAGTTATGATGAACATTCTAATATTGTGGATCTATTAATTAAACAATAAATTCTACACCTTGCTGTCCCACAACGTACACATTAATGTTCGAAACCACAACACAACACACTGCTATCTCTAGTCACCAGCGTAGACTTCCACTCCCATACTAACTCCCTGTAGAGACATAAAGACAAACGAAAAGAACCAGTCTACTATGGCATCGAAAACAACTGCAGTCATGCCTGAGATACTCACCCTAAACAGGGGAACACAGAAGAATCTCAAAGAAAACGTTTCACCAGCATAATAACAAAAACGCTCCATCAGCTTACAAGCAAGGCAACAAAAAGAAAGTGCGTTCAAAATGACGTCTCTAAAATATTTTTCTTTCAGGGATCGTTCTTATTTACCCAGTCTGGATAGAAGAGCCCCTCCTCGCGCATCAAGACATTGTGGAGGTCAAGGCCGTCCCCGTTCCCGACAGCCTCAACGTCAACAACGTCTGCGCATGCGTGGTGAAGCGACCGAAAAGTACATTATCAGAAGAGGACGTTAAAGAAATTGTGAACACTATTTTGACACCAGGAGGGTCGGATTATATTACTATAGACCACGTCCTCTTCTTTGAGAAAGAGTTGCCCAATGTCAGGCGTCTAGAACTATCTCAGCTAGCTGCTAAAATGTTAGGGAAATGCTAAATTTTCATCCGAGATCTATTTTTTTAAATAAATGTTTATTTCAAAAGGACTTTTCTTTTTACGATTTAAACCAGAGTCTTGTGCGTTTTATATTATCTTTATTAAGAAATCGCATGTTGTTCATAAGAGGATTGATAGGAATGAGAAAACATTTAATAGACTTGACTTGATTGAGTATACCCGCATTGCTTTTTGGTTAGGTCATGTTAGGTTTTGTGAAACATTGCACTGATCTTCGGAATTGAATAAGTTTATTAACCATGTCAACTCTCTCGTATTAAAAAAAAAGACATTTAGTCCAACTATAAAATCGTGAGTAGTAAAATTGTTTTTTTCCTTAGACGTCATTTGGAATATTTCTTATGCCTCATCAGTCGTGGGCCGCCTCTGAGTTTGTGTGATAACACAAACTCTCAAATATTTAGTTGTCGTACATACAACGAACATTTCTGTAGGCCTAAAATAAAATATTACAAACATTCAACGGCATTATGTTCTGCCTTACGTTCATAGCGAGTAGAATATAAATTTTGTTAGCCACAAAGTCAAAAAGATTGCCAACTCTGCAGTACTACGTACATTTGTGTTCTTGGTCTTTAAGTAACCTACCTGCATTTTAAACTTTATTAAATTCCTTTCCGGACACTAGTATAAAAGTCTGTATTAAAACATTTGAACAATGGTGAGGATTTTACAGTAGTATTAATATAGTGACATACATATTTTATTAATACTAACGTAGACAAGGCTATTGTTTGATTTATAAAGATTTATTCATGCACACACACACATTGGCTGCCTCAACTTTCTGTATCTTGAAGATATTTAAGAAAGGCGACGCTATGCCCATGCCCCCACTCCTGTCGTGGGAAAGATGTGTCCGTATGTAGCTTGCTCGTAATATATAAATGCATCTCCGACTTTATGGCAGTGCTGCAACCTAGGTCCACAAACTAAAAAATATTTTTTTTACACCTAAAAATTTGTTTATACTAATTTTTTTTTTAAATGAAGTCAAATGAGATTAAATATATCTAAAAGCATGGGTTTTTTTTTTTAAAGAAGGGAAAGTGTAATTGTACAAGTGTTATTAAACAGTGGATTTTACTAAAGCTTTTGAACAAGTGTAGATGCCTCTACTTTAATCCGGCCCTGCAAATAGTCTTGTAATGCAGACACTAACTACAAAAGCAGCTTAAGCGAAAACGTATGAGCTGAACAGTTCATGAGTCCTTAGAACGTACCAGTAATCTTTTTCTAATGGAAATAACTAAAAAAAACATCTTGGCAGTTCTAGTTCTGTAACTGTTCTCATGCTACATATCTTCCATTTTGCGCTTAAACCACTTTCATGATTTCATTCATAATGTAATTTAACTGCAGAAGTAAAGATTTAAATAACTGAGTCTTCAAGAATCTAGCTTCCTTGTCTTTTGAAAATGTGTTCTAACAGGTTCAGAATATCTACCGAATTTTGAAGTAATTAATTATACTTTTAATCCATAAATATTGAAAAATCACAAAACTTCTAACATTTGTTTTAAAGGTTAATCTTTCAGTATATCCATTTTTGATAGATGTACATTTCCTTTTTCCGTGCTCAGTTTAAGTCTCTATATACAGCCTACAGAGACCTTGTATATTTCATTAATCACAGGCGTAAAAGATACTGCTAGAAAAATAATTCATATAATTGAAAGTAAACAAGCTGACTTCAAAAGTCAGTTTATAAATTAGTAATTATGAACTCGCTATTCAATTAAATTTGACTAAGAAAGCAAGCAACAAGGACACACTGTTAAACCAGATGTTTATTTACACCAAAACAATTCTACACAAAATTGGTTCATTTATTTTAAAATAGACACTAGAACCAATTCTATAGTCAAAATAAACAAGTAAATAATGGAAATCAATAACAATGAAACAGTCATTGAACATTACAAGCATGTACTTAGTGTGCTGTGTTAACAGTTTGAAAGATATAAGTATATTTTGTTAGAAATCATCTTAAAAAAATATATAAATCTATCTTAAGCATTGGCTGTAGGAGTCTGCATTTAGTATATGTTACTTGATTATCAAAATATAAAATGCTTCTAAAGACAATGAGATGAAACTAATATACTAAAGTGACTATGCATGCATTATAAAGTGGTTTGGTACTGTATGCATGTTGGTGTATGTAAACACAAGACAAGACCAAGCTCTTCAAAACTTTGCTTTCATTCACACTGTACCAGGTGACGAACTGAAAATTGGATGAAAAAGAAAATGCCTATATTCATTTGTCACTTTTAGTAGAATCCAAGAAATAGTTCACAAAAAAAAGATAAAGATAAAAATTGTTGGACTGGATATCACATTATGTTAAGGGAAAAACAGAATGGGAGAGGTTCCAACAAAATAGATATAAATGAATTTAGAAAATTTTAATTACAGCCAGCTAATAACTATCTGTTCCGCTAGTATTTTAAATATAATATTAGCATTAAATGAGAAAATCACCCTGAAAACTAGCAAATATTGCTGTTACGCAGAATTAAGAACATTTAGAGAAAATATGTCCAGAAATTGTTGGACTGGATGTCACATTATGTAAGGGGAAAACAGAATGTGAGACTTCCAACAATAAAAATATAAATGTAGAATAAAGTAAGAGTTAGCTACCTACAAGGAAACAATCTTAAATACAGTCAATGAATTAAACTTTCACTGGCATTGTACCTTACTAAACTTGTATGAAAACATTGACAGAAAAAAAAAAGATAAGTGAAAAATCATGAAAACTGACAAATGTTATACAGAATAAAAGAAAATGTAGAGAAAAAATGTCCAGGAATTGTTGGACTGGATGTCACATTATGTCAGGGGAAAACAGAATGTGAGAATGTGTCCAAACCAAATATAAATGTAGAATAAAGTCTAATTAGCTACCAAGGAGAAAACTGAAGTTAAGTTTACAATCAACTACTGTAAACTACATGCTGCTTTTTAAAATACAGGTAGGCCTACTTATTTCCAAAGGAAACAGAACAAAACAAATTGTTCCCAAAGGAAGCATAGAAAACAAAACAACTGACTAGAAATAGCAATTAAAAAAGGTTTGGTTGACTAAAGAAAAACTTTTAGAAGACATTGGGTTCAAGGTGAGGTGACAAAGGAAAAGATCAACTAGTTGTAGAAAGGAGGAAAGTAAAAAGAGAAACTTTTGAGCTCCAAAAAGTGCCAGAAAAGAGCAGTTTAACATCTTGAATTAGCCTACACTTTAAATACTATGCACACAAAAATTAAAGTTAGAACTAAAAATGCAAGCTTGTGAAGTTGATAACTTAAATAGAACTTAATTGTAGAATTCATAGATGTACCATTTCATTAACTAATATATTGAAATATTTAAATAAAATAAAATATAGAAACTTACTTTAGATAATCTTAGATAAAGAAAAAAAAAAACAACTTACTAGCCTACTACTTGGTGTTCACTTTTAAGTACACCAAACAGTAAATCCAAATACCAAGCACTACATCTTCAATCAGTAAATTCAATGTCAATGTCTGACAGTTCTTTGGTACATGATGGCAAGGCGAGAGATGGACAATGAAGTATTAGAAATCCATTGTCCATTTAGCTTATGCTCCAGTATGTAACACCAACATGTCTTATAGAACTCTTGTCTTCACGACAGAAAGTCATATCTCATGTCTTCACGACAAAATGTCATATCTCTTGTCTTCACGACAGAATGTCATATCTCATGTCTTCACGACAGAAAGTCATATCTCTTGTCTTCACGACAGAATGTCATATCTCATGTCTTCACGACAGAAAGTCATATCTCTTGTCTTCACGACAGAAAGTCATATCTCATGTCTTCACGACAGAATGTCATATCTCTTTTCACGACAGAAAGTCATATCTCTTGTCTTCTCGAGAGAAAGTCATATCTCTTGTCTTCACGACAGAAAGTCATATCTCATGTCTTCACGACAGAAAGTCATATCTCATGTCTTCACGACAGAAAGTTATATCTCTTGTTTTCACAACAGAATGTCATATCTCTTGTCTTCACGACAGAATGTCATATCTCTTGTCTTCACGACAGAAAGTCATATCTCTAGTCATCTTGAAAGAAAGTCATATCTCTTCACGACAGAAAGTTATATCTCTTGTCTTCACGACAGAATGTCATATCTCTTGTTTTCACGACTGAAAGTCATATCTCTTGTCTTCGACACAGAAACAGTCACATCTCTTGTCTTCAAGAAAGAAAGAGTCACATATCTTGTCTTTACATTAGAAAGAGTCATATCTCTTGTAGTTACCTTAGAAAGAGTCATATCTCTTGTATTTACCTTAGAAAGAGTCATATCTCTTGTAGTTACCTTAGAAAGAGTCATATCATAACGAGAGAGCAAGCTAAAAGTAGGAATTGAAAAAAAAAAAAATTACTGATGACTGTCAGGGTTGTGTTAAGGCCTTAGCTCGTTTGCCCGGGCCCCTGACATTCAACCAGGCACCTTCGTGCTTGCAATAAATAAGTGACTCACTGTTGACAATGTAAATGTTTAATGATATGAATTTAAGTTATGATGAACATTCTAATATTGTGGATCTATTAATTAAACAATAAATTCTACACCTTGCTGTCCCACAACGTACACATTAATGTTCGAAACCACAACACAACACACTGCTATCTCTAGTCACCAGCGTAGACTTCCACTCCCATACTAACTCCCTGTAGAGACATAAAGACAAACGAAAAGAACCAGTCTACTATGGCATCGAAAACAACTGCAGTCATGCCTGAGATACTCACCCTAAACAGGGGAACACAGAAGAATCTCAAAGAAAACGTTTCACCAGCATAATAACAAAAACGCTCCATCAGCTTACAAGCAAGGCAACAAAAAGAAAGTGCGTTCAAAATGACGTCTCTAAAATATTTTTCTTTCAGGGATCGTTCTTATTTACCCAGTCTGGATAGAAGAGCCCCTCCTCGCGCATCAAGACATTGTGGAGGTCAAGGCCGTCCCCGTTCCCGACAGCCTCAACGTCAACAACGTCTGCGCATGCGTGGTGAAGCGACCGAAAAGTACATTATCAGAAGAGGACGTTAAAGAAATTGTGAACACTATTTTGACACCAGGAGGGTCGGATTATATTACTATAGACCACGTCCTCTTCTTTGAGAAAGAGTTGCCCAATGTCAGGCGTCTAGAACTATCTCAGCTAGCTGCTAAAATGTTAGGGAAATGCTAAATTTTCATCCGAGATCTATTTTTTTAAATAAATGTTTATTTCAAAAGGACTTTTCTTTTTACGATTTAAACCAGAGTCTTGTGCGTTTTATATTATCTTTATTAAGAAATCGCATGTTGTTCATAAGAGGATTGATAGGAATGAGAAAACATTTAATAGACTTATCTTATCTTATCTTATCTTATATAATACAGACGTTACTTCAAAAAAGAAGATGATTACGTCCTACGCGTCATGCATTTAGTCATGCATATTAACCAATGACTTAAATTCTGCCAAGTCACTGGTTTTCCTGGCTAGCTCAGGCAACCCATTCCATGCTCTAATAGCACTAGGAAAGAAGGAGTATTTGTACAAATTTGTCCTAGCATATGGGACGAGGAATGTGCCTTTATCTTTGTGTCTTTCAGAGTATTTTATTAAATTTTGTTTTTGTATTTGAAGATTATGGTTCAGTGTTTTATGTATGATTGCTACTTTACTTTTGAGCCTTCTGTCCTGAAGGCTTTCTAAATTTAGTGATTTTACTAAAGGTGTTACTCTAGTCAAATGTGAATATTCGTTTGTTATGAATCGCACTGCTCTATTTTGTGTCTGTTCTAGTTTCTTAATGTTTTCTTGAGTTGAGGGGTCCCAAACAGAGGATGCATATTCTATTATTGGCCTAACCAAGGTTAAATAACATTTTAGTTTTATGTTCGTATTTGATTTATAGAAATTTCTTTTAATAAATCCTAATGCTTTGTTTGATTTTTTTGTAGTTTCATCAATATGTGGATTCCATGACAGTTTTTCATTTATTATAACACCTAGGTATTTTGCGTTTTTAGTCTGTGTTACTGGTTTGCCATGAATAAGATAAGTGGAATTAATTTGTTTTAGTTTTTTTGTTACTCTTAACAACTGACATTTTTCTGGGTGGAAAGACATGCTCCAATTTGATTCCCATTTCTGTAATTCATCTAATTCTCTTTGTAAAATATCTGTGTCTTGTGTTGTTTTTATTGTTCTATATATTATGCAATCGTCTGCAAATAATCTGACTTTTGTTCCTGAACTAATGCAATTTGGTAAATCATTTATGTAAATTAAAAATAGTAGAGGACCCAAGACTGTTCCTTGAGGTACACCTGAGTTTACTGTTATCGGTGTTGATTTAGAGCCATTTATTATTACAGTTTGTTCTCTCCCTATCAGAAAATCTTTAATCCACTGATGCAGTGGACCATTAATGCCGAAATATTTTAATTTTTTAAGCAAACTATGGTGGTGAACTTTGTCAAAAGCCTTAGAAAAATCTAGTAAGATAGCATCTATTTGTTCACTATTATCTAAACCTTTTGAAAAATCATCAATTAGTCCTATTAGTTGTGTTTCACATGATCTATATTTCCTAAAGCCATGTTGGTATGGTGTGAGGACATTATGTTTGTCTAAGTGGTTTATGATGTTGCTACATATTATGTGTTCTAGGATTTTACATGTGATGCTGGTAAGTGATACTGGTCTGTAGTTTCCTGGGTCAGATTTTTCTCCTTTTTTAAATAGGGGGGTGACATTAGCTTCTTTCCAGTCCTTTGGTACTCTGCCCTGGTTAAGAGAAGCCTGAAAGAGTATTTTGAACACTGGGGCTAGCTCATTACTTAGTTCTTTGAGTAATCTAGCTGGAATACCATCAGGTCCAGAAGCTTTATTTGGTTTGGTGTTGGCTAATAGTTTTTGAATTCCATTTTCTTGTACTACTATATCTTCTATGTTGTCTACTTGGTCCAAATTCAGTAATATGTCTTTGTCTCCTGGGGCTGAGAATGCTGATGCAAAGTATTTGTTTAGGATGTTTGCTTTAGTTTCATTATCATTGTGTATTATGTTATGTTCATCTTTTAATGGCGCTACGCCTGTTGTTTCCATTTTCTTAGACTTAATGTATGACCATAGGTTTTTGTTGTTATCTTTAGATATTACATTGTTTATGTATTCACTCTGCAGCTGTCTGCTTACTTTTTGGGTTAAGTGTTTAATTTTTATATACTTTTTGTAAACTCTTTCTGCATTAGTTTCTTTAAATTTTCTATATAGGTTTTCCTTCTGTTTACAAAGCTTCTTTAGTCTATTATTAAACCAGCATTTATTTATTTTGTTTGATGTGTATTTAGTTGGTATATGATTTTCTATAATGCTTTTAAGATGGTTTTTAATGAAATTCCAGAGGTCATCGACTGGTTGGTTAATGTCTTTTTCTAATAAGAATGTTTGTTGAAAGTTTAATGCAGCTTGGTGTAGTTGTGTTAGGTTACATTTATTCCAGAGTAATATTTTTCTTTTGGGTTTTGTATTGGCTACTGCTTTTATCTGACTGTGTATTTTTATGATCTCATGGTCTGATAGACCAGGGATAATATCATAATCAACTACTAATCCAGGTCTGTTGGTTAAGAAGAGATCTAATGTGTTGTTTAATCTAGTTGGCTTGACTTGACTTGATTGAGTATACCCGCATTGCTTTTTGGTTAGGTCATGTTAGGTTTTGTGAAACATTGCACTGATCTTCGGAATTGAATAAGTTTATTAACCATGTCAACTCTCTCGTATTAAAAAAAAAGACATTTAGTCCAACTATAAAATCGTGAGTAGTAAAATTGTTTTTTTCCTTAGACGTCATTTGGAATATTTCTTATGCCTCATCAGTCGTGGGCCGCCTCTGAGTTTGTGTGATAACACAAACTCTCAAATATTTAGTTGTCGTACATACAACGAACATTTCTGTAGGCCTAAAATAAAATATTACAAACATTCAACGGCATTATGTTCTGCCTTACGTTCATAGCGAGTAGAATATAAATTTTGTTAGCCACAAAGTCAAAAAGATTGCCAACTCTGCAGTACTACGTACATTTGTGTTCTTGGTCTTTAAGTAACCTACCTGCATTTTAAACTTTATTAAATTCCTTTCCGGACACTAGTATAAAAGTCTGTATTAAAACATTTGAACAATGGTGAGGATTTTACAGTAGTATTAATATAGTGACATACATATTTTATTAATACTAACGTAGACAAGGCTATTGTTTGATTTATAAAGATTTATTCATGCACACACACACATTGGCTGCCTCAACTTTCTGTATCTTGAAGATATTTAAGAAAGGCGACGCTATGCCCATGCCCCCACTCCTGTCGTGGGAAAGATGTGTCCGTATGTAGCTTGCTCGTAATATATAAATGCATCTCCGACTTTATGGCAGTGCTGCAACCTAGGTCCACAAACTAAAAAATATTTTTTTTACACCTAAAAATTTGTTTATACTAATTTTTTTTTTAAATGAAGTCAAATGAGATTAAATATATCTAAAAGCATGGGTTTTTTTTTTTTAAAGAAGGGAAAGTGTAATTGTACAAGTGTTATTAAACAGTGGATTTTACTAAAGCTTTTGAACAAGTGTAGATGCCTCTACTTTAATCCGGCCCTGCAAATAGTCTTGTAATGCAGACACTAACTACAAAAGCAGCTTAAGCGAAAACGTATGAGCTGAACAGTTCATGAGTCCTTAGAACGTACCAGTAATCTTTTTCTAATGGAAATAACTAAAAAAAACATCTTGGCAGTTCTAGTTCTGTAACTGTTCTCATGCTACATATCTTCCATTTTGCGCTTAAACCACTTTCATGATTTCATTCATAATGTAATTTAACTGCAGAAGTAAAGATTTAAATAACTGAGTCTTCAAGAATCTAGCTTCCTTGTCTTTTGAAAATGTGTTCTAACAGGTTCAGAATATCTACCGAATTTTGAAGTAATTAATTATACTTTTAATCCATAAATATTGAAAAATCACAAAACTTCTAACATTTGTTTTAAAGGTTAATCTTTCAGTATATCCATTTTTGATAGATGTACATTTCCTTTTTCCGTGCTCAGTTTAAGTCTCTATATACAGCCTACAGAGACCTTGTATATTTCATTAATCACAGGCGTAAAAGATACTGCTAGAAAAATAATTCATATAATTGAAAGTAAACAAGCTGACTTCAAAAGTCAGTTTATAAATTAGTAATTATGAACTCGCTATTCAATTAAATTTGACTAAGAAAGCAAGCAACAAGGACACACTGTTAAACCAGATGTTTATTTACACCAAAACAATTCTACACAAAATTGGTTCATTTATTTTAAAATAGACACTAGAACCAATTCTATAGTCAAAATAAACAAGTAAATAATGGAAATCAATAACAATGAAACAGTCATTGAACATTACAAGCATGTACTTAGTGTGCTGTGTTAACAGTTTGAAAGATATAAGTATATTTTGTTAGAAATCATCTTAAAAAAATATATAAATCTATCTTAAGCATTGGCTGTAGGAGTCTGCATTTAGTATATGTTACTTGATTATCAAAATATAAAATGCTTCTAAAGACAATGAGATGAAACTAATATACTAAAGTGACTATGCATGCATTATAAAGTGGTTTGGTACTGTATGCATGTTGGTGTATGTAAACACAAGACAAGACCAAGCTCTTCAAAACTTTGCTTTCATTCACACTGTACCAGGTGACGAACTGAAAATTGGATGAAAAAGAAAATGCCTATATTCATTTGTCACTTTTAGTAGAATCCAAGAAATAGTTCACAAAAAAAAGATAAAGATAAAAATTGTTGGACTGGATATCACATTATGTTAAGGGAAAAACAGAATGGGAGAGGTTCCAACAAAATAGATATAAATGAATTTAGAAAATTTTAATTACAGCCAGCTAATAACTATCTGTTCCGCTAGTATTTTAAATATAATATTAGCATTAAATGAGAAAATCACCCTGAAAACTGGCAAATATTGCTGTTACGCAGAATTAAGAACATTTAGAGAAAATATGTCCAGAAATTGTTGGACTGGATGTCACATTATGTAAGGGGAAAACAGAATGTGAGACTTCCAACAATAAAAATATAAATGTAGAATAAAGTAAGAGTTAGCTACCTACAAGGAAACAATCTTAAATACAGTCAATGAATTAAACTTTCACTGGCATTGTACCTTACTAAACTTGTATGAAAACATTGACAGAAAAAAAAAAGATAAGTGAAAAATCATGAAAACTGACAAATGTTATACAGAATAAAAGAAAATGTAGAGAAAAAATGTCCAGGAATTGTTGGACTGGATGTCACATTATGTCAGGGGAAAACAGAATGTGAGAATGTGTCCAAACCAAATATAAATGTAGAATAAAGTCTAATTAGCTACCAAGGAGAAAACTGAAGTTAAGTTTACAATCAACTACTGTAAACTACATGCTGCTTTTTAAAATACAGGTAGGCCTACTTATTTCCAAAGGAAACAGAACAAAACAAATTGTTCCCAAAGGAAGCATAGAAAACAAAACAACTGACTAGAAATAGCAATTAAAAAAGGTTTGGTTGACTAAAGAAAAACTTTTAGAAGACATTGGGTTCAAGGTGAGGTGACAAAGGAAAAGATCAACTAGTTGTAGAAAGGAGGAAAGTAAAAAGAGAAACTTTTGAGCTCCAAAAAGTGCCAGAAAAGAGCAGTTTAACATCTTGAATTAGCCTACACTTTAAATACTATGCACACAAAAATTAAAGTTAGAACTAAAAATGCAAGCTTGTGAAGTTGATAACTTAAATAGAACTTAATTGTAGAATTCATAGATGTACCATTTCATTAACTAATATATTGAAATATTTAAATAAAATAAAATATAGAAACTTACTTTAGATAATCTTAGATAAAGAAAAAAAAAAAAACAACTTACTAGCCTACTACTTGGTGTTCACTTTTAAGTACAACAAACAGTAAATCCAAATACCAAGCACTACATCTTCAATCAGTAAATTCTAATACCAAGCACTACATCTTCAATCAGTAAATTCTAATAAAAAGCACTACATCTTCAATCAGTAAATTCTAATACCAAGCACTACATCTTCAATCAGTAAATCCAAATACCAAGCACTACATCTTCAATCAGTAAATTCTAATAAAAAGCACTACATCTTCAATCAGTAAATCCAAATACCAAGCACTACATCTTCAATCAGTAAATTCTAATACCAAGCACTACATCTTCAATCAGTAAATTCTAATACCAAGCACTACATCTTCAATCCTGTATAGTGACATTGGGGAGAAAGGGGATGAGAACAGTAAAATGTATCAAAAGTAAATGTATGAAAAGTAAATGTATGAAAAGTAAATGTATGAAAAGTAAATGTATGAAAAGTAAATGTATCAAAAGTAAATGTATCAAGTATTTTGTCTGCTCTGATTATAAAATATTTTCAAAAAGGGGATGGGGGAGGGTTAAAAAAAATTGTTTTAAATAGAAGAAATTTGAAAATATTTTATAGTGTCAAACCCTCTCAAAGTTTACGAGTTTATTTCAAACCACGCCAGTGACTTTCAAAGGAAAATATATTTAGACGGCATACAGCACAACTGTAAACCCAAAAAACAAATTAAACTACTTCCTAACCTGCTAAGACACCAAATAATGAAACGAAATAATTTTGATCGAAGGCTGATGCCAAATAAATATAAGTTCCAGCAGCTAACAAAAAAAAATAAAACCACCCAGAAAGGATTTCAGACGTAAAAACAAGACAAAAAAAAAAAGAAAGACATAAAAACAAACTTATAAAACATAACAGACAATCAAAACAACAAAAACAAAACATGCCCTAATGGACTTTCATATGGAAAATATATCTAGATAGCATAAAACCTCACCCTAACACTAAACTAGCAACAGAAAACCTAATCCAAAATCCTATCCTGAACATGAATTTCAAGTTAAGGTAAATGCTAACTAAATATAAGTTCCAGCAGCTAACAAAAAAAAATAAAAAGATCCAAATAAGGGTTTTAATCAAACACAAAAACATGAGCCAACAAAACAGAAACGTATACAAAATCCTCAATGGATGTGGAGTTAGCTGGAGAGGGCTTGCGCACACACAAAGCAGACTAAATAATTAACTAAATATTATTCATGGCCACAAAAATGGCCATGTCAAAAATAAAGTTGTTAAAGTTACAACTGTGACAATCAAAAATAGAGTAAAAAGTGAATACGGAAAACTTCCAATGTTTTAAATGCTAACTTTATAGCATTACTTGTACATCAGGTTGTAAGTGCTAGGAGAATATTTGTAGAAAAACCTGGCATACCCAGGACATATTCAATCTGCCAAAATCCTATTCATACCCAAACAAAATCACTCAATCTGCAAATAGTAGACTAAGAATCAAAGTATTTCTATTAAACTGTCTGAATAAATAGAAATATAAAAAAAACAGACCAAGATAGACAAAAACACTGATGAAAATTATTTAAATTAAATACAACACAAGCTTGCCAACTTCAAAGGGCTGAAAAATTTACTTATACTTGACATTTTATAAATAAAAGCTATGAAGAACTCCACCAATAGAATTAATTACCAAATTGCTAGGTGGAAACCCTATCACTACGGCCAGCTAGCGACAGATCTCTAGTCCAACAATTTAAAAAAATAGATGACTAAAAGATTTACTTAGTAACAAAAGACTTACTAAGATGGGGTGAGGACTAACAAAAAAAAAATTCTTTACTTTCAGTAATGGACGCTTACTATTAAAGTTGAGCTGACAAAGGAAAAGATCAGATAATTATAGAAAGGAGGAAAGTAAGAAGAGGAACTTTTGAGCTCTAAAAGTGCCAGAAAAGAGAAACAGTTTAATGTCCTGAGTGAAAGTTTACTATAAAAAAAAACAACTTTTAAGAACTAAACATTCAAGGAATTGAAAAAATATTAGATCAAAATCTATTTATTTGGCATGCTAACTATGTTGTTTTTTTTTTTTGTTTTTTTTTGGAAGAGCTGTTTAATGACTGAGAACTTATCTAATTTTAATATAACTAAAAATGTAGCTTTTTAAAAAGTACAGGTTTGTGAAAAAAAAAAAAAAAAAGAAAACTCCAGAACTAATTGGAAGAAATGGACAAAAAATGACTTTCAAAAGAAATGACTTCCAATATAAAGTAAAACAAGTAATGATATAGACAATTTTCCTATCAATGAACACTTGGTCAAATGTTACATGTAGACAAAGTAATCACCTGGTCTTAGTCTTGTGTTTAGTGTGGCAAAGAAAGATTGCAGTGTGTGTGTTATCTGTATATGTGTGTGTGGTGGTGTTTTCTCTTAATATGTATGTTATTGTCCTTTTACTTAGAGTATGTGATCGACTGAATGTATACAATAATGTGTGTGATGGTGTTGAGTGAAGCCTAATGATTCTATCCAGTTTTATGTCTGATGTGGAATAGTGTCTCGTGGAAAGATAGAAGCAATTTAAGCATAAATCTTATTAACATAAATTAATGCTTTTTTCACGTATCTTTCAAAAGACTAGTCAACAAAATACACACAATGTATACTTTGTAGTGTCAATGACTGTAGTATGACTATGTATACTTTGTAGTGTCAATGACTGTAGTATGACTATGTATACTTTGTAGTGTCAATGACTGTAGTATGACTATGTATACTTTGTAGTGTCAATGACTGTAGTATGACTATGTATACAATGTAGTAACAGAAAAAAAAAAGTGTCAAGGACTGTTGTATGAATAACAGTAGATTGTAAAAACAAAAAATAGTTTATATAAATCCAATACTTTGAAAAGTGTACAAATTGACAGGTTATATTATTCAACAGAAAGAACATCATTTTTAAGTAACAATAATAGAGAAACAGGTCAATAATAGAGAAATTAGATTTTATAATGAAAGGAAGTACAAGTAAACTCAAGGTAATATTACACAGAAACTCAAGGTAATACGACACAGAAACTCAAGGTAATGTTACACAGAAACTCAAGGTAATGTTACACAAACTCAGTGTAAAATTGGTACAAAAGTAAACTCAGTGTAACAAGTAAAACTCAAGGTAATAATATAAAGTAAACTCAAGGTAATATAAAGTAAACTCAAGGTAATAATATAAAGTAAACTCAAGGTAATAATATAAAGTAAACTCAAGGTAATAATATAAAGTAAACTGTCTTATCAGTACATGTAAACTCAAGGGAATAATATACAAGTAATCTAAAGATAATATCAGAAGTTAACTCATGTATAATGGTACAAGTTTATGGATAAGGGGTACAAGTTTATTATAGAAAAATCTGATATAACAGTATGAGTGAACTCAAATATTACAGTGTACAAGTGTACCTAAGAGTCTAAGTTTGCATCTTTCAATTGGTGCTATGAACTTGGCTGATATATTAAGTTAACTAGTACGGATATAAGTAGAGATGGGTCAGTTTCACTCAACTTTGCTGTACAATCTTTGAATCATCAACTGTACAGGGAAAGTGAAGTCCCTGAGGATTCATCTATATAAGCAGTGTTGCCGGCCACACCACTTATATAAACTTATCTACAGGAGACTACCATCCACTACACAAGTTAACTCTTCTAAAATAAAACAACATTATAGGGAAACTAGACCACAATCAGTACAGATGTTTTATATGACATGTTCAAAGGTGTACACACAATTAGATTCAACTTTATGTGCCTGAGTTGATTGAGCTAACAATTTGTTATGTTCTTTCACTAAGCTAAGTACAAGTTTTAATGACCAATTAAAAACAAATACAAATAATAAAGGGAAAATACAAAATGTTAACTATATACACTTAAGTGTCTGCCAACTTAACAATCTGTCTTCCTTTTCTTAAAAATTCTAAAACCTTATCCATGTGGTCTGAAGAGATTTTATTTCACAATTACTTGGATACTTTACATAAGTATAAATACTAAATAATTCATGACATTGATGGGTGTAAATAATTCATGCCATTGTACTGAGTGTAAATAATTCATGCCATTGTACTGAGTGTAAATAATTCATGCCATTGTACTGAGTGTAAATAATTCATGACATTGTACTGAGTGTAAATAATTCATGACATTGTACTAGAGAAGATGAGGCAGACACTAGAGAAGATGAGGCAGACACTAGAGAAGATGAGGCAGACACTAGAGAAGATGAGACAGACACTAGAGAAGATGAGACAGACACTAGAGAAGATGAGACAGACTGGTAAGAAGAAAGAAAAAGAAACTTTTGAGCTCCAAAAGTAACTAACAAAGAGGAGCAGTTTAACGTCATACTCAGGACACTATAGTATTACATTTCTAAACTTAGAACATTTTTTCATTACAGAAGTATTCTTTTAAGTTCACATCTTGTTTAATTGGGTTTTGTTAAGTCAACATGATGTGTGTGATGATTGGCTTAAACTTATTCTCAAAGCAGAAAATGGTTGACTTTGCATGTTTGTATAAGGATTGTATTTAACTTGTAGACATTACTTGAATATTTCATTTGATTTGATATATTTAAATACAGACTAAAATGTCTGTCAAGACAAAATAGTTGACACTATGTCATAACATAGACTTTAACAATGGCATAGAAATTGACAAGGAAATGGCTTCAGTAGTGCAGAATGCATAATACTTGTCACTTAACAGGCTACACATTACAGAAATAAAAATAATTCTGTTTATTAGGGGTTTGGGTCCAAATAAAAATGCACATGTCACTAGATTTTTAAAGTGTAGATTTATGTGTATTCACTAAAATTTTACTTTGGGGAGAGGAATTGAAGCAATTATACCAATAGTTACAATTGAATGTGTAGCAATGTATACATTTAGAAAAGCAATGATCTAGACTTTGCAAAGAAAATGACATTATCATTGAGCAGAAAGAAATTAAGAGAAGAAAATGGCTTATTTTAGAAAAGCAGTGATCTAGACTAGCAAAGAAAATGACTTATTTTAGAAAAGCAGTGATCTAGGCTTTGCATAGAAAATGACATTTAAAAAGGCAGTGATCTAGACTTAGCATAGAGAATGGCTTATTTTAGAAAAGCAGTGATCTAGGCTTTGCATAGAAGATGATATTTAAACAGGCAGTGATCTAGACTTTGCATAGAAAATGGCTTATTTTAGAAAGGCAGTGATCTAGGCTTTGCATACAAAATGACATTTAAAAAGGCAGTGATCTAGACTTAGCAAAGACAATGGCTTATTTTAGAAAGGCAGTGATCTAGGCTTTGCATAGAAGATGATATTTAAAAGGCAGTGATCTAGGCTTTGCATAGAAGATGATATTTAAAAAAGCAGTGATCTAGACTAGCAAAGACAATGGTTTATTTTAGAAAAGTAGGCCTAGTTATCTAGGCTTTGCATAGAAGATGATATTTAAAAAGGCAGTGATCTAGATTTAGCAAAAATCATGGCTTATTTTAGAAAGGCAGTGAGCTAGCCTTAGCATAGAAAATGTCATTTAAAAAGGCAGTGATCTAGACTTAGCAAAGACAATGGCTTATTTTAGAAAGGCAGTGAGCTAGCCATAGCATAGAAAATGTCATTTAAAAAGACAGTGATCTAGATTTAGCAAAGACAATGGCTTATTTTAGAAAGGCAGTGAGCTAGACTTAGCAAAGACAATGGCTTATTTTAGAAAGGCAGTGAGCTAGCCTTAGCATAGAAAATGTCATTTAAAAAGGCAGTGATATAGATTTAGCAAAGACAATGGCTTATTTTAGAAAGGCAGTGAGCTAGCCTTAGCATAGAAAATGTCATTTAAAAAGGCAGTGATCTAGACTTAGCAAAGACAATGGCTAGTTTAAAAAAAGGGATTTAGGCTATGCAAAGAAAATGAAAAATAGCAGTGATCTAGATTTTGAAAAGAAAACTGCTGGTTTGAAGTAACTAAATTATTCTTGGCAATAATTAGAGTACAGAAATAGCTGCAATGTGCACTAGAAATATAATTTAAGATTTGTATATGCCAAAAATAATGGCATGAATAATAAATGATTGACCAGAGAAGTGTGATAGAACATTTGCAAAGAGATGGATTCATTGTGAAATAAACATTACTTTTGGCACCATTCAGACCACAATTTCTGAAATGATTCAGTAATAAAATGACAGTTCAAATAATGACTACAAAAATTGCACATTTCAACAAACAATGAACAGAAAAGTGATCATCTGTAGAAGTAGTCACTTTATAAGAATGCAGTACATTCAAATGTGGTCCATTATAACTTATAATTTGGAAGTTTATTAGAAAGGTGACAAAGAAAATATAAAAAATTAAGAAAAATAGAAATCTAATTGGAAAATTGTGGGAAGAATTAAGATTTTAGATGAAATTATCTAGAACTTATATTACAATGATTTTGTAAGTAATTGAAGAAAACTCAAAATTACAAGTAGTTATTAAAAATACAGGTAATAGAAGTTTCTATAATAAGTTTAAAAATCTATATAAAGCACTTCATTTTTCAAGTCTGTACTCAAAGAGATTGAGTTACACCATTATGTTTACAAAATATAGCAATAAACATGTATGCATAAACTGAAACTCCAGAAAGTAGTAGAGGAGAACTGACTGAAGATGTGTAAAAGCTGGTTGTAACTTGCTGCATGGAATCTATATTTTACAAGAAATCCAAACGTGTGTATTGACTAGTTAGGTATTACTTGCATATTCTATAGCATACAAGAAATCCTAGCACAAAAATGGTGTGACAACTATTTTTAACTAATGGACAGTTCAACTCTAAGAGTTGAGATTATACAGGATATGAGTTGAACATAAACTATTGTTTTACATGCTGACAATTCGTTTTTTAAAGTAGCTATGATAACTTAGATATGTCCATGTAGAGATATAACAGACTAGATGACTACATAGGTCAAAATAATAGTGGTGGTGAAGATTTAAACAATACAATAGTTGAAACAAAGTTTGAAGTGCGGTCAGGGCTGATATCTTGTGTGTAGAAATAAAGTTTCTTTGAATGTACAGTTCTCTTGAGACATATTGAGGCTTCATACCAATAACATGGAATGTGATAAATTGAACTGTGATACTCTTGTAAAACTATCTTCAGAGATTTCTGTCTGACATTTGATGAAGAATCAGGAACTTGAATTTAGAAACTAAGAAATGATCTGCCATTGTTCTGTCAAGACTTGAAGTCAATAACACAAATTCTGAAATGTGCAAAAAAATTAAGATGTCAGATTATCTCTAAATTATCAAAATAATGATATTCAATGAGCCAGTATCCCACACAGAAAAAATATGAAAACTAAGATCTTGCAAGATAATGTAAATCCAAAATTGTAACATACATGTAAATATTGGACATTACCAAATTGTAAATGGTTATTTTCTACAGACAATTTTGTATGACTATCAAATTTACAGAAAATGTATGTTGAAAAAAAGAAATTCCCTTAATTTTAAATTTACTGAAGGATGAATTTTATAGTATGATTAAGAGAATCCATTTTAATAATCTTAAAAATATCTTCATATTGAGTCTAAAAATATTTGTTTTGTGCAAGAAACATTCTGTACAAGTACACAACCCTCTGCTTACCATTAAATTGAAGCCAGATCCCTGCTTGCTAAATTGTTAGATCCTTGACAAAATGTATTCAAATTAAATTCATCCTCAGAGAAAGGGCAACTCAACAGTGATGCAAGATAAATTGTGATTCCTTAAAAATAGATAAACATTTCATTATCTATTTACACATTTAAAGAAATTCAAGCTTTTTATATGTAAATTAAAAAGAATTAAGCCTCTTTTTTTCATAATAAATCAAAATAGAATTGTTTAAAATGTAAAACATACCTTGGAAATTCTTTCAAAACATTCAAAGCTACTTGTAAAAAAGTGAAAAACTTCTTTTAAGTCATGAAACCAATCAGTGAACGTATGAAATATATACTGTGTTTAAAAGTTGAAAAGTCATTCTGAAAATAAAAAATATAGCAAATATTTAATAATCTGGGCAAAAAGAAGTTTAAAAATGTCATTTTGCTATTTCTTGTTTTCCTATATATTTAATATTCCCTCTATCATAATTGCCTTGTAGTTTTTAGTTCCCAAATAAGGGAAACCTTCCCAATTTTGCAATGAAACCTTATCTATTAATAATTAGACATGTAACAAGAACTGCACCAAATATCAAATCAATAACATTGTCATGGTTTAATGAAGATCTTGGAATTAATAAAACATTTGAAAGGATAGCCTATATTACTTGCATCACAAATAAAATAATGACATCACCTAAACAAGGTACAACTAATTAACTAGATCGACTTTTAACAAAATAGAATAGATTAAAACTGCAGATCCAGGTTTAAAAGTGACACAATGCCCCAATTTCTGTTTACTGATAGTGGGAACTGGAAATCATTGGTCAATATGGAAGGGAAATAAATTTTATTAAAGCTTCAACACATTGTTTAACTGAAGAGGCTCTATGGCCAATGCAATGCTTGCCAGTCTATTTGATAAGACTATCTTAAGTTTGACAAATACTCTAGAAAACATATTTGCATGTATCTGACATGCTTTAAAATTGCTTAGAGACTATTTTTTTGTTACTGTGTAAATAATTTTCTTATTTCTTATTTAAGTGCAGACATGGATTTTTACACAGCTAATAGAATTAATGTTAATAGAAGTAAGTCAGCTGGGGAGGGGGATTCAGATTGGCCCCTCAAGTCTTTCACGCTAAGCCTCCCAAGAGTAGTGGTAGCACTACATGTTATGCATCCTTGTTCTATAGGCCTATTATACTATATAGAATTTAATAGGAAATAGTGTTCAGGCTAAGGAAGGATCACAATAAGAACGAATAAGAGCTAAGGAAGGATCACAATAAGAACTAATAAGAGCTAACTCGTTTGCGAACAGCACAATTGACAGTATTTTCTAATTGATAGGATAGATCTACCATTAATTAAAGTAATTTTAAGTGTCCGCATTGATACTTAGTGATTTTTGTAGTTCAATTTCTAGTGACTTAAGTAAACGACACAACTGATTTCTATATTAGAAACTTACTGAGTAATGAATGGTCTAAATCTGGATCTCTAGATATAGTTCATCCAGTAAGCCTATAGATGACTTATTCTTGCTTTGGTGACTGTCTTTGGTGATCTGTCCTGGCTCTCACAATGCAAATTGAAATCTTTATATAGGCCTAATCAATAATAATCTAGATCTAGACATACACCGAAGAATTGTATTATGTGTACGTGCTCTTGCGTGTTGACTCGTATTGCTTTTAAATAAAATCATGACTTAAACTGACAAAAATAAAAACACCATCACTACAGGTCTGTCCGTAGCTAGATCTAGATTTAGTTTGTGCGAGAAAAAAATCTGGCAAGAGAATCAAAGTGTGTAGCTCACTTAGTTTAACACACGTAGGCCTAAACACTAGTTCTACCGATTCAAAATAGTCTTGTTAGTTTGTCTCAAACTGAAACACATATGGAAAAGCTACTACTAGAGTCTAAATGTAATAGATTTTTTTAAACAATTCAAGTAGTCACAATTTAAAGTGTCAAGGTCATAACTTTAAACTAAAAATAAAATAAAAACAAAACAGAAAACCAATATACCCGTGTTTTTTTTTTGTGATTTTCACTTCAAGTTTACACGCCTTTTTCAAAAGAAGGCTTGACAATCAGCTGACACACTACTTACTCTTAGTGCTGTAATTCTGTAATGATAATTTTACGTTTCAGCCCCCCCCCCCCCCCCAAACACCCAATATCTTGAGCAAACGAAAATAGCTACTCGGCTAATTCTTTATCACTATTATTTTTCTAGTGACATGAGAAAAGTTAATAAGCCCATGTTCCTTGGTTTGGGTCCGGGGTTTCTACTTGCTGATATGTTTAAGCTGAGTCCTATTATAATTAGGCCTACAATTGAGTTTAAAGTGCGGCGTGACATAATCTTAACCTAAAAACAGGTTAAAATATAAAAAAGTAGCATATATTATAAAGATATTTAAAACTTTTTGTTCACAGAGTGTGATATTTTGAAAAAAAAATAAATAATAAAACCGACCAGCCGAAGGGTTAGTATCGGCGGGAGGGGCGGTGCATGCATTCGCCCCACCCCACCCCACAGAATAGGCCAACATACCAGATGAATGGGGGGCGACATTGTATATTATCTCGTTGAAGTATTAATAAGTAGTAGATATAGGCCTACTGAATAGATATTAAACTAATTTTCTTCACAAAATGTTTTAGGCCTATACTTTTTTTTTCAGGAGAGGCTTAGACTTCGACTTAGACGTAGATTCTCTCGAGCCGTACGGCGCATTGAGCGGCACACCCGAAGGCTTAGGTGGTGGGGTGGTAGATGCAAACGCCCCTACCTCACAGAATCGGCGAACATACCAGAGGTGGGGAGTGGTGACATATTTTTAAAAATAAATGTTAAAAATATACATATTAGTATATATATTATTAAGAAAAGTAAATGCTTTTGTACACAACTTGTGTAATTTTTCTATAAAAATTCGCCCGCTGCGGGGGAGGGGGAAGGAGAGGGTGGGTCTGTCTTAGGAGGAGCGATCGCCCCTACCTTCTCCCTTGCATCCGCTAGTCCCTACGAGCATAATTCCAGGGATATTTTCAAACATTTTGAAGAAAGAGGTAAGAATTCTATTATGTTGACTGCCAAGGGGCCCATTTCTCAAATAGCTGAGGGTCTTATCAAGTGTAAATCCGGACCTGCTTATTAGTTTGAAAAACTTTTTCACAGACACAAGACAGATCCTTCCGCGACTTTATTGATTATTTTAAACATTTCATGAAGGTATAAGGGAAATAAATAAAACAGTACAATAGTTAAAAAGAGTAGCTTGAATTGTCTCCCTTAGAACAAGCACCCGTCATCAAAACCTTGATTTTACTATTAAAATAGTCCATATGTAAGGGATGAATACTTTACCCAGCGTCTTTTGAAATGTGGGGCGCACTCCCCCCTTTCCCATGGTAAAGCCGATAAAGTGATGTAATTTCTTTTTTGTTCTGAATCAATTTCCACCAATGTTTCAAGAACGTTAAGTTATGGACATCCTTGACATTCAGGTAATGATTGTTTAAAATGTATACCGTTTTCTGGAGAGGCTTAGACTTCGACCTTAGACATAGATCCTCCCGAGCCGTTCGGCGCATTGGGTGGCTAGCTGTCTTTATATAGAATTATCCCTGACATGTCTGCAGCCTCTTCCTACCTCATGTGTACTGCTCTGAAAGTGAGGCGCCAAGTTATACGAAGACGTCCCTGTTTGCGCTTTCCTAGTATTGGCCTCCATGTCATCGCAACTCTTGGTATGAAGTATGAGTAATTCATTCTGTCGCGGAACATGTTCCGCAAACCTCATGCGACACTCGGTCACAACCTCACGAAGTGGTTGAGATCTAGTTTGGCAAAGTATCTCTTTTGTTCCGTCTACAGCAACATCGACTTTTGGAAGAAGACCTTTTCAAACGTGTCAGAATGGGTGAATTTCTCGTACATCGTTATGTTGACCACTTTTGGAAGAAGACCTTTTCAAACGTGTCAGAATGGGTGAATTTCTGGTACATCGTTATGTTGACCACTTTTGGAAGAAGACCTTTTCAAACGTGTCAGAATGGGTGAATTTCTCGTACATCGTTATGTTGACCACTTTTGGAAGAAGACCTTTTCAAACGTGTCAGAATGGGTGAATTTCTGGTACATCGTTATGTTGACCACTTTTGGAAGAAGACCTTTTCAAACGTATCAGAATGGGTGAATTTCTGGTACATCGTTATGTTGACCACTTTTGGAAGAAGACTTTTCCAAACGTGTCAGAATGGGTGAATTTCTCGTACATCGTTATGTTGACCACTATTGCTTGACCAAAAATAAAGTCATCGGCTAACGTCTTACGTAATACGAAGAGGATCTTACTAGCATCACGTACTGGGCAGACGTACGTGCGCTGTGTGTAACTCCATGCCCATCAAAAAATAGTATTAACCAGTGCTTCCTCCTTCTTTATGACACTTCACTTGACGTGCGACGTTTTTTGAAGGATGATTAGTGCTCTGTAGACGCCAGGAGAATGCAAATCTCAGCTCTGATTGCAAGACAATAATTCTATAGAGACATTTTTTACTTTTACTTATTTTTTGGACGCGCGCTCTTCTGACTGCGAGTAAAAGGCGATGTAGGACGCTAGGAGAAATCATTTTCTTACAGCGGAAGAATGCTTTGAACTTAACCAGGCAAATAACTCAAAACATTGGTTATCAAAGTGAACTATTCATATTTGTTAGCCTACTATTAAATGGAATGTAACATTCAAATATTGAAATATACTGGACATTGCTATATTTATGTTATACCTTTCAAACACACATTCTGTAAGTATTTTCAGAAGTTAAATCCGATGACTGTAATTCCAAAGTAAATATCATACAATTAATAAACATACACAATTAACACTCAATACAACTTATTTCAATAATAGACTCACAAATGATTTAAATGACATAAAGCTAAAAACTTACTGAATGAATTTTGCTTACTGCCTTCCCTTGTATTTAAACCCTCTCTAAGAATTAACTTCTCCAACAGATTATTTGAAACTCCCTTGGCTATTTTAGTACTATAGGAAACATTTCTATTAAATGTTCATTCACAAAAAAAAACAACTTGACCTTGAAACATATTATTACGTGAAATCTATAACGTAATCTTTTTGTGATAGAAATTGTTCTGTATTATTTGATTGAACGTTGAAAAGGTGGCGGGAGGGAGCTGGCTAAAGAATTGTTCAAAGACGGAAACAATTGGAGGCTTAGACACTCCAAGAAAACAAAACAAAAAATGTGAACAGATGAAAGAAGTCAAGAGGACATGTTTTGTTTTCATAGTTATTGCTAAATGTTCTTCTTGTGTGTGGGTGTGTTTGTGTATGGTCTTCTTGTGTCTTTGTGTGTGGGTGTGTTTGTGTATGTTCTTCTTGTGTCTTTGTGTGTGGGTGTGTGTGTATGTTCTTCTTGTGTAGTATTCTCTGGCTGTTGTGTTTATCTCAATGGAGTTCGAGGGCATTAGGCTAACACGTGGTGTCGAGCAAAGAACAAGGAAAAAGAAAATTTCGCTATAATCCTACTCTGTGTGTGTGTGTGTGCAGAGACGGCCCTAGCAGTGCGCGAGGCCCTGGGCGAATGTCATATGCGGGCCCTCTGAACCCTAAAAGTAGACAATATATATATATCGTACCAGGTCACGCTAACGGGATCGTCCGCCTCTAACGCTGTAGGCCTTATTTTTGTTACAAAACATACTACCGTACTAAAGTACTGGCCTTTTAACTACACCTTCACCTTAACTTCTGGATCTGATACGTCCCCAAAACGCTACATAAAAGACATCTGCTCTTTGTGGCAAACATCAAGCGTGTAGTCAAGGAAAACGGGAAAGAAGGCCAATGGGTCCATAAGCTCGTTTTGAATCCTAGATCCGAGATAATGGTCGTGAGCCTCGGCGTTCTTAATTCGTCAAAGACGTTCTTGAATGGTTGGGTCGAATTCGTCAAGCATCTCAAATTGAACTTTGTTCAGTGCATAAGCTTTTTCTGTTCTCCCATGAAATGCGCTGTTTTTTTGTTTTTTTTTTGTGGAAAGGTACTGAACAATTGCTAAAATTCTTGCTAAGACTCCGCGCGAATGCAGTTTTTCTTTTGTAATTGGTAATAACATCAAGTTATCCGTTGCAATATCATTTGGCGCAGTGGCTGAGTGGTTAAGCACTTGTCTTCCGAACCTGGAGTCCTGGGTTCGAATCTCGGTGAAGACTGGGATTTTTAATTTCAAGATTTTTAGGGCGCCACTGAGTTCACCCAGCTCTAAAGGGTACCTGACTTTGCATAACCGTGGACCAAATCTATCCTTTAGATCGCAAGGTCTGCAAGTGGAACTTTACCATTGGGCATTGGAGTTTAATCCAATCACGCTGACTCATAATTATAAGTACAGTATGCGCGCCGGACTGTTGTTCGATCGTCTTAATGGACCCGGGTTCTTATCCTGCCCGATGTTATCCCCGTCCTCCTGCAAGAGGTTTGGACTAGGAAGTAGATTATCTTCAACTCTGAAGGGACATCCGAAACATTTAAAACATTTTACAAACATTTTAACGTGATTGACAGAAACCTCGTGCTGCTGAATTTTATTATCAAGATGTTTCCAGTCGCAGCAGCTTTCGTTTGCTCATTGGCCTCCAGTAGCTATCAAGTCGAACAACTTAATAGGAAAAGAAAATAGTGTCTTTAGTCTTTGGTATTAGAACAAAGTGTACACTAAGAGCTGCTATGGTCCATTGACTTTCGTAGGTCCCACTTTCCAATGAACAAAAAAATATATATATATTCGCGAAGAGAGAGACTCTCGGAAAGACTTTGATGTATGTTCCGTGACTCATGGGCTCCTGTGACGTGTATGGTCGAGATCACTGGATGCAATACCTGACTGACCATGTTAAGGACCTGTTCTTTTCGGCCGTGGAAGTCCCATTTGTACTCATTCAATTCTGTTAAAGGACCTCTACTGTAATCTCAGACTTATACCTTAGATGCCCTGGAAAACATTGCTGGTTGATCATCTTGATTTTCAAACTCAATACAAATGTGGGCGTGATAGCTTGGTTGTAAAACGCTTGGTTTCCAAACCCAGGGGGGTTTCTGGTTTGAATCTTGGTGAAGACTAGGATTTTTAATTTCGTTAGTTGAAAGGAAAGGCGATTGATCCTTGGGCTAACAGTTTACCATTGTAAAAATGTAACATTTACAGCATCTGAACTATAGATAGCATAGCTTGAAATGTCTCTATACTTTTTAAGATAATAATGTATTAAACCACATAATTCTAGCATGACATATACTGCATAAATCTGCATGTCGTATGTTTCGTTTTATCTTTTGTATTTTCTTTTAGATTTTTTGCCAAGGAGATTTACATAGTTATTTTTGTTTTTAATTTCATATGATTTGATTTGGATTTAAAATTTGTCACATGGTCACATTTTAAGTTATACGTAATATATCCATTTTATTCTAAACTTTTGATATTTTTCCTACATTAATGTAAGAGTAATACCAATGTAAGAGTAATACCAATGTAAGAGTAATACCAATGTAAAAGTAATACCAATGTAAGAGTAATACCAATGTACAAAAGACAAACACACTACCAAAAGACACAGTTGTGGGCTTATTTCCCTTCGAAACTATTAATAGAACAACTCTGCATGAAAATTGTAACTTTTTTTATTTCTGCTATTTGAAAAGTTATAGTTTAAATATGTTTTATAAAACTTAACCATGAATAACAACACAACAAGAAACAAAACAAAAGGTAATCAAAACAGTCACGTCATTGGATATATCATTCTCAAAGCATCTCATAACTTGATAACTTGATCATTACTGACATAAATAAAAGAAATATATTTATCTTGTCTTTCGCGAAATCTGTAGTTTGTTCTATACATCTTTTTTTTTTCAGGGTAGACTTCATAATACGAACATTGAAGTCTACCTAGATAAATTTTTTTTCTGCCAAAAAAAAACCCCGGCAACATTGACAAAGTCTATGTGTTATAAGTTAAAAATAGTAACAGATATGATTAACAAACTGTGTACAGAAATTGAATTCAATGTCCTAATTTGAAAGCAGATATATTTTAAGAAAGAATCATACAATTTAAAAAATTCTGGTCTTTATAGACCAAGGATGACCTTGACATTCTTTTATTTCCTTCTGCCTGGACCAAAAGGATCTTGCACGAGACGGGCAGCTGAAACGGCAAAGAAAAAAAAATGTAACAATTTTATAATGTGTTCTAAACAAAGTTACACTCTACTAGGCTTAACTGATATGAAATATATGTCTATATCACAAGGCAGGTATTGAAGTGAACCCTTATAAGCAAGAGAAAGACAGGGCCTTCTAGAGGCACGTGGCCACGAGAACTAGAGGCAGACCTATTAAAGTTTGGTTACATTTGGAACAAGATGGAAAGGATGGCCCAGGACAGGAGACTACGGAAATCTAGTGTTGATGGCCCAGGACAGGAGACTACGGAGATCTATTGTTGGTGGCCCAGGACATGAGACTATGGAGATCTATTGTTGGTGGCCCAGGACAGGAGACTGTGGAGATCTATTGTTGGTGGCCCAGGACAGGAGACTGTGGAGATCTATTGTTGTTGGCCCAGGACAGGAGACTGTGGAGATCTATTGTTGGTGGCCCAGGACAGGAGACTGTGGAGATCTATTGTTGGTGGCCCAGGACAGGAGACTGTGGAGATCTATTGTTGGTGGCCCAGGACAGGAGACTGTGGAGATCTATTGTTGGTGGCCCAGGACAGGAGACTATGGAGATCTATTGTTGGTGGCCCAGGACAGGAGACTATGGAGATCTATTGTTGGTGGCCCAGGACAGGAGACTATGGAGATCTATTGTTGGTGGCCCAGGACAGGGGACTATGGAGATCTATTGTTGGTGGCCCAGGACAGGAGACTGTGGAGATCTATTGTTGGTGGCCCAGGACAGGAGACTGTGGAGATCTATTGTTGGTGGCCCATGACAGGAGACTATGGAGATCTATTGTTGGTGGCCCAGGACAGGAGACTATGGAGATCTATTGTTGGTGGCCCAGGACAGGAGACTGTGGAGATCTATTGTTGGTGGCCCAGGACAGGAGACTATGGAGATCCATTGTTGGTGGCCCAGGACAGGGGACTATGGAGATCTATTGTTGGTGGCCCAGGACAGGAGACTATGGAGATCTATTGTTGGTGGCCCAGGACAGGAGACTGTGGAGATCTATTGTTGGTGGCCCAGGACAGGAGACTGTGGAGATCTATTGTTGGTGGCCCAGGACAGGAGACTATGGAGATCTATTGTTGGTGGCCCAGGACAGGAGACTGTGGAGATCTATTGTTGGTGGCCCAGGACAGGGGACTATGGAGATCCATTGTTGGTGGCCCAGGACAGGGGACTATGGAGAAATATTATTGCCGGCCGATACTCCAATAAGGGTGACGGTCAGTAAGTAAGTATATCATGAATCAGGCAGAACAAAAATAAATAGGAGGAATAGATTGAGTAGAAAAGTAGAATCCTTCAAATCGTGTGAGTTTAGAAACGACAAAAGCAGACTTCACGTTTATTGTATTGAATCCATATCTGTGCGTGCGTGTGTATAAACAAGATAGGACACATTCATAACATATTGGTGTTCTTAGTCTTGGCTATTAGTTCATTTGGTCTAACTAGTCACTGAATTTTAAATAAGGTGGAAAGAGAGAAAGAAAGAGACAGACAAAGAGATACATATTTTTACAGAAAAGTGAAAGAGAGAACGAAAGAGAGTGAAGCAAGGAAAAGAGAGAGAAAGAGAAATTGAGAATAGGCAAAATAAAAAAAAAGCTTCAAAAAAATTAAGCTCATATAAAAGAAAGAATCGCACAATCACTGCAATATCTCTCAATACTGCAAGATTTGTATCTCTTTTTCTATATTTAAACAAAATTAATTAATTACTACTAATTAATTAACTAGTTGGTTAATTTTTTATTTATTTATGCATTGTATTCGACAAATAATGAATGATTGTGCAAAGTTTCACTTTGATTTAACAATGAGAAGTGGAAGACTTGACGTGTACTACCAGAGAGACAGATCTAGTCAGCTGAAATAAGCTTTTTTTTTTAAATAGAGAGAGCGAAGAACAAGACACTGACAGACATAGAGAGAAAAAAAAAGAAAGAGATAAATACAGAAAGAGAGAAAAAGATATGAGAGAGAGAGAGAGAGGGAGAGGGAGAAAGAAACAAAGAGAGACAAGAAAAATGAGAGAGGCTTTGTTTTGAAAAACTCGTAATGCACACCTTGTATAGAAACTGAAATAAAATCTTGTGTTCGCCACGCCTATTCTGTACAAATTTGTGTTATATGTCATAGTTATATAATTGTACTATAATGTTATAGTTATATACTTATACTATAATGTCATAGTTATATACTTATACTATAATGTCATAGTTATATACTTATACTATAATGTCATAGTTATATACTTATACTATAATGTCATAGTTATATACTTATACTATAATGTCATAGTTATATACTTATACTATACTGTCATAGTTATATACTTATACTATAATGTCATAGTTATATACTTATACTATAATGTCATAGTTATATACTTGTGATAATGTCACAGTCATACACTTTTGATATAATGTCATGGTTTCATATACTTCTGATATAATATCATAGTTATATACTTCTGATATAATATCATAGTTATATACTTCTGATATAATATCATAGTTATATACTTCTGATATAATATCATAGTTATATACTTCTGATATAATATCATGGTTATATACTTCTGATAAAATGTCATAGTAATAAACTTATGATATAGTGTCATGGTTGTATGCTTACAATGTGATTGTTATATACTTGTGCTATTTGTAACACACATGTGTCATTATCATCCATCTTTTTGTTCTGTCCATATATTTTAATTAGTTATGGACTGGAGCCTACTTGCCAGACATCAGAAGGACTGGGCAAGGATTGATCTCCAGTATTTGTTTGGGGTGACCTGTATATCATCTATTTGAGCGTGTGTGTGTGTGTGTAGTAGTAGTAGTAGTAGTAGTAGACATTGGAGGGTGGGGTAAGGGGACAGTTATTAAAGAGAACACTATCAGGTCCCTATGATTATGAGTATCGATTATTTGATGAGTGATAACGCCAACGCCACATCTAAACCAACTTGACTTCTGAAGTTTTTTTCTTGTGGTGAATCCTGTTTCAAAGTTGTACGTTAACAACAAGGACATTATCAACTAGGACATTATTAACTAGGACATTATTAACAAGGACTTGAAAGCATTGACAACTATTGTGTTAAAATAGCTGTGACATTGTCCAGTAAGACCTCAGCTACTAGAATATTTCGAAGTATTACGTCAACGACGGTGACGTTTGAAGCCAGGACGTTTACGACTACAACATTTATAACTAGAACATTTACAAGTAGGACATTTATAACTAGATATTTGATATTGCGACATTCAAAACTAGAACATTTACACCCAGGACATTTTGAACTAATAAATGCAGAGCCGGATTCAAGTTTGTGGAGGCCTCGGGGCAAAATTTTTGTCGAAGCCCCTACAATTTTTTGAAACCTTTGATAAAAAATACACTTATTAATTATAAATATCAAAGCATGCCATATTTTAGAAGAAAGAAACAAGAGTTCTTCTATAATGAAACTTATAATTCAATATGTAGACTATATTATATGTAAAAAAAAATATATATTTATGAGTTTGTAAGGCTTTGAATGATGAACTGATATATAGTAGTTTATTTATATCGGACATTACATGAATTCGGACATTCGCTGTTTTTGTGGTCATTAAATAATTTTTTAATATTTATCATAAAACTAGCACGCTGTATAATTTGCTTGTTCATTTTCCAATGATTCTGGCCCAATTTCCTTTCATTTAGCTGTCTTTTTATGTAAGAAAAACGAATTTCAAATTTGTTAGTTAGGTTGTTGTTTTTTCCTATGTTACCCGGATGACTTTACCTCTTCCTAGGGTTAAGACTATATTTTTTGATTGGCTACGTCTATACTAATGAGCCCGACAATATTTATTCTGATTTTGGAGCTAATTTATTTGATTTATAAGCCAAGTTGTTTGATTCCATACAAAAAAAAAATTAATAGGGTGTCCGAATTAAATTCCAATTTCTTACCAAAATTTATTTCGGACAGCCAGTTTTGGACATCAATAAAAATGATCATATATTACATTTGTTCGTTTGTTGTTGTTTTTTTAAATAGAGAATAAATGGGCAAATGTTTGGAGTGAGCTTGGTACATTGAATGAAGTTAAATGCTTAGATCTAGACCTACTAGATAGATCTAGATTAATATAGAGAGAATATAGAGGATTCAGTTAGGCAAGAATGGCTATCCTAACATGTACTAAACTACAAAAGATCATCTGACATCTGTATTAGAAATTTATTAAATTAATAAACAAAAACACAAACATTCAACACAAATCTAATCATGCAAACAATTCAAACATAAAGTAAGTCCAAAAGTCGGCATAGAAGTCAGTATCCCAGTGACCTAATTTTGGTAGAATAAGTGTGTTCATATTTTTACTTTTTGTGTTCGTATTTATGCATAATTCCAAAACATCTTAATGATTTAATGTGTTGGTTTATGACTGGGGATCTTAAAATTTAGTTAATGTTAGTAAAGAATTAAAATCTGAGTTTAGTTGAGGCCTAAATATAGAGACTGTCCGAAATAAATAATGGTGTCCGGAATCAAATAATGTGGGTCAAATTTGTCCGAATTAAATAAAAACACACGGCCTCTTTGACATTAAATATAATAACAAATATATGTTAGGGATACAAATATAAGTAGTCATCCTTATTCTCCTTAAAGTAAAGAAGATTTTGATACTTCATTTTCTTTTATATTGTCAAAAAATGCGCTGTCAAAGTCAAACTTTCAAATTTGGGCCTATAGGTGTCCGAATAGCATAAACTGCTCTAGATCCGGAACTGAATTTTGTATTACGAGCACGCTACAAGTGTTGTCAAATGTAACATTTAAAGTAATGTCTCTAAAATGCGAAAAACAAATTTGAATATAAGCGTTTCTGTCCCGTCAAAATTAGGATATTTTTGTTTACCTATATTGTGAAGGCTCTGTGAAGACCTCTATGAAGGCCTCTGTTGTGAAGTACGCCTACCCTCTCTTCAATCCGGCCATGAGTACATGCACAAATAGGACTTGTGTACATGTACAAATAGGACTTGTGGACATGTACAAATAGGACTTGTGGACATGTACAAATAGGACTTGTGTACATGTACAGATAGGACTAATGGACATGCACAAATAGGACTTGTGGACATGTACAAATAGGACTTGTGTACATGTACAAATAGGACTTGTGTACATGCACAAATAGGACTTGTGGACATGTACAAATAGGACTTGTGTACATGTACAAATAGGACTTGTGTACATGTACAAATAGGACTTGTGGACATGTACAAATAGGACTTGTGGACATGTACAAATAGGGCTTGTGGACATGCACAAATAGGACTTGTGTACATGCACAAATAGGACTTGTGTTCATGTACAAATAGGACTTGTGGACATGCACAAATAGGACTTGTGGACATGCACAAATAGGACTTGTGGACATGCACAAATAGGACTTGTGGACATGCACAAATAGGACTTGTGTACATGTACAAATAGGACTTGTGTACATGTACAAATAAGACTTGTGTACATGTACAAATAGGACTTGCGTACATGTACAAATAGGACCTGTGTACATGTACAACTACAATATGTACAACTAGACCATTTAAAACTAGGACATTTAAAGTAAGACATTTACAACAAGGACATGTAGAACTAGGACATGTGCAACTAGGATATTTAAAATTAGGACTTTCAAAACTATGACATTTACAATTAGGAATTTAGAAACGAATGAAATATTACTGTATAAATTTTCTTTGAGGTTTAAGTTCTAAAGGGCAAATAGTGTTTCCTTACTTTTGTCTTTTTCGTGGCATATCTCCCTATCAGGCAGTATTAGGTTAGTTTAAAGTCTTTTTCGTGGCATATCTCCCTATCAGGCAGTATCAGGTTAGTTTAAAGTCTTTTTCGTGGCATATCTCCCTATCAGGCAGTATCAGGTTAGTTTAAAGTCTTTTTCGTGGCATATTTCTCTATCAGGCAGTATCAGGTTAGTTTAAAGTCTTTTTCGTGGCATATCTCCCTATCAGGCAGTATCAGGTTAGTTTAAAGTCTTTTTCGTGGCATATTTCTCTATCAGGCAGTATCAGGCTAGTTTAAAGTCTTTTTCGTGGCATATCTCCCTATCAGGCAGTATCAGGTTAGTTTAAAGTCTTTTTCGTGGCATATCTCCCTATTAGGCAGTATCAGGTTAGTTTAAAGTCTTTTTCGTGGCATATTTCTCTATCAGGCAGTATCAGGCTAGTTTAAAATCTTTTTCGTGGCATATCTCCCTATCAGGCAGTATCAGGTTAGTTTAAAGTCTTTTTCGTGGCATATTTCTCTATCAGTTGAGTTCAAAGTGAGTAGAAGTTCTGGTCCTGCAGTAATTCCCTGCAGTTCTGACATAAAAGCGTGCGTGTGTGTGTGTGCACTACTTTTCATTGACTCATTCCTGACTGGGTGTGTCTTCATGCTCTAAAAAGTCAGTTGTGTTACCCAGGAACTGATCGAGTGCCCTCAACACAGACATGTGCGAATAGTGATGTGAAATATTAATAGGACACTTTATGCCATTAGTTTGGTGTCAGTGAACAGCGCTGTTTTTATATGTGTACTAAGACTAATAGTAAACAATAGCCAATGGAAACATAGCCACTCTAAGAAAAAAAAATCGTCTATGACTCTTTTTATCAAAGATATGTTGCTGAAATTACACTAGCTAAAACACATCACACATCTAATCCAATTAGATTGCTGATGATGACACTTGTGGTAGCTCGCTTGTTGTGGTGACTACAAAACCAAAGAGTCTGAATGATAGACAAGTATATAGATATCTGGATCTATATGTGTTCACTTGTCAGGGTTTATTATACAGTTGATATATTTTTTTAAAGTTGTAGAATTTTTGTAAAAATGCCTAACTTCAATTTGTTTACAAAATTATAAAATAATATTATAGATATAGATAGATAGATAGATAGATAGATAGATAGATAGATAGATCATGGGCGTAGCCAGGGGGGGGTTCTTGGGGTTCAAACCCCCCCCCGAAATGAAATCCCCCCCCTAGCGGGGGGGGGGATGGGATTAAGTGACTGATTTTTGCTTTCATTTTGTTTATTTTAGGTGAGATTTTAATACTAAATCATCACTTACCACAGCACAGCCGAGGCAGTTTTGAGTTTAAAACCCTCTACCAGGGGGTTTTGAGTTTAAATCCCCCTACCAGGGGGTTTTGAGATTTTAAAAACCCCTATCAGGGGGTTTTGAGATACAAATCCCTCTACCAGGGGGCTTTGAGTTTAAAACCCCCTACAGGGGGTTTTGAATTTTAAACCCCCTACCAGAGGTTTTTGCAGTTAAATCCCCCTCTTCTATTAAACAAAACAAAAAAAGAATGCAAACAACAATCCCCAAATTCCAACAGCACAGTTGAGGAATATTTTGATTTAAAAACCCCATCCAAAATTTACGATAACCCCATCTTCAATAAAAAAAAGCAAATTACATACTCAAAATTCTATGAGCGTAGCCAAAGGGGTTTTGAGTTTAACCCCCCCCCCCTTCCAGTTGGGGTTTGAAGCTAAAAAGTACCTCTTCAATATAAAAAAAAAGCAAATTACACACTATAAAATCTATGAGCGTAGCCAAAGGGGTTTTGAGTTTAAATCCCCCTCCTCCAGATGGCTTTTTCTTTAAAGTTTAAAAACCCTCCAGATGGTTTTGAGTTTAAAATTCCTCTACAGAGCGTTTAGAGTTGAAAACCTCTCTCTTCAATATTATTTTAAAGCAAACTACAGTCACCAAATTCTATGATCGTAGCTAAATGGGGTTTTGAATTAATAACAAAACAAAACAAAAAAAACCCAGAGATTTTTTAGTTTAAAACCCCTCAACAGATGATTTGACGAAAAAACTTTCCTTTTCCATATAAAATCTAAAGCGAAATACAGGCATGTAATTCCAAGAGCGTAGTCAAGAAAGGTTACAGATTTCTACCAGTGGCTTGGGCTCCATTAATTAAGTGTGAATAGTCTTCTGCCGAAATTGAGAATCATTAAATGTGTCTCAACAAAGATGGCTAAGACAGCTTTTAGGAGTCAGTCATAGAGATCGGGTCTAAATCAAAGAAATCATATGCCGAACTGGGAGTCGAATCCTTAGTAAGGTTGTGACAGAGCGTCGCATGGGGTTTTGCGGGACATGTTTTCCAACAAAATGAATTACGCAAAATAAGAGTTGCGGAAACAGCTTGCCGGAAAATGCGCCGAACGGCGCGAGAGGGTCTAAGTCAGTAAGAATAGCACATTAGGTTTTTGAAATAAAACTTTTTAATAGCAAGATAATGCACTGTAGATACCTCAGAATATGCATTTTGTTGGCTTTCAATACCAGAAATAGTGCTCGGCGAAGGGGCTTCGCCCCGCGCTGGGGGAGCGCTACGAACTCCCCCAGACCCCCTTGCTAGCAAGGGCGGGGAGTCTACAATAAACGATAAACGTCTTCCGAAAGGGTCAGAATGTAATAAAGATTAATTATGTACACACACACACACATATATATATATATAAACCTCCCCGAAAAAAAATCCTGGCTACGTCCATGAGATAGACAGATAGATAGATAGATAGATAGATAGATAGATAGATAGATAGATAGATAGATAGATAGTAATGAATAAGTAATTCATGAGAATGCTGGATTAATTCCTCTCTCCAGTGTGAACCTACCATCCTGAGCTTTAAATAAATTGTATAAAATGGAGTGCCTTGATTGAAATCCTGCATCTAAGTTGTGGCCATTTCTTCTGTTCCTAGTAAACAAAAAAAAAGTAATAAGGTTAGCATTAGGCAGTATTTGAATATTAAGGGAACACTGTACCTGCTACTCTATCAAGGGAACACTGTACCTGCTACTCTATCAAGGGAACACAGTACCTGCTACTCTATCAAGGGAACACTGTACCTGCTACTCTATCAAGGGAACACTGTACCTGCTACTCTATCAAGGGAACACAGTACCTGCTACTCTATCAAGGGAACACAGTACCTGCTACTCTATCAAGGGAACACAGTACCTGCTACTCTATCAAGGGAACAAAGTACCTGCTACTCTATCAAGGGAACACAGTACCTGCTACTCTATCAAGGGAACACAGTACCTGCTACTCTATCAAGGGAACACAGTACCTGCTACTCTATCAAGGGAACACTGTACCTGCTACTCTATCAAGGGAACACAGTACATGCTACTCTATTAAGGGAACACTGTACTTGCAAGTTGCTACTCTATCAAGGGAACGCTGTACCTGCTACTCCGTCTCCCTATTTTACGATATAATTATAATTTGACTTCTTGATACTTATATAATATTATGCTGAATATTTTCTTTTGTATGGTTACTGTTGTGGGAAAGCTACCTATATGTATTTTCTTGCTGCTTTTTTAGTCAAGGAGGTCAGGAAGTAGCTGGACATTTCTTCCCTATACAGAATGTATACATAACTATTGCATGCTTACAAATAAAATAAAGTGAAGACTGGATAACCAGCTAACCAGCTAGTATGACCTCTTCTATCTCGAGAGGCAATGGATGCGTCCTGTCCCAGACAAACCTATTGGCCAGTTGCCTTGCAGTAGCCTTGTTATTTTATTTGAAGAGGACTTTCTAGTGCAGGCCAGGTACTGAACTGGATTGCCAGAGACTAGTTGAGCCTTTGACAACCTTTAGGCCTATTCAAAGTTAAAGCAAGAAAGAAGCTGACTTTTATGTCTAATAATTCACACTGTCGTCAAAACAGAGTCGCCAAAACGACCATGGCGCCAAAACGGCGTCGTCAGAAATGTCCTGCCTCGGTACGCATAGCCCCAGGCAAATGCGGAACCGACAGGATTCGTGTCTGCTGACCCAAACTATGTTTGCTAACTCACCGGTCAGTGTAAATCCAAAACTAAAGGGCGTATTTATTTCTGATAGTTTGAAACAAAACTTTACGCGCTAAGAACTTGCATCGAATGTGAATGCATGACAGAGACCTATCAAATTTGTAAGTTGGTGATAAAATAACCTCCTTGTCCTATCTAGTTAGCCCACTCGCCACCCCCAAAATCCGCCTCATGATATGGTATAACTAAACAATTTGCTGTTTCCTTACCTTTGAAAGTTCGCTAGATGATTAAGTAACCATCTGGCTTCTTTTTGTTCATCAACTTCCGCTTGTTCATTTTGTTCAACATCATCACTGATTGGGAGAAATCAGATAACTAGGTCATTACATCAATATCACTGATTGGTAGAAATCAGATAACTAGGTCATTACATCAATATCACCGATTGGGAGAAATCAGATAACTAGGTCATTACATCAATATCACTGATTGGTAGAAATCAGATAACTAGGTCATTACATCAATATCACTGATTGGTAGAAATCAGATAACTAGGTCATTACATCAATATCACCGATTGGGAGAAATCAGATAACTAGGTCATTACATCAATATCACTGATTGGTAGAAATCAGATAACTAGGTCATTACATCAATATCACTGATCGGGAGAAATCAGATAACTAGGTCATAGCATCATTATCACTGTTTGGGAAAAATCAAATAATAAGTTATTACACCATTATCACTGCTTGACAGAAAACAAATAACTAGGTCATTACATCATTATCACTGCTTGACAGAAAACAAATAACTAGGTCATTACATCATTATCACTGCTTGACAGAAAACAAATAACTAGGTCATTACATCATTATCACTGCTTGACAGAAAACAAATAACTAGGTCATTACATCACTATCACTGCTTAAAAGAAATCCAATAAACAAGGTGATTACGAGTTTTACAATCCTATACATTTTATTGAAGAAAAAAGTATAGAAGAGCAAGAGGTGCGTGACTCTCTCAAGGTGAAGCCTGCCCAGAATTGGCTGTACAGAAGAGCTTAAACTTGACAACTCACCAACTACCATGATCCCTGCTAGTTAAGTATCTAGATCTATAAATGTCTACCAATCATTCCCCTTTTTGAATGAATGGCCATCACATATTTTGATTTGCGTTTTATGATTTTCTACTCTTAAATGCTCCACACTACGCCACCCCTCAACTTCTGAGACCATTTTTATAGTTAGTAGGACAAAGAGTTGCGTAAGTAAAACTATGTTGGACGTGGTATTTGAAATAATGGCCCAATGTTTACAGTCCTCTCAACTTTCACACGATAACAGGCTTTGCTTTTGAAAGAGAGGTTATATTGACCGGAAGAACTCCTATTGAAACATGCTTAGGACGAATTTAAGACCAAAAGGGACGCTACCACTGAAGAAGGTGAAGTCGACGAAGAGATAACTTTAATCGACTTCCGGCAGGAATTGGGGTTGTGCAAAAATTTGTAGGTCACAGTGGGGCCTGAAATATTCTTTCATCTTCAGAATTTAAAACAAGCATCTATTCAAATTATAACGACCTACGATCTTATACTAATCTAGATTTGTTTTTCTTGGTTGGAGAATTAAATAATAGTCATTATTTATAACACTATTATTTATAACACTATGCCTGTTTGTCTGTCTGGTAAAAATGTTAGTACACGTTTTTTTCTCCCACACCCATTCTCGAATCAAGTTGAATCTTTGCATAATTATTTATTAGTGTAGTATATATAGAAGATAAATGAATCAATAAAAAAACAACCACAATTAGTCAATTAATTACTGGTAATTAATTATTTTGTTTGATACCAACAAGGTTTACTCACAGATATTGTTAAATATGTAGGGTTTTGGCCCCTTAGATAATTGTACACGTTATTTCTTCCACAAATATTATCGGATCACGTTCAAACTTTAAACAATATTTTTGTAATGTAATCAATAAGTCAATTTAGTATTGTTAATTATTTAGTTTGATATCGAATAATGGGTATAACTTATACATTACAGAGATATATAGTTGTAATTGCGGAGTTTTTTTTTAAAGGGTTATTTCTACTTTGCTTGTTTTAAAATCTAGATTGGAAGAAACTTACAAGCATGAGAAATCATACTAAAAAAAGATCTCACTGTTCTTGATTATTGTCACTTACCTGAAAGGTGCGGACTGTGCAGTAGATAATAGAAGAAGAATCATCATCAATGATCCTAAAATTGCTATTTCTAACGGTCTCATTCTGAAAATATAATTATCGTTATTTATATATAATTATATATCATTTAGATCTATATGTTGCATTTAATGACAAATTATAGTACTTTAGCAACTGACATGGTAATGTAAACAAAGTAAAAGGTTATTTCAACCCAGTAGTTCTATTAAAGGTTAGCATTACATATGAGCAACATTCCCAGTGGTACAATTGATTCACCAAAGTCAAATGAACATGAATGAAAGACTAGATACTTTATGTCTCTTTTTACACTAGTCTCTTTCACTGTCTGTTGAAACGTGGACATCCATTAGTCGACACTAGTATGATTATAGCCCTTGAAGTGTTTCAACCCAGTGCTAAGTGTTTTAACACAATGAAACAATAAAATGATATTTTTTTTTATCTCGAATATCTTTTTTTAAATTTTACTTTTTAAAATGAATTTCAGATATTTCTTTTTCAATCTAACATAGACTTCTTTTTTACTGGCGTGTTATTACACACGGGTGTCTACAAAGTAGCTAGTAAGACGCGAGAGGCTCCAAAATGGCAAAATATGCAGTGCTAATACATGATCCCGAATTAAAGGAAAGTCTTTGTGTTATTGTATATCTCTGTTTGAGAGTCAGTCTATACAACATTATGTGGGGAAATCACTGTAATAAAAGAAAGTCAGTTAGAGTCAGTCTATACAACATTATGTGGGGAAATCACTGTACTAAAAGAGAGTCAGTCAGAGTCAGTCTATACAACAATATGTGGAGAAATCACGTTACTGAATTTGTGAAAGTAATGCTTTATTATATTTCAATAAATGAATGTGCTTGTTCATTTAAACAAATCAAATCTATTTTAAAAAATTATAAGTTAAAGATTGTTGAACATTTGTCAATAATGTTTGAGTTAGTGTAAGAATAAAGCTATCCCTCGTCCCAGCGTAACAGCTGCAGAGCCTACATTGTATACTTTTATATCTATTTGACATTTGGACATAAGAGTTCGCATACATTTGTCGCTCCATCCATCAACATCTAATAAATTCTCCATCCGTCCACTCGGGGAACTGGCCTGCTCAAGTCTTCATGATCCGCACACCTGAACTCAAGACTCAGGACAGTAGGTGACAGAAAAGGGAGAGATTAGGTCGTCAGGACCTGGCAGTGTACACTTGGCAGTGACCTTTGAGTTTCTCCAACTGCGAGACGACCTGAACGCAGGCAGAAGAAAGGGGGGGGGGGGAACTATTAGAATATTTAGGAAGCCTAAACCTTGTTCAAAGTACAATCAATCGTTCTTCGGGCTGAAAACTGATGACGTACATCCCCCCGCCTCACACTCCTTTTTTTTATCGTCTGCTTGGAGTGAAAGAAAGAAATTAAGTCCCTTGGAATGAGATTACTTTGAGAGGAGGAGGAGAGAGAGAGAGAGAAAGAAAACTTCCGGCAAACATTTTTTCTGTAAGATGGCAGAGACCCAGTCCCAGCGACGTATTATTTCAACTACAAAGTCTATCATTGGTATTAAATGAACCAGATTAAATTTGTTTATTTTATAGATGCAGATGGACTACGTGACTCGAAGAAGTCACAAATAGTTTTTACTTAATAATTTTGGTTCACATCATACTTAGTCGGTGGTCCACTGTGGTACCTAGTCTGTTAGTCCACTGTGGTGTCTAGTCTGTTAGTCCACTGTGGTACCTAGTCTGTTAGTCTACTGTGGCACCTAGTCTGTTAGTCCACTGTGGCACCTAGTGTGTTAGTCCACTGTGGCACCTAGTCTGTTAGTCCACTGTGGCACCTAGTCTGTTAGTCCCCTGTGGTACCTAGTCTGTTAGTCCACTGTGGTACCTAGTCTGTTAGTCCACTGTGGTACCTAGTCTGTCAGTCCACTGTGGCACCTAGTCTGTTAGTCCACTGTGGTGTCTAATCTGTTAGTCCACTGTGGTGTCTAGTCTGTTAGTCCACTGTGGTGTCTAGTCTGTTAGTCCACTGTGGTGTCTAGTCTGTTAGTCCACTGTGGTACCTAGTCTGTTAGTCCACTGTGGTACCTAGTATGTTAGTCCACTGTGGCACCTAGTCTGTTAGTCCACTGTGGCACCTAGTCTGTTAGTCCACTGTGGCACCTAGTCTGTTAGTCCACTGTGGTACCTAGTCTGTTAGTCCACTGTGGCACCTAGTCTGTTAGTCCACTGTGGCACCTAGTCTGTTAGTCCACTGTGGCACCTAGTCTGTTAGTCCACTGTGGCACCTAGTCTGTTAGTCCACTGTGGCACCTAGTCTGTTAGTCCACTGTGGTACCTAGTCTTTTAGTCCACTGTGGCACCTAGTCTGTTAGTCCACTGTGGTGTCTAGTCTGTTAGTCCACTGTGGTGTCTAGTCTGTCAGTCCACTGTGGTACCTAGTCTGTTAGTCCACTGTGGTGTCTAGTCTGTTAGTCCACTGTGGTGTCTAGTCTGTTAGTCCACTGTGGTACCTAGTCTGTCAGTCCACTGTGGTACCTAGTCTGTTAGTCCACTGTGGTGTCTAGTCTGTTAGTCCACTGTGGTACTGTGACAAGTCAAAAACTCGCTGTCAGAGTCACTCTAATTTATCACAGCATTAATTATTATTTTTCATTATTTATTTATTTTATTTTAATTATTTCTCCATCCTACCCCTAAATTATTCACCCGCCACGCCTTTTCCTCTCTACCAGGCTAGACTTAGTCCACCACCTTGGAGAAAATTAGGCCAGTCCTTTCATTTATCTTCCCTTGACCGGGGCAAAAATACGCTCAGACTCTTTGATCTCATCGGCAGGATGTCTGACGCCGCAATTGACCCCCCCCCCTCTTGGGTGGAATGTAGGTCACTCCCCCCCCCACGTCTCTCTTTGATCTAAGAGATTACACGGGTCAACATACCGCGTGATACTCCAAGGTGCGGCTCTGGTCGGACTTCACCCACGTGTAAGCTAATTCTTAGCCTAGGACCTTTCCTGTGTCCGCCCACATTTCCCAGGCATATATAAAGTAAATTAAATCGGGCCAGACCCTCTTTCATTCTCATACGAGCTGAGCTATCGAGTCTGGACTACTTCATACATTCTTTCTCCTAGAGGAATACCTGGTGCCTCCCTCAGGTGTCTGCCTATTAGTTTGAGCTTAGTGCTATTCAGCACTGCACTAGCTTACTGACCTGCCTATTTGCCTATCACCTATTGCCTAGTTATTGGATCAACGATCTATTTACCGGCAGTTGTGCTTAGTGCTAATCAGCGTTGCACTTGCCTAGTTGCTATCAAGAATCACCTATTGCCTAGTTATTGGATCATCTATCTATTTACCTGCAGTTGTGCTTAGTGCTATTCAGCGCTGCATTTGCCTACTGAGATCTACTCAACTCTACTACTTGGCGCTATCGGCATTGCCCGCCTATTCGACAGCCCACCTGTCAAGCTATTAGGTGCGACGTCCCTATAGACCAGATCTGTGTGAGACGTCATAGCTACGCCAACCCTCTGCAACTCACTGGACACATCCTGTCAACCACGCTGCCCACGGCAGATCAGCTCTGCCCGCAGTAACCTTGTGCCCACGGTATCCGGCCACCCGCCATACTGTGCCCACTACAGATACTAGAACTTGGGACTGAGACTCCACAAGAACTATATCACCGGCGTCCCTCTATCCGCTAGAGCGCCACCTCCAGCTGCAGAACCTCAAGCCAGGACACAGCCAGCTGCGACATCAACAGGAATACCAGCTAAGTCAGAGGACAAAGTGACATATTCTCTTATTAGGTGCAAGAGTGATGATTAAACATAGAATATACTAGAGATAGATGCAAACCCTCCCCCTTTTTATTATTATATGTATATTTATGTAAATAAATATCCTTTATTTTAACTTTTGTATCTATCTTTCATTGCTTTGTCTCGTTGCGTGCCTGCTCCCGATTCATATGCTGATAAGTGGGGGTGTGATAGCATTAAAAATAATCATCCCCTAGACATTAAACGAGCCAAACACACGTCACATTTCCCCACCTGTCACAGGTACCTAGTCTGTTAGTCCACTGTGGTACCTAGTCTGTTAGTTCACTGTGGCACCTAGTCTGTTAGTCCACTGTGGTGTCTAGTCTGTCAGTCCACTGTGGTACCTAGTCTGTTAGTCCACTGTGGTGTCTAGTCTGTAAGTCGTCTGTGGTATCTAGTTTGTCGGTCCACTCTGGAACCTAATCTGGTGGTTCACTGTGGTACCTAGTTTTTAGGTCCACTGTGGCACCTAGTCTGTCGGTCCACTGTGGAACCTAGTCTGTCGGTCCACTGTGGAACCTAGTCTGTCGGTCCACTTTGGTACCTAGTCTGTCGGTCCACTGTGGAACCTAGTCTGTCGGTCCACTGTGGTACCTAGTCAGTTCATTTATAGAGTCAAGAGTCAGCAAGATGCTTTCTATTTATAGAGTCAGTAGGAGGTCACACTTTAGGCACATCCCTTACTCCGGGACTGATGGAACTGATTCCCATGCAAGAAAACACGAAGGCTCTAACTAAACTCTGGGACTAAAAAAACAAAACTAGTTTCTGTGTTTACAAAAAAATAGTTCCTGGGTTAAGGATAAAAGAATGTTACACAGAAATAAAATAATGTCTTAACTCTTTCTCTTCGTAATTATTTACTACATTCTGGTGGAATCAACGCTGGTATCGTCGGTTAGGAGAGAAAGAGTTAATGTCTTCAAAGACGTAGATCTAGATCTATGCATGTAATTCAGTTTGTTTCATTTGCATTTTTTTTTCACTAACGTACAAATGAGGACAAATATACTTCAGTTTCCACGTCTGCTGCACTCGAGTTGAATGAATGAGACAAAGAGCGTCATGCAAATCAGGTCGGGAAACAGCCAATCAAAACACATTTTCTTCTACGCTAGGGGGCGCGCATAAACATATAGGTAGATAAACATATATATGGAAAAAAGCAACAAACAAACTTGACGCAATTTCCTTTGAATTAAAAAACAACGATGCAATCTGTTTGGAGCAAGTAAAAACTATCTGTGCAAAGTGTAGTTTTAAAAATTAGATCTAGATCCTTTCGATTTATACATGGTTAACATGGCCTAGACCGATGAAATTATAATACTTTCATAGATTCGGTCAACTTTTTTTTGAGGGTCTTAAGTTTGTTTTAGGGCTACAATACATACACTACGGTACCAGTTAGTACCCAAGAAACATTTATGCCAAGATTTATCAAGATTGCTCGAACGGTTTTGATTTCTATTCGTAACATACATACATACACATACATACATACACATACATACATACACATACATACATACACATACATACACATACATACACATACATACACATACATACACATACATACGTACACATACATACACATACATACACATACATACACATACATACACATACATACACATACATACGTACACATACATACACATACATACACATACATACACATACATACGTACACATACATACATACACATACATACGCCTTACTTTCTACTTTATATTTTATGTACAAACAAACATTTTACAAACAAGTAGAGAATAGTTGTTCTCCCGACGTACGTCGGAAACCATCATACAATTAAGGCAGAAAATGTCTGTTTAGAGTTAACTTCTTTATTTAAAAATCACCAGAAACACGTGACGTCGCCCTCGTTTATTCTAAAAGAGATAACAAAGCCACCACACATGAATTAAAACGGTTTTTAAAAATCAGATGGTGGCCGTGGTCTGCAATGACCAAAGAAATATTCAAGCTATTTTGTATCAAGATTGATCAGTATAAATAATGAACACATATAAGCACCTTACAGGGTTATATCCCTTCTGTTCCAAAATAATAATTGGCAATAAATAAATTACTAATATTCTAAATTGATCATCCTAATTACGCTATTGATGTCAAGATTTTATGGAATGCACATACATCAAGAACTATGTAACATCAAGAACTATGTAACATCAGAACTATGTAACATCAAGAACTATGTAACATCAAGAACTAGAAGTAAACAGAGAAAGGAACATTTTTATAACAAATTGTGTTTGTTTTTTTAATTTAATAATTTGTTTTGTGGACTTTTGTTGTTGTTGTTTTGTATAGCGCAACTTTTTAAGTCATGTGATCCATTCTTCCTTTTTCATATAAAATTGACCTCCACGTTCAAAGACATTACCAACCGAAAAGCAGAGAGGATTCTGTTCAAGTTTGTGGCGCCAAAGTTCCGATTCTCTACAGCTTAATTCTGTTCTGTGAGCAGACGTTTGGATGGGCGGGACAGTACTGCTTCAAGGGCTGGATCTGGCCCGCGTGCCGTAGTTTGCGTATCAGTTATATTTGAAAAGGTTGTTCTACTTCATCTCACTTCCATCGGAAGAAAAGTGTTTTGTGGAAAGGGGAGGAGGAGGAGGAACTAGTATGAGTGTGTGTAAGAAAAACAAAAAGGGGAAAGGGGGTTGGGTGGTATGTTTGTGTAAGCAAAACCTAATGTGCATTCATTCGTCTTCAAGACGTTTTCAATTATTCTCGTTAATTCGATTGAAAAGACAAGCCCGGCATGAAATTTAGCATTCTAGAAAAACAAAATAGTCGACGTCGATATATCGATATTCTTATCTTAAAAAATCAATCTATTGCCTCTGTAGGGCAAGTGTTGTTTATTTTATGCATTTAACTCAGAACTTTTGCTAAAATAGATAGACCCGAAGTTCTTTGTCCTACTGATGTTTCTTCAGTCTTCACAGCCAGTATTGGCCCCTGATGTTGTGTTCACGGTACACATGTTCTCCCTTTAAACACAGATCATAGACCAATGTATGTCTATGACACAGATGCTCGGGTGGTGGAGTGGCTTCGATTCTTAATCGAGATTCGATTCTGATTGCTGATCGCCAGTAGGAAAGGCTGGTCAATATTTCGTCACGATGATCCGTGTGCAGATGACGCCAAGATAGACACGTTTCAATAAAATGAATACTTTATAATTGTGGAGACAAGGAAGTGACTCCGTAGCGTGTGTCTATTTACACGGCAAATCTTTCCATTCAGACTTATCCATTCCATAATCGAAGATCTGTAGATTGCCATTTCTACTGGTCCACATAGTGAACCAAGATTGTCACATTTATTATTATTATTGTTATTATTATTATTTGTAATTATTATTTTTAGCAACTCCCGAAAGGGTAAAAGACGCTATTAGTTTTGTGTGGAATGTCTGTCCGTCCGTCCCGTTAAGGTCTCGTAAACTAGAAAAGATAGTGAAATACCGACATCATAATATTTTAGACCAATCAAAATTCTGATGCAACGGCTACTTTTTTCTTTTCTGAAAGCGAAAAGTCTAATCTTTTAAATCACTTATGCAAGCAGGTTTTTCATGTATATTTCTCTTGAGGATTTGAATAAGAGATTGACCCTTTACAAAACAAGTAGATCAATTAGATATTCATTATAAGACATCAGTTAGGCCAGGTTCACATACACTTTCACCTATCCTTTGGTCTGCTGGACCACTAGGGCACCACACAAGATCTGTCAGCCTTTTTTCTCCATTCTTCTCTGTCATTTGATAGAATTTCATTCTGATGTTCTTTCTGAAAATATTGAAACCTGCCTTTTTACCTGCCTGGGTGGACAACTTCGGGGGACGAATTTGAGTTTGTGTTTCCACATAAGCTGTCTTTGTTACCTTGTTTAAATAATTTTTTGAAAACCCGTGGTAAAGTCCTTACGCAAAAGTCGGGTCTGCGAAAGTGTAGGGACCACTGTAGCTCTTATAGCCCACTTTGTTTTTATAGAAGCAGAGTGATAGAGAAGACATAATATTGGTAGTGCACGAGTGTTTTCCTTTTTATTTACTTCTGTTAATGAACAATTACAGTACAGTATATAATGTCAATAGTAGGCCAAAAGTACATTCGTCATGTTCTATGTTTTGTAGCGAAAATAAGGCCCACAGCTTAGAGGCGGTCATACTGTATTGTTATTGTTACAGCGTTAGAGACGGATGAGCCCGTTAGCTTGATGTGGTACGGTATATAGCCTGCTCTTACGGCTAAAGACCCCGCACATGACGCTCGCCCAGGACCCCGCGCACTGCTAAGTTATGTCCTTACACTCTATTCAGTTAGGACTATTCTATTCTATTTTTACAATAAAGCCTAATAGTATCATGACACAGTAAGGCCTTTTTGCAATTAAGCCTAATAGTGTCATGACACTCAAAAGTGTTCTCGTTTTTCAATGACACCTGGGGGGTATCAATCTTGGGCAATGAACTCTTGTGCACCTTGATTTCTACGCCACTGTAACTGTGAATATAAAGTTCAAGAAAATCTGGAGAGCTAGAGAAATTTCCTTAACAAAACAAATTGGTTCTTTAACACTAATGTTAAGACTGTTTTGCTTAGGAACAGCTAAAACTGTCATTAGAAAAGTGCAGAATTTCATTAACAGCTTCCTACGTAGGATCATTCCCATCCGTTGGCAAGACACCATCAGCACCCCCGCCCCCCCCCCCCCCCGCGCAAAGAACCAATTAATCTCATGTAGAAAAAAAAATCAGAAAGAGAAGATGAGGCTAGATCGGGCTGGCACCTTCGATATGGGGTCACTAAGGTCACGATTGAGCACTCTTTGCGCAAGCATTAACTAGCATCAAAAGGCAAGCATTCAAGTGAACCCCACAAGGTAATAGAGATCGAGGGCGTCCTAGAAGCACCTGGCGAAGGGAACTAGAGGCAGACACTTTAAAGTTTGGCTACACCTGAAGCAAGATGAAAAGAATGGCCACAAAGACAGGGGACTAGGGAGTCTTTGGATGACTATTGTTGGCTGCCTATACTCCATTGCGGTGATGGGCTTTAAGTAAGTAGTGTATAATTAATAATACAAGCTATAATCTCCACGGCAATACGATTCCATATTTCTATGGCTTTTATAGGACTTCAATGATCACAAGAAACTATAATTCCCAGGGCAACTACATTAAATATTTCTAATAATGTACAGGGTCTATTAGATCAACATGCCAAGACATTGTCCGATGTTTGATACAAATTGCCAATAATCTTCAATGCTTATGTGCCAAAACATATTTATAAGCGCACATTCTTAAAAGCACGAAATAAAACGATATTATTAATTAATATCTCTTCGTTTTAAGACACATTAGGAAGTAATATGTAAACATGTAGTTTAAATATTGTACTATTAGTGTTAGGTTAAGTTTACTTTAAGTGACGGCCAGAGACAGTAGATCTATAGGGCGCCACCACTGCTTGCTACACAAGTAAATATCGGTATTACACTAGTAGGCTACTGCGCAGACAGTGACTTTGGGCTACAGGATTTGTACACGAGAGAGAGACAGAGACAGACAGGGAGAGTCCATCGTAGCCAAGTATTTGTCTCAGTAATTACTAAATTCTTGTTCTGGAATCACATAGGTTAAAGAGAACACTTTATAATATTATTATTACTATTTTATAAAAACATATTATAGACCTCACTGTCGTTCGAAACGTTTGCTAACTTGATATATTAATAAAACATCAAATTACTTTTTTAAAAATATTTTCAATGTTGTTTGGTTAACGCCTAGTTCTATATCAATGTATCGTCATCAAATTATCATTATTTTATCGTCATCTCTGATATTAGCTTTATACATTATATTAGTCGAAGGAGTGATAACCACTCTAGCTATCAAGAGCTGGTATCAAGTTCTTGACAGAAAACACAAACTCTCTTTTGTAATCATGTAGGTGCTAGTTAATGCTTGCGCAAAGAGTGCTCAATCGTGACCTTTTTGACCCCATATCGTTACATATCATGTAATCTGTTGTTTCTAGAATCTATTTTATTTCTTTTCTCTTCTGAAACATATTGTCAAATCTGAGTTAGTGATTTTGTAGGTTTTCACCTTATGGCCTCAAGACCAATCTACCCGCTGTCTCGCGCCCCCTGACCCCCACCACCTAAGTTCACTTCTTCTAACTACTTTACAAAATAACGCCTTGATCCAACTTTCTAAAAAATGTTCACATCATAGACATATATTATATCTAGACTGGAAACCGGAAATAAATTCTTATCCGCGATTGATCGACTCACAAGCGTATCTATACAAAAAAAATGTATGTACGTAAACTCTTTTTTTCAGGCTCTACGGGGAGTGGCCCCAATCAATCTATTTTGTCTTAGAAAAGTAATGATCTTTAGTTTTCAAAGTTTAGAAATAATGCAAAATCATTTCTCGGATATTCACGCAAATATATGAAACAAAGCCATTTCCTGTTTGTTTCCATTGAGATAATGTTTCAAAAATCCTAGATGGAAATAATTCATGTACATTTAAATCATCTTATGTACATTTAAATAGATTGATTGTCTAGATCTTTCTAGATTATGTATCTAAAAATTACAAAATAATAATTATGAGAAGAGAAAACTCTTATTTTTGATGTTCAATTACTACTAGATCTAGATCTAAAAATTAAATTATATGTTACATAGGTTAGGGTTGAAAAAAAAAACAGCTTTACTTCTTCTAACTACTTTACAAAACAACGCCTTGATCCAACGTTCTAAAAATTTTTCACGACATTTTTTGTAGTGTTTAAAAGTCTCCATGTCCAGTCTAGCGTAGTATATATAAGTCTATGATATAGACGACGATCTTTTGGGGAAATACTGAAAATAAAATACGAAGGTTTGATAGAAAGCTTGCGGTATTTTCACGAGCAGACGCCAGGCCTCGAATATGTCAAAACCGGTTCTTGATGAGAGTCTAGGAGGTAAAAGGTACATGTGTACGAAATTTCATGCGATTTCTAACGAAAGTTTAAGACATTCTTTGATAAATGAATGAGTTAGTGAGTAGTATTTTACGTCTATAGTATAGACTTTGTTATACAAACAGAAGAGATTGAAAAATAAATAAAAGTTCCTTATACGGATAAACAGCAGCACTAAAACAAAATAGAAAAATTTAAGAAAAAAAAATGTGTTAGATAAATGATCAATAACTGTGTGCATCGATCTTGATTAAAGAAACATGCGTAATGTATTCTTACAAACAGAATAAATTATGCAAAACAATTTCTAAACCAGGGTATGCCTAGAAATAGATTCTCAAATTAGCTTTGATTTACTGCCCACGCCATCTTGTCTTTCTCATTCTTTGGTTTAAGAAAACAAAAAGCAACAAATGGGCTCAATATTTAGTTCAGTGACATGATTGTTGGCCTCTTCATTGGATGAAAGAAAACTGCGAACGCTAATAGAAATGAAAAGTGATGTGATTATCACTGCACTAGATTAATAGATTGAATTTCAAGTTTGCGGGTTAACACTTTCATCATTATGGCGAGAGGATGAATTATGGGGGGAGGGGGGAGCGATTGCAGTTACATCCGAACTGATTCGATTCAGGTTTGGTGTAATGCTCTACAAGAATATCAGCCTTCTGAATGCAATGTTTTAATGTCTATTGTAATACTTCGGATTAAATTTCTTTCGTATGTTCAGACAGTGAGAAGATGTATATAATGTTGGAGTGAGACCAGTGTGAACGTATTGTTCGTTTTCTAGAGTTATAAGGTTTGGTTTTGTCTCATTCATAAACTGTAAGGCAATGTTCCTTATAAATAATAAAGATTATTATCATTATTTTCATTATCTCATTAAGTCAGTTTTGGTTGCCTATTGTGTTCAGAATTATGTTCAGTCTTTATGTTCAGAAAAGATTGTGATCAAAGGATGTGTTCAGAGGAGATTGTGTTTAGACAAGATTGTGTTCAGACCTTGTGTTCAGACCTTGTGTTTAAAGAATACTGTGTTCAAAGATTGTGTTCAGAAAAGATTGTGTTCAGAAAAAATTGTGTTCAGATACGATTGTGTCCAGACATAATGTTCAGAGAAGAAAGTGTTCAAAGATAGTGTTCAAAGGTTGTGTTCAAAAGAGATTGTGTCCAGAGATTGTGTCCAGACAGTGTGTTCATGGATTGTGTTCAGAAAAGATTGAGCTTACGCTCAAGGAGATTTGTAACAAACGTTTTCAAATCATAAAACAAAACAACGAATTTTTTTAAAAATTCTACGAAACTTTTCAAATTTAAAAGACCAAATTTGTATGGTATTCTATTTTTTCAAACAATAAAAACATTTTTTTAAAATATAATCAGTCTCAGAAGACAATACTCCATTATGTAACTTTAAAAAAAAATTAAATAAGAATAATTTTTTATTTTCATTTTAGTTGTAGCACGAAAATTGAACTCATCTTTTGGCACCGTGAGCTAGACATACCAAGGACGTTACCCATTAGGCCAGAGGGCAACGTAGAATTAATTTTGTATTGGTACTTTCATTATATAAACATCTAGACTTCTAATTTGGAATGTGTAAGGTCTATTCTAGATCTAATTTTCGATGTCTATATAATGAAAGTCGATGTAACCTATAATAGAGTTACATCAAAATCTAAGCAACGCTTAGAGAATCGACCAATAAACTGGGAGGGTTACTCAATTCCAGATTCAATGACTTGAATAGTGATATTGCAATACAAATGTTTGTAATTACTTCTCTTCAACTCGTAAGTTCGTGTGGACAACAAAAAAAATCAAACAGTCATTTGTTGTTCAAAGGAAAATATTCGTTCTTAAAGTTGTATAGAGGAGGTCTCTTTTCAAAGTACATTTTAATCTTGTTTGTGTTTTTATCATGATGAAACAGAAAAACAAAACGGCTGTAGACGTAACAAGAATTTATTGTGGGAGGATGTAGCAAGAATTTTTCGGGGATGTAGCTAGAATTTATTGTGAGTGTAACTAAAATTTATTGGAATCTAACTAGAATTGTGGATATAACTAGAATATATTGGGTATGTAAGTTCTCATGTAACTAGAATTTATTGGGGATGTAACTAGAATTTATTGTGAATGTAGCTAAAATTTATTGTGGAAGTAACTACAATTTATTGGAGATGTAACTAGAATTTATTATGGATGTAACTAGAATTTATTAGAGATGTATCTAGAATATATTGGGTATGTAAGTTCTCATGTAACTACAATTTATTGTGGGTGTAACTAGAATTTATTGTGGTTACTAATCAAGAAACTAGTAGTTTTTATTTTCTATTGATTCAACTCAGATCTAATTAACTCACTCATAAGGAATAAAAAATCACCAAGTCAAGTAATTGAGGGGGGGGGGGCACATCTCGCTTCCAATACGTGTGTGGAGTTTTTATTAGAAGAGTGAAATTCATGAGGGAGTCATGACACACGATGGGGAAGTTTGTGTTTGTGTGTTTCAAAGTGGTGAAGTGTGTTTGTGTGTTTCAAAGTGGTGAAGTGTGTTTGTGTGTTTCAAAGTGGTGAAGTGTGTTTGTGAGTGTGAGACAGAGAGAATGACAGAATGAGAGAGTGTGGAAGAGTTGGAAATTAGAATGAAAGGCGAAGTGAACTTAAATATAATGTAGACTTTATTATATTTAAGTATCTACACTATATTTAAGTATCTACATTATATTTAAGTATCTACATTATATTTAAGTAGATATTTAAATATAATGTAGATACTTAAAACCCTATAGCATAATTTTGTTTTTCTAAGTTTAAGCGTCATCTTACCAAGAAATAATGAGAAGATGCGCGCCTTACTGGATGGCACCCTTATCACAAAAAGTAAAATATTTAAAAAATACTTTTATATCGAGTTAAATTGCATCAATTATTATGAATCATTCATGTCATAAATTATAAGTTCCTGTTCAACAACAATAAATTTGAGCGATAAGAAATATTTCCACAAAGCTTAGGTTCACTAACTCTGTCTGGTACAAATCTTGTACAAAGCTTATGTTCACTAACTCTGTCTGGTACAAATCTTGTACAAAGCTTATGTTCACTAACTCTGTCTGGTACAAATCTTGTACAAAGCTTATGTTCACTAACTCTGTCTGGTACAAATCTTGTACAAAGCTTATAGTCCCTAAGGAACTAGAAAACTAGATTTAAGTATGGTATAACAGGGAAGGTGTGTCAATGGCAATCTGCTCACTGTTTATCTGCTCACTGTTTATCTGCTCACTGTTTATCTGCTCACTGTTTATCTGCTCACTGTTTATCTGCTCACTGTTTATCTGCTCACTGTTCATCTGCTCACTGTTTATCTGCTCACTGTTTATCTGCTCACTTTCTCAATGTCATGCATCACAAATAGCTTGTGACACCAAAGAACCCTATATTAACTGTTTTACTGACGTGAATGTTGGAAGGCGGAGACTTTGCACCTTTAAACCCATGGGCTGGGACAATTTTTACAAATCAACTAAGAACATAAAACTAAAATGTTATTTAATCTTGGTTAGGCCAATAATAGAATATGCATCCTCTGTTTGGGACCCCTCAACTCAAGAAAACATAAAGAAACTGGAACAGACACAAAATATAGCATTGAGATTCATAACAAACGAATATTCACATATGACTAGAGAAACACCTTTAGTAAAATCACTCAATTTTGTAACACTTCAGAAGACTAAAACGTACATTTGCAATCAATACATAAAACACTGAACCAATACATAAAACACTGAACCAATACATAAAACACTGAACCAATACATAAAACACTGAACCAATACATAAAACACTGAACCAATACATAAAACACTGAACCAATACATAAAACACTGAACCAATGCATAAAACACTGAACCAATACATAAAACACTGAACCAATACATAAAACACTGAACCAATACATAAAACACTGAACCAATACATAAAACTCTGAACCAATACATAAAACACTGAACCAATACATAAAACACTGAACCAATGCATAAAACACTGAACCAATACATAAAACACTGAACCAATACATAAAATACTGAACCAATACATAAAACACTGAACCAATACATAAAACACTGAACCAATAGATACAACACTGAACCAATGCATAAAACACTGAACCAATACATAAAACACTGAACCAATACATAAAACACTGAACCAATGCATAAAACACTGAACCAATACATAAAACACTGAACCAATAGATACAACACTGAACCAATGCATAAAACACTGAACCAATACATAAAACACTGAACCAATACATAAAACACTGAACCAATGCATAAAACACTGAACCAATACATACAACACTGAACCAATGCATAAAACACTGAACCAATACATAAAACACTGAACCAATACATAAAACAAAACCTAACAAAGTACTAAGAAAGACATACAGATGAAGACAGAATGCTTGTTCCATATGCTAGTACAAACATCTACAAATACTCATTTTTTCTAGGGCTATTAGAGTATGAAATGGGTTGCTTGAGTCAGCCAGGAAGTTTAAGTCTTTGATTTATCATGCCTGACTAGATTGACATAAGTACGTGCGTAGGACGTAGTCATCTAATTTGAAGTACTGTCTGTATTCGATAAGTGATTTTGAGCAGCCGCTACCTTGTTAAGGTTGTGGTATCTCTCAGGACGATCTTTGCCTGTTAAAGCGAATCTAGAAGAAAAGTCTCGTAGAGACAAACTAACATTCGGATGTATTTCATAGAAGAAACGAAAGAATCTAAAATCAAAGGAAGTCAAACTGCAGAATTTGAAAAAGTCAACTAAACGTTTACTAGACATAAATGGAGAACATAATACGAAACAAAACCAAATAGAGAAAGAATGAAGTCTGTAAAAAAAAATTATCCCCCCCCCAGTCCCAAATTCTTTTGTTGTTGTGAATTTATTATTTATGTGTCGGCTTGGTGGGGAGAGCAGACATGGCTAATCAAGCAAGCACTCAGCCACCTCTGTACTGTCACGTCAGGACTCTCCGTGTAGGGAGGTGGGGGGGAACAAGAACGGTTGTACGGGAGTGTTCCCAGTATCACACACTTAATAGATCATCTTTACTCGTGTGTGCTCATCTGCAGCACATAACTAGAACACACGCCAAACACACACACATCGCCGACACACATCACACACACTTAAGCCTTTATGTCAGGGGTGGTCAACCTTTTGATTCCAAGTGCCAATAGTTTTCAGTTCTATTTCAGAGGCGCCACACACACACTTCCACAACCTCTTATACCTTTGAAATATTGTAATGTGGAAATACTTGGCCCAGCAATACATGTGTATAATCACTGCCCAGCAATACATAATGGGTATAATCACTGCCCAGCAATACATAATGTGTATAATCACTGCCCAGCAATACATAATGGGTATAATCACTGCCCAGCAATACATAATGTGTATAATCACTGCCCAGCAATACATAATGTGCAGCAATACATAATGTGTATAATCACTGCCCAGCAATACATAATGTGTATAATCACTGCCCAGCAATACATAATGTGTATAATCACTGCCCAGCAATACATAACTGTATAATCACTGCCCAGTTATACATAATCTGTATAATCACACACACACATATATATATATATATATATATATATATATATATATAAATTTATATATATATATATATATATATATAAAAATTTATATATATATATATATATATATATATAGATAGATAGATAGATAGATAGATAGATAGATAGATAGATAGATAGATAGATAGATAGATAGATAGATATAGTCACGTCTCGTATCCCTGCAACACTGAATTAAAGCACTTGGACCCTGATAGTCAAGAACTTATTTGCACCAGTTAAAATCCAAATTTAATCCAATCAAGTTCTACTAGAAAATTTGAGAAAACTCCAACCATTCGGTCTGTGGAGAATACCTGTCCAATAACTTTTGTCCGACTTAGTGACATATGTCAACATAATCTGAAGATAATCCTCTTCATGATTTTTTTTTTTACGAAATGATTTTTTTTTCTTGGTTAAGAAAGAGAGAAATTGATTCAATTATGGCACACGAGAGCAAGAAACAGGCCAAAAAAAATTAGTTGAAACAAATCTTCAACTTTTATGTGCAAATAGTTGAGTACGTGTATTATGTACTTCCATTGTATTGTTGTTGAATAATTAGTTTTTCTAAATGAATGTTAACGAGTGTATCACGTGTGCAGCACAATGACTAACCGTTTAGACTTAAGTCAACAAATGTTAGATGTCTATTACAGTTAATACAGGTATGCACTTATTCCTGAATACAGGGAGGTTTAAACTGGGTAGCCTCGGTTTGTCATTCAAGCGTTATTTAACTCGACAACGCTTTAAAAGGAATATACTGAGTAGAAAAGTCGAACACTTGAAGACCCACGGTGGAATCGATGTAGCCGAAATAATATATACATGTATAAACAACTATTTTTGTCTCATTATTTATCAAATGTTCCACTGGAAATAGTTAGTTCTTTTTTTTTACTCTTATTTTGTTGTCATTGTCAGTTCATTACACTTGTCAGCACAGTCAGGCACCTCAAGCACTTTCACGCACCGGCGTCTTCGATTAATCTCAATCAAAGTTTGACTATTACGTGCGTTAAAAGGATGAAGTCACGTGACTACAGTAGATGTGAACGTCATTTCCGTTCAGACTCAGTGATGCGAAACATTGAGAGAAATTGTGTTCACTGTCTCACCAGACTCTCACTAATGTTTGTCTCACCAGACTCTCACTAATGTTTTGGTTTTCAATAATAAAACCGTTCAGCCAGAGAGTACTAGGTCAAAGTATCAGCCTTGACCTCTTGGATCTCTCTACGCACTAAGATCGAGAGTTCAAACTAAAGAGGACACATTGATTTCATAACTAGTCCAAGAAGATATTTAATTGTTTCCGCAGCAGAGAACATTTTGAATTTCCAAGACGTCACTGATTCTACGCAACTCTAATGGCTACCCTTAACCTGGCATTAGTTGGGGAAAGTAAAGACGGTTGGTCATTGTGCTGGCATCATGGCACCCTAGTTAACTGTCGGTCATAAATCAGATGACTTTCACATCATCTGCCCAATAGTCGCATGGAGAAACAGTGACATTCAACTTAGCACCCCTGACCATCGTTGTTATGAAAATTATATTCTGTATCGGTTGTCGTTCTTATGTTTACATGTGCTTGTAACTCTTCCGTGATAATGTGTTCACGAAACGTGTGTTGTGTAGTCATTCAGTGTATTAAAGCCATACTATACAGACATGGTTCTTGACTTTCTTATCTTTATGTTCATAACAATTTAATACACTGAATCCAAAACTGTGAAGTTGTTAGAATTTCGAAGTGGATAGGATATTTCGCCCAGAGAAGTTTGACATCGAGCCCACAGCACCTCAAGCAGCAGAGCATTGGCAGCACTGGTATGAAACGTTTAAAAATTTTATATCGGTAGTATCAGTAGACAATCTTGATACTAAGAAACTACTGATAAACTATATCTCTCCTGCTGTATATCAAATGATACTTGATAAAGAGACATTTGATAAAGCTATCCAGACTCTAAATGGCATCTACATTCAAGCAAAGAATGAGGTGTTTACTAGGCACAGGTTAGCTACTTGCAAACAAGAACAATGTCAAGCTTGTGCAGAACTAAAGCCCCGTTTTTTTCGACAGCCGACCGGAGAACTGATTAAAGCAACTCATCCTTTTGAGAGAATTAGTATGGATTTCAAGGGACCTCTCCCTACTGTTTCAAGAAATAGATATCTACTTACCATTATAGATGAATTCTCTAGATTCCCATTTGCATTGGCATGTCCCGATATGTCTTCCTCTACTGCTGTTAAATGTCTCAATGAACTATTCGCTCTATTTGGATTTCCAGCGTACGTCCACACTGACAGGGAAACTTCGTTTATGTCTACAGAGGTGCAGCATTTCCTCCACGAGAGAGGAATTGCAACCAGTAGAACGACCCCTTACAGCCCAAGAGGAAACGGACAAATAGAGAAACTTAACGGGACTTTATGGAAAGCCATCACCTTGGCTCTACATTCTAAGGAATTGGACATAGCTAAATGGGAACTAGTACTAAATGATGCTCTGCAATCCATCCGGTCATTACTATGCACTGCAACTAACAGGACACCACATGAACGACTTCTTGGGTTCAACCGAAGAAGTGGTTCCGGGACATCCCTGCCAACATGCCAGTCCTGGTCCTGTCCTGCTGAAGAAGAACGTTAGATCATCTAAATATGATCCCATAACAGAGGAAGTTGATTTGGTAACATGCAACCCTCAGTACGCTGTTATCCGAACACCAAACGGCCGAGAGGAAACTGTCTCATTACGAATGTTAGCCACTAGGGAGGAACAAAAAGTTATATAAAATGAGAATCAGAGTGGAACAGAGCTTGATATTGGCTGCCCCATCCAAAGCTCACCTCCCAGGAATCAACCTACTGATTCTATTATGCCTGATGAAACCATTAGCACCACCGAAGACATAGCCAGACCGTCTGAAACTCAAGCAGATGAAACTACACATACATACAATCTTAGAGTAAGGAGAACTAGGCCCAACTACAAAGTGTAAAAGCTCATCAGCTTACTAGGGCTCTTACTTTGACATTCAGTTTTGTCTCCAAAATGACATTTGTTTATTTTACTACTTTCATTTGGTTTTGTTGACTTGACTTTAATGTGATATTTGATCTATCATGATATATTTTAATAAGCTATTTGATTTACCATGTTATATCAACATGTTACATTATGTCATGCTATTCTACATTGTTTGTTTACTTGAATCTCTATTATTATTCTGCACTTCATTCTTTCATTGTTTATAATACTAGATAGCATTATTTGAACCGGGGGTGAATGTTATGAAAATTATATTCTGTATCGGTTATCGTTCTTATGTTTACATGTGCTTGTCACTCGTCCGTAAGAATGTGTTCACGAAACGTGTGTTGTGTAGTCATTCAGTGTATTAAAGCCATACTATACAGACATGGTTCTTGACTCTCTTATCTTTATGTTCATAACAATCGTTTAGTGTGAAAATCCACAATATGTATTATATCAAGTCAACACACACTCACGTGCGTATTATATCATGTCAACACACACTCACGTGCGTATTATATCATGTCAACACACACAACATACATGTATTATATCAAATCGACACACACACATATTATATCAAGTCAACACGTACGCACAGACACATACATGTATTATATCGTCAATACACATGTGTATTATATGAATTCAACACACACACATATATTATATCAAATCATCACACACACACATATACTATTTCAAGCCATCACACACACACACACATGTACTATATCAAGTCAACACACACACACACTCATGTATTATATCAAGTCATCACACACACACACCCATATTTATTACATCGAATTAACATACACACACATATTTAATATATCCAATCAGCACACACACACACACACATATTATATCAAGTGAACACGCACACACACACACATACATGTATTATATCAAGTCTACGTATGACATAATTAAATAAATGCTCGCTCTTTGTCAACATTTTTTTAATTATTATTATTCAGCCTGAAAGTGAGTAATTCTTATAAGATGCCAAGAAGATGTCATTCAAGTTGTCATTAACACCATCCTACGCTTATTTGACATTGTAACACACTCGCATTAGTCATGACAGAACGAGACTAAGAAATGCCCAACATGTAACAAGATTAGTGGGAGATTTATTTAGTATCTAGTGACAAGAGTGCAAGTAGTAACCACTCAGGGGAGATCAACGTGTTTGTTTCATTCTATAGTCTACTCTATACCATAAAGCTGCTTGATCTAACAACAGTTGAGTTCGAAGTTCTTCATACGACAGCCTCGCTGGACTAGTCTAGATCTATCAAAAATGTAATTACATGACTTATCCAAACTAATTGATACACTTAATATAAGTTTAAGTTTTTATACTTTTGTCTGCTGCACCAAGATCTGTCAACCTTCTTTCACCATTCTACTGTCATTTGTTTTTGATAGAATTTTATTCTGATGTTCTTTCTAAAAATATTGAACCATGCCTTTTTACCTGCCTGGTTAGACCACTTTGGATGGCCGATTTTGCGTTTGTGTTTCCACACAAACTGTCTTTGTAATCTTGTTTGGAATAAGAAATTGTTACTTTTGGTATAGAAAGTTAGGAGAATGCAAGCTCTTTTTATATAACACAAAATTAATTAAATTAAATGGGGTCAAATCAACGTTAGTATTGTTAATTAGAAGAGAAAGAGTTAAAGAAACTACTGTGTCACAAGACTTGAGCTCCTGGTCGTTGTGGGTACGATAAAAACATTTTCATAAGTCCCAGAAATTTCTCCTAAGGACAGATCACGCAGCAATACAATGGCAGCTTACGTTTAGGAGTACGTAACAGAACAACTTGGACACTCGAGAAGGTTCATGCAGTTGCACGAAGTAAGATAAAAGACAGTAGTTCCCTTATGGAGACCAGGAGTTATTTTTACTTGGGTTTTAGAACATCATCTCATTTGACTGTACAGCCCAAAGAGAGACAAGTGAAGAGTATGAACATCTCTTTCTGTTACCTTCATCACAAAGTTGTATCTAATTTTGGTCGGGAACTAAATCTGAATGGCCGAATCACAAGGTTCACAGGGCTCACAGAAATCACTCTTTATGGAACAATAGCTGGAAACAGTAGAGGCGAACAGAGAGAGAGAGATGGAAGGACAACATCAAAGAATGACAGTCCTGTCATTGAAAGAGATTCCAATACAAAAGACTAAGAGAGGAATGGAGAATGGCTGTTCATTGATCATTAATAGTGCCCCGATGGTTCAACAGATAGATTAACATAAAGTTGCTTAATATCAATTGGTTAAAAAATATTTTGTAGCATTTTGTCTTTCATTTTTTGACACAAATTTTAAAACTTTATTTGAAAACTAAAATAGTAACTTCAATTTTGCTTATACATTAAATTCAATTTTTCCTTACATTGTATTTTGAATAGAAGTTAATTATATCGAGAAAGAGATGAAAAATCTCACCTTAGTTCAGTAATTAGTTAGATTTTGATGAGGGAAAAATAATTGTTCTATATGTACACAGATGTAGTTACGAGGTACACGCTGTGTTTCATAAGATAACATTAGAACTTTAGGATATTTGTTTTGTCCTTCGCATGCCCCCCTCCACGTGTTAGGAATGGCGAAACGGCATCAATTACCAGTTGTCATTGTCATGACAGGATGTTCAATGTTCCACTAGTACTTCATCACATTTCAATGTTCTATAAGACAACACATTCAGTTAGGAGTTCAAAGATTATCACCAACTTTTTTGTATTTCTACATTTAATGATAAAATTATTGCATAATTAAGAAGCTCCAATATTAAACTGGTACAAAGTGTCTGGCATCTGAAGGGCCCGAACTGACTCCTCTCCCCCATTGTTGCTGTCATCAAGTCAATGAAACATATGAGCAATAACTTGATCTGTCTAGATCGTGACTGCGTTAGTAGTTGCTAGTATTTAGGTCAACAGTCCCTATTTGTGTGTGAGCCCCACACGTACTTAAAGCATTAATTAGGACTTAATTTGGTGCTCAGAGGTCAGAATGTGACAAGTCCTGATAGATGTGGCTTGGGCTATTTTCTATAGACGTGACTCTTTATTTGTGTGTGTGTGTTAGTGTGACGTGTGTGCTCTTGATGTTAATGTAAAACAATTGTTGATTTAAAATAACAAACTTTATTTCTTCTGTTACTCTGTCAAAATTTCCTAGATGTTTCCTTCAAAGTAAGCCAATAGAAGCGGAAGCTATAGCACATAACTCAGATGAGATGGCATGACTTGACCTTAGTCTTACAGTAACTAGATACCGCACTTTCTCCCCTAAAAGTCTTACGTTTGTAAGCTCGGGGTTTGAAATGACTCTAAAATGTGTCAGAATCTGCTCTTAGAAGAGTCATTGTATTAGTCACGATCAAATAGAAAGCTGAACTTCAGAAACAAATGCTTACAAGTTCACGAATAGATTTCTGTTTCCGAGTTCTGCCTTACAATGATTGAGAAGATCGAGAATATGCCAATCTGTACTCTATTCATTAACTGATATAACACATTCATTGTATGACATAACACATTCATTGTATGACATAACACATTCATTGACTGATATAACACATTCTTTGACTGATATAAGAAATTCATTGGCTGCCATAACACATTCATTGACTGATAAAAGAAATTCATATACGGTCGTTATGTATTCATTGGGTGACATACGAAATGCATTGACTGACATAAGTCATTCATTTCAAGTCATCATATGTACACTTTATTGATTGCTATTACCCATTGATTTTGAGAATGACATAAGAAATTCATTCTGTCAAAACACATTTATGGACTGACATAAGATATTAAATGTCATGTTTGTAATCGGTACTAATGAACCAATAATCAGTGACAAATGAATCAATCATTGGGATTAATTAATCACTGAGATCACCTCCATAAACTGTTCTGTTGTTATAGTCTCAATGTTTGTCCGTGTTGTCATAGAATCAAAAAGCCGTGACGTCATTTAACTTCCTTTCTTTCTATTTGGACCAGAAAGAGGCCGGGAACAAAAGATTTTCATTTGAATTGTTAGTAACATGAATCTATTTTTGTAAACTGTCTTTTTTTATTTCTTTATGCCTTTTTCTGTATTATTTTATTTTAAAGATTTAAGGTTGGCATTGAGGATACTTTTATAATAAACTGGAAGTCGAGTTAAACGAGTTAATTGTATTGTACACAGGTGAGTGAGAGAGAGAGAGAGAGATCCATGATTTATGCGTATACCTAACCTGTATCATAAGCGCAATTGTATATAACCAAATGTATTTGTGGGGGCGTGGAAAAGCGCATGACTTCCGAACCGGGAGGTCCCGGGTTCAAATCTCGTGAAAGACTGAGATTTTTTTTTTATTTCGGCATTTTTAGGACGCCTTGAGTGCACCATACATGACTTTAGTTTGGAAGGAAAAGTTAATTAAGGCGCTTCTTCGTTGTGCTGGCTCCATGATACCCGCGTTAACCATAGAAACAGATCACCTTTATATCATGTGCCTTATAAGTTCACCTTTATATCATGTGCCCTATAAGATAACCTTTATATCATGTGCCCTATAAGATAACCTTTATATCATGTGCCCTATAAGATCACCTTTATATCATGTGCCCTATAAGATCACCTTTATATCATGTGCCCTATAGATGGAAAGGTCTGGAAGGGAGTACTTAGTACTTTCAAAAGTGTTTAGGGTAATTCGACCCCAGGTTGTTACATAAAAACACCTGGTGTTGAAGTTCAATAACTGTTTAATACGGACAGTCTAGTTGTAGGCATTGAAAACAATTATATTTGACGTGAAAATAAATAACTTAGAAGAATTTAGGACTCCCAGTGAGGAGAAATAAAAACGAGCCTGTTTATATCTGGACATTTTGGCTGCATTTTGTGTATTGACCCGCTTCGCATACCTGGCCAGCTGGCTGTTACGTTGACAATGGCAGTGGGGAGCGGGTGTTGACAATAGCCCTGGGTGTCTGTACATTGGGAGAATATGATGAGTGGCCATGAATAGATGAATGGTTTATCGATAGATACATTTACCTTGAGGATGGTGAGGGTCAGGGGACATGCTCTGAGTCATCCCCCTATAACTGTACGGATATACGAATGTTCAATTCATATGTTCTAGTTTCTGCCTTGTATTTTGTTTGGGATAATATATAAAGTCTAAAGCTTTGATTTATTATATCAAATATTATCTAGTGTAGTTTTAACTATAATGTTTGAAATCGACAATATAGCTTGCATCAAGGGCAGACTTTAGAATGTCCAACATGAAAAAGATGATTTATGGTGGCCCAACGTACAAACAGACTAAGAGATACCTGAATGAGATACTAAGGGACACAATTCAAGATTCCACCCAAAGTATTTGAATTTTGTTATTACAATATCTCTATCAAGTCACACATTCGGAGTGGGCAAAACTTAGACAAAATCTTCAGGGTGGACATGGTTCTCAAAAACAGTTCTAACGATTCTCCTAGAAATTTGACAGAATATATTGTTTTGGCCACACTGGTAAAACTCTAGTTTGACCGTTATAATTTTTCAAAGTATAAAAAGAAATAAATTTCCGCATGTAGGCTTTAAATTTGAAGAGTTTATTAATAAATGTTCAGGAACATTTTGCGTACCATATAAAGATCTAAAGTCTAATAATTCGCTTAACCAGGATTTTTTTTCTAGTAATTAAGAGTAAAATATTCGTTCTTAAGAAACAGTCATCAGGAATTTTTTTTTTTAAGTATTTTTTTTTTATTTTAAGAGTTATTAAATAATTAGTACTTTCTGGGCAGATCACAGCCACAGACCTATATATCTTATACCTTGACCGGAAAACAAAGTCAAATTCGTATCCAATCGTTATCGTACGGAACTCTTTTTCCAGCTCTTCGCTCTGAATCTTTGAAAATCGCTCTTCTGTCTTCGAAAAGTAATACTTTTTAATAATTTTAAAATCTTAGTTATAATGCAATCCAATTTTGAGGATTTTAACTAGAATGGGCTCTTATCTCAGAATATCTGAATATTAAGCACAGACCTATATATTCTAGAAAATCTAGGATATAAAGCCATTTCCTTTTAGTTTCCATTCAGACAATCTTGGATCTAAATAATTTAAGCCTGTTAATCTTAATCATCTTATGATTTTAGAGTGTACATTTAAATATATTGATTACCTAGATTTTTATTGATATAGATTATGGATCTAATAATTGCAAAATAATAATTTAGATCCTGTAAATTAGGCCTATATGTTACATAAGTTAGGTTTGAAAAAAAACTTAACTGCTTATAACTACTTTACAAAACAACACCTTTGTTTCAGCTTTTTTGAAGTTGTTGGGGGTTTTTTTACGACCTATTTGTGCAGTGTTAAGATAGGTCTGTGTCACCAACTTTAGCGCTTTATGTTTATTTGAGGCAGCTGAATCAAAAAGTCTGACTGGACAAAAAACTGTGTCGGTCATGGAGGTTTTTAATTAACAACTCAAAATCTAATCAGCATTAAGTTTTTTTTCCGGCTATCAGTCCTGTAGATGGTTAAGATTTTAATATGTAAATACTCAGGGGAGCGATGACTGAATAACTGAAGACGCCATGACACTGTTTTATTGCCTTTAGAGCAGCTCATTACAACAAGCTAATCTTAAGTTTCTCTCGTGCGGCTTAGCACGCCTGGACACTATCCAGCATCTAATTACGCGCGCCCGCCCTGGTGTAAGGCCAGCGGCTTAATTGTCCGTAAATCTTAACCCGAGTTTGCGGTGATTAACTTCGTTGGGCGCGTCACGTGACGTCACGCGCGAACACGGGATTGGTCGACTGCTCACGAAGGGCAATCACTCCTCTTGTTCAATGTTGCCACGAGGTAGATGCGTTTTTTTTTCATAAGTTGTTCTGTCCCTACGCAAGTGTTACTGTTGGCACAATTATTACCTTACCCGTCGTCTTTTGAGACAACCTTCCCATTAAAAGTAAGGTAAGAATAACGAGATTGAGAATGGGATTAAGTCACTTAATCAAGTAACTTCTGCTTGTTCTATCCATATCTTTGTGCATTCTGTGGCGTAAGACAGTCGAGAGGGGTCGAGTCGTCCTGCTTGTACTGCTCCACGCTATCATGAATGGGAGTCATTCGCCACATTCGGATATTCATTGTAAATCAGTTTTTTGCATGATACCGTTTGCATCTTTTCATATTGTTTACTAGATTCGTATATAGGGTGGGGGAGGGAGGGGGGAGAATTTGAACATGCCCCCCCCCCCGGGCCCCCACTTGAGGGGAGTCCCCTAATGAATGTTTTTTTAACATTAAATATTAAACAAAATGCAGGGACCCCAAAGAGGTCAAGCCCCCAGGGCCCCCAAATGATGGCAAATTTCTTGCTACGCCACTGTATATTATTGTATTATTATAGTTGGAAGGGGCTACAATACGTAAGAAAATGTTGAAACCTAAGAAAGAATAACCTTATACTAATAGGTCAACGTTCATTTTGCTTATATTACACACTTAACGACAAATCAAATATTAGCAACATCTTAAATGAGTGCTAGAACAAGACTGGCTAGCGCGCTGATAGAATGCTACAGTTTTATTCTGTCGTATAAATTATTTGATAAAGACAGAAGTTTCTATTAAAAAAAAGAAACTATTCTATCGTGGATCGAACTCTAAGCATATCAAACTTAGCCCACCTTCGCATGCACGCAACATCCCAATACGTTGCCCATATTTCACGCAACAAACTTGATCATATAATGCCAGCACCAAACAAACAAAAATGAAAATAAAACGAACTCTCCCCTCCCCCAGTTGCATTGTCATTGTTATTTCTAGTATAGTTAGAATGAGATTGGGGGGGGAGGCCAGATGTTTGGTGGCGGCACTAGCTTCCTATCAAAACTAATTGTATTTGACTTTCCCAATTGTTTGATTTATGAATCGTTGAGTCATTCCCTGAGACAAAAAAGCGAACAGTAGAAACAAAAAATGAGAACTGGCTGAAACCAGATGTCTATGTAACCACAACACAATGGCGTTCAACAGACACATTAATTGGTGGACAATGTCAGTCATGGTGGTCTGAAACTACAGCAACAAGTCAAGAACTGTAACAACAGTCTAGAACTATAAGAACAACAGTCCAGAACTATAAGAACAACAGTCTAGAACTACATGAGTAGCAAATAAAATAATTGTAAGACAATATGGAAAGATGGAGGGGCTCTGAACTGAGTGATGCTCATAAGATTAAAGCATAGTGTGCCTCTGAATTGATACGATTAAAAGATGGAGGGGCTCTGAACTGATAAGATTAAAAGATGGAGGGGCTCTAAACTGAGTGATGATCGTAAGAGTGGAGATCCTGGGAACTAGTCTAATAGTTCACTCCAACATTGGCTCCAGTTTAGTCGTGTTGGTTGTGCACCCAAAGACAGCAGATAGCTAGATGCCTCCTACACTCACAGGTCCACAAAAGACAGCAGATAGCTAGATGCCTCCTACACTCACAGGTCCACAAAAGACAGCAGATAGCTAGATGCCTCCTACACTCACAGATCCACAAAAGACAGCAGATAGCTAGATGCCTCCTACACTCACAGGTCCACAAAAGACAGAAGACCATAGCCCACAGTGCATGATAAAGTAGCATAGAGACGCGATTTACAAGTAAAAAAAAGCTTTGACCAGATTTTATAAATAATTTCCTTAATTTCGGACTGTCCGAGTTAATCTTTAGTACCTGCATCCCACACCCACTCACTATGGACATACAAGCTGCCCCTATAGACATACAAACTGTCACTATAGACATACAAGCTGTCACTATGGACATACAAGCTGTCACTATGGCCATACAAGCTGTCACTATGGACATACAAGCTGTCCCTATAGACATACAAACTGTCACTATGGACATACAAGCTGTCACTATAGACATACAAGCTGTCCCTATAGACATACAAACTGTCACTATGGACATAAAAGCTGTCCCTATAGACATAGAAACTGTCACTATAGACATACAAGCTGTCCCTATGGACATACAAGCTGTCACTATAGACATACAAGCTGTCACTATAGACATACAAACTGTTACTATGGACATACAAGCTGTCCCTATAGACATACAAACTGTCACTATGGACATACAAGCTGTCCCTATGGACACACAAGCTGTCACTATGGACATACAAGCTGTCACAATGGACATACAAGCTGTCCCTATAGACATACAAGCTGTCCCTATAGACATACAAGCTGTCACTATGGACATACAGGCTGTCCCTATAGACATACAAGCTGTCACTATAGACATACAAGCTGTCACTATGGACATACAAACTGTCAGCATAAACGAAGCAATGGCTCTCATTTTTTCAAAAGTTGGTATGGTAGGACGGCTTGAGATCCTTGTCATCAAGTGAACACATCCTGTCATCAAATGACAAAGTCCACGAACAAAGAACGTTTTAAGATTACTTGCTTGACATCACCACTGTAGCACTGGCTACATAGCACACGGCTAAAACATTTTATTTTGGTGTCCGTAATTAAATCATATTTTTCTTTCAACTCGTCAGCAATTCGTTGTTGACGACCCTTTATATTTTGTCAGGGACACACATTCATGTACAAGGAAGGTTTCGCTGTTGGTTAGAGACACACAACACCACACACACACACATATACATACACACACACATATACATACACACACACACACATATACATACATATATATATAAATATATATATATATATATATATATATATATAATCTTTTATTTCATACTGTAATCTATAAATCTCTAACACGTTCGTAGTGTATTATTGTGTTTGGAAGAGATACATTAACACGCTATTATATCTTTATCTACAGGAAGTTTCGTACTTTGCAGTATCAGTAACAACCAAATAGTCATCTTGTTATGGCATTTGGCATTCATTTCATGTGGATGATGGGGGGGGGGGGGTCAGGGGGGAGATAATTTACCGTGGTTTTGTTCTACAACAGTGAGTTCTCTCCTCTTGCAGAGTAGTTCCAATATTGTCTGAATTCAGCGATACGTGAAACGAGTCTGTTCTATAGAGTTTCATCATAACTCTGAGCAATGGGGGGGGGGGAAATGCATGTACCACGTGATTTATCTCAAAACAAACGAAATAAATATCCTTGTGACTCTATGGACTTGGGTGCAGTATCTGGTATCTAGAACAACCCACATGAAACATTAGTCATAGTAGGACGTAGGGAGAAAAGTTGACTAGCAATGGACATTGTGGCATTCTTTCGCTATTTTGACTATTGCTAAAAGCAGGTCATGTGATGTATGCTGTATTCGTCTTAACGCTGTTTTTGCACCCTACCATCCCATGCCTTCATGTCGAAGGTTTGGGCTATCACGTGACATTCTTATTTCTGAAGAAATTTCCGAAATATTTAAAAGAAACATAATTCGAACATTTTGACAGTTATAAAACTCATTAGTTAAGCGGCTAAATATTTATGGTCAGTGTGTGGATCGGTGTTTCTCAAACTGTGGGTTGCAAACTCCATAGAGGAGAACTACTTGCTGACAAGAGTGCACTCAGGCATTCTTTGTGTTTTTGTTTATCTCTCTAACCAACAAAAAACAACTTTCTGAATTGAATTGAAGTTTTACTTAAGTAAAACCTTCATTAATAATGTTTAAAAATGTGTTCGTCCCTTTGGCTGCCATCATGATGTTTTCCTAACAGGCGTCTGCGTCAAGATGGAGTCACATTTTAATGATGACATTTCATTACGTTTTCGCTACTGTAATGTCTCAATAGTAAGACGCGTCGATGTTTGGGACTAATCGGGGATTTTCTTAGTGACGCGAAAGTACTTTAAAAACCTAGAACAGAAGTAACTTGTAGACAGACTAACGGACGAGAGACCTCTTGTAGTAACGCTTAGGAGAGGACGTGTAGACTATACCCTTGTTGTTTGAAGAAATATATTTCTAAAGAGGCCATATTACTTCATTTATATTAACCTGTTGTGAGAGTGTATAACTCGCGACTACAAACAGCAACATCTCGAGTCGCAATACACAATAAACCGTCTCAACAGAAATATATAAGACTTTTCATCAGCACAACTGCGGTTCTAAATTTGTATTCTTCTTTCTTACCGAGAACGGTCAAATGTTTCATCATTCTGTTGACGTTTTGAGCGAGAACGGTCAAATGTTTCATCATGCTGTTGACGTTTTGAGCGAGAAGGAAACAGGCCCGTTACAAAACGTCGTGTTACACAAAATGACGATGTTACCTTGATCGGGCCGATTATGAAAGTGCACGCTCTACTGCCTCGAAAGTCTGTCACACTTCAGCATCGACCCATCCCAACCATTGCTGACTTATTTTGTTTAGCGTAATTCATTGTTTAAGAGAAGCTATGCGTTGTATGAGACATGAGTTACTGACGCTCCGAATGCAGGAAAATCTATGTCACTGGACCACACAAGATGGAGAGTTTAAAGCACTATCAGCGGACCACACAAGAAGAAGAATTTAATACATTCCCCAGACCATGGTTGGTCGATGAAGGAGGACTTGGGCGAACTTCAATTTTGTAAGTGAAGGTAGCGTACTAGATAAAGTTTAAGAACCACTGGCGTTGATCTATTCATGGTTTATGAACAAGCGCAACTCGTCCTTTGTTGTGAGGTCAATGTGAAAGTTCAAACAAACGAGCCATGATTGCGGAAAATTCTTCAAATTTGTTTCTATTTCAGGTTTTTCTAGCCTTTCGAAATCTTGTCGCTTCCATGAATCCAAACAACATTGACAGTGAAACGTAAATTATTAGCCGACAAAAAGGTTTAGGGCTGCCAATGAAACAATTCATGTTCGAACACAAATCAACATTTCTGGTTGAGTCAACACAGCTGCCAACTATTGCAAATACTTCTACATCATTAGTTAGTGACTTATTTGATTTTCTTGGTGGTATTGGTTTCTTTCACCGATACCATTCAGAGCCTATGGAATATTTCCTCAGGAAATAAACAGCACAACACTTCCCATTCATTGCACCCGTGGGCCAATTACTTTGTTGATGGCCTCGCAAGTGTCAAAGTATCCTGTACAGTGCAACGTTTGCTGCTAGAATGTGTCGTCACTGAAGGCAATGCAAGTAATTGTTTGTTTGTTGACTCAGGAAGTTCAATACGAAAATGGCGGCTCTATTTGAAGACAGTTTCATTAAAAAGCACAGAGGTCGATACATCGCGTGTTTCGTAAACAGTCAGACCGGTAAATAACAAAAGTCGACATTGTTCGCCGTCTCTGACGGATCTCGTCTTGGGAGCTCTGAAATCTATAAACCCTACATCTGTTGAAATTTCAAAAGCAATGGAATAGAGAGAATGTGTGAAATAGCTTTTAAAAAAACGCGTAGTTGGCAGGAGGTGTAGAGAGGAGTGTAACCCTACGTTGCGAAAGTCATTCTTGCAAAGGGAAATAACAAACAGGAAGAAATTTTCTTTCTTACAATGTTAGATAACCATAATATAACTGATTGAATCATTAATATATGTCTCAGATATTTTTATTCTGTTAGATGTAAGCCACCATGCCGTTTTAAAAAAAAGACTATGCCTTAGGACAAAAGAAAAATCTTACTCTGGAATAAATGTAACCTAACACAACTACACCAAGCTGCATTAAACTTTCAACAAACATTCTTATTAGAAAAAGACATTAACCAACCAGTCGATGACCTCTGGAATTTCATTAAAAACCATCTTAAAAGCATTATAGAAAATCAAATACCAACTGCATACACATTAAACAAAATAAATAAATGCTGGTTTAATAATAGACTAAAGAAGCTTTGTAAACAGAAGGAAAACCTATATAGAAAATTTAAAGAAACTAATGCAGAAAGAGTTTACAAAAAGTATATAAAAATTAAACACTTAACCCAAAAAGTAAGCAGACAGCTGCAGAGTGAATACATAAACAATGTAATATCTAAAGACAACAACAAAAACCTATGGTCATACATTAAGTCTAAGAAAATGGAAACAACAGGCGTAGCGCCATTAAAAGATGAACATAACATAATACATAATGATAATGAAACTAAAGCAAACATTCTAAACAAATACTTTGCATCAGCATTCTCAGCCCCAGGAGACAAAGACATATTACTGAATTTGAACCAAGTAGACAACATAGAAGATATAGTAGTACAAGAAAATGGAATTCAAAAACTATTAGCCAACACCAAACCAAATAAAGCTTCTGGACCTGATGGTATTCCAGCTAGATTACTCAAAGAACTAAGTAATGAGCTAGCCCCAGTGTTCAAAATACTCTTTCAGGCTTCACTTAACCAGGGCAGAGTACCAAAGGACTGGAAAGAAGCTAATGTCACCCCCCCCTATTTAAAAAAGGAGAAAAATCTGACCCAGGAAACTACAGAGCAGTATCACTTACCAGCATCACATGTAAAATCCTAGAACACATAATATGTAGCAACATCATAAACCACTTAGACAAACATAATGTCCTCACACCATACCAACATGGCTTTAGGAAATATAGATCATGTGAAACACAACTAATAGGACTAATTGATGATTTTTCAAAAGGTTTAGATAATAGTGAACAAATAGATGCTATCTTACTAGATTTTTCTAAGGCTTTTGACAAAGTTCACCACCATAGTTTGCTTAAAAAATTAAAATATTTCGGCATTAATGGTCCACTGCATCAGTGGATTAAAGACTTTCTGATAGGGAGAGAACAAACTGTAATAATAAATGGCTCTAAATCAACACCGATAACAGTAAACTCAGGTGTACCTCAAGGAACAGTCTTGGGTCCACTACTATTTTTAATTTACATAAATGATTTACCAAATTGCATTAGTTCAGGAACAAAAGTCAGATTATTTGCAGACGATTGCATAATATATAGAACAATAAAAACAACACAAGACACAGATATTTTACAAAGAGAATTAGATGAATTACAGAAATGGGAATCAAATTGGAGCATGTCTTTCCACCCAGAAAAATGTCAGTTGTTAAGAGTAACAAAAAAACTAAAACAAATTAATTCCACTTATCTTATTCATGGCAAACCAGTAACACAGACTAAAAACGCAAAATACCTAGGTGTTATAATAAATGAAAAACTGTCATGGAATCCACATATTGATGAAACTACAAAAAAATCAAACAAAGCATTAGGATTTATTAAAAGAAATTTCTATAAATCAAATAAGAACATAAAACTAAAATGTTATTTAACCTTGGTTAGGCCAATAATAGAATATGCATCCTCTGTTTGGGACCCCTCAACTCAAGAAAACATTAAGAAACTAGAACAGACACAAAATATAGCAGTGCGATTCATAACAAACGAATATTCACATTTGACTAGAGTAACACCTTTAGTAAAATCACTAAATTTAGAAAGCCTTCAGGACAGAAGGCTCAAAAGTAAAGTAGCAATCATACATAAAACACTGAACCATAATCTTCAAATACAAAAACAAAATTTAATAAAATACTCTGAAAGACACAAAGATAAAGGCACATTCCTCGTCCCATATGCTAGGACAAATTTGTACAAATACTCCTTCTTCCCTAGTGCTATTAGAGCATGGAATGGGTTGCCTGAGCTAGCCAGGAAAACCAGTGACTTGGCAGAATTTAAGTCATTGGTTAATATGCATGACTAAATGCATGACGCGTAGGACGTAATCATCTTCTTTTTTGAAGTAACGTCTGTATTATATAAGATAAGATAAGATTTGTGTTTTAATTAGTGTTTTTTTTTAATTATTTTTATTTGATCAATATTCAACAAGTTACATAATGACTTTTAGAGTTGCGCTATTAACAGGTCCAGCCCAACAGTAGTACTACCCAGAGTCTCACCCATCAGGGCCCCAACCATTTTGGGGAGCTGGAGAGCTAACACATTAAAAGCTACAAACATTATGCTTAAAAGGTCTCTGCAGGTATCTGATTGGTTGGCGCGCATTAGGCTAAGTCAAATTTTCTTTTTTTAATTTTTTTTTTAAATGTAAAATATTATTTTAAAATAAACTTAGGCTTAGACTTAGATCTCTTGAGCCGTTGAGCTCACCGGGCGCAAGCTGTCTTTTTAGAGATCAGTCCCTAGCAATGTCTGCAGCCTTTTCCCAGTCGGTTTCCACTGCTCTGTGGTCCTCCATATGCGGCGCCAAGTTATACGAGGACGTTCCTTGAATAGGCCTCCACGTGATTGCCATATATAAGATGTACGAAAGTCTTGATTTAAAAGGCTATCATTGGAATTATTGAATAATAAATGTATTGATTAAGCGAGAACTGAGTACATTTAAAGTTGCTGCAAGTCTATTGATAGACTATCCACACTTTACTCACATTTTGTTACGTCAATGTAATAGAGATCACATCTATATTCTAAATCTAAATCTAGAAGTAGATGTAGATCTAAACTAGACCTTGAGAGTTCCAAATCAGAGGCCTAGGTCTAGAGTCTTGTGTTAGATCTAGATGTCCATATAATTAGAATATCAATAAATAATCACTGACCTATGCATTGTTCGCTGGACGACTTGTTAACGCCGCACGTTCATGAAGCTGAAGGTGTCAAAATCACGAATTCGATACTCGGTTTGGAACAAATATTTGTTCATTAATTATTTTTAATATTCTATTCTATTCTAAATTGTATAATGGAAATATTGTCTTTAAAAAAAATGTTCTAATTGTTTTCTTGTTCTTTTAAAAATGATGGCCTGTTAAGTGCACTTTTAACTATGCTTTAGAAAGTATCTGCTAAAGGCTTCAACTTAGTTAAATCTTATTGTGACAATGACTATAAAGTAGGACCCTAGCTTGACGTATGCACTATGTCGGTTGTCTATGTGTGTTTCTCACTGCGTCTGTACTGTTTAGCTTCCACAAGTGTGCCATTTCTTTAAGTAAAAGAAGTGATTCAAAAAAAACGTTTTAAAAACAAAGCTTATCTGGGAAAAAGAACCGCAAAATCACTGCCACATTTCTCAATACTGCAAGGTTTAGCTCCATTTTTCGATATAAAAATAAATTAATTCATTACTACTATCAATTGAATAATTGTTTTTTTTCCCTCATTGATTCGCGTGTTTTCATCTACTATAAACAATTGTGCACAATTTTAAATTGGTCAGAGAATGGGAAGTGGGAGAAAATAAGTGTACACAATTTGTACGAGACAGACAAACAGCTTTAGTTAATATAAGCAAAAACTTTGTTGTAAAAAAAACTGAGATTTCTCGGATAACTGAAATCTGAGAATATTTAACCTATTTTTTGTTGTTGTTGTTGCTGTTAGCATCAACGCTAAGTATACATAGCAGTAGTGACACTAGTCAGTGAACTCTATCTATAGTCTCACCACTGCAAACACCAGGTCGATCTAAGTGTGGCTGGTTGTAGTTCTCTTGCTGGAGAGGAAATAACTTGGTCAATAGAATGTCAGACAAAGCCTGGATCCAAACCAGACATCTCAACCCCATATCTCAAGTTGATCAACTATTGAACCCATGATCCAACCCATGATCCAACCCATGATCCAACCCATGATCCAACCCATGATCCAACCCATGATCCAACCACTATAAAGGACAAATTCTTATTGAAATCAGACTTTTACCTTTTATATCACATCTTTTTCCCATCCCTATTTTCGGAAATAGTGTTTGTAGGAATTTTTTAATTCTTGTGTCCACTCGAAATAGCTCTTTTAGAGTTAAAATGGAATAACAAAATATTCCCCCCCCCCCACCCAGTCAGCAATGAAGGCCTGGGGGGGGGGGAAGCGCTGAAAGCTTCGTCAGCAAGGTCCAGGGCTGAGCCCCAGCGTTAATCGTTTTTCTACATTATGGGCTTCAGAAATTTGTTCTACTGGCGCCTGCAACACTCCTTTTGCTCAAAGTATGAAGAGAGTAGGTCATATAGGGTAAACGTAATAGGAAAGTAGGCCATATAGAGTAAAATTAAGAGGAGAAGGGGCAGGTATTCTGAGATACCGAAATGCATTTTCCTAGAGTACCCTTCTACAAAAATGGTTATTAAATTAAAAAGGAGGTAGCACTGACCTAAATCAAAATGCAGGGACCTTCAGGATACATATAGCGCACGTGAAGTTTGCAATGAACAAAATCATCGTATAATCCTCTACGTGCTAAGAAAGACGTCTTGTGATTGACCTTATTTTTTTTCATCACTCGAAAGTTGTCAACAGAACAATGTAGATCAGTCGTTAGAATTCAACAATGCAACCTTTCTGATACGAATCGAGAAGAATCGCGTTCAATGTTTTCTTCCTCAAACAGAACGAGTTGGTAGTTTTTGCAGACGTATCACACAAAAAAAGTTTAGAATTCTGAAATGTCTAATGGACCTCATTCACCAATCGTAAACAAACAACATTTTGCCACGTGGTTCTCTTTATCTTCTATACAAATTACGCAATCATTGATACCTAATTTTCATTGTTTTATAATATTATCACGTGGCTAAATGGTGTTTGTTTACGATTGGTGAATGAGGTCCATTCAGAAGATGAGAAGATGTCTCATGTTTAAAGTCTTCAAGCATTATAATATTTGTAATATTGCCCTTTTTACATAATACTACAACAAAAAAAAAAAAAAAGTGTCCCTCGAAAAAAAATGTAATGAATTTGCGCCCCACTTTTCATCACGTGCCTCAGATAGGGAAACGCTGATGTATCATGATAATTCAAAATGTTCCTTTTTAGGATTAGATGACTGCTTGGGAGTGGGTGAGGAGATGGAATGGGGACAATGAGCTGTCACAAGTACAAATCCTGTTATTGTATTACACTGTACACGGTAATGTATTAGCCTAAAGTGTGACTTGAGTTCTGATGTGTCCAACTTTGATCATGTATTGACCTAAAGTGTGACTTGAGTTCTGATGTGTCCAACTTTGATCATGTATTAGCCTAAAGTGTGACTTGAGTTCTGATGTGTCCAACTTTGATCATGTATTAGCCTAAAGTGTGACTTGAGTTCTGATGTGTCCAACTTTGATCATGTATTGACCTAAAGTGTGACTTGAGTTCTGATGTGTCCAACTTTGATCATGTATTGACCTAAAGTGTGACTTGAGTTCTGATGTGTCCAACTTTGATCATGTATTGACCTAAAGTGTGACTTGAGTTCTGATGTGTCCAACTTTGATCATGTATTGACCTAAAGTGTGACTTGAGTTCTGAGGTGTCCAACTTTGATCATGTATTGACCTAAAGTGTGACTTGAGTTCTGATGTGTCCAACTTTGATCATGTATTGACCTAAAGTGTGACTTGAGTTCTGATGTGTCCAACTTTGATCATGTATTGACCTAAAGTGTGACTTGAGTTCTGATGTGTCCAACTTTGATCATGTATTGACCTAAAGTGTGACTTGAGTTCTGATGTGTCCAACTTTGATCATGTATTGACCTAAAGTGTGACTTGAGTTCTGATGTGTCCAACTTTGATCATGTATTGGCCTAAAGTGTGACTTGAGTTCTGATGTGTCCAACTTTGATCATGTATTGGCCTAAAGTGTGACTTGAGTTCTGATGTGTCCAACTTTGATCATGTATTGACCTAAAGTGTGACTTGAGTTCTGATGGGTCCAACTTTGATCATGTATTGACCTAAAGTGTGACTTGAGTTCTGATGGGTCCAACTTTGATCAAGTATTGAACTAAAGTGTGACTTGAGTTCTGATGTGTCCAACTTTGATCAAGTATTGAACTAAAGTGTGACTTGAGTTCTGATGTGTCCAACTTTGATCATGTATTGACCTAAAGTGTGACTTGAGTTCTGATGTGTCCAACTTTGATCATGTATTGACCTAAAGTGTGACTTGAGTTCTGATGTGTCCAACTTTGATCATGTATTGACCTAAAGTGTGACTTGAGTTCTGATGTGTCCAACTTTGATCATGTATTGACCTAAAGTGTGACTTGAGTTCTGATGTGTCCAACTTTGATCATGTATTGACCTAAAGTGTGACTTGAGTTCTGAGGTGTCCAACTTTGATCATGTATTGACCTAAAGTGTGACTTGAGTTCTGAGGTGTCCAACTTTGATCATGTATTGACCTAAAGTGTGACTTGAGTTCTGATGTGTCCAACTTTGATCATGTATTGACCTAAAGTGTGACTTGAGTTCTGATGTGTCCAACTTTGATCATGTATTGACCTAAAGTGTGACTTGAGTTCTGATGTGTCCAACTTTGATCATGTATTGGCCTAAAGTGTGACTTGAGTTCTGATGTGTCCAACTTTGATCATGTATTGGCCTAAAGTGTGACTTGAGTTCTGATGTGTCCAACTTTGATCATGTATTGACCTAAAGTGTGACTTGAGTTCTGATGTGTCCAACTTTGATCATGTATTGACCTAAAGTGTGACTTGAGTTCTGATGTGTCCAACTTTGATCATGTATTGACCTAAAGTGTGACTTGAGTTCTGATGTGTCCAACTTTGATCATGTATTGGCCTAAAGTGTGACTTGAGTTCTGATGTGTCCAACTTTGATCATGTTTGCACAGAAATAAAAGGACTGAGAGTTTCAAAAACTTTTTCTCTGTAAGGGAGACAATCGCGGAAATGACAATCTGCGGAAGTTAAAAAAAGGTGGCTGGCGGAAAGAGTTGTTTCCCTTCAGTGCCACAGAGCCAGATCTCGAGTCCAATACAATGGCTTGATGACTCGCCCCATTTAATTCGTTCAATTTGCTGTTTCTCTTATCGGTTTCCCGCCATTTTTTTATCTGGTCAGCCGTTAGCTCGCACAAAGAGCAGACGTAACGAGTGGAGTTTACTTTCCTATAAGCTTCCGGTTCAGTTTGTCTTTTGAATGCATTATGAGTCGAGAGTCATATCCTACGAGGTATGAAGCTAATCTCAAACCTTTTGGTGAAAGGCTCAGTTTGTAAAAACGTCCCCATTTCCTGTCGCAATTTTTAAAATCTCATTTCAAATCCACTCAAGTGGCTAGCAGTCAAATAAATCTATAGACTGGTGAGTGTGCTGGATTGAAGAGCCTCGACATTGGAAGGCTGCATTTAAAGATATTAAAGATTTCGGATGGAATGTTTAAAGTTGTTTGACGGAGCGAATGAGATTAGAGAAAAACCAAGCAATAGAAATCGGAATACTTTTTAAAAACAAAGCTTATCTAATTTACTGCCGTTTACTGCTATGTAAAACACAATACATTAATTGGTACTAAATGATTATTTGACTGGTTAATTTTTTGATATATTCGTGTATTGTCATCTACTATGGATAATTATGCAAAATTTTAACTTGATCCGAGAATGAGAAGTGGGAGAAAAAACGAGTCGAAACGTAATATGGTGATTACATCCATATATACAGCCACATCTCTCATTAAGTAGCATTTATTCCCCTTATTTCGATATCAAGCAAAATAATTAATCACTAATAATTATTTAACTAATTGTTCAATTTTTTTATTAATTCATGTCTTGTCAGGTTCAATGAAAAATTGATCCGAGAATGGGAAATGGGAGAAGAGAAAAAACATGTTCAAACTTAACTTTTTAACAGACAGACAGACAGACAGACAGAGTGAGTTGATATAAGCTTTGTAAAATAAATCCAAACTTTCATATACAGCTGATGGACTGTGTGACCTTTGCCAAGCACTTTATCCTCTTCATCAAGTTATTGTCTAACAGGCTGGACAACTCTGTTTCGCAAAACTATGTTCTTCGAACTGAAAGAAAATGGCGCAACACAGAGACAACGGGAAATAGATCAAGAATTGTGTAACTGTGTAACTGACATTGAAGAGAAATCTATTTTCACTGCTTCACTATCAATGTTCAATAAACTGTCATGTCTTCGTAACATCTTTGAGTGTGAACGGACTCTTAACAAGGGCAAACGATAAATCCAGCAGATTTAAAAAGTATGAAATTTTGTCCGCAAGCATGCGCAAATATTTTTTTCAAAAGAAATTATAATTGTATCTTCATAGAAAGCAGATACAATTGGAAGCATGTAAATATTCATTTTTATCCAATTTTGTCAAATTTTGTCTGCCAAAGCTAAAGTGTCATTTGGAAGGATCGGATATTTTCAGACAAATGGAGTCATGCTGCGTTTGATCAATGCCATGACGTTTTTCATTGCTTCTTGTAATTCTTGTGGTCGTGCGTTACTATTATTCGTCGATGAATCATTTTAGTGACTCATTGTAGAATACACTTTGACATCCACACCAATATCATCGCAATGAAATCAATAATAGTTAACAAAAGATGTTATACTTTTCCAATAATGAAGCAACTTTATCAAAGTCGCCCATAAAACACATTTTAGTATTCGTTGCAACAGGTTTGCAAAATCGTCTAAAATAAGGCGTATCATTTTCGGTAAAGCAGTATGCTTCTGTCAAAATGAAGCTACAGACAATTCAGCTTATCAAATTTTGTTACAAATGACTTACTTTGGTTTTCAATGTATGCTGTAGCTATCAAAGTTAAAAAATAACGTAAAAAATGGGCAATATATTTTCTTTTCTTTACGTTCTTTATTATGGGTCAAAAAAAAAAAAAAGTAGGCTACCTTCAGTAACTTGGACAATAAACAATGGCGAAACAACTAAATTTAAACGAAAATCCATTTCAAATACCTCATGACATGCGCAAGTTTCACTTAGAAATAATGTCTAGGATTTGAAATGTTAAAATTATTAAGTGTATAAAAAAAACAAAAAAACATTCTGATGCATTTGTCCGCAACAGCTATCCTCGAACAAAAACAAAATTTCTACTACCAACTGAAAAACGTGGGAAGCGTGGTCGAGAGGCCAAGTGCGCTTGAACTTGGATTGTCTTGGCTACCTTGAAGGGGGCTCGAGGTTCGACACCCGACTCGGGTAGAGTTGCATTTACTGAGCTCCCTAAAGGCAGCACGGAAAACCAACTTCTAGATACCCCCTCCCTCCCACTGGTCCACAAATGAGATTGGACCAAAGCGCTCTGAGCATGCCATAAGCATGAAAGTAGCGCTATATAAAAGCTATAATAATAATAAGAAGAAGAGATGCGCACTGTAAGAACTACTTTCTTTAACCTATCGATCTTGACAGTTCTTAAATTATTTCTTGGTTGTTTCTACATTCGCTTGTGTTCGTTTTGTCTCGCTCATCGATCACGTGATCTTATGAAAGTAACATTGAAATTATAGATACGTACTAGCTGACCCGTTTGTTTAACGAGTACATTTCTACTGTACAAGATGTTGCATAATTTGTGTTTATTTGTCTAGCTTTAGCAAAGTGGAAGCGCTTAGTGTTCACGTGTCACATAGCTTATATATAAATCTCAAATACTTGGCTTGTTCCGGTCGGAACGGGAGAGCTCCAGACTCTAGAGCACTGCAACAAACATGTCATATTAGTGTTGCTTATTATTTTGTCTGTACATTATTTATGTTCACAAATCGATAATTTCGAAAGTTTCCCCTTTTGTATGCTATTGTCTTGTGCAACTGGGTCTCATCGCCGGGTCCTACTGGTAGATACATACTGGTATTAAAGTTCAAAAACAGTTTTTAAAAAAATCCAACACAATTCTACATCCTGAAAGGAGAAATATATGTGGAACAGATGTACGAAGAAGGGCCTGTGAGGGGGTGCATGTGAGTGTGAGAAGAGGTGGGTGTGAGGTTAGCGTATGTCATCTGTTGTACAATCAGACAGCAAAAGCAAACAACTGACTGCTTGGACATGAGTCCAGACAATAAGGAGTGTATAGAAAAGAATGCAGAAACTGGTCAGCAGAGCATGTGTGACGCATCAAAGGTCCACCAGATCAAAACCAGTGGCGTTGCAAGGTACCCAAGGGCTTTCTCTCACTAGGAGGAGCGGTGGCTGAATGGTATAGCGCATGAATTCCGAACTGCAGGGTCCTGGGTTCGAATCCTGGTGAAGACTTAGATTTTAATTTTGATATCTTTTATGCGCCTCTTGAGTCCACCCAGCTGTAATGGGTACCTGACATTTGTTGGGAAAGGTAAAGGTAAAGGCGGTTGGTCGTTGTGTCGGCGAAATGACGACATCGTTAACCGTGGGCCACAGAAACAGATGACCTTTACATCATCTGCCCTCTAGATCGCAAGGTTTCCCCACCTCCTCCCCTACCTACAGTAAAAAAGAAGATTGAGCATTAAAAGAAATGGAGTTATTATGTTTGTAAAAGTACATTTACAGAAAGACATCCCCCCCCATGTTGTTACACACTTTAATCATGTCCTAGCACTGGATGACTTCCAGTAGTAATGTCCTAACACTGGATGACTTACAAGTAATAATGTCCTAGCACTGAATGACTTCCAGTTATAATGTCCTAGCACTGAATGACTTCCAGTTATAATGTCCTAACACTGAATGACTTCCAGTAATAATGTCCTAACACTGGATGACTTACAAGTAATAATGTCCTAGCACTAGATGACTTACAAGTAATAATGTCCTAACATTGAATGACTTACAAGTAATAATGTCCTAACAGCGAATGACTTATAAGTAATAATGTCCTAACAGCGAAATGACTTATAAGTAATAATGTCCTAACAGCGAATGACTTATAAGTAATATCATGATTCTCTATATTTGTACTTTTTGTAAAAGTAATTAACAGCGTATCCCAATGGCTAGTGTGGGCCCCAATTAGTCATGGACCAAGCGACCTACATAATGACAACGCTGCCGTTAGTGCATGTTGATACATTTCATCAAGCGGTTGTGATTTGTTAAGTACGACACTTACTAACAGTCTGGACAATTAGTTTAAAAACTCTCTCTGCTCAGCTTTAAAAGGGAGACGATTCACATACTTTGTGAGATATCTTACTACATAATTACGTTTCGCGGTTTAACATTTGTCTCTAGAGTTGCCTTTCCTTGAGGCAATTTCTCGGTGCACAGAATCCAACATTGATACTATTTGTGGTTAATTATTTTGCTGTGTGTGTAGGTGTGCGTAGGTATTGTGTGTGTGTGTGTGTGTGGAAGGATTAATAGTTTGTACATGATTTTTCTAATTGTAGTGTGAACTATTACACTGTGTCAGTAGCACAACCAAACTTATCAAAATGTGTAAGTTTCAAAAGATATGGCTATGGAAAGAACACAAGTTTATATTTTGTTGTTGTTATTTTGTGTTTCTTGAAGAGAAAACTGGTTAATGTGATCATGACATATAACTGTTTTCTGAAGTTATAATACAAGGCATGGTTGAAACAATACAGTTGTGATTACATAGATACATTTGTAATATTGAAGTCTGTTCATTGCAAGTAGATTTCATCGAGACAGTCCATTATATGCCAGGTAGGATTTTAAACTCAGTTCTGTTTGTCTATGTGGGAGACTTTTATAGCTCACATCTCATTATTTCCTCAATTTTAGCTCATCATTTACTTCTATCTTAACTCATCATTTACCTCTCACAACTCACCAATTACCTCGCATTTACTCATCTCTCGCTATTCATCATTTACTCCACAACTCACCATTTATCTCTCAACTCATTATTTATCTCATCATCCATCATTTATCGCTCTCAAAACTCATATTTGTCTTCGATACATTTATAGTTCACTCCCTTTACTAAGCCTCGCACCTATTTTTAACTTAACAAGAAATCCAAGTGAAAAATTGTTTCTGTTGCTAAACTTGAGGGTCAAGGAGAAACAGTCAACTGCAGACGTGAAAGTGAAAGACATTTTGTCAGGAAAATTTTGTAAATCTCATGACCACTGACCAGAATTTTAAAAAGGTGACGTCATAAAGTCTGGTAATTTTAAATTTAATTATAATATATGTTGTTCTATTTGAAAGTCTTGGACAAGTTATGCCATCTTGTTTGTAGCCTTTGTCATTTTGTTCTAAATAAGAAAATAGTGAACTGATGTTTTCTTGGTCGAGGTCATTGAATGGAGTTACTAAACAGCAATAAGCTATGCCAACAGAAATTACTCTTTAAGAATGACTAATTTGTACAAAGCTTATATCAACTTCCTGTGTCTGTCTGGTACAAATCTTGTACACATTATTTATTCCACTTCCCATTCTCCGATTAGTTAAAACTTTCCACAATTATTTATTGTACCTAACAAAACATTAAGCAATTAAAAAATTAACCAATTAGTCAATTAATTGTTGGTAATTATTTTGTTTGATTTCGAAAAAGGGAAATGCACTCTACTTCATTGAGAGATGTAGTTGTATTTGTGCAGCTATTTTTTAAGTATCTATATATATAATTCTCTTCATGGCTCAACCGTTTGGACATAAAGTAAAGGAAATATCACTCTTTTATTTCTGCAAGTCGGACGGACAAGAGTTACCCCACGAAAAAATAAGAGGGGGAGAGCAAGTAGTATACACCCGTCACTAAATAGCAGGACCGGACTTAACCATTGTGACCAAGAAGTCATGGAAAGAGATCTACTCTGTATTCCCCCGTCACTAAATAGCAGTGACGGATTTAACCATTGTGGGGCCCAATGCGAAAAGGAGTTCGCGGGGCCCAGTTTGGGTAGGGATACGGATAATAAGTGAAAATTAAGAGTTTGTATTAGAAAATATTCGTCTTTGCATTTTATTCATTCTTTACTACGCACAGCATTACTACACGAGCCTTTCGTGTAGCGAAGTCATACAGTATATCATAAGAATTCTGTTTCCTACATAGATCACGCTCAATAGCAAGAATTACCAAATGTTTCAATCTATCTTTGAGAATTGTTGACTTTAAGTAATTCTTCATTAGTTTGAGGCGCGAGAAGCTTCTTTCACTAGATTCCGCAATTACGTGTATTGCATAATGCCGTTTCTTTTTATCGCGCGCAGAATTGGCGTTTTCCATATTGAATGACACTCCAAAATGACAATTTTTGTCTTTATATTTCAGGAGATTTGTATGAGTTTTCAAAAGATTTTAATAATTTCTGGATATTTCCAGGGCTTTTTCGTATATTTTGCAATTTCAGGAAATTTCCAGGAGCTACTGGTAAATCAGGCGGCCGCGGGAAATCTATTATAAGTTATAAAATAGTTTAATTTAATAATTTACACCCCTAGAATTAGCGAGGGTCATATGAAAGTGTGGGGTCCACTGCGGTCGCATAGGTTGCAGTGGCCTATGGCCGGCCCTGCAAAAAAAGCGGCCTATCTTACGCCATGGGTTGACTATCTATCTATATGTAATTCTTTTCATGGCTCAAGAGTTTGGACACCAAGTAATGGAAAGATCACTCTTTTATTTCTGCAAGTCGGACGGACTAGAGTTACCCCACGTAATTTTAGAGGCAAAAAAAAATGAGGGGGGGGGAGTAGTATTCACCCGACACTAAATAGTAGGGCCGGACTTAACCATTGTGACCAAGAAGTCATGGAAAGACAACAAGTAATCTACTCTGTATTTACCCGTCACTAAATAGCAGGGTCGGATTTAACCATTGTGGGGCCAAAGCGAAACGGATTTCTCGGGGCCCAGTTTTAGTAGGGATACTGATAGTATGTGAAATTTAAGAGTTTGTATTAGAAAATAAATTCGTAATCGCGCGTACAATAGGCGTTTTTCATATTGAATGACACTCCAAAATGACAATTTTTGTCTTTATATTTCAGGAGATTTGTATAGGTTTTCAAAAAAAATTAATAATTTCCGGATATTTCCAGGACATTTTTGTATATTTTGCAATTCCAGGAGCTTCTGGTAAATCGAAAGGATGCCGCGGGAAATCTATTATATGTTATAAAATGGTTTAATTTAATAATTTATACACCTAGAATTAGCGCGGGTCCTATAAAAGTGCGGTTCCTATGATAGTGCGGGGCCCACTGCAGTCGTATAGCTTACAGTGGCCTAAGGCCGGCCCTTCAAAGTAGTGACGTATGCTACGCCGCCGATCGACTAGTTGTTTATATTTTGCTTGTTTTTCCCTAGATTCCATTATGAACCAGCAGCTTCCTTAACGTGCTGACTACAACTCACGACGGACACACTCTGCAAGGAGGATCAAGACACGTGCTGGACAAAAAGTATCCACATCTTAAAGTAACCACGTCGCTATTGCGTAACACTGTGTAACCACGTCGCTATTGCGTAACACTGTGTAACCACGTCGCTATTGCGTAACACTCTGTAACCAAGTCGCTATTGCGTAACACTCTGTAACCACGTCGCTATTGCGTAACACTGTGTAACCACGTCGCTATTGCGTAACACTGTGTAACGTTGACGAAGATTAAACGTTCCTTAACCTTTCATTTGTTGATTGTGTATCGTAAATGTTAAGCTCTCTTGGTATGTGTGTTTGCGTTGTGTTTTATTTGTGTATGTGTGCCTGGATAAAAAAGAAAACCAAATTATTGTCAAAATTCACATACGTCGTTGGCTGGAGGGTTATGTATTGGAGAGGGGGGAGGCGGGGGGGGGGTATCAATCTTAAGAGTGGATCTCTAACCGTCGAACTTAAGAGATCTGATAGATGGGATTCAAAGATGACACTGCGACATTGATTGAGCCCGGGAAAAGAGGACAAACAGTCACATTGGACACGATGTCAGGACAGTTGACAAGTTCTGCTGTTGCTTGCAACACATAGAAAAAAAAAAATATTATTAATGAGATAATTAGAACATTTTCATAGGCTCTTCCCGTCACCATGCTGTAATGAGGCAAGTGTTTACCTAGGACTTTCATTTCTACACTTCGTAATGTTTCAGGTGTGGGAACTCAGCCAAGACTCTAGACTCTAGACAGACATCTGTTAACATTGAATAGAGTATGATATAGTATATACTCTTAATATTTTATGATGGCCAGATTTCCAAAGTACTCTGGGAAATCTTTTTTTAGGGAAGGAATGTTAGAATTCCTCTTTACGAAACTTATATCTCCTGTAAGAATTCATGGCAAGATTCAAATCTCCGGGTAGAATTCACGGCAAGATTTGGGCACACACTATAATTTAATTACAATAATAGATTCACAAACGTAGACTTAACTGATAGCATGAATCCTACCATAACATTTAGCCTTTTATCTTCCTTTGTATTTAATATCCTCTTTACTACTAGTTTCTGCAATTTCAAAGGAAAGAAGTAGAACCCTATTTTTAACTCCCTTGGTTATTTTAGTACTATAGGAAATTTACCGTTGTTTCTCGAAATGTAAATATGTTGATTATTGTTTATAAAATTATATCATTAAAACAACAAAGACGTTGACATCTATAAGTCCATTGTTCAGTTGTAAACACATTCAATAATGACGCAAATTAATATCTAACGATATTATTCTTTTAATGTTTAAATGGCTTATTGAAATATAATGATTTCGAATACAAAACAAAGGAATATTTTAAAATAAAAACGGTTTCTGGGCACGCGAGGTAGAACATTTTTAAAACCGAGAAAAGTCATGTGACCATTTCCTTGACTAATGCTTTAAAAATATTACCATTCCGTCCGGAACATAGGATCAAAAGAACATGGGGTCATAACTACAGCAACATTGGGGTCATAAGTACAGCAACATTGGTTTAAAAAACGCGGGACTAAAAGGACAGGAACATGGGGTCATAAGAACTGGAACAGATCTACAATTGTTTAAACATAATCTTTCACTGGAAAGCGAACTCAAGACACTCATGGACATAGAATTGGCAAGTTCAGCTTGAAAGGACTGAATCTTACCTTATGGTGATATGCTACAATTTCGACCTATTCACTAGATCAATGCAGAGCAAATGAATCACATCAAGACAGTTAGTTGGCTGATTGCCATATGGAAATAAAACAAGCAGTTATAGATTCAGAGGCATCGTTTGAAGTTTCACCGCTTTAAGCTAGTGACAATAGTTTAGTTTTTGAGCTGTAAGATTGCCTTTCATTCAGAACTTTCTCGCTTTCAGTACAAATATATGTACATCTTGTAGCAGTCATTTTACATTTCCTCACACGTTTCAGTTTCTTTTCATTAACTGTGACGTATATTATATTGTTGTAACTTTAAGGCTGGCACTCTACAAAGGGTAGGAGGTAATAACAAACGATGTGTTTATTTACAGCTCTCAACAAATAGTTAGACTTGGACTTCCGCTATCAAGTCACAGGGAGTAATGTCTTAAGTTCTAGGAGTCCTACTTGATACTAGAACAGACCACCGACACACTTCCCAGTGTCGCTCCAGGTCTCCCAAACAGTGCAGTAGTATCACACAGGACAGCACATAGCCCCAGACTGTTCAGACCCCCATAACTTCAGCCTGATCTACAACAGTCCTTCTTCCTGTAGAATCCACATGTCTCGTCCTACTTGTGTTGAATGGCGCCCTCCTGTGCACCATCAGTGTGGCGCGGGAGCGGAGTTACAACAATTTATAGATTCCGTTTTAGTGGCATAAATTTAGAATTGTCAGCGCATTGCCGCATTGCTTAATAGACCAGTCAATGTCTGAAATGTAGACCAGTCAATGTCTGAAATGTAGACCAGTCAATGTCTGAAATGTAGACCAGTCAATGTCTGAAATGTAGACCAGTCAATGTCTGAAATGTAGACCAGTCAATGTCTGAAATGTAGACCAGTCAATGTCTGAAATGTAGACCAGTCAATGTCTGAAATGTAGACCAGTCAATGTCTGAAATGTAGACCAGTCAATGTCTGAAATGTAGACCAGTCAATGTCTGAAATGTAGACCAGTCAATGTCTGAAATGTAGACCAGTCAATGTCTGAAATGTAGACCAGTCAATGTCTGAAATGTAGACCAGTCCAGTCTCATCGTTTATTTCGTGCTTGTATACAAGTGACAATAAAATATTTCTGTATTCTGTTTCTCAAAATAAAATATGGCTGTATTCTGTTTCTCAAAATAAAATATGGCTGTATTCTGTTTCTCAAAATAAAATATGGCTGTATTCTGTTTCTCAAAATAAAACTTCATCTTGATTTAACCAAATTTGTTTTTTCTTTATGTTTTATAATATTTACATTAATGAAAAAAAGATTTATTAATGTTTTAGAAAAATTGGAAAAAAATTTCATTAATTTCTTGAGGGGTTTGACTTTTTTTTTCATTGAATCAACTGGATAGGGGAGGGAATCGGGAGGTTCAGCTTTTTAGCTTTTTGGATGTTTTTTTAGTAGAGAAATTCGATCAAATTTCTATTTGAATTCTAATTTCCGTCAGAAAACTCTTGGGTAAAACGTTTTTCTTGGGTCTCATTTTGAAGGTTATCCATACAGTGAAAGGTCAACAGAGTCATTTGTTGCTGGCCAATCAGCTTAATGGCTGCAAACACAAAACATGACGAGAGGAGTTTGTCTTTTTTTTTTAGAACCAATAAGTTTGTTTCTTCAATGAGGCCAAATCCACGGAATGGGAGCTGTGACATATTGGGATGTTAGCAGAGCAAGAGTCAAACGCTGAGCAGTTATTTTAAAGTTAACTAGAGACAACTTTTAGGAATGATTCTGTATAGAGACAACTTTTAGGAATGATTCTGTATAAACTAGAGACAACTTTTAGGAATGATTCTGTATAAACTAGAGACAACTTTTCGGAATGATTTAGTATCTACAGCAGACATTTAATTAAAGTCAACTTTTATGAATAATTTTATGTCACCTATAGTTGGTTTTCTAATTGGAAGAAGAAGAGAGACTTGAATTCTACAAAGTGAGCTTATTGTGTTGCACAGATTGTAGAGCCGCTACATTCACGCTGTCCTGCTCAAAGTTTTAAAAAAAATTAAATTATAATCGGCTTTTCTATTTCCCTTGGAACGAATGGTTCAGAAAACAAATGTGTGTTGAATTCTTGTTGGAACTTCCTAAAGAAAAAGAAAATCGAAAGAAGAAGATTTAAGTAAAAAAAATAAACAAAAGAAAGTAGACAAATAAAAGTAAACAAATAAAAGTAAACAAATAAAAGTAAACAAATAAAAGTAAACAAATAAAAGTAAACAAGGAAACGTAAACAATGTAGATAAACCCAAAAAAAAAAAGAGAAAATAAAAAGTAAACAAAGAGAACAAGAAAAGAAAACAAAACAAAAAAAAAAACGTACGATTTCCTTTTGTAAAAAAAAAATTAAATTAAAAGATAATTGGTGCTGAAGATAGCACTCAGAGAATAGATTGCACAGACCTATATATATTATATCTAGACTGGACATGGACATCTTTAAACAAAACACAGAATTCGTGAAAATTTGTTAAAACGTTGAAACACGGCGTTTTATTTTTGTACAGTCACGAGAAGTAAAGCTATTTTTGTTTCAACCCTAACCTATGTAACACATAGATCTGAACAGAGAAAAAAAGAAAACTCTCGTTTCATAATTATTATTATGCAATTTTTAGGTACCTAATCTAGAAAGATCTAGGTCATCAATCTATTTAAATGTACATAAGATGACTAAAATCAATAGACGTGAATTATTTCGATCTAGGATTGCAGGAACGTTATCTTAATGGAAACTAACATGAAATAGTTTTATTTCATGAATTTATGTGAATATTTAGTTCTGTGATTAATACATAACAATCTATATATATATAGGTCTGTGAGTTGAACAATCGCGGATAAGAATTTGTTTCCGCTTTCCAGTCTAGGTATAATATATATAGGTCTGTGCTTCAAACTATTCCTGTAGATAGCAAGATGCATAGCATGACTTCTCTTCGGCCTATTACACAGACCTCGTCATAGGTTTGTGTGTGTGCATATAAGATTTAGTATTCATAAGAATGTGTATCATGGGCGTAGCCAGGGGGGGGGGTTGGGGTTCAAACCCCCCCCCCGAAATGAAATCCCCCCCAAGGGGGGGAGTCGGAATTTAATGACTGATTTTTTGCTTTGATTTTGTTTATTTTAGGTGAGTTTTTAATACTAAACCATCACTTGCCCCAGCACAACCAAAGGGGTTTTTAGTTTAAAACCCCCTAACAGGGGGTTCTGAGTTTAAAACCCCCTACCAGGAGGGTTCGAGTTTAAAAACCCCTACCAGGGGGTTTCGAGTTTATAACCCCTACCAGAGGCGTTCGAGTTTAAAAACCCCTACCATGGGTTTTGAGTTTAAAATCCCCTACCAGGGGTTTTGAGTTTTAAACCCTCTACCTGGGGTTTTTGAAGTTAACTCCCCCTCTTCTATAAAACATAACCAAAAAATGCAAACGAAAATCCACTAATTCCAAGAGCACAGTTAAGGAAGATTTTGATTTTAAAACCCCCTCTAAAATTTACGATAAACCCCCTCTTCAATATAAAAAAAAAGCGAATTACACACTCAAAATGTTATGAGCGTAGCTAAATGGGTTTTGACTCAGATTTGAGTTTAAACCCCACTTCAGCGGGGTTTGAAGGTAAAAAATACCTCTTTAATAATAAAAACAAAGCAAATTATGCATTCAAAATGTTATGAGTGTAGTCAAAGGGGTTTTGGGTTTAAACTCCCCTCCAGTGGAGTTTGAAGCTAAAAAGTACCTCTTCAATATAAATAAAAGCAAATTACTCACTCTAAAATCTACGAGCGTAGCCAAAGGGGTTTTGAGTCTAATCCCCCCGCCAGGGGGGTTTAAGGATAAAAAATACATCTTCAGTGTAAGAAAAAAAGCAAATTACGGACTCAAAATGCTATGAGCGTTGCCAAAAGGGGTTTTGAGTTTAAACCCCCATTCAGAGGGGTTTGATGCTAAAAATATCTCTTCAATATAAAAAAAAAGCAAATTACACACTAAAATTATTTGAGCGTAGCCAATCCAATCGGGGGTTTTGAGTTTAAACCCCTCTTCTACAGATGGCTTTTTTTTTTAAGTTTAAAACCCCTCCAGAAGGTTTTGAGTTTAAGATCCCCATACAGAGCATTTTGAGGTGGAAAACCCCCAACAGATGATTTTGACGATAAAACTTCTCTTTTCGATATAAAATCTAAAGCAAACTACAGTCACTTAATTCCAAGAGCGTATTCAAGAGAGGTTACACATTTTTACCAGTGGCAGGGCTCCATTAATAAACTGCAGTGAATAATCATCTGCCGAAATTGAAAAACACAAAATGTGGCTCAACAAAGATGGCTAAGACAGATTTTAGGAGTCAGTTATAGAGATCGGGTCTAAATCAAGGAAATCCTATGCCGAACTGGGAGTCGAGCCATTAGAAAGATTGTGAGAGAGCGATGCATGAGGTTTGCTGGACATGTTCTTCGACAAAATAAATTACGCATAAGAAGAGTTGCAATGATATCCTAGTACAACTTGACACCACTCATTCATGGAGGTCCTCATGGCTGGTTGGAAGAGGCTTCAGACATTACCAGTGACAGATTTTTATGGAAACAGCTTGACGTGAAATGCACCGAACGGCGCAGTAAGAATAGCACATTAGGTTTTTGAAATAAAACTTTTTAATAGCAGGAAAATGCAGTGTAGATACCTTAGAATATGCATTTTGTTGGCTTTCAATACCAGAAATAGTGCTTGGCGGCGGGGCTTCGCCCCCGCGCTGTGGGAGCTCCTAGCGCTCCCCCCAGACCCCTTGCTATTAATGTCGGGGAATCTACAATTTTATGGAAACAACTTAACAGCAAATGCGCCGAACGGCGCGGGAAGGTCTAAGTCAGTAAGAATATCACATTAGGTTTTTGAAATAGAACTTGTTAATAGCAGGAAAATGCACTGTAGGATACCTCAGAATATGCATTTTGTTGGTTTTCAATATCAGAAATAGTGCTTGGCGGCGGGGCTTCGCCCCGCGCTGTGGGAGCTCCTAGCGCTCCCCCAGACCCCATTGCTAGTAATGGCGGGGAATCTACAATTTTTCCACTAACTCCTGGAAGAACCTATTATACGTCACAATAAACGTCTTCCGAAAGAATGAAGGGTCAGAATGTAATAAAAATTATGTACACACACACATGCATACTTATAAATATTTTTTTTTCGCGGGGGGGGGGGGAGAAGAAAAAAAATCCCCCCAAACCCCCCCCCCCGAAAAAAAATCCTGGCTACGCCCATGATGTGTATAGGTGAAGCACACCCACGAGACCACAAAGACTAGTTCCTTTTTAAAGCTTACACTTCGCGCATGGTGTGTTGAGTACATTGCATTGTACTACCAACTTGTATTATCAGAGTCTAAGTGAATTATCTCTTCTCTTTCGCTTCTTCTTCTCTCTCTCTCTGTCTCTCTCTCTCTGTCTCTCTCTCCCTCTCTCTTAGACGCTCTCACACTTACTGTAATGCTCAGCTCAATTATTCAATAATTGCGTTTATATTGTGTATCGATCCCAAAAGATTCAATAATTGAGTTTAAAAACAAAAAAGAAACTAGTGGACTTCAGTCCCTCTGTTGTTGAAAGCTAAGGACACTGTAGGAAACGACCCCACACTATTGTTGTGCTTATAGATCTGAGTCGGTCAACAATGTGACACGTGTGCCGTCAGGGGCGTCCCCATCAGATGCACGGAAACAAATCAGTCAATCGATGAGAATCTTACAGGATTTTTAAAATTTTAGGTTGATCTTAGAAGATCAGAAGATCATCTAATGAGGTGTCTGTATATTCTTATAGAAGACCTTTTATTGACGTGTCTGTATTCGAACAGAAGACCTTTTAATGAGGTGTCTGTATTTGAACAGAAGACCTTTTAATGAGGTGTCTGTATATTCTTATAGAAGACCTTTTATTGACTTGTCTGTATTCGAATAAAAGACTTTTTAATGAGGTGTCTGTTTTCGAATAGAAGACCTTCTAATGAGGTGTCTGTATTCGAACAGAAGACCTTTTAATGAGGTGTCTGTATATTCTTATAGAAGACCTTTTATTGACTTGTCTGTATTCGAATAAAAGACCTTTTAATGAGGTGTCTGTATTCGAATAGAAGACCTTCTAATGAGGTGTCTGTATTCGAAAAAAAAAGACCTTCTAATGAGGTGTCTGAATACGACCAGAATACAGATAGACATGTGTGTGGTGCAAGAACAACAAAACAAGTTAAAACATTATAAGATAAGACAAGTTAAAACATGATAAGATAAGGGATGACAATATACGATAAGTTAAACCATGATAAGATAAGACCTGGCAAGATAAGACAAGATAAGACATGGCAAGATAAGATATGAGGTAGCAAGCTGAAACAAGACTTAACGAGACATATAAATATAAAATATCATGCTAATAGCTTTCATTGTGATTGCAATAGGTGCCAGAAAAGCTCCCATAACATTGAGTAACAAGTGTTTGTTTAGGAGAACTGTTTGTGTACTGCACCCGGGTACTATGTGATGTGGTCAGCCTGTACATAAAATGACCAGACCCTAGCAGGTACTTAGCTATATTACATTAATATGATAATACGTGGGGGTCCTCGTGTGAACATATTACAGAATTGGGACAGCTATTAGGAGGATTGCCATGGGAAAAAAAGAGGAGCAGTCGTTGTTCAGAAGTGTAATAATGGAGTGACATTCAATATATTGAAAGTAGTAGGCATTATAGGATTACCAGACATAAACGCACGTAGGCGGACAGTAAGATTGAGAAAGCCTTACAAAAACTAGACTTTAAGCACTAACGTGGAGTAAACATATAATAGAAGCTCCAGAGTACAAATATTTTTGAATGGAAATAGGATGAAACATAAGCAGCTCCGAGGAGGACCCGAACATGAAAACACCATCTAACGACGATAACTTGTAGGTCTGTGGTTCAAAACCTGGTCAGACCCTTGTTTCGTGATATTTTCACCTTTTCCTGTCAGTAACGTTTGTACTCTAAGTAAGTCATGTTTGTACTCTAAGTAAGTCATGTTTGTACTCTAAGTCATGTTTATTTATCATTTGTTTCAGCTGTACAGTTTTTTAAACTTTTGGCTTACAATTTATTTCATGAGCCATGTCAGTAAATTAAAAGTTGTTAAACTATTGGACAGTATTAATTTTGATTATTTCTCGGACGAAGTGGCTTTTCGCAGCAATTTATCATTAGCGAACATATATACTTGTAGAACCTCAAGACCATGTTTATGGATAGGCTCTATGTGAACCACAAAACTGTGGAATGATCGTAAAGAAATCAACAAGATTATAACGTTACAACTAAGTGTCCTATGAGCTGCAGCTGGTGGACCTAAAAGTGACGAAAGAGATCATTTGTCTTTGCGTTAATCCAAATGTTTCATTTGGTCCTGAAGTAAAAACTTACACAGTGGGCCGAGAGACTAAGTTCGCTTAAGCAGTGTTTGGCAAAGAAGCTCGAGGTTTGACACGAGCAGAGTTGTGTTTACTGAGTGTCTAAATGCAGCACGGAAAACCTTCTCCAAGATACCTCCTACCCCCACTGGTCTATGAATGAGATTGGACCATAGCGCACTGAGCATGCTATAGGCATGAAAGTTGCGCTATATAAAAGCTATTTTAAAAAAATGAATAATACTTCGTTGTGGACTTCCAATAACATTTGGGTGCAGTGCATTCCAAGATAGAGGCGCGACTACAAACTGGAGAATGTTCTGAACTGTTTTTTTGTGTCTCGTTTCAGTTGTTTTTTTTTTCCATGCCTGTAACATAGATTTACAGGATATGTATCCCTTTTTTAACTGATATATTTTACGACGTTCCAGTGACCACGTACCATGTGCTAGTAAACATTGACCTTCTCGTTAACCGATGATGATAGGAAAAAAGACTAACTTGACATTGTCTGTTCTATAACATCTTTCACTCTTAGAGGAGAACTATATCATGTCTTATGTTATCTCGTCATGTCCTATCATGTTTTATCTTGTCATGTTTAGTCTTTCGTCATGTCTAGTTTTTCCTCATGTCTAGTCTTTCGTCATGTCTAGTCTTTCCTCATATCTAGTCTTTCCTCATGTCTAGTCTTTCCTCATGTCTAGTCTTTCCTCATGTCTAGTCTTTCGTCATGTCTAGTCTTTCCTCATGTCTAGTCTTTCCTCATGTCTAGTCTTTCCTCATGTCTAGTCTTTCCTCATGTCTAGTCTTTCGTCATGTCCAGTCTTTCCTCATGTCTAGTCTTTCCTCATGTCTAGTCTTTCGTCATGTCTAGTCTTTCCTCATGTCTAGTCTTTCCTCATGTCTAGTCTTTCGTCATGTCTAGTCTTTCCTCATATCTAGTCTTTCCTCATGTCTAGTCTTTCCTCATGTCTAGTCTTTCGTCATGTCTAGTCTTTCCTCATGTCTAGTCTTTCCTCATGTCTAGTCTTTCCTCATGTCTAGTCTTTCGTCATGTCTAGTTTTTCCTCATGTCTAGTCTTTCCTCATGTCTAGTCTTTCGTCATGTCTAGTCTTTCCTCATATCTAGTCTTTCCTCATGTCTAGTCTTTCCTAATGTCTAGTCTTTCGTCATGTCTAGTCTTTCGTCATGTCTAGTCTTTCCTCATGTCTAGTCTTTCCTCATGTCTAGTCTTTCCTCATGTCTAGTCTTTTCTCATGTCTAGTCTTTCCTCATGTCTAGTCTTTCCTCATGTCTAGTCTTTCGTCATGTCTAGTCTTTCCTCATGTCTAGTCTTTCCTCATGTCTAGTCTTTCCTCATGTCTAGTCTTTCCTCATGTCTAGTCTTTCCTCATGTCTAGTCTTTCCTCATGTCTAGTCTTTCGTCATGTCTAGTCTTTCCTCATATCTAGTCTTTCCTCATGTCTAGTCTTTCCTCATGTCTAGTCTTTCCTCATGTCTAGTCTTTCCTCATGTCTAGTCTTTCCTCATGTCTAGTCTTTCCTCATGTCTAGTCTTTCCTCATGTCTAGTCTTTCGTCATGTCTAGTCTTTCCTCATATCTAGTCTTTCCTCATGTCTAGTCTTTCCTCATGTCTAGTCTTTCCTCATGTCTAGTCTTTCCTCATGTCTAGTCTTTCCTCATGTCTAGTCTTTCCTCATGTCTAGTCTTTCCTCATGTCTAGTCTTGCCTCATGTCTAGTCTTGCCTCATGTCTAGTCTTGCCTCATGTCTAGTCTTTCCTCATGTCTAGTCTTGCCATGCCTTGATCACGATCTTGCACGTAAATATTCAAACAATGGACTTCTGGAAATCACGTCAACCTCCACTTCATTAGAAGCTCTTCTAGAATCGACTTGAAAATCAAATCTTCTCCTAAGGTGAGGTTCTTATCGATTGACTGATTTTTCAGTGGCAATCAATAATTGACTTAATCAATTAAACATTATTAGTGAATTGTTTTGCTATTCACCTGGACACGGGGGTACTGAATGTATCGCTCCTATTCAAACAGTTTCACTACTTTGAGAGAACTCAAAACTTTGTTACTTGGAAACTATTGAGATTTATTTGCCTTGTTTAACAAGAACGATGGCGGCGTCTTTTGCGTGCTGCTCTTTGGTCTGTAAGATTGTAAAAGCTGTGGAAGGAAGTCATAATCTGAACGTTTAACGTCATCACTTATTGTTGTTAATGGCACGCAGGAAGTTTGAGGACCTGCAAATAGACACAGGAATCAAACCTTCCGGTAAGCAGTCACTGCTGTGATGGGAGCCTTCCAAGTTGGTATTGAATTAAAACCTTTCCACGTGTTTCCGGGTGACTCACGAAGTCATATGTCCTCAAGATTTATGAATGACTTTGTGAGCCACTAATCCGACCAACAATATTAGGGTCAAGGAATACAGGTCACCTTGTGTAGTCAAAAATCAGATCAAGCCGATATTTTGTAAAATGATTGTGATATAGGCCTATTCTAGGCTTCAACACAGTAGCTACCAAATACATTGTCTTCTTAGTCAAAGTCATTGCAAACACGCAAGAAATTTTAACATCTATTGTTTTATTTACCTTTTGATTTTTAAGATTCGGTAACAGTAAAAATAAAAGTGGAAGCGATATTGAGAAATGTGATTTCCATATGTAACTTGGGATTAGCCTTTTTTTTTTCGGAATCTCACCCCCCCCCCCACACACACACACTTTTCCGAAATGATATTCTTCCCACCTCCCTATTGGTGGAGGGGGTGGAATTTGGTATCGGCCTAATTGTTCGTTTTTTAAAGGGGATTTTAATGTTAAACCATCATCATTGCCAATGAAAAGTCCGAGGTTAACCTCCCCCCCCCCTTTTGATAAATGATTTAAACAAACTGCGGTCATCAAATTCCGTGAGCGTAGCCATAGGGAAGGATTAAGTTTGCCCCCCCCCCAACAATAAAAACCTAAATAAAAACTACAGTCTGTAATCATAATTAATGTGGCCAAGGTCATTTTGAGGTTAAAGTCCCATTCTGTGTTGTTATTTATAGTGGGTTGCTGGAACTAATTCATAAAGTATATCTCATGTCTAAAGTATATCTCATGTCTAAAGTATATCTCATGTCTAAAGTATATCTCATGTCTAAAGTATATCTCATGTCTAAAGTATATCTCATGTCTAAAGTATATCTCATGTCTAAAGTATATCTCATGTCTAAAGTATATCTCATGTCTAAGGTATATCTCATGTCTAAGGTATATCTCATGTCTAAGGTATATCTCATGTCTAAAGTATATCTCATGTCTAAAGTATATCTCATGTCTAAAGTATATCTACACACATGTAAGCCACAGAGCATTCAAATGGATATTAATGCGTCTAGCTAGACTAAACAAGGTCATATAAGCCATATTGAAATATTACTGATGCAAGATAGGTAATAAGAGGTGCTCAGATATTAGATTTTACAATGCTGAAATACCTTTTACACTGTTAGGAAATCATCCTTATTCAAACGAAATATGTTCATTATTCATAATAATACCTTTGTAAAATATATTTATAAAATTTGGATAATATAATGATTACATAATTCATGTATATGTAGTATATTCCTCTTCAGATCGGATGGTGTTGTTGATAATAAAAAGGTGTAATTTTATATGCATTTGTTTGAAAGTATTTTTCTGGCTTTGAGGTGATTAGTTGTTTTTCTTTTTTGTCATCTCTTTAATCTTAATATAAGATTGATGAATGAATATGACATCATTTAATTTTGAAACACACACACAACTATATTTCAGATTTTAAGAAACATAACTCTACGAAATCTTCTAGTTTCAACGTTTTATTCAACCTGCTGATTTATTTTATGGTTGTCTTCCCTTGAACTAATTATATTTTATTTTTTTGTTTTCAATTTAAATAAGTCAAACAATGTTGTATTCACGTCTAGCGTGTGGGAGACTTTATTGAAACAATCAAAACAACATTGTCAACAGAAAACGAAAATAATTTAATTAATTTGCTATTCACTTGTTACATTCAGTAGCATTAAATTTTTAATTTTTTGTACATTTTTATATCTGGTACAATTTACTTGGAATGTAAAACTGACTAAATCGTTTACATTCTATATGATGGGTATTCAGGAAAGATTCACTCCTATACAACGATTTGACATTCTCTTAAGCTCACTAAAAGAACTGAGTATTGTGACATGGCTAGACCAGTGATCAGACCCAGAGATAAGAATAGAAATTGTATTACAAGATCACACTCAATTATCTGCGTAGAAACGTTTATTTGATAGAAATCTTCATAGCCAGCTTCCAAGTTCCCACCCCCTCTCCAGTCTTCGAATAGAAATGTTCATCCTAAGTAATCTTTCGTTCTAAGTAATCATTTGTCGGGTTAAGTAATCTTTCGTTCTAAGTAATCATTTGTCGGGTTAAGTAATCTTTTCTGAACTTTTTGTAAGGGGACGGCATGACTAAAGCTACTTAATCCGTTGGTGTTAGTTGAGTCTCAGACACATCACTGGTGAAGTTATGCTTAAAGGAAAGATTCTTTTCCAGGCCTCTAAACTTGTCTGGAGGTGTATGAATGAAATCTAGTGTAGAGCCTGATGACTTAGACGCTTCTTGAAAGAAAACGTGTATCCCGTCATGCCTTGAGAAGGAACTGATTCTATTTCTGACCTCATTTCATTTTAATTCAGCTTAACACTTTTAGCTCCGCATTCTTCAAAGATTTCAGTAGCAACAGTTTCTGTCGTTTTCTGTCCTAACCTCATGAACTTGAAGTGTTACACAAGAAAAACAAAGAGTCTTTTTTTTTATTTCTTTCTTTTTACGTTTGTTGATTTGTTTGTTTGACTTTTTTTTTTAATGCTGGACATTGACAAATAAAACAACACTACCTTCGGGTTGACACTGGACATTGACAAATAAAACAACACTACCTTCGGGTTGACACTGGACATTGACAAATAAAACATCACTACCTTCGGGTTGACACTGGACATTGACAAATAAAACAACACTACCTTCGGGTTGACACTGGACATTGACAAATAAAACAACACTACCTTTGGGTTGACACTGGACATTGACAAATAAAACAACACTACCTTCGTGTTGACACTGGACATTGACAAATAAAACAACACTACCTTCGGGTTGACACTGGACATTGACAAATAAAACAACACTACCTTCGGGTTGACAGACGAGAACAACTGTGTTCCTCCTGAATAGATCTACAGACCTGGGTTTGAACCCTAAAAACAATGCGGCCTGTTTTTTAATTCAATCGTTTCAGATACATTCTCATTGAATGGTGTGATTAGATTATTTCATACACAATAGTTAATCTCACTTTGATACAGGTCAAGACATTAATACTGGGGGTTTTCTAAACTACAAATAGTCCAAAGAAATTTGAAAAAAAAATACGCATGTAGCCTACAGTGATGTAACTACCAGTGTGGGATGAACTGGCCAGACAGCATTCTAATTGTATTGAACTAAATTACGGTCAAGGATTTAGACATTATCTTCTGTCCAAACTGTTTTGATTCAGTTCATATTGAATTTATATGTTATTTTGTTATTGCTAGAACATTTTGTACTATAAAGTTTTGTTTGTTTCGCAATATATTTGGAATAATGATTTTCATGGGTTCTTTACATTCCTAGTTTTGTTTCAGGTGTTCTATAACCGCACGGCTTTATTTCTCACTGGCTAAAAAAACTTTCAAAGAACTAACGTTTGAAAACACTCAAAACATAAAACAAAAAAGAAAGCAAATGTTGAAAAAAAAACTAACAATAGGATTTTTTTTTTCTAAACTAACAGAACTATGGACTGACAGACAGACTGCACATAACTAATAGCGGCTTTTTCTCTTTCTCAGATCGCTGGAACTCTTTTTTTTTTTAACTAAATATTAAATGGCATTCTTTTTTTTCGTGAAGATTGCGTGCTTTGAATCAACAAGGCAAGAACATCTAGTGACTTTACAGCCAAGAACTACTTGGAGCTCATGTAATATAACAGACAGAAGGAGCCATATAGATAGATAACATGTCAGTGTCTTGTAACACTTAGGTCCAAAATCTTCGTCTTGAGAAATTTAGTATGTGGGAAACAAAACACAAGATTAAATTACGTCATCAATAATGTAAATGCGCCCACCATTTTAGTGAACGCCCTCCTACCCGGATAGTGGTGCCCTGATGCTGAATAATAAATGGCACATCTGCCAATCATAACCGAAAAGAATTGTGCTCTCAGTTCCGGTCTGTCATGTGTAATCGAGCGGAACCATTCAGAATAATGAATATGATAAAAACAATGTACTTATTAATAACAAACAAACCAATTAGTCCTGAATAGTTATGTCGCAATTTTGAAAAAGACTTTTTTTTTTCTTAAAGGCATTGCATTCATAGGTCAGTTAAAAATAGCTTCTGGTTCTAGAAGTAAGACAAGTTCCATCTAGAATAGTTGACAAGTTCCATCTAGACTAGTTGACAAGTTCCACTTTAAAACCAGATTTTAAATGATAAATTAAACAATGTCAAGGACCCCAAACTGCCAAGATGCCAACTAAGTCAGAATTCTAAGTAGAAGAGCTTAAAACAAATGTATTCTGCAGTGCTAAAACGTTACGCCAACATTATCATGTAGCTGTAGAGAAACATCGCTGATCAACACTTCTAGTCTGTACACCGGAGACACACGTCAGCTATTTATACGTTTTCCGCCATATATGAAAATCATTTTGACGCTTAGTGCTGAAATAAATAATGGTAGGATTTTAGTTATATTATAAGTGACATTTGATTTGCTTCACTAAGCTAACAGTGCCTTTGGTGCATGGCGGGCTTTTGAATGGACAGAGAGAAAAGTAAAAGCACAGATCTGTTACTTTTAGTCAGTACAAATGTAATTAGATCTGGATCCTCTAACATTACAATTACATGTGCTATCGTTTCGTTTTTAATTAAAATATCCAGAAATGTAACGACCAAAAAGGTAACGATTGTAAGCTTTTCAAACATCATCGTTTGTCCCACTATAAATGGTGGCGGCAGTAGTAGATATCTTACTACAGGTTTGTGTTGAAAACAAATGACCACAATGAGGTTTCGCACTAGTAAATTCATAATCTGTCTATGACCAGACAATTGGAAGATTATATCTTTAATTTCTGGTTAATTTTGTTTAGAATTTAGTTCCTTGTAAAAAAAAAAATTATAATCTCTTTATCACACCATGACAAATATTTCCAGACAAATGAGATGCTTTCACCCATAATGTTTTTCTTTTTTTTTTTCTGTTATTTTGTATTTTGCCAACTGATCGACTCTAATTGTCTGATTATGCTATCAACATTATCGGTTGTTTTCAAGTATTGCAAGCAATTTTCTATTCCAGAAGATTATCTTTCACAGACATCAGTCTTGACGTTTCAAAAACACTAATAAACCTAGATAAAGCTAGATCTAGATCATTCCTAAACCGCGTGGTTTCTTAATTGGTTCGCCGTCTGCTTTGTTTCACCACAGCTCACCATTAGTTGTTTGACAGTGTGTCTTCAATAGAATATTTTTTTGGTATTCTTGGTGCCGCTTCGATGTGATTAGAAGACAAGGGAACGTTTACGTGGTCGAGTGGGGCGGGAGGAGCAAGGTTTGAGGAAACCAAAGACAAATCAGAACAAGAAATATGAAACGTACTGCCGAAATTGTCAGTCCAATTGGACGTTCTGTGGATTTGGACTGAATTATGACAGAGTTTTCAATAGCGTATGTGGTCATCTGTTAACAAATATTGTATGTGTTCATCTGATAATAAAAATGTATGTGGCCATCCATTTGGAGGAATTGTATGTGGTCATCTGTTAAAAAATATTTTATGTGGTCATCTGCTAATACGAATTGATGTGGTTATCTGAATGTTAGAATTGTATTTGGTCAGCGGTTAACAAGACTAGAGCTACCTGTTGCATGTGGTCTTAGCAGCGAGAGCTAATCCATAACTTTCCAGTGGCGTGGCGATTTTTTTTCTGAACCCTAATCCTAGCCCCAATAACGAATTAACTAACCAAGTCAATTGAATGAATGAACCAAATCAAATGATTGGATGAACCAAGTCAGCTAACTGGATGAACCAAATCAAATGATTGGATGAACCAAGTCAGCTAACTGGATGAACCAAATCAAATGATTGGATGAACCAAGTCAGCTAACTGGATGAACCAAATCAAATGATTGGATGAACCAAGTCAGCTAACTGGATGAACCAAATCAAATGATTGGATGAACCAAGTCAGCTAACTGGATGAACCAAATCAAATGATTGGATGAACCAAGTCAGCTAACTGGATGAACCAAATCAAATGATTGGATGAACCAAGTCAGCTAACTGGATGAACCAAATCAAATGATTGGATGAACCAAGTCAGCTAACTGGATGAACCAAATCAAATGATTGGATGAACCAAGTCAAATGATTGGATGAACAATGTGATAAAGCCAAGCTGAAACACTGCGTACATCAATCTGTTAAATGTTACATTTCAACTGTAATGTGTATGTGTGTGTGTGTGTGTTAAATGTAACGTAACAATGATTAACAGCCACTCTTGGCAAAGTTGACAGTTTCTATTAAAGTGTGCTTTTTAAATTATATCAATATTTTCAGATACAGATAGGAACATGATAACCATCAATAATTTATATATGCAAATAAGTGAATGACTAAAGCACTACAGGGAAAAAGAGGGGGGTGAGGGGGATAAGACAAAAGGAGCTATATGTTTCATTAAAAAAAACACAAAAAAACTTTCCGGTCAAGCTGTCTCCAGTCAGCGTTGTCAAATACTATTCAAGCAATTCGAGCATGTTCAAAGAACGTTTTGCTGATTTACATCTAAGAGGAGGGAGTACCTCATTGGACAAAAAGTGTTTTTTCTTTACATCTAGTTTTGATAGGAGGAGGAGGGGAGGGGTGATAGAAGAATGCTGGATGCCTAAAGTGGCACGTGATTAAAGATGTAGGGGAGCATAAAGGTAGGGGGGGGGCTGCAGATTTGAATGAAAGTCTGCCAGTGAACAATTGCAAGCACTTGGAACAAGAAAGGGTGAAGGTTTCTGTGGAAGGCTTTGTTCCGTGTGAAAAACAAAATAAGATCAATGAAACTTGCAGAAGTCAAGTGGGTGCTGTCCCCTTCCATTCATAATGGCGGATCATATCTTATGTATAAGAGCAACTAAATGGCTGTCGTCAAGTGAAAGTATCATCAAAGTTTTCGTTTCGGATTCTTTCTAATCAAACGTCTTGCTTTCAATCAAACGTCTTGTCTCTAGCTGTGTTTGGTATTCTTTTCTAGACACGCTTGTGGGTGTGTGTGTGTGTGAGTGCGTCTGCCTTTGTGTGATAAAAGAAGCTCATGTGTACTTATAGTCCTCTATTCAGGTTACATGTTCATTGGCAAAACTTCGAAACAAATGGAACCTGGACATTGCTATCGAAAATGGCTCTAACGATTTCGTCGACATTTGACAAATAATGTATAACTTTGGGACGTGAATTACTAGCTATTTGGTCCTAGTGGGAAAATTCTAGTTTGACCGTTATAATTTGTCAAAGTATTAAAAACAATTACTAAAATTTCGCTAGAGGACTATAAAATCTTTATCTTAAACAGACTACGTCTTCCGATATTTCCATATATATATATTTCCATTTAATAGTTGGATAAATTAATAGCACAGACCTATATTCTACCTAGACTATACATGGAAATCTCTAACGCTACACAAAAATGTCGTGGAAAACTTAAAAAAAAGCTGAAACAATGCGTTTTTTTGTTAAGTAGTTCTAAGAAGTAAAGCTGGGTTTTTTTTAACCCCTAACCTATGTAACATAATTTAATGTTTAGATCTAGATCTAGTAATTGAACATCGAAAATAAGAAGACTCTCGTCTCATAATTATTATTATGCAATTTTTAGATACATAATCTAGAAAGATCTAGGTAATCAATCTATTTAAATGTACCTAAGATGATTCAAATCAGTAGACATGAATAACTTCGAGCCAGGATTTTCGAAACATCTCAAGGGAAACTAACATGAAATGGTTTTATTTCATAGATTAGCGTGTATATATATTATTTGATAAAAGCCTCTTCTATTTAAAATTCGCAATATGGTATTGCTTATTTCTAAACTTTGAAAACTAAAGATCATTTCTTTTCTAAGAAAAGATAGATTTTCCTAGATTTGGGGCGACTTCCCTTACAGTTTGAAAAAAGAGGTACGTAGGCCCTACATAACAATTTATATATATATAGGTCTGTGATCTGATCATTATCGGATAATAATTTGTTTCTGATTTCCAGTCTGGGTATAATATATTGTGACAAGTCAAAAGCTTGCTGTCAGAGTCACTCAAATTTATCACAGCATTAATCATTATTTACTATTATTTATTTATTTTATTTTAATTATTTCCCCGTCCTATCCCCAATTTCTTCACCCGCCCCACCGTTTCCTCTCCAGGCTAGACTGAGCCCACCATCTTGGCGGCATTTCACTTGTCTTCCCTTGACCGGGGTAAAGATAAACACAATCTCTTTTGTCTTACCCGCCGGATGTCTGACAGCCGCAGTTGACACCACCTTGGGTGGAATGCAACCAATCTTCCACCCCCCTTCTCCCACGTCTCTCCTTGACCTAGGAGATCACTCGCCTATTGACCTTTCCAAGGTGCGACTCTTGTCAGACTTCACCCACGTGTAAGACCATTCTAAGCCTAGGACATTTCCTGTTTCCGCCCACATTTTCCAGGCCTATATATAAGGTAAATTAAATCAAGCCAGACCCTCTTATTTCTCTATCGCTGGCAATCGAGTCTGGACTATATCATTTATTCTTACTCCTAGAGGAATACCTGGTGGTAAGCCGAACTTAATCACAAGTTCCATCTTAGTTACTCTGTGCATATTTCTCACTGGATATTATCATGTGTATGTCGTAAGTAGAAAACATAAACATGGCATATGTATGTATTTAAGTATTGCATTAATCTATTAATGCTACGTTGCTCAATTGATCGTTGATGCAACCATGTATATATTTGTTCATCTTATTTTATTCCCTTTATCTCGGCTGACCGCCTTGATAATCGTACTAGCGCACTAATACTGCGATTAGAATTACCTCCCCCTTACTTATTTTACTCTAACGAGAGTTGCGCCCCTTGAACGGACACCCTCTCCATTCAAGCGCGCTCCATTGTTCTCGGCCGACTGTCGTATGTAAACAAACCGTCATGGTCGCTGACCATCGCCCATCCCCCCGCCCTTTTTCTCTTTCCACTTGTATTGTTTATTTGAGATTATTATTTCCCCTTTTTTATGTACATTTTTATATTGCTACTATCAGCCATCTGTTTTCCAAATCCCATTTGTCATCATTGTCGTGCGCGCGTGAAGTTTTCTTTACATTTAATATTGGTGTTTTAGCGTATAGGAAGTAGTTTCTTTTTAGTGCGTTTGTTGTCTAGAATATTGTGTGTGTGTGTGTTTACGTCATCCTTAGTTCCCGCAAGAGAGAGAGAGCTTCTTTTGTGAGCTAGGTAGCTGGTCTGGTTGTTTGTTTCCCCCCTTGTAAGGGTACGTAAGTACATAGTTTATTAAGTTGGCTGATCTTTCGGTACGGGTGTCGCTATTGAAAAGTTCTTTCTTGTAGCGGCATCGCTAGATCTAGGTTTTCTTTTCGTTTCAGGGTGTTAGGCTTTGGGCTATGGGAAAGTGTGTCGCCTTTCCGCCCTTGGAGTTGTGCCGTAACTATTGTTGTTGAGGTGTAGGGAGTTGAGGTTACGTTGGGCGCCGAGATGGAGTGTGAGCGTGAAGGTGTGTTATGTAAATTTATTGGCGTGATATTAGACTAGTTATTAATTCAATGATGACTTCAATGATAGTGATGTATATGTAAATATGTTGGTAACTTATAATTAATTATTTATTAAATATTGTTCATATTGAAAACTGTTGTTATTCACTAACTGTCCAGTTGAATAACTGTAATCCAATGTTCGTATGTTACATGCCATTACCTTTAGGTTCTTGTGTTACTCTGTTCAGGCTGGGGAGACGGGACCATCATATCATACCCTACTTAAGCGACTAAACCCACCTGACAGAAATGGGGGCTCGTCGAAACAATATGTAAATGTCAACGTTGTGACCTTTGTGTCCTTGATTTGACCGCTAACGCCAACATAAGATATATGACATATAATGATATATGTAATGGTTATGTATTAAATAAAATTAAATACATTTAAGCCGTTTGAGCGGTCTGATGCTTTATGTACAGCACGCGATAGATTAGTTGGTCATCCCTTGCATTTTGTCTAATGGGATTAGTTCACAATATTTATCGGAAAACTTAGAGTGTGTAGTTACTCTTTGAAACTATTGTAACCTGTTCTTTTATATATTGTCACCAACGCCTGAACCCTCTGACTCTGAGCGGCAACGTGTGAGTGGATCGAGTGCCTGTCGACGGGATCGACCTGAAACTGTGTGTTTTGCTGGCTGGTGTACCGGAACCGTCCTGAAGTTAGAACCGTTGGTCTGCTCCAGTGGCTTTGGTTGTCTGTGACTTTTCTCTTCTGCGGAGCCTGGAGTGAGGCGAGTTTCTTCCGACGCGGGATACTGAGCAGATAAGTCCTTGGCCCTGTTTTTGTCGATGCGCCCGTGGTTTCAGTTCGCCTGTTGTAATTAAGAAATAATATATATTTTTTTTTTCCTTTTTCTCTCTATGATCTAACTTTGGTTTTTGTTAGTGATAGTTAGACTGTAAGTAGTATTTAATAGTCTGTGTGATGGAGACGAGGTTGACTCTAACCGCCCAGTTCATCAGTGACGGCCGTGCTCTCGGGTATGATGGTGAGAGGTTGGAGAGGTATGTGGCAGAGCAGAAGGTTGAATACGAGAGAGCCAAGAAGGAGGAGTTTGAACGAGAGACGGCTAGGCTTGAGCGAGAGGAGAGATTGAGAAAAGAGGCGCAGGCTGAGGAGAAAGCCAGACTTGAGCGTAAAGAGAGGTTGAGAAGAGAGGCGAAGGTGGAGGAAGAGAGGTTGAGAAAAGAGGCGAAGGCGGAGGAAGAGAGGTTGAGAAGAGAGGCGAAGGCGGAGGAAGAGAGGTTGAGAAGAGAGGCGAAGGCGGAGGAAGAGAGGTTGAGAAAAGAGGCGAAGGCGGAGGAAGAGAGGTTGAGAAGAGAGGCGAAGTTGGAGGAAGAGAGGTTGAGAAAAGAGGCGAAGGCGGAGGAAGAGAGGTTGAGAAAAGAGGCGAAGGCGGAGGAAGAGAGGTTGAGAAGAGAGGCGAAGGCGGAGGAAGAGAGGTTGAGAAAAGAGGCGAAGGCGGAGGAAGAGAGGTTGAGAAGAGAGGCGAAGGCGGAGGAAGAGAGATTGAGAAAAGAGGCGAAGGCGGAGGAAGAGAGGTTGAGAAAAGAGGCGAAGGCGGATGAAGCCGCTAGACATGAACGGGAGGAGAAGGCCAGGCGTGAGGAACACGAGAGGTGGAAGGAGAGAGATGCTAGAGAGGAGCTCAAGAGAAAAGATGAACTGGAGTTGGCACGGCTTAAAGAGAAGTCGGCGCCAGAGGCAGGTGCAGTGGTAGGTCAGGCAGTTGAGGTGCGACAAAAGAGTGTCTTGGACAGGCTGGACAAGAACTTCCAAGGCATGAAGGAAGAAGACGATCTTCTGGCGTACCTGACGCACTTCGAGGCCGTAGCAGCAAGGTGTAAGATTGAGAGTAAAGAGTGGGCCCTACTGTTGTCCTACAAGCTGACGACATCGCTCAAAAACTTTATGTTGAGGGACAGTCTGTTCCTTAGCGACAAGTATGAGGATGTCAAAATGGCACTTCTCCGCCAAGCAGACATCAATGCGGAGACATGCCGCAAAAGATTCCACCGGGTCAAACCACGGCAGAATGACTTCCATGGGTATGTGACTGAGCGGAGGACCGCGCTGGACAACTGGTGCAAAATGGCCGAGGTAGGAAAGACAGTAGATGAGATCAAAGATCTCTTGATTAAAGACGGGATACTTGAGAATGTTTCAGGGGAGGTCTATCGACAACTTGTTTTAAACAAGCAAAACACTGTGGAGAACATGTTAGACATTATAGAGGGGTTTAAAGTCGCAAATTCGGGGGCGTCGCTTGCTAAAGAAGAAAGTGTTTATGTGGCGGCGGCGTGTGGCGAAGCAGTGAATCGTGGCCCGGCCGTTGGAAGAAAAGTGATTGTTTGCTTCGGGTGTGGCATGAAAGGCCACAAGTCAGTTGAATGCCCTCAACGTTCGCCGGTAGCTAACTCCACCCCTGTTGCGGATGGAAGGTCTAAGAAAGCACCCGCAACCCCTGCAAACTCTCACACAAATAGAAATGTTTCATTGGGGCGTTATCGGAGGCAATTTGATGGTAGTGGGCGCAGAATCCGCGGCACGAGCACGAGACGACAAAATTATGACGTGGAGGGGCGTCCGCCTGATAACGGATACGGAAGGTCATGAGGTACAGGGGCGTACGCACCGAGACCCAACTATAACAACAGAACCTTTGGCCCACCGATTAGATACAGGTGACTGAGTGGTCCACATGATGTGCAAAATTGTTGCAATTATTCCCTAGGAAAGGGTCTTGATTTTTTTCCCCTTGTAAAAAAGAAACATTATCTTATGCGGATAAATCGTTGCGTGACAGATCGGTAGGCAAGTTGAAGTTTGAAAGTGGTAGAGTAAATGGTAAAGTTGTGTCTGTGCTGAAAGATTCTGGTTCAAGCGTGATAGGTATTAGGAGTTCGTTAGTTGGCAAGAATGATATGATTCCTGGAAGTTACAGGTTGAAACTAGTTGATGGGACAGTGAGAGATTACCCGTTAGCGTGCGTTTACATTGAGACTGAATATATTGTTGGTAAGTTTGTGGTAGCATGTTTTAGGGATCCAGTGACAGACCTAATTATTGGGAATATAGATTTGAACGGTGGCAGTCAGCTTGGTTGTGCTGCTGTAACTAGGGCGATGAAAGAGAGAGAAAATGATGACAGTGTTATGAATGACAGTGGAGTGCTGGAAGATTGTCGTGATGTTCTAGGTACGAGTGATGACTTTTTACGGGAGCCATTGAGTGATCCGGCGTTAAAAGATCTTTGGGAGCGGCAGGGAGATAACTGTGTGGACAATAAGCAGAATGGATGTGTATAATTTAAAGTATTTGATAGATTGTTGTATAGAGTATTTAAGGGAGAATGTGGTGAGGAAGAGAGACAGTTAGTTGTACCGTCGTCTAAGAGGGAGCTTGTGTTAAGAACGGCGCATGAGAGTATGCTAGCGGGTCACTTTTCAATAAGGAAAACGAAAGGCAAAATTTATAAATATTTTTTTTGGCAAGGTTTAGACAGAGATGTGAAAGAGTTTGTGAAATCGTGTGATGTGTGTCAGAAAGCTAGAACACCGCGTCGTTGTGACAGAGTGGAACTGGGTCGTATGAATGTGATTTCCACCCCATTTTTTAAGGTGGCCATTGACATTGTTGGCCCATTGGAGCTAACAGAAAATAAAAACAGGTTTATTTTAACCTTGGTGGATATTGCTACAAGATGGCCGGAGGCTATTCCACTACGTAATATAAATACAGAGACGGTAATCGAGGTACTAACCACCATATTTAGCCGAATCGGACTGCCTTGTGAAATATTGTCGGATCAGGGGGGGTCAGTTTACCTCCGAACTGTATAACCAGGTGTGTGAGTTCTTCTCAATTAAACCGGTGCACTCTACTGTGTTCCACCCTTCCTCGAATGGTCAAATTGAGAGGCTAGGGACTAGGATAGAAAGATAACTGCCGCATTATTTGCATTTAGGGAAGTTCCTAATGAGACAACTGGTGTGTCTCCGTTTCAACTTGTTTATGGTAGGCAAATGAGGGGTCCGTTGTCTATTTTAAAACGAGTTTTTACAAATAGGGAAGAAGAAACGGAGTATAAAAATGTATTTAGCTACCTATTGGACTTGAAAGAAAGGTTGTCTGTCGTTACCGCTATTGCTAGTGAGAATGACCAAGTAAATAAAAGTAAATATAAATTCCAGTATGACAAGTATTCATCCAATCGGGACATAGAGGCGGGAGATTGTGTGTTGGTTTTAAAACCACATAGAGAAAATAAATTGGCTGTATTTTGGCAGGGCCCGTATAAGGTTGTCAAAAAAATGTCAAAGTTTAACTTTGTTGTACAGAAGGACGAGAAGCTGAAAATGTACCATATTAATAGGCTTATGAAGTATCATTGTCGGATAGGGAAAGTAGATGAGGTAGTTAGTATTAATTCTATTGGTGATGAAAATAAGTTTTTATCAGCCAATATGGTGTCTGTCGTGAGTGACGAAGACGCAGATACGGAAGGGTTGTCTAAGGAAGATGCGCTGCCTAACATTCCAACGTTGGAAGTTAGCCAGAAGTCAGACGGGAATATCTTGGCGCAGGTCAAAATAAACCCCGATCTTAGTTCTGTGCAGAGAAATCAGGTTGATGATGTTCTAAATGAGTTTAGGGGGGGATGTCGTGCGCGCGTGAAGTTTTCTTTACATTTAATATTGGTGTTTTATCGTATAGGAAGTAGTTTCTTTTTAGTGCGTTTGTTGTCTAGAATATTGTGTGTGTGTGTGTTTACGTCATCCTTAGTTCCCTTAGTTCCCGCAAGAGAGAGAGAGCTTCTTTTGTGAGCTAGGTAGCTGGTCTGGTTGTTTGTTTCCCCCCTTGTAAGGGTACGTAAGTACATAGTTTATTAAGTTGGCTGATCTTTCGGTACGGGTGTCGCTATTGAAATGTAGCGGTATCGCTAGATCTAGGTTTTCTTTTCGTTTCAGGGTGTTAGGCTTTGGGCTATGGGAAAGTGTGTCGCCTTTCCGCCCTTGGAGTTGTGCCGTAACTATTGTTGTTGAGGTGTAGGGAGTTGAGGTTACGTTGGGCGCCGAGATGGAGTGTGAGCGTGAAGGTGTGTTATGTAAATTTATTGGCGTGATATTAGACTAGTTATTAATTCAATGATGACTTCAATGATAGTGATGTATATGTAAATATGTTGGTAACTTATAATTAATTATTTATTAAATATTGTTCATATTGAAAACTGTTGTTATTCACTAACTGTTCAGTTGAATAACTGTTATCCGATGTTCGTATGTTACATGCCATTACCTTTAGGTTCTTGTGTTACTCTGTTCAGGCTGGGGATACGGGACCATCATATCATACCCTACTTAAGCGACTAAACCCACCTGACAATCACCCCCCCCCCTTTGTGCTCTAAAGCAATTTTACCTATCTGACGAATGCACCTCAGTCGAGGGCATCGATAAGATGCATGAGAGACATGTCCTAACTTGTCTTTATTTATCCGCAGCCTCCCTCAGGTGTCTGCCTATTTATTTATTGGATCAACGATCTATTTACCTGCATCTGTGCTTAGTGCTATTCAGCACTGCACTTGCCTACTGAGATCTACCCAACTATTTGTTTGGATCACCTGCCTATTAATTTGGCATTATCTGCCTATTTATCGGATCACTTGCCCATTTGCTATTGAGTATCATCTACTGCCTACGTGGATCTACTCAACTCTACTACTTGGCGCTATCGGATATTTGCCCGCCTATTCGACAGCCCACCTGTCAACTTATTAGGTGCGACGTCCCTATAGGCCCAGAGTCTGTGAGAGACGTCATAGCTACGCCAAACCCTCCGCAACTCACTGGACATAATGTTAACTACGCTGCCCACGGCAGATCAGCTCTGCCCTCAGTACCACTTGTGCCCACGGTAGCCGGCCACCCGCCCTACTGTGCCCACTACCGATATCAAAACTTTGGATTGAGACTCCACAAGGACTATATCACCGGCGTCCCTCTATCCGCTAGAGCGCCACCTCCAGCTGCAGAACCTCAAGCCAGGATCACAGCCAGCTGCGACATCAACAGGACAACCAGCTAAGTTCAGAAGACAGAGTGACATACTCTCTAATTAAGTGCAAGAGTGATAATCAAAATTAGTATCAATTAGAGATATATGCAAACCCTCCCTCTTTTTATTCTTTTATGTAAATATTTATGTAAATAATTATTCTTCATTTTTAACTTTGTATCTTCCTTTCATTGCTTGTCTCGTGGTGTGCCTGCTCCCGATTTATATGCTGACGGGTTGGTGTGTGATAATTTTCAAAAACAATCATCCCCTAAACATTAAACGCGCCACACACACGTCACTTTCCCCAACCAATATATAGTTCTGTGATTAATAGATTTCAGGAACATTTTTTTCTACCGTCTTCTAAGTCTAAGTAGAATTGTATAATATCTAGTAGATTCGCTTAACCACGATTTTGTTTCGGGAAAGAAGGGGGGGGGGGGATGGGCAAAGTAACAACAACAATTTTTTTTTGTTGTTTTAAATCTAACATTCATTAGTTATTAAGAGTTAACTAATCGCACAATAACGTTTAGAAGGAGGAAGGTTTTTCGTTTCTTGTATTTTTTTTTTTGTTAATGTAAAAGTTCTTATTATTATGTTGCAGGGTTCAAAGATCAATACCTCAGATGAACTGTACTGTAATTTCCAGATCGGGCAAATCTCCATATAGTTTTTCTTAGGAGAGTTTTGGTACCAGTGTCGTGGACCTGTTACTGTCCATAACTTCAATATTAGTTCTATGACTTCAATATTAGTTCCATAACACAAAAGGAGGATTCTAGATCATTTTGTGAACGAAGTCAATCGTTTTACTAGGACGACTTCAAGTGCTTGGAATTTCCGATTTGATACTTATTTTGAGTGAATGACCCCTACACACACACAAACACACAGAATACATACACACACAGAGTCATGAAATTTTTCACCAAACCCATTGAGCCATTCATAGAATCTCTGTTGTCTGACAAAACAAATCCAAGTTTGCAAATGTGGATCCGCATTTTGAATGAATGAGAATTTTATTTAAAAAAAAAAATTAAGCTTAACGGAAATTAATCAAAAAGGGCTCAAAGTTCAGAATAAAAGTAGGTTTGATAACATGAGGACTACAAGCAACGAACTCAGAAAGCCTCACCTGATAGAATGAACACGTTAGTTTATTTAAGCTGTTCTTTGTGTTTCTTTTTTCAGATTAAGAAACAAAAGTTCTAAATGTCTCAAATACTTCAAAGAACTAAATAGAAACATGTTCTATTCTTTTATTTATTCTATTTCAACCAGCGGCTAAGTCAAACATTTCAACCAGCGGCTAAGTCAGACATTTCATCCAGCGGCTAAGTCAAACATTTCATCCAGCGGCTAAGTCAAACATTTCAACCAGCGGCTAAGTCAGACATTTCAACCAGCGGCTAAGTCAAACATTTCATCCAGCGGCTAAGTCAAACATTTCAACAAGCGGCTAAGTCAGACATTTCATCCAGCGGCTAAGTCAGACATTTCATCCAGCGGCTAAGTCAAACATTTCATCCAGCGGCTAAGTCAGACATTTCAACCAGCGGCTAAGTCAGACATTTCAACCAGCGGCTAAGTCAAACATTTCAACCAGCGGCTAAGTCAAACATTTCATCCAGCGGCTAAGTCAGACATTTCAACCAGCGGCTAAGTCAAACATTTCATCCAGCGGCTAAGTCAAACATTTCAACCAGCGGCTAAGTCAGACATTTCATCCAGCGGCTAAGTCAAACATTTCAACCAGCGGCTAAGTCAAACATTTCATCCAGCGGCTAAGTCAAACATGTCAACCAGCGACTAAGTCAAACATTTCAACCAGCGACTAAGTCAGACATTTCATCCAGCGGCTAAGTCAAACATGTCAACCAGCGACTAAGTCAAACATTTCAACCAGCGGCTAAGTCAGACATTTCAACCAGCGGCTAAGTCAAACATTTCAACAAGCGATAATTCAAATAATTTAACCAGTGGCTAGTCAAACATTTGAACCAGTGGATAAGTCACATATTTCCACCAGCGGCTAGTCAGACATTTCAACCAGCGGCTAATATTTATTCTATTTCATCCAGCGGCTAAGTCAGACATTTCAACCAGCGGCTAAGTCAGACATTTCAACCAGCGGCTAAGTCAGACATTTCAACCAGCGGCTAAGTCAAACATTTCAACAAGCGATAATTCAAATAATTTAACCAGTGGCTAGTCAAACATTTGAACCAGTGGATAAGTCACATATTTCCACCAGCGGCTAGTCAGACATTTCAACCAGCGGCTAATATTTATTCTATTTCATCCAGCGGCTAAGTCAGACATTTCAACCAGCGGCTAAGTCAGACATTTCAACCAGCGGCTAAGTCAGACATGTTGTCACCATTTTCTCGTTGATTTAAAAGATAATATCAATTTAAAAAAAAAAAGCTTTAAGAGATGAAGAAAAAAGAGGTTTTACTTCTTTAAGTTCAAGACAAGTCAGTAAGTTAAATGAAGGTTTTATGGAGCGTACTACATTCAAACGACTTAGTTACAAAGAAACCACAATGGACGTATGCAATCTAAGTTTAAGACGAGACACAAATGACAGAGTAGTATTTTATAAGTTTAAGGTTAGTGCCAATGTCAGAATAACATCTCATAGGTTGCCTGGTCGTGTGGTATGCGCTGTGGACTGTCTTTCTGTGGCCTCGATAGTTCGAACCTCGCCCTCTGCCATCCTCTGTCGTCTTGCAAGGCTTTGGGCCAGGAAGTCAATTCTCTTCCAATATGAAGCAACATCCGAAACATGTCAAACATTAAAAAAAAAAGACAAGACACACAGATTAACATTGGAATAGGTTTAAGACAAGACACACAGATTAACATTGGAATAGGTTTAAGACAAGACACACAGATTAACATTGGAATAGGTTTAAGACAAGACACACAGATTAACATTGGAATAGGTTTAAGACAAGACACCAACAATACATGTCTACGACGTATACTCAGTCTCTAATTACTTATAGAATAGATCTAAGACGACACAGACAATAGAGTAAACTTAGATTAGGTTTATGACTTGGATTAAAATTTCGATAAAGTCCTATTCGCACTAACAGCACATGCTTGTCAACACAGGTCACGTGACAGACACGCTAACCCTCATCGAATCCTCGGAATCGAATGCCGCTAAGTAGTTTATTTCTAGATGTTCAGCACAAGATATGAAATGACGCTACGATGTACAAGTGCAGAAAGAAACAGAGGGGGGCGGGGGCACGAACAGGGAGAGAAAGGGGGCAATTACTTGACCTTGTTGGATCTCATTTAGCCAGGCCCTTCAACAAGCAGCTAGGGAGGTCACAAAAAGGGAGGTAAAAAAAGGGATGCGGGGGGGCGCTAAGCATGGATATAAAGGGGACAGAATTTTTTTTTAATGGCAGATGAGGTCTAATTGAAATGTTAAATGAGAGTGATGAGGCCAGAAGAGGGTGTGGAGGGGGGCTGTAAATGAGTTGTTCATTACAAGGCAAGGGTGTATTTGGCTGTGAGGCAATCATGGCTGAAGAGGTGTCGAGGAGCAAGGATGGGAGGGGCGGTGGTGTGAGCAGATTTTGTGAAGTCTCGTCACAAGAAACTGCACGTGACTGACTTTGCGTGTGACGTCATGGTATCTACTGAAATGGATCTCTTTGATATATATATGATAGTGAGTTAATCGGAAGAATAACCGTGTGAATTATCTCTATATATATAATTCTCTTCTTCCCTCAAGAGTTTAAACAAGAAGTAAAGGAAAGATCACTCTCTTATTTCTGCGGAGTCACCCCACGAAATAACAAGGGGGGGGGGGGGGGGAGAACACGTGGGTATTTACACGTCGCTACGGATGGCTGGCGATGGACTGTCAAACCCTGCCCGCTCCCATCCCCCTTCGTCCTGCGGGAGGTTTGGTCTAAAAAGTAAACTATCTACAACTCTGAAGGAACATCCGAAACATGTAAAACATTTTACAAACAAACATTTTACAAACACTAAATAGCAGGGCCGGACTTAAGCATTGTGGGGCCCTATTCGAAACGGATTTCGCGGGGCCAAGTTTGGGTAGGGAAGCGGACAATAAGTGAAATTTAAGAGTTTGAATTAGAAAATAAATTCGTCTCTGCATTTTATTCATTCTTTACTGCGTACAGAATTACTTTACGAGCCCTGCGTGTAGCAAAGTCATAAGTATATCATAATAATTATGTTTCCTACATAGATTCCGCTCAATAGCAAGAATTACCAAAATGCTTCAATCTATCTTTGAGAATTGTTGACCTCATTAGTTTGAGGTGCGAGAAGCTTCTTTCACCTGATTACTCAATTTCGGGAGATTTCCAGGAGCTTCTGGTAAATCGACAAGAGGGCGTGGGATATCTGATTTAAGTTATAAAATGGTTTCATTTAATAATTTATACACCTTGAATTAGCGCGGGTCCTACGCAAGTGCGTATCCTTTAAAAGTGGGGGCCCACTGCGGTCGCAAAGGTTGCAGTGGCCTAAGACCTGCCATATAAATCATATAGCGTGTAGAGCTTTTATTTATTTTGTAATCTACAATTTCAAGTATTTTTTCTGTATCTTTTGTTTGGTTTCAAATCTCTCTAGATGTAAGACTGATTGTATGAACAAAACGTTAACCGTTGGACACAGAAACAGATGACCTTAACATCATCTTCCACATAGATCGCAAGGTCTGGAAGGGGGGCAACTCTACCTTTTTTTTTTCTTTCTTTGTTTAATTTAAATAATAATAAAGCTTGTTTTAAGGTCGACGTGGAAACAAGCTATTGGTCTTCATTGCCTCCAGGTTGCGAGTCGCAGGTCAGTGGTGAGGTCGACGTGGAAACAAGCTATTGGTCTTCATTGCCTCCAGGTTGCGAGTCGCAGGTCAGTGGTGAGGTCGACGTGGAAACAAGCTATTGGTCTTCATTGCCTCCAGGTTGCGAGTCGCAGGTCAGTGGTGAGGTCGACGTGGAAACAAGCTATTGGTCTTCATTGCCTCCAGGTTGCGAGTCGCAGGTCAGTGGTGAGGTCGACGTGGAAACAAGCTATTGGTCTTCATTGCCTCCAGGTTGCGAGTCGCAGGTCAGTGGTGAGGTCGACGTGGAAACAAGCTATTGGTCTTCATTGCCTCCAGGTTGCGAGTCGCAGGTCAGTGGTGAGGTCGACGTGGAAACAAGCTATTGGTCTTCATTGCCTCCAGGTTGCGAGTCGCAGGTCAGTGGTGAGGTCGACGTGGAAACAAGCTATTGGTCTTCATTGCCTCCAGGTTGCGAGTCGCAGGTCAGTGGTGAGGTCGACGTGGAAACAAGCTATTGGTCTTCATTGCCTCCAGGTTGCGAGTCGCAGGTCAGTGGTGAGGCATACTAGAACGAATGGTCTCGCTCAACCCCCCCCCCCCCCACATCCCCCTTGATTGACTTTTCATTCTTCCGTTTCTATTTGCACTATATATAAGAGATAGTCGCCTCCCTTTTTATACTCAAGGGAGATAAGTGATATGCCTGATAATTTAAGCTGGCTTCGATGACTACATATCACACTGAAAAGAAGTTGTTTTTTGTTGTTTATTTTTCTGTCTGGAAAGGGTGAACATCTGAATGTTTGTGCGATGTGTTGCTGTAGACTTCCGACAGACGTGGAATTCGTCCGCCAATAAAACATTTTATGCACATGCCTGTTCAATATTTTATTATTCCCGTGTCTGTCCGTGGGTGTGCGTACATGTTTGTGTATGTGTGCCTGTGTGATACAAGCAGCTAATCAAATTAAAGTGTTGTGACGCGAAGCAACTCTAGCCAATGAAAAATCATTCATTTTGTCACGTGGCCTCAACAGAAAAAAAAAACTTAATGGATACAAGAAACTCATTGATGTTCTGTCTCCATTGAAGATTTGTTGGATTTATAACGCTAAATAAACGGCTTTCAAAATTGTGACAACTTCGAAACCAGATGTAAGCAGAGAGGGTTAATTTTGTAAGTCCATTTCTATGATAGCGTTTCATTGTTACTTCTAACCTAAACCTAGCAGTAACCCTAACCTTAGAGTGATGTCTTGGGTACTTGCATCCCATAGAGTCACATAAGTAGTACTCGTATTTCGTGCAGATATCATGAGTACTCGCATCCCCTATAGAGAGTCCGTGGTTCTCGTATCCCTTACAGTGATGCCAAGAGTACCCTCGCCCACCCATGAAGCATTGAAAATAAAAGTTAATTCAATGTAACCGAATCAAATAATTTTAGGACGGCTAAGATGGATAGGAAAAAAGTTATCCTACAGCAACACTGAAAATTGTTGAACCAAATTCTAGCCTTTAAAATGTCAACATCAAAGAAGCTCAAAATGTTTATGAAAAAGATGAGTTGTTGTTTTTTTCCTAGCGTTAGACTACCAGTACTGTCAACAAATAATGTTTTGTTTTTTGTTGCTGTTTTTTTTTTTTACTTTAAGTCTATGAAGAACAAATCGAAGTTTCGATCTGAAAGAAAATTACGTTTTTCGAGTCAAGAGGCAGACGAGATAATTGTATAGATTCTTTTTTGACTTTTCACCGTTCTCCCCCCTCTTCTGTAGGGCTGAGTTTATAATTGTTATTCAATGAACAGAGGTGAGCAGGTTAGGGAAGGGGAGAGGGGGGAGAGAGTAGTCTTTAAAAGGCGGGAAAATCTTCGCGTAAGTTACAGTGATTTGATACTTACATTTTGATGAGTATGTGATATGTAACAATCTGTCATGCGTTATACCATTATGTGGAATGTTAGAGTATGCTATACATAACAGTGGGTAAAATACCCCAGCATCTAATATAGTCTAAAATGCATTATGTTATAGAATTTAATGAATTATAGAGATATATTTAATATGTTCTATGTTCTAAAATGTTTTATATTATAGTACGTGATATGTTTTAAAAATGTAATATGTTTTAGAAAGCAATTTGTTATAGCGTGCAGCCGTCATGCGGGTGTAATATGCTCTTCAGTGCAATATATTTATAGTTGATATGTAAAAAAAAAAGTTGGTCAAAAGTAATTTGAATACTTCTTCTCTAGAGCCTTACTTTCACTTTAATGAACAGTATGCAGTATTTCAACAAACTTGAACCTAGCATTTAAAACAAAAAAGATGGTCGTTAAAACTGTGCCTGAAGATGACAAGCAGATTTTGTTGTCACTTTTTTTTTAAGAGACGCTACTCTGGGAGTTTGTAACCTGGGGCGGCAAAACAAGAGCAAGGGCGAAGATTGATTCAATCTTGAGGTAGGGAGCATCGTGATCGATGTACAATTTGAGGATTTCAATAAATTTGTTTGTAAATAGTCAAACTATATCTACTTCAAACAGATAAGGTCGTGTATACTAAAAAATATATTAGTACTAGAAGTACACAACGGCTACGCCCTCCCCCGGACAACAACCAAAAGTTAGTCCTTCGTACACTCTATATGACTTTTCTTCGGCTTCTCCATTCAATCTATTCAATCTTTATTACATATCAACCGCAAACATTTCTTTATACGTTCAGTTTCAGGCCTAGAGAGAAAAAAATGCATTTTCCGAAGGCCCTAATTGAATGTCACATTCCTGTTCCCTTTTCTATATTTATTGTGGTATTTTTTTTATTCTAAATAAAAAGGAATATTACCTTGGTTTTATTAACTGTAATAGTTTATCCCTTCCCCCAATAGACATAGTACCATCTCTCTCTCTCTCTCTCTCTCTCTCTCTCTCTCTCTCTCTCAAACAAAAGAAAAATACTCTAGATATATCTTATTAATGCTGTTAGGATGGTTTTGTTTTTTATTTAGAAAGGAATCAGTCAGTCAGTTAGTGGTAATATAGATTAGTATATAACAACCATTTGGAAGAGATATTATTTTAATGCAAGATTATATAATGGAGTGTATGTGTGTATTCCCAAGTTATCTCGCGGAAAGGGTTGTGGCCGCTTCTGATAAAACCATGAGCGGGTCTGTAACAATGAATGTTAAGAGAAGTTACGAATGTCATACTTGAGGAAAAAAGGGTGTGGGGAGGGGGGGCGGGGTCAAGAGACTTGAGACAGTAATAACATCTTTTTGTTGTGAGTTTAGATTTTGTTTCAATTTCATTTGTGTTACTACTAAAACAAATATAGAGATATTTCTACATGCGGCAAGAGGAGCCAACCCCCGATGACGACATTGGACCGAATCTGAAAAGACGTCCAATCATCCAATGCCTTATACAATGCAAATGAACCCAAAGCAAAGAAACCGAAACTTTTTGGCACATGAAACATAAGAATCCTAACCCAATGTGATAAACTGGCCCAACTTTAAAACGAGTTTGACACCAACTGGCTGGACATTCTGCGAGATGCGGCGGAATTCAAGTGGAAAAATAATAAATGACGGCAAGACCATAATTTACTATGGATACGATTCCGAGCCGCTGGTGGTGTAGGCATCGCCATGATAGCAGCCTCACCGCTAATTAATTAGAAGCCAATCAGCGACCACATTATTACAGCTCGACTCCTAACAAAACAAATTTAAATCATTATCATCATATGCAGAAAATACCATCAAGAATATTTTTTATAAACAACTCCAAACGACACTTGATGAAACACCCAGCCACGACCTATTCCTCTTTGATAGGAGACTTAAACGCGAAAATCAATCGCAACGAACTGATTTGAACACATACTGAGGCCATATGTAAATGCATACATAAAATGATAAAGACCCTAGACAGAGAGACACCCAAAATTGGCCCCCGAATAAACTTGGTAAAAACGCCCCCTTCAGACCTAGGCAGCATCATTGTAGACGACGAGGATGCCTATCATGACATAGTATGCCAAATAGGAAAGGAGGGGGCCATTTTCCAAAAGCTGCGACCTGTTTGGACAAGCTAAACAATTAAGCTAGAGACAAATATTCACCTATTTAACACAATCACCCTCCCAATTGCAAGCGAGACATGAAAGTCATCAGCCTGAATCGAGAGAATGCTACATGTGGCTCAGCAAATATGGCTAAGATGGATTTTAAACTCTATTCCGAACTGGGACTTAACCGCTTAATGTTGTGAGTTGTGACCGAGCGTCGCGTGATAGAATGAATCACGCATACCAAGAGTTGCAATGACATGTAGGCCAATACTAGAAAGCGAAAACAGGATAGTACTCGTATAACATGGCTCCACACCTTCATGAAAGACCTCAGAGCAGTGGACACTAAGTGGGAAAAGGCTGCATTCTTTGCCAGTGACAAATCTCTAAGTAGACTGCTTGCCGACAATGCACCTTACGGCGCGGAAGGATCTAATTTTAACAAAAATGTCCTCATTTTTAGACAAACTAACAAAGAAACTCGGATTAAGTCTAACCTTGTGTCACTCAGCAATCAACAAGTTTGGGAAATGATAGGCACAAACATTAGAATGTATCAATCCGCTGGACGTACTTTTTATTTTAAAAAAAATAAAAAAACACGCGACGAGAATATAAACAGAAGGTTGTATCCAGTGAAAAATGTGTCAGTGAGCCATTAGTCGTGAAGCAACTGTCGTTGAACTAGTGAGTCAGTTGTGGGGGAACGAACTGTCGGTGGATGATCAGTCTGTATATGATTTGTCGTGAAACCCACGTTGCAACGTCACATGTCTGCAGTTGGGCCTACTATAACAATCTGTCTCAGTTTGATATTGATCCAATGTCAAAAGCTAAATATGAACATTTATTTTGTAACATTTTTACAGCCAGTTTTAAATGTCGTACTGCTTCACTATCTATAATAGTAATTCTCTGCATAGTATTTGGATGTACTCCTGTCGCCCTCCAGTTTGTGTTAAACATACTCCCTTAATTATTTGTTTGTTTGTTTGTTTTTTAATTGGATATCTTCTTGCATTAAATATTAGGTCTTTTAAGCAGTACAATTGTATGTTCATCAAACAGTGAAACAAAAAAATTGTGGAAATATAAAAATAAGACTATAAGAAGAATAAAAGTAAGACTAGGTGAACACCAAAAAAGTAAGATTAGATGAAGACTAAAAGAAAGACTAGATGAAGACTAAAAGAAAGACTAGATGAAGACCAAAAGAAAGACTAGATGAAGACTAAAAGAAAGACTAGATGAAGACTAAAGGAAAGACTAGATGAAGACTAAAAGAAAGACTAGATGAAGACCAAAAGAAAGACTAGATGAAGACTAAAAGAAAGACTAGATGAAGACTAAAAGAAAGACTAGATGAAGACTAAAAGAAAGACTAGATGAAGACCAAAAGAAAGACTAGATGAAGACCAATGTGAACGTGAAAAAATAATTTCACTTCGATGAATCCATAATTGAACAGTCGAGAACAGATCAAATGGAAAAGTTCAGAGATCAATAGAAGGACTGAACGGTGTGCCGTTCAAACCTACGCCAGACTTAAGAATATCTAATTAACCACTGACGTAGCTTGGCACTTTTGATTGTTATAGGCATGTGTCATAGCACTGGACCCGTAGGCATGCTACATTAACTGATAAGCTGTTCTAGATAATACACTAACTGATAAGCTGTTCAAGATAATACACTAACTGATAAGCTGTTAAAGACATTACACCAAATGATAAGCTATTGGAGACATAGTACTAATTGATAAGCTGTTAAAGACACACATTACTCACACAAACGAGCGCATATTAAAAAAAAATATTGTTTATTCAATTAATTGACACTAATTTTACTTCCATTGGAGAATTTCACACATCGAGACTGTTAGAACTGGTTAGAATACGATTAGGACTTTTGGCGTGAAAAAGTTATTTGTTTCAGTTTCATCAAAAGGGTAAAGTTTTGGACTAAGCGACAGTAACGTGATAATTAAAAACAAGACTAGGATTTAAAGTGAAACGAAAGTAAACAAAGAGTACTCCTGGCGGCTTTAGATAGAGATCGGCTTTAGTTTCTGGATGAGATATTTAGCTTAGTGACAATGGACGGTTTCCTTCATTACGTATTCAACTTCTCGTTGGATATGGTTCATCAGCCTCGAGTACCTTTATAGTGTTGTCCTTTCGTCTTTGTTATTGGTTATTCCAGATTGACATCCGTTTTGACTTATCTTCACATTCACAAGACACAGCGATGAAGCGCCTAACAAGATAAATCCATAAATAGCAAATCCTTTGGAGTGTCCGATGAACAGAATACGAAAGTATTGATAAGTGAAGCATTTCAATAAACCCTATAACCATTTGAGATCACTTTCAACTTGTAGAAACATATTTCTAGGTTCTTTGTGTGTGTCACAGATTAATTTGTATTTGAGTTGACAACAGGGATCTCTCAATACGTGTCCTTGACATTGTTTATTTTCTCAATTTAGTTCCACTATCTCCCAAAACTTCCTCTTTTGATTTTCTTAAGCTTCCATTATATCGTTACCATATTCCTTCATATCCCCTTTTTTTTTTTTTTTTTTTTTTTTTTTTTTTTTTTGTAATTCTAGAGTTTTATTTGCTACAAAAAGAGTACTTAACAATCGTTTATAAATAGACAGAAAAATAAACAACACTCATTGATCAAGCGAACCAGCCAGGAAAACTAACATCTTAGCAAAGTTTAAGTCATTGATTAATATACATTACTAGATGAAATGTTTAGGAAGTAATTATCTTCTCTTTTGAAGTCACTTCTGTAATCTATGATAAGAGATCTCATCAACTTTTGTGGGGATTTGCAAGAAATTTCGTATACAGGTTCCTTTAATCGCATAGGCTCTTACTATGAACCGGTTTTGACACATTCATAACTTTCACATTGCAATTCGCGAAACAAAAACGAAAGCTTTCAGTCAGTATTATAAGTTTCAACATCACTGTCTGGTTTGGCAATCTGAACATAAAAAAATAAAAATAAACTTTATAAAATTGTCAATGCTGCTAGTTAGATCATAGGCAACAAACCACAACTTGGTCACCTAGTTGAGAAAGACATGGCTAAGAAAGCTATAAAGATTCTAGGCCTAAAATATCAGCCTCTTCTTCAGAATGTTAACATTTTAAGATCACCAAGAAGAGATAAGACACCGATCACCTAGAAGAGATAAGACACCGATCACCAAGAAGAGATAAGACACCGATCACCAAGAAGAGATAAGACACCGATCACCAAGAAGGGATAAGACACCGATCACCAAGAAGAGATAAGACACCGATCACCAAGAAGAGATAAGACACCGATCACCAAGAAGAGATAAGACACCGATCACCAAGAAGAGATAAGACACCGATCACCAAGAAGAGATAAGACACCGATCACCAAGAAGAGATAAGACACCGATCACCAAGAAGAGATAAGACACCGATCACCAAGAAGAGATAAGACACCGATCACAAAATCAAATAGACACAAAAACTCTTTTGTTTCTTTGGCCATTAAATCGTTAAACAAAATAGAACTCACTTTCTGTTGTACATTTCACATGTTATGTTCAAGAGAAACTGGGCTATGAACGTATGTCTTGTGTGCTATTGTACAAACGTTTGCTCTAATCAACATTACTGTTTTTTTGTAATGCAGAATTGTAAAACAAATTTCCTCATGAATAATAAAGTTTATTATTATTTTTATTAAACATTGTATTTTATTGTTGGTGTTTTCCCAAAATGCCACAGTCTATATAAAGCAGAAAAAAACACACAAATTCAGTATTTTTAAAGCATTTTTTTCTTTTCCCATAAGTCTACTTATTTTTAATATGCATGACGTTTTTCGCTTCTTTTTAGACGAGGTCTAAATTTTTTAAAAATCATAATAGCATTAAAATGATATATCGGAAGTATTCTTTCTGTGATTCAAGGATGCAAAAAAAAAAAGGTTAAAATTGAAATATATAGATTCAAAAGCTGAAAAGTGTGTGGTGAAGGGTCGATCAATCAGAGGATACTAAAAAAAAGTGAAGGGTTGTCTTTGTATTTAACAAAGGTCAAAACGTGTAACAGCGGGATAAGATAAGTAATTCTAAAATTTGCGGGCGAAAAACAAATGTGCTTCTGGAGAAGAGTCAGGGGCGGATTGGCTATATGTGCATTAAGGCAAATGCACGATGGGCCGGTACCCAAGTGGGCCGGTAGGGCCAACGAAAAGGCCTCATGGATGCCAGTAAATTATTTCGAGATTTATATTATTCTCTTAAAAGGCAGAACTTTAAGCGTCTTGATTAAATAAAACTACTGTTTACACTTTTCCCAGCCTTCACCAGGATTCGAACCTGGGACCCAGGTTTACCGCTCAACCACCGGCCTGCAATAGATGTGTATAACATTCACTTAATCTATGTGGTCAACATTCTTTTTCAGAAAATGCTTCTTGCCTAAAAGTTTTGGTACAATGGAAATAATTTTTTTGTTCTAAAATTATTGCCTTTAGAGGTGCAGCTTAAGATCTATTGCCAGAAGTATTTTGTTTTAACTATCTTTGCTTTATCTTTTTAGAGGAAGATAGACTAGAAGGTCAAACATACATACGAGTAGACCTATCTTTAAACTATTGACTAATTGGTGGCTAATTAAACTTTTTCCATACCAAAAGCATAACATGTTCGGCAAAGGAATAGACAACACTTTTTTAAACGGGAAAATTTATTAAAAAACGAAATATTGAAAGAAATTAACCTCTAGTAGTTAATACGTTTTCAAGTTTGAAATCCAGAAAAGAAAAAAAACGATTTGTAATTTACTTAAGGTTGCATTGTTGCACAATTGAACTATAGATCAATTGTATAAACTGAATTTTAAAATTTAATTGACACTCATTTTATAGCTGTTTAACAATCAATTAATATAGTTAATTATAAAGTATGTGTATTATGGCTAAACAAGCAAACAAAAAAACATGAATTTTTTCGGGGTGAGGGGGGACACCCTAAGTTGACCGCACGGATGACACCCACCCTAGTGACGCCACTGCTTCTTAATGTTTACATAATAAATAAATCTGCCCCCCCCCCTAAGCAGTAAGAAGATAAGCTATATCTTAATAACTTATAGATTTTGTTCAAATTGTTTCATACATTTCAATGTAGATCTACGTCTGGCCTCTATTTAGTCTAATTTAGATTGTTGTCATTCACCAACTTTATGATGACCCCATTTACAAATGAATAGGCTTAACGCCATAAGGAAACACTAATGCGAAGACGACAAAGTTATTGACATTAGACGAAATACAAAGAGGCTTTGCTAGAATATGAGATTATCTTGACAGCATTTGTTTTACTGAACGTAAGGATATTATAAAAACAAGTGGACATGTTCTGTTGTGTATGTGTGTAGCCAGCCTTAAGATGCAATCAAACTAAGTTTCCAAGTTAATGAGAAAGCAGTATATGAGAGTAAATTTCTCTTTCAGACCTTGCAATCAATAGGACAGATGATAAGATCATCTGTTTCTTTGCCAATGGCTAACGAGCAGGATGTCATGTGGCCAGCACAATGACCAACAGCCTTTACTTTCTCAACTAAAGTCAGATACCCGTTAAAGTTGGGTGGAACCAAGGGAGCCCTAAAAATCCCGAAATTCAAAATCCTAATCTTCACCGAGATTCGAACCCAGGACCCCAGGTTTGGAAGCGCTTAACCACTCAGCCACCGCGCCCCCATGACCTTGTGAGATGGACAGTTAGAATAATGAAAGATGAAGAGTTGTATTTGTAAATTAAAGTTCATATGTCTGAGAAAATGGCGAGGAGTGAAAGTGAATCATAAACAGTTCGTTAATGGGGGATCTTCAGATGTTTTGAATGTGAATGCTAATGTATATGGTAGCCACTGGCGGATCCAGGGGGGGGGGGCGGTAGGGACGATCGCCCCCCCCCCACTCGGCCGACCCCCCCCCCCCCTGAAGGGGGGGGGGGCGGACGAACTTTAGTATAGGATTCACACAATTTGTATACGAATTTATTACTTATGTTAAAAATATATACTAATTATTTATATTTCAACCTTTTTTTTAGATTATTTCGCCCCCCCCCTCTAGTATGTTGGCCGATTTGGTGGGGTCGGGAGGGGGCGATGGTATCAATCCCGCCCCCCCCCTTAACTTTCGAGTGAGGGGGGCGGTCCAATTTATTGGTAGAAATCACAGCCTGCTAACAAAATCAATTAAATATCTATATCCTTGTAACTTGTTATTGATATTTTAACCGATCTTTATATTATGTCGTTCCCTGTTTGCCGATTGGTGGGGGGAGGGGACGAATACCTCTTCTGCCCTTCCCACCTAAACCCTTTGAGTGGGGGGGCGGTCCGTTTTTATTGAGAAATCATAGTTTGTGAACAAAATTAGTTGAATTAATATATAAATTTTATATTATGTCGCTCCCTTTCTGGTATTTTGGCCGATTCGGTGGGGTGAGGGGGGGGGGGCAATTGCAAGTACTGCCCTCCCCACTCTAGCCCTCTGAGTGCTGGGGGGGGGGCGGTCCTATTTTTGTGGAGAATCATAGTTTGTGAATAAAATTAGTTGAATATCTATATAATATAAACTACGTATTGATATGTGACCCATTGTATATTATGTCGTACCACACTCTAATCTCAAATTGTATCATTAGAAAATTTAAATGAAAAAGGGTTGTACCAGGTGGGAGGGGCGATACATGCAATCGCATTTCCCCCATCGGACAAATCAATACTTTTTCTTTTTGTATTATAGTTAAGAAATTACAAAATTAAAAAAATCTGTCACTAATATAATTTATATATACTATAAATTAAATTCTTATATCGAGTCGCCCCATACCTATTCTTTAATGCCAAATGCAATCTTTAGCAGAAATTAGTAAAGGAGCGTGGATTAATCGTTTTCACTCTACCGCCATTCCCATTTCCAGACAGAGTTTTTGTAATTTCACATGAAGTTATCATAAGTATTTTAAGAAAAACTTTGCATTGGAAAAGTTAGAATTCAAACGAAATTTTTCAGTATAAGAGTCATGATTGAGATGAGTTCTAGACTCAAATAACGTTTTCATAGTCGCCTTTTCCCAACCTTTACTCAATCTGATATTTTTCTAGCTAAATAAATTTGGGACTATAACTCACAATTTATGCTAGAGTTTTCTTGAATACTATTTATCGAATACGTTTTTTTTCGGCAGCGATCCTCAAAGCAAAAATCTAAATACGTGGGCTATCCTATCTTTTCAATTTGCAATGTATTATGGGTCTATAAATTCAAATTAGAATATTTTTCAAGTACAACATTATTCGAAAGGTCGTTTTTTAATAGTATGAATAATGAGCTTCAGGTCAGGAGAATGCGTTTCTGCAGTGAAGAATGCAAGAAAACGCTTTTGGCGTCGGGGCTTCGCCCCGAACTCCATTTATGAGTAATGAGTTGTAGATGTCAGGAGAATACGTTTCTGTAGAGAAAACGCTTTTGGCGTCGGGGCTTCGCCCCGAACTTCATTTATGGGTAATGAGTTGTAGATATCAGGAGAATGCGTTTCTGCAATGAAGAATACGTTTCTGTAGAGAAAACGCTTTTGGCGTCGGGGCTTCGCCCCGAACTCCATTTATGAGTAATGAGTTGTAGATGTCAGGAGAATACGTTTCTGTAGAGAAAACGCTTTTGGCGTCGGGGCTTCGCCCCGAACTTCATTTATGGGTAATGAGTTGTAGATATCAGGAGAATGCGTTTCTGCAATGAAGAATGCAAGAAAACGCTTTTGGCGTCGGGGCTTCGCCCCGAACTCCATTTATGAATAATGAGCTGTACTTGTCAGGAGAATGCGTATCTGCAGTCAAAAAAGCAAGAAAACGCTTATGGCGTCGGGGCTTCGCCCCGAACTCCATTGATGAATAATGAGCTGTACTTGTCAGGAGAATGCGTTTCTGCAGTGAAAAAAGCAAGAAAACGCTTATGGCGTCCGGGCTTCGCCCCGAATTCTATTGATGAATAATGAGCTGTACTTGTCAGGAGAATGCGTTTCTGCAGTGAAAAAAGCAAGAAAACGCTTATGGCGTCGGGGCTTCGCCCCGAATTCTATTGATGAATAATGAGCTGTACTTGTCAGGAGAATGCGTTTCTGCAGTGAAAAAAGCAAGAAAACGCTTATGGCGTCGGGGCTTCGCCCCGAACTTCACCAGAGAACCTTATAGCGCTGCCCCAGTTGTTTTGTTTTTCGCCGAAGGTTGAGAAATGCTGCTTTTTTTATTCTCATATTTATATATATATATATATATATATATATATATGTGTGTGCGTGTGTGCGCGCGCGCTGTATGCACGTTTATGCGTAGGGTTAGGGTTTACTGGGCGTTAGGGTTAGGGTTTGGAAAAAAATCGCCCCCCCCACTCTAAAGTTCTGGATCCGCTAGTGATGGTAGCAAGAACTTTTCACAATAAGAGATTCCCCATTCCAAGTGTTATACTTTATTCATTTAGTAATAGCGCTTATTTGATAGTTTCAAAATCATCTAATAAATTATTCATATACTAACAACTTTCGATACATTATTAAAATGTACACTATGATTTTGAGGTCAGGTCTGATTGGACGCTCATCCTGTTGCATACAATTTGTGGGCCGGATTGTACAGAAATGCCCGGGCCGATTTTGACTCCCAGTCCGCCCCTGAGAAGAGTCGTTATAAAACGGGTCTTCCAAATCAAGTCAAACGTCTATGTTGGAGAAATTACGATTCGCAGTCTTCCAGAGTAAGAGAGAGAGAGAGAGGGGGGGGAAGGTGAAGGAAAGAGAGCAGGCCGTTAAATTTCATTGTAACATTAACACCCACTGGCTAAAAAGTATGTTAGGGGGTCGTTAAAATATAGCCCTTTTATTGAAATAAAAAAAAAAGAAAAGGAATGGATGTTCCAGCCATAAAAAAATAATCCAGAAGCGTAGCTGATATTTACTGCTAGCCAATGTGTAAGCAAGAGCAGATTACTGTGATTCATTTTTAGTGTGACAATCCCCAAGAGTTGAAAACGAGACTTCATTAAGTTAAAATCTTAAGAGTGTTTCCAAAGTTTATTTATGGTGTACGATACAAGTATGTGAACTGCAGTATAGACAAAGTAAAAGTATTTGGCTCAGTTCTATTAGTGTAAGGATATGTCCAAGCCTTACTGTATTTGATGCTATAAGTATATTGATGTGCACATCCTGTACTATATTAAACCGAGACACATCGTTAGAGAAGGCCTGAACACTGACATGTAACGTCACAGCCTGTGGGCAGTTTAGACCAATAGCTGGTTGCCACGTCGTACAGACCTGTGACGTGGCAATGAGCTATTGGTCCTAAATTGCCCACAGGTTGTGGCATTATTCAAGCGGCACTGAGCCTTCTATAGGATGTAGTTTCAATTAAATCCACCACATTTTGGCTCTAAATTTGTGTTCTGTCAAAGACCTATTGTGCAAGCTGATGAGAGCAAAGGAAGACAAAAATTAAAAGAGGAGTTACCTGACAGTTAAATTTGTCTTGATGATTCTAGTCAGTAATCTCTTTGTAATGAATTATTCTGAGCAACCTACGAGCAGGATGGCACCTAGACACAAGCTTAAACGTTGGTTGAGGTTCGATTGTCTCCACTTGAGTTGTTTTGTGTATTTATCTGCCACTTCTTAATACTTGTCTCCCCTTGCCTCGAGGTAAATTTTTTTAGCCCAAGTCAAATGTTGTTAACTGGAGACGGAAGAAGAAGAAAAACGGTGAATATTATTGATCAAGTCATTTTGGTTGTGTTGGTAGTTACAGATGAATGTTAGCAATAGAGGCGAGGTGCAGCAGAGCATGGCGGGGTGGGTTTATCAATGTCTGACAGCCCCCCGGCATCCAGCCCACGTGATCTTTAATTGGCGCGCAATAAATGGCAGGTGTTGAAAGCTGAGAGGAAATTAGCTCAGTATTTAAATCTTGAACGTTAACGCTTATCTATTGTTATGGAGTTTGTGCGTGTGTTGCTATGGTGACTGTGGGGAGAGGTTAGCGATTGGTTGTGAGTGATGCAACATACGTGGCAGTGTCGTCACTGGGTCTTAGTTTGGACAGACGACCCCAGAACGTGAGACTAAAGGTTGTGTTGTTGTAGTGAGTTCGATTTGGTTAAGAAATATTTATTCCAAAGTCTACTACATTTATTTTTATCACAAGTTGATTTTGTCTATATTATAAATAAAGATATAGTTAGTATTGTTCACTAGGAAGTTATTCAAGTTATTTAAAGTTTTATTAGTTAAGTCCAGTTAAGATATAATACGCCTACAGCGGTTTAGTTGTCTACCATCAGTTTGGTGCTACAAGTGAACGACCGTCAACAACATATTGGTGTCAGAAGAAATAAAAAGAAAAAATTCTACAACATATTGGTGTCAGAAGAAATAAAAAGAAAGAATTCTACAACATATTTAAGTCAGAAGAAACAGGAAGAATTGAGCAACGTATTTGTGTCAGAGTGAAGGAAAACATTGTAATGTTATCAGAAGTGAAAGTCAATTATCAAAACGTCATCTCAAAAGTGAACAAACACAACATACTGGTGTCAGAAGAAATAAAGTAAGACATGTCAAGACACATAAGAATAGTGAGAATAGTGACATTAGCTGTCCAACGTGAAGAAGATATCACCATCTAGTGTTGAAGTGAAAGACTAAGTATTATCTCAGCCTCTGACTCAAGAACTAATACAGACCTATGTGTACTAGTTCGTCTATGAGAAAGATAAAAAAATCTAACAACAATAACATAAACCTTTGAGTCTCACGGTCTGTCTTAAGACCAAATGACAATAAATGTCAACGTCTTCCTACCATTACCATAGAAACACACACTCTCTATAACATCTATAAAGATCAGCGTTTCTCGAACTTTTACCGGTTGCAACCCCCCCCCCCCAATGGCAAAATGTTTGTTCTCGAACCACCTTCCTACCATTCCCCTTTTGAGCCAGCTGGGTACCTGGAGTAGCTCATTAGACTACAACAGTTTGCTGGTCTGAGAGCGTTTTAAACATGCATTGAAAAAGAGACTTAAAGGCATGTAATTATAATTCGATTTTCCGGTTTTATTGCATTAATATTGACACCATATTTAGAGTCCACATTTTTATAATTAATGTTTATTGAAATTACTCTTATTAGTAATAGCAAGGAAACTATCAACACTAAGATGGATAGATAAAACGTTTGTCTATATTGCATTAAAAAAATTTAGAAACTATTATAGAGGTGTAGCAGCTTTCATTCATCTTCCCTTAACAAGAGAGTCTTGGGGAGCACAGAGGTGAGCCCTGGTCACAAGAAAGTCTGGGGAAACACAGAGTGGAGCCCTGGTCACAAGAAAGTCTGGGGAAACACAGAGTGGAGCCCTGGTCACAAGAAAGTCTGGGGAAACACGGAGTGGAGCCCTGGTCACAAGAAAGTCTGGGGAAACACAGAGTGGAGCCCTGGTCACAAGAAAGTCTGGGGAAACACGGAGTGTAGCCCTGGCCACAAGAAAGTCTGGGGAAACACGGAGTGTAGCCCTGGCCACAAGAAAGTCTGGGGAAACACAGAGTGGAGCCCTGGTCACAAGAAAGTCTGGGGAAACACAGAGTGGAGCCCTGGTCACAAGAAAGTCTGGGGAAACACAGAGTGGAGCCCTGGTCACAAGAAAGTCTGGGGAAACACAGAGTGGAGCCCTGGCCACAAGAAAGTCTGGGGAAACTCAGAGTGGAGCCCTGGTCACAAGAAAGTCTGGGGAAACACAGAGTGGAGCCCTGGTCACAAGAAAGTCTGGGGAAACACGGAGTGTAGCCCTGGCCACAAGAAAGTCTGGGGAAACACAGAGTGTAGCCCTGGTCACAAGAAAGTCTGATGAAACACAGAGTGGAGCCCTGGTCACAAGAAAGTCTGGGGAAACACAGAGTGGAGCCCTGGTCACAAGAAAGTCTGGGGAAACACAGAGTGGAGCCCTGGTCACAAGAAAGTCTGGGGAAACACAGAGTGGAGCCCTGGCCACAAGAAAGTCTGGGGAAACACAGAGTGGAGCCCTGGTCACAAGAAAGTCTGGGGAAACACAGAGTGGAGCCCTGGTCACAAGAAAGTCTGGGGAAACACAGAGTGGAGCCCTGGTCACAAGAAAGTCTGATGAAACACAGAGTGGAGCCCTGGCCACAAGAAAGTCTGGGGAAACACGGAGTGGAGCCCTGGTCACAAGAAAGTCTGGGGAAACACAGAGTGGAGCCCTGGTCACAAGAAAGTCTGGGGAAACACAGAGTGGAGCCCTGGTCACAAGAAAGTCTGGGGAAACACGGAGTGTAGCCCTGGCCACAAGAAAGTCTGGGGAAAACGGAGTGTAGCCCTGGCCACAAGAAAGTCTGGGGAAACACAGAGTGTAGCCCTGGCCACAAGAAAGTCTGGGGAAACACAGAGTGGAGCCCTGGTCACAAGAAAGTCTGGGGAAACACAGAGTGGAGCCCTGGTCACAAGAAAGTCTGGGGAAACACAGAGTGGAGCCCTGGTCACAAGAAAGTCTGGGGAAACACGGAGTGGAGCCCTGGTCACAAGAAAGTCTGGGGAAACACAGAGTGGAGCCCTGGTCACAAGAAAGTCTGGGGAAACACAGAGTGGAGCCCTGGTCACAAGAAAGTCTGGGGAAACACAGAGTGGAGCCCTGGTCACAAGAAAGTCTGGGGAAACACAGAGTGGAGCCCTGGTCACAAGAAAGTCTGGGGAAACACAGAGTGGAGCCCTGGCCACAAGAAAGTCTGGGGAAACACGGAGTGTAGCCCTGGCCACAAGAAAGTCTGGGGAAACACAGAGTGGAGCCCTGGCCACAAGAAAGTCTGGGGAAACACAGAGTGGAGCCCTGGTCACAAGAAAGTCTGGGGAAACACAGAGTGGAGCCCTGGTCACAAGAAAGTCTGGGGAAACACAGAGTGGAGCCCTGGTCACAAGAAAGTCTGGGGAAACACAGAGTGGAGCCCTGGTCACAAGAAAGTATCTGCATTCTGAACTTTAGAAATTCCTTCTCATGACGTCTACAGAGACACTCTAGAGAAGAGAGCTTTAAAAAAAGGTTCCACTAAAAATGTTAAACTCAAAAGGGGTTATCGGGCCGATATTGAAGTGTCTTGTTGTTGTTGTTTCTTTGGCAATCAGAGCGCACTACTTTACCCTAGTAAAAACAAAAAGTCACAAGTCAAATTAAGTCCACTGTAGAAGGAGACAGCACTGGTCATTCGAGGTACATATAGGGCACGTCTGTGATTGGCGTCATCGTCACAGCTTTGAGCTAAGTCGCTTGCCCTTGACCTATTTATTTTTAGTCACTCAGAAGTGGTTAATGTAACGATGAAAAAAAATGTAGTTATCCAGTCCTAGGAAACTCGAGAAAAATCGAGGAGAAGCTTTGAAATGTTCTCTTCCGAAAGTTTGGAGTCAATATTTGTGTAGACGCCTCTCGCGAAAACGCTATACATTTGAAAAGGTCTTTATTAGAGGATGAAGGTCTCATTCTTTATAGATGTTCATTTTTAAATTTGTGTAATAATAGAATTTTACTTGGTTAATATTCAAACTACATGTACAATGAAAATAAAATTATTTTTTTTTACCTTTGAAAAGGAAAATGACTGGCTTCACCCAACCCCTTGTCAGGATGTCGCGCCCCCCTTAAGAGGACGTCCTATAGATGACGCGGGGGCGGGGCGCTTCTACTGTTTGAGAAACGCTGATATCAATAAAGCAGAAAAAGTCTTTCAAAGACAACAATTTGCCAAGGAAGATTTGGGGAATGTAGTCTAATATTAAATTCACATAATTTCATGGAGTCTTTGAACTTATTTCAAGAATTGAATTATGAATTTATCAAATTTCTAGACTTATGCAAGTGAACTATAAAGGTTAGTTTTATTAAGGCTAGTATTTATATCGTTCTTACATAGTTTTGGACATTTAAATGTTCATATATATATATATATATATATATATACTTTTATTTCATATATATATTTATTGTTCATATATATATATACTTTTATTTCATATATATATTTATTGTTCATATATATATACTTTTATTTCATATATATATATTGTTCATATATATATATATTTATTTCATATATATATATTTATTGTTCATATATACATACTTTTATTTCATATATATATTTATTGTTCATATATATATACTTTTATTTCATATATATAATTATTGTTCATATATATATATATATATATATATATATATATATATACTTTTTTTTCAACCACATTTTAAAAAAAACATCAGCGTGTAGCTTCTTTAATCAAACTAGCGTCTAGATTAGGTTTTGAATTAATTACAAACATAAATTGTTATGATTCAGTCGAAATAAGCGAAATGCCTAAATCTCGTATATTAACAACTTAGAACAAAAATGAATCGGTGACTGCGGGAAATGTTAAGACCTACTTCACACTGTTAGTTTCTTCTGCAGCATTCCGAATCCCATTCTCCCTTCTGTTACAATTGTAAAAAGAACAACAACTAGTATTAGCTATGTCAAGATCAATGTGAGTAAAGAAGTCATAGACGATGTAGGCCTACACAGAATTGTATATTCGGCAAAACTGCCTCTACTAGGGACAGGTCAAGGAGCGAAGGCGAATAGTTAGCACCTTTAAAGCAGAAAGCTTGAACAGATGGAGCCTTGAAAGGTATGTCTCTAGGAAAAAAGTTATACCCTGATTTCAAAACTCCACTATCTTTGGGTGTTAAATTTCAAGAGGGAGACAGATTGGCAATGACTCGTGGATGATATATAGTTCATTTTTCTAAGTTACAGAAATTAGCCCTTAAGAGGAAATAACGAGTCAGATCTTTCCCTGCGATCATCCATTGTCCCTGGACTTAGAAGAAAGTATAATACTAACGAGCCGACCCGTGGCGTAGCGTTCGCCCCCCCCCCCCCTGTTTTTTTTTCTGAACCTTGCTCTCTGTCACCGCGAAAAGTTACGTGGGGTAACTCTAGTCCGACTTGCAGAAATAAAAAAGTTATCTTTCCATAACTTTTTTTATCGTGGTGTACTGCATGGTTGGGCCACGAAGAGAATAATATATATATATATATATAGATAGTAACAATTGAACTCTTGAAGTGTTACCAGTTAGAGGTCCTCCCCTCCCCCAAAAACAACCTTCACTTGAAGCCAGGTCGGAAATTCAAAATTTAAATTTACGACAAGCAACAAATTTAAAAAGGCGTATTTACGGGGAAGAACTTCACATTTACAGCCACATATCTCATTACTTTAGTATTTATTTCGTCTTTTCCATAACAAACAAAATTAATTAATTACCACTATTTAATTAACTAATTGGTTAAGGGTTTTTTTTTATTCATGTTTTGTTAAGAACAATGAATGACTAATTGTGCAAAGTTTCAACTTGATTCGTGAATAGAAAGTGGGAGAAATAACGTGTTCAAACTTTATATACCAGACAGACAGAGTTGATAGAAGCTTGTATACCAGACAGACAGAGTTGATAGAAGCTTGTATACCAGACAGACAGAGTTGATAGAAGCTTGTATACCAGACAGACAGAGTTGATAGAAGCTTGTATACCAGACAGACAGAGTTGATAGAAGCTTGTATACCAGACAGACAGAGTTGATAGAAGCTTGTATACCAGACAGACAGAGTTGATAGAAGCTTGTATACCAGACAGACAGCTTTGAACAAAGATATTCATATTAGCAGCATATTTCTATCTACAAAAGTCAAGATGTCGGAATAGCTAAAAATCAACTTAAATATATTTGTCTGCACTTACTCAATCTTTCTGACGTTCATTGAACGTAAACCACAAGCATTACACAATGTCTTCAGTACACCTCTTAGTGTCATCTTCTCCCTTTGACCCTAAAAGAAGCAACTAGTAAACAATAGAACCTAACCACTAAAGCCTCGATAAGAACATTCTCCATTATGCAGCAAAGAACGTTAGTATTCTATTGGAAAGATTCTTGCTTATTTTTAAATCCCTTTACTATTTATAGTTCTATTTTAAAATTAACATTGTTTCTTGACATGTAAGCATTGTTAATACAATTAAAACAACCTTGTCTTTGGCATTTATTACGCTGACAACTCTAATCTGACAAAAGCCCATCACTGTAGTCAGTGTGTATCTGATTCTAGTCGTCTGTTGAGTTAAACGTCAATTTAAAAGGGTTAAAATCTGAGACACAAAAAGTGATTTGATTTTTAAAACGTTTATACATCTGACCTTATGTCTTAATCTCTTTCTTATGAGAGAAGTTGGACATTTAGGTTTTGCAACGAGGAAAGAGAGTTATTAAGAAGAGATAGAGATGGAGAAACAAAAAGACAAATAGAGAAAAAGAGAGAGAAAAAAAAGAATAGGAAACAGAAGAGAAAGTATGTGAAGCTACTAGATAGAAAGAGAAAGATTCAATTTTATTACTTACAGACAATTGGAATCGAATGCATTGATCATTAAATACATACCATCGGAATCGAATACATTACCATAAGATACATACTATCGGAATCGAATACATTGCCTTTAGATACAAACATTCGGAATCGAAGACATTGGCATTAGATACAGACAAAAGATAGAAGGTTAATAGTTTAGAAATAAGGTCACTACTAGTCAATAGGTTAACTAAATGGGTCATGATAGGTTCACTTAGATTATACAACACACAACAGCGACAACAAATAAAACACACAACAAAGACAAAGTACAACTAAAACAACATACAACTACAGCTAATGCGACGTGCATAAAAACAATACAGAATAAAGTCAACAAATGTAACCGATAACAAATACAAGACAACAGCCAATACACCACACAGCGAAGATAGCAGATACACCACACAGCGAAGATAGCAGATACACCACACAGCGAAGATAGCAGATACACCACACAGCGAAGATAGCAGATACACCACACAGCGAAGATAGCAGATACACCACACAGCGAAGATAGCAGATACACCATACAACTAAGACAGCAAACAACAAATACAACATACAACAAAGCAGGGCCGGTCTTAGGCCACTGCAACCTATGCGGCCGCAGTGGGCCCGCGCTTTCATATGCCGCGAATTCTAGGTGTAAATTATTAAAATAAACCATTTTAATATTATTAAAAGTTGCCTAGAATTCTCCTGAAATGGCAAAATATAAGAAAAAGTCATAAAAATCTCCTGAAATTATTAAAATCTTCTGAAAACTAATGCTAATCTCCTTAAAACAGATAAAAACTGTCATTTCAATATGGAAAAAGCCAATCTATTCGCGATTTTTAAAAAAAGGCATTGTCAGCTTCCATTGAATATAAGTGTAAGAATTAGGCGAACTTTAACCAAAACAAGAAGTTCAAATACTTAATTTACTTTACTAGTCACTGGCATATAAATATAGATCTAAATCTATCTCGACCTCTTAAAAAAATATAAACAAAAGCGACATGTTGCTAGTCGATAGTAAATCTAAAAGGCACATCTGAATGTTCATCGGCTTTTTGTTGCAAAACTATCTACTGTAGCTGGCTCGTCAAGTTCATTTGACAGTGATTGTGTACTTAGTTAAGTATGAATAAAATGCAAAGACAAATTTATTTTCTAATTCAAAATCTTAATTTTCATTTATTATCCTTATCCCTACCCAGACTGGGCCCGGCGCAATCCGTTTCGCATAGGGCCCCGCAATCTGTAGGACCAGCCCTGCAACAAAGACAACACATAACAGCAAAACAAATACAATAGATGCGACATACAATAAAAAACAACAAATGCATCAAATAAAACATACAACAGATTTAACAAATACAACACAAAACAAATATAACACACAACGAATTTAACACACAATAAATATAACACATAACAAATACAACACACTACTAATACAACAGACAACAAATACAACAAAATAACACAGCAAAATCAAAAGGTCAAACAAATACAATAACTCTAACAAAATGCAACAAAAACAAAACACATAAAGACAACCTACAACAAAGAGACACGACGTAAACACAGCTAGCAACAAAACCCACAAATACAACAAACACCGTTCCCAACAAAATACATTTCAAGTGACGAGGTGTTTTTATTCTTTTTTTTTTTTTACTTGAAAATTTCAACCCAAAAAAAATGAAACATCGGGAAGACATCAAGTAAAGTTGTATTTATTTTTTTTTAAAGTTAAATTTAATTTTCAGACGATAGTTTTTATTTCTAGTGAACAAAATCTAAATGTCACAAAAAGAACCAGTAGACACGTACAAATTAATGACTTCAAATATATCTATCTCAAGAAGTTGCTATCATTTCATTGTTTCATTTTTCAAATCTGTTTATATTTTTGTTTACTCCAAAGAAATATAGATTTTTTTTTTGATTTGTCAAAGTTGAAAGAGAAACAATAAAGAAAATGATGGCATGAAATAGACTGTGCCTCTAAAGACAAAATCCGAGCTCATTGACAAAAAACACAAATTAATTAGAGAAGAGAGAGAGAGTAAGAGAGAGAGAACGAGAGCTTAACGTACTGAAAGATAGATAGTAAAAGACTACAATTGGCGGCAAAAAGTTTCTTACCTGGACACCCCAAGTGCCAACTAGAAAGTAGAAGAAATAAGCCCAAGAAACCTGCCTCTTCCTGTCACACTGGTCCTACCAGCCAACCATCACAATGGCTTTTATAAAGGCAGGCAAAAAAAAAAAAAAAAAACGCGCCAAATGGCACGCGCGAGTGCGAGCTGCTGTTTCCCGGGTAGAGGTTCATCTCTTGGACAGCCCCTCCCCGTTCTTGTTGTCAGCCATGCTTCTAAGTACTTTGTAGAACAAACAAATGGCACTACGAGACAAACGAGGTGGCTGAGTGGCTAGAGCGATTTAGTTTCACTAGGAAGATATACCGGTACCAGTGAAGTAGTTTTACCTGCTTTCTCAAGACTTTCCCGGGAGTCCGCCTAGCTTAGGGAGATGTACTTCGGCTTGCTTTGATCATCAGTTTATGCTGGCAATGATCTTGTAAACCACAAGCCTTTGGCAATTCCATCGCTGTCGTACATTTCACATGTCATGTTCAAGAGAAACTGGGCTATGAACGTATGTCTTGTGTGCTATTGTACAAAATATTTGCTCTAATCATGTATTGTTTTTTGTTTTTTTTGTAAAACACAATTTTAAAACAAATTTCCTCACGGATAATAAAGTTTATTATTATTATTATTATGTTAGAAAGGAATGACTATTCATTCTCTGGCTGCCTGGGTCGAGTTTCGTTAAAGAGAAACAAAATTCATTGTGGCCCCTTTATCAGTTTCCACTCGGGGATTTTCTGGTGATATGGCAGATATGCAGCGATACCGCCCTCTTACAGTCAACGAGAATGTTCCTAAGAATGTTAAGGGCCTCGAATGTATTAGTGAGGTCAGTTGTTATAATCCCTTCGGTTGATATAACAATATTGTTATATTGGATAACTTCCATGCACGCCTAATCTCCAAGCCTAGGTTCCCATATTTTCGTTGTTTTTCCAATTCAGTTTTTCTTAACTTGTGAGACAGTGGTACGGCGATGTCAACAATGGTAGCGGCTTTTTTCGTTTTTACCAATGAACAGCAGATCAGGGCAATTCAAATCTACCGTTTTGTCGGTCAAAATAGGCCTATCTTAGAACAGCAGATGATCAGTAGACGGACAGACAGAGTTGATAGACGGACAGACAGAGTTGATAGACGGACAGACAGAGTTGATAGACGGACAGACAGAGTTGATAGACGGACAGACAGAGTTGATAGACGGACAGACAGAGTTGATAGACGGACAGACAGAGTTGATAGACAGACAGACAGAGTTGATAGACAGACAGACAGAGTTGAAATAGGCTTGGTAAACATGGACGTCCCCTCATTGAAAGAGATTCTCTTCACGGCACAAGATTGGGAAGACTAAGGAAAGACGATCGACAGGTGGAGATTTGAACGCACCCTCCTCCAAAACATTTATTTGGGGCCTTTCAGAAAGTTTTCTGACTTGAGTCGACACTTCTTGATCTCCCCCCCCCCTCCTTTTGCACACAACTACACACACATACACTTACCCACAACCCGGACCAGTTATGTCAAGTTCTCATTCGAATAAATTTATATTTCTTGTATTTTTTTTTTCGTTCAATGTTTAGAAAATCCAATTGATTTTTGTATTATGTTTATATTTTTTCATGTAGCCATTTTTATGTTTCGAGGCTAAACAAAGCAAAAAAAAAAAATATCCCAGAGAGCCATGCGAGACTTCCGGGGTACTGGTTCAGTCTTCATTAAATCTCATCAATACTTCCATTCAGTGGTCCTGAAATCAAAGACACTCCTACACTTCCGAGGGGAACTGGCTCGTATCCTGGTCAAGTTGTTGCTACGTGTCCATCGATGTGCCACTCAAGAAACAATGTCAACTTTAATAACTAGTCACATGATCAACTGAAACAACAAGTCACGTGATCAACTGAACCAACAAGTCACGTGATCTGCTGAAACAACATGTCACGTGATCAACTAAAATAACAATGCACAAAACTTCCCTCGAAATAACAATTCACGTAATCAACTGAAATAACAAGTTACTTGATCAATTGCAATAACAAGCCAAATAATCAATTGAATTAGCATCTTACACAATCTACTGATATATCAAGTCACATGATCAACTGATATAAATAGTCACAAGCTCAACTAAAATAGTTGACTTTACGGCCTTCTCTTAGATGTTAGAAGCAGAACCGAATCTACTTCAGTATAGAGGCACAGTTACTTTTGTGTTTTTTTACGGAACATTGATAGATAGATAGATAGATAGATAGATAGATAGATAGATAGATAGATAGATAGATAGATAGATAGATAGATAGATAAATAGAGAGATAGATAAGATAAGATAAGATTAGATTAGATTATCTAATATAATACAGACGTTACTTCAAAAAAGAAGATGATTACGTCCTACGCGTCATGCATTTAGTCATGCATATTAGCCAATGACTTAAATTCTGCCAAGTCACTGGTTTTCCTGGCTAGCTCAGGCAATCCATTCCATGCTCTAATAGCACTAGGGAAGAAGAAGTATCTAATCAGATTAGATTAGATTAGAGAGAGAGAGAGAGAGAGAGAGAGAGAGACTTTTTTGATAATTTATAGTTTACATTGATTGCCCATTTGTCTCGAGACTAATGAGCTAGTCTGTTTCGACACTAATGATTTAGCCTGACCAGTTGTCTCGACACTAACGAGTTAGTCTGACCAGTTGCCACGACATTAATGAGTTAGTCTGACCAGTTGCCTCGACAATAACGAGTTAGTCTGTCTTGACAGTAATGAGTTAGTCTGACCAGTTGCCACGACATTAATGAGTTAGTCTGACCAGTTGTCTCGACACTAAGTCTGTCTCGACACTAATGAGTTAGTCTGTCTCGACACTAATACGTCTATCCGGATACACAAAGTGATCTACCAAGACGAAGACATTCATAAATTGATTTAGAAGACAAAATATTGAGTTTCAAATGATGAAGACTTTGGTGCATTCTGCTGAACAACAATACAAACATTCACAGATGACAATGGAGTGATTTCAAAGTACCAATCCTTAGAATTGATGCGTTAATTGATTGGCAAACATTCAAAAAGCAGTATAGACTTTTCTTCGTTGGGACTGTTGTGTAGGTTTTAGGTTCACAATTGTGCTACGGTACGAGCAAACAAGTTTTTGAAGAGAGCAAATCGTTTCTTTAACTCTGTTAAGTCATTGGATTTTCTGGCTGATTCAGGCAACCCGTTCCATGTCAGTAGGAAACAAAGAAAGCTACTTCGGATTTATGTTTGCTTATGAACTACGAACTGTGACTTTCTTAGTATTTTATAATGCGTAGGAGCTAGTTATCTTCTTCTTTTTTTTTTTTTTTGAAGTAACGTCTGGAATATATAAGATAAGATAATGTTGTGCTTTTGTATTTGTTCCGTGTTTTGTATAGAATAGCAACTATTACTTTTTAATCTTCTGTTCTGGAGTGTCTCTGAGTTTAGATAGTTCACTTATGGTGTTACTCAAGTCAAAAGTGAATGTTTATTTGTATAACTGTCACGCCTCTATTATGGGTCTTTTCTATAAATATGTATATTTCGTTTTCGAGAAGTATGTCCAGGTTTTTGAGTTTTGGGCCGACACAGTTTCCCGGTTCCAAGAAGTTATGAATTGAATAAAACATTTATCAAAAATCGTAAGTATAACACTACTCTGAATTCTCGCTTGATCTATATGGTCTATATTTTCTAATGAGTCAAATGTCACAATATAAACTCCTAGGATTAAATCAACAGCCTCCCTGGCACATGACAGCTTAGTAGTTGAGTAGAATAGGTCACACAAACTATTCAATGATCAGCTAACAACGTTTTGTGAACGTAGATATTGTTAAATATTATTATTATATTATTATAGCTTTTATATAGCGCTACTTTCATGCTTATAGCATTCTCAGAGCGCTTTGGTCCAATCTCATTTGTGGACCAGTGGGGGGGGGGGGGGAGGGGGTATCCAACAGAGTATAAACTCCAACACTGGCGTCATGCAAGAACTAACACCAAAGACACAGCCTGACTTTAGAGACTTAGGTTCAAAGCTGGATCTCTAAGAAAAATAAATCACCCTATATACACCATAAGTAATGTTACTCTATAAATAAAGTTCTGTCATGATTCTAGAAATCACATTTGAGTGGGCCATGAATTCCTCAGGCTTGCTGGTGTAGAAAATGATATTGTTTATTTCTTTCATTATTGTTTCCATGGTGATCAGAGCACCAGAAAGAGGTTGTAAAAAAAAAAAAAAAAAAAAAAGAAAATGACTGGTGAAACAGAATGTTATGTCTGCTATGTCTTACATTGTTATGTCTGCTATGTCTTACATTGTTATGTCTGCTATGTCTTACATTGTTATGTCTGCTATGTCTTACATTGTTATGTCTGCTATGTCTTACATTGTTATGTCTGATCTATGTCTTACATTGTTATGTCTGCTATGTCTTACATTGTTATGTCTGCTATGTCTTACATTGTTATGTCTGCTATGTCTTACATTGTTATGTCTGCTATGTCTTACATTGTTATGTCTGATCTATGTCTTACATTGTTATGTCTGCTATGTCTTACATTGTTATGTCTGATCTATAAAAACTATCAGAGTGATTCATTTCACAATCACGAGGTGGCCTTAGCAGTACGCGAGACCCTGCCTAACCCTCAATGTAACCTAAATTTCATGCTAAGAGCTTTCAATGTATTTGTGTTTTGTGACTTTGCGTAATTATTAAATCGATAAATTAAAATATTTCATTTTCATTATTTCATTAAGGATGTCAGTGCTAGGTCCAAGGGGCTGAAACAGTAAACCGTAGATCAGAGCATAATACAATTAGAAAGGCGAGAATGTCTTGAGTTAAAATAGAGAGAGAGAGAGAGAGATTTAAGGAATGAACATTTCATAAGGGAAAGGAGAACAATAGCGGAGAAAATGACCCTAACAAGTTTATATTAGAAGTGTAGCACCACGTGACGGTAGCTGAGAGTTCAACTATAACTATGTGCCAATGTGTGTCAACAAGTTTACTTGATTGTTACGATGTCTCAAAGGCTGCTCATTCTTTTGGAAATAGACTTGTCAAGCTGTTACTGACAGACTCCATCTTGACACTCTGCTCGTTATTACGAAGTGTAGTCTCTCTAGTAGAATGTCCTTTTTTTGGTGCCTGGTGAAGCAGCTGGAGCGGGTCTGGTAGCACCAGGAGTTGCAAGAATGCAGTGGATGGACACTGGGAACTAAGTTCCATGTAATCTATGACCTAGTGTTCAATATTTCAATATATGAATCAATGATTTTTTTTTGTATTCCTTTATCTTTTATAACTCTTATCAAATTATTATTTCAATGTATTCAACTTCTGTTTGTCTGGTACAAATTTTAAACATGCTGTTTCTCCAACGTCTCATTCTCAGAATTATTGAATTATTCATTTTATTCTCAAATCATCATCACATAGTTTATTACTTTATGTACGACTGACTGTGTGTGTAACATAAGTGTGTTAGGCTGAACTTAGGGACTAATATAATTATAAAACAAAAGAAACATAATTATTCTGAAATACATACATATTTGGTAATTAAAATTATATTTAACTACCTAGACATGTAAAATATCTAATATATAACTAGAGTCCTGACAGATTTTTGGTGCATTGTCAATCTTAGTGTCTTTCAGATTGTAGACACCTGTCTTCGATACAGTGCTACTCAGTACACTGGTTTGTGGCTAGATTTTTGGTGGATCGTCAATCTTAGTGTCTTTCAGATTGTAGACACCTGTCTTCGATACAGTGCTACTCAGTACACTGGTTTGTGGCTAGATTTTTGGTGGATCGTCAATCTTAGTGTCTTTCAGATTGTAGACACCTGTCTTCGATACAGTGCTACTCAGTACACTGGTTTGTGGCTAGATTTTTGGTGGATCGTCAATCTTAGTGTCTTTCAGATTGTAGACACCTGTCTTCGATACAGTGCTACTCGGTACACTGGTTTGTGGCTAGATTTTTGGTGGATCGTCAATCTTAGTGTCTTTCAGATTGTAGACACCTGTCTTCGATACAGTGCTACTCGGTACACTGGTTTGTGGCTAGATTTTTGGTGGATCGTCAATCTTAGTGTCTTTCAGATTGTAGACACCTGTCTTCGATACAGTGCTACTCAGTACACTGGTTTGTGGCTAGATTTTTGGTGGATCGTCAATCTTAGTGTCTTTCAGATTGTAGACACCTGTCTTCGATACAGTGCTACTCAGTACACTGGTTTGTGGCTGTACTTTGTATACTCTAGATAAGCACTGCATTCTTTTTTTTGTGTGTGTGAGATTTTGTTTATGTCATTATGTGACATATTATTGATATTATTATATTTTCCATGTAAAATATAGTTTTGTAAATACTTTAATAAGATATTTTATTTGTTCTGCATGTCAAACTGAGGAGAAGTTGGACCTCTACTGGACTTGTGATCTGCATGTCAAACTGAGGGGAAGTTGGACCTCTTCTGGACTTGTGATCTGCTTGTCAAACTGAGGGGAAGTTGGACCACTACTGGACTTGTGATCTGCATGTCGGGATTCTCACTTTGTCCTGGTGTTACTGGATGTTCCTAGTCGTTACTGCTCTTCTTGGTATGGAGGTAAAGTCTTCTATGAAGAAAGCACGGATGTTGTTTTTTTTTTTTCTGGTTGCTACTAACAATATATCTTGTACTCTGGTTAATTGTTTATAATTATGATATTATGACTGTATCCATCACACTGAAATGGAGCTTATAGGTTTTTTTTTTATTTACCTTAAAATTAAAGTCAGAGGCCACGCTTATTGGTATGATGGTCTTATAGTGATAAAGGAATCTCTTAATCTCTAGAACCACTTCAAGTGTGAGAGCTTGGCTAGTCACATCTGGGCGCCATCCCAAAGGCCGCTAATGTCACAGTACTATGCAAGGGATTTTTAGTTAATGACTCATTGAATTGAAATGAATGTAGTCAGAACTACTGTTCAAATAATCAATGTCCATTAACATGAAGTCAAGAGAAAACATGCAGCGATCAAATTATACAGCAGTTGGGTTTGCATGGCTGCAGAAATATATTACTTCGGTTAGACATCAGTTACTTTATTTGGGCATATTTCAGTTTTGATCGTTACATATTTGAATGTGTTTGTGGCGCCCATTTGTTGCACGTGTCAGTCCAAATAAATACAAATTCGTGCTCAGGTGAATTGTATAGGTGTGTGGTTGTATAGGTGTGTGAGTTATATAGGTGTGTGGTTTTGACCTTACGTTAACGGAAGCCAGAGTCTAGTTTCATAACTTGAGGCTGAAACCAAAACATCAAAATTCCATCATTATTATTCCACAACTGAAAGTGCCAAAAAATGTGTGTTATTTATTTCCATTTTTTTTAATTGTTTTTAATCACAATGTATTTGTTTGTGTTTTACAAATGGAGAAAACAGTTATCTAACGATTAGGTAATTGAGGGGGCGGAACGGTGGATTTATTTATTTTTCCACAGTTTAATTTAATTTAACATTTCAGAATGTTTGTATACAGAAATATTTCAATATGATATTGATCAATGATATTCATTTTTTTAAATTCATTTATCTTTTATAGCTCTTATCAAATTGTTAGTTTTAATTCATTACAAAGGTTATATTGAGTTTGTCTGTCTGTCTGTCTGGTACAAATTTTGAACACCTTATTTCTCCCACTTCCCATTCTAGGATCAGGTTAAACCTTTTCAGAATTATTCATTGTCCCTAGCAAAACATGAATCAATCTTTAAAAAATTAATCAATTAGCTTATTAAATTGCAGTAATTAATTAACTTTTTTATCCAAAAGGAGATAAATCTTACAGTATTGAGAGAGAGATGTAAATGTAAAGCTCTTTGCTTTAGATAAAGTTTGTTGTTGTTTTTTTTTAAAGTATTTTTTTATACTACTCGACCGGCATACGTTGCTATTTTGCAGGGCCGGCCTTAGGCCACTGCAACCTATGCGACCGCAGTTGGCCCAGCACTTTCATAGGACCCTCGCTATTTCTAGGTGTATTAATTACTAAATTAAACAATTTATAACTTATAACAGATTTCCCGTGTCCCCACCATCTTGTTTTTGTTCGTGGGGTGACTGACTATCCGAAGAAATAAGAGAGTGATCTTTCCTTTACTTCTTCTCGTTTAAATTGTTGAGGGAAGATGAGAATTATATATATATAGATAATTGGTCATAATATATTCATATACAAATCGCGATTTTGAGAATGTACTAGGTGGAAGCAAGAGCTTTTCACATTAATTAAGTGCCTCTCTGACCGTTCTGCTTTCTCTTATCTTTTAATGGAATGGGTTGCCTTAGTCAGCCAGGAAAACCAATGATTTAGCATATTTTAAGTCACAGATCAACATGCATGACTAGATTGACACATGAAATGCGTAAGACGTAACAATCTTATTTTTTGAAGAAACGTCTGTAATCTATAAGAAATACCAAAAAGCTTCAAACTCATTAGGCTGCTATTGTATTGTTTACAGTTTTCAGACTACATACATGTATAAAAAGAATACATTATGTAATCTTACTAATACATACATCCAGTTTTCCATGCGTTATAAACTTTATATATTTTGTAGAGAATTAGGCTCACACATATAATATAACACATGGGCGTAGCCGGGAGGGAAAGGTCTTCAAACCATCACTTGCCTCAGACCTCATTGTCTGAAATGGAAACTTTACTTACTGCCCCAGTGCAGCCAACGTAAGCAAACTACAGTTTCCAAATTTCATGAGCGTAGCCAAATGGGTTTTGTGGTTTCCCTTCCCCCTCCAATACAAAAACTAAAGCATTTTACCATTTTCTACCAGTCGCTGAACTCCATTGAATAGCAGATTTAGTTTTTGAATTTTTTTTAGCGGAAGAGTAGCAGGCTAATTGCACTGTAGATACCTCAGAATAAGCATTTTTAAAGCTTAAAATAACGGAAATAACGATCCCCCAGACTCCCTAGCTGTTCTTTGGCGGTTTGTTGGCCTACTGTCTTTCTACTAATTATAGGAAGAGAGTATTCTAGGAGAAAAAAAAAGTTTAAAAGAATGAAAGATCAGAATGTAATATAGATTAATTACATATGCACACACACTAATATATATATATATATATATATATATATATATATATATATATATATATATATATATATATATATATATATATATATATATATATATATATATATAACATTGAGGAGTGGGGAAAAAATCCCCCCCCCCCGAAAATATATGACATGCCATTTATGGGCCGGTTTATATGGTAATGCCCGGGCCGATTTTGATACACAGTCCGCCCCTGGAAGCAGCCCACAACAATATCATAAAGATGAGAAACTTAGTGATTGAGTTCAGGAGCGTTGTGAAGCCCTAGTCGAATTCTCTGATTTTGAGTTTTAGAAATCTATTAGTCCCTTTTATTTTAGTTGTAAGATCCAAACTTTTTTAGAAAATATATATGTTATGGAGATGTAAGGTTGTGCTGGCCAGACTAGATCCTCGTAACACATGGAGCATGGCAGCTTGACGACGTTTAGTCCTAGAGAACTTCAAGTTTGAAAAGACTTATGATCATGACCACGTGACTCTAGTCACGAAAACAACTTTAGTATCAATGTCACCATCGACGTTGTCGTCAACTTCATGTTGAGATCTATCAACAACTTCTTAATCAAACTTTTCCTAAAATTCACAATCAACTTCACAATTTGTCATCAACTTGACTGTCAAATTCGTCGGTAGCTTCCTACTGAACTTGACATCAACTTGATCAACTTTATTATCAACTTTACAATTTATCTCATCAGAAACTTCATCATTAAATTTCTCAGCAAACCTAAAAATCTTTTTTTATCATTGACTTCATCAAATTTATTAACAACTTTATCCACTTTATCATTGACCTTATCATCGCATGTGCAATAAATTTTAGCCTCAACTACACAATTAACTTAATTGTCAGCTTCAATATTTAGCATCAACTTCGCCATTAACGTTATTATCAATTCCATTATTTCATTATTATCTTCCCCACCAACTTAATTATTAACCTCATTGTGACTTTCATCATCAACTTCATCGTCAACTTAATTATATAATAATTATTTGCTACAACTACTCTCGATCTTCCAAAACTCATAAATAATACAAGATACATGAAACGATACGGGTGTTTGCAACACGCACTTTTCTTTTTCTGTATCTTTTACTTTGAATAAAAAATGTTCAATACTTACACACACACATACACATAATAAAAAAAAGTTAATACAACTTAATTAAACACACTTATAGTAGACACCCTCACACACACACACACACACCGCCCACATTTCTGTATCTATTTCAACCACGTGACTTCGTAGAGAAAATAAAATGACGAGAAGAGATACAAGAGAGGTAACAATGTAACATTAGAGTATCGTAGTACTGGATTCAGTCCCTTGGTCTTCTGTTTTCCCAACAGACCTGTGCCGCCTCAAGCCTCGCTCTGATGACGTGACTGTAACCCAGTGTTTCTCAAACTGTGTGCCGCGGCACACTAGTGTGCCGCCGAAGATTTGCAGGTGTGCCGCGGGAGTTTTTAGAACGCCACAAGTGCAGGCGTTACACAGGTCTGCCTAATATTAAATTTTTATTTTACGTTGCGATGACATCTCCACTTGCAATGATCAGTAGTAGTAGTGGATCGCTCCATTATGACGGAAAGGGCTGTTAGCTCTTCAGGTTATGGAATTTTTAAACTATACATATATTATTATCATGACTTAAATGTAGGCCGCCTAAGCAAACGCACCGCAGTTCTTGAATTGGTAACGATAATAATAAGCAATGCGTTTCGTGTAAATTTTTTAGGTGTATGATAAAAATAACAAATTATCACTAAGCATTGTTATCCATGGAGAAATACGTTAGCGAGAATGAAACTGCGAAAGCGTTCAATGAAAAGCAAGGAACCAAATGAAGGTACAAAGAAGATTTCATCGGATATGGTTTCATATCTTCGGGACCTGAAGATTCTCCATTGCCATTCTGTCTGATCTGCAATGCAACTCTGTCGAATGAGGCGCTTGTTCCAAGCCAATTGAAGAGACACTTGGAAACAAAATATCCAGCTGTAAAAGCGCAACCGAAGAAATACTTTGAAAACATCAGGGCTCAACAAAATAAACAAGCTAAGCAACTTACGAAGTACCTAAAGCTAACAGAAAAGGGATTGATTGCAAGTTATAAGGTTGCTCAATTATTAACAAAACACAAGAAAGCACATACAGAGGCTGAATCAATCATTGCACCAGCTTTAGCAATAGTTGTTGAAACTATCCTTGGACCCGATGCCACCGAAAAAGTTAAAAAAGTTCCTTTGTCAAATGATACTATCTCGCGCAGAATTTTGCTCTTCAAACTACAGTGGAAAAACTGTGTCAGCGTTTGCACCGATGACTGTCCTTCCATGCATGGAAAGGGATTCGTCACTCTTGTGCGTCAAGAAAATCCAAATGTATTAGTTGTTCACTGCATGATCCACAGAGAAGCTCTTGCCTTCAAATCTTTATTTGATGTTTGCTCTGGATCAAGTGATTGAAGTTGTAAACTTCATCAAATCTCGACCGCTTGCACCCCGACTTTTCTCAAAGCTTTGTGAAGCAATGGATTCAGACTACAAATGTCTCCTGTATCACACCAACGTTTGTTGTCTCTCCAGGGGAAATGTGTTAAAGCAAGTCGTCCTACTCAAGGCTGAGCTAATTTCATTCTTGGAGGCTGAAAAAAAACAACTTTGGAGATTTTCTATTCATGACGAGATCTGGTGGGTTAAGGTGACATTTCTCTCTTATTTATTCGACAAATTAAATTCATTGAATTTAAGTCTTGAAGGACCATCGGAAACCATCATCACTGCATCCTCAAAACTGAAGTCATTTGGTGAAAAATTGTCTTTGTGGCAAAGTAAGATCTCGAAAGGAGTCTTCGACTGCTTTCCTACTTACTATGAATGTGCTTCAAATAAAGAAATCACCCCCGAAATTCTGGACACTTTGACCCACTTGCAGTCAGCATTGCAGCATTACTTTCCAACAGTTGGAAGTAATGAATACGGATGGGTCAGTTATCCATTTGGAAACAATGAAGCTACAAATCTAACAACTGAAGAAGACGAGCAGCTCATTGATTTAAAAAACGATGCAGTTCTAAAGTCAAGTTTTGCCGAGAAAAGCCTGGATGTGTTTTGGATTCAATCAACAAGTTATATCCTGCAATCAGTTTAAAAGCAATCAAAATAATTCTTCCATTTACATCTTTATAGTTTTGTGAGTTTGGATTTTCAGCATTGACTGAAATCAAATCTAAGAAAAGAGAGAGACTTCTTGCAATAGACTATGAAATGCGATTTTGTTTGTCGACTCTGGAGCCTCGATTAGATCGCATTTGCTCTAAAAAAAAAAAGGCAAACCCTTCACATTAAATGTAATACTTCAAAACAGGTAAAATACGTTTTTTCCTTTTTATTATAAAACAACTGTTGCTCTTCGTAGTGTGCCGCGAAATTTTTGTAGTTTTTTTTACTGTGCCGCCAGACAAAAAAGTTTGAGAAACACTGCTGTAACCGCTTCGTTCGTGGTCAAGCCCCGGAGCCATTCACACACGGATTTATGGCTGAATGGGCGTTTCCTGTGGAGTCTCACGGAGGGAAGAAACACGGGCGAGTGATTTTGATGTAGGGAATTAAAATAAGCGTCTTCAAGATATTGAGCAGAGTCTAAATGTGTAGTTTATGGAGAAAACGCTACTGTGGGAACAAGACATATATCTGGTTTATTAGCCACTTTGAAATTGTACAACTTGACCCATTTTGTAGTGACTATTGGCTTATATAGTGTAGTAGAAAACTATTCACTGGTATAGTTTTGAATACAAAGGGGAAACTATTTAATGATATAATAAATAATACAAAGGTGAACTTATTTACTCATTGGAGTCCTAGTAAGGTGAATCTATTTACTGGTATATAGTTCGATACAAAGATGAAACTATTTACTGGTATGATTTCAAACATAAAGGAAAAACTATTTACTGGTATAGTTTTAAATACATCTTAGAATGAAAAAAAAAAAAAAACACTCAGTGCTCAAACATTGAATGATGCATACATGTACATAAATAAGGGAATTGTACTTGGTAAAATCTATCCTATCGGAGATTTTCGTCTATTAAATTAAAAATTATTAAATTATAGCTTTTATATAACTCTACTTTCATGCTTATGGCGTGATCAGAGCGCTATGGTCCAATCTCATTTGTGGGTATCTGGGAGAAGGTTCTCCGTGCTGCCTTCACCATTAACGTTATCATCGATTCCATTCATAGCTACATTATTACCTTCCCCATCAACTTAATCACTAATGTCATCGTCACTTTCATCATCAACTTCATCGTTAACTTGAAATAATTGCCACCGCCTTTAGGCGCTCAGTAAACACAACTCGAGTCGGGTGTCGAACCTCAAGCCCCCTTCATAGGTAGCCAAGCCAAGTACAAGCGACCAGGCTTCCCACTCTGACAGACAACTAAAAATAGAAAGCTATTTGGTGTATCCGGTGTACAGAAACTAGGAAGTGTGGCTGAGCTGTGTGGCTGAGCTGTGTGGCTGAGCTGTGTGGCTGAGCTGTGTGGCGGAGCTGTGTGGCTGAGCTGTGTGACTGAGCTGTGTGGCTGAGCTGTGTGGCTGAGCTGTGTGGCTGAGCTGTGTGGCTGAGCTGTGTGGCTGAGCTGTGTGGCTGAGCTGTGTGGCTGAGCTGTGTGGCTGAGCTGTGTGGCTGAGCTGTGTGGCTGAGCTGTGTCATAGTGAAGGAATACGAAACTCAATTGTAGTCACTATTTAGAAATGAACATTTCTAAGGCTATTGTGCATGTAGGACCAACACATGTTTATTATTTTGTTGGCAGCTGTGATGTTTTAGTAAAAGTTCCCCTTTCAGACCTTGTGATCTATAGATGATGTAAAGGGACTCAGAGGTGCCTAAAGATCTCGAAATTTAAAATCCCAGTCTTCACCAGGATTCGAACTCGGGACCCCCGTTTCGGGAGCCAAGCGCTTTACTGCTCAGCCACCGCGCCTTCTTGTGATGTTTTAATGTTCTTGAAATTGTTAAGAATTAAAATATCTTTCGTTAACATGCCCACTAATTAGCATATACAACATGTACAACATATACAACATATACAACATGTACAACATATACAACATATACAACATCTACAACATGTACAACATATACAACATGTACAACATATACAATCTGTACAACATATAAAACATATACAACATATACAACATATACAACATGTACAACATATACAACATGTACAACATATACAACATATACAACATATACAACATACATATACAACATGTACAACATGTACAACATATATATTATAACATTGTTACAATTTGTAACATAGCGGAACTACAGTCACTAGAACGAAAAGGCAACACGTACTACTTGTCACTACTTACTTGCCGTCATTTGATTCTTGAGAACCGCTGCTATTCACAAATGCTGGTTTGTTGACTCAAACAGGGGATAATTAATGACAATTATTGATACGTTCTATTAATTCCTCATCCACTGTTCACCCACCATCATATCCACTTCCTCCGAGTGGGAGTCGCTGCTAGACATACCTGGGGCCAGGGGCTCTCACAAGAGATGACTGCACCAGTGAGCTTTGAAGTCCGACTGGTCGTAATGAATGGCTTTTTGTGTGTGTGTGTCCACACCCGCGCAGACTTTGTTTACATCCAGGCCTGGCAGGCTTTACGTCAACATTCAACAGTCCGGCACTGGAGAGTATGGGTTAGTAGAAAAATATTCAAAGTCTCTTTTCAAATCATTACAAAGGTTCTAAATTTATAATGAAGTGCCCCGTATTAAGGAGTGCTCCAAGGAAAAAAAGTGAAATGGACCTCATTCACCAATAGTAAACAAACAACATTTTGCCACGTGGTTCTCTTAATCTTCTATGCAAATTACGCAATCCATACAGGCTGTCACGTGATACGTAATTTTCATTGTTTTATCAATATTATCACGTGGCTAAATGTTGTTTGTTTACGATTGGTGAATGAGGTCCAGTCTGTGCTATTAAACGTTAGTAAGTCAGCTTTCTACAAACTTAATGGGAGGAAACTGGGAATACAAATCTCGTTTTGAGGGAATTAAATACTGACGTATTGATCATAAAAGGTGATGAGTTAATCTGGGTACATGGTCAGTCACAAGAGGTTAAATGTTCATAATATATATATTTATATAAGATATGAGATAACATAATAATATCATATCGTTTAATGTCAAAATTATAAAAGTTCATTGTTTAATAATCAAAAAATTGTTTTTCTAATGAATAATTAACGTCAATCTTGGTTTCACTTAGTGACCTTAGATGTAAATTGGCAGATCACGACTGCGCGATAACAAAATATTCCCAGGCACCGATTTTCAAAAAAGCGAAAGTGTGGATCAAAACTAATTTTTCAGTAACATTTAAATGTAATTTTTAATAAATAATTTCTTTATTTACTTAATGAACATTCAACATAATGAGCTTTTAATAGTTTTTTTTTTTATTTATAACATTCGATGCACATTTTTTGTACCAATACGCGACCTCTGTTGTTTTTTTCTCAATATACCTCAGGTACAACTGTCAATAAACAATAAATATGATATATGGCTTGAAAAATGTTTTATTTTTAGAAAAAAAAAACGTTATCTCTTTTAGAAGACAAAAAGAAGCCGTTGAAATAAAACTTTATAAGCTGCAAAATATTAGGAAAATGGATTTTAATAGTTTTTCTTGTGTTTGAGATCTAAACTTGATAGATGGACAGATAGACCACACAAAGGTTATAGTGTCTCTTCTCTTTTGGAGCCGCTTAATTATCTAAGGGAGGGAACCGCAGAATCATTGACTTAAACCTCAATACTTCAGGAATGAGCTCCATTTTTCTATTTAAAGCAAAATTAGTTAATTACTAGTAACTAATGGACTAATAGGCTATTTTCTTTTGTATTGACTCATACATTGTCATTGATAAAGAATAATTGTGTAAAATTTCAACTTGATTCTAGACCGGTGTGAGAAAAACATGTACAAAAAACGTAATAAGGTAAATAGCTCCACATATTCAGCCACATCACTCAACAATTAACATTTATTTCCATTTGTCTATTTCAAACAAAAGAATTAGTTACCAATATTTAACTAATTTTTTATACAGCTTAAATCAACTCACTCTGCCTTTTTGTCTGGTAAAAAGTTTGTACACATTTCTCTGACACCCAATCTCGGATCAAGCTGAAATTTTGCACAATTATTTCTTTTACCTGACAACAAAAGAATCAGTAAAGAAAAATTGACCAATTAGTTAATTAACTATTAATAATTAATAAGTTTTTTTTTTTTTCTTATCTCGAACAAGGGAATGAAATTGTACTTGACTGAAGATATGGTATAAGCTAAATTAAGCTTCACGGGTCGCCGCTTCAAAGTAATTTTGTAATGAACCATAGATAACTATACAATTTTCTATTTTCATTGGCACCTCACTAGCGGAGTAGTTAGTATGTCGGCTTGAGGAAGCTTGAGCCATTAGTTTCAATTCAGGTCGTTCCCTACCCCCCCCCCCTTTTTTTTTTATATAATGCTTTTCAAAAGTGCATCCTTTCTTCCCCCCCCCCCCCCTTTCCTCCCATGTCCCCAACTGGTCCAGACACGTGATAGGATCCTAGCGTCTTGACAAAGCGAGAAGCTTGAAATAGCGCTATACAAAAACAATTGGTAAAAATATTTATAATTACACAGAAGTATTGTTGGTCTAGATCTATTAATAATGAAATGACATGACTGATGCAAACTAATTAATACAATTACATTTCGTTAAAGCTTTGTTGTTGTTGTTTTTTTAAGTATTTTTTTAAAATGATTTTTCTTCTTATTTTGTTTTATTGATTCATGTTTTGTTAGGTACAAAAAAATAATTATGTTTCAACCTGATCTGAGAATGAGTGTGGGAGAAATAGCGTGTACAAAAACTGTACCAGAGACCGAGACCATTGCTATAAGCTTTGTAAAAAAGAAACCATCAACACATACTTCTATCCCATACATTTCTCGTGTATGAATTCATTGTATTCCAGGAATAAACTTTCGCATTTAAAAAAGGTTTTCAAAACTACATTATTATTGATTATTTTAAAAAGACAATGCATATTTTTTGGGGTTGTTTATTTTCTAACAAAATACAAAGTGCGTCTCTATGGACGTCTAAACAACTCAGCGCTGGGTTACAAGTTGGTCACATGAAACTAGTCCACATAAATTGCTGTTGGAGTTCTGTGCCTGTGTCCTCTCCTAGATTGTTTAACTCCGAGACTCAGCATGGTCTACGCTTGCTCACAATGTAACCACAAAACTCGGACTCAGGTGATTATTTTCGGACAAAACAATTCATTATAAGATGCATGACGGCCAGGAAGTGCTTTTATGTGAAGGCTTTCAGTTTGGCCAGTTGAGGATTTGCATTTAAAACAAAACAAAAACTGTACAACACAATTCTAACAAAACAATGTGCTAGGTTGTTTTTTTCTTGTTTCTGTATATTATATTTGAATACATTGCAAATGTGACATCTAATGTGCTATTGATTGCCTTCTGTTCACTTGTTTATTGTATTCGTATTTTATTTTGTAGTTAAGGTTTTCCTCTATAAAAATCTTTTTTTTTTGTTCATTAAACAGTATAAGCCTGGTTTGGCCGAGATTAAAAGGTCTGCACTCCTCTACTGGTGTGTAAAAAAAAAGCTCTTTCAACAGAGATCAGTCGAGTCATATTAGTTCCGTCATTTTAGTTCAGTCCTACTAGTTAGTCATATTGAATTATGCTTAATAACATGTCATAGTTACTTCAGTATTGATCAATACAAATGCCAAGGTGAAGGTCATGTAGTACCGATGACGTTGCTGCTACTCTGCAGTCAGTTGTTAATGTCTCCGATGTTTCTTCATCATCAGATAGAAAGATAATTACATTCTAGTCCAAATCTGACGCAGGATGACGGTGGATGGCGATGGGCAGCGTTTGGACCCTGGACAATTTAGAGCGTTTGGACCCCTGGACAATTTAGAGCGTTTGGACCCTGGACAATTTAGAACATAGAACGATAGTCCAGAGTGCATACTACATGACCAGGCTGAAGGGAGAGAGTGCAAAGGTTGGCTATTGGCTTTTGAATATCCTTCGCTATAGCACTGACACAGTAAAATCCTTTTTTTCTTTTTTAACGTATTGTCTGTGCTGTCAGTAGATATGTTTATTCAGTCGAGGTTTATTTTTAAAACAATTGAAATTTATACAACTAAAAAAGTATGTCTTTATTTACCCAATACACGTTTTGGGTGGAGAAGAAAAACCGAGAGCATCCTAGATCCTTAAACAGACACACTGTTACCAATTAGTCAAAAACAGAGAGTATTCTAGATCCTTAAACAGACACACTGTTAGCAATTAGTCAAAAACAGAGATCATTCTAGATCCTTAAACAGACACACTGTTACCAATTAGTCAAAAACAGAGAGTATTCTAGATCCTTAAACAGACACACTGTTACCAATTAGTCAAAATCAGAGAGCATCCTAGATCCTTAAACAGACACACTGTTACCAATTAGTCAAAAACAGAGAGTATTCTAGATCCTTAAACAGACACACTGTTAGCAATTAGTCAAAATCAGAGAGCATTCTAGATCCTTAAACAGACACACTGTTAGCAATTAGTCAAAATCAGAGAGCATTCTAGATCCTTAAACAGACACACTGTTACCAATTAGTCAAAAACAGAGAGTATTCTAGATCCTTAAACAGACACACTGTTAGCAATTAGTCAAAATCAGAGAGCATTCTAGATCCTTAAACAGACACACTGTTAGCAATTAGTCAAAAACAGAGAGCATTCTAGATCCTTAAACAGACACACTGTTAGCAATTAGTCAAAATCAGAGAGCATTCTAGATCCTTAAACAGACACACTGTTAGCAATTAGTCAAAAACAGAGAGCATTCTAGATCCTTAAACAGACACACTGTTAGCAATTAGTCAAAAACAGAGAGTATTCTAGATCCTTTAACAGACACACTGTTAGCAATTAGTCAAAATCAGAGAGCATTCTAGATCCTTAAACAGACACACTGTTAGCAATTAGTCAAAAACAGAGAGCATTCTAGATCCTTAAACAGACACACTGTTACCAATTAGTCAAAAAACAGAGACCACTGAAAATCACTAGGACGGAACACATCAGCGTATCTGTAAATCCGATGTGCACTCTTCAGCGTCCGGAGATCAGCTACAAACAACAAACAATAGGGAGATGTTATTGGATTCCATGACAATGAGACCAGTTCTGCGAATGTTCTCGTCATGTTGCTGTGTCGTGTGGATGCAATCAAGGGGTGGGCTGCGGTGGGAAGGGGCGAAGTAAAATTAAAAAGGATTACAGATTCCATAATTGACATCAACAAAATTAAAAGAATCTTTTTCTATTAGTCTTGACTTGCGACATGGTGGTGATGATGCAGGCTAAGAAATCTGTCAAATGTAAATTATTACTAGGAAAGAAAACTATGGAAGATTTATATAATGTGTTAGAACTTAGATCGCTTTATTCTAATCTGTAGCATGGAATTGTATATATGAAATCAGTTGGCCGCAGAATTGTCTTATTACAAGGAACTATGTGCATCAAATAACTATATGACTTGACGTAGTGTGCCAAACACCAAGTAACTATATGACTTGACGTAGTGTGCCAAACACCAAGTAACTATATGACTTGACGTAGTGTGCCAAACACCAAGTAACTATATGACTTGACGTAGTGTGCCAAACACCAAGTAACTATATGACTTGACGTAGTGTGTTCAGCCAAACACCAAGTAACTATATGACTTGACGTAGTGTGTTCAGCCAAACATCAAGTAACTATATGACTTGACGTAGTGTGTTCAGCCAAACACCAAGTCACTATATGACTTGACGTAGTGTGTTCAGCCAAACACCAAGTAACTATATGACTTGACGTAGTGTGTTCAGCCAAACACCAAGTAACTATATGACTTGACGTAGTGTGTTCAGCCAAACACCAAGTAACTATATGACTTGACGTAGTGTGTTTAGCCAAACATCAAGTAACTATATGACTTGACGTAGTGTGCCAAACACCAAGTAACTATATGACCTGACGTAGTGTGTTTAGCCAAACACCAAGTAACTATATGACTTGACGTAGTGTGTTTAGCCAAACACCAAGTAACTATATGACTTGACGTAGTGTGTTCAGCCAAACACCAAGTAACTATATGACTTGACGTAGTGTGTTCAGCCAAACAGTTTCAATTAAAATTTTATTCCAACATTTTAAAATGTTTGAAAGATGATCTACAAGACTTTACAATAGAAGTAACACTGTATGGCCCTCTTTAGAGATATAGTCCAAAACAACCGATTAGCCCATACAACTATATTGCCCAATACAACTATATTGCCCAATACAACTATATTGCCCAATACAACTATATTGCCCATTACAACTATATTGCCCATTACAACTATATTGCCCAATACAACTATATTGCCCAATACAACTATATTGCCCATTACAACTATATTGCCCATTACAACTATATTGCCCAATACAACTATATTTGCCCAATACAACTAAATTGCCTAGTACAACTATATTTGCCCAATACAACTATATTTCCCCATACAACTATATTGCCCAATACAACCATATTGCCCAATAACTATATTGCCCAATACAACTATATTGCCCAATACAACTATATTGCCCAATACAACTATATTGCCCAATACAACTTCATTGCCTGAATTGCCTCTTTATTTTCCAATTCTATCACGTTTCCTCGTGTTGCTGTGTTGCGTCATACGAAGGGCTTTACTTATATATTGGTTTCTTGTTCAGGGTCGGTCAAATACTCATTAAATTCCATGAGAGTAGCCAAAAAAAAAGAGGGGTGGTGAGTTTATATATATATATAATCTAAATCCTAACTGATGCCAATAAACGTTTATGCTGTGTGCCCTTGTGTGGCGGTAACAAATGATTTATTTCAACACTTAGGTATAGACACCTTTGTGTGGCGGTAACAAATGACTTATTTCAACACTTAGGTATAGACACCTTTGTGTGACGGTAACAAATGACTTATTTCAACACTTAGGTATAGACACCTTTGTGTGGCGGTAACAAATGACTTATTTCAACACTTAGGTATAGACACCTTTGTGTGGCGGTAACAAATGACTTATTTCAACACTTAGGTATAGACACCTTTGTGTGGCGGTAACAAATGACTTATTTCAACACTTAGGTATAGACACCTTTGTGTGGCGGTAACAAATGACTTATTTCAACACTTAGGTATAGACACCTTTGTGTGGCGGTAACAAATGACTTATTTCAACACTTAGGTATAGACACCTTTGTGTGGCGGTAACAAATGACTTATTTCAACACTTAGGTATAGACACACCTTTATTGCAAAACATGTCTAGTCAGTTGTCTTCATCCTAGAGAATTCATTTTATATTGCATTTAAGCCTGGGGTAGAAAAACACAATGTTCTAATATCCAATTTAAAAGCAATCTTCTCTATAAATAATATCGACACCATCAACACAGAATTAAAACAGGATGTACTTCTTCTGCCAATGTCATCAAAGAAAAGATATGAAAGTCTCTGTGACTCTGAGCGGCTGGCAATGTCTTAACACTATTACATAACACTATAACCTCTGTTGTGGGGCGAGGTGAGGTTGCTGTATTTGGTTCTGAGTCACGTTCCACGTTAAACTATCACGACACGTCTGTACAACAAGATCAACTGACATTTTCTAAAAGTTTTAACTGACATTTTGTCTGAACAAGTTGACCTGACACCCCTGGGGTGATTTGAAGATTGTAGTAAAACTACAAACAGTTCTAAAGAGATACACCTTTTACCCAAAACACTTTATAGGAAGAAGTTTCTAGCGCTGCACGGCCACGTTTGAAATGAACACTGGCGTTAAAAAGGGAGAGAATGGAGTAATAATATTTACCATTGAATTATCTGGCTTATTCCTCTTTTTCAAGGACTCCGAGAAAATATTCATTGTCTGGCAAGAGCCTTTCTCTATCTGGGTTTTCCCCCTAGATTTCTGTTCTAAATTATAACACATACATTTCAGAAAATAGAATCTAATGTTTAATTAGTCAATAAGTTCTAAGCAGAGGCGGCGCAAGGCGTAGGCGACGTGTGCGATCGCCCGTGGGCTCACGGTACTTGGAAGCCCTAATTATTTTTTTCTAAATTTATTTCAGCTACAATATCTTATTTACAAAGCTTGCAACAACTCACTCTGTCTGTCTGTTTGTCTGGTAAAAATTGTGTACACGTTCTTTATCCCCCATCCAATCTCGGATCAAGTTGAAATTTCGCACATTTCCTTTACCTGACAACACAAGAATCAATAAAGAAAAATTAACCATTTAGTTAATTAAGTAACTAATTAATTAACTATTGGCATTTAATTATTTTATTTGGTATCTTGAGCAAGGGAAAGAAATTGTACTTGACTGATGTGATGGTATAAGTTGAATTAGTTCTCTATATACTTTGTAGAGAGAAAAATAAATTTAAAGCTAACAACAGATAACAATAAAACATTCCATCAAAAAGGAATTCTATTTTAATAAGCACTCCCTGGCACAGTGGTTAGTGTATTGGCTTAATTGAGGCGGCTGGAGTTTGAATTCAGGTCGTTCAACTTTTTTTTTATTTTAAAAAATACATTTTAAAAGCAATCACGGTAACATTCACAATGCCCCCTTCTTACTCAACCCAGCCCTTTTCCAACTTGATCTGACAAAATTTAGGATCATAGAGGCATTGAGAAAGCTAAAAGCATGAAATCGCACTACACTAAAACAATTAGTAAACATATTTCTAATAGCACAGCTTTACTACTGTTAGTCTAGATCAGGGGTGGTCAAACTTTTTCTATCGAGGACCGCATTTTAAATATTCGGAAAGGGGTGCTGCATATATGTGTATAAAATATGTTGACAATCCGAATTGAGGAATTACAACAAGAGTTAGCAATTTCTGAATTGTGATGTTGCTTATTCAGGCTGTCTTGAAGTCAACCAATTACTCTGCAATCGTTTGGGTGTAATTGTTCGGGTGTATTACGTGTTGTTGACCAACAAGTCAAACAAGAATAAAACAACACCGGTTGTAACAAGTGAAGAGATGTAGTCGACTCTGATGAACAATTGTATATGGATTTATTCTGATAAAAGGCCACAGTAGAAGTCTCTGTCACTAAACACGTCGTTACCCTGGATTGTTCTATCGCTAACTGATTTTCCGGTCTCTAACCCAACATATCCCAAACGTCACTAGTCCCGTTCAATATGCGTCTACTATGGTGCGTCGCTAAATAACTAAAATAACTAACCTATATAAATAAGGTGTCTAACAGATTCCTCCCCCCCTTGAAAAAAAAATATGTCAATATTTTTCCACTACTGTCAAGTCGTACAAGGGCATTTTCAATTTAATGGGAAGACCACAAACATAAAATCTTGATCTCTTCATCTTGACATCTTCATCTTGACAGTTCCTCATATTCATGTCAATGTTCATAACAGTTCATAACATTCCAGAATCATCTTCATTGGTACACAGTTCATCATAAAAGAAAATGTGGCATCTTATGGGCACGTCACACGTCACAAGTGTTCTTCACTGGCAGTAATCTGATAAAATACAATATTTCAAAAAACAATTATAGACTTTATTTCCACATTCCATAAATTTTTTTTCTTACCACCCTTTTATACGCTTTTGTCCATTTTTCTTTTATACTCACCCTTTTCCATAGAACTAACTTTCGTCAATGATATATGAAATGATTCACACAAAAAAAAATATCCATACTTACTTTCAAATGCTTAACATCAAATTTACTTATCTCCCTTTTCCATAACATATAAATTGTGCCATGTTAATTAATATTACAACATAATATCAAACAGCAATGTACTATATACATAGTATTTACAAGTTTCAAACATATCATTACTATTCTATGGAATGTCACATCATAGAATTTACTCATTATCATTATAGTCAAATATTTAATTAATCAACATTATACTCCCAATTTAAATTCATTTGTCTCATAATATTTTTCAATACATAAATAAACTTTAATAGACAAGTTTAAACCTGATCACGATTCCATATTCAGAATATTTATTTATTTATATCATATCTTGTCCTGTCATTTTGTTTATCATAAGTTCTGTACCCATTTGATCTATGATCATTGTATTTATTTCTACTTTGGTTAATTCTTCCACCAAATCTACAACGAGAACTCGCAATCTTCTGATTGGTATGGAACCCACTCCAACATTCTTTAGCAAAATGTCCTTGTTTATGACAATTATAACAAGTCATGTTTCTTCCATTGTATGAGTTCATAGGTCTATTGTATTGTCTAGTATTTCTGTTTAACACATTTCTATTCAATAAATGTTCGTATTTGTTTTGCCATCTGTTAATGTCCCTCATGGTACAAGACCTAATTCCTCTAATGTTACCCAATAACATATCCTGTGTCAAACTAGGTATTGCTACAGCATTACAGTAACCAGTGAAAAATGGTGTCTTTATAAAAATTCTACAAGCCTTAAATTTCTTAATACTGCCATCTAATAATCTAACCTTTTTCATGTAATCTAAATAACACCATGGTCCTACAAATTTGGAATGAATTGCAATTGTAGTGCATGCTGTGTCCCTGATAAAATTTATAGATTTTCCATTTACTAGACCTTTGAATAGTTTAAAAGTATTTCTCTTTCCCTCAACCATGTTAATTTCTTCTATAGTGTTACCATAATTTAGTTGTTCAATATCACTATCCTCATCACTATAATCTCTATCCTGATTTTCATTAGTATAATAAACTCTACTTGTTTGATTCCTATCTCTATGTTTATTACTACTTCTGTTTTGGTTTCTATCTCTATATGAGTTCCTATCATTAGATTTATAGTATGTTGATTTTTTACAATGGGAAGCTATGTGACCTTTCTTATTGCAATTGAAACAAGTTATTTCCTCATAATGATTATCCCTAGATTTTGATCTTGCATTTCTATCTCTATTTCTATTTTCAAACCTATCTTCAGTTTCTTTAGAATGTCTATCATTACTTCTGACTTTTTTCTCACTTGTGTATCCTATTAAGTCTACCTTATTCTTATCTTTAGTAGAGAATGGATTAGTTGGATATGCATTTTTATAAATTCTCATTATTTCTGTAACTTCATCTAAACATTTTGGATTTCTCTCTTTAATGAATGATTGAAGTTGGGGATCACACTTGTTAATAAAGTTGTCTAACAAAATGAAATTTTTTAATCCCTCATAAGAATTTCCTACTTTTTCTAGTTTTACCCATTTATTAAAAAAATCTTTTTCCATATTAATGGTAGTTTGGGGTTCTATTTCTAATGATGGTATATTGTCAAAGTATTTCTTTCTAAATGTTGTAGCATTATGACCATATGCATTCAATAACTCTCTTTTTAAAACTTGATAGCTATCATCAATATGATGGTCATGATTTTGGCATATTGTTAGAGCTTGACCATGAACAAAGTCTATCAGTATTTCAGACCACTCTTCTTCAGGCATATTAAATGTAGACATTTTTGCCTCATATCTTTTCAAGAAATCACCAATGTCATCCTTCTGTTCATCAAAACTTTGAATTTTTCTTTTTAGCCATGTCTGTGAATTAGGGTTGTCTCTTTGTGTGGTACTATTTGAGTTATTTGTGTTATTTCCTTGTTCAGTTTGAGCTCTGGCTTGTGCTGCATCCAATCTCATCTTCTCCATTTTAACTTCATGTTCTCTAATTTTTTCTCTCTCTTTGTCTTGCCTTTCTATCTCTTCTTTTTTTTCTTCTTTCTGTCTCTCCATTTCTTCCTTCACAACTTGCTGTACATAAGCTGCTAAATCCTTTCCTTTTAACTCCATGGCTTTTCCATCCTGCATAGCTGCTTCCTTAACCTCCTTAAGGTCCACATATGATAATGTAGCCATTGTATGTTATTTTCACTCAAATTTATATATTTTTACTTAGCCTATATTAGTTATGGCTATACTTTAAACTTATTTTATTTTTAAGTTTTTTCAAACTTTTATATAAGTTTTAAATGTTATGTCTCTATCTAGATCTATAGATTTAGTAAATGAGTAAATCTAGTCTGAGTTATTATGGTTATATTCAAATCTGTATATTAGGTCTAGTATCACACAAATTTAAATCTAGTATATTATAGTATGTATAATAATACCATTTAGATCTATAGTTATCAAGAGCACTATGACTATTAGATCTAGTATGAATAACTATGATCAATTTTAAAATTTGATGTGACTGAAGTGTCTAGAGTACTCAGTAGACTCTAAGACTGTCTAGAGTAGATAAGATAGATCTAGATCCAGAAATTATGGTTCTATTTAACCATGCGAAATAAATATGTGTATACAGTGTCAAATATATCTTCAACAAGATATATATATCTAGAATGTACTACCTTCATTCATCTTTCAATTAATAATATTCTCAAATTAGAGTCTAGATGATTTAATTGTACCAAAGAGATGTACAACAATTTGCAGATCTAAATTTAGCCAGACGACAGTGTTTGACTACATAGCCAGTTTCGGCATTATTCTCATGGCAAAATCATATTTGATTTTAACCGCTCAAACTAAAATTATTTTAGTCTGATTCACAGTAAAAGAATCCTACCCGCACTTTCTATCATTAAGTGAAAAAAAAATACAGATCTAATTAAATTAATAAAAATAAATAATTTAAAATAATATAAACAAATGAAATAATTAAATGAGACTATCACTATGGGTTGGGATGTGACAATATGGCACACAATGATAACGTCACGAAGTAACTAGGCAACAACGGATATGACGTTTACACAAACAAAACAAATTACAACTCTAAACGTATAATATAGCTTTTCATCTAAATTATGTCTTTACCCCGAACGGGTTTAAGGCTTCAGCACCACCTGAATTTACTCAGGCTAACATACCAAATTTAGACAAAATCTATTTCTAAGGGCAATCTAAACATACACTAATAAGAAAAATGGCACTTAGCTTTTGATAAGAAAGATCCCTTTGTTCGGACTCCCGAATATGCTAGATCACAACAAATTCCACTGCCTCTCTTCCAGTTCTGACTCTGTTCTCCGGTGCTACCAGTATCCCACGTAATGCCACAGATGTCTTGATATGCCACAGCAAAATGAGCAAAATGTTTCAGTTTCTTCGACGACTGTTGATGACTGTATGTGTAGTTCCGACGACCTTGTGTACACAGTTACTGACGAATAGGTTAACGGTTCTTCTGGCGATGACTTGATTTGTGTAGACGACTACTGACAAATAACAGTCTCTTGACGGCAACTTGATCTGGACGACTGACGAATAACGAATTTCTTGACGATGACTTGATCTGGGCTGACGAATAACGGCTTTCTTGACGATGACTTGATCTGGGCTGACGAATAACGGTTCTCTAAGAATAGTTCACTGCTTCTGCTGCTACTCTGGTAGTACGACGAAGTTTGCTGTTGTACTCTGCTTCAATAGACCAAACTGTCCAATGTAGACTAGGTGAAACCAAGGTCACCTCCGACGACGTTCCGTTAGACGATTAACGGTTTTCAACGAAATTAAGTGGACGTAGCTGTTTCCACAACTTCACTATCAACAAATCTAGATATGGTCTAGACCGACGAATATTAGATATATCAATGTTCAGCAAATACGATTTTACTAACCTTCCAAAGGTTAAACACAGTGACCGTTATAAACGTGGCAAGCAACCGGTTCAATGAGCAAACTGCTCCACAAGAATCTCTCCAAGGGTAAGACGACAGAGCGATTTCGATTTAGTTAGCTACCAAACTTGTAGTACTCACAATACTTCTGACAGCGGGCAAACTGTCCTTCTCGAAACTGACGAGGTAAAACTTGATACTCGATGTGGCTCCTATGACGAAGAAAAAAATATGTCCAACAGGTTCACTAACGATCTCTCACCCGTTATGAATGAACGGTTTCTCTGGTTGTAGGTCGATTCAGCATATGAAGATCAGGCTTTGAGAATATACTGGTTAAGTAGACCAGACGTTACGATGATTACTGTCCTGACGAAGGTCACCCTGAGTTAACGGCTCGTTGAACGTGCGATCAAACAGGCGACGACTGTATGTAGATCTAGAACAAAGTCACTCTGCGATGATAATGTGTTCAGCCGTACTCCGATGAAATCTTATATCTTCGAGTGCACGACCCTCACCTGAGTAAACGTTCTGCTTCGAGGTCCGGTTCGATGTTCGGGCGTCGGGCTTCGAGCGTCGGGGGTCGCCACTGTGATGTTGCTTATTCAGGCTGTCTTGAAGTCAACCAATTACTCTGCAATCGTTTGGGTGTAATTGTTCGGGTGTATTACGTGTTGTTGACCAACAAGTCAAACAAGAATAAAACAACACCGGTTGTAACAAGTGAAGAGATGTAGTCGACTCTGATGAACAATTGTATATGGATTTATTCTGATAAAAGGCCACAGTAGAAGTCTCTGTCACTAAACACGTCGTTACCCTGGATTGTTCTATCGCTAACTGATTTTCCGGTCTCTAACCCAACATATCCCAAACGTCACTAGTCCCGTTCAATATGCGTCTACTATGGTGCGTCGCTAAATAACTAAAATAACTAACCTATATAAATAAGGTGTCTAACAGATTCTAATTTTACGATTATTTCTTTCGATTCGTTACTGTCACATTTCAACACGAATTCACATTGCACTTAATGTGAAATATTTAACTGTTTACACTTTAACAAACTTTTCCGGAACTATGGAACAACTTTACTAGTTGTTATCCCTGTGACTGTCAAATTGCAGCCAGTCAGCATCGACCTTTTGTTACACTTGTTTAGTTTCAAACAAAAAAAAAATGCTTGTTCACAGATATATGCGGACCCAAATAGTGTACAAGTTTAGAAACAAAGTTTTTTTTAGTATGGAAATACAACTTCTGGTTTCCATAAAACTTCCGCGGAATTACTGAATGGAACTTCTCTTTCAGGTCATAATTTGTTATGTCCTCTGGAGCTGAATCAGCTTCTGCACTAAATGGTGAGCTGAGGGTATTGAAAACTGGTTCTTGACGTCATAAACTTTGCTTTTAAATTCTACAATCAAAGAATCCAAATAAGTTTTGTACTTTTAATCATTTCACTAGAAATAGTCTCACCTTTCAGCAAAGGAAAATGACAAAATCTGTTTTCACTTGTTTGCCTGGAGAAATAGGAAAGTTTTGTTTGAAAAGACTTAACATGCACATACATTTCATTTTCAAACTAAAAACATGGAAATGTCTTCCACTCTTCATTTGAAATATTAGTATTAGTCACAGTCTACTTTAATAAACCTAACAATTTCTTCCTTAAGGTCCCATATTCTTCTCAATACCTTGCCCATGCTAAACGAGCAGACGCTACTGTAGTACCGAACTTCGAAATGTTTTGTTTCCAAATCATCAAGTACTTCTCGGACCTGCCTGTGGCTAAGACCCCTTGATAACTGTGATAACCAAATATGTTTAATATTCAATGCAGCTTTGTGCAAACATTCTCGATTAGAGTTTATGATTGGGATATTGTTCTTCAATTTAAAAAAACAAACTATTTTCCTCAGTCAAAGCACGGACTCCATCAGTTGTTACACTTGCCATCTTGTTCACCGTAGCATTGAAGTTTGTGTCTTTGACAGAATATTTCGAAATATTGCCAATAAGAATAATCTTCGTTTACTCAAAACGTATTAAATGACATGTAGAGACAATGTTTCTTTAACCTCTTTTATCATAAATGATAAGAATAAGAAGTTTCAATAATTTATATAGATATTTACAATTATTTATTTTAGTATATTTGCATTTTATATGAATACTTTGTGGGCATACCTGATTTCTGTAGGTGTTCGCGGGCCGCATAAAACACTCCGCGGGTCGTAATTTGCCTACTCCTGGTCTAGATTTATTACAAATTTAATTACATGACTGATCCAAATTATTGAAACAACTACTCTAAATATAAGCTTTGTATTTTAAAAAATTAATGTTTGTCTTCTTTAGAACAAACATGTTCAAAGCCGGGTATTTCTTCTAGTATGAACTCAAACAGACTCTTATGTTTACATCCTCATTCAGTATTGCTAGAACAATATCACTCAAGTTGAGGCTTTGAAGTACATGTTAGTGTGTGTGTTACCATGGAGATTACACACTGATATTAACCGATATTGAGCCTTCGTATTGCAAAAGAGCTCACAGCTCAGCAACAAAAAGCTGGCTAGAAGAAGAACCCTTGTATAAAAAATCATCAGAAATTACATTCATATATCCCTATCTTCTGTGTTTCTATGGAACTATAAGTGTATTTCAAATTATTACAGAAATATGTTATGGCTTTTAAATCATTCACATTTACAAATTGACTTATATGAATTAGCAATACTTTAAAATACTATAGTTTTAAAAATCATATATTAAGCTGTTATAAACATACAACATATATTATATGTAACATGGGCGGGGTTTGAAGGTAAAAAAATACCTCTTTAATATTAAAAACAAAGTAATTTATACACTCAACATGTTATGAGTATATTCAAAGGTGTTTTGAGTTTAAATTCCCCTCCAGTGGGGAGTGAAGCTAAAAATTACATCTTCAATATAAAAAAAAAAGAAAATACACACTCAGAAATCTATGAGCGTTGCCAAAAGGAGTTTTGAGTTTAAACCCTCTTTCAGAGTGGTTTGATACTAAAAAAAGACCTCTTCAATATAAAAAAAAAAAAAAGCAAATTACACACTAAAATTATTTGAGCGTAGCCAAGACAATTGGGGGTTTTGAGTTTAAATCTCTCTCCTACAGATTGCTTTTAAAAAAGTTTAAAACGACTCCAGATGGTTTTGAGTTTAAAATCCCCCTACAGAACGTTTTGAGGAGAAAAACCTCTATCCTCAATATTATTCTAAAGCAAACTACAGTTACTAAATTCTATGGGGTTTTGAATTTAAAAAAACCACATAAGTCCAGAGATTTTTTAGTTTAAAACCCCCAACAGTTGATTTTGACGATAAAACTTCCCTTTCGATATAAAATATAAAGCAAACTATAATCACTTAATTCCAAGAGAAGTTACATATTTCTTCCAGTGGCGGGGCTCAATTATTAAAGTGCATTGACTAGTCATCTGTCGAAATTGAAAAACACTAAATGTGGCTCAACAAAGATGGCTAAGACAGATTTTAGAAGTCAGTTATAGACAAGGAAATCCAATGCCGAACTGGGAGTCGACCCGTTAGTAAGATTGTGACAGAGCGTCGCATGAGGTTTGCGGGACATGTTCTCCGACAAAATGAATTACACATACGAAGATGACATCCTAGTACAACTTGGCGCCACACATTCATGAAGGTCCTCGGAGCAGGTGGGAAGAGGCTTCAGACATTACCAGTGACAGATTTTTGTGGAAAGAGCAAATGCACCGAACGGCGCGGGAGGGTCAAAGTCAGTAAGAATAAATAAAGAAAAATAAAAGTTTTTAATAGCAGTAAAATGCACTGTAGATACCTCAGAATATGCATTTTGTTGGCTTTCAATATCAGAAATAGTGCATGGCCCCGCGCTGGGGGAGCTCCTGGCGCTCCCCCAGACCCCATTGCTGGCAATGGCGGGAAGTCTACAATTTTCCCACTAACTCCAGGAAGAACCTATTATAAGGCACAATAAGCGTCTTCCGAAAGAATGATGGGTTAGAATGTAATAAAGATTATATACACACATGCATACTTATAAATATATTTTTTTCGCGGGGGAGGGGCGCGGGGGGGGGGAGAAAAAATTCCCCCTCAAACCCCCCCCCCCCCCGTAAAAAAATCCTGGCTACGCCCTGATATGTAATATTTCTATTAAAAAGTAAGTTATTATATCATAATATCGAAGAAATGCCAACAACCATAGAGATAATACAGAGTGACACCTACATCTGAAATATTGAATGTTGAATGTTATAGAATGCATACACTGGGTGATGGGTTCTCAAATTTACATAAATAGGACACTGTATTAAGTTTTTGTTTGAAAGACTATTGAGAAGATAACTTTAAAATTTATTGCCTCAAAATTACCAAAATATATCCATTATTTGGATCTCTCTCTCTCTATCTCTCCGCACAAACACACACAGTGCTTAAAACAAATACTCCAATGGGAAGTAATGATATAATAGTATAATAGTACTGATGAATTAAATTATCTCAATTATTTCCCCTTATTCCAATTCTAGTTTTAAAAAGAAATAAAAGATAAAGACCTTTCAAATATTGGGAAAATTTGTTCTAGTCATAGAGCTGTTTTTTTTTTTTGTTCTCAGAGCGATGTCTGAACATTATAGCATAATAACCGTAGATCTCGTGGGCCTCTATCTCATGGGCCACACACACATATATATACTTTATTTATTTTAATGGCATCTCAGACATCTTTTGTACCCTAGACAAAGTTCATTCTGGAGTTTGTGAAAGGAAAGTAGACACCCCTCCCTTGCCAGCTTTGCGATCCGTGGGAGCGCTGTGAGTTCCCCCAGCGTATCTCGGGACGGAGCACCAGCGCCAAGCATTATTTCCTGTATTTGAAACTAAAAAAAAAATGCATCTTCTGAGGTGTCAATATCCTGCTACTTTTCTATTTAAAATAGCAGGTCGAAAGTCAAATCTGATATTGACTGAACTGTATTAATGGAACCCAGTGACTGGTAGAAAAAGGAATCAATATGTGAAATCTTTTATTCCCGGTAGGGTTGAACTTCAAATGACTGTAAAAGTTTGCTTTAGTTTTTAATTCCGTGGTTTGAATTTCTCAGATTTATTTTAGTAATGGGTTCCTGCAACTGGCAGAGAAAATAAAACATTGCTAGTCTCAAATGGTTATTATAGTTTTGCTTTAGTTTTTAATTGGGGGTAGGGGATAACCACAAACCTCTTTTGGCTACGCTCATGGAATGTAGTGATTATAGAATTTGTAGCTTTATTTTTTTTATTGGAAGAGGGTTTTAACCTCCAAACCTACTTTGACTAGCTTCGTGGAATTTGTTGACTTAAGTTTTCCTTCATTTTTATTTTTTTATTGGATGAGATTTAACATTGGCTGTAGCTTTTAACATTGGCTGTAGCTTTTAACATTGGCTGTAGCTTTTAACATTGGTTGTATCTTTTAACATTGGCTGTAGCTTTTAACATTGGCTGTAGCTTTTAACATTGGCTGTAGCTTTTAACATTGGTTGTATCTTTTAACATTGGCTGTAGCTTTTAACATTGGCTGTAGCTTTTAACATTGGCTGTAGCTTTTAACATTGGCTGTAGCTTTTATCATTGGCTGTAGCTTTCCTTTTTTTTAATAGGAAGGGAAATTTTAACATCTAAAGCCCCCCTTGGCTACGCTCAAGGAATTTAGTGACTGTAGTTGGCTTTATTTTTTTATTATTGAAGAGGGACTTTTAATCCTAATCAGCCTGAAAAAGGGGTCAAACTCAAACTGTTGGACAGTTGGGGCACCACACATCATCTGTTAATCATTTCTCATTCTTGCATTCACATTTTATAAATCTCTAGGGTCATTTCATTGATGGTATCACTTCTTTTGACTGTTCCCTGCAGTTAGATCTTTGCGAGCCCTGAAGATGTTTTGATATAGCCTTACAGTCCTAGCTGATCTTTGCGAGCCCTGAAGATGTTTTGATATAGCCTTACAGTCCTAGCTGATCTTTGCGAGCTCCGAAGATATGATATAGCCTTACAGTCCTAGCTGATCTTTGCAAGCCCTGAAGATGTTTTGATATAGCCTTACAGTCCTAGCTGATCTTTGCGAGCCCTGAAGATGTTTTGATATAGCCTTACAGTCCTAGCTGATCTTTGCGAGCTCCGAAGATATGATATAGCCTTACAGTCCTAGCTGATCTTTGCAAGCCCTGAAGATGTGATATAGCCTTACAGTCCTAGCTGACCTTTGAGAGCCCTGAAGGAGTGATAAAGCCTTACAGTCCTAGCTGATCTTTGCGAGCCCTGAATATGTTGTGATATAGCCTTAAATTCCTAGCTGATCTTTGCGAGCCCTGAAGATGTTGTGATATAGCCTTAAATTCCTAGCTGATTTTTGCGATCCCTGAAGATGTGATATAGCCTTACAGTCCTAGCTGATCTTTGCGAGCCCTGAAGATGTGATATAGCCTTACAGTGCTAGCTGATCTTTGCAAGCCCTGAATATGTTGTGATATAGCCTTACAGTCCTAGCTGATCTTTGCGAGCCCTGAAGATGTTGTGATATAGCCTTAAATTCCTAGCTGATCTTTGCGAGCCCTGAAGATGTTTTGATATAGCCTTACAGTCCTAGCTGATTTTTGCGATCCCTGAAGATGTGATATAGCCTTACAGTCCTAGCTGATCTTTGCGAGCCCTGAAGATGTGATATAGCCTTACAGTGCTAGCTGATCTTTGCAAGCCCTGAATATGTTGTGATATAGCCTTACAGTGATAGCTGATCTTTGCAAGCCCTGAATATGTTGTGATATAGCCTTACAGTCCTAGCTGATCTTTGCGAGCCCTGAAGATGTGATATTGCCTTACAGTCCTAGCTGATCTTTGCGAGCCCTGAAGATGTTGTGTTATAACCTTACAGTCCTAGCTGGCGTGTTTAGACAATAGGAAGAAGGTAATTGTACAATTACTTGTATTAAATGGTTTTGTATTAAATAGTTCATCTAAAATCTAAACTATACGTTTTCCAACTGTAGGGAATGCACCGTGCTGACAGTGTAGGGTGGGGTGGACAAGAAGCACGTCAATTTATTTTTAAGTGACATAAAATGTATTTTATTTTTTGGGCTAGTTATGAATCCATTTCTGAATATTAACCAAGTAAAATGATAGAAATGTCAATGTGTATAAAATCAAAGTACTTTAAGTAGATAGACATCGTTTCACCTTCGAAGTATGACCTTCTCAAATTTGTAAAAGGCGCCTGCAACACCGTCAATTAAAAAGAAATTATAGTAAGACATTTCAATACGTCTTCGCCAATGAGATTCTTCTCGACTTTCTTTAAGTCAGAATGGTTGAATCTCTCCAGACTCGTGCATCATTCTGTTCAAGAGTTATTCGTGACAAAATTAAAAAAGGTCCTCGTCAAAATTTGAAACGAAGCTGATCTTGGGAAGACCACGCTCATTACAGACGTACGTGCGACATTTGTATGTTGTAAAGGCCAGTACTAACTCTTAGCAAACGACCAGGAGAATGCATTTCTCAGCTCTCATTGCAAAAAAACACCAAAAAAACAACTTAAATAACGCCTCGTTTCACGCACTATTACTTCAACCTTTTTTTATATGCGCTTTTATCACTATGAGAAAAAGTGCCTTGTAGACGGCAAGAGACCGAATTTCTGAAGACCTGAACGCAGGAAAACGCTTAGCTCTGGTTTTCAATACAATTTGTTAACTTCTTTCCAGAGGCTAAGTCAAAAAGTCTTTGAAATGTTTTGTATAATTAAAAAAAAAGTCTATTAAGTATTTAAAATGATCGTTAGTATCTAAATGTGTTATATATAAATTCCTATTTAGCGTCAATCAATGTGAGCCGTACTAATACTTCGTATAGGCTGTATGGCTGCTTGGTTATGTGGTTCGTGCTTCGGGCTGTTCTCGCGATGGTCCAGAGTTTGAGCCCTGCCAGTTTTAGGAACAATGATCTAGATCGAATTAGTGTTGATTGAGCTTTCAATAAATAAACTGTTGAATTAGAAAATCAATGGAAGGACACACCAACCATTCACCGAAATGTTTCACTGTAAACATCCGTTGCGATTGACAAAAAAAAAATAAACACTTCTTTTTAGCAGAACAAGAAATATTAGATTAAGTCAACATTCATTTGTCACCATACACTGAGCAGCGGCCCCGCTTTCGTGTTCCACCTTCCAACATACAGAGTAACTTTTGAAAAGTTCTTTCATTAAGATTTGAGTCAATAGTGTGGGCGGAGGAAGTGCCTTGAGTCACGTGAATGGGATATTTAGGTACGCTACAGCATTTACACACGCGATCAGCGTTTTCTATAGAAAATGTGAGGTTTGGTGAGATGCTGAGAGGCTTCACAGCAGGGAGTGTGGGGGAGAGCCACCCGACTCGATTTTGTTCTCGGCTTCTCGTCAGACAATTAGTCGAGATCCTCAAGTGGCGCGAGTAGCGAGGGACGTAGGTGACAAGGCTGCGCCCGGCAGCTCGGTGTGATTGAGTTTGAACGTAGCTCTCCAAAGGAGGTCTTTGTTTGGAGGTTCTCAAGATAGTACCAGAAAGAGCACGCATTTTAGACGTAAGGATTAAAACGAAGTGATGGGTACTAGTTAATTAGAATCTGAACACGAACTAGGTTGTTAGAATCTGAACACGTACTAGGTTGTTAGAATCTGAACACATACTAGGTTGTTAGAATCTGAACACATACTAGGTTGTTAGAATCTGAACACGTACTAGGTTGTTAGAATCTGAACACGTACTAGGTTGTTAGAATCTGAACACATACTAGGTTGTTAGAATCTGAACACATACTAGGTTGTTAGAATCTGAACACGTACTAGGTTGTTAGAATCTGAACACGTACTAGGTTGTTAGAATCTGAACACATACTAGGTTGTTAGAATCTGAACACGTACTAGGTTGTTAGAATCTGAACACGTACTAGGTTGTTAGAATCTGAACACAAACTAGGTTGTTAGAATCTGAACACGTACTAGGTTGTTAGAATCTGAACACGTACTAGGTTGTTAGAATCTGAACACGTACTAGGTTGTTAGAATCTGAACACGTACTAGGTTGTTAGAATCTGAACACATACTAGGTTGTTAGAATCTGAACACGTACTAGGTTGTTAGAATCTGAACACGTACTAAGTTGTTAGAATCTGAACACGTACTAGGTTGTTAGAATCTGAACACGTACTAGGTTGTTAGAATCTGAACACGTACTAAGTTGTTAGAATCTGAACACGAACTAGGTTGTTAGAATCTGAACACGTACTAAGTTGTTAGAATCTGAACACGAACTAGGTTGTTAGAATCTGAACACGTACTAGTTTATTAGAATCTGAACACGTACTAGTTTATTAGAATCTGAACACGAACTAGGTTGTTAGAATCTGAACACGTACTAGGTTGTTAGAATCTGAACACGTACTAAGTTGTTAGAATCTGAACACGTACTAGGTTGTTAGAATCTGAACACATACTAGGTTGTTAGAATCTGAACACGTACTAAGTTGTTAGAATCTGAACACGAACTAGGTTGTTAGAATCTGAACACGTACTAGGTTGTTAGAATCTGAACACATACTAAGTTGTTAGAATCTGAACACTTACTAGGTTGTTAGAATCTAAACATAAATTATGTCATTATAATCTGAACATAAATTATGTCATAAGAATCTAAACACGAATAAGGTTATTAGAATCTGGACATGAACTAGGTCATTAGAATCTGGACATGAACTAGGTCATTAGAATCTGAAGAAGGTCTGGGGGGAGGGGGGAGGAGAGAGTCTTTTGCTCACCTCCGCAAGAAGACAATCTATTGAAAGATCCTTGTGATAAAGTTCCATATAGTCTTCGTTTAGTTCATTTGTTGTTTTTTCTTTTTGATTCTTGTCGTGTCTGTGCCAATGAATAATTGTGCAAAGTTTCAACTTGATCCGTGAATGGGTGTGGGAAAGATAACGTACACAAACTTGTTACCAGACAGACAGAAAGACAGACAGAAAGACAGATCGAGTTGTACGAAGAACTTTGTTTGGATATACTTTAGAAGGCTTCAGAAACAGGCATGACCTAGAAAGCACTTTGGAAGAGAGTTGCCTGACTCAGTTTCAGTTCGAAGGTTGTCGAGTGTAGCTTTGACTATCTATCATGGGCGAATGGAGGGTGAGGACACAATTAGCCAACCATACTGTTGGGCACAACCCTGGTGACGCCTCTGATTATATCAATCTCACACAGAACAAAGAAAAAAGTTAGATGATTTATTTTTTTTTTGAGTTTTTTTGCTAGGAGCGTGTTACGGTTAAAGATTGTTGCACATGTTTGACATGGAATGAGAGATCTAGTATAGGTTGTCCAAAATGATGAACATTCCACTTTTTTTTTTGTTTCCAATGTCATTCTGCTATTGAGCTAATTCAGTTGGTTCTATCCTCTAGTTTTTGCGTCAATTAAATCGAAGGGAGTATTACCAAGCACTCAGCCCCCAGGCCCCCGAGTCTAATATTACGTTGAATGTTGTATGTAAGTGTGTTGTGACCAGTCAGACGTTCCACCAAGTAAGCAAACTGTTGAAGGATTGTCAACAGATCTCAAATTACGCCTTCACTCACTTGACAGTTCTGTTGACAACATCATAACCTCCCTGCTGGGATAATTACAGACAACCTGCATCTACCCCCCCCCCCACCCCTGTAAGATGTCGACTTGGGATTAGTCTCTTTTATCCATCTCTCATTAACAGCCAATCGGAAGTAATCCTCTGAGGTAGGTCACTGCTGCAGCACATATTTGTAGGCCCTTTGTTCAGGCTCGGGCTCCGAAGGAAGCATCTGCACTTGAGCGATCTCGTAGAGATTTGTAGTGCCCTGATTAGTAACGACATCATCGTTTTGTGTCTCGGGCTTCATCATCACGCTGTCAGTCCACAGCTCCTAATGTTGGGCTACATCTGATGCTGTACACCGAACGCGGACAAAAGAATTTCCCGCCTAAATATGTTTAAAGACGTCTGCTTAGCGCGCGCACTTTTTCAAGTGTTTATAGTTTTTGATTGTGTTTTAAGAGGTGAAGGAGGTGCAAAGAGGCGGGGGGCTGCAATAATAAAGACAGCAAATACTACGAGTTAAGGCATTAACTTTTGCTTGTGTTCTGATCTAGGTTCACTATGTGTCTGATAGGTGGGGCATATTTTGGGATCCCGTGCGGGACGGACACTTCAAATATGTGTGCACTATATGTTTTAAGAATTTAAATGTCGGATTGTTTTGGGTGGATGTCTTTGAGCATGAAAGTAAACGTTTGATTGAAGAGGGGAGATGTCCAAAGGGAATGTACCATTGATAGTATTTAAACTATGTAAAGAATTCTAAATATATTAAAGGACAACGCAAGATGTGGCAATAAAAGATTTTGTATTTGAGCTTGTACTGAAAGGTTGTAATGACAGCTTTTTAAGAGGTTGATGAGAGGTTTTGCGAAAGGTTTTGGTAAGATGGAGTAGTGAAGAGTTGTAGTGAGAGCTTATAAGAGGTGGAAGTGAGTGGCTCTCTACTTCTAGGACGACAGACTTTTTGATTTGTTTCTGATTGCAATTGGAGGAGTTCACATAAAATTTAAAAAAAATGTGAAGGACTCTCAATTCAACTTCAATGTTGTCTAAATTTAACTTCAATGTTGTCTAAATTTAACTTCAATGTTGTCTAAATTTAACTTCAATGTTGTCTAAATTTGAAAACAAAATGAGACACAAATGGAAAAACTTGGGAATTTTTGATTTGACAGCGTTAAAAAATGACCAAAATATTATGACTTAACTATTTAAATAGACATAGAGTTTGGCGTGAAGAAGGATATTTCATTAATACACAACGAACATTCTAATACCACCAGAAGAGGTGTGAATATAATACACAACGAACATTCTAATACCACCAGAAGAGGTGTGAATATAATACACAACGAACATTATAATACCACCAGAAGAGGTGTGAATATAATACACAACGAACATTCTAATACCACCAGAAGAGGTGTGAATATAATACACAACGAACATTCTAATACCACCAGAAGAGGTGTGAATATAATACACAACGAACATTCTAATACCACCAGAAGAGGTGTGAATATAATACACAACGAACATTCTAATACCACCAGAAGAGGTGTGAATATAATACACAACGAACATTCTAATACCACCAGAAGAGGTGTGAATATAATACACAACGAACATTCTAATACCACCAGAAGAGGTGTGAATATAATACAAGGAAACGTAAATTAACAAGACCGTGACATGAATCACCTGAAGACATTCTGGTCCATCCATGTTAGACTTTCTATGGCATGAATCAACTGAAGACATTCTGGTCCATCCATGTTAGACTTTCTATGGCATGAATCAACTGAAGACATTCTGGTCCATCCATGTTAGACTTTCTATGGCATGAATCAACTGAAGACATTCTGGTCCATCCATGTTAGACTTTCTATGACATGAATCAACTGAAGACATTCTGGTCCATCCATGTTAGACTTTCTATGGCATGAATCAACTGAAGACATTCTGGTCCATCCATGTTAGACTTTCTATGGCATGATTCAACTGAAGACATTCTGGTCCATCCATGTTAGACTTTCTATGACATGAATCAACTGAAGACATTCTGGTCCATCCATGTTAGACTTTCTATGGCATGAATCAACTGACTTTATAGCATTTTCATATAGCAATTCATCAAAGACAACGCCAAAACTTAGCGATTCAAAAAAAAATATTTTTTCTCACTAGTTGTGAAGCAGGTAAGTATTTTTATTTACTTTCTCCTCTCTCTCTCTCTCCTCCCTCTCTCTCCTCTCTCTCTCTCTCTCTCTCTCTCTCTCCTTTCTCTCTCTCTCTTATATTTCTCTTTCTCTACCTGCTCTTTCTCTATTTCTTTCTCTCTTTTTATCGTTTAGCCTCTTTTTTTTTATTCTTCTCATTTCAGGCGTAGAAGAGCTCCATCTCTCCTCGAGTACTTGTCAAATCAGAGTGGATGTAGTAGATCAAAACAGAAGGACCTAATTGCAACGAGCGAACTCTTTTGTCAATGGAAGGCCTTAGAAGACGATCTCACTACCAACTCTCGAGCTCAGCAGGGAAACGAGACTTCAACTTGGAACTAAACAATAGACCTGGAGGGCTCTTAGTGTGCCCAAGTGTGTGTGTATGTTGCTGTACATTCAAATGTGTGTGTGTGTATGTTGCTGTACATTCGAATGTGTGTATGTATGTTGCTGTACATTCAAATGTGTGTGTGTGTATGTTTCTGTACATTCAAATGTGTGTATGATTGTTGCTGTATATTCAAATGTGTGTGTGTGTGTATCTTGCTGTGTATTTGAATTTGTGTTCGTTTGTTGTACAATATGTGAGGCGCAGTGGCTGAGCAGAAAAGCGCTTGGCTTCCAAACCGGGATTCCCGGGTTCGAATCCTGGTGAAGACTGGGATTTTTTATTTTCGGGATCTTTGGGCGCCTCTGAGTCCACCCAGCTCTAATGGGTACCTGACATTAGTTGGGGAAAAGTAAAGGCGGTTGGTCGTTGTGCTGGCCACATGACACCGTAGGTCATAGTAACAGATGACCTTCACTTTATCTGCCCTATAGACCACAAGGTCTGAGGGGGAATGTTACTTTATGTGTATGTGTGTAGTCAGTGTGTAGATATAAAACGAGATCATGTTTGATTCACGATCCTGAGGACTTAGGTCAGTGATTGGCCAACTTGTAGTGAGTAACATGGGCAGTTTAGGTTAAGTTCATATGTTTCAATGGCCGATGTTAAAGGACCAACTGCCTTCACTTTTCCCTTGTATTTCAGGTACACATTAGAGCTGGAGGACAGTTGACGATAAAGTTATTTCCAAGGTTGAGCTGAGGCGTTTTTATCTCTCTATCTACTTCAGGCACAGTTCCAAGAGTGAGCTGGGGCGTTTTTTTCTCTCTACTTCAGGCACAGTTTTTTTTATCATTTTTATTATTGAAAAAAAAAGTAACGCATGAGGGTGCAAATGTTGAAATAATTATCTGTGTAAAAGATTTCAATTTAGAAAAGTGCATTTCCACCAGCGATTGCATAAACAGTTCAAAATAATTCTTTGCGACTGTAAAATTAGGAGTTCATTCAATTCAATCTGTAAGCCAGGATTCACTTTTTTACATCTAACGATAGTGCTACCGCTTTAAATCATCTTTTCAATCATTTTTAGCCTTTGAAATCGTGTTTCAAATTCGCTTTGGAGAGTCTAGAATAGTATCAGTTTAACCTCATGAAATGCGGCAATTTATTTCTTTGCTTGCTATAAGACAGGCATATATAACAATTTGCATCTTTTTAATTCCCCCCCCCCCCCCCAAAAAAAAAAAACCTCCACATAATGAATTTTTTTACTTAGATCTTTAACAATAAATTAAGTCATGTCACAAAGAATAGCTATGAAAATGCAAATATCAAAAGTTATGCTAAATTTTTAAATAGATCACATTCCGAAGACCTTGGTTCTCATAAAAAAAAAATTCGTTTTTTATTTGCCAAATTCTCCTAAAATGTTGTGCAGTTATGCACATAGGAGTCATCAGATTGCATAAAATTAAAGAACTATTGATATGGTCTGTAAGCCCACGGGAACGAATATAACAAGTTTTACTATGAGCTTTGAGAGCGATCTGCAGCTTTACCCACCAGCCACTTTCAGACAATGACCTGAAGGCCAGGGAATATTTCCGAGCTACGGGCCTACGCACAGCACAATCACCGTCCAGTCCAGGAACAGATCGTCTGCAAGCTCACCTTGCACTGTAAATAGAAGTTTCAAGTGGTCGGCACAACACGGGTAGGATATGACCCGCGTGTCGTAGTTTGAGCATCCCATCTATTGAAGGTGTGATTTTGATAATGTGGTTTGTAAAGATCTTCATAATCACAAATGATTTGATCTTGAGGTATTTGAGGAGAAATATGTTTAGAGAGTATTAGAAGAACTGTTATAGAGCTTAGATGCGTTTATTATGTATCTTTTATGTAGATTGTTAGTCCCCACCCAATTGGAAACACAGCCTCTGTACATAGATCTGAGTTTCCTGTCTCGCGCCAGACACTCTCACCACCTGTTCCATTAGATATAGTGCTCAGTATGTGGTCGTTGTCTACCGTCTGATATAACATCCACTTATTAAGGTAACTAAATCCCAGGTGTTGGATCATTAAAATATCGGAGGTGGCCGTCTTCCAGAAGCTTAGTGGATTTCTAATTGGACCCTTCACGCGCTGTCAAGCACCCATTGTTAGCCTCGTTAGTAGCGGTCAATGGTTAGGAGAAGCTCAAGCCCCAGAACCAAGTAAACATAATGTACAGAGAAGAGAGATCACGTGACATGAGGTCACACTGGTGTGACAATTTGTACATATATCCGTTAGGATAGTGATAAGTTTGAAGAACTGTAAGAGTTATCTTTTTTTTTTAAGGATTAATTCCCCCGGTACTATATTCGTTATTTTTAGACTTGGACACTGTTTCGTGGGTGGGTGTTCACACTTTCTTTAAAAGAAAAGAAAAGGAAAAAGAAACAAGAAAAATCTTACTCTGGAATAAATGCAACCTAACACAACTACACCAAGCTGCATTAAACTTTCAACAAACATTCTTATTAGAAAAAGACATTAACCAACTAGTCGATGACCTCTGGAATTTCATTAAAAACCATCTTAAAAGCATTATAGAAAATCATGTACCAACTGGGTATAGCTCAAATAAATGCTGTTTTAATAATAGACTAAAGAAGCATTTTAAACAGAAGGAAAACCTATACAGAAAATTTAAAGAAACTAAAGCAGAAAGAGTTTACAAAAAGTATATAAAGATTAAACACCTAACCCAAAAAGTAAGCAGACAGCTGCAGAGTGAATACATAAACAATGTAATATCTAAATGTGAGCTTGCGCTCCCAGAGCTATATTTTTATATATTTTATTTTTATAGGCTAGTGCCAAACTTATTATTGGTACTTCCGCTTTTTTTGAATAAAAAGTGATGCCACGCTGTTTTAAAAACAGTTCAGTGTACAGTTGACCAGTGGTCAGTACCATATCTGTCTGTGTGACAGCTGAAGATATTTGTGGTCTGTCGTCTAATTATATTTTTATTCCTGTACCTGGGACGGCCTGTAAGTGTAGAAATATTTATTTTTTTTTACTAGATCTATACTATGTGTAAGGTAGTTATTTTATTTTCTACTTGGACTATTTGTCATAATAGTTGGCAACATGCTGTACGGAAGATGGCGGCGTCCATCAGTCCTAATAGAATATAGATCTAATATAGTTTTGCATTTATGTATTGCAGGCTATTGTTACTGCTTTTAACTGCTGCTTTTAGCTGCTGCTGTTGAATATTACTGCTAATAGCTGCTGTTTATAACTGCTGTTGTTAGATCTATTCTAATTCTAGGGAAGTTAGTGTTACTTTTGTTTCTGCTATTGATAGTTTTGTTATTGTTTCTGTAGATCTATTCTATTCTAGATCTAATTCTAGGGAAGCTTAAGCTAGTGTTATTTTGTTTCTTTATTATCGCCTTAGTAAACTTAGTTATATTTATAGTCTGTTTCTCAGTTCTGTTCTTAGTGAATAGTAAGGTACTGAGCCTAAGGATAAGATATTCTTGTTTTAGTGTTAGTGTTATGAGTGTAATAGTAGGATATTGTAGATCTAGACTAGTTTATTGTAGTTTGTTTGTCGATCTAAGTCTAGGGTAGTAGTTGTAGTGATTTAGTTAGTTGGTTTGGTTAGTTTGTTAGTGTTTGTAGTGGTGTAGATTTAGAGGGTTTTAGTTAGTTGATGGGTTCAGTAGTAGTGATTAGTCAAGTTAGTGTATATATTATTTATTATTATTTGATTCCATGTAAATAAAGTTTCATTTTGTTTATTTATACTAAACTAAAGTTTGTTATCTTGTTTTCACTTAGTTAAGTTAGTATAGTTAGTTGTCTGGTTACTTAGGTGACTCTAGCCCCTTGGTCACCATACCGAGGTGCACAGATTGAGCCCACCCAGTAGCGCAAACATCTGCCTACTGTTGGTAAATTTTAATGTTGAGCAGAGAATAGGTCCTCTCTATCCACTCGCGCCTGCCTGACCTGCTCACATAAAGATAACAACAAAAACCTATGGTCATACATTAAGTCTAAGAAAATGGAAACAACAGGCAAAGCGCCATTAAAAGATGAACATAACATAATACATAATGATAATGATAACTAAAGCAAACATCCTAAACAAGTACTTTGCATCAGCATTCTCAGCCCCAGGAGACAAAGACATATTACTTAATTTGAAACAAGTAGAGAACATAGAAGATATAGTAGTACAAGAAAATGAAATCCAAAAACTATTAGCCAACACCAAACCAAATAAAGCGTCTGGACCTGATGGTATTCCAGCTAGATTACTCAAAGAACTAAGCAATGAGCTAGCCCCAGTGTTCAAAATACTCTTTCAGGCATCGCTTAACCAGGGCAGAGTACCAAAGAAGAAAAGGACTGTAAAGAAGCTTATGTCACACCCCCCCCTTTTCCTATTTAAAAAAGGAGAAAAATCTGACCCAGGAAACTACAGAGCAGTATCACTTACCAGCATCACATGTAAAATCCTAGAACACATAATATGTAGCAACATCATAACCACTTAGACAAACATAATGTCCTCACCCCATAGCAACATGGCTTTAGGAAATATAGATCATGTGAAACACAATAGGACTAATTGATGATTTTTCAAAAGGTTTAGATAATAGTGAGCAAATTAATGCTATCTTACTAGATTTTTCCAAGGCTTTTGACAAAGTTCACCACCATAGTTTGCTTAAAAAAGTAAAATATTTCGGCATTAATGGTCCATTGCATCAGTGGATTAAAGATTTTCTGATAGGGAGAGAACAAACTGTAATAATAAATGGCTCTAAATCAACACCGATAACAGTAAACTCAGGTGTACCTCAAGGAACAGTCTTGGGTCCACTACTATTTTTAATTTACATAAATGATTTACCAAATTGCATTACTTCAGGAACAAAAGTCAGATTGTTTGCAGACGATTGCATAATATATAGAACAATAAAAACAACACAAGACACAGATATTTTACAAAGAGAATTAGATGAATTACAGAAATGGGAATCAAATTGGAGCATGTCTTTCCACCCAGAAAAATGTCAGTTGTTAAGAGTAACAAAAAAAACTAAAACAAATGAATTCCACTTATCTTATTCATGGCAAACCAGTAACACAAACTAAAAACGCAAAATACCTAGGTGTTATAATAAATGAAAAACTGTCATGGAATCCACATATTGATGAAACTATTAAAAAAATCAAACATTAGGGTTTATTAAAAGAAATTTCTATAAATCAAATAAGAACATACAACTAAAATGTTATTTAACCTTGGTTAGCCAATAATAGAATATGCATCCTCCGTTTGGGACCCCTCAACTCAAGAAAACATTAAGAAACTGGAACAGACACAAAATAGAGCAGTGAGATTCATAACAAACGAATATTCACATTTGACTAGAGTAACACCTTTAGTAAAATCACTAAATTTAGAAAGCCTACAGGACAGAAGACTCAAAAGTAAAGTAGCAATTATACATAGAACACTGAACCATAATCTTCAAATACAAAAACAAAATTTAATAAAATACTCTGAAAGACACAAAGATAAAGGCACATTCCTCATCCCATATGCTAGGACAAATTTGTACAAATACTCCTTCTTCCCTAGTGCTATTAGAGCATGGAATGAGTTGCCTGAGCTAGCCAGGAAAACAAGTGACTTGGCAGAGTTTAAGTCATTGGTTAATATGCATGACTAAATGCATGACGCGTAGGACGTAATCATCTTCTTTTTTGAAGTAACGTCTGTAATATATAAGATGAATACACAAAATGAATTCATGTGAGGCTCCACTGTTCCTAATCCGAAGTCGTCTACTAACAATAAAAAAAAAATAATTTAAAAAAAAAGATATACATAAATACACAATAACTGTCATATCTCTCAATGTTGCAATATTTATTTCCCTTTTTCTTGAAAAAAAAACACAATTGATTAATCACCTATAATAAATTAACTAATTAATTAACTAATTGGTTAATATTTTGATTGATTTATATGTCACAAACAACAATGAATACTTGTGCGAAGAATGGGAAGTGTAGTGCATGTCAATGAAATACAGGAATCCTGCCAAACAGACAGAAGAGAGTTATCAATATAAGCTTTGTAACATTGCTATTTGTAACAAAAGTTATCCAAAGGAGAGGGGGGCTTGTCTTTCGTCTAATGATTTTATTTTGGCTCGAAATGCCATCGACCAATAAATAGTATAATGATAATCTTTACCCTGTTCTCTGTTTTGGCATTTTGGGTTCTATTAACGCATACTACTAATTCGGACCACTGGCGGATCCAGGGGGGGGGGGGATCGCCCCCCCCACTCGGCCGACCCCCCCCCCCGAGGTGGGGGCGGACGAATTATAGTATAGAATTCACACAATTTGTATGCGAATTTATTACTTATGTTAATAATATATACTAATTATTTATATTTCAACCTATTTTTAGATTATTTCGCCCCCCCCCTTTCTAGTATTTTGGCCGATTTGGTAGGGTCGGGGGGGGGGGCGATGGCATCAATCCGCCCCCCACCCACCATAAACTTTCGAGTGGGGGGGGGCGGTCAAATCTATTTGTAGAAATCACAGCTTGCTAACAGAATCAATTAAATATCTATATGATTAAAACTTGTTATTGGTATTTTAACCGGTCTTTATATAATTTCGTTCACCTGTTGGCCGATTGGAAGGGGAAGAGCGAATACCTCCACCACCCTTCCCATCTAAACCCTTTGAGTGGGGGGGGGGGGCGGTCCTACTTTTATGGAGAAATCATAGTATGTGAACAAAATTAGTCGAATATCTATATAATATGAACAGGTGGAAGTGTGATACATGCAATCCCCTTCCCCCCATCGGACAAATCAATACTTTTTCTTTTTGTATTATAGTAAGAAATTACAAAATTAAAAAAATCTGTCACTAATATAATTTATATATGCTATAAAGTAAATTCTTATATCGAGTCGCCCAACCCCTATTCTTTAATGCAAAATGCAATCAATAGCAGAAATTATAAAAAGGAGCGAGAATTAATCGTTTTCATTTTACCGCCCTTCCCCTTTCCAGACAGAGTTTGTGTAATTTGACATGAATTTATCATAACTATTTTAAGAAAGACTTTGTTTTGGAAAAGTTATAATTCTAACGAAATTTTTCAATATAACAGTCACGGTTGAGATTAGTTCAAAAGCCAGATAATCTTTTCCTAGTCGACTTTTTTCAACCTTTACTCTATCTCATATTTTTCTAGTTAAATAAATTTAGGACTATAACTCACAATTTATGCTTGAATTCTATTGAATATTATTAATCGAATTTTTTATTTTTTTTGGCGGCGATCTTCAAAACCTTAATCTAAATATCTGGGGTATCTAATCTTTTCAAAGAACAAATCAGTTGTATTTGCAATGTATTAAGGGACTATAAATTCATATTAGAATATTTTTCTCATTATTCAAAAGGCACTTTATAATAGAATGAATAATGAGTTGTAGGTCAGGAGAATGCGTTACTGCAGTGAAGAATGCCAGAAAACGCTTTTAGCGTCGAAGCTTCGCCCCGAACCCCACTGATAAATAATGAGCTGTAGATGTCAGAAGAATGCGTTTCTGCAGAGAAAAATGCAAGAAAACGCTTTTGGGCGTCGGGGCTTCGCCCCGAACCCCACTTAAGAAGCTTACAGCGCTCTCCCAGACCCCCAAGCTTGCAAGAGAAAGACTTTTTTTTTCTGTTTTTTTCGCCGTAGATTTAGAAACAGTCTTATTTTATTCTCATATGTCGAATACATACATATATATATATATATATATATATATATATATATATATATATATATATATATATATATATATATATACATGCTGTACGCACGTTTATGCATAGGGTTAGGGTTTACTGGGCGTTAGGGTTAGGGTTTGGAAAAAAATCGCCCCACCCCAATCCAAAGTTCTGGATCCGCCAGTGATTCGGACTGATTTAATTATGTCCTGTTCAGAAGACTGAATATCAATAAGGCTTTTAGTTTTTCAAAATAATATTAGTAACATAATCAATAGAGATACTATTACGATTAGTAAACTAATATGAATAGAATTACCTTTTCAAATTCATTTTTAATCATTTAAAATTATCTAGATCTTTTATATAAATATGACATACTATTAGTCTCTACAGCTCAGAACATATTTATCTCCCTTAGTCACTGACATCATGTTGTCTATAAATAAAAGCGTTCAAAACCATATTTGCCTCCCTTTGTCTTTTACACTACACTGAACTCCGACTCGAGGAGAGCTTGTTAGTCCTAGAGATCAGCGGCAGACGTCCGCTATTTTGATCTGTTATGTCCACAGGCTAGCGGGCAGTAGTGGTCAACTGAGCAAACCGAGGGTCGCAAGGCAAGAACAGAAATAGTTTTGATAATCCATTATTTAAACATGAATGTCTGACCTCAAGTTCGTTATCAAACCCTGGCTGCAAATCTGGAAAGGTGTGTGTTCCACTCCCAGCAAGCTCTAGTCTTTGATAAAGTCATACAAGAATACACTGTTCTGTCTGTTCAACGTATGGATAAGCTTCATGTTGCTCAGAATTCCCAGACCATATAAAGATTCGGGCTAATGTATACATTGTTTTTGCCATACCCTCGTCCGTGGCCTCCTTCAGTCCTAAGGAGAATATGGATCATCTCATAGAAATGAGATAAATGCTTGTGCATTTGCTTTGGTCGGAACGATGTCGCCCACACAGCAGCTCCTCCTTACACACACACACACACATTTAATCTCTCCAAAGGAACAGTTTGGGGTCATCGGAGTCGCAGGTTCTGTGTGCTGCAAACTGCCTAAGTGTCGCCGACTCCTGATTTTTCCTCAGGGTTGACTCCTGAAGCTTTTCCCATGTTCAGGAGTAGCCGCAAGGCAGCATAGGTTTGAGTTCAGAGTTTTCCTTCAACTAGGTGGGTAGCCAACCAAGGCTTTGGATCCCCTTCAGTCCGAATCGTACTGGTTTAGGCGCTATACTTTTTTAAAATAATAAACCCTACATAATCACGTGACCACTTAATGAGGTTTTGACCGAGCGTCACGTGAGGTTTGCGGAACATGTCCTTGAAAAGAATACATCACGCATCCCAAGGGTAATAATGGTATGGATGCCGATAGTTGGAAGTTATGAGTCAGTGTTATAGGCATTATTGCTTCTTAACTCTTAGTCATTCTGTCTTTGAGTGTCATTAAAATTAGTTATGTATATTTCTACGAATACATTTATATTTCACAGTACAGGATTTACGTAAGGGGCTCCACAAGTTTAGGGCCCCAATATTCTAAAGGCCCACCATAAAAAAAAATGGTCCGAGTGAGTCTGTTATGAATAATAATTATTTTAAGTTAAAAATACATTATATCACTATCTATTTGCTTCTTGATTGTATATCAGTTTTACCCTCACTCTGAGTATCCGAAAAGTTGTAATTGGCACTGACATATTATAGGCCTAAGTGGACTTACAAAGGACTTCATAATTGAAATAGCTCAGGACCTGACATGTCACGTCAATAATCAATGCAAGTTTTATTCTGAAGCTGATAAAAAATACAAGTATTAAAGTATTAAAATAAGCTAATTGAGGTTCCATACAGAAGATGAAACATATGATCAAATACAATTTAATAACATTTTAATGTTTTAGCAATTTTGTCTAGCGCATATTTAAATTAATTTCGGACCTCTGACCTCATTTTGCATATTCTCACTCTGCATCAGCATTATGCATTAAGTTACAATTAGTTACACCACAGTGACATGATTGTATATTTCCTGTACCCTCCATCGCCCAATCAGTTGTGCAATAACAAGGAACTGGTGGCCAAGATTAAATAAAGCTTTGGTCTGTGCCGTTTTGTTGGTTGAGGGGAAGGGAAGTTTACTCTCTAAAATCAGGTGTCACACGCCAAAGATTATTGCCAGTGATTTCACACTTGATTTTAGACTTTCACTTCCACCGATACAAATGTGCTCCATTGTTTTCAAATCTGTTTGGTAAGGAGGAAGTGCTGGCTGATCTTGTGTGGGGCTGGCGAGGCAATGATCAGATCAGTCAATAACCCAAAACATCGACCATGTGACCAGAAGGACGGCAAAGTTGAAGCCATCATTTCACGCCCCACCCACTTTAAACCGCGTTGAATGCAAAACATTTTTTGTGCGGTTTTGAAGGGGCGGCAGGGGACCAGGGGTGGGGGATTGTTTGCCCAAGCAGAACTCGCAAGCACCTCGCGCCTCCACGTCACCTTGGCCGCGACAAGTAATTACAGTGTTATGTCCCGTCGTTCTCCTTAATTCATGGGACATAATCCAACCGAAAAAAAAAAATTGCTATGGGTGGTCTTCCCCTGGATCGAATGCACTAAGATTTTTTTTTATTGCGGACGAATTATCGAGTTCACTCCCTTTAAAAAAAAAAGGCTTCATTCATAAACATACTACAGCACGCTTCGGCGTAGACATTCATTCATAAAATCACAAACAGTTGTAGTTTTCTAAAAACTATGATGAGTGATTTGTCATGAATGCGACCCCTGTACGGTGTAGGATGGAGAATTGAAACTTACAAAACAAAATCTCACTTATTGTTGTAGAAACCACTTTAAGAGTTCTTTCCCCTGTCCATCGGAATTTAATGCAAGGCTAAGTTCAAATTCAGAAAATTCTCTTGGACTGCCTGCAAAGTCAGCTAATCAAAGGGAGATTACACAGTGGGACAGAAGCGTGTATTTATGTTCTGTGCTGAGTTCACGTTCATTCGGGGTGGCGGCCATCTTGATTTGTTAATTTCAACTATTAAGAATGTTCTTAAGAGATAAAGTCTACAGGCGGTTTATACGCCAGATTTTTTTTAAAGCTGTGTACAGAGGAGAGGTTTTATTTTTCTTTCGAAATCAAATTGAGAAGTTTCGTGAGAGGATATTTATTTTGATCCCTACAACGCTTGATGCGGGGCATTAACAATATAAATGTGACTAGGGTGGGGGGCGAGGTGCTATGATGAAGTGGGCAATTAGTAGTGATTAACTCCCTGCTCAGTCAAGCATAAGGTCACACCTGGGATTAGTAAATAGAATTATAGGGACGAAATCATTATGAACTTCAATACGAGTTCTCCCTTTTTGCATTGTTTATATTTCCAATCCATCTGATGGGTCAAAGTTGCTTTGCTTAGAGCTGTTGAAGAGTATTTTAAACAGAAAACAAAAATAGAATGACTGCAACGATTTAGTCACGCCTTCATTTAATTCATTGCTGATTTTCTCATTGGTAGCGTTAAACTATTGAGATTAAATAGTCCGTATGGGGGTTGAAGTTTGCAGGGTCAGATTTAATTGGAGTATTTTGTGGAGCTCGTACTTTCTTCCAAAAGATTTAATTAATATTTAATATTGCTAAGTATATGGAAAAGAATGTTATAATGTTGAAGAATAAACAAAAGACTAATCTATATATTTTTTTATTATTCAAACTTTTTTTACATTCTAAACATGCTTGATATTAGTGCATTATGTGTTATTATCATAGTGACATGTGTCAGGAGCGTGAAGAGATCTATAGCTCTTGGTTTCCAAAGCTTGGGTTCTCAATTACGTATCTAGGAGAAGATTGAGATTTATGATATTTAAGAGACCCCTGAGTCCAATCAACCTTACTGGGTACCTGACATAGATTCACGTTTGGGAGGGCGGTCGGTCGTTGTGCTGACCACATGATACACTCGTTAACAGCGGGCAATATAAACAGATGAGCTTTGCATCTTCCGCCCGTAGATTGTATGTTAATTAAAGGTCAACTTTTAGTAGTGGGTTGTAATAAAACGTACCAATCGAGACCATTCGTTAGAGACTCATCAACACTGACCTGCGACGTCGCCACTTGTGCTGACTTGTGACGTGGCAACGAGGTATTGGTCTCCATTGCCCATGGGCTGGGACATTGCGGATCAGTTCAGGCCTTCTATGAAGAGGGATCTCGGATCAATACCAACACCATAAATATATTAAAACTAGCAGAACTCACCGGCTACGCCCGTTGTTTTGTTCCTAGGCTTTATATTGTTTATTATGCCCGAAACACCCTCTTCACTTGACAGAGTGGTTTCTTACCGAACCGTAGGGCTAGGAGTTTAAATCTTGATTTAAATCTGATAATTAATGTCGGAATTTTTAGGACGTCTTTGAATTCACGCAACTCTTACGGTTGGCTGACAGTTGCTAAAGGTGAAGGTCGTTGTGCTAGCCACATGACACCCTCGTCAACCAGAGAGATAGATGAGATTTACATCAAAGTGTCACACAAGGTCTGAAAGCAGAATATGTTTCGCTGAGTATCCGTTGTTCCTTTCATGTTTGTGTTTTGGGTATGCTATCAATGTTCATGATACTTATGTAAGCTTTTTATATAACTTAGATATAAATGTTCAAAATTAGTCACCAGAAAAAAAAAGTTCTCCATTGATCATTACATCGTTTTCTTTGCACTCTCTGACAATGAACGTTTAAGATCAGACTGTGTTTCCCGAGGAAAAAGTTTCATTTATGGCGGAAAACTATAAATTATTTCGGTATCGAACAACAGAGTTAATTACCAAAAGTTAATTTACTAATTACTTAATTTTTTTATCGATTCATATATTTTAGGTACAATAAACAAATATATGAGCTATCAATTTGATCCGATAATGCGTGTGGGAGAAATAGCGTGTTGTTAAAATTTTTCTAAGGGGAAAAAAAAACCTACACATTTAGCCATGTGTGTGAATACTAAAGGATTAATTTCCCTTGTTGGTGTCAAACAAAATAATTAATAAGAAGTATTTAGTTCCCCTTTTTTTTTTTTTTTCATTGTTTCATGTCTTGTCTACGCCAATGGATAAATGTGCAAAGTGTCATCTTGATCCGAGAACAGGTGTGGGAGAAATAACGTGTTCAAACTTTAAGCTTTTTAGCGGCCCCGAAAGAGGAATAGACGCTATTAGTTCTGTGTGCTCTGTCCGTCCATCCGATCCGTTTAGATCTCGTAAACTAGAAAAGAGAAAAAATCTAGTTAGTATGCATATTATTGATACATAATTTAGAATAATGGAGTACACACTGTCCAATGCATCACTACTTGAACTGCTGCGCCGCTATATAACCACATGACACCTAACCAAAGGAATTTTTTTTATTCAAGGAAATGGCTTTGAATAAGAGATTTACTCTGTACAAAACAATTAGATCAATTAGATAATCATTGTATGACATCGGTTAGGCCAGGTTCACATCTAACTTCACCTTCACTTTCACCTATCCCTTGGTTTGTTGGACTGTTGGGGCACCAGACAAGATCTGTCAACCTTCTTTCTCCATTCTTCACTGTCATTTGCCTTTGATAGAATTTCATTCTGAAATTTTTTTCTGAAAATATTGAAACCTGCCTTTTTGGACCACTTCGGGGGCCGATATTGAGTTTGTGTTTCCACATAAACCGTCTTAGTAACCTTGTTAAAAATACTTTTTAAAAAAATGTTGCTTATATTGTGTGAAAAGCATAAATTATTTTCAGTCCATGTTATTGATTTTCAATAGACGTAGACATACACTCTCTCTCTCTCTCTCTCTCTCTCTCTCTCTCTCTCTTTACGTTCTTCTCTTTCACTTCTTTTTCTACATGTTTGAGAGATAGTCAACATTGAATGCTGGGATATTTCTTTATTGTTCACATCTAGTCCTAAAACGGTTAATGGACAAACGTAATATAGACATCTCTCTCTCCACAATACAATACAGAGTGCAACGTGTCTGATAGTATTGAAGATAAATGGAATCTCAACTAACCATTATAGCCCATGGAATGGGTTGCCTGAATCAGTCAGGAAAACAAACGACTTAGCAGATTTAAAGTCACTGATTAATAAACATGCACGATTAGAATTTAGATTGATACATGGATACGTGTAGGACGTAATTATCTTCTCGTTTGAAGTAACGCCTGTAATTTGTGAGATAAGCCTTCATAGCCTTTAATAAAGATAAGATAAGATAAGCCGTCATGGCCTTCAATTAAAAGATTACGGAACTCTAACTATTGAATGGTGATACATGACAGCTATTTATATCAACATTTGGTTAGCGTGTTAGTAGGCGTGGACAATAGTGACATTTGGGCGGAGCTAAGTATGTACTAAACTGACAGGTACGAAGAAAGATGGAGACCCCACACACCTTTTTCTCTTCTCCCCTCCCCCCCCCCCCCTCCGAAAACAAAAAAAGCCCTAGATGTGAATGAAACAGATTCTGAGTGACTAGTACGTACAAACCAAATGGGAACGTGCAGGAACTAAGAGGGGAGGGTCACTGGAACGTTCAGCAGCCCCTAAGGTAAGAGAGAGAGAGAGGGGGGGGGGGGTCCAGTTCTGTTCTTCCTGTGGTACGCGACACCTGAGAGGTACATCTTCTCTCGCCTGGGTTTGAAGCCAAATCTTCAGTCCGATTTGAAAGCGAGGTTTTTATGTGGGCTTTTTTTCCCTTCTTCCCACCACTCCAAGTCTAGTTTGACATTACAGTGTGCTTTTCAAAACAAAGATCAGAATCTCAACGAAATAAAACCTAAAGTTTCATTTTTTTTTGTCAGCCGTAAAATCTTTAATAGTTTTAGGTCGCAATTCGTGAATTATATGTGTATTTAAAGAAAGTGCCAAAAAGAAATATTGGATCTTAAAAAGTTAATAAATCAGACTGAGCGGAACGCATAATTCCTGGAGACTACACAAGTGGACATAATACAATAATACAATAGCCATTTCTATTGATGTGTTGTGTATTTCTTTTCCGTGGAGCGGCAGTAGTGTGGTGAGGTGATCTACAATAGTATCATTTCTATACATTTTCAATATCGATTTCTTTAAGATTGTTTGGTTTTGATATTCCACTGGTCAGTTTGGTCGTTAACGTCAATACCATTAATATGACCGCAGTCTGTAAAGAAGTAGAGGACACTGTCCAGTGGCTGTACCATAAGGTCATTATACCATGATGCTGAGTGGTCAACACAGGACTTGAGTTTACGTTCAAAGAAAGACTTCTGAAACTGAAGTGTAACATGTCTGGTCAGACAATGACGACGGTTCTAAGGTGGGCTTTATATCTGTGCGGTGCCGTTGTTGTTAGCGATGCGTATATGACCCGCATTGACCAGTGTGAACCTATTGAGATCCCCAAATGCCGGGCCATGCCCTACAACATGACCCAGATGCCTAACCTGGTACATCATAACACCCAGGAAAACGCCAGGCTGGTGTTTGAGAAGTTTGAAGTCCTGCTGGAGCAGAACTGCAGCGACTCCCTTTTGTTTCTTCTCTGCTCCATCTACGTGCCCATCTGCGCCGTGTCCTTGCAGCCCGAGGCCATACCTCCCTGCAGGAGCGTCTGTGAGAAAGCGAAGGCAGGGTGCGAACCCTTGATGAACTCTTACAATGTGTCCTGGCCGGAGTCCCTGGACTGCTCACGCCTGCCGCGATACGAGAGAGGAGTCTGTGTTAGTCCTGAGGCTTTTGTAAAGCCTGTCAAGCCCAAGAAAGGTTAGAATTGTTTATTTATATACTTTATTTTACGCTCATGCCTATGCATATTTGTCTACCTAGGAGTATTTATTTCACATTCACACCTATAAATATTTATGTACGACGTGGCTACGAGCTATTGGTTTAAACTGCCCACAGGTTGTGACGTTGGAGGTGAGTGTTCAGGACTTCTATAACGAATGGTCTTGATCAAACCCATTAGTATTTATGTCCTATTAAACCTATACACTTTCATTCCACATTCACACCTATAAATATTTATGTCCTATTAAACCTATACACTTTCATTCCACATTCACACCTATATATATTTATGTCCTATTAAACCTATACACTTTTATTCCACATTCACACCTATAAATATTTATGTCCTATTAAACCTATACACTTTCATTCCACATTCACACCTATATATATTTTTGTCCTATTAAACCTATACACTTTCATTCCACATTCACACTTATAAATATTTATGTCCTATTAAACCTATACAATTTCATTCCACATTCACACCTATAAATATTTATGTCCTATTAAACTTATACAATTTCATTCCACATTCACACCTATAAATATTTATGTCCTATTAAACCTATACACTTTCATTCCACATTCACACCTATAAATATTTATGTCCTATTAAACCTATACACTTTCATTCCACTTTCACACCTATAAATATTTATGTCCTATTAAACCTATACAATTTCCTTCCACATTCACACCTATAAATATTTATGTCCTGTTAAGCCTATGAGTATTTAGTTGCCGTTCACATCTATAAATATTAATTGGATCATTTCTTCTACAACTATTAATGTCCCGTTCACACCTACAAATAAACCCGCATGAGATCTTTTGAAACGTGAGTGCCCTAGATGCCCTCACGTTTGAGCTAAGGATGCAAAGATGTGCAAGCTTGCTGTTCAGGTGCTTGAGGCATACTTTCATTTAGAAGCTGAGGATTTATTTCACCTTCACCTTGTGATGGAATCTTAGTTCATTTCCGACCATGAGGGGTTTCAATAATTCTCGTAGCACGCGACAGCAAGAGTCACAATACAGAGTCACAATACAGAGTCACAATACAGAGTCACAATACAGAGTCACAATACAGAGTCTATTTGCTATATTGGTACATGCGCTGACGAGAGAATTACTTCCACTGTAGACTGGTCTGGTGGGAGATTGTTGCTTAGTTTGATTTGTTGTATTTTATACGATAGGTGTTAATTTGTCCAATCTGGGTCTGTAGAGTGTGTACTGATCAGAAGATTGATTGCGTGTACGTGTAGTATTACTCTTGAGTTCGTTGTAACAGACGTACAGATCAAAAACATAAACAATAAAGTCAATCAACAGGTGTAGATCAAATAGGAATGTTGAAGTCAGCTCGGGAACAGTCTCAGCCACTAGCACAAAGATGTTGCTCCTATCAACTCCTATGAAAGCCTAGCCTCGAGTGTCTGTTTTTCTTAGCGTAATTTCCTGAGCAGACAAATTTACCTTATCTAAAAAAAGTGCTGTTAGTTTAATTAAGAAGACAAAGTGTGTATGTTCTGGGCTAAGCAGATCAGCCCTAGTTAGTGACCAGTGACCAAACACTAAGTACTCGAGTCTAAAGTGTGACTATTACAGTAATTCAATTCAACAATGACATGATAATGACAGGGTTAAGGTTCTTGTCACTTTATGAAAATAAGGAAGAAAAATATAAAAATAGAATTTTTCAAGGCAAATCTTCCTTTATTCGAGCGATTATTTTGCTCTTAATTATTAATGAAAATTTAATTTAAAACACAAGAAACATTTTTTACCGCTCCCCATTTCCCCTCCCCCGGAGTAAAAAATCTTGATTAAGCGAATGAGTAAATCTACAAGACTTTATGACATTCAAATGATCGGCCTATAGATCTAGATCTAGACTTAGGAGGCGGTGTTCCTGAACATTAAGTTATAAAGTTATTTTTTTATATATATTAATATGCCTTAAATGCATATGTCTGTGGGCGTAATCTGTTTCAGATAAAGATTTTAAAGTTTTTTTTATGTATCTCTTAATAACTTAAAAATATTAGATTTTTTTAGTGAACGTTTGTAACCACACACACACACACACACACACACACACACAAACACAAACACACACACACACACACACACACAAACACACGCGAGAAAGAATCCTAGTCAAGCGAAAGTATAGATCTACCAGACTTTCTAATATTTCAATGTAAGGCCTTTGGGTTTAGACTTTAGACTTAGAAGAAGACACGCTAAATGTTCCTAACATTAATTTATTAAACACTTGAATAAATGCGGAAATACCCAAAAGAGTTCGTTCAAGATAAATATTCTCTAGTTCTCTAGCCAAATTTCAACTTATTTCTTTTTATACTTTCAAAAAATTGTAGGCGAACTAGAGTTTTTCTGGATGGTCAACGAGCTAGTAACTCTTTTACCAAACATATACTTCAACTGTCAAATTTCTTGGAAATAGTTAGAGATTCGTGTCCAGGTTTTTTGAGCCCCACCCACCCAAAAGGTTTTAGTTTCCATGAAGGTAAGAGCTAAATAGAGGTATTGTAGAACTACGACTTTAGGCTACAGCGCTCATTTCTATTAGCTCAAGGAGCTTATCAAAGAAACCGCCCAGCAGAAGTGCAGCCTGCTCAGTCTGTACACTTCTATTAGCTCAAGGAGCTTGTCAAAGAAACCGCCCAGCAGAAGTGCAGCCTGGTCAGTCTGTACACTTCTATTAGCTCAAGGAGCTTGTCAAAGAAACCGCCCAGCAGAAGTGCAGCCTGCTCAGTCTGTACACTTCTATTAGCTCAAGGAGCTTGTCAAAGAAACCGCCCAGCAGAAGTGCAGCCTGCTCAGTCTGTACACTTCTATTAGCTCAAGGAGCTTGTCAAAGAAACCGCCCAGCAGAAGTGCAGCCTGCTCAGTCTGTACACTTCTATTAGCTCAAGGAGCTTGTCAAAGAAACCGCCCAGCAGAAGTGCAGCCTGGTCAGTCTGTACACTTCTATTAGCTCAAGGAGCTTGTCAAAGAAACCGCCCAGCAGAAGTGCAGCCTGGTCAGTCTGTACACTTCTATTAGCTCAAGGAGCTTGTCAAAGAAACCGCCCAGCAGAAGTGCAGCCTGGTCAGTCTGTATAACAAAAGGTCAAAACTGAGACTACCTTGTAAACTGCAGTTCGTGAAAGTGAACAGATGGGTGTGAAATAAGACCAGGCCTAGGCTAATCTCTGCTCGACCAGTTTAGGTTCACCAAATAGACTGTAGCCATGGATCGAACCGAGAAGTCAAGAATGCAGTTATTTCAGTTTTCTAAACGTCTCTAGTAATGAAAACAAAAAAGTTAATTCTGTTCGTAATTCTAATTTTTTTCTTTCTTTTTTTTTTTATCTTTAAATAGCACAACTTTCATCTTTCTATCCTGTTCAGTGCGCTATCATCCAATCTCTTTAGTGGTCCAGTAGGGGGGAGGGGAAGCTGAGAGGTCTCCGAGCTGCTGCCTTTAGGCGCTCAGCAAAAACAACTCTTCTCAAATCGGGATTCGAACTCGAGTCTCCTTTATAGGTAGCCAAGCAGTTTTGCCACTCTGCCACACATCCTGTTGAAAAAACAAACACTAAACGCTTGTCTGACCTTGAAGACTGTAAATGAAACTTTTTCTAAATTTGGATACAGAAGCAAGTGGAAAATAATGAGCTTGCGGCCCTGTTTTATTTTAAAATATCTTTTTTTTTTTTAAATAATTCGTTTTCTTCTTATTAATATCTCCCAGACAGAAGCAGAGACACCTTTGGCCTTCTGTCTGAAGGGTTCTCAATGTGACATACCATTCTAGGTTTGGCTAAGACCAATTAAGAAATAAGGTCAGCTATGGTGGTAATTAGACTAAGACAAGGATACCTAACCTACGACCCGCGGGTTATCTTCGAGCCCATGATGCGGGTCCATCCCGTCCATTTAGACTTCTGCCTGCAGTGGGCAATGCGTCTGCAGAGGCTTGGTGCCAATGGACTTTTAGATTTTTTTTTTCATCACCACAGCCTGTGACACGCGAGTCAGAAATCGCTACTACCAAAAATGGTTGTCAACTTCTGGACTAAAATGAAGACAATGAAACAATTGAAACTCTTATCAATAACCAGACAGAAATTCATTAACCTTTGAAAAAAAAAAAACTAATAAGACACGAGTCAATTTATATGTTTCAATAACAAATCGTGGGTCTGTTATTAATTATGGTTATGAGGCAGGGTAAAATCTTGATCTGGCTTTATACTTGATAATAAATCGATCAGAAATAAGACAATTTTTTAAAGGTTCCAATATATATGTAGTGGGGAGGACATAATATACGGGTCGGCTCAACTTGACCAAGCACCGGTCAGCAAAGGGTCAAGTTGACCTCTGCCCCGGTAGCTGAGATTTGAATTCCTTTTCCTGCTGGCATCCTCGATTGAAACTTGCTGCTACGCACCTACTCCAATACCACCTTGTCTGATCCTGCTGTGTTTGTCCTAAGTTCATTGTTTTGACCAAGGCTGCAGGTAAACACATTTTTACTGTTTCTTGTACATCACATATTCTTGTTTATTTTTTATATATCATATTGCTACCCAGGTTTTGTCCTCATTGTCGGACTACCTTTGTTTTGTAGTTTTGAGATGCCTTGGAAGGAAGGCCCACTCTGTATATAATGTGGGGACCTCAGTTCCTATTTTGTTTTTTCTTGTCAGTTGAGCTCATATCTTATGAGCCAAGCCCATTGTATCTTTTGTTTGTGAGTCAAGCTCACCATATTAATTGTCCCTCTTGTAAATATATTCCTATAACCAGTTGTAGATACTGGCTGTTAAGAAACCGTGCATAGATTTGTTCTATTTAATTGTCATAGTTTTTGTAAGAAAAGGTAAGAGCGAAGCTCTTCAATGTATGTTAGTTTTCTATAGAACTAGTTGATTTATTTTTTATTAATTACTTTGTCATTTATTTTATTAATGTTTGGTGGTGTTCCATATCTCTCTTATGTTTATAAAAGAGATGATTGGTTCACACTATAAGATTTTCTTTTTTGTTTTTGCTTGATCTAGTATTTATACCTGATGTTGTGTTTACATTTTTTTACAAATTGGTCTGTTCATTTAGACCATATAATTATGTTTATTTTATGCTCTTTAGTAATCATGTTGTATGTTTGCCTTTGGCAGGTTTTTTGTGTACATTAAACTTATAATAAGCCTCCTGACTTGCTTCGTCATTTTGGTTGTTATAATTCTGTGTCGAACCCACCACATTTATAAAAGAAAATAAAAACATATATATATGTATATATATCGCCAACCACCCATATGCCCTCTGTGCAAAAAAAAAAAAAAAAAACAATTGGTATTGTGCTTAAATAAATCATTCTAAATCTCTACAGCTACATTGCTCTTACAATGACAACATTTATTTTGTCTTTTCTCACATACCTGTGGAACATACCTGTACATGTGTAACTATTTGTTGTGACTAGATTTGTCCTCTGATAGGCACTTCTACTTAATGTCAATAAGGACATCATGACATTTGTCTTTGATGTCATGACATCAAAGGGCATGAATTATGTCTCGCACATAGGCACAAAGATATAAGTTACTCTAGGGAGATTATATTTTTTGTCACTCAATACCACCTTCAATATTTTGGCATATTGGACTTTCTTTTCTGTTTTAAGATTTCTTTTTAAGCTGTTTTTTTTTAAACTCACTGTCTGTCTGTTTGTCTGTCTGTCAATCTGTCTGTCTGTGTGTGTGTGGTAAAAAATGTGTACGTGTTATTTATCCCACAACCATTCGCGAATCACGTTGAAACTTTCGCATAATTATTCATTGGCTTAGACAAGACATGAATCAATAAAATAAAAAGTAACCAATTATTCAAGTAATTACTGGTAATTAATTATTTTATTTGATACCATTAAGGGAAACTAATCCTTCACTGTTCACAGGTATGGCTAAATGTGTTGGGTTTAGTCCCCTTAAATAATTGTTAACGCTATTTCTCCTTCACGTCTTCTCCGATCAAGCTGATCCTTTAAACCATTATTTATTGTACCTAACAAAACATGAATCAATAAAATATACCCAATCAGTCAATTAATTATTGATAATTAATTATTTGTTTGATATCGAATAAAGGAAATAACTTGTAAATTATTGGTAGCTATAGCTCTTCGCCTTAAAATAAACTTTTTTATTAGAGGATTATTTATATTTGGCATGTTTTGGGGTACATTTTGTTCTGTTTAAAAAAAAAGTTATTCTTTTCTAATTGCTTTGAGTTACTTATGTTCTTCTTGTGCATGGCGCAAACCCAATTGAATCTGAAGTTCGAATCTCTGAATGTTCGTTTTAAATTCAAACTGATCTCGAAAACCTTCTCCCAGCAGAGATCGGAAGAGAGCGCCCTGAACATTGTTCTAGCAGTAGTGGGAATGTTCACGAGCAACTGATCTATGTCAAGGACGCTGAATCGAGCTTCATTGTTGCCAACTAAAGAAAAAAAAAGGAGAGTTACAAACCGAAGATTCACTTTCAATACCAATGACAATGTTATATAAATGTCAACAACTCAACGTCTCCCCCCCCCCCCACTTCCTTTGCACACCGGAGACACCAACAATAGAGCTTTCTAAATTGGGTTGTTTGTTTTCACCATTGATACAAATAATTTCAGCGTGTATCAATAACAATAAAAATAATCATTTAGTCAAAGGAACAATAGAAGTATCCAGAAAAGCCTCACTATTCACTACACAGACAGGCCGAAATCTCCCATTTTTAACTGCTAAGCACATTCTAGGGGTGAAATACTCAAGACTCAAACTTTTTTTCTGTTCAGTTTTTGCACACAACAAAACGAAACCAAACCAGGTGATTGCGTTCCCACGTGCTCGCGTCTCCAAGAATCTCAAAGATGAGATTATGTGACTTAATCCCTCCCCTTGTCTCACGGATGTAAGAGGACTTATGGATATAAATCTTAACTTTTTTTTTCTTTTAGTTCTGTGAAACAGTTGATCCTGGAGACACTGGTGTAGGTCAAGATGACTAGAGGACAAAGTTTTTACTTTAGTGACTGGCACAATAATACTTTCAGGTCTGTAACGATCGGCGGAGGGAGGCTGCGTGGGGGGATGGGGGGAGGTGCACACGTACACATTGTTGAGTAGTGTCAGGTGTGCTAATGACTGCCAGGGAGTCTCCAGCTAATTCTGTAGAGGTATTCTTAGCAAGTCTTATTGTTATCATGAAGCAAGAAGAGTGGCCAGGGTGAAAGAGCGCCGAACCAACAAAAAGCTGAGAGAAGAAGCAGGCCTATCTGCAACCGACCAAACCCTACCATGCCACGTATTCGGCCGGCTTTTTAAAGCGAGGATTGGACTTTACAGTCATCTTCGAGTCCATAGGAAATGAGAAATGTGCACATCTTCGATCACGAAGGAGGAGCTCTATATTGTTATCATAATGGCTTGAATTGTTGGTCGGTAGCTCTTGGTGCTCGGGTGAAAGGTTACGTTTCACCCAAAGATGACAGTTGATGTTGTTTATCACTTTGAAATGCAGACGACAGTTGATGTTGTTTATCACTTTGAAATGCAGATGACAGTTGATGTTGTTTATCACTTTGAAATGCAGATGACAGTTGATGTTGTTTATCACTTTGAAATGCAGACGACAGTTGATGTTGTTTATCACTTTGAAATGCAGACGACAGTTGATGTTGTTTATCACTTTGAAATGCAGACGACAGTTGATGTTGTTTATCACTTTGAAATGCAGACGACAGTTGATGTTGTTTATCACTTTGAAATGCAGACGACAGTTGATGTTGTTTATCACTTTGAAATGCAGACGACAGTTGATGTTGTTTATCACTTTGAAATGCAGACGACAGTTGATGTTGTTTATCACTTTGAAATGCAGACGACAGTTGATGTTGTTTATCACTTTGAAATGCAGACGACAGTTGATGTTGTTTATCACTTTGAAATGCAGACGACAGTTGATGTTGTTTATCACTTTGAAATGCAGACGACAGTTGATGTTGTTTATCACTTTGAAATGCAGACGACAGTTGATGTTGTTTATCACTTTGAAATGCAGACGACAGTTGATGTTGTTTATCACTTTGAAATGCAGACGACAGTTGATGTTGTTTATCACTTTGAAATGCAGACGACAGTTGATGTTGTTTATCACTTTGAAATGCAGACGACAGTTGATGTTGTTTATCACTTTGAAATGCAGACGACAGTTGATGTTGTTTATCACTTTGAAATGCAGACGACAGTTGATGTTGTTTATCACTTTGAAATGCAGACGACAGTTGATGTTGTTTATCACTTTGAAATGCAGACGACAGTTGATGTTGTTTATCACTTTGAAATGCAGACGACAGTTGATGTTGTTTATCACTTTGAAATGCAGACGACAGTTGATGTTGTTTATCACTTTGAAATGCAGACGACAGTTGATGTTGTTTATCACTTTGAAATGCAGACGACAGTTGATGTTGTTTATCACTTTGAAATGCAGACGACAGTTGATGTTGTTTATCACTTTGAAATGCAGACGACAGTTGATGTTGTTTATCACTTTGAAATGCAGACGACAGTTGATGTTGTTTATCACTTTGAAATGCAGACGACAGTTGATGTTGTTTATCACTTTGAAATGCAGACGACAGTTGATGTTGTTTATCACTTTGAAATGCAGACGACAGTTGATGTTGTTTATCACTTTGAAATGCAGACGACAGTTGATGTTGTTTATCACTTTGAAATGCAGACGACAGTTGATGTTGTTTATCACTTTGAAATGCAGACGACAGTTGATGTTGTTTATCACTTTGAAATGCAGACGACAGTTGATGTTGTTTATCACTTTGAAATGCAGACGACAGTTGATGTTGTTTATCACTTTGAAATGCAGACGACAGTTGATGTTGTTTATCACTTTGAAATGCAGACGACAGTTGATGTTGTTTATCACTTTGAAATGCAGACGACAGTTGATGTTGTTTATCACTTTGAAATGCAGACGACAGTTGATGTTGTTTATCACTTTGAAATGCAGACGACAGTTGATGTTGTTTATCACTTTGAAATGCAGACGACAGTTGATGTTGTTTATCACTTTGAAATGCAGACGACAGTTGATGTTGTTTATCACTTTGAAATGCAGACGACAGTTGATGTTGTTTATCACTTTGAAATGCAGACGACAGTTGATGTTGTTTATCACTTTGAAATGCAGACGACAGTTGATGTTGTTTATCACTTTGAAATGCAGACGACAGTTGATGTTGTTTATCACTTTGAAATGCAGACGACAGTTGATGTTGTTTATCACTTTGAAATGCAGACGACAGTTCAGATTCAAAACGTCCATTTTTTGTTTTGCATTTTAGTGTATCTGTTAGTGTCGCATCCATCTCACAATATGCGTCTCACAATATGCGTCTCACAATATGCGTCTCACAATATGCGTCTCACAATATGCGTCTCACAATATGCGTCTCACAATATGCGTCTCACAATATGCGTCTCACAATATGCGTCTCACAATATGCGTCTCACAATATGCGTCTCACAATATGCGTCTCACAATATGCGTCTCACAATATGCGTCTCACAATATGCGTCTCACAATATGCGTCTCACAATATGCGTCTCACAATATGCGTCTCACAATATGCGTCTCACAATATGCGTCTCTTTCCGCCTTTCTTCTTTTTATTGTCAACCACAATGTCTCCCCCAAAACTTCTCTGAAAGCGTTCAGCAATGACCCAGCCACCTGGGAGACAGAAGCACATGACAGAGCATCAAGGCATTGCGCCGTGAAAACTGGCGCACAAATTGCTGAGGACAAGAGAACAGCGCTGGCAGAAGAAAAGCGCCAGAGAAGAAAAGCAAGGCCAATGACGCTCACAAAGGTCTCACCAGCCACATGGGGAGGCACAAAACCCCAGTGCAAAGCCCTCAGCCCCCTGGATGACAAAAGTGGTCATCATCGAACCTTGATGGACGAACTATATGTTTGTTTACAATTCCTCTTTTCAGCTTGCAGTGTCTTCATGTGAAGAAAAACGTGAACACAGTTCTCCAAAACAATTTTCCTAGAAATTTGACAGTTGATGTATATTTGTTTGGAAAAGAATTACTTGCTAAATTGGCGACACTGGGGGACCTCTACTCTGAACGTTATAATTTGTCGAAATATTCTCTTCTAAAATTATATTTGGTTTAGATCATCTGTATCTTGAACAGACATCGTCAGCGGGTTTTCCGGCTTGTAGGCCTTATTCATTAATTTGTTAATCATGACATTAGATAGATAGAGGTCCAGGAATATTTTGCGCACCGTCTGCTACTTCTGGATCTCATTACAATTGTATAGATTTGTACATTCACTTAACCAGGACTTCTTTTTGGGGTACGGGGGGGGGGGGGGGAGTTAAGGCGGAGTAAAAAAACTTTTTTTTTTTAAATTTATCATTAATTAGTTCCTAAGAGCAAAATAAGAGATGTATAGAGGAGGAATTTAAAACTCTTGTGTGTGTGTGTGTGTGTGTTTTGTTTTTCATATTTATTTCCCAGCCTTTTTTTTTCTCTTTCTCTTGAAATTATTTGTCCAAAACTCTGACTCGAGTGAACAGGTGATTTCAAATAGAGACATTGTGTCTTGGCAGGGAGAGGATGCTTGGGATAGACTTCAGTACTGCAATTGCTATTAGCTTGCATTCTCTTCAGGGGCGGAAACTGGATGGACAAGTATTTCGAAAACGTCTTCAACGATTTTCCTAGAAGTAAGACAGTTTATATATTACCTTGGGGAAAAAATAACATTGGGCACACGGTGAAAAACTCTGGGTAGATCGTTTTTTTAAATATAATCATCTTGAAATGGAATTTAGCTTAATAGAAGAAGCTGATTGTGAAAATCTCACTGGCAAGACTCCTTGCATTAATGAAGCAGTAAGGGAAATACATCAAATGAGAAACAATAAACCACGGCATCAGCTTTATAAAGTAGGAATGAATTTTTAGATAAACTTGTGTGTGTGTGTGTGTGGAATAGGACCTGTTTTAAAATACGAATATCTAGGTACAAATGTACAGCTCATCAGTTACAATTAGTTGCCAGAAAGAAGCGTTTAAACTCAAAACTAGTTTCCTCTGTTGATATTTACAATCATTATTATTTCACTGCATTCACATATAGACAAATGAGGTTCAACCAGGAATTTAAAAATGTCGCTAACAAAAAGATGTTTTAAAATAAATTTAAATACATTTTTTAAAAAGTCGAAAGTGCAGAGAACATCATAGAAAAGTCATTAAATATCAAACGCTTTCCTAGCATTTGTAAAAACGCTAAATATACTAATTAGTGAACACCAGCCAGAGTTTGTACTTATTCATAAATTTATTTGTCGCCGATAGACAAGGTTTTAGAGTTAATTCCTTGATCTGTATTATTTTAGATACCTTTTGGCGGTGTTGTCCTTTGCCACCCCCACCCCTCTATCTCTCTCTCTTCCATGCCCCACGTAAGGCCATGTTTGCTTGCCTAGAAAGTAGCGCTTGGGAAATACACCCTAGAATTAGAGGAGGATGGTATCACTAGGTAATGACGTGACAACTTATTAAGAATTGTTCTGATTTCACACTGTGACATCGATCCTCTGAGTGTGACAGCGTGTCGAGCTAGATCTCTTTACTCCAACGGCACACCGTGATATCGATTCTCTGAGTGTGACAGCGTGTCGATCCTCTGAGTGTGACAGCGTGTCGATCTTCTGAGTGTGACAGCGTGTCGAGCTAGATCTCTTTACTCCAACGGCACACCGTGACATCGATCCTCCGAGTGTGACAGCGTGTCGATCTTCTCAGTGTGACAGCGTGTCGAGCTAGATCTCTTTACTCTAACAGCTCTTAGATTCCCTCCTCCCTCTACTTCCTCTAACCCCCCCCCCTTTCCTCCTAACGTCACCTCCTATGAATCAAGCGCTCCATTCACAAGGACCAAATTCCTGCCGATACGTTTCTACCCCCCCCCCCTTTTTTTATACAGACACACACACACACACACACACAATGATGACACAAGTTATCTTATGTCCTGACAGAACGACATGGAAAGGGCGGAGGGGTGGGGAGATAGTTTGTACAAGGAGGAGAACACCCCCTCCCTGCACCCTAGATTCGGTGTAAAGGTACATACAGAGTTACCTGTCTTTTCTTCTGTTGTTTATAGCCTTGAGATAGTGAGCAAATTAATAGGGGAGGTAATTAGATGCCGGGATCTTGTTTTAGCGAATTAACGTTCTTTGTAATCCCACACGCTTGTTAAAGTAGCGGTTCGTTCAGCCTGGCGGATGTCCAGACTTATGTATCGACCTGACCTTAAATAGTAACCCAAGAGTTCGTCTGCTCAGCAGAGCAGAAGTAACCAAAGCGCAAAGAATGCGAGGAAGTGGCAGCATTCCAAGGACTGAAGTAAATGAGAGACCAGTACAGTGGAGGCCAAGTACTGAAGTAAATGAGACCAGTACAGTGGCGGACGTATTGAGGCCAAGATATTTGTTTATTACCAAAGAGTTGACCATTGAACTTTCAAGAATGTTGGGGGAAAAGTCTTATTAAATATCTGGACATAATTCAGGCACATCACTTTAGAAGTGGGCTGGGTTAAGTTATACCAATATGTAGGCAGGGATTAGAAAAAAAAATAATGTTTTTATTTACACAACTTATACTAACTCACTCCGTCTGTCTGTCTGGGTGGAATCTTGTACACGTTATGTCTCCCACTTCCCTATCTCTGATCAAGTTGAAACTTTGCACAATTATTTATGGCCGATGACAACACATGAAATAACGGATTAATTAATCAATCAGTCGTAATTCATTAATTTAGTTTTATATAGCAATGTAATAATGCTAAAAAACTAAAGGGACTTAAGCCTTGTGTGGAGAATAGGTTGTTTGCTAAAAATTTGGAGCTATAGACTTTATAGACAATAAAACCTTCTCTTTTCATATGCACTTGAATAGCTCAGTGGCTAACGCGTCGACCTTTCATCGTGGAGGCTGGAGAAAAAATAATGAATGACTGATTTTTTTTTTCTAAATTTAAATCTATAACATCTTAAGACTGCTAACGAACAGGCATCCTTTGAGGGTTATGAAGGTGGAAAGGTAGTTACTGCTTACAGAGCGGCTTTGAAAATAGTACAGACTTGAAAATGGGAAATAATCGACAGTTTCGGGAAAAGGGGAAATAACCACTGACCATCTTTCTAATGCTAGTTAAAATGTATTCTATCTTTGTTGCTCTACACACCACACAAACTGTTGTAGTCTAGTTATTTGCTTTGAGCAGTTGAAAAGATTGGATTGCCATGTCAAGGTATAAATACAAGTATATATATGTCGAGATAGGGTCGATGTCAAAACAATGTGTTCAGAAATATTTCTGATATGAATCAGGGGCAATGTTTGGAACGATCTAATTTCGCTGCTTTAATCCAACGACGCGATTACTCCCCTTTGTAGTCGTCACACAATACGTCATCAAAGAACTTTTGTTTTGGTTCCGCTAAGGGCAATAACTTCAGATTGCATCAAGTTGCAGTCTACATTTTTTTTTTAAAGATTGAATTGACTGACCTCGTAGTTGAACACATTTCATGTATAAAAATAATATTATTAAAGGAAAATAAAATAACAGTATTGGCTGAATGTCACGATAAGAATGAAAAGTTATCCATTTAAAAATCTGAAAAACAATAACAAATTGAACATCGACGAATATGTTATACCTTATATTATGGAGGTCGTATAGTCCACTATATATGATTGATTTCGGCCAATGATTAATAGGAAAGTTTTTATAATAAACATTTGTTTTCATTACACTATACTCTATAGCAGTGATGCTCAACCTTATTCGGCCAGCGGGCCATTTTAATTTCCGACCCTCGTGTCGCGGTCCACATCTACAAAAAGTAAAAAAAAAAAAAAGGAAATAGACAGTGAACCATTCGTATTAGAAACCCGTGTATCTAGTAGTTACATAAATTCATGTGAAGTTTATCCTAAACCAACTTTTAAATATTCGCTGCACGAGATGAGCACTGGCTCCAAAATGTCGAGATGTTCCTACGTGAGGTGAGTACATTACACGGGTTCCGGAGGATTCTCACTGCAAAGGTTTGTCCTCACACTTGGGGGCTGTTAATTATTGTTATCATCCCTATCGCTTGTTTTCGGAGATCTAGAAAAGTTACTGCAAGCAACACGGGGTATAAATCAATTCACTTGAAATTACACAAGCAGGGATGTTTAGCTTTGTAAATAAATCAGTTCCAGTTGCAGCTCTGTCTAGGCACTTGACACATTGGTCGCAGATGGATTTTTGAAACGACGAACATTGTTCAATCTGAACCACGATCATCAGCACTTGGTTCAGACTGAACACTTAGCCACTGAGATTTTGTTGGTGAATAATTCAATGAAGCCACAGAGGCTCGGTTCAATTAGACTCAACAACTTTTCTAATCATTCTTGCTGTCAACTATACTTGTGGCACCATCACTCCCACTCATTTCTCTCAAGCAAGAGAAAGATCCTCAGCGTTGGTTGAAACTTCTCTTTGACAGGACTTTGCTAGTGTTGGTCCCATGCATGCTCCTCATAGCTACTAACTTCTCTTCTTCAAAACTGCTGTTTGTACCGCGAATAAATACCAAGATTGTGGGCGTTATCAGATATGTCGGTAAACTCGTCAGTGGTAACAGAAAACATTTCGAAATCTGGTTTGTCTGTTAGTTTTGAATGGAGAATTTCAATCATATCTTTCACTCGCCTTGTAATTGTTATGAGAAAGGCTGACGGCTTCAACAGTATTCTTCTTTTCAGGATTCATTTCTTCCATCATTGCTAGCAAGCACTTTTTATGCATTCGCTGTCGGAAAATGGCTTCATGTCTCTACTTACAATGTGCACAACTCTTTAGCTAGCTAGCCTTACAGCCGATTCATTTTCTATTTGGTCAATATTTTCATAAATCCTCCACCTTAGGTGTATTTTACAATAGCGTCTCAAACCTGGAATGCCGCCTATATTTATGTGTTTAGTTTCATAAAGCTGTTTAATATTATGTTCTTTAAAAATATCCACTCTCCGGGTATGTTGGATAACTATCGATGCCAATCTATTTACCCTAAAGAAGGGGAAAAAATTCAAAGTTTTTTGTTTGTTGTTTTTTTGGGGGGGATTTTCTACACTTTGTGCCAACACTTCGGCGGGCCGGATCGATTCACATCGCCGGCTGGACGTGGCCCGCGGGCCGTATTTTGGGCATCACTGCTCTGTAGTAAACAGCATACATTCCACCCCCCCAGCCCCCCCAAAAAAAGGTTCACTAAAGGTTTTGAATATTTCATTAATATATATTGCGAAATTTGATAGGTCAGATCTTTACCTTAAAACCATCATATCATAATGTAATCGGAGAAACATATTTTAAAATTAAATAAACCTATTTTTTATTTGTTTGTTTGTGTATGTGTGTGCGTGTGAGTGAGAGAGAGAGAGAGAGAGTGAGTGAGAATTACAACGATTTTGTCTATCATTATGTCATTTATATTTTGTTTTGACAATATTAAAACTCACACACCATTATAATGTTGAGTGACATAACAATAATTACACAACAAACTGAAATCCAAAATCAAATAGAGAAGGAAAAAAAAAATTTGAACACAAGATCAAAAATTAATGATGACAAGTCTGTAATGGGGCGGATATTTAATTCACGTTATGGTATTGTGTGTGTGTGTGTGTGTTTGTGTGAGCTTTGTGATTGAGTCGGTTTTGTAATGAGCGTTCAGTGTACATTTTAAGCCAGTGGTTCCCAAAGTGATCCGTACTAAACCCCTGAAGTGGGCGGCATCATTCAGGGGGTCCTTGGCAATGCAAGATTGAATATAAAATACTGAAATAACGACGATCTGTGGCGCTGATTGCGGGTGGTTAACACGAGTCTGTATGTTAAAGTTTCTTGTAAGCAGACTGCGTACTCCTTATCAGATTTCTTTCTTAGTTGCGTACACTATTAATTGACCAACTGCAAGTGAGATTCAGTGCGTCCTTAAAACAACTGAATTTCTTCTAGAGCTTGACGAGTCACTTGACCAGGCCTTACATTTAGCTTATGTAGAATTTGTAAAAGAAGAAAAAAACATTTAGCCAAGAATTGTTATTTTCTAAATGGTTTGGTAACAAATACGAAAGGTGATACGTTATTTACTAGATAGACAAAATGTGTCCATGTAAAAGCTATACTCTTGACTAATATCATTTCTGTTGCTACTGACGGTGCCCCAGCAATATCTGATAAAATGTTTGCACACGTTATTTCTCCCACACCCTATCTCCTGCCACGCTGAAATGTTGCACAATTGTTTCTTTTACCAGAAAAGTCCAGAAAAAAAAAGGATTAACCAATTAGTTAATTAACTATTGGTAATTAAGTATTTTTGTTTGGTATCTCGAACAAGGGAAAGAAATTGTACTTGACTGAAGTGGTAGTATAAGCTGAATTGGTCCCCTTAATAGGTCGCCGCATTAAAGCAAGTTTGAAACAAACAATAGATAACCTGCAATCTTCTATGTTCATAAGCATCTCACTAGAAGAGTGGTTAGTATGTCGGCATGAGGAAGCTTGAGCCATGAGTTCGAATTTAGGTCGTTCCCCCCCCCCTCCTTTTTTTTTCTTCAATAATTGCTTTTAGAAAGTGATTATGACCAAATTTACCCAGATATCACCACACACACACACACACACACACTTTTTCCCATGTTCCCAGTAGGTCCAGAAAAGTGAGATAGGATCATAGCGTAGTCAGAAAGCTAAAAGCATTAAATAGCGCCAGAGCAAAACAAAATATTTCTAATCGCACAGATTTATTGTCGAGATCTATTACAAATTTAATGACATGATTGAAGCCAACAAAGTGTTACCTAGATATAACTACAGCGGTAGATTGTATGGCCCAGCTAGAACAAAAGCAGATCTACAAAAATAGATTGGTCCCCATCATCGTTTTAGTGGTCATTTCAAAGATCAATCATTTTATTTAATTTAAAAAACAATAAAGTTGTTGTTTTGTTGTTGTTGTTTGCTGTTGTTGCTTTTTTTTGCCATTCAGTTCTTTATTATTATAATATAACACGTGAGCACACAGTCTCTGGCTACGCCTTCGTTAAAGGGAAACAAATTGTATTGTTAACTTCTTACTATTGTCCACTGAGAAATGTCTTGACCTTGGTTACCGCCCTCTGACAGGTAATGAGACTCTTCCTATACATGTTCAGGGCTTCCAAGGTGTCTGTTAGGTCAGCTTTTGTAACTCCTTCTGCTGATATAACACTCTTGTTATTTAAGTTTCAGAGTTTCTGTTCTTATTGGCTTAAACATCCAAGTGTTAGTTCTTAGGGCGACACAGATAAGCAGAGTCCAACCTAGACACAGATAAGCAGAGTCCAACCTAGACACAGATAAGCAGAGTCCAACCTAGACATAGATAAGCAGAGTCCAACCTAGACATAGATAAGCAGAGTCCAACCTAGACATAGATAAGCAGAGTCCAACCTAGACATAGATAAGCAGAGTCCAAGCTGGTCATCTTGCCGTTAAGTGCTCGATCGTCTCAAGATGGGCATTTCGGTATTTCGGCTTTTGTCGAGAAGATCAAGTTGTACGCAATGCTTTTTGTCTAGTCATGATAGTCATGGTCTTATAGTGCGGCGACAAAATATAATGTTACTGAATGTAACTATGCAGCATTGACTAGCCACCTGACAAGGCTGGAGTTCTCATGGCCTCTCTCATCCGAACCAATGTCAGCATCAGTATTTTTAGGTTGTGGGAAGTAGCTTCAGAGTCATAGTTTTTTATGAAACAAGCTAAAAATTGCCATGTGTGTGCAGTTCGAATCTTATTTTTACAAAGTTTATTATCAACTCACTCTGTCTGTCTGGTTCAAATCCTGTACACGTTTTGTCTCCCTCTTCCCATTCTCGTATCGAGTTGAAACATTGAGCAATTATTCATTGTCGATGACAACACAGGAATCAATAACAAAAATTAAGTTTATTAGTGTTAATTAATTAGTTTTCTTTTATATATGAAAAGAGAGATTAATACTGCAAAGTAAAGTTTGGCAGTTATTTTGTGGTTCTTTCCATTAAATATTTTTTGTTGAAGTATTTTGTATATTTCGCTTGCTAAAACTTGCTTTTTGTTCAATTCAAAGCCGCCGTCTTGTTTTGGAAGGTACACAGTTATAATGGAAGACTTTTGAAGTTGATGAACAAAAGGACTATCCAAATAACAAGACAATAAGAAATAAAAATCCTACTTTGAATTATTGGATTGAAGACATGGCTTCGTGTTTCTCTGCATAATTTCTTTTAACTTCTAAGTCCATTTTATTATGTGTCACAATATCAATGTCATTTTATTATCTGTCACATTATCAATGTCATTTTATTATCTGTCACAATATCAATGTCATTTTATTAACTGTCACAATATCAATGTCATTTTATTAACTGTCACAATATCAATGTCATTTTATTATGTCAAAATGTCGTTTCCAAGCTTACAACGTTAAAGCTGCTGAACCTCGAACACCTCCCCCCTCCCTTTTTTTCCCCATTCAAATATTTTTTTTACAAACTTTAATCTCGGAGGGGGGGTGGGTGTTAGATTATTTCTCCCTTTTGTCCCCAGTACCGGTCTATCTGTGCTAAGTTGTTTCTAACAGTTCCTTTATGTTGAGGCTTAAAACAAATGATACGTCAGCTAAAGTTACTTCTTGTTTGGAGTCATCTACCCCCCCCCCCCTCCGTGTGTAATATTTAAGTTCCTTCTTTTTCGGAGTCATTTACCCACCCCCGCAATATTTTCTTACGACGTCACACATGGGCTAATGCATATGTGTGTTGGGTTTATGGGAGTGTGGGGGTGGAAGCTCTATTTAATATTCCTAAATGAGAGTGTGTGTTAGGGATTTTTCCGAGTTACATTGCGACAAATAGAAAGTAGATAAGAATAGCGCTTTCAAGTTAAGGAATACTTATAGAGTCACTATATTATGACACTAATATCAGGTGACCGAGCATCGCTCGGATGAATAATTTGTTAAGGAAGGATATTTACCCGAAGTTATTTTGGGAATATTGTTGTAATTACGAAAATGAACTATCGGGTAAACACTATCAATCCGAAGAGTTGCTTTTTAGTTCTTTCAGTTCTCAATGTAATTGTACATGGCGATAAGAATAGTAAGTCCCTATAGAAAACCACAGCTCACGTCTTAACGTTTTACATTGCTTCTTTCATGTAGAACTATTGGACTATTATAGGCTAGTAAGAAAGTATTTGCAGTATAACTTCTAAAATGGTTACTTCATGACATTTAATACTGCAATTAGTATATTCATTATGGCTCTGAGACATGGACACTTTACAGAAAAAACTAAGACTTCTTGAGTGCTTTCATTAAAGATGCTTGCGCTCCATCATGGACATACGGTGGCAGGACCCGCACTACAAACAGCGATGTCCTTGCCAACGCCGGTATGGACAGTATAGAGGGACTTCTTATGGTCCGACAGTTGCACTGGGTAGGGCACGTATCCCGTATGGGAGACGAACGAATGCCAAAGGCAGTCTTTTTTTGTGAGCTAAAATGTGGTCGACGTGACAGAAGCGCTCCACGGAAATTCTTCAAAGACCAGCTTAGTCAACTTTTCTTGGCTGACATAGAAGAGAGCACCTGGTTGTATGTGGCCTCCGAACGAGACAGCTGGAGGTCTCTCACGAAGGCCGCGGGATACACATTTGAGACAAAAAGAAAATCTGCTCCCGAGAACAAACGCAGACGGCGAAAAGGAAAATCTAAATCGGCCACCTGCGGACAATGGTTATGCTTGCCCTGGATGTGGCAAAATATGTAGGTCACAGTTGGGGCTGCACAGCAAAGGGAAATACTGCATTCCTCACTTATCTTCGGACTCGAATTTCATACCATTTTGCAAGAATATCGCTGTTTGTATTGTGGTCTTTGGTGAAGTCGTTCAAGAAGTCTTAGTTGCTTTCTATAAAGTACTCATGTCTCAGATCCACATAGATGAGTTGAGAGAATACTGGTTGACACTTATTTTCGTAGACAGGCGAGCGATTTATTTCGCCACACTCTCGCTTGGAGGCGTCCAAAAGCACGACTATCCATGATCACATATCAAACTCTCTTTAAAGCAATGCGTCAATTGATTCAATGCTTCCCAGATAATGTGAAGTTATCTACCACTTTAAGGGATGTCTATGGCAGTGATCTTTGGGCTGAGTAGGTTTTATTGGGTGACTTTTGGAACATGACTTCTGTTTTACCGAGGTTTATAGGTTAACAAATAAAAAAAAGGCAGCAGCGTGATGAAAATTCGTTGACCGCGAGCTGGATATCATCAGGGCCAGCCCTAGGCCTATGCTGTCACAGTGGTGGACCCCGAAGGTTCAAAAGCCCCGCGCTAATTCTAGGTGTAACTTATTAAATTAAACCATTATAATTTATAATAGGGTTCCCGTGGTCTCCTTGTTTTCAAGGAGCTCCTGGAAATCTCCTGAAACTCATAAAAATGTCCTTAAAAAGACAAAATTGTCACTTTGGGGTGTCAATCAATATGGTAAACGCCAGTCCTACGCGTAATATAAAAAAACGGCATCGTCAGCTTTCATTTAATAAAAATGTAATGCAAATACGAATTTATTTTCTAATACAAAATCTTTATGTTCACTTATTATCCTTATCAATACCCTTACTGGTCCACGCGCAATCCTCATTTTTTTCACATAGGGCCCCGCAAATGTTAGGGCCGGCCCTGATTGTGCAAGTAAGGCATAGATAAGCTGTGTTATGACCATTTCCTACGTTTTGGTATTGGACAGCAGACTTCGAAGCTTAAACACATTGCAATAATTCACCAGCAAAATAATAACAAAGTAAAAGCTACCTACGGGTGTACGCAATTCAAGTGTAAACAATTTATAAAGCCTTTAAAACACAATAACTAATCATACATAAAGATATTTCATTATTTTTCTTCCATAGTTTCATAATGGATCAATGTAAATTAAGATGGTGCGCAAATGTTTAATTACGCCAATTGAATCATTAAAACTTTTTCTTGTTTGCGAAGAAATGTCTTAGTGTACTGATGTGAGCCTAGTGACGTAAGCGGTGTCAAGTTTTTTTTCCCATTGACGTCATATAGAAAATTTCATTCATAAAACATTCTAGCCAAAATAAATTTTTCGATAATGAGCCATTTTCAAACCGATATAACGATCGACCTTGAGTTTTCCCGATGTGGCCAATGAGTTGAGAATTTTTTTCTCACTATTATGCACATACCGTGAACTTTTAAAGAAAATCGTTAGAGCCGTTTTCGAAATAAAATTTATATATATATATAAATATAAATATATATACATACATACATACAAGAATTGCTCGCTTAAGAGTATAGGATAGACTAAAGATCCCCCAGATTTTGCCTATATAGAATCACCATATTATAACTAATATCAGGTGACCGAGCCTCGCTCGGATGAATAATTTGTGAAGGAAGGATATATACCCGAAGTAATTTTGGGAATATTGTTGTAATTACGAAAATGAACGATCGGGTAAAGACTCAATCCAAAGAGTTGCTTTTTCGTTCTGTCAGTTCTCAATGTAATTGTACATGGCGATTTGAATAGAAAGTCCCCCCAACAGTAGGCCTATAGAAAACCACAGCTCACGTCTTAACGTTTTACATTGCTTCTTTCGCGTAAAACTATTGGGCTATTGTTGTAATTACGAAAATGAACGATCAGATAAAGACTACTAATCTGAAGAGTTGCTTTAGTGTTCTGTTAGTTCTAAATGTAATTGCACATGGCGATTAAATATAAAGTCTCTTAAGTCCTCCTACAGTCTAGACAAACCACAGCTCACATCCGTCTTATAGTTTTACAATCCATCTTAAAACTATTGTAGGCCTACTATTATTGGCTTGGAAGAAAGTCTTTGCAGTGTTACTTCTCAGATGGTTACGTTCAGACATTTAATTATGGAATTAGTATACATTCATTATGGCTTTAGTACGAAACATCAAGTGACGCAAATCTCTACGTTACATGGTAAAATAGGCACTTTGTGAAAAAGTAAAATGGCAAATTTTTTCTTAATAGGCTTAAATCATTGCATTAGTTTTCTAAAGAAACGTTTCCGTGGGGCACCTCTGTTACGCCGAAAAATATGTTCGTCCCCCATACGGGATACGTGCCCTGCCCAGCCTGACTGTGGGACTATAAGAAGTTCGCAAGTAAGGCGCAGAGAAGCTGTGTTATGACCATTTCCTTTGTTTTGGTACAGGACAGTAGACACCGAAGCATGAACACATGGTAATAATTCACCAGCAAAATAATAATAATAATAAGGCTTGTCTTCGAGTCCGAAAATTAATGAGGATTGCAGCTGTGACCTACATATTTTGCTACATACAGGGCAAGCATAACCATTGTCCGCGTTGATCGATTAAGATTTTCTTTTAGCGTCTGCGTCTGTCCTCGGCAGCAGATTTTATTTTGGTCTCAAATGTGTATCCGCGTCCTTTGTATAGATGGAATTCTTTAAGTCCGACAGTTACGCTGGACAGAGCAGTATCCTGTATGGGAGACGAATCTCAGACGAACGTATGCCAAAGGCAGTCTTTTTTGGTGAGCTAAAAAGTGGTCGACGTAACACCGTAACGCTTAAAAGACCAGTTTAGGCGCCAACTTGCCTTAGCTGACATAGAAGATAGCACAGAACGAGACAGCTGGAGGTCACCAGCAAAATAAACAACAATGTAAAAGGTATCTACACCACTCTACGCAATTAAAGAGTAAACAATTTATTAAGCACCTAAAACACAATAACTAATCATACATCGGCACATTTAATTTCATTACTTTTCTTTCATAGTTCTATAATAAATCAATCTACAGTAAGATGGTGCGCAAATGTTTAATTAGGTCTAATGGTTCTTTAAAACTCGTTCTTGTTCGCAAAGAAATATTTTAGTGTACTGCGATAAGCCTAGTGACGTAAGCAGCGTTTTTCCCGTTTACGTCATGGAAAATTTTCATTCATAAAACATTCTAGCCAAAATTAATTTTTCGATAATGAGGCATTTTCAAACCGATATAACGGTCGACCTCGAGTTTTCCCGATGTGGCCAATGAGTTGAGAATTTTTTTCTCACTATTATGCACATACCGTGAATTTTTAAAGAAAATCGTTAGAGCCGTTTTCGAAATAAAATTTATATATATATATATATATAAATATATATACATACATACATACAAGAATTGCTCGCTTAAGAGTATAGGATATAGAATCACCATATTATAACTATATAGAACCACCATACTATAACTATTTAGAATCACCATATTATGACTATATAGAACCACCATATTATAACTATATAGAACCACCATATTATAACTATATCCTATACTCTTAAGCGAGCAATTCTTGTATGTATGTATGTATGTATGTATATATATTTATATGTATATATATATATATATAAATCCTATACTCTTAAGCGAGCAATTCTTGTATGTATGTATGTATGTATGTATATATATTTATATGTATATATATATATCCTATACTCTTAAGCGAGCAATTCTTGTATGTATGTATGTATGTATGTATATATATTTATATGTATATATATATATATATAAATTTTATTTCGAAAACGGCTCTAACGATTTTCTTTAAAATTTCAAGGTATGTGCATAATAGTGAGAAAAAAATTCTCAACTCATTGGCCACATCGGGAAAACTCGAGGTCGACCGTTATATCGGTTTGAAAATGCCTCATTATCGAAAAATTAATTTTGGCTGCAATGTTTTATGAATGAAAATTTTCCATGACGTAAACGGGAAAAATGCTGCTTACGTCACTAGGCTTACCGTAGTACACTAAAATATTTCTTTGCAAACAAGAACGAGTTTTAAAGGATCAATAGACCTAATTAAACATTTGCGCACCATCTTACTGTAGATTGATTTATTATAGAACTATGAAAGAAAAAAGATGAAATTAAATGTGCCGATATATGATTAGTTATTGTGTTTTAAGTGCTTAATAAGTTGTTTACTCTTTAATTGCGTAGAGCGGTGTAGATACCTTTTACATTGTTGTTTATTTTGCTGGTGACCTCCAGCTGTCTCGTTCTGAGGCCGCATGCAACCATGTGCTCTCTTCTATGTCAGCTAAGTAAAGTTTGCGCCATAAGCTAGTCTTTTAAGGGTTTCGGTGTTACGTCGACCACTTTTTAGCTCACCAAAAAAGACTGCCTTTGGCATGCGTTCGTCTGAGATTCGTCTCCCATACAGGATACTGCTCTGTCCAGCGTAACTGTCGGACTTAAAGAATTCCCTCTATACAAAGGCCGCGGATACACATTTGAGACCAAAAGAGAATCTGCTGCCGAGGACAGACGCAGACGCTAAAAGAAAATCTTAATCGATCACCGCGGACAATGGTTATGCTTGCCCTGGATGTGGCGAAATATGTAGGTCACAGCTGCAATCCTCATTAATTTTCGGACTCGAAGACAAGCCTTATTATTATTATTTTGCTGGTGAATTATTACCTGTGTTCATGCTTCGGTATCTACTGTCCTGTACCAAAACAAAGGAAATGGTCATAACACAGCTTCTCTACGCCTTACTTGCTCACACTGAACATGATATCTAGCCAGCGGTCAACGAGTTTGCGTACACTGCAGCCTCTTTTGATTTTATTATAAACCTCGTAAAAAGCTTGGAGTTAGGGCGTGTTGACGGAAGGCCCAGGAGAGATCTGAATGGAGAGATCTGTATATCAGGCCGTATCCCTCCACGGGCTGTAGCACCACTGGGATGGATGGATGGATGGATGGATGACAAAAGCCGTTATGAACTTCTTATAGTCCGACAGTCAGGCTGGGCAGGGCACGTATCCCGTATGGGAGACGAACATATTTTTCGGCGTAACAGAGGTGCCCCACGGAAACGTTTCTTTAGAAAACTAATGCAATGATTTAAGTCTATTAAGAAAAAATTTGCCATTTTACTTTGTCACAAAGTGCCTTTTTTACCCTATAACGTAGAAATTTGCGTCACTTGATGTTTCGTACTAAAGCCATAATGAATATATACTAATTCCATAATTAAATGTCTGAACGTAACCATCTGAGAAGTAACACTGCAAAGACTTTCTTCTAAGCCAATAATAGTAGGCCTACAATAGTTTTACGCAAAAGATGGATTGTAAAACTATAAGACGGATGTGAGCTGTGGTTGGTCTAGACTATAGGAGGACTTAAGAGACTTTATATTTAATCGCCATGTACAATTACATTTAGAACTAACAGAACAACTCTTCAGATTAGTAGTCTTTATCTGATCGTTCATTTTCATAATTACAACAATAGCCCAATAGTTTTACGCGAAAGAAGCAATGTAAAACGTTAAGACGTAAGCTGTGGTTTACTATAGGCCTACTGTTGGGGGGACTTTCTATTCTAATCGCCATATACGATTACATTGAGAACTGACAGAACGAAAAAGCAACTCTTCGGATTGATAGTCTTTACCCGATCGTTCATTTTCGTAATTACAAAATTATTCCTAAAATGACTTCGGGGATGTATTCTTCCTTAACAAATTATTCATCCGAGCGAGGCTCGGTCACCTGATATCCTATACTCTTAAGCGAGCAATTCTTGTATGTATGTATGTATATATATTTATATTTATATATATATATAAATTTTATTTCGAAAACGGCTCTAACGATTTTCTTTAAAAGTTCACGGTATGTGCATAATAGTGAGAAAAAAATTCTCAACTCATTGGCCACATCGGGAAAACTCAAGGTCGATCGTTATATCGGTTTGAAAATGGCTCATTATCGAAAAATTTATTTTGGCTAGAATGTTTTATGAATGAAAATTTTCCATGACGTAAACGGGAAAAACGCTGCTTACGTCACTAGGCTTATCGCAGTACACTAAAATATTTCTTTGCAAACAAGAACAAGTTTTAAAGAACCATTAGACCTAATTAAACATTTGCGCACCATCTTATTGTGGATTGATTTATTATAGAACTATGAAAGAAAAGTAATGAAATTAAATGTGCCGATGTATGATTAGTTATTGTGTTTTAAGTGCTTAATAAATTGTTTACTCTTTAATTGCGTAGAGTGGTGTAGATACCTTTTACATTGTTGTTTATTTTGCTGGTGACCTCCAGCTGTCTCGTTCTGTGCTATCTTCTATGTCAGCTAAGGCAAGTTGGCGCCTAAACTGGTCTTTTAAGCGTTACGGTGTTACGTCGACCACTTTTTACCTCACCAAAAAAGACTGCCTTTGGCATACGTTCGTCTGAGATTCGTCTCCCATACAGGATACTGCTCTGTCCTGCGTAACTGTCGGACTTAAAGAATTCCATCTATACAAAGGACGCGGATACACATTTGAGACCAAACTAAAATCTGCTGCCGATGACAGACGCAGACGCTAAAAGAAAATCTTAATCGATCACCGCGGACAATGGTTATGCTTGCCCTGTCTGTGGCAAAATATGTAGGTCACAGCTGCAATCCTCATTGATTTTCGGACTCGAAGACAAGCCTTATTATTATTTTGCTGGTGAGTTATTACCATGTGTTCATGCTTCGGTGTCTGCTGTCCTGTACCAAAACAAAGGAAATGGTCATAACACAGCTTCTCTGCGCCTTACTTGCTCACACTAAACATGATATCCATCTAGAGGTCAACGAGTTTGCGTACGCTGCAGCCTCTTTTGATTTAATTATAAACCTCGGTAAAAAGCTTGGAGTTAGGGCGTGTTGACGGAAAGCCCAGGAGAGATCTAAATGGAGGGATGTGTAAAAGCAGGTCATAGCACCACTGGGATGGATGGATGGCAAAAGTCGGTATGAACTTCTTATAGTCCGACAGTCAGGCTGGGCAGGGCACGTATGCCGTATGGGTAACGAGCATATTATTCGGCGTAACAGAGGTGCCCTACGGAAACGTTTCTTTAGAAAACTAATGCAATGATTTAAGTCTAATAAGATAAAATGAGCCATTTTACTTTGTCACTAAGTGCATGTTTTACCCTATAACGTAGAGAAGTTACACTGCAAAGACTTTCTTCCAAGCCAATAATAGTAAGCCTACAATACAATTACGCAAAAGATGGATTGCAAAACTTTAAGACGGACTTGAGCTGTAGTTTGTCTAGACTGTAGGAGGACTTAAAAGACTTTAAATTTAATCAATTAGGCCTACAATTAGAACTAACAGAACACTAAAACAACTCTTCAGATTAGTAGTCTTTATCCGATCGTTCATTTTCGTAATTACAAGAATATTCTCAAAATGACTTCGGGTATATAACCTTCCGAAATTATTTAACAGAGCGAGGTTCGGCCACCTTGTACAAAAATATTCTCAAAATAACTTCGGGTATATATCCTTCCGAAATTATTTAACAGAGCGAGGTTCGGCCACCTGGTACAAAAATATTCTCAAAATGACTTCGGGTAGGCTATATATCCTTCCTTAACAAATTATTAATCCGAGCGAGGCTCGGTCACCTGATATTATATATTTATATGTATATATATATATATATATAAATTTTATTTCGAAAACGGCTCTAACGATTTTCTTTAAAATTTCAAGGTATGTGCATAATAGTGAGAAAAAAATTCTCAACTCATTGGCCACATCGGGAAAACTCGAGGTCGACCGTTATATCGGTTTGAAAATGCCTCATTATCGAAAAATTAATTTTGGCTGCAATGTTTTATGAATGAAAATTTTCCATGACGTAAACGGGAAAAATGCTGCTTACGTCACTAGGCTTACCGCAGTACACTAAAATATTTCTTTGCAAACAAGAACGAGTTTTAAAGGATCAATAGACCTAATTAAACATTTGCGCACCATCTTACTGTAGATTGATTTATTATAGAACTATGAAAGAAAAGTACCCGATCGTTCATTTTCGTAATTACAAAAATATTCCCAAAATGACTTCGGGTATATATCCTTCCTTAACAAATTATTCATCCGAGCGAGGCTCGGTCACCTGATATTTAGAATCCTATACTCTTAAGCGAGCAATTCTTGTATGTATGTATGTATGTATATATATTTATATATATATAAATTTTATTTCGAAAACGGCTCTAACGATTTTCTTTAAAAGTTCACGGTATGTGCATAATAGTGAGAAAAAAATTCTCAACTCATTGGCCACATCGGGAAAACTCGAGGTCGACAGTTATATCGGTTTGAAAATGCCTCATTATCGAAAAATTAATTTTGGCTAGAATGTTTTATGAATGAAAATTTTCCGTGACGTGAACGGGAAAAACGCTGCCTACGTCACTAGGCTTAGCGCAGTACAATAAAATATTTCTTTGCAAACAAGAACGAGTTCTCAAGGATCAATAGACCTAATTAAACATTTGCACACCATCTTACTGTAGATTGATTTATTATAGAACTATGAAAGAGAAGTAATGAAATTAAATGTGCCAATGTACGATTAGTTATTGTGTTTTGAAGGCTTTATAAATTGATAACACTTGAATTGCCTAGAGCGGTGTAGATACCTTGCACTTTGTTGTTTATTTTGCTGGTGACCTTCAGCTGTTCTATTTCAGCTTAAGCGTTTCGGTTTTACGTCGTCCACTTTTTTAGCTCACCAAAAAAAGACTGCCTTTGGCATGCGTTCGTCTGAGATTCGTCTTCCATACAGGATACCGCTCTGTCCAGCGTAACTGACGGACTTAAAGAATTACCTCTATTCAAAGCCCCGGATACACATTTGAGACCAAAGAAAATCTGCTGCCGAGAACAGAGGCAGACGCGAAAAGAAAATCTTAATCGACCACTGTTTGACAATGGTTATGCTTGCCCTGGATGTGGCAAAATTTGTAGGTCACAGCAGGGGCTGCGTAGCCACGGGAAATACTGCAATCCTCATTAATCTTAGGAATCGAAGACAAGCCGTATTATTATTTTTTTGCTGTTAAATTATTACCATAAGTTCGTGCTTTGTGTCTACTGTCCCGTACCAAAACAAAGGAAATGGTCATAACAAAGCTTCTCTACGCCTTACGTGCTCACACTGAACATGATATCTAGCCAGCGGCCAACGAGTTTGCGTACGCTGCAACCTCTTTTTATTTAACTATACACCTCGGTAAAAAGCTTGGGGTTAGGGCTTGGAGATGGAAGGCCCAGTTGAGATCTGAATGGAGGGATGTGTATAAGCAGGCCATATCCCTCCACGGGCTGTAGCACCACTGGGATGGATGGATGGTATGAACTTCTTATAGTCCGACAGTCAGGCTGGGCAGGGCACGTATCCCGTATGGGTAACGAGCATATTGTTTGGCGTAACAGAGGTGTCCCATGGAAACGTTTCTTTAGAAAACTAATGCAATGATTTAAGTCTATTAAGAAAAAATGCCCCATTTTACTTTGTCACAAAGTGCCTGTTTTACCCTATAACGTAGAGATTTGCGTCACTTGATGTTTCGTACTAAAGACATAATGAATGTAAACTAATTCCATAATGAAATATTTGAACGCAACCATCTAAGAAGTTACACTGCAAAGACTTTCTTCTAAGCCAGTAATAGTAGACCTACAATAGTTTTACACAAAAAATGGATTGTAAAACTATAAGACGAATGTGAGCTGTGGTTTGTCTAGACTATAAAAGGACTTAAGAGACTTTATATTTAATCGCCATGTATAATTACATTTAGAACTAACAGAACACTAAATGTAACTCTTCAGATTAGTAGTATTTATATGATCGTTCATTTTCGTAATTACAAAAATATTCCCAAAATGACTTAGGAAATTATTTAACCGAGCTAGGATCGGTCATCCAGGTACTCACCATATTATAACTATATAGAATCACCATATTATAACTATATAGAACCACCATATTATGACTATATAGAACCACCATATTATAACTATATAGAACCACCATATTATAACTATATAGAATCACCATATTATAACTATATAGAACCACCATATTATGACTATATAGAACCACCATATTATGACTATATAGAACCACCATATTATAACTATATAGAATCACCATATTATAACTATATAGAACCACCATATTATAACTATATAGAATCACCATATTATGACTATATAGAACCACCATATTATAACTATATAGAACCACCATATTGTTACGAATGAACAGTGACAGGTAGAGGTCACTATGTGTGACCCCGGCGAGATGACACAGCACCGAGTGTTATCTGGAATCTATGCATGTAAACAAAGACAGGATGGGACGTGCCTCACGTGTTGTTCCAGAGGACGAACAGATTTACGAAGGGGGGCATTGTGACAAATGAACAGTGACAGTTAGAGGTCACTACGTGTGACCTCGGCGAGATGACACTGCAGCAGGCATCCTCTGGAATCGACATGTATAAACAACAACAGGATGTGATGTTTCCTCCCATGTTGTTCCAGAGGGTACTAGCAGTGTTTTTGCAACAATAGACAAGCGATTAGGGACTCTTTATAAACCAGAGATGTTCATGTGAAAAGAGTCAGTACAGTCGTCGATACTGTTCTCTACTGTGCGAGACAGTAGAAGAGAGTGGACTTGAGCCGTTACAGTCGATACAGTCGATGTAAGACGTATACGCTACATGTTACAGTGACGAATTGTTATAGTTATAATTCAATAAAGTTATTTAAAGCTGAAAGTTGAGTCGTCAAGTTCTTTGCAGTGTTTCTTTTATTTGTGTGCCTAGTACATTTAGCCAGAAAATCAGAAATACGTAACAATTGGTGTCAGAAGTGGGATGTTTTCTGGCTGAAATGTCTTCGAGGAAACTACTTAACCAGCTGTTGGTCAAAGAATTAAGGCAAGAACTTTGTGAGAGAGGTCTGCAGCTCAATGGTAACAAAGAAACACTAACAGAACGCCTAAGACAGGCCCTTATTGAGGAAGATCAAGATCCAGATGAATACATATTTGAATTAAACCCAGATATGACAGAGATCCTGAGTAACATGCAGGGCCAGATGGACTTAATGAAGGAGAGCCTCAAGAAAATAAACGCCATGAATGAAAAAGTAAATGAACAGATGAGCTCTATGAACGAGAAGATTGACCAGAGAGTCAACACTGTGGAAAAAGAAATGGAAGAGATAAGGACTCATGTCCAAGAACAACTGAGTAAGGAACGGGGTACTAGAACAAAAACATTAGTGCCCGAAATCTCTGGGAAGATAAAGCCGCCTGTGTTTGATGGATCCATCTCATGGACTGTTTACAAAAGACAGTTTGAGGCAGCGGCCAAGGTTAATAACTGGAACACTGAAGAAGAGAAAGCGACTGCTCTAGTGTTAGCTTTAAGAGGGAAGGCAGCAGAACTGCTTCAGTCAATAACAAATCAACAAGATTACGCTGCCATTGTTAAGGCTATGGAGCTCCGTTACGGAGACGAACATTTACAAGAAGTTTATAGAGTTCAGTTGAAAACCCGACAACAACGCTCCGGTGAAACCTTGCAAGAGCTAGAGGCGGACATAGAACGTCTTGCTCATTTGGCATATCCAACAGCAGCACAAGACTTTCTGGACGTCATTATCATTGATGCATTCATTGATGCTATTCGAGATCCAGAACTGAAGAAGGCAATAAGAATCAGTGGTAAGCGCAAATCCAGCGAAGCTCTGGTCTACGCCCTCTCCTATGAAGCCGCCAAAGACGCCTCTAAGAATATCCATCATGGGCGTATGCTGGAAGTCCAAGAAGAAGATCTTACACAACTTCTCAGAAGGGTAACTGAAGTGCTAGAAGAACGCAGACCAAATAAGAAGCAAGAAGGACAGAATAGAACCAGTGTACGTTGTTGGAATTGTGGAGAACCTGGCCATCTACAAAGGAACTGCACGAGAAGATTTCCCCGACAAACAGAGTATCAGCACAGACCGGAGACAGATGCAAGGTCAGGTGCTCATGTCTACCAGGGAAACTAACTTTTGCCGGTTTTATGGGGCAAAAATCGGCGATCAAGAACATGACAGCCCCTGCAACTATAATTCCAGTCGCTGTGTTAGGAAAGAATAAAAGTCTGTACATCAATGGTGGAATTGGATCTCGAAATTACCGTTTTCTTCTAGATACTGGTGCCTCACGTTCAGTCATTCGTCCAGACATTGTCAAAAAGAACGAAATCAAGAGAGTGAACTCTTACTCCTTGAAGACGGCCAGTGGAGAGATGATGCCTATACATGGACTGACAAATATAAACTTTGAGCTCGGGCATCAGTCATTTATACATGAATTTCTGATCGCTAACATTACGGATGACTGTATTATTGGGCTCGATTTTATGCAGAAATGTGAATTCTCTCTGAACATCGGAGGTGGTACTTTGAAATGTGGTGATGTTGAGATTCCCTTGCTCGGGGATGAAGATGAAGAGAATGGTCAAATAAGAAGAATCCTTTTAACAGAAGATACAAGTTTGCCAGCTCAGTCTGAAGCAATTATCTGGGGAAAGTTAGAGCATGGTCAAACTGCAACGATGACGGCGATAGTGGAAGGCATTGAAAATGACAACAGCGGAATGGCAGTAGGAAAAACATTGGTCCTTGTCGGAAAAGATCAAAAGGTGCCCGTCAGAATCATGAACCTCGGCCTACAGGAGAGACATCTAGAGAAAGACAGCCCCATCGCAATATGTAATACTCTTGACCTGATAAGAAACTGTAATAATGATATCACGATCGTTAATTCCACCAAACCTTTCAATCCACAAATTACCAAGCTCCTGACAGAAATGAAAGTGAATTTATCAGATGAGCAGTTCAGCAAAGCGGAACAGTTGATCATTGAGTTTGAAGATATTCTGCCATCTGATGAAACAGACTGCGGACGGACAAACATGGTACAACATCGAATAGACACTGGAAACACCAGACCGATTCGACAGCCACCACGTCGCTTGCCGCTAGCAAAGCAACAAGAAGCTATGGACATGATAGAGGGCATGACGCAGCAAGGAATCATTGAGCCCTCAAATAGTCCTTGGTGTTCGCCTATTGTCTTAGTAAAGAAGAAGGATGGATCTATGCGATTTTGTGTAGATTACAGAGCTCTGAATGAAGTCACACATAAAGATAGTTATCCACTTCCTAGAATCGACGATACTTTGGACACGCTTGCAGGGTCCCAGGTATTTTCTACTCTCGACCTAAAGAGTGGGTATTGGCAAGTTGAAATGCATCCCAATGATAGAGAGAAAACCGCCTTCTCTGCTGGCAATGGCCTCTGGCAATTTACTGTGATGCCATTCGGTCTCTGCAACGCACCAGCCACCTTTGAACGATTGATGGAGAGGGTTTTACGAGGACTTCATTGGACTACATGCCTTGTTTACCTTGATGACATTATTGTCATTGGCAAAACGTTTGAAGAGCACCTTGCAAATCTGAAGGAAGTATTTCAACGGATAAGAAGTGCGGGAATGAGACTCAGCCCAAAGAAGTGTTCCTTATTCAGGAAAAACGTTAAGTACCTTGGTCACATTGTGTCAAATGACGGAGTCAGCACTGACCCTGACAAAGTTGAGGCAGTGAAACGATGGCCTACGCCAAGTAATATCCATGAGCTGAGAAGTTTCTTGGGACTCTGTACATACTACCGACGTTTCGTGCCAAATTTCTCAAACATCTGTAAGGTCCTTCATCAACTGACAGAGCAAAAGAGGCCATTTATTTGGACATCTGAATGTCAAGAAGCTTTCGAGAGGCTGAAAAACACACTATCCTCATCACCAGTATTGGCCTACCCCATTCCAGGGAAGACATTCATACTCGACACAGATGCAAGCAACACTGGAATAGGCGCAGTCTTGTCCCAAAAGGTGGATGAAACTGAACGAGTCATCGCATACTTCAGTCGAAGCCTATCGAGAGCTGAAAGGAACTACTGTGTGACGAGACGTGAATTGCTGGCTGCTGTGGATGCAATAAAACATTTCCACAAGTACCTATACGGGCAGAAATTTATCTTAAGGTCAGATCACGCAGCTCTGCAATGGTTGCTTTCGTTTAAGAGCCCTGAAGGTCAGGTGGCAAGGTGGATCGAACGTCTTCAAACCTATGAATTTGAAACTAAGCACCGAAAAGGGCAAATTCACCAAAATGCTGATGCACTGTCTCGACGATCCTGCAAAGCAGAATGTAAGCACTGCAAGAGGGCTGAAGAAAAGGAGGTAGCTGTCAATTGTCTTCGGCTCGGAGTAGATGTTTCCGGACCCTGGTGTGATAAAAGGATTCGAGAGGACCAAATGCAAGATGAAGATCTGGCTCCCATTCTTCTATGGAAAGAAGATGGACAACGGCCAGATTGGAAAGACATCTCTGAGAAGGGGGTAGCCATCAAGGCGTACTGGGCTCAGTGGGACTCGCTGACGTTAGTCAATGGTGTCATCAAAAGAGTTTGGGAATCTGCTGATGGAACATCCAATCGCCTTCAGCTGATGTTACCGAAGGTGAGAGTTGCTGAAGTACTGAAAGAGATGCATAATGGCGCTAGCGGATCTCATCTTGGTGTCAATAAGACTCTGGAAAAGGTTCGTCAGCGGTTCTACTGGTTCAGATATAGAGAGGATGTAGAGGAATGGTGTCGAAGGTGCGACATATGTGCGGCAGCAAAAGGCCCTCGACGCAAAACTAGGGGTCTTTTGCAACAGTATAATGTTGGTGTTCCATTCGAGAGGATCGCAATAGATGTAGCAGGCCCATTTCCTGAAACCAAGAAAGGAAACAAATACATCTTGGTAGTCATGGACTATTTCAGCAAATGGCCAGAAGCTTATGCCATACCAAATCAAGAAGCTATCACAGTGGCCAAAACACTCGTGGATAACTGGATCAGTCGCTTTGGTGTACCTAATGAGTTGCACTCTGACCAGGGCAGGAACTTCGAGTCCAAAGTTTTCCAGGAGATGTGCAAGACACTTGGCATCGAAAAGACTCACACGACAGCTCTCCATCCGCAATCTGATGGGATGGTGGAGCGATTCAACAGAACCCTAGAACAACATCTGTCTAAGGTTACTGATGACCGACAAGACGACTGGGACAGCCATATCCCCATGTTCCTCATGTCATACAGAGGATCCGTTCATAGCACCACAGGATATACCCCAGCGAAGATGTTATTTGGTTGTGAGCTTCGTCTACCATGTGACCTGTTATTTGGGATTCCGAGAGATACGCCAGTGTCTTCAACTGAATATGTCACCAATCTCCGAAGACGATTGGAGAATGCTCATGTATTGGCCCGCAGAAACATCAAGACCAACAGTGACCTGATGAAAACGAGGTATGACAAACGGGCCAATACGTCGGGGTTCCATGAGAATGATCTAGTGTGGCTCTATAACCCACAGAGACGAAAAGGCAGATCCCCGAAACTCCAAAGAGACTGGGAAGGTCCATACCGTGTCGTAAAAAGAATAAACGACGTGGTCTACCGGATACAGAAAAGTCCACGGTCCAAGCTGAAGGTTGTCCACGTTGACCGACTCCATCAGTACCGTATCAGTACCGTTGTGAAATAGAATCTGTTCGGGACGAACAGATCTAAGAAGGGGGCAGTGTTACGAATGAACAGTGACAGGTAGAGGTCACTATGTGTGACCCCGGCGAGATGACACAGCACCGAGTGTTATCTGGAATCTATGCATGTAAACAAAGACAGGATGGGACGTGCCTCACGTGTTGTTCCAGAGGACGAACAGATTTACGAAGGGGGGCATTGTGACAAATGAACAGTGACAGTTAGAGGTCACTACGTGTGACCTCGGCGAGATGACACTGCAGCAGGCATCCTCTGGAATCGACATGTATAAACAACAACAGGATGTGATGTTTCCTCCCATGTTGTTCCAGAGGGTACTAGCAGTGTTTTTGCAACAATAGACAAGCGATTAGGGACTCTTTATAAACCAGAGATGTTCATGTGAAAAGAGTCAGTACAGTCGTCGATACTGTTCTCTACTGTGCGAGACAGTAGAAGAGAGTGGACTTGAGCCGTTACAGTCGATACAGTCGATGTAAGACGTATACGCTACATGTTACAGTGACGAATTGTTATAGTTATAATTCAATAAAGTTATTTAAAGCTGAAAGTTGAGTCGTCAAGTTCTTTGCAGTGTTTCTTTTATTTGTGTGCCTAGTACATTTAGCCAGAAAATCAGAAATACGTAACAATATTATAACTATATAGAATCACCATATTATAACTATATAGAACCACCATATTATGACTATATAGAACCACCATATTATAACTATATAGAACCACCATATTATAACTATATAGAATCACCATATTATAACTATATAGAACCACCATATTATGACTATATAGAACCACCATATTATGACTATATAGAACCACCATATAACTATATAGAACCACCATATTATAACTATATAGAACCACCATATTATGACTATATAAAATCACCATATTATGACTATATAGAACCACCATATTATAACTATATAGAATCACCATATAACTATATAGAACCACCATATTATAACTATATAGAACCACCATATTATGACTATATAGAATCACCATATTATAACTATATAGAACCACCATATAACTATATAGAACCACCATATTATAACTATATAGAACCACCATATTATGACTATATAGAATCACCATATTATGACTATATAGAACCACCATATTATAACTATATAGAATCACCATATTATGACTATATAGAACCACCATATTATGACTATATAGAACCACCATATTATAACTATATAGAACCACCATATTATGACTATATAGAATCACCATATTATGACTATATAGAACCACCATATTATGACTATATAGAACCACCATATTATGACTATATAGAATCACCATATTATGACTATATAGAACCACCTTATTATGACTATATAGAATCACCATATTATGACTATATAGAACCACCATATTATGACTATATAGAATCACCATATTATGACTATATAGAACCACCATATTATGACTATATAGAACCACCATATTATAACTATATAGAATCACCATATTATAACTATATAGAATCACCATATTATAACTATATAGAACCACCATATTATAACTATATAGAACCACCATATTATGACTAAATACAACAGGGGTTCTCAACATGTGGATCATGTCCCCATTGGGGGTCGAATGACTATTTTCCAGGGGTCATCTAAGACTATCGGAAAAAAATAGATTTTTTGGTCTTAAAAACGTGTCTTTTTCAAAATATTTTCTGCGTAATTTCTTTTTTTTTTCTCTAATTGTCCTTCAAAGATAGATGTTGCAAACAATTGAATCAGATTCTTTGCAAACATTTTAATTGACGCATCTTAAATATTTGTAACAGTTAAAATTACAGTTCATCATATGGTGAAGATGTACGCACGTACTGGAAAATACGCGCCATGTTATTACAAACTTTTAGAACAAATCATGAAACTGGATCTCGGAAAAAGAAATCTAATGATGATTGTTGAAGCTCTAGTTTTATTTCAATAGTTAATGCAGAAATGAAAAAAAAAAAACTCAGTGCTTCATTTGTAACTCAGTTCTATTATCAGAACGAACCGAAACGTCATTTTGATATCGAATATCCCCGAGCTTAGCCGACCAGCACAAACAGCGATTTAGATGTAAAGCTGATTGAGTCTAGAAAGCCGCGATAATACGAGCTAAAAAAAATGGTGATTCTAAAGTCAAGTTTCCTTTTTGCATATCTCTTGAAATGACTACTCCAGCATCTGATGGATTAGACACAATTTCTAGGAATACTATTTGTAGTGTCTCCAAACATTCTGCAAACAGGTGTGCTTGGGTGTTGTTTCAACATGTGACAGGTGTGCTTGGGTGTTGTTTCAACATGTGACAGGTGTGCTTGGGTGTTGTTTCAACATGTGACAGGTGTGCTTGGGTGTTGTTTCAACATGTGACAGGTGTGCTTGGGTGTTGTTTCAACATGTGACAGGTGTGCTTGTGGCTTCTCCGTGCTGCAGACAAAAAAATGCGTTAAGTGATTGGAACTCACATCGATGAACAATAGTCGTTTTCATTTTGGGAAATTGACTGTTTTAAAATCGTTGTAACGAATTAGATGCGTCCTAAAATGTTCTGCTATTTCACACTGAAGTGAGATGGTTGTCACGAGTTATTGTTGTTTTTTATCTTCTTATTAAGTAGAAAATAGCCACAGCACTCTTTAGCACTGAAAGTCAACTTCAGAAAATATCTCTGGTTGACATCTTGGTCATCTTAAATTTTCAACAAAATGTCTTTGCAAAACAGGATTTTCCAACTTGTTAAAAACAGAAGTAGATTTGATTCTGATCTTGCAAAGACTGCCTTACAATTCGTAGTCTGGCTCAACTTTCGCCATGAAGTTGGACATTCTCACAAACTGTCGCAACAATTTTGTAGCGATATTTACCATGCTCCGTCATGCTTTTCAAGTTGCCACATCAATGTAAACCATGAATGTAGGGGGAATAGGCAGTTGAAAAGTAAATAGAATAAGAGAGATTGCCCTCGAGTGCACAAGTAAATATAATAAGAGCTTGCCCTCGAGTGCACAAGTATCTTATCTTATCTTATCTTATATAATACAGACGTTACTTCAAAAAAGAAGATGATTACGTCCTACGCGTCATGCATTTAGTCATGCATATTAACCAATGACTTAAATTCTGCCAAGTCACTGGTTTTCCTGGCTAGCTCAGACAACCCATTCCATGCTCTAATAGCACTGGGGAAGAACGAGTATTTGTACAAATTTGTCCTAGCATATGGGACGAGGAATGTGAAGTAAATATAATAAGAGCTTGCCCTCGAGTGCACAAGTAAATATAATAAGAGCTTGCCCTCGAGTGCACAAGTAAATATAATAAGAGCTTGCCCTCGAGTGCACAAGTAAATATAATAAGAGCTTGTCCTCGAGTGCACTAGTAAATATAATAAGAGAGCTTCTCTTCGAGTGCACAAGTAAATATATGCAAGTCATAAAGACAAAATGTCATTCATTTGTCATTTACCTATAAGCAAAATAAATTATAGTGCTTTGTGATTAAACATACAGCTGTGGCATTTCATACAATAATTTAAATCATGATTACAGTTTTTAACAGATGATTTTACGCATTGTGGGCAATTTCTTAAAGGGGTTGTGGGACTTTAAAGGTTGAGAAACGCGAATATAGAACCACCATATTATGACCATTTAAAATAAAATATTTTCAAAAAGAATATCATGAGGGAATCCGTGCAATAAACATAAAAACAAACAACATTATAATGATAGCAAAAGAAATATACCAGAGTTTACTCCAACATGACATATGAAGTTGACATCAGAAAGTTGGATTGGATTCAAGAAAGAATTGTATCTGGTTTTTTTTTTTTTTTTTTTTTTTTGTTTTGTTTTTTTTTTTACTCATATTATCAATGACTATCTTGGAAATCATAACTATTATTAGGCCCAAGTGTTAACTGTAGAATGACATTATGTCTGTCCTTGAAGAGAAAGTTTGGCATTATATTATTTTGTTAATATTTACATCTGTCTCGGATTTCTTCAACATACGACTTACAGACTTCAGCTTTCAACGGCGCTGTTACAGATGTGACAGTTGAGTACAATGTCAATAGTTCAAACAACATGTCTGTCAAGCGTTGTGGACCTTGTGAGCAGAGAGTTAGTTCCCTGGAAGAAAATTAGTCCAGAGTGGCGTTGTAAAAAGTCCTCAACCACGAGTGTGACAATGAGTCCAGGGAGTGGGACAATACTCTTCTGACATGTTTGCCTTGCGATAAATAGAACAATTGTTTTCTTCTTTAGTTGACAATTACATTTCCGATGTCAATGTAAGACGAGTAAAGAAAGGGTATAGGGAGGAGCTTTATAGATGGTCTCTGTGGATCATAGTCTCTGTGGATCATAGTCTCTGTGGATCATAGTCTCTGTGGATCATAGTCTCTGTGGATCATTGTCTCTGTGGATCATAGTCTCTGTGGATCATAGTCTCTGTGGATCATAGTCTCTGTGGATCATTGTCTCTGTGGATCATAGTCTATGTGGATCATAGTCTATGTGGATCATAGTCTATGTGGATCATAGTCTCTGTGGATCATAGTCTCTGTGGATCATAGTCTCTGTGGATCATTGTCTCTGTGGATCATAGTCTCTGTGGATCATAGTCTCTGTGGATCATTGTCTCTGTGGATCATAGTCTATGTGGATCATAGTCTATGTGGATCATATATGGTTTCTGTGGATCATAGTCTCTGTGGATCATAGATGGTCTGTGGATCATAGTCTCTGTGGATCATAGTCTCTGTGGATTATAGATGATCTCTGTTGTTCAAAAATGGTCTCAATGCTTCCAAAAAGGTTTTTAGATGGTCACTGTGCTCACTGTTGGTCTCTATGGTTCTTAAATGGTGTCTAATGTTAGTACAATAGAAGAAGAAGGCGAAGTCTCTTGGGCAAGTGGACTTTTAAGAAGAGAATAATGCCTATTAGTACGCCTATTAGTACGAGGTTGAAAAAGAAAATCTTTTCTTTTTTTTTCTTTACAAACATCTTTTTAAAACTTGAATTAACAATTAAAAACACTCCTCCCACACATTCCTCCCACACACTTCTCCCACACATTCCTCCCACTCACTCCTCCCACACACTCCTCCCACACATTCTTCCCACACACTCCTCCCACACATTCCTCCCACACATTCCTCTTACACACTCCTCCCACACACTCCTCCCACACACTCCTCTCACACACTCCTCCCACACACTCCCACACATTCCGCATATTTGTTAAGGAGTTAAAGGTTGTGCTCGTTGATGTGGCCACCCAACAAACTGTTAAAAATTATTCCACAAATAAAAGAAACATTTTCTTACGAAACAAAACTGTCAAAGATTAATGTGTCTTCAGTCTTGCTGTTAGTTGTTTTCTCAATGTGAATCACGTGACTGCTTCTGATGTCACACAATGTTTATCACCGCTGGCTAGACGGAGTCACCCAGGACTTTAAAGACTGACCACTGGTCAAACTTTTAAGCATGATTTAACGCCCGCCAGTCACCGGACCCTGGGTACACTTTGATGTTCTAGCACTGCGGGGTCTCGATGTTTTTTTCGGGGCACTCCAGAACCCCGGACTTGTGGTGTCCGTCTTGTCCTGCCTGGGCAATCAACACCCTCACAGCGGCGTCTAATATACTGGGCCTACTCCGTTGGTCAAGTGGGTTTAAAGGATAATGGTCAACTATTTGTTGCCTATATGGTTTGGCCAACTGTTTACCACCAGAGAGGGCGTGATCAGTGATGTGTGTCCCATCCACTATTTGTACATGTGGCTAGAGTTTGGGTCTTTGAGCTAGTTTGAAGACATCCAAGCACAAGAAGTAGAGAATAAAACTTCCCATAATGCCTCCTGTCCGTTAAGCCATAAATAATCCTGTTGGAATTCTTTTCTGCTTTGTATTTTGTATATTTTTCTTAGCGCAAATAAAATAAACAACTTAAGTATACCAATGGGTTGGAATGGCATGTTACGAGGTAACAGAAGACAGAACAGTGGCGTGGCTTGTAAGGGGAGAGTGGGCGCCCTAATGTATTAAGAGGTGAACCACAGAAATTGTGCGCAATAGAAAGGGAAGAGAAAGAAGATGATGTACAAAATGTTGTTTTAAATCTGATATCCAAGAATGAGCAGCTTTGCTCTGGTCTGTTTAAATGACCCACACCTTTACCTATCCCTTAGTCTGTTGGACCGTTGGGGCATCATGCAAGATTTGTCAACGTCTTTCTCCTTTCCTCTCTGTCTTTTGCCTTAGTTAGAGCCTCTTTCAATGGCAGGCCCGTCCATTCCTATAAATGACAAAAATGACCCACACAAACACATACAAATGCACAAAACCTATACACAAATGCAAAAACACACATACAGATGCAAAAAACACACATACAAATGCACAAAACACACATACAAATGCACAAAACGCACTTATACATGCACAAAACACACATACAAATGCACAAAACGCACTTATACATGCACAAAACACACATACAAATGCACAAAACGCACTTATACATGCACAAAACACATATACACATGCACAAAACACACACAAATGCACAGAACAATGTGCAAAAAGTATATTCCAAAATCTTTCACCACGAATACGTGTAATAATAATGTTCCAGCGGCATGAACTATGATCATGTGCAAGAAACTTGTGCAAGAAACATGTGCAAGAAGAACCATGATTCCTGTGGTAATTCCTCCTCAATATCCAGTTGCTCCATTTTGCTAACCAGTTAGCTTTCTCTTAGCAATTTGTAAAGGTCGGCCTAGTGTCAGCCTAAACCTGGTTCTCGAAACATTAGACTTGGCCCTAGCTACCCTTGATCTTCTAATTAGAACACCTGATGAGACGAGAAAAAATAAAGACAATGGATTTCACTTCAAACATTTCTAGGATCAAGTCACATTTTATTCCAGCGAGAAACGAAGTGTAGACAAAGTTAATAGCGAACTATTGGGGGACTTAATAGCACACTACAGAGATAGACAAAATACGGTGAGGGATCAAATGCCTCTAAAGGCAGGAAAAACATTATATACAGTAAGCTTTTTTTTTTTGGAGGGGGGTATTCGGTGAACAAAATAAAGAAACGGTTGATACGATGTTCTGTTAATATATAGAACTTATGTATATGTTTGCACTTTTTAGCACTGCAGAATGAAATGTTGAAGCTAACCCCCCCCCTTTTTTTTTTTTTAAATTTACTTGCCAACATTAAAGTTGACTTGAGCGTCCTTGACATTGCTATGTTCGACCCTGAAACTGCCAACTAAATATTCTGGGTATTTGATGCTCTAGTCTATTATGTTTCGTGGGTCTAGTAGGTAGCTAGATTTGTAGGTACACCTTTAAAACAATACAAAGTTTGTATGTGTGTGTTTTGGATGTTTACGTTTGTCTAGTAGGTAGCTAGATTTGTAGGTACACCTTTTAACAATACAAAGTTTGTAAGTGTGTGTGTGCGCGGGGTTGCAAAAAAAAACTACTAGTAAGTACGATCATATTACACGATGAACTGTGCGTAAACTCTAGATATTTTTATTTTATTTTATTTAAGATGGACTTTTTGCTGTCAGTTCTTCTGGTCAAGTCCGCTAATACATTCAATGACACTGTTGGGCCTACAGTCCAATTCATGACACTGTTGGGCCTACAGTCCAATCCATGACACTGTTGGGCCTACAGTCCAATCCATGACACTGTTGGGCCTACAGTCCAATCCATGACACTGTTGGGCCTACAGTCCAATCCATGACACTGTTGGGCCTACAGTCCAATCCATGACACTGTTGGGCCTACAGTCCAATCCATGACACTATTGGGCCTACAGTCCAATCTATGAGAGTATTATGTTTCTGTACGTCCGGCGATAAAGTTTTTATTAAGAGATAAAGAACCTAGTTGCAGATGGGATTGCGTTGTTTCCATTTTGGTTCAGATATACGTTCATTGACTTTTTTTGTCCTTACAAAACTTACGTCTGTCCGTCTGTCTGTCTGTCTGGTACAATTTTTGTACACGTTATTTCGCTCACACCCAGTCTCGGCTCAAATTGAAACTTTACGCAATTATTTGTTGCTCCTAACAAAACATAAATAATAAAAAATAAAGATTAACCAATTAATTAATTAATTATTGGAAATTAACTAATTTTATCGAAAAAAGGAAATAAATGCTACTTATATAGAGATGTAGTTGTATATATGGATTTATTTTCCTGTTTACTTTTTATACACGTTTTTTTAACTCCCATTATCCATTCTCGGATCAAATCGAAATGTTGCAAAATTATTCATAGTCGATGACAAAACATGAATCAATAAAATTAAACAACTAGTTAATCAATCAGTGGTAATTATTTAATTTAGTTTTATATAGAAAAGGGAGCTCATTCTTGCAGTACTGAGTATCTTCCCTCAAATAAGCTTTGTTTTTTTTTTTTTAAATTTATTCTGCTTGTTTGTTTGGTTTTTATGAAACTCTTGACCCCCGAGCTAGATCTAGTTGCCACGTTCGTGCCCACTGCTAGGTGTCGGTCTATTTCTGAGCACCCTCCCCTCCATTCTCACCTGTATATTGGAGTCCACTAACAAAGTCGAACGAATATTATTAAGACAGTTGACGGCCAGTGGATCTAGCAGTTGTTACACTGCTGTCCCTCACCCCACACATAGAGTTACACTCTGACTCGTAGAGAACAAAGGGAGGTGGGCGTGTTTGAACCTACAACCTTGTCCTTAAACCTTTTCTCCTCACCTTAGAACAAAATCCCTCATTCACCTCTTCGTCGTCCCCCTCCACACACACACACACACACAAACACACACAACGACATAATTATAATCTTATTGAACTCGCAACAAACTCGCTTTTTTTTTTCTTCCATCTTGTAGGGCGCAGGGCGGTTCAAAGGCGCCTCTGTTGTCTTGAGGGTGGCGATGGAGACCAGGGAAAGGGGGTAGAGTGCAGAGGAGAAAAAAAAGAGGGGGGGGGGGGGGTCCTGTGAGGTGACAGCCGTGTTAGGCCGTGACGGAAAGATCAAAGGTGGTCACATGACCTCGGGCGGACTCGGCACCCGACTAGGATCAAGGGTCTTAAGTTTCTCTGTAACAAATAATGTTTCTTGTGAATTAAAATTTAAATTAGAGAACTTTTTTTTGTCCTTAGCCTGCAATCTCATGAGTATTACTTGACGACTTAGGCATCATACACATAGATAGATAGATAGATAGATAGATAGATAGATAGATAGATAGATAGATAGATAGATAGATAGATAGATAGAAGACTACTAAAAAGAACACGAAATCAAAGTGTTGTAGACAATGTCTTCAGCTGCGTCAAATTTAGAAAAATATAATGTAGGTCAGAGTTGGATCCTCATTGCCACTCTTGCTTAATGTTTCTGAAAATAATGAATTATTATGCTAGTCGGATATGGCCCGCCGGCCTTAGTTTGTTTATCACGGATCTAGTGCATTGGATTTAGATCTATGTCAAACATGGCGAGATGTTCCCTTAACACTTTTTAAATTTCACACCAAAATAAAAGTAAACTATAAAAATGGGGTATACCCTTTTAGACGACAAATTCATAACTAATGTAAAAAGACTGTTAAAATGGGTTTACCCGATTAGTTAAAAGTTTCATTCTTCGATAGGTTTAACTTTAGTTATTTTGTTTGTTTGTTGTTGTTTTTTTTTTTTGGGGGGGGGGGGGGGGATGGGGACTTCTTGATGTGGGAGAGTCATTTAACATAGTCTACCATCTCCGCAGGGCCGGCTCTAACAAATGCGGAGCCCGATGCGAACGGATTGCGTGGGTAGGGATAAGGATAATAAGTGAAAATTAAGATTTTGCATTGAAAAATAAATTCGTCTCTGCATTTTATTTATTATTTACTAAGTACATTATCACGATCAAGTTCACTAGACGAGCTTTGCATGTTTCCTACATAGATCACGCTCAAAAGCAACAGCAAGTATTGTCAAATTGTTCAATCTATCTTCGCGAATTGTTGACCTCAAGTAATGAATGACACCCCAATATGACAATTTTGTCTTTTTTTCATGAGATTTTTTATGATTTCAAGAGATTTTCATGAGCCCGTGGAAAATCACGAGGCCGCAGGAACCCAGCAATATAAACTATAATGGTTTAATTTAATAATATAGGCCTACACCTAGAATACGCGCGGAGCCTATGAAAGTGCGGGGCCCACTGCGGCCACATAGGTGCAGTGGCCTAAGACCAGCTCTGGGTCTCCGCCATGATATAAGGAACATTTATTCCAAGTTGTATCAATACTGCTCAAACGATTATGATTTCTATTCGGGACATACATACATACATACAATCTCCTTACATTGTGCTTTATATATTAGATAAGGAAGCTTTGCATGGAGTCTTTTCTTTACCGAAAATCTTATATGCATTTTTTTAATGGACTGTACAGTTTATCTTTGCCATCACCTATTGATATGTTAATACTTCACTAGAACAAAGACTTCGACTAAATATATAATTGAAAAAGCATTCTGTATCACTAGAACGCGGCTACCAACTCTTGAAGAACATCAGATCTGAACGAAGTGGTCGACTCCTCTCCATTAAGGCTGAGCAGAAAGATTTTAAAACTCCTTTATCCCACTTTCAGTCAGAGTGTGTCATGGTTAATTGTTGTCACCGAGAAGAACATAGAAGCCTAATTCATAAAGCGATATTTTTATAGTAGTTCTGCTGAGGTGGGCAATAGTAGTCCAACTGAATTTATTTAAGTTCAAACGAATCAAATTATTTTATTTTATATTCTATCCAGACCAATCGTTAGAGAAGGCCTCAACACTGACGTGCGACGTCACAACTTGTGGGCAGTTAAGACAAACATCTCGTCGCCACGTCACACGTCTGACGTCACGCCCTGTGACGTATACATATATTTTTAATGTTCATGTATGTCAGTGTCAGCGGTCACAGTGACATCAAGCTCAATGCATAACTAGCCTCCAGTATTGTTTAAATTAGGTTTATATTTATGCAGATCTTTGTAGATCTGTGTGTTGGTGTAAGGGCTGTCTATGTTTGTAGATCTGTGTGTTGGTGTAAGTGCTGTCTATGTTTGTAGATATGTGTGTTGGTGTAAGTGCTGTCTAGGTTTGTAGCTCTGTGTGTTGGTGTAAGTGCTGTCTAGGTTTGTAGATCTGTGTGTTGGTGTAAGTGCTGTCTAGGTTTGTAGATCTGTGTGTTGGTGTAAGTGCTGTCTATGTTTGTAGATATGTGTGTTGGTGTAAGTGCTGTCTATGTTTGTAGATCTGTGTGTTGGTGTAAGTGCTGTCTAGGTTTGTAGATCTGTGTGTTGGTGTAAGTGCTGTCTAGGTTTGTAGATCTGTGTGTTGGTGTAAGTGCTGTCTAGGTTTGTAGATCTGTGTGTTGGTGTAAGTGCTGTCTAGGTTTGTAGATCTGTGTGTTGGTGTAAGTGCTGTCTATGTTTGTACATCTGTGTGTTGGTGTAAGTGCTATCTAGGTTTGTAGATCTGTGTGTTGGTGTCAGGACTGTCTCTTAGTGTAAATCCATTTGTTCCTGTACGTGCTACCTGTGTTGGTGTATTTGTTCCTGTACGTGCTACCTGTGTTGGTGTATTTGTTCCTCTAACTTAACAAGTGCAATGACTCTAATGGGATCTTGACTTCTCCCAGCAGGCTGTACGAAATGCAGAAAGAAAAAACTGTCTTGGTCTAACATGAAGAAACATAACTATAACTACGGTAGGTACAAGAACCTCTCCCAGATACAGTAAACTAAGTCTATTTTTATTCGTATTCTCTAATTATTATTATTACTATTATTATTACTATTATTGTCCTTCTAACACTAAGATAGTAATTCAGTGTTCCTTGTTTTCCCAAACACTTACATGACATTACAATTTGTCATTCAATAAACGATTTACAGTAGTTTGTTTATAAAGGTCTCATAAAATGTGTCATTATAAAAAGTCTTACATTAGTCTTATTGATAAAACTGTTACAGTAGTTTCAAACTAAACTTGTTTCCATTTAACCGTATCACTATGCTCTTTAAACTAAGCGGTACTGCTTTCGTAAAGATTTAGAAGCACTGATATATTACAGTTTAGCATTGACAAAATGGAATTCGCTTGACTTCCTTCAGCATGACCCGATAACTTAACCGGAAATGAGCGTCATCAGCAATCTCCTCGTGTACGAGATGTGCCGGTAGTTAGACACACCGGAAACAAGGCGGAGCCTTGGCTCTGCCATCTTGAATCAAGACTTTCGCGCCAATCGTTGATTTACATGACACCGAGAGACATTACACATTACACATCCTCGTTAGCTCTTCCTCTGTCAGATATTCTTGAGTAGTTCGTGGGAAAATAAACTGGTTAGTGAGACTAGATAGTGGAGATGTTCACGATCAACTGGTTAGTGAGACTAGAGAGTGGAGATGGTCACGATCAACTGGTTAGTGAGACTAGAGAGTGGGGATGTTCACGATCAACTGGTTAGTGAGACTAGATAGTGGAGATGTTCACGATCAACTGGTTAGTGAGTCTAGATAGTGGGGATGTTCACGATCAACTGGTTAGTGAGACTAGAGAGTGGAGATGTTCACGATCAACTGGTTAGTGAGACTAGATAGTGGAGATGTTCACGATCAACTGGTTAGTGAGACTAGATAGTGGGGATGTTCACGATCAACTGGTTAGTGAGACTAGAGAGTGGAGATGTTCACGATCAACTGGTTAGTGAGACTAGATAGTGGGGATGTTCACGATCAACTGGTTAGTGAGACTAGATAGTGGAGATGTTCACGATCAACTGGTTAGTGAGACTAGATAGTGGGGATGTTCACGATCAACTGGTTAGTGAGACTAGAGAGTGGAGATGTTCACGATCAACTGGTTAGTGAGACTAGATAGTGGGGATGTTCACGATCAACTGGTTAGTGAGACTAGAGAGTGGAGATGTTCACGATCAACTGGTTAGTGAGACTAGATAGTGGGGATGTTCACGATCAACTGGTTAGTGAGACTAGAGAGTGGAGATGTTCACGATCAACTGGTTAGTGAGACTAGATAGTGGGGATGTTCACGATCAACTGGTTAGTGAGACTAGATAGTGGGGATGTTCACGATCAACTGGTTAGTGAGACTAGATAGTGGAGATGTTCACGATCAACTGGTTAGTGAGACTAGATAGTGGAGATGTTCACGATCAACTGGTTAGTGAGACTAGATAGTGGAGATGTTCACGATCAACTGGTTAGTGAGACTAGATAGTGGGGATGTTCACGATCAACTGGTTAGTGAGACTAGAGAGTGGAGATGGTCACGATCAACTGGTTAGTGAGACTAGATAGTGGGGATGTTCACGATCAACTGGTTAGTGAGACTAGATAGTGGAGATGTTCACGATCAACTGGTTAGTGAGACTAGATAGTGGGGATGTTCACGATCAACTGGTTAGTGAGACCAGAGAGTGGAGATGTTCACGATGAACTCAACAATGTCAAGGACGCTAGCTTGTACGTCAGTGTTGCCAACTCAATCACAAAAGAATTGCTCTGTATTTACAACACGGATACAATGTTGGTACACGTTATTTCTCCCACTTCACATTCTGGATTGAATTGTAATAAAAAAAATCAATTTTACGAGAAATAAATGTTACAGCATTGATAGATATGCACAGTTCTTTCCCTTTTGTAAGCTTTTTCTTAGATAAAAATATGATCTTTTGTTATTTTCTGTTTTAACTAGATCTCAATGCGTTTATTTTATTATCAACTGGTCGTTAGTAGCCCACTTAGCTGACGATTTGTTCTTAAATAAGTTTTAAGTCATAGAACATAAGTATTATACGTTCACTATATTGAAATCACAGACCTAGATCTATATCTAAAAGTCATAGAACATAAGTATTATCCGTTCATTGTATTGAAATCATAGACAGATATCTATATCTAGACTGGAAAACGGAAACAAATTCTTATCCGATAATGATCAGATCACAGACCTATATATATAAATTGCTATGTGCGTAACTCTTTTTCAAGCTGTAAGGGAACTCGCCCCGAATCTAGGAAAATCGATCTTTTCTGTCTAAGAAAAGTAATGATATTTAGTTTTCAAAGTTTAGAAATAATGCAAGACAATTTTGCGCACTTTAAATTATTAATCACAAAACTATATATTCAAGCAAATCTATGTTAGTTTCCATGGAGACAATCCTGAGACAATCCTGGATTGAAATAATTCAAGTCTGTTGATTTGTATCCTCTTATGTCCATTTCAATAGATTGATGACCTAGATCTTTCTAGATTATGAAGCTAAAAAATTGCAAAATAATAATTATATGAGACGAGAGTGAATCCTATATGTTCTATGACTAGATCTAAACGTTAAGTTATATGTTACATAGGTTAGGGTTGAAAGACAACAACTTGACCACTTAGAACTACTTTACAAAACAAAACCTTGTTTCAGCTTTTATTGAAGTTTTTTCACATTTTTGTGACGTTTCCATGTCCAGACTTGGGATGGAAATAATTTTGTGCCACAAACAGAAGAGCTTCTAAAATGTGCTTCTATCGAGCTACAATGTGCGCAGACATGATCCTATATATACACCTCAGCAACACTTCCTGTAGTTTGTACACCGGAGACACCACACATTTTGCTTTTTTAGAGCTTTTTTTTTTTTTTGTCATGTATGAAAATCTCCAATAGAAATAATTGGAATAGTTATTTTATATTCCATTAAGTTATCACACGCGTTAAACAAGTAAAATAGAAAAATCCTTTTAAAAAAATGCTTATCTAAGGGAAAGAACCTCGCACAACTATATCTCTCTATATTGTAGAAGTTTTTTTCCCTTTTTGATATCAAACAAAATAATTGATTGCCAATATTTAATTGACAGGTTAATTTTTTTAATTGTTTCATGTTTTGTTAGGTACAATAAATAATTGTTTAAAGTTTCAACTTATCCGAGAATGGGTGTGAGAAAAAAAAACATGTACAATTATCTAAGGGGACAAAACCATACATATTTAATGACACAATTATAGATTAATAAAATAACGTGTACAAACATTTGACCAGAGTGACATACCGTGAGTTGTAAAACAAAAAAATAAACACTATAGAGTGTTTTGCAGTTTTTCTCAAACCTTCACTCCCCGCCCCTAAAAAAAAGTTCTCACCCTCGGGTCTCTCTTCCTTTTTTTAGCCAGCTGGAATGTTTGAAGGTAACTTTCACTTCCCCAGCTGGACCAGGTGTAGAACCCTCCTGAATGTGAAACTGCGAATGAGCGGCAGAGACGTGAGGGACATTAGAAGCACATGTTACTAATGCTTTGTCATTGGCGTTTCTTTTAGAAGATGACCCGTTTACCGAGGCACCTAGTTACGCTTCTGTTTTAGACACACATAAACAATACAACGGTTGGTGCAACACTCAGGAGTCTTATTGCAGAGACCTCTTGCACAAAAATATAGGTATAAAATAAAAGGACTCTCAATTACTTCAAATTTCAAATCTTTGGTAATCTTTGGTAACAATGTCCTTTTTTTTTGTGTTAATTTAATATTCAAAAAGGGATCCATAACTGCAAAGGAAATGCAACAGATTTTTCTAGGACGTTCATGCTAGGACGTTGCACAAATTCTTTGAGTGAGTACCCCACAGTATAAGAAGCAATGCTCTCTTGGGACTCGCGAGTTTAGACAAGAGATGAGTCAAACAAAGAGGTTCAACAAGATAAACCAAAGAGGTTCAACATTACAACTAAGAACTCTGAACGTGTTCACAAATACAACTCCATTAGTTATTTAAGTACATGATCAGCTCAATCAGATGCTGGAAAATGTTTTTGTATTTTTCCCAAATCAGATTTTATCAACATGTACTTTTTAAAATTGAAGTACTAAATTTTTTTTTGGATTCCTAAAAATTCAAATAAACTAGTCAACTAAACATTTATATTTTATTTGTCATTTAAAAAATAAATATAGATTTTTTAAAAATCCCAGCATGGAACTCAAACCCACTACACGGGAGTTATTAACCCTAACTTAGCTATCCAGCCATACTTCCTTGTGTGAAATTTTAGCTTAAAATAAACGATTCCATTTTTAACTCGATTTTGTTCTTCATTATTTCACCTCCTTTAGACAATGGTGAAAGTGTCAGATGGAATTTAAAATATGTACACTTCACTAAAGACAATATTTGTGCATTTAAAGACTGTGTTAATAATCTATTAATTGAACGGTAGAGATATAATCACATTGAGAGTAAAAAGTCACTTTAGACGCAACGGGGCATTGATGCTTAGTCATTGTAATACTAAATATTAAAAGAAAACATTAGAAAAAAAAATATTATTCATAGTTTATGTTTGTATTCTTTTTTATTTCTATTGGTTACACCATACATAGATGGCAAGGGCGAATCCCAAACTTTTGCGTGGGAAGGATCACACACACACACACACACATCCCTCCTCGCTCTCCCTGAATCCGCTAGTGTTTATATCTAGAATGTTTTCAATGTTGTATTTTAGTTGTAAACTAATGAACTTATAAGTTCTAAGTAATATTATTGAAGGTCTATGTTCTTGGTTTGTTTTGCAGCGGTCAAAGTTCAGATGGTCAGAGGGAAGCGCGTGAGTGAGAACGAGATGATGTACAAGGTCAAACTGGCCCAGGTCATCTTCAGCGGCAGGACAGTCAAATTCCCTGCTACCAGCGACGTCACGCTGTGGGTCAACGCAACCTGCGCCTGTCCTAAACTACACAGAGGAAGGGAGTACCTCATCATGGGTCACGCTGAGGGCGCGGTCAGCAAGCTTTTGATGTCCCCCTTGACCATAGTGACCGCCTGGAAGGAATCGCAAGCCACACAGATCAATGTAAGTCATCGGTTTGGAGATGATCAAACGAAATATATAAAGAGACTTCTCTATATGTGGCGCCAAGTCCAAGGGGGTTTGCAATCAAGTAGTGATCTATAGCCAGATAGTTCATTAAATCTCACATAGGTGAACGTATCATTCCGAAACTTCTATAGGCCTACACACAATAATTTCTGTTTACCCTCAATGCGTGCTAGCTCCAACCACTTCCAACAATGTTCTAGCCCTCAACTACTTCATCCTTTGATAAGGTCGCCCGGACACTTCTGTGAGGGAAATAGACACACTATCATCCAACAGTGCTGGGTTAACGAGAGTTTCACAATGACAAGTATAATACAAATATTCACAGCAAAACCAGTTCCATAGCAGATTTTTTTTCAAAATAAAAGTTACATTAGCACATCTAACATGAAATGGCGAACGGCCAGACACTTATTTAATCAGGTCAATCTATAAATCAATCACTTAGGCGGAGCTCCTATTTCAAATAGCCAGCTTGTTGGTGTATTCGGTGTACAAACTAAAGGAAGTGGCTGATAAACTTAGACGTTTTTTTTTTAAAGGTACAAGATCATTTGTTTGACTCTTTTTTCAAATTACAGAATCGTCATTTTCTAAACATGCTGACAGAGATGACATGCTGATAGAGACAATATGTTGACAAATATGGCATGCTGACAGTGATGATAAGCTGACAGAGATAACATGCTGGCAGAGATGACATGCTGGCAGAGATGATACGCTGACAGTGATGACAAGCTGACAAAGATGATGTGTTGACAAATATGGCACGCTAACAGTCATGATAAGCTGACAGAGATGACATGCTGGCAGAGATGACATGCTGAAAGAGATGATGTGTTGACAAATATGGCATGCTGACAGTGCTGATAAGCTGACAGAGATGGCATGCTGGCAGAGATGACATGCTGGCAGAGATGACATGCTGGCAGAGATGGCATGCTGGCAGAGATGGCATGCTGAAAGAGATGATGTGTTGACAGAGATGACATGCTGAAAGAGATGATGTGTTGACAGAGATGACATGCTGAAAGAGATGATGTGTTGACAGAGATGACAGGCTGACAGACAAATTATTATAATAATAAAGAAAACGTGATTAAGGGACGCAATAGAAATCTCACTTTTTAAAATAAAAATATACTTATTATGTCCCTTTGACTGTTTCTCGTTTCCTTTACGTCGATATTAATTATTAACAGGTTCAGACAAGAAGAGGGAAAATTTGTTGAAAGCTAGAAAAAAAATGGGGCGGTGTAAATAGCCTTTGGGATCTTTTGAAACCACAGTCTAGATCTAGAAAATTCTAGATGCATGTTTCAATAATGAAGCTCTATGGATCAAGCTAAAAGTTTCCTTGGGGCTAAACTTTAAAGAAAAATGGTTACGTTGGTTTTCTATTTTTTAAGACATAAACAATTTTTGTTTTTAAATATTTTAGCTTTGTTTTTATTTTGTTTTCTTGTGATTAAAAAAAAAGACATTATACTTGCTGGATTTAGACTTTAAAAATGCCTGTCCCTAAACTATTTCAGATGAGGGGGGAGGGGCCTTTATATGTCCAGATAGCAAATGTTACTACTAAATATACATTTTGGATAATTAGATGTTTTAACTTTACACAATTCAGAAGTATATAGACTGTGAAATAATAAACATTTACAAGAAATGATATATTTTTGAAACAATTCTTTACAATAGTTTTCTTAATTATTCCTAATGGGATAGGAAAACTTTTTGGATTTTGAAGCAATGTCTTGATTTGCAAAAAAAAAAAAAAACTTCTTTGACTTTTCAACTAAGTCAGTTTAGAACTGACGGACCTTTTTCTGTCCTGGACATCTCATCATTCCATAGTTGAACGTCATTCATTCATCAGGACACAATCTCATCTCATCATTTCATAGTTGAACGTCATTCATTCATCAGGACATAATCTCATCTCATCATTTCATAGTTGAACGTCATTCATTCATCAGGACATAATCTCATCTCATCATTCCAAAGTTGAACGTCATTCATTCATCAGGACATAATCTCATCTCATCATTCCATAGATGAACGTCATTCATTCAACAATGTCAGTATGTTTTGACAACTTTGTAAACAAATTTTTATGATGCAAAGTGTCCTGTTATGTTGACTGAAAGGGTTAGAAAAAAAGTTTTTTTGTTTCATTATAATTATTCAATAGTAATACAATCGCAGACAAATTATTTGAGCAATACCTGTAACAACCAATATAATTATGCATAACCTCCCAAACAAGGAATTGTTTTTTAATCAAAACATTGTAAACAGAAAAACATTATCGCGGTAGAAAACAAAATCGGTCTTGTATCTTGTATAATAATAATAATAAGGCTTGTCTTAATGATTAATACAATAGTTCCAGTGGCCACACAGCCCTAGCTGCGACCATTGTCCGCCGGTGGTCTACTTAGATTTACTTTTCGCCGTCTGCGTCTGTCCTTGGCAACGGATTTTCTATTGGTCTCAAATGTGTATCCCGCGGCCTTTGTAAGTGACCTCCAGCTGTCTCGCCCTGAAGCCGCTTTCAACCAGGTGCTCTTCTATGACAGTTAAAGCAGGTTGGTGCCTAAGCTGGTCAGCATGTCTTCCGTGGGCCACCTCTGTTACGCCGACCACCTTTCAGCTCACAAAAAAAAGACTGCTTTTGGCATACGTTCGTCCCCCTACGGGATACATACCTTGCCCAGTGCAACTATCTTGTATATACTATAAATAACGATACAGAAACAACTTTCTAAATATTGTTTACACTAAAGCAAACACTGTGGCTGTAAATACTAAATAAAAGGTAATAAATATTGTGTCATCTGCTGGCATGCGTGAGTGTAGCAGAGCAACACAGAATGCTGGAGTAAAAGAAATTAGATTATTTAAATTATAAAATAACTAGCGATACCCACCGGCTACACCCGCTGATTTGGTCTCAGGCTATATTCAGTTGAATAAGTCCCATTGAAACTTTGCTTTAACGTTTGAAACTAACAATAGATAGCTATGAAACCTTCTAGTTTCGTAAGAGCTTTTCTGCATAGTGGTTAGTGGCTTCGCCTGATGAAGCCAAGGAGACTTTAGATCTCGAGTTCGCATTCAGGTCGTTCACCTAAATTCATTTAAAAAGAAGATACCCACCTTTCTCCCTATCGCTTTCAAAATGTTTTTTAAAGTATTTTTATTGCTTTTCTTGTTTTAAAAATGTTAATAAAAAGTTTTCTAACATACATGTTATTGTTTATATTTAGAAATGGCACGTGAGGTCAGCTTCCAAGTCTGGACAATCGCAAAACAAGAAAAAGAAAATTCAACCCGAGAACAAGAAACAAAAGAAACGGCCTCCAGCTGTAACAGCGAGCCCCAAAGCCCAACCTAAACGGCTAAGGGTAAGCACAACCAGCGTGCAACCATTAAACCTCAAACCAACTCACATCAAGCCTGTCATTGCCAGAGCGCCATCTGTCCCAGGCAAAACGACGGAAAGTTCAGCGCCTTCCAATGTTTCAGATTTTCTCAACGGTTACACTCACGGCGGCAGGTACTACACCAAAGAGTTGGCCAAAAAATACAATCAGGCAACACTTAGAGCTGCCAGGACATAGTCTTGGAGAGACCAAATAATGAAAACTTCAGAAAACCAAATTAGCAATTTTTATATACAGACCAATTAAGTTTGTATTTAGCTAACTTGGTGAAAAACAAGGACCAAATTGATCACAAGCATTCAAATCAACAATTAACACTTTGGCTAAAATGGTTGTACCTTGAGAAAAGTCCTTCGATAGCAAGCCATTAGAATGAGTGTATCGCCTGATTAGCATATATATATATAATAAACCTTGTGAATTATTGTAGTCCAACTTAGTGTAATTGTATATATCTATAACTATTTAATGTACTATTGTTTCAAAATGTTAATTTTATCGATTACAAATACATGTCTATAGATGATATTTATTACAGTAACAAAGCAATACAAACTTAGATAGATTATGTAAGGAGTATAGAGAGCGCTCTTCTGTTATCGCTGTCAGTTGTATGGCTCTTGTAGGACACGTGATAGTCGGTGGAAATTCCTTTCACAATCATTTTTATTAAATAGTTGACACTTGAAGTGGGGGAGGTAATACACTATTTAAAATGATCCCGAAATCGAGACAAGGGATATAATCCAGGCACCTTTTATCGAAGTGAAGTCAATGATACCAGAAAGATCTATATCTCGTTGCAAATTATTTCAATTCAACATTTGTTTGATATCGTTTGCGGTTGAATTCCAGATCTGTTTAAGAAACTGTGTGCGTGTGTTTTTGTTGTTATTATTATGTTGACGATTAAAGTGTGGAATATCAGCTACCATCCACTGCATAGTTCAGTAGTGTTGAATACTGGCTGGGTTCATTTCTATACCTCCGCACGACAGTCCCTATAAGTGAATATTAGTCCGAGCAGAAAATCAAACGACATCCAGGTTACTTTTTAAATAGATATCATTGCGGATGTATCAGTACTTTCATTCTGTGACAACAACCCAACGATCTTTTGTTCTTCCTTTCAGACACTAGTTCGTGTTCTATGTGGTGGGTGAGCAAGGGAGATAAACAATCCAATAGTTTTTTACTTGACATGTATTTGGTTTGTATTAACTGTCCAGTGAGTTACTGGAACTGCAATACATTATGGAAAGGTTTCATCTTCAAAGCTTTGTAGTATTATACATTCTGAACTAGATCTCTTTTATTTTATTCAAGTTTAAAACATTTCAACATAATGGAAAAAATGGTGCCCCGGGGGGGGGGGGGTTTGAGGTGACAAAAATGTGATTTTTTTTTTCTGTTATTCAAATTTTTTTTTTAGACATTTAGTATTCTTAAGTTATAGACCTGGAGTCTAAACACTTGGATTTGTTGTTATAAGACTAGGCCTACAACTCTTGACACTTGGATCACGTAACTATAGACATAGAATCTAAACATTTGGATGCTTTTGCTAAAAGACTACCACTCTTGGATCCCTTAACCATAGATTTAGACATTTAGGGCCCTTTGCTATAGGTCTAGGTATTTAAAGAAGTCTAAATAACCGGACTTATTTTTTTTTTTTTTTTTTTTTTCTAATAAATTGCATAATTTAATTTTTTTTCACTGTAGGCCAATATTTTTTATTTTCTATTTCATTATGGGCCAGCTAATTCACTTCTCCTAGTCCTCCAATTATATAAGAAAGTCTAGACATTTAGATCACTATTCTATATGTACCAGCAGTTAAATCTTTAGTCTGTTAGATCTAGACATTTTGAGAATTCACGTAGTAAACAGATGTGTGTAGAGTTGTGTTGTTAGTACACGCCCAACCAAATGAAACTTGTAAATAGTCCTCTTGAATGTATGCTACGAAAGTGTCACTATTTGTACACACTCAATTCTAACATGTAACATGAAGGTATGCTACGAAACTGTCACTATTTGTACATACTCAATTCTAACATGTATCATGAAGGTAGACATCAAGCTCGGTAAATAAATAGATCTTACTCTCGTGAATCATTAGGCCACGCCATGTATCACCAGTGTTTTTCTCTTTAACTAATAGCGAAGAACAGTTTCTTGTTTAGTTCAAGGTTTTTATGGGTTGAAATGTTTAACTCATTTGTTAATTCTTGTTTAGATTTATTTATAGTTCATGGGAAATAAAGTTATTGTATATTTTAAATGTCCGAATTAAATTCATCTAATTAAAACTGAATAGTTTGTACCATAGATTAGCATTTCATATGTTGCACATTTTCTTTACACGGTAATTACACCCATACAGACATTTGCTCACTAATATAGACGTATACACAGTACGTATAAACATTACATAAATATATATATTTGTGTGAACTTAATATGTTCATTGTAAACACAGAGTCAAACAATGACACACACACACACACACATACACAATGTATTTTTCAATTCTTGTAACAAACACACGCACACACATACATACATGTTATATGAACTTAAACTTCTATGTTTGAAAACTTACAACTGATTTCAATGCCAATGATTTGTACCGACATTTTCTTCATTTGTCTTTTTTGTTCTTACACGTATTATTGTCAATAGTAGAGGCGTAGTGAGAGGGGAGAGGCAATGGGGGCATGACGCCCCTTGCACCACCCTCATTGTGGTGTCGTACGCATAGAGCGGGGGAAAAAAAAGATCTTCAAGAAATTTTTAATTTTGATTTTTTTAAAACTAAGAAACATTTTTTAACAAATCTGATTCTAGATTAGCCTATGATACGGTGAACAAGAGATGTGTAAAACTTGTATAAAAGAGTTCACTAAAATAATTAGACAGACAATAAAAAGACAATTGTTTTGCTACATCTAGATCAACAGTCTGTTTTGTTTTCAAATTGTTCTCTTTGTTAGTGAGTCATTCTACTTCTGAGGCCAACGTTTCTCAAACGGTTTGGCGGCCCCTTCCACCTTCTAGGGTACTGACAAAGGGGCGCGATCAAACCAATTACGAAAGTACAAGCTCAAAGGCTTAGAATATATCTTACAATTCTTTTTTTGTTTCTAAGAGTAAGTGTGGTATAGTCCAAAACATAATGAATTTCGGAAGCTTACAATGCAGGAAAAAACTTGATCCCGATGCTTACTAAACTATTAGCTGGATAAAGGGGGGGGGGGAGGAGGTGCAAACGTTTTGTTTTTTTTTGGGTGGGGGGAGTTGGGAAAAGGCAACCATTGAAAGTATGAGAAACATTGTTTCAGGTCTGCGCTTCTCTTATTGGAAAACGTCAATCTTGGTATTGAACGTGAGAAAAGTGATAGATGTTTTCAAAAAATCTTGCAACGATTGGATCTTATCAAGCTACAGTAACTCCTACTCAATTGGAACATTAATTGTGCACTAATTACAAACGATGCTTTTTTTTTTCATTATTCATTATTGAACATTGGTATGTAATCTGACATCAGGGCAGTATCATCATGCTAGTGTGATCTACAGTTTATTAATGAAATATGATAAGAAATGACGTAGGTTTTGTGATATACTGTTAGCAAAGGGATCTAAATGTCTAGATCTATGATTGAGGGATCCAAGTGTCAAGAGTCGTAGTTTCATAGCAAAAGAATCCAAGTCTGCGCTAGATATTTTTATAGTGGAATGTGAATTGTACAGACCAAAACCACTCTTTAGGAGTAGAGATACCCCGTAAGCGCTATAAAGATCAACTAAGGCGCCATTTTGCCCTCATTGACATAGAGAAAAGAAGCTGGCAGCAGATGGTCTCTGAAAGTTGGAGAGTCTCACGAAGGCAGCCAGATACACATTTAAGGCACAGAAGCAACCACGTGTAGAAGATTGGCGCAGAAGACTTTTTTAAAAAGTTAATTAGACCCCCTAACGGACAACGGCTTTGTCTGCATCAGATGCAGGAAAATATGCAGGTGACAGATGGGTCAACGTAACCATGTGAAACACTGCGCTCATAATTAATCTTCTGAAATAAACACATTGCCATTGTGATCGGAGATTATTTTTGTCTAAAACTGAGGATACATCTTTAGCGTGTATATCAAAAAGTCGCCAAAAACGATTCATTGAGGATATCGTTCATCTCCTTTTAATCCGACAGATAATAATAATAAGGCTTGTCTTCGAGTCCGAAGATTAATGAGGAATGCAGTAATTCCCGGGGCTACGCAGCTACATATTTTGCCATATCCAGCGCAGGCATAACCAGCTACGTCTGTCCTCGGCAGCGGATTTTCTTTTGGTCACATATGTGTATCAATCGGCCTTTTTAAGTGACCTCCAGCTATCTCGCGCTGCAACCAGGTGCTCTCTAATATGTCAGTTAATCCAACAGATATAGCCACGTTAAATGAAACACTGACACTAATCCACGAAGATGCAGATTTTGTATACTCTCCAATTCCTGACTTTTCTAATGCACCTTCAACTTCAGATTCCTTTGAACAAGTAAGTGGCTCTACATTGGATCCCGAGACAGTAGCCGTGTCGTAACTTGCATCAACAATGTAGTTGGCGTTGACTGAACGTGTAAGAAAGTACAGGACGATTACTATTTCTGAAACTTCTGGCTAAATGTACTAGTAGGCACACAAATAAAACACTGCAAAGAACTTGACGACTCAACTTTCAGTTTCCTATAACTTTAATGACTATTATCTCTAACAAATCGTCACTGTAACATGTAGCGTAGACGACTGTACAATATCTGCCAGTTTACAGTTAGCTATACTTCGTTGCAATTCATCTCTTCCCTTCGTTGCAATTCATCTCTTCTCAACTTGCATCGAGCCGTATTCCACAGAACAGACCAACGACACACTTCCCAGTGTCGCTCCAGGTCTCCCAAAGCTGAACCAAGTCGTACTCAAGTCTACAGAATCAGAGCCGTACACGTCTTACATCGACTGTATCGACTGTAACGGCTCAAGTCCACTGTAGTTCGCTATATAGACTTAAACGACAGTAGTCCACTCCAGTTAACTCTATCCTAGTTAACTTGCATCGAGTCGTACACATCTCTCTTCTACTGTCTCGCACAGTAGACAACAGTACCGACGACTCACTCACGACTGACTTTCACATTAACTCTCTGGCTTATATAGAGTCCCTAATCGCTCCTCCAAAGTTGCACAAACACTGCTAGTATCATCTGGAACAACACGTGAGGAAACATCACATCCTGTCTTTATTTATACATGTAGATTCCAGAGAACACCCGCTGCAGTGTCATCAAGCCGGGGTCACACGTAGTGACCTCTTTCTGTCACTGTTAATTAGTAACTGCCCCCTTCTTAGATCTGTTCTTCCCCTGGAACAACACGTGAGGACACGTCACATCCTGTCTTTGTTTATACATGTAGATTCCAGAGAACACTCGCTGCTGTGTCATCTCGCCGGGGTCATACGTTGATCTCTACCTATCACTGTTCATTTGTAACACTATTGTGGCGATTACTAAATTTGTATGATGTACAATCAATTAACAAGCTTCTAAGTTAGCGCGGTGGCTGAGTGGTTAAACGCTTGACTTCCGAACCTGGGGTCCTGGGTTCGAATCCTGGTATTTCGAATTTCAGGATTTTTAGGGCGCCCTTGAGTCCACACAACTCTAATGGGTACGGGGTACCTGGCTTAAGTTGGGGAAAGTAAAGGCGGTTGGTCGATGTGCTGGTTAACCGTTGGCCAAAGAAACAGATGACCTTAACATGGTCTAAAAGGGTAAAGTTTACTTATGCTATAATGTACACAAGTAACTAGGGAAAACGTATTTTAACCTTGAAATAAGTAAAGAATAGGCTAAAAAGCTCGCATGAAGGTTTCCGATTGAAAGCTTCTGATGAAGCAGTTCTATAAGCAGTTCCTTTAGTCAGCATCATAAAAGATCTTTCAGCGAGTAGTTTGTTGATGAGAGATCATTTTATGCTGTAAATGTGGATATGTTAAAGTACGCAGTAGACGGACAATCTTGTTGCTTTATTTAAGAAATAGAAAATACTTTCGAGAGCATGTCATGAAGAAATCAATTCAAGCCATTTAAGTTTGCGATTGTATTGTGGATTTTGTTTGGTACACATTTACATTTACAATAACCAAGTTATCTTAGATATAGAAATATAAAATGTTATGCAATACCACGTTTGTATTCATGCGTTCAGTGAAGGAACCAAACTTTATATATATAGATGAGTGCGGGTACCAATAAATGCACATTATATGACAAATACTTGTGGGCCGGTTCGTATGGTAATGCAAGGGCCGATTTTGATAATCAGCACGCCCGTACATTTTTATACAAACGGGCCAGATCCACGGCCCTGAATTGAGACCCCTGGAAACACCAATACCAACCCCTTACTTTCATAATGTCTTCTCCGACGCTTCCCTCAACACACACACACACACACACACACTATAATCACGAAAAATTCTGCTTATTTACTAGTTTGCACTTTAGGACGGCCCTGGAAATTTACAAATAGTTTGCACTTTAGGACGGCCCTGGAAATTTACAAATAGTTTGCACTTTAGGACGGCCCTGGAAATTTACAAATAGTTTGCACTTTAGGACGGCCCTGGAAATTTACAAATAGTTTGCACTTTAGGACGGCCCTGGAAATTTACAAATAGTTTGCACTTTAGGACGGCCCTGGAAGTTTACAAATAGTTTGCACTTTAGGACGGCCCTGGAAGTTTACAAATAGTTTGCACTTTAGGACGGCCCTGGAAGTTTACAAATAGTTTGCACTTTAGGACGGCCCTGGAAGTTTACAAATAGTTTGCACTTTAGGACGGCCCTGGAAGTTTACAAATAGTTTGCACTTTAGGACGGCCCTGGAAGTTTACAAATAGTTTGCACTTTAGGACGGCCCTGGAAGTTTACAAATAGTTTGCACTTTAGGACGGCCCTGGAAGTTTACAAATAGTTTGCACTTTAGGACGGCCCTGGAAGTTTACAAATAGTTTGCACTTTAGGACGGCCCTGGAAGTTTACAAATAGTTTGCACTTTAGGACGGCCCTGGAAGTTTACAAATAGTTTGCACTTTAGGACGGCCCTGGAAGTTTACAAATAGTTTGCACTTTAGGACGGCCCTGGAAGTTTACAAATACTTCTAGTTTACGTAACATTTATTTACAAACTGGCAACGTTTGAGTCGCGGACGTTTGAGTCGCGGACGTTTGAGTCGCGGACGTTTGAGTCACGGAAGTTTGAGTAACGACAAAAACAAATCCGATCTTTGGGTTTTGAAAAGAAGAGGAAGAGTGTATTGACAAGTATGACATTCGATTCCACAATTAAAATGTCAAATCAGGCACGAGCCACTAAAATAGGTTCTAAATATGTCGATACGCTAGATCAATGATTTTCTTTAGTGTGGAATTCTAGTAGAACATTTGTTAATTGTCTGCTCTGAGGTAATGGAATCTTCCAGGAGCTTCCTTCTCTTCAAGACCGAGTCATGACGCAATAAAAACTTTCTCCCTTGACAGTGATTTCCAAACGGCGATTCGAGGGTCCATTTCTGTTAAAAAGGAATTGCAACCTTAAAATGCTAATTGATTAACAAATTGGTTAACAAATCGATTAAATTATTGATTCATTTTTCGATTGATTCATGTGTTGTCATGAGCTTGTATACTAAATTTAATGACGAAAAAAACGATAGCAAAAAATCGAAACCTCCAAGGAAAGTAAACATCCAAGACAGAGTTAATATTAGCGTCGAAAATGTTTACTTGTTAAACCATGGAACTATACTAATGGAACACCAGCTTCGAGTTTTTTACAAAGCCAAAGAGAGTCGAAGTGCCGTCGCGCATCATTTTCGCGCATGGTGCAATGTGGAGAAATCCATGATGATGCCAAAGAAGAGATTTACTCCGCCAGTCCCTTGCAATGGGTGTAAAACTTTCGTACGCTCTATTTGATTAGATGTGTAAAAACGTCATCCATTTTCTGACTAACTGATATAATAGATAAAATTTTCTCGAATAAGAGATCGTCACAAAAGTTATTTTTTTCGACCACCCTATAAAATGCCACATTTTTTCAAAAAAATAGAATCTAAATTCCGAAAATACAATCTTTCAGTGTTTCTGTGTTTGGTTTATTTACACTAAATCTGGATGAAGACCTTTCTACCGTTCCGCTAAATGCGTATTTGTTACGATATACTAAATTGCACAAAATAAAAATAGGAGGCCTAATACAGTTTTGACACTCCAAGCTACGCATTTCTAATCGTTTTTTTTATTATTATTATCGAAAGGACTAGGCTATAGGCATACACGTCTCGTGGGAAACAAAGAAAAAGTTCATCTCGGTAATATTGTAGCCTAAATAAAATGACCAAAAAAAAAACAACAACAAACTATAGCCTAATCTAAAATGAAATAGATCTAGAGCTAGATTTTCTTGGACGAATGATACAAAATAAGTATAAATAATAAGTCATAGTCATATGAATCTGATAGATCTAAAACAAAGACTGATAGTCATTCATTAATTAATTATTAGAATTACTTGACTACCAACTGGGTATTTTTATTGCCAAAATACAGTGTATTTTATGTGCATTTATTAAAAACAACAACCAAAAATTAAGCGTTCGACGCAACTAGATCTAATATTAATAATATAGATTCTAGTTCTAGATCCAGAAAGCTACTTCTCTAATTCAGTTTTCTAGTTTAATTCTAGTTAGATCTAGATGTCTAGACCAGTAGATCTAAATCTAGACAGGGTTTTTGTCATGGAATAGATCTATAAACCTGTAGCCGCCTTCTGATCACGATATGACAGATACTATTGATGAGATACTCTCTCTACTTCTATATAATATATTATTTATATAGATCTACATTTAGTAATCTAGTAGATCACAGTAAAACTCAATGTGTACTTCCGACTTTAGCTCAACAAGTCTACTCCAAAGTATACTAGTAAAGTCACAAATTGTAAAGGATCATTATATATTCAAATAAAAAATTTATAGGCCTAAATGAATCGAATAATCAGTTACTAATTTGACTAATCTAAATTATTTTTTAAATGGCAAGTGTTATTGATGACTTCTGACTTGTACACGAGTTGCAGAGATTCTAGCTTTTATTCTGATGACATGTTACGATATATCAATGATATTTAGATAAACGCAAGTACCTAGACCTAGAAGAACAGAGAGAAGGACCATTTAATATAAGGCAAAGAAGTAAGATGTTTATAATCCATCAAACTCACAGAGGACTTGTGTCATTTGTGACGGCATTTCATGCATTTACAGAAGCTACAAACTATGCTACAAAAATGATAGGCTTGTCTTTGATTCCTAAGACTTATGAGGAATGCTATGTTTCCAGAGGCTACTCAGCCCCAGCTGTGACCTACATATTATGCCACACTGAGCACAGGCATAACCATTGTCCACCTGTGGTAGAATCAGTTGTTTTTTTTTGCCGTCTACCCTCGGCAATTAATTTTCATTGGTGTAAACCACACCTTTGTAAGTGACCTCCAGCTGTCTCGTTCTGAAGCTGTATGCAAACAGGTGCTGTCTTATTCTATGTCAGTTAAAGTAATTTGGCGCCTAAGCTTGTCTTTAAAGCTTGTCTTTACGTGCATATGACATGTTAGGCAAATGGTTTAGCCTATCGGAATGCCATTTCGGAAAGTATAGGTGCTTAAAATGAAACTCCAAATATCTGGACTTCCAGTTACCAAGAAAATAAGCTTAGGTTTCAAAGAGACGACACTGGCATTTCAGCTAAGACGATCAGTAAAATTAATAGCAACTTTAATTGCAGTCCACCAAACAAGATAAAAAAAAAACAAGTGTGGCTTCAATAGCATTGATGATATTTAGTTTACTTTTATCTCATTTACTAGTATTACTATTTCATTGACTAAGGTTTTTTATTGTCAAATAGGCATAAGTACATGTACTAGTTCCTGCAATTTGATGAAAAATAATAATTAAATTGTGTATAGTCTATATACAAATGTTTATAAGAGATCACAGCTTAGCTTAATTTACTTAATAAAATATTTTAAAACTATGATTTTGTGTTCTGACTCTACTCTAAATAAATTATATTTTATTTTAAGAATGCAAAGTTGGAAATTCTGTTCTGATGAAAAAAAATTATCTAAAGTAGATGTTTATGGTTCTTTTGTATTTATTTTTAAATTATTTATTCATTAAAAATTAATTGCTCATTAACATTTACTTGAAGTAAAGATCAAAAACAAATTCAATACATGATCAGCTCTCAATTCACGCAGATCACAGCCCATCACTTAAATGTATTTACTGTTAATTCTACAGACTATTCATTTCAAAATGTTGCTTTAAATTGTTATATGACACAATCAAAGTACTGGTACCTCACATTGATGTAGGCCTAAAGCAGCTGAAATAATGACAAATTTTCATTCACTAACTTGTACTGTCATTTATTATCAGACATGTTAAAACTAATGACCTGTATATATAATTGATTATGCAGGGGCATCAACAAATCTTGAACAATAATTGTCTACAGAAAAACTTTATTCTTATCCAAACAATATACATTTACAATGTATTTAAACAAGTTAATTTATACAAATCTGTAAGGCCTAAAGATTATAGTGTATTTTGAGCATTGTGTGAATACCAAGTTACATTATTACATGAAAATAGTGTACTCATTTTTTAAATATTCTGGGTAATAAAAATTAACAACTAATATGATACAATAAAATTGAAGCATTAGTCAAATAAAAAAAAATTTCACTCAAGATCTATGTGAACTCTATGCTTGAAAAAAAATCATTTTGAAATTAATTTAAAAAGAAAATAATTATGGTTCTTTAGTCAATGGAATGATAGCAGCAATTATTTAACAATTTCATGATTATCCATTAATCTCAATATACTTATAACTGAAAAATAATTCATAAGGTTTAGATACAACCATTTGAAATAATGATTATAATTTTTTTCTTAATTTGCTTAATTCAAATCTAATATAAACAAGATTTCCTCTGTCAAGAAACTTATGAGGGAACAACATGCATGTTCTTCTCAGTAAGGGAATTAAGAATATATGATGTTGCTTTTTTTTGCCAACATTTTAAACCTTCGCACCAGGTTTTAGTTTTAAGGAGAATGCACACATATTTTATGTTTACTTTTGTTAGATTCTTATTTTAATTTTAAAAAAGTAAAATTTCCCTTACATATCTTGCAATCTATGGGGCAGATGATATAAAGTTTATCAGTTTCTGTGCCCCATGGTTAGCGAGGGTGTCATGTACCCTGCACAACAACCAACCAACTTTTGAAAAAAAATCCCATTTCAGACCTCACAATCTATAGGGCAGATGATGTTAAGGTCATTTGATTCTTTGGCCAGTGCATCATGTGGCCAGCACAACAACCAACCATCTTTACTTTCCAAAACGAAAGTCAGCTACCCATTAGAGTTAGGTGGACTCAGGGGCACCCAAAAATCTAAAAAATTTAAATCTGAGTCTTCACAGAGATTCAAACCCATGACTTAACCATTCAGCCATGGATCCCCAAACTGCCTTTACTTATTCCTTACTATTGCCATGTATCCCTAGCCTTTTGAATTCTGAAATTGAAAATCCCAGTCTTAATCGAACCCAGGAACCCTCAGTTCAGAAGCCAAGTGCTTTACCACTCATTCACTGCACTCCCTATTGTTTTAATGGGGCTCAGATTAATAGTTTTCAAGTACAATATCAATCAGATTTAAAGAAATACTAAATCCAAACCTGTTGGCTGAATGACAAGATATACATAAATATGTATAGAGCTTACAGCATAATATATATATCTTAAATTAAAATTGGTCCAAGACTTTTATTTTGCAACATGATGGAATTTTCCTTTCTGGTGGTGCTATGCAGGAGTCCAAGAATCTCATCTTTTCTCATAACAGAAAGTTATCTAGTTATAAACATAAATAAAAGGATTTAAAAAAAATAAAAATATGTGTGACATATGTGTTGACCATGCTAAACGTATATATGTTATTAAGTATAATTATATAATTTTGCCATTCTAAAAATAGTCTGTACCTAAAAGGAGCTACTGTGTTAATGTGTAGACCTTAATAGTTATGAATTATTACTAAAGGTGAAGGCAGATATTCAGTTAATTTGATGGACATTGCACTCATCTAAAAGCAACTATAACATATATTATGATTTACATTTTCATGGAAAACTAGTTTTTCAAAAATACAAGTACTTCAGCTTATGAGAAAAGTGCATAGGGAAAAATTGCAGTACCTTACCTTTAAGAGGTGCAACCAATCATTGACTTGTCAGGAATGCATGCCTTTTTCTTGCATTTCCAAACATAACTGTAATTATACAATTAGGCATAATGGCTAATTTCTTTTGAAAACATTAAAATTAAAAAATAATATTGTTATAAACTTGGTGGTGGCACAGAGAGGGGTAGTGGTGTGTGTGTAGTCAGCCGACGCAAATCGCCCTAGGCCAGCGCTAGAGGAGCGGTCAACCGTGACGAGTTACGACGGTCAGCCGAGACAAGTGTCAACACGGCGGTTCGGGAAGGATCGACGGCGGTCCGGGAAGGTTCGACGTCGTGAACAGAGCTCAGGAGCGTCACGAGAGTTGTAGTCATCTGACCACCTAGAAACGTCGAGCGGCGTTCTGTCCGGTTCGAGAAGGCCAGTAGGGACCCTATATAAGAGCGGAGGCGACGCAGTCAAGACGGTCGAGAAAAGGGGCTCATTACAGCAAGGTTCATGGCAGGGGTTCAGAGCCCGGTTCACTACAGTCCGGTCGACTACAGCACAGTTCAGCGGTGTGGTTCTGTACGGAGCATTACGACGGTTCAGTGCGGAGTACTGTCAAGTACAGTTGAGACGGCTGGCGTCTTGATCTTGGTCTGCGATCGAGTCCGACACAACGAGCCTAGTGTGTGAAGTAAGTCCTGAACTGTTGAACCCAGTGCAAGCCCGGAACGAGACGGAGAGGCCAGTGCAAGAGTTGATACTGCGGAACGGTGTTATCGGAGAGATATTTGTACAGTGTACGTGTTGCCAATTTGTACAGTATTGGCTGTTATTTATTCAACTATTAAAGTGTTACGTTACTTTGGAGCCCTGAGTTGTCAAGTTCTTTAAGTTGGTGGTGTATGGTGCAGTTTGCAGAGAGCCTGGATAGTGAGATTCGTAACACTGGTGTCAGAAGTGGGATCGGATCGGATTGGATCGGATCTACTATGGCTCGTCTGAAACTGCTGTACGAACTTGAATTCAGAGAACTGAAGCAAGAACTCCGTGAACGAAGGCTGAAGACATGTGGAAACAAGGAAACGTTACAAGCACGCCTCCGAGATGACATTTTGGAAGAGAAAGAAGATCCGGACACATATCTTTTTGAAGTCGAACCTAACTTGCTGGAACAGATCAATTCCAAGTTAGATGCCATGAACACCAAGATAGCCGCTATGAACCAACGCATACCTGCTGTGGAGGAGAGAATCATCAACTCAGACGTTCGTTCAGATGCTAAAACCAGAGAGAGGAACCTTGGTGGTGATCACGAGGACCCATTGAAACCTGACGAAGCCGTTGAGAGACATATGCAAGTCGAGAGATACCAGCCAGGTCCGAACCTAACAGACTTTGGTCCAGCTGCCAAGACTGGAGAGGAAAGTCCTGAAGGTGGTAAAGAGAATCCAAGGCAGTCTGACGTTGACGCTGATGGACATTTGAAAGACGAAAGTCATCGACAGGGTCTAAAACCAACAAGTGATTGGCCCGATACTGAGACGAGAGAGAGAGGTCCTGATGGTGGTGAAGAAAGCCGAATGGAGCATGAAGCCGAAGACGAGGGATCTTTGCACGAGGAGTGTTACCAACCTGCCCCACAAGCATGCCCTCCAGACAAGGCTGAAGATGATGACCTGTCCAACAATTCCCTGTCCTGTGGATTTGAAGCCCATCCCAGTCCTTCTTCGCAAAGCCCTATGAAGCCACCTCTTTGGTCAACAATCTTGGTAATCCCTGCCCTTACATCCTATACCTCTCAATGTGTCAAGTGGCTGTCCTCAGTACCGACCGACAAGAGAGCGATGCAACCACAACGTCACTGCAACAAGAGGACGATCAACTGGAGGAAAAGAAGAAGGCGGCGTTTGCGTAGTCCAACGTGCATGGTGATTCAACCAAGAAATAACTGCAGCCACATGAAGACCAACTGGCGGAGAAGAAGAAGAAGGCGACTTTTGTTGAGTGCAACATGGATGACGATGCGACAACGACATCGATGGAACCAGATGAAGGCTAACTGGAGGAGAAGAAGAAAACGTTTTCTGAATTCAACTTGGATTGCGATGAACGCAAGACGTCCATGCAAACAGGTGAAGGCCAACTGGAGGAAAAGAAGGAAGATGACTGCAACATGGATGGCTCCATCAAGCTCAAGAGGCAAGCCAACTGCCACCGATCGACCCCCACCTACAGCGATGAAACTTCACAGCCAATGCCATGATGTTGATTCTGTCCGGGACGGACAGATCTAAGGAGAGGGCAGTGTTATAAACTTGGTGGTGGCACAGAGAGGGGTAGTGGTGTGTGTGTAGTCAGCCGACGCAAATCGCCCTAGGCCAGCGCTAGAGGAGCGGTCAACCGTGACGAGTTACGACGGTCAGCCGAGACAAGTGTCAACACGGCGGTTCGGGAAGGATCGACGGCGGTCCGGGAAGGTTCGACGTCGTGAACAGAGCTCAGGAGCGTCACGAGAGTTGTAGTCATCTGACCACCTAGAAACGTCGAGCGGCGTTCTGTCCGGTTCGAGAAGGCCAGTAGGGACCCTATATAAGAGCGGAGGCGACGCAGTCAAGACGGTCGAGAAAAGGGGCTCATTACAGCAAGGTTCATGGCAGGGGTTCAGAGCCCGGTTCACTACAGTCCGGTCGACTACAGCACAGTTCAGCGGTGTGGTTCTGTACGGAGCATTACGACGGTTCAGTGCGGAGTACTGTCAAGTACAGTTGAGACGGCTGGCGTCTTGATCTTGGTCTGCGATCGAGTCCGACACAACGAGCCTAGTGTGTGAAGTCAGTCCTGAACTGTTGAACCCAGTGCAAGCCCGGAACGAGACGGAGAGGCCAGTGCAAGAGTTGATACTGCGGAACGGTGTTATCGGAGAGATATTTGTACAGTGTACGTGTTGCCAATTTGTACAGTATTGGCTGTTATTTATTCAACTATTAAAGTGTTACGTTACTTTGGAGCCCTGAGTTGTCAAGTTCTTTAAGTTAGTGGTGTATGGTGCAGTTTGCAGAGAGCCTGGATAGTGAGATTCGTAACAATATTATTAAATTGAATACATTGTTGTATCAAACATACAAATTATCAGACATAATTTTGCCTAATTTCATCTAACAGTTTATTGTATAGGAATGGCCTGCACAACAGCCAAGTATATTAGGCATTCATGAAAGATGAATTTGCTTAAGAGTGTTATAAAAAAAAACTAGAGAAAAATGTTAAATTCCATATTATCCCCGATATTTGGATGTTGCTTGACCATGAAAATCACACTTCATAAAACATCTTTTAGATAACTAAAATAAAAATTGTATTATAGTAGTACTTACAATAAATATTGAATGGATGCCAATATTATTAATGTCTGCCCAGAGAGTAGAAATAGTATAAGTATGATCCTTGAGCCATTCTGGTACATCATCAGAACTGGTTGGCATGGTTCTATTTGTTAATAACTGAAACATTACAAACATTTTTTTAAATTTATAATTTATCACAGACTAGAATAGAAATGTTGCCAGGAAAAATGCCAATGGTTAGAATGCACCTGATGATACTTTTGTAGCCTTAAAATGCACCAAAACTTCATTCATTAAATCTGATAAGAAACATATATGTATCACACAAGTCCAAGTTGATCAGAGTGTCATAGCAAATAATTAACTAGATATGTGAGTTTTATATTAAAGTGCTGAATTTCAGGGGATAGATCCAACTTGACACCACATCATTTATTATTTCATGAACTCATGGGTCTGGGCATGGCATGGAATGGGAACTATTATTTAATGTATGGGGTGTAGGCGAGGCATGGATTATAAATTGTCTTGTATAGATTAGATTGGGTAAAACTTCCCATCGAAGGTAACTTTTACTGATAGATCTGGATCAATTATAAATTTATGGGATCTAGGCCTGCATAAATTGTATCTTTTATTTATATATTTTATGTACATAAATAACTAGTCTAGAATCTATAATTATATCTTAATAATAATTTTTGTAGATGTCATATAATATCTAAAATATTAAGTTTAGATCAGTAGATTTAGAATTTTAGCTAGTAAATATTTTTATATTCCAAATCTAAACTGGATCTATATATTGTATATCTATCTAGAATTTAGATCAGTAGATTTAGTATTTTAGCTAGTAAAATACTTTTATATTCTAAATCTAAACTGGATCTAGATCTAATTATTCTAGAAGCTTAGATCTAGAAGACTAGTTGTCAAGATTTGACTACACTAAGGCTAATGCACTAGCTAAGTAGGCCTACTAGATAGATCAAGAGACAGAGTACTAATAGTAATAGACTCTTGCCTCGTTGGACCTCTCAAATCAGCTACAGACTTTAGAGACAATTTAGGAAGGTGAATTTCGATCCAATTCCAAGAGCTACAAACTACAAGTTAGAGTCTAGCTAGAGATGCTAGATCTAGTCTAGAAGGGTGATCAATTAAAAATAAAATCAATCATTTCTAAAGTTTGTAAAATTATATTTTATAGATCTAATCTATCTATTTATAATATAGAAATCTATGTCTACTATTTTAATATTTAAAATGATATGGCTGATGATATTAATTATTTTAATTGAGACATTGACATACAAAGAAACAAAATAATTAGATCTTATACTAACTCATAGACTCTACTTATACTGTATTGTATTCAACCTTCGAGTTTACGTTCCACTATCTTGACTTGACTACATTGACTTAAAAAAGGGCACTATCACGGTGACTATGATTATTTATAGATCTAGAATACTAGTCTAGATTATTATCTATGAGATGATGATAATCAACTGGTAGAGCTATAAGTATAATCAGTATAAACTATAATATAATCACTGCATTCTTTCATTCACTGTCTGTATCAATAATCGTGTCATTCGTGTGATGTGAAAGTGAAGTCTAGATTTAAATCTAGAATCTAGATTAGATAGATTATAAATCTACTTTCTACTATTAAAAAGTATTATTATTATAGATCTACATCTACTAATATTAGTACAGGTACTAGATCTACAGGCAATACACTATTCTACAGTGACTATACAGAATACAGCTATACTTTCAGTATAGGCTATAGATCTAGATTATAGATGGTCGATAGATCTAGAGTTCTAGACGTAGACTAGATCTATAAACATTCATATTGATCTCATGTATGGTCTAGATCTTATCTTCTTATCTTATAAAATAGAGTGGAAATCATGACTTTATTAGATCTATTGAGTTATTTTTTTTATAAATATCTTTAAATAGATCTAGATCTAGAACCATAGTCTAAGTCTGGGTGTTGTATATCTAGATTATTCTAGATATAAGAGATCTATAGATAAGTTCGGTTTTTAAAAAATGCGCATTCGAAATTTAAAATACCCAGATTTAAGTATTAATATACCCATATTGGTAGGGCCGCGTTAATCATTTATTAGATCTATTAAAGCATGTCTATATAAAAGATATTATTATTTAAAAAATATATTATATAAAAGATAAAGTTGTGAATAATTACTAAAAAAATTAAAATAATGAATTTTTTTACTTTTGCCAATTAACACTCTGGCTGGCAAAAAAGGATGACTCCTCAATACTGTGAAAAGACGATAACTGCATGAGTTGGTTTGGAATTGTATTTTGTAAGACTAACTTAAAAAAAAATATCCTTCAAGAGAATAAACGAAAAAAGGTTTGTCAGAAGAAAAGCTGGCTGGACTACGCAAATAATGGGCCATCAGCCTCTCTCTCTTGATATCTTGTTAAGAACATTGGTGACCGGGAAAAGTGGAGGATTTGGTTACGCGGGACAGATGATAATGATTTCATGTACATAAAAAAATCCAGATTTTGTGTAAAATACCCACATGTGAAAGTACTGAAAACAGCTATTTTAATGGGGTGGCCTTAAAAAAATAACTTTTGTGACGATCCCTTATTCAGGAAAATTTTATAAATCACAAAACATTGTGAGAAAATGGATGATGTTAATTATGATCTAGGTTCACAGTCAGCAATAAACAAACAACAACCATTAGTGTCATGGCGGAGAATGATACTTTATTATATTGAACGCGTGCACCTTTGCGCACCATATCAACATCCCCTTTTCTTTAAAAAAAAATATAAAAAAAAATAAAACATTTCGGGGAGTATCATAGAAAAAAAATAAAACAAAACCACAACATAAACAACTAAACATAACATACATGTATACGCTTCACTCAATATGAAACATATCACATTTAAAAATCAACATTCAATAGTTCATTAAGACACATAGTCATTGAATCTTGTCGGTTTCTTCAACTGATCCCTTGGTCGCAGGGAATGATGAGTTGATGAGTGGCTAACGTGTTGATCCTGAGTTCTATTGTCCTGTATGTTGTTATCAGTATCGGGAAATATATCTTCTTCTGTTTCTCTGTTCGGGTTAATATGCACTCTGTTTCTTTGGTACACTGCACCATTGTCACCTCGAATAATGTAAGCTCTCTGATTGACTTGAGACTGGATTCTTCCACGTCTCCATGTAGGGTCATTAGGAGATTGGAAATAGACCATCTGTCCAGTTTTCAGCTGACTTAAATTTCTTGACCTCTTATCATAAGATGTTTTTACACTCATCTGACGTTTTTCTTTCCTTCTCATAATGTTCTCTTGACATGTAGAAATCCTAATGTTACTCTTTTTGTTTGGTATCAGTGTTCGAGTCATCCGACCAAAAAACATCTGAACTGGGCTTAGATTTGTGTCTTGCCTTGGAGTATTTCTAAATTCCAGAAGAGCTTCATAAGCATCTGACTTTGATTCTCTAGATTTCTTCATTATGTTCTTCAAAATTTTAACTGCTGACTCAGCCTTTCCATTGGATTGATGGTGTCCTGAAGAAGATTTCAAATGAGTCACTCCCCATTCCATCATAAATTTGGAAAAATATTCCGATGTGAACTGAGGTCCGCTATCAGATATACAAACTTTGGGCACCCCATATCTTGCAAATAAAACTTTCAGTTTCTTTATAATTGCGTGTGTTGTTGTCAACTGCATGTTTTCTACCTCTATGAAATTTGAATAATAGTCCACTATGGCTAGATATTGTTGGTCACACATTTGAAATAAATCAATTCCAATCTTGTCCCACGGATTAGAACCTATTTCGTGATGTATTAATTCTTCTCTCTGATTTGCTGGTTTATTTTTCTGACAAATGTAGCATGAGTTGGCTATTTCCTGTATTCGAGCTGATAATCCAGGCCAGAAAACTGTTTCTTTTGCTCTTCTTTTCATTGAGTCTACTCCCAGATGTGCTACATGGAGTTTTTCTTCTATTTCCTTGCGAAGTGATATCGGTATGATTATTTGTTCTCCTTTCAACAAGAGTCCGTCTTCGTATGTTAACATGTCTCTTAGTGAAAAATATTGTTTGAGTTCAGGTAAACTATTATGTTTGTCTGGCCATCCATTTAGGATATACTGAATAAGTGTTTGCATTGTTCTATCTTTCTCTGTCTCGATTCTGACTTTCTCCAGCACTGCATCTGGTATTGCCAGTCCCACTGTATTGACACAAACATCAGGGATATCACTCTTTTCCTCTGATGGGTCTCTACTCAAAGTATCAGCTATGAACAAATTTTTTGCCTTTGACATATTGAAACTGGATATCGTAACGATAAAGACGCATCATTAGACTTTGTAGCCTTCTCGGAGCAGAACTGAGTGGTTTTTGAAGGATGTTTTCCAGTGGTTTATGGTCATTCTGAACTATAACTGTCCTGCCATACGTATACTGGTCAAAACGTTCCAAACCAACAACCACTGCTAACAATTCTTTTTCAATCTGTGCCCATCTTTTCTGAGTATCAGTTAATGATCTAGAAGCATATGCTATTGGACTGCCATCTTGTAATAACGCTGCTCCTAACCCATTTTGGCTACTATCTGCTTGTAATGTAAGCTCTTTGTTAGGGTCAAAATATATCAATGTGCCATGAGTCGATATTTTCTGTTTTATCTTGTTGAAAGCTCGTGTGCATTTATCAGACCAAACAAATGGTGTGTTCTTTCTGATCAACTCTGTTATGGGCTGTAAATCTGTCGACAAGTCTGGAACAAATCTTGCAAGATATTGAACCATGCCACAGAATCTTCGGACTGATGAAATATCTTTTGGAGCATTCAAACTCAAAATCGCAGATACTTTGTTCGGGTCTGGTTTTATTCCTGCTTCTGTAATAATATGACCCAAAAAATTAATCTCAGCTGTTCTAAAAACAGACTTTTCGTGGTTCAGTTTAATCTTCTTTTCTTGACATCTCTTCATCAGCTCTCTTAGGTTAATATCATGATTTCTGAGTGCTTCTTCTTTCGTTCTTCCTCTTCCTACCACTATAATATCATCAACGTAATTGAAACAGCCTTTCAGTCCTTCTAGTGCTAGATTTAATCGTCTCTGAAAAATTTCTGAACTCACTTTCAGTCCAAATGGTAATCGTTTCCATTTGTATCTACCAAAAGGGGTTATCATTGCTGTCAAATTAGATGACGCTGTGTCTAGTCTGACATGCCAGAAAGCTTCTTGCACATCCAATTTGCTGAATATTTTGGCATCGTTCAAATCTGCCAATATGTCATCTAAAGTAGCAAGATTATAGAATTCCCTTAGTAAAACTTTATTCAGGGCTTGTGGATCTATGCAGATCCTAATTTTTCCATTAGCTTTTTCCACAATTGCCATCTGACTCACCCACTCTGTAGGCTCTATCACTGGTTCTATGATTCCTCTCTGCACTAGGGTCTTTAACTCCTCCTTAACTCTTTCTTGTAAAGCAATAGGGATCTTTCTACACGGCAGAACCTTGGGCTTAATGCTGCTATCAATCTTTAAAGACACTTCTCCTAAGTCACCCAAATCACCAGTAAACTTTGGACTACAGTCTTCTTCTTGGTTATTCACTACTGATGCTATGAACCTATCTTTATTGACTTTGATTAACTTCATTCTTGTTAAAGTTTCATGACCTAGAAGGCATGCTAGATTATTTGGTACAACTATATATTCCACCTCAAATGTTTCGTTAGTTTTCTCATTTCTCGTCGTTAGAGTGGCTTTCCCTATGGGTCTCATTTCAGTCTTATTCCACATTAGTAATCTTTGCGTTGCCTTTTCTATCTGATTCTTATTTACGTATTTTTCCTGGATGGTATTTACATCAGCTCCACTATCCATTTGAAACCTTACACGGTGACCATTTACTGTCATAACTGCTGTCATCCTTTTCGTTTTGTGGTTCTCCAAAGACATCACCCATTCATTTTTTACCATCATGACATCATCTCTTGTGTCCGACTGTAGCTGTCTTTCATCGTTAGACATATCATCTGACACCTGCTGAATTTTCTTTTTGCACATCACAGCAAAATGATGTCTCCCCTTGCATGCTAGGCACATTTTACCCCATGCAGGGCATTTTTCTTTAATGTATTCGTGAATCCTTCCACAATACCTGCATTTACCTTTCTGAATGTTTGTTCTTGAAGGTGTTGATACTTTCTCAATGATTGGAGGGTCGGCTTGTATTTGTCTCAACTGTTTGTTGGCGGTCTCGTATGTTTTCCAAATATCTCTGCACCTTTCCAATGTGAGACTACTATCTTGTAACAATTTCATTTTGAGGCATTCATGTCTAATACCAAGAACTACTCTGTCCCTAATCAAGCTATCTTCCAGGCGTTCAAAACTACACGTTTTTGCAAGTCTTCTCAGATTTGTTATGTACTTTTCAATGTCCTCGCCTTCTTGCTGTTCACGCGTATTGAACACATAGCGCTCATAAGTTTCATTCGTTTTTCCAATGCAAAAACTTTCAAATTTGTTCACTATTTCTTCCATCTTTCTTTCTTTTCCCTTCTCAATTTCAAGACCTTCATATATGTCCATTGCTTTTGTTCCTATAATTGTTAGAAAGGTGGCCACTCTGACCTCCTCTGATTCTTCCGACAATTTAATGGCTAACTCATAGTTTCGCCAGCTCCGGTGAAACTTTTGCCAATTAGCGGCCATGTTTCCTTCTACCTCGAGCGGCTCGGGTACAGGAAGGAAATTTCTAGCTGCCATTGCACGGCGTAGCCTTGAATTGTTGCCTATTTATTATTGCAAACAATAAACCTTTATATACTGATTAATGATTACCTCTGATCATTAATATACCGCTGCCACCATGTTAATTATGATCTAGGTTCACAGTCAGCAATAAACAAACAACAACCATTAGTGTCATGGCGGAGAATGATACTTTATTATATTGAACGCGTGCACCTTTGCGCACCATATCAACAGATGAAGTTTTTAGAGATCTAATAAAATAAAGCGTAGGAAAGTTTTACTCTCATTGAAGGTAAGTCCAAGTGACTGGAGGAGTAAATTTCTTCTTTTGCATCCTCCTGAATTTCTCCATATTGCACCATGCGCGAAAAAAAATGCGCGACGGCACTCCCCTAGTAAAAACTAGGAGCTGTTGTTCCATTAATATAGTTCCATGGTTAAACTAGAGTTTTCACGGTGCGGCCCATCAGCTTTTTTTTTTTTTCCAAAAATAATTTGTTACATTTCTAAGAAAATTGTTGGAGCAGTTTTTTAAATCCATATGCCTCTAAAAGAGCGGGTAGTAGGACACACTGTTGAGGCCCAAAGAAAAGCCCTTAATGAAAATCGTCTCATAAAGTGTGCGATTCTATCGCTTCTCGTTACTAGCGGTGTTTAGACAAAAACGGACTTCAGTTTGAGAACAGACAATGACACAACAATAGACTTATGTCTGTAAATTATTTTACATGTCAAACAATAAAAATTCTTTAATAAACACCCGGTTTTCAATTATCAATTATTTAAAGAAAGTGTATTTAGATCTTCTTGGGACACCCTGTTATATATAGATATATAGAGCTCCTCCTTCGTGATCAAAGATGAGCACATTTCTCATTTCCTTTGGACTCGAAGATGACTGTAAAGTCCAATCCTCGTTTTAAAAAGCCGGCCGCATACGTGGCATGGGTAGGTTTGTTAAGTTGAAAATATGTCTATTACTAATCTTTTGTTAACTTATGTGATGAATCTTACTTTTACAATTTGAAAGTCAGTTCCATACAAACATTTGCTGTATTATAGTGATCAGGAACAGTAATATCTCTATAGAACACTTGTTCGACAGCTTCATATTGTCTATCAAATATCTCCTATAGCCCCATTAAAAATCTTGAGTACAGACGTTTTTTTGTATCATATAGGTAAATATTTTGTTAATTGATTTTTGTTCTCTCTATATTTTTCCAAAAAAAAATTCATTTTATCCTTCTTCCAGCAAGAAATATGCTCAAGGCAGCTCTTTACAATTGGCATGCACATTTTTAGCGGTCCCCGAAAGGGGAAAATACGCTATTAGTTTTGTGTGGTCTGTCTATCCGTCCGTCCGTCCTGTTTAGATCTCGTAAACTAGAAAAGATTGTGAAAATCCGACATCATAATATTTTAGACCATTCAAAGTTCTGATGCAACGGCTACGTTTTTCTACTCTGAAAGAGAAAAATCTAATTTTTAAAATCAATTATGCAAGCAGTTTTTCATAAAAATACACCATTTTTATAACTATTGACTATTAATAGTAACAGATACGGGAGGCTTTTTTAATAAGAGAGGGAATCTTTTACCGTTTTATCAACACATTAGTGCAAACGGTTTTAGATATTTTGTTAAAAATTACTTTGTTCTACAATTGTATTGCTAAGTTAAGTAACTTTTGTCATACTAAGTAATTTTTAAAAAAATGTTTACTTTGTTTTTTAAAGAGAAAAAAAAATCTATTTAGTATGCGTATAAGTGTAACATAATTTAAAACAACAATTAATAAGAAAGTTGTTGTTTTTTTCATATTATCTTATAAACTGCAGAGATACACGGTAACCACGGAACACTAAACTAAAGGATTTTTTAAGGACATTTTTTTTCTTTGGGGCTTTGAATAAGAGATCGACCCTTTACAAAACAATTAGATCAATTAGATTCTCATTATAAGACATCAGTTAGGCCAGGTTCACATTTAATTTCACATTTACTTTCACCTATCCGTTGGTCTGGTGGACCGCTGGGGCTCCACACAAGATCTGTCAACCTTCTTTCTCCATTCTTCTCTGTCGTATGCATTTGATAGAATTTCATTCTGATGTTCTTTCTGAAAATATTGAAACCTTCCTTTTACCTGCCAGGGTGGACCACTTCGGGGGCCGATTTTGAGTTTGTGTTTCCATACAAACTGTCTTGGTAACCTTGTTTTGTTTTTTTTTTATAGCGCATCTTTCATGCTTATCTTAGCTTATGAAATACAGACGTTACTTCAAAAAGAAGATAGTGACGTCTAAGATGGTTGCTCAGCGCTCTAGGCTCCAATCTCATTTGTGGACCAGTGGGGGAAGGGGTATCTTAGAGAAGGTTTCAGTGCAGCCTTTAGGGGCCCTTCCAATTGGAACTCAAGCCGTAACCAATCGGTTTTATCCTCTCAGCTACACACCCCACACAACTTTACTCGGAGTTTCCAACTTGATCCTCCTTGATATATAGCCAATCGATTGATGTCAGTTGTTTGTTTTTTCACGTATTAGGGTCTACACATTGTCGTGAAGAGAGTACACATGAGACAATTAGTGAGAATACACCAATCACCTATGTCATACATTTTAATAATGGCCACGTTTCAAAATGTATCTAAATGTAAATGCAAGCTATTAGTAAGACTACAACATAATTAAAATCCTGTATTGTCTTGACTCATAATTATAATAAAAGTATATACAATAAATGTACATTACTGTCCACAATGAAGTATCATTTAAAATAAAGACATATAGAAAATGAGATAACAGTCACGGAACACGTATCAATTATTGGTAGACACGAAATGGGAGACCTGAGATCCTTGCTGTTAAGCATGACTTTGTGGATAGCTGAGCTAGACGTCAGGAATCACAGTGGAATCGACTTTCACTTCTGCGGTAATTGGCTGAAATGAAGGTTTGCTGATAGATAATCTAAAAACAAAACATTGGTGTCGATGTTAAAATTAGGTGAAAACTGTAACTAGTGAGAACAAAACTGTATTGGAAGAGATATTTGAAATTATTTAAACGAATCAAAGAGTCTAGATAAGTCTAGATGTTTACAAGTTTAATACTTTGATAGAAAGTATCAACAGAGGAGATATATCAAGCTTGTTAAAAAAATCTTCTTTAAACCCTTTTTAATCATTGTAATGTATACAACCCCTGACGGTAGTGTGTTTTTCAATATAATGTGTATAATCCCTTGTTCTCATGAGAAAGTGATTCTGTCTAGATATGATTGGAGACTTGCTATTTGGAATGCAGATTACAGTTTTAGGCCTACTTGCACCAAATGAAGCAGGCTTTTAATAGATTAAAACTTTCTTAGACTTAGTTAAGTGTAGTTTTATTACATAATTCTTCGTCTTAGCGCTAGATAGGCAAGAGTTTATTGTATAGGCCTACTATACTTCATTACATGGGGGTAGCCAGGGGTGCTTGGTGTTCACCCCCCTTTCGGAAAGGTGTCCCACCCCGCGCGATTTTGTGACAGTTGTTTGTGTTTAATTTTTTGTCTATTGCATGGGAAATTTTAACTTCAACCACCACTTTCCCTATCATTGCCTAGAGGGGGGGGGGGTTGAGGTTAAACCCTTCCTCTTCAATAAAATATTCTAAAGGAAACTAGTCACCAAATTCATGAGCGTAGCCAAGGGGTTTTGAGTAAAAAAACAAAACAAACTCCAGAGGGATTTGAGTTTTAAGGTTAAAACCGCGCTCCAGAAAGTTTTGAGTTCAAGCCCCCCCCCCCCTTTTCCCTTTTTGTCAATAAAACGAAAAACAAAGCTATAATCCCTAAATTTCATGAGCCTAGCGAAAGGGTTTTGTGGTTAACCCACCTCCTATTTAAAAAAATAAAAGCTAAACTATAGTGACCATTTGAGTCTAGCAATGATTTTTTTTATTCTGACAGTTTTTGGAAACCATTAATAATGCAAATCTACGAGGATTCAACCCATCGACTTAAAAAGAAAAGTAAAGCAAACTACAGTCATGTGAATTTCAACGCTACCCCAAATAAAACATTTCACACATTGATTTGTTGTTCTACCAGTCACTGTTCTCCAACAGCAGATTTGATATCTGACCTGCAATTTCTTAATAGAAGAGTAGCAGGATATTGCATTTATAGACAACTCCGAATAGGCATTTTGTAAAGTCTCAAATACAGGAAATAATGCTTGGCCCCGCAGCCAGCTGAGGGAACTAACAGTGCACCCTCAAACCCCATAGCTGCTCAGTCAGGGCTGTGCAATGTCGTCCCTTTAGCTCCAAAAGATCCTCTTCGGCGGAACAAATAATGAAGGGACTTCATTAGCACTACTGAGGCAAAGTTTTATTGTACACCATACTTCATTAGCACTAGTTAAGGAAGGTTTTATTCTTAACTATACTTCATTAGCACCAGTTAGGCAATGTTTTAATGTGTACTTTACTTCATTAGCACCAGTTAGGCAATGTTTTAATGTGTACTTTACTTCATTAGCACCAGTTAGGGCAATGTTTTAATGTGTACTTTACTTCATTAGCACCAGTTAGGCAATGTTTTAATGTGTACTTTACTTCATTAGCACCAGTTAGGCAATGTTTTAATGTGTACTTTACTTCATTAGCACCAGTTAGGGCAATGTTTTAATGTGTACTTTACTTCATTAGCACCAGTTAGGCAATGTTTTAATGTGTACTTTACTTCATTAGCACCAGTTAGGCAATGTTTTAATGTGTACTTTACTTCATTAGCACCAGTTAGGCAATGTTTTAATGTGTACTTTACTTCATTAGCACCAGTTAGGCAATGTTTTAATGTGTACTTTACTTCATTAGCACCAGTTAGGCAATGTTTTAATGTGTACTTTACTTCATTAGCACCAGTTAGGCAATGTTTTAATGTGTACTTTACTTCATTAGCACCAGTTAGGCAATGTTTTAATGTGTACTTTACTTCATTAGCACCAGTTAGGCAATGTTTTAATGTGTACTTTACTTCAATAATCTTCGGACTCGAAGACAAGCCTTATTATATTATTATAGATCTAGGCGAGCTTATGTTAGACAACTTTTTATCAACTATTTAGTCTGGCTTTAATTGGATACTTTATTAGCAAAAGTTTGGATATTTTATATTATATTACAATAATTTTAGAAATGATTTTGTTAAATAAATGCTCATGAATAATCTTAGTCATAAGCATGTGTATAACATTAACAATAAGGCATATAATTCTGACATCTATGATTCTAAGTAATACAACTGTATTATCACTTGCCTCGTTTAAGTTTTTTGTTGTTATATACATATATATAATAAAAATATATTTACTTACTAATTTAGATGTGGTTCTGTTTGTCAAAGCTTATTTGATTTGTTCAGACCAGACACTTGAATGGAACCAGTTGTGGAACCAGTTGTGGAAGGAAATTCCGAAGTGATACTTTGTGGAATATTTCTTTTGAAAAGTTTTGGATTTTTAAAATAAAAATCTGCTTGAAATTGTCTTTAATGGGAGACACAAACAAACGATTTTTTTTTTGTTTTGCAAATAACACCAGAAAAATTTGGAAAAAAAGTAACACTTTTTGCAAAAACTTTGCAATAAACACTTGAAAATACTAGCATATTGTCCGTCATTACAGGGAAATTAAAATTGGAAGTAAAGTCTGTAACTCAAGCATTATTGAATTTTATACACATTTGGTAAACATTTAATTATTTATAGCAATAAAATATGAATAAAGCTCTCATTCAAACAAGCTTATAATCAATGATTACGATCAACCGATGACGTCGTACAATTGTAAGGCAAAGTTATGAAAGTTTTGTAGTTGAATGTGAAGGATTTCTAACTGGACTACTTTCAATGCCAAATTACTGCTGATAGGCGTGTACTTTTTTCTTTAACTGGACTACTTTCAATGCCAAATTACTGCTGATAGGCGTGTACTTTTTTCTTTAACTGGACTACTTTCAATGCCAAATTACTGCTGATAGGCGTGTACTTTTTTCCCTGTTAAATATACGCAGAGACAAAATGTTAATGTTTTTTTTAAGTAAAAAAAAGAGTGCAATATAAAAAAAAAAAGAAAACATTACACACACACACGCGCGCACACCCTAAAAATGTAAAATGTTGACAAAAGAAAGTGATGTTTAAAACAGTGCAAGCCTTCCAGGACCTGGAGTCAGCAGAAGAGAAGCAATGCACTGAACCAGAACTTGTCTTCTGTGTCTTTTTTTTTTTTTTTGTATTAAGTCTTAATAAGTCTAAATACTGGTATTTGTTGTAATTTTAAAAATCCATATAAATAGATTTTAAAATCGAAACAAGAAAAACAGTTTTAAAAATACTTTAAAAAAAACAAAGCTAATTATAATATTGGATCAGCTAAGTAATTATATGTACAACGGACCTAGACATAATAAATCTGTGTGATTAGAAAAATTTTTACAATTTTTTTTTATGGTTTTAACTTTTTCAATGCGCTATGATCCTATCACCTGTCTGGACCAGTTGTGAAAGGGGGAGGGAAGAAGGGGTGTTTTGTTAATGCTTACACGATCGTTTTATTTTTAAATGCATTAAAGGGTTCGTCAAGGGGACTAATTCAACTTCTACCAAGTAAATTTTCTTTCCCTTGTTCAAAATACCAAACAAAATCAATTAATTACCAATAGTTATTTTTTTTATTTATTCTTGTGTTGTCAGGCAAAAGAAATAATTGTGCGAAATTTCAGCTTCATACGAGATTGGGTGTGGAAGAAATAGCGTGTACAAACTTTGTATCAGACAGACAGTGAGTTGATAGAAACATTGTTTAAAAAAAAAAGGTACATCTTGTATAGTTAAATTTTTTAGGAACTTTTCTATGTAATTAACTGTCATCCCAAGTACCAACAAAATAGTTCAAAAGTAGAACACTGCATTTATACATTTTTTGTCTGCACCTTTTTGTGTCAAAGTTCATATTATTATTCCATGTCTTGTTCAGAAATATTCAATAAATATTCATTAAACATGTTAATAAAGTTCAAAATTTAGATTGGGGGGGGGGGGGATATGCTATAGCCTAATTACAGAAAATTCAAAAACATTATTAGGAAAATGTTAATGATTTCAGCTAGGATTGGTTACGTCTGCAAATCTTTCAGTTCCTGGAACCAAACAAGACTCTACCCAAATTTTTCCCCCGCACCTTTTTCCACGTCTATTTATAAATACAGAAAAGCCCTCTCAAGGTTTGAGTCATTCTGGAACTAGATCTAGTACCTTATGACAGAACACGGAAGCTCTTTCGACATTTTAATACATTGCATTGTGGTGGCATTGTTAACGGTACCACGCTTATTTTTAAATCTTTTAGCCCACAGACTGAACCAATGGTCGTTTTAGTTGAAAATCATCATAAAAGCTCGTTTTGGGGCACGGAATACCAACCCCTAATGTGGGTAGGGCCTGAGCGTGTCCAGGAATAAACATGATATAGGCATATAATTTCCCTAAGGCTGCAAATATATTGGTCTGTAGAAATCTTGAGGCTTATAAAAGGCAATGCTGTCAGGCGCTTTAGTATTATTCCATTATTTAAGCTCGTATGTTAAAAACTAAATTAACTCTCTTATTTGGCTTAATTTGGACTTTCACATTTCCAATTGTGAAACAAATTTATAATAATTACTTTAAAAAAAAGTTTTTTAAAATCTCAAGAAAAACTGAAAACTAAACATTATAACTCACAACTGTAATACAATAGTTCGTACGGTTTAAATAGTTTTAATGTTGAAGTGACGGATTTTCTGTACAAATAAAAATTGCTTCAAAAGAGAAATCTGCAGAAATAAGATAAAGAATAAATATACCAATCAAGTTGAGTTCACTCGTTGAAGACATCGCAATAAATGGAGGTATGTCTTTAAAGTAATTCATGAGAAATTGTTGGCAATATTTTTTTTTAATAATAGTTTGAAGTTTTTTGCTATGGCAAAAGAAATACTAAAACAAACAATTCTTTTGTTCAATTAGTGAATACATTTCTCATAGCTCTGAAGTGGTAGTAATGTTTTCAATACTCATAGATCATTGCAATCTTTATGATTGATACGTCTGTTGACTTGTGACTTTAGATGGTGCTAATGGATTGGTTATGTGGTTTTATTTTGTAAAATGATTTTTTAAACATGTCTTTATTCGCTATCATGACAGTGGATTTTTTAAACTGGTACTATCATTGACATCCAGATGAGATATGTCATCCAAGATATGAGACATTGATATCCAAGATATGAGACATTGACATCCAAGATATGAGACATTGACATCAAAAGTATGAGACATTGACATCAAAAGTATTGACATCAAAAGTATTGACATCAAAAGTATGAGACATTGATATCAAAAGTATTGACATCAAAAGTATTGACATCAAAAGTATTGACATCAAAAGTATGAGACATTGACACCCAAGATATGGGACATTGACATCAAAAGTATGAGATATTGACATCAAAAGTATTGACATCAAAAGTATTGACATCAAAAGTATTGACATCAAAAGTATGAGACATTGATATCAAAAGTATTGACATCAAAAGTATTGACATCAAAAGTATTGACATCAAAAGTATGAGACATTGACACCCAAGATATGGGACATTGACATCAAAAGTATGAGATATTGACATCAAAAGTATTGACATCAAAAGTATGAGACATTGATATCAAAAGTATTGACATCAAAAGTATTGACATCAAAAGTATTGACATCAAAAGTATGAGACATTGACACCCAAGATATGAGACATTGACATCAAAAGTATGAGATATTGACATCCTAGATATGAGACATTGACATCCAAGATGAGACATTGACATACAAGATATGAGACATTGACATACAAGATATGAGACATTGACATACAAGATATGAGACATTGACATCCAAGATGAGACATTGACATACAAGATATGAGACATTGACATTCAAGATATGAGACATTGACATACATATTGAATTCTCCTATTTGAACTCGAGTCTAGACAGAAAGCGCTCCAAGCATGACATACCCTTGACAGACCAATCTTTCACTTTAAGCAGAACTATGTGTGTTTGTGTTACTACTCAGAAAGAGCTCTTCAATGTCCTCTGTGTGACAGTTCTACTGCTCACTAACTACTGCATGTCAACGCCTGCTCATCATTGCATGGAGCCATCGGATGTGGAGTTGCTAGCACTTTACAAGACATTGAGAGAAGGGAGGTTCGATTCTTCTGCTGTCACTCAGGTAATGCTACGACCATCAGTTTTATTTTTTTTAGGATATTTTATGATAAAATTTTATTATTTTGAAATCAGGGGAGGACTGAGTGTCAAAATCGGCCCTGGCATTACCATACCATCCGGCCCACAAATTGATGACCATATGATGTACATCTATTGTTATCTGACCTCTTTGCGCTGGGAGTTTTGATTAAACTATCAAAAACTGAAGGCAAGAATAAAACCGTGACTTCAGATTGGTCTAATGGAACATATTTTACTTCTACACCTAACTAGACGTACAGGCTTTAGGAAATTTCAATTGTTACAAACAATTGGACCATTGCACCCTTAATTAGTTTGAATAGAATACTAAAATGATTTTGAAACGATTTGATCTAACTCAAAGAATGAAGCATACCACTTGAAAAAGAAGCAACCGGAAAGTTCTTACAAAGCAATTCTCCTTGCTCTCACCTCCATCCTTCAAAACAGTCATCTCCTTTTATTCTTTGTTTCCCACACTTCTATTTGTAATGTCTTCTCTCTAGCCAATTCATGACAGAACCTGTTAATGCAGACTTCAGTTAGTCATTGTCATTTTTTTTACTGCCTTAAGACCCTAGTGTTTCTTGATTGAATGTTTTTGAATGTTAATTCGAATCACTTGTTAAAAGACTTAGGAAATTCATCTAACGTGGCTTGATCTCCAGAGTCAATGGTCTTATGACTGTTCCTTAGTGAACCTTATCATTACGAGATTCATCAAAGTTCTTCAATTAGTTGAACCAAACTGGCGAGGAAATCATTTTACTGCATCCGTTAGCAGAAGATTCCAGCAATGAGTCATTTGTATCTCTCAATACTTCTCCTCCTCTACACCTTTCCCTAACTGCATCAAGGTGTGATTCGTTACAGATTTTAGAGCGGAGAAATTCAGGAATCTTGCGACTCAACAACCCAATAATATTATGTAGCCTACATTTGACTGGACTCGCTCTCTTTGGTTCAATATTGATGGTAGTGGATCCATATCTTACTCCAATACTACCCTATTAAAACTGGAAATTCCTTACTAATTTATAAGTCCCGTTTTAAATTCACCCTCGTATTTCAAACTAACTTCTACAGGACTAAACAAAATATAAACCTAATGTTGTTTGTTAAAAATCGATTAGCACACATAGTGGATTGTAAATCACCAAACGCATGGTATTATGGATATTGATCTAGGTCATTCTAGGTCATTCCATTATTACGAGAGTAAGTGTTTAGTATTACACAGTAAAGTTTGTAAAGCTCATTTATGGAAGGTAACAGAATGCCAATCATATTTACAGTATTTATAGTCATCCAAAGTGGCCCATTCGGCGACCTTATGGATCATTTGAGTACCAACCCACTGGGCATTTCCCCGGTTGCCCAAATAGCCACCCCGTCCCAGTTTGAGATAATCTTTGCCATTGTTTTATTCTGCTAAAAATCCATTTGAATCTATCACTGATAAATAATTCTAAGTTAAATGCATAAACTTGACATGTTTCACCAATGTCTCCCATCCTGTTTACCAATGCCTTATATTAGGGCGCTATGTTATTATCAAACTCTTATATTAGGGCCTATGTTATTATCAAACTCTTATATTAGGACCTATGTTATTGTCAATGCCTTATATTAGGGCCTATGTTATTATCAAACTCTTATATTAGGGCCTATGTTATTATCAAACTCTTATATTAGGGCCTATGTTATTATCAAACTCTTATATTAGGGCCTATGTTATTGTCAATGCCTTATATTAGGGCCTATGTTATTATCAAACTCTTATATTAGGGCCTATGTTATTATCAAACTCTTATATTAGGGCCTATGTTATTGTCAATGCCTTATATTAGGGCCTATGTTATTGTCAAACTCTTATATTAGGGCCTATGTTATTATCAAACTCTTATATTAGGGCGCTATGTTATTATCAAACTCTTATATTAGGGCCTATGTTATTATCAAACTCTTATATTAGGGCGCTATGTTATTATCAAACTCTTATATTAGGGCGCTATGTTATTATCAAACTCTTATATTAGGGCGCTATGTTATTATCAAACTCTTATATTAGGGCCTATGTTATTATCAAACTCTTATATTAGGGCCTATGTTATTATCAAACTCTTATATTAGGGCCTATGTTATTATCAAACTCTTATATTAGGGCCTATGTTATTATCAAACTCTTACATTAGGGCCTATGTTATTATCAAACTCTCAACTTAGAAAAACAGTTCCCTTCATTTTCATCTGATTCCTTTTGTATTCTTCCAACAAAACATTGGAAAGTTAACTTAGGCCTACTCTTTGAGAACCGTTCTTGAATGTGTTCATAGTGTATACCACATTAAACGGAGATCAACATGGAAGTCTGTTTTGTCCCCAGACCATTAAAGTGCCTGAACAAAACAAACAGTCAGATATGTGGCGTATTGATTAGGGAGTTGGTGTGATCCATTCATTCACGACCTTGGGTTCCATTATCAAGCTAAATATTCACATTCTAATACAACACACACACACACAGACACAAAGTCTATTCTACTGATAACTTACAGGACTGGGCTGACTAAATGAAGTGATATTTCTCGCCCAATCCAAAGTTGATGACATAATTTGAATATATTTTGTATGTTGTTTCTTTTTATCCGTATTTATCAGCCTTTTAAGAAACATTGCGCCATTTTTATTTCTATTTTTTTCATCTTAGCTACTGTCTCACCCAGTCCTATTAGCTTGTATTATAAACAAAACAATTGTATTCTTTTAAAGGTCTCTGTGGACCCCTAATGGTCATGGGTCAGTGCGACATTAGCTCGTTCGTGTCCTTGTTTCTATGCCTCTGTCAAAATATGATAGTTATAGTATGGTCAGCAGCAATGCAGGCCCTTATCATAGATTGGTGGTATGGCGCCTGCCTTACTTTAGATCAAAGCTAGAATAGTTAACAATTTTCAACCAACATTTATTAAGTTTATATGTATATGAATATTTATAGTAAGTCAAGGCATTAGCTGAAACAAGATTTGTATTCTCAAGAGTTTATTTTCCACAACAATTTTGAGCTGATTTCTCTTTAATCTTGAGATAGTTGAACTTGTCTTCCCATGATGCATTGAGATAGTTGAACTTGTCTTCCCATGATGCATTGAGATAGTTGAACTTGTCTTCCCATGATGCATTGAGATAGTTGAACTTGTCTTCCCATGATGCATTGCTCTCCTTCCCCAGAAACTCCAAGAGAAGAGCACCACCACGCACATCATCCCCATTAACGGGAAAGCCACTTCCAAGCAGAACATGGAACTATGTCAGTGCAACACCAAAGACGAAATCAACTTTGACCCCCTGAGAGTTCCTAAAGCCATTCCTCAGTCATCGTGAGTACAACATTCGCTCATGTGTTTTGTGATTAGCTCACACTTTCGTCATACTCAATAACCACATGTCAAAACATCAAAACCACAAGTCAAAACCTCAAAACCACAAGTCAAAAAACTCAAAACCATAAGTCAAAAAACTCAAAACCATAAGTCAAAACCTCAAAACCACAAGTCAAAAAACTCAAAACCACAAGTCAAAAAACTCAAAACCACAAGTAAAAAAACTCAAAACCACAAGTCAAAAAGTCAAAACCACCAGTCAAAACTCAAAACCAAAAGTCAACAAGTATAATAAAAACTTTTTTAAAAAGTTTATATTAAGTGTAATTGTATCAATTAGTTTGGGTCAATCGTGTAATTAAATTTGTAATCGATCTAGACTAATAACAATAAATCTGTGCGATTAGAAATATTGTTTTTTTACAAGGCTTATATCATCTAACTGTCTGTCTGTCTGGTAAAAGGTGTGTACACGTTATTTCTCCCACTCCAAATCTCGGATCAAGTTGAAACCTCGCATATATTATTCATTGACATGAATCAATAAAAAAAGTAACCAATTAGACAATTAATTACTGGTAATTAATTATTTTGTTAATAGCAAGAAGGGGAACTAATAGTTCAATATTCACAGATATGGCTAAATGTGTTGGGTTTAGTCCCCTTAAATAATTGTTAACGCTTTTTCACCCTCACGCATTCTCCGATCATGCTGATACTTTAAACAATTATTAATTGTACCTAACAAAATATGAATCGATAAACAATAATATTCCTTAGTCCATTAATTATTGTTAATTAATTATTTTGCTTAAGTCATATAATGGAATTAACTTGCACCTTTTTAGTAGATATAGTTTTAAGGGCGAAGTTCTTTCCCTTTAGATAATCTTTGTTTTTTTTTAAAGGATTTTTTTTATTGTTACCAATAGTTTTTGTTTAGCGCATTGTCACGCTATTATCTCTCTCAATGCGCTATGATCTTGACCAGTAAGAAAGGGGGATGGGAGGGGAGAAATTTTACCATGTCAATTTTTAAATTGCCTTTTATTTCTAAAAAAAAGTTGTAGGCTTATGACTTGAATTCGAACTCGAGGGCTCAAGCCTCCTCGAGTCAATGCACTAACCACTGTGCCAGCGAAGTGCTTATGAAAATAGAAGGTTTCATTGCTATCTATTGTTAGTTTTAAACATTTAATCGACAACCTAACTCTCTACACAAATTATAAATAAACTATTCAAATTTATACCGCCACATCTGTCAAGTAATTATTTATTCCTTGTTCGATGTCAAACACAATAATTAGCAATAATTGACTAATTTTGTTTGAATTTTTTTTATGGATTCTTGTTTTGTCAGGTACAAGAAATAATTGTGCAAAATTTCAACTTTATCCGAGAATGGGTGTGGGAAAAATAACGTGTTCAAAAATTGTACCAGACTGAGTGAGTTGCTATAAGCTATGTAAAAAAAAAAATTGAATCATCTATTTTGAGCTGAAATTTAGCACATATAGTATGGCTCGTTGTTAGATGGTCGTGCTAATAACACAATGCCGAGGGTTCGATACCCATACGGATAATTTTTTTTATTTACGATTCATTTACAAAAAAAATATATACTTTAGTTTAAAATATAATTTGAACATAAACTAAGAAAAGTTTTTTTATACATTAATTTAATGTTTTCATATAGAGATGCGCTTCAAATGAATAGCTGAAAGTGGAATTTAACAATTGTATTTGAACTTATAGATGCTGATAGGGACAAAACATTACATCTGAACAGCTGAGAGATGAATAGATAAATAGCAACATTTTCAATTCTATAACAGGACAAGGATTGGTCATCAATGTTTAAAACAAAATAATGAGCATACCTAGATCTGAGTTGATGACTTCATAGGCAAGCCTTGTCTTGAGTTGATGACTTCATAGGCAAGCCTTATCTTGAGTTGATGACTTCATGGGCAAGCCTTGTCTTGAGTTGATGACTTCATAGGCAAGCCTTGTCTTGAGTTGATGACTTCATGGGCAAGCCTTGTCTTTAGTTGATGACTTCATAAGCAAGCCTTGTCTTGAGTTGATGACTTCATAGGCAAGTCTTGTCTTGAGTTGATGACTTCATGGGCAAGCCTTGTCTTTAGTTGATGACTTCATAAGCAAGCCTTGTCTTGAGTTGATGACTTCATAGGCAAGCCTTGTCTTGAGTTGATGACTTCATGGGCAAGCCTTGTCTTTAGTTGATGACTTCATAGGCAAGCCTTGTCTTTAGTTGATGACTTCATGGGCAAGCCTTGTCTTTAGTTGATGACTTCATAGGCAAGCCTTGTCTTTAGTTGATGACTTCATGGGCAAGCCTTGTCTTTAGTTGATGACTTCATAGGCAAGCCTTGTCCTGAGCTGATGACTTCATGGGCAAGCCTTGTCTTGAGTAGATGACTTCATAGGCAAGCCTTGTCTTGAGTTGATGACTTCATAGGCAAGCCTTGTCTTGAGTTGATGACTTCATAGGCAAGCCTTGTCTTGAGTTGATGACTTTATGGGCAAGCCTTGTCTTGAGTTGATGACTTCATAGGCAAGCCTTGTCTTGAGTTGATGACTTCATGGGCAAGCCTTGTCTTGAGTTGATGACTTCATGGGCAAGCCTTGTCTTTAGTTGATGACTTCATAGGCAAGCCTTGTCCTGAGCTGATGACTTCATGGGCAAGCCTTGTCTTGAGTAGATGACTTCATGGGCAAGCCTTGTCTTGAGTTGATGACTTCATAGGCAAGCCTTGTCTTGAGTTGATGACTTCATAGGCAAGCCTTGTCTTGAGTTGATGACTTTATGGGCAAGCCTTGTCTTGAGTTGATGACTTCATAGGCAAGCCTTGTCTTGAGTTGATGACTTCATGGGCAAGCCTTGTCTTGAGTTGATGACTTCATGGGCAAGCCTTGTCTTTAGTTGATGACTTCATAGGCAAGCCTTGTCCTGAGCTGATGACTTCATGGGCAAGCCTTGTCTTGAGTAGATGACTTCATAGGCAAGCCTTGTCTTGAGTTGATGACTTCATAGGCAAGCCTTGTCTTGAGTTGATGACTTCATAGGCAAGCCTTGTCTTGAGTTGATGACTTTATGGGCAAGCCTTGTCTTGAGTTGATGACTTCATAGGCAAGCCTTGTCTTGAGTTGATGACTTCATGGGCAAGCCTTGTCTTGAGTTGATGACTTCATGGGCAAGCCTTGTCTTGAGTTGATGACTTCATGGGCAAGCCTTGTCTTGAACGACTGGCTAGTGAAAGGGGGGAAGGACAATCCCCCCTTCCTTACACCTCCGCCAACGGTACTTACCACGCTACACCACTCCCCCCCCTTTCAATTGTGTGACAGACAAAGTGTAATAACACTTTCGAGGGAAGTCATTTAAATGCATTCGTAGAGACAATAATCTTTTCATATTCATTTGGTCCCGCTTCAACAACAACCACCCACATTCTCTCTCCCTTCCCCCGTTTATTGTCCTGTAAAGCTAATTCCCCCCCCCCCCCCGAGACAATGTATTATACAAAAAGCATAGAGCTATGGTTTAAACCTTATAGGAGCTGTCTTTTTTTAAGACCATTACGACCTTGACATTGATGTAAGACAAAAAGGAAAATGGATACCTACTGTGTCGTATTATCGGCAACATGTACAAGGAAAGTAGGACGTGGAAAACGCAACGATTTAAGCGACAGACAATATTGTTGGCCTTAGAAGTAATGTAACAGAAGAGCAGTGGCGTTAGTTGAGTCCGCTTCCTCTAGACCTGAAGATACCATGTGACAACGTTTGGCCTCATTGAAGCACCTATATATTGTCATTTTAGATTCTTTTCTAGAGAAGATTTTGTAAAAGTTTGTTGCAAACATGGTGTTGTTTCTTTTTCAATTACTATTCAACTGATTTGCTTTAACATCGACAACTTCGTATTAAAAGTTAAAAAGAAATACATCGTCGCATTAAAGTTATCGGCCTTGATACTTGGTACATCAATTAAATGTACGCAAATGTAAGTCGCAAACGATTTTAAGGGCATTCAAGAAGAAACAAAACAAAGTGCGGCCAAATTAGCGGAGTATGGTCTCTGTATTAGAAGTGCAAAAGCCCTCACTCACTTATCACTAATTCTACCACTTGCAATGGACGAAAAATACTATGACAATCTATCCTGATATCACTTAGCCTACCTAGGATCTAGGAAAACTAAGATATTTTCGTAATAGAAACTGACGTAGTTAAATCTACCAGGAACGACTTTTTTTTTTCGCAATTTCGACCCATTATATTATTTTAAAGCAGACATAGCAAAAAGTACAAGATTAAACTTCTACCGTTTTAAAACCCTATTTAAATTCTTTTGTGCGTAAATTTCTCCGTGGCGTGAAACTTGCATAGAGCTTATGAACTACTTACGAAGAAAAGTCAGGGATTGAATGTCAAATTGTTGTTCTAGAGGTTGGGACGGGAGGAAGTAAGTAAAGTGATACTAGAATTATTAGGCCAGAAGTATGCTTCCGGGGTGTGGGAGGTCGATATAAGCGGGCCGTTATAATTCAAAGAAACGTAGGCTACTATAAACTATGGGCCAAAAATATTTTTGGGGAGCGTTAAAATGGGACGGGGCTTATGTAAGTGTTGGATGCGTAGGATGAAGTAATAAAAAGGACTCCGGCGATAAAGAGCTGGAAAGCCTTAAAAAAAAAGTCAGGGATTGTACGTATGACTTTTTTCTATAACGTAGAGCCGGGATCGGGAAAACAGGTTAAAAGGGGTTCCAGAGAGAGAAAAGAGAGAGAGAGAGAGATGTATATATATATATATCGAGAAAGAGAACGAGAACGAAAGGGGTCCGTTTCATTTTGTGGGATGTTCCTGACATAATAAACAATATAAAGTCTAGGAACTGTTATGACATGATTAGGAATTAGTTATTTGTTTCGGGAATAGGGTAAAGTTTTACTTAGCGACGATGACGTAAAGTTGGTTAAAAAACAAGAACGCTCTAAGTGACGCTAAAAAGAAGACGCTTCTTGTAGAGCAGTAGAATAGATACGGATTTACGGACATAGCTGACATCGGACGATTCCCTTCTCGATTATTAAATATTTGTAAAACAACATTAACGTCTACTACATATTTTGATTGTTTCGGCCTTTCGCCGGTGTTACTGGAGTAGTTCGAGTTCCGCATTACTTCCAGTCAGACGTAGATCTACACTAGATATATTTCCAAGAATCAACACCGCGCGGAAGCCTTAACAGAACAACTCCAATGGGCGTAGCCGGTTTTGCAATGCTAGTTTAATATAGACTCTATTTTCTTAATCATGCAATGTTAATTATAAGCATATTAATGAACTGGCACAACTTTTGTTTGTTCAAGGTGTGACAAGATGAATCAACACAAGTTTCCCGCCAAGCCAGACAGCAACAGAACGTACCACGCGGAATGTAAAGATGTGCACCATGAGATGTTTGTCTACAGAAGAGGCAACTGTCACCAAAGTAAGGGTTACAGGCTTTAACCAGAGTAGAAAACGGGAATTCCCAAAAGATCTAAATATAGTAGTCTAGAAAATGCGAACGAGTTCTAGTTACATGCTATCTGGAAATATCATGAAAGTTGTGCTTAACAAAAACAATTACAATATTTCCAATAACACAAATTAATTATTGTGAGTCTAGATTCTAGATCTATTAAAAATTAAATAATATGATTGATTCAAAACAATTGATGCGATTTCACTCCATATAGGATTCGTCTTTACAAAAGGAGTAGTTTTATTAAGTGTTTTTTTATGAATTGTATTCAATTTCAAATCTCAAGTTATCATTAAAAGCATTCCTAGGTTGTTGTTTTAAACCTGAAATAAATTCAAGCAAGAAATAAATAACGTTAAAATGTGTATTACTTTGACACTACAGCGGTTACTTTAAACTAGTGATGTTTAGTTACAAAATCCTCCTCACTTGTCTTTACCATTGGCAAGATCGTACACCGTGACAGTTGGTAACTTGGTCCTTCGGGCTACGGTAACCAGATAGTCACGGATGTAGCTGAATTTTATGTAGAATTCTCACAATCCTGTCTTGTTCCGGTTTACTGTGGGACTAATGTAGAGAGGGGTAGGCAGACTAGAATCGTGATTTTAATGCTATTATAACTTTTTTTCTTCTAATATCCGTACTCATAGAGTTAGTGGCTAAAGTGGAAAATACTGTGCATGATCTATGGGTCAAAGCTAATTACATATTAGATACCGGTATGTAGAATGTTCTGTGGCTTCAATACAGATAGACAGAGTTTGATTCTTTATCGTTAATTAAGCAGTCATGTCAAACAATCTTATAACTGACACGTGAATAGGTATTAATAATTTTCTGAAGTTTTCTCTCTCTCTCTCTCTCTCTTTTATTCCAGATATCTACCAATACACTCTACAGAAAGAAAGAATTAAAGTTGGCTGCTCTTGTTTCATTAGACCAAACTTCGATTCATCCAACTAAAACAAAAAAAAAGGTGTATGTTTCATTTCTGTTTGTCTAAACGATTGACCAATAGTAAATGCATTTATTGTTAATTTATGTAGATAGTGGGACAAATGTCAATATCATTTTGTGGTCTTTTATGATTGGATTATTAGAACAACTAGTCAAAACATGATTAAGGTAATTGAATGAAAAGTAGACCTACCTATCATCAAATACCTATCATAACTCAGTCATAATGTCACTTTATGTGATAAATGCTCAGTCATAACATCAATAATCATATTTATTATATGTCGTCACTCATTTACATATAGCTCTAATTATGTGTATGTTTTAATGAATTAAAAAATTTAATGCTTTTTTTTATATATACAACCAACTGTTTTTTTTCATTAAAGTCACTAACCTAATTTACTATAATTGGGCTCCATCTTATGTCTGGTGAATTTAACTTTTGATTCCAACTCGGCAAGATTTGTAAGATATTAGACTGATGAGATTTACATGATCTGATTGAATTGAATTAAAATGGTAAAATTATCTGCCCAATAAATCCCACGGTCTGAAAGGGGTACCTTTAATAATTGAATTAAAATGGTCACATTACCTGCCCAATAAATCCCACGGTCTGAAAGTGGTAACTTTAATTTTTGGATTAAAATTGCCACATAGACTAGATCTATTCGAATGGTTTAAATGAAAATATTTTTAATACTTATTTTAGCAGCTTTTCAGATAAATTTCTGTGTTATGGTTTGTTCTTGTACCTTTTCTACCAACCTGTTGTTTTCAAAATCGTTTAACTCTAAAGTCTATGACTATTAGCAGATGATTTCGTCCATCTCTGTCTGAGTCTCGATCTTGTTCTCACTTGTAGCGTGTGTTACTTCAATGTCACACTTTGTTAACACCAACTCAATGCATGCGAGTGTTCACTTAGTTGTAGGACAGTGTTGTTTCTTCTTTTAAGTCCACAGAGTTCTTAGGTTCATTTTGGAGATGGTACAGTTGACTTAATGTTTTGTTACTTTTGACATACAGCATAAATAAATCATTTGATTAAGTCTTTTCAGATACCATCATACACTTGCGATTTGTTATTTTAGAATAAACATCATTGATTGTAAGTCTTGTTACTTTAGAGAGCCTTTCATTGACTTATGTTGTTTTTGTTAATTTTGAGATACCATCGTAGACTTATGTTTTGTTAACTTAATGTTGACAGTGTTGACTTAGTATTAATGTTTAGCAGTGGCATAGCTAGGGTGGGGGGAGGAGGGGGAGAATTTGAAAATCCCCCCCTGGCCCCCACTTGACGGGGGCCCTCAAATGAGTGTTTTTTTACATTAAAAATTAAATATTACGAAAAAATGCAGGGGCCCCCAAAGAGATCAAGCCCCCGGGCCTCCAAGCGATGGAAAATTCCTAGCTCCGTCCCTGATGTTTAGCCGACTTTTAAATTCAACAACGATAAGACGTGCATAATACTACGAGTATTGGCTCTGTAGGTTATATCTTTTAGTTAGTTTCAACTTGATCAGCCAATACTTGAAATCTTTGTCATTAATCTTTCTTTATTATTTTTAATTTTTGAATGCATGATTTTGTTATGCTTTTCACATTCCAAACTAATGTATTTATATTTGTATCATTACTATTATACGCTCTATTTTAACGTGACATAATGCACTTTACTTTGTGTTTATGAAAGGGGATTTTTTTACCCTTTTCATATCAAGGATCTGTTACGTTTTTATTATTCACGTGAAATATCTTCTATTATTACAGTTAAACCTACATGGCTGAAAAATTATAAATAGGCTAGCTTTTTATTTTTTGCGTATCCGGTTTATATAATAAAGGAAGTATTTATAAGCTAAGCTTTTTATCTGTGAAGGTATAGGATAACTTTAAAGCACATTTTAACACTGCAGAATCAAATGTCCAAGCTCGTCCGTTTATAGCACACGTAGGCAGCATTCGACTTCCATCTATGACCAAACTTATTAAAGACACATGCGCAACTAACTAGCGGTAATAAAGGAGGTTTAATACGAATATTATCTTACACGCATTGAGATATTATTGAAATCCTAGCACAATTCTTTTTTATTATTATTGAGTGAAGTTTAGCGTCCTTGACATTGCTTGGTTTATCGTGGAAAATCTCCACTAGACGTCTGCGTGAATCATCACCAGGGATTGATTTGTGATTTGTAAGTCGACTAGCTCTTGTTACTATAGTTTTATTTCAGAAAATCACGAGAAATGAATTGGAAAATGATTTGAAATAAATAATAAGTCTCATACGTTAATAAAATGTATTTATTAGAAAAACATTTTATTCCTTTATTTTTCAGTAATACGGCTCTCTGTACTATCGCTCAATATTTCAATGCGATTTTCTAAAGCGTTTAGCTTAATAGATATAAGCAGACTCTAGGAGAAAAATGTATTGTTCACTGCAGTAGCTACCGAAATAATCGATTCAACCGGAATAGATCTGCAATTTTTATATTTTCGCCTTATTTGGGCAATTTATTATAGATCCTTTACATTGTTTAAATGTATAAGTTTTTGTTTTGTTTTAAAGTTATTTTTTTTAAATGATTCTATAGTCATATTAACATTGTATGCCTGTAGGCAATGACATTGCACTACTCATTTAGTTTTTGTGAAATCAGCATCCAGTGAATCACATAAGGATCTCCAACAAAGTCACAGTTAACAAGTTCAATAAGTACGATATATATATATAGCCTTAGATTCATGCTGACAACTATAACTCTACACTAATCCTACTCAATGATAAAATCTATTTTATAGGTATATAAATATAGACAAAGTTAATAATCTAGGTGTTTTCAAGTCTTTTAATGACCAGCTTTTGATCGAATAAAACATTGATCATCGTTATCTGTCCTTTGACTCTAGACATAGGTGTGCTTTCACAGTTCGCGTAATCAAATTCTTCCACTTTTCCGGATCAACAACTGTAATTAGCAGGATATCTAGATCCAGGCCGATCCATTCTTTTATATCGTCCAGCTAGTTGTTTTTTTATAGACGATCCCATCTTTGTGCTCCCTTCTCTATACCTTGAAGGATGACTCTTTACAGGGAGTCATGTCTTAAAAATTACAAACCCAGCTCAGCTTTCGACTTTTGACAGTTTTGAGGTGTTCTTCCTTTTTGCAAGCTAGAGTGTTGACTTGTTATAGTGCAAACTTATTTGTCTTCTTTTCCTGCTATCTGATACTAGTCAAATATTTTGTTTTGTTTTATTTACGCTCATATAAAATCAGGTCATAAAATTCTAATCTAGATCTAATTGCGTCATTGGCCTGTTTGGCACAATGAAAAGGTCGGTAACCGGCCAAGTCCTCTGTATTGATATAGATTTAAATAATTGTACAAATAGCGATCTGTCTCACAAGTATTATTTGAATAGCATGAAAGTATTTAGTGTACATGTATATATAAATTAGTTCGTTGTGTGCATTCATTTGTGTCGTGCTAAGTTGAAATAAAAAGAGATATCTGTCGCGCTACTGTGATTATTGTCTATTCCAGTAAGCTGAGAAAGGCTCAATAAAATACATTAAAGAATTGTTATCAATTATGGAACTTGGAAATAAAATGACAGGACTGCATGAAATAAAACTAATATTGGTTTAACATTTTTTTGATGTTCCCTCAGATATGAAGATAATTACATGCTAGCCCAAACCACCCGCAAGGCTGAGGATAGCAGCGGGTAGGATTCAAACCTACCTAGGACCATCGTGCCCACTGAACGACAGTCCAGAGCGCATACCACGCGATCATTTAGCCATTAATTGTTTGTTTTTTAGTGGGCAGATTATCAAATTTGCAAATACAGGGATAATTACAAAGACTTTCAGCTAATAGGCCAATTAGGCTAAATATGATAGCTTTCATTTAAACCTATGGACAACACTATCACTTTAGATTGCCATCGCTAATAATTTTACAACACATAACGCCCATAGCGCCAATGCTTTTTTTTTTTTTGTTTGGTGTTTATAAAAAAAGGTTTTTGAAAAGAAATGGTAATCCCTCCATTCTTTGACTTGAATTTTTCAGACATTTTTTTTAGAAATGAAGATTATTATCTCTGAGACCAAAACCTAACACAGGATGCAAAGATTAAGGCATCGAGGACACTGGCGGATCCAGGGGGGGGGCAATAGGGGCGATCGCCCCCCCCCCCACTCGGGGGGAGGCGGACGAACTTTAGTATAGGATTCACACAATTTGTATACCAATTTATTACTTATGTTAAAAATATATACAAATTATTTATATTTCAAACTATTTTTAGATTATTTCGCCCCCCCTCTAGTATGTTGGCCGATTTGGTGGGGTCGGGAGGGGGCGATGGTATCAATCCCGCCCCCCCCCCCCCTACACTTTCGAGTGGGGGGGGGGCGGTCCGATTTAATTGTAGAAATCACAGCTTGCTAACAAAATCAATTAAATATCTATATTATTAAAACTTGTTATTGATATTTTAACCGATCTTTATGTCGTTCCCTGTTTGCCGATTGGTGGGGGGGGGGGGGGGCGAATACCTCTACTGCCCTTCCCACCTAAACCTTTGAGTGGGGGGGGCGGTCCGTTTTTATGGAGAAATCATAGTTTGTTAACAAAATTAGTTGAATTAACATATACATTTTATATTATTTCGCTCCCTTTCTGGTATCTTAGCCGATTCGGTGGGGTGAGGGGGGGGCGATTGCATGTACTGCCCTCCCCACTCTAGCCCTCTGAGTGCTGGGGGGGGGGCGGTCCTATTTTTGTGTAGAATCATAGTTTGTGAACAAAATTAGTTGAATATCTATATAATATAAACTACGTATTGATATGTGACCCATTGTATATTATGTCGTACCATACTCTAATCTCAAATTGTATCCTTAGTAAATTTAAATGAAAAAGGGTTATACCAGTTTGGAGGGGCGATACATGCAATCACATTACCCCCATCGGAAAAATCAATACTTTTTCTTTTTGTATTATAGTTAAGAAATTACAAAATTTAAAAAAAATCTGTCACTAATATAATTTATATACACTATAAATTAAATTCTGATATCGAGTCGCCCCACCCCTATTCTTTAATGCCAAATGCAATATTTAGCAGAAATTATTAAAGAAGCGAAGATTAATCATTTTCACTCTACCGCCCCTCCCATTTCCAGCCAGAGTTTATTTATTTAATTTCACATGAATTTATCATAATTATTTTAAGAAAGACTTTCCATTGGAAAAGTTATAATTCAAACGAAATTTTTCAGTATAAAAGTCATGATTGAGATGAGTTCTAAATTCAAATAATGTTGTCATAGTCGCCTTTTCCCAACCTTTACTGAATCTGATATTTTTTCTAGTTAAATAAATTTGGGACTATAACTCACAATTTACACATTTATCTTCTTAAATACTATTTATCGAATAATTTTTTTTTTCGGCGGCGATCCTCAAAGCAAAAAGCTAAATATGTGGGGTATCCTATCTTTTCAAGAAACAAATCAGTTTTATTTGCAATGTATTATGGGCCTATAAATTTATATTAGAATATTTTTCAAGTACAACATTATTCGAAAGGTCCTTTTTTAATAGTATGAATAATAAGCTTTAGGTCAGGAGAATACGTTTCTGCAGTGAAGAATGCAAGAAAACGCTTTTGGCGTAGGGGCTTCGCCCCGAAGTCCTTTGATGAAAATGAAATGTAGGTGTCAGGAGAATGCGTTTCTGCAGTGAAGAATGCAAGAAAACCTTTTTTGCGTCGGGGCTTCGCCCCGAAATCCATTGATGAATAATGAGCTGTAGATGTCAGGAGAATGCGTTTCTGCAGTGAAGAATGCAAGAAAACGCTTTTGGCGTAGGGGCTTCGCCCCGAAGTCCTTTGATGAAAATGAGCTGTAGGTGTCAGGAGAATGCGTTTCTGCAGTGAAGAATGCAAGAAAACCTTTTTTTGCATCGGGGCTTCGCCCCGAAATCCATTGATGAATAATGAGCTGTAGATGTCAGGAGAAAGCGTTTCTGCAGTGAAGAAGGCTAAAAAAAACGCTTTTGGCGTCATGGCTTCGACCCGAACTCCATTCATGAATAATGAGTTGTAGATGTCAGGAGAATGCGTTTCTGCAGTGAAGAATAAAAGAAAACGCTTTTGGCGTCGGGGCCTCGCCCCGAAGTCCATTGATGAAAATGAGCTGTAGATGTCAGGAGAATGCGTTTCTGCAGTGAAGAATGCAAGAAAACCTTTTTTGCGTCGGGGCTTCGCCCCGAATTCCATTGATGAATAATGAGGTGTACTTGTCAGGAGAATACGTTTCTACAGTGAAGAATGCAAAAAAAAACGCTTTTGGCGTCATGGCTTCGACCCGAACATTCATGAATAATGAGTTGTAGATGTCAGGAGAATGCGTTTCTGCAGTGAAGAATGAAAGAAAACGCTTTTGACGTCGGGGCTTCGCCCCGAAGTCCATTGATGAATAATGAGCTGTAGATGTCAGGAGAATGCGTTTCTGCAGTGAAGAATGCAAGAAAACGCTTTTGGCGTCGGGGCTTCGCCCCGAAGTCCATTGATGAATAATGAGGTGTACTTGTCAGGAGAATACGTTTCTACAGTGAAAAAAACAAGAAAACACTTTTGTCGTCGGGGCCTTATAGCTCTGCCCCAGTTGTTTTGTTTTTCGCCGAAGGTTGAGAAATGATATATATATATGTGTGTGTGCGCGCGCGCGCGCTGTACGCACATTTATGCATAGGGTTAGGGTTTACTGGGCGTTAGGGTTAGGGTTTGGAAAAAAATCGCCCCCCCCCCCCCACTCCAAAGTTCTGGATCCGCTAGTGATCGAGGATAAACTTAATGCAGGGTAGGCATCAATGAGGGAGCTCAAATCTAATGCAGGATGGCAAGGAATGCATATCAAGATGGGAGTCAAAAACTACACACATACACACACACATTACACACACACACACACACACACACATATATATATATATATATATATATATATATTATATATATATATATATATATAATATATATATATATATATATTATATATATATATATATATACGTCACCGAACAAAATAGCGCCGTCAAATAGGTCGATAGACGATAGTAGAGAGATAGATAGATAGATAGATAGATAGATAGATAGATAGATAGATAGATAGATAGATAGATAGATAGATAGATAGATAGATAGATAGATAGATAGATAGATTAGATAGATTAGATAGATAAGATAGATAGATATTTTTAAAGCAATATTATAGATAGATAGATAGATAGATAGATAGATAGATAGATAGATAGATAGATAGATAGATAGATAGATAGATAGATAGATAGATAGATAGATAGATAAGATAGATAAGATAGATAAGAAATTCTGCTTATTTCCACGTTCTTTTAGTCTAAATGTTTTAAAACAATCAATCCTATAAGCAATATTGAGATAAATCTATGTCTTTTGAGAGAGACAGAGAGAGACAGAGCAAGTAAAGGTAGGGGCCCTACTTTGTAAGACTTTTTAAAAACTAATCCTAATAGCATTGAAAAGAAAATGAACTATTACAAGTAATAAAACCAAATTGATATTTTCTTTTGATTTAGAGAACAAAGTACCAAGAGAAATGTACAAATGGGAACGGGAATGTGTACGAAGGACTAACTTTTTATTGTTTGGCGGGGGGGGGGGGGGGGGGGATAAGTAAAAGTGCTACTAAAATTAACGGGCCCAAAATATGAGAGCGTGTGTGTGCCAGAGGCACATTATGAAGCGGATCTTTCCAAATCAAGTCAAATGTTTGTGTGGGAGATATTACGATTAGCAAGTACAAAAACAAATGGGGGTTCCGGAGAGCGAAAAAGAGAGAGAGAGAAAGAGAGAGCCGGCCTTGAAATTTCATTGTAACAGTTAGGCTACACTACTTCACGGGCTAAGAAAGTATGTTAGGTTGATCGTTAAGACATGGCCGGTTTATTCAAATAAAATAAAAAAACGCCATAATAATCAATGGGCGTAGCCGGTGTGTTCTGCTAGTAAATAGCTAATAGCCTATAGGCCTACTCCCTGAGTAATTTGGCATTAAAACGTGTAAAGATATATAAGATAGATCCAGTGGCGTGGCAACCATTGAGCGAAGGGGTTCAATGAACCCAGGCCCATGATCAAACAGGGGCCCACAAATCCAAAATGGCACTTTAAAAAAAAATGTTAACATTTTTTGACAGTAGGAATTTAAAAGTGTCAAATTCTCATATAATTTTACTTAGGGTTCATTGTGATAATTATAAAAAACAAGGTTACAAAGACAGTTTGTGTGGAAACACAAACTGAAAATCGGCCCCCGAAGTGACCCACCCAGGTAGGTAGGTAGGTAAAAAGGCAGGTTTCAATATTATCGGAATGAAATTCTATCAAAGACAAATGACAGAGAAGAATGGAGAAAAAAAGGTTAACAGATCTTGTGTGGTGCCCTAGCTGTCCAGCAATAGTGACATATATCATTTGAATTTGTACGGAAACAAAATAAGTGATTTATTCATAATATATGAACTAAACAATGTACGTTTTAGAAAAAGTTGAATAAAGCATCCATAAATTTGAATTTTAATACGTAAACTTTGTTTAGAAATCCATAACGCATTGGACAACATGAACCTTGGATGAACTCCAAATGGTAGCAGGGGAGGAAAGCATGGACTTCCAGTAGTGCTCTGGTAAGAAACTGTTGAACATAGTGCCTCAAAGCTCCCATGGAGTTCACTGTCCCTTCAGTTGTCTCCCTTCAGCTCTTGTACACTCTTGTAATATATGCACCAGTGTTTCCTCTGCCTGCCCCATTAGTTTAAGCAGGAGAAAAAAAACCAGTATGTCATTTGTAACGAAAATAATATTGACAATGCTCCAACCGTATCTGCACTGTATGAGGGAAATGACTGAGAAACAGATAAAATGATAATTTCTGTGAAAGAACATTTGTGCATGTATGTAGACAAAATTTCCTCCTACTTTCCAAATCTACTTCACATCCCATTTGCACTTGCCAGAAATCCAGTGAAAGTCGAAAGTTAAATATGTTTAGGAGACTGAGATAGTTGAACAGTGAAACATTTCTCTTTAATGACACAAATCTGGATCAAGCGTTTGCAGTCATGTTCCCGTTTGTCTGTGTTAAACCTTCTTCTTCCAATTGCATTAATATATTTATTTCTCGAAACAGCCTGTTTCTTATCAAGTTTAAATACAGACAATTGTCACATGTGTGGAATGTGAATGTGAAATACAAATGTAAATAAATACACATCATAAAGAAATGATTTCATTGATTTGTATTTGGATGATTAGGCCTCCAACATCATACTTTTAAACAAAAATAATTTATTACTGCGGTAAGATCAGGGTGTCACCCCCCCCCCTCCCAGCGTTTCACTTATTCTTGCCAATAAAGAACGATCGTTGTTTGCGCAAGAATACAGTTCGTTGATTGCTGTTACACAGTTCGTTGATTGCTGTTACACAGTTCGTTGATTGCTGTTACACAGTTCGTTGATTGCTGTTACACAGTTCGTTGATTGCTGTTACACAGTTCGTTGATTGCTGTTACACAGTTCGTTGATTGCTGTTACACAGCGTTAAATGAGTATCTATTCTAATTAAATTTTTGTTTGACTGACATTTTATCGTTAATTATTAGGCATACATATATTAACATCAAAGATTTTGAAATTAGAAACAAATTAAACATCAACTGAACATGCTTTCATAATTAAACTTTAAACAGCTCTTTATGGAAACTTTTGAACATTATAGTGGAAGTTTCCTGAGGACGACTAATGAAAAAAAAAACGCAACTCCATGAAAAGTATATTGATCAATACAAACACTTGAAAATAAATATTTTTTTATCTTAACATTTAAAAGTTTACAATAACTTTAGAAGATAAAAACTTAAATTTCCTTTTTAGGATTTCAATTTTGAAAACTCAATCTATTTTTCGACATCGTTTTCAATGAACAGACTTTTGGCTTGATTTGAAATTCGTTTTTCAAAAGTTATTAATAGTTTTAATTAACTTTAGTTTTGAAAAGCTTCTTTTCACATGACGCCACGTGGGCATACAACGTAGACATGCATTTGTCCAGAAACAGTTAAAGGCTTAAATCTAAGGCTGGTAGTGATTCGTTGACGTCCTTCAAAACTTGGCTGCATTCTAGTTTAGGTATTTCTGTTCACATATCTTGTCGTCTGGCCCAGTATAAGAGATATTGATGCACTCAGTATTCACCTCTTGTTCTCTATTTGAATAGTGAATCCGGCATCTTAAGATTTACTTTCCTGATATTTTCATAGTGTTAAAACTTATTTTTCTGTTGCAATCACACGCTAGTTTGATTTGACATAAGTTATCTCAATAACATTTTGAGCTAACTTTTCTCATATTTCGTAGAGTAAATGAAGTGCTCGAGCTTAGCCACCACTTTGTCAATAATTAACATTTTAATTTGAAGGTACTCTTGTGTTTTGTTGACTTTTTCCCCAGTACATCTGCCAACAAGAAAGTCAAACAATGTAAGGTATGCATGTATTCACAGACAGCTGGCAGTTATCTTTGCGCTGCTCCTCTACTGTTTGTATTTTCAGAGCAATGACAAAGATTTTCGCCGTCACACTTTCATCAAATCTTTTATGAGTCTAACAGCAACACGATGAGCACTCCATCCAGTTGTTCCTAGGACACTCTATCATTAATTAAAATATCCCATCGATTGGTAAAAGCGGTAAAGAAATAATTTTTTTTTCTAGAAAACCGAGAAAATGTATGTAAGAAGTATTTTCTGATTTAGAATTTTGACCACATAACTGAAGTTAAAGGTGTACACATTCTTTCAAGTTTCTTTTCTTCATTAATATTGCCATTAATACCTTTAGGAATCCTTGACATTGTAGCTGCATGTCCCAGAGTTCATTATATCAATCTCGTTCCAGGCGTTTTAAATTATCAGAACTGATACCATCAGCTTTTGGTCCACTTAAAGAGGAATATCCTACAACATTTCTGTCATTTCAACATTACTATTGCTACTGTTAATATATCTTACAACTTCAGAGATCCATGTTAGGTGTGGTATAATACAAGATAAAACATAAACTCTCTGAGTTTTGGTACACGCTTGGAAAGTAACTTTTTTTTTTTGCTTCGCTGCCTTGCAATCGAATAAGTTATTATTTCAGCACTGGGTCATATTTGGATAACATTTCCACAATCCCTAGAAAAAAATTCCATTATTTAATGAAAAGTCTTCATCAATTCGCCACTATATACCAAATATTGATTTGCTAGAAACCATGCGATAGTAAGCAATCTATAAGTGCAAGATGTTCCTCTGTTTTCCAATCTCTACCTTCCAAATTTCTGATAAAATGCCTGATAAATGTTCTTCAGTCTTCTAGCGAGTTTCTCATGGTGGACATGCCCACTGTTTATCAAACAAGAAAATCTTGCTATTGATTTTTCCCCATTAGAATACGTTTATTCAACAATTCTTATGCTTTATGATCTTGCTTCTATCACATTTTTAAGTTGGTACTTTTTTCTGTTGGAAAAGTGCATTTTTTCAACTCGCCCTATCGGGTGTCACCCGGTGCGGACCGCACCCCCCGCACCCCCTTAATAGCACCATGCATATCGTTCACGAGATAATATGAAAAACTATTTATTGATTGTTGTTTTAAATTATGTCCAACTTATATGCATACTATATAGATTTTTTTCTCTTGAAAAAAAAATAGTAAATATTTTTTGTTGTAAATATAGTACATAGTATAATAGAACTTACATAACTTAACAATACAAAATGTAAAAATAATATTTTTTTTACAAAAAATCTACAACCGTTTGCATAAATGTCTTAATAATAAAGTATATAGCAATCTCCCCTAATAAAGAGCCTCAAATGTTTGTTACTATTTATAGTGAATAGTTGTAAAAGTGGTGTATTTTTATGAAAAAACTGCTTGCATAAGTGATTTAAAAAATTAGATTTTTCGCTTTCAGAAAACAAAATAGTAGCCGTTGCATCAGAACTTTAAATGGTCTAAAATATTATGATGTCGGATTTTCACTATCTTTTCTAGTTTACGAGATTTAAACGGGACGGACGGACAGGCATTCCACACAAAACTAATAGCGTCATTTCCCCTTTCGGGGGCCGCTTAAAAACATATCGCCGCAAAACGAGGTCTAAACATGTTGATTATTGTAGTTGTTATCTCATCTCTACCTGTGGTCCCTTATGGGGCATAGGCTACCAACCAGCTTCCTCCAGGTATCTCGGTTCTGGGCGAGTCTTTCCAACTGTCCCTACTTCTTGCCAATCTGCTCAGCATCTGCTTCCAAATCGCGGCGCCAGGGATTCATGGGCCGTCTCCTCTTCCTCTTTCCTTGGGTGTTCCAGGTAGGGCTTGCCTTGTTATGTTGGATGCAGGCTTGCGAAGGGTGTGACCTATCCATCTCCAGCGTCTCTGAAGGATATCTACTTCAATGAGCTGCTTCTTTGTTCTTTGCCACAGTTCCTCATTCGAGATCTTTCTGGCCAACGGATCATAAGTATCCTCCTCAGGCAGATATTGATGAATACCTGGATTTCTTTCATGGTGGTGGTGGTTCTCCAGGTTCTGCTCCATAAAGTAGTATCGGCTTAACAATAGTGAGCAGGTCAGGCAGGCGCGAGTGGGAGGACCTATTCTCTTCTGCTCAACATTAAAATTTACCAACAGTAGGCAGATGTGCGCTACTGGGTGGGCTCAATCTGTGCACCTCGGTATGGTGACCAAGGGGCTAGAGTCACCTAAGTAACCAGACAACTAACTATACTAACTTAACTAAATGAAAACAAGATAACAAACTTTAGTTTACGATAAATAAAACAAAAAGAAACTTTATTTACATACAAAAATAAATCAATAATAAAATATAATATATACACTAACTTGACTAATCACTACTACTGAACCCATCAACTAACTAAAACCCTCTAAATCTACACCACTACAAACACTAACAAACTAACCAAACCAACTATCTAACTAAATCACTACACCTACTACCCTAGACCTAGATCGACAAACAAACTACAATAAACTAGTCTAGATCTACAATATCCTTATACTACAACCAACCCATAACTACAACCAAAACAAGGACACCTTGACCTTAGTACCTTACTATTAGTATTCACTAAGAACAGAAACAGACTATAACTGTGTGACTAAACCACTAATAAGGCAACACTACAGAAACAAAATAACACTAGCTTCCCTAGAATTAGATCTAGAATAGATCTACAGAAACAATAACAAAACTATCAATAGCAGAAACAAAATAACACTAGATTCCCTAGAATTAGTCTACAACAGCAGTTATAAGCAGCAGCTATTTCAGCAGAGTAATTGCAGCAGCTAAAAGCAGTGTAATTGTAGCAGCTAAAAGCAGCAATAATAGCCTGCAAAACATAAATGCAAAACTATATTAAATTCTATTAGGACTGATGGACGCCGCCATCTTCAATACAGCATGTTGCCAACTATTATGACAAATAGTCCAAGTAGAAAATAAAATAACTACCATACACATAGTGTGACATAGATCTGGTAAAAAAAAAATAGTTACAAACTTACAGGCCGTCCCAGGTACAGGAATAAAAATATAATTAGACGACAGACAACAAAGATCTTCAGCTGTCACACAGACAGATATGGTACTGACCACTGGTCAAATGTATACTCAACTGTTTTAAGACAGCATGTAGTACATCACTTTTATACTATCCCGCACTAACCTATATAAATGTGCGGAAGTACAACTATAAAATCTGACACTAACCTATAAAAATAAAATATATAAAAATAGATCTAACCTATACAACAAAAATACATATAAAACTAGCTCTGGGAGCGCAAGCTCACATTAAAGAGCCTGATCTTGGTGGTGGTGTTTATTTCCCTAGATCCCCAGCTGTTCTTCAGCTGATGGGAAGCTGCTCGAGTTTACCAATGCGGGTTCTGACATCTTCATCTGTTCCTCCATGTTGGTCTAGGATACTGCCGAGATATGTGAAGCTTTCCACCTCTTCCAGCGCCCCACCTTGAAGTGTAATGGGTGTATTGTTGGATGCCTTTATCTTTAACACCTTGCTCTTCCCTCTGTTTATGGTAAGACCCATTCTAGCTGAATTGTCAGTAACAAAGCTTATCTTTTCCTGCATCTGCTGTTGTGTGTGAGAAATGAGAGCCAAGTCATTTGCAAAGTTGAGGTCGTCTAGCTGTTTCCACAGTGTCCATTGTATACCGCTCCGCTTCTGGTCTGTTGCTGTCTTCATGACCCAATCTATGGCTAGTAGAAACAAGAAGGAAGAGAGTAAACAGCCTTTCTAACTCCTGTTTGGACAAATGGGTCTGTCAGTTGTCTGTCATGCACTATCCTGCAATTCATCCCCTCATATGACTTCTTGATTGTCAGGGTTATGTTAAGGCCTTAGCTCGTTTGCCCGGGCCCCTGACATTTAACCAGGCACCTTCGTGCTTACAATAAATAAATGACTCACTGGTAACAATGTAAATATTTAATGATATAAATATAAGTATGATGACAAACTAATGGAGTAATGACATTGAACATTTTAAGACTGTGAATTTATTAATTAAATAATAATTCTACCCCTTGCTGTCCCACAACGTACACATTAATGTTCGAAAACACAACACACTCTGACACTGCTGTCTTTAGTCACCAGCGTAGACTTCCAATCCCAAGCTAACTCCCTGTAAAGACAAAGTAAAGACAAACTAGAAAGGTCTAGTAGACTATCACTATGGCATCGAAACAACTGCGAAACGCAGTTATGCCTTAGATACTCACCCTAAACAGGGGAACACAGAAAAATCTCAACAAACGTTACACCAGCAGAACAAAAACACTCCATTAACTTACAAGCAAGGCAACAAAAAGAAAGTGCGTTCAAAAATAGTGCACTTAATACACATTGGTGCTAGAATGCCATAATCTACGCACCGACATTCCCCCTCTCCCCCCAAACTGGTTCTTACAAAGTATGGACCAGTTTCCGTACCTCAAACTGAAAGAAAAGTAAGAAGATATCATTGCAGCTACAAGGTAAGCACATCCATCTAGGAAAATTCATCCGCATTAACATCACTCTTCCAAACATAACAACTTAGAAGAAAAATTACCAATAACACTTTTTACCAAAGTATCCACATTACACTATGAACCATTCACAAAATCACAATCTACCAAACAATCAAATTTAAAATGCATAATCAGCAAATTAATGTCAATAATACTAAATGCAACATAATATCATGTAACATAAAGTGCAAACATTTTCAAACAACAATGTATACATTGGAACCATAAAATGCATAAGACATGTATAAAAACAATACATAAGTATGTAGCTCATGTAGCTGCGTATTTGAAAGTCTATAGCAATCTTGAACACAGATCAGCAAGCAGATTGTCCTCCCCTTTGACATGAACAACATCAAAGGAATAATCCTGCAACATCAGCGCCCATCTTGTAATACGTGCATTGGTAAAGTTAGTGCTTCCAAGGTAAGATAAAGCCTTGTGGTCAGTCTGGAGATGAAATTTTTTTCCGGCCAGATACCTGTCCAATTTTTTTATTGCATATACAATGGCCAATCCTTCCCGTTCAATGATAGAATACTTCTGCTCCCGAGGCAACAACTTACGGCTCACAAATTTTATAGGATGCAACATACCATTCACACACTGGCTAAGAATGCCAGAGATCCCTTTGTCTGAGGCATCAGTCTGGAGATAAAACGGTAGAGAAAAATCAGGCAATCGAAGAATAGGATACTTACACAGACAGGCCTGCACTCTCTTCAATGCCTTCGCACACTCACAGCTCCAGTCTACTCTCGTGGATTTTAAACGACGTAAGAATGCCTTAAAAGGAAAAACTAAATCCACGTATCTACCAATAAACTTTTACTCCCATAACTAACAGATATGGTTCCGATACTTTAAATAACAAAGTATATACTCAACTTACTTTAAGTATATATAAAGATATAAGTGGAATGGAAAAAAAATTTCGTCTAGAATATTGATTACATCAACATCTAAATATACCAACACCATTCATCCATAGGTCTCGATATTTAAACAACCCAATATGGATTTACCAGAGTACCCTAGTTATCATCACGTTATCCCCGCGTGCTTATAAGATGAGGGACAACCACAATATTCCTACCTCCAAATTTGGACTTGTCCAAATATTTAACTGCTCTCGCAACGTCTGCTAGGTTCCTGAGCCTAACATGACCTACACCCATTGATTTCCCATTCGCCATCAAAACCTCCACAAATCCCACCAAACCAACATCTCTAAACCTATCCTTTAACTTCTGCCAGTTATTATTATATGGTAAATTTCTAACTGTCACTGTGTAACGATCCGGAGTCAGCTTATAGTCACGACGACTCTTGGACTCGCGACGGCCCTCTAGTCATCTATCACTTGGCCTCTGCTCATGTGCTCTGACCACAGTATTACAATCGTCTTCCCTATCAGTTGAATTAATCGGGTAAGTGTTTGGAACCCTATCCCCACAACTGAAGCAAGCGATCTCCATCCTTTTGCCCCCAGGACTCCGATTCATCACAGGCTCACTACACGCTGCCGCAACATACACTTTGTCTTCCTTAGCAAGCGACACGCCCGCACTAGCAACCTTAAAACCTTCAATAACATCAATCATATCATCAACGGTGCCTTTCTTACTTATTATAAGTTGCTTGTACACATCACCGGACACATTCTCAAGTATTCTATCTTTCACCAGCAACTCTTTCACTTCTTCCACAGTCTTGCCTACTTCAGCCATTTTCAACCAATTGTCCAACGCATTTCGCAGCTCTGTGACTGTGACAAGTCAAAAACTCGCTGTCAGAGTCACTCAAATTTATCACAGCATTAATTATTATTTTTCATTATTTATTTATTTTATTTTAATTATTTCTCCATCCTACCCCTGAATTATTCACCCGCCACACCTTTTCCTCTCTACCAGGCTAGACTTAGTCCACCACCTTGGAGAAAATTAGGCCAGTCCTTTCATTTATCTTCCCTTGACCGGGGCAAAGATACGCTCAGACTCTTTGATCTCATCGGCAGGATGTCTGACGCCGCAATTGACTCCCCCCCCCCTTCTTGGGTGGAAGGTAGGTCACTCTTTCCCCCCCCCACGTCTCTCTTTGATCTAAGAGATTACACGGGTCAACGCACCGCGTGATACTCCAAGGTGCGGCTCAAGTCTACTTCACCCACGTGTAAGATAATGCTAAGCCTAGGACATTTCCGGTGTCCGCCCACACTTTTCAGGCATATATATATAGTAAACCAACTCAAATCACCCTCTCTTTCTCATTCGAGCTGAGCTATCGAGTCTGGACTATATCACTTATTCTTTCTCCTAGAGGAATACCTGGTGGTAAGCCGAACTTAATCACAAGTTCCATCTTAATTACTTTTGTATATTTCCATTGGATTTTATCATGTGGATTTTGCTTAGTTCATTTATATTTAATTAGTGCATTGTGTATTTCTCACTGGCGTAAGTAGAAAACATAAACATGTGCTATGTATGTATTTTAGTATTGCATTAATCTATTAATGCTATGTTGCTCAATTGATCATTGATGCAACCATGTATATACTTGTACATCTTATTTTATTTTCTTTATCTCGGCTGACAACCGTGATAATTTTACTAGCGCACTGATACTGCGTTTAGAGAAGATATTGAATTATCTCCCCTTTACTCATTTTACTCTAATGAGAGTTGCGCCGCTTGAACGGACACACCATTCAAGCGCGCTCCATTGTTCTCGACCCACGGTCATATGTAAACAATCATCTGGGTCGCTGACCACCGCCCAATTCAACCCCCCCCCCCTTTTTCTTTCTCTATCCACCTGTGTTGTTTATTTGAGATTATTATTTCCCCTTCTATGTACATTTTTATATTATTACTTTCCCTTTTATGTACATTTTATATTGCTACTATCCGCCATCTATTATTCCAAATCCCATTTGTCATCATTTCCCCTTTGTGCTCTAAAGCAATTTTACCAATCTGACGAATGCACCTCAGTCGAGGGCATCGATAAGATGCATAAGAGACATGTCCTAACTTGTCTTTATTTATCCGCAGCCTCCCTCAGGTGTCTGCCTATTTGCCTACTGGCCTATCTAGGTGCTTAGTGCTAATCAGCGCTGCACTTGCCTAGTTGCTACCAAGAATCGCCTATTGCCTACTTACCTGCCTATTTATTCATTGGATCAACGATCTATTTACCTGCATCTGTGCTTAGTGCTATTCAGCACTGCACTTGCCTACTGAGATCTACTCAACTCCACCATTTGGCGCTATCGGCATTGCCCGCCTATTCGACAGCCCACCTGTCAAGCTATTAGGTGCGACGTCCCTATGGACTCAGGTCTGTGCGAGACGTCATAGCTACGCCAACCCTCTGCAACTCACTGGACATATCCTGTCAACTACGCTGCCCACGGCAGATCAGCTCTGCCCGCAGTAACCTTGTGCCCACGGTAGCCGGCCACCCGCCCTACTGTGCCCACTACAGATATTAGATTTTGGGGATTGAGACTCCACAAGAACTATATCACCGGCGTCCCTCTATCCGCTAGAGCGCCACCTCCAGCTGCAGAACCTCAAGCCAGGACACAGCCAGCTGCGACATCAACAGGACAACCAGCTAAGTCAGAGGACAAAGTGACATGCTCTCTTATTAAGTGCTAGAGTGATGATCAAAATACCTTACTAATTAGAGATAGATGCAAACCCTCCCCCTTTTTATTCTTATATGTATATTTATGTAAATAAATATTCTTCATTTTTAACTTTTGTATCTATCTTTCATTGCTTTGTCTCGTTGCGTGTCTGCTCCCGATTCATATGCTGATAAGTGGGGGTGTGATAGCTTTAAAAATAATCATCCCCTAGACATAAAACGTGCCAAACACACGTCACATTTCCCCACCTGTCACATTTGGCGAGCCCGTCCGGGATTTAACCCATTAGTACAGCAGGCACGAGCAGGCAACAATAACTAAATTCCATATCAATATTTTTTCTTAAAATATTTATAAGTATCATCACTTCGCATTATCAAGAGTGTCACTTCTGTCATATTTTATTTATTACTATTATTGCATTTCATGTGTAACATTTTTTGCAGGAACTTTGTGATTAACTTAGGCAGACACCGCATTCCTTCTGCACTTTTTCCTGTAACTCATGAGCAATTGCTCTCCAGTGGCCCTTTCCTCTATTCCATTTCATACTTTTTCTAATCCGTCCTCTATTATCATGGACTCAACAGAATTAGATTCTGAAGTTGAGGAGATTATGATACTCCTTGGATTTAAAGACCCCGAGGTGGAAGACATCGTACGCTGGTTGATTGACAATGAAAGAAAATCCAAGCAAGAAATGGAAGAATTGGACAAAGCCCATGAACAGGAAACACCAGAAATCAGACAGAGCTATAGGCCGCAGAGTTTGGAGCTGAACACCACACCGACAAGACTAGACCAGGAAACAGAAAAGAGCGAAACCACAACTCATGTCCAAATTGAGTACACTGCCCAAACGGACTCAGAAGTTGCTGCTAAGGATGAAACTTTCATACCTGATATTCCTCCTCTCGACAATTCCAAATTGTCTATCCAGCCCAACCCTCCTGCTCAGTCCAATAGTCCCGCAAACTGCGATGCACCAATCCAGCCCATGCCCTCAAGCAAACCCCAACCTAGAAAGGCACCAATCCAACAACCAGCCTTGCACAAAAACTGCAACTACCCAGCACGTAAGCCTCGTCATAACCAGAACAACCAAGCCCACCGTGACTGCAACAACAGCACGCGTGGCAGCAAAACTAACCGTGCCTACCGTGACTGCAATGACAGCATGCGTAGCCACAAACCTAGCCGCCAAAAGCAGCAGGCCTCACAGCGCATTTCAGTAAAGACCGCGGTCCCCAAACCCTCTGTGTCTAATCAGCAAACACGCACTGATAGAACAGCGGGCGACCCATACGTCATATCAACACTGACTGTGGCCCCTGAACACACTGCCCTTGGCCCTACGAAAACGGAAGTCCTACCGGCACTTCCTCACCCTGTCTCATCTTCCCCCGGGATAGAGACCATTCTGGTTAACGGGCGGTACGTCCGGTCCCTATTTGACACAGGCTGTGCGGTAAGCTCAGTTATCTGCAAAGCACTGGTTGATCCAGCTGACCTCACAGATAGAACTGTGACGATTCAGTCCCTTGACCGTGAGATTCCTCCAAAGGTTCTTCCTATTGCTAGGGTACACGTGGAGTGCAGGTACGTACATGGCACCATTGACGCCGCCGTCATGGACACGCCAGTGTACGACTTCATCCTAGGCTCCAAATATGTCCCTCTTGGAGTAGTCAATAAACCTTACTTCTCTCTGCCCGTCGGTAGATCGACGAAGCAGAAACGTGGCAGCAACCAGCCGGTTGGAAGCCCTGGTCGCCACACTCACCCGCCCGGTCCCGACTCATCAGCGAAGCTCAAACCACTCCGCCCTGGCATTGACTCTGCTAGGAAGTCACGAGTTAAGTCGTATACCCGCACTCGTGAGGGTCTACTTGACCCAGGCTACTCAGCCAAAATCACGCATTCTTCTCTTGACATTGGCAGTGTCAGGATGCCACGCGGTAAGTTTAACCCTTGCTCTCGTGGACTCACTCCCCTCCATGGCTCATCAGCCACCATTCCGACTCAACCTCTCCCTGGCATTGATAGTGTCAGGAAGTCACGAGGTAAGCCGAACCCTCGCGCTCGTGAAATCTCTTCTCACCCTGGCTCCTCAGCCACCATTCCGAATCAACCTCCCCCTGGCATTGATAGTGTCAGAAAGTCACGAGGTAAGCCGAACCCTCGCGCTCGTGAAGACTCTTCTCACCCTGGCTCCTCAGCCACCATTCAATATCAACCTTCCCCTGGCATTAACCGTGCTAGGAAGCCACGATGTAAGCCAGATTATCGCACTCGTGGGGACGTTCTTCGGCAGAACTCCACATTCTTTATCAGGCCACTCTTCCCTGACATTGATCGTGTCAGACGAAACCGAGGTAAGCTGACCACTTACTCTCGTGAAGAAGCGCCTTACAGCGGCTTCGGAGGTAAGCCCCAACGAGCACACGTGCCTTGGGCACCCCGCCTAAGCCCCAATCACACTCCCCAATCCGCCCCAGGAAGGAATTATTACTCACCCAATCGCCCAATCTACTCACCCAACCAACCCCAAATGTTTCACCCAGGTGACGACATAATCCGGGACGGAAAGTAGACCACGGACAGACTTGGACTTGGACAGACTCTCCTCCTGGCATGGCTATCCCTTTATTTTTCCAGATTTTTTTTTCTAATGCTGTGATAACAACTGATCTTAAAGTTAGAGTGACATCAGTCTGCTCGCACTTTATGGATCTTTCTGCGATAGATCCATCTTGGCGGCGGCGTATGTGACAAGTCAAAAACTCGCTGTCAGAGTCACTCAAATTTATCACAGCATTAATTATTATTTTTCATTATTTATTTATTTTATTTTAATTATTTCTCCATCCTACCCCTGAATTATTCACCCGCCACACCTTTTCCTCTCTACCAGGCTAGACTTAGTCCACCACCTTGGAGAAAATTAGGCCAGTCCTTTCATTTATCTTCCCTTGACCGGGGCAAAGATACGCTCAGACTCTTTGATCTCATCGGCAGGATGTCTGACGCCGCAATTGACTCCCCCCCCCCTTCTTGGGTGGAAGGTAGGTCACTCTTTCCCCCCCCCCACGTCTCTCTTTGATCTAAGAGATTACACGGGTCAACGCACCGCGTGATACTCCAAGGTGCGGCTCAAGTCTACTTCACCCACGTGTAAGATAATGCTAAGCCTAGGACATTTCCGGTGTCCGCCCACACTTTTCAGGCATATATATATAGTAAACCAACTCAAATCACCCTCTCTTTCTCATTCGAGCTGAGCTATCGAGTCTGGACTATATCACTTATTCTTTCTCCTAGAGGAATACCTGGTGGTAAGCCGAACTTAATCACAAGTTCCATCTTAATTACTTTTGTATATTTCCATTGGATTTTATCATGTGGATTTTGCTTAGTTCATTTATATTTAATTAGTGCATTGTGTATTTCTCACTGGCGTAAGTAGAAAACATAAACATGTGCTATGTATGTATTTTAGTATTGCATTAATCTATTAATGCTATGTTGCTCAATTGATCATTGATGCAACCATGTATATACTTGTACATCTTATTTTATTTTCTTTATCTCGGCTGACAACCGTGATAATTTTACTAGCGCACTGATACTGCGTTTAGAGAAGATATTGAATTATCTCCCCTTTACTCATTTTACTCTAATGAGAGTTGCGCCGCTTGAACGGACACACCATTCAAGCGCGCTCCATTGTTCTCGACCCACGGTCATATGTAAACAATCATCTGGGTCGCTGACCACCGCCCAATTCAACCCCCCCCCCTTTTTTCTTTCTCTATCCACCTGTGTTGTTTATTTGAGATTATTATTTCCCCTTCTATGTACATTTTTATATTATTACTTTCCCTTTTATGTACATTTTATATTGCTACTATCCGCCATCTATTATTCCAAATCCCATTTGTCATCATTTCCCCTTTGTGCTCTAAAGCAATTTTACCAATCTGACGAATGCACCTCAGTCGAGGGCATCGATAAGATGCATAAGAGACATGTCCTAACTTGTCTTTATTTATCCGCAGCCTCCCTCAGGTGTCTGCCTATTTGCCTACTGGCCTATCTAGGTGCTTAGTGCTAATCAGCGCTGCACTTGCCTAGTTGCTACCAAGAATCGCCTATTGCCTACTTACCTGCCTATTTATTCATTGGATCAACGATCTATTTACCTGCATCTGTGCTTAGTGCTATTCAGCACTGCACTTGCCTACTGAGATCTACTCAACTCCACCATTTGGCGCTATCGGCATTGCCCGCCTATTCGACAGCCCACCTGTCAAGCTATTAGGTGCGACGTCCCTATGGACTCAGGTCTGTGCGAGACGTCATAGCTACGCCAACCCTCTGCAACTCACTGGACATATCCTGTCAACTACGCTGCCCACGGCAGATCAGCTCTGCCCGCAGTAACCTTGTGCCCACGGTAGCCGGCCACCCGCCCTACTGTGCCCACTACAGATATTAGATTTTGGGGATTGAGACTCCACAAGAACTATATCACCGGCGTCCCTCTATCCGCTAGAGCGCCACCTCCAGCTGCAGAACCTCAAGCCAGGACACAGCCAGCTGCGACATCAACAGGACAACCAGCTAAGTCAGAGGACAAAGTGACATGCTCTCTTATTAAGTGCTAGAGTGATGATCAAAATACCTTACTAATTAGAGATAGATGCAAACCCTCCCCCTTTTTATTCTTATATGTATATTTATGTAAATAAATATTCTTCATTTTTAACTTTTGTATCTATCTTTCATTGCTTTGTCTCGTTGCGTGTCTGCTCCCGATTCATATGCTGATAAGTGGGGGTGTGATAGCTTTAAAAATAATCATCCCCTAGACATAAAACGTGCCAAACACACGTCACATTTCCCCACCTGTCACAGTGACAAAACCCCTAAAATCATTCTGTCGTGGTTTTACCCGGTGGAACCTCTTGCGGCAGGTTTCCGCGTTTATATCCGCATGTCGGAGTAATACGGTCCTCACTTCCTCATAATTTTCATTCAAAAACAGACTGTCACGCAGCATACAGTTTCTTAGAAAGGTAGTTAGTTTATAGGACAGGAGCAATGACCATTCCTTTCTATCGATCTTGCATCTTGTTGCGACGGCCTCAAAGTGTGTTAAATATGCCATCAGGTCATCGTCTTCCTTCATTCCCTGGAAGCTCTTGTCAAGTTTATCTAAAACATTTCTAGGCCGCACCTCTGCCTGTGTTGCCGTCCCAGCCGCTGTTGCTGACTTTTCCTTCATTCTTTCTAGTTCCATCTCCTCTTTCCTCTTGAGTTCCTCCCTGGCATCTCTTTCTTTCCACCTCTCGTGTTCCTCACGCTTGGCCTTCTCCTCACGTTCAAATCTGGCCTTCTCCTCTGCCTTCAATCTTTCCTCTCTCTCAAATCTAGCCTTTTCTCGTTCAAAATCCTCTTTCTTGGCTTTTTCATAATCTTCTTTCTGCTCAGCCACATACCTCTCTAACCTTTCACCTTCGTACCCCAGAGAACGACCATCACTTATAAACTGGGCAGTAATTGTCAACCTAGTTTCCATGGTAAATACAATGTACACTACTTGGCTGTATTATATTTAAATTATATACAATATGGGAACCAAAAAAATTCTACTAATTGTACAAGAGATCAACTAAAGCCTAGAGCCTGCGGTTAAATGGCAAAGAAAGAAACCTATCTGTGCAGTATCCCACGTCGGAGGAAAGTGCCTCACTCAGGCCACAGCGTCGAAATATAGTTGCCACAGGACCATCCAACACAATACTAGTAGCCTCAGACTTCAGTAGTTACCAACAGCCACTTTACACTCACGTTCGCTTGTTGCCGGGAGCGAGAAGACACTCGTTCGAAGGTGAAGCACAATATAGAAAACAAGAAAATACAAATGTGTTTCAATCTTGCAATACAATAGTTATATAGTATATAGTACAGTATAGTTATAGTGTTATATCACTTATATCACAAAGGATGTATTTATTGTATTTATCTGCTACTTTCGATATACATCGTTGCCAATGGTACACAATTCAATATTAGTACAGTAGATTGTGATGCAATACTATGTAAACAATTATTAGATTGTAGACACTGCTGCTACATAATCAAGTAACTAAAACTTATATAATGATTGAAATTATAGTTCTGTGACTGGTAGTCACAGCCGGACTCGAGCCCCCAACTGTCAGGGTTATGTTAAGGCCTTAGCTCGTTTGCCCGGGCCCCTGACATTTAACCAGGCACCTTCGTGCTTACAATAAATAAATGACTCACTGGTAACAATGTAAATATTTAATGATATAAATATAAGTATGATGACAAACTAATGGAGTAATGACATTGAACATTTTAAGACTGTGAATTTATTAATTAAATAATAATTCTACCCCTTGCTGTCCCACAACGTACACATTAATGTTCGAAAACACAACACACTCTGACACTGCTGTCTTTAGTCACCAGCGTAGACTTCCAATCCCAAGCTAACTCCCTGTAAAGACAAAGTAAAGACAAACTAGAAAGGTCTAGTAGACTATCACTATGGCATCGAAACAACTGCGAAACGCAGTTATGCCTTAGATACTCACCCTAAACAGGGGAACACAGAAAAATCTCAACAAACGTTACACCAGCAGAACAAAAACACTCCATTAACTTACAAGCAAGGCAACAAAAAGAAAGTGCGTTCAAAAATAGTGCACTTAATACACATTGGTGCTAGAATGCCATAATCTACGCACCGACATTGATGATATTTGTAATTTTTTCAGGCACTCCATAGTGTCTCAAAAGTCTACAGAGGGTCTGTCTATCAAATGCCTTCTCATAGTCTATAAAGCTGACGTAGAGAGGGAGTTCCATTCTATGAGCTGTTCCAAAATTATGCGTAGTGTCGCTATCTGATCTGTGCATGATCTCTCCTTTCGAAAGTCTGCTTGTTGATCACGGAGATGTGGATCTACAGCATCTGTCATTCGGTTAAGCAGAATGCGGTTAAACACTTTTCCTGAAATGGACAGTAGTGTTACTCCTCGATAGTTGGAGCAGGAACTAAGATCGCCTTTCTTTGGGAGTTTGATGAGGTAGCCCTCCTTCCACTCTGTAAATTGTAATATTAAAAAATGTTTGTGAAACATTAATAAATGCTACTTTGTTTTTTTAGCTACTGGGAGCTTTACAAAAACTGGAATGCTGTCAGGTCCTGCAGATTTGCCATTCTTCAATTGCTTGATTGTGCTGCGAATCTCTTTCTTGGTGGGTGCACTGCACTTGATAGGTAGGTCTATTGCAGCTGGCGGTATCTCTGGTGGGTTTGCAGGAGTTAGTTTGTTAAGAAGCTCCAGGAAATGCTAAATTCATCTTTTCTTTTGTCATTCTTCATCTGTTATCACGTCACCATTTTTGTCCTTTACTGGTCTCTCTGACTTGGCAAATTTTCCAGATAACTTTTTGATGACTGAGTACAGTCCTTTGGTACTGTTCTGAAGGGCTGATTCTTTTGCCAGTGCTTCAATGAAGTTCCGCCTGTCTGTTCTGATGCTACGCTTGACATTCCTATTTATTTCAGCATAATCTTGTTGTGCTTTTCCTTTTGCTGCTCTTGTTTTACTGTTGTTCACGTCTGCTTTCTTCTCTCTTCTTTCCTTGATCTTCTGAAGAGCTTCGGCTGAAATCCACTCCTTATGGGTGTAAGACTTGGGACCCAGTACTTCTTGGCATGTGGAGTTCACTGTTTCTTTCACTTTCTGCCATGTCAGTTCTACTGTCTCCTCTTCTAGAAGCTCTTCTGTGAGCTGGAACTTGTTTGATAAGGTGACCTTGAACTCTTTTTGTTTTGTGCAGTCATTCGGCGCAATGGTATTGTAGTGTTGGCGCTGGCTGGGCCCACATGTCCAAGTCTTCTTCAGCTTCAGTTTTACTCGAGCGCACAGAAGAAGATGATCTGAAGCAACACATCTGCTCCTCGTCTGACACGTACATCCTGATGAGATCAACAGAACTTCTTCCCAATACAAATGTGAGCTGGCGCTCCAAGATCTAATTTTATTTTTATTTTAATTTGTAATTTATATAGGCCATGGCTATGATGTTTGTAATTTAGTGTCTTTTTAGTTTATATAGTTCAGTGCTGAGTATTTTGTAGTTTCCGCTATTTATAACTTTCTGCTAGTTTTAGTCTTTTTCTGTTATTTGTGTTTTACTCGTAGAGGAAAAGTAGTTTTTAAAATAGTTAACTAGCCTTAGAGCTGTGGATGTTCTTTCCTATTTTTGTCCCTGATTAGTTCTGCTTATTTTTGTCTTTGGCATTAGCTTTGGATTAGTTGTTATTTTTTAATTTCAGTTTATGTGCAGGTCTGTAAACGGTATAGAGCCCCCATATGAGTTTAGAATAGAAATAACTTTTTTATCTTCCTTTTTGCATTTTTGTAGGATTTAAATTTTAAGATTCTCTTTTTAATGCTGTTTAATTTGGTATATAATGTTGTGTAGTCCGTGTCTTTAGTAATTTGCTAGATTTTGTTGTTGTGTACGGCTAGGTACAAATTAGGGAAATCGGTAGTCCATTTTAGTTTTAGAAAATTAGCATGACGTCATGCTCTCCGATATGTTCGCGCTGATCAGTTATAGCTAGCTCCGGAACCACGTTAAGCTCTCTTTTGTCTTGACCAGTGGTCAGTGCTGACAGTGGTGCCTGTATAAAGCTAATTGTGTGTTGTATAATTTCAGCTGGGACCGCCTGCTATAATTGCTGCCTAACTGCCATTATTTATGCTGCCTTACTGCCATTATTTCTGCTGCCTTACTGCCTAACTGCCATTATTTCTGCTGCCTAACTGCTTTTACTGCTGCCATAGCTGCCGTAGTAATTATTGCTGCTGCTAGTATCTTACTGTTGTAGTTTTGCCAAATAGCTGCTTTATTTGTTAGGTTCAGTTAAGTAGGGTTGATCAATCGTTTAGTAGTGTGTATATTTAGTTTTATTACTATTGTTTTGGTTTCATATAAATAAAGTATATATAAGTTGTTTTATAAATTTAGTTGGTTGTTTTATTTTTAGTTTGTTTCCGTTTAGTTTAGTTTGATTGTGCTGTCTGGTTGCTTAGGCGACTCTAGCCCTTTGGTCGCAGATCGAGGTGCACAGATTGAGCCCACCCTGTAGAGCTACCACCTGCCTACTGTTATAAATGAATAAATGTTGAGCAGCAGATAACAAAAAGGCCCCACTCAGCAGCGCCACTCCTGACCTGCTCACACAAACATGGTCTATTTGGTTCTCTATTGATAGGTCAGGTGATATCCACGTTGTTTAGCGTATTCGTTTGTATGTGAAGACAGTTCCTCCAATCACTAAGTTACTCGTGGCACACATATCTGCAAATCTCTCTCCATTTCCATTCATCTCACCTAGTCCATGTTTTCCCATTGACCTTTTCATATCCTCTGTTGTCATTGCCAACCATTAAAGTCGCCCATACTTATCCTCAGGTATTTCGACGTCTCAGAAACTTTTAATTATTTTTTTTAGCGTTTGTAACACTAATATCTTAAATCTGAAGCCGTCTGGCAACACGGTCGTGAAGTGTCCACATGCCGGGGTATATAAATTCAGCTCCGGAATTACGTCCACTAAGGGCCTTACCCAGGGGGCGCCCGCAAGATTTTTTGCAGGGGGTTGCAAGTTGCGACCTATGGCTTTAGTCGTGCTTTAACTTTCTTAACATTTTCTAGTTACGCAGATTATAAAAGAAAAGAGCTAGTGCGCCCTCCTTTTTTGTTTTTACCTATGTGATATTAAGAGCACTGTAAATACTTGTTTCATGAAATTAAAAACGTACACGCTGTTATTTTGATCCGTGCGGCTCATGCTTTCCTGTGGAAAATATTGTCTAAAATTTGTCAATTTAGAGAAAAGGGGGGGGGGTGCACGTGTGGTGTAATGCACACATTTGAAGAAAATTTCCTTCTCGATAATAAAGATTATTTTCATTATTATTGTTATTAGTCTAATACAATATCTTATCCTTACAACTTCAGTGGAAGCACTATGGTTTCTACGTAGAAAAAGTTAATGTATTTGAAGGTGCAAAAATTGGTTAGAATTCGGCTACTCAGAATCCAGGGGGGGGGGTGCACGTGCACGACCTTGCACCCCACGGCGGGCGCCCATGGCCTTACCCACCACATACTCAAAATTATACACTTCTTAAAACTAAAATTTGCATATTAAATGTTTAGAAAAATGGAAATTGATATTAAATTTAGCATGTTTTTAGACATAAGTATTTTTATGAATAAGTGGAATTTCACTAAAGCTTTTGAAAAACTGTAGGGGCCTTCACTGCCCCGGGGTCTCCACATACTTAAATCCGGCCCTGTAAATAATGGGTCATGGGTCATATAAAAATCGCGTTTTTGTGAATGTACTAAGACGAAGCAAGAGCTTTTCACGTTAAGTAAGTGTCTCTCTAATCGTTCTGATTTCTCTAATCTTTAAGTTTAAGTCCCTGATCAACATGTATGACTAGATTGACACATGAAATGCGAAGGACGCAATTATCTTCTTTTTTGAAGTAATATCTGTAATCTATACGTACAACCAAAAAGTTTCTAAAACATTTAATAATATTGTAACAAATCTAGGGTAAACACTCAACGAAAAATAAAGGTGAAGAATTGAGAGATGTTTATCTATAAGATATTTTTTTACAAGTTATTAGACGATCAGAATTAACATAAATGTCTTAGGTTGTTTATTAATTCGTTTAGCTGCTCTGGCCTGCATGGTTAACTGTCTCCGCCACTGCCTTCCACTAAATAAATATCTTTCACTGTTGCCGCCTATGTCTTAAATTCCAACAGGGTTCTCTACCTTGCCACTAACACAGGTCACATTACGTGCCTCAGGAACGATAGTATAGGCCTACACACACTAAAAGGAATGTCTTCCACTTACAGGAACGACCCTTTCCACAGTTTTGTCACAAGACTTCTTACTGAGCAGCCAACCTATACTGCTTCTCATCCGCATGACCACTCTAGCAATGATCCCTACTACAACTCAGGCGGTTTTAAACTACTAACCTAGTTCTGTTTCTCTATCTACTTATCCGGAATCAACAGTCCACCATCTTGTTTCTACCCACTCACTCGTCTTTAACAGTGCCCTGGTGCGCACCATATGCTTCAATGTAGGAGCAGAGATATAACAATATTGTAATAACTTAAGTGAGGCAACTCAACGAGGACATAGACGTTTATTTACACGGAGACATGACAAACACAAAGGGGCATCTGCCTTGAGTACAGCATCTCCATATTGGCTCTCTACTTGGGCGGAAATCGTTTGTCTCTTATGTCAACATCCGACTTGTCTGGTCACTGATAGTGCGCACCTTCTTTCTGCACTATCCTGAATGGCGGTGCGCATGGCAAAGTCATAACATTGCCCCCGTCTTAGCACTTTTCGTCCCGAAAAGAAACACTGCAGCTGAGGTTTGACAGTTCAGGTGGAGGTCGATCAGTCGGAGCCACAGGCGGCAGAGAGCGTGTTCCCCACGAGGCCATCCGCATTGTTTTCCTCCAGTGCCGCTTTCTCTTTCTCCAGTTGACCAGGCTGTTGTTGCGATAATGACGTGGCCGTTTGCCACACAAAGAGATAGGGTCGAGCACTGTTTTCTTCAGCACAGCCGTTGATCGGACACGCTGTCTCAGCAGACCTTCCCGACAGACGCCTCTCAAGGGAGCTGCAGGTTCGCTTGCAGCCACGTTGCAAGCAAAGTCCAATGCACCGCAGTCATCCTCAGACAACAGTCTTACGTCCAGAAGATAGGTCTCTTCAGGTTCAAGTGGAACATGTCTTCCTCTTGGCAGCTCAGATTTAGAGTGGTTTGATTGACATTCATCTATGCCAATGTCGATGATGATGGTAGAAGTACATATGCCCTGTTGGTGGTTTTCTTGGCATCTAAATTCTATGTGTGATGCACCGCACGTACAGTTCATGCTAAACTTCTGGATGCAGTTGTCAAGCTTCGAATTTCCCTCGTGAGCACCGACAGATAGGCAGAGGTCTTTAAGGTCCATAGCAACAGGCTTGAACGCAGACCCAACGTTGTCTTGCTCCGTCCGGCTCATTGAGGTACTGGTAACAGGTACAACAGGAACAAACGCTTCAGGCACGTAACAGACTTCAGTTAAGGTACTGGTAACAGGTACAACAGGAACAAACGCTTCAGGCACGTAACAGTCTTCAGTTTCTTCATTTGTCACTTTCCGTTCGATTCGGTACATCTCGTTGAGATCATCACAGCAATCGTTGTCACGTTTCTCGTCTTGAAAGTCACAACCACAAGACTTGCCCACAACACAGACGGCGCTCCAATTCCAATCGTCTCCGTCACCACTGTTTGTGCAGCCACAGTCTTGACCACGCAACTTCTTTACCAACGAGTCTACAGGCAACTGCTCCTTTACCAACGAGTCTACTTCTTTCAATTGAGACACCATTTTATCTACCTTGTTCCTCATACTGTTAATTTGTTCACACATTGCATCAATACCTTCATTTATCTTGCCAATAAGCTCATAAATCTCCGGTTCAATTTCAAATAGGTAGGTCTCCGGATCTTCGTCTTCATCAATCAAGGCTTGCCGGAGACGAGCTGTAAGCACCTCCTTGGTACCACCAATTATCTCATATCGGTTACGAAGTTCATTCCTAAGCTCTCTAACCGAGAGTTGGTCTAATTGTTTCAAAGCTGTCATTGTAAATCCTACCTCCTCTCGTTGAGTTGCCTATAATCCCACTTCTGACAACCAATTGTAATAACTTAAGTGAGGCAACTCAACGAGGACATAGACGTTTATTTACACGGAGACATGACAAACACAAAGGGGCATCTGCCTTGAGCATAGCGTCTCCATATTGGCTCTCTACTTGGGCGGAAATCGTTTGTCTCTTATGTCAACATCCGACTTGTCTGGTCACTGATAGTGCGCACCTTCTTTCTGCACTATCTTGGATGGCGGTGCGCATGGCAAAGTCATAACAATATATTCATTTTAAATTCATTAAGGCTACTATAGTACTGTTAGTAGTTTTCAGACTACATACATGTATAAGATACAGTACGTAATCCTACGCCAGCATACATCCAGTCTCCGATGCATTATCAAACTTTATCTACATATATTATTCACATATAGTATGACATGCCATTTGTGGGCCGGGTTATATGGAAAATGCCCGAGTCGATTTTGATACCCAGTCCGCCCCTGAAAATGTGTATGTAGGCCTATATATGATCAAAGCAAATCAAGAAGGGCGTTTCTGTAATTCGTTATGGCGAGTGTAATGATGTGTGGGCGACATCGTTCCGACACAGCTAATGCCCAGACATTCATCTCATTTACATGAGATGATCCATAGTCGCTTCGCGACTGAAGGAGGTCATAGTAATGAAATAAGCAATTTAAGAAAAGACTTGAGCAGCATGAAAAGTATGGCTGTAGAAGTAGGCCAAGCATTGAGTGTTGATCCACACCAGTATCTTCAATACAAGATTTGACTGACTTCAAAAATTATACACAAATATTTGTATCATTTAGTATCTCAAACATATACACTGTTTCTTCACCAGAGACAAAGTTGCCATTGATACAAAATTACATTAAAAGTTAAAAAAACAGCCAATAACTTAGACAAAGATACTCTTGTTTTTGACCTTACTATTCGGAATGTCGAAAAAAAAAAGCAGTTTTAGTAGGCCTATATAAATGAATTACAATGATATTATAGTGCCCTCAACAGAAATTTGATCTCAACTGATTAACAATAGATTGACAAATGGCTATATTTTATTAATGTTTAACATTTCTAGAATATGTTTCTTTGTTTGTTAAATGTTTCACATATGTGGTTTTGAAATATAAATTTATGTTATAAGGAAATATAAACATGTGTTTGTTAATATGAACACCCGATAGTTACTTTTAATAAATATAAGTATTGAGTGTCATGGTACCATTACATCTAAAATAGGGAGGCTTTTTTGTATGCTGATGCATACGCAATGACAAGATTTGTTAGTTACATATTCAATCTGCTTATCTGAGCGGGCCCACCATCATATTCTTGAACTCCGGCTTACGACTACCTTGCTGCGCAGGGGCGGACTGGGTATCAAAACCGGCCCGGGCATTACCATATAAACCGGCCCACAAATGTCATGCCATATATTTTCGGTGTGTGCGTGGGGGATTTTAAACCTCTCCCAAATTAATATATATATTAGTGTCTGTGTATATGTAATTAATCTTCATTACATTCTTATCTTTCATTATTTCAAACGTTTTTTCTACCCTAGAATACTCCCTATAATTAGTGAAAGGCAGTATACACCGCCAAGGGACAGCTAGGGAGTCTGGGGGAGCACTATAAGCTCCGGATCCAAGCATTATTTACGTTATTTTAAGTTTTAAAAAATGCATATTTTGAGGTATCTACAGTGCAATTAGCCTGCTATTCTTCCGACTGTAGTTTGCTTAAGTTGAAAGGGAAAGTTTGCTTAAGTTGACTGCAATGGGGAAGTAAGTAAAGTTTCCCTTTCAGACAATGAGATCTGAGGCCGGTGATGGTTTGAACTCCTCACCTCTCGGCTACGCCCATGTGTTTTAACATAGGTGTAAGCCTTATTCTATTCAAAATATATAAAGTTTGATAACGCATCGAAAACTGGATGTATGCTTTCGTAGGCTTACATAATGTATTCTATTTATACATGCATGTAGTCTGAAAACTATAAACACTACAATAGCAGCCTTAATGAGTTTCAAACTTTTTGATATTACTTATAGATTACAGACGTTTCTTCAAAAAAAAAAAATAATAATTAGGTCCTACGCATTTCATGTGTCAATCTAGTCATGCATGTTGATCTGTGACTTAAAATATGCTAAGTCATTGGTTTTCCTGGCTGACTCAGGCAACCCATTCTTTTAAAGTGGTATCACCACAAATACAAAACTAGGGGTCTATCGAGCCGTCGTCCTCCCTACATTGCTCTATGGCTCTGAAACATGGATAGTGTACAGTTAACATGCAAAGAAACTGAATCACTACCACGACATGTCTGTGAAAAATACTGAATGTCAAATGGCAAGACAAAATACCAGATAATGAAGTCCTTCAAAGAGCGGGTCTGCAAAGCATCCACACAATCCTGATGCAGTCCCAGCTGCGATGGGCAGGACATGTATGCAGAATGGAAGACCACCTCATCCCTAAACGACTCTTGCATGGCCAACTAAGCTAAGGAAAGCGCTCGCAAGGTTGTCAAAGAAAGCGCTTCAGGGACACCCTCAAGGCTTCTCTGAAGGGGTTCAGCATAGACCCAGCCACCTGGCAGACAGAGGCACATGACACTGTGAAAACCGGCGCACAGGTTGCTGAGGAAAAGAGAACAAAGATGGCAGAAGAAAAACGCCAGAGAAGAAAAGCAACGCCAATGACACTAGCTCCAGCTGGAATAACCTGCCTAGTGTGTAGCCGAACATTCCGGGCTCACAAAGCCCTCAGCCCCCTGGATGACAAAGTGGTCAAAATCGAACTACGATGGGCGAACTATATATATTCCTTTACAAGATAAGAGAAAGCAGAACGATTAGAGAGGTACTTCTAAATGTGAAAAGCTCTTGCTTCGTCCTAGTACATTCTCAAAAACGCGATTTGTATATGAATATATTATTTAAAATATAAATGATTCTAAATCTTTCATTAAATATCGGATGTGACAGCGCTATATAAATTATTGTAATAATTTTCATCATCAATGACTTCATACTAAGCATAAGTTTGCCATTAATTATATAATTATAACGGTACAAATATCCGTTTCGATCTAGTTTATGTTTTAATTAAAATAATTTTTTTTTTGTTAGCCTTAAGTGTAGTATTTTTAGATCTATGTTATTACAAATAAACAAGAAACTTACTTTTTTCTTTTCAAATCGCAGAAACTAGAAACTTTATACGGTTATACCCATATTGAGCTATGAATAAGTTGGGTGGTTTGCTATTTCGCGGCTGTGTGTATGTGTTTAAGTTAACTTCTATTAAGTTTTGTTAACGAGCTAATTGTCTCCCCTTTTGACGCATTATATCAATGTTTTCTAACTTAACCTCTCCCACCCCTCTTTTTCGTTAACTTTCAATGGAACCATAAAAAAAAAACGGGTGAGGGAAGGAGTAAAACAAAAATAGGAGTGCCATCAAAGGCCCATGCCGACCAGCAAAATGATCAGGCCAAACAGTCTTGAAGACATCAAAGTAGTGTTGAAGGTCATGCCGCTCGTGCATAGCAGAAAGTACGATCTAACGTTTTACAAATGATAACACGTACAGTGTATAGTGTAATTCTTAAATTTTGTTCTTGTTGAATTTCAAACAAAATTAATTGTTTAAGTTGTCTGCATTTAATTTTTTTTTCTTTGATCGCGACCAGACCGGCCCATTTGGTACCGGCCCACCGGGCATTTGCCCGTTTGCCCATAAAGCCAGCCCGCCCCTGTTGCTGCGCCACTGGATAGATCTATATCTTTTTAAAATACTGCATGTGTATTAAAATATTTCTGTTAATATTTTTTAAATGGCGATATATTAATTATGTGTTAACAGTTCACCGAAATTTTATAACGCGTCACATAAAATTCCATCATGTCGACTCTAAAAGCTATTGGAACCGTAGGGATTATGATTGCATGTTTTGCAATCATTTATCCACGATTTATGCATCCTCTTGTACTACGAGCTCTAGGAATGAGTGAACCTGCCCAGAAAATGGAAGGTATATTAGTGTTTTTTGATTACTTAGATCTGTTATTGATTGCGAGTTTAGAAAATCCTTGACCTTTCATTTCGTAAGTTTGGTTATTTTGTGTGTAAACTCAAGTGTAAAGTGTGTACCGTAAAACAAAAGTTAAAGTTGGTTAATATTTTTAATAGTAGACGGCATTGCCTACCCTACTCAGTAACTGACTAACTCACTGTCTCATTCTCTACTCTGTGACTCTGTCACTACTGATTCAGAGTAGACTCTATTTAAAGTATTTACTATTAGATTTATTATCTTCTAGGTATTCTTAACTCTAGATTCTAGATCTTTCTATAATTATATTACTTTTTTTATTAGTCTTAGAATACTTAGATCTCTAAAAATATTGACTGATCGAGATATCTAGACTGAGACTCTAGTCTAGACTAGACTAGACTAGATTACTTGACTTACTTATACTAGATAGATGATAGATCTAGATTATTCTAGATTTATTAATTTATTGATTCTATTCTGAAATGAGTAATCATCTAGATAATAGATTAGAATGAGGTAGTTCCGTATTTCTGACCTACTTTAACCAAAGTCACGTGATTGTTGGACAACAAAGAGAAGATTGGCATTGTTTTCCTATATTTCCATTGCTGTTGCTCCTCTATTTTTACGAAATTTTACATTCACAAACATTTTAAAATATACAGAGTACATCAAGGAACTCCATGAATGTTCAAATAATTATACGAATGTTTCATAAAGGGCCAAGAACTGTTTAAGGATAGGTTTAAATTATCAATGATATTTCCTTTATAGTCATATCAAGCGTCAACACTTTGCCGATGATAGATCTACATTCACATACAGAAGAAGACGTTTTTACAAACGTTCTTGTAAGATTAAAAAAAAAGCTTGGTATAAAATACACAAAACACACACACACATATATATATAGAGAGAGAGAAAGAGAGAGAGAGGCCTATATATGGGATAATATGCATATTAGTTGAAACATTGTTATTTTCATAAACTTCAGCTATTTTTTAACGTTATGTATTTCATATTCCGGTTATTGTGTTGGATACATGATGTATTATTATGTTATTAAAAGTTCTATCATTTTTAAGAAATTCACAAAATATTACATTAAAGTTTCAAAAATGCGTTGACGAAAGAGATCTATTTTATTACTTAGAAACCAAATTTAACAATGAAAGGGCGGGGTAAGACACATTTGGCCTGTGTAACTGTAAGAGTAGATCTAGATTTATCCTTGACTATCAGATTTGTTATTTGTTCGCTAAACAACTGAAGCCTATTACGCACAAGGAAAACACATGGCAGTCTTTTTATCTTTTATAACAACTAGTCGACATATCGACTACACACTAGCCCTAGAGCTATCTGACCAATACACACTGGTCTGCTGTCCAACTTTTAGTGTTCTACTCAAGTTCAAGCTTGTTTACTTTTGGGCAGAGAGGAAAAGGGGGGGGGGGGAATGAAAGTATTACTTTTTTTTCTAGGACTGGTTACCCGAATGCTATGAACTGTAAGTGAAGTCATTCATTGTAGATCAAGAAATCTTGATCTCAGTATGGCAGATTATAGGCCAACGCTTCGGTACCTTCTATCAAAGGTTTAACTATTTGTTTTAGTTGAAACTATTAAAAAAATATATCTCTAGATTCTCCTGTTATTAACAAATTATAGTTTAGCGCTAATGAGTAAATTGAAACCACTAAATATTGACTTAAAACGCTTCAGATTCCCACAACAAACTAACTAAAACTAAGCACAGTGCGCATTGTATACACACAACCACGTGACTCGGGGGGAATACGAAACTACCTCATTAGATCATCATCATGCTCCAAATTTTTTCACTTCTGATTCAGATGTGCCACTTAAAATTCTACAAGTTTCAGTCCTTGAAAGTATGGTCATTTGTACATAATTGGTTTGTTATAGCAGTATACACATTTGTGTATAGATCTAGTAGATGTTACGAATTTAAAAAAAAACAACATTTTACTTATTATGTTTGTCTTTGTTAACATTTATAGTTTGCATATAATATATATATAATATTTATAATTTAAATTGATTATTTCTGTATACCCTATTAGATTTATCATAATTTGTGAACACTGATAGCAGTTTTAATTTGTTTAAAAATATATAAACATACTGACAATTATTCCATTTCATGTCTCTCACTAAATCTATAAAGTATTAAGAGTTAATTACATGACCTCAGTTTGTTTTTAATCATTTTCATGAATGAAAATGCTTGCTCTGCTGACATAAGTATCTGACAAGCATAAACAAGATTACATTACAGTTCCAGTAACTCTACCGGTCATTGACTGCTTAGTTTACTTTAGTTCACTTTATTTAATTGATCATTTCCTAGACATGACTTTGCTTCCTCAAATATGTCTGATTGTCAAGTTTTTCCTTAGAGTGACTTAAGGTCAATAAAGTCTTTAAAAATGTTGAAATTAACATCATTTTTTTCTAATAATGAAAAGCTTAAATAGGTAACATAAAAAATGTTTAATACTAATGAAAAGAAAAAACATACACATAGATTCAAATGCAAAATTCTTTGTTAACAATTACATTAATCCTACCTGTTCTTTGTTTTTTGGTCTGATTAGTTTTATAAATATTTTGGTCATTTGTGCGTCATAATAGCTAGTAAATTAAATTCCTTTGAAACTTTTTTTTTCTAAAAATGTGTTATCATTTTTTACAAACAGGCATGCTTTTTCTTGATTTTTTTCACTGGGTGAAATGTGCCACTTTTGGCACTTGTGCCATATGCTGGCCACCCCTGATCTAGAATCTAGTTTATATAGATATCTACTAGAGTCTAGAGTGAGTTTTCTCGATGTGTTTACAGTGCAGATGAGATTATATATGCTCTAAAATTAAAGTTCAAGCAAGCATTCTTACAAATAACATCACATTGCTAAATAGATAACAAGATGAAGTAACTCTGATGTTCTTTGGTCTCTATGTTGGACACTGTCTTCACATTTCTACTTCCTCATCCTCTGATGCAAATGACATGATTATTAACATTAGTAGCTGTTGGTTAGAAAGCCAAATTTTCTCATGGTGGGAAATGGTAACACATGGGTGACAGAAGAATTGGCTTACTAGGGCTAACGTGTTCCATTCCTGTGCCCTTATAATGCCCTCGAAGTTTTGTTATCATTTTGCTATGCCCACCCTGCAACTTGCAATGAAATAGCAGCGTAGAATTAGTTGCAACTTATATTTGATGGTCACCAGGAGGTGTTCTACCAAAAGTATGTATTTAAAAAGAAAAACATTGGGAACAACTGTACAATAAGCTTTTAAGTGTCATTAAAAATAAATTAAAGATAGATTTAATCTTAATGTAGATTTTTTTTTTTACTGTAAATTATTCTAGACATAGATATCTATGTACTGTATATGTAACCATGTATAAATCTGTAAATGACTATAATAGCTTATACAAATCTGTGAATATATGTTGTAGAGATGTATATTGTAAATCTCTACCTTATCAAAGAGGGCATGGTGAGTGATTGGTAAAGCGCTTGCCTTCCAAACCAAAGAGTTTTGAGCTCCAATAATGGTGAAGATGGGGATTTTGAACTTTGGGATTTTCAGGATGCCCCTGAGTCCATCCACCTTTAATGAGTACCTGACATGTTTAGGTAAGTAAAAGCAGTTGGTCTTTGTGCTGGCCACCTGACACTATCATTAACTGTTGGCCATAGAAACAGATGATCTTTACATTATCTGGCCCCATAGATCACAAGGTCTGAAAACGGTACCTTTACCTTAATAAATAAAATGTAAATATCTCTATTATGAATTTTAAAGTTGTAAATACCTGTTGAAGCTACATATATCATCTGTCAATAAATCTTTAATCAATGCATAGGCATTGTACATAATGACTATTTTAAGCTTGTTATTATATTTAGAAATATTGATGTCTATCGAAAAGTATCATTTAGTTGAATTTGTTATTGTTTTGTCCAACTGTAAAATTTGACAGATGACAGTATGTTTCCACCTCACTACAAAAACAAGCCAGCAGATGGGAAAGCCCAGACTCAAGGAGATGACATACGGAAGCACCTACGGGTATGTTTACTTTACGTCTAATGTTCTCTCATTGTAAGTCAACTTGGAAAAGTATGCATTGTAATTCTAAACATTACTGCATTGGAAGTTGGCTTTCACAGTAGCCTATACATTGTGATCTTGAACATCTCTATTATTGGAACCTTTATTTTCTAAGTTTCAGACGTTCCCTCAAAGATTATTATGGGCGGGAAGATGGCTGGTTTTGGCTTGCCATGGATATTTTTATTCCTTAAGCCTTAAACTTACATTTGTAGTCTTAATCTTATAGACTCACTGTTCATTAATGTTTGCACACAGGCTTGTTCTTTCTAAAATGTTCTTGAAAGTTAAATTAAAATAGAGCAAAGTTATTTTTAATGTCACTTATTTTACAGCCAGGTCCACACCCTGGTATGCGTGCGGCAGCTGAGATGCAGAGGCAGCAAGCCCAACAAGGATCTGGCCGAGGCATGATGGGTGTGGTTCTTCCCATGTATGCAATTGGTATAGTGCTCTACCTGGTTTACACTTTATTCAAAGTAAGTCATTTTCATTGACATAAGTTTCCATTCTAGTGCTAACCATTGCCAATGTTAGTAGTCTTGAGTGGTTTCACAAGTCTCTTGACTTGGACAGATTTCCTATATTAGTGGCTGAGATAAAATTTCAGCTATATGGTGGTGTTTTTTTTTCCAACAGGTATTCAACAAGTCAAAAAACAATTCCTGGAGCAAGATCGGTGGACAGTATGAAGATTATTCAGTTGACCGAATGGGTTTCCCTGCTGACTTTGATGGTAGTGCTGATGTTCATGGCTACTTGCAAGATCAACATCATAGAAAGGAGTTTGAAGATCTTTTAAGCCGTGTTGAGGATAAAAATGTTTGTGAGTGTGTCATTCATTGTTATTCAAGTAGTCCTGTTACAAAGTGACTATGGATCATCTCAGAAATCTCAAAATCCTGGTTATTAGCTATTGTTACTCTCAATGCAACTGATGTGTGCAAAGCCGGTGCTGATACAGTTTAAGATCAGTGGCTTTGCAGGTTCTGCCAAGGTTTAATACTGTGCTGAAAGCTGTCTAAGGTCACCAGCTCCTGATTTTTCTCAGGGTTGACTTACAAAGTTTTTCCCAAGTTTAGGTATAGCCATAAGGCAGCAGAGGTTTGCATCTCCAGAGCTAACAAGCCCCTCCTGCCCAAAAGCTTACTGGTTCATGTGCTATTCGCTTGCCTTTGCCCCTTCTCCGGTCAGAATAGCAAATATGGAACATAGAGATAATTTACAGATCTCTGTGGAGAGCTTGCTATCCTTTGGGCAGAACAGTGCTGGTGGACCTAAGTCTGTCAGTATTCAATATTTGAGTCACACCTGAAGGCCAATAGCTGGACTGGTTTTCAGGAGCTATTTAAGACGCAAACTATTGGAAGCATTTTGTAGGAAATAATAATAATAATTTTTATTATCCATATGGAAATTTGTCTTACAATTTGTGCATCACACTAAACAAAACATGATAACTATAGAAAACCAAAAATATACATTCACACCAGACTCACTCATAATTTACATGTGAAAAGTTTATATCAGATCTTTAAATTTTATTTAGTGATTTGATTGCCAGGGGGGACAAAAGAGTTTTTGTTTCTGTGTGTCTTTGCTATCAGTGTCTTGTATCTCTTTTGTCATGGTAAAATCACAAAATCCTGACCCAGAGGGTGATTTTTTATTTCTAGAACTTTTTATCTTTTTTATGAATTGGGTTTGTTTTTTGCCAATGACTTTACCAGGAGCATTTAGGATTCTCTGAAGTTTATATTCATTTCCACTTCTGATATGGAACCGTATCATTTATAACTGCAAACTACAACAATAATTTGTTTTAATACATTTCAACAACGAAGACTTCAGGGAAATTTTCAGATAATTAAAAATGTAACAAGGAAAAAACTGGAAACCTAATTTTTTTAATTATAGGTTAAAAATGTCAGTTGTAATATTAAAAAATGTTTGTGAAACATTAAAAAATGCTAATTTGTTTTTTAGCTACTGAAGAAATGAGAGCTTTACAAAAACGTCTTGAGGAAACAGAAGCCCAAATGACACGTATACTTCAAGCTATGCAGTCAGTTCAGAACAATGTCAACAGGATGGCAACAGATAGTCCCACTGAAAAGGTAACATAACTAACTTTAATTTAAGTTGAGACCTAGCTTGAGTTTCATTGTCTCTACATCATCCAGGACAGCTGGTGTTGTTGTATGTTAAAAGGCAATCATTTAATGTAAATGGTTACTTTGGATTCTAGGATTTATTTTATTTAACAAACATTGATACAGCTTTCTTAAAATGAATGAGCATACTCCTTCCAAGTAGACACATGTGTTTATTAACATTGACAGTTGACTATACCACTATATTCACTAAGATGTACTGGTATCAAATCAACTGTGTCATCTACTGGTCTCACCTGACAAAATCATACACTTACACTAGGTTCAATCAATTTTCACTCACAATAACTATATATTTAATACTTGAAATGATTTGTATGCCTGGTATAAAATGGGATGAAATAATAATGATAAAGGATTACATTTCTAAAAGTGATTTCTGGTAAGCTAACTTGAATTCTGTTCATCGACACATTTCAAAATGGCTAAGATATGCTAATGAAGTGAGAAGAAGTAGAAAGATAACTTTGCTTGCTTTATTCTCTAAGTAGATAGACGACTTTGATTAAATGCATAAGAAGATAGTTACATACAGAAATAATAATCCTAAATACTTACTAGAAAGTTATCCTAAGTAAAAGATAAATGGAACTGTTTTGACTTTGCAGGCTGACGGGAAAGATATTCCAGAGCAAGCTGTCAGCCATGAAGAGGTTTTAGAGGACATGAAGGCTAAAGAAACTTCAGAAGCAGTTCAAGGAGCTGAGGGTTCAGTCAGAGAAGAAGTGGAAGAAACAAGAGATGTGGACTTGGATGCTATTGACAGTGATGAGGATAAGTCTGAGAAAGAAGGGGATGTAGATGAACAAAATCTGCCAAGTGATAAGAACATACATGATGAGAGTGACTCTCATGTGAGGCAAAGAAGATTAAAAACTAAAAATGAGCAGTAAAAATTATTTTAATGATGGCACTGGAAAAAATCATTTTACAGTAGTTATGGCCATATTTGTTAGAGTGATTTTATTTTATTTATTTATAGAATGGACATTATCAAATTTTATTTGCTGATTTGTATAGATTTGTGATATTACTTTAACATTTTTTACATATGAAAAAGTTGTCTTTTGTTGGACATCTTGACATCTCTTTTTTTTTTTTCTTTTAACAGAAGAAACTACAACTGTTTCTTCCTTTTGTGTCAGTTCAGAATTATGATATCAAGTTAACGTTTAATTTCAAATAATCTTTATTTTAAGAATATCATGGCTTTAGTTTACTTTTTCATCTAAGTAAGATTTTTAGCAACTTCATCTGTAATCCTCCATGTGCCAAGTTGTATTATCACTTCAAGCGCCATGATGTCTTTAAATCTCAATGTATTTTGGGTTCTTGTTTATATGCAATGTTTGGCATCGTATATGTCCTACATTTTGTGTTTGGTAGAAGTTGATGAGCATCAGTGTACATTACACTTCATTGTCTGACTGCATGATATCTTATCTCCCTTTGAATGAATTCTTTTATCCTTTCCTTTTGATCTTTTGGTTTTTCACACAGTTTCCCATTGGCAATAATGTTTATTCAGAGCTAAGAAAACCATATTTCAATACTTTGTCCAAGCTTTATTATTGTAATGCAACATAATCTACAGAATACTAACCAGCACTCATATGCTCAAGATATGTGTATTAATGTTTAACATTTATTCCAAGATAGTAGAAGTCTAGTTTAAAGTGTACCCTTGAGTTTTTCTACACATATGTTTACTTGGATAGATATTTGTATTGTATTTTCTTCTCTGAATAATGTGGGGATTTCTTTTGCCTTTATTTTCCCCTACAAAACAGAATTATGAAACAGCATGATCCATAAAATGAAATCTATCCAGAGATCAGATGAAATCTTGTCTTAACTTATTATTTTTTTTTTTATTTGCATCAAGTATCTTTGACTAAAGACTAAAGCTCCACATTGGGGTCTAGTAAGTCCAGGACAGATGGTCACCCAATTTCTTGTGCTGTTAGCCTCAGCATATAGTAAGCTTATTTTCCCCAACCTTACTGGACATATTGTTAAGTGTAAAAAAAAAACAAAAAACACTTCATCATCACTAAAAAAATCGACATGTTTGCTTAACCATTAATTTCAACAGACCTTATAGAGATGTATAAGGCCCTTCTGTTATGGTCACTGTGTACAACAATATGTGTGTCACCCCTTACTTCATATTTCAAATATGTGCAATATTTCCATCAATTCTGATATCAATATTATGATTGTAAGTGTCTGCATTTTAGACAAATATTGTATTTCAGGAATCTCAACATATTATTTAATCTTTGATATTTTTTTTCATATCTTTTTAAATTTTTATAAAATGAAATATTAAAAGATATATGTATCTTGTTTTAAGATGTATAAATTATTTGAATGAATAATTATTTTTGTTGCTTAGGATTCCTTGAGAATTCATTGCATAGGTCACAAATGTTTACAGTGTGCATTTCAGTGATGGAACTAAACATTATATGTATTTTAGGTACACATCTTAAGTTTTACTTATAAGTTAAAAATTAATATGCATCTAATTATTAAATAGTTTTAATTAATATGATGTATCTATCCTGATCATATGATGTTTCAAGTTACAGGTATTTGTTTGTTTTTTAAAAGAATTATCATACTTTTTTTTTCACATTTTTAAATATTACATTGGGATTTTTTAGTGAGTTTTTTACATTAATTACTTAGACTAGAGATTTTCTAAGTATAATTTACTTACACAGTTTTTTTTTCCTATTCAAAATCACATACCTTGATTGACTTTCTTTACCTATCAGTGTCCTCTCTAAATATCTGCAAATATTGCTACAAATAACTTGATACCAGCAATCTCTTAAACAGATAAATTGTGTCCCATCATTGGTCTCTTGTGAAGATAATTTCTCTTTTTAGTATTAATCACCATGGCCATGCAGAGCTTACATTTTTTTTTACTGTGTAAGCCATACGATCAAAGCACAACATGAATTATCCAAAGTTCACTTTGTTCAGTTGAGTAGAATGTATCTTCAGAAGACATCCAAAGTTCACTTTGTTCAGTTGAGTAGAATGTATCTTCAGAATACACTGTCATCTCTGTCAGTGGGAGTCATCCTCAAGTTGTTTGTAAGCTTAGCATCATATATCAAAATAAAATAAGCAGGCACATTTTTCTTTAATTCTAATGTGGTTCATAAATTATGAAAGCCTATTTATAATGTATTTATGTGCACAATATATAGTGTTATCAAAAGAAATGGGGTTATCAATTGATTCTTTCTTGATATTGGTTTAAGTAGGTAACAAATGTTAACACATTGCTAGATGGATAAGACTATTATAAAACCAGAGCTAGTAACTTTTTTAAAACTATAAAATGTCAATTCTACAGTTTATATTTGAATAATAAACAGGAATACAAATAGTGTGTTAATCTTATTTTGTATTGTTATCGTCATCTAAAGATCTCCATGTTACAATTATATTCATTCAAATGGTAAAATTTGCCAAGTTTACTGTTTAAAGCTACTTCTCCAGCTATCATCATCAAAGACAGGTATAGATAGACCTCATTATGTTCAATATTTAACTGATATTGAAAATGTCCATCTAAAAACATTCTTCTTTATATTATATTACTTTATCTAATTTTTCCAACAGACTTTATTTCTTGCAGCTAACTCAACTACAAATGTTTGGGATGTAGAACAAAACACTCATGTGACCGAATGAAGGGAAAATGTTTTGGTAGTGTTGCTGAGCTCTTCAATAATCCTACACTTGACATTCTATAGAATGACCAAAACTTATGGGCTACATTTACATGCCAAGTTTTAAAACAACATTCTGAACATGTTACCTAGATCACATTTACATGCCAAGTTTTAAAACAACATTCTGAACATGTTACCTAGATCACATTCACATGCCAAGTTTTAAAACCACATTCTGAACATGTTACCTAGATCACATTTACATGCCAAGTTTTAAAACCACATTCTGAACATGTTACCTAGATCACATTTACATGCCAAGTTTTAAAACCACATTCTGAACATGTTACCTAGATCACATTTACATGCCAAGTTTTAAAACAACATTCTGAACATGTTACCTAGATCACATTTACATGCCAAGTTTTAAAACCACATTCTGAACATGTTACCTAGATCACATTTACATGCCAAGTTTTAAAACAACATTCTGAACATGTTACCTAGATCACATTCACAAGTAAGATAAAAGTACAAACACTGCCATGGAATTGATACTTGTTTTTATTGTGCTATTTAGAGCAGTTGATCTGAGCCAGACAGTGAACTCCAAAGTAGTGTTAATGGAATGTAACCAACATAACAGCAGAAAACATGAAAGTGTCATCTAACTATGTACACAATTAGACTATTGCAGTTTATTTACAGTTTTTCTTTCTAGTAAGAATTAGGGTTTCTCCATTGCCCTTTATAAAGTGCCAATAGTCTAGAAACATGCTGGATAGGTATTGAGATTTTAAAAAATATCACTAACAATTGTAGTGGAAAGACTCTAAAACAAACTAACATTCATCACACACATACATTATGCCTGTATAGAATATATTTGAAACAAATTATACTGTAGTGTCCACTACACTACTCCATGACAACAAATAGCACACATCAGATACTGATGGTTCAAACACAATTCTAACCTCTCATGTGCTAGGCCATGAGGAGAATGTTTTGAGTTTCTTGTGGTTTCTAGTAGGTAAATTCAAACTGTTACATGTTGGTGGAAGCAGTTAAACAATTTAAGTGAGTTTATAGCCAAATATAACCAATGTACATGTTTTCTATTTTCTGGAGCATGGTCCATTAGGAAATGAATAGAGAGACCATCTTGTTTTTGGAACCAATCATCCCTACCTTTGAATTTAGTCCCAAAAAATGTAGTACTCACTGCATGTAATGAAAAAAAATATCTTTGCAATCAAAATGTTCTAAGGCACTTGCAATGAAATATGAGACACCTTCAAAGGAGCAGCATAGCCTGCAAACACCCAAAATAGAGTGTAGAGATTTAGATATTTTTTGGTTTGTACTCAATTAAAAACAACAAAACTATTTGTAAAAAGAACAAAACATGTGTAATGGAAAAAACTAGCTAACCCAACAACAATCAAGTCCAAAGAATACATGGAATTAAAACACACACAAAAACAGATGCACTTGCTTTTCTTTAAAAATGGAAAAAAAACACAAAGTAGCAGCATTGCAAAAGAAATGTTTCTTCTAGTTTGCTGCCAGTAAAACAAAGAAATACATTAGTTTTGTTACTGAATTTAGAGTACAATAGAATTATTGTATAATAAATTAAAATGAATCAATGTTTGGCTCAAATAAACCTACTGACAAGTTTACTTACATACAATCAGCAAGTGTGTAAAGTGTGACATAAATAGTCTAGTTCTTCAATACATACTGTACACTCTCAGTATTCCTAGAGTCTCAAGGTTCTAATTGGAAACAAATCCAAATAAAAGCTCATTGAAAAGACTTGACAGAAAGGCAGCCAGGCATCAACACATAGTGTTGAACATTCTCAAAGTACAAATAAACCAATGACATCAATCATGCTGTGAGGATACCCTCTTGATGAGATGTACTCAATGAGGAAGCCAAAGACATGTATAAACAGTACATTGCTAAACACAGCATGAACAACTAAAGATTCATTTCTACATAAAACTTTCTAACATGGTCCTAAAATACATGTTAAAGACTCTGACTGAAATTATCACTCTTATAAAACTAGATCTACATAATATGTTCCTTACGACTCACTGTTCCTATAAAACTAGTATTCATCACAAAATCAAATATTGCACATATTTATCATCTTTACATCTCAATAGTTTAGGTCAAACATGTAAGAGAAAAAAAAAAGTCCTCCCTTAATGGAATTCAATCAAACTATCAAATTCAAGTGCCCTACTTCTAAATGTTTGCTGTGGAAAGTTTTGACACCAAATGAAATTTTAAACAAAGTGTTCAACAACCATCAAAATCAATTAAATATAATGAACTTAGTAACAAGAAGAAATGTGTGTTAAGTAGTGATGGGATATACTAAGTAGTGACAGCAATGTACTAGCTACTAGTTTGAAGGTTAAAGATTCTGGTTGGCTAGTGTCAGCAGATTGAGTGCAGCTTCTTTTTCATTTTGCTCCTGAAGAGTTAATTCATCATTAGACATTGGTCTTAATTGAGTCATTGGACCAGAAATCTGGTCAGAGGGGAACTGGGCTTTGGAAGAGGTAAGCTTACTCATTGCATCTTGAGAGACAACTTTACTTGTATTATGGTTGCTGACTGAGGCCTGACCATTTACCAAGACTAGTCCATCAGCTCTATGAGCTGACTTGTTACTTAGAGTAGTTGGACCAGATAAAGAGAATGAAAACTGAGCATTGCCCTGATGAATTCCATTTACTGAGCCAGTAGATTGTTCAGTGTTTCTCACGGAGCGATTTTGTACAAGAATCTGGTTTGATGTTGGTGTAGCTGTAGGTACCATGTTGGTTGATGTTACTGTAGTGGTGTGCTTGAGAATCTGATCTGATGCCTCAATACAAGCAGGGGGAACCAATAATTGGACATCTGTTTTAGCATTGGCAACCATTGCAGGGATTATGTTTGTGGACACCTGTGGGAGGTTGGTACCAGACACATTGCTGGCAGGAGAGAAGTACTGGTCTCCTATCTTGTATAAAATTGTCTTTGACTCACCGCCAGCCAGTTTTGGTCCAGATGTTACAGATACTGCACTGCTGGCTTGCTGGGAGTTGGATGGCTGACCAAGCAGTAACTGTGCAACTTTACCCTCTTTTTTATCACCATTGGCCTGACTGGCATAGATGACTGAAGGTTTAACAGAAACTTGAGCTGGTAAACCAGCCATTGCTGAACTGATAACAAACTGGTTAGAACTCTGACCTGACACTGAACTTGGACTCTGCAAAGCACCTATATATTTGATAGGACTGATAAGATTCGCTTGTTGATTCTGTGGGGCTAGTTTAACAGGTGAAATGAGAAACTGGCCAGGAGCTGTATTTGGGATGATCATTTGGGACACAGCTCCTTTGTTTGTAAGTGCTGCAGCTTGCCTGGATGCATTGGTTAACACAGTTCCTTGTGGTGGTAGCACTTGTAATGTTGTACCTGAGTCTGCTCTTATGATTCTGTTAACTGTGCCAGTTAAGGACCCAACAGATATCTTATTGAGTGCAGAAACCCCTGGCTGTGTCCCTGGTGAAGAATTCAGAACATATTGGATTTGGTTAATGGGGGTGGGTGTAGAAACTGAAGACTGCAGCTGAGATATAACAAGATTGTTTGAATTCTGACCAACACTAGTAGTAATCTTGGTTGTGGCTAAAGTTGAAGCCTTGGAGGCCTGCTGTAAGGTAGATAACTGCTGGCTGGCATTTCCTATAACACCCTGTTGCTGAACAACTATATTCTGACCCTGCTGTTGTTGAATGATAATATTGTTTTGGGGCTGCATCTGAGGTAACCCTTGGCTTTGGACTTGTGGACTCAACTGGGTTGCAACCCTGACAATTTGAGGACCTTGTGGAGCCGCCATTATGGTTTGGCCACCTACCTGGGGATTGATGGCTAACTGCAACACCTGGTTAGGTTGCCCAACTCTACTGGTGTTACCAAGTTGCTGGAGGGAAGCCAGCTGTTGTTGTGGCAACTGAACTTGGGAAACACTGCCCAAATTCAGAAACTGTCCAAGTTGCTGAAGCTGTAAGGACACAACTGATGGTTTGCTCTGAACTGAAGATGGCTTGGTTGTTGTAATCACAATGTTGGGCTGTTGGTGCATGGCACTGCCTTGTTGCAAAGTGAAGATCTGTGCCAACTGTGGTGAAACACCTGCATTCAAAATTGTCTGAGTGGGCAAAATTGTTGAGTTACTGATCTGCAAACTGGTTCCCTGGATCATATTACTAAGAATATGGGGTTGGTTTTGTGGATTAGCTCCTGGGCTAATGGCTACTGATTGTGGCCCATTGCTTTGGATGTGTGAGTTATTAGCCAGCTGTTTAACCAGCTCTGAGGCTGGAGTATTGCTTGGCTGGACTGATGTCATAATACTGTTGGTGGTGGAGGAAGACTGGCTGCAGGTAACTGTGGAATTCAAGAACATAACTTTGAGGTTGGGGTTAGTGTTGTTATTCACCATACCAGTTGAAGAAGGAGGTGAGTTGATAAGAATCTGCTGAGAGGATGGCTGTTGAAGTTGGTGTGTTATAGATTGCTGGTTAACATTAGCCATGGGAAATGTTGGCTGAGTACCTTGCTGGATTTGGGGGATACTGCCAGGCTGCACAGTTGTAATGTTACTAGCTTGTATTTGAGATATACCACCAGCTTGAATCTGAGTAATGGCACCAGGCTGTGAGACATTCAAACTAATAACATTACTATTTTGCTGCTGCTGTAAGAGAGCTGCCTGGGGAATCACTAAACCTCTTGGAGTCATGTAGCCCTGAACAAACTGGCCAGGCCCACCTGGCTGTGAAGTCACTTTTAACATAACATTTTTCATGGTATTCACAGAACTAGTTATTGGTTGGCTAACTAGAGCAGAGCCCACATTCCTTATAGCACTGCTGTTCGCATTAGCCAATGAAGAAGAGATGACCATGCCACTGTTGACTTTGGCAAGTGGGTTGACAGTATTGACAGATGAGTTTTGCTGGTTGATTGGACTATCACCAGTCTTGGCCTCTGACACAACAGGTATGGGAACCTTGGTAGACTGAACAATGGTAGTACCATTTTTATTATGAAGTACAGAGGGTAGTGTGTTAGGAGAAGGAACTTTAATATTTACAGTTGGAACAATGACTTCAGAGGATGTTACATTTCTAGAGGGGATCCCTGTATCCACAGACAAAGGATGTGTATGGGGTATTAGTGTGGTCACAGCAGTTGTATTGGCAAGAGAGAATGAGTTCTTTTTTAGGACAGGGTCAATTTTGTTGGATACATTAATGCAAGTATTTTGGTCTTCATAAGTGCTTTCTGAGTCATTGGTACAATCTCCAAATGTATCTGAAGCCTGGCCAGATTCATCTTCCTCACCTAACTTCTTTGGACCTCGATTCTCCAAAAGAGCCTTCACTGTCACATTGCTGGCATATTTCTTAGCAGTGCTCAGAAGAGGAACATTAATTACTTTAGCTTTTGTTAGTTCAAGGGACACGCCAGTGCTAACCTGAGATGTGGAAGAAACCAGGGGAGTTTGAGTGACACTCACACTAGAGGCTAATGTCATCCTTGTAGTCATTGGGTTCAGTGAACTAATAATCTTAGGTATTGGTTTTTGTGCGACTGAGACAACTGCTCTGACACTGCCTTGTCTGACTACTGCCTTCTGAAGGTTGGTGGGTGCTACCACCTTACCAGCCACAGAGCTCACTGTGACATTGGTTCTGGAAACTATGGCCAGTGCAGAGGTCATGCTTATTTTAGAATTGCTGCCAGGTTCAGTATTCAATGAACTGTTCACCCTCACCACTGGACTAAACTGAGGACGTATGACTTGTGGTGAGCCTTGTCCAGGGACACTTTTATTGCTGAGCCAAACTTGAGACTGTGGTGTTGCACTTTTGTTAATGGTTGACAACAAAGATGAAACTCCAGAAACAGCAACCTTAGTTGGCTGGCTTGAGGCAGTGACATTAGAAGGCATCCTGAGCTGTGCACTAGCAGCAAGGTTTATTGTGGCAGCAGATACAGGGTTAGGTTTGCTAGATAAGGACTGAAGTCCTGCACTGAGAACTAGAGTTGCTGGATTACCAGTTCCTGTGTTAATTTGTATGGCCTGGTTCCTGATAAGCTGTTGAATCTGGGTAACAGACAAACCAATATCAAGCACTTGTTTACTTCCTGTGTGGCTGCCAGACTGTGGTGATATTAATTTGGAAGACACAGTGGATGGGACAGAAAGCACATTGGACATCCTAGCAGGGCCAGAAAATAAAGCCTCAACACCTTGTGCAGGTAGAGGCCTGGATGGGACAGAAAGCACATTGGACATCCTAGCAGGGCCAGAAAATAAAGCCTCAACACCTTGTGCAGGTAGAGGCCTGGTTGGGATAGAGTTGACAGTTTTGGTTGTTGTCTGTGCCACTGTCTTTGCCTGGTTTAGCAACAGCTGCTGGATGACTGGATGAGATGCCTGAGTGGTAGATGTGGTAACAGTGTTTCTAGGCAAGCTGACAACACCTGTGCTGGTTATAAACCTAAGGTTGGATAAATTCTGGGATGAGATAATCATGTTGGGCTTGCCAGAAACACGTATAGTCCTAATGCCATCTGTACCAGGGGAGACTAGACGCAGGACCTGGCCAGCTGGAGAGGACAGCTGGGCTTTAATAGCAGAGTTCGGCTGAGGTGATCTGAGCATGGACATGATACTAGATGATAAATTAGGCTGAGTTGATGAGATGGTCCTAATAGATGTTGCTGCTGTGACAGTATCTGCTTTACTTAAAATGGCTAAACTTGATGCCACAGAAGGTGCCTGTGTTGAGTAAATACTTTCTTGATTGGTAAGGTTCTTTCTTTTCTTCAGCCCAGTGTCTTCAGTATTGTTTGGAATGACACGTCTCTTTCTCAAGCGTCCCCTTGAACTAATGTCCAGCTCATAACTGTCATTGCTGTCTTCATGGCCTTCCCCAGTGATAGAGTTCAGCTTGGAAGCAGCTGATGATAACAAGGCAGTAGTAGAAGGCTGCTTTGGCTTGAGTTTTTTAGACTGCCTGACTGCTGTATCTGGTTCTGGCTTGGATATTACTTCCTCCTCCTCACTGGAATCTTGGCTACTCTGTGAATGGTCACTATCCCAGCCTTTAGTTTCCTAAGGCAAAAAAAAATATTTTATTTCATTCAGAGGGCGGGTCATTTTTTTTGTATGAAAAAATAAAAATAATTTAGCTTACAAATACTAATAATTATACTTATTTTTACAAATGTTAATTACAATAATATAAATGTTTATATAATACAAGTGTAAATTACAATAATGTATCAAATCTAATGTAACCAAGGAAAGCTATTCAAGAATAATGTTAATAAATGATATACTTATGTAATGACATATCATATTTAAAGCCAACTAAATACCTTTTTTTTTTAAAAATAAAATTAACATAACCAATTTGTATAGAAAATCAAACACTGAAATACTGAGATGTAAAACTTTCATGTCACTGTAAACTATTAACTAAAGATTAGTGACAAAACTTTGTTTGTATCAATTTATTTTCTAAGTAACTGAAGACAAATATGAAACAATGTTGTAAGCTACAATTCATTCATTACATACATTAAGTTACTGTGTGTGTATACAGTAATAGGATAAGCTCTATTGATTGATAGAAACAGTACTAAATTTTTTTTAAATAAGTAAAAAAAAAACATATTTTGTGTCTTACACAGCCTTTAAATATATATATCTTTGCCCATTAAATCTGGGCTCCACCAAACAATAAAACACAATGTTTATTAAAAAGTTTTGGTTTCTAACCTCCACATAGCTTTCTACTTCTTTACGAAGCTTTGACTGCATACTAACTCTGGCATTGCTCAGACTTTTCTCATACTTCAAAAGTTCGTCATAAAAACGAGTAACATTTGCTAAAAGCTCTTCTTCACAGGGTTTCATCATCCCAGGATATGTCTGTTAGAGAATATACAAGGACTTGTATGATTACAAAACCAATGTCTGTATGCAAATTCAAAAAAGAAAAAAACAAACTCTTTACTATTATATTCTAGACATGTTCCATGCTCATCTTTACTAATTGGTTAATTTGTGTTAACTCTTGTTTTTGTCAGGTACAAGAAATATTTGTGCGAAATTTCAACTTAATCAGAGAAATAATGTGTAAAAAATTTTAACCAGACAGACAGGCGGAGAGTGGGTCAATATAAGCTTAGTAAAAAAGTATTGACTAGCTAAAAGTAGCTCACCCGTTTCCCTCTTTTAACGGGTTCAGGGTTTGAGAGTTTGTTCATAAGTTGTCTGATTTCCTCCATACTCTCTGCCACCAGCTCAATACAGCCAACATCAGGAAGCTGGGAAATTATAAATAAACTTAATGCATTGTATAACTATGTCATACCATACAAAGTAAAGACTAATCAGTAGAATGTTTCAGTAGACATTTTGTAAGAAAACATAAGAAACTTACATCATCTTCATCAGTCTCAGCATCATCTTCTTCCTCTTTCTTAACATCCTCTGATTTGACTTTGTCCAAACTGTCATTTCCATGCTCATCTTTAACCTCTGCCTTGACATTTATGTCAACAGCCTCTTCTGCTGTCTTAAGCTTAGTTTTGTCATCACCCTTGTTAGTGTCTACAAGAGAAGAGTTGACAATCTTATTCTCTAGACTTTCTTCTGGGAGTTCACATTTTATCTCCGTGCCCTGAATGGGTGACACTTTTTTGTCGACATTTGTATTGACTAAGTTCTCATCATTCTTAGAATTCTCCTTGTTCTCCTTCCACACATCACTGTCGGCACCAGAAGTCACAGAGTTCTTGTCTCGACTGTCAGAGGTGTCATCCAGATTAGAAGTGCTTTGTGGAGATTTACTGTTTTCATGCAGCTCTTCTTGTGTCAACATTTTCTCATCAGAATTCAAAGATGGCAACACCTGTGTACTCAGTATTCCATTCTGATTTTGAATGTCATTTAATTCAGCAGTCTTGTTTAAATTATCCACAAAACTATTATCACCAATATGATTATCACTTGTATCTACATCTTCACAATCCTCTCCATTGACAGCAGCACTCTCTGTAGTTTTATCAGGAACTGTGGGCTTCTTGATGCCAGCTTTGAAACGCTTTCGCTTACCATTAAATATACCAGTGCGCTTTCGTTTCTTAGTGCTGCCTAGTTTACTATTGATTGAATTAGATTCTGCAATGTCACAGGATGAAGAGTCATTTTTACTATCTGGAGCATCAGAAAGGGATTTGTTGGAGTCTCGAAAAGGTGATGCTTCTTTAGACTCGGCCTGTGAAAATGAAGTCAATTTTTTTATGCCTTATTAAAGATCATTTTTAATAGTCTGATGTAATTATCTTTTTATCTCCTGTACCATTTGATATTATTTAGACTTAGGTGAAAATTGTCACAATGAAATTACTAATCTAATAAATGGTTACATAAAATTGTAATTTGAAGGTAGAATAATTTAAATGATAAAACATGCTTTATTCAACATTCTTCTCTGATCAAATACAGATAATACATGATTATGTCCAACACGTGTCTCTAGGTTAATGTTGTCATGAATGTTAATCAATGACTTCTTCTTCTTAAACTGTCAGGTAGAGTTGAGCCTAAGGCTCTTGGAACTCTAGGCCAGCAAAAGTGACAAGAGCTCCCTCTCACCGGCCTGTATGAAAACAGTGTACACTGTTTTGTCTGGCGGGTGGGCCAGACTCGCGGCAAGAGGCTGCATATAGATCTACTAAATCTACTAAGACCCTCGCCATTTTTCTTTTCTATACCAGACTAACCGTGCGGGACACGCCATTTATTATGTAACACCCCCTTGAGGAACAGCACCTGGATTGTGACAAGGTTGTGGGAGCTTTTTTACAACTCCGCGCAGTGCAATGAGGATGCTCTCGCACCCCCTTAGGCACCACCACGGGAGTCTTGTTTTGCTACCCTTTAGCCTAATCGTTTCCCCTTACGATCGTTTCCACCCTGGCGCCACTATGAGGCAGGCTAGCATGCCCGGGTAATCAATCACTTAAACTCTGTCATGTCACTGGTTTTCCTGGCTGATTCAGGCAACCCATTCCATGCTCTAATTGCACTATGGAAGAAGGAGCATTTGTACAAACTTGTTCTAGCATATGGAACAAGAAATGTGCTTTTATCTTTGTGTCTTTCTGAGTCTTTTATTAAATTTTTTTTTTGTATTTGAAGATGATGGATCAGTATTTTATGTAGAATTGTTAATTTACTATTTAGTCATCTATCCTGAAGTGTCTCTTAATCTAATTAAATTGATTAGCATTTTTTTATATTAGATTTATAATTGTTTAAGTGAAATACTGCATACCTCCTTAATCTTCAGACTCAAAGACAAGCTTTATTATCATTTTAATTGTAAAATGTTCATTTAACAAGATTTTTTTTTACACACCTAAATTGCATTGACCAATTAGTTAATATTTAATTTGTCTTTCCTAAACATCTTTTTGGAGTTGAATGGGAAACATTTCTTTTTTTTATAAAGCAACAACACTTTTATCCTTTAATGAAAGTATCATATTTGAATAAGACCATCTATACATACATAGCAGAAGTCAAGTTAAAATCAAAGATTTTCATAAAAAACAATTAAAAAGAAAAACAAAATTATAGTATGATGTGAGGTGTTTTTTTTCTCAAGTAAACCAAATCCAAGTTTTCTTAATCCACAACCATTCTTTACTACAACCTACCGCTTGCAACAGAGCTCTAGCCCTAAGAGAAGTGGATGGTGTTTCACTCGCACGGCTATTTCTTTGATTAACTGGCGTAGAACATCGGGATGATGAAGCAGAAGGCTGAAATTAAAAACAAAACATATATATATTATTGCGCAGGTCAATTTCACTATCGATTTTTCCGTTTTCCGTTTTTTCCCAAATTGACCTGCGCTTCGCCAAGGCCAGTGCATCCTATGGCAGACTCTCTAAAAATGTCTGGAACAGACGTGGTATCACCACAAATACAAAGCTAGGGGTCTATAGAGCCGTCATCCTCCCTACATTGCTCTATGCCTCAGAAACGTGGACAGTGTACAGAAAACATGCAAGAAACTGAACCACTTCCACATGACATGTCTGAGAAAAATACTGAATGTCAAATGGCAAGACAAAATACCAGATACTGAAGTCCTTCGAAGAGCGTGTCTGCAAAGCATCCACACAATCCTGATGCAGTCCCAGCTGCGATGGGCAGGACACGTCTGCAGAATGGAAGACCACCGCATCCCTAAACGACTCTTGTATGGCCAACTAAGCGAAGGAAAGCGCTCACAAGGTGGTCAAAGAAAGCGTTTCAGGGACACCCTCAAAGCTTCTCTGAAGGGGTTCAGCATAGACCCAGGCACCTGGGAGACAGTGGCACATGACAGAGCATAATGGCGTCGCGCTGTGAAAACTGGCGCACAGGTTGCTGAGGAAAAGAGAACAACGCTGGCAGATGAAAAACGCCAGAGAAGAAAAGCAAGGCAAACGACACTTGCTCCAGCTGGAATAACCTGCCCAGTGTGCGGCCGAACATTCCGGGCTCACATAGGTCTCACCAGCCACATGAGGAGGCATAAAACCCCAGTGCAAACCCCTCAGCCCCCTGGATGACAAAGTGGTCATCATCGAACCACGATGGACAAACTATATATATATATATTATTAGATTCAAAACAAAATTTTTTTTAAATATACATATATATTTAATACTTTTTTTAAAAAACAAAGCTTACATTGAGTTAAGGGAGACTGCTACAAACTGTTGTTTTTAAATTTATCTTGCTTTTTTTTTCATATACACAGGTTTGTGGCAAAGTCAAAGTAGTTTTAGAAGAAAGAATTATTTGAGAAAATGGATTAAGATTAGAAAATCCTATAAAAAGTTTTCTTTATAATTGATTAATATACATGCACTCTTTGATATAATCTTTACATCAACATACAACCGACATGCCTACCCACTGAGGATGACAATGAGGGCCTTTAAAGAGGAACATTTATGTGTTTAAGTTCATATCATCAATATTGCGCATATAAAAACAAAACTTCAATTACTTAATAAACATTGCTAGTTCACTTCTTATTTATTAAATCTATATAATATATAGCATAAATAAAAACTATGAAAACCTATAATATAAGTAATTTAATTTACTAGCTATGCTTGAAATAAAGAAATCTAATTGATAAGTATCCAGTTAGACTGCCATAACTAATGATAAAAAAAACACACTTTTACATATATATAAACATTTATTAAGTCTAGATGTAGTGGTCATTATAGATCTAGAATCTATATCTAGATTACCAATAACAATAAAATCTAATCTTAAGCTTCTTAGAACTTTATATGTACATTACTAATATATTTTAATTCAACTAGATTTAGACCTCACAGTCTTAACTTAGCCTGTACTACTACTAGATCTAGATTTACTTATCTAGATATAGACTATATTAATAGAATAAATATCTAGAGATAGATTATCTAGAGAGAGACTCTGTAGTCTAGAATAGTCTAAATGTACTCAAGATTATTTTCTAGATCTAATCTAGATAAGATATTAATCTAAATTCAGTCTAGATCTACTGGTTATTGGATCTCATGTAGATGTAGATCTAATATAGAATACATTTAAATTTACATATATATCTTAGTCAAAAGTACTAGTGGATTCTAGATCTAGAAGAGCCGAGGCAGTAGATCTGGATCTAGATTCAAGTTTTAAAATAAGTCTGTAAAACTACAAATCTAGATCTACTAACTAGATCTAGTCTATAATCCTTATCCTTTTTAAATTCTATTATTTTCTTAGAGACCAATGTGTCAGAGAATTGTCTGGAAAAATAATGTTTTGGCATGATAATTAATGACCATTGTCATTGAATAAATAAAGCATCTAATTTGCACTTTGCTAAACCAAATCTAGGCCACACCACAAGGAAATGTAAACAATAAATGAATTTTAGCATTAAGAATTTTCAATTAGCATTATTATAATATACTGAGAACGACTGTCTTTTAAAGAAATTTTGTCGGATAAGAAAAAAAACTTATTGATAGTGGAACAGCGGAACATGTTAGCTTTTATTTATGTTTTAGCTGGATAGCTCTGCATAATGTAGGACAGTAGGCATGTCTGGTACAGTCTTAGATATAATCATCTTAGATATAATCATTACACTAACATTCATTATTTTATTTTACTCTATCTAGCTTTCAATTGTTATTGTCTAATTCTCTACATTAAAATTGTAATTGTATAATTATCTACATATTGCTTAACTCCACTTAACTATGAAATCATATTCTCTGCACAAGGTTAATCTCCCCTTAGCCTGCTGATTTTTTTTTTTACCTGCATATATTTTATATAAAATCAAAATTAACTAACTTCAACTAATAGACAAAATTAATGGTCAATTTTTCGTTCAATTTATGTTTTGTTAGGGGTAACAAATAATTGTGCAAAGTTTCAAATTGATCCAAGAATGAGAAGTGGGAAAAATAATGTACACATGTATGACATGACAAGTGTAGCGGACAGAACAAGTTGTTATAAGCTTTCTAAAAAAAAAATTCTAAGATGTACCTTTTCCTCCAAAGACCAATTTAACATCTCCAAAGATTCAAGACTGGGTTCTGGTGTTTTGGCATGCTTGAATATTCTGATATCTTTTCCAGTGAACATTGGAAAATTGATGTATCGATATCCCCTTCCATCAGACCCAAGTAACACTTCTCGAACATCATTAGGTCTGACAACTTCTACATCATCTATTGTTTTCTGAAGGTATTGCTGAGTCTCCTGGAATAGTTAAATATACATTGTTGACTTACTATAGAAAGATTGTATCTTCTTAAACACAATGTAGGAATCCCCACAGATGGTTACAAGATTTCTTGCTTAACCATAGAGAGGTTTGTTAAGAATAAATTTACACAATGAAGCCATAACTCATAGGCCTCTCTATGCAGCTGACTTCTTCCTTCTTCTTCTAGCAAGCTTTATTGCTGCTGAGCAGTGAGCTCTTTTGCAGACTGTGCCAAGGAAAAAAAGTGTGCTGTTTTCTTCAGTTGTTCAGCACTGCCGTACAGGGTGTTGGTTATGTTGGGCTGTAGTGGAAGTAGGGTCTGCCTAAGGTGGATTTGGGAGGGGCATTCAAAGAGGATATGGTTTACGGTTTCAAAGGGGTGGGTGCAGTGTCTGCAAAGGGGTAGTTGTGTGGAGTTTATTTTGTTCAGGTGGTAATTTAATAGTGGTGTGTGTCCTGTTCTTAGTTGGAAGATTGTAGATTGTTCTTTGCGGGGGAGGAAGTTAATACTGTCCAGTTTGTTAGGCGTAGTCATTTCTCTGTACATGGCTCTGCCTGTGTTTCCTGATGCCCATTGGTTGAGCCACTCCTCCTTGTGATTGTTGACTAACATTGACCTTAGGGTGAGGTAGTTAACAGGTCTATCTGGTTGTTCCATAGATGAACCTGCCTTTGATAGCTTATCTGCCTTTTCATTTCCCATGATGCCAATGTGTCCAGGGATCCACTGTAGTGTGATATTGATATTTAATTTTGATATCATCTGGTGGATTATCACACTGAGTGTTGTCAACTCTCTTGGGCTGTTTGAGGTGCTGCTGTTAAGTGCTTGCAGAGTAGATTGGGAGTCTGTAAAGACAACAATATCTGATGGTGGTTGCACTCCTTCATATAGTTTGTTTTCCACTGTCTGAAGTGCTATGGTAATTGCCTCAATTTCGGCTTGGAAGTTTGAGCAGTAATCGCCACAGGGTGCGCTTATCTCAAAGTATTTATTTTTAGGGAAGACCAGGAAGGCACCAAGACCAGCATTGATGGTAGCTTTGAAAGCTGATCCGTCTGTATAAATATGGATAGCTGTTTTTTTATAGCTTTCGATTGTTTCAAGTGTGCCTACTTTGAGCTCCAGTGGATTTGATTCTTTTGTTAAGGTGTTATTTAGTAAATGTGTTTTGATGGTTGGTTGTTTGTAGTTTAGTCCGGGTGTAATGTTTGCAGCTGACAAAATCTAAAGCAAAAAACGTTTTCATTAGCAATTTGCATTTTTAGTTTAGTGTTAAATCTTTTTAAAATATAAATGTAATTTTCAAAAAGGCAAAAAAAAAATCTAGTTTTGAAAAAGAAAGGCAACAAATCTGACATAGTAACTCACACTACAAGAGAAAGGCAAATCAGACACTTAAAAGAAAAGAAAAAAAGGCAACACAAGTCACTTACCATGCAAAAGTCACAATAATTCTTTAAAATCCAAACTCTTTTCAGAAAACTCAATTCATGGAATTTTTTCTTCTGCAAAGGATTACTTTTACCTGCAAAATTGTGTATGTATAAATAAGTAAAAATAAGTCTAGATAAAAATTAAAAAAAAAAATGGTTGTCTCAACATAAAATAATTTATCTAAATATAGCAAAACTATGAGTAGCTTTAATGTATAACTAAAATGAATAATATTGTAGATTCTAATTATAGTTCTATTGATATAAAATCAAGTACCCATCATTCTGAAAGCCCTTGTATCGAGACCCAGTTTATAACAAGCCTGAAAACAAAACAACATATTTTATAACTATCATAACGTATGGAAAACTTTGATGTTGTTGTAACAAACAGATTTACAATAAAAACTAACTAAGGCAAATATTGTAAGATGTACCTGAATAGAATTCCCTTTCTTTTCTGCAAGAACTTTGTAAAAATAGTCAATTTTGTCTGTCAGTTTATTGTTCCATACATGATAAGGCATAAAACTTTTCAGGCTGAAATGAGCATCATAATAATATATTTAGATTTTTTGAGTTGTAAGATCAAATTTGACAGTAAGCTAAATCAAATTCTAAGAAAATAGTTGTAAATACAACAACAGTAGGAAGAATACATGTAATACTCTCAAGCAAGGTTACGAATCCCACACACACACAAGAGTTTATCTCATGATATATTCCTAGTAGGAGCCAATGCAACAATGAGGCCTCTGAAATCAATGTTAACTTTTGGCAAATAACAACAATATTTTTTTTTTCAAAAGACTTTTGAAAATGTTTATTATGACTCCAAGCTTAATTTACATTTTAACTGGTTTACAGTTTTTAAAAAGACCTTTTAAAAAGTTGTTAATGGAGCCATTATTGTTAATGAGATGAAAGCCTGGGCTTTAGCTATGGCCAGAACAATGTCACCCTCAAAACAGTTCCCCCTCTTCATGCAGCCAATGTGACCAAAGGAACAGCAAATACTCTATACAGTTTGGGATTAGCATTGAAGGTTTTGTCAGGATGCAGCACTGTGTGCCCCAAGTAGCTTTAGGGTCACCAGCTCCTAAATTTTCTTCAAGGTTATGCTTAATATTGTAAGAATCACATTACCTTTTTCTCTGATGTGGAGTGGAAAGTAAACATGTCATCAGTCGCCTGAAATCTGAACATTCTCTTGGTAAAGCTAAGCCTCTCTCTAACTGGTACTGAGTCACTTCTTCTTCAAGACCAAGACTTTCCATACACAAGTAAACAAACAGGCCAATTTGAGGGAGCTAAAGAAAAGCATACAAGAATATTAGTTGTTATCCTTATTCATACGTCAGATAAGAATGGCAAAAATATTTTTTGCCCTATAGATTATAGGGTCTAAAAGGGGAACTTTAAACATGAAACTTTTCAAGTGTTCTAGTGTTATGATTCTTTACAGCCTAACTTTGACATTTCAACGTGCCAAAACTTCTTTCACAAGTTACTTGTGTAAGCACTAACTCAAAAGCCAAGCTAATGGCTACAAAATACACCCTTGTCAATTTATTGCTCTACTTTAAAATTCAACTATTTGAACAGTTATTACAAGAAAACTCTCTTTTTTGCACTCACCTCCATCGCTCACAATGTTCATATTCTTCTATACAACTTTCTCTATCCCTAAGGCGTAACATTTTTAGTGGGCAAATCCTGTGTTTTTGCGACGAACCAATCCATTAAAATAATACACATGTGACTGGACACGCTATTTTTGAGTCATTTTTAGGAACAGTAAATCTATAAATTACTGTATACAATAACACCCTCATTATACCAGGAAACTTGTTACTAATTTATACGCTCAGTGTCTCGCTCTATATTGATCTGAGTATGTTCAAACTAATACAACTTCTATAGGACTACTGAGCTACTTGCTGTTTCAACTAAAATAAAGTAGCTAAACTAAAATCTTATCACCATCTAAAGAAAATTAAACTCAACTAAAAAATAATTTTAAATAACTTTAATTAACAACTTTTCATAACTTTTTTTTTTGGTGGGGGTGATCAAGACTAGAATCTATTATTTTATATGCTTCGGCATCATCTAAGGTTTAAGCTATAAAAAGTTAGTAAATTATAGTTTACCGCAAATGAATTGATTAAAACCATTAAATATTGACCAAACACACTTATCAGATTCCGTCTATAAACTAACAGAAATTAAACACCACTACATGACTCAGAAGAAATACAGAACACCCCATTCATAATACTGCATGCAATTTTTTGACAAAAAAATGTTTAAAAACATTTCATAATGCTCTTGGGGGAGCTACCACCTTCTACCAAGCGCGTCCCCAGGTGGCGGATAGGGGAAAGACCCTTAGATATAAGGGTTAGCTTTGAATAGCAAATAAACAGCCACGGACCAACTGGTCATGGAGGATGAGGTGAAGTATTCCAGTGGTTAGAATATTTACTAAAAACATCTCAGAAATCCAGGGAAATGATTGCAAAAAGCGAGTATAGGGCGCTCTAACTCTAAACCCGGGTAGATGAAACTTGTTAGCTAGGGATAGCAGTTCATCTAGGAGAGAAAACTGAAAATAAACACCTGCTGCCTTGCAGATGATCTTGCATGATCAAAGGCTATGGGAGCACACCCAGAAAGAAAAGCAGGCTGAAGTCGGAGTCAATGGGCCTCCTGGCGCATAACACATTGACACGCAACCTCATCTATGTTGGATGAGAACGAAGAAGAAGAATTTCATAATGCTGCTATATTCAAGTGAATAATGACTCCATAACTCTAGCAAATTATTTTACCAGTCTCTCTTTAAATGCAGACTGTTAATTGCATCATTTTTTTTTTTATAATCAATCAAAGTTGTTGATATCACATGACTAGAAAACGGGGATGTGCGTTTCAACCATTACCACATGTTGAATAGTTTTTAAAATTTTAATTGAAATTTTTAGTTTATAACTAAAAAAAATTAAATAATCTACGATTTTAACTTTACTAAGCCTTTATTTCCTAATTAAACTTTGGCCTTAATTTTTTACTGTAGGTTTCTAACCTTTTAGTTAACATTTACCCATTATTATGTATATAAATTATAGCTTTTATATGGCGCCACTTTCATGCTTATAGCATGCTCAGGGCACTATGGTCCCATCTCATGTGTGGACCAGTGGGGGGAGGAGGTATCTGGGAGTAGGTTTTCCACGCTGCCTTTGGGCAGTAAACACAACTCTGCTCGAGTCGGGTGTCGAACCTCGAGCCCCATCATAGTCATAGCCAAGCCAAGTTCAAGCATACTTAGCCTCTCGACTAAATTACACAAAATCACTGATCAAGCAAATGTGAAGACAATCCCCATCATGTCACTCAGGAGTTGACTTGGGGCAGCTAACCATGATTATGGTGCAATCAAACATATTTTAAGTTGAAATACATAGTGAGTTATTATTCTAGAGATCGTTCAGAACTGTATTATTTGTTGTTTATTGTGTGATCACTGCCTACATAAGTCTACATATACTGTGACATTTATTATCAAATGGGCAATGAAAGCCAAAAACTCACTTCCCACATAGTTCTTATTTTGTCTTTAACATCTGGACCTAACATTCTATCTTCCCACTCCTGCAAATCCTGCATTTTGGCCTGTTCCATGGCTTTTCTGTCCTCAACTTTCTGGCGACGATCGGATTTTTCTTGCATCTCTCTGTCTCTCCTAAGCTGGGAAAGAAGCTGTTGTGATGAATCATCTAACATATTTGGATTTTTTATTCGTCTTTTGTTTCCTGTGGGGAAAAACAAACAATTTTTAAGAGCATATAACTATTTTGTAGGAAAAAAAAGTTAATTGCTCTGATGCAAAATTAAATTTAAATAACATCAACTCTAACCTGGTGCTAAAACATCCTCTTCACAGCTTTTTTCATAGATTTTATCTCTCAAATCTCTGTAATAGTGTTGCAAACAATAAATAATATTAAAATGAAAGCTATAAAATATGACTTAGTTACAACATATACAAAATGTACTCTTTTTTTTTCTGACATCCTTCATTTGACTGAATTACTCCACAGCAGCAATATTGTTTTTCTGGGTTTGGGTTAGTTTTGTTTCATCTCATAAATGTGCTATATATATATGAATAATATAAAGTGCCCATGACTAGTAAGGGAGGTGCAGTGGCTGAGCGATAAAGCGCTTGGCTTCCGAACAGGGGATCCCAGGTTCGAATCCTGGTGGAGACTGGGATTTTTAATTTTGGGATCTTTGGGCACCTCTGAGTCCACTCTGCTCTAATGGGTACCTGACATTAGTTGGGAAAAAGTAAAGGCGGTTGGTTGTTGTGCTAGCCACATAACACCTTCATTAGCCGCAGAAACAGATGACCTTTACATCATCTGCTCTATAGACCACAAGGTCTGAAAGGGGAACTTTACTTTTTATGACTAGAAATATTTCAAGTTTTTTTTTTTAATTATAACTTATTCACATTTCTGAAATAAAATGAATGCTATTAATCTAATGTTAAAAAAAAAAAGATGCTCTTTTTATTTCAAGTACAATATAAATAATAGACTTACCTTGATAAAAGTGCTATTTTCTGCTTCATCATTGTCTCCAACTTTTGAGCCTTTTTTGATACAAAGTTATCAGGCCCATTAAAACGGTAGCAGTTTTCTATCATCAAACGAAAGTCTGCCATGAAATCAGTCAAACTCTTATACTGGTGATTTTCAAATTTTTCTTTCACTGTGGGAATAGAAATTGATGGATAAGGTTAGAGCAAAATTCATTTTCGCTCTTCAGTAATTGAATTTGAATTTTGATTTATCAACTCCATAAGATAGAATCATTTTTCACCTATTCATTACGAATATTTATACCCATTTTTGTATGAAAAAGTAAACATTCAAATTAAAAAAAGGGTTATTTACTATAGATATATGTTGTTGTTGTTTTTTTAGCTTTATTTTAATTTTTCCATTTGAAAACAACACACTTTTTTTTTTATTTTTAGAAATTGTGTTGAGATACTTGAATTTTCTCATCCAATGGCAAACAAAGAATCTGGATAAAAATCATTATCTGAAAGTCAAATTTTTTTAATTATGTGGTGGGGGGTTTGAAAGAAAAAAAATGAAGAGAGGATGAAAAGACTAGGAATAAAATGGGCCAAGGGACGCAGATTTACAAACAAGAAAAATAAAAAATACTTTTTGAAAAAAAAAAATTAAATAATATTTTTTTAAGTGTAATTGTATCAATTAGTTTGGCTCAGTCATGTAATTAAATTGTAATAAATCTTTGCGATTGGAAATATTTTTTTACAAATTGGTTTTGTTTAGTGCTACTTCAGGCTTTTAGCTTTATCAATACACTATGATGCTGGACAAGTTGGTAAAGTCACGGGGTGGGGGAAGAAGAGATATCTGGGTGAATACCATGATTGCTTTTTTAAATGCATTAAAAATTGAAATCGAACTCAGGGCTCAAGCCTTCTCAATGGGATTCATTCATCTTATACCATCACATCTGTCAAGTACATTTTCTTTACCTTATTTGATACCACACAAAATAATTAATTATCAATGGTTAATTATCTAATTGGTTAATTTTTTTATTCTTGTTTTGACGGGTACAAGAAATAATTGTGCGAAATTTCAACTTGATTTGATATTGGGTGTGGAAAAAATAATGTTTACTTTTTACCAGACAGACAGAGAGAGTAATTTGGGCTTTGTAAAAAAATAAATATCTGAATATACTTTAGTTGAGAAATAAAACATGTTTTGTTTTAGTTTTACCAAATAAAAACTTTGTAACAAACTGATAAAGTTAATTTACTTATTAAAATGTATCACTTGAACTTAATTAATCCATAGACTGCACTCAAGCTACACATATATAATATATATATATATATATATATTCTTACTTTTAAACATCCACATAGGCTCTTTAATTTTTTCATAATAATCTGATGTTTCTGGATAGTTATCATCTACTGGATATAGAAAGAGCTTGTTAACACATCTGTTGCTGGCACTCATCATATTGCTTAATATCCTGTAGCCAACTTGTAGTTCATAGTTGAGAGATTCAACATTGAATTTCTCTTTGCATTTCCCATCTTCATGGTCAGCCTTACTACTCAATGTCTCTGTTTCAGCAGTGTTTTCATGATCAGCTGACTGGTTCCCAGCATTAGAACTGCTGTTTGAGTCTTGATCAGCATCAAAGGAATATAATGCTTCATTATTATCTGTTGATGATACCACAGTGTCTCCAACTTCGTATTCTTCATAAACAATACTGTCCACACATTCATCTGGCACAAAGCCACCTTCGAGTACCCCCTCCCCCAGGTGCTGTTGTGTGAATCTTGAAACATCATTTGGATCAATGTTTACACTGTTAGCGTTAGCATCGTGGTTACTGGATCTACTCTCGTTTGGTTCAGAAGTATCGTTTGAAAAATATACGACTGATGATCCTGTAACATTACTGTCCATCTCTTGAAATTCCATTTACACCGATTTTTCATATGTATCCTTAGAAAGAAAATATGTAAACATAACTATTAATAAGACTAGATCTCTACACATCTTCAACAATTTACTAAAATTAAGATTTAGTTTCTTAAATAAGATAAGATCCAATTAGATATAGAATGAAATAATCGTGATAAAAGCAAGCACTCTTTTCTATGTAACCACTAGTCTACCATAAAGGAAACTAAATACAACTTTTGAACTTAAGTAGAATAAACCATTTTTAACAAAATTATCAAAACTTGTCTCACTGTGTCACCTACTGTAGACAACACGCATACATTGCTGTTGCATTTCTACTAGGATAGAAAACACACTATTTCCAAAACATCTTTCCACCTGTAAAAAGATTCTGACTAGATGACATTGCATTGTGGGATCAATTAGAAAAAAAAACGCGCAGTAATAAAGGTTACAGTTTTTAAATATTTTTAAGGATGTTATATTAAACGCGTTAGACTACGTCCAAAATCAAACAATATACATTATTCTTAGCAATATATTTATCTCACCTTCCCATGATTACAAAAATCTTTTAATGAAAAATAAACACAATCTTTTTTTTCTTGCGCATTAAAATATGCAAATTTTGACCACAAAGTCTGCCTCACTTTCGAAAAATTGACCTAGATAAATATTCTCCCCATGTTCACTAAAAATGTCTATTTGTTTTATGTTTAAAATTAGGCCAATAATTAGATTTTTTACCTCTTTATCATTAATATTAATATTATCGATACATTACGTTTAAAAAATTACAGAACTGAAGCATTATTTTCCATTCAATTTAATTTGACCTAGTTTAGTACGCATTAAAAAGCCATCACGCTTCTTTGACCCGCATTGCCTCCCTTTTCACGTCTCTTTATGATCACTACCACTTATTTATTTATTTTAATTACAGAATGGGAAAATACCCTCACTGGATCAGAGAGTGGTAGTGAAAAAATATATAGCCTATTAACAAAGAAAAAATCAAGAATCGTTTATGCGCATGAAGGTTTTAATTTAAGTCTCACTCATTTTTTATTCCTTTTGGTGTCACATTATGTAAATCTAGATAGGCCTATAGATTGTAATGATTATTATGTTTTCAATAACTTCTGTTATAATAACTGTGTACAGCGTACAACCATATTTTAAAAACCTTTAGTACAAATACTGTTGGTACATGCAGTTTGGCAGGTTATATGGGTAGATCTATGTATATTATCCCTTCAAATTTAATTTAATACCGTTGTTCATATTTGCTTATATTATATTAGTAAAGAAATAAATCGTATATAAATCTTTTAGAACATTGATTATTTTTATGACTTCAACTAGTCTAGCTCAGTAGACTCAGTTCTATGCACATTTGTACGATCGTTTAGTTTTGCTTCTTTAAAAAAAAAAAGGGGTGGGTGGGTGGCACTGAATAGGTCGAGACTATTTCATAATAAAAGCACTATCTTCGGTTCAAACTTATTTATTTAGTATAAAGATTATATGAAATATTTTAAAGGCTTAACAGCTTTTAGCCAATACTGGCAATAATGAATAAAACCGTCACTTAGGCCTCTAAGCCCTAAGTAGTAAGAGTGGTCCAATATTGAGATGTCAATAATATTTATTTTTCTTATTAAATATTGATCTGTATCTAGCTTCTAGATCTATAAAATATACAACAATCTATAATCTACTAAATCTATAAAGTTTCTGTTTATTATTATTGTTATCTATCAATTTAAAGGAAAATGATAGACTAGAATCTAGATCTTATCAGATTCATGTCTTTTACGACAATAAAGAATAGGTTTTCCAAAAACGTGGATTTTTTTTTCTTGATGCAACCTAGATATGAAATGCATCGGAAGTCTTACGTAGTCTATACAGAATCTAGATATCTAGGTACGAGCTTAGACTAGGCTAAGTGAAAGATGGACAAGCTAGGTTTAGGAACATGTTTAACTCTGTTGTTATTAAATATATTTATCAAAGTCTGCCACAACACAGAAATTTCTCTTACTGTAGATATCTCAGCTGGTCGTCAAGAATGTTTCTTCGAAACTTTACCGGCAAAAACAAATGTAGAAATAGATTACCAGGTAACTTAAGTTCAGAACCTGAAAAATGTATAAAATAATAAAAATTAGATCTAAGATCTAGATCTAGCACTTTATATTAGTTTATAAAACTCTATTTAGATTCTATATAGTACTTTAGTTGTTTTAGTTTAGTCACTTTATTAATCTTTAGTCACTTTAGATTAAATTAGACTAGACATATTAATAATAATCATAATGATAATTATACTAATTATAGCATTGTTAATAGATCTAGACTCTATTCTAGATCTAGTCTAGACCTATTCTATACTTATAGTTATACTTATACTAGATCTATATTATACATAGACATATTCATGATATTGTCATATAATTATAATAAATATAGACTAACTGTCACTAACATTGGATGGCTGCCTGGTCGTGCGGTTTGCGCGCTGGACTGTCGTTCGGATTTATCGACGGTCGAGGGTTCAAACCCTACCAGCTCCCATCCCCCGTCGTCCTGCGGGAGGTTTGGACTTGGAAGTAAACTATCTTCAACTCTGAAGGAACATCCGAAACATGTAAAACAAACAAGCAAACATTTTACAAACATAGAGTATAGAGTCTCTAGACTAGACTCAATTTATTCTATAGATAATAGTTGTAGTAGAGATCTAGATCTATAGTAATTTCCCTCTTCTGAACACCCCCTATTAAGCCTATTTTCTGACATTAACGAACACCCCACAATCTTTGTTAAAATGAGCCTCTATTTTGATAGTTATGACAAAACTAGTCTTTTGTTTTTATTTATACTCCATTTCTTTATAGATCTAGTTCAGACACATTTTTTGTTTCGTTTACTATGAAAAACAAGGGTTTTACACGGGTTCAAAGAGCACTGGTAGGACAGTGCCATTTTTTTCTTCTAGGACAGAAGGAGGGTAGGTCCGGGGTGAAGGAGATTTTTTATAAAATTTAAGTATCAGCTATACATGAACTATCTAATATGCTTCTAAATAGGCCTAAAAACACAGACATGTCATAGTCTTTGAGTAAATATGGGGTGTTCCATAATATTCATTTGTCAAAATCAAGGACACTAACGAACGGTCTTTATCACTATCAATGACACTAACGAACGCTATTTTAATGTTGAAAATGCATCTCAAAGGGATGTAACGCAAGGCCGGGAAATGGAGATTTCTTTGATTTATTTTGTATAGGTCTAACTTTTTCTTACTTAATTTTGCTTTTGTTTTAGATGTGATGTGTGATGTGAATGAGTAAAAAGAAAGGGAATATCGCTAAACATAGTGCTAATGAGGGGTAGAGTTCAGTATAATGTGAATGAAAAAAATAATGTTTTCATGAGTGGCACAATCCTGCTCTCTCTCTCCGTTTTTTCACTCCTTGTTGCTCTAATTAATGATTGACCAGCCTAGGTAGGTACCTAGCATGGTATCATCAACCAGAAAAAAAAAAGTAGCGGGAGGGACAATTATTGATCAAGCAGGTACCAAATTAGGTCACATTCACTGAGTGGAGTGAGCAGGTTAGACACGCTGGGTCACGCAGTTGTTTTTGGGTCAACTAGATCTAGGTAGGTCACAGTATATGTCCCTTTGTAAAGTTGAGGGTTTAGCAGAGAAGGGAGCAATTAAAAAGGGAAAAGTGACACTATTCTGTTGGTCTTGAGTTGGTTTAAAAAGAAATTGATAATAAATTAAAAAAATTAAAGATAATATTATTTTTAAATACAATAACTAAGAGGTGTTCGTTAGTGTACAGACAGTGTTTGTTAATGTACAGAGCGGGGAATGTTGTTTGTTAATGTTAGCGCTGGACCTCATTGACCTGACCCTCTTCAACATCATATTTTACTGTAACTATGCGTAGCATAACAAAACAATATAGCTATTTTTATTGACAAATAGATGATGAGTTTATAGATATTTGTAGTTTTTTCCTAGGACTAACCATTACGGAACTACGGAGCTATTAAAATTCAAATGTAAAAATTGCGGCGTCATCGCTTAACTTGTTTGGAAGAGGAAAATTACCATATATATAGATAAAATTAAAAATAAATTAAATGTATACTGACCAGTATAGAGATCTTCTAGAGTAGTTTATTTAATCCAGTCATTACATGAATTCGAACACTCGCTGTTTTTATGGTCATTACATCTTTATTTTGATATTTAATATGAAACTAGCGCGCTGTATAATGTGCTTGTCCATTTTTCAATAATTCTAACCCAATTTCCAATTTCCTTCCATTTAGCTGTCTTTTTATGTAAGAAAAACCAATTTCAAATTTGTAAGTCAGGTTGTTGTTTTTTCCTATGTTACCAGGATGACTTTACTTCTTCCTAGGGTTAAAACTATATTTTTTGGTTGGCTAAGTCTATGCTAATGAGCCCTGCAATATTTATTCTGTTTTTGGAGCTGATTTATTTGATTCATAAGCCAAGTTGTTTGATTCCATACAAAAAAAAAAATTAATAGGGTGTTTGAATTAAATTATGATTTTCTTACCAAAATTTATTTCAAAAAGCAAGTTTTGGACATCAGTGTTAATGATCTTATATTATATTATATTTGTTTGTTTGTTGTTGTTTTTTTATAGAGAATAAATGGGCAAATGTTTGGTGTGAGCTTGGTACATTGAATGAAGTTAAATGCCTACATCTAGACCTACTAGATCAGGGGTGGGCAACCTTTTTGTATCGAGGGCCGCATTAAAAATATTTTGGGAATGGGGGGCCGCATATATATATTTCTGAAACCAATTTTACGAGTTTTTGAAAAAAAAATTGCTATTGCCATTTCACATCACAACATTTAACCACAAATGTACAGTTGTGCTTAATGTGAAGTATTTAACTGTTAACACTCGTGCATAATGTTCCAGAACTGTGGAACTAGCTTACTAGCTGTTATCCTTTTGACTGCTGTCAAATTACAATCAGTCACCATCGACATGTGATTACACTTCTTTAGTTTCCACACAAAAACATGTTTGTTCACAAATGTATGTTTACACAAAAAAATGTGAAAGTTCAGCAGCAAAGTTTTTTAAAGTGTGGAAATACAGCTTCTGGCAAACATTAAATTCCTGCGGATGTACTGACTGGAACTTCTCTTTCAAGTCATAATTCGCATGGAGCTGAATCATTACCTGGTGAGATGATGGTATTGAAAACAGGTTCTTGAGGTCTTAAAATTTGCTTTTATAAATTCCATAATTAAGGATTCTAAAAAAAAAAAGTCTTGTACTTTTAACCATTTCAATAGAAATAGTTTCACCTTTCAGCAAATGGAAATAACAAAACCTGTTTTCACTTGCTTGCCTGGAGAAATTGGAAAACCTTGTTTGAAAATATTTAACATGCACTTACATTTCATGTGCAAGCAGCCCTTTGCAATAGCTGCCATGAAAAACATGAAATCTATCTTCCACTATTCATTAAAAATATTAGTAACAAAGTCACTGTCCTTCTTGGAACATAACAATTTCTTCCTTGAGATTTTATATTCTTATTACCTTGACCAAGCTAAGACAGCGGATACATTGAAATATGTTGTTACTAATTCTTCAAGTACTTTTCGAAACTGCCTGTGGTTATGACCCCTAGCTCTGATACCGTTGGTATTTATGATATTTACATCAATAATATTGTGATATTTTATGCAGCTTTGTGCAAACTTTCCTGTTTACAGTTTATGGTTTGGATATTCTTTAAAAGAAACAAACAAACAAACTGTTTTTATCTATCAAAGAGCTCCATCAGTTGTTACACTTGCCATCTTTTTCCATGCATACTCAACACTCAGCACAGTTCTTCATAGCATTAAATAAATACTGGCCTGAGATTGTGATTTACACCGAGTGTATTGAAGTATAGTCAATAAGCTTAATCTTCAGTTTCTTGAAACTGTTTATAATGAGACTGTTTTAATAATTTATATAGATATTTGGAATTATTTTTAATATATTTGCATTTTAATATTTATATACTAAGTTGAGTGATTTTTCTTAAAGTGTTACTGTTGTAAAATGTAAATATTCATTTGTATAAATCTCAGAGCTCTATTTTGTGTCTTTTCTAGTTTCTTTGTTTTGATGAGTTGAGGGTTCCTGAACTGATGATTCATATTCTAATATTGGTCTAACCAAGCTTAAATAGCATTTTAGTTATATGTTTGATTTATAAAAATAATTTCTTTTAATAAACCTATTGGTTTGTTTGATTTTTTGATAATTTTCATCAAAATGGGATTTCCATGATAACTTTTCATTTTTTAATACGATAGTTTAAGACAAATGCCAAAGTGGAACATATTGTCTGTAGGAGAAAATTATACCATTTTCTGCCTATATTATACTACTTTATTTTGATGGTTATGGTGGATCTATTGTATTAGAAATGCACCAGCACCATTTTTCAAAATTTTTTTATATACTAGTTTAGTTTTTCAATAAACAGCTAAAAGTTTTAGGCAAAGTTTTAGAATTTATTCCTTTTTTTTTTAACTCTCAGGAAGGAGGAGAGTGGGTCAGGACTATTGTGTATAAGAATGAGGATGTTTCAACCAAAGAAGGCACATCAAAGCCTATGCTGTCGATTGAACTAAAATAAAATAAACAAAAATGTCATACAATTTAACTACGTAATTTCTATTTTATTCAAAAGAAAAGAGTACATTTGTTTTGGATAGTTTTATTATTGTTTTTGTGTCAACTAAAAGCTTTTTTTAGGCTTTTTAATAGTTTTGAGTTTCATTGGCTAATCAGATACAAATCTTACAATCCTAGGTGATAGATGGTGGTGATTTGGATATAGATGTGTTGGTTTCTGGACCTGATAATCGAGTCTATCATTTGGACCAAAGGAAAACAGAAAACACAGTCAAGTAGGGGATAATTGTAGTTGATAGCTTTAATTAAAAGTCAGTGTTATTATTTTTTTTAATTCAATACTTTTGAAATTATTTTTTTCTTATTGCTTTTTTATACAGATTTGAATCTACACAAGAAGGTGATTATAGAATATGCTTCGACAACACTTTTAGCCGTTTTTCTAACAAACTGGTTTTCTTTGAAATTTATGTGGAGGATGGCAAAGATGATGATGATGATGAGGAGGATGATAAAAAGCTTACATTTGAAGGAGAAAATGTTCAGGGGCAGTTGGATATGACCATCGAAGAATTCTCGGTTTGTCTATTTTGTAGCTAAATAAGTCAAATCCATTTAATCCGACTATATTGGGAAGCAATTGTTTTGGTCCTAATAACTAGCTTATCCAGTTACACAAACCAGTGCTTTGTTACATAACAGAACATACTATAACTTATGTTACATATTAAATTGAACATTTTACATGTATATATATATATACAGAAAATAACTACTGTTTCTATGAACTTTGTTCTTTGGAAAATACATTTGCAAACAAGTTTTTTCAAAACGATCATTATGTTCTCAGCCTGGAAAGCACTTAAACATTTTTTTTTTATTTCAGTCAATGTTTTGAAGAACTTATCCAGTATGATTTGATGTGTTCTCCTGACATACTGCACTGTACCATTAACATCTATTTTGCAGTAGCTTTTGGACTACATTCATTTCTTTCCTTCATGAAAAAGTGGCGCAAGTTTTCAATGCTTGTCACTTGCATCAACTCATTAGGGGCATCACTTTCTTCCAATGTTGTCCTGTGTTTCTCTTCACAATTCCACAACAATTGGAATATTGTAATCTTCATTTTCATTAAAAATGAAACTCATTTTTGATGGGATAAAAATTTTTGACCTGTTGAAGTTCCACATTTCTGACTTAGACTTCTTTTTCTTATTTGCTCTCACACTCCTTAGTCCTTAGTGAATTTTGGTCAGAATAAAGGAATAATTTTACACACTCGCACACACACACATGCACATACATATACATACTGGTGTGTGTATGTATATATATACACATATATATAACAAGATTTGTTTGGGTACTTTAGGATTTGGTTTGAATAATGGCTGGTCAAATTAACTGGTGATCATATTAACCGAATTGGACTGTGAAAATGTATTAAGAAAAATAAATTATTCCTTCATTCTGAAATGTTATTGAGACATTACACATTTTGAATTAGTTTTATGATATTCCTTTACATAATCTGCCCAATAGATTGAAAGGTCTGAAAGGGAAACCTTACTTTATGATGTAGTAACTAATTCAAAAATATGTTCTTTAGTTAAACTATTCACTCAAAACCTTCTAAAAACTTGTCTGTTGACCTTAATAATGTATCTGGTTTCTTTAGCATATCTTCAGTGATGGGAACTAAACTAAATTTTAAATGTTAAACTAAAACTAGTTTTCAACTAAAATAAAGTAGTTAAACTAAAAGTTTATCATGAATTTCAAAATATAGTTAAACTAAACTAAAAAAAAATGTATCAAACTATAACAAACTTTTCATAACTTTTTTTGGGGGGAGGTGGGGTTGAACTAGCAATGTTTATCCATAATAAAATCAGTAATAAGGAATATGTTTCTTACATAAAAGTTAATGCACAATAAAAAAAAGTTTTTAAAAAGATGTCTAAATAAATATGTGTGCTTGTATTTTTTTTTATATTTTTTATTTTTTTTTTTTTTAGAAAAGAATGGTTGGCCTACTTTTTTTTAAAAATTATATATTTATTATATTATTAGCGGAAAATTTTAATTACTTATACCAGTAAAGTTTAAAATCTCATTAAATAACATACAATTAGAGTTTTAAAATTAGATCTAGTAACCAATAAAATAGAAACGAAATCGTTGGAGTTTTAATAAACATTTTACCTGTATAATTATTTTATAGTGTAAAATACTTGCTTGACTAACCATGCAGATGTGCTATTTTTTTTTTGTCTGTCCACTAAAAATACAAACTAACATTATTGCATAACCGTTAAACGTGCAAGGAAAAAAGAATGGGTGTTCTTGTCATTATGGACTGCACACTCAGTACACTATGTAGGCCTACATGTATACGTCTATCTAGCCATGTTGTCAAACAGTCGGACACACCGTCTATTTACTTTCTGGGCTGGGAGGGTGTGTAACTATTTTAGTGTAAAGAACATGCTTGACTAGCCCTGCCATCCATGCCTCGTCTGACCACTCCACATTAAGCAAACACTGTTGCATAACGCGTAATGAAAAAAATGCAGGGTAGTCTTGTAGTATCATCGACTACACACGTACAGTAAACTAGGCTTACATGTGTATGTCTAGATGACCAGGTTGTTAAAATCAGTTGGACACAGTCTATTTACTTTATGGTCAAGAGAGGGTGTGGATTAAGATTTCTTTTTCTAGAGTTGGTTATCCTAATTAATGCTTTAAGATCTATATAGGCCTAACTGTCGATTCTTAGATCTCAATAATAAGTCTTAAGACTATAAAAAGGGTGTAGTTGATGTTCCTGCAGTTAAAACATTATTGTTTGTCGCAATGAATTGATCAAAACCATTAAATATAATATTGACCTAACTCACTAATTAGACTCCCACTAGAAACAGAAATTGAACACCACCACGTGGCTCATACAAAAATTCGGAACAATTCCATTCATAATATTGCATAGAAGCTTTTAGCAAAAAATGTTTAACAACATCTTATTATACTGCTACTTTCAATTGCAAATATTTAATCCCATGACTTCTACCAGCATCTTACTTTAGCCGCTTCAAATGCAGACTGACTAAATAGTTGTTAACTGCATCATTTTTTTTATAGAGTTATTGATATCACATGACCAGAAAACAGGGGATGTGCGTTTCAACCCTGACCACATGTTGAAAAGTTGTACAAATTTTAATTAAACTTTTTAGTTAGTAACTAAAAAAAATTAATTAAACTACAATTTTAACTAAACTTTTTTTGTCTAGTTAAACAATTTTTTTTGTTAAACTAAAAGTTTTTAACTTTTTAGTTAACTTTTGCCCATCACTACATATCTTGTATAGTGATATCTATTATATTTAAATTTATCATTCTGTTCATTTATTTTATCCCTTGATCCTACTGGGACATGAGATGAACTGCGATTGGGAACAGAATAGGAAGGACTAATCCCCCCATAGTGCTCTGGCAAGAAACTGGACCATATGGCATAATGTCGAGTGACTTCCCAGACATGTCCCCCCTTAGCTCCCAGAGCTGGGAACACAAGATATGTGAAACTGTTTCAGTTCTTTCTCCACAGTGACAGCATTAGGAGTCATAGTTCAGATGGAGCCAGACAAAGTATGCCCCATTAGGACAGTGTTCCATCCTACACTGCACAATAATGGCCTGGTCTGACCTCCTCAACTGCCACCATGGATCACATGATCTGGTGTCGCATACGCTGCCAGACACCACAGGCACAGGCCCTTTCGGATTCCTCCCAGGATTTTACCCACTACTCATGAATGAGTGCTCAGATTTGTGCCGTAGCTTGTAAAAATGTGCTTGGTGCTTTGAGTTGAGTGGCTGCCAAAGCTCCCTCTCTTACAAGGACGTCTACATCCTCATTGCCCTTCACACTGAAATATGAGGGTGTCCACTGCATAAAAACAACAGCTCCAATAAATTGGTGAATGTTATTTGCGGCACAAACTGTCTCTTCTGTTAGGGGTAACCCACCGCCACCCATGGGAGCTAGAGTCAGTTATCAGCACAACAGCAGTTGCGCTGGTTTCTTTGCGGGACATAGGGCTCTAATGCATGCGCTATCCCTGTAAGTTTGGCGTTCATGGAGCATGCAGCAAAGTCATGAGGTCCAGAGAGCTGATCTGGTTCAGTCCTGTCCTGGTAGACTATCAGGTACCTGGATCTATCAGGGTCTCTCAACATGGGTAGGACATATTGTTAAGGATGCCAAAAGTTTTTTAGGATGGCAGGTGTTAAATGTGTCTAAAATTGTCTAAACACCCTAGCTCTAAACAAGTGTATTTTGTGACTTGTTACCTTTCACTAAATTTAATATTTTCAGTCTTAAATGATTTTTGGTAAATACCTATATTAGCAATATCTAAAAGTGTTAAATCAAGTGTTCAACTTCGAAGTTAGAAACTCAAGGATAGCTACCCAGTAGAATTTTTATATATTTAAAAAAAAATAAAACTGTATATAAAACTGTCAGAATAAAATGTGACCATTTTTTTTTTTCAATGGGGAAAAATAATGGTTTCTTTCTTTTAACCTAAATGCTACTATTTCTAAAGCCCAGTTATACTGTCATTCTTTCCATGTTGTGTTTGGTCTTCAGCCTCTTTTTTAGCGGCCCCCAAAAGGGGAAAAGACGCTATTAGTTTTGTGCGAAATGTCTGTCCGTCCGTCCCGTTTAGATCTCGTAAACTAGAAAAGATATTGAAAATCCGACATCACAATATTTTAGACCATTCAAAGTTCTGATGCAACGGCTACTTTTTTTTTTCTGAAAGCGAAAAATCTAATTTTTATAAATCAGTTATGCAAGCAGTTTTTTAAAGAGAAAAAGCTAATTAGTATGCATTATAAGTTAGACCTAATTTAAAATGAATAGTAATCTTATAAAGTTCATATTTATGAACATTTTTTTTTATTGCGGAATTTTTTTTAAATTTTTTTTTTGAGGATTCGAATAAGAGATTGAGCCTTTTCAAAACAATTGGATCAATTATAAGACATCAGTTAGGCCAAGGGAGGCGCGGTGGCTGAGCAGTGAAGCGCTTGGCTTCCGAACTATGGGTCTGGGCTCAAATCCTGGTGAAGACTGGGATTTTCAACTTTGGAATCTTTGGGCGCCTCTGAGTCCACTCAGCTCTAATGGGTACCTGACATTAGTTAAGGAAAAGTATAGGCGGTTGGTCGTTGTGCTGGCTACATGACACCCTCGCTAATCGTAGGCCACAAAAACAGATGAACTTTACATCATCTGTCCTATAGACCACAAGGTCTAAAAGGGGAACTAGTTAGGCCAGGTTCACATCTAACTTTACATTCACTTTCACCTATCCTTTGATCTGCGGGACCGTTGGGGCACTACACAAGATCTGTTAAACTTCTTTCTCCATTCTTATCTCTCATTTGTCTTTGATATATTTTCATTTGCATGTTCTTTCTGAAAATATTGAAGCCTGCCTGGATGGACCTTTTCGGGGGCCGATTTTGAGTTTGTGTTTCCACACAAACTGTCTTTTGTAACCTTGTTTAAATTAAAAAGTGTCCATTTGGTCTTCAGCATAATTAGTTTTCTTTTTAAAATCAGTTCCTGATGTGTTTGATAGTCTATTTTCTCTTACTCAAGCTTCGACTTTAATCAGTGCATTATGAGAATTCAGAAAAATCTGTTTCCTATCCCTGTTATCCCTTTTTTTTTTTTTATGTTATTGTCTTACAACTGACTTATTCACAATTTATTGTCATTCTCTAGCTATTCTGCTTAATTTTACATTTTTAATTGTAACACAAATAACTTCCAAAATAGTTTTTACTTATTTCTTTTGGATTAGTCCTCAACAATAATTTACAGTAGCATGCTCATGTAAATGTCTTGTCTCTAGTTGCTGCCTAATTAAATAATACCATTCACGACAAATTGTAATGTTACAATGAATAAAAAATAAAATAAATTTCAGTGCACTTAAAAGTGAAATTATATAAAATAAATATGTATGTCACACACTTGTGTGCTATTCCAAACAGTGCTCCATACTTTGATTATTGTATACAATTCAGTTTTTGCTCTTTTAGTGCATTCAGATAAAGGCATGTTTTTTATACATATTTTTTAGCCTTAGCTGGCTTATTTTCTCTGACAAAAAAAAACAAACTACCACACAAAAAATTGTGATGGTTAGGAGTCTTGCTTGATAAGAGCTTACAGTTTTAAAACATGACAGTCTCAGTGAGTTCTTCATCATTATAATAGAGCTTTTTGTCATAGTTCACAGAAAAGGAAAGGGGGGGGGGGCGTAGTAGCATTGCTTCAAATCTTATTGTCTTAAAAATGTATATGCACGTTTCTCAAAACCAAACAAGACTGGACAAATGGACTGAATAACAGACTAGCAAAGTTAAAGCATGTAAAAAAGGGGAATCCTATAAGTATTATTTTTGTGAGAGAATAAGTCCTGGTAGATCCTACTTGAGATATTGGATAGGTTGGGTTTCAGTTTTAATTTATTCTCATGGATTCAATTTTAGAAGATGAAACTTTTTTTTCCCCCAATAATTGTTGATTAATGCATTTTAAACTAGTTAGTTAGGTTAATTAAATTTTTCATTAGCAATATTTTTTCGTTAATTTTTCAGGGTATATTGGAAAGGTCAAAGAAAAATCTTGAGCGTTCCATCCAAGTTCAGACTCTAATTAAGATTCATGAAGCTAAAGACAGGAATACTCAAGAAGCCAACTTTTTCAGGGTGAATTTCTTCTCTCTTTTTCAGCTGGCCCTTATGATTTCTGTGGGTCTTGTGCAAGTCATTGTCATACGAAGTTTATTTACTTACCAGCAGCCTGTAAGTGGAGGCTCTTTAAAAGCCAGAACATAGCCAAAAGTATTAGGGAATATTTATTTCAATTTTTCAATTTATTTTAAAACATTTTCTTTGTTTTGTTACAATGCATTATTTATTTTTTTTTTATTTTCATTTTCAGAAGAATATTTATTGCATATTCTTAGCACATAAAAGGAATTGATATCTATTATTGTACATTTATAAGCTTCCCCCCCCCCCTTTTTTTTTTTGTCACTGAATATTTCCTTCCAATCCATTGCAGAAATAATACTGGTTTGTTTGTTTGTTTGTTTTTTCGCTTGTTTTTTGTTTTGAAAGTACTGTAGGTCTACGGTTATTTTTTTAAATCTATGATTTTGGTTTTACATATTTTAAGCTGTGATGATTATTTTGATACATATGTATACATGAGCAGCAGCTAAAGTAGAATGTATTTTTATGACTCTGTAAATGGAACTGTCATTATTATCCAAAGCTGAAAGTAAATATTAATATTGTCTTCTGTCTTTTTGTCCATACCTATGCTCATATTGAAGCATATATAGTGTTCATTTGGGTGTCTTTTTATAGTCAACTTTCCTTCATTAAACTAAGCATAATGAATGCATTATCATCATCTTATTTCTCAGTGAACAAATTGCTTACCACCATTTTACCAAAAATCCTCTCGTCGCTTTCTCTAATGATTTCACTTAAGCAGTATTATAACTATATAAGATTGAATCAAAATGTTGCCATTTTTATATACATTTTTACCATTACTCCTTGTTATGAACAAAGGCCTTTGTACTGTATGAAACTGATATAATGCCTTTTAAATGTCTTTTCTATGTTTAGATATCATACAGTTTTTTGTTCAAATCCTCTTTGTTTATATATATAGGCCTACCTTCTAAGTTAAATGACAAAATCAATTGAAATATAAATTCAAGAAGATGACCCAAAAAATTGATTCATTAAGCAAAACAAGCAGAATAATAAAATAAAATATTGATAAATTCATGCTGGGGATATTTAAAGAAATTCATATATATATTTATGTTTATATATATATATATATATATGTATGGATAGAAAGATAGGTAAAGTCCTGACAGTTCGAAATGATTACTACTGAACCTATTTCAGGTTAAGCGAAATTATTAGTAATCATAATTATGAAATTATATAAAATTTAATGTAGCATTATGCTATGTAAAACACCAGTCTGCCTCGATCCCAACATGTATGTTGTTTCTAAGGCATTGACGTAATTTTGCTTCAAAAGATTGTCTTTGACAAAAAAAAATTTAACAGATATTTAAACCAAAATAATTCAGGACCATAGTACCACATATAACATTGTTCTATTTGTTCATTACATTGTTCATCTTTGAAACCTCGTGTACTTTTTAGCACATAATACAACTATTGACTGTTCTTTTTTTAGTTTTTATTCCTTTATTCCATTTAAAATAGTTTTGTTGAAAAAAAACTGTTTCATGGTCCTAATAACTAATAAAATTTAAAGGGGTAAATTTTATTAAATTCTAATTATAATAATTAATTACAAAAAATACATTTAAATTTTTAAAATAATAAATGTTACAAAACCTAGTGGTAATTGTAAGATTTTTTTTTGATTGTTTTTGTTTTTTTAACCATTTGTCTAAGATTTGATTTGAACTATTACTGATAGCCATTTTATTTCAATTTAGACTGCCAAGTAAAATTGTTAAGAACTTTTAGATGAATTTAACAATTCTAGACATCTAGTGTGTTCACTGTTAGTAATTTATTCATGTGAATAGGAATTTAAAAAAAATAAAATATGACCATTTGTTTCTCAAAATTTCCCAAACTAATGGTCAGCCTAGTTCTGTACTTTCTTTCTAATAAAACTGACAAAATAAAAATGTTAAAATGTTGCCATTGAATGTCCCAGTTTATGTACAATCAAAGAAGCTGTGAGCTTGAAACTCTACACTGCTTTCAGTAATTACTTAGTATGCTACTCAACCTACTTGTATTTATTCTGGTTTTGTTTTCAGTATGCTTTATCAACTAAAACGATTACCTCACCAACTTTTATTTTGTAGGTTTTTTTTTTATTATTATTTTGTATTTTTGTATTATTTACTTTTATATCTTCATAATCTGGGTTTGCTGCTTCTGCTTGTTAACTGGGCATAATAATTATTTGAATAGAAATGTTTGTTGTTGTTTTTTCTACCATGTTGTATTTTAGTAGTTTCAACCTGACATGTCTTTTAACTTAATGAGTTTAAGTATTGTTTTGTTTTTCCAAAAATGTTTTTACCCTATATTTCATTTTCTGAGAAAAATTGAATGTTAATCAGATTGATACTACCTAACTTAAATACAAAATTGAATACACGAAATCTTGTTAGTTTTGTTTCTCCAAGAATCACTGCAAAACAGAAGAAACAAAATATTGTGGATTTTTTTTTATCTCTCTAAGGCAATCACGCTAATCTAGTTGGTATTTTAAACACAATGCAAATATTGTTGCAGCCTCTTGGTCAAAATTTGAGAAGTGTATTCATCTTTTTAAATTGTGTATATCTTTTTCATTCAAATTTTGGTTGTAAAGTATTAGTAAGGTGTTATTGTGTGAACACAAATTTTATTGTAGATCTTCATTTTGAAAACAGTAAATCCAGAGTAAATGATTTGTGTAAAAGGCTATTGAACATTTTATGGACAGATTTGTGAATTTTTTATTTTTTTTTAGTGTCTGTTGATTGTATATGAATGGGACCTTTTTTTAAAAAATAAGTGCCCCCCGCCCCCTTTCCACTTCTTTTGCAAGCTATTATAGCACAGTGCAGAACAGGCCACTGTCCCGTTGGCTCATATTTCTCACAGCTATGGCCAAATTTTGATAGTGTCCCCGCTGCAGGAAGAAGAGGAAACCGTGCCTCATATTCTGTTTAACTGCCCCAGACTTGCTTATCTCTGTCTCGACAGGTCTGGGAAACCAAAAATTCTCAACCTGTATGTGACATGCATGCACAACGCAATACAGCAGGGTTTCTGTCCAGGGCTTTAGCAAGAGAGGATTTGAGCCTCTCAAGCCCTCAGAGTTTTATGGTGATGATGATGATGGACAGATTTGTACATTTTTTTTTTCTTTTGAGTGTCTGTTGATTGTATTATATGAATGAGACCCAAAAAAAAAAGTGCCCCCCCCCCTTTTTTTTTTTTTTGTTTACAAAAGCTAAATTAATTTGTTAGCTATCTGTTTTTGAAAGAAGTGAATGAGTTTTCAGATCATATGTATCAGCTAGTACAAAGTTAGATATGTATCAGCTAGTATTTTTTATTCTGTATTATTGAGGGAGTGTAATGGTTTCTCTCTTAACAATGAATTATAACTATGCAGGAAATAAACTTTGATGATTTTGATTTGTTCTTTTGATTAGTTTTATCTCCAATGTATGTTGTCAATTTGTAATTGGAATTCTGACAAATTCAGATATTGTTTGAAGGGGTTCTTTCATAAATTACAATTAATCTGTTGGTTTATGTACAAATAGGAAATAATTTCCTTTCATATTTGTTAATTTTATAAAAAAAAGCACTTGGCACATAATTAATGTGAATAGTGACTCAATATAGAATTAAAAAAGGTAGGGGTTACAAGAAAATTGTTCTTTAATTTATTGTGTCCCTTAATGAAGTTACTGGACTTACCATTAATTCCATTGATATATATATAATATAATTAATATATATATGTTTAGGTAGGGTTAGGCCAGGCATGCCAAACACAGCGTTTGGGGGGGCCGCATGCGGCCCATGACCACTTTGCATGCGGCCTGCTTGTCCACCTAAAAAATTATCAAAATAATGTTAAACTGTACGTTGGAAAATCAGAGATGACAAGCTACTTGAATTGAAAAATAGTATTTGTTAAACTGAACAACAACATTGAGTCTGCAGTGAAAGCCAGCTACATTTGTCTAAATTGCAAGCCATAGCAAATCATTTAGTGAATGTGATTTTATGATGGAGTGTGTCTTTAAAGCCGAAGTAATTTGTCCAGAAAAGGTGAAAGCATTCAAAGAAATAGCGTTAACTAGGAACACAGTGGCAGATAGAATAAATGACATGTCAATCTGCTTGTGTGAACAATTAAAAAGCAAAATAGCTGATTTTTAATTCTTTTCTTTGGCTCTCGATGAGTTAACTGATGTAACGGGTGTAGCACAGTTGGCTATATTCATAAGGGCCTGAGACAGGAATTTTGAGATGCATGTTCTATGCATAACACCAAGGAGGATGTTTTTGAGAAATAACAGGTGATATTGCAGTACAATTTATCTATGGTAAAGCTAGCTAGACTAACAACGGATGGCGCACTAACCATTATGAAATGGTTTTGATGCAAAGCTTCTTGCAAAAATAAGAGAGACTAATGCTAATTTTAAATTTGCTCATTTACAGTGCATCATTCACTAAGAAACATAACGCACAAAGCTATTACAATTCCAACATGTCATAAGACTGGTTTCAGTCACTATCAATTTTATTTGTGACCGTGGCTTAAATCATCGCCAATTTTCAATGTTCTGGATGACATTGGACACAAATTTTGCTGGCTCTCCTGTCATAAAGAATTGAAGAGATTTGTTGTACTGCATGAGGAAATTGTATTGTTTCTGAACATGAAAGGTGAACCTGTTGAACATTTCCATACTGATTGCATTTGCAGTTGATCTCACTGATCACCTGCAAGACTTGAATTTGAAACTTAAAAGAAAGACTAAATTGTCACAACTGCATGTGATCATGTGAAGTGCTTTCAAGCAAAATTACGACTTTGGATAAACCAAATATGAAGAGAAAATCTTTTTCACTTCTCAACATGTCAGGAACTAAAAAGATTAAATACGGCTACATTATTTGGTTAATATGTCCTACACCTTAAATCGTTAGTAGATGCTTTCAATGGCTGTCTTCATGATTTCGTTTCATACGAGCAAGAATTTTCCTTGTTTTTATCTCCATTTTCATTGGCTTCTGAAAATGCTGCTGGTAACTGCTGATAGAATAGCAGTCAGATTCTTTGTTGAAAGCGAAGTATATAGAAGTGGCTGCGCCAAAATTTTACAGTTATTTACCTGAACGGTACGTTTAATTGCAGAAATTTGCAGCCAGAATTCTAGCTATGTTTGCAATCACTGATCTCTGTAAGCAGTTCTTTTCTATAATGAAAGCTACAAATCACCTCACCGTTCGAGATTATCTGATCAAAATTTGTAATCAGTGATGATAGTGTCAGTGGCAAACAAACTTCAACCTGACATTAATAAACTGACAATGAAAAAAATGCACAATCTTTGTAATTTTTAATTACCAAATTGTACTAAAAATTTAGCTAATTAAGGGACAGGTATGGCATTAATTATTGTATTCTATTGTATTGTTTCTAATTTACATAAAACCAGTAGGCTGTTTTGCAACTAATTTTTGGCTGCAGTCCCTCAGGTCATAGTAAGTTTCTTATGTGGCCCATACACCTTAACAAGTTTGACATGCCAGGATTAGGCTCTCAATAAAACTGACCGATACATTTTAAATATCATAATATGACAGTGAAATGCAAAAGAATCAAAACTGTTTATCAAGTTATCTTACTGTTAAAAGAAAATGTTTTGTTAATTAAACATAAACAGTAAGCTTATTTCAAGCATTAGCACTGATATTTACAATCAAAATATGAAGAAAAAAGCACAGCTTAATAGAGTTCATTAGCTTTTAGCTAATTACAAATGAATTTAATTATTTTCAATAGTTCAATTAAAATAAAGTAATACTATAGGATGATACATTTTTCATGCCATTTTTTTAAAGAACAAAAGGCAATTTATGAAGTACAAATATATACTTTACAATTCTTTGTATTATAAAATTTTACCCATTTGGGGGGAAAAAACAACATCCTGATGTGTACAGGTACTAAACTAAATAACTTGTTTGCTTAAAAGAATAAAAAAGTCAAGTTGAACAAAAAACCATTTTTTTTTACATGTTTTTATTGGTCCAACTATCATGACATGACAACACTGAGTCAACATTATTTTACAATTGTATTTACACAAGCAGTACATCCACGCCCAAAGATCATTAGCTTACTTTCCTTTTCTTAGATGACTGAAATCTAATGTGAATAAAACACATTTATCTAATGTTCTTAAGTCAACGTAGTTTTTTGAAATGAAATATCCTGCTTTGAATGAAGGTTAAAAAAATGAATAGGGAAATGTTTTCTAAAAATCTGAACTGACCCGCTCTTATATCCATTGTGAAAAATCAAACGGAATTGCTTTTAATATTAATGTACATTTCTAAGGAGAAAGTTTAGATCAAAGTTTAATGTAGCAAAGATAATTGTTAGTTATGAAATAGCACTTAAATTTAATCTCTTTATTATCATTATCATTCTTGAATATATTTCAATATTTAATACACTCATCCACTTAGCAAAAAAAAAAAAAAATGCAGTCACACTCCTATATGTTATTATTTGTGATAAAATGTACTTCATTGTAGATTAAATTAATTTAATATTTTCATTTACTGTAATCTATGAAATATGAGTCAGAATGCAAGATTTGTAACAACTAAATGAGAAACACTTTTAGTTTCATAAATGATTTAAACCATTGGATGGGCTCAGTTGGAGAGTAGTATTGGATTTCTACAGCTGAATAGGTCTAAAGTTAAACTTTACAGGTGAAGGCCCTTAGTAAGATTTAAGGACATCCTGGCAGTCATTAAAACTACCTAACCTAAAAATAAAGGCAGGCATAGTTGTGCTGGCCATACAAAAAAAAAACATTTGTTAATTGTGGCTACAGAGACAAAATGATTTTTATATCTTTTTACTACAACTTATTGTCGACACTGAAAATGTTAAGGTTTCTTATCAAATCAGAAAGTAAAATCTCTGAATAGAAAGAATATTCCCTTCAAATACTTTTGGTTTGTTTTATTATTATTATTGTATAAGTATTTTTAATTAAAACAAATAGTTCTTATAAGAAAAAAATATTTAGTTTGACAGCTGTATTAGATATTTTGGACAGTTGCTTGAAAGACTAAGAAATAAAGATATCTAAATTAACATGAAATTTTCAGGGCATTTTTGTTTTTTTAGATCAAACTACCATGTTGCTCATATGAACACACAATGACATATCTACATAGCAGTTTGTAAACAAAAAAAGAAATAGGGCAAAATAAATAGATTCACTGATTGCATTTTAAAAATTGGTTTGAATACAATTGAACCCAATTCATAACTTCCAAGACAAAAAGAAATACAATTATGCACTTAGCTAGAAACATAAAATAAAATGTTATATTGATTTTTATTTTTTGCCCATGAAGCACTTTTAAATGTATCTATGGCACATGAATAATTAATAGGCATACAGAGCCTAATGTTCTAGAAACCAGTCTGAACCTAAATCTAGAATCTAGTCTTATAGATTTAGTAAAGAACCTAAATTTAGCTCACATTGTATTTAGACATTTAAAAATTGCACAAAACCTAAATCTCATCTTATTGACACTTGATGTAATCTTATAAAATATGGTAAACTCACTATAAATTTAGTGATGGACACTGTACTTACACTTATAAAAAACACTATACTGAATGGAAATCTTATCTCAAAATTGTAGAGAATCCAAATCTTTTCTTATCTAATCTTATAGAAACTAAAAAGATACTGAGCTAAAAACTTATAGACAATTACAGTATATAAATGAGTCAGAGAAACATTATAGAATTTCAATTGTCTTATAGAAAGATACACTTGAATTGTTTTACCCAGATCTTAAACATTATAAAAAAATCACACACATCTAAAAATAAGTCAACTTTTGACATTGTTTGGCTATACAACAATCATACAGAAATGGATGGAAACTAATAATTGAAAATCCTTGTTTAAGATTTGAGCCGAAAAAAAATTCAATATGAATCAATGAATATCAAGTCTTTTGTAACTTAAATATCTAGTGAGATTTTCAGCTTATTTTAAACATTGTACCAAAATAATGTCTATATACAACATATTAAAAATGTCCCATGTCACATAAAGTACTATACTAAAATATCTACAAATCATTTGTTACGAGATCGTCGCCGCCCAGTTTCACTACCAGACGAGCTTTCCTCTCTGTCATTAACAGTTCTGTAAAATGGCCAGTCAGGTAAGACTTTGTGAAGTGCCTCCCTGAAGACTTTCTCCACCTCTTTCATGCAATGATACACTTCACTATCAGGCTGTACACAAGAACAAAAAAAAAACATGTTGACATCGTAGAAATAGACTTTCAAAAGTTGTCTAAACAAATCCATTGATATATATAAATCAAATATTGTTACAATTCATTTCTGTAGAGAACATTAAGTGTCCTTCCTTTTTAACTCACAACCTGATCATTTTTGTTTTCAGAACTATAATGCTCATATTGAAGGATGTATAAGAGTTCATTTTGAGCTAATAATCAAACTACAGAATATAGCTGGCCAATAAGAGACTGACATGAATATATTCTACAGTTAATGACAACATTTTTTGACCCCCCAAACAAATCAAAGAGCTTAAACTGTTTTTGACACTATGCAGAGAATTCTTTGTATCATTCATAACCAGTGGACACAGCCCATACAAATACAATACTTTCAAATTATCTTTATAAAACTTGTGTAGACAAAATCTCAGTATTAACCCTAAAATGATGCACTGACCTTATTGTAAGATTCTGCATTCTCAAAGACCAGGGCAGCATCCTCAATAAACTCTTGAGGAGAGGCATAACTCAGTCTGGCACATTTCTTCATCATAGTTTGAAAATCCATCGGCTTTTTTATGAGAACATAGTAATCAGGGACCTGAAAAGTGAAAATAATCAATGCAATATGTCACTACTATTTGAATATATGCTATAAGGTAGTTATAATCAATGCAATATGTCATTACTATTTGAATGTATGCTTTAGGGTAGTTCTTTCTAATCAATGCAACGTGTCACCACTTGACTACTATTTGAATATGTGCTTTAGGATAGTTCTAATCAATGCAACGTGTCACCACTTGACTACTATTTGAATATGTGCTTTAGGATAGTTCTAATCAATGCAACGTGTCACCACTTGACTACTATTTGAATATGTGCTTTAGGGTAATTCTATCCTTTAGCTAGCATGTCAAATTCATCACTGCAGCCCACCAATACAGTTTTGTTAGTCTCAATCAAAAGTTGTACTTTATAGTGTTAAGATGGATAATTTCAATCCACGACCTTCATATTAACTATAACTTCACTGCATTCTTTACTGTCAACTGGCTTGTGAAATACTCCCTATTATTAGACTGAACATATTTTGGCTACAAATAAATTACTTTCATAGCTGTACAAAAAACTGCTTTTTTTTGTAGCTGCACATATTATGAGTGAATAATTCTCAGCAGCAGCCTAAATAGCCGGGCATTATTTTAAAACAACTTTTAGTAAATCTACTGAAAAATTATTTTTTTTCAGCTAGAGATATAATGACCTGTTGCTTTTAGTTTATTTTTGTCTGCGAGAAATCTTTTATTTAGAAACCCATAACTCTTTGACTTCGGAACAACGCACTGGATGTTGGTTTTACTCGGCAAAAAGGTCAGATCAAAGCTGAAATCATCGGTGATTTAAAATTAATTTTTTTTGTTTCTATTTTTCCAGTTCATGTTTTTTATTGCTTAATTTTTTTATCTAGAATAGTTTTCCTTTGCAAAAACATCTGAAATTTCCTTCATTCAAGGTGTTTTTATTTTGTACGAAGTTTTGAAAGAGACTACATTTATTTTTTCTGTGTGAGTGTTTTTTTAACATGGAGCCTCAATCTGGGCCATCTAAACTTTGTAGGTCTAAATATTTCTTTGATGAGGAAGTATAATAATTCAGATGACTGTGATTTTGTTTTATCTGATGGTGATAATGATTCCAAATCTAATGATATAGATCTAGTAAATTAATTTATAGATCTAGACCTAGTTTTGATGAAGCAGCCCCACCCCCAGCTTTAGTTCAATGTAGATCTAGAACTAATTTAGCTGTCTCTACATCATCTAGATCTAAATCTAATCAGATAAAGGTAGATCTCTAGATCTAGGCACTGAAACAGAGCAATTTCAGATTTGTTCCAGCAAGAAATGTGGGTGTCAACCTGCAGCACTGCATCTAATGAGCTGGAATGTTGTTTTTTATTGACAATGACATTGTTGATAGTCTTGTGAGCACAATAAATAGCTATGCTGACCATAGGATTAAATTGAATGTACCCCTGCTAGAATAAGATCCATTTTCAGAGAATGGAGACCTATAACTATAAAGAAAGACAAGAGAATGTAATTGTAAACACTGTAGGTCAGGGAGAACGGTTAATGTTTGCGCTGGATGGGAGTCGAACCCACACATTAATATTGACTGCTTCCATGAATATCGCAGCTAAAAGGAATATACTAAGTACATGAAGAACTTATATATAATATATATATATATATATATATATATATAATATATATATATGCTGTAAAGTTGGACTAGTTTTAGGGTAAAAGTTTTTTGTTCCAAGTGTGTTGCTTTTTTATGGGCTTTTTCATTAAAGTAGTGACATAGGATTATTACTTCCAGTTTATTATTTTTTGTGTCTTTTGCTGTTTCTTCTATGGTGTTCTGTAAATAAATGGATAAAAATGAGAAAAAAATTTCTTTCGATTCAATAAATTTCTTATTACATGCACATGTCAGTTGGTGAGTTTTTCATTAATTTTTATATTCAAAACCCCAAAATACATCAACATGATTTGCAAGCTAGAAAATTTAAGAAATAGAAAGAGCATGCATTTCTCTTTAATTCTATATCAAATTTATTATTTTCCAATAATAAATAAAAAAGTTATACAAGTTAAATCAAAGCAAAGTAGTGCGCTCCGAAATGGCAGAAAAATTAATTTCATCCAAACGTGGAAAATAATTCCGGAGTCAAAGAGTTAAAGCAATTCTATCCATACAGTGTTATCTTTGACTTGTTTAAACAAGTGACTAGCAGATGATTGAGTCATACAAAGCTAGTAGTCCTCCTTCAAGAAACAAACACTAAATGTCACATTTTATACAGACTTTTGTTTAAAATATATTTCTTTCATTTGAAAGTTTATGTTTTCATTGTTAAAGTAAAACTAATCCTGGGCTGTAGTATTCTAAGGGATGAGAGTTGGCTCTTTATCATTGCCTATTGTTTGTATCTGCAATTTATTTTCTGAAGTTACTTACATTTAGTAACAGATTAATGAACATTTTTAAAGTCAAGACTTCAAGCAAATGATTTTATTTAATATTCATAATCCCTTTGGAGAACAAACAAAAATCTAATTACCCGCACTACCTTAAAAAATCCCTCACAAAACAAAGATCAAGGTAAAGTATAACTTTGACCTATTTATTGGAAGTGTGTATTTCAAAAAAAGAAAATATGAAAACTTAAATGCCAGCATTAAAGCCACACAAAATGATGTAAACAATGCCTGCCTCATTTTTATCAGAGATAATGTGTTACCAAATGAGAAAAAATGTATGCACATTTTTTTTATTTCAGTACAAAGTTGTAAACTTTCATAATGTTTGCAGACAAACTATCTCATTACTCACAATTTTTTTGTCAACAGGTTCCAGGAAAGGCCAGCTGGATTTGTGTTTCATTACTTTTTGTAGCACCTCTTCACACAGCTACAAATAAAATTCAGTGTTAGGATCACAAAAGACAAAACCACTTTGAGCTAAATACACCATGTTTAATTTAGAAACACTAAAACAATTGAAATGTACTTCAAAAGCCCAGTTAGCAAGAAAAATCATCTTCAAAAGTTCTTTTTTTTAAACAATCAAAAGAATGAGTTTGTTTTTTGTAAAATCATAGTAAACTTTGTTCCTAGGAATTGACAGGAGAGTATGCTATTTAATGCCTTTCTTTAATTGTTTTCTTACAAAGAAAAAAAAATGTACTGCTTTGAGATTTACCTCTGGACAAAAAAAGTAAGGGTCAAAAGCTGCTGAATTAAGTCTCACTTACAGATAACTCAGAGGGTCCACGTCGAGATACACGATGTGTGGGAGTGACCATTTCTTTTTGTGTACTTGATCTTGACCGACTTGATGTCGTGGAATCCTGAATGTGGCAAGAGCGTTTCTTGACTTTATTGCGTGTTCTTCCTTTGTTTGAGCTTGACCTTTTAGATCTAGCAGGTGTCACTTCCTCCTCTTCCTCAGTAGACTCTTCTTCTTCCTCACTGGCCGACAAAGCTTGCCGGTAGTTACGTTTAGGTGCCACTAGTAAACAGAATTAACAAAGTAGAAAGTTTGTTGTGATTTTAAGATTAGTTAAGTTTTTTGTTTTTGTTTGCTGCTAGTAATACTGAGCTAGAAATAAAATGCTTTGCCTAGCATCACAATGGACAGAAAGAGTTTCATGGTATTTAACTCATTCACTACTATTTCTGGCTTTGAAAAGTCATCTTGAACTCAATAGCAAACTATAAGGTCTTATTTTTTAAAGAAAAAAAAGAAGCTAACATTTGGTTTTTAAATAGAACAATAGTTTCACAGCTAAATCAGAACACGACATGAGCTCTTCCTATACAAAAGTTTTAAAATAAAACTTTTTATTGCATCATACTGCTTAAGCGGGCTTTCTTTAACACAGCATTCTATCGTAAAAATAGTTATCAGATTAAATTCACATTTTAACTGCCAAGTCAACTTTAGATTTAATAACTAAAAGATTTGATAGCAGACTCACCTTTACGAGAAAGTTTTCCTCTTTTTCTCTCATTGACACCATTTTTACAGTCTGTGCATTCCCAAGATCCTCTGGAAAATAGAACAGAATCAAAATAAAGATTTTATCCCATAATTTAACATGCCCCATTTAATTCCAACAGTATTCTGCATTGCTGCTGTTTGATTAGTTTCAAGTTAGGAAATGGAGTACAATTAAGACAGCTTTGTTTCTTGCCCCACAAAACACTCATAAATAAATCAGTCCAAGTACAAAGTACCAATAAACTGCATGCAACTTCTATGTTTGCAATCTAAATTAAAGTTAAAAAAAACATGTTGACCTGGGAGGGTGCCGGAGGGGTGGATCATGACACTGAGTGTGGAATGCAGCAGGACACTTTGAGCAGAATATCAGCTTCTCCTTACCACCACATTCACGACAAGCATCTTCCCTCTCTTCCTCATCGGCTTCCGACTCAGACTGAAAAATGAGGATTTACGCTTGAGTAAAAACACATAAAATTTTTTAAATCTCAATAATCAATGTCTGTACTTAATACTCAATTAAATCTTAAATATAATTACCTCTGCAACTCTTTCCTGTGGTCGTCGAGGCTATTGGCAAATAGAAGAATTTTGCAATACAATTAGCATCAATTGTACAAATGAACAACACATACTTAAAAGCAAATTTATATCTAAGAAAACTATCTACACAAAACAATAATAGGACCAATAGTTATATATATGTAAGTGAAACCTGGAAACTGACAAAATAACAGAAAATCTGCTAAATACTTGGGAAAGGATAAATCCTCAGAAAAGAGGCAGATCTACAACAGCTAAGAGTCTGGACATGGAGAAGCCCAGGATAGATCAGAATGGAAAGATGTGATAGAGCAGGTCAGGGCACTCCATGGGCTGAAGTGCCACTGGATGGATGAAAAAGTCATTACACAACTTGGTAGTTGTCAACCAAACCAAAAAAAGTCTAAAACAGGTTATTGTAATTGCCACTGTAGAAAAAAAGTCCATTGATTTGATGAAATTACTGCCTACACATGTTTAATATGTTATAGCAATGTCATTAGATTAGCTACCTATTGTTAAGTCAAACACTTATGAACATGTGAATTAATATGATGTGACATAACTAACCAATATAAATTGGTACATAATCTTTCAACCTTCTAAAACTCTTATAAATAATATAAAAAATATAAATATATATGGGGGCGCAGTAGGTGGGTGGTTAAGGACTTGTCTTTCGAACCTAGGGTCCTGGATTTTAATCTCTGTGAAAACTAGAATTTTGAATTTTGGGATTTTCGGGTTAGGGTTCCTGACTTTAGATGAGGAAAGTAAAGGTGGTTGGTCATTGTGCTGGCCACATGACAGCCTGCTCAATAACCGCTGCCCAAAAAAATAGATGACCTTAACATTATTTGCCGTATAGATCACAAGGTCTGAAAGGGGAACTTTACTTACTTTAATATATATGTATGTACATGTATATACAGTGCTTTTTTGTGACGGTACGCACCGGTAGGGCGTACCAGCACCTTTTTTAATGTGGGGAAAAAATGATTACTTTTCTTGCATTTTAACGTTTATTAGTAGTAAAAAGTTAGGCAATCCATCACAGAGTACTGGCACCTATTTTTTTTTACAAAATATATATATATATATATATTTCAACATACATTTAAAAAAAAACATTTATTCATTTTATGCCTCTTAATAAAGCAGAAAGATATTTTTGTTTCTACAACCACCAGAGCATATAAAACACACCTTGCAAGCAGGACAAAACCAGTCACCACTAGGCAATTTGTTGAGAGCAGGTCTCAAACAGTACATATGGAAAGCCTGATTACATTCATCACAGAGTAGCAGACGAGCATCGTCACATTTTTTGCGACAGATTTTACATTTCTGAAAGAAAAGTTTTGATTTTCAAAATAAAGTTTCAAGACATCAGACTACAAAATGAAATAGTCAAAATGTTATTTTTTATAAGCATTTGTTTAAATGTTAAAAAAGAGTCAGATGGTTTTATGGAAAGTGAGCTTAGATCTTGCCAGTTTTTAGCCACCTTGAGCCGGCTTCATGCCAGTTGTCTGTGATTGGGACATAAGCTGATCTGCAGTGCAGTGTGGGCCTTTGCTGGCCATCCTGTATTGCACTGGTGTTCATCACAAGGTGCAAAGTTAAGTATTACATTATTGTTCTACTTACTAGGTGCATTAAGTAATTACTGTGTGGTTGCAAACACCTTATATCATTGTGGGTCTAACATTGTCATATATTTTTATCATTGTGCATGTTCATTGTATTAAACATTTTTTAACTATCTTCACCAGTTTGCTCTTCATTTTAAATAATGTCTGGGGCTTGAGAAATTGACAAATTAATTACAAATTTTCTTAATATATTTCAGAACTAGATTGAGAAAACAAAAAAAAATTAAACTAAAATATCTTACAGCATTCTCCGCAGATTTCTCCCACTTGATACATGAGTCCAAGAAAGCCATCAGTACATGTAGCCTGGACAAGGTCTGGCAATTCTCTACAGCTTCCTTCCATTCCCTTATAACTTTCTCTCTTTTATCTTCCTTCTCTTGAGGCTTATCAGCACATTCACCTAGTACAAATACATTAGAAAAGGATACTAAAAAAATATTTCTATCAAAGGTGAGATTAATGAAAACAACAATGTATTGTTTATACAAGGTACCAAATTCCTACCATCACTTTGTTTGTCCTCTGTTTCACTATCCTGCTTCTTTTCTCCCTCACCAACACGATTGCTTGGCTTCATAAAACCTTGTAAAAATTTCTCCAGTATTCCATCATGTACCCGCAACAAACTTAGACCCTAAAAAGATTTCAAAAATTTCTGACAAAAGTAAAAAAAAGTGAAAGTTTGAACAATTCCCTTTCACTTGATTTTGTCAAAAGTCATGGACTTTTCTCTTTAAGGAAAATGTTTGTGATACGTAAAAATAATTTAATAACTAATTGAATACAAATATTTCCGTACAACAGAAAACAAAATTAGCAGTACAAGTTTGAGTTGAATATACACTGATATATATATATTTCTGTAAAATATTAGTATTATTCTTTATGATTAGCAGATTTTCATGCTCCTTTAGCATGCCTAGTAGCTCTAGTCCAACATCAAGAGTGTGTGGACAAAGGAATATTTAAGATAAGATTTACATGCTGCCATGAGGAGCTCAGCAAAATCTAATCTTAAATTTAAAATTTCTAAAAATAAACCTTAGTAATTGCATTGAACTAGTAAGATAAGACACAATTACAAACCAATTCTGATATCTCAGTAGCCTTCATCAGTGTAGCTTCCCACTCATCGTAGTCTTTGACTCCACCTAGCCCACCATTTCTAAGTCGCAGCTCCATGTCAGACAATTCTTTCTTGAACCCTTCAACCATTTCTACATCACCATCAGAGTCTCTGAGTTCTAAATTTGTTCTCTGAGACTGTAACAGAGAAAAATCAAGCTTTTATTTCTTTTTTTTTTTTTTTAATTATTAAAACTGACAGTAAGTCCTGCATATTTCTTTCTTTTATCTAAAGACTGATAGTCAGTCCTGCATATTTCTTTCTTTTATCTTAAGACTGATAGCCCTGCATATTTCTTTCTTTTATCTTAAGACTGACAGTCAGGCCTGCATATTTCTTTCTTTTATCTTAAGACTGAGTCAAACCTGTATATTTCTTTCTTTTATCTTAAGACTGATAGTCAGTCCTGCATATTTCTTTCTTTTATCTTAAGACTGATAGCCCTGCATATTTCTTTCTTTTATCTTAAGGCTGACAGTAAGTCCTGCATATTTCTTTCTTTTATCTTAAGACTGACAGTCAGGCCTGCATATTTCTTTCTTTTATCTTAAGACTGACAGTCAGGCCTGCATATTTCTTTCTTTTATCTTAAGACTGATAGCCCTGAATATTTCTGTGAAGCTTTTCAAACTGGAAGGATACAATACATTTAATTACTTTTACAAATTTACAAGTGCTGAAACAAAATTAAAAACAAGTATTTTGACAATACTAATAAATATGAAAAAAGGACTATAAATTTCTAAAGAAACAAAATGCTACAAATAGTTTTCATTGCTCCTACTCTAAAAAAAAATGACATTGGTTAGTGTTATAGTTAATTACAAAGGTGTAAATAATGTTTGATCCAAATGTTTGTACTACTGACCATAACTCATTTCTAAATGTTAGTTTATGTTAGAAAGTTTATTAGTTTCTAAACGTAAGGGCTTCTGACAGTAATGGTGAATTTTAACTTGCTTCTTAATGTTAGTGCTACTGACAATATGTTTTAACTAGTTCTAAATCAGCAATTCTCAATCCAATTGAGGCAAAACATACTACTGATAGACATACTACTAATGGAGCAAAAGATGGTAATTTTTTTCCAAAGAAAAAATCTTAATGAATTTCTGCCGACAGATTTTTACCAAATAAATAGAAAACTTTGTCCCTAAGAATCCAAAGACAAGCCAGTTAAAGCTTTTTTTCTTTCAAAGAAAAAATATTGCTTTGAGATTTAGCTCTTAGATATCTTTAAGGTTGGGATTCTGATCTTGACATCACCGGGTAAGTTTAGAGACTCCACTAGACCATACAGCTGAGCAAAGACCTACCCTTTTAGTTTCAAGTTAAAAGTTGAAAACACTTGTTAACATTGACTACTAACCATAATGATGGCTCTTGAAATGTCATCATATCTTTTCTTAATTTCAGCCTTAAGCAGACTTTCTCTTATTCCCTGAGGATGTAAAGCTTTAAGCAATCCATCCAAATCTTTCTGAGACCTGTATGTAAACCACATGTTTTGTCCAGGATGTGGGGTGCTAGCGGACAAATAAAAATAGGATGAATTAAAAAGTGTCTTCTTTACAAATGAACAAAAAAAAAACAACTAGAAGATTATTTAATGACCAATGCATATATTATTAAAATTATAGCAAAATAAGTTTGAAAAATTAAACACACAAAGTGCATAATTAATATGTATGGTTAAATAACCCCTCACAAGGTCTCACAAAGGAATTACTAGTCTTATAAATTCACACAATAGTAAATATTCTGTTTCAAATAATAATTAGAAGACTGTTACACTTACAGTATTTAAAAAAACAAATGTCAAAAGTTATTTGTGCATACATTTTTTCTGTCTCAATAAGTAAAAGAAATCCTGGCATGATTGTACTCTAAGTAGTGTGCAAGGCTTACCTGGTCTCAATCATCTGCTTCTTTGTTCTGTACTTCAATTTGAGAGGAGTGTCTCCAGTTTGAGGGATATCAGTCTCTTCCTCACTTTCAGATGATTCCTCTTCTTCTTCCTCCTCTTCTGTGCTCTTGGTCTTTTTATATATGTTATAGTTGATCTCCTCCCCTACCCAACCTGATGTAGAAAAAGCATTGCAATTGTTGAAATTGTTTACTTTGAAAGCTATGTAAAATACACAATACACAAAATACACAATTTAATACATTAGTAATTATTCTAATAATTTATGTTTACACCAGTAATTAGCTACAACAAGAAATTCAATAACTTTAAAAGTATTATAATCCTATGCCAACCAAACTGATCAATGTGTGAAAGTTCTGTAAGGCCAGGTAACGGTAATGTGATTATCTCCTACATTTGTCAGAATGACTATAATAGGAGAGGTAATAATAGAGTGAGGGGAGGCATTAAGGGACAAATCCACAAAAAGCAGCTAAGGAGGTGAGATCAAGTTAGGTATGCCACTAAAACAGTGATAAGAAATATTAGGTACTGTAATAACCCATTCAGACCTGATGAAATGTGAAAGGCAATTATTGAGACAGAAAATGATTACTAAGCTTGTGAACATCAAACTACATCAGCTATAGCATCAATACACAACACACAGTGGTATTTGTAAGTCTCAATGTCCTCTTTTCATTACTTGTCTAAGAATCAGAAGCTTGACAGAACGAGAATAAAAATATCAACAAGGTTACCTTTTTCTACATACAGTCCAGGTGTGGTATTTGTGAACACCCAGTAACGATCATGATGTCTATCTGTGCCAATGGGTTCACATCGAAGCACCATCCTAGCTAGGTTGATGGCGTCTGCCATTTGTTCTTGTTTCTTACGTAGCTTTTCTTTCTGCTTTTCTTCCTGTTAACAATTAAACGTCATTCTAAAAAACATGTTTTCTTATTTTAAATGAGTTTCATCTAGCCTACTAAACAAACATTCTCTTGTAGGTACACATTTTTGTTGTTTAATACCAGAGCTGTCCAACTGATGTCATAATATCAAAATCATACTTATTACATTGAGGTTGGGTTTTGATACTTTATTGTTTGCTTAATCCTATTCTTCAATTAAGTTTTTGACTGGAAAGACTATTTGAATTTTAAAACAATGAAAAACACAACACAAATCAGTGTGTGCAATTTGAATAGTATGTTAGAAGATAGTTCCAGGGATTACCATGATGCTACAGTAAAGAAAGTAACTTCATTCTTCAAATTGTAGTGACAAACTGAATTGCTTGACTTAAAGCTTTAAAAATGTCTAAATAATATTCTAAATTCAATTTATACATATTTTAAAATAATAAAATCAGTTAGTGCTTCAGTATTTTAAGCACATCTTAAACAATTCAGAGTATTCATTTATTTTGTTTACACCAAAAGTCCTATTCAGACTGTTTGGGTCTTAACCAAAACAAAAAAGTAACTTAAAACCAACCAGCTGTTGGTTATAGCAAATATATAGCAAATTTTTACACAGTGTAAAACAGTGATTTTCTGTAATATTTTGAAAAGCTTCTATTAAATGACTAAAATTACAAGCATTGGTTTCCTAAAACTAAAAATTAATTCTTGTTTTATTTATTTTATTTCAATTAGAAAAAATAAAGACCTGAATTTCTTTTTCCCTTAATGCCATTCTCTCTCTCTCTAATCTTTCTTTCTCTGCTGCTGCCTTGGCTGCAAGTAGCCTTCTGCTTTTAACAGTAGATATCAAATTATCAGACTCCTCTGTAATATCTGCAGCTTCTTTGCCATAGAAGGAAGTTATTGTCAGTGATCCATTCTTAGTATCCTTGTTGTCTTCCACTTTTTCATTTTTCTCAACTAACTTTTCATTTTTAGTTTCAAAGCCACCCTGCTTGCCAGTTTTCTTTTGAGCCGCCATTTGTTTCAGTTCTGTGTTTTTTTGTTTTCTTTAGAACAAATAGAAAAACAGATTTTATATGTAGAAAAAACATTTTATTTGGCATCAATTCGTTTTAATTGTGGGTTTAATGCCTTTTTCATTGAAATCCTTCTGGTTACTTTTTTAAGTCACCTATTCAACACTAATAGAATTTAAGTGTTGTTTCTAGAAACACTACTAACTCAGCAATAGACACACATACAGCCTCAAATAATTGAACATTTCTGCATCCTGAAACATTTGTTATTAACTTTAATTTTCAAATCTTACAAATTAAAAGTTCAAAGTCAATCAAGTTTTGCTTAATTTTCAACTGAAGAAAGGGTATGGATATCAAATAATATCTTTACTTTATAAAGATAAGAAGATATTGTACATTAAAGGTGTATTTTATTAAGTCTAGTGCAACTAACAATATCAGGAAAAATTATTAAGACTATAATCTATTATGATGAGACATTAAAATTTTAGCAAAAGTTAAAACATAATAAAATTAAATGTATTTAATACACTTACGTTAGAACATTGACTTTCCGCTGCTGCTCTTCCATGTAATCCTGAACTGAATAAGTCGCCAGTACACGAGAACACAGACCATGCAGCACACACAGTTTCTGTTCAACATCTAACTGATAAAACTCTGAGTCTTTCAACAATCTGATATACTCTTCAGGCTGCGAACACAGTGACAGAGAATCATGAAGATGCTCAATGAAAGGAAACAATACCAAACAAAAACAAAAATATCTGAGAGATAGTTACTGACCACATCTTCAACATCATCATCCTCATCTTCACACTGTAAACACAACCTGACCAGCTCTGAAGCTGTATAGGAACTTACAGCTATATCTGACAACAATGTGTTGAATTCCTTATAGCCCTAGGAGCAAACACAAAAGAATAAGCTGAACTGTAAGAGACATTTGGGGCATTATTATAAAATCAAACCATCATTTAGGCTGGCATTATAAATCATTCTTAATACTAATGTAGATAACCAGCCACCTTTTAAACATAATTAAGGCAACTTAAAGAGAAGTAATCATATATATATATATAAATATATATATATATTATATGTGTATATATAGTTATGTTTTTTGTTTGGTGTAATGCACAAATTGTAAGACAAATTTCCGTATGGACAATAAAGATTATTATTATTATTATATATATTAAATGTATATATATATGTGTATATATATAGTTCACAAAGGTGCAGGAAAGTAGCTAATTCAATTATTTAGTGAGGTGAATAGACATTATGGAGTTTTATTTGTAAAGTATTTGTTTTGAAACATTACAATTAAATTATTTTGCAATATAATATATTATTATACCCTTACCTTAGCAATTTGATCTTGTAAAAGGGTTTGCAACAACACATTTAATACCCTTGAGAGATAGGCAAAGCCTGAGGAGCCACCAACCAAAGCTTTCATCAATGCATCAGTATAGATTGGATACTCTGATTCAGGCATCAAGAGTCCACTATAACTGTTAATGAATTCCGTCACCATAGCGACATCCCCAAAAAGTGAATTTGGGAAGCTGTCTGGTGTGGGTACCAGTTTGGCTTGTGGCAAGGGTGTTAAATCCAAGTCTGTATCCTCAAACCTTTTCCTTTGATCTCTCAGTTTTTGAAGCAGTTTCTGTTTCTGCACAATTTTAGCCTGCTCTCTCTTCTCTTTCAGGTAAGCCTCTCTTTCCTCTTGAGTCATCTTGGCCATCTTCTCTTTTTCCTCCATCAGCTTCTTTTTGTGCTCAACCTCTCCCTTCAATTTTTCTGGAAGGTTCTTCACCTGAGCAGCAGACAGGACAGACACAGCCTTTTTCAACAGCATTGAGTATTTCATCTTCTCTTGAAGTGTTTCCCGCTTTGAACAGAGCAGACGCTTAACAATGGCTGGGGTAGGCGGGGGCCGAGGGGGAGACTTAGGGGTTTTAGCTGGCGATTTTTTCTGGGGTGTCTTCTGTTCAGAGATTTTACTTTTCTGCTCAATCTTCCCCTTTTTGGTGAGATCAAACAAGGTAACCTGTTTCATGCCTCCCTTTTTCTTTTCCTCAGCTAATATTTTCTTTTTCTTGTTGCTCTTCTTGCTTGTTGACTTGTCTGATATTTTTTTCATTGACTTAGACAAAGAAGTTTTCTTTTTAGGTGTTGAGTTAACAGTTATCTTAGGTGTTGATTTTTTGGGGCTTGACGGTGTGATTTTACTTAATGGTATGTCCTCATCACTAGAGACATTAACCTCACTGGACTTTTTCTTTTTTTTAGGGGTAGTTTGATCCACCAGCTGATAAAGAGGGACATCTGAGTCAGAATCAGAATTCACCACAGAGCTGCTACGTTTCAGTTTAGCCAGAGAAACTTCATCCTCTGAATCACTGTTTGCAATAATTATGGCTGAATCTTTACAGGCTTTTTTCTTTGGTGATACTTTTGTATTCTTCCCTGCAGATTTGGAGTCCTTTGTTCCATTTAATTCCTTTTTAGTATTAGGGGTAGACTCCTGATTCTTAAGCTTCTTGTCTTTCTTTAAGGACTTGTCTAGTTTCAGTTTCTTAGCTGCAGATTTTGTTGCCCCATTTGACAGTTTGCGTTTTTTGCCATTCTCTTCAGCTTTTTTAATTGCTTCAGACATCTGCAAAAAGATTTTGAAGTCAAAAAAACTAAAATACAACAGCTTATATAGCTCACTTATTTCATGGTGACAAGTTTAAAGAGAAAAAAAAAACAGCTACACAGAATAATACAATACTACATAAAACTGAATAGTAGTTTAAGGATTAACCTTGCTGTTTGTAACAAAAATGTTTTTTCTTGAAAAGTCAGTATAAGATTTTCTTTTATTGGGATTTGTTAGCTTCTTTATTCTCAACTGAAACAGTGTGGGTTTAAAATCCATTAACTATTATCAAACGTAATATAATGTACCTTCAGAGGTGATAGGAAAAAATCAGCAAATTTGTTGACAAGTTTATACTGTTTAACCAAGTCTGTGTTGACTACCCATGGACTTGTTGCTGTGTTTCCTGATCTTAAAGCAGAAACTCTTATAAAGTGTCGAAGGACATCTTTGGATGGGGCTTTTTCTACACGACTGAAAAGAATATAAATATTGCAATAGAAATAAAATTTAGGTTACAAGATTGGAACATGGCAGCATATTAGCCCCAGATTCTGGTACTAATTGTGACTTTTTGTTGACATCTTTAGGGAAATCTATACAGAACTTATCTTATTACATACTTTACATTTGTGAAACAAAGATTGATTATTGTACTCACTACATGACACTCTAACTAGTTAACTGCAGAACAGGACAACCCCCATCTCCTTTTTTTTTTTACCCTGACTTTTATCTACTGGAAGGAATCTATTTATTGCACTCATTTACAAATTTCTTTCAAAACAAAATGTATACTACTTACTGGAGGTCACTCCCTGGAACTGAATGAATCACTTTGGCTTCATTCTCTAGCTCTATACTGTAGGTATAGGGAAGCATCTAAATAAACAAAAATAGCATCAATTGAATGGTTCATCTACGAACTAAGAATCACTTTAGATTCAACCCTTTTTTAATGTTTAAAGTAGATACTTATAGAACTGGCTACACAAAGCTAAAAATAAACAAGTACGAAATAATTGAGCAAAGTACTATCCAATGAGCTAACAAATGTTTTTTTTTAATATATCAATTTTGTATACAAACAAGACTACAATTATAATAAATTGCATATATATTAAAAGGTTTATCCAGAGTCAATTTAAACATTTTTCCTCCACAGAAAATAATATGGAATTGTGGAAAAATTAACAAAATAATCTTAACTGAATTGTATCAGCTGGGTTTCCTCAATTATAATTAGGTATTTCCACATGTGAAAACGTTGATTTAAATCAAAACCTAATTCATTTATTGGCTTTTAACTAATATATTCAAATGAACAAGAATTCATTTGACCTTAGGTGGTACCCATTTTTTAGGGCTTTCTTTATCCTTTTCCTCTGTACTGTTTTCCTTGTCACTTGATGGTGAATTACAGGCAGGGCTGGATACTTCTTTACAAGTCAAATTAGAATCAATGGCAATTACTTTGGCAGGAATTCTGCATGGAATAAGGTTTAACACAACAATTTATTCAGCTAGAACTATCACAAAGATCTGTGCTATAAATACTCTTATCAACTGATGGCAAAATTTAATAACTTACAAACAAACTGTAGAACAGAACAAACAGGACAATATTTATTGATTTATAATAGGGAATATTTAACTCTTTCCATACGTTAGTTTTTGTCAATGCAACAGAGCAAAAAAAAAAAAAAAAAAAAAAATTGGCTGAAAATGTTCTAGTGTAAGTATTGTATGTTCTTATATACAATCATTTTTTTAGTTTCTATTGCAAGTAGCATATCAATGTTTGTGTCATTGAATAAGGAATATTATACTGTAAATATTAATAAGATAATTACAAAAACAAAAAAGTTATTAAACTTTAAGTACAACACTATGGGAAAAAATATTTTTATAATTTTTTTAACTCAACTTACAGTACGAAAATCCATAAATATTAATCCAAAGAAGCTGCTTTTTATAAAATTTACACCAAAATATGTTTGTAAGAAAGTAGGAAAGTTTCATCAAATAGCACAAGAAATAAAAAAGTTATTAATTTCTTTGTCCACACACCTGAATTTATTTTTTTTTACATGTTTTCTATGCGAAAACTGAACTTTTTACACTATATGCTGAAAATGAAAGAAAAAAAATTGTCCAACAGTCAACAACGTAATTGCACTTCATAAAAGGATTTGAAGCATCCTTTAGGATGTAAGTGAGGCTTTGCTTCACATCCAGAGCAAAAAAAAATTGGTTTTAGTGCTCGTAGAACAAAAAACGCAGTCTCTGTCCCGTTTGCTGTAGTCCACTATATGCTGACTCTTAGTTATTTCCAGGCAACCTGTCTCTTGTTGTCTATCAGGAGCTCTGATTTGTTCATTTAAAACAACATTCTGTGTTAGCTGTCGAATCAAAACATGCTTGTAGTCTTTCAGAGACAGTTTTCTTGCACCAGGTTTCTGGCTGGGGCAAAATAAAATGTAGGAGTTGGCTTGACATATTTCAAACAGCCAATAAAACAATTTTTTCCACCACTTGATGTTCTTTTTGTCAAAGACACAGTTGTAGGTCACTTTCTGGTCTAGCTTGTCACACCCATTCATGTTTCTATTGTATGTGTCGACCATCTAAGGCTTGTCAATGTCGTTCACTTTTGAGGTGCCCACTTCAGCATCTGTGGAAATCATTTTTTTGTTTGCTTTTTGTCTTTGAAAGCAACACAGAGCATTGTTTTTTTTTTGTGGAGGAACCATTTCATTTCCATGTGTTGCAAAACCAAACTCTTGACTTCTCTTGGAAAACCAAGTCTGTTGACGTTGAGTGTACCTGTGTAGAACTGTTGTTTTTTTGCAGCAAATAGTTGATGAGTTTCTGGGTGGTATAAAACTGATCCGCAAAAATTTTATGCCCCTGTTCTGACATGTTGAAGGAGGGTGTTGAAAACCTGTACAGCTTATCCGCCATCCTTATCTGCATCAGGATTGTAAGAGGTATTTGTCCCAAAATGTCAAAATATCGACAACATAGCCAGTTGCCGAATCACACAGGCCAAAGGTTTTGATGTGATATTTGCTAGATTTAGTGGCATTAAACATTTTGTATTGCCACCTACCTGTAAACCCAATAACCATCTCATCAATGCTAAGCTCCTGGAAGGGATAGAAACATTTTCTAAATTTATCTGTCAATAAATTCATGAATGGCTCTATTTTTTCTTTTCCTTCTGATGCTTCATCACCATAGTGAAGCATGGTGTGGTAAATATCTTGGAAGCGTTCTCTGTTGAACACATGGTGAATCCAAGGAGAATAAATTTCTGTAGCAGTTGTCCAGTAGTCCGAAATAGCTGTGTAACATGTAACATGGTCCCATTCAGGACCTGCAGAGTCAAAAGTGACAGAAGAATTAAATGTACTAGACCTAGTTGTAGTGCTGGTATCAACAGACTGTAGACTAGTAGATCTAGAACATTTCCTTTTCCCTTTAGTTGATGAACATGAAGCAGTTTTTTTCACAAGCGGAGGCCTAGGTCTGGTTGGTGGCTCATAATCTTCATCACTGTCAGTGTCATCAAATATAAGTTGTGGGTCCATATCAGAATCTTCATCATAAATAGGTCTAGGCCTAGGTCTACTAGAACTACTTCTGCTAAGTTTCATGCTTTTCCCTGGATTCTGATCTAAATCTAAAGCAGGTTCCTTCCTTTTTTGCTAGACTTACAGAGAGGAACAGTTTCGAAGACTGTCAAGTTCTAGATCTAGAATATCACTATTACTATTACTAGATCTATCATCATCCGACTCAGAATCAAATAGAATCATCTGACTGGCTTCTTCAGCCGTTATACATCTGTATTTATTATCCTTACATCTAGAGCTATCACTGGAAGAAGCCATTGAATCAGCTGTTGTGTCAAAAACTGTGACACAACGTGGTAAAATGTCTATAACAAAATCAAAAACAGCGCTATAATCAAACCAAAACAACATAAAGGAAGTTGAACCTCTTCTGAATAGAAGTAATGAAAAGTATTTAAAATAAAAGTAGAAATACTCATTAAAAGAAATAATATACGCTTAGCACAGCCTGCTGCGATAGGTAATCAAGCGAAATCCCCTTGGCGCACTGTGCGGCAATACGTATTGAATGAGTTAATAATTAAAACTGATTTAAATCCTCCTGATTTAAAAAAATATTCAAATTTTGACTTGGTGACAAAAATAATTTTTCCTTTAAATATTGCATTAACTCACAGTTTATCTGCAAATTTGACTTTCAAATTGACTTTCTCTCCAACAATAAACTGCTGTTGTAATTTCAACCAGGCTTTATCAACCAGATTTTCCAAGCTTACAGTATCTGTGACACAAGAAAAGACAGCATTATTTTATTTTAATAATATCAAACTGGACTTAACAAAATATATGCACTGATCAATTAGAATTTTCTGTTAGCATATAATTTAAAATGTGAAGTTTGTATATGTTCTTCAAAATCAAAATTTCCAAATTGATCAACTCTTACATGATTTAGCATCAGTTCTTGAAATGTGAAAACTAACAACTATGAACAATAAAATGCTCCTGTACCACTGGAAGGAACAACGGAAATAGCTAATACATTAGGATAGTCTAATAAACAAAACAAAACTGACAAGATTTGTAATAAAAACAATGCAATTTTTTTAAAAATGATTTTCAACTTACTGTGGTGGACTATTTCTAAAATATCCTTTTCAAAGCACTTTGGGAACTGATCACCTAACTGCTTCATCACAGTTTTCTCAGAATTGCAAGCTTCTTCATGACTTAAGTTGGTGTGCCCAGTGGCACGGCAAGTCCAAATTTTCTGCTCATACAAACTTTTTCTTTTTTCATATTCACTGGCAACAGCTAAGGAAATATACTAAAGTAAAGGTATACCTAAAATGCTTAGCTAATAAAGAAAAATTTTCCCCACTGAGAACTTGCTGATCATTAGGGCAGATGATGTATAGCTCATATCTATTTCAATGACAGACATGAGTTATTGAGCATAATATGTAGCCAAGTCAAGTAACGTCACATTCTACTAGTCAGTCCATTACAACAGAGTTCAGCTGCAAGATTAGGAGAAGCCAGCAAAGTTCTTGTTGCATTATTATTGATCAGACTTCCCCTTTTGGTTCAGAAGCACTTTCCTACCCATGACCCCAAGCCTAAAGAAACACTCAAATCAGATGGCTTTCAAACAGAAATACAAGTGACAAAGATGCCACATAGCCATCAAGAAATACCATGTCAACCTTTAGAGTTGATCTGAATGAAACTGAGCATGAGAAAGAGAGTTTATTTCTTGTTTCAAAGAATTTCTTTTGTCCTATTTCAATTTCATTAATTTACTTCAATCTGAGTTTTAGACTTTTTATTGCTGATTGAAACTTGAGGGAAAACAAGTGGGAAAAGTTTAAAGCTTGTTACATAAGAGAAATGCTTATAAGACTTGAATCATCTAGAACTCTACATCTAGTAGTCTAGACATTTGTTTTATTTATAGATTTATGACTATTTTTGACAGTAGATTTAATTATAAAATCTATTTAAATTGTACATCTTGATGCTTTCATTGATATAAAAAATATAATAAAAATTTAATTCTTTGTAATCAACAGACATTAAAGCTAAAACAAAAAACAAAAAAAAACACTGGGATTTTAACTATCACCTTAATTGATCCATATCAATTACTGATCACCTCATATATGTCCTTCTGAGGGCCCTGCGCTCCATGGACATAACATTTCTAGTGGTGCCCATGCCATAACAGTTATCAGTACATGGACCAAAGGTTTGAAATTTGCCACTATTAAGCTCAGACAAACAACTTGCTTCCTACTTTCAAGAAGAACATTATTATGTATCTGTTTAAATCTTTTTTAGATTAACTTGTCATTTAGACTTTTTTATGCCTATTATTTATTATGTTATCATAACAATGATATTGTCCCAATAAGTATTGATGATGAGTATGATCTGGGTTTACTCAGTCTCAGTAATTATTTTAGTTTTAGAATGGAATAGGTCATTGAATGGGTTGCCTAAATAAGCCAGGAAAACCAATGACTTATGAATAACATGCATGAATAGGTGAGGTCACTAGATTGACACATGAAATGTATTTAGGCTAATTAGGATATAATTATCTTCTTTTTTGAAGTAACATCTGAAGCATATATAAGATAAGAATGATCTCTAGAGACTATTCTAGACCTGGACTTAAATTAAGTCTAAACTCTAGCTAGATCTATTTGTCTATTGAACTATTCTAGAATTTTAGTATTTTCATGCGACAATGCCTATATTCTTTGCTACTCTAGTTTTATTTTACTGGAGAATCTAGACCTAGTAAATATCCAAGTTAGACGACCTAGTAAACTAAAAGTCAAAAAGTCTAAGTCTAAATGAACTGAATTACTGATACTGAGAGAGTGATACATTTGATTTTTTATTTATGACTGAGATTACTAGACTACTACTAGACCTAGATCTAGCTAGTAAGCTAACCTAAATCTAGACTCTTAGTCTTAGTAACCTTACTCTCGGTAACTCTCTAGTTCTAGACTAATCTAGACTGACTAGACACTCTTACTCTAGGCCTAGGCTCTACTTCTAGATCTAGATCTAGATTTTTTAAAAGATAAAGTAGATCTAACTATAATTTCAATTCTAGATTATATGATTATAGACGTCTAGTATAGATAAATGAATCATTCTAAGTAATAAGTCATCAAGATCTAGATTCTAGAAGAATTAGAAAAAAAATCTAGAATTAATCATCATCATCATCATGCAGCAGACATGCATGACAATGAATGATGATCAGATTCAGAATGATTTTTCTGCATGTTCTGAGTTCTGAACTGAAACAGTGAAAGTGAAAGGATACGACTTTGATTGGAACCGCTCCTTTGTGTGAGGAATGAAATACTGCCAATCCTCTTTATCTTTTTGTGGAGAAATAGCTCCTATGGTAAATAACTTTTTACCTAGAAGCGGCATATTTGTTTAATTTACATGAAATTAATAAACTAATAATGTTTACAAATCTGGCGCGAACCTTTAATAAACTAGTCTATAGAGACAAGCCTTGTAGAAAACAAATGTGCAAGGCTCTTGCATAACTGATGTCGGATTCAAACTAACCAACCATTACATGGAAGCAAAAGTTGGCAGAGACTTTAATTTATTACACAAAAAAATGCCGATTTCATTATTTTTATTCATTTTTTTTAAATATACGGCACACTTAGAAAAAAAAGTGATATTAAAACTATCAGAGAAACACACAAAACATGTTTTTAGTTATCTGGCATATTTTAATATCATCAACCTGACAATATTTGATGAAAGTATTTGTAAAAGAAGGTTCGCTCCCTTCCCTAGCACTCTTTTATCAGAGAGGTACGTATTTTATCCTCAAAGTTTCTCTCATAGGCTATGGTTTCTCTTATTAACAGTACCCGAAGGGGAAAAGCTTTAAAAAAGAAGTACGTAGTTTTGTGTGGTCTGTTCATCTCTGTCACGTTTGGATCTCAAACGCTAAAAAAGCTATTGAAAATTCTTTTCACTAGTCGACCGGCGGCGTAACATACGCCGCTATTTTGCAGGGCCGGCCTTAGGCCACTGCAACCCAGGGCCGGTCTTAATTAAGCCACTGCAACCTATGCGGCCGCAGTGGGCCCCGCACTTTCAGAGGCCCGCGCGAATTCTAGGTGTAAATTATTCAATTTAACTTATTATTAAAAGGTTTCTGAAATTCTCATGAAATTGTAAAACATCCGAAAAAAGTCATAAAAATCTCCTGAAATTATTAAAATCTTCTGAAAACTGATGCAAATCTCCTTAAAAACAGACGAATTGTCATATCCATTCAATATGGAAAACGCCAATTTAAAAAACGGCATTGTCAGCTTTCATTTAAATAAAAATGTAATAATAAGGCGAATTTTAACCAAAAACAAGAAGTTCAAATTCTTAATTTACTTTAATAGTCACTGGCATAGGCCTACAAATTTAGATTTAAATCTATCTCGACCTCTTATAAAAAAAAAAAAAAGGGATATTTTGCTAGTCGATAGTATAAATCTAAAATTAGATCTGAATGTTTATCAGCTTTTTGTTGAAAAACTACTATCTATTGTAGATGGCTCGTAACGCTAATTTGACAGTGATTCTGTACTTAATAAAGTAGGCCTATTGTTGTAACTCTGTCCCCGCGCTGATATAGGCCTACATGGTGCGCACTAGCACACTGTTCCACACGAGCGTTGAAAATAGAGGACAGGAAATAGAGACATGATGGTGAATGCCAGCTTATTCTGAAAAAGAAAAACTAGACCTAAGAAAACCTGCCATCCTTTTGGTTTGTGTATGTTATTTGTTTTATTTATTAAATCACTACCAATGTTATTCTTCCTCTGTTGAGTGCTTATCTTGAATTTACAACAACTGGTATCAGAAGTGGGATTTGTAATGGCTACCACGAAAACGCTAGACCAACTCCTTGTGAAGGAACTGAGGTGGGAGCGTCTGAAGACAATTGGAAATAAGGAAACCTTACAAGCACGTCTGCGGGAAGACCTGATGGAGGAAGACGCAGATCCGGACACATATCTTTTTGAAGTCGAACCAAATATGGAAGATATGCAACAGCAGATGGCAGCTGTACTTGAAAAGATGAGTTCTCAGCAAGAACAGACGGGAGCTCTGCAACAACAGATGGGAGCTGTGCTCGAAAATATTGGTTCTATGCGAGAACAGTTGAACTCAGGGCTAGGAAACACCAATGACAAGCTAGATGTCGTGGACACCAAGATAGATGTCATGGAATCGGGAATCAAAACCGAGTTATTAGCTATGAACCAACGCATACATGCTGTGGGGGAGAGAATCACCAACATTGACGAACAGATGAATCAGAGGGTCGACGCAGTTTTGAAGGCCATCGACGAAATGAAGATACAAGTTCAATGTAAGCACATAAATATACGAGAAGCCGATATGACGTCATTTGTACCCGAAGTCTCCGGGAAAATGAAGCCCCCCGTATTTGTTGGTTCCGTGTCCTGGTCCGTGTATAAGAAGCAATTTGACGCAGCGGCTAAAGTTAACAAATGGAACAGTGAGGAAGAGAAAGCAACCGCCCTTGTCTTATTCCTAAGAAGAAAAGCCTCCGAATTGCTTCAGTCTCTTCGCCGCTCTTGTCCAAGCTATGGAACTCCGATACGGGGATGAACATTTGCAAGAAGTTTATCGAGACCCGACAACAGCGCCCCGATGAAACACTACAGGAGCTAGAGACAGACATCGAACGCCTCGCACATTTGGCCTACCCAACCGCCGCACAAGATTTCTTGAAAGTCATCATCACAGACGCTTTCATTGATGCGCTTCGAGACCCTGATTGAAGAAAGCCACAAGAGTTAGTGGTAAACGCAAGCGAAGCCCTGGTTTACGCTCTGTCATACGAAGCTGCCAAAGATGCATCTGGGAGCGCTCACCAGGGCCGAAGGCTGGACGCCAAAGAGGAAGTATACGCACAACTTGCCAGAAGGGTGACAGAGGCACTGGACGAACGGCGAACAACCCGGATACCAGAAGATCAACCCAGGGCCCCTGTACGATGTTGGAATTGTGGGGAACTTTGCCATATTCAAAGAAGCTGCACTGGAAGATATCGTCATACCGGAACCCATCACAGATCAGAAATGTATGCACGAACTGGTTCCCGGGGCTACCAGGGAAACTAGCACGCGCCGGCTTCAAGGGGCGGAAACCGTTATCCCGGTCGCCGTGCTAGGGCAGAGTAAGAGTCTGAAGGTAGAAGGCAAAACGGTGCTGAAAATTATCGTTTTCTGCTGGACACTGGTGCTTCTCGATCAGTCATTCGGCCAGAGGTCATGAACAAAAACATTATAACCAAAGTGAACTCATATTCCTTAAAAACAGCCAGTGGTGAGTTAATGCCTATACAAGGATTGACGAGTGTTACATTCGAGCTCGGGAATCAGTTATTCATTCATGAATTCCTGATCGCCAATATAACCGATGACTGCATTATAGGACTCGACTTTATGCAGAAATTCGAGTTTTCTATTGACATTGGCGGAGGAGCTTTGACATGTGGAACGTAGAGATTCCTTTGCTAAATGACGAGGATGAGGAAGAGAATGGTCGAATCAGAAGAATCATGTTGACGGAGGATACGAGATTGCCTGCACAATCGGAATCAATTATTCGGGGAAAATTGGAGCCTGGTCATACAAAGACGAGAACAGCATTGGTTGAGGGCAAGGAAGATAACTACAGTGAAATTGCCGTAGGTAAGACATTGGTCATGATCGATAGAGATCAGAAAGTACCTGTTAGAGTTATGAACCTTGGCTTGGGTGATAAAAAAACTAAGAAAAGACAGCATCATAGCTGTTTGCAATACGGTTGACCATATACAAAATTGCAGCGACGATAACATCACCAGTGACAGCACTGAATCAGCCCATCAAGATTTTGATTTTAAAACCCCTCCAAAATTTACGATAAACCCCTTCTTCAATATGAAAAAAAAGCAAATTATGCACTCAAAATGTTATGAGCGTAGCCAAAAGGGTTTTGAGTTTAAAACCCCCTAACAGGGGGTTTTGAGTTTAAAACCCCTACCGGGGTTTTTTGAATTAAAACCCCCCTACCGGGGTTTTTTGAATTAAAACCCCCCTACTAGGGGGTTTTGAGTTTAAAACCCCCTACCAGGGGTTTTTGCAGTTAAATCCCCCTCTTCTATAAAACAAAACCAAAAAAAAAATGCAAACGACAATCCCCAAATTCCAAAAGCACAGTTAAGGAAGATTTACGATAAACCCCTCTTCAATATGAAAAAAAAAGCAAATTATGCACTTAAAATGTTATAAGCGTAGCTAAATAAGTTTTGAGTCAGTTTTAAGTTTAAACTCCCCTTCAGTGGAGTTTGAAGCTAAAAAAATACAACTTCAATATAAAAAAAAGCAATTTACAAACTCTAAAATCTATGAGCGTAGCCAAAGGGGTTTTGAGTTTAAACCCCCCGCCATCGGGATTTGAAGCTAAAAAATACATCTTCAATGTAAAAAAAAAAAGCAAATTAGGCACTCAAAATGCTATGAGCGTTGCCAAAAGGGGTTTTGAGTTTAAATCCCTCTTCAGAAGGGTTTAATGCTAAAAAAAATACCTTTTGAATTTAAAAAAAGCAAATTAAACACTAAAATTATTTGAGTGTAGCCAAACCAATGGTGGGTTTTGAGTTTAAACTCCTCTCCTCCAAATGGTTTTGAGTTTAAAATCCCCCTACAAAGCGTTCTGAGGTGGAAAACCTCTATCTTTAATATTATTCTAAAGCAAACTACAGTTACCAAATTCTATGATCGTAGCTAAATGGGGTTTTGAATAAAAAAAAAACCAACAAAGTAAGTCCTGAGATTTTTTAGTTGAAAACCCCCAACAGATGATTTTGACGATAAAACTTCGTTTTTCGATAGAAAATCTAAAGCAAACTACAGTCACCTAATTCCAAGAGCGTATTCAAGAGAAGTTACACATTTCTACCAGTTGCAGGGCTCCATCAATAAAGTGCAGTGAATAGTCATCTGCCGAAATTGAAAAACACTAAATGTGGCTCAACAAAGATGGCTAAGACAGATTTTAGGAGTCAGTTATAGAGATCGGGTCTAAATCAAGGAAATCCTATGCCGGACTGGAAGTTGACCCCTTAGTAAGATTGTGAAAGAGCGTCGCATGAGGTTTGCGGGACATGTTCTCCGACAAAATGAATTACGCATAATAAGAAATGAGATGACATCCTAGTACAACTTGGCGCCACACCTTCATGGAGGTCCTCAGAGCAGGTGGTAAGAGGCTTCAGACATTACCAGTGGCAGATTTTTGTGGAAACAGCTTGACGGCAAATGCGCCGAACGGTGCGGGAGGGTCTAAGTCAGTAAGAATAACACACTAGGTTTGAAATAAGACTTTTTAATAGCAGGAAAATGCACTGTAGATACCTCATAATATGCATTTTGTTTCCATTCAATAGCAAAAATAGTCCTCTTGGCGGCGGGGCTCCGCCCCGCGCTTGGGGGAGCTCCTAGCGCTCCCCCAGACCCCCTTGCTAGCAATGGCTGGGAGTCAACAATTTTTCCACTAACTACAGGAAGAACCTATTCTAGGGCACAATAAACGTGTTCCGAAAGAATAAAGGGTCAAAATGTAATAAAGACTATGTACACACACACACATACATACATACAAATATTTTGTTTTCGCGGGGGGGGGGGGGGGAGAGAGAAAAAAATCCCCCCTAACCCCCCCCCCCGAAAAAAAATCCTGGCTACGCCCATGCGTCAAACGCATATGTCCCTAGATCAATCTAGTCAAGCGTTTTAACTCTTTCTCTCCTAACTGACGATACCAGCGTTGATTCCAGCAGAATGTGGTAAATAATTACTGAGATAAAGAGTTAATCAATGACTTAAATCACTGGTTTTCTGTCTGTCAGGTAAAAAGTTGTACACGTTATTTCTCCGACACCCAATCGCGGATCATGCTGAAATTTGGCAAAATTATTTCTTTTACCTGACAACATAAGAATCAATAAAAAAAAAAACAAATTAGTTAATTAACTATTTTTAATTGATTATTTTATTTGGTATCCCAAACAAGGGGAAAATTGTACCAGACTTTTGTTGTAGTACAAGCTAAATATGTCACCGCTTTAAAGTTTGAAGCTAGAAATAAATAACTATAAAACCTTCTATTTTCATAAGCGCATCGCAGTGGTAGAGTGTCAGTTTGGGTTAGGCTTAAGCAGAGAGTTCGAATTCAGGCTATACCTTTTTTTTTAATGTTTTTTCTTGTAACTTTCCTTCAGAGTTGAAGATGATGATGATCTATTTCCTAGTCCAAACCTCTAGCAGGACGACCGGGGATGGCAGTGGGCAGGGTATGAACCCGGGACCATCAGAACGACCAGTCAGCCATCGTTGTAGGATCATAATCTTTTTGTCTTTTGTGTGAGCGTGTACGTGTTTTTGTTTGATACGCAAAAGTCGTCTACACTACGATTTCGATCATTTTGACACACGAAGAATGACAATAGCTTAGCGCGCTGCGTAACATTCTTCAAAAGGAGCCTTCGATCGTTGCAAACTCCTCCCGCGTAAACTGTTTACATTTTAAAAGGTCCTCATTAGAATGTGAAACGATGTCAACAATTTAAAATATTTGAACTGTTGAAATATTGATACTAAGAGTAGCATTGTCGTAGTTTCGCTAAGGCTAAGCCTGCTCTTGAAATCAGTGTTTAATGTACGAGGGGAAATCACAACAACAACAACGAAAAACTCGGGTATCTTAATATTTTTTTTCTATTCAAGGTTATTAGTCATACATAGAGTCTAGATCTATATATATATATATATCAGTGCATGTTGTGACGCATGGGAGATAACTCTAATACTCATTCTAAATCCTAGATCTAATAGGTCTAATGTTTATATCTAGATTTAGTCTAGATCTAGATCTAGATCCAGATCTCTAGATCTAGAATCTAGGTCTAGTAGAGTGTAACTAGAGTAGTATAGTCTAGATCTAAAGTCTAGAAATAGAGGAGTCTAATCTAGTCATCACAGACTCTCTTACTATCTTACTAATCTAGATTTCTAGATCTAGATTCTATATGAATATCATTGAATATGTAAAATATGTTACAATATGTAGAATTCTAGGTCAAGAAATAGAATTTTAGATTAGATTTACTCATTTAGAATAATTTAGATCTATCTGTCTATCTATATAATAGTATATAATCTAAAATATACTTAATTATATACTTATTCTACTAGAATCTAGATTACTAGATCTAGTCAGTCTAGATCTAGATTATTCTAGATTCTAAATGTTTTTGTTTTGTTTTCCTATCGGTGACAATCGGTCCGATAATTAAATATTAATCCTAGAATTAGAATGCCTAGATCTATAACTATAATTTAAATTATTAATAATAGTATAGTATAAGTACTATTATATTATAATTATATTTATGAGTATGAATTATACTAATTATAGAATACTTATATAATATATATATACTTAGACTAATACTATGAATGATAATGAGACTGTCACTGAGTCGAGTCACTATATGACATGTATGTGACAGTAACTTGTCACAGTATGAATCTATGAATCAGTATCAGTGAGTATGTGATTCATAGGCCTATGTATTATGTTCCTTCAGCAGACTTCATAATCACAGAGCTGAAGTCACTGAAGATAATCTAGACATCCTTTCTAGAATCTTTGAATCTACTTTCTTAGACTTTCTACTAGTTCTAACGGTAACATTCTAGTCCAAACCTCCTGCAGGATGATGGGGGATGGCAGCAGGCAGGGTATGATGACTCAGATGAGTACTACTACTATTTTCTAGATCTAGATTCTATGACTGTCTTACCATCAAGACGACTGAGCTGAGCCGAGGTGGACGACCAGTCTTCAGGCAGCCTTCTGGCTATAAAGTCCTACTCCTAGAAAACTATCTAAGAGTCAAGAGTATCTAGATCATCTATCATCTAGATTAGGCTAGGCTAGATGATGGATCTAATATTCTAATCTATATATATACTATATTAGTATATATATAGATTAGAATATTAGATCCATCATATATATATATATATATATATATATATATATATATATTTGATATAGATAGCTTATTCTAGTATTTCTAGATGTAGAAATAGAAGTCTGTATAGTTGTATAGGTCTAGATTGATATCTTAATATTATCTATTCTATAGGTTAATCATAATCTCTACTAATCTAGAATAGATGTCATGTCTAAGTCTAAAGATATAGACTAGAATAGATCCTAGACTAGATGACTAGCCTCTGCGCTCTAAAATACTAGATAGATTATTAAGATTGATAGATCTAGAACAGATTTAGTTTACAGTACACTAGATTCTAGTTAAGAGTTTAGATTTTAAGTTACATCTATTTATATAGGATTATATAGTTACAAATTAACTTAAATCAAGTAGAATCTACAGACTACCTGTGCTATTCTATGGTTCTAGGACAGCTCTTGAACAGCTTGATAAAATACAGTCTCAAGCACTAAGATTTGTCTGTGGAACCTTTAGGACAAGCCCAGTAAATTCAGCTGAAATAATGCCTAAAAGTAGGTCCACTAAAGCTTAAGTGGGAAAGGTCGATACTGATTTGCTTTGAGTGGTATAAAAGGCTGGATGAATACCTACCAGCTAGAAAACTAGTGGATGGTTGGAGATGCAGAAGACGTATCCATGTGCAGTCTTTTATGCATCATGCTACCAGACTATCTGATAAAGCTGGCCTCTCCACCAACCGACAAAACATTCAAAGTTTATATCACCTTCCCCCTTGGTGTTGCCCAACGACCCCAGACATATGCTTGAAACTAGTAGACCCTAATGCCACTGAGCTATGTCGTTCATCTAATGACCTTCAAATTCTAGCACTGGAGACCATTAATGCCTTCAAGCCCAGTGCCATTTTTGCATATATACTGATGGGTCAGCATCATTAGATTCTGGAAGAGCAGGCTTTGGAGCTTACATCAAGTTTCTTGGCTCTGATTCAGTCAAAATCTTTGGACCATGTGGTAGTGTTTACAGTTTTGATGCACAGGCAATGGCTGTCTGTGAAGCCTTAAAAGTCACTGACTCTCAAATCGGCGAGGGACATTTGAGGGCAACACAAATTGTTGTGTCACTGACTCAAAACCTGTACAGTCTACATGTAGATTGGAGGAATGTTGGTTGAGTGGTAAAGCACTTGGCTTTTGAACCATGTGTCCTGGGTTCAAATCTTGGTGAAGACTGGGATTTTTAATTTCAGGATCTTTGGGCAACTGAGTCCACCCAGCTCTAATGGGTACCTGACATTAGATGGGGAAAGTAAAGGTGGTCACAGGAACAGATGACCTTTTTACATCATCTGCTCTTTAGATTGAAAGGTCTGAAAGGGGAACTTTACTAATACTACATGTAGATTACTCTAGTCTATATCAAGAATCTTAAGATAGATCTAGATCTAATCTATCATTTAGAATAAAAGATATCTATTAAAGTATAGATCTAGTATATAATCTACAAAAATTATAGTAAAATCTAGACTATATTTTTTAATCCACAGAGATGTCAAAGTTATTTAGATCCTACAATCTAGATTGACTTTATCTAGACTCTAGACCTACTACTGCTACTATCTTTAACTTTGTAACTTTTGTTATGGTACTGTAAAAATGGCAAATGATTTAACTAACTCAATTATGCGAACTGTTTCCTTTGTGGAGAGAATAGAAGTGGAATTTCATGGTAACATTATGACTCAAACAATGGTCTTAGCTGATGTTGATAATGATATGGTAAGCCTCAAGCCCATTGTCATCTTAGTTGTTAGTTGATATAAATCTTGCATTTTATATTATACTTGATCTATATTATAATAGTGAAATCATTTAAAAATCCAGACTTTGGACACCCATTAAGTATTAGATCTTTTAGAAAAAGATGTAAAGTCTGAATAGGAAGTTAGCACATAGTCGATATAGCAAGCTTCTTACCTTAAATAATTAGATCTCAATACATACTACTTATTTTGGATGATTATTGCAGAACTACAAGATCCAGATCTGAGTTTGTACTATGAGGCCCCATTTCTTTTTTAACATTTAGATCTAGTTTTGCTTTTCTCAATACATCAGAGATTAACTTATATGATAAAAGTTGGCAGGTATGGAAGTTTCCATTTTGACCTCTTAAGGAAAAAGGCACAAGGCAGCAAAGCTTAGTACAATTTTTAAGCCTTTTGACTCATTAGCTATTAGAGAATAGTAAATTTGACCTATACATAAATGGGGAAACAGGTTTATTTCATAGCCTTTGCTTCCAATGAACTAAAGAAAATAAGCTTGAGATGTGTGCTCTCTCTCACTTTTCCCAAAGGTAAGCATTGGGCAACAGTTAATAGAGGGTAAATTGTTAACTGATGGGGGGTTGATTCCTGAAAATGCTTAGCAAGAAACAAATCCCAATATAGACTAGAAATAAAAAATTAAAATACACTTATACTGATCAACTAAAGGCAGTGCAAAACTCATTTCCCCCTCCAATAAAAAATGTCCAAAGAGATTGGACCATGCCTACTTGTACTGTTACTTGGTCAGGAACACTAAAAGAAAAAAAAATGTCTAGGTAACAATCGCTTAGGAAACAAGAATAATGTAGATTTCAGGGGATATAGTGAGGCCACCAAATATTGATGGACCACATACATGTAAAACTGGTCTGACCAATGGCCTTGGTATAATGTAAAGTAACCTTTCAACTCTGTAAGGTAGTTAATTTTGTTTTGTTTTTTCTCTGCAGGCTAATGAACTTATAGTGGGAAACATAGATGGTTTTGTGGCAATATTTAAAGGAGAATCAGCTCAACCATGGAAGAAGACAACTGTCAATGGAATGGTAAATTAGTTTTTATTTGTAATGGTTCACAACCAGGTCTGTTATTCACTAAGGTTGCATGGATTAAATATTTTTCTCTGGGTCTGTTGTGAGTAATACATTCTTTTAAGTATTTTTAATGAATACAATATTTGCTTTTTGCTACTGGTATGCAAATCAATGCAGAAAAAACACATTATGACCAATAGCCAACAGCGATTTAAAAGGGACATCAGCATTGGTGGCGAAAAGCCAAGTGTCAGAAGTTTTAACTACCTTGGACCTATTGTCTCAGATGAGAGAACCAAACCTGAACTAATGGTGAGAATAGCCCAGTCTACAGCAGCACTTGCTCAACTCAACACAATCTGGACAGACAAAAGCATAGCCTTGGACATCAGACTGATGCACTCCCTGGTTATGGCCACATTCACATGCAAATCTTGGACGCTGACTGCAGATCTTGAGAAGAGGATCCTAGTAATGGAACTAAGATGCTACAGAAAGGTTCTAGATGTCACTTACAAAAACTGCAAAATGAAGATATTAGAAACAGGATTATACAGCACTTGGACCCCATGTTGACCTGCTAACCACTGTCAAATATCAAATTCTATGACCACATCACAAGGTCCTCGGGGCTCACAAAAACCTTGCTTCAACTAACAGTTCCAGGAAGAAGAAGACAGAAAAAGTGATGGGAAGACAACATCAAAGAATGGACATGCCAAAACAAAGGACAGAGGAAAGGAGAAAGACAGTTAACAGATCTTATGTGGTACCCCAACAGTCCAACAAACTAAGGGATAGATGTAGGTGAAAATCATCTCTTAAGCTGAACTTTTGGAGTATCATCAGTACATGTTTCATCTCAGATATCAGACCAGTTATCGGAATTCTACATGATAATGAGAATGCAGAAGAAATCTCTATGATTACTATAAATAAAAATGGCTTAAATCGAATATTTAATAACATATCTACTCAAATATAGTCAAGAAAACTTAAAGCTACTATGAATGTATTGTGAGAATGACTAGACCAGAGATAAACTTTTTGCAGAGCAGGTCGAAAAATTATAGGAAAAATCTTTGCAGGCCATAATTATTTAAGAAAATACAGAAATTTAGTATCAGATTTAAAGATATGACAATTTAATTAATGGGATGTATGAAGCTACGATTGTTTTGATTATAGTTCTTCTTAATTTGGTTCAAAAGCTATGTCAGAAATAGATTAAATGATGAACTACTAGTTAATTTGACTTGTGACTTGCAGATCAAGCCACATTGATAGTTAAAAAATTATATAAAAATGCACAAGTTTTTAGTATATTATATGTTATCTCTAATATTGCACAAAATTAATTAAAAATGTTATTAAATGGTTGATATGTTTTAGAAGGTGGTATTCATTTTGAAATAATTGGTTTTATGAACGGAGAGTTGTGGGTATATTGAAATAACATAAATTGTATGGAATGATTTTTTTCATTTTTCTGTTCTTAAAGAAACTGCTTAGCCCAGTTATGGATCTAGGCTATACAACAAGAGCTTTTATTTAAAAAGCAGGTTATTCATTTAGAAATTTCTAAGATAGTCAGAAGCTAGTGTATTTTTTTATTAACAAAAATGGAAATGATGTTTAAATTTTAAAGCGGGGGCATTTTTAAAAAATATAAACGAACCAATTGCTAGTCAGCCTAGTGTCATCTAAAAGTAAGAAACCGTGATGAATTGTACTTGCTTGAAAAGTGGAATTTTGTGAATTTCATAGTTTGTTTTTATGTTTTATATATTTTCAATGACAATTTTTAGTTTTATGTTAAAGATTTACAGTTACAGAAAAAATGTTGAGCTAGAATCTTTAAGCATCTAACTGCGTTAAACTTTTTCTTTTCTATTGAAGCTGACTTGTTTGGCTGTTGGAAAAGTGCATCTATCAAACAAGGTAAAATAAAAATATATGGTATAAAAAAAACTTTAATTTTGTAACTTTTTGTCTACAATGTGCTCTTAAACTAATTATGCAACTTTCCCCAACTTGGTATTTATGTTGTTTTCATTCTTCAAATATTTGTTCAATTTTTATATAGAATAGTCTTGTGTGTATGACAGCTGAAGGATGGTGCTATATCTACAACATAAATTCAGACTCATCTAGTCAGGTAGGACAAATTTAAATGTATTAACTCCCTCTTTTTTTTTTTTTTTTAACAACTCACTGTGTCTGGTAAAAAGTTTGTACTGATACTTGTTATTTCTCCTACACCCAATCTCGGATCAAGTTGAAATTTTACACAATTATTTCTTGTACCTTGTACAAATGTACTAGGCTCTTGCATAACTAACATCAGATTTAAACTAGCCAGCCATCACATGGAAGCAAAAGATGGCAGAGACTTTAATTTATTGAAAAAAAACAAATGCAGATTTCATTTTTTATTTACTTTTTAAAGTTATTATTTAATAATATGACATATGGCTTAGAAAAAAAAGTTAGTAATATTAAAATGATCAGAGAAACACACAAAACATGTATTTAGTTCTCTGGCATAGCCTATAGATGCCTTTTTATGTCTTCAGTTTGACAACACTTGATAAGAGTTTTTATAAAAGCAGGTTCGCTCCCTTTTGATTGCTAATTTAAAAAAAAACTTTATTATTGAATTTCATGATTTTAGCTAAGTTATGATCTTTTTTTCTGAAGATAAATTGTTCAGAAGTACAATTACTGTTTGTATTATTGATTTGAAGTTTTATCAAGTGTCCTAGTTTTGTCAGGCTAATTCACATTTAAAACTTTTTGATATTTGGGTCAGAATGGTAGCACAAATTCTTTGTATGTTTCCAAATTCTTGCAAAAACATTTATTGTGTTAGTTTAAAATATTGGACTCCTTAATATGTGCTCACAATCTCTATTCAAGAGTTTATTGACAAAATCCTGTGGATATTTTGATTATTTTACTGATTTTGTATTTTATATTTATTGGTTTTATATAGTGTTTTCCATGCTCCAAGAGCATGCCCTGCTCTTACTTGTCCTATTTCATTTATGGACATGTCACAAGGAAGTATCTATGGGAGGTTGTTTTTTTTAATGCAAATTTTTTTGGTAACAAATCTAAGATAGTTTCTCTTGCTTAAATGTTTTGACTAATTAATCTTCACTAGATCAATAATTCAGTGGAAGATGATGGTGAGAGCCCTAGCCTAAAGCCAGTCTTTACACAAGAACTGCCTGCAAATGCAAAAGTAATGTGCCTTGCTGATATAGGTCAGAGACTTTAATTAATTTCATAACAAGTTTTTAAAAATAGGTCCTTTTTTAAAAAAATTGTTCAATCTTTGCCATGTTCTTTAAACTTATAGACTTAAAAAAAATAAGCATAAAAACTCAATTTCAGACTTTTTTTTGCTGACCTTCATTTTTTTCCCTTTGAAAATTAACTTTTTTTTTGTTGTCATTTTTAGATTAAGTTATTTAAAGAGAATGAGAAGGGAGAAATAATGTTCTCAAAATTTGTACTAGACAACAGAGTGAGTTGATATAAGCTTTGTAAAAAGGGGAGGGTAAGATATGTAGGTATTAGCTACTGCTCATTTTGTTCAAGATTTTATATATTTTTATTACATCATAGTTATGCAACAGTAGTGTTAACAATTCCAATTAAAAAATGTTAAGGTACAATCTGATAGATTCTCATGATAAATTTGTATTGAACATAGAAAGCTTTGGCAGTTTGCATTGCCTTTAAGAACATTGACTTGAAGCTTAATTTTTGTCAGTTAAAATTTCTGTAAGTAGGTTTGTTCATTTGTCAGCTGAGAGATTTTTAATATATATAATAGATTCAGAACATCAAATATACATTTGTTATTGTTTTGGATATAAAAAAAATCAAATTTAAACAAAAATACTTTTTAAAAAAAAGCCTATAAGAAGTTTAATTGCATTAATTAGTTTGTATAAGTCGTGTAATTAAATTTGTAATAGATCTAGACCAATAAACAATAAATCTGTGCAATTAATAATATTTTTATCAATTGTTTTTAGCACTGTTCATTCTTTTGGCTTTCTCAATACGCTATGATCCTATCACTTATCTGGACCAATTTGGAAAATGTGGGGAGGGGGGGGGGAGAGGAGAGATAGAAAGAAAGAGATATCTTGGTGGATTTTACCGTAATTGGTTTTAAAAAGCATTTCCAAAAAAAAAAAAGAAAGAAAACAACCTGAATTCGAACTCGTGTCTCTAGCCTTCTTAGGCCGACGTGCTAACCACTCTGCTAGTGAGGTCCTTATGACTATAGAAGATTGTATAGTTATTTATCATTTGTTTCAATTTAGAGCTGCGACCTATAAAGGGGACTAATTCAGCTTATACCACCACCTCAGTCAAGTACTATTTTTTCACTTGTTCAAGATACCAAACAAAATAGTTTATCAATAGTTAAGTAACTAATTGGTTTATTTTTTAAAATTAATTTTTGTGTTGTCAGGTAAAAGAAATAATTGTGCAAAATTTCAGCTTGATCTGACATTGGGTGTGGGGTAAATAAGATGTACAAACTTTTTACTATACAGAGAGAATTGATATAAGCTTTTAAAAAACATAGAAATCAGATAGTTTACATATGCTTTATTCAGAGAAAGCATTCACATTTTAACTTAAAATATTTCTTTATCTTTGACAAAGTCAACATCTAGCATATTTGGTTTAATCTTTTACTCTATTTATGTAGATTCTGATGGCCATATTGAAATGGTGATTGGTTATTCTGATCGTGTTGTCAGAGCTTTTCGTTGGAAAGATAATCCTGATTCAGATGGTGGTCAGTTTGTTCTAATACAAAGATGGCAGCTTGCAGGTCAGGTAAATGTTCCCAACTAGCAATGATGTTTTTTTCAAAACAGCCATTGATTGACCATTGTGAGCTTTGATATTAGGTCAACATAAGTTTCAGTAAAGAGGCAATAATGATTCATAGGTTTAAAGCTTCCAATTTTTAATGATATGTCAAACTGTTATCAATTTACATTTGATTAGATATTGGATAATAATATGCAGCAGAAACCTTTCAAAGAATATATACTATGTAATCTTAATCTATAGAAAATTAGAAAAAAAAATGAAGCTCGTCTTCTCAAAGATTAAGTGCAGATGCACTGATGAATTGAATTCAAATTCACATATTGTTGATGTATACTGTAGAAGCAACAAGAATAATGAGACATTTTAAAATTATAGAAGCTTCTTTTATTAATTGGTAAGCAATGATTTAGTTGTTGTTTTTTTATTTATTGCTCTCATTTTTCAAGACTATAACAAACCACAAACTTAGTTGTAGGCTTATCTCAAATTCTTTAATAAATAAAATTTAAAAACTACCATAATAAAATTCACTCCAGTAGATTTCAGTAGATATAATAGCTTGTATTATTTAGCTTGTCTTAGTATTCAATATAGAAACAGAGATTGAAGCATTTATTTACAGCCTTCTATTGTTCTTTTTGTGATCAGTAGATCTATGTCACTCACACTATCAAACAAGGCTGTTAAAGTACTAACTCTACTCAAAATTATAAAAGGCCAAAATAATTTTTTATCTTTAAATGTCAAAAGTTGAAGTTAACTTCAAATAGTGAACCAATTTTTAGTAATTTTTTGGGCCTTAATTTGGCATCTCATCAATTGAATGGCTTTAGATAGAGAATTTATATCCCTATTTTAGAATTCAGTAAATAAAAATATACCAACTTTGTCAATTTTGTTTTAAAATCATTTGTTAAACTCTTAACTACAATAATTACTTTGTCATTGATTAATATTTGCTGGTAATTTTCTTTTTCTAGATTGGCAGCATAACTATTAATTACAATAAGTATCATGAACCAGAACTGATGGTTTCCCAACCAGGCGCAACGTTTGTCACACTTCTGCTCAAACCAACATTCAGACAAATTAAGTCTGACAGTTATCTGGACAAGATGACAGGAACAAAGAAAGATAGCTCTTTTGAAAGGAATGGGAGCTTTGTTTCAGCTGGTAGAGCTGACATCATTGCCAGCAAGTCAGACATTTCCTCCATCCACTCAGACAGTATGTCCAACAATCTAGCTGACAGTTCACAAGACCTGAACAGAAGTGATTCAATGTCACAAAAACAAAATAGTAGAATGGATCAAGGTGATCACAACAAGTCACCTGAAAAGCCAGAATTAAAGTCCAAAGTGAGCTTGACCCTGGACAAACTGACCTCCTCCCCACCAGCCAAGACAAGCTTCAGTTCTCCTGATTGTTCAGAGCATGATAAGTCAGATGAAAAATTGAATCATATATTTGATGTAAAAGATTCTTGCGAGTAAGTCAAATTTATCTGTATTCATTATTTATCTGCACAATTAAACTGTGAAAGGTTATAATAGTCATTAAAAATCTCTATGGATTGTGAAATGTTACTGTTCATTCTATATATAGTTCATCCATCATGGTTAGATGATGACCACTTTTGTCATCCAGGGAGCTAAGGGCTTTGCACTGGGGTTTTGTGCATGGCTGGTGAGACCTATGTGAGCCTGGAATGTTCGGCTGCACAGTGCTGGCCTTGCTTTTTTTCTGGTGTTCCTAGGGTTTCCCTAAAGCATTTTCTTTGTCCACCTTGTGAGCACTTTCCTTCCCTTAATGTTAAGCTTGAAAATTAAAGCACAAATCAGGAATGCACAGAGTAATTTATAGATATTGTTGTAACTCCGCTCCCGAGCCACACTGATGGTGCGCATCAGAGCGCCATTCAACACAAGTAGTGGAAGACATGTTTATACAGGAAGAAGAACTGTTGTAGATCTGGCTAAAGTCATGGGAGTCTGAACAGTCTGGCGCTGAGTGCTGTCCTGTGTGATACTAGGGAACTGTTTGGGAGCCCTGAAGCAACACTGGGAAGTGTGTTGGTCGTCTGTTCTGTGTTCTGGTATTAATTAGGACTTAAGACGTTACTCCCTGTGACTTTATAGTGGAAGTCTAACTCCAACTATTTGTTGATAGTTTATATAATAAATACATCATTTATTATAGTTTATATAATAAATAAATCATTTATTATTGCCTCCTATCTGTTCGTTGAGTGCCTACCTTAGAGTTCCAGCAATATTTTAAATTTTAGTGTGTTACATCATGTATTACTCTTGGAATATTGTAACACATTCATGGCTTTGTGGAGATCAGTGTTTCCCATACTGTGTTCTGTGTGACCTCATTTGGTGTATACAGGGCTGGACTTAGGCCACTGCAACCTATGCAGTCGCAGTGGGCCACACACTTTCATAGGCCCCGCGCTAATTCTAGGTGTAACTTATTAAATATAAAAATTTTAACTCGCAGGTTTTCTGTGGATTCCTGATTTTCCAGGGGCTCCTGGAAATCTTATGTAATTGTAAGATATACCAAAAAGTCACGGAAATATCCTGAAATTGAAAATCTTAACTCAAAAAAAAAAATCTCCCGAAAAATAGACAAAGTGTAATTTTAGGGTGCGAATTTTACGCATGATAAAAATAAAAAAAAACACATTGTCAGCTTTCATAAAAATAGTATTTTCTAATACAAAATCTTAATTTTGACATAATCCTTATCCCTATATGTATCAATTCATATCACAGTCACTTATTGTTTCCTCCCCCTCATTACTGTGTAAATACTGCTGTAATTTAGCTTCTAAGATTTCTTGAGAGAATAAACATCCAAAATTCAACTGATCATTTAGACTGCAGGATTATTAAATAGTATTATTAAATAGCTTCTCTCAATAATTCAATCATGAATTTAATAAAACCTGCCATATTAGTTTAAACAATGTCATAAATCTAAAAAGATTTGATGATAACTTTCACTAGATACACCTATCTTCCTTTCTCAGAGAAGAAATATTTAAACCAAACCTCATCTACCATCCTCTGGCACATATGCAAGCAAGGAATAAAGACACAAGCACTGTAATCGTTGGTGGAATCAACAGAGAGAGGGTCTCCCAATCCAGTAGTGACTCTGAGTTGCACACTACAGCTACTTATTATGCACTGGCAACTTTAGATGGTAATATTAATTTCCATTTTGTCTGAAAAGGTTGTTTTTAATGGTTCAGTCTTTAACTTGTTTATTTATTTGTCTGTGAAGTTTGTCTGGAGTATCTTGTGTGTTAAAGACAGTCTCATTTTGTTTATTATATGCAATACATAAAGTAATAAAACGAATATACCATCAAGCTTGTTGTTAAGGCTTATCTCCCTAGAAGCTCTTAAAATTTCTTGGCTTTCCTTATTAGCTTCTGGTTTTCAAAGATAAGAGCTAGCCAGCACACCAAGTTGGCTGACATCTTTTTTATGAAAGGTTTCGTTTGGGAGAAATTGAATCAAATTTGTTTTAAAGTAAAGAAGTATTTTAATTATATTTTAAAGTCTTTTTTCCATTCAGGGTGTTATCTTTTTGAAGGACTGTTCGTAATTTATAAGATACAGTTCTTGTATCTAAAAGACTAAGTGCACTACTCTAAGGATATCAATACCTGCCAATATGCAGCTTAAAAACAAACAAACATATTAAATATGTGATGCAGCAGTAATTATTAACTAAAAATAATGTGAATAAAGTGTCACTAATACAAAATCATTGAATGCTTCGTAGGTTCTTTAATTTTAGTAGAAAATGACAGCATACTGTGGTCATTACAAGTGGATCATTACCTTTTTACTTTGGCTAAATTGGATGTAACAGTGAGTAGTTTGATAAAGTTTTTTTATTTTTTTTTATTTATATAAAAGTTTTCAGCTTATATTTTTATAAAATATAATATCTTAAGCTTTAGTCATTAATTTTTTTTTTAGTTATAATGAAACTAAATAAAATGGCAATGGCAGGCTCAATGCTTTAATAATTTGCTGTAGACAAAAAAAGTCATTTGTGCTTAGTTGTGTTTTTCACTGTGACATAATTGTAGGGAAATGGTCAGGAGGAAGTCGTCTGCTGCTCATGGAGTGGACAAACATACATTGTTAATCACAGCAAAGAAATAGTTCGTTACAATTTCCCCGACAGTGTTGCAGCATTTTGTGCAGGTAACTTTAAATCCTAATGAAACTTTGAAAGTATAACATATTTTGTTAGCATAGCTTTGACTCAAAAATGATATCTTCAGATTCACTTTAGAGGTCATTGTCAAACACATTTAGTTTTCTAAAAAATTTTAATAAACAAAATAATGAAATCATCAGAGTAAATAAATATCAACATCTATCATGCAAACAATAACTTAAAATTTGTCTATTCATTTTAATGTGCCACTATAAATCAGAATTGTATAAAACATTGGTTTTTCTAGAATGCTCTGTTGTAATGAAAAAAAAATGCTTTTCAAAGTACATTGGAAGAATACAATAAATTTATTTTCACTGGGTATTAAGTGGAGTTTAGTAGAGTTTAGAAGATTTATTACTTAAAATCCAAGGGTGTTCTAGTGTCCACTTTGCTCTGTTGGTGAGCTTTAAAAGGATTGGTCTTGTTTTTGCTCACATCACACCGTTTTAATGACATTTCTACATTTTTCTATGTTATGTACTAAATCTTAAATTTTTTTTTATTAATGTCAACCTTTTCTTCATCTGCCATTTTGTCTTTTTAACTAGTTGAAATAACTTGTTACGTTGAAAACCATTTAGCACATAAAACTTAACCTTATCAAGTTTGTTTCTTTCTCCTAGGAAACTATTCACTGCATGGGGAAGACTCCAACTCACCTTGTTTTGTTTATGCTACATTCAACAACAAGATCTACATTTACCCAAACCTGACATTGCCTAGGGTAGAGTCCACCAACTTGCTGGAAGTTATGCAGCGGAGACCAGGGACTCGTGAACTATTGCAGAAACTAAACATCAATGGTACAGCACATTATTTAATTGTGGACAGTAATTACACAAATATAAATAGAACCAAATGTTTCATTCATGGTTTTAAATTTCAATAACACAATGATGGGACATGGGGGATAAGGGGAAAGCACCTAGATTCCTAACCTAGGAGTCTCTGGTTTGGATCTTGGTCAAGGTTGAAATTTTGACATTTTTAGGACACGCCTGAATCCACCCTACTCTAATAGGTAAACGCGAAATGTAAGATATAATAATAATATAATACTCTAATGGGTACCTGACTTTAGTTAAGGAAAGTAAAGGTGGTTGTTTGTTGTGTTGGCCGCATGACACCCTTGTCAACTTTTAAAGAAACGGATGACCTTTTCACCCCACAGATAACAATTTCTGAAAGGGGTACTTAACTCCAATGATGAAAAGTTTGTGAACATGAACCTGTATTCTTTACACATTAGAACCTGTATTTTTACACATTCGTTTGAATTAAGCTTTGAAATTGAAACTAATTTACAACATTTTAAAAATATTTCCAGCTGATGATCATGAAACCCTGAGAAAGTTGTATCGTTATTGTCTTTATGGTCAACACAAAAAGCCAAAGGAGTAATTACTTACTTTATCACTTTGATACACAAGAAATATCTTTAAAGAATACTATATTAGTATTTCTAAACAAAAATATGAATGTGTATGAATTCAAGAGATGTTGTTTTCACTTTTTGTTTTCTCTTTTTTTTTTATACCATTACATTATCACTTTTCATAAATCAAATAAAAAAAATAAATGAAATGATAAGTTGCACTTTTTGTTAGTGTTACTTGTAACTTGAACATAGATTGTTTCTTTTTGTCTTATCAAAACTTTGAGATAATTTTAAAAAGAAGAAACACACAAAAAACATCTACAAGTACTACATTTTAACATGAAAATGAAACAAAAAATCATTTAAAATAAATGTTTACGTTTATAAGGCAAGAGTAATAAATCGTTATTTAAATTTTGGCATCTTCAAAAAAAAACTAATTGCTACTAACAAGCTACTTGTACATTCATTTACATTAGTTATAGTTCATTTTAAATCTGACATTAATTATGTCATCTAATGTATGTATAACTTATGTACTGGTATTTATTATTATAGTATAGTTTAGTCAATTTAAGTAAATTAAACTGGGCCTGAAATAGGATTCTGACAATAATTCACAATCAATGGAACTGAGGACTACTGGTCAAGGTCAAAATAGGGAACCACAGTACAAGACAAAAGATTTTTTTTTTTTTCGAGGTGAATATTTAGCAAAGGAGATTCAGCAAAGCAACATTGCAATGAATTTACATTTCATGAAGTGGACATCATTAATGAACAATATTTCTACCAAAAAAAAATTCAATGATTTGCTTAAAAGTTTTATTTTGATAAATGTTCTTCAATTGTACTGAATGGAATGAATACGACATATATACATGTAGGTACCTCTAAAACTACTGGAATACAAGAAAAACATTTTTAAAAATACAATAGTTAAAACCCTAACTCTATTATACAATTTAAAATATTTGAAAAAATAAATTCATTATCATAGCCATGATAAGCCATCAGACATTGTTTTAACAAAAGAAGCGGTTTGGGCATTATGCTCACTGTGCTAACGACAACTTGGTCATGATTATGTCAGCTTCAAGAAGTTGCAGATGATTTGATACAAAATGTGTTGAATTTTTGCTCACAGAATCTGAAGATTGATTCTTGAATCCAATAAGGAGGGCAAATTTTATAGGACGCTCAAAAAATTGCGCTCTACAAGCTAGTTGTCGCATTTAGTTTTGGTGTGAAGTTTATTTGTAAATGTACACAAATTGAGAGCTCCGCTTTCTTCTCTATATATGTACAAATAACGCTGCTTTATTCTAGGTGCTTTGACGTCATTTTTGACACCATTATAATTTTGTGTTATATATTTTTTTCCTTGTTGCTTTGTCATGATTTGGTGTGACGTCATTTGTCAACTCTTTAGTTAGGTTGGCAAAATATGCAGGTCACAGCTGGGGTTGCGCAGCCACGGGAAATACTGTATTCCTCATTAATCTTCGGACTCGAAGAAAAACCTTATATAGTTAGGTTTAGTTAGGTCATAGACTATGTATTACATATAGTCTATGGTTAGGTTTGCATTTCGCCATTTTGAACTTGAGAGGATAATCTCTATTTTTTTTTGTCCTGAATAGTTTTTATGCTACTGGACAGCCTTAGCCATGTTGCCTTGAATCTATTCTGGGTAGGACTTGACGCTGTTTCGGGTGTTTGTTTGTTATTGCTATGATATTCTTTATGCGGATTCGCTCGTATTTATAGTTTAGATTAGACGTTAGAGTCTTTTTTTTTTTATTTCTATAGGGTTTAAGTGTCGGAGTTACCCATTTCAAGGGTGGGTTTACTTTGTCGGTATTGGTGTTGACATTGACAGTGTAGTCATCATCATTGCCAGTGTTAACGGTCTGAAGTTCATGACAGTCTTTGATTGCCGTTGTCAGAGTTAATATTCATTGATACTGACAAATCATTGGTACAAGCTGCGGAACAGTTTATGTTGAAGTCACTATCGATACCTTGTCATTGTTGTTAGGCAACATAAGATTAATATTATTTAAGTATGGGTACTCACTATGAATGTGATTATGATTTATTATCTTCATATTTAATTTTTATTACGTATCATTCACATTATTCATATCATTATATAAATATCTTTGTGTATTAAATACTCTATGTGACGTCTATGTGCGCATGATGTGTCTGTTAGGCTGAACCTAGGGACTAAATAATTATAATACAAAAAGAAAAATAATTCTTCTTACTAAAACATACAATCATTGTATTTAAAAATTATAAGTAAATAGCATAACTAAAGTCCTGACAATTTGACAGTGGTCATCAAGGAATGATTCTCCGACAGAATTGAGATTCAGATTTTTTTTTTGATGTAGCCTACCGTTACTAAAGATAATAAGACAAATTAATTTGTGTTTCTCGAAGGAAAAAGAACGCATGGAAGCTGCAGCACATATAGGCCTATGAAATGAGAAATTGTCTAGTACAAAATTGTAAGCGCAATCAACGTTGTGACAAAAATGTTGGAACGTGAGCTGCAAGATCTAAATTTAATGCCGTGAGTCGTCTGGAGAAGATAGAGAGTGAACTAAATTAGGTGAGAAATGACTTCGAGAGAGAGTGACCAAAAAATGAGGCTGCTGAAGTAGCTGTGATCAAGTTTTTCGCTTCAAACCTTTTCTGAAAAGTTAAAAGACAATTTAAAAGTCTACCATAGACTACTGTGAAGAGAAAATTCAAGATGAAGAGAAGACTTTAAAAAAACAACAACATATTTTACCAAACTTTAGATGTTATTATTTCTAAATTAGGCTACAAGAATAACTTCATGAGCATAATTTTTTTAACATATTACAGTCATTAATGCACAGTTAAATTTCAATTGCCAACGACATAGAGTTATATGATGCCACCATTGCATGCTTCTATTATGGTTTCCTCTTACACAGACGATATTACCATAGAATATTATTCAAAGATTCAGTACCTCAAAGAAGCTTTCCATAAAGACATACCAAGTCTGTGTTCAATACGAGATTTGGTTGTTTTTGCAAAGCTTATATCAACTCACTCTGTCTGTCTGGTAAAAAGTTTTTACACATTATTTCTGCTACACCTGATCTCGGATCAAGCTGAAATTTTGCAAACTTATTTCTTTTACCAGACAAAACAAGAATCAATAAAAAGAATTTAACCAATTTTGGTAATTAATTATTTTGTTTGGTATCTTGAACAAGAGAGGGAAATTCTACTTCACCGACTGATAAGGTGGATTATTAGTTGAATTCTTTATATGTCGCCTCTTTAAAGTTTGAAGTTAACAATAGATAGGTCTAACTATTTTCCTAAGCACCTCCCTGACACAGTGGTTAGTGTATGGGCCTGAGGAGGCTTTAGCCCACAAGTTCGAATTCAGGTCGTTCACCTTTTAAAAAAAAAAATTATAAATGCATTGATTTTTGAATCCCAGACAACTAAATATTATGGCCTATCATCAAGTTTTCCAAACATTGTCACAGCATGTTATTTCTCATTTTGCATGTGATAGTAGAGCGTTCATTCTTCAAGTTGTGATTGATCAAAATTATTAAAGAATTTATATAGCACAGAGCAGATGGACTTCGCTTGCTGTTCTATACATTGAGCAAAAAACAGCCAAAAGTTTAGAAATACATGCATTGGTTTCTGACTTTCTAATCAGAAAGCAAGAAAAATGAAATTTTAGTAAATAAACATAAGATCTTTTTTTTTTTTCTTTGAATCGTAGTTTAATATTTTTACACATAAAAGTGTTTTCCGAATGTAAATGTGCATTATGGGGAAAAAAAGAACTAATAAGCATTGGTTTGTTAATTTGAAACACCTTTAATTAAGTCTTTTAATTCTGTTAAGAAGTTTTACAAAAATTGACTTTTAAGACATTCTCACTTGTATACAGTCCTAACTGAATCAAACGTAATGACTTTGGAGGCGGATGAGTGGACCAGACCGCAAGGATGCGTGAGAAACAGGCCGTCCTAGCCTAGTTCCGTGTCACTGCCCTATTGGTGCTTTCTTCGGGCAGTTTCGAGAGCCTTACAACACATTGCATAGAAGGCGACGAAACAGTAGACCACATTCTTTATGAATGTCGCGTTCTGCAGGAAGGACGAAGGGGACAACGATATGAGAGAGAGACCTGGTCCAAGTTTGGCAACGAATTTGTCCTTGTAGGCCTACGGGGACAAGGCGACCTTAAGATATAAGGCTCACTGCCCGATTTCTTTCAGATGCTCTAAGGGACAAATCTCAGCTTGATTTCTTACTAAAGGGGTTTCTGAAAGGCCTACCGGAAGAGGCAGCAGTCGACATTGCTAGAGACTTTTTATATGGAGACAGCTTTTCGCCCAATACGTCAAACGGCTCAGGAGGATCTATTAAGACATTAAGTCTATAGCATAGGGGCCTATAGGCTAAGTCTAAATGTGCTTATAACACTTTAGCATCGGCTTGTCCCATAATTTAACCTTATTTTACCGCACCATTTTTACTAACATGCACTGAAGACGCTAGGAGAAGTAGCCTAATGTCTGAAGCTGAGAATGAGGGACAGGCTTAAATTAGCATCGCACCCTGCTCGGAGAAATTACAGCACCTAGGCCTATTCTCCAATAACCACCTAACTAGCTAAAAGGGGGCGAACGTATTTTTTTCTTCTGTGGGGAATCTAAAGTCATATAAAGTTTTAGAAACTGGAAGTTGCTTTTAAAAAAAATATTTAAAAATTATATTCGAAATATCCCCGCTCCCAAATTTCCCATTCTTTTAAAGTGTAAAATAATAATATTGCGAAACTTTACTGATCCAAGTTTTCTCGTCGTTTCCGTTGAACTAATCTAATGTTACGGTGTGTTCATTAAAATTTCACCAGCATGGCTTTACTGGCCGAACAAAAAAGGAAAACTAAGTTTGGACTCGATCCACGTAATACTAACTGGAGCAATGGTATTGTGGCCTTATTTATAGAGAGCAATAATATGTGTTTTATGCGGTTTCATCTAGTGATCTACTGATTACCGCCTACTACTGGCTACTAGATTCTAGTATTTCTAGATCTACTTACTCGTCGTCTTAGTAAACTTAGTTACACTCAACACTGTGACTTAGTCTTAGACGACTTTTTTAGTAGATTTAGATTTAAGTAGATCTACTAGTAGTACTAATACTACTAGGCCGCTAATGAGACTTATGACACTTATGTTAGTATTGTTACTCACTCAGTGAGTCAGTCACTGTTGACGAGTGTTGTTGTCACAGTAATCACAACACTACAACTACAACAGATTCAGGTGTGTTGTGCTTTTCACCCCAGCCCAAATCCTACCTAAAAGGTCCCCCAGCTGTTGCAGTTATGCGTACACTTCGCACCATGCCTCGTTCCTGAATTCCACTCGCCTCACTCCCTTATGCCAAGTTATGGCTTATAAATTAAAAGTTAAAGTGGTAGAGGGCTGTGCTTACCATGGGCACGGGGAGTTTACCTTTTAATTTTAACCTTAGCCGGCTTAGCCTTATGACCTTATGCATATTAATATTATATTATATTCCTATGCCTATACTGTAACTAGTGTAACCACCAGCTGTTTTTTGCAGGGACCGCCACTGGCGGAAAACAGATTTCCCATTGAAAATGCATTTTTGAATGTCAATATTCATTATCTCTGAATTTAAGCCACCTGTAACGTATTTTTTAGATCTGATACGTAGATCTATGTTTGTGTAAGCTTCATAAGCAACATTTTGTGGAAATTCGTTTTTATTAAGATTTTGTGCCCTTGTGAAATTCACCAAGTAGGCTATTCACGACAGAAAGGATTTACTTATGGTTTTATGTGATCCCCTTTGAAAAGGTAAGAAACATATTATTTTTATAGTTATATGAAAAAAATTGCCTACTTATCATTAAAAAATGGTTGTTGTAAATGTTCAAGGAAAAAAAAAGTGAATTGAATGGTTTGTTTGTCTTAGATTTAAAAAAAAATAGCCTCGATGCAAATACGAAAATTGGCTGTCGCGAATGTACGGTTGCCGATATTTATTTATTTACACTTAAATATTACCAATTTTAATTAGGAAACACATATTTTTATTTTAGAAATCATATTGCAATATTTTCGTACTTAAAAAAGAGAAAAAACTATAAAAAATAATGTTTTATTACGTTTTTTATAAACCAATCGGAAGTGGTGTCGTCGAAATCAGAGGGCTTACGTTTTTTTAAAAACTTGTTTTTTCAATCATTCGCTCTGAATCCTCGAGAAAGAAACATCGCTAAAAGCGATCTCAGTCTGAACTATCCATAAGACAATATTTTTTATAATATTATCAACTATTAAGGTAATTGTACTTTAATACTACGTTGTCGCTTTCGAACAACCGATTTTCGAATAACCGGACATCGGCAATAACGCACGCGTGCTAAACAGGCTAAACACTACACAGCGTGATGCCGCATGGAGATCGATATCTTAATTTTAACTTACATTTTATAATCTAGATCTAGATTATAGAATACCTAGATCATCTAGTAGATCTATAATCTATAATAATAGAGATTAGACCTAGCCCTAGTCTAGATCTAGGGATTATATACTGTCTAATAGAGGCTAGATCTAGATCTAGAAAAACTTCTACGGCGACTACGAGTGTTTTTTTCCTTTGTAAATTCTTTTTACTAACGCCAAGAAAACCAAGATCGGGATAAAGATTGGATTGTAGATATAGAATCTAAATTTTAGATTAAAATTAATTACGGTATTGCTAGATTAGATCTAAAAAAAATGCTGACCGGTAAAAAATCGAGTGCTGTATCACTTCCATTGTTAGATCTAGACAGTAATCTAGATCTAGAGGTACTAGTAGATCTAGACTAGAGATATCAAAATAACGCAGATACATTTTTCTTTATCTAGACACTTGATCTAATAATACTTGTTATGTTTGTGATTTATAGATCTAGACTAGTCTAGGTCTAAGACTAAATAGTAAATTCTAAATCTCTATAGATTATAGATTACTATAGATAGATCTATAGACTATAGAAGAATAGATCCACTTATCATCTTATGACTTAAACTTAAGACATCGTTAAAAATAACAACAAACACATATAAACCAAATATAAATGTTTTTATTTCTTTTCTCAGCAACATTTACAACCGATACAAAAATTGAGATTATTTGAGATAGTAAACAGAAAACACCATGCACTTCTAGCTTAAGCCTATTATTAGGTCTAGAGTCTAGACCTCAAATGCCTAGATCTAGAAATGATCAAGAACAAGATCTATTTATATCTTGATAATAATTCATTTAATATTAGATCTTTTCTAGTCTAAAATACATCTATATATTATACTGTATTTATGTAAAAAAAAATGAAGATAAATATAAGAAAAAAAAGTGACTTTTTATGGTCGGGTGGACCGAAGAGGAGACTTATTTATTAGTTATCAATACATTTCAAAGTTGTTTGTTTGTTTTTTCAAATGTTGTATAAATATACTTTACTTTGTGACACAGTTTTATGTTAATAATATTGTGAATTTGTGAAATTCATGGAATATTGGACATATCTTCTGTGAATTTTGGATTTTTCAATATTAGGGGTAAGTGTGTTTGATCTCATTTTTTTATGTTAAATACTTGCCTGATGTTAATGAATTTACTTTTTTTGGATTCCTCTGTTCTTGGGCATTAAAATAGATACATATTATGTCAAAACTGATAATGGTTTTGTTATTCAGGATGATGATAAAGTATAATTTGCAACTTTTTTTTTTACCGAGGGGGTGGGGTCTGGGGGGGGGGGGCTCAATTAATAGGCATAAATGTCTTAAAACACATGTTTATATATTTTTTTCAAATGTTCTATAAATATACTTTACTTTGTGATACATTTTTCTATTAATAATATTGTGAATTTGTGAAATTCATGGATAATTGGACATATCTTCTGTGAGTGATGGATTTTTCATTATTAGGGGTAAGTGTGTTTGACCTCATTTTTTCAAGTTAAATAATTGTCTGCTGCTTCTGATTTTATTTTTTTTGAATTCCTCTATTGTTGGGCAATAAATTTGATACATAATATGTCAATAATAGCCAATTTGAAATTGGTCAAAAAAATGGTCCTAAAAGTAGAATGTTGAGAACTCAATCTGTTTTCCGCCCACTCCAGTTTGTGGGACACTGGTGTCGGCCCTCTTTATGGAACAGTGTGGCAGACTTTTTGGACTGGGGTGCTGGCTATTTGTTCCATCCTCACCTCGAGTGAGATTAAAAAAAACAAAACTCACTTTTATTAAGGTATCCTGCATGGACCTTGTTCGTTTCCTGTTCTTAGCCTATCTAGTTCCAATATAAGACGTTTCCACGGAGTCGTCACGCTGATGCGACGGGGGCTGAGTCCTCAGCATCTTTTTACATCAGATTAAAAGCCAATCACTTCATTGTCATTATTTGAATGCTTACTAAGGCTCTTTTCTGTTTATAATTAATGTCTCATCCTTTCCTTTCCACAACTAGATGCAGTCCACATTATTCAGTTCTCTATCCTGCCACTAGTCTTCTACATTATTATTCTTCTTATTAATGCTGCAATTTTTTAACTAAGGTCTCAATGACATACTTGGTCCAGTCTATTTGGACCTGCTGGGAATACATACACATTGCTTTTAGGGGATCAGCAATCTTTTCTTTTTATCCCCATATTTTTTTTTTGTAAGTTGTCCAAATGGTTTATGCCACTTAATCATACAAGTTTTAGGCCTACTTGTACCTCGTCAGTCAGCCTTTAATGGGGTTCTACCCTCTTCTGTGACCTAGGAAGGAAAGAGGGTGGAACCAGAAGAGCTCATTTAATCTCAAAATTTCCTGTCACTGGAAGAATGAACCCACCTCATATTTTTCAGTTATTGACCTTTTTGCCCATCCATGGCCTACTCAGCCCAACATCCTTAAATGCATAATTTGCTGTTTTATAACTTTACACACCTTTGATTATGGGGTGTGTGGGGGTCGCTATTAAAACAGCCTTAATAAATATACACTTACAGATTTATAATTATATTACATATATACATGACGACATACATTATTATGTATAGAATAATAAAAGTTTATACCTGTACATCTCTTCAGATAAATCTAGATTTTAGACTTTACTAGATATCTATTATATATTTACCTTCATCAAATAATCTTTTCTAAAGCATTATCAATATTAGATAAAAAGTACAGATCAAAATATAATCTTCATTATCTTTAAAGGGCACTTTCGCTTATATCATAATAGTGACCAGGCAGTTATATTATTTTTTGGAATATGTAACTTTGCCCAGACACCTCCTTATATTTTACTATAGCTCTAGTAGAGCTTTGAGATTTACATACACACTAGGTCTAAGCATAGCATAGTTTTAGCCTGGTTACACTTTTTCATTTATTATGCTTAAATCCTGCAAAACTACACAATGGTAAACTTAGTAGCCTACATTTTGTAGCCAGGCAAAGCTGCTTCTTGAACTTGTATCACTAGTATTTGTATTCAAAATACACTTTCAGGCAAAACTGGGCAATGGTACTGTACTCAAGGGAAATTAGATTGTTCTTAAGTCTAACCTTGAAGGTTTATTCCTTGTAGAGGTATAAACATTTGAAAAATCAATAAATTCCCTTTTTTTTTTCAGCTTTAATTTGTATTTTGTTTCAGATGACAGTAAAATAGGTCAGAAATTAATGGAGAAAATGGGTTGGGCAAAAGGAAAAGGACTTGGAGCTAAAGAGGATGGCATGAGAGATCACATCAAAGCCACTTACAAATCTGACACTAGAGGTGAAGTGTTTAATTAAAAGGAACAAGTAGAAATATGGAAATTGAATTCAAATATTTGAATTTTTCATAAATTGTTTTATGATGGGTTTGTGATGTTCTATAGTTTGTAAAATGTTTAATGATTTTAAACGAAAATTGTGTCCATGCAGCATATGTCAATGCAGATAGCAAAATAGATTAAAAATTATTTTTTTCCCTATAATCTTAATACAATTAGCAATATCAATCAATTCTTTTTTTAATAAATTACTTTTGTTTTCTTATTTTAAAAAGTAGTGATATTTTTCTTACCTCTGAACATGGTTGTTTTCATTCAAGTATGAATCAAAACTTAGCAAAATTATAAATCATCAGGATAACAAACAATTAGTGTTGTTTTTTTTCATCCTATATAATTACAGGCCATTGAGTTATTTTTTATCCTATAAAATTACAGGCCTTGGGTGCACACCAAAAGATGCTGATGCCTGGATAGCTCATCAAGATGATTTCAATAATTTGTTACAACAATTGAACTCTCAGACTTCATCACAGCAGTCTTCAGACAAAGTCGTTGAGGAAAGACCACCTGATGGACATAAGAGATAGTATGTTTAATTTTATTAACCTAATAGCTACCATAGCATCAAAATGCTGTCACACCTCCTGCCACAATGTGGCACTAGTGTTTCTCTTTATCAGGCAAGGGTGTGGATAAAGGTCTTATTGTAGCAACACATTGTACTGACAGACAGAAGGTCAAATGACCCTGTCATGACTACCATTGAGGGAAGATCCAAAGCATGAATGATACATCTGAGAATGTCTCTTCCAGTTGTCATTTATAATTCTGGCATGTTTGGAGTAGAATTAGCAGATCAGCATTGTGCTTCTACCCTCTTGGCCCTGTAAGCAACAAGTGGTGGAGGCAGATGCTCTGGCACCTGATTGAAATCTTACATGTCTGTGTATCTTTAGGACCGTTATAATATTTCAAAATATAATAATTTTAATACTTAATTTGGCTTGCATCTTTTTATCCTGAGTATCCTGGTAATTCCTCCTTGAATTCAATTTAGAGTTAAATAAATAAATAGATGTTCAGGAACATTTTGCGCACCTTCATTAGCTGGACTGCTAGCATTAATTTGTGACAATTTGTACAATTTATTATCCATACTATTTTTCTAACTAGAATCAGTATTCTAGTCTAAACTACTGGTTTTTTTTTAATGTTTCCAAGTCTGGATTTAATCACCAAACTATAATTTTCTATACTCTAAGTAGATTTATACATGGGAGTAACAAGGATTTGTTTGGGTGGGTGATGTGAATTATTGCAGGTTGCAAACATTTTCTTTTTTTTTTTTAAATCTATCATTCATTAGCTTGTAAGAGCAAAGTAGTCACTCTAACAAAAGGTTGTCAGCTTTATAAATGTGGAAATGTTTAAAAAAAACAACACTATACATCTTTAAAAAGGTCAAACATAAACATTTTTCTTTTTTTTTTAAAGTATTATTTTTATGTAATTAGATGTTTAGAATAGTCTAATAATTTTTTTTTTTTTTTTTTAAATGACTATTTTTAATTTGAAGTAACCTTCCTTAGCGTAGTATTTTGAGAGATTTTTCAAAGGTATGGTTCTCATAGCAAAATGGTTAAAAACAAGTCTAGAAGTAAAGCAATTTTGAAGATAGTTATCACTACCAGCTAGCAGGTCATGTTGACCATTAATGTTGATTTTGAAATCTCTTTTCAAAATAGTATGTAAATGTCTTTCCATTTGTTTTATACTATTGAACCAAAACTAGTTTGTACTCATCAAAGCTATTTAGTTGTCAGTAAAAATGTTTTAAAAGTGTATATTTTTCTTTGTCTCCCTAGTTATGGTAGATTTGCTCGTGGACGTGTCCCTACCTTGAGAAGTACAGAAGATCTGAATTGTATATTTGGTAAAAGAAAGAATGTTTCAGAGCCTGCTACTCCAACAAGACAGTCAGATGTATGTAATTACTCTCATTAAATTCTAGCATAAAAATCTAACATTACATTGCAAACCTTAGGTGAAATGGGAAATTCTGATGTTTATTTCAAATCTGAGATCTCTTGTAATTTTTTTTTTTTTTTTGAGATTAGAAGAATTTGATGTCTAATTTATTTAATATAAATGAATCTTAACATCTAAATAAAAAATAGTAAAGTGTTTACTGTTACAACTTTTTACACAGAATTTTGTCATTATCTCAAATTTGAGAGTGTGTCAAACTTTGGCTATCAAGGCTGAAAATGAATGAGCTAACTGAGGTGGACAAACACATGAAATTGGGATGGTGCATCCAGAGTAATGTTGAGGATGAAGGGGTGGGACAGTGTCACAAAAGGGCTAGGAAAGTACGAGGAAAAAAGAGGCTGGGTGCTTCTTTCCCATTTCATTTGACAGCACACTGGGCAGATTATTCCAGCTGGAGCTAGTGTCATTGGCCTTCCTTTTTTTCTGTGACACTTTTCTTCTGCCAGTGCTGTTCTCTTGTCCTCTGCCATTTGTGCACCAGTTTTCGCAGCTTCACGCCATGATGCTCTATCATGTGCTTCTGTCTCCCAGGTGGCTGGGTCAATGCTGAAGGCTTTCAGACAAGCTTTGAGGGTGTCACTGAAGTGTTTACCTTGCCTACCTTGTGTAATAGATAAACTGATGACCAGGAGGTAATTCAACTTAAAACAAGTTGACATTCATATTCCTCTCCTGCAAATTCTGTTAATGATATTGATTTGCTATTGGTCTGTTGTGAATGACATATAACTCTTGAAAAGACTAGAAAAGTTAAAGAGATAAATAATTTTGTTTCTAAAAAAAACTAATGCTACATATAATATCCAGAACTAAATTGTATTTGTCTGGTATTTCAGAGTATTTCATCTGGAGATGAGAGTGACGAAAAGAAACATGGAATCACTACTATTAAAAGTAGCTCAAGTGTTCAAGAGTACTTTGCTCAGAAAATGGCTGCATTGAAAGCCAAAAAAGACAAAACAGAAAGTGTGACAGAACAAGTGGTGAACATGAAAAAGTCAGATGAGCAAAGAGTTCCTGCTGTGTATGGTGCAGTTCAGTTTACATATGACCAGGACACTGGGTCTAAGGAGTTTGATAGCTCGGATGAAAATGTACCAAACGTAAATTTTAGTCACAGTCAAAACAAAGAAGAAACTTCCAACTTAGATATTGATGAGAAACTATTAAAAAAGAAAAGGAAAAAGAAAGAGAAGAAACATGGTGAAGAGAATCTTTTAATATCAGATCAGTTAGTCAGTTGTGGTGTTTTAGTAGATGAAGAGAAAGCTACTGCCAAGGAGAAAGACAGTTATGGTGAGTCTCAGTCTAAAACGAAAAAGAAGCACCAACTCTGTGAAACGGGTTGTCTGGGTCAGAAGGATGCTAAACAAAGTAACTCTCTTTTGGTGGAAACAAGTAAAAGAAAGCTTGAAGATGGAGATGACTCCACCTTGCTGAATCAATGTAAAAGAAAAAAATTAGATAAGGAAGAATTGAACTCAAAAATAGATGTGAAGAATGAACACTTAACTAATTCTAAAAAAAAAAGATCAAAAAGTAAATTAAAAGACAAAGATATACAAGTGGAAACAATAGAGTGCCAAAAGAAGGAACTTGATCCAACTCGTGAGAATATTGAAGATTTTAAGTCTGAGGCTGAACAAAGCAAGAAAAAGAAGAAAAAAAATAAAGAGCAAAAAACAGTAGGTCAAGAGGATTCTGAAAAGAAAAATGTACATGATTTACCAAATGATGGTACTCTGCAAGAACCTTATGATGAATCTAAGACTCAACAAAGCAAGAAAAAGAAGAAAAAAAATAAAGAGCAAAAAACAGTAGGTCAAGAGGATTCTGAAAAGAAAAATGTACATGATTTACCAAATGATGGTACTCTGCAAGAACCTTATGATGAATCTAAGACTCAACAAAGCAAGAAAAAGAAGAAAAAAAATAAAGAGCTTAAAACTAAAGAGGATTCCCCCAGTGTGAATTACTTGCCAGAACATTGTGAGGAATCAAAGCCTTTACCTGAGACTCAAGAAAGAAAGAAAAAGAAAACAAAAAATAAAAAGCAAAAAAAGAAATCAGAAATAAATAATATGTTTCCAGGTTCTAATATTGGAGATATTCAAGGGTATGCTGTTTAGCCAGTTCAGAACACTTTCTGTCTTTTAGTTCAAGAACAGTTAAATGTCAGTGTATTTACTTGTAACACTATTAAACCTTGTGGATGTAAGAAGACAGGTCTATTGAAAGATATCATTTTGCAGTACATCAGGATGGACATTATACTTTACTGAAGTATGTTTGAACTGAATGGGTGACATATTTCTTACTGACACACACAATTATTTGAAAGTATTTCAATGAAATGCTTATTAGAGTGCCTTTTATTGTATATATGAATAAGTTACAGATGATCAGTAGCTCTCCTATAATTTATTTGCTGTTCATGTTGTGTACAAATAATTTTATGTTTATGCCAGACTATAGCAATACATAAATGAAATAAAGTTGCTTTTATCTAAATATATTGAATAAAAGTTTAATTGCATGTGAATATTTACTGTCCTTGTCAAGTTACGCAATTAGGGAAGTCCATCTGATCCTTCATGAAAGGCATTAGTTCTGTAAGATACAAATTTAAGTACATGTAACTGAACCAATTATCTGGTACCAGTACACTCCAATTAGTAAAGCAACATGTCAAACTATTTAAAGTGTGTTAGGATCAGAAGTTTTAAATATTTTAATTGTATTTTTTAACACACTTAAAGACCATTATTAAACAAGTCAAGGTTGGGGTGATGAATGGAGTCATATTAGACTCAATTTAAAAGAATAAAACTAAACTTATTTGTTGCATGCACTCTAAAAAGTTAAGCTTTGAATATAACATGATATAAAAACCAGTAATTCTAAACCTTTATCATTTAGAAGGGAATATACGTTTCTAATATGGCTGCTTGGTCATGTGATATGTGCTCTGGACGGTCATTTTCATGGTCTCAACTTGAGCCCTGTCCACTATCCTCCCATCCTCATTTCTGAAGGGGAACATTGCAATGAACAATAACATTTTCTGATGTTGTTTGGGTCGGATAGCATTCTATCTTGGGCAAGATATAGGAATCACAAATAGGCTCTTTTAAAAGGGTACGGGAACTAAAAAATAATAATAAAAAAAAAACAAGTTTTCAATATTTGAATAAAAAAATGTATTTATAAAATCTTCAAAGCAAAAACAAACTGTAATGTTAAAAAAAAAACAACATCAAGCTCTAAATAGCTTTTGATATAAAAAAAAACAATGAAAATATCAACCAATAATTTCTGTTAAACATAAAATCTTCACAGGCAAGTATATTATTATTCTGGACGGTAATAATAATGATAAACAAAATGTACCAAAGGCACACAATTTTGATTTATTTGTTTTGATTAAGTCTATAAGAATAAATGCACAGGCCTACATTTTGGCAATAATTCAAACACTCCCAACATCTTTTATAACACACTACACAATGATAAACACAAATAAATGTATGGTTTCTACAAAATGGTGTCAATAACAAGTTATGGGAAAAATAAATAGTTGTAATATATGTTTATATAATTGACAATCACATCTATAAATTACAAGATATAAATCAATGGATATCTTTCAATGATGTATAAGATAAAGAGGGAAGGGAGAGACTATAAGAGATAAATGGTAGCCTAACATTTTGTGTGAGATAAATATTTATTTAGAAAAAAAAAAAAAAGAAACTGCAGTGTAGGGCAAGTTCAATAGCCTGAACAATAGTCTTTACCTGCCATGGCCATATTTATGAAAACTTATTTGTTAAAGACACAACTAGTCAATAAATCCTACAAAAAAGTTCTTCCTACCCAGCAAAAATTACTTTTAGGAATAATGTTAGTAGTAGGTCTTGGAATTGCAACAATTTTGATTTTGATGCGATTAGTTGTACATTAAATTGTACAAAATATTACAAGTGATTAAAAAAAAAAAAAGCATTTAGGATTTCAATTGAGGTTATGAAATGCATAAATTTACATCAAATAAAAGAAATTTTAAAATGTATATATATCAGTATTTATACAACTAATTTTCACAATGTTTAAAATTGATAATCATTAATATAACTTACTTCTCATTACATACACATTCATTAACTATTAGCCACATAAACAGCTGACATAGAAGACTAAAAAAAATAAAGAGAGAACTTAGCTCTTGAACCGAGGGGTCCCAGGTTCAAATCCTGGTGAAGACAGATTTTTACTTTTGGGATCTTTGGGGCACCTCTGAATTCACTTAGTTTTTACGGGTGCCCGACATTATTTATATACAGTACATACCAGGCTATTGTGTTGTGTACAGTAGTTAAAAGGCTGCTTTGTAAACATACAGCTTTAGAATTTAAAAATGTTCAATTTTGATAACACAAAATGATTCTTGTTCATTGCCTACATTAGTTGTGCCATTCACATCTATATTTAAATCACTTTTTTTGAGCTTTGTAAAAGTTTGTTCAACAAGTTAACATACTTATAGTCTTGTCTTCTATGTCCAGCTGTTTATGTGGCTAATAGTAAATGAATGTGTTGTCACAAAAAAACAACAACAAAGTATTCATTAGACTGAGTCAACCTGCAAGTCCACATTTGTTAAAATCACCATATTGCCCAGTATCTGGTATAATGGAAGCAAAAATCATTTAAAAAAAATTTTTCACAAAAAAAAGATAACCATAATATATATAAATTTTATCACAGAAACAATTACAAAATAAGATCTCTCATTTCTTTTGATAAATATTATACATATGTTATATTACACCAATGTCATCATGCATTATATTTATTAAAAAATACTTTGGTCTGAACAGTTGTAAATGGTTTGGTTTGAATATAATAGTAACTTGTATTAATGCTAAAAGGAGAATCTAAATTTCTCAAGATTAAAAAGTAACAACATTTAAGTTTAGAAGTTGGAATGTTTTGATATCAAGTTAGTTGTATCATGTAGTTCTTTGTGCTAGAAACCATTGGACTTTAAACCATCTCCGTCTCTCCTCGTCTGTAACTGGCTGATGAGTTCTGATTCACAACAAAGAGTCGGAAAGCCCTCAGGACAATGGCCACCTGTTGACAAACTCTTACAGAATTAGTATATATAGGTACAGTATAGCTATATCTCTTGTGCATAGCTTGTAAATAAAATGAAGATTGATATATTACATATTTTAAATGAAAAAAAAGTAGTGGAGGGACCAGAATCTTAAAATATTAACAAGTTCTTACAAAATCCAGAAGGGATGACCACAAATGACCAGCAAAATGAGAGCAGAAAACTTTATTTAATGGTAAATATTTATAAGACTCTAAACTAAACTCCAATACAATCCTATAAATGATGGTTAATGTTGATTGTAAAGCTAGGTCAGACATTGACAAATCATTCAAATGGTTTCTTCTGGCTGCAATGAGTCTTGAGGCTGATAAGAAGAGTCACAAAATTGATCATATCTAATATAGAATCTACAATCTAGTTTATCATATCTCTAGAAAAACATTACCTGTGTACAAATAGCTCCCAGTAGTTTGACCAGAGGCTCCAATGCTTGACATAATGCATTTAGTATGTTCCAGAGTAAAGCAAAGATGGGGTGTATAATGACATTAAATAGGAGGGTAAAGAGAGGCTTAAACAGAAAGTCCCCAATGGCACGAATAGTGTCAAGTAACAATGGCCTGACAATATGGTGAACAATGAAGAGTATCAATTCAGCAAAAAATAATAGAACAATTGATGTCAGAATTCGAAAAGCAGCAAACACTTCTCGCCAAACACGACGAAATAATTTTTCCAATCTGTCAATACAAAGAAAAAAATAAGTTTGATAAGTCTGTATCTTTATAAAGATGAAAACAACACCAAATACAAATGTATCTATTAAACAAGGTTACAAAAGACAGTTTGTGTGGAAACACAAACTCAAAATCGGCCCCCAAAGTAAAATGTTTTACATAATTCGGATAATCCTTCAGAGTTGAAGATAGTTTACTTCCTAGTCCAAAACTCCCGCAGGATGACGGGGGATGGGAGCAGGCAGGGTTTGAACCTTCGATCGTCGATAAATCCAAACGACAGTCCAGCGCGCAAACCGCACGACCAGTGGTCCACCCAGGTAGGCTTCAATATTTTCAGAAAGAACATCCGAATGAAATTATATCAAAGACAAATGAGAGATAAGAATGGAGAAAGAAGGTTAACAGATCTTGTGTAGTGCCCCAAGAGTCCCGCAGATCAAAGGATACGTGAAAGTGAATGTAAAGTTAGATGTGAACCTGGCCTAACTAGTTTGTGGTCTAAAGGGCAGATGATGTAAAGTTCATCTGTCGTTGTGGCCTACGGTTAACGAGGGTGTCATGTAGCCAGCACAACGACCAACCGCCTTTGCTTTTTAAGTTTCAATATCACTGCCTGGTATGGCAATCTGAGCATTAAAAATAAAAATAAACTTAATAGAATCCTAAATGCTGCTGGCAAAATCATTGGCAAAAAACAAACCCCATTTGGGTAGTTGTTTGAGACAAACATCTATAAAAAAGCTAACAAGATCCTCGAAATAAAGAATCACCCTTTGTGTCAGGATTTTGTGATTTTACCATCACAAAAGAGATACAAGACACCGATAGCAAAGACAAACAGACACAAACACTCTTTTGTTCCAGTGGCAATCAAATCATTAAATAAGAACAATCTGGTATAAACTTTGTGACATGTAAATTATGAGTGAGTCTGGTGTGAATGTACACTTTGGTTTCTTATAGTTATAATGTTTTTTGTTTGGTGTAATGCACAAATTGTAAGACAAATTTCCTTACGGATAATAAAGATTATTATTATTATTATTATCATTTTCCCCAACTAATGTCAGGTACCCATTAGAGCTGGGTAGACTCAGAAGTTGAAAATCCCAGTCTTCACCAGGATTCGAACCCGGGACCCTCGGTTCGAACTAATTAAGTTAATTTCTTTGAAAAGGCTCAATCTCATTTTCGAATTCTCAAAAAAAAATAAAAAAAATTTCCGCTATATGGAAAAATGTTCACGAAAATGATGTTTATAAGATTACTATTCGTCTTAAATTAGGTGTAACATATAATGCATACTAATTACCTTTTTCTTATAAAAAAATGCTTGCATAATTGATTTTTAAAAATTAGAATTTTCGCTTTCAGGAAAAAAAAAAGTAGCCGTTGCATCAGAACTTTGAATTGTCTAAAATATTGTAAAGTCAATTTTCAATATCTCTTCTAGTTTACGAGATCTAAACGGGACGGACGGACAGATGGACAGACATTTCGCACAAAACTAATAGCGTCTTTTCCCCTTTTGGGGGCCGCTAAAAATCACAAATTATAATTGTGTCAAAAGCTTAGTGTTCAATAATGAATGAAGAACTTACTTATCCACTTTTTCTGGTAAGTAGGCATTGATTTCATCGTCTGACACCTCAACAAAATGTGGGCTGCCTTCTTCAAAGTAAAATATGCAGCTGAAAAATAAGAAGGTTAAATTGACTTCAATTAGCCAAAGTAACAAAACAAATAGCATATTTCATTATACAGAAGATTCTTTTTGTTACAGACAACAGTTCCCAATGTAAATAATGCTAGACTAATATTTTTGTAAGGTGGCTTTAAGCTACTTTTCTTCACATCACATAGTAGCCTGGCCACTGGAACAAAGGGAAATAAGCAATTACAATAAGAAAAAAAAGGAAAACAAAATCTTGTTAGGTCACACATGCGAGTGAAAAAAACAACAGAAATGTCTATTTCTAGATATTGACCACAAAAGCTTGGCTTTGCTAATTATGGGATATCTTGACCTCAAATTTACTAGTTCCTTCACAAGTGTCAGAAATGCTAAATAAGAAGTCTCTGGGCTAGAAGGTTCACTTGTTCCAATAAGAAATTCCTTTGTTTAATTGAGATGGATTCAGTGTAATTTTTCATATTCGTGAAGTTAATTATGGATTTAAATGTCCTGAATTTTATTCCTGGATTTGTTGTGCTTTATTCTATTTGAAGTCAACTCGTGTTATACAACCACTGAAATGTATTGCTACAGTTAGAATTAAACAACAACAAATATTCAGAACGAAAACTTAAAGACATTCTCAGTAAAGAAAATGAAATAAATAAAAAGTTAATCATAATGTAAAATGTCAATAATACAAACTTGTGTACCTTTTCCCTGTAGCATCTTTGATGATGACTGGAGCTGACATCTTAGACTGAAACATCTGAGGAACTGGAATTGCTTCTTTAATGTTGCCAGATATTTTCACAATCTCAGAGTGATGGTCTGAGTTCTGAAAAATTTAATGTTGCTAGAGATACATGCCATTGAAAGAGAAAACAACAGGCTACTGATAGAGAACAAAATTACTCTTTTAGTTTATTTTTGATTCCCTAAATGTATAAGATCTAAAAAAGAATCACCCCTGAGGAAATTCAGGAGTTGGTGACCCTTAGGTGGCTTGCAGCACACAGTGCTACACCCTGACAGAACCTTTGTCACTGGTGACGCCAACCTGTATTGACTGCGTGAAGAAAAGGGCTGTGTGGGTAACATCATTTTGACTATAGCTAATTCACAGGATTTCAACTCATTACCCTAGTTGCTTTATGACTGAAGGAAGCCATAGAATGGCAACTTACACCAGGTGCCTCGTTTTGGTGGCAAAATGTATCACTTCAAATTGGAATGAAGTAATAAAATAAGTAATATATATTATATTTCTAAAAAAAAAAAAAAGAGTGGTTACCATTGCAGGCAATGGAGATTTAGCCACATGGACTTCACTTGTACGATTCTTTTTGTCAATAACCGATTCATTGGATCTTGCACCATGTGGACTGGACATATAACCATAGTTTTCTGCAGCTACTTTTAGCATAGATATTATAAAAATAAAAAAACAAAAAAGTTTTTCAAGTATTGTTAGCTAAAAAAAATTTTGACAACAACATTTAAGGTCATAGTTTTTATTGCTGTAACTCATTAAAGATACTTTAGTTCCTTATTTTAGGCTGCATGTAGAGAGACTTAAAAGGCTTAAAAAAGGTAAATTCTCTTTTTTAGAGGATCAAGCAAAGTGCTGACTTGTGGTTGGAAGAGTATTTAAGCCACCAATCAAAATATTTAACTATACATACATATATGTAAACAAATAGGTGCCAGTACTCAGTGATGGATTGCCTAACATTTCCTAACATTTAACTACTAAAAAATTAATAATAAACCTTAAAATACAAGAAAAGTAATATTTTTTCCCACATTGAAAAAGGTTCTGGTACACCGTACCGGTGCATACCTTCACAAAAAAAAAAAGCAGTGTATAAATATACATATATATATAAATATATATAATATTTCAGATGAAAAAGAATTTGCAAGGAAGTCTTGATTAACAGGATAAATACAATGCATTTCTACAAAGGATGCACACTAACAGTCATAATTAAACAAACTCCACACTTTAAAGAACATGGTTTTAATTATTTAGATTACGCGAAAAAAGAAACACTAGCTATTGCGAGACATTCATATTATTAAAAAAGTACTTTAACATTTTACACATTGCCAGAAGAGGTTCTAGTCATTCTATAGAATGCCTAGGCAAAGAAGGAAATAAAGAAATAATTTCTCACTTCGCCTGGAGTTGTTATGCATTCTATAGAGTGCAGGATTTAGTACTTTGTGAACTAAATATATTATTGTATCCATTGTTTTCTCTTACAATGTATTGTGTGTAATGCACAGTTGTAAAACAAATTTCCTAGAAGATTATTAAAGATTATTATTATAAATACTGCTATCATTATTACCTTTGCCTCAAGTAAACACTATATAAAAAATGACACTCACTGTTGCTTTTGTCATTAACAGAAACAATATGTTTCCTGTCTCTGGAAGCAGCCTGAACCCTTTTCAGTTTGTCTCTCTCTTGTTGTAGCTCTTTCAGTACTCTCTCTTCAGCATCACTGTCATTCCAACTGGGAACTAATAGACATTGAAAATAAAATAATGATCACTAGAGTAAGAGTTAGTGGTGAATAGTTTGAAAATAAAATTTATAATAAAAACATTACAACATAAACACGAGAGCTAAAATGACAAACTAATCTAAAAAAGTTTTGAACAGATAGGTCTTTATGTTCTTTGTCTGAGATCGATAAGGGAATGAGTTCCAAACCATTGGTCCGTGTACTGAAAAAGCCCACAAACCATTATTTATTAGGGATAAACGTGCCATCACTAGAAGCGTTGAGTCCATGGAGCACAGTGTCCTATGAGTGACATATGGAGTGATCAGTTCCCTAAGGTACAAGTGCATTTCTTCATTATAGATGCACTGATGACAAAGTGTGGCAACCGTGTAGTTGATTCTTGCTTTCACAGGAAGCCAAAGAAGCATGCAGTCGCAGAATCTCGTCTTGTTTTCTGTAGGACTATTTATGCGGTGTAGTTCTGAATTCGCTGCAGTTTGGCGATTTTGTAATCAGGTATACCTGCTAGCACAGCATTGCAGTAGTCAAGGAGGGAGAGTATGAATGCTACAGATAGCTTTTTTGTTGACTCCGTTGTTAAATATTGTTGGATCTGGCCTAATCTACAAGAGCTGACATATGTGGGGGTCGAAAGATCTGAGTACCTCTGAGGGTACTGAGGGATCTTATAACTGTGAGTCATCTGCAAAGAAGTGGTATAAGATGCAGGTTGGTTGTATCACACCGCAGAGTGGGTATGTATACATAGGGAACAATACTGGGCCTAGAAACGATTCATGGGGTACTCCATACTTCAAGAGTAAGCTTGTTGACACTGTCATGTTAACCACAATAAGAGTTGTGAAAATTTTGAAAATAAAATTTATAATTGAAATGACAATCTGCAAGATTAATGAATTCCTTGAAACACTGTTTCTCATACTAGTGACTCACAAACAAAACATGAAAGTGAAATGAACAGATATACACAGAATGTCAGTGTAAAATGCTCAAGATCAGAACAAGACATAGAAATAAATCTTCACAAGACTCTTGCTCTTAGAGATTGTTCTATGCTTTGATCATGCCTTGAGAGTGTCACATCTTACAGTCAGTTAGTCTTAGTAGTTGGGAACCACTATCTTTGTTTAAATACAAGAAAAACATAAAAAAATATTAAAAAAAAAAGTTTATATTAAGTGTAATTGTATCAATTAGTTTGGATCAGTTATGTAATTATATGTATGATTGACCTAGACATATAAACCTGTGCGATAGAAATATTTGTGCCTATTGTTTTTCTTTAGCTTTTAGCTTTCTCAATGCGCTATTATCCTATCACTTGTCTGGACCAGTTGTGAAAGGGGGAGGGAAGAAGGGGTATCTGGTGACTGTTTACATTTTGTTTTTTAAATGCATACACAAAAAAGTTCACTCAGGGCGCAAGATTCCTCAAGGGAACTAATTCAACTTATACCACCACATCTGTCAAGTATGATTTCTTTCCCTTATTCAAGATACTAAACAAAATAATTAATACCAATAGTTAATTAATCAATTAGTTAATTTTTTTTTCTTGTGTTGTCAGGTAAAAGAAATAATTGTGGGGAATTTCAGATTAATCTGAGATTGGGTGTGGGAGAAATAATGTGTACAGACAGACAGAGTAAGTTGATATAGCTTTGTAAAAATGTGATGAACTTACCCTTACACCTGAAACCAAAAGCCTGAAAAATTCTTTAAACTCACCTTCTCTTTTCTGTGAGGTGGACATAAACATATCAGATTCTGGTACTGTATATAGCTTCCCTTTAGTTTCATAGCCTCTAGAAGGAATGTCAGGCATTACTTCATACACTGTCGAGTAATCTGTCCAAACAAATGCAGTTGATACAATTACTTATGTATATGTATATTTATACATTTATATGACTCCTTTTGTCTCGAAAGGCGATGGATGCGCCCAAATGAGTCACTAGTTTTGGCTTAATCTTTAGACGAGGCAGAATCTGGTGTGGCTAATCAAGCCAATTAGTTTACAGTTATTAATTTATTTCAATCAAGTAAAAGTAAAGTTTACCTACCTGAAAGTGCATTTCTAAAGGATGACAGATGAGGGGGAGGTGAACTTAGTCCTGTGGCACTTAATTCTCTTAAACTTTCCCTGGAAATATATTTTAAAAAATGTTAGAAAAATTAAATTATAGCTTTTATATAGTGCTTCATTTATAGCATGCTTAGAGCACTATGGACAAATCTCATGCGTGGACCAGTGAGGGTAGGCATATCTGGGAGAAGAATTTCCATCTAGGCACTCAGTAAACACAACTCTGCTCGAGTTGGGTGTCGAACCTTGAGCCCCCTTCATAAGTAGACAAGCCAAGCCAAGTTCAAGCATACTTAGCCTCTCAACCACACATCCACTAGAGGGTTATAGGGAAGTTATTGTAGGTGGTAAAGAACTCACTTCTAAGCAGAGGGACTTTAAAATTTCACATGGAGACATTTTAAACATTTTTAATTCTGTCCATCACACTAAATGAAATTTGGCAGTGAAATATAAAGAGTTAGTTGCTGTGCAGCCCATATAAATATTTAATGATTATCCTCAACAATAACAGCAAGTACTATCTACACAATTTTTTCCCCTAAGATTAAAAAAGAAACAAGGATAGATTTGCATTTTAGATTCAAAGAATAATCTGAAAAGAGTTTGAATGAATTAAACTGCATGATTGAAATGAATCCCTACAAAGTATCCATAATGAGAAACAAGGAACACTAAGCACTACTTGGTTGAATTGGACATGCTCTGAGTATATCACACAGAAGTCTACCAAAGTTTGTGTACACAAAATATTCTACTGTATATTTCTTTGCTCACACATAACTAAGCTAGTCTTCAAAATGAAAACTTAAACATATTGTATCCATGGTGTTAAAAATACCATGTTTTACAGCACATACAAAAAAAAAAAAAACCTAACTCATTAGCGGATAATTATCTGGACACATTATTAATGAGGTGATAACACATGAACAGCAAATGATTTTATTTTTTAAAGAAAGTTGTACAGAATTCTATAAAATAAAACAAAAGACAACTTGGATTTAATAAAAAACATTTGATTGAATTATTTTACAAATATTTGATACTCTAAAAAAAAAATAATGAAAAACCTTAAAAGACAATATTGACCAGACAGATGCATTGTTTATAATGTTACTAAACATAACAATGAAATTAGCCCCATTTTTTTTTTAATTGCAATATTGCTTTTATTTTTCTTTCATGTAATATAGCAATGTTCTCTTTAGAGTAATGTAGGGGACGTTCTTTTATAAAAAATGAATTATTCTCTCACAAGACTTTATCCACCTTTTAAAATAAAAAACACTAAAAAAAACAACTTGCGTGTTTGGCAATTTAGATTCTTGTTTATAATTAGGAGATTGGGTATTCGCAACTTTCTCAGTACTTGGTTCTTTGTTATTTGAATCAGCAACTGGATAAAACAAAAATAGGACAAAACTGTAAACATATTGTGGAAACATTGTGGAATTGATAATCATAATTATCTTATCTTATATAATACAGACGTTACGTCAAAAAAGAAGATGATTACATTATACGTGTCATGCATTTAGTCATGCATATTAACCAATGACCTAAATGCTGTCAAGTCACTGGTTTTCCTGGCTAGCTCAGGCAACCCATTCCATGCTCTAATAGCACTAGGGAAGAAGGAGCACTTGTACAAATTTGTCCTAGCATATGGAACGAGGAATGTGTCTTTATCTTTGTGTCTTTCTGAGTATTTTATTAAATTTTGTTTTTATTTAAGTTGTTACACTCTCTCCTGAGAATTTTTTTTTATTTTGAGATTTAACATACTATTTTTCTTTTACCGTTATATTGCATAAAAGTAACACAATATTCACAATTATTGCTTAAAAAGTCTAAAAGTAAAAGCAGCTTATAAAAGACAAAAGAACCAAGTCTTCAAGCCAAAGTACATATGTCTACCTCTTGACTTATATAAGCGATGAGCCAGCCAAAGGGTTTAAATGGACCTTGACCTAACAAAATGCATTATTTTTACTTTTTATAAGCAACAAGTCAGCTGAACAAATAAAATGGTCATCAACCTAACAACATGCACTATTTTACTTGTATCTACTTCAAGTGAATAAACATGATAACATAATGGACAAGTTTGCCTCTGCAATTTACTTCCATTCAGTGGTATTCTCTTTTGAGCTTGGTTAGTCCCTAACCCCTAAAGCCCCATACACTCTCCCGTTTATAGCACTATAGAAGACAGACATAGATAATAATAATATAAAATTGTCCTAACAGCGTACATAGAAAAATAGTGATGTTTATATCTATATCCTCTCAAAACCCTCAAAACAAAGGGTCTCATCAAAACACTTTAATAACAAGCTTTTCAAAGCATGTTGGTGTAACTCAACCAACTGATTATTACAATCAAAATCATAGTGTCCAATGCCTGATAAACTCTAATTCTGTTAACAAAAACAAAAAACAAAAAAACTAACAAGAATAACACTACTCTACCTTTAGGATTTTTTGGCTGCTTAGGTTGTACTGTAGCATATAGAGTTTCATCAGTTTTGTTGGCTGTAGGGAGCTGAATTTTCAGAGGAGGATTTGAATGTGTAGGTGATTCATTAACAGTGGAGTCCCAGTCAGACTCTGAGTCTTCACTATTGTCATATGTTGAGGATCTCCGATTCTAATAAAGAGTAGGAACTAAGTTACAGTAATGTATTTATCAGCAGTTCAAAAGTTTCAAATAGCTTTTAACTTAAAAATAGAGAAAATCTGTTTTAAAAAGGCACAACAGCACTACTCAGGCAATATCATGCCCAATTAATTAACCTTTAAGTCAATATCCACATATCAACTCTTAAACTCTGATGGGATCTAAAAACACACAGACTTGTCAACATACAAACCATAACAAATCAACAAGAAGTAAACAGTGTCCAATACAGTTTTGTAATACATCAATCTTAATTTCAGCTATATTTTTCTTGGTTACTGAAAAAATTCATAGGGCTAGACATTTATTTGACTCAGGTTTTTTCTATAGTGGTTTGAATATTGCACTTGTGGGTCCTAATATGACACTTCTCTAGCTAAAGGACAGACCTATTTACTTACCATGTTTATTTAGAAAGCTTGAAACTTTTCAAATAATGATTTTCATTATGAGCCATATGAATTGAAAGTACACACCCTGATGGTTTAACCAGCCTTCATCTGGAAATCTAGACCTGATTACAAGAGGTTGGTAGAGATACAAATGTTGTTAAGCTATTTTTTCATCTATATAATCACATATTAATGAAATAAAGATACTTCACCACACCTTCTAACACCAATAAAATCCTTCTCATAAAAAAAGTAAAATACTGGTACTCCTTTCAGACCTTGCAATCTATAGGATAGATGATGTCAAGGTCCTGTTTCATATCATGTGGCCAGAACAACTTCCCCCAACTAATGTCAGGTATAAATGGAGAGTTAAGTCCCCTGAAATTCAAAACCTCTGCCTTCAGCAAGATTCAAACCCAAGACCCCTTGGCTCAAAAGCCAAGTGCCTTACCAGTACTTATCACTCTACCAAATGCCTCCATATGCTTGTCGAAGAAACCCAATAAATTGAAGTTTCACTTCAAAACTCCAGAGTTCAGCAGCAGCTATTTCACTGTAACTTACTTCATTACTTAACTAGCTATAGCATTGTCTTAACTTGCACTAAAGCCTCCTTATGTTGTGAAGTGACTATGGATCATACCCACATAGCAGTTTCCTCTCTCTCCACGCAGCTGATGTGTCCAATGGAATGGCAAGTGCTTACATAGTCTGGGATCAGTGACATTATAGTTCTGCCAGGGTGTAGCATTGTGTGCTGGTAGCTGCCAAATTTTTCCTCCACTATCCATGAGTAAATAAACCCACACAAAGAATGATAAAATAAATTTGAAAGTACAACTGTGTTTCCTCATAATTACCAATGATCTAAGTTAAGATATAAAAAATATCTGAACAATCAAGACTGGAATAAAATTAGTTATTTTTAACTTTCTTGGTATCGCTAGGGACTAGTGGATCTCAACCTTTAAAGTACTTTGACCCTTTTCTACAATATCCCACCATACATCGACCTCCCCACTGTCGCGTAGTATAGACAAGTGTCTTTTTCTTTCTCCTAACTCTGTTTTTTTTAAATTTCCTCTACTGGTAGTACGTGTACGGGGCGAGAGTGTCTTGTATTTTTTTGTTGTGAATTGTTTTGCTACGTCAGAAAGTCCGGTGACATCTATGGGTCTTTTTTTTGTCATGAGGCAGTTCACCCTCTAGTTTGGTTGTAGCGGACGGTGTGTTGGCTCGTAAAACGTTATTTGTCTGTACCAGTTTCTCGGACTTATTATTCAGTTGGATTTTTGGGACCCCTGTTTAGGGTGAGTTATTCGTTTGTGATATCTATTATTGTATGTTGTATGAGGTTGTCACTATTTCTATTTTTAGTGTAGAAGTTGAGAGTATTGTGTTTATTTCGTTATAGGGTGCCAGTGTTGGAGTTGTGGGCTTCGCTTGCCGTCTCAGAAATACATATTGCAGTTTTTTTCATTGTCATTGTCAAACTTTACTATTACCAAGGTTGGCAGTGTTGTGACGCCAGTCGGTCAGAGTCTGGTGGACCATAAAGCCAGGGTGACAAGTTAATAGCCGTAGCAAAGGTGCTTAAATTAATTATTGTATAATATCTTTATATATACCTATTATATATATATATATATATATATATATATCTAATATATATACTGTCTATTTGTCATCCTCATTGTACATACACATATATGTTTCATACAATTAAATTCATTTATTTTTGTTGTTATTTAAACTATTCACCTAGTTGTTTACTGTATGTACGACTGTGTGTGAGTGATGTTCTTGTCAGGTTGAACCCCGGGACCTTAACAGTATACAGATAGTTAAAAACGCAAATAAATCCTAAACCTGACAAATGGGGGCTCAGAGTCCGGCTGTGACTACTAGGTCATAGATTGTCTTATCTCGTCTTGTTATCTTATAAAATAAAAATAAAAAATATACTGCCTAATACCCCTTTATTGTATTTATATTTGATGTTATTGGGTACAATTTGCTGAAGAAAAAAAAAAGTGTTTGTGTACTTCTCATAATTGTTGGGACATCAAAAGTAGCAGAGGCTTGAAACATTGTTAAATTTATCATTAATTTGTTTGAATTCACCGCCATATTATTATATGTGTTGATTGTTATTGAGGATTGTACCAATGCTAAATTTATCATTTATGATTTTGAACTCATCATCATAGGACTATAGGTGTTGATATTTCAAGATTGTGATTTATATTCATTTATTTAATTTTTTCTTTCATGTTATTTTGTGCTTCACTACCACCGAGTGACGAGTGTCTTCTCGCTCCCGGCAACAGGCAAGTGTGTGGGGATTGACCGTTGATAGCGGTGTTAGAGGCCATCGTTCCTATATTGGTGTGTTGGAAGTCCCTGTAACAGCTATCTTTCTACGCATCGGCCTGGAGTGAGGCGTTTTCTCTCCGACTTTGGATACTACTCAGATAGGTTTTCTTTCTTTGCCATACGACACACTCTAAGTTTTAGTTTACATCTTATGTCTGTATATTATAGTATATCATAGTAATAATAATAATAGTATTAGTTGATTTAGCTGAACACAGTAAGGCACTTAGACCATGGAAACCAGGTTAACGGTAAGGTCACAGTTTATTAGTGATGGCCGTGCTATGGGGTACGAAGGGGAAAGGCTAGAGAAATATGTGAAGGAACGGAAAGCTGAATATGATAGAGATAAGGAAGAGGCGAAGGCAGAAGAAGAGGCTAGAAAGAAAGAGGCGAAGGCAGAAGAAGAGGCTAGAAAGAAAGAGGCGAAGGCAGAAGAAGAGGCTAGGTTTGAGCGGCAGGAGAAGTTGAAGAAAGAGGCGAAGGCAGAAGAAGAGGCTAGGAAGAAAGAGGAAGAAGAGAGATTTGAACGTGATGAGAAGGCCAAACGCGAAGAGCACGAAAGATGGAAGGAAAGAGATGCCAAGGAGTCAATCAAGAGGAAAGAGGAGTTGGAACTGGCTAGGCTTAAAGAAAAGTCTGCGCCAGAGGCAGGCGGGGCGGCAGGACAGTCAGGGGATGTGCGATACAAGAATGTCTTAGACAGGCTTGACAAGAGTTTCCAGGGAATGAAAGATGACGACGACCTCCTAGCTTACCTAACACACTTTGAGGCCGTTGCAGCAAGGTGCAAAATAGAGAGAAAAGAGTGGTCCTTGCTGTTGTCATATAAACTGACCACCGCACTCAGAAACTTCATGCTAAGGGACAGTCTGTTCCTTAGCGAGAATTATGAAGAAGTCAAGACTGCACTTCTTCGCCATGCAGATATCAACGCGGAAACCTGCCGCAAAAGATTCCATCTCGTGAGACCAAGTCAAAACGACTTTAGGAGATATGTAACAGAATTGAAAACGGCCTTAGATAATTGGTGCAAGATGGCTGAAGTCGGTAAAACAGTGGAGGAGTTAAAAGATCTGTTGATCAAAGATAGGATTTTAGAAAGCGTATCGAGTCGTGTATACAGGCAACTGGTTTTGAGCAAGCACAGAACAGTAGAGAACATGCTGGAAGTTATAGAAGGCTTTAAGGTTGCTGGGTCAGATGAGCCGATTTGTAAGGAAGAGAGTGTATATGTGGCGGCAGCATGTTGTGAACCTGTGGGTAAAAGAAAGGTAATTGTGTGTTTCAGTTGTGGTGAAAAGGGGCATAATTCAACCGAGTGCCGTAAAGGTGTTTCCCCGTCTAACGAGATTGATGTTGAAGATGTGAACTCTAATGATATTGTCAGCGATCAAGATCAAAGGTCAAGACATAGATGACTAGCGGGTCGTCGCGATTCGGATGGTCGCCGTGGGTATAAGTTAGTGCCGGATCGCTACACAGTAACTGTTCAAAATTTGCCATTCAATGTTAACTGGCAGAAGTTAAAAGATAGATTTAGAGACGTTGGTTTAGTGGGATTTGTGGAGGTTTTAATGGCAAACGGGAAGTCGATGGGCGTAGGTCATGTAAAGTTAAGGAACCTGGCCGATGTTGCGAGAGCAGTTAAATATTTAGACAAGTCCAAACTTGGAGGTAGAACTATTGTAGTTGTCCCACATCGTATAAGTGCGCGGGGGTAACGATATGATAACTTTGATTCTCTGTTATATATATATATATATATATATATATATATATATATTAGCTTTGTTGGTCAAACGTTCCAATATTTAGACCTATGGAAGTAAACTGGAACTGCAAGTGTGCGTTGGCATTGAATAGGCTGCAGACTTGTCTGAGTAAGTGTCCTATTCTTCGTTTACCTGATACTTCTCTAACTTTTTTTTTCTTCAGACAGATGCTTCAGATAAAGGAATTTCTGGCATTCTCTGTCAGTGTATCAAAGGCATGTTACATCCCATAAAGTACGTAAGCCGTAAATTGTTGCCTCGGGAGCAGAAGTACTCTATTATTGAACGGGAAGGATTAGCCATAGTATATTATGTTAAGGAACTGGACAGGTATTTAGCAGGTAAAACATTTTACCTGCTGACTGATCACAAGGCCTTATCGTATCTCAGGAGCACAAACTTTACAAACGCACGTATCACAAGAGGGGCATTGATGCTACAAGACTACTCCTTTGACGTTGTCCACGTAAAGGGAGAGAACAATCTGCTGGCTGATCTTTGTTCAAGATTGATATAGACTTCCATCCGCCATTTATTTTATGTTTCTATGTGTTATAACATTTGAACTTGTGTTTTATATTATGTAAATGATACTAATTTCAAGAATATAATGTGTATTTATTTAATATGAATATAATTTGGTATATTATATTAATGTTGTATTTGTAAATATGAATTTGTAATATAACTTGGTTCTTGTCCCAAGTTGATATGGGTCACCTTTAAAGTCAAGGTAACCAACTTTTCTTTGTTATTGGATCTTTATCTTGACGTGTATTGTGTCTCCTTGGTTCATTAATTGGTGACTCCCCATCATTTTTTTTTTCTTCCATTATTACATTTTGAAATGTGACATAGATGCACTTATGATCTTTTTGTTCTTCCTTGTTCTTTCTACAAAGTTTTGTCTTCGAAAGGATTTTTGATTACTGGAATTTCTTTCAAAATTTCCAGTTCGTCGAGGAGGGGGGATGTCGCGTAGTATAGACAAGTGTCTTTTTCTTTCTCCTAACTCTGTTTTTTTTAAAATTTCCTCTACTGGTAGTACGTGTACGGGGCGAGAGTGTCTTGTATTTTTTTGTTGTGAATTGTTTTGCTACGTCAGAAAGTCCGGTGACATCTATGGGTCTTTTTTTTGTCATGAGGCAGTTCACCCTCTAGTTTGGTTGTAGCGGACGGTGTGTTGGCTCGTAAAACGTTATTTGTCTGTACCAGTTTCTCGGACTTATTATTCAGTTGGATTTTTGGGACCCCTGTTTAGGGTGAGTTATTCGTTTGTGATATCTATTATTGTATGTTGTATGAGGTTGTCACTATTTCTATTTTTAGTGTAGAAGTTGAGAGTATTGTGTTTATTTCGTTATAGGGTGCCAGTGTTGGAGTTGTGGGCTTCGCTTGCCGTCTCAGAAATACATATTGCAGTTTTTTTCATTGTCATACTTTACTATTACCAAGGTTGGCAGTGTTGTGACGCCAGTCGGTCAGAGTCTGGTGGACCATAAAGCCAGGGTGACAAGTTAATAGCCGTAGCAAAGGTGCTTAAATTAATTATTGTATAATATCTTTATATATACCTATTATATATATATATATATATATATATCTAATATATATACTGTCTATTTGTCATCCTCATTGTACATACACATATATGTTTCATACAATTAAATTCATTTATTTTTGTTGTTATTTAAACTATTCACCTAGTTGTTTACTGTATGTACGACTGTGTGTGAGTGATGTTCTTGTCAGGTTGAACCCCGGGACCTTAACAGTATACAGATAGTTAAAAACGCAAATAAATCCTAAACCTGACACCCACCCCCCATAAATTATTTGTGTTCATAAGCGTTAGTAACCATGCTTCTAATTTAACTTGCATAACAATACTGATCAAAAAGATTCTTTTTAAAATTTGGATGGTTCAGTGGTTAATTCACCTGGTACAGTGTTGCTGCTAAGCAGAGCTGTCGAGTAGAAGGTTCCAAGGTTTTTGCCCTGGTCATCATCAGCAGATGATCCTTAAGGTCCATAGCAACATGCTTGGACGCAGACCCAACATTGTCTTGATCTGTCCAGTTCATTGAAGTACTCATTGCAGGTACATAACAGACTTCTCTAGTTTCTTTATTTGTCTCTTTCCTTTCAATTCGGTACATCCCGTTGAGATCGATGCAGCAATTGTTTTCACGTTTCTTGTCTTGAAATTCACACCTGCAAGACTTGCCCACATTAAAGTCACAGATGGCGCTCCAACCACTGGCGGATCCAGAACTTTTGAGTGGGGGGGGGGGGGGCGATTTTTTTCCAAACCCTAACCCTAATGCCCAGTAAACCCTAACCCTATGCATAAACGTGCGTATATATATATATATATATGAGAATTTTTAAAAAGCAGCATTTCTCAACCTTTGGTGAAAAACAAAACAACTGGGGCATCGCTATAAGGTTTTAAAGTGGGGTTCGGGGCGAAGCCCCGCCGCCAAAAGCGTTTTCTTGCATTCTTCACTGTAGAAACGCATTCTCCTGACATCTACAACTCATTATTTATCAATGGAGTTCGGGGCGACGCCAAAATTTCTTTTCTTGCATTATTCATTGCAATAACGCATTCTCCTGACATCTACAACTCATTATTCATCAATGGAGTTCGGGGCGAAGTTCGGGGGTCGGCCGAGTGGGGGGGGGGGCGATCGCCCCTACCGCACCCCCCCCCCTGGATCTGCCAGTGGCTCCAACCCCCAGAGTCTCCATCACCAGTGTTTGTGCAGCCACAGTCCTGACCATGCAACCTCTCCTTCACCAACAAGTCTACAGGCAACTGCTCCTTCACCAGCTCTTTAATTAAGAGTTGGTCTAGTTGTTTCAAGGATGCCATTGAGGTCGAATCGTACCTTCTCTCGTTGAGTCACCTATAATTCCACTTTTAGACGCAAATGTAATAACTTAAGGGAGGCAACTCAACGATATAGATATTTATTTACATGAGGACATCACAAACACATAAAACAGCATCTGCCTTGATCACAGCCTCTTCATAAGCTCTTTACTTGGGCAGAACTTTTAAGTCTATGGTTATCTCCTTTCTAATGTCAACATCCTTCACAAATGGAAATGTGTATTACCAGACCTATAAATGTGTATTTTGAGTTTTGAGGGTTGAATGTGTATTTTCCTAAATATATAGAAATATACCCAGGAAAGACCACAAATCATTCAAGCAGCAAAATGCAGCAATCCTAAAGTTAACACAGCATAAAGTTATGTAAGACATTTTGTACCCTTGTCAAATATATTTACACTTTTAGTCTTTGTCATAGACTTTTCTAGAATATGTTTGAATGATGCGGTTCTTGTCACTTGGCAATGATTTTTTTGACTATAATGCATCTATAGTGTATTCCACATTCCATAATAGAGGCAACAGAAAATTCATTGAAAACAATGGGAATTTTTGTTACAAGTGACTTTAGACTTAAACCAGATGTAATGGTTTGCTTAGCTGGATAGTGACATCTAATTCTATAAAAGTAGTTTTGTTTATAGGCAATTTCTTTACAAGGTATCCAGACACTGGAAATATTTTATCACATTTTGAAAGAATTCAGATTTTTCTTCTTTCAGACTTTTCTTTGCAGAGTTAGCAATGAAAGCTTTGGCATCATGTACAATCACTAATAACAAACATTTAAAGATTTTTTTTTCAGGCAGATATTCCTAATTAGTCATTGAACTTATTTCTAATATAAAAGCTGGGCTATTGAATCTGTTGAATAGCTGTTGTAAGATAAAGATATTTATTCTGGTTTCTAGTGCTTGGACAGCCTTGAATGCCCCTGATTTAATTTTTTAAATTAAGGCCTTCATTAGTAATGGAACTTAAGCTAGGCTAGTGACTATAACAGTAGCTTTTGATCTGCGACAGAAGAAGTCAGGGAACATCAGTTTGATTCCTTTTATCATGCTAACAGAGAGCTCAACCACTATTTCTTTATTAAAACCTCTGCCCTTCTCACTTTTATCTCAAAAGAACTCTCCTGAATAAGGTGGTTTACAAAAAATCATATCAAGATCAGTAGGCAGCTTCATTAACGGTTGATTGTTTTTTTAATGTGCATAGGGCTATTTAAAGGTATTTTACAATCCCAATGTCAAGGAATTGTAGGCTCTATCGTGAATGTGAAATAGGCCTACTAGACAAGATTTAGACCTTTATAAAGTTAAAACAGCCAATTTTGCCCCTTTTTTTTAAATTTTAGATTCCATAAAGGATAAGATGGGAGATCAATAAATCTCTTTATAAGATAGCAGAAATTGCTGCTTTTGAGTAGATCTGGATTAAAAATCTAGATTCTAGATCTAAATCTAAGTGTAGTACACACATCTAGATCTAAAAACTAGATTAGATTAAAATTTAGATATGTATCACTATATCTAGACATATCTAGATCTTTTTAGATCTACATCTAGATATGATTATGAATTCAAAATCTAGATTTACGTAAATTCTATTATAATCAAGGTGCCTGACATTATAAAATACTCTAGTTCTAGATCTAGATCCAGTTTAGATGAATTATAACTATTCAGTCAATTAATGCGTATTTTTGTGTCCATTTGCATAATATGCAAGATGTGTACTTGTAGGCAACTCTGAACTTACTTTACTAGAGAATACTAGATCCAGAATGATACTATAATATATATATATTATAGATCTACTTTATTTAGATCTGATCTAGATCTAGTAAGAATGAAGTAGATCTCTAGACAAAAACAGAAAAATATATATGAGACTGGATCTGACAGCTAGATAACTAACTATTAGATGCAGGAGATGTAATCTTTTATGCACATGTCATTACTGCCATTAGATTTGTTTGTTGATAAACTAAAAAGCTAGCCTCTTCAGTCTTCACCAACCATCTGAAATTGTCTAGTAGTGTTGTGTGACGCACTTGGAATACTAAGGCCAGCAAAAGCGAACAAAAGCTCTCTTTCACCAGTCTGAATTGGACAGCGAGTTCCTCCTTCCCGCTGTCCTGTCCAACGGGGGGTGAGACTGGGGGTTAAATTTAGAGTTTGTTTTGCGTTCACTTCCAATGGATACAGACACTCCGGACTCGAGATTTCAAAGGCCGCACTACTGGGACCCCCGTCATATTCGTATACTATACCAGGGCAGGCTAACCATTTAGGACACACCATTTATGTTACAACGTCCCCCTTGGGGGACTGTGCCTGGACATTGACAGATCGCTGCGGGAGCTTTTTCAAATCCCCTCACAGTACAATGGAGATGCTCTCACATCCCTTTAGGTACTCCAACGGGAGCCTTGTTTCGCTACCCTTTGGCCAAGTCGTCCCCACACACCCGAGCGCCACTATGAGGCAGGGCAGCAAGCCCGGGTCTTCACCAACCAGGTAAACACAAAGCATCCATTCATTTCACCACCTCCTTTCTTTGTGCTACCCTGCCCCAGATATTCGCCAACTTGAAACTAGTAGTGTAGTGGACCTTAATGTTAATAAGTTGGCTAAGCCTAAGCCGCCCTAAGGCTAGGCTAAAACTTTTTTTTTAAAGAATCTATGTCTAGATTTCGACTATCAATATCATATTGATTTATCATCTAGAATTCTAAATCTAGTAGATCATCAGATCATGACAGATGACTAATAACTAAATAAGATGATCATCATGATCATGATAATCTGTCATGATGATGATCTACTATCAGTAGAAGTAACTATGTTTAGATTTACTCTAGATTCTAGATCTAGAACCGACCTAGACTACATAGAGTCTACTAGTCTAAGTCTAGACTAAAAGTATATAACTATAATAAAAAATAATTAAAGTTAAAAGTATAATATAAAATAATAAATAAATTAAATATAATAATTTAAATAATATTCCCTCTCTATCATATATAGTAGTTTATTTATTTCGGACATTACATGAATTCGGACATTCGCTGTTTTTGTGGTCATTAAATAATTATTTTAATATTTATTATAAAACTAGCGCGCTGTATAATGTGCTTGTCCATTTTCCAATGATTCTGACCCAATTTCCTTAATTTATTTCGGACAGCCAGTTTTGGACATTTATGTTAATGATCTTATATTATATTTGTTCGTTTGTTGTTGTTTTTTTAATAGAGAATAAATGGGCTAATGTTTGGAGTGAGCTTGATACATTGAATGAAGTTAAATGCTTAGATCTAGACCTACTAGATAGATCTAGATTTATATATAGAGAATATAGAGGATTCAGCTATTTAAGCAAGAATGGCTATCCTAACCTGTACTATACTACAAAAGATCATCTGTATTAGAAATTTATTAAAATGAATAAACAAAAAAACACAAACATTCAATACAGATCATGCAAACATAAAATAAGTCTAAAAGTCTGTGTAGAAGTCATTATCCCAGTGACCTAATTTTGGTAGAATAAGTCATAAGTGTGTTTATATTTTTATTTTTTGTGTTCGTATTTATGCATAGTTTGAATACATCTTAATGATTTCATGTGAGGGGCTATGCCTGGGGATCTTAAAATCTAGTTAATGTTAATATAGAATTAAAATCTGAGTTTATTGATGCCTAAATATAGAGACTGTCCGAAATAAATTATGGTGTCCGGAATTAAATAATGTGGGTCAAATTTGTCAGAATTAAATGAAAACACATGGCCTCTTTGACCTTAAATATAATAGCAAATATAGGTTAGGTACAAATATACATAGTCATCCTTATTCTCCTTTAGCTAAGGAAGATTTTAATACTTCATTTTCTTTTCTATGTCGAACCATTGTAAAATAATGCGCTGTCAAAGTCAAACTTTCAAATTAGGGCCTATAGGTGTCCGAATAGCATAATGAATGATAAACTACTCTAGTCTAGATCTAATTTAGGTACTCTCACAGGTGGCCATTTTGGATCTAAAAACCCATTTGACATCAAAACAATTTCCTGTTCAGGTTTTACAAAACTGAAATTAAGCATGTCCTAAGAAAAGACATTGCTTTATAACTAAGTGTTTTTTTATGACATTTTCTTAAGTTTATTCTAAAGATAAGAGGTTCCTCTAAAGGCTAGCGAGAAAAAAATATTTTTTTTCTCTTACTATGTCCAAAATATTTTAATCTGAAAAATTTGAAATTTTCAATTAACAAGGAAAAAAATATAGGTCTCCGTACATCTTTAGTTTTAAACCATACACTTAGAAAATTCATTCAGCTTTCCAATGATACCAAATTTATTAAGATTAAATGAGTCAACGATATTTTAAAACTTAGCACACTTTTTTCAGGTACTAGCATTTCACTAAGGTCGGGATGACCTTTTATCATTAATATCCGTTTTTTACATAAGAAAAATAAAATTAGTGTACACTAAAACATGTCAAATTGAATGAATCACTTCTTTATACCTATATCATTACTTATTAACATAAAATATAATAAATATCTGTATTCTTGGGAGTTCTTTTGGTCAGTCGATGTCGATGCAAAAATCTGTAAATCTAGGTATCTAAAATATTCTTTCAAATAAATATACTTAAATAGATCTAAATCTTAAATCTAAAGATTCTTTTTCTAATCTACACTATTGTTTTATAACTAGATAGATATAGATCAATTTAGAAGCTTATTGTGTTGAAAACTTGACAACCAGGAGCATTGTTTCTTTTTATAGACTATTTTAAGAAAATTAGAAAAAAATTGTATTTTTTCGTAATTTACTAATGATATTTTTAAATTTTAATTTCATTATGATTTGCCACTTATAAATTAAAATTCCTCCTTTAAAACTGTACAATTTGATATATACCTTTTGTATATGTATTCACAATAGTTTTTGAAATATTCACATTAAAAAAAATTTGCTTCACTTTTTTTTTTTTCTATATATAAAGTCCATAAGATGTCAGGACGCCTCGGACAAACTTAAAATCACAATAACTTTTGAACCAATAATGCTAGCATAATACATTTGGTGTTGTTGGAAAGCATTTTTCATCCTCTTTCATTCTATTACACATTTGTTGGTATAGGACTAATTAAAATTTTTTGGTGCAACTACCTAATCTAATTTATAATAATAATAATAAAAATAATTATAATTAATTATTTATATAATTTTAAATTTACTTAATATTATTATTATTAATATAATATATTTACTAGATCTAGAATCTAGTCTATGACTATGATCTCTCTATCACAGTATCACTACTACAATAGGACTAGGACAGTAGTCAGTAGACTAGCTAGGTAGGTGATAGGTGAGTGAGTACTGAGTAGGTCTACCGTCTAGTCTAGTAACTAGTAGTTAGACTAGACTAGATCTAGTACTTACTGGTCGTCTTACTAGACTCTAGATTTGTATATTATTATAGAATATAGTCTAGATCTAGATTAGATCTATCATCTAGATCTAGAGTTAATCTAGTGATTCTAGTCACTAGAATCTAGATCTCTAGACTCGATCTAGATTCTAGTAACCAGTCATAAACAAAACTAAAGAAAATATGTGCATTCTTCGACGTGGGAGTTACATTGTTGCATTACTTGATGTGTCCAGAATTTGTAAAAACTGCATTTAGACTCTAGAATTTTGTAAAAAAAAATTTATGAAATTTTGTCAATCTTATATAATCTGACTACTATTTATATGTCGTCAATCTATCTATGTACATTTATTCCGAGAAAATAGTATGAAATATAATAACAACTAGATCTATTCATACAAAAATTCCCATTGTTTAAATACCGTTTTTTAAAATATACATTAAAGAGCGACATTTTTTGACGTCACAGTTTCTAAGTTATTTCCCTTTAACGCATGCCTACTTATTTAACTTATTTTTCACTCATTTGGAATATTTACAAAAAATGAATGTTCCTGTATTTATTGACATTGCCGTTCCTCTTCAGGTAGACTCTGATTAAATTTTAATATTAACTTATCGTTAAATTAATAATGTCGTTTAGCTATGAAATTATTTAATTATCTCTTTAAAACATAGTCCATCTGGTCAAATGTTTGCCGGCTGTAGGATGCCCAGTTATCGATAGTGAAATTAATATTTTATTATTTACTAAAAATTAGACATAGATCTATAGTAGATTCTTATATTAGGCACACCGTATTCGGGAACTAGGTCAAATTTTTATTTTATTTTTTTATTTGGTGACGGTTTAACTTACAAAAAAACTGAAAGCAGATTGGCGGAAAACAGATTGAGCTCTCAACATTCTACTTTAAGGACCATTTTTTTGACCAATTTCAAAATTACTTTTATTGACATATTATACATCAAATTTATTGCCCAAGAATAGAGGAATTCAAAAAAAATAAAATCAGAAGCAACAGACAATTATTTAACTTGAAAAAATGAGGTCAAACACACTTACCCCTAATAATGAAAAATTCATCACTCACAGAAGATATGTCCCATAATCCATGAATTTCACAAATTCACAATATTATTTATAGAAAAATATATCCCAAAGTAAAGTATATTTATAGAACATTTGAAAAAAATATAAAAACAAGTTTTTTAAAGGGAAACTCCGATAGTTTTTCAAATTTTAGTTATTGACATATTTAAATTCTGCGTAAAAAGTTGTAATAGTAAACATTATATCATTTTTTATTTAAATGCTCGGAAAATTTTATATTTAATAAATTAGACAGAAAATTCTCCACGCCCCCCAAAAAACGGGGTTCTGCGAGATGTTTTTAGTTTTTAAAAACGTGACGTCACGAAGGTGCTGGGGGTGCTGGCTAAATATAGATCTAGACCTATATAACCGATAAACTCTCTAGTCTAGATCTAGACCTATCGGATCGCATTTATTGTTACGCTTCACAGCTAGATCTAGTCTCCACGTTGATTTATAATCGGTCATTGTTTATAAACCTCTATTTCTACTTGAAGAAAATTAAATATTGTTCTTCAGCTTGTTGCAGTAGTTCCAATCACAAAGATAAAATCAGCAAGTATGCTGATACAGAAATTAGTGTCTCTTTTCATTTGTTTCCAAGAGATGAAGTTTTAAAGGGAAAATTTATTCGCCTGAAGAGCAAATATTTTACAAAGGCATTAGCTAATTCCTGTTTGTGCTCAAACCATTTTGAGAGAAGCTGTTTCAGCAACTTCATTGCTGTGGAAATGGCTTTTAAAAAAAAAATTGAAGTTAATACCAGGTGCAGTACCAACAATACATTGGATTTCCAGGCCAAAGAATTCAATTAATGATACTACTGAGACATTTTAAACAACTGAAGTTCATAAATATAAATGAAATCAGATTTGTGAGCTAGAAATTTACTACGAATACTAGATCTACTATTAAATTTCTTATTTAATAAGTAGATCTATCGTCTACGAAACTCAATTCCAACTTTTTAACTTTTGACCTTGGGGGTGTGTCTCGCCGGCTGAGCCAGCGTCAAGCTCTCTCATCACTTTTTCCATGTCAACCAATGTTAGGTCGAAACAGCACAAAAAAATCATAATTTTATTACGGTCAAACATACAGTCATAATTTATACACCATTAGAAATTTCTTTTAAAGTATTTTAATGATGTAATAACGAAAATTTTTTTTTATCAAAGATAATTTCTTTTTCGCCTCCCTATCAATGAGTATCAATAGGATTTGAGTGCACCGTCGTGACGTCACACAGAAATTCAGTGAAAATCTGACTGTTTTGGATGCGCAGAAAAATTATGTCACAAAAACATCAATTACTAAGTTATTCTTGCAAATAAAAAAAAAAGAATAATATATTCATTATCTATAAATCAAAACACATATTATATCAAAAATTGTCAAAACCATCGGAGTTACCCTTTAAGTCATTTATGCAAATTAATTGAGCCACCCCAGACCCCTTCCCCTCCGTAAAAAAAATTAGGTTGCAAATTATACTTTATCATTATCCTAAATAACAAAAACATAATCAGTTTAGACATATTATGTATCAATTTTAATGCCCAAGAAGAGAGGAATCCAAAAAAAGTAAATTCATTATCATCAGACAAGTATTTAACATAAAAAAATGAGATCAAACACACTTACCCCTAATAATGAAAAATCCATAATTCACAGAAGATATGTCCAATAATCCATGAATTTCACAAATTCACAATATTATTTGCTTAAAACTATGTCACAAAGTAAAGTATATTTATAGAACATTTGAAAAAAAAAACAACAACCTTAAAAAGTATTTATAATTAATAAATAAGCCCCCTCTTCGGCCCACGCTACCAATAAAAAGTCTTTTTTTTTTCTCTTATCTTCATGTTTTAACATGATACTATTTATATCAATTGTAGATAAAGGTTATAGATATGTATAATTTTAGACTAGAAAAGATCTAATATTAAATGAAATATTATCAAGATTTAGATCTATTCTAGTTCTTGATCACTTTTTAGATCTAAGTCTAGAGTACTCTACTTAGAGTTAGACCTAATAAAGCTTAACTTGCATGGTGCATGATCTATATCTATTGACTATTCTGTTTACTATCTCAAATAATCTCAATCTTTGTATCTGTAGTAACTGTTGCTGAGAAAAGAAATAAAAACAAATTTTATAATTTGGTTAATATGTGTTTGTTGTTATTTTTAACTATGTCACTATGTCTATTGAATCTCTTCTACTCTTGTTTATAATTGACTAGATCTAGATTTTTTCCACTTTAACTTTAAGTAATTTAAGATGTAGATCTAGAGATCAGATCTAATTTAACCCTACTGAGTTTATAAGATCCTATGAATTAGATTTAGATATATAAAATCTTAGATCTAATCTACATTTAGATTCCTAGATCCACACATGTACATCGCTAATTGACTATCTACTAGTAGTACTAGATCTAGTTACTAGATCTAGAAATGACTAGATCTAGATAGTAGATTTAGATCTCAGATTTTTTTCCATGTTAAAATCTAGTCCTAAGTCTTACTATGAATTATATTTAGACGTAGATATAAGGCTATATAAATTATATAGATCTAAGACCTAGAGTCTACATTTAGACTTAGACTAGATCACTACGGTCTTGATTCTTGATCCACGTGTGTACATCGCTACTTGACTATCTACTAGAAATGACTAGATCTATATATAAATATAGATCTAAATCATCTAGTTCTAGATCTAATCTATCCTGATAAGAGAATTTAGATCTAGATCAGTAAATATTTAAATAATTTCACGCTTATTAACTCTAATGACTAGATCTAGACTAATCTAATCTCAGAGTCTAAGTCCAGTGACCTAGATCTAGTCCTAGACCTAGAGATCGATCTATGTCTAACTAATCTAAAAGCATTTCGCTAGATTGATTTTAAAATATGGTTAAGATCTAGTCTTTATAGATATAGATCTGTAGAAACTATTATTGATCTAGAGATAGATTAATTTAGATCTAAAATCTAAGTTCAAAATGTGCCCCCCCCCCCCTCGCGCTGAAACATCGCATTGCCGGGCCGATTTTATGACGCATGCAATGCACCAATATTAAAGTAAAATAATTGCCGTAGTAGTCGATATTAATTTAAAAATTATAGGTTTTTAGCTTTTACAGAGTAAGATCTCAATTCAGAGGTGCGCCTTCAGGTTGACTAAGTCAAAACGTGTGTTTGTTTGTTTTTTATCGCGCGCGCCTGGCTAAAGATAGATACCCGTGTTCCCGTCCTTGAAGTTAATTATTGAAGAAAACGACATCCTATTATTAAAGCAGAATAATTAACTAAGCAGTTGATATTATGAACTGAATTATCTGTAATAGATTCTGTCTATAATTACCTTTGCTAGAATTATCGCTTCGAATATTTCTGAGCGAATGACAAAAAAAAAAAGCACTTTGAACGGGAGGTCATGAAGTCAATTCCGGCGACCTCCATTCTGATTGGTGTTAAAAAAAACGAGATTTTATAAATATTTTTTTATTTTAAATAGCCAAAAAATAAAAAAAATAATTAATTATGATGATAGAAATACAAAAATAAGTGTTTTGAAACGAAAATCGGCAAAATGTAATTTATATTAAAAAAAAAATGTACACATTGTTTGGCGACATCACAACTTCAAAAATTGCATCGAGGCTATTTTTTTTCAAATTTAAGACAAAAGAAGCATTTTATTTACTTTTTTTTTCTTTATGGTGTATAACAATCATTTTTAAATACTAAGTATGTATTTTATACATGAGTTATATTTCTAAAATATGTTTCTTACCTTTTGAAATGGGATCACATAAATCCAGAAGTAAATGCTGTCTGTCTTTTTGGCAATACTTCATGATATTCACAAATGCACAAATTCCATATAAAAACGAATTTCAAAAAAATTTTGCTAATGAAGCTTCCAGAAACATAGATCTATCCATCAGTAAAAGCAAATATACCACAGATGGTCTATATTCAGAGATAATGAATATTGAACTCGAAAAATGCATTTTCAATAGAGAATCTGTTTTCCGCCGATTCTTATTCTGCAACTAAAGGACTATAATATAAAAATAGCTGTGTTCCTTTGTATTACCACCCATAGTCAAGATTTTATTTTAAAATAAATCAGGTCACTTCGTGCTCCTATAATAAACGCAGTTTTTGTGCTTTCTCCTTTAGCGCACATCGAGCACCGTTAAGAAACACCACTATGTTATTGCTAATAAATTATATCTGTGTTAATAAAAAATTATTTAGATTGTATTAAAAGAAGTAGATTCACTTCTGCAATATAATATCAATTTATAGTATATTGCCTCTCTCTCTCATCTTTTGATATATTAATATAATAATATATATATATGCCTACCTATATAATCTATGTGTAGAAACAGACAGGAATAAATTTATATAATTATAGATCTATTAATTATTATAATTTAATAAACATGATATTTTCAACTAGGCTACATGTATTCTCTGTCTGTCTCTTTCTTTTAATTCCCATCCAAGGACCCTCTTCTTTTCATAATTTAGATGTTCATTTTGTTACACCTTAACATCCCCTCCCTCCCATAGATGCTTATAATTCTTTTCATGACTCTCTCCCCCTTCCCTCCACTGCCTGTATGATAGGTTGTGACACTACACGCTTAGTGTATACCTCTCCTCACCACCAGCGCTCGCCTGGCGTGATCACCTGCAGTGGGCATGGTCTCTGGCTTCAAATTAGCAGCCCGCACTTTTTCTTTCATTCATAAATTATATATATATATTCTAGATATCTCGATCTAGGTCACATTTATTTATTGAAAAAAATCATAGATTTATTAATCCCAATAATATTTCTTATTACGATTTTGCCTTGTGCACTATAGGAGAATGTGTTTAATTCATTATTATTCATTGAAACACCTCCTTTTTTAATTTTATTTAACAGCTAACAGTATGAATGTGATTGGAATGTCTTTCTAAAGATGTTTGGAAGCTTATTTTGATATAGCCACCAGCCTACGATCAAACAGGCTCATAATATAGCCTTCATCCCTTATATGGGTATGAATTGCCGGGGGAGGTTTAAACAATAGCTTTACATACTTGGTTACCGAGAATCTAAAAAACTGCCATCTGCTTTGGAAAAGCGGAACAAAAATACAGGAACTTATCTAAAATTGGACATGCACTGTCCCGAAACATCGTTTTTAGCTCCAAACATAAAAACAAATTAATTATAAACAAAAAAAGCGACGTGTTTCTAAAAGGAGAATTCGATGAGCTGTGCCTAATATAAGAAGCTACTATAGATCTAGACTCTAAATAATAAAATGTAAGATCACTCCAGAGTCCATTCCATTGTGACTGTTGCATTGACCATGACGTCCATGACCATTGCCAATGCCATGGCAATTGAATTTCTAGATCTAGAATCTAATATTAAAAACTTTAAAATGATAGCATAAGAACAAAAAACTCTCTTTAAAAAAATTTATTGAAAAAAAAAGAAGAAACAACAACTGAACATATCAATTTATTATTAACATTTTATTTAGACCTTCATTTCAGTAAATACACTTAAAAAGACATAAGTTGACAGCTTAAGAACAAAAAAGCTCTCTTTAAAAAAAGTTTAATATGGGTAAGGGAGATAAATATGCTTAAAAACAACATGGTGGTCAGTAAATGTCTCTGGGTATCTAAACTATTACCGTAGTTTATTTATTTCGGACATTACATGAATTCGGACATTCAATGTTTTTGTGGTCATTAAATAATTATTTTAATATTTATTATAAAATTAGTGCGCTGTATAATGTGCTCGTCCATTTTCCAATGATTCTGACCCAATTTCCTTCCATTTAGCTGTCTTTTTATGTAAGAAAAACGAATTTCAAATTTGTTAGTCAGGTTGTTGTTTTTTCCTATGTTACCCGGATGACTTTACCTCTTCCTAGGCCGTCCTAGGGTTAAGACTATATTTTTTGATTGGCTAAGTCTATACTAATCAGCCCGGCAATATTTTTTCAGTTTTTAGAGCTGATTTATTTGATTTATAAGCCAAGTTGTCTGATTCCATACAAATAAAAAATTAATAGGGTGTCCAAATTAAATTACGATTTTATTATCAAAATTTATTTCGGACAGCCAGTTTTGGACATTTATGTTAATGATAGGTACTTCGATAAACTGACCTAGATCCATTTTTTTTATCTCCCAAAAAATAGCTGAAAAGTGTGTCAGCACATTTTACCCTTTTTTTAGGGGTGGTCATTTCCATGAAAGTTTTAGCACATTGTATTTGGTTTGAGGACTAATTATGATTACTTTTTGTAAACATAAGATATCAGAGATCATTTTTATTTGCTTTTGAAGCCAATCTGTTAAATTTTTCTTAACAAAAGTTTATATGAAAGTTGACATTTTTACAACTTTTTTCCTATAAAAGTTACAACAATGCTGTTTGCTACAATAATTTATCATATTATGAAATGTGTATATTTCAAATGTCATTAAATTCTCTTGGCTCACTTTAAAGATATTTGATATTAAAATTAACAAAGACAAAGAAGGGTAAAATTTTCTTTTTTAAATAAAATAAAAGTGTTTATAGTTACAACAATCTCACTAATTCTATTGAATTTAGCATGTTAATATATATCTGTGTGCTAAGTTTGAACTTTAATTCTTTATAGCTCACTCTTTAGATATTAATTTTCAAAGTTGATGGTTAAAATCTATTTTTAGTAACAACCACCACTGTGATTTACTGGAAATGTCAATTTCTGTCTATCCCGTGCTATTTTTAGAAGCACACATAGGAATTTTTCATTTAGATTAACTTTAATAGTGTTTGAATGCTAGATTATGGAGAGGGAATGTGTCTTTATTATAATGACTTTGTAATCTGCAAATTTTAAAGTAAAAATAAATATTTTAAAATAATAATATTAAATATTAATTATTTTTTTTTCATATTTTTAGCTCAGCGAACTATTAATTAATTATTTTCTTCCATGTGTTGTTTTTTTCTATTAGTATACATGTGAATTAATAGTTAATAAATGAGTACATTATATTTTTAAAATGATGAGCTATTACTTTACAAAAATTCAAGTAAAAAGTCTTTTAATAACTTCTAAAAAAAATCGCAAGGTTTCTTTTTTATTTTATTGTCCGATGTAAGAAAATTTTCATTTACAATCTAATTTTTAAAGCATTTAAATTCAGGCATTTTAAAATGATTAATTGTCAGTGCTCTACAAAAAGGTTAAAACTGTTTTTTTTTATGAAGTTTATAAAACCTATAGTCATTAAATTTTAGGAAATATTTTTCTGCGCAGTGCTATTTTCATTTATGATTTATAAGAATTATCTGTCTGATGCATATAAATAGCTATTTAATTACAGTAGAATTATAATTAAACAAAATAAAACACAATGACAATACAGATCTCTGATTTGTTTTATTTGTGATTTTTTAGTGACATAGTCTAGATCTACAGTAAATTCAGTGAAAACATTTCTCACACAGCCATGAAAACTCAGAGAATTTGAGTGACTGATCAAGAGTCTAGATCTATTGTAGATGTAACTAATTATTTCGCACACAGCTGTGAAACATCTGTAAAAGTTTTTTCAGTCGTAAAAGCCCGGGAAACTACAAAGTTGAAAAAGAAATTGTGCTCGAAGAAAAAAAAATGATAATATGTCTTAATACCCCCTGCCCCACCCAGTTGAAAAAGCCATTATTTAGTAAGCAAATGTCAACTAAACATACAAATAGGCCTGTACATTACAGGCTCTGTTTATGAGGAGGATGTAAGCACAGCTAATAAAAGAATAAAAAATTACCTCAAATATATCATACATTTCATCCTTAAAAAAATCTCCTAAAATTTTGTCATGGAAAAGTGCTACTAACCCTGTAAGATATATAGTTGAATAGTATTCAGAAATATATCAATACATTTTATAACTAATAATAACTTAAAGACATTAAGCCAGTTTTATTAAATTTGAAAGGTGGCAACTCAAAAGAGTGTAACAGGAAAAAGCACCTCTTTTTCTCTAGTAGGTTGAAATCAATACAATGTGCGCTTGAGATCTTGTGCACATTTCAAGAACTCCTATTATAGGCGGTTTAAATTATTTTCAGTATTTGAGACATGAAAGAGTAAATTGAAATGTGAAAAAATCAAATGTTTAATGTACTGGTATAACTCTACACAGGGATATATGGTAGTTGTTTTTTTTTTTCTTAACTCTCATTAACTAATTATAATCAGTGATTTTAACTTTTTTTTTTCCTTCAGACATTGGAGTTAAGAACTTTTTTGAAATCGCTGGGAGCAGAAATTTCTGAAGAAAATGCAGAGTCTGGTCTTTTAACTGACCTTAAAAACATTATTGAAGCAAGTAAATTCTGCTGGAGTTTAAACAATGAAGCAGGTGAGAACAAAGTTTTTTTTTTTATTTTGGGTTTTTAAATTTTATTTTTTCAAAGAATAGGAATGGGAACATTTATTTTAATCAAAATTTTATATTGAAAAGTTGAAATGAGTTTGTTTTTACCTCAACAGTATCTAGTTAAAGAGTCAAATATTGTTATTAAATATCAAATTTCATTGGATTTCAGTGTAACTGGAGTCGGGGCTGGCCTTAGCAATTGCAGGGCCCAATTTATTGGATGCTTGCGAGACCCCTCTTCTAATTTTTGTTTACAATAAAAACTATTACTATCAAATAGAGCATTATACAACATGCACATGAAGCAACTCAAAACACAACTTCACACATGAACTGTTCTATATTTAAACTTTAATAATAAAGTATTAAAACAACTTTTTATAAAAAAATCAGTTACCATTAATAATATAATGACACGTAATAGTTTAAAGGCAGGCCTTTCTTGCTTTCAGGAATTTTTCATAGTTAATGTCTCTGCTCAGATCAAGCTTGACTACCACATAGTCCCAAGTCCCCCTACACAAGAAAAAATTGAATTCTTTGTATCTGCCACTCAACGGCAACTGATTTGGAGCAATGTAATAAAGAAGAAAGTATCATAAAACTTAACTTACTCAATACTGGGGAAACAACAAAAAGAAGCTCCATCAAGAGCCAGCCTTGCAAGCCAAATAAAAAAGAAACACTGAGGTTAACAGAGCGCATCTTTGTAAACCCTACATTATTTAGAAAAAGAAAATGAGTTTGCTTGTGCAGTTGAATTGATAAGTGTTCTCCATCTTTTGTGTATAACATTTAGCTGTGAAAGATTTTCTTTTTCCAGATATTGAAATGGTTTTCAATGGGATCATTTCCCTCTTGCTTGTGGTGCCTGTCCAAGAAGCAGAAAGTGTGGTCACATTATTTTGTGAAAAAGTTGGGAAATTGCCTGAAGGAGATAAACGAGTTGCCATTAGGCTTAGGATGTACGAACATGCTTTTATTTCCCCATTGGCATTAAAATAAATAGTTTACATTAATCTTAGATATTTTTTTCGCACTAAATTTTAGCTGTCAATTAGAATTAGAAAGAAAGTAAAGTATAAAATAATTTTGTTTAAATTTTAAGTGTATTTCTTTTAACAGGTTGAGTAATTTATTTTATGGCTTAGAAAGAAAGTAAAGTATAAAATAATTTTGTTTAAATTTTAAGTGTATTTCTTTTAACAGGTTGAGTAATTTATTTTATGGCTTAGAGGAGGAAGCGAGCCTGAGATATGTAGTTTTGTGTAGCATGGTACGTCTGGCTGGACAGAATGATCTATTGTCAATGGTTCCAGTTGACTTAGAGAAAGTAAGTTAAATATTCATAGATTTACCATAAGATAGATTTTATTAGTATTTCAATGATATATTATGTATCTTGAGCTAATGTCACAATTATTTTATACACTTTGATCTTTCTTCAGATCAAAAAGTGGATAAATCTTTGGGAAATCAGTTCTGCCAAGGTTCAGATGTTATATAGAACTTTACACGAGTCTTTAATTGCTTGCAATATGAGGTTTGTTATTGTACCAAATATTCTATAAAACTTAGTCTCCAAGAGAGCCAATACCTTCAGAATTGTTTTTAGTGTTCAACTGAAATATTGCCTATTTATATACATTTTATTAAAAGATGTATTGGACCTTAAGCTTAATATTTGAAAAACAAATCTTTTGAAAAATGACTTTGTAAACTATTCACAACAGTTTGTATTTTTGTTTGTATTTGTATAAATACACACTATAAGTGATCAAGGAGGAACTTAAAACAAATTTGTATTGCTGTGTTATATTTTTTCTTCGTCTATGCCTGTCTCATTCAGCTTTGTCTTTGGTGTTAAAAAAAACAACTAAATGTGAATGCTTTTAAATATACTTTTTTTTTTCATTTGACTGATATAATTTAAATTTGTAGAGAAAATTTAAGTATACGCTGTTTAAATGAGATTTGAATACTAATCCTTCAATAATTCTCTAAATACGTAAAATCTTTGTTTTTCATTGTAGTGTTTACATTTTTATTCATTGCATCTTCAGCTTTTTTTTTTAAATTTGTATCTTGTTACTTTAAAGCAAGGTGTTTAAGAAGATGCTAAAAAAATTCTGGGCTATCCAAGGAGATAGGTTCCATAGCTCTTCTCCATTTCAACCCATGCACATTTCAATCAAAGTTTCTAGGTTATTGTCATTTTTTGTTCTATTAATTCTATTAATGTTGCTGAGCCCTTGAGCTTAGAATGTCTTATTTTAAATTAAATGATCAAGTCTTTTTGCAATTAATGTAAATTAGCTAGATTGTAGATTAGAGTTAAATGCAAAATTTTTTTTTAGCTAGAGCTATGTGGTTTTGGAGGCCAGGATAACTCCATGTAAAACTTACAATAATCAGATCATTTTTTTTTTATATTTAAAGATTTTCTTCACTCTCATTTTTATGTTGGAGCGTTCAGATGACTAGACCAATATGTGAGATGAACTGCGCTGTGGTTTCCAAATAAGGGAGCTCTCCATATGATATAGTTTTCTTTCTATCAGGGTATTTTGGGGCCAGTGTCTTGTACGGGCCTCTTGGTAAAGAGAGTAGTTTTGGAGGACATGGTCAGCATTCTCTGGTGACACTCCACATGGGCAGATTTCACTGGTTCCAATTTTGAGCTTCCGGTACATATGTTGTCTCATTCTGTTGTATACAGTCCTGAGTCGAAAGATTAGACGTTGATCTTGTCAGGATAGCTTATGATAGGCATCATCTTGTGATTTGGATGAGTGCTTGCCCATTTCTCATTTTTTTTTTTTAATTATTAGTTTCTTCATTTCTTCTGGATAGAATGCAATGGTTTTTGTGAGTTTGTTCTCCCACTCTTGGCGAGTGTGTTAGCCTTCTCATTTCCTTCTAGTTCTATATGAGCTGGTATCCATTGAATAAGAGTATTTATGTTGTTGTTGTTGTTGAGCTTTGTAAGTGCTGTCGTTTTATATAAGAGGAATCATAGTTTTCCAAGCTTTGGGGGGTTGTTTTCGCATTGGTTAGAAAGAATGTCTGTGTGGGGTACTTGGATGATTTGATAGCATGGTAGCTGCTAGTTCTAGTGCTTCCCTTTCAGCTCTGTGGCTGTCAGTTGCAATGGATTTTTCTAGTTTTTCTCCATCGGGCCATTCGATGAGTATTCCAGCTCCTCCATTTGTGGTAGTTTTATGGACATTCAATTAATTGTATAATAATACAAGTAGTTCTGTTAAAGAAAAAAGTTGAAATAATTTATGGTCAAGGTTGGTGAATGAATAGGGGAGTGGGGACAGGTAAGGTGTATAAGCTTCTAGTATTGTGGCTGTGATTTGATAGTAAGTGTTAATAGTATAAATAGGTTTAAATGAGCCAGTGTAGAGACATCTGAATGTTAAAAAGTGAAGAATTTCGTGAGGTTACTGAAGAGTTATGTCTTAATGCTTGTAGATTTTCAATACATTTTATGAGTATACCTTTTTCATATTTTTTTTATCATTGCATCTTCAACATTTTATTGTTTTGTTTTGTTAAACAAGATATTCAGAAGATGCTACAATAACATTCTGGGCTATCCAAGGAGACAAGTTCCATAACTTTTCTCCATTTCAACCCATGCACATTTCAATTTCACTAGGCTATCATTCTTTCGTGTTTCATTCTAAACACACTGAATGTAGAATTTTTTTAAGCTTTGAATACCTTATAGCACTATAAGTTTTTAAATTATTAGTAATAGTTTTTGTTAGTAATTTGTCCATTTACTGACAGTATCTATTTATATCCTATTCCAGAGAGCTAGCCACCAAAGTAATGATAGAACTACTGGGCACCTACACAGAGGAGAATGCCTCCCAGGCTCGGGATGATGCCCATAAATGTATTGTAACTTGTTTAGCTGACCCAAATACATTTCTTATGGACCACTTACTGTCCCTTAAGCCAGTCAAATTTCTAGAAGGAGAACTTATACATGATGTAGGTTTAACTTGTACATCTACCTGTTTATGATTTGTATTTCTTTTTATTATTCATAAATATTTTCATTAATAGTAAACTTTAAAAAAAAATTTTGGGGGGTTAAAGTTTGGTTAGGACTTTTTGTGTGTGCATATAATATGTTGGAAATATATGACATTATTTAAAATTTCATAATTCTGACTTGGGGAGAAATGTCTACATCAGAGAAGTCAGATATTCCTGTTAACTGGGCTAACCCACATTGTATTTGTCAAATTTTATTACTCGTTCTTGTAAAACTGGATGCAATTTATAATATACAGATGTGATTTAATTACTAATAATTAACTTTTTATACCTTTAGCTCCTGACTATCTTTGTATCTGGTAAACTTGCCCAGTACCAACAGTTTTATAAAAACCATACAGACTTTATCAACTCTTTAGGTAAGTTTATGGCAAAAACGTTTCTTTGCTTGTTAATGACTTTAAAATTGAGTTCCTATACTTGTGTGATGTTCACATTGTCAACAATTACTTTTTTTATGCAGGTCCATCACATGAAGAAAACATGCGCAAAATGAGACTGCTGACCTTTATGCAGATGTGTGAGAATACAAAAGAAATGGCTTTCAGCTTAATACAAGATGAAATGCAGCTTGAGAAAGATCAAGTTGAGGAGTTTATCATTGATGGTTAGTTAGTTTCATTTGCCCTAGATCATTTGTTAACAATGTTACAGAATCTGTTGATGCAAATTTCTAAAAGTCCATCAGAAAATAATTTCTTTAAAATAATAAAGTTTTAGTCATGGAGTTTATTTTTTTTTAAAATTTGTTTGAACAGTTCTAAAGACCAAAGCAGTGAGAGCAAGGATTGATCAAATCCAAGAGAAAGTGATTGTTAATTCCACAACATTTAGGACATTTAGCAAACACCACTGGCAGGTATACAGATGTGTTTTTTATGCTGTACATTTGAATGTTTAGACCAGTTTATTAGAGAGATAGATTTATTTACTTTTTTATATGATAAGTTTGATGCTAACACATTTCTTGGACATTCCAGGTGATTCGTCAACATTTGGCTACATGGCAAGAGAATTTGGCACGTCTGGAGATCAACTTTGAAAATGTTTCCCTTTTGCAGTCCCAAGTCCAACAACAATAGTTTTATGAGATTTTTAAATTTTAGGGTGGGGTACAGTTTTATTTTAACTTAACAACTAGTTTTGTTTCAGTTCTTAATTTAAACACTACAATAACTTGGGTCATTTCTTGAAACATTTGATTTTGTACATAGAAACACTCATGCATAAGTTCAATAAACATTGTATGAACTTCCAACTTTCATCTTCATTTATTTGTTTTAGACCATAGAACTATACTGTATTTTAAGTCTCTGTTAACAAATTAGATTGAACTAATTTACATTGCAAAGCTAGTCTACATCATGAATAACAGTATTGATATCCTATGTTATAGGCCAAATGATCTGCAAATTTCAACTTGATCAGAGTGACATCTTATTTCTAATGAAATGTAAAATTGAAGCCTATTAAATCTAATACAATTCACATATAGGCTACACTTGCTAATGCCTGCTTTCATTTTTTTCTTTTGCATACTATATCAATATAAGCTTAATACATTCTTCATGCCTTGGTACTTGTGATTATGTGGGGAAAGTACATCATCTGCTCTATAGAATGCAAGGTCTGATGAGGGAGAATTTACTCCCACTCACTCAGGGTTAGGGTGAAATTATTTTAAAAAAATGTATTTATGTGAAAAAGGAAGTAGAAACAGAAAATGGAGTTGGGAACAAAATCAGTCGTTTTAATAAGAAGAGAAAATTATTTTTGATTCTCAATTATATTTAATGGTTGATTTTATTTCACATGAACTGGACATCGTTTTTTTCCCCCCTATTTCTAGCCTCTTTTGTCCTAGTTCAAACTTTTGTTCCTATCAGTTGGTTATTTCTTGATACAAAGCTATGCTTATTTTATCAGATATACATGTGATTAACGAAGGCAGTTTTACACTCTGCAGTTAGGTATTGATTTGGAGATTAATGATGCTGCAAGCCATGTTTTCTGTTCCCATTCATACACCCTGTATTTTATTTATGGCAAATTCCACCTAGTAAACTCTAAAATAATTAAGGAAAACTACCATGTTGGCATATTTTAAAATTTATTATAGTATTCCAACATTTGTTCTTAATAGTATTATATTAAAAAAAAAAACACAACCATGAATGGAAACACACATCTGAGATGATACAATGACAATCATGAATGACTTAACATGCAACAGCCATTCCATATCTACTTTGACAATACTTCCATTTACAACATGAATGTCTTCCTATTACCAACACACATCACTAAACAAGTTTCCAAATGAAAGTCTTTCACTGTCAGGGATGTTATGAGACCAAATAAAATAATGTTTTAATTTCTAAACTAACTAACATATTTACAGGAGTCAAAATAGCTGTTCTATTTTTGATTTTTCTTTTTCCTAGTATGGTACAGAAGAAGCACTGCAAGTAAGATGTAATATGACCAAATCAGCTTTACAATAAAAACCTTCAATGGCAGTAATTACTTAACCTTCTACTTCTTACTTGCTAATTAGCATCACAGTTGATTTGTACATAATAACATCAATATTTAATGATACATTGTCTATTTAGAATACTCAATACATAAAGACAGCCTCGGGGTATCATGACAACAGAATAAAACAAAGAAATAAACCAGTCTACAACCATGTTAACCTTTAAAATTAAAGTTCTTCTGAAAATTACAAAAAAAAACAACAACTGTATCACTAATAACCAAAGTTAAAAAAATACATATTAATTTTTTAAAGTACCGGTACTGGTAAATGATTTAAAATATTAATTATCAATTTAGACAAGCAAGGTACAAAAAAAATATATCACTAGATTTGTAACAGCTTTTGTGCTGAAATGTAATAAGCATCATTAAATTCTTGTTGACAACAACCACAGACAGCCAAACACAAATACCATTTGTGTAGAGTTGTATAAATTCTTTCATAACAAGTGACATCAATTAACATTACAAAAACTATTCAGTACAGGTCAAATATAATATCAGTTCATGAGTGAAAATATACATGGCCTTTTTTTATTAGGTATATGAAAAGTATATACAAGTGTTCCAATGCAAAAGCATAGGATTTATTTGTGACAGATTTACAAACAAATTTCTTCTCCTTGTTTTACTTTGCATAGATTCATAGATTTCATTAGATTATTGCTGCTATCAACAAACACCCCTAAAAAAACTATTATAAACTCCTTGATAAACAGCCATTTCATAGGATTCAATACAAACGTTGGACAATTTATCACCATAACAGAATACAATATATTTTGTTTTAAATGTCCAAGACAGTAGAGCTAAGTCCTCTGATTAAAAAAAAACTATAATTTAGTAATGGAAGAAACCATATATGCTGGGCCACTTAATGAACTATATAGATATATCTAGGACACATTCTGACAATCTCATTACCATTGTGGGTAATCAAAACAGACTGAAAAAAAACTTAAGACTGAAGAGCAATATAAAAGCCATCTAACTGTTGAACCTTACCTCTAGCGAAAGTTGCTGCAATATCACTTTGAAAAAATTATTTTTACAAATTCTAAGTTACAAACCAATTCATGTGGACAAAGATAAAAAAAAAATAACTTATTAAAAAAAACTTCACAGCAGTGAGAGATCAAAGAGTGAAATTATATAAACTTGTAGGCTGATAGAATAGGAAGAAATGACACTAATGTGATTGAGATTTTAGCCCAAAATAAGACTTGTCAGGGTTAGGTTGTAGGCTTAGCTAAGATAAAACAGGTGTTGCTTGTTTGCTGAAGTTATGCTTGAAATATATAAAACAATGAGTCTAACTTGAGCTTAAGAGATGGATGATAATATACAAAGAATGCATAAGTTGATCAATTCAAGAAGTTTGTTCAATAAGTGATGCCATACATTTGGGAAATGAGCTAATATAAGATAAGAAAAAAAATGTCCTTTTCTGTTCAGCCACCCACAGACTTAGGGACCAGAATGCAATATAACATCAATAATGTCTATGAAATAAACTAAACAACATGGGATGGTTACAGTGATGCCAGTAACTAAAACAACTGACATGACCAGAATGTAGTCACAATATATGTAAGTTGAAGCCAGTCTTGAGGCTACTGGGGAAAAACAGCTAAAACATGGGGATTTAAACAGAAAATGATCTGGAAGTTTCTTAATAGTAAAAAGTCACCCACACCTTACCACAAGTTTCATTATTTCACACAGGCACAATGAACAATAAAACCTCCAAATCACTTCAAACCCCAAAGTCCACATATCAAACTATATTATTCACCAATACAGCATGTGATAGAGACACAGCTTCTTTTGGCATAAAATAGAAAACAAAACAATGCATTCCATAGGAATTATATAAGAATAGTTTGTTTTTTTTACTTCATGGCAAACAAATTCACAGCATAGACTCATGGTAGAATTTGACTTGTTACTTAATAAACTTGATAATCACATCAAACAAGATTACTAACCAACAAACAAACAGCATAGACTCTTGGTAGAATTTCACTAGCTACTTACTCAATAAACTTGATACTCAGATAAAAAAAAGATCACTACCAAGGACTGACTCAAATATCAAAAGATTTAGAAAATATATTTTAAAAAATCAGTAACATTATATGTCATCTAGATCTTGGCTTAAGTACTATATTAAAACAACTGATGCAATTAAAAATAAAATTCAAGGATTGAAACTAAAAAACTTGCATTGTTATATAATAAATCAAACAGTTTTAAAATTTCACTATCCGATAACTAGTAACAGAAAATTCAAATATGTGAGTTTTTATTTTCAAATGAGTTAAAAGGCAAATCTTTCATATATGAATATATTTTACTTATGATTTAATAATTTAGGCAATTATTCACTATTTTCTTATTTAAAAAAAAAAATATATAGTTTTGATCAAAGCCCAGGCTTTCATTTCCTTTCTATGTGATGATTCATAGTTGCATTGTGAATTGAATGAAAGAGGCCAAAAATGAACCATATTCACTGAAACAATTACTGAAAAAAATCACATTCAAATTATTTTTTATTTAATTATTGGAAAACCTGTTTGATATAAATTTTTGAAGAGAAACATATTTTATTTCAAATTACTAAAAAATACATTTAATTCAAGTACTATTTAGGACTCAATGTCACTTTCACTAGTTATCTCAATTTACTAGTTACTAAAGACTCATTTTGACAGAAGGGATGGAACACATGTTCAACATGGTAACTAGTTAAAAGACTAAATACCATACATATAATTCACACAAAATTACCAAAAAATGACAACAACTAATTAAAAAAAAAAAATGGAAACCAATTGCCATTTTGTAGTAAATGATACAAAACAAAATACACCTACTTTTGGATGTAGTTAAGAACATTCAACTTGCTGCCAAACAGTACACATTTATAAATACCAGTCTGTCCAGTTCATCACAACACAAGTAGACAGAAATTAAAGCTTAAAATGTCCAGAGATTTGTGACTATGATTCAGTGCACCATGATGGCTATACTTATACCAAATATGATCACTGTAGTGTCCCCCTGAGGCTTTTAATGCTAACTACATAAACAAGTCCACACACTGACAATATCAGCAGTCTGAAGTAGCCACTGGCGATGGTGGCGGGGGGTAAGGGTTGAAAAAGCTCCGCTCTGTCGATGGGGAAGGCGGACAACTGACGTCAGAGTAATAATGACTTCGAGGTGTTGGGGGTGGGGGGTATGGGTCAGAGTCGTAGTTCAATTCCATTGCAGTGCTGTTAATATAGTATTTAAATTTTTTGCTGCTGGACCTCGACGAGCGAGTACGAGAGGACCTATTGCTGTACTTATTGTTTGATGGTGTGGAAGTGTGAAGTGGTACTGTTTGGTAGTAAGGCTCACTGTCCTCGCAGACATCAGTGGAGCAAGGTGTGGTTGGAGGTGGTGGAATGGGATGATGGTGGTGGTGATGGTGATGCCGTTTGTGCATCCGCCTCCTCCCTCCACTACCAGCTCTTGGCACTGACGAAGGCAAACTGTTGAGTGAAAGGTTGATGTCACCTACAGGGGCAGTATACACTGACCTGTCTGTCACAGGGGAAGGTGGCGGATTCAAAGTCTCCTGGGGATACTGTGTGACTGAAGAACTGCTGGAAGATGCTCCAGTGACATGATTCCTGTCATAAAAAGGTGGACCAGACTCAGAGCCCATGGAGATACCAGTAGCCTGAGATTTGCCTCGACTCAATGTGTTCTGCGGGCTGGAGCCATCCTGCACTGAAGGCACTTGAGGGTTCAATGGCTTTTTCACCATACCAATGTCTTCATCTAATGGCACACTGTTTGACTTGTGTCGACAGACTAAGATAAGTCCTATCACAACCAAAAGGAAGACTACAACAACAACTATTGCTATAGTGTAATCTTTTGAAGTTTTGCTGGGACCTGGTTGCGGGCCTTTACTTGGACACAAGTTTCCATTGGAATCTTTGCATTCCTGTGGTGTCTGGCAATCAGCACAGTCACAGTTTTCTGCAGTGCAACAATCCTTTTCATCGGATTCATCATCACAGTTTTTTCTTCCATCACATTTGTACTTCTTATCTATGCACTGCCCACTGGCACACTTGAACTGATTAGAGTTGCAGGTGACACAGTTCAACTCATCAGAATTGTCCTCGCACTCTGAGTGGTAGTCACACTTCCAAACAAGAGGTATGCACTGGACACCCCCGCTGTGGCACTTAAACATGTCTGCTGCACATGTAGGTGGCTCAGCACAAGTCTGTTTGTCAGACTTCAGCACAAGATGAACAGGACATGAGCAGCGGACTTTCTTGTCTTCAGTAATGAAGCAAATATGTGAGCATCCGCCGCTGTTGTTGTAGCATGGGTGCCAGGAGGCTGAGATGGAGTGCTCCACTGCAATCATGTCGGAGAGGCCTGGGATGCGACCCCTCACCCACAGACGTTTGTTGCCTTTTTTGTGAATCCTTTCAACAAACGATTCTTTGCCAAGCCAGTAAAGAAACTTGCCAAACACAGCTAATCCTCTCGAGCTACCAATCTATTTTAGGAGAGAAATTATACAAGAAATAAGAACACAAACTATTTTAAAAATTACTTAACAATAATTAGATTAAAATGTTTGTTTGTCTATCCCATGAATCCACTTACTTGATGATCCACAAGTACACGTCTATTACCGCCTGTTAGATCAGAGTATTCAATACGGCCAAGGTTAGAGTCTACCCAATATAAATTTCTTTCCTTGGTGTCAATTGTTAAAGACTGGGGGTTGTATAAAACAGAGTCAAACAATGTATGTCTCTCTGAACCATCCATTAGGGCCACTTCAATTCTTGGAGGAGTTATCATATTTGTGAAATAAAGCTTCCTGTTAAAACAGAACAACACATTAGCACATTGACACAGAAATACTCTAGAGTGCTTTTATGACTGTCAAAAATCTAGATATTAGCTTTAGTGAGACGAGATCTGCCACAAGGCACTCATCTTTTCCTCTCTTCTGTCTGATGCATAGACAGGTGCTTCTTCATTGATCCCTAATCAAATCTGACACAAAACTCAGATTTATCAGACAAACTGCTGATTTTTGTGTGTGTGTATGTTGCCTTCAAATAATCATAGAGGCAGACATAAGATGCATTTTACCAGCAAAAAAATAAATTTTGTATTAGTACAGATAATGGATACATTTTCTCAATTTTTAATGCTATATATACTAGCACTAATTCTTGATCAGTCAGTGTTTCTAGTTAAGTTAGTCAATAAGAATTACTGTCTGAATGACATAGTCTCATATGACACAATTCAAATCTCTTTTAAGAGGTCAAGACTAACTATAGTGAAAGTCAATCCCTAGACTACATGCAATGCTAGTTCCATACACAGCCAACCAACCAAACATTAAACAAGGTTACAAAAGACAGTTTGTGTGGAAACACAAACTCAAAATCGGCCCCCGAAGTGGTCCAGCCAGGCAGGCTTCAATATTTTCAGAAAGAACATCCAAATGAAATTATATCAAAGACAAATGAGAGATAAGAATGGAGAAAGAAGGTTAACAGATCTTGTGTAGTGCCCCAACGGTCCCGCAGATCAAAGGATACGTGAAAGTGAATGTAAAGTTAGATGTGAACCTGGCCTAACTAGTTCCTCTTTTAGACCTTGTGGTCTATAGGGCAGATGATGTAAAGTTCATCTGTTTTTTTGTGGCCTATGGTTAACGAGGGTGTCATGTAGCCAGCACAACGACCAACCGCCTTTACTTTTCCCCAACTAATGTCAGGTACCCATTAGAGCTGAGTGGACTCAGAGGCTCCCAAAGATTCCAAAGTTGAAAATCCCAGTCTTCACCAGGATTCGAACCCGGGACCCCCGCGCCTCCCCTGGCCTAACTGATGTTTTATAATTGATCTAATTGTTTTGAAAAGGCTCAATCTCTTAATCAAATACTCAAAAAAAAAAAAATGAAAATTTTCACATAAAAAAAAATATTTAGGAAAATGAAGTTTACAAGATTACTATTTGTTTTAAATTAGGTCTAACTTATAATGCATACTAATTAGCTTTTTCTCTTTAAAAAACTGCTTGCATAACTGATTTTAAAAATTAGATTTTTCGCTTTCAGAAAAAAAAAAGTAGCCAGAACTTTGAATGGTCTAAAATATTGTGATGTCGGATTTTCAATATCTTTTCTACTTTACGAGATCTAAACGGGACGGACGGACAGACATTTTGCACAAAACTAATAGTGTCTTTTCCCCTTTCGGGGGCCACTAAAAATAGAGACCAATATTGACTGTGTACCAACATTTAATGTTGCTTAACTGATAAATTCATAATCTGACTAATAATGCTCTTACTAAGGTCAACTTGTAACATCAGTAGTAGAAAGTGATCATCTTAGTCTCTTATGATTCACTTGACTTATGATGCTACCAAAAAGTGTTTTTTTTTACTTTTGAAAATGTTTAACATAGCCTAACTGTTGAGATCAAAACTACAGAGTAGTAATAAAAAAAAACGTACCCTTTTTCTGGGTACAGCACTAGAGATCTTGGTTTAAAACTAGGAGAAGAAGGCATGATGACACCAATGGGAATACTGACATTGCCAATGCGAGTGACATTGATAACATCCTTGACTTGACAAGTCCAGTAAAGTGTTCGAGCATATGGGTCAATAGCAATGTCATAGGGCTGGAACACATTCTCACTATCTGTTACAAATGTACTAATCTAGAGAATACAATCAATTGCATTTTAGTACAAATACAACAAATAATTGAGAAATCATATGTATCAATTACAATAGGTGGTAGGATTAAACTAAGGATAGTTTTTTTTTTTTTTAATACCGACAGATGTAGCAGCTTTCAAAGCTGTTTAAAATAGGTAAAAAAAAATGTTTCACTTATTTACTGATCCCTAGATCTAAATCCTTGAAATGGATATAAAAGCGGAGAGAATGAAATGTCACAACAAATATTTTACCTTAGTCCCATTGTCATACGCTCTTCTAATCTTATGTTTGCCTTCTATCCAATACAAATATTCTCCAACTGGATCATATTCTATGGCTTTTATGTTTCTCATGCCATGAATTGGCAAAACTACTTCGGGGTAGTTGACTACATTTTCCACATTTTCAATGACCAGCCGTATGGTGGTATTCTTGGTAGACAGTAGCAAATATTGTTTAGGCGCTGTAGAGATATATTGGGAATCAGTCAGAGCAGAGATATGTACATATTTAAATAGAATTTGTATAATTGTAAGCATATATAATAACTTTTAAGGAGCAGCCATAGAGTTTGATAGGAACAAAGAGCCAATTAATCATAAAAACTGCCACAGTAAAAATGAAGATACAATAAACATACATGTAAACAAGAAAACAAAAAAAATACTTAAAAAAAAACAACAAAGCTTATACTAAGAGTAGTTGTATCAATTAGTTTGGACCAGTCATGTATTTAAATTTGTAACAGATCTAGATGAACAACAATAAATCTGCACAATTGCAAATATTTTTAGCTTTCTGACTGCGCTCTGATCCTATCACTTGTCAGGGGAAGCAGGAGAAAGAAGCTGCTATCTGGGTGATCACTTTTTAAATGCATTTATATATATAAAAAAGTTGAATGACCTGAATTTGAACTAGAGGGCTAAGGCCTCATCAAGTCGATACACTAACTAATAACATGTACCACTTTTTATCAGACAGACACACAGAGTGAGTTGATATAAGTTTTGAAAAAAATTTTTTTTATTTAACTTATTTGTCCTAAGTTGTAGTTGGCTATCAAAGCAGAAATAAAAGGAGCTCTACAAGTGTGGGACATCAGAAAGAGGCAATGCAGTCTGACCAAGATAAATGGGAAAAGGGGGCAGAATTTTTGCCTCCATCAGGTTTGAAAGAAAAGTCTCTTGTGGATATTAAATCAGTTGATTCTCAATCTGAAGTATTTTTCAGTACAAATACAAGTAATAAAAAAAATTTCTAAACTACAATATCTGATTTGTAAAAAAAAATGTGGACCTACCTGAACAAGTGAGTCGATCACTATTGAGGGTATAGTGTGTTGGACAAGCACAATGGTGTGTAGTGTTGCTTTCATTGGCAGGATGTGCTAAACACAGATGTGAGCACCCTCCATTGTTCTGACCGCAAGCATTAGTACCTGTGTAGGAACAAATTATTAGAGCTAGCTAAACTTAATATAAATCAAATTAATTGCACAAATATTCAGTAACAAATGTATTTAACCGATTGGTATGAAGATATTGTTCAGTATGAGCATGACATAACAAATTTTATTGAATGGTCATCTAATTGATAGCTTAAGAAAGGGCCAATCTCTCATTCAGTAAAGTAAAGATCCCTTGGAATCTAGAGGGCAGATGACAAGATAATCTGTTTATGTGGCCAGCACACTGATCAACTACCTTTACTTTTCCCAACTAATGCCAGCTACCCATTGGAGTTGGGTGGACTCAGGCACACTAAAAATCCAGAAATTAAAAATCCAGGATTCAAACCAGGATCACTCAATTCAGAAGTCAATCACTTGGCTACTGCGCCTCCTTTATATAACAGAAAAAAAATGTTTTAATACAAATATTCTTTATCCCATTATTTTAGAAAGGAACAAAACGTATTGCTTGAATTTGAAAAAAAAAAAAAAAATCATTAGTTAATAATTTAAAAACCTAAATACTTACCAAACTGTCTAGAGTTGTGAAACACAAGAAGGTCCATGGCAAAGTCTACATTTTCTTGTATCAATGTTCTGTTCAAACCATTCACCTTATTAGCCCTCTCAATGGTCTTGGCTTTCAAATCTGTCCAGTAGACATAATCTTGATATATACTCAAACCCATTGGCTCCTGTATATCTGATTGGACAACTTGACGAAGATCATCTCCTAAATAAGACCAAAAAAAAAAGTTCACTTTGGTTAGATTTAAATTCAATAAGGTAGAAGTATTTATAGCCTGAATTTCAATTCAAATTTAATAATTTTCTCTTTTATTCTTTGTTTATTTAAAAAGATTAAAAAAAAAAAAAAAAAAAGAAAGAAAGAAATATAATATTTTTGTGTTATAGTTGAATTAATTGCAATCAATTTCAAAAGTTAAAAACAAACAAATGTCTAATATCTATCTTAAAAATTGTATTTAGGTGTTACAAGATTAAAAACAACTAACCATTCATATCACATGACATGATACTATGAGTATCTAAATTAGTCCAATATAATCTGCGCTCAACATAATCTATGGTTAAATCCTGAGTTCTTCCAATTTTGTTCAAAAGTTTCCTGCGATTGGTTCCATTCAAATGTGCTCTCTCCAAAGCTTGATTTTCTTTAGCAAGAGTTGTCCAGTAGATGTAACTATCAAAACATACAATTGTTTTCATTAGAACTGGGTGTTTTAATATTATTTTCAAAGTTGTTTTTTTCTTAAAGAAATCTAAAAATATCAATTAATCACCTCACTCCCCTCCCAAATGTCAAGTACCCATGTAGAGTGGACAAGACTTAATGATTAAAATCTTTAATTTAAAATTCCTGTTAGGATCACTAGGAATGAAACTCAAAGTCTTTTAGTTAGGCATGTATATGTTAGACTTGACAAAAAGCTAGACAATAAATGTTAATGTTTGATGCTCCATCAGATTTAAACAGCTTATTATTTTAAATTTTTTTTTTTTTAATGAGAATCTAAAGTATGAATGTTTGTGATAACATCATTACATTAAGCATTGTTACAACCATCTTGTGTATACTACATTATGTGATACTTGAGATTTAGATCTCTGATTGCTACATAGATAAAACCACTGTGTTCTCACCCATTAGGAGGATCTACTGCAATGGCTTTTGGCTCCAGTAGGTTGCTCCAAACTAAAACTTTTCTGGATGATCCATCCAGCCGGGCAACTTCAATCCTGTTTTTCCTGGTATCAGCCCAGTATATGTTGTGTGCCACCCAGTCTACAGCCATACCTTCAGGGAAGTCTAGCCCAAACTGGATAATGTTTTGAGCTGAGCTACCATTCATAAAGGCTCTGCTGATATGCTGAACAAAGAATAACAAAATAAGCAATACATTGTTTTCTGTCACTAAGTAGCCTACCTTCTAGTTATAATGCTTTATTATTATTATTATTTTGCTTATAAAAACAGCAAAGTCCAGAGATTTCATAAAGTCCTTAGAGAAGATTTTTTATTTAGCTATTCAGACTATCTAATAAAGGTTTTAAAATAAAAAGACCCAAGGGCCACTACAAAATTAATGCTAGTAATAGCAGAGATGTCAAAGATATGGAAAACTAACAGGGATAATATGGCCAGAAACTTTTTTTTATTGCTTTCTTTTTGTAACTAGAAAATTGGAAAATAGCATAACTGATTTAGTGTCTTATCAATAAGAATATGGTTTAAGATACCTCATTAGTTTAATTAGTATCTTTTTAGAGTATAGTAAATTGAAAAGTTCTTTTAATTAAAATAAATAAATGAATAAATAAAAAGAAACCTGCAATTCCACATCAGTCCAATAGATTCTCCCATCAGATATGTCAAAGTCAATAGCAGTGGCCTTCTGGGCTCCAGGTATAGGGATGACTTGGCTTTGTTGGTTGGTCAGTAGGGAGACTCTGTGGATGTCTGACTGGCCAGAGAACAGGAGAAAGGCCACAGGTACAATACATGTATGTCCATCATATGTTAGCTCCAAGCCCATTGGACATGCACAGATGTGATTTAATGGCTGTGGTCTGTACAAACACAGGTGGCTGCAATTGCCATTATTTCCTGCACAGGTGTTAGTGCCTTTAAATTAAAAAAAAAGACATCTTTATATTAATTTTTTTATTTAAGTAATAATAACTAATAATTTTCCAACATCATAATTTAACTGTATGAGATAGTCTTGAACAGTTCCTTAAATCTGCATTAGATTTCTATAAATATAAATACATTATATGTGACAGTTTGATGTTAGCTATAGATAAGTTTATTACTGAGAATAGTAAATAAATAGAGCCATTGTAAATGTATTTACAAACTATTTAGTTATTAACTATTAAATCTAAAAAGAGAAATACTAACCATTGGGCCTGTGGATATCAACAGCAACTATTCCCATCACATCTGGCAGTTGATCAATTATAATTGTCCTATTCAGACCAGTATATCTATTGACCCTTTCTAAGGTGCGGCTTTGCCAGTCCGTCCAATAAATAAACTCATCTTGAAAAGAAAAGTAACTATTATAAAAATATTGCTAAATTTTTAATGAACTTTTCTTGTGCTAAACAGAAAATGTTAACTCACCCACTAATGCAAAGCTAAATATATGTGGCAGATTCTGCGAAACTAAAATCCTTCTATTGCTGCCATCTAAATCTGCAACTTCAATGCGGTCAATTTGTGCATCCCCCCAGTAGAGTTTCCGGTGAACGATATCAACAGCCAGCCCGTTAGGCCAGCCTACCTCTGAGGATACTATAACCGTTCTGTTAGTGCCGTCAAGGAAGGCTCTTTCAATGGCGGGTGGCTTTCCCCAGTCAGCCCAATACATATACCTGCAAAACAGTTTAAGTTGTTTTTCTTATTAGAAATATATAATAATAATAAAATATATAATAATAATAATAATATTGATAGCAGTTTTCTGGAAGACCAAGTAATCTCAAGCTAATTTTCTATGATAAATAGTGGATAAAGGCTTCATGTGCTAATAAAGTCAAGTACATATTTTAAAAGGGTGGAAGCTTCAATACTGTCAACTAATTGAAATATCCTAGAATTATTCCTTTTATTAATCAGACTTTAATAAAAACTGCATGATACTGCATCAGATAAAGAAACAAAAATTACCCATCAACTGGATTCAGACAGATTGCTCTGGGTTCCAAAAGGCCATCAGAGATAAGAACCTTCCTTGAAGAACCATTTAATCTGGACACTTCTATTCTGTCAGTTCCAGTGTCTGTCCAGTACAAGTTTTTGGCTATCCAATCAATAGCAAGCCCATCAGGGTTGTCTACCTCTGTAGTCACTATAGCTTCTTGTCCTGTAATGGAACAGTAAATCTATATTTAAAACAAAACTACCAAAAGAAAAATCTGTAACAATTTTCTCCATTTTGTGTAAACATTTAGCAATCTATTTAATAGTTTGATGCTAAATATAACAAATAACAGTGTTCCTGACACCATTTTTTCTCTTTTAAGATTTTTTTTTCATAATTTTTTTTTAGTTTTTAAACTAACTTTAAAGAGGTAGCTTAAAATGTTCTCTTTATTTAAACTGTAGCTTGATAAAAAAGACAGATTTCTTTTAAATCTTAAAATATGTATATTAAAATGTAATAGATGAAAATGCGATTGAAATTAATTTACAAATCAATTTTCTAAAGATGTGATATAAAGTATTTTAAGTATTATGTCACCCACCTGAACCATTTAAATAAGCTCGCTGAATCTTTTTAATTTTTTCATCCGTCCAATAAACCATGCCTTCTGCAATGTCATAATCCAAGATAATGGCATGAGAAACATCTTTCAGTTGTAAAGCCACATCAGTGTAGTCAGAAGTATCCAAGGAAATCTTTCTAATGTCAGATCGTCGAGCCAACAACAGCATCTTTTCAGGGCCTTTAACAAGACAAAGCACTTATTAGGAAGAAGTAATAGCCACAAGAAACAAAATATTCTCTATCCTATGTCAATCTGGGCCTAATTAGACACCAGGAGATGGTAGTCAAACATTTGACCCAGAAGTTGGAAATGAATTCAAACTCCAGATAAAAGTGTTAACTCGTTGTTAAGAAAAAAATAAACTCCAACAAGATCTTCAGACTAAAGAAAATACAGTTAACATACAAAATCATTTTAATTTCTAATTTGTATCTAAGCATATCACAAAAGTGACACTACCCACCGTTGGCACATGTTCTGTTGTTGGCCAATAATTTAACTCCAGTTGGGCAGGCACATGTGAAATAAGGTGGCAATGGAGACAATAGACATAAATGTGAGCATCCTCCATTATTCCCCCCACACATGTTACGACCTGGGAAAGTAACAAAAATAACATTAAATTCATATGAATATATAGATTGAATAACCTCTATTAACTGTATTACTTAAGCTATCAAGTTTTTTCTTGTTTTTTTTTAATACATATAATACAAGGTTTAAGTTATCAATTTTAATTTCTTTTGGTTAAATATTTTTAAAATAAATTGCCACAAAATTGTGTTCACAAAGAAAATGAAATTTAAAATAGCCAAATAAAATATTGCTATTTTGGTAACTTCTAAAAGTACTTAATGTAGACTTTTAAATGAACCAGAAACAAATTACTATAGCAAACAGTAACACAAAAAAATAATTGCTTAAAAAGCAGGAGTAATTGAATAAATTCTATATTCATTAGTCTTATTAGTTTTGTGTCTAATACAGTGTCTGTAATGTGACAAGCCTTATTAGTATAAAAAATAAAAATTTAAAAAAATGTCACATTACAAATACAGTAAGCTGCATCATGTTAAATTTTAATTGAATCAATTTCATAGTTATTATTACAATTAATCTTTTGTAAGGTCAAGATAGACTGATTTTTAAAAATTAATTGTACTAAACTTTACTGCAAAAATCCTTTAAATACTGTGCATAATCTTCCATAAGAGTTGTATTGATTAAATAACTGATGGATTTCAAATGCTGAAATCAGACAAATCAACACATTTTTTTTTAAATTAAATAAAACTATCAATAAAAATGATACAAAATCCCCAAAATTATAGATTTGATTCAGGCTTGTAAATGGCCTGTGAATCAAAGAGTTGAGCTTACGAAATTGTATTACTTCCCATTTAGTTCACATCTCTAGACAGAATTCATGGAAAATGGAATTTAAATGAATCAATAAGTTGTTTTTTTTATATTTATTTACAAATATATTTTAATCATTTTTTTTAAAGAATTGATTATGCCTAAATTAAATTAAGCATAAGCCTAGTAAAAAAAATTACTTCCAAAACTAAGCCTTTCTAAGCATATCTAAATCCAGCTATGCTAATTAATTGAATCCACTTTCTAAAAGTTAATTCCACAGGGAAAGACAAACAAATGATGCCTTCAGGTGAACTTTGAGGCTAGAAAGTAAACAAACAAGAGAGTAGACTGTGTGAATGGCAATGTGTATCTCTGGGATAACAAAGACACACACACAAAAAACTCAAGTAACTTCACTTTAGAAAAGATGTATCCTGACTGCCAGGATCAAGAAATGACAAGTTAACTTAAAAGCCAGTGTTGAAGGTATAGGAAGATAGACATAATGACAATGTGGCCAATTATTCAATTGCTAAACTATAATGTTATTTACAATTGTCTTCTGTTTTATTTATTTCTTTAGAGTTGATTATGTTATGTCTTATCGTAGAATTCTTGTTCAAAGAAAACATTTAAGAACCATTAAGAATGATTTTAATTCAGATTATCAGTTTAACTATAAAAATACATCTTTTGTGATTTAAATTTTAAAAAAATGTTTGGAAGAAAAAATTAAATGTAGAAAGAAAATTCAGATTTTTTCCCCATATTAAACAAACAAAAAAAAAGTTTTCTTTTCTTTTTCCAAAGCTTAAGAACACTGAGTGAGATGCTTGAATAAAATAGTTTGAAAAAAACAAACAAACAATTTAAACATGGACTATGCATAATATGTGTTTATCTAATTTTATAAGAAACACCTGAAAGCTATTCAAGTCCATTCCATGCATATAAATGATTGGCTGTTTTCACTCACCTACAGGTTGTCTGCTCTTCATAAAAGCATGTATATCCATAGGGGAATAGATTTGATCCAGAACAACAGTCCCATCTGCACCTGTTAGCTTATTGCATGTCTTTATGGATTTATTCTGCCAGTCAGTCCAGTACAGCTGATTTTCAAAAAGGGTCAAAGCAAAAGGATGGGGCAGAGATCCATCAATAACTGAATGTCGATTCTTGCCATCAAAATCACAGCTGCATTGAAATAAAAAGATCTCTAAATAAGTCTCAATGGTTTCTTTTATACCAGAGGGGGATACTTGTAACCTTAGAAGAATCGTTAAATATTGAATAAAAGACAGATGTCCCTGTGCCTCCCCTAGCTAGCTAGACAATCTGAGGGAGGGCTTCAAACCAAGCAAATTTTCTTTATTTGGAATATCAAAAACGAATTAATTCTGCTGACGTCTAAAGCAGAAATGTCATCATAGTAAAATGAACTAAGGTGCAATAACGAAAGGGAGACAAAGTAGAATATGTAATCACAGACCCATAATGAAATAAGAGAGGCATGAAATTGCATGTAGGTCTGCAATAGTTAACAATTAATTTTTTTTTCTCTACATAATCTCCTTGTAGATCTATGCACTTCTCTCAGCAATACCAGTTTAAAAAGTAGGCCTATATAGTAATTTTCCTAAGCTAAAGGTTTAATGAGTTGACTAATAGTTTTAGACTTTCCTTCAGCCCAAACCTCCTGCTGGATGGCATCATGCAATTTTCCAACTGAAGACAACCGAGACCACAGTTCTAAATGCATAATATATATCACCTAGAAAGCCAATGTACTTGGAGGAAGGAAATTTCCATCTACTGATAATGATAACCTTTCTATAGAACTTTTTATGAAGAAATATGTTAAAATACTATTTGTCTGCTCTTTATATAAACATAGGGGAATAGATTTGATTCAGATGGCATAAGCTAAAGCCTTGAAAAGCAATCTGTAGATATGGATGTCATAAGCTAAAGCCTTGAGAAGCAATATACCTATGGATGTCATAAGCTAAAGCCTTGAGAAGCAATCTATACCTGTGGATGTCATAATTAAGTTAAAGCCTTGAGAAGCAATCTATACCTGTGGATGTCATAAGTAAAAGCCTTGAGAATCTATACCTGTGGATGTAATAAGCTATAATCTTGAAAATTAATTCATACCTATGAATGTAACCAAGTTTCCCATCAGCCCAATAGAGTTTTGAGGCTTCATAATCAATGGTTAATCCATTGGGCCAAAAGATGTTATCATTTATAATGACAGATCTGGTATCCTCATTTCCATCCATTCCAGCCTTTTCAATTTTGGGTGTTTCACCCCAATCAGTCCAGTACATGTAACTGTAATTGAAAAGGATAAAAATATAGGGTTTGGGATCTATTGTCTGAAGTAGAGCTAAATTAGGAAATTAGTTTTTAAAAAGTCATCTAAATATTTTTTTTCTGATTAAACATGCAAATTTACATCAACCTCTTAGTATCAGATTATATTTTGTATGAACAGCTAACAGATTAGGTTACAGGTCCTTGGAGAAGTCATAGCACATGTTTTATTTCCACATTGCCTATATGCCACTTGGGTGTTTTCAGAAATGTTTTTAGCATATAGCTTCATTTAGACAAAAGAAAAAAATGTTTTCAAGCTATAGTTATCAAGATTTTCTTTTAATATGGTATTTATTTGTGTATTACTAATGATGTTCACTTGTACTAAAATGAAAACCCAAATTGAGAAAATGACAATTTATTTATAGACCACTAAAAGTCCAGCCCAATCAATACAATTAATTTTAAAAGTACAATAAATAAATAAGAATTTTACTAAATTTTAGAAAGACATTTTTTAAGAACTGGAAATTATGACTAACTAGGCAGATGTACAAGGAGAACACTCACGGGAATTTAGGATTAAACGAGGATTAAGACAAGGAGACGCACTTTCCTGCATGCTTTTCAATTTAACACTGGAGAGAGTTATAAGAAATATACACATAAACACAAGGGGAACTATTACTAACTACTTCAGGAGAGAAAACATGGGTCCACAACCAACAGGGACGATATACAGCCAACCTCTACAATACATTGCTTATGCCGATGACATTGCCTTATTGGGTAAAGAAACCTCTGACATCGCTAGAGCCTTCATACAACTAGAAGAAGCATCTCGACCAGCAGGACTTGAGGTCAATGACAGTAAAACCAAGTACATCACAATGACAAGAGACAATCAAACAGAGGGACAAAATATCAAAATCAAAGACCACGAATTTGAAAACGTCCAAACTTTCAAATATCTAGGAAGTACTATTAATTTCAAAAATGACCTACTAACAGAAATAAAGGAAAGAATAGCAGCAGGCAACAGGGCATTTTATAGCACCCACCATCTACTTAAGAGCAAAATGATTTCAAGTAAAACCAAGAAAATAATATACAAAACTATAATAAGACCAGCAGCAATGTATGGAAGTGAGACCTGGACACTGACAAAGACATCTGAAAATTTACTTAACACTTGGGAAAGAAAAATCCTTAGGAAAATCTATGATGCCATACAGGATGAAACAGGGTGGAGGACACGCACTAACCATGAGTTATATCAATTATATGAAGACCCACCAATAGTGAACGAAATAAAAAAGAACAGACTACGTTGGGCAGGTCACCTTGAAAGAATGTCAGACAACAGAGGGGCGAAAATCGTATACAGGCAAAAACCAAAAGGCAGGCGACCCAAAGGCAGACCCCGAATGCGATGGATAGATGACGTGGAAGCAGATCTGAAGCAGCTTGGGGTTAGGGCGTGGAGACGAAAGGCCCAGGAGAGATCTGAATGGAAGGATGTGTTAAAGCAGGCCAGAGCCCTCCATGGGCTGTAGCGCCACTGGGATGGGATGGATAGGCAGATGTACTAACCATAACTAATATGACAATCTTGGCAGAAGTGACTACTGACTAACATTAACTAATGTGACTATCTTGGCAGTGACTAACATTAACTAATGTGACAATCTTGGCAGAAGTGACTAACATTGACTAATGTAAATTCTCTAAAGAAAATTATTAATATAATGTTCAACTACAGCAAAGATGAAAAACAAATTTTGTTTCTACTTTTATCAGATTATGGCTGAGTACCACATAAGTTCAACTTACCCATTTTGTGGATCTAAAGCAATAGCTCTTGGTTGGTCTATGTGATGCCAGAAAAGAACTTTTCGATGCTGTCCATCCAAATTACTCACTTCAATGCGGTTGGTCATAGAATCTGTCCAGTACAGCTTTCTACCAACCCAGTCACAAGCAAGGCCATCAGGGGAGTCCACTCCAACTGACACAACCACTTTAGGATTCTTTGTGTCATTCAGGTAGACCATTTTGATAACTTCCAAAGAGACATCTGACCAATAGATAGCAGCATCGTCATAGATGAAATCAACAGCAGCTGAGTCTTCCATGCCAGATATGATAACACTGGCATTGGACCTTGAACTTTTCACATCAATTATTTGGATGTTTCTGTGGTTGGCGAACAGAAGAAAGGGGTCAGCTGGAAAAAAAAAAAGAAACAATTTAAATAAAAAAAAAATAAAAATATTGATAAAAAGGAAAACAGTCAATATATGAATTCACATCTATTTTCATTACTCAATCTTTTAATAAAATGTACAGCTTTTACATATTAAGTATTGGGATGCATGGTCAAGAGGTTAAGTACGCTTGAATGCTTAGCTTGGCTATTTATGAAGGGGGCTCAAGGTTCGACACCTGACTCAAGCAGAGTTGTGTTTACTAAAGGCCTAAAGGCAGCACGGAAAAACTTTCTCCCAGATATTTAATTTAATTTTTTTATTTTATTGACAAGATTTAGTGGGCATTAATCATAACAATAGCAAATTGTATTTCCCTTTAAACCAATCATGACCCCAGGATTGCCAGAGAATCACTAATAGCTAACGAGTAATGATGCCCAAAGTATGGTCCATGAGCCATTTCATGCATGTGCGATGATACTATTTGGTTGCATTGAACTTCAGAAATTTTATTGTGGCAATGTGGGCCATGACCAGTGAGCTTCCTTTGTCACTATAATACAAGAACAATTAATGCAAACTTAAACTTATAAGAGCATATTTTTAAACACAATGTTAATGACAAATGTTGAAAATCTGAAAATAAAGGTGAAGTGATTGATAATTTAATGGCAGGTTGTCAGTAAAATATGGCAATCTCAAGTTTTCAAAATCAAGCTGTGAAACCAATTCATCAACAACTTATCTCAGCATATTGACAAAAGTAAACTGCCTAACTTTAAATACTTTTCCAAGGAGGAACTTGACCAACTACATTCTTTATTGAGACTAAATAGATTTTCACTAATTAGACCTCTTATTATTGACCATAAAGAGAAATCCACACTAATTATTGACACTGCATTTCAACATCCATTATTCAATAATATCAAAATGAAAAAAAAGGACAAAATATTATTACAAATGCAAATAAAAAAGCGAATAATTGAAATAGCAATATACATATACGCTATTGTGATCATTGCAAAATGGTTAATGATAACAGTTCTTACAAATAACATTGGAGCCCTGAATAAGAAAAGATTCTTTCCACCAATCAGAGCTATAACAGACCTGTCACATCATAAGAAAATTTATCAGAGGACATATTTTTTCCCCTAAATGACTCTCAATCCTGATATTATCAAAGAATGCCTATTAGCATGTAATTGACAAAAATAAGAAGAAGAACATGTGTATGTATTACAGAAAAATTTGAAGGCTTTGCTAAACACACTAGAGCAGTGGTGTGACTTAGACAGGCACTGACAAATCAAAAGTGATGATTGAATTACAGAAGAGTAAGCAAACAAAGCTTAATGCAGGCACATCAAATTAGTCATTTATCACAGGAACTGCTTAAAAACAATTTTTTAGCATTAAATTTATTAACAGAGATGTGTGGATTAAAAAAAAACAATTATACTATTTTTTTTAGCATAAAATGTGAAAAAAACAACAAAGAAATGATTATTGGCTTTCATAAGGAAAAAAGGGAAAAAATAGCTTTCATAAAATAGAGAGAATATTAATTAACAAACTTTTTAGTATCATGTAATTAAATTGCAAATAAAAACTATATCATAAACGTACAATAAAGATTAAGACAGCTAAAGCAAATGTCCTCTTTTAGTGTTCATAGAAAAACTTGATCAATGTTTTGTCATGCTCATATCTGCAGTTTTTAAGATAAGATAATTTTATTGGTCCAAACAAATGGAAATTTAGTTTGACTTTGATAGTCCAACTTGGCATTACTACTATAACTATAACAATATATATGTATGCAAAAACAAACAACATTCACATCAGTAATATAGGTACACACACAGCCAGTGCTTTATGAATTAGGCTTCTACTGTATTTCTCAGTGACAACAAGTGACCTTACAACACCCTAACTGAAAGTTGGATAAAGGAGTTTTAAAATCTTTCTGTTCCAGCCTTAATGGAGAAGAACCGGCCACTTCATCCAGATCTGGTATATCTGTTGTTAAATGGGTGCAAATAGTCTTTAAGAATTTTGTGTTTTTTGGAAAGGCATCTTTCATGAAAAAGTTCTTCAACAGATGCCATGTTCAAGTGATATATGATGCTTTTTTATTTAGTCTATTTAGTCAATGTCTTGTGCCAGTGAAGTATTACCATACCAGCAGGTGATGGCAAAGGTTCAACATCTCTGCCTGGTTAGACAATCTGAATATTAAAAATACAAATAAACTAACCCTAAACCCTAAATGCTGCTAGTAAGATCACTTGACAACAAACATGCCATGACTTGGACACTTCTTCAAGAAATGTTAAGAACACTAAATAGATTTTAAACACACACATACAAAACCTTTGGGACATGACTTTATCACAAAGATGCAAGTCACAAAAACAAACAAAAATATTCTTTGTTTTCATGGCAATAAAATGAAATCTTTCTATTTGATGTAAATTTCACATGCAATATTTGATTGAAACTGTTACATGATTGTATTTTTCATTAGCATCTTAGTAATATTTTACCTGTATTACACTACTGTTAAAGAATGTCTTTTGGGATTAATAAAAATTATTAATAAATTGTACAAATTGTTTTAAAACTATTTTTTCTTGATAATGAAAAAATGTCAAATTTTAAATTGAAATTTGTTAATGCTATGCTATAAGTCAACTAAGTCTCTTAATATTTTTTTTTTAGTTTTCTTGAACATGAATATTGTGCTAATATGAAACTCATCAAGGGATAGGTAGGCTATAACAGAATGTTACTACACTTAGTGATGCTTTTGCCTTTTGTAACTCTTTGTCAGGTTTGGTAGGTGTATAATCACTGGAATCCTAATGCAATAGTTAATTGCCAGGGCTCCTGAACAAGAAAACTCACTCTGTATTATATATAAGATAAGAATTTTGGATTAAGTAAGTGACCAATGGTTTAAAAGAAAAAAGAAGTGGCTGCATTACTAACTCAGACATGTTCACAAAGGATAAGCAATGATGGTGCAAAATGTGCTATTCAAGTGTATTTACTACATGCATGTACATTTGAATGGGTTCACATATCAATACGTAGTTTATATTATATAGATATTCAACTAATTTTGTTCACAAACTATGATTCTCCATAAAAATAGGACCGCCAACCCCCCACTCAGAGGGCTAGAGTGGGAAGGGCAGTACATGCAATCGCCCTCCCCACAACCCCACCGAATCGACCAAGATACCAGAACGGGAGCGACATAATATAAAATTTATATATTAATTCAACTAATTTTGTTCACAAACTATGATATCTCCATAAAAGTAGGACCGCCCCCCCCCCCCAATCAAAGGGTTTAGGTGGGAAGGGCAGTAGAGTTATTGGCCCCCCCCCCCCCAAATGGCAAACAGGGAATGACATAATATAAAGATCGGTTAAAATATCAATAACAAGTTTTAATCATATAGATATTTAATTGATTCTGTTAGCAAGCTGTGATTTCTACAAATAAATTGGACCGCCCCCCCCACTCGAAAGTGTATGGGGGGGGGGGGCAGGATTGATACCATTGCCCCCTCCCGACCCCACCAAATCGGTCAACATACTGAAGGTGGGGGGGGGCGAGTGTGTGTGTGTGTGTGGGTCGATCGCCCCTTCCGCCCCCCCCCCCTGATCCGCCAGTGATGTATATAAATAATATGAACTCATTCCACACCATGAGATCTGTTTGCTATCTGCTGGAGAAATGAAATGACTGGATCCCAAACATGACTGAACCAGTGTATTTCTGAACTGTGTACACCACGATGGATAGCAAGGCTGGGTGCACAATGGTCCCAAGAATGAACCCCTAAAAGTATGCAAAGAATAGGGGTCCTTATATATACTAGTTTATATTGACAGTGATGATGATTAAACTAAATAAAAGGTCTGGCTGTAAATTTACCAAACTCATCCAAAATGAGATAAAATGAGGTATAAAATTAATATACAGAAATCAATCAAGTTCAACCATTGTTGTAGAATTCATGGTAGTGGATGACAACTACAGAAATACTTTTGATATAAGGTAACTATGACTAATATGACTTAGTATCTTATAAATATATAATTCTCTTCATGGCTCAGGAGTCTGGACAAGAAGTAAACGAAAGATCACTCTTTTATTTCTGCAAGTTGGACTAGAGTTACCTTCGAAAAAAAAATGAGGGGGGGGGGGGGGGAGAGAACAAGTAAGTATTCACCCGTCACAAAATAGCAGAGCCGGATTAAGCGTTGTGACCAAGAAGTCATGAAAAGATCACTCTTTTTTATTTCTACCCCACATAGTTTTAGCGTGAAAAAAAGAGGGGGTGGGGAGGAGAACAACTAATCTACTCGGTATTCACCCGTCACTAAATAGCAGGGCTGGACTCAACCGTTGTGCCTTGCGTGTAGCGAAGTCATACAGTATATCATAAAAATTATATTTCCTACATAGATCACGCTCAATAGCAGGAATTACCAAATGTTTCAATCTATCTATGAGAATTGTTGACCTCAAATTCTACATTAGTTTGAGGCGGGAGAAGCTTCTTTCACCATATTACGGGATAATGTTTTATTTTATCACGCGTATGATTGTCATTTTCCATATTGAATGACACCCCAAAATGACAATTTTTATCTATATATTTCAGGAGATTTGTATGAGTTTTCTAAAGATTTTAATAATTTCCAGAGATTTCCAGGATTTTTTTGTGTGTATACCCTGCAAAATAGCGGCGTATACTATGCCACCGGTTGACTACTTTGATATAAGTTAACTAGCACCAATGCGACTTTCTCCAGATTTTTTGGTGCTAAATTGCTAAATAGTTGGGGACCAATTATATGACCACAGCACAGATTTTATTACTAGCATGGAAATGTTAATTTTATCATAGGAAATTATTCCTGAGTGAAAACTACCATGCTCAGTGAGAAGTGGGTTGAATAGGAAATTGGCGGTTAATAGGTACAATGATTAGTGAGTAAAGAAATTGTAGGTCAGTGGGCTCAATGATTAGTGAGTAGATTATTGAATGACTGAAGAACTTTGGTGAGAGTAAATGGTAAACACTTATTAAAGAGTTGAGTCTTCATATGTTGTTAAGAAACTAGCAGAAGTATAAACTCAGAACACACACACTATAATTACTTTCCATTTGATATCTTTCAGCTTATGAACAAAAATAAAAACCTAGACTACTTACTATCCCTGTTCCCCCCCCCCCCCCTAAACTTTACATACAAACATTCTCTCGTCTAGTCCACCACAGAACAAATGATTCCCTTCACAGACACACACATACACCATTCAGTTCGTTCTCTGACACCTCAATGGGGACCACCTATCACCCCCTCCCCTCCTCCACAAGTCCCCATGTCCACCACAGACCAGCACAAGTGAAACCCAGCAAAATTGTACAAAGCCGGTTGCTTTTTATTTTTAAACCTCTCCTCCCCACCCCTCCCGCCAACAAAGTCTTGACACTTTCAGTGCAACCTCCCAAGTCTTTCTTCCAGTATAAAAAAAAACACAGCCATCTCCCTCCCCCCCCCCTTCCTTTGCCCATTTGTTTTTACTTCTTGCGCAGTTCTTTACTTAACGGAGGACTCCCTTCCCTAGCTCACCATTCAGCAGCATTCAGTTGGTTTTACCTGCCACACAGCACTTGTTAAAGGGGGGGGAGGGGGAGAGAGCTGGCTAGAGGCCAGGTGTGATAGCAGTTCTTTCAACGGTTCTAACACAGTTCAAAAACTCTACAGGGATTGGAAAAGTTGCCTGCCAACTTTATTTGACTAACTAGATCTATAGATCTACTAGCTCTTGCTTTTTTTTAAACACACATCCGGAAATTTTCTTTCAGCACTTTTTTTTTTTTTACTTTACATTGATTTCATTAGAAAGGGGAGAGGAGAAAGAGACAAGAGAGAGAGAATGAGGAGAGTGAGGAAAGGAGAGATAGGAAACAGGAGAAAGTGCGGAGAGAGAAATGGAGCAAGAGGACAGAGAGAGAGAGAGAGATATTTGACATCATCCATGTGTAGAACTTTACAACGTCGCTACAATGTTTTACTTTGTTCCCTTCAATGCTATTAATAACCTTCTCTTCCTGAAATAAAATCGTTGGTCTCTGATCGAGCATTGCGACCCCTTAGATTTCAACAGGCCAGTCAAACTGTTGGTCATCTTCTGATTAAACGCTACAGCTATATGTCTACGACTGGAGTTGTGCTCAAAGAATGAAAAACATTGATAGATTTCTACACCAACAAAAACTTCGGGAAGCACCTGTATCAATGTCATCCTAAAAGCAACACCGCCAAACAGATCACGCCCCATCCTTTTTTTTTTCCTAGAAAGAGCGCATTTTTTTTGTCCACATTGCCATAAGTAATGTTCCATGTTTAAACAAAAATTGTAAGAAACAGATGCAGTTGAAATATTCCTAAATAGATCTCCTAATCGCTTCAAAGCTAGGTGGGGGAAGCAACGAGAACCCTCGTGCCACTAACGTACACAATGTTGAACGCGCTACACTAACATAGGATTTACTGACATGGACAAACTTAACCTCAGGCTCAGGGATTCTCACATTCACGAGTATCAAGTATAGGGTGTATTCTTTAGCACAGTGTTTCTCAAACTTTTTTGTCTGCCGGCACAGTAAAAAAAAAATACACAAATTTAGCGGCACACCACGAAGAGCAACAGTTGTTTTATAATAAAAAGAAAAAAAGATTTTACCTATTTTTAAGTATTACATTTAATGTGAAGGATGTGCCTGTTTTTGAGAGCAAATGCGATCTAATCGAGGCTCCAAAGTCGACAAACTCACATTTCATCGTCTATTGTAAGAAGTCTCTCTCTTTTCTTAGACTTGATTTCAGTCAGTAAGTTTCTTAGATTGTTTATTTTGTTGAGCCCTGATGTTTTCGATGTATTCCTTTGTTTGCGCTTTTACAGCTGGATGTTTTGTTTCCAAGTGTCTCTTCAATTTGCTTGGAACAAGCGCCTCATTCGACAGAGTTGCATTGCAGATCAGACAGAATGGCAATGGAACATCTTCAGGTCCAGAAGATATGAAACCATATCCGATGTAATCTACTTTGTACCTTCGTTTTGGTTCCTTGCTTTTCATTTAACACTTTCGCAGTTTCATTCTTGCTAACGTATTTCTCCATGGATAACAATGAATAACGCTTATTGATAATGTGTTATTATTAGCATACAACTAAACAATTCACATGAAACACATCGCTATTATTATTGTTACCAATTCAAGAACTGCTGTGCGTCTGCTAAGGCGCCTACATTTGAGTCATTATAATAATATATATATATATTGGACTATTCCATAACCTGAAGAGCTAACACCCCTTTCCGTCACTATGGAGCGCTCCACTACTATTACTGGTCGTTGTAAGTGGGGATGTCATCGCAACGTAAAATAAACATTTAATAGTAGACAGAACTGTGTAACACTACACGTGTGGCGTTCTGAAAACTCCCGCGGCACATCCGCAAATCTTCGGCGGCACACAGTTTGAGAGACACTGCACTTTAGCAGTATCATTTATAACGTACTTTTCTTCTTCTACCCCCCCCCCCCCACGCCCGATTTCGTTGTCCGTGCTCCTTTTGTTCTAGCTCTATTGTAATAATTTATTTTTTTTAATTCATGAAAATGTTTTTAGATGTTTTTATGACAAAATTTTTTGTCATACTTTCTTAATACGATGATACGCATTCATAGCGGGAATTTGAAATAAATATTTTGATATTTGTTCGTTTGCATCCTAGGGCAAATGACGTGAACCCACAGAACAACAAAACAAATCAAAATCGTTAAACGGCATAACAGAACATTTCAAATGAAACTGAGCAAATCCACGGAGTATCTGACAAGAATACGTATCAGACATACTTTCCTTTTGTAGAGCTAGGGGTGATACTCTTTGTTTTCAACGCACCACTGGCATTCTGTTGCATTTAGTCCTAGATTGTCCCACGAAGACCTAATTTGTGGAATAAACAAAAAATTCATGCCTGTCTTTCTTCCATTTGTATCTCTGTATTTTAGAACGTCACAAATCTCTCCCTCTCTGTCCCTCCTTTCGTTCTTAATCTCCTAGTTCCTCTTTCTATGTGTAATCTTTTTCCAATCTACTTTGACAGGTATAACCAACATACAAGGAGAAACCGAAAGTCTTTAAAGAGTTAGTACATTTCAACTAATTAGACTAATGACATTGTTATGGCTTGTGGTAGTAGAAGTGAAAGAAGGTGTAGATAATGATGTGAATGAATGTCAAGTTAATAATGTGAATGAAGGTCTAGATAATGATGTGAATGAAGGTCTAGATAATGATGTGAATGAAGGTCTGGTTACTGATGGGAATGAATGTCTAGTTAATGATGTGATTGGAGGTCTAGTTAATGATGTGATTGAAGGTCTAGATAATGATGTGAATGAAGGTCTAGTTAATGATGGGGATGAAGGTCTAGTTAATGATGTGAATGAAGGTCTAGTTAATGATGTGAATGAAGGTCTAGTTAATGATGTGAATGAAGGTCTAGATAATGATGTGAATGAAGGTCTAGTTAATGATGTGAATGAAGGTCTAGTTAATGATGTGAATGAAGGTCTAGATAATGATGTGAATGAAGGTCCAGTTAATGATGTGAATGAAGGTCTAGTTAATGATGTGAATGAAGGTCTAGTTAATGATGTGAATGAAGGTCCAGTTAATGATGTGAATGAATGTGTAGTTAATGGTGTGAATGAAGGTCTAGTTAATGATGTGAATGAAGGTCTAGTTAATGATGTGAATGAAGGTCCAGTTAATGATGTGAATGAATGTGTAGTTAATGGTGTGAATGAGGGTCTAGTTAATGATGTTAATGAAGGTCCAGTTAATGATGTGAATGAAGGTCTAGTTAATGATGTGAATGAAGGTCCAGTTAATGATGTGAATGAATGTGTAGTTAATGGTGTGAATGAAGGTCTAGTTAATGATGTGAATGAAGGTCTAGTTAATGATGTGAATGAAGGTCCAGTTAATGATGTGAATGAATGTGTAGTTAATGGTGTGAATGAAGGTCTAGTTAATGATGTGAATGAAGGTCCAGTTAATGATGTGAATGAATGTGTAGTTAATGATGTGAATGAATGTCTAGTTAAGCATGTGAATGAATGTCTAGTGAATGATGTAAATCAGTGTCTAGTGTTCCGCGAGGCCTAAATAGGTGTCCCATGAACTACTGAAATAATTCACTAGTAGGCCACCACATGAACTACTGAAATAATTCACTAGTAGGCCACCACATGAACTACTGAAATAATTCACTAGTAGGCCACCACATGAACTACTGAAATAATTCACTAGTAGGCCACCACATGAACTACTGAAATAATTCACTAGTAGGCCACCACATGAACTACTGAAATAATTCACTAGTAGGCCACCACATGAACTACTGAAATAATTCACTAGTAGGCCACCACATGAACTACTGAAATAATTCACTAGTAGGCCACCACATGAACTACTGAAATAATTCACTAGTAGGCCACCACATGAACTACTGAAATAATTCACTAGTAGGCCACCACATGAACTACTGAAATAATTCACTAGTAGGCCACCACATGAATTCACTTCTCTAAAAAAAAAAAAAAAAAAAAGCAAAGTGTTCTTTTAAGGAAAAGTTTTGGAAAACACTGATGTAAATGAATGTCAAATGAATGATCTGATCGAAAGTCTAGTTAATATTGTCAATGAATGTCTAGTTAAATGATGTCAATGAATGTCTAGTTAATAATGAAAATGAATATCTAGATTATGATGTGAATGAAGGTCTAGGGCAGAGACGGTGATGCGTGTCTCAATGCCACCTACCACTCTAAGCATCATAACAGACAGGTACACAATATGAATATTTTGACAGCGAAGCTGTAGATATCACTACAAACGAATAAAGCAAAAAAAATAAAATAAAATAACCCACTGTAATTTTTGAATATTTTTAAAGACATTCAGCTTAAAATGTGTCAAAGTGACAGCACTCCCAGCTAAGCCAAAAAAAAAAAAAAAAAATTCCCATGTAGTTCTAATTTCTGAAGCTCTGGCAACATAAACAAACGGTAACGTAAACAGAGGGTAAACTGTTCGGGGAAACCCGAGGAGCAGTCACTGAATAAGACACAAGAACCCCAACGAGAAAGATGTTACATCGAAAATGTAAAGATAACACACACCAGTGACACTAAATGGTCTTCTAGGCTGAGACGTGAACACACTGAAAGGTAGCAATTAATGGCAGCTCAAATAGGACGAGGACGTCCTTTTTCTATTGTAAATGCATTGAAACAAGCAAAATAAAAAAAATACTTCTAAAAACATCTAAGATTAAATAAGAGGAAGAACTCCACATTTACAGCCATACATCTAAATAATGTAATATTTATTTCCATTTTTCGATATTAAACACAATTAATGAATTACCACTATTTAATTGACTAATTGTTTTGAAAAATCTGATTCATGTTTTGTTAGAAACAAGGAATGATTGTGCAAAGTGTTAACTTGATCTGGGAATAACGTGTTTAAAATGTGTACCAGTCAGACAGAGTGAGTTGATAGAAGCTTGGTAGAAACGGGAAAAAACAATTACAACACGGTGGACAGATCGATACGGATTTTGTTTTTTAAATGGCAGTAAAAGTGTTTAGGATAAAACTAATAAAACTAAACTGAAAATTTTAATGTAATCCTTATCCTATGGTAAATGTAAGACTAAACCCTGAATAAATCTAACTATTCCATATTCCAATCCTATATAATAACTCTGCACAGAGAGGACACGACCTGACATCTCTGACATATGTTGTAGAGAAATCCACTTTCAAATATATAGTCCAGTCTATGGTGGAATAGCACTGATGACAGGAAGAGATGATGACATTGAAAGCAGAGTTCATTCCTACGTCTTATGTGTATGAAGTGCAGACCTACGGACAGGTCATTCCTACGTCTAAATGTGTATAAAGTGTAGACCTACGGACAGGTCATTCCTACGTCTTATGTGTATAAAGTGTAGACCTACGGACAGGTCATTCCTACGTCTTATGTGTATGAAGTGTAGACCTACGGACAGGTCATTCCTACGTCTTCTGTGTATGAAGTGTAGACCTACGGACAGGTCATTCCTACGTCTTATGTATATAAAGTGTAGGTCTACGGACAGTCCATTCCTACGTCTTCTGTGTAGGCCTACGGACAGTTCATTCATACGTTTCTGCGTATAATGTGTAGACCTACGGACAGTTCATGCCTACGTGTTCCGTTTATGGCGTGTAGGCCTACAGACAGTTCATTTCTAAGTTTTCTGTGTATGACGTGTAGGCCTACAGACAGTTCATTCCTACGAATCTCAGGTATAGGCCTATCCTTTGAATAAAAAAAACACAAGGGTTTCAGAAGACCAAAAGTTGCAGTTGAACCTATTTTAAACACGATACAGACGGACGGACAGACAGGTTGCGCAATACCTAAAGCAGCCTTTACTACGAGAGCCGAAGAAGACTATCTTCCCACATCTACGATAGAATCTTATATAATACAGACGTTACTACTATGCATCTAGTCAGGCATATTAACCAATGGCCTAAATTCTGCCAAGTCACTGGTTTTCCTAGGGGAAAGAAGCAACTATGACCAGTCTAACCAAGCCATTAATTAAGTTGAAGGCATCAGTTATTGCGTCAATGTGTTCACTCGTCAACAAACTAAACAAGCAATAAGTACAACTAATTTGTATACGACTCATTAGATCTATTCTGCATTTTTTATAGGTCATGACTTAATTCTTTGATTGAAAATAAAAGCGAAACAGTTCTCTGTTTAATAATACTGTATGCTAGATGGAATTTTGCAACACTCCAGTGTAGGGTCTTCTGCATCCCATGCACGCTTCGTAACGATCGCTGACAAAACATTTTCTCTTGACACGTTTGACAACAGTCTGGTATTATGTACGTGTCCAGGCCACACAATCCCACGGAAACGGGAGAACTTCCCTTCCAACACAAAGCACAGTCGCCTTTTATGTTTCTGGTACAAGTCACAATAGCCACATCAAACAGGTGGGAAGAGGATGGGTGGGGGGGGGGGGCAGGGGAGGAGAGGGGCGACAGCAACGATAGGAAGACACCGGTTTTTGACGAAATGAGACAAAGAGACGGTCTCTGCATAGTGTGAATGGACAAAGGTCAGGAGCATGACACAGAACGGTTAGGACCAACAAGTAGCCAACTGGTGAGCCAAAGGGAATACTAAAGAAATCGTTATGCGACTCAGTTAAACACACACAAAAAAATAGCAATGACCAGACATATTGATACGACTCATTCTAACAACAAAGTACTAAGCCTATTGGGAGTACAACAGAATTTTTTAGCAAAATATTACTACTACATTATTTCAGCCTCAGAAAATGAACAGCATAATGTTATGCCGAATGCTCATGTCTAGAGCTTAGCGTACCGTATTGTATGGCATGACACTGAACTGTCTATTTTTATTGATTCCAAAGTACATCTCGATGATTTTATTTGCAAAGTTTTGGTTCAAACAACTTTTAACAACCTTAATCAACAGCCTTTTGTCTGCCTTGGTCAAGGAAAGAAAAGTATTCAACAAGATCACAATGCCTTGGTGGTGTTAGAAGATGTATTTCAGCACAGATTAATGTGAAATGCATTCGTTCCTCTACCGAGCGAGAACATGTAGATGTGTTCTATTTTCTTAATTTCATTGTTCTACAGCTTGGTATCCCAGAGATGATCAAAACGTCTGTGAATAAACATGTAGATGTGTTCTATTTTCTTAATTTCATTGTTCTACAGCTTGGTATCCCAGAGATGATCAAAACGTCTGTGCATGAGCATGGGACAAAGGAAACATCCAAAGAAAAAAAAGGACAATTGAATAGAGAGAAGAATAAGAAAGTAATAAAAATGAAGCAAATAATATTGTGCACTCATAGAGTATGTTCGGAGGCCGAGAGGTAAAGCGCTTGACTTCTGAGCCGGGGGTCCCGGGTTCGAATCCCGATGAAGACTGGGATTTTTAATTTCGGGATCTTTGGGCGCCTCTGAGTCCACCCAGCTCTAATGGGGGAACAGTAAAGGCGGTTGGTCGTTGTACTGGCCACATGACACCCTCGTAAACCGTAGGCCACAGAATCAGATGACCTTTACATCATCTGCCCTTTAGACCACATGCATGCAAATCTAAAACTTGCCTTTCTCTGGTCTAGGTATTGTGTGTTAATCTGAAGATGATAGCAAGACAAGGACGGACACAAATGAAATGCACACATCAGAGACACAGATTCACAGAGGTTCTCACAACCAATAAGACATAGAAAAACAATTCTTTTGATACACCTTGTATTTCTAGAGTATTTGATAGTTGGTATTCATTTCGTTTCTCATAGTAAATGACAAGCAGCTAAAAGACTTTCTGAAATTCTCAGAGCATAGTTCTGAATAACTGAACATGTCTGTAGGGTCTTCTAGTGTTTTCTATTCAGTTTTTTAGGATAATAATAATGAAAAAAATAATAATTTAATCTATATAACGGTAATAGCAAACATAATGTAGGTTCAATAACAAAACAAAACAAAAAACACAAGAGTTAAAATGACAAACTAATGTAAACAAGTTTTGAACAGATAGGTTTTAATGATCTTCTTAGAGTGAAGCGTGTTGTTTGTCTGAGTGCAATGGGGGCCAAGTTCCAAGCCTCTGGTTCGTGCACTGAACAAGCCTGCAACTTTTGAAGGAGAAATGTGGCACAAGTAGAAGCATTGAGTCCATGGATATGGGGACAGACGTACACAATGATCCTATATTACCAAACCTATGTAACAGATGAACATCACGTATTTATTCTGAGCTTTCCATCTTTCCCTCTCCCTTTATCTTTCACTTGACGAGAGCTACAGACGTCCAGGACAGTTTCCAAATACACCGTTCAATCAAGAAACCGTTCTCTCAGAACGTCGTACGTGAAGAAACAACGCAAGGGAAGAGGGGAACCCATCACGGCTGACAAGAACATCAAAATACTCTTTTGTTTCGTCTTATTTCTGCCATTAAGTTAAGTGTGGACTTATGGAGCAGATAAACTGTCTAGCTAGTTGATGAAGCTTAATTATAATGTAAAAAAATGTTTTTTTTCAAACAAAGCTTATCTAAGGGGAAGAATCATAAAATCATTGAAAATCACTGCCCTTTATCTCAATAATGCAGGAATAAGCTCCCATTTTACTGTATAAAACCAAATTAATTAATTACCACTAACTGATTAATAAATTTATTAATTTTTGTTATTGATTCATGTATTGTCATCGACTGTGAATAATTATGCAAAATTGTAACTTAATCCGAGAATGGGAAGTGGGAGAAATAACGTGCAGAATATGTAAAAAGGAAAATAGCTCCACAGATAGTCACAGCTCTCAGGAAGTTGCATTTCTGTCACTTTTTCCATACCAAATTAAATTATGAACTATAATTAGTTAATGTTAGATTGATTCGTTTTTTTTTTATTGTTTTTTTATTAGGTAGGCGTACAGCAAATAATTGTGTAAAGTTTCCACTTGATCCGAGAATGGGTGTGGGAGAAATCACGTGTACAAAACTTGTATCAGACAGAGTGAGTTGATATAAGTTTTGTAAAAAAAAAATATATAAATTTTAATTGCTTTATTTTTAATTCGTGAAAATTGAAACAAATTAAATCGGTAAGTTCAGGGACGACCTTGGGCCACCGCAACCTATGCGGCCGCAGTGGGCCCCGCACTTTCATAGGCCCCGCGCTAATTCTAGGTGTAAATTATTAAATTAAACCTTTATAACTTACACAGGGTTCCCGCGGACTCCTGATTTTCCAGTAGTTTCTGGAAATTACAAAATATTGAGGAGTCATTCAATATGTAATATGCCAATCCAAGTCAATAAGTGAGTAAAGAACTGCAAGGTGAAACAATAGATTTGAGCAATGGATTCGTACAACAACTTGATGACTTGGCTAAGGAAACAGAGTTGATGGGTTTGTTCAGACTCTTGTGCAAAGGAATTGCATGGATGTTGCAATCTTTCCAGCCAAATGTCTAAGGAAAAGGCAGTATGATAAATCTGTGGAAAACTTCACATCTGGAAATGCTGAAGGTGACAACATGATAAATTGAATTGCAGTGCCCATAATTCTATTGAAGCAATTTATCCTGTAGTTTCGCATTGGGCCCCGCAATTATTAGGGCCGGCCCTGTGTAATTAATATTGTCTGGACTAGTCTTTATACACCAAGAACAACGAAAAAAATAATAATTAAATAGACCCCGGATAACAACGCTTTGTCTGCGTCAGATGCGACAAAATATGTAGGTCGTAAACTAGTCCGCGAAGACATTGCCATCACAGGTGTTAATGGCTAACTCGTGTTACTGTCTTGACAAAAGTTTTATAAACATCAATTAGAAAAAAACAGTCAGTTATTGATCTCTCCGGTACTTAAATATATTGGTGAAGGAACATATCGGTTAGAACGTGAAGATCATCTCAGCCTCTTCCAATACAATCCAACAGTACATCAAGCTTCTCTATTCATTCTTTATTGGCTCTATCAAGACTTTCCATTGAAGTTCTGAAAATACTTTATTCAGGCTTGTTTCTCGATCTACTTTTTGTGTGCAGACGTTACACATTCTGTGCCTAATACAGACTCTCTTTTCACAACATAGGCCTCATACTAGGCTTAATACTCTTATGTTTTCACAACATAGGCCTCATACTCTGACTCTTTTCACAAACATGTAATCCTTGGGGTTAAAGTGCACAACATATAAAAACGCAGAACTAATGATTCCTACTGCATATGAAAGCTTAATATTCGATAACCAATGCATGTATATTCCCCATACATAGTAGATATTTGATATCATATAATCATATTTACAAAGCAAAGACAAAACGAAATAGTCCTAAGTCCGACACTTGGTTAAAATTAGAATGCAGCCTGATATTTATTTATTAGAAGTTTTTTTTTTTTAATTCACAAGGTGAAAAAACCTGGTTCTCTTAAGTAAACTCAGGAGTGCATATCTTTAGACTGTGTGGTGTGACCTTTACAAGGTAGGCTGTGGCAACAGTTGTTACTTAGGATCACAAAGGTCAAATAGTGCCATTAGTGTACACATTCTTTAGGTGTAGGCTTCCACTGAGGAAACGAAACAAACAAAAAACTGACACTTAAAAAAAAAAAAGAGCCGTCGTCAAAGAAAACAAAAACGTTTCATAGAGAAGAACACGACAGCTTACGTAATAATAGAATGTGTGGCAGGTTTCCATTTGTACTGACCTCTGACTAGTAGAGGAAAAAAATAACCTTAACCCTTTCAGACCTTGCGATCTATGAGGGCAGATGATGCAAAGAAATTAAGCTTCTATGTAAGACGCAGTGTCCTGCGGCTAGCACAACGATAACTGCTCCTTGCTTCTCCAATGTCAAAGTACACATTGAAATCTGGCTGCATGCTGGGGGGGGGGGGGGCAGTAAATAGTCCGATGTTCAAAATATTGGCCTCACAGTGATTTGAGCTATAAATCCTTCGGTTCGGAAGCCCTCATCCACCACGCCCTCTGACTTGCAACAAGAATTTTATTGTTTGGTCAATTCAGAATCGTATCGATGCAATATTCGTTCTTATCTATGAAGAACCTTTCCCCAATCCTTTCCTTACTATCTATCTGATCGAGGTCTCAAAAGGAATCCATGATGTTCCTGGTTGTCCCTTTATATACATTACACATCACTGTACAATTGTGTGAACATTAACAGGCAATATGATGATAAGATCTGTAATCTTCAAGCTCATGTGGTAGGTGCATCTTTTTGTACGGGAAAGTCTTTAGAGACTTTGCCTTGATTCTTTATGAACATCTACAAAGCTAGGCGCTCAGTTTACCAAAATAACGCGATAGAGAATAACGCGTTTCTATAACTCTGTATAATTTTTCTATGTTATCAAAGGCAGAAAATGCAAATGGTAAGCAATAAAAGGATCGCGAGGCGGTGAGACGTTGAATATATTAAGTCGGGGTATCTGCAGCCAAAGGGGTTTGCTTAGATATGTCTGATGAAGACACAAGAATACGTCCCTTTGTTGTCACGCCACAGTGAATGTTGTTTGGATCTGGTTGCGCTTGTCTGGTGCTGCATAACAAATGTGACTCTTTATATATTTGGCATCTATTGCTGTACACAATATGATACATTGAATTCTATATAGTGTAAGAAGCATTGACTAATGTCTTCAGTGGGCCTAGAGAGTTGTTAGACCACGAGTGATTTGATGACTTGTAATGCAAGCAGGTAGAGGTGTTATTTAAACATTTCATATTGTCAGTGACGCCGGTTTAGACACTTGTGCCCAATCTTTTTTTAATACTGGGGGGGGGGGGGGCATTTTAATGTACGACATACATCACTTCGTTTAGTCCAATAGAACAGAGCCACTAGGACTTCATCAAACATCGTAGGCCGTTAGACTGGACAGCACCGCGTCAAGGGTCGGATGTGTCCCTTGGACCATAATTGTATTTCCTTGGTTAATACCACACTCCAAAATGAGCCCAACGGTAACAAAACAGTATCGAAACAGAGACAAAATATTAAGGCACCTTTGTGTTCTATTGGACCAATCTTTGAAATTTGATAGAACACGTGTGACCTACTTATGGACAATACTATATAGTATGTTTCTTTGTATATTTTGTTTTTAGATAAACTTGACTAGATAAACAGTATCTGAGAAGTTGTATAGATCTCAACGAGACAATGCACAATCAGGTATCCGAGATGATGGAACTAGACTAGATGGGGGGGGGGGGGGGGGAGAGAGAGAGAAGAAACTACTTATCTTAAAAATAAGTGGTTAGAATCTCAAGGTTAATAAGTTTCATTTTAATTTTAAATAAAGCAAAAATGCTCTAGCTTTACAAAAAATGGCAACAACTGTTTTATAGGCCTGTCTATCCGACATTATTAATCAACATTTTTTTTTGTCAAGATAGTTACGTCTGACGTGGTACACAAGTAGACCTATCTGTAATATAAAGCTAGTCGTGAATTTGTCGTGAGTTTTACATTTGAAGAATTATTTACGATCAAGGGGCAATTTTAAAGACAGCACACGGCCATCTACAAGCTAGAAACCACAGCTGAGAGGTCCATCCCACTACAACTTAGTCTGAAGCACCAACCCTCTCTACTGCTAAACAGGCAGCGGCCTCACAGCTGAGAGTGCCAGTCCTTCGACCGCCAGAAGACGACTCACGGGCTAGCAGCTAACAATATAAGTAGCCAGACATAGGAACACTCTTCTCTTCCAATCACTCACCAATTAGCAATCCATGATGAGCAGTTATGTTAGATATTAGCACCTTCATTTCATTTCTTGATTATAATTTTATTTGATCATTTATCTTATGTAAACTTTCATTTATTAAATAATTTTTATCTATAAACTTATAATATTGGTCTGTTCTTACTGTTAGTTGCGGTGTGCCTGTACAAAATCTTATATGTGAGCGTGATAAATTAATAAAATTTCCCCTAGACTTAAATAAACAAGCGACAAATTAACTAATTAAACATCGCGTCACAAAGACAGTGGTATAGTGGTGGCTTCATCACAATTAACAACTGGTTGTAAGTAACTCATCAGACATACACAAACTATTAATAGTATTACTGTATTGGAAAGAACTGCACAATTTTGACGATTCTAATGGGGTTTGTTGCTGAACATCAAAATTATATATGTGTCAGACGCGAATAGCCCAATTTTCAGTAAAAGAAATTACAAAAAGTCATTTCTCTATAGAAGAAGTTACGAAGGCTATATAAAATACAACCACAGACCTATATATACTACAATAAATATAGGTTTTTGATTGCTAGTTACGATTTATTTAGGTAGGTGCTGTTTTACTATTACATACCAAGTATTAGAGTTTAGAAAAACCCAGGTTTGTTTCTTGAGCAACGCTATTAGCTAACACCTCATATCATCTATCCATTAGTATATTTAGATCTATAATTCTAGTCTAGATCTATATATAAAAATCGAATAGATCTAGTAATAGTATAGATTCTATCTTGAGACTAGATTGCCGAGTCTAGCCTATGCTATGCCTATAGTCAGTTTTTATAAGAAAAAAGTCTAGATATTAATAAAGACTAAAGTTTTTTAATTATTAGATTATTAGAATTTTTAATTAGATATAAAGATAGACATAAGACTTAGATCTAATAATACTGTAATACGTTTACTATACTCTATACTTAATCTACTAAACTAGAGATCTATAGATCTATCTATAATATAGTCAATCTAGATCTATACAATATTCATTATAATACTTCTACTTATAATGACTTATTTAAAAAGTTAGTACTTAGACTTAGATCGATTTTAGTTTATTAATAGATTTACTTTTCAATGCCTAGACCTAAGAATAAAATTGCGAATGATGTCTATAATGACTGATTATTTTTTTATAATAATAGGCCTATTTTTTAAGTAGCCTACAAAGTTTTATGGAAGAGGCAATATATTAGTTGTTTGAAGATTGTAACTTCTTAAATTCAGGCTAAAAATATCGAAGCCTACATTTTTACTCTCACTTCTAAATAGTCAGAAGAGATGGACTGACTCATAGTGTAGCTTGTGTACATCTGCAAAAACACAAACTCTGTTAGACTTTCAAAACTATTAAAAGAAAAACTTAGTGATTATTTTTACTTTATAATTCTATTATTATTCCTTTTTAGAATTAGGATATAAACAAAAATTTGTTATATGACTATATCTAATAGAAAAAAAAATTAAACTTACATCTATTTATGTGGTTATTTATAGTTACCTAGTAATATAAAATATATTGAACTAACACGTACATTCATCATAATGCAGCCATGCGATTTTTCGTTTATAAACATAGCATTATTTAGGACCAATATTTTACAAAGGCTGCTTGGAGAAATCAGGTATACCCATTAGGAGAAAAACGACCCCTTTACTCAAGAAAAATTTAAGAAACTAGAACAGACACAAAATAAACAGTGACATTCATAACAAAATAATATTCACATTGATTAGAGTAACACCCTTTTAAGTAATCATTTAAAGTTTAAAATCATTACAATTTTTTTCAACAATTACTTTGTGTATTAAATTGTGTATCGGAAAATGCCGGGTACATGAAATAAGCTAGTCCTAAAAAAAACAACACAGATCTTGGGTAAAATACTCATAAAATAAATAAATAAAAAAGCGACTTTAGCCCAATATCAAAGAAACGAAACGGACTAGTCCAACAAACCCCATTAAAAACATTTCATACATAAATAAATAGTGCGTCCGATGATTACTATACTATAATATACTGTTTATAAGCAAAATACACGTATAACATGCCTCATGTTTTATTTCAACTACAATAAACTTAAAAATCATATCCGACGTTTAATTATTATATTCATCAAAGCATAAAGCAATTTAAAACTTTAAATGACCACGCACAAAATGTGTTGCTGATATGTGTGAGCAAAGGACAATGTGCGATTGTGAGCCCAATCTAGCTAGCTGTGCAATCTGTTATTAATTAACATGCAGCCCTACAGGCATCATGGTGCTATTTTGTTTACAAAGGTGCTATTTTGTTGACCTGTGTGAAGTGTGTACACACACAACGGTATCAAGCCACGCATTGTACGAGACACGCATATGTTCACATCCAGTAGCGCAAGAATCAAGATTGCTCGGGTGAAATGACGGAGGGGGGCGGCCAGAGATCTGCTGTTGTTTGGCTTAAGTGGGGCAGGTAATTAAAATGTCAACTATCACTAGGTTAGATGAAGAAGGAGGGGAGGGGAGAGTTCCCCCGCCTTTTTTTTGTGTTCATAGATAAGGGAGATAACATTGAGGGCAGGGAGTTAACCAAGGTCAAGACTTTGTTTTTTTAACATATAAAAACTGGTGGTAACAAATCTAATCAGTTATTTTAAATGTTCTTCTTTTCTGAAACATTTTTTTTAAATTTCAACCCAAAACAGCCTTTAACCGCCTTTTTGTTTTCAACTTTAAATCAACATGAACTGAGACATCTTTCGTTTCTTCTTGTTCCAGTCAGTGAGATGGCGAATGGCGTGTGACAGTAGTAATCAGTGACACCTGACTTGTGCAAATACTGGCAGGCCTTTACTGTTGGGTGGGTTTGATTAGACTACCTGGCAAGTTTATTACCTCTGATACAAGTACACAAACAAGACAATGAAACCTGGCCGCTTGCCTGTCTAGTTGTCAGCAGTCTACAACAATGCGTGTAACTGCAGCGCTTCCATAAACACAAGTATGAAGCTGTACTGCAATAACAATTTATATTACTGTGTTGTGTATGTTGAAATAACGTCATACACAATGGGATAGAATCATTTCTATTCGGTGTTGCTATCAGTGACGGAAGCTGGACAGAATCCGAAGCAGATCAGCTCAAAGAAGGGGCAGAGGGATATCTAGAGTTCTAGATTCTATTTGGAAAGTAAAAACTTTGTCCATGCTCCCGCTTTCTTCCTCATTTTTATAGAATGTTTTAAAACGTCCATCTTAAGTGCTAGCCATCAAGTTATAATAATAAAAAAAAATATTTTAAAAGTCTTTGAAGAGCCTGTACATTGAAACTTGACCATTGGCTACTATACTATTCTTATTACTGTGACATCTGACTATTGACTACCATACTACTCTTGTTACTTCTGACCATTGACTACCATACTACTCTCCATCACTGTGACACATGACCATTGGCTACCATACTACTCTTTATCACTGTGACACTTGACCATTGGCTACCATAATGCTCTTATCACTGTGATACCTGACCATTGGCTATGTTCCCACTTTCTTTCCCATTTTATAGAATATATAAAAACGTCCATCTTAAGTGCTAGCCATCAAGTTATCATAATATATTTTTTTTTTTTAAAAGTCTTTGCAGAGCCTGTACATTGAAACTTGACCATTGGCTACTATACTACTCTTATTACTGTGACATCTGACCATGGACTACCATACCACTCTTATTACTGTGACATCTGACCATTGACTACTCACTACCATACTACTCTTATTACTGTGACATCTGACCATTGGCTACTATACTACTCATATTACTGTGACATCTAACCATTGACTACCATACTACTCCTACTACTGTGACATCAGACCATTGGCTACCATACTACTCTCCATCATGGTGACACGGCCATTTGCTACCATACTACTCTTTATCACTGTGATACTTGACCATTGACTAGCATACTACTCTTTATCACTAAGACACTAGACCATTGGCTACCATACTACTCTTATCACTTTGGCATCTGACCATTTGGCTAGAGTAACACTTAGAAAAGGACAAAAAATTTTTTTTTTTAATCTTGAGAGTAAAATAATTACAAAAGAGAGACAACTTTTAACTAATGAGGAATGGTGAATATCTGACCCCTGACCTTTATTATGAACAAATGAATTAACAATAATAATAATAATAATAGTTCAAATTATATTTTCAACAAATATTGACTAAAAATTTAGTTTTCAGAAAGTAAAAAAAAATTAAGAAATTTGACAAAAAGTTGTACACCTAAGTTAGAGTGGAGAGTTCAAGGCCATACATCTCAATATTGGTGCAATGTGAGAAACTTTGTTAGCATTTTTAAAACACAAGTTTGAAGTAGTATGTGGTTAGAGTGAATCTTTGGATAGAGTAAGACCATACAACACACCCGAATATAATATAATATAATATAATATAATATAATATAATATAATATAATATAATATAATATAATATAATATAATATAATATAATATAATATAATATAATATAATATAATAATATAATATAATATATATATATATTATGCCAGACACTATTCTTATTCCAAATCTATGACAGTTAAGACTGATGCTTAAAAACAAAAAGCATAAATGTAGGAAATTGTTTACAAAAATAGCTGTAAATGTAAAATAGTATAAGAAATAAAGTTCTGGTTATGTTCAAAGCAATTATTTCTTTATTGTATGCCCCATTCATTCATTTCAGCAGCACTGAATATTGCTAGTAATAGAGCTTATAGCCAATGCTATAACTGTTAGTAAAGAAACCATATCAGTAAACTGTTTTTTTAATGAGAAAAAAAAGTCAACTAATTAAAGGCTATGCTCTTTTTTTTTTCCTAAGTTATTTTTTTTCAGTCATAAACAAGAAAGTCTATCATTGTTTAACAAGAAAGCACCAACCTAAAACTGTTATGCATTACAAATAATCTATCAAGTGCTATAAAGCTCAACATTTTAAAAATCTAAATGTATATCATAGCTACAATGAAACTGTGACTTAGGAAAACTCTCTTACTACTTCACAAACTTGGTATATCACCAAACTGACAAAAGTCACAAAAGTGAAATCTGAAATGGGCTGTAGGCCTACAAGTCATTATCTGGCAATGATTAGCCCTGTTTGTCTGGATTGTGGCAATTTGTGCTGTTGTGCCCAAAGTGCTGTTGTGTCCAACAAACAATCATTGATAAAGATTCAGAAATTCAAGAAGGCAGATGTAACATTCAATTTGATGATGATGTTTTTTTCCCCACCTTTTTCTATAAAAACTGACACTATATGTAGAATGCCATTTAAATACACATCAAGAGAGCTAGTCTACTTCTGACACAGACTCTACTTCTGACATTGACTAGATCTATAATGATGAAGATGGAAGCATTCAGCTCGTTAACATTTTTAAGTCTACACACTTCATTGTTTTATTAAAAATTTGAGGCTAAGGCGAGGGCAATTTTATTTTTAATGAAGTATAGAATACTATAAATCTAGATTTAAAGAACAAGGTCACAAATCGTGTGACCTCATTTTAAGATGTCACACATTCCACTACCAATGTTTACATACACACTCAGACACCGATACTTTATTTTGAAATTTGACACCCAAATAGTTGTCCATTTAATTAAACGCATCGCTCCTAGACTATCTGGTGGAAGTCAATACTGGCATTTAATGAGGCTTAACGGTCATGCTTAACTGTGTTAACAGCCTTCTCCATCAGCCAAAATGGCCGTCGGCAAGTCTTTTGAAGTTCGGTCTTGTCCACTTCAAAACCGTTAGTCTCGCTTAATTTCATTACAGTTGAAATGTTGATAGACGACAACAAGATCCAGACATAGAGACTTGAAAGTTTTATTAAACTAATAAGGTCTGAAACAATCTGAATGTGTGGTACCGAGATAAAAACAACGCATTGTGAATGATTGTGATTGTCCCCCCCCCCCCCCCCAAACCTAGTGCAGTAGAGCCAGTAGCGATAGTAAACAACAAGTATGGCCGTACGTACCGTTAGAGAGGGATACTATCCATGTAACACAGACGAGGACGCAGGTAACGGTACACTGATCCATCCCTTTCTGTTTCTTTGGGAGATCACACTCGAAGAAAAACAGTCCAAGAAATCATGCGATATAATTCCGTCATTATAGACACAAACAAATAGATCTAAGTCAGGTTAAAGAAACACAAGTATCCCATAGAGCCGCACGAATGCTACAGTAAATTTAACTACCACCGAACTTTAGATGTAAGCCGACAAAACATAACATAGGCTCAAAGGGAGGGAAAAAAGTGTAGAAGGGGAAACCTGACTGCATTTTTTCCCCTTGATATTCCTCCGCGTGCTAGTTTTGACAAAAAAAATAATTTAGCTTTATTTTAGCATTGATATAGATCTATTGTTGAGGAATGGTTTAAGAGTCAGATACATGTACAGTTAATGAAACACAATATTAAAATTTTAATCTCTACTAAATGCCACTGTAATTAAAGAAGAAACCAAAAATAAATCAAATAAATATTTTTTGTACTACTTTTCTTAGCGCATGCACTACGAAAAGAGGACTGTGAATCCCCCCCCCTCTTCAAGTCAGCCACACTGAGTGGCCATGACTGTTTGTTTATTCGACAAAATGATAAGCTAATTTGAAAATTAATTTAATTTAAAATGAAAAAAAAATCTACATACACGAATTTTTGATTGAATAAACAAATAATTACATGATTAGTACAACATAAAGCTGTGAGTGTCGATGTGAAAGATGGGTATCAAATGGTGCATAATTACAAATTAAAGAGAAGACAAAAAAAAAATAAAAAAATATTAACCTACCCACCCCCTTTTTTTTTACCAGTTACAAAATAAGGCGTCTTGAAATATATTTCACCAACAATGTAATATGCTGTTCATTTTACTTTTTTTCCTCTATGAAAATTAAATACTATAGTAAAAAGACCTAAACGTTAATCACATCAATAATGTGCTTATTTAAAACAAAAGATACCAAAATGAATGAATCAATACATTTCAGAGAATAAATAAGAAGCTCTAACAGCTACGCTGTACAGACCAATCTTTTTTTTTTTTTTTTTACAAAGCTTATAGTAACTCAATCCACCTGTCTGGGAGGATACTCTAACACTTTTTTCTCCACTTCCCATTTTCGGATGAAGTATTCATTGTCAATGATAACTCACGAATCAATAAAAAATAAATGAAAAAAAAACATAATTAATCACATAGTTGTAATTAATTAATTTTGTTTTATCTTTAAAAGGGGGATAAACCTCGCAATATTGAGAGATTGAAAGGTGCTCTCCCTTCGCTCAATATAAGCTAAGTTTTTTTTTTTATTATATCATCTGTCCCTTGTCCCTTGACTTTCGTCGTATGGGTGCTGTAATGTGACAGTTTGTCTGGTCAGCAGCTGTTCTTAGAAGGATGCTCGTGCCTTCTCTACTATACCTAGAAGGACGACTTTAGACAGTGAGTCATGTCCTACAATATAATCAAACCAACTCAGCTCTTCACAGTATTGAGGAGTTTCTCCTTTTTGCCAGCCAGAGCGTTTACTTGTAACAGTAAAAAGTAATACAAACTCGTGTGTCTTCTTTTCCTTGAATCAGACACCCAACATTTGTTCTGTAGCATTTACTCTCAAAAGACTTGAATTCTTCTTTCAGCCTCAGAGTTCAGTGTCCAACTTTCACAACCATATTGGAGTACAGAGACTACTAGAGAAGAAAACAGGTTTAATTTTACTTGGAAGCTGATGTTACTCTCACAGATTTCACACAGTCTCCCCATGACAGCGGATACCATTGCTTGTTTATATATATATTGCTTTTTTAAAATACATATATATTGCTTCTTATTAATACACAGGCCTATATGTTCGTTGTTTTTTTATACATATATATAGCTTGTTTTTATACATATACATATTACTTGTTTTTATACATATATATTGCTTGTTTTCTTTTCAATCTAATCTACATATATGCTTTGCTGTGCTATGCTAATGATATGAGATTTGCTCAGATTTGTATGAATTATTTTTTTTATGTGTGTGTGTTTGGGAGAAGGGAGTTGCAGTAAATTATTTGAATCAAAGGGGAGTAATAGGCATAAAAAAGTCTAATAGATTTGGTATAAACATCATTATAACCTCCCTTAAAAGTAGTTTAATTAATTTTTGAACCAAAAAAAAAGAACAACTGGCTCCTGAGATGCCCACCAACGATTGGAAGCACGCCCCTTAGTCCCCATGAAGTAATTTCTCATATATAATTGTAAATATTTATGGGAAAGAAAAAAATTTTTGTGTGGAAATTTATAGCTTTTACAGTAGTATCAAAACTATTGGAAATGTTCCTCCGACATTAGAATAAATGTAAGCTGTAGAATACTTTAGATCTATGAGAACAGAGATACAAATTATTGTAGAAGTGCAGAAATATATATAGGGTTCCACCAAAAATTTTTCGAGATGAACCATTGTCATTCTATGACTGAAGGAGGCCAACAATATATATATATATATATATATATATGTGTGTGTGTGTATGTGTGTTTATAGTTAACCAATGAGATGTTCCTAACTTTCCACTCAGGACAAGCTGCATTACAATAACTCAGGACATTGTAAAAGGTAGCACAACATTGAAATAATTAAGGAAAGACTATTTTTGTTTTATTTCTGTGATTATTTTATTATATTTTTTTTTTTACAATCAGATTACATGGGAAAAGAAAAAGTGCAATTTATGGACAATAAACATATTTTTTAATCAAGAAAATAATTGTGTTTACAACACCGAACATAAAGTTGAAATTGTTTATCTTGATCTTGAAGTAAGAAAACATTCACAGCCTCAGGATAATATTAGGATAGAGCTTGCTGCCATAGTTAGAGACACACAACATTTCTTTCTAGTTTTACATTTGAATACAAAAAACAAAATACAATAGTCCAATGAAACAGTTATAAAGGACAGAAGCTGCACACTTTATGAATCGTGTGTTCCACCAGAAACATATCAAACAGTATGTGTAGTGAATTTACAGTTGGGAAGAACCTGCTGTGCCAGATTATTTTTACAAGTAAATCAAATACTAAACTTTGTATGAAATTTAATATTTACACCATGTTTAACATTAAGACAAATAAAATAGCAATAAGTTGTAGCTGTCTCAAAATAAATGTTTTTTTTTATTTGAAAAGTGTTGTCAACTTTCATTAATCCAGTACAGACAAAGAAAAAAAAAAGGTCAACTTCAAGACCTTTCAGTACATGGGGCAGGTTCAGTTTATTTATTTTCAGGCCATGAGTTAGAGTGTGCGTCGTATAATTAACCTAACAATCAGAAGTCTATACATACTTTGCCCTCTAAACTAATTTAGGTTTAAAAAAAAAGAAAAAAAAAATTCTGGTTGAAGTTTCTGTGTTTGAAAATTAAATTTCGTTAATCATACATGAGTGGAATAAAGTTATACTTTTAGAATAAAAACCTGTTGTCAAAAATGATGTTTGAAGGTTGTTGTTTTTTTCCGTCATATTTTTCTTGACTTAGTAATGTACAAAGAATTTAGTCAAGACTGTCCACCTCTTATAGTTAGACACGGACAGACAAGAGTGAGTTGATATATGCTTTGTAAAAAAAAAAAAAAGCACAAGTTAAACAAAAAACACAACTAGAAAAACAAAGTCAAATTACAATTTAAAAAGTCATTAATTTTTTTTACTTGTCCTTAATTAAATAAAGAAATTTAAAGGGTTTCTATCCAAGTACGTGATTGAGATTTTAAATGGTCCTATAGAAACCCTTATCTACTGTCAAAATTGTACTTGGCAAAGATATAAAATACTTTTATTAACTATAAATGTGCAAACTTTATAACTTAGTTACAAATTAAAGATGTGGTACATTTTCTAAATATAGAAATATAAAAAATGACAAAAATAGTGGTCATTTTTTTTCATTCTGACTTCAGTAACTATACATTAAATTTAGTAATTAAATTGCTAAGGCATGAACTTATCGCTTCATTTAGTAATTAAACCACGTCAGAACTTTGAAAATGTCTTCAATTAATGTGGTGTTGCAGAGCAAATGAGCTTCTCATAAAAATTCAAACTGCTACAGTATCCTTTAAAGACTCCAAGGTGAGTGATTTTTTAATCTTTGTTGAGTAGATGGAAAAGAAAGATTGAATTACATTTGACAAACTAGCATTCCTTATAAGCATGAGGTACAAGCTATAGTCTTCAATAGAATTTAGTCCAGTGCTCAAAGTAACACCAATTACATACTTTGAGACAATCCAGAACTATTCATAAGAATTTGGTTCACGATATAGAGCACAACAATTACAAGTCATTTCTGTCTTTCAATTCAACTTCTCTTTCTTTTCCAACCATTCAACAAACATTAAGAAAACATCTCTTCCTCTTGAGGCTTACTGATCCACTTTCCGCAGCCTGTAGCTCTGAACTGTTTAAACATAGCTTCTTTAGCCTGAAGGAAGGACTGGTTCATTCTTTTGGTGGCATAGTATGTGCTTCCACTGGGGAGCTCTGATCTTCTGTGGGCAGCACAGGCTCTTTTGTACTTGTCAAACATATTCTTCTTGGATAGTCTTGAGAACATCTTTTGCTCTAGTCTGTACAATAGTTGAATAAATGAAATAGAAGCAAGGAAAAATACATAAAAATTAATATGTGCTAAAAAGGATCAAAAAGCCTCAAAATAAAAAACTATTATATCTAAAAGAAGAACCATGGTTTAGCACACACTAGGGACGCACTGGATAGCACTTTTTTTATTTCCAGCCAGAGCCGGATATGACCAGATAGTAGAATAAGATATCCAGCTGTAGCCAGATATTGTTAGAAATGTATAGTAAATAGCTGATTAGTTATATTCTGAGCATTTTGCAAATCTATGTTATATTTTTATTTTACTTTTTTTCAGCTTTTTGTTTTCAATTCCATCCCTAAATGATGAATTAAAGTTGACAAGCATTTATTAACAGATATTACAAACTAATATATACATGTATATGTTACTAATGTAAAGTTCTCAAAGGTAAAGTGCAACCTCGGTTGTATAGTGGGTTATATGGGTTCATGTATTTAAGGCTCATGTTTTTTTTAAGGCCATGGTTTGTGTAGCAAAAGGTCCCTTGTTTAGGTGTGTGTTTTACAGTCCAGCCTCCTAATTGAGATTTGCTTCCAAGTAAGCATACTCAGTATCCATGTAGAGGTGTGGCTTGTAGTCCAGCCCCCTAATTGAGATTTCTCCAAGTAAGCATACTCATTACCTGGTTAGTTGTGTAGAGGAGTTGTTTGAACTCCCTAATTAAGAAATTTCTCCAAGTAAAGAAACTCAGTTCCCTCATGATCTCAATGTGATGGACTAAACAAATAAAGGGGTGGGAGTTTTCATCTCTACCTCTGGAGTTATACCCACAAACATCTGGTCAGAGTGATGTAGTTAAGGAATATAGCATGTTAACTAATCTGTTCAAAGGTCAGGACAAAAAAAGTTAAACAAATGTGCCAGCCATTGCTGCTATGTATGTAATTCACATTTATAATTGTAATGTTTCATTTCTATTTTTCTTTGTAACAAAAGATGTTAGGTGCATATTTTATATTTAAAACACATTTTTTTTTTAAAATAAATGTTAATACATTTCATAACAGACAATAATGGAACCATGTCCACTTTACATATTAATAGAAGGTGCACTTTTTAATATCTCGCAAACTATCCTGCAGTGATATTCAGTCAAAGCAGAAAAATGGTCAGATATTCATCATGAGCCAGAGCTACTATCCACTTTACATATTAATAGAAGGTGCACTTTTTAATATCTCGCAAACTATCCTGCAGTGATATTCAGTCAAAGCAGAAAAATGGTCAGATATTCATCATGAGCCAGAGCTACTATCCAGTGCACCCCTAACACACACACAACTATGAAAAGGCACAGAAAAAATTTGGATGGATAAATGATAGGACATGACTAATATTTAAAGTAATGTAGAGAAAGCAATCAAAAGAACCAAGAGACTCCAGCCCTCTTCAACTTTGACTTGACACATTTTTTGCAGAGACCAACTCTAAACCTGAATGTTACTGATAATTTAAATTATTTGTGTTAAACTTCTTTATTGAATATCCCATTACTTCATTTCCATAATGTCTATAGCAATAATGGGTAATCAATGGTGTTAGGAAAAGTATGTTCTTTTATCTCGTTCACAATTATTTAGATTTTAGTCAAGATAAAGACAAAAGTAAATACAAATCTAACTGATACTAGTAAAAATGAGAAAAGTAGCCAAATATTGTTTTAGCCCCCTTGTGGAAAGGCAATTTTGGACACCTATTCAATTATGCCTCATTTACAATAAATGGAGTATGCAGTCATAAGACACTAAGGCAAAAACCTTGGCTAAAGTAAAAAGTGATGAACTTACGCAGAGTAACAAATTCCAAGACTGCCATCTAAGATTTCAGGCCTGTCTTCTCCAAGCCTCCAATTCACACTATAAGACTTAGTCTTTTGGGTTTCACGTGGAGGATCACATGCTGTTACTCGACCCAGAACTGGGTGGTTCAGGTGGTAGGGTTGGGGTAACTGTTCATTAAGGGATGAATCTCCACGATCAAGACGACAACAAACTGCTCTACACAAGTGACTATGATCATACAAGTAACCTAGAGTAAGAAACAAAGAGTTTTAAATATTGTTCATAAATAAGATGCATTTGACATAAACAAGTATCATCATCATCAAACTCCATACGAGTGAGGGTTGAGAAACTCAAATCTTCTCTTGCAAAAGCCCTGGACAGAAACCCAGCTGTCATGCATTATGCACCTATGTCACAATGCAGGTAGGAAGACATGTTCTTGACCTGTATGGTGACATAAATGCATCAAACACAACAGCAGGGTTTCTGACCAGGGCTTTTGAAAGAAAGGATTTGAAACAATAACTTCCTATTAACACATACACACAAAAGACTACATAATTCTAGAGTTTTTGTTCAAACTGAATCAAACATTTTTTCTTGTTAAAGCAAGTTATAAAATGGCTAATATAAGTGTAAAAGAAACCTATGTTGCTTTGTTTCAATATATTGTTAAAAAAGAGGGGATATAAACTGCAACAATGATTAAACAACCTTGAAGGTAAATAAGAACTATTTTAGCAATGCCTTTCTGGACAATCTTAAAAGGATGTGTTATAAAAAGGTACATGTTTTATACCAGGCTATTCAAATGACTTTCTAATGAGGATTTGTTAGGTCAGAGATTGTATTAAAAGGTTGTATAAAAAATAGACTAAAAAATCCTTTTAGGCAATAAATGCACATAGAAATGCAGTCAGTTAATTAGATTAATATTTTCAGCAATTGCTTTACAGAACTAGGAAATTATACACAAAAAGAGTAGAAAATAATAAGAAACAATACAGATTTTACACAGAATACATTAGAAGACTTGATCCATGTTCTATGTGAACTAGCAACTGACCATCTGTTCTATATACCAAATAGAAAAGAAATAATCAAATGAAATGAAGAGCAAGTTACCCAGTGTGATGGAGCTGAGATAGACCGGGTCCAGAAAGTGTCCCAGAAGGGCTCCCTGCATACCCAGAACATTCCACCGGCAGATTTTGTCACTGCAGGACATTGTACGAAGTCTTTCCCCAGTGATGAGTCCATCCCATGCCTGCTCTTTATAACTGGCTTCAATTGGTATAGTTCCTTCACCTGGGATAAGAGTTGCACTAGTAGTAAACCCTCTTTAATAGACTATAATAACCCTCTTCAATAGACTATAATAAGACAATACTGATATGAGTGAGTCATGTGATGCTACCATGATATCAGTAACTCCAAACATATTACAAATTACTATTAAAACATTTTATTCATAACACTGATTTATTAGTTTTGTTGCACTGTGGAAAAGTCATTCATTTTATTTATTATTAATAGAAAATATTTTTTTCTCTATTGTTCAAGTCACTACAGATAAAATTAAAAAATGTGTCACTTATTAAAAATCAGTATTTTATAACATTAACAGAAGTTACCTCCCTCCATCTTGGTCCTCAGCACACCATGTGCATTGTTTGTGTAAACTGGACGATGTATGGAACCATCTGTTAATGGTGAATTATTGGATTTCACATCCCTAAAAATGTTTACAAAAATACATGTTTTCATAATTCAACAGAAAGAATTTATATGATGTAATATTGCTAATTTTATAATAATATTTACACTGCAAAAGTCTAGATTTAAATAGAAAAAAAATATAATAAATATGTAACACTTCAATATTAAATATGAAAAAAAAATTGAATGGTTTGAGATATGAAAAATTGATAAGCCAGAGGCAGAACATTGAATTGAGTAGATGAATGAAAGAGGTAATGTGTATCACGTATTGTTAGTATATGTTGTATCTAGAAAGTTCTAACAATCCTAGTCAACGAATGTATGTGTTAGCACACTACAAGTAAGACACAGCAAACAACAAGTCATAAATTTTGCACTTCCATGCAACAAATTCTGTACTGTATTTTGAAATGGATAAACAAGATCTTAACCAGAGGTATGAAATGAGTAGATAGGATTAGAATGTCCTCTGTTCTCAACAAAATATGAATCAGGTGATCTGAGAACGTTAAGAGACCAAAAAAACAAAAAACAAGCAAATTTCCAAAGGATCTGTTGCATGCATGATGAATAACCCTAACCCTAAAACTCAAGTTTTAGTAATACATTAAGCAGACATATTAAAGTTGCTCACATTGCCATCAGCCACTACCAGGATAGGGAAGAGGATTGCTCTACATTTATACCACTGATTGTGCAGATACAGATGTGAAGCATTAGGAAAAATCAAAACTGGATGTTTAGAGAATAAGAAGGAACGGGTGGACTGTGTCAGCCTATGGCTTAGAAATATGTTTGGCAGGTACAAGACTGCTTAGACACTCTAAGAGTTGTAACTAATACCCCTGAAATAAACCATCTGGAAGTTAAGGTGGAAGGATGTCAACTATCAGAAGGTTAGCTAATTTTTATAAATAAAAGATGTGAAGTCTACAAGTTCAAATTAATAGTAAGGTGTTGTCTTCGAGTCACAAGATAAAGGATGAAAGCAGTGTTTCATATCAATATGCAGACCCAGTTAGAGCCTGCATAATTTGCCAGATTTGATGCAGACAAAACTGTTGTCCGCTGGGGGTCTATTTAATTTTTGGCTGTCTACACAAGGCATCCAGCCTGCGCTGAGTTCAATTCTATGGTAACTATAAGATGTTAGTGCGAAAATATCAAAACGTTAGGTACTGGTGATTAACATAAGAGAGTTTTTCTATTTAATTGCTTTTGTGGAATACAAATGCTAAGATTAAATTTAAAGAAAAAAGGAAGTATTCTATACAGTTTTAAAAGTATCTTAACAATAACAACTTATTGTAACACAATAAGAACATAAGTAAATTAACAAACATTATTCAAGATGCCATATTTAATATAGAGGATTGAATAAAGTTACAATGCATCCAGAAATAGTAAGACTTAATTAGAAATTACACTACTTACCTTGGTGAGAACAGTGCTCCATCTCCACAAGGGGCAGTGGAAATATACAGGTGGAATTTTACATTAGGTCTAATAGCTAATTTACCAGTCAACATTGATTGCTCTAAAATTGAGCTTTCCTTGTTGCTTGCATAAGCAATGACTTGGTCCCATAAGAAACTGTCAAAATATTCAGTCATCAACAGAAGTAAGTTTCCACAATAACAAAAATGTAAAAAAAAAAAAAGCTCAAATATTCAAGCAAAAAAAAAAAAACAAAACAAACTGGTACACTATTCCTGATTGCTAGCCATGATTTAAGAACATGCCTAAACATACACAACAATTCTACTTAAGATCTGCTGAGAAAGTCAAGGTCACTTGTGCAAATAAAGATTGTTGCAGGATTTATATAAGTTTTATTTTCCCTGTCCAAAGTCCTTATAGTTTCCTATTGAGAAGTAATTTATTAACCAATGAATATGTTCCAGTCAAGATTTGTCATCTCCATACAGTCAAACTGCTGCCCAACAGTCTAAGAGCAGGGGTCAATCTCAAGTTGGATGAATTCATGTTTCAGGGGTAGGATGGGAATTTGAACATTGGACAATAAAGTGAACTAAAAAAGGGTGTAGGTGCATGCAATAGTCATCAAAATTCTAGTGAGACATTTTGGGAAATTATATGCCATTGGTTATTGCAGCGACCATATAAAAACTTTCTAAAACTAGGTTGCTGAATGAATCCAGCTAAACTCAAAGATCATATCTCGTAAGGGAAATTTGCCATATTTTATCTTCCCTTCCTAACAGTAAGACAAACCTTATCAAGCCCCGCCTAGTGATTATTTCAGCATGGCAGTCATTCACTGTGTTGCCTTCCTGACTCAGTTTGTCTCCAGTGATACAGCGATTGCCTGTGTAAAGAAAGTGAACTGTATTGTAATAAAGAAAAAAACTAACTTTGTACGAAGTCCTTTCCCTGTGATGAGTCCATCCCATGCCTGCTCTTTGTCATTTATTTAACTTTACGTCTTTTATTCTCAGATTCTATGATTTTTGCAAAGATCCATTACCTGATCCTATGGAAACAACTTCAGCAGATTCAATTGAATCAATCTGCATAACAATGCCAGCAATAACCTTCCTGCCTGGGAAACTTTCAGGGACAGTGGCAATGAGCTGATTGTAAGTCTGGTGAACTTTTGCAGCAATCTTGTCATGTTCTGTCATACTTGACTCTGGCATTTTCATCTGAAGAAAATAATAATTATATAATATAATATAAATATATATATAATTCCATTTTCAGGAATTCAATAAGTAATTTTTAAAATGTTAAGTAGGCCAAATGAAAATGTGTAGATAAAAGTCTAAATAGAACTGATTCTAACTATATTCAACACTAGCCAAATTTAATCTCAAAATTATTGTAGTGTTAATGAATACACACAGATATAATACATCTTTTAATCCTGGTCTTCATTTTTATAAATCTCTTAATTGTGGCAACTCATTCTAGGTTTCAATGGCATTTAAAAAGAATATTGTTTTATATCTTTGTCCAAACACATGATAAATGCACTGCATTTTTGTCCTTTTATATTTTCGGTAGTTATTCATTAGAATGTGTTTTTTTCTTCTTATAAATTACAGATCTGCCTTTAAAAAATGAATATACTTACACCATAACCATTTCCATAAGTTCATCTAGTAATACATATTAATTAGAGACTTAAATTCTATTGATTCATCTATTGATTCAGACACCCCCAAGCTAAAATGTCACTAGGAAAGGAGTACTTATATGAATTTATTCTAACATATTACAAGGAGTACTTATTTTTTTTTGTTCTAACATATGTAATAAGAAATGTGTCTTAATTTGTTTTTGTAAGATAGAGTTTAGTTTTAAATAATTTACATTCTCTTTTTTTTTTTGAGAGTATCTCATAACTTAAAGAGATTCTAATTTATTGATTTTTTTCTATTGATAAACATGGCTTCTCTTTTAGAAATGAAATGTAATTAAATGTTTGTTTCTTCTATGTAACAATAGTTGACATTTACATAAGACGTATATGCACTCACTACACTTATCTGCTGGGGTAAGTGATACTGTCCTTCAGCTATCAGTATTCTTATGGCCTGTTCAGCTGCTTCTTTTTTTCCATCTTTCTTGTTGCTGCTGGAGATACATGGGAAGACGCGGTTGCCAAGCTTGGCGGCGTAGACAAAGCTGTTCATACAGAAAAAACAACATTGGAACATTCATTCAACACCATATTTAAAAATATAAATCCATCAATAACTTGATATTGTAGGTACTAGAGAACTCAAATATCCAGGGCGGACCAAAACCATCATCAGCCTTGAAAAGCTGCTGACCATGGAGGGATTTATTAATTAAGTATTAATTAAAACAATATGACCAATGGTCATAAATGAATTAAGATTATTTTAATTCTTTATATAATGCTAATAAAATTTACTTGTTAAGTTACTGAACTAATTGAAAAGATAAGAAAACAAAAACCAAACTAAAGGTTTCATATGTCAAAACTAAAAAAAGAGGAGCTAATTTATTTCAAATATGATGTCGGCAGATTTCAGAGCAGAACTTTAACCCATTAGAAAAAGTAATATCCCCTTTGAGACCTAGTGGTCTGTAGGGTCATAGTGGTTACTCAGTCTTTAGTTTCCATGATGAGCCATTTATCCATTTCTGAAAATGCTGAACTTAAGTTATTTCACAATTAATGCTGGACCAAACTGATAATACTCTTATTTTGATTCCCTTTGAGGCACAACAGTCCAGTTACTTTATTACTAGGCCAACAGTTAACTTGGTTGTAAAATGGTCAGTCCAAAACTCAACTATTATTCTTATCTTATCTTATATAATACAGACGTTATTTAAAAAAAGAAGATGATTACATCCTACGCGTAATGCATTTAGTCATGCATATTAACCAATGATCTAAATTCTGCCAAGTCAATGGTTTTCCTGGCAAGCTTAGGCAACCCATTCTATGCTCTAATAGTGCTAGGGAAGAAGGAGCATTTGTACAAATTTGTCTTAGCCTATGGAATGAGGAATGTGCCTTTATCTTTGTGTCTTGTGTATTTTATAAAATTTTTTTTTTTGTATTTGAAGATTATGGTTCAGTGTTTTATGTATAATTGCTACTTTACTTTTAAGTCTTCTATCCTGAAGGCTTTCTAAATTTAGTGATTTTACTAAAGGTGTTACTCAAGTCAAATGTGAATATCTATTTGTTATGAATCTCACTGCTCTATTTTGTGTCTGTTCCAGTTTCTTAATATTTTCTTGAGTTGAGGGGTCCCAAACAGAGAATGCATATTCTATTATTGGCCTAACCAAGGTTAAATAACATTTTAGTTTTATGTTCTTATTTGATTTATAGAAATTTCTTTTAATAAACCCTAATGCTTTTGCTTGATTTTTTGATACTTTCATCAATATGGGGATTCCATGACAGTTTTTTATTTATTATAACACCTAGGTATTTTACATTTTTAATTTTACATGGAATTAATATGTTTTAGTTTCTTTGTTACTCTTAATAACTGACATTTTTCTGGGTGGAAAGACATGCTCCATCTAATTCTCTTTGTTAAATTTCTGTGTCTTGTGTTGTTTTTATTGTTCTATATATTATGCAATTTTCTGTAAATAATCTGACTTTTGTTCCTGAAATAATGCAATTTGGTAAATCATTTATGTAAATTAAAAATAGTAGTGGACCTAAGACTGTTCCTTGAGGTAGACCTGAGTTTACTGTTATTGGTGTTGATTTAGAGCCATTTATTATTACAGTTTGTTCTCTCCCTATCAGAAAATCTTTAATCCACTGATGCAATGGACCATCAATGCCAAAATATTTTGATTTTTTAAGCAAACTATGGTGGTGAACTTTGTCAAAAGCCTTGGAAAAATCTAGTAAGATAGCAATTATTTGCTCAATATCATCTAAACCTTTTGAAAAATCATCAATTAGTCATATTAGTTGTGTTTCACATGATCTATATTTCCTAAAGCCATGTTGGTATGGAGTAAGGACACTATATTTGTCTAAGTGGTTTATGATGTTGCTACATATTATGTGTTCTAAGATTTTACATGTGATGCTGGTAAGTGATACTGGTCTGTAGTTTCCTGGGTCAGATTTTTCTCCTTTTTTTAAATAGGGGGCTGACATTAGCTTCTTTCCAGTCCCTAGGTACTCTGCCCTGGTTATCAGATGCCTGAAAAAGTATTTTGAAGACTGGTGCTAGCTCATTGCTTAGTTCTTTGAGTAATCTAGCTGGAATACCATCAGGTCTAGAAGCTTTATTCGGTTTGATGTTTGCTAATAGTTTTTGGACTCCCTTTTCTTGTACTTCTATATCTCCTATGTTATCTACTTGGTTCAAATTAAGTAATATGTCTTTGTCTCCTGGGGCTGAGAATGCTGATGCAAAGTATTTATTTAGGATATTAGCTTTATTTTCATTATCATTGTGTGTTCTCCTTTTAATGGCGCTATGCCTGTTGTTTCCATTTTATTAGACTTATTGTATGACCATAGGTTTTTGTTATTATCTTTAGATATTACATTGTTTATGTATTCACTCTGCAGCTGTCTGCTTACTTTTTGGGTTAGGTGTTTAATTTTTATATACTTTTTGTAAACTCTTTCTGCCTTAGTTTCTTTAAATTTTCTATATAGGTTTTCCTTCTGTTTACAAAGCTTCTTTAATCTATTATTAAACCAGCATTCATTTACTTTGTTTGATGTGTATTTAGTTGGTATATTATTTTCTATAATATTTTTACAATAGTTTTTATTGAAATTCCAGAGGTCATCCATCGACTGGTTGGTTAAAGTCTTTTTCTGATAAAAATGTTTGTTGAAAGTTTAATGCAGCTTGGTGTAGTTGTAATAGATTACATTTATTCCAGAGTAAGATTTTTTTTCTTTTGGGTTTTGTATTGGCTACTGCTTTTATCTGATTGTGTATTTTAATGATATCATGGTCTGATAGACCAGGGATAATATCATAATCTACTACTAATCCAGGTCTGTTGGTTAAGTATAGATCTAATGTGTTGTATAATTTTTATTTTTTTTAATGATTTGATCTAAACTTAGGTTGTGTAAAGTTTCTATGAAAAGATTATTTATGTCCTTAAGGTTTTGGTGTTTATCTATGGTTAGTGTTTTCCAATTTATATCAGGTAGGTTGAAATCACCCATAATCCAAAAAACTGTATTTTTATTTTTTTTCTTTAAGTGTAGTTAACTGATTACATAGTTCTTGCATGTACTCTAAACTATAATTTGGTGGTCTGTAAATACTGCCTATTATTAGGGATGTTGAGGTGGTGTTGATTTTACAAAATGTTGATTCTATATTTTTTGAGTTAGGTAAGGTAATTTCTTCTGATAAGAGTGTTTTTTATTACTAAAAGAACTCCTCCATGGTTATCTGATTATTCACTCCCTATTTAGAGATAGTTAAACTCAGGCATCTTAGTTCAGACCTCAAGTGACAAAAATATTGATGCTTATGACAAAGACTCAAACATGTGGCATTCACATCAGCCACCAAATGCTTTATCCATTGACAGAAGCAGAAGAAAAAGTAAACTATAACTTTTTTGTTTTGGATTAGACTAGAAATAAATGCTCAACTACATACACAGGTTTGTGTGAAGGACCATGCTGATCTACAGGATCAATACTAGCAGCAAGATGCCTGGACTGAGCATACTCCATGAAGGCAGAGATGGGATTTTTATTCAGGGCAGCAAAACTTTCTGCAGTTATCTGAAGTTTGGGCTGCACTGTAGAAGGCTGACTTTCTGCTGGAGGGTTTCTATTCAACTGTGACTGTACCATGGGCTAAAAGTAGGATGAGACAAAGTGTAGATCATTGAATAGCTGATTTAAAAAATGGGCTTTCAAAAAATCATATCTTTGGGCAATTTGACTTTCAACTTTCTAGATGAAGGGAAGTTAGGTTTCATATGGAGAAACATTCAGTTCATTTTAAAGCAATATATAACCTATATAAGAGAGTTAAGACAAATACTAAAATCAGAGCTTTAAAAGACTTATAATAAGAAAGTTAAAATGAAAGACTCTCTTAAGAGGAGAATACATTTTTATGATACAAGTTTTCATTGCAAAGAAAATTAGTTACAAGAATTATTATTTTTTTCCACACATTTTTTGACCAATCGTTTTAATCAGACATAATAGAAGATGTGATCCTGTATGCAATAAATAGGTAAAACTACTGTTTTATACATACAAACAAATAGACTTTAAAAAGATGAATAATTACCTGAAAAGGAAACCTTATTCCTTGACTAGAAGAAAATGTAGATGGGTTAGGGTTAGAGCCTCTTAATAAAGGCGTGCTGAGCAAAGGAGGTCGCCGTACGGATGGTTGACTCTTGTTGTCAGATAGGATCAAGTCCTCCATTCCTTCCACACAAGTTTTCCCTTCTTTCAGAAGCTGCTGGCCTAGAGTCATGTTGGACACTGTCTTTCCAGAGAAGGTTTCAGTAACCGCCAAGTTTGGTTGGATTTTCAACCAAGGCATCAAAGCCATGTCTTTATTATTGATGAAGTGGGAGCTTGGTGCTGTTGGTCTGTCATTCATGAACTGTGAGTTTTGTGCCACAGATCTATCAATGACAAACTCAGAGTTTGGCCCTGCATTCCTGAAACATAATGCCTTGTAACTAGATTTATCATTGTCAAGATTGAATTGGGTCTTCAAAAGCTGAGCAGGGTTAAGTGGCCTGACAACTACTGTACTAGGTATGCTATCAACCTCATCTCTGAATCCAGCATCAGTACAAGAATTATCATTCTGTTTGTCCTGATTGTCAAACTGGCCCTCACCATCTGTACATATGTCACCATCTGTACATGAGTCACCATCTGTACATATGTCATCCTGCCCTGCACTATATGTTGTGATTTCCTTTGCACCACCCCAGTCTTCATTCATATCTTCTTCACTCTCCTGACTGTAGCTGTCAAAGTCAGGTTCAATATACACCTCATCATCAAAGTCTACATTGTTGTACTTCACGCCAGTAGAACTTTGCATAATGTCATAAACCCTATGAGAAAGATCCTCATCCTCTTCTTCTGATTCTGATGTATGGCAAGCATTACTAACTGACTGCTGGTTGACACCACTGGATGTGGACGCTAAGGGCATTAAATCTTGGTTGAAAGTTGACTGCTGGTTGACAACACTGGATGTGGACGCTAAGGGCATTAAATCTTGGTTGAAAGTTGACTGCTGGTTGACACCACTGGATGTGGACGCTAAGGGCATTAAATCTTGGTTGAATGTTGACTGTTGGTTGACACCACCAGATCTGAATGCAGCAGCTGCATCAAAATTATTGTCAGTGTTCCTAGATGGCACTTGTACATTACTTTCTAAACAAACTTTAGCCTGAAACAAAAATACTATCAGGTTATTTTTTTCCATGATCATATGAATCTATACAGCATAATCATTTACTTCAAAGCACATTAACTAATAAACAAAAGGACAAACAATGATTTGATGGTACAAAAAAAAAACATGTTCAAAACTATTTTTTCCTGTTTAAAAAAAAAAGGCAATGTAAGCTATAATTAGATTGTTCTGAAATATAATGTAGGCTTATGTATATGCATTTAAAATTAATGAAATATAGGTAAATAATAATAATAAAGAAAGCATAGGAGGCAACCTGACATCCTCAGTGCAAATTTTGCCTACATTTCAGGACCACTGTGAATGTGGGGAGGAAGAGGAAAAAGTGTCTTGTTCTTTTCGACATTATAGATTTGTTCAATTCCATTTTGACAGTCTGGGACAGTCAAATACATGCATTGCACAAAACTGATAGGTTTGAGTCCAGCAATTTTACAAGAGAGGATTTGAGCCTCTCAAGTCCTCACTCACATGAAGTTTATGGTGATCATCACTTATGTTCAAGAAACAGAATAGAATGATACAGATTGAATACTGATTTTACCAAAGCACACACAGAGAGAGAGAGAGAGAGAGAGAGAGAGAGAGAGAGAGAGAGAGAGAGAGAGAGAGAGAGAGAGAGAGAGAGACTAATATAAAGATCAAATACAGAATTTAATCTACTAAAGATTTGTTCAAAGGTTATTTTATAGTGCAATAAAGTTTTTATTTCTATTTCATAAAGGTATATTTCTCTTTTAAACCTTGCAATCTACGGGGGATGATGATATAAAGCTATGTGTTACTATGGCTGATAGTTAACGAGGGTGTCATGCAACCAAAACAATAACTAACTGTATTTACTACCCCCAACATAAGTGGACTCAGTCTTCACCCAATCTACAAGAATCAATTTTTTAACCTGTGTAATGCATAACTGTTATAGCTGTGTTCTTCTCACTTTAATTTATAGTTTACATCAAAAAATTAATTTGTTTAATGTAGTTGAAGTGATGAGATTCTTGGCCGACTTAAGTTTGATTGGAATAACAAGAATTTAACCAAAACTTAATCTCAGAATATTTCAATATATCAGCTAATAAACATCCTTCAATTTAAAACACACTTAAACAAATCAAACTAAAAGATTTTTTTTTAAGGCAAACTTTGGTAAGTACATGAATATTTATTTGCATTCATTATAAATTAACATTTTTTAAAAATAATTTATTTATGTAAAACAGTTTGTTGAAGATTATAAGCTAACAAATACCACAAAACTAAATAGCCTTTGATCAATAATAAACCAATCAAACTACAGGGGAGAACATCCAGGAAATAGACAATTTCACAGGTAAGTAGGTTTAGCAAAGAAGATGGAATGGACAATGATCTATGGAACAAAATCCCATTATTACTCTTCAAGAAACTGGCGCTCCAAAGCACTGTTTTTACAAAACAAGATCAGAATCTTGAACACAAGCTAGTCCTTCATACAGTTCCAACACATGAAGAGTCACAAAAACAAAAAAACTCTGCACCTTGGCCAAAAGTTGCCTATGCCAAATACAGGGAATTGGCCCCCAAAAGATCAACATGGAAGAGAACCAAGCAGAAACCCTTAGCGTAAGACACAAAAAAGCATAAATGGAGCTGCATAGGACACTGTGAAAACCTGTTACCTATGAGGCAGGGCAGGCACTTAAATGGAATCCACAGGAAAAGAAAGAGGGCAGTCCAAACAAACCTGGAGGAGTTTGGTCATCAGCAAAGTTGAGGATACTGGAATGACAAGGGAGCAGGTGAAGAAAGCTGCTCAGAAGCAAGTTTAGTGAAGAGGTGTAGATGTGGCCCTACACTCTTCTGGGGGTTTCACTAGATTTACTCAAGTAAGTCAACCTATGCCCTTTTGGGGGTACACTGGATTAACTCAAATAAGTCAGAAAAATTGTTTGAGCTAGAAGGCTGGCTGCCTGGTCATGTGACATTCATATAGACTGTTGATCCTTTCCCTACTATCCTGCAGGACATCTCTGGAGGAACCTCAGAAACTTAAAGGGTCAAGTCAATTAAGCTAATAATGAAGGCTAATGAGAATATACGTAAAAATCTATTACCTTAAGAATGAGAACTCGCAGAAAAGTCTGTTGATAATTTATTAAAATACAAATGATTTTTTAAAAAACTTACGGGACTGGATTTGGTATATGCACCAGGAGCATCCTTATCGTCAATAGTTGGCTTGAACAGGTCAATGCTGTTTTTTTTTAATTCATTTTTTTTGTCTGGTTTATGTTTGTAATTATTTCTGGAATTGTGAGGTTTGTTTAAGTGCTGTCGCCCTCTATGAGATTTATATACAGATTCATAATAATTGAAATGGCTTGGCTCACATTCTCTGTATCCAGAAGAAGCCATACCATTAAAATCAAGTCCTTGTCCTCTTCCAAAAACATTTCTAGCATATGGAATTGGGTTGTGTGGGAAATTACTACTTATTTGATCCTGATTAAATTGGCTTTGCTCCGATTCCCAGGGTCCAGGAGAGCTACTACCAAATAAATCATGTCCTCGTCCTCTTCCAAGACCATCTTTAGTATATGTGACAAGGTTCTGTGTGAATCTATAATCCTGATTGCATTGGGGAGCTAAGTAATGACTTCTGGGATGTTTGTTATTCATAGTATTGGGGGATAAGGTCCAAAGAGGTGGCTGCTGACTTATTTGTTGCAAAACTCCTTTATCTTTCAGCCTATACAATGTTGGGTTTATAAACTTTTTAGTACTACCACCTAGGGCTTTGGCAATTTTTAAAGGTTCTTGAGGCCCTTGCTGGTTTTGAAGAAATTGTATTACATCCTGTTCATTGGGTGAGCTTTGGGTAGTCTATGGAAATAAAAAAAATGTAAGCTAATGTTTAATTCATTTTGCTATTCCACACACACACATTTTTTATATTAATGATTTGGAATAAAAAGAGTCATATAGTTTTAGTTTAAGACCTAAATGTTGAGAAAGCACACACAAAATTTGTAGGAATCTACAAACAACAGTTGATTTCAATACATGAGAAAAAGTGTTTTTCAGTTTAGTCTACAAAAAAGCAGTTGCGTTGTTTTATACTTTTATATTGTGAAGTGGTAGTTATTTCCACTTTAATCTTCAGGCAACAGAAGTGGTACAATTTAATCTTAGGGCTATAAATGTTATGATTTTCAATTTAATCCACAGGCAATAAAAGTTATGCCTTCCAATTTTATCTTTAGGCAATAGAGGTTATGCTTTCCAATTAAATCTACAGGCAATAGAAATAGTTCTTTACAATTTAATCTACAGGCAATAGACGTAGTTCTTTACAATTTAATCTACAGGTAATAGACGTAGTTCTTTACAATTTAATCTACAGGCAATAGACGTAGTTCTTTACAATTTAATCTTTGGGCAATAGAATTACATGAAAATTATCTTTGCAATGAAAATGATAATTAAGCCTATTCAAGAAAAACAGTTCCATATAAACAATAACTATCATACTTAGCTTCAAATAACATGAAGAAACTTTATAAGTCGCTTATTTAATAAAAAAAAATATATATGTTTTTAATGAATTGAGACTAAAGTATAGAAATGAATGACAAAGATATTGTAAATACACTTTGAAATGATCCAAATAAATGTATACATGGTAACTTACCCTTGAAAATAATCAAAAGAAATTGTCTAGGATACTTACTTTAGTATGATGAGGAGAAATATTTCTTTTAAGTTCAGATTTCCGCTTTGGATGATTTCTATGTTGTTTCTTTTTGTGTGGTGGTTTCACATTAAATGACATATTGTGAGCACCTGCATCATTTCAAATATAAAATAAAAAACATAACCACAATCATGTTATGTGTAGCAAAATAAAATTGGGTAGAAAAAATTACATAAGGCTATGCTGTTTCTGTATTGAGACTAAAAGTCCATTTAAAAAACTATTCTTTCACTTAGATTGGCATGAAATAAAACCCATGGAAAAACTTAAGCAGGATAACAGGCTAGTAATCAGTAGGGCTGCCTGCTCATTTGGTATGCGCTATGGATTGTCATTTTGATGGTCCAGGATCAAACCTACTTGCTGCCATCTCTCTGTCATGTGGGAGGTTTGGGCTAAGAAGTAATAATAGTACTTGAAGCATGTAAAACCAACAAACAGTGGTCAACCAATTATTAAAAATTGTTTTAGAGTGAGTGCGCGTCTTACAAGCAGTTTTTGTACTTAGTGCTTTAAACAAGTGTGCAATACAAGGTGGACTTATAAACTTATTTATGCTAGGATAAATTTGTACAAATCCTCCTTCTTCCCTAGTGCTATTAGAGCATGGAATGGGATGCTTGAGTCAGCCAGGAAAGCCAATGACTTGGCAGAATTTAAGTCATTGATTAACATGCATTGACCTAGGGACAAGGGTAAGATGTAATTATCTTCTTTTTATGAAGTAACATCTGTCTTTTATAAGAAGATTAGGCTGTGTATAACTTAAGTGGCTTCACTAGACAGGAACATACATACATATTTGCATACGAGCGAAATGACTCTGGACCAGAAGAATGTTTTTTGGACATTCCGATGGTCTAGAGGTTAAGTTTGCTTAGTGCATTATCGCTAGGCGGTGTTGTCGTTTCCAGGGTCACTGGTTCGAGCCTTAGTAGGCGTAGTCCCTTATTTTCGACGCATTTAATTCACTACTTTCTCTCATTTAAAAACTTGGTCCCTGGTGCTGCTGTTTATTTATGTTTACTAGACAGGAAGATGGCTCTAAGATAAAAACCTTTGTTTACAATAAAGGTCAACTGAGTGCTTTGGTCCAAGTAAGAGAAGGTACATTCACATCATCTATACATCATTGAACAATACAAGTTTCAGTTACTTTGTCTAGCAGAAGGTGAATGTAGGGTTAGGGTAGGGTAGCTAATAGCTTTCATTAGCCCATACATTTGGCAGTTGTAAATTTGATTCACATTTAAAATTTGACTTGTTGTGATAGTGATCAACATTTGCATTGGTCATATGTCAAGTTAAATAAAATTATTAGGAATTAATATATTTAAGCTGGCTCGGTCATGTCACTTGCATGCCAGATGGAAGAATCCCTAAAGACATCCTATACGTTGAGCTTGCAGAGGGAGTCAGACCCAAGGGCCGCCCAAGACTACCCTACAGAGATGTCTGCAAGCAAGACATGAGAACAACAGGCATCGACCAAAGTATGTGGGAGGAGATAGCCCAAGACTGGACAGCATGGAGACAGTACGAACTTCGCCGAGTGCAAAAGAAACAAAGCTGCATCAGCCAAGAGAAAGAAAAAGAAAGCTCCCCTGTCAGCTACTCCTTGGACAGATGCATATATATGCATGAACTCTGGCAAACTCTGCCGCTCCAGAATCGGCTTGATCGGTCACTCCAGATTCTGACAAAAGCCAGTGACTCATCTGGGCGCATCCATTGTCTTCTGAGACAGAAGGAGCCATATTTATCTTGATTTGTACAGTGTTGACTTGTTTTTACTGGGTTAAGTTCAAATGGCTTTGTGTTTATTTATAATAAGCCATTGTACAACTGTTTAACTATATTGGTGAACTTAGAATTCCGTAATGATTCATCAGTCTCCAGATTATGTCTCTGTTAATACTGTCAAAGGCTTTCTTAAAATCCAACAAAGGTCATATAGAGAGGAGATTGTCACTCAATGGATTGTTCTATGATAATGCACAGTGTGGCAATGTGGTCAGTGCATGATATTTCCTTCCGGAATCCATCTTTTAGGCTGAGGGTTGACAGTAACATGATTCCTCATCAGTTGTTGCATTGTGTAATGTCACCTTTATTGGGTAACTTGATTTGATAACCTAGCATCCAGATTTAGCAAACTGTTCTTGTTCCCTAATCTTGCATAGTAGTGGATGAAGCATTTCAGATGATGTTTTGGGGTCTGCTTTAAGTGCCTCCACCTGTATACCATCTGGACCTAATGCCTTTCCATTTTTTAAAGTTTTGATGGCATTAATTATTTCCACTTTAGTAGGAGGACCTGTGTTAAGCTCCATTACTTTTGTTGCTGGAGGTATGTCCGGAATAGATTCTGGAGATTGGCAGTTCAAAATTTCCTGAAAATGTTTGGCCCATCTATCCTTCTGTCCATTAATGATGATGATCTTTTTTTTTTGTTTGTCTTTCACTGGCTTGTTGGTGTTAGTATTTCTTCCTGCATATTTAACTTTTTTTTTTTCACCGTCAGAATAAGATCGGAATATAATATGTTCAGTATAGAGGAATTATGTTCTATTTTTTCAGAAAATGTTTTGTGGATAAAAAAATACATCACATCTCTTTTAATTTGTTCAACATTTATTTGAAAAAAAGTGTAAAATACTATTTTTAAAACTAGTGAATATTAGGCCTATATGCTATCTTAAGTAACCATGCTGCCTAATAACAATATCTAACAATGAAATAAAGAATATGAATCAAAGCATTTCATTATTTTATTTTATTAAAAGTTAACAATAACTAGACTATTTTTGCTCAGAACTTCCTAAGTAGGTTCATTATGATATTATATGTGGATTTTATAGGTATTGATAGTTAGGCTTAACTTTGATGCAATACATTTTCCCTTTTGAAAAAAAATTATTCAGTTTGGTGGTAATATCAGGAAGATATAGTTAGAACTAGATCTAGGTGCAGCTATGCCGGTTAACACTATTCACTATTCTAACCGGATCGATGTGTGCTTCACTGGATTTATTACCACCAAGTGAAAGGTAAGAGTATTCTGTACATTATTATGTCAACGCAAAGACGAATACACCTAGACTCTGACACAAATAATAAAAAAATAATGTTTATCAATCTATTTAGAACAAAATAGCAGGAGAGTCTTGTGCTACATTAAATGCATGTAACCTTTGACCTGTGATCATAAATAATAAGGAATCTGTGTCAATAGGGGAGTGACATCATAAATCAGGAAGGATTACCCCAGGAAGTTTCAAAATGCTGTCGTCTCCATATCAGCAATTTAGGAAAAATTATTGAAAACTAAAAATTTTATATTCATGTTAATAATAATTTGGGATGTTACAGCTTTGTTGGTGTGGATATATTGGTTCCATGACAATTCGTTCACTGACATTTCATTCATGTGACAGTTCGTTCACTCGACATATCGCTCACAGACAAGATGTTCACCGACAGTTGGTTCATGACAAATCGTTCACAGGTCAAATCGTTCACACGACAAATTGATCACTGACAAATCGTTCACTGGATTGTAACATATTGTTAATATTATATTCTCATTGCGTGTTTAATTTGTTGGCATTAAAACGTTTGTAGCCATTATTTCCACACAAAAAATTTAATCCGAGTTTCCTTGTTAATTTTTTTTTTAATTCTTTATTCATTGTTTACTTTATAGTGAAAATGTCCAATAGGTATGTTAAGATTGGTGAAAACAAAATTTAATAAATAGAAATAAATAAAAAAATATTTCTAAAATATTCAAAGATAACAAAAAAAAAAAAACTTTCACCAATGTTTAGCAAAGGCATAGATGAATGTAAAAAAAAACAAATACTTGTCAATGAACCATTTCTCCTTTTATAAGCAATGGCTCCCTGTCCGATAAAGTTTTATTTCCTCTAGAGCCGCCACTTAATTAGGTTTTAACTAGAGTATCCAGCTGAATGGGTAGATAAAAAAAAGGAGAGGAGAGGTATAGGTAGAGGAAGGACCTTAAGAATGTTGACCATAATGGCAAGATGGAACAGATATGTCAATTAAACATCTGGACCCCTATTAAGAAGATAAGCAAATGTGGGTGGGGCGAACAAAACTGCATAACAGACATAAGTGTAAAAGAAGGCCTACATGATGAAAGTAAAAATGTTGCATATAGTTAAGTGACAGCCCATTAAAATTTTTCAGTTAGCTTGTCAGATTGCATTTTTAGCGGCCCCCGAAAGGGGAAAAGACGCTATTAGTTTTGTGCGAAATGTCTGTCCGTCTGTCCCATTTAGATCTCATAAACTAGAAAAGATACTGAAAATCCGACATCACAATATTTTAGACCATTCAAAGTTCTGATGCAACGGCTACATTCTTATAAACTCCATTTTCTTGAACATTTTTTTTTATGTATTGCTTTAGAGAATTCGAATAAAAGACTAAGCATTTTCAAAACAATTACATTATGTAAACACCAGGAGAGGCTCGGTAAAGCGCTTAGCTTCCGAACCGAGGGCCCCGGGTTCGAATCCTGGTGAAGACTGGGATTTTCAACTTCGGAATCCTTGAGCGCCCAAGAGTCTACCCAGCTTTAATGGGTACCTGATATTAGTTGGGGACAAGTAAAGGCGGTTGGTCGTTGAAAGGAGAAAAGAAGCTCCGTCCATCCCGTTTAGATGTCGTAAACTAGAAAAGATATTGAAAATCCGACATCACAATATTTTAGACCATTCAAAGTTCTGATGCAACGGCTACATTTTTTTTTCCTGAAAGCGAAAAATCTAATTTTTTAAATCAATTAAGCAAGCAGTTTTTTAAAGAGAAAAAGCTAATTAGTATGCATTATAAATTAGACCTAATTTAAAACGAATAGTAATCTTGTAAACATCATTTTCTTGAGCATTTTTTATTTAAGTATTTCTTTTGAGAATTCGAATACAAGATATAACATTTTCAAAACAATTACATAAAGTAAAGACCAGGTGAGGCTCGGTAAAGCGCTTAGCTTCCGAACCGAGGGTCCCGGGTTCGAATCATGGTGAAGACTGGGATTTTCAACTTCGGAATCCTTGGGCGCCTCTGAGTCTACCTAGCTTTAATGGGTACCTGACATTAGTTGGGGAAAAGTAAAGACGTTTGGTCGTTGTGCTGGCTACATGATACCCTCGTTAACCGTAGGCCACAAAAACAGATGAACTTTACATCATCTGCCCTATAGACCACAAGGTCTGAAGGGGGAACTAATTAGGCCAGGTTCACATCTAACTTTGCATTCACTTGCACCTATCCTTTGATCTGCAGCACCATTGGGGCACTACACAAGATCTGTCAACCTTCTTTCTCCATTCTTATCTCTCATTTGTCTTTGATATAATTTCATTTGGATGTTCTTTCTGAAAATATTGAAGCCTGCCTGGGTGGACCACTTCAGGGGCCGATTTTAAGTTTGTGTTTCCACACAAACTGTCTTTGTAACCTTGTTTAAAGTATAATTTTTATCACATACTGTCCTCATTAACAAAGAAATAACAAATTTAAAAAATTAACAAAGAAACTCAGATTAGGCCTGATCTCTAGCAATCAAATATTTTTTTTTGGAAATAATAGCTACAAAAGTTTTAATGTTAACAAATTAAACACACCATTAGAATCTATATATAATTCTCTTCTTCCCTCAACAGTTTAAATGAGTAGTAAGAAGTAAAGGAAAGATCACTCTCTTATTTCTGCGTAAGTTTAAATGAGTAGTAAGGAGTAAAGGAAAGATCACTCTCTTATTTCTGCGTATAGTCCACAAGATAACAAGAGTAGTGTTGACACTACGGATCACTGGCTGCGCGATGGACTGTCATTTAAATGTATCAAACTCTGCCCGCTCCCATCCCCCTTTGTCCAGCAAGAGGTTTGGACTAGGAACTAATCTAAGTAATCTACTATGTGTTTATATATATATATATATATATATATGTAAATAGCAGGGCCGGATTTACCCACTGTGGGGCCCTATGCGAAACAGATTTTGCAGGGCCAAGTTTGAGTAGGGAAGCAGATAATAAGTGAAATTTAAGAGTTTGTATTAGAAAATAAATTCGTCTATGCATTTTATTCATTCTTTACTACGTACAGAAATACTTTACAAGCCTTGCGTGTAGCGAAGTCATACAGTATATCATAATAATTCTGTTTCCTACATAGATCACGCTCAATAGCAAGAACTACCAAATGTTTCAATCTATCTTTGAGAATTGTTGACCTCAAGTAATTCTTCATTAGTTTGAGGCGCGAGAAGCTTCTTTCACCAGATTACACAATTACGGCTGATGCATAATGTCGCACGTAAGATTAGCATTTTCCATATTGAATGACACCCAAAATGACAATTTTCGTGTATATATTTCCGTATATTTTAAGAACTTTGTCATATATTTTGCGATTTCTGGAGATTTCCAGGAGGGCGCGGGAAATCTGTTTTAAGTTATAAAATGGTTGAATTTAATAATTTATAAACCTTGAATTAGAGCGTGTCCTATGAAAATGCGGGTCCCACTGGGGTCTTATAGGTTGCAGTGGCCTAAGGCCGGCCCTGCAAAAATATATAATTCTCTTCTTCCCTCAAGAGTTTTGTTAAGTAGCCAGAAGTAAAGGAAAGATCACTCTGCGGATAGTCCACAAGAAAAAAAGAGGGGGGGGGGGGAGAGAGAACACGTAGTCACAAACTAGCAGGGCAGGACCGTTGCAATATCAGTCTTTTTTTTTTATATTTCTACCTCACGTTAAAAAATAGGGGGGGGGGGGGGAGTAATCTACTCTGCAGTAACTATTGAGGCGACAGAAACTCAGACGGAGGGAGTAATCCTAGGTAATTTAGGAGCGAAAAAAAAAAAGACAATTTTCGTCTGTATATTTCAGGAGATTTGTATGAGTTTTCAAAAGATTTTAATAATTTCCAGGACTTTTTCGTATATTTCGCAATTTCAGGAGATTTCCAGGACCTCCTGTTAAATCGACAGGAGGCCAAGGGAAATCTGTTATAAGTTATAAAATGGTTTAATTTCATAATTTATACACCTAAAATTAGCGCATGAACTATAAAAGTGCTGGGTCCACTGCGGTCACATAGGTTGCAGTGGCCTAAGGTTGGCCCTCCAAAATAGCGGCGTATGCTACGCCGCCGGTTGACTAGTATATAATATTAAAAATATGTTACTATCCAGAGAACGATTTGTCTGTGAACAATTTGTTGGTGAACGATTTGTCAGTGAACGATTTGTCATGAATAAACTGTTGGTGAACAAGTTGTCGGTGACCGATATGTCGGGTGAACGAATAGTCACATGAACGAATTGTCAGGTGAACGAAATGTCTGGTGAGGGTTAGGGTTTGTTAGGATTTGTTGGTGAACGATTTGTTGGTGAACGAAATGTCAGTGAACGAATTGCCGTGTCCCCGGATATATAATAGATTTGCCATATTTTATCTTATCTTATCTTATATAATAGACACGTTACTTCAAAAAAGAAGATGATTACGTCCTACGCCTTATGCATTTAGTCATGCATATTAACCAATGACTTAAATTCTACCAAGTCACTGGTTTTCCTGGCTAGCTCAGGCAACCCATTCCATGCTCTAATAGCACTAGGGAAGAAGGAGTATTTGTACAAATTTGTCCTAGCAAATGGGATGAGAATTGTGCCTTTCAGAGTATTTTATTAAAATTTGTTTTTGTATTTGAAGATTATGGTTCAGTGTTTTATGTATAGTTGCTACTTTACTTTTGAGTTTTCTGTCATGAAGGCTTTCTAAATTTAGTGATTTTACTAAAGGTGTTACTCTGGTTAAATGTGAATATTCGTTTGTTATGAATCTCACTGCTCTATTTTGTGTCTGTTCCAGTTTCTTAATGTTATCTTGAGTTGAGGGGTCCCAAATGGAGGGTGCATATTCTATTATTGGCCTAACCAAGGTTAAATAACATTGTAGTTTTATGTTCTTATTTGATTTATAGAAATTTCTTTTAATAAATCCTAATGCTTTGTTTGATTTTTTTTATAGTTTCATCAATATGTGGATTCCATGACACTTTTTCACTTATTATAACACCTAGGTATTTTGCGTTTTTAGTCTGTGTTACTGGTTTGCCATGAATAAGGTAAGTGGAATTAGTTTGTTTTAGTTTTTTTGTTACTCTTAACAACTGACATTTTTCTGGGTGGAAAGACATGCTCCAATTTGATTCCCATTTCTGTAATTCATCTCATTCTCTTTGTAAGATATCTGTGTCTTGTTTGTTTTTATTGTTCTATATATTATGCAATCTTCTGCAAATAATCTGACTTTAGTTCCTGAGGTAATGCAATTTGGTAAATCATTTATGTAAATTAAGAATAGTTGTGGACCTAAGACAGTTCCATGAGGTACACCTGAGTTTACTGTTATCTCTGTTGATTTAGAGCCATTTATTATTACAGTTTGTTCTCTCCCTATCAGAAAATCTTTAATCCACTGATGCAATGGACCATTAATGCCAAAATATTTTAATTTTTTAAGCAAACTATGGTGGTGAACTTTGTCAAAAGCCTTGGAAAAATCTAGTAAGCATCTATTTGTTCACTATTATCTAAACCTTTTGAAAAGTCATTAATTAGTCCCATTAGTTGTGTTTCACACGATCTATATTTCCTAAAGCCATGTTGGTGAGGACATTATGTTTGTCTAAGTGATTTATGATGTTGCTACATATTATGTGTTCTAGGATTTTACATGTGATGCTGGTAAGTGATTCTGGTCTGTAGTTTCCTGGGTCAGATTTTTCTCCTTTTTTAAATAGGGGGTGACATTAGCTTCTTTCCAGTCCTTTGGCACTCTGGGGCTAGCTCATTGCTTAGTTCTTTGAGTAATCTAGCTGGAATACCATCAGGTCCAGATGCTTTATTTGGTTTGGTGTTGGCTAATAGTTTTTGGATTCCATTTTCTTGTACTACCATATCTTCTATGTTGTCTACTTGGTTCAAATTAAGTAATATGTCTTTGTCTCCTGGGGCTGAGAATGCTGATGCAAAGTATTTGTTTAGGATGTTTGCTTTAGTTTCATTATCATTATGTATTATGTTATGTTCATCTTTTAATGGCGCTATGCCTGTTGTTTCCATTTTCTTAGACTTAATGTATGACCATAGGTTTTTGTTTTTATCTTTAGATATTACATTGTTTATGTATTCACTCTGCAGCTGTCTGCTTACTTTTTGGATTAGGTGTTTAATTTTTATATACTTTTTGTAAACTCTTTCTGCCTTAGTTTCTTTAAATTTTCTATATAGGTTTTCCTTCTGTTTACAAAGCTTCTTTAGTCTATTATTAAACCAGCATTTATTTATTTTGTTTTATGTGTATTTAGTTGGTATATGATTTTCTATAATGCTTTTAAGATGGATTTTAATGAAATTCCAGAGGTCATCGACTGGTTGGTTAATGTCTTTTTCTAATAAGAATGTTTATTGAAAGTTTAATGCAGCTTGGTGTAGTTGTGTTAGGTTACATTTATTCCAGAGTAAGATTTTTCTTTTGGGTTTTGTATTGGCTACTGCTTTTATCTGACTGTGTATTTTTATGATCTCATGGTCTGATAGACCAGGGATAATATCATAATCAACTACTAATCCAGGTCTGTTGGTTAAGTATAGATCTAATGTGTTGTTTAATCTAGTTGGCTTTTTAATGATTTGATCTTAACTTAGGTTGTGTAAAGTTTCTATGAAAAGATCATTTATGTCCTTAAGGTTTTGGTGTTTATCTATGGTTAGTGTTTTCCAATTTATATCAGGTAGGTTGAAATCACCCATAATCCAAAAAACTGCATTTTTATTTGTCTCTTTAAGTGTAGTAAACTGATTACATAGTTCCTGCATGTATTCTAAACTAGAATTTGGTGGTCTGTAAATACTGCCTATTATTAGGGATGTTGAGGTGGTATTAATTTTACAAAATGTTGATTCTATATTTTTTGAGTTAGGTAAGGTAATTTCTTCTGCTATAAGAGTGTTTTTTATTGCTAAAAGAACTCCTCCACGATTATCAGCCCTATCTTTTCTAAAAATTTCATAATTACTATTGAAAATTTCTGCATTATAAATTTCTGGGTGTAGCCAAGTTTCTGTTCCTGCAATTATGTCTGGTTTCTCACATTCTAATAAAATTTCTAAGTCTGCTGTTTTGTTCCTAATTGTGACGATACGTAAACGCTTGCATATAAAAGTTTGACTTGTGCTTTAAAAAAACGTTTGAGAGAGAAGTTTGCTGTTAGAATTCTATTTTTTTTCTTTTTATTACCCATCCCCTGACCAACTTGACCAGGGGTATTAAAGTGATAAAACTCATCCAGTTTGACCTTCGTCCAACAACCCCCCCCCCCCCTCCCAGCGTCCAGCGAGCTGAGAAAGGAGATTAATATCTGCTCTGTTCCATTCTCCTCAGGCATGGGCACATCCGCCCATAAAAAGAATAACAATAGAGTCAGGTAGTGACATCTTCCCGTCCAAGCAGTTACTAGGGAAAAGATAACTTTCCAAATTGCCATCTTAGTAACTCCTGACCTGATCACAAGTTAGATAGGGCCCTTGGGTTAGCTTAATAGAAATTTAAAGTTCAATTCTACTGGACGCAGGTAACTTAAAAATTTAGAAGCTTAATCCCATTGGGTCAAGCACGAATGTTATTTTAAAATAAAATTCAAAATACCCCGAATCCATTGGACCGGCACTACTGGCTATGCTAATGAGTTCAAGTCCCAATCTATATAAGAGTGGACTTAAACTCTAACAGTATGTAACCTTTTATTTTATCTTCAACACATTGTTCATTATCAATGGGCTATGTTCAAGCCTGTTTTAATTATTTTATTATCCTCCTCAACCAAGCGTTGAGATGATTTAATCTAGATCTATTGGAGCGATCGGATCTTTTACAAGACTCCGAATCATATACTCGCTTACTAGATCCATGAATGTGTTTTGCAGTATAACATGTCAGCTTATTTTAGTGACGGCATGTGATATACCACTTCTTTCTATGGCATTTAAAGTCATTACAATTTTACTTATGTACAACCAAACTAGGTTGTGAATAAGATTTGATCTATGATCATATCATTCCCTCCCCCTTAATATCTACATATAATTTAATTGTATAAATGATTTATATAACATTGCCCACTAGAGATGTATGCAACTCTCTTCTTTTATGTTGGTTTTATTACCATATATTCGTGTTCACTTTTAAACATTTTGCTTGGGTTATCTCTCTCCCTTATTTTGTTTTGTTTTATATAATATTGAAGTTCGAAGTTTAAACCTGTGGTTTACTTGTATGATCTTAACATCATGGCTTATAACCTCACGTATTGATTGATGTAGTTTTTTCCCCTGTTTTACTTTTGTTAAATGTATTCATTGAACGGAATGAGCATGCTTCACATGCACAATCTGATTGCTTGCATGGCATAAGAGAGTTCCTACCTATTGCCATGAGGAAGTTTCTAAGTGCTTCTTTCTTTTCAGCCTGGTTGTTATTGGTGGTGCAATATCACGCACACTAGACTTGCAGTCTTTTCACCACTAGATCTGCACTGTCTACACCTGTTAGATCATCAGCTTCGACTGGATCTGCAGCGTCACCAAACCTGAGTCTACAACGCCTGAACCCCCTCCCCTTCTGTCAGCGAGAAGGAATCTCAGTAGTGCCCACTACAAACGGCCTAAAGCTCAGTGCCCACTACCAATTGCCTACGGTCTAGTGCCCAGATACTAGCCCAGTGTTCAGCGCCTACTGCCCAGCATAAACTGCCCAGTCTAGGCTCCAGCTGTCCGCTGCCCAATATCTATTGCCCACTACCTATGGTCCTGGGAATACCCTTCCCACCTTTCGCTACAGACGTATTCCTCTATGACTCAAGCCTCAACAAGAAGATTCAGCTCCGAGTCCTTCTTGCATCTACCAAACGAATCCAGCGAACAACCGACCAGCAAAGAAAGATAAGAACTAAAAATAGAAACACTTATCCACTCCTTCACATGTGATCAATGATGAAATTAATCCACCAGAATCATTGTTAACCATCTACCCAAGCTAGTAGTGATATTGTTGTTGTTAAATTAAATTGTTTTTTTTTATTCAACATATAGTCAGTTCATTTGTTTCTAATTGTTGCTCGTAGTGTGCCTGTTCAAAATTTACTTATGTGAGCGGGGAAACTCAAAATTACTTCCCCTAGAGTAACCAACCAAAAATCATTTTAAACATTTAAAAACCTCGTCACACTAATGCTTTGAAAATTTATTACTAAGATTTTTAGGTATTTTGGTATTGCTTCTTTAGTAGGTTTGTTTAGTGAGGCTGTTGTATTAATTTTAGTAGATTTAGGTTTAACAGGAGTGGATCTGGCTAGTGGTTGGTGAGTTTGGTTTGGGATGGTGTTTAGGATGTTGTATGGGTTAGAACTGTCCGCATCAAAGGAATCAAACAGTCCTGATGTAAACTGAGGTACCCACATGGTACACAGTGCCATGATGCGTCTTTGTTGCTTAAGGCATAATATACAGGTGTATTCATATGGAGACACGATGCATGGTACCATTCATCGCAGGTGTCACATTGAATGGCTTTCTGATTTTCGCATGTATACCCCGCACAAATTACAAAATAAGTAAAATAAAATCACACCCTCATATAACTTGGATGTGCAAAGCAAAACTCGCCTTAAATTACAGGTACATAAATTTGTTGTTCATTAGATGCGTGAACATCAAGGTGCAATTGTGCTCCAGTTGTTGTTCCAACAAGTGAAACAAAGAGTGCAACACATGTGTACATAGTTTCTGTTATGTTTAAAATAAATTTTGTATACTCTACACCTTTGTACACACCAAACATCTGTCATTCATTTGTAAAAACCTGTATAACCCACAGGTTATATGCGCAAAAAAAAGTGTATACAATTGTATGGGTGGACCACAATGAGAATCGTATCAGATGCAAACAGCATAACCATACTTTCCCACTATCTCTACTATCTAGCAAAATCATAGCAAAGGGAACTGGCTTGGTAGCATACAATTCATACATACATGATTGTCTTGATTATGATCATAATAATAATGCTTAAGTCAGGCTAAATCTAAGTTAATGGAATAAGTATAAGCCATAATTATATTATGATAATATTATTACCATACTAATATTTAGTAATATTAGTCTGTTTAGTAGATTTTTTTTCTATATATTATTATATATAATGACTCTACTAACTCTAGTCTAGTCTAGATTTACTAAGTCTAATTTCAAATTTATTTATAATTTATTAACTTATAGAGATCTATTCTAATTAATAATTATTAATAAAAATACATTATTAAATAAAATAATTTAATAATTAATTTGTTAAATTGTTAATTAGACTCTCACTCTAGCTAGTAGATCTAATTTGTTTTTAAAAAAAAGAGGAGTTAGTCTCTGTCTGGACTCCTCTGGAGTAGATCTATTTGAGTTGATGAGTGAAATGAGTGTTTAATAATTCAATAATTAAATTATAATAGTTTATTAGGTCTAACTCTAAATCTGTAATATTGTGAATATTAATATATGTTTAATTTTCAAAATTTTGTTTAAGTTTAATCACATTTAATGTTTTGCATCTGATCTTACATCATTTACATTACATTATTACATTTTGATTTCATTACAATCTAAATCTTACCTCTAGTCTTGATCTAGACCTATTAAATTCTATTTATAGTTAGTCTAAGGGCATTTTAGTTTATCGCTTATAAAGCAACATTTAGATTAGATCTAACAATGAAACTATAGATCTATTATTCTATAGTTTCAGTTTCTTCATACATAAGGCAGTCATTTACGACTCATTACATTTCATTACTAGATCTAGACTAGAAACTAGATAAATGGATTTAGAATCTAGTTCTCTCCATTGACATAAAGTAGATCAAGACACGGACCTATATATATTATAATATATATATATATATATATATATATATATATTATTATTATTATTATTATTATTATATATAAAGAGAGAGAGAGAGAGACATAGATCTATAGATCTATATAGGTCTGTGGATCAAGATCTATAGATATAGATCTACTAGATTTACGCGAAGAATCTATAAATACATCTGTGATTTCTACTTTTCCAAGAAAATTATGGAATCCAAAAGATTCGCTTTTCTTTTTCAACTTCGCATAATGTATCTCAATGTAGTCTTAACATTCAAAAAAATAATAATAATAATAATTTTTTACCTCAGCATATTAGCTTTAGGAACAAGAAGTGTCCTGTCATCTTTGTGTCATTCTTAGCATTTTATTATAGTAGGCTAAGTCCAACGGTACTAATAATAAAAAAGGAGATTTAAAACAAAGATACATATATGATTTATATGATGTAGATCTATATGTAGGCCTATTATGTACATAATACGAATGGGCATGGGCGTAGCCAGGATTTTTTTTCGGGGGGGGGGGGGGATTAAAGGCCCCCCCCGCGCGAATTTTTTTATTTTTTATATTTATGTGTGTGTGTGTGTGTGTGTACTGTACATAATCTTTATTGCATTCTGACCCTTCATTCTTTCGGAAGACGTTTATGTGCCCTAGAATAGGTTCTTCCATGAGTTAGTGGAAAAATTGTAGATTCCCCGCCAATACTAGCAAGGGGGTCTGGGGGAGCGCTAGGAGCTCCCCAGCGCGGGGCGATGCCCCGCCGCCAAGCACTATTTCTAGTATTGAAAGCCAACAAAATGCACATTCTGAGGTATCTACAGTGCATTTTCTACTATTAAAAAGTTTTATTTCAAAAACCTAATGTGCTATTCTTACTGACTTAGACCCTCCCGCGCCGTTTGGCGCATTTGCCGTCAAGCTGTTTCCATAAAATTGTAGATTCCCTGCCATTACTAGCAATGGGGTCTGGGGAGCGCTAGCGCGGGGCGAAGCCCCGCCGCCAAGCACTATTTCTGGTATTGAAAGCCAACAAAATGCATATTCTGAGGTATCTACAGTGCATTTTCCTGCTATTAAAAAGTTTTATTTCAAAAACCTAATGTGCTATTCTTACTGACTTAGACCCTACCGCGCCGTTCGGAGCATTTGACGTCAAGCTGTTTCCATAAAATCTGTCACTGGTAATGTCTGAAGCCTCTTCCCACCTGCCATGAGGACCTCAATGAATGAGTGGCGTCAAGTTGTACTAGGATATCATTGCAACTCTTCTTATGCGTAATTCATTTTGTCGGAGAACATGTCCCGCAAACCTCATGCGTCGCTCTCTCACAATCTTACTAAAGGGTCGACTCCCAGTTCGGCATAGGATTTCCTTGATTTAAACCCGATCTCTATAACTGACTCCTAAAATCTGTCTTAGCCATCTTTGTTGAGCCACATTTAGTGTTTTTCAATTTCGGCAGATGCCTATTCACTATACCAGTTTATTAAGGGAGCCCTGCCACTGGTAAAATGTGAAACCACTCTTGAATACGCTCTTGGAAATAAGTGACTGTAGTTTGCTTTAGATTTTATATCGAAAAGAGAAGTTTTATCGTCAAAATCATCTGTTGGGGGTTTTCCACCTCAAAAATGCTCTGTAGGGGGATCTTAAACTCAAAACCATCTGGAGGGGTTTTAAACTTTAAACAAACGCCATCTGTAGAAGAGGGGTTTAAACTCAAAACCCCCGAATGGATTGGCTACTCTCAAATAATTTTAGTGTGTAATTTGCTTTTTTTTTTATATTGAAGAGGTATTTTTAGCATTAAACCCCTCTGAATGGGGGTTTAAACTCAAAACCCCTTTGGCTGCGTTCATAGATTTTAGTGTGAGTAATTTGCTTTTATTTATATTGAAGAGGTACTTTTTAGCTTCAAACTCCACTTGAGGGGAGTTTAAACTCAAAACCCCTTTGACTACACTCAAAACATTTTGAGTGTATAATTTGCTTTGTTTTTATTATTAAAGAGGTATTTTTTACCTTCAAACCCCGCTGAAGTGGGGTTTAAACTAAAAACTAAGTCAAAACCCATTTAGCTACGCTCATAACATTTTGAGTGCGTAATTAACTTTTTTTATATTGAATAGGGGGTTTATCGTAAATTTTGGAGGTGGTTTTAAAATCAAAATCTCCCTTAACTGTGCTCTTGGAATTAGGGGATTTTCGTTTGCATTTTTGTTTTGTTTTATAGAAGAGAGGGGGGGGGGGTTAACTGGAAAAAACCCAAGTAGGGGGTTTAAAACTCAAAACCCCAAGTAGGGGGTTTAAAACTCAAAACCCCTAGTAGGGGGTTTTAAACTCAAAACCCCATTGGTTGTGCTGGAGCAATTGATGGTTTAGTATTAAAATCTCACCTAAAATAAAATAAAATAAACAAAATCAAAGCAAAAAATCATTCACTAAATTCCGATCCCCCCCCCCCCCAAGGAATTTCATTTCGGGGGGGGGGGGGGCCCTGGCTACGCCCATGCGAATGGGTCAAAAATCAAAAGAAAGTTTATTATTTAGTTTACATTCCTGAGTCCCAAATCTCCCAATGGGATTTAAATCAGGTCGTGAGCCTTGTTAACAAAAGCTGCAAGTCTGTTAAAACAGTCCCATTTCAGTAAGCTTTCCATGAGTGACATGCTAATTGTAGCCTATTGTCTCCAAGCAATTTCTTATCAAGAGTGAGGTGAAGCAAGAATCGGTTTAGTGTTATCAGTTTCTTGGCATTTGAAGTTAAATCATAACGGGATAGTGAAATACAAATTAGCAAAACGAGTAATACTATCGAAAAGAGGAAAATAATTAGGCTACGGAGTTTCACACACAAAAAGTAGGGCTGGATTATCGTCAGCAAGTCATAAAATTAAAATCTACTTATCGGCTTTTCTCAATCGGCGTGGGTGGGAAGACATACTCTCAAAAAAAAAAAGGGGGGGGGTGAAATTCCTGACAAAAGGGTTGGGGAAGCGAAGAAAAAAGTTGTATTTTCTTGTACTTATCAATCAATGTTTAAATAGTAGTAAAACGCCATATTATTATTAGGCCTACCAATGTTTTATAAATCAAAATATTTTATTTCTAATATAGACCTTGTAAAATGTAGAGAGCCGTCTGCTTCAATATTGACTCAAATGTGATTCTTTTAAATTTTCCTGTGCTAGAATGATCGAAATTCTTTTAACTGTTGTACACCGTTACGTTGATGAAGTTTGTGTGAGAAAAAAAATTACAATTTAAGCAAAATATTTTGTAAATAGGCCTACTTTAAAAAAAAAAACACTACATTTACAGATATATCTCTCAACAGTGTAAAATTTCCCTGTTTCGATATCTTAGCTTTGAACTGTCCGGGCTTTCATAAAAAAAAGTCGATCAATGACACGCTTTTATTTAATTGTTTCAATTAATGTGTGTCTACGTGTACCGTACACGTACTAAGATCGACACGTATCCCGCTTTCGCTCCACAAATATCCGGTCACCTTGAATATCTGGTCACCTTGATTAACTGGTCACCTTGAATATCTGGTCACCTTGATTATCTGGTCACCTTGATTAACTGGTCAATTTGAATATCTGGTCACCTTGATTATCTGGTCACCTTGATTTAACTGGTCACATTGATTATCTGGTCACCTTGATTATCTGGTCACCTTGATTAACTGGTCAATTTGAATATCTGGTCACCTTGATTATCTGGTCACCTTGATTAACTGGTCACATTGATTATCTGGTCACCTTGATTATCTGGTCACCTTGATTATCTGGTCACCTCGATTATCTGGTCACCTTGTTTATCTGGTCACCTTGATTATCTGGTCACCTTGTTTATCTAGTCACCTTGATTATCTGGTCATCTTGATTAACTCATCCATTTTTTTTTAAGTAGGCCTACTTTTTGAAATAAAGGTCTGAGCCAAAGAGACTGAATGATCTTGAAGCCCGCACCCAGCGCTGCCCCTTTATTTCTTAGACAAGATGATCGTACTCTCGCTTTCCATAGCACCTAAACTCTTGCTTTGAATTTCAATTGGGAAGTCCCTGCGGACTGCGGATTTCTCCCCCCCCCCCACAATATGACAGGGCTTTTTGTGACGGTACGCACCGTCGCGTACCGGCACCTTTTTGAAGAAATTATTAAGCCTACTTTTCTTGTATTTTAACGTATATTATTAATTTTTAGTAGTTAAAAGTTAGGCAATCAACTACTGAGTACCGGCACCTAACGGCACCTAATCACTGAGTACCGGCAACTATTTTTTTTACAAAAAAAAAAAAAGCACTGTGTATATAGGCTATATCCCCCCCCCCCCCGGCTACTCCCATGTTAATAATATAATATAAATTTCTCGGAACAATATGTCTATTTGCCAGTAATTTAAATAATAAAAAAAATAATTTATTATTGTTCTTTAAAATGTGGAGTAGGTCCTATGTTTAATTACGACTGTTAAAGTGTGCCTGCTTTTTACAACTTAATTGTAGGCTACCAGGTAAAAAGAGGATATAAAAGATGTTTCCTATTGTGTTGTATGAAAGGCGAAAGAAAAAAGTCTATTATGTAATCAAGACAAATACGACTACTAAGAAGAAACCACTAGATAGTGAAAACACGTTTTGCTGTGATGATCTCGGAAAACACAAGAAGTTCATTTATCATGTTAAATAAACAAGGCTTCAGGGCAATTCATTTTTATTGTCTGAAATACCGGTATCGACACATATTTCGCCATTGAAAAAAAGTGCTTGTATCCGTATATAATATACTCGTCTTATTATAATCAACTCAGTGGGCTGTTTAAAAAAAAAAAGGAAATGATGTTTAAAATAATTATAATGAGGTATTTTCTCATTTAAGTTCTTGCTATTAGTTTGATTTAATTGACTTTAAGTGCCATGGAGACAAAAATAACAGGGTTATAAAGACAGTTTGTGTGGAAATTTAACGCAAACTCCAAATCGGCCCCCGAAGGCAGGTTTCAATATTTTCAGATAGAATATTAGAATGAAATTCTGTCAAAGGTAAATGACAGAGAAGAATGGAGATAGAATGTTGACTGATCTTGTGTAGTGCACAATTGTAACAAAAAGATCTAAAGCCGTTTGTAAAGGGGTATATAGGAATGGTAAATAGTCATCTTCCCTACTAAATAGCCACCCGTGTTTGTATGTAAAAATGGTGTATTTTTATGAAAAAACTGCTTGCATATTTGATTTGAAAAATTAAATTTTTTGCTTTCAGAAAAGAAAAAAGTTGACGTTTCATCAAAACTATGAATGATCTAAAATATCATAATGTCGGATTTTCAATATCTTTTCTAGTTAACGAGATATAAACGGGATGGACGGACGGACAGATCGACCACACAAAACTAATAGCTTATTCCCCTTTCGGGGGCCGCTAAAAATAACATAACCCAATGAAAAGGTTTTTTTTCCAGTATATACTTTTTAGAAAAAAAAATGTCATAGGTACATGGAGTTCCGAATTTTTTTAGAAAGCTTTTATCAACTCACCCTATCTGTCTATCTGGTAAAAGGTTTGAATATTATTTTTTTTCCAATTTCCCATTCTCGGATCAAGTTGCAACTTTGCACAATTATTTATTCTACCTGACAAGACTTAAATCAATTTAAAAAGTTAACCAGTTAATTAATTATTGAGGATTAATCATTTAGTTTGATATCGATGTAGGGGAATAAATGCTACTTACTGAGAGATGTGAATGTATAGATGGATTTAATCCCCTTATTACGTTTTGACATGTTTTTTGTCCTTATTTCTCATTTTCGGGTCAAGTTGACATTGTACATAATTATTCATAGTCGATGATAATACACGAATCAATCCAAAAATTAGCCAATTAGTTAATCAATTAGTACTAATTTATTTTAATTTTGTTTCATATAACAGAAAGGTAACGTATGTGTGTGTTTGCAAAGGACATAAAAAAATCCCCCCCCCCCCGAAAAATCCTAAGCTACGCCCATACAATCGCCTAAACTTGGTAAAAAATATCTTTAAAAACTATCCTTTTGTACAAGTCTGTCCACGATTGTAAATCTTAATTTCTTGTAGATTAGGAAACAATGTCATATAGCATTCACAACTCTTGACTAAAAGGTATTACATTCGTTCTTAAGGTCTAAAGCTACATTTAGTTGGTTTTCTCTGGCATCGCTCTTTTAACTTTATTAAGTGTCAGGAAAGGTTCCTTAGCATTTGCTGGCTACCCACCTCGGAGAATCCAAACCTCCGCTGCCTTGCGACTATACCCTAACTTGGGCTGTAGACACTTGTATGAAAACAAAACTAACATTATTTACTTGCATGCACAAAGTAGCAAAACTTAATATAAAAACCAAATAGCAACTAATCAAAGGAATTGTGACACTAGAATGCCTCAAATATTACTTTTGAAAAACAGTGAATCGTATGGTCCATAGTGATTGTTGTAAATACGATTCAGGAGTTAAAATGAAATACATTTCTTTTTTAATGCATCATACTGTAGTGTTCTCAAAGCTTCAGCTAGCATGTAGAATGCTTAAGAGCTTGATGTCATCGTCTAAGCCGATTACTCTTATCGGTACCTTGAGACTACTTAGTAGAATCATCATGGGATACTTTTTTATTCCAAATACGTTCTAGTAGGAGGACTAGTCAATTATTCCCCAACCTTCTTATTTCTGCTACAAGGTGAAATCTTATTTCAAGAGCAAAATATAGATGTATATAAAGTTATGGTACTCAGACCAAAAGGTACTCTCAGAAGTGTACCCCTTTTAGACCTTGCAATGCATAAGGAAGATGATGTAAAAGTCATCTGTTTTTAATAGACAACATTAGCTATGTTTAATTGACATTGTTATAAACATCACATACATAAAACAAACAAACAAAAGTGATTTTCATGTAATGAACAAATTGTATTTTTAAAATGGTGATGGAAATATGGCAGTGCTTATTGTGATGATTTTTTTTTGTTAAACAAATATGAAACAACATAAAATGCAAGCAAAAAGCTTTTCTTTTAGAAATAAAATAGAAAAGTTATTGGTAACAATTAACAAAAATGTATAGTATATAAAGGAAAATAATGAAAACAAATATTCAATAAAAACCAAAATCTGACAGATAGGCATGAACTGTAAGTCCTCACAAGACAGCTCTGGTCCCACACTTGTCCTATGTGAATCTGGCATGGCCTATAGAAACTAAGGCTGACCTAATGGTATGTACAACTACCTGAGACTCAATTTGTTGGCATAAACTTAACTCAAATATAAAATTCATTTGATAGCAACTTTAAATCAATATTAAACAAGCAGTACACAAGAACAAATCTAGAAGCTGGTAGCACAACAGCAAAGCCGGTGGCACAATAAGATTTCTTTTTTTTTGTTTAGGAAAGTCACTAAAGATACTGGAAAAAACTTGGGGAGATGTGAGCCTGAGCCTAAGAAAACTGAAGGAACCTCTCTTTCCAAACTGAACATCAACAGATCATTGACAGTTACAAGGTCATTGTCAGTGAATATTCCCATGGTTGTTGTCTGTACCTAAGGGCATAGTCTCACCGAAAGCCGCCACTTCCTGATCTAGGGGCATCATGCCTGCTGCCATTTCATTATTCCATTCGCCAATTCCTTCCTTAAATACACTTTCATCACTGCTGTCAGTTCTCTGTGGGAATGGGAATAGAAACAAAATGAAGAGTCATGTGTCATTATTAAAAAGCAACAAAGTGAAATAATTGCCTACATAATTCTCCTATGAACTAAAAACATTTCTGTGACCTAAGTTTGAGATGTGCTCAAAAAAAATACATATATCATTAACATGCCATTTTGTTTACAAGTGATAGTAACCATAGTGCCTCCAAGTAATCAGAAAGTGGTGGTAAGGTTAGGTGATTACAACATAGTTTCATCACAAAGAAAGAAAGTGGTGGTAAGGTTAGGTGATTACAACATAGTTTCATCACAAAGAAAGAAAGTGGTGGTAAGGTTAGGTGATTACAACATAGTTTCATCACAAAGAAAGAAAGTGGTGGTAAGGTTAGGTGATTACAACATAGTTTCATCACAAAGAAAGAAAGTGGTAGCAATAGTCTGAGGACCCTGAATGCAACTGTACAACATTCAGCATACACACAATGCAATTATCACAAGTCTTCTTCTTGTTGATATAGGTGCTCTTGTTGAAGATAGTGCTAATTCATAGATGTTGCTAAGGAGTGCTAAAGTTGTGGACTCTTTCTTGAGATGTCAGATGTTACAAGAAGTTACTGTGACATGCCGGGGATTCTATAGATGTATATCTCTAGATCTAAATACTATCTTAGAGATTGAATAAGTGAAGATCCTTTAAAATCTAATACAGAATTTTAATTCAAAAACTAGGAAACACTGTAATATACAGTATTTACAATAGTAAACTGTATCAAAATAAAATGTTCAAATTTACTGCTAGATTTAATATAAATACAAGACTGATCTCTACTAATTCTAACTCAAAACTAATATATGTTTTATGTCTTCCAGATTTACGTCCAAACTAACTTTTTCTTTAGGACGCTCCAGCGTGTTTATTTGACCTTTAGTATGACATTTGGCTTAACCAATGAAATCATTTGCTACAACCAATCAAATTATTTTCTATCAAATGTCAAATGTGTCATTCGAGTGATAGGCAGGTGTCTGCTTATGTCATAGGAAATTCCGAGGTTGACCTTAACCTAGACTTGGGTTTATTTTAAATTATTTAATATTTTAAATTAATACGTGACTATTTCAAATTTATATGTGACAGCAATGTTAGAAATCTATCAACAGCAGCATGTTGAAGAATTGGTGGACATTATAGGTGACTGCTAGTTTCTAATGGGTGGATGAAAAAATGTAAACAACTGAAACTTTTTCTAAGTTTAATTCAAATTATAGAAAACAGGTCACAATTGGCTTCAAAATGACAACCCAGACAATGAATAAATTCAAATTAAGCAGAACTTTTAGTTCGAATGATCTGGATTGAAGTATTAATTGCTTTTATTGAAGAGCCTCATATGGTTCCCCTAGAAAAATAAAAAGAGTTCTAGCCTCACGTACCGCCCACCTTGGCACTCTGTTGTGTCATTTGACTAAACATGTTAGCATACAACTGCTTTTCTTTCTGATGCTCCTCCTGGATTCTCTTCTTGCACACAATGATTTGATTCTTGGCAGCTTTATTCTCAGGCTCTAGAGCAACCACTTTTTGGTAATCCTGAACAGCCAATTCATAATCTCTGCGATTCTGGTGAGCCTAAAGAATGAATACAAAATTTTTTTTTTTTAATTTTGAGATTTTTTTTTATTATAGTGACAAATAAAAAAAAAAAATAAAAACGTTTGATAAATAAAAAAAAACTATACTGATGTCTGAAAAAAAATAAATACATGTTATTTCTTGCATGCAATGCTTTACCTGTGCCCTCCTAAAAAAAGCCTTAGCATTGTCTTTGCTGATATCCAAAGCACTGTTACAATGCTCAATAACTTTGGTGTCTTCCCCAAGCCGTAATTCACAAGCTGCTAAGTTTAAGTGGGCTGCTAGCACTAGGGCATCTCTCTTCTCTTTCTCCTCACCTTCTAATGTGGTTTCACTTTCTAAATATTCGATAATTGTATTGTAATTCAATATTGCTTTATCAGTAAGACCTTTCTGAAAAAAAAAAAAAAAAAAAAAAAAAGATATTTCAAACTTAAATAACACTAAGACATCTTGAAGATTCCTTTAGTCGCAACTGAGACTTGACAGTTGTTCTTTATATGGAGCAGAAACCTGAAGGGCAACCAGAAATATTTTAGGGAAAAAGAAAGTAATTTTTTTGTACTATTTCCTCACATGAATATTCCCAATACACCTTCTGAAACATTAACCTAATCCAAATCTAGCAAAGAAATCTAGAAGAGAGGGCGAAACTGGATTAAGCATACTAGATGATTTGTTGAAAGGTACTAATCAACTTGATAACTTGAATCAAATGATGGGAAAACAATTTACTCTTTTAGAAATTTGAGACAAAATTCCAGGTCCTTATAAACAGAAACTTCCATTCTCACACTGTATAGCTAGCTAACAATATAGATAACCATTTACATAATCTTTATATGCAGTCAGGTCTCTGTCAACAAAACATATTAATCATGAATAATAATACAGGTCTTTGGTCAAACCAAATTATATTAGCACATACATTTATAAATCTAGTCAATGAAGCAGTTACCAATTATGTCATAGTGCCAAGTTCAACATTTGATATGTTTTATTCTATTAATGAAACTTTATGAACTATTCACCTTAAAAAACTCTGTGCCTTTAGCCTTTCTAATTTCAGATTGCTCTAATTTTTCTGGTGTTTCCATTTCATATGATTTCTTTGCCTGTATTCATATGAAAAAAAAAAATCAAAAATAATAATTATAAAAAATTTTTTTTTAAAATTAATTCAATAGTGATAAATTATGTTTAATATAAAATGTTAACTATTAAATAAAAAAAACAACAACAAAAAAGACTTCCTCAACTAAATAGTCCTCTATCTACCTTTTCAAAAGAAACAAGTTCCACATTATATGTTAATGTGGCATTAGGTGGTACACCAAGTTCCTTGTTACCATCTTTGCCATAAGCATATGCTGGAGAGACAATGAACTTGGACTTTTCTTTTTCCTTCATCTTTTTTATTGCAGCTTCTAGACCAGTAGTAATTATGGGATCTTCAGATTCCCCAAGTGTAAAAGTAGATGTTGTAGGTTCAACAAGGACTTGTTGATCCAGTTGAACTGAATAATTTACTTGAAAAAAAAATAAAGTTAATTAGCGAACTTTGAATCACAGACACAAAATTCCTGGCATTTGATCCTTTTTTATAATGAATTGTGTAATGCTGTTCTAAAAAGTCTTTCCACTAATTTCATCAAATAATAAGCAGTTATCCTGATTCTTGATATTTATGACATGTTCTTAATTCTCAATATTTCAATTTAAAATTTAGATAAAAAGACCTAGGAGACAGCATGCTTAAAAGAAAAAAATGAGGGAATGATTCCTGTTTTAGTATTTCTACTGATCTGTCCCACCCCACTAGACCATTCATATTACATTTATATAAAAATTATTTTTTGAAATGGAATTGAATTCTTGCTAATTACAAATATTTTTTTATAGACCAAGAGATTAAATGACAAGAACACAATAAAATATAAAAAATAATAATAAAAAAATACAGCTCCAGAAAATTGTAAACAGGTTACTGTGCTACAAAAAATTACTTTTTAATATACATATATAGATTTGCAACTAATGACAATAATACTTACTTGTTACTTTAGCAAAGTCACTTGGTGTTTTATAATTTGAACCTTCCTGTAGTATGGATCGAATGATCCCTTTATCCTTATTTGGGGAAACATCTTCACCTTTAAGAAAAAAAAATTGTTCATTAAAGTTGGCAACAGCATAATAATTTAACAAAAATGTTTCACATATGAGGCAGTTTACATATTCTTAAATATCAAGTGATTGGAACACAGATGTAACTTAATGGCAATTTGCAAGAGAGGTGTTTTGAACAAAAGGAATCAAATGACACTTTGAATAGTCACATCTAGAAGAAAAATTTATTTTGTAAAAATTGAGCCTAAGTCTCTTCAAGCATACAGTGATGCTCAAATAACAAAATAGGTAAGAGATATGTTCTACTAAATAGATCTTAGAATCAGGCAATCATTTCAAGAAGGAATCAAACATTACATGTAGAAAACAAATGTTACATTAAAAGACAGCTAAGAAAAGTATTTTGAACAATATAATACATTTTTAACCAATGGGGGATTTTCATAAATGGAGGCAAATTAGTCTATGGTCATGTCAATAACAAACTTTGATTGCTATTAGTACAGGTAAGAATTAAATCTACATATATGACACAACAACATCACTTAATGTAAATCATCCAAAATTTAAAAAAAAAAATGGAGCTTTGAAAACAACAAACAAAACATTATGAATATTCACTCCTTAATTTTATTTATACATGTGATTTTATACATTTAACTGTTATTAGCATTAGAATCTAATAATTAAATTTAACATACCTTCCCATGAAAACAGTTCCACCTCAAATACCAATGTTGAATTAGGAGGAATTGTTGGGGGTGATCCTGTTTCACCATAAGCATACTCTGATTTACAAGTCAACCTTGCCAACTCTCCCTTTCTCATTGATGCAACACCGATGTCCCATGCTTTGATTACTTGTCCTATAAAGAAATGGTAAGTTAGAAACATATAATGTTGATCTATATCCAAACTAATTTTAATTTGAAAGAAAAACAAACAATAAAATAGAAGTCTCTAGAATTGATACCTTAACTAACATTTCTTCAGGTAAACATCTCAAGACACATATTTGATTTATGAACAAATACATTACTAGATTTCTAAACAGCCAACCATCCAGGCCTATAAATAATTAGATATATTAGAATAAGATATAGACAGCCACTATGACAATCATATAGATTAAGATATAGATAGCCACTATGACAATCATATCTAGTAGCGACTGGTGCAAGTAAAGTAACAATGGGCACACTAACTGGCAAAAAAAAAACAACAGTAACAGAATTAAGCTGTCTATGCTTCTCAACTTATTGTTAAACTTGAATACAAAAAGAAGGCATACATAGATAAATCTACATCAGGGGTCTTCAACCTTTTTTGGCCTACCGCCCCCTTTTCGAATTTTTTCTTTAAAAAAATCCGCCAGCGCCCCCCCTCTAAGAAAAACAGTTATAAAGAAGCGTGAGAAGGCAAATTTGAACAAAATATCATCTATCTATTAATTTGTATGCTGTCAATAACACTTATCCCGCTTGGGAGACGACCGCATGCCAAAGGCGATTGTTGTGAACTCCTTGGCCTATGTCTGACGAGCTTTAAGGAGGACTGAGTTACATAGGTGCCCCCCTACCCCGTGAGCGCTATAAAGATTTATTCAGGCATTCAGGCTCTCACTGGCATAGAGGAAAGTAACTGGCAGCATTCTTACAAAAACTGCGGGACAAACATTTGATAAGAAAAGCCAGCATACAACGGCTTTGTCTGCATAAATTCGGGAAAATATGTAGGTCGCAGTTGGGTTTGCGTAGTTATGTGAAACAGTGGATCTTCGGAATTAAAGGCAATAACAGCCAATATTACCATTATGCAAAAATTTTGTCAAATAATTTGCAGTGATTACACACAAAAATTAATTGTAAAGACTTTCTTTCAAATCCTAAGAAAAGTCTTCGTTTAAATTTTTGAATATTAGGGCCTACTGTTTTTAGGTTTAATTGTAAATTTAGTTTTATATTTTAATATAAATATTATTATTGCAGAATTCACTACAAAATGAAATTAAGCTAATGGAAACATTGTGTCCCCTGCGGTCTGACAATATTAGAAATTTCCAGCTTTAATTTAGCCAAAGCAAGGCGAAGGTCTCCTCTTGTCGCTACATCCTGTCTATTTCTTTGCTTATTCATTAACTTTGTTATGCACTAAATCTAGGTTAACCATGTTTACTGAAAAGCTAAAACATAATTCCAATTTCGACCACAGTTTTGGAATTTTACTGAAACATTTAAATGCAGCCACATCTCTGTTGTGCCTCCAGGGACGTAGCTAGGAATTTCCATCGTTTGGGGTCCAGGGGGCTTGACATCGTTTGGGTCCGCTGCATTTTGCGTAATATTTAATTTAATTAATTAAAAAAGCACTAATTTGGGCCCCTCCCTTAAATGGGGGCCTGGGGGATTTTCAATTTTCCCTTACCCCCACCCTAGCTACGCCCCTGTGTACCTCCTATGTTTACATTCTTTTTACTGAAGACATAGTTTTGTAAATCTATTTTTTCATGCAACTCAATTTGAACGTCAGTGTCACAGATTACATTATAGAATTGTTTGTACATTTCACATTTGTAAAGAAATATAAGCCCTCGACATGAGTCTCGGGATTTAATCCTCAAATTTAGACACTTGACATTCAAGTCAGGATTTACCCAAGGGACGTAATTAGTATGTTTAAAATCTATTGGTTGATTGGAATTTAAACAAAGACATTTTTGAAAAGAGTTAGCGCCAGAGAATTGGCGGTAGTAAGAAAGTAAAGTCAGTCGATAAAATAATGTTCTTGTAGCTAGTCACGTTTCTAGGAGCTCTGTTTGAAAAGCCTTTGTAATATGTTCCATATTCATTGATTTGTAAATTGTACATAACTGTACTTACGTTGTATTTAAATAAAGTTCCAGAGTTTTGTTTTATCAAAGAATCGTTAATTGTAATTCTAGATCGTCATTTTTTGCAACTATTGAATTCAAGTAAAATCCCCGGCATAACAACACATCGTAACATCGTGCATGTTGTTACATCTGGCACAAGTGTTGTTACATTGGCACTCTCCGACCAATTAAAGTTCATGGACAACTTTTAACGAAATTTATTCAAGATCTAGGACAAATTTCAAAACTCTTCAAAGGAACTTCATTCTTATTTAACGGAGGACAGAATTTCTGTGTTTAACAGGTCAGTTGGTTATCGATAATTCTTTTATAAAGATTTTCGTTAGAGTTAGATCTACGTCTAACTCACGAAATCTTATTATATGTAATTGGCAAAAGGAATAAGACCAATATACATAATAACTGGCAATATAAAAGACCAGTAAAGCAAATAACTGGCAATATAAAAGACCAGTAAAGCAAATAACTGGCATTATAAAAAAGACCAGTAAATCAAATAACTGGCGTTATAAAGAAGACCAGTAAATCAAATAACTGGCGTTATAAAGAAGACCAGTAAATAATCATTTGTGCAGCACAAAGTAAACAGAAGACCAGATTTAACCAACTGTTAAACCAGTAAAAAGTACATCGGCTCAATAGATCTATATATCAATCATACGACTCCAGTAACTACAAGTCTACTGTCAAGAATTTATTAGCAAATTGAGGCTTCAAGAACTTTTTCATTATATTATTATTATATCTGAGATAAAGCCAAAATCCAGATATTGAACATTTTGCTCCAATACAAGAAACTAACAAAAAAAATAAATATGGCCTCCAGTTCCAGAACACAACGACTCTTCGAATTGATAGAATTAGCCAAAGAAAAGCAAATCCCAAAGCCAGACCAGTGGGCAGAGAGACAAGAAGAAAAAGAATATCAAGAGCAAGAATCTGAAAAACAAAGGCAAGAAGCAGAAAAACAAAGAGAATATCAAGCAAAAGAACATTGTAACATGACTTCAACAACAGACATAATAGGTGAAGCCATAGCTTTAGCAGAAAAACTCAATATTCCTTCACATGAAAGAGAAAGATGGTTTGATAATAAATTAGCTGAGATAGACAGAGAAGATGACAAAAGACGGCAAGAAGAATTAAAACGAGAATTATTAGAATTGAAAAATACCGAATTCAAAGCTGAACAAAAGAATGATGCAACATTAACAAGAATATACCAGAAAGCTCAATTAAGAAAGCGTACAGCATATCTCGAAGATGGATTTCTCAAGAAGTATACTTTCCACAAGTACAATGTCATTGAACAAATATATGTACCAAAGAAGTACAGACAACAAATAATCAAAGCAAAGCATGAATTTTATGACACCAAACATATGAGTGTAACAAGTACTAAGAAGAGAATTGCCAAAGAATATTATTGGCCTAGCTTGACCAAAGAAGTCAAGAAATACATTAATAATTGTTCGCATTGTCAACATGATTATTGTGAGAAGAAACAAACTCAAAAGAAAAGCAACATAACTAAAACAAAGAACAAAGAAGACTACAAAACCAGAATTGACAACAATGAATCTATGCATCATGACTCAAGTAAATCTACAGGGACATCACTGCCTACTACATGTCCATCCCTACCCACTACATGTCCATCCCTACCTGACAATACAAGCCCGTCCCTACCAAGTACTTTCCCATCCCTAACCACTGATGATGACTTCATACATCAAGACTTGAATAAGACTACATCTGCATCAAATACTATGATATGCATTGAACATTTCTGCTACAATCAAGACAAGTCTCATGAACCAGAAACAGAAGCAGATACTTATATTCAATCAACTTTGGCTATACCAGACAAAAGAAAAACTTTTCAACTTGACTCTACCACTCATACAAGTATTCCTCATTTGAAAGAATGTGAGTCAACTCAAGAAGCCATTACAACCATGAACATTGGAAGTCAAAGAATATTACATGAACACATGAAATCAAGACAGTTTGATCAAGGAGATAAAGTCAAATTACTGTTACCAGATTTCAGTAACAAACTGTTTTACAAATGGCAAGGTCCTTTCCACATCATCAGAAAGATTTCCAACCGGCTTTATGAAATCAATGTCAACAAGGTTACCAAAGTATTTCATGTTCATATGTTTGAACATTACCATGAAACAGATAATGAAGACATCAAAGCAGAAATTGATAATTTTACAAGCTTAGCAACTATTCCTGAGGAAGAAGAAACATCATCAACACTCATTCCTGAGATAGATGTTTCATTACCAGCATCAAATCAAACTGACATTCCAAAGGTCATCACTTTGGATGATATATCATCAAATCAATTTGACATTCCCAAGGTCATCACTCTGGATGACATAGCACTACAGCAAGTGAAGGACACTAAAGTGTTTCCAGACCATGCAGATTTCTTTACCAGTGTTTCTGAGACATTTCCAGTACTGCAATTTGAAAGAAACTCAGAAAGCAATAACATTGACAAGACCAAGTTTCATCCTCCGTCCACTCAAAGGACAACTTTTCTTCAGAATGGAACAAATGAACTTCTTCAACATTGCTTTATGGATCGATTGAACTCAGACATGTTCAGTCATTGCTCTATTGAACATTATAACGCAAGGCATTCTGATACCATTGTTCAACAGCGTCAAAGTTCATCAACCAGAAAATTGAGTTTTGGTTTCGGACAGTTCTTATTTTCACCAAACTCAAACGCGGTTCAATCAGACATTATCTGTGAGATCATTATGACATGGAGACAACAGCTTCATAAACTGAAAGACCTTTTCTTCAAGTTTAGAAAACGCACATGCACATCCATGTCGGCAATTCAGAAGGGTTCCGAACTTTACATTTCTACTCTACATATGTACTATAGCATATTTAGTGTCACTTGATCCACTATCATTCATACTCGTCAAGGAAGAACGGTATTCAGTTGTACTTAATTAATTTATCTACTCATTTTTTCCACAGGAGTTCTATATCAGATGTTGTATTTATTTTAGCACCAAACAACCCACTGAGGAAAGTCACTCATTCAAGATACTTTGTTTATTATGTTCCAGAATCTTTGCATATGACATGCATCAGACATCTTAATTTTAAATCATGTGCATTTTATTTCAGGTCGAATATTATTGCATATATCCTATTATAATAGTACAGATACATGACAGACAATTGGAATTTTTCATTGCTTCACACATGTTGAGATTTATTTCACATTGAGTATTATTATTTAGAAGATTGGTCACATTGAATATTATTTTCTCAGAAGATTGTCATGTACTATCACAATTATTTTTTCTATGTCAGTTTTTCATATGCAATATATTTTTCCATGTACACATTTTCACATTGGTACTAACCAAATGAGTTATAATGTCATATTTTAATATTATCATGAAGCACCATGAAGGGAAGTAACTCATTCAATTCAAGATTTAATTTATCCAAGTATTATGCTTTGTACAACTTTTGATATTGTTCATGACAAGCATTGTCTCATTTTCATAACCACTTGAATAGTGAGACAGGTATTCAAAGTCATCAATAATTTTATTCACTGCATTTACATTTTTTATTATTGTTGTTATCTCCAAGTTGACTTTATTTTGTCATATGTTACCTCAACCATTTTTCTATAGTTTCATGTATGGTATTTTATGTATACATATGAGCATTTCTATTACCATACAAATGCTAAATGGAGAGGGGGGTAATATGTCACAGATTACATTATAGAATTGTTTGTACATTTCACATTTGTAAAGAAATATAAGCCCTCGACATGAGTCTCGGGATTTAATCCTCAAATTTAGACACTTGACATTCAAGTCAGGATTTACCCAAGGGACGTAATTAGTATGTTTAAAATCTATTGGTTGATTGGAATTTAAACAAAGACATTTTTGAAAAGAGTTAGCGCCAGAGAATTGGCGGTAGTAAGAAAGTAAAGTCAGTCGATAAAATAATGTTCTTGTAGCTAGTCACGTTTCTAGGAGCTCTGTTTGAAAAGCCTTTGTAATATGTTCCATATTCATTGATTTGTAAATTGTACATAACTGTACTTACGTTGTATTTAAATAAAGTTCCAGAGTTTTGTTTTATCAAAGAATCGTTAATTGTAATTCTAGATCGTCATTTTTTGCAACTATTGAATTCAAGTAAAATCCCCGGCATAACAACACATCGTAACATCGTGCATGTTGTTACATCTGGCACAAGTGTTGTTACAGTCAGTAACAGATGTTTAATAATTGTCATTTATATATTTTTTTTCTAAATTTTAGAAGCGAATCTTAATTTCTTCATAGAGCATTGTTATGGGAATTGCATAGATATCGGTGTCCTTGGGCAGTAATTCATTTGTTAACAAACAAATTATGTGAGATTGTAAAACTCTTTAAAATAGATGTAATATCTCGATAAAAGAAAAATGATATAATCAATGAAAGTCCATTTCTTTCCTAGCAGTCAGAGGTTGGTTTCATTCATTTGTGTGAGATGCCTACCATGTAAAACAATTTTTTAGCCTGCTTTAAGTCATCGCCAAACGTTGAATCTTCCCGTTTCTCAAAAAAAAAAAAAGAAAATTATTTAAGAGCTTAAAAAAACGAGCCATAACAATTAATAAACCCCTTTCGAAATCCAGCGAACATCATTTTACAACAAGAGTCTAACACCTTTTTCATCATTTGTTTCACAAAACTGTTGAAAGATGCGCTTATTTTCGGCATGGGTTTGTATTTTATTTACAGTTTTATAATTAGATTCCAATAGAAATGAAATTGCGGGCTAAACTTTTTTGTGTATCATAACTCACAATGTGAATAGTGAATAGATTTGTTCTTTATTCTATATTACCTATAAAGTCATTGTAGCGTCCAACCACTGATGGTTTCCTATATGTCCTCATAAGCTACATAACTAGACAATTTTGAAATAATATTTCAATTCTAACAGAAAAAAGTCTTCTTGTGTTACATATGTTTTAAAATAAATTTAGTTTTAATCAATTTTTCAACAATATCATACAAATTTTTTTAAAAATTACACATTTTTTTAAAAAGCCATTAAAACATATCCTGCTTTACCGTTTTTTGTTTTTAATATTGTTTTAATTGTAGATTTTTATAATTGTTCATGAATATTCTTAACTTATTTTTGGATATCGCTATATGTTCGTGATGCCGACTTGGTTTCATAACCTCATCTGAAAATGCCATCAAAGTAGAACTTATTATTTTTCTAGTGGCAATTCACTAAATCTCAAGGAAATATTACATGACATACCAGTGAGTTTTCGTAACAACATTTTATAAATGTTTTTTGTTTTTAAAAAGTTAAATTATTCTATTAAATGTTACCTTTAATGTTTTTTGCAATTAACTTTTACATATCAATATATTAACATATGTAGATAAAATAAACTATAATCTAAAAGGCGTATTACCTAGTTTGTTTATCAAACGCGAAAGATTCAAGGACAATAGATACTCTCCGATCATAGCAAAAGAGTAAGAATTTAAAAATAGAAAATGGGATTCCCGAACTCAATTTCTAACGCTGTTTCTGTTCTTAAATTAGAAACAAGTTAACTATACTTCTTAATGTTGAAGAATTTTTAAATTTGTTTTGTTTCAGAGCACCTTAAGTTTCTTCTTTCCGCCTTTATGCCCAGCGCCCCCTTACCGCCCCATTTTGTGCCCAGCGCCCCCCTACCGCCCCTTTGGCTCTCAGTGCCCCCCAAAATCTCGAAAACGCCCCCTAGGGGGCGATATCGCCCCCGTTGAAGACCACTGATCTACATTCAGCCACAATGCACCACGAGTCTAATTTACCAGTGTTCATTGAAAGTGGCCAGACCTTGACTTATTTAACTTTAATTTATTACACCTAGTTTTGAGAATCTATCTGTGCCAGCAACAATACTTCTAAATAAATCTTGCTTATTAAGCGTCTATTTTAAAGCAATGTCCCAACACATTTTTACAGTTGAGAATATAATTTTATAATGTTTTAACGTATAATGAAAACAAGAAAATAAAAAAAATTATAAAAAAACAACAACAAAGCTTAAATATTATGTGTAGTTGTATCAATTAATTTGGATAGTTATATAATTAAATTTGTAATAGTTCTTGACAACAATAAAAAATCTTTGGGATTTTTACCTATTGTTTTTGTTGAAGCACAATTTTATGCCTTTAGCTTACTCAATACACTATGATACTATCACTTGTCTAGACCAGCTAGGGGTGTGGGTGAAAGAAGGGGATATATTGGGTGAATGTTACTGTGATAGCTTTTTAAATACATGAAAAAAAAAAAAAAGGGTTGAATGATCTGAATTTAAACTCAAGGGCTCCCTTAAGTTAAAATTCAGGTCGTTCAACCTTTTTTAAAATTGATTTTTTTTAAAATAAATTTTATGAATTTAAAAAATGATCAAGGTAAGTAACATTCACCCAATACACAATACCCACTCACCCAATACACTTTATTTTACTCTAGTTTAGATCTATAGAATCTAAATCTAGGCCTTAGTAGGACTATGCCTGAGCCTGAATAGTAGCCTGTCAGTGACTAGATCTACTCTAAACCTATTGCTATTATTATCATGACTAGTACCTATTGACCGAGCCTCACTCTGTTGATTTTTCAAGGAAATTTAATATTGACCAGTACTCATTTTGGAAAGATTTATGTAATGGCGAGATGGAAATATATACCCAAAAATTGCTTTTATATGTTCTGTTAGTTCTCAATGGAAAAAAAATAAAAATTTGCCGATGTCTGTTTATGGTTATTGTGTTTTGCATGAATTAAAAATGGTTTAACCTTTTAATTGGGGAGAGCCGTGTAGATGGCTTTTACTTTGGTGAAAGGATAATAGAGCCTACAATAAAATGGTGCACAAATGTTTAGTTAGGTCTATTGATTAATTAAAACTTGTCCATGTATGCTAAGAAATGTTTTAGTGTACTATTGTAAGCCTGTGATGTAAGTGGTGTTAAGTTTGTTTCTCTTTCTTGCTGTAAGCCTAGTTCTCTAGTGGCGTAGTCTATGTCAAGTTTTTTCCTTTGACATCATTCACAACACTTTCATTAATAGAATATATGTAGCCTAACTTAATTTTACAATAATGAAACATGTTTTAACCAGTCCAATAAAGATTTAATGATGATCTTCTTTGCAATGTGGCCAATAAATTGAGAATGTTTTCTCATTTATTATGATTTATATACACATACCTTGAAATTTTAAAGAAAATCATTAGAATCATATAAGGTATAGATCTAGTACATACAACTTTGAATTGCTAACTTAATAGTATAGAATTATTAATTTCAAGTTTAGCCTTAAATTTATACAATACAAGTTATAGTTTATAGACCTAGTAGTTTAAAGCCATGCTCTTGTCTAGCCTAGCCTAAGGCTAAGGCGGGCTAAAAAGATTAGTTATAAGGCTGTCTACACTAAATTGACTAAATATATTATATAGTAGCTTCTTATATAAGGCACAGCTCATCGAATTCTCCTTTAAGAAACACATCGCTTTTTTTGTTTATAATTAATTTGTTTTTATGTTTGGAGCTAAAAACAGTGCATGTGTCCAATTTCAGATAAGTTCCTGTATTTTTGTTCCGCTTTTCCAAAGCAGATGGCAGTTTTTTAGATTCTCTGTAACCAAGTATGTAAAGCTATTGTTTTAACCTCCCCCGGCAATTCATACCCATATAAGGGATGAAGTCTATATTATTAGCCTGTTTGATCGTAGGCTGGTGGATATATCAAAATAAGCTTCCAAACATCTTTAGAAACACATTCCAATCACATTCATACTGTTAGCTGTTAAATAAAATTAAAAAAGGAGGTGTTTCAACGATAATAATGAATTTTACACATTTTCCTATAGTGCACAAGGCAAAATCGTAATAAGAACTAATTATTGGGATTACTAAATCTATGATTTTTTCAATGAATAAACGTGACCTAGATCGAGATATCTAGAATATATAATTTATGAATGAAAGAAAAAGTGCAGCTGCTAATTTGAAGCCAGAGACCATGCCCACTGCAGGTGATCACGCCAGGCGAGTGCTAGTGGTGAGGAGAGGTATACACTAAGCGTGTAGTGTCACAACCTATCATACAGGCAGTGGAGGGAAGGGGGAGAGAGTCATGAAAAAACAAAGAAAAGCATCTATGGGAGGGAGGGGATGTTAAGGTGTAACAAAACGAACATCCAAATTATGAAAAGAAGAGGGTCCTTGAATGGGAATTAAAAGAAAGACCGAGAATACATGTAGCCTAATTAAAAATATCATGTTTATTAAATTATAATAATTAATTTATAGATCTATAATTTATATAGATTTATTTCTGTCTGTTTCTATACATAGATTATATAGGTAGGCATATTAGCAATATATAAATAAATTTAAACTATAAACGAGAGAGAGAGTGAGAGAGAGAGGCAATATGCTATAAATACATATTGCAGAAGTGAATCTACTTCTTTTAATACAATCTAAATAATTTTAAATTAACACAGATATATCTATAATTTATTAGCAATAAAAAAGTGGTGTTTCTTAACGGTGCTCAATGTGCGCTAAAGGAGAAAGCACAAAAACTGTGTTTAGTCTAGTATAGGAGCATGAAGTATGAAGTGACCTAATTTATTTTAAAATAAAATCTTGACTATGAGTGGTAATTCAAAGAAACACAGCTACTTTCAGTTTTTTTTTGTAAGTTAATCCGTCACCAAATAAAAAAAATAAAATAAAAATTTGACCTAGTTCCCCAATACGGTGTGCCTTATATAAGAATCTACTATATATATTATATTATAATACTATTAATAATAGATCTAGATCTATATAATTTATATATATTAATTATCTATATATTACTAAAATTAAAAATATCTTAATATCTAGATTCTATTATCATAATAATTATCTAGAGTCAGGCATAGCTTACCTTTCCCTAAATTAAATGTAAACAGTTCTCCTCTGTCTCTACTCGAATCAAACTTTGTCCCGTCCAGTAATGTACCAACGTAATGCACGGATACTTTATCTCCTTTGGATGGTTTATCGTCCCCTTCGCCTTCTCGTAAAATTTCTTTTAAGACACCTCCGTCTTTGTTTTCGGTCAAGTCATTACCAATGCCTACAGGTTGCTCTTTTACAGGTTCGGTTTCCATGGTTTCAGGTTCAGTAGATGCCATTGCTACTACAGATGCTTGATTATAGCCTGGTAAAGGTATGAACACGTTGCTGCTAAACTTGAGCTACTGACAATAAATTGACAGAATCAATTGCTGGAACTTTCGTTGGAGACCACTTTATTTAGACGTTAATAGCAAGGGAGATGATTTATTCTATTACATTTGTTTACAGTGACTTCCCTTCGCGACAGGATTTTTTTTTTTTTTATAACAGCGCTTCTCAATCTGGTAACTTAGTGGACTAGGTAAGACCTTGTCTAAACATTCATGATGCCCAAAATACGGATCGCGGTTCCATCCGGCTAGCCGAAATGTTGGCACAAAAAGTAAAAAAATCCGCTACCCCCCTCCCCCTTAAAAAAAGATTGAGGAAATGTATCTTTACCTACCTATATGTTAGGGCCCTCAATTTTTCTCCGATTGATTGGTACCATGACCTTTAACATCTGTGCTTTTATGAAATGGGACTCTGAATTTTAATGTATATAGAATCTACCAAAAAAGTGAAAGGACATGGACGTTGCCAGAAGGGGGGTTGGGGTTCACCCCCCCTCCCGAAATAAAATATTTTGTGACTGATTTTTTGCTTTGATTTTGTTTATTTTAGGTGAGATTTTAATACTAAATCATCACTTGCCCCAGCGCAGCCAAGGGGGTTTTGAGTTCAAAACCCATACCAGGGGGTTTTGCAGTTAAATTCCCCTCTTCTATAAAACTAAACAAACAAAAAATAATGCAAACGACAATCCCCAAATTCCAAGAGCATAGCTAAGGAAGATTTTGATTTTAAAATCCCCTCCAAAATTTACTATATAAAACCCCCTTTTCAATATAAAAAGCAAATTACACACTGAAAGTGCTATAAGCGTAGCCATCCCTATAAACAAAGCCCCATCGAAACCATTCTGGCGCGGTGTGGGGTAATAAGGTTTCATTGGGTAGATTGACCTACTTACAAACGCCCCTATAAAAACGTTAACGGATCGGTGTGGGATTTTAGTTATTGGGCCGTTAACGTCTTTCCGCTTTCGTGCCGGTGTGGGATTTTCCCAATCACGCCAGAACCAACATGATGAAATCTTTATTATAACATAAAAAACAATATTATGATGTTTTAAAATGTAGTATTAATCGTCTTAAAGCTAAATGTTGCTTTGAATCCTTTTTGTAAGTAATATTAAGATTTTAAAAAAAATTAATTAGGGTTCTATTGGGGAAATCCCTAACTGGAATAGTGAAGTTTTACCCGTATGGGCCCAATGCAGACTTTTCGTAATCAAATAGTGTGTGTGTGTGTGTGTCTGATTTTTTAATGTGCACACTAAAAAAATATATCTATATCTAGTAATATTTAATCACACATAGAATCTAAAGTTAAAGGAGAACATATTTTTTTTTTTTTTTTTTTTAGATTTAGATTTTTAAAAAAAGTTTTATACATTTTAACATTTTTTTCGACCAATGAAAAAGAAGCATTTATTTCTTTTAAGCTCGCGATATTCGGCACAAACTGGATTATTCAGTCTTCACTCTAGAGCGTACACACGTGGATCAAATTAGAGCTAGATCTAGATCTGTTAAGTTATTAGTTATACTACAAGTTATAGAGCTATATAGTCACTCTAGTCTAGGTCTAGTCAATCTAGACTTTCATTAATATAATAGATCTATTATAAATAATTATATGAGCTGTACTTCTTGATATCAATGCATATGTTCTTCAACTCATGGCAGCAGCCATGGAAATTCAATTGGAATGGTCGTAACTTATAAGTTAGTCTTAAGCCTATCACAAGTACAGATCATCATCAGATGACGAATCTCTAAGTACTCTAACACTACTAACAGATCTAATCTAGATAGTAGATTAGGTCTAGACTTAGAATAGATTTATAGATATATCTAGATAATCTAGAATGCTAAGAATCTAATCTAGATCTAGAGATTCTATAGATCTCTCTAGACTAGAGTTGAGTCTAGACTAGTTTTATTATATATTATAATATCTAATAAGACTAATAGTAGTAATAGGCTACTAGATCTAGTACGATATAATATTATTAATATATATATTATATCTAGACTTGAGACCTATTAAATCTAGATCTAGACGACTTAGACTTAACTTAAGTGATTAACATTCATGCGTTATGACTAGATTTACTGATTTACTATTTAGAATAGATTCTAGATCTAGATTCTAGAATCTACCATGAAATGGCTAATGCATCTGCAGCATAGAATTAGATTTAGTTAAGGACTTACTAGATCTTAAATCTAAATCTACTACCTTTTAACTTTTAGGGCAGAATATTAGATCTAGTCTATATGCCTATCTAGTCACGTAACTGTAAACTAATACTTAGACTTAGGACTTTGGACACTTTGGTATATTAATATAATAATTATTATACTCATAGTACTCATACTCATATATAGATTTTAGTTCTATTCTAATTCAAATATTTTGAGGTTAGAAAAAATTGACCTAGACTTATAAGATATACTAAGACTTAGTAAACTTAGATCTAGATCTAATAAAAGATAGTCTAGAATAGTCTAGATTCTAAAATCTAGTTGTTATTATAAAATTTAGTAGATATAGAATAATATTTAATTAAATATTGTTAATACAAACTAATCTTTAATTTTTTCATACTATAGGCGATAGGTCATTTAGATTAAATAATTCTAGATCTAGTAACTAGTTATAGTCATAGACCTATCATAGTATAGACTTATACTCTTATAATATAGATATTTACTTTGTAGAGACTAATGTACAATATTAGGCCTACACTCCAGATCTTGAAAATCTAGTCTAGAGTTTAGAATGTTTAAATTTATACAAATAAATAAAATCAAACGTTTATATTGGTTTTAAAATCAGATATTGAGATATGTCTAGAAAAATATGTATATATATAGTATATCTATATTAGGGGCCTATATCTAATAGACTAACGCCACTAACGGCTAACCCTATAGCTGCTATAGACTATAGCCCTATATTGACATTGTTTTTGTTTTTTTTTTAAATGTTCCTTCAGAGTTGAAGATATCTACTTGGTAGTCTAAACCTCAAAGGAGCTTAGGGAAGTGATGGCAGTTGCAGGGTATGAACCAGACGACCATGCAGAGACCAACGAGGCGACCAAACAGTCCATCGTGCATACCACATAACCAGGTCCAGGTAGCGTTACATCTTTATTCACCAATACTCAATATATGTTAGATTTTATTTTTTGTAAATTTTAAAGACTCTAGGCTCTATGTAATAGAATTAAATAGATCTATACAGATCTAGAAATTCTAGATCTATAAACTAGACATAGATCTAGATTATATTTAGATCTATCTAGAATATCTAGAGGTCTTAATACTAATTATTATATTATACATTTTTCTACAATTTGATCTAGGATTCATTCTATAGGCTTAGCTAAGGCTTTTTAAAATTTCATTGTGTGGATACTGTTAAAGAAAAAATACAGAGTCTCATCATTAGGCTATAGCAACAGTTTTTCTTATACACCATACTATAAACATTTCAGGATTTGTGTTTATTGTAATTTTATTTTATTTTATTTTTTTTTTTTAGAATGCCAGTTTTCTTTAAGGGCAGCTGACAATAAGAATTGTCTATGTATGCACTACAGATGCTGTTCAATATCTTTTCATGAGGAAGCCTGCTCAAAAAGGTACGAAGAATAAATTTTTCTTTAAGATTACTGATCAGTGACAACCCCCCCCCCCCCCCCCCCATCCCCCCAAACCAAATGAAAATTTTAATGAGATCAAATCGATTAAATAAAAAAAATGTAAAATAAATGTTAATCTTGTGAAACAATGTTCGAGAGCAATATCTTCAGCTTTTTGTAATTTCACTGAGATTTAAGTTCATTATTAATTTGCATAAAAAATTATAATGAACATTTATACAATGAAAATAGGGCCTACATAGAATTGTTTTTGACCTAATGTCATTATATAGCAACAATCCTTCTTGTAAACCTTACCTTAAACATTTTGTGTTTTGCCTCTATTGTAATATTATTTTTTTTTGCATTCTTTAAACATTTTTTATGTTTATATTTATTTATTTATTTATTTTTTTTAACAGATCGCCACATTTTCTTTAGGGGAAGTTGACATTAATCTTTTAGGTTAATAATAACCTATGCATGCAGTACAGATGCTGTTCATCATCTTTTCATAAGCAAGCCTGCTCAAGAAGGTAAGAATTAAATTTTGCTTTTAGATTACCAATCAGCAATCTGAAAGTAAATTGTTAATGGGATGGAATTGATTAAATGTAAATAAAGAAATGCTATCCTAATTTTGAAATATGCTGGTTGTGGGTTTTTTTTTTTTTTTATGTTTTTTTTAAGTTTCACTGTGATAATTGTTTATTTAATTCTAGAATAACTTTTCAGCCAACTTATTTTTAAAATTACCATAGAACTCTAATTACAACAGAATATAGTTGTATTTGAGCCTGTGATAAAGTTAATATAAATAAATTGGACAAAATATAATATTGAATGAATTGAAGCCTAGCTCGATCTAGTCTGCCATTGCACTTTTAGCATAGTCAAATACCAGTGCCACATTTGCTGACACCAATTCATAACATTTAATTTAAGGAGAAGATTGAACTCCAAATTTTGAAATACCATTAATTTTTGTGTTGCTTAATAGGCTTTAGAAGCAACCTAATTTTTGAGCACCGTTTATCATCAAGGGCTGGAAATATAACCATTAAATAGTATGTCCACATAGATAAATGTAAGGTCTTCTGATGTTTAATTGTTAGATTCTTTTTATTATTAATACAGCTTGAAGGTAGTTTTATTACATGACTATAATATTTATTTGTTTGTTTGTTTGTTCCAGCTGCTGCATGGAAGTCAAAATATGAATTATTGCCACCAGTCTTGAAGTCAGCTTGTAAAGAATGCTAAGAATTGAATGAAAATGCTGTCTTGATATCTTGTTTGTGCTGTTATATTTGTCTTTTGTGTTGGTTAATTATTCCATGAATAAAAAATAAAAAAAAGTTAATTGTGTAAGTTTGATTTAAGAATAAATGATCAGAGCATGCAAGTCTTATATAGTACGTTACCAAAAATTGTATTGTTTGATAGTGTTCAAACCCAAAAATGTAATTTAACTTGTCCATTACTTTATAAATATGTTGACATTATAGCTAGATGTATATAGAAATCATGCACTGATTCAATTATTATAATTTCCAAACAATTATGTCAAATAATTCTATTGCTAGATCTAAATCATCAGTGTGAAAGTAGACCTATGTAAAAGGTTAAAAATCTCATACTAAACCATTGAGCTGCATTTGAACAAAAAGGGCATTATAAACAAAAAAATCACTAATGAATTTGTTTTAAACTACAGTATTGAAAAAACATAAAAGATTATTCCTAATTAAGCCATAATTAAATTTAATGACTGAACCATCGGAGACAGTATTTGCATGATAATACCTAATTAAGCCATAATAAATATTTCAGTTACTAAACCATTAGGGCCAGCATTGGACCGATAATGGCACAATAAGGGATATCCCTAATTGAACCCTAATAAATATTTCAGTTACTAAACCATTAGGGCCAGCATCGGACCGATATTGGCACAATAAGGGTTATCCCTAATTGAACCCTAATTAATATTTCAATTACTAAACCATTAGGGCCAGCATTGGACCGATAATGGCACAATAAAGGTTATCCCTAATTGAACCCTAATAAATATTTCAGTTACTAAACCATTCAGGCCAGCATCGGACCGATATTGGCACAATAAGGGTTATCCCTAATTAAACCCCAATGAAAATCTCAGTTACTAAACCATTGGGGCTAGTATGGGCTTGATTAGGGCGCGATTCTGGAAATCCCCAATGAATCCGGAAGTGGGTTTACCCATTCTGGGCCGATATTGGCACGATTAGGGTAGCCCGTATTGGTCCCTTATGGGAACCTAATGACGCCAATGTGCAAACGGTATGCGCGCCCATTAGGGCGCGATTTGGGCTATTTAGGGCTGCAATTAGGGCAAAGGGGGATAACCCTAATTAAAACTGATACTGGGCCGTAATGGGCATGTTTATAGGGATAGGGGTTTTGAGTTTAAACCCCCCTTCAGCCCGGTTTGAAGCTAAAAAACACATATATCTTCAATATTAAAAAAAAAAGCAGCAAATTACACACTCAAAATGCTATGAGCGTAGCCAAAAACGGTTTTGAGTTTAAACCCCCCTTCATCGGGGTTTGATGCTAAAAAATACCTCTTCAATATAAAAAAAAAAGTAAATTAAACACTTAAATTCTTTGAGTTTAGTCAAGCCAAAGGGGGGTTTTGAGTTTAAACCCCCCACCTCTAGATGGCTTTTTTTAAAGTTTAAAACCACTCCAGATGTTTTTGAGTTTAAAATCCCCCTTCAGAGAGTTTTGAGGTTGAAAACCCCCTCTTCAATATTATTCTAAAGCAAACTACACTCACCAAATTCAATGAGCGTAGCTAAATGTGGTTTTGAATTTGTTAAAAAAAACCTCCGAGATTTTTTTAGTTTAAAACCCCACAAGAGATGATTTCGATGATACAACGTCCCTTTTCGATATAAAATCTAAAGCAAACTACAGTCACCTAATTCCAAGAGCGTAGCCAAGAGAGGTTACAAAATTTCTACCAGTGGCCGGACTCCATTAATAAAGTGCAATGGATAGTGATCTGCCGAAATTGAAAAAGACTAAATGTGGCTCAACAAAGATAATATGGCTAAGGCGGATTTTAGGAGTCAGTTATAGAGCTCGGGTCTCAATCAAGGAAATGCTATGCCGAACTGGTAGTCGACCCCTTGGTAAAGATTGTGACAGAGCGTCGCATGAGGTTTGCGCGACATGTATTCCGACAAAATGAATTACGCATAATAAGAGTTGCAATGACATGGAGGTCATTACAAGGAAATCGCAAACAGGAACATCCTAGTACAACTTCATGCCACACTTTCATAGAGGTCTTCAAAGCAGGTGGGAATTAAGAGGCTTCAGACATTGTCAGTGACAGATTTACTGACAGCTTACCGTCCAATGAGCCGAACGGCGCGGGAGGATCTAAGTCTGTAAGAATAGCACAGGTTTTGAAATAAAACTTTTTAATAGCAGAATAATTTGCACTGTAGATACCTCAGAATATGCATTTTTAGGCTTTCAATACCGAAATAGTGCTTGGCGGCGGGGCTTCGCCCCTCGCTGGGGGAGCTCACGGCACCTGAATTGTTGACAACAATTACGGCTTTTAGGCCTAAATCCAGCACAGTGCAATGGGAATACTCTCTAGCACCCCTTAGGTACTTCCTCGGGAGTCTTGTTCTACTATATATTCATTTGGCCTAATCTTTTCCTCTTAGACGTCTTAGACCGTTTCCACCCGGGCGGGTACCGCGTAGCATGAGGGATTTCGTAGACCTGGTTTAGAACTAGATCTATGTAGTCATTTAAATTTAAACAATTTATTTAATTTAAGTCGGAACAGAAATCCGTTTATATTTATTTTAAAGTAGATTTTGATCTAGATATAGATTAGATATCAGTTTAAAATTTGAGAGTCATTGATCACCTTTTAACCTTTGCCAGGTTCAAGGCAATCAAGGGTTATTATTTTATTTTTTATACGACAATAGATCTAGATCTAGATTCTAGTTTAATTTTACTAGTCTTACAAGTAGACTCTATATAGATTCTAGATCTAGATTAGTAGGCTACTGTCAAATTATGTTACAATTCACTTACATATACCTATACTAAACTATACTTATTATATTGACATACTGGATTTACTAGAATCTAGATCTAGTCTCAATAGTAACTCTAGTAAAGTCTAGTAGTTCTCTAGTCTAGAGTGAGTCTAGATATAGAATCTAGATATATCATATAGATATATATTTACCTTTTCTATTTTCTAGCTAGACTAGTATTCAAAAACAACAACAAATATAATTATATTATTATATAGATCTAATATATTAATATTAAATATTATTATTATAATAATTATACAAGACACAACTAGATCTATATATATATGTCATAGTCATACAGTATACAGATACACCCATATATGATAATGATACAGTGACAGTCAATGTTATATTTTACAATTTGAAAGGTGATGAAAACCCATGTCTAACAAAATTAGAAACTCTTGTCATATATCAATATCACGATTTATAACTGTTGCCCAACATATCCAGAAGTGTGGTCGAGATCAAAATTACTCCACAATCACTACAAAAAGATCTATAATTATGGCTGATGATAAAACACCCAGTTCAACCTCACAATTTGACAACTCCACTGTTAATACTACAACATCTAGATCTATATCTAGTTGCAGTTCTGAAAACAGTAACAGTGTGAGAGTTATCACGACTCGAAGAAGCTATAGTATGCCAATGAATGGGCAGAGCACTGCGGGTATTGTGGGTAATTACATTTTTTATAGTATTTACTCCTAGGCCTTTTTAACTAGGAGGCCTACCATGTCCAAATATTAATATAATAATCTAAATCTTGATTATATATTAATTTAACAACAATGAAAAAAAAAACCATTACCATGTTAATTCACCATAGTGTCTAGATAATAAATCTACTACTTTCGAATTCCCCCACTGTTTGTTTTACATTTCAAATGCTCCAGAATTTAAGAGAATTACACCCTAGTCCAAACCTCCAGCAGAACAGTGGGGTATGGTGTCTGGCAGGGCTATAACCCAGCACCATCAAGATGAAAGTCCAGAGCACATACCACATTATCAGGACTATGGGTCTCAGATATGTTCTGCGACCCTTATTAGAGGTATCCAGCTTTCTCTTTCAGAGGTCATCTGCTGCCTCTCTATGCTAGTAAGGGCACAGTGATGTCTAATTTGATCTTTATAGCACTTCCAGGGGCACATCTGTTATGCTTCCATCCTCTCTACAGGATAGGTGTTAAACATAGGGCAGCTGTTGAATGGTTAGTAGTACTTCTACTGCAGTCCACATCATTCTCCAGCAGAACACGGCTATTTGTAAGGTAGTTTTGCAAAACTGTGAAGTTCCCACTTTCAGACCATGTGGTCCCTAGGGCAGATGATGTAAAGGTCATCTATTTCTGTGGCAGTTAATAAGGGTGTCATGTAGCCAGCACAATGACCAACCACCTTTACTTTTCCCTAACTAATGTCAGGTACCCATTAGAGCTGGGTAGACTCAGAGGTGCCCTAAAGATCCCAAAATAAAAAATCCCAGTCTTCACCAGGATTTGTACCAAGGACCCTCCGGTTCAGAAGCCAAGCACTTTAACACTTGGAAACTGTGTCTATTGCAAAACTATAAAATAAGACTCTAATCTTAGAATGTGCAATTTTATTAAAGATCCAATTTTTAAATATATTTTTTTATAAATACATTTATTAAGTGTTAAGTACTGAGCTAGAAATTGTAGTTTTTAATATGAGTCAAGACTACATCTCTAGAAACTAAGGCTTCCCTCCACTAGCATAATGTAAGAAATCTTTGTCTGAGCTGGCTCCAAGCAAATGCAGATTTGTCACACCTGTTATTTTTTTCTCAAAGGCTATGAGTCTCAGACAATTGCAGGACATGGGAAATATAATACAATATGACAGGATTTCCATCCTGCTTTGGATGATTGATAAATATGTGTCTACATTTGATTTTTGGTTTCTCAAACCTTTTGTCTAGTTTATTTTTGTAATTCTTATATACTTCTAGTTATTGGAGATGAGATTCTCAAGGGCCAAACCCTGGACACTAACTCCAATTTTATCTGTAAGAAATTATTCAATATGGGAGTTAAAGTGCAAAAGGTATTATTTTTTTTTTGCATTTTTTCTAAACTTTTAGTTGGTTCATAATTTAAGAATTTAGTTTTCTATTAGTTTAAAAAAAAACAACAAAAAAAACAACAACAACAACAGTTGTTTTAATAGCTAAAGAAAAAATTCCTCTTGAGAAAAATCTCAGGTACAGGTGAATTAAATTTACTCATTTTTTGAATTGCAAATAGAGGTGTTTTTATTAACTGCATAGTGATAAATCTTTCATTACTCACCCAAGCTAATGAAAACTCTCTTATTAGATCTAAGACTGTTGATTAAAAATCCAGCTTGGTTTGCAGCCAAGTACTCTGTCACCATATATATATTTCTATATATATATATATATATATATATATATATATAATATTGTTATATTGTAAGTAGATATAATTCATAAAATATAGAAAAATAAATATTTACTCACATAACAACCATAAGATAGATCTGGTTTTGGTGTGTAGTAAACTTACTTGTCATCATCCAATTCTATATTCACCAGCGAGTCAATTTCTAGTCCTCACCCTGATCTTTAGGCACCTACTTGTTATTATCACATATTAATATAGAAGATAAGATAAGATTAGAATCTCCAGTAGGTCTTTTGATTTCCTCACTATTTCTACAGGCAATAGTAGATCTACTTATTGCCACTACCCTGATCTATAGGGGACAGTCAGGCTATTAGTTTGTTCTCACATTTATACATATTGATGTCCTACATGTTGTCCTCACACACAAAATGAGACTGTTAATGGGGATAAATTGATTAAAAAAAAACAACAACTAATGAACAAAGGAAATAAAAAAAATGAAAATGTGAAAAGACAACAAAATGTTATTTAGGCTGGAACATTATTAAAAGAAACTGAGAAAATATTTTTTTTTGCTTGAAATAAACATATCTTATTTATAATTTTCCCCTTTAAATAAGTAAAATGATGCAAAAATAATTGCTACAAGACTATTAAACATAAATACAAATATATTTGGAGTTTAAGTTTTAATTTGTTAAATTGTTGAAATTGATGAAAGTTTTTTTCTAAGCTGATTTCATTTCTTGTTTAGATCTCTGTCATCTGTGATTCTGTTGACCAGATAGCTAAGGAAGTAGCACACTTCTCCAAAACCTACTCCCATGTCATCACTTCAGGAGGAGTTGGACCAACACACGATGATATGACTTTTGAAGGTTGTTCTTTATATCCCCGATCATGACATGAAATTAGGAAAGACAATTTAAAAAATCCTAATAACCCTCCCAAAACCTTTGTAAATTTGACCTTGCCAATTGTCATGGTCTTATCTGAACTGATTTATTTAAAAGTTAAATGATCTAAATCATGAATCTCTCAGTTAATAGTTGTTGTTTTGTCATTCATGTATATGAAATGCCTATGAAGTAAAGTTTCTTTTAAATGATTTTTATACTACAGAAAAATATTTGTCAATTGTAAATTAAATGAAGCTACATGTTAGTTTTTCTGAGCAGCAAAAGCTTTAGCATTAATTTCTTTACAATTGCAGGTGTTGCAAAAGCATTTGGTCTAAAGACAGAACCTCACCCAGAGCTAGTCCAATTAATCTCAGATTGGTTTCATACCACTGATATGAACTCTGCTGAAATGAAGATGGCTAAGGTGGGGGACACTTTTTTGTAAAGACATACTTTTATATTACAGACATACTTTTATATTACAGACATACTTTTATATTACAGACATACTTTTATATTACTGGATAATAGATATTATTATACATTATTTTAAATTCAGTTTTTATGATTTCTAATAAATATCTAGAGTTGGTTTAATATTTATTGGCATTTGTTTAGTTTAGATTAGTAAGCTAGGCAGTCAAGTGCTTTTTAACTTCACTATAGCTTTATATATGTAATTTACAGAACCACTTTGAAAAATAGAGAAAGCAGAATGTAAAAATTTATTAATTTACATTAGAATGTGTGAGTGGGGGCACGGTGGCTGAGTGGTTAAGCACTTACCTTCTAAACCTGGGGTCCTGAGTTAATAATAATAATTTAATAATAATTTTATTTATAAAGCGCTGTTAACAAACAAAATGGAAATACAAAACTAATCTAAAAAAGTTTTAAACAAGTAGGTCTTAATGTTCTTCTTAAAAGTGGTATAGCATGTTGTCTGTCTGAGATCAATGGGGAGTGAGTTCCAAACCTTTGGTCCGTGCACTGAAAAAGCCTGCAGACCTTAGCTTTTGAGGGAGAAACGTGGCACCACTAAAAGCGTTGAGTCCATTGAGCGTAGGGCTCTCTGGGGGACATATGGATTAATCAGTTCTCTAAGGTACAAGGGCATCTCATTGTTATATATACACTGATGACAAAGTGTGGCAACCTTGTAATCGATTCTCGCTTTCACGGGAAGCCAATGGAGCATGCGCAAGAGCGTAGTAGCAGAATCTTGTCTTGTTTTTCTAAGTACTATTCGTGCGGCGTTGTTCTGTATATGTTGCAGTTTGGCTATTTTGTCATCAGGTATACCTGCTAGCACGGCGTTACAGTAGTCAAGGCGGGAGAGTATGAATGCCACAGCTAGCGTTTTTGTTGACTCCGTTGTTAAATATGGTCGGATCTGGCCTAATCTACGCAGCTGCAGATAAAGACCCTTGCAGAGCTGATTTATGTGTGGGTCGAAAGATAGTGTTGAGTCAAAGAAAACTCCAAGATTCCGCACTACATGGACATAAGGAAGCTGGCAGTTCGTAATAAAAAGAGAATCTGTGCTTTCGACTTTCGAGACGTTGTTACGAGTGCCAATCTTAATTATTTCTGTCTTATCTTCGTTCATCTTGAGCTTATTTTCAACCATCCAATTGCTCACCCTTGCAACGGTACTACTGATTTTCTCTGCCAGATGCGACACCTCTGATGGTACTGAGGAATCGTATAACTGTGAGTCATCGGCAAAGAAATGGTATAGGATGCCGGTTGGCCGTATGACACCGCTGAGTGGATATGTATACATAGTGAACAGTACAGGGCCTAGAACTGATCCCTGGGGTACTCCGTACAAGAGTAAGCTTGTTGATTCTGTTCCGTTAACAACGACACTTTGGGTGCGTTCAGTCAGGTAGGATCCAAGCCATTTTAGGACAATTCCTGTTAAACAAAAGTGGCAGAGAACCTGGCCATCATAATTTCGTGGTCTAGCGTATCAAAGGCTGCGGACAAGTCCAGCATTGAAAGAATTGAGATGTGGCCTTTGTTGGAATTGTGAAGTAAGTCGTTTAGTACTCTGACCACTGCTGTCTCTGTGCTTCGGCACTTCCTATATGCAGATTGAAATTCTTCCAAGAGACAGTACTGTTCAAGATGAGAAAGAATTTGCGCTAACACGATGCGCTCCAGGAGCTTTGACAGGAAGGGAAGATTTGATACTGGGCGATAGTTTTTTAGACATTCCGGGTCAAGACTGGTGAAGGTGGGATTTTAAATTTCAGAATTTTTTAATTAAAGGTGGTTGGTAGTTTTGCTGGCCACATGATAGCCTGCTCATTAACCGATGGCTTAAGAAACAGTTGACCTTAACATTATCAGCCCTAGTTCTGAAAGGGGAATATGTGAGTAATGCATTGTACAATCAAGTAAAAATACCCATGCCCATAGGGAGGTAGTAAAATGTTCATCTATTTCTGAGGCCAACATTTACAAAAGATCTTTTGAGGTTAGTTCTATCAGCTGGACATCACAATGGTTCTGGGTTTGCTGGTTTACCCTGCCTTCCTGCAGGATATTTAGGTTAGGACATAATAATCCTCATTTTTGTCGGAACATTTGAATCTTACAAAAGTAACAAGTCAAGCTATGTTGACAAATTGTCTTAAAATCTAGAATGCAAATTTTCTAGTACTTCTTCCTCATGCAGTGTTAGTTCATTTGAAGAATAGAAGTTTTAATTTTTGAACAGGTTCCTGAAACTGCCACACTTCATTTTGGCTTAGATCCCAAGACTCAGAAACGTTCCAAATACCCACTAGTCTCTGTCAGGAATGTGTACATGTTTCCTGGAGTTCCTAAACTGCTGGAGCAAGCTTTCACAATGCTATCGGTTTGAGCTGTTTTTTTTTTCTTTTTCTTTTATTGAGGTTCAAAATAGGAAAATAACTCTTCTGCAACTCAAAAGCTTAGCTGTCATAAAAAAAGAAAGAAAATGTATTTTACTATTTCAGATTGTAAAACTTTCTTTTATAGCATTTATTTCAAAATCCTGATGTTGAGTTTCATACTGATGAGTTGTTTGTGAATCAAGATGAAGCCTCTATAGCTTCTAACATTAGTCAGGTGGCTGACAGGTACAAAGAAGATGTTGTGATTGGATCATATCCTGATTTGATGAACAGGTAACATTTGGCCTTGACACTGATATTGTCTATGTTTCTGATGAAATAGTATTACATACAATTGTAGAGAGCTAATGAAGTTGGCATTATTTGCTAATGAATAGGTAACATGTGTCCTTGTCTTTTCACTTAATGTCTGTATATAAGGGAGTTAATTCCATACATTTTTCATACGTTTTTCTTTTGCCTATGTTTGGACTATTTCTCACTGTAGTTTATTCTCTTTCATGTTTTATAGCTACTATAAAGTCAAATTGACATTAGAATCTTTAAACCCTAATGCACTTCAAGAAGCAAGAAAAGAACTAGTCAATAAAATGCCCACGGGTGAGTTTGAGATTTATTTCATTAGCAATCTAATACTTAAATGCCAGTACTTGTAAACTTTTTTGTCTAGCCTTATGATTATCATGCTAACTGTAATTGTTCCACATTTTGCCAATGTGAAATAAATTCCATAAACTTTTATTGAGAAGTTGTTAGGTGTGTGTTATGAGCTAAATCTCTTAGAATTTCAGGTTGCCTTTATTTTGTGAACTTTGTTTTTAATGAAATAGTTGTTTTTTTTAGTTCAAGAGTTAGGTACGTTGATATCAAGTTTAGAGATAACAATGAGACTGCATTTGACTTGTGCATTTTTCACATAATAGTGTCAAAATAAATGAATTCAAATGAAGACTGGAACTAAAAAAGGACTATTTGATAAAGAAAAAAAAAGCATTTGAAAGAGCATGTATAATTTTCAGCTAGCTAAATTGAAGCTATTAATTAATGTAATAATTCTCTGACAGTCAAGCCAGATAATAATTTTTTATTTTCTTTTGTGGAGGCAAACTTGTATTCATTTGATAATCATTATAATTGAACCTTTTATTTGACAGTCAAAATGTTTGTCACCTTAGGGAACAAGCTTCTTCTACTACCTCTTCCTCGTTCTCATTATTATGTTGGAGCATTCAGATGACTAGACCAATATACGAGATAAACTGTGCTGTGGTTTCCAACTCAGGGAGCTCTCTATATAGTTTTCTTTTTATAGGGATGTTTTGGGGCCAGTGTCTTGTTCTGGCAGTTTTGAAGGACATGGTCAGCATTCTCTGGTGACACTCCACATGGGCAGATGAAGGAACAAGCAAAAGTCTCATGCTTTTTATTCTTATATTGCTTGTTTCCTTCCATTTCTGTTAACATCGCTATATTGTTTGTAAAGAAGTCAGTCATCTACTAAACATAATCAGTGAGAGGGAGTTAGAGAGAAGGAGTTGTTTGTAGCTTATCTCAGCTCACACTAAAGGCATAAATTGAAAATATTTGACTTTTTCAGCAATGAGCATTTTTTTCTTACAGTTTTACATTACTAATCTTACATTTCAAATGCAACAGCAGATTATGAAATAAAGCAGAAAATATGAAATACTGTTATTTGATGAATCAAATAAATAATAATAATAATGAGGAATGGAGTACTTTGCCACATCCAGTGCAGACATAATTATTTTCTGCAGTGGTCTATTTAGATTTTCTTTTCGCCGTCTTTGTCTGTCTCGGCACTTTTTTTTTGTTGGCCTTCTTTATTCGCGGAGTGGTCATAGAAATGTGATGAAAGCCTGGGCATTAGCTATGGCTGGAATGATGTTGCTTACGCAGCATTTTCCCTTTCTCCATGCTGCTGTCCAAAGGAATGGCAGGTATCCTGTACAGTTTGGATCAGCAGCATTGCAGGTTCACTGGCTCCTAATTTTCGCTCAAGTTTCACTCCTGAAGCCTTTCCCATTTTTGGGTCTAGCCACAAGGCAGCAGAAATTTGGATTCAGATATGTACAATTGATATTGCTTGAAGAGATAGTGGATATAAGCATGCCACTACCTATAAAATGATGGAATGATGTCGCCTACACAGCATTTTCCCCTTCTCAAATAGCCTCAGACAACAAGTCAGAATCCAGGTCTTCACATGAGGCTCAGATATTGGGTACAGCACAACGGCTATCATTGACAGAAGGTGCAAAGGTGAGCAATTGGCACTTATGTCAGTAAGCTTCAGGTAGGAGGGGCTTGTTAGCCTTGGCTGGTTACCCACCTAGGAGAAGCAAAACTCTAATTGCCTTAACAAATGAGTAATAATTAGAAATTCTTGTATGTCGTTGTCATTAAATAGACATCTTCAGTCAACAACACTCTTTCTATATTCACAGGGACTGTGATATCCTATAACAAAGACCCTATGGGATCTGCAGTGAATAGTGTATACAGTATACTAAAAGATACCAACTCAACAGACCATTATATCACATGTGTAAAACATGCAATCCAGACATTAGAAAGTGCTCTTGACAGATATCCGTAAGCCTACTGGATAGTAATAAGACATTTAAAAAATTGTGTATTCATATCGTAGGTGTATCATGTTTAACCTTCTCAATTCATTCTAAAGGTTATCTGATATATGCATTGGTTTCAATGGAGGCAAAGATTGCACTGTTCTGTTGCATTTATTTCATGCTGTCTCTAAAAAGTAAGTGAAGTGGGGAAAACAGATATTATTTATTTATTATGTATTAAAACCTACTTTGCAAATTTTTGCCATCTAACCATTGTAACATTTAAATCATAATGTCAGTTTTACATTGGTTTAACTGTTTAGCACAATTATTCATTCATATAGTAAGAAAATGTTTAACCTCAAATCTTGACACTTCTTACTAACCCATACATTTTTGCATTCAGAAAATATCCAGATTTTCAAGGCCAATTACAAGCACTGTACATTAGGAGTCGTTGCCCGTTTCCTGAGGTAGAAAAATTTGTTCAAATCTCCAGAGATAGGTAATTCACTTTATCTCAGTCTTTTTGCTGATTTTTTTTTTTTTTTTTACTTTTTATCACGACACCACTTTTAAATTTTCATTCTCCAAGTTTTTTATATCGGTTTTTGAAATGAAATGAAAAAAAGAAGAGACATGTATGTATCGAAAGTGTTGCAGATAATATTATATTGTTAGGCTGACTAATGACATAGTACCACAGAGTACAGAGATTTATTAATGTTATTATTATTACATTGTTAATATTCATATGTATTCAATGAACTAATTGTTATGAAGCTATTGTTCAACTGATGTTACTAACTGATTATAATGGTTTTCTAAAGGGCCTCAATGAAGAAACTTAAAGTTAAAGTCTATGTGTTCTTATATGCACTCTATGTGTATAATATGAAACACTGCTTATTTAATGTTGTTTTAAATTATATTCGACTTATATATATACTAAATACATTCTTTCTCTTTTTAATTAAAGGTTAACTCTTTGTTTCCAAATCTATATAGCTTAATTACACACTTAATATACTAATACAAATAGTTTTTAAAACATTTTTAAAAAAAATGACAAAACCGTTTGCATAAATATAAAATAAAATACAGAAAAATTGCTCTACTTTATTAATACACTATCCTGTGTTTTTTACTATTAATAATGAATAGTTGTAAAGTGTATTTTTATTAAAAAACTGCTTCCTTAGTTAATTTTAAAAATTAAACGGTTTGCTATTAGAAAAAAATAGCAATTGCATCAGAGCTTTGTAATACCTAAAGTATCATGATATTAAAATCTTTTCTAGTTTCTGAGATCTAAATGACATGGACCACACAAAACAAGGAAGTATCATGATATCAAAATCTTTTCTAGTTTCTGAGATCTAAATGACATGGACCACACAAAACTAGGAAGTATCATATCAATATCTTTCCTAGTTTATGAAATCTAAATGGCATGGATCACACAAAACTAGGAAGTATCATGATATCAATATCTTTTCTAGTTTCTGAGATCTAAATGACATGGACCACACAAAACTAGTTGCAGCTTTTCCCTTTTCAGGGGGCAGTAAAAAAAACAATACCATTGGCCTAACATTTTTTACTTTTAATATAGCAAAAAGAATTTTTTAAAATTAAGTTTAGTAGAAAGTAATATTTTTTTTTAATGGCTCATACTACTTTTCAGTCTTAATTATGATGATCATTGATAATATAATTTTTAGAAATTTAAATAATTCTTTTATAGACATATCTTTTGTTGTCATTAAACATATAAGAAAATATAATTAAACATAGAATCATATTTGCAAAAGTCATTTGGTTAGTATAATTTGTACTTTTATCTACACTTTCCTAAGGTACAATCTAATGATGATTCATTATGATGGTAGAATCAAAGAATGTTTAGCAACACTTGCTCTTAATCATCCAAACATAAAAGCTGTCATAATGGGCACAAGAAGAACAGATCCATGTGCTAGTAAGTTGAAAAAGCTTAGAAGAGATTCTGCTGTGCTAAAACTACCATTTAAAATGCATTTCTTTGTGTATGGTTTATCTGACATAGATGAACATTTTTAATGTGGCGCTCTCTGTCCTTTGAAACAATTTATGTGCTCATGAAATATCATTCTGGGCCTTACATAAAGGTTTTCTAATGTCTCAAATTTTCTCTCTTGACTTTGTTGGTGTGATCATATGGAATGCTACACATTAAAATTGGTACCAACTTAGTTGCAGAAGGGGAGGGAATACCATGGTTGATAGTTGCAATGCAATTCCATATTTTTCCATTAAGGTTAATTTCTGAAGCTTTAACATGACGCATTGGGATTTGAAATCGTAGAATTTGCCAGTATCCTTTGACTTATCACAAGCTTAAGCCATACAAGTAGGCCAAGTGTGTGTGAGAGACACATGTCATTTACAAGTATTTTATTGACAATGAGAGTGTATGAAATCGAATAAGTATAAATGTCTTAAAACTCACCAAAAATTAAAAGTATACAAAATTATTTGCTTTAATTGGCCTCTTACAAATACTTGGAAAATGTTAATTTTTGTACAGGTCACTTGGAAGAATTCTCAATGACAGATCCTGATTGGCCACAGTTTATGAGAGTCAATCCATTATTAGAATGGCATTATAAGCATGTATGGAGATTTCTTCGAGATCTTTCTCTTCCATATTGTAGCTTGTATGATCGAGGGTAAGCAGTTCAACAATGTTTAAATTCCTAAGAAAATTAGTTGTCAAAATATTTTATTTCTTGAGAAACTTTAATTTAAATGTCAAATTGGCTTGTGGTAAACTTGAGAAGTTTGCCAGAGATATGACTTCATAATGAGGCTTATTATAACTACCAGAAATCGATGCTTATAATCTTTGCCTATCTTGTCTATTTATGTTTATATTTAACTAGGTTAAGTGGCATAAGATTTTTATTATAAGCATGATCTGTGTGTATGGTAAGTAAAGTTCCCCTTTCAGACCTTGCAATGTATAGGGCAGATGATGTAAAGGTCATCTGTTTCTGTGGCCCACGGTTAATGAGAGTGTTATGTGGCCAGCACAACTACCAATCGCCTTTACTTTTCCCTAACCAATGTCAGGCACCCATTAGAGCTGGGGTGTAATCAGAGGCGCCCTAACGATCCTGAAATAAAAAATTCCAGTCTTTACCAGGATTTGAACCCTGGACCTCTTGGTTCAGAAGCCAAGTGCTTTACCACTCAGCTACAGTGCCTCCTGTGTGTACAGTATTTGACTGAAACATGCTGAGTAACCCTGAATAGACTTACTCCAAGTTCTCATACACACAGCTAATTTTTCTTTAGAAACATTGTCCACTATCATAGAAATGTCTTGTAAGTACCTTCAGCATGGCTGTCAAGGGCCAGAGAACACCAGGTTAAAAGGATACTCTGTACCCATTTTATCCTGTGTAGGTTGGTATTACAGGGTTTAGTAAAGCTTAATTAAAATATATTGATCATAATTTTCAGATGATTTGTTATATTTTATTCTGAATGCCAGCCACATTCTAAGGAATTCCCAAATAATCTGAACCATTGACATTTTGAAATGTATTTGTTCAATACTTTGACTGAGTTTATTTATCTCCACAAGTATCCCAGCTTCACAGACTGCAAAAGTGTGATAAACTTAAGGACTTTTTTTGTTTCTTTTTACAAGGTACACATCCTTGGGTAGCATGGACAATACCCACCCCAATCCACTGTTACAATATGTGGATGCAAGAGGAGTGCTCACATACAAGCCTGCTCATGTTTTGGAGAATGGGGAACATGAAAGAGATGGCAGGAACAAATAAAGACAATTTAATCAACATTCAATAAGCAGGGCACCATTCCCTCAACAGTGTATGCTCTAGAAAACATTTTTATCTATAATTGTTTTAAACTATTAGTGTAATAGTTGTATATACGCTGATTGTAATTTATAATGTTTATTACAGACAACAAAAAAGTTGTTGTGATGTGTTGTTAAGGGAGACTACTCATGTCAAAATCAAAATATTTTTTTTTGCTCAACACATGAACATTATAAAAACCCATATAGACATAGCAAGCTTTATTCAAACATTTGGAATTTTCTTTAATAAAAAAGTCTGAAATTTAAATCGTTCCTTTAAATTTTGCCTTGGAGTAGAGTTAGAATTTATTTCATTGTTTTTATGAGTCTATCATAGACTATACTATATCTAAGTGATGCCCAAAATACGGCCCGAGGGCCAGATCACGTGGTTCCATCCGGCCTGCCGAAACGTCGGCACAAAGTGTAAAAAATCCATTGTCCAAATAATAAATTTAAAAAATATCTTTCCATTCGTAGAGTAAATCGATAATAAGCCAACATATTTGTTTTATAAAAAAGAGTGTCTCTTTTTAAAGAACATAACATTAAAGAGCTTTAGGAAATCAAACAAATAAGGCAACATTCTTGGTTTGAGACGCTATAGTTAGATTACACATAAATGGAGGATTGATGAGATTATGTACCTAAATTAGAAGAAAATGAGTCGCATTTATGTCCATTTTCTCTTGCCGCTGATGAGTCTACCGACATATCTGATACCTCTCAAATATATGGTATTTATTTGCAATAAAAACAACAGTTTTGAAATCAGAAAATTTGTAGCTATTCGGAGCTTGCATGGATCGCCAGTGGCGAAGCACTGACAAAAAAGTTTCAACCATAACAGAGAATCTTTTTCCCTTGGAGAAATTAGTGGGAGTGACTACTGATGGTGCCAAAACTATGGTTGACAACAATAGTTTTTAGAAGTCAAATGGAACCGAGCCTCTGTGCTCTCGTTGAATTACTCACCAATAAAATCTATGGACCATGTGATGATGATCGTGTTCATGATGAACATTATTCGTCGTATCTAAAATCCATCTGCGGCCAATGTGTCAATTGCCCAGATAAAGCTACACATGAAACTGATAGACTTACAAACTAGACATCCTTGCTTGATGAATTTCAAGTGATGCAGACTATTGATTTCTACTCTGTGTTTCTTGCATAAACTTTTCGAAATCTCCGAAAACAAGTGTTATGGATGATCACAATAATTGACTTACTGACTTAATCCTGTAACCTCTCCACCTAACTTGGTTCTGAGCAGTTTTCTTCAAGTGCTCCCAATAATTACAAGGACTTATTAGTGAGACAAACTTTTTCAGTGATGAATCGTGCGAAACCGATACTAGTAATCGTACCATCTCTTAGACGAACATCTAGAATTCTATTATTTAGGATAAACTTGTCATGAATGTAAATACTAGATTCACGGGTTTCTAATAAAAATTGGTTTATTGTATAATTCCTTTTTTTTCACTTTTTCTTCATGTGGCCCGTGACTCGAGTGTCGGATATTAAAATGGCCCGCCGTCCGAGTGAGGTTGAGCATCACTGCTATATCTGATAAAGTAATTTAAATAATATAAGCTAGCTAAATAAGCTAGCCAACTAAAATAAGTCTTCCTTAACTTTTATTTAAAAATGGTTTTATTTATTTGTTTTTTTTTGAAAAACATATATGTATATCTTAACATTGTAAAAATATTTGTAGCAGTCTTTTTAAATAGCAAGCTATAAAAACTTGGCTTATAATGGGCATTAGTAGCATTGTTGCCAATTATTGTTGGCTTATTGATTAAAGCATTTCATTGTTTGAGGAAATTGTTACTAAAAATACCAATAAAAGTAAAGAATAAAAAAAAAATTATTAAATATTGTTATATTTTTTATTTAAACAGAAAAACAAATTGATATGATATTATGTTTCATTTATCTGGTTCAGTTGGTTAAGATCTGAAACCGCTGTTTGATTTGCTTTCTTTTTACGTTTTAAACTTTCCTGCTGCTTCATTGTTTTTTCAATGACAGTAGCTTGCATTAAATGCAGTTTGTGTTCAGCTGCCTCAGACTGCTGCTGTAGACGCTTTTTCTCCATCAAGGCACTGCGGAGTCTTTCACTGGAACTTACGGAGGCGTAATCTGCTCCTGAGCAGTCAGTGGGGAGAAAATAGCTGAGTTTTACATTACTGAGAGATCAAAAGTATAATCAATAGTGTGAAAAACGAATTCTCAAAATAATTTATGACAACGCATTTGACCACAGAAATAAGTGAGCCTACATCAACATAGATGTAAACTGCAAGAGGGTAATAAGGAAAAATAGCATTAGTTTAAACTTGCATTACGTTTTTGTCATAATAGTCTTATACATCTTATAGATCATTCAGTTCAAAGTTCCTTAAGTACCATGTAATCCATTTTTTTAAAGAGAAATTTGTTTGAAGACTGTATTTGGCAAGAGACAAAGAGTTTGCATCTATTGAAGTTGTACAGGATAAAGGCTGGATGGAGAGCTTCATGGGATCAGATATATATGTTTACCTGCAGCAAAAGCTACTTCACTTGTGGCCTCAGCCAATTTCTCTACAGATGAAAACAGTATGTCAAGCTCCTGGAATTAATACAAAAACAAGTCCATGTACTGTTCAACATGAATGATGTAATCTAAATTTATTTACAATATAAAATCAACAACAAAAATATATATATATTTACGTTGGTAAACAATTTTGAAGAGTTTTTATTGTGATTCCAACATATGATTGTTCTAGTTGGATTTACAAATGAAAAGTATTTTGAATTGTTGATGTTTCTGTGCTCTCCTCTTTTTGAAGTTTTGCTTTGTTTGCAAGAGAACAAAGAATTTGCTAAAATATATCATTGCATCTAAGAATAAATACATTCAAGGATAACACAACATACAGTCATGAGATGTACAAGTTACTACACAATAGATATATTACATTAATAGGCTAATTAATTGGTAAATTTCAACTACTTATTTGAAATATACTATCTATATTTAATATTCCAAAAACATGAACATTACATTACCTGTTTCCTTTCATGGGCTTGATTCATTTCACTTCGGGCCTCTACAACGAGATCAGACATTTTCTGTTCTTCTATCTCATGACCTAACACTTGAATCTGGTATTCCAAAAGTGTGACCAATACACTGACTAACTGTAATAAAGTATTTTCATAAAAATATGTTCAATTCAACAAAATGATCTAAGAATTAAAAAAAAAAAGGGAATGAAAAGTCCAAAGAAAAAAAAAAGCTTTCACTGCACAAGAGTGTGAGTACAACTTAGTGACAAAACACGAAAAGTTGAGAGTATAAACTAATACATTTGTTTTGTACTGCTAGTAGTTCTGAAATGGTTGGTTAAGAAATTCTTTTAGAATAGTGAAGATATTATTATTTCCTTTCTTGTAAGAAGATTTTTTAGCTCCAGTATATGCCAGTGAAATTGTGTACCAGATATAATGATTACTTAGAATCATAGCTAACGATGTAATTTTAGAATTGAAATGACTTCAACCTTACTGACAGGATATTGCAGTCCAACTGGTAAAGCATTTATGAAGTCTAGGGTATTTGAGGAAATTCCTGAATGAAAGGTAGATTCTTTAGGGGACATTAAAGTGACAAACTTTCTATTCTCCACTTAGCACCCTTCTTAACCATTGGCCATGGATATTGATGAATTCTACTTTATAAAACATTGTCTTGAAAGTACAATAAACCTTTTTTATTAACCTAATTCAAATGAATTAGCTCAATATCAAATTTAGATGTACATATACAGGAGAGCCAAACAAGTTATAAACAATTGTTTAATTAAAAGGATAAATGAGAAAAGTACAGATACTTGCAGATACTCTTGTTCAGCATCTATTATTTGATACAAAGTCTGGGACAAGACAGCAGAGGTTGCATCAACTGCAAGACCAACTGCATTTTTCAAACACTGTGAACTGCTAAGTTGGGGATCATTGGCTTCAAAATCCTATGGATATAAAAAAAAACAACTTATGGTAATGAAATCATGTTAATAACATAAACAAATAAGTGGCATAGTAAGAGCTTGATGATAATGAAATAATTATAGATGTTCCTATATCAATAAAAAATTATTATGTCAGTTGAAAGCTAATTAGATACTTTAAATCAAGTCATTCCAACGGCATCCTGCTGACTACTTACCTCCAACAACTACTCAAATACTGTACTAAAGTAACCAATCTAGTCTAGATATATATTTAATAAGATAAATCTAATTTTGTCAATTAAGAGACTAGGTAGTCAAAGTACTAAGTCTAAGTACTAGCAGAAATTCCCAAAAGTCTGGTGCTGCTTACAACATAATCCTGCCTAGAATAAAGAATAGATCAGATCATTCAATGTCAATACTATACTAGAGTAGTTTATTTATTTCGGACATTACAAGAATCCATACACCTCACTGTTTTTGTGGTCATTACATCTTTATTTTGATATTTAATATGAAACTAGCTGTATAATGTGCGTGTCCATTTTCCAATGATTCTGACCCAATTTCCTTCCATTTAGCTGTCTTTTTATGTAAGAAAAAAGAATTTCAAATTTGTAAGTCAGGGTGTTTTTTCCCTATGTTACCAGGATGAATATACTATACTACAAAAGATCATCTGTATTAGAAATTAAATGAATAAACAAAAAACAAAAAAAATTCAACACACAACTAATCATGCAAACATAAAATAAGTCTAAAAGTTGGTGCAGAAGTCACTATCCCAGTGACCTAATTTTGGTAGAATAAGTGTGTTCATATTTTTATTTTTTGTGTTCGTATTTATATGCATAATTTGAAAACATCTTAATGATTTCATGTGAGGGGCTATGCCTTGGGAGCTTAAAATTTAGCTAACTGTATCAATATATAGAATTAAAATCTGAGTTTATTGATGCCAAAATATAGAGACTGTTTGAAATAAATTTTGGTGTTTGGAATCAAATGAGGTGTGACAAAATTTGTTTGAATTAAATGAAAACACACGGCCTCTGAGACCTTAAATATAATTTATATGTTAGGGGTACAAATATAAGTAGTCATTCTTATTGTCCTTAAACTAAAGAAGATTTTGATACTTCATTTTCTTTTCTATGTCAAACCGGTAATCATTCGACGGTTGGGACCCTGACCAGTGAGGCAGCACGCACCTCTCTCTGTTCAGAGGGGTCCCAACCACTGAATGATTACCGTCAAACTATTAACAAATAATGCGCTGTCAAAGTCAATCTTTGAATCTTTGGCTTATAGGTGTTTGAATAGTATAAACTACTCTATATAGTCATTATAGAGTCTAGTCTATATTATAATTATAATTATACTAAAATATATAATCTAGATGTAATAATAATATATTATTATGATTAATTGTCATTAATTATCTATTCATTGTCATTATCAATCATTAATAGATTTAGATTTCTTAGTCGACTTAGATGTACCTTGGTAACTTTGAACCTTGAAGAAGCACCAATGAAAGATAAGTTATCACCAGTTTGTTTGTTTGTTACATTTCGATTTTGTTCAATTTGAATACCATTCTCTGTTTGTGAAAGCACCTCTTTCTCAGTGACAGTCTGAGTCTGAGTCTGATTCTCCTGATTCTGAACTGTTTTAACTCCTGCCAATGATAACAAAAATAAATCTCCGAACAACTGCTTCAGTTTAGAAGTTCGACAATTAGAACTTAATCTGCTACACAGTGGTATTTTAAATTTAGAGAAGAGAGTCCTACACAATGCATTAGAATGATTAGATCCATAAATATTGGAAATAGATCTAATTGCATTACTAATTCGTTTTCGGCATGGCAGAGTTGCCATGTTTGTTGTTGATGCTTTTTTTATTGGTCGTCATGCGTGGCTATCAAAGTAGTTGTCATACAATGAATGCACTCGATTGCTAATACAACATAGATCTATATAGACTTATAGTCACACTCACAGCACTAAAAGATCACTGAGAATTAGAATGGCAAACATATTTTACGAAAATGAATATAAATAATCTATATCTAAAATTGCCATTGTCGAAATTAAATCATTGATATTGATTTTAGACATATATTTTGTCCTATTAGACTCTAGATCTAGCATAGTTAAATCATGAATCATGGTTAAAGTTAAAGATCTAGACCTAGATCTAGATCTAAATAAAGTAAATAGTCAACTTACAAATCCCTGTAATCCAGGTGCCTGCCTAAGGCAGGCTAAGGGGGGGGGGGCAAGAGTTTAAATTCACACTTTCTGGGTGACAGTAATAAAATGTATCTAGATCCTATAACAAAAAATGCAACAGAAACCAAAATACATCAATGCTTACGACTGAATACTTTCTGTTTGACTGCCCCTGACTTGCTGATCTCCGTCTCGACAGGTCTGGGCACTCTGGTCTGGGAAACCCAAAATTCTCGACCTGTATGGCAACATTTAGATCTATGCACTACGCAAGACAGCAGGGTTTCTGTCCAGGGCTTTTGCAAGTGAGGATTTGAGCCTCTCAAGCCCTCACTCAAATGGAGTTTGATGATGATGATGATATTGATGACGACTGAATACTTGATGTTGGTTGAATATGTAGGCTCACTGTAGTTACAATAGAGCAAATGACATCATGATTTAATTGAATTATAGGTTAATTGTTAAAAAAGGTACCTCTTTCAGACCTTGGCAATTTATGGTGATCATCTTTTTTCTAAGGTCAATGAAGGTGCCACGTGGCCATCAAATCATATATAGGGCTATTCCCTTAATAAAATTTCCATAACTTAATTTACTATTAGAGATGAGTGAACACAGGGGAGTCATTGGTTAATCATTAGTAGAAGGGTCATTGGTAAATGACTAAATGCATGACGCGTAGGACGTAATCATCATCTTTTTTGAAGTAACGTCTGTATTATATAAGACTAGTCGACCGGCGGCGTAGCATACGCCGCTATTTTGCATTGCCGGTCTTAAGCCACTGCAACCTATGCAACCGCAGTGGGCCCCCACTTTCAAAGGATCCGCATTTCATAGGATCCGAGCTAATTCAAGATGTATAAATAATGATTTAATTAAACCATTTTATAACTTAAAACAGATTTCCCGCGCCCTCCTGTCGATTTACCAGGAGCTCCTGGAAATCTCCCGAAATTGTGTAATCAGGTGAAAAAAGCTTCTCGCGCCTCAAACTAAAGAAGAATTACTTGAGATCAACAATTCTCAAAGATAGATTGAAACAGTTGGTAATTCTTGCTATTGAGCGGGATCTATGTAGGAATAACATAATTATTATGATATTCTGTATGACTTTGCTACACGCAAGGCTCGTAAAGTAATTCTGTACGTAGTAAAGAATGAATAAAATGCATAGAGGAATTTATTTTCTAATACAAACTCTTAAATTTCATTTATTATCCGCTTCCCTACCCAAACTTGGCCCCGCGAAATCCGTTTCGCATAGGGCCCCACAATTGCTATATAAGTCCGGCCCTGCTATTTAGTGACCTGTAAATGTACATAGTAGATTACTTGTTCTCTTTCCATGACTTCTTGGTCACAATGGTTAAGTCCGGCGCTGCTATTTAGTGTTTGTAAAATGTTTGCTTGTAAAATCTTGTTTTACATGTTTCGGATGTGTTCCTTCAGAGTTGACGATAGTTTACTTCCTAGTCCAAACCTCCCGCAGGACGAAGGGGGATGGGACAGTCCAGCGCGCAAACCGCACGACCAGGCAGCCATCCTTAGTGAAGGGTGAAAAAATACAATGCTTAAGATTAAGTCCGCCCCTGCTATTTAGAGTTTGTAAAATGTTTGTTTGTAAAATGTTTTACATGTTTCGGATGTTCCTTCAGTCCAAACCTCCCGCAAGACGAAGGGGGATGGGTTTGACAGTCCAGCGCGCACCCATCCGTAGCGACGTGTGAATACCCACGTGTTCTACCCCCCCCCCCCCTCTCTTGTTATTTCGTGGGGTGACTATCCGCAGAAATAAGAGAGTGATCTTTCCTTTACTTCTTGCTTCTCGTCTAAACTGTTGAGGGAAGAAGAGAATTATATATTTAGATAAGATTCTTGAAAATTCTTTAGTTCAAAATCCCAAATTTCACCAGGATTCGAACTTGAGATACAATGGTTTGAAAGCCAAGGGCTTTACAGCTCAGCCACCACGCCCTTAAACTATAGTGTGGAGTATATATGGGCTGCCTGAATCAGCCAGGAAAACTAATGACGTAGCAGAGTTTAGTCACAGATTAACATGCATGACTAAATTGACAAATGAAATGCATATAGGACGTGATTATCTTCTCTACTAACCACTTAGTCACGAGTTTCTGATCGCCAATAGTGTCAACGATTGCATCCTTGGTCTAGATTTTATGCGGGCATTTGGTTTATATCTAAACATTGGAAGTGAAACAATATGGAAAAACGTCCATTGCTTGATGACGGCATGGAAGGCTGTCAGGGGAAAAGAATTTTGTCGGTCAAATATATGACCATAACGAAACGGACTGATCTGTCAGAGGACTGGTATCTTAAAAGAGACAAACAGCAAGGTCGGATATATCGGCACTTAAAGCGATGAATGAACCAGTAAAAAATGGGTAGTTACAATGAATGTGTTGGTGAGGTTAGCAAAATCAGTGATTGTGATGACAAGTCGTACCAGTCTCGAATGGAGAATGCAAATGCCAAGAAATTCATCAACAGGTTCTGTCCTTTACAAACACTTGTACTTCTGCCTTCATCGGTGAGATTAACAAGAGTGATTGTGAATCAATTCCTGTGGAACCTGATAAAGTGGTTAATGAATGGTTCATGTAAAGTACAAGGGCATATAATCTTGACACGGCTGAAAATGACAAAGTGTTTGACTGCCTGGCTAAGAAACAGCATCTTATATATATTGAGAAAAGATTTTTTCCCTTTGCTATTTCTCATGTGACTAAAGAGGCTAATGTTTGAAACACACCCTCATTCACATATTAGACATTTGTAAGCACTGCATGCTGCAGCATTTTTCCTGCTTCTGGTGTGTTTACTATCTGCAATTCTGGATCTTTCCTTTAAGCTTTCCCTCCATGTAGGCCTATCCTATACTTTTTTTTTGCTCCCAGCTAATGGAGCTGATCTTAAAAAGCTTCAAGTCGCACTTTACATCAGAGTACCTCTATTAGATTTTTTTAGTAGCACATTAGCCAATATTTGCTATATCGTGGTCAAAACACATGGAATGGTGAGATAGAACAGGCTCATAGCACTGGCGGATCCAGGCCCACCTTCGAGGGGGGGGGCGGACGAATTTTAGTATAGAATTCACACAATTTGTATACGAATTTATTACTTATGTTAATAATATATACTAATTATTTATGTTTCAACATATTTTTGGATTATTTCGCCCCCCCCCCTTTCTAGTATGTTGGCCGATTTGGTGTGGTCAGGCTCATAGTGAATATGGTGGTGATTATCCATAGGGGCCTAATGTGGCGAAAAATTCCAAGACTGAATTGAAGACAATGTCTAAGTGCAATCAACAATTATAGGCATATAAAAGGAAAAAATAAAATAAAAGTCAATGTTCAAACTACTGTATATAATTTATTTATTTTAAACAAATGAAACAAAACAAAACAAAAATTGTAATGTGTTGTTATGATTCTTGTAATATCCTATAAATATTTAATTAAACATCATCATTTACATGCATACAAATATATTTTAAACTATATAAAACATACATGTACTTGTTACTTATATCTATAATATAAGCTGAATGGCTTAAATTGTAGTTTGAAAAAAAGAGTATATAGGACCTGGTTTGAAGTAAAAACAATGTAATTAGAAAAAGTCCTGGAAAAAGTCCAGGATTTATTTAAAAAAAACAACAATGATATAGTTACAGCAATCTTGTAAGCTGAAAATATAATAATGAAATTTAAAAAATATGCAATTTAGTGTTCATTTATTGACAGATCACTATAAATCTATGGCACAACAGAAGAGAACATTATTTAGGATAACTCAACCAACTTTCAAAAGCATTATTTTTTTTCCACTATAATTTAACTTGTTTTCAAAGATTTTTAAATATTCAAAATTTAATAATCATTAATAAGAATAGGTTTACAATATATATTTTACAATAACCAGGTTATAATAATTAGATGGGTTAAAATAGTGAATAAATATTTTGAAAATTCATTTATTAACCCATTAGCTGAATCTTAAGTCACCCTTAATTTTTGTGAACTTATGAAAAATTGTTTCCTAAATGATTGATTATATTATTACATTTTATGTAAAAGCTGAAGTTTTACCATATGATGCTAGTAAATAAAAATTAATGTAGTTAAATAATAATATTGTAGTAAATCTAAGGCAGGCAACCCTACAAAGTTCTACAGTGAATAAATATGTTTATTCACCAGGACAAACACATAACAGGCTTTTACATTCAAAGAGACTTGTTCCTAATTCTAGCAGTCCTTTTTCCAGCAAACCTGAATACGGACTAATGACAGCCTTCCCTGCTTCGCTCCAAGTCTCTACTACAGTCTTCAGACAGCACAAAAGACAAAGACGGCTCCAAAAACTCTTCCTATTTGTTTATTCTGATGAAAACACTTTTCTTTATCTGTATCCAAGCATCTTCCTGTCTTTGTCCAGTAGTGTGCTCGTACAGGTGCAAGGCAGGGTTACAACTATATATATGTATAAAACCTCTTTAAGTCTTTTCACAATTTAAAAAAACAAACAAAGTAACTAAATTCTACTTTAAGTAATAAAACATACAAAAATGAAGTTCACTATTTATTTGTGTATATTTACATAAATTCATGACCACATTTTCAAGTATTCGTTGTAACTTGTTCGAAAAAACAGAATTTTCATGTAGTAAAAATTGAATTCACCTCAAAATCACATTGAAAAGATTTATTTCACAGCTTTATAAAGAGATATTTGATGTATTGGATATTAAATCATATTATACAATTGAGTGAGAATTTTATTATACATGAAAAATAAAGAGATCCATGGCTAACTTATTTTGCCTTACAAATGTTTGTTGTGTACACAAATTCAAAACACTGAATGTAAATAATGTATTAGAATAACATCATGTTCCATCATATTTAGAAATGCCTGAGATTGTAAAGAGCTAAAGTGTGAAGACTTTTAAGAAATCATTAATTAATACAATCAAGCTAGATCAACAGACTTAGACATATATTATATAGATCTGGATATTAAAATAGGCTACTTAAAAGAGTTAAACTTCTTCAGCTGTAGAGAAATGAAGTTTCAGAGCACACCAGTGTGGAAGACTTTTTTTTTGGTAAAATGTACAAGTAGTGAAGAATATTTATATATATATGAGATGAAAATGGGTAAAAAATACTCCCACACATTACATCCTTCTATCTAAAGTAAAACTGTTTTTGTTTTGTTCCTTTCAGATCAAATTGGAGTAATCTTGAGAGTTTACAATATGCTCCACAGCTCAATCTCTTATCAAGCATCAGGTGCCTTACCAAATACTGGTACAAATGATGTCTGCAATCTGTTCATTCAAAACAAACACAAAATAGTTGAACAGAATGAAACAATTATCTTTGTGTTAAAAGATGAAAGACTGAGAGTGTAAAAGTGAGAAGGGTACCAGTAGCCAGATAAAACTTGGTTGTAATATAGAATGTTAACTAAATTTTCTAAGTTTACCCAGCTATGAATGGTTACTAACCTCAACTAAAAAGAAGTTAAATGTAACAAATACTTTTTTAAAACCTGGCCTATATTGAGTGAACTGCGTCATTATAGTCATGGGTCAAGTATAGTCAAGCTGTGCTTGTCTGGGTGTGTTTTGGGGGGAGGGGGGGGGGGAGAGCACTATTTAATCATGGCCATATTTCTCATTATTGCAAGGCTTATCTTTCCTTAGCTTAGTACATTTTCCATATAAATTTTTTTTATTAATTACAACTAATTGATTAATTAATTGGTTAATATTTTAATTGATTCATGTATTGTCATCAACTATGAATAATTATGCAAAGTTTTAATTTGATCAGAGAGTGGGATATGGGAGAAATAATGTGTAAAAGATTTAGACCAGACAGACAAACAGACAGAGTTAGTTGATATAAGCTTTGTAAGAACACTAAGAAGCTTGATGCACTGATCACATATTCACAAACCATTGGCCATACAAGACAAATATCAATCTGCATTTTCCCAGGAAAATAAGAAGATTCTAATAAATACTTATGCACTGCAACAGCCTCATAATCAATTGGTAAAATAAAATGGGTAAATTAAGGTCTGTATCCATAAAAAGGAACATAAGCCTAAAAGGATTTAGAATATATGCGTTATCTATATGTATTGTTTTATAAATGTGTCAGATTCTTTGTGTTCTGATATTATGGAATATTCTTTGTGTATTAATTAAATATTTTTCTTCACGCCAAATTTGTTGTTGCGTATGTCTACTAGAGTTACTGAGTTATATCACCACAGAGGCATAAGATCCAAATTCAAAAACAAACTCCAATCTAGCAGACGAAATATTTATTTACCATAATTAAACACCTCACAATAACTTGGCAACTTCAGCCTTCAAGAAATCACACACAATAGTGCACATGATTATACATTATAATCCAAATAGAATTTTATCAAATACATAGTTAATGATCACTATGGCTTGAACATAAAACACGCCTGTCTTCTTCAATATCCATGGCGTTAACTAATTTCTGACCATGTGATCAAATCTCAAAAAAAGATTTCTTGCCCATAATTCATTGCTCTCCCGTGTAGCATCATAATCCCCATAAATAAGTGTACCCTGTGCTTCACAACTATCACCTGTCATTGGCTATCAGACAGTCATGTGACACTATATTATCATAAATAATAATATAGTGTTTAAAGCTTTTCTTTACTAAAAAATATTTGGTTAAAAAAAAGATTGTTTTAGTTACCTGACACTAAATTCTTTTGAATCTAAGCTGAGAAGTTCTCCATCAATGTTGATGTATTTTTCCAACTCCATGTTTTTTGCCTCTCTTTCAGTCCTAGGATTTGTTGCATTCTCTCTTTGCAGCTTGACTTTGAACTCTGTTACATTGTTTAAGACTTCCATATTTCCAGGGCTCTGTATCACACAATATGAAAATGACATATGTAATACTACTTAAATAAAAAAAAAAAGATGTATCTTTTTTGCGTTATTAAATAAAATAGAAAAACCTCATATTATCTTTCATTAAATAATGTCATTTCAAATATAAATGTTTAAATTTTTACCACCTCATGCTTAGAAGTTTTATATGATAACCCTTTTCAACTTTGAATTTGATGTAGGGAATAGGAGACTATTGTAATGACACACAGACACACTTTTAAGGAGTAGATCTACTATTGCACTTAACACTGTAAGGGCAAGTACATATGCTTTAAAATGCCCAGGGTAATTTATAATTCACTTTGGTGGTAAAAGAAAAGTGTTTTTTTAATAAAAAAAAACCAACAACTTATATTTAAATATCAACACTTAATCTAAAACAATCCTAGGAAAGTCAACCTTCAAAAATACAAATAGAAAAAGTGTAATATAAATTATTATTATTATAGCTTTTATATAGCGCTACTTTCTTGCTTATAGCATGCTCAGAGTGCTTTTGGTCCAATCTCATTTGTGGACCAGTGGGGGGGAGGGGGTATTTAGGAGTTGGTTTTCCGTGTTGCCTTTAGGCGCTCAGTAAACACAACTCTGCCCGAGTTGGGTGTCGAACCTCGAGCCCCCTTCTAGGTAGCCAAGCCAAGTTCAAGCGCACTTGGCCTCTCGACCACGCTTCCCATAAAATAAATAAAAAAAAAAGAAACATAAACAAATTATCTATGGTACCTAAACTGAAATTTCCAGCCAAAGTATGACTTGCCGTAAACTATTAGTACATAAAATACTATCATTGGTACTATTTGTTTTCTTGAGGTTTAGAATGAAATGTATGTATAAAGCTTTCCAATTTACATTTTTACAATTACACAGTGAACTATAGGAGTTATATAGATCCACACTGGTATGTCCATAGTTTTGGTTATGCTATGTTTATGAGTAAAAAAAAATTGTATACCCTGCTGCCATTCATTTGTAAAAATGTGTATAGCCCGCAGGTTTTATTTGTGAAAAATACAGTAGCTGGGTTTATAAAATTCATGCAAGGCTTTATCAGCTAGTTAATAGTCTCATGAAGGCAGTTGAAAAGTATTTATAAACCTTTCATTCTTTATTGCTAAATAAAGAATCTAAAAAAAAAAAAAACTTACAGATGTCTTGCTGACAGCAACCATGCTTTTTATTGTAGACAACTGACTACAGCCAGAGCTAACCACAAGCTGACAACATTGACCAAATGGGTCAACATATTTTTTATTTTCTGTGTCCACAAACTCATATGGAAATGCATAGATTGAATAGCAATGTTGAACTGCTGGTTCTAGGTTAATCCAGTCTTATTTAGAGGAAAGATTAGAAATAGTGGAAATGTGAGCCCAGTGGATGAAAAAATTCTACATTTTTAAAAATATTAATACTACCAATGAACTGTTACCTGAGAGACTTGATGAAACACCACCTCTTGAGAATAAAACAAAAATAACTAATTCAGTTTACATTATATTGTATTCACATATCACTATACAAACATAAAATCTCCGTTTTTAATCAGACTCAATAAAATTCATAAACATAATAGATGAATCTATGTTGAATAAAGTGTGTCGTCACAATAAAAAAGGTGAAAATTAAACTAAATTGATATACTGATTAAAATTTGTGCACATAATTTAGAAAAATACATTTAATAATATTAAAGGAATAAAGTTTTTTTTTCTAAGGGTTCATTTTGAAATTTTATCTAGATTTTATTAAAAACTTGTGAAGTTATTAAATTAATACTAAAATAATAAAAATATGCTAAAAAATGTAAGGGAAGAAATTTATAAGAAAATGTAGCATTATTATTAAAAAAAAAATTAATAGTAAAGAAATATAAAATAATTTTTTTTTTAGAGAACTACTTCCTTTGGAAATACAAAACTGTTTTTTTTCTCAATGGATCCTAAAAATCTTTATTTTAAATCTTCTTCTTCCATCTTATTTAAGAAAATCTATTTTTTTTTACTAGATATCCTTTCCTTAAAAGAACAAAGTAATGTAGGCTACAATTACCCAGAACCTGCAACAAACTGGCGGTATTGAACTTCTGCATCGAAATATCTTTTTCCAGTAAGAAATTGTCCAAGAAAAACATCTGAAAAAAAGAGCACTTATGATATAATGCCTGTGTGTATTAAAAGCTAGATTTTTTTGTTCAATCAAACAGTGATATCTATTTTTAGCTCAGGTTAAAAATTAAAAACTAATTTTTATTTTAAATTCCATTGCCAGGGATCTGTAATTATTTTATTAAGTTTCTTTTCTTCATTTCCATTGATGCCACAAAATTGTAACCATTTTGTTCTAAATATTTGTTCAATTATTTTTATTTAAAAAGTTTTAAAGTTATGTAGATTATGTATTATATTGTGCATTTCTAATAGAATCAACATTGTCTTCATCCAACCAACAAGGAGCAAATATCAACATGACAGCAACTTTAATTCACTTAACCACTGAAACTTTGCTGGGATATACTGGAAATAAAAGCAATGCTACAAAAGTATGCACTAAAACATTAACTTACAAAGGTACCTCCATTTCTTCATCCACCGCAATTCCTCTGCCCATTTAATCAAATCTGCACACATTCCATAGGCCACAAATAGATGTGAAATAGAAAATAATTTATTGTTGCAGTAGACTCCAAAAACTGAAGCCCTATGTTGTTCACCTGACAAAGAAATATAATAATGGAAAATGGAAATAAAAAGTAATTCTGTAAATAGCTGAAAACTAGGCTCTAGCATGTAGCATGAAAAGAATATTTAGCAAACATATGTTAAGATACACAGATCTTCATTTTTTTTTGTTAAAGAAAAAACAATAAGCAGTTAACATATACACCTTTAAAACTATATGCAGAGTATTTACTTATTGGCATAATTATTTTCACAAAGCTTATATCAACTCACTCTGTCTCTATAGTAAAAATTTGTACACCTTATTTCTCCCACACCAATTCTCGGATCAAGTTGAAGCTTAGCACAATTATTCATTGGCATAGATAAGACATGAATCAATAAAAAAAATTAACCAGTTAGTCAATTTATTACTGGTAATTAATTATTTTGTTTGATACCAACAAGGGAAATTAATCCTTCAGTTTTCACAGATACAGCTAAATATCTAGGTTTTCAACATTAGATGCTTAGATAATTCATCATCACTCCTTTGAGTTCCTCATGGAACATAGGGCCTCGACAAAAATACGCCACTCTCCACGGTTTCTTGCTAGCTTTTTGATGGTGTCCCAGCTCTTCCCGGTCTTCTCTGCTTCTTCAAGTACACTGTGTCGCCATGTTCTTTTTGGTCTTCCTCTGCGTCTTGTTCCCTGGGGGTTCCACTCTAAGGCCTGCCTAGCTCTGTTGCTGGTATCTTTTCTAAGGGTGTGACCAATCCATCTCCACTTCCTCTCTAAGATCTGCACTTCTATATTTTTCTGTCCACTCATCTCCCACAGTTTGGTGTTTTCTACTTTGTCATACCAGTGTATTTTTAGGATATTTCTCAGGCATCTGTTGATGAAGGTCTGTATTTTTTTTGTTGTGGCTTCAGTTGTTCTCCATGTTTCAGAACCATACAGTAGGACAGCCTTGACATTAGAGTTAAAGATTCTTAGTTTAGTCTTGTTTGAGATGTAAGGAGATTTCCAGGTTGGTTCTAGCTGTGTAAATGTCTGACGTGCTAGATTTATATAATAATATAATATAATAAATATCTAGGTTTTCAACATTAGATGCTTAGATAATTGAACACGTTATTTCTCTCACAACCATTCTCGGCTCAAGTTGAAACTTTAAACAATTATTTAGTGTACCTAACAAAACACGAAACAATTAATTAATTATTTTGTTTGACTTCAAATAAAGGAAATACCTTCTAAATTATTGAAAGATAAAGCTGTGAGTTCTTTCCCTTAGCTTTGTTTATTTAAAAAGGATTTTTTACATTTTGCTTATTGTAAACTTAAAGCGTATAGCTTATCTTAAGTACAAAACTAAAAAATAGTTTACTATTCAAAAAATGTGTTTACCTCGAATGATGTTAAGGACTGAAGTTTTAGCACCAAAACCCCCTGCATTATAGTACTTTGTAGCAGCATTTCCTGTACCTGTTCAAAATTAAAATTTCAAATTCAGAGATGTTACTAATCAATGAATAATACAAACAGTCTAAGATGTGACAACATTGAAAGAATAAAATATTTGGCGATAAGAAATTTGAGCTTTTCCTTTCAATTTGTAAAAGACAAAAAATGAACAGATTAATTAACCTCTATTTTCAATCCAAGGCAAAAAGAGTGTTCTTAATAATGACATTTGATCAGTTACATCATGTTTAACAAAAATGATGAAATACCTAGAAAAGCTAAAGCTTGTAATACATCAACAGCTGAAAATGATAAGGTAAAAAAAAATATAGTATGTAGAAAAGTAAGTAGGAAGTGTGGCTGAGAAGCTTAACCCTATTGGCTACCTATCAAGTGGGCTTGATTTTGAAACCAGACTTGTGCTGAGTTGAGTTTGCTGAGTGCCTAAAGGCAGCACGGAAACAGTCTCCTAAATTCCCCTTCCCCCACAGGTCAACAAAAGAGATTGGACCATAGTACACTGAGCATGATATAAGCTTATACAAAAGCTAATAACAAAAAAAGATTGCTTTCTATTGACTGCTTCACAACGATATCTTTTAAAGACTTTGATAATATATAATGTACAAGGAATAAATTATGCTATTTTATCAATGAAGCAACAAAATGAAATTTCATAATTATGTAGGCCATTTTTATTATTTTTAAAATTTCTTTTGCGCAGGACATCTTTCATACTATAAGCACATGCACAGTGCGCTCTGGTTTAATCTCTATTGATGACAGCAGTATCTAGAAGGTTTCTGTCTTGCCTTTAGACACTCAGCAAACACAACTGAGCTTGACAGGTCATCTTCCTCTATCCCTTAGTCTTTTGTAACGTTGGGCCACAGCACAAGATCTGTTGACCATCTTTCTCCATCACTGTTTTTTTGCCTTGAAAACTCTTTCAATGGCAGGCTCATCCATTCTTTTATGTTGTCTTACCATCACTTTCTCTGTCTGTGTCTTCTTCTTTTTCCTGGTACTTTTCCCTCATGAAGGTCTTTACGAGGCCCTCAAAACCTTAAAATATAACTACAGAGCTTAAGTTTGTGTTTTAACAGTTAGCAGGCCATTGTGGAGTCCAGTTGCTGTTCTAATCCTGTCTCTAATCTAATTGTTTGTGATGTAGTCTTTTCTACCTTGACAGGTAGCCACCTAGACAGGTAGCCAAGCAATTGATGCCACTCAACTACTTTCTATTTAATGTCAAAACATTTTCTCCTACCTGCTGGAATAATGCCAATTGGAGGTACATTAAGTTTAACTAAGTCAGTATCAGGACTGTCATAATTTATTCCAGATTTCTTTTGTTCTTGTAAAGTTATTCCTTGAAGCAGCTCTTGGTACAAACCATCTCCACCAACAACCACGATGCTGAAACAGACCCAACAGTTATTGTCTTTACAATATTATATAGCATTTAAATGAAACATTGTACACATTTTAATTTAAAGATAATCTCAATATCAGATAACATTAAAATTATTATTACAATTAGTTAAAAAAAAACAGCACTTTGAATATACCAACTTTCATCAAATTAAAACATAAGTTAGTATCACCACTACTTTCAGTGAACATCACCATTTATTTCTGTGAGTATCACTTCTACTTTCTGTAAGTATCACCACTTTTAGTGAGCATCACCACTACTTTCTTTGAAAATTTCACTACTAATATTTTTGATGGTCATGTTTATCTTTCAAACTGCCTTGTTCACACTGTTTCACCCACAGATAGCAAGATAACAAGATTTTAAATATTATTTGAGTTGTGTTTTGGAATAAGTTACAGCAAACTATTAACAACTATGATTACTGTCTAATGTTTTAAAGTAACTCAATTCGAAGAAAAAACAAATGGAGTGGTAGTACTATCCTTACTTCCAGAGATCACACTATTTGAATATTAAATTTGTTGTAAGGGAGATAATTTAAAATAAAAACTCTAAAATCCCAGACCTTTTTTCTTTTTTAAAAAACAAATAAAAGTATTTCAAATTTTGCTGATAAAAATATGAATTTAATAATGCAACAAAATCTTTAAAAAAAAATTAATTAAAAATGTTTTTTTTAAAAAGTTTTTAAAGTCCATAAAGTTGGTGAAACCGAATTGAAACATCAATGTGACTAGGAAGTGGGGAGGGGGGAGATTAATGCTCCTTTAAATATTACCAAATACCTCATTAGAGCTTGTTGGTCTAGTGAAATTCAAACTAGAATACTGAATTCACAACTATGCCCCATGTGTTTTAAAAAAGTAATGTAGAAATAAGTACCCATCATAGTGTGAAAAATCTGTACTCTCTCCAATTTGAGTAGCATGTTTAGATCTTTCTGTCACTGGGAAAAGAAATATTGCCTAATAAATAGGATGAAAATACCCACCCAGCAGAATAGCTTCTAAAAGACTGGCATGTCTCCTAATTTAATACTGTCTTTTCAAAAATATTGGAGAGGACTAAAATTAACATTAAATTGTGACTTACTGACAAAAAAAACAAAACAACTTTACCTTAATCCTGTGATTAACAAATAAAGGTGATATTGTTTTTAATTAGGGGATGCACCGTATAGTACTTTTTGATATCCGGCCAGAGCCGGATATGACCGGATAGTAAAATTTGATATTCGGCCGGGGCAGGAGCCGAATACCTAAGTGTCTTGTAAATAGCTTGTACTGCTGAGCATTTTACGAAACTGTTAAATAACATACCGGTACCTATATTTGTTGGTATTATTTTTTTTCCTTTTATATACCTTATTGTTTTAAACTCTGTTACTGATTGATTTATTAAAGATTAACAGTATTTATAAACAGAAATTAATCTGTGCAGCATGAGCGTGTCTGTGTGTATGTACGAGGCCACCAACTAAAAAGGCTGTGTGTTGGAGGGTCAATGTAAAATATGTTAGTATATATTGAACTAGTTACTAATGTAAATCTCTCATCTGGCTTGTATGGTGGTTGGATGTTTGTGTTCAAGAATTTCTGACCAACAACTGGTCATCAGACTTGTAATTTTAAGTCCAAAGACTGCTTCTGGTTCTGGCTTCAAGGGCTTAATACTGATAGCTGTTAGTTAATAGTTGGAATCTGAAGCGTAGTAGGTCATATATTTATTAATCCATTTGCGACAAAACGAACATCTATTATACCTACTCATAGCCTGAGCCTTAAATGTTGCGAAGCATAGATTTAATTGTAGTCTGTAGGCCTATTATTGATATCTATGTTTAGATCTACTGTTATATAGATCTAAGAGAATTAGGAAAACCAACTATAGAAAAAAAAACTCACCCACACCATCCCTACCAAAAAAAAAAAAAAAAAATAGACTTTGTGTTCTACTGATTGTAACAACCTGGTCAGATAGACATAGTGAGCCTACACATGTAGTCCTAGTGTAGTGTGTATAGATGATTGTGTTGACCTTCATGCATTTTTTTTTCCTTGGGCATACGCAATAGTGTTGAGTGTGCAGTCAAAATAAAGATAACACATTGGCATGGTCAGTCAAGCATATAGATAAATTATATCCGTACCTTAGTTATAGAGGTCAAGTGTTTCTTAACATTCCAGCATATTTTTTCTTTGCTTGCTAGATCTTATTGTGGTGTTTTAGATCAATTTATTTTCTGCGATGTTAAATTTTACTGTAAGGTTTTCCTTTATATATTAAGTCCATAGAATTAAACAATGAAATTAGCTTTCTTTCTAAAATTTTAATACAAGGGAAAAAATACATACACGCATACGTGCACATATTTGTTTTATTTTATTGTGAAATGAACGTGTGTTTAGCGCCCTAAATGACATTTCTCTCCAAGTTAACAAACTTAGTCTCATCATCTAGTCACCTCTAGACAGTGTCAATATTTCTCAACAATCTCCGTTAATCCATTCTGGCTTAAGAATGGTCAATGTCTATCAATACATTGTCATGGATTAAACAAATAAGAAGTTGGGGGTGTTGAGTCTCTTGAGCCCTCCCTTTAAAGATACCCCTGGTCAGTTTCTGTTTGGCTTGTAGTCCAGCCTCCTAATTGAGACTTAACTCAAAGTAAACAAACTTATTACCCAGCTAATAGTATAAAAGGAGTGGCTTGTGGTCCAGACCCTTGATTGACAACCTATCTCATAATCCACAAACTCATACCAGATTAACCTTATAGAGATTTGGCTTGTAGTCCCGCCCCTAATAAAAATTATACTCCAAGTAAACAAACTCAGTTCCCTCATAAGATGTGACCTCTAGACAGTGTCAACACGTTGACATCTAGCTTAATGTGGTCAGCTGCCTATCTGTGAACTCAATGTTATGGACTAAACAAACAAAAGGAGGTGGGGGTTGCTCATCTCTACCTCTGGAGATATACCCGCACATCTAGACAGATTATCAGCGTGACGTAGTTAAGAAATATTACATGTTTACTAGACCACTCAAAGGTCATGACAAGCTTTTAATATATGCCAGAGATCACTGCTACGAATGTAATGTGAATTTATAATGCAAATTTTGATTTCTATTTAGATTAACACGCCTTGTCTTTGTACTAAAAAATATTTGATGCATAGTCATAGTTTATAGTTTTACAAACAAATTCTTTTATTTGAAACAAAAACGTTAATGTATTTCAGAACTGACATTATTGAATTATGTCCACTTTATGAGTATTGGTGTATTTTTATTAACATGGAGATTTAGTTTAAACTTCTTGTTGGACATCGTTTATCACCGTCGACTACCTTTATATTGTTTGCCTTTCGCCTGTGTTGTTTCGATATTTAAGTTTTACCTCTGTTTGGCGTATCTGGTAAAGACTTAGCGCGGAGGCGCATAACAATAATAATAGAAATACAGGTGTGGCTTTTACTATCCGGTAGTGATATCCGACAGGAGCCGGATAGTGAAAAAGTGCAGAATATTTGGCAGAAGCCGGAGTGACTATCCGGTGCACCCCTACTTTTAATGTATGTGAAATATGTGTCTTCATGTGAATGCAGTATGATGTTTAAAATTTTATCAATTTTAGTATACAGATGGTAGGCTACTAACCACTTAAATTATTGCATGATAATTATTACACTCACACAAGCAGCATGGTCTTAAATAGAAAATATATGCCAGCAAATATACACACCTTTCCAAGGCTCTATTAACCAGGATAAACAATGGTCTGAACACTGTTATAAGCTGCCTACTTCCATAAGAGATTTAGGCCAAACAATACTTTCAACTACTCTCTATGATTTTGTGTGGATTTCCTAACCATTTTAATTTGATTTGCTTTATAAAAATTGTGAATTTCTATTTTCACATGGTGAAACACACTAAGTTTATTTTTTTTATATACCTTGCCAAGTACACTTTTAATTTGATAAGTTTTTTGTTAAGGTATAATTGCATAATTGAAATATTAAAAAAAAGTACAATCTACATTTAGTATCTTAGCATTTATTAACCATCTCAGCAACCATTTTTTGGCACAACTTAGTTCTTTGAATTACCAAATATAAAAACATCTACATTTTGTTAATTGTTAGTATTTATGGGTGTGTATTTATGTATGGTGTTTGTCTCGAAAAAGGCTACTCTTGTACTTTGTTGTTATGACCCTAGCATCATTCTCAATGTGGACAGTGAGTAAAGCTGATACAGTTGAAAAAGTAAAAAAAAAAAAAAAAAAAAAAAAAAAGAAATTCCTACCCAAACTAGTGTTTTAACAAAAGTTTTAATTGTTACAAAACATTTCTATTTTTACATTTTACAAAAGCAACAAAAAGTGTATATCACAAACCAATCACTGTAGTTTCAATGCCTGTAAGTTTAAATAAAGGTTCAGCCTCTTCATGATATATCTGCAGACCTTTACCAGCGCCCCCAAATGGGTTGATGACAACAAACAGTTTTTTAGGTCGTCCAGAAGCTGAAATAAAAAACAGTTAAAAAAAAACAACATATTATTTTTTAAAAAAGACAGCTCATATCTTTATTTAAAAATATATTTCTTGGAGAAATTTTCAAGCATAGATTTTAAGACAAATTTTTACAAAATTGAACAGAACATGAATGTTGGCATTGATATTAATATTACTAAATTTAAGATACCGTATAAGTACATTTTGAACATATAAAAATTAAAATAAAAAAGACTCTTGGTAAATATTTATAATTATAGATACCTAGCTTGATTCCTGGCACTGACATCACTAACACCACCAAAGTTTATACAAAATTATTATATTTCAATTTAAAAAAAAAAATATATATATATATATATACACATACGTTTTCTTTATATATATATTATGGCTCCTTTTGTCTCGAAAGGCAATGGATGCGCTCAAGTGAGTCACTGGTTTTGGCTTCATATTGAGACGGGGCAGAATCTGGTGTGGCTAATCAAGCCAATTTTAGAACGGCAGACTTTGCCACAATTCGTACATTTGTATGCCTCTGATTTAGGGCTAGCAGACAGGGCAGCTTTCTTTTTTTCCCTCTTGATTAAAGCCGCTTCAATTCTTTTGTTCTCAGCAAGGGTTGTCCCAGCACGCACAGTCTGTCTCCATGCACTCCGGTCTTTGGCTATGTTTTCCCACATACTTTCACTGATGCCTGAGGCTCTCATGTCTCGCTTGCAGACATCTCTATATGTTAGTCTTGGGCGGCCCTTGGGTCTGACTCCTTCCACAAGCTCAGCATATAAGATATCTTTCGGGATTCTACCATCTGGCATACGGGTGACATGTCCGAGCCAGCGTAATCTCCTTTGTGTCAGGAGAGCATACATGCTGTTCATATTGGCCAGTCTCAAAACTTCCTGATTGGAGACATGGTCCCTCCAAGAGATGCCCATTATGCGTCTCAGGCAGCGCAAGTGGAAACTATTCAATCTGTGCTCTTGGTACATGTATGTTGACCAGCTTTCACTGCCATAAAGGAGAGTGCTCACAACACAGGCGTTGTAGACTAGGATTTTGGTCGCTGTGGTCAATTTACCATTTTCCCAGACGCGCTTGGAGAGTTTTGCCAATGCTGTGGTAGCTTTTCCTATCCTTTTTGTCAGCTCGATGTCTAAGTCTAGGTTACTGACAATTGTTGAACCCAAGTAGGTAAATTCCTGCACCACTGAAAGGGTGTGGTTCCCAATTTGTATTATAGGTATTTCTGCAACGTCTTGTGCCAGGATTTCGGTCTTGGAGAGACTTATAGTAAGGCTAAACTCTTGACAAGCAGCTGCTAAGGCGTTCACTAGCTTCTGTAGACCTCCTTGTGAGTGAGATACGAGTGCCGCGTCATCGGCAAACAGCAGCTCCCTTATCAAGATACGACGCCTTTTCGTTTTGGCTTTAAGACGTGCCAGGTTAAAGAGCCTTCCATCGGATCTGCTATGGATGTATATTCCGTCTTCCAGGGATTTAAAAGCACTGGATAGTACGACTGAGAAGAAGATGCCAAATAGTGTAGGGGCCAGTACACATCCTTGTTTTACACCGCTCTTAATGGAGAATGGCCTGGAGGAAGAACTTTCAAACTGAACGGTGCCCTGCATATTTTCGTGAAAAGCTGACACTAGTTTTCTTAACTTATTTGGACAGCCGATTCTCTCTAGTACAGCAAACAGACCGCTTCTGCTAACAAGGTCAAAGGCCTTGGTCAAATCAATAAAAGCTATGAAGAGGGGCTGCTTTTGTTCTCTGCTCTTCTCCTGTAGCTGCCGCAGAGAGAAAATCATATCTGTTGTAGATCTTCCTGCCCTAAAGCCACACTGCGACTCTGGATAAACACGATCTGCCAGGATCTGTAATCGCTTTAGTAACACTCTAGCAAAAGCCTTTCCGACTATGCTAAGCAGTGAGATGCCTCTGTAATTGTTACAATCAGAGCGGTCGCCTTTATTTTTATAAATTGTAACAATGTTGGAGTCTTTCAATTCCTGGGGGACCATTCCTTGTTCCCAGCACAAGCTTAGCAGTTCATGGAGTGGTTTGATTAGGGCATGTTTTCCAGCCTGAATTACTTCAGCAGGAATGCCATCTCCTCCGGGTGTTTTCCCATGTGCAAGCATGTCAATGGCAATGCTCAGCTCCTTTACTGAGGGCGTTTCGTCTAATTCCGTCAAAACTGGAAGTGATGGGAAGTTGGAAACAGCATTTGGTGAGATGGCGTTTTCAATCTGGTAGAGTTCTGCATAGTGTTCTACCCATCGTTCCATTTGCAGCGCACGATCGCTGATGATTGAGCCATCTTTTGACTTGAGTGGAGCACACTTGCTGGTGTGAGGTCCAAAGGCTTTTCTCATGCCCTCATATAGTCCTCTTATGTTACCACAGTCGGCACAAGATTGAATATCTTCGCATATATATATATATATATATATAATCTTCAGGACTCTCTGTGTAGTGGTAAGGATTAAGGATTCTAACATATTCTATGGCCTCTGAATAATATAATCTCAAAGGTCACCTGTGATTCCCAGTTTATATTTTGCCCAACTCTAACAGGTTACCTGACCTTATGAGAGGAAATTAAGCATAAATTCAAATCTTATCTAATGTTTCAAAACTAAGAAAAACATTTAAGTAGTTTGGAGCACTCAGCAAAGGGGGTTCTAACATACACTGCATCCTCAGCAAATTTACCATGTTTCATCAAGATTGATCAAAGGTATTGATTTGAATGATGATAAATGATGGTTTGAATGATGATAAATACCTTCAATAGCTTTTAATATGTTGACATCTAAAGCTATATTAGGATTATCAATCATGTTTTTTGAAAGGTAAAAATTACATTTAATGCCCTACAGTGTGAAGAATTGGAAATTCTCTCTTCAAATTTCTAAATTCATGAAAAGTATCTTTATTAAATTAAACCTTGTTAATATTGTTACAATCTCTCTTCCTACTCAGGCCTTCTGTAAGCACTGCTAAACACAACACAACACATCAAGAACCTGACAACAAGAGCTCCACAATATCGGGTACTTTAATAATGAGTGAATAAGTAGATAACAGCCAATACTAGACAATTGGCATCAAACACATCAACAACTAAAATGTCACTCTGTACATCACCGTACAAAACTCTACTGTCTCTCTTTCTGGACTTGTACATCAACACATGAGGACTCAACCAGGACAGACTTCATGGCCGACTAACAGTCCCGGTCTCGACGCTCTTCGGTCTTGAACTGCCGCTTTCCTACACACTGTGTCCTCGTACACGCAGGCTTTCGATCACATGACCATAACATTGGTCATATTTGCGTGTAATCGTAGTACTGTCCCTTGTCCATGGCCCCGCTGACCTGAGTGATTCACGTGTGTGTCAGCTGAGCCTATAGTTAACCCTTTTGCGCCCCAATAGGGTCATAACAATATGTATGCTTTAGTGCAGTCTAATCTAATCTATGTAATACAAAAGTAACAAAACACAAAGATGTACAAGAGAAAAGAAAGAAAATGTCACTATTACAATAATAATTTCTGAGATCAATCATATCATTGCAGCTAGTTTAGAGCTACATCCATATAGTTTACCTGCAATTTGCTGATTTATTAAATGAACACACTGCTCAGATATCTCTTGTATCTGTAAAGTTTTTATGAGTAATGTATTGTTGGCTTCATGGTGAATATATTGCAGCACAGTCTCTGAACATTTTTGAGGAGGTTGTATACATAACACATCTGGCCATTTGAAAGTGATGGCTGAAAGCATATAAGATAATTATTGATTCTGCAGTAGAGCCTATGTTAATATCATTGTTGATTCTGCAGTAGAGCCTATGTTAATCTCCTTGTTTGTAGCTTCAGGAAGGTATTTATTTTGTGTACCATTAATATATAAGTTGGAAGTGTGGTCGAAAGGCTAAGTATGCTTAAACTTGGCTTGGCTACCTATGAAAGGGGACTCGAGGTTCGACACATGACTCAGGCAGGGTTGTGTTCTGAGCGCCTAAAGGCAGCATGGAAAACTTCTCCCAGATACTCTCCCCCCAGGTCCACAAATGAGATTGGATCATAGCGCTCTCAGCATGCTATAAGCATGAAAGTAGCGCTATATAAAAGCTATAATTATTATAATTATAAGCTTTTGTAGACCTAAATATAAATAATTTATTGTTCAACCACATGTAAATATATAACTTTTCGTACACCTTCATAAAATTATTATGTGGTTGAAAATTTAGCCAAAAATAGATTTGGTTAAAAAAAAGTAGTTTTAAATTTTTTATTTCATTTAAAACGTTTACATTTAATGATTTTGGATTTATTTATTTATTTTCAATGTTGAAAATGGAATATTAGAAAGCTTCATTTTCAAAGCTACCAACTTATTTTCACCTTTTCCTTATAATATACTATTAAAAATGTGCTGTTGTTATTTCTAAGTAGCTTTGTCCTTGACACTCAAGACATACAAGTTTTTGTAAAGCAATATATATGATATTTTATTTGATTAAAACTACAAAGTAAAACAAAAATCTAAAATTGAAATAAAAGATAATATAAGTAGTACAAGACAGGAAATGTCACAGAATGAATTAAGAATGACACATCTGACAGGTAGAAGGATAAATATATTGTGGCAAAGTTTTGATTGTATTCTATATTCTAATAATATTCTGCAATTAGAATAGAAATTTAAAAATTTACAGTGGGCAACATGTGGTGTGTGGGTAACATGTGGTGTGTGGGTAACATGTAGTGTTTGGGTAACATGAGGCGTGTGGGTATTGTGTGGAGTGTGGGTAACATGTGGTGTGTGGGTAACATGTGGTGTGTAGGCAACATGTAGTGTGTGGGTAACATGTGTCATGTGGGTAATGTGTGGAGTTTGGGTAACATGTGGAGTGTGGGTAACATGTGGTGCATAGGCAACATGTAGTGCATGGGTAACATGTGGTTTTTGGGTAACATGTGGCGTTTGGGTAACATGTGATGTGTGGGTAATGTGTGGAGTGTGGGTAACATGTGGCATGTGGGTAATGTGTCGAGTGTGGGTAACATGTGGTGTGTAGGTAACATGTAGTGTGTGGGTAATGTGTGGAGTGTGGGTAACATGTAGTGTGTGGGTAACATGTAGTGTTTGGGTAACGTGGCATGTGGGTAATGTGTGGAGTGTGGGTAACATGTGGGGTGTAGAAAATGGTTTTAATCCCTCTATATATAGTTTTCCACTCTTGCTCTTACTTAAAGCAGCATTGGATGACTAACTACTAGTTAAGTAGTTATTGATAATCAGTTATGATATTTAAACACATATCTGGAATCAGTACAGGCTACACTATAATAACAACAACAAACAAAATACAGCGTTGTTATTTCTTGCAATCCTATCTATATATATATAGAGAGAGACCATTGAAATAGAGTAAACTTTTCAATACCTTGATACCATCTTAGACAATAAACTAAATTTTACTGCAAAAACTGATTATATCAGCAAAAAAGGGCACCAAAGATTATGATTACTGAGAAAATGACCTTGTTTAATGTTAGCCAAAAGGCCTCGGCTATGTTTTATCACGCTCACATATCTGCAATATTTTAACTTTTAATATCACTGCCTGGTATGGCAATCTTAACATTAAAAATAAAAATAAACTTCATAGAATCCTAAATGCTGCTAGTAAAGTAATTGGCCAAAAAAAACAACAACCATTAGGGCAGCTGTTTGAGACAAACATCCATAAAAAAGCTAAAAAGATTCTAGAAATAAAAAATCACCTTTGGGTCAGGATTTTGTGATTTTACCATCACAAAAGAGATACAAGACACCGATAGCAAAAACAAACAAACACAAAAAATCTTTTGTTCCCCTGGCAATCAAATCATTAAATAGAAACTATTCGATATAAACTTTTCACAAGTAAATTATGAGCCAGTCTGGTATGAATGTACATTTTGGTTTTCTATAGTTATGTTTTGTTTGGTGTGATGCATAAATTGTAAGACAAATTTCCTTACAGATAATAAAGATTATTATTATTATTATAATTATATATAATATATAATTATATATCTATATCTATCTATCTATCTATTTTTTTTGACTGCCTTGTCATGTGATATGTGCTCTGGACTGTTGTTTTGATGGTACCGGCTTTGAACTCTTTCCATCACCATTGCCTGGGTTTTGAGTATGAAATACCCCTACAGGGGGTTTTGGCATTAAAACCACCCACTTTAATCAGTCACCAAATTCCATTAGTGTTGCCAAAGGGGGGGAAGTGAGTTTAAACCCCCTTCCAGAGTTTTTTTTAATGTTAAAAAAAGCTTCTTCAAAATAAAACTAAAGCAAGCAACAGTCAACGAATTTTATGAGCATAGCGAAGGAGAGTTTTGAGTTTAACCCCCCCCCCCCCCTCCCTGCAGAAAGTTCTAGGCTTAAACACCCTCCAGAGGGTTGTTATTCCCCCCCCCCCCCTTTTCTGTGTGTTTTTGACCTTAAAAACACCATCTAAAGCAAACTAAAGTCAACAAATTGTATGAACATAGCTAAAGGAGATTTTGAGTTTAAAACCCTCTCAGAGAGTCTTTTCACTAACTCCAGGAAGAACTTATTCTAGGGTACAAAAACCGTCTGAAAGAATTAAGGGTCAGAATATGTCATGAAGATTAATTACATGCACACACATATATAGGCCTATATAATATATATATATATATAGTATAGATCTAGGCCTACTATATAGAACACAATAGAATAGACTATAGACCTTCTCGTCTTATCTTATAGATTACAGACGTTACTTCAAAGAAAGACAAAGTCAAAAAAGTATACTTAATCTATTTACCAGATGCTTCCTTTGATTTTTGAAATACTTTGAATCCAGCCAAGCCAACAGTTAAAATATTTTCTTTCCCTTTGATTTTCACTGCCTCTGTAAAAATAACAGTTTCTTCTAGATTTTGATTAACTGTTTCTTTGTTTGTCTGCGATATATTTTCTGATTTTGATTCCATTTTATGACATTCATGGATACAGCATCATCCAGTTAGCAGTGGTCAGATGGTTAGATCTAGACTCTATTATAGTGCCAAATAAGCTCTAACACGGTTGTAGAACTTCAATCTCCCCCCCCCCCCCTCAACCCACTCAAAAGGCTCATACACTCATACGTCATAGCGCTATTTACAGTGTATTTCTGTCTTTCCCACCCCTCTTTATTATTCTGTATTCTATTTAAAATCTATATTATTATGGTCAACTAAAAGTGCATGGTAAGAAGGCTTAGTAACCTTTTCTTCAATAACATACTCCAAGAGTGCCTAGACAGATATCGAACTAGAATCTATAATAGATCTAGAATCTAGAGCTACACTCTAGTGAACTGTACGTCTGTAGTGCTAGTCTAGAGAAGCTATAAATCCGTGCACTTGCCTGCATACATTAAAAACTTTTTTGTTTTATGTCGGCAAATGGGGGGAGGGGTCAGAATATGTAACAAAGAATATACTACAAAATGGAGACAAATGGTCAAGAAGAAGATACAATTTTGACAGAGACAGTGCACATCAAAACTAAACAAAATGTCTTAACTTTGACATTAAAGGGATTACAAGTGTTCCAGTCAAAAGATGATGAAACATCAGGTTAGCGAAACAAAAATAGTCTCCGTCTCAGTGTCTAGAATAGCTTGTTAGTATTAGTCTTAGCCTTAACTTAAATTAATTTAAGACGTTAACATTATAATATTATAAATCATTATTAATTATATATTGACATTATGATTTTGATTATCATTATTTAATAATGATTATTATGATAATGATATAACCTAGTCTTAGACTTAGTTTTAGTGATTAGTGAAGTTAGTTAGTCAGCTTAAGACTTGGAATATTTGGATTTAGGTATGTATATCTAGCTAGATCCTGTCACTAGTGAGTGTGTCTTTAATCATATCATACTTATCAAATAACTGTGACTGTGCAATGGAATTAATAATGCAAGTGTTTGTGTGAGAATACATTTAACATGTTTGCGTGAACTAGTTAGTTTGCATGCTGGAATAATACACCCTGATGCAGCTGTGGACAGAGGAAGATGGCATCACTCCAGTTGCATTGCATGCCATTTTATTTGGCTTTTTGCTTCATCATTTTCTCTCTTGTGTGTGTGCTCTAACTTTGTTAATCTTTTGCCCTTTATTATGGCTCCTAAGGGTAAGGCAGACTCCTCTGAAACAGTGACAAAATGATCAGCTTGAACATGGTCATTCAACTGCTGCTACAATTACACAAGATAAAGTTCATTTCCTTGAACTTGTGAAAGGATCTGTTCCTATGAATTGACAGTGATAACAAAGCGGCCTAGTGGTCTTTTTATTGAAATGGAAAGATTATTATTATTAGTGCTTTATATGGATAATTATGCAGCCTACTATATTGGGATAGGTGTTAGGATAGGATACTTGATTACAGTATTTACAAACAGAATGTTCTGACACCGAAAATTGGTTTATGACACGTCATAGGAATAAATCAACATCAGAACCAGAGGACCACTTTAATGAGTTCCTGTATCTATTGGGGGGGGGGGGGGAGAATCATTCTTTAAGGATAAAATTATGTCATTATGGTTGGGGGGTGAGTATATTTGACGTTAAAAAAAAGTTGAACTAGCTTTAGCTTGATAAATGTCAGTTATTAAGAGTGACAAAAAAACTAAAACAAATTATTTTCACTTATCTTATTCATGGCAAACCAGTAACACAGACTAAAAATCCAAAATACCTAGGTGTTATAATAAATGAAAAACTGTCATGGAATCCCCATATTGATGAAACTATCAAAAAATCAAACAAAGCATTAGGGTTTATTAAAAGAAATGTCTATAAATCAAATAAGAACATAAAACTAAAATGTTATTTAACCTTTGTTAGGCCAATAATAGAATATGCATCCTCTGTTTGGGACCCCTCAACTCAAGAAAACATTAAGAAACTGGAACAGACACCAAATAGAGCAGTGAGATTCATAACAAATGAATATTCACATTTGACTAGAGTAACACCTTTAGTAAAATCACTAAATTTAGAAAGCCTTCAGGATAGAGGACTCAATAGTAACGTAGCAATTATACATAAAACACTGAACCATAATCTTCAAATACAAAAACAAAATCTAATAAAATACTCAGAAAGACACAAAGATAAAGGCACATTCCTCATCCCATATGCTAGGACAAATTTTCCTTTTCTTCCCTAGTGCTATAAGATCATGGAATGGGTTGCCTGAGCTAGCCAGGACACGTAGGACTTTATCATCTTCTTTTTTGAAGCAACGTCTGTATTATATAAGATAAGATAATAATTTGAACTTTACCATATCATCCATCTCATAATGACTTTAGGGAGACGCACTGATTTACTGTTATATCCACATCACTCAAAAGAAATGTTGTGTCTTTAAATTTAAATTCTTTAACAGGTACACTTTAATTTCAGCCACTACTTTAAAATGGCCTGATGTGCTATGTATACAACCATCTCAGACATCTTCAGAAACTGGATGCTATGTGTTGCAATATATTCACCATGAAGCCAACACTAGCTTACAGATAAAAACTTTACAGATACAAAGGATATCTGAACAGTGTGTTAGTTTAATGAATCAACAAATTGCAGGTAAGTTTTATGATGTCACATTATAATTATCATTTGCAAAACTTCAAGAAGTCAAGAACATTTTTTTATTTCACCATGATTTTTTTATTTTTTTTTCCTGTATAATTGTTTTACTTTTTCATTATTGAAAATTACATGTAAGGACATACTTTTTTTTAGTTTATTGCCAACATGCAGATTTTTTAACCTGTTCAGGTATAGACTATACCTTTTTTGTTTTTAAAACCATTCTAAATAAATGCATTTATATAAATCAGATATCCTACATAATTTAATGACTGCCTGGCTTATATTTATCTACAGTATTTGCATTATTTTGTTAGCTTTACAAACTATCTGATAAAGTTATGAAATCAGGTCATCTACAATGATATTAAACTATTTCTATTTCAGATTCTGGAAGACCTAAAAAACTGTTTGTTGTCATTAACCCAATTGGGGGCGCTGGTAAAGGTCTACAGATATATCATGAAGAGGCTGAACCTTTATTTAAACTTGCAGGCATTGATGCGACAATTGTTGGTTAGTGAAAATACTTTTTTGTTACCCTAAGATACTGTAAACATAGCTTTTAATGTTCAACAGCAGTTTATCTTCCCCGAAAAGATATTTTAAAAATATATTAAAAATGTTTTTATCATATCTGAAGGAATCTGAAATACTTCTATTAAATAAACATGAAAATCCACTATTTCCTTTGGCACTATTTTAAAATGTATTTAAATTTAATAATCTCACATTAATATAACTGAGATCTCCTGGAGATGACAATGATAAAAAAATTAGTGTATGGATAGTATTATAGAAAAAATATAAAAAAGTTTATTATCTCAGCATTGCTGTTACTATTCTTTGCATCAAATTTCTGCAATGATAATGAAATTCATCTTTCTCTTTGTTAAAGACTAGTTATAACAAGTATTTTGACTGATTTCTAAATGAAATCTTCTTAACAATTCCTAAATTGATTAAATTAAATGAGATAAAAACAAAGCAGCCCACCCGATCATGTCTGGACATAACAATTACAGTCTACATTAATAATTTGATCTCTCTACTTGTTTTTTTTTTTGTTTCTTACTTTGTCAGAGTGTACAACACATCTAGTTGACTAGGGAACATGAAAAAGATCAAAACATCAACTAACTTCTCTGTGTGTTTTGTCTGTTTTGTTTTGTATAATTTTGTTGTAGTTTTTTTTATTGAAAAAGAAAGGATCCATGTGATCATGACACATTTCCAATAAGCATTAATAAAGCAGTCTTAGTTTTAATTTCTTTTGTATAAAATGAAAAGATTTGCACCTTAATTAGTTGGCTATAATTTCATAGTATCAGATTAGATTATTATCTGTAAAATTATTATATGTATATATAGTGTAGTAAATCTGGTGGTGACACAGATCGGGGTAGTGGTTTGTGTAGACAACCGAAGTAAATGGCCCTGTCCAGCACTAGATGAGCAGTCAATGTGATGAGTTGTGATGGTCAGCCAAGACAGTTTAGGCAGGATCTATGTTGTGAATAGAGCTCAGGAGCATCACAAGGGATTTTGTCATGTGATCATCCAGGATGGTGGAGCGATGTTCCCTCAGGTTCTAGAAGGCCGTTAGGGACCCTATATAAAGAGCGGAGATGTTACAGTCAAGATAGTTCAGTACAGTCAAGACCCTCGCTAGTACGAGACAGCCTCTTGATCTTGATCTGCGATCGAGTCTGACACAATGAGCTCAGTGTGTGAAGTCAGTCCTGAGCAGATGAACCCAGTGCAAGTCCGGGACGATACAGATAGGCCAGTGCAAGAGTTGATACAAGGGTACAGTTGTTAACAGAGAGATATTTGTTCAGTCTGTGCTAGTTGTTGCCAATTGTACAGTATTGGCTGTGATTTATTGGATATAAAATCATTACTTTAAGTTGGTGTTGTTGTGTGGAGCAGTTTGCAGAAAGCCTGGATAAGGAGATATTCGTTACAATATATATATATATAACTGATTTATATATATATTTATTTATTTATTTATTTATGTATAAATGCACCATAAGAAATACTTTCTTGACATTTAAGAATACTTTTGTTATTATGTAAAGAAGTGCATAATTGACATATAATTATAACCAAAAATGATAAATATACTCTATTTTCTACTGCATCATTTCTACTTCCAGTGACAGAGAAATCTAAACATGCATTGCTGATTGGGGAAAATACAGATTTTTCACAATATGATGGGTATGTTTTTCTACATTTTTTCAAAATTGTTTTTTAGTTAAGTAAAAGAAATGCAAAAATATTTAAAATTCATAAATGATATTTTTACTAATGTACAAAAAATTCTCTAGCATCGTGGTTGTTGGGGGAGATGGTTTGTATCAAGAGCTGCTTCAAGGACTAACTTTACAAGAACAAAAGAAATCTGGAATCAATTATGACAGCCCTGATACTGACTTAGTAAAACTTAGTATACCTCCGATTGGAATAATTCCTGCAGGTTCGATTCATTTTATTATTAATCTGAAATAGTATTATAGTTATTCTAGCTATTTGTGCATAACACATTCATTTTAGCTCTCGTGATTATGTTTGTAATGTTATCACAGCGCTTTGAGCCTACATCATGTTTGTTAACAGCACTCTATAAATTAAAGGTTCTACAACGTTGTCATTGCCGGAAGTGGTAATGGATTTAAGCACTCCACTACCTAAAAAATGCTTCCTAATGGCATGCGTCTCAAATAGCCTCTGACAACCAGTCCAACTCCTGGCCTTCACGTGTGGCTCAGATATTGAGTCTGGCGGAACTGTCCTCACTAACAGGAGAAGGGGCAAAGGCGAGTAACAGGCGCCTTAACCTGTAAGCTTCTGGAAGGATGGGCTCGTTAGCCATGGCTGGCTACCCACCTAGGAGAAGGAAAACTCTGAATTCAAACCTCTGTTGCCTTGCAGCTATACCCAATCATGGGAAAGGCGGGAGTCAACCCTGAGGAAAAATCAGGAACTGGTGACCCTAAGGCAGTTTGCAGCACCTAGAGCTACACCCTGGAAGAACCTGCGATGCTGCTGACCCCAAACTGTACAGGCATTGCCATTCCTTATGATACATCAACTGTGTGGAGAGGGGGGAACTGATGTGTGGGCAACATCGTTCAACCACAGCTAATGCCCAGGCATTCATCTTATTTCCATGAGATGATCCATAGTCGCTTCACGACTGAAGGAGACCATAGATAAATTTAATTATTATTATTATTTTATTATTATTATAAGCTGTGTTAGAGATTGCAAATAAGTATATCTCTGCTCAACATGTGTTGAGGCCCAACAAAGAAAACTTTCTTATTAAAAGTCATCAATTTTCTTTACTATCATAATAGGCACAGGTAACGCAACAGTGAGATTTTATAATGGAGGATTTTTTACTGGAAGAAGGACTGCAATTCTCAATATCATTCGAGGTAATAACTAAACTAGTGTTTTTGTCAAGATATTTCTGTTTTTCGATTAAATAGTTTGCTGCATTCTTAAGTAGCTTACACAAATTAAGCAGCTAACAAACAGGAAAGTTATTTTTTCATTTGGGGCCATGTAGTGATAAATCTTTAGTTAAAATAAGCTATGTGATTCTCAACTTATATAGGTATTCATAATCCTGAGAAGAAAGCTATATATCCTGGTTGATGGTAGCAAAGATAAACTTCGAGACTTCCTAATACCGATGACAAACCTTTAGAATATGCATCCAAAGCTTTACCTAGACAGATTTTCAGCTTTAATGGAGTGACTTTGTGGCATTGTTTTTAGAGGGAGCCTATAGGAGGAAAAAAGCCTCATCAACAATGTCCTGTTTGAAAGACCTGAATCATTAAATGATTATTGAAATTAAGTACTTATCATTAGTAAAGACTTAAAATGAGAAGCAATTACTGTACACCTCATTAAATCTGAGAAAGAAAGCTATACATTGTATTGAGTTGCCATCACTAGAGATGTGTGGCTGAGTGGCTACCTATCAGACTCTTCAGCTGAGTTGAGCTTGCTGAGCTAAAAGGCAGCACAGAATTTAAACCTTCTCCCAGACATCTCACATGTCTACAACAGAGATTGAGCCTTAGTGCACTGAGCATACTACTAAGGCAATACAAAAAAAAAAAAGAGAACATCAACAAGTAGAAGCCATGATTATCAATGTCCATTAAATATTTAGAATGTCTATGAACGAAATCAAAGTAAATATTAAGGCAGAGGAAGTGTTTTAAATATTTTTGAAGAATATGGTGTATGGATGACTTAAAAATAAAACATTTCCTAACAATACTTCATTTTCCTAATGAATTTTTCAAAGGAAATATGTCTTATCTTATCTTATATGATACAGACGTTACTTCAAAAAAAGAAGATGATTACACCCTACGCGTCATGCATTTAGTCATGCATATTAACCAATGACCTAAACTCTGCCAAGTTACTGGTTTTCCTGGCTAGCTCAGGTAACCCATTCCATGCTCTAATAGCACTAGGAAAGAAGGAGCATTTGTACACATTTGTCCTAGCATATGGAAAGAAGAATGCGCCTTTATCTTTGTGTCTTTCTGAGTATTTTATTAGATTTTGTTTTTTGTATTTGAAGATTATGGTTCAGTGTTTTATGTATAATTGCTAGTTTACTTTTGAGTCTTCTATCCTGAAGGCTTTCTAAATTTAGTGATTTTACTAAAGGTGTTTCTCTAGTCAAATGTGAATATTCGTTTGTAATGAATCTCACTGCTCTATTTGGTGTCTGTTCCAGTTTCTTAATGTTTTCTTGAGTTGAGGGGTCCCAAACAGAGGATGCATATTCTATTATTGGCCTAACCAAGGTTAAATAACATTTTAGTTTTATGTTCTTATTTGATTTATAGAAATTTCTTTTAATAAACCTTAATGCTTTGTTTGATTTTTTGATAGTTTCACCATGGCAGTTTTTCATTTATTATAACACCTAGGTATTTTGCGTTTGTAGTCTGTGTTACTGGTTTACCATGAATAAGATAAGTGCAATTAATTTGTTTTTGTTTTTTTGTTACTCTTAATAACTGACATTTTTCTGGGTGGAAAGACATGCTCCAATTTGATTCCCATTTCTGTAATTCATCTAATTCTCTTTGTTAAATTTCTGTGTCTTGTGTTGTTTTTATTGTTCTATATATTATGCAATTTTCTGTAAATAATCTGACTTTTGTTCCTGAACTAATGCAATTTGGTAAATCATTTATGTAAATTAAAAATAGTAGTGGACCTAAGACTGTTTTTTGAGGTACACCTGAGTTTACTGTTATTGGTGTTGAATTAGAGGCATTTATTATTACAGTTTGTTCTCTCCCTATCAGAAAATCTTTAATCCACTGATGTAATGAACCATCAATGCCAAAATATTTTAATGTTTTAAGCAAACTATGGTGGTGAACTTTGTCAAAAGCCTTGGAAAAATCTAGCAAGATACTCACTATCATCTAAACCTTCATGTGATAGGAATAAAAAACAAGGACGACTAGCCTGAATCAGCAAGAAAAACAATGACTTAGCAGACTCTGTTGACAATGTATTTATGTGTGTGTGTTTGTTATTAGTATGTAGAGTTAGTCCCCTTGGTAAGAAAGTTTATATCTAAGTGTTGTGTGTAACCTCGTACTGTGACAGTGTGTAAATAGACTCATGAATCTGGCGTTATAGTGTTGGCGTTGTTTATGGTTATTAAGTGTAGCATTTATAGTTTAACAGACTCTGTCTGTAATCAACACACACATCTAGATATGGATATGTGTAGGACTAATAAATTCTGTTTTGAAGGAAAAACTGTAATTAATGAGATAAAAAAAGAAGATAAAAAATAAAAAATAATAATTTGAGTCAGTACCCTGTTGTGATCAGCTTTACTGATGTGATATGTTTGTTTTCTTTTTCAGGGGAACAATATAGGGCTTCAGTTTTTGCAGTGTATAGTAACAGTAAATTTTTTAGTGTTTCTCATCTCCAAGTAACCTATGGATTATTTGCTGATATAATGAAAAGAGCAGAAGAGTTACGATGGATGAAAAAATTCAGATATTTTTGTAAGTATCACTATAGAAGGAAATAGAGAAATATTCTTTTGAAATTCCTGGTGCTACTGAAATGGTTGAACATTTCTTTTATAACTAGTGTCATAATTAAGAAAATATCAGGTTAAGATTTCTCAACAACTTTCTGGCTTATTATTATTAATCCATTTTGCTGAATGTTTCTATCAATCATTAATCACTTAAACCTAAATTGTTTTCAGCATATTAGTGATTAGTATAAAAATAAACTTGGCCATATGATGATTTTCTTTATGAAATAAAAATTGTAAGAGTAACTGGATTGTGTGCCTTGGTGAACATGTTAGAAGTTTACTAAATAATGTTGAATCATATAATTTAGATTATTCTAAAGGTCAACTTGACCGGTAACATAGAATTAACTTTTCTTTGTGGCACTAGCATATGAGTAGAACATTGTACTGCTAGCATATGAAGACATTGCACCAGCATATGAGGACATTGTATCATCAGCATATGAGGACTTTGTGCCACCAGCATATGATGACATCAAGTCACCAGCATCTGAGGACATTGTGCCACCATCATTTGAGGACATTGTACTGCTAGCATATTTGGACATTGTGCCACTAGCATATGAGGACTTTGTGTTGCCGGCATATTAGGACATCATGTCACCAGCATATGAGAACATTGTGCCACATGTATTATGAGAACATTTTATTGCCAGCGTTATGAGGGCATTGTGTCACCAGCAAAATAGTCCATTACCTCTTCTTTTGTCAATAAATATCAGATAGCAAGCTAAGCAGGTCCTTACTTAATTCATACAAAGTTTTACAGATTTTAATTGATTTTTTGTGTCTTTCAAAGAAACTTTTAGTATATCATTTATCGATGCATCAAGGCAGGGTGAAAAAAAAAGTCTAGAAAGAAGGGCAAGCAATGAAGGAAAATATGGCAGAACAATTTCGTAGTACAAAGGTGATCAGGAGGTAAAAATTGTTTAACATGTTATTCAATTAATTCTTCTCTATATATTGGCCTCCTTCAGTCATAGAATGACTATGGCTCATCTTTTTTTATATGGCTGTGGAGCACTATTTTGGAAAGACTCTCCCTTCCACATATATTGCAGGTCAAGATGGCCTTCGTTTGGTGGTAGAGGAGCCGGCCATTTTCCATAAGACACACTTTTCTTCAAGAGCTGAGGCTCATGATTTCTCGCTGTACATAGCCTTCTTGGTCACTGTATCTTTCCAGCTAGTGCAGTCTAGGGCCTATGGTCAGTATTAATCTTCGCTGATTTTAAATCCCTTTTTATCACATCCATGTAATGAAGGTGGGGGCAACTGGTTTTTCTTGAGCCAGTCGCGAGTTGCCCATACAGAATGATTTTCGGGATGCGATTGTCCTCCATTTGGCAAATATGTCCTAGCCAGCGCAGGCAGCATTGCCTGATGAGTGTAAAGATGCTGAGAAGGCCCTCAGTCTAGCAATATTTAGAAGTTTGCCATCAAATCTGGAATGAAGATAGATGCCTTTGGTGGATTTTTCAAATGTGTGGTGGATTAGCATTGAGAAGAGTATTCTAAAGAGGGTTGGGGCCAAGACACATCCTTGTTTGACTCCACTGTTTATACTGAAACATTCAGAGCAGGTGCAGTTGAACTGCACAGTACACATCATATTTTGGTGGAATGAATAATATTTAGCAGCTTGGGTGGACAGCCAGTCTGTAAGATTTTAAAGAGGCCTTCTCTGCTGACTGGATCAATCGTCTTTGTCAGATCAATGCAATGTACTAAGGCATCCTTTGCTCTCTGCACTTTTCCTGAAGTTGACTGAGCAAAAGCCGCACTGTGATCAGGAGTTAAAAAATGTTTAACTTGTTATTCAATCAGTTTTTCTCTAATTGCATTTGAAAGTCTTTAAGTTTTTTAAAAAAATTTTCTGTAAAACTACTCTCAATGATGTGGCTGATGTATGGTTCTGCAATATATTTCCTTATATGACTTTTCTAAATTGTGTGTCATAGAAAAATGATAAGAGTAGGCTATAAGTTGATGGACAGATTAAATAATAAACAGTATACATCATTGATTAGTACACAATTAAGGGTACTGTGCTCCTCTAAAAATTTATTTTTTTACTAATTTGTTGACCCATTTTCAATAAATTGCTGTAGCCTTTGCCTGACTTTTAATTTGACATTCTTTAGACACCATGAACTGGTTGCCAATTGCAAAAAGCATTTAATTATAAACATTAACAGTCTGAATCTTTTGTACAAATCTGCTTTAAAATTGTGCTCTGTCACTGGTTAACCATTTCCATTGACTTATATATTCTGCCAATAGTAGAATTATATAACTTTTATGTTTTTTTTTAATTTTTTTTTTAGATTCTATTTTGGGACAAATTCTTTTCAGCAGAAAAAGATATTTTGATGCAGAAGTTTATTACCGCACTCTTGATGTAAATTCTGGGTATTTATCTTTTTTTTTTTTTTACTGCAACAAATCAAATAAATGAGATCAGAGATTTGTATAAATAGAGATCAGAGATTTGTATAAGTAGAGATCAGAGATTGCATAAATAGAGATCAGAGATTCCATAAATAGAGATCAGAGATTTGTATAAATAGAGATCAGAGATTTGTATAAATAGAGATCAGAGATTTGTATAAATAGAGATCAGAGATCGCATAAATAGAGATCAGAGATTTGCATAAATAGAGATCAGAGATTTGTATAAATAGAGATCAGAGATTTGTATAAATAGAGATCAGAGATTTGTAAAATAGAGATCAGAGATTTGTATAAATAGAGATCAGAGATTTGCATGAATAGAGATCAGAGATTTGTATAAATAGAGATCAGAGATTTGTATAAATAGAGATCAGAGATTTGTATAAATAGAGATCAGAGATTTGTATAAATAGAGATCAGAGATTTGTATAAATAGAGAGGAAATATGACTGTTCTTTGTTAGAAGTCTGAAGTCAAATTTGATGAGAAATCTATAAGTTTAATTTGCAGTCTAATTAAAAATGTGAAACACATTTACTTTTGAGACATGTGATGACAAAGATATGTCCTAATTGTAAGAAAACTTAACCATATACTCTTTGAAGGTGTTGACATTGTTCTAGTGGTGAATGGGTTTAAAGTTACCATTCTGACTTGTTATCTTGCTGCTCTATTGGTAAACATTCCCATACATACACTGTCAGCTAGTCACATAGAAACTCATGCTTATATAATAGTCTAGGAAATTAACAATAAATTCTCATGATTTTTTTTTACAGAGTTGTGGCAGAAGCCAATTCTTCAGGTAACACTAAATAAGAATGATAAATTTGAACAAAATTTAGATTACTGATAAACCATAACAGTGTGTCAGATACTTTTCTAAGTAACGTATATTTATTCTTGAATAGATTGGATCAGCCTGAAGCCAGCAATTCAACACTGCTATTCCATCTATGCAATGCCTTTTGAATTGGTTGACACAGTGAATACAAAGTATGTTAACCCATTTGGTCAACATTGTCATCTTGTCATCAGCACTGGATGTAGTCAGTTGTCTTCATTATTAAGTCTTGTTTCCCAGAACAAGACATCAGTAAGCATCCTGTTTTACATTCACTTTTAATATAATTATAAATTGTCTTTGGCTCAATGGAGCCACTTTATTCTAAGCCCTTTAATATTTTTTTTATAGAAACCTGGTAGTTGTCTTGTTAAATAAATAAAAAATCAAGTTATTTATTTACTTTGTTTGGAGTGTATTCTAGTTGTAAAAATAAATTCTAATAGTTCCGTGTCTTCCTGTAATATAATTTGATCCTTGTCTTTTTATTTGTATTAGAAACCTGATACGTTTTTTTTAGTATTCTTCTAATAAGAAACTTTTGAAACTTTCCAGCTTTAATTTTTAAAAAATCTCTTAATATTTGTATTAGAAACCTGGTATGGAAGTGTTGACCAACATAACAGAGTTTAAAATCAAAGTGGCGAGAGAAAATTCTGCATCTCCTGTATCTGACAGAGAGGCAAGAGACATTGACCTGGAAAAAGGAATTCAAATAGATGGGGAATTTTTAAAGCTAGAGACACCAGAATTTTTAGTCAGGTAATTTTTTTTCTTTAATTAAAGCTTAGGAGTTTAAAGCTTCCTGAACCTACAGAACATTTAATTTAGTATAGAAAATAGAAGGAGACGTATTGTTTGAGTGGTAAAGCGCTTGACTTCTGAACTGGGGGTCCCGGGTTCAAATCCTGGTGAAGACTGGGGTTTTTAATTTTGGATCTTTGGGCACCTCTGAGTCCACCCAGCTCTCATGGGTACCTGACATTAGTTGGATAAAAGTAAAGGCGGTTGGCCGTTGTGCTGGCCATATGACACCCTCGTAAACCGTAGCCCACAGTAACAGATGACCTTTACATCATCTGCCCTATAGACCACAAGGTCTGAAAGAGGAACTTTCCTTTTTTTTTAAAATAGAAAATAGAAGTTTCATGAAATAGTGGTAAAGGGATCAACTAAGTCTCAGGTTTATCTTATCCTATCTTACAAATTACAGATGTTCCTACAAATATGAAGATAATTATATCATATACATGTTTCTAAGTTGTTTGTTCTCCTTCTAAATTGCATTAAGAAAGAAGGAGGACTTGTTCTTGTTCTTAACTTGTTTAGTTGTTAAACAACAAAATGATTGTGAGAAGTGCATTTCAGTTTGACTTTTTCATTTCAAAACAATTTAGTTGTTTCTGAGGATACTAATTTAATTTGCCAATGGTTTATGTGCACATTGCTATGACGATTCGCATGTAAAGTCACACTTGGAATAGGTTCAACCAAAAAGAGACCTACTCAACTCAGTTGGCATGACATACTGGCTTACTCGTATGTTGGGGAAAAGAAATATTCATACAGAATCAATATTTCGAGGAAACCTTGGATCAGAGAATACTGGGTGTTAGTTTTTAACTTCTGTATATAATTTTCATTTCAGTTTAAAACTAAACATAGAAAAACATATATTTTCAGTTCAAAACTAAACATAGAAAAAATATATCTTCAGTTCAAAACTAAACATAGAAAAACATATATTTTCAGTTCTAAACTAAACATAGAAAAAAATATTTTATTTATATTTTGTACATTTTCTTGTTCTAACAATTATCAGTCTGGAATAAATTAATTTTACTTTGAATCAGAAAATATTATTTACTGTTACATGTTACAGTGTTAATTCTTTTTATATGCCAGGTTGCAGACCTCTTTTGTTCCTGTGTTTGGCTGTAAGCCAGCTGTAACTTAAAGTCAAGTTTTTCAACTGGAAGATGAATGAACTGAAACTTCTTTTGTACATAGAACTTCAGCAGTTTTTTGTTCACTTATTTTTTTGTATTTGTGGTTAAGCAGCTTTTTAGTTTTTGGTTATTTATAATAAAAATATATGGATTGTATATCTAGCTTAAAATGCATATTTTATCAACTATATCAGGGGTGGGCAAATTACGGTCCGCGGGCCAAATGCGGCCCGCTGAAGTGTTTTATGCGGCCCGCGAATACCTACAGAAATCATGTGTACCCACAGTATATACATATAAAAATGCTAATCTATTAAAAATAATTCTAAATTTCCCTACAAATTATCGAAACTCTCTCATTATATAAAGTCAAAGACACAATCTCAGGCCAGTATTTCTTCAATGCTTTGAAGAACTATGTTGAATGTTGGGTATGATTGGAACAAGATGGCAAGTGTAACAACTGATGGAGCTCGATCTTTGACTGAGAAAAACTTTTTTTTTAAAGAATATCCCAACCATAAACTCTAAACAGAAAAGTTTGCACAAAGCTGTATGAATTCTCATCATAATATGCGAAAGAAAATATTTCAATAAAAACATCAGACTTACGGTCACAACCACAGGCAGTATAGAAAAGTACTTGTAGATATATAAACTAAATATTCCGATGCATCTGCTGGCTTAGCATGGGCAAGGTAATGAGAAGAATATAAATTCTCAAAGTAGAAATGTCCATATTCTTAGAAGGATATTGACTGTGACTTAGAAACTAATATTTCTAATGAAGAGTGGAAGATATTTTATGTTTTTCATGGTAGCTATTGCAATGGGCTGCTTACTTATGTAATGCATGTTAAATTTTTCAAACAAGGCTTTCCAATTTCTCCAGGCCAGCAGGGGAAAATAGGTTTTGTCATTTTCCTTTGTTGAAAGGTGAAAATATTTCCAGTGAAATGGTTAATATTACCAGACTTATTTGTATTCCTTAATTATGAAATTTATGAAGGCAAATTTTAAGACGTCAAAAACCAGTTTTCAATACCATCAGCTCACCATTTAGTGCAGAAGCTGATTCAGCTCCAGAGAACATAACGCCATGCAAATTGTAACCTGTAAGAGAAGTTCAAGTCAGTACTTCCACTGTAGCTTAATGGGTGCTAGAAGCTGTATTTCCACACTTTAAAAAAAACTAAGTTTTGCTAAGTTTTAACATTATTTTGGTACACATACATATGTGAACAAGTATTTTTCTTGTGGAAAATAAACAAGTGTAATCACAGGTCGATGGTGAATGACTATAATTTGACAGCAGTCACAAGTATAACAACTAGAAAGCTAGCTCCACAATTCAGGAACATTACGCACGAGTGTAAATAGTTAAATTCCTCACATTAAGTACAACTGTACATTTGTGGTGAAATGTAATATGAAAAGACAATAGCAAATTAAAAAAAAATTTTAAATTGGTTTCAGCAATTGCTAACTCTAGTAATTCCTCAATTTGGAATGTGAAAAAAAGGAAAAGTGAATGTATGATACAGTATAAATATGAATTAAAAGACATTATACAGTTAACTAGCGTATTTTTCTAAGTTGTAAGTATACACACACACACACACACACACATATATATATATATATATATATATATATATATATACATATATGCGGCCCCCCATTCCCAAAATTTTGTTAATGCGGCCCTCGATACAAAAAGGTTACCCACCCCTGAACTATATAATTAAAATTTAGGTATGTAAATATTTTGTTCTTATTTCATTATTACATCTGTAAAATTTGTGACACTTTTTTACAATCATTTTTTTTTTACAAATTGTTTTGCAGAATAAAAAAATCTCATTTAATATAAATCTTCACAAGGTTAAAAAAATGTTTTTCTTTAGATTATATATAAATAATTTATACTTCAGTGCCAAATATTTCTTATATTTATATATATATCTATATATTCTAAAATATACACAGTGTATTGTACATTAAAGCTTTTAAATGGACGCAGCAATGATATTCCTTTTTGATATTTGTATATTTCAATTTAATTATTAATTTTTGAAATAAAAATAGGTGTTGTTGGCAGATCTTAAGGATGTGAGCTTAGAACTGTCTTTATAAAGGTCCAGGATGCGACTCCTGTGGCTGTCAACTATTCTACCCTGTGCAAGATGGACTTTAAGAAATTAGTTTCTATTTCTTTTTAGGATGGCTGTTTGTGGTATGGTCCTTAGTTTGAACCATGCCTACTTCCATCCCCTGATGGAAGCTTCCATTAGGGAATAATAATCTTCATTTCTAAACATACTTATAATCAAGAAAAACACAAAAAATACTTTAAAAAAAACATAGCTTATATTAAGTGTAATTGTATCAATTAGTTTGGATAAGATGTAATTATATACACGACCTAGGCATAATAAATCTGTGTGATTAGAAATATTTTTACCAATTGTTTTTGTTTAGCTTTTAGCTTTCTCAATGTACTATGATCCTATCACTTGTCTGGACCAGTTGTGAAAGGGGGAGGGAAGAATGGGGTATATTGGTGAATGTTTACATTAGTTTTTTAAATGCATAAAAAAATTGTTCACTCAGGGCTCAAGAGTCCTCAAGGGAACTAATTCAACTTATACCACCCCATCTGTCAAGTAAAATTACTTTCACTTGTTCAAGATACCAACAAAATAATTAATTATCAATAGTTAACTAATTGGTTAATTTTTTAAATTGATTCTTGTGTTGTCAGGTAAAAGAAAAAATTGTTCAAAATTTCAGCTTAATCCGAGATTGGGTGTGGGAGAAATAACGTGTACAAAATTTTTACCAGACAGACAGAATGAGTTATTATAAGCCTTGTAAAAAGAGTGTCCTTGTATTTTAGTACAGAAACTTTTGAAACTTTCCTGCTTTAATTTTTAAAAACAAGTTTTTATGCCAACGTTTTACAATCATTTTGCATTTAGTCTATATAAAATGTTTCAATGAGAAAACTGTATTTGATTTTGTACATTCTTTTTAGCTATTATTTTTTTATTTTAAAAAATTGTACCGTTATGTAGTCTTTTCTTCTCTAATTGTAATCTTTTCCAATGTGATACATGTTAAGAATTGCTCAATAAGGAATTTCTACAGCCAATTTAGTGGCTGTGACTCTAGAGTTGTAATGACACAGAGACATTATTTGACATTAAGATATAGCCATTTTTAGCGGCCCCCAAAAGGGGGAAAAGATGCTATTAGTTTTGTGTGGTCTGTCTGTCCGTCCCTCCATCCCGTTTAGATCTTGTAAACTAGAAAAGATAATGAAAATCCGACATCATAATATTTAGACCATTCAAAGTTCTGATGCAACGGCTGCTTTTTACTTTTCTGAAAGTGAAAAATCTAATTTTTAAAATCTATTATGCAAGCATTTTTTTCATAAAATTACACCATTTTTACAACAATTCACTATTGATAGTAACAAACGGCTTTTTAATAAGGGAGATTGTTAAACACTATTTTTATAACACATTTATGCAAATGGTTTTAGATTTTTGGTTAAAATAAAATTGTATTGTAAAGTTATGAAAGTTCTGTTATACTAACTACTACATTTACAAAAAAATGTTTACTTTCTTTTAAAAAGAGAAAAAATCTATTTACTTTGCATATAAGTGGATGTCACGGATGCCATTATAGATTTATTTGTATATTTCACATTTAAAAGCTTGTGTGTAAATAGAAATATAAACCCTTGACTGAGCCTCAGGAATTACCCCACAAATCTAGATCCTTGACAGCGCCTCAGGTTTTACCCGAGACGTAATTACGATGTTGCAAATCTATTGGTTGATTTGAAAATAAATAAAGACATTTTTTTTAAAAGAGTTAGCGCCAGAGAATTGAGGAGAGTAGAAAGAACGCGAGTCGATAAAAGAATTTCCTAGTAGACAGTCACGTTTTCTAAGAGCTCTGATTTAAAGCCTTTGTAATATTATTTATTGTCACAGTCTTAGTTGACATTGCATGATCTTAAGTTCACGTCATGTTAATAGTTTAAAAGACACGTGAAATTCCTGATGTAGAAAACAGGAAGTAGGATGAATAAAGTTGACTTAGAGGTCAGTCAAGTCAGTAAGGTCTTGCTCCCGGTCCAGGCAGGTTGGACGTTTCTTCCTGGACACTTGTATATGTATGCATATAGCATGAAAGTCGAAGGACTAGTCATTGTTGATTAATAATATTTGAGAGTTGATTTCATAATGTGCTTATTGGATATTAAGGTATTATTCATATTTCAATGGATACCTATAGTTGAAGCTCCAGTGTCACTAGTAGTAATTGTTCTTATTGTTACCCGCTGAGATGCGGACGTGATTTGTTGTTAACGTATTGGATACTTTTGATACCGCTGTTATGCGGATAGGATTATTATTTCTTGACTTGTAGCACTAACAAGGAGTGCAGTATATTATTATTATGTTGTAAATAAACTTAATGTTGTCTGCTGAACGGACTTGAGTCAGTCGTATAGTGTTTGTCTCGTCACGTGTCTAGAGCACTTCAGGAAGTAAGAACCCAGTATTACACCATTCAATCAGTCTCTAATATTCAACGTTCATTGACATTCAACGTTCATTTACATTTTTGGTAGCCAGTATGTTGTGTTCTAGACACGCACGGACTGAAAACTCAACACCACTCAAGCGAAACCAGTCACAAGTATTCAAGTAGATCATTGAACTACCCTGAGCCTGCACTTTTTCACCGGTTGACCTGACCCATATTTACTAGAGTCCACTTTATCATTGACCAATTCGAACTTAACATCAATAGCGTGTATATTTTAAACCTGGTCAATGCCTATTTCTCCACTATTGTCGACATCTTGAGATTTAGCACGGCGTGACATCACCATCGGCAGAAACCGAAGACAGTTGATACATTTGTGTGGGTGAAAAACTCAAGGCGTCGCTCGAAGACAGCTGATACATTTGTGTGGGTGAAAAACTCAAGGCGTCGCTCGAAGACAGCTGATACATTTGTGTGGGTGAAAAATTCAAGGCGTCGCCTGAAGACAGATGATACATCGTTTCCACGTGAGCGCTCGTCACCAACTTTTGACACGCTCTTGCATTGTCGAGGTTTCACCTTACATTGCTATACAGAAGGTCCTCCATTTAGACCTCTGTTCACTTATGGTCATTCTAATTTTTCAGAGACTTTACATATTTGGATTATCTAAGCTGAAGTTCTCCACTTAAGTACTGTTGGATTATTTATACGAATGTTCAAGTACTTTTGGATTATTGATCTTTGACGTTGAAGTTGGACTAACTTGTACCTATTGGCGCTCTCCTAGTCATCGTTGTACGCCGAAGAAATAACACATGCCTGCATTACTACACTTACATTTTGGATTATCTTTTTGGATTATTTGGATTACCTGTTGGACTTGTGTTAATTGTAAAGGTCAAGCGGAAATATTTTTTGACATTACTTGAGCATTTGAGCCATCTTATGGCATATGACTGGATTATTTTACTACTACTTTGATGCTCACATTGATGTGTATTCTCAATCGGATTACTTAGTTACCTTACCCATGGATTATTATTGAACTACTCAAGCTGTATTTGTATTTGACAAGCTACAAGAGAAGGGGATGAATCTACACTAGTCTACAAAAGAAAGAATCTGTAAGTAATAATTAAGAATTGGATATATGATTAATAAAGTACATTGATTTTGCTGTGGTATAGCAGTAATTGAAGTTGATTATATATAGAGTTAGTGATTGATAACTCTTGGAACCATATTAAATTGTTTTTCATTTTTGATATTTGTTACCTCAAAGGGCGGTCGGCGTGGGTCTGTCTTATGTTTTGAGACTGAAGCGGCACAATTTATTTGTTCCGTTCCATTTCACTTCATCTGATAGGGATCTTTAGGGATTTTCTTTTTGTTCTCCTAGTCCTAATAAGGTCCGAGTAGACCAGCCTTGTTCGGTAGGGACTTCTAGATCATTTGGAAATTTTTTGTTTAGTCGTATTTAGTTTTGTTTGTACAATCGTAGTGTGATTTCTCTTCTTATCCATATTGTTTTGTTTTGTTTGTGTAAGTCTTGTATTTACATATCTGTGATTCTCCTGTCAAAGTCTTCTATTTATTGATTTCTTTTAAAGCAGACTGTATTGTTATCTGTATTGTTTTTGTGTTTGTCACTTATCCTTTAATTTATCTCTTTATTCTCTTATTAATTTATTTTTTGCATTTCATTTTTTCACTGCACATATAACATGTTACAAAGATATATTTGAAGTAATAATATTGTGTACATATATACTATCTCTTGAATTAGAGCCTTATTTTTTGAGCTCTTGTACCTATTTTGTATTGATACATTTCTCATACTATGATCACATTTTGTGTTGATACATTTTGACGCAACACTTGTTACTATTGACTAATTTGTACATTACATCTAGCACAAATTAACAACGTCTACTTTGTTTTGTTACATCTTTTGAACTTGATTATTTTGTGAATATAATTTTGGCACAGCATTTGTCACTATTAATTATTTAGTACATTGTATTTGGCACACATTGATTACAAACTCAACACATTTATTGGCCATCTATTATTTAAATATCAAAGATACATGCAAAGTGAGACATTATTATTTGTATTTTGATAACTAAGCACTCACTACACAGTTAATACTACATACAGATTGGAATCCTATATATTTGTTGACTTTATACACGTTGAAGATTATTTAATATTTATTGACATTATACACACTTGAAGCCTAAACCCATACCTATCAACAATGTCTACCTATGATAAAATCTTGGAGTTGGCCAGAGAAATGGAATTGAAGGGTGAAAAGAAAAGAGAATTTATCGAAAGAGAATTGGATGAATTAAAGAAGAAAGAACGTGAAGTAGCGGAACGAGATGAACGAGCTGCAGAAAGAGCGCATCAGAGAGAAATGAAAGAAATAGAGGGAAAAGTTGAGTTAGCTAAACTGGAAGCTGCAAAAGTGAATCCGAACATATTACAACCACTGACACAGCAAGCCAAACCATACGTTTCAAAGTTCCATAAGTTCAATGAGAAAAATGAAACTCTTGAAAACTACATCGTGCAATTTGAGCACATAGCCTCAACGTATGACATGTCTCCCAGAGATATGGCCAAGCACCTACTCGCCAATCTCGCAGGTGAACCGCTGAACATAATAGCCACCCTGACACCTGAACAAAAGACTGACTACAAGGCTGTGAAAAACAGACTCCTCGAACACTTTGGCAAATCCGAGGACCATTACAGAAAACTCTTTCGAGACATCAGATTGCAAAAGAACGGTGATTACAACAGAATTATTTTCGAAATTAAGCAAAATATCTTAAAGTGGCTCGAACTCTCCAACTGTGACATGAAGAAACCAGACGAAATCATTGATATGTTCTTAATTGACAGTGTACTATTGAATGTTACAGACAACGTTTTCACTTTCCTGAAAGAGAAGAAAATTAAAAACGAAACAGAACTCATAACTAACCTGAATTTATTCAAAGACAGCCATCCCAATCACACCATCGACAGAAGAGACCATCAAATAGCTGCCACCATTAACACTGATTCAAGTAAATTCAAGTACAGCAACAATAAAACCTGCTTTAACTGCGGCATAAAGGGTCACATAAAGAGCCAATGTAGATCAATCAACAGAAGCACTTTCCAGTATCGAAGTAGCACATATCGGGACAATAAATATGACAACAGAAGAAACAGCAGAGCAACCCAAAGCTATAGTCCTAATGATAGAAGGCAATACAACACCAACAACGATAATTACAACTTCCAGAACTATCAAAGAAGACAGCAATACAATACCAACAACTTTCAGAACTATCACAGACAGTCCAGACGTGATGGCTACGAACGAAACAGATACAACAGAAATACTTCAAACAGATGGCAAAGTAACAGCAACAATAGAATCCATAGACGCCCTAGCAGTTATGACAACTCAGCCGCAACCATCGACACTCACGAACTCGAACATGTAGCATTCATGAACTCAACTCCAGACAATAATTCCTATCCATTACGTACAAACGGGCTGGACAACGCATCACGAAACAGTAACATTAGAACTGGAAACACACATGACACTAGTAGTTAGCAAGCTAGACATAGGGCAGCACAACATACAATTTTGTTTATTATACAATAGGATACAACACCATCACAAAATCATTAAATATCAGTAATGTAACTAAACAATGACATTGTTCACATAAGTCAACAACTATAATTATCACACTATTTTACATAACACTAGCACCGTTAAGGACTCATTAGCCAGTACAGGTGTAATTTATTGAATCTGTTGATGCCATATTCTACATATAACTTTAATTGTATTAGTACAGATGACACTTTAAAAGGTCATATGTGTCCAAATTTTTGCAAATATGTAAATTATTTTTTCATGAGTCCATTTGAACAGAACTCATTCATATTGGAACCTGAGTATGTGACACTATTTATTGAACTATATTTTTCATTTTTTCAAATGTACATAATCTTTGTAAATTGTATAGATATGACTGTGACATTGATCTTCACTGATGAATTTACTTTTTCCCACATATCAGTTTTGAAGACTATTTGAGCTTAATTCGAGGCTTGAAACGATACACTTGATGACTTGATGATATGTAATGCAAACAATGATTTTTTGAAAAGAATATTGTATTTAATTAGTGAGATCTATTTGAGCATTACTGATGGCTTGAAAAATAATTGATACTGTGTAATGCAAACTGAATCTTTGAATAGAAGATTGTATTTAATATGAGAAGTATTGGAGCATTATTGATGACTCGTGAAGTAATATATATAAAGTGTGATGTAATCACTGATTTTTTTTAGAAGATTGTATTTAGTGAGAAATTTATTGGAGCATTATTGATGGCTCGTGAAGCAATATATTTGAAGAGTGTGATGTAGACACTGATATTTTCTGAGAAGATTGTATTTAATGAAAAAATTAATGGAGCATTATTGATGGCTCGTGAAGTAATATATTTAATGTGTGATGTAGACACTGATTTTTTGAGGAGAAGATTGTATTTAATGAGAAAATTATTGGAGCATTATTGATGGCTCGTGGAGTAATATATTTGATGTGTGTCGTAGACACTGATTTTTTGAGAAGATAGTATTTAATATGAGAAATTTATTGGAGCATTATCAAGGGCTCAAAGCAATATATTTGATATATGATGTAAGCACTGATTTTTTTGAAAGAACATTGTACTTGATTCATGAAGACTATTGGAGCAATATTAATGGCTCAAAGTAATATATTTGATTTTTGAATAGAACATTGTATTTGATTGATGAAGACTATTAGAGCACTACTAATGCCTCGAAGTAATATATTTGATGTTACATAATGTGAAAAGCTTATTCATTTTTTGAGAGAAGATTGTAACTTATACATATGTTAAAGCAACTTGAGTTCACAGTAAGACATATGAGCCAAATGAATATCATAACGACCTTCACGCTTTAATATGCTTATGACTTTGATGATTTAGATGTTCCTCATAAATCATCATTGAAGAATATATTTTCTTGACTTTCATGATTTAGTAGCATTGTCATTCACATTGCCCATTATTTTTGTACATAAACCATTGAGACATTATTATTTATTATAGATATATTTCACTTGCATTGATTTATTTTAAAGAACATTGTCAATATTTTTCATTTGACCATGTAACCATTGTCAATATTTTTCATTTGATTATGTAACCTGATTGGATAAACTAAGTATATTAGTATACGAGCATTTTTCACGGCTGCTCTCACTCTGTTGTAAAATTAATATTGAAAGCATTCTTTTGATAAATTGAGAATTTACTTTGAAATTTTGTGTAAAGAAGAAACACTTGCTTTTTCAAATAATGTTGACAACTATGAGTATTGTCTACACAGACAAATATTTTTTTAAATATTGTAAGGTCAAATGAGACCATATATTAGTCTCATCAAAATTTTTTGATAGCATGATAAGACATGTGAAAGAGATTGAAGAACAAATTGTACATTTGTATTTATTATTTTTTCTCTCTAAAGATGGGACTATAATTGTATTGATACTTACATTTTGAAAGATTTTTTCAAAATCTTTTTTGAGGGAAAGGGCGTAATGTCAGTCTTAGTTGACATTGCATGATCTTAAGTTCACGTCATGTTAATAGTTTAAAAGACACGTGAAATTCCTGATGTAGAAAACAGGAAGTAGGATGAATAAAGTTGACTTAGAGGTCAGTCAAGTCAGTAAGGTCTTGCTCCCGGTCCAGGCAGGTTGGACGTTTCTTCCTGGACACTTGTATATGTATGCATATAGCATGAAAGTCGAAGGACTAGTCATTGTTGATTAATAATATTTGAGAGTTGATTTCATAATGTGCTTATTGGATATTAAGGTATTATTCATATTTCAATGGATACCTATAGTTGAAGCTCCAGTGTCACTAGTAGTAATTGTTCTTATTGTTACCCGCTGAGATGCGGACGTGATTTGTTGTTAACGTATTGGATACTTTTGATACCGCTGTTATGCGGATAGGATTATTATTTCTTGACTTGTAGCACTAACAAGGAGTGCAGTATATTATTATTATGTTGTAAATAAACTTAATGTTGTCTGCTGAACGGACTTGAGTCAGTCGTATAGTGTTTGTCTCGTCACGTGTCTAGAGCACTTCAGGAAGTAAGAACCCAGTATTACACCATTCAATCAGTCTCTAATATTCAACGTTCATTGACATTCAACGTTCATTTACATTTATGCTTGTTGATCTGTAACTTGTACATAAGCTGTACTTACATTTTATATTTAAATAAAGTTACAGAGTTGTGTTTTAACAAAAAATCTTTTATTGTGAATCCTAGATCGTCATTTATTCAACTATTTTAATTCAAGTGAAATCCCCGGCACCACAACGCACGTTGTGACAGTGGAACATAATTTAAAACAATTAATAAGTAGTTTTTCATATTATCGCATGAACTGCAGAGCTGCTATAGGACAAGTACACTAAACTAAAGGAATTTTTTTTTTTTCGGAATTGTATGTCTTTTTGCTTCTTACAAAACAATTAGATTAATTAGATACTCATTATAAGACATCACTTAGGCCAGGTTCACATCTAACTCCACTTTCACTTCACCTATCCCTTGGTCTGCTGGACCGTTGGGGCACCACACAGGATCTGTCAACTTTCTTTCTCCATTCTTCTCTGTCATTTGCCTTTGATAGAATTTCATTATGATATTCTTTCTAAAAATATTGAAACCTGCCTGGGTGGACCACTTCGGGGGCCACTTTTGAGTTTCTGTTTGTAACCTTGTTTATTTTGTTTTCACTCTGCATCATCTTACTTGACCTGAATATGAAAATTTTGTGATAACTTCATTTATAAAAGTTGATAATAAAAACACAATTTAACTCTTTCTCTCCGTAATTATTTTTCCATGTTTTGAGGAATTCTTCCTTTTGCTCATTACTATTTCAAGCTTCAATAACCTTTATGGTTGTTATCAGAAATTGTTTTATTTTGGTATAGAATAAAAGGGAAATGCATGCTCTTTTTATAAAAGTTTATAAAATTAAACATTAATTTAACTTAATGAGGTCGAATCAATGATGGTATCGTCCATTAGGAAAGAAATTTTTTTTTACAATATTTTATAGTTTAAAAGAATCATTTAAAAAGTCAATAATAGTATAATCATGAGATTATTACATAAGAATGTCATGAGATGACAGCTCTGTTAGAACTTAAAACCATGTCCAAATGTCATACATCAGTTCTGTTGACTTCTTTTGCTTGACACTTACGTTGTTTTGCAGTCAAAGGAAAGAAAAGGATATAAATTAGTGAAAAATCATGATGCTTGATCCAAGATTGTGTGTGAGAGAAATAACATGTACAAACTTTTGCCCTGACAGACAGACAGACAGAGTTGTAGTCCTACAATTGTCACTAGCCCAACTATGTATCCTTTTTGTTTGAGAGGTGTATGAATGTGACAACTTTATTTCCCTTCATTCTGTTCAAAATGCACATTGATTGACTTTAAATCTTCATGTTGCTCTTTTGTCAGGATTCTTCTCCAAACCTTACTGGAGTAATAATCCAAAGAAATACTAGACATTGCTTACAATAGCAACTCAGTAGAAGGATTTCCAGACGGAATACAATACAGGCAGTTACCTGGGTCCTAGGACACAATACTTTTACTTTGTCTATAAGGTTGAATCTCCTGAAGTTTATAAAAAAGTTCATAGATTTTGAGGTATAAAATAGTATCAATATTTAAAAAAAGCCCACAAGTGCATAGAATTGAAAGAGGTAACTAAATAAAATGATAGGGTTAAGTATGTAACTTAATAAGGGGAAATGATTCTTTTTTTTTTGGGGGGGGGGGATCCGTTTAAGTCAACCCTGTCAGTAAGTATAGGGATATCTTCTGTATACATTTAATTCTCTACGTCGCCCAACTATGCGGGACACCACGCACGCACGCCGACTCTCTTAACGCTCGATGAAAAAGCCATGAAAAGATAAATCTTTTATTTCTGCAAGTGGGACTAGAGTTACCCCACTCAACTTTCGCGGCGAGAGAGCGCGGGTTAAAAAATAAGAGGGGGGGGGGGAGAACGGCTCGTATGCAATAATAGAGTTAACTTATATAATACAGACGTTACTTCAAAAAAGGCTGAGTTAGTTTTCATGGAATGTTATCACACTATTGCGACGCTGATGATCCCAAACTGTATCGGCACTTGCCGGAGTGGTGGGAACAGTTGTGTGGGCGACATCGTTCCAGACATTGTATGAGATGATCCATAGGCCTAGCCAAGATTGTTTTTCGGGGGGGATCCCCCATCACATATATATATACATATATATATATATATATATATGTATGTGTGTGTGTGTGTGCGCGCGCGTGCATAATTCATCTTCATTACATTCTAACCCTTCATTCTTTCGGAAGACGTTTATTGTACCATAGAATAGGTTCTTCCTGGAGTGAGTGGAAAAACTGTAAACACGTCGTCCTTGCCAGCAAAGGGGTCTGGGGGAGCGCTCTAAGCTCCCCCAGCGGGGTTTGAAGCGGAGGCCCTCCGCCAGGCACTATTTCCGTTATTTAAAACAAACAGAAAGAAATGCATGTTATAAGGTATCTACAGTGCATTATGCTGCTATTGAAATTTTTTAGTTCAAAAACCTAATCTGATGTTCTTACTTACTTAGGACTTAGATCTTCCCGCGCCATTCGGCGCATTGAGCAGGAAGTTGTCTCCACAAAAATCTGTCTCTGGCAATGTCTGAAGCCTCTTCCCACCTGGTGCCCACTGCTCTGAGGCTCTACATGGAAGTGTAAAAGTTTCCCTTTCAGACCTTGTGGTCTATAGGGCAGATGATATAAAGGTCACCTGTTTCTGTGGCTTACGGTTAACGAAGGTGTCATGTGGCCAGCACAAGAACCAACCGCCTTTACTTTTCCCCAACTAATGTCAGGTACCCATTAGAGCTGGGTGGACTCAAGAGGCGCCAAAAAAATCTCGAAATTAAAAATCTCAGTCTTCACTAGGATTTGAACCCGGGACCCCGGTTTGAAGTCAAGCGCTTTACCGCTCAGCCACCTCGCCCCCACATTATAATCTCTAGAACTGACTCCTAAAAGTCGTCTTAGTCATCTTTTTTAAGCCACATTTAATTTTTTTTTTATTTCGGCGAATGACTTCCATGCTATTCACTGCAGTTTATTAATGGAGCCCAGCGACTGGTAGAAATGTGTAACCTTTCTTGGCTTCGCTCTTGGAATTTAGTATCTATAGTTTAATTTAGATATTTCAAAAGGGAATTTTCATCGTGAAAACCATCTGTTGGGAGGAGGGGTTAAACTAAAAAAATCTCTGGAGTTTTTTTTTTTAAAACAAACTCAAAACCCCCTTAGCTACGCTCATAGAAATTGGTGACTGTAGTTTGTTTTAGAATAATAATGAAACGCTAATCCTACGCGCGATAAAAAAAAAGACATTATGCATTAGCCGTAATTGTGTAATCTGGTGAAAGAAGCTTCTCGCGCCTCAAACTAATGAAGAATTACTTGAGGTCAACAATTCTCAAAGATAGATTGAAACATTTGGTAATTCCTGCTATTGAGCGTGATCTATATAGGAAACAGAATTATTATGATATACTGTATGACTTCGCTATACGCAAGGCTCGTAAAGTAATTCTGTACGTAGTAAAGAATGAATAAAATGCATAGAGGAATTTATTTTCTAATACAAACTCTTAAATTTCATTTATTATCCGCTTCCCTACCCAAACTTGGCCCCGCGAAATCCGTTTCGCATAGGGCCCCACAATAGCTAAGTCCGGCCCTGCTATTTAGTGACCTGTAAATGTACATAGTAGATTACTTGTTCTCTTTCCATGACTTCTTGATCACAATGGTTAAGTCCGGTGCTGCTATTTAGTGTTTGTAAAATGTTTGCTTGTAAAATCTTGTTTTACATGTTTCGGATGTGTTCCTTCAGAGTTGACGATAGTTTACTTCTTAGTCCAAACCTCCCGCAGGACGAAGGGGGATGGGACAGTCCAGCGCGCAAACCGCACGACCAGGCAGCCATCCGTAGTGAAGGGTGAAAAAATACTTGTTCCCCCCCCCCTCTTTTTTTCCTGAGCCGTGCTCTCTGTCGCCTCTATAGTTCCTACAAAGAAGATTCTCCACCCACCCCTCTTTTTTACGTGAGGTAGAAATTTTAAAAAGAGTGATCTTTCTTGGTTACAACGGTCCGGCCCTGCTATTTTGTGTATACTTGTTCTCCCGCCCCCTCTTGTTTTTTCGCGGGGTGACTATCCGCAGAAATAATTTAGAGAGTCATATTTCCTTTACTTCTTGCTCGTCCAAACTGTTGAGCGAAAAAGAGAATTATATATATAGAAGATTCTAAAACCAATATGTTAGACTAATGCAGATCTAGGTAATGTAAAAGACTGAATCATTTATTTCAAAAATCAAAATGCTGCACATATTAGAATGACTGGTTGTTGACAAGCAAGCCCTGGGTTCGATCCCCATACTAAACAATTTTTGTCAAGGACAAATGAAATATAAATGTTAAATGTTTTCTTGGAGGTTCAGCGAGTGGCGATTTAAATTATTCTGACAGCGGATTCTGGCGGTGGTTGATTTTGAAACCAATACGGTGCAATGCCCACACATTCACATCGTATGACCTCAGAACCATCCATTCGAATTACTTATTTTTGTTTTTAAAGATACGAGCTTTACATTGGAATGTCTTTACATTTAGATTACTCATCTTTGTCACATACTAAATTTGTCTTATTGGCTGGAGGGGGGCCCACCAAGATATTCTTGAACCCGGGCCCACGGGTACCTTGCTACGCCACTGCAGCTGTGGTCACAGGTTGGGCATCTGTAATCACCAGGCGCCGTTGCACTTTCACCCTTCTTTCTACTTCTGTTGTGTATGGCACATCTGCAATTCGGGACCTTCAGTTATGCTCTCACCATGTGTTTCATCCGTTGCCACTTTTCTCAACTGTTAGTGTCGATATCGAAGAGCTTTAGGTCGCGGTTGCAAACATCAGTAGACCTTAAACGTGGACGACCATACAGAATGTCTTGTGGATGTCGACTTTGTAGCATTCTGTGAAAGTGACCAAGCCAGCCATGATATTGTTAGTCAACCTAAGTCAGCAGGCTATGGTTCCAAACATCCGTGACTTGGTGCCCATTGCCTTAATTAATTAGCTATCATGTTGTTCATGTCAATATCCAGTAGAACATCGTTGGAGATGATGGAGCCAATATATATATATAACGTTTGGCTATTAATGGTTACGTTACGTACAGTAATTGTGTTATGGATTAGTATTTTAGTCTTTTTTTTATTAATATTTTACTTATATTTTTATGTGTGTGTGTGCAAAGGAAAAGACCCCCCCCCCCAAAAAAAAAAAAAATAAATAATTAATTCCTGGTTACGCCCATGGCTAATCCAATAACTTGTTAAAAGTCAATATCTCTATTACCACTTCGTTTTCATTGAACAGAATTACCAGATTTAAAACTCGTGTTTAGCTCACTGTCAAATTCAAATAGTTCTCATTTCTGATAATCCTTTTTCCCAGACCTGCAGGTGGTGAGAATTAATTGAAGGTTAAGTGAAAGGGTCTGTGTAGATGTATTTCTGTGAAAATATGTTAAACAGATTTGATTAGATTAAAAAAAAAATTGAAAATACATTGATTTTCTACATTTGTGATAAGTTTTATTATATTGCATCTGAAAATGTTGTTACGTTGTAAAATAAGATTAAATCTCTATCTAGATCTATCTTTAAAATAATAAAAGTCGATAAATAAGCTTGGAGGATGCACCATGGAACTATACTAATGCACCTTCTCATGCACTAGCCTATATATACATATGCTATTTCGGAATTGGGTCAAAATCTGTAACACTAATCTGCTGCTGCAAAATGCATACAGCGGATTCAGAAGTAGAAGCATTAATTTTGAGAGAAACTGTACACATTAAAGGCAAAGAATGTGTCTTAACTTTGACTTTAAAAGAATTGATTTTATCTAATGAATCTTCAGGTAGGATAGGCTAAAAAAAATAGAACAAAAATTTGTTATCAGATTTACTCATTTAGACTGTTACTGTTACTAAGACTTAGACTAAGTCAGTCTAAGTGTTACTAATACTATCATTATAGATCTATTTATTATCATATCATTAGTAATAGTATCATTATCATGTATCATCAATGTATGTCAACTGAGTTATTAACCTTAGGCTTAGCCTTAGTTAAGTTAAGTCTTAAAGAGTCTTATCATTAGTAACCATTGTAACTGGATAACATAAACTTTTATTTTATAATTTATATAATCTAGATTTAGATCTATAGTCTATAGCCTACATCATATGGATCTAATTTTACTTTTTAAAATCTTCTTTAACTAGATCTATTTTAAATCTTTTAATTTATATTTTAAATATATTGATTAATTATTGTGAGAGAGTAAAATATTTAGGATTTCATCTTATAATATTATCCTTATGTCAAAATATGAAATAGTACTATAACACTATAACTCTATACTGCTAGCTTGTGCAGAAGTTGAACTAAAATTAGTTTAAAAATGGTGTCAATCATGGGCTTGACCACATCAGCCACTTCATATTCATAGTTTGGATACATCAAATTTAATATTATTATACTTAATAAAAGAAAACACTAAAAATTTCAGATTTTGTAATGAAAAAGCCTAATAGGCCTGATTTTTTTTTCTTCAGCCACTACTTTCAAATGGCCAGACGTATTAAGTATACAACCATCTCAGAAATCTTTGGAAACTGGATGCTATGTATTGCAATATATTCACCATGAAGCAAATAATGCCCTATGTTTAAAAACATTACTGATAAAAGGAAATTCAGAGCAGTGTGTTTGTTTAATAAATCAGTATATTGCAGGTAATCTTAATGATGTGATTCTAGACATAGACATTTTAAATCACAGTTAAAAACACTTAAGACACTCAGATAGATTGGTAATTCTTTGTAGGAAATAGAATTTTTATGATATTGTTACGAATCTCACTATCCAGGCTCTCTGCAAACTGCACCATACACCACCAACTTAAAGAACTTGACAACTCAGGGCTCCAAAGTAACGTAACACTTTAATAGTTGATAAATAACAGCCAACACTGTACAAATGGCAATACGTACACTTTACAAATATCTCTCCGATAACACCGTTCCGCCGTATCAACTCTTGCACTGGCCTCTCCGTCTCGTTCCGGGCTTGCACTGGGTTCAACAGTTCAGGACTGACTTCACACACTAGGCTCGTTGTGTCGGAATCGATCGCAGACCAAAATCAAGACGCCGTTCGTCTCAACTGTACTTGATAGTACTCCGCACTGAACCGTCGTAATGCTCCGTACAGAACCACACCGCTGAACTGTGCTGTAGTCGACCGGACTGTAGTGAACCGGGCTCTGAACCGTCTTGACTGCGACACCTCCGCTCTTATATAGGGTCCCTACTGGCCTTCTCGAACCGGACAGAACGCCGCTCGACGTTTCTAGGTGGTGAGATGACTACAACTCTCGTGACGCTCCTGAGCTCTGTTCACGACGTCGATTCTTCCCGGACCACCGTCGATCGTTCCCGAACCGCCATGTTGACACTCGTCTCGGCTGACCGTCGTAGCTCGTCACGGTTGACCGCTCGTCTTGCGCTGGGCCTGGGGCAATTTGCGTCGGCTGACTACACTCACACCACTACCCCCATCTGTGCCACCACCAGGTTTATAACAATATACTGTATGACTTCGCTACACGCAAGGCTCGTAAAGTAATTCTGTACATAGTAAAGAATGAATAAAATGCAAAGACAAATTTTTTTTCTAGAACAAACTCTTAATTTCCACTTATTATCCGTATCCCTACCCAAACTTGGCCCCACAAAATCCGTTTTGCATAGGGCCCCTCAATGGTTAAGTCCAGCCCTGCTATTTAGTGATGGGTACTACTTGTTCTTCCCCTCCCTCTTTTTTTTTGCCTCTAAAATTACGTGAGGTAACTTTAGTCCGACTTGCAGAAATAAAAGAGTGATCTTTCCATTACTTCTCAGTGTCCAAATTGTTGAGCCATGAAGAGAATTATATATATAGATAGATATGGAAAACGCCAGTCCTGCGCGCGATAAAAAAACAGCATTATGCAATACCCGTAATTGTGTAATGTGGTGAAAGAAGCTTCTCGCGCCTCAAACTAATGAAGAATTACTTGAGGTCAACAATTCTCGTAGATAGATTGGTAATTCTTTGTAGGAAATAGAATTTTTATGATATACTGTATGACTTTGCTACACGCAAGGCTTGTAAAGTAATTCTGTACATAGTAAAGAATGAATAAAATGCAAAGAAGAATTCATTTTCTAATACAAATTTTTAATATCCACTGATTATCCATATCCCTACCCAAACTTGGCCCGCAAAATTTGTTTCACATAGGGCCCCACAAAGGTTAAGTCTGGCCCTGCTATTTAGTGACGGGTGAATACTACTTGTTCTCCCCCCCCTCTTTTTTTTTCGCCTCTAAAATTACGTGGGGTAACTCTAGTCTGACTTGCAGAAATAAAAGAGTGATCTTTCCATTACTTCTTGGTGGCCAAACTGTTGAGCCATGAAGAGAATTATATTTATAAATGAGCTACATGATTTCGTTATTTGACAATTCATTGTCCAGGTTTGTTTAAAGATGTGTCTTTTAAACAATTTGATTCAAGTATGAAATTATCTGTTGTGTAAAATGATTTTTTTTTTGTTTATATTTCAGATTCTGGACGACCTAAAAAACTGTTTGTTGTCATCAACCCAATAGGGGGCGCTGGTAAAGGTCTGCAGATATATCATGAAGAGGCTGAACCTTTATTTAAACTTGCAGGCATTGATACTTCAATTGTGGGTTAGTGAAAGTGAAAATAATTTTGTCTCCCTTGGATTTGTACTATATATATATGTTTATGCAATGTGAAAATTTACATTTAAAAAATGTGAGATAAATTTATTTAGAGTACACAAACAGTACTGAAAATATATATTTAAAAAAAAATATATTATAATGTTTTCAAATATAATAATAGATAATTGTTACATGAGTTCTCACCACACTCTTGTATGAGTCTGAGACCAGGGTGCTCTATAAGAGCTATTTAAGCCTCCTTGAATGCTGTTATCTACAAAGGACATAAGCTAGCAAGACTACATTATAGATAACCAAAGAAGCTGTTGTAGACAGTGTAGAGGCACTACTTACAGGCACCTTTACCTTATAGAAGATGACCTCATACCAAAGGTGATGTTTTGTAGGTGAGCTTAAAGGACAGTGGTGTAACAATAGTGCAACCATTTTGCTTACACTGGCATAGAAGAAAGCAGCTGACAGCAGATGACATCTTAAAGAGATAGCTGGAGAGCTCTCATGAAGGTTGGAGGATGCACTTTCAAGAGCCAAAGAAAAGCCCTTTCTGAAGACAGGTGCAAACTATGAAAAGAGAACTTAAACAGACCCTCAGCTTTGTCTACCTTAGACGTGGCAAAATATGCAGGTCACAACATGGTCTGCATAGTCACCTGAAACACTGCACTCATCCTTAATCTTTAGAATCATAGACTATGCCTTGCTAAAGAAGTAACTTTTAATTTACCTATAACTTCTTAAAGTTTTAATCACTTTAGATTTAGACATTCAAAATATGTTCCTGAAATAGAATTGAACTTCTCTATTCACAAATGTCTGTCCAGCTTGAAAAAAAAAATTTCCATGAAACTTTTAACACAAGAACCAAGACTCTCCAAACACTCTGAAATAGGAAAATGCACTAGGGACCTGCACACATGCCTTGGGGATACATTATATGGGTTACAAAGCTCTTGTTCACCAAACTGTACTATAAAAATATAATCTCATATTAACTTGTAATTATTTTGTTATTTTTCCTATTATGTATCTTTTCTACTTACAGTGACAGAGAGATCTAAACATGCATTGCAGATTGGAGAGAGTACAGATTTATCACAATATGATGGGTATTAACTTCTCAATATTACAATATGATGGGTATTAACTTCTCCATATTACAATATCATGGGTATTAACTTCTCCATATTACAATATGATGGGTATTAACTTCTCCATATTATAATATGATGGGTATTAACTTCTCCATATCACAATATGATGGGTATTAACTTCTCCATATTACAATATGATGGGTATTAACCAGAAGCGGACTGAGTATAAAAATCGGTCCGGGCATTACCATATAAACCAGCCCACAAATGGCATGTCATATATTTTCGGTTGGAGTTTTTTTTTTACCCCACTCCGCAATTTTTATATATATATATATATATATATATATATATATATATATATATTAGTGTGTGTGTATATGTAATTAATCTTCATTACATTCTGATCTTTCAATCTTTCAAACGTTTTTTCTACCCTAGAATACTCTTCCTATAATTAGTGGAAAGACAGTACACACCGCCAAAGAGCAGCTAGCGAGTCCGGGGGAGCGCTGTGAGCTCTCCCCAGTGGGGTCCGGGGCAAAGCCCCGGAACCAAGTATAATTTCCATTTTTTTAAGCTTTAAAAACGCATACTCTGAGGTGTCTACAGTGATATTAGCCTGCTACTCTTCAGCTAAAAAAATTCAAAAACCAAATCTGCTATTAAATGGAGTCCAGCGGCTGGTAGAAAATGGTAAAATGCTTGAGTTTTTTAATTGGAGAGGGAAGGGAAACCACAAAAACCTTTTTAACTACGCTCATGAAATTTGGTGACTGTAGTTTGCTTAAATTGGCTGCACTGGGGCAGTAAGTAAAGTTTCCCTTTCAGACAATGAGGTCTGAGGCAGTGATGGTTTGAAGACCCTCCCCTCCCGGCTACGCTCTTGTGTTATATTATAGTTGTAGGCCTAATTCTCTACAAATATATAAAGTTTGATAACGCATCGAAAACTGGATGTATGCATTCGTAGGATTACATAATGTATTCTATTTATACATGTATGTAGTCTGAAATGCATTCGTAGGATTACATAATGTATTCTATTTATTCATGTATGTAGTCTGAAAACTATAAACAATACAATAGCAGCCTAATGAGTTTGAGGTTAGAGAGGCACTTACTTAATTAATGTGAAAAGCTCTTGCTTCCTCCTAGTACATTCTCAAAAAACGCGATTTGTATATGAATATACTATGACCCATTATTTAAAACTAGTCGACCGGTGGCGTAGCATACGCCGCTATTTTGCATGGCTGGTCTTAGCTAGGCCACTGCAACCTAAGCGACTGCAGTGGGCCCCCACTTTCAAAGGATCCGCACTTTCATAGGACCCGCGCTAATTCAAGTTGCATAAATTATTAAATTAAACCATTTTATAACTTAAAACAGATTTCCTGCGCCCTCCTGTCGATTTACCAGGAGCTCATGGAAATCTCCAGAAATTGCAAAATATGTGAAAAAGTCCTTAAAATATACGGAAATATATAGAAAAAAATTGTCATTTTGGGGTGTCATTCAATATGGAAAACGCCAATCCTACGGGTGCTAAATAAAAACGGAATTATGCATTAGCCGTAATTGTGTAGTCCGGTGAAAGAAGCTTCTTGCGCCTCAAACTAATGAAGAGTTACTTGAGGTCAACAATTCTCAAAGATAGCTTGAAGATTGAAATTCTTGCTATTAAGCGTGATCTATGTAGAAAACAGAATTATTATGATATACTCTATGACTTTGCTATACCCAAGGCTCGTAAAGTAATTCTGTACATAGTAAAGAATGAATAAAATACATAGATGAATTTATTTTCTAATACAAACTCTTAAATCTCACAAATTGTAATAATTTTCATCATTAATGACTTCATACTAAGCATAAGTTTGCCATTAATTATAATAGTATAAAAATTGATTTAGATCTAGATTTATTTTTTAATTAAATATTTTTTTTTGTAAGCCTTAAGTGTAGTATTTTTAAATCTATGTTATTAAATATAAACAAAAAGAAACTTACTTTTCTTTCAAATCGCAGAAAGTAGAGCTTTATACCCATATTGAGCTGTGAATAAGTTGGGTGGTTTGCAATTTTGCGGCTGTGTGTATGTGTTTAAGTTAATTTCTATTAAGTAGGCTATTGTTAAAGAGTTAATTGTCGCACCTCTTTTTTTTTGCTGCCATATATCAATGTTTTATAACCTTATCTCTCTCATTCCTCTTTTTGGTTAAATTTCATTGGAACCATTAAATGACGGGGGAGGGAAGGAGCATAAAAAAAATGGGGGTGCCATCAAAGGCCCATGCCGACCAGTAAAATGATTAGGCCAAACACAACCTCGAAGACATCAAAGCAGTCCATGCCGCTCGTGCATAGCAGAAAGTACGGTCTAACTTTTGCAAATGATAATACATACAGTGTATAGTGTATTTTTTTTTGGTATTCTTATTGAATTTCAAACAAAATTAACTGTAATAAGAATTAAAAAAAAAACAAAACAAGAAAACGTGTTTGGGCCTTTGTGTCTTGCTGCTGTCACTTTTTTTTTTAAGTTGTCTGCATTGAAATTTTTTTTGCTTTGGTCGTGACCAGACTGGCCCATTAGGTACCGGCCCACCGGGCATTTGCCCGTTTGCCCATATAGCCAGTCCGCCCCTGGTATTAACTTCTCCATATTACAATATGATGGGTATTAACTTCTCCATATTACAATATGATGGGTATTAACTTCTCCATATTACAATATGATGGGTATTAACTTCTCCATATTATAATATGATGGGTATTAACTTCTCCATATCACAATATGATGGGTATTAACTTCTCCAAATCACAATATGATGGGTATTAACTTCTCCATATTATAATATGATGGGTATTAACTTCTCCATATCACAATATGATGGGTATTAACTTCTCCATATTACAATATGATGGGTATTAACTTCTCCATAATTTTTTGAAAGAAAAAAAAATCTATTACACTTAGTATTTCTTTAAACTAATACAAAACATTTTTCTAGTATCGTGGTTGTTGGTGGAGATGGTTTGTATCAAGAGCTGCTTCAAGGAATAACTTTACAAGTACAAAAGAAATCTGGAATAAATTATGACAGTCCTGATACAGACTTAGTAAAACTTAATGTGCCTCCGATAGGAATTATTCCTGCAGGTTTGATTAATTTTATTGTTACTAAGTTGTCTTTGTCATTCAAATTATCTGTGTCTATAATATTTTGTTATAAATTTAATACAAATTAAAATCTTATTTTTTATTTTTAAAAGTTTTTATTATTATTATAATTGGTTTTGCATAGTGCATCATCTGTGCTCCTAGAGTCTGGTCCAATCTCTTTTGTGGATCTGTGGGAAGAGGAAGTATCTGTAAAAAAAGTTTCCATATTGCCTTTAGGTCTTTGGCAAACACAGCACAATTGAAATACAAATGTCTTATTCTATATCATGATTTAAACTCGAACACTCTTGCCCCAGTTAAGTAACCAAGCCACTAATCCCACAAATGTGGTCATCTTATTTTATTTTTGATATTTCACTAAAGTGGTTATCTTATTTTTTTTGTTGATATTTCACTAAAGTTGTTATCTTATTTTATTTTTGATATTTCCCTAAAGTGATTATCTTATTACACTTTTAATCTGTCACTGTTTAGTTCACATTTGAAACTTCATAGATTTTTTAAACTTTGTGAGGGCTTAAAAGTTAGTCTGTTCTTTTTTTTTTTTTAAATTTTTTTCATTTGAAACAGGTACTGGTAATGCTGCAGTAAGATATTATAATGGAGGTATTTTTGATGTAAGAACTGCAGTGCTCAATATAATTCGAGGTAACAATAAAAATAATTTTATTAAAGTCATGGTCATGTCCTGGTTGGTATGTGCTTCCTACTGTTCTGCAGTAGTTTGGAACAAGGATGTAATATTATTATGTGTGAAGCAATGTCTGAAACTTATAAAACAAAACAAATTAGTGCCTGTCATTACTTCTTTGCTTGATATATTTTCAATTGAAACAGGCAATTCAGAAATGTAGAAATTAAGCTTGCTAGTCACAGAGTCAACTCTATAGTTATGTTTTATGTTGAATTACTTCCCTTTTGACCTGATTGAGAATATTGAATTCAAAGCTCTGGAAGGATTAAACAATCCAACATGTTACAGATATTATCCTATTAGGTTGAAACAATTTAGAAATTTTGCACTATTATTTCTTGTACCTGACAAGATAGATAAAAAAAAATTAACCAATTAGTTAATTTATTATTGGTAATTAATTATTTTGTTAGGTAACAAAAAAAGGAAAGGTTGTACTTGACAGATGTGTCAGTTTAAGTTGAATTAGTCTCCTTTTTAATGTAGAGAATTAGGTCATCACTTAAAAGTTTGAAACATACAATAGATAGCTATGAAACCTTCTTGTTTCATAAGCATAGTGGTTAGTGTAGAGGGTTGAGAAGGCTTGAGCCCTCGAGTTTGATTCAAGTCCTACAACCTTTTTTTTTTATAAAATACATTTAAAAAGCTGTCATGGTAATATTCACCTAGATGACCCCTTCTTTCTCCCCCCCCTTTTCCAAACAGGTCCAGACAAATGATAGGATCATAGCGTTTTGAGAAAGCTAAAAGCATGAAATTGCTCTAAACAAAAACTATTGTCGAAAATATTTGTAATTGCAGATTTATTACTAAGTTTGATCTGTTACAAATTTAATTACATGATTGATCCAAACTAATTGATATAATTACACTTAATATAAGCTTTTTTTTTTTTTTTTTAAAGTATTCTTTCTTAGTAATTTGGTGGTGGCTTTTTATTTTATGTATCATAAAATGTTTTATAGTATTTATAAGTCAACAGAAAAGGAAAGGACATGTGAAGGAGATTGTGATACTAAAGTTATCTTATCTTATAAATTACAGAAGTTCCTCAAAAAAAAAAAAGAGAAGATAATGACGTTCTCTGTATCCATGTGTTAATCATTGGGGAAACTCCTCATACCATGCTGTAATGGCCCTAGAGAAAAAGTAGCACTTGTACAGATTTGTCCTAGTATATGGAATAAGAAATGTGCCTTTATCTTTTTTTGTGTGCCTTTTGGAATATTTTACTATGTTTTTGTATCCAGCTTCATATTCTATGAAGTTATCCAAGCATTAAATTATTTATGTTATACCAATATCTATATCAATATGTGCTAATATTCTTTCTTATCAGGTGAACAGCACAGGGCATCAGCTTTTGCAATTTACAGTAACAGCAAATTGTTTGGTGTGTCTCATTTCCTTGTGACCTATGGTTTGTTTGCAGATGTAATGAAAAGGACAGAGGAGTTACGATGGATGAAAAAGTTCAGATATATTTGTAAGCATTGTTTTAGAGCTTAAAAGTAAAGTAGCAATTATACATAAAACATTGAACCATAATATTCAAATACAAAAACAAAATCTAATAAAATACTTAGAAAGACACATTTGTACAAATTTATCCTAGCATATGGAACAAGGAACATGCCTTTATCTTTGTGTCATTCTGAGTTTTTAATATTCAATTTAAACCTACTTATTGTTAGTTGTTTGTCACTTTCCCTAGAGTTTATCAAATGAGCCAGCAATAATAAAACCATATGTCACAACTATATGTATGTTTATTAATTATTCCAAAGATAAAAGAAATAAATGAAGAACATTTTAACATTTTAAGTAAGCTGATAGATTTTCCAGTTGCTGTCTCATTAATTGTTGCAATGATTTTTTTTTTCAGATGCTCTTTTGGGACAATTTATTTTTAGCAGAAAAAGATATTTTGATGCTGAAATTTATTACCGAGCACTTGATGTAAATTCCAGGTATAGATAATTTACTGCAGCTAATCAAATAATTCACTGGAAATAGAGAGTGAGAATTGAAAGCAGCAGATAATTATCCAGCAAAAAACATTCTTTAAAAAAAATAAATTAATTAAGCTTTTATAATGAAAAGGAACTCTCTATAATAATGAAACAATCTTTTATTTCTGTATCTTATTTGAAGTCCAACTTGTCAAGAAGATTTACAAAGTTGTCTTTCCAGAGAATTAACATTAAAAATAATAAGAATTAAAAAAAAAAAATAAACTAACAATTATACAAACATATTGAAGTCAACAATGACAAGAATCAATCAATCAAAACAACAAAAAAAACAACAAGATTAAAAAAATTCTTATGGGCGCAATACTGAATTATACAATTTTAGAAACATTCGATTTGTTCTTATGATCTCATGTTCATTTAAAGAATATCATTCACTATAAACAGTGCCAAGCAGTGGCGTCACTAAGGTGGGTGTCACCCAGTGCAGTCAACTCAGGGTGTCACCCCCAGTTACCCCTCAAAAAATATTTGCTGTTTTTTGTTTGTTGAGCTGTAATAAACATACTTAATTATTAGCTACAGTAATTGATTGTTAAACACCTATAAATGAGTGTCAATTGAATTTTAAAATTAAGTTATTACAATATGTCTAAAGTTCAATTTTCCAACAACCATAAGTAAATTACAATGTTGTTGTTTTTTCTGGATTTAAAAATTTGAAAAAGTATTATTCATAGACATGAAATGTCTTTAACGATTTAATTTTTAATAAATTTGCCTATTGTGAAAGTGTCGTCTGTTCCTTTGTTGAACGTGTTATGCGTTGGTAAAGACAAAGCTGAATAAGCTACAATTTTGTCAATAGTTTAAAGGTAGGCCTACTCTTATTTATCTTTGGCCTTCCCCGCAAAAAAAATAAAGTAAAGATAGGTAAAATAAAAGACATCTGGCAAAAACTATAATTTTAGAAAGAAAAATTAAGTTACTTATTTGTATTTCATTTCTATAGAATTATTCGAAAATAGTTGACAACAAAAGACATACAATTTCTTGATATTAAGTTAGTAAATCATCCCCAACAGGAGGCATCTGAACCATTGTTTTAACACCTGGCATATTTTTCCTTTTGCTCAGGATAATTTTTTGCGCAATTCATTGAAAATTGGCAAAATAATTCATGTAGTGGTTAAATATATATATATATCATTCCACTGATTCATTGTAACATTTCCTTCATCTTGGCTAGAGTTTCTTTTACATTCAACATCTGAAATTACATCTTCATCTTCAGAAATCTCAATTGCCACTTATTTACTTTCCAATTCTACAACATTTACAATAAATACATGTGAGATTTCAATAATATTTTATAGCTGAAGAATGTCGTCATTTGTTAAACAGTGACTATTGGTTGGCATCCTGGTATTGCGATGCCACTATTTCAATAGATTCGATAAAACATTGTTAAAAATCATAGCAGTGTTTATATACATGCAGCTATACTACAGCTGAAAGTAAGGTTTCACATCTGCTTTTGATATGATGTAACGATTTGGACATTTTGTAGAATTTCAATAAAAAATTAAAAATATTTTTTTTAAATGTGTATAGATCTATTTATCAATTGTGAATAATATGATCCAATATTTAGCCACTATCACTTTTTATTAAATTGTCAGTTATTCCAAAAGTGCATTTTTCACTTGAGTGTCACCCCCTAACAGGTGTCATCCAGTGCGGACTGCACCCCCTAGTGACGCCACTGGTGCCAAGAACAAATAGTTTATTTATATCAATTATAATACTTTTTTTTTTTACTCATTTATTCTTAATTCTACCTTTAAGAAGAAATAATAGTCAATAGGTATACATTTTGGACAGCAATATTTTGCCACACAGAAACTTGATTTCAGAAGATAAAAAGAAACTGTGGTATAAAAATATAGTATGCTTGCTATAGTGTGATATATAATTGGTTTGCTCTTCAAATGTTTTTTTTTATGTTTAATGCACAATTGTAAGATAAATTTCCTCTCAGACAATAAGGATTTTTACCATTATTCTAAAATTTTTTTCCAATTCCCTGGCAACTGCCAGGATCAAGATTCATTAAAGTAAAGTAAAATTCATTGTAGTCTCCCCTTTAGAGTGTCCACTAAGAAATTTTCTTATGATATGGCTGGTACTGCCCTCTGACAAGTAATGAAATTTTTTCTAGGAATGTTCATGGGCATGAAGATGTCATTTGTCACCTTGGGAATATTGTAATTTTATTTAACTTCCACAGCTGCTTAATCTCCAAGCTAAGGTTTTCATATTTTGTTTTTACATTGTGGGAGAGTGGCATTGCAATATCAATGATTATTGCTGATTTTTCATGTTTATTATTATTGCTATCAATAATAAATTCCTTTCAGGTTTCGATGATTTATTTTTTTTTAATTTATTTTCTCAGCGAAATGGCAGCATCAAGTTCTTCAGGTACAATTTTTTAAAAAAGTTGATAATTTTAACTGATAACAAGGTGTACACGTTTTCTTAGTTATATAAAAGATTTTTAATCTTTATTCTCAACTAGATTGGATCAGCATGGAGCCAGCTATACAACACTGCTATTCCATCCATGCAATGCCTTATGAGATTGTGGACACAGGGAATAAAAAGTATGTGGATCCATTTAGTCAACATTGTCAACTTTTTGTTGTCACTGGATGCAGTCAGTTGTCTCTACTATTAAGTCTTGTAACTCAGGACTTTACACCCGTAAGTTGTTTTTTTGGGTGACTTTATAAAACACCTTTTTTTTGAAGCTTTAAAGAGCCACTCATTTACAATGGTGGGATAGTAAATTTCTTTTTAGCTAACTTTTTAAATTTTTTATTTTAAATATGTAATTTTTATTTGTATTAGAAACCTGGTATGAAAGTGTTGAACAACATAATAGGGTTTAAAATCAAAGTGGCAAGAGAAAATTCTGCATCTCCTGTGTCTGACAGAGAGGCAAGAAACATTGACCTGGAGAAAGGGATTCAAATAGATGGGGAATTTCTAAAACTTGAGAAACCAGAGTTTTTAGTCAGGTAATTTATAGTTTAGACTTGATGCTCACAATTATCTGTACAAACAAAAAAATTAAATGTGATTGTATGAAAATCAAATCTCAGGTGTTGAAAATCAAATCTCAGGTGTGAATCCAAGTGAAAGCATTGAATTCTGGACTTAAAGACCTCTTTGATGTTGGCAGGCATGGTTAAACCTGGAATCATTAAGAAAACTGTCCAGAGTGCATACAACATGACTATGCATGACTAGGCAGCCATCCATGGGATTCTATTAAACCCTAATATACTTGATTTTTGTAAGGAAATTAAAAAGGGACTTGACTGTCATGTTAATTTCATAAATTTCTTGGCTATTTTTAGACACAGAAGTAAAGTTAGAAGTAATGGTGCTGCAACAGGCAATGAATGTAATATGTAACAGCACTAGAATACAATTGTCTTTGAAAGAAGATTGTGAAAATGTATGGCAAAACATAGACTCTGACAAGAACATTAAATCACTGACTTTAAACTGCAATTCAAATTAAACTTGTCTGGAATTATTTTTGTGGTTGATTCAGGCCACCCATTTCTGATCAAAAGGCTCTGAGTTTGCCAATGCCAGGCCATGCAAATTGAACAAAAACAAATATGCCATATTTTTTTAAATAACTGGTACATCCATCCAAGCTATAGCATCAATGTGATTGGTGGGACTAAACTGACATAATGGTTTATTAAAAACCATTGGTGTACAAAGCTTCAATGTGACAAGCACTATCCTATAGTATGACAAGCTCTAGAATCTAGGTTTATTTTAATCACAATTTGCCAGTTTTTGAGTTTCCTATTTGTATTTGGATCTACTATTACTAGGTCCTAGGTGAACTCACAAACATTTGGTATGGTCCACATTTAGTTCAACTAGTCAGGAAAACCAGTGACTTAGCAGAATTTAGGTCGTTGGTTAATATGCTTGATTAAATGTATGGCGCGTAGGACATAATCATCTTCTTTTTTTGAAGTAACGTCTGTATTATATAAGATAAGATAAATATTTACGTCCCTATGCAGCCATATTGGTTCAGGCCAGATTTTTGGCGTTTTGGCTGCTGGATCAAGACTAAAAAAAAATAGTTCTAAAAAGAGAGGGGGGGGGGGGATTTTTAACGTAAGCTAAAACAGGCATGTCAAATAAGGCGTTCGGGGGCCGCATGCGACACGCGACCACTTTGCATGTGGCCCGCTTGGTCACCTCAAAAATTATCAAAATAATGTTAAATTATTACGCTGGAAAATAAGAGATGACAAGCTACTTGAATTGAAAAATAGTATTTGTTAAACTGAACAACGAGAGTGAGTCTGCAGTGAAAGCCAGCTACATTTTGTCTAATTAATTGCAAGGCATAGCAAATCATTTAGTGATGGGAATTTTTATTAAGGAGGGTGTCGTTAAAGCTGCCGAAGTTATTGGTCCAGAAAATGTGGGAAGCGTGGTCGAAAGGCTAAGTGCGCTTGAACTTGGCTTGGCTTGGTTACCTAGAGGTCGAGGTTCGACACCCGACTCGGGCAGAGTTGTGTTTACTGAGCGCCTAAAGGCAGCACGGAAAACCAACTCCTAGATACCCCCTCCCCCTCCACAAATGAGATTGGACCAAAGCGCTCTGAGCATGCTATAAGCATGAAAGTAGCGCTATATAAAAGCTATAATAATAATAATGTGAAAGCATTCAAAGAAATAGCGTTAACTAGGAACATTGTTGCAGATAGGATAAATGACATGTCTGTCAGATTGCTTGAACAATTAAAGAACAAAATAGCTGACTTTGAATTATTTTCATTGGCTCTCGATTCATTAACTAATGTAATGGGTTATCCTGTTGAACATTTCCAACGTGGCGGGTTCAGGTTTTGGTATTTGATCTCACTGGTCACCTGCAAGACTGGAATTTGAAACTTCAAAATAAAGAAAAAATTGTCACAACTGCGTGTGATGATGTGAAGTGCTTGCAAGCAAAATTACGACTGTGGATAAACCAACTATCAAGAGAAAATCTTGTTCACTTCTCAACGTGTCAGGAACTAAAAAGATTAAATACGGCTACAACATTTGGTAAATATGCCTTACACCTGGAATAGTTATTAGATGTCTGAATTTTCGTTGTATTTATCTCCATTTTCATTTGCTCCTGAAAATGCTGCTGGTAACTGCTGATAAAATAGCAGTCATATTCTTTGATGAAAGCGAAGTATATAGATGTGGCTGTGCCAATATTTTACAGTTATTTCCCTGAACGGTACGTTGAATTGCGGAAATTTGCAGCCAGAATTCTTGTTATCTCTGTGAGCAGTTCTTTTTCATAATCAAAGCTACAATAACACCTCAACGTTCGAGATTATCTGATCAAAATTTGTTATCAGTGATGAAAGTGTCAGTGACAACAAACTTCAACCTGACATTAATAAACTTGTATCCCAGAAAAGATGTCAAGCATCAGGACAAAGAAAATAATGTGGCCCATACACCTTAATGAGTTTGACATGCCAAAACCTGATAGGAAGAGAAAGAAAATAAAACAGAAATAATGTCGCTATAGAGCCGACTCACAGGCCTATATAGGCTACAAATATCGTTAGCTAATAAATGATTGCAAGAGAGAGAGAATAAAACAAATAGAAATAATAGGAATATATACTATAGTTAAAAGAAGTAGTACTTTAAAAAGAGGGGAGGGGGAGTATTATATGACAGCTTAAATCGAGGTACCCATTTTTTTATGTTATAAAAATTGAATTTAAATAGATTTAGGCTTAGGCCTACATATGATGAAATTATTGTATAGATCTATGATGTTATATTTTAAATGTTTTGATGAAGATTTAAGGTGCTGACAACTTTTAAGCCTAAATCTAGTGCCTTGTTGCATAGTAATGTTGCATAGAAATGGGTGAAACTGTGGGAGCGGGCTGGGAGGGGGGTGATGTGGGGGGGTGTAGAGGAACATATGTGGACTAACATGAGATATCATTTGATCGGGAAACAATAGATTGACTAGAAAATGGTGACGTCCAGGTGTGAATCGTACAGTAACCGGGGGGGGGGGGGGGCGATGCGTTGCCCAATCAGACAGGAACTCTTGTCGATGTAAGTGTAAACCAATGAAGGTCATGCTTTGAAGTGACTATCAGTGCTTGCCTACAGTGAACTTTCACTGTCAAAACGAGTCCTTAGATCTCAATCAGCATTTTCTCTGCTTATGCAAAAAGTGAGCGGAGCGAAGAGTTGGGCCTAAAGCTTACTATCTCTTTCATCATAGCAAAAGCATTTTTTTTTATTAATTGATATTTTCTTTTTATTTAATTAACATCAGTAATCTAATTACCATTGTTATAGCCTGCTAGTTCCATTACACAAACCGTGAGAAAACAAATGCACGGGGCAAAATGTATATACCGGTATTGGACTGAATTTCTGGCATACTTCAGTATACTTAGTCTCTACATTTTCAAAGACAGACATTGACTTTAAAGTCCTGATTACAATATGTTCACTATGGGCCATAGTTGTGTCATAAGTCTTAGACATTTTAAAAATATTTCTGATGTGACTTCAAGATTTTAGAATATAATTTGAAAAATGTATCATTCTGTGCGGTATGCCTCACCTTTCACAAGCAATCTTCAGGGTCAAGGTAGATTTAGGAAATTTAGGCACCGGATATTTACGCACCCGGAAAATTAGGCACCCGAAAATTTAGGCATTTTTTGACAAGGCGGAAAATTAAGCACTCTTTAATAGCGACCTTAATTTTGAACATAATTAAATATTTTAACTGCTCGCTATTGGATTGAGTCCTTTACAATTGTTTCAACATTGGATCTAACGCGCACAATGTCCTTCTCCCTGCTCACACTCCCACTTAAAAGGATTTCTGGCGGGTAGATGTTGAACTTGGTCGTAAACACTACGTCATGAACCTAAGGCTACACACTGGGGTAAAGGGTATGGAAATTAGATCAGTATAGTACAAAGGTGCTAAAATGGATGTCGGGATTTTAATTTCATAGGCCTTTTTTTTATTTTGAAGAACAAAAAATTGTATGTGGTACTGAACACAAAAGGAAATGGGGAATCATACCTTCGCGAAAATTGTTATAAATATATTTGGTTTATGATAGAGAAGGCGGGGTTAAATTGGAACATCAACAATCTGCCGTAAGCAGAATAAGTATTGTAATAACTTAAGTGAGGCAACTCAACGAGGACATAGACGTTTATTTACACGAGGACATCACAAACACAAAGGGCATCTGCCTTGAGTACAACATCTCCATATTGGCTCTAGACTTGGGCTGAAATCGTTAGTCTCTTATGTCAACATCCGACTTGTCTGGTCACTGATAGTGCGCACCTTCTTTCTGCACTATCTTGGATGGCGGTGCGCATGGCAAAGTCATAACAGTATCTATAAGAGACCAATATTTAAAAAAAATGATATAGATATTTTTAACTCATCTGTCTTTTGCATGAACACATAACTTGCGTGCGTAATTATCAATTTCAAAAACTCAACCTTATGGGTTGGTGATGGAGGTGAAGCAATGATCGGAAAATCATCTCTACCTCCCCTCCCCTGAATCCTGTGATGTCTATATTATATATTCTTAATCCGGAGTCATTTTTTTTCACACTTTCTCTTGATTGTCATTTTTTTCCGTTTTGTCAGCTTTTCTTTTGTATCATAAAAATGTAGCTTGAACCTTTCTCACACACAGCAGCAGATGCAGGAAAAGATAAATGTTGTTGCAGACAATTCAGCTAGAATGGGAAGAGCAAGGTGTTCTAGATAAAGGCGTCCAACAATACACCCATTACTGGCGCTGGAAGAGGTGGAAAGCTTCACCTATCTCGGCACTATCATAGACCAGATGTCAGAACCTGCATTGGTAAAGCTCGAGAAGCCTCCCATCAGCTGAAGAACACCTGTGGATCTAGGGATATAAGCACCACTACGAAGATTAGGCTCTTTAACACCATTATTAAGCCTATAGCCTACTACTTTATGGAGAAGAGCAGAGACACCATGAAAAAAATCCAGGTACTCACCAATACCTGCCTGAGACAAGATCTCGAATGAGCAACTGTGGCAAAGAACAAAACAGCAGCCCCTTGATGCGATGTAAAACGTGTTGCTGGTTTTTTTTTTGGGAGGCGGGGGGGGGGGGGGTATAGTGTTGCCTACATAATTTTTAAGCGTTGTAAAAACTTTTTTTATTGAGGTAGAATAGAACATTCAAGTCGGCAAGGGCCCCGACTGTTGCCTATTTTGGTGTTATCACCTTCAGAAATTCTTTCTCCTGGCGTTTACATCTTGTTCTCGTAAATAAGAAGAAAGAATATTCAAAAAGGCCAACTTTAACGAGTTTTCTTTTAGCTTGTACCCACAATTGCTAACATTGTGAACTCTTCACTGACTTCAGGCATTGTACCACAGCAATTTAAACATGCACTTGTCAGGCGCTTATTAAAAAAATCCAGTCTTGAACAGGAATGTCTAAAAAACTATCGCCCGGTATCAAATCTTCCCTTCCTGTCAAAGCTTCTGGAGCGCATCATGTTAGCGCAAATTCTTTCTTATCTTGAACAGTACTGTCTCTTGGAAGAATTTCAATCTGCATATAGGAAGTGCCGAAGCACAGAGACAGCAGTGGTCAGAGTACTAAACGACTTACTTCACAATTCCGACATAGGCCACATCTCAATTCTTTCCATGCTGGACTTGTCCGCAGCCTTTGATACGCTAGACCACGAAATTATGATGGTCAGATTCTCTGCAACTTTTGGTTTAGCAGGAATCGTCCTAAAATGGCTTGGGTCCTACCTGACTGAACGCACCCAAAGTGTCGTTGTTAACGGAACAGAATCAACAAGCTTACTCTTGAAGTACGGAGTACCCCAGGGATCAGTTCTAGGCCCAGTACTGTTCACTATGTATACATATCCACTCAGCGGTGTCATACGGCAAACCGGCATCCTATACCATTTCTTTGCCGATGACTCACAGTTATACGATTCCTAAGTACCCTCAGAGGTGTCGCATCTAGCAGAGAAAATCAGTAGTACCGTTGCAAGGGTGAGCAATTGGTTGGTTGAAAATAAGCTCAAGATGAACGAAGATAAGACAGAAATAATTAAGATTGGCACTCAGAACAACGTCTCAAAAGTTGAAAGCACAGATTCTCTTTTTATCACGAACTGCCAGCTTCCTTATGTCCATGTAGTGCGGAATCTTGGAGTTTTCTTCGACTCAACACTATCTTTCGAGCCACACATAAGTCAGCTCTGCAGGTCTTTATCTGCAGCTGCGTAGATTAGGCCAGATCCGACCATATTTAACAACGGAGTCAACAAAAACGCTAGCTGTGGCATTCATACTCTCCCGCCTTGACTACTGCAACACCGTGCTAGCAGGTATACCTGATTACAAAATAGCCAAGCTGCAACGTATACAGAACAACGCCGCACGAATAGTACTTAGAAAAACAAGACAAGATTCTGCTACTACGCTCTTGCGCACGCTCCATTGGCTTCCCGTGAAAGCGAGAATCGATTACAAGGTCGCCACACTTTGTCATCAGTGTAACTATAACAATGAGATGCCCTTGCACCTTAGAGAACTGATTACTCCATATGTCCCCCCCAGAGAGCCCTGCGCTCAATGGACTCAACTCTTTTAGTGGTGCCACGTTTCTCCCTCAAAAGCTACGGTCTGCGGGCTTTTTCAGTGCACGGACCAAAGGTTTGGAACTCACTCCCCATTGATCTCAGACAGACATGCTATACCACTTTTAAGAAGAACATTAAGACCTACTTGTTTAAAACTTTTTTAGATTAGTTTTTTATTTCTATTGTCGTGTTTGTGTTTGTAATGTTATTACAGCGCCTTGAGCCTACATTTTCTTTGTTAACAGCTCTTTATAAATAAAATTATTATTATTAACACACTATTCATCGTAGTAAAAAAATCTAGTAATAAAGAGGCATCCCTGGTCAATAGTATTATTCTAGGTACCGGAACACGGCACTGGCGGATCCAGGGGGGAGGGGGGGCGGTAGGGGCGATCGCCCCCCCCCACTCGGCCGACATGGGGGGGGGGCGGACGAATTTTAGTATAGAATTCACACAATTTGTATACGAATTTATTACTTATGTCAATAATATATACTAAACTTTCGAGTGGGGGGGCGGTTCAATTTATATGTAGAAATCACAGCTTGCTAACAGAATCAATTGAATATCTATATGATTAAAACTTTTTATTGGTATTTTAACCGATCTTTATATTATGTCGTTCCCCTGTTGGCCGATGGGGTGAAGATCGAATACCTCTACTGCCCTTCCCACCTAAAACCTTTGAGTGGGGGGGGGGGCGGTCCTACTTTTCGGAGAAATCATAGTTTGTGAACAAAATTAGTTGAATTAATATATAAATTTTATATTATGTCGCTCTCCTTCAGGTATTTTTGCCGATTCGGTGGGGTAGGGGGGGGGCGATTGCATGTACTGCCCTCCCCACTCTAGCCCTCTGAGTGGGGGGGGGCGATCCTATTTTTATGGAGAAATCATTGTATGTGAACAAAATTAGTTGAATATGTATATAATATAAACTACGTGAACCCATTGTATATTATGTCGCACCACACTCTAATCTCAAATTTTATAAGTAAATACAAAATAAAAAAGGGTTGTACCAGGTGTGAGGGGCGATACATGCAATCACCTTCCCCCTCCCCCCACCCATGGGACAAATCAATACTTTTTCTTTTTGTATTATAGTTAAGAAATTACAAAATTAAAAATCTGTCACTAATATAATTTATACATGCTATAAAATTAAATTCTTATATCGAGTCGCCCCAGAGGGGTTCGAGTTTAAAAACCCCTACCAGGGTTTTGAGTTTAAAACCCCCTACCAGGGGTTTTGAGTTTTAAACCCTTAACCTGGGGTTTTTGCAGTTAACCCCCCCTCTTCTATAAAACAAAACAAAAAAAAATGCAAACGAAAATCCCCTAATTCCAAGAGCACTGTTAAGGAAGATTTTGATTTTAAAACTCCCTCTAAAATTTACGAGAAACCCCCTCTTCAATATAAAAAAAAATCTAATTACGCACTCAAAATGTTATGAGCGTAGCTAAATGGGTTTTGACTCAGTTTTGAGTTTAAACCCCACTTCAGCGGGGTTTGAAGGTAAAAAATACCTCTTTAATAATAAAAACAAAAGCAAATTATACACTCAAAATGTTATGAGTGTAGTCAAAGGGTTTTGAGTTTAAACTCCCCTTCAGTGGAGTTTGAAGCTAAAAAGTACCTCTTCAATATAAATAAAAGCAAATTACTCACTCTAAAATCTATGAGCGTAGCCAAAGGGGGTTTGAGTTTAAACCCCTTGCAAGGGGGGTTTGAGGATAAAAAATACATTTTCAGTGTAAGAAAAAAAAAGCAAATTACCCACTTAAAATGCTATGCTTCAGCGTGGTTTGAAGGTAAAAAATACCTCTTTAATAATAAAAACAAAGCAAATTATACACTCAAAATGTTATGAGTGTAGTAAAAGGGTTTTGAGTTTAAACTCCCTGTCACAACGTGTGTTGTGGTGCCGGGGATTTCACTTGAATTAAAATAGTTGAATAAATGACGATCTAAGATTCACAATAAAAGATTCTTTGTTAAAACACAACTCTGGAACTTTATTTAAATATAAAACGTAAGTACAGCTTATGTACAAGTTACAGATCAACAAGCATAAATAATATTACAAAGGCTTTAAATCAGAGCTCTTAGAAAACGCGACTGTCTACTAGGAAATTCTTTCATCGACTGGCGTTCTTTCTACTCTCGTCAATTCTCTGGCGCTAAAATGTCTTTATTTATTTTCAAATCAACCAATAGATTTGCAACATCGTAATTACGTCTCGGGTAAAACCTGAGGCGCTGTCAAGGATCTAGATTTGTGGGGTAATTCCTGAGGCTCAGTCAAGGGTTTATATTTCTATTTACACATAAGCTTTTAAATGTGAAATATACAAATAAATCTATAATGGCATCTGTGACATATTACCCCCCCTCCATTTAGCATTTGTATGGTAATAGAAATGCTCATATGTATTAAAAATATTTAAATATACACAAGATACCATACATGAAATTATAGAAAAATGGTTGAGGTAACATATGACAATGCTCTGAAAAATAAAGTCAACTTGGAGATAACGTTAAAAAAAAATGTAAATGCAGTGTCAGGTATATGAGAACAAAATTATTGATGACTTAGAACACCTGTTTCACTATTCAAGTGGTTATGAAAATGAGACAATATCAAAAGCTGTACAAAGCATAATACTTGAATAAATTAATTCTTGAATTGAATGAGTTACTTCTCTTCATGGTGCTTCATGATAAATTTAATATATGACAATACAAAACTGATATACTACACCTGTGGAAGAAAAATATATACACAATTATGTAAAGAATTAAATACATCTGGAAAGTGTGTCAGCGAAAACATTCTCACGTCCAGGAATTGTCTTAACCTCAAATTGGTAGTCTGTGAGTTGTAGACTCCAACGAGTTAAACGACTGTTCGCTAACTTCTTTGAGTTCAGAAATGCTAGTTGTGCATGATCAGTTAGGAGTGTGAAATGAGCACTTAGTAGATATCTGGAGAACTTGGCTATGGCCCATACAATGGCTAGACATTCACGTTCGATGGTTGAGTATCTGGTTTCAGCTGGTGACAACTTCCTGCTGATGAAAAATACTGGGTGCAAAGTCTCTTGGCATTTCTGTGAAGTGTCTTGGTATTTCTGCATTAGGCATGCACCTATAGCTGAAGATGAAGCATCTGTGGCGAGGTAAAATTGCTTCTCTGGATTCGGAAGTTTGAGAATAGTGTCTCTTGAGAATTCAGCTTTAATGTTCTCAATAGTGGTATGTAACTTTGTAGACCATGGAATCTTCGTTGGCTGTCCTTTCTTAGTGAGTTCAATCAATGGAGCTATGAGTGCTGTGTAACCTGGTATGAAATGTCTGTAGAAATTACACAGACCCAAAATACTTCTCACTTGCTTTTTACTGGTGGGGACTTTGATGTCTAGTATGCGTTGAATAATGTTCTCTTGTGGTCTCAGCGAATTGTAGCTGACTCTATAACCCAGGAAGGATATTTCTGACATGGCTAGTCCTACCTTACTAGGCTTTATGGTAAAACCATGTTGTTTCAGTATGCTGAAAACTTTGATATGTTCGTTCCATGTCTTATGGAATATGCAAATGTCATCTTTATATGACGCTGTGTCAGAGCGATTGCCTAGTATGCTGTGAATGGCTCTATTAAAGGTGCTGCTGGCGTTGACTAGACCAAATGGCATGAAGTTGAAATGGAATAGCCCATAAGCTGTGGTGAATGCCGTAAACTGTTTGCATTCTTGTCTGACTGGTATTTGGTAATAACCTCTGGACAGATCTATTTTGGTGAAGAACTTTGCCTCTGAAAATTTGGTCATAAGATCTTCAGGATTTGGCATAGGATATGAGTCGAGTTGGGTTATTTTATTCAACTGTCTGAAGTCGACACACATTCTTGGAGTTGTCGTTTGCTTCCGTTTGACAAGAACTATTGGTGCGGCATATGGAGAGTTGGAATGTTCAATGATTCCTTGCTCTAATAGTTGGTTAATTTCTTGTTTAAGAAAGTCTCTGTAGTGTACTGGTAATGGGTAAGGTCTTGCTTTTGTAGGCTTGGAATCAGTAAGTATTATATTGTGTTCCGTAATTGACGTTTTGCCTGGAACATCTGTAAATATGTCTGAATTTTCTTTAAGAATGGTAGTCAGTTCTTTCTGCTTTTGCGGTGTCATTGAATTGAGTTTGATGTCTTGCCAAAATTCAGTTTGTTTGGTAGTTGTTTGTGGCATATTGATGTCGTCAAATTCAGACGTGTCATTTTCATCTTCTTCTGGTATGACTGCAAGACATGATATGGCTCTTTCATTTTGTTCTGGGCTTGTGGTACCTTCTGTTATTGTGTTATATTTTTGTAACATGTTGACGTGATAGATTTTCTTTTTGTTGTGTATGTCTATCTCATAGTCAACATCTGTTATCTTTCTGAGTACGGAGAATGGACCTTGCCATTTGATGAATAGTCTGTTGCTTTTGTCTGGTAGTAACAGACATACTTGATCTCCTGGTTCAAATTGTTTCAGTGTTCTGTTTCTATTGACTCTCATTCTGGTATTGGAGTTTGCTATGGCTGTGGCTTCATTTGCTTTTTCACATGCAGATATGACTATGTTTCTGGTATCTTGCACATGTTGAAACGCTGTCTTGGTTTCTGATGAGATTGAGTTTTGGCGAATAATAGCTTCTTTGAGGATTGCCATCGGTCCTCGTGGGTTGGCGCCATAAACCATCTCGAAAGGTGAGAATCCTGTGGTTTCTTGAGGACTTTCTCTGTATGCAACCAGAGCTGCTGGTAGCAATAAGTCCCAATTCTGCGGATTATCGTGTGCTATTTTTGAAATGCACCTCTTCAAAGTACCGTTGAATCGTTCGCAAAGCCCGTTGCTTTGGGGATGGTAGGGCGTTGTGAACTTCATCTTGATGTGGTACATGTTCATGAAGTCTTTGGTAATGTCAGCTGTGAACTGTGTGCCTCTGTCAGAGAGGATAACTTCTGGGAAACCAATTCTGGAAAATATCTCTGACAAAGCTCTGGTGATGTCAAGCGCTGTAATGTTGACTAGAGGTACTGCTTCTGTCCATCTTGTACATGTGTCAATCAATGTCAGGACATATCGATGGTTTCTTGCTGAAGCTACTGGCATAGGACCAATCAAATCAACTGAGACTTTTTGGAATGGCTTGTCTGTCAATTCCATATCTTGAATTGGTGCCTGTGATTTGTTGTTCTTAGGTCCTTTGACTTGGCAAATATGACATGACTTTACGTATTTCTTGACGTCTTTAATGATACTTGGCCAATAAAATTCTTTGAGGATTCTGGCTTTAGTTTTGACTACACCCATATGGCTGGCGTGTGGAATGTTATGTCCTGTTGCCAGTATTTCTTTCCTGTATTTCTGTGGCACTATTATTTGCTGAATGGTATTGTCTTTATGCATGGCATTCTTCACCAGGAGGCCATCTTGAAAATATGGTTTATTTGGTAGATTCAGCTGTTTGTTTGCTTGAGCCTTCTGATAAAGTATTTGCAATGTTGGATCTCGTTTCTGTTCTTCTTTGAAGTCATCATGTGTGAAATATGACTTGTCTTGATGGACTTCAGTTTGACCAGTTAGAGTTCTTGTATCATTGTTAGAGACTCTGGGCATGTAGTCTTGTTCTTCAAAGTTCAACAATGGACATTCGGGAATTGGAGGTGGACTTATGACCGGTAGGGATGGGCTTGATGTAACTGGGGGTGTCCATGTTGAATGTTCTTGATTGTTGCTGGCTACTGGACTAGTAACTGGTTCTGTTGCATTCTGCATAACTTGCGTAACTGAGGTAGCCATGTGATTATTTTGGCTAACTTGTTCAGGTGCCAAATGTTCTTGTTGTCTGGACATGGATCTTGTCATTACTGCCAAACATTTTTGACCTTGCTCTATGGCATTTGTCCATTCAGTAAGTTCTTGAGGAGTGCATTCTTTAACTCCCTCTATGTTTCCAATGATTAGGTCCACTGGTAGATTGGGTGTTACTAATGCTTTTGTTTGACTACTGAAGAATGGTGTAGTAACATAAATGATGGCTTCAGGTAACTTGCTGACAGTTCCGTTGAAGGCAGTGGCTTGGACGTGGTTGCCTGTGAAACGGTTTGCGTGTACGAAGCGTTCATGTACTAATGTGGACGTGCTTCCGGTGTCACGAAGAACTTCCACCTTCTTGTCTCCTACAAAGCCTGGATAAAATTTGAGACCATTGGACTTTGCAATCACTGTCATAGTTGAATGCTCATTGTAATATCTTCTGTTATATGAGCTTCTGTTTGGCATATATTGTGGTCTGGAGTCCTGTGAATGACTTCTGTAGCGAGGTTTGTTATCTGGTTTATTATTTCCAGGTGCTTTGTTGAGATTGTATTGCTCTCTATTGCTGTATCTTTGAGTTGGTGATGTGGGTCTATCAAAATTTTGATTTTTGGAGACTGCCTGTTTTTTCCAACATTCATGAGTTTGGTGACCCTTTTTATGGCAATATGAACATTCTGTGATTCTGCTGCGGCATTGAGACGTGAAATGCCCTAGTTTATGACATTTGTTGCATTTGATTTTGTCATCTGACTTATATCTTGCATTTTTGTCTTGAGCAAAGCAGACAAAATTTTCTTCAACAGATGGTTTGACTGACTTGTTTGGATAGGCTGCTTTATATTGTCTGATGATCTTGGTTAATGTCTGGATATCAGTAGGATTTCTCTCTATAATGTAGCATTGAATATCTTCTGAGTGAGCATGGGTGATGTTGTCGATAATAATGTGTTGACGAAGAGCTTGGTAACTTTCTTCTATTTTGGCCATGGATACCCATCTATCAAACCACATTGACATATTAGCTACAAAAATTTGAGGATCATCATTTTGCTGTGGCCTTTAATTATAGAATTTCTTTCTATAGTTGGCTGAAGTTGCTCCGTATTGGCGCAGTAGAGCTTCCTTGATATCAGAGTAAGTGCTGCGTTCATTGATGGACAGTTGTGAGCAAATGTTGACAGCTTTGCCAGTCAATAGAGTGAGGAGTGAGCTCGACCAATGTGCTTCAGGTAGACCGGATGTTGTAGATATTTCTTCAAATCTTATGAGATACGAGTCCATATTGTCAATGTTTTCGTTGAAAGCCGATATTTTGTTCATTAATCTGTATTTGTCAAACATATTTGAGTGACCTTGAGTTGGAATGCTTACTTTATTTTCTTTATTTTGTTTTTCGAATTACATTTTTTCTTTTTCATGTTGCCTTTGTTTCTCGTCGTCTTGCCTTTGTTTTTCAGATTCTTCCTCTTGATATTCTTTCTCTTCTTGGCGTTCTGCCCACAGGTCTGGCTTAGGCATTTGCTTCTCTTTTGCTAATTCCATCAATTCAAGGAGTCGTTGTGTTCTAGAACCGGAAGCCATATTTAATTTTTTTTGTTAGTTTCTTGTATTGGAACAAAATGTACAATATCTGGATTTTGGCTTTATCTCAGATATAATAATAATATAGTGACAAAGTTCTTGAAGCCTCAATTTGCTAATAATGCTTGACAGTAAAATTGTATTTCACTGGAGTCGTAAGCTTCGATATATAGATCTATTGAGCCGAGTACTTTTTTTTACTGGTTTAACAGTTGGTTAAATCTGGTCTTCTGTTTACTTTGTGCCAGACAAATGATTATTTACTGGTCTTCTTTATAATGACTATATTGCCAGTTATTTGCTTTACTGGTCTTTTATATTGCCAGTTATTTGCTTTACTGGTCTTTTTTATAATGCCAGTTATTATGTATATTGGTCTTATTCCTTTTGCCAATCACATATAATAATAGATTTCGTGAGTTAGTCGTAACTCTAACGAAAATCTTTATAAAAGAATTATCGATAACCAACTGACCTGTTAAACACAGAAATTCTGTCCTCCGTTAAATAAGAATGAAGTTCCTTTGAAGAGTTTAGAAATTGGTCCTAGATCTTGAATAAATTTCGTTAGAAGTTGTCCATAAACTTTTATTAGTCGGAGGTGCCAGATGTCACAACGTGTGTTGTGGTGCCGGGGATTTCACTTGAATTAAAATAGTTGAATAAATGACGATCTAAGATTCACAATAAAAGATTCTTTGTTAAAACACAACTCTGGAACTTTATTTAAATATAAAACGTAAGTACAGCTTATGTACAAGTTACAGATCAACAAGCATAAATAATATTACAAAGGCTTTAAATCAGAGCTCTTAGAAAACGCGACTGTCTACTAGGAAATTCTTTCATCGACTGGCGTTCTTTCTACTCTCGTCAATTCTCTGGCGCTAAAATGTCTTTATTTATTTTCAAATCAACCAATAGATTTGCAACATCGTAATTACGTCTCGGGTAAAACCTGAGGCGCTGTCAAGGATCTAGATTTGTGGGGTAATTCCTGAGGCTCAGTCAAGGGTTTATATTTCTATTTACACATAAGCTTTTAAATGTGAAATATACAAATAAATCTATAATGGCATCTGTGACACTCCCCTTCAGTAGAGTTTGAAGCTAAAAAGTACCTCTTCAATATAAATAAAAGCAAATTACTCACTCTAAAATCTATGAGCGTAGCCAAAGGGGTTTTGAGTTTAAACCTCTTGCAAGGGGGGTTTGAGGATAAAAAATACATTTTCAGTGTAAGAAAAAAAAGCAAATTACGCACTTAAAATGCTATGAGCGTTGCCAAAAGGGGTTTTGAGTTTAAACCCCCATTCAGACGGGCTTGATGCTAAAAATACCTCTTCAATATAAAAAAAAAGCAAATTACACACTATAATTATTTGAGCGTAGCCAATCCAATCGGGTGTTTTTTGAGTTTAATCCCCTCTTCTACAGATGGCTTTTTTTAAAGTTTAAAACCCCTCCAGATGGTTTCGAGTTTAAGATCCCCCTACAGAGCATTTTGAGGTGGAAAACCCCCAACAGATGATTTTGACGATAATTCTTCTCTTTTCGATATAAAATCTAAAGCAAACTACAGCCACTTAATTCCAAGAGCGTATTCAAGAGAGGTTACACATTTTTACCAGTGGCAGGGCTCCATTAATAAACTGCAGTGTATAGTCATCTGCCGAAATTGAAAAACACTAAATGTGGCTCAACAAAGATGGCTAAAACAGATTTTAGGAGTCAGTTATAGAGATCGGGTCTAAATCAAGGAAATCCTATGCCGAACTGGGAGTTGACCCTTAGTAAGATTGTGAGAGAGCGACGCATGAGGTTTGCGGGACATGTTCTCCGACAAAATGAATTACGCATAAGAAGAGTTGAAATGATATCCTAGTACAACTTGACGCCACTCATTCGTGGAGGTCCTCATGGCAGATGGGAAGAGGCTTCAGACATTATCAGTGACAGATTTTTATGGAAACAGCTTGAATTCAAATGCTCCGAACGGCGCGGGAGGATCTAAGTCAGTAAGAATAGCAGAATATGAATTTTGTTGGCTTTCAATACCAGAAATAGTGCTTGGCGACGGGGCTTCGCCCCGCGCTGGGGGAGCTCCTAGCGCTCCCCCAGACACCCTTGCTAGTAATGGCAGGGAATCTACAATTTTATGGAAACAGCTTAACAGCAAATGTGCCGAACGGCGCGGGAGGGTCTAAGTCAGTAAGAATAGCACATTAGGTTTTTGAAATAGAACTTTTTAATAACAGGAAAATGCACTGTAGATACCTCAGAATATGCATTTTGTTGGTTTTCAATATCAGAAATATTGCTTGGCGGTGGGGCTTCGCCCCGCGCTCGGGGAGCTCCTAGCGCTCCCCCAGACACCATTGCTAGTAATGGCGGGGATTTTTTTCACTAATTCATGGAAGAACCCATTCTAGGGCACAAAAAACGTCTTCCGAAAGAATGAGGGGTCAGAATGTAATAAAGATTATGTACACACACACACACATACATATAATTTTTTTTCGCCGGGGGGGGGGGGGTCGGGGGGGTTGAGAGAAAAAATCACCCCCCCCCCGAAAAAAAATCCTGGCTACGCCCATGATATATATATATATATATATATATGCTGTACGCACGTTTATGCATAGGGTTAGGGTTTGGAAAAAAAATCGCCCCCCCCTCCAAAGTTCTGGATCCGCTAGTGGTACACGGACGTCTGTAATGGGCCTGATCTTTTTAAGATCATCTTAGTGCTAAGTATGACGTCTCTGTCATGGACCTTTTTTTTCACAAAAAAAAAATCGTCACTATAATGAAGTGCAATAGTAGGAAGGAATTTGACCAAATTCAGATAAGAAAAGCCAGAAGAATCACACTAGCGGAAACGTTTTGGAATGTTTTTTTTTTTTAAGTTTTAACCAATATTGTTGTACATGCATCTAGCGAAAACGGTCTACATTTGACAAGATCTTATTAGAACATGAAACGACGTCTCTTTATTAAGGTATTTTAATTTGTAAACATTGGTAATATTCAGACACGGATTAATAACTACTACAATGAAAATATAAAAAAAATTGTTTCGCCGCCAGGCCCCCTCCCCCCTGTTGTTGGTCTGTCGTTGGCTTGTTGCTCCAAACAGCTAGTAGCCTACAACTCAATGTAGATCAACATCTATAAGACCCAAAAATATATGCTTAACTAACAGCAATCTTTTATACTATAAAGTAGAAAGTAAGGCGTATGTATGTATGTATGTATGTTTGGCATAGAAATAAAAACCACTTGCCCAGTCTTGATAAAACTTGGCAGAAATGTTCCTTGGTACTAATTTAGACCGTAGTGTATGTATTGTAGCCCTAAAGAAAAATTTGACCGACTCTATTAAAGCTATAGTATCATATGGATCTAAGCTTTGTGTACAATGTTGACATGTGAAAAGATCGAAATGATTTAGATCTAGATCTAATTTTCAGAACTACACTTTGCGCATATATATAGTTTTTTACTTTGACACATGAAAATACAAAATATAGTCTATTGATTTCATTATTTAATAAAATTAACCTTCAAATTTGTGTTTCAAAAGCATTTTTACATAAATTCCTTCCATATATCTGCGAATTCAGAACATCCTGACTTACTTATAATACCATTCATTTAACAAATCGGGTAAACCCGTTTTAATTGTACTTTATAACCTATTCATCTATCGCTCCTTTCGTTTTTAATAGATATGAATGTATCGGCTTTGGTTAAACCCATTTTCGCAAAGCTGATTTTATTTTCGTTGCGAAAGGATCATTAGCTAAGTGTAACATAAATTTAAATCCTATCCACTATATTAGTAAACACAAACTAAGACGCGCAGGCTGCGGGTAATGTCAGGCTAGTTTAACATAAAAAGGCAAAATGTGTATAACTTTGAGTTTTTAATAACTAGATCTACTTACAAGGTGGAGTATTCGACTAAACAACAATATTTATATGTAGTAAGTAGATACTAAGAAGAAAAATATGTTTTGACTGACCTGCTTCTATAAGCCTCATCCGAAACAAATATCACAGATAACCCGCTAAGTTTCAAGGTCAGAAATATGTAGGCGCCTATGAAAAAACTCCTTGGGAATCCCTCGCGTGCCGCTCCATTTTTTCTTATTAAATGTTTCCAAAATAGCTTCTTATGTACGAATATCGTTTTTTTTTTTTAAATATAATGGGAGATTTAGAATTTATAAAGTATTTGAGTATTTTTTTTAAATTAAAAATTTAAATAATAAAGGTAACTTTGAAATAATGATTTGGTCGCCCCCTACACTCGGCCGCCTGTGTGCAATGCATGCACACATTGCACAATAGGTAGCGGAGGCCTGATGCTTATGCATTGTTGTTAATTTGTTATTAATATTAAAGGTCTGAAATAAATAAACTTTTTTCAATTAACAAATCTATTGTATTCTGTTGTCAAATATAATTTTTTTTTGACATGGCTATAAATAACAGTATTTATGTTTTTCATTTGCCAGGTTGTATAACTCCTTTGTCCCAGTGTTTGGGTGTAAGCCTGCAGTTACTTGAAAAACAAAAGTTGTGTTCATTCTACCCGGAAGTTAAAGGAACTAAGACTTTTACTTATTTGTACTTAGAACTGCAACAATTCTTCAGAGTTCAAATTTGTGTGGGTAACTTGATCTGCTTTTTCCTGTTGTTGTTATGTAACTCTTCAGTACTTAATAGTGATTAAGATCTATGAATTATGTATTCTGCTTAAATGTACTTTTTAGTTTCACTACAAGTTCTGTACCTGTAAAGCTGACTCAGTGTTACAGTAAAAATAAGACTTATGTCTTAAGTCCAGAGATTTAGGAACATTGCATTATTTCACATATTAACACAGACCCATCTGTAAACTACATAATTTGCCTTATAAAAAGAGTATTGGGCTTATGTATTTTTTTTGCATTTTGTTTTCATCAATTAATTCTAGCCTGGCCATGATACCTGAAGTGTGCTTAGAACTGTTCTGAGATTGCAAGGTCAGGAAATGTACAAATACGGAGGTGACCAGATGATAAAATAATAGGTCATAGCAGATATCAAATGTTTTAACTTTAAAAGGAAGGATGAGATATTTATGTTTATGCATTTCATCGTTTTTTGCCGTTTGTGAAAATCATTTGCCAGAATGTGACGTGATACAAAGAAAGCTCATGTTTATACTCCTAAAAATACGAAGTCGTCTCTATTTATTTAATATTGTGTTAGTAATCAATATTTTCTGTAGTGTGGACAAAGTTCAACAGTTGACATGTAGTACAGTGATACAAGATTAATTTTTTTAAAATTGAATCTTTTTGTTTATTAGGTACAATAAATAATTGTGTTTCAACTTGATTCGAAATAGGGTGTGGAAGAAATAATTTGTACAAAAATTGTACCTGCAAGTTAATGCAGGCTTTGTAAAAACAATCCTTTGAACTCTCTTGTGTTTTGTGTGTAAAAATGTCTAAAAACAAAAATGAAATGTAGGTAGAACTTGATTAGTGTGTGTGTGTGGGTAGAGTGGTACTTCGTCTGAGTAATGACAAAATGTGTCCTACCAAAAAGCAACATAGAGCTTATGAAATACCATAATGTGAAATTAAATGAAAAGTCTGTGATTGTTTTGTAGAATTCCCCCTGGGGAGGGGGGTGAAGTAAGAAAAGTGATACTAGAATTCTCAGGCCAGAAGTATATGTGTTTGTGTGTGTGAGGTCGATAGAAGCGGGTCGTTTTAATTCAGTGTAACATACTATAAGTCCCTCATTCACTGAGGTCCTCATGGCAAGTGGGAAGAGGCTTCAGACCTGTGACAGATTTTTATGGAAACAGCTTGACGTCAAATGCTCCGAATAGCGCGGGAGGGTCTAAGTCAGTAAGAATAGCACATTAGGTTTTTGAAATAAAACTTTTTAATAGCAGGAAAATGCTTGTTGGCTTTCAATACCAGAAATAGTGCTTGACGTCGGGGCTTCGCCCCGCGCTAGTGCTCCCCAGACCCCATTGCTAGTAATGGCAGGGAATCTACAATTTTATGGAAACAGCTTGAAGGCAAATGCGCCAAAACGGCGCTGGAGGGTCTAAGTCAGTAAGAATAGCACATTAGGTTTTTGAAATAAAACTTTTTAATAGCAGGAAAATGCAATGTAGATACCTCAGAATATGCATTTTGTTGGCTTTTAATATCAGAAATAGTGCTTGGCGGCGGGGCTTCGCCCCGCGCTGGGGGAGCTCCTAGCGCTCCCCCAGACTCCTTGCTAGTATTGGCGGGGAATCTAGGGTCAGAATGCAATAAAGATTATGTACACACACACACACGCACACATAAATAGATATAACAAAAAAATTTCGCGGCTACGCCCATGTGTGTATGAGTATCATGGGCGTAGCCAGGTTTTTTTTTCGGGGGGGAACCCCCCCCCCCCGCGAATTTTTTTTTGTATATGTATATATGTGTGTGTGTGTACATAATCTTTATTGCATTCTGACCATTCATTCTTCTTTCGGAAGACGTTTATTGTGCCCTAGAATAGGTTCTTCCATGAGTTAGTGGAAAAATTGTAGATTCCAGCCAATACTAGCAAGGGTGTCTGGGGAGCGCTAGGAGCTCCCCCAGCGCGGGGCGAAGCCCCGCCGCCAAGCACTATTTCTGATATTAAAAGCCAACAAAATGCATATTCTGAGGTATCTACATTGCATTTTCCTGCTATTAAAAAGTTTTATTTCAAAAACCTAATGTGCTATTCTTACTGACTTAGACCCTCCCGCGCCGTTTTGGCGCATTTGCCTTCAAGCTGTTTCCATAAAATTGTAGATTCCCTGCCATTACTAGCAATGGGGTCTGGGGAGCACTAGCGCGGGGCGAAGCCCCGACGTCAAGCACTATTTCTGGTATTGAAAGCCAACAAGCATTTTCCTGCTATTAAAAAGTTTTATTTCAAAAACCTAATGTGCTATTCTTACTGACTTAGACCCTCCCGCGCTATTCGGAGCATTTGACGTCAAGCTGTTTCCATAAAAATCTGTCACAGGTCTGAAGCCTCTTCCCACTTGCCATGAGGACCTCAATGAATGAGTGGCGTCAAGTTGTACTAGGATATTGTTATAAACCTGGTGGTGGCACAAATGGGGGTAGTGGTGTGTGTGTAGTCAGCCGACGCAAATCACCCCAGGCCAGCGCTAGACAAGCGGTCAACCGTGACGAGTTACGATGGTCAGCCAAGACGAGTGTCAACACGGCGGTACGGGAAGGATCGACGGCGGTTCGGGCAGGATCGATGTCGTGAACAGAGCTCAGGAGCGTCACGAAAGTTGTAGTCATCTGACCACCTAGAAACGTCGAGCGCCGTTCTGTCCGGTTCGAGAAGGCCAGTAGGGACCCTATATAAGAGCGGAGGTGTCGCAGTCAAGACGGTCGAGAAAAGGGGCTCAATACAGCGAGGTTCACGGCAGTGGTTCAGAGCCCGGTTCACTACAGTCCGGTCGACTACAGCACAGTTCAGCGGTGTGGTTCTGTACGGAGCATTACGACGGTTCAGTGCGGAGTACTGTCAAGTACAGTTGAGTCGACTGGCGTCTTGATCTTGGTATGTGATCGAGTCCGACACAACGAGCCTAGTGTGTGAAGTCAGTCCTGAACTGTTGAACCCAGTGCAAGCCCGGAACGAGACGGAGAGGTCAGTGCAAGAGTTGATACGGCGGTACGGTGTTATCGGAGAGATATTTGTACAGTGTACGTGTTGCCAATTGTGCAGTATTGGCTGTTATTTATTCAACTATTAAAGTGTAACGTTACTCTGGAGCCCTGAGTTGTCAAGTTCTTTACGTTGGTGGTGTATGGTGCAGTTTGCAGAGAGCCTGGATAGTGAGATTCGTAACACTGGTGTCAGAAGTGGGATCGGATCGAATCGGATTGGGACGGATCTACTATGGCTCGTCTGAAACTGCTGTACGTACTCGAAGTGAAAGAACTGAAGCGAGAGCTACGTGATCGAGGGCTGAAGACGAGTGGAAGTAAGGAAACCTTAGAAGCACGCCTCCGGGAAGACATGGTGGAAGAAAAGGAAGATCCAGACACTTATCTTTTTCAAGTAGAACCAGATATGGAGGAGCTCTTGAGCTCAATGCTAGGAAACATCAATTCCAAGATAGATGCCATGAACACCAAGATAGCCGCCATGAACCAACGCATACCTGCTGTGGAGGAGAGAATCATCAATACAGACGTTCGTTCAGATGCTAAAACCAGTGAGAGGAGTCTTGGTGGTGATCATGAGAACCCATTGAAACCTGACGAAGCCGTTGAAAGACATATGCAAGTCGAGAGATACCATCAAGGTTTGAACCCAACAGACGTTGGTCCAGCTGCCAAGACTGGAGAGGGAAGTCCTGATGGTGGTCAAGAGAATCCAAGGAAGCCTGACGTTGAAGTTGATGGACATTTGCACAATGAAAGTCATCGACCAGGTCTAAAACCAACAGGCGATTGGCCCGATACTGAGACCAGAGAAGGAGGTCCTGATGGTGGTGAAGAGAGCCGAATGGAGCCTGAAGCCCAAGACGAGGGACCTTTGCACGAGGAGTGTTACCAACCTGCCCCACAAGCATGCCCTCCAGACAGGGCTGAAGATGATGACCTGTCCCACAATTCCATGTCCTGTGGATTTGAAGCCCATCCCAGTCCTTCTTCGCAAAGCCCTATGAAGCCACCTCTTTTGCCAACAATCTTGGTAATCCCTGCCCTTACATCCTATACCTCTCCATGTGTCAAGTGGCTGTCCTCAGTACCGACAGACAAGAGAGCGATGCAACCACAACATCACTGCAACAAGAGGACGATCAACTGGAGGAAAAGAAGAAGGCGGCGTTTGCGCAGTCCTACGTGCATGGTGATGCTACCAAGAAATAACTGCAGCCACATGAAGACCAACTGGCGGAGAAGAAGAAGAAGGCTACTTTTGTTGAGTGCAACATGGATGACGATGCGACAACGACATCGATGCAACCAGATGAAGGCTAACTGGAGGAGAAGAAGAAAAAGTTTTCTGAATTCGACGTGGATGGTGATGAAAGCACGACGTCCAGGCAACCAGATCAAGGCCAATTGGAAGAGAAAAAGGAAGCTGACTGCAACATGGATGGCTCCGTCAAGCTCAACAGGCAAGCCAACTGCCACCGATCGACCCCCACCTACAGCAATGAAACTTCACAGCCAATGCCATGATGTTGATTCTGTCCGGGACGGACAGATCTAAGGAGGGGGCAGTGTTATAAACCTGGTGGTGGCACAAATGGGGGTAGTGGTGTGTGTGTAGTCAGCCGACGCAAATCACCCCAGGCCAGCGCTAGACAAGCGGTCAACCGTGACGAGTTACGATGGCCAGCCAAGACGAGTGTCAACACGGCGGTACGGGAAGGATCGACGGCGGTTCGGGAAGGATCGATGTCGTGAACAGAGCTCAGGAGCGTCACGAAAGTTGTAGTCATCTGACCACCTAGAAACGTCGAGCGCCGTTCTGTCCGGTTCGAGAAGGCCAGTAGGGACCCTATATAAGAGCGGAGGTGTCGCAGTCAAGACGGTCGAGAAAAGGGGCTCAATACAGCGAGGTTCACGGCAGTGGTTCAGAGCCCGGTTCACTACAGTCCGGTCGACTACAGCACAGTTCAGCGGTGTGGTTCTGTACGGAGCATTACGACGGTTCAGTGCGGAGTACTGTCAAGTACAGTTGAGACGACTGGCGTCTTGATCTTGGTCTGTGATCGAGTCCGACACAACGAGCCTAGTGTGTGAAGTCAGTCCTGAACTGTTGAACCCAGTGCAAGCCCGGAACGAGACGGAGAGGTCAGTGCAAGAGTTGATACGGCGGTACGGTGTTATCGGAGAGATATTTGTACAGTGTACGTGTTGCCAATTGTGCAGTATTGGCTGTTATTTATTCAACTATTAAAGTGTAACGTTACTCTGGAGCCCTGAGTTGTCAAGTTCTTTACGTTGGTGGTGTATGGTGCAGTTTGCAGAGAGCCTGGATAGTGAGATTCGTAACAATATCATTGCAACTCTTCTTATGCGTAATTCATTTTGTCGGAGAACATGTCCTGCAAACCTCATGCGTCGCTCTCTCACAATCTTACTAAAGGGTCGACTCCCAGTTCGGCATAGGATTTCCTTGATTTAAACCCGATCTCTATAACTGACTCCTAAAATCTGTCTTAGCCATCTTTGTTGAGCTACATTTAGTGTTTTTCAATTTCGGCAGATGACTATTCACTGCAGTTTTTTAAGGGAGCCCTGCCACTGGTAAAAATGTGTAACCTCTCTTGAATACGCTCTTGGAATTAAGTGACTATAGTTTGCTTTAGATTTTATATCGAAAAGAGAAGTTTTATCGTCAAAATCATCTGTTTGGGGTTTTCCACCTCAAAATGCTCTGTAAGGGGGATCTTTAACTCAAAACCATCTGGAGGGGTTTGAAACATTTAAAAAACGCCATCTGTAGAAAAGGGGTTTAAACTCAAAACCCCCGATTGGATTGGCTACGCTCAAATAATTTTAGTGTGTCATTTGCTTTTTTTTTTAATATTGAAGATGTATTTTTTAGCATCAAATCCATCTGAATGGGGGTTTAAACTCAAAACCCCTTTTGGCAACGCTCATAGCATTTTGAGTGCGTACTTTGCTTTTTTTATTCAACTGATGATGTATTTTTTAGCCTCCAACCCCCCTGGCGGGGGGTTTAAACTCAAAACCCCTTTGGCTACGCTTATAGATTTTAGAGTGAGTAATTTGCTTTTATTTATATTGAAGAGGTACTTTTTAGCTTCAAACTCCACTGGAGGTGAGTTTAAACTCAAAACCCCTTTGACTACACTCATAACATTTTGAGTGTATAATTTGCTTTTGTTTTTATTATTAAAGAGGTATTTTTTACCTTCAAACCCCGCTGAAGTGGGGTTTAAATTCAAATCTAAGTCAAAACCCATTTAGCTACGCTCATAACATTTTGAGTGCGTAATTAGCTTTTTTTTTATATTGAAGAGGGGGTTTATCGTAAATTTTGGAGGGGGGTTTAAAATCAAAATCTCCCTTAACTGTGCTCTTGGAATTAGGGGATTTTCGTTTGCATTTTTTTTGTTTTATAGAAGAGGGGGAGTTAACTGCAAAAACCCCAAGTAGGGGGTTTAAAACTCAAAACCCCTGGTAGGGGGTTTTAAACTCAAAACCCCTGGTAGTGGTTTTTAAACTCGAACTCCCCTGGTAGGGGATTTTAAACTCAAAACCCCCTGGTAGGGGGTTTTAAACTCAAAACCCCATTGGTTGTGCTGGGGCAAGTGATGGTTTAGTATTAAAATATCACCTAAAACAAACAAAATCAAAGCAAAAAATCATTCACTAAATTCCAATCCCCCCCCCAAGGGGGGGATTTCATTTCGGGGGGGGGGGGGGGGCGGGGGGGGGGTTGAACCCCAACCCCCCCCCCCCTGGCTACGCCCATGATGAGTATCTAGTGTGTATGTATCTAGATCTAGTAATTGAACATCAAAAATAAAAGCACTCTCGTCTCATAATTATTTAGCAATTTTTAGATACATAATCTAGAAAGATCTTGGCAATCAATCTATTTAAATGTACATAAGATGATTAAAATCAACAGACATGAACTATTTCGATCTAGAATTTTTGAAACATTATCTCAATGGAAACTAACAGGAAATTGCTTTGTTTCATATAGCGTGAATATTCAGTTGTGTGATTAATAGCCCATTCTAAAGAAAATCAGAGAAATGATTTTCCATTATTTCTAAACTTTGAAAACTAAAGATCATTACTTGTCTAAGACAGAAAAAAAATTGATTGCTGCGACTTCCCTTAGAGCTTGAAAAAGAGTTTACGTAGGCCTACATCAAGTCGCAGAATAGAACTTGTGTACGTGGTCTATATATGTTCCATTCTCTTCCTTATAAAGTCTCGGGGTGAGTCTAACAATCTACACACAGTACATAATAATTGAGTCATTTTTAGCGGCCCCCGAAAGGGGAAAAGACGCTATTAGTTTTGTGCGAAATGTCTGTCCGTCTGTCCGTCCGTCCCGTTTAGATCTCGTAAACTAGAAAAGATATTGAAAATCCGACAACACAATATTTTAGACCATTCAAAGTTCTGATGCAGCGGCTACTTTTTTTCTGAAAGCGAAAAATCTAATTTTTAAAATCAGTTATGCAAGCAGTTTTTTAAAGAGAAAAAGCTAATTAGTATGCATTATAAGTTAGACTTAAATTAAAACGAATAGTAATCTTGTAAACATCATTTTCGTGGACTTTTTTTTTATTGCGAAATTAAAAAAATTTTTTTTTTGAGCATTCGATAAGAGATTGAGCCTTTTCAAAACAATTACATCAATTACAAGACTTCAGTTAGGCCAGGAGAGGCGCGGTAGCTGAGAGGTAAAGCGCTTGGCTTCCGAACCGGGGGTCCCGGGTTCGAATCCTGGTGAAGACTGGGATTTTCAACTTCGTAATCCTTAGGCGCCTCTGAGTCCACCCAGCTCCAATGGGTACCTGATATTAGTTGGGGAAAAGTAAAGGCGGTTGGTCGTTGTGCTGGCTACATGACACCCTCGTTAACCGTTGGCCACAAAAACAGATGAACTTTACATCATCTGCCCTATAGACCACAAGGTCTGAAAGGGGAACTAGTTAGGCCAGGTTCACATCTAACTTTGCATTCACTTGCACCTATCCTTTGATTTGCTGTACCGTTGGGGCACTACACAAGATCTGTCAACCTTCTTTCTCCATTCTTATCTCACGTTTGTCTTTGATATAATTTCATTTTGATGTTCTTTCTGAAAATATTGAAGCCTGCCTGGGTGAACCACTTCGGGGGCCGATTTTGAGTTTGTGTTTCCACACAAACTGTCTTTGTAATCTTGTTTTTCTATTGTTTTATGTTTTGTTAGGTACAATAAATAATTGTTTAAAGTATCAACTTGATCCGAGAATGCATGAGGGATAAATTGCGTTAACAATTATTTAAGAGGACTAAACCCAACTTATTTTACCATATCTGTGATACTGAAGGATCAGTTTCCCTTGTTGGTATCAAACACAATAATTAAATACCAGTAATTAATTGTATCATTGGTTACTTTTTAGTGGCCTCCGAAAGGGGAAAAGAGCAATTAGTTTTGTGTGAAACGTCTGTCCATCCGCTTAGATCTCGTAAACTAGAAAAGAGTGAAAATCTGATATCATAATATTTTAATTCATTCAAAGTTCTGATGCAACAGCTACTTTTTTCTTTTCGAAAAGCGAAAAATCTAATTTTTTAGATCACTTATGCAAGCAATTTTTTTCATAAAAATACACATCTTTTACAACTATTCACTATTAATAGTATCAAACACTGGAGGCTCTTTAGTAGGGAAGATGACTATATGCTATATTTTTAACACATTTATGCAAACGGTTTTTGATTTTTTGTCAAAAAATATTTTTTTTTTTTACAATCGTTTTGCTAAGTTCAGTAAGTTCTGTCATACTAACTACTACCTTTACACAAAAATCTTTTTTACTTATTTAAAGAGAAAAAATATATTTAGTATGCATATAAGTTGGACATAATTTAAAACAACAATTAATAAGTAGTTTTTCCTATTATAACGTGAACTGCAGAGACACAAAAGGACTATAGCACACATAACTTAATGAATTTTTCTTTTTTTTTTTTTAAACTTATCGAAATTTTTTTTTTTTTTTAGGAATTAGATTAATTAGATATTCATTATAAGGCATCAGTTAGGCCAAGTTCACATTTAACTCATTGAGTGCGGAGCGTCTATCCCATAGACCAGGGCTGGCGAACCTATGTCACGCGTGCCCAAGGTGGCACGCGAAACGATTTTGTGTGGCACGCGACAACGATGATATTAAGAAATGTGTTTTTTTGGGAAAAATCACGGATATCTCAAATTACCATAATTAATAACTTTCAATTATCTCCGAGAACTGTAAATATGGAAGAAGCGCTAGTGGATCATATTCCATATAATTTTTTTCATATGACTGTGGTTCATTTGGGGAGCATAAGGCATAATAATTTTTTTTTCAAGACAGTTCTTGTATTTGAACGAGATCTCCTTAGCTTCCGCCATTTTGTTGATACTGAGAACGTGTCGGTCTTACATCGATTGCTAGCGTTGTCATCAATAAATTTTTATCAGAATAATTACCATAACATGTCGTTCTCAAAAATAAAAAAAAAAAGAAAACTAAATGAAGAAGAAGGAAGTGGCAGACCTTTTCAAGAGTGGTGGACTGAAAGATATGGAATGATTCACAGAGAAAACAAGGCCTTATGTGCCATTTGTTTGGAAAGTCTTGTTTGTCGGACATCATCAGTAAAACGTCATTATGTGTCCAATCACAGCTGGCTTTTAGGCAAAAGCGAGGATGAGCAAAGAGAACATATATCGCGTGAGTTAAAAAAAGCGATTTCACAATCCAGTTCTTTTGTAAACTTTGTTAAAATTTCTTCTAGCTTAGTGGCTGCAAGTTTTGAAGTTTAAAAAATTATAGCTAAGCATGGAAAACCTTGAAGTGACGGTGATTATATCAAGGAAGCAATGTTAAAATGTGTGTCTTATTTGTTTGAAGACTTTCAAAACAAGGATAAAGTCATTCAGAGAATAAAGGATTTGCCAATAAGCCGAAACACGGTTAAAGCGAGAGTTATGAAATTGCACGTTAATATTCAAGAACAAGTAAAGAAGGATATTAATGCATGTCAAGCCTATTTTATTTGCCTTGATGAAAGTACTGATGTGCCATCATTGCCAAATATAGCAAAGGAAATTGAAATACACGAAGAACTAATAAAATTAGCAACTTTACCAACGACAACAACAGGTGCATATATATGTCAAACTGTTGTGACTGAGCGCAGAAATGCAGGTGTAGATCTAAAAAAAAATAGTTTCTGTTACAACTAATGGTGCTCCAAGTATGACTGGAAAAGAGGCAGGTTTCGTTACTTTGTTTACTTGACATGTTGGACACCCACTAATAACTTTTCACTGCATTGTGCACCAACAAGCCCTATGTTCAAAAAACGGCTTAAAGGAACTTGAAGACATTATGAAATGTGTAACAAAAACCGTAAACTTCATTACTGCCAGTGCTTTCAATAAGAGAAAATTTGAACAGCTGCTAAATGAAGTTCAGTCCAGTTACTCTGGCTTATTAATGTACAACAACGTACGTTGGCTAAGCCGAGCTCACGTTCTGGAACGGTTTGTGGAATGCCTTGATGAAATTCGAATCTTTATGGATGATAACAAACAAAATTGCTCAGAATTGACAAATGTTGACTGGCTTATCAGTTTTTTACCGATTTTTTCATCCCATTTAAATGAACTTAATACGAAGTTGCAAGGTTTCGGAAAATCTGTCGATCAGGCATTTGATATCTTGACAGCATTTGAGAAAAAGTTGAAGATTTACAAACGTGACATAGAGAAGGAAGAATTAAAATATTTTAACAAACTGAAGAAATTTTATGATGATTTAAAAGTTCATGATACTACCGGCAAAGATTATCAGAAAAGATTGTTTTGTTTTGAACTATTTCGAAAATTCGAGTACACCTCCAAATTTATAAAATATCCAGATACAGTAGATTTTGAAACTCTGGATTTGATCATGTTTTCTTGGATGGGATTACACGACTTTGAAATGCAACTTGTTGAGTTTCAGTCCAGCGCAATTTGGAGACAGAAATTTATTGACTTACGAATACGACTTGAATTAATTGAACGTGAACGGTTAAATGGATCATTAGAACCTCAGATATTAGCAGAAAATGAGATTCTTCAAGTTTGGAATGACCTGCCTAAAACTTTCAATTCTCTGATAAAAGTAGCAACATCCATTCTGTCAATTTTCTCGTCTACTTACTCATGCGAATCTTTATTTTCTACAATGAATTATATTAAATCAGATGCCAGAAGTTGCTTGACCGATGAACTAAGTGCGGCGTGTGTAACTTTGAAGAATACACGGTATACACCAGATATTAAACTGTTATCGTCTACCACACAACAGCAGAAGTCGCACTGATTGACCTGCCCTAAGACTTCAAATCTGTAGGTCAGGATAATAAAATTGAATAAACAAGTACTATTGTTACTAAGCTGTTTTTATACATGCAGTTTACTTACTGGCTGTAGCACTTCTGTTACATAGAGGCGTCACTAGTAGACCTACTGGGCACGCAACAATCTTCTTTGTTTTTAAATTGAAATTAATTGGCACACGGACTGAAAAAGGTTCGCCAGCCCTGCCGTAGACGGTCCCTCTGCCCTAAACGCACGGAACGTCTATCCCATAGACGTTCTTACCCTACCTTTGTTTCGTTGCATTTTTAAATTAAATTTTTTAACTAACAACAGTGGAACTATTTTTACTTTATAAAAGAGTTCTTCATCCTTTGTTTACATAGAAATTAGAAGCTTTTGGCTTTATTTAGATATTTATTTATTACTTTTTTTACAATGTAAAAAAAACGTCGCCATGATTACGCTAGTCCAAGACACACCCACAATGTTGACTACTGAAGAAACTTTATAATTATTCTAAAATTTATCACAAATAAATAGTAATAATGAAGAATTTGATCTAGATATATTATAATATTTATAATTTATATATAGATTAGATTTAGATCCAGGCGATTCCAGGTAGGTCTAAATTTAGCGTATTTATATCTAGATCTATATTATTAGTATTTAGATCTAGAATTTCTAGATCTAATTCTATTATTGTCAGTGAGTAGGCTAGGTGTAGTCTGTAGTCACTGTAGATCGAGATTGACTAGATCTAAGCTTTTATCTCTAGACTTGGACTCTTATACTTATAGATCTAGATATATCTCTAGATCTAAGCTTATGGTAAATAAAAAGAAAGGAAATGGTAGATCTACATCAAATAATCATCCACTGTGGGCATGTTTTCCCCATTTTTTTAATATTTTTTTTAGTATTGTTTATCTGTAAAAATCTACAACATCATGGCTATGCTTGTCCAAGACACACCCACAATGTTTACTACTGAAGAAGCTTTATTATTGTTTTATTTATACTTCTATGAATAATAATAGTAATAATGAAGATCTTGATCAAGATTTAGCATAGGATGAAGCAGACTTTGACATTATTAGCATTTACATTTAGATATAGCATTGCCTTATTATATGCTTAGGCCTTAGCCTTAGACTAGGGCTAGGTCTTGAATGTAGATCAAGGTTGACTAGATCTATGCTTTTATCTTTACACCTTTGTAGATTCCTATAGATCTAAGCCTAAGATAAATGAAAACAACAGAAATGGCAGATCTAAATCCAATATTCATCCACCATGCTGGGCCTTTTCTTGGTATATTTTCTAGCATTTTTTTTAGAATCATTTTTTGGTAAAAATCATCACCATCACTATACTGGTTCAAGTTGCACTCCAAAAGGTTTACCACTAAATAAAAGTAAAATATAAAACTATTCTAAATCCATAATTTATCTCAAAGGAACAGTAATAATGATCTATTAGATGTCTAAATCTTAGGTAAAATGAATTAGGATTTTTATTGTCCTTCATCTAGTTAGAGATTTAGGCTTTGATCTCTCGCTAGCCTATGTCTTGCACTGGTCTAGTATTAGAATGAAAGATGTTCTAGGCAAATAAAAAGAAGACAAATCTAGATCTATATCCCATTGATTCAAATGTACGTAATAGGGAAAGGTGGGGCTAGTTGTCACATTTTTCAGATTTTGATGTTTTAAACATATTTAGAATTCTTTGATTCTCACCAAACTTAACATGCTGTAACTTAAACATTCAGACAACAATTAGAGTAAATGAAATAAACTTTAACTCTTTATTTATCAAAGTTATACAACAAAAAAGTGGCTGGGTTGAAGTTGTGACAATTTGCCCCACACCGGGTTAAGTTGACACAGGCATGGGGTAAAATGTCACACATTTAAAAAATCACCATATCTTGCTATGTCTAAAAGAAATAGCATATTAAGTCAAGACTTTGTTCTTGTAGTAGTTTCCTTGACTGGCTGTCGTGAAAGAATGATATATATGTGGAGGTTCTGAAATGTTTTGGACCTAACAAGGAAAGCTGTAGGTTTTTCTTCAAAATAATGTTTATTTTTTTCTATATAATATGTGTAAAATATCTGTTCATTTCTTTCAGCAATGCACCCACTTCCAACCTATCTAAATAGTAGGACGAGGTAACTTCTTTCCTAAAATAAATGTTGCGCTCGGAGGACATCTTTTCTGAATGTTGATGCTGGCATAACCTTTGTAAACAGCAGTATTTAAAGACAAAGTCGCTTAATACTATTTAAGTATCTATTTAGGTATCATCCATAAAAAGGAATCAATAAAACAAATAATTATTAATAAACAAATATTAATATTAAAATTTGTTTTCAAAATGCTTAATCTTCATTGGGGCAAATTGTCACAACTGTGACATATTACCCCAACCTGTGTGACAACTTGCCCCACAACAATTTTCAGATAACATTTTATTGGGTCAAGATTTAAGAAAAAAACTAATTTCAATGTGTAACTAATACACAGAGACATGAAACAGTGTAATGTTAGACAATCATCTCAAAATTATAAGTGTTTTTCAACAAAATTACACAAAAATAAAATTCCACTTTCCGAACAGTCAAAAACAATGAATCATGATAATTTTAAAATGCGAAAAGGTATCGACTTCATTTTATAACTATTTGTAAATGTTTCCCTAAACATCTCAGCTGTAGTTTCACATTTCTGATAGCGCATCACATTGTACTGATACAGTGTTTGTGACAACTTACCCTTGTGACATTTCACCCTACCTTCCCCTATTTGAGTGCATTTGGGTTGATAGAGTTAGTACTGGTATCTATTGTTATTGGTAGTAATGAAAAGTGCAATAATTTTCACTTTTTTTCTATGAAAAGTGCAATAATTTTCACTTTTTTTCTGACTAAAAAAACAGGTAAAAATAATATAATCAATGATTCATCATCTTTTATTGACTGTTTTATCACATTTCTTTTTGAAAATGCTGTAAATAGTCTAAATATGCTGTTTCAACAGTAATACAAAGAACAAAATCTAAATTTAGGTCTAAAAAAATCTAAAGTTGGCATCCATTTTTTTTTCTGAGTGTCATTATTTAGATTATAATTTGTATCTTGTATTTAACTAGAAAGATGTTTACATTTTCACATTCTCCATTCATTTACCTTTACTTTGATACCAAATATGCTATTATAGCATCTTTGGTACTTAAGCAATAAATTTTTGTTTTAGCCATGTTTGGAACATTTTCTTTTTTTTTTTTTAAAAAAAGTAGCATTTAAAAAAAAAAAAACCCACCGCAGTCAATGAGTTAACTTCATTCACTTTCACCTATCCTTTGCTTAGCTGGGCTGCTGGGGCACCACACAAGATCTTTCAACCTTCTTTCTCTATTCTTCTGAGTCATTTTTCTTTGAATTTAATTCTGATGTTCTTTCTGAAAATATTGATACCTGCCTTTTTTACCTGCTTGGTGTGGACCACTTCGGGGGCCAGTTTTGAGTTTGTGTTTCCACACAAACTGTCTTTGTAACCTTGTTTTTATTGATTCATGTTTTTTCTATGCCAATGACTAATTGTGCAAAGTTTCAACTTGATCCGAGAATAGTGTGGGAGAAATAACGTACACACATTTTACCAAACATACAGATAGTGATTTCATTTAAGCTTTGTAATAAACTAGTAAGCTGAACAGATGTTCTAAATTTCAAATGGGTTCTATAATAAATACGAGTATCAGTGGCGTCACTAGGGAGTGTGGGGGATGCAGTCCACATGGAGTGAAACCCACTGAGGAAAGACACCTTAGTGGAAAAATTTGATTTGATGTTCAGTCTCTTATTTCAATGATTTTGATATACAGCATTGCCTTCCAGTCCAAAGATTAAGGATGGTCACTTTAAGTCGTAACCTATGAAATTTTACAATAGACTTGAATCAAATTACAATTGTGAAACAATCAGTGAATGCAGGTAATAAGCTTACTGTTATTGTTAAAAAAACAACAACTAACGATAATTTTATTGGGAAAATATTGAAAGGGGTGAGACACCAACCCTAGTAACGCCAATGTGAAGCATTAGTTTACAAGAAAAGTTACCAAGAATTTCTGTGAAGTGCAATTAGTATGGAAACTTTCAGCACCTTTAACAAACAAGGAGCTTACAATTACAATAGTGCTGTTGTGAGATATCCCTCCATAGCAAGACTAATGGATAAATAGTCTACTTCAGTTATAGGCTTTAATGTTGTCGTGTCTAAGATTCTTATCAATGTATTTTTTTCTTTTAAATCACTTTAAAAAAAGAAGAAAAAAAAAATGAAAATTTGACTAAGAAATCAAGCAACAAGGACACAGTTATGATCCAGTAATGGTTTATTTACACAAACATTGGAACAATAAATTGTCACTTGTATACAGTCACTACTTTGAAATATTTGTTGTTCAAGTTTTAATATAAAAAAACATTGTTCAATTTTTCAGATAAGTATAATTTAGTCCCATTTGAACTGAGAAGTTGAACATTCACTGAAATGATTTTAATGTGATCGAATTAACATGTTCATGTCTCTGAATGCTGATTGGAATTAAATGTTTGAATGGTTTGTAATGTTAATACAAGCTAAGAACACACTGAATGGTTTGTAATGTTAAGCTAAGAACACAAAAAGACAAGACCAGGCTCTTTAAAACTTGTGGCTTTCATACACACTATACCAAATGATCAGAAAATGTCCAAACAAGTCAATCCAACAATTTAGTAGAGTCATAATACACAGAGTGTCTAGAATTTGTTGAACTAGGTGTCTAAGGGAAAAACAAAATGAGAATGTATCCAAACCAATAATGAATAGAATAAAGTAGATTGAGGAAAAAGAATTGTAAATAAAGCCAGTGACTAAAACTATCTGCTCCATTGAAATTAAAAAAAAAAAAATATATGAAAACTGGGGAATACAGAATGTAAGAAAATGTTCAGAACTTTTGTGTCCAGGAATTGTTGGACTGGATCTCACATTATGTTAGGGGGAGACAATGAGAGACTTCCAACTCTAAAAATGTAAGTCACTGAATACTGCTCTACCTGCTCCACAGACATTGAAGAAAACTTATTTCATAAGAACGCTTTGAGGGGAAAAATTAATAGAACAAAATCACCATGGAAACTGGCAAATATTGCAGTTACACAGAAGTAGAGAACATTTACAGAAAATATGTCCATGAATTGTTGGACTGGATGTCACATGTCAGGGGAAAATAGAATGTAAGACTGTGTCCAAACAAAACAAAAATTGAATAAATTAATCCATTTAGTCAGCTGCCAACAAAGAAAAATGTGGAAGGAGTTCCACCAATAATATGTACAAATCATTTTAGCCATATACCTACATGGAGACAGAATTTGTATCAAGATAATAGAATGCAATGATAATCTGCTGCTAATTGAAAGCTATTTGAAATACTTTCTAAAACAAAAAAAAATGCCTACAAATACAACAGATTTAGAAATGTAGAAACTAACGTGGTTCAAGGTGAGGTGACAAAGGAAAAGATCAACTAGTAGAAAGGAGGAAAGTAAAAAGAGGAACTTTTGAGCTCCAAAAAGTGCCAGAAAAGAGGAGCAGTTTAACGTCTTTGTCTCAGGACAAGTCTTTTACTAACAATGTCAACACCAACACTTTTTAGTATATACTTAATAAAAAAAAAAAGTTAAAGCTTCAACTAAATCTGCAAGCTTGTGAACTGGTTCAACACTTAAATAGAGTAGTAGTAGTTGACTACATCTGATTGTAAGAGAAACTTCATAAAGGGTGTAGAAGTTTTTAGATGTACCATGTCCTAAATTAATTTTTTAAAATAAAATTTAGATATTGACTTAATGTTATCTAAAGAAATAAATGAAAGTTATTACTATGAAAACCCATATTGCTCATCCGCACAATAATCTTGCTTTAGGCCACTCTTCCCCATGAAACTGTCTGCTAGATACTTACAGATGCATTGCTAGATGTATGGAAATACTGCTTGGTGTAGACTTTCGTGTAGACCAAACAGTACATCCAAATACCAAGCAATACATCTACAAGTATCTAGTAGACATTTAAATGAGGAAGAATGGACAAAGAGGATAATGAGAAAAGTAAAAAAATGTATCAATCAAAACAAAATTTAAAACAAAAAATGGAAGTATCTTGTCTGCTCTGATTTATAAAATATTTTCCAAAGGGGAGGTGGGGTAAGAAGGAACCAAAAATAGAGTCAATAACGTGTTGGAAGAGTTTTGGAGGAAAATATTTTACAGTGTCAAACCCTCTCAAAGTTTTCGAGTATTCAAACCGCGCCAGGGACTTTCATAAGGAAAATATATCTAGATGGCATACAGCACAACTGTGAACCCAAAAAACAAACTAAGCTACTTCCTAACCTGCTAAGACACCAAATAATGAAACGAAATAATTTTGATCGAAGGCTGATGCCAAATAAATATAAGTTCCAGCAGCTAACAAAAAAAAATAAAACCACCCAGAAAGGATTTCAGACGTAAAAACAAGACAAAAAAAAAGACAAAAAGAAAGACAAAAACAAACTTATAAAACAAAACAGACAAAAATGAAACAACAAAAACAAAACATGCCCTTATTTGGACGTTAGCTGGAGAGAGGTTGCTCACACAGAGAGCACACACACATACATACACAAAGACATAGTGTGTGCTCTATGCTGTAGAATAGTTTCTCAAGGGAGAGGGGGAGAGGCAAACCAAAAGTCAACAGTTCATTTAGAAAGAAAATATTCCACTGTGTCAAACTCTCTCAAAGTTTGCGAGCATTCAATCTACGCCAGGGACTTTCATAGGGAAAATATATCTAGATAGCATAAAACCTCACCCTAACACACAAACACTAAACTAGCAACATAAAACCTAATCCTAAATCCTATCCTGAAAATACTACCAAAAAAAAAAAACGAGTAAAAGAATTCCAAGTTAAGGTAAATGCTAAATAAATATAAGTTCCAGCAGCTAACAAAAAAAATAAAAAATCCAAATAAGGGTTTTAATCAAACACAAAAACATGAGCCAACAAAACAGAAACGTATACAAAATCCTCAATGGATGTGGGGTTAGCTGGAGAGGGCTTGCGCACACACAAAGCAGACAAAATAGTGGACTAGATATTGTTCATGGCAACAAAAATGGCCATGTTAAAAATTATTCAAGTTAAAAACAAGTTAAAATAATTTGTAAAAGTTAATTCAGCTAAAAAACCTAAAATGCAATTTTATAGCAGTAAAAAAAGTTAACTTGGCCAACTTTCATTGATTTATTAGATCTAGCAATTACAACCAACCACTTGAATCTCAAGCCCCACCCTCCCTAGACAAATTGACTAAAGAATATTGAATTATTTCATGTCTCAATGCTCCATGATCACAAAGCAGAGCTGCTGGATTGTTGGAGTAGATTGAAATAATATTAAATGTTGAAGACCAGAAGACAAGCTTGCAAACTTGAAATGGTTTCTAGAGTTAAAAGACTAAATACAACCTATAAAGAACCTTAAATATCAATGGAAAAAAAATTGCTAGGAGGAAACCCTATCGCTACGGCCAGCTAACGATGGATCTCTAACCCTACAACAATAAGATGACTGAAAAAAAAAAAAAAAGAAAGATTTCTTGACTTTAGTAACAGAGACTTGCTATAAAGATGGGATGAGATGCTATAAATAATCTGCTATTTAATTGCTACACACCGGAAAAAAAAAATTACTGAAGAAAACTTGAGAAACTTGGTTAAGGTGAGATGACAAAGGAAAAGATCAACTAGTTGTAGAAAGGAGGAAAGTAAAAAGAGGAACTTTTGAGCTCCAAAAGTGCCAGAAAAGAGGAGCATTTTAACGTCTTGACTCAGGACAAAGTTCTCAAATTCTGCAAGCAACATAAAATATTACCAATGCTATTCTGGTAAAACTAAAAGATTTTTTTTCTTCAATGAAGCATTCAAGAAAGTCCAAACAGTTTTGACTATAAAAAAAAATGTTAAGACATTGATTGAACTGATCTAGTAGACAATGTCAAGAAATAAAGTTTTTATGAAACAAGTCAGACAAGAAGTTTGTAGGGAACTGAAATTTGTTTATAGAATGCAAAATGAAGTTCAGAAGAGCAAACTAAAAATGTTTAGGAGCAAACTAAAAATGTTTAGAAGAGCAAACTAACTAGGAGTAGAATGAATAGAGAACAAATGTCTAAAAGAGAACAATTTGAAAAAAAAAAAATCTTCCTAAATGGACAAAAGATAATTGACTCGTAACTTTCAATTAAAAGTAAAAGTAAGCAAGCATATAAACATTTTCTGATCAATGAACACTTGGTCAAATGTTACATGTAGACAAAGTAATCACCTGGTCTTAGTCTTTTGTGTTTAGTGTGGCAAAGAAAGATGCAGTGTGTGGTTATGTGTATTTGTGTGTGGTGCTGTTCTCTCTTAATATATATGTTAGAGTCCTTTTACTTTGTGGAGTAGCTTCTATGTAAATGTATGTGTGTGTTGTCTTCAAAGCCTAATTACTCTAACCAGTGTTGTATCAATTCAGTGAGATGCCAATATAAAATGAGTCTAATGTGTGTCATATGTTGAAAGATTTTAGAAATAGTACATAAATCTTGTTAACATGAAAATGGTATGTCTATAAGTAGACCAATGAATGTAAGGCACACTGTCAAAACAAAGTAGTATAAAGGCCAGAAACTCCCAACTATTAAGCACCATTTGAATAACAGTTAAAAGTCAAAGCTACACATACAAAGTACAGCTTGCAAGAAATCAAGTGTGTTAATGCACATCTTTGTCAACAAAAAGCAAAAAATGCTACTAGTACATAGGATCAAATATCAAAGACTTAACAGTCAATAGTAAAATGAAATAATCTACAAATAAACAAGAAAATCTGTTTCAACTTGTGAAAAGTATGCTCATTGAAAACATAAATAGGGACATTGAAATACAGTGAAATAATATATTAATAAACAAGAAAATCTGTTTCAACTTGTGAAAAGTATGCTCATTGAAAACATAAATAGGGACATTGAAATACAGTGAAATAATATATTAATAAACAAGAAAATCTGTTTCAACTTGTGAAAAGTATGCTCATTGAAAACATAAATAGGGACATTGAAATACAGTGAAATAATATATTAATAAACAAGAAAATCTGTTTCAACTTGTGAAAAGTATGCTCATTGAAAACATAAATAGGGACATTGAAATACAGTGAAATAATATATTAATAAACAAGAAAATCTGTTTCAACTTGTGAAAAGTATGCTCATTGAAAACATAAATAGGGACATTGAAATACAGTGAAATAATATATTAATAAACAAGAAAATTTGTTTCAACTTGTGAAAAGTATGCTCATTGAAAACATAAATAGGGACATTGAAATACAACGAAATAATATATTAATAAACAAGAAAATCTGTTTCAACTTGTGAAAAGTATGCTCATTGAAAACATAAATAGCGACATTGAAATACAATGAAATATTATATTAATAAACAAGAAAATCTGTTTCAACTTGTGAAAAGTATGCTCATTGAAAACAAATAGCGACATTGAAATACAATGAAATAATCTACAAATAAACAAGAAAATCTGTTTCAACTTGTGAAAAGTATGCTCATTGAAAACATAAATAGCGACATTGAAATACAATGAAATAATATATTAATAAACAAGAAAATCTGTTTCAACTTGTGAAAAGTATGCTCATTGAAAACAAATTGCACACAATGTATATACAAAGTAGAAATATAAAACTATTGACTATTATAGAAGAACAATGGAAACAAAATAGCGCTTGGAACAAAGATCTCCAAAAATGAAAAAAACTTTTGATTAAATTATTCACAACAATGTCACTGACAATCTTTGAACATTTAGTTAACTTCTACATTAGATCATATATTGAAACATGAAGTCTCTAGCCTGCACATTTTGTGTTAACAATAACTAGAGATGTGTCAGTTCCACTCAAATGTGCTGTATTATCTTTGAATGATCAACTGTACAGGGAGAGTAAAGTCCCTGAGGATTCATTTATACAAGCAGTGTTGCCGGCCACACCACTTATATAAACTTATCAACAGGAGACTACCATCCACCATACAAGTTAACTCTTCTTAAATAATACAACCTTATAGGGAAACTAGACCACAACCAGTACAAATGTACTTCAATGCATGTTTTATAGGCATAAACAATTTAGTTCAATAACAAGTTTAAAAGACATAGCTAAGTCTGAGCTAAAAACACATTTGAACATTTGACTGAGCTTATGACCTAGTTACGTACACATTTGTTTTTTAAAGACTAACAAAATAAGTATAAGATTTAAAAGAACAAAAATGTTAACTATATACACTTATGTACATTGTCCATGTGAGACTAAACATCTCTTCAGACCACATGGAAAAGGTTTAGAATTTGTAAGAAAAGGAAGACAGATTGTTGATTAAGTAGGCAGACACTAGAGAAGATGAGACAGACTGGTGAAAGGAAAGAAAAAGAGAAACTTTTAAGCTCCAAAAGTAATGAACAAAGAGGAGCAGTTTAACGTCATACTCAGGACACTATGCAATATTTAAATTGAATTTATTTCATTTCACAAGCTGTTTTGTAGAGAATTCATGCCAAGATTAATGTAGCATTCAGGAATTTAAAGAGGAGTAATTAAGAAAGAAATTTCTTAACTTGCAAAGAATATATAAAAAAGGTGGCCATTAGCCAGACAGACAAATTTATGAAATAATTCTGTAATAGGATGTCATGATCCAATTACTGTAAAACAAAAAAATGCACATTCCCCACTCTGCAGAAGAATACTCAATAGAGAAATGAACCAGAAAAATGGGAAAGAAGAACTATTGGATGTCAAGAAAAATGCACTTGAAAGTAACATTCATGCATACTGACAAAGTTAGTAGCTAAGGTAGAAAAATGTGTAGAAGGAACTGTGCACTTGATAGAATGTGACATTAGAAAAATTAAATACAATACGATCAATCTGCAATGAGTGCCATTTCAAGATTGAATATATAGTATTCAAGGCTTAATTTAAAAGAACTTTTAGTCAACTATATATTAATATATTTAAGGCACTAACCAGACAAACTTCAGAAAATCTGTACAATTTGCCTGGCCCAGTTAGTGTCAAAATCAAATTTCATTTCCCAATCAATTCAGCAGCGGGAAGCATAAAGGCTATGATTTTATAAGCAATGCAGCCAAAGGAAGTAGAGGCTGATTTCACAAGAGATTAAGCAGAAAGAATTATATGCTATAATTTGTATAATGACCAAAGTTGAGATTAAAAGAAATGGGGACATCAATTAGAACAATTGGATGTCTAGAAAAATGCATACATGGAGAATTGCACAGAGAAGTTTAAAACGGCCCAATATTTTATACAAATCCTGTGTATTCATTAAATGTGTACAAGAAATTCAGACTCTGATGTGACTAAACTAATTTTAAAAGTAAACAGTTTAGAAATAAGAAGTCTACAAATTAAGTACACAAGACATTCTAATTTATAGTGTAATAAGTTGACATAATAAAATTAAAATAATAATGTTAATAGATAAGTGGCTATATAAGAAGTATGTCTATATTTAAGAATGTGACAGTTGACATAAACATTGATCAGAATAATATTACTCATAGTGCTAGTAAAGATTTGATGTTTGTACATTTTAAATACAAAAGATAATACTAGGAAGTTTAAATTTCTCTTGAAATGGCTTGTGTCTTGAATTTGTGATTTGTCTTCCAAATGATGCATTGATCCTTTGATAACTAAGAACTTGAAATTTAAATATAGCTTGAGCCTTGTTTACAAAACAGGATGTCTGGAAAGATACATGCTTTTGACTTGTATAGTGAGGTGCATTGCACATAACAGCAAAAGTTGGTTCATGGCTTTTTGAAAAAGATTTTAGCTTCTCAAGCCCTCAGTCATAAGGAGTGATGATAAACACACGACTCCTTCAGGCTTTTCTGTCAAACATTGATCCAAAGTACCTGAACCTTGACACCAACAATTGACCTTCAGATCTGAATCTTCATTTGATGAAGTCAGTAACACAAACAAATCTGAAATGTATAACAAAATAGATGTTTAACATGTACTAAATGTATTACAAGTTAGGTCGTTAAGTCTTGAAACTTATGAAAATCTTTTGAGATGTCATTTGGTTAAGGTTGGCCCATGATTAATGATGGTGTTATGTGGCCAGCAAAACGACCAACATTATTTCGACTGACTAATGTCAAGTACCCTTAAGTATCATACTGAAAATCCCAAAATTAAAAAATCTACAAAATCAGACTGAAAATCCCCTGCTTAGGAAACCACTTTACCAGTCAGCCAACCCATTTCCCAAATATACAACTTAATAGTAACCTTTTTCACTAACATTTTAATTATTCCATGCTGAATAGCAATTTACTAGAAGATTAAAACCAACCTTTTAAAACATCACAGGTGCATTCGAAACAAAGTTTAGTCAAACTTTAAACTTATTCAATGTAGATGATGGTTTCAAGGTACAGTCAAACACTACTCCCTGAGAAGAAAAAAAGTTAAAAGTTTAGTAACTTTGGTTTTGTTTTGTTATACACCATTTAAAGCAATGTTTCAATTTTACCAGTGGCTCCTCCAGATGACAATTTGGTTTGCACCCCCCTTAGCAAGCCTAGGACAGAAGTCTGTAGACTCCATTTTATGGTCAGGGAGGATGTTAAATATTATAGCACTTTCCGGTTTAGGAAAAAAAAAACATTTAATAGAGAAAGTTCTTAATATTGAAGATCATGTTCTGTAAGAGTGTCTGGGAGGGGAAGGATGTTGCCAAATGTTTTCCTGAATTCTGAGCTTTAGAAATAATTTCTCCTGGTGTGAACAATGCCTCTTTTCATAGAAGAGTAAACGATGGGCAAGAAAATATTGAAGTGTTTTCTTGCAGTTAGAGCACTATTTATCCATGTAAAAATTGGTGCAGGTCTAAAGAAAAAAGGCAGCACTAGCCAATATAAGGCATGTACATTTAAGGGTACATTTTATCTTAATGTCATTTCACTTGGTGATTTTTGTGATTTGAGGCACATCGGCACAATTTAGGCCATGTCGTGCCTGTATTTCACTTGGTTATTGCCAGTTGTGTGATTTTATCTATCTTGATTTACTTTTTTTGAGTAGATGTACTGGAAATATGATAAAAGAGTTACTAAGAGTACCTTCAAACTAAGGAGTTAATTATTGACAAAGTGAGGCTTTTCAACATTTTCTATACCAAAATATTAAACTTTAGTGCAAAATGTTATTGACAAGATTCTTCTCAAAACATATTTTAATAGAAAAAAAAGAAAATATCAAAAGAACAATCTTAAGATGCAGGGCTCTATTCAAGAAAAAGAAACAGGTCAATGAGTTGTTTTAATGTTGATCTTCACCTTAGACTAGAAGATAGAGTAGCAGATAGATTTGAATCAGTTCAACCAAAAAAAAAAGTATTTTACCAACCTATGAAGTTTTGTTGATATTTCAAAATTTGTTTATGATAATGTACCAAAGTTCAAAATTTGTTTATGATAATGTACCAAAGTTCAAAATTTGTTTATGATAATGTACCAAAGTTCAAAATTTGTTTATGATAATGTACCAAAGTTCAAAATTTGTTTATGATAATGTACCAAAGTTCAAAATTTGTTTATGATAATGTACCAAAGTTCAAAATTTGTTTATGATAATGTACCAAAGTTCAAAATTTGTTTATGATAATGTACCAAAGTTCAAAATTTGTTTATGATAATGTACCAAAGTTCAAAATTTGTTTATGATAATGTACCAAAGTTCAAAATTTGAATAGAAATACCAAGACTGAGAAGACCCCTACAGGCAGCATATGTTAATTTGAGGAAACTGGCACTACTTGAATTTTTACAATTCATGTGCCATTTGGACTTTAAAGAATCTGTAGAAATATTTTCACTAAGCCTTGAACTGTTTCTTACCAAATTGATTTCTGTGACGTGAAAAATACTTTCTAAAATTGAATTTAATTGAGAACTATTTGAGATCAACAAAGGGAAAAAAACGACTTTCATATCTAGCAACTCGTCTATTGGAAGCAAAATCAAGGAAACAATTTTAAGATCATTTTTATCAGTTCTTGTACAATGTAAAATGTAAGTTTATAAACTTTTAGTTTTTGCACCTTATGTATTTTACGAAAGTTTGAATTGTTTCATTCATCGTTACAAATATGACAGTAAAATGTGGAACAGTTTCCGATAGAAGCATTTTAAAGTCAGCCTATGATGATATAACTTTCTAAATTTAATCTTACATGTTAATACTTGTAATTATTGATAAATTGTCATGAAAAGACGAATTTTTAAAATTAAAATGACAATCATTTTATAGTTGCCTCAACAGCAAATGAACAAACCAACGGGAAATATTTTTGGGAGGTGGGGGGGGGGGGGTGCGGGGTAACCGCAACAGGTGACACCAACACTAAGTGACTAATGACGCCACTGATCAGGAGTAAAAAAGAATTTAGAAAAAGAATGGGCTTACCTTTAAATTTTTTATGAATGATTATGACTTGATCTACGGCGATGGATTATAGTAGGCCTAGATGCTAGGTTTATCTAAGAGCTCCAAGTGGACTTCTTGAAATATTAACTTTACAATAAAATTGACATAATGTCACATAACATTATAACAAATGTTCATGAGATCCATACGACTGCCAAGTAAGTTAGTCAGATCCAATTCAATTCAAAACTCTTGATTGCCAGATTTTTTTTATGACTACACACACAATGACGTCTAGATCTCCAAAGTATTTGAAAATATTCTTATTAGTCTAGATGTATTTCATTCTTAAACTTTTGAGGAAATGTTAGAACCAATCTAGATTTAGATATAAGGACATTTCATAAACAATGTTGGCCTAACAAGTAATCACATACGTAAACCAAACTCCCGTGTGTTGTGATTTCTACTCAAACTTTACACATCTTTTTTCTTGAGAGAGGTCTCCACGGCAATCTCCATAGTTTAAAAATAGTAAAAATAATAATAGATCTAGTTCAGTGGTCCCCAATCATTTTCGTTCGGGGGTCATGTTGTTGTCCTTCAGGCGTAGAACGACTATGGTTCATCTTAAACACGTTTTCATGTGACCGGGGAGCCCTTTTTTGGCAGATATATATATAGCTGACACGGGCCCGGGGTCAGAATGCATACATAGTCTGGGCACTACTGAACCTAGTCTAACAATAACACATCTAAAGCTGTCAAAAGGCCTACACACTAGACCTACACACTACTGTCTTTCCTTGAAACCACTGATTTCATGTTCTCACTTCATTGAGCCAGTTTGTCTCAACTTTATTTTGTGTTGACTTTCCTCAGACATGGCCAAATGGAATTTGGTCCTAAAGAACTTATGATTAAAATGTACACGACAACAAGAATATTTTCAAACAATTGGCCTATTAGGCCTATACACAATAGTCAATAGAAAGAAAAAAAGAAAAGTCAATATAAGAATTAATGCTGTGGGGGGGGGGGGGGGGAGAGTTCATACCCCAGATAAAAATCTCTGAAATAATATAAAAATATAAACACGACTTTCTTAAACGTGACTTTCCGTGTACTTACAAGTAATCGCACCGTTTCTAGTGAGCTCACATGGAACGTCAGATACCTTTTTTACAAAGCTTTTATCGAGTCAGTCTGTTTTTTTTTTGGTAAAAAGTGTGCATACTTTATTTATGAAACATATGTGAAGTTCAAACATAATTATATAACTAATAGAAACAAATAAGCTTTTGACCAGATCGCAAATTAATCCAAAAATTAACCAATCATTTAGTAAGTTAATTTTTTTTTTATAGCAGAAGGGAGCTAAATCCTGTAATTTGCAGTAAATGGCAGTAATTAACGGTTCTTTCCCTTAGATATTAATATGCTAAAATGGGCTTTTCGACCGGAACCCATTCCCATCCTCCCTTTCACACGTTCAGGACCCTAATTATTATCATGACAACCGAATGAAAATTTGCTAGCTTTTTTTTTCACGAAAAGTCGTTGATAATGTTGCTGTAATCTAGCTAGGTTTGTCCAGACTTCCCATGCTAGGTTTGACAGAACCTCTGTGTACTGAGTGTCACGCCAAGTCCAGACTTCCCATGCTAGGTTTGACAGAACCTCTGTGTACTGAGTGTCACGCAAGTCCAGACTTTCCATCCTAGGTTTGACAGAACCTCTGTGTACTGAGTGTCACGCCAAGTCCAGACTTCCCATGATAGGTTTGACAGAACCTCTGTGTACTGAGTGTCACGCCAAGTCCAGACTTCCCATGCTAGGTTTGACAGAACCTCTGTGTGTCACGCCAAGTCCAGACTTCCCATGCTAGGTTTGACAGTTTAGATCTACTTGTTAGACGACATGCTAGAAGACCATTGTTATTTCTTGTCTGGTGATCATGAATCGTAACTGAAGAACATTTCGTGCTAACGGCGCTACTTGAATTGAACGTATTTGTCTATTTACATATTGAGATACTGGAAGGTTTTTAATTCATTGCCTATTTTTTCCATCTAATTTTTTTGTTTTTCTATTTCATTTGGGACCACCAAATTCACTTCGTCTAGGGTCTCCAGTTACCTCAGGCCAGCCCTGCCTGGAGCGACACTGGGAAGTGTGCTAGAGTCGGTATTAAGGTTTAGGTAGGAAATGACTGAAGGAACTTAGACTCCTTGCCTATTGATAGCTTAAATCCATGTCTATGTGTAACTGTAAATAAACAGATCATCTTATATTCACTTCCTTTCGTAGAGAGCTCGCCTTAGATTGATAACACAGTGCATCTTATTTCACATACGATTCGCGTATCTCTTTATTCATTTATATTTTGCGAATGGCAACTTAATAAAATCAGCATAATGTAAGTTTTAAGAGTAGTCTTTCTTGATCAGTTCATTTTCTATAGTCTATAGGGAAGACCCAAACAAGGGACTATCGAGTTGACAATATTTGATTATATAGTCAGATGTGTACCGAGAAAATGGGGCTGCAGGGAACCCGCTCCCATGCCGGAGAGAATGGTGGTGGGGGGCCCAAAAACGGGTATAAAAACGCTAGCCTACATAAAATATCAAGTAAAACTCATTATTATGTATTCGAGAACTTTAATGAATAAGGCCTACATGCAGAAATACCCGAAGACTAAAGTCTGTTCAAGATAAATATTTTCTAGTTCTCTAGCGAAATTTAAATTAATTTTTGTTATACTTTCAAAAAATTATAACGGTCAAACTAGAGTTTTCCCAGTGTGGCCAAACAGCTGGTTATTCAGATATAGGCCTACATCAACTTTTAAACTTCTAAGGGAATAGTTACAACCATTTTCGAAAACCGTGACCACCCAGGTTCCAGTTTCGATTAATGTGCAAGCTGAATAGAGGTATAGTAGAACGAGAACAACATTACAAACACTCTTTTTAAAAAGACCTTAATACATCTTATAAAGTGATTATTTTAATAATTATGATTCATAACTCATGAATGCTATATTTAAAAACATAATAGAACCTTACGCTAACGTTATTCAAACTTTTACTACCACTTCTACAACCTATACCAAAATAAATACTAGGTTTGCTACCCTTTAGTCGAGTACCACGTCAAATACCCACGGGTCTGCATCGGGGTTGGGGGATCTTTTTTTTTATAAATTTTATTTTAAAGAGGGGTTTTTTAAACCACAAAACCCTCTAAAGGGCGGTTTTAAACTCAACTCACCAAATTCTATGAGTTTTTTGTTTTAGTTGTATATTGTAGTGTGTGTGTGGGGGGGGGGGCTAATGTAAAAAAAAACAACTCAAGCCCACCCTTTTGGCTACGCTCATGGTATTTGGTGACTGGCGTTTGCTTTACTTTTGTTTTATTGAAGACGAGTATTTAAACCTTAAAACCCCCCGGAGAAGGAATTTTAAACACAAAACACCCCAGTCACATAATTCCAACCCCAATCGTGCCCCCTAAAAGTGTCTATGTGGGTGAAGGTGCTGAAGACTCCCATAATGTGATTAGGTATGCTTTTAAGAATGTCATGACAAAGAAAAGGTACTTAAAGACATACAATTAGGACACAATATTCCGCTTTTATTGGTACATAAATGTGAGCAGGTCAGGCAGGCGCGAGTGGGAGACCTATTCTCTGCTCAACATTAAAATTTACCAACAGTGGGAAGATGTTAGCGCTACTGGGTGGGCTCAATCTGACACCTCAGTCTACGACCAAGGGGCTAGAGTCGCCTAAGTAACCAGACAACTAACTATACTAACCTAAAGGAAAGCAAGATAACGAAACTTTAGTTTAGGATAAATAAACTAAATGAAACTTTATTTACATATACAGAAATAGATCAATAATAAAATAATATATACACTAAACACTACAACCATGGGCGTAGCCAGGATTTTTTTTCGGGGAGGGTTTTGGAATCCCCCCCCCCGCGCAGCGCTCCCCCAGCGCGGGGCGAAGCCCCGCCGCCGAGCACTATTTCTGGTATTGAAAGCCACAAAATGCATACTCTGAGGTATCTACAGTGCATTATCTTGCTATTAAAAAGTATTATTTCAAAAACCTAATGTGCTATTCTTACTGACTTAGACCCTCTCACGCCGTTCGGCGCATTTTCCGGCAAGCTGTTTCCGCAACTCTTATTTTGCGAAATTCATTTTGTGTGAGAACATGTCCCGCAAAACCTCATGCGACGCTCTGTCACAACCTTACTAAGGATTCGACTCCCAGTTCGGCATATGATTTCTTTGATTTAGACCCGATCTCTATGACTGACTCCTAAAATCTGTCTTAGCCATCTTTGTTGAGACACATTTAATGATTTTCAATTTCGGCAGAAGACTATTCACACTTAATTAATGGAGCCCAAGCCACTGGTAGAAATTTGTAACCTTTCTTGACTACGCTCTTGGAATTACATGCCTGTATTTCGCTTAGATTTTATATGGAAAAGGAAAGTTTTTTCGTCAAATCATCTGTTGAGGGGTTTTAAACTAAAAAAATATTTTTTTTGTTTGTTTTTAATTGAAAACCCCATTTAGCTACGATCATAGAATTTGGTGACTGTAGTTTGCTTTAAAATAATATTGAAGAGAGAGGTTTTCAACTCTAAACGCTCTGTAGGGGAATTTTAAACTGAAAACCATCTGGAGGGGTTTTAAACTTTAAAGAAAAGCCATCTGGAGGAGGGGGATTTAAACTCAAAACCCCTTTGGCTACGCTCATAGATTTAATAGTGTGTAATTTGCTTTTTTTTATATTGAAGAGGTACTTTTAAGCTTCAAACCCCAACTGGAAGGGGTAGGGGGGTTAAACTCAAAACCCCTTTGGCTACGCTCATAGAATTTTGAGTGTGTAATTTGCTTTTTTTATATTGAAGATGGGGTTATCGTAAATTTTGGATGGGGTTTTAAAATCAAATTCTTCCTCAACTGTGCTGTTGGAATTTGGGGATTGTTGTTTGCATTTTTTTGTGTTTTGTTTTATAGAAGAGGGGGATTTAACTGCAAAAACCTCTGGTAGGGGGTTTAAAATTCAAAACCCCCTGTAGGGGGTTTTAAACTCAAAGCCCCCTGGTAGTGGGATTTGTATCTCAATACCCCCTGATAGGGTTTTTTAAAATCTCAAAACCCCCTGGTAGGGGGATTTAAACCCAAAACCCCCTGGTAGAGGGTTTTTAACTCAAAACTGCCTCGGCTGTGCTGTGGTGATGATTTAGTATTAAAATCTCACCTAAAATAAACAAAATGAAAGCAAAAATCAGTCACTTAATTCCGTCTCCCCCCCCCCCTTGGGGGGGGATTTCATTTCGGGGGGGGGGTTGAACCCCAAGAACCCCCCCCCCCTGGCTACGCCCATGACTACAACTGAACTCCGCAACTAACTAAAACCCTCTAAATCTACACTAACAAACTAACCAAACCAACTATCTAACACAAACTGATCAAAACAACTATCTAACTAAAGAGAACTACAACTACCACACTAGACCTAGATCTACACAAACACACTACAATAAACTAGTCTAGATCTACAATATCCTACGACTACAACCAACCCATAACTAAAACCAAAACAAGATCACCTTAGTCTTAGTACCTTACTATTAGCATTCCCTAAGAACAGAAACAGACTATAACTTATAACTAAGTTTACTAAGCCACTAAGGCTACACTACAAAAACAAAATAACACTAGATTCTAGATCTACAGCAAGAGGTTACAGCAGAGTAATAGCAGTTATAATCAGCAGTTAAAACAGCAGTAACAATACTCAATAGCAGCAGTAATAATAGCAGGCCGTCCCAGGTACAGAAATAAAAATATTGAAAACAATTACTAGCATTTAAGATCACCAAGACCTCTCGTCACACAGACAAAGATGCTGTACTGACCGTACACTGGTCTACTGTCCACTCAACTGTTTTAAAACAGCGTGCATCACTTTTTATACACCCCACCCTAACCTACACAAAAAGCGAAAGTACAAATAATAAATTTGGCACTAGCCTATAAAAAAATAGAATACATAAAAATATAGCTCTGGGAGCGCAAGCTCACATAAACATTTCCATTCCCTGTCCTGTAGTGGGTATATCATTGCGCACCAACGCACTACAAAAGAACACTAGATGAATGGATGGTAAAACAAGACGGAAATGTGTTATGATGGATGTTTTGTCAAATGTTTTGTCAAATGTTTTGTCAAATGTTTTGTCAAATGTTTGACATGTTTCGGATGTTCCTTCAGAGTTGAAGATAATTACTTCCTAGTCCAAACCTCCCGCAGGACGACGCGGGAGCGGGTAGGGTTTGAACCCTCGACCATCGATAAATCTGAACGACAGTCCAGCGTGAAAACCGCACGACCAGTTGTTGATATTCGCCTTGCTCAGTAATATAATTATTAATTGTGAGTTTTGCCATTGCTCCCTTGGCGTTGAGTTGTCTTCATTAGATTATTAGAAGAGTTTAGTCAATGTTAGTGAAGCACTCAGTGAAAGGAGCATGATATAGGATGTATTTATTTACAGTTTTACAATACACAGTGAGACATGGACTTCAGCTGTCAAGTCACAGGTGGTCTTGTCTTAAGTTCTTCGAGTCCTTTTCTACCTAAACATTAGTATAGGCCACCGACACACTTCTCAGTGTCGCGCCAGGTCCTCAATATAGTTCACTGGTAGCACGAAGGACAGCTTTTAGTCCCAGACAGTTCAGACTCCCATAACCTGCAGATCACTTCAGCCGGATCTACAACATGCCTTCTTCTAGAATCAATATGTCGTCTATTCCTCATGTTGAACGGTGTGCTGGAGTCGGCACGGGAGCAGGGTTTTAACAAAATGTTTAGAATTCAAATAATCATATTAAATGTTCATTAATATTAGTTTAGTTGTTTTGTTTTTTCGTAAATATTGCTATAACTTAGCAATCAACCTCAACGACAGTGATATAAAATAGAACGTTTAATAATCAATTATAAACTGGATCTAGAGCCAAACCCAGAATCACATCTCAGGCCTTCTTGTTTACATCTCTAATCATCGGGCCATCTTCCTTCCTCTGTTCTCTATCGTGTCCTCTGGTACAAAATGTCGCGCCAAATGACAGTGCGTAATGTAGAGTCATAACAATATCGTTTTGTAAATAATTTTTAAGTTCTTTGTATACATGTGAATGTTTTTACAGGAAATAGTATTAGAGAGAAATTAGCCCCCCCCCCTTTTTTTTTCTTTTAGTAAAGTGATCCGTCAACATAACCCTGTTTAACTGTTTGAGAATACAACTATTCTTGAAAAATAATTTCAAAGGCTTCTTTCTTAACATACATTATTCCCTAGGCCCTAATGGAAACTCCCACAGTTTGAGAAACGCTGCATTAAAGGGCTTGATCGTCATTTAATCATGCTCGTGTTTAGCAGCGTATGGCGGATCTGTTCTAGTCACGTAACAGACGTCAGTTGTACGATTGTATGTCGGGAGAAATGTGTCCGTTCTACCACCAGAAGGTAGATCGAGTAGAATCTAGGCTCGGGATAGACGCATTGAACTGTGTTGATCTTTTAGTTAACATGGAAAGGTTTTTAAAAAGCTTTGGTTATGTATCAATCTACTGTACTATGAATTAAGATAATTCAGCATAAATAGCAAAAGGAAGATACACCTTGTGAGAGAATTACTGGATTAGGTATTTTGCTAAAATTTTAACTATAAATCTATTTTTATAAGTAGAGAAGTTCCCATTTCAGACCTTGTAGCTTATAGGGCAGATGATGTAAAGGTCGTCTGTTTCTATGGCCTACGGGGTTTTTTTTTAAAACATTGCTGTAACTTAGAAAAAAGTCCCCCGCGAAAAAAAAATAGTATGTATGTGTGTGTGTGTACATGATCTTTATTACATTCTGACCTTTCATTCTTTCGGAAGACGTTTATTATGCCCTATACTGTTTCTTCCTCGAGTTAGTGGAAAAATTGTAGATTCCCTGACATTGCCAGCAATGGGGTCTGAAGGAGCGCTTGGAGCTCCCCCAGCGTGGGGCGAAGCCGCCAAGCACTATTTCTGGTATCGAAAGCCAACAAAATGAATATTCTGAGGTATCTACAGTAAATTTTCCTGCTATTAAAAGTTTTATTTCAAAAACCTAAAATGCTATTCTTACTGCCTTACTGGCGCCAAGTTGTACTAGGATGCATCGCAACCCTTAGTATGCGTAATTCATTTTGTCGGAAAACGTGTCCGGCAAACCTCATGCGACGCTCTGTCACAACCTTACTAAGATGTCGACTCCCAATTCGGCATAGGATTTCCTTCACTTAGACCCGATCTCTATAACTGACTCCTAAAATCTGTCTAAGCCATCTTTGTTGAGCCACATTTAGTGTTTTTCAATTTCGGCAGATGACTATTCAATGCACTTTATTAATGGAGCCCTGCCACTGGTAGAAATGTGTAACCTCTCTTGAATACGCTCTTGGAATTAGGTGACTGTAGTTTGCTTTAGATTTTATATCGAAAAGGCTAAGTTTTATCGACAAAATCATCTGTTGTGGATTTTAAAAAATCTCTGGAGTTATTTCTTTAGTTAATTCAAAACCCCATTTAGCTAGGGTCATAGAATTCGGTAACTGTAGTTTGCTTTACAATAATATTGAAGATAGAGGCTTTCCACCTCAAAACTCTCTGTAGTGGGGTTTTAAACTCAAAAACCACCTGGAGGGGTTTTAAACTTTTAAGAAAAGCCATCTGTAGGAGGGGGGTTTAAACTCAAAACCCCCAATTAGCTTGGCTACGCTCAAATAATTTTAGTGTGTAATTGGCTTTTTTTTTTAATATTAAAGAGGTATTTTTTTAGCATCAAAACCAGCTGAAAGGGGGTTTAAACTCAAAACCCCTTTAGGCAACTCTCATAACATTTTAAGTGCATAAAATGCATTTTTTTTTATATTGAAGAGTTATTTTTTTAGCTTCAAACTCCTCTGGAGAAAGTTTAAACTCAAAACCCCTTTGACTACACTCACAGAATTTTGAGTGTATAATTTAATTTGTTTTTAATATTAAAGAGGTATTTTTTATCTTCAAACCCCGCTGAAAGGGGTTTAAACGCTCATAACATTTTAAGTGCATAATTTACTTTTTATTTTCATATTGAAGAAGCATTTTTAGCTTCAAACCCCGCTGAATGGTGTTTTAAACTCAAATATGAGTTAAAACCCATTTACCTACGCTCATAACATTTTAAGTGCATAATTTACTTTTTATTTTCATATTGAAGAAACTTTTTTTTTTTTTTTTTTTTTCAAAATGGCGCTGCACTGTGGCGACATGCAATTTGTGCTTTCATTATTCATTATTATTTCTTTGCTGGATGTATATTGAATGTTCTTTTGTAATCAGTTATGCAGATGAAGACTTCTGTTTTCAAGGTGGGCTCCACAATGAGTATTTACATTAAACGTTTTACTAGATCTAGACTTGTTCAACTTTGGTTATTTGGTTAGAAATAAAAGAAGAAAAATGGCGAGCCAAGATGGCGGCCGTTCTAGTACTAGATCTATTCATTATAGCAAAGATCAACTCCTCGGACTTCGTTCAAAGAGGAAGCCTCTTCCACCGTGTTATGCACATATAAATTGTTTCTACCCTTCCTCTATTAGTACAAGGAAAAGAGGAAAAAAAGGAGGACTACGGCAAAGACTGAGAAGAAGAGGGTTTCGCCCACCACTTCCTACGATTATTCTAGCTAACGTCCGCTCAATAAGAAACAAAGTGGATGAGATATGTGCCCATGTACGCTACGACCACGTATTTAGGGAAAGTTGTCTATTGGCTTTTACTGAGACATGGTTAGAGGAGGATGACAACGACAACCTGATTGCTATTGATGGTTTCTCTTGCGTGAGATCTGACAGAACGGCTGAGTCTAAGAAGAAGAAAGGTGGAGGGCTTTGTGTGTACATCAACCTCAAATACTGTACCAACTACACGGTTAAAAAGAGAATGTGCTGTCCGGATCTAGAACTACTGGCGCTTTCATTGAGACCTTTTTATTTGCCACGTGACTTTGGTGTTATTTACATAGTCCTGGTTTAGGTTCCGCCTACAGCCAAAGCGGAAGTTGCAGCTGCAATCATCGCTGACGTAGTGCATGAGTTTCAGACAAGGTCACCGGACGCACCAGTAGTTATACTGGGTGATTTTAATAAATGCACCTTGAAGGTTGACCTACCCACCTTCTATCAACACATTTCATGTCCGACAAGAGAAAACAGAACTCTGGACTTATGTTATTGTAACATCAAAGGAGCATTCACATCTCGTGAAAAGCCACCACTAGGATCATCGGACCACAAAACAATACAACTGCTGCCTACTTACCGTACAAAACTTAAAGAAGGAAAAATCATTCAAAAAAACGTACAAGAATGGACACAAGACAATATTCTCAAACTACAGGGATGTCTAGACTGCACTGACTGGAATTTGTTCAAAGAGACCACTTCAAATCTGGAAGAATGGGTCGACGCAGTGACAAATTACATCAAATTCTGTGAAAACATGTGTGTCAGTACTAAGAGCATCAAGATATACCCCAACAATAAACCATGGGTCACTGCAAAAATAAAACGGGAAATAATCAAAAAGAAAAGAGCATTTATGAGTGGCGATGGACAGACAAGGAAAATTGCTCAACGAAATCTCAACGTCGTTCTTGAGGAAGGGAGGAGAAACTACCGCACCAAGCTGGAAGACTCAATTAATACAAGTGACATGAGACAGACGTGGGGCATCATGAACAAAATGGCAGGAGCACAAGTCAAATTTAAAAATAATCTTGCTACAAGAGACGAAAAAACATTGGCCAACGAGTTAAATGATTTCTATTGTCGCTTCGACACGAAAGATTTTAATTATCTAAGACTCAAAGCCCTTAAGGATGTCAATGTTAACAACTGCTTAGAATTAGCGATTACTAAAGAGCAAGTTTGTAACATTTTCAAAAACGTCAACCCAATGAAAGCTGGTGGGCCTGATGGAAGAAAAGGGCGAATCTTAAAAGAATGTGCTGAACAACTAGCTGAACCTTTCCAAGATATTTTTTCTACTTCATTACTAAACCATGAGATACCACCTGTGTGGAAGTCATCTATAATTGTACCTGTGCCAAAGGTTTCCAAACCAAAGGAAATGAATGACTATAGACCTGTTTCACTTACTTCCATTGTGTCTAAATGTTTAGAAAAATTGGTTAAAATGTTTCTTCTGAATGATCTTTGTAATAAGTTAGACCCTTTACAATTTGCTTACCAAAAGAGTAAAGGTGTAGACGATGCCATCCTAAATATTTTAAACTGTGTCTACAAACATCTGGACTTACCGAACACTTATGTAAGATTGCTCTCATCAGCTTTTAACACTATACAACTTCATTTACTCATTGAAAAGATGAAAGCGTTGCAGATTAGTCCATACATAATACTATGGGCTAATGAATTTTTGACCCAGAGAGCTCAGAGGGTTAGGGTAAACAATGTTATATCTAATGAACGCATAGTTAACACAGGGGCGCCCCAGGGGGCTGTAACATCGCCATTGTGGTTCATTTTGTACACCAATGATTTTCAATCCGATAGTTATTGTTGCTCCTTCACAAAATTCGCTGATGATGCGGCTCTTCTTGCCCTGCTCTCAGAGAGCTCAGAGGTAAATGAGTATTTCAAAGAACTAGAACACATTGAGGAATACTGTAAAGATAATTTTTTATTATTAAATGTAAAAAAAACCCAAAGAAATGATAATCGATTTTCGTAGGGACAAGAAGGGAAATGATATTGTTTCTGTAGCTGGAGAGACTATTGAAATTGTGCAAACCTTTAAATACCTTGGTACTATCCTAGACAATAAACTAAATTTTACTGCAAATACTGATTATATCAGCAAAAAAGGGCAGCAAAGATTACGACTACTAAGAAAACTGTCCTCGTTTAATGTTAGCGAAAAGGCCTTGGCTATGTTTTATCACGCTCACATCTGCAATATTTTAAGTTTCAATATCACTGCCTGGTATGGAAATCTGAGCATTAAAAATAAAAATAAACTTAATAGAATCCTAAATGCTGCTGGCAAAATCATTGGCAAAAAACAAACCCCATTTGGGCAGTTGTTTGAGACAAACATCTATAAAAAAGCTAACAAGATCCTCGAAATAAAGAATCACCCTTTGTGTCAGGACTTTGTGATTTTACCATCACAAAAGAGATACAAGACACCGATAGCAAAGACAAACAGACACAAACACTCTTTTGTTCCCCTGGCAATCAAATCATTAAATAAGAACAATCTGGTATAAACTTTGTCACATGTAAATTATGAGTGAGTCTGGTGTGAATGTACACTTTGGTTTCTTATAGTTATAATGTTTTTTGTTTGGTGTAATGCACAAATTGTAAGACAAATTTCCTTACGGATAATAAAGATTATTATTATTATTATTATTATTATTATTTTTAGCTTCAAACCCCGCTGAATGGGGTTTTAAACTCAAATATGAGTTAAAACCCATTTACCTAAGCTCATAACATTTTGAGTGCGTAATTTGCTTTTTTTTTAATACTGAAGAGGTATTTTTTAGCTTCAAACCCTACTGAAGAGGGGAAGGGGGTTAAACTCAAAATCCTTAGGATACGTTCATAGAATTTTGAGTGTGTAATTTGCTTTTTTTATATTGAATAGGGGGTTATAAAATCAAAATCTTCCTTAACTGTGCTCTTGGAATTTGGGGATAGTCGTTTGTTTTTTTTGTGTTTTGTTTTGTTTTTAGAAGAGAGGGTTTTAACTGCTAAAAGCTCTGGAAGGGGGTTTTAAACTCAAACCCCCCTGGTAGGATATTTAAACTCAAAACCCCCTGATAGGGGTTATAAATTCAAAACCCCCAGGTAGAACTTAAAACCCCCTGATAAGGGTTTTAAACTCAAACCCCCCTGGTAGGGGGTTTTAAACTCAAAACCCCTTGGCTGCGCTGGGGCAATTGATGGTTTAGTATTAAAATGTCACCCAAAATAAACAAAATCAAAGCAAAAAATCAATTACTGAATTCCGATGTCCCCCCTTTTTGGGGGGCGGATTTCATTTCGGAGGGGGGGGGGTGTTGAACCCCAACCCCCCCCCCTTCCCCCTGGCTACGCCCATGAAGTGAATATGGTACTAAGTAAGAACAACACTTCTTGACCGTCTTCCACTTCCTCTATGCTTTCGTGTCTCTGTCCTGTGTCTCATGGTGTACAGTCTCGCACCCAATGACAGTGGCAATGTAGGCTTATAACAATATAGATATTTGTATTCGATAGCTCAGTGGCAACTATGTCGGCCTTTCATCGTGGAGACTGGATGTCACCTTCAGACTTGATTGAACCGAAGTACCTAGAACATGCTGGAAGCATACAAGTTCCTCATAATAAAATCAATAAATAGAAAGCTAAATAATGTAACAAAAATACTGTTGTAACTCAGATTTCTAATGTAATGCGCAATTCTAATCCGTCCAAAAGGTTCCTTTAGCTTTGCCAGATGTTCCTTTAGCTTTGCCAGATGTTCCTTTAGCTTTGCCAGATGTTCCTTTAAAAGTGTTCACAGTTAATTGCCAGAGACGTTGCCAGCAGAGAAAGTTGTCTTCACTTGATATATTGTGAGAGGACAAAGGAAAAGATCAGCTAGTTGTAGAAAGTAGGAAAGTAAAAAGAGGAATGTTACTTACGGTAGTAGCGAAGCATGGTGCGAATGGGAAAAAAGGAATTTGGGTATTGAATGGAAGGGATGTTAAAAATAGGATACCGGAAGGAGATTGACAGGATGAGAAATGAAATGTTGATGTTTACGTAGCTTGTTATAATATTGTAATAACTTAAGTGAGGCAACTCAACGAGGACATAGATGTTTATTTACACGAGGACATCACAAACACAAAGGACATCTGCCTTGAGTACAACATCTCCATATTGGCTCTAGACTTGGGCGGAAATCGTTAGTCTCTTATGTCAACATCCGACTTGTCTGGTCACTGATAGTGTGCACCTTCTTTCTGCACTATCTTGGATGGCGGTGCGCATGGCAAAGTCATAACATTGCCCCCGTCTTAGCACTTTTCGTCCCGAAAAGAAACACTGCAGCTGAGGTTTGACAGTTCAGGTGGAGGTCGATCAGTGGGAGCCACAGGCGGCAGGGAGCGTGTTCCCCACGAGGCCATCCGCATTGTTTTCTTCCAGTGCCGCTTTCTCTTTCTCCAGTTGACCAGGCTGTTGTTGCGATAATGACGTGGCCGTTTGCCACACAAAGAGATAGGGTCGAGCACTGTTTTCTTCAGCACAGCCGTTGATCGGACACGCTGTCTCAGCAGACCTTCCCGACAGACGCCTCTCAAGGGAGCTTCAGGTTCGCTTGCAGCCACGTTGCAAGCAAAGTCCAATGCACCGAAGTCATCCTCAGACAACAGTCTTACGTCCAGAAGATAGGTCTCTTCAGGTTCAAGTGGAAAATGTCTTTCTCTTGACAGCTCAGATTTAGAGTGATTTGATTGACATTCATCTATGCCAATGTCGATGATGATGGTAGAAGTACATATGCGCTGTTGGTGGTTTTCTTGGCATCTAAATTCTATGTGTGAAGCGCCGCACGTACAGTTCATGCTAAACTTCTGGATGCTGTTGTCAAGCTTCGAATTTCCCTCGTGAGCACCGACAGATAGGCAGAGGTCTTGAAGGTCCATAGCAACAGGCTTGAACGCAGACCCAACGTTGTCTTGCTCCGTCAGGCTCATTGAGGTACTGGTAACAGGTACAACAGGAACATCCGCTTCAGGCACATAACAGACTTCAGTTAAGGTACTGGTAACAGGTACAACAGGAACATCCGCTTCAGGCACATAACAGACTTCAGTTAAGGTACTGGTAACAGGTACAACAGGAACATCCGCTTCAGGCACATAACAGACTTCAGTTAAGGTACTGGTAACAGGTACAACAGGAACATCCGCTTCAGGCACATAACAGACTTCAGTTAAGGTACTGGTAACAGGTACAACAGGAACAAATACTTCATTTGTCTCTTTCCGTTTGACTCGGTACATCTCGTTGAGATTATCACAGCAATCGCCATCACGTTTCTCGTCTTGAAAGTCACAACCACAAGACTTGCCCACAACACAGACACAGACGGCGCTCAAATCCCCAGCGTCTCCGTCACCACTGTTTGTGCAACCACAGTCTTGACCACGCAACTTCTTGACCAACGAGTCTACAGGCAACTGCTCCTTTACCAACGAGTTAACTCCTTCTTTCAGCTGAGACAACATTTTATCTACCTTGTTCCCCATACTGTTAATTTGTTCACACATTGCTTCATTCATCTTGCCAATAAGCTCATAAATCTCCGGTTCAATTTCAAATAAGTAGGTATCTGGATCTTTGTCTTCATCTATCAAGGCTTGCCGGAGACGAGTTGTAAGCACCTCCTTGGTACCACCAATTATCTCATATCGGTTACGAAGTTCCTTCCTAAGCTCTCTAACTGAGAGTTGGTCTAATCGTTTCAAAGCTGCCATTGTAAATCCTACCTCCTCTCGTTGAGTTGCCTATAATCCCACTTCTGACACCAATTGTAATAACTTAAGTGAGGCAACTCAACGAGGACATAGATGTTTATTTACACGAGGACATCACAAACACAAAGGACATCTGCCTTGAGTACAACATCTCCATATTGGCTCTAGACTTGGGCGGAAATCGTTAGTCTCTTATGTCAACATCCGACTTGTCTGGTCACTGATAGTGCGCACCTTCTTTCTGCACTATCTTGGATGGCGGTGCACATGGCAAAGTCATAACAATATTAAAGTATTTCTAGAGTAAAACCTGAGAGTGTCTTATTATTTGGAAGAGTCTTGTGTCGTAACAAGTGGCGCCCAACGTGAGGGGAAGACCTGCGTTATATCTGTATCTAATTCCTGTCTACTGAGGTATTACTATTGCTACAAAGTGCCAGAAGAGAGGAGCAGTTAAACATTTTGACTTAGGACAAAACTTTTACAACTGATGTCAACTAATTTTTTAAAGCATATACCTAATTACAAAAAAAAAAAAAGCTTCAACTAAATCTGCTAGCTTGTGAACTGGTTCAACACTTAAATAGAGTAGTAGTAGTTGACTGAATCAGATTGTAAGAGAAACTTCATAAAGAGTGTGTAGAAGTTTTTAGATGTACCATGTCCTAAACTTTTAAAACCAAATATAGATTCTGACTTGATAAGAAATAAACAAAAAGTGTCCAAGTATACTACAGAAACCTCTATTGCTCATCTGCACAAGTAACATTGTTTTAAGATACGGTGCTAGATAGTAATAATAATAATTGTATTTATAAAGCGCTGTTAACAAACAAAATGTAGGCTCAAGGCGCTGTGATAACAAAACAAAAACAAACACGAAAGCTAAAATGACAAACTAATCTAAAAAATTTTCAAACAGATAGGTCTCAATGTTTTTCTTTAAAGTAGTGTAGTATATTGTTATAACTCTGCCATGCGCACCGCCATCCAGGCTAGTACAGAGGTGAGCACTGTTATAGAATAGACTGAGAAGGATGTCAACATTAGGAAGAGAAGAGAGAACGATTTCCGTTCAAGTTGAGAGCCGAAGTGAAAAGACTGTGCCTAAGATAGGTGTTGTTTTGTGTACCTGTGATGTCGTGTAAATAAACATATGTGTGTCTCATTGAGTTGCCTCACTTATGTTATTACAATATGTTGTCTGAAATCAATGGGGATTGAGTTCCAAACCTTTGGGCCTTGCAATGAAAAAGCCCGAGGACAGTAGCTTTTGAGGGAGAAACGTGGCACCACTAGAAGCGTTAAGTCCTTTGAGCGCAGGCTCTCCGATGGACATATGAAGTAATCAGTTCGCTAAGGTACAAGGGCATCTCATTGTTATATATACACTGGCCACATCGTAACTGATTCTCGCTTTCACGGGAAGCCAATGGAGCGTGCGCATAAGCGTAGTAGCAGAATCTCGTCTTGTTTTTCTAAGGACTATTCGTGCGGCGTTGTTCTATATACGTTGCAGCTTGGCAATTTTGTCATCAGGTATACCTGCTAGCACGGCGTTGCGGGAGTCAAGGCGGAAGAGTATGAATGCCACAGCTAGCGTTTTTGTTGACTCCGTTGTTAAATATGGTCGGATCTGGCCTAATCTGCGCATCTGCAGATAAAGACCCTTGCAGAGCTGACTTATGTGTGGGTCGAAAGATAGGGTTGAGTCGAAGAAAACTCCAAGATTCCGCATTACATGGACATAAGGAAGCTGGCAGTTCGTGATCAAAAGAGAATCTGTGCTCTCGACTTTTGAGACGTTGTTCCGAGTGTCAATCTGAATTATTTCTGTCTTGTCTTCGTTCATCTTGAGCTTAACATCAACCATCCAGCTAGATACATGGAAATACTGATTTGTGTAAATGTTCGTATAGACCAAACAGTAGGTCTGTGTAGCAAGCAATACACATTGACAAGTAGGGAGAACTGAGGAAGACAATTGAAACGATTTCATTTAAACAGAAAAAGGAAGTCTCTTGTCTGCTCTGATGTATACAATAGTTTTTTTTAAAAAATGGGAAGAAGAAGTAAAAGAAACCAAAATGTTTAAATAATGAGTTGGAAGAATTTTGAAGGAAAATATTTTATAGTGTCAAATCCTCTCAAAGTTTACGAGTTTGTTTCAAACCGCGCCAGGGACTTTCATAAGGAAAACATATCTAGATGGTATACAGCACAATGTAAACCCAAAAAACAAACTAAGCTACTTCCTAACCTGCTAAGACACCAAATAATGAAACAAAATAATTTTGATCGAAGGCTGATGCCAAATAAATATAAGTTCCAGCAGCTAACAAAAAAAAATAAAACCACCCAGAAAGGATTTCAGACGTAAAAACAAGACAAAAAAATAAGACAAAAACAAACTTATAAAACAAAACAGACAAAAATGAAACAACAAAAACAAAACATGCCCTTATTTGGACGTTAGCTGGAGAGAGGTTGCTCACACAGAGAGCACACTCACACACATACACAAAGACATAGTGTGTGCTCTATGCTGTGGAATAGTTTCTCAAGGGAGAGGGGGAAAGGGAAGCCAAAAAGTCAACAGTTCATTTGGAAAGAAAATATTCCACTATTTCAACCTCTCTCAAAGTTTGCGAGCATTCAATCTACGCCAGGAACTTTCATAGGGAAAATATATCTAGATAGCATAATAATGAAAAGGTTTGTTCTAAAATTAATGAGGAACGCAGTATCTTCCGTGGCTACGCAGCCCTAGCTGCGACGTTATTGACTCCCGCTTCGTTCTGACCTAGATAGCGTAAAACCTCACCCTGTCCCTCAAATACAACATAAAGGCCTAATCTAAAATCCTATCCTGAAAATACTACAAGAATTCAACGTTAAGGTAAATGCTAACTAAATATTGTTATGACTTTGCCATGCGCACCGCCATCCAAGATAGTGCAGAAAGAAGGTGCGCACTATCAGTGACCAGACAAGTCGGATGTTGACATAAGAGACTAACGATTTCCGCCCAAGTCGAGAGCCAATATGGAGATGTTGTACCCAAGGCAGATGTCCTTTGTGTTTGTCATGTCTTAGTGTAAATAAACGTCAATGTCCTCGTTGAGTTGCCTCACTTAAGTTATTACAATTGGTTGTCAGAAGTGGGATCATAGGCAACTCAACGAGAGGAGGTAGGATTTACAATGGCAGCTTTGAAACGATTAGACCAACTCTCAGTTAGAGAGCTTAGGAAGGAACTTCGTAACCGATATGAGATAATTGGTGGTACCAAGGAGGTGCTTACAGCTCGTCTCCGGCAAGCCTTGATAGATGAAGACGAAGATCCAGATACCTACTTATTTGAAATTGAACCGGAGATTTATGAGCTTATTGGCAAGATAAATGAAGCAATGTGTGAACAAATTAACAGTATGGGGAACAAGGTAGATAAAATGGTGTCTCGAATGAAAGAAGGAGTAGACTCGTTGGTAAAGGAGCAGTTGCCTGTAGACTCGTTGGTAAAGGAGCAGTTGCCTGTAGACTCGTTGGTCAAGAAGTTGCGTGGTCAAGACTGTGGTTGCACAAACAGTGGTGACGGAGACGCTGGGGATTGGAGCGCCGTCTGTGGCTGTGTTGTGGGCAAGTCTTGTGGTTGTGACTTTCAAGACGAGAAACGTGACAACGATTGCTGTGATGATCTCAACGAGATGTACCGAATCGAACGGAAAGAGACAAATGAAGAAATTGAAGTCTGTTACGTGCCTGAAGCGTTTGTTCCTGTTGTACCTATTACCAGTACCTTAACTGAAGTCTGTTATGTGCCTGAAGCGGATGTTCCTGTTGTACCTGTTACCAGTACCTTAACTGAAGTCTGTTATGTGCCTGAAGCGGATGTTCCTGTTGTACCTGTTACCAGTACCTTAACTGAAGTCTGTTATGTGCCTGAAGCGGATGTTCCTGTTGTACCTGTTACCAGTACCTTAACTGAAGTCTGTTATGTGCCTGAAGCGGATGTTCCTGTTGTACCTGTTACCAGTACCTTAACTGAAGTCTGTTATGTGCCTGAAGCGGATGTTCCTGTTGTACCTGTTACCAGTACCTTAACTGAAGTCTGTTATGTGCCTGAAGCGGATGTTCCTGTTGTACCTGTTACCAGTACCTTAACTGAAGTCTGTTATGTGCCTGAAGCGGATGTTCCTGTTGTACCTGTTACCAGTACCTTAACTGAAGTCTGTTATGTGCCTGAAGCGGATGTTCCTGTTGTACCTGTTACCAGTACCTCAATGAGCCTGACGGAGCAAGACAACGTTGGATCTGCGTTCAAGCCTGTTGCTATGGACCTTCAAGACCTCTGCCTATCTGTCGGTGCTCACGAGGGAAATTCGAAGCTTGACAACAGCATCCAGAAGTTTAGCATGAACTGTACGTGCGGCGCTTCACACATAGAATTTAGATGCCAAGAAAACTACCAACAGCGCATATGTACTTCTACCATCATCATCGACATTGGCATAGATGAATGTCAATCAAATCACTCTAAATCTGAGCTGTCAAGAGAAAGACATTTTCCACTTGAACCTGAAGAGACCTATCTTCTGGACGAAAGACTGTTGTCTGAGGATGACTGCGGTGCATTGGACTTTGTTTGCAACGTGGCTGCAAGCGAACCTGCAGCTCCCTTGAGAGGCGTCTGTCGGGAAGGTCTGCTGAGACAGCGTGTCCGATCAACGGCTGTGCTGAAGAAAACAGTGCTCGACCCTATCTCTTTGTGTGGCAAACGGCCACGTCATTATCGCAACAACAGCCTGGTCAACTGGAGAAAGAGAAAGCGGCACTGGAAGAAAACAATGCGGATGGCCTCGTGGGGAACACGCTCCCTTCCGCCTGTGGCTCACACTGATCGACCTCCACCTGAACTGTCAAACCTCAGCTGCAGTGTTTCTTTTCGGGACGAAAAGTGCTAAGACGGGGGCAATGTTATGACTTTGCCATGCGCACCGCCATCCAAGATAGTGCAGAAAGAAGGTGCGCACTATCAGTGACCAGACAAGTCGGATGTTGACATAAGAGACTAACGATTTCCGCCCAAGTCGAGAGCCAATATGGAGATGTTGTACCCAAGGCAGATGTCCTTTGTGTTTGTCATGTCTTAGTGTAAATAAACGTCAATGTCCTCGTTGAGTTGCCTCACTTAAGTTATTACAATATAATTTCCAGCAGCTAACTAACAAGAGCCAAATAAGGGTTTTAATCAAACATAAAAACTTCAGTCAACAAAACAGAAACATACAAAATCCTTAATGGATGTGGGGTTAGCTGGAGAGGGCTTGCGCACATACAAAGCAGACAAAATAGTGACTAGAAATGATTCATGGACACAAAAATGGCCATGTTAAAAATAAAACTTTTTTTTTAAATCTTTTTTTTTATCCACCCGCCGAGCTACGATTTCGTTCTACCCTACCGTGTGACCATGTTCTGCGCGTTCAACATCTACCATTGTCTAGCTCGAACCTCTAGGAAAACGAGCTCTGGGGTTGTTCCATATTTCTTGTCTGTCACGTGATTGTGTTGTCTACATTCATGGCCTTAATTATTTCATTCTTATTTATATGTAAACATTGACTTACTCTATGAAATTTTAATTAATAAAAAAACAAACAATAATTCATTAATTGATATGATTATTTAAGTAGAGCTTTAAAGATCTAGGCCTAGATCTAGTTCTTCATCTAATCATTGGAAGCTGTTGCCGTTGTTTTCTTTGTAAGACAAATTCATAGCTCTCCCTAAAAAGTGTGTCTGTTTGGGAAGTAACATCAGCAACTGCCAACCTAGAATGTCCTAGATGACGAGGTAGACTTCAATGTTGCTTTGGCAGACTTCAAGGTTTAACTCTTTCTCTCCTAACTGACGATACCAGCGTTGATTCCACCAGAATGTGGTAAATAATTGCGAAGAGAAAGAGTTAAGAATGTCAACAGAGAAGGCTACAGTTCTGTAATCCTCCCTACACTCTTATATGCGAGTCCTTGACCTTACATTACCGCCACATCTTTTTGTTGAACCATGTTGCTAATTGATTGATTGCTATTGGAAAAAATGTTCGTCTATTCTTCTTGAATATTTCGTTGTCTCTGACATTTTATCAAAAGTTAGTAAAATTATTGAAGTTAGAAATTCAATTAAACATGTTTTCTTTACTAGTGGTTATTAAAGAGCTCCCGTACGGAAAGGGTTGTACATTATATTAGTGTTTCTCAGCTGCTTCCAAAAAGGCAGCTCATACACTGATCAGATTTTTTATTTAGCGTAACTTTATAGAACAAAGCCTGGAATACCAACAAAGGTGAATAATCAGTTTTGTTGATTTCATAAAAGCGTCCAATAGCGTCCATCGCGAATCACTCTGGAAAATAGCAAGAGAACCCAAAAATGTGTCCAGGTTCTGCGACATCTCTATAGCAAATCAAAGTGTTGTGTCAGAACAGATGATAGATTGAGGGAGCTCTTCAATATCCAGAGGCGGGTGTGTGAGAAGGGTTTATCTTGTCCCTATTTCCCATTCTGCCAGCCATCGACGATTTCATTAAAAGAAACACTTGAATCAGACTATACTCGGTATCCTATGGCGTAAACTAAACCGACTGACGGATCAGGATTTTGCAGACGATATAGTATTACTCTGGTATACAAGCAAATGGATGCATTACTTTATAACTTGTACTATTTATTACTAGTTTTGAAATTTCTTTGTGGGTATGTGTATTCAATATCAAAACTTTATTTGGTAAAACAAAATATATTTAGGACTCTTTTGATTGTCCTAGATTACATGTATACCTCGAGCTGAAGTTTGAAGAAGAAAGAAGACGAGCCAAAAAATTAATTTCTAATTTAGTCTATTGCAAAATTGTCTTTTCATCTTGTTATAGGAATGGTTAAAATGTAAAGACCTACATAGCTTTAACGAGAAAGTTCGCTTTTAGAAGACCAAAAGTAGACGCTTCAGGGTAAAGGCAATGGTCACATTGACAACATTCTGTCTCACGGGACCATCAATGGGAAGTAATCAGCGTTGGAGTTAAAGCGTGAAAAACAAAACTGAGTTGTATCCCATGGTCTATATTATAGCTGTAAGCTAGTCTTGAACAGACGTTCAAGATTTGTTCGGATGTTGGAGATAAAGAAGAACGTAGACAAGTTTGGTTTGACTTTGAACATTCTAGCTTTCATTGTCAGACACGTTAGAAATGTTTAGAAGGACAGTTTTTCTCGTACATTCTAAGCAACAAGACTGTCGCTATTAGAAATAGTGTTAAGCCAAAAATAACATGAAATCTCTCAAGTTCTTGTTGTATTGTTAGTTGTCCATGTTTCAGATGTTGAAGATCAATGACACCCTAGCCCAAATCTCCCACAGGACGCATGGAATAGCAACGGGAGAGGATCATGACCATCGAACGACTGTCCAGAAAGCATACGACACGACCAGGCAGTCAACCACGACCAGGAGAAGACCTCCATCAAATTGTTGAATCCAACCTGGTCCATATCTCTCTTGCTACGTCACAGTACAATCATAATTACCTCTTCATCTCTTACATCTCTTACACCACTCTTACATGACTCTTTCATTACTTTCTAACTGTCAGCATTTTAAAAATATTTCTTATGAATTCAAACAGAAACTTTGAAAGCGAAATTTAAAGAACAGGCACTGGCGGATCCAGGGGGGGGGGCGGTAGGGGACAGACGAATTTTAGTATAGAATTCACATAATTTGTGTACGAATTTATTACTTATGTTAATAATATATACTAATTATTTATATTTCAACCTTAGATTATTTCGCCCCCCCCTTCTAGTATATTGGCCGATTTGGTAGGGTCGGGAGGGGGCGATGGCATCAATCCGCCCTCCCCCAACCATAAACTTTCGAGTGGGGGGGCGGTCCTATTTATTTGTAGAAATCACAACTTTCTAACAAAATCAATTAAATATCTATATGATTAAAACTTGTTATTGGTATTTTAACCGGTCTTTATATTATGTCGTTCACCTGTTGGCCGATTGGAAGGGGAGGAGCGAATACCTTTACTGTCCTTCCCATCTAAACCCTTTGAGTGGGGAGAGGGCGGTACACTTTTTATGGAGAAATCATAGTATGTGAACAAAATGAGTCGAATATCTATATAATATAAACAGGTGGATGTGCGATACATGCAATCACCTTCCCGTCATCGGACAAACCAATACTTTTTCTTTTTGTATTACTAGCCTGACATTACCCGCGGCCTGCGGGTCTAAGTTTGTGTTTACTAATCTAGTGGATTGGATTTAAATGTATGTTAAACGTAGCTAATGATCCTTTCAAGTTTTTTCTCTTTCGCTACGAAAATAAAATTAGTTTTGCGAAAATGGATTTACCCGAAGCCGATACATAGATATCTATTAAAAACGAAAAGTGCGATAGCTTTGTTAAATGAATGGGATTATAAAGTGAACAATTAAACGAAATAATTTTTAGTAAGCGATTCGTGAATGAATATAGATCTAGGCCTATCTCAACCCGGCTTCGCAGCTTTCGTAAACGAATGCAGTCTATTAAAAATGCTTTAGAAAACCAAATTTGAATGTTTATTTGATCAAAATATGAAATGAATTAGTATGTTCATGTGTTAAAGTATAAAACTATCTGTCCGAAGAGAAGTTTTATCATCTTAGAGTTGAATTAGAGTTTTAGATCTAGGGATGGGATTATAAAGTAAACAATTAAACGAATTAATTTTTAGTACGCGATTCATTACAGTATTGTCTAATGAAAGAATGTTTGTCAGGAAATCTGTAGTCACAGATATAAGGAACTAATTAATGTAAAAAATGCTTTTGAAACACAAAATTGAAGGTTAATTTTATTATATAATGAAATCAATGGATCTTCTTTTGTATTTTCATGTGTCAAAGTAAAAAACTATGTGCGCAAAGTGTATTTCTTAAAATTAGATCTAGGTCTAAATCCTTTCGATCTTTTCTCATGTCACCATTGTTAACCATGGCCTAGATCCATAAAATACTATAGCTGTAATAGAGTCGGACAACTTTTTTTTTTTGAGGGTCTTAAGTTTGTTTTAGAGCTACAATACATACACTACGGTCTAATTTAGTACCCAAGGAACATTCCTGCCTAGTTTTATCAAGATTGGTCAACGGTTTTGATGTCTATAAGTAACATACATACATAGGCCTACACCTCACATTCTACTTTATAATATAGATTTATATTTAAACCTATTTTTAGATTATTTCGCCCCCCCCCTCTAGTATGTTTGTCGATATGGTGGGGTCGGGAGGGGGCGATGGCATCGATTCCGCCCCCCCCTAAACTTTCGAGTGGGGGGGCGGTTCAATTTATATGTAGAAATCACAGCTTGCTAACAGAATCAATTGAATATCTATATGATTAAAACTTGTTATTGGTATTTTAACCGATCTTTATATTATGTCGTTCCCCTGTTGGCCGATGGGGTGAAGATCGAATACCTCTACTGCCCTTCCCACCTAAAACCTTTTAGTGGGGGGGGGGGGCGGTCCTACTTTTCGGAGAAATCATAGTTTGTGAACAAAATTAGTTGAATTAATATATTAATTTTATATTATGTCGCTCTCCTTCAGGTATTTTTGCCGATTCGGTGGGGTAAGGGGGGGGGGGGGTGATTGCATGTACTGCCCTCCCCACTCTAGCCCTCTGAGTGTGGGGGGGGGCGGTCCTATTTTTATGGAGAAATCATTGTATGTGAACAAAATTAGTTGAATATGTATATAATATAAACTACGTGAACCCATTGTATATTATGTCGCACCACACTCTAATCTCAAATTTTATAAGTAAATACAAAATAAAAAAGGGTTGTACCAGGTGTGAGGGGCGATACATGCAATCACCTTCCCCCTCCCCCCACCCATGGGACAAATCAATACTTTTTCTTTTTGTATTATAGTTAAGAAATTACAAAATTAAAAATCTGTCACTAATATAATTTATACATGCTATAAAATTAAATTCTTATATCGAGTCGCGCCAGAGGGGTTCGAGTTTAAAAACCCCTACCAGGGTTTTGAGTTTAAAACCCCCTACCAGGGGTTTTGAGTTTTAAACCCTTTACCTGGGGTTTTTGCAGTTAACCCCCCCTCTTCTATAAAACAAAACAAAAAAAAAATGCAAACGAAAATCCCCTAATTCCAAGAGCACTGTTAAGGAAGATTTTGATTTTAAAACCCCCTCTAAAATTTACGATAAACCCCCTCTTCAATATAAAAAAAATCTAATTACGCACTCAAAATGTTATGAGCGTAGCTAAATGGGTTTTGACTCAGTTTTGAGTTTAAACCCCACTTCAGCGGGGTTTGAAGGTAAAAAATACCTCTTTAATAATAAAAACAAAGCAAATTATACACTCAAAATGTTATGAGTGTAGTCAAAGGGTTTTGAGTTTAAACTCTCCTTCAGTGGAGTTTGAAGCTAAAAAGTACCTCTTCAATATAAATAAAAGCAAATTACTCACTCTAAAATCTATGAGCGTAGCCAAAGGGGTTTTGAGTTTAAACCCCTTGCAAGGGGGGTTTGAGGATAAAAAATACATTTTCAGTGTAAGAAAAAAAGCAAATTACGCACTTAAAATGCTATGAGCGTTGCCAAAAGGGGTTTTGAGTTTAAACCCCCATTCAGAGGGGTTTGATGCTAAAAATACCTCTTCAATATAAAAAAAAGCAAATTACACACTATAATTATTTGAGCGTAGCCAATCCAATCGGGTGTTTTTGAGTTTAATCCCCTCTTCTACAGATGGCTTTTTTTAAAGTTTAAAACCCCTCCAGATGGTTTCGTGTTTAAGATCCCCCTACAGAGCATTTTGAGGTGGAAAACCCCCAACAGATGATTTTGACGATAAATCTTCTCTTTTCGATATAAAATCTAAAGCAAACTACAGCCACTTAATTCCAAGAGCGTATTCAAGAGAGGTTACACATTTTTACCAGTGGCAGGGCTCCATTAATAAACTGCAGTGTATAGTCATCTGCCGAAATTGAAAAACACTAAATGTGGCTCAACAAAGATGGCTAAAACAGATTTTAGGAGTCAGTTATAGAGATCGGGTCTAAATCAAGGAAATCCTATGCCGAACTGGGAGTTGACCCCTTAGTAAGATTGTGAGAGAGCGACGCATGAGGTTTGCGGGACATGTTCTCCGACAAAATGAATTACGCATAAGAAGAGTTGAAATGATATCCTAGTACAACTTGACGCCACTCATTCATGGAGGTCCTCATGGCAGATGGGAAGAGGCTTCAGACATTATCAGTGACAGATTTTTATGGAAACAACTTGAATTCAAATGCTCCGAACGGCGCGGGAGGATCTAAGTCAGTAAGAATAGCAGAATATGAATTTTGTTGGCTTTCAATACCAGAAATAGTGCTTGGCGACGGGGCTTCGCCCCGCGCTGGGGAGCTCCTAGCGCTCCCCCAGACACCCTTGCTAGTAATGGCGGGGAATCTACAATTTTATGGAAACAGCTTAACAGCAAATGTGCCGAACGGCGCGAGAGGGTCTAAGTCAGTAAGAATAGCACATTAGGTTTTTGAAATAGAACTTTTTAATAACAGGAAAATGCACTGTAGATACCTCAGAATATGCATTTTGTTGGTTTTCAATATCAGAAATAGTGCTTGGCGGTGGGGCTTCGCCCCGCGCTCGGGGAGCTCCTAGCGCTCCCCCAGACACCATTGCTAGTAATGGCGGGGATTTTTTTCACTAATTCATGGAAGAACCCATTCTAGGGCACAAAAAACGTCTTCCGAAAGAATGAGGGGTCAGAATGTAATAAAGATTATGTACACACACACACACACACACATACATATAATTTTTTTCCGCCGGGGGGGGGGGGGTCGGGGGGGGGGGAGAGAAAAAATCCCCCCCCCCGAAAAAAAATCCTGGCTACGCCCATGATATATATATATATATATATATATGCTGTACGCACGTTTATGCATAGGGTTAGGGTTTGGAAAAAAAATCGCCCCCCCCCTCCAAAGTTCTGGATCCGCTAGTGGTACACGGACGTCTGTAATGGGCCTGATCTTTTTAAGATCATCTTAGTGCTAAGTATGACGTCTCTGTCATGGACCTTTTTTTTCACAAAAAAAAAAAATCGTCACTATAATGAAGTGCAATAGTAGGAAGGAATTTGACCAAATTCAGATAAGAAAAGCCAGAAGAATCACACTAGCGGAAACGTTTTGGAATGTTTTTTTTTTTTAAGTTTTAACCAATATTGTTGTACATGCATCTAGCGAAAACGGTCTACATTTGACAAGATCTTATTAGAACATGAAACGACGTCTCTTTATTAAGGTATTTTAATTTGTAAACATTGGTAATATTCAGACACGGATTAATAACTACTACAATGAAAATATAAAAAAAATTGTTTCGCCGCCAGGCCCCCTCCCCCCTGTTGTTGGTCTGTCGTTGGCTTGTTGCTCCAAACAGCTAGTAGCCTACAACTCAATGTAGATCAACATCTATAAGACCCAAAAATGTATGCTTAACTAACAGCAATCTTTTATACTATAAAGTAGAAAGTAAGGCGTATGTATGTATGTATGTATGTTTGGCATAGAAATAAAAACCACTTGCCCAGTCTTGATAAAACTTGGCAGAAATGTTCCTTGGTACTAATTTAGACCGTAGTGTATGTATTGTAGCCCTAAAGAAAAATTTGACCGACTCTATTAAAGCTATAGTATCATATGGATCTAAGCTTTGTGTACAATGTTGACATGTGAAAAGATCGAAATGATTTAGATCTAGATCTAATTTTCAGAACTACACTTTGCGCATATATATAGTTTTTTACTTTGACACATGAAAATACAAAATATAGTCTATTGATTTCATTATTTAATAAAATTAACCTTCAAATTTGTGTTTCAAAAGCATTTTTACATAAATTCCTTCCATATATCTGCGAATTCAGAACATCCTGACTTACTTATAATACCATTCATTTAACAAATCGGGTAAACCCGTTTTAATTGTACTTTATAACCTATTCATCTATCGCTCCTTTCGTTTTTAATAGATATGAATGTATCGGCTTTGGTTAAACCCATTTTCGCAAAGCTGATTTTATTTTCGTTGCGAAACATAACATAAATTTAAATCCTATCCACTATATTAGTAAACACAAACTAAGACGCGCAGGCTGCGGGTAATGTCAGGCTAGTTTAACATAAAAAGGCAAAATGTGTATAACTTTGAGTTTTTAATAACTAGATCTACTTACAAGGTGGAGTATTCGACTAAACAACAATATTTATATGTAGTAAGTAGATACTAAGAAGAAAAATATGTTTTGACTGACCTGCTTCTATAAGCCTCATCCGAAACAAATATCACAGATAACCCGCTAAGTTTCAAGGTCAGAAATATGTAGGCGCCTATGAAAAAACCCTTGGGAATCCCTCGCGTGCCGCTCCATTTTTTCTTATTAAATGTTTCCAAAATAGCTTCTTATGTACGAATATCGTTTTTTTTAAAAATATAATGGGAGATTTAGAATTTATAAAGTATTTGAGTATTTTTTTTAAATTAAAAATTTAAATAATAAAGGTAACTTTGAAATAATGATTTGGTCGCCCCCTACACTCGGCCGCCTGTGTGCAATGCATGCACACATTGCACAATAGGTAGCGGAGGCCTGATGCTTATGTATTGTCGTTAATTTGTTATTAATATTAAAGGTCTGAAATAAATAAACTTTTTTCAATTAACAAATCTATTGTATTCTGTTGTCAAATATAATTTTTTTTTTGACATGGCTATAAATAACAGTATTTATGTTTTTCATTTGCCAGGTTGTATAACTCCTTTGTCCCAGTGTTTGGGTGTAAGCCTGCAGTTACTTGAAAAACAAAAGTTGTGTTCATTCTACCCGGAAGTTAAAGGAACTAAGACTTTTACTTATTTGTACTTAGAACTGCAACAATTCTTCAGAGTTCAAATTTGTGTGGGTAACTTGATCTGCTTTTTCCTGTTGTTGTTATGTAACTCTTCAGTACTTAATAGTGATTAAGATCTATGAATTATGTATTCTGCTTAAATGTACTTTTTAGTTTCACTACAAGTTCTGTACCTGTAAAGCTGACTCAGTGTTACAGTAAAAATAAGACTTATGTCTTAAGTCCAGAGATTTAGGAACATTGCATTATTTCACATATTAACACAGACCCATCTGTAAACTACATAATTTGCCTTATAAAAAGAGTATTGGGCTTATGTATTTTTTTTTGCATTTTGTTTTCATCAATTAATTCTAGCCTGGCCATGATACCTGAAGTGTGCTTAGAACTGTTCTGAGATTGCAAGGTCAGGAAATGTACAAATACGGAGGTGACCAGATGATAAAATAATAGGTCATAGCAGATATCAAATGTTTTAACTTTAAAAGGAAGGATGAGATATTTATGTTTATGCATTTCATCGTTTTTTGCCGTTTGTGAAAATCATTTGCCAGAATGTGACGTGATACAAAGAAAGCTCATGTTTATACTCCTAAAAATACGAAGTCATCTCTATTTATTTAATATTGTGTTAGTAATCAATATTTTCTGTAGTGTGGACAAAGTTCAACAGTTGACATGTAGTACAGTGATACAAGATTAATTTTTTTAAAATTGAATCTTTTTGTTTATTAGGTACAATAAATAATTGTGTTTCAACTTGATTCGAAATAGGGTGTGGAAGAAATAATTTGTACAAAAATTGTACCTGCAAGTTAATGCAGGCTTTGTAAAAACAATCCTTTGAACTCTCTTGTGTTTTGTGTGTAAAAATGTCTAAAAACAAAAATGAAATGTAGGTAGAACTTGATTAGTGTGTGTGTGTGTGGGTAGAGTGGTACTTCGTCTGAGTAATGACAAAATGTGTCCTACCAAAAAGCAACATAGAGCTTATGAAATACCATAATGTGAAATTAAATGAAAAGTCGGTGATTGTTTTGTAGAATTATTTTTTAGGGGTGGTGACCTGGGGAAGGGGGGGGGGGGTGAAGTGAGAAAAGTGATACTAGAATTCTCAGGCCAGAAGTATATGTGTTTGTGTGTGGGAGGTCGATAGAAGCGGGTCGTTGTAATTCAGTGTAACATACTATAAGTCCCTCACAAAAAAATAAAGTTGTCCGACTCTATTAAAGCTATAGTATCAGGAACTAATTTAGGCCTATGTAAAAAATGCTTTTGAAACACAAAATTAAAGGTTAATTTTATTATATAATGAAATCAATGGATCTTCTTTTGTATTTTCATGTGTCAAAGTAAAAAACTATGTGCGCAAAGTGTATTTCTTAAAATTAGATCTAGGTCTAAATCCTTTCGATCTTTTCTCATGTCAAGGGTCTAAAGTTTGTTTTAGGGCTACAATACATAGGCCTACACTACGGTCTAAGTTAGTACCCAAGGAACATTCCTGCCTAGTTTTATCAAGATTGGTCAAGCGGTTTTGATGTCTATAAGTAACATACATACATACATAAGCCTCACATTCTACTTTATAATAGAAGAAGAAGATAGTATAGATTATGTAGACCTGATTGATTTTTTATAAAGTCGTGTTTCTATTTTAATGTAAAATGTAGGTGGATTGAAATATAAAGTAGTAAAATGCTTTTAAACATGACATTGTGAAATGTAAATACTTTGAAATAAAAACAAAGCTTATATTGCATCAATTATTTTGAATTAATCAATTTTTAATAAATCTAGTCTAATAATAATAAATGTATTTATTTTATTTATGAATTGATTTTTGTCTAAACGCAACATGGCACGAACAACAAGGTGCGGGTCTGTACTTGGTATAACTCTCTGGTGTGCATCAGTTCCCCAACATCGCATAGCCTCACCAGCAGGTCATCAAGTAGATGCCATTGTTCAAAGCGCTTGTGCCTCTATACTGGAAAATGGTACCGGTAACCACAAGTGGAAATTCGGATCAGAATTCCAGCAATAGGTCTGCCATTGTCGTTGCAATTACCTATACCATGTCTCGCCCAAGATTGTGCTGTAGTCACTCTCCACTCGGACGTTGAAGTCACCCAAGACTACATGTTAGTTTGTGGTGGCCACCTTGCCCGGGACTCGTCTCAAGAATTTTATTATTTTAAATAATCAAAACAATTCTCTGCCTTGAATAGTCAATGTCCATGAGCGGACCTGGTGGGGCCTGCCTCTTGGTGTCATCCCACAAACTCTTTTTGTTGTTTCTTATGTTGACTTGTACGAAACAAGAAACATTTGCCAAGTCTCTACAAACCCTGACATTGAAAGACTTTCTCTATTGAATCATAATCTCCTTAGTGTCATTTTTCTCTTCTGCTGCCTAGTCGTGTGGTATTTGCTCTGGACTGCCGTCTCGATGGTCCCGGGTTCGAATCCTGCTTGCCCGCCATCCGGTAGACATTTAGATATTCAAACTCTGCTAAGTCTTTGTCATCTCCATCCGGTAGACATTTAGACATTCAAACTCTATTAAGTCTTTGTCATCTCAATCCGGTAGACATTTAGATATTCAAACTCTTCTAAGTCTTTGTCATCTCCATCCGGTAGACATTTAGACATTCAAACTCTACTAAGTCTTTGTCATCTCAATCCGGTAGACATTTAGATATTCAAACTCTTCTAAGTCTTTGTCATCTCCATCCGGTAGACATTTACAATCTACCATGTTCTTTTCTAACTGATTCAGGCTTCCTCTTCCACATTATAATAGCGCTATAATTTGTACAGTGATTGTGCTGTCTTATCGGCCTTCTAATTAATTGTTGGTTAATAATAACGCCTGATCATGGGAGTAGCCTGGGGGTGGGGTTTTGGGGTTCAACCCCACCTCAATGAAATTATTGCATTTTGACCCTTCATTCTTTCGGAAGACATTTATTGTAACCTAGAATAGCTTCGTCTTGGAGTTAGTGGAAAAATTGTAAGACTCCCCGACTTTCCCAAGTATTTAAAGCAAAAAAAAAAAAAGCATATTCTAAGGTATCGACAGTGCATTATCCAGCAATTAAAAAGTTTTATTCTTGCTTACGTAGGACTGAGATCCTCCCGCGCCGTTCGGCGCATAGGGCTGCAAACTGAATCCACAAAAATCTGTCAATGGCAATGTCTGAAGCTTCTTTCCACCTGGTGTCCACTGCTCTGAGGACCTCCATAAAAGTGTGGCGCCAAGTTGTACTAGGATGTCCCTATTTGCGCTTTCCTAATAATGGCTTCCATGCCATCGCAACTCGTAATTCATTTTGTCGGAGAACATACCCCGCAAACCTCATGCGACGCTCTGTCACAACTTAACTAAGGGGTCGACGCCCTGTTCGGCATAGGATTTTCTTGATTAAGACCCGATCTCTATAACTGACTCCTAAAATCCGACTTAGCTGTCTTTGTTGAGCCACATTTAGTCTTTTTTCAATTTCGGCAGATGACTATTCACTGCACTTTATTAATGGAGCCCAGCCACTGATATAAATGTCTAACCTCTCTTGGCTACGTTCTTCAGTGATGGGAACTGACTTTGCAAAAATTTTAGGAAATTTTGTAAGCCGCCCCCCCCCCCCCCCCCCCCCCGTTTTTGAACTGGCCTGTCGTGGCGACTTAAAAAAAGATGTTGCTGAATTTTTTTTTAACTATGTAGAATCATTTTATTTAATATTTTCTTTAATTAATGTTGTATTACATAACATTTACACTGCATTGAGCATTACTGCACACAAAATGCATTCATGGCACTATTGTTTGTATATATATTGATGGGAGGAGAAAGCTTTTTGCAGTCTGAGCATTCTATAATAGATATATACAGATATTGTAACAACTTCTTTCTCAAACAACTATAAGGATTAAATGTGTTTGAAAAACATGCTTGAGTTGTAGAAATACTTCAAAAGTATAAGCTACACTTCTGGTTGTTTCACTGATTATTAAACGTTGTACAGGAGAAACTGTTTATTAAGCTTTGCACATTTGTACAGGAGAAACTGTTTATTAAGCTTTGCACATGAAGTCCACCAAAAATGCTTTGAAAAGCTGCTGAATCTCAGCTGAGTTCTTAAGCAAAACAAGCAAGAACAACCAGATGTGGAGCAATGCTTAGAAGAAGAGAAAGTTTAGCAATAAAACTGCACATTAAGGCTTCCTTATGTGACTCTTTTTCATGCAGATACAAGTTGGTTAGAAGAAATGGATCTCTACCACACTGGGCTTTTATACATTTATAGCATTAGTAATGATAAGTTATTAGTTAGAGAAAATTTTTAAACTTTTATATTAAAATATATATATATCCCTCACTATAGATAGATCTATAATCTAGAGCTACTTATATCTAATAACTTGACTCTAGTCTCTAGATCCAATATATTATTATTAGATATCTACATTCTATCAGGCTTATACTCAGTAACTCACTATAGTCATGTAAAGAAGTTAAAGAAGGCCTACTTACTACTATATAAAAAAAAGTATATTCTAGATCTATATATAAATCCAGATGGCCGGTACACGGTAGGTCTATCACAGTATCACTAACTCTATTAGTAGTATTAGATTTAGATGAGTAGATCTAGATCTTATTATTATTATAATAGATCTAGATGTCTAAATCTAATCCCGTTTGAACTCATGGAAGTCGGCAGGCAGGGTTCAAATTAGAAAAATCTAGGGGCCATTGTAACAACAGCGAAAAAATAATACAACTAGAATTGTAGTAATAGCGGCGATTAGCGCTAGATCTACATAGTTTACATACGTAACATAGCGACCGGGCATCATTCATGATACTCTTAGTCTTACGTTTAAGTCTAATCAGTCTAATACAGTAAATACTTTTCAAAAGCTGGCAAGCAGCCATTGAAGTCTAGATGCTCTAGATCTAGATCAAAAGTATTCAAATTAAAGAATCTAGATATCTTATCTAGAATATATCTATCTAGACTGATTCAAACTACTCTAGTCTGGACCAAGATCTAGACTTATAAGACAATACGGTAACACACATTTTTTTTAAAAATAGAACTTTAACTGTGTCAAAAGACCGGATGTACGCAGGTTCAAAACAAATCAAAAATCTTATTTCGCATTCTTCCGAAAATGGAAAAATAATAAAATCGGATTTTTTTTTCATAAAAAAAAATCGGATTTAGAAAAAAAAAAATGTCTGGAAAACTTCGGATTTTTTTTCTAGAAAATCGGATCAGAAGAAATTATCGGAATTCCGACAATTGTCGGAAAATTCCCATCACTGGTTCTTAGAATTTGGTAACTGTGGTGTTGCTTTACATTTTATTTCGAAAAGGGAAGTTTTTTTTCCGTCAAAATCATCTTTGGGGTGTGTGTGTGTGTGGGGGGGGGGGTAAATATATATATATTTAACAAATTCAAAACCCCTTTAGCCACGCTCTTAGAATTTGGTGACTGTAGTTTCCTTTAGAATAATATTGAAGACAGGGGTTTTCAACCTCAAAACCATCTGTAGGGGTTTTAAATTTAAATCCCTCTGGAGGAGGGTGATTTAAACTCAAAATCCCTCTTGGCTACACTCACAGAATTTTGAGCATTTAATTTGCTTTTTTTTATATTGACGATGTGGTTTTTAGCTTTAAACCTCGCTGGAGAAGGTTTAAACTCAAAACCCGTTTTGGCTACGCTCATAGAATCTGGTGATTGATGTATGCTTTAGTCTTATATTGAAGAGGGAGTTTTATCGTAAACAAAATGTCGGAGGGGTTTTAAAATCAAAATCTTCCTTAGCTATGTTCTTGAAATATGGGGATTGTCGTCTGCATTATTTCTTTTGTTTTATAGAAGAGGGGGGTTTAACCGCAAACCCCCTTGTAGGGGTTTTAAACTCAAACCTTCTTTGGCTGTGCTACGCCATGGGCCTGAGCTAACAAACCAAGTCTTTCTTATGACCTATAGGCCTGAGCTAACAAACCAAGTCTTTCTTATGACCTACAGGCTTGAAGTAACAAACCAAGTCTTTCTTATGACCTATAGGCTTGGGGTAACAAATCATTCATACAAACCAACACTTAAACGTTATGCAATGTGGAAACAATGTTTTAATGTCTATTTCCAGCATAGTTACTTACAAAAAAAAATGTAGCATATAAAATGTCACAGTAATAATGCCTATACAATTAAAAATGTTTCTAAGACATTGGAAAATAGTCATCAATGGATAGATAGATATAGCAACAAGTTGATTCCATGATACAAATATTACTAGTAGACAGGAGTCAGCCCCTCAAAAGGCTTCCGTTTTATCATTGTTTATCATTATTTTATTGCAATAATTAGCAAGCAATTTTTTGGCTATATAGGGTCTAAAAATGAGAGCATGAATAAGCCACACTAAACAATGGCGGTCTTGTTACTACAGTACATGTATAATGATTAATAGTAATAATATTTTTTTTTGAGACATTCAAATATTACTGTGGAGTACTAACATTTCTTTAGTTAAATAGTCTAGAGATAATTAGATCTAGATCTAGTTTGTCAACAAATATTTGCATCCAAAGTTGGATTTTAAATAATGATCAATATAGATCATCGAAATCTATGACTTACACTATTGTATGTGACATCTATTGATGTAGAGTCAGAAAATGTTCTGTGAAGAGGTACAATAAATTAGCAAATTTTTACTAAAATCACCCAACAAAATCCCCCCAAATATATGTGACAAATTTTTTTTTTCTAAAATCTAGATCTACAAATTCTATGATTTGTTTAAAAAAAAATTCAAGCAGTTAAAAAAAAAAGAAAAGAATAAATAAAAAAAGAAAAAACAACTTTCTACACTTGAAATGTGCATATGTCATAGAGATATAGGCTATATATATATATATATTGGAACCTGTATTGACTATTGCATATCTTTCAGAACATAAATAAAAACAATTAAAAAGCAAATAAAACAAGAAAAATAATTGTTACAAAACAAAATATAACTGATCGCAAATAGCGTAAAATTAAATTAGATACTAATGACATAAGTAATCAACAAAAAAACAAAAATTGTTCAAAAATAAGGTTAGTTTTGTCAAGCATGAGGTCAGAAGGTCAACCTCTTCATTCCATTGAACACCCAGTGTGACATTGTAATGAGCAATTCAAAACTCTACAGACTCAGTGGAATTCATCCACTATCACAGAATTACCCAATTTCAAAATTTACATTAAAAAAAATAATGTGCGTTAGAGCGCACACACACTCTCTCTCTCTCAAACACTCACACAAAAAATGTAATGATTAATGCACATCTTAGTTATTTACCTTGTTTATCTAACTTATTTTCTGATAAATTTCTTTTTTTTTTTGTGATACAATGCACCCAAGTTAAAGGACTCAACTTATATTTGAGACAAGATTCAATAATCCTAGAGACATAGGCCCCCCTTATTGATTCACTAATTAGATTTTCATAAAAAATTACGTTTATAAAATAGTTAATGTAAATATTAGAAGTCAATGTGTAAATCATTTAATTTGAAAAAAAAAAAAAAAAAAAAAAAAAATAAAAAAAAAATTCATAGCTATATTATTTGCAATCAAACCTATTTTCTATTTTATTGTCTAAAATAATATTGGTTCTGCAAAAAATAAATAGCTCTAAACATTTTATGGTATTTTAAAAACAACATATAAAGCTGTAGACAGTACTGTGACTTATTTACTTTGTATTTGATAGAAACTTAAATCACATGCTACTTAATCACAGGGAAAAAAAAAAAGAAAAAAAATTTATAAAAAAAAAAAGATTATTTTTTATTTAGCTCCCCAGAATAATTATTTTTAAATTGTTCAACTGGAATCAGAAAAAAAGTACAAATTTGTGAACACATAATACTTGATTTTTTACATGACATTAATGTCAACAAAAATCTTTCGCAAGATGAATTATGTAGAACCATTGTGAGCAAGGGAATACAACTGTAATATATGTATAGTATGTGTATATATATATATATATGTAACATGTTTATTACAACATTCATTGTATATTTTAAAACAGACAAAAGTGTGATCTTTAGGCATCAGTTTCAATATATAACAGCCTTGCTGACTCAGTTTTAAGATTTGCATAGTGGGCTATTTAGAAGTTTAAATTTATTTCTTATGCCTAAAGTTTATATATTTTTTTATGTCTAATAGTTCTTACATATACTGTATATTCTTGCTTGTCCTAATGCACTTATTATTACTGAAAATATATTTTTTTCCTGTGTCTAATAGGTTATATTTATTGTATGTGTCCAGTAGCTTGTTTATTTCTATTTCAAGTTTATTTCTTTTGCTTATTGGCCCATTTATATTTACACTGACTAATATATCTATTTTTTCACAAATAGTTAATATTTGCAAGTGTGCTTAACACAATATCAATATCTTGCAACTATTAAATGGATCAACCTAAAAATTTAAAGGTTTCATATTTACATTTAAGGTTGGCTCATTTGGCAGCCCATTGGATCATGATTATTGAAATTCATTTTAAAACTGTATAATGAAGAAAAAAAAATCTTTCTGTTCATGATTTTATCACATTTTTTTTTTTAATATGAAAAGGAAAAAGTTTTAGGAAGAAGAAATCTTTAGAGAAACATTGGGTTCTATATAAATGCATTTTCAAAGGTGAAATATACAATAACCTCAACATGACACTTTATTTTTCATTCTCCAAGAGTACAGGCAAGAAATAAAACATTGAATTACTTTGAGTAAATAATAAATATATAAAACAAAGAAAAATATCAATCTTTACATTTTTTATCTTTCAAAGTGTATCTTTCCAAAATACTGTATCAGATAAATTAAAAATGAGAATTATCTTAATTCTATCTAAACTCATTTACCAACCTTCTATTTTTAACAAAATAACCAAAAACAAAAAAAAAGTGTTTGCTATTTATTATTACCCGATACAAAAAAGATTTTGTACTTCATTCTACAAGATGTTCATGTATAACTATTTATAAATATTCACACAGGAGAATAATTCAAAGCAAGTCAAACTATGCAGCAAGTAACAACATTGACATTAAGAATTAGACTGAATATTTACATTAAAAATGATTATGAATTACTGCATTTTATCACTATCACAAAAAAAATGATAGACGTTATGGACAATTTATATCTTTCAGATTTATAAGAATAAAGAGATTAAAAAAACAAAGGTAGACATTCATTAAATAAGAAAATATTTTTCAAAATGTGCTGTACAATACAAAACAATAACAACAAATATTAGTAAAGCATTAAAAATTAAAACATGATATGAGATCAAACCAATTATCAAGTTATTGGCATTTTTAGAAGTGCATGCATCTTATGTATAGTTTGCAATACTTCTAGTACCAAGTGCATGTACATTTGAACTTATTACAGTTGAAGGATGAGCTCTGATGCATAAAGGTGCACAGTGATATTGCTCTACATATTTACATTTCTTTAGCCTTATAGAATGTCCCACAATCACGTGGACAGCCATTTCTTTCACATAGTTGATCTAGTAGAAGTAGTCGTGTCAGAATAGGTGCAGTTGTTCTATTACAAAAATAATACATTTGATTTCACCAAGTGCCTTTTGACTCTCTTAATGTTTTAAGACATTTCTGGTAGACTAATTAAGCCATAATTAGAGAATTCAGGTACAATATTTAAAAATATGAATACATCACATGAAATGCTTATAATCTATAAACTATTTATTATCCTATTAATTGACTAAAAAAATGAAATTTAAAATTAACATGAACTCTTTTTTTTTCTGGAAACAAAAAAAAAAGTTCTGCACTTAAGAGATGAGTTAATTAAGACTAAATATATTATGAAAATTACCATGTTACTTCTCCATTCTAGCCATAAATAAGAAAAGCCAAATAATATGCTTATTATTACATATGTATCTTTCAAAAGATAAATTTTATGAACATAATTTTATAATTACTTTCCAAACAATTTACAAGCTATTGGCAAAAAAAAATGAGGACATGTTACTTTAAATAAACATATTAATATCATGTTTGGATACAATGTTTCTTGAGACAATGAGTTACACATATAAAAGAAAAAAATAAGCTCTTTATTGCTTATCATTGCTGTGATAGTTTTTAATTTATTGCTTTGTTGTCTAGAATTGAATATAAAATAGTTCGACAAATTTACATTAAGACTTTCATAGTTAAAAAAGAAACAGCTTTGTTTACATTGGCTTTAATTCGTTGTACTAAAAGGAATAATTGGGTTTGTTTTTTATAAATACATTTGTATGTAAATATATTTATATATATATTACAGACAGACTGCTAAAGGGCAAATACATCACCTTTTTTTTTCAGCTAGAATAAAACTTTAAAAATTTGAAATCACCAACTTTGAGAAGGATGGGTCCATATCTTTCAGCAACTAGTTTGTGCAGTGCACATAGTTTGTGAATTCATTGAACATGACAAAGCCTGAGTTTGAAGGGTTCCTAGCTCAACTACAATCTTTTTACTTTCTAAATTCAGAAACAAGAAATCACATCTTGTAAATATCTTGCTTGCTTGAAGCTTGACACACAACTCTTCATGTTCACATCAGCTTAGATCAGTTCTGGTAGTCAAAATTCAGATAAGAGTTTATTGTAAAAAGTGTTATGTAAAAAAAAACAACAAAAAAATAGCCTACAGTTCAGAAGTTTGAGCTAAGAGATTACTACACTATAGTGATGCTCCATTAGTGTCTGACATTGAGGCTAAGTGGGGGAAAACTGGTTCCAGTTTAATACTATGTGTCTCTAGGCTTCTCTTGTCACTGTCTCCGATGCTCCGTCCTGTTGCACTTAACAGTGAATCTTGAGAAAGTGAAAGGTTGAAAGGCGCAGCCCCTTGTTTCGGGAAGACAACGCCTGCCTCTGGTTTGAGTAAACCAGAAGGAGTGGATGCAAATGGAAGATCAAGCCTCAGACCGAGAGAAGCTGACTGTGAATGTTGCAAGGCATGGTGAAAGGGAAACTGGGCAGCAGTCATCTTGCTTTCATCATACAAAAAATTGGGTCCATGAGACTTGCTGTTAGGCATGTTGTTGTTGTGGTGGTTAGAGAAGGATTCATCCCCACTGTCATCTGAGCTATGATCCATGCCGTTCAGGTTACTGGGTGAAACAGACCTTCTCTGACTTGGGCTAGCACCTCCATGAGATGGAGATGAGGTACTGGCTCCTCCACGGGGGCTGTGAGAAGGTGAACCCATATCTCTTTGCAAGAAGGCAGAATCAAAGTTTGTAGAGTTATCTTCTTCATCACCATCTTTTAAAGAAAGACAGAAAATCCATTAATACAAGTCTGGCATTTATGTAAAAACTAGTATTAAAGAACCCATATATTTGTTCCCATGCTGTTTAGTGTTGATTTTCCCATGTACCCCCTTTTTTAAAAATTATATCAATCCCAAGTAAACACTCCCCCATACATTTCTTTGGCCAGTGAAATCTAGTATCTATTACATTGCATTGGACCTTTAATTCAAGTATCACTTCTCTCCTTCCCCCAACTTTCCACCTTTTTTTTTTTTTTTTTTTTTTTTATAATTTTTTTTGTACTTTCAATAAAACTGCCCACATTTATAAATTCCTCTTTTTGACCAGTGTATTCTAGTAATTTTTTTTTCTAAATTTGAGTTGGTATTATCTTTTTCTAGTTAACTTAATTATACTATTATTTTAAACATTAATCAAGCAATAGAAAAAAGGAATACTCTTCAAAAACAACACAAAGCTTATGTAAGGGACAGAACTGCTAATTACTGCCATTTACTGAAAATTACAGGGTTTAGCTCCCTATCTGCTATATAAAACAAAATTAATTAATTAGTACTAAGGGATTAACTAATTGGTTAATTTTAGGATTGATTCTACATTGTCTTTGACTATGACTAGTTCTGCACAATTTCAATTGGATCCGGAAAAGAAAAGTGGACAAAAAACTGTCCAAATTAAATCCATATTTACATCTATATGCTACATTAAGTAGCATTTATTACCCTTATTTGGATATCAAACAAAATAATTAATCACCAATAATTAATTAACTAATTAGTTTCTGCAAAGTTTTAACTTGATAAGAGACTGGGAAATGGTAGAAAAAATATGTTCGAACTTTTTACCAGACAGACAGAGTGAGTTGATATAAGATTTGGAAAAAAAAAGCATTAACTTTGAATGATGATAATACCTCATTTGTACAGAGACTCCCTCTTCCAACTAACCCACTTTGAATAAAATCATGTTGAGAAAAAAAGATTTCAAAAAGACAAACTCTACCTTCAGGAAAGTTGCTGCTGCCATCACCATACCAGACTCTTCTGATGTCTTGTCTCCTGTTCTTCATTAATGCTTTGTACTCTGAAATTCTAAGTTTCTTGCCATCAACTATACACGTTCTCTTGGGTCTTGGCCTGTGAATACAAAATGGTGAAGTGTTTATCCAAGTCTTGTAGGCCTAGTTATAGCATTCAAAGAAATAAAATATAACATTTAAAAATCAATGCTCTTGCTCTAAGAAATTTATAATATTTAGTTTCATTTTTAAGCTATATCATTTTTTTTTTGCTAAACATGATATTTAACAGAATTATCCATCTTTACAGCTCAAACTAATTTATAAAAGACCTTACATCTATTTCTGAGGCAAAATTGATTTTTTAATTACACAGAACATCAATGTAGCAGACAGTTATAAAAGGCTTGTAACATAAAAAATGTTTGTTATATAATAAGCTTTTGACAGTTAGTTGCTTTCCATAGCTGATGCACAGTAACAGACACTTGCACACAAATAATGCTTCAGTATAAGTTTAAAAAAAATAAATTTTCTTATCCAATGACTAAAACATTTACACACACACACACAATATGTTGGTTGACTAATCAAGTTAGGCAAGTGAAGGATCAAGGGAAGGGAACTCTACCCAAACAATACAAAAGGAGTATAAGCATATTGTTGGCATACTATAAAATTTAAATTAATTTTGCCTTTTTAGAGGCAACACAATTAACTATTTTAAAGCTAATTAAATATCAAAATATGATACAATTTAATCATTTTTTTTTCAATAACTTTTAGCCTATCAACTGTCTCTAGTGAAATCTAAATCAGGCATCTGACTTGAAATTACATTCATCGAAAAATAAAAACAACTCTTTATCATTAGAAGTGCATTAGTTGAGATCATGTCAAAGCATTCTGTGTATAATAATATCAAATATAAAACACACAACACATTATATAGTCTTTAGCAATAGTTATTAAAAAAATGTGTGACTGAGTTATTTTCTGTTTAAAAAATGCACTGATTTTGAATCAAGCTGTAAGTTTGGGGAGTAGCAGTGTCAACAAATAAAGCAATGCAGTTTTGAATTTAAAAAAATAAATGAGTTCAGACAAAGTATTGCCATTAAAAATTGTACCTTTGATCGGACAGAATGTGTAAGTTTGGGTAGAGTGCCCCAATCATAAGAGGAGGAGGTTGATGGTTGTCCAGTGGCAGGGAAAGGGCGGTACCAGATGAGGCACCAACTTCACTGCCTGCACGGGATGGGGGCATGTCAGAAAGCATCTTTTTCACCTTCCCGTTTTTCCTGGGGCGTGGCCTGAGAATCAGGGATTATGATGTGGATATACTGAGTATTTTGGGCAGATACACATTTTTTTAGACAAAGAGTTATCTTTTTCTTATAGTTAAATTTAAACTCTGAAATAAATGTACTTATATACTTTTAAACAGTATAAATCCCTTCTTTGAGATACACTTTAAACATAATGTCTTTAAAATTAAATTTGCCAGTAGAACTAGTCATAACAGTACAAAAGTTTAAAACTGTTTCACTAGAATTTAGTTTGGCACTAGCACTAAGCAAAAAAAAAAAAAAGAAAACATTTTGATAAATTAGCAAAAAATAAACTATGTAACTATACTCTACCTAATCTATAGAAACTAATAGCCATCTAAATTGAATTGACAAGGTGTAGCATAGGTGTAGCATAGGAAGATTGAGCTACATTCACAGATAAAATGTGATCAGAAATGGTTAAAACTAACTTTTACTATTTGTTAAAAAGAAAATATTAAATAAAAGCTAAATTTTATGAAAATTCTAAGGTAAAAAAAAATACTTAAAATTGAAGAAAAAAAAAGACAACTAAGTTGCTAGTAGCTGGACAATTATTTACCTGTATCTGTAGTCTGGGTGTTTCTCCATGTGAAGTTTACTGAGTCTTGACTGCTCTTCATAATAAGGTTGCTTATCAGCATTTGACATGCTCTTCCATTTAGCACCTGTAATTTTAACAATCAATACTTTAAAGAAAATACAATCTTGTTTTTTTTTTTGTGTAACTATCTTATATTCATAATACAATATTGTCTTAGCTATTCTGAAACTTATTTCTTGACTACTTTTAGAAATAAGTGCAGGCCTTGCCAATAATTGTCTCTTTAAATAACATTATTTGTAGAAAGTAGAGCATTTAAAAATAAACAACACTAAAATAATGTTCTTATCTTAGTAAATAATTAAATAAATGTGAAAAAAATGTCTCAAGCATTTGTGTGTACATGACAACGCTAGACAACTGGCCATTCTACTGTTAGGACAGTATCTTATCCCTTTCAACTTGTGCCTAGAGCTGATGTGTAAATATGAACTTATTCTTAACCACATTTTCATTGTGTTAATGGATCCAAAAGTATTTCCTTACCCAGTATTTTACTGATGTTGCTGTTGTGCATGTCAGGACAGGCTTTTAATATTTTCCTTCTCTCCTCTCTGGCCCACACCATGAATGCATTCATTGGCCGCTTGATGTGAGGTCGCCCAGGGTCAGACTTTTCACGTTGGGAACGGATGATTTTAGCACCAAACATTTTACCTGGAATTAGTAAGAAGTGTGTTTTAATGAGATAATGTAAAAAAATTACCCTGCTTTACAATCATTGTAATGTCAGTTTTCTTTAATATTTAATTACTTTGTAAATGTTGAACGTAACTGCTTTGATTTTCGTCCCCTGAGGCAGACATTGGAGGGGCAGGATCTTTGCCACCTGTCATCTGGGGCATAGTAGGTAATGGCGGGGCTGGAGTGGAGGCGTAGATTGGAAAGTGATGAGGCAGTCCTGGAAAAACTGGCCCACTGACACTGGCTGCCATCTGACGTGCAAGAAGTTCTTGTACATAGCTCTCTTGTGTGTGGAGATACATTAGCTAGAAACAGGAAGATAAATAAACACTTTAAATTTACTTAAATTTCTAATCCTTCTAATGTTTGATACAAATAACTTAATAATATATAGTAGTAGTAGTAGTTCCCACTTCCACACAGACCAGCCCCCCAAAAAAAGAAAGTCATTATCTTGTACTAAAAAACAGTCATTTAAAAAAAAAAAAAGAACAGAAATAACTTTATAAAGCACATCAACATAGGGCTATATGTTTCATAGTAAATAATCAAAATGTTTTAAAGACCACTTTTTTAATTTGATTTGATTATATCTATAAACACAGTAATTTCATTTAAAGCATTTATACAATATAATTATCAGTTCTTCTTATTGTAATTGTTATGCTAAGACTTACTTTGTCTGTGTCTGATGGTGAGGGTGTTCCCAGACTTCCCAAGGGGAAGTTTGGGGGAAGAGACAGAAACGGATTGGTGACATAATGAGCAGGCAAGCCAAAGGGATTGTGGCGTATAGCGGCCATGAGAGGAACTTCGGTTACAGGCGTGGGTCCTGGAGTAGAAGTGGCCGGGATGGGAGATGAATTCAGCGGAGAACGACGCTGATGCTGAGAGAGAATACTAGACTTGCTGCCAGACTGGATAGTGCCACTCTGGCTGATGCTGTTAGGAGTGGGTCTCTTGATGTGATTAGCATGGGCTGGAGGTGGAGTTGTGGCCTCCCTCTTAATGGCACCATGGCCATCATCTTGTGAGTTGCGGCCTTGGCCACTATATCCTGAAACATTTTTTGACTTGGCCTACAAGACAAAAAAACAACAACAGTATTTTGTTAATTCTTTTCAATGTAAAGTAATTTAACATAAATGGACATTGAATCTTTATAATCTTGCCAATTAAAGGTAAAAGAAAAGATGAATTAGATTGTATACGGTATATTTAATCTAAGTGCATATTTATGTTAGCACAGAGAAATAACTAAAAAAGGTCAAGAGAAGAATTAATGTTCACTAATGTTATAACAAGTGAAACATTCCTCATGCTCCATTTTTCTTTTTCTAGGTTTTTCTGGAGTATATTCTCACCTCTGATTTGGGTTTGGACAAGTTGAGTGGGCCATCCTGGTCTGGAGGTGTAGGAGGGGAGGAATATTTGGTCATGAGTGGCTTGTAGGTTACACTCTCCAAATCTCTGGTCCATTTGGTTGGTGGGCTAGAACCACTGGCTATATTTGGGCTTGTCTGTCTCATATCTGTGGCTGAGACAGAACTAGAAAGACATATAAAAAGATGTTTCTAAGTATAAAAATAAAATTCATGGTTAAATATAACTTGGATAGTAAAATGTACAAATAAGATATACACAATATAAAATTATTTTTGCTTTATGGGTGTTTCCTTTCAAAATAAAAAAAAAAGAATTCAGATAATGGTTTCAGTTTCTTCTGTGACAGTTTACTCAGGAGGTTTTAGGTTGCTAACAAAAAAAAAATCCTAAGATTCTCATTGGATTTCTTTATGATCTCCATCAGTTTTAGCATTCTACTAGATTTAAGAATAAGTTTTTTTACTCCTTGCCATCTAATGAACTTTTCGGAACATCCTAGTAATTAACTTGAAATAATGTTTTACAAGCAATTATCTAAAAAAGAACAGATGATGCTTCAAAAAAAAAAAGAAGATGATTAGGTCTTGCACTTATTGTTTGGTATAGTTCTGTTTATAGTCATTGCTTTTTTTTTTTAGTGACTAGAAAGTATAACATATTTCAAAACAAGTTTTAATGCACAGAATTAAACAACCAAAAAAAAAATTAGAGATAAAAGAGATAAGATTTTTAAAGAAATTTTGTTTCAGGTTTTTATTAAAATGTTATGTGTATGAATATAAGACATTACTTTTTTTTACAATCAAACTAAATTTGTATTATGTGTTAAGCAGCATCAATAGATCACACCCTTTAATGGCCGGCCTTTTTTTCTCACTTTAAGTTAGAAATTTATCTAATTTTATTGTAAGCGTCCAAATATTTGTACTATGTTCCATTCATACAAAAAAGATATATTTTAAAATGCACAGCTCTGAAAATAAAAACACAGATGTTTATTGTTTGTACTGCAATCATACTTATTTATAGTTTCTTTTCAAATTCTATTTTTAGAGGTTTGTGTAAAACAAAGCACTTTGGAGAACACAGAGCCATTTAGACAGAGCCATTTAGACATCATGTGTGCACAAGGTGGCAGTTATTTACCTATACACAGCATATGGTAGTGATGAGGAAGCTAGCGGAGATGAAGATTCACTTTTCTGGCTGGAGTTGCTTGCAAAGTTTGATGCAGGACTTCCTGGAGTTGGGATAGGCTCTACCTTGTCTTTGTACTGATTGCCTGAGAAGCATAGAAAATAAAAACCTTACTATTATATTTGGTAGAGATATATTTTGTGAATTAAAATAAATGTTTAGGTAAAGTCCCCTTACCAGACCTTGAGATCTATGGGGCAGATGATGTAAAGGTCATCTGTTTCTGTGGCCCACAGTTAATGAGGGTGTCATGTGGCCAGCACAATGACCAACCGCCTCTACTTTTCCCCAACTAATGTCAGGTACCCATTAGAGCTAGGTGGACTCAGAGGCAGCCAAAGATACAGAGGTTTTGAACCCGGGACCCCCAGTTCCGAAGCCAAGCGTTTTACCGCTCAGCCACAGCGCCGCTAAAATAAAAACATGCATAGCTTTTGTGTTGAGAATGTTCTAGGTCTATATTTTTTTAATGATACTTCATTTCATATTTTAACACAACTACTATAATAAGGGGAACGCATTTGAAAATACCTACGGGTACATAATATTTATGCGGTTGTTGCCCTTTGCATTTATCCCGTCATGAGCGTGTCACTCTTCAGATTATGTATACAATAGTCATTTTGTTGTTTTTGGTTAGTGGATAGAATTACGGTGGATGGGTGGATATTAAGAAATGCATATCAAACACAGATCCAGGGTGGAGTGTACACGACTCTTCCGTTAACAAAGGAGAAAACAAAACAATACGCCTCTTTATCTTTTCTGACTTAAAAAATGGTCTGTGTGAGGCGGGAGATTATGGCCAGATAAAACCTCATTGTATTCCTTCAACAGGTGCATGTAGGGGGAGGGCACTAGATCTCTCTTCAAGCTACAAATGGCAGTGGTTTGTTCAGTCTATCAGTGTTTTACAATATAAAAGCTTTTGTTCCCCCCCCCCCTCCGGTAGATCAAAGGACTTCACTTCTTTTGTTAACAATACGTTTCTAACCGGTAGAAGATTAATAGAAATCTAATGGGAACAGTGTATTACCCTTTGTTCTCCTTCTGCTGACTACTTTATCTAGTACAAATGATTGTTCAAGATTTAAAAAAAAAAAAAAAATTATAAAAAGCATTGTAAAAACTTTGGTAAATATTCTTTTTTTTTTAAACAGCAGCCATAGATGTCTATTAGTCAAGTGTGTTTCTAGAGTTAATGCGTATTTTTGTAATATGTACATCTTGCGTTGTATATATTTTGAATTTTGTGTATATTCTGTTATATATATATATATATATATATATATCTTGTGTGTATTCTCTCTTGTGTATCTTATGTTGTATATTATATGTATCCTGTGTTTTGTGTATCCTTTAGTTTGTGTGGGCCTATCTTGTGTTGTAAATTACTAGTGTTGCGTGTGTTGTATCTTGTGGGTATATGGTTTGTGTATCTTTTGTTATATATATCGCTTGAGTAGGCTGCAGTGCGCGACAGAAATGCCCAGTAAACACTCAACTAAATATATAGATCTACTTTACGAGAGTAGGGGGGAAAAAAGGCAAGCAACACGTTTATTAACAATGATGACCAACTGCAAGTCTGTCTTCCCCACAGTAAACAACAAACAGACCTGGACACAGTGGTCTCTTGACCAACCGAGAGTGAAATGTCCATCATTTGTTACAAGCGCAGTTATAAAAAGAAACATAGGAAAAAATAATCAACGAATGAAATATAAAGAATATTTTTTTAATGTATTGTTCATTAGGATGTCAGCATGAAAATGTCATTCAAAGACTTTCATAGGTCCGTAGTAGGACACAAGCTAGACAGAGAAACACATACACACACATTATAACAACCCCTGTCATTCAAAGATTTTCATGGGTCCGTAGTAGGACACAAGTTCGACAGAGAAACACATACCCACATTATAACAACCCCCGGTTACATCGAAATAAACACAGAACCATAAGGCGATAAATTAATACACTGTTTGTACATAAGTAGTGTTCAAATATAGGCTATGATGAGTTTCTAAAGCATCCCTAGCTCGTTTAAAGCATTAGTCTCAAATACAACTCCAAATAATAGTTTAAAAAAAAAAAAAGAAAGATCTCTCCTAACATTGTAAATCTGTTGAAAATCCAGTTCTGTCTGTTTTGGGCGATGTACTTTATTCAAGTCACTCATGCAGAAATGGGCTCTAATGGCGTCCTAATGATACTCAGTCACTACATTACAAAAGAGGCCTAAGTAAGGCCATAGCCAAATAGGAACACTGCCATGATCACAACTAGATTGATAATTCTAAAACAAACTGGCGTTAAAAACAAACATTTAGTTTTTTTTTCTATTATCACTACATCACTCATGTCATGAGAAAGTAGAACTATATTATTTCTTGTTTTATTACGACATAGAACTATGTTTCTTGTCGTATTAAAAAATAAATATCTAGTATATATATATATATATATATATATATATATATATATATATATATATATATATATATATATATATATATATATATAGATAGATAGATATAGATATATATATATAGATAGATAATTATATATATCCAGTCTACGTTTAAACTGTCATGTTCAAAGCAAAGGTTCTCAACGCACTCTAATTCTCGATTTGACCAAAGCCTTTTCTAACTGTTAGATTTCCTTAACCCTATAACTATATACATACAGTTATAACGTAATTGCCTTATCTTCGCTTTCCTCTGGCTTCCTCCCCTGACACCAAGTGTGCGATCTACTCGCGTATGTTTGTGTTTTAGGCAATACTGAATATAACGTGTCATTGCAGAAGTGGCTCTAATCTCAGTACAAATAGAACATTATACATTCATAGAACGGGCAATCAATAGCTTTGAAATACATAGACAAACAATTAGGACTGTCAATAATCGTTATCATGTGTCTCGCCTAACCCCATTTACTCGCCAAAATCTTGGAAAATAGCAAGCCATCCCCGCGATTTTTTTAAACAGGTTTCGGGTTAGTATTCATTGTCTTTATATCAATAGTTCAACATGCCAGATTGGTAACACTGTCTTTATTATTTTTTTTTTTGTTTTTGTTTTAATTTCTTCCCAACATTAATAACCAGATCTAGGCATGTTTACTGATCAGATCAAAACAAAATCACGTCAACTTCTAATCATTAGGGATACGTTTCACTATAACTATAGGCGAGTAGTGAGTACACTGTAGCCTATTGTTGGAAATTAAGATTGAAAAAAAAAGGAGGGGGTGTAAAAGGATGAAACAATAAATGTTTCGTGAAAATATTGATCTATTGTAGATTTCATATCATAAGATTAAGATAAGATACACAGAATGTAGATCTAGACTTCGTAAGAGCACAAGACATAACATCAAGGCCTTTATATAAATCTAGACTTTGTAGGACTTGTCCTCAAGTCCTAACATTAAAGAGGACTGTAGTATTTAGTATTACACATTCATGTCTAACTCGGACATAGATTGGTTATATAGTAGATCTATAGGACTGACACATAAAATAGATCTAGAATCTAGATTTAGAATATTAGCAACATAGACTATTGACTATAGGGCTATGCAGACTATGTAGTCTACAACTCTCTGGCAATGCCCCTCCTCATTCGAGATTTTGACACACTAAGACTAGTAGATTGTAGTCATCTAGACAGGTTAGTAAACAGTTCACTATAATCATGTGCTAACACACTCAATTGTTTATCATTACCTCGAATTCAGACTCAAGATGTAGAGATCCTGACCAGATCCGTAAATCACAAATGTATGAAACGCCTACGAAGAAACACGACTAAAGCACACAAGTTCCAAGAAATACGAAGTAAACACACAACAACGGAATCAAAAGTCCACCAGTGGTCACAAACGCAAGGCAGTGAGCAGACGTCGGTCCAGTGTGGACAGAAGTTACTCTTGTTTGAAACTAATTGTCCGCCTGCTACTGGGCAGGAGAGACGGAGTGGGGAGAACAAAGGGGGAGCGGTGCTACTCTTGTTCACAAACACATTTTCTCTCTCATGGCTTACCGTTCTTGCACCGCGAAACGACTTGAAGTAGCCCCGCAGACTGCGCGTTAAGAAATAGGGCGGGAGGTAGCGCTTGAGAGAGAGAGAGAGAGAAAGGGTCTATACTGTAATGTTTTGGCCTTCACTGCTTAATGCTTTTAATACAAGCTCTTTCAAGACATCGCTGCGCATACAACCCCCTCCGCCCCCTTTTTTTAGTTTACGCCTCCCTTACCCCCATCCTCCCCACCTTTACGCGCAACGCGAGAAAGAAGGAGAGAGAGAGGGGGGAAAAGGGGATGGGCAGACGGTGAAGCGAAGGTACAAGTAGGCGGAGCTAAGAGTCGGCATTCAACAAATGATATAAAACTGTTGTGGAGAAGGGGGGGGGGAGCAGGGGAGGCTAGTAAATGAGACGAAGCAAGCGAAAAAGGATGTGGGGGGGGGTGATAAACGGAAAAGAATAAAGGTGTGTGGGGGGGGGGGGGTAGAATTAGAGCGGGAGAGAAGAAGCTTTACTGCCGCTTGTTGCAGCCCTTGCCATGCGCAGACCAATTATTTGGACACGGCGAGACGGGTTATCTATCCTGGATTGAAACAAAATGAATTCCGAGAGCAGAAGATCTGGAATCTAAGGTCGTGAGTGATTCCGTTAATTTGGTTACCTGCCCATTCATTGTCAGCGGAGCCAGGCACTTGTTGATTCTGACATTTGGACGCACGCATGTCATTACGTTTAAGCTATATATCCTATTACCAGCCTGATAGTCATCGCCCCATAGTGGCCTTTTTTTCTTCATATATAAATTAGACCACTGACTAGAATTCGGACTAATCCATTTTGGCTTGCGTACAGCTTTACACTTCATGATCAGATACATTGAATAGACTTTCTTTCTTCTTTACTTTTCTTTTTTATTATGCGTGTTTTGTTAAAAATTATACATTTCTGATAATAAAGGCCGCCTTTATGAGTGGGGGCCCTGGGCTGCGGCACAGCCTATCACTGTCGAAAATTCGCCCCCTATGTATAGTACATATAAATCCATGTATTCATTAGTCACGTATCACTGGCCGTCTGCATTTGACTATAATAAGTGTCTGAACGAGAAGTAAGTCCTGTGATGACTATTAGGCCTACTGGTTAATCGAATAGACAACAACCAGTTCAAACGTCACATAAGTAGTCTGGTGTACACAGAGGACTTCATTCAACTAGCTGTATGACGTAGCACATGACCAGAGTGGGTGCTGTCCCATTGAAACCAAGAGAAGGTTGCATCAAAGGGGCGCAACTTTGTAACTCGTAAGTTGAGTAACACACACGTACAAATATTCGCAGCAATGCTATCTAGTGACAATTTTTGCCACAAAGTCAAAATTACAAATAATAAACACATAGAATGTAGGGCCGGAATGTAGGTGGACACTGACAAATCATGCGGTGGCAAATTATTATGATGAGTTGTAGGCAATGTTGATAAAATCGACCTTTTAGAAGAGCGCGTGAAATGATTAAGCAGACAAATCGTTTATTTGGCCAGTCTTTAGAAGGGAATCGTCTTTTGAAGATATGGTCAGCCTGTAAGGACACGGCAAGTCTTTGAGGACATCAGTTGTCTAGAGAAAGTTTTTTTCTTCAAAAGCCCAAACTTGTTTTTTCCTTACAGGTTTGTGATTTATAAGACTTTGTGAGTGATAATTAGAGTGTTTGAACTTGATTTGATTGTAATGTTTATTTTGGGATTTTGTTGAAATCTTAGATATGTATTATTTCCACTGTTATGCAGAGGCGTCGCCAGGGCTGGTGTCAACCGATGCGGTCAGCTTATCAAGTGCCCCCTCAACCCCAATCACCATTTTAAAAAAAACAAAAAAAAAAACTTTTTCTAATTTCAAGTCTTTGGAAAAAAAAATTCTATTCAATTTCAAAAGTAAACAGCAATTTTTAAGTGGACCAGATGATGTAAAGCCCATCTTTAGGTTAGGGTTAACTAGATTCATGTAGTCAGCACAACGACAAACCGCCTTAACTTTCAAAACTTATGTCTGGTCCCCAGTAGAGTTGGGTGGACTTAGGGGCTACCTATAAATCCCTATTTTAAAAAAAAATCAGTCTTCGCGTGATTCGAACTTGACACGGCTCAGTTTGGAAGCCAAATGCTTTACTACTCAGCCACCTATGGAAGTATCATTACCACCATAAAAAAGAAATAACCTTTTGCCCACGCAAAACGATGAACACAAGAAAAACTGGGTCTGTGCGCGCGTGTGTTGGTGTGGTTGAATGTGGAGAGAATCCTGGTAAAAACACGGCAACAAACATAGCCTGCTTCCCCCCCCCCCCAAAGGTTCAGTGTTTATTCCCAAAATTCCGCCCCTGAAAAAAAAAAGTGCCAATTATCCCCATAAGATGATAAATCAGCGCAATCGACACGTGATGTTTTTGTTTGTTATGACGTCATGCCGAGTGACACTCAAGACATGTCTAATTGTTTGAAATGATTGCCAAAATAGACAATGCAAAGGGAAAGCATCTACTTCAGAATGAAGAGTTCTCTTTTTCCGTTCTCTCCCCTTCCCCTCCTCCGCTTGCTTCGTAGACACACAAGATTTTAATGACCAGAGAAACATTCCTTCTTTCGACATTGTCCAAAACAATTTTTGTTCCCCCCCCCCCCCTAATTTTTTTTTTCTTTTTTTTTACAAATTAAAATACTTTTTTTTATCTCCCCTTCTCTACAGTCCGAGGTCACGCGAAACTTAAACAGTGCCATTTGCTCTCGCCCGTACATCGTCAAAAGTGTGATGCATGTTTATACGGAACAATTACCCTCGCCGTGGCTTCTGCTGCCGGCTTCCAATGTGGCTTGGAGCCAGATCACGCCAGATAACTCTCCTATTGTTTATCATGGTTACCTCCCGTTGTCTCCCCGCGGGGGCAGGGGCAGATAATGGCTATTGTTTATGAAGATGATGAGCTCAAGGAGGGGGAGGGAGAGAGAAGGGTCAGGCTACCGTCAAAATTTTCTGGAATTTCTGACCCTTGCATGGCACAAGGGTCATGGTTTGTTTAGCATCTCTCTCCTTTCTCTTGTACTTTTAAAAAAATCAAAAGTCGTTTGATTTGGATTGTTGTTCTGTGTCTGTGTGTAAATGTCAAAGTACAATCTCATGACGTCATCAAATGAAATCCATATTTTATCAACCACAGCGATGTGGTCTTATTTGTCTTACTGTGTGTGTATATATAAAAATGTGTGTAGAGGGGGGCAGTGGAAGAGTCACAAGCGGCGCATGGAGCAGGCTGACCGCTGTCCGTCCAGTCTTGGCTCCAGATAAAACCCACTATCTTGCTGTTGGTCATTAACTACACGAGCCAGTCCCGAACAGTAGAACCTAGAGCTATTTGTGTTTAGTACCCTTTTCAACTGACCACTTCGGCTACCATTCACTTGAGATATTGGTCACTTGGACAGTAAGGCTACTGTGTGTTTTAAATACTGGTAGCTTTGTCTACAGCTACTGTGTGTTTTAAATATTGGTAGCTTTGTCTACAGCTACTGTGTGTTTTAAATACTGGTAGCTTTGTCTACAGCTACTGTGTGTTTTAAACACTGGTAGCTTTGTCTACAGCTACTGTGTGTTTTAAATACTGGTAGCTTTGTCTACAGCTACTGTGTGTTTTAAACACTGGTAGCTTTGTCTACAGCTACTGTGTGTTTTAAATACTGGTAGCTTTGTCTACAGCTACTGTGTGTTTTAAACACTGGTAGCTTTGTCTACAGCTACTGTGTGTTTTAAATACTGGTAGCTTTGTCTACAGCTACTGTGTGTTTTAAATACTGGTAGCTTTGTCTACAGCTACTGTGTGTTTTAAATACTGGTAGCTTTGTCTACAGCTACTGTGTGTTTTAAATACTGGTAGCTTTGTCTATAGCTACTGTACAGTTAGAATACAGTTCGTTATAGCTACTGCTAACTTATAGCTGTTATAGCTGCTGCTAACTTTGTCTACAGCTACTGTACAGTTAGAATACAGTTCGTTATAGCTACTGCTAACTTATAGTTGTTATAGCTGCTGCTAACTTTGTCTACAGCTCCTGTACAGTTAGAATACAGTTCGTTATAGCTACTGCTAACTTATAGCTGTTATAGCTGCTGCTAACTTTGTCTACAGCTACTGTACAGTTGGAATACAGTTCGATATAGCTGCTGCTAACTGTGGCTACTGAGTTATACTTAGATCTATGCTCGTCGTAGCTACTGGTCACATTGGCAACTGTAAATTAAACTAATGTTCGTTATTGGTCACTTTGGCCACAATGGACAGTTTGAGAAAGTTCGTTTTGGATACCAATTCTTTTAGCTAGAAACTAAATTGCAAAATGCATAAATTAATTAATAAATTGTTCCAAATCATAGTGAAATAAACAGTCTCCATCCCAGCGTGCACTTCGTTGCACTTTCAAAATAGATCGAGCCCCTACTCTTGTCATTATATACAAAATAGATCGAGCCCCTACTCTTGTCATTATATACAAAGGAAAAAAAAACCACTCAAATGTGTATATTTTAGAGACCTGTGACTTGAGAACAATTGGCTGTGAGTTATAGGTTCATAGGTCAAAAGTCATAGCGATGAATCGATACAGGAACCGCTGGTAACCTTTTTAATTTAAATGCTAATGTCATTGTTATAGAAAATGAAAAGAGTTATCTCTCTTCTTACACGATGTGATGTTTGGTCTGGATCAGGTTGGTTGCCATAGCCACGTGAAGTTTTGCAATCTTACTTAATCCTCGGACTCGAAAACATTCGACTTTTTATTTCTTGGCTATCTTTCTTTTTTTTATGCTTTGCAATTTACAGTTGCAATACTGGCAAGCATCATCTAGTTTTCATGTACTTTAATAGGACTTAAGTGTCAAAGTAATGGTGTCATAGTTTTTGCATATTGAGATCGGGGTTGTTTTAATTGTATTATCAATGCATTGCGAGAAACAACAGTAAGCTTCCAATAGGAAAAAAAAAAAAAAAGCAAAGGTATTTAAAAAAATAATCTTTAAGTTAAGTAGACTTAACTTGAAGCTTAAAACTTATTGACTGATCTCGCTAATTTTCTTCGATTGTGTGTATACTCTCTCTCTCTCTCTCTCTCTCTCTTTCTCTCTCTTAGTTTCTCTATAGACAGGAAAGAACTAGAATCTTCTATTGGACCACCGGGACTTCGTACTTCAGCGATTATTTATTGTTATTATCATTATATGGAAGTCTAGAGCTAATATTAGACCTAGACTTTTGATTTAGATCTCTTAAGATTTGGAGTCTAATCTATATTACATTTAAGTAAAAAAAATATTAGTAAAGCTTAGATATTCTTAGAATAAAATTGAAATAACTTTAAATTTATCCTGTTATCGTATTATTTCGGTACACTACGGCTGACTACGCCATGTTGTTTTTTTTCTAAGTCTAGTCAAGCCAAATTAAGACTTATTTCTTTTTTTTACTTTGAAAAATTATAACGGTCAAACTAGAGTTTTACCCGTGTGGCCAACGAGCTAGTAATTCTTTTCTCAGCGATATACATCAACTGTTAAATTTATAAGAAAATCGTTAGAGCTGTTTTTGAGATCAGCTGTCCAGGATCCTGTTGGGTTCAGGTTCCATGAAGGAGTAACTTGAATAGAGGTATTGTAAGAGAAACAACTACAGAGAAGACGGTATATTAAACATTAATTGAGTGTTAGTTGTGTATTATTGGCTGACTCATTGGACATTAATTGAGTGTTAGTTGTGTATTATTGGCTGACTCATTGGACATTAATTGAGTGTTAGTTGTGTATTATTGGCTGAATCATTGGACAAATGTTACGGGTTTTAAACCAAGAACTAACGGAGGTATTAAACAACTGTGTGCTACCATACCAACTGAAAACTATTATCAGTGACAGGGGCGAGCTCGAGGCGGGGGGTGTCGGGCCGGAAGTCATTTTGATTGTTATCCCCGACCTGGCCTCTGTCATGTCTGCAGTTTGGTTTAGGGGAAGAGAAGAATAGATGGGGGGGGGGGGGGAGCGGGAGATAGACAAAAGATCTGGTACTGCAGCTAGCGGCCTGGCAGCGGCCATGAATCTGCCACAATGGGGCTTTGGCAGCTACCGAGTTGCTTACCAGACCATTATGTGGGAAGGATAAGAGTTATCTGACCTGTAGCGTGTGTGGGAGTGTGTATGTGCTAGTGGGGGTAGTGGGTGCGCTTCTTCCCTCACCCCTGAACATTTGTGATGTTTACATGTGCGGGTGTTATTTTGTCTGTAGGTGAGCACCTGATTGCATTTCGGACTCTTGTATGAATGAATATTAGCCTTAGCGTTTAGATCTAGTCAGCACTTAGACGTAGTCAGTGCTTAGACTTAGCACTTAGACGTATTTAGCACTTAGACTTAGCGCGCAGTCTTAATGAGCACACACTAGGGTAGGTTATTGCTGAAAATCTATCACTGACTGTTATTATTGTAAATAACATTAATTAATTCTTTCAGTTCCGACATGACGATGGCGCCTTAGTGTTGTACACATCCCTGAGCTACCTATTCTGTACTAATGGTAGATGTATAAAACCAGATCTACTGCTACATCTAGATCTATATTTAATGTTGAATTTAACATGTCGCTGGTTCATCTCATTACGATCTTATTCTGTTGTGTATGCACTAGGACAGCATGTTGAAAGCAAACAAATATACAATTACAAAATGATTTAGATAAACCATGATGCAATGAAAGAAGTGTCAGTTATAGAATTGGTTTCATTAGTTTATTTTTTTGTTTTCTGTGAAAAGCTTCATCTACCTCTAAGTTTCACATGCAGCTCTAGAACCTTTTGATAGCCAGACTTTGTCTTCTATCGAGATACACTTTTTAGTTAGACTTCCAGTTCATAAAATGTCCCTGTTATTTTTTCAAATGTCCCTGTTATTTTTCAAATGTCCCTGTTATTTTTCAAATGTCCCTGTTATTTTTCAAATGCCCTCATTCAGAAATGAACTCAAAACGTTGGACCTATGAACCTAGACAAAGTAGCCATAAAAATTGCCGTTTAAGACATTGTCCATTTCAACCAAGTTAGCAGTAAAAAAGAAACCTAGAAAGAAACCCATCATCTGAACTAAATGGCACCAAGATTTATTTCTGTCGTCTGGAAGACATTCTCTTCAGCCGCCATGTTTGCCCGCGTAATGTTATTTTCATGTCCCCCTCGTCCCGTCCAGTAGTCGAGATGTCATATCTATTATTGTATTCATATTAGCCCCCCACCCCCCTCCAATAATCCCCCCCCCACGGTCGCACGGTCATACACACTTTCACTTCCCGCTGATGTAACATAGCTTTTTTTTTTCTTTCTCTGAGAATAATTTTATCATTTGTTGATAAGATCAAGTGATGCATCCCTCGGTTATCTCCCCTTGCATATTGCTCCATCTCTTCAACAAATCTGTCAATTGGATTCCATTCAATTTGGCCACCAGAAAAACAGCTCATTTGAAAAGTCACCAATATTGGCCAGTGCCATGCCGTGAATGTGGCCATTAAATACAATCTCTGGACTACTTTCAACAAAATATTATTAAACAGAATCAAATAACTTTTATTGGGTGAGGATTGATGTAGCCAAAAAGGGGGACCGGGTGGGGGTCATATTTATCTACGAGGCAATAGTATAAGACACTAGTTGTTTGGATATGGACTTTCAAATATAGACACATTGAGTTTTTTCAAACAAGCAATTTCACAAGCACAAACATTCTAGACTTTTATGTTTTGGAAACGTTCGAGACATCTCTAAGTTAAGTTGTCTCTAGACTAATTATTAGTGAAAGACCTTGTCAATGACATGATTAGTAAAACCAGACAATTAGTCTGTTCGACAAATATTGCAGGCGTGAGAAGACCCGAGTACGCTATTCTGCCTCGACGTGGCACTCGGGTGGAAACGATCGCTAGAGGAAGTGATTAGGCTAAATGAATAGCAAAACAAAACTCCTGTGGGAGTGTCCAAGGGAATGCGAGAGCTTTCCCATTGCACGGTGCAGAGTTGAAATAGAGCTTCCACGTCTCTGTCAATAATCCATGCGCCGTTCCTCAAGGGACCGTTACACTAATGGCGAGTCCTGCACGGTTAGCTTGGTACAACATAGGAAAATGGAGGGGGTTCCCGGTGTACTCGGCCTTCGGCCATGCATTCTAGTCCATGCTCCCGGAGTGCCGAATATATTGGAAATAGCAATATTTTTCATTGACATTGACTTGGACCTCTTCCAGACAGAACGATTTGTTCAAGCAGGCTTACACGCCTAGAGTTCGAAGAGCCTTCAGCTCAACTCTTTTGTCAATCAAAAGGCGTGAGAAGGAGCGGCTGTGTGTGTGTGTTTAATATGTCTACACAGACTATTGACCATCATGGGAAGAATGGTAGTTCCGGGTGATGACCAATACCAGAAGTAGGAGATACTATACTGTCTGACATGTCGCTTCTGTCCTGTCGATGTCGTTGTCTAGAATTAGACAAGCGTAGAATTAGAAGGAAAGTGTCCACTGGTCAGCTTTCATGTGATTGAAATTGGGGAGGTAGAGAGAGAGAGAGAGAAAGAGAGAGAGAGAGGGGCAAAGAAAGAGAACAAGAGTGTTCCTACTAAACAGTCACCTTCAAAGAGACATAGAAAACGTCTAGATATAAAACAAGAGAAGACCTAACAGTACAACATCAAAATACTGTTTGACTACGTACTAATAGCAAGCACTAATCACATGAGAGGACACCTTAGTCTCAGACTTAACGATGTAACCAAAGCGCCCTCTATGTCACACGGTCTATCGGAAATGACATATCCAAAGTTTAGGGGTCTGCGAAGAATAGATTGTGGTAGGGCGCTCATGGCACCCTTCTACGCCAACCAGATCTTCACCTATCGCGACACAAAGGGTGCCGCACGCCACGGACTAACATTTCATTATCTGTGTCATGTGATGTCCTGTTGAGAAAGACTACTCACTGTAAAGGGGGGGGGGGGGTAAGACAAGCCTGAAGGGGAATTGCTTTTATATCTTCGTTTTCTGGAGATTTAGATGAAGCTGAAAGAACCAAAAGTGGACTTTGAAGTAATGTAATAAATAAAGAAAAATGAATTGTGTTTGATTATACCAGAACTGGTGTTCGGGCTATTGCTTAGGCACAATTCTGTGTTAATATTGTATCCTTCACGTTTTAAGAGTAAAATATATGTAGAGATTGAGAAAGAGAGAGATTGAGAGAGGGAGAGAAATGGTGAGAGATAAAGAGAGAGAGGGAGAGAGAGAAATGGTGAGAGAGAGAGAGAGGAGGAGAGGGAGAGAGAGAAATGGTGAGATAGAGAGAGAGAGGAGGAGGAGAGGGAGAGAGAGAAATGGTGAGATAGAGAGAGAGAGGAGGAGGAGAGGGAGAGAGAGAAATGGTGAGATAGAGAGAGAGAGGAGGAGGAGAGGGAGAGAGAGAAATGGTGAGATAGAGAGAGAGAGGAGGAGGAGAGGGAGAGAGAGAAATGGTGAGATAGAGAGAGAGAGGAGGAGGAGAGAGGGAGAGAGAGAAATGGTGAGAGAGAGAGAGAGGAGGAGAGGGAGAGAGAGAAATGGTGAGAGAGAGAGAGAGGAGGAGAGGGAGAGAGAGAAATGGTGAGATAGAGAGAGAGAGGAGGAGGAGAGGGAGAGAGAGAAATGGTGAGAGATTGAGAGAGAGAGGGGGAGAGAGGAGAGAGAAATGATGAGAGATAAAGAGAGAGAGAGAGGGGTAGGGAGAGAGGTGGTAAGGACATGAAGGAAAGAAAAAAATATACATAGAGAGGCGAAAGAGAAGCAGACGATGAAATAAAAAAATTACAGAGAGAGAGAGAGAGAGAGAGATAAAGATGTGGGTGGATTATTATATTGCAATTGGCAATGCCATTATTTTAATTTAGTATGTTAAGTTTTGTTTCTCTTATTTTCACAATAGTATGACATATGGACACGACGCAAAGTGTCCCCCACCATGTCACTCCGCGCGTCTTAGAAATAAAAACTACTTCTGGCATTTTTGTTCCCGCTAAATGTATTCCTCATCAGGGCAGATAACTCCCGACGTCCAAGCGGTGTGGGGCCATTGTTGCTTCACTCCACTTCCGGTTCCGCCAGTCCCCAGAGCTAATGACCGTCCATTCTTCTGCTCTCGTGATTCATCCAAGACAGTGTCCTTCCTCCCCCAAACTTGTGGACCCTCTGCCTCTTTAAACTTCTGGAACACCCCCATCCCCCTTCCATCCCCAGTCCCACACAGCGCGCCCTCTTTTATTTCTTACATTTCCAGCTCGTCAACAGTCGTCCTCCCTGATCTTGGCGACCCTTGACCTTTCAATGTCCACTCATATTATTAGCACGTGAATAACTTTCTATCATTTTTTTTTTCGTCCTTCTTTCCTCACACGCACGCACGACCCGCGTGTTTGTCTGTACCTTCACTCGACCAGTCGACTACAATAACACTCGTTGTACCCTAAAATACAACACGAAAACAAACTGCCACCAATAAATCATTGTATTAAGAACTGACTAGTCTTTCCATCATCCCAATCATCGTACTAGAAATTCAGGCTCATTGTACTGGGACCGAAAATCAACAAGAGAGCATTGTACTAAAAGTTCAATGTCCAAGAAATTCAAGTTAATGAGAAAGCTTGCTGTTGTCATTCGAGACTTTCAAACATGGAGGCACTTGGAGGCACTTGGAGGCACTAGGAGGCACTAGGAGGCACTAGGAGGCACACTCGCCTAAATAGACAGCTTTTTGATGCCTCCGGTGTCCAGAATAGAGAAGAACTGATCCAGCGAGAGAGAACTGATCCAGCGAGAGAGAACTGATCCAGCGAGAGAGAACTGATCCAGCGAGAGAGAACTGATCCAGCGAGAGAGAACTGATCCAGCGAGAGAGAACTGATCCAGCGAGAGAGAACTGATCCAGCGAGAGAGAACTGATCCAGCGAGAGAGAACTGATCCAGCGAGAGAGAACTGATCCAGCGAGAGAGAACTGATCCAGCGAGAGAGAACTGATCCAGCGAGAGAGAACTGATCCAGCGAGAGAGAACTGATCCAGCGAGAGAGAACTGATCCAGCGAAGTTTTCTTGGAAATAAATCGTTTGTGCTAAGTGTGTGTAAAAGTGTGTGTTACGATTGTGTGCTATGTGTGTGTAAAAATGTGTATGCTAAGTATTCTAATTGAGTATACTAAATGTGTGCTAAGTGTGTGTTGCTTTTAATCGCTCAACTGGAGGTAACACGATTATTTCAACTATTAAGAAATCCACTCTTACTCAGCTCGCCCAGAATGAAGACTCGCCCAGAATGAAGACTCGCGCCCTATTCAGAGCAGTTCAAATGATTTGTGTACACCAGATTGGGATAGGGCTCAGCCACATTGTCAAGGGCATTACTTGACCCTAAATATACATTGATGATTTATGTCCTACACTTTTGTGTTTCAATCATTGACTGATACGCGCACTGGTGTGCAAATCAGTTTCTGAAGAAGTAAACGAGTCACGCCTTTCTAGGAATTCCCGTTTGACCAGCTCCGTTCCAACAGACATGGTGCTAACCACGCAATTTTATTGACACCATGGCCCCATTTTTATTTTATAAAAAAAAAAAAACGATTTACATTTATCTAACCTGGATTTTTTTTTCTGGTGGTATATAAGATATTTTTTTTCCTCTAAATTAAACAAACTTTAAAGAGGTATTTGAGATCGTATCTAACTGTAAATAATGGACATAATGTCTGCAATTTGATGGCTTGATAACAGTTGGCTTTCCTAATATAGGGAGAAAGAAAGAGAGAGAGAACACTAAAAAACGAGGAGAGAGAGGGAGTACGATGGAGAGGGAGTTTTTTTGTTGTTTTTTTGTGTGTGTGTAAAGTTCCAGTAGTTTCAACAAATATTTCTTGACTTTATAAAAATACTTTGGAATGTTTACATTCAAGTTTGTAGAACTAATGTTCCATGCATGTTCTTGGGAGCTGTAATTGTGGACCCTACTGCAGAACCAAAATTCAAATATTTGGCTGGTCAAAGTGACTTAAGGATGTGTGCTGCATTTAAAGTTAATTACGTCACTTTTTGGGTAGAAGCACCAGACTCTAAAGGACTTCAGCCATCACTTGTTTCCGTTAAGTCCATATAACTCTATCTGTAAAGTACTTTGAGACGGTCACAAGTTTTCTGACCAACTTCTGTTGCAGTTCAACCGTCGTGTATTCTAACGGAGTCAATGACACACCCCTCTGCGTGGACCAATCAGATGCTACTGCACTGATAGAATTGCAAAACAAACACAATTATAGAGAAGTTGTGTTTTTTTCATGGCTGTTTTTCTTTGATTCTTATTTAAACAAAAATACATCATCATAATATGAATATTTTTCAAACAACATTTGATAGTCTAGTGAGCCAGACATTTTTGTATGCGCCTTTAAAAATGCCTATCTTATAATCTACGCCACTGGGTGCTAGTCGAAAAGGGAAAGAGAGAACAACAGTTGAACAATCATAGACACCCCATTGGGTAGTTCGAAAAGAGGGATCACTCATGAATGTGTGAGTGCGTATGTTGTTTTGTTAAAACATATACCCAGGTACTAAGTACAGTTCGAATCTTGTTACATTCAGTGCTTTGATCTGCTGATGTGAAAAAGTTGGTCGAAATCTCCCCCCCCCCTTTTCCCAACACACACACACACACACAACCTATCCTCTTCAAGCGCCCCCTCCCCTCCTCAGCAAACATTTGATACGACAAAAAAGCTGAAAGTCGAAAGTTCGTTTCTCCTTGTGTAGGACTCCCCAGACCACAATAACAGAAATCACTTTGATTTTCTGTTCTCTAATCATTTCTTCTATTTTAACACCTTCTTCTTCTTCTCTGGCTCTGTCTGATAAAAGAGATGAATCAAACATTGTATACTCAGAATTACGCGAGCTCCCTCTCTCATTTCTCTTTCTTCCATCTCTCTTTCTCTTTTTTTTTCCTTTCTCTCTTTCTTCCTTTCTCTCTTTCTTTTTTTAACAAAATCAAACTTTTTTTTTCTCTCCGCCCCCCCCTAATCTTTTTGAAGCTTACAACAAATTATAATTCTACGAGAGAACCATAATGATATAGAATGATATAGAATGCACTCACTAGTTTCCCACCATTTCATTCCCCCTCTTCAATCATCTATCGTGTCCGCCTATGCAATACTTTACCCACTGAAGGGGAAAAAAACCCCCAAAAGATCATCGCCATCGTACTGAAGTCCTTTGTCCTGCTGAGATCTTAGATCAACAGTCGACACTTTAGGGTCTTTTGTTTGGGATCTCGCAGGCATCAGAAGCACAACAACACAGGCCCAGGCAGGGTGAGCACTGGACGAGATGGGGTAACTCACCTTTCGCGTTTATTGTAAACAAGCAAAATTTCAGAAGAAAAGCACCTCCCCCAAGCTCAACCCCCCTCCCCTCATTTAAAAAAAAAAAAGGTTCAAGGAAGATATAAGACAAGGTGATTGAGATAGAGACCACACGCTGAAGACAATAGCTCGCTCTCTTTTCCTAACTCGCCAAGGCTTTGTTGTTTTAATAGCAGGGGGGTAGCCTGGTGTGTTAGGGTGATGGCAAGGGAGGGGGAAAAGTGGTGGGGTGGGGCGATGGAGTTTTTTTTTTTTTTAAAGTGAGTGGAACTCTTTAGATGTCTCTTTGTTAAGTTCATGAGATCTGTTGGATAGATCTGTCCTGACGTTAAGTACGTGTCTGAGGGAGAGTCGGGGGTTTACAAGGGCGCTCCATTTCGGAAGGTGAGAGAGGGGTAAAGAAGGTGAAAATGGGTCTAGGAGTCTAGGGTTCATGTTGTCTAAGGAAAGGATGACATTTTTTTTTTTACTTGGAATTGTAGCCTTTGCGTAATAGGTGAGTTTTCGTTTCGGGTTTAACTTCTTATTAATTGTACACTGCTACCTAGTAATTATTTTTTACTCTAGAGAAACTCCCGTTACTTCACTCTTCAGGGCACAACGGAGGAGGACACAATAGATAGATAGATAGATGAATAGATAGATGGACACATTTAGAATTAAGATATAGATATTTTATAGAAAACTCTAAACAATTCAACGAACAATTAAGCACCAGAGTACTTGCAACAATAAAGCACTCAAGGCACAGCAATGAACAACACTGTATTCAAAGCACTTCATAGAACAATACAGCACTTCCAGACAATTAAAAAGAACACATCGTACCAAGCACTTCAAAGAACACTACAGCACTCAAAGCACCGAGTCACCTTTACCTAATGTTATCGCACTCTCATTTTGCAAATCTGTAGACTTTTTTAAGAATGGCAAAACCTGCACACAGGCCGGAAGCGACCGCCGACCGAAGATAAGGCGACCGGGGGCCTCAAATTTCTGCTTCAATCATACAATAACATATCTCTTTGCGCACGTGTGTAGTGCAATGATTGTTGTATCAATGCAACAAGACAAGACTCCTGCCCATGTGTTCTCTCCCAGGCTGGGCGGCAGATGTTTGACTTATGGTGTAATCCAGAGAGCGGGTCCCGTCTGATGTACGCTTCGATGTTACACAATGCGATGTTTGATGTTTGGACGCGGAAAGACACCACGTCAGTTTTGGCGTTGTCTGGTCCAAGCAACAAATGCCACGATATTGTTTCTTTATTTAATTAAGGGGCGTAGTTGACCTTTTTTGGACATTGGGGCAGGGAGGGGGGAGGGAGAGGAGAGGTCTAAACAGGTGTAACAAAACTTTTAGCTAGACCTACCGTAATCGTCTCATAAAGGAAAACTTTGGTCATGTTTTGGCCTTCACTGGAAGGAAACACCCTTCTGCCCTCTGCAAGCTTTTATATGTCTGGAAATGTTCGATTCTTGGAAATGTTGAATGATAGAAGATGCCCTATTTATTGAACTGCGAACTTATTGGAAATGCTTTATATAGTTGCGATGTTTCATGAAATAGTGCCTCGGTTGTGCAGGCCATTTCAATGGAGTACATTTAGGTGGCTTCAAAAATAGGCTTAATTGTAAGCTTTGATAATGTCAGATTAGTTTGCGGTTTTGTTTTGTTTATTTAGAGAAATTTCGTGACGTCAGGTAATTTAAATTGAAAACTTCCAGTTTCAAACATAACGGTTTGTCTTTCCCGCGCTACTCCGTGCCTCGTTCTGATAACAAGCATGGATTTAGCAGACAGTAAATGTTGCACTGTCTCATGGGCTAAACAGAAAAAGTTCCAGCGAGGAAATCCATCCGCGTGAACGTACCTTGGCGAGATCTGGTGAGGTCAATGAGATCAGTGCATCATTAACCAAGTCACTAGTTGAGCTCTCCTAGGTCGGAGTAAACTCACTCCCCGAAGAATCAGACGCTATCTTTGTTTTCCCGCTTTTTTTTTAACCTTGACGTTCGCACATCAGGGTGACCTCAACCCAGCAGACATTGTTCAGGGGCAGAGAAGACAGGGGTCTAGGCTCAACATTTGTTTCCCATGGGAGGATATTCCCTAGAGGCCCCCATTACACTCTCATCAAATAGTCATTTACGCTAGTCACAATGCCTGCGCCGTGAAGCAAGGAAGAGAAGTGTGAGTAAATGTGTGTGTGTGACAAGGTCTGCATGAGAAAGTGAGTGTGTGTGATGGAGCGTGTGTGCTGGGCTTGAAGGGGGGAGGGGTAATTAAAGCTTAAAGTAAGTAAAGAGTACACTTCTCCCATCACAGCCATCTGGCCGGGGAACAGACTCCAACAGATGGACGTTGTAACAGCGAAGTTTTTTTTTTTTGTGTGTTTTGGTTTGTTTTGTTTCATTTTGTGGTTGTGTGTGTGTGTGTGTGTGTTTCCTTTTCCTTGAGCTAAGTTTCCAGATCCAGAATGCTAGATGCTTATAAATACAGCGCCTTTTTTTTTTGTCTTGGAAGAACTGTTTACTGATGTCAGTGTGCTAAGTGATTGTCAATGCAAAGCTTTATTCTTTTTTTTTGTGTCTTGTTAAAGCCTTTACTGATTTCAAAGTTACATTTCTATGTATAGATTTACGTTTAAGGTTTTATTCTTTAGCGCTCTGTGTAATAGTAAGGACACTGCATGTTTGGTCCTCTGTGTAATAGTAAGGACACTGCATGTTTGGTCCTCTGTGTAATAGTAAGGACACTGCATGTTTGGTCCTCTGTGTAATAGTAAGGACACTGCATGTTTGGTCCTCTGTGTAATAGTAAGGACACTGCATGTTTGGTCCTCTGTGTAATAGTAAGGACACTGCATGTTTGGTCCTCTGTGTAATAGTAAGGACACTGCATGTTTGGTCCTCTGTGTAATAGTAAGGACACTGCATGTTTGGTCCTCTGTGTAATAGTAAGGACACTGCATGTTTGGTCCTCTGTGTAATAGTAAGGACACTGCATGTTTGGTCCTCTGTGTAATAGTAAGGACACTGCATGTTTGGTCCTCTGTGTAATAGTAAGGACACTGCATGTTTGGTCCTCTGTGTAATAGTAAGGACACTGCATGTTTGGTCCTCTGTGTAATAGTAAGGACACTGCATGTTTGGTCCTCTGTGTAATAGTAAGGACACTGCATGTTTGGTCCTCTGTGTAATAGTAAGGACACTGCATGTTTGGTCCTCTGTGTAATAGTAAGGACACTGCATGTTTGGTCCTCTGTGTAATAGTAAGGACACTGCATGTTTGGTCCTCTGTGTAATAGTAAGGACACTGCATGTTTGGTCCTCTGTGTAATAGTAAGGACACTGCATGTTTGGTCCTCTGTGTAATAGTAAGGACACTGCATGTTTGGTCCTCTGTGTAATAGTAAGGACACTGCATGTTTGGTCCTCTGTGTAATAGTAAGGACACTGCATGTTTGGTCCTCTGTGTAATAGTAAGGACACTGCATGTTTGGTCCTCTGTGTAATAGTAAGGACACTGCATGTTTGGTCCTCTGTGTAATAGTAAGGACACTGCATGTTTGGTCCTCTGTGTAATAGTAAGGACACTGCATGTTTGGTCCTCTGTGTAATAGTAAGGACACTGCATGTTTGGTGCTCTGTGTAAGGGGGCCCAAATAAGTTAGTCTATTGATCGATGCACTTTTGCGGTATTAAAGAGTACCTGTATTTACTTCTATGAATGCAACTGATGAGAGTAGATCAGCTCAAGGTATCTTGTCCAAGTAGAGCCCTAGACTTTGATAGTAACAAGTAAAATAAACAACGTTGGCGAAAAGAAATGTTTCCTTTGAGAAGTTGGTGACTTTTTGTAAGAGCGATTTCTTCGTCCACAATAATTCATGAATAATAGAGTTAAAAAAAGGAACATTTTTAAACTCAAACTCAAAAAAATGTTGCTCCCCCCAATGTATAAATCTACTCAAAATATAAAAAAAAATTAGTTTGGTGATATAGAACCAGACTAGACAAGAATATTGGATCTAGTTAGAGATATAGTATTAATATTGTTCATTAATAAATTGTAGCATTTTTATATACATATGTATATTTACAGTCACAACTCAATTCTAGAAGTCCAGCCATGGAACAACTAATGATTCCGAGATAAGACGGTGCGTTAAATGTTTCCGAATACCTATTTATTTTTTTCACTAATTACTGAATACATGCAGGAATTTCAAACAAATCAAATTTAATATTGAAAAATGATAAATGTCAAACCAGAGTTTTCCCCGAGTGGCCAATGAGCTATTTTGTTTCCCCTTAGGAGAACATACACCGTCACATGTCTAGGAACATCGTTTGTGTCATTATCGAGGTAGTGTCCGTCCACCTATGAATTTGCAAGTTGATAAGAGATTGTAAAAAATACATTTTAGGATAACTTCCGACCCCCCCCCCCAGCTCATAGTCTCTTTCCTATCCCACACTGTCATTGACTCCATTATCTTTTGGTTGGGGAACAATATCTAGAACAATGCGAACCAAGACTTCGATCGACCAACAAAAAAAAAAGTGCTTTTGACAATCACCTCGGAAAGTCTGCAAGATTTATATCTGGAGTGAAGACAAAGCAGAGTAAACAATAACTTGACTGCCATAAAGTTAAAGACCAGACCATTGTTCTCGAAGTGATGACATAGGGCCTTTCAAGATCATAAATAATTGCTCTTTGTTCTTGTGGAGTGGAGTGATACAAGTAGCAATAAAATAGTTCAGGCCCCTAGATTGTAACAGTGGTGTAAGGATGTACCGACTAGAACCTTCCGCAAAAGTGTATAACACGAAGATATACATAAAAATATCTTCCGATGTCTGAGCTATTTAAAGTCTCTCGAATTTCAAGTATGTGTGTGTGTTCAGATGTTTACTGAGGATCTGGGGTAATAAAGAAAACAATGGTACACATTTAGTTGGACAGTCTCGACCAATTGAGTCAAGGACTTGAAATATGATTTTATGATCACATTACATTGCTTTCTAAGATGTCACTGCCAAGTAGAGATGTACATCTTGTGTGACACTTTCAGAATGAATGAATCAGAAGGAAAAAAAACACACAACATCGTTGTCAACTTAATAACGTCATATCCTCACCCTTCCTCCTTTTCACAAACAAAAATCCAGCGGAACATATCCCCCCCCCCGTTCCGTTAGGCGGTGTTGTCAGGGGTCGTACTTTCATAGCACAACAACAACAACAACATGTATAACAGTCACTAGGGGAGACAATTGAACTAACCAAACAGATTCACGACATCCTGTCTTTCAGTACTACTGCCCACAATTCCTAATAAAGTCACAGAAACTGAGTCCAGTTGAATGTATTTTTGAGTCGTAGAGCTATCTGTGACTCTCGAGTCGGACATTGATTTGACCCCCCCCCCCTCCCCGTAAAGACAAAGGTTGGCCATCACTGTTTGAACATGTACATAAATCACGGAGGGACACTCCTATTGGGGGTGACTGAACACAAAATGAAGATGATGCTAACAAAGTGTGATGCAACGATAGTGGTCTCTTACGTCAGAAAGCCTTTCAATAAATCCTGAACCTCTAATGCAATAGCAGTGTAGTGCCAGCAGTTCTCATTAAGATTAACTAATTATGAAACATTATGTCCTGGCTAGATCTAACTCTTGATTTAAATTCATTATTAGAAGGGCGTAAGGCTTGAGAGGATTGATCGCTCATGACGGGAGAAAGAGAGGAGGATTATACGTACGAAGAATAGGATCTTTTAGATAGACACACATTCGAGACAGACAGACAGAGAGATAGTGTCGTTTATAACTGAAAGAGAGCGAGAGCGAGAGAGAAAAATATTTCTTCTTATAATTGAGATAGGGGAGAGCGAGAGAGAGAGAGAGAGAGAGAGGGTATTGCCTCTTGTAAGTCCAGCTTAGCGTGACTGCCAACTCGTATGTGTTATACGCCAGTCATACACATGTATCATTTCAAAGCTAATCTGTGAACAGTGCTTTTAAAAGGACGCTGTTGATACTATACATTAAGAATACAACGAAGCGAGGATACATCATTCTATGTATTAGATATGACACTCCAGGTCCACTCCCCCACAAGAAGGGCGCTCCCCTTTAGACGCTTCCTTAGTAGAAAGTAAATCCCATCGTTGCCTTCAAACACGCTCGCTCACATCTCTCTGCAGAACAGAGGGGCTACTATGCCGCGACACAACGGGATAGGGAGTGCACAACGGTAAAATTAGGACATCGGTAGGAGAAGGAGGAGGAGGGGGAGGAAGAATTGAATATTCAGGCGTAAATTGTGTCTGTTTGTTTGCCTGTCCGTACAAAGATAAAACAAGAATGTAAAGACGATTGCCACTAGAAGAAGCGACGCGACCAACTGTCAGAAAATTGAATTTCAGTAAATAAACGAAATTATAACAGCGCACCCTGGACAGCTTCTCGGAGGGAAAGACCCAGGGAGGGAGGACAGATTCATATTAGCTGGAGGGAGGGTGGAAGAAAGGAGGTGTGGAATTGTTCTAGAAAGAGGAACAAAATCAGCTGAGAAAGAGAGTAGCCCCCCCCCCACCCCCAGCCAGATAACGGTTCCTGATGAATCTTATCTTTAGGATTGTTACGAAAACAAATGCACGGGCTTCATGGGAGGCTGCTTCCACAAAAGGGGGGGGGGGTTGGGCGGGTTTGTTTGTGTGTGTGTGTGTAGGTTCTGATAAGAGACAAAGAATAAGGAAATGCAAATTGACCATTATTTGATAGAGATTTTATTTATAGCTTAGAAACGACTGGAAAAAATGTATTTGATTCTTTTTTGTCAGTTCTGCAGAAGTACATTACCAGACATTGAGACATGTGGTGCATAACAAACAATAGCATACGAATCAATGTACGTAACAAACTATAAAACAAGTATTGTTGAATAAATCTGGGGTTCTGTTGCACTAGTGAGAACTTTTTTGGCTTCTCCTATATGGATGTTGAACTAAGGAGAATCAATATTTATATCTATGTTACAATTTCTTTTTTTTTTAAATGCAAATTACAACGAGCAAACATGAAAACTATATCAATTAATAAAACCAATGAAAAAAATTCAATCTCAGTGGTCATATTCGCGATAAAAAAAAAAAAAGATGAGAGAAAAAGATAAAATTAGAAAACTAAATAAAATGTGTGCAGTAATACGTATTTAGGTATGTGAAAACATAACCTACTTATGGTCTGACTTTGTATATCTGACCCATGGACTGACCTTACATCATCTGCCTAAAATGACCGCTACTTTCTGAAATCTCACTTTAACATCAATTTGTAGAACTCAATTTGAGGTCAAGCAGTTGAAGTGATTAGGTGTTGGCTGGACGGGGTGGAGGTGGGGGAGGAAGTTGAAGTGGTTAATCCCAGTGATTCAGCCCTCTATATTTACATCAAGACTCATTTCAGCTCTGGAGTGGAGTGGTTTTTTTTTAATTGTCTTGTACATCTATAGTTAATGTCATAATTCTTAATTGTACTACATCTATATTTGACACAACACTTCACACTCGGCGTATTGTTTTCACAATGAAGAAGTACTCGAATTGACCAAAATGTCCGGGATAGACAGTAGTTATAATAAACTATTAGGGAGAAGCGTTCCGAGAATAGAGCGTATAACCGCAGGAAAGCTTAGGCAAGTTACAAGTTGCAACAAAACAGAACAAGTCCCACAATCCAATGGGAACTAGCACACCATAAGGCTGACAAGAAGACAACGCGGAGTGTTACATTGTGTTTCTTTGTATGGTGATTGCGATTATAATGTGTATGGTGATTGTGATTATAATGTCTATCAGTTGTTCTCATGTAATGTCTATCAGTGGTTCTCATGTAGTGATCAAGGGGACGGGACTTACTAATACAATCATCAGGACAAAGCCGTTTTGTCAGCTGTACAAGTCATGTGGGCATTGAATTCCTAGGGAGTTGCGGAGTTAATACTAAATGTCATTTTAAAAAATGTTAATGATGTCTTCTTTTGGTTCCCCCCCCCCCAACCCGCTACCCTTCTTTCTCACGATACTATCGTGGTCCTTTCCCACCCCAGACCAGTTTATCATCCAAACATTTCTTTTCATAAGCCCCTTTCTCTGTTTCTTCATCTGACATTTACTCTACTCACTATTTGACTATTTCATAGCAGCACTTTGTTTGGTTGGATCTATTCTTTGTTCTTTTCCTCTGTCTATATGTCTATTTTATGTATCTCAAATCTCAGCTATATTAGCTGAGTGTATAAAAAAGGTGTAGGGTCACTATTCAGGAAGATAAGAGGCTGTAGAATGAGCCTTTAGCATTACATCAAACAAGTCACCACACAGACTATCACAGAGCGGAATGCAGAGGAAGTATATCCCATTCATAAAGGCTAACTTTCAGTTTTCTTCTGGGCCAGCCTTTTTTGTTCCGGACAGAAGATTTAAAGTAAAGTAGCAATATCTCAAACATGGAACCATAAGTAAAGTAGCACTATCTCAAACATGGAACCATAAGTAAAGTAGCACTATCTCAAACATGGAACCATAAGTAAAGTAGCACTATCTCAAACATGGAACCATAAGTAAAGTAGCAATCTCTCAAACATGGAACCATAATTGAAAAACAAAGAAGCTAATAAAATAGAAAGGCACAAAGATAAAGGCACATTTCTTATTCCATATGCTGGGACAAATAATTGTACAAGGGTTCCTTCTTCCCTAGTGCCATTACAGCAAGGAACGGGTTGCTTGAATCAGCCAGGAAAACCAGCGAATTAGCAGAGCTTAAGTCACTAATTAACAAGCAAGGCTAAATTAGCACGCGTAGGACGTAATTATCTTTTTTTTTTAAGGAACGTTTGTAATTTATAACATAAGATATCATTCATATGGGCTACCTTTTCTCACAATAATTTGGGCCACCGAACAGTCCTAGTAGACCAGGCCCACCTTTGTGGTCTGTGCCTTCTTTTCAGACATCTAACGGCGCTACGACAACGTCCCACTTCAAGTGGGGCAACTCAGATTGTGTCACAACGTGCCAAGGACTATTCCTGGGCTTAGCCTCAACCCCCCCCCCCATCCTTTTTCCCCTGGTCCCTCCCATCTCTCAGTCCGCCCACGCAGTATATTTAATCTCGTCTGCTTTACACAAAACACCGAAAGAACTTCAGATGATCACCAGGCGTTAAGAGTGGCTGTCTCAACACTACTGCTGGTACTATAACAGTATGTGGGTTTATTATAAGAACTGGGTTTGCAGCAATTACTTTTGTCTGGGTTTATTGAAGCCTAAAACTAGGTTAATTTTTAAGTCTTAAAAGAAAAACTCAAAATAACTAATTTAAATTAAATTTCAAATGTATTTGTAGAAATCACAGCTTGTTAACGGAATCAATTAAATATCTATATAATTTAAACTTGTTATTGATATTTTAATCAAACTTTATATTATGTCGTTCCCCGATTGGAGGGGGGGGGGGCGAATATATCTACCGCCCTTCCAAGGAAACAGTACCAACAGATTTGCATTATCTCTTTTCAATGTCTATACCCGTAGACAGTCCCACAAAAGCGCTTGAAAAATAATACAAGTTCAACTGAATACAATCTTATATTTGACAATATTGTCGAGAAAAATAAACACATTCTTTTTTTCCCATATTGAGCGCACCCCTCCCCTAAAAAAAACCCTCCCCCCCTTATCTCGGCCCATATTGTGCATCGAATCTATTCGCGGGCCTAAACTGTTTACGTATTGGTGTGCGTGGCCCCCCTGCTGTACTGACGATGTCCCCCCCTGCCTGTACTGACGATGTACCCCCCTGCCTGTACTGACGATGTACCCCCCTGCCTGTACTGACGATGTACCCCCCTGCCTGTACTGACGATGTACCCCCCTGCCTGTACTGACGATGTACCCCCTGCCTGTATCACCCAGACAGACAACGTGATCCCCTCAGCTGAGACATTAACTTTTGACAATCTTTTGATAAAAATAAAATTATTTCTTCAATTGGACGCTTGCGGTTGCCATAGAGATAGCCAATGGGCGGACAACTACTACGAGAGATAAATGCAAGGGAAACAATTATTTTGTTAATTTAATTTTTGTTAAAGATGCTTTTTTTTTAAATAGCATAACAAAAATAGATATGCAAAAGATTGCCCACAGCATATAGTATAAGGCGTTTCCGGTAGTTTTGAAAATAGGTAGTCGATAGAGAACGCACACCTACATTTTATAGCCAGTAATACCATTTGTATATATCTCTCTCTCTTCTTTTGTTACAAAGCTTACGAACTCGCGCTGTCTGTCTGTCTGGGTGGAATCTTGTACACGTTATTTCTCCTACTTCCCATTCTCGGATGAAGTTGAAACTTTGCACAATTATTTATTGTCGATGACAACACATGAGTAAAAATAAAATCATTAGTTTATCAATGTATCGTAATTAATTCATTGTGTTTCATAGACAGACATTAGGGCTTACTAAGCCAAGGGGACATAAGCCTTGAGAAGAGAATTAGGTCGTTCGCTAATTTTTTTTATACTAACAATAAACTATAAACCTTCTACCTGTTTAGCTCAGTGTCTAACATGTCGGCCTTCCATCGTGGAAACTCTAATTCGAACTAAGAATCAAGCAACTCGTTTTAAATAAATTGTTTTTGAACAGACAGCACGGAAACCTTCTCACCCCCCCCCCTCCCCTCTGCTGGTCCACACAAGTGATTGGACCATAGTGCACCTGAGCATGCTATAGACGTGAAAGATAAGTTAACCAAACACAATAAATAACTATTTCCAATCGCACACATGTATTATTGTTAGTCTAGATCTAGATCTGCACACAAATAATAATATTAATAATTACATGATTGATTCAAAATAATTGATGCACTATTTCATTTAACAGTTTCACAAAGTATTTTTTTGGTATTTTACTTTTATTTAAAATGATCTTTTTCTTTTCTCACTCTTTTCAACTCTCTCTGTCTGTCTGTCTGTCTCTGTGTCTGTCTGTCTCTTTCTGTCTCTGTGTGTATGTGTTTGTGTGTGTATGTAGTATGTATGTATGTATGTATGTATGTATGTATGTATGTATGTGTGTATGTATGTATGTATGTATGTATGTATGTATGTATGTATGTATGTATGTATGTATGTATGTATGTATGTATGTATGTATGTATGTATGTGTGTGTGTATGAATGTATGTATGTATGTATGTATGTATGTATGTATGTATGTGTGTATGTATGTATGTATGTATGTATGTATGTATGTATGTATGTATGTATGTATGTATGTATGTATGTATGTATGTATGTATGTATGTATGTATGTATGTATGTATAAATTATGTGAACGATAATGTGCATTCAGTTTTTTGTTTTGTTGTCCTGGTGGTAGGTTTTTAAAAACTTGAACTACAAATAAATATGTCAGGACTGAGCTGTACAAGATATGGCGACGCTTCTATATTTACATAGAAAGATATAATGATAAGAGGAAGACAGACCGATAAAATGATAAGAGGGAGAAATACAGAGAGAAAGAATAATAGGGAGACAGAGAGAAAGAATAAGAGGGAGACAGAGAGAATGAATAAGAGGGAGACAGAGAGAATGAATAAGAGGGAGACAGACAGAGAGAATGAATAAGAGGGAGACAGAGAGAGAGAATGAATAAGAGGGAGACAGACAGAGAGAATGAATAAGAGGGAGACAGAGAGAAAGAATAAGAGGGAGACAGACAGAGAGAATGAATAAGAGGGAGACAGAGAGAAAGAATAAGAGGGAGACAGAGAGAAAGAATAAGAGGTAGACAGAGAGAATGAATAAGAGGGAGACAGACAGAGAGAAAGAATAAGAGGCAGACAGAGAGAATGAATAAGAGGGAGACAGAGAGAATGAATAAGAGGGAGACAGAGAGAATGAATAAGAGGGAGACAGAGAGAATGAATAAGAGGGAGACAGAGAGAATGAATAAGAGGGAGACAGAGAGAATGAATAAGAGGGAGACAGAGAGAATGAATAAGAGGGAGGCAGACAGAGAGAATTAATAAGAGGGAGGCAGATAGAGAGAATGAATAAGAGGGAATAGAGAGAGAGAGAGAGAGAGAGAGTGAAGCTAACATCTATAAGAACAAAATAATATATCAAACTACTTTGTGCTATAGTGGGACTAAAGGGTCAGATACTGCATGGCTACGCTGGGGGCTCCACGACGCGGTTCAATTACCGAATAAGTTGAGTTGTATTTGCTGAGCGCCTACAAGCAGCATGGCAACTCTCTCCCTACAAAAGAGATGGACCATATCGTATTGAGCATTCTGTAAGCAGGAAAGAAGAGCTACGCAAAAGCAATTTAAATTTTGAAATAAAACATAAAAAAAAAAAAGCAAACTGACAGTAGGTAACAGTACCGGTACTCTGAATCCCGTGAAGACTGTGATTCTGAATTCCGGGATTTTTAGTACGCCCCTGAGTTCACCCAACTCGAATGGGTACCTGGCATTAGTTAGATTAGTTAGGGAAAAGTAAAGGCGATTTGGTCGTTGTGCTGGCCACATGACATCCTCGTAAATAATTGGCCATTAAAACATTTGCATCATCTGCCCTAGAGATCGCAAGGTCTGGGAACGTGACTTTTTTTACTATATGATGATGGAGTCAGCGTACCCCCAGTCAACCTAAGACGCTCAGTCACCCTATGACGCCCAGTCACCCTATGACGCCCAGTCACCCTAAGACGCCTCACACTTGCAAAAGCCTCTGGAAGAAGTTTTAATTTCATTTATAGTTTTAATTAAAATTAGTTCTGAGTGTGCGGGGTGGTATCGGGTGGGGCATCTTCAACAATAAATAATTATTTATCCATTAGAAGTTTATCGCGAATCAGTACTTCGTTCTAGTTTATCTAGATGTTGTCCGCAGACCATAGAATTAGTAATAGAAAGAAAAACAAACTAAATTACTATTAGGTATTTTGTTTTAGTAAAATGGACTTACTGACAATAAGCATCCTTAGATCCAGTGTCGATGTAGCTAAATAATTTAGAGGTCTGAACTAATAAGCGGTGTCTTAAATACAAAAATTACACAAGTATGATGGTTGCATATGGACAACAAAACCAAAACCAATTCGTGGCATGAGTAGACTTAATCTAACTCACTCTAATCTCACGCCTCAATCTAACTCACTCTAATCTCACGCCTCTTAAGAACATGCACTTTTCACAACACACGCGCCCACTACGTCTGTGATCCTGCTGGCCACTGGTCAAGGCAAACGGAGGGTGTGTGTATGTGGGAGGGGGGATAGGGAAAAAGTACCAGCAATCAACTAAGTCGCAATAAACCAGCAATCAGTTACAATGGGGCTACTGTTGTGGCATGGTGTATGTGTGTGTGTGTGTGAGTGTTTCTCCTTGACCACTGACCAGGGAGCAAGAATAGCCTTGCTCCCCATCTTGGCGCCCTTTGTTGTCAGTGCCGGAAACGTTTCCCTGGACAGCAGATGAATGGAGTGGCTCTACTTGTAATTAGGTCTAAAAGGTTTCGAACCTTCGGACAATGCGGCGACGTGTTGTGCTCCACCCCCCGCCATCGGAGTTCTAGAGGCACATGGACATCTTGGCAAACTTGAAATGGAACTTTTGTTCTTTATGACATCATCAACTCTAACAACAAAGAGTAGCTTCTCTTACGAGATGTGGAAATAAAAGAGAGAGAGAGAGAGAGAAAGAGAGATGGGGGGGGGCTTAAACTTATAATATTAAAGCACTATAATTTATCTAAGTTGTTATTGAAATAATACAGACTTTAATAATTTATTGACTTATCCCGCATTAAAAATGCCAAAGTTCTGTACAAATTATTTTCAAATGTAAAGAAAAAAAAAGTTTACAAAAATTATACTTTGTTTCGTTTCTATACCAACTAGTTATTGGATTTTTTTTTTTGTTTTGTTTCTAAACGAAAATGTTCTTTCCCCTCTAACATGTACGCTACGGTCTAAATGCAGAGAGAACTACGTTTCAAAGAATACATATATTATTTGTCAAGAGTCATTCAACCGTAGCAAGCTAAATAAAAAATAAAAATCAAGGTAATGCATTGCTTATACTATGACCCTGTCCAGCATGGCCCAACCACCAGGCACCCTCTCCAGTCTATTGACAATGTGACATGCAAGTAGCCTGGCCAGGTCTCATTTAGAATTCACTTCTTACATATTTCATTCAATCTCCAACTGCAATGTCCAACCAACTCACCCCGCCCCCACCTCCCGCTGAGAGTACTCGTCTGTTCACTGTGGAAACATTTCCTTTCTCTGGATGAAGTCAAGTACATACATTTACCTACTCGCAATGTTCAGGTGTGTGTGTGTGCGCACTACTTTCTTTTTTTTTTAATTTCTAAAAATCTGAAATTATTTATCATGTATAACTTATTCTAAAGATGCTTTCTTGTGTATGGCATTAATCAGCTCATTTCTTTGTTGGCTTGACTATGTTAGCCAATCACAAGTTGTTGTTGGTTTTTTAAATATTTAAAAATAAAAAAAAAAATAGCTACAAAGACAAAAAGCATACCATATATTTTCTAGGTAGATGCGTTGAATGTCTCCAATTAAAACCCAGTTGACCGTGACCAGGTATGTCCTGTCACGGTCAACTGAACACATTGACATAGAGAGTCAGGGGTTTGCGTCAGCAACTCGACAGGCTCACGTGGTTTTTTGTTTGTTTAAAATGACGCGAGAATTCTAAACAGAGAAGAAACAGAGCAAAAAAAAAATGTTTTCAGTATTTTGTGTGTGCGCGCGCTGTTGTTGCTCATCATCTGATGCTCGCGCTGGCCAGGTCACCATTGTGCGCTCTCATTAATTATGGATAGTCACCGTTGAATGATTTGCTGGGAACATACGAGATCGTCTTAATCGAAAGATTAGGACCAGAAACAATTGGCCCTTATATGGTTTTTACAAGGCCTTCTTCACTCTGGCTTTCGCTCAAAATATGGCTTTTTTATTCTCAACGTAACTAGCCAACTTTCACACACACACACACCCACGCCATGGCGCAAGTAAGTAATCAAGTCATAAAGAGAGAAAGAAAAGTAAAAGAAAGACATGACCAAAAAAAAAGAGAGAGATTTTTTGTTAAAAAGCCCTTGCGTTGTCTCGTTGTTTAGTGGGTTAAAAGCAAAGTACTTCTGAAGGTAAAAATCGGAGCGAAAATCACACAAAAATATGAATAATAAAAACCGGCCCCGCAGTGTTGGTCTTAAGTCTTGAGGGTGTCTGGGTAAATCCATTAAAGAAAAAACAAAACAAAAAAAACAAACAAAACAACAACTTGACAATACAAACTGTTTTAGCACAAATCGTTACAGTTGAACATTGTGTACATAAGGTGTACAAATGTACACTTCTCCCACACGTAAGCAGACAAAGCCAGGAGCTCTCTATGTGATGGAGTTACATGAAAATAAACCAACCAATCAACAAAGGTACGCCAGAAAAAGGAAAAAAAAAAGAAGAAAGGAAGACATATAGAGCAAACAGAAGAAAGGAAGAGAGGGTCAAAGGAGAATAAAAGATACAAGAAACTTTTTAGTAGGTGCATTAGGCAAGGGAGATAATGCCGTTATTAGCGACAAACACGCAATGGAAAGGAAAGGAGATAATAGAGAATTCTCGAGTGATTGTTCTATCTTCTATGTCCGGAGAGTTCCTCTTCTTTTCATTGAATGAATCATTTTCTTTTCTCTTGTTATTCAAAAACTCAAATACAAAACGACAACACAAAAAAAAAAATAAAAAATGATAGGATTTTTTGTTGTTGTTGTAGGTTCTTCTACTGACACGCTCTGTGAGCACGCGGCCCATTGTATCAGATACGCATGCGCGGCTAATGCGATGGACTGTGTCCCATTGATGAGTTCAACTTCGGAGACTTCCTGTACTCCCCGCTCCGTCATTCACGGCCATCTTCCCTCTCTACGTTCTCTCCATAATGGCTTTTGTGTCTTCCCTCATTGTCTCTCCCGTACCATCCAATTATCTGCTCGCGTTCCATTCGCCAGTAACTGGTTTTCTCTTCAAAACTGATTTTTTCCCCCCTTTCTTTCTCTTTCTTTCCAAATGTTTTCTTTCAATCCCGGGACGTTTCCGGAACCGGCAAATGGCAAATGCAGATTTCAAACAATCGGAATTTAATAGAGATTCGTCACAAAAGCTCATGGTCGAAGAACGAGCTAGAACATTCCTCGAGGGTTACTTGGAGAGCTTAGCAAACTCAGGAGCATGGCCAGGACTAGAGGTATTAACAATAACAGGCGAATCCTGGCACGCATGCGCGGCAGACGAACTTCACGTCTGCGTGACGCAGAGACAAATGTAGACACATGCATACAAATAGAAACAAGAGAAGAATAGTGTTGTGTCATTTCTGTTCTAACACGTCGTTCTGAAGCCACTATCACATACATGCGTCTTTGAGTTATATATATATATATATATATATATATATATATATATATATATATATATATATATATAATACTTTCATAAATGCTAGGCAAATGACCCAGTTCTACAGGCCTACTTGTAAAAATGTATTGTCCTTTTTTTTATTCAGTATACTTATTTTAAATTTTAATTATTATTGTTATTATTTTAGTTTGTGGAGGCCAGTGAAGCCAAGGGCCGTGCACTTCAATAATGTTCCCCTTTCAGACCTTGCGATCTATAAGGCAGATGATGTTTAGGTCATCTGTTTCTGTTGCCATCGCTTAACGATCAGGGTGTCATGTGGCCAGCACAACGACCAACCGCCTTGACTTTTCCCAACTAAAGCCAGGTACCCATTAGAGATGGGTGGACTCAGGAGCTCCCTAAAAATCCCCAAAATTCAAAATCACGGTCTTCGCCGAGATTCGAACAGGATCGGGCTGTATTCTGCTAGTCCCGCCGTGCTATCAGGCCCCTAGAAAATTTTGCCCACATGAGGCAGCAGGCGATAGGTTCCATTAGACTCGATGAGTTTTTGTCAATTGATGCGTCCTGTGAGATGTGTGTGACCCCCTCCCCCCCCCCCCCATGTTGGAAGATGCTGGGCACCGCTGGCTGCTGAAACCTAGAAATAAGTGCTCTTGTGGCGACCTACATCCTCGTTAAGTCAGTTTAGCATCACATTTTACACAAATCTGTGAGGTTTGACCCAGAATTATTCAAGTAAATGAACCGCTCATTCAGCTACACCGTATACATGTGTACTTGGCAGAAGTGAGCATACAGCGATTTCTTGTAGCATGCTGACGACATTTTCACAGTCCAAACGGAAGCGAGCGGCAGACGACAAAGTCAAAAGTTTGGGCGGGAAATGACAACGAAACACACATTTAAACATCTGAACACGGAATATTAAAAATAAATGGCGTCTAACAGAAGGCAAAATCAGTTTTACATGACAGATTTACTTAACAGCAACTATTACATTCTCCATCTGCATCTGTATGGGGTAACTAGGGTAGCTTGGCTCACTCTTGGTCCCCACTCGGTACCCAACTCACACCTGTGGCTCCCAGAAGCTGTAGCATGCGCAGCGGCCACACATTCATCATATAATATGACACACACACACACACACAAAGCAATTCTATAAGATCTCAATAACTGATTTATGATAAAAGCATTCAGGGAAACACAAAACACAACATGAGCTGTACATCTGTAGACGCCTATCTACATGTCCCAGAAATAGGAAGAGCTTGTCTTCAAAAAACAGTTCTGTTCAAAGGAAAACTTTGCAACTAGTTTCCTCTGGAGAAAACAATTCTACCAATATTTGTATACGTTGTTGCCTTTTTTTAAAATCAATATTCCCAGCCCCCATTCTTTCATTACCCCCCAACCTCCTTTTTTTTTCAAATTTTCTGCTTATGATATGAGAGAAACTTAATTGAACGAGAGCTTTGAATTTGTAGAAGCAGACGTGAATACATAATTTATGCTAGTCTCGTCTTTTCTCTGTTATTTCTTTTTTTTTTTCATTGTATAATTTCAATTTCATAAATAAAATTTAAAAAATTAAAAGATCAGAGAGAGAGAGAGAGAGAGAGAGAGAGAGAGAGAGAGAGAGAGAGAGAGAGAGAGAGAGAGAGAGAGAGAGAGAGAGAGAGAGAGAGAGAGAGCTTTGCACTGGTTGACATACGACTACCTGCACAATGCCAGAAGATGTGGTCACGTGACTTGAAGCCTTGAATTCACCTGGTCAGTATTAAACTAAAACAAACTCTTCGTTCTCCATTGGACTAACTCCCACGAAATATCTGTCACTGAAGGAGGAGGGGCGGTGAAGGAGAGAGGTAAACCAGTTTAAGATCACTTTAATATTCATGTGTAAGACGTCAGAAACAGGTCTCCTAGCTCACAACCTTAAATGATGCTGTTCTTTTTTTTTTCATGGAAACTAGTTGGCAGCTTTGTTTTCAATGGCCGCTTTATGTCACTGACATATATGTACGCAGTGAACCGATCAAGGTCAATCTATTCATGGCATGCTGTCACTTTTGTTAAATGCTTATTTATTTATTAATTTGAAAGCTCGTAATTTTTTTAAGTCAATCAATTTCTTCGAATTAAAAGGCATCTTAAAAACATTTAGATTTTAGACAAAACAGCCAATTTAAGTTAAGTTTTCTAGAAATGCGCGGGTTGCGCTATGCACCGAAGCCTCGATATGAAAACGAGGCTATCTCTCTGAATGGGGAAGCACACTTAAGAGTTGAGTTCAATTGAAAATAAAGTGCAAATCTATTATGGGCAGCTATAGTATACTGTCACATATAGGACTCAATCTTATTATACAGAGGTCTGGTCAAGACTCGTCAATAAACCGATTAAATTAAGACTTTCAAGTAAAAAAAAAAGAGAGACCTTGGACATCTTTCTTGGTCTTGAGTTGTTCCCCGTAGAAAAAAAAGCTGAGAAAGATTATATAATTTTCATCTTTATGGTGAGAAACACTAATTGTAAATTAAAGATTGAAATTATAAACCTTTTTCCTCAAACACAGAAATCCACAAGAAGTGTTCCTGGTTCGAAACTTAACAAATCAGAACTATCTTGGGTAAGTTGTTTTCTTCTTTTTAAAGCAAAATGTAATCAATTTAGTTTTTAATTTCCATAAGTCAACGTGGAGTTCTATTGTTGATTGTTTTAGTTCTTTTCATTGTACTCAGTGCGTTTAGGCTCAACAGTCGCTCGACATACGTCGTAATGCAATGTCTTGATGACATCTGTGCATTCCGTTTGAGTTTTTTTTTTCTCTCTCACTCAACCCACATCTCCCCCGCACATTCACAAACACATACACTCAGTACTGGAGAATGTTTCTTCTGTTGATAGACAAACACAAAGAATTACGATGCCACGAGATTCCAGAAAGAATAAAGAATACTCCAAACAAAAAAAACCCCACTAAAATGGCCAACAAAAGGCAAACTGGCATTAGGAAGACGAGCGAATCACTTTAGTAGCGAGAGTCACGATTGGTGGCACAGGTGGGGTGGGGGGTAGGGAGTGAGGAGGAAGTTGGGTTCAGAGAAATGGCGGCTGGGGAAGGGGGGAGTCTCTGTGGTGGGGTGGCTCTTTGAGCAATTAGAACGTAAACCTGAAGACATTTATGTGCACTGAATGTGACGTGCGGCGCCCCCAACCCTTCCCATTCCCTAATGACTCCTAGGCTGCCATGTCATTTATAGCCCAGTGGATGGGCATTGCGATGTCAGGAGCCCGTGTCATTTGATGAACATTAGCCAGATAGAGGGGGCAAATTTAATGCCGGCAGGACGAAATACGTTTTTCAAGTCGAGAACCAGCACAAGCCTTATTGTTTGAGGCGCCCACCACCCCAAACACGACCCCCGCCTTTTACCCCTTCCATTCGTTTGTACAAAATTTTGTTTTGTTTTGTTTAAAAGGTTTCAACTTTTTTATGCGTATGTGCTTGTGTATGTGTGTGAGTACTTTTGTGATTCTGTGTGTGAGAGTATAGATATGCGTGTGAACTTCTGTGATTATGGGTAAGTGAATGTGTGCAGGTGAATGTTTGTTTTATTCAATGTATGTATGTGTGTGTGAGTGAGTGAGAAAAAGTATCTGTGTGAATGTGTGAGTGAATGTATCGGTGAGTATGTCTGTGTGAATGTGTGAGTGAATGTATCAGTGAGTATGTCTGTGTGAATGTGTGAGTGAATGTATCAGTGAGTATGTCTGTGTGAATGTGACGTACCTTGAAGAAGTATGCAAATGTCATAAGTAAATACATTTCTCAATGTTTCAATGTAAGTGATTGAGGGAGGAGTAGATCTACCTGTGTGTAAGCAAAGTCCAATGTCTGTTTATATATATACATATATATTATACACACATAGATAGATAGATAGATAGATAGATAGATAGATAGATAGATAGAGATAGATAGATAGATAGATAGATAGATAAATAGATAGATAGATAGATATGAATTATATGGTGACCACTAACTGACCCATAGGTTGACCACATCTTTAACAGTACAGAAAGTCAAACCTGCATCTGCTCATCCCCTCCCCCCCCCCCCATATTAAGGCCATTCCTAATGTCCAGTATTCACGGCATCACCTCATCAGAGTTTGTCTTTGATGATTTGATGTCCATCTAGAAGTCTTTCATGCTGGATACACAGTACAGGAACCTGTATTGATTTTCTAACTGCGTACCTCGTTCAGCTTGGCTCGGAAACTAGGGACGTTTGGGAACTATTGGCCGTTTTGAGTCTTTAATGTGTTGAGACTTTAATGTGTTGAGACTTTAATGTGTTGAGTCTTTAATGTGTTGAGACTTTAATGTGTTGAGTCTTTAATGTGTTGAGACTTTAATGTGTTGAGTCTTTAATGTGTTGAGACTTTAATGTGTTGAGTCTTTAATGTGTTGAGACTTTAATGTGTTGAGACTTTAATGTGTTGAGACTTAAATGTGTTGAGACTTTAATGTGTTGAGACTTTAATGTGTTGAGTCTTTAATGTGTTGAGACTTTAATGTATTGAGACTTTAATGTGTTGAGACTTTAATGTGTTGAGACTTTAATGTGTTGAGACTTTAATGTGTTGAGACTTTAATGTGTTGAGACTTTAATGTGTTGAGACTTTAATGTGTTGAGACTTTAATGTGTTGAGACTTTAATGTGTTGAATCTCTTGACGTGTGGGATCTATTGCTGTGTGGGGTTTGCTAATGTGTGTTGTTTTAAACTGTGAAGTCATTCGCTGAGTGGGTCTATCTGTTTATTAGGTATATACGTGAGTCTAGAGGCTCAAGATATGTCAGCTAACGTCGTGAGTCTAGAGGCCCAAGATATGTCAGCTAACTTCGTGAGTCTAGAGGCCCAAGATATGTCAGCTAACTTCGTGAGTCTAGAGGCTCAAGATATGTCAGCTAACTTCGTGAGTCTAGAGGCCCAAGATATGTCAGCTAACTTCGTGAGTCTAAAGGCCCAAGATATGTCAGCTAACTTCGTGAGTCTAGAGGCCCAAGATATGTCAGCTAACTTCGTGAGTCTAGAGGCCCAAGATATGTCAGCTAACTTCGTGAGTCTAGAGGCCCAAGATATGTCAGCTAACTTCGTGAGTCTAGAGGCCCAAGATATGTCAGCTAACTTCGTGAGTCTAGAGGCCCAAGATATGTCAGCTAACTTCGTGAGTCTAGAGGCCCAAGATATGTCAGCTAACTAACTTCGTGAGTCTAGAGGCCCAAGATATGTCAGCTAACTTCGTGAGTCTAGAGGCCCAAGATATGTCAGCTAACTAACTTCGTGAGTCTAGAGGCCCAAGATATGTCAGCTAACTTGCTAGTTTCAGACAAAGCGAGGTAACCCTCCAATTCTTATCAATTGTGTGTGTGTGTCTCTCTCACAACCTATTACGTTTCCGCACAAACTGATCTGCTTAGCGGACACGACTAGGTCTCCAGTGGTAACATGCTAACTCAGTCATGCCTAAGCTACGGCCCGCGGGTCACATCCTGCCCGTGACTCAATGTTGTTCAGCCCCAGATAATTTCTGACCACCGTACATCACGAAGCCACCAACGATTGGACTCGACACATGTGTCGACATATGGGCTCAAAGTCGATTATGGTTGGACACCATTGCTTCTTCGCTCTCTTCGAAATAAAACACAAAACCGATTCCTTATGATGTACTTGTCACCTAATAATCACTGTCAAGGTCAATGTTGTTTCAATAAACAATAAACAAAATATTTACATTTCATTTCGAGAAACAACAGGATTTTCCCAAAAGAACTAATAATAGTCGAAGGAGTTTAAAATATGCAGGTACCGGAAATCTGTCCAATTGAGGATTCTGGTTCTGTCCTGTCTATTGTGGAATCTAATTTTAGAAAGGTTACAAACGCAAGGCTAGACAATAAGCGGCTGTTAGTTATTAAGTTTTAAGCTTCACGAGAAGTCTATTTATGAATCAAGTCAAAGTCAAAGTCAAGTTCATTCTTTCAGACCTTGCGATCTATAGTATTGACATGACATTGTGTGTTGTTAGTGTGAGATCAATATCTTCAGGATTTCCACTTTGAGAATGAAATGGCTTTAGTCTGCAAAGTGGTTAGAGCTCCAACTAAACAAGATTCCATGCAAGCATTGGACGCTGAAAATCCCATGCCATATACATCAAGCCTTTATCATTGTAACAATACCTAATAATGACGTGAATTATACACAAGTTGTATGTGTGTATATCCACACACACACATACAGAAACAATCCAAGAGACACAAAAGAGAGACTACGCCCCAAAAACAAAATCTCCCATCTAAAACGCCCCCACCCAGACAATAGGTCTACAAAAAAAAACAAAAAAAAACCCTTGACGCATGGATGACAACAGATATTTGAGAAAGTGGCGAGCGGGTAACTCTAGAATGTTTAGTGAAAGACAGGAAATTGTTACCTCCCCCTGCCTGTCAAAGACCAGCACGAGGGGAGAGAACTCCGCAGCGAAACATTGCTTCATTAAAAAAAAACTACACTAACAATTGAGGATGTCGGGGTGAGTAGACTCGTCAGGGTACACGTTTGGAAGGCTGGTGGTGGGGTGGGTAGAGACAGTAGCTCACGTCTGGAAATGGACGGACGAAAAAAAAAAAAGAGAAACTAAATACAGAAAAAAAAAAAAAAAAAGATTTTAACTACAAATTTAAAACGAAGGGTATTTGATCAAGTGGCTTGTTCCATACTTACCATGGCATTGGTTCTTCCTTTCAACAGATGCAACATTTTTGTGACAAGCAAACCGGATGTATCAGGCACAGCGCATGTCTTCTTTTAGGCACACCAAATGTCAGTCTTTCTTTTGTATTAGGAACACCAGATGTCACTGTTTAAAAATAGGCACACTGAATGCCATTCTCACTTTTGTCATAGGCACACTAAATGTCATTCTTACTTTTGTCATAGGCACGCAAAATGTCATTCTTTCTTTTGTCGTAGGCACACCAGATGTCGCCTACTTGTATTCAACACGCCCGATGTCAAATGAGTGACTGAAAGCTAAGAAGCTGGAGGGATGAAAGGGATTGAGGGAATGTAGGGGAAGAGGGGGGATGGACATAGTGAGTGAAGGAGTGAGAGGATAAAGTCAGGCTATCCTTTTGAGTTACAGTTGGAGTGAGGTTGTGAAAGAAATCACCGGCGCATTGATACCATTTTTCACAAGGTTACAGGGTTCTAAGAAAAAAGTTCCAGTCCTAGTCATGTAATTTATCAGTTTTTTTTTTTTTTTCATCAGGTGTCTGACCAAATGCTACGTAGAAGATAATTCTTTGAAACCAAAAGAACAAGTCTGTGCATATAATACCAAGAGATCTAAACATTCAAGAGGAGGGTCTAGGGAGGAGGACAGGGCTAGTCTGTACCGGAACAGCGACACCACTTGGTCGGAATATAATGCATTTGTATCCTCTGCTCTGTTTTCACTGACATTAAAGCCTGTACTGTGTGGCTAAGTCTTTAAGAGAATGAAATAAAGCTCACTGCCATAAACACATGGTAATATACACACGCAAACATTCACACACCTCTAAGCTCGACTAATGCTCATCTTGAACATACACGCGCGCGCGCATTAATCTCGTGCAGGCCAGGTTTATCCAAACTTTCATCGACTCACATACTAATTACAACAATGAGACTGTCTCATTTCCGTTGTCTTGAAATAAAAACAACAAAATCAACATTTAGTACACGAGTTAGTCACTAAGCCCACTTTGAGTAGATATATCACTACCCCCACCCTGACTACTTTCTGTATCTGTGTTTCTGTGTTCTCCCCCCCCCCCTTCTCCTATTTTTTTCCTTTCCAATCAAGTAGTAGTCCCCTTTCCGCCCTGATCTTCAGCCCGAGACGTCACTTCCCGCTAATCATTAGGCAGACGGCAAAAATACAATGGCGGATGTCTCCCAGAGTGCATTGGAGACTCGTCACGCTTGGGTGACTACTTCGCGAGGCATTGTTCTGGATTCGGTGCCAGACTTTCCAATAAGTTAACCATCAGGTCCTGAGATTTGTTTTTTAAATAGTCTTTTTGGAGTGAGGAATTAAAGATGTCACTAATTACCTGTTGTCAGGACAGAAAGAGGACAGAAGGACAATTAGACACAAGGGATGATTATACACACACACACACACACACACACACAAACACACATCCACATGGTATGTAGAAATAACGAAGTATTACAACTGTTGGCTCTATCCACTCCAAAGCTTGAGAGTTTGAATTTAACACATACGTGTGTGATTTGTTGCTTATGTGAATAGTGGAATGTAACATGGTGTGCGATATGTTGCATAGTGTGTTGTGGGAAGTGTTGTTTGTTGTGATACGTGATAGGGTTGTGTTGTGTGATTTATTGAATGATGTTTTGTGTGATGTGCTCTGTAATTGTGTTGTGTGACGTATAGTGCTATGTGTTGTTGGTTGTGTTATTGTGTTGTGTAATATGTTGTGTGATGTATTGTGTGATCTGTTTAACCATTTCTATGTTATACATCCAACTTAAATTATTTTTTAAAGCTTCCTTTTATACTGAATGAATCGAGTCTTGTCTCTCTATGTCTACAGCATATTATGAACAAGAAATGTCTCCATTTTTTTCAAGAAAAAAATAAAATAGGCGGGGTAAAGGGGAGAGAGGTCTTGTTGGTCACATTACTCAACGACCACCTCACTTCTCTCCCTTGACAGGCATTGCTCAGCCAGGCGCGAGCACGTCTCCAAGCACCATCATGTTCTTGTTCATATTCTAGAACTTCCATTCCCAGACAAAGACAGATGTCATCAACAAACAAACACTCAAGTCAACCTCTTCTCAGTGTGTACTCACGGTACAACCACTCCCCACCCCTCTTTCTCTCTTTCCTCCAATGACAATTATTCCACGCATGAATGATTTTGTTTTTTTCCCTCTAATCTTCCTCCAAGCATATATCCGATCTTCCTCTTCTTCTTTCTTTCAATCCTCCACGTCGCCCAGTTGCAATTAAGTAACTCGTAGTGAATTAGGCATTCACACAGAATAACGGTGATGAAATCACTCAAGTGAATCCGAGTCTTTGTTGCCCCTCTCTTAACTCCTAATCAAGTCTTTGTTGAGTTTTTTAGATTCCTAATCAGGAATTTGATTCATATGGCGGATTGTGTCGTCGTTGAAGGAGAGACTACACACAACAGAAGCGCGATCGTGTGTGTTTGTGTGTGTGTGTGTGTGAAAGACAGAAGTGGGGAGGGAGGGGGGGGGGGGGAGAGGAGAACGTTACTTATGACCTGGCTGCAAAATGGCAGCAGTGACAGACAGGAGTGGCTCAGACAAAGGTTGAAACGAACAGACAATTTGATCTCATTGATTGATGAAGGCAAAGACATGGCTGAGTGTAGAGAGGTGTGACATGGCGTGGTTCTATTGTTCTAGAAAAGAAAAGTCCCTTTTCCTCAGCACCGCAAACAAAACAAGGAAAAGGAAACCAAAAACTCAAGTAAGACAATTGGACCATTTGGTCAGAACCTCGTTTGGAATGTAGATGAAACGTTTGTGAGGCCAATCTCTCGGCTAAACTAAACTTAGTACAGTCACTAGACAATGAGCCCTGGGTTAAGTCTCTCATAATATTTGTTTTAAAAAAGTGACAACATTTAGTTCATGTTTCGGCAATGTAAGATTCTAGACAAATGTTAGAAACCTGAGCAATCAACTAAACCAGAGCTTCTCAACCCCTGGTCACACAAATTATGTGGCTACGCAGCGGACCTGTGAATGTCGTCTGAAGAAAAGAGAACAATAACAACAACGTATCCTTGTGGGGGAATTGTTCATTTTAAAAGAGTGATCAACGGCTGTTCTGGTAGTAAATTCCCCCCCCCCAATACAAAATGAAAGTATTGCTCAAGTCCAATCTACGACCGTTTGGAAATCAATGGTTCTCTCCCTGGCTCAAATATTAGGATGCACAGTTCACATCAGACAACAAGAAGATTGAATAAAACAAACACTTGATCCAAGTGTTCCCTTAGCGGACATTGCTGTTGCCTTCATCCAAGTGTACACTTAGCGGACATTACTGTTGCCTTCATCCAAGTGTACACTTAGCGGACATTGCTGTTGCCTTCATCCAAGTGTTCACTTAGCGGACATTACTGTTGCCTTCATCCAAGTGTACACTTAGCGGACATTACTGTTGCCTTCATCCAAGTGTTCAGTTAGCGGACATTGCTGTTGCCTTCATCCAAGTGTACACTTAGCGGACATTACTGTTGCCTTCATCCAAGTGTACACTTAGCGGACATTGCTGTTGCCTTCATCCAAGTGTTCAGTTAGCGGACATTGCTGTTGCCTTCATCCAAGTGTTCAGTTAGCGGACATAGCTGTTGCCTTCATCCAAGTGTACACTTAGCGGACATTGCTGTTGCCTTCATCCAAGTGTTCAATTAGCGGACATTGCTGTTGCCTTCATCCAAGTGTACACTTAGCGGACATTGCTGTTGCCTTCATCCAAGTGTTCACTTAGCGGACATTGCTGTTGCCTTCATCCAAGTGTACACTTAGAGGACATTACTATTGCCTTCATCCAAGTGTTCACTTAGCGGACATTGCTGTTGCCTTCATCCAAGTGTACACTTAGAGGACATTACTATTGCCTTCATCCAAGTGTTCAGTTAGCGGACATTGCTGTTGCCTTCATCCAAGTGTACACTTAGCGGACATTGCTGTTGCCTTCATCCAAGTGTACACTTAGCGGACATTGCTGTTGCCTTCATCCAAGTGTTCACTTAGCGGACATTGCTGTTGCCTTCATCCAAGTGTACACTTAGCGGACATTACTGTTGCCTTCATCCAAGTGTTCACTTAGCGGACATTGCTGTTGCCTTCATCCAAGTGTACACTTAGCGGACATTACTGTTGCCTTCCTCCAAGTGTTCAGTTAGTGGACATTACTGTTGCCTTCCTCCAAGTGTTCAGTTAGTGGACATTACTGTTGCCTTCATCCAAGTGTTCACTTAGCGGACATTACTGTTGCCTTCATCCAAGTGTTCACTTAGGGGACACTGTCACTGTTCTTTTTTTCTTTCATCCAATCTCTCGCCATCTTTTCAATACATTCAGATGGTCAGTCATTGCCTCAGATCTAGTTTTTTTTGCCCCCCCCCCAAGGAGTCGTAGCCCACTTTCTTAACAGAAGAAGGGAGGGGGGAGGAGCAAGAGATGTCGCAAGGGGTCAAGACGAAGGACCGGCCATCTGCGAGGAGGGGTCAACTGGTCACTTGAACCGAGCACCACGTAAGAAACACTCAACTTGACTGGCAATTGACTGCGGTCATTAAACAAAATACTACCGGGATGACCGCAAGAGTTCTAGTCATGTAATGAGTTCATTCACACCCAATTATTTGAGCCGTAGAAACATGTACACACACATACATATATATACATACACTTGATGAAACTAGCTTCAGAGAAACAACTGTCTATAGAATATCTGGTGACGTTTCACGACCTGACGGAATCTTCTCCTCCAGCCAACTTATGACTAAAGTAGTTCAGATAGGTGGGGGCCCAAGGAATGGGATGGTTGTTAGTTATAGAATCTAGGAGGGAATAAGAGAAGAGAGTGTGAGTGTGTAAGTGTGTGCAATTGTGAAAGTATGTGTATATGTAAGTGTGAGAGAGCGTGATTGTGTGTGAGTGAGAGTGTGTGTGAGTGAGAGTGTGTGTGAGTGAGAGTGTGTGTGTATGTATAAGTCACTAGAGTGTGTGTGTGAGTGTAAGGTGGAAACTAGGCAGAGATGATGAGCTATCAACGCATATAACAAACATCACAAAGGGGTGCATTTATTTACAACTGACATTTTCAGCTTCCAAATCTCTGTGTGTGTGTGTGTTTGTGTGTGTGTTTTAGAGCTTGAGAGTTTAGGTGAGTATGAGTGTGTGTGTGTGTGTTTGTGACTGTGCGTGTTTACTACCTTAGAGTGTAAGTGTACGCTGCTCGTGTGATGACACTGTTTATAAATAAGATCTCGCGAGAAGTAAACTTGCCCTCAGCAGGTAATTTTCGAGATGTGCTCCCCCCTCGGATGTGACTGAAAACTCCCCCCTAAAAACTTGCAGTTGTCGTAACATGCTTTTCTGGACAACATGACCTTGAAGTTCACAACCTATTGACCTTGCATAGTTCCATATCGAACGGACTTTCTCAGTTCTCAATTGACTGGTCTTGCACAATTCGTAATGAGGCTGAGCAGTTCTAACTGAAAGACAACGAAGGCTCCACAACTTCATGAGCAAATAAATATGCTGGACAAATACAAACACGAGTGCGAGAACTTTGTCGCCAATCAAAGGAGCGTATGAAAGAAATCAAAGAAATCATTTACAAATAAAGATGTAACTAAATGGAAGAAGAGAAAACTTGTGTCGTTATCTTTGGGGCGATGTCATCTATAAAAAAAATGATTCAATGTCATTTCGAACGTGTCGACGGCTGAAAACAACATGGCGGCACTCAGACGTCAGTAGCCTGAAGTGGTCGAAAAAGAACAACAAAAACAATGACCAAAACAAAACCACATGATCAGTATTGCCCTCCAGCTGACAACTGGTCCGCCACTCGTTGTCTAGGGACTTGTTGTGGGAACATCAGATACTTGTATATGGACGGCACTTGAACCTTTTCTGCTCCGGTGCAATTCTCGAGTGCCAGTCTTTACCTTCTGCCCATTTCTACTCCCCTCCTCCTTATCCCCAGCACGTCACTGCCCCTCCCCCCTCCTCTCTTCCTCTGCACTCATTCTCCCCGCCGCATAGTACAAAAGAGCAGATGAAAGGCTGTCGAACGCTTGAGGTGTAGTGCTGTGTGCTGATGATGGCTAAAACAAAAGGAAGAGAAGTGCACTTTTAGTGGGTGGCAGCGGATCATAATGTCTTGTAGCCTATAGTCTTTGGCCAGCAGTCTTTAGTTTTAGGACAGTAGTCTTCTGTTTTTGGCCAGCAGTCTTCTGTTTTGGGCCAGCAGTCTTCTGTTTTGGGCTAGCAGTTTTCTGTTTTGGGCCAGCAGTCTTCTGTTTTGGGCCAGCAGTCTTCTGTTTTTGGCCAGCAGTCTTCTGTTTTTGGGATAGCAGTTTTCTGTTTTGGCCTTCAGTCTTCTGTTTTTGGGCTGGCAGTTTTCTGTTTTGGCCTGCAGTCTTCTGTTTTTGGCCTGCAGTCTTCTGTTTTTGGGCTAGCAGTTTTCTGTTTTGGCCTGCAGTCTTCTGTTTTGGGCCAGCAGTCTTCTGTTTTTGGCCAGCAGTCTTCTGTTTTTGGGCTAGCAGTTTTCTGTTTTGGCCTGCAGTCTTCTGTTTTTGGGCTAGCAGTTTTCTGTTTTGGGCCAGCAGTCTTCTGTTTTTGGCCAGCAGTATTCTGTTTTTGGCCTGCAGTCTTCTGTTTTTGGGATAGCAGTTTTCTGTTTTGGCCTGCAGTCTTCTGTTTGGCTGTTTCTGGCCAGCAGTCTTCTGTTTTTGGGCTGGCAGTTTTCTGTTTTGGCCTGCAGTCTTCTGTTTTGGCCTGCAGTCTTCTGTTTTTGGCCTGCAGTCTTCTGTTTTTGGGCTGCAGTCTTCTGTTTTTGGCCTGCAGTCTTCTGTTTTTGGCCTGCAGTCTTCTGTTTTTGAGCTAGCAGTTTTCTGTTTTGGCCTGCAGTCTTCTGTTTTTGGCCTGCAGTCTTCTGTTTTTGGGCTAGCAGTTTTCTGTTTTGGCCTGCAGTCTTCTGTTTTTGGGCTAGCAGTTTTCTGTTTTGGGCCAGCAGTCTTCTGTTTTTGGGCTAGCAGTTTTCTGTTTTGGCCTGCAGTCTTCTGTTTTTGGCCAGCAGTCTTCTGTTTTTGGCCAGCAGTATTCTGTTTTTGGCCGGCAGTTTTCTGTTTTTGGAGAGCAGTCTTCTGTTTTTGGCCAGCAGTCTTCTGTTTTTGGCCAGCAGTCTTCTGTTTTTGGCCAGCAGTCTTCTGTTTTTGGCCAGCAGTCTTCTGTTTTTGGCCAGCAGTCTTCTGTTTTTGGCCAGCAGTCTTCTGATTTTGGCCAGCAGTCTTCTGTTTTTGGGCTAGCAATTTTCTGTTTTTGGCCAGCAGTCTTCTGTTTTGGGCCAGCAGTCTTCTGTTTTTGGCCAGCAGTCTTCTGTTTTTGGCCAGCAGTCTTCTGTTTTTGGCCAGCAGTCTTCTGTTTTTGGCCAGCAGTCTTCTGATTTTGGCCAGCAGTCTTCTGTTTTTGGGCTAGCAATTTTCTGTTTTTGGCCAGCAGTCTTCTGTTTTGGGCCAGCAGTCTTCTGTTTTTGGTCAGCAGTCTTCTGTTTTTGGCCTGCAGTCTTCTGTTTTTGGCCTGCAGTCTTCTTTTTTGGGCCAGTTGTCTTCTGTTTTGGGCCAACAATCTTTCGGTTGACGAATGTCCCACAAATAATCACTGAGTACTTCATCTACATGTTCTATGTTGTATACTGAACTACAACACAGATTTAATGAACGACGTCATTATCACCGACCGCAGTACGAATAATTCTGTTATAATAGAACAGGAAGGTAAAAAATACAATTACATACATACATACATACATACATACCTACCTACATACATACCTACATACATACATACATACATACATACCTACATACCTACCTACATACATACATACATACATACATACATACATACATACATACATACATACATACATACATACATACATACATACATACATACATATCTACATACATACATACATACATACCTACCTACATACATACATAAATACATACCTACATACATACATACATACATACATACCTACATACCTACATACATACATACATACATACATACATACATACATACATACATACATACATACATACATACATACATACATACAATTTTCATTATTTTATTTTTTAAAATTTGATACACGATAGTTAACCAAATTTCGAGGTTTACAAAAAACTCCACAGGCAAAGATTGTCAGACTAGAATCTACATGTCCTTACAACGCATTGCTCATAGGCATATACCGAGTCAAACAACCAGACTGTGTCAATGATTATACCGAGTCAAACAACCAGACTGTGTCAATGATTATACCGAGTCAAACAACCAGACTGTGTCAATGATTATACCGAGTCAAACAACCAGACTGTGTCAATGATTATACCGAGTCAAACAACCAGACTGTGTCAATGATTATACCGAGTCAAACAACCAGACTGTGTCAATGATTATACCGAGTCAAACAACCAGACTGTGTCAATGATTATACCGAGTCAAACAAACAGACTGTGACAATGATTATACCGAGTCAAACAACCAGACTGTGACAATGATTATATCGAGTCAAACAACCAGACTGTGTCAATGATTATACCGAGTCAAACAACCAGACTGTGACAATGATTATACCGAGTCAAACAACCAGACTGTGACAATGATTATACCGAGTCAAACAACCAGACTGTGACAATGATTATACCGAGTCAAACAACCAGACTGTGACAATAATTATACCGAGTCAAACAACCAGACTGTGACAATGATTATACCGAGTCAAACAACCAGACTGTGACAATGATTATACCGAGTCAAACAACCAGACTGTGACAATGATTATACCGAGTCAAACAACCAGACTGTGACAATAATTATACCGAGTCAAACAACCAGACTGTGACAATGATTATACCGAGTCAAACAACCAGACTGTGACAATGATTATACCGAGTCAAACAACCAGACTGTGACAATAATTATACCGAGTCAACTTGACAGTTTGGGAAAGTAAAGGAGATTAGTCGTTGTGTTGGCCACATGATATCCTAGTAAACTCTCCAGCAGATTACCATTACATCATCTGCCCTATATATCGCAATGTCTGAAAGGGGCACTTTTTACAGATCTCGATATCATCAAGCAAGAGAACTTCACATGTCCGTATTCTTCTAGGTCCCAGCGTGAAAAGGGAGGGGGAGGGCGGTCATCGTAACCCAAACCTAAGCGCCCACTTTCCTTATTTCATCGGAATGCAAGACAGTGCTCTCTGCGCATGACCGTACCATAGATCCGTTGACTGTGCAATGCATCTTGGGAAATGTTTGCCTCACTTCACTTTGATAGCTTTGTTAAGTGACCACTTACTGGTCAATAGAGGGTCACACTGATGGCCGTGGTGGGAAAATGACCACAGAGATTCACGAACATGACATCCAGCAGGGACCAAAGACATATTTACGTAATGTAATTATCTGTATTGCAACAGTTAGTCGTCTGTCCACTGACCAATAAGTCGGATGAGTTAGAAGTGACTACCTCGCAGTAGATTTCACTTGCAAAGAACACACATATCGATATGTTCATGGTCATGTTGGTAACACTAAACCAAAGTCACTTGATATCATTGACCAATAGTGGAGATGAACTGCGACTATGTCTTCTACGTGTCTGGGCTCACACAAACATGCAGGTGCTGTAGAGGCGTGAGCAGCTTGTATCTGATACGCAATAGGGCGTAGGACACCATGCACTGTCATCATGCGCACGTTTGCATGTGAGTACCTACATACTAAACTAGCCGTACGTGCGTACACAGAGAATGTTATCCTTACTCTATCCCTATCCCTACTAGAAACTAACAGAAACATACACGTTTGACTTGTTTTATTGTTTGCTTGTTTTTATTTCAAGGACCATTATTTCTGTACTAGTTACCATCAGAAAACAAAAGTAAACAATTGAAGTTATCAGAAGTAAACAAAAGTACGACCTACGGATGCTTTAGCTTAAGCAAGTGGGAATAGACCTTTGATGAACTTGGCCAATGCCATAAGCAGCTTGCATTTTATTACCTCTACCGCCCATGGAAATCCTAATGATTTTGTTTTCCAAAACTGCTCACCCTGTCAGCGTAGTCAGTTAGTGGCGTGCAGGATATTGTGGAGGGGTGAAGGCGGTGTGATCGATGATGGGGATCGAACGCCCCTATGATTCGGCATCTAGTGAATTGAGAAACTGTATACTGAAGTAGGAAAGGTAACTTCAGTTTTAAAGTAAAGTTTCCCCTTTCAGACCTTGCGATCTATGGGGCCGATAATGTTAAGGTCATCTGGTATATGGCCAACGGTTAACGAGCAGGGTGTCATGTGGCCAGCACAAAGACCAACAGCCTTTACCTCCCCCAACTAAAGTCGGGTACCCATTAGAAGGGCGCCCTAAAAATCCCGGAATTCTAAATACCAGTCTTCACCGAGATTCAAACCCAGGACATCAGGTTCGGAAGCCAAGCGCTTAACCACTCAGCCACCACGAAACACGCTTCTAACTAGAAAAGATCTATTTGGTGGGTATAAAAAAGCCTATGAATACAAAACAATGACATTTGCAATATTCGAATAAAGTGCAATGAATAATGAGGCGTCAAATAATAATCAAAGAAAATTTGGTGCAAGTTTTTTCTTCCTTCTCGTGTTGTGGGAGGGGGGGGGTGGTATTCATATTTCTTCCCGAAATCCAAACACCCCTCTCCCCCCGGCACGCCACTGTAGCCAATGCTAAACGCAGAGCGCACCTTATGACCTAAAACCTATAACCTAAGAACTATGACTGCTCAGTTCATACCTCTGGAACAAAATGTTATAGGTGTGTGTGTGGGGGGGGGGGTTCCTTTGGGGGGGGGTGAATGAAAGGGTTAAAGAAGGGTTGAAGGTCAAAGTTAAGTCATGTGAACCACGAGAGGGTTGCTCACGCAAAGTGGCTTAGCTACTGACATATGTCATAACATTTGACCAGCCCCAGGAACCGAACGCAGGGCTAACAGAATAATCACCCACTTTAGCGCTCACCTCATTGAGCAGACGATACCACCAGGGTTAGCCAGTGCAGAGCCTGCAACGCCTAGGAACTGTGGGAGAACACGCTGGGAAGAAAACAATTAATTGACAAAACACCTGACAAGTTCGACACAAGGCTTTCACAAGTTCGAGACACAAGGCTTTCACAAGTGCAACAGAAGAATCTATCAGAGTCTAGGTTTGTTTTTTTCACGGGCAGCATATATCATAATGATAGAACTGTCTACCTCACTTGTACCATCAACAAGTCTTCGCCTTAAAATAACAGTATTGAGAACAAAAAAAAAGGTCCTGGGTTTCAAATAGATCAACAGGTCTTGGGTTTCATATAGATCAACAGGTTTTGGGTTTCAAATAGATCAACAGGTTTTGGGTTTCAAATAGATCAACAGGTTTTGGGTTTCAAATAGATCAACAGGTTTTGGGTTTCAAATAGATCAACAGGTCCTGGGTTTCAAATAGATCAACAGGTTTTGGGTTTCAAATAGATCAACAGGTCCTGGGTTTCAAATAGATCAACAGGTCCTGGGTTTCAAATAGATCAACAGGTCTTGGGTTTCATATAGATCACCAGGTTTTGGGTTTCAAATAGAACAACAGGTTTTGGGTTTTAAATAGATCAACAGGTTTTGGGTTTCAAATAGATCAACAGGTCCTGGGTTTCAAATAGATCAACAGGTCTTGGGTTTCAAATAGATCAACAGGTCCTGGGTTTATGTAGAGATCATAGAGGTCTTAGGTTTAAAATTAATAGAAACAGGTGCTGACTGTACATTTACAATAACAGGTCCTGGGGTAAAACTTAATGGAAAACAGGTCCTGGGTTAGAACTGAATGGAAAAAAAAGTCCTTGGTTATCACTTATGGAACGAAACGTCCTTGGTTATCACTTATGGAACGAAAAGTCCTTGGTTAGCAGTTAATGGAACAACAGATAGCTGTTGAAACTAATGCACTGAATGTGATTCGTTTAACTTATTTACATCTATTCTCTTTTGGTTTTTCTCTGTAACAATGTCTTTTGTCTATGTGTAGATCTTAGGACTGCTTCTAAGCAAAGAAATGGATAGAAAATGGGCTATATAATTCGGCTCGGAACTAAACTTTTAGAAATGCAATGATATTTTGTTCAATTTTGGTGGAGAAATAGTTACGCCCCTTCCAAAGCCCTCCTAATCGAACCCCCCCTCCCAACCATCAGGTCAATATTTCAGCTTCCTACTTGAAACTCCTTCCTTTCTTCCATCTAGCCTCTCTTTCATTAACACCCCCCCCCCCAACCACCGAAGAGGTGAACTTTATGTCGTAATAAGAGAAAAGTCACCATGACATTACTATAAGAGGGAGATAATTATAATCTGATAGAAAGTGAAAAAATAAATGGAACAAAAAATCGAAATTATTGATGACAGCAGACAATCACACATACACATCTACAGGCATACAAATGCCTCGAGGGAATTTTGCTGATTTTTAATTGTCACCGTGTTTGTCAAAGATGAGTTGTCGGTCTTTAGCTGAAAGTTATCGGTGATTTGATCGAAAAGAAAGACTAAGGAGAAGGGAGACTACCCATCATTTGGCGATGTCCTATAAATATCCCGCGCTGAAGAAGGACGTCGTGCAGTACATCGCTCTGTTCCAAATGTGCAGCTCTGAAATGATAATTGTTTGATCTCCCGTGCGCTGAGAAGCATGAAGCTACGCCAACAAATTATGTCTGCTCCTTGACTTCGGTTCAAACCGCTTACAACAATATGCTCTGCACAACTTGGCAGTACAATCAAATTACTGTTACATCCAGTTTTACTCTGTGTCTGAAGATATACGATAGAGTTCTAATAAATATTTAAATCATTATAGATTTTTATTTATGGGGGGGGGAAGCTTTGGTGTATCCGGTGTACAGATGAATGAAAGGCTGAGAAGTGTGTCTTTGTAAAGTTGTAGGAGCATTGCTGACCTCTCTGTAGCACTGGGAAATCACATTCTGTTTAGTTCTTCTGTTTGGTGATCAATTTCTTTTGGCATTGTTTAGTTCTTCTGTTAGGTGATCAATTTCTTTTGGCTATGTTTAGTTCTTCTGTTTGGTGACCATTTTTTTTTGGTATTGTTTAGTTCTTCTGTTTGGTGATCAATTTCTTTTGGTATTGTTTAGTTCTTCTGTTAGGTGATCAATTTCTTTTGACATTGTTTAGTTCTTCTGTTTGGTGACCAATTTTTTTTTGGTATTGTTTAGTTCTTCTGTTAGGTGATCAATTTCTTTTGGCATTGTTTAGTTCTTCTGTTTGGTGATCAATTTCTTTTGGTATTGTTTAGTTCTTCTGTTTGGTGATCAATTTCTTTTGGCATTGTTTAGTTCTTCTGTTTGGTGATCAATTTCTTTTGGCATTGTTTAGTTCTTCTGTTTGGTGACCAATTTCTTTTTGCATTGTTTAGTTCTTCTGTTTGGTGATCAATTTCTTTTTGGCATTGTTTAGTTCTCCTGTTTGGTGATCAATTTCTTTTGGTATTGTTTAGTTCTTCTGTTTGGTGATCAATTTCTTTTTGGCATTGTTTAGTTCTTCTGTTAGGTGATCAATTTCTTTTAACATTGTTTAGTTCTTCTGTTTGGAGATCAATTTCTTTTGACATTGTTTAGTTCTTCTTTTGTGACCAATTTCTTTTGGCATTGTTTAGTTCTTCTGTTTGATGATCAATTTCTATTGGCATTGTTTAGTTCTTCTGTTTGGTGATCAATTTCTTTTGGTATTGTTTAGTTCTTCTGTTTGGTGATCAATTTCTTTTGACATTGTTTAGTTCTTCTGTTAGGTGATCAATTTCTTTTGGCATTGTTTAGTTCTTCTGTTAGGTGATCAATTTCTTTTGGTATTGTTTAGTTCTTCTGTTAGATGATCAATTTCTTTTGGTATTGTTTAGTTCTTCTTTTAGGTGATCAATTTCTTTTGGTATTGTTTAGTTCTTCTGTTAGGTGATCAATTTCTTTTGGTATTGTTTAGTTCTTCTGTTTGGTGATCAATTTCTATTGGCATTGTTTAGTTCTTCTGTTTGGTGATCAATTTCTTTTTGGCATTGTTTAGTTCTTCTGTTTGGTGATCAATTTCTTTTTGGCATTGTTTCGTTTATCGTGAACTTTTCAACTTATTGAGTTGTTTTTTTCATATCCATGCATATGTATGTATGTATGTATGTATGTATGTATGTATGTATGTATGTATGTATGTATGTATGTATGTATGTATGTATGTATGTATATGTGTGTGTGTGTGTGTGAGAAAAAATATACAGCAATATCTTTATTTTTCTTTTACATTCAAGAGTCCCTTCCCCTTGTTTTAAAAGTAATGAGGCCAGACTTCTCCAGATCCAGAGTAACTTGTTTAGCGTTCCATTTTGCTGTCAGTGTAACGGAGAGCTCGGACAAGATCCACCTTTTGTTGTCCTGACAATACCTCATTGGTGACAGCCTGGCCAATCAGGTTCTGCGAGGAAACAATTGTCCTTGAGCCACGCCGTAGTCAACCCATTCTCAAGTAAGTCATTGTTGTCAGCTCTAGTCATTGTCCATATATAGACCAATTGACCAAACAGATACAGAAATACTTTCAAAATTATAGTCAACAATAAATCGAAAAAAATAAATAAAATGAGCATTTAGATAAATAAAACGTAGAGTTTTTATGTGTTAATAATTCAGATAAGATAAGATAAGATAAGAGATATTTTTTTTTGGCCAAACTGATGGAAATTCGGTCTGACTACAGTTTTCCACCCAGCATTACTACTATAGTTACACTATAGATACAAACACAAATAACATTTCCACCATTGAACTGCTGACCATTATCCATGATTGAAGGGGTAATAACTGGGGTATAGTTCTATTTTTTGTTTTGTCTTCTATCAAATTCTCCATTCTCAACGACGGACTAAGTCTTATTGCTATGAAACTATTAGCATCTTTGATATATCAATATTCGTATTTGGCTGCTAATACTGATCCTGTATCCATATGGTAGAAGCATCACAAGTAGGGGCGTATCTGAAGAGTTTCCGACACTGTGTGGGTACGAGTACATGCCACCTACAGATGCACGCAGTCTGGATACAGCTGAGAGGCTGGAGTACTATGGACACCACGTGACGTCACACAGAGTCTAGGAGGAACTAAGTATTTAGTTTGTCTGCGAACATTTTAATAGACGACTTTGTAAATATCTGCCAGTTTCTCTCTCTCTCTCTCTCTTTGTATATATGGGTAGATGTTTTCAATTCTTGACTAGGATTATGCTTGTGTTTTGCTTTTTTTCCCCTAAAGGCAATTGTATTATTTGAAGTCTATAACGTCTTGGTTAGTTCTTAGATTCCTGTCGGTATTATCCCGACCTTTGTCAGTTTTCTTTGTTAGTCACTTGATTTAGGAACAAAAATAATCATTTAGTGGTTAGAGAGTTTCAATCAGAATTGAAAGTAAACGGAAATGAATTTCTCATCGTAATGACGTCATTGTGAAGTCTCTCTCTCTCTCTCACCTTGATCTAACACTATAACAGACAATTTTAATACCCAGTTAGTTCAGTTATTAGTCTAGATGGTCATGAAAGTCTATAACAGGGATGGAAAGAGGAATGAATGGATGGGTGAATGGATGGGTGAGTGTAAAAACTGTGGACAGAAAGACGTCATGTCTATAAATGTGTACATACAAGTGTACTTCAGCTGTGTACTTTTGTAATCTTATGAAACAAAAAGACATTCTAAGAGATCCATATATTGGAACAAGTTGAAAGAATGTGTGTAAGAACCGTCATGCAATACCGTCACCAAACAATCATACCGTCCAAGATTGATATATCGACGTCACGTCCGACGCGAGACCACGACACCGGCCACACAACACCAATAATAATATAATCTGAAGACTGTAGTATATCGACGCAATATCTAGATCTAGACACCTTCATTATAAAACAGCAACAACAATCAAGGCTTTCAGGGCTTGAACAGGTATCTACACCGACGATCCAGACACGGCCCTGGCAACGCCACAATCACTCAATCAATGCCCAGGTAAAACAATCGCAATTGTTGCACTCAGCGGCATTGTAGACACCTGTCTACCTATCTCGCCTTCCTCATCAGGAGGAAATTGATTGTTAGCTCGTTGATGAGAGGAGGGTAGAAACGAGGAGAGACGTTACAAACAGCCGAACTCACAATGAAACAAACACTTTGGCCCACCAATTAAAACAAGCAACACATTGGCGCCCACCGATTAAAACAAGCATTACTAGACTGAATGGGCGGGCCTCGTTATGAATACAGCAACAAGAACAACAACTCACAATGGCACTTCACGTCTGCGGATGGAAGCAGCCGACATATTCAAAGATTAGATTTATTATTTTAAATGAGTCTAAATGCCGATACACAATATATTCTCAATCTAGACTAATTGCTTGCACTTCATTCCTAGTTTTTAGTTGATCAAAACTCATACTTTATTACAGAGGAAAACAAAACGAAACGAAAAAAAAAAAGATTATTAATGAAATAAAATTCTGTGTTTGCTTGCTCAATGTGAAATCGATTACCGCAATTCCTTTCGTGATCCGACACTTCCGGTTGTTGTTTTTCTATCACGTCGTCAATCGAGAATTTGGGTTTTTCGTTCGAGGAAAACGTTTTTTCACAATCTTACAGTTAATCATAAATAAATAATAAATATCTGATGATAAATAGATAAAGATAATAAATTATGTATCGCAGATGGGGGCATATGAAACGGACTTGAGGAGGATAGAGAAGGTTGCTGATTTGAGGTATACCTCACCTGCAAACTCTTCGCGTCTGCTACTCTGTTCCCCCCCCCCCCCACTCCCCTTAGCATCTCTCAATTCACACCTTACTTGGGTCAGAGCAACCCTCATTGCTCTCTCGTACAGTTAAGAGGAGACTCGTCAGAGCTGCGATGCACAACTTACGTTGGGTTTATACACACTTCTTTAATCTGGATTTTTTTTTTTTTGGCTCAGAACTGTGCTATCTGGCAATATTTCTGTAAACCTCGTGTTTTTATTAGCTCCCATGGTATACCTGGCCAGAGAATTCATTCATACTTTATGAAGCTACTGGGGGTCAGGGTTCAGAGGTTAGCCATCTCACAAATGCACTCACTCTAGGTGTGTGAGGGAAGGTAAGGAGCGATGCCAAGTCCACATGGGAAGGGGGCTGGGGGGGGGGGGGTACGCTCCGATCCTTAAAAATCTTTCCATCTTCTGTTTCATGACTTGTCAATAGCATTTTTTTTTTACAACAAATTCATAGATGAATTTTTACAATGCCTCTATTCAAGTCAGAACTTCATGGAAGGGGTGGTAGAATCTGAACGATTATTTCAAAAACGGCTCTAAGGATTTTTCTAGAAATGTAACAGTTGATGCATATCGCTGCGAAAAGAAATACTAGCTCGTTGGCCACACGAGGAACAACTCCAGTTCGTTATAAAACATTTTTTAAAGCAAAAACAAAAAAAGAAATAAATTTGAATTTGGCGATACCATTGGAGTCAAAAAATGTGGCGTAGTCAGCCGTAGTGTATCGATAACTGAGTTGTTTATTAAATTTTAAAGTTGCTTAAAGTTTATTGATAGATAAGCTTTGCTTATATTTTTACGTAAATCAAACATAGACTACATCTAGATTTTAGATCTAGAAGTTGATCTAGATCTAGACTAGATCTTCGAGTTTTAAATCAGCAATACAGTATAGATCTAGTTCCATATAGATGTCTATACAATGAAAATACTAATTAATAATTACTCCTTTATACAATTCCCACCGGTCTAAGGGGTAGTATTGTTTGCACAAGGAGATTATGGGGTCAAAATTACGAGTTCGATACCCATTTTGAGCTAATTTTAAAAAAATTAATTTTTGTAAATATTTATTTTATTTAAAGTTGTATAATGGAAGTATTTTTTTTTAAATGTATTTTTTAAAATTGTTTTCTTGTTAAAACCCAGATTACTTAAGAAAATATTCTTCAAACAAGTGTCATCTAACTCTTCAAGTAAACTTTCCGGATCAAATATGGCTTTTAACAAGAGCAGAATTAAGAATGCGGAGACCCTGTACATAATTCCATTGGCAGCTTCATTATCGACTTCCCATATTGTTTTCACCTTACTGTAGGATTTAAATAGAGCACAATAAACCCGGTGTCCCGGGTTCGAATCCTGGTGAAGACTGGGATTTTTAATTTCGGGATTTTCTGGAGCTTCGGAGTCCTTCCAGCTCTAATGGGTACCTGAAATTTGTCGGGTAAAGGTTAAGGTCGTTGTGCTGGCCACATGACACCCTCATTGACCGTGAGTCACAGAAACAAATGGCCGTTACATTCTCTGCCCTATAAGGTCTGAAAGAGGAACTTTTGACTTTTATTCAAGTTTCTGTAAAGACACATTCAAATGAGATGCTTGTTACGGCGACATGAACGCTCATGTCCATAAAGACCATGTTACTCAAAACGGACTTCACAAAACAATGAGATGACCAAACATCTCTTATGTCAGTTACTCTTTTTTTTTTTCATCTTTTTTTTATTTCAAGAGTCCGGCTAGACGTTTGCTCTAGAGATGCGGAATCCGGCAGGCATGCTTCACGCGACCTCAATCAGCCGACACGCGGAAGGTAGATAACGCCTGAAGAGACGTAGATCAAAGACTTTTCGGAATCTCGGCGATGACAGAGATGAGATAAAAGATGAAGGAAGACATTCAGAACCGTTGCCTTTGTTACTTGTGCCATTATCTTTTCAAATGGCTGACCCAACTCTAGTTTATCTAGTCTTCATTTTGCATTGGTGGGTGTGTAGTTGTGTGTGTGTGAGCGTGTGTTTGTGTGCGTGTGAGCAGAGTTTCTGAACTCACAGTTAGAAGCTGCATCTCAAAGCCTCAGCACAACGTTGTTGCATATTGCTGCGATTAAAAAAACAACAACCCAACTATATTGTATTTTAGAGACTGATCTTCAGAGAGAATAAGTTCCAAGGTGGTTTCGGGAAAAAAAAAGGGGGGGGGGATTTTAACAATAAGGAAAAGAAGCTTCTTTTTTTTTTACGTTCACTCTCATTCTCTTTCTTTTTTATCTCAGCCTCTCTGTCTCTCTTTCTCTCTCTCTCTCTCTCAAAGCTTTCTGGTGCTAATTTCTCCACAGAGCCAGCTGCGCAAATAATTGTCATGGTAATACTGGGAGAGTTGTCTGCGCCTGGATTAGCCACGTCAAAATACAGACTTGACACAGCCAAGGGTAGACAATAACCAGTGCCTAAAGTGATTTTGTTCACTAAAAACCCCTGGCTTGTTACTTCTCTTCCCCCTGTTCATTATTCTTTGCCTGATGGTGGGAAGCTGTTCTCTCGGAAGCAACATTTGAGAGTGTGTGTAAGTGTGTGTGTGTGAGAGTGTGTGTGTGAGTGCGTTTCCAATTGTTGCCATCATTTCATTCTATTTTGTTTGGCTTTGAATTCTCTTCAATGTTGTAAATTTGACCCCACTGGAAAGGTCGTGAATGACAAGGTCATCTCATGTTGATCAGTATATTGTTTTCTTTTTTAAGTTTTGAGGACGACCTAGATAAATATTATGTGTAGATGTGAAATGAATGTGTTTTCTTTGATCCATTTTTATATTATTATTTTGGGAGGAAAAGACGCAACACCAGAACACAACACCAGAACACAACACCAGAACACAACAACAATACAAAAGAACACCCTTAGTGTTGCCGAGAAGCATAAACCGCTTGGCTACTTATCAAGGCTAGCAAGCCACGACATACCAAAGCATTCAACTGTGGAAGCGTTATCAAGACTTGAATTACACAATGAGCAAGCTTTTTTTTTTTTTATAATTCATTATAAACATTGTCACTTGTACTGATATATCGTTATTTGTGAGTATTCAAGAAATAATAAATCATATCAATTATTTTCGCCAATTTTTCAATTATTTATTTAAATGCAAAATTTAAAAAAAATAGCCCTAAAATACGGTGCTAAGCAAACAAGTGCTGCCTCAATCCATTTGTTGGGGAGAGACTATAACAAGTTTTTCTCTATTGTCCTAGTGGTAGAACCTCTCCCCCATCCCGCGTTCCTTCTTTCTCCGCCCCCCCCCCAATCCACCATCTTTTTCACTCCCACGCTTCTAATTGATGTAACAGGTTTGTCTTGTTGTGAAATCACTTGTGGCAGAAGGGAAAGTACAGAGAATAAACTCTCTGTCTCTCTCTCTCACACACACCAGTCACACATACACACACACACACAGGTTCAACTTTCTCAAGGAAGACTCTCAGAAGGCTGAGGCTAGACGTGAGAGTATAAAGCGACTTCAGAGAGTCCCAGTTTAAGTCATTCAATACAGAGAAATAGATCTAGCTCCCCAGTTGGAGTCATTCAATACAGAGAAATAGATCTAGCTCCCCAGTTGGAGTCATTCAATACAGAGAAATAGATCTAGCTCCCCAGTTGGAGTCATTCAATACAGAGAAATAGATCTAGCTCCCCAGTTGGAGTCATTCAATACAGAGAAATAGATCTAGCTCCCCAGTTGGAGTCATTCAATACAGAGAAATAGATCTAGCTCCCCAGTTGGAGTCATTCAATACAGAGAAATAGATCTAGCTCCCCAGTTGGAGTCATTCAATACAGAGAAATAGATCTAGCTCCCCAGTTGGAGTCATTCAATACAGAGAAATAGATCTAGCTCCCCAGAATCTTTGAACAGTTCGTTTTTTCGCAGAGATTTTGTCAATGAACCAAGAGGATCTCTTCAATACACATTTATGGCCATGGAGGTGTTTGAACCCAATCCTTTACTCACCTACTTAGTTCCCCTCACCCCACACCACCCCCGTACTTTCTTTCTAGATTCTAAACGTTGGTATACTGCAAGCCCAACAATTGTTCTAGTCTTCTGAAACTTGAAACTGTCGAGAAATGTTTAAGTCATCGGAGAGAAAAGATGAAAGAGAGAGAGAGAGAGAGATGCGAGAGAGAGAGAGAGATGTGTGACAGATGTGAGAGAGATGTGTGTGAGAGAGAGAGAGGTAAGAGAGAGAGACAGAGATGCGAAAGAGAGATGTGTGTGAGAGAGAGACAGAGATGTGAGAGAGAGACAGAGATGCGAAAGAGAGATGTGTGTGAGAGAGAGACAGAGATGTGAGAGAGAGACAGAGATGTGAGAGAGAGACAGAGATGTGAGAGAGAGATGTGTGTGAGAGAGAGACAGAGATGTGAGAGAGAGACAGAGATGTGAGAGAGAGACAGAGATGCGAAAGAGAGATGTGTGTGAGAGAGAGACAGAGATGTGAGAGAGAGACAGAGATGTGAGAGAGAGACAGAGATGTGAGAGAGAGACAGAGATGCGAAAGAGAGATGTGTGTGAGAGAAAGACAGAGATGTGAGAGAGAGACAGAGATGTGAGAGAGAGACAGAGATGTGAGACAGAGACAGAGATGTGAGAGATGTGAGAGAGAGACAGAGATGTGAGAGAGAGACAGAGATGTGAGAGAGAGACAGAGATGTGAGAGAGATGTGTGTGAGAGAGAGACAGAGATGTGAGAGAGAGATGTGAGAGAGAGACAGAGATGTGAGAGAGAGACAGAGATGTGAGAGAGAGACAGAGATGTGAGAGAGAGACAGAGATGTGAGAGAGAGACAGAGATGTGAGAGAGAGACAGAGATGTGAGAGAGAGATGTGAGAGAGAGACAGAGATGTGAGAGAGAGACAGAGATGTGAGAGAGAGACAGAGATGTGAGAGAGAGACAGAGATGTGAGAGAGAGACAGAGATGTGAGAGAGAGACAGAGATGCGAAAGAGAGATGTGTGTGAGAGAGAGACAGAGATGTGAGAGAGAGACAGAGATGTGAGAGAGAAAGTGCGAAAGCAAGAAGGAGATATGCCGGGGTGAAAAGGGAGATAACAGAAAGAAAAGAAAACGCGACAAATATAACTACACCTATTCAAACATAGGGGGTACGGTGGCTGAGTGGTGAAGCGTTTTGGCTCGAATCCTGGTGAAGGCTAGGATTTTAATGTTAAAGGCGCCATTGAGACTACCCAGCTCTAATGGGTACCTGACGTTAGTTAGGGAAAGGTAAAGGCGGTCGGTCGTTGTGCTGGCTACATGACACGCTCGTTAACCGTAGGTCACAGAAGTAGATGACCTTTACACTCCTCTAATGCCGGAGCACTAGACCTTATTTTTGTTATAAAACGTACGACAAAAGAATCTATCATGGAGACTCCCCCAGGCGCGGGGCCTGGACGGTGGCTTCACTTTCTACCCCACTTTCCACTGTATATTCTAAATCAGCACGCATTTCTTTTTTCTACACGTTTCAAAATTTCCATCAGATTTGAAGATTATTACATACTTATTACAGAATTATTACATACTTATTACAGACTTATTACAGACTTATTACATACAAGCCCAAACTGATCCGAAACATTGGGGAGAAGGCGCAAAGTGTCACGGTAAATGACGTCGGGGGATCGGGGTGGGCAAGGGATCGAACCAGGGACTATTAAGACGAGAATCCAGAGCGCTTACAACACGACCAGGCAGCCATTTGCCCTACTTCAGAATGTAGTAGTGAGCATATTTTGTTTGTTTGTTAACTCACATGAATGGCTATGCCCTTGTAAAAGTTCAAGATTTTTTTCTTAGCTTAATCCCTAATTTTAACTTCATTCATAATTATTCATGTTTTTATTTCCATTCATTCTTTCGTTCATTCATACATCTCTTACGTCCCGTGCACGATTCAATGAGTTCTGAATGAAGCGCTGTCAAGAGCATCTACTTCGTACACTCTAGGAGGAGTAACAAAAATACAACACACGAAATATATTTTTAAAAGATGGTTTCTCGCGAGAGTTCCTTCCTCCTTGATTCATGTTACCCAGCAATCTTCGGCATCTTCTAAATTTCGCACTTCCGGATTCTGAGAATAACGCATTAACGGGGCCGAGCGAGAGGAGGCCCAGGTTGATTTGTGGCTTGTTTTCATTCTGGGGATCTGGTAAACTCATCGAATGTTTTAACACTCATTGTTGGTTCGCTCCCTTTGTCTCACTACCCTCCCCCCTCCCGCCTTCGACGCAAATTCTATTGTTGTTTAACTTTGCGAGTATCTCCAGAAACTTGCCCAAGTCAAAACAAAAGTAACTAGATTTGTTTTTTCTTTCATTTCGGAAATTTGTTCTTGTGAAAGATGGGCGAAGTTGCACACCACACATTAGACAAACGTAGTCAGAAGCGTTGGAATGGCCAAAGTTTATTGAAGAACACAAAGATAGACATAGTAAAGATGTTCAAAGATGGACACAAAGATGGACACAAAGATGGACACAAAAATGTTCAAAGATGGACACAAAGATGGACACAAAGATGGACACAAAGATGTTTAAAGATGTTCAAAGAAGGACACAAAGATGGACACTAAAATTGACACAAAGATGTTCGAAGACAATTGACAATAATTAGACAAAGAGTGATTCAAATAGTTATAGTTGCTAAGAATGGAGAAAGATTTACAAAACTGGTAGCCTGGAAGTTCAAAGATGGACACAAAGATGGACACAAAGATGTTCAAAGTAAGGCAAATAACTTGTAGAAGAACACCACTCTTTGTTTATCTATTTATAAAACAATATATCAGTTTTTATTTTTATGCTGTTTATCTTTAACTATTTATAGTTTCTTTTTTTTTTATTTTTTATTCTATGTATCATTATATATTTGTATATGTTGATTCTCTTTGTTTGCTATGTATGTTCTGTTTGATCTCTGATTTAAATCATTTGATTCATCCCAACTACAAGTATCTCCAGTGAATGTTTTAAATCATTAGATTCATTCCTACTACAAGTCTTCCCCCAGTGAATAGTTTAACTCTTTCTCTCCTAACTGACAATGCCAACGTTGATTTGACCCCCCATTAAACTAAATTGGTTGTTGAATTTATAAACTTTAATTTGTGTTGTGTAAAAAGAGAATGCTTTCTTCTACAATTTGATACAAATAGAACATTTTCTGATAACAAACACAAAAGTTATTGAGTTTAATCCTAACAGGAAAGTGAAATACAAATGAACAAAACGAATAATTCTATCGAAACGAGGAAAATAATTACGGAGAGAAAGAGTTAAATCATTTGATTCATTTCAACTACAAGTCTCTTCAATGACTGCTATTTGAAAACAATTCAAAACTTATTGTCCGTTAAACTGTATCGTCTGCTAGTAGCTGTGAGTTTTGTTTCACTAGAAAGTTTTAATCTCATTGAAAGTTTTGAGAAACAACGTGATATCAGAGAACTCTGAAAGTAGGTCGAGAACATGGCGGACCTAAGGATGCCATGAGAAGAAGAGTTTGTATGAATTAAGAAAGAACATGTAGTTTCTTTACCGCAATTTTTATTAGCAATATTAGTTTCCTATGTAATATATTACAGTTACAGATAACAAACATGTTGAAAGAAACTATCTCTGGGATATGCAAGAGTTGACTAATAGCTTCAGAAAATAAACAAATTTGTTTTTATACTCATTTGATTTTAGATACTTCATATATTCACTTATAAACCTGCATAATCCAGGGGAAGTAATGAGAGAACAAAACAACAACAATTAATTTGACTGACATTGTTACAGTGTTGGACCACTTTCTAGTTCTAACTCAGAATAAAAGTATAAAATTATGTTTTAGGTGTCCATAAGCTATTAGTCTCATATGGAATCTATTCCTTTGTATTCGATATTCCAATCATTTAATACTGTACGTCAATACATGGAAAATTGTGATGTTTATTATTTTAATTTGGATTATTACATTTTGAACTACCTACAGCATATCTACAACTGATAGCCATAGTTACCACTCGGAGCTGTATTATCAAATGTACACTTGGACAACAGAATCTCATACAACTGCACAATACTACTGCTACAATACAACTGCACAATACTACTGCTACAATAGTATTAAGATAATATTAACATAAGACAAGGATCACAGTCCATCATCTCAAAGAGCATGGCCAATTTTTTGTTTTGTTAGGATCTACAATGTATATATCTATTCCTAACAATTAGTTATCTGGTTTGAAGAATAAGCGAATGAATTATTAATAGATCTAACTTCTATATTTTCATTGTCTCGGCTTGGCAGTTAATCTTCGCGTTAATGCAAATGTATCTTAGACTTTGATTTCTATTTCTTCCCAAGGCACAATCGAATCGACTCTCTCTGACTTTGTTTATGTTGAAAACCATTTCTCTTGAATCTTTTTCTTTTCATGGCTAACTCTACCGGCAAAGAAGAGACTCTGCCAATTATTCTTACATTGTATATGATTCCTTTAGAAAAGCGATAAAATGATCCATTGCTTAGGATGAAATATTCAGAACTAATGGAGCATGCAATTTCAAAAGAATTGAAATCAATTATACATGCAATGCACTCTCTAAGACTGGCGGAACGCCAAGCCCCCCCCCCCCCTGTAACAAAACGTTTCCACTGCCATGACAACAACGGGATATTTCTTTCTATTATTGCTTTCTCTCTCTTTCCCTTTCTCTCTCTTTCCCTTTCTCTCTCTCTCTTGTTGAAAACGTCCAAACGATAATCTTCAAGGAAGATTTAACGCAAGCACAGAGATGACATTCATTCTTTAGTTTCATTTCAAGAGGCCCCTCTTCAGCCAGAGTTTGGAATTCTGGGTAATTTTAAATGCCAGGGAAGTCTAGCTTGGACAAATTATTCATTCATTTAACGACTTAAATGACGATAGAGCCAAAAAGAACACGTCTGTTCATCTGGCCAGTCGTTTAAAGCATTCTCTATTAGTGCACAAATAACAGTCCCAACTTGCCAGATGGCCGCTTCTCAAATAGTTTCCTACACGTGACGTCTGCTGTATGTTTCCTTCGCGCCATTTTTATTTATTTTGTTAGTTTTGACAAATTGCTTTAGTTTCACTGACTGACTATAAAGGAAATGTAATTCTTTATTATGTACTTAGATCTTCTACCAGAGTAGACACTTTTTATTTGTGTGTGTGTGTGGGGGTAAACTTTAAACAAAGACATTTGTCTGCGAAACGTATACATTTAAAAGTCATTCGATTTGGATGAAAAGTATATACATATATTTTATGTGTGTGTGTGTGTCTTTTACATTTAGTTGACTAAAGAACTTAAAGGTGCCTTTGTTTTCATAAAGACCTGTAGGTAAGGGATAGGATACATAGACAAAACGCTTACTAAGTCTATAGTGAAACATATGTTACTTCACATTAAAGCATTTCCGGTTGATAGAAAGAATGATTTTGATTGGCTTATACTTTTTGTTTAAACCAGGAAGTTGTTTTTTTAGCGCAGTCGCAGTTTTTACTTCGAGCAAAAAAAAAATTGTTACAAAGTTACAAAAACACATTTACTCTAGAAACTTTTTTTTTCTCTCCGACTTATCTGTCCGTTTGTTAGACCCCTCCCCCCCCCCCACCTCCAACAACGTTGTTTTTTTGTTTTTTTCTAAAGTCATGTAAAAATGTATTTGCTGTGAAATATTCAACTTGACACTTGTAACCAGGGGTATAAAAGTCTGGTCTGTATGTCCCACAAAGGACACCACCAAGGGACACTACTACCGTCTGCTGGTTGGGAGCCCGAGACAGTTGTGTGACTTTAATGGACACCAGGTCTGCATCCACTCGTCTTTTCACAGCACCTTGTTTTACAGCGCCCCCAGCTGCAGCCCATCCCCTCTACCAACGACTCAGCCCTCTTCCCCTAGCCTGACACCCACTCCGTCCCCCCTTCCCTTATGTCTCTACTCATTCCCTCCCCCCCCCCTCCTCCGTTTTCCACAATCCCAGGATTATCATGGTTACAGTGTATCACGGCATGTGGCACTTACAAGAGAAGATAATAGTGGAACAAGAGATGAAGAGAGAGAGAGAGTGAGTGAGTCAGTGAGAGTGAGTGAGGAAGCGAGAAAGGGGAGGGGAACAACTTGTCTGTTAGACACCTGTCTCGGGTCTCGGGGCACATGGTAACACCAGGGATTGCTACCCGGCGAGCCCCCAGATGGCCAACCCCCCTTTTCTCCCTCTTAACGGTTAATATAGCTTCAGTAAACTGATCCGAAACAGAGGGGGCAAAGTGTCACGGGCAAATCAATGGGTCAAGTCGCCCTCAATTGGCTATATTACAGCATCTTTTGACAATTTACCACAAGTGGGGCGAATAGGTTTCTGCAGTAACCGTGGGAAGGGGGCGGAAGTGGGGAAACAAAATATTATTTATTTTCTCTATGGTGAGTACCGAGGAGGCTGGATGGGGGCGGGGGGTGCGGAGTACACCCTAACTCTTAAGTCCCATTATTGTTATCATCAGCAATATGGTAGACATAAGTGCAAGACAAGGGAGCCTACTCCACGTGTGTAAACAAAGAACAGATAATTAAAAAACAAGAGTAGTATTGATAAACTCCCATAGATGCAATTGAACACACGAAAAGTATACAAATAAAATGATTTTGTTTTAAATGCAAGATTTATTTACTTCCGGTTCATAGTCCTCCCCCCCCCCTTTTCATTTTCATCCATTTTTTTTTCTTTTGGCATCGACGTATTGTACGTTGAATTGAGGAGTTGTAGCGATGGAGAAGCAAAAAAAAAATGACCACACTTTTGATTTCTGATTAATTATTAATTTGAATGCTCGTCCGTCGTTTTACCACGCGGACCACTTTTATTCTGCGCGTACCGCTGGGTCAAGCACCCGCAGTTCTGTGTCCGCGGAAGTGACGTATGAGGTCACTGCGTGCAGGCGAGTACCGTAAGCACTCTGAGCTTTGGTTAGGCTAGAGATTGGAGCTGGTATTGGTTTGAGTGGGAAAAAGATTCGCACATTGCAACAACTGAGCTGTCCAGTCTGAGTTCGCTTCGCTTCTAGTTGCACCTCCTCTTTCCTGCCCACACTTACTCTGTGTACCTCCTCTTTCCTGTCCACACTTACTCTGTGTACCTCCTCTTTCCTGTCCACACTTACTCTGTGTACCTCCTCTTTCCTGCCCACACTTACTCTGTGTACCTCCTCTTTCCTGCCCACACTTACTCTGTGTACCTCCTCTGTCCTGCCCACACTTACTCTGTGTACCTCCTCTTTCCTGCCCACACTTACTCTGTGTACCTCCTCTTTCCTGCCCACACTTACTCTGTGTACCTCCTCTTTCCTGCCCACACTTACTCTTACTTTTAATCTAACTTATCTTTTCTAATGTTTCAGTAGCTAGTAGTGTTTTTGAAGTTCCATAGATTTTGAAATCCTCTGCGAATAGTCGAACACTTGTGTTAAAGAGCTCATAGAATTATGTAGGTAAATGAAGAACAGTTGTGGGCACTTCTTTGAGCAACACCTGAAGTTTACAGTACTCACTGGAAATGCTCATTATCATTGTATCTGAACCTTTTTTTTTTTGTTGTTGTCGAGCCCACCGCACGGCACCCACCCGCACTGCCGCCCACGCCTCTAGCTTTGAACAATCTCGTCAGAGGCGTCCCAACGTTCACTGATTTAAATTCTTTACAGACGATCATGTCCGCCTTTCATCTAGACGTCCTTGACCTTATTCCTCCCTCTAATTATCTCTCAGTCGCAGATTTTACCTAATTAAACCTTAAAGGCTCAAACACTCACACACACACACACACACACTCACTGGCACAGCACCACACACGTGTTAAGCATTTCCCGCCACCCCTCCCCCACCCCCCTACCTTTAATCCTTAGAATTTCTGTTTTGTTTTTTTGATGTGTTTGAACGTGTACTTTTGGCAGAGCTCTTCTTGTTCAGATGTTTAACAAAGTATTGGTTCAGGAAGTAAATGTTCATTTGTTGGAAAGACATACTTCCCCTGTTTCAGGAGGGGAGGGGAGTAATCAATTCAGAGTTGCCTCTTTTTGAAAAGTCCACGGAGGGAGGGGTTGATTGGTCTTATATCTATGTATGGGCTCGAAGGAAGGGGTTGATCGGTCTTATATCTATGTATGGGCTCGAAGGAAGGGGTTGATCGGTCTTATATCTATGTATGGGCTCGAAGGAAGGGATTGATTGGTCTTATATCTATGTATGGGCTCGAAGGAAGGGATTGATTGGTCTTATATCTATGTATGGGCTCGAAGGAAGGGGTTGATTGCTCTTATATCTATGTATGGGCTCGAAGGAAGGGATTGATTGGTCTTATATCTATGTATGGGCTCGAAGGAAGGGATTGATTGGTCTTATATCTATGTATGGGCTCGAAGGAAGGGATTGATTGGTCTTATATCTATGTATGGGCTCGAAGGAAGGGATTGATTGCTCTTATATCTATGTATGGGCTCGAAGGAAGGGATTGATTGGTCTTATATCTATGTATGGGTTCGAAGGAAGGGGTTGATTGGTCTTATATCTATGTATGGGCTCGAAGGAAGGGGTTGATTGGTCTTATATCTATGTATGGGCTCGAAGGAAGGGATTGATTGGTCTTATATCTATGTATGGGCTCGAAGGAAGGGATTGATTGCTCTTATATCTATGTATGGGCTCGAAAGAAGGGATTGATTGCTCTTATATCTATGTATGGGCTCGAAGGAAGGGGTTGATTGCTCTTATATCTATGTATGGGCTCGAAGGAAGGGATTGATTGGTCTTATATCTATGTATGGGCTCGAAAGAAGGGATTGATTGCTCTTATATCTATGTATGGGCTCGAAAGAAGGGATTGATTGCTCTTATATCTATGTATGGGCTCGAAGGAAGGGGTTGATTGCTCTTATATCTATGTATGGGCTCGAAGGAAGGGATTGATTGGTCTTATATCTATGTAAGGTATTCATTACAAAATTTCAAATATTTTAATCATAGTTCCATAGTTTACTGTTTACAATGTACAGAGAGACTGAGATGGAAAGAAAGAGACAGAGGGACAGAGAGAGGTGGAGAAAAAGAGACAGAGAATAAGAGAAAGAGACATAATCCCAAGACAGTAAGAGATACGGAGAGAGGAGGAAGAGACATCGAGAGACAGAGAGAGGAGCAAAGAATGAGAGAGATGGGGGGAGACAAGGGAAGAGAGACAAAGAGAGAGAAAGAGACTGAGAGAGACAGAGAAATGATTGGTATAAAATGGTGTGTGTGTGTAAGAAGATGAAGGTGTTATCGGGTAGGTGGTGAATAGCAGGTGGGTGTCAGACTAGAAATGGAGGGGAAGCAAGTGAAGATCTCGTGATACAAACCAAAGACTTAAAAGACAAAAAAGAGAGGAGAGAGAGAGAGAGAGGGGGGGGATATTAAAGAACCCGTGGCACAAAGAGAGACAGAGTTAGAACGTAACTGTACTTTCTAAGCCAAGAAACACCGTGAAGGTTGCTGACAATTAGAGCAACACGACACGCCAACTCATCACTAGCTGCCTCCACGTGCTGCTGCTGTTGGTGAGCACACCCCCCTACCCATACTTCCTTCACCTCCCCTCCATCTTCTTGTCTTTATCCTCACTTCTGACTCTTTCAATCTTTCATTCCAAAAAAAGGTAGAGAAGTTAGTCTAAGGACTAGTGAAATAGGAAGGAGGAGTGAGTCTAGGGAGGAGTGAGTCTAGGGAGGAGTGAGTCTAGAGAGGTGAGTGAGAGAGAAGAACCGTGTGGGAAAAGAGGGCTAGGAAGAGGAGGGGTGGGTTTGCCGCTTAATTGAATCCAATCAAAGAAAGACAAATACTCAGAAGAACAGGGCGAGTCGGCGGCGCGAGGGGGTCAGTTTTGTTTTGATGTGCGCGGTGGAAGCTGTGGCATCTTGGACAAGCTGTGACACAGCGGGGCTAGTTGTGACACATTTGGCTGGCTGTGACACATCAGTCAAGTTGTCACATTGCTGGCAAGCTGTGATACACGTCTTATTGTGACATATTAGAGAGCAGTCAAGTTTAGTCTCGGGGAGTTAACTTGGTAACCGAGTACAATACCGAACGTGATTATAACTGGGGACAAAATATGTTATTTACATTGGTAACCGAACGCAAAACCGATCGTGAGTGTATTATAAATGGGAACAAAATATTTATTTATAAAATGTAAGTGGCAAAGTACAGTATAAGAGTCTAGTGATTTTGAATGTCAGATAACAAAATTTTGTTGTTTTTTTAATTTGCTTCTAAAGTTACTAAATTTCAAAGGACAAAGCATTAGAGTTATTTGGGTTTAAATGACAAGACTGTTTTTGAAACATTTTGATTCTTAGGTCAAAATATTACAAAAGTTTTAAACATGAAAGGCAAAGTATTTAAGATTATTAAATATACATGACATTGTTATAGGACTATATTAACTTTACACCTCGTTATGTCATGAGATATATGACAATCTTTTGTGATATTTTATTGTCAAATTGTTTTATAACATATTTATCTTCTAAATGTTACCAGATGTCTTGTAAAATTAAGACAATCGACGCAGAGCAGTAAAAAGAAACACAAAAAAAATATCTAAGTTGGCGTCAACTGAGTTCTAGAGTTTGACAAACAGCACTGGGGATAAACGCCGTACCATCTATAATGAGTCTCAAATTGGTGCATCAGTTCTTGAGTAGATTTAACATTGTATAATTGATCTCTAATGAGACGATAGTGTGAGAATATCTAGGACTGGACGATGGTATTGTTAGATCAAGCTGATTTATTTATTGGGAAATCAGTTTTCAATTCCAATTCCTTCTTACTTTACTTCCAGCAAGGCGCGACGGATTCTAATTCCTTCTTACTTTACTTCAAGCAAGGCGACGGATTCTAATTCCTTCTTACTTTACTTCCAGCAAGGCGCGACGGATTCTAATTCCTTCTTACTTTACTTCCAGCAAGGCGACGGATTCTAATTCCTTCTTACTTTACTTCCAGCAAGGCGCGACGGATTCTAATTCCTTCTTACTTTACTTCAAGCAAGGCGACGGATTCTAATTCCTTCTTACTTTACTTCAAGCAAGGCGACGGATTCTAATTTCAATCCTGTTTAAAACGTATATTTTGCTAAATGTTGAAATGTTGCATTTTTTTGTAATCATATAATTAGTCGCTCATCAGTGCTTGAATGATGATTAATGATTGAGTGAAATCGAATTTTCCCCACTTTAAATCGCTAACATCAATCGGAAAGTTCAGACTTTCAAGGCGGAGGTGTTAATAAGTAGTGGCAACAGACAGACATAGCATACAGACATAACAGACAGACATAACAGACAGACATGAAACAGACAGACATAACAGACAGACATGAAACAGACAGACAGACATAGAATTAACACAAAAACACTAATATAAAACACAAACATAGATAACATAGAGTTAAATCAGACATGTGGCTTCCATTTGTTTTCTGAACACTATCGAATGAGATGTGCTCAATGTGCTCAACTGTGCTCTAAGTAGATGTGTCGCTAGGTAAAGCTCTAAGTAGATGTGTCGCTAGGTAAAGCTCTAAGTAGATGTGTCGCTAGGTAAAGCTCTAAGTAGATGTGTCGCTAGGTAAAGCTCTAAGTAGATGTGTCGCTAGGTAAAGACTTACCTCCAGTTTTTGACTTGCTGGCTTGTGCTGAGAACTGTGGCTCCTGAAATGAAAAGAAATAATTCAAATGTTTACCGAAGTTGGTCAAATGTTAAGGATTAAACCGAGACCAATCGTCGTAGTACACTGACCTGTGACGTGGCGATTTATGGTCACAGGAGACTAATAGCTTGCTGACGAACAGATCTTTGACGTGGCAACGAGCTATGGTCTCCACTACCCACAGCTTGCAACGTCGCAGGTCAATGTTGAGGCCTTCTATACCAATTTGTCTCGATTGAACTGTCGTTTTACTGTACATTGATACAGACTACAAGTTGCATTACAAGTGAAACACAACAAGACTTTAGAGACACTAAGCTCGTATAAACACATACATAGAGATTTTCAATTAAAATTACTCACATTTTAATTAGTATTCATCTCTTATCAATATCCATTATTGATAAACACACAGAATTTATTTTTTTTAAAGCTGATCTAAGTGGAATAAGTCCAATTTACATCAATATATCTCAATACTGTAAATGTATTTCGCACTATTTAATTAACAAATTGGTTAATAATATATTTTTTTTAAATTCATGTTTTGTTTGAAACAATGTACAATTGTGCAAAGTTTCAACTTGATCCGAGAATGGGAAGTGGGAGAAACTAACGCGTTCAAAATGTATATCAGTCAGACAGAGTTAATATTAGCTTTGTGTCTTTGACTCTTAGAATTTAGAGTCAGTGTCTATGCAGACCCAGCTGTTTAATCACATCAGATGTAGTGTCAAGGCCGTTGTGGGGAGCAAGGGGAACTACTACCGCACAAAGGTGCAGGCGGTGAAAGATCTAAACTAAGGCCAGAATAAAATACAACACCGAAATGAGGATTTTGTGAAGAGAATGACATTAATGACGTAGGATTTGTGAGGGCCACTTTGACCTTGACTAAAAGAGAGAAGAAGTGAGAAGAGATAGAAAGAGGGAGGAAGAGTAGAGAGAGAAGAGGGGGAGTGAAGAGAGAGAGAGAGAGAGAACTCACCATGGTTGATAGAATACAATGAGAGAGTGTTCAACAAATCTAATAGGAAATAGTGTCAATATTCAAAAGTCAAGGTTGGATAAAGAAGGAGAATTAGAGAGAGAGAGAGAGAGAGAGGAGGAGGAGGAGAGAGAAAAAAATAAAGGGGACATAGAGGAGAGAGAGAGAGAAAAGAGAGGCTGGAGAAGACGAAAGAAAAGTCAAGATGAAAACAAAGAAACGAATGAAATGGTCAAACGTGTGGAATAAAACAAAAAAAAAAAGTGAGCGGTCAACTCCCAGTGCCTGCCAGAGTTACACAGAAGAGTGAGTGAACAAAAAAGGCGAGAGGGGGTAAAGAGGGTGTCTCAACCAAAATGGGGGATCAATCGATCTCAGTTCAATGCACTGGAACTCCGGAAGACAAAAGCCGTCACTTGGCCAAATACTACAGGCTCCTGCCATTGTCATGTCCTCCAGTCGTTCATCCCCAAGTACAGGATTGGGCTGAAGGGAGAGGCTTGGAAGTACAGGATAAGGAGAGGGATACTTTTAGTCCAGTTTTTTTTTTTGTTTTTTGAAGGCAAGTTTTGAAAAGTAAACTAAAATAGGGGATAGGAAAGCTCTGTTGTAAGTGTTCAGATTGGTGGAGGAGCGAATATCTGCAGACATGGTCTGGCTGGAAAGCACATACTTGGTAGTGAGACTATGTAGTGAGACTATGTAGTGAGACTAGAGGACGGAACTTAGTGGTGAACATTTTATGGTGAAACCATGTGTTGAAACTACAGGAGAAGGGGAAAGTGATTGTCATGAAGTTAAATTGTGAGACATTATGTTGAGACTGTATGATGAGACATTATGTTGAGACTGTATGATGAGACATTATGTTGAGACTGTATGATGAGACATTATGTTGAGACTGTATGATGAGACTGTATGGTGAGACAGTATGTTGAGACTGTATGATGAGACAATATGTTGAGACTGGTGGTGAGACAGTATAGTGAGACTGTATGGTGAGACATTATGGTGAGACATTATGGGGAGATATTATGGTGAGACTGTATGGTGAGACTGTATTTTGAGGCTGTATGGTTAGACTAGTTAGTAAGACTCTATGCTGAGACCAATAGACTAGCCCAGTGAAAAACTAGATGAAAAGAAGAAATATATAATCTTGATACTGACATTCGAAAATAAAATATAATTATCAACCCTGTAGGTATCATTAATCGACATTTATTTTACTAAGAATAAACGTAACTTATTTCGATACATCAGTTACATTGGGATTTAAATGGAAAAATTATGAAGTTCTTTGAAAGTTCTTATAAAGTTCTTATCAAGACCAAAAACTGTTGTCTATATGTGTATTTATATTTATTTCATCGTCCAAGACAATGTGATTTCAAACGATCAATCTCTACTAAATATTATGTTGTTGTCATTGGCTCAATGTTCAGGCGGGATGGAAAGCAGGGGAAGTAATCCTATTGCAGAAGTGTGGACACTTCAAAGTAATATAAAGATTTGATGCGCTGATAACTGACAAGAGTCAAACGAAACAAATAATGGGTTTTTAGAAGTGTGCGTGCGTGTGTGTGTGTGTGTGTGTGTGTGTTTTGAGTCCAAATGTATGAGAACTTTTTAAAAGTCCATCAACAATGGAGGATGAAAACTTCGACTTGGTTTTAAACTGAGTGAGCTTGTAGGAGGGACGGGTCGGAGAGGGGGCTCGTGGGAGGGCGGGAGGAGAAGTTGATTGAGGGGATAAGAAGCGTCACTTTAGGTTGGGGTGTGTGTGTGTGTTTGTGTGTGTGTGTGTGTGCGTGGAAAGGAAGAAAAAAAAAGAGGGGGGAGGATTAAAAAAAAGAAAGAAATCTTTCTTCACCAAGTGAATTGGGGGCAGAGTGCTGGGAGGATCAAAGATCGAAACGGGTTGTTGCTATTGTCCTCAGCATCGATTCTCTGGAAGTGGAATTATGTCCCCTTCTACAAAATGGCCCACCAAGAAAAGACGGCAGGATTCTTGTGGAGCAGGATGAGGGGGGGGGGAATGGGTGTAAAGGGTGCTGAAGCAAGGAATCGTGTGAGGAAAGGGGGGTGGTGGTGAATAAAAGAATCGGAGCCTAAAAGAATTAAAGATGGTGAGAAAGGAACTACAAAAAAAAAAAAAAAAGAATTGTGATGTTTGGGAAGATGGTGGAAGAAAGTGGAAGACTGGAAGTGGAAAGAGAATGATGGGAATGGAAGAAAAATTCCATCAGTGATTTTGTGTTTCTCAGATGTGAATGCTTGAAGAGTTGGACCAGCAAACACAGACATTCTGGCCATCTCATTTTTGTGTCCGCCCTTGTCTCTGTATCTCCCCTTCACATTCGGACATCTTCTTGTCTCTTTAGTACTGGAGAAACAATTGTTTCGTGGCAGAGGCGTCGAGGGTGGGGTGGGGGGAGGGAGGATTTCTATAGAAATGTACAGCTCCATTTCCTTTTTCCTTTTACTGAATTTTCTCTTTATTGAAAAGGAAAAGCAGAGAATGAATACAAGAGAATACAAGAGAATACAAGAGAATACAAGAGAATAGAGGAAAAGAAAACTAGCAAGGCGTAAGAAAGACGAAGTCTTCTGAAAGATAGAATACAAACACAAAGGCTTGGTTGGGCGTCCACCTGAAGACGAGTCCAAGAAGGAGTGGAGTTCTCAGACAGTACGGAATAAGGAAGAAGGAGTTGAATTCTCAGACAGTACGGAATGACATAGGGAGGAGTTGAGTTCTCAGACAGTACGGAATGACATAGGGAGGAGTTGAGTTCTCAGACAGTACGGAATGACATAGGGAGGAGTTGAGTTCTCAGACAGTACGGAATAAGGAAGAAGGAGTTGAATTCTCAGACAGTACGGAATGACATAGGGAGGAGTTGAGTTCTCAGACAGTACGGAATAAGGAAGAAGGACTTGTAAGTAAGAAATCAAGTTATCTTATCTTATAAAATACAGACGTTACTTCAAAAAAAAAAAATTATTACATCCTACGTATGTTCCTAGGTCAATCTAGTCATGTATGTTAATCAATGAAGTAAATTATGGCAAGTTATTGGTTTTCCATTCAAACCCATTCCATGCTTTAAAAGCTCTAGGGAAGAAGGAGCATTTGTACAAATTTGTACTAGCATAGGGAATAGGGAATGTGCCTTTATCTTTGTGTCTTTCTGAGTATTTTATTAGATTTTTGTTTTTGTTTTTGAAGATTATGGTTCGGAGATTCTGTGTTTTATGTAAAATTGCTATTTTACTTTTAAGTCTTCTACCCTGAAGGGTTTCTATATTTAATGATTTTACTAAAGGTGTTACTCTAATCAAATGTGAATATTCATTTGTTTTGAATCTCACTGCTCTATTTTGTGAATACCAGAATTATTTCTTCAAATGTCGCAAAGTGTACATGTCTGCTATGGTCTACTTTTCGACACTGACGATAGCAGACACCATACATTTTTTTATTGTTTGATTATGTTATAAGCTACATTTAGTATTCCATATGATCCTTCAATATCTAAATTTTAGGGCCAATAATGTCAAATGTCTTCTATATTGTGCGTTTCAGAACATCATGGCTACTGGTTAGAGTGTTTGTCTTGGAACCAAAGGGTTTCGGGATCTAACCCCAAATGAAGACAATTGCCATTCCTTTGGAAACATTAGTTACGTGGAGAGAAGGGAACTACTGAGTGGGTGACATCGTTCCGACCATAGCTAATGCCCAGGCATTCATCTCATTTCTATGTGACGATTCATATATATATATATATATATATATATATATATATATATATATATATATATATATATATATATATATATATATATTCATATATACATTTTGTTAACAGTTTATTATACATTGCAGGTTACTGTCATTCCTTTCTATGCTATGTAGATATATCTTTGTATTTATATATTTCATGAAATGTCATCAAAACATCGATAAATAAACTAAATATGAAACGCACAAAAATAGTTTTTCCATGATCGTACCTAGGAGAGGGTTCTCCAGATCTACACGTATTGCTTACCTTAGTGTTTATAAGATCTAAATTAAGTATGTATTTTTATGCGTGTTTGCAGTATATATATATATATATATATATATATATATATATATATATATATATATATATATATATATATTGAACTTTTGGGTATACAATAGGAAGAAGAAAAATATTTGTCAAAACAGGTGAAGAGAAACTTTGGGAGACCAAACAAGAAGCAAAGACAGCAGGACAGACTGAGGAGAATTGCCCAGAACAGAGTCTGATAACGAAGTACAGTTGCAGCTCATAGCTCTACTGGGAGTCTAAAGTAAGTTAATGGAATTATCTCTATCATTATGTCGATTTCGGATGATTTTAACTAGAGTCCCAGCTATAGTGGTCCCAATGTCGGACACATTTTAGAACCGTTGAACTAAATAAAACAAACACAAAAACTCATGCTCGTTTGAAGTTATGCACATTTTTTTAAAAATTCATTCACTCTCAAGACGTTCGGAAGAGAAGAGGGGGTAAAACAATGAAAGGGGGGGGAGTAGCTCAGTAGATATAGGGATGAGGGGGAGGGGCACGCTAAGCCAGGACATGAAAAGCACCAACGACAAACAGGCTGATAGAGCAGATAGGACTGACGACATGATAAACTAGATGATGTGTAAGAGGATGCTGATGGTGATGGGGACACGTGGGTTGATAACACGGTAGATTGGTTTGTCCGACGTTGTTTCTGCTGAAGAAGATATTTTACAAGCGGTTGAAGGAAACCTACGTTACAGATCTTTACAAGAAAAGTTCAGGGGCGGAATAGATGACTTTCGGAGGCGTATTTTAATTGAGCAGGCTTCTAAACTCGCAAACATATATTTTACTTGCCTGGCCCTTAGTAAACGAGCTCATTACAATGACTGCCTTCACAAAACGTTGTAGATATTTGTGGCTGTTTTTACTTCTAAGAGAAATATTTCTGTTAGGCTGCAGTACATCCCAATACACACACTAGTCACTGCAGCTTCCAGGCCTGAACTATTAGTTATAACAGATATGTGTCTGCACATCAACAGACCAATTTTTGTTTCCTTTATGGGAATGGTGTCCAAACGTAGTAGACAGGCGCAATGTAACGCGTGGTCCCGTCCAACACAAAACTCACCCGGACAACAGCCTGGTTCATCTTCTTATCATTGTTGTCATGGAGATGACGGACGCGGTGCAGACTCCGCTGTTTAGAAAACGGTCTTCTTTCTAATGACCCTGATAGGCTGAGTACGGGGATTCCCAAAGCTCACGTAGAGACTCCATTCTCTTGATGCCTTCATTTAAAAAAGAATACATTACTTTCTGCCCTCCTTAGATACACCTACCCGCCTCTAATTACAACATCTATGAAACTCTGGTAGTCCTACAATGCAAAGTTACCCAAGGGACAGTGCGTCGTTCAACCCACTGACTGGTCACAAGCATGACTTCATTAAATAGGTAATTACCCTGTCTCGGAGATACAATGATTTAGTCTCTATGGCTATAAGACATGATTAGACCGACTAATAGGGCAAGTCAACAGCAAGTTATTTACAATGTGATGTCCTAACAATACATGGTCTAATAAAGGATAAAAAAAAATCTCTTCATAACAATACAAGTGTAAAGAATGCATTAATACTGGTGTATGGAACATAACAATACTGGTGTATGGAACATAACAATACTTGTGTATGGAACATAACAATACTGGTGTATGGAACATAACAATACTTGTGAATGGAACATAATAATACTTGTGTATGGAACATAATAATACTGGTGTATGAAAAATAACAATACTTGTGTATGGAACATAACAATACTGGTGTATGGAACGTTACAATATTTGTGTACAAAACGTAGCATTTTTAGTCAACGGAACATATCACTTCTAGTGTAAAAAACAATCCCTCGTTGAACCCATAAGGCACAGGATTTAGCCCAAGATAGAATGCTCTTGGAGCATCTATCATCACTCGATACAGAAGGTGACATTAATGTAATACAAGTCCTTTCTTTGAAGTGACGTCATTGCCGGCGAAGAAGACAAGGGGAAAAAAAAGAGAGCACTTGTAAAACTTGGATCTTCTGCTTTGAAACCCAAACTTTAATTAACAGAGACTCTGAATATCCTTCTGAGTCGTACGTTTCTCCATCTGGTTTGAGCCCACTGAATCTGGAACAGCTCTCCCCCTACCCCTCAGAGCAAGCTAGTGGAGGTCGGACAAGCCAGTCAGGCTCGGCTCGTCAGCTCACGCCATCTTTGGAAATCTACCATTAGGACCAAGGCCGGTAACCGAGAAGAGATAATGAGGGGGGACCCAGCAGACGTCCAACATGTGTTGAATGTCTTTTGTTGGCTGTCATCTTGAAAGATGGCGGGAAATAGTTTACATATTTTTTAAAAGGGGAGGGAAAAAAAGGAGTTGGGGGGGGGGTTCTAGAACACGACAATCTATGAGTTCAAACTAAAGGAAGTGGAAAAGAGTGTAAATACGAGATCTAGAGAGTGTTGGAGGATTCTGGTTGTCGATAATGTCCATTATTTCTTTTCTCCTCTGATAGGCTACAATGAATGCTTCATTGGAAGGAAACCTACAGGCACTAAGAACCACAGGGCTTCCCCTTCAGGGCTTTAAACATAAATATAAACTAGCAAATTATATTAAAAAAAAAGCGTATATAAGGAAAAGAACGGCATAATTACCACCATATACTGAAAAATTTATCACCCTTTTTCTAGATATAACATAAGTAAATTACCACTAATTAATTAACTAATTAGTTGTTGTTTTATTTTTATTGATTCATGTTTTCTCATCGACATGAAGTACTGTGCAATGTTTCAATTTGATCCGAGAATGGGAAGTGTGGGAAATAACATGTCTAAGATTTGCACCAGTCAGACAGACAGACAGACAGACAGATAGACAGTGTGAGTTGATAGAAGCTTTGTAAAAAGAAACGTTCATACCCTAACTCAAATGGAGTTTGATGTTGGCTTCTACACTGATACCTTTTGCCACGTAGGTATGGAGTTTGATGTTGGCTTCTACACTGATACCTTTAGCCACGTAGGTATGGAGTTTGATGTTGGCTACTACACTGATACCTTTAGCCACGTAGGTATGGAGTTTGTTGTTGGCTTCTACACTGATACCTTTAGACACGTAGTTGGCTTCTACACTGATACCTTTAGACACGTAGGTATGGAGTTTGATGTTGGCTTCTACACTGATACCTTTAGCCACGTAGGTATGGAGTTTGATGTTGGCTTCTACACTGATACCTTTAGCCACGTAGGTATGGAGTTTGATGTTGGCTTCTACACTGATACCTTTAGCCACGTAGGTATGGAGTTTGATGTTGGCTACTACACTGATACCTTTAGCCACGTAGGTATGGAGTTTGATGTTGGCTACTACACTGATACCTTTAGCTACGTAGGTATGGAGTTTGATGTTGGCTTCTACACTGATACCTTTAGCTACGTAGGTATGAAGTTTGATGTTGGCTACTACACTGACACCTTTAGCCACGTAGGTATGGAGTTTGATGTTGGCTTCTACACTGATACCTTTAACCACGTAGGTATGGAGTTTGATGTTGGCTACTACACTGATACCTTTAGCCACGTAGGTATGAAGTTTGATGTTGGCTTCTACACTGATACCTTTAGCTACGTAGGTATGAAGTTTGATGTTGGCTACTACACTGATACCTTTAGCTACGTAGGTATGAAGTTTGATGTTGGCTTCTACACTGATACCTTTAGCTACGTAGGTATGAAGTTTGATGTTGGCTTCTACACTGATACCTTTAGCTACGTAGGTATGAAGTTTGATGTTGGCTACTACACTGATACCTTTAGCCACGTAGGTATGAAGTTTGATGTTGGCTACTACACTGATACCTTTAGCTACGTAGGTATGAAGTTTGATGTTGGCTACTACACTGATACCTTTAGCCACGTAGGTATGGAGTTTGAAACCCTTGCCGGGTGGGGGATGTATATTAAATTTGGTTCTTTAAGAAATCAGAATCCAAACAAATTCCAATAATTCCAAAAATATAAATAAATAAACAAAACCAATGTAATCATCTAGAGATGTATAAATCAATTCGCTTCTCGCTGGGATGGTATCGTCACAGTACCGACAGTGGTTAAAGAAAGACAAAACTCGTGGCAGATCTTGCAGTTTGTTTGATGTGGTTTTTTGGAAGGCAACACATTCCCAGAGAGACAACTAAATTGTTTTGACGAAAACAAAGGATGGAGATGGCTGTTTTCATTTCTGTCTTTCCTCTGCCTTAAGTCCATCGGGCATGAGAATTTATGACGTCTACCAGACTTCCAATGTCAGAAGATGAAACGGACGGGCGAAAGGAGAGAGGGGAAGGCAGGGAGAAAGAGTTGGAGAGAAAGTGTGCAGGGCGGGGGGAGGGGTTGTACGGGAGAAGCAAGCACGCCTTAAAAATTGTGGGACATCTCACAGAAGCCAATGGATGGCTGAATACTAGTAGTGTGAAGTTTTAAACACATCATCAAGCCGTTTTATCCTGGAAGGCCAACTTTGCAAGTAACTCATCGCCCGGATCTTGGCGGACAGTTTGGGATGCGCATGTCAAAAAAAAAGAAAAAAAAACTCCCTACATCTCCCTTTCCTTACCCCTCCCTTTTCCTTTCTCTGTTCCGTACCTGGCAAGTGTATCAATGACATCACGCAATGCTCCATACGACATGTTTATTGCCTTTCTCTGGGCTTATTGCATAACGTCTCACTTTTGGTTACTCTGTAGAGCGCGTGCGCACGTTACTGCACAGTAACAGGTAACCTTAATCTTGTATCAGGTCGAGTAGCGTTTGCCTCATTACCCTAAGATATCGAGCTTGCACCCTGGTATAGATCTAGCTTTGAGAAATTCGCTGATGCCTCCATGATTACGATATTTTACTTTGCTATGTATGCCCTATGCAATGCATGCCATACGCTATGTATGCCCTATGCTATGTATGCCCCATGCTATGTATGTCCCATGCTATGTATGCCCTATGCTATGTATGCCCCATGCTATGTATGTCCCATGCTATGTATGCCCTGTGCTATGTATGTCCCATGCAATGTATGCCCTATACTCTGTATGTCCCATGTTATGTATGCCCTGTGCTATGTATGCCCTATGCTATGTATGCCCCATGCTATGTATGCCCTATGCTATGTATGCCCCATGCTATGTATGCCCTATGCTATGTATGCCCTATGCTTTGTATGTCCTATGCTATGTATGTCCCATGTTATGTATGCCCTATGCTATGTATGCCCTGTGCTATGTATGCCCTGTGCTATATATGTCCCATGCTATGTATGTCCTATGCTATGTATGCCCTATGCTATGTATGCCCTGTGCTATGTATGCCCTATGTTATGTATGCTCCATGCTATGTATGCCCTATGCTATGTATGCCCTATGCTATGTATGCCCTATGTTATGTATGCTCCATGCTATGTATGTCCTATGCTATGTATGCCCTATGTTATGTATGCTCCATGCTATGTATGTCCTATGCTATGTATGCCTTATGCTGTGTTTGTCCTATGCTATGTATGTCTAATGCTTTGTATATCCTACTTTGTATGAGGATGTAGCAGGGTAGTTTGTGTATTGTTGGTTATTCCAACCATAGATAATAGCTTACTTAGAGTTTCAAATAAAAAAAAAGACTGTCAATTAGCAATCATTAAAATGTAGGATAATAATGTTTGCTAAGATCAAGTATCCAGCACTACAACGTATGATACTGCTGTTTCACTAATCATACATGGTAGGTCATGTGATCCAACATTACTTTATGAGTATTGTAAGATAGTTTATAGATCAGTTCCCGTTTCCTGCATACAATACCGAAAAATGTCCAGATTTACACCCGCCGTTGCAAAACATTCGCTTATTAAACAACGCAAGCATTGAATACATCCTTCACCAGAGTCCTGTACAGGCTCATCCTGCAATGGCCAGGCTAGACAAGAACTTCGTAAACATAAAGTACGTTTTGTGATGAAGAACACAGACTCTACAAGAAACATACTGTCACCTAAAAGAAATATGTAGGAATCTCTTTTTACATGAATAAGTTTCAATCTTTTGTTTGCCCCCCCCCCCACCTCGTAAAATTCCCACCTGATATATATAATATGCCCGCTTCCATGATCTTTAGATGAGAGGCGAATATTTTGCTAGAAATGTCGAAAAAAAAATTACCTGATCTTTCTGCTTGCTCAGATTCTCGCGAATGTTCTGAAGATGGTTGATCATTTCACTGATTTGTCTCTCTTTTTCGCTAAGAGTAGCTTCCCCTGCCAGCACTGCCTGCACGGTGTCCATCACCTTAGGGCTGTCACTAATTTCCTGACCAGAGTTCAAGGTCGTTTCAGACGGGACATCATTGGCTTTGGAGTTGAGCCTCTTGAGGACTGTCTCCATGGACCGCCTCTGGCTGGGGAACAGGGCGGACAGTGGCGAAGACGACGTTTTCGATGCAGGCGGTGAGAGCGGGCGCAGTGCCGAGTGGTGTCCGTCTAAGCGGGACCTATCCTCCTGCTCAGACTCAGACTCGCCGTCCGTAGCGGGCCTGCTTCGATGTCCGTCGTCAAGGTCGCACTGTTGGAGGGGCCGCTCTTTGACCCTGTCCAAAGATAAGATTTCCTCGGCAGTATCTTGGTCAGTGTCGGTGTCACAGTTGGAGTGGGCCACGTTTTCTTCGTTTTCTTCTAGCATGTCATAGGAGGATCCTGAGCAGCTCAGACCAAGTACTAGCTGACCTTCTTCTTTGGGGAGTTTGGTTGGGGTGTTCTTTCTCTTTGACGACATACTCCTGTGAAAAAAACAAGAGAAGATAATGTTAAAGTGGAGATAACTTTCAACGGGAGTCAATGACTTACAAAGAATACACAAGAGAACATATATATAAATAAAGTAAATAGCATAATGAAATACAATCGGCTGTTTCTCTTGTCTTCTTTCATTCTCTTATCAAAAGTTTCAGGTTTTTATGAAAATGTTTTTTAAAAATAATAAGTAATTATTCCTTACACTTTTAGATTCGAAGATTATCTTGCTTATATTCTCAAATAAATCACAGTACCAACAACAAATACACTGTGGGGTGAAGTATGATAGCAGTGCTATAGAATACTAGACAATTGACTTGACTTTGTACATTGAAACACTTTTCGGCTTTTTTCTTTTTCTGAATACAAAATTAAACTACTTCCTGTGACAAATATTTGATTCGCTTTTTAGGTTTTAATAATAATAGTAATTAAATTATTGACTAAAAGTCAGAATTTCTGAGGTAAATTCACATGCTAATTTCGGATCAGACTGTGGAAAAGTTGTAAACCTCTGCACTGTGTCTGTAGTAAGCAATGCTCAAACGGAGGGGCAATAACTCAACTTGCAACTAACAGTTCAACACAGGCGAAGGTCAACAATGTAATGAGATCATCAAGAGTGATGTCTCTTCATAACATTTCGTTCGACACTGAAGGACTACGACTTCGTCGTCACTAAACAAATAGCTCAAAGCACTTCTCAACAAAGGAAGCTTGTCTGTCTTCTTAAAGAGGCGAACATAGGAACTATTTGTGTTTCACCAACTAACTCTAGTCTTTGTTTTTAGTAGGACTTTAGTGTCGCTTTGTTTTTAGTAGGACTTTAGTGTCGCTTTGTTTTTAGTAGGACTTTAGTGTCGCTTTGTTTTTAGTAGGACTTTAGTGTCGCTTTGTTTTTAGTAGGACTTTAGTGTCGCTTTGTTTTTAGTAGGACTTTAGTGTCGTTTTGTTTTTAGTAGGAATTTAGTGTCGCTTTGTTTTTAGTAGGACTTTAGTGTCGCTTTGTTTTTAGTAGGACTTTAGTGTCGCTGCCCTTTAAAACCTAACCCGAAATAAATAAGCAACTCCCGAACTTTTACGCGGCGAATTCCTTTTCGTAACCCAACAGTATGAATGCTCATTTCACTGACATCGTTTGAATGTTTGTGCTAATGTGTAGTGCAATCTAGTCTATAATCAAAAGACACTTCTGGACAGAAGACGAAAGTATCAATAATACACTGACCATAACTAACAAATACATAAAACAATACATAATAAAATACTCAGAAAAACACACAAAATAAAGGAACATCTCTTATTCCATTTAAAATCCATTTGGTAGGACTAATTCATTCAAGTGGTCCTTCTTCAACAGTGCCATTAGAGCATGGAAAGGTTGCCTGAATCAGCCAAGAAAACTAATGACTTGGCAGAGTTTAAGTCTCAAATTAACATGCACAGCTTCATTACCACACAGAAAAGTGAATGATTAAAAAAACTTCATTTTAAAAATATATTCTGTATTGTTTGTGTGTGTGTGTGATGTCTTGACGTGGCGGGGAAAAAAAAAAACAACTATAACTAGCCATCTTGTTGGTGTCTCCGGTGTACAAACGAAAGGAAGTGTTGCTAAGCTAGACGTTTTTTTTTAAAGGGTGGTTGCAATGTTTAGTATTTGGCCATCAAATCTTTTAACCTCTTCTTCATCGGGCGCTAGGTGATTACACAAAGGAGCAAACATTTAGACGTTCACTCTATGTCGTAAAACTGGTTGACAAACAAAACATAACGTAACAATTCTAATTAGCGACTGGACACCACATGGTGATGTGTCATTAAAATCACAAGTGGATTGTTTTATATTTAGTTGGCAACAGTAACATGTCATCTAGCGTCCTTGATAGTGTTTAGTTTATGACAAAAAAAAATATCATTCATAAGATATTCATATCACATTCATATCAAGCATAAAGACGATATTATTTATTTTTTTATAATAATAATTATTATTTTAAATTAATGTTCACTCCCTGGCACTGCTAGGTTAGAGATAGTTGAAAGGGAAACAGAATTCAGTGTAGTCTCCCTTGACAGTCTCTACTGAGGAAATAGTATTAACAGTAGTAGATAGTACTAACCTAATTTAATTTCTTAATGTAGCAAGAACTGAGGATTGATTAGTCATTGTTTACTAAAAGGTGGCTTTGGGTTCGTGCAGTTACAGTTAAAACGGAACGTGTGAACGTCAGTGACTCTGGCTTATATGTTTCACTTTCATCCCCTTCTCTTCATGTGTTTTTCTAGCCTGGACCACTTTGTACTGGTGGATAACTTCTTCATTTCAAACAATCTCCCAGTTTGTCTCTAAGGTAAGACAACAAAGTATGTCGGCGTCATCTGATGACAGGCTCGGACATTTTCACACGAACTCTGCAACAAGTTCTTTGCAGAAACTGATTCATTCATAAAACTTTGTCTGTGTGTGTGTGTATGGGCTTGTGTGTGTGTTTGTCCATCACCCCCCTCTCGTCAGAGGTCCACCCTTAAGGCGAAACAACAGAAATCTTTTTACGGCCTTGCAGCCGCGAACAAATGTCCTAGTGTCCTGGCAGGACATTCCAGAGATATCATGCAGTTAAACTGTTTTCGCAGCTTTAGAAGTAACAAAAAAAAATATATATAAAAAGTTTGTGGCTGCCTTTGCCCTGAAGGAAAGACATGGGATGGGGAGGGGGGCGTCAACAAAACAAAAAGGGGGGTGGGGTAGAGGGCGTCAACAAAAAGGGCACTTATCTATGAAATGTGTGTTTGGTGATGCGGGGTGATGACGGAGCACAGAATGAGAAACAGATCTAGGAAGACAACGAGTGGCGTTGTCAGAGGGAGGCCAGGGCGCTGATGTGAGCGGATGCACGTACATAACAAGACGAGCACATGGAAGGGCTCTCAGCAACTGGGCAGGGGGCCGTCCCTTCAAGACAAGAGTTCCACTGAAACATTGAAGCTGGACTGAAGTGTGTGTGTGTAGGGAGCGCTTAGAGTTGTGTCCCCTACACCTCGACCCCAATCCACCTACTCCGCTGCTGCGCCTAGTTCGTAGATGTTTTAAGTGATTCGACGATAGACATTAAACGTCACACAGGTTGTTGTTGTGCTCACACAAACACGCACTGACACTGTCTCACACACACGCACTGACACTGTCTCACACACACGCAGTGACACTGTCTCACACACTTACAATACACTGAGGCTATTATCAAGTTAATCGTACAATGAACTTTCATTCCATTTCTTGTTAACTCTATTTGTTCTAGTGTTTTCTGTCATTTGTTCTCTCTCCGTATCTCTCTCACTTTCTCTTAACTCCTCTCTCTCTCTCTCTCTCTCTCTCTTTCCTTCTCTACTCTGTCCCTCTCTTTCTATTAAAGGAGGAGGTCATCTGACCAGGCACAAGTTGGGAGGTATATGTTGCGGTCACGTGATTGATTTCTGCACTGTCCACCAGTCAAGATGATGACTGGGGTACGACCAAAGGCGGAGCCAGGGGGGGGGGGCGGTAGGGGCGATTGCCCCCCCCCATCGGGCGACCCCCCCATCCCCCGAAGAGAGGGTAGAGGACTAATGTATGTAAAGGCATCACACAATTTGTATACGAATTTATTTGTTATGTTAATAATATATACTAATAATTTACATTTCAACCTATTTTAGATTATTTCGCCCCCCCCCCCAGTATGTTGGCCGATTTGGTGGGATGGGGAGGTGGCGATGGAATCAATCTTGCCCCCACACATAAACTTTCGAATGGGGGGGGGCGGTCCAATTTATTTGTAAAAATCACAGCTTGTCAACAAAATCAATTAAATATCTATATAGTTAAAACGTGTTATTGATATTTTAACCGATCTTTATGTTATGTCGTTTCCCTGTTAACCGATTGGGGGGGGGGGTGAATACATCTACTGCCCTTCCAACCTAAACCCTTTAATTGAGGGGGGGGGCGGTCCTACTTTTATTTAGAAATCATAGTTTGTGAACAAAATTAGTTGAATTACTATATAATATAAGGTACATATTGATGTTTTAACCCATTTGTATATTATATCTCACACAGACTCTGATCTCAAATTTTATCATTAGTAAATATAAAATGAAAAAGTGTTGTACCAGGTGGGAGGGGCAATACATGCAATCGGACAAACAAATACTTTTTTCTTTTTGTATTTTAGTTTAGAAATTACAAAAATTTTTAAAAATGTCACTAATATAATTTATATATGCTATAAATTAAATTCTTACATCGAGTCACCCCACCTCCTATTCTTTAATGCCATATGCAATCATTAGCAGAAATTATACAAAGAAGCGAGGATTAATTGTTTTCACTCTACCGCCCTCTCCCCTTTCCAGACGAAAACATGACGTTTTAACACAGAATAGTCAAATATGGCGACAGAGTTTATATAATCGCTCACGATATTTTAAGAAAGACTTTGTTTTGGAAAATTTAGAATTCATACGAAATTTTTCATTCTAAGAGTAACAAATGAGATGAGTTCTGAACCCAAGTATCTGATCTTTTCAAGGAACAAATCGCTTGTATTTGCAATGTAGTAAGGGCCTGTACATTCATATTAGAATATTTTTCAAGTAAAACATTTTCAAAAGGTCCTTTTCAATAGGATGAATAATGAGCTGTAGATGTCAGGAGAATGCGTTTCTGCAGTGAAGAATGCAAGAAAACGCTTTTGGCGTCGGGGCTTCGCCCCCGGACCCCACTATAGGAGTTTACAGTGCTCCCCCAGACCACCTAGTGGTCAAGAGAAAGTCCTCAACAAGACTGTTTTGTGTTTTTTTTTTAAAATTATTTTTCGAATAGTTTTCTTTAGGCGGCGATCCTCAAAGCCTTAATCTAAATATGTGGGGTATCTTATCTTCTCAAGAAACAAATCTGTTGTGTTTGCAATCTAGTAAATTTATATTAGAATATTTTTCAAGTAAAACATTTTCAGAAGATCCTATTTGAATTAAAAAGTATTTTTTTAAAGAATTGTTCCTTTACGAAGCAAACGACTCTTTCTAAGAGCGATTACTTTGCTCTTAATAAGACAACATTAAAAGACAGATTCTATTTGGTGATAGACCCATAGATCCAGGCATAGAAGACGTCCATTTCTGTAGGTCACTCTTGACTAAAGACATGCGGGAATACCCGCTGACGTAGATGAGTTCAAGATAAAGATTTTCTAGACCTCCAGACCAAATTGAATTATTATATTTTTATACTAACAAAATATAATAACAGTAAAACCAGTTATTTCCAATACTAAACTGTCAAATTTTAAGGAGAATATTTAGAGCTGTTTTCGATAACAATGTCCAGCCATGTTTTTGTTTTTCGATTCAGACCTTTTGTTTTTTTTCCAGTGAAGAATTTGCAAGCTGAGAAGAGGTATTGTAAAAATAACTTCCGGGATTCCCTCAAAGCCTTATATTATTAATAGGTGCAAGAAGTAGTCTGGAAAAAAATCATCAGTCTTCAGAAACACTGATCAAGAGAGGTACGAACTAGCTTCCTCGACCACTCCACTTCAACTTTGACCCAATGACCTTTCCTGTATTACAGCTATTGAATGACGTAATCAGAAGCCGGTGATATTCGAGCCTGGCCACTCCATGACATCAAAAGCTGACAAGGGTCAACAGCACTGGCGTTTTGGAAAGATTGGGCTGAAGTTTTCTCCTAAATCAAAATGTGGCGCGCAGAGCATCGAATGGAAATGTAGATCTAGATCTATGTAAACATAATTAACATCTAGATCTATGTAAACATAATTTACATCTAGATCTATGTAAAGACTATGTAAACATAATTAACATCTAGATCAGCGGTTCTCAACCTTTCATGCTCGGCGACCCCTTTTTACAATCCCCCATTCTGCCGCGACCCCCCCCCCCCACACACACACAAACAGCAATAGAAGAATAGACAATAACAGTCCATATTTTTGATGGTCTTAGGCGACCCCTGGCAAATCGTCAATCGACCCCAAAGGGGGTCGCGACCCACAGGTTGAGAACCCCTGATCTAGATCTATGTAAACATAATTAACATCTAGACCTATGTAAATATAATTAACATCTAGATCTCTGTAGACATAATTCAAATCTAGATCTCTGTAAACCTGATCATAGTTTAAATCTAGTTTATAGATCTATGTAATCATAATTAAAATCTAGATCTATGTTCATCATAATTTAAATCCCGGCTAAAGATATTTCGACTTTTTGTTTAACGTAATTAAAAAGTTTAATCAGAAAAGTTCAAATTAGCGTCCTTTAAAATACACACTAGTGCTATTTGAACTTAGGGAAATAGGTTTAGGTGTAGTATTGTTTGCTATTATTCATCTCAAATGAAACTTTACTCAGACCATTTGAGAATGTTTATTTACTCAATTTATCAAAGTAATCTATATATCAGAGTAATCTGCTCTTTCTTTTATTATTTTTTTTTAAAATTACGAATGACATCAATAAAATAATAAAATACAGAAAGAAAGATAAAGAAGAGAACGCAATAAGGAGAAATATATGGCAATAGAATGGAGCCTAAATAAATAATGAAATAACTATTGGAAGAGATGATTTAAAAAAAAAAAGCTAGTTTGCAGGTCAATTAAAAAGTGACAATGCCATACCAGACATACTGCTTTATATTATAGATATAAGATATATTAAATGACTGCAGAGCTTATGTAAGAAATGATACCACAAGAGACGAAAGAAAATAAATCATTGAAGCTAAAGAAATGAATGAATGAAAGAAAAATGGACAAAATGAATGAAGACACCACCAAGAGAGATGTCGGTCCTCCCTTATAATTTCTTAGCCTCACGATAGTTTTATTTCTCCCTGCCACTGGAACGAAAAATTTACTTACAAAAATACCAACCAACGGTCGATGGAAGGTTTACAGATTTTGTTAAATGTTGTGTTCGAATTGAAAAAAAAAAGATCTAAGGTTATACCGCGTCTCGTACTTTTGTCACTTGTACTTGATGTCTAGAGCAGTTGTATTCATGTCAAGTTTGACTGGGAACAGCAAAGAAACTCAAGTAAAACGTCAATAATAAACACAACTTTTGTCACAACCTTTTTACAAAGATTTGTCCAACATTGTAACCATTTCTTTTCTTTTTTTCATTCTAGAGTTTGACAGTGACGTTTACTGCTACAACATTCTACTGAAACAAAGCTGTAAGTTGATATAAATTTGTTTTTACAAAGTTGATTTCAAAATGTCTGTTTGTCCGGTTCAAAAGTTTGAACACGTTATTTCTATAACACCCAATTCTCGGATCGTGACCTCCGTGACCGAAGGTGTCGATCGGATCAAGCTGAAACTTAGCAGAATTATTCCATGGCGAAGACAATACATGAATCAATTTTAAAAATCAACCGATTAGTTGATTAATTACTGCTAATTGGTTATTTTGTTTGATACCGACAAAGGAAATTAATTCTTCAGTATTCAGAGATAAGGCAAAATATTTGGGGTTATATCCCCTTGGATAATAGTATACGTTATTTCTATTACACCCATTCTCGGATCAAGCTGACACTTCAAACAATTATTTATTGTACTAAACAAAAAATGAATAAAAAAAATGTAACCAATAAGTCATTTAATAATTGGTAATTAATTATTTAGTTTGATATCGAAAATGAGATATCTTCTGCAGTATTGAGGGGTGAAGTTGTAACTGTGGAGTTCTTCCCTCCTTTTAAAATGTATTTTTTAATAATTTTCTTGTTTCTTCTTGACCATAGCTTAATGGCTGCATGATCGTGCGGCTTGCGCGCTGGACTGTCGTTCGGATTTATCGATGCTCGAGGGTTCAAATCCTGCCCGCTCCCATCCCCCGTCGTCCTGCGGGAAGTTTGGCATAGGAAGTAAACTATTTTCAACTCTGAAGGAACATCCGAAACATGTAAAACATTTAACAAACTGACAAGATGAAAGAAAATGAAGTTGTGACCAAATTTTTTTACTGTAACATTAGTTTGGTGTTTAAAGACTCTGTCTCATGATCTTTAAAAAGTGACCGCTGTCTCCTGATCATTAAAAAGTGATCTCTGTCTCATGAACTGTTTTTTTCTCTACAAGCCAGATCTATAGATTCTCAAGTTCACTAGCTGGATGAATTTAGACAAGAATTTCCACTTTGTCTTAAAATTAATTATCAACTTCTAGATCTGCGTCTTATGGTCGAACACATTAAAGTAGGCATGGAGAAAGGGATGAGATATATCTATTCCATTTTTAAAATCGTATATTACTTGATATTTATGTATTAACGTTAGGTTATTTTAGTATTGACACATGAATAAATATGTGTATTGTCTATTATAAATTAAACACTTACATTTAGTTTTAAAAAATGCTTACATATTTGTCCATATAATATGATAATATGAGAGTATTAGAGCCTGGGGTCGCCGCTGAGAGTATGAGAGCCTGGGGGTCGCCGCTTAGAGTATGAGAGCCTGGGGGTCGCCGCTGAGAGTATGAGAGCCTGGGGTCGCCGCTGAGTATGAGAGCCTGGGGTCGCCGCTGAGAGTATGAGAGCCTGAGTTCGCCGCTGCACGTTCTTTCGATCACGACCCAATCAAGGAGAAATCGGTTTTTTAATAGCGTACGATGTGGACAGTCAACACAAAACCAATAAAATAAGCTTTAGGCTAGGAGCCAGACATACGTTAACTATAGTGTTATCCAATAGTGTTCATTGTTTGTCTTTTTTTTTTAAAGCTGATAAAAGCCTCGTAGCTCAAACGTTCTTCGTTTTACTTGTTCCGGCAGAGTTACCTATATGTTTGTTTTTGTTGTATTTTCTAAACTTACATTATATTAAGGACTATTACTCACGGCTTGCTGGCCTTAGTTTGGGTATGACTAATCTAGTGGATTGGATTTAGATCTATGTCAAACTTTGCTAATGTTCCTTTTCAGTTTTTTTTCTTTCACCACGAAAATAAAAGTAGATTTCGAAAATGGGTTTACCGTTTAAGCCGATATGTTTATATCAAATATAAAATACTTTGGAAACGGTTTTACCCGATTTGTTAAAAAGTTTCGCACTTTAATAAAGATACAATTGGGTACTTTTTTGTCTGTTTTTAGGGCATTTCAGTTGTGGTAAGGACATTAAACATACACTACGGTCTCCACCATGATCTAAGCAACATTGATGCTAAGTTTTATCAAGATTGGTCAAACGGTTATTATTTTTATTTGGGACATACATAGTCATACATACATAGATACATACATACGCCTTACATACTGCTTTATATTATAGATCTAAGATATATTAAATGAATGCAGAGCACATCTAAGAAATGATACCACAAGAGACGAAAGAAAATAAATCATTGAAGCTAAAGAAATGAATGAATGAAAGAAAAATGGACCAAATGAATGAAGACACCACCAAGAGAGATGTTGGTCCTCCCTTATAATTTCTTAGCCTCACGATAGTTTTATTCCTCCCTGCCACCGGGAGGAGGAAGCCGTGCCTCGCTAGGAGCCAGACAGAGGGCGCTATCAGCAGAACAGACAGTTGGACTTGCTCAGTGGGGATAATCACGTCCGTGTCGATAGCAGGGGCAGCGTACTCTGGTGATACCAGGGTCACGTGATGTATTCTTACGCCGAGTCTAATTAGACAAACTACTGACGGCTTAAGGCGGAAAAGAAGACTCCTTCCACCCCCACCCCCTTTTTAAAAAAAAAATAGGTCATGATAAGATTTTAAAATGAAATTATTTCTTGGACGCAAGTCTTTTTATCTTTTCAGAATCTCAACAAGTAGGTCTAGGGCAGTCTAGTAGGGCAGTCTAGGGAAGTCTATTAATTGAGGCTATGGCACTTTATTGTAATGCTACGTTATGACCTTATACGTGTACACACTCCCACACAGACACACGCCCACACAGCCACACGCCCACACAGACACACGCCCACCCAGACACACGCATGTCATACGATTGTAAGACTTTAACTAATAGCACAAACCCAACAAAACTAAACTTTAAACTATTTGTAAAGTCCATTCAACCACTCAGTAAACAATAGCGTTGTTTGCGTTGCATGTGGCAAAATATGTAGGTCAAAGCTGGGTCCGTGTAACCGCGTATTGCACTCTTTCTTAATCTTCAGACACGAAGGCAAGCCTCATTATTATATAAGTCCAAGCCTTTCTAGTGTTCCGGTCAGTGTCTTGCAGTATGATGGAGGAGGTGTTGCATAAAGACTAACACCTGTTACAAATCAATGACACTTTCTACTTTTACAAATCCTTTCAAGGAAACAATAATCACTACACAATGGCATTCTGGTGAATAATAATAATCTTATATACTCTGGCGAAGGTGACAGCCAACAAAACAAAAAATGGAATGATACAGAGTTTGGTGATGTTGAAAGATGGACAACGCTTTCTGAGTACGCTGTGGTCGACAAAGTATTGACATATTTGTTTTGTTTTATTTTTTAAATTTATCTGTTATTTGTTGTTGGTGCTGTTATTTTTAGCAATTTTAAATAGGAGGGTATTCCTGGATATAATATCAATAACACGAATAATAATACAGGTATGTTGATAATTGATACGATCATTAGATATTCGGATTTGCACTTTCCACTACTCTGCATAAAGAGTTCTTCAGTTATATCTTCTGTTTCATTCGATCTCATTCTTACGTTGAGACAGAGAGAAGTTATGTCAACTAGACAGCCCGTTTGTAAAGACAGCCCGCTTGTGAAGACAGCCCGCTTGTGAAGACAGCCTGCTTGTGAAGACAGCCTGCTTGTAAAGACAGCCCGCTTGTGAAGACAGCCTGCTTGTAAAGACAGCCCGTTTGTAAAGACAGCCTGCTTGTAAAGACAGCCCGTTTGTAAAGACAGCCTGTTTGTAAAGACAGTCCGTTTGTAAAGGCAGCCCGTTTGTAAAGACAGCCCGTTTGTAAAGACAGCCTGCTTGTGAAGACAGCCTGCTTGTAAAGACAGCCCGTTTGTAAAGACAGCCCGTTTGTAACCAACTTTGTTTCCCAACACTGTGATTTGTTCTTTTGTCGTGAACAATGTGGCATTGACTCTTGATACCAAAAGAGGAGAGAGAGATAGAAAGAAAGAGAGAGAGAGAGAGAGAGAGAGAGAGAGAGAAAGAGAGAGAGAAAGAGAGAAGGAAAAGGGAAAGAGGAAAAAGAGAGAGAGATATATATATCAAAATACGATTAGTGTAACAATGAGGTTAACATGACCCTGGGTACTCACCACATGACGTGTACTGCCTGGAAACGAGTGAGTGACCTCAAAACGTAACAGAATGTACACCACACACAATTTAATGTTCAATTGAAATAGTTTGAGAAGATAAAAAGAGATAACAGTTGATTATTGATCTCTTGCTAATGACAATCCAAAATGTCCAAGTCAATAAAGTCTACTTTCTGGACATTGACAGCCGCTGTCCAGTAACTCGAAGTTCATTTGAAGTCGTAATTGTCTATTCCCTTATGTCGAAAAAAAAAAACGAGAAAAATTGAAGAGTTAGAGAGGGAAAGAAACGAAACTAAGACAACGCTCTAACAATCCTTATTTTTAATTTGAAAGCCGACGACTACAGTCTTCAACGATGGCTTAGCATGACAAGGGATCAATCAAACAAGACTCAGGCCACACCTTCCATACAAAGTGAATGGGAAAGACAAATTGCATTCAGGCAATTAGGTAAATCTTTACTTATGATGGTCGACAAAAAAAAAAGAAAAAAAAAAGACAAATTTGAAACGAGGCCATGGAAAGATGGAGTAGACTACAAGCTAATAGTGAGTCCTGGACTTAAAAGTCAATGCTGGGACTGAAGTTAAAAGTCAATGCTGAAATTTGGAAAACATTTTAGAACAGTAATAGGAGGAGGGGCGGGCAGCACACGTGTTAAAAAATACCATCATTGTTAAAACGATTCTTGACATCAAATTCTTTCGGAAGTTAAACAACGGAGATGTGTAGGAGATGGAATAGGAAAGATACAAGAATGTTAGAAAGAATGTTCTAGAATTGTATTAATAAAAAAAACTTGTGTTCCAAAAGAGAAGGTCACTTCCATGTTTTGAGTTTATAATTATTTCGCATTATTAATTCTGATAATCACAGTTTTACCCATGGAGTAAAGTTTTACCCACATTTTCTAAATTTTTTCCCGTATTCATAATTCAACTTCTAAAAAAAAAAAATTAATATAAGGATTACGATTAATTTCACTAATAAAGCCACATTTTAAATTTATTAGGCGTATAGCGTCTATATTCTTAATGGAACTAAAGTCTAAAATAAATAATGTTAAACTACTGTAAGACTATATTTTACTAGGTCATTTTTTACCCGGCTTTGGTCGGGGCTTTTTTGTTTTTCGTTTCCTTTACATTTTGTTACATAATATACGGCGTCTATGTTGTTTCCATAGTTACAATCTATGTCTCGTTGACCATGGCTCTAGTCAACTCTCTAATTGTTGGACAACTTGACCTAGCCTAAGATCCCAACTATTATCTAAGGCACATTCTTGGCAAGTTTCAATCGGATTGGTCCAATGGTTTGGACCGCTCTAAAAGATATACATTCCTACATACTCCTTACATTCTACTTTATATATTAGATATATGTCATGTCCAGTCTTCACCAAGTCCATCCCCTTAAATATACATAAACAAAACTTTGACAGACAAAGCATTGGTTCTCTCTAGTGAAGTACTCACTATATTGAAGTGGCTTATTTGACAAGTAACTTAGAAGGAAATTTGGTATCAAAATATTTCAACAATTTAACTTTAATAATGAGAATTCAAGATGGAACAATTTGTTTTTCAAACTTCTCAACTGCGAGATTTAAGCTTTTTTCTTCTTCTGCTTCTGATACAAAATATTCAAAGAACTACCAGAAGGTCGTGCTGTCAAGTATAAAAACTCATTCCCCTCTTTTGCCAACTATTCTCTTTAGAATCCAACCTGGGATAAAGTCTGTTAAGAGTTATAGACTTCGTTAGTATCTCTAGGCTATTCAGAAGGATTTCTATTTCCATGGTCAGAATTGCAGCAGTGACACTAAGCCTACGCTCCTGCCTGTATGTTCTATGGTCAGAACCATTCTGTTATGGGTTGTACTACTTATCAAGATGTTCTTCCTTGGGAGTTTTCACTCCAGAGTCAAACTGAGGAAAGTGTTGCAGTTCGAGGAATTCCTCCACACACTTATGGGGTGACCACCGAACACCGTAGGAAAACTACCATTTTCTGTTAACGGCTACAGGGGATCTCTCTCCTTTTTTTATTTAATTAATTTTTGTATTAACAATTTATGTTGGATCTTCTGGGCAGGGCTATGGGTCCTAATGGGTCATGTTGTATCTCTACCCCAAAGCCTCGAAGAAAAGAAAAAAAAAAACTCCCAGTAGCATGACACACTACACTGAGCGCTAGTTCAGCTCAAACAGTTAGTCCATGCATGTTCCTCTCCACGGAAGTGTCTACTAGGGCGCCACTATGAGCTAGTAAGACTACCACTGACACCCAACCGATTGCACATATTATATTAGACATAATACTTCATTAATTGATGTTATCAAATAAATACTAAATACTGTCATTTCGTTTCTTAAACTAATGAGTTAAAAGTAAATAATTGAATTGAATTTGAAATAATACAATGCTAAACGTGATCAAATAATAGTTTGACGTCAATGAAGTCTCCTTCGACCTGGTATGCCGCTAAGAAAATGGAAGATGATGTCCAAGCGTTGGACTACTTCGTACCAACATCAGTGACATGGGATAGAAATAATTGTTCTAATGGTGGACTACTTTGTACTTGTTATTGCGTAATACAATCACGTGACATAGTTGAGTAGAACGAGTAACGAGTGTTTTTGTTTTTAATGTCTTGTCCTTTAATACTATTTAGATTACAAATGTACAATTAATGTACTGCCTACACATTCACAAGCACGAATGCGTGCACACACACACTAACATGTACACACACACACTAACATATCAACATGTACACACACACGCTAACATATCAACATGTATACACTCTGGCGGTAATGATGGATAATGAAGCAAGACTAAAACAGATCTGTTTAGAAAGAACAGGGGAAATAAATCGTTACGGTTCAAAGAAAGTTTGTGGTCTCCCCTTCGGCAATCAACCAATCGATTATCTTTTCCTTTGTCAATTACTTTCCCCTATATGACCCCCCCCCCACCCCAGGCTACTTCCTACCTCCCATCTCTATCTCACTCTCCCTCCCGACTTGATTTTATGCTGATTTCTTTATGCCCTCTGTCTGTTTGTTTGTTTGTGAGTTTGTTGCTGATACAATGTGGGAATGTAGGTGTTGGGAATGCCAATCAATGTAGTGTTTGTCTTTCTGTCTCATTCTCCTCACTAACAGCCCCACCCCCCAGAGCACGTCTGACTCAATCATTAGATACCCATGCTAAATAAGTAAAAAAAAAAAGATTCTGCCCACTGACGTAAAAGACATCAATTAGATGTGAGCTGCCCAGTTTCTTTCTGTTCAAGTGTTTTTGTTTCTTTCTCATGACGAAGTAACTCTTCAGTTTAATGATCTGTAAGTTTATGTGTGAACATGTTCAAAAACCACTACAGGGAGGCCATATGAAATTAAACATGTTTCATTTACAACTAACTATTTTCTTCGGTGTAACCGGTGTCCACACTATGGAAATGTCGATAAGCTTTTTTTTTTGTTTGTTTGAAAGGTTACATATATATGTTAGTGCACTTTTTAGCTCTGCTATCCTAATGTTCTAAGCTCTAACATGAGTAGCTCACTTTATTGTGTGTGCGGGGGGGGGGGGGGGTATTTAGCTGGCAATATTGAAGTTATATTTAGCTTCCGTCTCATTCTGAAGTCTATCGTGATAATCTCCTATCCAATTGTTAGACAACCAATTGTAGCCAGTTGGATTAATGTCCTCCTCCCTGGACATGTGGGGAGGGAAGGAGGTATGTGCTGCTGCATTCGGAAGCCAAACAATCACCATTCAGCTGGAATCAAATTTAATATTACTCGAACTCGAAACCTCTTGCTAGATAGCCAAGCTTTGTACCCCTCAGCCACAGATTCTTGTATCTTACAAAGTTGTTGAGCCTCGATTCAAACTTGGTCCACGCTAGACAATCAGATTAGAACCCCAGTCACGTGTTTCCAGAGATACCTTCTCTCACCCTCCTCGCCCACCTCCGGTTCTTTGAAATGTTTCCCCCCCCCCCCCACCCTCACCTCGCTTCCATGTTTCAGTTACACAGGGAGGGAAGAGAAGACATATTAGTGACTTGGGGAGTTTGTCACCAACAGCGAGTCATGTGACAGGTAAAAATAGAAATAAAAAAAAAAGTGGGGTGGGTGGGGGGGGGAATCCGTCAACAGTAATCGCGCGACATGCTTAGAGCGGGCAGACCAACTCCTACTAGATGTAGATCTACCTGTTCGCCCCTGACCCCACCCCCCACACCCCGTGCTCTAGATTGATGTTCCTTTGGCAGAAATCACTTTCACTAACATACAGAAGGAAAAAAAAAATCTGCAGAGACAGTGACGGACGAAAGGTGATCGAGTAACAAGGGGAGATGACAAATAGTGTGATGTATTGTCGCTCGAGTCGGGGGGCGGCCCAGTGACACTTTTTAATGACACCTAATGACATGTGGTATGTGAGACCGGGCAGGGGATACTGAGTGACAGGGGCGCGAGAGAGGCGGCGGCCAAGACTGTGAGATGGGAGAGAATATGGTGGGGAAAAAAAAAGGGACGACAGTTAAAGTCAGAGAAGGGAGACCATTCATTACATCTGACCAAATTACATTCCTTGAAAAGAAAAGCGTCTTGAGAAAATCATCTTCTAATGAGAATTTAACTGTGATTAGAAAGGGAGAGGGGGAAGAGAAGCTTTTTTCCCCTTCTTTTTATCTTTGTTGTCAGAAGCAGAAGAAACTAATGTCACAGAAGCTAGTGGGAGGGGGGAGGCTACAAAATATGGGGGGGTGGGTCCCAAAATTTACTTTTGAACGTCTCTCTATCCCCCCACATATGTTCTTCTAAAGCAAAGGTTAATAAATGGAGAAGACAGAGAGATCTATTAAAACATTTAATTGAATGATCCATCGAAGCCATTTCGGTGACTATCTGTGGGTGCTTTAAAGAGAGTAGATCCATACTAGCGATAACAACAAGTCTTTGTTTTATAACTTTTTAGCAAGTTTTAAGGAAGTTGTTCCTGGACATAATAAAAAATATATATTATTAACAATAATAATAATACTATTTATAATATTAACAATAATAATAATAATACAACTATTTACAGATGAATAGAAAAAAAAAGTTCATATACAGATCTGCAGATGAATTGATAAAAAGCTTCACTATAAACATCTTTCCGCAAAGAGTTCTTCAGTATGATCTGTCTCCTATTTTTTTCCCCTTAGCAGTTCAAAGTTCAAGATTGATGAGGTATGTTGGAGTGATTGTTTTTCCACTTTCAGATCAACGGGAAAGAGATGTATACCAACTGGCTCGAACGCTTGAGATCTTTGACCATGTGAGGCCATTAAAGTTACTCTTTATTGATTGTATCCTTCGGATCAAAGACCCAAGAAGACAGTGAACATCGACCTCAAGTGGACAGCTACTTTCGAACTGGTGGTCATCTGTCAGCTGTTGCGCCACCGCCAGTCTGCACGAGGTGTTCCGATTCGTTTGATGCGCCCTTGCGCCAATGCCGGTGTGCATGGGGCAAGGAGGAAGAACATTGACGAGGACTGACAGAGTGGACACTATCGCCGCCTTTCTCTGATGAGGTCGTTTGTATCACGGTGCTGACCGCATCAGTTTCTTCTCCCCAGATCTTCACATGCTGCTCAATCCATAACAGTCTTAAGTCCTTACTAAATGAGCCGTGACCTGCTTGGTATATGAAAGCTATTGAGTGTGTCTTTTGAAGTGACTGGGTGATGATCTGCAGCGCCCCGCTCCACACGAAAACTTGACAACTCATCTTAGAGTGTGGGGCAGAGTGAAAGGGACAAAGAAGTCAGTTCCTTAATCGCCTTGTCAATTTCTAATAAACCAACCTCCATTTAAAACTGACCACATCTTGATATACAATTAAAAGTAAAACATTAACAAAATGAAGTTAACATCACTTTTTTTACGGTTGTGTGTCTGTGTCCGTGTTTTCTCTCTCCCCTCTTCCTTTTAACAAACACCCTTTTTTTTAATGATCATGTCTTAACAATTTCTATGTAAATTAATTAAGAAAAAAATGTGAAAATAAGGTGCGGAATTAGTTATAATTATTTTTACCAGACGTTTCTACTATATATTAAATAAACTGGAGAGTAAATATTTTAAATGCGGACAACAATCAACCAATTCTTCCTAATCCATGTATTGTATTTGCTTACTTCTGACACCAATTTGTAAAACACATTTGTTGCATCTAGAACCGACTCAGCACATGTAATTCGTAAAAAAATAATTAAATGCCATTTTTTTTTAAAAGAATAATTCAATTTTTACAAAATGATTCACATAATAATAATAATAATAATAATAATAATAATAATAGTAATAATTTTAAAACGCAGCAAAAAAAATCGGATGTTGAACAAAAAATGTGATCTCCGCTCCAGCCTTAACTATTGCTAACGTCTCTTCAGCTCCAGCGCCGCGTCAGCCATGGCTTACAAAAGATCACTTAAAATAATAATCGAAAACAGGGGCAAAAGAAATAGATATTTAAAATCTTTCTTTCTTTCTTTCCTATCACTCAAGTGTCTCTCGACCAATAGATTAGCCCTCTAACACACACACACACATACACACACACACACACACACACTCAAAGACAAATTGGTTTGCAAAATCATTTTTGTTTGTTTAGAAATACTATGTGAATTAGTTGTATCGAACTGACCATTCTAGTTCTTAGTTTCGCATCAGTCTTCATTTCTTTATTGCCAGTACAAAGCAACGGAACAGAAGTCCATGAAGTTGTCTATTAAAAGACTCACTATTGGAAAGACGTGCTTATTACAACATAGGCCTACTATTTCACTAAATATATCGAACAATGTTCTGTTTCAATGAAACTGGACTAAACGTCTTATGTGTTGACCTTAGTTCTAATGGTTGTGTAGGCGTGATGCACAAAGTGTAGGCAAAGTTCATCATGGATAATAAAGACATTATTAGTACTACTAATTCTATTATTATATCAGTATTATAATCATTATTATCAATGGTATTTTAATACATTAATTGAATGAGTTGTCAAAAAGACAGAACAGTAGTAATAATAATAAGCTTTTTAGTCTACAGAGCCAACCATTATATATAATCTTATCATTCACGATTACATCAACATCACTCCAAAGACTTTTAGCTCAGCTCTCTAGCTTTGAAAATAGAGAGAGGGGAAAAAAGAATAACACCATTTTAACTCATTTATAGTAAAAGCCCCACACAAAAAAAAAATAGTAATAAAAACTGGATTCATGAAGAATCCATGCGTCAGCCATTGTGACCTGAGAGAGAGAGGGGGTGGGGGGGGGTGACGTAAACTAAATCAGAGTTCCGACACTGGATTCACATTGAGCGTTGATTGGTCACCGACCATCATTGGACAGACACAATCAAGACGGAAACGCAGCGACTTCACTTCTGGAACCGGGGGAAAAAGCTCTAAGAGTAACTTCCCTTGTTTCCAGGCGCAACAAAACCGCGCGTTAATTTTGAAATTGTCAGCGTTAAGTAGCATCCTTTGTCAGGGGAGTGAATGGAGTCGTTAGGATGGTTCTTGGGCCAGCATTGTGGTGGCACCCCCCGAGTCCATTAACGGAATGGGGAGACTAAGCCGCGACCCCTGTACCGATGGCAGGTCAGGAGGAATAACTTCAGGCGACTATAGATCATCCTTCAGTAACGCTTTGGTGCTTTCAGATAAAAGCGCCGGCAGTCAGGGCTACTGAGTAGAAGAGACTCTGCAATAACACTAGGACTGTTACTTTGGACACGTAGCTTCTGGGAGGGCGCCGGGGCGAAATGGGAGAAAATGTCGAGCTCTAGTGAGAGAAGAAAGGAGAGGGGGAAACAGGGGAGGATATCAAAGACTAGGCCGAGAGATGGACGGTGTAAATGTAAGAATGTTCCAGAATGAAGTCACAAGAGTTCATCAGACGAGGTCCGCGGAAATGTTCTCAATCACTAAAGGGAAGTAAGCAGAGATAATGGGAGACGACTCAAGTCTATTTCAACTTCTATTTTATTATTGTGACTTTATGTACCGATCCGGGGAGATAATTTGATGACATTCTGAAAGGAAACCGAACTAAGAGGGAAGAGTTAAATTATCTTTACATTAGAAGTATGTGTATGTGTGTGTGTGTGTAGCTCTGGGTCTGTTGTATGTATGTACGCTTGTGTCTTCATCCATGTATGTGTCATGTGTACATGTGTGCATCTGCGTGCATGTTAATTATTTTAAAAAATGCATTAAAGCTTAAAATATATTGTAATGAAAAAAAAACAACAACACAAAAGGGTCGCAACTGACAAAAAAACATAACTTTATAAAAAAATACAGTTTTGAATTTCTTTGACTGAGTATATTTCCAGTAGCTAAAGTCTGCTAGAGGATTTGTGTTCTCTCTTCAATTCAAGACTTGGTCTACTTCTAGCCACGTGACTTAATTCCTGATAATATGCATGCATGATGTCATAATTAGTTTATTTATATCAGCTGACGTCTCAAGTTCTAATTAGGTTAAGTCCTTCTCATGTTGTGGTCTTTTGACACGTTGCATACAAGACAAAATAAGTGTGGAATTGTTCGCCTCCTGTCACCAAGACACACTGTACAAGACATAGTGTCCATCTCAAGCAGTCTTTTAAATAAAGTTAATGCAATCTTTAGGACACATCTGGATTAGAAAGACATTTGCTATAATCTGAAGCCCCAAAAAATGATAAGTCTTGTAGGCGGGTAGATACATAGACAGAACCATGGGATTGGTTGCAAGTCAACATTGATAAGCAAATCAAAACTATACAGTGGGTGGACAGACAAATAGAAAGATTCAGCTAATAATGTTGACAATAAAAAAAAAACAACAACCTAGATTGATATCGAAAGAGAATAAGATATAAAATACAAATGAAATATTGATAACAAATACGAAAGTAGATCCAATCCACTCGCTGCCGGGAGAAAGAACGACAACTCAGAGAGCAGACGTCACAACGACAACTGAGAGCAGACGTTTTCAAGCAAAGCATTATGGGAGTTTGAGACAGTCTGGTTGACTCGATATATAAAGAAAACTGAGACAATGAGAAATGAATAAAGATTAAACACCAATTACCGTATCAGGAAATTCTCAGACAAATAAGATTTGGTAGTAGAGAAAAACAACATTAACATAGAAAGTAGACATTAGAAAAAAATACAGAAAAAAAAGAACATATTCTAAAACATTTCAATAAGCAGACATCTTTGAGATACACAATGTAAGACGTTCACACAACAATAGAGACAGATTTTTACAAAACAGACAAACTGTAGAGAGACCTTTTTACTAACAAAAAAACACAACTATAGAGACAGACTTTTACAAAACACTTACAGAAGTATAGATATGTAAAAAAAAAAAAGCCAACATACTAACACAAAGACAGACTTAAGAAATAACAGACCAGAGACAGACCAGAGACAGACCAGATTCCCCAGTCTTTTTAATCGTCTCCGTTTCACCAACTTGTTATGAAATTTAATTCTATCGCCTGAACAAATATGTCTTCAAGTGTTGACACACTCAGCGCCCCACCCCCACACTCCATTTCACCTCACCGCCCCTCACCTCTCTATTTACACTCTGATCAACTCACCTGGACACCGCTCCCTCTCACCTTCATCCAAGCAGCGCCCCGCTTTTCCCCACCTCCCTGAGTTAATCACGGGTAACCATATTAGCTGCGGCACAAAAGCTATCGATCTCCAATCAGAGCGTAAGTGTCGAGCTATCGAACTCAAGAATAAAAAAAAAGAACTTGCTTCACTAATGGAGGCCAGTTGTAGCGATGTGAGAACTAATGAATCAACTTGAACACATTTTTGTTTTGTTAATTATATTGTTGAAGATGTGAGAACCTATGGTCAATACTTCATCTTAATAAATCGGTATTGAAGCATTTAGTGGACTTAGTGAATGATTTTGAAGTAGATTGTTGATTACATTTATACTGACCCGGTGCTGTAACCAGTGGAGTTGTGAGGTAGCTGTGGACCAGGCTTTAAGAATAACGGATGGTGACCCCCCTCCCCCCCCCCAGAAAATGAAGTTTGACAAAACAAATCTAGTCATTCTCTATGCATGAGTCGTTGTAAAGCGCTTAGCTTCCGAACCAAGGAGTCTCCCTTTCAAATCTCGGTAAAAACTGGGCTTTTGAATTTCGTGATTTTGAAGCCCACCCAACTTTTAATAGGTACTTAACATGAGTTGGGGAAAGTAAAGGTGGTTGGTGGTCGTTGTGCTGGCCATATCCCACCTTCGTTAACCATCGGTCACACAATCCGAGTTGAACATTATCTGCCTCATTCATCGCAAGGTCTAAAACAGGTACTTCACTTTTACTTTTCATTGTATACATGCATGGGGAATAAAAAGACATTCCAAAATGTGTACTACTTTTATAGTAATAGTGACAACCAATAACGGCACGTCTTTATACGGCCATCTTTCAATGGCCCCTGTGGGCCCTAATTCATCATGGATTCCAACACAGTGTATTCGCGCCAAGGTTGCTTCGAAACTTTAAAATTGTATTTCTAAGTTTATAATAAGAAGAATCTTTATTATCCATGAGGAAATTCGTTTTACAATTGTGCATTACAAAAAAACAGTAATGTTGATTAGAGCAAACATTTGTACAATAGCACAGAAGACATACGTTCATAGCCCAGTTTCTCTTGAACATGACATGTGAAATGTACAACAGAAAGTGAGTTCTATTTTATTCAACGATTTAATGGACAAAGAAACCAAAGAGTTTTTGTGTCTATTTGATTTTGTGATCGGTGTCTTGTCTCTTCTTGGTGATCGGTGTCTTGTCTCTTCTTGGTGATCGGTGTCTTGTCTCTTCTTGGTGATCGGTGTCTTATCTCTTCTTGGTGATCGGTGTCTTATCTCTTCTTGGTGATCGCTGTCTTATCTCTTCTTGGTGATCGGTGTCTTATCTCTTCTTGGTGATCGGTGTCTTATCTCTTCTTGGTGATCGGTGTCTTATCTCTTCTTGGTGATCTTCAAATGTTAACATCCTGAAGAAGAGGCTGATATTTTATGTCTAGAATGTTTATAGCTTTCTTAGCCATGTCTTTCTCAACTAGGTGACCAAGTTGTGGTTTGTTGCCTATGATCTAACTAGCAGCACTGACAATTTTATAAAGTTTATTTTTATTTTTTTATGTTCAGCTTGCCAAACCAGACAGTGATGTTGAAACTTATAATACTTCCAAACATTTGCCGGGACGGCGTAAGGTGCAAGTTATTGTATTCTATCCTATTAATGCCAACTTAATCAATCAATCAATCAACCAATCAATAAATATGTCTTTGTCTCTTTCTCTCTCCAAATATTAACGGTGAATTCAATGAATGATTTCAACTTTCACCTCCATTATTGAGAAGACATCGCATTATCGCTTAAGCAAAGAAATCAATGATCCAGAATTGTAGGTTTATATAAACTTTACAATTACATTCTTAAAAAGAAATTTTTAACCCCTTCCCCCCAAATTATATATTTTAAAAATTAAATTTTTGAAATGAACGTAAAAATAATAAAAATCTTTTGGTTTTTAATTAGAGTCCAAGCTTTGCAATATAATGAACAATCTTTTGATGTGTACATTGAGACCTTTTTTTAAAACGATCTTAAGTATAAAATTGAAGAAATCGACTTGGCACTTTATATTACAAAAAAAATTTTCGTAACGAATTTTCTCAAGCTTATGAAAATAAAACCTGATTTAGTTTTTTTACATTTAATATTATTGATTTCAGATATGAATCTAGAGAGAAAAAAAAGAAAAAAAGAAACTTTTTTTTTTCTTGTGCATTATGAATAGATACCAGGGTGACAGGGGGAGATGATTAGAAGACAAACCAGGCAGACGGTAATGATATCTTTAAATAAACTCTAAGCTGCTGCATAAATACCCGGATAATATCCTGTGCCACAACAATCCTGGCCTCGTAATTGAACACAATTTAGTGTCAAACCGAGGCTATAACTTTCTAGAGAATGAAAGTACCTTTTGTCGAGCATATCAAGTGGATTTCTCTCTCAAAATGAAGAAAAACAACAATTTAAAGACATACAAAGAAAAGGAGTGGGGGTGGGGGGAGGGGGTTAAGATGGCGACCAGAGAATTAACTTTCTAATTCTCGTGACGCCGCGACGTAACGCGAGAACTGCTAATCACGTGGTCACAGAGACATGGTTCCACCATAAAGGAAAACAACAAAATGGCGCTGGTAAGAAACAATGTATCTAATTAAGCCTCTGTGTTGAGTTTTTCATGGGGGCGCGTCCAAATTAATCCCCCCCCTTACGTTACGCGGTTAAAGAGCTGGGTAAAAGAGATGGGGAAGTAGCCCACGCACGCACGTATATCCCTATATTCCCAACGCATGTATGCGTAAACAAATACAGCCTCCATCTTTGATGGTAACAGACGCGGGTCTGTTTCCAGAGAAAGCACAGCAGACGATATAGAACGTCATAAGAAGTGACATTTATTAGAGTATTATGGGATAGTATTGTGTGAGCGTGTAGATGTGTTTTGGTATTTGTGTGCGTGTGTATAATGTAGTTAGGATAAAGAAGAATTGTTATCGGGAGGACAAGAGAAAGACAAGAGACAAGAAACAATTACAGCAAGAGAGAGGGGGGTAAGATGGAGAAATGTATAATCTGTTGAACCCCCCTTGTCTCCTCGCATCGCTGATTCCTGGATCTATGCATTGTGTAAACCTGGGCATGTCAGAATGGGAAAGACTGGGGAGGGGGTAACTATTATAATAATAACTGGCAGCGCCATCTTTATATGTCAAGTATATAGTTTATCTCAACTTGTTCAATGTCTCCACCCCCCCCCCCCCCAGCCCCTAGACCCTTACCCTTCCCTGACACAACCACGTGATTCACAGCACACTGTCATGTTGTTGTTTCGAAACCAATGAAAACTGGATTGTTTCAGTGGTCTCCAAGGCTCCTTGGTTAGATCTAATACCCAAAGGTCTCAATTCTCCAACCCTAAGTAACTTTCTTGAAAATACCATTTTATTTGAGGCCTTTTGTGCTATCAAGTTTCTGAAGCGATTGTTGATTTCTTAACAATAGCCTTCCCGTTCTTATCTTCTCCTAGACACCACGTCACTTTGCAAGGGGCACGCCCAGACTTCAATAAAAGGCCCAATTATTATATAGGCTCTGCTTGTGTCGTATCTAATCATCTCTCTATCGTGTACTATTGTCAGGGCTTAAACTTCTGCCAAACAATACCTAACAGCCGTCGTTTGTTTGGAGTCAAGGCGAAAATCTTGGAAATTCTTTTTCTCAAAGGCTGGGAATCATTCTCTATCTACGTCTCTGTCTGAAAAGTCTAACAGAAAAGTACTTCCTAGCCCTGCATATTCCTACAGTGTACCACCACCACCGTAGAAGGACCGACATTGGATAAATGAATATGGACTCGTGACCCACTCTTTCATACCTGTCTAGTGCAATGTACTTAGTTCCGTGTTTCCCGCCAGCCTTCAGTTCTCTTCAACACAGAAAGTACGGGAACCTATTCTGGCCAAAACATTCCAGATGGTATTATTAAGTTTGTGCTCAATCTGTCTGCATTTATGATTCTCTCTATCATAATAAAAACAAGGTTAGAAAAGACAAACTCAAAATCGGCCCCCGAAGTGGTCCACCCAGGCAGGCTTCAATATTTTCAGAAAGAACATCCAAATGAAATTATATCAAAGACAAATGAGAGATAAGAATCGAGAAAGGAGGTTAACAGATCTTGTATAGTGCCCCAACGGTCCCGCAGATCAAAAGATAGGTGAAAGTGAATGTAAAGTTAGATGTGAACCTGGCCTAAGTAGTTCCCCTTTTAGACCTTGTGGTCTATAGGGCAGATGATGTAAAGTTCATCTGTTTTTGTGGCCTACGGTTAAAGAGGGTGTCATGTAACCAGCACAACGACCAAAAGCCTTTACTTTTCCCCAACTAATTTCAGGTACCCATTAGAGCTGAGTGGACTCAGAGGCGCCCAAAGATTCCAAAGTTGAAAATCCCAGTCCTCACCAGGATTCGAACCCAGGACCCACGGTTCGGAAGCCAAGCGCTTTACGCTCAGCCACCGTGCCTCCCCTGGCCTAACTGATGTGTTATAATTGATCTAATTGTTTTGAAAAGGCTCAATCTCTTATTCGAATCCTAAAAAAAAATAAAAAAATAATTCCGCAATAAAAAATTTGTTCAGGAAAATGAATTTTACAAGATTACTATTTGTTTTAAATTAGGTCTAACTTATAATGCATACTAATTAGCTTTTTCTCTTTAAAAAACTGCTTGCATTACTGATTTTAAAAATTAGATTTTTCGCTTTCAGAAAAAAAAAAGTAGCCGTTGCATCAGAACTTTGAATGGTCTAAAATATTGTGATGTCGGATTTTCAATATCTTTTCTAGTTTACGAGATCTAAACGGGACGGACGGACAGACGGACAGACATTTCGCACAAGACTAATAGCGTCTTTTCCCCTTTCGGGGGCCTCTAAAAATTATAAAGACATCTATTATTTTAAATGAATTGTTTTTTGCATTCAGGTCTATATGTTAGTAAATAAGATCTGACCCATATCAGAAGTAGGCTTAAAACTTTGATGAAACTTTATAATACAACTGGATTTCCTTACTTAAAAGTAAACTAGGGCCTGCCTCAGGTAATCGAAGGCCCAAGGCGAAGTAAATTTCGAGCCCCCAATGAAAAAGTAAAATAAACAATATAAATATAAAATTTCACAATTTATTAAAAATCTACCTGTATCTAGACTCTATATTTCTAAATCAACAATCATCTGAAATATAAATATTTGTATATTTCCTTAGCGTCTAACTGGCGTTTCGTAAGCTTCTTAAACATATTTGTGCAGATTTCATACACCTTCAAAAAAACAAAACAAAACAAAAAACAACAAAAAATTTTCGTGCTTTGACGAAAGCATAAGCTCGAATCTATTGTGAATAATGAATAGACTGGGTGATATCTCTAATATTAAAAAACAACAACTTTTTTTTAGTCAAGTCAGAGGCCCTAGGCTGTCTAGTTTGCCTATACCTAATGCTGGCCCTGGCTCTAGACAAAAGGATATGGGGTTTCCTTGAAGACGTCGACTGAAACCCAACTAGGCAGCAAACAAACGTGCCCCAATGATATGCTCTACGCTCCCTCTAGTTCTACGTATCTACTTACAGCCTAATTGATGATTGATGATTGAATGAGGGCCAAGATCATGTACGGAGTGCTACAAAATAAATGGCCAAATAGAAAACTGTCGATGGACTATATCTAGTAGAGTTGAAGAATAATTATTTGTATATGTCTTCCCTCCTTCATCACTTGTCCCAACAAAGAGAACTTATTTGAAACTTGAAGTTTGGAGGTTACAAATGTACATTTGAAGAAGTTGTAATCACAATAGTCTCCCTTTAGATGTCTGTTTGACTCCTATTTTGTCTACTTAATATTTTCGTTGGCAAACATGCTATTAATAGCTCATGAATTTTGTATTATATAATTCTAGACTTTCATAGACTTAAGAGTTTTTAGGTCTGTTAAATCCAGTACTTTGTAGAGCTTACAAACATTGATTCACACCAAGGAAATATAGAGATTTCTCTTCAGCAGATAACTTACATGCTAAATGCAACTAAAAGAAGATTTATTTGTTACTAATAATTGTTTTCTAAATTATAAATATGACCCTCTGATTTGAAATAAAATGAACTTGAAACGAAATGTCTTTGAAATGTTTGTATTTTGGTGACTCTACGTATCACTCCTTATTGAAGCTAGAACGATCTAAATTCTTGAATGAACACACTCACACACTGTGTGTTATCTATAGAATAGTAGATTGTTTTCTTGACTGCATCTTTCAGAAAGTTCATTTTGTCATCTCTTGGTCACTGAATCAAATCTTTTATTGTTCATGCACCAAAAAAAAAAAGAATCTAATGCTTTCATCACTAAATGTATATACTTTGAAGGCTATAGATAAACTAAAATGTTCTAGGTTCGGACCAACATGACTTAACTAGCAGAGATATAGATTCAGAGAACGATCAACAAAGACAAAGCTGGAGGCGTGGTGGCTGAGCGGTTAAGCGTTTGGCTTCCGAACCGGGGTCCTGGTGAAGACTGGGATTTTTAATTTTGGGATCTTCGGGCGCCTCTGAGTCCACCCTGATCTAATGGGTACCTGACATTAGTTGGGGAAAAGTAAAGGCGGTTGGTCGTTGTGCTGGCCACATGACACCCTCGTTAACCGTAGGCCACAGAAACGGGTGGCCTTTACATCAGCTGCCCTATAGACCACAAGGTCTGAAAAGGGAACTTTACTTTACATACAAAGCTAGTTCTAGGATAGATTAATTTCAAAGTAAACAAGTTTGTGATTAATCTAATATTGAACAAATATTAACATTTCAAATTAGCTTTATTGTAGTGGATGGATCAACTACCTAACAGATTTATAGCAAACTGCAACAATTATAAGTAGAAAGTCAAATTATTAGTAACATATTTCTCTAGTACTAAACCTGCTCATGTGTGTTTGTAAAACCGGGGAGGGGGTGGATTTAACTCACATTTAATTTCCATAGCGCTAAAAATTGAGGAGTAGAAATAACAAAAAAAACTATTTCTACTTCGTTGACCAATCAATTCAAACCTCAAGGGCTCATCATATTGTCTGCGAATAGAGCAACAATGATACGAGATCCTGTGCGTGTGTGTGTATTTGTTCATCCCACTATTGGTCGGGTCATAACGCCAGCTTTTAGAGACGAATTTACGAGACGAGGGAGAAAGATAGAGGAGGATAAACTTAAATTGTAAACAAAAAATTAATCATTTTAATGCGCGCGCACCCCCCGGTTCCGCTGAAAATGGATGCGGGCGCACGGAGTGGGCCAGGCTCCCACAGCCCAACAGTCAGATAGGGGGAGACCAAAAAGAATGTCTTGGCTACAGGCAGACGAGGTTTGGGCTGGGGAAAAGAAAAAGGGGGGGGGGGTTGCCGGTGGCGGCGGCGAAGGACGCAGTAGGGAATAAAGTGCCGCTGAGTCAGATTAGATGAACACGGTCGTCATTTGATGTATCTGTCAGTTTGACTTGTCATTATTTACTGCTTTGATTTATCTTGCACATTAAGTGAGCAGTTTTTTTGTGTTCCTCTTTTTGCTAAAACACAGGTTTTGATGACGTCAATTCTTTCCTTAAAAAAAAATATAAAAGATTTAGCTTACTAAGGAAAGTTTTTTTATAGGTAACTCCCCGCCCATTGTATGTCTTTGTGATATGTAAAATAATAAAAATTTCTGTTAACATTATACATGCATTCCATTAAAAAGACGACCTTAAATTTGCGTATAATTGTAAATCTAGAAGTTTGTTTAAATATTATATTATATTATATTATATTATATTATATTATATTATATTATATTATATTATATTATATTATATTATATTATATTATATTATATTATATTATATTATATTATATTATATTATATTATATTATATTATATTATATTATATTATATTATATTGCTTTCATATCTCCAGTGTACTGATTGATTGCGTGCCATATATTAGTTCTTCTATTCAAAAAATAATTTGCTTCACGTACCAAAATCTTCAAATTAAAACATTTATCAATAAATAAATCAATTAATAAATCAATAACAATCATTAAAGAGCCAGCGAATTCCTGTTCAATTGTTTTCCATTGAATACATTATAATAATTTATTTTTAAATTAGCAGAGATTCAAATGATTTTAGAAATTGTTCGTAAGATGAAAAGTTTGTGATTGTAAGTTGTCCACAAAATGTGAAGGAAATGTCAATACAAGGAGACATTGAAACCTAATCACTTCTAGTGCTTTGTAAACTGTGTTGTATGTTACAAATAGTCTTGTTGCCCTAGGTCTAGATGTATGTACAGCTCTAAGAAGAGTGTGTCGTGTAGTTGGTATATCTAGTTCCCCTAGGTCTAGATGTATGTACAGCTCTAAGTAGTGTGTGTCGTGTAGTTGGTATGTCTAGTTACCCTAGGTCTAGATGTATGTACAGCTCTAAGTAGTGTGTGTCGTGTAGTTGGTATGTCTAGTTACCCTAGGTCTAGATGTATGTACAGCTCTAAGTAGTGTGTGTCGTGTAGTTGGTATGTCTAGTTCCCCTAGGTCTAGATGTACGTACAGCTCTAAGTAGTGTGTGTCGCGTAGTTTGTATGTCTAGTTCCAGTAGTCTAGATGTATGTACAGCTCTAAGTAGTGTGTGTCGCGTAGTTGGTATGTCTAGTTCCCCTAGGTCTAGATGTATGTACAGCTCTAAGTAGTGTGTGTCGTGTAGTTGGTATGTCTAGTTACCCTAGGTCTAGATGTATGTACAGCTCTAAGTAGTGTGTGTCGCGTAGTTGGTATGTTTAGTTCCCCTAGGTCTAGATGTATGTACAGCTCTAAGTATTGTGTGTCGTGTAGTTGGTATGTTTAGTTCCCCTATGTCTAGATGTACGTACAGCTCTAAGTGGTGAGTGTTGTGTAGTTTGTATGTCTAGTTCCCCTAGGTCTAGATGTATGTACAGCTCTAAGTAGTGTGTTTGCGTAGTTGGTATGTCTAGTTACCCTAGGTCTAGATGTATGTACAGCTTTAAGTAGTGTGTGTCGTGTAGTTGGTATGTCTAGTTCCCCTAGGTCTAGATGTATGTACAGCTCTAAGTAGTGTGTGTCGCGTAGTTGGTATGTCTAGTTCCCCTAGGTCTAGATGTATGTACAGCTCTAAGTAGTGTGTGTCGCGTAGTTGGTATGTCTAGTTCCCCTAGGTCTTGATGTATGTACAGCTCTAAGTAGTGTGTGTCGCGTAGTTGGTATGTCTAGTTCCCCTAGGTCTAGATGTATGTACAGCTCTAAGTAGTGTGTGTCGCGTAGTTGGTATGTCTAGTTCCCCTAGGTCTAGATGTACGTACAGCTCTAAGTAGTGTGTGTCGTGTAGTTGGTATGTCTAGTTCCCCTAGGTCTAGATGTATGTACAGCTCTAAGAAGTGTGTGTCGTGTAGTTTGTATGTCTAGTTCCCCTAGGTCTAGATGTACGTACAGCTCTAAGTAGTGTGTGTCGTGTAGTTGTAACATAAACCTCCTAAAAACACAGCAGTTGTATTGATGTTGTGTGCAACACAGCAAGTGTTACATCCTACACATGCCCTAGACACAGCAAGTGTTACATCCTACACATGCCCTAGACACAGCAAGTGTTACATCCTACACATGCCCTAGACACATCAAGTGTTACATCCTACACATGCCCTAGACACAGCAAGTGTTACATCCTACACATGCCCTAGACACAGCAAGTGTTACATCCTACACATGCCCTAGACACAGCAAGTGTTACATCCTACACATGCCCTAGACACAGCAAGTGTTACATCCTACACATGCCCTAGACACAGCAAGTGTTACATCCTACACATGCCCTAGACACAGCAAGTGTTACATCCTACACATGCCCTAGACACAGCAAGTGTTACATCCTACACATGCCCTAGACACAGCAAGTGTTACATCCTACACATGCCCTAGACACAGCAAGTGTTACATCCTACACATGCCCTAGACACAGCAAGTGTTACATCCTACACATGCCCTAGACACAGCAAGTGTTACATCCTACACATGCCCTAGACACAACAGTTGTAGTGATGATCACTATAAGACAGGTAATAGGGTGTCACGGTTGACAGAAAGTATGATGTAGCCTGGAGAGTCACAGCCAGAAGACAGGTAATAGTGTGTCACGGTTGACAGAAAGTAGGATGTAGCCTGGAGAGTCACAGCCAGAAGACAGGTAATAGGGTGTCACGGTTGACAGAAAGTATGATGTAGCCTGGAGAGTCACAACCAGAAGACAGGTAATAGGGTGTCACGGTTGACAGAAAGTAGGATGTAGCCTGGAGAGTCACAGCCAGAAGACAGGTAATAGGGTGTCACGGTTGACAGAAAGTATGATGTAGCCTGGAGAGTCACAGCCAGAAGACAGGTAATAGGGTGTCACGGTTGACAGAAAGTAGGATGTAGCCTGGACAGTCACAGCCAGAAGACAGGTAATAGGGTGTCACGGTTGACAGAAAGTAGGATGTAGCCTGGAGAGTCACAGCCAGAAGACAGGTAATAGGGTGTCACGGTTGACAGAAAGTAGGATGTAGCCTGGAGTCACAGCCAGAAGACAGGTAATAGGGTGTCACGGTTGACAAAAAGTAGGATGTAGCCTGGAGAGTCACAGCCAGAAGACAGGTAATAGGGTGTCACGGTTGACAGAAAGTATGATGTAGCCTGGAGAGTCACAGCCAGAAGACAGGTAATAGGGTGTCACGGTTGACAGAAAGTATGATGTAGCCTGGAGTGTCACAGCCAGAAGACAGGTAATAGGGTGTCACGGTTGACAGAAAGTATGATGTAGCCTGGAGAGTCACAGCCAGAAGACAGGTAATAGGGTGTCACGGTTGACAGAAAGTATGATGTAGCCTGGAGAGTCACAGCCAGAAGACAGGTAATAGGGTGTCACGATTGACAGAAAGTAGGATGTAGCCTGGAGAGTCACAGCCAGAAGACACGTAATAGGGTGTCACGGTCGACAGAAAGTATGATGTAGCCTGGAGAGTCACAGCCAGAAGACAGGTAATAGGGTGTCACGGTTGACAGAAAGTATGATGTAGCCTGGAGAGTCACAGCCAGAAGACACGTAATAGGGTGTCACGGTTGACAGAAAGTATGATGTAGCCTGGAGAGTCACAGCCAGAAGACACGTAATAGGGTGTCACGGTTGACAGAAAGTATGATGTAGCCTGGAGAGTCACAGCCAGAAGACAGGTAATAGGGTGTCACGGTTGACAGAAAGTAGGATGTAGCCTGGAGAGTCACAGCCAGAAGACAGGTAATAGGGTGTCACGGTTGACAGAAAGTAGGATGTAGCCTGGAGAGTCACAGCCAGAAGACAGGTAATAGGGTGTCACGGTTGACAGAAAGTAGGATGTAGCCTGGAGAGTCACAGCCAGAAGACAGGTAATAGGGTGTCACGGTTGACAGAAAGTAGGATGTAGCCTGGAGAGTCACAGCCAGAAGACAGGTAATAGGGTGTCACGGTTGACAGAAAGTAGGATGTAGCCTGGAGAGTCACAGCCAGAAGACAGGTAATAGGGTGTCACGGTTGACTGAAAGTAGGATGTAGCCTGGAGAGTCACAGCCAGAAGACAGGTAATAGGGTGTCACGGTTGACAGAAAGTATGATGTAGCCTGGAGAGTCACAGCCAGAAGACAGGTAATAGGGTGTCACGGTTGACAGAAAGTAGGATGTAGCCTGGAGAGTCACAGCCAGAAGACAGGTAATAGGGTGTCACGGTTGACAGAAAGTAGGATGTAGCCTGGAGAGTCACAGCCAGAAGACAGGTAATAGGGTGTCACGGTTGACAGAAAGTAGGATGTAGCCTGGAGAGTCACAGCCAGAAGACAGGTAATAGGGTGTCACGGTTGACAGAAAGTATGATGTAGCCTGGAAAGTCACAGCCAGAAGACAGGTAATAGGGTGTCACGGTTGACAGAAAGTAGGATGTAGCCTGGAGAGTCACAGCCAGAAGACAGGTAATAGGGTGTCACGGTTGACAGAAAGTAGGATGTAGCCTGGAGAGTCACAGCCAGAAGACAACCCGTGCTTCTGTTTTTGGGTGAAAGTCATTTCAGCTGTAGCGGCAAACGTGTGACTAAGGTTATTTATAAGCACATTAAATGTTTTAAACAAATATATATCTTAAGAAATGTTAATGAATATCACAGTAACAGGCGAGATAATTCATTGTCTGTGTATGTACATTTACACAGAGGCAAGACATTTCTTATTCTAAAGCTTCTATCAACTCACTGTCTTTCTGTCTGGTCAAAAGTTTAAACACGTTAGTTCTCCAACATCAAATTGAAATTTTTCACAATTATTCATTGGCGTAGACAGTACATGACACAATAAAAAAAACTCTATTAGTCAATTAATTCCTGGCTATTTTTTTTATATCAACAAGAGAAATTAATTTTTCACAGATATGGTTCAATATGTCGGGTTTTGTCCCCTTAAATAATTGTACACATTATTTCCCTCGCACTCGTTCTCGGATCAAGTTGAAACTTTAAACAATTCTGTAGTGTACCTAACAAAACATGAATCAATTAAAAAATTAACCAATCAGTTTATTAGTTATTGGTAATGAATTATTTTGTTGGATATCGAAATAAGAAAATAACTTCTAGAGTTCTTCCTCTTGATTAGGTTTGTTTTTTATTTAAAAAAAAAGGATTTATTAATATTTTGCTTGTCTAACACATATAGAGGCTAGACATTACTTATTTTAATACAATGCTTGTATCAAGTTAATTAGTGCAGCTAAAGGAAAATAGCTTTTAATAAGTTGTATAGTTTGAACGCTGTTTTAGAAAGTAGCTCTAAAGTAGCTCTAAAGTAGTTCTAAAGTAAAGTAGCTCTAAAGTAAAGTAGCTCTAAAGTAAAGTAGCTCTAAAGTAAAGTAGCTCTAAAGTAAAGTAGCTCTAAAGTAAAGTAGCTCTAAAGTAAAGTAGCTCTAAAGTAAAGTAGCTCTAAAGTAAAGTAGCTCTAAAGTAGTTCTAAAGTAAAGTAGCTCTAAAGTAGTTCTAAAGTAAAGTAGCTCTAAAGTAGCTCTAAAGTAGCTCTAAAGTAAAGTAGCTCTAAAGTAAAGTAGCTCTAAAGTAAAGTAGCTCTAAAGTAGTTCTAAAGTAAAGTAGCTCTAAAGTAGTTCTAAAGTAGCTCTAAAGTAGATGTAATACATGTAGAAGAAAGAACATCTTCTCTCACACTAGCGCAAGGGGGATGGGGGAAATGTTTGTGTTTGTGAGTGTATGTGTTTGTGAGTGTATGTGTTTATGAGTGTATGTGTTTGTGAGTGTATGTGTGTGTGAATTAAATATATTACAATGACATCAGACCACTAAATAAAAGTGGAAATGTTGTTGTTAGTAACACTTCAGTTTGTGTGAAGTCCAATGACTTGTCACTGTAAAGCTAGAGATACAATTACAAGAGACCTAAAGTTCCAATGTACAGATTTCTTGCCCAGTTATTTGTAGTTCATGGTTTTGTCTTGCTTGTCTTCAGTGACATGTTCCAAGTTTGAAATTTCAAGTTCTGTCACAACATTGAGACTTAGTCTAGATTCACTGTACAGTGGGAAAGTAATCCAATAGCTTTGTTCTACTGTGGCTCTATGGAGAGGTGAATGTAGAGATGTATGCAGAAACAATAGGTCATTGGATATGTGGGGCCACAAACGTGGGTGTATCCTTTTGTTGTCTATGTTATTCAATATGTTGAGTTCTTCACGACACACACACACACACACACACACAGGCCTAAACAAACACAGGTATTGAAACCTGTGCATAACTACAGATGTAGCAGTGCATGAAAGAAGTTGGAAGAAGTTGGAATGACGCTAAAGTCTGCACATGGAGGAGGGGGGGGGGAAATCTTATGTTTAAAAAAATGTAAACAACTGAATGGATTGTCAAGTTCAAGGCTGTTGCCGAACAAAAATGTCAGGTTTCCATAAGCCATACATTTGTTTTTAAGTACAGGTTTACCTTATCTTCTAAATGACCTCCTGGCCAGTTGAAAAAGTTCATTCAATAATCAATTCGTTTTTACACGTCTCAATCAATAGCCAGCGGTCATGTTGTTGATTTGTATACATCAGAGATTCAATCAAAGTCTACCATGGTCCCATCTCTATACACTGTATCCGTTCAAAGTCTACCATGGTCCCATCTCTATACACTGTATCCGTTCAAAGTCTACCATGGTCCCATCTCTATACACTGTATCCGTTCAAAGTCTACCATGATCCCATCTCTATACACTGTATCCGTTCAAAGTCTACCATGGTCCCATCTCTATACACTGTATCCGTTCAAAGTCTACCATGGTCCCATCTCTATACACTGTATCCGTTCAAAGTCTACCATGATCCCATCTCTATACACTGTATCCGTTCAAAGTCTACCATGATCCCATCTCTATACACTGTATCCGTTCAAAGTCTACCATGGTCCCATCTCTATACACTGTATCCGTTCAAAGTCTACCATGGTCCCATCTCTATACACTGTATCCGTTCAAAGTCTACCATGGTCCCATCTCTATACACTGTATCCGTTCAAAGTCTACCATGATCCCATCTCTATACACTGTATCCGTTCAAAGTCTACCATGATCCCATCTCTATACACTGTATCCGTTCAAAGTCTACCATGATCCCATCTCTATACACTGTATCCGTTCAAAGTCTACCATGGTCCCATCTCTATACACTGTATCCGTTCAAAGTCTACCATGATCCCATCTCTATACACTGTATCCGTTCAAAGTCTAAGCTCTTAACACAAGCTTTTTAAATACGAACACTCCCCCCCCCCCCAGACAACAACCTACTCCGCCATATTTCAAGCATACAATGAGTTCTCATTAGTTAAAAAAACTACAAAAAAAAAAAACTTTTTTGTTAATAAAGTCTTGGACAGAGACATAGCTCCAAGCAAATAAATCTGGACCGGATCACGTGATAAATAAATCTAGACCCGGTGACGTGGTAAGTCTGTCCATAGTAAGACTTGTGTGAGAAGCATAGATTCAGGGCGAAGATAAATTGATTGAATAAAGCTCAAGATCATTAAGTATATTTTTTTAAAAAAAAGGTCGAAAGAAAAAAAAAGAGAAGAAAAGAATCTGAAAAAAGAAAAAAGGCGAATGAGAGAAAGGATGAAATCTTCCATGACAACAGAGATCGGTGCGAGCAAATAAAATTCACACCTGGATTTCACACCTGAAACAAAAGATCGCGATCACATTATGGTCAAGTAATCTCGCGCTAATGAGAGGTACTAAACAAACTTTAAGAGCGGGGGGGTGGGGGGGTGTGTGAATGTAGGGTGCGCAGGGCGCTTGGAAATATAGGAACATAAGAGTACCGGTGGGTGCTGTGACAATATATTATACACCCCCCCGCCCCCATTTCCACTGTCTCCCTGATTGGTCCATGTCTAACAATTGACATTCAGAGTTGAAGGTGAGAGAGAGAGAGAGAGAGGGAGAAAGAATACACTGGGGGATGGGGCGCTGAGGTGAGTAGAAGACAAAAGGAGAAAAGGGGGCAACATGTATGTATATCTTACATGCATAGGGGGCGTCCTGGTCGAGTGGTAAAGCACTGGAGGTCTTGGCTTTCGGGTTTGAATCTCGGTAAAGACTGGGACTATGAAAATTGGATTTTCAGGCCTATGAGCCCACCTTTAATGAGTACCTGACATTAAGTGGGAAAGTGAAGGCGGTTGGACACATGAAAACCTTGTTAACCATCGACCTAACAGACGACCTTTATCTACGTCATCTAAAGTTATTTTTAAAAAATCACAAAGTTAACAATAATCCCAGGTTATTAATAACATAATGCCTTGCTCTCTCTGTATTGCTTCATTAAATAGTGCAGCTTCAGTCATATGTTATGGGGTTCAGGTCGATTATATTTATGAAAAGATCTTTTAGTCCTCTAAGCACATACACATACACAGACACACACACTATTTCATACAAATGTGAGTAACTTGACAACTTTGACAACTGTTTTCAATGATAGAGAATAACGATCTTTTTCAAAGAAAAGGTCACTTAATGGTCGCGAGTCCAGCTAAGTTCCTTTTTCCTTTTCCTTTGGAGTGCATTTTTAACAAAAGCCTATACTGTTATTAATAGCACAGTTTAATTATTTATATATTTTAAAATTATGTTTGTGTATCAATTCTTTGCAATGCTGAGACCAACATTCGTTAAAGGGAAACACAAATTTAGCACATTCTTCTTGAGTCCAAAGAGGAACTTCTAATGATGTGTCAGGCCTGCAGCAGTACCGACCTTTGACTGGAAATAAGAATCAAGGCATCATAGATGTCTGTTATGTCACAACCTCGGCAGATTTCACAATATGTAGAAATTATTATCAAGTAATAATTATTATCACTGTCGCTTTATTTTCCAAGAATATTTTTTTTTATATTCCTGGTAAGGCCAGAGAGTTGCCTAATAAACAACGTGTCAATCTGATCTACCAAAACTTCTTTCATTTTATTCGTTACATCCATATTGAATAATGAAAACAAAATGAAATTGAATGTTTAAAACAACACATAGACAAGTACTGGAGCTGTGGGAAGCTTTCGGAATACTGTATGAGCTTGTTGACTTGGGTTTGAATCCCTTGGACATCTTGATATATACATGCTCTTTTACCTTAGTGAACTGATCACTCCCCCACTGAGCCCTACGCACCATGGTCTCATCGCTACTAGTCATGCCTCGTTTCTTGCTTAAAAGTTAAGGTCTGCGGGCTTTTTCAGTGCATGGACCAAAGGTCTGGAACTCGCTCCCCATTGATTTCCGACAGACAACATGCTTCACTAGATTCAAGAGGAACATTAAGAGTTGTCTGTTCAAAACGTTTTAGATTAGGTTGTCATTTTAACTCTTGTGTTTATGTCTTCCACCACATGGCATTGGGCTTACACTGTGTTTGGTAATAGTGACATTCAATGCTTCTTATAGCCGAAGTAACAGTGGGAGACTGGTGTTTTTGTTCTATTGTATTCTACAGGGAAGCGAGCGAGAAACTAAGATGTTACAGAATATCTTCTGTTTATTTGAGTAGATGAATTCTACGACCTGCTCCTCGACGCACTCACTCACATACTCACTCACTTACTCTCTCACACATTCACTCACTCCCAGTCTTCATTCACCGTCATTGTACACGCTAACTTGTCTGTCTATCAATGGTTTTGTTTGTTTGTCTCATCTCTTTTCTCCTCCTTGTATTGTCCGAGGATAAGTTTTTAATTAGCAACATTTTCACCGGGATAAATTTCTCATACAACATGTCTTTGTTACACGGGTGTAAATAAACACTGACCTCGTACCCTCCAGAGGTCACTTCCTGGAAGCCATTGAGTAAGCGCATTGTCTCTAGACAAGACAGAAATGTTCTCCTTGATACAGAGAGATAAACTACATTTTTTATGTCACGTGATACTAACTTGTTGCTTTTCATAAACACAGCCAAAGTAGGGTGAACGTGTCCAAATAAAAAGATTGAAACTATTTGATAGGTTAATATGAATATTAAGTTTGGGTATATTTGGTTAATTGGAATATTTTTTCTATGATATCTGATTGGTTGAGAAGATATTCATTTCTGAACTATTTGACTGACTGCGTGTTTTGTTGATTGGTTGAGAAGATATTCATTTCTGAACTATTTGACTGACTGCTTGTTTTGTTGATTGGTTGAGAAGATATTCATTTCTGAACTATTTGACTGACTGCTTGTTTTGTTGATTGGTTGAGAAGATGTTCATTTCTGAACTATTTGACTGACTGCTTGTTTTGTTGATTGGTTGAGAAGATGTTCATTTCTGAACTATTTGACTGACTGCTTGTTTTGTTTTCTGCAATTGAATGGGTTAGTGAAAGAAAAGTTTCGTTGAATTCTATTGGTCAAGAGAACTAGTTGAAACAAAATATTTTGTTTCTTTTAGTTCGCAGCCTGTTCTTTCAGAGTTGAATATACCGGTATCTGTCTTGTTCTTTCAGAGTTGAATATACCGGTATCTGTCTTGTTCTTTCAGAGTTGAATATACCGGTATCTGTCTTGTTCTTTCAGAGTTGAATATACCGGTATCTGTCTTGTTCTATCAGAGTTGAATATACCGGTATCTGTCTTGTTCTTTCAGAGTTGAATATACCGGGATCTGTCTTGTTCTTTCAGAGTTGAATATACCGGTATCTGCCTTGTTCTTTCAGAGTTGAATATACCGGTATCTGCCTTGTTCTTTCAGAGTTGAATATACCGGTATCTGCCTTGTTCTTTCAGAGTTGAATATACCGGTATCTGTCTTGTTCTTTCAGAGTTGAATATACCGGTATCTGCCTTGTTCTTTCAGAGTTGAATATACCGGTATCTGCCTTGTTCTTTCAGAGTTGAATATACCGGTATCTGCCTTGTTCTTTCAGAGTTGAATATACCGGTATCTGCCTTGTTCTTTCAGAGTTGAATATACCGGTATCTGCCTTGTTCTTTCAGAGTTGAATATACCGGTATCTGCCTTGTTCTTTCAGAGTTGAATATACCGGTATCTGCCTTGTTCTTTCAGAGTTGAATATACCGGTATCTGCCTTGTTCTTTCAGAGTTGAATATACCGGTATCTGTCTTGTTCTTTCAGAGTTGAATATACCGGTATCTGCCTTGTTCTTTCAGAGTTGAATATACCGGTATCTGTCTTGTTCTTTCAGAGTTGAATATACCGGTATCTGCCTTGTTCTTTCAGAGTTGAATATACCGGTATCTGCCTTGTTCTTTCAGAGTTGAATATACCGGTATCTGCCTTGTTCTTTCAGAGTTGAATATACCGGTATCTGTCTTGTTCTTTCAGAGTTGAATATACCGGTATCTGCCTTGTTCTTTCAGAGTTGAATATACCGGTATCTGTCTTGTTCTTTCAGAGTTGAATATACCGGTATCTGCCTTGTTCTTTCAGAGTTGAATATACCGGTATCTGCCTTGTTCTTTCAGAGTTGAATATACCGGTATCTGCCTTGTTTTTTCAGAGTGAAATACATCTTTCAGGAACCCTGTCAACGTACAATAATCTTTATGTTCCAATCCAGACATCATGTGCATTCTAAGGCAGTTGGCACAACTAAACACTTCTGTTTTCGCTATTGAATAGAGTTTGACTTGACTTTTTGTCTATCTAAAATGTTCATTGACATTATAAAGCTCCGTGGTATTCATTACATCTGATTCTAAAATTGTACTTTAAATGTATTTGTAAAATGTACAACTTCAACATTGCCAGCCCACTCTCTGCCCATGCGTAGACTCTGACATACTTAAGGCACAGTTGAATGGTTTCATTCTGAAGCTAGTTTAGTCTCCCATATTGGAACCATGCAATCTTCTAATACATTTAGTTCAATTTATAAACTGATCAGGTTCCGATTCCACTCGTTAGCTAGTTTAAGTTGTGTTATCTCCCCTAACTAATATGTTCGTATTACTAGTCTAGATATTGGTGGAAACATTGAGTTTTCTAAAGTTGTTTTTTTTTAATCAGGTTTAAGTTTTTTAAACAAGCCTTAGGTTTATCTTTTTTTATCCTTTCTATTTGTTACAAATGTATTCCCCTCCCCCCCCTTCCCCCCCCTCTACATCTAGTCCTGTCACGTGACCCTATTGAGTGGATCGTCTTTGCACAAGACAATTCACTGGTAATGCTATTATCCGAAGATCTAACTCAACAGAATAGACAGTAAACTCATTTTGATATCATTAGGAGATATTCTTGTCAGTGTCAGTCGGTACAGGGGGAGGGAAAGGAGGCAAGTGAGGAGGAGGTAGGGGTGATCTCTTGGCGCCCTCTACCCCCGTGTCTCAAACCCTCTCGCCTTAAGAACGGCGGCTGCATCGATACCAATAAATCTGTTTCAATCCAAAGAAACTGTCGGAGGAAACAAACTGTTCAGAGAGACAACGGATCGAGGAATGACAAGGGGGGGGGGGGAGGGGGGAGACGAAAGAGGGATGCCGTGGAACAATGAGCCGGTGGAGCGTGACGTCACCCGGGAACGGGGCGCTCAATAAAGCCGTACTTGAGACAATAGTGATTGTTAGTTCCAGCAAGTCTCGGCGGCACCAATTAAAACTGCAGATTATTCCCCCCCCCCCCAGTCTTATTTGTGTGCCTCCCCGCATTTTTTGTTCCCTTCTTTACTGACTCTCTCTCCATCTTGTTTTCAAGTCTTCTTCCCTCCTGCCTCCGCCCATCTCTCTCTCTCCTTCTTTCTTATGTTTGCGTGACAGAAGTGAGTACTTGTGTGTTTATTGTAATGCCATGGGTGAGTTGTTTGGCGCTGACACGCTTGACGGAGTCCCATGCTTATACACGCTAGCATTAGCACTGCTTAAAGATGGCACCAAGATTACGGCTTGGTGGGGAGGGAGGAGGGGGGGGTAAAGCAGGAGGGGAGGGGAGCTGAAGGTCGGGACGAGGATCATGGGATCGATCTGCATCTGCTGAAAACGTAATTTCGTGCATGTTAATAACACCAGATCTACGGGGAGAGGGGGGGGGGGGCTGGGCCGACATGTGTGTGTTGCGCTGTTGTCTCAGACTTTTAGTGGTGGTGTTTTTTAGCGAAATCAAATGACACGAAGCAACTTTAGCTTTTAGCTCGAGAAGTTGGAAATCATTTATCTGGCACACACAGTAACACACATTCACAAACATACACACAGTTAAACACCCACAAACATACTAGTAATACTCAGTGGCGTAGCTATGGCGGGGGAGAATTACAAAATCTCTCCGGGCCCCCACTTGAGATGGCCCCCAAATGAGTGTTCGAAATTGTTTTTTTACATTAAATATTAAATATTACGCAAAATGCAGGGGCCCCAAAAAAAGGTCAAGCCCCCCCCCCCCGGGCCCCCAAATGATGGCGAATTCCTAGCTATGCTACTGGTAATACCATACAGTTACACATTTCTCCGCCCCACACGATGTCACACACACACACTTACCCTTACAGACAAAATGTCACACACAATTACACTCACACACTGCCACAGATACACTCACACAGTGCCAAAAACACTTACTCGCTCCCCCCCTCTCGATACCACACAAACTTTCCTTCGTGTACAGTGTCACACACACTTACCCCTCCCCTCTACACACAAAATGTTACTCTCACACACACAGTGTTACCCTCACACACAGTGTCACTCTCTACACAGGGTCGCGACCATACTTTGAATGATTCTCTTGCTGAAGAAATTGAAAAACAATTACATTGGAACAAATGACATTTCTGACACATATTGGCTGTCGTACTTTGCTTGTATAAGATATTGATTTATATAAACATAGTTTAGATCTTAAAGTTCCCCCCCCCGCCCGCCCCGCCACCCCTCTCTTTTTCTTTGCTCAGTACCTCAAATACATAATGAAATAAGTGTGCACATTAATTGAATGTTGTAGAGATTTTGTATCAGAGCTATTAAGTCTCAAACCTCTTTCTTTGTATTTGTAGAGAAGTTCTATTCTAGAAAATACAAATATATAGGCCATCAAACTGTTAAGTACTTTTGAATTATTATAGATTATCTTAGACAAGAAATTATATTTCTTTTTTTTTTTTTTTTTTTCACCTTCAGTTAGCTCCCTGAAACATTGGACCAAGGCAATATAAAATCCACTGAAACATTGGACCAAGGCAATATAAAATCCACTGAAACATTGGATCAAGGCAATATAAAATCCACTGAAACATTGGACCAGGGCAATATAAAATCCACCGAAATATTGGACCAAGGCAATATAAAATCCACTGAAACATTGGACAATGGCAATATAAAATCATCTCACTAAAATATTGGACCAATGCAATATACAATCGACTGAAACATTGGACCAAGGCAATATAAAATCCACTGAAACATTGGACCAGGGCAATATAAAATCCACCGAAACATTGGACCAGGGCAATATAAAATCCACTGAAACATTGGACCAGGGCAATATAAAATCCACCGAAACATTGGACCAGGGCAATATAAAATCCACCGAAACATTGGACCAAGGCAATATAAAATCCACTGAAACATTGGACCAATGCAATATACAATCGACTGAAACATTGGACCAGGGCAATATAAAATCCACTGAAACATTGGACAATGGCAATATAAAATCATCTCACTAAAATATTGGACCAAGGCAATATAAAATCCACTGAAACATTGGACCAATGCAATATAAAATCCACTGAAACATTGGACCAGGGCAATATAAAATCCACCGAAACATTGGACCAGGGCAATATAAAATCCACTGAAACATTGGACCAGGGCAATATAAAATCCACCGAAACATTGGACCAGGGCAATATAAAATCCACCGAAACATTGGACCAAGGCAATATAAAATCCACTGAAACATTGGACCAATGCAATATACAATCGACTGAAACATTGGACCAGGGCAATATAAAATCCACTGAAACATTGGACAAAGGCAATATAAAATCATCTCACTAAAATATTGGACCAAGGCAATATAAAATCCACTGAAACATTGGACCAAGGCAATATAAAATCCACTAAAACATTGGACCAAGGCAATATAAAATTATCTCACTAAAACATTGGACAAAGGCAATATAAAATCATCTCACTAAAACATTGGACCAAGGCAATATAAAATTATCTCACTAAAATATTGGACCAAGGCAATATAAAATCCACTGAAACATTGGACCAAGGCAATATAAAATCCATTGAAACATTGGACCAAGGCAATATAAAATTATCTCACTAAAACATTGGACAAAGGCAATATAAAATCATCTCACTAAAATATTGGACCAAGGCAATATAAAAACCACTGAAACATTGGACCAAGGCAATATAAAATCCACTGAAACATTGGACCAAGGCAATATAAAATCCACTGAAACATTGGACCAAGGCAATATAAAATCCACTGAAACATTGGACCAAGGCAATATTAAGTAACTAAGACTCTGAAGCCAGTGCAAGAGTTCCAAGAACTAGATGTTTATACAGTGAACTAGATGTTTATACAGTGAAGTAGATGTTTATACAGTGAAGTAGATGTTTATACAGTGAAGTAGATGTTTATACAGGGAACTAGATGTTTATACAGCGAACTAGATGTTTCTACATTGAACAAGATGCTTATACAGTGAACTAGATGTTTATACAGGGAACTAGATGTTTATACAGTGAACTTGATGTTTATACAGTGAACTAGATGTTTATACAGTTAACTAGATGTTTATACAGTGAACTTGATGTTTATACAGTGAAGTAGATGTTTATACAGTGAACTAGATGTTTATACAATGAACTAGATGTTTATACAGTGAACTAGATGCTTATACAGTGAACTAGATGTTTATACAGTAAACTAGATGTTTATACAGTGAAGTAGATGTTTATACAGTGAACTAGATGTTTATACAGTGAACTAGATATTTATACAGTGAACTAGATGTTTATACAGTGAAGTATTTACAAAACAAAAATAATATCGTGTGTCCTTTCAGTTGAACTTTGAGACACGAGACATCAGACAAAAGACAGACAATGTCTTGCAGCTATGTCTTACAGTTTGGAAAAGTCTGTGATGTGTAGGAGTGTATTAGTGTGTCAGAGTGTGTGTGTTTGAGCATGAACGAGTTATAGTATGTGTGTGTCTGTGTGTTTCACTATGTGCTAATTAAATTGTACACTGGTGAATCAGGCAGAGAAACACATTTTTTGTTTCAAACAGTTCAACAAGAGACTTAATAATTTCATCGCCCGTGTTTGATTCGGTCCATGTGATGGTCTGTAGGCCAAGTCTTAGTGTAACCTAAAGTCCCTCAACATGAAGTTTTTGAGAAATGTCGTCAGTTTGTAGGACAATAGTGAAACCTAAAGTCCATGCGATGGTCTATAGGCCAAGTCTTAGTGAAACCTAAAGTCCATGTGATGGTCTGTAGGCCAATTCTTAGTGAAACCTAAAGTGCATGCGATGGTCTATAGGTCAAGTCTTAGTGAAACCTAAAGTCCATGCGATGGTCTATAGGCCAAGTCTTAGTGTAACCTAGGTACTTGTGATAGTCTATAGGCCAGGACTTGGTGTTTCCTATGATACATGAGATGGTAGAGATGTTTTGTTGACTGACATTAAGTGATTCAATAAATAACTTATCAGCACTCCACCTACCCCTCCCCCCCCGCACTAACACCACACTTCTTGGCTAGGTTAATCTAGGTTTTTGTTTAGTCATTAGTACGGTGTATCCTATTTGAATTAGTTATTTTTATGTTTTCTGAATGTTTTCTAGTGAATTCTTTTTTATGTATTTTATTTTTGAGTGTGCTGCTCTGTAAGCTATGCCACATATAAATATGTGTCTTGAGATATTGTTAAGTTCTATAGGAAACAACACACCTACACACACACACACCGAGAAATATAAATATGTGTCTTGAGATATTGTTAAGTTTTATAGGAAACAACACAAACAATAATTTCCACAACACACCTACACACACACACCGAGAAATATAAATATGTGTCTTGAGATATGTTAAGTTCTATAGGAAACAACACAAACAATAATTTCCACAACACACCCCCACACACACACCGAGAAATATAAATATTGCCCCAAACAAGAGACTCTTCTTAGTGGTGGATTTGAACTAGAGTCACCAAATAAAACGCCACGGCTCTAACAATAAATTTCTACATAATTAAATTTCCTACCATGATTTTGTGTATGGTGTACATTATAGGCCACTACGGCTACAACAAATTGAACCATGAAATTCACATTATTGATATACATTTATCGTGTATTCGATCCTATGAATAAAAAATTTAAAAGGACAAACTTATATATCCTACCAAAAACCAAATCTCTTTAGTACAAATGTAGATCAAGTATAATTTTAATAATAAAGACTTAATACTAGTATAGCTAAAGACTGCTTGTACTAGTGATGACTTGATTAAAAAATACATAATTAACTGACATCAATTACATATTAATGTTCATAATTTCTATAGCTGCTCTTTGGCTAGTATAGCACTGATATATAAAACAATGTCTCGCAGTGTATTCAATTAGTGATCTTGATAGAAGTAAGTGAAGGCTTCATAAACATGACATCTTTGTTTCCAAAACAGAATTGAGTCTCAGAAGTCTGTCTAGTCATGAGATATATTTGTTTGATTCCACTGGAAGCAGGAGACACATTATTGACATGTTTCTTAATCTACTATTTGTTTACTAAATTTACATCTAGACAGATGATGGTCGAATTGAATTTAAACTGTAACATCCGCTAATTGGAGCGCGATGTTGGTATAACATAACTGTGTAACTGTGTAAGTATTGAACTGCATTAATTATCTCCTAGTTTATCCTTTGTACACCAACTTGAAGGAAACTACAAGATTTTTGTTTAGAAAATTGTTTAGTTCAACCTCAATTTATTCTCTAAACCTCGGAGTACACATGCACACAGACACATACTAATATACAACTCACACACACACACACATTGACATTAGCTGATGATTAGCTAGCTAGCTAAATAAATTGATAGATCTACATATAAACAATAATTCTTTTCAGTTTTCTATTAAAAAATAATTAACATAATTATGCCGACCTAACGATTTAACTTTCGGTTTAGTATAAAGTCTTAATAGAATGTCTAGTTCAACGTAGGTTTAGTATAAAGTCGTCAAAAAAAAAAAGGTCTAGTTTAATGTAGGTCTAATATTTCGTCTTAATAGAAGGTCTAATTCAATGTAAGTCTAGTATAAAGTGTGCTTAGAAGTATAAAGTCTGCGCCATGACACTTCCGTATATATTTGTATTAGTAGCACTGTAACCTTAAAATAAAATAAAAAATGACAACATTGCGAGAGTCAAGAGACATTGGAACATTCTAGTTCCATTTCTTTGGATGCAGATAAATAGGTATCGATTTCTATTTTAGCGTCCCTAAAAAAACAAAAACAACCAATAGCCTACCAAATTTTTTTTTTCGAATGTACCCAATAGCAGTAGGATTGTACAGCACTAGACATCTTCTGTTTAAAGCGTATCCGAAAATTAAAATTAAACAATCTCGAGTTCTAGACCATAAGTTAGCAGTAAAGCTAAACAATCTGCGATAGTCAAGTGACAGTGTTGAATCTTTATTGATTAAATGAAATGCACTCACGAAAAAACAATAAGATTATATGTAACTAATTGAGAAATGGGTTTCGTCTAATGTCGTCAATTGTCAACAGCAAAACATCCAACGCAACTGCTAGGGTCCCCCAAAATAAACAACCAAATGATTGTAACAACAGACCTGAGTTGGCTGGCCGTCTCGACACTTACTCCATTGAATATACGCTCAACAAACAGGGGTCCAGTTACGCTCCAGGGAGCTGCTCCGGGCATGTCACTATCACTCCAATGAATTCACCACAGCGGCTCCGAGAAGAAATAAACACTGATTGCTTATATGTCGTGGAATTGATTGACTGTCTTGTGTGAGTCTCGCTTGTTACTGTAATGACATGGTTACTCAAACACAAACCAGAATTAACAAGATAGAAATTCAAACAAAATGTCCAAAATCCTACAGATCCAATGCGCGGATTCAAATCGGCCAGAGCTATCTCCTAGGCACCCGTCCGTAGCCCCCGCAAAAATGATGATAATAACAATTCTAATAATAATAATGACAATAATACCAGGGGGGCTAGTGAAAAAAGAATGGTCCGTGCTGTGCTGCGGGCCGCGCAAGGGGCCAGGCGGTGCTCTCCTAGTGTTTCCTGGTGACTCCTCCCAGGAAAAGATAACTCCTGTGCAAGGAATTAACTGGCATCTGGGGTGGAGACAATGGGCGCAGGGCGTAGAGCCAATACAATGGCAGCGATGCCGGGACACGCGGGGCGCCGTCACTAGGCATTAGCCAATCCGAGCGCGCGAGGGTGGAGTGGTAGTAGCGCGATCTGGTGTTTTTTTTGTGTGTTCGTTTTTGTTTTGATTTTGTTGTGAATGACACACAGCATTGCAGGTACCAGTTGAGTCGTTCAGCGGACTTTAAGCAGTCGAGAAGAAATCGGTGGACACACACACACACACACACGAGAGAGAGAGAGAGAGAGAGAGCTATGGAGAGTGTGAGGATAAAAAAAGAGAGAGAAAACTAGAAAGAGAGAAGCGACACAGACACACTGCCCTTAAGCAAGAGGAACAGAAGAGAGAGAAATGATACAAAGTTAGCTGTAAAAAAAAAGAGAGATAAAGAGATAAATAAAGACACAGAAAGAGACACAAACACAGAGACTGAACAAGACATTGAGAACTGTTGAGGAAAGAGACAGACAAAGAGAATGACAGAATAAGACTGAGACAGAAAAAGACTGCCCAGTGTATGTGCAGAGTTCACCTCTCACTGACTGGATGGAATGTGAAGGCCCTACTGTTACCTAGTGATGCGTAAGACTATTCGATGACTCTTGTTGCCTTACAAAGTTCATATCTCAAACTCGGAAGTGCCCTCAAACTTGGGGCTTGTTCTGGGACTTAATAGTAATGCAATGATAAGACAGAAAAACAAACTGTTTAAAAAACGATTCATCTTTTGTTTTTATTTCTCTACTATTTAGTTTTTTTGAAACGTTAATACAATGTCCTAATCCACTGGCCAGTTAAATTCATTATATTTACCCCCCCCCCCCCTAAAAAAAGGGCATATGGTCAATTCACCACCTTTAAACCCCCCCCCCCCTCCACACACTTTCCCAGTCCAACTTTCCTGACTTCTGTTGTTTGTCTAAAAAGTTAAATTAACGTTTTTGTAGTCCTCCTTCCCCCCCCCCCCCATTACCCATCTTTCCTTCACACACACACGCACCATTTCTATCTTTGTCACACACACACACATCCTTTCTTGACAGACTAAAAGTTCAGACTCGTGTCAGAGAGTTATGATGTCAGAAGCGGCACCTCTCAATAACAAGTGTGCTCAAGAGAGGGCGGGGAGAGGGAGAGAAAGAGAAAGCGAGAGAGGGAAGAGAATCTTTGGAGAAATAAGGCAGTTTGCGAGGCTAATCGATAATCGATAATGTATTAACGAAAAATATGAAAGATGAAAGTTTATGCTTAAAAAGGGCCAAGCCACAGCTTCGTTACGAAGAGAAACACCTCCTTTACCCGCCATTAGTGAGACATTAAGGCACTTTTCAGACACGTGAAAAGTCTCAGAGTTAAGTTAGGAGCAATTTACAAATGAACCGCAAGTCTCTGAGATAAATTAGGAGCAGTTGACAAATGAACCGCAAGTCTCAGAGCTAAGTCAGGAGCAGTTGTCAAATGAACCGCAAGTCTCAGAGCTACGTCAGGAGCAGTTGACAAATGAAACGCAAGTCTCAGAGCTAAGTTAGGAGCAGTTGACAAATGAACCGCAAGTCTCAGAGCTAAGTCAGGAGCAGTTGACAAATGAACCGCAAGTCTCAGAGCTACGAAAATGAAAAGAGGGTCTCAATTAACTTTCTCCCTTTTCAATCAATTAGAATTCTTAGATTATTATTGATGTTATTTTCAGTTCATTGAAGATATCTACATATCATCGCCGCACGGCGTCTCTAAGTTTAGCGAACTGTTGCGGCGCTGATGTTAGAGACTAGAGAGAGATGTAGTGTTGTACAGACACCGATGAAAGAGAGATGTAATGTTGTACAGACACCGATGAAAGAGAGATGTAATGTTGTACAGACACCGATGAAAGAGAGATGTAATGTTGTACAGACACGATGAAAGAGAGATGTAATGTTGTACAGACACCGATGAAAAAGAGATGTAATGTTGTACAGACGCCGATGAAAAAGAGATGTAATGTTGTACAGACACCGATGAAAAAGAGATGTAATGTTGTACAGACGCCGATGAAAAAGAGATGTAATGTTGTACAGACGCCGATGAAAAAGAGATGTAATGTTGTACAGACGCCGATGTCGTGTTTTGTTTGATGTCATCATCGGGGGATGTTGAACGGATCAACAGGTGGGTTGAAATGTGCATGGAGAGGGAGGGAAAGTTTGGGAGAAATAAAGTGGGAGACAGAGAGAGTGAGACAGAGAGAGTGAGACAGAGAGAGTGAGACAGAGAAAGTGAGACAGAGTGATAAAGAGACAGAGAGAGTGACACAGAATGACAGGGACAGACAGAGAGAGAGAAATATTCGAATGAGCTCACACGCCCACTAACAGATAAGCACATGCGTGTCGTACATAGTAAACATGAAACACACACACGAGACTACACACAATTCAAACAATGCCTATTTCAATGTTTGCGTAGTCTTTATGGTTTAGATTGATAGATATAAGAACTACTATTGTCAGATTTGTAATAGACGCCGCCTCTGTCCTATGTATACTAAATCTAATACACAATCCATTGTAACGAGACAGTCTGAGCTCTAGTATGTAGTTATAACAAAGAAAAATGACACTTGACGACACGAATATAGCAGCTAGACTTTATGTTACTTTTACAGTGACTAACGGGTTCCAGATGAAATCTCTCTTACAATGGGCCCCCACACAGGGCCTCGACCTCCAGCCAAAGGTCAGAGACAATAAAAGGGAACAGAGAGAATAATTCACTTCAAACTATTTTTTTTTAGCCTGGCTATTAAGACGAGGCCATGAAAAACGATTTCGTTCGCCGTTTGGCTACGCTTGCTTACGAACATTGTCTGAGCCGGACGTTTGATGTTGAGAGAGGCAAAGAAACTTACACTGGCCTCAGAACGTGATGGAGAAATACTTGCAACGCTTTTTTTTGTCTCCGGTAGAAAGCAGAAATCCCATTTTCATTCTTTGTATATACTTTTTTTTTATCTCATCTTTATGGATGAACTAACTCCAAGTCAGGGGAGACAAGCCGAGGGACTTCAGGGGGACACTACTCGAAAGAAGATGCAAAATACAAATTTAAGTTTTTATCATGTGATAAAGTATTTTCTATCAGTTGTTCTTTATGAATAAAGATTAAATCTATGCCCAGAGAGAGGAGCGTTTTAGCGAGCGCTACAAAATAATGTCAGTGTACAAGAGTTCATTATGAACAGACACATTCAGGCCTACTCATTTATGTGGATGCGATTGCTGGTAATGCCCCAAATGATACTTTGTCTTACCTCAGTCTTTGGTGTCAGCAGATAATTTGTTGATGTTGACTAATGAATGACTTGTTTCAGATAGATACGAGTTTTGATTGAGCTTTGAATGTGACGTAGAAATAGAGCGTGACTAAAATGACTTATAGAGATAATAGTGACATTTAGGTCTACATGAGTACATGAGAGTGGGTTTACATGACATTGTGTCTAGATCTCACAATGGCATTGACCTACATGGAATTGGCTTGCATGACCTTGTAACTAGATGTCAAGGTGACATTGGGTGTTTGCATGAGAACTGAAAAATAGGCCTATATAAAATGATTCTAACTTGACTTTTGTGTAGATGTCTAAGCATTGTGTCTAGATGCCATTGACCCACATAACGTTGTGTCTAGATGACATTGACTAACATGGCATTGTATCTAGATTTCTAGATGCCATTGACACGAGTGCCGTTTTGTCTAAATGACATTAACCTAAATGACATTGGGTTAATGATATGGGTCCTACAGAATTGGCCTACACGAATTGGCATGGAGGGGCGGGGGCTGAGTGGTATGAACGCTTGGCCACCGAACCACGGGTCTCAGACTCAAATCCAGGATGCAGACTTTGGGCTCTTTAGGGCTTTCTGAGTCCACTCATCTCTAATTGATACCTGACGTTATTTAATGAAAAAAAGGCGGTTGGTCGTAGCACTGCCCTATAGATCGTAAGGTCTGAAAGAGGCATTCTTTAAAATGGAGCCAAAAATGAGGAAGGGACAAAAGTGATTTTACTTTTCCATCTGAAATGTTTATTTATTATGTACATTTTTGATATCTTTGAAAATCTTGTTTGAAAATAACTTTGTCGTCATCAACAAAAGTTTCATTCCATGACAAAATGCCCTTTCGGGTCAGCTTCATTACACTGTACATAGGGCACAGTGAAGACCTGCTCAAAGCCCAATACAACAGAAGCAGACACAACGAAGTCAAGAGACATCGAGACACCTGCAAAACCACGGGAGCAACAATTAAAAGCCTGACGATAGACCCCAGTGTCAACGAACTACTCAAACTTGTTGATTACTGTAAACATCTCTACATTTGATCCACTTGTATTAACTTGTTGATTACTGTAAACATCTCTACATTTGATCCACTTGTATTAACTTGTTGATTACTGTAAACATCTCTACATTTGATCCACTTGTATTAACTTGTTGATTACTGTAAACATCTCTACATTTGATCCACTTGTATTAACTTGTTGATTACTGTAAACATCTCTACATTTGATCCACTTGTATTAACTTGTTGATTACTGTAAACATCTCTACATTTGATCCACTTGTATTAACTTGTTGATTACTGTAAACATCTCTACATTTGATCCACTTGTATTAACTTGTTGATTACTGTAAACATCTCTACATTTGATCCACTTGTATTAACTTGTTGATTACTGTAAACATCTCTACATTTGATCCACTTGTATTAACTTGTTGATTACTGTAAACATCTCTACATTTGATCCACTTGTATTAACTTGTTGATTACTGTAAACATCTCTACATTTGATCCACTTGTATTAACTTGTTGATTACTGTAAACATCTCTACATTTGATCCACACGTTTATTGATTTAGTGATGATGGTGGGTGCCAGTACAGTGCAGAGGTTGTGTCTGCACGCGGCTGTGTACAAGAAATGATGATGGTGGGTGCCAGTACAGTGCAGAGGTTGTGTCTGCACGCGGCTGTGTACAAGAAATGATGATGGTGGGTGCCAGTACATTGCAGAGGTTGTGTCTGCACGCGGCTGTGTACAAGAAATGATGATGGTGGGTGCCAGTACAGTGCAGAGGTTGTGTCTGCACGCGGCTGTGTACAAGAAATGATGATGGTGGGTGCCAGTACAGTGCAGAGGTTGTGTCTGCACGCGGCTGTGTACAAGAAATGATGACGTAGTTTATGTTGAATTAGATGACGTAGAATGGGGGACGCGAAGCTGTGAAAACATTACATTATAATACGCATTGAAAGATGAAAGCACCCCCTCATACCCCAATCTTCAAACTTTTTTTTTCCCAACAATGCACTGTACCTCCCACAGAAAGACATTTCAAAGAATATGGAACAAGAAGAGAGCTAACAATTCTGCTAGTTCAAAAGTAGGTCATGTAGATATGTACTCTGCTAGACGATGGGCAGACGACAATGGAAGAAGGGTTGACAAGTCCTTCAAAAGGAATTCCCCCTCCCCCTTTCTTTTTCTGTACCTTTATTGGGCTCGTTGAACGTATTGACTCGAGGTTCTGCCGCGTCACGAGACATTCGATGACTGCGTGGTAGCAGGCATTTTGTTTTGTGATCTGAGTGGATGTCAAATTGTTGACTAATTAGATCTACGTCAACTGAATATATATATATATATGTATATATTACATTGTTAGGTCTAAAATCTCAAGGTTCACAAACATTTTCCTTCATGGAACAGTATCAGGAATTAGCAAAATATACAAACATGTAAATAATAAAATTAAAAAAAATACAAAGCTTATATTAAGTGTAGTTGTAACAATTAGTTTGGGTCAATCATCTAATTAAATTTGTAATAGATCTAATAATAAATCTGTGCGATTGGGTGGAGAAAGAAAAAGTATCTCGTAAATGTAACCGTGTGATCGCTTTTAAAATACATTTTAATAATGCTCAAGCCTCCTTAGCCTTCTCAAGCCAACATACTAACCAATGTGCCAACACAGTACTTACGAAAGTAGAAGGTTTTATAGTTATCTGTTGTTAGTTTTAAACTCTAAAGCGGTGACCTACAAAGTAAAAAGAGGTCTAATTCAACTTATACCACCACATAAGTCAAGTACAGCTTTTATCCCTTATTGGGAACCAAAAACAATAAATAATTACCAAAAAGTTAATAAACTAATTTTTTTTCTTAATTTGACAGGTACAAGAAATAATTGTGCACATTTTCAGCTTAATCCGTGATTGAATATGAGAGAAAACACATGTGTAAACTTTTTACTAAACAGACCGAGAGAGTTAATATAAGCTTTGTAAAAAGGAGAAAAGGCAGACAGAGAATAGATGGGAAGACAACATCAAAGATAGGACTGGTCTGTCATTGGAAGATATTCTATCCAAGGGAAGACAACATCAAAGATAGGACTGGTCTGTCATTGATAGATATTCTATCCAAGGGAAGACAACATCAAAGATAGGACTGGTCTGTCATTGGAAGATATTCTATCCAAGGGAAGACAACATCAAAGATAGGACTGGTCTGTCATTGAAAGATATTCTATCCAAGGGAAGACAACATCAAAGATAGGACTGGTCTGTCATTGGAAGATATTCTATCCAAGGGAAGACAACATCAAAGATAGGACTGGTCTGTCATTGGAAGATATTCTATCCAAGGGAAGACAACATCAAAGATAGGACTGGTCTGTCATTGGAAGATATTCTATCCAAGGGAAGACAACATCAAAGATAGGACTGGTCTGTCATTGAAAGATATTCTATCCAAGGGAAGACAACATCAAAGATAGGACTGGTCTGTCATTGAAAGATATTCTATCCAAGGGAAGACAACATCAAAGATAGGACTGGTCTGTCATTGAAAGATATTCTATCCAAGGGAAGACAACATCAAAGATAGGACTGGTCTGTCATTGGAAGATATTCTATCCAAGGGAAGACAACATCAAAGATAGGACTGGTCTGTCATTGAAAGATATTCTATCCAAGGGAAGACAACATCAAAGATAGGACTGGTCTGTCATTGGAAGATATTCTATCCAAGGGAAGACAACATCAAAGATAGGACTGGTCTGTCATTGAAAGATATTCTATCCAAGGGAAGACAACATCAAAGATAGGACTGGTCTGTCATTGGAAGATATTCTATCCAAGGGAAGACAACATCAAAGATAGGACTGGTCTGTCATTGGAAGATATTCTATCCAAGGGAAGACAACATCAAAGATAGGACTGGTCTGTCATTGAAAGATATTCTATCCAAGGCCAAAAAAACAACAACAACAACAACAAAAAACAGAGAGAAATGGAGAAAGATAGTCAACAGATCTTGTGTGGTGCCCAAACAGTCCAACAGAAGGTTAAGGTGATATCTAAAAATGATCAATATAGCAGTGACTAATGTCACCGATTTTCGGAACACATAATTAAGTAGGTATCAATGTGACTACATATGAAGCTACCTTGATTTGAAGCATAGAGGACAGTTTCTAACGCTGATCTCGGCCTCTAACAGAGCTAAATCTAGGTCTTGATCCAACATTGGTTTTGAAAGGACTATCGCCTCCTTGAAAGGACATTTCCGAATGTAAGGTTTTTATTGATTCAAGAGTTTAAAAAATGAATGTTCAGAAACAATTTGCGCATCGTCTTCATGAGTTCAATCTAAATTTGGATGTAGACTATGAGATCTGAAAGCAAGGAATCCTACTACTCGTATGGACTTACGTGATTTGTAACCAGATGCTCATCATGCATAGTATGAGTGTATAGATACTCAAACAATGTCTTATAATGTCGATGAAGTGCAAGGTTAGGTGGTGGGTGTGTTTATGGAGAAGTTTGGAGCCAAAATTTGAAAAACAGTTTTCTAGAATATAAACACTTTGGACTAAGATGTTTTTTAAAAGCGTTTTGGACAACAGAGCGTTTTTATTTGATTTTTTTTTCCATGATCAATAATTAGTAGGTTGCAATGAAACAAGTTGGTATTCACAGTCCTGGCAACCCTTCAACTTGGCGTCAGAGTGGACACGGTCGTTAGGCCAGTACTGAAGCGCCCCCACCCCCCGAGTCCATTGCACTGATGGGGAGGAAAGAGACTGGTGGGAAACGTGGTCGAGAGGCTAAGTACGATTGAACTTGGCTATTAAGAGGGCTCGAGGTTCGACACCTGACTCGAGCAGAGTTGTGTTTACTGAGCGCCTAAAGGCAGCACAGAAAACCTTCTCCCAGATACCCCCCCCACCCACCCACACACACTTGGCCACAAATGACATTGGGCCATAGCGCTCTGTGCATGCTACAAGCACGAAGAAGCGCTATATAAAAGCTATAATCTATTTATTTTATTTATTTAATAAACCTAGCATTATTCACGCTCCGATCCAGACACCTGCACGGCTGATGTAGTACAGAAAAAGGAATATGGGGGAATTTCCAGGTGTGCTCGGCATTCGACCTCTAGCTCAAGCGTATTGGAACATGAGCCATCGATACTAGGGATGAAACTAGTTTACATTTGCTTGTATTCCTGCCAGATGGAAGGCTGGCGGAAACTTTCATGTTCTTAGAGTTTTAAGAGTTTCGGACTCAACTCATACGACAATCACAAAAGGACCACGGTATTTGGTTTGGTCAAAGTGATCATTGCTCTGTCAGTGTACCGACGTCTAGGACCAGTTCTACGACAATCACAAAAGTACCAAGGTATTTGGTTTGGTCAAAGTGATCCTTACTCTGCCAGTGTACCCACGTCTGGGACCAGTTCTACTTAATGAAGTTCCTTTCTTCAGATCTACGGAGTACGGAGCGAGTCTGTTTGTTGGTGTGTCTGGAGAGAGTGCACTAAGAAACACGTTCTCTTTCTTCCAGTTGATCAATCCTCCCCCCCCCCTCCCGGCCCTGTTTGTCTTCCATTAGAATAAATTTTGAAATAACAGATTCCTTATCCAAACACAAAGTATGCCAGATGATACCTTGGAAAAAAATTGTTGTTTTTTTTTAGATGGCTCGGCGGAAGTGAAAACTAAATTGTTTTCTTTTACTTTCTCCTCCCGCCAGAGACACGTGTGGAAGTGAACAAATAATTAGCATGCCAGCTTACACTCAACATTCTCTTAAAAAAAAAAGTTAGGGGAGGGCACGGTGTAAAAAAAAAAGGGGGGGTGAAGATAATATTAATGTTTATCTAGCCAAATTTAAATTTATTTCATTTTTTTTTATTTGAAAAATGGTAACGGTCAAACTAAAATTTCGTTCCTGTGACCAACGAGCTAGTAACTAGTTATTCTTTTCTCGGCGGTCTACATCAACTGTTGAATTTCAAGAAAAAATCGTTAGAGCCGTTTTTGAGATCAGCATCCATGTTTCATCTTCCAACGTCCATGAAGTTTTGACTTGAATAGAGGAATTGTAACAAATATACAAAGGTGTTAACGAGAAGGTAAAGGGAATACAGAAGAGAATAAGTTCAAATCCAGACGAGGCTCGAAATCTGCAATTCAAGATTCAACTCCAGCTGCTACATTGTCCAGCCTCTTAGAAACTTTTCCTTTGGACCAATCCTCACATGAGACACTTCCCACGTGATACCCATCTAGCAAAAGTCAGCCAATGGGATAATAGATAAGAGCACTAAGCATGCTATAGTATCAAGGTGCCCAGATCGCAGTAGTATCATGGCGCCCAGAGCAGACTGATGTAAATGTATTCGATGTAGTCCGCTAAGACAGGGAAGTCACGTACAATAAATCAGATAAGTCAGACAGGATAATAGAGATAAGTCAGGCAGGATAATACAGATAAGTCTCCCAAGATAATACAGATACGTCAGGCAGGATAAGTCAATTTGATTCAGGCCCAAGAAGTCTGACAGGATAAGTCAGGATTAGTCAGGTGATTCAGGTATGATAAGTCAGATAAGTCAGGCAGGATAGGTCAGCTGACTCAGAAGGATAAATCAGATAAGTCAGCCAGGATAAGTCACGCGATTCGGGAAGGGAAACTCATATGCGTCAGGCAGTAATGAAAAACAAACAATATGACAAACAATTGTTTATCCCCCCCCCCCCCCCCCAACTAAAAGAACCATGGTGAATGGGCGCATGTAAGATAGAAATGAGAAGTCGTCCAGTTGTAAACTAGATTGTAGGACTTATGTCACACTGACCAATCGGAGCATTGATACATTGAGTTGGAAGCAAGAATTAGAGGAAAAGGGGCGAGAGATAGAGACACAGAGAGAGAGAGAGAAAGAGAGAGAGAGGCGGGTCAAGGAAAAGAATGATAACATATGATAAGAAGGTGTTTGTTAGTGTGATTAATTGTATTTGTGTGTATGTGACAGAGAGAGAAAGAGAGGAGGAGAGAGAGTGTGTGCGTGTGTACGACATTGTACGACCTACTAAGCGTATGTCAAAGAGACAAAGACATTGAAGAAAGACAAGATCATTTAAGACAGTCTAGTCCACTCTGCCCTTTCAATAAAGACATTTTTTTTTTGCTTTTCTATTCTTGTATTTAGAGTGTCAGTGCGTCACTCTGTTAGCACACATCATGAGTACATTGATGTCGGGATAGGAAGAGGGGGGGGGAGGTAGTGTAAAATTTGGTAAGAACAAGGAGGGGATGGGGTCTCATTACAGGTGCACATGATATACTTGTAGCATTTGGGAGAGGGGTAGGGCGCTGGAGAGCGTCAAAAGTAAATACCCTGACTCGTATATTTCAGGATAATAAGGGTGCAGGTTCATAGTGGCTAGAACTTGTCTTAAAGCATCCAGGAATCCGTGTTTGTGTATGGGGCGTTATTCCTTAGAGCTAGTCATAACAATAGGCGCCCAAGTTTGTACATCTCATCTTCGCTCCCCTTCACGCCATTTCCTAGCATAGCACCCCCCGCCCCCAAACCTTGCTCTTTGTGCCTTATCCAGCATTCTCACATTATTTCCCATTCAAGGACTGACTGCATATTTAGTTTGGCTGGGATAATTGTCTAATATCATTGTTATAAGCGAGTCACATGATTCCACGCATGAATAAGCAATGAGAAATGGCAGAGTTCTTTACACCCCCCCCCCTCTCTCTCTCTCTCTATTTCTATTAGTGTGTCACTTGTAGATTCTCACTGTCTCTGTCTTTATTTGTCTGGGTGTCTCGTTGATAGGATGTGTGTCTTTGATCTCCATCTTTCCCTCTTTTGTGTGGTAGCTCGTTTGTCTCTGCTTGCTCTGTCTAAACTCTAGGGTAATATAATCTCTGTCTGTCAGTCAGTCAGTCAGTCCCTCCGTCTATCTATCTGTCTGTCTGTCTGTCTGTCTGTCTGTCTGTCTGTCTGTCTGTCTATCTGTCTGTCTGTCTGTCTGTCTGTCTGTTCTGTCTGTCTATCTATATCTATCTATCTATCTATCTATCTGTCTGTCTGTCTGTCTGTCTGTCTGTCTGTCTATCTATCTATCTATCTATCTATCTATCTATCTATCTATCTATCTATCTATCTATCTATCTATCTATCTGTATTTCTATCTATCTGTCTGTCTTTCTGTCTGTCTATCTGTATGTCTGTCTGTCTGTTCTGTCTATCTATCTACCTATCTACCTATCTATCTATCTATCTATCTATCTATCTATCTATCTATCTATCTATCTATCTATATATATATATATATATATATATCTGTCTGTCTGTCTGTCTGTCTATCTATCTATCTATCTATCTATCTATCTATCTATCTATCTATCTATCTATCTATTTATCTATCTATCTATGTATGTATATTCTTTGACGCTGTATATAATCCCTCACTTTCTCTTGACCTCCATCTTGGTCTCATTCTTTATGTCTCAATTTTTCTTTCTCTTTTTCTGTCTTTGTGTATCTCTTTTATATTCTTTTTTTTTTATTTTAACATCGTATACACACACGCCCCCTCCCCCACACACTCACAAATTACGTCGTAATGAGGGCTTCCCACACTGTCAAGTCAAACACTGTCACTCACAACTAGTCACCAACACATCTGGACCAGTGAGTTCCACTTCTAGGGAACTACTACACCCTAGCACCAGACGTCTCTGTTCGGAGCGCTGATGGCGTGGAAAACGTTATTGTGTTTCTTTAGGCATGTGTGTGTAGTGGGAAAATCTCTGTGTGTGTGTGTGTGTGTTCATTCTCACGAGAGAAAGATGGAGAAGAAGTCAAAGAGGACCCAGTGGAGGGTAAGAAACGGCCTGTTGATTTAAGTGCAAATGTTGAAACAGACAAAAGACACGGGGGGGGGGGGAGGAGGAGAACGAACGGTATTGACAAGGAACAAAAAGACTTGTTCAAAACTAGAAGACAGACAGGAGGAGGAGGAGGAGGGGAATAAAAGTTGTTGGATTTGGGGGGGGGGTAAGGGTGTTAGTGACTTGAGCTAACAAGTTTAATACTGAAGTATTGGCGCACTGTGTCAGCAGACGATGTGCAGACTGATGGAACGAGATGGTGGCATAGTTCTGAGAGTTTGTGAATTAAAAGGAATAAATTACTTAGAGATCTCATCAACAATTGTCTGATTACGTAAATGGAGGCAGCTCTTGTATTTGGTGCTAACGATGGAGGCAGCTCTTGTATTTGGTGCTAACGATGGAGGCAGCTCTTCTATTTGGTGCTAACGATGGAGGCAGCTCTTCTATTTGGTGCTAACGATGGAGGCAGCTCTTCTATTTGGTGCTAACGATGGAGGCAGCTCTTCTATTTGGTGCTAACGATGGAGGCAGCTCTTCTATTTGGTGCTAACGATGGAGGCAGCTCTTCTATTTGGTGCTAACGATGGAGGCAGCTCTTCTATTTGGTGCTAACGATGGAGGCAGCTCTTCTATTTGGCGCTAACGATGGAGGCAGCTCTTCTATTTGGTGCTAACGATGGAGGCAGCTCTTGTATTTGGTGCTAACGAAAATCTCTTTTGTGTGTGTGGGGGGGGGGGGGAGGCGTTGAGAAAGGAAAGGGTCTCTTGTAAGATAAAAATGATATTTCATCCACTTCTTGTTATTATGTTATTATCTTATATCGTATCTCTAATTATCTTATAAAAATCTCATCTTCGAACTAAAATGTTAAGTCTATAGACGAGGTGGAGTCTTCCTGGCACTAGACCATCCTTCTGATAGAAATACAAATTTCAGGGAAATGTATAAGAGGACATTATGTTTTTCCGCCCACTCATTAGGTCCATGAATGGCCAGATACAGACCGCAGGTCGTCGTTTAAAAACTCATGTTTCACTAAACGTAGTCATGGACTATTAGCTGTACGTCCAATGTCCAAGAAATGAAACTTAAAAAAAAAAATTATTTCATTAGCCGCATTTGATTTCTAGTTGTCGACGTCGATCTATATTTATCTGTATTTCCGTCTATCAATTGGTCAATATTTTTTTGAATACCGGTATAAATATATGTTTGTCTCTATATTTTTTTCTTTATCTGTACTTTTGGTTATTTTCGTAGACGGTAGAGAAATATCATTATAGTTCATAGCTTCACTAGCTATAAACGAGTTTATGAACAAATATGTCTACTTTAGAGAAAGTTTTTGTTCTCCAGTACAAATGTAAGCAATACACTTTTTAAAGCGACACCTTTTGAAAAGAAGTCAGAGAGGACTCCGTCCTACCCCCGCGCCCTTTCCCCCGACTAGATACGCCACTTAGTGCTACGCTTCAATTACCAAATTCAGCAAAGCCGCCCTCCTAAAAAAAAGTGACATCGTCATGTGGGTATTGTGTGGGGGTCTAGAGAAGGAAAGGTGTATTGGAGAGTAGAGGGGAAGGAGGTGGGGCGGAGGAGACGTGCAGTTGAAGAACGTGGGACAACAGGTGTGAAATGTATGCAGACCATTAAACTCATCTAACACGGCCAGGACAATTAAGACTACCCTCCCCCCCCCCCCCAAGACTTTACTTTCTCTACTTTCTGTTCATGCTCTTTCTAGTTCGTTCTTTCTCTAATCCCTAAGATATTCAGAACAAGGCTAGATTTCCATAGAGGTTCGTGGCAGTGATTCCAACATTTTCTCTCACTGGAGTTCCCTCCCTTGTCTCTAGTGATTTCACTTTCCAGTCATTAGTCCAGTGAGACAGTTTCAAAAAGTTTCTTCCCTTTTTTCTAGAGACAGAGAGCGACTAGCAGTTGATACAATCAATGTATCGCTGTTAGTAATAGGTAGGTCATGTCAACTCAGTGCTCGGCGTCTTTCTCTCGAACGTCACTTCCATTCAATACATGCATTCGCACCATTCCGCACCATTCTACATTCGCACCATTCACACCATTCGACTTTCTGTACCATTCGCACCATACGCACCATTTGACATTCTGTACCATTCGCACCATTCTACATTCCGCACCATCCTGCACTGCGACGTAACAGTAAGAAATCAAATGATGAGTACACACACACACACATACATATTGCTCAACCCACTTGACAAGCTTATAACTAGGAACGGACATGTTTTTGGGGGGCATGGTTTGTGCGTCAATAACAAAAAATGTCGTTTTTTAATATAGCCTACCATTTAAATCTTTAATTTTTAGTTTTCAAGATGTAGTTTAGTTTACCAATACATTGATCGATTATATAATTGGAACAAGTTTTTGGAAAAGTGAACAGACAATAGAAACTGGACACTCAAGTGAACAGACACTAGACACTGGACACTCAAGTGAACAGACACTAGACACTGGACACTCAAGTGAACAGACACTAGACACTGGACACTCAAGTGAACAGACACTAGACAGTGGACACTCAAGTGAACAGACAATAGACACTGGACACTCAAGTGAACAGACAATAGACACTGGACACTCAAGTGAACAGACAATAGACACTGGACACTCAAGTGAACAGACACTAGACACTGGACACTCAAGTGAACAGACACTAGACACTGGACACTCAAGTGAACAGACACTAGACAGTGGACACTCAAGTGAACAGACAATAGACACTGGACACTCAAGTGAACAGACAATAGACACTGGACACTCAAGTGAACAGACAATAGACACTGGACACTCAAGTGAACAGACACTAGACACTGGACACTCAAGTGAACAGACACTAGACACTGGACACTCAAATCAACTTCTCAAGCCACTTAAATTTTCTTTTTTTTTTTTTTTTATATATTTAGTTTTAAATTTTCATCTAATGAATTAATTATAGAAATTAATTGTCAAGAGAAGGCTAAAACAAAAAAAAAAAAACCCACTACGAATGACCTACCTTGAAAATATTGTTACAAAATAATTTAGGCCTGGTTAAACGCTCGAAAATATCTAATTTTCAAGGACCTTTTGAATAATGTTTTGCTTGACAAATATTCTAATATGAATGTATAGGCCCTTACTACAATACAAAATACTACACATTTGCTCCTTGAAAAGATAAGATACCCCACAGATTTATTCGAAAAATAATATTTAAAAAAAAAGCTCATTTGTAAGTGATACATTTTGTTCAATAGGTCTATTGAATTGAAAGCTCTAAACAAACAAATTTCGGAAGTGGGAGGAGAAATTTAGTGGACCAATTAGGTTCTACCCTAAATTCTTTGTATTTTTTGGATTGAAGCATAAACTGAGAGCTATAATTCCAAATTTATTTATACAATAGAAAAATATCAGATTGAATAATGGTTGGAAAAAGGCGACTAGGAAAACAATATTTGGGTTCATCTCAATTGTTAAATTGTTACTGTTATACTAAAAAAATTCTTATGAATTCTAAATTCTCCAAAACAAAGTCTTTCTTGTGATAATTATGATAAATTCATGTGCAATTACATAAACTTTGTCGCCATAGTTGACTATTCTGTTTTAAAACGGTGGAGTGTAAATGATTAATCGTGTAAGAGTCCTCGCTCCTTTTTTAAATTTCTGCTATTAATTACATTTGGCATTAAAGAATAGGGGATGGGGTGACTCGATATAAGAATTTAATTTATTGCATATTTAATATAATAGCTAATAAAATAATAATAAAATAATAAAATAATAAAAAAAAAAATATATAATAATATAATTATATAATTTTAATTGTAAGTTTAACTAAAATTCAGAAAATGATTATTTTTCTCGATACAGCGGTACACATGTCATGTCAGTCCAACGTCAAAAATCTTTGTCACCGACATTTGTCAATTAAAACATTTTAAAGATTCATTCAAAGATTTTCAAGGTTTAGCTTGAATATAACATTAGAAATTGTTTGGTTCTATTTCTTAATTTCCACTTCTGGACCTCCTACCTACACTCACAGGTCTACGGGCCTAACTTTCAAACAAAATGTCTCGGCACCGAGGGCCAAGCAGACCAAGTGACCTATCAACCCAAATCTAAGGACTATTTTAGAAGCCTGTCTAAAAGGTTCAAATGATGAATTCATTGACTTCAAGACGCTGTGACCACGAGCCCGTCGCACGAGGTGGGACCTTAACGACCTAGACAGGGGGAGAGGTCAAGTTTTGATCAAGCAAGTCAACAGGTCTTTGTGGCCACGTGTGCCGGGTGGCACTTTGGGTCACCAGGTGACCTCATAAAACGACGGTGATGGTCTCCCCTACCCCTAACCACACAATCCCAGAGATAAAATAACAAGAGGGGGAAGCAACACACGGTTTAGCAGTCAAAGCTTTTCTGAAAATATCATCTCTGGTTAGGATTGCTGGTGTTTAGTCTTTTTAAATACTTTACAGGTTTTAATAGATTGCAGTGACTTATTTGTCCAGCAAGGTACAAAGCGTGACCACGATGGTACTGATGGTCTTGGCCTGTGGAGTGACAAGGTGGTGCCAACGGTTTTGATTGTGATAGTTTCACTTTTGTCATTGTTTCTCACATACTAGAAATTGTTTGTCCTGTAGGTTACTGTCATTAAGCATTATGTTGTACTTCATTGGATATTTTATCTTTTCATATTTATAAAGTAAGCTTGACACACTAGAGAAAATTAAAGGTGAAAACAGACTTCGAACAGACGGGAAACAAAATGGCAATTTATATTTACACTTGAGAGTTAGTAGAAAATTGACACAAACAAATAAACAGATAGATAGATAGATAGATAGATAGATAGATAGATAGATAGATAGATAGATAGATAGATAGATAGATAGATAGAATAACATGACATATGACAGTTCATCAATGGTGTATATGTCAGTGACTAGTTCACAAACTTACTCTCTTCTAAACAATGACGCTGTAAAAACAGTGATCGTTAAGGAAGACACCGTGTCTGTTAGCGAAACAAATAAAAAGAACACCCACACCTTCTCTATTTCTAAGTGTCTTACCTTTCTCTTTCTCATGCACCGAGAACTATATCACTATATCCTCCAGAACAATAGGTATCTAATGTATCCTTAGCATGTATCCCTACAAGAGAACTGTACGTTCACAGAGAGACAGCTAAAGCTCGTTTAAATCCATGTATTCAAATAGTATACAGCTGTAGCTGGGATAAGTCCAAATGATATCCACAATGGCGTCAGATGAACAAAGTTTAATATCCTACTCAGGAACAACACAGCGTATTATTTCATCCAGATTTCGCCGCGTGGTTAGCGGTCGCCCTCCCCCAAATAATCGCCGCTGACGGACTTTGTTAATATACACTTGACCAGGAAAGACCGAGAAAAGGCTCTCCGCCTTTGGACAACATTTTCCCCCTCACAAACAATGTCAATCTGAGTAAGCCTCCCCCTGTCATCGGTGTCCTTCAAACAAAACAGTTACAATTCTCTGCTGTTAAGTTCGCAGTCTAATCTATATATTTTTTAATAGCACAGTGCCTCCTCCCAGCGCCCAACCCCCCCCTCTCCCCACGCTCTCTTCGCCATCCACTTTACAAACACCCAATCTTAAGGCCCCTAGTCCTCTCTCCCACTACCCCTCCCCACCTCCCGTCTCTGTTTCTGTTATAACCATTTACCTTTTAGTGTACCCCCCCCCTTTTTTTTTCTTCTACTTTTCTCAGTCTATTTTAAACAGGCCTTTTGTGTAATTCTGTTTTTGAAGCCCGCGAGACAAGTGTTTGATATTTTTCACAATAGAGACACAATAGGGGCAGGGAGATAAACCATTCAAAGACCTTTCCCATTGTCTGGTTAGCTCAAAACCCACCATTCAACATTTTGGGGCTCTGAAATAAGGAATTGAAAAAAACACAGTGGCACAAGTGCGGTAGGCGCGATTGGGAGGTGAAGCGGGGGAGGGCTTTATAGTAGATGTGAAGGGGGAGGTATAGGGGCTGCAGTTGAGCGGAGAGGGGAGCACGGATTTTTTTTGTTAGAAGGCCAAGAACAGGTTTAAATATATCTAACAGTGCTCGCCCTCACTCCCCCCCCCCTCGCTCTAATTTATGTCATTTGGTCTACTGTTTAGTGTTGACATTTTACTTCATGTGTTTAAGTTTTACTTTTTGTCTTACTTTCATGGGCTTATGTCTTACTTTGATGTGTTCAAGTCTTACTTTCGTGTGTTCAAGTCTTACTTTGATGTGTTCAAGTCTTACTTTGATGTGTTCAAGTCTTACTTTGATATGTTCAAGTCTTACTTTGATATGTTCAAGTCTTACTTTGATGTGTTCAAGTATTACTTTGATGTGTTCAAGTCTTACTTTGATGTGTTCAAGTCTTACTTTGATGTGTTCAAGTCTTACTTTGATATGTTCAAGTCTTACTTTGATGTGTTCAAGTCTTACTTTGATGTGTTCAAGTCTTACTTTGATGTGTTCAAGTATTACTTTGATGTGTTCAAGTAATAGTTGAATGTGTTTGAACTGTGATGTCTTGTGTTTCAAAGTCCTAGCATAAAGTGTTATATCTCACTTTAATGTGTTTAAAGTCATATTCAAGTCTTGAAGGTTTGACTTACTACCAACGAAACGTCCAAACGCAATGCGATATGTTCCATAAGCTAATTCGTTAGGTAAGCCCCTCTGTTGTGTAAGCCCATCTGTCATGTAAGCCTCTGTTGTATAAGCCCGTCATGTAAGCCCCACTGTTTCGTATTTTTGCGTACAATTCTGCTATCGCAGTGCACAGTGATGACGTCTGTACCATAGCTCCCAGGTTCCGTATTAGAAGACCTAATGTCATTAGTACAGATATCTTCCTGTTTGATAAGACTCCAGATCAAGAGTTATCAACATGGACTATTAGAATCATCACGGACTTTCTCGAGATGAAAAGAAGATTCGTGTCTTCTAGTCTGTCCTGCCATGAATGTCATTTCTATAAACATAAGGAATCCCCATATTATATTGTATTATTCGTTCTCATTTTACATGTCGGAGGGTTCAGATCAGTAATCCTATATCGAAGATTAACTTTCAGTGGTTTCCTGATCAGGCAGTTCTCCGTATAGTTTATATATATATATATTTAATTTTTGTTTGTGTGTGTGTGTATAAAACCCAGTCTGAAGCCCATCTCCACAGACTTCCACTCACCTGTCGGCCCAACGGCTAGTTTTAGGGACACCACGTGACCGCCTACCAGTGAGTACGCCTATCTAACGGTACGTGGGACTATCTGGAAGCTGTACATTTAATTAGGATGGGAAGTGAAGGCGGAGCAATACTCTTCAGAAAAATTTTAACAAAACACACTCACACAAATTTTATAAGACATAATTCACCACAGACATTTTTCCCGGACTGTTTCCTTGATTTTCGATCTGTCCGCCGCTGTACACTGGACTACAACACGTATAGCATTGGCGAAGCTCCAACTTCAGAGGAACCGTCAGACAGAACCTTCAGACAGAACCTTCAGACGGAACCAAAGATCCACTTCCTACCATATGGAAAAATCCTACCCGGCGGTATAGAGCTCTTGAGTATGTGGGGGGGGGGGGGAGCATTCCGCAGTTTCAAACCTTAACAGACCTTAATCCAACTTGAAGGTTAACAGAGGATTTTATGACTTTCTTTAAAATATTATTGAATGTCCATACTCGTCGTCTGCTAGATTATTTCGTTACTTTGTGTACATGACCAATCCACTCCCCTCCCTTTCTTATTTCCTCACATTTGGAACGTGTGTTGGTTCCTTACAGTGAGCTTCTATTGCGGTGATGTCTTTGTAGGTCAGAGTAAATAACTTTCGCAGTCATCTCTCTACGTGTTAGGTTTTGTCAAGGCAGACTCACTAGAAATGGCCTCACCAGTCAGCAGACTCACTAGAAATGGCCTCACCAGTCAGCAGACTCACTAGAAATGGCCTCACCAGTCAGCAGACCCAACTAGATAACAATTGGGGGAGGGGGGGCGCTAAGATCAGGTCGGTATGAAGGTTTGGCGCTTCACATTCTACCAACTTTCTGGGAGCAGACGTCACTCCTCCAGTGTCAAGGAAGTACATTCTACTGCCTGATATTGTCTAAATATCTAGGGAAAGTAATTCTGTCTCCATTGTTGACTTTTTCTAATGGACTAAAAAAAAGGGGGTTACTTTGGGTGACTGTGGTTACATTATAATAAAAACAACTAACCTTTCTTTCAACGAAATTTTAAAAACATTTTTTTTTCTGTCGAGGGAGAGCATTCTTTTGTGATCGAGACAAATTGAACAAAACCCGCATATTATTTGGAAGCCAATAGTTTAAAAAAAGCAGCCAAACAAAGAGACCATGATTCCCGGCTGTCAGCATTTGTCATTTGAATCAGCGAGCTGTCAAGTTGACTCGAGTTTTAAGACATTTCAATTCTGTTAGCCAAGATTGAACAAAACCAAGGGACAACCTGGCAGGATTAAAAAACAAAAAAAAAAAAAAAACAACTTTCACTCAGGAATACAGAAAAAGAAAATCTGGCATAATGAAAAAAAGCGTACTGTTTTCCCAGGGAAAAACTATCGCGTCTGCTCGTCTGTGGTAGCCTGTTGTGGACAGATATTAGGCTACTTAGACCATTCTGCTTTGTGAACTAATTTGAGGTGTTAGATTGATTCTGAAGACACTATAACAGTGTTGGGTACCGTTCAATGTCAATCTGATTACAGTGGCTTCATAAAAGGGAAGAATTTTACCAACAAGTTAATCAATTTGATAATAATAATATAATAATGTTCATATTTGAATTTCAATATACATATATATGTGTATGTGTGTGTGTGTAAATTCACTGATATACAACAAATATAAGTTTCAAATGTGCATTTTGCTCCCTTTGCTTTCCTAGTGTCATTAGAGCATGGAACGGGTTGCCTGAATCAGCCCAAGAAAACCAACGACTTAGAAGAGTTTAAGTCTCTAACATGCAGGGCTTGGCCAACATATGGATAGGCTAAGGACGTCATTATCGTCTCTTTTGAAGGAATGTCTATAATTTATAAGATAAGACTAGCATTAGACACCGGCTACGTCCGTTGATATGTTCATGTTTAAAGTTTATAGTGTTAATTATGACCGCAACATCTTTTTTTTGTATCCTTTAATCATAAGGCCAGCAACGTACAGTATTAGATAAGGCAAACATTTCTTTAGACCATCAGTCTCAGGCCAGCAATGTACAGTATTAGATAAGGCAAACATTTCTTTAGACCATCAGTCTCAGGTCAGCAATGTACAGTATTACATAAGGCAAACATTTCTTTAGACCATCAGTCTCAGGCCAGCGATGTACAGTATTAGATAAGGCAAACATTTCTTTAGACCATCAGTCTCAGGCCAGCAATGTACAGTATTAGATAAGGTCAGCAATGTACAGTATTAGATAAGGCAAACATTTCTTTAGACCATCAGTCTCAGGCCAGCAATGTACAGTATTAGATAAGGCAAACATTTCTTTAGACCATCAGTCTCAGGCCAGCAATGTACAGTATTAGATAAGGCAAACATTTCTTTAGACCATCAGTCTCAGGCCAGCAATGTACAGTATTAGATAAGGTCAGCAATGTACAGTATTAGATAAGGCAAACATTTCTTTAGACCATCAGTCTCAGGCCAGCAATGTACAGTATTAGATAAGGTCAGCAATGTACAGTATTAGATAAGGCAAACATTTCTTCAGACCATCAGTCTCAGGCCAGCAATGTACAGTATTAGATAAGGTCAGCAATGTACAGTATTAGATAAGGTCAGCAATGTACAGTATTAGATAAGGTCAGCAATGTACAGTATTAGATAAGGTCAGCAATGTACAGTATTAGATAAGGTCAGCAATGTACAGTATTAGATAAGGCAAACACTTCTTTAGACCATCAGTCTCAGGCCAGCAATGTACAGTATTAGATAAGATAAACACTTCTTTAGACCATCAGTCTCAGGCCAGCACTGTACAGTATTAGATAAGGCAAGCAATGTACAGTATTAGATAAGGTCAGCAATGTACAGTATTAGATAAGGTCAGCAATGTACAGTATTAGATAAGGCAAGCAATGTACAGTATTAGATAAGGTCAGCAATGTACAGTATTAGATAAGGCAAACAATGTACAGTATTAGATAAGGTCAGCAATGTACAGTATTAGATAAGGTCAGCAATGTACAGTATTAGATAAGGCAAACATTTCTTTAGACCATCAGTCTCAGGCCAGCAATGTACAGTATTAGATAATGTCAGCAATGTACAGTGTTAGATAAGGTCAGCAATGTACAGTATTAGATAAGGCAAACACTTCTTTAAACCATCAGTCTCAGGCCTAGAGGAAACAAATGCATTTTCCAAAGGCCCCAGTTGAATGTCTCATTCCCTTTCCCCTCATTACATTCATTTTGTTCTCTTAAGTCTACTGACGTACACGAGCGAAATTATTATAATTCCTTGTTCTCTCTCTCTCTCTCTTTCTCTTTCTCTCTCTGTCTCTCTCTCTCTCTCTCTCTCAACACAAGAAATAAACTCTAGCATTATCTTTTTGATGCTATTAAAGCAAATTTTTTATTATTTTTTATTTAGACAGTGTCTTAAAGGAACTCTTAATGAATAATGGCCAATTAAAAATAAATTGACTAAGGGGGAAAAAAAAAAGAAAGAAAATATGCTTTAAAAATTCAGGAAGTCTTTGTGTGTTATTTCTAGTATCCGGTTTAATGAAAAGCTTGCGGCTTTTGCGAATTGCGGCGTTTAGGCTGCAAATTGTTTCAAAACCGTGTCATAGTCAGTATTAACACGAGACTATGTACGAAATGTCATGCGAATACGTTTGATAATTGAAGAGATCTCTTGATCTGTGGGATTTTAGGAATATAATTATGATTGTACACATTATTCATATTGCACACATTAGTCATAGGCTCCGAACTAGGCGCTATATTATCGTCAGTTCGAAGCAAATACCACACAGTCAGGAACCCATCTTTTGAGCTGTGGGAAAAAACTTAGTCCATTTTCTTGAGTGCTAGACAGTTTTCTGAGGTCCCCGTTTTCTGAATTCCTTTCCTTACGCTACCTTTGTGACTGAAAAAATCTGGTGACACTCCTCTCCGGAGGATTTCCAGCTACCCGTCGCCTCAGCGTGGCCCTCCGGTGGAAACATCCAGAGGTGGATCTGGACAGGCTAAGAACGAGTAGCGAACCAGGCCTTCTAGCAGGTCTCCCTGGGTGAGCTTTTGTTTTTTTTTATCTCACTCGGGGTGGCGATGGAACAAGTAACCTGCAACCCAGTCCAAAAAGTCCGCCACGCCGTTCCACAAAGGGGGTCGTCATCAGTTCCGGATTGCTGGATTGGCGGCCCTTGCACGGAACAGTGGCGGTTACATTATAGGAATATGAGACAAGCTCCCCGCAGTTAGCGCTGTCCCTGACACTTATAGCGGGTGACTTAAGACTCGGGGACGGTGCGCTGTGTACACGGCACGGCCCGGTTTTACCAGTCAGTCAACCAATATGGCCGCCTACCGTTGGGTGCCCTCAGACAGGACAGGGGTGAAGAGCCCCATGTCCAGGCCTGGTGGTTGGATAAAAGCCTTTCTAACCATCAACGGGATAATGGCGCCTCCGGCGCCGATTCCCTACTGGACTTCATCGAAGGTGACACTCCTCCGGAGGAATTCGCTACCCGTCGCCTCAGCGTGGCCCTCCGGTGGATACGTCTAGTGGGTGGATACTAGATAGGCTAAGTACGAGTAGCAAACCAGGCCCACCGGGCTTCCTTGGGTGAGCTTTTGTTTTTTTTCTTTCACTCGAGGTTGGGATGGAAAGAACGCCCGGAACCCAGTCCAAAAAGTCCGCCACGCCGTTCCACAAGGGGG